>NC_092718.1:116262394-121062394 GCF_047496885.1 Scyliorhinus torazame | reverse complement strand
CAGTCACAGATTAAGTTTCCCAGTTACGTCAAGTTGCACTGATATTGAACATAAGTGTTTACCTCGCTAGCAGATAATTGCTGAAAGGGGCCTGCAAATTAGCTCAACCTTTTTAGTCATAGTTTCTCAATTTGGCATGCGAAATGGTCTCTACTGACATAAACAATTGGCATTTCGTCCCAAAAGTCATCTCAGCTTTTTCACCAGAACTGCACAATAAAACTCGACAGAAGCAGCATCCAAATCTTAAAGCTGCAAACGTACTTAAACAGTCTTTGTAACTGCAGCTGTGAGCTGATTGCAAGACTTTCAGTATTGCGACGTACGGTAATTCACATTTCTAATAATAAAACCGATCAGGCAGAGCAAATATGGAAGCCGATATTACGGGAGGGACTGTTGAAATCCTTGACCTGCTTATTGTCTATCACGTTGTTTACTTATTACGTAGTCTCCTTAGAATTGAAATGTATTTCATGTTCTGCACAGAATCAAATCACATAATCAAGCATTGCCATTATAACCTTCATCCCATTGCATGGTATTGCCTGAAGATAGGAAGCTGCGTCCCGCATATTCCACTTGTTCAGAAAGGGAATGCAATCTAGATTCTCGACTGTGTGTGTCGTGGTGCAAAGTCATAGAACATTGAATTTACAGTGCAGAAGGAACCCATTCGGCCCAGCGGGTCTGCAGCAACGCACTTCAGCTCCAACTTCCACCCCATCCCCCCAACCCATTAACCTCTCCTAAACCTTTTGCACACTACGGCAATTTAGCATGGCCAATCACCTAACCTGCACGCCTTTGGACTGTGGGAGTAAACCGGAGCATCCGGAGGAAACCCACGCAGACAGGAGTAGCACGTCACGACAGCTGTTAGGATTTAAATTGAACAGATTATATCAAACATCCCCCCCCCCCCCCGCGGGATCGAACACAGGTCCTCAGCGCCGTCAGGCAGCAGTGCTAACCACAGCGCCAGCGTGCCGCCCCCTTTTTACAGCATTGCGTTGCAGTAATCATTTCTATTATGACAACCGATGTCAAATAATTTTGAAAGTTTTACTGTTTTTGATCTCAGTGTGGTAGTTAAAATTAGTCCCATCAACTGTATATTTAGCCCATCCATTTTCATTGCTGTAAATGACGGTTTCCAATTCATCATGGTCAACTCGCACCTTCGACCCGAAAACTTTCACTTTATTGATTTTCGGACCCAGTTTGATAATCACCGATATAACTCTCCACTTAATGATGAGAAATATTCTCATCCAAGAAGGCGAGTGGCAAGTTGGCCTTCATAGCGAAAGGATTTGACGATGGCAATAAGGATGTTTTACTGCAATTGTACGGAAACGCCTGCTGTGATGTGTGTCGACATGGTTTCCTTATTTGAGGAACGATATTCTTGTGTGGAGGAAGAGCAGCTCATGATTACCAGGCTGTTCCCTGAGATGGCGGAACTGTCATTATGAGAGACTGAACATGTTCTGATTATTGAAAGAAAATCTCATAAAAATGTATTATAAGGTAAAAGGATTCGGCTGGATGGCTTCAGAAATAATTTTCCCGATGATAGTGGAGTCCAGAACTAGATGTCATAAAAACATAAGAACTGGAAGCAGGAGTTGGCTATCTGGCGTTTTGAGCTTGCTCCGCCATTCAATAAGATCGTTGTTGATGTTTTAAGCACTCAGCTCCACTTTGCCCCCCGAACACCGTAACTCTTTATTTCTCTGTTCTTCAAAAAACTATCTTGATCTTGAAAAAGTTTAATGAAGGAACCTCAACTGCTTCACTGGGCAGAGCCTTCAATAGATTCATAACGCTTTGGGTGAAGAGGTTCCTCCTCAGCTCAGTCGTAAATCGACGTGCCCCCGAGTTCATATGTAACCCACCAGTGGAAACAACCTCCCGCTTCTATCCTATCTATTCGCTTCATAATTTAATCGGTTTCTACCTGACCCCCCCCCCTACCGCCCCCCCCCCCCCCCCCCCGCCGCATTCATCTAATTTTCAGACAGAACAGTCCCATCGACTGAATCTTTCCAACGGAAATAGTTTATCTTCGCCCACCCTGTCTTTCCCCTTTAATGTATTGGATATGTCGGTCAGATCAGCTATTAGCATTCTAAATTCTAGCGAAAACGTGTCCAATTTGAGAGAGTTCTCATTTTATCTCAACCACTGTAATCCAGGTATCATACTTATCAACCTAAGTTGCAGTCGCTGCAATGCCAAAATGTCCGGCCTAATGTGTGGTCCCCAGAACCGCTCACAGTACTCCAAGTGGGGCACCCAGATTTTTGTATATCTGCAACAGAATTATATTCACATCCTTTAAATATGAAGGCGAGCGTTGCATTAACATTTTAAAAAATTATTTTCTGGACTTCTTCCTGCCATTTAAGGACCTACACACCTGGAATCCCGAGTACGTTTGGACATTCACTTCACTTAACCGCTTTTCATTTAGAAAGTATTGTGCTTCATCATTTTCAAGCAGAAATTTCATAACATCAAATTTGCTGACATTAAATTCTCCCTGCCACAATTTTGCCCCTTCACCTATTCTTTCAATATCCCTTTGCACTTTTATGATATCATCTAGGCTGCCAACAATGCACCAACTTTGTATCATCCACATTTGTATAATTTCGATGCATGAGTTTTTATGCTGTCCTCCACGTTATTCATGAATGCTGTGATTAATTAACGTCCAAACACAGTACCGTGTTGTACACCACTAGTCAACACTACCAGTTTGAGCAATTACTCATTATCCACACTCTCTTTCGCCTGCTACTCATCCAGTTCCTAACCATGCCATTAATTTGCCCTCAACTGCTTGGGCTTTCATCTTGGTAAACAGTCTCTTGTGTGCGACTTCACCAAATGCCTTCCATAAGTCCATATGAACGACATCCAAGGCATTCCTCTGTCGACTACGATAGTCAACTCCTCAAACTATTAAATACTATCAGTCAGTCGTGACATTTCCTTCACGAATTCATGCTGGCCGTGCCTGGTCGACCGAAATGTTTCAACGTGTTCAGTCACTGATTTCAGTCTCCATCAATTTTCCAACCACAGACAAAGTTGCATTCAGTTTCGTAAGATTGGTTCGCTTCTGTCTCAACAGATGCTGTCAGACGTGATGCGATTATCCTGGTTCCATTGTTTTTGTCCCAGTCTCGGACGGCCTCTTCTCTTGTTAGCTGTTCAACCTATTGCTCCAGAAAACATACTGTGCATCACCAGGAATCCCTATATGTTATTGTTATTAATTTAATTTGCTCAACGTATCTGGCGATTGAATCGCCCATTAAAGAGAGTTACAGTTGACTGAGTGTCTGAGGTTCGTTGGGTGTTCAGTTGCCATTACTGGTTACCCTGTAGGGTTCTCTCCAGAATACCGTTCATATCGTTCACTTTTACATCCATTTCAGGAACTGTGTGATTCACTTGATCTAAACGTTCCACGCATTAAGGTGCACGAAATTAAGTATTTAAAAAAATACTATTCCCTTGTTCGACTCCCATTTATTTTTTTCACCACGTCCCTATGTGTTTCTGGCCCTTGATGTCTCAGCCTATCACTTTTTTTCCCCTTTCTGTATTTTTTAATCGTATTCTTCTTTATTCTCCTCTAACTCCATGCATAGATTCGCTTCTCGAGTAACTGTAGTTTAAATCCTTTTTCACCAATAGGAAATACCTCGCAGTCGGCTTCAGTGCAGGTGCTTACCAGGTGGAAACCGTACAGAATACAATGCTCGCAATGGAACAGAACAGAATGCTGCTCCGAGCAATATATCTCGACTCCTGCATTCATTTCACATATCCTGCTATTTTGAGCCCTCATTTGAACGTGGCACTGTTAGTAATCCTGTGAAATTTGAGGCCCTATTCTTCAACCTATTTCCTGACACATTATTTTCTGCTTTTTATCACCACGTTACTCTTTGTCTCTGTCCATTGTACAAACGTGTAACAGGATGTCTGGCAGTCCACTCTCCCCCTGAAGAATGCCCTGCAGCATCTCTCGACATCGTCCTCCTTTGCACGCGGAAGACAACATAATAGAACATAGAACATAGAATATTACAGCGCAGTTCCTTCGGCCCTCGATGTTGCGCCGACCTGTGAAACCACTCGGAAGCCCATCTACACTATTCTCTTATCGTCCATATGTCTATCCAATGACCATTTGAATGTCCTTAGCGTTGGGGAGTCCACTAATGTCGCAGGCAGGGCATTCCACGCCCTTACTACTCTCTGAGTAAAGAACCTACCTCTGACATCTGTCTCATATCTATCTCCCCTCAATTTACAGCTATGTCCCCTCATGCTCGACATCACCATCCGAGGAAGAAGGCTCTCACTGTCCACCCTATCCAATCCTCTGATCATCTTTTATGCCTCAATTAAGTCACCTCTTAACCTTCTTCTCTCCAACGAAAACAGCCTCAAGTCCCTCAACCTTTCCTCATAAGTTCTTCCCTCCATACCAGGCAACATTCTGGCAAATCTCCTCTGCACCCTTTCCAGTGCTTCCACATCCTTACTACAATGCGGCGACCAGAATTGCACACCATACTCCAAATGCGGCCACACCAGAGTTTTGTACAGCTGCAACATGACCTCATGGCTCCGAAACTCAATCCCTCTACCAATAAAAGCTAACACACCGTACGCCTCCTTTACAACCCTCTCAACCTGAGTGGCATCTTTCAGGGATCTGTGTACATGGACACCGAGATCTCTCTGCTCATCCACATTGCCAAGAAACTTACCGTTAGCCCAGTACTCTGTCTTCCTGTCATTCCGTCTAAAATGAATCACCTCACACTTTTCTGCATTAAACTCCATTTGCCACCTCTCAGCCCAGCGCTGCAGCTTATCAATGTCCCTCTGTAACTTATAACATCCTTCCGCACTGTCCACAACTCCACCGACTCTAGTGTCATCTGCAAATTGACTCACCCAAACTTCTACGCCCTGCCCCAGGTCATTTGTAAAAATGACAAACAGCTGGGGCCCCAAAACAGATCCTTGTGGTACACCACTAGTAACTGGACTCCAGTCTGAACACTTCCCATCAACCACCACCCTTTGGCTTTTTCCAGCGAGCCAATGTTTGATCCAAACTTCGAGATCTCCCTGAATCCCATGCTTCCGTATTTTCCGCAGCAACCTACGGTGGGGAACCTTATCAAACGCTTTACTGAAATCCATATACACCACATCAACAGCTTTACCCTCATCCACCTGTTTAGTCACCTTCTCAAATAACTCAATAAGGTTTGTTAGGCACGACCTACCCTTCACAAAACCGTGCTGACTATGTCTAATCAAATTATTCCTTTCCAGATGATTGTACATCCTTTCTCTTATAAACGTTTCCAAGATTTTGCCCACAACAGAAGTTAGGCTCACTGGTCTATAGTTACGGAGGTTGTTTCTCCTGCCCTTCTTGAACAAGGGCACAACTTTTGCTATCCTCCAGTCTTCTGGCACTATTCCTGCAGACAAAGACGACTTAAAGATCAAAGCCAAAGGCTCAGCAATCTCCTCCCTAGCCTCCCAGAGAATCCTAGGATAAATTCCATTCTACCCAGGGGACTTATCTATTTTCACACTTTCCAGAATTGTTAACACCTCCTCCTTATGAACCTCAAGACCTCCTAGTCTAGTAGCCTGAATCTCAGTATTCTCCACGGCAACATTGTCTTTTTTCTGTGTGAATACTGACGCAAAATATTCGTTTAGCACCTCTCCTATCTCCTCGGACTCCAAGCACAACTTTCCACTACTGTCCTTCACTGGCCCTACTCTTACCCTAGTCATTCTTTTATTCCTGGCATATCTATAGAAAGCATTGGGGTAATCCTTGATCCTATCTGCCATAGACTTCTCATGTCCCCTCCTGGTTCTTCTTAGCTCTCTCTTCAGGTCCTTCCTAGCTAACTTGTAACTTTCGAGCGCCCTAACTGAACCTTCATGTCTCATCTTTACATACGCCTCCTACTTCCTCTTGACAAGTGTTTCGACTGCCTTAGTAAACCACGGCTCCCTTGCTCGACCACTTCCTCCATGCCTGACAGGTACACACTTATCAAGGTCACGCAGTCGCTGTTCCTTGAACAAACTCGACATTTACATTGTGCCCATCGCCTCATAATTGCCTTTCCACCAGATATAACTCTTGCCCTGCGGTATATACCTATCCCTTTCCATCACTAAAGTAAACGTAATCGAATCGTGGTCACTATCACCAAAGTGCTCACCTACCTCCAAATCTAACACCTGTCCTGGTTCATTACCCAGTATCAAATACAATACAGCTCCGCCTCTCGTTGGCCTATCTACATACTGTGTCAGGAAACCTCTCACCGTCACCCATCTATCTTTATTCTTCGGAGTAACTACATACCTGAAACTTCTATCTATGACCACCTCTGCCTCCCGCATGATCCGAAGTTCATCCAGCTCCAGTTCCCTAAAGCGGTTTCTGAGGAGCTGTAGATGGGTGCACTTCCCACAGATGAAATCAGGAGGGAAACTGACGGCGTCCCTCACCTCAAACATTCTGCAGGAGGAACATTGCACGACCTTCCCTGCCATCCCCTCTATATCAAAAAAAGGAAAAAGAAAGAAAGAGCTTACCTGTTATTCACTCCCCTTCTCAGCAATCACTCACTCAGCAACCTCTGCGCCCTGCACGACAACACCTAAGGGAAAATAAAAGAATAACGACTTACCAGTCAATCCATTACCTGCAGGCTCTGACGTCACGGTTCAACTTCTTTCTACTTCTACCTGCCCTCGAGCCTTCCTTTTGATCTTTACAGCAGTTGTTTTTTTTTCGTTTGAAGGAGGGGGTAGGGAGGGAAACACTGAAGAAGTGTTTCGGCTTTAAGTGCCACTTGACAACAGCTCCTCCACAAACCACCTTCAAGTTTGGGAGACCACAACGGAGGTATGCACATTTCCCTTGCAACAGCCAATCAGCAGCTCCGCTCTACTGCCCTCTGCTGGATACTTGTCTTCACTTGAACAGTTGGGTCTCAAGCTCAGGTATACCTTCAAGTTAGGGTGACCACCACGGAGATATGCAAATTTCCCTTGCAGCCGACAATCAGCAGCTCCGCTCTACTGCCCTCTACTGGATGCTTGTCTTCACTTGAACAACTAGGGTCTCAAGCTCAGGTACACCTTCAAGTTAGGTTGACCACAACGGAGGTATGCAAAGTGACCTTGCAACAGCCAATCAGCAGCTCAGCTCTGCTGCCCTCTGCTGGAATGTCCTGATATCCCGGTGTCTCGTTTAAATTATTGTACCGTGATTATGTTCAGTGACGTAAAGAGGCATCTGCACACGTGTACAACTGAGTGTAAAACTGTTTCATTAAATGTCTGGTGCCTTGCAACAGATCTGAATCATGCCCCAACACTCTTGCTCTGAGCTATTTCAATGATCGTATATCCGCCAACTACTTAGAATTAAAATATGAATCGTCTATATCGTGCAGTCGTTTATACAAATGCCGACATCGAAACATCTTATGAACCTCCGGAAACACCTCCAATTCCCCACTTTTCTTTTGACACTTAAATAAGAGGAAAATACCGCTTATGACTAAATATCATGCCGTTTGTCTGCTGAACTACATCGGGGTGTCACCTCAATTGATGCCTGCTATCAGTTCACAGACAAGTTTGGTAATTGTATCATGTAAATGTTGCCTTTCGGGGCAACATAAGGATACGGCTGCTGTTTACTATCAGATCTATGATTCGCAATATTGCCATTCTAATCAACGTTTTCCCATGTGTCAAGAACTCACACACAAGAAAATGCCAGCAATGAATTTCAGTTTTGTTCAAAATTCCATTCAGTCTTGGACGTTTATTTTTACTTCACTTGTTCGACCTGCGTTCATTTTATGTTCTTAGATTGATTCATGAGAAAAATATAAAGTTCCAAGTCGGTAGATTCAACACAATTGTGCACCGCGTGGTCTGAAGTTTTGCAAAGATCTTTCCGAAAATGTTGTCAAAGATCAATCTTAAACTTGTTATTCATATCAAAATTGCAAAGGTGCAAAATATTCACAAAAATCTCCCTATGTCCCGCAGATCTTGCAAAGTGCAGAGGCGGTAAGGAAGCAACACACTGTTGCATTATGTCTTCGCAAAATAAGGAGAATATAAATTATGGTACCAAATGCTCATTGTAAAATTAACATCAGAACAACAATGGAATTATTCTGTTCGCAGCTATTCAATAGCTGCGAACAGAATAATTCCATTGTTGTTCTGAGAGCCATTCAGGATTCTCCCAAGGTAGAGGGAGATGCAGACAGAGTTATTGGTGGGAGGTGGGTTCGCGTGATGTCCTGAGCTATTTTCATGATCCTCTGTAGTGTTTTACGGTCTTGGGCTGAGCAGATCCCATAGCAGGATGTGACGCAGCGAGCGCACATGTTTTCTATGGTGCATCTCTAATTGTTCACAAGAGTCAATGTGGATATGCCGAATTTCCATCGTATCCTGATAAATTATAGGCTCTGTTCTACTTTCCTGGTCGTCGCCTCGACGTGGGTGGACCAGGACACATTTATCGTGATGTGGGCACCTTAGGAATTTGAAGCTGTCGACCAGCTCCACCGTGGTACAATTGATGCAGACAGGGGCGTTTACGATACTTTGCTTCCTGAAGTCACTGATTAGCTCCTTTGTTTTGCTGACACTGTGGGAGAGGTTTTTGTGGTTACACCATTCGAGTGTGTTCTCAATCTCCTTCCTGTACTGTGACACATCGTTGTTCGAGATCCAAGCCAGGTCAACAGCAAACTTGTGGATGGAGTTGAAGCCACATATTGTTATGCGGTCGTGTGTGTACAGTACAATATTAGGGGCTCAGTTCACAGCCTTGAGAGACACCGGTTTTGCGACTATCGTGGGGGAGGTGTTGTTTTTTATCCTTACTGATTGTGGTCTATTGGTTTCGAAGTCCACGATCCAGTTGTAGAGGGACGACCCAAGTCCTAGGTTTTCGAGATTTGACATTAGCTTCTCTACGATTGAATGGAGAGCTGCATCACTGAATAGGAGTATGACATAGGAGAGCTTGCTGTTGTAAGGCTCCAGCGATGACTGTAGGGCCAAGGAGATGACGTCTGCGGTGGACAAGTTGTGACAGTATGCGAATTTCAGTGGATCAAAGCATTCTGGAATTATTGGGTGGATGTGTCTCATGACCAACCTCTCGAAGTACTTCATAATGATTGATGTCGTGGCCAGCAGATGGTAGTCAATGAGGCAGATTGCCTGGTTATTATTTTGGACTTGTATGATTGTGGTCTTCTTAAACAGGTGGAAACCTTAGAAACGTGTTGTTAGATGTTGAAGATGTCCTCGAAAAAATCCACCAGCTGGTTGGCGCAAGATCTGAGTGCAAGATCAGATAGCCCGTCAGGGCCCGTTGCTTTCCAAGGGTTACCGTTCAAGAAGGCTGATCTGACTTTGGAAGCTGTGCTGGTCCGCATGGTTGTGTCTGCGGCGGATGCGGCATCTGCCAATGGTGAGATGGGTTCCTGCTTGAACCGTGCAGAGAATGCATTTCGTTCATCGGGGAGGCAAAAATCACCGACAGAGGTTGTACTAGGCTTCGCTTTGAAGACCGTTGTGTTGTTTAAGATTGCGGAAACGTGACGGGTGTCCGTGACGTTAGTTTGTGACTCGAGCTGAGTCTGACATTTTCCCTTGGCATTGCTGATGCTTTTGCGGAGGTCATACCTGGATTTCTTGTATAGGTCAGTGTTTCCTGTCTGCTTTTTTAAGTTTAGAGTACCCAATTCATTTTTCCAATTAAGGGGACATTTTACGCGACCAATTCACCAACCTGCACATTGTTTCGATTGTAGGGGGAAAACCCAAGCAAACATGAGGTGAATGTGCAAACTCGACATGGACATTGACCCAGAACCGGTATCGAACTTGGAACCTCGGCGCCGTGAGGTAGCAGCAGTAACGAATGCGGCACCGTGCTGGCCTCAGTGTTGCCTGTCTTGAACGGTTCAGAACTGGCCGTCAGCATGGGTAGCACGGTGTTGCAATTTTTCGTATTCTGCCTGGCAGCTCCAGGTTCCCGGATTTCATTCTGGCCTCAGTGACTGTGTGGAGTTTTTACTTCCTGCCCGTGTCGGCGCGGATTTCCTTGCGGGTGCTCCGGTTTCCTCCCACAGTCCACAGATAAGCAGGTTAGGTGGATTGGCCATGATTATTGCCCATTCGTGACCATGAGGAGAGGTGGGGTTACTAGGTTACGGCAATATGGTGTTGACATGGGCTTAGGTGGGAGGGCGGGGGGGGTGCTCTTTGAAATGAAAATCGCTTATTGTCGCAAGTATGCTTCAAATTAAGTTACTGTGAAAAGCCACTCGTCGCCAAATTCCGGCGCTTGTTCGTGGAGGCTGGTACAGGATTTGAACCCGCGTTGCTGGCCTGTCTCGGACTGCTTTACACGCCAACTATTTAGCCCACTGTGCTAAATCAGCCCCTTTCCACGGACTGGTGCAGACTCTATCGGACGATGGTCTCCGTCTGCACTGTAAATTCTATGGCATGAGTAGGAAGCCATTTTTTCCATTTGGGGAGCGTACATACTACGTTGTTCATCATGTTTTCTTCTACACACTTACTGATGAAGTCTGTGACGGTGGTGGCATTCTCGTTTCCGTTCGTCGCTGAATACTTAAAAATGAACCAGTCCACTGACTCCAACAAATCAGGTGGCCAATCTTCTGTTGCCTCGGACCAACACTGCACGACGATCTTAACCATCATCTATCGCTTACGTTTCTGCTTGTATGCTGGAGAAGGTGCACCGTCATTGGTTTGATTTTCTGAAGTGCGGTTGGGGTATGGATTGATTTGTGTGTATCAGTGGTCGAGAACGTAGGTGCCCCCTGGTGGGACAGGACATCTACTGGTGGAATTTTTGCAATACACTCTATAGATTAGCCTGGTTGAAGTCCCAGGCCACGATTATCATAGCCCCGCGGTGTTCTATTTCGTTCCTATTTATAGCAGTGCATAATCAAGGACCTTCATCACTTCCAACTCGTATGGGATGTAGACCGCTGTGATAATGGCTGAAGTGAACTCCCGTGGAAAGTAGTACGGGTAGCACTCCCAGTCATGTATTCCAGGTCTGGTGAGCGCAGTTCCCATGGTTCAGCAGTTTCGTGCACCAGGGGTAGTTGATAAGAGGAAAACTCCTCCACCCTTTGCTTTGCCTGATGCGGCCGTGCGGCCCATTCGGAGCGTTGAGCAGCCTTCACGTTGTATTACACAGACGTTGCGTCAGGTTGAGCCATGTCTCCTTGACACAGAGCACACAGCAGTCGCTTACTTTTCTCTGAGAGGTAAATTTAGGGACAAGCTCATCCAGCTTGATTTTCATCTGGACATTTGTCAGGTTTATGCTGGCGTTAGAATACTGCCTTGCTTTAGTCTCATGTGCAGACCGCTACATTTCCCTCACTTCCTCGATCTCTGGCTGCTTTTACGTGTTTCTCGGATCCGATGGGAGAGCTCTAACTTTGTGGAAGGTAAGCGGTTGCACCTGTCGGGGGCCGGGGCGCTAGTTTAGATTTCTGGGTCGCATCAAGCAGAGTCGCCGTCGCTACTTGTGATTTTGGGATTGCTGGGAGAGTGGCCATGTTTGCGGCCGGTCGGGGTCGGGGGATCCGCGTCTACCTTTCGGCGCGTTCGGATTGTCGCGTTGAGTTGCCACAATTTGGGGCATATTTAGTCTGGGTTTGCGTTGCTGTTTGGGTCTTACATGGTCAGGGTTGGTCGGGTGTCGTGCTCGCTTCCAGCGTTGGTTGTTTGGTCAGGTGCTTCTGGAAAAGGGCCTTAGAGTAGGTCATGTCGGCCTTCCAGGTGAATTCTTCTCAGCATGGCGTGCCGGTCCTGGCCGTGTCGCTGCGTGGCCCTCTCCGTGCCCAGTCGGGCAAGGTCTCATTATGTGTGGCCGGATCAGGCATTCCGGCGGCTGTATCGGGCGGTCCGGGTTGGCGTTGCTTCCCAGGCCGTATCGGGACGGCCGTGTTTAGCGAGTAACCAGGGTGAAACTTTTGATTCGTGCGTCACCTTCTTCCATGTCGAAGATGTGGAAGATGGGGTCCCGTCGTTGAAGGCGTTATGCTAGGTGGGGTCACCGAGGTCTGTCCACGGACGTCTGTGCTTCTGCAGGCCGGTAAGTGAACATAAACGAGAAAGGATGCTCCGAGCCAGTGGTATCCTGGGTGTGGCGATTTGCGTTTGTGTTTGTGTGTAAGTTTTATTTGAGGGAGATAAATATTTCGAGTTAGATTGTCGGAGGGAGAGATAGACAGACCGACAGAAATATCTAAACCGAGGAAGTTTGTACTGCATATCTCAACGCATTGAAACACGGAACATACTTTGAGAATTCGAAGCTTGAATCAGTTACGTGGTTCATGATTTTGTCACGAGAAGGCTCGATGTATGGTGCAAAGTTATGATGGAGGTTATAATTAAAATTGAACAGATGATATCAAATTCAGAAAAAAATAGCACAAAGTATTTGCCCAAAAGGCCAGAAGTGATTGCTGCACATCGGTCTGAAATGCAATGCGTTAAAGCAGTGTTGACCAGACTGAATTCAAATGTTAGTAATATGACGTGATCCCAATTTTTTTAGAATATGTTTATTTTCAATCAGGTTTCAATAAAGTATCCAATTATTTTTTCCCCAATTGAGGGGGAATTTGGCGTGTACAATCCACCGACCCTCCACATCTTTGGGTTGTGGAGTAGAGACCACCGCAAGCACGGGGTAATGTGCAATAACCACACGAGAGTGATTGGGGCCATGATCGAACACAGGTCGTCAGCGCCGTGAGGCAGCATTGCTAACCACAACGCCACCGTGACGCCCCCTTTTTACAGCATGGCATTACATTAATAATTACAAACATCATGACGAAGATTTCAAATAATTTTGAAAGTTTTACTGCTGATCTCAGTATGGTAGTTTAAATTAGTCCCATCAACTGCATTTTTAGCCGATCCATCTTCATTGCTGTGAATAACGTTTCCCAATTCAGCATGGACAACTCGCATCGTCTACTGGATTTCTTTCACTTTGTTGAGTTCGGGCCCTAGTTTGATAGTCACCGAGCTCACTCTCCACTTTATGAAGAGAAATATACTCATCCAAGAAGGCGAATGGTATTCATAGCGAAAGGATTTCACGATGGCAATAAGACGTTTTAATGCAATTGAACATGACATTGGAAGGGAAGCGCCTGCAGTGCTGTGTGCAGCTTTCGTGTCCTTATCGGAGGCAGGATGTTCTTGTTATGGACGAAGTGCAGCTAATTTTAGCAGGCTGTTCCCTGGGATGGCGGGATTGTCATTAGGAAACACAGAAACAGTTCGGATTATTGAGAGAAATCTCATAGAAATGTTTAATATTGTAATGTGATTCGGCTGGATAGATTAAGAAATCATTTTCCCGATGATAGGCGAGTCAACAACTAACGACCATAAGAACATAAGAACGAGGAGCAGGAGTGGGCCGTCCGGTTCTTCCAGCCTTCAACAAGATCATGCCTGATCTTTTGTGGACTTAGCTCCACTTTCCCGCCCGAACACCATAACCCTTTATTTTTTTCTTCTTTAAAAAAACAATCTATCTTTATCTTGAAAACAGTTAATTAACACCCCTCAGCTGCGTCACGGGGCAGGGAATTCCATAGATTCACAACCCTTTTGTGTGAAGTAGTTCCTCCGAAACTCAGTCCTAAATCTACTTTCCATTATTTTGAGGCTATGCCCCCAGTTATGCTTTCATCTGCCAGTGGAAATAACCTGCCCGCATCTATCCTATCTATTCCTTTAATAATTTCATAGGTTTCTCTAAAAACAGCGACACGCCCCCCCCCCCCCCCCCCCGCATCCTTTTAAATTCCAACGAGTACAGTCCGAGTCTGCTCAGTCTCTCCTCGTAATGCAACCCCTTGAACTCTGGGATTAACCTAATGAATCTCGTATGCACACCCTCCAGCGCTACTACCTCCTTTCTCTGGTAATGAGAACAAACCTGAACACAATTCTCCAGGTGTGGCCACAGTGACACCTTATACAGTTGCAGCATAACCGCCCTAGTCTTAAACTCTATCCCTGTAGCAATGAAGAACCAACTCCACTCGCATTCTCAATCACTTGTTCCACCTATAAACCAACTTTTTACTACTCATGCACTAGGACACCCAGATCCCTCTGCACAGCAGCATGTTTGAATATTTTATCATTTATATAACATTCCCTTTTGCTGTCATTCTTACCAAAAGGGATAACCTCACGTTTGTCAACATTGTATTGCATCTGTCAGACTCTAGCCTATTCACTTAAACTATCCCAATCCCTCTTCAGACTTCCAGTATCCTCTGCACGTTTTGCTTTACCACTCATCTTATAGTCGTCTGCAATCTTGGACACATTGCGCTTGGACACATCATCTATGTTAATTGAGAGCAATTGTGGGCCCAACACTGATCCCTGAGGGACAACACTAGCTATTGATTGCCAACCATAGAAACACTCATTAATCCCCACTCTTTGGTATCCATTAATTAACATATCATCTATCCATGCTACTATGTTCCCGTTAACGCCATCATCTGTATCTTGTGCAGCAACGTTTTGACTGGCACCTTGTCAAAAACTTTCTAGAAATCCACATACACCACGTCCGTTGTCGCCCCGTTGTGTACTGCACTGGGACTGTCCTCACAAAAGTCCGCTAAATTAGTAAGGCACGACCTGCCCTTTGTGAACCCATGCTGCGTATGTCCAATGGTACAATTTCGATCCAGATGCCTCGCTATTTCTTCATTGATGATAGAATCCAGAAAACTTCTCCACTACTGAAGTTCAGATTACTGGCCTGTAATTACTTGCTGTCTGCCTTCTTCCTTTTTTAAATAGTGGTGTCACGTCTGTTAATTTCCAATCCGCTGGTACCACCCCAGAGTCTAGTGAACTTTGGTAAATTATCACTCGTGTATTTGCAATTTTCCCAGCCGTCTCTTTTAGTACTCTCGGAAGCATCCCATCAGGGCGAGGAGACTTTTCTACCTTGAGTTCCATTAGCTTGTCCGCCACTACGTCCTTAGTGATAACAGTTGTTTCAAGGTCACCTGTCATGGCCGCATTTCCATCAGTCACTGGCGTGTTATTTGCGTCTTCACATCCAAAACACCTGTTCAGTTCCTCAGCCACTTCCTCATCTCGCATTATTAAATCTCACTTCTCATCCCCTAAAGGACCAACGTATACCTTAGCCACTCTTTTGTGTTTTATATTGTTGTAGAAACATTTACTACCTGATTCTATATTCTGAGCTAGTTTCAGATGATAGGGGAGTCAACAACTAAGAACTCTCATAATCTATCCTCATCTGCTTTATAGCTTTTTGTGTAGCTTTCTGTTGCCCCCTAAGGATTTCCCAATCCTCTAGTCTCCCACTAATCTTTACCACTCTGTATGCTTTTTCCTTCAATTTGATGCTCTCCCTTATTTCCTCAGAAATCCAGGTTCGATTTTCTCTCTTTATACCTTACTTCCTTTTTGTTGGTATAAACTTTTGCTGAGTAATATGAAAAATGGCTTGGAAGTTCTCCACTGTTCTTCAACTGTTTCACCATAAAGTATTCGTTCCCAGTGCACCTTTGCTAACTCTTCTCTCATTCTATTGTAATCTCCTTTGTTGAAGAACAAAACACTAGTGTTTGATTTTACTATCTCACCATCCATCTGTATTTTAAATTCCACCCTATTGTGGTCGCACATTCCGAGATGATCCCTGACTATGAGATCATAAATAAATCCTGATACACAGGGCCGGATCGAGGACCGCTTGTCCCCGCGTAGGTTCCATTACATCCTGTTCTCGGAAACCATCGCGGATACATTCTATAAAATCCTCCACAATCTTGCTTTGACCGACCTGGCTAAACCAATCAACGTGTAGAGTAAAATCCCCTATGATAAATGCTGTACCATTTCTACATTCATCAATTATTTCTTTGTTTCTTCCCCGCCCACCATGATGTTACAATTTGGAAGCCTATAGACTACTCCGAAAGTCAGTTTTTCGTCTTACCATTCCTGCTTTACACTAAAGTTGATTCAACCTTTTCCTCCACAATACCGATGTCATCCCTCGGTACTGCCCGGATATCATCCTTAAATAACATAAGACCATAAGGCACAGGAGTTTAAGTAAGGCCATTCGGCCCATCGAGTCCACTCCACCATTCAATCATGACTGATTTCAACTCCATTTAACCGCTCTCTCTCCATAGCCCTTAATTCCTCGAGAAATCAAGAAGTTATCAACTCCTGTCTTAAAGACACTCAACGTCCCGGCCTCCACGGCCTTCTGTGGCAATGAATTCCACAGACCCACCACTCTCTGGCTGAAGAAATTTCTCCTCATCTCTGTTCTAAAGTGACTCCCTTTTATTCTAAGGCTGTGCCCCGGGGTCCTAGTTTCCCTGTTAATGGAAACAACTTCCCTACATCCACCCGATCTAAGCCATTCATTATCTTGTAAGTTTCTATTAGATCTCCCCTCAACCTCCTAAACTCCAATGAATATAATTCCAGGATCCTCAGACGTTCATCGTATGTTAGGCCTACCATTCCTGGGATCATCCGTGTGAATCTCCGCTGGGCCCGCGCCAGTGCCAGTGTGTCCTTCCTGAGGTGTGGGGCCCAAAATTGCTCACAGTATTTTAAATGGGGCCGAACTAATGCTTTATAAAGCTTCAAAAGTACATCCCTGCTTTTATATTCCAAGCCTCTTGAGATGAATGACAACATTGCATTTGCTTTCTTAATTCCGGACTCAACCTGCAAGTTTACCTTTAGAGAATCCTGGGTTAGGACTCCCAAGTCCCTTTGCACTTCAGCATTATAAATTTTGTCACCGTTTAGAAAATAGTCCACGCCTCTGTTCTTTTTTTCCAAAGTGCAAGACCTCGCACTTGCCCACGTTGAATTTCATCAGCCATTTCTTGGACCACTCTCCGAAACTGTCTAAATCTTTCTGCAGCCTCCCCACCTCCTCCATACTACGTGCCCCTCCACCTATCTTTGTATCATCGGCAAACTTAGCCAGAATGCCCTCAGTCCCGTCATCTAGATCGTTAATATATAAAGAGAACAGCTGTGGCCCCCAACACTGAACCCTGCGGGACACTACTCGTCACCGGTTGCCATTCCGAAAAAGAACCTTTTATCCCAACTCTCTGCCTTCTGCCTGACAGCCAGTCGTCAATCCATGTTAGTACCTTGCCTCGAATACCATGCACACTTATTTTACTCAGCAGTCTCCCGTGAGGCACCTTATCAAAGGCCTTTTGGAAGTCAAGATGTATAACATTAATTGGCTCTCCTTGGTCTAACCTATTTGTTATCTCTTCAAAGAGCTCTAACAGGTTTGTCAGGCAAGACCTCCCCTTACTAAATCCATGGTGACTTGTCCTAACCCGACCCTGCACTTCAAATAATTTAGAAATCTCATCCGAAACAATGGATTCTGGAATCTTGCCAACAACCGAGGGTAGGCTAATTGGCCTATAATTTTCAATTTTTCTCCTTGTTCCCTTCTTGAACAGAGGGGTTACAACAGCGATTTTTCAATCCTCTGGTAATTTCCCTGACTCCAGTGACTTTTGAAACATCATCACCAACGCCTCCACTATTTATTCAGCTATCTCCTATAGAACTCTAGGATGTGGCCAATCTGGACCCGGAGATTTATCAATTTTTAGACCTCTTAGTTTCTCTAGCACTTTCTCCTTTGTGATGGCTACCATAGTCAACTCTGTCCCCTGACTCTCCGGAATTGTTGGGATATTACTCATGTCTTCTACTGTGAAGACTGAGGCAATGTACTTATTCAGTTCCTCGGCTATTTCCTTGTCTCCCATCACAAAATTAGCATCGTCATTTTGAAGCGGCCCAATGTCAACTTTTGCCTCCCGTTTGTTTTTAATGTATTTAAAGAAACGTTTGCTACCATTCCTAATGTTAATGGCGAGCCTACCTTCAAATTTGATCCTCTCTTTCCTTATCTCTCTCTTTGTTATCCTCTGTTTGTTTTTGTAGCCTTCCCAATCTTCTGACTTCCCACTACTCTTTGCCACATTATAGGCTTTCTCTTTTGCTTTGATGCATTCCCTAACTTACTTTTTCAGCCATGGCTGCCTAACCCCCCCTCTGATAACCTTTCTTTTCTTTGGGATGAACCTCTGTACTGTGTCCTCAATTACTCCCAGAAATTCCTGCCATTGCTGTTTACTGTCTTTCCCACTAGGCTCTGCTCCCAGTCGATTTTCGTCAGTTCCTCCCTCATGCCCCTGTAGTTACCTTTATTTAACTGTAACACCTTTACATATGATTCTACCTTCTTTCTTTCAAATTGGAGATTGAATTCGACCATATATTGATCACTGCCTCCTAAGTGCTCCCTTACTTTAAGATCTTTAATCAAGTCTGGCTCATTGCATAACACTAAGTCCAGAATGGCCTTTTCCCTTGTGGGCTCCATCACAAGATGTTCCAAAAAGCCCTCCTGCAAACATTCAATGAATTCCCTTTCCCTGGGTCCACTGGCAGTATTATTTACCCAGTCCACCTGCATATTAAAGTCCCCCATGATCACTGTGACCTTGCCTTTCTGACATGCACTTTCTATTTCGTGGTGCATCTTGTGCCCCTGGTCCTGACCACTGTTAGGAGGCCTGTACATAACTCCCATTATGGTTGTTTTGCCTTTGTGGTTCCTCAACTCTACCCACACAGACTCCACATCATCTGACACCATGTCGTTTAGTGCTATTGATTTAATTTCATTCCTAATTAACAAGGCAACCCCGTCCCCTCTGCCCACCTCTCTGTCTTTTTGATAGGTTGTGAATCCCTGGATGTTTAAATGCCAGTCCTGAACCCCCAGCAACCACGTCTCTGTGATGCCTACCACATCATACGTGCCAGTCACAATCTGGGCCACAAGCTCATCTATCTTGTTCCGTACACTGCGCACATTTAAATATAGCACCTTTAATTCTCTATTGACCGTCCCTTTTTGTTTTCTTAGTGTGGTGGAACTTGGTTTACTGAGTCTTTCCATACACTGTGTCATATTTTGTGGGATGGGGCCTATTGTAATCTCTCCTGAGTTCTGTCTTTTCGTGCTTTTTTGTATTCCTAAGCATCTACGCTCCCCGCTGATTACTTCACCTCTTGGTTCCCTGACATCCCTTACCCCCAATCTTTAGTTTAAAGTCCTATTGACCACCCTATTTACTCTTTTCGCCAGAACACTGGTCCCAGCTCGGTTCAGGTGGAGACCATCCCGACGGTGGAGACCATCCCATCCCTGTCCCAAAACTGATGCCAGTGTCCCATGAAACGGAACCTCTCATTCCCACACCACTCTTTCAGCCACGTGTTAACTTCCCTTATTCTTGCCTCCCTATGCCAATTTGCACGTGGCTCAGGCAGTAATCCGGAGATTATGACCCTCGAGGACCTGTTTTTTAATTTGAATCCTAGCTCTTTATAATCTCTAAACAGGTCCTCTTTCCTAGACTTGCCTATGTTGTTGGTACCAACATGGACCACAACAACTGGATCCTCCCCCTGATTAAATAATATCAATGTATTGTTGATTCAGGGGAACCTGAATATTCAATGTCCTTGGATTTCCGGAAACAAATTAATGACATAACATCGGCAATTGAGGTAACATAGAAACTGGATCTTTGCTTGATTGATCCGAGATCAATTCTGCAGGGCTTCGGCCTCACGCCTTTAGAAATTGCATCACTGATGTTAATATCGAAGTCCAGTGCAAGGCAGTGTACAAGTGTCCATTTCATACGATTAATGTAGTTTAGATTTCGCAATGCAAACCATAATTAGGAGGGCTAGGGGGGCTCAGGAAAAGTCCTTCGCCAGTAGAAATCAACGTTTATCCCAAATCGCATATTATTCGTATGTAAAAAGCAACAGCGTGTCCAGGCCAGGGAAAGGATTGAACCAATTAATGACAGATGCGGCTACGTATTTTGCTAGAGGGCGAGACAATAAATGAGTACTTTGCATCAGTGTTCACGAAACAAAAGGATCTCTGGAAGATGGTTCTTGAGTAGCGTGTGTGGACAGCCTGGATCATGTTACCATAGAAAAAGAGGAGGTATTAGGTCTTGTAAAATATATTAATGTACATGCGTCTCCTCGGACGGATGGCATTTTCACCAGAATGCCGAGGGAAGCAAGCGAGGACATTGTTGGGGCATTGACTGTCATCTTTGTATCCATAGCGGCTGCAGGTGAGATCCTGGAGGACTGGAGAATAGTTAATGTGGCACGGCTGCTTAGGAAGTGTCATGAGAATGTCACTTGAAGAATTTTCTCCACTGAAGGGGCTGCATTGATGTCAGAGTGTGGATGGAGCTGAGCTCTGGCTCTGCTTTTTAGTTTCGCTTTGAGATAAAGCTTGGTTGTGTCTATGTTCTTTTATTTCGTTTTTAGTGTTGGAGCTGAAGCCAGCCAAAGAAGGTGTAATCTTGAACTCTCTGCAATCTAAAGACTATCTCTAGATAATTTGGTGAATTGAGAGTGATGACTGCACTCATTTGAAAATTTAAACCTGATGTGCTCCTGTAAATAGGATATTTATCTTCTGGATGTAAAAAGGAAGGTTTAAAGATTACATACATATACATAGATTCACATATAATTTCCAGTGCAGAAGGAGGCCATTCGGCCCATCGAGACTGAACCGGCTCTTGGAAAGAGCACCCTCCCCAAGGTCAACACCCCACCCGATCCCCATAACCCAGTGACCCCACCCAATACAAAGTGCAATTATGAACACCTAGGGCAATTTATTATGGCCAAACAAACTAACCTGCACATCCTTGGACTGTGGGAGGAAACCGGAGCACCCGGAGGAAACCCACTCACACACGGGGAGGATGTGCAGACTCCTCACAACCAGTGACCCAAGACGGAATCTAACCTAGTACCCGCGAACCAATTGTGCTATCCACAATGCTACCGTGCTGCCCCATTACTTAGAATGTTGTATTCTTTGGGAGCTGTATTTGAATTGATGGTTGCTAAGATGTTCACTGTATGTTTAGAACATAGAAAATAGAACGATACAGCTCAGTACAGGCCCTTCGGCCCACGATGTTGCACCGAAACAAAAGCCATCTAACCTACACTATGCCATTATCATCCATATGTTTATCCAATAAACTTTTAAATGCCCTCAATGTTGGCGAGTTCACTACTGTAGCAGGTAGGGCATTCCACGGCCTTACTACTTATTGCGCAAAGAACCTACCTCTGACCTCTGTCCTATATCTATTACCCCTCAGTTTAAAGCTATGTCCCCTCGTGCCAGCCATTTCCATCCGCGGGAGAAGGCTCTCACTATCCAACCCCCTGATCGTTTTGTATGCCTCTATTAAGTCTCCTCTTAACCTTCTTCTCTCCAACGAAAACAACCTCAAATCCATCAGCCTTTCCTCATAAGATTTTCCCTCCATAACCAGGCAATATCCTGGTAAATCTCCTCTGCACCCGCTCCAAAGCCTCCACGTCCTTCCTATAATGCGGTGACCAGAACTGTACGCAACACTCCAAATGCGGCCGTACCAGAGTTCTGTACAGCTGCAAAATGACCTCCTAACTCCGGAACTCAATCCCTCTACCAATAAAGGCCAACACTCCATCGGCCTTCTTCACAACCCTATCAACCTGGGTGGCAACTGTCAGGGATCTACGCACATGGACAGCTAGATCCCTCTGCCCATCCACACTTCCAAGAACTTTACCATTAGCCAAATATTCCGCATTCCTGTTATTCCTTCCAAAGTGAATCACCTCACACTTCTCTACATTAAACTCCATTTGCCACCTCTCAGCCCAGCTCTGCAGCTTATCTATATCCCTCTGTAACCTGTTACATCCTTCCACACTATCGACAACACCACCAACTTTAGTATCGTCTGCAAATTTACTCACCCACCCTTCTGCGCCTTGCTCTAGGTCATTCAAAAAAATGACAAACAGAAACGGCCCCAGAACAGATCCTTGTGGCACTCCACTTGTAACTGAACTCCATTCTGAGCATTTCCCATCAACCACCACCCACCGTCTTCTTTCAGCTAGCCAATTTCTGATCCATATCTCTAAATCACCCTCAATCCCCAGCCTCCGTATTTTCTGCATTAGCCTACCGTGGGGAACCTTATCAAACGCTTTGCTGAAATCCATATACACCACATCAACTGCTCTACCCTCGTCTACCTGTTCAGTCACCTGCTCAATGAACTCGATAAGGTTTGTGAGGCATGACCTACCCTTCACAACGCCATGCTGACTATCCCTGATCATATTATTCCTATCCAGATGATTATAAATCTTGTCTCTTATAATCCCCTCCAAGACTTTACCCACTACAGACGTGAGGCTCACTGGTCTATAGTTGCCGTGGTTGTCTCCTCCCCGTTTTTAACAAAGGGACCACATTTGCTGTCCTCCAGTCCTCTGGCACTATTCCTGTAGCCAATTATGTCATAAAAATCAATGCCAAAGGTCCAGCAATCTCTTCCCTGGCCTCCCAGAGAATCCTAGGATAAATCCCATCAGGGCCCGGGGACTTACCTATTTTCAGCCTGTCCAGAATTGCCAACACCTCTTCCCTAGGTACCTCAATGCCATCTATTCTATTAGCCTGGGTCTCAGCATTCTCCTCCACAACATTATCTTTTTCCTGAGTGAATACTGACGAAAGATATTCATTTAGTATCTCGCCTATCTCTTCAGACTCCACACACAACTTCCCATCCCTGCCCATGACTGGTCCTACTCTTTCCCTCGTCATTCGCTTATTCCTATACCTGACATACCTATAGAAAGCTTTTGGGTTTTCCTTGATCCTACCTGCCAAATACTTCTCATGTCCCCTACTTGCTCTCTCTTTAGATCCTTCCTCGCTACCTTGTAACTATCCATCGCCCCAACTGAAACTTCACACCTCATCTTCACATAGGCCTCCTTCTTCCTCTTAACAAGAGATTCCACTTCTTTTGTAAACCACGGTTCCCTCGCTCGACGCCTTCCTCCCTGCCTGACCGGGATATACTTATCAAAAACACGCAGTAGCTGATCCTTGAACAAGCTCCACTTATCCAGTGTGCCCAAAACTTGCAGCCTACTTCTCCACCTTATCCCCCCCCCCCCCCAAAGTCACGTCTAATGGCATCATAATTGCCCTTCCCCCAGCTATAACTCTTGCCCTGCGGTGTATACGTATCCCTTTCCATCATTAACGTAAACGTCACCGAATTGTGGTCACTGTCCCTAAAGTGCTCTCCTACCTCCAAATCCAACACCTGGCCTGGTTCATTACCCAAAACCAAATCCAACGTGGCCTCGCCTCTTGTTGGCCTGTCAACATATTGTGTCTGTAAACCCTCCTGCTCACAGTGTACAAAAAACAACCCATCTAATGTACTCGAACTATATCTTTTCCAGTCAATATTTGGAAAGTTAAAGTCTCCCATATTAACTACCCTGTTACTTTCGCTCTTATCCAGGATCATCCTCGCTATCCTTTCCTCTACATTCCTAGAACTATTTGGAGGCCTATAGAAGACTCCCAACAGTGTGACCTCTCCTTTCATGTCTCTAACCTCAGCCCATACTACCTTGGAAGATGAGTCCCCATCTAGCATCCTCTCCGCCACCGTAATACTGCTCTTGACTAGCAGCGCCACACCTACACCTCTTTTGCCTCCTTCTCTGAGCTTACTAAAACACCTAAACCCCGGAACCTGCAACATTCATTCCTGTCCCTGCTCTATGCATGTCTCCGAAATGGCCACAACATCGAAGTCCCAGGTACCAACCCATGCTGCCAGTTCCCCTCACTTATTTCGTATACTCCTGGCATTGAAGTAGACACACTTCAAACCACCTACCTGAACACTGGCCCCCTCCCGCGACGTCAAATCTGTGCTCCTGACCTCTCTACTCTCATTCTCCCTTACCCTAAAACTACAATCCAGGTTCCCATGCCCCATGCTGCATTAGTTTAACCCTCCTCCCCCCCCCCCAAAGAGCACTAACAAATCTCCCCCCCCCCCCAGGATATTTGTGCCCCTCAGGTTCAGATGTAGACCATCCTGTCTGTAGAGATCCCACCGTCCCCAGAAAGAGCCCCAGTTATCCAGAAATCTGAATCCCTCCCGCATTGCACCATCCCTGTAGCCACGTGTTTAAATGCTCTCTCTCCCTATTCCTCATCTCACTATCACGTGGCACGGGCAACAACCCAGAGATAACAACTCTGTTTGTTCTAGTTCTGAGCTTCCATCCTAGCTCCCTGAAAGCCTGCCTGACATCCTTGTCCCCTTTCCTACCTATGTCGTTAGTGCCAATGTGGACCACGACTTGGGGCTGCTCCTCCTCCCCCCTAAGGACCCGGAAAACACGATCCGAGACATCACGTACCCTTGCACCTGGGAGGCAACATACCAAACGTGAGTCTCTCACGCTCCCACAAAATCTCCTATCTGTGCCCCTAACTATCGAGTCCCCAATTACTAATGGTCTGCTCCTCTCCCCCCTTCCCTTCTGAGCAACAGGGACAGACGCCGTGCCAGAGGCCCGTACCCCATGGCTTACCCCTGGTAAGTCCCCCCCCCCCCCCACACAAGTATCCAAAGTGGCGTACTTGTTTCTCAGGGGAACGACCGCAGGGGATCCCTGTACTGATTGCTTCTTCCCAGTCCCTCTTACAGTTACCCATCTATCTCCAATCTTTGGTGTAACTAATTCCCTGAAGCTGCTATCTATGACCCCCTCTGCCTCCCGAATGATCCGAAGTTCTTCCAACTCCAGCTCCAGCTCCCTAACTCGGTCTTGGAGGAGCTGGAGATGGCAGCACTTCCTGCAGGTAAAATCAGCAGGGACACTAACGGCATCCCTCACCTCAAACATCCTGCAGGAGGAACATTGCACTCCCTTCCCTGCCATCCCTCTAACTTTCCACCAAGATCTGGCTAACAACTAAATTAAATGTTTGACAAAAATAATAATAATAACAAAACATGATACTTACCTCACACCAATGGGTTGTATTATTAGGTTAGAGGTGGAGGGCGGGTGGGAGACACTACACGTGTAGTGTCTCGGGTTTCCTCTCCACCAGAATTTATTGGTAAGGGTCTTCCCAGAAGTCCGCGGGTCGAACTTCCTGTTCCCGCCTTAAACACTAAAATTATTTTAAAAAACAGCAAAGAGGGACCGAAAACGGACCAGGTAAGTGTTTACCGCTGAAATTGACTAGCCTGCTCCTGTTAAGGTCCCCCAGAAATCACTAACGCACCGCTCCCTCTGAAATCGACTGGCCTACTCCGGCAAAGACAAGTATTTTTAAAGGAGAGACTTACTTCCCAGAAATCACTTGCGCACTGCTCCCGCTGAAATTGACTAACCTTATCCGCTCCAGCAGAAATCGACTGGCCTGCTCCTGCAAAGACAAGTGTTTTTAAAGGAGAGACTTACCTCCCAGAAATCACTTGCGCACTGCTCCCGCTGAAATTGACTAACCTGCTCCGCTCCCGCTGAAATCGACTGGCCTGCTGCTGCATAGACAAGTGTTTTTAAAGGAGAGACTTACCTCCCAGAAATCACTTGCGCACTGCTCTCGCTGAAATTGACTAACCTGCTCCGCTCCCGTTGAAATCGACTGGCCTGCTCCTGCAAAGACAAGTGTTTTTACAGGAGAGACTTTCCTCCCAGAAACCACTTGCGCACTGCTCCCGCTGAAATTGACCAACCTGCTCCGCTCCCTCTGAAATCGACTGATAACGACTTAAAACGGTTAACTGAGTTCATAGAATAAACTTTCGTTTGCTCTAAACATTTAAAACATTTAAATTTCTGCTGCATACCTGTAGAGAGGGCCCTGTGCTTCCCATACCACAATCTAGTAAAGGTCGTGAGTTAGGGGAACTCCATGATACGCTTTGGCCCATAACAAATTGGGGGCTCGAGTGGGTTACAAGCCTATCTATTGGATTGGCTGAATGAACTTAAAGACAGAGAGTGGTGTGCATATTGTGGTTGCTTTTCACGTGTGGTATTTCAGTTTAAGTAGGGAGTGTCTTGTGGACAATGGTTCTTTCTGATGCTCTGAGGTTCTTGGCGGTGGAGACGGTCACACGCAGTACCTTACGGATCGAGACTAAAAACAGACTTTTAGAGTTGACAAAGGCATTGCAGTTAACATGACCTGACAAAATGCGAACAGATGAGGTAGTTTCACTCATTGGAAATAGCAAAAATTCAGTTACAAATTAAACAAATGGAACACGAGAAAGAATTAAAACAGCTTGAATACGAAAGTGAGAGAGGGGAAAAAGAAAGAGAGAGAGAGAAAATAGAAAAAGAGAGGGAAGAAAAAACCCAGAAAGAATAGCCCTAGCAGAGCAAAAAGAAAGAGAACGTGTGATACATCAGGGAAAATGATGAAGAGTGAGAGTTTAAACTTCATAAAATGGCCATGAAACTTGACAGGCAGTTAAAATTGGCGGACGTAAAGGGAAACGTACAGTTGGAGGATAGTGATGAGGAAAGTGAGAAAGAGCGTCATAGTCGAAGGCTTGGTGGAGATCTATTTAAATATGTCCACGCAGTGCCCAGGTTTGATGAGAAGGAGGTAGAAGACTTGTTCATGTCATTTGGGAAGATAGCTACCAAATGAAATGGCCACAGGCCATGCGGGTACTACTGATTCAAACAAAGCTATCAGGTATGGCTAGTGAAGTGTCTGCATCACGATCGGAGAAGGTATTTGGGACCTACTAGGAGGTGAAAGAACTAGCGCCTGAAACCGACAGACGAAGGTTGAAAAATTTAAGGAAAGAATTTGGTCAAACATACATGGAGTTTGAAAGGACTAAACAGAGTAATTTTGATATGTGGATAAGGTCTTTGAAAGTAGACCACATGTATGAAGCTCTCACAGAAATTATACTTTTGGAGGAGTGTCAAAATTGAATTCCTGATGCAGTGCGAACTCATGGGGACGAGCAGAAGGTTAAAACTGCGAGGTCAGCAGCAGAAATGGCAGATGATTATGAATTTGATCATGAATCAAAGCTTTGTTTCCGACATCAGTTTCGGCCTGTGAGGGATAGAAACTGGGGACATGTGAAATGCTCATGTGGTAGAGGCAACGGTGATCTGATGGGAGATAATGAGGAGAGTGTACCTCGGATTAAAGAAAGGAATCCAGGAGGGTGCAAGATACATGAAAAGTTTAAAATGTTTTCACCGTAATAAACTTGGTCATATAAAGTCACAGTGTTGGTTGAGGAAGAAAAACACTGGGAAGGCTGATATGGTAAAACAGGATAAGACCGTGGAGTTTGTCAAAGTGGTAAAGGAAACCCAAGTGAAGCAAAATATGTGCAAAAGATGGTACAGCCTGATCAAGAGGTGAATGATAAGAAGGTGCCAGATCTCCTTTAAGAACTTATTCGTGTGGGTAATATTTACTCATATGCATCAGGAGAAGCAGGTTAAGAATTCACAATTTTAAGAGATACGGGAGCTAGTCAATATTTAATGGTAGGAGATGAAAATGTATCCAGTTGTTAGACGTTTAGCTGCTGTTGTATAAATAGTCAAACGTTCTGCTCCTTTTCTCCAACACCTTTATTTCACTTCAACGGACTCTGCACCAAACTCTAACATCACATGACCTGACACAAAGGCCACCTGAATCCCATTTACACATCAGAGTCAATTATTGGATACTGTGCATACATGAGACGACTAAATGGAATGTTTCTTAACCCATTACTGAACAGTCTCCCCTTCATTGGAGAAAAAAACGAATTAGGAGAAAACTAAATTACAAGAAACTCAAAATCACACACGCAATTTCTCCCTTTTTTTTTTCACTTTTGGACGAAACAAAAAGTCACAGAAACAGGCGCCCTTCATAAACAATATCCAAAAGTTTCTGTGAGCTAGCCTGTCTTTTTGCAAAACAGTCTGACACTTGATAGCTACTGTAGACACATTTAATCTTTGCTGTTTCCCCTCTGTACAACATCTGCTTCAAACTTGCAAAGTCTATCCTTAACCTTTTTGTTCATTGACACTATTTGTAGAGTGCACATTTTCCCATAGGGATTTATTGTCAATGTGACATTCAATAGGTATATTACTCCAATCGCCAAAGCCCAAAATCTGAGATATATAGAAGGCCATGGCCATCGCCTCTACAAGGCTTCATGTCTCAGCAAGCAAAGTGTTTTTGTCCACTCTTCTTTTTTTCTCTGTATCCCACACAAGAGGGCAAAATTTACCATTGTGCCCCAAAAGGAAAATTATAAAACCATTTGCGCTTGAAACCCCATCACATAAATGTGAATAGGACGCATCACCATAAACTATGCATTTCAAGTGCCCAAGGTCACCTAAAACGGGGAACCTCAAAACACACTCCTCCATTTTTAGTTTGTCCAACGCTTTATTTGCTCTTCTTATGTCTTCCACTTTGGGATCATTCTTTTTGTACTCAGCTCCAAGACATCAAAAGTCACGTACAGTCCAGTCTGTCTACCTAACCAATCAGTTGCCCAATTAAACTTCGCAGTTGCTCTTTTTCCATCTTTGAAACCATTGCGTCTTTTTTGTGAAACCCAGCCACGGCTAATTGCTATTGGGCTCATGTATGCATTCCAAATAAAATTACTGACGTAAAGTTGCCCTTAACTTAATCTGTCCGATTTCCAGTCCAATATATTTAAATGCACCGGAAAACTGACTTTCAACCCTGAATTCTTTCCTCAAACCAGAAATTGCAATAGGTTCGAAATCACGAGTACCACCCCACAAAAAATCATCGACATACGTGATAAGATGCCAGAAAGATTTATTTCATAGGGCCAGAAAAACGTTGCCGGACCTGCTTTCAACTGGCAACAGCTTAACTTTAACAGAACTCACCTTACCGAAAAATACCAGACTCTAGACGCATCATTTAATGCATAAACACATTTGTTCAACTTCCCTTCTGTGTTAGCTGTCTCTTTCGGAGAACGAAGAAAAACACGTTCTCTGTCGCTGACGGTCCTGCAAGAAGGCAGCTTTTATATCTATAGATTTGCATTCCCATGCCTTTGTGGCTAATAGAGCCAAGAAGATCTTTAAAATAACCTTACCTGCCGTCGGTGAATCTACCTTTAAAACCTGATCTTCTAAGTTTTCTTCAATTCCCCTTGCCACAGATCTGACCTTTGCTTTATAAGTTCCATCCGGAAGAACATTATCCCTGCAAACCTGTCTGTGGGATAGAGCTCTTTGACCCTGATCCCGTACGTCCGTGTACACCCCAAATTCACTCCAACTGTGCAGTTCTTGCTATTTGGCATCTGAGATAACTTTTTCACCCAATTTATTGGAAGCCACCAAAATCTCACGTGAATGTGGGTTTCTAATCCTAATAGTATTCGTAGTCTTACTCATGGTCCGAGACCTTGGTGAACTACGACCCCTCTCCCGCCTGGTATCTCGTTCTGTACTGCTACTGCTTGATCTTTCCCTTCCGCTGTGGGATGTCCTTTCAACAGTTCTCGACCTTTTCCTGCAGACCAGTTGACTGTCCGATGTACTATCTGAACTGGCGCAGCGTTCCTGTGCTCTCCATTTTTGAACATTGTGTTCCCAATCCATTGTCTTGACTCCTTCCCCTGAATGCTGTACATTCAACCAACGTTTATACTTTCCAGTGACCTTCCCTGCTCTACTAATAACAGTTGCATCCTGCCATTGATTGGACCATTCAGACAAGTATATCACTTTTGTACCAAATATTTGGCCGTTGTCCTTTTGGAAAAATGGCCTGTTCTAATTCATCAGAAGTGTTGTGTTGCTCTACAGAAACCCTGTCTATATCAGTTAACTGGTCCTCGCAGTTCGGTAACACGTGCGTAGCAGTTGACGCTAGTTCCTCATCATGCCTGTTTGCTCTGTCTAAATTTGAAAACTTGTTGTCTGTACCCATTTTCGTTGATGAATGTACTCTCACAGTTTGATTGCCATGTTGTGAAATAATTGTTTTGCCATCTATGCTTATGATCTTTCCTGGGCCTTTCCATTCATTAAAATGTCTCTTTCATAGCATACTATGTCTCCTTGCTGAAACATGGTATGAAATGGCCGTACATTATGCCTTAAAGCTCTGCGAATTCGTTCAGAGACTTCTGCTTCAAAAAGGCTTTCCTCCTGCTATATAATGCATTTAAATGCTCAGCAAATGCAGAGCTAATTGTAGTCCCTTCCCAAGCTGGAGGCTGGTCATCCAAAATGGGCGGGATTTTAGTATTTCGACCAAAAACTAATTGATAGGGGCTATAGCCACCAACCATCTGCAATGAATTATGAGCATAATTGTACCGCCCATGCTAATGCTGAATTTAGCCTGCAATTCGGTCCGTCTGCCAAAAATTTCCGGACCATTTAATCGATTACAGCATGGTTTCCTTTCACAGACAACATTACGAAATGGGCTTTCCGCAGCCGTATTCATAACTGTGATATTCACGTTTTCACACATATCCATAAACTCATCATTAGCAAATCCCCCCTCCCCCTCCATTGTCCGTAATGATTTTTGCGGGTGAGCCCATTCATGTCCCTATCTATTTTTCCACGATTTGATCCAGAATTACTCTCTTTTCTTTATTTCGTCCAATCGATGATTGAAAAAATCTGATTGCTAAATCTTCAAAATGCAAAATAAATATATTATTGGCTTTATCCCTATCTGAAGGTCCATGGCCACAATGTCCTTCACGTCCCTAGCCAAAAGTAGGGTGACTATCTGTCGTGCCGGTGTCCTTCTGTACTTCCTACAAACTTCACAGCGACCACTAACCTGTTCTATCTGTATAATATAGTGTTCATCCGATACCCCTGCGTCCTTTAATAAATGTTCAGCCTCTGAGGATACGGATGCGCAAATTGCCTATGCAGTTTTAATATAACAAGCTTTTTATGAGCGAAAGTCCCATTTTCAACTGCCATCCTTAACAACTTTACTTCAAATATTATTTGTCAGTAATGGAAGACAATAGTGTCCAGGCTGAGTAAATTGTAAGTCCACCGTCTTTACAATAACTGTTGCCTTATCCTGTTCCATAACCTGTGTCATGTGTGCTTTCTTCATCTATGGTCTGCTCAGAAGCAAAGGTATCTAATTTGAGACAACATCCGTGCTAATGAAATTATTCTACCCGGCAATATTGCAAGGGATCACCACTCTTTTTAGCGACATCAGAGTATTATCATCCCCAAACCTGAAACTTGTGGAACTTTGAAATTCCTTAACCCAGTTACGATTCTCAGCATTCAAGGAGTCAGATAACATTTTAACCAGTCAATTCCACACGCAGTAGATGTGCAGCCGCTGTCCAATACAGCACAAGTGAAGGATTCTGCAAGCAACACCCTCATTACAGGCGTAAAACTGCTTGGTAGGAAAATGCAATCTTTCTGGTCACCATCTCTTTCCTCTTCTGACTCATAAGTGTCATGTGTCGCGTAAAACACTCTATTCTCACGTTTTGGACTGTTGAACACATCGAAAGTCACATCGAAAACATCAATTGATCATGCCCCGTGCATTTCTGGGGTTCATATTCCTATGGTAGGTTCGAACTGGATTTCTCTCTTCATAATTTCCTGGTTCTCCTTTGAACCTGTTCCATTTGTCGTACGACTGCCGTACGATTTCGCCATCCTGTTCGTAGTGTATCTTCCATATTCTGTTTTATTGCAGGCTGACCTATTTGGGTCATCCGAGCCATCAAAATCGAATGTTTCCCCAGAAACCTTTTTTTTTCATTTTCTTTTTGAAAATAAATTTAGAGAACACAATTCATTTTCTTTTCCAATTAAGGGGCAATTTAGTGTGGCCAATCCACCTACCCTGCACAGCTTTGGGTTGTGGGGGCGAAACCCACGCAAACACGGGGAGAATGTGCAAACTCCACACGGTCAGTGACCCAGAGCCAGGTTCGAACCTGGGACCTCGGCGCCGTTAGGCAGCAGGGCTATCCCTTTGCGCCACCGTGCTGCCCTCCCCAGAAACTTTTTTGAAGCTTCTGTCATCAGTTCGAATGAGGAATCCTTATCCGCAAACTCAACTCCTGTCAAAACCAAGAACCTATCCAGGTTGCTCACTCCAGCACAGTCAATTAATTTAAAGGCCAAGACAGACTGTGTAAATTACAGGTTGTATTTCTGCAGCCTGTTATATAGTCGGCTAAATTCCATTATATAGTCTTCAATGGAGAAATCCTCTATTTTCCGGAACCTATCAAAAGCCGACCATGCTTCTTACGCACTGAACAATTATCCTTCTTTTTAATCATATCAATATAAAGTATGGGCGTCTACAGTCCTTCTTCTGAGTCTAACTCTTCCAATTCCAGCTCAGAAACCACTTTGCTCCGGATTCTACTGTCATAAGGTAGAGGAAGAGCCAATGTGGACGATATTGAGTTATTTCTTCCCTCTGTCTGGTGTCAGTCAAACGCTGAGTCGGATTCGTAAGTATTAATCTATTTTATTTCAATCAGCTTGCAAGCTAGACTCACTCTGATAGAAGCAGGATCAACACTGTTCCTGAGATCCAAAGAGCGAGTGAGTGAAAACAAAAAACATAGCACGTTAAACACATGAACATAAAATCAAGTTTCACACACGACCAAATAAGGCAAGATGGCAAATGCAAAGCTCCCATAGGCTTTCATACACATTCCTTGACCTGGCCATATAAGCTGACCTTCACAATTACTGATCCTGTGAGGGCCATTTCACATTCCTCAGCCCTGGTGCCCCTTTCACCCAGCATCCTCTGCACAAAGAACCGATCCTTATGGCTGCCCATCATTCCTTGAAATGAAAATCGCTTATTGTCACAAGTAGGCTTTTCAAATGAAAAGCCGCTAGTCACCACATTCCGGCGCCTGTTCGGGGGCCTTCTGGCCATGCTTTGCACAGCCCCTTTGTTCATTCTCTGCAACCTGGGCTAATGTCTAAAAATCCACTATCCTAATCATCTGCTCTCCTATATTAAGGTCTACCTCTGCACTGTCCTAACTTGTCATCCCAATCTAGTACCATTGTCTTTAGTTCAATTCCTCATTCCCTTTTTTCATCATGTCATGATAATTGCTCCGCCTCCTAACATCGCCGGGTTAATAACCTGTATCGATATCTTGCCTGAAAGACCGTCCCGCAATTCATTACATTCCGTACATAAACACCTCTTCACATTTTTACAGCCACTGGCTCTCCGTCCGGGTTACTTCTGGTGTGATGGTCGCCAGTAACGGGATTTCATCTTGGTGAATTGTGATGGGCCGAATCTATCGGTATCATCCGAGCCATAGCCATCTTACAACACATATTAAGGCATCCAATGATTATACAATATACAATTATCATAACAAGTATTATTAATCTATGCATTAGGTAAAACCCCATGACCGAGCTGTGAGAGCAAACTCTGAGCTGAATCCTTCTGTAGGGTTTATATCCCCCTTGTAGTTGTACTGACTAGCAGATATCCCTGATCCTTGTCATTTGTGTGTACATGTCGTGATTTGTAAACTGTGCACGGGAATCAATTGTACATTCACCCGTCTCGCAGACCAATGCCGATAGACTCTTTGTATTGCTCTTTCCTCAAGTCCAATCACCGTGAACCATAGCTGTCGCTACTCAGGAAGGTAATACAATAAATATATCCGTGTGTTCCACTACCTCCAAGGCATCTGACTACCTTGGGTTTACAGCACCGTAGACGCTTCCTCATGTCCCTTAGAAATAGCACACAACTCAGTCCATCTGCGACCAAAATGGTATTTTGTCCCTCACGGGTTTTTCGTTTAAGAAGTGCTATCCGTTTCTCATTGGAATGCTAAATTATGATACCATATTTAATCCACTGATTATCTTGCTTTATTAATTGCAAAAGCTTCAATCGATACTGTTTCTATTCCTGACTTCCTCACGCTAACGTCTAACATTGTACTGAACCATGTAGTCTGCTAGCCCTAGCTTACTTGAGACAATAACTCAGTTTTCGTCAAGTCCCTTTTGTCCGTTATCATTTTCCATACAGCACGAAGCGTATACTTGCCATTATTTGCTTTTTTTTACTTTACAAAAACATCACTTGCAGATTTAATATCGTCAACATTTGGGGTTACAACCTAATTGAATCCATACGTAACTGTCGCTGACAATGTTCGGGACATTTCGTCCGGAATAACTATTACACTCTCCAATGCAATATTGTTTGTTGCATTGGTTCCAAATTTCCCGCCATGGCGTCAAGCTGCCAAGATTCTTAAACAAATGTCATTTAAAATGCGGGGATTTCTCGTCAGTCGCTATTGTCTGCCGAGACCTTCAGCATCTTCACCGTGCAGTACGCGCCCCGTGGAGACCACAGATCATCCATCAGTTAACGTCCAGTTAGAGATGTCTGACCGGAGGTTTCACTATTCAGTAATAATTTGATACTTTGATTTGTTTCTAACCCGTAAGGATTTTCCTCCGAGCTCTGTCATTTAATTCCCTCAAATATGTCGCCAATTGTATCATTAGTTCCCCTCCCCCCCCCCCCCCCCATACTGTCTAAAACATTCTTCTCTGGAGTGTAGTTGTCGTTCTTCGTCTGTATTATTTTTGCTTCACCTGAAAACTAAATGAACAGGTCAAAGGCGGAGAGTGCCCTTTTTCTTAATTTGTATCTTTCTATTCTTGCTTGGATATTCCAGAAGTGCCCTCTGCAGGACTTCAGGATTTCCATTGCCACCATTCCCCTTTTTTTAGAACTGATTTGTGTGCCTGAACATTAATGTACATCATACGATTAAGGCCTGTTAAGCCTCCGACTCCTCCTCTCATTGCACCCCTGAGTGAGGCTCAAAGAGTCTCAAACTCCTTCTCTTTTGCTAACTCAGTGATCCAAGCGGGTCGAAACTTTCCCTGATACATTTCGGATATTGCTGCTCCATTTACTTTAATTTATTTACTTTTGATTACGACCGGATTTTTATGAAAATAATTTCCAACCATGACATTGTAACTTTATCATCTGTCCAATCAATGCTGCTAACAGGTTTCAATTCACTGGCATCCACTCCACTGATTACATAATACTAGTAAGTGCAGTCATACCCTGCCACTCACAACCAAACATTCATTTTTCCCTTGTCCGAGCGGTTTGGAGATGTGATCTATCCTCTGGCACGGCATCATTGCAGTGATACAGTCTCTAAACACTGTTAGGTTAATTTTATGACCCCGGGTCATCGGAATATCGCATAAACTACGTACTCCCTCACTAATTGGTACCACAGGTTTGTCACTTCTCCACAATTCTGCGCATCCTTTCCCAATCATTTCGTCGTCAGCTTGTTTTTTTCTTCAGTAATTACAATTTGTCATTATCACACCATCCAATGTCCAAATTCTATCTTGTGCTCACAAACTTCAATCATTAGTGTTGCCTGATGTTTCACAAAACAATCATGACAAACTGAATTCCCCAGATTTCCCTGGGAGCCGAAGCATTTCCCTATTTCTGTCATTCTAAATGCAATACAAACTCACCTGAATACTCTATATCTGCTATTCTCCTAGGTTTCTAACGATTAGTCCCTGTCCAAACAACTGGGCTACAGAACGTGCCACATCCTTGTCTCAGTATTTTTTATGCTCCTCCCTGTTTCTCCACCAATTTCTTTCCTGATATTTCTTTTTAAAATGGATGCCCATCTGGCTTGTTCTTTACTACCTTAACTTTACTACCATCCGTATATACCACCCAAGCATTTACCAACTCTGTTCTGCCAACTGATTAATGAAGTTTCTCTCCCTTTTTAATGTTATGAATAAACATTAAGGCAGGGTTTAAAAGAATGGTTTCCCATCTGTCCCATCTCTCCCACCGAGCTGTATTCGCGCCTTGCTGGCAACCCTGTCTCTAGGTCAACTCTGCCACTTCTAAAAATTCATTGTGACGTCCATTTTCTTCCCGACTTCTGAATTTTCAATCTCTGCTCTCCTTTTTGTTATGGCTGCCAGACATTTTGCGATGTCCGAAAAAATTTGTCCAGCCCTTGCCCATTTTCGAGTCAATGTTTGATAGGTGTCTGAGTACTATGATTAGCAAGCACCATACCATATCCATTTGCGTACCGAGCGAATTTAATGCTCAAATCGTCGTCTTCATGTCTCTCCTCTAATGGCTCGGATGTTGCTACAGCTGTTTTTCACTGGTCCAAAATCCTCTGTGCTTCGCTGGACAAACTAAAATCCTCTTTCAAAGTTTTATAAATGGGTCTAGCATAAAGACTAAAGTCTTCCACTACTAGTCTCAGATACCCCAAAATTCCCACGATTTGCTGGACCCCGTTTCGAGAAACGGGCGCTGTTATTCTGGCAACTTTCTCTCTCATCCCAACACTGGTTTCCCTTCCTGCCTTTGACACTGAATACCCTAGATAGTCGACTTCGCTCTCGCCAATCTGGCATTCCTTCAACCCCATCTTACAACCTGCTTCACGAAGTGTTTTAATAATGTTGGCCACTCTTTCAACATGTGTCCTCCTGATCATCATCTCCAATTAACAAACCATCAATATGTACTAAAGCCAAATCATCTTCCATTGGCTCCCTTACTATTGCCTGAAAGTGATTCAGGGAATTAACATATCCTTGTGGCAATTTATAGTAAACCTAATATTTAGTGCCAAAGGTAAATGCTGTCTTTGCCCTGTTGTCTGGATCTAACGGAACATCCCAGAATCCGTTGGCTAAATCTATACTGGTTAAATAAGATTTGCCTGCCACCTTCTCCAATGTAGTTTGTGGATTTGTCAAATACCGTTTATCTATTTTTTTATGACCTTGCTGAATGCTTTGTAATGCGTTACCATTCTAAATGTACCATCAGGCTTCCTAACTGTCTGAAGTGGGCTATTTGTCGATGCCTATGTGACTTCTTGAATGATTCCCTGCTGTTCTAACTCTTTGATCGTTATCTCCAGTTCGCATTTGGCACCTCGGGTCAAAGGATATTGCTTTTGCGGCCTGTGTCGGCCTCCCTGGATTGTGTGCTGGAATTGTGTGCTCATTAACCCTATGTCATTCTGTCTATTGCTAGGTTTGCTTTCCTTAACACTCCTTCTAAGCTTCGTCAGATAAAATGCTTTCCTTTCTGTTTTCATATTTCCTCTACGTTATCAATTGATTTTACTATCTTAATTTTTTATTTCTGCATCTATTTTCTTAATCTTTCCCTGCCGTCAGATTCTCATTTCCTGATACTGAAAGTGATAATCCTGATCTAAGCTCCGGTCCAATATCTTTATTCCCTAAAGTTTTGTCTGCAATGTAGTTAACATTCTAAACTTAATTTCTTCTGCTAGTGACTTTCATGCAGTGAGCGGGCACTAGGTCCCGGTGGACCTGTGCCGCATCAATTCCACCGACTACCTCCTAATACTGGTCACATTCGGTCCCCGTGTTTCTGGCCCCTTACTGCCACAATGTCCCTCTCCACTATCCCAATATAACGCGAGTACATTTTTAAATTAATTTTTTTCTTGAAAGCGGTATCCTGCTACAGTCCCCATTCTACTTGCTGTCGGGACTGCCTACCCCCCTGGGGTCAGTGCTTGCAACATCCCCTCATGTTCCGAGTGCTTATACACAAAGGCCCAACAGTCGTCAAATAGTGCCCGGTACTTGCCTAACCCCTCTTACGGTTTGGGGTTTGGGCATCTCTAAAATGGCCTTCTTCCTTTCTACTGGGATCTTCCTTTCCCACTTGTGATCTTAAACTAAAGTTAAAAATCCATCGTCTTTGCTGTATGAAAATCACTGATTCTTAAATTTGATGTGTAGTGAGTTTACAGAGAAAATACTGAAGTCTCTACAAATTTGGAACACACAGAGCAACATTTTTAAATGTAGGCACATCTTGGCTGCCTTTAACAAAGGGGCACATGGGCCCAATCCACACCGAATGCCTAGTCTTCACATTATAATTTTAAATTCCTTTGTTCTCTCCCCTTTTTTTGAGCAGCCAAGACTATGCCGAGTTCAAATAATCATTTACAAATCCCAATTTATACATTTTGATTTTGCTTTTTGTTTACTTCCTGAGAATTGTGTTCTAAATAACTTCCACAATGTTAATCATTATTACTGATTTTCTAAAGAACTTTCAAATACTTACCCCGTTTTAAATCTCACTTTAACAGCCGTGTATACCTCCTAATTGATGTGCAACTTCGTTTTGCAAAACGCAACATTTTAAAAACCAGGACACCAGAGGAAATTCGTAAAATTCTCATTAAACACACACATTCATTCATCCACCGAGATCTCCACTCAAACGAAAGGAATTCTAAGCATTATACTTTCATTCATCTCAACCAACTGGACAATAAACGTTTGAATTTGCACAGCAAACACAATGGAAAGGACGGGGCTTTCCCTTCTTCAAAACTGTAAATAAAACTCGGAGAAAAGGTAACTTATCTCCCAAAATATACAGAAAATTTAACAATCCTGAAGCCTCCCCTTTTCCCCCGATACTGCCCTGACTTTTCCAAGTCTTTGGTTCCCCCTAGTGGCCCTTCATCTCCCAACATGTTTTTAGCTCATAAGTCATATCTCCCAACCATTATTGGTCTCTCTCACTCTCTCTGTCTCTTTGTCTCCCAAGAATAAACTTTAACTTAGGCAACTGTTATTGTACGGAATTGAATTGTCTCCAGAGCATTCCCTCAACCCGTAAAAGACCCTTGCCGAATTGAAGTGTAATTTAATGCAACCAATTTAAATTTTCAACCCACATGCACGGAACTAAACTATCACTGCAACATTCCCTCAGTTTCTAACTGAATTATCTGCCGATATTCCCTCAATTCTCGTTTAACCCTCAGCCGTACCTACATTGTCTGAAATTCGTTTTTCTAATCCGGCAGACTGACCTTTGATTTCGTCGTGACGATCTTACCTGACCGTGGGCGAGTGATCAAACTTTTATCAGACTACGAGACAGAGGAAAACCGACATGGTCATTTTCTAGCTACTCGCGTTGTGGTCCCATTTCCTCTCTTCCGAGATCAGTTTAATTCTGATTTCGCAGATGACCGGTGATCGTCTGTTGAAATCCCACTTCTGACACCAAATGACGATATTGAGTTATTTCTGCCCTCAGTCTGGTCTCAGACAAACGCTGAGTCGGATTAGTAAGTATTCATCTATTTTATTTCAAACAGCTTGCAAGCTAGACTCACTCTGACAACAGCAGGACTGACAAAACATAACTTTCTTTCCCCGTCAGTCTGGCCTCAATAAAACTCGAGATGGATTTGTAGGCACAGCATTAGTTATTTTTATTCGACTTGCAAGTCTGACTCGTTTCGCAAAAACCCAGAACACAAGCAGTCTCCTAGCTCTCCAGAATCGAGTGAGTTGGAGAACAAAGAAATCTCTACAAACACATTCAAATGGCATCCAGTTTCACAAACACGATTCCCACAGGTCACCCTATACCCCTCTGACCTGGCCATACATCCTAATTGGCTCACTTCGCATGCCTTCCCCTGGCCTCTTGTTACCCAGCATCCATTCTCCTCATACACTAAACATCCCTTCATTGCCATGCTCTCTGAAATCCTTTGCCTGTGAACTAACATGAATTAGACCTGGCTACATCAACATTACAGCAACTAATATATTTCAAGTAACTACTTTTTATCACATTCGTCATTCCGTCCTTTTATTATTTCATAGTAACCTAGCTATTCAATCTGTAGCTACGGCCCCTCATCTCAAATGATTCATCACTGCATTTCCATTTCCTGTTGTAACCCCCCCCCCCCCCATCCGCTGCAACCTCACGGATCCTAACAGCCAAGATTTTAGGGGCGTCTATCTGTTCCAATGCACCCCGCAATCTACCCATCACGCATTTAAGACTGGCCAGGCCCACACAGATGCAGCCGAGTGCCACTGCTAAGTACATGGCCATATTCATCAACCAGTCCTTCCAACCTCCAAATCCCCAGTTACCCCAAGAGCCAGAATCCTGCATTCCGTCCAGGTGATCCCGTATGCAATCCATAAATTTAGTGATGTTAGCGGTTAGGTCTTGAACTCCCATGACACACTTGCCCTGCACTATGGCGCATACCCCACCCTCACGGGCCAGAAGATAGTCAAGAGCATACCGGTTCTGCAGTGCAAACAACCGCAGCAGAGGCAATTCCTTCGTTATTGTCCCGAGGGCTCCCAAGGTTTCGTTTCCCAGGATGGTAAGACCAGAAATAAAATAATTCCTATCGCTGACCGCCAAGGAACCCCTCCCCCACACCTCCCAGTGTCAAGACGCTCAGAATTCCCCACCCGGTTAAGTGGCCCCCCAGTTGGGTGCGAGAATCTGAGGTTTTTTCCAGTTCTCGCAAAATTCAGCTGAGACTGTCCTGCGAGCTAACTGATTATGCAGCATCCACGCCGAGGGGCAGGGGACTGTGGTAGGGACTAGAGTCCCAATAGCAATTTGGCGGGGAAATGGGGGTGACAAAACATTGGTCGTTGTGCCATTAAAATAAGTAGTATCCTTGCTCCGTGTACAGGCTTGCATCACAATCAGTATATCGGTTGCGTAGGAATCCCCCAGGAGCCCAGTTTATCCAGCTTTGGAACGCCCATTCGGGCATTCTAGCAATGCGGAAAGCCCTTGTCCCAACAGTAATATGAGAGACATTCGCCCAGCAACTAAGGAGCTGTAAGCCGGCGTTCAATTGAACGCAGGTGGTGTTGTAACAAACGCATTGGCCAGACGCCTAAGTGATATGACACCTCCTGCCCATACAGGTGGGGAACAGACATGTTCGATTCGTTTCCACCTCTACCAGCAAACAACCATACCCGTCACTGCTGAAACAATTCTCGTACGACCAGTAGTCCCTATTGGGAGTGAAGTGGCGAGGTACGTACGCCCTCCTTAGACGCACCGTCCTCTCTCTAGTCCCCGTCTCTCTCTCACAACCTCTTCCGACCCTCTCCTTATTTTGCCTTTATGGCACCAATCTTAACACATCCAAAATCAAATTTACATGTACGCCAAAAAGAAGGCAATATCCATGTAATGTTCCCTTCCCATCGCCGGGACCGGTGCAATTGCTTCATGAGTCCTGCATTGTCCGTTAACCTGATGACCTTCCCTGAGTCGACACCATGCCCTCGTATATGGGGGTATTGAAGAACACCACCTCTGCATGAACGAAATGTCCTTGTAGTTTGGTTGGGGTTACAAATGTATATGATATTTCCGTTTTCCATGTCCGTCGCCGATGTCTCTCCAAGCGAAGTGAGGCCGAAGATTACACAGGTGGTGCCACCCTATCATACTTCACACCTGTAAAACAGTGCTGGGGAAGGGAGACAGGTTAATCTGTCCAAGAAAATTAGGCCCGTTATCAGAACTCAACTGAGCTTGTATGCCGTACTAGGGAATGATTTCCCGCCTCAGAACCATAACCACAGTAGCAGCTTTATTATCGGTAGTCAGATACACCTCGCCCATCTGCTGAACACATCCACAATAACCAAAACATATTTATAACATTGACATCTTTCCAACTCACTGTAATCCATTTGGAGCGCGTCTCAAAGGGACCACTGGGCAACGGGGTTTGCCCCATACCACAAGGGATACCTTTTCCGGTGTTATATTGCTGACAGATTAAATACCGACTCTGTGGGCCAACTCCTGCATTTTAGGGTGCCACCAAGTGTCCAGCAACAAATAACTAGTCCCCCAGGCTCCACAATGATTTGCAAAGTGTACACATTCGACGACCCATCAAACCAGTACATCAGTCATACACGTCTGATGTGCTGGTGTGGTCCATAAAGAGAAAACATAATTTTATGTACAATCTAACCGTTTCCACATTTCGTTATCACTGTCAGGAGCGTCCTCCTGTAACCTTATGACGTCTTGGATGGTTGGCATTGGCTTGTCAGAAGGAGACATATTTGTAGCAGATCGTTTAGTCTGACTTAACAATTTGGGCACCATCACTTGCTGAATTTGCGCGGCTGCCCGCGCTGCACAATCTGCTTGTTCATTATCAACGTCAACCGGGGTCTTACCGTTTGTATGGGAAGCGCATTTAATGACGGAAATCTGCGCAGGCATAAGGAGGGCCTGTAGTAGGTCATTAACTAAACCCCGGTTTGATATTATACCATACATAATGATGTCAGCTTGTTTTAACGGAATATCATACAGATCGTCCCTTATTATGGTAGTTTCCTGAATCAAGGCTAAACAGTCGTGGCCAGGTGCGTCTTCATGGACAGGGGGACCGCTAGGAAAACAGGCTGGATTGATAGTGGTACAGTATCTAAATGCCAGACGTGGATTGTTCAAAATGTATATCTCATACCTATTCTGACGAGCTACGGTAAGATGCTGAGTCTGCAGTTGCCCCAACAGTGCGATTACCGAGTGGGAGCTATATACCGTAATATCCTGTTGGAGAGTTATATTGGCAGCAGCCTGCAAACTATTATATATCGCTGCCAAGATCTGGGTGCAAACAGGGTGGCCCAACGACCCTGAATCAAGTTTGGAAGCGTAATATGCCGGTGCTTGTCCCCATGTTGCTGGGTGAGTACCGCTGTTGAACGTCCTCCCAGAACAGTGCAGTATATCTGGAACGTTGGTCGTACAAGGGCCTGCCGAGGGCCGGTGCTTGCAACAAGGCCTGCTTCAGGCAACGGAAGACTTCGAGTGCCTCGGTGGTGAGAGTAAAATTCCCCCCTTCACTCGTGTAAGGCGTCAGCAGCTTTGTATAGACAGCGATGTTTGGTATCCACTGCCGACAATGATTCACCATACCCAGCCAATGACGAACCTCCTTGGCTATGGTAGGGGCGGTGAATTTGCGTAATGGTTCAATCCTACTTGGTTTGGAGACTTCTTTCTGTGGCTGTTAGTAAAACTCCTAAGAACTTGACCTTTGTCCGAGCCACCAGGACCTTTGATTGTGAAACAACATAACCCAACGAGGATAGGTTGGTTAATAACTGGATCACATCATCCCTGTTACTGGGCTCGTCAGGACTCGCTACCAATATGTCATCTACATACTGCACTAGAGTGGAACCATGGTCCAATGTCAAAGCCTGGAGTTGGGACTGCAGACATCTGGAGAAGAGAGTAGGTGAGTTGACGAACCCCTGTGGCAGTCGGGTCCAGGCATACTGCTGTCCATTGTAAGAGAAGGTGAACACGTTTTGGCTTTCAGATGCGAGTGGGAGGGCAAAGAAGCTGTGCTGAAGGTCAATTAATGCGAAGACACGGGCTTGAGCTCGAATTTGAGCCAGTATGTGGGCAGGATTAGGGACGCGAGCATGTAACGGCTGTGCGATGGCATTGATTGATCGAAACTGGTCTGGTCTGGCTGGTTTCGGCACAGCAAGTATGGGGGTGTTACATTCTGATTGGCAAGGGACCAAAATACCCTGTTGCAACAGCTCTCGAATTAATTTGTCTATAGACGGGGCAGCTTGGGGTTTCAGGGGGTATTGCCGAATGGAAGGCAGCTTTACATGGTCCTTCATCGTTACCTTAATAGGTGTAACATTTGTCTTTCCCACTTGTGATGGGTATTCCGCCCAGACCTGTGGATTGACATATTCAAAAACGTCACGTTCCCGGTGATGCTGAAGTCGAGTGTTAATCGTTTCAGGGACCTCAAAATATGTTTTGTAAGTGCCGTCTGGCGTGACTTGAAGTGCGTACTCTGTTGGTCTGAGTGATCCACTGCCCACCTTACCATAGGCCCCAGACCCTTGGCATGGCACTGGTCGTGGAACTGACGTGTAATATGAGGGCTTACCGTAGCTGACTGTGGCCATAAATGTGCTGGTATTGTAACAAAATCGGCTGTACCTTTTTTTCCCGTGACTGTGGCTGTAACCTTGACTGGCCATTCGGTCCCAATTAACGGCCGGTATTTCGCCTCCAACTCCCTGTTTTGTCCGGTTCAGTCATCGGCCAGGGTAACGTGATGCAGTGAATGTTCAGTGTCTAACGTCGACCACTGAGGAGTGATAGAAATATAGCACTGTTGTCTCATCCTCCATGATTGAACCGTTACCCCTTCGTCTCCGCATTCTAGCTGTAGCTGGAAGATACACAGTAAATCTCGGGCCAACAAGTTACAGTCCAATTCAGTAGTCACTACAAACTTGGTATGGCAAGTCGCCTCACTGCCCACGCTAGATTTTATTAAAACGTTCCAGAAATTCCTCTGGCTCTTCAGTCTTTTTAGGTTTGAGTTCTAAGATAGCAGAAATGTTTATGGGCTTTTGAAATGTGACATTCAACGCACTCAGAATGTGTGCCCGTCTATCATCGTCCAAAGCATGGCCTGCTGGAGTGCGGCGTGGCTAGCATAGTTCAAGTGATTGAGATGACTGTGGTACTCTGCTGGGGTTAAAACCTGCTGGACTAGGGTCCAGAGGTCCCTAGAATCAGCTTGATAAACTGAGGTTGTAGTTCACAGATAATCCACGAAAGCAGCAGGAGATTTCTTCCTGTCTGGGATTGCAACCATAATAGCCACCATCTCACTGGGTCTCCATGGGAAATAAACGTCTATCGTGGGCTGGGCAGCCGCCGTCACAGTGTCAGGGTTTGGTATTTTCCTAATCGGCAACTGTCTCAGAGTCTCACTAGGGGACGCTCTAGCTGATTCCTCTGGCTCTTCCAATACTTCGACGTCCTTCTCTGTCACTAGGGGAGCTCCAGCTCCTCAGAACCATCCCCATCCTCTTCCTTTGTTCTCGTACTTTTCTGTCCTACCATATCGGTCTGAAGGGATCTATGTGGTATGCGTGACTGTTTCTGGATAGGATCACGCCCCTCTCTCATTGTCCGAGACCGGGTCATGGAGCTAACTGGGCTTGTGGAACAGAGCTCCCCTTCTCTAACAGACAGTGAAGATGGTAAAATAGGAGCCAAGCTATCAACCGAAGGGGCTGGAGAGGCTGGCATGATTTGAATCTGGGGAGCAGTGACTGGATATAAATTATGATACCCTGGTGGTTCCGGAATTAGTGCAGACAATGCTACTGGTGCCTTCGGAACTCTCGCCGACCTGGTCCAATTTTCTAAATCTTCATCCTCTGTCAATGCAAGGCCAGCCATTGAACTACGTACCTCCCTTTTTTTACTCGAGTCCACCCTCTCTTTACTTGCACGTTTTTTTTTTGAATGCACACTCCTTTTTCAAGAGCTCCAGAGCTTTCTGGTTCCCCCTTTCACTAATGGGAATACCCATTTTAAGGGCATTTTCTTGCCAACTTAATAACATGATCGTATCCCTCACATGTTGACAATATTGTCTCCATAATCTAATTAACTCTTTAGCTTTCATACTTTGGCTCTCATGTTTTAAAAAAAAAATATTTGCCTATGAATAACCAATGGCAATTTTTGCTACTTGGCAAAATTATTGAAAAGGTTTTCACAGTGTTCTTTTAACACTTATAATGTTTGAAAATTCAAATTGAATTACTTCAACCTGCAAGCTTAGCTCTGATCTCAACTCAGAACTGAATTTACGATTTGCGTAACACAAACTTGTATAACTTTTACAACTGAATTAATTCTTTATCTTCACAATTTTTCTTTTGCAAGTTTTTCTTGCATTCACAAAAATGTTGGCTGCTATCAATGATAGAGCAGTTAGCTGCGGTGATTTATACCGGAGCAAAGTCAACTGTCATCTTCAGATTTACACTTTTAAAAATGGTGTCACTTTGTTTCTTTAAGTATCTATTAATTCACAAATAAAATGAGATAAACATTATTTCAAGTAATTAAAACTTAAGATTCTGGCAATTTCAATCAATTGCTTGCTAAAATAATAAACTTTTATCAAAGAGGTGGAGAAATCCACTGGTTTCCTTCAATTAATTCAAAACGTATCTTTGCTGGAGTTTCACTGATTCGAAAGAAAGGTATGCAGTTACACCACAAGCTGCCTGTTATCTCTAGCTGCTGTTAACCCTTTGAGAGACTTCTGCTTTAACTAACATACAGCATCCAGTTTGTTTTAAAATTTATCGTTTCTTGCCACTACAGTCCAAGGATACAATTTTAGCTTAATCAACTATAGATTTAAAAACACTCATTGAACTAAACCCTCATCCTGAGGTCCCATCAGTTCTCCAAAAACACTCACACATGGATTTAAACCATCATTTTGATGTTGCGTTAATTCCAAAACTAACCCAAAACCGAATCATCAATTATGAAATCCTATCAGTTAAATTTCTAATCCCCAGACTGACCTTTGATTTCGTCGAGACGATCTTTCCGTACCACCCTCGAGTGAGCAGACTAATCAGACCGTAAGAAGAGTGGAAAAATCAATGCGCGGTCATTTGCCAGCTATACATTGTGGGCCCTTTTCCACTTTCCTTGTCCAAAATCAGTCTAATTCTGATTTCACGGTTGGTCAGAACCGTCTTGAGAAATCCTGGGTTTCCGGCACCAAATGATAAAACATAACTTTCTTGATCCGGCCTCAATAAAATTCGAGATGGATTTGTAGGCATATCATTAGTTATTTTTATTCGATTTGCAAGTCTGACTCGTTTCAAAAAAAACCAGAGCACAAGCAGTCTCCTAGGTCTCCAGGATCGAGTGAGTTGGAGAACAAAGAAATCTCTACAAACCCATTCAAATGGCGTCAAGTTTCACATGCACGATTCCAATAGGTCATCCTATACCCCTCCTGACCTGGCCATACATCCTAATTGGCTCACTTCTCATTCCTTCCCCTGGCCTCTTGTTACCCAGCATCATTTTCTCCTCATACACTAAACACCCGTTCCTTCCCATGCTCTCTGAAATCCTTTGTCTGTGAACTAACATGAATTAGACCTGCCTACATCTATATTACAGTTACTAATATATTAAAAGTAACTATTTTATATCACATTCGTCAGGACCAACACAGTTCCTGAGAACCCCAGAGCAAATGAGTGAAAACAAAGCACGTAGCATCTTATACACACGAACGTAGAATCAAGTTTCACACACCACTAAATAAGGCAAGATGGCACATGCAAAGCTCCCATAGTCTTTCCCACACATTCCTTGACCTGGCCATAAAAGCTGATCTTCACAACTATTGATCGTTATAGGTCCATTCCACTTTCCTCAGCCCTGGGACCCATTTGACCCAGCACGCACGGCACAAATAATCGGTCCTACTGGCTGCGCATTTATCCTTCTGGCCATGCTTCGCAAAGCCCTTTTTTCATTCTCTGAAAACTGGACTAATGTCTTAAAATCCACTATCCTAATGTTCTGCTCGCCTATATTAGGGTCTACCTCCACAACTATCCGAACTGGTCATCCCAGTCTAGTACCATTCTCTTTAGTTCAATTCCTCAATGCCTTGCCTTGTTTTATCTTTCCCGAGGCAGTTACCTTAGTCCACACAACTACTGCACTTCTCCATTGGTCGTACGATCCCCTTTCAGAAAATAAGGGGGGTAGGCATATCCGGCCATCTTAATCCAAGTTCAGGCATACATCTTTGTTTTTTTTTTATCTCACCCACTCCTTCATTTGGTCTGGAAAAGATGTACCTTTTAACCCTTCAGATTCGCACAGCAACCATCCTCTGCTGCCATTTGTTCGACGTTTAGCTGCTGTTGTATAAAAAGTCACAAGTTCTGCTCCTTTTCACTTTATTTCACTTTAACATACTTTGCACCAAACTCTAACATCACATCATCTGACACAAAAGCAACTGAAGCCCCTTTACATATCAGTGTCAATTATTGAACACTTCACATAAATGAGGCAATTAATTGGAATGTCTCTTTACACATTACTTAAAAGAGTTTGGGAGGAATATTGACAGAAAAGTTTCTTACATGTGGAATTCCGGTTGAAAAGAGTAGTGTTCCATTATATAAGGTAAGGTTGGAAAGTCCAGTGAAGAGTGCTGAAGTGGCAATTGGAGTAATAGAGAAACTATCTTTTCCAGGAATACATTTTGTCTTGTGCAATTGTATTGGTGGATCCCAGGTGGGAGTGATGCCTACTGTGGTTGACACGCCCGTTGAAAATCAGACAACTGAAGTGTTGAAGAACGAGTATCCTGGGATTTTTCCGGATTGTGTATTAACAAGGTCGCAAAGTCACAGCTTTATACAAGGGGAGAAATCAAAGAGTGACGAGAAAGTTGAAGCGCAATTATCAGAGACGATTTATGATCAGATGGTTGAAACAGAACAAGAACAGCTGGAGAATGAGTCGGATATTTTTAGTTCAGGAAAATTGGCGGAGTTACAACAGAAAGATGTAGAAATAAACCGGATGTATCAGAAAGCAGGACCGGAAGAGAAATCTGAGTGGAAACCAGAGAGTCATTACCATAAAAGTGATGTCTTGTTGAGAAAATGGAGGTCTTTACAGATGCAGACGGATGAAAAGTAGGCAGCAGTCCATCAAGCAGTATTGACGGTAGGGTGTAGAAAGGAGATGCTGCGAGTGCACATGAGGTACCACTGGGAGGTCATTTGTCGTGAAGATGTAGTTACATTTTGTCGATCATGTCACACATGTCAAGTAACAGGGAAACCTCAAGCAGTGATAAGGCGAGCGACCTGAACACCCATTCCAGTATTTGAGGAACCTTTTACAAGGGTCCTAATTGGTTGCGTAGGACAGCTTCCTAAAACGAAAAGTGGGCATCAATATCTTTTGACTATGATATATGTGTCTATTAGGTGCCCAGAGGCCATTCCATTACGCAATATTACAGGAAAAAAATTGTGGAGGAGTTACTTAAATTCTTTAATAGATATGGACTACCCACAGAAATACAATCGGATCAAGGATAAGATTTTACCTCAAAGTTATTCAAAGAAGTTATGGATAGCTTAGGAATAAAACAATTTACGTCAACTGCGAATCATCCAAAATCGCAGGGAGCATTACAAAGGTGGCATCAGATAATAAAGACAGTGTTGAGGGCAGCACGGTAGCATTGTGGATAGCACATTTGCTTCACAGCTCCAGCGTCCCCGGTTCTATTCCGGCTTGGGTCACTGTCTGTGCGGAGTCTGCACATCCTCACCGTGTGTGCGTGCGTTTCCTCCTGGTGCTCCGGTTTCCTCCCACAATCCAAAGATGTGCAGGTTAGGTGGATCGGCCATGATAAATTGCCCTTAGCGTCCAAAATTGCCCTTATTGTTGGATGGGGTTACTGGGATATGGGTATAGTGTGGAGGTGTTGACCTTCGGTAGGATGCTCTTTCCAAGAGCCGTTGCAGACTCGATGGGCCGAATGCCATGCTTTTCACTGTAAATTCTATGATAATCTATGGCATTGTCAAGCTTATCCAGAGGATTGGAATAAAGGAATTTCATTGGTACTGTTTGCAATTAGGGATGCACCTAATGAGTCAACCAAATTCAATCGTTTTGAACATATTTTTTGCTCAAGAGGTAAGAGGACCACTTAAATTGATGAAGGAAAAATTGGTGAGTGAGAAACCATAATTTCCATTATTGGATTACGTGTCAAATTTTAGGTAACAATTAAAGAGAGAAGGGGAATTGGCTAGACAACATTTAAAAGTTGCACAACATGTAATGAAACGCGTCGCGGACAAGAAATTCAAAGTTCGTAGTTTTGCCTGTGAAATGAAAGTTTTAGTATAGTTACCAATGGCAGGTGAACCTTTCAAAGCAAGATTAAATGGGCCTAATCAGATTGAAAGGAAATCAACGGAGCAAACTATATGGTAACAACGCCAGATAGAAGGAAACATCACCTAATGTGTCATGTGAATATGCTTAAAAGGTACTTTGAAAGGGGGAGAAAAAGGAGGAGGTTTTAAAGATTATCTCACGCCTCACTGGAAAGAGACGGCTTTTTCCGATGGGCATAATTCACGGAAGAAGTGTATATAAGGTCGTAGCTGGCTTTCAGCCAGAGGATTCTATTAATAAGGGTTTGCGGCGTTATGGTGTGACGGCAGCAGAAAGGGGATGAGATCATATCAAAGAACGAGGAACAAGGAACAATCCAGCACAGGAACAGGCCCTTCGCACATCTGTTTTCAACTTTACCCCGCCTAAATTAAAATATGTCCCGTAGTACTTGCCTCTACTCCCCTAGGAACGAGCATCTTACTATCCACTCTGTCCACGCACTCAATACCTTGTTGACGTCTGTCAAGTCGCCTTCCAACCTCCGTTGTTCCAGTGAGAACAGACCTAGTTTATCTAACCTCTCCTCGTAGCCAATGCCCTCCATATCAGGCAACGTACGAGTAAACCGTTTCTGACGCTCTCCAAAGCATCCAGATGCTTCTGATAGCGTGACGGACAGAATTGTACACAATATTCCAAATGAGGCCGATTTAACGTTCTGTACAACAGCAACATGACGTGCCAATTGTTATATCCAGTGCCCCAACCAATGATGGCCAGCATGCCCGATGCCTTCTTGACCAACATATCCACATGCATTGCCACTTTCAGTGATCGGTGGGGACATGCACGCCCAGATCTCTGCCTGTCAGGACTTGCAACAGTTCTACTATTTATGGTGTAATTCCTACATGCATTGGACATTCCATAGTGTATCACCTCACGCTTGTCTGTATTAAAATCCGTCTGCCGTTTGTCCGCTGATGACTGCACCCACTTTATATCCTGCTGTGTCCTCTGACGATCCTCCTCACCATCCGCAACTCCACCAATCCTTGTGGCTTCTGCGAATTTACGAATCAGATATTTTCTTCCAAATTATTTATATACACGACGAACAACAAAGGCCCCAGAACTGATCCCTATGAAACGCCGCTAGTTACAGCGTTTCATTCAGAAAAGCACCCTTCTTCTTTTACCATCTGCCTTCTGTGCCGAGGACAGTTTTGTATCCAACTTGCCAGCTCTCCTCTGATCCCACGTGACTTCACCTTTTGTACCAGTCTAGCATGAGATACCTTGTCAAAGGCGTTACTGGAGTCCATGTATACACCATCTGCTGCATTTCCCTCATCTGTCATCTTTGTCACATGCTCGAAAAACTCGATGAGATTTGTGAGGCACGACCGCCCCTTCACAAAACGATGCTGTCCATCACGAACAAGTCCCTTTTTTCGTTATGTGCATAAATCCGATATCTAAGAATCTTTTCCAATAGTTTCCTGACTATACCCCTATAATTACCTGGATTATCCCTGCTGCCCTTCCTAAACAATGGAACAACATTGGCTACTCTCCAGTCCTCTGGAACTTCACCAATAGCCAATGAAGGTACAAAGATTATTGTCAAGGCAGCTTTTCCTCCCTTGCCGCCCACAATTGCTGGGGTGGATCCCACCAGGCCCTTGAGGACTTATCTACTTTGGTGCTTTTCAAGCTGCTCATCACGTCCTGTTTATTAATATCAACATGACTCAGAATATCTCTACTCTGTACCCTATACCCTCTTTGGTGAACACCGAGGCAAAGTGTTCCTTTAGTATCTCTCCCATTTCCTGTGGTAACATCCATAGATTACCAGGAATATTCTTGAATGGACCATCCCTTTCTCTGGCTACCTTTTGCTCCTTACATATGCATAAAACTCCGTAGGATGTTCCTTAATGTTGTTTGCCAATGACATTTCATGGCACCTTTTAGCCTTCCTGACTCCCTCCTTAAGTTCGCCTGTCCTACGCCTTTTAGATCTGCTTCCTTTTTCGTTTAGACTAGATTCATAATACCCCTCATTATCCAGTGTTGCCAATACTTGTCTCTCTTATCTGTCGTCCTCACAGGTAGATGCCGATCCTGAATTCTAAACAACTGGCATTTGAAAGCATCCCACATGCCAGATGTTGATTTCCCATCAAACAGACTAGACCAGTCAACACTCTCTAGATCCTGCCTAATGCTGTTGTACTTAGGCTCCCCCCTTCCTAATAACTTCACCCGAGGACTACTTTTGTCCTTTTCCATAAGCAGCTTAAACCTTACATATTTGTTTTAACTGTTCCCGAACAAAGAACAACAAGAACAAAGAAATATACAGCACAGGAACAGGCCCATCGGCCTTCAAGCCCGTGCCGACCATGCTGCCCGACTAATCTACAATCTTCTACACTTCCTGGGTCCGTATCCTTCTATTCCCATCCTATTCATATATTTGTCAAGATGCCCCTTAAATGTCCCTATCGTCCCTGCTTCCACTACCTCCTCCGGTAGCGAGTTCCAGACACCCACTACCCTCTGTGTAAAAAAAACTTACCTCGTGCATCTACTCTAAACCTTGCCCCTCTCACCTTAAACCTATGCCCCCTAGTAATTGACCCCTCCACCCTGGGGAAAAGCCTCTGACTATCCACTCTGTCTATGCCCCTCGTAATTTTGTGGACCTCTATCAGGTCGCCCCTCAACCTCCGTCGTTCCAGTGAGAACAAACCGAGTTTGTTCAACCGCTGCTAATAGCTAATGCCCTTCATACCAGGCAACATTCTGGTAAATCTCTTCTGCACCCTCTCTATAGCCTCCACGTCCTTCTGGTAGTTTGGCGACCAGAATTGAACACTATACTCCAAGTGTGGCCTAACTAAGTTTCTATACAGCTGCAACATGACTTGCCAATTCTTATACTCAATGCCCCGGCCAATGAAGCCCAGCATGCCGTATGCCTTCTTGACTACCTTCTCCACCTGTGTTGCCCCTTTCAGTGACCTCTTGACCTATACACCTAGATCTCTCTGACTCCCAATACTCTTGAGGGTTCTGCCATTCACTGTATATTCCCTACCTGCATTAGACCTTCCAAAATGCATTAACTCACATTTGTCCGGATTAACCCCCATCTGCCATCTTTCCGCCCAAGTCTCCAAACAATCTAAACGCTGCTGTATCCTCTGACAGCCCTCGTCGCTGTCAGCAATTCCACTAATCTTTGTGTCGTCTGCAAACTTACAAATCAGACCAGTTACATTTTCCTCCAAATCATTTATATACACTACAAACAGCAAAGGTCCCAGCACTGACCCCTGCAGAACACCACTGGTCACAGCCCTCCAAGTATAAAAACATCCTTCCATTGCTACTCTCCGCCTTCTATGACCTAGACAGTTCTGTATCCAACTTGCCAGCTGACCCCTGATCCCGTGTGACTTCACCTTTTGTACTAGACTACCATGAGGGACCTTGTCAAAAGCCTTACTGAAGTCCATATAGAGAACATCCATTGCTCTACCAGCATCAATCATCTTTGCTACCTCCTCGAAAAACTATATCTAGTTAGTGATACACGACCTTCCCTTCACAAAACCATGCTGCCTCTCACTATTACGTCCAGTTGCTTCCAAGTGGGAACAGATCCTGTCTCGAAGAATTCTCTCCAGTAATTTCCGCACCACTGAAATAAGGCTCACCGGCATGTAGTTCTCTGGATTATCCTTGCTACCCTTCTTAAACAGAGGAATAACATTGGCTATTCTCCAGTCCTCCGGGACATCATCTGAAGACAGTGAGGATACAAAGATTTCTGTCAAGGCCTCAGCAATTTCCTCTCCAGCCTCCTTCAGTATTCTGGGGTAGATCCCATCAGGCCCTGGGGACTTATCTAACTTAATATGTTTTAAGACGCCCAAACCGCGTCTTTTTGGATCTCAATGTGACCCCAGGCTATCTACACAGCCTTCTCCAGACTCAACATCTACCAATTCCTTATCTTCGGTGAATACTGATGCAAAGTATTCATTTAGTACCTCGCCCATTTCCTCTGGCTCCACGCGATAGATTCCCTTGCCGATCCTTCAGTGGGCCAACCCTTTCCCTGGCTACCCTCTTGCTTTTTATGTACGTGTAAAAAGCCTTGAGATTTTCCTTAACCTTATTTGCCAATGACTTTTCGTGACCCCTGCTAGCCCTCCTGACTCATTGCTTAAGTTCCTTTCTACTTTCCTTATATTCCACACAGGCTTCGTCTGTTCCCAACCTGGAACCCTGACAAATGCCTCCTTTTTCTTTTTGACGAGGCCTACGATATCTCTCGTTATCCAAGGTTCCCGAAAATTGCCGTATCTATCCTTCTTCCTCACAGGAACATGCCGGTCCTGAATTCCTTCCAACAGACACTCGAAAGCCTCCCAGATGTCAGATGTTGATTTGCCCTCAAACAACCGCCCCCAATCTAGGTTCTTCAGTTCCCGCCTAATATTGTTATAATTAGCCTTCCCCCAATTTAGCACATTCACCCTGGGACCACTCTTATCCATGTCTACCAGCACTTTCAAACTTACTGAATTGTGGTCACTGTTCCCGAAATGCTCCCCTACTTAAACTTCTACCACCTGGCCGGGCTCATTACCCAGTACCAGGTGCAGTACCGCCCCTTCCCGAGTTGGACTGTCTATATATTGTTTTAAGAAGCCCTCCTGGATGCTCTTTTCAAACTCTGCCCCGTCTAAGCCCCTGGCACTAAGTGAGTCGCAGTCAATATTGGGGAAATTGAAGTCTCCCATCACCACAACCCTGTTGTTTTTACGCTTTTCCAAAATCTGTCTACCTATCTGCTCCTCTATCTCCCGCTGCCTGTTGGGAGGCCTGTAGTAAACCCCCAACATTGTGACTGCACCCTTCTTATTCCTGATCTCTACCCATATAGCCTCACTGCCCTCTGAGGTGTCCTCCCGTAGTACAGCTGTGATATCCTCCCTAACCAGTAGCGCAACTCCGCCAGCACTTTTACATCCCCTTCTATCCCGACTGAAACATCTAAATCCTGGAACGTTTAGCTGCCAAACCTGCCCTTCCCTCAACCAGGTTTCTGGAATGGCAACAACATCATAGTTCCAAGTACTAATCCAAGCTCTAAGTTCATCTGCCTTACCCGTAATTCTTCTTGCATTAAAACATATGCACTTCAGGCCACCAGACCCGCTGTGTTCAGCATCTTCTCCCTGTCTGCTCTGCCTCCGAGCCACACTGTCCCTATTCCCTAGTTCTCCCTCAATGCTCTCACCTTCTGACCCATTGCTCTTTTGCCCACCCCCCTGCCATACTAGTTTAACACCTCCCGTGTGACACGAGCAAACCTCGCGGCCAGGATATTTATGCCTCTCCAGTTTAGATGCAACCCGTCCTTCTTATATAGGTCACACCTGTCCCGGAAGAGCCCCCAGTGGTCCAGATAACGGAAACCCTCCCTTCTACACGACCTGTTTACCCACGTGTTTAGCTGCTCTATCTTCATATTTCTAGCCTCACTGGCACGTGGCACAGGGAGTAATCCCGAGATTACAACCCTCGAGGTCCTGTCTTTTAACTTTCTGCCTAGCTCCCTGAACTCCTGCTGCATGACCTTATGCCCCTTCCTACCTATGTCGTTAGTACCAATATGTACAACCCCCTCTGCCTGTTTGCCCTCCCACTTCAGGAAGCCCTCTACACGTTCGGAGACATCCTGGACCCTGGCACCAGGGAGGCAACAAACCATCCTGGAGAACCTTTCATGTCCACAGAAACGCCTATCTGTGCCCCTGACTATAGAGTCCCCTGTTACTATTGCTCTTCTGCGCTTTGACCCTCCCTTCTGAACATCAGAGCCAGCCGTGGTGCCACTGCTCTGGCTGCTGATGTTTTCCCCTGATAGGCTATCCCCCCCGTCAGTATCCAAAGGGTTATACCTGTTCGAGAGGGGGACAACCACAGGGGATTCCGGCACTGACTGCCTGCCCTTTCTGGTGGTCACCCATTTCTCTGCCTGCACCTTGGGTGTGACCACGTTTATATAACTGCTATGTATGGCGCTTTCCGCCAGCTGATTGCTCCTAAGTAGATCCAATTGCTGCTCCAACCGAACCATGCGGTCTGTGAGGAGCTCCAGTTGGGTGCACTTTCTGCAGATGAAGCCGTCCGCGACGCTGGAAACCTCCCGGACCTGCCACATCTCACAGTCAGAGCACTGCACCCCTCTAACTGACATTGCGTCAATTAATGCGGAAATTAAAGTTAAAAGTTAACATTTAAAAAAAAGTTACTGTTACCTATCTGTTTCCTCGCACTAGATTTCTACTATAAATGTGAAAGCTAAATATAGTATTCTCCAATCTCTGGCTTAGATACCCCTTTAAATTATAATTGAGTAATTATGTTTAATTAGTTACCAATGCTTATTTTTAAAAAATTGGTGTAGATTCCCAACCAACCACTCAGGTCACAGCTTTTCTGTGATGTCACTTAAGTCCCCCCCCCCCCCCCACACACACACACACACACACGCACACACAGAATTTGAAAAGGTAATAAAAGTAAAAATGAGTAAAAATCACTTACTTACCTTCTGAGGGTCTCAGATGTACTCAGGTGCTTTCCCTGCTAATTAAAAGTTACAGGCCAGAAGAAAGAGAGAGAACAAAACAGTCGGGGAAAAGCACCTTCTCCCACTCTTCACCGAATTACCTCACTACACTTTTAACTGAAAAACAACAGAATTAGATTCATCACTTACCTTTCCTGGTTACCTTACTGCACCAAATTACCAAATTTCAAATTCTCACTCTGTCTGTGTTTCACTCACTCAGGCTGTGTCTCCTTGACCTGTGCAACGCTTACGAAGTGTGCTTTCTGTCTGTCTTTTATACAGACTTTAGGATTAATCACACTACTTAAACTTCAAAGAGAAGAATACAATGTGTACCGTTGTGCACCTAAACAGGCCTCAGGTGACTGCCAGATAACTGCCTCTCAGTAATTAGGGTGGGGGCAGCTTCAGCCAATCAGACACTAATCTACACTGCACTTTTAACTGAAAAACAACAGAATTAGATTTAACATTTACCTTTCCTGGTTACCTCACTGCACCTAATTACCAAGAATCAAATTCTCACTCTGTCTGTGTCTCACTCACTCAGGCTGTGTCTCCTTGACCTGCCCAACCGAAATGATCTCCTATTGAAAATTCGATCACCTGGCCGGGCTCACTTCCCAGCACCTGGTCTAATATGCCCTTTCAAGATTTGGTCTATTTACATACTGTTTCAAGAAACCATCCTGGACGCTCTTTACAAATTCTGCTCCATCCATTCCTCTAGCAGTAAGTGTGTCCCAGTCAATATAGGGAAAGTTAAATAGCCCTACACAGCAACCCTAGTGTGTGTCCATCTTTCCAAGATCTGTCTGCATATGTGCTCCTCTGTCTCACGCTAGCTGTTAGGAGGTCTGTAGTAAACCCGCAACACTGTGATAGCACACTTCCTATTCCTCAGCTCTTCCCAGATTGCCTCGCTGCCTGAACCCTCCAATGTGTCCTCCCTCAGCTCAGCTGCGATATTCTCCTTAACAAATAATTCAACTCCCCCACCCCTTTTTGCACCCCCCTCTATCCTGCCTGAAGCATTTAAATCCAGGAATGTTTAGTTGCCAATCCTGTATCTCTTTCAATGGTTTCTTTAACAGCGACAACATCAGAATTCCACGTATTAATCCAAGCTCTAAATTCATCTGTTTTACATGACATGCGCCTCGCATAGAAACTAATGCACTTAAACCCACCAGCCCCGCTGCGGCGAAGAACCGCTCCTTATATGCTCTTCATCTTAATCATACGGTCTGTAGCTTTCCTTCAGTTATTTCTCCCGCTGACCTACTGCTCACATTCTCACTGCCCTGCCAGATTAGACAGTTCAATCTGTTTCTCTGCCTTCCACTTTTTTTCTTCCTGGCTTTTGTTTTGTACCCTCTTTGCTACGATATGACTTCCTGCATTGGTTCCTATCCCCCAGCCACATTAATTTAAACGTTGTTCAACATCGCTTGGAAAAAAAACCTCTACGACATTGGTTCCAGTCTTGCCACGTTTATACCGACCTATTATAATAGTCCCACTTCTATCAGAACCGGGTCGAATGTCCCCAAAATCTGAATCTCTCCCTCCTGCACCTTCTGTCAAGCCACGCATTCATCCCTTCTATCCTTCATGCCTCCTCTGACTAGCGCGTGGCACTGGTAGGAATCGCGAGATTACAACCTTTGATTCCCTAAATTCAGCATGTAGTACCTCATCCCGTGTTTTTTTACCTGTATTGTTGGTACCCATATGCACCACGGCAGCTGAATGTTCACCTCCCCCTTTAGAGTGACCTGCAGCCGCTCTGAGATATCGTTGACCCTTGCAACCGGGAGACAACATATCTTCCTGGAGTCTTGTTTGCAACCGCAGAAAATCTTGTCTGCTATCTTTTCACTCGAATCCCCTAATAATATCGCGCTACCATTCTTTTTCCTCCGCAGCAGAGCCAGCCACATTGTAATGAATAGAGCTACTGCTGCCATCCCCTGGAGAACCATCTCGCTCAACAGTATCCAAAACGATATACCTGATTTGGAGGGAAATGACCGCAGGGGATTCCTGCACTACCTTCCTACTCTTCCTCTGTCTGGTGGTCACCCATTTCCTATATCCCTCAGTACTCTGTATCAGCGGTGTGACCAATTCGCTAACGTTGGTCAGCCACGACTGAATGCTGCAGCATACTCGATGGACAGAATGGGCGAATTCTGCCCCTAAGTCTTATGGTCTCAATGACATTTTTGTATACCGACGCATAGAATCACACAATATAATCCTAGAACTCCGACAGTATGGAAGGCGACCATTTGGCCCATATAATCTGCACCGACGCTCTGGAAATGGCCCACACCCCCGCCCGGCCCCTGTAACCCCAAATAACCTGCACTTCATTGGTCAACAGGGGCGATTTGGCACTGACCGTTCGCATATGCTACACATCTTTGGACGGTGGCCGGAAACCCACGTAGACTCGGGGAGAAAGTGTAAACTCCACGCAGATACCCACCCAAGGTAACTGTACCCGGGGCGTTGGCGGATATAGATAGATTACTTAGCAGACACGATTAAAAGTCTCTGGAGAAAAAGGAAGGGGTCTTAAATGCTCACTACGGATGCCCGGTGTATAAATCGTACACAAATCGAATCTGCAGCGACAAATATATACTTAACAGTGAGAACCAGATTCAAATGTACTGGAATGCCTCAACAGAAAGGTTGCATGGAGATTTGACCAAATAAGCGAAGAATTCGAAGAACAGTGCCGCGAACATGAGTTTATTCGCATCAGAGTGTCGATGACACATGAACAGCTGTGGACGCCTATCTGTATCTCGAGAAATAGATAGGCAGTGCCATGTTTATCCGCAGATGTCAAAGCAGGCATGGATAGAGGGACAGTTGTGAACGTATGTACCGTTGATGGACACAGTGAAGGAAGCTAAATGCCGACGGAAATTAATTTGAACACAAAGGGCCATCAAGAGCACCGGCAAGTCGAATTTCTGAATGCATGGAGATCGTTTGCGCATTTTAGTTTCTTCAGCTTGATCAGCACATTGTTGATCGATTTAGGGTATGCGAACTTGGTGCAACTACACAGGACCATGTAATAGAATCACTTTAAATTGCGCCCATTTTGTGGGCTTCGTATCTCTCATAGAAAAATCAAACGGTCAATATCACGATTTCACGATCAGCAATTGGGCGGACATGGATTTGGATAGTTAATATATCATCACGCTGATCTTGAAGTCATAATTTATATTTATTTAGGTGCTAATCCCTAACGTACTCCCAAATAATTGCACATTTTGAATCGAATTTCTTGATTTCCTGGCTCGAAAATGCCGCATTAAAAAAAGATATGACCCGCTGTCCAAATAGCCTTATATTTGTCCTTCAGCTAAATTGGTCATAGAAACGCTCTAAAAATAACATAGAAATGTGTCAACGTGGTTATCATACGACACATTCGGTTTCTGTTATTCTGCTGTGAAATTACACGCATTTCAGTGTGGTGATTATGTCAATGGGCTTTAAAAAGAGAGAAACAAATCATAGACTGCAAATAGGAAAGCCATGATGTTTCCACTGCGGAGATACATTCGCGAGCTTACAAAGACTTGCTTACTACGTTTTTTCTCACCTTAGAAACCGTAAATATTTTGTCCCATTCATAGAAGACAAAATGGTGCTTTAGTGTTGGCACCACTCAATGCTGTGGCGTGAAGATGCCAAGTTGCATCCCGCATAATCCACTTGCCTTAAAAGGGCATATATTGGTAATAGATGGGCGCAAGTGTGGATTTTTCTACACGCGGGTAGCTAACTGTAATGCATGGTGCATTGTATTATCGGTACTGTCTAAAAATGTGAAAAAACCTCCGTGCATTTCATGGTGTAGTCAGCACAGTTGATACTCGATATTACTTGAACGCACAGACACATTGACGAAAGCTGCACAAAGCAGAACTACGTTTCCAAGCCACATGCTGCGGCGGTTGGATCAAACTAGCATCACGGATCTGTGCGGTTTTAACCACTTCGTGTTTTTTCGTCATTTCCGTCATATTACAAATTGATATGGCGATAGAATCTTTCGCGACTGAGCCATATTAGTAAACTTTACATCGGACTGCCGATCTCTGTTGCTCACACATTTATGATTATTACTATTCATCGTGAAATAATGTAGGCTTCGCTGGCACGGCCAGCATTGGTTGGAAATCACTAATCGCCCGTTACAAACGGTGCTCAGCGGTCTTCTCGATCTGCTGCAGTAGATGTGGTGTGGATATACTTCGACAGCTATTGGGGAGCGTGTTTCAGGATTTGGACATTATGACGTTGAAGGAAGGGCGCTATAGTTCCATGGCAGAATTCTGAATTTCTGAAGAAACTAAAGTGGCGGTCTTCCCAAAAATCCTTGTGCCTCTGGAAGGCAGAAGTCGTGCGTTTGGAAGGTGCAGAATCGTGAGCCGACGTGCGTTTCTGAAGTGAATCTTGTAGATAGTGTATACAGCTACTATTGTGCTTCAATGGCGCAGGGAGTGAATGCTTATGGAATGGGTGCTCGTCAAGCGGGCTGCTGGTCTTTGATGGTGCCGAGCGCCTTGAGTGGTGTTGGAACTGCAGTCATTCATGCCAATGAGGAGCATTTCATGAGGCGCCTGAATTTTATCTTGAAAGTGGTGGACATGCTATGGGGATTCAGGAGGCGACTTACTCTCTGCAGGATTCCTCGACTTTTAAAAATGTATTTATGGGATGCGGGCATCGCTGCGTTGGCCAGCATTTATTTCCCATTCGTAGATTCCCGACAGAAGGCAGTGATGCGTTCCTTTCATGAACCGCTGCAGTCTTTGAGGGGCAGTGGACCCACAGTGCTGTTATGGAGGGTGTTCCAGGAAGTTGCCCAGCGATACTGAAGGAACGGCGACATAATTACACGTCGTGGAGGTGAGTGCCTTGGAGGCGATCCTCCAAGTACCTCTTGCTCTTGTCCCAGGTGTGTCCCCAGGTATCTGTTGGTCTTGTCTTTTAGATGGTAGTGGTCCTGGTTTTGGAAAGTGCGACCTAAAGAACCTTGGTGAATTACTGCAAAGCATCCTGTAGATTGTGCACTCATCTGCCGGAGTTCGCCGGTGGTGGAGGGTTTGAATATTTGTGAAATGTGGAGCAATCAAACAGGCTGGTTTTTCCTGGATGGTTTCGTGCTTCTTCTTGAGTGTTCCAGGAGCTACACACATGTAGGTAAACGAAGATCACTCCAATACACTCCTGACTTGTGCTTTGCAGATTGTGTACAGGCTTTGTGGGTCAGGAGGTCAGCTACTCGCCATCGGATTCCTAGTCTTTGACCTGCCCTGGTAACCACATTATTAATATGGCCAGTCTAGTTTAATATCTGATCAATGGTAACCACCAGGACGTTAATTGTGGGGGATTCAATGATGGCAATGACATTGAATGGCAAGGGGTGGTGGTTATATCCACCATTGTAGGAAAGGGGCATTGACTTGCACATGTGTGGTGCGAATGTAGCTTGCCACTTAATAATAACATTATTCTTGTCACAATAGGCTTACAATAAAACTGCAATGAAGTTACATGTGAACATCCCCTAGGCGCCGCACTGCTCCGCCTGTTAGGGTGCACTGAGTGAGATTTCACAACGTCCAATTCACCCAACAAGCACGTCTCTCGGGACTTGAACGAGGAAACCGGAGCTCCCAGAGTTACCCCACAGAGACCTGGGGAGAGGGTGCAGACTCAGAACAGGCAGTGACCCAAGCTGGGAATCGAATCTGGGACCCTGGCACTGTGAAGTAACAGTGCTAACCAATGTGCAGCTTGTCAGCCACAGCCTGAATATTGTCACGGTCTTGGTTATTTTGATGTGGAGATGCCGGCGTTGGACTGAAGTGAGCACAGTACGAAGTCTTACAACACCAGGATAAAGTCCAACAGGTTTGTTTCGATGTCACTAGCTTTCAGAGCGCTGCTCCTTCCTCAGGTGAAGGAAGGAGCAGCGCTCCGAAAGCTAGTGACATCGAAACAAACCTGTTGGACTTTAACCTGGTGTTCTAAGACTTCGTACTTGGTTATTTTGAGCATGGACTGCGTCATAAACTGGCGAGTCGCGAATGACGCAGAACACTGTAAAGTGATCTGCACACATCCTCGCTTCTTTCCTCATGATGGAAATGAGAGCATTTATGAACCAGTTGTCGCAGGTTGGGCATCGTCACAACCCTGAGGAACTCCTTCAGCGATGTCATGGAGCTGAGGTGATGGACCTCCAATCACTACAACCATCTTTGTTTGTGGCAGGTATGGCTGCAACAAGCGGACTCGCCCCTCACCCCTGATTTGCATTGACTCCAATTTAGCTGATACTCCTTCATGTCATAGATGGTCAAATGCTGCCTTGATGTCAAGGGCAGTCAGTTGCACCTCACATCTAGCATTCCGCTCTCTTGTCCTTGTTCGAACCCAGGCTCGAAAGATATTAGGAGCTGAGTACCCCAATCGGTACCCAAACTGAGCGCTCGTGAGTGGTTAAGTTATTGCTGAGTATGCTGAGCGTCCGTGATCAGGTTATTGCTGAATACGTGCCCTTGATAACATTGTTGATGACTTCTTCCATCACTTTGCTGAATACGGAGAACAGACTGATTGGCTGGTAGTTGGCTGGGCGGAATTGTCATGTTTCCTCTGTAAAGGACACACCAGGGCAAATAACCACATTTGATAGGTGCCAATGTTGCAAATGGATTGTAAACGTTTGGATATAGGAGCAGTAAGTTCTGGATCACAAGTCTCCAGTGCTCTTGTCGGCTCTTCATAGAATCCTTACAATGCAAATGGAGGTCATTTTGCCCACTGAGTCTGCATTGACCCTTTCAATGAGCACTCGCCTCGGGCCCTCTCCCCCTATCGCCGCAACCCCATAACCTAACATGCACATCTCTGGACATCAGGGACAATTTATCATAGCCAATCCACATAACCTGCACACTCATATCTTTGACTCGTGGGAGGAAACCGGAGCAACCACAAGAATCCCATGCAGACACAGGAGAACGAACAAGCTCGACACAGGCAGTAACCCAAGGCCGGAATTGAACCCACGAGCTTGATAACCGCCATGCCACTGTGCCGCCCAATAGGCACTGTATTGTAAGGCAAGTACAGTTCAGTTTCTGGTCAATGGTAAAGATCAGGATGTTGATAGTGATGGATTAAGTGATGGGAAATCCATTAAATATCAAGGTGCGATAGTTTATTGTGGGTAGTCACTGCCTGGAACGGGTGCAGCGCGTATGGACATTGCCATTTTGCAGGCAAGTCTGGATATTACATATTTTTTGCTCCATTTGGCACATGGACGGCTTTATTGTCTGAGTTACGGCGGATATTGCTAAACACATTGCAATCATCGCTCAACCTCCCCCTATGTAACCGTATGTTGAAACAAATGTCATTTATGAAGCAAAATAATGTGGTTGGCCAAGAACAGCACCGGAGAAACTGTTGGAGTGATCTCCCGTGTCTGAGGTTACTGACATCCAACCAGCACTACCATCTTCCTTCGTGCGAGGTGTGACGCCAACCAGTGGAATGTTGCCACGTGATTCCGATTGACCCCAGCGTTGCTCGGGTTCCTTGATTCCGTTTACGATCAAATGCTGCCTTGATGTCAAGGGCAGTCATTCTCACTTCACATCTGGAGTTTACTTCTTTTGTGCATGTTCAAATCAAGGCTGTAATGAAGTCAAAAGCTGACTAAACTTGGCTGAAATCAAACTGAGCATCATTGAGCAGCTTATTGCGAAGTAAGTGCTGCTTGGTGCCCTTGTTATGACCACTCCCATCACTTTACTGATCATTGAGTGTAGAGTAATAGGGCAGTATTGGGCCGGGTTGGATTTGTCCAGATTTTCGTGTTCAGGATTTATATGACAATTCTCCTTATTGCTCTGTAAATTCTCACTCGTTGTTTCCTTTGATGCTCTCCGTTTGATGTTGGATCGCACATCCGCACATATACAAGCCGATATTCAGATTACACTGATAAGAAGCTGAAAAGCAAATAAAGGTACATAATGGCTAAGTATCTGGCTTCCAACATGCGATAGGACAATTACTATATCTTCTCATGGTGACCTACGTCACTACAGGGCCACTCCGGGCCCCCGCGTCATGAGATAAAGTCGAGATTTGTGATTTGTCTCCAGGCGTGCTCTTGACATATTAAAACCGATTTGTATTGGTGATTCTATCGATAGGCTTATTTTTCCATTCTTGTGATTTTCCTGAAATTCATGGACGGTTGAAAATCATGTGAGACACCGTGACAAACACACCCTGGAGTTGATCCCAAAGACTCCTATCTGCCAGTGATAACCAAGAAATCCGAATAGTTGAGTAAAGAGTTGTATATTCAAGGTCAAAGGAACCGGCAGCAACAGCGACATACTCGTAGATTTTAACTACCAATCTGAACAAACGAGCTTCCGATCCCTCTCCCGTACGGCTTTTATACAAGCTAATTGCGAGCCCTATATTTGGTGGTCCTCCACCCAATAGTGGGGAACCTCGAATCGCACTGGTCCCACGGAGACATCGATTATGTTATCCCCGTGGAGGGCAGCACGGTGTCGCAGTGGTGAGCACGGCGGCCTCACGGCACCAGGCCCCAGGTTCTATACCGGCTCTGGGCCACTGTCCACGTGGAGTTTGCACATTCTCCCCGTCCTTGCGTGGATTTCGCCAAACCAAGCTAAAAGATGTGCAGGGTCAGTGGATTGGCCGCGCTCAATTGACCCGCAATTGAAAAAACAAATAACAGGGCACTCCAAATTAAAAGCAAACAAATCAAATATTATCCCGTCGCCCTTCTGAGTCTTATACCCTCAAGTGCGAAAGTTTATATCGTGTAGCCAGCTGAGGGGGGAGGGGGCGGGGGCGGAGGCTGTGTTCGATGTGCACATTGCTACAGACTAAGTGGTTGATTAATAATTGTTCAGTAATAATGTCCACATCGTACAATCCATTTAAATATGTCCAATACAGTCAACGAGGATAGATGCAATTCCATAATTACAAATGTGCTTTTCTATTAAACCTCTTGGCAGATGACTAAATAAGTCGACGTGCGTTCTTGACCAACTACTCCAGACATGGTACAGACATGCGCTCCATATCACTAACTACCTGTGCGCCTGTCAATGTATTCATGTTATTGAGTGGGGACTGTTTGTCATAGAATCATAGAATTCACAGTGCAGAAGGAGGCCAATCTACTCATCGAGTCTGCACCGGCCCTTGGAAAGTGCATCCTCCAGAAGCGGACAACACTACACTATCTCCGTAACCCAGTAAACTAATTGAACCATTTTGGACACGAAGGGCAATATAGCATGCCCAATGCGCCTAACTGTGGGACGAACCCGGAGGAACCCGGAGGAAAGCCATGCACATGCGGGGGGAACGTGCAGTCTCTGCACAGACAGTGTCCCAAGCCAAGAATCGAACCAGGGCCCTGGAGTTGTGAAGCAACTATGATTAACACTGTGCTACCGTGCTACCGTCGACAACAATTAAAGAGTCTCCCTGGACAGTTGGAAAATGCAGCGTATTTTGGCTACCTTGTGAAAGGGGAAACATTTTTTAGATTAGAATTCATTAAATAATATCAATATCTTGTTGATTGAGGGGGACCAGAATATTTATTGTCCTTGGATTTTCGGAAATAAATAAATGACATGACATCTACATGTGAGGATAAAATAGAAACCCAGTCTTTGCTTAGTGGCACCTAGTTCAATTTTGCAGGCCATGGGCCTCAAGCTTGTAGAAATTACATCACTGATGTTGATCTGGCAGTGCATGCATGGTAGCAAGATTTGCGGTCATGCAGGGAGTTAAGGATTCCGCTGCCAAAATTCCCTGCACTGGTTTGACTTTGTTCTGAAACATGATATAGCGAAGGCTCAGTAATTGTTTATTTTTTAACGAGGTTTAACCCGGAAGTATCGCGTTCGCCTATCTGTACAGTTTGGTTAGAAGGGAATCATTTTCATTGCAGTTAAGAATAGTAATAATTGACCAGATAGAAGAATGTAAGCTGTTGTCAACACATCCGCGCATGGCAGTGTGCAAATGTACATTGCATATGATGACTGCGGATGCAGGCAGATTAAAACTAGCCATGTAATTCGAAAGTAATCGGGAGGAGACGCCAGTATGCAATTCGAAACGCAAACAACATTGTAATTATTGTATGAGTGGCGCAACGGTATGGGAGGGTCAGAGGACCAACAGATGCACCTATTTTTAATTTACAAATGCCCCTGTTTCTCTGCGAAGAAGAGAAAGCAATATTTTTCGCACAGCTTTGGGCATCAGACTCAGTTATGCCTGTAAAAGCGATGATCAATTTTCTGCAAAGTTAGGCGAATGCATATGCAGAAATTAACTTGGCTCGCCAGGTGTGCACCGTCTCCTGTGCTGAATTTGATCGTTGTCGGTTGATTTTCGGTTTGGGCTGTGATAACCTTAAAACGTGCTTCCTGTCCGTTACCCGACTCAGAGATGTACTGGTGAAAAGAAAATGACCATAACCTGTCAAAACACGGTTCAGCATTAAAGTTTGCTTTCCAGCAAATAAAAGTGTTGCATTATAGCCCGAACAAATAAAGGAAGTGAGATGCTTTTCTTTCAAAAGGCGCCAATCAACATTCGCTCTGAAAAAGAACAACGCTGCACTAAACGACCGACAACCTCGAGATCACAATGTGAACACTGAAGTAAATTGGTCGTTCCCTTGTCTGTGCGTGAAATTCATAGAGATTGCAGGATGCGAACGAATATTCTTTCTTAAATTTAAATGGAAAACAGAGGGCTGTCGGGCAGGATCAGTTCAAAACAGCCCAGTCCAGGATTTTCATTTCGGCGGATTCCGCATCGCTTTTTATGGAGCCAAATGCGTCTCCCGTGGCAGCGGTGCCAGCCCCTGAATAGTAGTGGAAATGGTCTAGGTGTGGAGCCATCTTTTCTGTCGTGAAAGTCCACGAATTCTGAACTGGCGACAACACTGAGTCCCAGAAACGGAGAATCCCGCCCCCTGCCTGTCGGCAGCTTGTCAATGGGTTTTGCCTTTGAAGGCACCCAGCGTTGCAGGAAAATACACGGACTGGGGTGTACGTCTTGCCGACAAGAGAATTCCGCACAATATTCCAATGTGTGTATCCAGCGTAGAGAAATTGCCAAATAATCTTGATTTTTTTTTGCCCACTATCATCATTTCAGAATAAATGGATGCAAATACAAAGAGTTCGATTTATCTTGCAGTTGCACCATGTTTTTGAAAATGTGTCAGGTTTTTTCCGAGCGTTTCTTGAAGTTGAGTTTGTAATATAGATTTGCTGCTCTGTTGGGCTCTGTTTATTGATCTTCACAACATGAAAATTGGGGATTTTGTTCATTCCTCTCCTCTTAGGAACAACAAATCCTACAAAGGGCAACGATGGTAGGAAAGCCATGCATTTATTTATATAGTTGCTGAAAATCGAGAGAGTCTAAACAATTGTGGCGAGTGTGCTTTGTTAAAAAAAACGACAATCGTCTTAAATCCTAAAACAAATTGCCACTCGTGGCTTGAAGATTCGTCAAATATTTTCGGATGTTCCCTCTTAAAGGTAGATTGCCTTTCGTTGGTCTGTGATTGATATTAATAACCTAATGGAAAGCGGGAAAAATATTCAGTGGTCTATTTTAATTTCATACAGAATTGAAAAAGGTCAAAGAAGGTTTGGACGCAATATAATAATAATAATCTCTTATTGTCACAAGTAGGCTTCAATGAAGTAACTGTGTAAAGCCCCTAGTCGCCACATTCCGGCGCTTGTTCCGGGAGGCTAGCACGTGAATTGACCCGCGCTGCTGCCTTGTTCTGCATCACAAGCCAGCTATTTATCTCAGTGTTCTTAGCCAGCCCCTATCCAAGTTGTGTCATCAAATATACAACAGTACTGATAGATGGCCTAGCAGACAAAGTCACGAGTCGATAGACAGTTGGCACAGAGGCCATGAACGTGAGGGTTGAAAAAAATTAAAGCATTTAATTGCATTAACCGAAAGATAAGGATTGGGAGGCAGAATTGCCCTCCTTGGCCAAAGGGGAAAAATGAGTAGGGAGTTGGAACATCAGAGCCACGGGCATGGGTTCTTCATTATAAATACACGCGGAAACATGCATGAAGCATAGATACCAAATGCATCCCGAGATTTCGAAATAGCACCCTGCCTGATAAGAGATGCCTAAGTGCAGGTACATAGAGCAACAAAGGGAACGGATAATCAATTCCCAGGTGCATTGAAGACAGACAAAGGCATAAAAGCACATCTTCCAACATTCTTCAGCATACAACATACACGGCAATTAAATATTTGAACACAGCTTCATTGCAAAATATCCTTCAATTATCTGACAATCAAGTTGTTGATCCATTTGTGGGTCATTGGAATGTAAGGACAAACACAGAACCAATAGAGGAAACCAATTTTCCAATAAACCGATGCTTCTGTGGTGGCCTCAGTTGCAGCTATCGAGATGATGTTCAGTAAGCCTGGCACAGATTGCGTTGTGTTGTTGTATGTGCTTGTGCTTTTTATTTTTGCCCTGGACTTTTATTCGCCTGATGCATATCTCTGAAAAGTAATACACTCAGACCATCTGCAGATTCCTATCGCAATTCCACATTCACCATGCTTAAATCTATGGTTTTAAACCGACACAAAGCCTTCCCTCGAAAGAGCCTGCCATTTTTTTTACCTCCCGAAGAATGCAAAGAAATGATCCCGAATTATCATCCATATTTTTGAATAATAACATGTAATTTGACACACATTTATTCTGCAACCATTAGCTGTTATGAATTATTTCGGTACAACGCTTTTTGTCCGTCGCTGGAGTATTAATATGCTCATCGACGTATGTCATATTCAAGCGTAGAGTGATCAAACACCTGAAAGACGTGAATATATATATACATAATCTGATCAAACCAAAAGCTGAGTATAGCGAGAAAGAAAGACGCAAGCCCAAAGAGGAAAGGTGAGTGCTGAGTACGAAATTCATTGTGATCGTCATGAGTTCTTCAACATACCTGCATGGGGAAGCATGCATGGGGTTTCGCGCCCATATGAGTCCCGTCATTTCGAAACAACACCATGTTTGCGCAGAGATGACGAATCACAGGTATACAGGTGCAGAGGGTAGCCGTATACAATTTTTGATACACGGATGACTTAAAAAGCAAGATGCTCAGCGTTCTTTAGCATCCAGGTCGCAGACGGTAAAGGCGAATTTCTCCGTTATCGGCGCAAAGTCCGCCGACCGGCGGCAAAAGCGGCGCAAATACCACCTGCATCACGCCGCCCCAAACATCGCAAAGTCTCCGACCCGGAATGGCCTAGCAGCGACGTGACACTATCCGTGCTGGCTCACGTGGTTCACGCCGTGCGGCGTCATACACGCCACACGGCGTGACGGCTCATAAGGACGCGTTGCTACCCCCCACCCGACCAGAACACCCGACCGGATGGCCGCCCGACGCTCAGCTCCGAGGTTCCAGTCTCGTGACATTGAAGCGCTCCTGGACGCAGTGGAGCAGAGGAGGGAGGCCCTAGTTCCAGGACACGGCCGCAGAGTTGCCCCACGTCACAGCCGGCGTCTGTGGAGGGAGGTGGTAGAGGCCGTCACCGCTGAGGCCCTAACACCACGGACAGGCACCCAGTGCCACAAGAAGGTGAACGACCTCGTAAAAGCAGCCAGGGTGAGCCTCCCCCTTCCGATATCCATATCCCCTCCCCCATATCCCCATATCCCCCCTCCCCCATAACCCCCATATCACCCCTCCCCATATCCCCCTCCCCACATCCGCCCTCCCCATATCCTCCTCCCCAATATCCCCCATATCCCCATATCCCCCCTGCCCCATACCCCCCTACCCCATATCTCCCTCCCCCACATCCACCATATCCGCCCCTCCTCCATATCCGCCTTCCCCCATTTCCCCAAGTGAATCCAGCCCTAACCTTAACCTCTGCAATACACGCGCAATCGATGGCGTGCATTCATATACCTGTCTAACACTGTCGCCTTTTACCCCTGCCACCACCACCCCCCCCCCACAGGAGAAACGCGGACACAACACGAGGGAGCATGTGAGGACTGGAGGAGGCCCCGCTGATGAGAGGCCATTGACCGAACATGAGGAAAGGGCCCTGGAACTGGCTGCCGGACCTGAGGACCGGGAGGTTGCTGATGAGAGTTCGAGGGCCCACCAGCAAGTGAGCCACCGACAGCCAGTCCCCATATCCCCCCTCCCCTATATCCCCCTCCCGCATATCCCCCTCCCCACATCCCCCTCCCCTATATCCCCCTCCCCATATCCCCCTCCCCCATGTCCCCCTCCCTTATATCCCCCTCCCCCATATCACCTGATCACTGCGTGCGTGTCTAACCATGCATGCTTCATTGTGTATCGCAGGAGCAAACGTCGAGGCACCCATCCCCGCAGATGCCGACCGCCCGCATGATGCCCCTCAGAGACCACGGGAGACGGAGAAACCCGGACCCTCTTGCATGCGATGCCCGCAGGATGCCCCTCGGAGACCATTGGAGATGGAGAGACCCGGACCCTCTGGCATGCGACGCCCGCACGATGTCCCTCGGAGACCACTGGAGATGGAAAGACCTGGAGCAACAGGGAGACGATGCCCCCGCCTCGTGCGGGTGCGACAACGCAGGCGTGTGTCACCCAGCGACGAGAGGGGCAGCCACAGGCCCCCGTCACAGCCGAGCCACGAAACCACTACCCAGGACACCACTACCCAGGACACCCCTACCCAGGACTCCACTACCCAGGAAACCGAAATACAGGACAGTGACACAGATTGGATGGGCGGAGACGAACTGCCACCCCAAAGTGCCATGGACTCAGAGTGGGACGATGCGCACGACACAACGCCACTGCTGACACCAACACCCTCCACCATCGCATAAACACTCACCTCGGTTGGGCACTTTAGTGATGAGGGGTCTGGTACACTCACTGGTGCGCACAACACAGCCGTTCCGGTACAGCAGGTGGAGGTAGGAGCAGCAGAAGGGCCGGGCGGTCGGAGGGCAGCCCAGCCCAAGCGAACATCTGCCGCCCAGATGGATCCCGGGTTCCTGGAGTTACCACACCCACACATAGATCCGATGCAAACACCGACCCGGAGACGAGCGAAGAGGGTGACGGCCGGCTTGCGGCGGCTGCAGTCGCAGGTGGAGGAGTCCACCTGCGTCCAGGAGCTGGGAGTGGTGCCGGTCATGCATGCCACCCAGGCCGACACCACACGGGTGGCGTCCGCGGTGGAGGCAATGGGTGCGACGGTGTCAGACATGGGGAACGGATTGCGAGACCTGGGACTTTCCGTGCAGGCGGCGTCTGTGGCCCAGGACATGGCTGCCCTCTCACAGGAGGCCATGAGCCACCGCCAGCGGAAGATGGCAGAGGCGCTCAACGCCATGGCCCAGTCTCAGCACGCCATGGCCCAGTCTCAACAGTCCATTGCCCAGTCTCTGCAGGCCATGGTCCAGTCTCTGCAGGCCATGGCCCAGTCTCAGCAGGCCATCGCTGAGGGCATTGGCGCCATTGCCCATGTGCGAGCTGGCGTCGCACAATCACAGGCAGGGTTTGCTAGTCCCCTGAGCTCCATGGCTGCAAACTTGCAGACCCCTGTCGATACCAGCACGGGCCTCCAGGACTGGCAGCGCCAGATGTCGTGGGGGGCGTTGGATGGCCAGTCAGTACGCATCCCCCACGCATGTCGAGGCCTGGGGGCCAGCGGGCACCCCGAGGGAGAAGGAGGTGCTGTGTCCGTCCTGGGTCCCCCTGTAGAGGAGGTCCCGGAATACCGCGACAGCTCGGACTCCCCCCCCCTTCCGTCCCAGGTGCATCGGGTGGGCAACGGGCAGGACAGGCTGGCAGCTCGCCATCCCAGTCGCCCGGGCCGCAGCCTGGCCCATCTTGGCGAGGACGCCCCAGGAAACGGCCGCCAAAGGGATCCCGTGTCAGAGGGCAGGAATCACAGGAGTCCACCTCCAGTTCTATTGTACCGTCTGGGGAACCACGTAGTCATAGTCGTAGGGTCCGTAAGGCCAACCAATTAGACACTGAGTAAGTTGGCACGGGTGCAGGGCACAGATGAGTTGTAGGGGCTAGGGCACGTGCATGAACTCCTTTCGTTATTAAAGTCAATGTTACACCTACAGAAGCTGCCTTTGTGCTCTGTCCAAAGCGTGCGGGGGTGTCATGTACGTTGAGCGCAAGTGTGTGTGTGAGGGTTGGTCTTACCTCAGCCCCAGGTGAGTCTGCCCCCTTCCCCCTGGGCCGCCATCAACGGCCCCCCGGGCAGAGGACGGGACCGTGCGCTGCAGTGTCACAGCCGCATGCAGGGATGGTCCGGGTGGATGGTGGTACTGTGGCCATGGGTCAGACTTAGTCCAACGGTGTGGAGCCAGGAGCTCATCGCAGGGCGTGTTGTCATCATCCTCCATGGCCTGCAATAGACACGCGTCCACCGGCAACTGTGTGAGCCCGGCCGTTGTGCCGCAGGTGGATCGGCAATGGGGGTGTGTGGTGTGCATGCGGGTGGTGTGGGTGGGGTTGGGGAGTTGGGTGAGGGTGCTGGGGGGTGGATTGGTGTGGGGTGTGGGTGGTCGGCTGTTGCCATGGTGTGCGGTCTGTGGCCATACTACCCGATTCCCACGCCCATCTAGTCAGTGAAGCGGGCGGCTATCAGCCTATCCCGTGCCCGCTGGCCCAGCCGGTAACTTTGGACAGTAACCCGCGCGTGTCTAGCCAGTCTTCCCTGACCATTGCCCCCATCCCCCTCATCTGGGGAGGACTGCGCCTCTTCCTGCTGCTCCTCCACTCCGCCCTCCTCTGCCTGCGGCACGTCGCCCCTCTGCTGGGCTATATTGTGCAGGACGCAGCACACCACAATGATGCGGCCGACCCTATCTGAACGATACTGGAGGGCGCCCCAGAGAGGTCCAGGCACCTAAAACGCATCTTCAGCACCCCAACGCACCTCTCTATCACTCCCCTTGTCGCTTCATGGGCATCATTGTAGCGGTTCTCCGCCTCATTGCGTGGCCTCAATATAAGCGTCATCAGCCACGATTGCAATGGGTAGCACCTGTTGCCCAGCAACCAGACCCTCAGCCGGGGATGGCGTCCCTCGTACATGCCGGGGATGTATGACTGCGACATCACGTATGCGCCGTGTACACTGCCCGGGTACCGGGCGCAGACGTGCAGGATCATCATGCGGTGGTCACAGACCACCTGTATGTTCATCGAATAGGTCCCCTTCCTATTGGTGAACACGGCCCTGTAATCTGCAGGTGGCCGCACGTCGACCTGCATCCCATCAATCGCGCCCTGGACCATGGGGAACCCGGCCACGGCAGGGAAGCCCATGGCCCGGGCATCTTGGCTGGCCCGGTCCACAGGGAAGCGGATGTAGTGGTGCGCCATAGCATAAAGGGCGTCTGTCACTGCCCGAATGCACCGGTGCACCGATGTCTGCGATATGCCTGACAGTCGGTGCCTGGAATGACCCCATTGCGTAAAAGCTCAGGGCCACCATAATCTTGACGGACATGGGGAGAGGGTGTCCCCCGCCAGTGCCACGCGGTGACAGGTGTGCCAGCAGGTGGCAGATGTGTGCCACAGTTTCCCGGCTCATCCGGAGTCTCCTCCTGCATTCCCGGTCCGTGAGGTCCTGGTATGACTGCCGGGGCCGGTACACACGGGGCGCCATCGGGTGCCTCCGTTGCGGTCGGGCCTCGACGTCCTCCTCCCCCTCCTTGTCCTGTCGGTCAGGTGTCCCTCCAGCCTGTTCGGCTGCCGCCTGCCCCTCTGCGGCAGCCTGCGGCGCCTCTCTGGCACGCTCCTTGTCCTCATCCAGGACGTTAGCGGCTGCCGCCATGGCGGCTAACATCGCTGGCTGATCGGAAAACATGACGGCCTGACCTGGGAGGGGGGGTCGATATGTAATCGTTGCCCATACCCCCCCCCCCCCCCAACCAGGTGGCATGGACCACATGGGTCCGACTTTTGGCGGCTGGCACCTGGCCAGGTGGACCAACCCACTATCCCCCCACCCCCACGTCCCTCCCCGGGACGGACCCCCCCCATCCCCCTCCCCGGCACGGACCCCATCCTCCTCCCCGGCACGGACCCCCCCCCCACCATCCCCCCTCCCCGGCACGGACCCCATCCTCCTCCCCGGCACGAACCCCATCCTCCTCCCCGGCACGGCCCCCCTCCCCCCCTCTCCGGCACGGACCCCATCCTCCTCCCTGGCACGGACCCCCCCCCTCCCCAATCCCCCTCCCCGACACGCGCAACATCCTCCTCCCCGTCACGGACCCCATTCTCCTCCCCGGCACGGACCCCCCCCCTCCCCATCCCCCCTCCCTGGCACGGATCCTATCCTCCACCCCGGAACGGACCCCATCCTCCTCCCCGGCACTGCCCCCCCCACCCCCCCCCTCCCCGGCACGGACCCCATCCCACTACCCGGCACGGACCCCATCCTCCACCCCGGCACTCACCCGGAGCCCAGCCCACTCCAACCCCCCCCCCCCCCCCCCCCCACCGCATACACACACACACACACACAAAACCCTACACGCACCTCTCCCTCACACATTCAGACTGCGGCCACGCCATCGCCTCTCCAGCGGCCAAGCCCCCAGGCCGTCACCCACCTCCACGCTGGCCGGCGTAAACCTTGAGCACTGGTTGACGCCGATTGAAAGATGGTCTGATTTACGCCGACGTGACCCGTCTTCACTTCTGCGGGACTTCGGCCCATCCGGACGGGAGAATATCGGCAGCCCCAAAATCGATTGCCTTTCGCCCACCCGTGCCATTCTCCGCGGTGTGCGGCGCCATTGACGCCCCACCGACTTTTCTCCCTTCGGAGACTTCGGCGGGCAGCGGGGGCGGAATTCACGGCGGCCAACGGCCATTCTACGACCCGCTGGGAGGTCGGAGAATCTCGCCCCTCAGATCTTCAAAGCTTTTGTTTATGATGTAATCACAGAATCATGGCTTTTTAAATTTAGTATCAGGTTAAGTATCTGTAATGTGATGAAGGTGCCAAAGTATAAGGGTTTTCTTTTTCATATGTTTCTTCATCTTACTGCTCCCATTTAAGTCATTCGATCTATACATAATTACAAAATGCAACCCCACTGCGGCAGGCTATTTGTATCTTTGCGCCATGTGGATTAAAGATCTGTCATGTGCTTTCAGATCTTTCATCAATCTTAAGTTTTCAAATAATATATGTCAACTTAATGGGATCTGTTCTTCTTCAGAACATGGACATTGTTGACATTGTTTACAAGTCTGCTCTTGTGTCCCACAGATCTTACAAAGTGCAATGATGGTAAGTACGCAACAAAAGTTTTTTGTCGCTCTGCATTAAAGAGACTGAACGTTTGTAGCAAGCGTTATTTGTTTACTTCAGCAAACAAATGGCTCTGTGTTCAGCAGTCGTTACAAATAACCGCATGCAAGATTGTCTCAAGGATCACAGGAAAGTGAAGTAATTTTCTGATATGTGTAGTTCACTTAAGACGTGCGTTTAAGAATGTGGTTCGCTTTTAGTCGGAGAGAGAAGTAATGTAACAATGAGGGTAACAGGCGTTGTGGTGTGAAGGAAGGAAAAAGAGGATGAGAAAGATATCAGCCATGATCGAATGGCGCAGCAGGCTCGATGCACAGAATTGGCTAATTATATTCCTGTGTCATCTGGTCGAAGAGGAATCATAGAATCGAATCATCGAATTCCGACAGCGCAGGAGGAGGCTATTTGGCAACTACGCTCAGAAAGAGGCCCACTCCCTTGCCCTGTCCCTGTTACCCAACATAACCTGCACACCTTTGGACACTAAGGGCGACTTAGCACTGCCCGATCACATATCCTGTACATTCTTGGACGGTGGTCAGAAACCTACGCAGATTAGGTGAGAAATTGCAAACTCCAAAAGACACAGACTTCGGGTCCAACAACTGCACCCTAGGAATCAAATTTCTTGATTTCCCAGGCTCGAAAGTGTCACATTGAAAAGAAATTATGGGCCTCTGTCCAAATAGCCTAATAGATTTTCTTCGATAATAAATGGTGCTACAGTTTAGGTATCATTCAGTAATGTGGCTTGAAGATGCCAAGTTACGGCCCGCACAATGCAGTTGCCTTCAAAGTGCAAATAATGCTGATACATGGGCGCAATTTGGATTTTTCCGCATGTGGTTACCTAACTGTGATGAAATGTACATTGTATTATCGGTACAATCTTGAATTGTGGAAACATCCGCATGCACTTTATGGTGTAGTCAGCACAGTTGAGGCTCGATCTTGTCTGGAGAAAGATCCACAAAGTACAAATACGTTTTCAGGCCAAATACTTAGACAGCTGGATCAACCTAACGCCATGTTTTCAAATCAAATGCTGCGATAGTTGGATCAATGCAACGCCATGGAATTTTAATGGTTTTAAATATTTCGTGTTTTTTGTCACTTCCGGCATGCTGTGAATTGATTTGGCGATAGAATATTTCGCGACTGTGAAATATTCATAAACTTTGCATCAGGCTGCCTGTCTCTGTTGCTCACATAACTATAATTTTTATTCATTTGTAATGGTTGCGAGCTTTGCTGGCTGTTCCTGGATTGGTTTTCTCTCACTAATCGCTGTGAAAAGGAGGTTGTTAGCGGCCTCCGAGATGCGTTGCAGTCCGTGAGGTGTGGGTACACTGGTGCAGCGTTAGGAAGGCAGTTACAGGATTTCTATCCAACGACACTGAAGGAAGGGCAATATATTTGCAAGTGAGAATGGTGAGGGACTTGAAGAAGTGCATCCAGATGGCGGTGTTCCCATATATCTGCTGCCCTTCTGATTATGGACGGTTGACATCGTCGGTTCCGATGGTGCAATCGCATGGGCCTACGTGAGATCCTGAAGTGAATCTTGTCGATAGTGCATACTGCTGCTACTGTGCGTCTACGGTGAAGGGAGTGAATGCTTATGGAAGGGGTGCTAGTCAATCGGGATGCTTGTCTTGGATGGGGCCGAACTCATTGACTGGTGGTGGAACTGCAGTCATTCATGCCTGTGAGCAGTATTACATCAGATTCCTGAAGTTTGATTTGTAAGAGGTGGATATGCTTTTGGAATTGAAGAGGTGAATTACTTTCCGCAGGTTTGATCGTATTTTTTCCAAATCAACTATGCGATGTGGGCTTCGCTGCTTCGACCAGAATTTTTTGCCATCCGTAGCTGCCCTACAGAAGGCGGTGATGAGTTTCCGTCTTGAACTGCTGCAGCACTTGAGGTGCAGGTGCGCCCACTGTGTTGTTAAGGGGGTAGTTCCGGGATGTGGCCCCAACGAGAGTGAAGGAACGGCGATACATTTCCAAAACAGGGAGGTGAAAGACATGGAGGGGAATCTCCAGTTGGTGGGGTTCCCAGGTCTCTGCTGCTCTTGTCCTTCTCAATGATAGTTATCCTGGGCTTCGAAGGTGCTTTATAAAGAACCTTTGATGAGTTACTGTAATGCATCTTATAGAGAATTAATAGTTCGCCGGTGGTGGAGGGTTTGAATGTTTTGGAAATGTGGAGCAATCAAGCACGCTGGTTTATCCTGGATGGACTCGCGCTTCTTGAGTCTTCTTGGAGCTGCACTCATGCAGATCAGTTGAGATTACTCCATTACGCTCCGGACTTGTGCCTTTTAGACTGTGGACAGGCTTTGGAGGTCAGCAGGTGAGTTGCTCGCCATAGGATTCTTAGTCATTGACCTGCCCTGGCAGCCACAGTATTAATATGGCTCGTCCAAGTCAATTTACGATCAATGGTAACACCACAATGCAAATCTGGGAAAGTGAGCGATGTTAATGCGATTTATTAGAAAGGGTAGGTAGTTATATCTTACAGTGGTGAACATTGTTACTTCACAGCACCAGGGTTCGTGGTTCGCTTCCCGGCGTGGGTCACGTTCTGTGCGGAATCTGCATGTTTTCCCTGTTTCCGCGGTGGTTCCTCCAGGTGCTCCAGATTCCTCCACAAGCTCCGAAAGATATGTTAGTTAGGTAATTTGGACATTCTGAATTTTCCCTCTGGTCCCCGAACAGGCGCCGGAATGAAGCATTGCGCAGGTGATGGAGAAACAGCCTGAGTGAGAGGGACATAGACTGAGTGAGAATTCGATAACTTGGTGCAGTGAGGTAATTCGGTGAAGAGTGGGAGAAGGTGCTTTTTCACGACTGTTTTGTTCTCTCTCTTTCTTCGGGCTTAATTTCGGGAGCCGTTCGGAGGAGGAGGAGCAGTCTCTATCAGTATAAAAACCTAACGGTCACTTCCTGTTTTCCAGTTTTTTATTCTCCAAAAGTGACGTGAGAGGGAAGCTGTGATCTGATTGGTTGATAGCAAATTTGCCACAAATTTAAAAAAAACAGAGCTAAACTCATAAACTTAAATTAAACTAATTAATTAATTAGTGATGGCTGGTCAGGTGATGTGCTTGAGCTGCTTGATGTGGGAGCTGGCAGATCCCATTGCGAGCTGCAGCGACCACATCTGCAGTAAGTGTTGGCTGCTCGAAGAGCTCCGGCTCAGAGTTGATGAGCTGGAACCTGAGCTTCAAACACTGAGGCACACCCGGGAGGGGGAGACTTACCTGGACACTGTGTTTCAGGAGGCAGTCGCACCTGTCAGAGTAAGTAGTTTAAATCCTGCCAGTGGCCAGGGACAGTAGGGTGCGACTGCAAGTCAGTCAGGTAAAGGGAACCAGCAGTCGGGAACTCAGGAGCCTCAGCCCTTGACTCTGTCCAAAAGGTATGAGGCACTTGCTCCCTGTGTGGATGGCGAACAGGGCTGCAGGAAGGATGAGTCAGCTGACCAAGGCACCATGGTTCAGCAGGCCATTCAAGGGGAGGGAGTAAAAAGGCAAGTTGTATTTGTAGGGGATTCTATTATCAGGGGGATATATAGTATCCTTTGTGAGCAGGATAAAGAGTCCCGCATGGTATGTTGCCTGCCCGGTGCTAGGGTGCGGGACACCTCTGACCGGCTTGAAAGTATACTGGAGGGGGAGGGGGAGGATCCAGTTGTTGTGGTCCATGTCGGTACCAACAACATAGGCAAGTCTAGGAAAGAGGACCTGTTTAGAGATTACAAAGAGCTAGGATTCAAATTAAAAAACAGGTCCTCAAGGGTCATAATCTCCGGATTACTGCCCGAGCCACGTGCAAATTGGCACAGGGAGGCAAGAATAAGGGAAGTTAACACGTGGCTGAAAGAGTGGTGTGGGAAAGAGGGGTTCCTTTTCATGGGACACTGGCATCAGTTTTGGGACAGGGGGGACCTATACTGTTGGGATGGTCTCCACCTGAACCGAGCTGGGACCAGTGTTCTGGCGAAAAGAGTAAATAGGGTGGTCAATAGGACTTTAAACTAAAGATTGGGGGGGGGGGGGGGGAGGGAAAGTCAGGGAACAAAGAGGTTAAGTAATCAGTGGGAAGCGTAGCTACTTAGGAATACAAAAAAGCACTAAAAGACAAAACTCAGGAGTGGTTACGATTGTCCCCATCCCACAAAATATGACACAGTGTATTGAAAGGTTCAGTAAACCAAGGTCCACCACACTAAGAAAACAAAAAGGGACCGTCAATAGAGAATTATAGGTGCTATCTTTAAATGCGCGCAGTGTACGTAACAAGGTAGATGAGCTTGTGGCGTAGATTGTGACTGGCAGGTATGATGTGGTAGGCATCACAGAGACGTGGTTGCATGGGTTCAGGACTGGCATTTAAATAGCACTAAACGACATAGGTTCAGATTATGTGGAGTCTGTGTGGGTAGAGTTGAGGAACCGCAAAGGCAAAATAACCATAATGGGAGTTATGTACAGGCTTCCGAACAGTGGTCCGGACCGGGGGCACAAAATGAACCACGAAATAGAAAGTGCATGTCAGAAAGGCAACGTCACAGTGATCATGGGGGACTTTAATATGCAGGTGGACTGGGTAAATAATGCTGCCGGTGGACCCAAGGAAAGGGAATTCATTAAATGTTTACAGGAGGGCTTTTTGGAACAGCTTGTGATGGAGCCCACGAGGGAACAGGCCATTCTGGACATAGTGTTATGTAATGAGCCAAACTTGATTAAAAAACTTAAAGTAAGGGAGCACTTAGGAGGCAGTGATCATAATATGGTCGAATTCAATCTCCAATTTGAAAGAAAGAAGGTAGAATCAGATGTAAAGGTGTTACAGTTAAATAAAGGTAACTACAGGGGCATGAGGGAGGAACTGACGAAAATCGACTGGCAGCAGAGCCTCGTGTGAAAGACAGTAGAACAGCAATGGCAGGAGTTTCTGGGAGTAATTGAGGACACAATACAGAGGTTCATCCCAAAGCAAAGAAAGGTTATTAGAGGGGGGGGGGGGGATTAGGCAGCCATGACTGACAAAGGAAGTTAGGGAATGCATCAAAGCAAAAGAGAAAGCCTATAATGTGGCAGAGTAGTGGGAAGTCAGAAGATTGGTAAGTCTACAAAAACAGACAGAGGATAACAAAGAGAGAAATAAGGAAAGAGAGGATCAAATATGAAGGTAGGCTAGCCAGTAACATTAGGAACGATAGTAAAAGTTTATTTAAATACATTAAAAACAAATGGGAGGCAAAAGTTGACATTGGGCCGTTCCAAAATGACGCTGGTGATTTTGTGATGGGAGACAAGGAAATAGCTGAGGAACTAAATAAGTACTTTGCGTCAGTCTTCACAGTAGAAGACATGAGTAATATCCTAACAATTCCGGAGAGCCAGGGGGCAGAGTTGAATATGGTAGCCATCACAAAGCAGAAAGTGCTAGAGAAACTAAGAGGTCTAAAAATTGATAAATTTCCGGGCCCAGGTGGGCTACACACTAGAGTTCTAATGAAGATAGCTGAAGAAATAGTGGAGGCGTTAGTTATGATCTTTCAAAAGTCACTGGAGTCAGGGAAAGTCCCAGAGGATTGGAAAATCGCTGTTCTAACCACCCTATTCAAGAACGGAACAAGGAAAAGGATGGAATATTATAGGACAATTAGTCTAACCTCGGTTGTTGGCAAGATTCTAGAATCCATTGTTAAGGATTAGATTTCTAAATTCTTGGAAGTGCAGGGTCGGATTTGGACGAGTCAGCATGGATTTAGTAAGGGGAGGTCGTGCCTGACAAACCTGTTAGAGATCTTTGAAGAGAGAACAAATAGGTTAGACCAAGGAGAGCCAATGGATGTTATCTATCTTGACTTCCAAAAGGCCTTTGATAAGGTGCCTCACGGGAGACTGCTGAGTAAAATAAGGGCCCATGGTATTCGAGGCAAGGTACTAACATGGATTGACGATTGGCTGTCAGGCAGAAGGCAGAGAGTTGGGATAAAAGCTTCTTTTTCGGAATGGCAACCGGTGACGAGTGGTTTCCCGCAGGGTTCAGTGTTTTGGGCCACAGCTGTTCTCTTTATATATTAACGATCTACATGACAGGACTGGGGGCATTCTGGCTAAGTTTGCCGATGATACAAAGATAGGTGGAGGCGCAGGTCGTATGGAGGAGGTGGGGAGGCTGCAGAAGGATTTATACAGTTAGGAGAGTGGTCCAAGAAATGGCTGATGAAATTCAACGTGGGCAAGTGCGAGGTCTTGCACTTTGGAAAAAAGAATAGAGGCATGGACTATTTTCTAAACGGTGACGACATTGATAATGCTTAAGTGCAAAGGGACTTGGGAGTCCTAGTCCAGGATTCTCTAAAGGTAAACTTGCAGGTTGAGTCCGTAATTAAGAAAGCAAATGCAATGTTGTCATTCATCTCAAGGGACTTGGAATATAAAAGCAGGGATGTACTTCTGAAGCTTTATAAAGCATTAGTTAGGCCCCATTTAGAATACTCTGAGCAAATTTGGGCCCCACACCTCAGGAAGGACATACAGGCACTGGAGCGCGTCCAGCGGAGATTCACACGGATGATCCCAGGAATGGTAGGCCTAACATTCGATGAACGTCTGAGGATCCTGGGATTATATTCATTGGAGTTTAGGAGGTTGAGGGGAGATCTAATAGAAACTTACAAGATAATGAATGGCTTAGATAGGGTGGATGTAGGGAAGTTGTTTCCATTAGCAGGGGAGTCTAGGACCCGAGGGCACAGCCTTAGAATAAAAGGGAGTCACTTTAGAACAGAGATGAGGAGACATGTCTTCAGCCAGAGAGTGGTGGGTCTGTGGAATTCATTGCCACAGAGGGCGGTGGAGGCCGGGACGTTGAGTGTCTTTAAGACAGAAGTTGATAAATTCTTGATTTCTCGAGGAAGTAAGGGCTATGGAGAGAGAGCGGGTAAATGGAGTTGAAATCAGCCATGATTGAATGGTGGATTGGACTCGATGGGCCGAATGGCCTTACTTCTGCTCCTATGTCTTATGGTCTTATGGACTAGGGGCTTCTCACAGTAACATAATTGCAGTGTCAATGTAAGCCTTCTTGTGACAATACAGATTATTATTATGATTATTGTTATTGTCATTATTATTTTTATTATTATACGAAATGGCTTTTTCCTTGCACTTCTGTAATGCGAATGTAACTTGACCTTTGTTAATCACAGCCGGGTGTTGTCCAGGTCTTGGTCATGGCCTGCGTCATTACTTGAGGAGTCAAGAATAGTGCTGAATATTCTCAAGTCATCTTCAAACATTGTTGATGCTGATCTTACGATGGAAGGGAAATCATTGATGAAGCAGTTGACGAAGGTTGGACCTAAGACACTCCCCTGACGAACACCCGCTTTGATGTCATGGAGCTCAGATGATTGCCCTACAGCGAATACAGCCATCTTCCTTTGTGGCAGGTATGGATGGAACCCATGCAGAGCTCCCCCTTATGTCCATTGACTCCAATTTCGCTTCTACTTGACACACTTTGTCAAATTCTGCCTTCATTCAAGGGCTGCCACTTGCACCTCAGATATAACATTCAACTATTTTTTATGTTTGAGGCAAAAATGTAATGAGGTTAGGAGCTGGGTGACCCTGGCGGAACACTAACTTAGCGTTCGTGACCAGGTTATTGCTGAGTATACTGATCATCCGTGATCAGATTATTGCTGAGTACGGGCCGCGTGATAACACCGTGTATGTCTCCTTCCATCACTTTAGTGATGTCGGAGAACAGACTGTTCGGGTGGTAACGGGCTGGGTTGAGTTGCTTTGTTGCCTGTGTAAGGAACAGACATGGGTAATTTTCCAGGTTGATCGGTAGATGCCAGTGTTCTGGCTGTACTGGAAACGTTTCGATATTGGTACAGCATGCTCTGAAGCATAATGCTGCAGTACTATTTTCGGTACTTCATTGAATCCCTACAGTGCAGAAGGAGGCCATTTTACCCATCGACTCTTGAATGAGAACTCTCTCCTACACCATTCCCCTTTATCCCTGTAACCCCATAAGCTTACGTACACATCCCTGGACTCCAAGGGGCGATTAATCATGGACAATCCACTTAACGCACATACATCGTTTCACACTTAGGAGGAAACAGGAGAATCCGGATCGATTCCATGCAGACACAGGGTGAACAATCACCTTACAGACGGTGACACAAGGCCAGAATTGAATCCTCGTCCCTGCCGCTGTAAGGCAACAGTGCTAACTACTGTGGTACCGTGCCTCCAACTAGCCACTGTATTAAGAAGGCAAGCACAATTCAGTTTCTGGTCACTGGTAAACCCCAGGATGTCGATAGTTTTGGATTCCGTGATTGAAAAGCCATTAAATATCAAGGCGCGATAGTTTGATAATCTCCTACTGGAGATCGTAATTGCCTGGCACAAAATGTGGCGCGTATGGTACATGCCATTTGACAGCGAAAGTTTGGATATTTGTCCAGTGCTTCCTGCATTTGCACGTGGTCTGCTTCACTGTTTGAGGTATTGCGAAAGATGCGGAACAGTGTGCAAACACCCCCATATCTGAGCTTATGTTGAAAAAGAAAACGACATTTTTGAAGCACCAGAACATGGTTGGCCCTCGATCAGCACTCCCACGAACTCTCACGGATCTGAGATGACTGAGATCCAACGAGCACTGCCAGTTCATTTGTGCAAGGTCTAACTCCACCCAGTGGAATGCTGCCTCGTGATCCCGATTGACTCCGGCTCTGATGGGCTCCTTGATTCCTGACACGATCAAATGTTGTATTGATGTAAAGGGCTGACACTCACACTTCACATCTGGAGTTTAACGCTATTGTACATGTTCAAACCAAGGCAGGAATGAAGTCAAGAGCTGAATAACCTTGCTTGAAATCAAACTGCGCATCAGTAAACAGTGTATTGCTGAGTACGTGCTGCTTGGTGTTACTGTCTATGATCACTCCCACCACTTTACTGATCACTGAGTGTAGAGTAACAGAGCAGTGTGCGGCCGGGAACGATTTGTCCTGAGTTTCGTGTTCAGGTAATTTCGGACAATTCTTCGCATTGCTCTGGGCCTTTCACTCATTGGTTTCTTTGGTGCCCTCCCTTTCATGCGGGATCACACTTCGGCACATATACGAACATATATTCAGATTACAGTAATAAGAAGCTGAAAAGCAAAAAAGGTACATAATGGGAGTGTAACTGACTTCCAACATGCAATAGGACAATTTATATATCTTGTCATGGTGACCGACTTCACAAAAGGCGGATTCAGAGCTCTCGCGATCATGAGAGTAAGTCGAGACTTGGGATTCTAGACGTATATCTACAGTCGTGATGTTGACATTTTAAAATCTATTTGCGTTGGTGTTATTACCGGCCTACTTACCATTGGCTGGAGACTGATGACAATCCCACAATCCTGTGGGAGTTTGAGGTTCCCCAATGAGCGGGGGGGGGGGGGGTGAGAAACCATTAGTAAACTCCTAGTATAAATAAAGCTGGACAGTTTAGGAACCAGTAGGAAGGAGGATGCAGCAAGGGAAGTTGCTGCTGCTGTCATATATATATGTTATTGTAAATAAATGTTATTACTTTGTATCCTTCAAACTCGTGCTGGATTCTTCGTGGCACTCACAAAACTGGTGATGAAGGTTAAAGTGAATAGCTGTCTACACTGCTGAAGCCACCTCCCTGGATTTTTGTTGGATACAGGTTGGAAGTTGTTTTCTAATATACCATGCCTCTGTACGGACGTTTGGATGTTTTTCATGCTGCGCTAGAAAGCTGGAACCAGTACACACAGCGGATGCGTTACTATTTCCGGGCAAACAATATAATCGAAAACTAGCGCCAGGTGGTCATATTGCTCACCGCCTGCGGCCCACATACGTTTGGGGTGATTAGGAGCCTTACGTACCCAGCTGCGCCGGAAACCAAAACGTTTGATGAACTTGTGAAGATAGTGGGGCAACATTTTAACCCAACCTCATCCACGATAGTCCAGCGTTACCGGTTTAATACCGCTGAGCGGACCCCTGGAGAATCCCTTGCCGATTTTCTATTCAGGCTACTGAGGATTGCGGAGTACTGTGACTTTGGTGAGACCTTGTCAGAAATGTTATACGACCGTTTGGTTTGCGGTATTAACAATGCGGCCACCCAGAGAAAGTTGTTAGCTGAGCAAACATTGACTTTTCAACAGGCCATTCAAATAGTATTGTCCCGAGAGAGCGCAGAACGAGGAGTGCAGGAGCTACAGGGAATGGAAGCGTGTGCTTTGGGGCGCAACCCCTTCCGTCCGATAACGTCCCCCCGCACTCCTGCGGTACTTTGGGCGAGGCAACGTCCGGACCGACGCCAGTGGCCGTCGGACATTCCTCCCCGAAGGGAACCTTCTCCAGAACCAATGGATGAGGAGCCATGTCCGTGTCAGACTTGTAGGCGCAGACCCCGTCGCGGACGGCGTTCCTGGGGCGCCAGAGGCGCCGTCGTTCCGACCGAAACTGGGACCAGCCCAGGCGCCATAACTGGGACCAGCCCAGGGGGCGTACCTTCCATGTGGATGAACCTGCGGCGACTAACCCTGAGAACGTGGAGACGGAGGACGACTGCCTGCAGTTGCATTGTGTGGCAGCTCCCCGTGTGGCCCCCATAAAGGTGACAGTACGGGACAATGGCCACCCACTTGAGATGGAGTTGGACACTGGCGCAGCGGTCTCCGTGATCGCCCAGTGGACATTCGACCGCATCAAGCAGGGTATACAGAGCCTTACATTAACCGACTCACAGGCCAGGTTGGCCACCTACACGGGGGAACCACTGGACATTGCAGGAACTACAATGACCCCTGTTGTTCATGGGCGCCATGAGGGGCGTTTCCCACTTATCGTGGTGTGCGGCCATGGGCCCAGCCTGTTGGGTCGGGACTGGTTGCGCCATTTGCGGTTGCAATGGCAGCACATCCTCCAAACAGTTTCTGAAGGGTTGACTGATGTGCTAGGACGATACCCAGATATATTCCAGCCTGGTTTGGGGAAAATAAAAGGGGCTGTAGCCCATAACCAAGTCGAACCAGGAGCCACGCTGCGCTATTTACGAGCACGCCCGGTGCCTTACGCCTTGCTCGAGAAGGTAGAAGGGGGGCTCACTCGTTTGGAGAGTTTGGGTATTATCAGGCCCGTCTGTTTTGTTGACTGGGCAGCACCAATTGTACCTGTAATGAAGCCAGATGCCACAGTGCGCTTGTGTGGCGACTATAAACTTAGTGAATACGGCTTCCCGACTCGACCGATATCCAATGCCTCGCATAGAGGATCTCTACGCGAAGCTTGCAGGTGGACTCTTGTTCACAAAATTAGATATGAGTCACGCCTACCTGCAGTTGGAGCTGGACCCTGCCTCCCGACCTGTGTAATGATTAATACACACCGGGGCCTGTATGAATATACACGGTTGCCCTTTGGAGTATCCTCTGCCTGCGCAATTTTTCAACGTGTTATGGAGGGCATTTTGAGCGGTTTACCACGTGTTGCTGTCTACTTAGATGAAGTTTTGATTACAGGGACGTCGGAGCAGGAACATTTGGAAAATCTGGAGGCTGTCCTTAGACGCCTTTCGGAGGCTGGAGTCCGTTTACGTCGCACACAGTGCGTATTTCACGCAAAAGAAGTAGTCTACCTAGGTTATCGGGTGGACTGGGAAGGTTTGTACCCCGTCACAGAGAAGGTGCGTACAATTCAACAGGCCCCTGCCCCGACTGACACTTCGCATTTTCGTTCTTTTCTCTGTCTCGTAAACTATTACGGGAAGGTCCTCCCCAATCTGGCAACTACGCTGGCCCCTTTGCACCTTCTGCTAAAGAAAACTGACACCTGGGTTTGGGGTCAGCCGCAAGAAACCGCTTTCCGGCGGGTAAAGCAACAATTGTCGTCGTCTGGGTTACTAACCCACGATGGTCCTGGAAAACCTTTGCTCGTCACATGTGATGCATCCCCGTATGGTATTGGGGCCGTCCTGTCCCACAAGATGGAGAACGGGGCCGAGCGACCGATAGCTTTCGCCTCCCGCACATTGACTGCAGGGGAGAAAACGTACGTGCAGATCGAGAAGGAGGGCCTGGCAGTGGTATTTGCGGTGAAACGCTTCCACCAGTACGCGTATGGCCGCCATTTCACTATCGTGACTGATCATAAGCCTCTGCTGGGACTTTTCAGAGAGGATAAGCCAATACCACCCATTGCTTCTGCACGGATCCAGCGCTGGGCTTTGTTGCTTGCTGCATACGAGTATTCTCTGGAGCACAAACCAGGTACGCAGATAGCAAATGCCGACGCACTGAGCCGATTGCCTTTATCGATCGGCCCCATGTCGACCCCCATGACCGGTGAGGTGGTTGCAACCCTACATTTTATGGACACCTTGCCTGTCACGGCATCACAGATCCGTGAGTGGACCCAGACGGAGCCAGTCCTGTCAAAGTTTCGGGTCGTAGTCCTTTATGTTGGGCAGCATAGACAGCGCCCAGGCGAGTTGCGGGCATTTTCCTCCAAGCTGTCAGAATTCATCGTGGAAGACGGCATCCTCTTGTGGGGGACGCGTGTGATTGTCGCGGAAAAAGGCCAGGAGCTGATACTAACATACTTGCACAATGGGCATCCAGGTGTGACCAAAATGAAAATGTTGGCCCGGAGTTATGTCTGGTGGCCAGGCCTCGACACCGACATTGAGAATGTGGCCCAAAACTGCTCCATTTGCCAGGATCATCAGAAGCTTCCGCCGGCCGCGCCCCTATATCACTGGGAATGGCCAGGGCGGCCTTGGGCACGCTTGCATGCAGATTTCGCAGGCCCTTTTCAAGGATCCATGTTCCTTCTATTAATTGACGCCCAGTCTAAATGGCTAGAGGTGCAAAAGATACAGGGGACAAGGTCCTGCACAACAATTGAAAAGATGCGTTTGTCGTTTAGGACGCATGGCCTCCCTGAGGTGCTGGTGATGGATAACGGCACTCCATTCACGAGTGAGGAGTTTGTGAGGTTAACGAAGATGAACGGCATATTCCATATCCGCACTGCCCCTTACCACACGGCTTCAAATGGGTTGGCAGAGCGCGCAGTGCAGACATTCAACAGAGGCCTAAAGAAGCATTCTTCTGGATCAATGGACACGAGACTGGCTCGGTTTTTGTTTACGTATCGGACCACCCCTCATGCGGTGACTGGGGTAGCTCCCACAGAACTTCTAATGGGCCGGAGACTTCGCACGCGCCTTAGTATGGTTTTCCCGGACATTGGCGCAAAAGTACGCCGCACACAAGAACGGCAGGCACAGGGATTTTCTCTGCATCGGCCGATTCGGCAGTTTGAGCCCGGTGACCCAGTGTTCGTTCGGAATTTTGCTGGTGGTGCCCAGTGGGTTCCTGGGGTAATCTTTCGCCAAACGGGCCCTATCTCGTACCAGGTGCAAGCCCCGGGTCGTCTTCAGCGCAAACATGTAGACCACGTTTGATCCAGAAGACTATCCCCTCAAAAGATCCCCCGCCCCCGGAGCTCATTTCTACAGCCGCAGAGACCAGAGACAAGGGAAGGTAGTCCTCACAATCTTCCACTGGTGCCTCACTCGAAGCCGGCGCAGGTCGTTACAGAACCGAATGGAGATACAGACGCTGACATGACGGAGGCAGCAGACTCTGACTCTGACATGGAGACACAGGATGCATCAGAGGGGGAATCCTCGGGTCCTCGGGCCGTGGATGTACAACCGTTGCACCGTTCATCACGGAAGCGCCAGTCTCCGTCTCGTTGCACGCCGCCTGATCCAGCGCTGCGTGCAAATGGTGTTCGGCCTGCGGCAAAACGTGTCCGACGCCCTCCTTCGCCAGGGTCTTCGGTGGATTCCTTGGACATTGGGTGGGAGGGATGTTATAACCTGCCTACTTACCATTGGCTGGGGACTAATGACAATCCCACAATACTGTGGGAGTATGAGCTTCCCCAATGAGGGGGGGGGGCGGAGAACCCATTAGTAAACTCCGAGGATAATAAGTCCTGCACCCAATAGTGGGGAATCTCGCATCACACTACTCCCATGGAGACATCGATTATGTATTCCCCGCTGGCCTTGAGAGCCTAGTTAGACACGTCCGGAAAAATCAGAAAGTTTCCATCGAGTCTGCTGCATATGTGTGTGTGTGTGTGTGTGTGTGGGGGGGGGGGGGGGGGGGTCGTGTTCGATTTGAACATTGCTGCAGACTCAATGGTTGATGTAATTAATAATGTCCACTTCGTGCAACCCAAAGACGTATTAGATAGTCAACGAGGATCGATGCAGTCCCACAATTACAACCGTGCTTTTCTATTAAATATCTCGCCAGATAAATAATGAACACCAGATCCTTTTCTGACCAGCTACTACACATCTCTGTTGGGAGATTTCCGGCGTGGGCTGTTATAATCTTCTCCGTTACTCGACTCAGAAAGTAATAGGTGAATGCAAAAACTGACTAAAACGTGTCAAAATACGCCTCCGCACGAAACGTTGCTTACCGGCAAGTGAAGGTGCTGCATTAAAGCCGGAACAACATAATGTTAGGAACAGAGAATTTTTTCTTTGAAAAAGCGCAAATCAACATTCACTCTGAAAAAAATAGAACGCTGCACGAAACGACGGACAACCTCGAGATGACAATGTCATCACTGAAATAAATTGCTTGTTTTCTTGGCTGTGCGTAAAATTTAGAGACCCGAAAAGATGTTGACCAATGTTCTTTATTTAATTTAAATGAGAAACTGAAGGTTAGCGGCAGCAACAGTTCGAAACTGGCCAGTCCATAAATCTTCATGCGGCGAATCCCGCATCATTTTTCATGGAATTGTTAGTGCACCACATGGCACAGATGCAAGCTCCTGAGTAGAAGCGGAATTCGTCAGGTGTGGCGCCAGATTTTCTGTCGTGAAAGTCCGCGAATTCTGCAATTGAGTCAACACTGACTCTCAAAAACGGAGACTCGCCGCTTGACAATGGAATTTGCCAGTGAAATCACCCAGCATTGCCGAAATACACACGGACTGGGGTGTACGTCTTGCCGACAAGGGTATTTCGGACAATATTGCAATATATATATCCAGCATAAAGTAAATGTCAACGAATGTCGACGACACAAAGGTTGGTGGAATTGCGGATAGCGATGAGGACTGCCTGAGGATACAGCAGGATTTAGATTGTCTGGAGACTTGGGCGGAGAGATGGCAGATGGAGTTTAACCTGGACAAATGTGAGGTAATGCATTTTGGAAGGGCTAATGCAGGTAGGGAATATACAGTGAATGGTAGAACCCTCAAGAGTATTGAAAGTCAAAGAGATCTAGGAGTACAGGTCCACAGATCACTGAAAGGGGCTACACAGGTGGAGAAGGTAGTCAAGAAGGCATACGGCATGCTTGCCTTCATTGGCCGGGGCATTGAGTATAAGAATTGGCAAGTCATGTTGCAGCTGTATAGAACCTTAGTTAGGCCACACTTGGAGTATAGTGTTCAATTCTGGTCGCCACACTACCAGAAGGATGTGGAGGCTTTAGAGAGGGTGCAGAAGAGATTTACCAGAATGTTGCCTGGTATGGAGGGCATAAGCTATGAGGAGCGATTGAATAAACTCGGTTTGTTCTCACTGGAACGAAGGAGGTTGAGGGGCGACCTGATAGAGGTATACAAAATTATGAGGGGCATAGACAGAGTGGATAGTCAGAGGCTTTTCCCCAGGGTAGAGGGGTCAATTACTAGGGGGCATAGGTTTAAGGTGAGAGGGGCAAAGTTTAGAGTAGATGTACGAGGCAAGTTTTTTACGCAGAGGGTAGTGGGTGCCTGGAACTCACTACCGGAGGAGGTAGTGGAGGCAGGGACGATAGGGACATTTAAGGGGCATCTTGACAAATATATGAATAGGATGGGAATAGAAGGATACGGACCCAGGAAGTGTAGAAGATTGTAGTTTAGTCGGGCAGTATGGTCGGCACGGGCTTGGAGGGCCGAAGGGCCTGTTCCTGTGCTGTACATTTCTTTGTTCTTTGTTCTTTGTTCTTTGAATCTGAATTTGTTTGCCACTGTCGTCGTTTAATGGCCACCAAACCCTGCCCCCCCCCCACCTCCCCCCCCCACACACACACTCACACACACACACAGACACACATATTTTCAAAGAGTTCGTTTGACCACATTTGCATCATGTTTTTTGAAAATGTTTTTAGATAGATTTGTTGGCTTGATGGACTCTCTTTATTAAGCTTCACAACATGAAAATTGGGGATACTGTTCACACCTCTCCTTTTAAGAACAACAGATCTTACGAAGGTCAACAATGGTCGGGAAGCAATAAACACGTTTTGTGTAGCAGCTGGACATTGGGGGTGTCTGAACAATTGTTCTTCAATGAAAAACACAACGATCGTCTTAAGTCCTAAAACAAAAAGTACCACATGGCTTGAATATTTGTGAGCTGTTTTCGGATGCCCCCTCTTGAAGGTACATTGCCTTTAGTTGGGCTCCGATCGATATTCATAGCCAACTGAAAGCGGGCAAAAAATTCAACGACCTGTTTTAATTTCACACGGAATTGACAAAGGTCAAAGCTGGTATGGGCGCAACTTGCAGGTTGTTTCATTATATATACAACAGTAGAGGACAGTAGAGTAACCGGCTGATTGGCTGTTGCGGGGGAAATTTACATACGTCGTTGTGCTCACCCTAACTTGAAGGTGTTCCTGAACAAGAGACCCTAATTGTTCAAGTGAAGCCAAGCATCCAGCAGAGGGCAGTAGAGCGTTGCTGCTGATTGGCTGTTGCGGAAAAATATGCATACGCCGTTGTGCTCACCCTAGCTTGAAGGTGGTTTGTGGAAGAGCTGTTGTCAAGTGACACTTCTTCAGTGTTTCCCTCCGTTACTCCGAAGAATAAAGATAGATGGGTGACGGTGGGAGGGTCTGGGAGGAAGCAGTCATTACAGGGATCCCCTGGAGTCGTTCCCCTGGGTAACAATTATACCGCTTTGGATATTGTTGAGGGGGGCGACTTACAAGGGATAAGCCATGGGATACAGGTCTCTGTCACAAAGTCTGCCCCTGTTGCTAAGAAGGGAAGGGGGAGAGCAGTAGAGCATTAGTCATTGCATATTCCACAGTGAGGGGGATGGGTAGGAGATTCTGTGGGAACGAGAGAGACTCGTGGTTGGTGTGTTGCCTCCCAGTGCCAGGGTGTGTAATGTCTCGGATCGTGTTTTCGGGATCATTAATGAGGAGGAGAGCAGCCCCAAGTCGTGGTCCACATACGCACCAACGACATAGGTAGGAAAAGGGATTGGGATGTAAGGCAGGAATTCAGGGAGCTAGGGTGGAAACATAGATTTAGGACAAACATAGTTATTATCTCTGGGAGTTTACCCGTGCCACGTGATAGTGAGATGAGGAGTAGGTAGAGAGAGGAGTTGAACTAGTGGCTACTGGGATGGTGCAGGGGGGAGGGTTTCAGATTTCTGGCTAACTGGGGCTGATTCTGTGGTCGGTGGGACTTCTACAAACGGGATGGTCTACACCTGGACCAGTGGGGTACCAGTATCCTGGAGGTGAGGGGATTTGCTAATGCTCTTCGGGAGGGTATAAACTAGTTCAGCAGGGGCTTGGGGACCTGAATTGCAGCTCCAGTGTACAGGAGGTTGAGAGTAGTGAGGTCATGAGTAAGGTTTCAAAGTTGCAGGAGTGTTGCGGCAGGCAGGAAGGTGGTTTAAAGTGTGTCTTCTTCAATGCCAGGAGCATCCGGATTAAGGTGGGTGAACGTGCGGCATGGGTTGGTACCTAGGTCTTCGATGTTGTCGCCATTTCGGAGACATCGATCGGGCAGGGACAGGAATGGTTGTTGCAGGTGCCGGGGTTTAAATATTTCAGTAAGCTCAGGGAAGGTGGTAAAGGAGCGGGAGTGGTGGCATTGTTAGTCAAGGACAGTATTCCGGTGGCTCAAAGGAACTTTGATGAGGACTCGTCGACTGAGGTAGTATGGGCTGAGTTTAGAAACAGGAAAGGAGAGGTCACCATGTTAGGGGTTTTCTGCAGGCCTCCGAAAAGTTCCAGAGATGTAGCGGAAAGGATTGCAAAGATGATTCTGGATAGGAGCGAAAGCAACAGGGTAGTTGTTATGAGAGACTTTAACTTTTCAAATATTAACTGGAAACGCTATCGTTCGAGTACTTTAGATGGGTCCGTTTTTGTCCAATGTGTGCAGCAGGGTTTCCTGACACAGTATGTAGATAGGCCACCGAGAGGCGAGGCCATATTGGATTTGGTACTGGGTAATGAACCAGGACAGGTGTTAGATTTGAAGGTAGGTGAGCACTTTGGTGATAGAGACCACAATTCCATTACATTTACTTTAGTGATGGAAAGGGATAGGTAAATACAGCAGGACAAGAGCTATATCTGGGGGAAAGGCAATTATGATGCGATGAGGCAAGACTGAGGATGCATCGGATGGAGAGGAAATCTGCAGGGGTTGGGCACAATGGAAATGTGGAGCTTGTTCAAGGAACAGCTCCTGCATGTCCTTCATAAGTATGTACCTGTCAGGCAGGGAGGAAGTGGTCGAGCAAGGGAACCGTGGTTCAGGAAAGCAGTCGAAACACTTGTCAAGAGGAAGAAGGAGGCTTATGTAAAGATGAGACATGAAGGATCAGTTAGGGCGCTCGAGAGTTACAGGTTAGCTAGGAAGGACCTAAATGGAGAGCTAAGGAGAGCCAGGAGGGGAAATGAGACGTCTTTGGCAGGTCGGGTCAAGGATAACCCTAAAGCTTTCTATAGATATGTCAGGAATAAACGAATGACTAGGGTAAGAGTAGGGCCAGTCAAGGACAGCAGTGGGAATCTGTGCTTGGAGTCCGAGGAAATATGAGAGGTGCTAAATGAATATTTTTCGACAGTATTTATACAGGAAAAAGACAATGTTGTAGAGGAGAATCCTGAGGTTCAGACTATTAACTAGAAGGGCTTGAGGTTCATGAGGAGGATGTGTCAACAATTCTGGAAAGTGTGAAAATAGATAAGTCCCCTGGGCCGGATGGGATTTATCCTATGATTCTCTGGGAAGCTAGGGAGGAGATTGCTGAGCCTTTGGCTTTGAACTTTAAGTCATATTTGTCTCCAGGAATAGTGCCAGAAAACTGGAGGATAGCAAATGTTGTCCCCTTATTCAAGAAGGGGACTAGAGACACACCGGTAATTATAGACCAGAGAGCCTTACTTCGGTAGTGGGCAAAATCTTGGAAAGTTTTATTAGAGATAGGATGTATAATCATCTGGAAAGAAATAATTTTATTAGTGATAGTCAACACTGTTTTGTGAATGGTTGGTCGTGCCTCACAAACCTTATTGAGTTATTTGAGAAGGTGAACAAACAGGTGGATGAGGGTAAAGCAGTTGATGTGGTGGAAATGGATTTCAGTATGGCGTTTGGTAAGGTTCCCCACGGTAGGCTACAGCAGAAAATACGGAGGCATGGGATTCAGGGTGATTTAGCAGTTTGGATCAGAAATTGGCGAGCTCGAAGAAGACATAGGGTGGTGGTTGATGAGAAATGTTCCGACTGGAGTCCAGTTACTAGTGGTGTGCAACAAGGATCTGTTTGGGGGACACTGCTGTTTGTCATTTTTATAAATGACCTGGAGGAGGGCGCAGAAGGATGGGTGAGTAAATTTGCAGATGACACTGAAGTCGGTGGAGTTGTGGGCAGTGCGGACGGATGTTACAAGTTACTGAGGGACATAGATGAGCTGCAGCGCTGGGCTGAGAGGTGGCAAATGGAGTTGCATGCAGAAAAATGCGAGGTGATTCAGTATAGACGGAATAACAGGAAGACAGAATACTGGGCTAATAGTAAGATTATTGGCAGTGTGGATGAGCAGAGAGATCTCGGTGTCCATGTACATACATCCCTGAAAGTTGCCACCCAGGTTGAGAGGGTTGTTAAGAAGGCGTACAGTGTGTTAGCTTTGATTGGTAGAGGGATTGAGTTTCGGAGCCATGAGGTCATGTACAAAACTCTGGTGCGGCCGCTTTTGGAGTATTGCCTGCAAATCTGTTCTCCACATTATAGGAAGGATGTGGAAGCATTGGAAAGGCTGCAGAGGAGATTTGCCAGAATGTTGCCTGGTATGGAGGGAAGATCTTATGAAGAAAGGCTGAGGGACTTGAAGCTGTTTTCGTTAGAGAGTTCGGTTAGGGGTGACTTAATTGAGGCACACAAGATGATCAGAGGGTTGGATAGGGTGGACAGTGAGAGCCTTCTTCTTAGGATGGTGATGTTTAGCACGAGGGGATACAGCTTTAAATTGAGGGGAGATAGATATAAGACAGATGTCAGAGGTAGGTTCTTTACTCAGAGAGTAGTAACGGCGTGGAATGCCCTGCCAGCAACAACAGTGGGCTCGACAACACTCAGGGAATTCAAATGGTCATTGGATAGACATATGGACGATAAGGGAAGAGTGTAGATTGGCTTTACAGCGGTTTCACGGGTCGGCGCAACATCGAGGGCCGAAGTGCCCGCACTGCGCTGTAAAGTTACATGTTTTAGTACTAATAGCTGACGGAGCAGAAAAAGACATGACACGCCACAGGCGGCACAGTGGCAATGAATTTGATGATTTAAAAAATCTAAAGCGTTCAATTTGCACCAACGGAAAGACAAGGATGGGGAGATAGAATGGCCCTCCTGGGCCAATGGAGAAAATCGGTAGTGAGTTCGAACATTAGAGTCACGGGCATGCATTCTTCACCATAGATGCATGGGGAAACATGCATACAGCTCAGAGATCATACGAATTTCGAAACGGCGCCATACCTTTCAAGAGATGTCTAAGTTCAGGTACATAGAGGAACAACTGTAACGAGTATGGAATTTATAGATGCATTGAAGGCCGATAAAGGCACCAAAGTAAACCTTTGAACATTCTTGAGCATTCATGACATAAAGGACAATCAACTTTTTGAACATAGCGTCATTGAAAGGAATCCTTCAATTTTCGTGAAATTGAAATTCAAGTTGTTGATCCATTTGAGGCTCATTAACATATTACGAAATAGACAGAACCAATAGACGAAACCGATTTAACAATTAAACGATGCTGCTGTGAAGGACTTATTTCCCTGTTGCAAAATACAACCATAGAAATTATGTTGAAAATGATTGGAACAGAATGTGTGAGGTTGTTATATATCATCTCATATTTTGGAGACCTGGAACGTTATTCACCCGGTGCTAATCTCTGAAAAGTAAAACTCTCAAAACATCTGCATTTTCGTGTCTCAATTCCACACTCACCGTGCAAAAATCTATCGCTTTAAACCTTCTCTCAAAAGAGCCTTCCAGTTTGCTTGTGTTCCCCAATATTGCACAGAAATTAGACGGAATTATCATCCATATCTTTGCAGAATAACATACAATTTATACACATTTATTCTGCAACCGTTGGCTTTTATAAATTATTTCGGGACTGCGCACCAGACTCAACGCATTTTAGAAGGTGAACGTAATCAGACGTTTCACATATGAGATTGTAAATTACTGGTGTGAATAGAAAAAATCTTCAGATACTTATTGGCAGTCTGTTGTGTAGATTATTTCGTAGTCGTAGAATTTAGCTGTATAAAATGCTTTCACAGAATAAATAATAGATGGAGGTTTTCCAATGGTACTCCTGCATGCTTTAGCGTGAAGGTACCATGCTGTATCCCATATAATTGTCTTGACATGAAAGGGGATGTAACACGAAAGTGCAAGTTTTTATTTTTTTGCCGCATGCTTATCTTATTGTATTATTGCACCCAGAACTTACAAAGATCAAAGATGGTATGTTTGTTTTATTGTTTCTAAATTAAATTGGGAGGGAAAGAAGGAAGGTGCCCAGTTTTATGTATCAAACGGAAACGAAAAACAAAGCTTTGGTGGACTGTTATATCTTGGAACAACAGAGTCCATGATGTGTCGATGTATAACTGGAAGTATGCGGTCGTTTCTCATATCAATGACTATATCACATTTAAGCGGAACGCGTTCAAACACCTGAAAAACATCTGAGCAAACCGAAAAGTGAGTATAGGGAGAGAGAAAGCCGCAAGCCCAAAGAAGATGTGTGACGGCTGAGTTCGAAATTCAGTGTCACCATCATGCATTCTTCAATGTAGCTGCATGTGGAAATATCCATGTAGTTTCACGACCATAAGAGACCCTTGATTTCTGAACAACACCATGTTTGCGTCGGCATAACAAATCACGGGTATATGGAGTTATTGATGGTAGCGGTATAGAATTTTCCATTTAAGTAGCTTAATCAATTCACAATTAATTGTGCAAAGCCATTGCGACAGGCTATTTCTATCTTCTGGGGCTGGTTTAACACAGAGGGCTAATCAGCTGCCTTGACATGCAGAACAAGGCCAGCACGGGTTCAATTCCCGTACCGGCCTCCCTGAACAGGCGCCGGAATGTGGCGACTCTGGGCTTTTCACAGTGAATTCATTGAAGTCTACATGTGACAGTAAGCGATTATTATTATTATCTTCGCGCTATGTTACTTAAAGATCCGTCATGGGCTTTAAGATCTTTCGAAATCTTAACTTTTCAAATAATCAATGTCACCTTTATCGGATCGGATCTTCTTACCAACTTGGACTTTGTAAATATTGTTCACAACTCTGCTCTTGTGTCTCACAGATCTTACAAAGTCTAGCGATGGTATGAAAACAATAACAGTCTACTGCCGCTCTGCGTGAAATTACGAGTGACAGAACGTTTGTAGCAAGCGTTCTCTGTCAACTTCATTAAAAAAAATTGATCTGTGGTCAGCACTCTTTACAAATAGCCACGTCAAAGATTTTCTCGATGGCTCACTGGAAAGATACTTTTTTCCGATAGGCGTCGTTCACCTAAGACGTGTGTTTAATGAGATTGCTGACTTTCAGTCGGGGAGAGAAGCAATTTAACAATAAAAGGATCAGGCGCCGTGGAGTGAAGGAAGGAGAATGGGAATGAGAAACATGTCAGCCATGATTGAATACCGAACGAGTTTCAATGGACTGAATGGTATAATTCTGCTCCTATGTCTTCTGGTCGAATCTAATTTTGGTGTGTAGCAGCACAGAATCACAGAATAGAATCATAGAATTCCCACAGTACTGAAGAAGGCTATTTATCCCATAGAATCTGCGTCGACGCTCCGATTGAGGCACAGTGCCATGCTCTCGTCCTATTAACCCACATAGCCTGCACATCTTTGAACACTAAGGGGCCATTTGGCACTGCCCGTTCACATATCCTGCACATCTGTGGACCGTGGTAGGAAACCCACCCAGACTAGTGGAAAAAGTGCAAACTCCACGAGACCCCCACCCGGGGCCGTAATTGAACCTGTTTCTCTGGCAGATACAGATAGATTCCGTAGCACACACGTCATAAGTTTTTGGGGGGTTCGGAGGGGGGCCTGAATACTCACTACGTATGCTCGGTGTAGAAACACGTGCAAAACCTACTCTGCACAAATGCAGAGACAAGCATGTAGCGACAAATCTCTATTTAGTTGTGAGAAACAGATACAAATGTACTGGAATGCCTGAACAGAAAGATTGCATGGAGAATTGGACAGATACGCAGAGGATTCCAACATCAGAGCCACGATCATGTGTTGTTTACATCACAGTCACGGCGACACATGCACAGATTTGGACCCCCATGTGTATCTCGACAAATTGCTAAAGTACCATGTTTGTCCACAGATGTTAAAGCAGGTACAGATGGAGTTACAGTCCTAAACTGATATATGGTTGATGGACAAAGTGAAGAGAGTTACAAGCCGACGGAGAAGAAGTTGAATACTCTGGGGCATCCATGAACACGGGGAGTTGAATTCCTGAACACAGGGTGAACGTATGAAGATTTCATTATCATCAGCTTGAATAGCACATTGGTGATCGATTTGTGGTATAGCACATTGCCAGGAAATATAGAGGACAATGAGATGAAATGCTTTCAAAATCGGCCAGTTTGTATTTTGTGGGCTTCTAAATAAAAAAAAAAACTGATAGTTAAGCCTTTCGACGGTGATGAATTTTGATAATTATATGTCATTACACTGATATTAAAGTCAGAATTTGTATTTGTTTAAATGCTAATCTTTAAGAATACTCCCAAAACAACTGCACCTTTTGAATGAAATTTGTTAATTACACTGGCTTCAAAATGTCGCATTGAACAAAATGTACATCCTTTGTCCAATTGCCCTTATAGATTGTCTTGTATCAGAAATGGCGCGCTGGCGTTGGTACGATTCAATAGTATTGCCTGAATGTGCCAAGCTGCGTCCCGCAATATCCAGTTGCCTTACAAGTGCATATCATGTTGATAGATGGGTGTAGATTTTGCTTTTCCCGCATGCGGTTCGTTAACTGTGATGAAATATGCATTGTATTCTCCTCAGTGTCTTAAAGTGTGGAAACGTCCGCATGCACTTATGGTGTGGTCAGCACAGTTGGGGCTCTATCATGTCCTGCCACACAGACACTTTGGCGAGAGATCCACAAAGCACAAATACGTTTTCAATGCACATGCTGCGACAGTTCGATCAACATAACACAATGGAATTTTATCGGTTTTCAATAATTCGTGTTTTTCTGTCATTTCCGTCATGCATTGTTATGGTGATACAACCTTTCTCTTCTGAGCAATATTCATAAACTTTGCATCGGACAGCCTGTCTCTGTTGCTGAGACATTTAGCATTATGATTATTAGGAATATTATTCATTTTTAAAGTATGTGGGCTACGCAGGCAAGCTCATCGCCGTGACAAAGTGATGGTTAGTGGTCTTGTAGATGTGCTGCAGTCTATGCGGTGTAGGCACACTGACACAGATTTAGGAATGGAGTGGCAGGATATTAGAAGTATTATTCATTTTTAAAGTATGTGGGCTTCGCAGGCTGGGCCAGCATTGATTTCCGATTACTAATCGCCGTGACAAAGTGCTGGTTAGCGATCTTCTAGATGCGCTGAAGTCTATGCGGTGTAGGTACACTGACACAGATTTAGGAATGGAGCGGCAGGATTTTGTCCCGGCGAAATGTCGGAAGGGCAATATATTTCCAAGTCAGAATGGATTGGATTGGATTGGATTTGTTTATTGTCACGTTTACCGAGGTACAGCGAAAAGTACTTTTTCTGCGAACAGTTCGACAGATCGTTAAGTGCATGGGAAGAAAAGGGAATAAAATAAAATACATAATAGGGCAACACAAGGTTTACAATGTAACTACATAAGCCCCGGCATCGGATGAAGCATACAGGGTGTAGTGTAAATGAGGTCAGTACACAAGAGGGTCATTTAAGAGTCTGTTAACAGCGGGGAAGAAGCTGTTTTTAAAACTGTTCGTACGTGTTCTCAGACTTCTGTATCGCCTGCCCGATGCAAGAAGTTGGAGGAGCGAGTAAGCAGGGTGGAAGGGGTCTTTGATTTTGCTGCCCGCTTTCCCCAAGCAGCGGGAGATGTACATAGAGGCAATGGATGGGAGGCAATTTTGTGTGATGGACTGGGCGGTGTTCACGACTCTCTGACGTTTCTTGCCATCCTGGGCCCAGCAGTTGCAAACCAGGCTGTGATGCTGCCAGATAGGATGCTTTCTACGGTGCATTTGTAAAGGTCGGTAAGGGTTAACTTAGACATGCCGAATTGCCTTAGTTTGCTGAGGAAGTATAGGCCATGTTGTGCTTTCTTGGTGGTAGCGTCGACGTGGGTGGACCAGGACAGATTTTTGGAAAAATGCACCCCTAGGTATTTGAAACTGCTCACCATCTCCACCTCGGTCCCGTTGATGCCGACAATGGTGTGTACAGTACTTTGCTTCAAGAAGCCAATGACCAGCTCTATAATTTTTTTGGCATTGAGAGAGACATGATTGTCGCTATCTCCGTCCTATATTCTGACTCGTGGTTATTCGAGACCCGGCCCACGATGGTAGTATCATCAGAAAACGGTTAAATGGCGTTGGAATCAAATGTTTCCATGCAGTCGTGTGTGTACAGGGAGTATAGTAGGGGGCTAAGTACGCAGCCTTGCAAGTCCGCGGTACTGAGGACTATTGTGGAGGTGGTGTTGTTGTGCATTCTTACTGATTGTGGTGTATTGGTCAGAAAATCGATGGTCCAGTTGCAGAGTTGGGAGACAAGTCCTCGGTTTTGGAGCTTTGAAAAGAGCTTTGCTGGGATTATGGTGTTGAAAGCGGAGCTATAGTCAATAAATAGTAGTCTTATGTAGGAGTTCTTGTTGTCGACATGATCTAGAGATGAGTGTAGGGCCAGGGAAATGGCGTCTGCTCTGGACCGGTTGCGACGGTATGCGAATTGCAGTGGATCAAGGCATTCTGGGAGAATGGAGATGATGTGCTTCATGCTCGACTTCTCGAAACCCTTCATTATGACAGAAGTCAGAGCCACCGGACAGTCGTCATTGAGGCACGTTTCCTAGTTCTTATTTGGTACTGGTATGATGGTGGTTTTCGTGAAGTAGGTGGGACCTCGGAGTGAAGTAGGGATAGGTCAAAGACACCCGCGAACACCTCGGCCAGCTGGTCTGCACAGGTTCTGAGTGCACGACTAGGGATTCCGCCCGGGCCCGTTGCTTTCCGAGTGTTCCCTTTCAGGCAGCCCAACCTGACTTCTGAAGCTGTGATGGTGGGTGTTGATGAGTTATAGGCTGCTGCGCACTCGATAGCGGATTGTTGGTTCCCTGCTCGAACCGAGCATAGAATGCATTGAGTTCATCAGGGAGGGGGTGCGCTGCTGTCGCAGATACTGCTTGGCTTCGTTTTGTAGCCCGTTATGTTGCTTATTCCTTGCCACAACCGCAGAGAGTCTGTCTGTGACTCAAGCTTAGTTTGATATTCAATCTTGGCATCTCGGATGGATTTGCGGAGATTGTACCTGGATTTCTTGTATAGGTCAGGGTCGTTTTACTTGAACGCTTCAGATCTGTCATTTAGTAGGGAGTCAATCTCGCGATTGAGCCGTGGTTTCTGGTTGGGGAACGTAGGTACTGCTTTTCTGGCACGCAGCCGTCCACACATTTGCTGACGATGTCAGTGACGGTGGTGGCATACTCATTTAAGTTGGCCGCTGAGTTCTTAATTGTGGACCAGTCCACTGCCTCTAAGCAGTCACACAAGGGCTCTTCTGTTTCCTCGGACCAGCACTGCACAACCTTCTTATCTGCTTTATCCTGCTTGGCTTTCTGCTTGTATGACGGGAGAAGGAGCACTGTCTTATGACCTGTTTTCCCAATGTGCGGTCCGGTTTGGAATGGCAGGCGCCCTTGATTTTTTGAGTAGCAGTGGTCAAGAGTGTTGTCGGCCCTGGTGGGACCGGAGATGTGTTGGTGGAATTTTGGCAGTACACTCTTGAAGTTGGCCATGTGCAAATCTCCGGGCACGATGAATAAGGCCTCCGGGTATCCTGCATCATAACGGTTCATAACTGTGTGCCATTTGTCTAGCGCCTTCCTCACTTCTGCCTGGGGTGGGAGGTAGACCGCTGTGATAATGTCTGAAGTGAACTAATGTGGAAGATAGTATGGGCGGCACTTCACGGTCATGTATTCCAGGTCCGATGAGCAGTAGGTCGCCAGGGTCGCCACATACAAGCACCAGGAGGAATTGATGAAAAGGCACACCCATCCACCCTTTGCTTTGCCAGATGACACAATGCGGTCCGCCCTGTGAATTTAGAAGCCTTCAGTTTGTATGGCACCGTCCGCTGAGGCGGGGGTGGGACATGTCTCTGTGAAACAGAGCACACGGCATTCTGTTACTTTCCTCTCCGAGGTAAGGCTCGCGTTAAGTTCATCCAGCTTGTTTTCGAACGCTTGGGCGTTTGCCAGGAGTATGCTGGGAAAAGGGATTTTGAAACCGCGTCGCTTCAGTCTAACCTGCAGACCGCCACGTTTCCCTCCCTTCCTAAGTCGGCGGCTGCAGCTGGAATGGTCCCAGGATCCGATGAGAGACGTCAGACCTTGTGGAAGGTAGGTGATTGCGCCGGGCTGGGGTGCAGGGTGCTGGTCGATGTAGAGGGGTTGCTACATCGATGTAGAGGGCATGTTTGCGATCCGGATGGATCCCGGCACTCTGTTTGCACGGGAATACCTTGCAGCACGTTCGGGGTTTCCGCCATTTCGCGTGTCCTGCGTAATGGCCGGCGGCATTCTGAGGCAGGTTGCACTGGGTCCGGTGGTCACTTCCCTCCCTGGGCGATCCTGGGATCGGGTCTACATGTGGGTTTATCTTTCTTCCATTTCCAGGTAGGTCGGGTTGCTGCGCGGGCATCTCCGGGTTGGATCGCTGGCCGGACACGAGGGGTCGAATTGGGCCGGTTATCGTCGTCCAGGGCCGATTCGGGAGCTCCAGAAACTGGGCTGGGCGATCCGGCGGATCGCGTCTGTTGTTAGGCGGTGTTGGGAGCTCCGAGGTCCGGGTCGGTTCCAAATGTACATCTCCCGCTGCTGGGGAGGAAGTTCAAGGATGTTGCCCCAATACAGGAAGGTGAATGACCTGGAGGGGAATCTCCCGGTGGTGGGGTTGCCAGGTATCTGATGCTTTTGTCCTTCTCAATGGCAGGGGTCCTGGCTTGCGAAGGTGGTTTCTTGAGTACCTTGGAGAGTAATTAATCTTACTGATAGTACACTCATCTCCCACAGTTCATCGGTGGTGGATACGTTGTATGTTTGTAGAAGGTGGAGCAATCAAACGCACTGCTTTATCCTGGAAGGATTCCTGCTTCTTGAGTGTTGTTGGATCTGCACTCATGGGGTGAAGTGCAGATTATTCCATTACACTCCTGACTTGTGGTTGTGGGTTGTGGGCAGGCTTTGGAGGTCAGCAGGTGAGTTATTGGCCATATGATTCCCAGTGTTTGACCTGCCGTACTAGCCACAGCATTAATATGGCTACTAGGGAGTTTTCACAGAAACAGAAATGTAATGTTAATGTATACATATTTGTGACAATACAAATTATTATTATTACTATAGGAGATGACCATTGCCTAGCACTTGTGTGGTGCGAATGCAGTTTGCCACTTGCCAACGCCAGCCTGTGTGTTGTCCATGTCTTGTTGCATTTGGACATGGACTGCTTCGTGATCTGAGGAGTCACGAATGGTGCTAAACATTGTGAAGGCAATTTCAAACAACCTTAATTCTGACCTCACGATGGAAGGGAGATCACTGATGAAGCACGTGACGAAGGTTGGGCTTAAGGCACTACCCCGAGGAACTTCTGCAGTGATAAAAGCAAAGTTAAGCAGCATTTAAGCTGTATCTCTTCCAATTGGGTCTGTTGCATTCGCTGCTCCCAATGTGGTTTCCTCTATATCGGAGAGAACAAGCGCAGAATGGGTATTTGCTTTGCTGAGCATCTTTACTCTATGAACATTCAGGTCCCAGACCTTCCCGTTGCTTCCCATTTTAACGAAATTCCCTGCTCCCATGCCCACATGGGAGCAGGGTCTTGACCTGCTGCAAGTTGCAGTGAAGCTCAACGCAAACTGCAGTAACAACATCTCATCTTCCGGTCAGGCAAGCTACAGACCTCCGGTCTCAACATCAAATTCAACAATTTCAGTTGGTTAGTTCCACCCCACCTCGACACATTTGTTTTCACCCCATTTCATTTTTACTGCCTTTTACCATTTCTTACTTTCCTGCGTTTCTTAACATATATTTAACAGCACCCCCCCCCCCCCCCCCCGCACCCCCATCTTATGCACCTTTCCTTACCCTTTCTCCTCTTTCCTTCCCCGTTCCCCTTCATCTACGTCTATAGTCCACACTCTGATGTTAGTTTTTCTGCTGTTTTGCCTTCCACATCTTTTGTTATCTCTGGGCACTGCCAGTGGCACTCTTTCGTCATGGTTTCAGTGGCCATTTGCACCCGGTTTCCGTTGGTTTCTGTGGCGGTGACTCATCTTACATTCTCACTTTACAGCATAGATATTTCCCACTCTCTAGTTCTGTTAGCTTTGACAAAGAGTCATCGGACTTGAAACGTTAGCTATTTTCTCTCCCTAGAGTTGCTGCCAGAGCTAATGATATTTTCCAGCATTTTCTCTTTCGTTCCTGCAGTCCTTTCCTGCAGCTGAGAAGAAAGATCAACAGCCAATGAAACCATTCTTCTCTGTGGCAGGTATGGCTGTAACCAGCGGAGAGTTTCCCCCTAATTTCGATTGACTCAATTTAACCCCATAATCTAACGTGCACATTCCGAGACACCAAGGTGCAATTTATCTTGACATAAGAACATAAAAACATAAGAATTAGAAACGGGAGTAGGCCATGAAGCCCCTCGAGCCTGCTCCGCCATTTAATGAGAGAATGGCTGATCTTTGTTGGACTCAATTCCACTTTCAGGACCGAACACCATAACCCTTAATCTTCAAAAAAATATCTATCTTTACCTTAAAAACATTTAATGAAGGAGCCTCAACTGCTTCACTGGGCAAAGAACTCCATAAATGCACAACCCTTTGAGTGAAGAAGTTACTCCTAAACTCAGTCCTAAATCTACTTCCCCTTATTTCGAGGGTGTGCCCCCTACTTCTGCTTTCCCCAGCCAGTGGAAACCACAAACTGCCCGCATCTATCCTATCTATTCCCTTCATAATTTTATACGTTTCTATAAGATCCCCCCCCCCCCCCCCCACGCCTCCGCATCCTTCTAAATTACTACGAGTCCAGTCCCAGTCTACTCAACCTCTACTCATAATCCAAACCGTTCAGCTCTGGGATTACCTAGTGAATCGCCTCTGCACACCCTCCAGCACCAGTACGTCCGTTCTCAGGTAAGGACATCAAAACTGAACACAATACTCCAGGTGTGGCCTCGCTAATCCCTTATACAATTGCAGCATAACGTTCCTAGTCATAAACTCCATCCCTCTAGCAATAAAGGACAACATTCCATTTGACTTCTTAATCACCTGTTGCACCTGTAAACCAATATTTTGCGAGTCATGCTCTAGCACACCCATATCTCTCTGCACAGCGGCATGTTTTAATATTTTATCATTTAAATAATAATCGCTGTTTTTATTACTCCTACCAAAATGGTTAACCTCACATTTGTTCACATTGTATTCCATCTGCCAGACCCTAGCCCATTCACTTAACCTGTCCAAATCCCTCTGCAGTCTTCCGGTATCCTCAGCACTTTTTGCTTTACCAATCATCTTCGTGTCGTCTGCAAACGTGGACACTTTGCATTTGGTCCCCAACTCCAAATTATCTATGTAAATTGTGAACAATTATGGGCCCAACACTGAACCCTGAGGGACACCACTAGCTACTGATTTCCTACCAGTGAAACACCCATTAATCCCCACTCTTTGCTTTCTATTAATTAATCAATCCTCTATCTTTACCCTTAATGCCACACATCTTTATCTCATGCAGCAATCCTTTGTGTGGCTCCTTGTCAAAAGCTTTCTGCAAATCCAGATATACCACATCCTTATCTACCGCTCTGGTAATGCCTTCAAATACATTCCACTAAATTAGTTAGGCACGACCTGCCCTTTATCAACCCATGCTGCGTCTGCCCAATGGGACAATTTCCATCCAGAAGCCTCGTTATTTCTTCCTTGCTGATAGATTCCAGAATCTTCCCTACTATCGAAGACAAGCTAACTGATCTATAATTATCCACGTTCTGCGAACCTCCTTTTTTAAATAGTGGTGTCACGTTTGCTAATTTCCAATCCGCCGGGACCACCCCAGAGGCGAGTGAATGTTGGTAAATTATCACTAGTGCATTTGAAATTTTCCGAGCCATCTATTTTAGCACTCTGGGATGCATTCCATCAGGGCCAAGAGACTTGTCTACCTTTAGCCCCATTAGCTTGTCCACCACTTCCTTCGTGAGAACAATCATCTCAAGGTCCTCAGCTGTCATAGCCTCATTTCCATCAGTCACTGGCATGTTATTTGTGTCTTCCACTGTGAAGACCGACCCAAAACACCTGATCAGTTGTACAGCCCTTTGCTCATCTCAACATATTAAATATCCCTTCTAATCTACTAAGGGACAAATATTTACCTTAGCATCCTTTTTTGTTTTATATATTTGAAGAAACGCTTAATATCTGTTTTTATATTCTGACAAGTTTACTCTCATAATCTATCTTACTCTTCTTGAAAGCTTTTTTAGTAGCTTTCTGTTGTCCCTCAAGATGTCCCAGTCCTCTAGTCTCCCACTTAACCTTTGCCACTTTGTACGCTTTTTCCTTCGGTGATTACTTTGGGAATAGCGATCACAATTCCGTAAGTTTTCGAATACTCATGGACAAAGACGAGAGTGGTCCAAGCAAGAGTGCTAAATTGGGTAAAGGCCATGTATAACAAGACTCGGCAGGAGCTAGGGAATGTGGATTGGGAGGAGCTGTTTAAGGGTAAATACACATTTGAAATGTGGGAGTCTTTTAAGGAAAGGTTGATTAGAGTGCAGGACATACATGTCCCTGTGAAAATGACGGATATAAATGGCATGATTAGGGAACCATGGACGACGGGTGGAATTGTGAGACTAGCAAAGATGAAAAAGCAACCATATAAGAGATCTAGGCGACTTAAGCTTTGGAGGAATACCAGGAAAGTAGGACAAATCTCAAACGTGCAACAAAGAGGGCTAAAAGGGGGGGGGGGGGTCATGAAATATCTTTGGCTTACAGGGTTAAGGAAAATCCCAAAGCCTTTTATTCGTAATATAAGGAGCAAGAGGGTAACGAGAGAAAGGATTGGCCCACTCAAAGACAAAACAGGGAATTTATGCGTTGAGTCAGAGGAAATGGGTGAGATTCTTAATGAGTACGTTGCATCGGTATGCACCAAGGAGAGGGACATGACGGATGTTGTGGCTAGGGGTGGATGTTTAAGTCGGTATAAGGAATGGGGAGGTTTTGGGTATTCTAAAAGGCATTAAGGTGGACAAGTACCCTGGTCCGGATGGGATCTATCCCAGGTTACAGAGGAAAGCGAGGGACGAAATATCTGAGGCCTGAAGAGCTATCTTTGCAGCATACTTGAGCACGGGTGATGTCCCGGAGGACTGGAGAATTGCTAATGTTGTCGCTTCTTTCAAGAAGGGTAGCAGGGAAAATCCCGGGAATTATAGACATGTGAGCTTGACGTCAGTGGTAGGGAAACAGTTGGAAAAGATACTGAGGAAAAGGCTCTATTCACATTTGGAAGAAAATAGACTTATCAGTGATAGGCAGCATGGTTTTGTGCAGGGAATGCCATGTCTTACAAACGTAATAGAATTATTTGAGGAAGTGACAACGTTAATTGACGACGGAAGGGCTGTAGATGTCATATACTTGGACTTCAGTAAGGCGTTTGATAAAGTTTCCCATGGCAGGTTGATGGAAAAAGTGAAGTCGTATGGGATTCAGGGTGTACTAGGATACAGAACTGGCTAGGCAACAGGAGACAGAGAGTAGTGGTGGAAGGGTGTGTCTCAAAATGTAGAAAGGTGACTAGTGGTGTTCCACAGGGATCCGTGCTCGGACCACTGTTGTTTGTGATATGCATAAATGATCCGGCCGAAGGTATAGGTGGTCTGATTATCAAGTTTGCAGATGATAATAGGATTGGTGGAGTTGCAGATAGCGATGAGGACTACCAGAGAATACAGCGAAATATAGATAGATTGGAGAGTTGGGCAGAGAAATTGCAGATGTAGTTCAATCCAGGCAAATGCGAGGTGATGCATTTTGGAAGACCTAAATCAAGCGCGGACTATACGGTCAATGGAAGAGTCCTGGAGAAAATTGATGTACAGAGAGATCTGGGAGTTCAGGCCCATTTTACCATGAAGGTGGCAAATCAGGTCGATACAGTAGTCAAGAAGGCATACAGCATGCTTGCCTTCATCGAACGGGGCATCGAGTACAAGAATCGGCAGGTCATGTTACATGTGTATAGTACTTTGGTTAGCCCACATTTGGAATACTGCGTGCAGTTCTGGTCGCCAGATTACCGGAAGGATGTGGATGCTTTAGCGAGGGTGCAGAGGGGTTCAGCAGGATGTTGCAAGGCATGGAGGGTGCTAGCTATGAAGAAATGTTGAGTAGCTTAGGATTGTTTTCGTTGGAAAGACGGAGGTTGAGGTGGGACCCGATTGAGGTCTACAAAACTATGAGAGGTATAGATAGGGTGAGCACAGTACGAAGTCTTACAACACCAGGTTAAAGTCCAACAGGTTTGTTTCGATGTCACGAACTTTCGGAGCGCTGCCCTTCCTCAGGTGAATGAAGAGGTTTGTTGCAGAAACATATATAGAGACAAATTCATGTCTATATATATAGACGAACGATGAACATCTTGCCAAGGTCATCACCACACCCCCACTACTTGCCTTCAAACAACCGCGCAACCTCAAACAAACCATTGTTTGCAGCAAACTACCCAGTCTTCAGAACAGTGACCACGACACCACACAGCCCTGCCATGGCAATCTCTGCAAGACGTGCGAGATCATCGACATGGATACCACTATTACACGTGAGAACACCACCCACCAGGTACGCGGTACTTACTCGTACGACTCGGCCAACGTTGTCTACCTCATACGCTGCAGGAAAGGATGTCCCGAAGCGTGGTACATTGGTGAGACCATGCAGACGCTGCGACAACGAATGAACGGACATCGTGCAACAATTACCAGGCAGGAATGTTCCCTTCCAGTCGGGGAACACTTCAGCCGTCAAGGGCATTCAGCCTCTGATCTCCGGGTTAGCATTCTCCAAGGCGGCCTTCAGGATGCGCGACCACGCAGAATCGCCGAGCAGAAACTTAGAGCCAGGTTCCGCACACATGAGTGCAGCCTCAACTGGGACCTGGGATTCATGTCGCATTACGTCCATCCCCCACCATCTGTCCTGCGAAATCCTACCAACTGTCCTGGCTTGATATAATTCACACCTCTTTAACCTGGGGTTACCCCATCTCTGGATCTTTACAGATTTAATCACCTGCTAATGGTCGCATTCCAAGCATTGTTTGGCATCTTTGAATTTGTCTCTATATGTTTCTGGAACATACATCTTCATTCACCTGAGGAAGGAGCAGCGCTCCGAAAGCTAGTGACATCGAAACACACCTGTTGGACTTTAACCTGGTGTTGTAAGACTTCGTACTGTGCTCACCCCAGTCCAACGCCGACATCTCCACATCATAGATAGGGTGGATAGCAACAATCTCTTTCCAAGAGTGGCGGTGTCAATTACAAGGGTGCCACGATTTCAACGTAAGAGGGGGAAAGTTTAAGGGAGATGTACGTGCAATGTTGTTTACGCAGCGGGTGGTGGCTGCCTGGAACACTTTGCCGGCGGAGGTGGTAGAGTCGGGCACGACAGCACCATTCAAGATGCATCTAAACAGATATATGAACGGGCGGGGAACAGAGAGCAGTAGATTATTTGAAAATAGGCGACAGGATTAGATAACGGACCTGGAGTGGCGCAGGCTGGGAGGTCCGAAGGGCCTGTTCCTGTGCTGTAAGTTTATTTGTTCTTTGTTCAATTTGATACTCTCCCTCATTTCCTTAGATATCCACGGTCGATTTTTCCTCTTTCCACCGTCCTTTCTTTTTGTTGGTATAAACCTTTGTTGAGCACTGTGAAGAATCGCTTGGAAGGTTCTCCACTGTTCCTCAACTGTTTCACCATCAAGTCTTTGCTCCCAGTCTACCTTAGCTACCTCGTCTCTCATCCCATTGTAATCTCCTATGTTTAAGCACACAACATTAGTGTTTGATTTTACCTTCTCACCATCCATCTGTATTTTAAATTCCACCATATTATGATCGCTCCTTCCGAGAGGATCACTAACTATGAGAACATTAATCAATCCTGTCTCATTACACAGGACCAGATCCAGGACCGCTTGTTCCCTCGTAATTACCATTACATACTCTTCTAGTAATCTATCACGGATACATTCTATAAGCTCATCCTCAAGGTTGCCTTGCCCTACCTGGTTAAACCAATCGACATATAGATTAAAATCCCCCATGATAACTGCTGTACCATTTCCACATGCATCTGTTATTTCTTTGTTTTTTGCCAGCCCCACCATAATGTTACTATTTGGTGGCCTATAGACTACTCCTACCAGTGACTTTTTCGCCTTACTATTCCTGATTTCCACCCAAATGTATTCAACCATATCCCCATAGCACCGATGTCATCCCTGACTATTGCCCGGATGTCATCCTTAAATAACAGAGCTACACCACCTCCCTTGCAATCCACTCTGTCCTTCCGAATTGTTTGATACCCTTGGATATTTAACTTCCAGCCGTGACCATCCTTTAACCATGTTTCTGTAATGGCCACTAAATCACAGTCATTCACGGTGATTTATACCTCTGTTTTGAATCTTAACACCTCGATCAGTAACATCTTCTAAGTTATATTTCCTCTTAACCTTTCTCCTAATTTTCCATGTCGTTCAACCCATATCTTCATGTAACAACCTGCCACGTCGCTTACCATTTATGTTTTTACTTCCCGTTTTGTTCCTTTTAGTATTACTGGACCTATTCACTGAGCTCCCCTCAGTCACTGTACCTTGTACTGTCGCTCTTTTTGATTTTTGACTGTGGCCCCTCTGCCTTACACTTTCCCCCTTCCTGCCTTTTATTTCTGTCCCTGTTTTTCTACCGTACGACTTCCTGCATCGGTTCCCATCCCCCCCCCCCCCCCGCCACATTAGTTTAACCCTCCACAACAGCTCTAGCAAATCGGTCATTGGTTCCAGTCATGCCCAGGTCATCGGTTCCAGTCATGCCCAGGTGCAGACCGTCCGTTTTGTACTAGTCCCACCTCCCCCAGAACCGGTTCCAATGCCCCAGGAATTTGAATCCCTCCATCTTGCACCATCTCGAGCCACGCATTCATCCTATCTATCCTGACATTCCTACTCTGACTAGCTCGTGGCACAGGTAGCAATCCTGAGATTACTACCTTTGTGGTCCTACTTTTTAGTTTAACCACTAACTCCCTGAATTCAGCTTGTAGGACCTCGTCCCGCTCTTTACCTATATCGTTGGTGCCTATGTGCACCACGACATCTGGCTGTTCACCTACCCCCCCCCCCCCCCCCCCACCCCCACCCCCCCCCCCCCACACACACACACACACAAACACACACACACACACAGAATGTCCTGCAGCCGCTCCGAGACATCCTTGACCATTTCACTAGGGAGGCAACATACCATCCTGGAGTCTCGATTGTGTCCGCAGAACCGCCTGTCTAATCCCCTTACGATGGCGTCCCCTATCACGATAGCCTTGCCATTCTTCTTTCTTCCCCGCTGCACAGCAGAGTGTCAATGACCTCGCTGATGCTGCCTTCCCCTTGTGAGCCATCTCCCTCAACAGTATCCAAAGCGGTATATCTGTTTTGCAGGGAGGTGGCCGCAGAGGACACCTGCACTGCCTTTCTACTCTTGCTCTGTCTTTTGTAACCCATTTTCTATCTCCCTCAGTAACTTTCACCTGCGGTGTGACCAACTCGCTAAATGTGCTATCCACGACGTCCTCGGCATCGCGGATGCTCCAAAGTGAGTCCATCCGTAGTTCCAGAGCCGTCAAGCGGTCTAACAGGAGCTGCAACTGGACACACATCTCGCACGTGAATGAGCCAGGGACAATGGACGTGTCCCTGAGCTCCCACATCACACACGAGGAGCATGACACGGGTCTGGGATCTCCTGCCATGTCTTAAACCTTCGGTTATCTTCAACAACTACAATTCCCAAAAAACCCCACGATGATAAAATAAATAAATACACCAATGAAAAGAAAAAGAAAACAGAAAAACGATTTACCAGGCACTTACCAAAGATAAAAAGCACCCCCCCCCCCCCCCCCCCGCCCCCACGCCCACCAAGGTTTGAATTCCAACCTAGCTTCAAATTCCCACATTCAGTCTTAGCTGTGTCGCACTCAGGCTGTCTCTTCTCTGGCTCACTGGGAGAACTCACTGGGAGTGAGTTACAAGTTGTTCTTTTAAATTGGCCTGAGTTGACTCCCCTCCCCCACCTGCTTTTAGATCAAAGTAGATTAAGGTGACTGACACTTAACTGCCAACCAGTTATGTGAGTGATTGGGGCAGCCCTTGTTAACCTTCATTGCGCAATTCTAGATTGATTTATACTCCTGAAATTTAAAAAGGAGTAGACTTACCGATTGAATTCAATTTAATTCCCACCTAGCTTCAAATTCCCAAACTCACTCTTAGCTGTGTCTCACTCTGGCTGTGTATTCTCTGTCTCACTGGGAGAACTCCTCTTCTCTGGCTCACTGGGAGAACTGGGAGATTAAATGCTATTCAATTACTATTCAATTAGCTTTATCCCTGATTATTTACCTTGCTTCATCTTACAACAAATTAATTAGTTCTTTTGTTGAAATTTAAAGTCATTGAATTAAAATTTAAAACGTTATTTAAATCAACTTAAAAATAGCAATTTAAATCAACCCAAAATAGTCATTTAAGTGAAATTTAAAATTTAAGAAATAGTAATTCAGATCAACTGAAAAATGGTAAACCACGTCAATTTTTAAAAAATAGTAATACAAATAACTGAATAACAGTTATTTGAATCAAATTAAAACGAGTAACTCCACAAATATTAAAATGTAGCCCAGTCTGCCTTTCAGTCAATCAGGTCACAGTCTCCAGTTACATTACTTTACCGTTTTTGTTTCCAGTTTTCCAGCCATCCTTCATGCAGCACAGTGTCCCGCGCAGGTCCGCTATCTCTGCTCCCGGACGGTAAGTGAAGGTAACGAGCCGGCGCTGCCTTTATCCTCTCCCCTGCAGCAGTGCCCGCACAGGGCCGCTCCTCTCTGCTCCCAGAAGGGAAATGACCAATACACGTAACGCACACCCATCTTTTCGCACTTAGGGGGAAAACGGAGCACCCGGATGAATTCCATGCAGACACAAGGCGAACGAACGCCACACAAACGGTGACCGAGGTCGGAATTGAACCTGCGTCAATGCCGCTGTGAGGCAACAGTGCTAACCACTGTCCCACCGTCCCAGTAGCCTCTGTATTATGAACATAAGTTCAATTCAGTTCCATGGCACTGGTAAACAACAGGATGCCGATAGTCTTCGATCCAGTGATGGGAAAGCTATTAAATATCAAGGTGCGATAGTTTGATAATCTCTTACTGGAGATGGTCATTGCCTGGCACTGATGTGGCGTATAAGTTCCATGCCTTTTGACAGCAAAGGTTTGATATTTGACCAGTTTTTCTGCATTTGCACGTGGTCTGCTTCACTGTCTGAGGTATTGCGAATGATGCGGAACATTGTGCAAACGTCCCCATATCTGAGCTAATATTGAAAAATAAACGCCGTTTATGAAGCACCAGAAGACGGTTGAGCCGAGATCAGCACACCCAGGAACTAGTGCAGTGATTCCACGGGTCTGAGATGACTGAGATCCAACGAGCACTGCCATCTTCCTTTGTGCGAGGTAAGACTCAACCCAATGGAATGTTGCCCGTGATTCCTATTGACTCCTGCTCTGAAGGGCTAAATGGCCCCTGACACGATCAAATGTTGTATTGATGTTAAGAGCAGAGACTCACACTTCACACCTGGAGTTTACATCTATTATGCACGTTAATGCCAAATCTGGAGTGATGTAAAGAGCTGAATAACCTTGGCAGAAATCAAACAGAAAATTAATGAACAGCTTATTGCTAAGTGCTGCTTGCTGATACTGTTTATTACAACTCCCATCACTTTACTGAGTGTAGAGTAACAGGGCAGTATTTGTTCGTGTTGAATTTGTCCTGCTTTCCGTGTTCCGGATATATCTGACAATTCTCAGTATCGCTATATACCTTCTCACTCATGTTTTCTTTGGTGCCCTCCCTTTAATGCGGGATCTTAGGCACATATAAGAGCATATATTCAGATTACATTGATACGAAGCTGAAAAGCAAACAAAGGTACATAATGGGTGTGTAACTGACTTCCAACATGCAATAGGACAATTTCTATACCAAGGCAGGCCAGCAGCACGGTTCAATTCCCGTAACAGCCTCCCCGAACAGGTGCCGGAATGTGGCGACTAGGGGCTCTTCACAGTAACTTCATTGAAGCCTACATGTGACAATACGCGATTTTCATTTCATTTCATTTCATATCTTCTCATGGTGACCTACGTCACCACAATGAGATTCGGGGCCCTGGCGTTCATGAGATTCAGTCGAGATTTTGGATTCAGGACAGTCTGGTGAGAAGGTATTTATTTAGATTGCAGTTTAGAATAGTAACGATTGACCAGCTTCAAGTATGTAAGCTGTTAAGAACACATCCGGGAAATGCAGTGTTAAAGTGCACTTTGCACATGATTAATGTGTATTTAGGTTGATTGTAACTCGCTAAGCAAATTGAAATTTACCGGGAGGAGACGGCAATCTTCAAATAGAAACGCAAAAAACGTTGTAATTTTTGTATGCGTGGTGCAACGGGCTGCATGCACCAGGGGAACAACTGATACTCCTATTTTCAATTTTCAGATATTAATAAATGAAAACAAAAATTGTCTACAACGTGGCAAAATTGGCCTCAACATGAAATGTTGGTTTCCAGCAAGTGAAAGTGCTGCATTATAGCCGGAACAACATAACGTTAGTAACTGAGAATATTTTCTTTGAAAAGTCGTGAATCAACATTCACTCTGAAACAAAGCAACGCTGCACAAAACTTCGGACATCCTCAAGTATAACATGTCAACACTGAAATAAATTGGTTGTTTCCTTGTGTGTGCGTGAAATTGAGAGAGACTGAAAGATGTTGACGAATGTTCTTTATTAAATTTAATTGAAAAACTGATTGTTGGCGGGCAGCAATAGTTAGGAACTGCCAGTCAAGGCTCTGTCGTGCGGCGAAACCCGCATCGTTTTTCATGCGATCGATAGTGTCCCACGTGGCACCGGTTAAAGCTCCTGAATAGAAGCGGAATTCGAGAGGTGGAGCACCAGATGTTCTGTCGTTAAAGTCCACTAATTCTGCATTGGCGTCAACTCTGAGCCTTAGAAACGGAGAATCCCGTCCCTCGGTGTTCCGCCGCTTGTCAATGTGATTTGCCAGTGAAGTCACCCAGCATTGCTGGAAAAAGCACGGACGTCTAGACGACACGAGTATTCCAGACAATATTGCAATATGCATCGTAGCTTAAGTGGCAAGTAATCTGGATTCGTTTTCCACTGTCGTCATTTAATGCTCCCTCCGCCCCCCATCATTTCAAAAGAAATGGTGCAAATGCAAAGAGCTCGATTGTCATCTCTGTTGCACCATGTTTTTGAAAACGCGTCAGATACATTCTGAGCCTTTGTTAAAGTTGAGTTTTGAATGTAGATTTAGTGGCTGGTTGCACTCTGTTTATTGAGCTTCAAAATTTGGAAATTGGGGATACTGTCCACACCTCTCCTCTTATGAACAACAGATCATACGAATCAAACGATTGTGGGAAAGCAATAAAATATTTGTATATAGCTGCTGGAAATTGGGAGAGACTGAAACATTTTAGCGAGTATTCTTTGTTCACTGAAAAAACAGCAGTTTTCTCAAATCCTAAAACCTCTAGTACCACCTGGCTTGAAGATTTGTCAAATGTTTTCGGATGTCCCGTCTTGAAGGTAGCTGGCCTTTCGTTGGTGTTTGATCGATATTCATAGCAAAATGGTCAGCGGGCAGAAATATGCAGTGGCCTGTATTAATTTCACACAGAATTCATAAAGGTCTAAGATGGTAAGGCCGCATAATACAGGTTGTTTCATTATATATACAACAGTACTGATAGATGACCGAGCAGAAAAATACACGAATCGACACAGTAGGCACAGAGGCCATGAATGTGAGGGAATAAAATCGAAAGCATTTAATTTGCACTAACCGAAAGACAAGGATTGGGAGACAGAATGGCCCTCCTGGGCCAAAGGGGAAATATCAGTAGTGTGTTCAAACATTAGAGCCACGGGCATGCGTTCTTCATTATCGATACACGGAGAAACAAGCATAAAGCTTCGAGAGCATTTGAATCCCGAAATGTCGAATTAGAATCATGCCTGACAAGAGATGTATAAGCCCTGCTTTTCGAGGAACAGCCGTAACGGGAATGGAATTCATAGATGCATTGAAGACAGATAAAGGCATCCAAGCAAACCTTTCGACACACTTGAGCATCCATGACGTACATGGCGATCAAATATTTGAACACAGCGTCATTGTAAGGAATATTTCAATTATCGTGAAATTGAAATTCAAATTGTTGATCCATTTGAGAGTCACTAAAATATGACGAATATACAGAACCAATAGACGACGCTGTTTTAACAATGAACTGATGCTGCTGTGGTGGCCTTATTTCCCTGTTGCTACATACAGCTATAGAAATGATGTTGAAAAAGCCTGGCACAGATTGTGTTAGGTTGTTCTATATCACCTCATCTTTTGAAGCCGTGGAATGTTATTCCCCCGATGCTAATCTCTGAGAAGTTAAACCTCTCAAAACATCTGCACTTTTTTGCCGTAATTCCACACTCATCATGATTAAATATATCGCTTCAAACAAATATATAGCCTTCTCTCAAATTAGCCTGCCAGTTTGCTTCAGTTCCTAATAATGCATAGAAATTATACAAAAATTATCATCCATATCTTTGAGGAATACCATGCAATTTATACAGATTTATTCTACAACTGTTAGCTGTTATTAATTATATCGGCATTGCGCGCAAGATAAAACGCTTTTTTGAGGGAGAAATTTATCAAAAGATTCACATATAAGCATGTAAATTACTGGTGTGAATAGAGAATGTCTTCAAATACTTATTGGCAGACAGTTTTTCCACTAGATTATTTCGTAGTCGTCGAATTCAGATGTGCAAAATGCTTTCTCAGAATGAATAAAAGATGGAGGTTTTCCATAGGTTCATTCTGCATGCGTCGGTGTGAAGGTACCATGCTGTCTCCTAGATAATTGACTTGACATGAAAGGGCATGTAACATGAAAGTACAATTTTTAAATTTTGTTTGCCATGGGCTTATCTTATGGTTTTATTGCACACAGAACTTACAAAGGTCAAAGATGGTATGCAGCCGAGACATCGTTTGTGTTATTATTTCTAAATTTAATGAGGAGGGAAAACACGAAGGTGCCCAGTGTTACTTATTAAACGGAAACGAAAAACGAAGCTTTTCTGGACTATTATATTTGGAAACACCAGAGTCCATGATATGTCAATGTATAACTGGAAGGATGCGGTCTTTTTCACCTCGGTCGCTGGTGTACTATTGTGTTCATTCACTATGTCACATTCAAGCGGAAAGCGATCAAACACCTGAAAGACATGAATCTATACATATAAACTGACCAAACCGAAAGATGCGAGACAGAAAGGCGCAAGCCCAAAGAGGCTCTATTGCGTCACGTTTGCGCAGAAATGGTAAATCACAGATTATATGGCGATGCAGATGGTAGCGGCATACAATTTTTGAAAGACGGAAGACAGGAAAAGTCATAAAAGCAAGGTATTCTGCCTCCCTCAGCATCTATGATATTGGATTATGTATTTCTAACGTAATGAAAATGTCAAAGAATAAGGATGTTTGTTTCATACGTGTCTTCATCTTACTGCGTCCATTTAAGTAGTTTCATCAATTCACAAATAAATTATGCAACGCCGTTGCGACAGCTCTTTCTATTTTCGCGCCACTTGACTTAAAGATCCGTCATGTGCTTTTGGATCTTTGTAAATCAAAACCTTTCAAATAATTCAGTCACCTTGTTGGGGTCTGTTCTTCTTACCTACTTGGACATTGTAAATATTGTTTACAAGTCTGCTGTTGTGTCTCACAGATCTTAAAAAGTGCAAAGATGGTAAGGAAATAACAGCAGTTTATTGCCGCTCGAGTGAAATTCCGAGATGGTTCAACGTTTGTAGCAAGCGTTCTTTGTTAACTGCATGAAAAAGGGCAGTACGGTGGCGCAGTAGGTTAGCCTTGCTGCCTCACAGCGCCGAGGTCCCAGGTTTGATCCCGGCTCTTCTCTATGTGGAGTTTACACATTCTCCCTATGATTGCGTGGGCTTCGACCCTACAACCCAAATATGTGCCAGGTAGGTGGATTGAACACGCTAAATTGCCCCTTAATTGGAAAAAAAAGGAATTGGTACAGCAAATTTAGAAAAAAAAAACTTCATCAAAAAAATGGCTTTGTGTTCGGCAGCCGTTCCAAATAACCGCATCCAAGATTTTCTCTAGGCTCACTCGAAAGCCATGGCTTTTTCCCGATGGGCGTAGTTCACGTAAGCCGTGTGTTTAAGTAGGTTGCTGGCTTTTGTCGGAGAGAGAAGTAATGTAACAATGAGGGTATCAAGCGCTGTGGAGTGAAAGAAGGATAATGGAGATGAGAAACATTTCAGCCATGATTGATTGCCGCAGCAGGCTCGATAGTCTACAATGGTCTACTTATCCTCCTATGTCTTATGGTGGAAAAAAATATTTGTTGTGTCGTAGCACAGAATCATAGAATAGAATCACAGAATTCCGACAGTACCGAAGGAGGCTATTTGGACCAGATAATCTGCGCCGACGCTCTGGAAAAGGCCCAGTCCCACGGCCTGTTCCTATCACCCCACATTACGTGCACAACTTCGGATACTATGGGGCGATTTGGCACTGCCCGTTCACATATCCTTCATATCTTCGGACCGTTGTGGGCAACCCACGCAGACTAGTGGAGAAAGTACAAACTCCACACAGACATCCACCCGGAGTCGTAATTAAACCTGTGTCTCTGGCGGATATAGATAGATTACGTAGCATACATGTCATAAATCTATGGGGAGTTAGGAGAGGGGCCTGAATGATCACAACGTATGCTCGGTGTAGAAAAACGTGCAAAACCTAATCTGCTCAAGTGGACAGACAAAGGATGCAGCGGCAAATCTATATTTAGCTGGGAGAAACAAATAAAAATGTACTGGAAAACCTCAACAGAACGGTTGGGTGGCAAATGGACAGATAAGCAGAGGATTCGACCATCAGAGCCACGATCAAGAGTTGTTTGCATGTCAGTCACCGCGACGCATGCACAGCTTTGGACAACCATATGTATCTCTCGAAATGGAAAAAGTGCCATGTTTTTGCACAGATGTAAAACAGGTACAAATGGAGGGATAGTCCTAAATGGATATATAATTGACGCATACAGTGAAGAGAACTACAGGCCGGCGGAGAAGACGTTGAACGCACAGTGGCATCCATGGACACGGAATAGTCAAATTTATGAACACAGGATGATCGTATGCATATTTCAATATCTTCTGCTTGAATGGCACATACATGTTAGATTTGTGGTATAGCACAATGCTCGGAAATACACAGGACCATGAGATGAAATGCTTCAAAAATCGCCCTTTCTGAATTTCGTGGACGTGTGTTCAAAAAAATGCGAACTGACAATATAGCGATAGTTAAGCAGTTAGTCGGAGATGGAGTTTGATTATTATATGTCATTACACTGATATTGAAGTCCAGAATTTCTATTTGATTAACTGTGTACTCCCAAACAACTGTACGTTTTGAATCAACTTTTTTGAACTCCCAGGCTTGAAAATGTTGCATTGAACAAAATGTACGGCCTCTGTCCAAATAGCCTTATAGATTTTCTTCTGTCAGAAATGGCGCTACAGTGTTGGCACCATTCAATAGTATGGCCAGAAGATGACAAGTTGCGTCCCGCATAATCCAATTGGCTTGCAAGTGCATATCATGTTGATCGATTGGCGTGAATTTGGATGTTTCCGTATGCGGTTCGCTAACTGTGATGACATGTGCATTGTATTTCCGCACTGTCTTAAAGTGTGGAATCGTCAGCAAGCACTTTATGGTATAGTCAGCACAATTGAGGCGCGATACTGTCCTAAAACACAGACACATTGGCGAAATATCCACAAAGCACAAATACGTTCTCAACGCCAAAGCTGCCACTATTTCATCAATCTAACGCAATGGAATGTTATCTGTTTTAAAAAATCCATGTTTTTCAGTCATTTCCGTCATGCTATGAATTCACATGGCGATACAATCTTTCGCTTCAGAGAAACATTCCTAAACTTTGGAGCGGTCTGCCTTTCTCTGTCGCTGAGACATGTATTATTATGATCATTGAGAGTATTATTCATTTCTGAATAATGTGGGCTTCGCTGGCTGGGCAAGCATTGGTTTCCTATCATTAATCGCCGTGGAAAAGTGGTGGTGAGCGGCCTTCTAGATGCGGTACAATCGATGTGGTGTAGGAACACTGACACATATTTAGGAAGGGAGTTACAGGACTTTGTCCCGACGACACTGACGGAAGGGCAATATATTTCCAAGACGGAATAGTGAGGAACTTGAAGACGTACATCCAGGTGGCGGTGTTCCCATATATCTTCTGCCCTTCTGTTTATGGAAGGTGGACGTCATGGGTTTAGAAGTTACAACCTCATGAGCCTACGTGAATAATTGAAGAGAATCTTTGAGGTAGTGTATACTGATTCCACTGTGCGTCGATAGTGAAGGGAGTGAATGTTTATAAAAGGGTTGCGACTCAAGGTACTGCTTTGCCTTCGATGATGCCAAACACCTTTAGTGGTTTTGGAACTGCACTCATCCAGGCCATTGAGGGTATTCCATCAGACTCCTCGTGGACATGCTCTTGGAATTCGGGAGGTGAATTATTTTCCACACGTTTCCTCGTCTTTGTTAAAAATTAATTTACGGGATGTGGGCTTCGTTGCTTAGGTCAGCATTTATTTACCATTCGTGGTTTCCCGACAGAAGGCGGTGGTGCATTTCCTTCTTGAACTGCTGAACTAACTGTGCTGTGAGGGAGGCAGTTCCAGGATGTTGCCCAAGCGAGAGTGAAGGAACGGCGATATATTTCCAAAACAGGGAGGTGAATGACATGGATGGGAACCTCCAGGTGGTAGGGATGCCTGTTATCTGCTGCTCTTGTCCTTCTCGAAATCTGCGGTGCTGGCATGCGAAGGTGCTTTCTAAAGAAACCTGGAAAGCCACTGCAGTGCTTCTTATGGATAGTACACTCATCTCCCACAGTTCGCCGTTTGTGGAGGAGTTGCATGTTTGTGCAACGTGGAGCACTGAAACGGGCCAGGGTTAGAGGGTCGATTCCCGGCTTGGGTCACTGTCTCTGCGGAGTCTGCACGTTCTCGCTGTGTCTCTGTGGGGCCCTCCGAGCGCTCCGGTTTCCTCCCACAACACCCAAACGATGTGCTAGTTGGGAAATGTGGACACTCTGAATTCTCCACCTGTGAACCTGAACAGGGCCCGGAACGGTGCGATTAGGTATCTCCCACAGAAACTTAATTGCAATGTTAATGCATACCTACATGAGACAATGCAGATTATTATTATTATTACTGTAGGAGATGGCCATTGCCTTGCACTTGTGTGGTGCGAATGTAGCTTGCCACTTGTCAACGCCAACCTGGATATTATCCAGGTCTTGCTGCATTTGTGCAGGGACTGTTTCATGATCTCAGAGTCACGAATCGTGCTGAACATTTTAAAGGCATCTTCAAACAACCTTAATTCTGACCTTAAAATGGAAGGGAGATCATCGATGAAGCAGTTGACGATGGTTGGGCATAAACTACCCTGAGGGACTCCTGCAGTGATTACCTATATTGCTGAGGTGAATGACATTTAACCATTGCAACCATGCTTCTTTGTGGCAGGTATGGCTGCTTCCAGCGGAGAGTTTTCCCCTAATTTCCATTGACTCCAATTTAGGTAATGTCCCTTCATGCCATATTCGATCTAATTCTACATTGATGTCAAAGGCAGTCATTCACACATCACATCTAATACTCAACAATTTTGTCTTGTTGGAGCCAAGGCTGTCATGAGATCAGGACCCGAGTGACGCAGGCGGAACCCAGAAGGAGCGTACGAGGTCAATATTGCTGAGTGTGCTGAGCGTCCGTGATCTGGTTATTGCTGAGTGAGTGCCGCCTTGCTGATGATGGCGATGAGTGCGATCGAGTTGAATTAGGCTTAATTTCTGCGTAAAGGACAGACCTGGACAATGTTGCACATTGTTGTGGAGCTGTGCTGGGAACCCTTGGATATGGGTGCAGCACGTTCTGGAGCACACATCTTCTACTATTATCGGCTCTTCATTGAATCCCTACAGTGCTGAAGGCTTTCATCGAGAATGCGCCTATTCATAACTAGGCACGCTTTTCGACCCCACTCACTCTTATCCCCATAATCTAACGTGCACATCCCTGGACACCAAAGGGTAATTTGTCATGGCCAATCCACATAACGCACTGACATCTTTTGTCGCGTGGGGGGAAACCGGAGCTCCCGCATGAATCCCATGCAGACACAGCACGAACAAACAAACTACACATACTGTAACACAAGGCAGGGATTGAACCCACGTCCCTGCCGCTGCGAGGAAACGGTGCGAATCACTGTTCCGCCTTGCCTCCCAGTACACACTGCATTAATAAGGCAGGTACAGTTCAGTTTGTGGTCAATGGTAAACCCCAGGATGTCGATAGTCGTGGATTCAGTGATGGGAAAGGCATTACATATCAAGGCGTGATTGTTTGATAATCGCATACTGGAGATGGGCATTGCATGGCACTGATGTGGCTTGCCATTTGACAGCGAAAGTCTGGATTTTGTCCAGATTTTTCTGCATTTGCAAGTGGCCTGCTTCACTGTCTGAGGTATTGCGAATGATGCGGAACAGTCTTCAATCATGCCCATTTCTGATCTTCTGTTGAAAAAAAAACATCATTTATGAAGCATCAGATAATGGTGTGGCTTAGAACAGCACCCGGAGGAACTCTGGCAGTGGCCTCGCAGGTCTGAGATGACTGGGACCAACCAGCAAAACCAACTTCCTTTGTGCTAGATACATCTCCACCCAGTGGAAAGTTGTCCCGTGATTCCCATTGACTCCACCTTTATTGGACTCCTTGATTCCTTACACGCTCAAATCTGGTACTGATCTTTGTATTGTGTATATTGCATGTTGTATTGAAGGGCGGCACGGTAGCAAAGTGGTTAGCACAATTGGTTCACAGCTCCAGTGTCCCAGGTTCGATTCCCGGCTTGAGTCACTGTCTGTGCGGAATTTGCAGGTTCTCACTGGGTTTCCTCCACGTGCTCCGGTTTCCTCTCACATTCCTAAGATGTGCAGTTTAGGTGGATTCCCCATGCTAAATTTCCCTTAGGTTAGATGCGGTTGCTGGGTTACTGGGATAGAGTGGAGGTAGAGGCTTAGGTTGGGTGCTCTTTCCAAGAGCCGGTGCAGCCTCGATGGGCCGAATGGCCTTCTTCTGCACTGGAAATGCAACGATTATATGATTGATGTGAAGGTCAGTCACTTCCACATCAAGGATGCAGTTTCGCTCTATTGTGCATGTTCAAACCAAGGCTGGAATGAATTAAAGAGCTGAATAACCCTGGTTGAAATCAAATTGAGCATCAGTGAGGAGCTTATTGCTAAGTAAGTGCTGCTTGGTGGCACCTCTTATGACCGCTCCCACCACTTTACTAATCATTGAGTGTGGAGTAATAGTAATAATGGAGTATTCCGCCGGGTTGGATTTGTCCCGATAATCGTGTTCAGGATTTACCTGACAATTCTCCTTATTGCTCTGTGGATTCTCATTCACTGTTTTCTCTGATGCACTCTTTTTTATGTTGGATCGCACTTCCGCACATATACACACATATATTCATATTACACTGTTAAGAAGCAGAAAGCACACAAAAGTTCATAATGGTAAGTGTTTGACTTGCAACCTGCAATTGGACAATTTCTATATCTTCTCGTGGTGATCTGAGTCACCACACCGCGATTCAGGGCCCTCGCGTTCACGGGACTAAGTCGAGATTTGTGATTCAGATTGTTTGTCTCCTGGCGTGCTGTTGACACTTTAAATCGCATTTGCATATGTGAATGCATCGACAAACTTACTTTTCTATAATTGTGCTCTTCCTTATATTGATGGAACAAGGTAAATGAGCTTGTAATGTATATTGAAATTAGCCGGTACTATTTTGTAAGCATCACAGAGACGTGGCTGCAAGGGGTTCTGGACTGGGATCTAAATATCAAATGCCCAATCGATTGGACAGGCAAATGGGCAACATGGGCGGTGTTGCATTGTTAGATTTGAATGAAGTTAAATAGATAGCAAGGCGTGATATAGGATCAGAAGGTGGAGAATCTGTATGGATAGAGTTGAGGAATCGCAAAGGTAAAATGACCCTGATGGGAGTTATGTTCAGGCCACCTAGCAGTAGTCAGGATGTGGGGCAGAACATAAATCAGGAGTCAGAAAAGGCATGTAAAAAAGGCACTATTACAATCAACATGGGGGACTTCAGTATGCAGGTGGACTGTGAAAATCAGGATGGTATCGGTAAAAAGTAATTTGTGGAATGTCTCGGAGATGTTGTTTTCGAGCAGCTTGTTGCAGAGCCTACTCGGGGTCTGGCAATTCTGGATTTGGTGATGTGGAATTAGGACGACTTGATTAGGGAACTTAATGTGAAGGAACCCTGAGGGAGCAGTGACCACAAAGTGATATAATTTACTCTGCTGTTTGAAAGAGAGAACAGGCAGTCAGATGTAACGGTATTGCAATTAAATAAAGGTAACTACAAAGATACGAAGGAGGAGTTGATTAGAAAAGGAATCTAGCAGGGAACAGCAACGGCAGGGGTTTTGGGTTGCTAATAGGGAAGCACAACATAAATTGATCCCAATAAGGAGGAAACATGCTAAGGCGAGGACAAGGCATCCGTGGCTGATGAGGGATGTCAAGGACAGCGTAAAAGCTGAAGAAAAAACATACAAACTGGCGAGGATTAGTGGGAAGTCAGAGGATTGGGAACACTTTAAATGCGAGCAGAGGACAACTAAAATCGCAATCAGGGGGACGAAGATGAAGTATGTGTGCAAGTTAGCCAGTAATGTGAAGAACGATAGAAAAGGTTTTTTCAATATTTAAAAGGTAAGAGAGAGGCATCAATAGATATTGGACCAGTGGAAAATGTGGCCGGGGAAGTAAGAATCGGAATCAAAGAAATGGCAGACGAATTGAATTCTTACGTTGTATCAATCTTCATGGTGGAAGACACCAGTCGGATGCCTGAGCATCAGGTGAACCAGGAGGCAGAGATGAGTGCAGTGACCATTTCTAAGGAGAAGGGTCAGGGGAAACTGAAAGATCTCAAGGTCGATAAGTCACCAGGAACGGACGGATTACACCTCGGAGTCCTAAAGGGGATTGCCGAGGAACTTTTGGAGGCATTGGCTACGATCTTTCATGAATCACTGGAGGCAGGAAAGTTTCCAGAGGACTCGAAAGTGGCGAATGTCACACTGTTTAAGAAGGGAGGAAGGCGGAAGACGGAAAATTATAAGTCTGTTCGCCAGACTTCGGTCATTGGTCAGATTTTAGAGTTTGTTATTAAAGATGGCATCGCGAAGTACTTGTAAGTGCATGGTTAAAAAAAAAAGCACTGGGTCAGCACGTCTTTTTCAAAGGGTGGTCGCGTTCGACACATCTGTTGGAGTTCATTATGGAGGTAACAAGGAAGTTGGACAAAGGAGAACCAGTGGACGTGATTTATTTAGATTTCCAGAAGGCCTTTGGGCAAGGTGCCGCTTACGAGACTGTTAAATATGTTAAAGCCCATGGTGTTAAAAGTAAGATCCTGGCATGGTTAGAGGATTGGCTGACTGGCAGAAGACAGAGAGTGGGGATAAAGGGGTATTTTTCAGGATGGCAGCCGGTGAATAATGCTGTGCGTCAGGAGTCTGTGCTGGCACCACAACTTTTCGCAATATACATTAATGGTATGGACGAAGGAAGGAAAGGCACTGTTGCTGAGTTTGTAGAGGATACAAAGATCTATAGAGGGACAAGTAGTATTGCGGAAGCAAGGGGACTGCAGAACGATTTGTACAAGCTCGGAGAGTGGGCAACGAAGCGGCAAATAAAATACAATGTGGAAAGTTGTGAGATTATGCACATTGCAAGGAGGAATTCGGGCTTAGACTATTTTCTAAATGGGGAAATGGTTAGTAAATCAGAAGCACAAAGGGACTTGGGAGACCTTGTTCACGATTCTCTTAAGGTTAATGTGCAGGTTCAGTCGGCAGTTAAGAAGGCAAATGCAATGGAAACATTCATGTCGAGAGGTCTAGAGTACAGGACCAGGGATGTACTTCTGAGGCTGCATAGGGCTCTGTTCAGACACTATATGGAGTATTTTGAGCAATTCTCGACTCCGTATCTCAGGAAGCATGTGCTGGTCCAGAGGAGGTTCACAAGAATGATCCCTGGAATGAAGAACTTCTCGCATGAGGAATGATTGACTTTGGGTCGTTGCAGTTTCGAAGGATGAGGGGAGGATCGTATGGAAACTTACAAGGCACTGCGAGGCCTGCATAGGGTGGACATGGGGAGAACGTTTCCACTTGTAGGAAAAACTTGAAGCAGAGGACACCATCACAGAATAAAGGGACGATCTTTTAAAACAGAGATGAGGAGGAATCTCTTCAGTCAAAGGGTGGTGTATCTGTGGAACTCGTTGTCGCAAAAGGCTGCAAAGGCCAAATCACCGAGTGTCTTGAAGGCAGAGATTGATAGGTTCTTTATGAATAAGGGGATCAGGGGTTATGGAGAGAAGACAGGAGAATGGGGGTGAGGAAATATCAGCCATGATTAAATGGTGGAGCAAGCTAGATTGGCCGCGTGGCCTAATGCTGCCCCTATTTCTTCTGGTCTTATGTCCTATGTGTAGGGGCATGGGGGAGGAACTGACGAAAATCGACTGGGAGCAGAGCCCAGTTACGAAAGACAGTAGAACAGCAATGGCAGGAGTTTCTGGGAGTAATTGAGGACACGGTACAGAGGTTCATCTCAAAGAAAAGAAAGGTTATAAGAGGGGCGATTAGGCAGCCATGGCTGACAAAGGATGTCGGGTAATGCATCAAAGCAAAAGAGAAAGCCTATAATGTGGCAAAGAGTAGTGGAAAGTCAGAAGATTGGGAAGGCTACAAAAACAAACAGAGGAGCACAAAGAGAGAATTAAGGAAAGAGAGGATCAAATATGAAGGTAGGCCAGCCAGTAACATTAGGAATTATAGTAAAAGTGTCTTGAAATACATTAAAAACAAACGGGAGGCAAAAGTAGACATTGGGCCGCTCCAAAAAGACGCTGGGAATCTAGTGATGGGAGACAAGGAAATAGCTGAGGAACTAAATAAGTACTTTGCGTCAGTCTTCACTGTAGAAGACATGAGTAATATCCCAACAATTCAGGGGAGTCAGGGGGCAGAGCTGAATATGGTAGCCGTCACAAAGGAGGAAGTGCGAGAGAAGCTTAGAGGTCTAAAAATTGATAAATTTCCGGTCCCAGCTGGGGTACATCCTAGAGTTCGAAAGGAGATAGCTGAAGAAAAAGTGAAGGCGTTAGTTATGATCTTTCAAACGTAACTGGAGTCAGCGAAAGTCCCAGAGGATTAGAACATCTCTGTTGTATCCCCCCTGTTCAAGAAGGGAACAAGAAAACATCTGGGAAATTATAGGCCAATTAGCCTAACCTCGGTTGTTGGCAAGATTCTAGAATCCATCGCTAAGGATGAGATTTCTAAATTTTTGGAAGTGCAATGTCGGATTTGGACAAGTCAGCATGCATTTAGTAAGGGGAGGTCGTGCCTACCAAACCTGTTAGAGTTCTTTGAAGAGATAACAAATAGGTTAGATCAAGGAGAGCCAATGGATGTTATATATCTTGACTTCCAAAAGGCCTTTAATAAGATGCCTCAGGGGAGACTGCTGAGTTCAGTGAGGGCCCATGGTAGTCCAGGCAAGGCACTAACATGGATTGACGATTGGCTGTCAGGCAGAAGGCAGAGAGTTGGGATAAAAGGTTCTTTTTCGGAATGGCAACCGGTGACGAGTGGTGTCCCGCAGGGTTCAGTATTGGCGGCCACAGCTGTTCTCTTTATATATTAACGATCTAGATGACGGGACTGGGGGCATTCTGGCTAAGTTTGTCGATGATACAAAGATAGGTGGAGGGGCAGGTAGTATTGAGGAGGTAGGGAGGCTGCAGAAAGATTTAGACAGTTTAGGAGAGTGGTCCAAGAAATGGCTGATGGAATTCAACGTGGGCATGTGCGAGGTCTTGCACTTTGTAAAAAAGAATAGAGGCATGGACTATTTTCTAAACGGTGACAAAATTCATAATGCTGAAGTGCAAAGGGACTTGTGTGTCCTAGTCCAGGATTCTCTAAAGGTAAACTTGCAGGTTGAGTCCGTAATTAAGAAAGCAAATGCAATGTTGTCATTTATCTCAAGAGGCTTGGAATATAAAAGCAGGGATGTACTTCTGCAGCTTTATAAAGCACTCGTTCGGCACCATTTAGAATACTGTCAGCTTTTTTGGGCCCCACACCTCAGGAAGGACAGACTGGCACTGGAGCGGGTCCAGCGGAGATTCACACGGATGATCCCAGGAATGGTAGGCCTAACATACGATCAACGTCTAAGGATCCTGGGATTATATTCATTGGAGTTTAGGAGGTTGAGGGGAGCTCGATTAGAAAGGTACATGATAATGAATTGCATAGATAGGGTGGACGTAGGGAAGTTGTTTCCATTAGCAGGGGATACTAGGACCCGGGGGCACAGTCTTAGAATAAAAGGGAGTCACGTTAGAACAGGGATGAGGAGAAATTTCTTCAGCCAGACAGTGGTGGGCTGTGGAATTCATTGCCACAGAGGGCGGAGGAGGCCGGGACGTTGAGTGTCTTTAAGACAGAAGTTGATAAATTCTTGATTTCTCGAGGAATTAAGGGCTATGGAAAGAGAGCGGGTAAATGGAGTTGAAATCAGCCATGATTGAATGGTGGAGTGGACTCGATGGGCCGAATGGCCTTTCTTCCGCTCCTATGTCTTATGGTCCGATAGTTAAAGAGGTCTGAGACACCTTGAAAACCACATCGTGGAGTTGATTCCAAAGGCGGCCTTCTGCCTGAAAGAACAAAAAAAATCCGAATAGCTAAGTCAAGACTGGTATTCTCAGGTTCAAAGGAAAAGGCAACAACAGCGACATACTCGTACCTTGTAAGTACTAATCGGAAGAAACGGATACCAGGCCACATCCCGTCCTGATTTCCCCTGGGCCTTGTGAGCCTTATTATACATTTCCCCTCAAGCCCGAAAGTTTCAATCGAATTGAACAATCTTGGATTTGCACATTGCTGCAGACCCAATGGTTCATCTAATTAATAATAAGAACGTCCGTATATCCATGCAAAGAAGTCCTAAATAGTCAATAAGGATCGATAGCCGTGGGAGCGAAATCATCCGGGTCTCTTCCAACTATTTCGGTATGCCCGTGCTTGTGCACTGTTGTTACGGCAGAAAGCTCATGGCATGACGGCGTACAGACTTTGGCCATTTGATATAGATTTCTGTAGTTTTGCCTGCGATCCGACGAGGCAACATTACCCCCAGCTCAGTGAATCTGACGAACAGCGACGAACATTCGACAAATGGTATGTTTAGACTCCAGTTATAAAACAAGCTTCATCGCATACTTGCAGATTCGCGCTCCACTAGGCGTGCTGAAAGGCCTGCTGTTATTTGATTTCAATTTTCCAAATTCGCTCTTCAGTGTACCGGGAAAAGCGCCATTGTTTGGTGACAATGTCATTTTCACAGTAACGTCATCGTAATGTTAATGTAAACCTACTTGTGAAACTAAGAAGCATCATGATTAGTAGACAGCATCCCGTGAAGCTGTCACGGGACGAAAGAAACAACATTTTTAGAACGAAGAGATCAAAGACGTGCCGATTAAATGAATTGGCAATTATTGGCCCTTCGAGTCAAAAGGTTAAGGGGTGTTACGGGTTAATGCCGGGATGTGGAACTGAGTAGGGTGCCGAATGGTCGTTGCTAACCCGATGGGCCGAATGACCTTCTTCTGCCCCACATCGTTTAAGGCATTCTATGAGTCCAACTCGTTCAACGATAAGACGAGTGTGCATGGGGACCGGGAATTTACAGATCTTTGGTAATTCCATTAGATAATTGAATCCAATGGCCGAAAATTTGGCATTGTACAAGTATAAGAAAACACCCTTGCTAATATTTGTAAATCCATTTATTAAAGCGGTATCTACATGGCTGGCAGTGGGAACGTTCAGAGGAATAATTCCAGTGCAAATCGTGTTGGCCCTCCAGAGAGGGAATATTAAGATTTATTTCGTCGATTATCATCCACCGTGAGGAATATTTCAAGAGTAATACTGTCTCCAAACTCAAATTTACTACATCTGTTCTGCAACAGTGTGTCTCCACAAATGCGTTGTGTGTCCTCTCATCCAGTTCATGGGAAAAACAAGCAAGTTTTGCACTGGAGGCGACAATGGGGCAATATACTCTCCCTTTGGGGAAACTGTAACTCGCCGTCGTGTAGTTGTGGCAAAGTGCAAACCATGCTGCATACAATCGACAAATGCTACGAACAACGATTAACCGGCTGACACACTGTCCTCCAACAGGCTGATATGGAGTCTGGAAATAGTTGGAGAATTTCATTTTTGACATCTTCATCAGTATATATTAGAGTCGTAGTAGTCGCAGATAAATAGATAACAATGGAATAAACGAACCAATAGTTGGCATCATGTTTCACTGCGGATTTTACATAAAACGATCTCAAAATAATTGTTTTAATTCAAGTGGCTCAGCAGAGGTGTCATAGAATCTTACAACCACCTAAAACATAAGCAGGAGTAGTCAATTATGTCCCCTGAGTCTGCTCTGCCATTCATTATAGCCAGCGCAATTCATCAAGTTCAATTCCCTGAAGCCGCCTTCCACCAAATTCGTTGATCCCTTCAGCCCAAGAGAGATATCTCATTTATTTTTGAAATTACACAACATTTTGCCTCAACTACGTACTGTTGTAACGAATTCCGCAGATTCACATTCCCTGGGTGAAGAGATTGTTCCTCACCTCAGTCCTAAAAGGTTTCCCCCTTATCAAAAAACGATGACCCTAGTTCTGGACTCCACCACCATCGGTAACATTCTTTCTGAATCCTCCCTGTCTAACCTTGTTCGAATGTTATTAATTTCCATGAAATCCCTCCCACCAATTTTCTGAACTTAATTGAATATTATCTGAAAAAATTGAGTCCCTTCTTTTATAACAGAACCACAATCAGAGGAATCAACTTGGCAACATTTTGCAGCAGTCCCTTCACAGCAAAACCATCCTCCTTGAGATAAGGATATCCAATCTGGACACACTGCTCCAGGTCTGGCTTTGCCAAAGGCCTATAGAATTGCAATAAAAACATCCCTATTCCGAGACTCAAATCCTCTCGCTATGAAGGCCATTTAGACCCTTACTTTCAGCGGCAGATGCACGAGGATACTAAGGTCTCGCTGAATGTTCTCCTCACACAATTTGCACCAAATCAAATAATAATCTGCCTTCCAAATTATGCTTCGGAAGCGGATAACCTCACATGTATACACATTATACGGCATCTACCATGTATGTGCCCACTTACTCAGTCACTCCAAATCCCACTGGTGCATCTCTGCATCCTCCTCACAGTTAACCTCCCACTTAACTAGGTGCCACATGTAAATTGGAGATAATACATTTGATTCCCCCGTCCAAATCACTAATATATAATATATTGGGCCATGTCGTCTGTATGAAGATTATCGAGCCGTGGTGTTTTGTCTGCCTGAAATCCCATTACTTTCTCTAAAACAATGTATTTGCGAATACCAATCTCCGTCACCACCTCATTAAAGGTTCTGCTTCCCAGACCTACCTGTGTATCATTCATGTTTTCCTTTGTGAACACAAACGTAAAGCACAAATTTAGTTCCGGAGCCATTTCTTTGTTTCCTGTTATGAATTACCCCGTTTCAAGTTGCAAGTCTGAACTGGTTACTTTGTTGTTAAGTATACAAAATGTACAGATTCTGGGATATTTGAATTAACTGCAAATCAAAGAAAGCGAAAATACGCAAGTCATTTTAACATTTGAGAACAAATCGCACATTGCAGTAACACGCACGATAAAGTAATAATTTGTTGAGTTTTCCGTGCCGCATTCTCCACATATCCGGCAACATATAAAGACATGTCGACATGCACCTTAAGGTCTCTGATATACTCAACTGTTCTCAACATATGCACATTTTTTGAGTGTGCTGGCAACATGTTCGATTATTGCAGTTTTCAACAAGGTGCCTGGCAATCAAAAGGAGTTTATTCAGAGTCAGCCAGGAAGTTCATGTGCAGCACCCTTGATCTAATACATTTCATTTGTGCAATATTGCGTAGATTGCGGCAGCCAGAGGAACTACCGTTGGTCGATTGCCAGGTAGAATTTTGTCGAATCAGGAAAACAGAAGTTCCTGCTTCAGGTGCATCATATCCCCCCGAATCGTTGCTTGGTTGCCTTTCAAGAAACAGATTATACACATGACTGGGTTTTTGATGTGTTGAGCTAAATATAATTCTGCAATGTCTGGGCCTCAACATTTTGAAGTTTTGTCACGAACTTAACTGGCGCGGTGGAGGTATTGTTGCTCAATTTCTGGTTCTCTGGTGAAATTGTGTGACCACATCTAAAATGTATTGCATAACGTTGACCTCCTTTCTCAATGAATATAGTGGAAACGGCTAACTGAATTGATTTTCACAGATTCATGCGCGGAATTATGGATTTAGCTGATGTGTGTATCTCGGTCTGGCTGGGTTTCTTTGAAATTGCGTTCAGAAGAGTAATAATTGATATTATTGAAGTAATTGGACAGCCTCATGCCCTTTCATAGACTAAGATAGTAAAGTACTAGGCGACATAGGTTTAAAGTGCAGAGGAGAGGGAAATGTTTAAAACTGATGTGCGAGGCACGTTTTCTACCCACAGGGTCGTAAATATATGGAATGTGCTGCTTGGAGACGTGGTAGGAGCAGGTACGATAGTGCCATTTAAGCGGCTTGAAGAGAAAGATGCGGGTGGGAATGGAAAGATACGTTCTACGTAAGGCCATACAATTTTACTTAAGGCAGGTCACCTGGTCTGCGCAAGCTTGGATTGCCGAAGGACCTGTTCCTGTGCTGTAATGTTCTTTGTTGGTTGTTCTTTGTATTTGAGATCCTCAGAACTCAGTACCAGACGGGAATGCAAGCAGGTTCGTTGCACATGTTTAAGGTTGATGTCGATAAATTCTTGCTTGTCTTGGATATCAAAGGTTATTGATAATAGACGCAAATGTGAAATAAGAAACAAACAGCTGGGTCATAATTTCTGAATAGTACAGCAGATTCGATGACTCGGATGGCTACTCGTGTTCCTATTGTCTTTGTTTTTTATTCACTGCAGTGAACAGTAACTATGAAAAATCAACTTAATTTATCATTTTCGCTCTTTATAAAGAAACCGTCCTGGAAGCAACTGGTTTTTTTTTCAGGAAGGAGGGAAGATCAGCCATTGTTAGGGCTTGAAACCAAGATATGAACCGGAAAAGGACGGACACCTAAAGCCGTGTTGTAAAATTAGCGTGGTTGATTGAGTGGCCGCCCTGTCCTGATAAAACTCGTGAGCTGATCTTCAGGTCCTGAATTGTTAGTCTGAAGGGGTTCCCAGGCTTGACATTCACGCGAATCACAAAGACGAGTATTAAGAAAAAACGGGCCAAAATGTGTAAACAGCACAGCCCGGCAAGAATCATTTGTTGGAACCGAGTGACGGAGCTGCCTAACTGCATGGAGTGGATAAGGTAACGGAATGCAAGTTTTTTTCCGATGGAACTGCGCCACCTTGATTATTGTCACCTTTCAGTTTCTTCCAGTTCCAAATGAAATCAGTTCTCACTTTTTGAATCTCCCCTTAATGTTCCATTTCTGAAGACCGAGCAAAATATTGGAAAGTACCCCCCGCATTCTGTTCAACATAGCTACGTCCATCGTCTAATGTAGTGACCAGATGTGCGTAAAAAATTGCAACCCTGGCAGAATTAACAGTTCCAACAGTGAATTGATGTATTTGTATTCAATAACAAGCAAATAAATGCACCAAGTCATGTGATTTGCTGACCACCTGCACCCCATTTCGTGCTAGTTTAGAAAGTTGGAGACAGGCTTTCCAAGTCTCTGACCTCCTCAAAGCTTCGCAATTGATTCGGCGCTTTTGAGAGAGGTGGTTTCATCTTCCACAATGTCAGGAATAATAGTGAACTTCTTCGCGAGGGTATCACAAATTGGAACAGCGGTTCGTGGCATATTGTGGTTTTCTTTTTGTAATGCTGTGAAGGGTAACCTGAAAGGCCAGTGATGACATCCAGCCATTTCCTCGTGTGAAGAGTATCAACGTTATTGTTAAATTAAAGAAAAGCCAAATGCACACAAACAGGTCTAAAGTACACGAAGGCAATTAAGTCTACCAACCATTAAACACGTACGCACACTTTATGTGCACCGTGCACCTTGTTCCAGCATGTTCCACGTATCCCGGAAGTCTGAAGAAAAAAATCCAAATTAAATATATATATATTATTTAAATCCAGTTTAAGATTAAAACACGATACTGGGATGTGATCAAGCCACGGAAAGGTTTTTCTCTGGGACAGGTTAGACGCAAGAACGTCAGACTTGGAGGCTGTTAGATGTAAAACGTACCACCAGGCTGCTAGATGTAAACTGGTGTGCCGCATGTCGGTGATACACTCTTTTGGCTGCATCTGACGCTGGTCGCTGCCAATTGGCCGTTCTTGTTTCTGACAGTACAGGCAATTATACCATTGCTTCCCATTGACTCTGCGTTCGGAGGATTCGTTGTGATCCCCCATTATATTCAATGGTTAGCACTGCTGCCTCACGGCGCCCAGGTCACAGGTTCGATCCCGGACAAGGGTCACTGTCATAGTGCAGTTTTCCCATTCCCCCGTGTTTGCATGGTTTTCGCCGACTTCCACGTGAGAGTATCTTTAAGAAATGGGTGTTTAAGAAATGTACCTTTGAGGAATGGGAGTTTTTTAGTGACGTCAGAGTGTGGGTGGAGCTGGGCTGTCTGTCAGCTTTTTACTTTCGTTTTTGGCTGTTTGCTGCAAGGTGTGTTTTAGTTTCGTTTTCAGAGTTGGAGCTAACGCCAGACAGAGCAGGTGCACTGCCATGAAAAGACTATCTCCTTATAATTTGGTGAATTCAGAATTATAAATGTTTTCAGTAGTGAAAGTAAACCTAATGTGCTTCTGTTAAAAGGTGTTTCTTTTGTCTTCTGGATGTTGTTTGGGAAGTTATTAAGGATTACATCGAGTTGTATTGTTTGGGGGGTTGTATTTGAACTTGTTGCTCTTTCTAGCTTTAGTCTATTTTCTCTGTTTATGTCACCTTTGCTCATGAGTCGCCAGGTATCTTTATGATACCGCCAGGTGGTTCAAGTTCAGGTTATGATTATTAACACAGCACGCCGCTCAGTAAGGATTAAAACAACGGTCATTTATTATAGGGGTGGCGGAGTCAGGTCCGAGGTCGTCACCGTCTCCCCGGTGCCAAACTCTGGAGTGGATCAGGGCGGAAAGGGCTGCGCGGTGTGAGTTGGGATCATCCTCGTCATTGAGGACGAGTCTGCCGGAGTTGTCGCGGTGCCAATGAGTGGTGCCGAGTTGGGTGGGGACAAAGTCGGGGTCGTCCGTGTAGTTTGGTGGTCGGTGGTGGGGTTTATTTAAGTAGGTGATGAGGAAGGGGTCACTGGAGTCGAAGTCGGAGTTGCTGGGTGTGGGACAAGGATGGTAGGGAGGAGTGCTGTGGCTGTCGTCAGAGTCACAGTCGGTGTCTGTGCTGCTGCAGTCTGTGGGCGTTCCGGGGCGGAGCCTAAAGTTCGTGGGTGGAGTCGGTGGCGAGTCCGTGTCTGGGCTGGACGTGGAAGGGGTGGGTGTGGTATCGTTGGATGTGGGCGGGGTTAGGTCGGCTGCGTCAAGCATGACGTGGTGGGAGTGGTTTGACCGTGGTCCATAAACCTTGAGCTGGTTTATGTGAAGCCATGCAGTCTTACCATTTGGTATTTAATTTTATATACCGACGGGCTTATTTTGTCCGTAATTGAATAGGGACCCAGTATTTTGGAGACAGAAACGTGCTGGGGTTGTACACGGACAACATTACTTGCTGTCCTATGTTGTACGCCGTGGCATGCACTGCCTTAGCAAATCAGGCCTTGCTCTGTTTTCTTTTAGTTCCCAATTTAACAGCGGCTGCTAGCTGAGCCGTTTCTATATTTGCAAGTAGTTCTTCCACGGCCTTCTCGTGGGTGAGGGCCGTGACCTCGGGGCTGGTTAGGTCTAAACCTAACAAGTATTCTGTCCCTTTCATGGGGCGTCCGGTCATGAGGGTGTGTGAGGTGAAACCTGTGGAGGTGGAAACAGTGTTCCGCAAAAACATCTGCGCAAAGGGGAGGACCGAATCCCAAGTGGTGTTGTTTTGCTGGACAATTTTTCTAAGGGTAGTTTTTAGGGTCCGATTCATGCGCTCCCCTATACCACTCGACTGAGGGTGGTACGCAATGTGAAAATTTTGGGTTATGCCAAATATCGTGAGGACGTTCTGCATGACCCTTCCCGTAAAGTGAGAACCTTGGTCCGATTCAATACTGCGGGGGAGTCCCCATCTTGTGAAGATGTGGTGGGTAGGATTTTGGCGGTGGTTTTCGCGGTGTTGGTGCGGGTTGGAAATGCTTCCACCCACTTTGTAAAAGTGTCAATGACCACCAGAACATATTTATAGCCATTCCTGCAAGGGGGCAATGGACCTATAAAATCGATCTGGACGTTAGTCCAGGGGCCGTTAGCGGGTCGGGTGTGGCTGAGATGTGCCTTTTTGGCATACCTATCTGGGTTGTTTTGCGCGCAGATGAGGCAATTTTCGATGTAATGGGATACATCCTCTTTATGATTTGGCCACCAACAAAGCTGCTTGAGGTGGGCTGCGGTGGGTTCTATTCCCTGGTGTCCATGGCCGTCATGGAATAGACAGATCATCTGATTCCTGTCTTGTACAGGAACCACGTAAAGGCTGTCTTTTAGCACCACACCATCATATGTGGTTATGGTATTCCGGAACCTCTCGTTTGAGGCTGGAAACTTCCCTTTCACGATCTCAGTGAGAGCGCTATCCTGCTTCTGGGCCGCTACGAGATCCTCGATCCTAGTCTGTGCGACCTGAACTGCACTCACTGGCACACTCACTGGGGCGCTCCCGGGGGGAGGGGGGGGCTTCCAAAAGTACCCATGCCTGGATCATGCCTTAGCCAGCGCGTCGGCTTTTACATTTCCGGGGGGGGGGGGGGGGGGGAGAACGATGGTGGCTGCCGACTTTTATAATGCCAAAAGTCCTGTTCTTGGCCTTTTCCAGAATATGGCGGAGTAATGGGGCTGACGGGAGGGGTTTTCCATCCCCTGAAACAAAACCTCTTGTTTCCCAGAGGGGCAGAAATTCGGTGAGGCTGTTGCAGTCGTATAGACTGTCTGAATATATGTCTACTGGGCTGGGGAAGGAATCTGGGTGGTCTACAATGGAGGCGATGGCCACAAGCTCTGCAGCATGCGCGCCTAAGTGCCCGGGCAATTTTAATGCGATTTCTTCGAGGGCGCGTCCCTTCGCGTCCTCCACGTAAATCCCACGACCTGTTATGCGTTGCCCATCCAGGATTGTGGAGGATCCATCGACATAAATCCTGATGGGGCCACACGTGTCCGGGTGAGCGGGGTTCTGAGATGGAGTGGCTAGTTTTCTGGGGGGATTCTGGCTATAAAGGGGCCTGTATTATGGTGGGGCGAGATGATTTCACACTCATGGGGGGGGGGTTCCGGGGTATTGTAGATTGTCCGCTAAGTATGTGTGAGTCTTTGTCCATTTTACTGTGATGTCCCGTCCTTGTAAGAGAAGGGTCCACCTAGCAGCGCGGATTTGGCTGACGGTACCGTCTTTAAGTCGTCCGTCCAATAAAAGTTGTGTGGAGGTGTGCTCGGTCAAAATGGTGATGGGGTTCAGTGCGGTAATGTATGAGAAGTACTGGACTGCCCAGAAAACTGCGAGCAGGTGCCTCTCACAGGCTGAAAATCCCTGCTCCACAGCATCTAAAATTCGGGAGGCATAAGCTACGGGTCTTAGCTGGTCGTGCCGTTCCTGCAGGAGCACGGCTGAAAGGGTGCGGTCTGTGGTCACTACCTCTATGGCAAAAGGGGAAAGCGGGTCGGGAACTTATAGTGCGGGGGCGGCTATGAGTGCCTGTTTTAGTGATTCCACAGCCTCCGTCTGTTGCGGAAGCCACTCCCAGGGGGCTCCTTTCTTTAGGATGTCTGCGAGGGGCGCTGCCTTGCTGGCGAAACGGCCAATATGGTTTCGGCAGTAGCCAACCCGTCCTAAAAATGACCGGAGGACTGACACGTGTTGCGCAAGGGGCAATTTAGAGATCGAGTCAATTATTTTGTGCTCGATCTCGCGTTTGCCGTGTGTGATGATAGTACCCAAATGTATCACCTTTTCTTCCAATATTTGGGCCTTCTTGGGGTTTACTTTACAGCCAATGGAGTGCAGTAACTCCAGGAGTTCGGACAGAAGCTCAATGTGCTCTTCCTTTGTGTCTGTCTGCAGTAGTAGATCGTCTACATACTGTCCCAGACATTCGGGGCGAGAAATTTTTGCTAGTCCATTTGCCAGCTGTCGGTGGAAAATGGAGGGGGAGTTGTGGATGCCTTGTGGCAGGCATGTCCACATTTACTGCTGAGCTCGGAAAGTGAAGGCAAATTTGTACTGGCACGCCTTTGCCAATGGAATGGACCAGAATCCATTACTGACGTCCAAAACGGTGAAATATCGGGCATGGAGTCTCTGTTTGACCATGGTCTCGGAACTTGTTGCAACGGTGGGGGCTGCTGCGGGAGTGACTTTATTGAGTTCCCGATTATCAATGGTCAAGCGCCATGATCCGTTGGGTTTCCTCACTGGCCAAATCGGGGCATTATTAGTTGAGGCTACCGATCTTAGGACGCCCTGCTCTAATAAGCTTTCTATGACCTTTAGGATTTCTCCCTCTGCTACTCGGGGAAATCCGTACTGTTTTTGGGGTCTAGGGTCCGGTCCGGCTATCTGTACGGAACCGGTCATCCGTCCACAGTCGTGTTTCTGGATTGCAAATGCTGCCCTGTTCTTTTGCAGGACTTCCCTAACCTGTCGGTCCGTGCTGAGTGTGGTGGTGTTGAACCAAAACTCGCCTACGGCGCTGAGTTTGTTCATGTAGTCCCCTCTATGGAGTGTTGCGGGGGCTCTAGCGGATTTCGCCATCTTCCAGACAAACTGGTTGACTTGATCGAAGGAGAGGTGATGTGAGTTCATAAAATCGATCCCTCAAATGTACTCTGCTGGTGGGGGCAGGTCGACTGACACTACGGGGTGTTTTGTATTAATATTTCCGATCTGGATGGGTACAGGGGTCGTGATATGCTCCCGTTGTGAGTGGCCTGTGAAGCCGCTGAGGGTGATAGTAGATGTGGTGGGCCACGTGTACTTACCAAGGCTGGAGGAATTTAAGGTTGTGCGGGACCCTCCTGTGTCCCAGAGAAACTCGATCAGCTGTCCCCTAACCTTTGCTGCGACTACTCGTCGTCCTGACCTATCCCATAGGGTATCGCAGACGCAGCTGGGGGAGCCTATACACCGTCATGCCGTTCCGGTCGCGTCTGTCTGATCGGGCTGGGCGCTCACGCTATGTATGGGCTCTGCCTTTTTCTTATTGGGAGTGCCTGTTTGTTGGGCTCTCTGTGGTTTCTTAGGGCCTTTGCATTCCTTAGCCAAATGTCCCAATTGTCCGCAATTGTAGCACTCTTGCGGTTTGGCTGGGGGGCTGTTCTTTCCCTCGTTTACCCAGGCGGGGTTGTGAAGAGTGGTTCTGACTGCCTGCACGTCTGCGGCGGCTTGGTTTTCCTCGGGTGTTCTAGTGGCTGATTTACTGTGAGCCGCTTGTTCCCAAACGCGGGACAATCTCTTGACCACCCACTTCTCATTATGAGCCTCCTCCGAGGGGTCATAATTGCTACAGGCATTCTGTCCTGCTTCTGTGGCATGGGAGATAAGGGTGCGGGTCCACTTGGCCAAATTGTCTGGGGACAAATGGGCACGATCTAAGTTGCCGATAACGGCTTCAAAATTAATCAACAAGCGTCCTGAGAACGCTGTGGGGTGTTCAGACTTGTTCTGTCTGCATTTATTCAGACCGTGTACGGGGTTGCCCCTGTTGTACTCGATCGCATCCAGGATCGCGGAATGCATTTCTGCAAGGGTGCCTCCTCCTCCATTCTGTGGGTCGGGAAGGGCTGCTGCCACGGATGGGTCTAAGCTGAGGACCGTGAGCTTCACCTGCTCTTTCTCATCCAGGCCGTACATGGTCGCCTGGTGTTTGACGGTGGCAAAGAAATGGTGTGGGTCTCAAGCGGGGAGGAACGGTGTGATTTTGGCACACGCGTCCCGTAGTTGGGTCACTGTGAGGGGGGTGGAATATAAGACGTCCGCCGCGTCTCCTGTGGCGGCGCGGTGGGTTGTTACAGGGTTCATGGGAGCCTGTATAATCTGTTGTGAGGGGGTGCTTTCCTCCTTTGGGGTTTTTCCTGCGCACATGCGCTCTGAACATATCTCTGCGCTGTCTCCTGCAATTCTTCCCAATCAGGGCCGTATTCCTGTTCTAAACTTTCCCCAAAGGTTTCTTGAAATCCCTTTTGGACAGAAAGCAGCCTGCTTTCGGCACTTAGCATGGTCTAAAGTACTCTGCCTTTGTTCCGTTGTTGTGGCGTGGAGCGTTCTCAAGGCTGCCTTGAGATCACTGCATTGTTTCTGGAGCTTCTCTAACTGGTTTTCTGTTTCTTTCTTTACCAGGACTGCACGCTGCAGGTCCTGATAAGCCTTCTCATATTGTGACTGGAAACTACTCAAGTGCGCCAGACAAGATTGGTGACCCCGTTTGGCATCAGCCACCTCTTTGTCTTTTGCAGCTAATTTCCCTTTCAATCCCTGGTTCTCTTTCTCAATTTCACATATATCGGTTTTACTTATCCGATGTATGCCTTCTATTTCCTTGCGGAGCGTCCTGACGACCTCCTCTGTGCCTCGCAATTGTGCCAGACAGGACACAATTGCCATCGCCTTGCGTGCGTTTGCTAAACTCTTTCTGTGAATCTCACTCAGGTTCTCCCACCAAGTGTGCCCTATACTTCCAGGAACTGAGTCGTCGTTACTGCAGAAACCCTTCCACACGGGCCATCCTTTGCCCTGCATAATTTTGCGGATTTCCACCTCACAAACGGGACACTGTCCCGCTCCTACGCTGCTGACTGGTGCGACAGCAAAATCTTCGGGGATCATGAGGCACTGCATCGCTTGCATTGCCTGCATGGCTCTCTCTTATCTGCTCGTTACGTTCGAATTTGGAACAGGGGGCTTAGGTGGTGTGGTAGATATGGGTACGGCTTGCGCGAATTTCCGAAATACCAACTGCCGACAGTTTTGACGCAACAAAAAAAAAATCAATCAGTTGTGCCTTATAACCCTGTTAGTTACGCATGCATATTCACACTTCCGAATTGTGAATTATTAACCAGAACCGCTTGAACACTTGTGTTTTTTTTTTTGTTTCCGATTGGATTCTAATTCAAAATGTTGGGGTTCTCCCGGAGTGGTTTCCCACTTCTAGATCGGGTCCCACCAGAGTTGCCAATTATGTTGCCTCTTTCTAGCTTTAGTCTATTTGCTCTGTTTCGGTCACCTTTGCTCATGAGTCGCCAGGTATCTTTATGATACCGCCACGTGGTTCAAGTTCAGGCATGATTAATAACACAGCAAACCGCTTAGTAAGGATTAAAACAACGGTCATTTATTATATACAACAAGCAATATTAATACCCTAATACTACTTTCTATATAACAAACCTATCACTTCTGGCCAATACTTAACTGAGGAAGAGCCCACCAGGTCAGGGAAACGAATGGCTTGTCCAATCAAATCTGGCCCGCGGGATTCAAAAGGCTGCTACAGGTCGGTGGCTATGTGTCTCTACCGGATAGCGATCGTTGGATTCAAACTTATGATACACGGTGGCTCATCTTGCGAAGGTCTCGGGTAGGCGAAGAGGAGAGAGAGAGATGTCTGAACTTGGATCTTCACTTTTATAAAGGCTTCCCGCCTCCCGGGAGTCCCAAGTGATTGGATTACGTCCCCAGTCTCTGGGATCGATGTGTCCAATGGTGAGGCGATTCCTTGATCGGGGGGTGGTCGCTCACTTGTCTTTTTTTCGGCCACTGCAGGCGCCGACAGGTCAGGCCCGGTATTCAATTGCTAATATGTTGCAATTGTTCCCGGGGATAGCCGATTTAACTGTGGATGTCTGAGTCGATTAGGTGTAAACAGTCCTGAATGCAACTGCGGATACCTGGGTTGATGGGCTGTTGATAGCCCTGAGTATCGATCTGGGCTACGTTCCCAGAGCTGAATATGCAAACCTGTCTGCAGCTGCCTGCTTGTGTCTTTTTGGCTGCTTTTCCCAGCAGTCTTTCGGGTTAGCCGTTTTAAACTGGGTTTTGGCCAGATTAATCGGAACGCAGCCATTTTATATAGAATTTACAGTGCAGAAGGAGGCCATTCGGCCCATCGAGTCTGCACCGGCTCTTGTAAAGAGCACCCTACCCAAGGTCCATAGCTCCACCCAATCCCCATAACCCAGTAACCCCACCCAACACTAAGGGCAATTTTGGACACTATGGGCAATTTAGCATGGCCAATCCACCTAACCCGCACATCTTTGGACTGTGGGAGGAAACCGGAGCACCCGGAGGAAACCCACGCACACACGGGGAGGATGTGCAGACTCCACACAGACAGTGACCCAAGCCAGAATCGAACCTGGGACCTTGGAGCTGTGAAGCATTTGTGCTATCCACAATGCTACCGTGCTTACATGGCTACAAACTGATGGTTGCTCCGATGTTCATTGTATATTTTAAAAGGTTAACATAAGTTCATTGAATAAACATTTTTTTGTTTTAAAAATACTTTTCTATTTCTTCCGTACCATGACTGTAGAGTGGGCCAAGCGCTGACCATAACGCAATACATTAAAAGTTGTGAGTCATATGAATTCCATGATACACTTTGGGGTTCTCTAAACCCTGGCCCATAACAAAATAGGGGCTCGAGGGGAGGGGGGGGGGCGGTAAATATATATCTATTGGACTGGCATAGTGAATTTAAAGACAGTGAGGGGTGAGCATATTGTGGTTGCTTTTCAGGTGTGGTATTCTAGTTTAAGTGGGGAGTGTGTTGTGCACGTAGCTCTTTCAGAGACTCTGATGTTTTTGCGGGTGGAGCCGTTCACACGCATTACCTTACAGACAGAGACTAAAAGCAGATTGTTTGATTTGGCAAACACATTGCAGTTAAAATTACCTGCCAAAATGCGAAAAGATAAGGTAAGTATGGCGGTGGATAAGCATTTAATGTTGCCTGAGACATAATTTGCCTAATTGGAAATGGCAAAATCCAGTTGCAAATTAAATAAATGAAACATGAGAAATAATTAAAGCAGCTTGAATACGAGAAAGTGGAAAAAGAAAGAGAGACAGGAGGATGTAGAGAGGAAAAAGAAATAAATAAGAAAGAAATAGAGAAGAAAAAGAAAGAGACAGAGAGAGGAAACAGAATGAGAGAGAGAGGAAAATGAAAGGAGAAGGAAGAAAGGAGAAAAGAAAGAATAGTCCTAACAGAACAAAAAGAAAGAGAAAGGGGGATAGAGTTCAGGAAAAAAGATAAAGAGAGTCCGTTTGAACTTCAGAAATGGGCATGAAACATGACAGTCAGTTAAAATTGGCAGACGTAAATGGAAATGTACAGTTGGATGATAGTGATGAGGATCGTGAGAAAGAGCGTCAAAGTCGGAGGCTTCGTGGGAATCTATTTAAAATGACCAAGCATTGCCAAGGTTTGACGAGAAGGAGGTAGAAGCCTTTTTTCATTTCATTTGAGAAGGTAGCTAAACAAATGAAATGGCCACAGGACATGTGGGTATGACCGATTCAAACAAAGCTGATAGGTAAAGCCAGTGAAGTGTTTGCATCACTACCGGAGGAGGTATCTGGGACGTGTGAGGAGGTGAAGAAATCCATCTTAGGTGCAGATGAACTAGTGCCTGAAGCCTGCCGACAAAGGTTTAGAAAAGTAAACAAAGAATTTGTTCAAACATACATGGAGTTTAAAAGGCACAAAGAGAGTAATTTTGATAAGTGGATAAGGGCTTTGAAAATAGACCAAACCTATGAAGCTCTCAGAGAAATTATACTTTTGGAGAAGTTTAAAAGCTCAATTCCTGATGTTGTGAGAAGTGCAGAGGGTTAAAACTGCGAGGTTAGCAGCAGGAATGGCAGATGATTATGAATTAGTTCATAACTCAAAGCTTGGTTTGCAACATCAGTTTCAGCCTGTGAGGGATAGAAATTGGGGACATGAGAAGTCTCAAGTGGTAGAGGCAAACGGCTCTGATGGGAGATAATAAGGAGAGCGTACCTCAGATTTAAAAAGAAATCCAGTAGGGTGGAAATGAAATAAAAAATTTCAAATGTTTTCACTGTAATAAACAAGGCCATGTAATATCACAGTGTTGTTGGTTGAAGAAAAGCACTGGGAAGGCTGATGTGATAAAACAGGAGAAGACCGTCGGGTTTGTTAAAGTGGTCAAAGAAAGCCCAAGCGTAACGAAGGAGGTGCAAAGGATTGTGCAGCCTGATCAAGAGGTGATTGATAACAAGGTGCCAGATCTCGTTAAATAATTTACTTGTGTGGGTAAAGTCTACTGATGTGTATCAGCAGGAGCAGGTAAAGAAGTCACAATTTTAAGAGATACGGCAGCTCGTCAATCTTTAATGATAATAAATTAAGAGTTATGTAGTTTGGAAAGAACGTTGCCAGAAAAGGTAAATTGTGGAACTCAGGGGGAGAGGAGTAGTGTTGCATTAGATAATGTCAGGTTGGAAAGTCCATTGAAGAGTGGTGAATTGGTAGTAGGTGCAATACAGAAACTATCTTGTCCAGGAATAAAGTTTATCTTGAGTAATGATACCGCTGGGTCGCAGGTGGGAGTAATGCCTACGGTGGTTGATAAGCCAGTGGAGAATCAGACAACTGAAGTGTTGAAGGACGAATATCCAAGGATTTTTTCAGATTGTGTAATAATACGGTCGCAATGTCACAGGTTGAGACAAGAGGAGAAATCAGAGAGTGAAGATCAAGTTGAAGTGCAATTATCAGAAACGATTTTTGATCAGATGCTTGAAATGAACAAAACAGCAGGAGGATGAGTCCGATATTTTTAGTTCAGGAAAATTGGCGGAGTTACAACAGAAAGATGCAGAAATAAAACGGATGCAGCAGAAAGCATACATGGAAGAGGAATCTGACTGGATACCAGAGTGTTATTACCGTACAAGTGATGTCTTGATGAGAAAACGGAGACCTTTACATCTGCAGGCGGATGGAAAGTGGGCAGAAGTTCATCAAGTAGTATTGCTGGTAGGTGTTGTGAGTTGCACATGAGGTACCAATGGGAGGTAATTTTGAAATAAGGAAAACTCAAGCTAAAATCAAGAAACATTCATATTGGCATGGACGACATAAAGATGTCGTTACATTTTGTCAATCATGTCACACATGTCAAGTGATAGGGAAGCCTCAGGCATTCAGGGCAGCACGGTAGCATTGTGAATAGCACAAATGCTTCACAGCTCCAGGGTCCCAGGTTCGATTCCGGCTTGGGTCACTGTCTGTGCGGAGTCTGCACATCCTCCCCGTGTGTGCGTGGGTTTCCTCCGGGTGCTCCGGTTTCCTCCCACAGTCCAAAGATGTGCGGGTTAGGTGGATTGGCCATGCTAAAATTGCCCATAGTGTCCAAAATTGCCCTTAGTGTTGGGTGGGGTTACTGGGTTATGGGGATAGGGTGGAGGTGTGGACCTTGGGTGGGGTGCTCTTTCCAAGAGCCGGTGGAGACTCGATGGGCCGAATGGCCTCCTTCTGCACTGTAAATTATATGATACCTATGATTGATAAAACCAGCGCCCTTAATACCCATTGCAGCATTTGAGAAACCGTTTCTACGGGTCCCAATTGATTTCGTAGGACCGCTTCCTAAAATGAAAAGTGGGAATCAATATCGTTTGACGATAATGGATGTGTCTACTCGATTTATACAAGCCATTCAAGTACGTAATATTTCAGCTAAACAGATTGTGGAGCAGTTACTTCAATTCTTTCCTAGATATGGACAACCCACAGCAATACAATCGGATCAAGGATCAAATTTCACCTCAAGGTTATTCAAATAGGTTATTGATTGCTCAGGAATAATACAACTTAAATCAACTGCGTACCATCCAAAATCGCAGGGAGCATTAAAAAGCTGGCATCACAAATCAAAGACAAGGCTCAGGGTGTATTGCCACGATTACCCAGAGCATTGGGATAAAGTATTTCCAACCATTCGGTTTAAAATTAGGGATGCTCCTAATGAGTCAACCAAATTTAATCCTTTTGAACTAACTTTTGGTCAGGAGGTCAGACGATCACTCGAATTGATTAAGGAAGAATTGCTGATTGAGAAATCAGAACTTACATTATCGGATGAAGTGTCAAATTTTAGGGAACGATTAAATAGAGCAGGTGAATTGGCGAGACAAAATGTGAAAGTTGCACTAAATGAGATGGAATGGGTTGAGGACAAGACCTCCAAATTTCGTAGTTTTGCCAGTGGGGATAAAGTTTTGGTGTAGTTCTCAGTAGTCGGTGAACCTTTAAAAGCTAGGTTTTGTGGATCTGATCAGATTGAAAGGAAATTAAGTGAGGTGAATTATTTGACATAAACACCAGATAGAAGGAAGACTCACCTAGTGTGTCATGTGACTATGATTAAAAGGTACTTTGAAAGGGAAGGAGAGAAAAAGGAGATTTGAATGATTCTCACTCAAAATGACGAACTAAATCCAGATGACTGTGAATTTGACATGCCTCAAATTAAATTGGAAAACGAGAATGTTCCTAAAAATTGGGATAGAGTCTTGACTTACCTTCCAGAGGAAACACGAACTGACCTGAAATAGTAATTGATATAACGTGATCAAGTGTATAGACATAAATTGGGAAGTGCTAAAATGGTTCGACATGATGTAGCTGTGGAAAATGCTGTTCCAATCAAACATCATCCAGGAGATTTCAGCTTTTGTGACTCTAGATGGGATATACCAATTGAACGTTATGCCATTTGGCATGAAAAACGCACCAGCCACATTTCAACGGTTAACTAACAAAGTTATTTCAGGATTACCCAATTGTATACATCGGCGATCTGGTAATTTTCAGCCAGACATGGACAGAACATTTGAAAAATCTGATGGAGTGATTCGATCGACGTCAGGAGGTGGATTTGGTGATAAATCTAGCCGTAAGTGAATTTGGAAAAGACCACGTCACGTTCCTTGAGGAGTTTCCGATACCCTCTGGACGGAGGGAAATAATGCGATTTTTTTTTGGCATGAGTGGATTTTATCGAACATTTGTGCAAACGTTTTGTAGGGTGATTGCTCCACTGATGGACTTGCTGAAGAATTGTCGAAAATGTCAGTGGACAGCGGACTTTAACCGGCATTTGACTACCTGAAAACTGTGGATAGCCAGTCTCCTGTGTTGCAGAATTACAAGGGTCGCTGCGATCAGATTGGACTAAAGTGCCTGACTTTAAAGAGAATTGCCGAGGCGTAGACAAATGGACGGATCTTGCCGAGATTTTCTTATTGAAAGAGACTGTCAATCAGGCCGGATTTCACTTGGAGGAAGAAGACAAAAAAATGATTCATTATTATACCTATTTGCGTGTGTTGCGTTTTGTTTCTTGGGGGAGGTGTCACGTGAGAGTAAAATTAAGAAATGGATGTTTTAGACATGTACCTTACGAAATGGGTGTTTATCAGTGACGTCAGAGTGTGGGTGGAGTTGGGCTGCCTGTCAGCGTTTTACTTTCGTTTCAGGCTGTTTGTTGCAGGGTGCATTTTCAGTGTTGGAGCTGAAGCCAGACAAAGCAGGTGTAATGTTGATCTCTCTGCCATGAAAATACTATCTCTTAATTATTTGGTGAATTCAGAATTAGAAATGTTCTCTGTCGTGAATGTAATACCTTATGTGCTTCTGTTAAAAGGTGTTTCTTTTGTATTCTGGATGTTGTTTGGGAGGTTATTAAGGATTACTTAGTGTTGTATTCTTTGGGGTGTTGTATTTGAATTGATGGTTGCTCAGATGTTCACTGTATGTTTTAAAAGGTTAACTTGAGTTGATAGAATAAACATTGTTTTGCTTTGAAAAATATTTTGCCATTTCTGCATTACTACGCCTGCAGAGTGTGTCGTGTGCTCCCCAAAGCACAAACAATTAAAAGTTGTGGGTCAGACGAATTAAATTATACTCTTTGGAGCTCTCTGAACCCTGGCTCATAACACTACACTGCCCAAAACTGTGCAAGGTAGGTGGATTGGCCACGCTAAATTGCTCCTTAATTGGAATAAATGTACCCTCAATTTATTTCAAAACAATCTCAATTCAATCGAGTGATTCTGGAGCAGGTACTCAATTAATTCATTTATCCGAGATAACATAACTGGGTTTAACCGTTAGTTTATTAATTGGAGCGATATCCCCCACGCCGATATCCTGTATCTCTAATCGCCTTTTAGCTACTTCATTCCGGCAAATACAGTTGAAATAAAAATGCTGTCATTCAAACAGTTGGCTTCGGCTCTTACCTGGGAGTTGTTGCTACCACTAATTTATATTTCCAGGACTTGCTTTTTGTCGATATACTTTTTGGAAAGTCATTGCCAAAATTCAACTCCTTCACTTCCCCTTGCTTCGTTGCTAACACGAGCTCATGCCTGTTTTCATGTAAATCTCATCCAATATTCTTCCACACCTTCAAATGACACAATCTACAAGGCTTTTGACTATCTGGATTGCGCACCCAGGTATTGTACCTCCTTTCAATATCCTTTACGAGCTTCAAGCGATTTTACCGATACAGTCATCAACATGCGTACTCTCACGTGCGATGTAAATCTTTTGGATTTGATTGGATTTGTTTATTGTCACGTGTACCGAGGTACAGTGAAAAGTATTTTTCGGCGAGCAGCTCAACAGATCATTGAGGACAGGAGAAGAATAGGGAATAAATGAAAATACATAACAGGGCAACACAACAGACAAAATGTAACTACATAAGCACTGGCATCGGATGAAGCACACAGGGGGTAGTGTTAATGAAGTCAGTCCATAAGAGGGTCATTTAGGAGTCTGGTAACAGTAGATAAGAAGCTGTTTTTGAGTCTGTTCGTGCGTCTTCTCGGACTTCTCTATCTCCTGCCCGATGGAAAAAGTTGGAAGAGTGAGTAAGCCGGGTGGGAGGGATCTTTCCCCAGGCAGCGGGAGGTGTAGATGGAGTCAATGGATGGGAGGCAGGTTCATGTGATGGACTGGGCGGTGTTCACGACTCTCTGATGTGTCTTGCGGTCCTGGGCCGAGCAGTTGCCATACCAGACTGTGATGCAGCACGATAGGATGCTTTCTATGGTGCATCTGTAAAAGTTGGTAAGAGCCAATGTGGACATGCCGAATTTCCTTAGTTTCCTCAGGACGTAGAGGCGCTGTTGTGCTTTATTGGTGGTAGATTCGACGTGGGTGGACCAGGACAGATTTTTGGAGATGTGCACCCCTAGGAATTTGAAACTTCTAACCATTTCCACCTCGGCCCCGTTGATGCTGATAGGGGTGTGTACTGTACATTGCTTCCTGAAGTCAATTACCAGTTCTTTAGCTTTGCTGGCATGGAGGGAGAGATTGTTGTCGCTACACCACTCCACTAGGTTCTCTGTCTCCCTCCTGTATTCTGACTCATCGTTATTCGAGATTCGGCCCACTATGGTCGTACGTAAGCAAACTTGTCGATGGAGTTGGAACAAAGTTTTGCCACGCAGTCGTGTGTGTGCTGGGAGTAGAGTAGGGGGCTAAGTACGCATCCTTGAGGGGCGCCGATGTTGAGGACTATTGTGGACGAGGTGTTGTTGTTCATTCTTACTGACAGTGGTCTGTTGGTCAGAAAATCGAGGATCCAGTTGCAGTGAAGTTGCAGGGAGTCTTCTTATAAACATGCCGTTTCTTTAAGGTTGGGTTGACTTTGGGTGATTTGCCATTGAGGCACCCGACTGAATTCAATTCTGCTTTTTGCATTGAACACATTTATTTCGTTCTCTGTCTCTGTCTGATTCTGGTTTAGCTGGTTAAAGATTGTTTGAGGAAAACAGGTCTGTCTCTTATCCCCATTTCGCTGTCTGAAGATAGTATGACACAAAATAAACGCATAACAAAACAATGTTGTATTTCTTGTGCATTGTTTGGACCTGGAATGTTATTCGCCTGATGCATATCTCTGAAAAATAATACTCTCAGACCATCTGCACATTGCTATCGGAAGTTCCACATTCAGCATGCTTTAATCTATGTTTTTAAACCAACACAAGGCCTTCTCTCGAAAGAGACTGGCAGTTTATTTTGCTCCCGAAGGAGGCAGAGAAATTATCCAGAATTATCATCCATATTTTTGAAGAATAACATGTTATTTGATACAAATATATTCTGCAACCATTAGCTGTTATAAATTAATTCGGTACACCGGTTGTTTGAGGGTGAAAGGTATCAAAATATGCATATAGAGGAGTTTTAATAGGTGTGAATGGAGAAAATCTTCAGATGCTTATTGGCAGCCATTTTTTCCACTAGGTCATTTCATCGTCAACGAACTCAGAAGTACAAAATGTTCCACAGAATAAAGAAAAGGTGGAGGTTTTCCATCGGTACATCTGCATGCTTCGGCATGGAGGTACCAACCTGTATCCCACATAATTCAATGGACATGAAAGGGAATGTAACATGAAAGTGCAAGTTTATGAATTTTTTGGCATGCGCATCATATCTAATTGTTTTATTGCACACAGAACATGCAAAGTTCAAAGATGGTATGCTGGCAATACATGGTTTGCTTTATTATTTCTAAATCAATTTGGGAAGGAAAGGACGAAGATGTCCGGTCTTAGTTATTGAATGGAAACGAAAGAAAAGCTTTTGCTGACCGTCATATTTTGAGTCCATGATATGTTGACGTATAACTGGAAAGGCGCAGACGTTTATCATGTCCTTCGCTGGAGTATTAATATGCTCATTGACATATGTCACATTCAAGCGGAGAGCGATCAAACACCTGAAAGACATGAATACATATACGTATATATATATATATAATCTGATTAAACCAAAAGATGAGTATAGCGAGAAAGAAAGTCGCAAGCCCAAAGAGGAAAGGTGAGCTCCGTCGTGTGCTTTCAGATCTTGCATCAATTTTAACTTTTCAAATAATATATGGCACCTTGATGGGGTCTGTTCTTCTTAAGAACATGGACATTGTGAATATTGTTTACAAGTCTGCTCTTGTATCTCACAGATCTTACAAAGTGCAACGATGGTAAGTATGCAACAGCAGTTTTTTTGTCGCTCTGCGTTAACGTCCGGGAGACTGAACGTTTGTAGCAAGCGTTATTTGTTCACTTCAGCAAACAAATGTCTTTGTGTTCAGCAGTCGTTACAAATAACCACATCGAAGATTGTCTGAAGGCTCACTGGAAAGAAAAGTAATTTTCTGATATGCGTAGTTCACGTAAGCCGTGTGTTCAAGAAGGTAGCTGGCTTCCAGTCGGTGAGGGAAGTAATGTAACATTGAGGGTAACAGACGTTGTGGAGTGAAGGAAGGAATAAGGGGATGAGAAACATATCAGCCATGATTGAATGGCGCAGCAGGCTCGATGCAGAGAATGGTCTAATTATGTTCCTATGTCATATGGTCCAAGAGATTTTGGGTGTGCCATAGCACAGAGTCATAGAATCGAATCATAGAATTCCGACAGCGCAGAAGGAGACTATTTGGCAACTAAGCTCCGAAAGAGTCCCACTCCCTCGCCCAGTCCCTGTTACCAAATATAACCTGCACATCTTTGGAAACTAAGAGCGACTTAGCACTGCCCGTTCACATATCCTGCACATTTTTGGACCGTTGTCGGAAACCTACGCAGACTATATGAGAAATTGCAGACTCCACAGACACAGACTCGGGGCCAAACAATTGCACCTTAGGAATCAATGTTATGATTTCCCCGTCTCGAAAATGACGCATTGAAAAAAAAGTATGGGCCTCTGTCCAAATAGCCTAATAGGTTTTCTTCGATAAGAAATGGCGCTACAGTTTTGGTACCATTCAATAGCGTGGCTTCAAGATGCCAAGGTGCAGCCCGCATAATGGAGTTAACTTAAACCAAATGCTGCGATAGTTGGATCAGTGCAACGCTATGGAATTTTATCGGTTTTAAATATTTCGTGATTTATTTTGTCATTTGCGTCATGCTATGCATTGATATCGCGATAGAATATTTATATCGAGAATATTTCGCGACTGTGAAATATTCATAAACTTTGCATCAGGCTGCCTGTCTCTGTTGCTCACATAAATATTATTATTCTTCATTTGTAATGGTTGCGAGGTTTGTTGGCTGGGCCTGGCTCGGCTTCCTACCACGAATCGCCATTAAAGGTGATTGCTTTTTAAATACATTTAGAGTACCCAATTCATCTTTTCCAAATAAGGGGCAATTTAGCATGGCATGTCCACCTCCCCTGGTCATCTTTGGCTGGTGGGGGGCAAAAACCACGCAAACACGGGTAGAATGTGAAAACTCCACACGCACAGTGACCCAGAGCCGGGATCAAACCTGGGATCTCTGCGCCGTGAGGCAGCAGGGCTACCCCACTGCGCCACCGTGCTGCCCTTGAAAGGTGATTGTGGGCTGCCTTCTTGATGCGCTGTAGTCCATGTCATGTGGATACACTGATGCAGCTTCAGGGAGACAATTAAAGGATTTCGATCCAACGACACTGATGAAAGGACAATATATTTGCAAGTCAGAATGGTGACGGACTTGAAGAGGTACATCCAGATGGCGGTGTTCCCATATATCTGCTGGCCTTCTGATTATAGAAGGTAGATGGCGTGGGTTTCGTGGGTACAATCTCATGGGCCTCCGTGAGATGCTGAAGTGAATCTTGTTGATAGTGCGTACTGCTGCTAATGTGCGTCTACGGTGAAGGGAGTGAATGCTTCTGGAAAGGGTGCTCGACAATCGGTATGCTTGTCTTGAATGAAGCCGAGCTCGTTGACTGGTGGTGGAACTGCAGTTATTCAATAAGTGAGCAGTATTACATCAGTTTACTCAATTTTTCCTTCTAAGAGGTGGATATGCTTTTGGAATTGAGGGGGTGAATTACTTTCCGCAGGTTTCATCGTCTTTTTCCTGATTCATTTACGGGATGTGTGATTCGCTGCTTAGAACAACATTTATTTTCCAATCGTAGTTAGCTGCCCTGCAGAAGGCGGTGTTGATTTTCCGGGACGGCAGTTACAGGATTTCGATCCAACGACACTGAAGAAAGGACAATATCTTTGCAAGTCAGAATGGTGAGGGACTTGAAGTAGTACATCCAGGTGGCGGTGTTCCCATATATCTGCTGCACTTTTGATTATGGAAGGTAGACGTCGTGGATTTCGTGAGATGCTGAAGTGAATCTTGTCGATAGTGGAGACTGCTGCTACTGTGCGTCTATGCTGAAAGGAGTGAATGCTTACGGAAGGGGTGCTAGTCAATCGGGAGGCTTGTCTTGGATGGGGCCAAGCTCATTGTCTGGTGGTGGAACTGCATTCATTCATGCCAGTGAGCAGTATGACATCAGATTCCTGAATTTTGCCTTGTTAGGGGTGGATATGCTTTTGGAATTGAGGGGGTGAATTAGTTTCCGCAGGTTTCATCGCATTTTTTCTGATTCATTTACGGGATATGGGATGCGCTGCTTAGGCCAGCATTTATTTTCTATTCGTAGCTGACCAAATAAGGCGATGCTGAGTTTCCGTCTTGAACTGCTGCAGCACTTGAGGTGCAGCTGCACCCACTGTGTTGCTAAGGAGGGAGTTACGGAATGGTGCCCCAGCGAGAGTGAAGGAACGACGATATATTTCCAAAACAGGGATGTGAATGACTTGGAGCGGAACCTCCAGGTGGTGTGGTTCCCAGGTATCTGCTGCTCTTGTCCTTCTCAATGATAGTGATCCCGAGTTTCGAAGGTGCTTGCTAAAGTACCTTTGGTGAGTTACTGTAATGAGTCTTCTAGAGAATTAACTCATCTCCATTGTTCACCGGTGGTGGAAGGTTTGAATATTTTTGAAAAGTGGAGCAATCAAGCAGACTGGCTTATCCTGGATGGCCTCGAGCTCCTTGAGTCTTCTTGGAGTATCACTTATGCAGGTAACTTGAGATTACTCAATTACACACCTGCCTTGTGCCTTGTAGATTGTGGACAGCCTTTGGAGGTCAGCAGGTGAGTTACTCGCCATAGGATTCTTAGTCATTGACCTGCCCTGGTAGCCACAGTATTAATACAGCTCGTCCAGGACAAGTTATGATCAATGGTGACACGCAGGATGCAAATGTGGGAAATTCAGCGATGGTAATCCGAGTTATTGGAAAGTGCAGGTAGTTATATCTTATAGTGGTGAACATTGTTGCTTCACAGCGCCAGGGCCCGTGGTTCGCTTCCCGGCGTGGGTCATTTTCTGCGGAATCTGCATGTTTTCACTGTTTCCGCGAGGGTTCCTTCAGATGCTCCAGTTTCATGCCACATGCCCCGAAAGATGTGCTAGTTAGGTAATTTGGACATTCTGAATTTTCCCTCTGTGTCCCCGAACAGGCGCCGGAATGTGGCGACTAGTGGCTTTTCACAGTAACTTCATTGCAATGTCAAAGTAAGCCTACTTGTGACAATACAGATTATTATTGTTATTATTCTTTTTATTATTATACGAAATGGCTTTTTGCTTGCACTTGTGTGTTGCGAATGGAACTGGACATTTTTTAACCACAGCCTGGACAGTGTCCAGTTCTTGGGCAAGGCCTGCTTCATAATCTGAGGAGGCAGCAATGGTCCTGAATATTCTAAAGTGATCTTGAAACATCGATAATGCTGAACTTACGATGGAAGGGAATTCATTGATGAAGCAGTTGACGAAGGTTGGACCTCAGACACTCCCCCGAGAAACACCCGCTGTGACGTCATGCAGCTTAGATGATTGCCCTACAGCTAATACAGCCATCTTTCTTTGTGTCAGGTATTGCTCAAACCAGTGCAGATTTCCCCCCTCATGTCCATTGACTCCAATTTAGCTTCTACATGACACACTCGGATAAATTCTGCCTTGATGTCAAGAGCTGCCACTCACACCTCATATCTAACATTCAATAATTTTGTATGTTTGAGATGGAATGATATCAGGAGCTGCGTGACCCTGGCGGAATCCTAACTTAGCGTTCGTGACCAAGTTATTGCCGAGTATACTGAGCGTCCGTGATCAGATTATTGCTGAGTAAGTGCCGCGTGATAGCACTGTTTATGTCTCCTTCCATCACTTTACTGATGACGGAGAACACACTGATCGGGTGGTAACTGGCTGGATTGAATTGCTTTGTTTACACATAGGTAATTGACCAGATTGATAGTTAGATGCCGGTTTTGTAGCTGAACTGGAAACGCTTCGATATGGGTACAGCATGCCCTGAAGCACAATACTGTAGTACTATTGTCGGCTCTTCATTGAATCCCTACAGTGAAGAAAGAGGCCATTTTGCCCATCGAGTCTGCGCCCATCCTTTGAATGAGAACACTCTCTGGCCCCATTCCCCCTTATCCCTGTAACCCTATAATCTAACGGACACATCCCGAGACACCAAGGGGCAATTTATCATGGCCAATCCACTTAACGCACATGCATCATTTCACACTTAGGACGAAACCGGAGCACCCGGTTCAATCCCATGCCGACACAGGGCGACCAAACTCCTCGCAGACAGTGACCCATGGCAAGTATTGAATCTGCGTCCCTGCCGCTGTGAGGCAACCATGTTAACCACTGTATCACCGTGCCTCCCACGAGCCACTGTATTAAGAAGGCAAGCACAATTCAGTTTCTGGTCTCAGGAAAACCCCAGCATGTCGATAGTTTTGAATTCCGTGATCGAAAAGCCATTGAAAATCAACGTGCGATAGTTTGATAATCTCGTACTGGAGATGGTCATTGCCTGGCACTGTTGTGGCCCGTATGTTATCTGCCATTTGACAGCGAACGTTTGGATATTGGTCCAGTGTTTGCTGCATTTGCACGTGTCTGCTTCACTGTCTGAGGTATTGCGAATGATGCGGAATATTGTGCAAACATCCCCATATCTGAGCTCATGGTGAACAATCAAATGTCATTTTTGAAGCACCAGAAAATGGTTGGGTCTGGAGCAGCACTCCCACGAACCTTTGCAGTGATCTCACCGATCTGAGATGATTGAGATTCAACGAGCACTACCAGTTAATTTGTGCAAGGTATGAATCCACCCAGTGGAATGTTGCCCCGTGATTCCGTTTGACGCAAGCTTTGATGGGCTCCTTGATTCCTTACACGATCAATTGTTGCATTGATGTCAAGGGCAGGCACTCACACTTCACATCTGAAGTTTAACTCTATTGTGCATGTTCAAACCAATGCTGGAATGATGTCAAGAGCTGAATAACATTGCATGAAATCAAACTGAGCATCAGTGATCAGCTTATTGCTGACTACGTGCTGCTTGGTGGTCTTGTCTATGACCACTCCCACCACTTTACTGATCACTGAGTGTACAGTAACAGGGCAGTATGCGGCCGGGATGGATTTGTCCTGATTTTCGTGTTCAGGGTAGATCTGACAATTCTCCGTATTGCTGTGTGCATTCTCACCCATTGATTTCTTTGGTGTCCTCCCTTTGATGCGACATCACACTTCGGTTCATATGCGAACATATATTCAGATTACACGAATAAGAAGCTGAAAAGCGAACAAAGGTACATAATAGGTTTGTAACTGATTTCCGACATGCATTAGAACAATTTCTATATTTTCTTATCATGACCTACGTCGCCACAGGAATATTCACGGCCCTCGCGATCATGAGAGTAAGTCGAGACTTGGGATTCAGGGCGTTTATCACGAGTCGTGATGTTGACATTTTAAAGCCTATTTGCGTTGGTGAATGCATCAATGGGCTTATTTTTTTAAAATTGTGCTTTGCCTTCTATTCATCGGCAGTTAAAACTCATGTGAGACACCGTGATAAACATATAGAACATAGAACGATACAGCCCAGTACAGGCCCTTCGGCCCACGATGTTGCACCGAAACAAAAGCCATCTAAACTACACTATGCACTTATCATCCATATGCTTATCCAATACACTTTTATATGCCCTCAATGTTGGTGAGTTCACTACTGTTGCAGGTAGGGCATTCCACGGCCTCACCACTCTTTGCGTAAAGAACCTACCTCTGACCTCTGTCCTATATCTATTACCCCACAGTTTAAAGCTATGTCCCCTCGTGCCAGCCATTTCCATCCGCGGGACAAGGCTCTCACTGTCCACCCTATCTCACCCCCTGATCATTGTGTATGCCTCTATTAAGTCTCCTCTTTAGCTTCTTCTCCCCAACGAAAACAACCACAAGTCCATCAGCCTTTCCTCATAAGATTTTCCCTCCATACCAGGCAACATCCTGGTAAATCTCCTCTGCACCCGCTCCAAAACCTCCACGTCCTTCCTATAATGCGGTGACCAGAACTGTGGGCAATAATCCAAATGCGGTCGTACCAGAGTTTTGTACAGCTGCAACATGACCTCATGACTACGGAACTCAATCCCTCTACCAATAAAGGCCAACACTCCATAGACCTTCTTCACAACCCTATCAAGCTGGGTGGCAACTTTCAGGGATCTATGTACATGGACACCTAGATCCCTCTGCTCAGCCACACTTCCAAGAACTTTACCATTAGCCAAATATTCCGCATTCATGTTATTCCTTCCAAAGTGAATCACCTCACACTTCTCTACATTAAACTCCATTCGCCACCTCTCAGCCCAGCTCTGCAGCTTATCTGTGTCCCTCTGTAACCTGCTACATCCTTCCGCACTGTCGACAACACCACCAACTTTAGTGTCGTCTGCAAATTTACTCACCCCCCTTCTGCGCCCTCATTGATAAAAATGACAAACAGCAACGGCCCCAGAACAGATCCTTGTGGTACGCCACTTGTAACTGAACTCCATTCTGAACATTTCCCATCAACCACCACCCTCTGTCTTCTTTCAGGTAGCCAATTTCTGATCCACATCTCTAAATCACCCTCAATCCCCAGCCTCCGTATTTTCTGCAATAGCCTACCGTGGGGAACCTTATCAAACGCTTTTCTGAAATCCATATACACCACATGAACTACTCTACCCTCGTCTACCTTTTCAGTCACCTTCTCAAAGAACTCGATAAGGTTTGTGTGGTTTGTAAGGTTTGTGACCTACCCTTCACAAAGCCATGCTGACTATCCCTGATCATATTATTCCTATCTAGATGATTATAAATCTTGTATCTGATAATCCCCTCCAAGACTTTACCCACTACAGACGTGAGGCTCACCGGTCTATAGTTGCCGGGGTTTTCTCTGCTCCCCTTTTTGAACAAAAGGACCACATTTGCTATCCTCCAGTCCTCTGGCACTATTCCTGTAGCCAATGATGACATAAAAATCCAAGCCAAAGGTCCAGCAATCTCTTCCCTGGCCTCCCAGAGAATCCTAGGATAAATCCCATCAGGCCCCGGGGACTTATCTATTTTCAGCCTGTCCAGAATTGCCAACACCTCTTCCCTACGTACCTCAATGCCATCTATTCTAATATCCTGGGTCTCAGCATTCTCCTCCACAACATTATCTTTTTCCTGAGTGAATACCGACGAAAAATATTCATTTAGTTTCTCGCCTATCTCTTCAGACTCCACACACAACTTCCCATCCCTGTCCTTGGCTGGTCCTACTCGTACCCTAGTCATTCGCTTATTCCTGACATATCTATAGAAAGCTTTTGGGTTTTCCTTGATCCTACCTGCCAAATACTTCTCATGTCCCCTCCTTGCTCGTCTTAGCTCTCTCTTTAGATCCTTCCTCGCTACCTTGTAACTATCCATCGCCCCAACTGAAACTTCACACCTCATCTTCACATCGGCCCCCTTCTTCCTCTTAACAAGAGATTCCACTTCTTTGGTAAACCACGGTTCCCTCGCTCTACGCCTTCCTCCCTGCCTGACCGGTACGTACTTATCAAGAACACGCAGTAGCTGATCCTTGAACAAGCTCCACTTATCCATTGTGCCCAACACTTGCAGCCTACTTCTCCAAACTATCCCCCCCCCCCCCCCAAGTCACGTAAATGGCATCATAATTGCCCTTCCCCCAGCTATAACTCTTGCCCTGCGGTTTATACTTATCCCTTTCCATCACTAACGTAAACAATTACGTTTGGGAGTTGATCCCAAATACGACTATCTGCCTGTGATAACTAAAAATCTAAGTAGTTAAGTAAGGAGTGGTACATTCAATGTCATAGGAAACGGCCGCAATAGCGAGGTACTCGTACATTTTCATCCCAATCGGAACAAACGGGATGCCGGTCTCTATCTTGTACGGATATCATATAAGCTCATTGCGAGCCCTAGCGTTGGTGGTCCTCCACCCAATAGTAGGGAATCTCGCATCACACTCCTCTCACGGAGACATCGATTATGTTTTCCCGGTGCGCCTTGTGAGCCTTATTACACACTTCCCTACAAATCCGAAAGATTCCATCGAGTCTCCTGTAGAGTGGGGCGTCATGTTCGATTTGTACATTGCTGCAGACTCAATAGTTGATGTAATTTAAAAAGTGTAATTCGTACAAGCAATGCAAAGACGTCCTACATAGTCAACGAGGATCGATGCAATTCCACAATTACAACCGTGCTTTTCTATTAAATATCTCGCCAGATAAATAATTAACGCCAGGTTCTTTCCTGGCCAACTACTCCACCTCCTTGTTGGTTGACTTTCGGTTTGGGCTGTGATCATGTTAAAACTTGCCTCTTGTCCGTTATCGGACTCAGACATTAATAGATGAAAGCAAAAACTGACAAAACGTGTCAAAATGCGCCTCAGCATGAAACGTTGCTTACGTTCAACTGAAGGTGCTGCATTATAGCCGGAACAACATAATGTTAGGAACTGGGATTTTGTTCTTTGAAAAGACGCGAACCAAAATTCACTCTGGAAAAAAAAGGACGCTGCACAAATCTACGGACAACCTCTAGATCGCAATGACATCACTGAAATAAATTGGTTGCTTCCTTGGCTGTGCGTGAAATTCAGAGAGCCTAAAAGATGTTGGCAAATGTTCTTTATTAACTTTAAAAGAACAATTGAAAGTTAGCGGCTGCAACAGTTCGAAACTGCGCAGTCCAGGAATTTTCATGCGGCGAATCCCGCATCATTTTTCATGGAATGGATAGTGTCCCACATGGACCCAGTGCAAGCGCCTGATTAGAAGTGGAATTCGTCAGGTGTGACGCCAGATTTTTCTGTCGTGTAAGTCCACGAATTCTGCATTGGCGTCAACACCGACTCACAAAAACGGAGACTCCCGTCCCCTGGTTTTCCGCCGTTTTACAATGGGATTTGCCATTGAAGTCACCCAGCATTGTCGAAAAACACACGGACAGGGGTGTACTGGCGTGCATTGCCGACAAGAGTATTTCGCACAATGTTGCAATCTGTATGTCCAGCGTAGAGTAAATGCCAACTAATCTAAATTTGTTTTCCACTGTCGTCTTTTAATGTCCCCCCCCCCAACCCTCATAATTTTTGACTAAATGAATGCAAATGCAAAGAGTTCGATTGATATCACGTGTGCATCATGTTTTGAAAATATGTCAGGTTCTTTCTGAGCGTTTGTTAAAGTTGAGTTTTGTTTCTAGATTTGTTGGCTTGCTGGACTCTCTTTATTGCTATTCACAACTTGCAAATTGGGGATATTGTTCAAACATCTACTTTTATTGATCAACAGATCTTACGAAGGCCAACAATGATAGGAAAACAATAACAAATGTTTATATAGCTGCTGGGAATTGGGGGAGACTCAACAATTGTATCGAGTGTTCTTTGTTCAATGTAAAACACAACGATCGTCTTAACTCCTAAAACAAATCGTACCACCTGGCTTGAATATTTGCCAAATGCTTTCGGATTTCCGTTGGTTGGTCTCTGATCGATATTCATAGCAAAGTGAATGCGGGAACAAAATTCAATGACCTGCTTTAATTCCACACGGAATTGACCAAGGTTAAAGCTGGTATGGGCGCAACGTGCAGCTTGTTTCATTATATACAACAGGACTAATAGCTGACCGAGCAGATAAAGACACGAGTCGACACAGTAGGCGCAGTGGCCATGAATGTGAGGATATAAAAAATCTAAAGTGTTTAATTTGCACGAACAAGGTTTGGGAGACAGAATGACCCTCCGGGTGCAACGGAGAAAAATCAGCAGTGAGTTCGAACATTAGAGCAACGGGCATGCGTTCTTCATCATGGATACATGGGGAAGCATGCATAAAGCTCAGAGATGATGCGAATCCCAAGATTTCGAAACAGCACCATGCCTGACAATTGATGTATAAGTGCAGGTACAAAGAACAACAAACGTAATGGGTATGGAATTTATACATGCATTGAAGAACGATAAAGGCGTAAAAGTAAACCTTTGAACATTCTTGAGCATCCATGACATACGGGACAATCAACTTCTTGAACACTGCGTCATTGAAAGGAATCCTTCAATATTCGTGAAATTGAAAATCAAGTTGTTGATCCATTTGAGGGTCATTCACATATTACGAAATAGACAGAACCAATACACGAAACCGATTTAAAAATGAAGAGATGCTGCTGTGAAGGTCAAATTTACCTTTTGCAACATATAACTATAGAATTGATGTTGACAATGCTTGGCACAGAATGTGTTATGTTGTTACATATCATCACATCTTTTGGAGACCTGGAATGTTATTCATTCGGTGCTAATCTCTGACAAGTAAAATTATCAAAACATCTGCATTTTCTTGTCGCAATTCCATACTCGACATTCTAAAATCTATCGCTATATCCTTCTCTCGAAAGAGCCTACCAGATTGCATATAATGCCGAATATTGCACAAAAAATAGACGGAATTACCAACCATATCTTTGCGAATTGACATGCAATTTATAAATATTTATTCTGCAACCGTTAGATGTTTTAAAATATTTCGGCACTGCGCCCAAGATAAAACTCTTTTTAGAAGGTGATCGTTATCAAACGATTCACATATGAGAGTGTAAATTACTGGTGTGAAGAGAGAAAATCTTCAGATACTTATTGGCAGTCAGTCTGTCGAGTCGGTTTTTTAGTAGTCGTCTAATTGAGCTGTACAAAATGCTTTCACAGTTAAATAAAAGATGGAGGTTTTCCATCGGTACTCCCGCGTGCTTTAGCGTGAAGGTGCCACGCTGTATCCCATATAATTGTCTTGACATGAAAAGGATGTAACATGAAAGTGCAAGTGTTTATGTTTTTGCCACGTGCTTATCTTATTGTTTTATTATGTTCATTGACTATATCACATTCAAGCGGAACGTGATCAAACAGCTGAAAACCATGAATATATACATCTATATGTATATAGAATCTGAGCAAACCGAAAGATGAGTATAGCGAGACAGAAAGACGCAAGCCCAAAGAAGATGGGTGACTGCTGAGTTCGAAATTTAGTGTCACCGTCATACGTTCTTCAACATAGCTGCATGAGGAAACATGCATGGCGTTTCACGCCCAGAAAAGTCCCGTGCATTCTGAACAATACAATGTTTGCGTCGGCATAGAAAATCACGGGACTCTGGAGGTGCAGATGTTAGCGGTATACAATTTTTGATACACCGATTACGGGAAAAGGTATAAAAGCAATGCGTGAAACATACTTTAGCATCCATGACGCATACGGCAATCAGTGATATGATCTTCAAACGTCTTGTTTATGTGGCAATCACAGCATCACGCCTTTTCGAATATAGTATTGGATTAAGTATTTCTAGTGTAATGAATATGCCAAAGAATGAGGACGTTTTTTGTATACGTGTCTTCATCTTACTGCGTCAATTTAAGAAGCTTAATCAATTCACAATTAAATTATGCAAAGCCATTGCGGCAGGCTATTTCTATCTTCAGGGGCTGGTGCAGAACAGTGGGCTAAAAGTTGCTTGTAATGCAGAATAAGGCCAGCAGCGCGGGTTCAATTCCCGTCCTGGGCTCCCAGAACATGCACTGGAATGTGGCGACTAGGGGCTTTTCACAGTAACTTCATTGAAGCCTGTCTGTGACATTAAGCGAATATTATTATGATCTTCGCGCCATGTGACTTAAAGAATCATCGTGTCCTTTCAGGCCTTTCTAAATCTTAACTTTTCGATTAGTATATGACACCTTGATGGGGTCGGTTCTTCTTACCAACTTGGACATTGTAAATATTGTTTACAAGTCTGCTCTTGTGTCTCACAGATCTTACAAAGCGTAATGATGGTAAGAAAACAACAACAGTGTATTGCCGCTCTGCGTGAAATTCCGAGTGACTGAACGTTTGTAGCAAGCGTTCTTTGTTCACTTCATCAACAAAATTGCTCTGTGGTCAGCAGCCTTAACAAATAACAACGCCAAAGATTTTCTCTAGGCTCACTGGAAAGAGATAATTTTTCCGATGGGCGTCGTTCAACTAAGACGCGTGTTTCAGGCGTTTTTTCAGTCGGGGAGAGAAGAAATTTAACAATGAAAGGATCATGCTCTGTGGAGTGAGGGAAGGAGAATGGGGATGAGAAACATGTCAGTCATTATTGAATACCGCAGCAGATTCGATGGACAGAATGGTATAATTCTGCTCCTATGTCTTCTGATCGAAAATGATTTTGGTGTTTCAAAGCACAGAATCATAGTATAGAATCACAGAATTCCCACAGTACAGAAGAAGGCTATTTGGCCCATATAATCTGCGCCGACACTCTGAAAGAGGCCCAGTGCCACGCTCTGCCCCTATTACCCCACATAGCCTGCACATCTTTGAACACTAAGGGGCGACGTGGCACTGTCCATTCACATCTCCTGCACATCTTTGGACCGTGGTCGGAAACCGACGCAGACTAGTGGAAAAAGTGCAAACCCCACACGGACACCCAACCGCGGCCGTAAGTGGTGCATCTTTCTCTGGTGGATATAGATGGATTATGTAGCATACACGTCATAAGTCTATGGGAAGTTGGGAGGAGGGCCTGAATGCTCACTTCGTATGCTCGGTGTAGAAAAACGTACAAAATCTACTCTTCACAAGTGCAGAGACAAGCATGCAGCGACAAATCAGTATTTAGCTGTGAGATAAAAATGTGCTGGAATGCCTGAACAGAAAGGTTGCATGGGGAATGAACAGATAAGCAGAGCATTCCAACATCAGAGCCACGATCATGAGTTGTTTACACCACAGTCACGGCGACACATTCACAGCTTTGGACCGCTGTGTGTATCTCGAGAAATGGAAAAAGTGCCATGTTTGTCCATAGATGTTGAAGCAGGTACAGATGGGGGGACAGTCCTAAACGGATATACAATTGATAGATACTGTGAAGAGAGCTACAGGCCGACGGAAAAGAAGTTGAAAACTCGGGGGCATCCATGAGCACGGGTATTCGAATTTCTGAACACGGGGTGATCGTATGCAGATTTCAATATCATCAGCTTGAATAGAACATTTGTGATCGATTTGTGGTATAGCACATTGCTGGGACGTATATGGGACAATGTTTTAAAAATCACCCATTTTCTGGGCTTCTAATAAACAAAATACTAACTGACAATATAACGGTAGTTAAGCAGTTAGGCGGAGATGGATTTTGACAATTAGTTGTCATTACACTGATAATAAAGTCAGAATTTGTAAAAATCCTAAACTTTAAGCGTACTCCTAAACAACTGCACCTTTTGAATCAAAATTCTGGATTTCCCTAGCTTAAAAATGTTGCATTGAACAAAATGTATGTCCTCTGTCCAATTGGCTTTATAGCTTGTCCTGTATCAGAAATGGCGCTACAGTGTTGGTATGATTCAATACCAATACCTGAAGGTGCCAAGCTCGGTCCCGCATAATCCAGCTGGCTTACAAGTGCATAGCATGTTGACAGATGGTCGCGAATTGTGATTTTCCACATATGGTTCTTTAACTGTGATGAAATGTGCATTGTATTCTCCGCAGTGTCTTAAAGTGTGGAAACGTCCGCATTCACTTTATGGTGTCGTCAGCACAGTTGAGGCTCGATAATTTCCAAACACAGAGACCCTTTGGCGAGAGATGCACAAAGCACAAATACTTTTTCAAGGCACATGTTGCGACAATTCGTTCAACCTAACGCCACGGAATTGTATTTGTTTTAAATAATTTGTGTTTTTCTGTCATTTCCGGCATGCTATGTATGCTTATGGCGATACAATCTTTTGCTTCTGATAAATATTCATAAGCTTTACATCGGACTGCCTGTCTCTGTTGCTGAGACATTTAATATTATGAATATTAGGAGGAGTTTTCATTTTTAAAGTACGTGGGCTTCGCTGGCTGGGCCAGTATTGGTTTCCTATCAATAATCGCCGTGACAAAGGGTGGTTCCCGGTCTTCTAGATGCGCTGCAGTCTTTGTGGTGTAGGTACGCTGACACAGATTTAGGCAGGGAGTTGCATGATTTTGTCGCAACGAACTGACGGAAGGACAATATACGTCCAAGTCAGAAAGGATTGGATTGAATTTGTTTATTGTACCGAGGTACAGTGAAAAGTATTTTTCTACGAGCAGCTCAACAGATCATTAAGGACATGGGAAGAAAAGGGAAGAAAATAAAATACATAATAGGGCAACACATGGAATACAATGTAACTACGTAAGCACCGGCATCGGATGAAGCATACAGGGTGTAGTGTTAATGAGGTCAGTCCATAAGAGAGTAATTTAAGAGTCTAGTAACAGCGAGGAAGAAGCTTTTTTTAAACTGTTCGTGCGTGTTCTCGGATTGTGTATCTCCTGCCCGATGGAAGAAGGTGGAAGAGTGAGTAAGCAGGGTGGGATGGGTCTTTGATTATGCTGCCCGCTTTCCCCAGGCAGCGGAAGGTGTAGATGGAATCAATGGATGGGAGGCAAGTTCATGTGATGGACTGGGCGGTTTTCACGACTCTATGAAGTTTCTTGCGGTCCTGGGATGAACAGTTTCCAAACCAGGCTGTGATGTAGCGAGATAGGATCCTTTGAATGGTGCATCTGTAAAAGTTGGTAAGGATTAATGTGAACATGCCGAATTTCCTTGGTTCCGGAGGATTGATAGGCGCTGTTGTGCTTTATTTGTCGGAGCGTCGACGTGAGTGGACCAGGACAGATTTATGGAGATGTGCACCCCTAGGCATTTGAAACTGCTAACTATCTCCACCTCGGCCCCGTTGATGCGGACAGGGATGTGTACAGTACTTTGCTTCAAGAAATCAATGACCAGCTCTTTAGTTTTGCGGGCATCGATTGCGAGATCCTTGTCGCCGCACCACTCCACTAGGTTCTCTATCTCCCTCCTGTTTGCTGACTTGTCGTTATTCGAGTCACGGCTCACTCTGGCAGTATCGTCAGCAAACTTGTAGATGGTGTTGGAACCAAATTTTGCCACGCTGTCGTGTCTGTACAGGGAGTAGAGTAGGGGTTAAGTACGCAGCCTTACGGGGCCCCGGTACTGAGGACCATTGTGGGGGAGGTGTTGTTGTTAATTCTTACTGATTGTGGTCTGCTGGTCAGAAAATCGAGCATTTAGTTGCAGAATGAGGAGACAATTCCTGGGTTTTGGAGCTTTGATACGAGGTTGGCTGGGATTCTGGTGTTGAAGGCGGAGCTATAGTCAATAAATAGGAGTCTGATGTAGGAGTCCTTGTTGTCGAGATGCTTTATGGATGAGTATAGGGCCAGCGAAATGGAGTGTGCTGAGGACCCGTTCCGACGGTGTGCGAATTGCAGTGGGTCAAGGCATTCTGGGAGTATAGAGGTGATGCGCTTCATCATGAACCTCTCGAAGAACGTCATTACGACTGAAGTGAGGGCAACCGGATGGTAGTCATTGAGGCACATTTCCTAGTTCTTATTTTGCACCGGTATGATGGTGGTCTTCTTGAAAGAGGTGGGACCTCGGAGTGGAGTATGGACAGGTTAAAAATGTCCGCCAGCACCTCGCCTGATCCTGTATGCATGTTCTGAGTGCACGACCAGGGATCCTGTCCGGGCCCCTCGCCTTCCGAGAGTACCCTTTCAGGAAGGCCGATCTGACTTCGGAAGGTGTGATGGTGGGTGTGGGTGAGTTATGGGCTGCTGCGCACTCGACAGTGGATTGCTGGTTACCTGCTCTAACCGAGCATAGAATGCATTGAATTCATCAGGGAGGGGTGTGCTGCTCCCGGAGATACTGCTCGGCTTCGCTTTTTGTCTTGTATATAGTTTAGTCCTTGCCACAACCGCCGAGAGTCTGCCTGTGACTCAAGCTGAGTTTCATAAGAACAAAAGATCTAGGAACAGGTGTAGGCCATCTGGCCCCTCGAGACTGATTCACCATTCACTGAATCTTTGTGGACTCAGCTCCACTCTCCGGCCCGTACACCATATCCCCGAATCCCTTTATTCTTTAGAAAGGTATCTAACTTAGCGAATCTCCTCTGCACTGCCTCCAGTGCCAATATGTCCTTTCTCAGGTAAGGAGACAAAAACTGAACACAATACACCAGATGTGGCCTCACCAACACCTTATACAATTGCAGCATAACCTCCCTAGTCTTGAACTCCATCCCTCTAGCAATGAAAGACAAAACTCGATTAGCCTTCTTAATCACCTGTTGCACCTGCACACCAACGTTTTTCGACTCGTCCACCAGAACCCTCAGGTCCCTCTGCACAGCAGCATGTTTTAACATCTTACGTTTAAATAATAATCCATTCTGCTGTTATTCCTCCCAAAATGGATAGCCTCACACTTGGCAACATTGAATTCCATCTGCCAGACTCTAGCCCATTCATCTAACCTATCCAAATCCGTCTGCAGACTTCCGGTATTATCTGCACTTTTTGCTTTGCCACTCATCTTAGTGTCGTCTGCAAAATTTGCCACATTGCACTTGGTCCCCAACTCCAAATCATCGATGTAAATTGTGAACAACTGCGGGCCCAACACTGATCCTTGAGGGACCCCACTAGTTACAGGTTGCCAACCAGAGGAAGACCCATTTATCCCCACTCTCTGTTTTCTGTTAGTTAACCAATCCTCTACCCATGCGACCACTTTACCCTCATTGCCATGCATCTTTAGTTGATGCAGCAACCTTTTGTGTGGCAAATTGTCACAAGCTTTCTGGAAATCCAGATATACCACATCCATTGGCTCCCCGTTATCTACTGCACTGGTAACGTCCTCAAACAATTCTACCAGATTAGTCAGGCACGACCTACCCATTATGAACCCATGCTGCGTCTGCCCAATGGGTCAATTTCCCTCCAGGTGCCCCGCTATTTCCTCCTTAATGATAGATTCCACCACTTTCCCTACAACCAAAGTTAAGCTTACCGGCCTATAATTAACCCCTTTCTGCCGACCTATTTTTTTAAACAGTGGTGTCACGTTTGCTACTTTCCAATTCTCTGGGACCACCCCAAAGTCTAGTGAATTTTGATTAATTATCACTAGTGCGTTTACAATTTTCCTAGCCATCTCTTTTAACACTCTGGGATGCATCCCATCAGGGCCAGGAGACTTGTCTACCTTTAGCCCCATTAGCTTGCCCAATACTGCCTCCTTAGTGATTACAATCATCTCAAGGTTCTCACCGAGCATATTGTTATTTCCATCAGTCACTGGCATGTTATTTGTGTCTTCCACTGTGAAGACTGACCTGTTCAGCTCCTCAGCCATTTCACCGGCTCCGATTATGAACTCTACCTTCTCATCTTCCAAAGGACCAATATTTACCTTAGCCACTCTTTCTTGTCTTATATATTTGTAGAAGCTTTTACTGTCTGCTTTTATGTTCTCAGCAAGTTTACTTTCATAGGCTACCTTCCTCTTCTTTATCGCTTTTTTAGGAGTTTTCTGTTGTCCCCTAAAGACTTCCCAGTCCTCAAGTCTCCCACTAATTTTTGCCACTTTGTATGTTTTTTCCATCAATTTGATACTCTCCCTCACCTCCTGAGATATCCACGGTCGATTTTCCCCCTTTCTATAGTCTTTGTTTTTTGTCGGTATGAACCTTTTCATAACACTGTGAAAGATCGCTTGGAAGGTTCTCCAGTGTTCCTCAACTGCTTCACCATGAAGTCTTTGCTGCCAGTCTACATTAGCTAGTTCTTCTCTCATCTCATTGTAATCGCCTTTGTTTAAGCACAAAACACTAGTGTTTTATTTTACCTTGTCATCCTCCAACTGTATTTTAAATTCCACCATATTGTGGTCGCTCCTTCTAAGAGGATCCCGAACTATGAGATAATTAATCAATCCTGACTCATTACACAGGACCAGATCTAGGACCACTTGTTCCCTTGTAGGTTCCTTTACATACTGTTCCAGGAAATTATCCCGGACACATTCTATAAACTCCTCCTCAAGGCTGCCTTTACCAACCTGGTTCAATCAATCGACATGCAGATTAAAATCTCCCATGATAACCGCTGTACCATTTCTACATGCATCCGTTATTTATTTGCCTATTGCCTGCCCTACCATCCTGTTTCTATTTGGTGGCCTATAGACTACTCCTACCAGTGACCTTTTCGCCATACTATTCCTGATTTCCACCCAAATTGATTCAACCTTGTCCTCCATGGCACCAATATCATCCCTTACCATTGCCCGGATGCCATCCTTAAACAACAAAGCTACACCACCGCCCTGACCGTCCATTCTATTCTTTCGTATAGTCTGATACCCTTGGATATTTAACTCCCAGTCGTGACCATCTTTTAACCATGTTTCAGTAATGGCCACTAAATCATAATCATTCACTTATTAAAGTACAGTTATGCTGTTTTTTATCTCTTTGTTATGAATCCTAACACCTTGATCAGTAACTTTTCGCAAATCATTTTTCCTCTTACCCTTTGTCCTAATTTTCCTTGTCTCTGAACCCATATCTCTACATAATAACCTGTCACGTAACCTGCTGCCTTGCTCTCCATTAACCATTATACTGTCCAAAGCTTTACCCTTCCCTTCTCCCCAACTGGCTAGTTTAAAGTCCTTGTGACCAACCTATTTATCCTATTCGCTAGAAGACTGGTCCCAGAATGGTTCAGGTGAAGACCGTCCCAATGGTACAGGTCCCTCCTGCCCCAGTACTGATGCCAATGCCCCATGAAATGGAATCCCTCTTTCCCGTACCACTCCTTTAACCACGTGTTAACTTCCCTAATTTTCTCAACCATATGCCAATTGGCACGTGGCTCGTGTAGCAATCCAGAGATTATAACCCTGGAGGACCTGTTATTTAATTTGTCCCTAGTGTTTGATAATCCCGTATCAGGTCCTCTTTCCTAGTCTTACCTATGTTGTTAGTCCCAACGTGGACCACAAGAACTGGATCCTCCCCCTCCCTCTCCAAAATCCTTTCAAGCCGATCAGAGACGTACCTCACCCTGACACCGGGCAGGCAACATACCATGCGGGACTCACGATGAGGCTTACAAAGCATGCCATCAATCCCCCTAATTATAGCATCCCCTACAACTACCACTTGTCTTTTTTTCCCCCTCTTGAATGGCTTCCTGTACCACGGTGCAGTGGTCAGTCAACGCATCCTCCCTACAGCCCTCGTCCTCATCCACACAGGGAGCAAGTACCTCATACCCCCCCCTCCCTCCCTGATGTGCCGCAGCGTGTGCAGCTCTGTCTCCAGCTCATCAATTCAGAGCCGAAGTTCCTCGAGCAGCCAACACTTGCTGCAGATGTGGTCACTGATGGTTTCAATGGTATCCACCAGTTCCATCATCATACAGCAACAATACATCACCTGTCCAACCATATTCAACTAGTTAATTAATTTAAATAATTTTTAAATCATTTTTTTAATATAAAACCTCAAGGATAAACCCGAACACCAACAAAAACACAGCCCTCTCTCGCCACTCACCCGAACTCAGTCACTCACCTAAACTCAGATGCACTCTGTTCCAATCAGCACTCCGCGTCTAAATGCACTACTGCCACACCTTTTGTACCCTGCCTGATTCCCAATGAGCCAATATGCCCGCTCCAGGAACTGAAGTCTCCAACTGCCACTCAACCTGTAAACTTTTAAATATGCACTCACCTCTCCCAACAACCCTGCAGGCTGTGGCCTGCTCCAGGAACTGAAGTCTCTTTTAAATATGCACTCACCTCTCCCAGCAACCCTGCAGCCTGTAGCCAGCTCCAGGAACTGAAGTCTCTTTTAAATATGCACTCAGCTCTCCCAGCAACCCTGCAGCCATATTCTCTCCTGGCATCTCAGATGGCTTTGCGGACGTCGTACCTGGATTTCTTGTATAGGTCAGGGTTGTCTGACTTGAACGCCTCAGGTCTGTCATTCAGTAGGGATTCAATCTCGCGATTGAGACATGGTTTCCGGTTGGGGAATGTACGTACTGCTTTCTTTGCCACGCAATCGTCCACCCATTTGCTGACGAAGTCTGTGACAGTAGTAGCATACTCATTTAAGTTGATCGCTGAGTTCTAAATTATGGACCAATCCACTGCCTCTAAGCAGTCATATAAGAGCTCTTCTGTTTCCTCGGACCAGCACTGCACGACCTTCTCAGCTGGTTTAGGCCACTTGAGTTATTCTTGTATGCTGGAGACATAGCACCGTCTTATGGTCTGATTTCCCAAAGTGCGGTCGGGGGTTGGAACGGTGGGCATCCTTGATTTTTGAGTCGCAGTGGTCAACAGTGTTGTCGCCTCTGGTGGGACAGGAGATGTGCTGGTGGAATTTTGGCAGTACACACTTGAGGTTGGCCTTTTTGAAAATCTCCATCCACGATGAACATGGCCTTTACCATAATTGTTTATAACTGTCTGACGTTCGTCCAGTGCCTTCCACACTTCTGCCTGGGTTGGGATGTAGACCGCTGTGATGGTGGAACTCAGGTGGAAGATAGTATGGGCGGCACTTCACGGTCAGGCATTCCACGTCCGGGGTGCAGTAGGTTACCAGGGTCGCCACATCCAAGCACCAGGATGAATTGATGAGGAGCTACACCGCCCCCCACCCCCCCCACCCTTTGCTTTGCCTGATGACGCAGTGTGGTCCGTCCGGTGAATTGAGAATACTTCAGTTTGTCTGGCACAGTCCGGTAAGATGGGGGTGAGCCATCCTTCTGTGAAACAGTGCACACAGCCGTCTATTACTTTCCTCTGAGAGTTAAGCCTATTGTCAAGTTCATCCAGCTTGTTTTCGATCACGTGCACGTTTGCCAGGAGTTTGCTAGGGAGAGGGGTTTTGAAACCTCTTCGCTTCAGTCTAACCTGCAGACCGCCACGTTTCCCTTGCTTTCTCGATCGGCAGCTGCGGCTAGATTGTCCTGGGAACCGATGGGAGATGTCAGACGTTGTGGAAGGGAGGTGATTACGTCTGAACAGGGCGCCGGTCGTTTCCGGGGTCGTGTCTGGCGGGGTTTCGGGCGCTGGTTGAGCGATAAGGGTTGCAGTGGGCATGTTTGCCATCCGGATGGTTCCTGGTGTTCTGCGGGCACGAGAATAACTTGCAGCGCATTCGGGCCCTCGCTGGGGGTCTTCCCCATTTCGTGGGTCCTCGGTCATGACAGGGGCTTCCTGGGGCATGATGGGCTGATTCCCGTGGTCACTTCCCTCCCTGAGCCCTCATGGGGTCGGATTTACACTTGGACTTTTCTTTCTTCCATCTCCATGAGGGTCAAGTTGCTGGGCCTGCCACTCCGGGTTGCGTCACTGGGCAGGTCTCTCGGGGTCGACTTGGGCCTGGTCGGGAGCTCCGGGGACTGGGCCGGGCGATCTGGGGGCTGGCGTCGGTCGTTAGGCCGGGTTGGGATTTCCGAGGTCCGTGTCGGCTCCAAATCGAGGTCAGGGCTTCACTTGCGGTTTGGGTGTAATCCACTTCAAGGTCGTGGAGGTCAAGTCGCGTCTGCTCCAAAGGTTTCCATGGGACTCGGAGGATGTTCAAGCCTGCAAGAAAAGAGAAAGGAGCGAGGATAGCAGTAATGTTAGTCTTAGAATTACATTTTAAACGATTAGAACGAGTATACGTTAAGTAAAAAGTGGATTATTTGGGCAAAACTCGGAGAGAGTCGCCTCACTCTGGTACCATCTTCTGAAGAGGCTGTTTGGTAACTTGAAGATGTATATCCTGGTGGCGGTGTTCCCATATATCTGTTCGGGGAGGCTGGTACGGGAATTGAACGGTGCTGCTGGCCTGCCTCGGCCAGCTTTAAAAGCCAGCTCTTGAGCCCTGTGCTAAACCAGCCCCTTGGAGGGGAACCTCCCGGTGGTGGGGTTGCCAGGTATGTGCTGCTCTTGTCCTACTCGTTGGCAGTGGCCCTGGCTTGCGAAAGTGGTTTCTAAAGTACCTTGGAGAGTTACTGTACTACATCTTATTGATAGTACACTCATCTCCCAGAGTTGACCGGAGGAGGATGGTATGTACGTTTGCAGAAGGTGGAGCAATCAAAAGGACTGCTTTACCATGGATGGTTTCGTGCTTCTTGAGTGTTTTTGGACCTGCACTCATGCAGTTAAGTGGAGATTATTCCATTACACTCTTGACTTGTGGTTGTGGGTTGTGGGCAGGATTTGAAGGTCAGCAGATTAGTTATTGGCCATATGATTGAAAGTTTTGATCTGCGGTACTAGCCCCAGCATTATGTTGGCTTGTCCAGTTCAATGTCTGATCAATGGTAAACATCAAGCTGGTGATTGTGAGGGATTCAGTATGGTAATGTCATTGAATAGCAAGGTTAGGTAGTTATATCCTACACAGGTTAGTCTTGATGCTTCGCAGCGACAGGATCTGAGGGTCGATTCCCGGGCTGTGTCACTGTATTTGCGGAATGTGCACGATCTCCCTGTGTCTGCATTGGTCTCTCCGTGTGCTGCGTTTTCCTCCCACAAGACAAGAACATAGAACATAGAAAAATACAGCACAGAACATGCCCTTCGACACACGATGTTGTGCCGAACCTTTATCCTTGATTAATCATAGATTATCATTGAATTTACAGTGCAGAAGGAGGCCATTCGGCCCATCGAGTCTGCGCCGGCTCTTGGAAAGAGCACCCTACCCAAAATCAATACCTCCATCCAACACTAAGGGCAATTTTGGATACTCAGGGCAATTTATCATGGCCAATCCACCTAACCTGCACATCTTTGGACTGTGGGAGGAAACCGGACCACCCGGAGGAAACCCACGCAGACACGGGGAGGATGTGTAGACTCCGCACAGACAGTGACACAAGCCGTAATCGAACCTGGGACCCTGGAGCTGTGAAGCAATTGCGCTATCCACAATGCTACCGTGCCGCCCTTAAGAACAAAAACATCTACACTATATAATTTTACCGTAATCCATGTACCTATCCAATAGCTGCTTGAAGGTCCCTAAAGTTTCCGACTCAACTACTTCCACAGGCTGTGCATTCCATGCCCCCACTACTCTCTGGGTAAAGAACCTACCTCTGACATTCCCCCTACATCATCCACCATTCACCTTCAATTTATGTCCCCTTGCAATGGTTTGTTCCACCCGGCGAAAAGTTCTCTGACTGTCTACTCTATCTATTCCCCTGATCATCTGATAAACCTCTATCAAGTCGTCCCTCATCCTTCTCCGTTCTAATGAGAAAAGGGCTAGCACCTTCAACCTTTCCTCGTAAGACCTACTCTCCATCCCAGGCAACATCCTGGTAAATCTCCTTTGCACCTTCTCCAAAGCTTCCACATCCTTCCCAAAATGAGGCGACCAGAACTGTACACAGTACTCCAAATGTGGCCTTACCAAAGTTTTGTGCAGCTGCATCATCACCTTACGGCTCTTAAATACAAGAGATCCAGGTACGAAATCCGCAAAGCCATCCGGAATGCAAAGAAAGAATATCAAACCAAGCTAGAGTCACAGACAGACTCTCGGCGATTGTGGCAAGGAGTAAACAACATGACGGGCTACAAAGCGAGGCCGAACAGTATCTCTGGCAGCAGCGCAACCCTCCACAATGACCTCAATGCATTCTATGCTCGGTTCGAGCAGGTAACCAACAATCCGCTGTCGAGTGCCCCAGCAGTCCATTATTCACCCATACCCACCATCAGAGCTTTCAAAGTCAGAATAGCCTTCCTGAAAGTGAACCCTCGGAAGGTGACGGGCCCAGACGGGATCCCTGGTCGTGCACTCAGAGACTGCGCGGAGCAGCTGGCAGAGGTGTTCATGGACATCTTTAACCTGTCCCTACTCCACTCCGAGGTCCCCACCTGCTTCAAGAAGACCACCATCGTACCGGTACCAAAGAAGAACCAGGCAACGTGCCTCAATTACTATCGACCAGTGGCCCTGACTTCAGTCATAATGAAGTGCTTCGAAAGGTTGATCATGAAGCGCATCACCTCCATACCCCCAGAACGCCTTGATCCGCTGCAATTCGCATCCCGCTGCAACCGGTCCACATCAGACACCATTTCCCTGGCCCTACACTCATCCCTAGAGCATCTCGAAAACAAGGACTCCTACATTAGACTCCTATTTATTGACTACAGCTCCGCCTTCAACACCATAATCCCAGCCAAGCTCATATCAAAGCTCCAAAACCTAAGAATTGGCTCCCCACTCTGCAACTGGATCCTCGATTGTCTGACCAACAGACCACAATCAGTAAGAATGAACAACAACACCTCCTCCACAATAGTCCTCAACACCGGCGCCCCGCAACGCTGCGTACTTAGCCCCCTACTCTCCCCCCTGTACACACACGACTGCGTGGCAAAATTTGGTTCCAACTCCATCTACAAGTTTGCTGACGATACGACCATAGTGGGCCGGATCTCGAATAACGATGAGTCCGAATACAGGAGGGAGATAGAGAACCTAGTGGAGCGGTGTAGCGACAACAATCTCTCCCTCAATGCCAGCAAAACTAAAGAGCTGGTAATTGACTTCAGGAAGCAATGTACTGTACACACCCCTGTCAGCATCAAGGGGGCCGAGGTGGAGATGGTTAGCAGTTTCAAATTCCTAGCAGTGCACATCTCCAAAAATCTGTCGTGGTCCACCCACGTCGACGCTACCACCAAGAAAGCACAACATCGCCTATACTTCCTCAGGAAACTAAGGAAATTGAGCATGTCCATATTGACTCTTACCAACTTTTACAGATGCACCATAGAAAGCATCCTATCAGGCTGCATCACAGCCTGGTATGGCAACTGCTCGGCCCAGGACCGCAAGAAAATTCAGAGAGTCGTGAACACAACCCAGTCCATCACACGAACCTGACTCCCATCCGTTGACTCCATCTACACCTCCCGCTCCCTGGGGAAAGCGGGCAGTACAATCAAAGGTACCTCCCACCCGGCTCGCTCACTCTTCCAACTTCTTCTATCGGGCAGGAGATACAGAAGTCTGAGAACACGAACGAACAGCCTCCAAAACAGCTTCTACCCCACTGTCACCAGACTCCTAAATGACCCTCTTGTGGACTGATTTCATTGACACTACACCCTGTATGCTTCATCCGATGCCAGTGCTTTTGTAGTTACATTGTCTATGTTGTGTTGCCCTAATATGTATTTTTTTTATTCCCTTTTCTTCTCATGTACTTCATGATCTGTTGAGCTGCTCGCAGAAAAATACATTTCACTGTACCTCGGTACACGTGACAATAAACAAATCCAATCCAATCCAAATTCAATCCCTCTGTTAATGATCGCTAGCACACCACCGGCCTTCTTCACAGCTCTATCCACTTGAGTGGCAACTTTCAAAGATGTATGAACATAGACCCCAAAATCTCTCTGCTCCTCCACATTGCCAAGAACTCTACCGTTAACCCTGTCTTCCGCATTCATATTTGTCCTTCCAAAATGGACAACTTCGCACTTTTCAGGGTTAAATTCCATCTGCCAACCCTAATCCTATTTATGTCTCTTTGCAGCCGCCAACATACCTCCTCACTATCCACAACTCCACCAATCTTTGTATCATCTGCAAATGTACTGACCCACCCTTCACCTACCTCATCCAAGTCATTAATGAAAATCACAAACAGCAGAGGACCCAGAACTGATCCCTGCGGTACGCCACTGGTATCTGGGATCCAGCCTGAATATTTGTCATCCACCACCACTCTATGACTTCTATCGGTTCGCCATTTCGTTATCCAACTGGCCAAATTTCCCACTATCCCATGCCTCCTTACTTTCTGCAGAAGCCTACCATGGGGAACCTTATCAAATGCCTTACTTAAATCCATGTACACTACATCCACTGCTTTACCTTCATCCACATGCTTGGTAACCTCCTCAAAGAATTTAGTAAGACTTGTAAGGCAAGACCTACCTCTCAAGAATCCGTGTTGACTATCAACCAGTGTCTAGTTCGGCAATTTGGCATTCTGAATTCTCCCTCTGTACACGAACAGGGGCCGGAATATGGCGACTAGGGAGTTTCGACAGAAACATCATTGCAATGTTAATTTATAGCTACTTGTGAAAATACAAATTATTATTATTATTATTTATACTATAGCAGATGGCCATTGCCTTCACGTGTGTGGTGCGAATTTAGCTTGCCACTTTTCAGCGCCAGCCTGTATGTTGTCCAGGAACTTTTGCATTTGGAAATGGACTGCTTCATGATCTGAGGAGTCACGAATGGTGCTGAACATTGTGAAGACTTCTTCAAACAACGTTAATTCTGACCTTACGATGGAAGGGAGATGACTGACGAAACACTTGACGAAGGTTGGGCTTGATACACTACCCTGAGGAACTCCTGCAGTGATAAAATCAAAGTTCAGCAGCGTTTAACTTGTATCTCTTTCAATTCGGTCGGTTGCACTCGCTGCTCCCAATGTGGTCTCCTCTGTATCGGATAGATCAAACGGAGAATGGGTGTTTGCTTTGCTGAGTATCGTCGGTCTGTGTGCATTCAGGTCGCAGACCTTCCCGTTGCTTGGCATTTTAACTGCCTTTAACCATTTCTTTCTCTCCTGTCTTTCTTAATATATATTTAACAATCCTCCCCCCCCCCCACCCCCACCCCCACCCCCACCCCCACCCCCCATCTTATCCAACTTCCCTTACCCCTTCTCGTCTTTGCTTCCCCGTTTCCCTCCATCCACAGCTACAGTCCACCCTCTGATATTAGTTTCTCTGTTGTTTGGCCTTTCACATCTTTTGGTCTCTCTGGGGACTGACATTAGCAGTTTTTCTCTTGGTTTCTGTGGTTATTTACACCCGCTTTCCGTTGGTTGCTGTGGCGATGACTCATCTTAGATTTTCAGTCCACAGTACAAATATTTGCCACTTTCTCGCTCTGATAGCTTTGACATCGGATTCGAAACGTGAGCTATTTTACCTCCCGACAGTTGATGCCAGACTCGAGGCCGGAATTGAACCCGCGTCCATGCCGCTGTGAGGCAACAGTGCTAACCACTTTGCCACCGTGCCTCCCACTAGCGACTGCATTAAGAAGATAAGTACAATTCAGTTTCTGGCCACTGGCAAACGCCAGGATGTTCATAGTCTTGGATGTCGTGATGGGAAAGCCATTTAATATCAAGGTGCCATAGTTTGATAATCTCTAACTGGAGGTGGCCATTGCCTGTGACTTATGTGGCGCATATGTTACTTGTCTTTTGACACCGAACGTTAGGATATTTGTCCAGTTTTTCTGCATTTGCACGTGGTCTGCGTCACTTTCTGGGGTATTGTGAATGATGCGGAACGTTGTGCAGACATCCCCATATCTGAGCTTATGTTGAAAAATAAACAACGTGTAAGAAGCACCAGAAGATGGTTGAGCCTAGATCAGCACACCCAGGAACTACTGCCGTGATTCCACGTGTCTGAGATGACTGAGATCCAACGAGCACTACCAACTTCCTTTGTGCTAGGTATGACTCCACCCAGTGGAATGTTGCCCCGTGATTCCCATTGACTTCAGCTATGATGGGTTACTTGATTCCTTACACGATCAAATATTGTATTGATGTCAAGGGCAGAGACTCACATTTCACATCTAGTGTTTACCTCGATTGTGAATGTTAAAACCAAATCGGGAGTGACGTAAAGAGCTGAATAACCTTGGCTGAAATCAAACTGAGAATTAGTGAACAGCTTCTTGCTAAGTGCTGCTTGGTGATACTGTTTATGACCACTCCTATCACTTTAGTGAGTGGAGAGTAACAGGGCAGTATTTGGTCGTGTTGGATTTGTCCTGCTTTCCGTGTTCAGGATATATCTGACAATTCTCCGTATTTGTATGTACATTCTCACTCATTGTCTTCTTTGGTGCGCTCCCTTTGATGCGGGATCACACTTTGGCACACATAAGAACATATATTCAGATAACATTGATAAGAAACTGAAAAGCAAACAAAGGTACACAATGGGTGTGTAACTGACTTCCAACATAGGATCGGACAATTTCTATATCTTCTCATGGTGACCTACCTCGCCACAGGGAGATAAGATTAAGTCGAGATTTGGGACTCAGGACAGTATGGTTAAAATAAAGATATTTAGATTACAGTTTATAATAGTAACGATTGAGCAGCTTCAAGTATGTAAGATGTGAAGAGCACACCCGGGAAATGCAGTGTCCAAGCGTATTTTGCAGATGATTAATGCGTATTTAGATAGATTATAACTATCTATGCAAATGGGAATTTATCGGGAGGAGACGACAATCTTCAAATAGAAACGCAAAAAACATTGTAATTTTTGCATGCGGGGTGCAACGGGCTGAATGGATCAGAGGAACCACTGATACTCCAATTTTCAATTTTCAGATATTAATAAATTAAAACAAAAACTGTCTAAAACGTGTCAAAATACGCCTCAGCGTGAAACGTTGCTTTCCAGCAAGTGAAGGTGCTGCTTTATAGCCGGAACAACGGAACCTTAGGAACTGAGAATTAGTTCTTTGAAAAGGCACGAATCAAGATTCATTCTGAAAAAGTCAAAGCTACACAAAACTCCGGACAACCTCGAGTACACAATGTTAACACTGAACAAAATTGGTGGTTTCATTGTGTGCACATGAAAGATGTTGACGAATGTTTTTTATTACATTGTAATGAAAAACTGAAGGTTGGCGGGTAGCAATATTTCGAAACTGCACAGTCCCGGATTTTTCATGCAGCGAAACCTGTTTCTTTGTTCATGGGATAGATAGAGTCACACTTGGCACCGGTGCAAGCTCCTGAATCGAAGAGGAATTCGACAGACGTGGCGCCAGATTTTCTGTCATGAAAGTCCACGAATTCTGCATTGGCGTCAACACTGAGCCGGAGAAACGTAGAATCCCGTCCCCTGGTTTTCCGCCGTTTGTCAATGTGATTTCCCAGTGACGTCACTCAACATTGCCGGAAACACACGCACTGGGCTGTACGTCTAGACGACATCAGCATTCCAGACAATATTGCAATATTCAACGTATCTTCAATGGCAAATAATCTGGATTTGTTTTCCACTGTCGTCATTTAATGCCCCCATCCCCGCCCCCGTCATTTCAGAATAAATGGATGCAAATGCAAAAAGTTCGATTGATATTCCTTATACACCATTTTTTTCAAAACGCATCAGTTTCTTTCTGAGCCATTGTTAAAGTTGAGTTTTGAATGTAGATTTGCTGGCTTGTTGCCCTCTGTTTATTGAGCTTCACAACATGGAAATTGGGGATACTATTCACACCTATCCCCTGATGAAGAGCAGATCTTACAAAGGCCAATGATGGTGGGAAAGCAATAAACTCTTTGTATATAGCTGCTGGAAATTGGGAGAGACTGAACAATTGTAGCGAGTGTTCTTTGTTCAATGAAAAAACAACAATCTTCTTAAATCCTAAAACGAATTGCACCACCTGGCTTGAAGATTTGTCAAATGTTTTCGGATGTCCCGTCTTGAAGGTAGATGGTCTTTCGTTGGTGTTTGACCGATTTTGATAGCAAAACGGTAAGCGGGCATAAATATTCAGTGGCCTGTATTCATTTCACACAGAATTCATAAAGGTCAAAGATGGTATGGACGCAATATACAGGTTGTTTCATTGTAGATACAACAGCTGATAGATGACCGAGCAAAAAAAGACACGAGTCGACTAAGTAGGCACAGAGGCCATGAATGTGAGGGAAGAAACTATCTCAAACATTTAATTTGCATTAACCGAAAGACAATGATTGGGAGACAGAATGGCCCTCCTGGGCCAAAGGGGCAATATCAGATGTGTGTTCGAACATTAGAGCCACGGGCATGCGTCCTTAGTTGTAGATACACGGGGAAACACGCATAAAGCTCAGAGAGCATACGAATCTCGAAATTTCGAATTAGAACTATGCCTGACAAGAGATGTATAAGTGCAGCTTTATAGAGGAACAAACGTAACTGGGATGGAATTCATAGATGCATTGAAGGCAGATAAAGGCATCAAAGCAAATATTTCACTATTGTTGAGCATCCATGACGTACATGGCTATCAAATGTTTGAACACAGCGTCATTGTAAGGAATCCTTCAATTATCGTGCAATTAAAAATCAAATTGGTGATCCATTTGAGAGTCATTAAAACATGACGAAATATACAGAACCAATAGACGAAACTGTTTTAACAATGAACCGATGCTGCTGTGGTGGCCTTATTTCCCGGATGCAACATACAGCCATAGAAATGATGTTGAAAGTGCCTGGCAGAGATTGTGTTAGGTTGTTATATATCATCTCATCTTTTGAAGCCGCGGAATGTTATTCCCCAGATGCTAATCTCTGAAAAGTTAAACCTCTCAAACCCTCTGCACTTTCTTGTCGCAATTCCACACTCATCATTCTAAAATATATTGCTTTCAACAAACATATGCCCGTCCCTCGAAAGAGCCTGCCAGTTTGTTTCACTCCCTAATAATGTATAGAAATTGTACAAAGTCATCATCCATCTCTTTGAGCAATAAAATGCAATTCATACACATGTATCCTGGAACTGTTAGATGTTATGAATTATTTCGGCACTGCGCGCAAGATAAAACGGTTTTTTTCAGGGAGAACGTTATCAGAAGATTCACATATGATAATGTAACTTACTGGTGTCAACAGAGAATGTCTTCAGACACTTATTGGCAGTCAGTTTGTCGACTTGGTTATTTCGTAGTCGTCGAATTCAGATGTACAAAATGCTTTCGCAGAATAAATAAAAGATGAAGGTTTTCCATCGGCACATCTGCATGCGTCGGCGTGAAGGTACCATCCTACATGATTGACGTGACATGAAAGGGCATGTACCATGAAAGTGCGATTTTTAACATGTTTTTGCCATGTGCTTATCTCATTGTTTTATTGCACACAGAACTTACAAAGGTTAAAGATGGTATGCAGCCAATACATCGTTTGTTTTATTGTTTCTAAATTTAATTAGGAGGGAAGGAACGAAGGTGCCCAGTGTTACTTATTAAACGGATACGAAAAACAAAGCTTTTGTGGACTATTATATTAGGAAACAACAGAGTCCATGATATATCAACGTATAACTGAAAGGGTGCGATCTTTTTCGTGTCGGTCGCTGGTGGACTATTAGGTTCATTCACAATGTCACATTCAAGTGGAGCGCGATCAAACACCTGAAAAACATGAACATATATGCATATATATGTGTATAATCTGGCCAAACCGAAAGATGAGTATAGCGAGACAGAAAGACGCAAGCCCAAAGATGCTTGAATGCGCCATTTGTGCGCACAGATGGCACCTCGCAGGTATATGGAGGTGCAGATGGTAGCGATATACAATTTTTGATACACGGAAGACTGGAAAAGTCATAAAAGCAAGGCGTTCTGCCTCCTTTAGCGTCTATGACGCATACGGCAATCAATGATATGATCTTATAAGGTCCTGTTTATCTCGCCATCACAGATTCACGGCGTTTAAAATATAATATTGAATTAAGTATTTCTAATGTAATGAAAATGCCAAAGAATCAGGATTTTTTTTATACGTGTCTTCATCTTACTGCGTCCATTTTAGAAGTTTGATCAATTCACATTTGAATTATGTAAAGTAATTGCGACAGGCTGTCTATCCTCGCGCCATGTGACTTAAAGATCCATCATGTGCTTTCAAATCTTTGTGAATCTAAACTTTTCAAATAATATATGTCACCTTGTTGGGGTCTCTTCTTCTTGCCAACGTAGCCATTGTGAATATTGTTTTCAAGACTGCTGTTGTGTCTAACAGATCTTTAAAAAGTTTAACAATGGTAATGAAGCAACAGCAGTTTATTGCCGCGCAGAGTGAAATTCCGATTGGCTGAACGTTTGTCGCAAGGGTCCTTTGTGAACTGCATCAAAAAGAGCAGCACTTGGCACAGAGGGTTAGCCCTGCTGCCTCACAGCGCCGATGTCCCTGGATTGATCCCGGCTCTGCTCTGTGTAGAGTTAGCATATTCTCCTTATGTTTGCGTGGGTTTCGCCCCCACATCCCAAAAATGGGCCAGGTAGGTGGATTGAAAGTTGTCCCTTAATTGGATACAAAGGAATTGGGTACACTAAATTTATTTTTAAAAACTTCATCAAAAAAATGGCTCTGTGTTCGATAGCCGTTACAAATAACCGTGTCCAAGATTTTGTCTCGGATCACTGGAAAGTGATGTTTTTTTTACGATGTGCGTAGTTCACGTGAGCCGTGTGTTTAAGGAGGTTGCTGGCTTTCAGTCGAAGACGGAGGTAATTGAGCAGTAAGGGAATCAGGCGCTGTGGAGTGGAAGAAGAAGAATGGGGATGAGAAACATTTCAGCCATGATTGAATGCCGCAGCAGACTCGATGGATAGAATTCGTCTAATTCTGCTTCGATGAATTATGTTCTAAAAAATAATTGTTGTGTCGTAGCACAGAATCGTAGAATACAATAACAGAATTCCGACAGTACAGAAGGAGGCTATTTGGCCAATATAATATGCACCGACGCTCTGAAAGAGGCCCAGTCCCACGGCTTGTTCCTTTCACCCAACATAACCTGCTCATCTTTGGACACTATTGGGCGATTTGGCTCTGACGGATAGAGATAGCTTACGGAGCATACACGTCATAAGTCTATGGGGAGTTGGGAGGAGGCCCTGAATGCTGACAACGTATGCTCAGTGTAGAACAACGTGCAAAACCTAATCTGCACAAGTGGAGAGACAAGGATGCAGCGACAAATCTATATTTATCTGTGAGAAACAGATACAAATTTACTGGAAGGCCTCAGCAGAACGGTTGCATGGAGAAATGACCGGATTAGCAGAGAATTCGACCATCAGAGCCACGATCATGAGTGGTTTACATCACATTCACGGCGACACATGCACAGCTTTGGACACCCAAACATATCTCGCGAAAAGGAAAAAGTGCCATGTTTTTCCACAGATGTTGAAGCAGGTACAGATGGAGGGAGAGTCCAAAATGTATTTACAATTGATGAACACAGTGAAGAGAGCTGCAGGCAGGCGGAGAAGAATTTGAACACTAGGGGACACCCATGAGCACGGACTAGTCTAATTTATGAACGAACGATAACCATATGCATATTTGAATGTATTCAGCTTGAATGGCACATTTGTGATAGATTTGTAGTATAGCACAATGCTAGGAAATGCACAGGACCATGAGATGAAATGTTTTACAGTTCGGACTTTTTGAATTTTGTGGACTTCTTTCACAAAAAAGTGCGATCTGACAATATAACGATAGTTCAGCAGTTAGGCATAGATGGATTTTGATGATAATATGTCATTACACTGATATTGAAGTCAAAATTTGTATTTGAGTAAAAGCTAATTTTTAAGCATACTCCCAAACAACTGTAGCTATTGTACCATCTGTCTTGATCTCTCAGGCTTGAAAATGTCGCATTGAACAAAATATATGGCTTCTGTCCAAATAGCCTTATAGATTTTCTTCTGTCAGAAACGGCGCTGTACTGTTGGCAAAATCCAATAGTATTATTACAAGTTGCATCCCGCATAATCCAATTAGCTTTCAAGTGCATATAATGTTGATCGATGGGCGTGAATTTGGATTTTCCATATGTGGTTCGCTACCTCTGATGAAATGTGCAAATATGTACCATATTTTATTATATTATTATTATTTTTTATAAAAAATTTAATTTAGTTGTTACCCAGATCTTGGTAGAAAGTTAGAGGAATGGCAGGGAAGGGAGTGCAATGTTCCTCCTGCAGGATGTTTGAGGTGAGGGATGCAGTTAGTGTCCCTGCTGATTTTACCTGCAGGAAGTGCTGCCATCTCCAGCTCCTCTAAGACCGAGTTAGGGAACTGGAGCTGGAGTTGGAAGAACTTCGGATCATTCGAGAGACAGAAGGGGTCATAGATAGCAGCTTCAGGGAATTAGTTACACCAAAGATTGGAGATAGGTGGGTAACTGTAAGGGGGACTGGGAAAAAGCAGTCAGTGCAGGGATCCCCTGCGGCCGTTCCCCTGAGAAACAAGTATACCGCTTTGGATACTTGTGGGGGGTCGGCTTACCAGGGGTAAGCCATGGGGTACGGGCCTCTGGCACGGAGTCTGTCGCTGTTGCTCAGAAGGGGAGGGGGGAGAGGAGCAGAGCATTCGTAATTGGGGACTCTATAGTCAGGGGCACAGATAGGAGATTTTGTGGGAGCGTGAGAGACTCACGTTTGGTATGTTGCCTCCCAGGTGCAAGGGTACGTGATGTCTCGGATCGTGTTTTCCGGGTCCTTAGGGGGGGGGGGAGCAGCCCCAAGTCGTGGTCCACATTGGCACTAACGACATAGGTAGGAAAGGGGACAAGGATGTCAGGCAGGCTTTCAGGGAGCTAGGATGGAAGCTCAGAACTAGAACAAACAGAGTTGTTATCTCTGGGTTGTTGCCCGTGCCACGTGATAGTGAGATGAGGAATAGGGAGAGAGAGCATTTAAACACGTGGCTACAGGGATGGTGCAGGAGGGAGGGATTCAGATTTCTGGATAACTGGGGCTCTTTCTGGGGAAAGTGGGACCTCTACAGACAGGATGGTCTACATCTGAACCTGAGGGGCACAAATATCCTGAGGGGGAGATTTGTTAGTGCTCTTTGGGGGGGGGGGGGGGTTAAAATAATGCAGCAGGGGCATGGGAACCTGGATTGTAGTTTTAGGGTAAGGGAGAATGAGAGTATAAAGGTCAGGAGCACAGGTTTGACGTCGCAGGAGGGGGCCAGTGTTCAGGTAGGTGGTTTGAAGTGTGTCTACTTCAATGCCAGGAGTATACGAAACAAGATAGGGGAACTGGCAGCATGGGTTGGTACCTGGGACTTCTATGTTGTGGCCATTTCGGAGACATGGATAGAGCAGGGACAGGAATGGATGTTGCAGGTTCCGGGGTTTAGGTGTTTTAGTAAGCTCAGAGAAGGAGGCAAAGGAGGGGGAGGTGTGGCGCTGCTAGTCAAGAGAAGTATTACGGTGGCGGAGAGGATGCTAGATGGGGACTCATCTTCCGAGGTAGTATGGGCTGAAGTTAGAAACAGGAAAGGAGAGGTCACCCTGTTGGGAGTTTTTTTATAGGCCTCCTAATAGTTCAAGGGATGTAGAGGAAAGGATGGCGAAGATGATTCTGGATAAGAGCGAAAGTAACAGGGTAGTTATTATGGGAGACTTTAACTTTCCAAATATTGACTGGAAAAGATAAAGTTCGAGTACAATAGATGGTCGTTTTTTGTACAGTGTGTGCAGGAGGGTTTCCTGAAACAATATGTTGACAGGCCAACAAGAGGCGAGGCCACGTTGGATTTGGTTTTGGGTAATGAACCAGGCCAGGTGTTGGATTTGGAGGTAGGAGAGCACTTTGGGGACAGTGACCACAATTCGGTGACGTTTACATTAATGATGGAAAGGGATAAGTATACACCGCAGGGCAAGAGTTATAGCTGGGGGAAGGGCAATTATGATGCCATTAGGCGTGACTTGGGGCGGGGGGGGGGATAAGGCGGAGAAGTAGGCTGGAAGTGTTGGGCACACTGGATAAGTGGGGCTTGTTCAAGGATCAGCTACTGCGTGTTCTTGATAAGTATGTACCGGTCAGGCAGGGAGGAAGGCGTCGAGCGAGGGAACCGTGGTTTACCAAGGAAGTGGAATCTCTTGTTAATAGGAAGAAGGAAGCCTATGTGAAGAAGAGGTGTGAAGTTTCAGTTGGGGCGATGGACAGTTACAAGGTAGCGAGGAAGGATCTAAAGAGAGAGCTAAGACGAGCAAGGAGGGGACATGAGAAGTATTTGGCAGGAAGGATCAAGGAAAACCCAAAAGCTTTCTATAGGTATGTCAGGAATAAGCGAATGACTAGGGAAAGTGTAGGACCAGCCAAGAACAGGGATGGGAAATTGTGTGTGGAGTCTGAAGAGATAGGCGAGATACTAAATGAATATTTTTCGTCAGTATTCACTCAGGATAAAGATAATGTTGTGGAGGAGAATGCTGAGCAGCAGGCAAATAGAATAGATGGCATTGAGGTGCGTAGGGAAGAGGTGTTGGCAATTCTGGACAGGCTGAAAATAGATAAGTCCCGGGGACCTGATGGGATTTATCCTAGGATTCTCTGGGAGGCCAGGGAAGAGATTGCTGGACCTTTGGCTTTGATTTTTATGTCATCATTGGCTACAGGAATAGTGCCAGAGGACTGGAGGACAGCAAATGTGGTCCCTTTGTTCAAAAAGGGGAGCAGAGACAACCCCGGCAACTGTAGACCGGTGAGCCTCACGTCTGTAGTGGGTAAAGTCTTGGAGGGGATTATAAGAGACAACATTTATAATCATCTAGATAGGAATAATATGATCAGGGATAGTCAGCATGGCTTTGTGAAGGGTAGGTCATGCCTCACAAACCTTATCGAGTTATTTTAGAAGGTGATTGAACAGGTAGGCGAGGGTAGAGCAGTTGATGTGGTGTATATGGATTTCAGCAAAGCGTTTGATAAGGTTCCCCACGTTAGGCTATTACAGAAAATACGGATGCTGGGGATTGAGGGTGATTTCGAGATGTGGATCAGAAATTGGCTAGCTGAAAGAAGACAGAGGGTGGTGGTTGATGGGAAATGTTCAGAATGGAGTACAGTCACAAGTGGAGTACCACAAGGATCTGTTCTGGGGCCGTTGCTGTTTGTCATTTTTATCAATGACCTAGAGGAAGGCGCAGAAGGGTGGGTGAGTAAATTTGCAGACGATACTAAAGTCGGTGGTGTTGTCGATAGTGTGGAAGGATGTAGCAGGTTACAGAGGGATATAGATAAGGTGCAGAGCTGGGCTGAGAGGTGGAAAATGGAGTTTAAAGTAGAGAAGTGTGAGGTGATTCACTTTGGAAGGAATAACAGGAATGCGGAATATTTGGCTAATTGTAAAGTTCTTGAAAGTGTGGATGAGCAGAGGGATCTAGGTGTCCATGTACATAGATCCCTGAAAGTTGCCACCCAGGTTGATAGGGGTGTGAAGAAGGCCTATGGAGTGTTGGTCTTTATTGGTAGAGGGATTGAATTCCGGAGTCGGGAGGTCATGTTGCAGCTGTACAGAACTCTGGTTCGGCCGCATGTGGAGTATTGCGTACAGTTCTGGTCCCCGCATTATAGGAAGGACGTGGAGGCTTTGGAGCGGGTGCAGAGGAGATTTACCAGGATGTTGCCTGGTATGGAGGGAAAATCTTATGAGGAAAGGCTGATGGACTTGAGGTTGTTTTCGTTGGAGAGAAGAAGATTAAGAGGAGACTTAATAGAGGCATACAAAATGATCAGGGGGTTAGATAGGGTGGACAGTGAGAGCCTTCTCCCGCGGATGGAAATGGCTGGCACGAGGGGTCATAGCTTTAAACTGAGTGGTAATAGATATAGGACAGAGGTCAGAGGTAGGTTCTTTACGCAAAGAGTAGTGAGGCCGTGGAATGCCCTACCTGCTACAGTAGTGAACTCGCCAACATTGAAGGCATTTAAAAGTTTATTGGATAAACATAAGGATGATAATGGCATAGTGTAGGTTAGATGGCTTTTGTTTCGGTGCAACATCGTGGGCCGAAGGGCCTGTACTGCGCTGTATTGTTCTATATTCTATGTATTATTGGCACTGTCTTAAAGTGTGGAAACGTCCGCATGCACTTTATGGTGTAGTCAACACAGTTGAGGCGCGATACTGTCCTACCACACGGACACGTTGGCGAAAGATCCACAAAGCACAAATACGTTTTCAAGGCCAAGTCTGCCACTATTTGATTAATCTAACGCCATGGAATTTGATCGGTTTTAAATAATTCATGTTTTTCTGTCATTTCCGTCATGCTATGAATTCACAAGGCAATACAATCTTTCGCTTCAGGGAAATATTCATAAACTTTTCATCGAACTGCTTGTCTCTGTTGCTGAGACATTTATTATTATGATTATTAAGAGCATTATTCATTTTTCAATAATATGGGCTTCGCTGGCTGGGCAAGCATTGGTTTCCCATCACTAATCGCCGTGAAAAAGTTGTGGTGAGCGGCCTACTAGAGGCGCCCAAGTTGATGTGGTGTCGGCATACAGACACAGAGTTAGGAATGGAGTTACAGGATTTTGTCCCAACGACACTGACGGAAGGGCGATATATTTCCAAGTCAGAATGGTGAGGAACTTGAAGATGTACATCCAGGTGGCGGTGTTCCCATATATCTGCTGGCCTTCTGTTTATGGGAGGTAGACCTCGTGGGTTTGGAAGTTACAACCTCATAAGCCTACGTGTGTTTTTGAACTGTATCTTGGAGATAGTGTATACTGCTTCTACTGTGCTTCGAAAGTAAAAGGAGTGCAAGTTTATAGAAGGATTGCGAGACAAGGGACTGCTTTGCCTTCGATGGTGCCAAACACCTTGAGTGGTCTTGGAACTGAACTCAGCAGGCCAGTGATGGGTATTCCTTCAGACTCTTGGAGGAAATGCTATTGGAATTCGGGAGGTGAGTTATTTTCCACACGTTTCCTCGTCTTTTTAAAAAATGAATTTACGGGATGTGGGCTTCGTTGCTTAAGTCAGCATTTACTTACCATTCGTGGTTGCCCGACAGAAGACGGTGGTGAATTTCCTTCTTGAACTGCTGAACTAACTGTACAGTTCGGGAGGAAATTCCAGGATGTTACCCCAAAGAGAGTGAAGGAACGGTGATATATTTCCAAAACAGGGAGATAAATGACATGGAGGGGAACCTCCAGGTGGTGGGGTTGCCTGTTATCTGCTACTCTTGTCCTTCTCGAAGGCTGTGGTGCTGGCATGCGAAGGTGCTTCCCAAAGAAACTTGGAAAACTACTGTAAAGCTTCTTATAGATAGTACACTCATCTCCCATAGTTGGCCGGTTGTGGAGGATTTGTAGGTTTGTAGAACGCGGAGCAAGAAAACAGGTCAAGGTCTGAGGGTCGATTCCCGGCTTGGGGCACTGTCTTTGCGGAGTCTGAAAGTTATCCGTGTGTCTGCATGGGGCCCTCTCGAGCGCTCAGGCTTCCTCCCACAACATCCGAACGATGTGCTCGTTGGGACATTTGGACATTCTAAATTCTCTATCTGTGTTCCCGAACAGGGGCCGGAACGTGGCGACTAGGGATTTTCCACGGAAACGTCATTGCAATGTTAATTTATACCTACTTGTGACAATACAGATTATTATTATTTTTATTGTAGGAGAAAGCCATTGCCTTGCACTTGTGAGGGGGGGGGGGGGCGGGTGTTGAATGTAGCTTGCCAGTTGTCAACGGAGGCCTGGATATTGTCCATGTCTTGCTGCATTTGTACCGGGACTGCTTCATGATCTCAGGAGACACGAATAGTGATGAACATTGTAAAGGCATATTGAAACAACCTTAATTCTGACCTTACAATGGAAGGGAGATCATCGATGAAGTAGTTGACGAAGGTTGAGCCTAAGACACTACCCTGAGGAACTCCTGCAGTGATGTCCTAGAGCTGAGATGAATGACCTATAACGAATGCAAGCATCCTCCTTTGTGTCAGGTGTGGTTACTACCAGCGGAGTGTTTTCCCCGAATTTCCATTGACTCCAATTTAGCGTATGCCCCTTCATGCCATATTCGATCAAATTCTACCTTGATGTCAAGGGCAGTCATTCACACCTAACATCTAATATTCAACAATTTTGGCCGTGTTTGAGCCAAGGTTGTAATGAGATCAGGACCTGAGTGCCGCTCGCGGAACCCAAATGGAGCGTTCGTGATCAATAATGCTGAGTATGCTGAGCTCCGTGATCAGTTTATTGCTGAGTGAGTGCCGCCTTGCTGATGATGACGATTAGTCTGATTGAGTTGAATTAGGGTTAGTTTCCTGTGTAAAAGACAGACCAGGAGAATTTTCCACACTGGTGTGACACTGTACTGGGAATCTTTGGATGTGGATACAGCACGTTCTGGAGCACACGTTTTCTACTATTATCGCCTCTTCATTGAATCCCTACAGTCCTGAAGGATGCGACTTTGCTCAGTGCAAATGCGCCTGTTCATTAAATAAGCACTCTTTTGGGCCCCACTTCCCCTTATTCCCGTCACCCCATAATCTAACGTGCACATCCCTGGACACCAAGGGGTAATTTGTCATGGCAAATACACCTAACGCACACACATCTTTTGCACCGTGGGGAGAAAGTGGAGCTCACGGATGAATCCCATGCAGACACAGCGCGAACAAACAAACTGCACACACTGTAACACAACGCTGGGATTGAACCCGCGTTCCTGCCGCTGCGAGGAAACAGTGCTAACCACTGTTCCGCCGTGCCTCCCAGTACACACTAATAAGGCAGGTTCAGTTCAGTCTGTGGTCAATGGTAAACGCCAGTATATCGCTGGTCGTGGATTCAGTGATGGGAAAGCCATTAAATATCAAACGTGATCGTTTGATAATCTCATACTGGTGATGGCCATTGCCTGGCATTGATGCGGCTTGCAATTTGACAGCGAAAGTCTGGATTTGGTCCAGAACTTGCTGCATTTGCACGTGGTCTGCTTCACTGTTAGGTCTTGCGAATGATGCGGAACATTCTTCAATCATGCCCATGCCTGACCTAATGTTGAAAAGAAACGTCATTTATCAAGCATCAGAAAATGGTTTGACCTAGTACAGCACCCCGAGGAACTCTGGCAGTGCCCTCACGGGTCTGAGATGACTGAGATCCAACCAGCACTACCAACATCCTTTGTGGGAGACATATCTCCACACAGTGGACAATTGTCACGTGATTCCCATTGACTCCGCCTTTGTTGACTCCTTGATTCCTCACAAGATCAAATTTTGTCTTGATCTTTGTATTGATTGTATTAAGTGTATTGAATGTTGTATTGAAGGGCGGCATGATAGCACAGTGGTTTGCACAATTGCTTCACAGCTCCAGTGTCCCATGTTCGATTCGCGGCTTGGGTCACTGTCTGTGCGGATTTCCGGATAGCACGTTCTCCCTGTGTCTGCGTGGGTTTCCTCCGGGTGCTCCAGTTTCCTCTCACAGTCCTAAGCTCTGCAGGTTAGGTGGATTCTCCATGCTTAACTGCCCTTAGGTTAGATGCGGTTGCTGGTTTACAGGGATAGAGTGGAGGTATGGGCTTAGGTAGGGTACTCTTTCCAAGAGCCGATGAGGACTCGATGGACCGAATGGCCTTCCTCTGCATTGTCAATTCAATGATTCTATGATTGATGTCAAGTGCAGTAACTCTCACATCAAGTATGACGCTTAGCTCTATTGTGCATGTTCAATGCAAGGCTGGAATGAATTAAAGAGCTGAATAACCCTGGCTGAAATCAAACAGCGAATCAGTGAGCAGCTTATTGCATAGTAAGTGCAGCCTGGTGGCACTTTTTATGACCACTCCCATCACTTTACTAATCATTCAGTGAAGAGAAATAGGACAGTATTAGCGCGGGTTGGATTTGTCCTGATTTTCGTGTTCAGGATTGAGCCGACAATTCTCCTAATTGCTCTGTAGATTCTCACTCATTGGTTCCTCTGATGCTGTCCTTTTGATGTTGGGTCGCACTTCCGCACATCCACAAACATATATTCATATTACACTGGGAGGAAGCAGAAAGCTCACAAAGATACATAATGGTAAGTGTTTGACTTGAATCCTGCAATTGGACAATTTCTATATCTTCTCATGATGAACTGAGTCACCACAGCGTGATTCTGGGCCCTCGCGTTCAGAAGATTAAGTCGAGATTTGTGATTCAGAATGTTTGTCTCCTTGCGTGCTGTTGACACTTTAAACCACAATTGCATTGGTGAATGCATCGACAAACCCATTTTTTCCGTAATTGTGCTCTTCCTTATATTGATGGAACAAGGTAAATGACCTTGTAGTGCACATTGAAATTGGACGGTACAATGTTGTGAGCATCGCAGAGACATGGCTGCAAGGGGTTCTGGCTGTGATCTAAAGATCCAAGGATATATGCCCGATCGAATGGACAGGCAGATGGACAAAATGGGCGGTGTTGCATTGATAGTTTTGAATGAAGTTAAATCGATAGCAAGGCGGAGTCAGAAGGCGTAGAATCTGTGTGGGTAGAGTTGTGGAATCGCAAAGGTAAAAAAGACCCTGCTGGGAGTTATGTTCAGGCCCCCTAGCAGTACTCAGGATGTGGGGCAGTAAATAAATCAGGAGATAGATAAGGTATGTTAAAAAAGACATTTTACATAATCATGGGGGACTGCAATATGCATGTGGACTGGGAAAATCAGATTGGTAGTGAATCCAATGAAAAGTAATTTGGGGAATGTCTCGGAGATGTTTTTTTCGAGCATCTTGTGACAGTGCCTACTCGGGACCAGGCAAGTCTGAATTTGGTGATGTGTTATTAGGCAAACTTGATTGGCGAACTTAAGGTGAAGGAACCCTAAGGGAGCAGTGACCAGAAAATGATAGAATTTACTCTGATGTTTGCGAGCGAGAACAGGCAGTCAGATGTAACGGTATTACAATTAAATAAAGGTAACTACAAAGATACGAGGGACGAGTTAATTAGAAAAGGAGCATTGCAGGGAACAGCAACGGCAGGGGTTTTGGGTTGCTATTAGGGACGCACAACATAAATTCATCCCAATAAGGAGCAAAAATGCAAAGGCGAGGACAATGCATTCATGGCTGATGAGGGATGTGAAGGAGAGCATAAAAGCTAAAGAAAACGCATACAAACTGGCGAGGATTAGTGGGAAGTCAGAGGATTGGGAACGCTTTAAATACGAGCACAGGACAACTAAAACCGCAATCAGGGGGATGAAGATGAAGTATGTGTGCAAGTTAGCTAGTAATGTGAAGAACGATAGGAAAAGTTTTTTTTTCAATATAGAAAAGGTAAGAGAGAGGCATAAATAGATATTGGACCAGTGGAAAATGTGGCTGGGGAAGTAATAATCGGAATCAAAGAAATGGCAGACGAATTGAATTCTTACGTTGCATCAATCTTCACGGTGGAAGACACCAGTCGGATGCCTGAGCATCGGGTGAACCAGGGGGCAGAGATGAGTGCAGTGACCATTTCTAAGGAGAAGGGTCAGGGGAAACTGAAATATCTCAAGGTCGATAAGTCACCTGGAACGGGTGGATTACACCTCAGAGTCCTAAAGGGGATTGCTGAGGAACATTTGGAGGCATTGGTTATGATCTTTCATGAATCACTGGAGGCAGAGAAGTTTCCAGAGGACTCGAAAGTGGCGAATGTCACACACTGTTTAAGAAGGGAGGAAGGCGAAGATGGAAAATTATAAGGCTGTTCGCCAGACTTCCGTCATTGGGAAGATTTTAGAGTCTGTTATTAAAGATGGCATCGCGAAGTACTTGTAAGTGCATGGTTAAATAAAAAGCACTGCGTCAGCACGTCTTTTTCAAAGGGTGGTCGCGTTTGACACAACTGTTGGAGTTCTTTATGGAGGTAACAAGGAAGTTGGACAAAGGAGAACCAGTGGACGTGATTTATTCAGATTTCCAGAAGGCCTTTGGGCAAGGTGCCGCTTACGAGACTGTTAAATATGTTAAAGCCCATGGTGTTAAGGGTAAGATCCTGGCATGGATAGAGGATTGGCTGACTGGCAGAAGTCAGAGAGTGGGGATAAAGGGGTATCTTTCAGGATGGCAGACGGTGACTAATGGCGTGCCTCAGGAGTCTGTGCTGGCACCACAACCTTTCGCAATATACATTAATGGTCTGGACGAAGGAACGAAAGGCACTGTTGCTAAGTTTGCAGAGGATACAAAGATCTGTAGAAGGACAAGTATTATTGCGGAAGCAAGGGGACTGCAGAAAGATTTGTACAAGCTCGGAGAGTGGGCAACGAAGTGGCAAATAAAATACAATGTAGAAAAGTGTGAGATTATGCACATTGGAAGGAGGACTTTTGGCATAGACTATTTTCTAAATGGGAAAACGGTTAGTTCATCAGAAGCACAAAGGGATTTGGGAGTCCTTGTTCACGATTCTCTTAAGTTTAATGTGCAGGTTCAGACGGCAGTTAAGAAGGCAAATGCAATGTAAGCATTCATGACGAGAGGGCGAGAGTACAAGACCAAGGATGTACTCCTGAGGCTGCATAGGGCTCTCTTCAGACACTATATGGAGTATTGTGAGCAATTCTGGACTCCGTATCTCAGGAAGCATGTGCTGGCCTTGCAAAGGGTACAGGGGAGGTTCACAAGAACGATCCCTGGAATGAAAAACTTCTCGCATGAGGAATGGTTGAGGACTTTGGGTCGTTGCACTTTGGAAGGATGAGGGGAGGATCGAATGGAAACTTACAAGACACTGCGAGGCCTGCATAGGGTGGACGTGGAGAGCACGTTTCCACTTGTAGGAAAAACTAGAAGCAGAGGACACCATCTCAGACGAAAGGGACGATCCCTTAAAACAGAGATGAGGAGGAATTTCTTCAGTCAAAGGGTGGTGTATCTGTGGAACTCTTTGTCGTAGAAGGCTACAAAGGCCAAATCACCGAGTGTCTTGAAGGTAGAGATCGATACGTTCTTGATGAATAAGGGGATCAGGGGTTATGGAGAGAAGACAGGAGTATGGGGGTGAGGATAATCAGCCGTGATTGAATGGTGGAGCAAGCTAGATTGGCCGAGTGGCCTAATTCTGCTCCTATTTCCGATGGTCTTCTGTCCTATGTGAAGGGGCATGAGGGAGGAACTGACGAAAATCGACTGGGAGCAGAGGCCAGTGGGAAAGACAGTAGAACAGCAATGGCAGGAGTTTCTGGTAGTAATTGAGGACACGGTACAGAGGTTCAAAGGTTCATCCCCCCAAAAATAAAGGTTATCAGAGGGGCGATTTGGCAGCCATGGCTGACAAAGGAAGTCGGGGAATGCATCAAATCAAAAGAGAAAGCCTATAATGTGGCAAAGAGTAGTGGGAAGCCAGAATTTAGGGAAGGCTACAAAAACAAACAGAGGATAACAAAGAGAGAAATAAGGAAAGAGAGGATCAAATATGAAGGTAGGCCAACCAGTAACATTAGTAATGATAGCAAAAGTTTATTTAAATACATTAAAAACAAACGGGAGGCAAAAGTAGACATTGAACATAGAAAATACAGAACCGAACAGGCCTTTCGGCCTACGATGTTGTGCCGAACCTTTGTCCTAGATTAATCATAGATTATCATTGAATTTACAGTGCAGAAGGAGGCCATTCGGCCCTTTGAGTCTGCACCGGCTCTTGGAAAGAGCACCCTACCCAAACTCAACAGCCCCACCCAACACCAAGGGCAATTCTGGACACTAAGGGCAATTTATCATGGCCAATCCACCAAACCTGCACGTCTTTGGACTGTGGGAGGAAACCGGAGCACCCGGAGGAAACCCACGCAGACACGGGGAGGACGTGCAGACTCTGCACAGACAGTGACCCAAGCCGGAATCGAACCTGGAACCCTGCAGCTGTGAAGCAATTGTGCTATCCACAATGCTACCGTGCTGTCCTTAAGAACAAATACATCTACACTATATCATTTTACCGTCATCCATGTACCTATCCAATACCTGCTTGAAGGTCCCTAATGTTTCCGACTCAACTACTTCCACAGGCAGTGCATTCCATGCCCCCACTACTCTCTTGGTAAAGAACCTACCTCTGATATCCCTCTTATATCTTCCACCATTCACCTTAAATTTATGTCCCCTTGTAATGGTTTGTTCCACCCGGGGAAAAAGTCTCTGACTGTCTACTCTATCTATTCCCCTGATCACCTTATAAATCTCTATCAAGTCGCCCCTCATCCTTCTCCGTTCTAGTGAGAAAAGGCCTAGCACCCTCAACCTTTCCTCGGAAGACCAACTCTCCATTCCAGGCAACATCCTGGTAAATCTTCTTTGCACCTTTTCCAAAACTTCCACATCCTTCCTAAAATGAGGCGACCAGAACTGTACACAGTACTCCAAATGTGGCCTTACCAAAGTTTTGTACAGATGCATCATCACCTCACGGCTCTTAAATTGACGCTTTAATTGGGCGCTCCAAAATGACGCTCGTCTTCACAGAAGAAGACATGAGTAATATCCCAACAATTCAGGTGAGTCAGGGGGCAGAGCTGAATATGGTAGCCATCACAAAGGAGGAAGTGCTAGAGAAACTAAGAGGTCAAAAAATGTATAAATCTCCGGTCCCAGATGGGCTACATACTAGAGTTCTAAAGGAGATAGCTGAGGAAAAAGTGGAGGCGTTAGTTATGATATTGCAAACTTCACTGGAGTCAGGGAAAGTCCCAGAGGATTGGAATATCGCTGTTGTAGTCCCCCTGTTCAAGAAGGGAACAAGAAAAAAGATGAAAAATTATAGGCCAATTAGCCTAACCTCGGTTGTTGGCAAGATTCTAGAATCCATCGTTAAGGATGTGATTTCTAATTTTTTGGAAGTGCAAGGTCGGATTAGGACAAGTCAGCATGCATTTAGTAAGGGGAGGTCGTGCCTGACAAATCTGTTAGAGTTCTTTGAAGTGATAACAAATAGGTTAGACCAAGGAGAGCCAATGGATGTTATCTATCTTGACTTCCAAAAGGCATTTGATAAGATGCCCCACGGGAGACTGCTGAGTACAGTGAGGGCCCATGGTAGTCCAGGCAAGGTACTAACGTGGATTGACGATCGGCTGTCAGGCAGAAGGCAGAGAGTTGGGATAAAAGGTTCTTTTTCGGAATGGCAACCGGTGACGAGTGGTGTCCCGCAGGGTTCAGTATTGGCGGCCACAGCTGTTCTCTATATATTAACGATCTAGATGACGGGACTGAGGGCATTCTGGCTAAGTTTGTCGATGATACAAAGATAGGTCGAGGGGCAGGTACTATTCAGGAGGTGGGGAGGCTGCAGAAAGATTTAGAAGTTTAGGACAGTGGTCCAAGAAATGGCTGATGAAATTCAACGTGGGCATGTGCGAGGTCTTGCACTTTGGAAAAAAGAATAGAGGCATGGACTATTTTCTAAACAGTGACAAAATTCATAATGCTGAAGTGCAAAGGGACTTGGGTGTCCTAGTCCAGGATACTCTAAATGTAAACTTGCAGGTTCAGTCCGTTATTAATAAAGCAAATGCAATGTTGCCATTTATCTCAAGAGGCTTGGAATATAAAAGCAGGGGTGTACTTCTGAAGCTTTATAAAGCACTAGTTAGGCCCCATTTAGAATACTGTCAGCAACTTGGGGCCCCACGCCTCAGGAAGGACATACTGGCAGAGGAGCGGGTCCAGCGGAGATTCACACGGATGATGCCAGGAATGGTTGGCCTAACATACGATGAACGTCTGAGGATCCTGGGATTATATTCATTGGTGTTTAGTTGGTTGAGCGTAGCTCTATTAGAAAGGTACAAGATAATGAATCGCATAGATAGGGTGGACGAAAGGAAGTTGTTTCCATTGGCAGGGGATACTAGGACCCGGGGGGCACAGCCTTAGAATAAAAGGGAGTCACGTTAAAACAGAGATGAGGAGAAATTTCTTCAGCCAGAGAGTGGTGGGTCTGTGGAATTCATTGCCACAGAGGGCGGTGGAGGCCGGGACGTTGAGTGTCTGTAAGACAGAAGTTGATAAATTCTTGATTTCTCGAGGAATTAAGGGCTATGGAGAGAGTGCGGGTAAATGGAGTTGAAATCAGCCATGATTGAATGGTGGAGTGGACTCGATGTGCCGAATGCCCTTACTTCCGCTCCTATGTCTTATGGTCCTATAGTTAAAGAGGTGTGAGACACCTTGAAAAACACATCGTGGAGTTGATTCCAAAGACGGCGTTCTGCCTGTAATCACAAAAAAATCCGAATAGTTAAATAAAGAATGGTATTCTCAGGGTCAAAGGAAAAGGCAACAACAGCGACATCCTCGTACCTTGTAAGTACTAATCGGAAGAAACCGATACCGGTCCACATCCCGTCCTGCTTTAATACACGCTCGGTGTTCCTCCACCCAATCGTGGGGAATCTGGCATCATACTAGTCCCACCGGGACATCGATTACGTATTCCCCTGGGCCTTGTGAGCCTTATTATATATTTCACCTCAAGCCCGATAGTTTCAATCGAATAGAAACATCTTGGATTTGAACATTGCTTCAGAGCCAATGGTTCATGTAATCAATAATAAGAACGTCCGTATATCCATGCAAAGAAGTCCTAAATAGTCAATAAGGATCAATAGTAGTGGTAGCGAAATCATCCGGATCTCTTCCAACTATTTAGGTATGCCCGTGCTTGTGCACTGTAGTTACGGCAGAACGCTTATGGCATGACGGCGTACAGACTTTGACCATTTGAGATAAATTTCTGTAGTTTTCCCAGCGATCCGACGAGGCAACATCACCCCCAGCTCAGTGAATCTGACGAACAGCGACGAACATTCGACAAATGGTGTGTTTAGACTTCAGTTATATAACAGCATCATCGCATACTTGCATATTCGCGCTCCACTAGGCGTGCTGAAAGGCCTGCTGTTATTTGATTTCAATTTTCCAAATTCGCTCTCAGTGTACCGGAAAAAGCGCCATTGTTTGGTGACAATGTCATTTTCACAGTAACGTCATCGTAATGTTAATGTAAACCTACTTGTGAAACTAATAAGCATCATGATTAGTAGACAGCATTCCGTAAAGCTGCCAGGGGACGAAAGAAACAACATTTTTAGAACGAAGAAATCAAAGACGTGCCGATTAAATGAATTAGCAATTATTGGTGCTTCGAATTAAAAGGTCAAGCGGTGTTACGGGATAATGCCGGAATGTGGAACTGAGTAGTGTGCCGAATGGTCGTTGCTATCCCGATGGGCCGAATGACCTTCTTCTGCCCCACATCATTTAAGGCATTCTATGAGTCCAACCCTTTCAACGATACGACGCATGCGCATGGGGACCGGGAATTTACAGATCTTTGGTAATTCCATTAGATAATTGAATCCAATGGCCGAAAATCTGGCATTGTACAAGTATAAGAAAACATCCTTGTTATTATTTGTAAATAAATTTATTAAAGCGGTATCTGCAACTTTGGACCAGCCTGACGAGTGAGCCAATTCTGCCGAGGACTTGTGGAAAGACCGATGGCAGAACACCAACTGATTTTCCGAGAATTAACGCTTGCTTAATGATTCCCAGCTGGAAATCATTAGTTTCGTTCTCTCATCCGGTTCATGGGGAAAATAAGCAAGTTTTGCACTGGAGTCGACAATGGGGCAATATACTCTCCCTTTGGGGAAACTGTAACTCGCTGTCGTGTAATTGTGGCAAAATGCAAACCATGCTGCATATAATCGACAAGTGCTACGAACAATGCTTAACCGGCTCACACACAGTCCTACAACAGGCGGATATGACGTTTGGAAATAGTTGGAGAATTTCATTTTTGACATGTTCATCAGTATATATTAGACTCGTAGTCGTCGCAGATAAATAGATAACCATGGAATAAATGAACCAATATTTGGCATCAAGTTTCACTGTAGATTTTGCATAACATGATCTCAAAATAATTGTTTTAATTCAAGTGGCTCAGCAGAGGTGTCATAGAATCTTACAAACATCTAAAACATAAGCAGGAGTAGTAAATTCGGTCCCCTGAGTCTGCTCTGCCATTCATTATAGCCAGCGCAATTCATCACGTTCAATTCCCTGAAGCCGCCTTCCACCAGATTCGTTGATCCATTCAACCCGAGCGAGATATCTCATTCATTTTTGAAATTACACAACATTTTGCCTCAACTGCATAATGTTGTAACGAATTCCGCAGTTTCACATTCGCTGGGTGAAGCGATTGTTCCTCACCTCAGTCCTAAACGGTTTCCCCCCGTATCAAAAAACGATGACCATATTTCTGTACTCCACCACCATCGGTAACATTCTTTCTGAATACTCCCTGTCTCATCTTGTTCGAATGTCATTAATTTCCATGAAATCCATCCCACCCAATTTTCTGAACTCAACTGAATATAAGCTGAAAAGATTGAGTCCCTTCTTTTATAACAGAACCACAATCCGAGGAATCAACTTGGCAACACTTTGCAGCAGTCCCTTCATAGCAAAACCATCCTCCATGAGATCAGGATATCCAATCTGGACAAACTGCTCCAGGTGTGGCCTTGCCAAAGGCCTATACAATTGCAATACAATCATCCCTATTCCGAGACTCAAATCCTCTCGCTATGAAGGCCATTTAGACCCTTACTTTCAGCGGCAGATGCACGAGGATACGAATATTCTGAATATACGCTGAATATTCACCTCACACAATTTGCACCAAATCAAATAATAATCTGCCTTCCAATTTGTGCTTCGGAAGCGGGTAACCTCTCATGTAAACACATTATACTGCATCTACCTTGTATGTGCCCACTTACTCAGTCTGTCCAAATCTCGCTGGTGCAGCTCTGCATCCTCCTCACAGCTCACCTCCCACTTAATTATGTGCCACATGCAAATTGGAGATAATACATTTGATTCCCCCGTCCAAATCACTAATATATAATATATTGGGCCACGTCGTCTGTCTGCAGATTATCGAGCCGTGATGTTTTGTCTGCCTGAAATCCCATTACTTTCTCTAAAACCATTTCTTTGCGAATACCAATCTCCGTCACCACCTCACTAAAAGTTGTGCTTCTCAGACCTTCCTGTGTATCATTCATTGTGAACACAAAAGGAAAGCACGAATCCAGTTCAGGAGCCATTTATTTGTTTTCTGTTATGAATTACCCCATTTCAAGTTGCAAGTCTGAACTGGTTACTTTGTTCATAAGTATCCAACATTTACGGATTCTGGGATCGTTGAATTAACTGCAAATCAAAGAAAGGGAAAATACGCAAGTCAGGTTAACATTTGAGAACAAATCACACATTGCAGTAACACGCACGATAAAGTAATAATTTGTTGAGTTTTCTTTGCCGCATTCTCCACATATCCGGCAATATATCAAGACATGTCGACATGCATCTTAAGGTCTCTGATATACATAAGAACTAGGAACAGGAGTAGGCTATCTGGTCCCTCGAGCCTGCTCCGCCATTTAATGAGATCATGGCTGATCTTTTGGGACTCAGCTCCACTCTCCGGCACGTACACCATCTCCCCGAATCCCTTTATTCTTTAGAAAGGTATCTATCTTTTTTCGTAAAACCGTTTCAAATAGGAGCCTCAACTGCTTCACTGGGCAAGAAATTCCACAGATTCGCAACACTTTGGGTGAAGAAGTTCCTCCTACACACCGTCCTAAATCTACCTCCCCTTATTTTGAGGCTATGCCCCCTAGTTCTTCTTTCCCCGACCAGTGGAAACAACCTGCCCGCATCTATCCTATCTATTCCCTTCATAATTTTATATGTCTCAATAAGATCCCCCCCCCCCCCGCATCCTTCTAAACTCCAATGAGTACAGTCCCAGTCTACTCAACCTCTCGTCATAATCTAATCCCCTCAACTCTGGGACAACCTAGTGAATCTCCTCTTCACTCCCTCCAGTGCCAATATGTCCTTTATCAGGTAAGGAGACCAAAACTGAACACAATACTCCCGATGCGGCTCACCAACACCCTATACAATTTCGGCATAACCTCCCTTGTCTTGATCTCCATCAGTCTACCAATGAAAGACAAAACTCGATTAGCCTTCTTAATCACCTATTGCACCTGCACACCAACTTTTTGCGATTCGTGCACCAGAACACCCTGGTCCCTCTGCACAGCAGCATGTTTTAACATCTTACCGTTTAAATAATAATCCATTCTGCTGTTATTCCTCCCAAAATGGATAGCCACGCACTTGGCAACATTGAATTCCATCTGCCAGACCCTAGCCCATTCACAGAACCTATCCAAATTCTTCTGCAGACTTCCGGTATACTCTGCACTTTTTGCTTCACCACTCATCTTAGTGTCGTCTGCAAACCTTGACACATTGCACTTGGTCCCCAACTCCAAATCGTCGATGTAAATTGTGAACAACTGCGGGCCCAACACTGATCCTTGAGGGACCCCACTAGTTACAGATTGCCAACCAGAGAAACACCCATTTATCCCCACTCTCTTCCTTCTGTTAGTTAACCAATCCTCTACCCATGCTACCACTTTACCCTCAATGCCATGCATCTTTAGTATGTGCAGCAACCTTTTGTGTGTCACCTTATCATAAGCTTTCTGGAAATCCAGATATACCACATCCATTGGCTCCCCGTTATCTACTGCACTGGTAACGTCCTCAAAAAATTCTACCAAAGTAGTCAGACACGACCTACCCTTGGTGAACCCATGCTGCGTCTGCCTAATGGGACAATTTCCCTCCAGGTGCCCCGCTATTTCCTCCTTAATGATAGATTCCAGCATTCTCCCTACAACCGAAGTTAAGCTTACCGGCCTATAATTACCCGCTTTCTGCCGACCTCCTTTTTTAAACAGTGGTGTCACGTTTGCTGCTTTCGAATCCTCTGGCACCACCCCAGAGTCGAGTGAATTTTGATAAATTATCACTACTGCGTTTACAATTTTCCTAGCCATCTCTTTGAAAACTCTGGGATGCTTCCCATCAGGGCCAGGAGACTTCCCTACCTTTAACCCCATTAGCTTGTCCAATACTGCCTCCTTAGTGATTACAATCATGTCAATGTCCTCAACTATCATATCTTTATCTCCATCAGTTACTGGCATGTTATTTGTGTCCTCCACTGTGAAGACTGAGCCAAAAAACCTGTTCAGCTCCTCAGTCATTTCCCAGTCTCCTATTATTAAATCTCCCTTCTCATCTTCCAAAGGACCAATATTTACCTTCGCCACTCTTTATTGTCTGAGATATTTGTACAATATTTTACTATCTGCTTTTATGTTCTCAGCAAGTTTACTTTCATAGTCTACCTTACTCTTCTTTATGGCTTTTTTAGTAGCTTTCTGTTGTCCCCTAAAGACTTCCCAGTCCTCTAGTCTCCCACTAATTTTTGCCACAGTGTATGTTTTTTCCTTCAATTTGATACTCTCCCTCACGTCCTTAGATATCCACGGTCGATTTTTCCACTTTCTACCGTCTTTCTTTCTTGTCGATGTGAACCTTTTCTGAATACTGTGAAAGATCGCTCGGAAGGTTCTCCACTGTTCCTCAACTGCTTCACCATGATGTCTTTGCTGCCAGTCTACATTAGCTAGTTCTTCTCCCATCCCATTGTAATCGTCTTTGTTTAAGCACAAAACACGAGTGTTTGATTTTACCTTGTCATCCTCCACTGAATTTTAAATTCCACCATATTGTGGTCGCTCCTTCCAAGAGGATCCCGAACTATGAGATAATTAATCAATCCTGCCTCGTTACACTGGTCCGGATCTATGACCGCGTGTACCCGTGTAGGTTCCATTACATACTGTTCCATGAAATTATCCCGGGCACATTCTATAAAGTGCTCCTCAAGGCTGCTTTTACCAACCTGGTTAAACCAATCGATATGCAGATTAAAATCTCCCATAATAACCGCTGTACCATTTCTACATGCATCCGTTATTTATTTGCTTATTGCCTGCCCTACCATCCTGTTACTATTTGGTGGCCTACAGACTACTCCTATCAGTGACCTTTTCGCCTTACTATTCCTGATTTCCACCCAATATTGATTCAACCTTGTCCTCCATAGCACCAATATCATCCCTTACTATTGCCCGGATGCCATCCTCAAACAACAAAGTTACACCACCGCCCTTACCGTCCATTCTACCCTTTCGTATAGTCTTATACTCTTGGATATTTAACTCACAGTCGGGACCATCTTTTAAACATGTTTCAGTAACGGCCACTAAATCATCGTCATTCACGATGATTTGCGCCATCAACTCATTTACTCATGTATTTCGTATTCTCCGAGCATTCAGGTAAAGTGCACTTATGCTGTTTTTTATGTCTTTGTTATGAATCCTAACACCTTAATCAGTAACTTTTCGCAATTTATTTTTCCTCTTACCCTTTCTCCTAATTGTCCGTGTCTTTGAACCCATATCTCTACATAATAACCTGTCACGTAACCTGCTGCCTTGATCGTCATTAACCATTATACTGTCCATAGCTTTACACTTCCCTTCCCCCCAACTTGTTAGTTTAAAGTCTTTGTGACCAACCTATTTATCCTATTCGCTAGAACACTGGTCCCAGAATGGTTCAAGTGAAGACCGTTCCTACGGTACAGGTCCCTCCTGCCCCAGTACTGATGTCAATGCCCCATGAAATGGAATCCTTCTTTCCCGCACCACTCCTTTATCCACGTGTTAACTTCCCTAATTTTCTCAACCCTATGCCAATTGGCACGTGGCTCGGGTAGTAATCCAGAGATTATAACCGTGGAGGACATGTATTTTAATTTAGTCCCTAGTGTTTGCGGTGATGTTTACGTTAATGATGGAAAGGGATAAGTATACACCGCAGGGCAAGAGTTATAGCTGGGGGAAGGGCAATTATGATGCCATTAGACGTGACTTGGGGGGGATAAGGTGGAGAAGTAGGCTGCAAGTGTTGGGCACACTGGATAAGTGGGGCTTGTTCAAGGATCAGCTACTGCGTGTTCTTGATAAGTATGTACCGGTCAGACAGGGAAGAAGGCGTCGAGTGAGGGAACCGTGGTTTACCAGGGAAGTGGAATCTCTTGTTAAGAGGAAGAAGGAGGCCTATGTGAAGATGAAGTGTGAAGTTTCGGTTGGGGCGATGGATAGTTACAAGGTAGCGAGGAAGGATCTAAAGAGAGAGCTAAGACGAGCAAGGAGGGGACATGAGAAGTATTTGGCAGGAAGGATCAAGGAAAACCCAAAAGCTTTCTATAGGTATGTCAGGAATAAGCGAATGACTAGGGAAAGAGTAGGACCAGTCAAGGACAGGGATGGGAAATTGTGTGTGGAGTCTGAAGAGATAGGCGAGATACTAAATGAATATTTTTCGTCAGTATTCACTCAGGAAAAAGATAATGTTGTGGAGGAGAATGCTGAGCCCCAGGCTAATAGAATAGATGGCATTGAGGTACGTAGGGAAGAGGTGTTGGCAATTCTGGACAGGCTGAAAATAGATAAGTCCCCGGGACCTGATGGGATTTATCCTAGGATTCTATGGGAGGCCAGGGAAGAGATTGCTGGACCTTTGGCTTTGATTTTTATGTCATCATTGGCTACAGGAATAGTGCCAGAGGACTGGAGGACAGCAAATGTGGTCCCTTTGTTCAAAAAGGGGAGCAGAGACAACCCCGGCAACTATAGACCGGTGAGCCTCACGTCTGTAGTGGGTAAAGTCTTGGAGGGGATTATAAGGGACAAGATTTATAATCATCTAGATAGGAATGATATGATCAGGGATAGTCAGCATGGCTTTGTGAAGGGTAGGTCATGCCTCACAAACCTTATTGAGTTCTTTGAGAAGGTGACTGAACAGGTAGACGAGGGTAGAGCAGTTGATGTGGTGTATATGGATTTCAGCAAAGCGTTTGATAAGGTTCCCCACGGTAGGCTATTGCAAAAAATACGGAGGCTGGGGATTAAGGGTGATTTAGAGATGTGGATCAGAAATTGGCTAGCTGAAAGAAGACAGAGGGTGGTGGTTGATGGGAAATGTTCAGAATGGAGTACAGTCACAAGTGGAGTACCACAAGGATCTGTTCTGGGGCCGTTGCTGTTTGTCATTTTTATCAATGACCTAGAGGAAGGCACAGAAGGGTGGGTGAGTAAATTTGCAGATGATACTAAAGTCGGTGGTGTTGTTGATAGTGTGGAAGGATGTAGCAGGTTACAGAGGGATATAGATAAGCTGCAGAGCTGGGCTGAGAGGTGGCAAATGGAGTTTAATGTAGAGAAGTGTGAGGTGATTCACTTTGGAAGGAATAACAGGAATGCGGAATATTTGGCTAATGGTAAAGTTCTTGAAAGTGTGGCTGAGCAGAGGGATCTAGGTGTCCATGTACATAGATCCCTGAAAGTTGCCACCCAGGTTGATAGGGTTGTGAAGAAGGCCTATGGAGTGTTGGCCTTTATTGGTAGAGGGATTGAGTTCCGGAGTCGGGAGGTCATGTTGCAGCTGTACAGAACTCTGGTCCGGCCGCATTTGGAGTATTGCGTACAGTTCTGGTCACCGCATTATAGGAAGGACGTGGAGGCTTTGGAGCGGGTGCAGAGGAGATTTACCAGGATGTTGCCTGGTATGGAGGGAAAATCTTATGAGGAAAGGCTGACGGACTTGAGGTTGTTTTCGTTGGAGAGAAGAAGGTTAAGAGGAGACTTAATAGAGGCATACAAAATGATCAGGGGGTTGGATAGGGTGGACAGTGAGAGCCTTCTCCCGCGGATGGATATGGCTGGCACGAGGGGACATAACTTTAAACTGAGGGGTAATAGATATAGGACAGAGGTCAGAGGTAGTTTTTTTACGCAAAGAGTAGTGAGGCCGTGGAATGCCCTACCTGCTACAGTAGTGAACTCGCCAACATTGAGGGCATTTAAAAGTTTATTGGATAAACATATGGATGATAATGGCATAGTGTAGGTTAGATGGCTTTTGTTTCGGTGCAACATCGTGGGCCGAAGGGCCTGTACTGCGCTGTATTGTTCTATGTTCTATGTTCTATGTTCTATGTTTGATAATCCCCAAACTGGTCCTCTTTCCTAGTCTTACCTATGTTATTGGTCCCAACGTGGACCACAACGACTGGATCCTCCCCCTCCCTCTCCAAAATCCTTTCAAGGCGATCAGAGATGTCCCTCACCCTGGCACCGGGCAGGCAACATACCATGCGGGACTCTCGATCTGGCTTGCAAAGGAATCCATCAATCCCCCTAATTATTGAATCCCCTACAACTACCACTTGTCTTTTTGCTCCCCCCTCGTGAATGGCTGCCTGTACCACAGTGCAGTGGTCAGTCAACGCATCCTCCCGCCAGCCCTCTTCCACATCCACACAGGGAGCAGCTACCTCATACCTGTTGGGCAAGGTCAAGGGCTGAGGCTCCTCAACTCCTAAACTCAGGATCCCCCTACCTGCCTCCCTTGCAGTCACACCACTCTGTCCCTGACCATTGACCGAATTAACAGTACTTATTCTACCGGGTGTGCCTGCCTCCTGAAACAAAGTGTCCAGATAATCCCCCCCCCCTCCCTGATGTGCCGCAGTGTGTGCAGCTCACCAATTCTGAGCCGAAATTTTCGAGCAGCCAACACTTGCTGCAGATGTGGTCACTGACGGTCTCAGAGGGATCCACCAGTTCTATCATCATACAGCAACAGCACATCACCTGTCCAGCCATATTCAACTAGTTAATTAATTTAAATATTATTTTTATAGAACCTCAAGGATAAACCCGAACGCGAACAAAAACACAGCCTTCCCTCGCCACTCACCCGAACCCAGTCACTCACCTAAACTCAGATGCACTCTGTTCCAATCAGCACTCAATCACTCACCTAAACTCAGATGCACTCTGTTCCAATCTGCACTCCGTGACTAAAGACACTCCTGCCACACCTTTTATGCTCAACTGTTCTCAACATATGCACATTTTTTGAGTGTTCTGGCAATATGTTCGATTATTGCACTTACCAACACGGTGCTTGGCAATCAAAAGGAGTTTATTCAGAGTCAGCCAGGAAGGTCATATGCAGCACCCTTGATCTAATACATTCCATTTGTACAATGTGACGTAGATTGCGGCAGCCAGAGGAACTACCGTTGGTCGTTTGCCAGAAAGAATTATGTCGAATGAGGAAAACAGAAGCACCTGCTTCAGGTGCAACATATCCCCCTGAATAGTTGTTTGGTTACCTTTCAGGAAACAGATTATACTTAACTGGCGAGGTGGAGGTATTTTAGCTAAATTTGTGTTTAGATGGTGAAATTCTGTTACCACATCCAAAATGTATTGCATAGCTTTGACCTCCTTTCTCAATGAATATAGTGGAAACGGCTAACTGAATTGATTTTCACAGATTCATGCACGGAATTATGGATTTAGCCGATGTGTGTTTCTCGGTCTGGTTGGGTTTCTTTGAAATTGCGTTCAGAAGAGTAATAATTCATATTATTGAAGTAATTGGACAGCCTCATGCCTTTTCAGAGACTAAGACAGTATCGTACTAGGCGACATAGGTTTAAAGTGGAGAGGAAATGTCTAAAACTGATGTGCGAGGCACGGTTTTTACCCACAGGGTCGTAAATATATGGAAGGTGCTGCCTGGGGACGTGATAGGAGCAGGTATGATAATGCCATTTAAGCGGCTTGAAGAGAATGATTCTGGTGGGAATGGAAAAATACGTTCTACGTAAGGCCATACGATTTTACTTTAGGCAGGTACCCTGGTCTGCGCAAGCTTGGATTGCCAAAGGACCTGTTTCAGTGCTGTAATGTTCTTTGTTGGTTGTTCTTTGCAATTGAGATCCTCAGAACTCAGCACCAGACGAGAATGCAAGCAGGTTCGTTGCACATGTTTAAGCTTGATGTAGATTGATTCTTGCTTGTCTTGGAAATCGAAGGTTATTGATAATAGACGCAAATGTGAAATAAGAAACAAACAGCTGAGTCATAATTTATGAATAGCACAGCAGATTCGATGACTCGGATGGCTACTCGTGTTCCTATTTTCCTTTGTTCTTTATTTACAACAGTGAACAGTAACTATGAAAAATCAACTTAATTTATCATTTACGCTCTTTATTACAGAAACCGTCCTGGAAGCAACTGTTATTTTTTTCAGTAAGGAGGGTAGATCAGCCGTTGTTAGGGCTGGAAACCAAGATATGAACGGGAAAAGGACGGACACCTAAAGCCATGTGGTAAAATTAGCGTGGTTGATTAAGTGGCCACCCTGTCCTGATCAAACTCGTGAGCTGATCTTCAGGTCCGGCATTGTTAATCTGAAGAGGTTCCCAGGCTTGACCTTTATGCGAATCACGAAGACGATTATTAAGAAAAAACAGGCGAAAATGTGGGAACAGCACAGCACGGCAAGAATCATTTGTTGGATGCGAGTGACGGAGCTGCCTAACTGCATGGAATGGATAAGGTAACGGAATGCAAGTGTTTTCCGATGGAACAGTGCCACCTTGATTATGTCCATCTTTCATTTTCTTCCAGTTCCAAATGAAATCAGTTCTCACTTTTTGAATCTCCCCACTTACTGTTCCATTTCAGGAGACCGAGCAAAATATTGGAACGTACCTCCGCATTCTGTTCAGAATAGCTACGTCCATCGTCTGATGTAGTGACCAGATGCATACAAAATTGCAACCCTTGCAGAATTAAAGGTTCCAACTGTGAATTGATGTATTTGTATTCAATAACATGCAAATAAATGCACAAGTCATGTTATTTGCTGACCACCTGCGTCCCATTTCGTGCAAGTTTAGAAAGTTGTAGACTGGCTTTCCAAGTTTCTGACCTCCTCAAAGCTTCGCAATTAATTCGGCTCTTTTGAGAGAGGCGGTTTTATCTTCCACAATGGAAGGAATAATAGTGAAATTCTTCGCGAGGGTATCACAACTTGGAACAGTGGTTCGTGGCATTGTGCGGTTTTCTTTTTGTAATGCTGTGAAGGGTAACCTGAAAGGCCAGTGACGATATCCAGTCATTTCGTCGTGTTAGTAGTATCAACGTTATTGTTAAATTAAAGAAAAGCCAAATGCACACAAACAGGTCAAAAGTAAACGAAGGCAATTAAGTCTACCAACCAGTAAACACGCACGCACACTTTATGTGCAACGTTCACCTTGTTCCAGAATGTTCCACGTATCCCGGAAGTCTGAAGAAAAAATCCAAATTAAATATATGTATTATTGAAATCCAGTTTAAGATTAAAACACGATACAGGGATATGATCAAGCCTCGGAAAGCTACTTCTCTGGGCCAGGTTAGACGCAAGAACTTCCTTTCCATTGCGTCCGCACTCAGACTTGGAGGCTGTTAGATGTAAAACGTACCACCAGGCTGCTAGATGTAAACTGGTGTGCCGTATGTCGGTAATAAACTCTTTTGGCTGCAGCTGACGCTGGTCGCTGCCAATTGGCCGTTCTTGTTTCTGACAGTACCGGCAATTATACCATTGCTTCCCATTGACTCTGCGTTCGGAGGATTCGTTGTCATCCCCCATTATATTCAATGGTTAGCACTGCTGCCTCACGGCGCCCAGGTCACAGGTTCGATCCCGGCCAAGGGTCGCTGTCATTGTGCAGTTTTCCCATTCCCCCGTGTTTGCGTGGTTTTCGCCGACTTCCACGTGAGAGCATCTTTAAGAAATGGGTGTTTAAGAAATGTACCTTTGAGGAATGGGAATTTTTTAGTGACGTCAGAGTGTGGGTGGAGCTGGGCTGTCTGTCATATTTTTACTTTCGTTTTTGGCTGTTTGCTGCAAGGTGAGTTTTAGTTTCCTTTTCAGTGTTGGAGCTAAAGCCAGACAGAGCAGGTGTACTGCCATGAAAAGACTATCTCTTGATGATTTGGTGAATTCAGAATTATAAATGTTCTCAGTAGTGGAAGTAAACCTAATGTGCTTCTGTTAAAAGGTGTTTCTTTTGTCTTCTGGGTGTTGTTTGGGAAGTTATTAAGGATTACATTGTGTTTTATTGTTTGGGGGGTTGTATTTGAACTGATGGCTGCTACGATGTCCATTGTATATTTTAAAAGGTTAACATAAGTTCATAGAATAAATATTGTTTTGCTTTAAAAATACTTTTCCATTTCTTCAGTGCCACTACTGTAGAGTGGGCCAAGTGCTGACCATAACGCAGTATATTAAAAGCTGTGGGTCATATGAATTCCATGATACACTTTGGGGTTCTCTAAACCCTGGCCCATAACAAATTGGGGGCTCAAGGGGGGGTAAAAATATATCTATTGGACTGGCATAGTGAATGTAATGACAGTGAGGGGTGAGCATATTGTGGTTGCTTTTCAGGTGTGGTATTCTAGTTTAATTGGGGAGTGTGTTGTGCACGTAGATCTTTCAGAGACTCTGAAGTTTTTGCGGGTGGAGCCGGTCACACGCATTACCTGACAGACAGAGACTAAAAGCAGACTGTTTGATTTGGCAAACACATTACAGTTAAAATTACCTGACAAAATACGAAAAGATAAGGTAAGTATGGCGGTGGCTCAGCATTTAATGTTGCCTGAGATAAAGATTTTGACTCATTGGAAATGGTAAAATCCAGTTACAAATTAAATAAATGAAACATGAGAAATAATTAAAGCAGCTTGAATACGAGAAAGTGGAAAAAGAAAGAGAGACAGGAGGGCGGAGAGAGGAAAAAGAAAGAAATAAGAAAGAAATGGAGAAGAAAGTAGAAAGAGAGAGAGAGGAAACAGAATGAGAGAGAGGGGAAAAATGAAAGGAGAAGAAAGAAAGGAGAAAAGAAAGAATAGCCCTAACAGAACAAAAAGAACGAGAAAGGGAGATAGAGATCAGGGAAATGATAAAGAGAGAGTGTTTGAACTTCAGAAAGAGTGTTTTAACTTCAGAAATGGCCATGAATCATGACAGTCAGTTAAAATTGGCAGACGTAAATGGAAACGTACAGTTGGATGATAGTGATGAGGATCGTGAGAAAGAGCATCAAAGGCGAATCTTGGTGGGAATCTATTTAAAATGTCCAAGCATTGCCAAGGTTTAACGAGAAGGAGATAGAAGCCTTTTTCATTTCATTTGAGAAGGTGGCTAAACAAATGAAATGGCCACAGGACATGTTGGTATGAATCATTCAAACAAAGCTGATAGGTAGAGCCAGTGAAGTGTTTGCATCACGACCGGAGGAGGTATCTGGGACGTATGAGGAGGTGAAGAAATCCATCTTCGTTGCATATGAACTAGTGCCTGAAGCCTGCAGACAAAGGTTAAGAAATGTAAGCAAATAATTTGGTCAAACATACATGGCGTTTAAAAGGCTCAAACAGAGTAATATTAATAGGTGGATAAGGGCTTTGAAAATAGACAAAACCTATGAAGCTCTCAAGAAATTATACTTTTGGAGAAGGTTAAAATCTCAATTCCTGATGTTGTGAGAAGTGCAGAGGGTTGAACTGCGAGGTTAGCAGCAGAAATGGCAGATGGTTATGAATTAGTACACAACTCAAAGCTTGATTTGCAACATTAGTTTCAGCCTGTGAGAAATAGAAACTGGGGACATGAGAAATCTCAAGTGCTAGAGGCAAACGGCACTGATTGGAGATAATAAGGAGAGCTTACCTCAGATTAAAAAAGAAATCCAGAAGGGTGGAAAAGAAATGTAAAGTTTGAAATGTTTTCACTGTAATAAACTGGGCCATGTAAAGTCACAGTGTTGTTGGTTGAAGAAAAGCACTGGGAAGGCTGTTGTGGTAAAACAGGATAAGACCGTCGGGTTTGTTAAAGTGGTAAAGGAAAGCCCAAGTGAAGCGAAGGAGGTGCAAAGGATTATACAGCCTGATGAAAAGGTGATTGATAACAAGGTGCCAGATCTCGTTAAATAATTTACTTGTGTGGGTAAAGTCTACTCATGTGTATCAGCAGGAGCAGGGAAAGAATCACAATTTTAAGAGATACGGCAGCTCGCCAATCTTTAATGGTAAGAAATGAAGAGTTATGTAGTTTGGAAAGAACGTTGCCAGAAAAGGTAATTTGTGAAACTCAGGGGGAGAGGAGTAGTGTTCAATTAGATAAGGTAAGGTTGGAAAGTCCATTGAAGAGTGGTGAATTGGTAGTAGGTGTCAGAGAGAAACTATCTTGTCCAGGAATAAAGTTTATCTTGGGTAATAATACAGCTGGATCGCAGTTGGGAGTGATGCCTACGGTGGTTGATAAGCCAGTGGAGATTCAGACAACTGAACTGTTGAAGGACGAATATCCAAGGATTTTGTCTGCTTGTGTAATAACAAGGTCGCAATGGCACAGGTTGAGACAAGAGGAGAAATCAGAGAGTGAAGATGAAGTTGAAGTGCAATTATCAGAAACGATTTTTGATCAGATGGGTGAAATGAACAAAACAGCAGGAGGATGAGTCCGATATTTTTAGTTCTGGAAAATTGGCGGAGATACAACAGAAAGATGCAGAAATAAAACGGATGTACCAGAAAGCATACACGGAAGAGGAATCTGACTGGATACCAGAATGTTATTACCGTACAAGTAATGTCTTGATGAGAAAACGGAGACCTTTACATCTGCAGGCGGATGGAAAGTGGGCAGAAGTTCATCAAGTAGTATTGCCGGTAGGTGTTGCGAGTTGCACATGAGGTACCAATGGGAGGTAATTTGGAAACAAGGAAAACTCAAGCTAAAATCCAGAAACATTTTTATTGGCATGGACTACATAAAGATGTCGTTCCATTTTGTCAATCATGTCACACATGTCAAGTGATAGGGAAGCCTCCGGCAGTGATATAACCAGCGCCCTTAATACCCATTCCAGCATTTGAGAAACAGTTTCTACGGTTCCCAATTGATTGCGTAGGACCGCTTTCTAAAATGAAAAGTGGGAATCAATGACTTTTGACGATAATGGATGTGTCTACTAGGTGTATAGAAGCCATTCAAGTACGTAATATTACAGCTAAAATGATTGTGGAGGAGTTACTTAAATTCATTCCTAGATATGGACAACCCACAGCAATACAATCGGATCAAGGATCACATCTTACCTTAAGGTTATTCAAATAGGTTATGGACAGCTCAGGAATAATACAATTTAGATCAACTGCGTAACATCCAGAATCGCAGAGAGCATTAGAAAGCTGGCATCACAAATCAAAGACAAGGCTGAGGGCGTATTGCTACGATTATCCAGAGGATCGGGATAAAGAATTTCCATCCATTCTGTTTACAATTAGAGATGCTCCTAATGAGTCAACAAAATTTAGTCCTTTTTTAGATTAATTTTTGGTCAGGAGGTGAGAGGACCACTTGAATTTATAAAGGAAGAATTACTGAGTGAGAAATCAGAACTTACATTATTGGATGAAGTGTCAATTTTTAGCGAACGATTAAACAGAGCAGGTGAATTGGCTAGACAAAATTTGAAAGTTGCACTAAATGTGATGGAACGGGTAGAGAACAAGAATTCCAAATGTCGTTGTTTTGCCAGTGGAGATAAAGTTTTGGTGTAGTTGTCAGTAGTAGGTGAACCTTTAAAAGCTAGGTTTTGTGGATCTGATCAGATTGAAAGGAAATTAAGTGAGGTGACTTATTTGATATAAACACCAGATAGAAGGAAGACTCACCGAGTGTGTCATGTGAACATGATTAAAAGGTACTTTGAAAGGGACGAGAGAAAGAGGAGATTTGAATCATTCTCACCCAAACTGTCGAACCAAATCCAGATGACTGTGAATTTGACATACATCAAATTAAATTGGAAAACGAGGATGTTCCTAAAAATTGGGATAGAGTCTTGAGTTACCTTCCAGAGGAAAAACGAACTGACCTGAAAGAGTAATTGATGTCAAGTAGGCAAGTTTGTAGACATAAATTGGGAAGTACTAAGATGGCTCGACAAGATGTAGCTGTGGAAAATGCTGTTCCAATCAAACAGCATCCAGGAGATTTCAGCTTTTATGACTCTAGATGGTATATATCAATTGAACGTCATGCCATTTGGCATGAAAAACGCACCAGCCACATTTCAACGGGTAACTAACAAAGTTATTTCAGGATTACCCAATTGTATACATCGGCGATCTGGTAATTTTCAGCCAGACATGGACAGAACATTTGAAAAATCTGATGGAGTGATTCGATCGACGTCAGGAGGTGGATTTGGTGATAAATCTAGCCATAAGTGAATTTGGAAAAGACCAAGTCACTTTCCTTGAGGAGTTTCCGATACCCTCTGGACGGAGGGAAATAATGCGATTTTTTTTTTGGCATGAGTGGATTTTATCGATCATTTGTGCAAACGATTTGTAGGGTGATTGCACCACTGATGGACTTGCTGAAGAATTGTTGAAAATGTCAGTGGACAGCGGACCTTAAACCGGCATTTGACTACCTGAAAACTGTGGATAACCAGTGCTCCTGTGTTGCAGAATTACAAGGGTCTCTGCGATCAGATTGAACTAAAGTGCCTGACTTTAAAGAGAATTGCCGATGCACAGAGAAATGGACGGATCGGGCAGAGACCTTCTTGTTCAAAGAGACTGTCAATCAGGCCGGATTTCACTTGGAGGAATAAGAAAAAAATGGATTTATTATTATACCTATTTGCGTGCGTTGCGCTTTGTTTCTTGGGGGAGGTGTCATGTGAGAATACAATTCAGAAATTGATGTTTAAGATATGTACCTTTTCGAAATAGGTGTTTATCAGTGATGTCAGAGTGTGGGTGGAGTTGGGCTCTCTGTCAGCTTTTTACGTTCGTTTCAGGCTGTTTGTTGCAGTGTGTGTTTGGTTTTATTTTCACTGTTGGATCTGAAGCCAGACAGAGCAGGTGTAATGTTGATCTCTCTGCCATGAAAAGACTATCTATTAATTATTTGGTGAATTCAGAAGTATAAATGTTCTCAGTAGTGAATGCAAAACCTAATGTGCTTCTGTTAAAAAGTGTTTCTTTTGTATTCTGGATGTTGTTTGGGAGGTTATTAAGCATTACTTAGTGTTCTATTCTTTGGGGGGGGGGGGGGGGGTTGTATTTGAATTGATGGTTGCTCAGATGTTCACTGTATGTTTTAAAAGGTGAACTTGAGTTGATAGAATAAACATCGGGACGTGTGCTCCCCAAAGCACAATCAATTCAAAGTTGTGGGTCAGACGAATTCAATGATACTCTTTGGAGTTCTCTAAACCCTGGCTCATAACACGACACTGCCCAAAACTGTGCAAGGTAGGTGGATTGGCCACGCTAAATTGCCCCTTAATTGGAATAAATGAAATGGGTACCCTCAATTTATTTCAAAACAATCTCAATTCAATCGAGTGATTCTGGAGCAGGTAATCAATTTATTCCTTTATCCGAGATAACATAACTCGGTTTAACCGTTAGTTTCTTAATTGGAACGATATCCCGCACGCCGACATCCTGTATCACTAATCACCTTTTACGTACTTTATTCTGGCAAATACAGTTGAAATAAAAATGCTGTCATTCTAACAGTTGGCTTCGGCTCTTACCTGGGAGTTGTTGCTACCACTAATTTATATTTCCGGGACTTGCTTTTAGTCGATATACTTTTTGGAAAGTCATTGCCAAAATTCAATCTACAAGGTTTTTAACCATCTGGCATCGGATGAAGCATACAGGGTGTAGTGTTAATGAAGTCAGTCCATAAGAGGGTCATTTTGGAGTCTGGTAACAATGGGGAAGAAGCTGTTTTTGAGTCTGTTCGTGCGTCTTCTCAGATTTCTGTAGCTGCTGCCCGATGGAAGAAGTTGGAAGAGTGAGTGAGCCGGGTGGGAAGGATCTTTGATTATACTGGCCGCTTTCCCCAGGCAGCGGGAGGTGTAAATGGTGACAATGGATGGGAGGCAGGTTTGTGTGATGGACTGGGCGGTGTTCACGACTCTCTGAAGTTTCTTGCGGTCCTGGGCCGAGCAGTTTCTAAACCAGGCTGTGATGCAGCCCGATAGGATGCTTTCGATGGTGCATCTGTAAAAGTTAGTGAGAGCCAATGTGGTCATGCCGAATTTCCTTAGTTTCCTCAGAAAGTGTAGGCGCTGTCGTGCTTTCTTGGTGATAGAGTCGACGTGGGTGGACCAAGACAGATTTTTGGAGATGTGCAGCCCTAGGAATTTGAAACTTCTAACCATCTCCACCTCGGCCCCGTTGATGCTGACAGGGGTGTGTACAGTACTTTGCTTCCTGAATTTAATTACCAGCTCTTTAGTTTTGTCAACACAAGGCCTTCTCTCGAAAGAGACTGGCAGTTTATTTTGCTCCCGAAGGAGGAACAGAAATTATCCAGAATTATCATCCATATTTTTGAAGAATAACATGTAATTTGATACACATATATTCTGCAACCATTAGCTGTTATAAATTATTTCGGTACCTCGGTTGTTTGAGGGTGAAAATTATCAAAATATGCACACAGAGGAGTTTTAATAGGTGTGAATAGAGAAAATCTTCAGATGCTTATTGGCAGCCATTTTTTCCACTAGGTCATTTCATCGTCAAAGAATTCAGAAGTACAAAATGTTCCACAGAATAAAGAAAAGGTGGAGGTTTTCGATCGGTACATCTGCATGCTTCGGCATGGGGGTACCAACCTGTATCCCACATAATTCAATGGGCATGAAAGGGAATGTAACATGAAAGTGCAAGTTGTTGATTTTATTTTGGTATGTGCATCATATCTAATTGTTTTATTGCACACAGAACATACAAAGTTCAAAGATGATATGCTGGCAATACATGGTTTGCTTTATTATTTCTAAATCAAATTGGGATGGAAAGAACGAAGATGTCCGGTCTTAGTTATTGAATGGAAACAAAAGAAACGCTTTTGTTGACCGTCATATTTTGAGTCCATGATATGTTGACGTATAACTGGAAAGGCGCAGACGTTTATCATGTCCTTCGCTGGAGTATTAATATGCTCATTGACATATGTCACATGCAAGCGGAGAGCGATCAAACACCTGAAATACATGAATATAGAAACATATATACGTATAATCTGATCAAACCAAAAGATGAGTATAGCGAGACAGAAATTCGCAAGCCCAAAGAGGAAAGGTGAGCTCCGTCATGTACTTACAGATCTTGCATCAATCTTAATTTTTCAAATAGTATATGGCACCTTGATGGGGTCTGTTCTTCTTAAGAACATGGACATTGTGAATATTGTTTACAAGTCTGCTCTTGTGTCTCACAGATCTTACAAAGTGCAACGATGGTAAGTAAGCAACAGCAGTTTTTTGTCGCTCTGCGTTAAAGTCCGAGAGACTGAACGTTTGTAGCAAGCGTTATTTGTTCATTTCAGCAAACAAATAGCTCTGTGTTCAGCAGTCGTTACAAATAACCTCCATCCAAGATTGTCTCAAGGCTCACTGGAAAGAGAAGTAATTTTCCGATATGCGTAGTTCACGTGAGCCGTGCGTTCAAGAATGTAGTTGGCTTCCAGTCAGTGAGAGAAGTAATGGAACAATGAGGATAACAGACGTTGTGGAGTGAAGGAAGGAATAAGGGGATGAGGAACATATCAGCCATGATTGAATGGCGCAGCAAGCTCGATGCACAGAATAGTCTAATTATGTTCCTCTGTCATGTGGCCCAAGAGATTTTTGGTGTGCCGTAGCATAGAGTCATAGAATGGAATCGGAGAATTCCGACAGCGCTGAAGGAGGCTATTTGGCACCGAAGCTCAGAAAGAGTCCCACTCCCTCGCCCAGTCCCTGTTACCAAACATAACCTGCACATCTTTGGAAACTAAGTGCGACCTAGCACTGCCCGGTCACATATCCTGCACATATTTGGACCGTGGTCGGAAACCTACGCAGACTACGTGAGAAATTGCAAACTCCAACAGACACAGACTCGGGGCCAAACAATTGCACCTTCGGAATTAATTTTATGATTTCCCAGTCTCTAAAATGTCGCATTGAAAAAAAATCATGGGCCTCTGTCCAAATAGCCTAATAGATTTTCTTCGATAAGAAATGGCGCTACAGCTTTGGTGCCATTCATTAGCGTGGCTTGAAGATGCCAAGGTGCGGCCCGCATAATGCAGTTAACTTAATCGAAATGCTGCGATAGTTGGATCAGTGCAACGCCATGGAATGTTATCGGTTTTAAATATTTCGTGATTTTTTTTTGTCATTTGCATCATGCTATGCATTGATATTGCGATAGAATATTTCTATCTAGAATATTTCGCGACTGTGAAATATTCATAAACTTTGCATCATGTTGCCTGTCTCTGTTGCTCACATAAATATTATTATTCTTCATTTGTAATGGTTGCGAGGTTTGCTGGCTGGGCTTGGATCGGCTTCCTATCACGAATTGCCATTAAAGGTGATTGCTTTTTAAATACATTTAGAGTACCCAATTCATCCTTTCCAAATAAGGGGCAATTTGGCATGGCCAGTCCACCTACCCTGCTCATCTTTGGGCTGGTGGGGGGTAAAACCCACGCAAATACGGGTAGAATGTGAAAACTCCACACGCACAGTGACCCAGAGCCGGGATCAAACCTGGTATCTCGGTGCCGTGAGGCAGCAGGGCTATCCCACTGCGCCACCGTGCTGCCCGTGAAAGGTGATTGTTAGCGGCCTTCTTGATGCGCTGTAGTCCATGGCATGTGGATACACTGATGCAGCTTCAGGAAGACAGTTAAAGGAATTCGATCCAACGAAAGTGAAGAAAGGACAATATATTTGCAAGTCAGAATGGTGACGGACTTGAAGAGGTACATCCAGATGGCGGTGTTCCCATATATCTGCTGGCCTTCTGATTGTGGAAGGTAGACGGCGTGGGTTTCGAGGGTACCATCTCATGGGACTACGTGAGATCCTGAACTGAATCTTGTCGATAGTGCGTACTGCTGCTACTGTGCGTCTACGGTGAAGGGAGTGAATGCTTCTGGAAGGGGTGCTGGTCAATCGGAATGCTTGTCTTGGATGAGGTCGAGCTCATTGACTGGTGGTGGAACTGCAGTCATTCAATAAGTGAGCAGTATTACATCAGTTTACTCAATTGTTCCTTCTAAGAGGTGGATATGCTTTTGGAATTGAGGGGGTGAATTACTATCCGCAGGTTTCATCGTCTTTTCTCTTATTCATTTACGGGATGTGGGATTCGCTGCTTACACCAGCATGTATTTTCCATTCGTAGTTAGGTACCCTGCAGAAGGTGGTGTTGAGTTTCCGCCTTGAACTGCTGCAGCACTTGAGGTGCAGGGGCACCCACAGTGATGCTAAGGAGGGAGTTACGGGATGTTGCAACAGCGAGACCGAAGGAACGACGATATATTTCCAAAACAGAGAGGTGAATGACTTGGAGGGGAACCTCCATGTAGTGTGGTTCATAGGTGTCTGCTGCTCTTGTCCTTCTCAATGATAGTGATCCTGGGCTTCGAAGGTGCTTGCTAAAGAACCTGTGATGAGTTACTGTAATGAATCTTATAGATAATTAACTCATCTCCCATTGTTCGCCGGTGGTGGAGGGGTTGAATGTTTTTGAAATGTGGAGCAGTCAAGCAGGCTGGTTTATCCTGGATGGCCTCGTGCATCTGGAGTCTTCTTGGAGCAGCAGGTATGTAGGTAACTTGTGATTATTCCATTACACTCCTGACTTGTGCCTTGTAGATTGTGGACAGGCTTTGGAGGTCAGCAGGTGAGTTACTCGCCATAGAATTCTTAGTCATTGACCTGCCCTGGTAGCCACAGTATTAATACGGCTCGTCCAGGTCAATTTATGATCAATGGTAACACCCAGGATGCAAATGTTGGAAATTCAACGATGGTTATGCGAGTTCTGGGAAAGGGGAGCTGATTATATCTTCTAGTGGTGAACATTGTTGCTTCACAGCGCCAGGGTTCGTGGTTCGCTTCCCGGTGTGGGTCACTGTCTGAGCGGAATATGCATGTTTTCCCCGTTACCGCGTGGGTTCCTCCAGGTGCTCCAGTTTCCTCCCACAGGCCCCGAAAGATGTGCTAGTTAGTTAATTTAGACATTCTGAATTTTCCCTCTGTGTCCCCGAACAGGCGCCGGAATGTAGCATCTATGGACTTTTCACAGTAACTTCATTGCAGTGTCAATGTAAGACTATTTGTGACAATACCGATTATCAGGATTATTATTGTTATCATTATTTTTATTATTGTACCAAATGGATTTTCCTTGAACTTGTGTCATGCGAATGGAACTTGCCGTTTTTTAACCACAGCCTGGATAGTGTTCAGGTCTTGGGCATGGCCTGCTTCATTATCTGAGGAGTCAAGAATGGTCCTGAATGCTCTAAAGTTATTTTCAAACATCGATAATGCTGACCTTGCGCTGGAGGGGAATTCATTGATGAAGCAGTTGACGAAGGTTGGACTTAAGACACTCCCCTGAGAAACAGCCGATGTGATGTCATGGAGCTGAGACGATTGCCCGAAAACGAAATCAGCCATCTTTCGCTGTGGCAGGCCTGGCGACAACCAGTGCAGAGTTTCGTCCTTATGTCCATTGACTCCAACTTAGCGTATACATGACACACTTGGTCAAATTCTGCCTTGATGTCAAGGGCAGCCACTCACATCTCATGTCTGACATTCAACAATTTTGTATTTTTGAGACAAATCTGAAATGAGATCAGTAACTGAGTGACCCTGGCGGAACCCTAACTTAGCGTTCGTGACCAGGTTATTGCTGAGTATACTGAACGTCAGTGATCAGATTATTGCTGAGTAAGTGCCGCGTGATAACACTGTTTATGTCTCCTTCCATCACTTTACTGATGACGGAGAACAGACTGATCGGGTTGTAACAGGCTGGATTGAATTGTTTTGTATCCTATGAAATAACACACATGGGTAATTTTCCAGATTGATAGGTAGATGCCAGTACTGTAGCTGTACTGGAAACGCTTCGATATGGGTACAGCATGCTCTGAAGAATAATAGCTGATCGAGCAGAAAAAGACACGAATGGACACAATCGGCGCAGTGGCCAAGAATGTGAGGATATAAAAAATCTAAAGCCTTTAATTTGCACTGATGGAAAGTCAAGGATTGGAAGACAGAATGACCCTCCTGGGCAAAAGAAGAAAAATCAGTTGCGAGTTCGAACATTAGAGCCACGGGCATGCGTTCTTCATCATAGATAGATGGGGAAGCATGCAAAGCTCAGAGACCATACGAAGCCCAAGATTTCGAAACAGCACCATGTCTGACAAGAGATGTATAAGTGCATGTACATAGAGGACCAAACATAATGGGTATGGAATTTATACATGCATCGAACACCGGTAAAGGCATCAAAGTAAACATTTGAACATTCCTGAGCATTCATGACAGACACGACAATCAACTTGTTGAACACTGAGTCATGAGAGGAATCCTTGAATTTTCGTGAAATTGAAAATCAAGTTGTTGTTCCATTTGAGGGACATTAACATATAACGGAATAGACAGAACCAAAAGACGAAACCGATTTAACAATGAAACGATGCTGCTGTGAAGGTCTTATTTCCCTGTTGCAACAGGCAACTATAGAAATGATGTTCGAAATGCTTGGCACTAAATGTGTTAGATTGTTATATATCATCGCATCTTTTGGAGACCTGGAATGTTATTCACCCGGTGATAATCTCTGAAAAGTTAAACTCTCAAAATATCTGCACTTTTTTGTCGCAATTCCACACTCACCTTGCGAAAATCTATCGCTTTAAACCTTCTCTCGAAAGAACCTGCCAGTTTGCATATATTGCCTAATATTGCACAGAAGCTAGTCAGGCTTATCAACCATATTTCAGTAAGCTCGGCGAAGGTGGTAAAAGAGGGGGAGAGGTGGCATTGTTAGTCAAGTTCAGTATTACGGTGGCAGAAAGAACGTTTGATGAGGACTCGTCTACTGAGGTATTAGGGGCTGAATATAGATGCAGGAAAGGTGAGGTCACCCTGTTAGGGGTTATCTATACGCCTCCGAAAAGTTCCAGAGATATAGAGGATAGGATTGCAAAGATGAGTCTGGATAGGAGCGAAAGCAAATATTGACTGGAAACGCTAAAGTTCGAGTACTTTAGATGGGTCCTATTCTGCCCAATGTGTGCAGAAGGGTTTCCTGACGCAGTATATAGATAGGCCAACGAGAGGCGAGGCCATATTGGATTTACTACTGGGTAATAAGAACATAAGAACTAGGAGCAGGAGTAGGCCATCTGGCCCCGCGAGCCTGCTCCACCAATCAATGAGATCATGGCTGATCTTTTGTGGACTCAGCTCCACTTTCCAGCCCGAACATCATAACCCTTAAACCCTTTATTCTTCAAAAAACTATCTATCTTTATCTTTAAAACATTTAATGAAGGAGCATCGACTGCTTCACTGGACAAGGAATTCCATAGGTTCACAACCCTTTGGGTGAAGAAGTTCCTCCTAAACTCAGTCCTAAATCTACTTCCCCTTATTTTGAAGCTATGCCCCCTAGTTCTCCGTTCACCCGCCAGTGGAAACAACCTGCCCGCATCTATCCTATCTATTCCCTTCATAATCTTATATGTTTCTATAAGATTCCCTCCTCATCCTTCTAAATTACAACGAGTACAGTCCCAGTCTACTCAACCTCTCTTCGTTATCCAACCGCTTCAGGTCTGGGATTAACCTAGTGAATATCCTCTGCACACTCTTCAGCGCCAGTACGTCCTTTCTCAAGTAAGGAGACAAAAACTGAACACAATACTCCAGGTATGGTCTCAACTAACACCTTATACAATTGCAGCATAACCTCCCTAGTCTTAAACTCCATCCCTCTAGCAATGAAGGACAAAATTCCATTTGCCTTCTTAATCACGTGTTGCACCTGTAAACCAACATTCTGCGACTCATGCACTAGCACACCCAGGTCTCTCTGCACAGCAGCATGTTTTAATATTTTAGCATTTAAATAATAATCTATTTTGCTGTTATTCCTACCAAAATGGATAATCTCACAATTCTCAACATTGTATTCAATCATCCAGATCCTATCCCATTCACCTAGCCTATCCAAATCCCTCGACAGACTTCCAGTATCCTCTACATTTTTTGCTTTACCACTTATCTTAGTGTCGTCTGCAAACTTGGACACATTGTCCTTGGTTCCCCAACTCCAAATCATCTATGTTAATTGTGAACAGTTGTGGGCCCAACACTGATCCCTGTGGCACACCACTAGCTACTGGTTGCCAACTAGAGAAACACCCATTAATCCCCATTCTTTGCTTTCTATTAAATAACCAAGCCTCTATCCATGCTTCTACTTTCCCCTTAATGCCATTCATCTTAATCTTCTGCAGTTAACTTTTGTGTGGCACCTTGTCAAGGCTTTCTGGAAATCCAGATATACCACATCAATTGGCTCCCAGTTATCTACCGCACTGTTAATGTCCTCAATAAATTCCACTAAATTAGTTAGGCACCACCTGCCCTTTAGGAACCCATGCGGCGTCTGCCCAATGGGACAATTTCCATCCAGATGCCTCGCTATTTCTTCCTTGATGATAGATTCCAGCATCTTCCCTACTACCGAAGTTAAGCTCACTGGCCTATATTTACCCGCTTTCTGCCTACCTCCTTTTTTAAACAGTGTTGTCACGTTTGCTCATTTCCAATCCGCCGGGACCACCCCAGAGTCTAGTGAATTTTGGTAAATTATCACGAGTGAATTTGCAATTTCCCTAGTCATCTCTTTCAGCACTCTGGGATGCATTCCACCAGGTCCAGGAGACTTGTCTGCCTTTAGCCCCATTAGCTTGCCCATCACAACCTCCTTGGTGATAACAATCCTCTCAAGGTCCTCACCTGTCATAGCCTCATTTCCATCAGTCACTGGCATGTTATTTGTGTCTTCCACTGTGAAGACCGACCCAAAAATCCTGTTCAGTTCCTCAGCCAATTCCTCATCTCCCATTATTAAATCTCACTTGTCATCCTCTAAAGGACCAATATTTACCTAAGCCACTCTTTTTTGTTTTATATGTTTGGAGAAACTTTTAATTTTTATATTCTGAGCAAGTTTACTCTCATAATCTATGTTACCCTTCTTTATAGCTTTTTTAGTAGCTTTCTGTTTCCCCCTAAGTATTTCCCAGTCCTCTAGTCTCCCGCTAATCTTTGCTACTTTGTATGTTTTTTCCTTCAATTTGATACTCTCCCTTATTTCCTTAGATATGACGGTCGATTTTCCCTCTTTTTACCGTATTTCCTGTTTGTTGATATAAACCTTTGCCGAGCCCTGTGAAAAATCATTTGGAAGGTTCTTCACTGGTCCTCAACTGTTTCACCATAAAGTGTTTGCTCCCAGTCTACCTTAGCTGGTTCTTCTCTCATCCCATTGTAATATCCTTTGTTTTAGCATAAAACACTAGTGCATGATTTTACCTTCTCACCCTCCATCTGTATTTTAAATTCCGCCATATTGTGATCGCTCCTTCTGAGAGGATCCCTAACTGTGAGGTCCTGAATCAATCCTGTCTCATTACACAGGACCAGATCTAGGACCGCTAGTCCCCTCGTAGGTTCCATTACATAATGTTTCAGGAAACTATCGTGGATACATTCGAGAAACTCATCCTCAAGGCTGCCTTGACAGACCTGGTTAAACCAATCGACATGTAGATTAAAATCCCCCATGATAACTGCTGTGCCATTTCTACATGCAACAGTTATTTCTCTGTTTATTGTCTGCCCCATCCTAATGTTACTATTTGGTGGCCTATAGACTACTCCTATCAGTCACTTTTTCGCGTTACTATTCCTGATTTCCACCCAAATGGATTCAACCTAATACTCCACAGCGCCGACGTCATCCCTTATTGTTGCCCGGATGTCATCCTTAAATAACAGAGCTACAACACCTCCCTTACCATCCACTCTGACGTTCCGAATAGTTTGATACCTTCGGATATTTAACTCCCAATCGTGACCATCCTTTAACCATGTTTCAGTAAAGGCCACTAAATCATAGTCATTCACGATGATTTGCACCATTAACTCATTTACCTTATTCCAAATACTACGAGCATTCAGGTAAAGTACACTTATGTTGTTTTTTTTTAACCTCTGTTCTGAATCTTAACACCTTGGCAATGTGGAGGAGCAGAGAGATCTTGGGGTCTATGTTCATACATCTGTGAAAGTTGCCACTTAAATGGATAGAGCTGTGAAGAAGGCCTATGGTGTGCTCGCATTCATTAACAGAGCGATTGAATTTCAGAGCCGTGAGGTGATGATGCAGCTGTACAAAACTTTGGTAAGGCCACATTTGGAGGACTGTGTACAGTTCTGGTCGCCTCATTTTAGGAAGGATGTGGAAGCTTTGGAAAAGGTACAAAGAAGATTTACCAGGATGTTGCCTGGAATGGAGAGTAGGTCTTACGAGGAAAGGTTGGGGGTGCTACGCCTTTTCTCACTAGAACGGAGAACGATGAGGGGCGACTTGATAGAGATTCATAAGATGATCAGGTGAATAGATAGAGCAGACAGTCAGAGACTTTTTCCCCGGGTGGAACAAACCATTACAAGGGGACATAAATTTAAGGACAAAAGTTGGAAGATATAGAAAGGATATCAGAGTTAGGTTCTTTACCCAGAGAGTAGTGGGGGCATGGAATGCACTGCCTGTGGAAGTATTTGAGTCGGAAACATTAGGGACCTTCAAGCACCTATTGGATAGGTACATGGATTACGGTAAAATGATATAGTGTAGATTTATTTGTTCTCAAGGGCAGCACGGTAGCATTGTGGATAGCACAATTGCTTCACAGCTCCAGGGTCCCAGGTTCGATTCCGGTTTGGGTCACTGTCTGTGCGGAGTCTGCACGTCCTCCCCGTGTCTGCGTGGGTTTCCTCCGGGTGCTCCGGTTTCCTCCCACAGTCCAAAGATGTGCGGGTTAGGTGAATTGGCCAATGATAAATTGCCCTTACTGTCCAAATTGCCCTTGGTGTTGGGTGGAGGTGTTGAGTTTGGGTAGGGTGCTCTTTCCAAGAGCCGGTGCAGGCTAAAAGGGCCGAATGGCCTCCTTCTGCACTGTAAATTCAATGATAATCTATGATTAATCTAGGACAAAGGTTCGGCACAACATCGTGGGCCGAAGGGCCTGTTCTGTGCTGTATTTTCTATGTATGTACCTCGATCAGTAACCTCTCCAAGTTATATTTCGTCTTAAAGTTTCTCCTAATTTTCCTTGTCGTTGAACCCATACCTTCATGTAACCACCTGCCGCGTCACTTACCATTAATGTTTTCCATTCCCGTTTTATTCCTTTTAGTATTCCTGGTCCTATTCGCTGAGCTCCCCTCAGTCACTGTACCTTGTACTGTCGCCCTTTTTGATTTTTGATTATGGCTTCTCTGCCTTACACGTTCCCCCTTACTGTCTTTTGTTTCTGTCCCTGATTTGCTACCTTCCAACTTCCTGCATCGGTTCCCATCCCCCTGCCACATGAGTTGAAACTCTCCCCAACAGCTCTCGCAACCCCCCCCCCCCCCCCCCAGGACATCGGTTCCAGTCCTGACCAGGTGCAGACCGTCCGGTTTGTACTGGTCCCACCTCCCCCAGAACCGATTCCAATGTCCTACGAATTTGAATCCCTCCCTCTTGCACCATGTCTCGAGCCACGCATTCATCCTGTCTATCCTGACATTCTTCCTCTGACTAGCTCGTGGCACTGGTAGAAATCCTGAGATTAATACCTTTGAGGTGCTACTTTTTAGTTTAACTCCTAACTCCCTAAATTCAGCTTGTAGGACCTCGTCTCGTTTTTTACCTATATCGTTGGTGCCTATATGCACCACGACAGCTGGCTGTTCACCCTCCACCCCCCCACCCCCAGAATGCCCTGCAACTGCTCCGAGACATCCTTGACACTTGCACCAGGGAGGCAACATACCATCCTGGAGTCTCGATTGCGTCCGCAGAACCGCCTGTCTATACCCCTTACAATTGAGTCCCATATCACGATAGCCCTGCCATTCGTCTTCCTGCCCAGCTGCGCAGCAGAGCCAGCCATGGTGCCATGAACCTGGCTGCTCCTGCCTTCCCCTGGTGAGCCATCTCCCTCAACAGTATCCAAAGAGGTATATCTGTTTTGCAGGGAGATGACCGCAGAGGACACCTGCACTGTCTTTCTACTCTTGATCTGTCTTTTGGTCACCTATTTTCTATCTCCCTCAGTACCTTTCACCTGCGGGGTGACCAACTCGCTAAACGTGCTATCCACGACGTCCTCAGCATCGCGGATGCTCCAAAGTGAGTCCATCCGCAGCTCCAGAGCCGTCAAGCGGTATAACAAGAGCTGCAACTGGACACACCTCTTGCACGTGAAGGAGCCAGGGACAGTGGACGTGTCCCTGAACACCCACACGAGGAGCATGACACGGGTCTGGGGTTTCCTGCCTTGTCTTAAACCTTCGGTTAACTTCAACAATTACAATTTACCAACAAAATTAAATAAATAAATAAACAACTAAGAATGAACCGGGACAGGTGTTATATTTGGAGGCATGTGAGCACTGTGGTGATAGTGACCACAATTCGATTACGTTTACATTAGTGATGGAAAGGGATAGGTATATACCGCAGGGTGAGAGTTATATCTGGGGGGATGGCAATTAGGATGCGATGAGGCAAGACTTAGGATGGAGAGGAAAACTGCAGGGGATGGGCACAATGGAAATATGGAGCTTGTTCAAGGAACAGCTACTGCGTGTCCTTGATAAGTAAAGCGTGGGAGGAGAGAGCCGGGACAGCGAAAACAGCGCCGGAGGAGAAAGCCGGTAGATTTAAAAAGCGCGGGAGGAGAGTGCCAGGACAGCGAAAACAGAGCCGGAGGAGAGAGCCGGGAGATTTAAAAAGCGCGGGAGGAGAGAGCCGGGACAGCGAAAACAGCGCCGGAGGAGAGAGCCGGGAGATTAAAAAGCGCAGGAGGAGAGTGCTGGGACAGCGAAAACAGCGCCGGATGAGACAGCCGGGAGATTTAAAGAGTTCTGGGAGAGGTGAGTGCACAAAAGGTGTGGCAGAATTGCCTTTAGTCACGGATTGCTGATTGGAACAGAGTGCATCTGAGTTCAGGTGAGTGACTGAGTGCTGATTGGAACAGAGTGCATCTGAGTTTAGGTGAGTGAGTGAGTGCTGATTGGAAATGAGTGCATCTGAGTTTAGGTGAGAGACTGAGTTCGAGTGAGTGGCGAGAGAGGGCTGTGTTTTTGTTGGTGTTCGGGTTTATCCTGGAGGTTCTACAAAGGTTTTGTTTTTAAATATTTAAATTAATTAACTGGTCGAATATGGCTGGACAGGTGATGTGCTGTTGCTGTGTGATGATGGAACTGGTGGATCCCATTGAGACCGTCAGTGACCACATCTGCAGCAAGTGTTGGCTGCTCGAGGAACTTCGGCTCAGAATTGATGAGCAAGAGACCGAGCTGCACCCACTGCGGCACATCAGGGAGGGGGAACATTACCTGGACGCTTTGTTTCAGGAGGCAGTCACATCCGGTAGAATAAGTACTGTTAATTCGGACAGTGGTCAGGGACAGAGTGGTGTGACTGCAAGGGATGCAGGTAGGGGGATCCTGAGTTCAGGAGTTGATGAGCCTCAGCCCTTGACCTTGTCCAACAGTTATGAGGTAGTTGCTCCCTGTGTGCATGAGGAAGAGGGCTGTAGGCAGGATGCGTTGACTGACCACTGCACCGGGGTACAGGAAGCCATTCAAGAGGGGGGGAGCAAAAAGACAAGTGGTAGTTGTAGGAGATTCAATGAATAGGGGGATTGATGGCATCCTTTGAAAGCCAAATCGAGAGTCCCGCATGGTATGTTGCCTGCCCGGTGCCAGGGTGAGGGACATCTCTGATCGGCTTGAAAGGATTTTGGAGAGGGAGGGGGAGGATCCAGTTGTTGTGGTCCACGTTGGGACTAACATCATAGGTAAGACTAGGAAAGAGGACCTGTTTGGGGATTATCAAACACGAGGACTAAATTAAAGAACAGGTCCTCCAGGGTTATAATTGTTCGATTACTACCCGAGCCACGTGCCAATTGGCAGAGGGTTGAGACAATTAGAGAAGTTAACACGTGGCTAAAGGAGTGGTGCGGAAAAAAAGGGATTCTATTTCATGGGGCATTGGCATCAGTTCTGGGACAGGCGGGACCTATACCGTTGGGACGGTCTTCACCTGAACCATTCTGGGACCAGTGTTCTAGCGAATAGGATAAATAAGTTGGTCACAAGGACTTTAAACTAGCAATTTGGGGGGGGAAGGGAAATGTAAAACTATGGGCAGTACAATGGTTAATGGAGATCGAGGCAGCAGGTTACGTGACATGTTATTATGTAGAGATATGGGTTCAAAGACAAGGAAAATTAGGAGAAAGGGTAAGAGGAAAAATAATTGCTAAAAGTTATTGATCAAGGTGTTAGGATTCATAACAAAGACATAAAAACAGCAACAGTGTACTTTACCTGAATGCTCGTAGCATACGAAATAAGGTAAATGAGTTGATGGCGCAAATCATCGTGAATGACTGTGATTTAGAGGCCTTACTGAAATATGGTTAAAAGATGGTCACGACTGGGAGTTAAATATCCAAGGGTAGCAGATAATACGAAAGGATAGAATGGACGGAAAGGGCGGTGGTGTTGCTTTGTTGTTTAAAGATGGCATCCGGGCAATAGTAAGGGATGACATTGGTGCTATGGAGGACAAGGGTGAATCAATTTGGGTGGAAATCAGAAATAGTAAGGCGAAAGGGACACTGATAGGAGTAGTCTACAGGCCACCAAATAGTAACAGGGTGGTAGGGCAGGCAATAAGCAAATGAATAACGAATGTTTGTAGAACTTGTACAGCGGTTATCATGGGAGATTTTAATCTGCATATCGATTTGTTTAACCAGGTTGGTAAAGTCAGCCATGAGGAGGAGCTTATAGAATGTGCTTGGGATAATTTCCTGTAACAGTATGTAACGGAACCTACAAGGGAACAAGCGGTCCTAGATCTGGTCCTGTGTAATGAGGCAGGATTGAGTCACGATCTCATAGTTCGGGACCCTCTTGGAAGGAGCGACCACAATATGGTGGAATTTAAAATACAGTTGGAGGATGACAAGGTTAAATCAAACACTAGTGTTTTGTGCTTAAACAAAGGCGATTACAATGGCATGAGAGAAGAACTAGCTAAGGTAGACTGGGAGCAAAGACTTCATGGTGAAGCAGTTGAGGAACAGTGGAGAACCTTCCGAGCGATCATTCACAGCGTTCAGAAAAGGTTCACACCGACAAAAAAGAAAGACGGTAGAAAAGGGAAAATTCGACCGTGGATATCTAAGGAGGTGAGGGAGAGTCTCAAATTGAAGGAAAAAACATACAAAGTGGCAAAAATTAGTGGGAGACTAGAGGACTGGGAAGTCTTCAGGGGACAACAGAAAGCTCCTAAAAAAGCTATAAAGAAGAGTAAGGTCGACTATGAAAGTAAACTGGCTGAGAACAAAAAAGCAGATAGTAAAAGCTTCTACAAATATATAAGACAAAAAAGAATGGCTCCGGTAAATATTGGTCCTTTAGAAGATGAGAAGAGAGATTTAATAATAGGAGACGGGGAAATGGCTGGGGAGCTGAACACGTTCTGTGGGTCAGTCTTCACAGTGGAGGACACAAATAACATGCCGGTGACTGATGGAAATAAAGATATGATAGGTGAGGTCCTCGAGATGATTGTAATCACTAAGGAGGCAGTATTGGGCAAGCTACTGGGGCTAAAGGTAGACAAGTTACCTGGCCCTGATGGGATGCATCCCAGAGTGTTAAAAGAGATGGCTAGGGAAATTGAAAGCGCACTAGTGATAATTTATCAAAATTCACTAGACTCTGGGGTGGTCCCAGAGGATTGGCAAGTAGCAAACGTGGCACCACTGTTTAAAAAAGGAGTTCGGCAGAAAGTGGGTAATTATAGACCGGTAAGCTTAACTTCGGTTGTAGGGAAAATGCTAGAAGCTATCATTAAGGAGGAAATAGCGGGGCACCAGAAGGGCAATTGTCCCATTGGGCAGACGCAGCATGGGTTCACAAAGGGTAGGTCGTGTCTGACTAATTTGGTAGAATTTTTTGAGGACGTTACCAATGCAGTAGATAACGGGGTGCCAATGGCTGTGGTATATCTGGATTTCCAGAAAGCTTTTGACAAGGTGCCACACAAAAGGTTGCTGCATAAACTAAAGATGCATGGCATTGAGGGTAAAGTTGTAGCATGGGTAGAGGGTTGATTAACTAACAGAAAACAGAGTGTGGGGATAAAGGGTGCTTCTCTGGTTGGCAACCTGTAACTAGTGGGGGTCCCTCAAGGATCAGTGTTGGGCCCGCAGTTCACAATTTACATAGACGATTTGGAGTTGGGGACCAAGTGCAATGTGTCAAAGTTTGCAGACGACACTAAGATCAGTGGTAAAGCAAAAAGTGCAGAGGATACTGGAAGTTTGCAGAAGGATTTGGATAGGTTAGGTGAATTGGCTAGGGTCTGGCAGATGGAATTCAATGGTGCCAAGTGCGAGGCTATCCATTTTGGGAGGAATAACAGCAGAATGGATTATTATTTAAACGGTAAGATGTTAAAAGATGCTGCTGTGCAGAGGGACATTGGCGTGCTGGTCCACGAGTCGCAAAAAGTAGGTGACAGGTGCAACAGGTGATTAAGAAGGCTAATCGAGTTTTGTCTTTCATTGCTAGATGCATGGAGATCAAGACTAGTGAGGTTATGCTGCAATTGCATAGGGTGTTGGTGAGGCCGCATCTGGAGTATTGTGTTCAGTTTTGGTCTCCTTACCTGATAAAGGACATATTGGCACTGGAGGGAGTGCAGAGGAGATTCACTAGGTTGATCCCAGAGTTGAGGGGATTAGATTATGCCGAGTGGTCAAGGAGACTGGGACTGTACTGATTGGAGTTTAGAAGGATGCGGGGGGGGGGGGGGGTCTTATTGAGACATATAAAATTATGAAGGGACTAGATAGGATAGATGCGGGTAGGTTGTTTCCACTGGTCGGGGAAAGCAGAACTAGGAGGCATAGCCTCAATAAAAGGGGAGGTAAATTTAGAACGGAGTGTAGGAGGAACTTCTTCACCCAAAGGGTTCCGAATCTCTGGAATTTCTTGCCCAGTGAAGCAGTTGAGGCTCCTTCTTTAAACGTTCTTACGAAAAATATTGATGCCTTTCTAAAGAATAAAGGGATTCGGGGATATAGTCTACGGGCCTGAGAGTGGAGCTGAGTCCACAAAGATCAGCCATGATCTCATTAAATGGCGGAGCAGGCTCGAGGAACCAGAGGGCCTACTCCTGTTCCTAGTTCTTATGTTTTTATGTACCTGCCAGGCAGGGAGTATGTGGTCGAGCGGGGGACCGGTGGTTTACTAACGCAGTTGAAACACTTTTCAAGAGGAAGAAGGAGGCCTATGCAAAGATGAGACGTGAAGGGTCATTTAGGGCGCTCGAGAGTTACAAGTTAGCTAGGAACGACCTAAAGAGAGAAATACGAAGAGCTAGGAGGGGGCATGAGAAGCCTTTGGCAGGTAGGATCAAGGATAACCCTAAAGATTTCTATAGATATGTCAGGAATAAAAGAATGACTAGGGTAAGAGTAGGGCCAGTAAAGGACTGTAGTGGGAAGCTGTGCGTGGAGTACGAAGAGATAGGAGAGGTGCTAAATGAATATTTTTCGTCAGTATTCACACATGAAAAGGAAAATGTTGTCGAGGAGAATGCTGATATACAGGCTAGTAGACTAGAAGGGCTTGAGGTTCATAAGGAGGAGGTATTAGCAATACTGGAAAGTGTGAAAATAGATAAGTCCCCTGGGCTGGATGGGATTTCTCCTAGGATTCTCTGGGAAGGTAGGGAGGCGATTGCTGAGCCTTTGGCTTGAACTTTGAGTCATCTTTGTCCACAGAAATAGTGCCAGAAGACTGGAGGATAGCAAATGTTGTCCCCTTGTTCAAGAAAGGGAGTAGAGACAACCCCGGTAACTGTAGACCAGTGAGCCTTAATTCTGTTGTGGGCAATATCTTGGAAAGGATTATAAGAGATAGGATGTATAATCATCTGGAAAGGAATAATTTGATTAAAGACAGTCAACACGGATTTGTGAAGGGTAGGTCATGTCTCACAAACCTTATTGAGTTCTTTGAGATGGTGACCAAACAGATGGATGAGTGTAAAGCAGTTGTTGTGGTGTATATGGATTTCAGTAACGCGTTTGATGAGGTTCCGAAAATACGGAGGCATGGGATTCAGGGTAATTTAGCAGTTTGGAACAGAAATTGGCTAGCTGGAAGAATGTAAAGGGTGGTGGTTGATGGGAAATCTACAGACAGGAGTCCAGTTACTAGTGGTGTACCACGTGGATCTGTTTTGGGGCCACTGCCGTTTGTCATTTTTATAAATGACCTGGAGGAGGGCGTAGAAGGATGGGTGAGTAAATTTGCAGGTATAGTCGTTGGAGATGTGGACAGTGCGGAAGGATGTTACACGTTACAGAGGGACATAGATAAGCTGCAAAGCTGGGCTGAGAGCTGGCAAATGGAGTTTAATGCAGAAACGTGTGAGGTGATTTATTTTGGAAGGAATAACAGGAAGACAGAGTATTGGGCTAATGGTAAGATTCTTGGTAGTGTGGATGCGCAGAGAGATCTCGGTGTCCATGTACATAGGTTGCTGAAAGTTTCCACCCACGTTGAGAGGATTGTTAGGAAGGCATACGGTGTTTTAGCTTTTATTGGTAGAGGGATTGCGTTTAGGAGCCATGAGGGGATGTTTCAGCTGTACAAAACTCTGGTGCAGCCGCATTTGGAGTATTGCGTGCAATTCTGGTCGCCGCATTATCGTAAGAATGTGGACGCATTCGAAAGGATGCAGAGGAGATTTACCAGAATGTTGCCTGGTATGCAGGGAAGATCTTATGAGGGAAGGCTGAGGGACTTGAGGCTGTTTTCCTTAGAGATAAGAAGGTAAAGAGGTGATTTAACTCAGGCATACAAGATGATCAGAGGATTAGATCGGGTGGAGAGTGAGAGCCTTTTCCCTCGGATGGCGATGTCTAGCACGAGGGGACATAGCTTTAAATTTATGGGAGATAGATATAGGGCAGATGTCAGAGGTAGGTTCTTTACTGAGAGTGTAGGAAGGGCGTGGGATGCCTTGCCTGCAACAGTAGTGGACTCGCCAACGTTACGGGCATTCAAATAGTCATTGGATAGACATATGGAAGATAAGGGAATAGTGTAGATGGTCTTTAGAGTGGTTCCACAGGCCGGCTCAACATCGAGGGGAGAAGGGCCTGTACTACGCTGTAATGTTCTATGTTCTATATCTTTGCGAAATAACATGCAATATATACACATGTATTCTGCAACCGTTAGCTGTTATAAATTATTTCGGCACTGTGCCCATCATAAAACTCTTTTTAGTAGGTGAACGTTATCAAACCTTTCACATGTGAGTGTGTAAATTACTGGTGTGAATACAGAAAATGTTGAGATATTTATTGGCAGTCAGTCTGTTGAGTAGGTTATTTCGTAGTCGTCGAATTCAGCTGTACAAAATGCTTTCACAGAATAAATAAAAGATGGAGGTTTTCCATCGGTAGTCCTGCATCCTTTCGCCTGAAGAGTACCATGATGTATCCCATATAATTGTCTTGACATAAAAGGCGATGAAACATGAAAGTGCAAGTTTTGTTTTTTTTGCCACGTGCTTATCTTATTATTTTATTGAAACACCAGGTTAAAGTCCAACAGGTTTGTTTCGATGTCACTAGCTTTCGGAGCGCTGCTCCTTCCTCAGGTTTCATTCACCTGAGGAAGGAGCAGCGCTCCGAAAGCTAGTGACATCGAAACAAACCTGTTGGACTTTAACCTGGCGTTGGAAGACTTCGTACTGTGCTCATCCCAGTCCAACGCCGGATTCTCCACATCATTATTATTTTATTGCACACAGAACTTAGAAAGGTCAATGTTGGGGTGTTTATTTTATTGTTTCTAAATTAAATTGGGAGGGAAAGAAAGAAGGTGCCTAGTGTTACGTAGTAAACGGAAACGAAAAGAAACCGTTTTGTGGACTATTATATGAAACAACAGAGTCTATGATTGTGTCGGCGTATAACTGGAATTATGCGGTCTTTTCTCATATCGATCGCTAGTGTGTTATTATGTTCATTGACTAGATCACATTCAAGCAGAGTGCGATAAAACACCTGAAAACATGAATATATATATATATATATCTATGTATGTATAATCTGAGCAAACCGAAGGATGAGTATAGTGAGACAGAAAGACGCAAGCCCAAAGAAGATGGGCGACTGCTGAGTTCGAAATTCAGTGTCACCGTCATGCGTTCTTCAACATAGCTACATGATGAAACATGCATGGAGTTTCACGCCCATAAGAGTCCCTTGATTTCTAAACAACACCATGTTTCCGTCTGCATAAACAAATCACGGGACTCTGGAGGTCCAGATGGTAGCGGTACACAATTTTTGATGCACGGATTGCTGAAAAAGGCATAACAGCAAGTCGTTCAGCATTCTTTAGCATCCATGACGCATACGGCAATCAATGATATGATTTTTACAGGTCTTGTTATGTCGGAATCACAGTATCTCCCGGCTCTTCTTTTTTTTAAATAAATTTAGTGCACCCAATTCATTTTGTTTTCCAAGCAAGGGGCAATTTAACGTGTTCAATCCACCTACCTTGCACATATCTGGGTTGTGGGGGCAAAACACACACAAACACGAGGAGAATGTGCAAACTCCGCAGGATAGTGACCCAGAGCCGGGATCAAACCTGGGACCTCGGCACCGTGAGGCAACAAGGCTAACCCACTGCGCCACCGTGCTGCCCCTACAACACGGCTTTTCTCATATAGTATTGGACTAAGTATTTCTCGTGTAATGAATATGCCAAAGAATAAGGATGTTTTTGTATACGTGTCTTCATCTTACTGCGCCAAGTTAGGTAGCTTAATCAATTCACAATTAAATTTTGCAAAGCCATTGCGACAGGCTATTTCTAACTTCGGGGGCTGGTTTAGCACAGTGGGCTAAAAAGATGGCTTGCAACGCAGAACAAGGCCAGCAGCGCGGGCTAAATTCCCGAACAGGCCTCCCAGAACAGACGCCGGAATGTGGCGACTATGGGCTTTCACAGTAACCATTGAAGCCTACTTGTGACAATAAGCGATTATTATTATCTTCGCGCCGTGTGACTTACAGAACCGTCGTGTGCTTTCAGATCTTTCTGAATCTTAACTTATCGAATAATATATGACACCTTGATGGGGTTGGTTCTTCTTACCAACTTGAACATTGTAAATGTCGTTTATAAGTTTGCTCTTGTGTCTCACAGATCTTACAAAGCGTAACGATGGTAAGAAAACAATAACAGTTTGTTGCCGCTCTGCGTGAAATTCCGAGTGACTGCACATTTGTAGCAAGCGTTGTTTGTTAACTTCGTCAAAAAAATTGCTCCGTGGTCAGCAGTCTTTACAAATAACCACGTCAAAGATTTTACCTAGGCTCACTGGAAAAATATATTTTTTCCGCCGGGCGTAGTTCACCTAAGACGTGTGTTTAAGGAGGTTGCTGGCTTTCAGTCGGGGCGAGAAGGAATTTAACAATAAAAGGATCATGCGCTGTAGAGTGAAGGAAGGAGAATGAGGATGCGAAACATGTCAGCCATGATTGAATACCGTAGCAGATTCGATGTACAGAATGGTATAATTCTGCTCCGACGCCTTCTGGTCGAAAAGAGTATAGGTGTCATTGGACTCAGAGAATAGAATCGCAGAATTCCCACAGTACAGAAGAAGGCTATTTGGCCCATTTAATCTGCGCCGACGCTGTGGAAGAGGCCCAGTGCCACGCTCTGTCCCTATTACCCACATAGCCTGCACATGTTTGAACACTAAGGGGCGATTTGGCACTGTCCATTCCCATATCCTGCACATCTTTGGACCGTGGTAGGAAACCCACGCAGACTAGTCGAAGAAGTGCAAACTCCAGACAGACCCCCGCCAGGGACCGTAATTGAACGTGTTTTTCTGGCAGATATAGATACATGTCATAGGTGTGTGGCAAGTTGGGAGGGGGGGCCTGAATGCTCACTACGTATGCTCGCTGTAGAAAAACGTGCAAAACCTACTCTGCACAAGTGCAGAGACATACATATAGCGGCAAATCTTCTTTTAGCTTTGAGAAGCAGATAGAAATCTATTGGAATGCCTGAACAGAAAGGTTGCAAGGAGAATGGACAGATACGCACAACATTCCAACATCAGACCCACGATCATGAGTTGCTTACTTCACAGTCACGGCGACACATGCACAGCTTTGGACCCGCTTGTGTATCTCGAGAAATGGAAAAAAGTGCTATGTTTGGCCACAGATGTTGAAGCAGGTACAGGTGGAGGATAGACAATTGATGGACACAGATGGGAGAGTTTAAATTAATGTCGCAGGGGGATGGGAACCGATGCAGGAAGTTGAAAGGTAGTAAAACAGGGTCAGAAATATTAGGCAGTAAGGAGGAAAGTCTAAGGGAGAGAAGCCATAGTCAAAAATCAAAAAGGGCGACAGTACAAGGTACAGTGACTGAGGGGAGCTCAGTGAATAGGACCAGGAATACGAAAAGAAATAAAACGGGTAGTGAAAACATTAATTTTAAGCGACGCGGCAGGTTGTTACAGGAAGATGTGGGTTCGACGACAAGGAAAATTAGGAGAAAGGTTAAGAGGAAATATAACTTAGGAGAGGTTACTGATCGAGGTGTTAAGTTTAAGAACAGAGGTAAAAAAGCCAACATAAGTGTACTTTACCTGAATGCTCGTAGTATTCGGAATAAGGTAAATGAGTTGATGGCGCAAATCACCGTAAATGACTATGATTTAGTGGCCATGACTGAAACATGGTTAAAGGATGGTCACGACTGGGAATGAAATATCCGAGGGTATCAAACTTTTCGGAAGGACAGAGTGGATGGTAAGGGAGGTGATGTAGCTCTGTTATTTAAGGATGACATCCGGGCAACAGTAAGGGATGACATCGGTGCTATGGAGGATGAGGTTGAATCCATTTGGGTGGAAATCAGGAATAGTAAGGCGAAAAAGTCACTGATAGGAGTAATCTGTAGGCCACCAAATACTAACATTATGGTGGGGCAGGCAATAAACAAAGAAATAACAGATGCATGTAGAAATGGTACAGCAGTTATCATGGGGGATTTTAATCTAAATGTTGATTGGTTTAACCAGGTCGATCAAGGCAGCCTTGAGGAGGAGTTTATAGAATGTATCCGCGATAGTTTCCTCGCACAGTATGTAATGGAACCTACGAGGCAACAAGCGGTTCTAGATCTGGTCCTTTGTAATGAGACAGGATTCATTCAGGATCTCATAGTTAGGGATCCTCTCGGAAGGAGCGATCACAATATGGTGGAAGTTAAAATACAGATGGAGGGTGAGAAGGTAAAATCAAGCACTAGTGTTTGGTGCTTAAACAAAGGAGATTACAATGGGATGAGAGAAGAACTAGCTAAGGTAGACTGGGAGCAAAGACTTTTTGGTGAAACAGTTGAGGAACAGTGGAGAACCTTCCAAGTGATTTTTCCCAGTGCCCAGCAAAGGTTTATACCAACAAAAAGGAAGGACGGTACAAAGTGGGAAAATCGACCGGGGATATCTAAGGAAATAAGGGAGAGTATCAAATTGAAGGAAAAAACATACAAAGTAGCAAAGATCTGTGGGAGACTAGAGGACTGGGAAATCTTTAGAGGGCAACAGAACGCTACTAAAAAAGCTATAAAGAAGAGTAAGATAGATTATGAGAGTAAACTTGCTCAGAATATAAAAACCGATAGTAAAAGTTTCTACAAATACATAAAACAAAAAAAGAGTGGCTAAGGTAAATATTGGTCCTTTAGAGGATGAGAAGGGAGATTTAATAATGGGAGATGAGGAAATGGCTGAGGAACTGAACAGGTTTTTTGGGTCGGTCTTCACAGTGGAAGACACAAATAACATGCCAGTGACTGATGGAAATGAGACTATGGCAGTTGAGGACCTTGAGAGGATTGATATCACCAAGGAGGTAGTGATGGGCAAGCTAATGGGGCTAAAGGTAGACAAGTCTCCTGGCCCTGATGGAATGCATCCCAGAGTGCTAAAAGAGATTTCTAGGGAAATTGCAAATGCACTAGTGATAATTAACCAAAATTCACTAGACTCCGGGGTGGTCCCGGCTGATTGGAAATTAGCAAACGTGACACCACTGTTTAAAAAAGGAGGTAGACAGAAAGTGGGTAATTATAGGCCAGTGAGCTGAACATCGGTAGTAGGGAAATGCTGGAATCTATCATCAAGGAAGAAATAGCGAGGCATCTGGATGGAAATTGTCCCATTGGACAGACGCAGCATGGGTCCATAAAGGGCAGGTCGTGCCTAACTAATTTAGTGGAATTTGTTGAGGACATTAACAGTGCGGTAGATAACGAGGAGCCAATGGATGTGGTGTATCTGGCACTGGAGGGTGTGCAGAGGAGATTCACTAGGTTAATCCCAGAGCTGAACGGGTTGGATTACGGGGAGAGTTTGAGTAGAATGGGACTGTACTCGTTGGAATTTAGAAGGATGAGGGGGGATCTTATAGAAACATATAAGATTATGAAGGGAATAGATAGGATAGATGCGGGCAGGTTGTTTCCACTGGCGGGTGAAAGCAGAACTAGGGGGCATAGCCACAAAATAATGGGAAGTAGATTTAGGACTGAGTTTAGGAGGAACGTCTTCACCCAAAGGGTTGTGAATCTATGGAATTCCTTGCCCAGTGAAGAAGTAGAGGCTCCTTCATTAAATGTTTTTATGATAAAGAAAGGTAGTTTTTTGAAGAATAAAGGGATTAAGGGTGATGGTGTTCGGGCCGGAAAGTGGAGCTGAGTCCACAAAAGATCAGCCATGATCTCATTGAATGGTGGAGCAGGCTCGAGGGGCCAGATGGCCTACTCCTGCTCCTAGTTCTTATGTACTTATATCATCTCTCACCATTAATGCAACTCCTCCACCCCTTTCACCCCTCTCTTTATACCTCCTGAAGCATCTATACCCTGGGATATTTAGTTGCCCTTCCCTCTACCATGTCTCAGTAATACCAATGACATCATACTCCGAGGTACTAATACAAGCCCTAAGTTAATCTGCCTTACCTGCTGCACTTCTTGCATTAAAACAAATACACTCCAGACCACCTATCCCTTTGCGTTCATCATCTCTTCCCTGTCTACCCTTCCCCTTAGTCACATTGAGTTTATTATCTAGTACCTTACTGTCTTCAGTTGCTGCCTCCTTACTGACCTCTAACTGCCTAATCTGGTTGTCATCCCCCTACCACATTAGTTTAAAACCTCCCAAACTGTATTAGCAAAAGCACCCCCGAGGACATTGGTTCCAGTCCTTCCCAGGTGTAGACCATCCGATTTATAATGGTCCCACCGCACCCAGAATCGGTTCCAATGTCCCAAAAATCTGAACCCCTCTCTCCTGCAGAATCTCTCAAGCCACGTATTCATTCTGATTATTCTCGAATGTCTACACTGATTGTCTAATCGCACTCGTAGCAATCCTGAGATTACTGCCTTTGAGGTCCTACTTTTTAACTTATCTCCTAACTCCCTAAATTCTGATTGTCGGACCTCATCCAGTTTTTACCTATATCTTTGGTGCCCCTATGCACCACGACAACTGGTTGTTCACCCTCCCCCTTCAGTATGTCCTGCAGCCTATCTGAGACATCCCTAACCCGTGCACCCCGGAGGCAACATACATTCAGGAGTCCGTCTTCGACCACATAAACGCCTGTCTACTCCCCTTACGATTGAATCCCCTATGACTATAGCCTGTCAGTTTTTATCCCGCCCTTCTGTGGAGCAGAGCCAGCCACGGTGCCATGAGCCTGGCTACTACTGCCTTCCCCGGTGAGTCATCTCCCCCAACAGTCTCCAAAACGGTATACCTGTTTTGGAGGGACATGACCACAGGGGACTCCTGCACTGCCTTCCTGCTCTTTCTTTGCCTTCTGGTCACCCATTCCCTGTCTCCCTCACCAATCCTAATCTGCGGTGTGACCAACTCACTGAAGGTGCTATCCACGACTTCCTCAGATTCGCGGATGCTCCTCAGTAAGTCCATCCGCAGCTCCAGAGCCGTCATGCGGTCTAACAGGAGCTGCAGCTGGACACACTTCCTGCACATGAAGGAGACAGAGGCATCGCCATCGTTCCTGAACTCCCACATTGAACACGAGGAGCATAACACGGGTCTGGGATCTCCTGTCATTTTTACTCTTCACCTTAACTGATTACAAATAAAATATCAAATAATGAATAAGTGAAAGGAATACCGATTTTACTTACCAATCATGATACTTACCAACACACAAAGAGTTCAATTTCTCCCAGCTCCTGCTAGTTGGAGCACTTTCCTTACCAGCCAATCAGGTCACTGCTTTGCTGTGATGTCACTCTTCAATGCAAGCTTTTAAAGTTTTTAAAGAGGGAAACGTACCTTCCCGACAAACCTCTGCTCCCGCCAAAAATCAGAAGTCCGCTTCTCCTGCAGCTGTGTCCCCGCCGCTTTCCTCGCGCTCTTTCATCGTGTGGCCCGGCCGCTCTCTTCGCGCCCTTTCACTGTGTCCCCGCCGCTCTCCTCGACCTCTTTCACTGGAAGAAACGGGAATAAAAGAAAATACATAACAGGGCAACACAAGGTATAAAATGTAACCACATAAGCACCGACATCGGATGAAACATACAGGATGTAGTGTTAATGAGGTCAGTCCACAAGAGGGTCATTTAGGATTCTGGTAACAGCGGGGAAGCTCTTTTAAAAAACATTTCGTGCGTGTTCTCAGACTTCTGTATCTCCTGCCCGATGGAAGAAGTTGGAAGAGTGAGTAAGCCGGGTGGGAGAGTTCTTTGATTATGCTGCCCGCTTTCCCCAGGCAGCGGGAGGCGTAGATGGAGTCAATGGATGGGAGGCAAGTTCGTGAGTTGGCTGGGTGGATTTCACGACTCTGTGAAGTTTCTTGCGGTCCTGGGCTGAGCAGTTGCCAAACCAAGCTGTGATGCAGCGAGACAGGATGCTTTCTATGGTGCATCTGTAAACGTTCGTAAGGTTTAATGTGGACATGCCGAATTTCCTTAGTTTCATGGGGAAGTATAGGTGCTGTTGTGCTTCCTTTGTGGTAGTGGCGACGTGGGTGGACCAGGACAGATTTTTGGAGATGTGTACCCCTAGGAATTTGAAACTGTTAACCATTTCCACCTCGGCCCTGTTGATGCTGACAGGGATGTGTACATTACGTTGCTTGATGAAGTCAATGACCAGCACTTAGGCTTTGTTGGCATTGAGGGAGAGATTGTTGTCGGTTCTCCACTCCACTCAGTCCTTTATCTCTCTCCAGTGTGCTGACTCGTCCTTATTCGAGACCCGGCCCACTATGGCAGTATCATCAGCAAACTTGTAGATGGCGTTGGAACCAAACTTTGCCACACAGTCGTTTTTGTATGGGGAGTAGAGTAGGGGGCTAGGTGCGCAGCCTTGCGGAGCCCCGGTACTGAGGACAATTGTGGAGGAGGTGTTTTTGATCATTCTTACTGATTGTGGTCTGTTTGTCAGAAAACCCAGGATCTAGTTGCAGAGTGGGGAGACAAGTCCTAGGTTTTGGAGCTTTGATACGAGCTTGCCTGGGAGTATGTTGTTCAAGGCGGAGCTATTGCCAATAACTGGGAGTCTGATGTAGAAGTCCTTGTTGCGATGCTCTATGGATGAGCGTAGGGCCAGCCAAATGGCGTTTGCTGTGCACCGGTTGCGACGGTATGCGAATTTCATTGGGTCAAGTAACCCTGGGAGTATGGCAGGGATGTGCTTCATCATCAACGTCTCGAAGAAATTCATTATGACTGAAGTCAGGGCCACCGGACGGTGGTGAATGAGGCACAGTTCCTAGTTCTTATTTGGCACCGGTATGATGGTGGTCTTCTTGAACCAGGTGAGACCTCGGAGTCGATTAGGGACAGGTTAAAGATGTCCAGCAACACCGCGGCCAGATCATCTGCTCAGGTTCTGAGTGCACGACCAGGTATCCTGTCCGGGCTCTTCGCCTTCCGAGAGTTCCCTTTCAGGAAGGCCGAACTGACTTTGGAAGCTGTGATGGTGGGTATGAGTGAGTTATGGGCTGTTGCGCACTCGACGGCGTATTGCTGGTTACCTGCTCGAACCGAGCATAGAATGCATTGAGTTCATCAGGGAGGGGTGCGTTGCTACAGGAGGTACCACTCGGCTTGGCTTTGTAGTCCATTATATTGTTTAGTCCTTTCCACATCCGCCGAGAGTCTATCTATGACTCAAGCGTAGTTTGATATTCTCTCCTGGCATCTCGGATGGCTTTGTGGAGGTCGTACCTGGATTTCTTGTGTAGGTTTGGATCGTCTGACGTGACCGCCTCAGATCTGTCATTCAGTCGGGACAAAATCTCGCGATTGATCCATGGTTTCTGGTTGGGGAATGTACATACTGCTTTCTTTGGCATGCAGTCGTCCACACATTCGCTAATGAAGTCTGTGACGGTGGTGGCATATTCATTTAAGGTGGTCACTGAGTTCTTAATTATGGATCGATCCCCTGCCACTAAGCTGTCACGTAAGAGCTCTTCTGTTTCCTCGGACCAGCACTGCACGATCTTCTGAGCTGGATTATCCCGCTTCGGTTTCTGCTTGTATGCAGATAAAAGAGCACCATCTTCTGGTCTGATTTCCCAAAGTGCGGTCGGGGGTTAGAATGGTAGGCGCCCTTGATTTTTGAGTAGCAGTGGTCAAGAGTGTTGTCGCCCCTGTTGGGACAGGAAATGTGCTGGTGGAATTTTGGAAGTACACTCTTGAGGTTAGCCTTTTTGAAAATCTCCAGCCACGATGAACAAGGCCTCCGGGTGTTCTGTATCATAGTTGTTTATAACGGTGTGCAGTTCGCCCAGCGCCTTCCTCACTTCTGCCTGGGGTGGGATGGGGACTGCTGTGATAATGGCTGAAGTGCGGTCCGCCTGGTGTATTGAGAAGTGTTCAGGTTGTATGGCACAGACTGCTGAGACGGGGGTGAGCCATGTTTCTGTGAAACAGAACACATAGGCGTCTCTTACTTTCCTCTGAGAGGTAAGTCTCGTGTTAAAATCATCCACCTTGTTTTCGATCGCTTGTACGTTAGCCAGCAGTATGCTGGGGAAAGGGGTTTTCAAACCGTTTCAGTTCAGTCTATCCTACAGACCGACACGTTTCCCTTGCTTCCTCGGTCGGCGGCTGCTGCTGTATGGTTCTGGGACCGATCGGAGAAGTCACATCTTGTGGAAGGTAGGTGATTGAGGATGGCGGGGTCCAGGGCGCTGGCAAGGACCAGGGCGCTGGTTACGTTACCGGGATCCTGTCTTGCAGGGTCTCGGGCGCTGGTTGAATTATAGGGGTTGCAGGGAGGCATGTTTGTGATTCGGATGGTTCCCCGCGTTCTGCGAGCACGAGAATACCTTGCAGCGCATTCGGGTCCTTGCGCAGGGTCTCCGCCATTTCGTGGGTCCTGGGTCGTGGGCAAGGGATTCCAGAGGCAGGTTGGGCTGGGTCCCGTGGTCAGTTCCCTCTCTGAGCGCCGCTGGGGTCGGGTCTCCACGTAGATCTTTCTTTCTTCCATCTCCAGTTCGGCCGGGATGCTGGGCATGGCTCTCCGGGTCCGGTCGCTGGGCGGGTCTCTCGGAGCCGAGTTGGGCCTGGTCTCGTCGTCGGGGCCCGGGTCGGGTGTTCCGGGGACAGGGCCGGGCGATCCGGGGGCTGACGTCGTTTGTTAGGCCGAATTGGAAGCTCCGACGTCCATGTCGGCTCCAAATCGAGGTCGGAGCTTTCCTTCCGGTTTGGACGTGATCCACTTCCAGTTCGTGGAGGTCAAGTCGGTTCGAGTCAATACGTCTCTCCGGGCCTCGGAGGATGTTCAAGGCTGCAAGAAAAGATAAATGAGAGAGGATAGTAGTAATGTTCGTCTTAGAATTACATTTTAAAAGATTAGAACGAGTATACGTTCAGTAAAAAGTGGGCCTGTTGAGGAAGACTCGCACAGTCGCCTCGCTCTGGCGCCATCTTCTGAAGAGGCTGGTTCATAACTTGAAGACGTACATCCTGGTGGCGGTGTTCCCATATATCTGCTGTACTTCTGTTTATGGAAGGTAGATATCGTGGGTTTGGAAGGTGCAACCTCATGAGCCAACATGAGTTTTTGAAGTGAACCTAGGGGTACAGTGAATACTGCTGCTACTGTGCAGTGCATACTGCTGCTACTGTACATCATGTGAACCTGGATTGTAGTTTTAGGGTACGGGAGATTGAGAGTATAGAGGTCAGGAGCACAGATTTGACTTCGCAGGAGGGGGCCAGTGTTCAGGTAGGTGGTTTGAAGTGTGTCTACTTCAATGCCAGGTGTATACGAAATAAGGTAGGGGAACTGGCAGCATGGGTTGGTACCTGGGACTTCGATGTTGTGGCCATTTCGGAGACATGGATAGAGGAGGGACAGGAATGGCAGTTGCAGGTTCCGGGGTTTAGGTGTTTTAGAAAGCTCAGAGAAGGAGGCAAAAGAGGGGGAGGTGTGGCGCTGCTCGTCAAGAGCAGTATTACGGTGGTGGAGAGGATGCTAGATGGGGACTCTTCTTCCGAGGTAGTATGGGCTGAGGGTAGAAACAGGAAAGGAGAGGTCACCCTGTTGGGAGTTTTCTATAGCCCTCCAAATAGTTCTAGGGATGTAGAGGAAAGAATGGCGACGATGATTCTGCATAAGTGCGAAAGTAACAGGGTAGTTATTATGGGAGACTTTAACTTTCCAAATATTGACTGGAGAAGATATAGTTCGAGTACATTAGATGGGTCGTTTTTGTACAATGTGTGCAGGAGGGTTTCCTGACACAATATGTTGACAGGCCAACAAGAGGCAAGGCCACATTGGATTTGGTTTTGGGTAATGAACCAGGCCAGGTGTTGGATTTGGAGATAGGTGAGCCCTTTGGGGACAGTGATCACAATTCGGTGACATTTACGTCAGTGAAGGAAAGGGATAAGTATACCCCGCAGGGCAAGAGTTATAGCTGGGGGAAGGGCAATTATGATGCCATTATACATGACTTGGGAGGGGTAGGTTGGAGAAGTAGGCTGCAAGAGTTGGGCACACTGGATATGTGGAGCTTGTTCAAGGAACAGCTAATGCGCGTTCTTGATAAGTACGTTCCGGTCAGGCAGGGACGAAGGCGTCGAGCGAGGGAGCCGTGGTTTACCAAAGAAGTGGAATCTCTTGTTCAGAGGAAGAAGGAGGCCTATGTGAAGATAAGGTGTGAAGTTTCAGTTCGGGCGCTTGATAGTTACAAGGTAGCGAGGAAGGATCTAAAGAGAGAGCTAAGACGAGCAAGGAGGGGACAATGGAAGTATTTGGCAGGTAGGATCAAGGAAAACCCAAAAGCTTTCTATAAGTACGTCAGGAATAAAAGAATGAGTAGGGTAAGAGTAGGGCCAGTCAAGGACAGGGATGGGAAGTTGTGTGTGGAGTCTAAAGAGATAGGCGAGATACTAAATGAATATTTTTCGTCAGTATTCACTCAGGAAAAAGAGAATGCTGTGGAGGAGAATGCTGAGACCCAGGCTATTAGAATAGATGGCACTGAGGTACGTAGGGAAGAGGTGTTGGCAATTCTGGACAGGCTGAAAATAGATAAGTCCCCGGGGCCTGATAGGATTTATCCTAGGATTCTGTGGGAACCCAGGGAAGAGATTGCTGCGCCTTTGGCTTTGATTTTATGTCATCATTGGCTACAGGAATAGTGCCAGAGGACTGGAGGATAGCAAATGTGGTTCCTTTGTTCAAGAAGGGGAGTACAGACAACCCCGGTAACTATAGACCGGTGAGCCTCACGTCTGTTGTGGGTAAAGTCTTGGAGGGGTTTATAAGAGACACGATTTAGAATCATCTAGATATGACTAATATGATTAGTGATAGTCAGCATGGCTTTCTGAAGTGTAGATCATGCCTCACAAACCTGATCGAGTTCGTTTAGAAGGTGACTGAACAGGTAGACAAGGGTACAGCAGATGATGTGGTGTACATGGATTTCAGTAAAGCGTTTGATAAGGTTCCCCACGGTAGGCTATTGCAGAAAATACGGAGGCTGGGGATTGAGGGTGATTTAGAGAAGTGGATCAAAAATTGGCTAGCTGAAAGAAGACAGAGGATGGTGGTTGATGGGAAATGTTCAGAATGGAGTTTAGTTACAAGTGGCGTACCACAAGGATCGGTTCTGGGGCCGTTGCTGTATGTCAATTTTATAAATGACCTAGAGGAGGGCGCAGAAGGGTGGATGAGTACATTTGCAGACGACACTGAAGTCGGTGGTGTTGTCGACAGTGCGGAAGGATGTTGCAGGTTACAGAGGGACATAGATACGCTGCAGAGCTGGGCTGAGAGGGGGCAAATGGAGTTTAATGTGGAGAAATGTGAGGTGATTCACTTTGGAAGGAATAACAGGAATGCGGAATATTTGGCTAATGGTAAAATTCTTGGAAGTGTGTATGAGCAGAGGGATCTCGGTGTCCATATACATAGATCCCTGAAAGTTGCCACCCAGGTTGATAGGGTTGTGAAGAAGGCCTATGGAGTGTTGGCCTTTATTGGCAGAGGGATTGAGTTCCGGAGTCATGAGGTCATGTTGCAGCTGTACAAAACTCTGGTACGGCCGCATTTGGAGTATTGCATACAGTTCTGGTCACCTCATTATAGGAAGGACGTGGATGCTTTCGAACGGGTGCAGAGGAGATTTACAGGAATGTTGCCTGGTATGGAGGGAAAATGTTAGGAGGAAAGGCTAACGGAGTTGAGGTTGTTTTCGTCAGAGAGAAGAAGGTTAAGAGGAGACTTACTAGATGCATACAAAATGATCAGGGGGTTAGATAGGGTGGACAGTGAGAGCCTTCTCCCGCGGATGGAAATGGCTCGCACGAGGGGACATAGCCTTAAACTGAGGGGTAATAGATATAGGACAGAGGTAGGTTATTTACGCAAAGAGTGGTGAGGCCGTGGAATGCCCGACCTGCAACAGTAGTGAACTCGCCAGCATTGAGGGCATTTAAAAGTTTATTGGATAAGCATATGGTTGATAATGGCATAGTGTATGTTCGATGGCTTTTGTTTTTTTGACTTCCCATGTCGGTGCAAAATCGTGGGCCGAAGGGCCTGCACTGCGCTATATCGTTCCATGTTCTATCTTCTATCTTCTATGTTCTATGTGTGTCGATGGTGAAGGGAGTGAATCCTTCTGGCAGGGGTGCTAGTTAAGCGGACTGCTTTGTCTTGGATGGTGCCAAACACCTTGAGTGGCCTTGCAACTGCGCACATCCAGGCCAGTGAGGGGTCTTCCATCAGACTCCTGTAAAAAGTGAACATGCTATTGGAACAAGGGAGGCGAGTTACTTTCCGCAGTATTCCCCAGCTTGCTTTAAAATCCGTTCACAGGAGGTTCGGATTGCTGCTTTGGCCAGGATGTTGCCCCAGCGAGAGTGAAGGAACGGCGATATACTTCCAATACAGGAAGGTGAATGACTTGGAGTGGAACCTCCCGGTTGTGGGGTTGCCAGGTATCTGCTTCCCTTGTCCTTCTCGATGTCAGTGGTCCTGGCTTGCGAAGATGGTTTCTAACGTGCCTTGGAGAGTTGCTGTTTTTCATCTCATTGATAGTACACTCATCTTCCACTTTACGCCGGTGGAGGATGGTTTGTATGTTTGTAGACGGTGGAGCATTCAAACGGGCAGCTTTATCCTTGATAGTTTCTTGCTGCTTGAGTGTTGTTGCATCTGCACTCATGCAGTTCCGTGCAGATTATTCCATAACACTCCTGACTTGTGGTTGTGGGCAGGCTTTGACGGTCAGCAGGTTAGATACTGGCCGTATGATTCCCAGCTTTGACCTGCCGTACTAGCCGCAGCATTTTGTTGGCTAGTGCAGTTCAATGTCTGATCAATGGTAACCATCAAGATGGTGACTTTGATTAATCAGTATGGTAATGTCATTGAATAGCAAGGGTCGGTAGTATCCTACAGTGGTTAGCTTTGATGCTTCGCAGCGCCAGGGTCTGAGGGTCGCTTTCCGGGCTGGGTCATTGTATTTGCGGAATCTGCACGTTTTCCCTGTGTCTGCATTGGTCCCTCCGAGTGCTGAGATTTCCTCCCAAAAAACAAGAACGATGCGCTCGTTAGGCAATTTGGCATTCTGAATTGTCCCTCTGTCCCCGAATAGGGGCCAGAATGTGGCGACTCGGGAGGTTTCACAGAATCCTCATTGCAATGTTAATGTGTACCTACTTGTGACAATACAAATTATCATTATTATTATTATAATTAATAATACTATAGGAGATGGCCATTGCCTTCCACTTGTGTGGTGCGAATGTAGCTGACGACTTGTCTAAGTCGCCTGTCTGTTGTCCAGGTCTTGCTGCATTTGGACATGGACTGTTTCATGATCTGTGGAGTCACGAATGGTGCTGAACATTGTGAAGGCATCTTCAAGCAACGTTAATTCTGACCTTACGATGGAAGGGAGATCACTGACGAAGCATTTGACGAAGGTTGGGCCTAAGGCACAACCCTGAGAAACTCCTGCAGTGATTAAAGCAAAGTTAAGCAGCGTTGAACTTGGATCTCTTCCAATTTGGTCGGTTGCATTCGCTGCTCCCAATGTGGTCTACTCTATATCGGAGAGAGCAAGCGGGCAATGGGTATTTGCTTTGCTGATCATCTTCGGTCTATCTGCATTCAGGTCCCAACACTTCCCGTTACTTGCCATTTTAACAAAAGACCCTGCTCCCATGCCCACATGTCTGTCCTTGGCCTGCTGCAACGTTGCAGTGAAGCTTAACGCAAACTGCAGGAACAGCATCTCATCTTCCGGGTAGACACGCGACAGACTTCCGGTCTCAACATCAAATTCAAATTCAGATGGTTAGCTCTACCCCACCTCGACACATTTGTTTTCACCCCATTTCATTTTAACTGCCTTTTACCATTTCTTTCTTTCCTGTCTTTCTTAATATATATTTAACACCCCCGCCATCTTATTCAACTTTCCGTACCCTTTCTCCTCTTTGCTTCCCCGTTCCCCTCCATCCACATTTACAGTCCACCCTCTGATATTAGTTTCTCTGCTGCTTAGCCTTTCACATCTTTTGGTCTCTCTGGGGTCTGCCATTAATATTCTTTCCTCTTGGTTTCCGTGGCCATTTGCACCCGGTTTCCGTTGGTTGCTGTGGCCATGACTCATCTTATATTCTCACTCCACAGTAGAATATTTCCCATTTTCTCGTTCTGATAGCTTTGACATACTGTCCTGAGACTCGAAACGTGAGCTATTTTCTCTCCCTACAGTTGCCGCCACACCTACTGAGATTTTCCAGCATTTTCTCTTTCGTTCCTGCAGTGATGTCCTGGAGCTGCGAATAATAACTAACAGCCAATGCAACCATCCTTCTTTGTGGCAGCTTTGACTGGAACCAGCGAAGAGTTTCCCCCTAATTTCGATTGACTCAATTTAACCCCTTAAACTAACGTGCACATCCCGAGACATCAAGGGGCAATTGATCATGGCCAATCCACTTAACGCAGACACATCTTTTCACACTGAAGGAGGAAACCGGAGCATTCGGATAAATCCCATGCAGACACACGGCAAGCGAACTCCACACAGACGGTGACCCAAGGCCGGAATTGAACCCGCGTCCATGCCGCTGTGAGGCAACAGTGCTAACCACTGTGTCACCGTGCCTTCCACTAGCCACTGTATTAAGAAGATAAGTACAATTCAGTTTCTGGTCACTGGTAAACACCAGGATGTTAATAGTTTTGGATTCAGTGATGGGAAAGCCACTAAATACCAAGGTGCGATAGTTTGATAATCTCTTACTGGAGATGGTCATTGCCTGGCACTGATGTGGCGTGTATGTTATTTGCATTTTGACAGCGAACATTTGGATATTGTCCAGTTTGTCTGCATTTGTACGTGGTCTGCTTCAATGTCTGAGGTGTTGTGAATGATGCAGAACATTGTGCAAACATCCCCATACCTGAGCTTATGTTGAAACATAAATGTCGTGTAATAAGGACCAGAAGCTGGTTGAGCCAAGATCAGCACACCGAGGAACTATTGCAGTGATTCCACGGGTCTGAGATGACTGAGATCCAACGAGCACTGCCATCTTCCTTTGTGCTAGGTATGATTCCACCCAGTGGAATGATGACCCGTGATTCATATTGACGCCAGCTATGGTTTTTCCTGACACGATCAAATGTTGTATTGATGTTAAAGGCAGAGACTCACACCTCACATCTGGAGTTTACCTCTATTGTGTATGTCAAAACCAAATATATGTATGAAGTAAAGAGCTGAATACTGTTGGCTGAATTCAAAGTGAGAATTAGTGCACAGCTTATTGCTCAGTGCGGCTTGGTGATATTGTTTATGACCACTCACATCACTTTACTGAGTGTTGAGTAACAGAGCAGTGTTTGGTCGTGTTGGATTTGTCCTGCTTTCCGTGTTCAGGATATATCTGACAATTATGCGTATTTGTATGTACATTCGCACTCCTTGTTTTCTTTGGTGCCCTCACTTTGATGCGGGCTCCGGGATCACACTTAGGCACATATCAGAACATTCATAAGAAGCTGAAAAGCAAACAAAAGTACACAATGGGTGTGTAACTGACTTCCAACATGGGATAGGGCAATTTCTGTATCTTCTCATGGTGACTGACGTCACCACAGGGAGATGCGGGGCCCTCATGAGATTAAGTCGAGATTTGGGATTCAGGACAGTTCGGTGAGAAGTGAGTTGTTTAGATTGCAGTTCAGAACAGTAACGATTGACCAGCTTCAAGTATGTAAGCTGGTAAGAACACATCCGGGAACTGCAGTGCACAAGCGTACTTTGCATAAGATTAATGCGTATTTAGGTAGATTATAACAAACCATGCAAATGCAAATTTATCGGGAGGAGACGACAATCTTCAAATAGAAACGCAAAAAACAGCGTAATTTATGTATGCGTGGTGCAACGGGATGAATGGATCAGAGAAACAACTGGTGCTCCTATTTTCAATTATCAGATATTACTAAATTAAAACAAAAACTGTCTCAAATCTGTTAAAATACGCCTCAGCGTGGAATGTTTCTTTCCAGCAAGTGGAGGTGCTGCATTATAGCCGGAACAACGTAACGTTAGGAACTGAGAATGTTTTCTTTGAAAATTCGCAAATCAACATTCACTCTGAAAAAAAGCAACAACTGAAAACTGCACAAAACGACGGACAACCTCAAGTAAACAATGTTAACACTGGTTGTTTCCTTGCGTATGCGTGAAATTCAGAGAGACTGAAAGATGTTGACGAATGTTCTTCATTAAATTTAAATGAAAAGCTGAAGGTTGGCCGGCAGCATTACTTCCAAACCGCCCAGTGCAGGATTTTTTATGCGCCGTAACCCATATCGTTTTTCATGGGATAGATAGAAAATAGAACACAAAACTTAGAACATTACAGCACAGGACAGGCCCTTCGGCCGTCGATGTTGCGCCGACCTGTGAAACCACTTTGAAGCCCATCTGCACTATTCCCTTAGATAGTGTCCCACGTGGCACCGGTGCAAGCTCCTGAACAGAAGCGGAATTCGATAGGTGTGGTGCCAGATTTTCTGTCGTGAATTTCCACGAATTCTGCATTGGCGTCAACACTGAGCCTTAGAAACGTAGAATCCCGGCCCTTGGTTTTCCACCGCTTCTCAATGTAATTTGACAGTGAAGTCACCCAACATTGCAGGAAAACACACGGACTTGCGTGTGCGTCCAGACGACATGAGTATTCCGGACAATATTGCAATATTCAGCGTAGCTTAAATGGCAAAGAATCTAGATTCGTTTTCCACTGTCGTCATTTAATGCCTCCTCCCCCACCGTCCCCAGTCATTTCAGAATAAATGGCTGCAAATGCAAATAGTTCGATTGATATTTCTTCTGCACCATTTTTTTCAAAACGCGTCAGGTTCTTTCTGAGCCTTTGTTAAAGTTGAGTTTTGAATGTAGATTTGCTGGCTTGCTGCACTCTGTTTATTGAGCTTCACAACATGGAAATTGGGGATACTGTTCACACCTCTTCCCTTATGAACAACAGAATTACGAAGGCCAACGATGGTGGGAAAGCAATAAACTATTTGTATACAGCTGCTGGAAATTGGGAGCGACTGAACAATTGTAGCGAGTGTTCTTTGTTCAATGAAAAAACACCAATCTTCTTAAATTCTAATACCAATAGCAGCACCTGGCTTGAAGATTTTGCAAATGTTTTCTGATGTCCGGTCTTGAAAGCAAATGGCCTTTCGTTGGTGTTTGATCGATGTTCTTCGCAAAATCGTTAGCGGGCAAAAATACACAGGGGCCTGTATTAATTTCACACAGAATTCATAAAGGCCAAAGATGGTGTGGACGCAATATACAGGTTGTTTCATTATATATACAACAGTACTGATAGATGACCGAGCAGAAAAAGAAAAAGACACGAGTCGACACAGTAGGCACAGAGGCCATGAATATGAGCGAAGACATTTCTAAAACATTTAATTTGCACTAACCGAAAGACAAAGATTGGGAGGCATAATGGCCCTCCTGTGCCAAAGGGGAAGTATCGGCAGTGTGTCCTAACATTAGAGCCACGGGCATGCGTTCTGAGTTACAGATACACGGGGAAACACGCATAAAGCTTATGAATCCCGAAATTGCGTATTCGAACCATGCCTGCCAAGAGGTGTATAAGTGCCGTTTTATAGAGGAACAACCGTAACGGATATGGAATTCATAGATGCATTGAAGACAGATAAAGGCATCAAAGCAAAGCGTTCAACATTCTTGAACATCCATGACGTACATGGCTATCAAATGTTTGAACACAGCGTCATTGTCAGGAATCCTTTAATTATCGTGCAAGTGAAAATCAAGTTGTTGATCCATTTGAGAGTCACTAAAATATGACGAAATACACAGAACCAATAGGCGAAACAGTTTTAACAATGAACCGATGCTGTTGTGGTGGCCTTATTTCCCGGTTGCAACATACAGCCACAGAAATGATATTGAAAGTGTCTGGCCCAGATTGTGTTAGGTTGTTATATATCATCTCATCTTTTGAAGCCGTAGAATGTTATTCCCCCATGCTAATCTCTGTAAAGTTAAACCTGTCAAAACCTCTTCACTTACTTGTCCACACTTATCATGCCAAAGTATAACGCTTTAAACAAACACATGGCCTTCTCTCGAAAGAGCTCGCCAGTTTGTTTCACTCCGGAAAAATGCATAGAAATTATACAAAATTATCATCCATGTATTTTGAGGAATAACATGCAATGTACACACATTTATTCTGCCACTGTTAGCTGTTATAAATTATTTCGGCACTGCGCACAAGATAAAACGCTTTTTTGAGGGAGAAAGTTTTAGAAAGATTCACATATGAGAATGGAAATTACTGGTGTCAACAGAGAATGTCTTCAGATACTTATTGGCAGTCAGTTTGTGGACTAGGTTATTTCGCAGTCGTTGAATTCAGATGTACAAAATACTTTCTCAGCATAAATAAAAGATAGAGGTTTTCCATCGGTACATCTGCATGCGTCGGCGTGAAGGTACCATGCTGTATCCTACATAATTGACTTGACATGGAAGAGTATGTAAAATGAAAGTGCAATTTTTAAGCAAAATTGCCATATGCTTATTAGAATGTTTTATTGCACACAGAACTTACAAAGGTCAAAGATGGTATGCAGCCAAAACATCGTTTGTTTTATTATTTCTAAATGTAATTAGGAGGGAAAGAACGAAGATGCCTAGTGTTACTTATTAAACGTAAGCGAAAAAAAAGCTTTTGTGGACTATTATATATGGAAACAACAGAGTCCATGATATGTCAACGTAGAACTGGAAGGACGCCGTCTTTTTCATGTCGGTCGCTGGTGTACTATTAGTTTCATTCACAATGTCACATTCAAGTGGAGTGCGATCAAACACCTGAAAGACATCAATATATTTGTGTAACATCACCAAACCGGAAGCTGAGTATAGCGAGACAGAAAGACGCAAGCCCAAAGAGGCTTGATTGCGCCATGTTTATGCAGAGATGGCAAATCACAGCTATATGGGGGTGCAGATGGTAGCGGTATGCAATTTATGATACATGGAAGACTGTAAAAGCCATAAAAGCAAGGCGTTCTGCCTTCATTAGCGTCTATGACCATGATATGATCTTCAATGGTCTTGTTTATCTCGCCATCACAGAATCACGGCTTTTTAAATATAATATTGGATTAAGTATTTCTAATGTAATGAAAATGGCAAAGAAGAAGGAATTTTTTCATACGTGTCTTCACCTTACTGCGTCCATTTAAATAGTTTGAACAATTCACAATTTAAGTAAACAAACTCATTGAGGCAGGCTCTGCTATCTTCGCGCCATGTTACTTAAAGATCCCCCATGTGCTTTCAGATCTTTGTAAAGCTGACCTTTTCAAATAATATATGTCACCTTGTTGGGATCAGTTCTGCTTACCAACTTGGACATTGTAAATATTGGTTAAAAGTCTGCTGTTGTGTCTCATAGATCTTAAAAAGTTTAACGATCGTAAGGATGCAACAGCAGTTTATTGCCGCTCAGCATGAAATTCCGAGTGGCTGAACGTTTGTAGCAAACGTTCTTTGCCAAGTGCATCAAAAAGGGCAGCACGTTGGCGCAGTAGGATAGTCCTGCTGCCTCACAGCGCCGATGTCCCAGATTTCATCCCGGCTCTGCTCTGTGTGGAGTTTGCATATTCTCCCTATGTTTGCGTGGGTTTCGCCCCCACAACCCAAAGATGTGCCAGCTAGGTGGATTGAACACGCTGAATTGCCCCTTAATTGGCAAAAAGGGTATTGGGAACACGAAATTTATTTTTAAAAACTTCATCTAAAAAATGGCTCTGTGTTCGGCAGCCGTTAGAAATAACCGCGGTCATGATTTTTTCAGGCTCACTGGAAAAGTAAGTTTTTTTCCGATGGGCGTAGTTCACGTAAGCCGTGTGTTTAAGTAGGTTGCTGGCTTTCAGCTGGAGAGAGAGGTAATGTAGCAATAAGGGTATCAGGCGCTATGGAGTGAAGGAAGGAGAATGGGAATGGGACACATTTCAGCCATGATTGAATGCCGCAGCAGACTCGCTGGATAGAATTTGTCTAATTCTGCTTCAATGACTTATGGTCTGAAAAATATTTGTTGTGTCGTAGCACAGAATCATAGAATAGAATCACAGAATTCCGACAGTACAGAAGGAGGTCTTTTGGCCCATATAATCTGGGACGACGCTCTGAAAGAGCCCAGTCCCACGGCTTGTTCCTTTCACCCCACATAACCTGCACAACTTTGGACACTATGAGGAGATATGGCACTGCCAGTTCACATATCCTGCACATCTTTGGACCGCTGTAGGATACCCACGCAGACTGTTGCAGAAAGTGCAAACTCCACACAGACACCCACCCGGGGCCGTAATTGAACCAGTGTCTCTGGCGCATAGAGATTGCTTACGTGGCATAGAACGTAGAACATAGAACATAGAAAATACAGCACAGAACAGGCCCTTCGGCCCACGATGTTGTGCCGAACCTTTGTCCTAGATTAATCATAGATTATCATTGAATTTACAGTGCAGAAGGAGGCCATTCGGCCCTTTGAGTCTGCACCAGCTCTTGGAAAGAGCACCCTACCCAAACTCAACACCTCCACCCAACACCAAGGGCAATTTGGACATTAAGGGCAATTTATCATTAGCCAATTCACCTAACCCGCACATCTTTGGACTGTGGGAGGAAACCGGAGCACCCGGAGGAAACCCACGCAGACACGGGGAGGACGTGCAGACTCCGCACAGACAATGACCCAAGCCGGAATCGAACCTGGGACCATGGATCTGAGAAGCAATTGTGCTATCCACAATGCTACCGTGCTGCCCTTAAGAACAAATAAATCTACACTATATCATTTTCCCGTAATCCATGTACCTATCCAACAGCTGCTTGAAGGTCCCTAATGTTTCCGACTCAACTACTTCCACAGGCAGTGCATTCCATGCCCCCACTACTCTCTGGGTAAAGAACCTACCTCTGATATCCCTCCTATATCTTCCACCTTTCACCTTAAATTTATGTCCCCTTGTAATGGTGTGTTCCACCTGGGGAAAAAGTCTCTGACTGTCTACTCTATCTATTCCCCTGATCATCTTATAAACCTCTATCAAGTCGCCCCTCATCCTTCTCCGCTCTAATGAGAAAAGGCCTAGCACCCTCAACCTTTCCTCGTAAGACCTACTCTCCATTCCAGGCAACATCCTGGTAAATCTTCTTTGCACCTTTTCCAGAGCTTCCACATCCTTCCTAAAATGAGGCGACCAGAACTGTACACAGTACTCCAAATGTGGCCTTACCAAATTTTTGTACAGCTGCATCATCACCTCACGGCTCTTAAATTCAATCCCTCTGTTAATGAACGCGAGCACACCATAGGCCTTCTTCACAGCTCTATCCACATGAGTGGCAACTTTCAAAGATGTATGAACATAGACCCCAAGGTCTCTCTGCTCCTCCACAATGCCAAGAACTCTACCGTTAACCCTGTATTCCGCATTCATATTTGTCCTTCCAAAATGGACAACCTCACACTTTTCAGGGTTAAACTCCATCTGCCACTTCTCAGCCCAGCTCTGCATCCTATCTATGTCTCTTTGCAGCCGACAACAGCCCTCCTTACTATCCACAACTCCACCAATCTTCGTATCGTCTGCAAATTTACTGACCCACCCTTCAACTCCCTCATCCAAGTCATTAATGAAAATCACAAACAGCAGAGGACCCAGAACTGATCCCTGCGGTACACCACTGGTAACTGGGATCCAGGCTGAATATTTGCCATCCACCACCACTCTCTGACTTCTATCGGTTAGCCAGTTCGTTATCCAACTGGCCAAATTTCCCACTATCCCATGCCTCCTTACTTTGTGCAGAAGCCATAATTCTATGGGGAGTTGGGAGGGGGGGGGGGGGGGGGGGCTGAATTCTAACAACGTATGCTCAGTGTAGAAAAACGTGCAAAACCTAATCTTCACAAGTGGAGAGACAAGGGTGCAGCAACAAATCTGTATTTAGCTTTGAGAAACAGATACAAATGTACTGGAACGCCTCAATAGAACGGTTGCAATTAAAATTCCCGGAACAGCCTCCCCGAACAGGCGCCGGAATGTGGCGACTAGGGGCTTTTCACAGTAACTTCATTTGGCGCCTACTTGTGACAATAAGTGATTTTCCATACATTTTCATTTCAAATTGGGCCGATTAGCAGAGAACTCGACCATCAGAGCCACGATCGTGAGTTGTTTACATCACAGTCACGGCGACAGCTGCACAGCTTTGGACGCCCATATGTATCTCGCGAAATGGAAAAAGTGCCATGTTTTTCCATAGATGTTGAAGCAGCAACAGATGGAGGGAGAGCCCTAAACGGATATACAATTGATGTACACAGTGAAGAGATCTGCAGGCCGGCTTAGAAGAGGTTGAACACGCGGGGCCATTGATGAGCACAGGTAGTCGAATTTATGAACAGAGGGTGATTGTATGCATATTTCAATATCTTCAGCTTGAATGACACATTCCTAATAGATTTGTGGTATAGCACAATGCTAGGAAATACATGGGACCATGAGATGAAATGTTTTAATGTTTTAACAATAAGAGGTGGTGGCGCAGTGGTATTGTCACTGGGCAGTAAACTCGGAGACCCAGGGGAATTCTCTGGGGACCCGGGTTCAAATCCCACTATAGCAGAAGGTAAAATGTGATTTTTGACATGGAGTTTCGGCGGGAGCGGAGTGCAGGGGCTGCTGGTGGGTGAGTATTTAAGTTTAAAATAAGTTACCTTGCAGGAGCAGAACTTGGAGTTTTAGCGGAGTGGAGTGCAGAGGCTGCCGGTGGGTGAGTGTTTAAGTTTAAAATTACTTACCTTGCAGGAGCAGCACTTGGAGTTTCGGCGGGAGCGGAATGCAGGGGCTGCCGGTGGGTGAGTATTTGGGTTTGAAACATTTACCTGGTCCCGTTTCTGTTCCTCTTTGCTGTTGTATTTTTTTTTTAATTTTTGTTTGGCGTGAACCGGAAGTTCGACCCGCGGACTTCTGGGAAGGTTCCCCCCTCCCCTCCCCTCACCAATAAATTCTGGTGGAGAGTAAACCCGAGACACTACACGTGTAGTGTCTCCCACCCGTCCTCCTACTCTAACCTAATAATAAAACCCATTGGTGTGAGGTAAGTACCATATTTTATTGTTATTATTTCTTTTTAAATTCATTTGTTAGCATGATCTTGGTTGAAAGTTAGAGGGATGGCAGGGAAGAGAGTGCAATGTTCCTCCTGCAGGATGTTTGAGGTGAGGGATGCCGTTAGTTTCTCTGCTGATTTTACCTGCAGGAAGTGCAGCCATCTCCAGCTCCTCCAAGACCGAGTTAGGGAACTGGAGCTGGAGTTGGAAGAACTTCGGTTCATTCGGGAGGCAGAGGGGGTCATAGATAGCAGCTTCAGTGAATTAGTTACACCAAAGATTGGAGGTCGGTGGGTAACTCTAAGAGTGACTGGGAAGAAGCAGTCAGTGCAGGGATCCCCTGCGGTTGTTCCCCTGTGAAACAAGTACACCACTTTGGATACTTGTGGGGGGGGGGGGGGACGGGACTTACCAGGGGTAAGCCATGGGGTACGGGACTCTGGCACGGAGTCTGTCCCTGTTGCTCAGAAGGGAAGGGGAGAGGAGCAGAGCATTCGTAATTGGGGACTCGATAGTCAGGGGCACAGATAGGAGATTTTGTGGGAGCGAGAGAGACTCACGTTTGGTATGTTGCCTCCCAGGTGCAAAGGTACATGATGTCTCGGATCGTGTTTTCCGGGTCCTAAAGGGGGAGGGGGAGCAGCCCCAAGTCGTGGTCCACATTGGCACTAACGACATAGGTAGGAAAGGGGACAAGGATGTCAGGCAGGCTTTCAGGGAGCTAGGATGGAAGCTAAGAACTAGAACAAACAGAGTTGTTATCTCTGGGTTGTTGCCCGTGCCATTTCATATTGAGATGAGGAATAGGGAGAGAGCGCAATTAAACACGTGGCTACAGGGATGGTGCAGGCGGGAGGGATACAGATTTGTGGATAACTGGGACTCTTTTTGGGGAAGGTGGGACGTCTACAGACAGGATGGTTTACATCTGAACCTGAGGGGCTCAAATATCCTGGGGTGGAGAGTTATTAGTGCTCTTTGGGGGGGGGGGGGGGGGTAAACTAATGCAGCAGGGTCATGGGAACCTGGATTGTAGTTTTAGGGTACGGGAGAATGAGAGTATAGAGGTCAGGAGCACAGATTTGACGTCGCAGGAGGGGGGCAGTTTTCAGGTAGGTGGTTTGAAGTGTGTCTACTTCAATGCCAGGAGTATACGAAAGAAGGTAGGGGAACTGGCAGTATGGGTTGGTACCTGGGACTTCGATGTTGTGGCCATTTCGGAGACATGGATAGAGCAGGGACAGGAATGGATGTTGCAGGTTCAGGGGTTTAGGTGTTTTAGTATGCTCAGAGAAGGAGGCAAAAGAGGGGGAGGTGTGGCGCTGCTAGTCAAGAGCAGTATTACGGTGGTGGAGAGGATGCTAGATGGGGACGCATCTTCCGAGGTAGTATGGGCTGAGGTTAGAAACAGGAAAACAGATGTCACCCTGTTGGGAGTTTTCTATAGGCCTCCAAATAGTTCTAGGGATGTAGTGGAAAAGGATGGCGAGGATGATCCTGGATAAGAGCGAAAGTAACAGGGTAGTTATTATGGAAGACTTTAACTTGCCAAATATTGACTGGAAAAGATGTAGTTCGAGTACATTAGAGGGGTCGTTTTTTGTACAATGTGTGCAGGAGGGTTTCCTGACATAATATGTTGACAGGCCAACAAGAGGCGAGGCCACGTTGGATTTGGTTTTGTGTAATGAACCAGGCCAGGTGTTGGATTTGGAGGTAGGGGAGCACTTTGGGGACAGTGACCACAATTCGGTGACGTTTACGTTAGTGATCGAAAGGGATAAGTATACCCCGGAGGGCAAGAGTTATAGCTGGGGGAAGGGCAATTATGATGTCATTAGACGTGACTTGGGATGGGGGGGGAGGGGGGGGGATAGGTGGGAGAAGTAGGCTGCAAGTGTTGGGCACACTGGATAAGTGGAGCTTGTTCGAGGAACAGCTGCTGCGTGTTCTTGATAAGTACGTACCAGTCAGGCAGGGAGGAAGGCGTAGAGCGAGGGAACCGTGGTTGACCAAAGAAGTGGAATCTCTTGTTAAGAGGAAGAAGGAGCCCTATGTGAAGATGAGGTGTGACGTTTCAGTTGGGGCGATGGATAGTTCCAAGGTAGCGAGGAAGGATCTAAAGAGAGAGCTAAGACTAGCAAGGAGGGGACATGAAAAGTATTTGGCAGGTAGGATCAAGGAAAACCCAAAAGCTTTCTCTAGGTATGTCAGGAATAAGCGAATGACTAGGGTAAGAGTAGGGCCACTCAAGGACAGGAATGGGAAGTTGTGTGTGGAGTCTGAAGAGATAGGCGAGATACAAAATGAATATTATTCATCAGTATTCACTCAGGAAAAAGATAATGTTGTGGAGGAGAATGCTGAGACCCAGGCGATTAGAATAGATGGCATTGAGGTACGTAGGGAAGAGGTGTTGGCAATTCTGGACAGGCTGAAAATAGGTAAGTCCCCGGGGCCTGATGGGTTTTATCCCAGGATTCTCTGGGAGGCCAGAGAAGAGATTGCTGGGCAATTGGTTTTGATTTGTATGTCATCATTGGCAACATGAATAGTGCCAGAGGACTGGAGGATAGCAAATGTGGTTCCTTTGTTCAAGAAGGGGAGTAGAGACAACCCCGGCAACAATAGACCGGTGAGCCTCACGTCTGTAGTGGGTAAAGCCTTGGAGGGGATTATAAGAGACAAGATTTATAATCATCTAGATAGGAATTATATGATCAGGGATAGTCAGCATGGATTTGTGAAGGGTAGGACATGCCTCACAAACCTTATCGAGCTCTTTGAGAAGGTGACTGAACAGGTAGACGAGGGTAGAGCAGATGATGTGGTGCATATGGATTTCAGTAAAGCATTTTATCAGTTCCCAACGGTAGGCTATTGCATAAAATACGGAGGCTGGGGATTGAGGGTGATTTAGAGATGTGGATCGGAAATTGGCTAGCTGAAAGAAGACAGAGGGTGGCGGTTGATGGGAAATGTTCAGAATGGAGTTCAGTTACAAGTGGCGTACCACAAGGATCTGTTCTGGCTCCGTTGCTGTTTGTCATATTTATCAATGACCGAGAGGAGGGCGCATGAGGGTGGGTGAGTAAATTTGCAGACGACACTAAAGTCGGTGGTGTTGTCGACAGTGCGGAAGGATGTTGCAGGTTACAGAGGGACATAGATAAACTGCAGTGTGGGCTGTGATGTGGCAAATGGAGTTTAATGTACTGAAGTGTGAGGTGATTCACTTTGGAAGGAATAACAGGAATGCGGAATATTTGGCGAATGGTAAAATTCTTGGAAGTGTGGATGAGCAGAGGGATCTCGGTGTCCAAATACATAGATCCCTGAAAGTTGCCACCCAGGTTGATAGGGTTGTGAAGAAGGCCTAGGGAGTGTTGGCCTTTATTGGTAGAGGGATTGAGTTCCGGAGTCATGAGGTCATGTTACAGCTGTACAAAACTCTGGTAGTGCCGCATTTAGAGTATTGCGTACAGTTCTGGTCACCACATTATAGGAAGGACGTGGAGGCTTTGGAGCCGGTGCAGATGAGATGTACCAGGATGTTGCCTGGTATGGAGGGAAAATCTTATGAGGAAAGGCTGATGGACTTGAGGTTGTTTTCGTTGGAGATAAGAAGGTTAAGAGGAGACTTAGTAGAGGCATACAAAATGATCAGGGGGTTAGATAGGGTGGATAGTCAGAGCCTTCTCCCGCGGATGGAAATGGCTGGCACGATGGGACATAGCTTTAAACTGAGGGGCAATAGATATAGGACAGAGGTCAGAGGTAGGTTCTTTACGCAAAGAGTGGTGAAGCTGTGGAATGCCCTACCTGCAACAGTAGTGAACTCACCAACATTGAGGGCATTAAAACGTTTATTGGATAAGCATATGGATGATAAGGGCATATTGTCGGTCAGATGGCTTTTGTTTCGGTGCAACATCGTGGGCAGAAGGGCCTGTACTGTGCTGTATCGTTCTATGTTCTATGTTCTAAAGTTCGCCCTTTTTTGAATTTTGCGGACGTCTATTATAAAAAACGCGAACTGACAACGTAACGATAGTTAAGCAGTTAGGCACAGATGGATTTTGATGATTATATATCATTACACTGATATTGAATTCAGAATTTGTATTTGTTTAAATGCTAACCTTTAAGCGTACTCCCAAACAACTGTACGTATTGAATCACATTTCTTCATCTCCCAGGCTTGGAAGTGTCGCATTGAACAAATCTGTCAATGGATTTTCTTCTGTCAGAAATGACGCTATAGTGTTGGTACCATTCAATAGTGAGGCCAGGAGATGACAAGTTGAGTCCCGCATAATCCAATTGGCTTGCAAGTGAAATTAATGTTCATTAATGGGCGCAAATTTCGATTTTCCGTATGCGGCTCGCTAACTGTGATGAAATGTGCATTGTATTATTGGCACTGTCTTAAAGTGTGGAAACGTCCGCATGCACGTTGTGGTGTAGTCAGCTCAGTTGAGGATCGATACCGTCCTAACATACGGACACATTGGTGAAAGATCCACAAAGCACAAATAGGTTTTCAAGGCCAATGCTGCGACTATTTGATCAATCTAACGGCATGGAATTTGATCGGTTTTAAATAATTCGTGTTTTTCTGTCATTTCCGTCATGCTATGAATTCACAAGGTGATACAATCTTTCGCTTCAGGGAAATATTCATAAACTTTGCATCGAACTGCCTGTCTCTGTTGCTCAGACATTTATCATTGTGATTATTAAGAGTATTAGTCATTTTTCAATAATATGGGCTTCGTTGGCTGGGCAAGCATTGGTTTCCCATCACTAATCACCGTGAAAAAGTGGTGACGAGCAGCCTTCTAGATGCGCCCAAGCCGATGTGGTGTAGGTACACTCACACAGCGTTAGGAATGGAGTTACAGGATTTTGTCCCAACGACACTGACGGAAGGGCAATATATTTCCAAGTCAGAATGGTGAGGAACTTGAAGATGTACATCCAGGTGGTGGTGTTCCCATATATCTGCTGCCCTTCTGTTTATGGATGGTAAACCTCGTAGGGTTGGAAGTTACAACCTCATGAGCCTACGTGAGTTTTTGAGGTGTATCTTGGAGATTGTGCATACTGCTCCTACTGTGCTTCGACAGTAAAAGGAGTGGAAGTTTATAGAAGGATTGCGAGTCAAGGGACTGCTTTGTCTTCGATGGTGCCAAACACCATGAGTGGTCTTGGAACAGCACTCAACAGGCCAGTGAGGGGAATTCCATCAGACTCCGGGAGGAAGTGCGATTGGGATTCGGGAGGTAAGTTATTTTCTAATCGTTTCCTCGTCTATTGAAAAAAATAATTTACGGGATATGGGCTTCGTTGCTTAGGTCACCATTTATTTACCATTAGTGGTTGCTCGACATAATGCAGTGGTGAATTTTCTTCTTCAACTGCGGACCTAACTGTGCTGTTACGGAGGAAGTTCCAGGATGTTACACCAGCGAGAGTGAAGCAACGGCGATATATTTCCAAAACAGGGAAGTGAATGACATGGAGGGGAACTTCCAGGTGGTGGAGTTGCCTGTTATCTGTTGCTGTTGTCCTTCTCGATGTCTGTGGTGCTGGCATGCGAAGGTGCTTTCTAACGAAGCTTGGAAAGCTACTGTAATGCTTCGTATGGATAGTACACTCATCTCCCACAGATCGCCGGTTGTGGAGGATTTGTATGTTTGTTGAACGTGGAGCAAGCAAACGGGCCAGGGTCTGAGGGTCGATTCCCGGCTTAGGTTGCTGTCTTTGCGGAGTCTGCGCGTACTCCCTGTGTCTGCGTGGGGCCCTCCGAGCGCTCCGGTTTCCTCCCAGGTACCCGAACGATGTGCTAGTTCGTAAATTTAGACATTCTGAATTCTCCATCTGTGTACCCGAACAGGGGCGGGAAGCTGGCGACTAGGGATTTTCCACAGGAAGTTCATTGCAATGTTAATATATACCTACTTTTGACAATACAGATTATTATTATTATTGGAGGAGATAGCCATGGCCTTGCACCTGTGTGGTGCGAATGTAGCTTGCCACTTGCCACCGCCAGCTTGGATATTGTCCAGGCCTTGATGCATTTGTACAGGCACTGCTTTATGATCTCAGGAGCCACGAATCGTGCTGAACATTGTAAAGGCATCTTCACACAACCTTAATACTGACCTTACAATGGAAGGGAGATCATCGGTGAAGCAGTTGACGAAGGTAGGGCCTAGGACATTACCCTGAGGACCTACTGCAGTGATGTCCTAGAGCTGAGATGAATGGCCAATAACCAATGCAACCATGCCTCTTTGTGGCAGGTATGGCTGCTACCAGCAGAGAGTTTTACCCTAATTTCCATTGACTCCAATTATAGCTAATGGCCCTTCATGGCATATTCGATCAACTTCTCCCTTGATGCCAAGGGCAGTCATTCACACCTCACATCTAATAGTCAACACGTTTGTCCTTGTTCGAGCCAAGGCTGTAAATCTGTAAAGAGCGTCCGTGATCAATATTGCTGAGTATGCTGCGCGTCCTTGATCTAGTTATTGCTGAGTGCGTGCCGCCTTGCTGATGATGGCGATTAGTGTGATCGAGTTGAATTAGTGGTAGTTTCCTGTGTAAGGGACAGACCTGGACAATTTTCCACCTTGGTGTGACGCTACACTGTGAACCCATGGATGTGGGTACAGCACGCTCTGGGGCACAAGGCCTCTACTATTATCAGCTCTTCGTTGAATCCTTACAGTGTTGCAGGATGCAGTTTTGCTCATCGAGAATGCGCCTGTTCATTAAATAAGCACATTTTGTGTCCCACTTCCCCTCATCCCCGTACACCAGAATCTAACGTGCACACCCTTGGACACCAACGGATACTTTGTCATGGCCAATCCACCTAACCCACACGCATATTTTGCACCATGGGGGGAAACCGGAGCTCCTGGATGAATCCCATGCAGACACAGCGCGAACACACAAACCACACAGACAGTAATACAAGGCCGGGATTGAACCCGCGTCCCAGCCGGTGTGAGGAAACATTGCTAACCACTGTAGTGCCGTGCCTCCCAGTACACACTAATAAGGCAGGTACAGTTCAGTTTGTGGTCAATGGTAAACCCGGGGATGTCGATAGTCGTGGATTCATTGATGGGAAAGCCATTAAATATCAAGGCGTGATAGTTTGATAATCTCATATTGGAGATGGTCATTGCCTGGCACTGGTGGGGTTTACCATTTGACAGCGAATGTCTGCATTTGGTACAGATTTTGCTGCATTTGCACGTGGTCTGCTTCACTGTCGAAGGTATTGAGAATGATGGGGAACATTCTTCAATCATGCCCACTTCTGACCTTCTGTTGAAAAAAAGTCGTCATTTATGAAGCATCCGAAAATGGGTGGGCCTCGAACTGCACCCCGAGGAACGCTGGTAGCGCCCTCACGGGTCTAAGATGACTGAGAACAAACCAGCACTACCAACTTCACCCAGTGGAAAATTGTCCCGTGATTCCCATTGACTCCACCTTTATTGGACTCCTCGATTCCTGACACGATCAAATCTTGTGTTGATCTTTGTATTGATTGTATTCAGTGTATTAAATGTTGCATTGAAGGGCGACATAGTAGCACAGTAGGTAGCACAATTGGGTCACAGATCCCGTGTCCAAGGTTCCATTCGCGGCTTGGGTCACTGTCTGTGCAGAGTTTGCACGTTCTCCCGCTGTCTGCTTGGGTTTCCTCCGTGTGCTCCGGTTTCCTCTCACAGTCCTAAGATCTGCAGGTCAGATGGATTCTCCATGCTAAATTGCCGTTGGGGTTGATGCGGTTGCTGAGTTACTGGGATAGAGTGGAGGTTTGGGCTTAGGTCGGGTGCTCTTTCCAAGAGCCGGTGCAGACACGGTGGGCCGAATGGCCTTCCTGTGCACTGTAATTTAAATGATTCTATGATTGATGTCAAGGGCAGTCACTCTCACATCAAGTATGGAGTTTAGCTCTATTGTGCATGTTCAAAGCAAGGCTGGAATGAATGAAAGAGCTGAATAACCCTGGCTGAATTCAAACAGAGCATCAATGAGCAGCTTATTGCTAAGTAAGTGCTGCATGGTGCCACTTTTCTATGACCACTCCCATCACTTTACTAATCATTGAGTGTAGAGTCGTAGGGCAGTATTCGCCGGGTTGGATTTGTCCTGATTATTTGCCACATTACACTGGAAAGAAGCAGAAAGCACACAACGGTACATAATGGTAAGTGTATGACATGAAACATGCAATTGGACAATTTATATATCTTTTCATGGTGATCTGAGTCACCACAGCGCGATCCAGGGCCCTCGCGTTCATGAGATTTTGTGATTCAGAATGTTTGACTGCCTCCGTGCTGTTGACACTTTAAACCGCATTTGCATTGGTGAATGCATCGACAAACTTATTTTTCCATAACTGTGCTCTTCCTTATATTGATGGAACAAGGTAAATGAGCTTGTAGTGCACATTGAAATTGGCCGGTACAATTTTGTGAGCATCGCAGTGACATGGCTGCAAGAGGTTCTGGGCTGGGATCTAAATATCCAAGGATGTATGCCCGATCGAATGGACAGGGAGATGGACAAAATGGGCGGTATTGCACTATTAGTTTTGAATGAAGTTAAATCACTAGCAAGGCGCGATGTTGGATCAGAAGGCATAGAATCGCAAAGGTAAAATGACCCTGATGGGAGTTATGTTCAGTATCCTTAGCAGTAGACAGGATGTGGGGCAGAAAATAAATCATGAGATAGAAAAGTACAGAAGGCAATATTACAATAATCATGGGGGACTTCAATATGCATGTGTACTGGGAAAATTAGGTTATTACTGGATCCCTGGAAAAGTAATTTGTGGAATGTGTCGGAGATGTGTTTATCGAGCAGCGTGTGACAGCGCGTACGCGGGCCAGAGAATTCTGGATTTGGTGATGTGTAATTTGGCAGACTTGACGCGGGAACGTAAGGTGAAGAGTAGCAGAGACCACAACATTATAGAATTTACTCTGCACTTTGAGAGGGAGATGCTGCATTGAGCTGTAACGGTATTACAATTAAGTAAAGGAAAATACAAAGACATGAGGGAGGAGTTGATTGGAAAAGGAGCCGAGCAACGTAGACAGGGAATAGCAACGGCAGGTTTTTTTTTGTTGCTATTAGGGAAGAACAACAGTAATTCATCCCAAAGAGGAGGAAACATGCTAAGGCGAGGACAAGGCATCCATGTCTGATGAAGAATGTCAAGGACAGCATAAAAGCTAAGGAAAAAGCATACAAGCTAGCGAGGATTTGTGGGAATTCAGAGGATTGGTAACACTTTAAAAGCGATCAGAGGACAACTAAAATAGCAATCAGGGGGTAGAGAATGAAGAATGTGTGCAAGTTAGCGAGTAATATGAATAAAAATAGGAAATTGTTTTTCAATACATAAAACGTAAGAGAGCGGCAAAAACAGATATTGGACCAGTGGAAAATGTGGCTGGAGATGAAAGAATCGCGCACAAAGAAATGGCAAGCGTACTGTATTGTTGCGTTGCATCAATATTCATGGTGGAAGACACCAGTCGGATGTCAGAGCATCAGCTGAACTAGGGGGCAGAGATGACTTCTGTGACCATTACGAAGGAGAAGGGTTAGGGGAAACTGAAAGACCTGAAGGTGGATATGTCACTTGAAACGGATGGACTACACCTCAGTGTCCGAAATAGGATAGCTGAGGAACTTGTGGAGACATTTGTGATGATCTTTCAGGAATCACTGGAGGCAGGAAAGTTTCCAGAGGACTGGAAAAAGGCTAATGTCATAGCACTGTTTAAGAAGGGAGGGAGGCGGAAGACGATAAATTATAAGTCTGTTCGCCTGACTTAGGTCATTGGTAAGATTTTAGAGACTCTTATTAAAGATGACATCGCAAAGTTCTTGTAGGTACATGGTAAAATAGGACTGAGTCAGCACGGCTTTTTCAAAGTGTGGCCGTGTCTGACACATCTGTTGGAGTTCTTTATGGAGGCAACAACGAAGTTGGACAAAGGAGAACCAGTGGACGTAATTTATTTTGATTTCCAGAAGGCCTTTGGCAAGGTGCCGCTTACGAGACTGTTAAATAAGTTAATAGCCCATGTTGTTAAGGGTAAGATACTGGCATGGATAGAGGATTGGCTGACTGGTGGAAGGCAGAGAGTGTGGATAAAGCGGTCTTTTTCAGGTTGGCAGCCGGTGACTAACGGTGTGCCTGAGGAGTCTGCTAGCACCACACCTTTTCGCAATATACATTAATGGCATGGAAGAAGGAACTAAAGGCACTGTTGATAGGTTTGCAGAGGATACAAAAATCTGTAGAGGGACAAGTAGTATTGAGGAGGCAAGGGGGCTGCAGAAGGTTTTGTACAAGCTCGGGGAGTGTGCACTGCAGTGGTAAATAAAATACAATGTGGCAAAGTGTGAGATTATGCACATTGGAAGGAGGAATTAGGGCTTTGACTATTTTCTAAATGGGGAAATGGTTAGTAAATCAGAAGCACAAACGGACTTGGGAGTCCTTGGTCACGATTCTCTTAAGGTTAAATGCAGGTTCAATCGGCAGTTAAGAAGGCAAATGCAATGTTAGCATTCATGTCAAGAGGGCTGGAGTACAAGACCAGGGATGCACTTCTCAGGCTGCATAGGCTCCGTTTAGACCCTATTTGGAGTATTGTGAGCAGTTTGGGGCTCGGTATCTCTGGAAGGATGTGCTGGCTTGAAAAGGGTCCAGAGGAGGTTCACAAAAATGATCCCTGGAATGAAGAACTTCTCGCATGAGGAATGGTTGAGGATCTGGGTCTGTACTCGTTGGAGTTAGAAGGATGAGGGGAGGATCGTATGGAAACTTGCAAGACACTGCGAGGCCTGGATATAGTGGACGTGAAGAGGGATGTTTCCACTTATCGGAAAAACTATAATCAGAGGACACCATTTCAGACTAAAGGGAATATCTTTTAAAACAGAGATGAGGAGGAATTCCTTCAGCCAAAGGGGGGTGTATCTGTGGAACTCTTTGACGCAGAAGGCTGAGAAGGCCAAATCACCGAGTGTCTTTCAGGCAGTGAAAGGTAAGTTCTTGATGAATAAGGGGATCAGGGGTTATGGGGAGAAGGCAGGAGAATGGGGATGAGAACAATTTAGCCATGATTGAAATGCGGAGCAAGCTCGATGGACCGAGTCGCCTAATTCTGCTCCATTGCGTTATGATCTTATGTCCTATGTATAGTTAAAGACAGCATGAGACACCTTGAAAACCCATCGTGGAGTTGATTCCAAAGACGGCTTTCTGCCTGTGATAACAAAAAGATCCGAATACTTGAGTAAAGGGTGGTATTCTCAGGGTCAAAGGGAACGGAAGCAGCAGCGACAGACTCGTACCTTGCAAGTCCTAATCGGAAGATACGGATACCGGTCCACATCCCGTCCTGCTTTAAATACACGCTAATTACGAGACCCAGGTCGGTATTCCTCCACCCAATCGTGGGGAATCTCGCATAATACTAGATCCACGGGGACATCGATTATTTCAATCCCCTGGACCTTGTGAGCCGTATTATACATTTTCCCTCAAGCCCGAAAGTTTCAATCGAATAGCAAAATCTTTGATTTGCACATTTCTGCAGATCCAATGGTTCACGTAATGAGCATTATGAACTTCCTGAAATCCATGCAAATAAATCTTACATAGTCAACAAGTTTCGATGGCCGTGGAAGCGAAATCATCCGGAGCTCCACCAACTATTTCGGTATGCCAGGGCATGTGCACTGCAGTTATGGCATAACACGTATGACATGGCGGCGGATAAACTTTGGCTACTTCTAAAGTCAGTCCATTTAAAATAGGTTTATGAAGTTTTGCCTGCGATCCCACCAGGTAACACCATCTCCCAGCTCAGTGAAGCTGACATGAATACAGTTAAGAACAACCGACAAATGGTATGTTTAGACTCCAGTTATATCTCAGCTTCATCGCATACATGCACCTTAGCGCTCCACTAGGCGTGCTGAAATGCCTGCTGTTATTTGATGTCTATATTCTAAATTCGCTCTCAGTGTCCCGGGAAAAGCGCCATTGTTTGGTGACTATGGCATTTTCACATCGAGGTCATCGTAATGTTAATGTAAACCTACTTGTGAAACTAATAAGGATTATGATTAGGCGACAGCATCCCGTGATGCAAACACTCCCGGAGCTGCCACTGGTTGAAGGCATCCCCAGTAAATACGGCGTCGGAGATCTGCAACTCTGGACGAGCCTGACTAGTCAGGGGACGAAAGAAACAATATATTTAGAAGGAAGAAATCAAAAACCTGCCGAATTAATGAATTGGCAATTCTTGGCCCTTCGAATCAAAAGGTTAAGCGGTGTTACGGTGATAATGCCGGGATATGGAACTGAGTAGCGTGCCGAATGGTCGTTGCTAACCCGATGGGCCGAATGACCTTCTCCTGCCCCACATCGTTTAAGGCATTCTATGAGTCCAACTCTTTCAACGATAAGACGAGTGCGCATGGGGACCGGGAATTTACAGATCTTTGTTAATTCCATTAGATAATTCAATCCAATGTGCGAAATTTTGGCATTGTACCATTATAAGAAAACATCCTTGACAATATTTGGAAACAAATGTATTAAAGCGGTATCTACATGGTTGGCAGTGGGAACGTTCTGAGGAAAGATTCCGCTCCAAATCGTGTTGGCCCTCCAGAGAGGGAATATTACGATTTATTTCGTTGATTATTACCCACCTTGAGGAATATTTCAAGAGTAATCCAGTCTGCAAACTCAAATTGCCTACACACGCCAACAGTGTGTCTCCAGAAATACGTTGTGTATCGATACAGCTTGATTTCTAGAAAGATTCAAACACTCCCGGAGCTGCCACAGGTTGAAAGAATCCCCAGTAAATATGGCATCGGAAGTCTGCAACTCTGGACGAGCCTGACTAGTGAGCCAATTCTGCTGCGGACTTGTGGACGGACCGATTGCAGAACACCAAAGTTTTGCAGAGAATTAATGCTTGCTTAATGATTCCCAGTTGGAAACCATAGGTTTCGTCCCCCCAGATGGTGAATGGGAATAATAATCAAGTTTTGCACTGGAGTCGACAATTGGGCAATATACTCTCCCGTTGGGGAAACTGTAACTCGCCGTAACGTAATTGTGGCAAAGTGCAAACCATGCTGCATATAATCGACAAGTGCTCCGAACAATGCTTAATCGGCTGACGCACTGTCATACAACAGGCTGTTAAGGAGTCTGGAAATATTTGGTGAATTTCATTTTTGTCATATTCATCAGTATATATTAGAGTCGTAATAGTCGCAGATAAATAGATAACCATGGAGTAATTGAACCAATAGTTGGCATCAAACTTCACTGTAGATTTTGCATAAAATTATCTGAAAATAATTGATTTAATTCAGGAGGCTCAGCAGAGGTGTCACGGAATCAAAGAAACATATAAAAATAAGCAGGAGCAGTCAATTCGGTCCCCCGAGTCTGTTCCGCCATTCATTATGGCCAGCGCAATTAATCAAGTTCAATTACCTGAACCCGCCTTCCACCATATCCATTGATTCCTTTAGCCGAATAGAGTTATCTAATTCATTTCTGAAATTACACAACATTTTGCCTCAACTACACACTGTTGTAATGAATTCTGCAGGTTCACATTCTCTGGGTTCAGAGATTGTTCCTCACCTCAGTCCGAAAAGATTTCCGCCCTTATCGTAAAACTATGACCCCCTAGATCTTGACTCCCTCACCATTGGTAACATTCTGAATCCACCCTGTCTAATCTTGTTCGAATTTTATTAATTTCCATGATTTCCCCCCCCCCCCCCCAATTCTCTCAGCTCAATTGAATATAATCTGAAAAGATTCAGTCTCTTCCTGTATAACGGAATCGCAATCCGAGGAATCAACATGACACACATTGCTGCACTCCCTTCATAGCAAAAGCATCCACACTGAGATAAGGATACCCAATCTGGACACAATGCTCCAGGTGTGGCCTCGCCAAAGGCCTATACAATTGCAATAAAACTTATCTATTCCGAGACTCAAATCCTCTCGCTCTGAAAGCCAATTACACCTCTCACAATTTGCACCCAATCAAATAATAATCTCCCTTCTAAATTGTGCTTCTGAAGCGGATAACCTCACATGTATACACATTATACTGCATCTACCTTATGTGTGACCTCTCACCCATTCTGTCCAAATCCGCTGGCGCATCTTTGCATCCTCCTCACAGCAAACCCTCCCACTTAACTATGTATCACTTGCAAATTGGAGGTAACACATTTGGTTCCGCTGTCCAAATGATTAATATATAATATATTGGGACACGTCTAGCCGTATCTAGCCGTTCAGATTTGCCTGCCTGAGATCCCATTAATTTCTCCAAAACTATTTCTTTACGAATACCAATTTCCGTCACCATCTCACTAAAATATGTACTTCTCAGACTTTCCTTTTATCGTTCATGTTTTCTTTTGTGAACACAAAAGGAAAGCACGAATTTAGTTCCGGAGCCATTTCTCTGTTTCCTGTTATGAATTACCCCGTTTCAAGTTTCAAATCTGTACTAGTTACTTTGTTGTTAAGTATATAAAATGTACAGATTCTGGGATCGTTGACTGAACTTGAATTCAAAGAAAGGGAAAATACGCACGTCAGGTTAACATTTGAGAACAAGTCGAACATTGCAGTAACACGCACGATAAATTAACAATTTGGTGAGTTTTCTTTGCCACATTCTCCACATATCTGGCAACATATAAAGACAAGTCGACACGCACCGTAAGGTCTCTGATATACTCAACAGTTCTCAACATATGCACATTGTTTGTGTGTGCTGGCAATGTGTTCGATTATTGCAGTTTCGAGCAAGTGCTTGGTAATCACAAGGAGTTTATTCAGAGTCAGCCAGTAAGGACATGTACAACATCCTTGATCTAATATATTCCATTTGTGCAAATTGACGTTGATTAGTGGCAGCCAGAGGAATTACTGTTGATTGATTGGCAGATAGAATTTCATCGAATGAGGAAACCAGAAGCTCCTGCTTCAGGTGGAAAATACTCCCCTGAATAGTTTGGTTAACGTTCAGGAAACAGAATATACGCATTACTGTTTTTTTGATGTCTTGAGCTGAATATAATTCTGTCATGTCTGGGCCTCAAAATGTTGAAGTTTGGTGACTAACGTAACTGGGAGGTCGAGGTATGTTTTGCTAAATTTGTGGTTATATGTTGATATTCTGTGACCACATCTAAAATATATTGCATAACTTTGACCTTCTGTCTCACAGAATATAGTGGAAACGGCTAACTGAATTGATTTTCACAGATTCATGCGCGAAATTAGGGATTTAGCTGAGGTCTGTTTCTCGGTCAGGCTGTCTTTCTTTGAAATTGCGTTCACAAGAGTAAGATTCGATATTTTTGAAGTAATTGGATAGCCTCATGCCCTTTCACAGGCTAAGATAGTCAAGCACTAGGTGACATAGGTTTAAAGTGCGGAGGTAAATGTTTAAAACTGATGTGCGAGGCACGTTTTTTACCCACAGGGTCATAAATATATGGAATGTGCTGCCTGGGGACGTGGTGGGAGCAGGTACGATAGAGTCATTTAAGTGGCTTCGAGAGTAATATATGATTCGGGTGGGAATGGAAAGATACGGTCTACGTAAGGCCATACGATTTCACTTTAGGCAGGTACCATGGTCTGCCCAAGTTTGGAGGGCCGGAGGGCCTGTTCCTGTGCTGTAACGTTCTTTGTTGGTTGTTCTTTGTAATTAAGATCCTCAGAACTCAGTACCAGACGGAATGCAAGCAGGTTCGTTCCACATTTTCAAAGTTGATGTAGATACATTCTTGCTAGTCTTGGAAATCGAAGATTATTGATAATAGACTAAAATGTGAAATAAGAAACAAACAGGTGGGTCATGATTTATGAATAGTGCAGCAGATTCGATGAATCGGATGGCTACTCATGTTCCTACTTTCCTTTGTTCATTATTCACTGCAGTGAACAGTAACTATGAAAAATCAACTTAATTTATCATTTTCGCTCTTTATTACAGAAACGGCCCTGGAAGCAACTGTTCTTTTTTTTTCAGGAAGGAGGGAAGATCAGCTGTTGTTAGGGCTGGACACCAAGATGAGTACGGGAAAAAAACGGACACCTTAAGTCATGTGGTAAAATTTGCGTGGTTGATTAAGTGGCCACCCTGACCTGATCAAACTCGTGGGCTGACCTCCAGGTCCGGCATTGGTCGTCTGAAGGGGTTCCCAGGCTTGCCCTTTATGCGAGTCATGAAAACAATTATTAAGGAAAAATAGGCGAAAATGTGTCAACAACACAGCCCGGCAAGAATCATTTGTTGGAAGCGAGTGACGGGGCTGCCTAACTGCATGGAATGCATAAGGTACCGGAATGCAAGTGTTTTCCCATGGAACTGGCCACCTCGCTTATGTTCACCTTCCGTTTTTCCCGTTCCAAATGAAATCAGTTTTCACTTTTTGAATCTCCTCTTAATGTCCCATCTCTGAAGACCGAACAAAAATTTGCACTCACCTCCGCATTCTGTTCAGAATAGTTACATCCATTGTCTGATGTACTGGCCAGATGCGCGTACAAAATTGCAATTCTGGCAGAACTAACAGTTCCAACAGCGAATTGATGCATCTGTATTCAATAACAAGCAAATAAATGCACAAGCCATGTGATTTGTTGACCACCTGCGCCCCATTTCGTGCAAGTTTAGAAAGTTGGAGACAGGCTGACCAAGTCTCTGACCTCCTCAAAACTTCGCAATTGATTCGGCTCTTTTGAGAGAGGCGGTGTTATCTTCCACAATGTCAGGAATAATAGTGAACTTCTTCGCGAGGGTATCACAACTTGGAAAACTGGTTCGTGGCACAGTGTGATTTTCTTTTTGTAATGCTGTGAAGGGTAAACTGAAAGGCCATTTCGTCGTGTTAATAGTATCAAAGTTATTGTTAAATGAAAGAAAAGGCAAATGCATACAAACAGGGCTAAACTACACGAAGGCAATTCAGTCTTGCAACCAGTAACCACGCACACACACTTTATGTGCAACATGACCCTTGTTCCAGCATGATCCACATATCCCGGAAGTCTTAAGAGAAAATCCAAGTTAAATATATATATTATTTAAATCCAGTTTAAGATTACAACACAATACAGGAATAGGATCAAGCCTGGGAAAGGTATTTATGTGGTCCAGGTTCGACGCAAAAATTCCCTTTACATTGCCTCCGCACTCAGACTTAGAGGCTGTTCGATGTAAAACACACCTCCAGGCTGCTAGATGTAAACTGGTGTGCAGTTTGTCGGCGATGAACTGGTTTTTCAGCATCTGACGCTGCTCGCTGTCAATTGGCCGTTCATGATTCTGACAGTGCCGGCAATTATACCATTGCTTCCCATTGACTCTCGGAGGATTCGTTGTCAACCCCTATTAAATTGATTGGGTAGCACTCCTGCCTCACGGCGCCCAGTCACATGTTCGATCCCGGCCAATGGTCTCTGTGATTGTGCAGTTTGCCCATTCTCCCGGTGTTTGCGTGGATTTCGCAGACTTCCATGTGAGAGTACCTTTTAGAAATGGGTGTCTAAGAAATGTACCTTTAAGAAATGGGTATTTATAAGTGATGTCAGAGTATGGGTGGAGCTGGGTTGTCTGTCAGGTTTTTACTTTCGTTTTTAGATTTTTGCTGCAGGATGTGATTCACTTTCGTTTTCAGTGTTGGAGCTGAATCCAGGCAGAGCAGATGCACTGTTCATCTCTCTGCCATGAAAAGACTACCTCTTTATCATTCGGTGAATTCAGAATTCTAAATGTTCTCAGTAGTGAAAGTAAATCTAATGTGCTTCTTTTAAAAGGCGCTTCTTTTGTCTTCTAGATGGTGTTTGGGAAGTTACTAAGGATTACTTAGTGATGTATTCTTTGGGGGGGGGGGGTTGTTTTTGACCTGATGGTTGCTAAGATGTTCACTGTATGTTTTAAAATGTTAACTTGAGTTCATAGAATAAACATTGTTTTGCTTTAAAAAATACTTTTCCATTCCAGCACCACTGCTGCAGAGTGGGCCACGTGCTGCCCATACCATAATTCATTAAAAGTTGTGGTCAGATGAATTCCATGATACACTTTGGGGCTCTGTGAACCCTGGCCCATAGCAAATTGGGGGCTCGAGGGGAATAAAAGTTTATCTAAGGGATGAACTTAGTGAATTTAAAGACAGTGAGGGGTGAGCATATTGCGGTTGCTTTTCCGGTGTGTTATTCGAGTTTAAGTGGGGTGTGTGTTGTGGACATGGCTCTTTCAGAGACTCTGAAGTTTTTGGGGGTGGAGCTAGTCACACGCATTACCTGACAGACAGAGACTAAAAGCAGACTGTTAGCTTTGGCAAAAACATTGCAGTTAACATTACCTGACAAAATGCGAAAAGATGAGGTAAGTATGTCGGTGGCTTAACATTTAAAGTTGCCTGAGATACAGTTTGACTCATTGGAAATGGGAAAAATCCAGTTACAATATAAATAAATGGAACATGAGAATTAATTAAAGCAGTTTGAATACGAAAAAGGGAAAAGAATGAGAGTCAGGGAGAGACAGAGAGGAAAAAGAAAGTGAGAGAGAGAAAAAAATGAGTGAGCGTGAAAAAGGAAAAGGAGAGAGAAGGAAGGAGGAAAGAAAGAATAGCCCTAGTAGAACAAAATTAAATATTAAGGGAGATAGAGATCAGGGGAAAGGATAACAGAGAGAGTTTGAACTTCAGAAAATGGCCATGAAACATGACAGTCAGTTAAAATTGGCAGACATAAATGGAAACGTACAGTTGAATTATAGTGCTGAGGACCGTGAGAAAGAGCGTCAAAGTCGAAGACTTGGTGGAAAGTTCAAGCATTGCCATTTTTGACGAGAAGCAGGTAGAAGACTGTTTCATTTCATTTGAGAAGGTGGCTAAACAAATGAAAAGGCCACAGGAAATATTGGTATTACTCTTTCAAACAAAGCTCGTAGGTAGAGCTCGTGAGGTGTTTGCATCACTATAGGAGGAGGTATCTGGGCCGTATGAGGAGGTGAAGAAAACCATCTTAGCTGCATATGAACTAATACCTGAAGCCTGCCGGCAAAGGTTTAGAAATGCAAGCAAAGAATTTGGTCAAACATACATGGAGTTTGAAATGCTCAAACAGAATAATTATGATAGGTGGATACGGGCTTTGAAAATAGACCAAACCTATGAAGCTCTCAGAGAAAGTATACTTTTGGAGGAGATTAAAAATTCATTTCCTGATGTTGTGAGAACTCATGTGGTAGAGCAGAGGGTTAAAACTGCGAGGTTAGCAGCAGGAATGGCAGATGATTATGGATTAGCTCCTAATTCAAAGCTTCGTTTCCGACATCAGTTTCAGCCTGTGAGGGATAGGAACTGGGGACATGAGAAATACTCAAGTGGTAGAGGCAAAGGTGATCTGATGGGAGATAGTAAGGACGGCGTACCTGAGATTAAAAAAGGAATCCAGAAGGGTGGAAAAGAACTGAAAAAGTTCAAATGTTTTGACTGCAATAATGTAGGTCATGTAAAGTCACAGTGTTGGTGGTTGAAGAAATGCACTGGGAAGGCTGGTGTGGTAAAACAGGATAAGACAGTGGGGCTTGTTAAAGTGGTAGAGGAAAGCTCTTTAAAGGAAAGCGACGGAGGTGCAAAAGATTATACAGCCTGATCAAGATGTGATTGATAACAAGGTACCAGATCTCTTTAAAACATTTACTGATGTGGGTAATTGTTACGCAGGAGGAGCAGGTGAAGAAGTCACAATTTTAAGAGATACGAGAGCTCGCCAATCTTTCATGATAAGAGATGAGGAGTTCTTTAGTTTGGGAAGAACGTTGCCAGAAAAGGTGGCAAATTGTGGAACTCAGAGTGAGAGGAATAGTGTTCAATTAGATAAGGTAAGGTTGGAAAGTCGATTGAAGAGTGGTGAAGTGGTACTTTGAGTAATAGAGCAACTATCTTGTCCAGGAGTACAGTTTACCTTGGTTAATGATATAGCTGGATAACAGGTGGAGTGATGCCTTCGGTGGTTGATCAGCCAGTGGAGAATCAGACAACTGAAGTGTTGAAGGACGAATATCCTGGCATTTTTCCGGATTGGGTAGTAACAAGGTAGCAAAGTCACAAGAGGAGAAATCAGAGAGTGAAGATGAAGCTGAAGTGCAATTACCAGAAACGATATTTGATCAGATGGTTGAAAAAGAACAACAACAGGAGGATGAATCCGATACTTATAGTTCAAGAAAATTGGCGGAGTTACAACTGAAAGATGCAGAAATAAAACGGATGTATTAGAAAGCATACACGGAAAGGATTCTGAGTGGATACCAGAGTGTTATTACCGTAAAAGTGATGTTTTGATGTGAAAATGGAGACCTTTACAGGTGCAGGCGGATGGAAAGTGGGAACAGGTTCATCAAATAGTATTGCCGGTAGGGTATTGAAGTAAGGTGTTGCGAGTTGCACATCAGGTACCAGTGAGAGGTCATTTAGAAATAAGGAAAACTCAAGCTAAAATCCAGAAGCATTTTTATTGGCCAGGACTACATAACAATGTCGTTCAATTTTGTCAATCATGTAACACATGTCAAGTGATAGGGAAACCTCAGTGAGTGATACAACCAGCGCTCATAATACCCATTCCAGCATTTGAGGAACCTTTTACACGGGTCCTAATTGGTCGTGTAGGACCGCTTCCGAAAAACTGTAGTGGAATCAATATCTTTTGACGATAATGGATTTGTCTACTAGGTTTTCAGAGGCCATTCAAGTACGTAATATTAAAGCTAAAAAGATTGTGGAGGAGTTATTTAAATTCTTTACTAGATATGGACAACATACAGAAAAACAATCGCATCAAGGAACAAATTTTATCTCATGGCTATTCAAATAAGTTATGGATAGCTCAGGAATAATACAATTTCAATCAACTGCGCGCCATCCAGAATCGCAGGGAGCATTAGAAAGCTGGCATCAGACGTCAAAGACAATGCTGAGGGCTTGTTGTTACGATTATCCAGAGGATTGGTATAATGGAATTCCATTCGTACTGTTTGCAATTGGGGATGCTCCTAATGAGTCAACCAAATTTGGTCCTTTTGAACTAATTTTTGATCAGGAGGTAAGAGGGCCATTTGAATAGATTAAGGAAAAATTGCTGAGTGAGAAATCAGAACTTACATTATTGGATTACTTGTCAAATTTTTGGAACAATTAAATAGAACAAGTGAATTGGCTAGACAGCATTTGAAAGTTGCCCAAAATGTGATGAAACGGGTAGCGGACAAGAAATCCAAAGTGCGTCGTTTTGCCAGTGGAGATAAAGTTTCAGTGTAGTTCCCAGTGGTACGTGAACCTTTAAAAGCTAGGTTTTGTGGACGTTAGCAGATTGAAAGGTAAGTAAGTGAGGTGAATTATTTGATAAAAAGATCAGAAAGAAGGAAGACTCACCGAGTGTGTCATCTGAATATGCTTTGAAAGGGAAGGAGACAAAAAGGAGATTTGAATGATTCTCACTCAAAGTGACGAACCAAATCCAGATGAATGTGAATTTGACGTACCTCAAATTCAATTGGAAAACGAGAATGTTCTAAAAAATTGGGATAAATTCTTGAGTTACTTCCAAAGGGAAAACGAAGTGACCTGAAAGAGTAATTGATATAATGTGGACAAGTTTGTAGACATAAATTGGGAAGGACTAAAATTGCTCCACATGATGTAGATGTGGGAAATGCTGTTCCAATCAAACAGTATCGAGGAGATTTCAGCTTTTGTGACTCCAGATGGTATATACCAATTGAAAGTTATACCATTTGGCATGAAAAACGCACCAGCCATATTTCAACGGTTAACTAACAAAGTTGTTTCAGGATTACCCAATTGTATACATCAACGATCTGGTAATTTTCAGCCAGACAAGGACAGAACATTTGAAACATCTGATGGAGTGATTCGATCGACGTCAGGAGTTGAGTTTGGTGATAACTGGGCAGCACGGTAGCATTGTGGATAGCACAATTGCTTCACAGTTCCAGGGTCCCAGGTTCGATTCCGGTTTAGGTCTCTGTCTGTGCGGAGTCTGTACATCCTCCCCGTGTGTGCGTTGGTTTCCTCCGGGTGTTCCGGTTTCCTCCCACAGTCCAAAGATGTGCAGGTTAGGTGGATTGGCCATGATAAATTGCCCTTAGTGTCCAACATTGCCCTTAGTATTGGGTGGGGTTACTGGGTTGTGGGGATAGGGTGAAAACCTTGGGTAGGGTGCTCTTTCAAGAGCAGGTGCAGACTCGGTGGGCCGAATGGCCTCCTTCTGCACTGTAAATTCTGTGATGCTCTATGATGATAATAACTCTAGCCAAAATTCAATTTGGAAATGCCCAAGACACTTTCCTTGAGGAGTTTTCGATACCCTCAAGACGAAGGGAAATAATGCGATTTCTTGGCATGAGTGGATTTGTTCGAGCATTTGTGCAAACGTTTTGTAGCGTGATTACTCCACTGATGGACTTGCTGAAGAAACGACAAGAATTTCAGTGGACAGCGAATTTTCAACTGACATTTGGCTAACTGAAAGCTGCGGATAACCAATGCTCCTGTGTTGCAGAATTAAAAGGGTCTCGGCGATCAGATTGAACGAAAGTATCTGACTTTAAAGAGAAATACCGAGGCGTAGATAAGTGGACGGATCGTGCAGAGATATTCATGTTCAGAGAGGCTGTCAATCAGGAAGGATCTCAGTTGGAGGAAGAAGATGGAAAAATGGATTGTATTATTATACCTGTTTGCGTGTGTTTTTTTTAACGGAAAGTATATTTACTGTGCGCATTTCTTAAAGATAGTGACAAGGTGAAAATTAAAACCAACTTGACGTTGATTGTTTATTTTTTTTCTTGGGAGGAGGTGTCATGTGACAGTACCTTCAAGAAATGGGTGTTTAAGAAATGTACCTTTACGAAATGGGTGTTTATCAGTGATGTCAGAGTGTGGGTGGATCTGGGCTGTCTGTCAGCTTTTGACTTTCGTTTTAGGCTGTTTGTTGCAGGGTGTGTTTTAATTTAGCTTTGAGTGATGGAGCTGAAGCCAGCGAGAGCAGGCGTAATGTTTACTCTCTGCCTTAAAAGATTATCTCTTGATTATTTGGTGAATTCAGAATTATAAATGTTCTCAGTAGTTTAAAAAAAATTATTAAGGTTATCATAAAATATCAACAACAAAATGTAAAAGGAACCCAATAGAATAAAGTACAAAACAAAACAAAACAACCCAGTGCCACTCCCCTATACATAAATACTATATTAACACTCACAGAAACACATAGTAAACAGAGCAAATATATACACCCCTCACATCCCCCAGTATATACAAACAAAAATAAAATAGACCCCCCCCCCCCACCCCGGGTTGCGGCTGCTGCTGACCATTTCCTACCGTTCTGCCAAGAAGTCCAAAAACGGTTGCCACCGCCTGAAGAACCTTTGCACGGATCCGCTAAGGCAAGTTTCACCCTCTCCAATTTAATAAACCCCACCATATCGTTGATCCGGGATTCCACGCTTGGGGGCCTCGCATCTTTCCACTGAAGAAGCATCCTTCGCCGGGCTACCAGGGACGCAAAGGCCAGAACACCGGCCTCTTTCGCCTCCTGCTATCCCGGCTCCTCTGCAACACCAAATAGTGTGAGCCCCCAGCCCGTTTTGACCCTGGATCCAACCACCCTCTACACCGTCCTCGCCACGCCCTTCCAAAATTCCTCCAGCGCTGGGCATGCTGAGAACATATGAGTGTGGTTTGCTAGGCTCCCTGAGCACCTAACACACCTGTCCTAACCCCCAACAAAGCGGCTCATCCATGTCCCGGTAATGTGTGTCCTGTACAGCACCTTAAACTGTATGAGGGTGAGCCTCGCGCACCAAGAGGAACAGTTCACCCTCCCGAGGACAACTGCCCACGTCTCCTCCTAGATCTCCTCTCCAACTCCTCTTCCCACTTACCGTTCAGCACCTCCATCGAGGCCTCCTCCTCCGCCTGCATTACCTGGTATGTTGCCGAGATCGCCCCCTCTCCAACACACACCGGCGAGAGCACCGTGTCCTGTACCGTGCATGGCGGCAGCAGCGGGAGTTCCACGCCCTTACCTGTCGATATCTAAAGGCGTTTCCCGGGGGGGGGGGGGGGCGGGCGTAATTCTCCTCCAGCTCACCGAGGCTCGCGAACTTCCCATCTACAAACATGACCCCAAGCGTCTTATCCCTGCTCTGTGCCACCCCGAAAACCCTCTATCTATTCTCCCTGGAGCACACTGGTGGTTCCTCCGTAGCGGGGTCCACACCAAGGCCCCGACATCCCCCCCCCCTGTGCCGCCTCCATTGCCCCCACATTTTGAGGCTAGCCGCCACCACCGGGCTCGTGGTATACCTCTGTTGCTAACGTTTGGTTGGCTCTTAATTCGTAATTTGCTCTGTTTGTTTAACCTTTGCTCTTGAGTCGCCAGGTGTCTATGATACCGCCACGAGGTTCAAGTTCAAGTAATGATCAATAACTCAACACACCAATTAGTAAGATTCAAATCAAAACACATTTATTACACACAGAAAATCACTACACATGCATAAAATCTATTTTCTATGCTATTCCTATCACTAAGAGGCCTATACTTAGCTTCGAACTGACCCAACAGGTCAGGGGGACAAATGGCCTTTCGTTCAGATTCTGTGTCTGCGGGATTCAAAAGCTTGTATGGACTGGTAGCTCGGAGCGCCTATCTCGTAGTGAGCATTGACTTGAGACTTACTTGGTTGGCGGCAGCGAGGCAGGTCACTGTCAAGGATTGGTTTAAGCTGCTGAGTGACCCTGCCAAAGAAGAACGATTGGAATTTGGGGGCTTTACTTTATAGTCCCCAGGGTCTTCCCGCACTTCGGCGCGGACCCCGTACCTGGTTCCAAGTGATTGGACTACTTTCCGATCACTTGGATCGATTTCTCCAATGCTGTAGTCGTTCCCTGATCGTTGGGCGGTCCCTAATTGACCGATGGCCTTCCTTTGCCTTGGCTCCTGCTGGCGCCGAGGAATCTGGCTTGGCTTGCTTCACCTTAACTGTTGCCATTGTGCCCTGGAATCGCTCATTACTATGCAGGTGCCTGCTGCATTAATATGCAGATGACTGCTGGTTTCAGTGCTGTCTGGTTCCTTACAGTTTCGAAAACACATGATTTCTGTATTTGCTAGTCTTTGCCTGTGTTGGCTGAATTTCCCTTCAGCCTTTGCGGTTCTCCATTTTAAGTCGGGAAGTGGCCAACCCAGGTGATTACACGTCCTCCTTGTGATCGAAACGCGAAGCGTGAAGGATCACATAACTGTCTAGTCTTCTTTCCCTTACCCGCGAGCTCTCTTCTATGGCCTCTACACTGACCATAACAATGCAAGAAAATGTTTAACTAACATTCGAAGTGGCGCTATGTCAAAACAGGGACATGCATTACAAAATTTAAAAACTGGTACCTCTAACTGTCCTCAATAAACTACACTCACTCAAACATTCAATCATACTAACTTCCTAAACAATACAAAATGAAAACAGCATTTACATTTTTCCTGGCTTGGCAATCAAACACAGGGTTGTACAATCTTTCCATTTCTTTATTTACAGAAGAACGCAAACGAATGTCCTTTATTATAGGTCGAGGGGTTCGGGGGCCTGGTGATAACTGAAGATAGGGAATCTTATTCTATATACCGGGGTGCGAGCGCGGCAGGCTCTTTTTCTCCATTTTCTCATGTGGATTGTCTGCACGATGCTACAGAGTATCGCCAACACTAATAGGGATTCGACTACGTAGGAAATGGAAGACCACGTTATGAGCTTATCACACCATGATGGTGTGGTGTTGCCTATTACTGGGCTCTGGGTGCAATGGGGAAGTGGATCATTAACGGCAGGGGGGAGGGTGGAGGGGGGTTGGTGCCAGGGGGTTCGCAATAGCGCACACCCGGATACACATTGCAATAACGAAAAACACGTATGCCGTCTTCATTGTTATCTTCTTCTTTCTCTTCTCATCCTTTCCGTCTCGTCTCTTTTCCTGGAGCTTCTGGGGTTCTGTGGGAGCAAGCATAATTTCTGATACAATTTTGCTTGATATCTTGTGCGTTAGTATGTCTGTCCTTTAGTGCCAATTCTCCCTTTATAATTCGTCATTATGTGTGACTCCCTCATTTTTTAAAAACCGAATATTCAGGGCATGACACACTTAGAAATACTGAAACAGTGCGAGCCGTCTCACAGGCTGTGCGATTTACCATCCAAATGTTTGAGGATGTAAGTAGCATAGGGATGGCAACCTAAGGGTCGCCTGAAATCAAAACAAAACTTTTTGAACCAAGAGTGCCGAAATGAGGTGCGTATGGGCCGCGACAGGTAAGAATTGGATGGAATCCCCGGGTAGGACGGCGACCAATGCCGTGTATGCTCTACCCGAGCGCAGCTAACCAGGGGGGGGGGGTCATCAGGCAGGGCGGAGGCCAATGTCGGTGGTCGTCTTCGGGGCTGCCTCTCGTGATTAGCTTCGAATCAGGAGAGTAGTTCTGATTGTTGGATGCCGACAAACTAGTTCCTCAGAACCATTGTCTGGGACAAACCTGAATCTTTAACAGCCAGTGGCCGTTAAAAGAGTGGTGGCGTGGGGCCATGAACACTTTTAAATTCACAAACAATATTTACCATGTGCATTAAAGGAACAAACAGACAACAAACATGGTGCAGGTTCAATCAGAATACATGACATCGGAAATCACATTTGGACTGGGATGTAACTAGCATACGGAGGCAGTATAGTATGGCCGAAGAAGGGAGGAAGGAGGAGTGAAACAAAAATGAAGTGGCCTTGCTGAGGTGTCCCTGCCAGGAGAAGTGGTGGGTAAGCGCTCACAGTTTGCATGGGGCAGCTGGGACCTTGTAGCTGCTGTGGGTGGTGTTCTCGTTCATATCTGGGGGCTACTCTAGCTGGTGGGGGTCTCCTGCAATCTCGGGCGAAGTGTCCTGACTGCCCACAGTTGTAACATGAACCCTGGGGCACATAAGGTGAAGCAGGCTCTCTGGTGCATTGTACCCTTGGGTATGGTTCTTTAGGTGGGGGTGGGGGGTGGGGGGTGGGGGAGGGGGGTTGGGGAGGGGGGGGGGGGTCGGGGCTGTTGGTGTCTTTGCTGATTCGGGGGCATTTGTGGGCTGATTCCGTTGCTGCTTCAGGGGGGGCTTGACATTCCCGTGCGTAATGTCCTAATTGTCTGCAATTGTAACACTCCTTTGGTTTCTGTGGGAGGCTGTTGCTGCCTTTGTTCACCCTTGCAGGATTCTGGTGCGTTTCACCTGTGTGGATATCTGCCTCTGCCTGCTGTTCCTCGGGTTTCCTCACTGCTGGTTTGTTTTGTGCAGACTGCTACCAGGCGCGGGACAATATTTTTAAAACCCATTCCTCATTCCTCTGAGGGGTCATAATTCGTACATTGGAGATAAGGGTGCGGGTCCATTTGCCCATATCGTCTTGGGACAAATGGGCACGTTCTAGATTTCCAAAAACTGCTGTGAAATGAATCTACAGGCGTCCAGCAAACGCTGTGGGGTGTTCTGTCTTTTTCTGCCTGCACTTATTCATGCCTTCTACGGGGTCACTTCTGTTGTAGCCGATCCCATCTAGCATCGCTGCGTGCATCTCTGCAAGGGTGTCTCCTCCTACATTATGTGGGTCGGGAAGGGCTGCTACGACTGAAGGGTCTAAACTCAAAACTGCGAGCTTCACGTGCTCACACTCGTCCAGGCCGTACATGGTTGCCTGCTGCTTTACGCTGGCAAATAAGTGGTGGGGGCCTGAGGTGGGGAAGAACGGTGTGATGTTCTCGCACGCGTCCCGTAATTGGGTCACGGTTAAGGGGGTGGTATAAAGAAATTCTATATCTCCGTCCGATGTGACTGTGCGGTGGGTGGTAACTGGATTCATTGGTGCCTGAACTATCTGCTCTGTGGGGGGTTGGACCGCTTTTCTCTTCTGGGGCTGTCCTTGCACATGTTCCCTGAACATACCTATGCGCGGTCTCATTTAATTCTTCCCAATCTGGGCCGTCTTCCTCATGTAACTGGGATCCAACGGTGCTCTGACATCCATTCTGAACTGAAAGTAAAGATTGCAGTTCTGCAAACTGCGTCCGGCACTTTACATGATCTAGTGAGGTTTGTCTGTGCTCCGTGGTGGTAGCATGAAGTGCTCGTAATTCTGCTTTCGGGTCGCTACACTGCCTTTGCAATGCCTCTACCTGTTTCTCTGTTTCCTCTCTTACCAGGATTGCACGTTGCGTGTCCTGATAGGCCTTTTCGTACTGTGTCTGGAAGCTGATTAAATGCGCCAGACAAGACTTGTGTGCCCACTTGGCATTATCCACCTCTCCGTCCTTTGCTGCTAACTTCCTTCTTAATTCTTGGTTCTCTTTCTCTACCTCGCCTACGTCGATCTTACTCATTCGATATGTCTCCTCTATTTCTTTACGGAGCGTCCGAACGACCTCCTCTGTGCCTCGCAATTGTGCCAAACAGGACACGATTGTGATCGGCTTGTGCGCTTTTCCCAAGCTTTTCTTATGGATTTCGCTCAGGTTCTCCAACCAAGTATGTCCTATACTCCTGGGACCTGTTTCCTAATTTTCACAGAATTCGCTCCAAAGGGGCCATCCTTTCCCTTTGAGGTAATTTCTGATTTCCTCTTCCCAAACGGGACACTGACCTACTCTACTGCTGGTCGCTGCGACCACGAATTCATCGGGGTTCATGAGGCGTTGCATTGCCTGCATTGCCATCTTTCCTCTCTAAATACTTCTCTTAAAATTCGGAACAAGGGGTATTAAGGCGGTGCTGTAATTACGGGTACGTGTTTCGCTATTTTCCGGAGTTCAAACTCCCGACAGTTTTGCTGCCACAAAAATCTATCAGTTTTCCTTACAGCCCGGTTAGTTACGCATGCATTAACACACTTCCGTATGATGAGGATTGATCAGAACTGCTTGAACACTTGTGTTATTTTGTGTTCCCAATTGGATTTCTAATTCAAATTTCGGGTTCTCTCGGAGTGGTTGAGCCACTTCTAGATCGGGTCCCGTCAGGATGTCGCCAGTAATATGTTGGTAACTTTTGGTTGGCTCTTAATACGTAATTTCCTCTGCTTGTTTAACCTTTGCTCTCGAGTCGCCAGGTATCTTTATGATATCGCCACGAGGTTCATGTTCACGTAATGATCAATACCTCAACACACCGATTAGTAAGATTCCAATCAAAACACATTTATTATACACAGTAAATCACTACTCATGCACAAACTCTACTTTCTAGGCTATTCCAATCATTAAAAGGTCTATTCTTAGCTTCGGACTGGCCCACCAGGTCAGGGAAACAAACGGCCTTTCGTTCAGGTCCTGAGTCTGCAGGATTCAAAAGCTGGTATGGGCTGGTAGCTAGGAGCGCCTATCTCGTAGCGAGCGTTGACTTAAGACTTACTTTGTTGGCGGCAGCGAGGCAGGTCACTGTCAATGATTGGTATAAGCTGCTGAGTGACCCTGCCAAAGAAGAACGATTTGAACTTGGGGGCTTTACTTTATAATCCCCAGGGGCTTCCCACCCTTCGGGGCGGACCCCGTACCTGGTTCCAAGTGGTTGGGATACTTTCCGATCACGTGGATCGATTTATCCAATCCTGGAGTCGGTCCCTGATCGTTGGGCGGTCCTTAAATATCCGTTAGCCTTCCTTTGTCTTGATTCCTGCTGGCGCCGAGGAGTCTGGCTTGGCTTTATTCAAATTAACTGTTGCCATTGTGCCCGGGAATCGCTCATTACTATGCAGATGGCTGCTGCATTAATATGCAGATGGCTGCTGGTTTCAGTGATGCCTGGTTCATTACAGGTTCCAATACACATGCTTTCTGTATTTGCTAGTCATTGCCTGTGTTGGCTGAATTTCCCTTCAGCCTTTTCTGTTCTCCATTTCAAGTCGGGATGTGGCCAACCCAGGTAGCTACACCTCATTGGAGAGAGCCGCAGCGACGCAGTTGCCAGCACCTCCAGACTCGTACCCTCCAGCCTCTTCCATGCCGCCCCTCTCCCTCCATCACCCACTTGCGCACCATCGCCGCATTGGCGGCCCAGTAGTACCCACATAGGTTGGGCAGCGCCAGACCCCCCCCTCCCCGCACCGTCCCCACTCCGCTCCAGGAACACCCTTCAGACCCTCGGAGTCCCTCGCGCCCACACAAACCCCGTTATGCTCCTGTTGACCCGCCTAAAGAAGGCCTTCGGGATAAAATCGGGAGGCACTGGAACAGGAACGAAAACCTTGGGAGCACCGTCATCTTGACTAACTGCACCCTACCCGCCAGGGACAGCGGCAGCGCGTCCCACCTCTGAAAAACCTCCTCCATTTGCTCCACCAACCTCTTGAAATTAAGTCTGTGCAGGGCCCCCAGCTCTTGGCCACCTGGACCCCCAAACACCTGAAGCTCCTCTCCGCCATTTTTAGTGGGATCTCGCCAATCCCCCTCTCCTGGTCCCCTGGGTGAACCACAATCTACTCGCTCTTCCCCATGTTGAGCATTTACCATGAGAAATCCCCGAACTCCCTGAGGATCCTCATGACCTCCGGCATTCCCCCACTGGTCCGCCACATATAGCAGCAAGTCATAGATCGACACCCTATGCACCTCCCCACCCCGAACCAGCCCCTGCCAGTTCCTCGACTCCTTCAGTGCCACAGCCAGGGGCAAATGTTCTCAGTAGTGAATGTAAACCTAATGTGCTTCTGTTAAAAGGTGTTTCTTTTGTCTTCTGGATGTTGTTTCTGAAGTTATTAAGGATTGCTTAGTGTTGTAATCTTTGGAGGGTTGTATTTGAATTGATGGTTGCTAAGATGTTCACTGTATGTTTTAAAAGGTTAACTTGAGTTCTTAGATAAAGATTGTTTTGCTTTAAAAACGTTTTCCATTTCTGCTGTATCACACCTCCTGAGTGGGCCGTTGGCTCCGCAGACCACAATCTATTCAAAGTTGTGGGTCAGGTGAATTCCATGACACTCTGTCGAGTTCTCTAAAGCCTGGTCCGTAACACGACACTACCCAAAAAGGTGCAAGGTGGGTGGATTGGCCACGCTAAATTGCCCCTTAATTGGAATAAATGAATTGGGTACCCTCAATTTATTTCAAAAAATCTCAATTCAATCGAGTTATTCTGGAGCAGGTACTCCATTTATTCCTCTATCCGTGATAACATAACTATGTTGAACAGCTATTTTATTAATTGGAGCGATATCCGTCACGCCGACCTCCTATATCATTAACCGTCTTCTACCTACTTTATTCCCGCAAATACAGTTAAAATAAAAATGCTCTCATTCTAACAGTTCGCTTCTGCTCTTACCTGTGAGTTGTTTCTACCAATAATTTATATTTCCGGGACTTCCTTTTTGTTGATATAATTTTTGGAAAGTCTTTGCCAGAATTTGACTCCTCCACTTACCCTCGCTTCGTTGCAAACACGAGCTCATGCCTGTTTTTATGTAAATCTCATCCAATATTCTTCCACACCTTCAAATGGCACAATTTGCAAGGTTTTTGTCTATCAGGCGTGCGCACCCAGATATTTTACCTCCTTTAAACATCCTTTACTAGTTTCAATGATTTTCCCGATACAGTCATCAACATGCGTACTCTTACGTGGGATGTAAATCTTTGAGTTTCTTTAAAGTTGGTTTGAATTTGCGTGATTTACCATTGAGGCACTCGACTGAAATTCAATTCTGCTGGGTGAATTAAACACATTTATTTCGTTCTCTGTCTCTGTCTGGTTCTCGTTTAGCCTGTTAAAGATTGTTTGAGGAAAAACGGATCTGTGTCTTACCCTCATGTAGCTGTCTGAAGATAGTATGAGAAAAAATAAACGCATGATAACGAAAGTGTTGTATGTCCTTGTGCATCTTTTGGGCGCTGGAATGTTTTTCGCCTGATGCATATCTCTGAAAAGTGATACGCTCAGGCCATCTGCACATTCCTATCGCAACTCCACATTCACCATGCTTAAATCTATGGTTTTAAACCAACACAAGGTCTTCTCTCGAAAGAGCCTGCCAGCTTATTTCCCCCCCCCGAAGAATGCATAGAAATTACCAAGAATTATCATCCATATTTTGGAAGAGTAACATGTAATTTTATACAAATATACTGCAACCATTAGCTGTTATAAATTATTTCCGTACAACGCTTTTTTGAGGGTGAAAGTTATCAAAAGACGCACATCTAGGAGGGAAATTACTGGTGTGAATAGATAAAATCTTCAAATGCTTATTGGCAGTCATTATGTCCAGCAGGTCATTTCATAGTCATCGAATTCAGAAGTACAAAATGTTCCACAGAATAAAGAATAGGTGGAGGTTTTCCATCGGTACATCTGCATGCTTCGCCGTGGAGGTACCAAGCTGTATCCCACACAATCCACTTGACATGAAAGGGGGTGGAACATGAAAGTGCAAGTTTATGATTTTTTGGGCATGCGCATATCTAATTATTTTATTGCACACATAACGTACAAAGTTCAAAGATGGTCAAAGTCAAAGTTCAAAGTTCGGGCAGCACGGTAGCATTGTGGTTAGCACAATTGCTTCACAGCTCCAGGGTCCCAGGTTCGATTCCGGCTTGGGTCACTGTCTGTACATCCTCCCCGTGTGTGCGTGTGTTTCCTCCGGGTGCTCCGGTTTCCTCCCACAGTCCAAAGATGTGCAGGTTAGGTGGATTGGCCATGATAAATTGCCCTTAGTGTTGGACTGGGTTCTGGGGACAGGGTGGAGGCGTTGACCTTGGGTCGGGTGCTCTTTCCAGGAGCCGGTGCAGACTCGATGGGCCGAATGGCCTCCTTCTGCACTGTAAATTCTATGATAATCTATGGTATGCTGGCAATACATTGTTTGCTTTTTCTTTATAAATCAAATTGGGAAGGAAAGGACGAAGGTGCCCAGTTTTAGTCATTAAATGGAGACAAAAAAAAGCTTTTGTGAACCGTCATATTTTGAGCCCATGGTATGTTGACGTATAACTGGAAAGGTGCAGACTTTTATCATGTCCCTTGCTGGAGAATTAATATGCTCATTGACGTATGTCACATTCAAGCAGAGAGTGACAAAACACCTGAAAGACATGAATATATATATACATATATCTCTATCTCTCTCTATATGTATATATATATATAATATGATCAAAACAAAAGATGAGTATAGCGAGAAAGAAAGCCGCAAGCCCAAAGAGGAATGGTGAGCGTTGAATACGGAATTCGGTGTAACCGTCATGCGTTCATCAACACAGCTGCATGGGGCAGCATGCATGTAGTTTCACGCCCATATGAGTCCCGTCTTTTCGAAACAACACCATGTTTGCGCAGAGATGACCAATCACAGGTATGTGTAGGTGCAGATGGAAGCCGTTTACATTTTATGATGCACGGATGACTTAAAAAGCGAGGCGCTTCATGGATGCTAAACAACCAATGATATGATCTACAAACGGGATGCTCTACACCTGGACCAGAGGGGTACCAATACCTGGGAGAGGGGGGGGGGGGGATTTGCTAATGCTCTTTGGGAGGGTTTAAACTAGTTCAGCAGGGGCTTGGGATCCTGAATTGTAGCTCCAGTATGCAGGAGGTTGAGAGTAGTGAGGTCATGAGTAAGGTTTTAAAGTTGGAGGAGTGTAATGGCAGGCCGGAAGGTTGTTTAAAGTGTGTCTTCTTCAATGCCAGGAGCATCTGGAATAAGGTAAGTGAACTTGTTTTTGAAAAGTGGAGCAAGCAAGCAGACTGGTTTATCCTGTATGGCCTCGTGCTCCTTGAATCTTCTTGGAGTTGCACTGATGCAGGTAAGTTGAGATTACTCCATTACACACCTGACTTGTGCCTTGTAGATTGTGGACAGGCTTTGGGGTCAGCAGGTGAGTTACTCGCCATAGGATTCTTAGTCATTGACCTGCCCTGGTAGCCACAGTATTAATACAGCTCGTCCAGGTCAATTTATGATCAATGGTAACACGCCGGATGCAAATGTGGGAAATTCAGTGATGGTAATGCGAGTTATTGGAAGGGGAGGTAGTTATATCTTATAGTGGTGAACATTGTTGCTTCACAGCGCCAGGGTCCGTGGTTCACTTCACTGCGTGGGTCACTGTCTGTGCGGAATCTGCATGTTTTCACTGTTGCCGCGAGGGTTCCTCCAGATGCTCCAGTTTCATGCCACATGCGCCGAAGGATGTGCTAGTTAGGTAATTTGGACATTCTGAATTTTCCCTCTGTGTCCCCGCACAGGCGCCGGAATGTGGCGACTCGTGGCTTTTCACAGTAACTTCATTGCAGCGTCAATGTAAGCCTACTTGTGACAATACAGCTTATTATTATTGTTATTATTCTTTTTATTATTATACGAAATGGCTTTTTGCTTGCACTTGTGTGATGCGAATGGAATTTGACATTTTTTAACCACAGCCTGGATAGTGTCCAGGTCTTGGGCAAGGCCTGCTTCATAATCTGAGGCGGCAAGAATGGTCCTGAATATTCTAAAGTAATCTTGAAAAATTGATAATGTTGACCTTACGATGGAAGGGAATTCATTGATGAAGCAGTTGGCGAAGGTTGGACCTAAGACACTCCCCCGAGAAACACCCGCTGTGATGTCATGCAGCTTAGATGATTGCCCTGCAGCGAATCCAGCCATCTTTCTTTGTGGCAGGCATGGCTCAAACCAGTGCAGAGTTCCCCCTTCATGTCCATTGACTCCAATTGAGCTTCTACATGACACACACGGTCAAATTCTGCCTTGATGTCAAGGGCTGCCACTCACACCTCATATCTAGCATTCAACAATTTTGTATGTTTGAGGCAAATCTGGAATGAGATCAGGAGCTGGCGGAATCCTAACTTAGCCTTCGTGATCAGGTTATTGCTGAGTATACTGAGCGTCCGTGATCAGATTATTGCTGAGTAAGTGCAGCGTGATAACACTGTTTATGTCTCCTTCGATCACTTTACTGATGACGGAGAACACACTGATCGGGTGGTAACTGACTGGGTTGAATTGTTTTGTTTACGCATAGGTAATTTTCCAGATTGATAGGTAGATGCCCGTTTTGTAGCTGGACTGGAAACGCTTCGATATGGATATAGCATGCCCTGAAGCACAATACTGCAGTACTATTGTCGGCTCTTCATTGAATCCCTACAGTGCAGAAAGAGGCCATTTTGCCCATCGAGTTTGCGCCTATCCTTTGAATGAGAACTCTCTCCGGCCCCATTTCCCCTTATCCCCCTAACCCCATAATCTAACGGACACATCCCTGGACACCAAGGGACAATTTATCATGGCCAATCCACTTAACGCACATGCACCGTTTCACACTGAGGAGGAAACCGGAACACCCGGTTCAATCCCATGCAGACACAGGGCGACCAAACTCCTCACAGGCAGTGACCCAAGGCACGTATTGCATCTCCGTCCATGCCGCTGTGAGGCAACAGTGCTAAGTACTGTACCACCGTGCCTCCCACTAGCCACTGCATTAAGAATACAAGCACAATTCAGTTTCTGGTCACTGGAAACCCCCAGGATGTCGATAGTTTTGGATTTCGTGATCGAAAAGCCATTGAAAATCAACGTGCGATAGTTTGATAATCTCGTACTGGAGATGGACATTTCCTGGCACTGATGTGGCGCGTATGTTATCTGCCATTTGACAGCGAAAGGTTGGATATTTTTCCAGTGTTTGCTGCATGTGCACGTGTCTGCTTCCCTGTCTGAGGTATTGCGAATGATGCGGAACATTGTGCAAACATCCCAATATCTGAGCTTATGGTGAACAATCAAACGTCATTTTTGAAGCACCAGAAAATGGTTGGGCCTGGAGCAGCACTCCCACGAACTTTTCAAGGGATCTCACTGTGATGAGCTCCTTGATTCCTTACACGATCAATTGTTGTATTGATGTCAAGGGCAGACACTCACACTTCACATCTGAAGTTTAACTCTGTTGTGCATGTTCAAACCAATGCTGGAATGATGTCAAGAGCTGAATAACATTGCATGAAATCAAACTGAGCATCAGTGATCAGCTTATTGCTGAGGACATGCTGCTTGGTGGTCTTGTCTATGACCACTCCCACCACTTTACTGATCACTGAGTGTACAGTAACAGGGCAGTATGCGGCCGGGATGGATTTGTCCTGATTTTCGTGTTCAGGGTATGTCTGACAATTCTCCGTATTGCTGTCTGCATTCTCACTCATAGGTTTCTTTGGTGTCCTCCCTTTGATGCAGCATCACACTTCGGTACATATGCGAACAAATATTCAGCTTACACGAATAAGAAGCTGAAAAGCGAACAAAGGTACATAATAGGTATGTAACTGATTTCCGACATGCATTAGAACCATTTCTATATCTTTTCATCGTGACCTACATCACCACAGGAATATTCAAGGCCCTCGCGATCATGCGAGTAAGTCGAGACTTGGGATTCGGGACGTTTATCACGAGTCATGCGGTTGGCATTGTAAAGCCTATTTGCGTTGGTGAATTCATCAATGGCCTTATTTTTTTGAAAATTGTGCTTTGCCTTATATTCACCGGCAGTTAAAACTCATGTGAGACACCGTGACAAACATATCCTGGAGCTGATCCCAAAGACGACTATCTGCCTGTGAGAACTAAAAATCCAAGTGGTGGAGTGAGGAGTGGCACATTCAATGTCATAGGAAACGGACGCAATCGCGAGATACTCGTACATTTTAATCCCAATCGGAACAAACGGGATGCCGGTCCCTATCCTGTACGGATTTTATATAAGCTCATTGCGAGCCCCAGCTTTGGTGATTCTCCACTCAATCGTAGGGAATCTCGCATCACACTAGTCTCACGGAGACATCGATTATGTTTTCCCCGTGCGCCTTGTGAGCCTTATTGCACACTGCCCTACAAATCCGAAAGTTTCCATCGAGTCTCCTGCAGAGTGGGGCGTCATGTTCGATGTGTACATTGCTGTAGTATCAATGGTTGATGTAATTTAAAAAGTGCAATTCGTACAAGCCATGCAAAGACGTTCTACATAGTCAACGAGGATCGATTAAATTCCACAATTACAACCGTGCTTTTCTATTAAATATCTCGCCAGATAAATAATTAACGCCAGATTCTTTCCTGGCCAACTACTCCACATCCTTGTTGGTTGACTGTCGGTTTGGGCTGCGATTCATCTTAAAACTTGCTTCTTGTCCGTTACCCGACTCAGAAATGAATAGATGAAAGCAAAAACTGACAAAACGTGTCAAACTGCGCGTCAGCATGAAACGTTGCTTCCGCGCAAGTGAAGGTGCTGCAATATAGCCGGAACAACATAATGTTAGGAACTGAGATTTTGTTCCTTGAAAAGACGCAAATCAAAATTCACTCTGGAAAAAAAAGAACGCTGCACAAAACCACGGACAACCTCGAGATCTCAATGGCATCACTGAACTAAATTGGTTTCTTCCTTGGCTGTGCTTGAAATTTTGAGAGCCTAAAATATGTTGACAAATGTTTTTTTATTAACTTTAAAAGAAAAACTGAAAGTTAGCGGCTGAAACAGTTCGAAACTGCGCAGTCCATCATTTTCATGCGGCGAATCCCGCATTGTTTTTCATGGAATAGATAGTGTCCCACATGGACCCGGTGCAAGCGCCTGTGTAGAAGTGGAATTTGTCCGGTGTGGCGCCAGATTTTCTGTCGTGTAAGTACACGAATTCTGGATTGGCGTCAACACCGACTCACAAAAACGGAGACTCCCGTCCCCTGTTTTTCCGCCGATTGACAATGGGATTTGCCATTGAAGTCACCCAGCATTGTCGAAAAATACACGGACTGGGGTATACTGGCGTGTGTTGCCGACAAGAGTATTTCGCACAATGTCGCAACGTGTATATCCAGCATAGAGTAAATGCCAACTAATCTGAATTTGTTTTCCACTGTCGTCTTTTAATGTCCCCTCTTCCCCCCCCCCCCCCCCACACACATAATTTCTGAATAAATGGATGCTAATGCAAAGAGTTCGTTTGATATCACGTTTGCATCATGTTTTGAAAATGTGTCAGGTTCTTTCTGAGCGTTTGTTAAAGTTGAGTTTTTATCATAGATTTGTTGGCTTGCTGGACTCTCTTTATTGATATTCACAACGTGCAAATTGGGGATAATGTTCAAACCTCTACTTTTATGAACAACAGATCTTACGAAGGCCAACGATGGTAGGAAAACAATAAAAAAAGTGTATATAGCTGCTGGGAATTGGGGGAGACTCAACAATTGTAGCGAGTGTTCTTTGTTCAATGTAAAACACAACGATCGTCTTAAGTCCTAAAACAAATCGTACCACCTGGCTTGAACATTTGCCAATTGCTTTCGTATTTCCGTCTTGAAGGTAGATTGCCTTTGGTTGGTCTATGATCGATATTCATAGCAAAATGAATGCGGGAACAAAATTCAATGACCTGTTTTAATTCCACACGGAATTGACCAAGGTTAAAGCTGGTATGGGCGCAACGTGCAGCTTGTTTCATTATATATACAACAGGACTAATAGCTGACAGAGCAGAAAAATACACGAGTCGACACAGTAGGCGCAGTGGCCGTGAATGTGAGGATATAAAAATCTAAACCGTTTAATTTGCAAGAACAAGGTTTGGGAGACAGAATGGCCCTCCTGGGCCAAAGGAGAAAAATCAGCAGCGAGTTCGAACATTAGGGCCACGGGCATGCGTTCTTCATCATGGATACATGGGGAAGCATGCATAATGCTCAGGGATGATGCGAATCCCAAGGTTTCGAAACAGCACCATGCCTGACAATAGATGTATAAGTGCAGGTACAAAGAAGAACAAACGTAATGGGTATGGAATTTATACATGCATCGAAGACGATAAAGGCATACAACTAAACCTTTGAACATTCTTGAGCATCCATGACATACACGACAATCAACTTTTTGAACACTGCGTCATTGAAAGGAATCCTTCAATTTTCGTGAAATTGAAAATCAAGTTGTTGATCCATTTGAGGGTCATTCACATATTACGAAATAACAGAACCAATAGACAACCGATTTAACAATGAAAAGATGCTGCTGTGAAGGTCAAATTTACCTGTTGCAACAAATAACTCTCGAATTGATGTTGAAAATGCTTGGCACAGAATGTGTTATGTTGCTACATATCATCACATCTTTTGGAGACCTGGAATGTTATTCACCCGGTGCTAATCTCTGACAAGTAAAATTCTCAAAACATCTGCATTTTCTTGTCGCAATTCCACACTAGACATTCTAAAATCTATCGCTTTAAACCTTTGCTTGAAAGAGCCTGCCAGATTGCATATAATGCCTAATATTGCACAACAATTAGACAGAATTATCAACCATATCTTTGCGGATTGACATGCAATTTATAAATATTTATTCTGCAACTGTTAGCTGTTATAAGTTATTTCGGCACTGCGCCCAAGATAAAACTCTTTTTAGAAGGTGGTCGTTATCAAACGTTTCACATATGAGAGTGTAAATTACTTGTGTGAATAGAGAAAATCTTCAGATACTTATTGGCAGTCAGTCTGTCGTGTAGGTTTTTTCGTCGTCGTCTAATTCAGCTGGACAAAATGCTTTCACAGTTAAATAAAAGATGGAGGTTTTCCATCGGTACTCCCGCATGCTTTAGCGTGAAGGTACCATGCTGTATCCCATATAATTGTCTTGACATGAAAAGGATGTAACATGAAAGTGCAAGTTTTTAATGTTTTTGACACGTGCTTATCTTATTGTTTTATTGCACACAGAACTTACAAAGGTCAAAGATGGTATGTTTGTTTTGTTGTTTCGAAATTAAATTGGGAGGGAAAGAAGGAAGTTGCCTAGTGTTACGTGTTAAACGGAAACGATAATAAAATCTTTTGTGGACTATTATATGGAACAACAGGCTCCATGATATGTCGACCTATAACTGGAAGTATGCGGTGTTTTCTCATATCGATCGCTGATGTATTGTTATATTCATTGGCTATATCACATTCAAGCGGAACGCGATCAAACACCTGAAAACCATGAATATATATATCTATATGTATATGGAATCTGAGCAAACCGAAAGTGAGTATAGGGAGACAGAAAGACGCAAGCCCAAAGAAGATGGGTGACTTCTGAGTTCGAAATTTAGTGTCACCGCCATGCGTTATTCAACATAACTGCATGAGGATACATGCATGTTGTTTCACGCCCATAAGAGTTCCGTGAATTCTGAACAACACAATGTTTGCGTCGGCATAGAAAATCACGGAACTCTGGAGGTGCAGGTGTTAGCGGTATACAATTTTTGATATACGGATTACTGGAAAAGGCATAAAAGCAAGGCGTGAAGCATTCTTTAGCATCCATGACGCATACGGCAATCAATGACATGATCTTCAAAGGTCTTGTTTATGTGGCAATCACAGCATCACGCCTTTTCGAGTCTAGTATTGGATTAAGTATTTCTAGTGTAATGAATATGCCAAAGAATGAGGACGGTTTTTGTACACGTGTCTTCACCTTCCTGCGCTAATTTAAGAAGCTTAATCAATTCACAATTAGATTATGCAAATCCATTGCGACAGGCTATTTCTATCTTCAGGGGCTGGTTCAGTACAGTGGGCTAAAAAGTTGCTTGTAATGCAGAATAAGGCTAGCAGCGCGGGTTCAATTCCCGTAATGGGCTCCCAGAACATGCGCCGGAATGTGGCGACTAGAGGATTTTCACAGTAACTTCATTGAAGCCTGTTTGTGACAATACGCGAATATTATTATTATCTTTGCGCCGTGTGACTTAAAGATCCGTCATGTGCTTTCAGATCTTTGTAAATCTAAACTTTTCAAATAATATATGTCACCTTGTTGGGATCTGTTCTTCTTACCAACTTAGCCATTGTGAATATTGTTTACAAGACTGCTGTTGTGTCTAACAGATCTTAAAAAGTTTAACAATGGTAATGAAGCAACAGCAGTTTATTGCCGCGCGGACTGAAATTCCGATTGGCTGAACGTTTGTAGCAAGCGTCCTTTGTTAACTGCATCAAAAAGAGCAGCACTTGGCGCTGTGGTTTAGCCCTGCTGCCTCACAGCGCTGATGTCCCAGGTTTGATCCCGGCTCTGCTCTGTGTGGAGTTAGCATATTCTCCCTATGTTTGCGTGGGTTTGGCCCCCACAACCCAAAGATGGGCCAGGTAGGTGGAGTGAACACGCTAAGTTGTCCCTTAATTGGATAAAAAGGAATTGGGTACACTAAATTTATTGTTAAAAACTTCATCAAAAAATGACTCTGTGACCGACAGCCATTACAAATAACCGTGTCCAAGATTTTGTCTCGGCTCACTGGAAAGTGAAGTTTTTTTCCGATGTGCGTAGTTCACGTAAGCCTTGTGTTTAAGGAGGTTGCTGGCTTTCAGTCGAAGACAGAGGTAATTGAACAGTAAGGGAATCAGGCGCTGTGCAGTGAAAGAAGGAGAATGGGGATGAGAAACATTTCAGCCATGATTGAATGCCGCAGGCAGCTGACTCGATGGATAGAATTCGTCTAATTCTGCTTCGATGAATTATGTTCTAAAAAATAATTGTTGTGTAATCGTAGAATAGAATAACAGAATTCCGGCAGTACAGAAAGAGGCTATTTGGCCAAAATAACCTGCACCGACTCTCTGAAAGAGGCCCAGTCCCACGGCTTCTTCCTATCACCCAAAATAACCTGCACAACTTTGGACACTATTGGGCGATTTGGCTCTGACGAATGGAGATAGCTTACGGAGCATACACGTCATAAGTGTATGGGGAGTTGGGAGTGGGCCCTGAATGCTGACAACGTATGCTCAGTGTAGAAAAACGTGCAAAACCTAATCTGCACAAGTGAAGAGACAAGGATGCAGCGATAAATCTATATTTAGCTGTGAGAAACAGATAAAAATTTACTGGAAGGCCTCAGCAGAACGGTTGCATGGAGAAATGGCCGGATTAGCAGAGAATTCGACCATCAGAGCCACGATCATGAGTTGTTTACATTACATTCACGGCGACACATGCACAACTTTGGACGCCCAAATGTATCTCGTGAAATGGAAAAAGTGCAATGTTTTTCCACAGATGTTGAAGCAGGTACAGATGGAGGGAGAGTCCAAAACGGATTTACAATTGATGCACACAGTGAAGAGAGCTACAGGCAGGCGGAGAAGAAGTTGAACACTCCGGGGCCCCCATGAGCATGGACGAGTCGAATTTATGAACGCACGATAACCATATGCATATTTGAATGCCTTCAGCTTGAATGGCACATTTGTGATACATTTGTAGTATAGCACAATGCTAGGAAATGCACAGGATCATGAGATGAAATGTTTTACAGTTCGCACTTTTTGAATGTTGTGGACTTCTTTCACAAAAAGTGCGATCTGACAATATAACGATAGTTAAGCAGTTAGGCATAGATGGATTTTGATGAGTATATGTCATAACACTGATATTGAAGTCAGAATTTGTATTTGCTTAAATGCTAATTTTAAGCATACTCCCAAACAACTGTAGCTATTGTATCAAATGTCTTGATTTCCCAGGCTTGAAAATGTCGCATTGAACAAAATGTATGGCTTCTGTCCAAATAGCCTTATAGATTTTCTTCTGTCAGAAACGGCGCTATAGTGTTGGCACCATTCAATAGTATGGCCAGAAGATGACAAGTTGCGTCCCGCAAAATCCAATTAGCTTGCAAGTGCATATAATGTTGATCGATGGGCGTGAATTTGGATTTTCCGTCTGTGGTTCGCTACCTCTGATGAAACGTGCATTGTATTATTGGCACTGTCTTAAAGTGTGGAAACGTCCGCATGCACTTTATGGTGTAGTCAGCACAGTTGAGGCGCGATACTGTCCTACCACACGGACACGTTGGCGAAAGATCCACAAAGCACAAATACGTTTTCAAGGCCAATGCTGCGACTAGTTGATTAATCTAACGCCATGGAATTTGATCGGTTTTAAATAATTCATGTTTTTCTGTCATTTCTGTCATGCTATGAATTCACAAGGCAATACAATCTTTCGCTTCAGGGAAATATTCATAAACTTTGCACCGAACTGCATGTCTCTGTTGCTGAGACATTTATTATTATGATTATTAAGAGTATTATTCATTTTTCAATAATATGGGCTTCGCTGGCTGGGCAAGCATTGGTTTCCCATCACTAATCGCCGTGAAAAAGCTGTGGTGACCGGCCTTCTAGAGGCGCCCAAGTTGATGTGGTGTCGGCACAGTGACACATAGTTAGGAATGGAGTTACAGGATTTTGTCCCAACGACACTGACGGAAGGGCGATATATTTCCAAGTCAGAATGGTGAGGAACTTGAAGATGTACATCCAGGTGGCGGTGTGCCCATATATCTGCTGCCCTTCTGTTTATGGAAGGTAGACCACTTGGGTTTTGAAGTTACAACCTCATTAGCCTACGTGAGTTTTTGAAGTGTATCTTGGAGATAGTGTATACTGCTTCTACTGTGCTTCGAAAGTAAAAGGAGTGCAAGTTTATAGAAGGATTGCGAGACAAGGGACTGCTTTGTCTTCGATGGTGCCAAACACCTTGCGTGGTCTTGGACCTGCACTCACCAGGCCAGTGATGGGTATTCCATCAGACCCCTGGAGGAAATGCTATTGGAATTTTGGAGGTGAGTTATTTTCCACACGTTTCCTCGTCTTTTAAAAAAATGAATTTACGGGATGTGGGCTTCGTTGCTTAAGTCAGCATTTATTTACCATTCGTGGTTGCCCGACAGAAGACGGTGGTGAATTTCCTTCTTGAACTGCTGAACTAACTGTACAGTTCGGGAGGAAGTTCCAGGATGTTACCCCAAAGAGAGTGAAGGAACGGTGATATATTTCCAAAACAGGGAGAAAAATGACATGGAGGGGACCCTCCAGGTGGTGGGGTTGCCTGTTATCTGCTACTCTTGTCCTTCTCGAAGGCTGTGGTGCTGGCATGCGAAGATGCTGCCCAGAGAAACTTGGAAAGCTACTGTAAAGCTTCTTATAGATAGTACACTCACCTCCCATAGTTGCCCGGTTGTGGAGGATTTGTATGTTTGTAGAACGTGGAGCAATAAAACAGGTCAGGGTCTGAGGGTCGATTCCCGGCTTGGGGCACTGTCTTTGCGGAGTCAGAAAGTTATCCGTGTGTCTGCATGGGTCCCTCCGAGCGCTCCGGTTTACTCCCACAACATCCGAACGATGTGCTAGTTGGGAAATTTGGACATTCTATTTTCTCCATCTGTGTTCCCAAACAGGGGCCGGAACGTGGCGACTAGGGATTTTCCACGGAATCGTCATTGCAATGTTAATTTATACCTACTTGTGACAATACAGATTATTATTATTTTTATTGTAGGAGAAAGCCATTGCCTTGCACTTGTGTGGGGGGGGGGGGGGGGCGGTGAATGTAGCTTACCACTTGTCAACGGAGGCCTGGATATTGTCCATGTCTTGCTGCATTTGTACCGGGACTGCTTCATGATCTCAGGAGACACGAATAGTGATGAGCATTGTTAAGGCATCTTGAAACAACCTTAATTCTGAGCTTACAATGGAAGGGAGATCATCGATTAAGTAGTTGACGAAGGTTTAGCCTAAGACACTACCCTGAGGAACTCCTGCAGTGATGTCCTAGAGCTGAAATGAATGACCTATAACGAATGCAACCATCCTTCTTTGTGTCAGGTATGGCTACTACCAGCGGAGTGTTTTCCCCTAATTTTCATTGACTCCAATTTAGCTAATGCCCCTTCAAGCCCTATTCGATCAAATTCTACCTTGATGTCAAGGGCAGTCATTCACACCTAACATCGAATATTCTACAATTTTGGCCTTGTTTGAGTCAAGGTTGCAATGAGATCAGGACCTGAGTGCCCCTCGCGGAACCCAGATGGAGCGTTCGTGATCAATATTGCTGAGTGTGCTGTGCTCCGTGATTAGTTTATTGCTGAGTGAGTGCCGCCTTGCTGATGATGATGATTAATCTGATCGAATTGAATTAGGGTTAGTTCCCTGTGTAAAAGACAGACCAGAAGAATTTTCCACACTGGTGTGACACTGTACTGGGAATCCTTGGATGTGGATACAGCACGTTCTGGAGCACACGTTTTCTACTATTATCGCCTCTTCATTGAATCCCTACAGCCCTGAAGGATGCAACTTTGCTCATCGAGAATGCGCACTCTTTTCGGCCCCACTTCCCCTTATTCCCGTCTCCCCATAATCTAACGTGCACATCCCTGGACACCAAGGGGTAATTTGTCATGGCAAATCCACCTAACGCACACACATCTTTTGCACCGTGGGGGGTAAGCGGAGCTCCCGGATGAATCCCATGCAGACACAGCGCGAACAAACAAACTACACATACTGTAACACAAGGCTGGGATTGAACCCGCGTTCCTGCCGCTGCGAGGAAACAGTGCTAACCACTGTTCCGCCGTGCCTCCCAGTACACACTAATAAGGCAGGTTCAGTTCAGTCTGTTGTCAATGGTAAACCCCAGTATGTCGATAGTCGTGGATTCAGTGATGTGAAAGCCATTAAATAATCAAGCGTCATCGTTTGATAATCTCATCCTGGTGATGGCCATTGCCTGGCACTGATGCGGCTTGCAACTTGACAGCGAAAGTCTGGATTTAGTCCAGAATTTGCTGCATTTGCACGTGGTCTGCTTCACTGTCAGGTATTGCGAATGATGCGGAACATTCTTCAATCATGCCCTGTGCCTGACCTTATGTTGAAAAGAAACGTCATTTATCAAGTATCAGAAAATGGTTTGACCTAGTACAGCACCCCGAGGAACTCTGGCAGTGCCCTCACGGGTCTGAGATGACTGAGATCCAACCAGAACTACCAACATCCATTGTTCTAGATATATCTCCACCCAGTGGACAATTGTCCCGTGATTCCCATTGTCTCCACCTTTATTGGACTCCTTCATTCCTTCCACGATCAAATTGTGTATTGATCTTTGTATTGATTGTATTAAGTGTATTGAATATTGTATTGAATGGCGGCATGGTAGAACAGTGGTTTGCACAATTGCTTCACAGCTCCAGTGTCCCATGTTCGATTCGCGGCTTGGGTCACTGTCTGTGCGGATTTCCGGTTCGCACGTTCTCCCTGTGTCTGCGTGGGTTTCCTCCGGGTGCTCCAGTTTCCTCTCACAGTCCTAAGCTCTGCAGGTTAGGTGGATTCTCCATGCTAAACTGCCCTTAGGTTAGATGCGGTTGCTGGGTTACAGGGATAGAGTGGATGTATGGGCTTAGGTAGGGTGCTCTTTCCAAGAGCGGTTGCAGACTCGATGGACCGAATGGCCTTCCTCTGCATTGTCAATTCAATGATTCTATGATTGATGTCAAGTGCAGTAACTCTCACATCAAGTATGACTCTTAGCTCTAGTGTGCATGTTCAATGCAAGACTGGAATGAATTAAAGAGCTGAATAACCCTGGCTGAAATCAAACAGCGCATCAGTGAGCAGCTTATTGCTAAGTAAGTGCAGCTTGGTGGCACTTTTTATGACCACTCCCATCACTTTACTAATCATTCAGTGAAGGGTAATAGGGCAGTATTAGCGCGGGTTGGACTTGTCCTGATTTTCGTGTTCAGGATTGAGCCGACAATTCTCCTAATTGCTCTGTAGATTCTCACTCATTGGTTCCTCTGGAGCTGTCCTTTTGATGTTGGATCGCACTTCCGCACATCCACAAACATATATTCATATTACACTGGAAAGAAGCAGAAAGCTCACAAAGGTACATAATGGTAAGCGTTTGACTTGAACCCTGCAATTGGATAATTTCTATATCTTCTCATGATGAACTGAGTCACCACAGCGTGATTCTGGGCCCTCGCGTTCATGAGGTTAAGTCGAGATTTGTGATTCAGAATGTTTGTCTCCTTGCGTGTGTTGACACTTTAACCCACAATTGCATTGGTGATTGCATCGCAAACTCATTTTTCCGTAATTGTGATCTTCGTTATATTGATGGAATAAGGTAAATGAGCTTGTAGTGCACATTGAAATTGGCCGGTACAATTTTGTGAGCATCACAGAGACATGGCTGCAAGGGGTTCTGGGCTGTGATCTGAAGATCCAAGGATATGTGCCCGATCGAATGGACAGGCAGATGGACAAAATGGGCGGTGTTGCGTTGATAGTTTTGAATGAAGTTAAATCGATAGCAAGGCGGATTCAGAAGGCGTAGAATCTGTGTGGGTAGAGTTGTGGAATCGCAAAGCTAAAAAAGATCCTGGTGGGAGTTATGTTCAGGCCCCCGAGCAATAGTCAGGATGTGGGGCAGTAAATAAATCAGGAGATAGATAAGGTATGTTAAAAAAGACATTTTTACATTAATCATGGGAGCCTTCAATATGCATGTGGACTGGGAAAATCAGACAGGTAGTGAATCCAATGAAAAGTAATTTGGGGACTGTCTCGGAGATGTTTTTTTCGAGCATCTTGTGACAGAGCCGACTCGGGACCAGACAATTCTGGATTTGGTGATGTGTTATTAGGCAAACTTGATTGGGGAAATTAAGGTGAAGGAACCCTAAGGGAGCAGTGACCACAAAATGATAGAATTTACTCTGCTGTTTGAGAGAGAGAACAGGCAGTCAGATGTAACTGTATTACAATTAAATAAAGGTATCTACAAAGATACGAGGGAGGAGTTGATTAGAAAAGGAGCCCAGCAGGGAACAGCAACGGCAGGGGTTTTAGGTTGCTATTAGGGACGCACAACATAAATTCATCCCAATAAGGAGCAAAAATGCGAAGGCGAGGACAACGCATTCATGGCTGATGAGGGATGTGAATGAGAGCATAAAAGCTAAAGAAAACGCATACAAACTGGCGAGGATTAGTCGGAAGTCAGAGGATTGGGAACACTTTAAATGCGAGCCCAGGACAACTAAAACCGCAATCAGGGGGACGAAGATGAAGTATGTGTGCAAGTTAGCTAGCAATGTGAAGAACGATAGGAGAAGTATTTTTTTCAATATATAACAGGTAAGAGAGAGGCATAAATAGATATTGGACCAGTGGAAAATGTGGCTGGGGAAGTAATAATCGGAACCAAAGAAATGGCAGACGAATTGAATTCTTACGTTTCATCAATCTTCACGGTGGAAGACACCAGTCGGATGCCTGAGCATCGGGTGAACCAGGGGGCAGAGATGAGTGCAGTGACCATTTCTAAGGAGAAGGGTCAGGGGAAACTGAAATATCTAAAGGTCGATAAGTCACCTGGAACGGATGGATTACACCTCAGAGTCCTAAAGGGGATTGCTGAGGAACTTTTGGAGACATTGGTTATGATCTTTCATGAATCACTGGAGGCAGGGAAGTTTCCAGAGGACTCGAAAATGGCGAATGTCACACACTGTTTAATAAGGGAGGAAGGCGAAGATGGAAAATTATAAGGCTGTTCGCCAGACTTCGGTCATTGGTAAGATTTTATAGTCTGTTATTAAAGATGGCATCGCGAAGAACTTGTAAGTGCATGGTTAAATAAAAAGCACTGCGTCAGCACGTCTTTTTCAAAGGGTTGTCGCTTTTGACACAACTGTTGGGGTTCTTTATGGAGGTAACAAGGAAGTTGGACAAAGGAGAACCAGTGGACGTGATTTATTCAGATTTCCAGAAGGCCTTTGGGCAAGGTGCCGCTTCCGAGACTGTTAAATATGTTAAAGCCCATGTTAAGATCCTGGCATGGATAGAGGATTGGCTGACTGACAGAAGACAGAGAGTGGGGATAAAGGGGTATTTGTCAGGATGGCAGACGGTGACGAAGGTGTGCTTCAGGAGTCTGTGCTGGCACCACAAACTTTCGCAATATACATTAATGGTCTGGACGAAGGAACGAAAGGCACTGTTGCTAAGTTTGCAGAGGATACAAAGATCTGTAGAGGGACAAGCAGTATTGCGGAAGCAAGGGGACTGCAGAAGGATTTGTACAAGCTCGGAGAGTGGGCAACGAAGCGGCAAATAAAATACAATGTGGAAAAGTGTGAGATTATACACATTGGAAGGAGGACTTTTGGCATAGACTATTTTCTAAATGGGGAAATGGTTAGTAAATCAGAAGCACAGATGGACTTGGGAGTCCTTGTTCACGATTCTCTTAAAGTTAATGTGCAGGTTCAGTCGGCAGTTAAGAAGGCAAATGCAATGTAAGCATTCATGACGAGAGGGCGAGAGTACAAGACCAAGGATGTACTCCTGAGGCTGCATAGGGCTCTCTTCAGACACTATATGGAGTATTGTGAGCAATTCTGGACTCCGTATCTCATGAAGCATGTGCTGGCTATGGAAACGGTCCAGGGGAGATTCATAAGAATGCTCCCTGGAATGAAGAGCTTCTCGCATGAGGAATGGTTGAGAACTTTGGGTCGTTGCAGTTTAGAAGGATGAGGGGAGGATCGAATGGAAACTTCAAAGACACTTCGAAGCCTGTATAGGTTGGACGTGGAGAGCACGTTTCCACTTGTAGTAAAAACGAGAAGCAGAGGACACCATCTCAGACGAAAGGCACGATCTGTTAAAACAGAGATGAGTAGGAATTTCTTCAGTCTAAGGGTGGTGTATCTGTGGAACTCTTTGTCGTAGAAGGCTGCAAAGGGCAAATCACCGAGTGTCTTGAAGGCAGAGATCGATAGGATCTTGATGAATAAGGGGATCAGGGGTTATGGAGAGAAGACAGGAGAATGGGAGTGAGGAAATATCAGCCATGATTGAATGGTGGAGCAAGCTAGATTGGCCGAGTGGCCTAATTCTGCTCCTATTTCCTATGGTCTTATGTCCTATGTGAAGGGGCATGAGGGAGGAACTGAGGAAAATCGACTCGGAGCAGAGGCCAGTGGGAAAGACAGTAGAACAGCAATGGCAGGTGATTCTGGGAGTAATTGAGGACACGGTACAGAGGTTCATCCCCCAAAAAAGAAAGGTTATCAGAGGGGCGATTTGGCAGCCATGGCTGTCAAAGGAAGTCGGGGAATTCATAAAAGCAAAAGAGGACGCCTATAATGTGGCAAAGAGTAGTGAGAAGTCAGAAGATTGGGAAGGATACAAAAACAAACAGAGGATAACAAAGAGAGAAATAAGGAAAGAGAGGATCAAATATGAAGGTAGGCCAGCCAGTAACATTAGGAATGATAGCAAAAGTTTCTTTAAATACATTAAAACAAACGGGAGGCAAAAGTAGACATTGGGCACTCCAAAATGACGCTGGTAATCTAGTGATGGGAGACAAGGAAATAGCTGAGGAACTAAATAAGTACTTTGCGTCTTCACAATAGAAGACATGAGTAATATCCCAACAATTCAGGCGAGTCAGGGGGCAGAGCTGAATATGGTAGCCATCACAAAGGAGGAAGTGCTAGAGAAACTAAGAGGTCTAAAAATTGATAAATCTCCGGTCCCAGATTGGCTGCATCCTGGAGTTCTAAAGGAGATAGCTGAAGAAAAAGTGGAGGCGTTAGTTTTGATCTTGCAAACGTCGCTGGAGTCAGGGAAAGTCCCAGAGGATTGGAAAATCGCTGTTGTAGCCCCCCTGTTCAAGATGGGAACAAGAAAAAAGATGGAAAATTATAGGCCAATTAGCCTAACCTCGGTTGTTGGCAAGATTCTAGAATCCATCGTTAAAGATGAGATTTCTAAATTTTGGGAAGTGCAAGGTCGGAATCGGACAAGTCAGCATGCATTTAGTAAGGGGAGGTCGTGCCTGACAAACCTGTTGGAGTTATTTGCAGAGCTAACAAATAGGTTAGACCAAGGCGAGCCAATGGATGTTATCTATCTTGACTTTCAAAAGGCCTTTGATAAGATGCCTCACGGGAGACTGCTGAGTACAGCGAGGGCCCATGGTAGTCCAGGCAAGGTACTAACATGGATTGACGATTGGCTGTCAGGCAGAAGTCAGAGAGTTGGGATAAAAAGTTCTTTTTCGGAATGGCAACCGGTGACAAGTGGTGTCCCGCAGGGTTCAGTATTGGTGGCCACAGCTGTTCTCTTTCTATATTAACGATCTAGATGACGGGACTGGGGGCATTCTGGCTAAGTTTGTCGATGATACAAAGATAGATGGAGCGGGAGGTAGCATTGAGGAGGTGGGGAGGCTGCAGAAAGATTTAGACAGTTTAGGAGAGTGGTCCAAGAAATTGCTGATGAAATTCAACGTGGGCATGTGCGAGGTCTTGCGCTTTGGAAAAAAGAATAGAGGCATGGACTATTTTCTGTACGGTGACAAAATTCATAATGCTGAAGTGCAAAGGGTCTTGGGTGTCCTAGTCCAAGATTTTCTAAAGGTAAACTTGCAGGTTGAGTCCGTAATTAAGAAAGCAAATGCAATTTGTCATTTATCTCAAGAGGCTTGAAATATAAAAGCAGGGATGTACTTCTGAAGATTTATAAAGCACTAGTTAGGCCCCATTTAGAATACTGTGAGCAATTTTGGACCCCACGCCTCAGGACGGACATACTGGCACTGGAGCGGGTCCAGCGGAGATTCACAGGGATGATGCCAGGAACGGTAGGCCTAACATACGATGAACGTCTGAGGATCCTGGGATTATATTCATTGGTGTTTAGGAGGTTGAGCGGTGCTCTATTAGAAAGGTACAAGATAATGAATCGTATAGATAGAGTAGACGTAGGGAAGTTGCTCCAATTAGCAGGGGATACTAGGACCCGGGGTGCACAGCCTTAGAATAAAAGGGAGTGACTTGAGAACAGAGATGAGGAGAAATTTCTTCAGCCAGAGAGTGGTGGGTCTGTGGAATTCATTGCCACAGAGGGCGATGGAGGCCGGGACGTTGAGTGTCTGTAAGACAGAAGTTGATAAATTCTTGATTTCTCGAGGAATTAAGGGGTATGGAGAGAGAGCGGGTAAATGGAGTTGAAATCAGCCATGATTGAATGGTGGAGTGGATTCGATGGGCCGAATGCCATTACTTCCGCTCCTATGTCTTATGGTCCTATAGTTAAAGAGGTCTGAGACACCTTGAAAAATACATCGTGGAGTTAGAACAGTGAACATAGAACAATACAGCGCAGTACAGGCCCTTCGGCCCACGATGTTGCACAGAAACAAAAGCCATCTAACCTACACTATACCACTATCATCCATATGTTTATCCAATAAACGTTTAAAAGCCCTCAATGTTGGCGAGTTCACTACTGTAGCAGGTAGGGCATTCACTACTCTTTGCGTAAAGAACCTACCTCTGACCTCTGTCCTATATCTATTACCCCTCAGTTGAAAGCTATGTCCCCTCGTGCCAGCCATTTCCATCCGCTGGAGAAGGCTCTCACTGTCCACCCTATCCAACCCCCTGATCATTTTGTATGCTTCTATTAAGTCTCCTCTTAACCTTCTTCTCTCCAACGAAAACCACCTCAAGTCCATCAGCCTTTCCTCATAAGATTTTCCCTCCATACCAGGCAACATCCTGGTAAATCTCCTCTGCACCCGCACCAAAGCCTCCACGTCCTTTCTATAATGCGGTGACCAGAACTGTACGCAATACTCCAAATGCGGCCGTACCAGAGTTCTGTACAGCTGCAACATGACCTCCTGACTCCGGAACTCAATCCCTCTACCAATAAAGGCCAACACTCCATAGGCCTTCTTCACCACCCTATCAACCTGGGTGGCAACTTTCAGGGATCTATGTACATGGACACCTAGATCCCTCTGCTCATCCACACTTTCAAGAACGTTACCATTCGCCAAATATTCCACAGTCCTGTTATTCCTTCCAAAGTGAATCACCTCACACTTCTCTACATTAAAATCCATGTGACACCTCTCAACCCAGCTCTGCAGCTTATCTATATCCCTCTGTAACCTGCTACATCCTTCCACACTATCGACAACAACACCGACTTTAGTATCGTCTGCAAATTTACTCACCCACCCTTCTGCGCCTTCCTCTAGGTCATTGGTAAAAATGACAAACAGCAACGGCCCCAGAACAGATCCTTGTGGTACTCCACTTGTGACTGTACTCCATTCTGAACATTTCCCATCAACCACCACCCCCTGTCTTCTTTCAGCTAGCCAATTTCTGATTCTGATCCACATCTCTAAATCACCCTCAATCCCCAACGTCCGTATTTTCTGCAATAGCCTACCGTGGGGAACCTTATCAAATGCCTTAATGAAATCCCTATTCACCACATCAACTGCTCTACCCTCGTCTACCTGTTCAGTCACCTTCTAAAAGAACTCGATAAGGTTTGTGAGACATGACCTACCCTTCACAAAGCCACGCTGACTATCCCTGATCATATTATTCCTATCTAGATGATTATAAATCTTGTCTCTTATAATCCCCTCCAAGACTTTACCACTACAGACGTGAGGCTCACCGGTCTATAGTTGCCGGGGTTGTCTCTGCTCCCCTTTTTGAACAAAGGGACCACATTTGCTATCCTCCAGTCCTCTGGCACTATTCCTGTAGCCAATGATGACATAAAAATAAAAGCCAATGGTCCAACAATCTCTTCCCTGGCCTCCCAGAGAATCCTAGGATAAATCCCATCAGGTCTCGGGGACTTATCTATTTTCAGCCTGTCCAGAATTGCCAACACCTCTTCCCTACGTACCTCAATGCCATCTAATCTATTTACCTGGGTCTCAGCATTCTCCTCCACAACATTATCTTTTTCCTGAGTGAATACTGACGAAAAATATTCATTTAGTATCTCGCCTATCTCTTCAGATTCTACACACAACTTCCCATCCCTGTCCTTGACTGGTCCTACTCTTTCCCTAGTCATTCGCTTATTCCTGACATACATATAGAAAGCGTTTTGGGTTTTCCTTGATCCTTCCTGCCAAATACTTCTCATGCCCCCTCCTTGCTCGTCTTAGCTCTCTCTTTAGATCCTTCCTCGCTACCTTGTAACTATCCGTAGCCCCAACTGAAACTTCACACCTCATCTTCACATAGGCCTCCTTCTTCCTCTTAACAAGAGATTCCACTTCTTTGGTAAACCACGGTTCCCTCGCTCGGCACCTTCCTCCCTGCCTGACCGGTACATACTTATCAAGAACACGCAGTAGCTGATCCTTGAACAAGCTCCACTTATCCAGTGTGTCCAACACTTGCAGCCTACTTCTCCACCTTATCCCCCCCCCCAAGTCACGTCTAATGGCATCATAATTTCCCTTCCCCCAGCTATATCTCTTGCCCTGCGGTGTATACTTATCCCTTTCCATCCTTAACGTAAACGTCACCGAATTGTGGTCACTGTCCCCAAAGTGCTCACCTACCTCCAAATCCAACACCTGGCCTGGTTCATTACCCAAAACCAAATCCAATGTGGCCTCGCCTCTTGTTGCCCTGTCAACAAACTGTGTCAGGAAACCCTCCTGCACACACTGTACAAAAAACAACCCATCTAATGTACTCGAACTGTATCTTTTCCAGTCAATATTTGGAAAGTTAAAGTCTCCCATAATAAGTTGATTCCAAAGACGGCGTTCTGCCTGTAATAACAAAAAAATCCGAATAGTTAAGTAAAGAATGGTATTCTCAGGGTCAAAGGAAAAGGCAACAACAGCGATATACTCGTACCTTGTAAGTACTAATCGGAAGAAACGGAAACCGCTCCACATCCCGTCCTGCTTTAATACACGCTAATTACGAGTCCCAGCTCGGTGTTCCTCCATCCAATCGTGGGGAATCTGGCATCGTACTAGTCCCACCGGGACATCGATTACGTATTCCCCCGGACCTTGTGAGCCTTATTAAACATTTCCCCTCAAGCCCGAAAGTTTCAGTCGAATAGAAAAATCTTGGATTTGCACATTGCTGCAGAGCCAATGGTTCATGTAATTAATAATAAGAACGTCCGTATATCCATGCAATGAATTCCTAAATAGTCAATAAGGATCGATAGCCGTGGGAGCGAAATCATCCGGGTCTCTTCCAGCTATTTAGGTATGCCCATGCTTGTGCACTGTCGTTACGGCAGAACGCTTATGGCATGACGGCGTACAGACTTTGGCCATTTGAGATAGTTTTCTGTAGTTTTGCCTGCGATCCGACGAGGCAACATAACCCCCAGCTCGGTGAATCTGACGAACAGCGACGAACATTCGACAAATGGTATGTTTAGACTCGAGCTCTACAACAGCTTCATCGCATGCTTGCATATTCGCGCTCCACTAGGCGTGCTGAAAGGCCTGCTGTTATTTGATTTCAATTTTCCAAATTCGCTCTCAGTGTACCCGAAAAAGCGCCATTGTTTGGTGACTATGTCATTTTCACAGTGACGTCATCGTAATGTTAATGTAAATCAACTTGTGAAACTAATAAGCATCATGATTAGAAGACAGCATCCCGTAAAGCTGTCAGGGGACGAAAGAAACAACATTTTTAGAACGAAGAATTCAAAGACGTGCCGATTAAATTAATTGGCAATTATTGGCGCTTCGAGTTAAAAGGTCAAGCGGTGTTACGGGATAATTCCGGGATGTGGAACTGAGTAGGGTGGCGAATGGTCGTTGCTAACCCGATGGGCCGAATGACCTTCTTCTGCCCCACATCGTTGACGGCATTCTATGAGTCCAACTCTTTCAACGATAAGACGAGTGCGCATGGGGACCGGGAATTTACAGATCTTTGATAATTCCATTAGATAGTTGAATCCAATGGCCGAAAATTTGGCATTGTACAAGTATAAGAACACATCCTTGCTAATATTTGTAAACAGATTTATTGAAGCGGTATCTACATGGCTGGCAGTGGGAACGTTCAGAGGAATAATTCCAGTGCAAATCGTGTTGGCCCTCCAGAGAGGGAATATTAAGATTTATTTTTTCGATTATCATCCACCGTGAGGAATATTTCAAGAGTAATCCAGTCTACAAACTCAAATTGCCTACATCTGTTCTGCAACAGTGTGTCTCCACAAATGCGTTTTTTATCTATACGGCATGATTTCTAGAAAGATGCAAACACACACTGAGCTGCCAATGGGTGAAGGCATCCCCATCCACCCAGTAAATATGCGTCGGAAGTCTGCAACACTGGACTAGCCTGACGAGTGAGCCAATTCTGCCGCGGACTTGTGGAAAGACCGATGGCAGAACACCAACTGATTTTCCGAGAATTAACGCCTGCTTAATGATTCCCAGTTGGAAATCATTAGTTTCGTCCTCTCATCCGGTTCATGGGAAAAATAAGCAAGTTTTGCACTGGAGTCGACAATGGGGCAATATACGCTCCCTTTGGGGAAACTGTAACTCGCCGTCGTGTAATTGTGGCAAAGTGCAAACCATGCTGCATATAATCAACAAATGCTACGAGCAATGCTTAACCGGCTGACACACTGTCCTACAACAGGCTGATATGAAGTCTGGAAATAGTTGGAGAATTTCATTTTTGACATGTTCATCAGTATATATTAGACTCGTAGTAATCGCAGATAAATAGATAACCATGGAATAAATGAACCAATAGTTGGCATCAAGTTTCACTGTAGATTTTGCATAAAATGATCTCAAAATAATTGTTTTAATTCAAGTGGCTCAGCATAGGTGTCATAGAATCTTAAAAACATCTAAAACATAAGCAGGAGTAGTCAATTCGATCCCCTGAGTCTGCTCTGCCATTCATTATAGCCAGCGCAATTCATCAAGTTCAATTCCCTGAAGCCGCCTTCCACCAGATTCGTTGATCCCTTCAGCCCAAACGAGATATCTCATTCATTTTTGAAATTACACAACATTTTGCCTCAACTACATACTGTTGTAACGAATTCCGCAGATTCACATTCCCTGGCTGAAGAGATTGTTCCTCACCTCAGTCCTAAAAGGTTTCCCACCTCATCAAAAAGCGATGACCCTAGTTCAGTACTCCAACACCATCGATAAGTTTCTTTCTGAATCCCCCCTGTCTAATCTTGTTCGAATGTCATTAATTTCCATGAAATCCCCCCCCCCCCCCCCATTTCCTGAACACAACTGAATACAAGCTGAAAAGATTGAGTGCCTTCTTTTATAACAGAACCGCAATCCGAGGAATGAACTTGGCAAAACTTGAGATAAGGATATCCAGCCTGGACACACTGCTCCAGGTGTGGCCTTGCCAAAGGCCTATACAATTGCAACACAAACATCCCTATTCCGAGACTCAAATCCTCTCGCTATGAAGGCCATTTAGACCCTGACTTTCAGCGGCAGATGCACGAGGATACGAAGGTCCCGCTGAATATTCACCTCACACAATTTGCACCAAATCAAATAATAATCTGCCTTCAAATTTGTGCTTCGGAAGCGAATAACCTCACATGTATACACATTATACTGCATCTACCTTGTATGCGCCCACTTTCTCAGTCTGTTCAAATCCCGCTGGTGCAGCTCTGCATCCTCCTCACAGCTCAGCTCCTACTTAACTATGTGCCACATGCAAATTGGAGATGATACATTTGATTCCCCCGTCCAAATCACTAATATATAATATATTGGCCCACGTCGTCTGTCTGAAGATTATCGAGCCGTGGTGTTTTGTCTGCCTGAAATCCCATTACTTTCTCTAAAACCATTTCTTTGCGAATACCAATCTCCGTCACTACCTCACTAAAAGTTGTGCTTCTCAGACCTTCCTGTGTATCATTCATGTTTTCCTTTGTGAACACAAAAGGAAAGCACAAATTCAGTTTCGGAGCCATTTCTTTGTTTCCTGTTATGAATTACCCCATTTCAAGTTGCACGTCTGAACTGGTTACTTTGTTCTGAAGTATCCAACGTTTACAGATTCTGGGATCGTTGAATTAACTGCAAATCAAAGAAAGGTAAAATACGCAATTCAGGTTAACATTTGTGAACAAATCGCACATTGCAGTAACACGCACGATAAAGTAATAATTTGTTGAGTTTTCTTTGCCACATTCTCCACATATCCGGCAACATATAAAGACATGTCGACATGCACCTTAAGGTCTCTGAAATACATAAGAACATAAGAACGAGGAACAGGAGTAGGCCATCTGCTCCCTCGAGCCTGCTCCGCCATTTAATTAGATCATGGCTGATCTTTGTGGACTCAGCTCCACTCTCCGGCTCGTACACCATAGCCCCGAATCCCTTTGTTCTTTAGAAAGGTATCTATCTTTTTCGTAAAAACGTTTAAAGAAGGAGGCTCAACTGCTTCACTGGGCAAGACATTCCAGAGATTCGCAACCCTTTGGGTGAAGAAGTTCCTCCTACACTCCGTCCTAAATTTACCTCCCCTTAGTTTTGAGGCTATTCCCCCTAGTTCTGCATTCCGCGACCAGTGGATACAACCTGTCCGCATCTATCCTATCTATTCCCTTCATAATTTATATGTCTCAATAAGATCCTCCCCGCATCCTTCTAAACTCCAATGAGTACAATCCCAGTCTCCTCAACCTCTCGTCATAATGTAATCCCCTCAACTCTGGTATCAACCTAGTGAATCTCCTCTGCACTCCCTCCAGTGCCAATATATATTTTATCAGGTAAGGAGACCAAAACTGAACACAGTACTCCAGATGCGGCTCACCAACACCCTCTTCAATTGCAGCAAAACCTCCCTAGTCTTGAACTCCATCCGTCTAGCAATGAAAGACAAAACTCGATTAGACTTCTTAATCACCTGTTGCACCTGCACACCAACTTTTTGCGATTCGTGCACCAGCACACCCAGGTCCCTCTGCACAGCAGCATGTTTTAACATCTTACCGTTTAAACAATAATCCATTCTGCTGTTATTCCTCCCAAAATGGATAGCCTCGCACTTGGAAACATTGAATTCCATCTGCCAGACCCTAGCCCATTCACCTAACCTATCCAAGTCCTTCTGCAGACCTCCGGTATCCTCTGCACTTTTTGCTTGACCACTCATCTTAGTGTCGTCTGCAAACTTTGACACATTGCACTTGGTCCCCAACTCCAAATCGTCTATGTAAAGAAAACTGCGGGCCCAACACTGATCCTTGAGGGACCCCACTAGTTACAGATTGCCAACCAGAGAAACACCCATTTATCCCCACTCTCTGCTTTCTGTTAGTTAACCAATTCTCTACCCATGCTCCACTTTACCCTCAATGCCATGAATCTTTAGTATGTGCAGCAACCTTTTGTGTGGCACCTTGTCAAAAGCTTCCTGAAAATCCAGATATACCACATCCATTGACTCCCCGTTATCTACTGCACTGGTAACGTCCTCAAAAAATTCGACCAAATTAGTCAGACACGACCTACCCTTTGTGAACCCATGCTGCGTCTGCCCAATGGGACAATTTCCCTCCAGGTGCCCCGCTATTTCCACCTTAATGATAGATTCCAGCATTCTCCCTACAACCGAAGTTAAGCTTACCGGCCTGTAATTACCCGCTTTCTGCCGACCATACTTTTTAAACAGTGGTGTCACGTTTGCTACTTTCGAATCCTCTGGGACCACCCCAGAGTGTAGTGAATTTTGATAAATTATCACTAGTGCGTTTACAATTTTCGTAGCCATCTTGTTTAATACTCTGGGATGCATCCCATCAGGGCCAGGAGACGTCCCTACCTTTCGCCCCATTAGCTTGCCCAATACTGCCTCCTTAGTGATTACAATCATCTCAAGGTCCTCACCTATCATATCTTTATCTCCATCAGTCACTGGCATGTTATTTGTGTCCTCCATTGTGAAGACTGACCCAAAAAACCTGTTCATCTCCTCAGTCATTTCCCAGTCTCCTATTATTAAATCTCCCTTCTCATCTCGCAAAGGACCAATATTTATCTTAGCCACTCTTTTTTGTCTGAGATATTTGTAGAATCTTTTACTATCTGCGTTTATGTTCTCAGCGAGTTTACTTTCATAGCCTACCTTACTCTTCTTTATGGCTTTTTTAGTAGCTTTCTGTTGTCCTCTAAAGACTTCCCAGTCCTCTAGTCTACCACTAATTTTTGCCACGTTGTGTGTTTTTTCCTTCAATTTGATACTCTCCCTCACCTCCTGAGATATCCACGGTCGATTTTTCCAGTTTCTACCGTATTTCTTTTTTGTCGGTGTGAACCTTTTCTGAACACTGTGAAAGATTGCTCTGAAGGTTCTTTACTCTTCCTCAACTGTTTCACCGTGAAATCTTTGCTCCCAGTCTATCTTAGCTAGTTCTTCTCTCATCCCATTGTAATCGTCTTTGTTTAAGCACAAAACACTAGTGTTTCATTTTACCTTGTCATCCTCCACTGTATTTTTTATTCCACCATATTGTGGTCGCTCCTTCCAAGAGGATCCCGAACTATGAGATCATTAATCAATCCTGACTCATTACACAGGATCAGATCTATGACCGCTTGTTCCCTTGTAGATTCCATTACATACTGTTCCATGAAAATATCCCGGGCACATTCTATAAAGTCCTCCTCAAGGCTGCCTCTGCCAACCTGGTTAAACCAATCGATATGCAGATTAAATTCTCCCATAAAAACCGCTGTACCATTTCTACATGCACCCGTTAGTTCTTTGATTCTTGCCTGCCCTACCATCCTGTTACTATTTGGTGGCCTACAGACAACTGCTATCAGTGACCTTTTCGCCTTACTATTCCTGATTTCCACCCAAATTGATTCAACCTTGTCCTCCATAGCACCAATATCATCCCCACTATTGCCCGGATGCCATCCTCAAACAACAAAGTTACACCACCGCCCTTACCGTCCATTCTATCCTTTTGTATCGTCTGATACCCTTGGATATTTAACTCCCAGTCGTGACCATCTTTTCACCATGTTTCAGTAATGGCCACTAAATCATCGTCATTCACGTTGATTTGCGTCATCAACTCATGTACTCATTTATTTCGTATTCTCCGAGCATCCAGGTACAGTACACTTATGCTGTTTTTTATGTCTTTGTTCTGAATCCTAACACCTTGATCAGTAACTTTTCGCAATTTATTTTTCCTCTTACGCTTTCTCCTAATTTTCCTTGTCTTTGAACCCACATCTCTACATCATAACCTGTCACGTAACCTGCTGCCTTGATCGCCATTAAACATTATACAGTCCATAGCTTTACACTTCCCTCCCCCCCCCCCCCCCCAACTTGTCAGTTTAAAGTCTTTGTGACCAACCTATTTATCCGATTCGCTGGAACACTGGTCCCAGAAAGGTTCAAGTGAAGGCCGTCCCTACGGTACAGGTCCCTCCTGCCCCAGTACTGATGCCAATGCCCCATGAAATGGAATCCCTCTTTCCCGCACCACTCCTTTAGCCACGTGTTAACTTCCCTAATTTTCTCAACCCTATGCCAATTGGCACGTGGCTCGGGTAGTAATCCAGAGATTATAACCCTGGAGGACATGTATTTTAATTTAGTCCCTAGTGTTTGATAATCCCCACACTGGTCCTCTTTCCTAGTCTTACCTATGTTGTTAATCCCAACGTGGACCACAACAACTGGATCCTCCCCCTCCCTCTCCAAAATCCTTTTAAGCTGATCAGAGATGTCCCTCACCCTGGCACCGGGCAGGCAACACACCATGCGGGACTCTCGATCTGGCTTGCAATGGACGCCATCAATCCACCTAATTATAGAATCACCTACAACTACCACTTGTCTTTTTGCTCCCCCTCTTGAACGGCTTCCTGTACCACAGTGCAGTGGTCAGTCAGCGCATCCTCCCTACATCCCTCTTCCACATCCACACAGGGAACAACTACCTCATACCTGTTGGACAAGGTCAAGGGCTGAGGCTCCTGAACTCCTAAACTCAGGATCCCCCTACCTGCCTCCCTTGCGGTCACACCACTCTGTCCCTGACCACTGTCCGAATTAACAGTACTTATTCTACCGGGTGTGACTGCCTCCTGAAACAAAGCGTCCAGATAATTTTCCCCCTCCCTGATGTGCCGCAGTGTGTGCAGCTCATCAATTCTGAGCCGAAGTTCCTCGAGCAGCCAACACTTGCTGCAGATGTGACCACTGACGGTCTCAAAGGGATCCACCAGTTCTATCATCATCCAGCAACAGCACATCACCTGTCCAGCCGTATTCAACTAGGTAATTAATTTAAATATGTTTTTATAGTCCCTGTAGCATAAACCCAAACGCCAGCAAAAACACAGCCTTCCCTCGCCACTCACCCGAACTCAGTCACTCACCTAAACTCAGATGCACTCTGTTCCATTCAGCACTCAGTCACTCATCTAAACTCAGATGCACTCTGTCCAATCAGCACTCAGTCACTCACCTAAACTCAGATGCACTCTGTTCCAATCAGCACTCAGTCACTCACCTAAACTCAGATGCACTCTGTTCCAATCAGCACTCCGTGTCTCAAGGCACTCCTGCCACACCTTTTGTGCTCAACAGTTCTCAACATATGCACATTTTTTGAGTGTGCTGGCAATATGTTCGATTATTGCAGTTTCCAGCACGGTGGTTGGCAATCAAAAGGAGTTTATTCAGAGTCAGCCAGGAAGGTCATGTGCAGCACCCTTGATCTAATACATTCCATTTGTGCAATGTGACGTAGATTGCGGCAGCCAGAGGAACTACCGTTGGTCGTTTGCCAGATAGAATTAGGTCGAATGAGGAAAACAGTAGCACCTGTTTCAGGTGCAACATATCCCCCTGAATAGTTGTTTGGTTACCTTTCAGGAAACAGATTATACTTAACTGGCGAGGTGGAGGTATTTTAGCTAAATTTGTGTTTAGATGGTGAAATTCTGTTACCACATCTAAAATGTATTGCATAGCTTTGACCTCCTTTCTCAATGAATATAGTGGAAACGGCTAACTGAATTGATTTTCACAGATTCATGCACGGAATTATGGATTTAGCTGATGTGTGTTTCTCGGTCTGGTTGGGTTTCTTTGAAATTGCGTTCAGAAGAGTAATAATTCATATTATTGAAGTAATTGGACAGCCTCATGCCTTTTCATAGACTAAGACAGTAAAGTACTAGGCGACATAGGTTTAAAGTGCAGAGGAAATGTTTAAAATTGATGTGCGAGGCACGGTTTTTACCCACAGAGTCGTAAATATATGGAATGTGCTGCCTGGGGATGTGATAGGAGCAGGTATGATAATGCCATTTAAGTGGCTTGAAGAGAATGATTCAGGTGGGAATGGAAAGATACGTTCTATGTAAGGCCATACAATTTTACTTTAGGCAGGTACCCTGGTCTGCGCAAGCTTGGATTGCCAAAGGACCTGTTCCTGTGCTGTAATGTTCTTTGTTGGTTGTTCTTTGTAATTGAGATCCTCAGAACTCAGTACCAGACGGAAATGCAAGCAAGTTCGTTGAACATGTTTCAGGTTGATGTCGATAGATTCTTGCTTGTCTTGGAAATCGAAGGGTATTGATAATAGACGCAAATGTGAAATAAGAAACAAACAGCTGAGTCATAATTTATGAATAGTACAGCAGATTCGATGACTCGGATGGCTACTAGTGTTCCTATCTTCCTTTGTTCTTTATTTACAGCAGTGAACAGTAACTATGAAAAATCAACTTAATTTATCATTTTCGCTCTTTACTACAGACACCGTCCTCGAAACAACTGTTCATTTTTTCAGGAAGGAGGGAAGATCAGCCGTTGTTAGGGCTGGAAACCAAGATATGAACGGGAATAGGACGGACACCTAAAGCCATGTGGTAGAATTAGCGTGGTTGATTAAGTGGCCACCCTGGGCGAAATTCTCCCGAAACGGCGCGATGTCCGCCGACTGGCGCCCAAAACGGCGATAATCAGATGGGCATCGCGCCGCCCCAAAGGTGCGGAATGCTCCGCATCTTTGGGGCCGGAGCCCCAACATTGAGGGGCGAGGCCGACGCCGGAGGGATTTCCGCCCCGCCAGCTGGCGGAAACGGCCTTTGTTGCCCTGCCAGTTGGTGCGGAAATGACATGTCGGGGCGGCGCATGCGCGGGAGCGCCAGCGGCCTCTGAAAGTTTCCCGTGCATGCGCAGTGGAGGGAGTATCTTCCGCCTCCGCCATGGTGGAGACCGTGGCGGAGGCGGAAGGGAAAGAGTGCCCCTACGGCACAGGCCCGCCCGCGGATCGGTGGGCCCTGATCGCGGGCCAGGCCAACGTGGGGGCACCCCCCGGGGTCAGATCGTCCCGCGACCCCCCCTCCCGCCCCCACCCACAGGACAACAGAGCCCGCCCATGTTGATCTCCTATTTTCTTTCTCTGTCAGTCTGGCCTCAATAAAAGTTGAGACGGATTCGCACGTAAACAGAAGTTATTTATTTAGCTTGCAAGCTTAATCATCTTACAGAATGTAACAGGACGTCCTGCCTCTTACACTCCAGAAAACGACTGAACTAACAGACAAAGGAATCTCTGCAAAATCAGTTCAAATGGTATCAAGTTTCACATACTCGACGGACATAGGTCAGCCTAGGTCCCTCCTGACCTGTTTAATCCATTCTGATTGGCTCACTTCCAATCCCTTTCTCTGGCCCCTATCAATGCATCCTCACTCTTATAGACACACCTCTTCCTGCTTTTTCCATGCGGTCCCAAATTCCTTTGTCCCTAACTGCAAAAATCAAAGTGGCTTATTTCTACATTACATTAACTAGTATCTCTAAAGTAACTATTTTATATCACATTCGTCATTCCCTCCTTTTATCATTCCATGATAACCAAACTATCCAATCTATAGCTACGGTTCCTCATCTAAAAAGATTCGTCGCTGCATTTCCAATTCCTGTCTTAGCCCCCCCTTCATCTGCTTCACCCTCATGGATTTTAACAGTTAAATTTTTTTCTCGGTGATTGGGGCGGTGATCTGATCCAGTGCACCCAGCATTCTACCCATCACACATTTAAGGATGGCCAGGCCCACAAAGATGCAGCCGATAGCTACCACTAGATACATGGCCATATTTATCAACCAGTCCTTCCATCCTCCAAATCCCCAGTTACCCCAAGAGCCAGGATCCTGCATCCCGTCCAAGTGATCCCGTATGCGATCCATAAATTTAGTAATGTTAGCAGTCAAGTCCTGAATCCCCATAATACACTTGCCCTGTACTATGGCGCATACCCCACCCTCACGGGCCAGAAGATAGTCAAGAGCATACCGGTTCTGCATTGCAAACAACCGTAGCTGAGACAACTCCTTAGTTATTGCCCCGAGGGCTCCCAAGGTTTCATTTCCCAAAAGGGTAAGGCCGCAAATAAAATAATTCCGATCACTAACAGCCAAGGAACCCCCCACACCTCCCAGTGTCAATACGCTCAGAATGCCCCACCCGGCTGAGTGGCCCCTGTTGGGTGCAAGAACCTGAGGTTTTTTCCAGTTCTCGCAAAATTCAGCAGAGACTGCCCGGCGTGCTAACTGATTATGCAGGTTCCACGCCGAAGGGCAGGGGACTGTGGTAGGGACTAGAGTCCCTATAGCAATTCGGCGGGGAAATGGGGGTGACAAAACGTTGGTCGCCGTACCATTAAATAAAAAGTAGTATCCTTGTTCCGTGTGGAGACTAGCATCACAATCAGTATATCGGTTGCGTAAGGACCTCCCAGTAGCCCAGTTTATCCAATTTTGAAATGTCCATTCGGGCCGCCCAGCAATGCGGAAAGCCCTATTCCCGACAGTGATATGAGAGACATTCGCCCAGCCACAAAGGAGCTGGAGGCCAGCGTTCAATGGAACGCAAGTGGTGCTATAACAAACGCATTGGCCAGACGCCTGGGTGATATGGCACCTCCTGTCCGTACAGGTGGGAAACAGACATGTTATATTTGTGTCCACCTCTACCAGCAAACAGCCATATCCTTCACTGCTGAAGCAATTCTCGTACGACCGGGAATCCCTATTGGGAGTGAAGTGGCTAGGTATGTACGCCCTCCACCGTCGCAGCCTATCGTACTGTGAATGGGAATTATCCCGAGGGAGGGGAAGGCAAATAGCCGGTGGTGCTGAATCCGGATCGTAAGGAAGAGTGACTTGCTCGGGCAATGGCTCGGAACGCTGACAATGAACCACCGTTTGGGGAGTGCCCCAAAGCGGTGAAACAGAAAATAACCTAGACACCGCTGCGGGGTTTGGTTATCAGACAACCCGTCCCTGGCCATACAGACGGTGGTAAATCTGGTAGAAGAGATTCATACTACCAGGGTTTTCCTCAGTTTGGCCTTTAATTAACTTAAGTGCATCTCCCGGTAACCTACGTTCCAGCTGTACTTCCCTTCTCACACGCCCCGTCCTCTCTCTAGTCCCTTTCTCTTTCTCATGGTCTCTTCCTACACTCTTCTGACAGCTTGATGTTACCTTTATTGTACCACTTTTAACACATCCAAAATCAAATTTACATGTATTCCAAAAACAAGGCAATGTCCATATAATGTTCCCTTCCCATCGCCGGGACCGGTGCAACTGCTTCATGACTCCCGCATTCTCCTTAACTTTGATGACCTTCCATGAGTCGATACCATGTCCTCGTATATGGGGGCAGTGAAGAACATCACCTGTGCATAGGTGATGTATCCTTGTAGATTGGTTGGGGCTACACAGATACATAATATTCCCCTTTTCCATGTCCATCGCCAATAACACGCCAAGCGAAGTGAGGCCAAATATCAGACAGACGATGCGTAGCCACTCCATCATGCTCCACACCTGTAAAATAGCACTGGAGAAGGGAGGCAGGTTAGTATCCGACCTTTTACAGTAGTGGAGATGGGCTCAATTTACAGTGATGTAGGTGGACCCAAGCACTTCGCCCCTCCACTTTAACTTCTGTGGGGGTGGCAAGGAGAACTTGGAAGGGCCCGTCCCATCGCGGCTCCGACCCCTTCCTAGTCCAATTTTTGACCATTACATAACTACCGGGCTGGACTGAAAGTGAGCTAGGTACTGGGGGCAATGGCTGGTGAGCCGCGCGGACCTGGCCATGGAGTTCCTTGAGCACTTGCGTAAGGGCCAGAACATAGGTGGTCATTTCCTCAGTCATCTGATGAAACTGAACCCGTCTGGGAACCTGCAGGCTCCAAGGAGTTCTAAGAGGCCTGCCATAGAGAATCTCGGCGGGAGAGAGCCGGGCTGGTCCCGCAGGTGTAACCCGCAGCTGGAAGAGGGCAACGGGGAGCAACTTAAGCCATGTCAGTCCCGTGTCTGCTCTTAATTTAGCCAATTTAGTTTTGAGGGTCTGATTGTGTCTTTCAACCACCCCGGCTGCCTGTGGTCTGTAAGCACAGTGTAACTGCTGGCGTATGCCCAACTGGGAGCAAAACTCCTTGTTAATTTGTCCAATAAAATGAGGCCCATTATCAGAACTTAACTGAGCTGGTATACCGTACCGGGGAATGATTTCCCTCATCAAGACTTTAACCACAGTAGCAGCTTTACTATAGATAGTCGGATACGCCTCAACCCATCTGCTGAACACATCCACAATGACCAAAACATATTTATAACATTGACACCTTTCCAACTCAATGTAATCCATTTGGAGCGTCTCAAAGGGACCACTGGGCAACGGGGTTTGCCCCTTCCCACAAGGGATACCTTTTCCGGTGTTATATTGCTGACAAATCAAACACCGATTACTGATACTTTGGGCCAACCCCTGCATTTTAGGGTGCCACCAAGTGTCCAGCAACAAATCACTAGTCCCCCGAGCCCCACAATGAGTTGCAAAGTGTACACATTCGATGACCCATAAAGCCAGCACATCAGACATACAAGTCTGATGTGCAGGCGTGGTCCATAAAGAGGAAACAGAATCATATGTACAACCTAACCGTTTCTACATTTGTTTATCACTCTCAGGAGCGTCCTCCTGTAACCTTATGACGTCTTGGATGGTTGGCATTGGCTTGTCAGAAGCAGACACATTCATAGTAGATCGTTTAGTCTGACTTAACATTTTAGGCACCATCACTTGCTGAATTTGTGCGGCTGTGCGCGCTGCACAATCTGCTCGTTCATTACCAACGTCAACTGGGGTTGTACCATTCGTGTGGGCAGCACATTTAATAACGGAAATCTGCGCTGGCAGAAGGAGGGCCTGCAGTAGGTCATTAACTAAACCCCGGTGGGATATTTGACCACACATAATCATGTCAGGTTGTTCTGACGAAATGTCACTCAAATCGCCCCTTATTGTGGTAGTTTCCTGAATCAAGGCTAAACAGTCGTGGCCAGGTGCGTCTTCATGGACAGGGGGACCACTAAGAAAACAGGCTGGATTGATAGTGGTACAGTATTTAAATGTCAGACGTGGATTGTTCAAAAGGTATATCTCATACCTATTCTGACGTGCTGCGGTAAGATGCTGACCATTCGCCCCATATCCCTGGCATGGTACTGGTCATGGACCTGACGTGTAATATGAGGGCTTACCGAAGCTGACTGTGGCCATAAATGTGGTGATATTGTAACAAAATCGCCTGTACCTTCTTTTCCCGTGACTGTGGCTGTAACCTTGACTGGCCATTCGGTCTCAAGTAATGGCCAGTATTTGTCCTCCAACTCCCTGTTTCGTCCAGTTCTGTCATAGGCCAGGGTAACGTGATGCAGTGATAGTGGCTGTTCAATGTCTAACGTCCACCACTGGGGGGTGATAGAAATATAGCACTGTTGTCTCATTCTCCTCTTCGCTGATCCACCCACCCAAAGTCACTATATTGGAGCTCCTGCTGGTAAACTACCATTTCTGCCGCTTGTTGGGATCGCAGATCATCCTTTTTCATTACATACTCAGTCTTAACCTTTGTAACTGAGCCTCCTTCTTGGCCTACACCCTCCTTCCAGTAAAATCTGACTGCCCTTGCCATCTGGGAAGGGTCGTTCTCTGTCCAATTCATGTTATTACATTTCACAGCAGTAACCACAGAAGGTGGTAGGCAATGCATTAACATAGCACAGTATTGAGGGGAATTCTGACCATTTTGATACAGCAAATCGCCTGACTGCCCCCGGTAGATTTCATTAAAACGCCCCAGACATTCCTATGGCTCACCAATCTTCCTAGGTTTTAGGTCTAAGATAACAGAAAGATTCATGGGCCCCTGAAATGTGCTATTCAACGCATTCAAGATCTGTGTCCTTCTTTTCTCTATTTGCTCTCTTTTTTTTTTTAAACTTCAAAATGTTTGAAAATTCAAATTGAATTACTGCAACTTGCAAGCTTAGCTCCGATCTCAACTCAGAACTAAATTTACAATTTGCTTAACACAAACTTGTATAACATTTACAACTTAATTATTTCTTTATCTTAACAATTTTTTCTTTTAACAAGTTTTTTTTTCTGTTACATACATACTGTTATTAGCAAAATCAACTATCATAAGTATTAGCAAAATCAATTATCATCTTCAAATTGACACTTTTTAAAATGGTGTCCATTATCTTCTTTAAGTTTCTATTAATCTCCAGATAAAATGAGATAAACCTTATTTCAAGTAAGTAAAATTTAAGATTCTGGCAATTTCAATCAATTGCTTTCGAAAATAATAACTTTTATCAAAGAGGTGGAGAAACCCACTGGTTTCCTTTAATTAATTCAAAACGTAACTTTGCTGGTGTTCACTGACTCAAAGGAAAGGTATCCGATTACACTGCAGACTGTTATCTCAAGGCCTGAGTGAGAAGCACTGTCTGTTTTCAACTCCGCCTGCTGCTGTTAACCCTTTGAGAGACTTCTGCTTCAACCTCACAATCTCAACTAGACCTCGGAACTTTACAGTCCAAGGAGACAATTTTAGCTTAATCAACTATATATTTAAAACACTCACACATAGAGTTGAACCATCTTCAGATTTAAAAACAGTTATACTGGACTGAACCCCCATTTATTTAAGTCACATCAGCCTCTGAACCCCGATAATAGACTGAACCTTTATTATTTAAAGTCACATCAGCCTCTGAACCCCAATAATAGACTGAACCTTTATTATTTAAAGTCACATCAGCCTCTGAACCCCAATAATAGACTGAACCTTTATTATTTAAAGTCACATCAGCCTCTGAACCCCAATAATAGACTGAACCTTTATTATTTAAAGTCACATCAGCCCAAAACCCTAACCCAAGCCGAAACAACAATATGAAATCCCATCAATTAAAGTGCTAATCCCCAGACTGACCTGTGATTTCGTCGAGGCGGTCTTTCTGTGCCAACCGCGAGTGACCAGACTAATCAGACGATAAGAAGAGGGGAACAATCAATGCTGGTCGTTTTCCATTTCTACATTGAGGGCCCTTTGTTCCCGTCCTCCTGTTCATAATCAGTCTAATTCTGATTTCGCAGTTGGAACAGGATCGCCCAGAGAAATCCCGGTTTTCGGCACCAAATGTTGATCTCCTATTTTCTTTCTCTGTCAGTCTGGCCTCAATAAAAGTTGAGACGGATTCGCACGTAAACAGAAGTTATTTATTTAGCTTGCAAGCTTAATCATCTTACAGAATGTAACAGGACGTCCTGCCTCTTACACTCCAGAAAACGACTGAACTAACAGACAAAGGAATCTCTGCAAAATCAGTTCAAATGGTATCAAGTTTCACATACTCGACGGACATAGGTCAGCCTAGGTCCCTCCTGACCTGTTTAATCCATTCTGATTGGCTCACTTCCAATCCCTTTCTCTGGCCCCTATCAATGCATCCTCACTCTTATAGACACACCTCTTCCTGCTTTTTCCATGCGGTCCCAAATTCCTTTGTCCCTAACTGCAAAAATCAAAGTGGCTTATTTCTACATTACATTAACTAGTATCTCTAAAGTAACTATTTTATATCACATTCGTCACCCACGCCGAATTGTCCCGCCGTTCAAAAGGTGGTTTAATCCACGCTGGCAGGACAGTCAATTTATCGGCGGGGCTTCGGCCCATCCGGTCCGGAGATTCCAGCGGCGGGTGGGGGGGGGGGGGGGGGGGGGGGGGCGCGGCGCGGCCCGATTCCCGCCCCCGCCGAATATCCGGTACCAGAGACTTCGGCAACTGGCGTGGGCGGGGTTCACGGCAGCCCCCGGCGATTCTCCAACCCGGCGGGGGGTCGGAGAATGACGCCCCGGGTCCTGATCAAACTTGTGAGCTGATCTTCAGGTCCGGCATTGTTAATCTGAAGGGGTTCCCAGGCTTGACCTTTATGCGAATCACGAAGACGATTATTAAGAAAAAACAGGCGAAAATGTGTAAACAGCACAGCCCGGCAAAATTCATTTGTTTGAAGCAAGTGACGGAGCTGCCTAACTGCATGGAATGGATAAGGTAACGGAATGCAAGTGTATTCCGATGGAACTGTGCCACCATGATCATGTTCACCTTTCAGTTTCATGCTGTTCCAAACGAAATCAGTTCTCACTTTTTGAATCTCCCCACTTACTGTTCCATTTCTGAAGACCGAGCAAAATATTGGAACGTTCCTCCGCATTCTGTTCAGAATAGCTACGTCCATCGTCTGATGTAGTGACAAGATGCATACAAAATTGCAACCCTGGCAGAATTAAAGGTTCCAACAGTGAATTGATGTATTTATATTCAATAACATGCAAATGAATGCACAAGTCACGTTAGTTGCTGACCACCTGCGCCCCATTTCGTGCTAGTTTAGAAAGTTGTAGACTGGCTTTCCAAGTTTCTGACCTCCTTAAAGCTTCGCAGTTGATTCGGCTCTTTTGAGAGAGGCAGTTTTATCTTCCACAATGTAAGGAATATTAGTGAAATTCTTCGCGAGGGTATCACAACTTGGAACAGCGGTCCGTGGCATAGTGCGGTTTTCTTTTTGTAATGCTGTGAAGGGTAACCTGAAAGGCCAGTGACGATATCCAGCCATTTCGTCGTGTTAATTGTATCAACGTTATTGTTAAATTAAAGAAAAGCCAAATGCACACAAACAGGTCAAAAGTAAACGAAGGCAATTAAGTCTACCAACCAGTAAACACGCACGCACACTTTATGTGCAACGTGCACCTTGTTCCAGTATGTTCCATGTACCCCGGAAGTCTGAAGAAAAAAATCCAAATTAAATATATATATTATTTATTTCCAGTTTAAGATTAAAACGCGATACAGGGATATGATCACGCCTCGGAAAGGTACGTCTCTGGGCCAGGTTAGACGCAATAACTTCCTTTCCATTGCGTCCGCACTCAGACTTGGAGGCTGTTAGATGTAAAACTTACCTCCAGACTGCTAGATGTAAACTGGTGTGCCGTATGTCGGTGATAAACTCTTTTGGCTGCATCTGACGCTGGTCGCTGCCAATTGACCGTTCTTGTTTCTGACGGTACCGGCAATTATACCATTGCTTCCCATTGACTCTGCGTTCGGAGGATTCGTTGTCATCCCCCATTCTATTCAATGGTTAGCTCTGCTGCCTCACGGCGTCCAGGTCACAGTTTCGATCCCGGACAAGGGGAACTGTCATTGTGCAGTTTGCCCATTCTCCCTGTGTTTGCGTGGTTTTCGCCGACTTCCACGTGAGAGTATCTTTAAGAAATGGGTGTTTAAGAAATGTACCTTTGAGGAATGGGTGTTTTTAGTGACGTCAGAGTGTGGGTGGAGCTGGGCTGTCTGTCAGCTTTTTACTTTCGTTTTTGGCTGTTTGCTGCAAGGTGTGTTTTAGTTTCGTTTTCAGTATTGGAGCTAAAGCCAGACAGAGCAGGTGTACTGCCATGAAAAGACTATCTCTTGATCATTTGGTGAATACATAATTATAAATGTTCTCAGTGGTGAAAGTAAACCTAATGTGCTTCTGTTAAAAGGTGTTTCTTTTGTCTTCTGGGTGTTGCTTGGGAAGTTATTAAGGATTACATTGTGTTTTATTGTTTGGGGGGGGTTGTATTTGAACTGATAGTTGCTACGATGTTCATTGTATATTTTAAAAGGTTCACATAAGTTCATAGAATAAACATTGTTTTGCTTTAAAAAATACTTTTCAATTTCTTCAGTGCCACTACTGTAGAGCGGGCCAAGTGCTGACCATAACGCAATATACTAAAAGTTGTGGGTCATATGAATTCCATGATACACTTTGGGGTTCTCTAAACCCTGGCCCATAACAAATTGGGGGCACAAGGGGGGGCAAAAATATATCTATTGGACTGGCATAGGGAATTTAATGACAGTGAGGGGTGAGCATATTGTGGTTGCTTTTCGGGTGTGGTATTCTAGTTTAAGTGGGGAGTGTGTTGTGCACATAGCTCTTTCAGAGACTCTGAAGTTTTTGCTGGTGGAGCCGGTCACACGCATTACCTTCCAGACAGAGACTAAAAGCAGACTGTTTGATTTGGCAAACACATTGCAGTTAAAATTACCTGACAAAATGCGAAAAGATAAGGTAAGTATGGCGGTGGCTAAGCATTTAATGTTGCCTGAGATAGAGATTTTGACTCATTGGAAATGGCAAAATCTAGTTCCAAATTAAATAAATGAAACATGAGAAATAATTAAAGCAGCTTGAATACGAGAAAGTGGAAAAAGAAAGAGAGACAGGAGGACGTAGAGAGGAAAATGAAAGAAATAAGAAAGAAATAGAGAAGAAAAAGAAAGAGAGAGAGAGGAAACAGAACGATAGAGAGAGGGAAAATGAAAGGAGAAGGAAGAAAGGAGAAAAGAAAGAATAGACGTAACAGAACAGAAAGAAAGAGAAAGGGAGATAGAGATCAGGGAAAAAGATAAAGAGAGAGTGTTTGAACGTCAGAAAGAGTTTTTGAACTTCAGAAATGGCCATGAAACATGACTGTCATTTAAAATTGGCAGACGTAAATGGATACGTACAGTTGGATGATTGTGATGAGGATCGTGAGAAAGAGCGCCAAAGGCGAACCTTGGTGGGAATCTATTTAAAATGTCCAAGAATTGCCAAGGTTTGACGAGAAGGAGGTAGAAGCCTTTTTCATTTCAGTTGAGAAGGTGGCTAAACAAATTAAATGGCCACAGGACATGTGGGTATGACTGATTCAATCAAAACTGATAGGTAGAGCCAGTGAAGTGTTTGCATCACTACTGGAGGAGGTATCTGGGACGTATGAGGAGGTGAAGACATCCATCTTAGTTGCATATGAACTAGTGCCTGAAGCTTGCAGACAAAGGTTGAGAAATGTCAGCAAATAATTTGGTCAAACATACATGGAGTTTAAAAGGCTCAAACAGAGTAATTTTGATAGGTGTATAAGGGCTTTGAAAATAGACAAAACCTATGAAGCTCTCAGAGAAATTATACTTTTGGAGAAGTTTAAAATCTCAGTTACTGATGTTGTGAGAAGGTTAAAACTGCGAGGTTAGCAGCAGAAATGGCAGATGATTATGAATTAGTTCACAACTCAAAGCTTGGTTTGCAACATCAGTTTCAGCCTGTGAGAGATAGAAAATGGGGACATGAGGAATGTCAAGTGCTAGAGGCAAACGGCACTGATGGGAGATAATAAGGAGAGCGTACCTCAGATTAAAAAAGAAATCCAGAAGGGTGGAAAAGAAATGAAAAGTTTCAAATGTTTTCATTGTAATAAACTGGGCCATGTAAAGTCACAGTGTTCTTGCTTGAAGAAAAGCACTGGGAAGGCTGTTGTGGTAAATCAGTATAAGACCGTCGGGTTTGTTAAAGTGGTAAAGGAAAGCCCAAGTGAAGCGAAGGAGGTGCAAAGGATTGTACAGCCTGATCAAGAGGTGATTGATAACAAGGTGCCAGATCTCGTTAAATCATTTACTTGTGTGGGTAAAGTTCACTCATGTGTATCAGCAGGAGCTGGTAAAGTATCACAATTTTAAGAGATACGGCAGCTCGTCAATCTTTAATGGTAAGAGGTGAAGAATTATGTAGTTTGGAAAGAAAGTTGCCAGAAAAGGTAATTTGTGAAACTCAAGGGGAGAGGAGTAGTATTCAATTAGATAAGGTAAGGTTGGAGAGTCCATTGAAGAGTGGTGAATTGGTAGTAGGTGTAATAGAGAAACTATCTTGTCCAGGAATACAGTTTATCTTGGGTAATAATACAGCTGGATAGTAGGTGGGAGTGACGCCTACGGTGGTTGATAGGCCAGTGGATAATCAGGCAACTGAAGTGTTGAAGGACGAATATCCAAGGATTTTTTCTGCTTGTGTAATAACAAGTTCGCCATGTCACAGGTTGAGACAAGAGGATAAATCAGAGAGTGAAGATGAAGTTGAAGTCCAATTATCAGAAAGGATTTTTGATCAGGTGGTTGAAATGAACAAAACAGCAGGAGGATGAGTCCGATATTTTTAGTTCAGGAAAATTGGCGGAGTTACAGCAGAAAGATGCAGAAATAAAACGGATGTACCAGAAAGCATACACGGAAGAGGGATCTGACTGGATACCAGAGTGTTATTACCGTACAAGTAATGTCTTGATGAGAAAACGGAGACCTTTACATATGCAGGCGGATGGAAAGTGGGCAGAAGTTCATCAAGTAGTATTGCCGGTAGGTGTTGCGAGTTGCACATGAGGTACCAATGGGAGGTAATTTGGAAACAAGGAAAACTCAAGCTAAAATCCAGAAATTTTTGGGGGGTATGGACTGCATAAAGATGTCGTGACATTTTGTCAATCATGTCACACATGTCAAGTGATAGGGAAGCCTCAGGCAGTGATATAACCAGCGCACTTAATACCCATTCCAGCATTTGAGAAACCGTTTCTACGGGTCCCAATTGATTGCGTAGGAACGCTTCCTAAAATGAAAAGTGGGAATCAATGACTTTTGACGATAATGGATGTGTCTACTAGGTTTATAGAAGCCATTCAAGTACGTAATATTACAGCTAAAATGATTGTGGAGGAGTTACTTCAAATCTTTACTAGATATGGACAACCCACAGCAATACAATCGGATCAAGGATCAAATTTTACCTCAAGGTTATTCAAATAGGTTACGGACAGCTCAGGAATAATACAATTTAAATCAACTGCGTACCATCCAGAATCGCAGGGAGCATTAGAAAGCTGGCATCACAAATCAAAGACGAGGCCGAGGGCGTATTGCCACGAATATCCAGAGGATTGGGATAAACAATTTCCATCCATTCTGTTTACAATTAGGGATGCTCCTAATGAGTCAACCAAATTTAGTCATTTTTTAACTAATTTTTGGTCAGGAGGTGAGACGACCACTCGAATTGCTTCAGGAAGAATTGCTGAGTGAGAAATCAGAACTTACATTATTGGACGAAGTGTCAAATTTTAGGGAACGATTAAATAGAGCAGGTGAATTGGCTAGACAAAATTTGAAAGTTGCACTAAATGTGATGGAACGGGTAGAGGACAAGAACTCCAAATTTCGTAGTTTTGCCAGTGTAGATAAAGTTTTGGTGTAGTTGTCAGTAGTAGGTGAACCTTTAAAAGCTAGGTTTTGTGGATCTGACCAGATTGAAAGGAAATTAAATGAGGTGAATTATTTGATATAAACATCAGATAGAAGGAAGACTCACCGAGTGTGACATGTGAATATAATTGAAATGTACTTTGAAAGGGAAGGAGAGAAAGTGGAGATTTGAATCATTCTCACTCAAAGTGACGAACCAAATCCAGATGACTGTGAATTTGACATACCTCAAATTAAGTTGGAAAACGAGGATGTTCCTAAAAATTGGGATAGAGTCTTGAGTTACCTTCCAGAGGAAAAACGAACTGACCTGAAAGAGTAATTGATGTCACGTAGGCACGTTTGTAGACATAACTTGGGAAGTACTAAGATGGCTCTACATGATGTAGCTGTGGAAAATGCTGTTCCAATCAAACAGCATCCAGGAGATTTCAGCTTTTGTGACTCTAGATGGTATATATCAATTGAAAGTTATGCCATTTGGCATGAAAAACGCACCAGCCACATTTCAACGGTTAACTAACGAAGTGATTTCAGGATTACCCAATTGTATACATCGGCGATCTGGTGATTTTCAGCCAGACATGGACAAAACATTTGAAAAATCTGATGGAGTTATTCGATCGACGTCAGGAGGTGGATTTGGTGATAAATCTAGCCATAAGTGAATTTGGAAAAGACCAAGTCACTTACCTTGAGGAGTTTCCGGTACCCTCTGGACGGAGGGAAAGAATGCGATTTTTTTTGGCATGAGTGGATTTTATCGAACATTTGTGCAAACGTTTTGTAGGGTGATTGCTCCACTGATGGACTTTCTGAAGAATTGTCGAAAATGTCAGTGGACAGCGGACTTTCAACCGGCATTTGACTACCTGAAAACTATGGATAACCAGTGCTCCTGTGTTGCAGAATTACAAGGGTCTCTGCGATCAGATTGAACTAAAGTGCCGAGTGAAGAGAATTGCCGAGGCGTAGAGAAATGGACGGATCGTGCAGAGACCTCCTTGTTCAAAGAGACTGTCAATCAGGCCGGATTTCACTTGGAGGAAGAAGAAACAAAATGGATTTATTATTATACCTATTTGCGTGTGTTGCGCTTTGTTTCTTGGGGGAGGTGTCATGTGAGAGTACACTTAAGAAATGGATGTTTAAGATATGTACCTTTACGAAATGGGTGTTTATCAGTGATGTCAGAGTGTGGATGGAGTTGGGCTGTCTGTCAGCTTTTTACTTTCGTTTCAGGATGTTTGTTGCAGTGTGTGTCTGGTTTCATTTTCAGTGTTGGAGCTGAAGCCAGACAGAGCAGGTGTAATGTTGATCTCTCTGCCATGAAAAGACTATCTCTTAATTAGTTGGTGAATTCAGAATTATAAATGTTCTCAGTAGTGAATGTAAAACCTAATGTGCTTCTGTTAGAAGGTGTTTCTTTTGTATTCTGGATCTTGTTTAGGAGGTTATTAAGGATTACTTAGTGTTGTATTCTTTGGGGGGTTGTATTTGACGTGATGGTTGCTAAGATGTTCACTGTATGTTTTAAAAGGTTAACTTGAGTTGATAGAATAAACATTGTATTGCTTTGAAAAATATTTTGCCATTTCTGTAGTACTATGCCTGCAGAGTGGGACGTGTTCTCCCCAAAGCACAATCAATTAAAAGTTGTGGGTCAGACGAATTCAATGATACTCTTTGGAGTTCTCTAAACCCTGGCTCATAACACTACACTGCCCAAAACTGTGCAAGGTAGGTGGATTGGCCACGCTAAATTGCCCCTTAATTGGAATAAATGAATTGGGTACCCTCAATTTATTTCAAAACAATCTCAATTCAATCGAGTGATTCTGGAGCAGGTACTCAATTTATTCCTTTATCCGAGATAACATAACTCGGTTTAACCGTTAGTTTATTAATTGGAGCGATATCCCCCACGCCGACATCCTGTATCACTAATCGCCTTTTACCTACTTTATTCCGGCAAAAACAGTTGAAATAAAAATGATGTCATTCTAACAGTTGGCTTCGGCTCTTACCTGGGAGTTGTTTCTACCACTAATTTATATTTCCAGGACTTGCTTTTAGTCGATATACTTTTTGGAATGTCATTGCCAAAATTCAAATCCTCCACTTCCCCTTGCTTCGTTGCTGACACGAGCGCATGCCTGTTTCATGTAAATCTCACCCAATATTCTTCCACACCTTCAAATGGCACAATATACAAGGTTTTTAACTATCTGGCGTGCACACCCAGATATTTTACCTCCTTTCAATATCCTTTACGAGCTTCAAGTGATTTTACCGATACAGTCATCAACATGCGTGCTCTCACGTGCGATGCAAATCTTTTGGATTTGATTGGATTTGTTTATTGTCACGTGTACCGAGGTACAGTGAAAATTTATTTCTCTGCGAGCAGCTCAACAGATCGTTAAGTACATGAGAAGAAAAGGGAATAAAAGAAAATACATAAGATGGGCAACACAACATATATAATGTAACTACATAAGCACTGGCATCGGATGAGGCATACAGGGTGTAGCGTTAAAGAAGTCCGTCCATAAGAGGGTCATTTAGGAGTCTGGTAACAGTGGGGCAGAAGCTGTTTGGAGTCTGTTCATGCGTATGCTCAGACTTCTGTATCTGCTGCCCGGGGGAAGAAGTTGGAAGAGTGAGTGAGCCGGGTGGGAGGGATCTTTGATTACACTGCCCGCTTTCCCCAGGCAGCGGGAGGTGTAAATGGTGTCAATGGATGGGAGGCAGGGTCGTGTGATGGACTGGGCGCTGTTCACGACTATCTGAAGTTTCTTGCGGTCCTGGGCCGAGCATTTGCTATACCAGGCTGTGATGCAGCCCGATAGGATGCTTTCTATGGTGCATCTGTAAAATTTGGTAAGAGCCAATGTGGACATGCCGAATTTCCTTAGTTTCCTCAGGAAGTATAGGCGCTGTCGTGCTTTCTTGGTGGTAGAGTCGACGTGGGTGGACCAGGACAGATTTTTGGAGATGTGCACCCCTAGGAATTTGAAACTTCTAACCATCTCCACCCCGGCCCCGTTGATGCTGGCAGGCCTGTGAACAGTACTTTGCTTCCTGAATTTAATTACCAGCTCTTTAGTTTTGCCAACACAAGGCCTTATCTCGAAAGAGATTGGCAGTTTATTTTGCCCCCGAAGGAGGCATAGAAATTATCCAGAATTATCATCCATATTTTTGAAGAATAAAATGTAATTTGATACACATGTATCAGCTGTTATAAATTATTTTGGTACATCGGTTGTTTGAGTGTGAAAGTTATCAAAATATGCACCTCGAGGAGATTTAATAGGTGTGAATAGAGAAAATCTTCACATTCGTATTGGAAGCCATTTTTTCCACTAGGTCATTTCATCGTCAACAAATTCAGAAGTACAAAATGTTCCACAGAATAAAGAAAATGTGGAGGTTTTCCATCGGTAAATCTGCATGCTTCGGCATGGAGGTACCAACCTGTATCCCACATAATTCAATGGACATGAAAGGGAATGTAACATGAAAGTGCAAGTTTTTGATTTTTTTTGGCATGTGCATCATATCTAATTGTTTTATTGCACACAGAACATACAAAGTTCAAAGATGGTATGCTGGCAATACATGGTTTGCTTTATTATTCTAAATCAAATTGGGAAGGAAAGGACGAAGATGTCCGGTCTTAGTTATTGAATGGAAACAAAAGAAAAGCTTTTGTTGACGTCATATTTTGAGTCCATGATATGTTGACGTATAACTGGAAAGGCGCAGACGTTTATCATGTCCTTCGCGGGAGTATTAATATGCTCATTGACATATGTCACATGCAAGCGGAGAGCGATCAAACACCTGAAATACATGAATATATATACATATATATATATATATATATATAATCTGATCAAACCAAAAGATGAGTATAGCGAGAAAGGAAGTCGCAAGCCCAAAGAGGAAAGGTGAGCTCCGTCATGTGCTTTCAGATCTTGCATCAATCTTAATTTTTGAAATAATATATGGCACCTTGATGGGGTCTGTTCTTCTTAAGAACATGGACATTGTGAATATTGTTTACAAGTCTGCTCTTGTGTCTCACAGATCTTACAAAGTGCAACGATGGTAAGTATGCAACAGCAGTTTTTTGTCGCTCTGCGTTAAAGACCGAGAGACTGAACGTTTGTAGCAAGCGTTATTTGTTCACTTCAGCAAACAAATGGCTATGTGTTCAGCAGTCGTTACAAATAACCACATCCAAGATTGTCTCAAGGCTCACTGGAAAGAGAAGTAATTTTTCGATATGCGTAGTTCACGTAAGCCATGCGTTCAAGAATGTAGCTGGCGTCCAGTCGGTGAGAGAAGCAATATAACAATGAGGATAACAGACTTTGTGCAGTGAAGGAAGGAACAAGGGGACGAGAAACATATCAGCCATGATTGAATGGCGCAGCTGCTCGATGCACAGAATGGTCTAATTCTGTTCCGCTGTCATATGGTCCAAGAGATATTTGGTGTGCAGTAGCATAGAGTCATAGAATCAAATCGTAGAATTCCGACAGCGCAGAAGGAGGCTATTTGGCACCGAAGCTCAGAAAGAGTCCCACGCCCTCGCCCAATCCCTGTTACCAAACATAATCTGCACATCTTTGGAAACTAAGTGCGACTTAGCACTGCCCGTTCACATATCCTGCACATTTTTGGACCGTGGTCGGAAACCTACGCAGACTAGGTGAAAAATTGCAAACTCCAACAGACACAGACTCGGGGCCAAACAATTGCACCTTAGGAATCAATTTTATGATTTCCCAGTCTCGAAAATGTCGCATTGAAAGGAAAGTATGGGCCTCTGTCCAAATAGCCTAATAGATTTTCTTCGATAAGAAATGGCGCTACTGTTTTGGTACCATTCAATAGAGTGGCTTGAAGATGCCAAGGTGCGGCCCGCATAATGCAGTTAACTTAAGCCACATGCTGCGATAGTTGGATCAGTGCAATGCCATAGAATGTTATTGGTTTTAAATATTTCGTGATTTTTTTCGTCATTTGCGTCATGCTATACATTGATATTGCAATAGAATAGTTCTATCTAGAATATTTCGCGACTGTGAAAAAATCATAAACGTTGCATCAGGCTGCCTGTCTCTGTTGCTCACATAAATATTATTATTCTTCATTTGTAATGGTTGCGAGGTTTACTGGCTGGGCCTGGATCGGCTTCCTATCACGAATCGCCATTAAAGGTGATTGCCTTTAGAGTACCCAATGCATCTTTTCCAAATAAGAGGCAATTTAGCATGGTGTTTAGCATAGTGTCCACCTACCCTGGTCATCTTTGGCTGGTGGGGGGCAAAACCCACGCAAACATGGGTAGAATATGAAAACTCCACACGCACAGTGACCCAGAGCCGGGATCAAACCTGGGATCTCGACGCCGTGAGGCAGTAGGGCTATCCCACTGTGCCACCGTACTGCTTGTGAAAAGTGATTGTTAGCGGTCTTCTTGATGCGCTGTAGTCCATGTCATGTGGATGCACTGATGCAGCTTCAGGAAGACAGTTAAAGGATTTCGATCCAACGAAAGTGAAGAAAGGACAATATATTTGCAAGTCAGAATGGTGACGGACTTGAAGAGGTACATCCAGATGGCGGTGTTCCCATATATCTGCTGGCCTTCTGATTATGGAAGGTAGACGGCGTGGGTTTCGAGGGTACCATCTCATGGGACTACGTGAGATCCTGAACTGAATCTTGTCGATAGAGCGTACTGCTGCTACTGTGCGTCTACGGTGAAGGGAGTGAATGCTTCTGGAAGGGGTGCTGGTCAATCGGAATGCTTGTCTTGGATGAGGCCGAGCTCATAGACTGGTGGTGGAACTGCAGTCATTCAATAATATTACATCAGTTTACTCAATTTTTCCTTCTAAGAGGTGGATATGCTTTTGGAATTGAGGGGGTGAATTACTTTCCGCAGGTTTCATCGTCTTTTTTCTGATTCATTTAGGGGATGTGGGATTCGCTGCTTACACCAGCATTTGTTTTCCATTCGTCGTTAGCTGCCCTGCAGAAGGTGGTGTTGAGTTTCCGCCTTGAACTGCTGCAGCACTTGAGGTGCAGGGGCACCCACTGTGTTGCTAAGGAGGGAGTTACGGGATGTTGCCACAGCGAGACTGATGGAACGGCGATATATTTCCAACACAGAGAGTTGAATGACTTGGAGCGGAACCTCCAGTTGGTGTGGTTCATGGGTGTCTGCTGCTCTTGTCCTTCTCAATGTTGGTGATGCTGGGTTTCGAAAGTGCTTGCTAAAGAACCTTTGATGAGTTACTGCAATGAATCTTATAGATAATTAACTCATCTCCCATAGTTCGCCGGTGGTGGAGCGTTTGAATGTTTTTGAAATGTGGAGCAGTCAAGCAGGCTGGTTTATCCTGGATGGCCTCGTGCATCTCGAGTCTTCTTGGAGCTGCAGGTATGCAGGTAAGTTGTGATTATTCCATTACACTCCTGACTTGTGCCTTGTAGATTGTGGACAGTCGTTGGAGGTCAGCAGGTGAGTTACTCGCCATAGAATTCTTAGTCATTGACCTGCCCTGATAGCCACAGTATTAATATGGCTCGTCCAGGTCAATTTATGATCAATGGTAACACCCAGGATGCAAATTCTGGAAATTCAACGATGGTTATGCGAGTTCTGGGAAAGGGGAGCTGATTATATCTTACAGTGGTGAACATTGTTGCTTCACAGCGCCAGGGTTCGTGGTTCGCTTCCCCGTGTGGGTCACTGTCTGAGCGGAATATGCATGTTTTCCCCGTTACCGCGTGGGTTCCTCCAGGTGCTCCAGTTTCCTCCCACAGGCCCCGAAAGATGTGCTAGTTAGGTAATTTAGACATTCTGAATTTTCCCTCTGTGTCCCCGAACAGGCGCCGGAATGTGGCGTCTAGGGACTTTTCACAGTAACTTCATTGCAGTGTCAATGTAAGACTACTTGTGACAATACCGATTATCATGATTATTATTGTTATCATTATTTTTATTATTATACCAAATGGATTTTTCCTTGAACTTGTGTCATGCGAATGGAACTTGACATTTTTTAACCACAGCCTGGATAGTGTCCAGGTCTTGGGCATGGCCTGCTTCATTATCTGAGGAGTCAAGCATGTTCCTGAATGCTCTAAAGTCATCTTCAAACATCGATAATGCTGACCTTGCGATGGAAGGGAATTCAATGACGAAACAGTTGACGAAGGTTGGACTTAAGACACTCCCCTGAGAAACAGCCGATGTGATGTCATGGAGCTGAGATGATTGCCCGAAAACGAATTCAGCCATCTTTCGCTGTGGCAGGTATGGCGACAACCAGTGCAGAGATTCGTCCTTATGTCCATTGACTCCAACTTAGCGTATACATGACACACTTGGTCAAATTCTGCCTTGATGTCAAGGGCTGTCACTCACATCTCATGTCTAACATTCAACAATTTTGTATGTTTGAGACAAATCTGTAATGAGATCAGGAGCTGAGTGACCCTGGCGGTACCCGAACTTAGTGTTCGAGACCAGGTTATTGCTGAGTATACCGAACGTCAGTGATCAGATTATTGCTGAGTATGTGCCGCGTGATAACACTGTTTATGTCTCCTTCCATCACTTTACTGATGACGGAGAACAGACTGATCGGGTGGTGACGGGCTGGATTGAATTATTTTGTATCCTGTGTATAGAACACACATGGGTAATTTTCCAGATTGATAGGTAGATGCCAGTGTTGCAGCTGTACTGGAAACGCTTCGATATGGGTACAGCATGCTCTGAAGAACAATAGCTGCCCGAGCAGAAAAAGACACGAATGGACACAATAGGCGCAGTGGCCATGAATGTGAGGATATAAAAAGTCTAAAGCGTTTAATTTGCACAGATGGAAAGTCAAAGATTGGAAGACAGAATGGCCCTCCTGGGCAAAAGAAGAAAAATCAGTAGCGAGTTCGAACATTAGAGCCACGGGCATGCGTTCTTCATCATAGATAGATGGGGAAGCAAGCAAAGCTCAGACACCATACGAATCCCAAGATTTCGAAACAGCACCATGCCTGACAAGCGATGTACAAGTGCAGGTAAATAGAGGACCAAACATATTGGGTATGGAATTTATACATGCATCGAACACCAGTAAAGGCATCAAAGTAAACCTTTGAACATTCCTGAGCATTCATGACATACACGACAATCAACTTGTTGAACACTGAGTCATTGAAAGGAATCCTTCAATTTTCGTGAAATTGAAAATCAAGTTGTTGGTCCATTTGAGGGACATTAACATATAACGGAATAGACAGAACCAATAAACGAAACCGATTTAACAATGAAACGATGCTGCTGTGAAGGTCTTATTTCCCTTTTGCAACATACAACTATAGAAATGATGTTCAAAATGCTTGGCATTAAATGTGCTAGATTGTTGAATATCATCGCATCTTTTGGAGACCTGGAATGTTATTCACCTGGTGATAATCTCTGAAAAGTTAAACTCTCAAAATATCTGCACATTTTTGTCGCAACTCCACACTCACCATGCGGATATCTATCGCTTTAAACCTTCTCTCGAAAGAACCTGCCAGTTTGCATATATTGCCTAATATTGTACAGAAGTTAGACAGGCTTATCAACCATATTTCAGTAAGCTCGGGGAAGGTGGTAAAAGAGGGGAAGAGCTGTCACTGTTAGTCAAGTTCAGTATTACTGTGGCAGAAATAACGTTTGATGAGGACTCGTCTACTGAGGTAGTAGGGGCTGAAGTTAGAAGCAGGAAAGGTGAGGTCACCCTGTTAGGGGTTTCCTATACGCCTCCGAAAAGTTCCAGAGATATAGAGGAAAGGATTGCAAAGATGATTCTGGATAGGAGCGGAAGCAAATATTGACTGGAAACGCTATAGTTCGAGTACTTTAGATGGTTATGATTCTGCCCAATGTGTGCAGAAGGGTTTCCTGACGCAGTATATAGATAGGCCAACGAGAGGCGAGGCCATGTTGGATTTCCTACTGGGTAATAAGAACATAAGAACTAGGAGCAGGAGTAGGCCATCTGGCCCCTCGAGCCTGCTCCACCATTCAATGAGATCATGGCTGATCTTTTGTGGACTCAGCTCCACTTTCCAGCCCGAACATCAGAACCCTTAATCCCTTTATTCTTCAAAAAACTATCCATCTTTATCTTAAAAACATTTAATGAAGGAGCTTCTACTGCTTCACTGGATAAGGAAATCCATAGGTTCACAACCCTTTGGGTGAAGAAGTTCCTCCTAAACTCAGTCCTAAATCTTCTTCCCTGAAGCTATGCCCCCTCGTTCTCCGTTCACCCGCCAGTGGAATCAACCTGCCCGCATCTATCCTATATATTCCCTTCATAATCTTATATGTTTCTATTAGATCCCCCCTCATCCTTCTAAATTCCAACGAGTACATTCCCAGTCTACTCAACCTCTCTTCGTAATCCAACCCCTTCAGCTCTGGGATTAACCTAGTGAATCTCCTCTGCACCTCCTCCAGTGCCAGCACGTCCTTTCTCTAGTAAGGAGACCAAAACTGAACACAATACTCCAGGTGTGGTCTCAACTAACACCTTATACAATTGCAGCATAACCTCCCTAGTCTTAAAATCCATCCCTCTAGGAATGATGAACAAAATTCCATTTGCCTTCTTAATCACCTGTTGCACCTGTAAACCAACATTTTGCGACTCATGCACTAGCACACCGAGGTCTCTCTGCACAGCAGCATGTTTTAATATTTTATCATTTAAATAATAATCCATTTTGCTGTTATTCCTACCAAAATGGATAATCTCACAATTCTCAACATTGTATTCAATCTTCCAAACCCTACCCCATTCACTTAGCCTCTCCAAATCCCTCTGCAGACTTCCAGTATCCTCTGCACTTTTTGCTTTACCACTTATCTTCGTGTCGTCTGCAAACTTGGACACATTGCCCTTGGTTCCCCAACTCCAAATCATCTATGTTAATTGTGAACAGTTGTGGGCCGAACACTGATCCCTGTGGCACACCACTAGCTACTGATTGCCAACCAGAGAAACATACATTAATCCCCATTCTTTGCTTTCTATTAATTAACCAATTCTCTATCCATGCTTCTACTTTCCCCTTAATGCCATTCATATTTATCTTATGCAGTTACCTTTTGTGTGGCACCTTGTCAAGTCTTTCTTGAAATCCAGATATACCACATCCATTGGCTCCCCGTTATCTACCACACTGTTAATGTCCTCAATAAATTCCACTAAATTAGTTAGGCACCACCTGCCCTTTATGAACCCATGCGGCGTCTGCCCAACGGGAACATTTCCATCCAGATGTCTCGTTATTTCTTCCTTGATGATCGATTCCAGCATCTTCACTACTACCGAAGTTAAGCTCACTGACCTATAATTACCCGCTTTCTGCCTACCTCCTTTTTAAAACAGTGGTGTCACGTTTGCTAATTTCCAATCCGCTGGTACCACGCCAGAGTCTAGTGAATTTTGGTAGATTATCACGAGTGCATTTGCAATTTCCCTAGCCATCTCTTTTAGCACCCTGGGATGCATTCCACCAGGTCCAGGAGACTTGTCTACCTTTAGGCCCTTTAGCTTGCCTATCACAACCTCCTTGGTGATAACAATCCTCTCAAGGCCCTCACCTGTCATAGCCTCATTTCCATCAGTCACTGGCATGTTATTTGTGTCTTCCACTGTGAAGACCGACCCAAAAATCCTGTTCAGTTACTCAGCCATTTCCTCATCTCCCATTATTAAATCTCCCTTGTCATCCTCTGAAGGACCAATATTTACCAAAGACAGTCTTTTTTGTTTTATATGTTTGTAGAAACTTTTACTATATGTTTTTATATTCTGAGCAAGTTTACTCTCATAATCTATCTTACTCTTCTTAATAGCTTTTTTAGTAGCTTTCTGTTGCCCCTAACTATTTCCCAGTCCTCTAGTCTCCCACTAATCTTTGCTACTTTGTATGTGTTTTACTGCAATTTGATACTCTCCCTTATTTCCTTAGATATGACGGTCGATTTTCCCTCTTTTTACCGTCCTTCCTGTTTGTTGGTATAAGCCTTTGCTGAGCCCTATGAAAAATCACTTGGAAGGTTCTCCACTGGTCCTCAACTGTTTCACCATAATGTCTTTGCTCCCAGTCTACCTTAGCTCGTTCTTCACTCATCCCATTGTAATATCCTTTGTTTAAGCACAAAACACTAGTGCTTGATTTTACCTTCTCACCCTCCATCTGTATTTAAAATTCCTCCATATTGTGATCACTCCTTCCAAGAGGATCCCTAACTATTAGATCCTGAATCAATCCTGTCTCATTACACAGGACCAGATCTAGGACCGCTTGTTCGCTCGTAGGTTTCATTATATACTGTTTCAGGAATCTATCATTGATACATTCTATAAACTCCTCCTCAAGGCTGCCTTGACCGACCTGGTTAAACCAATCCAGATGAAGATTAAAATCCCCCATGATAACTGCTGTACCATTTCTACATGCATCAGTTATTTCTTTGTTTATTGCCTGCCCCACCCTAATGTGACTATTTGGTGGCCTATAGACTACTCCTATCAGTGACCTTTTTCGCCTTACTATTACTGATTTCCACCCAAATGGATTCAACCTTATCCTCCATAGCGCCGATGTCATCCCTTACTGTTGCCCGGATGTCATCCTTAAATAACAGAGTTGCAACACCTCCCTTACCATCCACTCTGTCGTTCCGAATAGTTTGATACCCTCGGATATTTAACTTCCAGTCGTGACCATCCTTTAACCATGTTTCAGTAATGGCCACTAAATCATAGTCATTCACGATGGTTTGCGCATTCAACTCATTTACCTTATTCTGAATACTACGAGCATTCAGGTAAAGTACACGTCTGTTGTTTCTTTTTGCCTCTGTTCTGAATCTTAACACCTCGATCAGTAACCTCTCCTAAGTTATATTTCCTCTTAACCTTTGTCCTAATTTTCCTTGTCATTGAACCATATCTTCATGTAACAACCTGCCGCGTCGCTTACCATTAATGTTTTCACTTCCCGTATTATTTCTTTTAGTATTCCTGGTCCTATTCACTGAACTCCCCTCAGTCACTGTACCTTGTACTGTCGCCCCTTTTTGATTTTTGACTTTGGCTTCTCTGCCTTACACCTTCCCCCTTACTGCCTTTTGTTTGTTGCCCTGTTTTACTACCTTCCAACTTCCTGCACCGGTTCCCATCACCCTGCCACATTAGTTTAAATTCTCCCCAACAGCTCTAGCAAACACCCCACCACCGCCCTCCCCCATACTCTAGGACATCGGTTCCAGTCCTGCCCATGTGCAGACCGGCCGGTTTGTACTGGTCCCACCTCCCCAGAACCGATTCCAATGTCCTAGGAATTTTAATCTCTCCCTCTTGCACCATCTCACGTGCCACGCATTCATCCTGTCTACCCTGACTTTCCTCCTCTGACTAGCTCGTGTCACTGGTAGCAATCCTGAGATTACTACCTTTGAGGTGCTGCTTTTTAGTTTAACTCCTAACTCCCTAAATTCAGCTTGTAGGACCTCGTCCCGTTTTCCCGTTTTTTACCTATATCGTTGGTGCCTATGTGCACCACGACAGCTGGCTGTTCATCCTCCACAGCCCCCCCCCCACCCAGAATCTCCTGCAACCGCTCCGAGACATCCTTGACCCTTGCACCAGGGAGGCAACATACCATCCTGGAGTCTCGATTCCATCCGCAGAACCGCCTCTCTATTCCCCTTACAATTGAGTCCCATATCACGATAGCCCTGCCATTCGTCTTCCTCCCCAGCTGCGCAGCAGAGCCAGCCATGGTGCCATGAACCTGGCTGCTGCTGCCTTCCCCTGGTGAGCCATCTCCCTCAACAGTATCCAACGCGGTATATCTGTTTTGCAGGGAGATGACCGCAGAGGACACCTGCACTGTCTTCCTACTCTTGCTCTGTCTTTTGGTCACCCATTTTCTATCTCCCTCAGTACCTTTCACGTGCGGTGAGACCAACTCGCTAAACGTGCTATCCACGACGTCCTCAGCATCGCGGATGCTCCAAAGTGAGTCCACCCGCAGCTCCAGAGCCGTCAAGCGGTCGAACAAGAGCTGCAACTGGACACACTTCTTGCACGTGAAGGAGCCAAGGACAGTGGACGTGTCCCTGAACTCCCACATCGCACACGAGGAGCATGACACGGGTCTGAGATTTCCTGCCATGTCTTAAACCTTCGGTTAACGTCAACAATTACAATTTACCAAAAAAAATAAAATAAAATATAAACAACGAAGAATGAACCGGGACAGGTGTTACATTTGGATGTAGGTGAGCACTGTGGTGATAGTGACCACAAATCCATTACGTTTACTTTAGTGATGGAAAGGGATCGGTATATACCGCAGGGCGAGAGTTATATCTGGGGGGGGATGGCAATTAGGATGCGATGAGGCAAGACTTAGGATGGAGAGGAAAACTGCAGGGGATGGGCACAATGGAAATATGGAGCTTGTTCAAGGAACAGCTACTGCGTGTCCTTGATAAGTAAAGCGCGGGAGGAGAGAGCCGGGACAGCGAAAACAGGGCTGGAGGAGAAAGCCGGGAGATTTAAAAAGCGCAGGAGGAGAGAGCCATGACAGCGAAAACAGCGCCGGAGGAGAGTGCCGGGAGATTTAAAAAGCGCGGGAGGAGAGAGCCGGGACAGCGAAAACAGCGCCGGAGGAGAGAGCCGGGAGATTTAAAAAGTGCTGGGAGAGGTGAGTGCACAAAAGGTGTGGCAGGAGTGCCTTTAGTCACGGAGTGCTGATTGGAACAGAGTGCATCTGAGTTGAGGTGAGTGACTGAGTTCGGGTGAGTGGCGAGAGAGGGCTGAGTTTTTGTTGGTGTTCGGGTTTATCCTTGAGGTTCTATAAAGATTTATTTTTTAAAAAATAATATTTAAATTAATTAAGTGGTTGAATATGGCTGGACAGGTGGTGTGCTGCTGCTGTATGATAATAGAACTGGTGGATCCCATTGAGACCGTCAGTGAGCACATCTGCATCAAGTGTTGGCTGCTCGAGGAACTTCGGCTCAGAATTGTTGAGCTGGAGATCGAGCTGCACACACTGCGGCACATCAGGGAGGGGGAACATTACCTGGACGCTTTGTTTCAGGAGGCAGTCACACACGGTAGAATAAGTACTGTTAATTCGGACAGTGGTCAGCGACAGAGTGGTGTGACTGCAAGGGATGCAGGTAGGGGGATCCTGAGTTTAGGAGTTGAGAAGCCTCAGCCCTTGACCTTGTCCAACAGGTATGAGGTAGTTGCTCGCTGTGTGGATGAGGAAGAGGGCTGTAGGGAGGATGCGTTGACTGACCACTGCACCGTGGTACAGGAAGCCATTCAAGAGGAGGGAGCAAAAAGACAAGTGGTAGTTCCAGGGGATTCAATAATTAGGGGGATTGATGGCATCCTTTGTAAGCCAGATCGAGAGTCCCGGATGGTATGTTGCCTGCCCGGTGCCAGGGTAGGGGACATCTCTGATCGGCTTGAAAGGAATTTGGAGAGGGAAGGGGAGGATCCAGTTGTTGTGGTCCACGATGGTAAGGTGAGACTAGGGAAGAGGACCTGTTTGGGGATTATCAAACAATAGGGACTAAATTAAAGAACAGGTCCTCCAGGGTTATAATCTCGGGATTAGTACCGAGCCACGTGCCAATTGGCATCGGTTTGAGAAAATTAGAGAAGTTAACACGTGGCTAAAGGAGTAGTGCTGGAAAAAGGGATTCCAGGACTTTAAACTAGCAATTTGGGGGGGGGGGGGGGGAGACCGTGCATATCTAAGGAGTTGAAGGAAAAAATTGAAGGAAAAAACATTCAAAGTGGCAAAAATTAGTGGGAGACTAAAGGACTGGGAAGTCTTCAGGGGACAGCAGAAAGCTCCTAAAAAAGCTATAAAGAAGAGTAAGGTAGACTATGAAAGTAAACTTGCTGAGAACATAAAAGCAGATAGTAAACGCTTCTACAAATATATAAGAGAAAAAAGAGTGGCTAAGGTAAATATTGGTCCTTTCTAAGATGAGAAGGGAGATTTAATAATATGACACGGGAAATGGCTGAGGAGCTGAACACGTTTTGCGGGTCAGTCTTCACAGTGGAGGACACAAATAACATACCGATGACTGATGGAAACAAAGATATGATAGGTGAGGATCTTGAAATGATTGTCATCACTAAGGAGGCAGTATTGGGCAAGCTCATGGGGCTAAAGGTAGACGAGTCTCCTGGCCTGATGGGATGCATCCCAGAGTGTTGAAAGAGATGGCTAGGGAAATTGTAAACGCACTAGTGATAATTTATCAAAATTCACTCGACTCTGGGGTGGTCCCAGAGGATTGGCAAGTAGCAAACGTGACAACACTGTTTAAAAAAGGAGTTCGGCAGAAAGCGGGTAATTATAGGCCGGATAGCTTAACTTCGGTTGTGGGGAAAATGCTGGAATCTATCATTAAGGAGGAAATAGCGGGGCACCTGAAGGGCAATTGTCCCATTGGGCAGACGCAGCATGGGTTCACAAAGGGGAGGTCGTGTCTGACTAATTTGGTTGAATTTTTTGTGGACGTTACCAGTGCAGTAGATAACGGGGAGCCAATGGATGTGGTATATCTGGATTTCCAGAAAGCGTTTGACAAGGTGCCACACAAAAGGGTGCTGCAAAAACTAAAAATGCATGGCATTGAGGGTAAAGTGGTAGCATGGGTAGAGGATTGGTTAACTAACAGAAAGCAGAGCGTGGGGATAAATGGGTGTTTCTCTGGCTGGCAACCTGTAACTAGTGGGGTCCCTCAAGGATCATTGTTGGGCCCGCAGTTCACTATTTACATAGACGATTTGGAGTTGGGGACCAAGTGCAATGTGTCAAAGTTTGCAGACGACACAAAGATCAGTGGTAAAGCAAAAAGTGCAGAGGATACCGGAAGTCAGCAGACGGATTTGGATAGGTTAGGTGAATGGGCTAGGGTCTGGCAGATGGAATTCAAAGTTGCCAAGTGTGAGGCAATCCATTTTGGGAGGAATAACAGCAGAATGGATTATTATTTAAACGGTAAGATGCTAAAACATGCTGCAGTGCAGAGGGACCCGGTCATGCTGCTCCACGAGTCGCAAAACGTTGGTGTGCAGGTGCAACAGTTGATTAAGAAGGCTAATCGAGTTTTGTCTTTCATTGCTAGAGGGATGGAGATCAAGACTAGTGAGGTTATGCTGCAATTGTAAAGGGTGTTGGTGAGGCCGCATCTGGAGTATTGCGTTCAGTTTTGGTCTCCTTACCTGATAAAGAACATATTGGCACTGGAGGGGGTGCAGAGGAGATTCACTAGGTTGATCCCAGAGTTGAGGGGATTAGATTATGCCGAGAGGTTGAGTAGACTGCGACTGTACTCATTGGAGTCTAGAAGGATGCGGGGGGGGGATCTTATTGAGACATATAAAATTATGAAGGGAATAAATAGGATAGATGCGGATAGGTTGTTTCCACTGGTCGGGGAAAGCAGAACGAGGGGGCAGAGCCTCAAAATAAGGGGAGGGAGATTTAACACGGAGTGTAGGAGGAACTTCTTCACCCAAAGGGTTGCGAATCTCTGGAATTTCTTGCCCAGTGAAGCAGTTGAGGCTCCTTCTTTAAACGATCTTACGAAAAAGATAAATGCCTTTCTAAAGAATAAAGGGATTCGGGGATATGGTGTACGGGCTGGTCAGTGGAGCTGAGTCCACAAAGATCAGCCATAATCTCATTAAATGGCGGAGCAGGCTCGAGGGGCCAGATGGCCTACTCCTGTTCCTAGTTCTTATGTTCTTATGTTCTTATGTACCTGTCAGGCAGGGAGGATGTGGTCGAGCGAGGGACCCGTGGTACACTAACGCAGTTGAAACACTTGTCAAGAGGAAGAAGGAGGCTTATGTAAAGATGAGACGTGAAGGGTCATTTAGAGCGCTCGCGAGTTACAAGTTAGCTGGGAACGATCTAAAGAGAGATATACGAAGAGCTAGGAGGGGACATGAGAAGCCTTTGGCAGGTAGGATCAAGGATAACCCTAAAGCTTTCTATAGATATGTCAGGAATAAAAGAATGACTAGGGTAAGTTTGGGCCAGTAAAGGACTGTAGTCGGAAGCTGTGCGTGGAGTCGGAGGAGATAGGAGAGGTGCCAAATAATTATTTTTCGTCAGTATTCACACATGAAAAGGAAAATGTTGTCGAGGAGAATGCTGATATACAGGCTAGTAAACTAGAAGGGCTTGAGTTTCATAAGGAGGAGGTATCAGCAATACTGGAAAGTGTGAAAATAGCTATGTCCCCTGGGCCGGATGGAATTTCTCCTGGGATTCTCTGGGAAGCTAGGGAGGCGATTGCTGAGCCTTTGGCTTGATCTTTAAGTCATCTTTGTCCACAGAAATAGTGCCAGAAGACTGGAGGATAGCAAATGTTGTCCCCTTGTTCAAGAAGGGGAGTAGAGACAAACCCGGTCACTATAGACCAATGAGCCTTAATTCTGTTGTGGGCAATATCTTGGAAACGTTTATAAGAGATAGGATGTATAATCATCTGGAAAGGAATAATTTGATTAACGACAGTCAACAAGGTTTTGTGAAGGGTAGGTCATGCCTCACAAACCTTATTGAGTTCTTTGAGAAGGTGACCAAACAGGTGGATGAGTGTAAAGCAGTTGTTGTGGTGTATATGGATTTCAGTAAAGCGCTTGATAAGGTTCCCCAGGGTAAGCTATTGCAGAAAATACGGAGGCATGGGATTCAGGGTGATTTAGCAGTTTGGAACAGAAATAGGCTAGCTGGAAGAATGTAAAGGATGGTGGTTGATGGGAAATGTTCAGACAGGAGCCCAGTTAATAGTGGTGTACCACGTCGATCTGTTTTGGGGCCACTGCCGTTTGTCATTTTTATAAATGACCTGGAGGAGGGCGTAGAAGGATGGTTGAGTAAATTTGCAGGTATAGTCGTTGGAGATGTGGACAGTGCGGAAGGATGTTATACGTTACAGAGGGACATAGATAAGCTGCAAAGCTGGGCTGAGAGCTGGCAAATGGAGTTTAATGCAGAAAAGTGTGAGGTGATTTATTTTGGAAGGAAAAACAGGAAGACAGAGTACTGGGCTTATGGTAGGATTCTTCGTAGTGTGGATGCGCAGAGAGATCTCGGTGTCCATGTACATAAATTCCTGAAAGTTTCCACCCACGTTGAGAGGGTTGTTAGGAAGGCGTCCGGTGTTTTAGCTTTTATTGGTAGAGTGATTGCGTTTCGGAGCCACGAGGGCATGTTTCAGCTGTACAAAACTCTGGTGCGGCCGCATTTGGAGTATTGCGTGCAATTCTGGTCGCCGCATTATCGGAAGGATGTGGAAGCATTGGAAAGGATGCAGAGGAGATTTACCAGAATGTTGCCTGGTCCGCAGGGAAGATCTTATGAGGGAAGGCTGAGGGACTTGAGGCTGTTTTCCTTAGAGATAAGAAGGTTAATAGGTGATTTAATTCAGGCATACAAGATGATCAGAGGATTAGATCGGGTGGCCAGTGAGAGCCTTTTCCCTCGGATGGCGATGTCTAGCATGAGGGGACATAGCTTTAAATTGAGGGGTGATAGATATAGGGCAGATGTCAGAGGTAGGTTCTTTACTGAGAGTGTAGTAAGGGCGTGGAATGCCCTGCCTGCAAAACTAGTGGACTCGCCAAAGTTAAGGGCATTCAAATAGTAATTGGATAGACATATGGGCGATAAGGGAATAGTGTAGATGGGCTTCAGAGTGGTTCCACAGGCCGGCTCAAAATCGAGGGGCGAAGGGCCTGTACTGCGCTGTAATGTTCTATGTTCTATATCTTTGCGAAATAACATGCAATATATACACATTTATTCTGCAACCGTTAGCTGTTATAAATTATTTCGGCACTGCGCCCATCATAAAACGCTTTTTGGTAGGTGAACGTTATCAAACCTTTCACATATGAGTGTGTAAATTACTGGTGTGAATAGAGAAAATGTTGAGATATTTTTTGGCAGTCAGTCTGTTGAGTAGGTTATTTCGTAGTCGTCGAATTCAGCAGTACAAAATGCTTTCACAGAATAAATAAAAGATGGAGGTTTTCCATCGGTACTCCTGCATCCTTTCGCCTGAAGAGTACCATGATGTATCCCATATAATTGTCTTGACATGAAAGGGGATGAAACATGAAAGTGCAAGTTTTTATTTATTTGCCACATGCTTATCTTATTGTTTTATTGCACACAGAACTTACAAAGGTCAATGTTGGGATTTTTGTTTTATTTTTTCTAAATTAAATTGGGAGGGAAAGAAGGAAGGTGCCTAGTGTTACGTAGTAAACGGAAACGAAAATAAACCCTTTTGTGGACTATTATATGGAACAACAGAGTCTATGATTGTGTCGACGTATAACTGGAATTATGCGGTCTTTTCTCATATTGATCGCTGGTGCATTATTATGTTCATTGACTAGATCACATTCAAGCAGAGTGCGATAAAACACCTGAAAAACATGAATATATATATATATATATCTATATATGTATAATCTGAGCAAACCGGAGGATGAGTATCGCGAGACAGAAAGACGCAAGCCCAGCGAATTGCTGGTTTCCTGCTCAAACCGAGCATAGAATGCATTGAGTTCATCGGGGAGGGGTGCGTTGCTACCGGAGGTACCACTTGGCTTGGCTTTGTAGTCCATTATATTGTTTAGTCCTTTCCACATCCGCCGAGAATCTATCTATGACTCAAGCGTAGTTTGATATTCTCTCCTGGCATCTTGGATGGCTTTGTGGTGGTCGTACCTGGATTTCTTGTGTAGGTTCGGATCGTCTTACGTGAACGCCTCAGATCTGTCATTCAGTCGGGACACAATCTCGCGATTGATCCATGGTTTCTGGTTGGGGAATGTACAGACTGCTTTCTTTGGCATGCAGTCGTCCACACATTCGCTAATGACGTCTGTGACGGTGGTGGCATATTCATTAAAGTTAGTCACTGAGTTCTTAATTATGGACCAATCCCCTGCCTCTAAGCTGTCACGTAAGAGCTCTTCTGGTTCCTTGGACCAGCACTGCACGTCCTTCTGAGCTGGATTATCCCGCTTCGGTTTCTGCTTGTATGCAGATAGAAAGAGCACCGTCTTCTGGTCTGATTTCCCAAAGTGCGGTCGGGGGTTAGAACGATAGGTGCCCTTGATTTTTGAGTAGCAGTGGTCAAGAGTGTTGTCGCCCCTGGTTGGACAGGAAATGTGCTGGTTGAATTTTGGCAGTACACTTTTGAGGTTAGCCTTGATGAAAATCTCCAGCCACGATGAACAAGGCCTCCGGGTGTTCTGTATCATACTTGCTCATAACTGCCTGCAGTTCGTCCAGCACCTTCCTCACTTCTGCCTGGGGTGGGATGTGGACCGCTGTGATAATGGCTGAAGTGCGGTCCGCCTGGTGTATTGAGAAGAGTTCAGGTTGTATGGCACAGTCTGCTGAGACGGGGGTGAGCCATGTTTCTGTTAAACAGAGCACACAGCCGTCTCTTAATTTCCTCTGAGAGGTAAGTCTAGTGTTAAATTCATCCACCTTGTTTTCGACCGCTTGGACGTTTGCCAGGAGTATGGTGGAGAAAGGAGTTTTCAAACCGCTTCAGTTCAGTCTAACCTACAGACCGCCACGTTTCCCTTGTTTCCTCGGTCGGCGGCTGTGGCTGCATGGTTCCGGGACCGATTGGAGAAGTCAAATCTTGTGGAAGGTCGGTGATTGCGTCTGGCGGGGTCCAGGGCGCTGGCAAGGACCAGGACGCTGGCTACATTTCCGAGATCGTGTCTGGCAGGGTCTCAGGCGCTGGTTGAATTACAGGGGTTGGCGGGGGGCATGTTTGTGATTCGGATGGTTCCCCGTGTTCTGCGAGAACGAGAATACCTTGCAGCGCATTCGGGTCCTTGCACGGGGTCTCCGCCATTTCGTGGGTCCTGGGTCGTGGGCAGTGGATTCCTGAGGCAGTTTGGGCTGGGTCCCGTGGTCAGTTCCCTCTTTGAGCGCCGCTGGGGTCGGGTCTCCACGTAGATCTTTCTTTCTTCCATCTCCAGTTCGCCTGGGTTGCTGGTCGGGCCTCTCCGGGTCGGGTCGCAGGGCGGGTCTCTCGGGGCCGATTTTGGCCTGGTCTCGTCATCGGGGCCCGGGTCTGATGTTTGCGGGAGAGGGTCGGTCGATCCGGGGGCTGACGTCGTTTGTTCGGCCGTATTGGGAGTTCCGACGTACATGTCGGCTCCAAATCGAGGTCGGGGCTTCACTTCCGGTTTGGGCGTGATCCACTTCCAGGTCGTGGAGGTCAAGTCGGTTCGGGTCAATAGGTCTCGGCGGGCCTCGGAGGATGTTCAAGGCTGTAAGAAAAGATAAATGAGAGAGGATAGTAGTAATGTTCTTCTTAGAATTGCATTTTAAAAGATTAGAATGAGTATACGTTCAGTAAAAAGTGGGTCTTTTGAGGAACACTCGCAGAGTCGCCTCGCTCTGGCGCCATCTTCTGAAGAAGCTAGTTAATAACTTGAAGACGCACATCCTGGTGGCGGTGTGCCCATATATCTGCTGTACTTCTGTTTATGGAAGGTAGATATCTTGGGTTTGGAAGGTGCAACCTAATGAGCCTACATGAGTTTTTGAAGTGAATCTAGGGGTACAGTGCATACTGCTGCTACTGTGCAGTGCATACTGCTGCTACTGTACATCATGGGAACCTGGATTGTAGTTTTAGGGTACGGGAGATTGAGAGTACAGAGTTCAGGAGCACAGATTTGACTTCGCAGGAGGGGGCCAGTGTTCAGGTAGGTGGTTTGAAGTGTGTCTACTTCAATGCGAGGAGTATACGAAAGAAGGTAGGGGAACTGGCAGCATGGGTTGGTGCCTGGGAATTCGATGTTGTGGCCATTTCGGAGACATGGATAGAGCAGGGACAGGAATGGTTGTTTCAGATTCCGGGGTTTAGGTGTTTTAGTAAGCTCAGAGAAGGAGGCAAAAGAGGGGGAGGTGTGGCGCTGCTAGTCAAGAACAGTATTACGGTGGCGGAGAGGATGCTAGGTGGGGACTCTTCTTCCGAGGTAGTATCGGCTGAGGTTAGAAACAGGAAAGGAGAGGTCACGCTGCTGGGAGTTTTCTATAGGCCTCCAAATAGTTCTAGGGATGTAGAGGAAAGGATGGCGACAATGTTTCTGGATACGAGCGAAAGTAACAGGGTTGTTATTCTGGAAGACTTTAACTTTCCAAATATTGACTGGAAAATATATAGTTCGAGTACATTAGATGGGTCGTTTCTTGTACAATGTGTGCAATAGTGTTTCCTGACACAATATGTTGACAGGCCAACAAGAGGCGAGGCCACATTGGATTTGGTTTTGGGTAATGAACTAGGCCAGGTGTTGGATCTGGAGTTAGGTAAGCCCTTTGGGGACAGTGACCACAATTCGGTGACGTTTACGTTAGTGATGGAAAGGGATAAGTATACCCCGCAGGGCAAGAGATATCGCTGGGGGAAGGGCAATTATGATGCCATGAGACATGACTTGGGAGGGGTAGGTTGGAGAAGTAGGCTGCAAGTGTTGGGCACACTGGATATGTGGAGCTTGTTCAAGGAACAGCTACTGCGTGTTCTTGATAAGTACGTACCGGTCAGGCAGGGAGTAAGGCATCGAGCGAGGGAGCCGTGGTTTACCAAAGAAGTGGAATCTCTTGTTAAGAGGGAGAAGGAGGCCTATGTGAAGATGAGGTGTGAATTTTCAGTTGGGGCGCTTGATAGTTACAATGTAGCGAGGAAGGATCTAAAGAGAGAGCTAAGACGAGCAAGGATGGGACATGAGACGTATTTGGCAGGCAGGATCAAGGAATACCCAAAAGCTTTCTATAGGTATGTCAGGGATAAAAGAATGACTAGGGAAAGAGTAGGGCCAGTCAAGGACAGGGATGGGAAGTTGTGTGTGGAGTCTAAAGAGATAGGCGAGATACTAAATGAATATTTTTCGTCATTATTCACTCAGGAAAAAGAGAATGTTGTGGACGAGAATGCTGAGACCCAGGCTATTAGAATAGATGGCACTGAGGTACTTAGGGAAGAGGTGTCGGCAATTCTGGACAGGGTGAAAATAGATAAGTCCCCGGGGCCTAATGAGATTTATCCTAGGATTCACTGGGAAGCCAGGGAACAGAATTCTGCGCCTTTGGCTTTGATTTTTATGTCATCATTGGCTGCAGGAATAGTGCCAGCGAACTTGAGGATTGCAAATGTGGTTCCTTTGTTCAAGAAGGGGAGTAGATACAACCCCGGCAACTATAGACCAGTGAGCCTCACGTCTGTTGAGGGTAAAGTCTTGGTGGGCATTATAAGAGACAAGATTTAGATTCATCTAGATAGGAATAATATGATTAGGGATAGTCAGCATGGCTTTGTGAAGGGTAGGTCATGCCTCACTTACCGAATCGAGTTCTTTGAGAAGGTGACTGAACAGGTAGACAAGGGTAGAGCAGTTGATGTGGTGAATAGGGATTTCATTAAGGCATTTGATAAGGTTCCCCACGGTACGCTATTGCAGAAAATACAGAGGCTGGGGATTGAGGGTGATTTAGAGATGTGGATCAGAAATTGGCTAGCTGAAAGAAGACAAAGGGTGGTGGTTGATGGGAAATGTTCAGAAAGGAGTTCAGTTACAAGTGGCATACCACAAGGATGTGTTCTGGGGCCGTTGCTGTTTGCCATTTTTATAAATGACCTAGAGGAGGGCGCAGAAGGGTATATGAGTAAATTTGCAGACGACACTAAAGTCGGTGGTGTTGTCGACAGTGCGGAAGCATGTTTCAGGTTACAGAGGGACATAGATAAGCTGCAGAGCTGGGCTGAGAGGTGGCAAATGGAGTTTAATGTACCGAAGTGTGAGGTGATTCACTTTGGAAGGAATAACAGGAATGCGGAATATTTGGCTAATGGCAAAATTCTTGGAAGTGTGGATGAGCAGAGGGATCTCGGCGTCCAAATACATAGGTCCCTGAAAGTTGCCACCCAGGTTGATAGGGTTGTGAAGAAGGCCTACGGAGTGTTGGCCTTTATTGCTAGAGGGATTGAGTTCCGGAGTCATGAGGTCATGTTGCAGCTGTACAAAACTCTGGCACGGCCGCATTTGCAGCATTGCGTACAGTTCTGGTCATCTCATTATAGGAAGGATGTGGAAGCTTTGGAACGGGTGCAGAGGAGATTTACCAGGATGTTGCCTGGTAATGGAGGGAAAATGTTATGAGGAAAGGCTGAGGGAATTGAGGTTGTTTTCGTTAGAGAGAAGAAGGTGAACAGGAGACTTAATAGATGCATACAAAATGATCAGAGGGTTAGATGTTAGGGTTACTAGCCACAGCATTTTGTTGGCTAGTCCAGTTCAATGTCTGATCAATGGTAACCATCAAGATGGTGACTTTGATTAATCAGTATGGTAATGTCATTGAATAGCAAGGGTCGGTAGTATCCTACAGTGGTTAGCTTTGATGCTTCGCAGCTCCAGGGTCTGAGGGTCGATTCCCGGGCTGGGTCACTGTATTTGCGGAATCTGCACGTTTTCCCTGTGTCTGCATTGGTCCCTCCGAGTGCTGAGATTTCCTCCCAAAAAACAAGAACGTTGCGCTAGTTGGGCAATTTGACATTCTGAATTGTCCCTCTGTCCCCGAATAGGGGCCAGAATGTGGCGCCTCGGGAGGTTTCACAGAAACAGCATTGCAATGTTAATGTGTATCTACTTGTGACAATACAAATTATCATTATTATTACTATTAATACTATAGGAGATGGCCATTGCCTTCCACTTGTGTGGTGCGAATGTAGCTGACGACTTGTCTAAGCCGCCTGTATGTTGCCCATGTCTTGCTGCATTTGGACATGGACTGTTTCATGATCTGTGGAGTCACGAATGGTCCTGAACATTGTGAAGGCATCTTCAAGCAACGTTAGTTCTGACCTTACGATGGAAGGGAGATCACTGACGAAGCACTTGACGAAGGTTGGGCCTAAGACACAACCCTAAGTAACTCCTGCAGTGATTAAAGCAAAGTTAAGCAGCGTTTAACTTGTATCTCTTCCAGTTTGGTCGGTTGCATTCGCTGCTCCCAATGTGGTCTACTCTATATCGAAGAGAGCATGCGGGCAATGGGTATTTGCTTTGCTGAGCATCTTCGGTCTATCTGCATTCAGGTCCCAACACTTCCCGTTACTTGCCATTTTAACAAAAGACCCTGCTCCCATGCCCACATGTCTGTCCTTGGCCTGCTGAAACGTTGCAGTGTAGCTTAACGCAAACTGCAGGAACAACATCTCATCTTCCGGTTAGACACGCGACACACTTCCGGTCTCAACATCAAATTCAAATTCAGATGGTTAGCTCTACCCCACCTCGACACATTTGTTTTCACCCCATTTCATTTTAACTGCCTTTTACCATTTCTTTCTTTCCTGTCTTTCTTAGTATATATTTAACACCCCCGCCATCTTATACAAATTTCCGTACCCTTTCTCCTCTTTGCTTCCCCGTTCCCCTCCATCCACATTTACAGCCCACCCTCTGATAGTAGTTTCTCTGCTGCTTAGCCTTTCACATCTTTTGGCCTCTCTGGGGTCTGCCATTAATACTCTTTCTTCTTGGTTTCCGTGGCCATTTGCATCCGGTTTCCGTTGGTTGCTGTGGCGATGACTCATCTTATATTCTCACTCCACAGTAGAATATTTCCAATTTTCTCGTTCTGATAGCTTTTACATACTGTCCTGAGACTCGAAACGTGAGCTACTTTCTCTCCCTACAGTTGCTGCCACACCTACTGAGACTTTCCAGCATTTTCTCGTTCGTTCCTGCAGTGATGTCCTGGAGCTGCGAATAATGACCAACAGTCAATGCAACAATCCTTCTTTGTGGCAGGTTTGACTGTAACCAGCGGAGAGTTTCCCCCTAATTTAGATTGACTCAATTTAACCCCTTAATCTAACGTGCACATCCCGAGACACCAAGGGGCAATTGATCATGGCCAATCCACGTAACGCAGACACATCTTTTCACACTGAAGGAGGAAACCGGAGCATTCGGATAAATCCCATGCAGACAAAGGGCGAACACACAGACGATGACAAAAGGCCGGAATTGAACCCGCGTCCATGCCGCTGTGAGGCAACAGTGCTAACCACTGTGTTACCGTGCCTTCCACGAGCCACTGTATTAAGAAGATAAGAACAATTCAGTTTCTGGTCACTGGTAGACACCAGGATGTTAATAGTTTTGGATTCAGTGATGGGAAAGCCACTAAATACCAAGGTGCGATAGGTTGGTAATCTCTTACTGGAGATGGTCATTGCCTGGCACTGATGTGGCGTGTATGTTACTTGCATTTTGACAGCGAACGTTTGGATATTTGTCCAGTTTGTCTGCATTTGTACGTGGTCTGCTTCAATGTCTGAGGTGTTGTGAATGATGCGGATCATTGTGAAAACATCCCCATACCTGAGCTTATGTTGAAACATAAATGTCGTGTTGGAAGCACCAGAAGCTGGTTGAGCCAAGATCAGCACACCCAGGAACGATTGCAGTGTTTCCACGGGTCTGAGATGACTGAGATCCAACGAGCACTGCCATCTTACTTTGTGCTAGGTATGATTCCACCCAGTGGAATGATGCCCCGTGATTCCTATTGACGCCAGCTGTGGTTTTTCCTTACACGATCAAATGTTGTATTGATGTTAAGGGCAGAGACTCACACCTCAGATCTGGAGTTTACCTCTATTGTGTATGTCAAAACCAAATATGGAGTGAAGTAAAGAGCTGAATACCGTTGGCTGAATTCAAAGTGAGAGTTAGTGCACAGCTTATTGCTCAGTGCTGCTTGGTGATATTGTTTATGACCACTCCCATCACTTTACTGAGTGTAGAGTAACAGGGCAGTATTTGGTCGTGTTGGATTTGTCCTGCTTTCCGTGTTCAGGATATATCTGACAATTATGCGTATTTGTATGTTCATTCGCACTCCTTGTTTTCTTTGGTGCCCTCACTTTGATGCGAGATCCGGGATTACACTGAGGCACACATAAGAACATTCAGAAGAAGCTGAAAAGCAAACAAAAGTACACAATGTGTGTGTAACTGACTTCCAACATGGGATAGGACAATTTCTATATCTTCTCATGGTGACTGACGTCACCACAGGGAGATGCGGGGCCCTTGCGTTCATGAGATTAATTCGAGATTTGGGATTCAGGACAGTTCGGTGAGAAGTGAGTTGTTTAGATTGCAGTTTAGAATAGTAACGATTGACCAGCTTCAAGTATGTAAGCTGGTAAGAACACATCCGGGAATTACAGTTTACAAGCGTACTTTGCATAAGATTAATGTGTATTTAGGTAGATTATAACAAACCATGCAAATGCAAATTTATCGGGAGGAGACGACAATCTTCAAATAGAAACCCAAAAAACAGCGTAATTTATGTATGCGTGGTGCAACGGGATGAATGGATCAGAGAAACAACTGGAGCTCCGATTTTCAATTTTCAGATATTACTAAATTAAAACAAAAACTGTCTCAAATCTGTTAAAATACGCCTCAGCGTGGAATGTTTCTTTCCAGCAAGTGGAGGTGCTGCATTATAGCTGGAACAACGTAACGTTAGGAACTGAGAATGTTTTCTTTGAAAATTCGCGAATCAACACTCACTCTGAAAAAAAGCAACACTGCACAGAACTACGGACAACCTCAAGTATACAATATTGACACTGAAATACATTGGTTGTTTCCTTGCGTATGTGTGAAATTCAGAGAGACAGAAATAGGTTGACGAATGTTCTTTATTAAATTTAAATGAAAAGCTGAAGGTTGGCCGGCAGCATTAGTTCGAAACTGCCCAGTGCAGGATTTTTCATGTGGCGTAACCCGTATCGTTTTTCATGGGATAGATGGAAAATAGAACACAGAACTTAGAACATTACAGCACAGGACAGGCCCTTCGGCCGTCGATGTTGCGCCGACCTGTGAAACCACTTTGAAGCCCATCTGCACTATTCCCTTAGATAGTGTCCCACGTGGCACCGGTGCAAGCTCCTGAATAGAAGCGGAATTCGATAGGTGTGGCGCCAGGTTTTCTGTCGTGAATTTCCACGAATTCTGCATTGGCGTCAACACTGAGCCTTAGAAGCGTAGAATCCCTGCCCTTGGTTTTCCACCGCTTCTCAATGTGATTTGCCAGTGAAGTCACCCAACATTGCAGGAAAACACACGGACTGGCGTGTACGTCCGGACGACATGAGTATTCCGGACAATATTGCAATAGTCAGCGTAGCTTAAATGGCAAATAATCTAGATTTGTTTTCCACTGTCGTCATGTAATGCCCCCCCCCCTCCCCCGCCGCCCCCCAGTCATTTCAGACTAAATGGCTGCAAATGCAAATAGTTCGATTGATATTTCTTTTGCACCATTTTTTTCAAAACGCGTCAGGTCCTTTCTGAGCCTTTGTTAAAGTTGAGTTTTGAATGTAGATTTGCTGGCTTGCTGCACTCTGTTTATTGAGCTTCACAACATGGAAATTGGGGATACTGTTCACACCTCTCCCCAAATGAACAACAGATCTTCCGAAGGCCAACGATGGTGGGAAAGCAATAAACTATTTGTATACAGCTGCTGGAAATTGGGAGAGACTGAACAATTGTAGCGAGAGTTCTTTGTTCAATGAAAAAACAACAATCTTCTTAAATCCTAATACCAATAGCAGCACCTAGCTTGAAGATTTTTCAAATGTTTTCAGATGTCCGGTCTTGAATGCAAATGGCCTTTCGTTGGTGTTTGATCGATGTTCATGGCAAAATCGTTAGCGGGCAAAAATACACAGTGGCCTGTATTAATTTCACACATAATTCATAAAGGTCAAAGATGGCATGGTCGCAATATACAGGTTGTTTCATTTCTATACAACAGTACTGATAGATGACCGAGCAGAAAAAGAAAAAGACACGAGTCGACACAGTAGGCACAGAGGCCATGAATGTGGGCGAAGACATTTCTAAAACTTTTAATTTGCGCAAACCGAAATACAAGGATTGGGACGCATAATGGCCCTCCTGTGCCAAAGTGGAAATATCGGCAGTGTGTCCTAACATTAGAGCCACGGGCATGCGTTCTTAGTTACAGATACACGGGGAAACACGCATAAAGCTTATGAATCCTGAAATTGCGTATTAGAACCATGCCTGACAAGAGGTGTATCAGTGCCGTTTTATAGAGGAACAACCGTAACGGATATGGAATTCATAGATGCTTTGAAGACAGATAAAGGCATCAAAGCAAAGTGTTCAACATTCTTGAGCATCCATGACGTACATGGCTATCAAATGTTTGAACACAGCGTCATTGTCAGGAATCCTTCAAATATCGTGCAAGTGAAAATCAAATTGTTCATCCATTTGAGAGTCATTAAAATATGACGAAATACACTGAACCGATAGGCGAAACAGTTTTAACAATGAACATATGCTGTTGTGGTGGCCTTATTTCCCGGTTGCAACATACAGCCACAGAAATGATGTTGAAAGTGCCTGCCCCAGATTGTGTTAGGTTGTTATATATCATCTCATCTTTTGAAGCCGTAGAATGTTATTCCCCCGATGCTAATCTCTGTAAAGTTAAACCTGTCAAAACCTCTTCACTTACTTGTCCACACTCATCATGCCAAAGTATAACGCTTTAAACAAACATATGGCCTTCTCTCGAAAGAGCTCGCCAGATTGTTTCCCTCCGTAATAGTGCATAGAAATTATACAAAATTATCATCCATATATTTGGAGGAGTAACATGCAATGTACACACATTTAGTCTGCCACTGTTAGCTGCTATTACTTATTTCGGCACTGCGCGCGCAAGATAAAACGCTTTTTTGAGGGAGAAAGTTTTGGAAAAATTCACATATGAGAATGTAAATTACTGGTGTGAATAGAGAACGTCTTCAGATACTTATTGGCAGTCAGTTTGTGGACTAGGTTATTTCGCAGTCGTCGAATTCAGATGTACAAAATACTTTCTCAGAATAAATAAAAGATAGAGGATTTCCATCGGTACATCTGCATGCGTCGGCGTAAAGGTACCATGCTGTATCCTACATAATTGACTTGACATGAAAGAGTATGTAAAACGAAAGTGCAATTTTTAAAAAAAATTGCCATATGCTTATTAGAATGTTTTATTGCACACCGAACTTACAAAGGTCAAAGATGGTATGCAGCCAAAACATCGTTTGTTTTATTATTTCTAAATGTAATTAGGAGGGAAAGAACGAAGATGCCTAGTGTTACTTATTAAACCTAAACGAAAAAAAAAAGCTTTTGTGGACTATTATATGTGGAAACAACAGAGTCCATGATATATCAACGTAAAACTGGAAGGATGCCGTCTTTTTCATGTCGGTCGCTGGTGTACTATTAGTTTCATTCACAATGTCACATTCAAGTGGAGTGCGATCAAACACCTGAAAGACATCAATATATATGTGTAACATGACCAAACCGGAAGCTGAGTATAGCGAGACAGAAAGACGCAAGCCCAAAGAGGCTTGATTGCGCCATGTTTGTGCAGAGATGGCAAATCACAGCTATATGGAGGTGCAGATTTTAGCGGTGTGCAATTTATGATACATGGAAGACTGTAAAAGTCATAAAAGCAAGGCGTTTGCCTTCATTAGGGTCTATGACCATGATATGATCTACAATGATCTTGTTTATCTCGCCATCACAGAATTTCATATTGGATTAAGTATTTCCAATGTAATGAAAATGGCAAAGAAGAAGGATTTTTTTAATACGTGTCTTCACCTTACTGCGTCCATTTGAATAGATTGAACAATTCATAATGAAAGTAGACAAAGTCATTGAGACAGGCTCTGCTATCTTCGCGCCATGTTACTTAAAGATCCCCCATGTGCTTTCAGATCATTGTTAATCTAACCTTTTCAAATAATATATGTCACCTTGTTGGGATCAGTTCTGCTTACCAACTTTGACATTGTAAATATTGGTTAAAGGTCTGCTGTTGTGTCTCATAGATCTTAAAAAGTTTAACGATTGTAAGGATGCAACAACAGTTTATTGCCGCTCGGCATGAAATTCCGAGTGGCTGAACGTTTGTAGCAAACGTTCTTTGTCAAGTGCATCAAAAAGGGCAGCACGTTGGCGCAGTGGGTTAGTCCTGCTGCCTCACAGCGCCGATGTCCCAGATTTCATCCCGGCTCTGCTCTGTGTGGAGTTTGCATATTCTCCCTATGTTTGGTGAGTTTCGCCCGCACAACCCAAAGATGTGCCAGGTAGGTGGATTGAACACGCTGAATTGCCCCTTAATTGGAACAAAAGGGGTGCAAGACATTTATTTTAAAAACTTCACCAAAAAAATGGCTCCGTGTTCGGCAGCCGTGAGAAATAAGTTATGTTTTTTCCCGATGGGCGTAATTCACGTAAGCCGAGTGTTTAAGTAGGTTGCTGGCCTTCAGGTGGAGAGAGAGGTAATGTAGCAATAAGGGTACCAGGCGCTGTGGAGTGAAGGAAGGAGAATGGGGATGGGACACATTTCAGCCATGATTGAATGCCGCAGCAGACTCGCTGGATAGAATTCGTCTAATTCTACTTCAATGACTTATGGTCGAATAAATATTTGTTGTGTCGTAGCACAGAATCATAGAATAAAATCACAGAATTCCGACAGTACAGAAGGAGGCTTTTTGGCCCATATAATCTGCGCCGACGCTCTGAAAGAGCCCAGTCCCACGGCTTGTTCCTTTCACCGCACATAACCTGCACAAATTTGGACACTGTGGGTAGATATGGCACTGCCCGTTCACATATCTTGCACATCTTTGGACCGTGCTAGGATACCCACGCAGACTAGTGCAGAAAGTCAAACTCCACACAGACACCCACCCGGGGCCGTAATTGAACCTCTATCTCTGGCGGATAAAGATAGCTTACGTGGCATGCACGTCATACTTATACGGGGAGTTGGGAGGCGGGGCCTGAATTCTAACAACGTATGCTCAGTGTAAAAAAAAGTGCAAAATCTAATCTGCACAAGTGGCGAGACAAGGATGCAGCAACAAATCTATATTTAGCAGTGAGAAACAGATACAAATGTACTGGAATGCCTCAATAGAACGGTTGCATCTAAAATTCCCGTAACAGCAGTCCCCGAACAGGCGCCGGAATGTGGCGACTACGGGCTTTTCACAGGAACTTAATTTGAAGCCGACTTGTGACAATAAGTGATTTTCCATTCATTTTCATTTCAAATTGGGCAGATTAGCAGAGAATTCGACCATCAGAGCCACGATCATGAGTTGTTTACGTCACAGTCACGGCGACAGATGCACAGCTTTGGACGCCCATATGTATCTCGCGAAATGGAAAAAGTGCCATGTTTTTCCATAGATGTTGAAGCAGCAACAGATGGAGGGAGAACCCTAAACGGATATACAATTGATGTACACAGTGAAGAGATCTGCAGGCCGGCGTCGAAGAAGTTGAACACGCTTGGCCATCGATGAGCACGAGTTAGTCGAATTTATGAATAGAGGATGATTGTATGCATATTTCTATATCTTCAGCTTGAATGACACATTCCTGATAGATTTGTGGTATAGCACAATGCTAGGAAATACACAGGACCAGGAGATGAAATGTTTCAAAGTTCGCCCTTTTTGAATTTTGTCGACTTCTATTGTAAAAAACGCGAATTGGCAACGTAACGATAGTTAAGCAGTTAGGCATAGATGGATTTTGATGATTATATATCATTACACTGATATTGAATTCAGAATGTGTATTTGTTTAAATGCTTACCTTTAAGCGTACGCCCAAACAACTGTACGTATTGAATCACATTTCGTGATCTCCCAGGCTTGGAAGTGTCGCATTGAACAAAGTGTATGGCCTCTTTCCAAATAGCCTTATGGATTTTCTTCTGTCAGAAATGACGCTATGGTGTTGGTACCATTCAATAGTGAGGCCAGGAGATGAGAAGTTGCGTCCCGCATAATCCAATTGGCTTGCAAGTGAATTTAATGTTCATCGATGGGTGTAAATTTTGATTTTCCTTATGCGGTTCGCTAACTGTGATGAAATGTGCATTGCATTATTGGCACTGTCTGAAAGTGTGGAAACGTCCGCATGCACGTTGTGGTGTACTCAGCGCAATTGAGGATCGATAACGTCCTAAAACATGGACACATTGGCGAAAGGTCCACAAAGCACAAATAGGTTTTCAAGGCCAATGCTGCGACTATTTGATCAATCTAACTGCATGGAATTTGATCGGTTTTAAATAATTCGTGTTTTTCTGTCATTTCCGTCATGCTATGAATTCACAAGGCGATACAATCTTTCGCTTCATGGAAATATTTATAAACTTAGCATAGAACTGCCTGGCTCTGTTGCTGAGACATTTATTATTATGATTATTAAGAGTATTCGTCATTTTTCAATAATATGGGCTTCGCTGGCTGGGCAAGCATTGGTTTCCCATCACTAATCGCCGTGAAAAAGTGGTGACGAGCGGCCTTCTAGATGCGCCCAAGTCGATGTGGTGTAGGTACACTCTCACAGCGTTAGGAATGGAGTTGCAGGATTTTGTCCCAACGACACTGACGGAAGGGCAATATATTTCCAAGTCAAAATGGTGAGGAACTTGAAGATGTACATCCAGGTGGCGGTGTTCCCATATATCTACTGCCCTTCTGTTTATGGACGTTAAACCTCGTGGGATTGGAAGTTACAACCTCATGAGCCTACGTGAGTTTTTGAAGTGTATCTTGGAGATTGTGCATACTGCTCCTACTGTGCTTCGTCAGGAAAAGGAGTGGAACGTTATGGAAGGATTGCGAGTCAAGGGACTGCTTTGTCTTCGATGGTGCCAACACCATGAGTGGTCTTGGAACTGCACTCAACAGGCCAGTGAGGGGAATTCCATCAGACCCCTGGAGGAAGTGCGATTGGGATTCGGGAGGTGAGTTATTTTCCAATCGTTTCCTCGTCTATTGAAAAAAATAATTTACGGCATGTGGGCTTCGTTGCTTAGGCCACCATTTATTTACCATTCGTGGTTGCCCGACATAATGCGGTGGTGAATTTTCTTCTTGAACTGCTGAACGAACTGTACTGTTCCGGAGGGAGTTCCGGGATGTTACAACAGCGAGAGAGCAGCAACGGCGATATATTTCCAAAACAGGGAAGTGATTGACATGGAGGGGCACCTCCAGGTGGTGGAGTTGCCTGTTATCTGTTGCTCTTGTCCTTCTCGAAGTCTGTGGTGCTGGCATGCGAAGGTGCTTTCTGACGAAACTTGGAAATCTACTCTAATGCTTCGTATAGATAGTACACTCATCTCCCACAGATCGCCGGTTGTGGAGAATTTGTATGTTTGTGCAACGTGGAGCAATCAAACGGGCCAGGGTCTGAGAGTCGATTCCCGGCTTAGGTAGCTGTCTTTGCGGAGTCTGCACGTCCTCCCTGTGTCTGGGTGGGACCCTCCGAGCGCTCAGGTTTCCTCCCAGGACATCCGAACGATGTGCTTGTTAGTAAATTTGGACATTCTGAATTCTCCATCTGTGTACCCGAACAGGTGCGGGAAGGTGGCGACTAGGGATTTTCCACAGGAAGTTCATTGCAATGTTAACAAATACCCACTTTTGACAATACAGATTATTATTATTGGAGGAGCTAGCCATTGCCTTGCACCTGTGTGGTGCGAAGGTCGCTTGCCACTTGTCACCGCCACCTTGGATATTGTCCAGGCCTTGATGCATTTGTACAGGCACCGCTTTATGATCTCAGGAGCCACGAATCGTGCTGAACATTGTATAGGCATCTTCACACAACCTTAATACTGACCTTACAATGGAAGGGACATAATCGGTGAAGCAGTTGACGAAGGTTGGGCCTAAGACACTACCCTGAGGACCTACTGCAGTGATGTCCTAGAGCTGAGAAGAATGGTAAATAACCAATGCGACCATGCCTCTTTGTGGCAGGTATGGCTGCTACCAGCAGACAGTTTTACACTAATTTCCATTGTCTCCAATTTAGCCAATCGCCCTTCATGGCCTATTCGATCAAATTCTACCTTGATGTCAAGGGCAGTCATTCACACCTCACATCTAATAATCAACACTTTTGGCCTTGTTCGAGCCAAGGCTGTAATGAGATCAGGACCTTAGTGCCCCTGGCGGAACCTATAAAGAGCGTCCGTGATCAATATTGCTGAGTATGCAGGGCGTCCTTGATCGAGTTATTGCTGAGCGTGTGCCGCCTTACTGATGATGGCGATTAGTGTGATCGAGTTGAATTAGTGGTAGTTTCCTGTGTAAGGGACAGACCTGGACAATTGTCCACCTTGGTGTGACGCTATACTGTGAACCCATGGATGTGGGTACAGCACGTTCTGGGGCACAAGACCTCTACTATTATCAGCTCTTCGTTGAATCCTTACAATGTTGAGGGATGCAATTTTGCTCATCGAGAATGCGCCTGTACATTAAATAAGCACATTTTCTGTCCCACCTCCCCTCATCCCCGTACCCCAGAATCTAACGTGCACATCCCTGGACACCAACGGATACTTTGTCATGGCCAATCCACCTAACCCACACACATATTTTGCACCGTGGGGGGAAACCGGAGCTCCTGGATGAATCCCATGCATACACAGCGTGAACAAACAAACCACACAGACACTAACACAAGGCCGGGATTGAACCCGCGTCCCTGCCGCTGTGAGGAAACAGTGTTAACCAATGTAGTGCCGTGCCTCCCAGTACACACTAATAAGGCAGGTACAGTTCAGTTTTTGGTCAATGGTAAATCCGGGGATGTCGATAGTCGTGGATTTATTGATGGGAAAGCCATTAAATATCAAGGCGTGATAGTTTGATAACCTCATACTGGAGATGGTCATTACCTGGCACAGATGGGGTTTATCATTTGACAGCGAATGTCTGCATTTGGTACAGATTTTGCAGCATTTGCACGTGGTCTGCTTCACTGTCGAAGGTATTGAGAATGATGGGGAACATTCTTCAATCATGCCCACTTCTGACCCTCTGTTGAAAAAAATCGTCATTTATGAAGCATCCGAAAATGGGTGGGCCTAAAACAGCACCCCGAGGAACTCTGGGAGCGCACTCTCGGGTCTAAGATGACCGAGAACAATCCAGCACTACCAACTTCACCCAGTGGAACATTGTCCCGTGATTCCCATTGACTCCACCTTTATTGGACTAGTCGATTTTTTTGGATTTCGGCGGCAGCGGTGCGCAGGGGCCCTCTGGGAGCATTGTGCAGGTCAAGGATCGGAGGTGGAGGAGCAGTCTCTGTCAGCGAGAGAACATGAGAACATCTCAGACACTCAGAAGGTAAGAAGGTAAGTAAGTGATTTTTACTTTTATACCTTTTTTCAAATTGTGTGTGTCGGGGGGAAACTGAAGTGACATCACAGAAAAACTGTGGCCAGAGTGGCTGGTTGGGATTCTAACCTAAATTTTAAAAAAAATTGAGTATTTGGGAACTAATTAAACATAATAACTTAATTATAATTTAGAGGATATCTAAGCCAGAGATCGGAGAGTATTATAGTTAGCTATCGCATTTCTATTAGAAATCTAGTGCTAGGAAACAGATAGTTGACAGTAACTTTGCAATTTAAAAAAAAAGTATTAAAAAAAAAAAGACAAATTTTAATTTTAATTAATTGACGCAATGTCAGTTAGGGGGGTGCTGTGCTCTGACTGTGAGATGTGGCAGGTCCGGGAGGCTTCCAGCGTCCCGGATGGCTTCATCTGCAGAAAGTGCACCCAACTGCAGCTCCTCACAGACCGCATGGTTCGGTTGGAGCAGCAATTGGATGCACTTAGGAGCATGCAGGTGGCGGAAAGCGTCATAGATCGCAGTTATGTAAATGTGGTCACACCCAAGGTGCAGGCAGAGAAATGGGTGACCACTAGAAAGGGCAGGCCGTCAGTGCAGGAATCCCCTGTGGTTCTCCCCCTCTCGAACAGATATACCCCTTTGGATACTGTCGGGGGGGATAGCCTATCAGGGGAAAACAGCAGCAGCCAGAGCAGTGGCACCACAGCTGGCTCTGATGTTCAGAAGGGAGGGTCAAAGCGCAGAAGAGTAATAGTAATAGGGGACTCTATAGTCAGGGGCACAGATAGGCGCTTCTGTGGACGTGAACGAGACTCCAGGATGGTATGTTGCCTCCCTGGTGCCAGGGTCCAGGATGTCTCCGAACGGGTAGAGGGAATCCTGAAGGGGGAGGGCAAACAGGCAGAGGTCGTTGTACATATTGGTACTAACGACATAGGCAGGAAGGGGCATGAGGTCCTGCAGCAGGAGTTCAGGGAGCTAGGCAGAAAGTTAAAAGACAGGACCTCGAGGGTTGTAATCTCGGGATTACTCCCTGTGCCACGTGCCAGTGAGGCTAGAAATAGGAAGATAGAGCTGACAAACACGTGGCTAAACAGCTGGTGTAGGAGGGAGGGTTTCCGTTATCTGGACCACTGGGAGCTCTTCCGGGGCAGGTGTGACCTGTATAAGATGGACGGGTTGCATCTAAACCGGAGAGGCATAAATATCCTGGCCGCGAGGTTTGCTAGTGACACACGGGAGGGTTTAAACTAGTATGGCAGGGGGGTGGGCACGGGAGCAATAGGTCAGAAGGTGAGGGCATTGAGGGAGAACTAGGGAATAGGGACAGTGTGGCTCTGAGGCAGAGCAGACGGGGAAAAGTTGCTGAACACAGCGGGTCTGGTGGCCTGAAGTGCATATGTTTTAATGCAAGGAGCATTACGGGTAAGGCAGATGAACTTAGAGCTTGGATTACTACTTGGAACTATGATGTTGTTGCCATTACAGAGACCTGGTTGAGGGAAGGGCAGGATTGGCAGCTAAACGTTCCAGGATTTAGATGTTTCAGGCGAGATAGAGGGGGATTTAAAAGGGGAGGCGGAGTTGCGCTACTTGTTCGGGAGAATATCATAGCTATACTGCGAGAGGACACCTCAGAGGGCAGTGAGGCTATATGGGTAGAGATCAGGAATAAGAAGGGTGCAGTCACAATGTTGGGGGTATACTACAGGCCTCCCAACAGCCAGCGGGAGATAGAGGAGCAGAGAGGGAGACAGCTTTTGGAAAAGAGTAAAAACAACAGGGTTGTGGTGATGGGCGACTTCAACTTCCCCAATATTGACTGGGACTCACTTAGTGCCAGGGGCTTAGACGGGGCGGAGTTTGTAAGGAGCATCCAGGAGGGCTTCTTAAAACAATATGTAAACAGTCCAACTAGGGAAGGGGCGGTACTGGACCTGGTATTGGGGAATGAGCCCGGCCAGGTGGTAGATGTTTCAGTAGGGGAGCATTTCGGTAACAGTGACCACAATTCAGTAAGTTTTAAAGTACTGGTGGACAAGGATAAGAGTGGTCCGAGGATGAATGTGCTAAATTGGGGGAAGGCTAATTATAACAATATTAGGCGGGAACTGAAGGACATAGATTGGGGGCGGATGTTTGAGGGCAAATCAACATCTGACATGTGGGAGGCTTTCAAGTGTCAGTTGAAAGGAATACAGGACAGGCATGTTCCTGTGAGGAAGAAAGATAAATACGGCAATTTTCGGGAACCTTGGATGACGAGTGATATTGTAGGCCTCGTCAAAAAGAAAAAGGAGGCATTTGTCAGGGCTAAAAGGCTGGGAACAGACGAAGCCTGTGTGGCATATAAGGAAAGTAGGAAGGGACTTAAGCAAGGAGTCAGGAGGGCTAGAAGGGGTCATGAAAAGTCATTGGCAAATAGGGTTAAGGAAAATCCCAAGGCTTTTTACACGTACATAAAAAGCAAGAGGGTAGCCAGGGAAAGGGTTGGCCCACTGAAGGATAGGCAAGGGAATCTATGTGTGGAGCCAGAGGAAATGGGCGAGGTACTAAATGAATACTTTGCATCAGTATTCACCAAAGAGAAGGAATTGGTAGATGTTGAGTCTGGAGAAGGGGGTGTATATAGCCTGGGTCACATTGTGATCCAAAAAGGCGAGGTGTTGGGTGTCTTATAAAATATTAAGGTAGATAAGTCCCCAGGGCCTGATGGGATCTACCCCAGAATACTGAAGGAGGCTGGAGAGGAAATTGCTGAGGCCTTGACAGAAATCTTTGGATCCTCGCTGTCTTCAGGGGATGTCCCGGAGGACTGGAGAATAGCCAATGTTGTTCCTCTGTTTAAGAAGGGTAGCAAGGATAATCCCGGGAACTACAGGCAGGTGAGCCTTACTTCAGTGGTAGGGAAATTAGTGGAGAGAATTCTTCGAGACAGGATCTACTCCCATTTGGAAGCAAATGGACGTATTAGTGAGAGGCAGCACGGTTTTGTGAAGGGGAGGTCGTGTCTCACTCACTTGATAGAGTTTTTCGAGGAGGTCACTAAGATGATTGATGCAGGTAGGGCAGTAGATGTTGTCTATATGGACTTCAGTAAGGCCTTTGACAAGGTCCCTCATGGTAGGCTAGTACAAAAGGTGAAGTCAAACGGGATCAGGGGTGAACTGGCAAGGTGGATACAGAACTGGCTAGGCCATAGAAGGCAGAGGGTAGCAATGGAGGGATGCTTTTCTAATTGGAGGGCTGTGACCAGTGGTGTTCCACAGGGATCAGTGCTGGGACCTTTGCTATTTGTAGTATATATAAATGATTTGGAGGAAAATGTATCTGGTCTGATTAGTAAGTTTGCAGACAACACAAAGGTTGGTGGAATTGCGGATAGCGATGAGGACTGTCTGAGGATACAGCAGGATTTAGATTGTCAGGAGACTTGGGCGGAGAGATGGCAGATGGAGTTTAATCCGGACAAATGTGAGGTAATGCATTTTGGAAGGGCTAATGCAGGTAGGGAATATACAGTGAATGGTAGAACCCTCAAGAGTATTGAAAGTCAAAGAGATATAGGAGGACAGATCCACAGGTCATTGAAAGGGGCAACACAGGTGGAGAAGGTAGTCAAGAAGGCATACGGCATGCTTGCCTTCATTGGCCGGGGCATTGAGTATAAGAATTGGCAAGTCATGTTGCAGCTGTATAGAACCTTAGTTAGGCCACACTTGGAGTATAGTGTTCAATTCTGGTCGCCACACTACCAGAAGGATGTGGAGGCTTTAGAGAGGGTGCAGAAGAGATTTACCAGAATGTTGCCTGGTATGGAGGGCATACGCTATGAGGAGCGATTGAATAAACTCGGTTTGTTCTCACTGGAACGAAGGAGGTTGAGGGGCGACCTGATAGAGGTATACACAATTATGAGGGGCATAGACAGAGTGGATAGTCAGAGGCTTTTCCCCAGGGTAGAGGGGTCAATTACTAGGGGGCATAGGTTTAAGGTGAGAGGGGCAAGGTTTAGAGTAGATGTACGAGGCAAGTTTTTTACGCAGAGGGTAGTGGGTGCCTGGAACTCGCTACCAGAGGAGGTAGTGGAAGCAGGGACGATAGGAACATTTAAGGGGCATCTTGACAAATATATGAATAGGATGGGAATAAAAGGATACGGACCAAGGAAGTGTAGACGATTGTAGTTGAGTCGGGCAGTATGGTCGGCACGGGCTTGGAGGGCCGAAGGGCCTGTTCCTGTGCTGTACATTTCTTTGTTCTTTGTTCTTTTGATTCCTTACACGATCAAATCTTGTGTTGATCTTTGTATTGATTGTATTCAGTGTATTAAATGTTGTATTGAAGGGCGGCATGGTAGCACAGTAGGTAGCACAATTGCGTCACAGCTCCCGTGTCCCAGGTTCCATTCGCGGCTTGGGTCACTGTCTGTGCGGAGTTTGCACGTTCTCCCGCTGTCTGCGTGGGTTTCCTCCGGGTGCTCCGGTTTCCTCTCACAGTCCTAAGATATGCAGGTCAGATTGATTCACCATGCTAAATTGCCGTTGGGGTAGGTGCGGTTGCTGAGTTACTGGGATAGAGTGGAGGTATGGGCTTAGGTAGGGTGCTCTTTCCAAGAGCCGGTGCAGACACGATGGGCCGAATGGCCTTCCTGTGCACTGTAATTTCAATGATTCTATGATGACTGATGTCAAGGGCAGTCACTCTCACATCAAGTATGGAGTTTAGCTCTATTGTGCATGTTCAAAGCAAGGCTGGAATGAATGAAAGAGCTGAATAACCCTGGCTGAATTCAAACAGAGCGTCAGTGAGCAGCTTATTGCTAAGTAAGTGCTGCATGGTGCCACTTTTTATGACCACTCCCATCACGTTACTAATCAATGAGTGTAGAGTGGTAGGGCAGTATTCGCCAGGTTTGATTTGTCCTGATTATTTCCACATTACACTGGAAAGAAGCAGAAAGCACACAACGGTACATAATGGTAAGTGTATGACATGAGACATGCAATTGGACAATGTCTATATCTTTTCATGGTGATCTGAGTCACCACAGCGCGATTCAAGGCCCTCGTGTTCATGAGGTTTTGTGATTCAGAATGTTTGACTCCTTACGTGCTGTTGACACTTTAAACCGCATTTGCATTGGTGAATGCATCGACAAACTTATTTTTCCATAACTGTGCTCTTCCTTATATTGATGGAACAAGGGAAATGAGCTTGTAGTGCACATTGAAATTGGCCGGTACAATTTTGTGAGCATCACAAAAGCTGCAAGGGGTTCTGGGCTGGGATCTAAATATCCAAGGATGTATGCCCGATCGAATGGACAGGCAGATGGACAAAATGGGCAATATTGCATTCTTAGTTTTGAATGAAGTTAAATCAATAGCAAGGCTCGATGTTGGATCAGAAGGCTTAGAATCTGTGTGGGTAGGGTTGCGGAATCGCAAAGGGAAAATGACCCCGATGGGAGTGATGTTCAGGATTCTTAGCAGTAGACAGGATGTGGGACAGAAAATAAATCAGGAGATAGAAAAGTACAGAAGGCAATATTACAATAATCATGGGGTACTTCAATATGCATGTAGACTGGGAAAATTAGGTTGATACTAGATCCCTGCAAAAGTAATTTGTGGAATGTCTCGGAGATGTGTTTTTCGAGCAGCGTGTGACAGCGCGTACGGGGGAACCAGAGAATTCTGGATTTGGTGATGTGTAATTTGGCAGACTTGACGCGGGAACGTAAGGTGAAGGCACCTTACGGGAGCAGAGACCACAACATTATATAATTTACTCTGCACTTTGAGAGGGAGAGGCTGCATTGAGCTGTAACGGTATAACAATTAAATAAAGGAAAGCACAAAGACATGAGGGAGGAGTTCATTGGAAAAGGAGCCGAGCAACGAAGACAGGGAATAGCAATGGCAGGGTTTTTTTTGTTGCTATGAGGGAAGAACAACAGTAATTCATCCCAAAGAGGAGGAAACATGCTAAGGCGCGGACAAGGCATCCATGGCTGATGAAGAATGTCAAGGACAGCATAAAAGCTAAAGAAAAAGCAGACAAACTAGCGAGGATTTGTGGGAATTCAGAGGATTGGGAACACTTTAAAAGCGATCAGAGGACAACTAAAATAGCAATCAGGGGGTAGAGAATGAAGAATGTGTGCAAGTTAGCTAGTAATATGAAGAAAGATAGGAAATTGTTCTTCAATATATAAAACGTAAGCGAGAGGCAAAAAAGATATTGGACCAGTGGAAAATGTGGCTGGAGATGGATGAATCGGGCACAAAGAAATGGCAGACGTACTGTATTGTTGCGTTGCATCAATATTCACGGTGGAAGACACCAGTCGGATGTCAGAGCATCAGCTGAACTAGGGAGCAGATATGACTTCAGTGACCATTATTAAGGAGTATGGTCAGGGGAAACTGAAAGTCTGAAGGTGGATAAGTCACTTGAAACGGATGGACTACACCTCAGTGTCCGAAAGAGGATAGCTGAGGAACTTGTGGAGGCATTTGTGATGTTCTTTCAGGAATCACTGGAGGCAGGAAAGGTTCCAGAGGACTGGAAAGAGGTTGGCAGCCGGTGACTAACGGTGTGCCTCAGGAGTCTGTGCTAGCACGACACCTTTTCACAATGTACATTAATGGCATGGAAGAAGGAACTAAAGGCACTGTTGCTAGGTTTGCAGAGGATACAGAAATATGTACAGGGATAAGTAGTAGTGAGGAGGCAATGGGGGATGCAGAAGGATTTGAACACGCTCGGGGAGTGTGCACTGCAGTGGTAAATAAAATACAATGTGGAAAAGTGTGAGATTATGCACATTGGAAGGAGGAATTAGGGCTTAGACTATTTTCTAAATGGGGAAATAGTTAGTAAATCAGAAGCACAAACGGACTTGGGAGTCCTTGTTCACGATTCTCTTAAGGTTAAAGTGTAGGTTCAATCGGCAGTTAAGAAGGCAAATGCAATGTTAGCATTCATGTCAAGAGGGAAGGAGTACAAGACCAGGGACGTACTTCTCAGGCTGCATAGGCTCTGTTTAGACCCTATTTGGAGTATTGTGAGCAGTTTTGGGCTCGGTATCTCTGGAAGGATGTGCTGGCTTGGAAAGGGTCCAGAGGAGGTTCACAAGAATGATTCCTGGAATGAAGAACTTCTCGCATGAGGAATGGGTGAGGATCTGGGTCTGTACTCGCTGGAGTTAGACGGATGAGGGGAGGATCGTATGGAAACTTGCAAGACACTGCGAGGCCTGGATATAGTGGACGTGGAGAGGGATGTTTCCACTTATAGGAAAAACTATAACCAGAGGACACCATCTCAGACTAAAGGGAACATCTTTTAAAACAGAGATGAGGAGGAATTTTTTCAGCCAAAGGGGGGTGTATCTGTGGAACTCTTTGACGCAGAAGGCTGCGAAGGCCAAATCACCGAGTGTCTTTAAGGCAGTGATAGGTAAGTTCTTGATGAAAGGGGATCAGGGGTTATGGGGAGAAGGTAGGAGAATGGGGATGAGAAAGAATCAGCCATGATTGAATTGCGGAGCAAGCTCGATGGGCCGAGTGGCCTAATTCTGCGCCATTGCGTTATGGTCTTATGTCCTATGTGTAGTTAAAGACAGTGTGAGACACCTTGAAAACACATCGTGGAGTTGATTCCAAAGGCGGCTTTCTGCCTGTGATAACAAAAAGATCCGAATAGTTGAGTAAAGGGTGGTATTCTCAGGGTCAAAGGGAACGGAATCATCAGCGACAGACTCGTACCTTGTAAGTCCTAATCCGAAGAAACGGATACCGGTCCACATCCCGTCCGGCTTACACGCTAATTACGAGACCCAGCTCGGTATTCCTCCACCCAATCGTGGGGAATCTCGCATAATACTAGATCCACGGGGACATCGATTATGTTATTTCCCTGGACAGTTTGAGCCTTATTATACATTTCCCCTCAAGCCCGAACGTTTCAATCGAATAGCAACATCTTTGATTTGCACTTTTCTGCAGATCCAATGGTTCATGTAATGAGTATTATGAACTTCCTGAAATCCATGCAAATAAGTCTTACATAGTCAACAAGTGCCCCTCCCCTATACATACTGTGGTAGTATGTATTGGGGGTAATGTGGGACTGGAAGCCCTAATGTCATTGGCTGACAGATCCCGGTTCCTGGTTGGCCGTTGACCTCTAGCTCCGCCCTGAAGGCGGAGTATAAGAAGCTGGAGTCTTCCCCCGCAGGCCCGTTTACTATCGAGCTGCGGGGGAACAGACACGCTTAATAACGCCTCATCGACTTCACTCTATTCGTCTCACGGAGTCTTTGTCCGCTACAATTTATTAAGCGTGCCTATGAAGGACTATGGAGCTCAGGATCATTCCGGAATGCCTGAGGATCAGCCCCCACGCAGTAAACGCGGCAGCAGCCTTCAAGCACTGGCAGACTTGCTTCGAGGCCTACCTCAGAACGACCACCGGCCGGGTCTCAGAAGACCAAAAACTGCAGGTCCTGCACTCGAGGGTGAGCACGGAGATTTTCTCCCTCATCGAAGACTCGGAGGATTTCCAGACGGCGTTCGCGGCACTGAAAAGTCTCTATGTCCGCCCAGTTAACCAAATCTACGCTCGCTACCAGCTCGCGGCGAGACGGCAAGCTCCCGGAGAATCGAGGGACGAATTCTATGCCGCGCTGCTGATTTTGGGACGAGCCTGCAGCTGCCCGTCGGTGAACGCAAACGAACACACGGACATGTTAATGCGCGATGCTTTTGTGGCTGGTATGCAATCCTCCCAAATCCGCCAAAGACTTCTAGAAAAAGAGTCGCTAGGACTCTCAGAGGCACGGGCCCTAGCAGCCTCCCTAGACGTGGCCGCGCGTAATACCCGCGCCAACGGCCCCGACCACGCGGCAATCCATTGGGCCCCGTACGTACCCATCGCGGCAAACCCCCTAACCCCCCAGGACACCCCACAGGCTTGCGCGGTCCAAACGTCGAGTCGCACCGGGGGCGCCCGCTGTTATTTCTGCGGCCAGGCGAAACACCCCCGACAGCGCTGCCCGGCCCGCACAGCTATCTGCAAAAGCTGCGGGGAAAAGGGCCATTATGTGGTTGTGTGCCGGTCCCGCGAGGTCACCGCTGTCCCGGGAGCACAGGGAGCTCTGCAAGCAGTTTACGCGCCCCAATCCCCCCCCCAGCACACCATGTACGACCCGCAGGCGCAGCCGCTCTGGGTCCCGACCACCGCTTTCCCGGGAGAACTGGGAGCTCTGCACGCCACTTACGCTCCCAACCCCCCTCCCCGCAGCCAATGTATGACCCGCCGCCGGCGCTACCGCTTTGGGTCCCGGCCAACACTCTCCACGGAGAGGAGGGAGTTTTGCGCGTCCCTAACGCCACCCTAACCCCCACCCCGCGCCCCACGCCTGACCCGCCGGCGCCACCTACTTGCGCCCCGACCACCGCTGTCCCCGGTGAGGGAGCTCCGTGCGGTCCTCGCACTCGCGGTCCTAGCGCTCGCGGTCCTAGCGCTCCCCAGCCCCCCCCCCCTCCCCCAGCACACCATGTGCAACCCGCAGCCGCCGCCATTTTGGGTCCCGGCCACGACGAGGGGAGCAGGGGCGCCGCCATCTTGGACCGCCCCAGACATGTACGACGCGTGGGCGCGGCCATTTTGTCCACCCCCGCCGTCTTCTTGTGACCCCCCAGCCACGTGCGATGTATGGGGGCGGCCATTTTGTCCATCCCCGACGCCATCTTGGACGGCAACAACAGACCCCACTCCACTACTACAACCACGGCTCGCTTCAATTACGCTCGATCAAGCTCGGCACCGGACACTCCAGACGACGACGACAACGGTGCTAATAAACGGCCACGAGACGCCATGCCTAGTTGACTCCGGGAGCACGGAGAGCTTTATACACCCCGACACGGTAAGACGCTGTTCCTTGACCACCTATCCCAGTGCACAAAAGATTTCCCTAGCTGCAGGATCCCACTCCGTACAGATCCTGGGATTCTGCATAGTTACCCTAACGATGCAGGGGAGGGAGTTCAAAAACTACAAACTAAACGTCCTTCCCCAACTCTGTGCCCCCACCTTGCTGGGATTAGATTTCTAATGCAATCTGCAGAGCCTTACGTTCAAATTCGGCGGCCCCATACCCCCACTCACTATCTGCGGCCTCACAACCCTCAAGGCGCAACCCCCGTCCTTGTTTGCGAACCTCACCCCGGATTGCAAACCCGTCGCCACTAGGAGCAGACGGTACAGCGCCCAGGACCGGACCTTCATTCGGTCCGAAGTCCAGCGGCTACTAAAGGAGGGCATAATCCAGGCCAGCAATAGTCCCTGGAGAGCGCAGGTGGTAGTAGTGAAGACAGGGGAGAAACAAAGGATGGTCATTGACTATAGCAAGACCATCAACAGGTACACACAACTAGACGCATACCCTCTCCCCCGCATATCCGACATGGTCAACCGGATTGCCCAATATAAAGTCTTCTCCACCGTGGACCTCAAGTCCGCCTACCATCAGCTCCCCATCCGCCCAAGTGACTGCAAGTACACAGCCTTCGAGGCAGACGGGCGATTATACCATTTCCTACGGTCCCTTTTGGCGTCACAAACGGGGTCTCGGTCTTCCAACGGGAGATGGACCGAATGGTTGATCAACATGGGTTGTGGGCCACGTTCTCGTATCTCGACAATGTAACCATCTGCGGCCACGATCAGCAGGACCACGACGCCAACCTCCACAAATTCCTCCAGACCGCCAAAGCCTTGAACCTCACGTACAACGAGGACAAGTGCGTTTTTAGCACCAATCGGCTAGCCATTCTGGGCTACGTAGTGCGCAATGGGATAATAGGCCCCGACCCCGAACGTATGCGCGCACTCATGGAATTCCCCCTCCCGCACTGCCCAAAAGCCCTGAAACGCTGCCTGGGGTTCTTTTCATACTACGCCCAGTGGGTCCCCCAGTACGCAGACAAGGCCTGCCCCCTAATACAGACCACGACCTTCCCTCTGTCGACAGAGGCTTGTCAGGCCTTCAGCCGCATCAAAGCGGATATCGCAAAGGCCACGATGCGCGCCATCGACGAGTCCCTCCCCTTCCAGGTCGAGAGCGACGCCTCCGACGTAGCTCTAGCGGCCACCCTTAACCAAGCGGGAAGACCCGTGGCCTTTTTCTCCCGGACCCTCCACGCCTCAGAAATCTGCCACTCTTCAGTAGAAAAGGAAGCCCAAGCCATAGTGGAAGCTGTGCGACATTGGAGGCATTACCTGGCCGGCAGGAGATTCACTCTCCTCACGGACCAACGGTCGGTAGCCTTCATGTTCGATAATGCACAGCAGGGCAAAATCAAAAACGACAAGATCTTAAGGTGGAGGATCGAGCTCTCCACCTTCAACTATGAGATTTTGTATCGTCCCGGAAAGCTGAACGAGCCGTCCGATGCCCAATCCCGCGGCACATGTGCCAACGCACAAATTAACTGCCTCCAAACCCTCCACGAGGACCTCTGCCACCCGAGGGTCACTCGGTTTTACCACTTCATCAAGTCCCGCAATCTCCCAAACTCTTTAGAGGAGGTCCGTACAGTCACAAGGGACTGCCACATCTGCGCGGAATGCAAGCCGCATTTTTTCAGGCCAGATGGAGCGCACCTGATTAAGGCTTCCCGCCCCTTTGAACGCCTCAGTCTCGATTTCAAAGGGCCCCTCCCCTCCACCGACCGCAACGAATATTTTCTTAATGTGGTGGACGAATACTCCCACTTCCCTTTTGCCATTCCCTGTTCTGACATGACCGCGGCCACAGTCATTAAAGCCCTGAACAGCATCTTCACACTGTTCGGTTATCCCGCTTACGACCACAGCGACAGGGGGTCCTCTTTCATGAGTGACGAGCTGCGCCAGTTCCAGCTCAGCAAGGGCATAGCCTCAAGCAGGACGACCAACTACAACCCCCGGGGGAATGGGCAAGTAGAGAGGAAGAACGGCACGGTCTGGAAGACCGGCCTACTGGCCCTACGGTCCAGGGACCTCCCAGTTTCACGGTGGCAGGAGGTCCTCCCGGACGCTCTCCACTCCATCCGGTCGTTATTATGTACAAGCACTAATCAAAAGCCTCATGAGCGTCTCCTTGTTTTCCCTAGGAGGTCCTCCTCTGGAACGTCGCTGCCGACCTGGCTGGCGGCCCCAGGACCCATCCTGCTCTGAAAGCATGTGCGGGCACATAAGGCGGACCCGTTGGTCGAAAGGGTTCACCTCCTCCACGCGAATCCCCAGTACGCCTACGTGGAGTACCCCGACGGCCGACAGGACACGGTCTCCCTGCGGGATCTGGCGCCCGCCGGTAACACGCACAGCCCCGCCCCCCCCCCCGACACCATCAACCCAACCGCCCCCCTTCCTGCCACCACCGCACCCCGCGACCGCCCCCTTCCCAGGAGGATCGGTACCCTTCCCCTCAGCACCGACCAAGAATAAAGCCCAAGCTGAAACCGTAAGGCTCCTGGAGGCGACAACACCGGTACAAGCACCATCACCACCGGGGCCGAGGCGATCGACATGGACGACCAGACCACACGACCGACTCATGGCGACGATCTAAAACTAAATATGGACTTTTCACAAGAACATTTTGCTTTTCTTCCCATACCCTCTGTAAATAGTTGCAAGAGGACAAAATTGTACAATACTGTATTGCCTTGTGAATGTTTTTTTTCCTCCCAGGACCAGCCCTGTAAACCCTTCCCACCATATGAAGCATCACCCCGCCGGGTTCAGTTTTGACAAGGGGTGAATGTGGTAGTATGTATTGGGGGTCATGTGGGACTGGAAGCCCTAATGTCATTGGCTGACAGATCCCGGATCCTGGTTGGCCGTCGACCTCGAGCTCCGCCCTGAAGGCGGAGTATAAGAAGCCGGAGTCTTCCCCCGCAGGCCAGTTTACTATCGAGCTGCGGGGGAACAGACACGCTTAATAAAGCCTCATCGACTTCACTCTATTCGTCTCACATAGTCTTTGTGCGCTACACATACATACTATATTAACACCCACCGAAACACATAGTAAACATAGCAAATCTATACACCCCCTCACATCCCCCAGTCTCGACAAACAAAAATAAAAAATAGACCCCCACCCCACCCCGGGTTGCGGCTGCTGCTGACCATTGCCTACCGTTCTGCCAAGAAGTCCAAGAACGGTTGCCACCGCCTGAAGAACCTTTGCACGGATCCGCTAATGCAAGTTTCACCCTCTCCAATTTAGTAAACCCCGCCATATCGTTAACCCGGGATTCCACGCTTGGTGGCCTCGCATCTTTCCACAGAAGAAGCATCCTTCGCCAGGCTACCAGGGACGCAAAGGCCAGAATACGGGCCTCTTTCGCCTCCTGCAATCCCGGCTCCTCTGCAACACCAAATAGTGTGAGCCCCCAGCCCGTTTTGACCCTGGATCCAACCATCCTCTACACCGTCCTCGCTACGCCCTTCCAAAATTCTTCCAGCGCTGGGCATGCTGAGAACATATGGGTGTGGTTTGCTGGGCTCCCTGAGCACCTAACACACGAGTCCGAAAACCCCAACAAAGCGGCTCATCAATGTCCCGGTAATGTGTGTCCTGTGCAGCACCTTAAACTGTATGAGGGTGTGCCTCGCGCACCAAGAGGAAGAGTTCACCCTCCCTAGGATATCTGCCCACGTCTCCTCCTAGATCTCCTCTCCAACTCCTCTTCCCACTTACCGTTCAGCACCTCCATCGAAGCCTCCTCCTCCACTTGCATCACCTGTTATGTTGCCGAGATCTTCCCCTCTCCAACAGACGCCGCCGAGAGCACCCTGTCCTGTAACGTGCTTGGCGGCAGCAGCGGGAAGTCCACGCCCTTACCTGTAGATATCTAAAGTCGTTTCCCGGGGGGGGGGGGGGCGGGAGCCCGTACTTCTCCTCCAGCTCACAGAGGCTCGCGAACTTCCCATCCACAAACATGACCCGAAGCGTCTTATCCCTGCTCTGTGCGACCACGAAAACCCTCCATCTATTCTCCCTGGAGCACACCGATGGTTCCTCCGTAGCGGGGTCCACACCAACGCCCCGACTTCCCCCCCGGTGCCGCCTCCATTGCCCCCAAATTTTGAGGGCAGCCGCCACCACCGGGCTCGTAGTATACCTCTGTTGCTAACGTTTGGTTGGTTCTTAATTCGTAATTTGCTCTGTTTGTTGGACCTTTGCTCTTGAGTCGCCAGGTATATTTATGATACCGCCACGAGGTTCAAGTTCAAGTAATGATCAATAACTCAACACACCAATTAGTAAGATTCAAATCAAAACACATTTATTACACACAGTAAATCACTACTCATGCATAAACTCTATTTTCTATGCTATTCCTATCTCTAAGAGTCCTATACTTAGCTTCGGACTAACCCACCAGGTCAGGGCGACAAATAACCTTTCATGCAGGTCCTGTGTCTGCGGGATTCAAAAGCTGGTATTGACTGGTAGCTAGGAGCGCCTGTCTCGTAGCGAGCATTGACGTGAGACTTACTTGGTTGGCGGCAGCGAGGCAAGTCACTTTCAAGGATTGGATTAAGCTGCTGAGTGACCCTGCCAAAGAAGAACGATTGGAACTTGGGGGCTTTACTTTATTGTCCCCAGGGTCTTCCCACACTTCGGCGCGGACCCCTTACCTGGTTCCAATTGATTGGTCTACTTTCCCATCACTTGGATCGATTTCTCCAATCCTGGAGTCGTTCCCTGATCGTTGGGCCTTCCGATGTCCGATGGCCTTCCTTTGCCTTGGCTCCTGCTGGCGCCGAGGAGTCTGGCTTGGCTTGCTTCACCTTAACTGTTGCCATTGTGCCCTGGAATCGCTCATTACTATGCAGATGGCTGCTGCATTAATATGCAGATGGCTGCTGGTTTCAGTGCTGTCTGGTTTCTTACAGGTTCCAATACACATGATTTCTGTATTGGCTAGTCTTTGCCTGTGTTGGCTGAATGTCCCTTCAGCCTTTGCGGTTCTCCATTTTAAGTAGGGAAGTGGCCAACCCAGGTGATTACACTGCCTCCTTGTGATCGTATCGCGAAGCGTGAGGGATCACATAACTGTGTAGTCTTCTTTCCCTGACCCGCGAGCACTCGTCTATGGCCTCTACACTGACCATAACTATGCAAGAAAATGTTTAATTAACATTCTAAGTGGCGCGATGTCAAAACAGGGACATGCATTACAAAATTTTAAAACTGGTACCTCTAACTGTCCTCAATAAACTACACTCACTCAAACATTCAATCATACTAACTTCCTAAACAATACGAAATGAAAACAGCATTTACATTTTTCCTCGCTTGGCAGTCAAACACAGGGTTGTACAATCTTTCCATTTCTTTATTTACAGAAGAACGCAAACGAATGTCCTTTATTATAGATCGAGGGGTTCGGGGGCCTGGGGATAACTGAACATAGGGGATCTTATTCTCTATACCGGGGTGCGAGCGCGGCAGGCTCTCCTTCTCCATTTTCTCAGGCGGATTGTCTGCACGATGCTGCTGAGTATCGCCAACACTAATAGGGATTCGACTACGTCGGAAATGGAAGACCACATTATGAGCTTATCACACCATGATGGTGTGGTGTTGCCTGTTACTGGGCTCTGGGTGCTATGGGGAAGTGGATCATTAACGGATGGGGGGGGGGGCGGTTGGGGGTCAGGGGGTTAGCGATCGCGCGCACCCGGATAAACATTGCAATAACGAAAAACATGTATGCCGTCTTCATTGTTATCTTCTTTCTCTTCTCTTACTTTCCGTTTCGTCTCTTTTCCTGGAGCTTCTGGGGTACTGTGGGAGCAAGCATAGTTTCTGTTACAATTTTGTTTGATATCTCGTGCATTAGTATGTCTGTACTTTAGTGCCAATTCTCCCTTTATAATTCGTCACCATGTGTGAATACCTCATTTTTTAAAAAACGAATATTCAGGGCATGACACAATTACAAATACTGAAACAGTGCGAGCCGTCTCACAGGCTGTGCGATTTACCATCCGATTGTTTGAGGTGGTCGTCGTCGGGGCTGCCTCTCGTGATTAGCTTCGAATATCAGGAGAGTAGTTATGATTGTTGGATGCCGACAAACTAGTTCCTCTGAACTATTGTCTGGGACAAACCTGAACCTTTAACAGCCAGTGGCCGTTAAAAGAGTGGTGGCGTGGGGCCATGAACACTTTTAAATTCACAAACAATATTTAACATGTACATTAAAGGAGCAAACAGACAAGAAACATGATGCAAGTTCAAACAGAATACAGGATATCGTAAATCACATTTGGACTGGGATGTAACTAGCATATGGAGGCAGTGTTGTGTGGCCGAAGAAGAGAGGAAGGAGGAGTGAAACAAAAATGAAGTGGCCTTGCTGAGGTGTCCCTGCCAGGAGAAGTGGTGGGTAAGCGCTCACAGTTTGCATGGGGCAGCTGGGAACTTGTAACTGCTGTGGGTGGTGTTCTCGTTCAGATCTGGGGGCTAATCTAGCTGGTGTGGGTCTTCTGCAATCTCGGGCGACCTACACCTGGACCAGAGGGGTACCGATACCTGGGGGGGGGGGGGATTTGCTAATGCTCTTTGGGAGGGTTTAAATTGGTTCAGCAGGGGCTTGGGATCCTGAATTGTAGCTCCAGTATACAGGAGGTTGAGAGTAGTGAGGTCATGAGTAAGGTTTTAAAGTGCAGGAGTGTACCGGCAGGCAGGAAGGTTGTTTAAAGTGTGTCTTCTTCAATGCCAGGAGCATCCGGAATAAGGTGGGTGAACTTGTTTTTGAAAAGTGGAGCAATCAAGCAGACTAGTTTATCCTCTATGGCCTCGTGCTCCTTCAGTCTTCTTGGAGTTGCACTTATGCAGGTAAGTTGAGATTACTCCATTACACACCTGACTTGTGCCTTGTAGATTGTGGACAGGCTTTGGGGGTCAGCAGGTGAGTTACTCGCCAGAGGACTCTTAGTCATTGACCTGCCCTGGTCGCCACAGTATTAATACAGCTCGTCCAGGTCAAATTATGATCAATGGTATCACGCAGGATGCATATGTGATAAATTCAGCGATGGTAATGCGAGTTATTGGAAAGGGGAGGTAGTTATATCTGATAGTGGTGAACATTGTTGCTTCACAGCGCCAGGGTCCGTGGTTCGCTTCGCGGCGAGGGTCACTGTAAGTGCGGAATCTGCATGTTGTCACTGTTTCCGCGAGGGTTCCTCTAGATGCTCCAGTTTCATGCCACATGCCCCGAAAGATTTAGTTAGGTAATTTGGACATTCTGAATTTTCCCTCTGTGTCCCCGCACAGGCGCCGGAATGTGGCGACTAGTGGCTTTTCATAGTAACTTCATTGCAGTGTCAATGTAAGCCTACTTGTGACAATACAGATTATTATTATTGTTATTATTCTTTTTATTATTATACGAAATGGATTTTTGCTTGCACTTGTGTGATGCGAATGGAACTTGGCATTTTTTAACCACAGCCTGGATAGTGTCCAGGTCTTGGGCAAGGCCTGCTTCATAATCTGAGGCGGCATGAATGGTCCTGAATATTCTAAAGTAATCTTGAAACATCGATAATGCTGACCTTGCGATGGAAGGGAATTCATTGATGAAGCAGTTGGCGAAGGTTGGACCTAAGACACTCCCCCGAGAAACACCCGCTGTGATGTCATGCAGCTTAGATGATTGCCCTACAGCGAATCCAGCCATCTTTCTTTGTGGCAGGTATGGCTCAAACCAGTGCAGAGTTCCCCCTTCATGTCCATTGACTCCAATTTAGCTTCTACATGACACACACGGTCAAATTCTGCATTGATGTCAAGGGCTGCCACTCACACCTCATATCTAACATTCAACAATTTTGTATGTTTGAGACAAAGCTGGAATGAGATCAGGAGCTGCGTGACCCTGGCGGAATCCGAACTTAGCCTTCATGATCAGGTTATTGCTGAGTATACTGAGCGTCCGTGATCAGATTATTGCTGAGTAAGTGCAGCGTGATAACACTGGTATGTCTCCTTCCATCACTTTACTGGTGACGGAGAACACACTGATCGGGTGGTAACTGGCTGGGTTGAATTGTTTTGTTTACACATAGGTAATTTTCCAGATTGATAGGTAGATGCCGGTTTTGTAGCTGAATTGGAAACGCATCGATATGGATACAGCATGCCCTGAAGCACAATACTGCAGTACTATTGCCGGCTCTTCATTGTATCCCTACAGTGCAGAAAGAGGCCATTTTGCCCATCGAGTCTGTGCCCATCCTTTGAATGAGAACTCTCTCCAGCCCCATTCCCCCTTATTCCTTTAACCCCATAATCTAACGGACACATCGCTAGACACCAAAGGGCAATTTATCATGGCCAATCCACTTAACGCACATCCCCGTTTCACACTTAGGAGGAAATCGGAACACCCGGTTCAATCCCATGCAGACACAGGGCGATCAAACTCCTCACAGACAGTGACCCAAGGCAAGTATTGAATCTCCATCCATGCCGCTGTGGGGCAACAGTGCTAACCACTGTACCACCGTGCCTCCCGCTAGCCACTGTATTAAGAAGGCAAGCACAATTCAGTTTCTGGTCACTGAAAAACCCTAGGATGTCGATAGTTTTGAATTCCGTGACCGAAAAGCCATTGAAAATCAACGTGCGATTGTTTGATCATCTCGTACTGGAGATGGTCATTGCCTGGCACTGAAGTGGCGCGTATGTTATTTGCCATTTGACAGCGAAAGTTGGGGTATTTTTCCAATGTTTGCTGCATTTGCACGTGTCTGCTTCACTGTCTGAGGTATTGCGAATGGTGCGGTACATTGTGCAAACATCCCCATATCTGAGCTTATGGTGAACAATCAAACGACATTTTTGAAGCACCAGAAAATGGTTGGGCCTGGAGCAGCACTCCCACGAACCTTTGCAGTGATCTCACCGATCTGAGATGATTGAGATTCAACGAGCACTACCAGTTCATTTGTGCAAGGTATGACTCCACCCAGTGGAATGTTGCTCCGTGATTCCGTTTGACGCAAGCTTTGATGGGCTCCTTGATTCCTTACACGATCAATTGCTGCATTGATGTCAAGGGCAGACACTCACACTTCACATCTGAAGTTTACCTCTATTGTGCATGTTCAAACCAATGCTGGAATGATGTCAAGAGCTGAATAACATTGCATGAAATCAAACTGAGCATCAGTGATCAGCTTATTGCTGAGTACGTGCTGCTTGGTGGTCTTGTCTATGACCACACCCACCACTTTACTAATCACTGTATGTACAATAACAAGGCAGTATGCGGCCGGGATGGATTTGTCCTGATTTTCGTGTTCAGGGTATATATGACAATTCTCCGTATTGCTGTCTGCATTCTCACTCATTGGTTTCATTGGTGTCCTCCCTTTGATGCGGCATCTCACTTCGGTACATATGCGAACATATATTCAGATTACACGAATAAGAAGCTGAAAAGCGAACAAAGGTACATAATAGGTATGGAACTGATTTCCGACATGCATTAGAACAATTTCTATATCTTCTCATCGCGACATACGTCACCACAGGAATATTCAAGGCCCTCGCGATCATGAGAGTAAGTCGAGACTTGGGATTCAGGACGTTTATCACGAGTCCTGATGTTGACATTTTAAAGCCTATTTGCGTTGGTGAATGCATCAATGGGCTTATTTTTTAAAAATTGCGCTTAGCCTTATATTCATCGGCAGTTAAATCTCATGTGAGACACCATGACAAATATATCCTGGAGCTGATGCCAAAAACGACTATCTGCCTGTGATAACCAAAAATCCAAGTAGTTGTGTAAGGAGTGGCACATTCAATGTCATAGGAAACGGCCGCAATAGCGAGATACTCGTACATTTTAATCCCAATCCGAACAAACGGGATGCCGGTCCCTATCCTGTACGGATTTTATATAAACTCATTGCGAGCCCCAGCTTTGGTGGTCCTCCACCCAAAAAGGAGTATACGAAACAAGGTAGGGGAACTGGCAGCGTGGGTTGGTACCTGGGACTTCGATGTTGTGGCCATTTCGGAGACATGGATAGAGCAGGGACAGGAATGGATGTTGCAGGTTCCGGGGTTTAGGTGTTTTAGTAAGCTCAGAGAAGGAGGCAAAAGAGGGGGAGGTGTGGCGCTGCTCGTCAAGAGCAGTATTACGGTGGCGGAGAGGATGCTAGATGGGGACTCTTCTTCCGAGGTAGTATTGGCTGAAGTTAAAAACAGGAAAGGAGAGGTCACCCTGTTGGGAGTTTTTTATAGGCCTTCTAATAGTTCTAGTGATGTAGAGGAAAGGATGGCGAAGATGATTCTGGATATGAGCGAAAGTAACAGGGTAGTTATTATGGGAGACTTTAACTTTCCAAATATTGACTGGAAAAGATATAGTTCGAGTACAATAGATGGGTCGTTTTTTGTACAGTGTGTGCAGGAGGGTTTCCTGAAACAATATGTTGACAGGCCAACAAGAGGCGAGGCCACGTTGGATTTGGTTTTGGGTAATGAACCAGGCCAGGTGTTGGATTTGGAGGTAGGAGAGCACTTTGGGGACAGTGACCACAATTCGGTGACGTTTACGTTAATGATGGAAAGGGATAAGTATACACCGCAGGGCAAGAGTTATAGCTGGGAGAAGGGCAATTATGATGCCATTAGACGTGACTTGGGGGGGATAAGGTGGAGAAGTAGGCTGCAAGTGTTGGGCACACTGGATAAGTGGGGCTTGTTCAAGGATCAGCTACTGCGTGTTCTTGATAAGTATGTACCGGTCAGACAGGGAGGAAGGCGTCGAGCGAGGGAACCGTGGTTTACCAAGGAAGTGGAATCTCTTGTTAAGAGGAAGAAGAAGGCCTATGTGAAGATGAAGTGTGAAGTTTCGGTTGGGGCGATGGATAGTTACAAGGTAGCGAGGAAGGATCTAAAGAGAGAGCTAAGACGAGCAAGGAGGGGACATGAGAAGTATTTGGCAGGAAGGATCAAGGAAAACCCAAAAGCTTTCTATAGGTATGTCAGGAATAAGCGAATGACTAGGGAAAGAGTAGGACCAGTCAAGGACAGGGATGGGAAATTGTGTGTGGAGTCTGAAGAGATAGGCGAGATACTGAATGAATATTTTTCGTCAGTGTTCACTCAGGAAAAAGATAATGTTGTGGAGGAGAATGCTGAGCCCCAGGCTAATAGAATAGATGGCATTGAGGTACGTAGGGAAGAGGTGTTGGCAATTCTGGACAGGCTGAAAATAGATAAGTCCCCGGGACCTGATGGGATTGATCCTAGGATTCTATGGGAGGCCAGGGAAGAGATTGCTGGACCTTTGGCTTTGATTTTTATGTCATCATTGGCTACAGGAATAGTGCCAGAGGACTGGAGGACAGCAAATGTGGTCCCTTTGTTCAAAAAGGGGAGTAGAGACAACCCCGGCAACTATAGACCGGTGAGCCTCACGTCTGTAGTGGGTAAAGTCTTGGAGGGGATTATAAGGGACAAGATTTATAATCATCTAGATAGGAATAATATGATCAGGGATAGTCAGCATGGCTTTGTGAAGGGTAGGTCATGCCTCACAAACCTTATTGAGTTCTTTGAGAAGTTGACTGAACAGGTAGACGAGGGTAGAGCAGTTGATGTGGTGTATATGGATTTCAGCAAAGCGTTTGATAAGGTTCCCCACGGTAGGCTATTGCAAAAAATACGGAGGCTGGGGATTGAGGGTGATTTAGAGATGTGGATCAGAAATTGGCTAGCTGAAAGAAGACAGAGGGTGGTGGTTGATGGGAAATGTTCAGAATGGAGTACAGTCACAAGTGGAGTACCACAAGGATCTGTTCTGGGGCCGTTGCTGTTTGTCATTTTTATCAATGACCTAGAGGAAGGCACAGAAGGGTGGGTGAGTAAATTTGCAGACGATACTAAAGTCGGTGGTGTTGTCGATAGTGTGGAAGGATGTAGCAGGTTACAGAGGGATATAGATAAGCTGCAGAGCTGGGCTGAGAGGTGACAAATGGAGTTTAATGTAGAGAAGTGTGAGGTGATTCACTTTGGAAGGAATAACAGGAATGCGGAATATTTGGCTAATGGTAAAGTTCTTGAAAGTGTGGATGAGCAGAGGGATCTAGGTGTCCATGTACATAGATCCCTGAAAGTTGCCACCCAGGTTGATAGGGTTGTGAAGAAGGCCTATGGAGTGTTGGCCTTTATTGGTAGAGGGATTGAGTTCCGGAGTCGGGAGGTCATGTTGCAGCTGTACAGAGCTCTGGTACGGCCGCATTTGGAGTATTGCGTACAGTTCTGGTCACCGCATTATAGGAAGGACGTGGAGGCTTTGGAGCGGGTGCAGAGGAGATTTACCAGGATGTTGCCTGGTATGGAGGGAAAATCTTATGAGGAAAGGCTGACGGACTTGAGGTTGTTTTCGTTGGAGAGAAGAAGGTTAAGAGGAGACTTAATAGAGGCATACAAAATGATCAGGGGGTTGGATAGGGTGGACAGTGAGAGCCTTCTCCCGCGGATGGATATGGCTGGCACGAGGGGACATAACTTTAAACTGAGGGGTAATAGATATAGGACAGAGGTCAGAGGTAGGTTCTTTACGCAAAGAGTAGTGAGGCCGTGGAATGCCCTACCTGCTACAGTAGTGAACTCGCCAACATTGAGGGCATTTAAAAGTTTATTGGATAAACATATGGATGATAATGGCATAGTGTAGGTTAGATGGCTTTTGTTTCGGTGCAACATCGTGGGCCGAAGGGCTTGTACTGCGCTGTATTGTTCTATGTTCTATGTTCTAATAGTAGGGAATCTCGCATCATACTAGTCTCACGGAGACATTGATTATGTTTTCCCCGTGCGCCTTGTGAGCTTTATTGCTCACTTCCCTTCAAATCCGAAAGTTTCCATCGAGTCTCCTGCAGAGTGGAGCGTCATGTTCGATTTGTATATTGCTGTAGACTCAATGGTTGATGTAATTTAAAAAGTGTAATTCGTACAAGCCATGCAAAGACGTCCTACATAGTCAACGAGGATCGATGCAATTCCACAATTACAACCGTGCTTTTCTATTAAATATCTCGCCAGATAAATAATTAACGCCAGGTTCTTTCCTGGCCAACTACTCCACATCCTTGTTGGTTGACTTTCGGTTTGGGCTGTGATTCATCTTAAAACTTGCTTCTTGTCCGTTACCCGACTCAGAAATTAATAGATGAAAGCAAAAGCTGACAAAACGTGTCAAAATTCGCCTCAGCATGAAACGTTGCTTACGGGCTAGTGAAGGTGCTGAATTATAGCCAGAATAACATAATGTTAGGAACTGAGATTTTGTTCTTTGAAAAGACGCGGATCAAAGTTCACTCTGGAAAAAAAAAGAACGCTGCACTAAACTACGGACAACCTCGAGATCACAATGGCATCACTGAAATAAATTGGTTCCTTCCTTGGCTGTGCGTGAAATTTAGTGAGCCTAAAATTTGTTGAAAAACGTTTTTTATTAACTTTAAAAGAACAACTGAAAGTTAGCGGCTGCAACAGTTCGAAGCTGAGCAGTCCATAATTTTCATGCGGCGAATCCCGCATTATTTTTCATTGAATAGATAGTGTCCCACATGGACCCGGTGCAAGCGCCTGTGTAGAAGTGGAATTCGTCTGGTGTGGCGCCAGATTTTCTGTCGTGTAAGTCCACGAATTCTGCATTGGCGTCAACACCGACTCACAAAAACGGAGACTACCGTCCCCTGGTTTTCCGCTGTTTGACAATGGGATTTTCCATTGAAGTCACCCAGCATTGTCGAAAAACACACGGACTGGGGTGTACTGGCGTGTATTGCCGACAAAAGTATTTCGCACAACGTTGCAATGTGTATATCCAGCGTAGAGTAAATGCCAACTAATCTGAATTTGTTTTCACTGTCGTCTTTTAATGTCCCCCCCCCCCCCCCGCCCCCCCCCCCCCCACATAATTTCTGAATAAATGGATGCTAATGCAAAGAGTTCGTTTGATATCACGTTTGCATCATGTTTTGAAAATGTGTCAGGTTCTTTCTGAGCGTCTGTTAAAGTTGAGTTTTGATGATAGATTTGTTGGCTTGCTGGACTCTCTTTATTGATATTCACAACGTGCAAATTGGGGATATTGTTCAAACCTCTACTTTTATGAACAACAGATCTTACGAAGGCCAACGATGGTAGGAGAACAATAAAAAATGTTTATATAGCTGCTGGGAATTGGGGGAGACTCAACTATTTTAGCGAGTGTTCTTTGTTCAATGTAAACCACAACGATCGTCTTAAGTCCTAAAAAAATCGTACCACCTGGCTTGAATATTTGCCAAATGCTTTTGTATTTCCGTCTTGAAGGTTGATTGCCTTTGGTTGGTCTCTGATCGATATTCATAGCAAAGTGAATGCGGGAACAAAATTCAATGACCTGTTTTAATTCCACACGGAATTGACCGAGGTCAAAGCTGGTATGGGCGCAACGTGCAGCTTGTTTCATTATATATACAACAGGACTAATAGCTGACAGAGCAGATAAAGACACGAGTCGACACAGTAGGCGCAGTGGCCGTGAATGTGAGGATATAAAACATCTAAAGCGTATAAATTGCAAGAACAAGGTTTGCGAGACAGAATGGCCCTCCTGGGCCAAAGGAGAAAAATCAGTAGCGAGTTCGAACATTAGAGCCACGGGCATGCGTTCTTCATCATGGATACATGGGGTAGCATGCATAAAGCTCAGAGATGATGCGAATCCCAAGATTTCGAAACAGCACCATGCCTGACAATAGATGTATAAGTTCAGGTACAAAGAAGTACAAACGTAATGGGTATGGAATTTATACATGCATCGAAGACGAGAAAGGCATACAACTAAACCTTTGAACATTCTTGAGCATCCATGACATACACGACAATATACCTTTTGAACACTGCGTCATTGAAAGGAATCCTTCAATTTTCGTGAAATTGAAAATCAAGTTGTTGATCCATTTGAGGGTCATTCACATATTACGAAATAGACAGAACCAATAGACGAAACCGATTTAACAATGAAAAGATGCTGCTGTGAAGCTCAAATTTACCTATTGCAACATATAACTCTCGAATTGATGTTGAAAATGCTTGGCACAGAATGTGTTAGGTTGCTACATATCATCACATCTTTTGGAGACCTGGAATGTGGTCATTATGTTCATTGCTGTTCATTATGTTCATTGGCTATATCACATTCAAGCGGAGCGCGACCAAGCACCTGAAAACCATGAATATATATATATATATATGTATATAGAATCTGAGCAAACCGAAAGATGAGTATAGGGAGACAGAAAGACGCAAGCCCAAAGAAGATGGGTGACTGCTGAGTTCGAAATTTAGTGTCACCGTCATGCGTTATTCAACATAGCTGCATGAGGAAACATGCATGGTGTTTTACGCCCATAAGAGTCCCGTGAATTCGAAACAACACAATGTTTGCGTCCTCATAGAAAATCACGGGACTCTGGAGGTGCAGATGTTAGCGGTATACAATTTTTAATACACGGATTACTGGAAAAGGCATAAAAGCAAGGCGTGAAGCATTCTTTAGCATCCATGACGCATACGGCAATCAATGATATGATATTCAAAGGTCTTGTTTATGTGGCAATCACAGCATCACGCCTTTACGAATCTAGTATTGGATTAAGTATTTCTAGTGTAATGAATATGCCAAAGAGTAAGGACGTTTTTTGTACACGTGTCTTCATCTTACTGCGCCAATTTAAGAAGCTTAATCAATTCAAAATTAAATTATGCAAAGCCGGAATGTGGCGACTAGGGATTTTTCACAGTAACTCCATTGAAGCCTGTTTGTGACAATACGCGATAATAATTATTATCTTCGCGCCGTGCGACTTATAGAATCATCATGTGCTTTCAGATCTTTCTAAATCTTAACTTTTCGATTAATATATGACACCTTGATGGGGTCGGTTCTTCTTACCAACTTCGACATTGTAAATATTGTTTACAAGTCTGCTCTTGTGTCTCACAGATCTTACAAAGCGTAACGATGGTAAGAAAACAATAACAGTTTATTGCCGCTCTGCGTGAAATTCCGAATGAGTGAAAGTTTGTCGCAAGCGTTCTTTGTTAACTTCATCAAAAAAAATGCTCTGTGGTCAGCAGTCTTTACAAATAACCACGTCAAATATTTTCTCTAGGCTCACTGGAAAGATATACTTTTTCCGAAGGACGTAGTTCAACTAAGACGTGTTTTTAAGGAGGTTGCTGTCTTTCAGTCGGGGAGAGAAGAAATTTAACAATGAAAGGATCATGCTCTGTGGAGTGAGGGAAGGAGAATGGGGATGAGAAACATGTCAGCCATGATTGAATAGCGTAGCAGATTCAATGGACAGAATGGTATAATTCTGCTCCTATGTCTTCTGGTCGAAAAGTTTTTTGGTGTGTCAACGCACAGAATCATAGAATAGAATCACAGAATTCCCACAGTAGAGAAGAAGGCTATGTGGCCCATATAATCTGCGCCGACGCTCTGAAAAAGGCCCAGTGCCACGCTCTGTCCATATTACCCCACATAGCCTGCACATCTTTGAACACTAAGGGTCGACTTGGCACTGTCCGTTTACATCTCCTGCACATCTTTGGACCGTGGTAGGAAACCCATGCAGAATAGTGGAAAAAGTGCAAACTCCACACGGACACCCACCCGGGGCCATAAGTGGTGCATCTTTCTCTGGTGGATATAGATGGATTATATAGCATACATGTCATAAGTCTATGGGAATTTGGGAGGGGGGCCTGAATGCTCGCTTCGTATGCTCGGTGTAGAAAAACGTACAAAATCTACTGTTCACAAGTGCAGAGACCAGGATGCAGCGACAAATCAATATTTAGCTGTGAGAAGTAGATAAAAATGTACTGGAATGCCTGAACAGAAAGATTACATGGAGAATGAACAGATAAGCAGAGCATTCCAACATCAGATCCACGATCATGAGTTGTTTACACCACAGTCACGACGACACATTCACAGCTTTGGACCGCCGTGTGTATCTCGAGAAATGGAAAACGTGCCATGTTTGTCCATAGATGTTGAAGCAAGTACAGATGGGGGGTGAGTCCTAAAAGGATATACAATTGATGGACACGGTGAAGAGAGCTACAGGCCGACGGAGAAGAAGTTGAAAACTCGGGGGCATCCATGAGCACGGGTATTTGAATTTCTGAACACGGGGTGATCGGATGCAGATTTCAATATCATCAGCTTGAATAGCACATTTGTGATCGATTTGTGGTATAGCACATTGCTGGGACGTATAGGGGACAATGCTTTAAAAATCGCCCATTTTCTGGGCTTCTAATAAAAAAAGTACAAACTGACAATATAACGGCAGTTGAACAGTTAGGCGGAGATAGATTTGGACAATTATTTGTCATTCTACTGATAATAAAGTCAGAATTTGTATTTGTCAAAATCCTAAACTTTTAGCGTACTCCTAAACAACTGCACCTCTTGTATCAAAATTCTGGATTTCCCTAGCTTAAAAATGTCGCATTGAACAAAATGTATGTCCTCTGTCCAATTAGCTTTATAGATTGTCCTGTATCAGAAATGGCGCTACAGTGTTGGTACGATTCAATACCAATACCTGAAGGCGCCAAGGTGGATCCCGCATAATCCAGTTGGCTTACAAGTGCATAGCATGTTGATAGATGGGCGTGAATTGTGATTTTCCGCATGCGGTTCGTTAACTGTGATGAAATGTGCATTGTATTCTCCGCAGTGTCTTAAAGTGTGGACACGTCCGCATTCACTTTATGGTGTAGTCAGCACAGCTGAGGCTCGATAATGTCCAAACACACAGACCCTTTGGCGAGAGATGCACAAAGCACAAATGCGTTTTCAAGGCACATGCTGCGACAATTCGTTCATCCTAACGCCATGGAATTGTATTTGTTTTAAATAATTTGTGTTTTTGTCATTTCCGGCATGCTTATGTATACGTCTGGCGATTCAATCTTTTGCTTCTGAGAACTATTCATAAGGTTTACATCGGACTGCCTGTCTCTGTTGCTGAGACATTTATTATTATGAATATTAGGAGTATTTTTCATTTTTAATGTATGTGGGCTTCGCTGGCTGGGCCAGCATTGGTTTCCTATTAATAATCGCTGTGACAAAGGGTGGTTACCGGTCTTATAGATGCGCTGCAGTCTCTGTGGTGTAGGTACACTGACACAGATTTAGGCAGCGAGTTGCATGATTTTGTCGCAACAACCTGACGGAAGGACAATATATGTCCAAGTCAGAAAGGATTGCTGCACGGTATCATTGTGGATAGCACAATTGCTTCACAGTTCCAGGGTCCCAGGTTCGATTCCGGCTTGGGTCACTGTCTGTGCGGAGTCTGCACGTCCTCTGCGTGTGTGCGTGGGTTTCCTCCTGGTGCTCCGGTTTCCTCCCACAGTCCAAAGATGTGCAGGTTAGGTGGATTGGCCATGATAGATTACCCTTCGTGTTCCAAATTGCCCTTAACGTTGGGTGGGGTTACTGGGATATGGGGTAGGGTGTTGACCTTGGGTAGGGTGCTGTTTCCAAGAGCTGGCGCAGACCAGATGGGACGAATGGCCTCCTTCTGCACTGTAAATTCTATGAAATATCTATGATTGGATTGGATTTGTTTATTGACACCTGTACCGAGGTACAGTGAAAAGTATTTTTCAACGAGCAGCTCAACAGATCACTAAGTACATGGGAAGAAAAGGAAAGAAAATAAAATACATAATACGGCAACACATGGTATACAACGTAACTACGTAAGCACCGGCCTCGGATGAAGCATACAGGGTGTAGTGTTAATTAGGTCAGTCCATAAGATAGTGATTTAGGAGTCTAGTAACAGGGGGGAAGAAGCTGTTTTTAAACTGTTCCTGCGTGTTCTCAGATTCTGTATCTCCTGCCCGATGGAAGGAGTTGGAAGAGTGAGTAAGCCGGGTGGGAGGAGTCTTTGATTATGCTGTCCGCTTTCCCCAGGCAGCAGAAGGTGTAGATAGAATCAATGGATGGGAGGCAAGTTCGTGTGATGGACTGGGCGGTTCTCCCGACTCTAGGAAGTTTCTTGCAGTCCTGGGCTGAGCAGTTGCCAAACCAGGATGTGATGTAGCGAGATAGGATGATTGCAATGGTGCATTTGTAAAGGTTGGTAAGCATTAATGTGAACATGCCGAATTTCCTTGTTTCCGGAGGAAGTATAGGCGCTGTTGTGCTTTATTTGTCGGAGCGTCGACGTGGGTGAACCAGGACAGATTTATGGAGATGTGCACCCCCAGCAATTTGAAACTGCTAACTTTCTCCACCTCGGCCCCGTTGATGCGGACAGGGATGTCTACAGTACTTTGCTCAAGAAGTCAATGACCAGCTCTTTAGTTTTGCGGACTTCGAGTGCGAGATCCTTGTTGCCGCACCACTCTACTAGGTTCTCTATCTCCCTCCTGTATGCTGACTCGTCGTTATTCGAGACACGGCGACTCTGGCAGTATCGTCAGCAAACTTGCAGATGGCGTTGGAACCAAATGTTGCCACGCTGTCGTGTCTGTACAGGGAGTAGAGTAGTGGTTAAGTACGCAGCCTTATGGGCTCCCGCTACTGAGGACCATTGTGGAGGATGTGTTGTTGTTCATTCTTACTGATTGTGGTCTGTTGGTCAGAAAATCGAGCATCTGATTGCAGAACAGGGAGACAATTCCTAGGTTTTGGAGCTTTGATACGAGCTTGGCTGGGATTCTGGTGTCGAAGGCGGAGCTACAGTCAATAAATAGGAGTCTGATGTAGGAGTCCTTGTTGTCGAAATGCTTTATGGATGAGTATAGGGCCAGCGAAATGGAGTGTGCTGAGGTTAGAAATGCCAGACCAACACCTCTGCATGATCGTCTGTGCAAGTTCTGAGTGTACGACCAGGGATCCCGTCCGGGGCCCTCGGCTTCCGAGAGTTCCCTTTCAGGAAGGCCGATCTGACTTCGAAAGTTATGATGGTGGGTGTGGGTGAGTTATGGGCTGCTGCGCACTCGACAGTGGATTGCTGGTTACCTGCTCTAACCGAGCATAGAATGCATTTAATTCATCAGGGAGGGGTGTGCTGCTCCCGGAGATACTGCTCGGCTTCACTTTTTGTCCTTTATATAGTTTAGTCCTTGCCACAACCACCGAGAGTCTGCCTGTGACTCAAGCTGAGTTTCATATTCTCTCCTGGCATCTAGGATGGCTTTGCGGATGCCGTACCTGGATTGTCTGACTTGAACGCCTCAGATCTGTCATTCAGTAGGGATGCAATCTCGCGATTGAGACATGGTTTCCGGTTGGGGAATGTACGTCCTGCTTTCTTTGGCACACAGTCATCCACACATTTGCTGACGAAGTCTGTGACAGTGGTGGCATACTCATTCAAGTTGGTCGCTGAGTTCTCAATTATGGACCAATCCACTGCCTCGAAGCAGTCATATAAGAGCTCTTCTGTTTCCTCGGACCAGCACTGCATGACCTTCTTAGCTGGACTATCCCACGTGAGTTTCTGATTGTATGCTGGAGAAAGACCACCGTTTAATGGTCTGATTTCCCAAAGTGCGTTCGGGGGTTGGAACGGCAGGCATCCTTGATTTTTGAGTAGCAGTGGTCAACAGTGTTGTCGCGCCTTGTGGGACAGGAGATGTGGTGGTGGAATTTTGGCAGTACATGCTTGAGGTTGGCCTTTTTGAAAATCTCCATCCACAATGAACAAGGCTGCCAGGTGTTCTTTATCGTAGTTGTTTATAACTGTCTGACATTCGTCCAGTGCGTTCTGCCTGCGGTGGGATGTAGACCGCTGTGATAATGGCTGAAGTGAACTCACGTGGAAAATAGTATGAGTGGCACTTCACGATCAGGCATTCCAGGTCCGGGGAGCAGTAGGTCACCAGGGTCGCCACATCCTAGCACCAGGAGGAGTTAGAACATAGAACATAGAACAATACAGCGCAGTACAGGCCCTTCGGCCCACGAAGTTGCACCGAAACAAAAGCCATCTAACCTACACTATGCCATTATCATCCATATGTTTATCCAATAAACATTTAAATGCCCTCAATGTTGGCGAGTTCACTACTGTAGCAGGTAGGGCTTCCACGGCCTCACTACTCTTTGCGTAAAGAACCTACCTCTGACCTCTGTCCTATATCTATTACCCCTCAGTTTAAAGCTATGTCCCCTCGTGCCAGCCATTTCCATCCGCGGGAGACGGCTCTCACTGTCCACCCTATCCAACCCCCTGATAATTTTGTATGCCTCTATTAAGTCTCCTCTTAACCTTCTTCTCTCCAACGAAAACAACCTCAAGCCCATCAGCCTTTCCTCATACGATTTTCCCTTCATACCAGGCAACATCCCGGCAAATCTCCTCTGCACCCGTTCCAAAGCCTCCACGTCCTTCCTATAAAGCGGTGACCAGAACTGTACGCAATACTCCAAATGCGGCCGTATGAGAGTTCTGTACAGCTGCAACATGACCTCCTGACTCCGGAACTCAATCCCTCTACCAATAAAGGCCAACACTCCATAGGCCTTCTTCACAACCCTATCAACCTGGGTGGCAACTTTCAGGGATCTATGTACATGGACACCTAGATCCCTCTGCTCATCCACACTTTCATGAACTTTACCATTAGCCAAATATTCTGCATTCCTGTTATTCCTTCCAAAGTGAATCACCTCACACTTCTCTACATTAAACTCCATTTGCCACCTCTCAGCCCAGCTCTGCAGCTTATCTATATCCCTCTGTAACCTGCTACATCCTTCCACACTATCGACAACAACACCGACTTTTGTATCGTCTGCAAAGTTACTCACCCACCCTTTTGCGCCTTCCTCTAGGTCATTGATAAAAATGACAAACAGCAACGGCCCCAGAACAGATCCTTGTGGTACTCCACTTGTGACTGAACTCCATTCTGAACATTTCCCATCAACCACCACCCTCTGTCTTCTTTCAGCTAGCCAATTTCTGATCCACATCTCTAAATCACCCTCAATCCCCAGCCTCCGTATTTTCTGCAAGAGCCTACCGTGGGGAACCTTATCAAACGCTTTGCTGAAATACATATACACCACATCAACTGCTCTACCCTCGTCTACCTGTTCAGTCACCTTCTCAAAGAACTCGATAAGGTTTGCGAGGCATGACCTACCCTTCACAAAGCCATGCTGACTATCCCTGATCATATTATTCCTATCTAGATGATTATAAATCTTGTCTCTTATTATCCCCTCCAAGACCTTACCCACTACAGACGTGAGGCTCACCGGTCTATAGTTGCCGGGGTTGTCTCTGCTCCCCTTTTTGAACAAAGGGACCACATTTGCTATCCTCCAGTCCTCTGGCACTATTCCTGTAGCCAATGACGACATAAAAATCAAAGCCAAAGGTCCAGCAATCTCTTCCCTGGCCTCCCAGAGAATCCTAGGATCAATCCCATCAGGTCCCGGGGACTTATCTATTTTCAGCCTGTCCAGAATTGCCAACACCTCTTCCCTACGTACCCCAATGCCATCTAATCTATTAGCCTGGGGCTCAGCATTCTCCTCCACAACATTATCTTTTTCCTGAGTGAATACGAAAAATATTCATTTAGAATCTCGCCTATCTCTTCAGACTCCACACACAACTTCCCATCCCTGTCCTTGACTGGTCCTACTCTTTCCCGAGTCATTCACGTATTCCTGACATACCTATAGAAAGCTTTTGGGTTTTCCTTGATCCTTCCTGCCAAATACCTCTCATGTCCCCTCCTTGCTCGTCTTAGCTCTCTCTTTAGATCCTTCCTCGCTACCTTGTAACTATCCATCGCCCCAACTAAAACTTCACACCTCAACTTCACATAGGCCTCCTTCTTCCTCTTAACAAGAGATTCCACTTCTTTGGTAAACCACGGTTCCCTCACTCGGCGCCTTCCTCCCTGCCTGACCGGTACATACTTATCAAGAACACGCAGTATCTGATCCTTGAACAAGCTCCACTTATCCAGTGTGCCCAACACTTGCAGCCTACTTCTCCACCTTATCCCCCCCCCCAAGTCACGTCTAATGGCATCATAATTGCCCTTCCCCCAGCCATAAGTCTTGCCCCGCGGTGTATACTTATCCCTTTCCATCATTAACGTAAACGTCACCGAATTGTGGTCACTGTCCCCAAAGTGCTCTCCTACCTCCAAATCCAACACCTGGCCTGGTTCATTACCCAAAACAAATCCAACGTGGCCTCGCCTCTTGTTGGCCTATCAACATCTTGTGTCAGGAAACCCTCCTGCACACACTGTACAAAAAACGATCCATCTAATGTACTCGAACTATATATTTTCCAGTCAATATTTGGAAAGTTAAAGTCTCCCATAATAACTACCCTGTTACTTTCGCTCTGATCTTAGTTGATGAGGAGCTACACCCCCCCCCCCCCACACACACACACACCCTTTGCTTTGCCTGATGACGCAGTGCGGTCTGTCCGGTGAATTGAGAAGACTTCAGGTTGTATGGCACAGTCTGGTCAGGTGGGGGTGAGCCATTTTTCTGTGAAACAGTGCACACAGCCGTCTCTTACTTTCCTCTGAGAGGTAAGCCTAGTGTTAAGTTCATTCAACTTGTTTTCGATCGCTTGCACGTTTACCAGGAGTTTTCTAGGGAGAGGGGTTTCGAAACCTCTTCGCTTCAGTCTAACCTGCTGACCGCCATGTTTCCCTTGCTTTCTCGGTCGGCATCTGCGGCTAGATGGTCCTGGGATCCGATGGGAGAAGTCAGACGTTGTAGAAGGTAGCTGATTGCACCTGACCAGGGCGCCGGTCGTTTCAGGGGTCGTGTCTGGCAGTGTTTCGGGAGCTGGTTGAGCTATAGCGGTTGCAGGGGGGCATGTTTGCCATCCGGGTGGTTCCTGGCGTAATGTATGCACGATAGTACCTTGCAGCGCATTAGGGCCCTTGCTCGGGGTCTTCACCATTTCGTTGGTCCTGTGTCGTGGGCAGGGACTTCCTGAGGCATGGTGGGCTGATTCCCGTGGTCAGTTCCCTCTCTGAGCCCTCCTGGGGTCGGGTTTACACTTCGGTTTTTCTTTCTTCCATCTCCATGTAGGTCAGGTTACAGGGCGGGCCACTCCGGGTTGCGTCGCTGGGCGGGTCTCTCGGGGTCGAGTTGGGCCGGGTAGGGAGCACCGGGGACTGTACAGGGCGATCCGGGGGCTGGCGTCGGTTGTTAGGCCGGGTTGCGAGCTCCGAGGTCCGTGTCGGCTCCAAATCGAGGTCGGGGCTTCACTTCCGGTTTGGGTGTGATCCACTTCCAGGTCGTGGAGGTCAAGTCGCGTCGCGTCCAAAAGTTTCCATGGGTCTCGGAGGATGTTCAAGCCTGCAAGAAAAGATAAAGGAGAGAGGATAGCAGTAATGTTAGTCTTAGAATTACATTTTAAACGATTAGAACGAGTATACGTTAAGTAAAAAGTGGATCATTTGGGCAAAACTCGGAGAGAGTCGCCTCGCTCTGGTGCCATCTTCTGAAGAGGCTGGTTGGTAACTTGAAGATGTATATCCAGGTGGCGGTGTTCCCATATATTTGTTCCGGGAGGCTGTTATGGGAATTGAACCGTGCTGCTGGCCTGCCTTGGCCAGCTTTAAGAGCCAGCTCTTGATCCCTGTGCTAAACCAGCCCCTTGGAGGGGAACCTCCCGGTGGTGGGGTTGTCAAGTATGTGCTGCTCTTGTCCTACTCGTTTGCAGTGGCCCTGGCTTGCGAAAGTGGTTTCTAAAGTACCTTGGAGAGTTACTGTATTACATCTTATTGATAGTACACTCATCTCCCACAGTTAACCGGTGGAGGATGGTTTGTACGTTTGTAGAAGGTGGAGCAATCAAACGGGCTGCTTTACCCTGGATGGTTTTGTGCTTCTTGAGTGTTGTTGGATCTGCACTCATGCAGTTAAGTGGAGATTATTCCATTACACTCTTGACTTGTGGTTGTGGGTTGTGGGCAGGCTTTGAAGGTCAGCAGGTTAGTTTTTGGCCAAAAGATTGAAAGTTTAGATCTGCGGTACTAGCCCCAGCATTATGTTGGTTCGTCCAGTTCAATGTCTGATCAATGGTAACCATCAAGATGGTTATTGTGAGGGATTCAGTATGGTAATGTAATTGAATAGCAAGGGAAGGTCGTTATATCCTACAGTGGTTAGCATTGATGCTTTGCAGCGCCAGGGTTTGAGGGTCGTTTCCTGGGCTGGGTCACTGTATTTGCGGAATCAGCACGTTCTCCCTGTGTCTGCATTGGTCCCACTGTGTGCTGCGATTTCCTCCCACAAGACATGAACGATGCGCTAGTTAGACAATTTGGCATTCTGAATTATCCTTCTGGACCCGAACAGGGGCCCGAATATGGCGACAAGGAGTTGTCACAGAAATATCATTGCAATGTTAATTTATAGCTACTTGTGACTATACAAATTATTATTATTATTTATACTATAGCAGGTGTCCATTGCCTTGCACTTCTGTGGTGCGAATTCAGCTTGCCACTTTTCAATGCCAGCCTGTATGTTGTCCAGAACTTGTTGCATTTGGACATGGACTGCTTCATGATCTGAGGAGTCACGAATGGTGCTGAACATTGTGAAGATTTCTTCAAACAACGTTAATTCTGACCTTACAATGGAAGGGAGATGACTGACGAAGCACTTGACGAAGGTTGGGCCTAAGACACTACCCTGAGGAACTCCTGCAGTGATAGAAGCAAAGTTAAGCAGCGTTTAACTTGTACCTCTTCCAATTTCGTCTGTTGCATTCGCTGCTCCCAATGCGTTCTTCTCTGTATCGTAGAGACCAAACAGAGAATGGATGTTTGCTTTGCTGAGCATCGTCGGTCTGTGTGCATTCAGGTCCCAGACCTTCCAGTTGCTTGCCATTTTAACTGCCTTTTACCATTTCTTTCTCTCCTGTCTTTCTTAATATATATTTAACACCCCCCTCCGTCTTATCCAACTTCCCTTACCCTTTCTCGTCTTTGCTTCCCCGTTCCCCTCTATCTACACTTACAGTCCACCCTCTGATATTAGTTTCGCTGTTGTTTGGCCTTTCACATCTTTTGGTCTCTCTGGGGACTGCCATTAGCACTCTTTCTCTTGGTTTCTGTGGTTATTTGCACCCGGTTTCTGTTGGTAGCTGTGGCGATGACCCATCTTATATTCTCACTCCACAGTACACATATTTGCCACTTTCTCGTTCTGATAGCTTTGACATCGGATTCGAAACGTGAGCTATTTTACCTCCCGACAGTTGATGCCAGACCTGAGTCCGGAATTGAACTCGCGTCCATACCGCTGTGAGGCAACAGTGTTAACCACTGTGCCACCGTGCCTCTCACTAGCGACTGCATTAAGAAGTTAAGTACAATTCAGTTTCTGGTCACTGGTAAGCACCAGGATGTTCATAGTCTTGGATTTAGTGATGGGAAAGCCATTTAATATCAAGATGCGATCGTTTGACAATCTCTTACTGGAGGTGGCCATTGCCTGGGACTTATGTGGCGCATATGTTACTTGCCTTTTGACACCGAGCGTTTGGATATTTGTCCAGGTTGTCTGCATTTGCACGTGGTCTCCGTCACTTTCTGGGGTATTGTGAATGATGCGGAACATTGTGCAGACATCCCCATATCTGAGCTTATGTTGAAAAATAAACAACGTGTAGGAAGCACCAGAAGATGGCTGAGCCTAGATCAGCACACCCAGGAACTATTGCAGTGATTCCACGGGTGTGAGATGACTGAGATCCAACGAGCACTACCAACTTCCTTTGTGCTAGGTATGACTCCACCCAGTGGAATGTTGCCCCGTGATTCCTATTGACTTCAGCTATGATGGGCTCCTTGGTTCATTACACGATCAAAAATTGTATTGATGTCAAGGGCAGAGACTTACATTTCACATCTCGTGTTTACCTCTATTGTGAATGTTAAAACCAAATCGGGAGTGAAGTAAAGAGCTGAATAACCTTGGCTGAAATCAAACTGAGAATTAGTGAACAGCTTCTTGCTAAATGCTGCTTGGTGATACTGTTTATGACCACTCCTATCACTTTAGTGAGTGGAGAGTAACAGGGCAGTATTTGGTCGTGTTAGATTTTTCCTGCTTTCCGTGTTCAGGATATATCTGACAATTCTCCGTATTTGTATGTACATTCTCACTCATTGTTTTCTTTGGTGCGCTCCCTTTGATGCGGGATCACACTTCGGCACATATAAGAACATATATTCAGATTACATTGATAAGAAGCTGATAAGCAAACAAAGGTACACAATGGGTGTGTAACTGACTTCCAACATGGGATCGGACAATTTCTATATCTTCTCATGGTGGGCTACGTCACCACAGGGAGATGGGATTAAGTCGAGATTTGAGACTCAGGACAGTTTGGTTAAAATAGAGATATTTAGATTGCAGTTTAGAATAGTAACGATTGACCAGCTTCAAGTATGTAAGCTGTTAAGAGCACATCCGGGAAATGCAGTGTCCAAGCGTACTTTGCATATGATTAATGAGTATTTAGGTAGATTATAACTCTCTATGTAAATGGGAATTTATCGGGAGGAGGCGACAATCTTCAAATAGAAACGCAAAAAACATTGTAATTTTTGTATGCGGGGTGCAACAGGCTGAATGGATCAGAGGAACAACTGATACTCCTATTTTCAATTTTCAGATATGAATAAATTAAAACAAAAACTGTCGAAAACGTGTCAAAATACGCCTCAGCATGAAACGTTGCTTTCCAGCAAGTGAAGGTGCTGTTTTATAGCCGGAACAACGGAACGTTAGGAACTGAGAATTATTTATTTGAAATGGCGCGAATCAAGATTCACTCTGAAAAAAGCAAAGCTGCACAGAACTCCGGACAACCTCGAGTACACAATGTCAACACTGAAACAAATTGGTGGTTTCATTGTGTGTACATGAAAGATGTTGACGAATGTTCTTTATTGAATTTAAATGAAAAACTGAAGGTTGGCGGGTAGCAATAGTTCGAAACTGCACAGTCCAGGATTTTGCATGCAGCGAACCCCGTTTCTTTTTTGCTGGGTAGATAGTGTCCCACTTGGCACTGGTGCAAACTCCTGAATCGAAGCGGAATTCGAAAGATGTGGCGCCAGATATTCTGTCGTGAAAGTCCACGAATTCTGCATTGGCGTCAACACTGGGCCTTAGAAACGGAGAATCCCGTCCCCTGGTTTTCCGCCGCTTGTCAATGTGATTTCTCAGTGACGTCACCCAACATTGCAGGAACCATACGCACTGGGGTGTACGTCTAAACGACACCAGTATTCCAGACAATATTGCAATATCCAACGTATCTTAAATGGCAAATAATCTGGATTTGTTTTCCACTGTCGTCATTTAATGCCCCCCCCCCCAGCCCGCAACCGTCGTTTCAGAATAAATGGATGCAAATGCTAATGCAAAAAGTTCGATTGGTATTTCTTTTACACCATTTTTTTCAAAACGCATCAGGTTCTTTCTGAGCCATTGTTAAAGTTGAGTTTTGAATGTAGATTTGATGGCTTGTTGCACTCTGTTTATTGAGCTCCACAACATGGAAATTGGGGATACTGTTCACACCTATCCCCTTATGAAGAGCAGATCTTGCAAAGGCAATGATGGTGGGAAAGCAATAATCTATTTGTGTATAGCTGCTGGAAACTGGAAGAGACTGAACAATTGTAGCGAGTGTCCTTTGTTCAATGAAAAAACAACAATCTTCTTAAATCCTAAAAGAATTTGAAGATTTGTCAAATGTTTTCGGATATCCCGTCTTGAAGGTAGATAGTCTTTCGTTGGTGTTTGACCGATTTTGATAGCAAAACGGTAAGCGGGAAAAATATTCAGTGGCCTGTATTCATTCCACACAGAATTCATAAATGTCAAAGATGGTATGGACGCAATATACAGGTTGTTTCATTGTAATTACAACAGCTGACAGATGAGCGAGCAGAAAAAGACACGAGTCGACTAAGTAGGCACAGAAGCCATGAATGTGAGGGACGAAACTATCTAAAACATTTTATTTGCACTAGCCGAAAGATAATGATTGGGAGACAGAATGGCACTCCTGGGCCAAAGGGGCAATATCAGATGTGTGTTCGATCATTAGAGCCACGGGCATGCGTCCTTAGTTGTAGATGCATGGGGAAACACGCATAAAGCTCAGAGAGCATACGAATCTCGAAATTTCGAATTATAATCATGCCAGACAAGAGATGTGCAAGTGCAACTTTATAGAGGAACAAACATAACTGGGATGGAATTTATAGATTCATTGAAGACAGATAAAGGCATCAAAGCAAAGCTTTCAACATTTTTGAGCATCCATGACGTACATGGCTATCAAATGTTTGAACACAGCGTCATTGTCAGGAATCCTTCAATTATCGTGCAATTAAAAATCAAATTGGCTATCCATTTGAGAGTCATTAAAACATGATGAAATATACAGAACCAATAGACGAAACTCTTTTAACAATGAACCGATGCTGCTGTGGTGGCCTTATTTCCCGAATGCAACATACAGCCATAGAAATGATGTTGAAAATGCCTGGCAGAGATTGTGTTAGGTTTTTATATATTACCTCATCTTTTGAAGCCGTGGAATGTTATTCCCCCGATGCTAATCTCTGAAAAGTTAAACCTCTCAAAACCTCTGCACTTTCTTGTCGCAAATCCACACTCATAATGCTAAAACATATCGCTTTAAAAAAACATATTGCCGTCCCTCGAAAGAGCCTGCCAGTTTGTTTCACGCCATAATAATGTATAGAAATTGTACAAAGTTATCATCCATATATTTGAGTAATAAAATGCAATTTATACACATTTATCCTGTAACTGTTAGATGTTATGAATTATTTCGGCACTGCGCGCAAGTTAAAACGCTTTTTTTGAGGAAGAATGTTATCAGAAGATTCAAATACGATAAGTTAAATTACTGGTGTCAATAGAGAATGTCTTCTGATACTTATTGGCAGTCAGTTTGTCGACTTGGTTGTTTCGTAGTCGTCGAATTCGGATGTACAAAATGCTTTCTCAGAATAAATAAAAGATGGAGATTTTCCATCGGTACATCTGCATGCGTCGGCGTGAAGGTCCCATCCTACATGATTGACGTGACATGAAAGAGCATGTCCAATGAAAGTGCGATTTTTAAAATGTTTTTGCCATGTGCTTATCTTATTGTTTTATTGCACACAGAACTTACAAAGGTTAAAGATGGTATGCAGCCAATACATCGTTTGTTTTATTGTTTCTAAATTTAATTAGGAGGTAAAGAACGAAGGTGCCTAGTGTTACTTATTAAACGGATACGAAAAGCAAAGCTTTTGTGGATTATTATATTTGGAAAAAACAGAGTCCATGATCTCTCAATGTATAACTGGAAGGATGCGGTCTTTTTCATGTAGGTCGCTGGTGTACTATTAGGTTCATTCACAATGTCACATTCAAGTGGAGCGCGATCAAACACCTGAAAAACATGAATATATATGTATATATATATGTGTATAATCTGACCAAACCGAAAGATGAGGAGAGCGAGACAGAAAGACCCAAGCCCAAAGAGGCTGGATTGCGCCATTGTTGCGCAGAGATGTGACTAAAAGATGCGGCATGTGCTTTCAGAGCTTTGTAAATCTAAACGTTTCAAATAATACATGTCACCTTGTTGGGGTATGTTCTTTTTCCCATCTTAGCCATTGTGAATATTGTTCACATGTCTGTTGTTATGTCTACCAGATCTTAAAAAGTTTAACAATGGTAATGAAGCCACAGCAGTTTATTGCCGCGCTGAGTGAAATTCTGATTGGCTGAATGTTTGTAGCAAGCGTCCTTTGTTCACTGCATCAAAAAGAGCAGCACTTGGCGCAGGGGGTTAGCCCTGCTGCGTCACAGCGCCGATGTCCCAGGTTTGATCCCGACTCTGCTCTGTGTGGAGTTAGCATATTCTCCCTATATTTGCGTGGGTTTCGCCCCCACAACCCAAAGATGGGCCAGGTTGGTGGATTAAACACGCTAAGTTTGCTTCTTTAGCTCACTGGGTTAAGGGGCTGGTTTTTAAAGCAGACCAGGCCAGCAGCACGATTCAATTCCCGTACCAGCCTCCCCGAACAAGTGCCGGAATGTGGCGACAAGGGGCTTTTCACAGTAACTTCATTGAAGCCTACTCGTGACAATAAGCGATTTCCATTTTCATTTCATTTTTCATTTCATTTTCATTTCATTTCAAGTTGCCCCTTAATTGGATAAAAAGGAATTTGGTACACTAAATTTATTTTTAAAAACTTCATCAAAAAAATGGCTCTGTGTTCGGCAGCCGTTACAAGTAACCGTGTCCAAGATTTTGTCTCAACTCACTGGAAAGTGATGGTTTTTTTACGATGCGCGTAGTTCACGTAAGCCGTGTGTTTAAGGAGATTGCTGGCTTTCAGTCGAAGACAGAGGTAATGGAACAGTAAAAGTATCAGGCGCTGTGGAGTGAAAGAAGGAGAATGGGGATGAGAAACATTTCAGCCATGATTGAATGCCGCAGCAGACTCGGTGGATAGAATTCGCGTAATTCTGCTTCGATGTATTATGTTCTGAAAAAAAATTGTTGTGTCGTAGCACAGAGTCATAGAATAGAATAACAGAATTCCGACAGTACAGAAGGAGGCTATTTGGCCAATATAATCTGCACCGACGCTCTGAAAGAGGCCCAGTCCAACGGCTTGTTCCTTTCACCCAACATAACCTGCACAACTTTGGACACTATTGGGCGATTTGGCTCTGACGGATAGAGATAGCTTACGGAGCATACACGTCATAAGACTATGGGGAGTTGGGAGGGGGCCTTGAATGCTGACAACGTATGCTCAGTGTAGAAAAACGTGCAAAACCTAATCTACACAAGTGGAGAGACAAGGATGCAGCGACAAATCTATATTTAGTTGTGAGAAACAGATAAAAATATACTGGAAGGCCTCAGCAGAACGGTTGCATGGAGAAATGGCCGGATAAGCAGAGAATTCGACCATCAGAGCCACGATCATGAGTTGTTTACATCACATTCACGGCGACACATGCACAGCTTTGTACCCACATGTATCTCGCGAAATGGAAAAAGTGCCATGTTTTTCCACAGATGTTGAAGCAGGTACAGATGGAGGGAAAGTCCTAAACGGATTTACAATTGATGCACGCAGTGAAGAGAGCTACAGGCAGGCGGAGAAGAAGTTGAACACTCGGGGGCATCCATGAGCACGGACTTGTCGAATTTATGAACGCACGATAACCATATGCATATTTGAATGTCTTCAGCTTGAATGGCACATTTGTGATAGATTTGTGGTATAGCACAATGGTAGGAAATGCACAGGACCATGAGATGAAATGTTTTAAAGTTCGCACTTTTTGAATTTTGTGGACTTATTTCACAAAAAAGTGCGATCTGACAATATAACGATAGTTAAGCAGTTAGGCAGAGATGGATTTTGATGATTATATGTCACTACACTGATATTGAAGTCAGAATTTGTATTTGCTTAAATGCTAATCTTTATGCATACTCCCAAACAACTGTAGCTATTGTATCAAATGTCTTGATCTCCCAGGCTTGAAAATGTCGCATTGAACAAAATGTATGGCTTCTGTCCAAACAGCCTTATAGATTTTCTTCTGTCAAAAATTGCGCTATAGTGTTGGCACCATTCAATAGGATGGCCAGAAGCTGACAATTTGCGTCCCGCATAAATCAATTGACTTGCAAGTGCATATAAAGTTAATCGATGGGTGTGAATTTGGATTTTCCATATGTGGTTCGCTACCTGTGATAAAATGTGCATTGTATTAATGGCACTGTCTTAAAGTGTGGAAACGTCCCCATGCACTTTACGGTGTAGTCAGCACAGTCGAGGCGCGATACTGCCCTAACACATGGACGCATTGGCGAAAGATCCACAAAGCACAAATACGTTTTCAAGGCCAATGCTGCGACTAATTGATCAATCTAGCGGCATGGAATTTGATCGCTTTTAAATAATTTGTGTTTTTCTGTCGTTTCCGTCATGCTATGAATTCACAAGGCGATACAATCTTTCGCTTCAGGGAAATATTCATAAACTTTGTATCAAACTGCCTGCCTCTGTTGCTGAGACATTTATTATTATGATTATTATTCATTTTTCAATAATATGGGCTTCGCTGGCTGGGCAACCATTGGTTTCCCAACACTAATCGCCGTGAAAAAGTGGTGGTGAGCGGCCTTCTGGATGCGCCCAAGTCGATGTGGTGACGGTACACTGACACAGAGTTAGGAATGGAGTTACAGGATTTTGTCCCAACGACACTGATGGAAGGGCGATATATTTCCACGTCAGAATGGTGAGGAACTTGAAGATGTACATCCAGGTGGCGGTGTTCCCAGATATCTGCTGCCCTTCTGTTTATGGAAGGTTATCGTGGGTTTGGAAGTTATAACCTCATGAGCCTACGTGAGTTTTTGAAGTCTATCTTGGAGATAGTGTACTTCTACTGTGCTTCGATAGTAAAACGAGTGGAAGTTTATAGAAGGATTGCGAGTCAAGGGACTGCTTTGTCTTCGATGGTGCCAACACCTTGAGTGGTCTTGGAACTGCACTCACCAGGCCAGTGAGAGGTATTCCATCAGACTCCTGAAGGAAATGCTATTGGAATTCGGGAGGTGAGTTATTTTCCACACGTTTCCTCGTCTTTTAAAAAATGAATTTATGGTATGTGGGCTTCGTTGCTTAAGTCAGCATTTATTTACCATTCGTGGTTGCCCGACAGAAGACGGTGGGGAATTTCCTTCTTGAACTGCTGAACTAACAGTACAGTTCGGGAGGAAGTTCCAGGATGTTACCCCAAAGAGAGTGAAGGAACGGTGATATATTTCCAAAACAGGGAGATGAATGACATGGAGGGGAACCACCAGGTGGTGGGGTTGCCTGTTATCTGCTACCCTTGTCCTTCTCGAAGACTGTGGTGCTGGCATGCGAAGGTGCTTCCCAAAGAAACTTGGAAAGCTACTGTAAAGCTTCTTAGCGATAGTGCACTAATCTCCCATAGTTCGCCGGTTGTGGAGGATTTGTATATTTGTGGAACGTGGAGCAATAAAACAGGCCAGGGTCTGAGGGCCAATTTCCGCCTTGGGTCTCTGCCTTTGCGGAGTCTGAAAGTTATCCGTGTGTCTGCATGGGGCCCTCCGAGCGCTCCGCTTTCCTCCCACAACATTCGAACGATGTGCCAGTTAGGAAATTTGGATATTCTAAATTCACCATCTGTGTTCCCGAACAGGGGCCGGAACGTGGCGATTAGGGATTTTCCACGGAAACTTCATTGCAATGTTAATTTATACCTACTTGTGACAATACAGATTATTATTATCTTTATTGTAGGAAAAAGCCATTGCCTTGCACTTGTGGGGTGTGAATTTAGCTTGCCACTTGTCAACGCAGGCTTGGATATTGTCCATGTCTTGCTGCATTTGTACCGGGACTGCTTCATGATCTCAGGAATCACGAATCGTGATGAACATTGTAAAAAGTATCTTGAAACAATCTTAATTCTGACCTTACAATGGAAGGGATATCATCGATGAAGTAGTTGACGAAGGTTGGGCCGAAGACATCACCCTAAAGAACTCCTGCAGTGATGTCCTCGAGCTGTGATGAATGCCCTACAACGAATGCAACCATGCTTCTTTGTTTCAGGTATGGCTACCAACAGCGGAGTGTTTTCCCCTAATTTCAATTGACTCCAATTTAGCTCATGCCCCATCATGCCATATTCGATCAAATTCTACCTTGATATCAAGGGCAGTCATTCACACATCACATCTAAGACTCAACAATTTTGTCCTTGTTTGAGCCAAGGTGGAAATGAGATCAGGACCTGAGTGCCCCTGGCGGAACCCAGGCGGAGCGTCGTGATCAATATTGCTGAGTATGCTGAGCTCCGTGATCAGGCTATTGCTGGGTGAGTGCCGCCTTGCTGATGATGACGATTAGTGTGATCGAGTTGAATTAGGGTTAGTTTCCTGTGTAAAAGACAGACCAGGAGAATTTTCCACATTGGTGTGACCCTGTACTGGGAAACCTTGGATGTGGATACAGCACGTTCTGGAGCACATTAATTCGACTATTATCGGCTCTTCATTGAATCCCCACAGTGCTGATGGATGCAATTTTGCTCATAGAGAATGCGCCTATTCATTAAATAAGCACTCTTTTCGGCACCATTTCCCCTAATTCCCGTCACCTCATAATCTAACGTGCACATCCCTGGACACCAAGGGGTAATTTGACATGGCCAATCCACATAACGCACACACATCTTTTGCACCGTGGGGGAAAACCGTAGGTCCCGGATGAATCCCATGTCGACACAGCACGAACAATCAAACTACACATACTGTAACACAAGGCTGGGATTGAATCCGCGTTCCTGCCGCTTCGAGCAAACAGTGCTAACCACTGTTCCGACGTGCTTCCCAGTACACACTAATAAGGCAGGTCCAGTTCAGTTTGTGGTCAATGGTAAACCCCAGTAAGTCGATAGTCGTGGATTCAGTGATGGGAAAGCCATTAAATATCAAGCGTGATCGTTTGATAATCTCATACTGGAGATGGCCATTGCCTGGCACTAATGCGGCTTGCAATTTGACAGCGAAAGTCTGGATTTGGTCCAGAATTTGCTGCATTTGCACGTGGTCTGCTTCACTGTCAGGTATTGCGATTGATGCGGAACATTCTTCAATCATGCCCATTCCTGGCCTCATGTTGAAATGAAACGTCATTTATCAAGTATCAGAAAATGGTTGGACCTAGTACAGCACCCCGAGGAACTCTGCCAGTGCCCTCACGGGTCTGAGATGACTGGGATCCAACCAACACTACCAACTTACTTTGTGCTAGATAAATCTCCACCCAGTGGACAACTGTGCCGTGATTCCCATTGACTCCACCTTTATTGGACTCCTTGATTCCTTACACGATCAAATCTTGTATTGATCTTTGTATTGATTGTATTAAGTGTATTGAATGTTGTATTGAAGGGCGGCATGGTAGCACAGTGGTTTGCACAATTGCTTTACAACTCCAGTGTCCCAGGTTCGATTCGCGGCTTGGGTCACTGTCTGTGCGGATTTCCGGTTAGCACGTTCTCTCTATATCTGCGTGGGTTTCCTCCGGGTGCTCCAGTTTCCGCTCACAGTCCTAAGCTCTGCAGGTTAGTTGGATCCTCCATGCTAAACTTCCCTTAGGATAGATGCGGTTGCTTGGTTACAGAGATAGAGTGGAGGTATGGGCTTCGGTCGGGTGCTCTTTCCAAGAGCCGATGCAGACTCGATGGACAGAATGGCCTCCCTCTGCATTGCCAGTTCAATGATTCTATGATTGATGTCAAGTGCAGTCACTCTCACATCAGGTATGACGCTTAGCTCTATTGTGCATGTTCAATGCAAGGCTGGAATGAATTAAAGAGCTGAATAACCCTGGCTGAAATCAAACAGCGCATCAGTGAGCAGCTTATTGCTAAGTAAGTGCTGCTTGGTGGCACTTTTTATGACCACTCCCATCACTTTACTAATCATTCAGTGAAGAGTAATCGGGCAGTATTAGCGCGGGTTTGATTTGTCCTGATTTTCGTGTTCAGGATTGAGCTGACAATTCTCCTAATTGCTCTGTAGGTTCTCACTCATTGGTTCCTCTGATGCTGTCCGTTTAATGTTGGATCGCACTTCCGCACATACACAAACATATATTCATATTACACTGGAAAGAAGCAGAAAGCTCCCAAAGGTACATAATGGTAAGTGTTTGACTTGAATCCTGCAATTGGACAATTTTTATATCTTCTCATGATGATCTGAGTCAACACAGCGTGATTCTGGGCCCTCGCGTTCATGAGGTTAAGTCGAGATTTGTGATTCAGAATGTTTGTCTCCTTGCGTGCTGTTGACACTTTAAACCACAATTGCATTGGTGAATGCATCGACAAACTCATTTTTCCGTAATTGTGCTCTTCCTTATATTGATGGAACAAGGTAAATTAGCTTGTAGTGCACATTGAAATTGGCCGGTACAATTTTGTGAGCATCACAGATACATGGCTGGAAGAGGTTCTGGGCTGGGATCTAAAGATCCAAGGATTTATGCCCGATCGAATGGACAGGCAGATGGACAAAGTGGGCGGTGTTGCATTGATAGTTTTGAATGAAGTTAAATCGATAGCAAGGCGGAGTCAGAAAGCGTAGAATCTGTGTGGGTAGAGTTTAGGAATCGCAAAGGTAAAAAAGACCCTGATAGGAGTTATGTTCAGGCCCCCTAGCAGTAGTCAGGATGTGGGGTAGTAAATAAATCAGGTGATAGATAAGGTATGTTAAAAAATACATTTTTACAATAATCATGGGGGACTTCAATATGCATGTGGACTGGGAAAATCCGATTGGTAGTGGATCCCATGAAAATTAATTTGGAGAATGTCTCGGAGAAGTTTTCTTTCGAGCAGCTTGTGACAGAACCTACTCGGGACCAGACAATTCTGGATTTGGTGATGTGTTATTAGGCAGATTTGATTGGGGAACTGAAGGTGAAGGAACCATAAGGGAGCAGTGACCACAAAATGATAGAATTTACTCTGCTGTTTGAGAGAGAGAACAGGCAGTCAGATGTAACGGTATGACAATTAAATAAAGGTAACTACAAAGATACGAGTAGGAGTTGATTAGTAAAGGAGCCTAGCAGGGAACAGCATCGGCAGGGGTTTTGGGTGTCTATTAGGGAAGCACAACAGAAATTCATCCCAATAAGGAGGAAACATGCTAAGGCGAGCATAAGGCCTCCATGGCAGATGAGGGATGTCAAGGACAGCATAAAAGCTAAAGAAAAAGCACAGAAACTGGCGAGGATTAGTTGGAAGTCAGAGGATTGGGACTACTTTAAATGCGAGCAGAGGACAACTAAAAACGCAATCAGGAGGACGAAGATGAAGTATGCGTGCAAGTTAGCTAGTAATGTGAAGAACGATAGGAAAAGGTTTTTTTTTCAATACATAAAAGGTAAGAGAGAGGCATAAATAGATATTGGACCAGTGGAAAATATGGCTGGGGAAGTAACAATCGGAATCAAAGAAATGGCAGACGAATTGAATTCTTACGTTACATCAATCTTCACGATGGAAGACACCTGTCGGATGCCTGAGCATCAGGTGAACCAGGGGGCAGAGATGAGTGCAGTGACCATTTCTAAGGAGATGGGTCAGTGGAAACTGAAAGATCTCAAGGTCGATAAGTCACCTGGAACGGATGGATTACACCTCAGAGTCCAAAAGGAGATTGCTGAGGAACTTTTGGAGGCATTGGTTATGATCTTTCATGAATCACTGGATGCAGGAAAGTTTCCAGAGGACTCGAAACTGGCGAATGTCACACACTGATTAAGAAGGGAGGAAGGCGGAAGACGGAACATTATAAGTCTGTTCGCCAGACTTCGGTCATTGGTAAGATTTTAGAGTCTGTTTTTAAAGATGGCGTCGCAAAGTACTTGTAAGTGCATGGTTAAAAAAAAGCACTGCGTCAGCACGACTTTTTCAAAGGGTGGTCGCGTCTGACACATCTGTTGGTGTTCTTTATGGAAGTAACAAGGAAGTTGGACAAAGTACAACCAGTGGACGTGATTTATTTAGATTTCCAGAAGGCCTTTGGCAAGGTGCCGCTTACGAGACTGTTAAATATGTTAAAGCCCATGGTGTTAAGGGTAAGATCCTGGCATGGATAGAGGATTGGCTGACTGGCAGAAGACAGAGAGTGGGGATAAAGGGGTATTTTTCAGGATGGCAGCCGGTGATTAATGGTGTGCCTCAGGAGTCTGTGCTGGCACCACAACTTTTCGCAATGTACATTAATGGTCTGGACGAAGGAACGAAAGGCACTGTTGCTAAGTTTGCAAAGGATACAAAGATCTGTAGAGGGACAAGCAGTACTGCGGAAGCAAGGGGGCTGCAGAAAGATTTGTACAAGCTCGGAGATTGGGCAACGAAGCTGCAAATAAAATACAATGTGGAAAAGTGTGAGATTATGCACACTCGAAGGAGGACTTTTGGCATAGACTATTTTCTAAATGGGAAAACGGTTAGTAAATAAGAAGCACAAATGGACTTTGGAGTCTTTGTTCACGATTCTCTTAAGGCTCATGTGCAGATTCAGTCGGCAGTTAAGAAGGCAAATGCAAGTGGGTGGACTAGGACAGATATTTGGAGACGCGCACCCCTACGAATTTGAAACTTCTAACCATCTCCACCTCGGCACCATTGATGCTGACAGGGTTGTGCGCAGTACTTTGCCTGCTGAAGTCAATTACCAGCTCTTTAGTTTTGTTGGCATTGAGGGAGAGATTGTCGTCGCTACACCACTCCACTAGGTTCTCTATCTCCCTCCTGTATTCGGGCTCATCGTTATTCGAGATTCGGCCCACTATGGTCGTATAGTCAGCAAACTTGTAGATGGAGTTGGAACCACGTTTAGCCACGCAGTCGTGTGTGGACAGGGAGTAGAGTAGGGGGCTATGTACGCAGCCTTGCGGGGCGCCGGTGTTGAGGACTATTGTGGACAAGGTGTTGTTGTTCATTCTTACTGATTGTGGTCTGTTGGTCAGAAAATCGAGGATCCAGTTGCAGAGTGAGGAGCCTTCTTATAAGCATGCCGTTTCTTTAAAGTTGGGTTGACTTTGGGTGATTTACTATTGAGGCACCCGACTGAAATTGAATTCTGCTATTTTGAATTAAACACATTTATTTCGTTCTCTGTCTCTGTCTGATTGTGGTTTAGCTGGTTAAAGATTGTTTGAGAAAAACAGATCTGTCTCCTATCCCCATTTCGCTGTCAGAAGACAGTAGGACAAAAAATAAACGCATAACAAAACAATGTTGTATTTCCTTGTGCATTTTTTGGACCTGGAATGTTATTCGCCTGATGCAGATCTCTGAAAAATAATACTCTCAGACCATCTGCACATTCCTATCGTAACTCCACATTCAGCATGCTTAAATCTATGGTTTTGAACCAAGACTAGGCCTTCTCTCGAAAGAGACTGGCAGTTTATTTTTTCCCGAAGGAGGCATAGAAATTATCCAGAATTATCATCCATATTTTTGAAGAATAACATGTAATTTGATACAATTGTATTAGCTGTTATAAATTATTTTGGAACACCGGTTGTTTGAGAGTGAAAGTTATCAAAATATGCACCTCGAGGAGTTTTAATAAGTGTGAATAGAGAAAATCTTCAGATTCTTATTGGCAGCCATTTTTTCCACTAGGTCATTTCATCGTCAACGAATTCAGAAGTACAAAATGTTCCAAAGAATAAAGAAAAGGTGGAGGTTTTCCATCGGTACATCTGCATGCTTCGGCATGGAGGTACCAACCTGTATCCCACATAATTCAATGGACTTGAAAGGGAATGTAACATGAAAGTGCAAGTTTTTGATATTTTTTGGGATGTGCATCATATCTAATTGTTTTATTGCACACAGACCATACAAATTTCAAAGATGGTATGCTGGCAATACATGGTTTGCTTTATTATTCTAAATCAAATTGGGAAGGAAAGGACGAAGATGTCCGGTCTTAGTTATTGAATGGAAACAAAAGAAAAGCTTTTGTTGACCGTCATATTTTGAGTCCCTGATATGTTGACGTACAACTGGAAAGGCGCCGACGTTTATCATGTCCTTTGCGGGAGTATTAATATGCTCATTGACATATGTCACATGCAAGCGGAGAGCGATCAAACACCTGAAATACATGAATATATATACATATATATATATAATCTGATCAAACCAAAAGATGAGTATAGCGAGAAAGAAAGTCGCTAACCCAAAGAGGAAAGGTGAGCTCTGTCATGTGCTTTCAGATCTTGCATCAATCTTAATTTTTCAAATAATATATGGCACCTTGATGGGGTCTGTTCTTCTTAAGAACATGGACATTGTGAATATTGTTTACAAGTCTGCTCTTGTGTCTCACAGATCTTACAAAGTGCAACGATGGTAAGTATGCAACAGCAGTTTTTTGTCGCTCTGCGTTAAAATCCGAGAGACTGAACGTGTGTAGCAAGCGTTATTTGTTCACTTCAGCAAACAAATGGCTCTGTGTTCAGCAGTCGTCACAAATAACCACATCCAAGATTGTCTCAAGGCTCACTGGAAAGAGAAGTAATTTTCCGATATGCGTAGTTCACGTAAGCCGTGCGTTCAAGAAGTTAGCTGGCTTGCAGTCGGTGAGAGAAGTAATGCAACAATGAGGGTAACAGACGTTGTGGAGTGAAGGAAGGAAAAAGGGAATGAGAAATATATCAGCCATGATTGAATGGCGCAGCAGACTCGATGCACAGAATGGTCTAATTCTGTTCCTCTGTCATATGCTCCAAGAGATGTTTGGTGTGCCGTAGCACAGAATCAGAGAATCGAATCACAGAATTCTGACAGCGCAGAAGGAGGCTATTTGGCACCTAAGCTCAGAAAGAGGCCCACTCCCTCGCCCAGTCCCTGTTACCAAACATAACCTGCACATCTTTGGAAACTAAGGGCGACTTAGCCCTGCCCGTTGACATATCCTGCACATTTTTGGACCGTAGTCAGAAACCTACGCAGACTAGGTAAGAAATTGCAAACTCCAACAGACACAGACTCAGGGCCAAACAATTGCACCTTAGGAATCAATTTTATGATTTCCCAGTCTCGAAAATGTCGCATTGAAAAAAAAGTATGGACCTCTCGCCAAATAGCACAATAGATTTTCTTCGATTAGCAAATGGCGCTACAGTTTTGGTACCATTCAATAGTGTGGCTTGAAGATGCCAAGGTGCGGCCCGCATAATGCAGTTAACTTAAACGAAATGCTGCCTTCGTTGGATCAGTGCAACGCCATGGAATTTTATCGGTATTAAATATTTCGTGATTTTTTTTTGTAATTTGCGTCATGCTGTGCATTGATATCCGGATAGAATATTTCTATCTAGAATATTTCGCGACTGTGAAATATTCATAAACTTTGCATCAGGCTGCCTGGCTCTGTTGCTCACATAAATATTATTATTCTTCATTTGTAATGGTTGCGAGGTTTGCTGGCTGGGCCTGGATCGGCTTCCTATCATGAATCGCCATTAAAGGTGATTGCTTTTTAAATACATTTATAGAACCCAATTCATTTTTCCAAATTAGGGGCAATTTAGCATGGCCAGTCCACCTATCCTGCTCATCTTTGGGCTGGTGGGGGGGCAAAACCCGCGCAAACTCGGGTAAAATGTGAAAACCCCACACGCACAGTGACCCAGAGCCGGGATCAAACCTGGGATCTCGGCGCAGTGAGGCATCAGGGTTCTCCCACTGCGCCACCGTTCTGCCCGTGAAAGGCGATTGTTAGCGGTCTTCTTGATGCGCTGTAGTCCATGTCATGTGGATACACTGATGCAGCTTCAGGAAGACAGTTCATGGATTTCGATCCAACGACACTGAAGAAAGGACAATATATTTGCAAGTCAGAATGGTGACGGACTTGATGAGGTACATACAGATGGCGGTGTTCCCATATATCTTCTGGCCTTCTGATGATGGAAGGTAGACGGCATGGGTTTCGAGGGTACAATCTCATGGGCCTACGTGAAATCCTGAAGTGAATCTTGTCGATAGTGCGTACTGCTGCTACTGTGCGTCTACGGTGAAGGGAGTGAATGCTTCTGGAAGGGGTGCTGGTCAATCGGGATACTTGTCTTGGATGAGGCCGAGCTCATTGACTTGTGGTGGAACTGCAGTCATTCAATAAGTGAGCAGTATTACATCAGTTTACTCAATTTTTCCTTCTAAGAGGCGGATATGCTTTTGGAATTTAGGGGGTGAATTACTTTCCGCAGGTTTCATCGTCTTTTTTCTGATGCTTTGACGGGATGTGGGATTCGCTGCTTAGACCAGCATTTATTTTTCATTCGTAGTTAACTGCCCTGCAGAAGGCGGTGTTGAGTTTCCGCCTTGAACTGCTGCAGCACTTGAGGTGCACCCACTGTGTTGCTAAGGAGGGAGTTACGGGATGTTGCCGCAGCGTGAGTGAAGGAACGACGATATATTTCCAAAACAGAGAGGTGACTGACATGGAGGGGAACCTCCAGGTAGTGTGGTTCCCAAGTGTCTGCTGCTCTTGTCCTTCTCAATGATAGTGATCCTGGGCTTCGAAGTTTCCTGCTAAAGAACCTTTGACGAGTTACTGTAATTAATCTTATAGATAATTAACTCATCTCCCACAGTTCACCAGTGGTGGAGGTTTTGAATGTTTTTGAAATGTGGAGCAATCAAGCAGGCTCGTTTATCCTGGATGGTCTCGTGCGTCTGGAGTCTTCTTGGAGCTGCACTTATGCAGATAAGTTGTGATTATTCCATTACACTCCTGACTTGTTCCTTGTAGATTGTGGGCAGGCTTTGGAGGTCAGCAGGTGAGTTACCCGCCATAGGATTCTTAGTGATTGACCTGCCCTGGTAGCCACAGTATTAATATGGCTCGTCTAGGTCAATTTATGATCAATGGTAACACCCAGGATGCAAATGTCGGAAATTCAACGATGGTTATGAATGTTCTGGGAAACGGGAGCTGGTTATATCTTACAGTGGTGAACATTGTTGCTTCACAGCGCCAGGGTTCATGGTTCGCTTCCCGGTGTGGGTCACTGTCTGAGCTGAATCTGCATGTTTTCCCCGTTACCGCGTGGGTTCCTCCAGGTGCTCCAGTTTCCTCCCACAGGCCCCGAAAGATGTGCTAGTTAGGTAATTTAGACATTCTGAATTTTCCCTCTGTGTCCCCGAACAGGCGCCGGAATGTGGCATCTAGGGGCTTTTCATAGTAACTTCATTGCAGTGTCAATGTAAGACTACTTGTGACAATACAGATTATCACGATTATTATTGTCATCATTATTTTTATTATTATACCAAATGTTTTTTTCCTTGAACTTGTGTTATGCGAATGGAACTTGACAATTTTTAACCACAGCCTGGATCGTGTCCAGGACTTGGGCATGGCCTGCTTCATTATCTGAGGAGTCACGAATGGTCCTGAATGTTCTAAAGTCATCATCAAACATCGATAATGCTGACCTTACGATGGAAGGGAATTCATTGATGAAGCAGTTGACGAAGGTTGGACCTAAGACACTCCCCTGAGAAACAGCCGCTGTGATGTCATGGAGCTGAGATATTTGCCCGAAAACGAATTCAGCCATCTTTCGTTGTGGCAGGTATGGCTCCAACCAGTGCAGAGTTTCGTCCTTATGTCCATTGACTCCAATTTAGCGTATACATGACACACTTGGTCAAATCCTGCCTTGATGTCAAAGACTGCTACTCACATCTCATGTCTAACATTCAACAATTTTGTATGTTTGAGACAAATCTGTTATGAGATCAGGAGCTTAATGACCCTGACGGAACACTAACTTAGCATTCGTGACCAGGTTCTGGCTGAGAATACTGAACGTCCGTGATCAGATTATTGCTGAGTAAGTGCCGCGTGATAACACTGTTTATGTCTCCTTCCATCACTTTACTGATGACGGAGAACAGACTGATCGGGTGGTGACGGGCTGGATTGAATTGTTTTGTATCCATTGTAAAGAACACACATGGGTAATTTTCCAGATTGATAGGTGGATGCCAGTGTTGTACTGGAAACGCTTCGATATGGGTACAGCATGCTCTGAAGGATAATAGCTGACCGAGCAGAAAAAGACACGAATGGACACAGTAGGTGTAGTGGCCATGAATGTGAGGATATAAAAAATCTAAAGCGTTTAATGTGCACTGACGGAAAGTCAAGCATTGGAAGACAGAATGGCCTTCCTGGACAAAAGAAGAAAAATCAGTAGCGAGTTCGAACATTAGAGCCACGGGCATGCGTTCTTCATCATAGATAGATGGGGAAGCATGCATAATGTTCAGAGACCAGACGAATCCCAAGATTTCGAAACAGCACCATGCCTGACAAGAGATGTATAAGTGCAGGTCCATAGAGGACCAAACATAATGGGAATGGAATTTATACATGCATCGAACACCGGTAAAGGCATCAAAGTAAACATTTGAACATTCCTGAGCATTCATGCCATACACGACAATCAACGTGTTGAACACTACGTCATTGAAAGGAATCCTTCAATTTTCGTGAAATTGAAAATCAGGTTGTTGTTCCATTTGAGGGACATTAGCATATAACGGAATAGACAGAACCAATAGACAAAACCGATTTAACAATGAAACGGTGCTGCTGTGAAGGTCTTATTTCCCTGTTGCAACATACAACATACAGAAATGATGTTCAAAATGCTTGGCATTAAATGTGTTAGATTGTTATATATCATCGCATCTTTTGGAGACCTAGAATGTTATTCACCCGGTGATAATCTCGGGAAAGTTAAACTCTGAAAATATCTGCACATTTTTGTCGCAATTCCACACTCACCATGCGAAAATCGATCGCTTTAAACCTTCTCTCGAAAGAACCTGCCAGTTTGCATATATTGCCTAATATTGCACAGAAGTTAGACAGGCGTATCAACCATATTTCAGTAAGCTCGGGGAACGTGGTAAAAGAGGCGGAGAGGTGGCATTGTTAGTCAAGTTCAGTATTACGGTTGCAGAAAGAAAGTTTGATGAGGACTCGTCTACTGAGGTAGTAGGGGTGAAGTTAGAAGCAGGAAAGGTGAGGTCACCCTGTTAGGGGTTTTCTATACGCCTCCGAAAAGTTCCAGGGATGTAGAGGAAAGGATTGCAAAGATGATTCTGGATAGGAGCGAAAACAAATATTGATTGGAAACGCTATTGTTCGAGTACTTTAGATGGGTCCGAATCTGCCCAATGTGTCCAGGAGGGTTTCCTGACTCAGTATGTAGATAGGCCAAAGAGAGGCGAGGCCATATTGGATTTCGTACTGGGTAATAAGAACATAAGAACTAGGAGCAGGAGTAGGTCATCTGGCACCTCTAGCCTGCTCCACCATTCAATGAGATCATGGCTGATCTTTTGTGGACTCAGCTCCACTTTCCGGCCCGTACACCATAACCCTTAATCCCTTTGTACTTCAAAAAACTATCTATCTTTATCTTAAAAACGTTTAATGAAGGAGCCTCTACTGCTTCACTGGGCAAGGAATTCCATAGATTCACAACCCTTTGGGTGAAGAAGTTCCACCTAAACCCAGTCCTAAATCTACTTCCCCTTATTTTGAGGCAATGCCCCATTGTTCTGCTTTCACCCGCCAGTGGAAACAACCTGCCCGCATCTATCCTTTCTATTCTTTTCATAATCTTATATGTTTCTATAATATCCCCACTTATCCTTCTAAATTCCAACGAGTACAGTCCCAGTCTACTCAACCTCTCCTCGTAAACCAACCCTTTCAGCTCTGGGATGAACCTAGCGAAACTCCTCTGCACACCCTCCAGTGCCAGTACGTCCTTTCTCAGGTAAGCAGACAAAAACTGAACACAATACTCCAGGTGTGGTCTCACTAACACCTTATACAATTGCAGCATAACCTCCCTAGTCTTAAACTCCATCCCTCTCGCAATGAAGGCCAAAATTCCATTTGCCTTCTTAATCACCCGTTGCACCTGTAAACCAACATTTTGCGACTCATGCACTAGCACACCCAGGTCTCTCTGCACAGCAGCATGTTTTAATATTTTATCATTTAAATAATAATCCCTTTTGCTGTTATTCCTACCAAAATGGATAATCTCACAATTCTCAACATTGTATTCAATCTTCCAGACCGTACCCCATTCACTTAGCCTCTCCAAATCCCTCTGCAGACTTCCAGTATCCTCTGCACTTTTTGCTTTGCCACTTATCTTAGTGTCGTCTGCAAACTTGGACACATTGCTCTTGGTTCCCCCAACTCCAAATCATCTATGTAAATTGTGAACAGTTGTGGGCCCAACACTGATCCCTGAGGCACACCACTAGTTACTGATTGCCAACCAGAGAAACACCCATTAATCCCCATTCTTTGCTTTCTATTAATTAACCAATCCTCTCGCCATGCTTCTACTTTCCCCTTAATGCCATTCATCTTTATCTTATGCAGTTACCTGTTGTGTGACACCTTGTCAAGGCTTTCTGGAAATCCAGATATGCCACATCCATTGGCTCCCCGTTATCTACCGCACTGTTAATGTTCTCAATAAATTCCACTAAATTAGTTAGGCACCACCTGCCCTTTATGAACCCATGCGGCGTCTGCCCAACGGGAACATTCCCATCCAGATGCCTCGTTTTTTCTTCCCTGATGATAGATTCCAGCATCTTCCCCACTACCGAAGTTAAGCTCACTGGCCTATAATTACCCGCTTTCTGCCTACCTTCTTTTTTAAACAGTGGTGTCACGTTTGCTAATTTCCAATCCGCTGGGACCACCCCAGAGTCTACTGAATTTTGGTAAATTATCACGAGTGCATTTGCAATTTCCCTACCATCTCTTTTAGCACTCTGGGATGCATTCCGCCAGTTCCAGGAGACTTGTCTACCTTTAGCCCCATTAGCTTGCCCATCACAACCTCCTTGGTGATAACAATCCTCTCAAGGTCCTCACCTGTCGTAGCCTCATTTCGATCAGTCACTGGCATATTATGTGTGTCTTCCACTGTGAAGACCGACCCAAAAATCCTGTACAGTTCCTCAGCCATTTCCTCATCTCCCATTATTAAATCTCACTTTTCATCCTCTAAACGACCAATATTTACCTAAGTTTTTGTTTTATATGTTTGTAGAAACTTTTACTATTTGTTTTTATATTCTGAGCAAGTTTACTCTCAGAATCTATCTTACTCTTCTTTATAGCTTTTTTAGTCGCTTTCTGTAGCCCCCTAAATATTTTCCAGTCCTCTCGCATCCCACTAATCTTTGCCACTTTGTATGTTTTTTCCTTCAAGTTGATACTCTCCCTTATTTCCTTAGATATGACGGTCGATTTTCCCTATTTTTACCGTCCTTCCTGTTTGATGGTATAATCCTTTCCTGAGCCCTGTGAAAATTCATTTGGAAGGTTCTCCATTGGTCCTCAACTGTTTCACCATAAAGTCATTGCTCCTAGTCTACCTTAGCTAGTTCGTCTCTCATCCCATTGTAATATCCTTTGTTTAAGCACAAAACACTAGTGCTTGATTTTACCTTCTCAACCTCCACCTGTATTTTAAATTCCACCATAGTATGATCGCTCCTTCCGAGAGGATCCCTAACTATGAGATCCTGAATCAATCCTGTCTCATTACACAGGACCAGATCTAGGACCGCTTGTTCCCTCGTAGGTTTCATTACATCCTGTTTCAGGAAAATATCGTGGATACATTCTATCAACTCCTCCTCAAGGCTGCCTTGACCGACCTGGTTAAACCAATCCAGATGAAGATTAAAATCCCCCATGATAACTGCTGTACCATTTCTACACGCATCAGTTATTTCTTTGTTTATTGCCTGCCCCACCCTAATGTTACTATTTGGTGGCCTGTAGACTACTCCTGTCAGTGAATATTTCGCCTTACTATTCCTGATTTCCACCCAAATGGATTCAACCTTATCCTCCATAGCGCCGATGTCATCCCCTACTGTTGCCCGGATGTCATCCTTAAATAGCAGAGCTATAACACCTCCCTTACCATCCACTCTGTCATTCCGAATAGTTTAATACACTCGGTTATTTAACTCCCAGTCGTGACCATCCTTTAACCATGTTTCAGTAATGGCCACTAAATCATAGTTATTCACGATGGTTTGCGCCATCAAATCATTTACCTTATTCCGAATGCTACGAGCATTCAGGTAAAATACACTTATGGTTTTTTTTTAACCTCTGTTCTGAATCTTAACACCTCGATCAGTAACCTCCCCTAAGTTATATTTCCTCTTCAACTTTCTCCTAATTTTCCTTGTCGTTGAACCCATACCTTCATGTCACAACCTGCCACGTCGCTTACCATTAATGTTTTCACTTCCCGTTTTATTCCTTTTAGTATTCTTGGTCCTATTCACTGAGCTCCCCTCAGTCACTGTACCTTGTACTGTCGCCCTTTTTGATTTTGACTCTGGATTCTCTGCCTTACACTTTCCCCCTTACTGCCTTTTGTTTCTGTCCCTGTTTTACTACCTTCCAAATTCCTGCAATGGTTCCCATTCCCCTGCCACATTAGTTTAAACTCTCCCCAACAGCTTTAGCAACCCCCCACGCCCCCCCCCCCCCACCCCCCCCCCCCCCCACCCCCCCCACCCCAGGCCATCGGTTCCAGTCCTGCCCAGGTGCAGACCGTCCGGTATGTACTGGTCCCACCTCCCCCAGAAACGATTCCAATATCCGAGGAATTTGAATCCCTCCCTCTTGCACCATCTCTCGAGCCACGCATTCACCTTCTCGATCGTGACATTCCTCCTCTGACTAGCTCGTGGCACTGGTAGCAATCCTGAGATTCATACCTTTGAGGCGCTACTTTTTACTTTAACTCCCTAAATTCAGCTTGTAGGACCTCGTCCCGTTTTTTACCTATATAGTTGGTGCCTATGTGCACCACGACAGCTGGCTGTTCGCCCTCCACCGCCACCCCCCCCCTCAGAATGTCCTGCAAACGCTCCGGGACATCCTTGATCCTTGCACCAGGGAGGCAACATACCGTCCTGGAGTCTCGATTGCGGCCGCAGAACCGCCTGTCTATTCCCCTTACAATTGAGTCCCATATCACGATAGCCCTGCCATTCGTCTTCCTGCCCAGCTGCGCAGAAGAGGCAGCCATGGTACCATGAACCTGGTTGCTGCTGCCTTCCCCTGGTGAGCCATCTCCCTCAACAGTATCCAAAGCGGTATATCTGTTTTGCAGGTAGCTGACCGCAGACGACACCTGCACTGTCTTCGTACTCTTGCTCTGTCTTTTTGTCACCCATTTTCTATCTCCCTCAGTACCTTTCACCTGCGGTGTGACGAACTCGCTAAACGTGCTGTCCACGACGTCCTCAGCATCGCGGATGCTCCAAAGTGAGTCCATCCGCAGCTCCAGAGCCGTCAAGCAGTCTAACAAGAGCTACAACTGGACACGCTTCTTGCACGTGAAGGAGCCAGTGACAGTGGACGTGTCCCTGAACTCCCACATCGCACACGAGGAGCATGACACGGGTCTGAGATTTCTTGCCATGTCTTAAACCTTCGGTTATCTTCAACAATTACAATTCACCAAAAAAATTGAATAAATAAATAAACAACGAAGAATGAACCGGGACAGGTGTTATATTTGGAGGTAGGTGAGCACTGTGGTGATAGTGACCACAATTTGATTACGTTTACATTAGTGATGCAAAGGGATACGTATATACCGCAGGGCGAGAGTTATATCTGGGGAGATGGCAATTAGGATGCGATGAGGCAAGACTTAGGATGGAGAGGAAAACTGCAGGGGATGGGGACAACGGAAATATGGAGCTTGTTCAAGGAACAGCTACTTCGTGTCCTTGATATGTAACGCGCGGGAGGAGAGAGCCGGGACAGCGAAAACAGTGCCGGAGGAGAAAGCCGGGTGATTTAAAAAGCGCGGGAGGAGAGAGCCGGGACAGCGAAAACAGCGCCGGAGGAGAGAGCCGGGAGATTTATAAAATGCGGGAGGAGAGAGCCGGGACAGCGAAAACAGCGCCGGAGGAGAGAGCCGGGAGATTTAAAAAGTGCAGGGAGAGGTGAGTGCACAAAAGGTGTGGCAGGAGTGCCTTTAGTCACGGAGTGCTGATTGGAACAGAGTGCATCTGAGTTTAGGTGAGTGACTGAGTGCTGATTGGAACAGAGTGCATCTGAGTTTAGGTGAGTGACTGAGTGCTGATTGGAACAGAGTGCATCTGAGTTTAGGTGAGTGACTGAGTTCGGGTGAGTAGCGAGTGAGGGCTGTGTTTTTGTTGGTGTTCGGATTTATCCTTCAGGGTCTATAAAGATTTGTTTTAAAAATAATAATATTTAAATTAATTAACTGGTTGAATATGGCTGAACAGGTGATGTGCTGTTGCTGTATGATGATGGAACTGGTGGATCCCATTGAGACCGTCTGTGACCACATCTGCAGCAAGTGTTGGCTGCTCGAGGAACTTCGGCTCAGAATTGATGTGTTGGAGACTGAGCTGCACACACTGCGGCACATCAGGGAGGGGGAACATTACCTGGACGCTTTGTTTCAGGAGGCAGTCACACCCGGTAGAATACGTACTGTTAATTCGGACAGTGGTCAGGGACAGAGTGGTGTGACTGCACGGGATGCAGGTAGGGGGATCCTGAGTTTAGGAGTTGAGGAGCCTCAGCCCTTGACCTTGTCCAACAGGTATGAGGTAGTTGCTCCCTGTGTGGATGAGGAAGAGGGTTGTAGGGAGGATGCGTTGACTGACCACTGCACCGTGGTACAGGAAGCCATTCAAGAGGGGGGGAGCAAAAAGACAAGTGGTAGTTGTCGGGGATTCAATAATTAGGGGGATTGATGGCATCCTTTGTCAGCCAGATCGAGAGTCCCGCATGGTATGTTGCCTGCCCGGTGCAAGGGTGTTGGACATCTCTGATCGGCTTGAAAGGATTTTGGAGAGGGAGGGGGAGGATCCAGTTGTTGTGGTCCACGTTGGGACTAACAACATAGGTAAGACTAGGAAAGAGGACCTGTTTTGGGATTATCAAACACGAGGGACTAAATTAACAAACATGTCCTCCAGGGTTATAATCTCTGGATTACTCCGCGAGCCACGTGCCAATTGGCATAGGGTTGAGAAAATTAGAGAAGTTAACACGTGGCTAAAGGAGTGGTGCGGGAAAAAGGGATTCTATTTCATGGGGCATTGGCATCAGTTCTGGGGCAGGAGGGACCAGTACCGTTGGGACGGTCTTCACCTGAACCATTCTAGGACCAGTGTTCGAGCGAATAGGATAAATAGGTTGGTCACAAGGACTTTAAACTAGCAAGTTGGGGGGGGGGGGGGGGGGGGGGGGAGGGAAATGTAAAGCTATGGACAGTATAATGGTTAATGGAGATCAAGGCAGCAGGTTACGTGACAGGTTATTATGTAGAGATATGGGTTCAAAGACAAGGAAAATTAGGATAAAGGGTAAGATGATTCATAACAAAGACATAAAAAACAGCATAAGTGTACTTTACCTGAATGCTCATAGTATACGAAATAAGGTAAATGAGTTGATGGCGCAAATCATCGTGAATGACTGTGATTTAGCGGCCATTACTGAAATATGGTTAAAAGATGGTCACGACTGGGAGTTAAATGTCCAAGGGTATCAGACTATACAAAAGGATAGAATGGACGGTAAGGGCTTTATTGTTAAAGGATGGCATCCGGGCAATAGTAAGGGATGATATTGGTGATATGGAGGACAAGGTTGAATCAATTTGGGTGGAAATCAGGAATAGTAAGGCGAAAAGGACACTGATAGGAGTAGTCTATAGGCCACCAAATAGTAACAGGATGGTAGGGCAGGCAATAAGCAAATAAATAACGAATGCATGTAGAAATGGCACAGCGGTTATCATGGGAGATTTTAATCTGCATATCGATTGGTTTAATCAGGTTGGTAAAGGCAGCCTTGAGGAGGAGTTTATAGAATTTGCCAGGGATAATTTCCTGGAACAGTATGTAATGGAAACTACAAGGGAACAAGCGGTCCTCGATCTGGTCCTGTGTAATGAGGCAGGATTGATTAATGATCTCATAGTTCGGGATCCTCTTGGAAGGAGCGACCACAATATGGTGAAATTTAAAATACAGTTGGAGGATGACAAGTTAAAATCGAACACTAGTGTTTTGTGCTTAAACAAAGGCGATTACAATGGGATGAGAGAAGAACTAGCTAAGGTAGACTGGGAGCAAAGACTTCATGGTGAAGCAGTTGAGGAACAGTGGAGAAGCTTCCGAGCGACCTGTGACAGTGCTCAGAAAAAGTTCATACCGACAAAAAGGAAAGACGGGAGAAAGGGGAAAAATCGACGGTGGATATCTAAGGAGGTGAGGTAGAGTATCAAATTGAAGGAAAAACATGCAAAGTGGCAAAAGTTATTGTGAGACTAGAGGACTGGGAAGTCTTCAGGGGACAACAGAAAGCGCCTAAAAAAGCTATAAAGAATAGAAAGGTAGACTATGAAGGTAAACTTGCTGAGAACATAAAAGCAGATAGTAAAAGCTTCTACAAATATATCAGATAAAAAAGAGTGGCTAAGGTAAATATTGGTCCTTTGGAAGATGAGAAGGGAGATTTAATAAGAGGAGCCAGGGAAATGGCTGTGGAGCTGAACCGGTTTTGTGGGTCAGCCTTCACAGTGGAGGACACAAATAACATGCCGGTGACTGATGGAAATAAAGATATGATTGGTGAGGACCTTGAGATGATTGTAATCACTAAGGAGGCAGTATTGGGTAAGCTAATGGGGCTAAAGGTAGACGAGTCTCCTGGCCCTGATGGGATGCATCCCAGAGTGTTAAAAGAGATGGCGAGGGAAATTGTAAACGCACTAGTGATAATTCATCAAAATTCACTAGACTCTGTGGTGGTCCCAGAGGATTGGCAAGTAGCAAACGTGACACCACTGTTTATAAAAGGAGTTCGGCAGAAAGCGGGAAATTTAGGCCGGTAAGCTTAACTTCAGTTGTAGGGAAAATGCTGGAATCCATCATGAAGGAGGAAATAGTGGGGCACCTGAAGGGCAATTGTCCCATTGGGCAGGCGCAGCATGGGTTCACAACGGGTAGGTCGTGTCTGACTAATTTGGTAGAATTTTTTGAGGACGGTACCAATGCAGTAGATAACGGGGAGCCAATGGATGTGGTATATCTGGATGTCCAGAAAGTTTTTGACAAGGTGCCAAACAAAAGGTTGCTGCATAAACTAAAAATGCATGGCATTGAGGGTAAAGTGGTAGCATGGGTAGAGGATTGGTTAACTAACATAAAGCAGAGAGTGGGGATAAATGGGTGTTTCTCTGGTTGGCAACCTGTAACTACTGGGGTCCCTCAAGGATCAGTGTTGGGCCCGCAGTTCACAATTTACATCGACGATTTGGAGTTGGGGACCAAGTGCAATGTGTGAAAGTTTGCAGACGACACTAAGATGAGTGGTAAAGCAAAAAGTGCAGAGGATACCGGAAGTCAGCAGACGGATTTGGATAGGTTAGGTGAATGGGCTAGGGTCTGGCAGATGGAATTCAATGTTGCCAAGTGCGAGGCTATCCATTTTGGGAGGAATAACAGCAGAATGGATGATTATTTCAACGGTAAGATGTCAAAACATGCTGCTGTGCAGAGGGACCTGGGTGTGCTGGTCCACGAGTCGCAAAAAGTTGGTGTGCAGCTGCAACAGGTGATTAAGAAGGCTCATCGAGTTTTGTCTTTCATGGATACAGGGATGGAGATCAAGACTAATGAGGTTATGCTGCAATTGTATAGGGTGTTGGTGAGGCCGCATCTGGAGAATTGTGTTCAGTTTTGGTCTCCTTAACTGATAAAGGACATATTGGCACTGGAGGGAGTGCAGAGGAGATTCACTAGGTTGATCCCAGAGTTGAGGGGATTAGACTCTGCCGAGAGGTTGAGTAGACTGGGACTGCACTCATTGGAGTTTAGAAGGATGCGGGGGGGTGGGGGTGGGGGGGGGGGATTTTATTGAGACATATAAAATTATGAAGGGAATAGATAGGATAGATGCGGGTAGGTTGTTTCCACTGGTCGGGGAAAGCAGAACTAGAGGGCATAGCCTCAGAATAAGGGGAGGTAGATTTAGGACGGAGGATAGGAGGAACTTCTTCACCCAAAGGGTTTCGAATCCCTGGAATTTCTTGCCCAGTGGAACAGTTGAGGCTCCTTCTTTAAACGTTCTTACGAAAAAGATAGATGCCTTTCTAAAGAATAATGGGATTCGGGGATATAGTGTACGGGCCGGAGAGTGGAGCTGAGTCCACAAAGATCAGCCATGATCTCATTAAATGGCGGAGCAGGCTCGAGGGGCCAGATGGCCTACTCCTGTTCCTAGTTCTTATATACTTATGTTCTTATGTACCTGTCAGGCAGGGAGGATGTGGTCGAGCGAGGGACCCGTGGTTTACTAACGCAGTTGAAACACTTGTCAAGAGGAACAAGGAGGCTTATGTAAAAATGAAACGTGCAGGGTCGTTTAGGGCGCTCGAGAGTTACAAGTTAGCTAGGAACGACCTAAAGAGAGAAATACGAAGAGCTAGGAGGGGACATGAGAAGCCTTTGGCAGGTAGGATCAAGGACAACCCTAAAGCTTTCTATAGATATGTCAGGAATAAAAGCATGACTAGGGTAAGAGTAGGGCCAATCAAGGACTGTAGTGGGAAGCTGTGTGTGGAGTCCGAGGCGATAGGAGAGGTGCTAAATGAATATTCTTCGTCAGTATTCACACATGAATAGGAAAATGTTGTCGAGGAGAATGCTGATATACAGGCCGGTAGATTAGAAGGGCTTGAGGTTCATAAGGAGGAGGTATTAGCGATATTGGAAAGTGTGAAAATAGCTAAGTCCCCTGGGCCGGATGGGATTTCTACTAGGATTCTCTGGGAAGCTAGGGAGGCGATTGCTGAGCCTTTGGCTTGATCTTTAAGTCATCTTTGTCCACAGGAATAGTGCCAGAAGACTGGAGGATAGCAAATGTTGTCCCCTTGTTCAAGAAGGGGAGTAGAGACAACCCCGGAAACTATAGACCAGTGAGCCTTACTTCTGTTGTGGGCAATATCTTGGAAACGTTTATAAGAGATAGGATGCATAATCATCTGGAAAGGAATAATTTGATTAACGACAGTCAACACGGGTTTGTGAAGGGTAGGTCATACCTCACAAACCTTATTGAGTTCTTTGAGAAGGTGACCAAACAGGTGGATGAGCGTAAAGCAGTTGTTGTGGTGTATATGGATTTCAGTAAAGCGTTTAATAAGGTTCCCCAGGGTAGGCTATTGCAGAAAATACGGAGGAGTGGGATTCAGGGTGATTTAGCAGTTTGGAACAGAAATTGGCTATCTGGAAGAATGTAAAGGGTGGTGGTTGATGGGAAATGTTCAGACAGGAGTCCAGTTACTAGTGGTGTACGACCTGGATCTGTTTTGGGGCCACTGCCGTTTGTCATTTTTATAAATGACCTGGAGGAGGGCGTAGAAGGATGGGTGAGTAAATTTGCAGGTATAGTCGGTGAAGATGTGGACAGTGCGGAAGGATGTTACACGTTAGAGAGGGACATAGATAAGCTGCAAAGCTGGGCTGAGAGGTGGCAAATGGTGTTTAATGCAGAAAGGTGTGAGGTGATTTATTTTGGAAGGAATGACAGGAAGACAGAGTACTGGGCTAATGGTAAGATTCTTGGTAGCGTGGATGCGCAGAGAGATCTCGGTGTCCATGTACATATATTCCTGAAAGTTTCCACCCACGTTGGGAGGGTTGTTAGGAAGGCGTACGGTGTTTTAGCTTTTATTGGTAGAGGGATTGCCTTTCGGAGCCGTGTGGGCATGCTTCAGCTGTACAAAACTCTGGTGCGGCCGCATTTGGAGTATTGCGTGCAATTCTGGTCGCCGCAATATAGGAAGGATGTGGAAGCATTGGAAAGAATGCAGAGGAGATTTACCAGAATGTTGCCTGGTATGCATGGGAGATCTTATGAGGGAAGGCTGAGGGACTTGAGGCTGTTTTCCTTAGAGATAAGAAGGTTAAGAGGTGATTTCATTCAGGCATACAAATGATCAGAGGATTAGATCGGGTGGAGAGTGAGAGCCTTTTGACCCAGGTGGCGATGTCTAGCACGAGGGGACATAGCTTTAAATTGAGGGAAGATAGATATAGGACAGATGTCAGAGGTAGGTTCTTTACTGAGAGTGTAGTAAGCGCGTGGAATGCCGTGCCTGCAACAGTAGTGGGCTCGCCAACGTTAAGGGCATTCAAATAGTCATTGGATAGACATATGGACGATAAGGGAATAGTGTAGATGGGCTTTAGAGTGGTTCCACAGGCCGGCTCAACATCGAGGGGCGAAGGGCCTGTACTGCGCTGTAATGTTCTATGTTCTATATTTTTGCGAAATAACATGCAATATATACACATTTATTCTGCAACCGTTAGCTGTTATAAATTATTTCGGCACTGCGCCCATCATAAAATGCTCTTTAGTAGGTGAACGTTTTCAAAACTTTCACATATGAGTGTGTAAATTACTGATGTGAATAGAGAAAATGTTGAGATATTTATTGGCAGTCAGTCTGTTCAGTAGGTTATTTCGTAGTCGTCGAATTCAGCTGTACAAAATGCTTTCACAGAATAAATAAAAGATGGAGGTTTTCCATCGGTACTCCTGCATTCTTTCGCCTGAAGAGTCCCATGATGTATCCCATATAAGTGTCTTGACATGAAAGGGGATGAAACATGAAAGTGCAAGTTTTTATTTTTTTGCCACGTGCTTTTCTTATTGTTTTGTTGCACACAGAACTTACAAAGATCAATGTTGGGATGTTTGTTTTATTGTTTCTAAATTAAATTGGGAGGGAAAGAAGGAAGGTGTCTAGTGTTACGTAGTAAACAGAAACGAAAATAAACCCTTTTGTGCACTATTATATGGAACAACAGAGTCGATGATTATGTCGATGTACAACTGGAATTATGCGGTCTTTTCTCATATCGATCACTGGTGTATTATTATGTTCATTGACTAGATCACATTCAAACAGAGTGCGATAAAACACCTGAAATACATGAATATATATATATCTCTATATATGTATAATCTGAGCAAACCGAAGGATGAGTATCGCGAGACAGAAATACGCAAGCCCAAAGAAGATGGGTGACTGCTGAGTTCGAAATTCAGTGTCACCGTCATGAGTTCTTCAACATAGCTACATGATGAAACATGCATGGAGTTTCACGCCCAAAAGAGTCCCTTAATTTCTGAACAACACCATGTTTGCGTCGGCATAAAAAATCACGGGACTCTGGAGGTCCAGATGGTAGCAGTATACAATTTTTGATGCACGGATTGCTGGAAAAGGCATAAAAGCAAGTCGTTCAGCATTCTTTAGCATCCATGACGCATACGGCAATCAATGATATGATCTTTACAGGTCTTGTTATGTCGGAATCACAGTATCACGGCTATTCTTTTTTATAAATAAATTTAGTTGCCCCAATTCATTTTGTTTTCCAAGCAAGGGGCAATTTAGCGTGTTCAATCCACCTACCTTGCACATATCTGGGTTGTGGGGGCAAAACACAAACAAACACGAGGAGAATGTGCAAACTCCGCACGGACAGTGACCCAGAGCCGGGATCGAAACTGGGACCTCGGCACCGTGAGACAACAAGACTACCCCACTGCGCCACCGTGCTGCTTTTCTAATATAGTATTTAACTAAGTATTTCTAGTGTAATGAATATGCCAAAGAATAAGGAGGCTTTTGTATACGTGTCTTCATATTACTACGCCCATTTAAGTAGCTTAATCAATTCACAATTAAATTTTGCAAAGCCATTGCGACAGGCTATTTCTAACTTCGGGGGCTGGTTTAGCACAGTGGTCTAAACAGATGGCTTGCAACGCAGAACAAGGCCAGCAGCGCGGGCTAAATTCCCGAACAGGCCTCCCAGAACAGACGCCGGAATGTGGCGACTATGGGCTTTCACAGTAACAATTGAAGCCTACTTGTGACAATAAGCGATTATTATTATCTTCGCGCCATGTGACTTACAGAACCGTCATGTGCTTTCAGATCTTTCTGAATCTTAACTTATCGAATAATATATGACACCTTGATGGGGTCGGTTCTTCTTACCAACTTGAACATTGTAAATATCGTTTATAAGTTTGCTCTTGTGTCTCACAGATCTTACAAAGCGTAACGATGGTAAGAAAACAATAACAGTTTGTTGCCGCTCTGCGTGAAATTCCGAGTGACTGCACATTTGTAGCAAGCGTTGTTTGTTAACTTCGTCAAAAAAATTGCTCCGTGGTCAGCAGGCTTTACAAATAACCACATGAAAGATTGTATCTAGGCTGACTGGAAATATATATTTTTTCCGACGGGCGTAGTTCAACTAAGACGTGTGTTTAAGGAGGTTGCTGGCTTTCAGTCGGGGCGAGAAGGAATTTAACAATAAAAGGATCATGCTCTGGAGAGTGAAGGAAGGAGAATGGGGATGGGAAACATGTCAGCCATGATTGAATACCAAAGCAGATTCGATGGGCAGAATGGTATAATTCTGCTCCTACGCCTTCTGGTCGAAAAGAGTATTGGTGTCATTAAAATCATAGAATAGAATCCCAGAATTCCCAGTGCAGAAGAAGGCTATTTGGCCCATATAGTCTGCGCCGACGCTGTGGAAGAGGCCCAGTGCCACGCTCTGTTCCTATTACCCACATAGCCTGCACATGTTTGAACACTAAGTGGCGATTTGGCTCTGTCCATTCACATATCCTGCACATCTTTGGACCGTGGTAGGAAACCCACGCAGACTAGTGGAAAAAGTGCAAACTCCACACAGACCCCCACCCGGGACCGTAATTGAACCTGTTTTTCTGGCAGATATAGATACAAGTCATAGGTTTGTTGCAAGTTGGGAGGGGGGCCTGAATGCTCACTACGTATGCTCGGTGTAGAAAAACGTGCAGAACCTACTCTGCACAAGTGCAGAGAAAAACATATAGAGGCAAATCTATATTTAGCTTTGAGAAGCAGATAGAAATCTATTGGAATGCCTGAACAGAATGGTTGCATGGAGAATGGACAGATAAGCACAGCATTCCGACATCAGAGCCACGATCATGAGTTGTTTACTTCACAGTCACGGCGACATATGCACAGCTTTAGACCCGCTTGTGTATCTCGAGAAATGGAAAAAAGTGCCATGTTTGGCCACAGATGTTGAAGCAGGTACAGGTGGAGGGACAGGCCTAAACGGATAGACAATTGATGGACACAGATGGACACATCAATTAACGTTGTCACTTCCTCAAATAATTATATTAGGTTTGTAAGACATGACCTTCCCTGCACAAAACCATGGTGCCGATCACTGATAATTCTATTTTCTTCCAAATGTGAATAGATCCTATCCCTTAGTATCTTCTCCAACAGTTTGCCTACCACTGACGTCAAGCTCACAGGTCTATAATTCCCTGGATTATCCCTGCTACCCATATTAAACAAAGGCACAACATTTGCTCAAGGATGCTGCAAATGTATCTGTTAAGGCCTCAGCTATTTCGACCCTCGCTTCCGTCAGTAACCTGGGATTGATCCCATCCGGACCTGGGGACTTGTCCATCTTAATGCCTTGTAGAATAGCCAAAACTTACCCCTTCCTTATGCCGACTTGACTTAGAGTATTTAAACTTCCATCCCTCGCCACAACATCCGTCATTTCCCTCTCCTTGGTGAATACCGATGCAAAGCACTCATTGAGAATCTCACCCATTTCCTCTGACTCCATGCATAAGTTTCCTCTTTTATCTTTGAGCGGGCCACTCCTTTCTCTTGTTATCCTCTTGATCTTATGCAGAAAGTAAGGAGGCATGGGATAGTGGGAAATTTGGCCAATTGGATAACGAACTGGCTAACCGATAGAAGTCAGAGAGTGGTGGTGGATGGCGAATATTCAGCCTGGATCCCAGTTACCAGTGGCGTACCGCAGGGATCAGTTCTGGGTCCTCTGCTGTTTGTGATTTTCATTAATGACTTGGATGAGGGAGTTGAAGGGTGGGTCAGTAAATGTGCAGACGATACGAAGATTGGTGGAGTTGTGGATAGTAAGGAGGGCTGTTGTCGGCTGCAAAGAGACATAGATAGGATGCAGAGCTGGGCTGAGAAGTGGCAGATGGAGTTTAGCCCTGAAAAGTGTGAGGTTGTCCATTTTGGAAGGACAAATATGAATGCGGAATACAGGGTTAAGTAGAGTAGAGTTCTTGGCAATGTGGAGGAGCAGAGAGATCTTGGGGTCTATGTTCATACATCTTTGAAAGTTGCCACTCAAGTGGATAGAGCTGTGAAGAAGGCCTATGGTGTGCTCGCGTTCATTAACAGAGGGATTGAATTTAAGAGCCGTGAGGTGATGATGCAGCTGCACAAAACTTTGGTAAAGCCACATTTGGAGTACTGTGTACAGTTCTGGTCGCCTCATTTTAGGAAGGATGTGGAAGCTTTGGAAAAGGTGCAAAGAACATTTACCAGGATGTTGCCTGGAATGGAGAGTAGGTCTTACGAGGAAAGGTTGAGGGTGCTAGGCCTTTTCTCATTAGAACGGAGAAGGATGAGGGGCGACTTGATAGAGGTTTATAAGATGATCAGGGGAATAGATAGAGTAGACAGTCAGAGACTTTTTCCCCGGGTGGAACAAACCATTACAAGGGGACATAAATTTAAGGTGAAAGGTGGAAGATATAGGAGGGATATCAGAGGCGGGTTCTTTACCCAGAGAGTAGTGGGGGCATGGAATGCACTGCCTGTGGAAGTAGTTGAGTCGGAAACATTAGGGACCTTCAAGCAGCTATTGGATAGGTACATGGATTACGGTAAAATGATATAGTGTAGATTTATTTGTTCTCAAGGGCGGCACATTAGCATTGTGGATAGCGCAATTGCTTCACAGCTCCAGGGTCCCAGGTTCGATTCCGGCTTGGGTCACTGTCTGTGCGGTGTCTGCACGTCATCCCCGTGTCTGCGTGGGTTTCCCCCGGGTGCTCCGGTTTCCTCCCACAGTCCCAAGATGTTCGGGTTAGGTGAATTGGCCAATGATAAATTGCCCTTAATGTCCAAATTGCCCTTGGTGTTGGGTGGAGGTGTTGAGTTTGGGTAGGGTGCTCTTTCCACGAGCCGGTGCAGACTCAACGGACCGAATGGCCTCATTCTGCACTGTAAATTCAATGATAATCTATGATTAATCTAGGACAAAGGTTCGGCACAACATCGTGGTCCGAAGGGCCTGTTCTGTGCTGTATTTTGTATGTTCTATGTTCTATGTGCTCCTTTTTTACGAATAAAAGGCTTTGGGATTTTCCTTAGCCCTGTTAGGCAACGATATTTTATGGCCCCTCTTTATTGCGCGTTTTAGACTTGTCCTACCTTCCCGATATTCCTCCAAAGCTTCATCAGTTTTAAGTCGCCTAGATCTTATGTATACTTCCTTTTTCATCTTAGCTAGTCTCACAATTCCTTCCGTCATCCATGGTTCCCTAATCTTGCCATTTCTATCCCTCATTTTCACAGGGACATGTCTGTCCTGCACTCCAATCAAACTTTCCTTAAAAGACTCCCACATCTCAAATGTGGATTTGCCCTTAAATATCCACATCCACATTCCCTAGCTCCTGCCGAATTTTGTTACACTTGTCTTCTCCCCAATTTAGCACTGTTCCTTTCGGACCACTCTCGTCTTTGTCCATGAGTATTCTAAAACTTACGGAATTGTGATCGCAATTCCCAAAGTAATCACCGACTGAAACTTCAAACACCTGGGCGGGTTCATTCCCCAATACCAGGTCCAGTATGGCCTCGTCCCGATTTCGACTATGTACATACTGCTCGAAAAACACCTCTCCTGGATACTCCTTACAAATTCTGCTCCATTTACGCCTCCAACAGTTCATGAGTTCCATTCAATGTTGGGGCAATTAAAATCTCCCATCACGACCACCCCATTGCTCTTACATTTTTCTGCAATCTGTCTACATATTTGGATCTCTACTTTACGCCCGCGTTTGGGAGGCCTGTAGTAAAGTCTGCTTTACTGCACCCTTCCTGTTTCTTAGCTCTACACGGAGTGCCTCAGTGCTGGAATCCTCCATCATGCCCTCCTTAATCACAGCTATGATATAATCTCTCACCATTAATGCAACTCCTCCACCCTTCGCTCTATACCTCCTGAAGCATCTATACCCTGGGGTATTTCGTTGCCCTTCCCTCTACCATGTCTCAGTAATACCAATAACATCATATTCCCAGGTGCTAATACAAGTTCTAAGATAATCTGCCTTAGCTGCTGCACTTCGTGCATTAAAACAAATACACTCCTGACCACCTATTGCTTTGCGTTCATCATCTCTCCCCTGTCTTTCCTTCCCCTTAGTCACATTGAGTTTATTTTCTAGTACCTTACTGTCTTCAGTTGCTGCCTCCGTACTGACCTCTAACTGCCTAATCTGGTTGTCATCCCCCTACCACATAAGTTTAAAACCTCCCAAACTATATTAGCAAAAGCACCCCCGAGGATATTGGTTCCAGTCCTGCCCAGGTGTAGACCATCCGATTTGTAATGATCACGCCTCACCGAGAACCGGTTCCAATGTCCCAAAAATCTGAACCCCTCTCTCCGGCACAATCACTCAAGCCACGTATTCATTCTGATTAGTCTTGAATTTCTACACTGAATGCCTAATCGCACTCGTAGCAATTCTGAGATTACTGCTTTTGAGGTCCTACTTTTTAACTTATCTCCTAACTTCCTAAATTCTGATTGTCGGACCTCATCCCGTTTTTTTACCTATATCGTTGGTGCCCATATGCACCACGACAACTGGTTGTTCGCCCTCCCCCGTCAGTATGTCCTGCAGCCTATATGAGACATCCCTGACCCGTGAACCCCGGAGGCAACATACATTCGGGAGTCCGTCTTCGACCACATAAACGCCTGTCTACTCCCCTTACGATTGAATCCCCTATGACTATAGCCTGTCATTCTTTTTCCCGCCCTTCTGTGCAGCAGAGCCAGCCAAGGTGCCATGAGCCTGGTACTACTGTCTTCCCCTGGTGAGTCATCTCCCCCAACAGTCTCCAAAACGGTATACCTGTTTTGGAGGTACATGACCGCAGGGGACTCCTGCACTGCCTTCCTGCTCTTTTTCTGCCCTTTGGTCACCCATTCCCTTTCTCCCTCACCAATCCTAATCTGCGGTGTGACTAACTCACTGAAGGTACTATCCACGACTTCCTCAGATTCGCGGATGCTCCTCAGTGAGTCCATCCGCAGCTCCAGAGCCATCAAGCGGTCTAACAGGAGCTGCAGCTGGACACACTTCCTGCACATGAAGGAGACAGAGGCATCGCCATCGTTCCTGAACTCCCACATTGAACACGAGGAGCATAACGCGGGTCTGGGATATCCTGCCATTTTTACACTTTACCTTAACTGATTACAAATATAATATCAAATAATGAATAAGTGAAAGGAATACCGATTTTACTTACCAATCACAATACTTACCAACACACGAAGAGTTCAATTTCTCCCAGCTATTGCTAGTTGGAGCACTTTCCTTACCAGCCAATCAGGTCACTGCTTTGCTGTGATGTCACTCTTCAAGGCAAGTTTTTAAAGTTTTTAAAGAGGGAAACGTACCTTCCCGACAGACCCCTGCTCCCGCCGAAAATCTGAAGTCCGCTTCTCCTGCAGCTGTGCACCACCGCTCTCCTCGCGCTCTTTTATCCTATGTCCCCGCCCCTCTCCTCGCGCTCTTTCACTGTGTCCCCGCCGCTCTCCTCGCCCTCTTTTACTGGAAGAAAAGGGAATAAAAGAAAATACATAACAGGGCAACACAAGGTATAAAATGTAACTACATAAGCACCGACATCGGATGAAACATACAGAATGTAGTGTTAATGAGGTCAGTCCACAAGAGGGTCGTTTAGGATTCTGGTAACAGCCGGGAACATTTTAAAAACATTTTGTGCGTGTTCTCATACTTCTGTATCTCCTGCCCAATGGAAGAAGTTGGAAGAGTGAGTACGCCGGGTGGGAGAGTTCTTTGATTATGCTGCCCGCTTTCCCCAGGCAGCAGGAGGCTTAGATGGAGTCAATGGATGGGAAGCAAGTTCGTGAGTTGGCTGGGTTGTTTTCACGACTCTGTGAAGTTTCTTGCGGTCCTGGGCTGAGCAGTTGCCAAACCAGACTGTGATGCAGCGAGATAGGATGCTTTCTGTGGTGCATCTGTAAACGTTCGTAAGGTTTAATGTGGACATGCCTAATTTCCTTAGTTTCATGGGGAAGTATAGGTGCTGTTGTGCTTTCTTTGTGGTAGTGGCGACGTGGGTGGACCAGGACAGATTTTTGGAGATGTGAACCCCGAGGAATTTGAAACTGTTAACCATCTCCACCTTGGCCTTGTTGATGCTGACAGGGATGTGTACATTACGTTGCTTGATGAAGTCAATGACCAGCTCTTAGGCTTTGTTGGCATTGAGGGAGAGATTGATGTCGCTTCTCCACTCCCCTCGGTCCTTTATCTCTCTCCAGTACGCTGACTCGTCCTTATTCGAGACCAGGCCCACTATGGCAGTATCATCATCAAACTTGCAGATGGCGTTGGAACCAAACTTTGCCACACAGTCGTTTGTGTATGGGGAGTAGAGTAGGGGCCGAGGTGCGCAGCCTTGCGGGGCCCCGGTACTGAGGACAACTGTGGAGGAGGTGTTGTTGATCATTCTTACTGATTGTGGTCTGTTTGTCAGAAAATCCAGGATCTAGTTGCAGAGTGGGGAGACAGGTCCTAGGTTTTGGAGCTTTGATACGAGCTTGCCTGGGATTATGGTGTTCAAGGCGGAGCTATTGCCAATAAATGGGAGTCTGATGTAGAAGTCCTTGTCGCGATGCTCTGTAGATGAGCGTAGGGCCAGCAAAATGGCGTTTGCTGTGGACCGGTTGCGACGGTATGCAAATTTTATTGGGTCAAGGATCCCTGGGAGTATGGTGGCGATGTGCTTCATCATCAACCTCTCGAAGAACTTCATTACGACTGAAGTCAGGGCCACCGGACGGTGGTGAATGAGGCACTGTTCCTAGTTCTTATTTGGCACCGGTATGATGGTGGTCTTCTTGAACCAGGTGGGACCTCGGAGTCGATTAGGGACAGGTTAAAGATGTCCAGCAACACCCCGGCCAGCTCATCTGCTCAGGTTCTGTGTGCGCGACCAGATATCCTGTCCGGGCTCATCGCCTTCTGAGAGTTCCCTTTCAGGAAGGCCGATCTGACTTTGGAAGCTGTGTTGGTGGCTAAGATTGAGTTAAGGGCTGTTGCGCACTCGAAAACGTATTGCTGGTTTCCTGCTCGAACCGAGCATAGAGTGCATTGAGTTCATCGGGGAGGGGTGCGTTACTACCGGAGGTACTACTCAGTTTGGCTTTGTAGTCGATTATATTGTTTAGTCCTTTCCATATCCGCCGAGAGTCTATCTATGACTCAAGCGTAGTTTGATATTCTCTCCTGGCATCTTGGATGGCTTTGTGGAGGTCGTACCTTGCTTTCTTGTGTAAGTTCGGATCGTCTGACGTGAACGCCTCAGATCTGTCATTCAGTCGGGACACAATCTCGCGATTGATCCATGGTTTCTGGTTGGGGAATGTACAGACTGCTTTCTTTGGCATGCAGTCGTCCACACATTCGCTAATGACGTCTGTGACGGTGGTGGCATATTCATTAAAGTTAGTCACTGAGTTCTTAATTATGGACCAATCCACTGCCTCTAAGCTGTCACGTAAGAGCTCTTCTGTTTCCTCAGACCAGCACTGCACGACCTTCTGAGCTGGATTATCCCGCTTCGGTTTCTGCTTGTATGCAGATAGAAAGAGCACCGTCTTCTGGTCTGATTTCCCAAAGTTCGGTCGCGGGTTAGAACGGTAGGCGCCCTTGATTTTTGAGTAGCAGTGGTCAAGAGTGTTGTCACCCCTGGTGGGACAGGAAATGTGCTGGTGGAATTTTGGCAGTACACTCTTGAGGTTAGCCTTGTTGAAAATCTCCAGCCACGATGAACAAGGCCTCCGGGTGTTCTGTATCATAGTTGTTCATAACTGTGTGCAGTTCGTCCAGCGCCTTCCTCACTTCTGCCTGGGGTGGGATGTGGACCGCTGTGATAATGGCTGAAGTGCGGTCCGCCTGGTGTATTGATAAGAGTTCAGGTTGTATGGCCCAGTCTGCTGAGACGGGGGTGAGCAATGTTTCTGTGAAACAGAGCACATAGCCGTCTCTTACCTTCCTCTGAGAGGTAAGTCTAGTGTTAAATTCATCCACCTTGTTTTCGTTCGCTTGGACGTTTGCCAGGAGTATGGTGGGGAAAGGGGTTTTCAAACCGCTTCAGTTCAGTCTAACCTACAGACCGCCACGTTTCCCTTGCTTCCTCGGTCGGCGGGCTACGGCTGTATGGTCCCGGGACCGATCGGAGAAGTAAAATCTTGTGGAAGGTAGGCGATTGCGTCTGGCGGGGTCCAGGGCGCTGGCAAGGACCAGGGCGCTGGTTACGTTTCCGAGATCGTGTCTGGCAGGGTCTCGGGCGCTGGTTGAATTATAGGGGTTGCAGGGGGGCATGTTTGTGATTTGGATGGTTCCCCGCGTTTTGCGAGCACGAGAATACCTTGCAGCGCATTCGTGTCCTTGCGCAGGTTCTCCGCCATTTCGTGGGTCCTGGGTCATGGGCAGGTGATTCCTGAGACAGGTTGGGCTGGGTCCCGTGGTCAGTTCCCTCTCTGAGCGCCGCTGGAGTCGGGTCTCCACGTAGATCTTTCTTTCTTCCATCTTCAGTTCGGCCGGGTTGCTGGGCGGGCCTCTCCGGGTCGGGTCGCTGGGCGGGTCTCTCGGGGCCGAGATGGGCCTGGTCTCGTCGCCGGGGCCCGGGTCGGGTGTTCCGGGGACAGGGCCGAGCGATCCTGCGGCTGACGTCGTTTGTTAGGCCGGATTGGGAGCTCCGACTTCCATGTCGGCTCCAAATCGAGGTCGGGTCTTCACTTCCGGTTTGGGCGTGATCCACTTCCAGGTCGTGGACGTCAAGTCGGTTCGGGTCAATAGGTCTCTACGGGCCTCGGAGGACGTTGAAGGCTGCAAGAAAAGATAAATGAGAGAGGATAGTAGTAATGTTCGTCTTAGAATTACATTTCAAAAGATTAGAACGAGTATACGTTCAGTAAAAAGTGGGTCTTTTGAGGAACACTCGCAGAGTCCCCTCGCTCTGGCGCCATCTTCTGAAGAAGCTGGTTAATAACTTGAAGACGCACATCCTGGTGGCGGTGTTCCCATATATCTGCTGTCCTTCTGTTTACGGAAGGTGGATATCGTGGGTTTGGAAGGTGCAACCTCATGAGCCTACATGAGTTTTTGAAGTGAATCGAGGGTTACAGTGCATACTGCTGCTTCTGTGCAGTGAATACTGCTGGTACTGTACATCATGGGAACGTGGATTGTAGTTTATGGGTACGGGAGATTGAGAGTATAGAGGTCAGGAGCACATATTTGACTTCACAGGAGGGGGCCAGTGTTCAGGTAGGTGGTTTGAAGTGTGTCTACTTCAATGCCAGGAGTGTACGAAATAAGGTAGGGGAACTGGCAGCATGGGTTGGTACCTGGGACTTCGATGTTGTGGCCATTTCGGAGACATGGACAGAGCAGGGACAGGAATGGTTGTTGCAGGTTCTGGGGTTTAGGTGTTTTAGTAAGCTCAGAGAAGGAGGCAAAAGAGTGGGGGTTGGGGCGCTGCTAGTCAAGAACAGTATTACGGTGGCGGAGAGGATGCTAGATGGGGACTCTTCTTCCGAGGTAGTATGGGCTGAGGTGAGAAAGAGGAAAGGAGAGGTAACCCTGTTGGGAGTTTTCTATAGGCCTCCAAATAGTTCTAGGGATGAAGAGGAAAGGATGGCGACGATGATTCTGGATAAGAGCGAAAGTAACAGGGTAGTTATTATGGGAGACTTTAACTTTCCAAATATTGACTGGAAAAGATATAGTTCGAGGACATTAGATGGGTCGTTTTTTGGACAATGTGTGCAGGAGGGTTTCCAGAGACAATATGTTGACAGTCCAACAAGAGGCGAGGCCGCATTTGATTTGGTTTTGGGTAATGAACCAGGCCAGGTGTCGGATTTGGAGGTAGGTGAGCCCTTTGGGGACAGTGACTACAATTCGGTGACGTTTACGTTAGTGATGGAAAGGGATAAATATACCCCGCAGGGCAAACGTTATAGCTTGGTGAAGGGCAATTATGATGCCATTCGACATGACTTGGGAGGGGTAGGTTGGAGAAGTAGGCTGCAAGTGTTGGGCACAATGGATATGTGGAGCTTGTTCAAGGAACAGCTACTGCGTGTTCTTGATAAGTACGTACCGGTCAGGCAGGGAGGAAGGCATCGAGCGAGGGAGCCGTGGTTTACCAAATAAGTGGAATCTCTTGTTAAGAGGAAGAAGGAATCCAATGTGAAGATGAGGTGTGAAGTTTCAGTTGGGGCGATGGATAGTTACAAGGTAGCGAGGAAGGATCTAAAGAGAGAGCTGAGGCGAGCAACGAGGGGACATGAGACGTATTTGGCAGGTAGGATCAAGGAAAACCCAAAACCTTTCTCTTGGTATGTCAGGAATAAAAGAATGACTAGAGTAAGAGTAGTGCCAGTCAAAGACAGGAATGGGACGTTGTGTGTGGAGTCTGAAGAGATAGGCGAGATACTAAATGAATATTTTTCGTCAGCATTCACTCAGGAAAAAGAGAATGTTGTGGAGGAGAATGCTAAGACCCAGGCTATTAGAACATATGGCACTGAGGTACGTTGGGAAGAGATGTTGGCAATTCTGGACAGGCTGAAAATAGATAAGTCCCCGGGGCCTGATGGGATTTATCCTAGGATTCTCTGGGAAGCCAGTGAAGAGATTGCTGCGCCTTTGGCTTTGATTTTTATGTCATCATTGGCTACAGGAATAGTGCCATAGAACTGGAGGATAGCAAATGTGGTTCCTTTTTTCAAGAAGGGGAGTAGAGACAACCCCGGCAACTATAGACGGGTGAGCCTCACGTCTGTTGTCGGTAAAGTCTTGGAGGGGATTATAAGAGACAAGATTTATAATCATCTAGATAGGAATAACATAATTAGGGATAGTCAGCATAGCTTTGTGACGGGTAGGTCATGCCTCACAAACCTTATCGAGTTCTTTGAGAAGGTGACTGAACAGGTAGACGAGGGTAGAGCAGTTGAGATGGTGTGTATGGATTTCAGTAAAACGTTTGACATGGTTCCCCACGGTAGGCTATTGCAGAAAATACAGAGGCTGGGGATTGACGATGATTTAGAGATGTGGATCAGACATTGACTAGCTGCTGGAAGACAGAGGGTGGTGGTTGATGGGTAATGTTCAGAATGGAGTTCAGTTACAAGTGGCGTACCAAAAGGATCTCTTCTGGGACCGTTGCTGTTTGTCATTTTTATAAATGACCTAGAGTAGGGCGCAGAAGGGTGGGTGAGTAAATTTGCAGACGACACTAATGTTGGCGGTGTTGTTGACAGTGCGGAAGGATGTTACAGAGGGACATAGATAAGCTGCAGAGCTGGGCTGAGAGGTGGCAAATGGAGTTTAATGTAGAGAAGTGTGAGGTGATTCACTTTGGAAGGAATAACAGGAATGCGGAATATTTGGCTAATGGTAAAATTCTTGGAAGTGTGGATGAGCAGAGGGATCTCGGTGTCCATATACATCGATCCCTGAAAGTTGCCACTCTGGTTGATAGGGTTGTGAAGCAGGCCTATGGAGTGTTGGCCTTTATTGGCAGAGGGATTGAGTTCCGGAGTCATGAGGTCATGTTGCAACTGTACAAAACTCTGGTACGGCCACATTTGGAGTATTGCGTACAGTTCCTGTCACCTCATTTTAGGAAGGACGTGGAAGCTTTAGAACGGGTGCAGAGGAGATTTACCAGGATGTTGCCTGGTATGGAGGGAAAATCTTATGAGGAATGGTTGAGGGACTTGAGGTTGTTTTCGTTAGAGAGAAGAAGGTTAATAGGAGACTTAATAGAGGCATACAAACTGATCAGGGGGTTAGATAAGGTGGACAGTGAGAGCCTTCTCCCGCGGATGGAAATGGCTAGCAAGGGGACATAGCCTTAAACTGAGGGGTAATAGATATAGGACAGAGGTCAGAGGTAGGTTCTTTACGCAACGAGTGGTGAGGCCGTTGAATGCCCTACCTGCAACAGTAGTGAACTCGCCAACATTGATGGCATTTAAAAGTTTATTGGATAAGCATATGGATGAGAATGGCATAGTGTATGTTAGGTAGCTTCTGTTTTTTAGGCTTCCCATGTCGGTGCAACATCGTGGGCCGAAGGGCCTGTACTGCGCTGTATCATTCTTTGTTCTATGTTCTATGTGCGTCGATGGTGAAGGGAGTGAATCCTTCTGGAAGGGGTGCTAGTTAAGCGGACTGCTCTGTCTTGGATGGTGCCAAACACCTTGAGTAGCTTTGCAACTGCACACATCCAGGCCAGTGAGTGGTCTTCCATCAGACTCCTGTCAGACGTGAACATGCTATTGGAATAAGGGAGGTGAGTTACTTTCCGCAGTTTTCCCCAGCTTGCTTTAAAATCCGTTCACGGGAGGTTCGGATTGCTGCTTAGGCCAGCATGTATTTACCATTCGTAGTTGCCCGACTGAAGGCGGTGGTGAATTTCCTTCTTGAACTCTGCATTTCTTGAGGTGCATGTACACCCGTTGTGCTGCTCGGGAGGCAGTTCCAGGATGTTGCCCCAGCGAAAGTGAAGGAACGGCGATATACTTCCAAAATAGGAGGGTGAATGACCTGGAGGGGAACCTCCCGGTTGTGGGTTTGCCAGGTATCTGCTTCCCTTGTCCTTCTCGATGTCATTGGTCCCGGCTTGCGAAGATGGTATCGAACGTGCCTTGAAGAATTACTGTTTTTCATCTCATTGATAGTACACTCATCTTCCACTTTTCGCCGGTGGAGGATGGTTTGTCTGTTTGTCGAAGGTGGAGCGTTCAAACGGGCAGCTTTATCCTTGATAGTTTCTTGCTTCTTGAGTGTTGTTGCATCTGCTCTCATGCAGTTCAGTGCAGATTATTCCATAACACTCCTGACTTGTGGTTGTGGGTTGTGGGCAGGCTTTGACGGTCAGCAGGTAAGTTACTGGCCGTATGATTCCCAGTTTTGACCTGCCGTACTAGCCACAGCATTTTGTTGGCTAGTCCAGTTCAATGTCTGATCAATGGTAACCATCAAGATGGTAACTTTGATGAATCCGTATGGTAATGTAATTGAATAGCAAGGGTAGGTAGTATCCTACAGTGGTTAGCTTTGATGCTTCGCAGCGCCAGGGTCTGAGGGTCGATTCCCGGGCTGGGTCTCTGTATTTGCGGAATCTGCACGTTTTCCCTGTGTCTGCATTGGTCCCTCCGAGTGCTGAGATTTCCTCCCAAAAAACAAGAACGATGCGCTAGTTAGGCAATTTGGCATTCTGAATTGTCCCTCTGTCCCCGAATAGGGGCCAGAAGGTGGCGACTCGGGAGTTTTCACAGAAACATCATTGCAATGTTAATGTGTCCCTACTTGTGACAATACAAATTATCATTATTATTATTATTAATGCTATAGGAGATGGCCATTGCCTTCCACTTGTGTGGTGCGAATGTATCTGACGACTTGTCGAAGCCGCCTGTATGTTGTCCAGGTCTTGCTGCATTTGGACACGGACTGTTTCATGATCTGTGGAGTCACGAATGGTGCTGAACATTGTGAAGGCATCTTCAAGCAACGTTAATTCTGACCTTCCGATGGAAGGGAGATCACTGACGAAGCACTTGACGAAGTTTGGGCCTAAGACACAACCCGGAGAAACTCCTGCAGCGATAAAAGCAAAGTTAAGCAACGTTTAACTTGTATCTCTTCCAATTTGGTCGGTTGCATTCGCTGCTCCCAATGTGGTCTACTCTATATCGGAGAGAGCAAAGGGACAATGGGTATTTACTTTGCTGAGCATCTTTGGTCTATCTGCATTCAAGTCCCAACACTTCCCGTTACTTGCCATTTTAACGAAAGACCCTGCTCCCATGCCCACATGTCTGTCCTTGGCCTGCTGCAATGTTCCAGTGAAGCTTAACGCAAGCTGCAGGAACAACATCTCATCTTCCGGTTAGACACGCGACAGACTTCCGGTCTCAACATCAAATTCAAATTCAGATGGTTAGCTCTACCACACCTCGACACATTTGTTTTCACCCCATTTAATTTTACCTGCCTTTTACCATTTCTTTCTTTCCTGTCTTTCTTAATATATATTTAACACCCCCGCCATGTTATACAACTTTCCGTACCCTTTCTTCTCTTTGCTTCCCCGTTCCCCTCCATCCACATTTACAGTCCACCCTCTGATATTAGTTTCTCTGCTGCTTAGCTTTTCACATATTTTGGTCTCGCTGGGGTCTGCAATTAATACTCTTTCCTCTTGGTTTCCGTGGCCATTTGCACCCAGTTTCCGTTGGTTGCTGTGGCGATGACTCATCTTACATTCTCACTTCACAGTAGAATATTTCCCATTTTCTCGCTCTGATCGCTTTGACATACTGTCCTGAGTCTCGAAACGTGAGCTATTTTCTCTCCCTACAGTTGCTGCCACACCTACTGAGATTTTCCAGCATTTTCTCTTTCGTTCCTGCAGTGATGTCCTGGAGCTGCGAATAATGACCAACAGCCAATGCAACCATCATTCTTTGTGGCAGCTTTGCCTGTAACCAGCGGAGAGTTTCCCCCTAATTTCGATTCACTCAATTTGACCCCATAATCTAACGTGCACATCCCGAGACACCAAGGGGCAATTTATCATGGCCAATCCACGTAACGCAGACACATCTTTTCACAGTGAAATAGGAAACTGGAGCATTCGGATCAACCCCATGCAGACACAGGGCGAACGAACTCCACACAGACGGTGACCCAAGGCCGGAATTGAACCCGCGGCCATGCCGCTGTGAGGCAACAGTGCTAACCACTGTATCATCGTGCATTCCACTAGCCACTGTATAAAGAAGATAAGTACAATTCAGTTTATGGTCACTGATAAACACCAGGATGTTAATAGTTTTGGATTCAGTGATGGGAAAGCCACTAAATACCAAGGTGCGATAGGTTGATAATCTCTTATTGGAGATGGGCATTGCCTGGCACTGATGTGGCGTGTATGTTACTTGCATTTTGACAGCGAACGTTTGGATATTTGTCCAGTTTGTCTGAATTTGTACGTGGTCTGCTTCAATGTCTGAGGTGTTGTGAATGATGTGGAACATAGTGCAAACATCCCCATACCTGAGCTTATGTTGAAACATAAATGTCGTGTAGGAAGCACCAGAAGCTGGTTGAGCCAACATCAGCACACCCAGGAACTTTTGCAGTGATTCCACGGGTCTGAGATGACTGAGATCCAAAGAGCACTGCCATCTTCCTTTGTGCTAGGTATGATTCCACCCAGTGGAATGATGCCCCGTGATTCCTATTGGCGCCAGCTATGGTGTTTCCTTACACGATCAAATTCTGTATTGATGTTAATGGCAGAGACTCATACCTCACATCTGGAGTTTACCTCTATTGTGTATGTTAAAATCAAATATGGAGTGAAGTAAAGAGCTGAATACCGTTGGCTGAATTCAAACTGATAAGTAGTGCACAGCTGATTGCTCAGTGCTGCTTGGTGATATTGTTTATGACCACTCCCATCACGTTACTGAGTGTAGAGTAACAGGGCAGTATTTGGTCGTGTTGGATTTGTCCTGTTTCCGTGTTCAGGATATATCTGACAATTGTGCGTATTTGTCTGTACATTCGCACTCCTTGTTTTCTTTGGTGCCCCCACTTTGATGCGGGATTCCGGGATCACACTTAGGCACATATAAGAACATTCATAAGAAGCTGAAAAGCAAACAAAAGTACACGATGGGTGTGTAACTGACTTCCAACATGGGATAGGACAATTTCTATATCTTCTCATGGTGACTGACGTCACCACAGGGAGTTGCGGGGCCCTTGTATTCATGAGGTTAAGTCGAGATTTGGGATTCAGGACAGTTCAGTGAGAAGTGAGTTGTTTAGATTGCAGTTTAGAATAGTAACGATTGACCAGCTTCAAGTATGTAAGCTGGTAAGAACACATCCGGGAATTGCAGTGTACAAGCGTACTTTGCATAAGATTAATGCGTATTTAGGTAGATTATAACGAACCATGCAAATGGAAATTTATCGGGAGGAGACGACAATCTTCAAATAGAAACGCAAAAAACAGCGTAATTTTTATATGCGTGGTGCAACGGGATGAATGGATCAGAGAAACAACAGGTGCTCCTATTTTCAATTTTCAGATATTAATAAAGTAAAACTGTCTCAAATCTGTTAAAATACGCCTCAGCGTGGAATGTTTCGTTCCAGCAAGTGGAGGTGACGAATGTGATATAAAATAGTTACTTTAGAGATATTAGTTAATGTAATGTAGAAATAAGCCACTTTGATTCTGGTTAGTTTATAAACAAAGGATTTTAGACCTCATGGAAAAAGCAGGAAGAGGTGTGTCTACGAGAGTGATGCTGGATTGATAGGGGCCGGAGAAAGGGATTGGAAATGAGCCAATCAGAATAGATCAAACAGGTCAGGAGGGACATAGGATGACCTATGGGCGTCGAGTATGTGAAACTTGATGCCATTTGAATGTATCAGTACGGAGCTCTTTGTCTTATGCTCACTTGGTCCCGGAGCTGCAGAGAACAACATGTTATCTGTATCACTGTGGACTAAGTTTAGCTTGCAAGCTGAATAAAATAACTAATGTTATACCTGCAAATCCATCTCGACTTTTATTGAGGCCAGACTGACGGGTAAAGAAACTTGGGATTCAACATTTGGTGCCGAAAACCCGGGATTTCTCAGGGCGGTCCTGAACCAACTGCGAAATCAGAATTAGACTGATTATGAACAGGAGGATGGGGAAAAAGGGGCCCTCAATGTAAAGCTGGAAAATGACCACGCATTGACTTTTCCCCTCTTCTTATCGTCTGATTAGTCTGGTCACTCGCGATTGGTACAGAAAGACCGACTCGACGAAATCACAGGTCAGTCTGGGGATTAGCAATTTAATTGATGGGATTTCATATTGTTGATTCGGCTTGGGTTAGGGTTTTGGGTTGATGTGACATCTCGAATGATGGTTCAATTCCAAGTATAAGTGTTTTTAAGGCTGATGCGACTTCAGTAGTGAACGTTCAGTCTATTATATGGGTAGAGAGGCTGATGGGACTTCAGTAGTGAAGGTTCAGTCCAGAATAACTGTTTTTAAATCCGAAGATGGTCCAACTCCATGTGTGAGTTCTGATTCGGCTTGGGTTAGGTTATGGGTTGATGTGACATCTAAAACAGATGATTCAATTCCATGTGTGAGTGTTTTAAATCTACAGTTGATTAAGCTAAAATTGTACCCTTGGACTGTGGTGGCGAAAAACGCAGTTCCGAGGACTAGTTGAGATTGTGGGGAATGCTGCATATTGGTTGAAGCAGAAGTCTCTCAAAGGGTTAACAGCAGCAGGCAAAACCAAAAGACAGACAGTGCTTCTCACTCAGGCTTTGAGATAACAGCAGCAGCCTGTAGTGTAATCGGATACCTTTCCTTTGAGTCAGTGAACACCAGCAAAGTTACGTTTTGAATTAATTAAAGGAAACCAGTGGGTTTCTCCACCTCTTTGATAAAAGTTATTATTTTCGAAAGCAATTGATTGAAATTGCCAGAATCTTAAGTTTTACTTACTTGAAATAATGTTTATCTCATTTTATCAGGAGAATAATAGAAACTTAAAGGAGGTCACGGACAGCATTTTTTTTTAAGTGTAAATCTGGAGATGATAGTTGATTTTGCCAACATTTATGTGAATGTAAAAGAAAAAAAAACTTGTTAAAAGAAAAAATTGTTAGGATAAAGAAATAATTAAGTTGTAAATGTTATACAAGTTTGTGTTAAGCATATCGTAAATTTAGTTCTGAGTTGAGATCAGAGCTAAGCTTGCAAGTTGCAGTAATTCAATTTGAATTTTCAAACATTTTTAAGTTAAAAAAAAACACTGTTAGAACCTTTTCAACCAAGTAGAGACAGGAAAGGCACGGGTGAAACAAAAGATGAGCTACGTAGTTCAATGGCTGGCCTTGAATTGACAGAAAAAGAAAAATTCAATAATTTGGAAAAGTCATTAAAAGTTCCGTCTGCACCTGTAGCATGGTCTGCACTCATTCCAGAACCACCAGAGTATAATAATATATACCCAGTCATTGCTCCCCAGATTCCAAATATGCCAGTAACTCAAGCCCTTTTGGGTGATAGTGTGGGTCCTGATTTACCAACTTCACGATCAGTAGAACAAGAGGAGCTTTGTCCCACAAGCCCAGTTAGCTCTAGGACAAGATCTCGGACAGCGAGAGAGGGGCTTGACCCTCACCAGAAACAATTAAGCATATCACATAAGTCTCTCCAAACTAAGGAGAAACCACAAGGTTCGGGAACAAAGGAAGCTGCAACAAATTCTTTTGAAGAGAAAGAACTCCCCCTAGTGACAGGGAGAGACGTTGAAGTCTTGGAACAACCAGGGAAAATAGCTAGAGTGCCCCCTGGTGACATTCGGAGACAGTTACCGATTAGGAAGATGCGAAACCCTGACGCAGTGACTGCGGGAGCGAACCCCACGATAGACGTTTACTTCCAATGGACACCCAGTGAGATGATGGCTATTATGTCTACAATCCCAGATAGAAAAAAATCTCCTGCTGCCTTCGTGGATTCCTTGAGAACTACCATCTCAATTTATCAAGCTGATTCTAGGGACCTCTGGGCCCTAGTCCAGCAGATTTTAACCCCAGCAGAGTAACACAATTATCTTAACCACTTGAATTATGCTAGTCATGCCGCACTTCAGCAGGCCGATGCGTTAGACGACGATAGAAGGACACAGATCCTGAATGCGTTGAATAGCACATTTCAAAGGCCCATAAATCTTTCTGTTATCTTAGGCCTAAAACCTAAGAAGATTGAAGAGCCAGAGGAATTTCTGGAGCGTTTTAATTAAATCTACCATGGGCAGTCAGGCGACTTGCTGTATCAAAATGGTCAGAATTCCCCTCAACATTGTGCTATGTTAATGCATTGCCTACCACCTTCTGTGGTTACTGCTGTGAAATGTAATAACATGAATTGGACAGAGAACGACCCTTCCCAGATGGCAAGGGCAGTCAGATTTTATTGGAAGGAGGGTGTAGGCCAAGAAGGAGGCTCAGTTACAAAGGTTAAGACTGAGTATGTAATGAAAAAGGATGGTCGGCGATCCCAACAAGCGGCAGAAATGGTAGTTTATCAGCAGGAGCCCCAATATTGTGACTTTCGGTGGGTGGATCAGCGAGGAGGAGGATACCAAACCCACCCAAAGGGACCCTCAGCTCCTTTTTATGGCCCACGAACGCATCAACAGCTTTGCAGCCGCAGCCCCCTCTGAGGGGCCATTGGTCTCCTGGGAGAAGAGGACGAGGCAGATATAGAGGGAGCAATGCATGTTTTAATTGCGGCCGTGCAGATCACTGGCAACAGGAATGCCCCTTTAAAAGACAGGACAGGTGTGTGAGTATCCTATTTCTGAACCGGTTACAGTCATTTACGAGAATAAGTCTGCAGAGCATCAGTTTGTAGCGACTCCTGGATTGGACTGTAACTTGTTGGCCCGAGATTTACTGTGTATCTTCCAGCGACAGCTAGAGCGGAGATGAGGGGGTAAAGGTTACATCATGGAGGATGAGACAACAGTGCTATATTTCTATCACCCCCCAGTGGTGGACGTTAGACATTGAACATTCACTGCATCACGTTACCCTGGCCGATGACAGAACTGGACAAAACAGGGAGTTGGAGGACAAATACCGGCCATTAATTGGGACCGAATGGCCAGTCAAGGTTACAGCCACAGTCACGGGAAAAGAAGGTACAGCCGATTTTGTTACAATATCACCACATTTATGGCCACAGTCAGCTTCGGTAAGCCCTCATATTACACGTCAGGTCCACGATCAGTACCATGCCAGGGATCTGGGGCGAATGGTAAGGAGGGCAGTGGATCATTCGGATCCAACAGAAGTACGCATTTCAAGTCATGCCGGACGGCACTGCCATAAAATATTTTGAGGTCCCTGAAACAATTAACACTCGACTGCAGCATCACTGGGGACATGATGTGTTGGAATATGTCAATCCACAGGTCTGGGCGGGATACCCATCACAAGTGGGAAAGACAAATGTTACACCTATAAAGGTAATGATTAAGGATCATGTAAAGCTACCTTCCATTCGGCAATACCCCCTGAGATCCCAAGCTGCTCCGTCTATAGACAAATTAATTCAAGAGCTGTTGCAACAGGGTATTTTGGTCCCTTGCCAATCAGAATGTAACACCCCCATACTTGCTGTGCCTAAACCAGCCAAATCAGACCAGTACCGCTTAGTACAGGGTTTACGTTCAATCAATGCCATCGCATAGCCGTTACATGCTCTCACCCTCCAACAGGATATTACGGTGTATAGCTCCCACTCGGTCATCGCACTACTGAGGCAACTGCAGACTCAGCATCTTACCGCAGCTCGTCAGAATAGGTATGAGGTATACCTTTTGAACAATCCACGTCTGACATTTAAACACTGTACCACTATCAATCCAGCCTGTTTTCTTAGTGGTCCCCCTGTCCATGACGACGCACCTGGCCACAACTGTTTAGCCTTGATTCAGGAAACTACCACAATAAGGGGCGATTTAAGTGACATTTCGTCAGAACAACCTGACATGATTATGTGTGGTCAAATATCCCACCGGGGTTTAGTTAATGACCTACTGCAGGCCCTTCTTATGCCCGCACAGATTTCTGTTATTAAATGCGCTGCCCATGCAAATGGTAAGACCCCAGTTGACGTTGGTAATGAACGATCAGATTGTGCAGCGCGAACAGCCGCGCAAATTCAGCGAGTGATGGTGCCTAAGATGTTAAGTCAGACTAAACGATCTACTATAAATATGTCTGCTTCTGACAAGTCAATACCAACCATCCAAGACGTCATAAGATTACAGGAAGACGCTCCTGAGAGTGATAAACAAATGTGGAAACGGTTAGGTTGTACATATGATTCTGTTTCCTCTTTATGGACCACGCCTGCACATCAGACTTGTATGTCTGATGTGCTGGCTTTATGCGTCATTGAATGTGTACACTTTGCAACTCATTGTGGGGCTCGAGGGACTAGGGATTTGTTGCTGGACACTTGGTGGCACCCTAAAATGCAGGGGTTGGCCCAAAGTATCAGTAATCGGTGTTTGATTTGTCAGCAATATAACACCGGAAAAGGTATCCCTTGTGGGATGGGGCAAACCCCGTTGCCCAGTGGTCCCTTTGAGATGCTCCAAATGGATTACATTGAGTTGGAAAAGTGGCAATGTTATAAATATGTTTTGGTCATTGTGGATGTGTTCAGCAGATGGGTCGAGGCGTATCCGACTATCGATAATAAAGCTGCTACTGTGGTTAAAGTCTTGATGCGGGAAATCATTCCGCGGTACGGTATACCAGCTCAGTTAAGTTCTGATAATGGGCCTCATTTTATTGGACAAATTAACAAGGAGTTTTGCTCCCAGTTGGGCATACGCCAGCAGTTACACTGTGCTTATAGACCGCAGGCGGCCGTGTTGGTTGAGAGACACAATGAGACCCTCAAAACTAAATTGGCTAAATTAAGAGCAGACGCGGGACTGACATGGCTTAAGTTGCTCCCCGTTGCCCTCTTCCAGCTGCGGGTTACACCTGCGGGACCGGCCCGGCTCTATCCCGCCGAGATTCTTTATGGCAAGCCTCTTAGAACTCCCTGGAGCCTGCAGGTTCCCAGACTGGTTCAGTTTCACCAGATGACCGAAGAGATGTCCACCTATGTTCTAGCCCTCACGCAAGTGCTCAAGGAACTCCATGGCCAGGTCCGTGCGGCTTACCAGCCATTGCCCCCCCCCCCCCCCCCCCCCCACCCCCAGTACCTAGCTCACTTTCAGTCCAGCCCGGTAGTTATGTCATGGTCAAAAATTGGACTTGGAAGGGGTCGGAGCCGCGATGGGACGGGCCCTTCCAAGTTCTCCTTACCACCCCCACAGCAGTTAAAGTGGAGGGGCGAAGTGATTGGGTCCACCTACATCACTGTAAATTGAGTCCATCTCCACTACTGTAAAAGGTTGGATACTAACCTGCCTCCCTTCTCCAGTGCTATTTTACAGGTGTGGAGCATGATGGAGTGGCTACGCGCTGTCTGTGTGATATTTGGCCTCACTTCGCTTGGCGTGTTATTGGCAATGGACATGGAAAAGGGGAATATTATGCATCTGTGTAGCCCCAACCAATCTACAAGGATACATCACCTATGCAAAGGTGATGTTCTTCGCTGCCCCCATATACGAGGACATGGTATCGACTCATGGAAGGTCGTCAAAGTTAAGGAGAATGCAGGAGTCATGAAGCAGTTGCACCGGTCCCGGCGATGGGAAGGGAACATTGTATGGACATTGCCTTGTTTTTCGAATACATGTCAATTCGATTTTGGATGTGTTAAGAGTGGTGCAATAAAGGTAACATCAGGCTGTCAGAAGAGAGTAGGAAGAGGCTACGAGAAAGTGAAAGGGACTAGAGAGAGGATGGGGCGTATGAGAAGGGAAGTGCAGCTAGAACGTAGGTTACCGGGAGGTACACTTAAGTTAGTTCAAGGTCAAACTGAGGGAAACCCGGGTAGTATGAATCTCTTCTACCAGATTTACCACCGCCTGTATGGACAGGGACGGGTTGTCTGCTACCCGAACCCCGCAGCGGTGTCTAGGTTATTTTCTGTTTCACCGCTTTGGGGCACTCCCCAAACGGTGGTTCATTGTCAGCATTCCGAGCCACTGCCCGAGCAGGTCACTCTTCCTTACGATCCGGGTTCAACACCACCGGCTATTTGCCTTCCCCTTCCTCGGGATAATTCCCATTCACAGTACGATAGGCTGCGACGGTGGAGGGTGTACATACCTAGCCACTTCACTCCCAATAGGGATTCCCGGTCGTACGAGAATTGCTTCAGCAGTGAAGGATACGGCTGTTTGCTGGTAGAGGTGGACACAAATATAACATGTCTGTTCCCCACCTGTACGGACAGGAGGTGCCATATCACCCAGGCGTCTGGCCAATGCGTTTGTTACAACACCACTTGCGTTCCATTGAACGCTGGCCTCCAGCTCCTTTGTGGCTGGGCGAATGTCTCTCATATCACTGTTGGGACTAGGGCTTTCCGCATTGCTAGGCGGCCCGAATGGGCGTTTCAAAGTTGGATAAACTGGGCTACTGGGGGATCCTTACGCAACCGATATGCTGATTGTGATGCTAGCCTGCACACGGAGCAAGGATACTACTTTTTATTTAATGGTACTGCGAACAACGTTTTGTCATCCCCATTTCCCCGCCGAATTGCTATAGGGACTCTAGTCCCTACCACAGTCCCCTGCCCTTCGGCGTGGAAGCTGCATAATCAGTTAGCACGCCGGGCAGTCTCTGCTGAATTTTGCGAGAACTGGAAAAAACCTCAGGTTCTTGCACCCAACCGGGGCCACTCAGCCGGGTGGGGGATTCTGAGCGTATTGACACTAGGAGGTGTGGGGGGTTCCTTGGCTGTCAGTGATACGAATTATTTTATTTGTGGCCTTACCATCTTGGGAAATGAAACCTTGGGAGCCCTCGGGGCAATAATCAAGGAGTTGTCTCTGCTCCGGTTGTTTGCAATGCAGAACCGGTATGCTCTTGACTATCTTCTGTCCCGTGAGGGTGGGGTATGCGCCATAGTGCAGGGCAAGTGTATCAGGGGAGTTCGCGAACATCAATAAATTTATGGATCGCATACGGGATCACTTGGACGTGATGCAGGATCCTGGCTCTTGGGGTAACTGGGGATTTGGAGGTTGGAAGGATTGGTTGATAAATATGGCCATGTATTTAGTGGTAGCTATCGGCTGCATCTTTGTGGGCCTGGCCATCCTTAAATGTGTGATGGGTAGAATGCGGGGTGCACTGGAACAGATCAACGCCCAAAAAAATGTAACTGTTAGAATCAATGAGGGTGAAGCAGATGGGGGTGGGGGGGGGGGGGGGTGGGGCTAAGCCAGGAATTGGAAATGCAGCGACGGATCTTTTTAGATGAGGAACCGTAGCTATGGATTGGATAGTCCGGTTATCATGGAATGATAAACAGAGGGAATGACGAATGTGATATAAAATAGTTACTTTAGAGATATTAGTTAATGTAATGTAGAAATAAGCCACTTTGATTCTGGTTAGTTTATAAACAAGGGATTTTAGACCGCATGGCAAAAGCAGGAAGAGGTGTGTCTACGAGAGTGATGCTGGATTGATAGGGGCCGGAGAAAGGAATTGGAAGTGAGCCAATCAAAATAGATCAAACAGGTCAGGAGGGACATAGGATGACCTATGGGCGTCGAGTATGTGAAACTTGATGCCATTTGAATGTATCAGTACGGAGCTCGTTGTCTTATGCTCACTTGGTCCCGGAGCTGCAGAGAGCAACATGTTATCTGTATCACTGTGGACTAAGTTTAGCTTGCAAGCTGAATGAAATAACTAATGTTATAACTGCAAATCCATCTCGACTTTTATTGAGGCCAGACTGACGGGTAAAGAAACTTGGGATTCAACAGAGGTGCTGCATTATAGCCGGAACAGCGTAACGTTAGGAACTGAGAAGTTTTTCTTTGAAAATTCGCGAATCAACATTCACTCTGAAAAAAAGCAACACTGCACAAAACTACGGACAACCTCAAGTACACAATGTTAACACTGAAATACATTGGTTGTTTCCTTGCGTATGCGTGAAATTCAGAGAGACTGAAAGATGTTGACGAATGTTCTTTATTAAATTTAAATGAAAAGCTGAAGGTTGGCCGGCAGCATTAGTTCGAAACTGCCCAGTGCAGGATTTTTCATGTGGCGTAACCCGTATCGTTTTTCATGGGATAGATAGAAAATAGAACACAGAACTTAGAACATTACAGCGCAGGACAGTCCCTTCGGCCCTCGATGTTGCTCCGACCTGTGAAACCACTTTGAAGCCCACCTGCACTATTCCATTAGATAGTGTCCCACGTGGCACCGGTGCAAGCTCCTGAATAGAAGCGGAATTCGATAGGAGTGGCGCCAGATTTGCTGTCGTGAATTTCTACGAATTCTGCATTGGCGTCAACACTGAGTCTTCGAAACGTAGAATCCCGGCCCTTGGTTTTCCACCGCTTCTCAATGTGATTTGCCAGTGAAGTCACCCAACATTGCAGAAAAACACATGGACTGGCGTGTACCTCCAGACTACATGAGTATTCCGGACAATATTGCAATATTCAGCGTAGCTTAAATGGCAAATAATCTAGATTTGTTTTCCACTGTCGTCATTTCATGTCCCCTCCCCCTCACACGCCGCCCCCAGTCATTTCAGAATAAATGGCTGCAAATGCAAATAGTTCGATTGATATTTCTTTTGCACCATTTTTTTCAAAACGCGTCAGGTTCTTTCTGAGCCTTTGTTAAAGTTGAGTTTTGAATGTAGATTTGCTGGCTTGCTGCACTCTGTTTATTGAGGTTTACAACATGGAAATTTGGGATACTGTTCACACCTCTCCCCTTATGGACAACAGATCTTACGAAGGCCAACGATGGTGGGAAAGCAATAAATTATTTGTATACAGCTGCTGGAAATTGGGAGCGACTGAACCATTGTAGCGAGTGTTCTTTGTTCAATGAAAAAACAACAATCTTCTTCAATCCTAATACCAATAGCAGCACCTGGCTTGAAGATTTTTCAAATGTTTTCGGATGTCCGGTCTTGAATGCAAATGGCCTTTCGTTGGTGTTTGATCGATGTTCATAGCAAAATCGTTAGCGGGCAAAAATGCACAGTGGCCTGTATTGATTTCACACAGAATTCATAAAGGTCAAAGATGGTATGGACGCAATATACAGGTTGTTTCATTATATATACAACAGTACTGATCGATGACCGAGCAGAGAAAGAAAAATACACGAGTCTACACAGTTAGGCACAGAGGCCATGAATGTGAGCGAAGAAATTTCTAAAACATTTAATTTGCACGAACCGAAATACAAGGATTGGGAGGCATAATGGCCCTCCTGTGCCAAAGGGGAAATATCGGCAGTGTGTCCTAACATTAGAGCCACGGGCATGCGTTCTTAGTTACAGATACACGGGGAAACACGCATAAAGCTTAGAGAGCGTATGAATCCCGAAATTGCGTATAAGAACCATGCCTGACAAGAGGTGTATAAGTTCCGTTTTATAGAGGAACAACCGTAACGGATATGGAATTCATAGATGCATTGAAGACAGATAAAGGCATCAAAGCAAAGCGTTCAACATTCGTGAGCATCCATGATGTACATGGCTATCAAATGTTTGAACACAGCGTCATTGTCAGGAATCCTTCAATTATCGTGCAAGTGAAAATCAAATTGTTCATCCATTTGAGAGTCATTAAAATATGACGAAATACACAGAACCAATAGGCGAAACAGTTTTAACAATGAACCAATGCTGGCTCTGTTTTTTCCATGTATAATAGTCCACAAAAGCTTTGTTTTTCGTTTACGTTTAATAAATAACATAATGTGGACTAGGTGGCCTTATTTCCCGGTTGCAACATACAGCCATATAAATGATGTTGAAAGTGCCTGGCCCAGATTGTGTTAGGTTGTTATATATCATCTCATCTTTTGAAGCCGTAGAATGTTATTCCCCCGATGCTAATCTCTGTAAAGTTAAACCTGTCAAAGCCTCTTCACTTACTTGTCCACACTCACTATGCCAAAGTATAACGCTTTAAACAAACATATGGCCTTCTCTCGAAAGAGCTCGCCAGTTTGTTTCACTCCGTAATAATGCATTGAAATTACACAAAATTATCATCCATATATTTTGAGGAATAACATGCAATGTACACACATTTATTCTGCCACTGTTCGCTGTGATAAATTATTTCGGCACTGCGCGCAAGATAAAACGCTTTTTTGAGGGAGAAAGTTTTGGAAAGATTCACATATGAGAATATAAATTACTGGTGTGAATAGAGAATGTCTTCAGATACTTATTGGCAGTCAGTTTGTGGACTAGGTTATTTCGCAATCATCGAATTCAGATGTACAAAATACTTTCTCAGAATAAATAAAAGATAGAGGTTTTCAATCGGTATATCTGCATGCGTCGGCGTGAAGGTACCATACTGTATCCTAGATCATTGACTTGACATGAAAGAGTATGTAAAATGAAAGTGCAATTTTAAAAAAAAATTGCCATATGCTTATTAGAATGTTTTATTGCACACAGAACTTACAAAGGTCAAAGATGGTATGCAGCCAATACATCGTTTGTTTTATTATTTCTAAATGTAATTAGGAGGGAAAGAACGAAGATGCCTAGTGTTATTTATTAAACGTAAACGAAAAACAAAGCTTTTGTGGACTATTATACATGGAAAAAACAGAGTCCATGATATGTCAACATAGAACTGGAAGGATGCCGTCTTTTTCATGTCGGTCGCTGGTGTACTGCTAGTTTGATTCACAATGTCACATTCAAGTGGAGTGCGATCAAACACCTGAAAGACATCAATATATATGTGTAACATGACCAAACCGGAAGCTGAGTATAGCGAGACAGAAAGACGCAAGCCCAAAGAGGCTTGATTGCGCCACGTTTGTGCAGAGATGGCAAATCACCGCTATATGGAGTTGCAGATGGTAGCGGTATGCAATTTATGATACATGGAAGACTTTAAAAGTCATAAAAGCAAGGCGTTCTGACTTCATTAGCGTCTATGACCATGATATGATCTTCAATGATCGTGTTTATCTCGCCATCACAGAATCACGGCTTTTTAAATATAATATTGGATTAAGTATTTCTAATGTAATTAAAATGGCAAAGAATAAGGACTTTTTTAATACGTGTCTTCACCTTACTGCGTCCATTTAAATAGTTTGAACAATTCACAATTAAAGTAGACAAAGTCATTGAGACAGGCTCTGCTATCATCGCGCCATGTTACTTAAAGATCCCCCATGTGCTTTCAGATCTTTGTAAATATAACCTTTTCAAATAATATATGTCACCTTGTTGGGATCAGTTCTGCTTACCAACTTGGACATTGTAAATATTGCTTATAAGTCTGCTGTTGTGTCTCATAGATCTTAAAAAGTTTAACGATCGTAAGGATGCAACAGCAGTTTATTGCCGCTCCGCATGAAATTCCGAGTGGCTGAACGTTTGTAGCAAACGTTATTTGCCAAGTGCATCAAAAAGGGCAGCACGTTGGCGCAGTAGGTTAGTCCTGCTGCCTCACAGCGCCGATGTCCCAGATTTCATCCCGGCTCTGCTCTGTGTGGAGTTTGCATATTCTCCCTCTGTTTGCATGGGTTTCGCCCCCACAACCCAAAGATGTGCCAGCTAAGTGGATTGAACACGCTGAATTTAAGTAGGTTGCTGGCTTTCAGGTGGAGAGAGAGGCAATGTGGCAATAAGAGCATCAGGCGCTGTGGAGTGAAGGAAGGAGAATGGGGTTGGGACACATTTCAGCCATATTTGAATGCCGCAGCAGACTCGCTGGATAGAATTCGTCTAATTCTGCTTCAATGACATTTGGTCTAATAGATATTTGTTGTGTCGTAGCACAGAATCATAGAATAGCATCACAGAATTCCGACAGTACAGAAGGAGGCTTTTTGGCCCATATAATCTGCGCCTACGTTCTGAAAGAGCCCAGGCCCACGGCTTGTCCCTTTCACCCCACATAACCTGCACAACTTTGGACACTTTTGGGAGATATGGCACTGCCCGTTCACATATCCTGCACATCTTTGGACCGTGGAAGGATACCCACGCAGACTAGTGCAGTAAGTGCAAACTCCACACAGACACCCACCCGGGGCCGTAATTGAACCTGTGTCTCTGGCGGATAGAGATAGCTTATGTGGCATGCACGTCATAATTCTATGGGGAGTTGGGAGGGGGGGGGGGGCTGAATTCTAACAACGTATGCTCAGTGTAGAAAAACCTAATCTGCACAAGTGGAGAGACAAGGATGCAGCAACAAATCTATATTTAGCTGTGAGAAACAGATACAAATGAACTGGACCGCCTCAATAGAACGGTTGCATCTAAAATTCCCGTAACAACCTCCCCGAACACGCGTCGGAATGTGGCGACTAGGGGCTTTTCACAGTAACTTCATTTGAAGCCTACTTGTGACAATAAGTGATTTTCCTTTAATTTTCATTTCAATTTGGGCAGATTAGCAGAGAATTCGACCATCAGAGCCACGATCATGAGTTGTTTACATCACAGTCACGGCGACAGATGCACAGCTTTGGACGCCCATATGTATCTCGCGAAATGGAAAAAGTGCCATGTTTTTCCTCAGATGTTGAAGCAGCAACAGATGGAGGAAGAGCCCTAAACGTATATACAATTGATATACACAGGGATCTGCAGGCCGTCGTAGAAGACGTTGAGCACGGGCTAGTCGAATTTATGAACAGAGGATGATTGTATGCATATTTCAATATCTTCAGCTTGAATGACACATTCCTGATCGATTTGTGGTATAGCACAATTCTTGGAATTACACAGGAACATGAGATGAAATGTTTTAAAGTTCGCCCTTTTTGAATTTTGTGGACTTCTTTTATTTAAGAAAACGCGAACTGACAACGTAACGATAGTTAAGAAGCTAGGCATAGATGGATTTTAATGATTATATATCATTACACTGATATTGAATTCAGAATTTGTATTTGTTTAAATGCTAACCTTTAAGCGTACTCCCAAACAACTGTACGTATTGAATCACATTTCTTGATCTCCCAGGCTTGGAAGTGTCGCATTGAGCAAAGTGTATGGCCTCTGTCCAAATAGCCTTGTGGATTTTCTTATGTCAGAAATGACGCTATAGTGCTGGTACCATTCAATAGTGAGTCCAGGAGATGACAAGTTGCGTCCCGCATAATCCAATTGGCTTGCAAGTGAATTTAACGTTCATTGATGTGCGTAAATTTCGATTTTCCGTCTGCGGTTCGCTAACTGTGATGAAATGTGCATTGTATTATTCGAACTGTCTTAAAGTGTGGAAACGTCCGCATGCACGTTGTGGTGTAATCAGCGCAGTTGAGGATCAATACCGTCCTAACACACGGACACATTGGCGAAAGATCCACACAGCTCAAATAGGTTTTCAAGGCCAATGCTGGGTCGATTCCCGGCTTAGGTCGCTGCTTTGCGGAGTCTGCACGTACTCCCTGTGTCTGCGTCGGGCCCTCCGAGCACTCCAGTTTCCTCCCAGGAAACCTGAACGATGTGCTAGTTAGTAAATTTGGACATTCTGAGTGCTCCATCTGTGTACCCGAACAGGGGCGGGAAGGTGGCGACTAGAGATTTTCCACAGGATGTTCATTGCAATGTTAATATATACCTACTTTTGACAATACCGATTATTATTATTATTATTGGAGGAGATAGCCATTGCCTTGCACCTGTGTGGTGCGACTGTAGCTTGCCACTTGTCACCGCCAGCTTGGATATTGTCCACGCCTTGATGCATTTGTACAGGCACTGCTTTGTGATCTCAGGAGCCACGAATCGTGCTGAACATTGTAAAGGCATCTTCACACAACATTAATACTGACCTTACAATGGAAGGGAGATCATTGGTGAAGCAGTTGACGCAGGTTGGGCCTAAGACACTACCCTGAGGGCCTACTGCAGTGATGTCCTAGAGCTGAGATGAATGGCCAATAACCAATGCAACCATGGCTCTTTGTGGCAGGTATGGCTGCTACCAGCAGAGAGTTTTACCCTAATTTCCATTGTCTCCAATTTAGCCAATGGCCCTTCATGGCATATTCGATCAAATGTACATTAATGGCATGGAAGAAGGAACTAAAGGCACTGTTGCTAGGTTTGCAGAGGAAACAAAAATCTGTAGAGGGACAAGTAGTATTGAGGAGGCAAGGGGGCTGCAGAAGGATTTGAACAAGCTCGGGGAGTGTGCACTGCAGTGGTAAATAAAATAAAATGTGGAAAAGTGTGAGGTTATGCACATTGGAAGGAGGAATTAGGGCTTCGACTATTTTCTAAATGGGGAAATAGTTAGTAAATCCGAAGCACAAACGGACTTGGGAGTCCTTGTTCACGATTCTCTTAAGGTTAAAGTGTAGGTTCAATCGGCAGTTAAGAAGGCAAATGCAATGTTAGCATTCATGTCAAGAGGGAAGGAGTACAAGACCAGGGACGTACTTCTCAGGCTGCATAGGCTCTATTTAGACCCTATTTGGAGTTTCGTGAGCAGTTTTGGGCTCGGTATCTCTGGAAGGATGTGCTGCCTTGGAAAGGGTCCAGAGGAGGTTCACAAGAATGATCCCTGGAATGAAGAACTTCTCGCATGAGGAATGGGTGAGGATCTGGGTCTGTACTCGTTGGAGTTAGAAGGATGAGGGGAGGATCGTATGGAAACTTACAAGACACTGCGAGGCCTGCATATAGTGGACGTGGCGAGGGATGTTTCCACTTATAGGAAAAACTATAACCAGAGGACACCATCTCAGGCTAAAGGGAATATCTTTTAAAACAGAGATGAGGAGGAATTTCTTCAGGCAAAGGGGGGGGGGGGGGTGTATCTGTGGAACTCTTTGACGCAGAAGGCTGCGAAGGCCAAATCACCGAGTGTCTTTAAGGCAGTGATAGGTAAGTTCTTGATGAATAAGGGGATCAGGGGTTACGGGGAGAAGGCAGGGAAATGGGGATGAGATAGAATCAGCCATGGTTGAATTGCGGAGCAAGCTCGATGGGCCGAGTGGCCTAATTCTGCTACATTGCGTTATGGTCTTATGTTCTTTGTGTAGTTAAGGACAGTGTGAGACATCTTGAAAACACATCGTGGAGTTGATTCCAAAGACGGCTTTCTGCCTGTGATAACAAAAAGATCCGAATAGTTGAGTAAAGGGTGGTATTCTCAGGGTCAAAGGGAACGGAATCATCAGCGACAGACTCGTACCTTGTAAGTCCTAATCGGAAGAAACGGATACCGGTCCACATCCCGTCCTGCTTTAATACACGCGAATTACGAGACCCTGGTCGGTATTCCTCCACTCAATCGTGGGGAATCTCGCATAATACTAGATCCACGGGGACATCGATTATGTTAATCCCCTGGACAGTGTGAGCCTTATTATGCATTTCCCCTCAAGCCCGAAAGTTTCAATCGAATAGCAAAATCTTTGATTTGCACATTTCTGCAGATCCAATGGTTCATGTAACGAATATTATGAACTTCATGAAATCCATGCAAATTAGTCTTAAACAGTCAACAAGTTTCGATGGCCGTGGAAGCGAAATCATCCGGAGCTCCACCAACTATTTCGGGATGCCCGGGCATGTGCACTGCAGTTATGGCAGAACACGTATGACATGACGGCGGATAAACTTTGGCTTCTGCTAAAGTCAATCCATTTGATATAGGTTTCTGAAATTTTGCCTGCGATCCTACCAGGTAACGCCATCTCCCAGCTCAGTGAAGCTGACATGAATACAGTTATGAACAACCGACAAATGGTATGTTTAGACTCCAGTTATATATCAGCTTCATCGCATACATGCACCTTAGCGCTCCACTAGGCGTGCTGAAATGCCTGTTGCTATTTGATGTCTATATTCTAAATTCGCTCTCAGTGTCCCGGAAAAAGCGCCATTTTTGGTGACTACGGCATTTTCACATCAAGGTCATCGTAATGTTAATGTAAACCTACTTGTGAAACTAATAAGGATTATGATTAGTCGACAGCATCCCGTGATGCAAACACTCCAGGAGCTGTCACTGGTTGAAGCCATCCCCAGTAAATACGGCGTCGGAAGCCTGCAACTCTGGACGAGCCTGACAAGTGAGCCAATTCTGCTACGGACTTGTGGAAGGACCGATTGCAGAACACCAACAGTTTTGCAGAGAATTAATGCTTGCTTAATGATTCCCAATTGGAAATCATAGGTTTCGTCCCCCCAGATGGTGAATGGGAAAATAATCAAGTTTTGAACTGGAGTCGACAATTGGGCAATATACTCTCCCGTTGGGGAAACTGTAACTCGCCGTAACATAATAGTGACAAAGTGCAAACCATGCTGCACATAATCGACAAGTGCTCCGAACAATGCTTAATCGGCTGACACACTGTCCTACAACAGGCTGTTAAGGAGTCTTGAAATATTTGGTGAATTTCATTGTTGTCATGTTCATCAGTATATATTAGAGTCGTAGTAGTCGCAGATAAATAGATAACCATGGAGTAAATGAACCAAAAGTTGGCATCAAACTTCAGTGTAGATTTTGCATAAAATGATCTAAAAATAATTGATTTAATTCAAGTGGCTCAGCAGAGGTGTCACGGAATCAAAGAAACATATAAATATAAGCATGAGAAGTCAATTCGGTCCCCTGAGTCTGCTCCGCCATTCATTATGGCCAGCGCAATTAATCAAGTACAATTACCTGAACCCGCCTTCCACCATATCCGTTGATCCCTTTAGCCGAATAGAGTTATCTAATTCATTTCTGAAATTACACAACATTTTGCCTCAACTACATACTGTTGTAATGAATTCCGCAGATTCACATTCTCTGGGTTCAGAGATTGTTCCTCACCTCAGTCCGAAAAGATTTCCGCCCTTATCCTAAAACTATGAACCCTAGATTTCGACTCCCTCACCATTGGTAACATTCTGAATCCACCCTGTCTAATCTTGTACGAATTTTATAAATTTCCATGATTTCCACCCCCCCCCCCCCCCCCCCAATTTTCTCAGCTCAATTGAATATAATCTGAAAAGATTCAGTCTCTTCCTGTATAACGGAACCGCAATCCGAGGAATCACCATGACATACTTTGCTGCACTCCCTTCATAGCAAAAGCATCCACACTGAGATAAGGATATCCAATCTGGACACAATGGTCCAGGTGTGGCCTCGAAAAAGGCCAAACAATTGCAATAAAACTTCTCTATTCCGAGACTCAAATCCTCTCGCTAGGAAGGCTCATTACACCTCTCACAATTTGCACCCAATCAAATTACAATCTCCCTTCCAAATTGTGCTTCTGAAGCGGATAACCTCACATGTATACACATTATACTGTATCTAACTTATATGTGACCACTCACTCATTCTGTCCAAATTCCGCTGGCGCATCTTTGCATCTTCTTCACAGCTAACCCTCCCACTTAACTATATTACTTGCAAATTGGAGGTAATACATTTGTGTCACCCGTCCAAATCATTAATACATAATATATTGGGTCACGTCTAGCCGTATCTAGCCGTGCAGATTTGCCTGCCTGCAATCCCATTAATTTCTCCAAAACCATTTCTTTACGAATCCCAATTTCCGTCATCATCTCACTAAAAGATGTACTTCTCAGACTTTCCTGTGTATCGTTCATGTTTTCTTTTGTGAACACAAAAGGAAAGCACGAATTTAGTTCCGGAGCCATTTCTCTGTTTCCTGTTATGTATTACCCCGTTTCGAGTTTCAAGTCTGTACTCGTTACTTCGTTGTTCAGTGTATAAAATGTACAGATTCTGGGATCGTTGATTTAACTTGAATTCAAAGAAAGGAAAAATACGCACTTCAGGTTAACATTTGAGAACAAATCGAACATTGCAGTAACACGCACAATAAATTAACAATTTGGTGAGTTTTCTTTGCCACATTCTCCACATATCTGGCAACATATAAAGACAAGTCGACAAGTCTGATATACTCAACTGTTCTCAACATATGCACATTGTTTGTGTGCTGGCAATGTGTTCGATTATTGCAGTTTCGAACAAGTGCTTGGCAATCACAAGGAGTTTATTCAGAGTCAGCCAGTAAGGACATGTACAACATCCTTGATCTGATATATTCCATTTGTGCAATGTGTCGTTGATTAGTGGCAGCCAGGGGAATTACTGTTCATCGATTGGCAGATAGAATTTCACCGAATGAGGAAACAAGAAGCTCCTGCTTCGGGTGGAAAATATTCACCTGAATAGTTTGGTTAACGTTCAGGAAACAGAATATACGCATTACTGTTTTTTTGATGTCTTGAGCTGAATATAATTCTGCCATGTCTGGGCCTCAAAATGATGAAGTTTTGTGACTAACGTAACTGGGAGGTCGAGGTATTTTTTGCTAAATTTGTGGTTATATGGTGATATTCTGCGACCACATCTAAAATATATTGCATAACGTTGACCTCCTGTCTCACAGAATATAGTGGAAACGACTAACTGAATTGATTTTCACAGATTCATGCGCGAAATTATGGATTTAGCTGAGGTCTGTTTCTCGGCCAGGCTGTATTTCTTTTAAATTGCGTTCACAAGAGTAAGATTCGATATTATTGAAGTAATTGGATAGCCTCATGCCCTTTCACAGGCTAAGATAGTCAAGCACTAGGCGACATAGGTTTAAAGTGCGGAGGGAAATGTTTAAAACTGATGTGCGAGGCACCTTTTTTACCCACAGGGTCATAAATATATGGAATGTGCTGCCTGGGGACGTGGTGGGAGCAGGTACGATAGAGTCATTTAAGCGGCTTCTAGAGAAATATATGATTCGGGTGGGAATGGAAAGATACGGTCTACGTAAGACCATACGATTTCACTTTAGGCAGGTACCATGGTCTGCCCAAGTTTGGAGGGCCGGAGGGCCTGTTCCTGTGCTGTAATGTTCTTTGTTGGCTGTTCTTTGTAATTGAGATCCTCAGAACTCAGTACCAGACGGGCATGCATGCAGGTTCGTTCCACATTTTCAGAGTTGATGTCGATAGATTCTTGCTAGTCTTGGAAATCGAAGATTATTGATAATAGACTGAAATGTGAAATAAGAAACGAACAGGTGGGTCATGATTTATGAATCGTACAGCAGATTCGATGAATCGGATGGCTACTCATGTTCCTATTTTCCTTTGTTCATTATTCACTGCAGTGAACAGTAACTATGAAAAATCAACTTAATTTATCATTATCGCTGTTTATTACAGAAACGGCCCTGGAAGCAACTGTTCTTTTTTCCAGGAAGGAGGGAAGATCAGCTGTTGTTAGGGCTGGACATCAAGATATGTACGGGAAAAAGACGGACACCTTAAGGCATGTGGTAAAATTTGCGTGGTTGATTAAGTGGCCACCCTGACCTGATCAAACTCGTTGGCTAATCTCCAGGTCCGGCATTGGTCGTCTGAAGGGGTTCCCAGGCTTGCCCTTTACGCGAGTCATGAAAACAATTATTAATAAAAAATAGGCGAAAATGTGTAAACAACACAGCCCGGCAAGAATCATTTGTTGGAAGCGAGTGACGGGGCTGCCTAACTGCATGGAAAGCATAAGGTAGCGGAATGCAAGTGTTTTCCGATGGAACTGGCCACCTCGATTATGTTCACCTTCAGTTTTTTCCCGTTCCAAATGAAATCAGTTCTCACTTTTTGAATCTCCTCTTAATGTTCCATCTCTCAAGACCGAACAAAATATTGGCACTCACCTCCGCATTCTGTTCAGAATAGTTACATCCATCGTCTGATGTACTGACCAGATGCACGTACAAAATTGCAACCCTGGCAGATTTAACAGTTCCAACAGTGAATTGATGAATCTGTATTCAAAAACAAGCAAATAAATTCACAGGTCGTGTGATTTGTTGACCACCTGCGCCCCATTTCGTGCAAGTTTAGAAAGTTGGAGACAGGCTGACCAAGTCTCTGACCTCCTCAAAGCTTCGCAATTGATTTGGCTCTTTTGATAGAGGCGGTGTTCTCTTCCACAATGTCAGGAATAATAGTGAACTTCTTCGCGAGTATATTTCAACTTGGAAAACCGGTTCGTGGCATAGTGTGATTTTGTTTTTGTAATGCTGTGGAGAGTAAAGTGAAAGGCCATTTCGTCGTGTTAATAGTATCAAAGTTATTGTTAAATGAAAGAAAAGACAAATGCACACAAACAGGACTAAACTAAACGAAGGCAATTCAGTCCAGCAACCAGTAACCACGCACGCACACATTATGTGCAACTTGAACCTTGTTCCAGCATGATCCACATATCCCGGAAGTCTTAAGAGACAATCCAAGTTAAATATATATATTATTTAAATCCAGTTTAATACAGGAATATGATCAAGCCTGGGAAAGGTATTTCTGTGGTCCAGGTTAGACGCAAGAATTCCCTTTACATTGCCTCCACACTCAGATTTAGAGGCTGCGAGATGTAAAACACACCTCCAGGCTGCTAGATGTGAACTGGTGCGCAGTATGTCGGCGATAAACTGTTTTTTCTGCATCTGATGCTGCTCGCTGTCAATTGGCCGTTCATGTTTCTGACAGTGCCGGCAATTATACCATTGCTTCCCATTGACTCTGCGTTCGGAGGATTCGTTGTCAACCCCTATTAAATCCAATGGGTAGCACTGCTGCCTCACGGCGCCCAGGTCACATGTTCGATCCCGGCCAAGGGTCACTGTGATTGTGCAGTTTGCCCATTCTCCCGGTGTTTGCGTGGATTTCGCAGACTTCCATGTGAGAGGGTGTTTCAGAAATGTACCTTTAAGAAATTGGTGTTTATAAGTGATGTTAGAGTATGGGTGGAGCTGGGTTGTCTGTCAGGTTTTTACTTTCGTCTTTAGCTTTTTGCTGCAGGTTGTGTTTTACTTTCGTTTTCAGTGTTGGAGCTGAATCCAGACAGAGCAGGTGTACTGTTGACCTCTCTACCATTAAAAGACTACCTCTTGATCATTTGGTGAATTCAGAATTGTAAATGTTCTCAGTAGTGAAAGTAAATCTAATGTGCTTCTGTTAAAAGGCGTCTCTTTTGTCTTCTAGATGTTGTTTGGGAAGTTACGAAGGATTACTTAGTGTTGTATTCTTTGGGGGGGGGGGGTTGCTTTTGACCTGATGGTTGCTGAGATGTTCACTGTATGTTTTAAAATGTTAACTTGTGTTCATAGAATAAACATTGTTTTGCTTTAAAAAATACGTTTCCATTTCAGTACCACTACTGCAGAGTGGGCCACGTGCTGCCCATACCATAATTCATTAAAAGTTGTGGTCAGATGAATTCCATGATACACTTTGGGGCTCTCTGAACCTTGGCCCATAGCAAATTGGGGGCTCGAGGGGAATCAAAGTTTATCTAAAGGATTGACTTCGTGAATTTACAGACAGTGAGGGGTGAGCATATTGCGCTTGCTTTTCCGGTGTGGTATTCTAGTTTAAGTGGGGTGCGTGTTGTGGACATGGCTCTTTCAGAGACTCTGAAGTTTTTCGGGGTGGAGCCGGTCACAAGCATTACCTTACAGACAGAGACTAAAAGCAGACTGTTAGCTTTGGCAAAAACATTGCAGTTAACATTACCTGACAAAATGCGAAAAGATGAGGTAAGTATGTCGGTGGCTAAGCATTTAAAGTTGCCTGAGATACAGTTTGACTCATTGGAAATGGGAAAAATCCAGTTACAAAATAAATAAATGGAACATGAGAATTAATTTTAGCAGTTTGAATACGAGAAAGGAAAAAAATGAGAGTCAGGGAGAGATAGAGAGGAAAAAGAAAGCGGGAGAGAGAAAAAAATGAGTGAGCGAGAAAAAGGAAAAGGAGAGAGAAGGAAGGAGGAAAGAAAGAATAGCATTGCCATTTTTGACGAGAAGGAGGTAGAAGCCTTTTTCATTGCATTTGAGAAGGTGGCTAAACAAATGAAATGGCCACAGGTAATATTGGTATTACTATTTCAAACAAAGCTCGTAGGTAGAGCTCGTGAAGTGTTTGCATCACTACCGGAGGAGGTATCTGGGCCGTATGAGGAAGTGAACAAAACCATCTTAGGTGCATATGAACTAGTGTCTGAAGCCTGCAGGCAAAGGTTTAGAAATGTAATCAAAGAATTTGGTCAAACATACATGGAGTTTGAAATGCTCAAACAGAATAATTATGATAGGTGGATAAGGACTTTGAAAATAGACCAAACCTATGAAGCTCTCGGAGATAGTATACTTTTGGAGGAGATTAAAAATTCATTTCCTGATGTTGTGAGAACTCTTGTGGTAGAGCAGATAGTTAAAACTGCGAGGTTAGCAGCAGAAATGACAGATGATTATGGATTAGCTCCAAATTCAAAGCTTCGTTTCCAACATCAGTTTCAGCCTGTGAGGGATAGTAACTGGGGACATGAGAAATACTCAAGTGGTAGAGGCAAAGGTGATCTGATGGGAGATAGTAAGGACGGCGTACCTGAGATTAAAAAAGAAACCCAGAAGGGTGGAAAAGAACTGAAAAAGTTGAAATGTTTTTACTGCAATAAAGCAGGCCATGTAAAGTCACAGTGTTGGTGGTTGAAGAAATGCACTGGGAAGGCTGTGTGGTAAAACAGGATAAGACAGTGGGGTTTGTTAAATTGGTAGAGGAAAGCCCTTTAAAGGAAAGCGACGGAGGTGCAAAAGATTGTACAGCCTGATCAAGAGGTGATTGATAACAAGGTACCAGATCTCTTTAAAACATTTACTGATGTGGGTAAAAGTTACTCATGTGTATCAGGAGGAGCAGGTGAAGAAATCACAATTTTAAGAGATACGAGAGCTCGCCAATCTTTCATGGTAAGAGATGAGGAGTTCTGTAGTTTGGGAAGAATGTTCCCAGGAAAGGTGGCAAATTGTGGAACTCAGAGTGAGAGGAATAGTGTTCAATTAGATAAGGTAAGGTTGGAAAGTCCATTGAAGAGTGTTGAAGTGGTACTTTGAGTAATAGAGAAATTATCTTGTCCAGGAATATAGTTTATCTTGGTTAATGATATAGCTGGATCACAGGTGGAGTGATGCCTTTGGTGGTTGAACAGCCAGTGGAGAATCAGACAACTGAAGTGTTCAAGGACGAATATCCTGGGATTTTTCCGGATTGTGTAGTAACAAGGTCGCAAAGTCACAGGTTGAGACAAGAGGAGAAATCAGAGAGTGAAGATGAAGTTGAAGTGCAATTATCAGAAACGATATTTGATCAGATGGTTGAAAAAGAACAACAACAGCAGGAGGATGTGTCCGATACTTTTAGTTCAAGAAAATTGACGGAATTAGAACTGAAAGATGCAGAAATAAAACGGATGTATTAGAAAGCATACAAGGAAAGGAATCTGAGTGGATACCAGAGTGTTATTACCGTAAAAGTGATGTTTTGATGTGAAAATGGAGACCTTTACAGGTGCAGGCGGATGGAAAGTGGGAAGAGGTTCATCAAATAGTATTGCCTGTAGTGTATTGAAGTAAGGTGTTGAGAGTTGCACAGGCGGTACCAATGGGAGGTCATTTAGAAATAAGGAAAACTCAAGCTAAAATCCAGAAGCATTTTTATTGGCCAGGACTACATTCCGATGTCGTTAAATGTTGTCAATCATGTAACACATGTCAAGTGATAGGGAAACCTCAGTGAGTGATACAAACAGCGCCCTTAATACCCATTCCAGCATTTGAGGAACCTTTTACACGGGTCCTAATTGGTCGTGTAGGACCGCTTCAGAAAAAACTACAGTGGAATCAACATCTTTTGACGATAATGGATGTGTCTGCGAGGTTTTCAGAGGCCATTCAAGTACGTAATATTACAGCTAAAAAGATTGTGGAGGAGTTATTTAAATTATTTACTAGATATGGACAGCATACAGAAAAACAATCGCATCAAGGATCAAATTTTATCTCAAGGCTATTCAAATAAGTTATGGATAGCTCAGGAATAATACAATTTCAATCAACTGCTTGCCATCCAGAATCGCAGGGAGCATTAGAAAGCTGGCATTAGACATCAAAGACAATGCTGAGGGCTTGTTGTTACGATTATCCAGAGGATTTGTATAATGGAATTCCATTCGTACTGTTTGCAATTGGGGATGCTCCTAATGAGTCAACCAAATTTGGTCTTTTTGAACAAATTTTTGATCAGGAGGTCAGAGGGCCACTTGAATAGATAAAGGAAAAATTGCTGAGTGAGAAATCAGAACTTACATTATTGGATTACTTGTCAATTTTTTAGAAACGATTAAATAGAACAAGTGAATTGGCGAGACAGCATTTGAAAGTTGCCCAAAATGTGATGAACCGGGTAGCGGAGAAGAAATCCAAAGTGCGTAGTTTTGCCAGTGGAGATAAAGTTTCAGTGTAGTTCCCGGTGGTACGTGAACCTTTAAAAGCTAGGTTTTGTGGACCTTAGCAGATTGAAAGGAAAGTAAGTGAGGTGAATTATTTGATTAAAAGACCAGAAAGAAGGAAGACTCACCGAGTGTGTCATCTGAATATGCTTAAAAGGTACTTTGAAAGGGAAGGAGACAAAAAGTAGAATTGAATGATTCTCACTCAAAGTGACGAACCAAATCCAGATGAATGTGAATTTGACGTTCCTCAAATTCAATTGGAAAACGAGGATGTTCCAAAAAATTGGGATAAATTCTCGAGTTATCTTCCAAAGGAAAAACGAACTGACCTGAAAGAGTAATTGATATAATGTGGGCAAGTTTGTAGACATAAATTGGGAGGGACTAAAATTGCTCTCCATGATGTAGATGTGGGAAATGCTGTTCCAATCAAACAGTATCGAGGAGATTTCAGCTTTTGTGACTCCAGGTGGTATATATCAATTGAAAGTTATACCATTTGACATGAAAAACGCACCAGCCATATTTCAACGGTTAACTAACAACGTTGTTTCAGGATTACCCAATTGTATACATCGACGATCTGGTAATTTTCAGCCAGACAAGGACAGAGCATTTGAAACATCTGATGGAGTGATTCGATCGACGTCAGGAGTTGGGTTTGGTGATAACTGGGCAGCACAGTAGCATTGTGGATAGCACAATTGCTTCACAGCTCCAGGGTCCCAGGTTCGCTTCCGGCTTAGGCCTCTGTCTGTGCGGAGTCTGTACACCCTCCCCGTGTGTGCGTGGGTTTCCTCCGGGTGCTCCGGTTTCCTCCCACAGTCCAAAGATGTGCAGGTTAGGTGGATTGGCCATGATAAATTGCCTTCAGTGTCCAAAATTGCCCTTAGTGTTGGGTGGGGTTACTGGGTTGTGGGGATAGGGTGGAGACCTTGGGTAGGGTGCTCTTTCCAAGAGCCGGTGCAGACTCGATGGGCCGTATTGCCTCCTTCTGCACTGTAAATTCTATGATGCTCTATGATGATGATAACTGTAGCCAAAAGTCAATTTGGAAATGCCCAAGTCACTTTCCTTGAGGAGTTTCCGATACCCTCAAGATGAAGGGGACTAATGCGATTTCTTGGCATGAGTGGATTTGTTCGAACATTTGTGCAAACGTTTTGCAGCGTGATTACTCCACTGATGGACTTGCTGAAGAGACGTCAAAGATTTCAGTGGACAGCAGATTTTCAACTGCCATTTGACTAACTGAAAGCTGCGGATAACCAATGCTCCTGTGTTGCAGTAGTAAAAGGTTCTCGGCGATCAGATTGAACGAAAGTATCTGACTTTAAACAGAAATGCCGAGGCGTAGATAAATGGTCGGATCGTGCAGAGACATCCATGTTCAGAGAGACTGTCAATCAGGAAGGATCTCAGTTGGAGGAAGAAGATGGAAAAATGGACTGTATTATTATACCTGTTTGCGTGTGTTATTTTTTTAACGGAAAGTGTTTTTACTGTGTGCATTTCTTAAAGATAGTGACAAGGTGAAAAATGAAACCAACTTGACGTTGATGGTTTATTTTTATTTTTTTTTGGGGGGGGGGGGGGGAGGTGTCATGTGAGAGTACCTTCAAGAAATGGGTGGTTAAGAAATGTACCTTTACGAAATGGGTGTTTATCAGTGATGTCAGATTGTGGGTGAATCTGACTGTCTTTCAGCTTTTGACTTTCGTTTTAGGCTGTTTGTTGCAGGGTGTGTTTTAATTTAGCTTTCAGTGTTGGAGCTGAAGCCACCCAGAGCAGGTGTAATGTTAACTCTATGCCTTAAAAGACTATCTCCTGATTATTTGGTGAATTCAGAATTATAAATGTTCTCAGTAGTTTAAAAAACATTTTATTGAGGTTTTCGTAAAATATCAACAACAAAATGTAAAAGGAAGCCAATAGAATAAAGTACAAAACAAAACAAAACAACCCTGTGCCCCCCCCCCCCATACATAAATACTATATTAACACCCACCGAAACACATAGTAAACATAGCAAATATATACACCCCCTCACATCCCCCAGTATAGACAAACAAAAATAAAACAGACCCCCCCCCCACCCCGGGTTGCGGCGGCTGCTGACCATTGCCTACCGTTCTGCCAAGAAGTCCAAGAACGGTTGCCACCGCCTCAAGAACCTTTGCACAGATCCGCTAAGGCAAGTTTCACCCTCTGCAATTTAATAAACCCCGCCATACCGTTGAGCCGGGATTCCACGCTTGGGGGCCTCGCATCTTTCCACTGAAGAAGCATCCTTCGCCGGGCTACCAGGGACGAAAAGGCCAGAATACCGGCCTCTTTCGCCTCCTGCAATCCCGGCTCCTCTGCAACACTAAATGGTGTGAGCCCCCAGCCCGTTTTGACCCTGGATCCAATCACCCTCTACACCGTCCTCGCTACGCCCTTCCAAAATTCCTCCAGCGCTGGGCATGCCGAGAACATATGGGTGTGGTTTGCTGGGCTACCTGAGCACCTAACGCACCTGTCCTAACCCCCAACAAAGCGGTTCATCCATGTCCCGGTAATGTGTGTCCTGTGCAGCACCTTAAACTGTATGAGGATGAGCCTCGCGCACCAAGAGGAAGAGTTCACCCGCCCTAGGACATCTGCCCACGTCTCCTCCTAGATATCCTCTCCAACTCCTCTTCCCACTTACCGTTCAGCACCTCCATCGAGGCCTCCACCTCCGCCTGCATTACCTGGTATGTTGCCGAGATCTTCTCCTCTCCAACACACGCCGCCGAGAGCACCCTGTCCTGTACCGTGCATGGCGGCAGCAGCGGGGAGTCCACGCCCTTTCCTGTAGATACCTAAAGGCGTTTCTCGGGGGAGGGAGCCCCTACTTCTCCTCCAGCTCACCGAGGCTCGCAAACTTCCCATCCACAAACATGACCGCAAACGTCTTATCCCTGCTCTGTGCCACCCCGAAAACCCTCCATCTATTCTCCCTGGAGCACACCGGTGGTTCCTCCGTAGCGGGGTCCACACCAAGGCCCCGACTTCCCCCCCTGTGCCGCCTCCATTGCCCCCAAATTTTGAGGGCAGCCACCACCACCGGCCTCGTGGTGTACCTCTGTTGCTAACGTTTGGTTGGCTCTTAATTCGTAATTTGCTCTGTATGTTTAACCTTTGCTCTAGAGTCGCCAGGTATCTTTATGATACCGCTACGAGGTTCAAGTTCAAGTAATGATCAATAACACAACACACCAATTAGTAAGATTCAAATCAAAACACATTTATTACGCAGAGTAAATCACTACTCATGCATAAACTCTATTTTCTATGCTATTCCTATCGCTAAGAGGCCTATACTTAGCTTCGGATTGACCCAACAGGTCAACTGGACAAATGGCCTTTCGTTCAGGTCCTGTGTCTGCGGGATTCAAAAGCTGGTATGGACTTGTAGCTAGGAGCACCTATCTCGTAGCGAGCATTGACTTGAAACTTACTTGGTTGGTGGCAGCGAGGCAGGTCACTGTCAAGGATTGGTTTAAGCTGCTGAGTGACCCTGCCTAAGAAGAACGATTGGAAGTTGGGGGCTTTACTTTATAGTCCCCAGGGGATTCCCACCCTTCGGCGCGGACCCAATACCTGGTTCCAAGTGATTGGACTACTTTCCGATCACTTGGATCGATTTCTCCAATCCTGGAGACGTTCCCTGATCGTTGGGCGGTCCCTAAATGTCCGATGGCCTTCTTCTGCCTTGGCTCCTGCTGGCACCGAGGTGCCTGGCTTGGCTTGCTTCACCTTAACTGTTGCCATTGTGCCCTGGAAACGCTCATGCCTATGCAGATGGCTGCTGCATTAATATGCAGATGGCTGCTGGTTTCAGTGCTGTCTGGTTCCTTACAGGTTCCAATACACATGATTTCTGTATTTGCTAGTATTTGCCTGTATTGGCTGAATTTCCCTTCAGCCTTTACGGTTCTCCATTTTAAGTCGGGAAGTGGCCAACCCAGGTGATTACACTTCCTCCTTGTGATCGTAACACGAAGCGTGAAGGATCACATAACTGTGTCGTCTTCTTCCCCTGATCCGCGAGCACTCTTCTTTGGCCTCTACACTGACCATAACTATGCAAGAAATTGTTTAACTAACATTCTAAGTGGCGCTATGTCAAAACAGGGACATGCATTACAAAATTTAAAAACTGGTACCTGTAACTCTCCTCAATAAACTACACTCACTCAAACATTCAATCATACTAACTTCCGAAACAATACAAAATGAAAACAGCATTTACATTTTTCCTGGCTTGGCAGTCAAACACAGGTTTGTACAATCTTTCCATGTCTTTATTTACAGAAGAACGCAAACGAATGTCCTTTATTATAGATCGAGGGGTTCGGGGGCCTGGGGATAACTGAACATAGGGGATCTTATTCTCTATACCGGTGTGCGAGCGCGGCAGGCTCTCCTTCTCCATTTTCTCATGCGGATTGTCTGCACAATGCTGCAGAGTATCGCCAACACTAATAGGGATTTGACTACGTAGGAGATGGAAGACCACGTTATGAGCTTATCACACTATGTTACTGGGCTGTGGGTGCTGCGGGGAAGTGGATCGTTAACGGCTGGGTGGGGGGGGGGGTCAGCGGGTTCGCAATCGCGCGCACCCGGATACACATTGCAATAACGAAAAACACTTATGCCGTCTTCATTGTTATCGTCTTCTTTCTCTTCCTTTCCGTTTCGTCTCTTTTCCTGGAGCTTCTGGGGTTCTGTGGGAGCAAGAATAGTTTCTGTTACAATTTTCTTGATATCTCGTGCGTTAGTATGTCTGTCCTTTAGTGCCAATTATCCCTTTATAATTCGTCACTATGTGTGACTCCCTCATTTTTAAAAAACCGAATATTCAGGGCATGACACACTTAGAAATACTGAATCAGTGCGAGCCGTCTCACAGGCTGTGCGATTTGCCATCCAGATGTTTGAGGATGTAAGTAGCATAGGGATGGCAACCTAAGGGTCGCCTGAAATCAAAACAAAACTTTTTGAGCCAAGAGTTCCGAAATGAGATGCGTATGGGCCGCAACAGGTAAGAATTGGATGGAATCCCCGGGTAGGACGGCGACCAATGCCGTGTGTGCTCTACCCGAGCGCAGCTAACCAGAGGGAGGGGGGGGGGTTGTCCTCAGGCAGGGCGGAGACCAATGCCGGTGTGCGTCGTCGGGGCTGCCTCTCGTGATTAGCTTCGAATCAGGAGAGTAGTTATGATTGTTGGATTCCTACACACTAGTTCCTCTGAACTATTGTCTGGGACAAACCTGTACCTTTAACAGCCAGTGGCCGTTAAAAGAGTGGTGGCGTGGGGCCATGAACACGTTTAAATTCACAAACAATATTTAACATGTACATTAAAGGAACAAACAGACAACAAACATGGTGCAGGTTCAATCAGAATGCAGAACATCGTAAATCACATTTGGACTGGGATGTAACTAGCATATGGAGGCAGTGTAGTGTGGCCGAAGAAGAGAGGAAGGAGGAGTGAAACAAAAATGAAGTGGCCTTGCTGAGGTGTCCCTGCCAGGAGAAGTGGTAAGCGCTCACAGTTTGCATGGGGCAGCTGGGACCTTGTAGCTGCTGTGGGTGGTGTTCTCGTTCAGATCTGGGGGCTAATCTAGCTGGTGGGGGTCTTCTGCAATCTCGGGCGAAGTGTCCTGACTGCCCACAGTTGTAACATGACCCCTGGGGCACATAAGGTGGAGCAGGCTCTCTGATGTATTGTACTCTGGGGTATGGTTATTTAGGTGGGGGGAGGGGCGGTGCTGTTGGTGTCTTTGCTGATTCGGGGGGCATTTGTGGGCTGATTCCGTTGCTATTTCAGGGGGGCTTGACTTTCCTGTGCGTAATGTCCTAATTGTCCGCAATTGTAACACTCCTATGGTTTCTGTGGGAGGCTGTTCCTGCCTTTGTTCACCCTTGCGGGATTCTGGTGCGTTTTAACTGTGTGGATATCTGCCTCTGCCTGCTGTTCCTCGGGTTTCCTAACTGCGGGTTTGTTTTGTACAGACTGCTCCCAGACGCGGGACAATCTTTTAAAAAAACCATTTCTCATTCCTCTGAGGGACCATAATTCGTACATGGGAGATAAGGGTGCGGGTCCATTTGACCATATCGTCTTGGGACAAATGGGCACGTTCTAAATTTCCAAAAACTGCTGTGAAATGAATCCACTGACGTCCAGCAAACGATGTGGGGTGTTCTGTCTTTTTCATGCCTTCTCTGTTGTAGCCGATCGCATCTAGGATCGCTGCGTGCATCTCTGCAAGGGTGTCTCCTCCTACATTATGTGGGTCGGGAAGGGCTGCTACGACTGAAGGGTCGAGGCTCAAAACTGCGAGCTTCACGTGCTCACGCTCGTCAAGGCCGTACACGGTCGCCTGCTGCTTCACTCTGGCAAAAAAGTGGTGGGGGCCTGAGGTGGGGAGGATCGGTGTGATTTTCTCGCACACATCCCGTAATTGGGTCACGGTTAAGGAGGTGGTATAAATAAATTCTGTATCTCCGTCCCATGTGACTGTGCGGTGGGTGGTAACTGGATTCATTGGTGCCTGAACTATCTGCTCTGTGTGTGTGTGGGGGGGGGGGGTGCTTTTCTCTTCTGGGGCTTTCCTTGCGCATATGTTCCCTGAACATACCTATGCGTGGTCTCATTTAATTCTTCCCAATCCGGGCCGTCTTCCTCATGTAACTGGGATCCAACGGTGCTCTGGAATCCATTCTGAACTGAAAGTAAAGATTGCAGTTCTGCAAACTGCGTCCGGCACTTTACATGATCTAGTGAGCTTTGTCTGTGCTCCGTGGTGGTAGCATGAAGTGCTCGTAATGCTGCTTTCAGGTCGCTGCACTGCCTTTGCAATGCCTCTACCTGTTTCTCTGTTTCCTCTCTTACCAGGATTGCACGTTGCGTGTCCTGATAGGCCTTTTCGTACTGTGTCTGGAAGCTGATTAAATGCGCCAGACAAGACTGGTGTGCCCACTTGGCATTATCCACCTCTCCGTCCTTTGCTGCTAACTTCCTTCTTAATTCTTGGTTCTCTTTCTCTACTTCGCCTACATCGACCTTACTCATTCGATATGTCTCCTCTATCTCTTTACGGAGCGGCCGAACGACCTCCTTTGTGCCTCGCAATTGTGCCAAACAGGACATGATTGTGATCGGCTTGTGCGCTTTTCCCAAGCTTTTCTTATGGATTTCGCTCAGGTTCTCCAACCAAGTATGTCCTATACTCCCGGGACCTGTTTCCTCATTTTCACAGAATTCGCTCCAAAGGGGCCATCCTTTCCCTTTGAGGTAATTTCTGATTTCCTCTTCCCAAACGGGACACTGACCGACTCTACTGCTGGTTGCTGCGACCACGAATTCCTCGGGGTTCATGAGGCGTTGCATTGCCTGCATTACCATCTTTCCTCTCTAAATACTTCTCTTAAAATACAGAACAAGGGGTATTAAGTGTGTGCTGTAATCACGGGTACGTCTTTTACTATTTTAAGGAATACAAACTCCTGACAGTTTTGCCGCTAGAAAAATCTATCAGTTTTCCTTATAGCCCGGTTAGTTACGCATGCATTAACACACTTTCGAATTATGAGGATTGATCAGAACTGCTTGAACACTTGTGTTATTTTGTGTTCCCAATTGGATTTCTAATTCAAATTTCGGGTTCTCTCGGAGTGGTTGAGCCACTTCTAGATCGGGTCCCGTCAGGATGTCGCCAGGAATATGTTGGTAACTTTTGGTTGGCTCTTAATACGTAATTTCCTCTGCTTGTTTAACCTTTGCTCTCGAGTCGCCAGGTATCTTATGATATCACCACGAGGTTCATGTTCACGTAATGATCAATACCTCAACACACCGATTAGTAAGATTCAAAGCAACACACAGTAATTATACACAGTAAATCAATACTCATGCATGAACTCTACTTTCCAGGCTATTCCTATCACCAAAAGGCCTATACTTAGCTTCGGACTCGACCAACTGGTCAGGGGAATAAATGGCCTTTCGTTCAGGTCGTGAGTCTGCAGGATTCAAAAGCTGGTATGGACTGGTAGCCAGGAGCGCCTATCTCGTAGCGAGCGTTGACTTGAGACTTACTTGGTTGGCGCCAGCGAGGCAGGTCACTGTCAAGGATTGGTTGAAGCTGCTGAGTGACCCTGCCAAAGATGAACGATTTGAACTGGGGGGCTTTACTTTATAGTCCCCAGGGGCGTCCCACCCTTCGCGGCGGGACCCGCACCTGGTTCCATGTGGTTGGACTACTTTCCGATCACTTGGATCGATTTCTCCAATCCTGGACTCGGTCCCTGATCGTTGGGCGGTCCCTAAATGTCCGTTAGCCTTCCCTTATCTTGGCTCCTGCTGGCGCCGAGGAGTCTGGCTTGGCTTTATTCACCTGAACTGTTGCCATTGTGACCTGGAATCGCTCATTACTATGCAGATGGCTGCTGCATTAATATGCAGATGGTTACTGGTTTCAGTGCTGTCTGGTTCCTTACAGGTTCCAAGACACATGCTTTCTGTATTTACTCGTCTTTGCCTGTGTTGGCTGAATTTCCCTTCAGCCTTTGTTGTTCTACATTTCGAGTCGGGATGTGGCCAACCCAGGTAGCTACACCTCATTGGAGAGAGCCGCAGCAGCGCAGTTGCCAGCACCTCCAGACTCGTATCCTCCAGCCTCTTTCATGCCGCCCCCTCCTCCTCCATCACCCACTTGCGCACCATCGCCGCATTGGCGGCCCAGTAGTACCCACATAGGTTGGGAAGCGCCAGACCCCCCCCCCCCCCCCGCCCACCCCCTCCCCGCGCCATCCCCATTCCGCTCCAGGAACACCCTTCTCTCCCTCGGAGTCCCTCGCGCCCACACAAACCTGTTGACCCGCCTAAAGAAGGCCTTCAGGATAAACTGGGGAGGCACTGGAACAGGGACAAAAACCTTGGGAGCACCGTCATCTTTCCTGACAGGTTATTGCTGAGTATACTGAGCGTCCGTGATCAGATTATTGCTGAGTAAGTGCAGCGTGATAACACTGTTTATGTCTCCTTCCATCACTTTACTGATGACGGAGAACACACTGATCGGGTGGTAACTGGCTGGGTTGAATTATTTTGTTTACACATAGGTAATTTTCCAGATTGATAGGTAGATGCCCGTTTTGTAGCTGAACTGGAAACGCTTCGATATGGATACACCATGCCCTGAAGCACAAAACTGCAGTACTATTGTCGGCTCTTCATTGAATCCCGACAGTGCAGAAAGAGGCCATTTTGCCCATCGAGTCTGCGCCCATCCTTTGAATCAGAACTCTCTCCGGCCCCATTCCCCCTTATCCCTTTAACCCCATAATCTAACCGACACATTCCTAGACACCAAGGGGCAATTTATCATGGCCAATCCACTTCACGCACATCCACCGTTTCACACTTAGGAGGAAACGGGAACACCCGGTTCAATCCCCTGCAGACACAGGGCGACCAAACTCCTCACAGACAGTGACCCAAGGCAAGTATTGAATCTCCGTCCATGCCGCTGTGAGGCAACAGTGCTAACCACTGTACCACCGTGCCTCCCACTAGCCACTGTATGAAGAAGGCAAGCACAATTCAGTTTCTGGTCACTGGAAAACACCAGGATGTCGATAGTTTTGAATTCCGTGATCGAAAAGCCATTGAAAATCAACGTGCGATAGTTTCATAATCTCGTACTGGAGATGGTCATTGCCTGGCACTGATGTGGCGCTTATGTTATTTGCCATTTGACAGCGAAAGTTTGGATATTTTTCCAGTGTTTGCTGCATTTGCACGTGTCTGCTTCACTGTCTGCGGTATTGCGAATGATGCGGAACATTGTGCATCATTTCTGAGCTTATGTTGAACAATCAAACGTCATTTTTGAAGCACCAGAAAATGGTTGGGACTGGAGCAGCACTCCCACGAACTTTTGCAGTGATCTCACTGACCTGAGATGATTGAGATTCAACGGGCACTCCCAGTTAATTTGTGCAATGTATGACTCCACCCAGTGGAATGTTGCCCTGTGATTCCGTTTGACGCAAGCTATGATGGGCTCCTTGATTCCTTACACGATCAATTGTTGCATTGATGTCAAGGGCAGACACTCACACTTCACTTCTGAAGTTTACCTCTATTGTGCATGTTCAAACCAAGGCTGGAATGATGTCAAGAGCTGAATAACATTGCATGAAATCAAACAGAGCATCAGTGATCAGCTTATTGCTGAATACGTGCTGCTTGGTGGTCTTGGCTATTACCACTCCCACCACTTTACTGATCACTGAGTGCACAGTAACAGGGCAGTATGCGGCCGGAATGGATTTGTCCTGATTTTCGTGTTCAGGGTATATCTAATAATTCTCCGTATTGCTGTGTGCATTCTCACTCATTGGTTTCTTTGGTGACCTCCCTTTGATGCGGCAGCACACTTCGGTAGATATGCGAACATATATTCAGATTACACGAATAAGAAGCTGAAAAGCGAACAAAGGTACATAATAGGTATGTAACTGATTTCCGACATGCATTAGAACAATTTATATATCTTCTCATCGTGACATACGTCACCACAGGAATATTCAAGGCCCTCGCGATCATGAGAGTAAGTCGAGACTTGGGATTCAGGACGTTTATCACGAGTCGTAATGTTGAAATTTTAAAGCCTATTTGCGTTGGTGAATGCATCAATGGGCTTATTTTTTAAAAATTGAGCTTTGCCTTATATTCATCGGCAGTTAAAACTCATGTGAGACACCATGACAAACATATCCTGGAGCTGATCCCAAAGACGGCTATCTGCCTGTGACAACTAAAAATCCAAGTTGTTGTGTAAGGAGTGGCACATTCAATGTCATAGGAAACGGCCGCAATAGCGAGATACTCGTACATTTTAATCCCAATCGGAACAAACGGGATGCCGGTCCCTATCCTGGACGGATTTTATATAAGATCATTGCGAGCCCCAGCTTTGGTGGTCCTCCACCCAATCGTAGGAAATCTCGCATCACACTAGTCTCACTGAGACATCGATTATGTTTTCCCCGTGCGCCTTGTAAGCCTTATTGTACACTTCCCTACAAATTCGAAAGTTTCCATCGAGTCTCCTGCAGAGTGGGGCGTCATGTTCGATTTGTACATTGCTGTAGACTCAATGGTTGATGTAATTTAAAAAGTGCAATTCGTACAAGCCATGCAAAGACGTCCTACATAGTCAACGAGGATCGATGCAATTCCACAATTACAACCGTGCTTTTCTATTAAATATCTCGCCAGATAAATAATTAACGCCAGGTTCTTTCCTGGCCACCTACTCCACATCGCTGTTGGTTGACCTTCGGTTTGGGCTGTGATTCATCTTAAAACTTGCCTCTTGTCCGTTACCCGACTCAGAAATGCGGCGAATCCCGCATTATTTTTCATGGAATAGATAGTGTCCCACATGGATCCGGTGCAAGCGCCTGTGTAGAGGTGGAATTCGTCCGGTGTGTCGCCAGATTTTCTGTCGTGTCAGTCCACGAATTCTGCATTGGCGTCAACAGCGACTCACAAAAACGGAGACTCCCGTCCCCTGGTTTTCCGCCGTTTGACAATGGGATTTGCCATTCCACCCAGCATTGTCTAAAAACACACGGACTGGGGTGTACTGGGGTGTATTGCCGACAAGAATATTTCGCACAACGTTGCAATGTGTATATCCAGCGTAGAGTAAATGCCAAATAATCTGAATTTGTTTTCCACTGTCGTATTTTAATGTCCGTCCCCCCCGCCCCCCACACGCACAATTTCTGAATAACTGGATGATAATGCAAAGAGTTCGTTTGATATCACGTTTGCATCATGTTTTGAAAATGTGTCAGGTTCTTTCTGAGCGTTTGTTAAAGTTGAGTTTTAATGATCGATTTGTTGGCTTGCTGGACTCTCTTTATTGATATTCACAACGTGCAAATTGGGGATATTGTTCAAACCTCTATTTTTATGAACAACAGATCTTACGAAGGCCAACGATGGTAGGAGAACAATAAAACATGTTTATATAGCTGCTGGGAATTGGGGGAGACTCAACAATTGTAGCGAGTGTTCTTTGTTCAATGTAAAACACAACGATCTTCTTAAGTCCTAAAACAAATCGTACCACCTGGCTTGAATATTTGCCAAATGGTTTCGTATTTCCGTCTTGAAGGTAGATTGACTTTGGTTGGTCTCTGATCGATATTCAGAGCAAAGTGAATGCGGGAGCAAAATTCAATGACCGGTTTTAATTCCACACGGAATTGACCAAGGTCAAAGCTGGTATGGGCGTAACGTGCAGCTTGTTTCATTATATATACAACAGGACTAAAAGCTGACAGAGCAGAAAAAGACACGAGTCGACACAGTAGGCGCAGTGGCCGTGAATGTGAGGATATAAAATATCTAAAGCGTTTAATTTGCAAGAACAAGGTTTGGGAGACAGAATGGCCCTCCTGGGCCAAAGGAGAAAACTCAGTAGCGAGTTCGAACATTAGAGCCACGGGCATGCGTTCTTCATCATGGAAACATGGGGAAGCATGCATAAAGCTCAGAGATGATGCGAATCCCAAGATTTCGAAACAGCACCATGCCTGACAATAGATGTGTAAGTGCAGGTACAAAGACGAACAAACGTAATGGGTATGCAATGTATACATGCATCGAAGACGATAAAGGCATACAACTAAACCTTTGAACATTCTTGAGCATCCATGACATACACGACAATCAACTTTTTGAACACTGCGTCATTGAAAGGAATCCTTCAATTTTCGTGAAATTGAAAATCAAGTTGTTGATCCATTTGAGGGTCATTCACATATTACGAAATAGACAGAACCAATAGACGAAACCGATTTAACAATGAAAAGATGCTGCTGTGAAGGTCAAATTTACCTGTTGCAACAATATAACTCTCGAATTGATGTTGAAAATGCTTGGCACAGAATGTGTTAGGTTGCTACATATCATCACATCTTTTGGAGATTTGGAATGTTATTCACCCGGTGCTAATCTCTGACAAGTAAAATTCTCAAAACATCTGCATTTTCTTGTCGCAATTCCACACTAGACATTCAAATATCTGTCGCTTGAAACCTTCTCTTGAAAGAGCCTGACAGATTGCATATAATGCCTAATATTGCACAACAATTAGACAGAATTATCAACCATATCTTTGCGGATTGACATGCAATTTATAAATATTTATTCTGCAACCGTTCGGCACTGCGCCCAAGATTAAACTCTTTTTAGAAGGTGATCGTTATCAAACGTTTCACATATGAGAATGTAAATTACTTGTGTGAATAGAGAAAATCTTCAGATACTTATTGGCAGTCAGTCTGTCGAGTAGTCGTCTAATTCAGCTGTGCAAAATGCCTTCACTGTTAAATAAAAGATGGAGGTTTTCCATCGGTACTCCCGCATGCTTTAGCGTGAAGGTACCATGCTGTATCCCATATAATTGTCTTGACATGAAAAGGATGTAACATGGAAGTGCAAGTTTTGAATGTTTTTGACACGTGCTTATCTTATTGTTTTATTGCACACAGAACTTACAAAGGTCAAAGATGGTATGTTTGTTTTGTTGTTTCTAAATGAAATTGGGAGGGAAAGAAGGAAGTTGCCTAGTGTTACATATTAAATGGAAACGACAAAAAAATATTTTGTGGACTATTGTATGGAACAACAGGCTCCATGATATGTCGACCTACAACTGGAAGTATGCGGTGTTTTCTCATATCGATCGCTGATGTATTGTTATGTTCATTGGCTATATCACATTCAAGCGGAGCGCGATCAAACAACTGAAAACCATGAATATATATATCTATATGTATATCGAATCTGAGCAAACCGAAAGATGAGTATAGGGAGACAGAAAGACGCAAACCCAAAGAAGATGGGTGACTGCTGAGTTCGAAATTTTGTGTCACCGTCATGCGTTATTCAACATAACTGCATGAGGAAACATGCATGGTGTTTCACGCCCATAAGAGTCCCGTGAATTCTGAACAACACAATGTTTGCGTCGGCATAGAAAATCACGGAACTCTGGAGGAGCAGATGTTAGCGGTATACAATTTTTGATACACGGATTACTGGAAAAGGCATAAAAGCAAGGCGTGAAGCATTCTTTAGCATCCATGATGCATACGGCAATCAATGACATGATCTTCAAAGATCTTGTTTATGTGGCAATCACAGCATCACGCCTTTTCGAATCTAGTATTGGATTAAGTATTTCTAGTGTAATGAATATGCCAAAGAATAAGGACGTTTTTTGTACACGTGTTTTCATCTTACTGCGCCAATTTAAGAAGCTTAATCAATTCACAATTAAATTATGCAAATCCATTGCGACAGGTTATTTCTATCTTCAGGGGCTGGTTCAGTACAGTGGGCTAAAAAGTTGCTTGTAATGCAGAATAAGGCTAGCAGCGCGGGTTCAATTCCCGTACTGGGCTCCCAGAACATTACTTCGGAATGTGGCGACTAGGGGTTTTTCGCAGTAACTTCATTGAAGCATGTTTGTGACAATACGCGAATACTATTATTGTCTTCGCGCCGTGTGACTTATAGAATCATCATGTGCTTTCAGATCTTTCTAAATCTTAACTTTTCGATTAATATATGACACCTTGATGGGGTCGGTTCTTCCTACCAACTTGAACACTGTAAATATTGTTTACAAGTCTGCTCTTGTGTCTCACAGATCTTACAAAGCGAAACGATGGTAAGAAAACAATAACAGTTTATTGCCGCTCTGCGTGAAATTCCGAGTGAGTGAACGTTTGTAGCAAGCGCTCTTTGTTAACTTCATCAAAAAAAATGCACTGTGGTCAGCAGTCTTTACAAATAACCACGTCAAAGATTTTCTCTAGGCTCACTGGAAAGATATAATTTTTCCGATGGGCATAGTTCAACTAAGACGCGTGTTTAAGGAGGTTGCTGTCTTTCAGTCGGCGAGAGAAGAAATTTAACAATGAAAGGATCATGCTCTGTGGAGTGAGGGAAGGAGAATGGGGATGAGAAACATGTCAGCCATGATTGAATACCGTAGAAGATTCGATGGACAGAATGGTATAATTCTGCTCCTATGTCTTCTGGTCGAAAAGGTTTTTGGTGTGTCAAAGCAGAGAATCATAGAATAGAATCACAGAATTCCCACAGAACAGAAGAAGGCTATTTGGCCCATATGATCTGCGCCGACGCTGTGAAAGAGGCCCAGTGCCACGCTCTGTCCCTATTACCCCACATAGGCTGCACATCTTTGAACACCAAGGGACGACTTGGCACTGTCCGTTCACATCTCCTGCACATCTTTGGACCGTGGTAGGAAACCCACACAGACTAGTGGAAAAAGTGCAAACTCCACACGAACACCCACCCGGGGCCGTAAGTGGTGCATCTTTCTCTGGTGGATATAGATGGATTATGTAGCATACACGTCATAAGTCTATGGGAAGTTTTGAGGGGGGCCTGAATGGTCACTTCGTATGCTCGGTGTAGAAAAACGTACAAAATCTACTCTTCACAAGTGCAGAGACAAGCATGCAGCGACAAATCAATATTTAGCTGTGAGAAGTAGATAAAAATGTACTGGAATGCCTGAACAGAAAGGTTGCATGGGGAATGAACAGATAAGCAGAGCATTCCAACATCAGAGCCACGATCATGAGTTGTCACGACGACACATTCACATCTTTGGACCGCCGTTTGTATCTCGAGAAATGGAAAAAGTGCCATGTTTGTCCATAGATGCTGAAACAGGCACAGATGGGGGGACAGTCCTACACGGATATACAATTAATGGATACTGTGAAGAGAGCTACAGGCCGACGGAGAAGAAGTTGAGAATTCGGGGGCATCCATGAGCACGGGTATTCGAATTTCTGAACACGGGGTGATCGTATGCAGATTTCAATATCATCAGCTTGAATAGCACATTTGTGATCGATTTGTGGTATAGCACATTGCTGGGTCCTATAGGGGCATCAATGCTTTAAAAATCGCCCATTTTCTGGGCTTCTAATAAAAAAAATACAAACTGACAATATAACGGTAGTTAAGCAGTTCGGCGGAGATGGATTTTGACAATTATTTGTCATTACACTGCTAATAAAGTCAGAATTTGGATTTGTAAAAATCCTAAACTTTAAGCGTACTCCTAAACAACTGCACCTTTTGAATCCAAATTCTGGATTTCCCTAGCTTAAAAATGTTGCAATGAACAAAATGTATGTCCTCTGTCCAATTAGCTTTATAGATTGTCCTGTATCAGAAATGGCGCTACAGTGTTGGTACGATTCATTACCAATACCTGAAGGTGCCAAGGTGGGTCCCGCATAATCCAGTTGGCTTACAAGTGCATAGCATGTTGATAGATGGGCGTGAATTGTGATTTTCTGCATGCGATTCGTTAACTGTGATGAAATGTGCATTGTATTCTCCGCAGTGTCTTAAAGTGTGGAAACTTCCGCATTCACTTTATGGTGTAGTCAGCACAGTTGATGCTCGACAATGTCCAAACACATAGACACTTTGGGAGAGATGCACAAAGCACAAACACGTTTTCAAGGCACATGCTCCGACAATTCGTTCAACCTAACGCCATGGAATCGTATTTGTTTTAAATAATTTGTGTTTTTCTGTCATTTCCGGCATGCTATGTATACTTCTGGCGATACAATCTTTTGCTTCTGAGAAATATTCATAAGGTTTACATCGGACTGCCTGTATCTGTTGCTGAGACATGTATTATTATGAATATTAGGAGTATTTTTTATTTTTAAAGTATGTGGGCTTCGCTGGCTGGGCCAGCATTGGTTTCCTATCAATAATCGCCGTGACAAAGGGTGGTTACCGGTCTTCTAGATGCGCTGCCGCCTATGTGGTGTAGGGACACGGACACAGATTTAGGCAGGGAGTTGCATGATTTTGTCGCAACGAACTGGTGGAAGGACAATATATGTCCAAGTCAGAAAGGATTGCTGCACGGTAGCATTGTGGATAGCACAATTGCTTCACAGCTCCAGGGTCCCAGGTTCGATTCCGGCTTGGGTCACTGTCTGTGCGGAGTCTGCACACCCTCCCTGTGTGTGCATGGGTTTCCTCCGAGTACTCCGGTTTCCTCCCACAGTCCAAAGATGTGCAGGTTAGGTGGATTGGCAATGATAAATTGCCCTTAATGTCCAAAATTGACCTTAGTGTTTTGTGGGGTTACTGGGTTATGGGGATAGGGTGGAGATGTTGATATTGGGTAGAGCGCTCTTTACAAGAGCCGGTGCAGACTCGATGGGCTGAATGGCCTCCTTCTGCACTGTAAATTCTATGAAAATGCCGGCTTCAAATCGAGGTCGGGCTTCACTTCCGGTTTGGGCGTGATCCACTTCCGGGCCGTGGAGGTCAAGTCAGTTCGGGTCAATGGGTCTCCACGGGCCTAGGAGGATGTTCAAGGCTGCAAGAAAAGATAAATGAGAGAGGATAGTAGTAATGTTCATCTTAGAATTACATTTTAAAATATAAGAACCAGTATACGTTAAGTAAAAAGTGGGTCTGTTGGGGAAATCTCGCAGAGTCGCCTCGCTCTGGCGCCATCTTCTGAAGAGGCTGGTTAATTACTTGAAGACGTACATCCTGGTTGCGGTGTTCCCATATATCTGCTGTACTTCTGTTTATGGAAGGGAGACATCGTGGGTTTGGAAGGTGCAACCTCATGAGCCTACATGAGTTTTTGAAGTGAATCTTGGGGACAGTGCATACTGCTGCTGCTGTGCGTCGATGGTGAAGGGAGTGAATCCTTCTGGAAGGAGTGCTAGTTAAGCGGACTGCTTTGTCTTGGATGGTGCCACGCACCTTGAGTGGCCTTGCAACTACACACATCCAGGCCAGTGAGGGGTCTTCAATCAGACTCCTGTAAGACGTGGACATGCTATTGGAATAAGGGAGGTGAGTTACTTTCCGCAGTTTTCCCCAGCTTGCTTTAAAATCCATTCACGGGAGGTTCGGATTGCTGCTTAGGCCAGCATGTATTTACCATTCGTAGTTGCCCAACTGAAGGCGGTGGTGAATTTCTTTCTTGAACTCTGCATTTCTTGAGGTGCAGGTACACCCGTTGTGCTGCTCGGGAGGCAGTTCCAGGATGTTGACTCAGCGAGAGTGAAGGAACGGCGATATACTTCCAATACAGGAAGCTGTATGACTTGGAGGGGAACCTCCCGGTGGTGGGGTTACCAGGTATCTGCTTCCCTTGTCCTTCTCGATGTCAGTGGTCCTGGCTTGCGAGAATGGTTTCTAACGTGCCTTGGAGAGTTACTGTTTTTCATCTCATTGATAGTGACCTCATCTTCCACTTTTCGCCGGTGCGTATTTGTATGTACATTCGCTCTCCGTGTTTTCTTTGGTGCCCTCACTTTGATGCGGGATGCGGGATCATAGATCATAGATCATAGAATTTACAGTGCAGAAGGAGGCCATTCGGCCCATCGAGTCTGCACCGGCTCTTGGAAAGAGCACCCTACCCAAGGTCAACACCACCACCCTATCCCCATAACCCAGTAACCCCATCCAACACTAAGGGCAATTTTGGACACTAAGGGCAATTTATCATGGCCAATCCACCTAACCTGCACATCTTTGGACTGTGGGAGGAAACCGGAGCACCCGGAGGAAACCCACGCACACACGGGGAGGATGTGCAGACTCCGCACAGACAGTGACCCAAGCCGGAATTGAACCTGGGACCCTGGAGCTGTGAAGCAATTGTACTATCCACAAGGCTACCGTGCTGCCCCTCACACTGCGGCACATATACGAACATTCATAAGAAGCTGAAAAGCAAACAAAAGTGCACAATGGGTGTGTATCTGATGTCCAACATGGGATAGGACAATTTCTATATCTTCTCATGGTGACTGACGTCACCACAGGGAGATGCGGGGCCCTTGTGTTCATGAGATTAAGTCGAGATTTGCGATTCAGGACAGTTTGGTGAGAAGTGAGTTGTTTAGATTGCAGTTTAGAATCGTAACGATTGACCAGCTGAAAGTATGTAAGCTGGTAAGAACACATCCGGGAATTGCAGTGCACAAGCGTACTTTGCATAAGATTAATGCGTATTTAGGTCGATTATAGCGAACCATGCAAATGGAAATTTATCGGGAGGAGACGACAATCTTTGTATGCGTGGTGCAACGGGCTGAATGGATCACAGAAACAACTGGTGCTCCTATTTTCAATTTTCAGATATTAATACATTAAAACAAAAACTGTCTAAAATCTGTCAAAATACGCCTCAGCGTGGAATGTTTCTTTCCAGCAAGTGGAGGTGCTGCATTATAGCCGGAACAACGTCACGTTAGGAACTGAGAATTTTTTCTTTGAAAATTCGCGAATCAACATTCACTCTGAAAAAAGCAACGCTGCACAAAACGACGGACAATCTCAAGTACACAATGTTAACACTGAAATAAATTGGTCGTTTCCTTGCGTATGCGTGAAATTCAGAGAGACTGAACGATGTTGACGAATGTTCTTTATTAAATTTAAATGAAAAACTGAAGGTTGGCCGGCAGCATTATTTCGAAACTGCCCAGTCCAAGATTATTCATGCGGCTTAACCCGTATTGTTTTTCATGGGATAGATAGAAAATAGAACACAGAACATGGAACATTACACCGATGTTGCGCTGACCTGTGAAACCACTTTAAAGCACATCTGCACTATTCCCTTCGGTAGTGTCCCACGTGGCACCGGTGCAAGCTCCTGAATAGAAGCGGAATTCGATAGGTGTGGTGCCTGATTTTGTGTCGTGAATTTCCACGAATTCTGCATTGGCGTCAACACTGAGCCTTAGAAACGTAGAATCCCGTCCCCTAGTTTTCAACCGCTTCTCAATGTGATTTGCCAGTGAAGTCACCCAACATTGCAGAAAAACACATGGACTGGCGTCTACGTCTGGACGACATGAGTATTCCGGACAATATTGCAATATTCAGCGTAGCTTAAATGGCAAATAAACTAGATTTGTTTTCCACTGTCGTCATGTAATGCCCCGCCATGCCCCCCGTCGCCCCCCGTCATTTTAGAATAAATGGATGCAAATGCAAATAGTTCGATTGATATTTCTTTTGCATCATTTTTTTCAAAACGCGTCAGGTTGTCTCTGAGCCTTTGTTAAAGTTGAGTTTTGAATATAGATTTGCTGGCTTCCTGCACTCTGTTTATTGAGCTTCACAACATGGAAATTGGGGATACTGTTCACACCTCTCCCCTTATGAACAACAGATCTTACGAAGGCCAACAATGTTGGGAAAGCAATAAACTATTTGTATACAGCTGCTGGAAATTGGGAGCGACTGAACAATTGTAGCGAGTGTTCTTTGTTCAATGAAAAAGCAACAATCTTCTTAAATCCTGACACCAATAGCAGCACCTGACTTGAAGATTTTTCAAATGTTATCGGATGTCCGGTCTTGAATGTAAATGGCCTTTCGTTGGTGTTTGATCGATGTTCATAGCAAAATCGTTAGCGTGCAAAAATACACAGTGGCTTTATTCATTTCACACAGAATTCACAAAGGTCAAAAATGGTATGGACGCAATATACAGATTGTTTCATTATATATACAATAGTACTGATAGATGACCGAGCAGAAAAAGAAAAAGACACGAGTCGACACAGTTGGCACAGAGGCCATAAATGTGAAGGAAGAAAATGTCGTAAACATTTAATTTGCACTAACCGAAAGACAAGGATTGGGACGCATAATGGCCCTCCTGTGCCAAAGGGGAAATATCGGCAGTTTGTCCTAACATTGAGCCACGGGCAGGCGTTGTTAGTTACAGATACACGGGGAAACACGCATAAAGCTTAGAGAGCGTATGAATCTCGAAATTGCGTATTAGAACCATGCCTGACAAGAGATGTACAAGTTCCGTTTTATAGAGGAACAACCGTAACGGGAATGGGATTCATAGATGCATTGAGGACAGATAAAGGCATCAAAGCAAAGCGTTCAACATTCGTGAGCATCCATGATGTACATGGCTATCAAATGTTTGAACACAGCGTCATTGTCAGGAATCCTTCAATTATCGTGCAATTGAAAATCAAATGGTTGATCCATTTGAGAGTCATTAAAATATGACGAAATACACAGAACCATTAGACGAAACAGTTTTAACAATGAGCCGATGCTGTTGTGATGGCCTTGTTTCCCGGTTGCAACATACAGCCATAGAAATGATGTTGAAAGTGCCTGGCCCAGATTGTGTTAGGTTGTTATATAGCATCTCATCTTTTGAAGCCGGAGAATGTTATTCCCCCGATGCTAATCTCTGTGAAGTTAAACCTCTCAAAACTTCTGCACTTCTTGTCCACACTCATCATGCTAAAGTATAACGCTTTAAACAAGCATATGGTCTTCTCTCGAAAGAGCTCGCCAGTTTGTTTCACTCCGTAATAATGCATAGAAATTATACAAAATTATCATCCATATATGTTGAGGAATAACATGCAATGTACACACATTTATTCTGCAACTGTCAGCTGTTATAAATTATTTCGGCATTGCGCGTAAGATGAAACATTTCTTTGAGGGAGAAAGTTTTGGAAAGATTCACATATGAGAATGTAAATTACTGGTGTGAATAGAGAATGTCTTCAGATACGTATTGGCAGTCAGTTTGTGGACTAGGTTATTTCGCAGTGGTCGAATTTAGATGTACAAAATGCTTTCACAGAAAAAATAAAAGATGGAGGTTTTCCATCGGTACATCTGCCTGCGTCGGCGTGAAGGTGCCATGCTGTATCCTACATAATTGACTTGACATGAAAGGGTATGTAAAATGAAAGTGCAATTTTAAAACAAAATTGCCATATGCTTATCAGATTGTTGTATTGCACACATAACTTACAAAGGTCAAAGATGGTGTGCAGCCAATACATCGTTTGTTTTATTATTTCTAAATTTAATTAGGAGGGAAAGAACGAAGATGCCTAGTGTTACTTATTAAACGTAAACGAAAAACAAAGCTTTTGTGGACTATTATATGTGGAAACAACAGAGTCCATGATATGTCAACGTAGAACTGGAAGGATGCCGTCTTTTTCATGTCGGTCAGAATCACGGCTTTTTAAATATAATATTCGATTAAGTATATCTAATGTAATGAAAATGGCAAAGAATAAAGATTTTTTTTATACGTGTCTTCATCGTACTGCGTCCATTTAAATAGTTTGAACAATTCACAATTAAATTAGACAAAGTCATTGCGACAGGCTCTGTCCATCTTCGCGCCATGTTACTTAAAGATCCCTCATGTGCTTTCAGATCTTTGTAAATCTAACCTTTTCAAGTAATATATATCACCTTGTTGGGATCAGTTCTGCTTTCCAACTTGGACATTGTAAATATTGGTTAAAAGTCTGCTGTTGTGTCTCATAGATCTTAAAAAGTTTAATGATCGTAAGGATGCAACAGCAGTTTATTGCCGCTCGGCAAGAAATTCCGAGTGGCTGAACGTTTGTAGCAAACGTTCTTTGTTAACTGCATCAAGAAGGGCAGCACGTTGACGCAGTCGGTTAGTCCTGCTACCTCACATCGCCGATGTCCAGATTTCATCCCGGCTCTGCTCTGTGTGGAGTTTGCATATTCTCCCTATGTTTGCGTGGGTTTCGCCCCCACAACCCAAAGATGTGCCAGCTAGGTGGATTGAACACGCTGAATTGCCCCTTAATTGGCAAAAAAGGAATTGGGAACAAGAAATTTATTTTTAAAAACGTCATCAAAAAAATGGCTCTGTGTTCGGCAGCCGTTACAAATAACTGCGGCCATGATTTTTTTTCTGGCTCACTGGAAAGTTAATTTTTTTCCGATGGGCGTAGTTCACGTAAGCCGTGTGTTTAAGTAGGCTGCTGGCTTTCAGGTGGAGAGAGAGGTAATGTAGCAATAAGAGCATCAGGCGCTGTGGAGTGAAGGAAGTAGAATGGGGATGAGAAACATTTCAGCCATGATTGAATGCCGGAGCAGACTCGCTGGATAGAATTCGTCTAATTCTGCTTCAATGACTTATGGTCTAAAAAATATTTGTTGTGTCGTAGCACAGAATCATAGAATAGAATCACAGAATTCCGACAGTACAGAAGGAGGCTTTTTGGCCCATATAATCTGCGCCTACGCTCTGAAAGAGCCCAGTCCTACGGCTTGTTCCTTTCACCCCACATAACCTGCACAACTTTGGACACTATGGGGAGATCTGACACTGCCCTTTCACATATCCTGCACATCTTTGGACCGTGGTAGGATACCCATGCACACTAGTGCAGAAAGTGCAAACTCCACACAGACACCCACCCGGGGCCGTAATTGAACCTGTCACTGGCGGATAGATATAGCTTACGTGGCATGCACGTCACAATTCTATGGGGAGTTGGGAGGGGGGCCTGAATTCTAACAACGTATGCTCAGTGTAGAAAAACGTGCAAAACCTAATCTGCACAAGTGGAGAGACAAGGATGCAGCAACAAATCTATATTTAGCTATGAGAAACAGATACAAATGTACTGGAACGCCTCAACAGAACGGTTGCATCTAAAACTCCCGTAACAACCTCCCCGAACATGCGCCGGAATGTGGAGACTCGGGGCTTTACACAGCAACTTCATTTGAAGCCTACTTGTGAAATTAAGGGATTTTCATTTAAAATTGGGCAGATTAGCAGAGAATTCGACCATTAGAGCCACGATCATGAGTTGTTTACATCACAGTCACGGCGACAGATGCACAGCTTTGGACGCCCATATGTATCACGCGAAATGGAAAAAGTGCCATGTTTTTCCATAGATGTTGAAGCAACAACAGATGGAGGGAGAACCCTAAACGGATATACAATTGATGTACACTGTGAAGAGATCCACAGGCCTGCGTAGAAGAAGTTGAACACTCGGGGCCATCGATGAGCACGGACTAGTCGAATTTATGAACAGCGGATGATCATATGCATATTTCAATATCTTCAGCTGGAATGACACATTCCTGATCGATTTATGGTATAGCACAATGCTAAGAAATACACAGGACCATGAGATGAAATGTTTTAAAGTTCGCCCTTTTTGAATTTATGGACTTCTTTTATTAAAAAAACGCGAACTGACAACGTAACGATAGTTCAGCAGTTAGGCATAGATGGATTTTGATGATTATATATCATTACACTGATATTGAATTCATAATTTGTATTTGTTTAAATGCTAACCTTTAAGTGTACTCCCAAACAACTGTACGTACTGAATCACATGTCTTGATCTCCCAGGCTTGGAAGTGTCGCATGGAACAAAGTGTATGGCCTCTGTCCAGATAGCCTGATGGATTTTCTTCTATCAGAAGTGACGCTATAGTGTTGGTACCATTCAATAGGGTGGCCAGGAGATGACAAGTTGCGTCCAGCAAAATCCAATTGGCTTGCAAGTGCATGTAATGTTCCTCAATGGGCCTAAATTTCGACTTTCCGTATGCGGTTCGCTAACTGTGATGAAATGTGCATTGTGTTATTGGCACTGTCTTAAAGTGTGGAAACGCCCGCATGCACGTTGTGGTGTAGTCAGCACAGTTGAGGCTCGATACTGCCCTAACACACGGACACATTGGCGAAAGATCCACAAAGCACAAATACGTTTTCAAGGCCAATGCTGCGACTATTTGATCAATCTAACGTCATGGAATGTGATCGGTTTTAAATAATTCGTGTTTTTCTGTCATTTTCGTCATGCTATGAATTCACAATGCGATACAATTTTTCGCTTCAGGGAAATATTCATAAACTTTGCATCGAACTGCGTGTCTCTGTTGCTGAGACATTTATTATTATGATTATTAAGAGTATTATTCATTTTTCAATAACACGGGCTTCGCTGGCTGGGCAAGCATTGGTTTCCCATCACTAATCGCCGTGAAAAAGTGGAGGCGAGCGGCCTTCTAGATGCGCCCAAGTCGATCTGGTGCAGGTACACTGATACAGAGTTAGGAATGGAGTTACAGGATTTTGTCCCAACAACACTGACGGAAGGGCAATATATTTCCAAGTCAGAATGGTCAGGAACTTGAACATGTACATCCAGGTGGCGGTGTTCCCGTATATCTGCTGTCCTTCTGTTTATGGAAGGTAGACCTCGTGGGTTTAGAAGCTACAACCTCATGAGCGTACGTGAGTTTTTGAGGTGTATCTTGCAGACAGTGCACACTGCTCCTACTGTGCTTCGATTGTAAAAATAGTGGAAGTTTATAGAAGGATTGTGAGTCAAGGGAGTGCTTTGTCTTCGATGGTGCCAAACACCATGAGTGGTCTTGGAACTGCACTCAACAGGCCAGTGAGGCGTATTCCATCATTCTCTTGGAGGAAGTGCGATTGGAATTCGGGAGGTGAGTTATTTTCCAATCGTTTTCTCGTCTATTGAAAAAAAAAATGTACGGGATGTGGGCTTCGTTGCTTAGGTCACCATTTACTTACCATTCGTGGTTGCCCGACCTAATGCGGTGGTGAATTTTCTTCTTGAACTGCTGAGCTAACAGTGCTGTTACGGAGGAAGTTGCAGGGTGTTACCCCAGCGTGAGTGAAGGAACGGCGATATATTTCAAAAACAGGGAAGTGAATGACATGGAGGGGAACCTCCAGGTGGTGGGGTTGACTGTTATCAGTTGCTCTTGTCCTTTCTAATGCAACTTGGAAAGCTTCTGTAATGCCTCGTATAGATAGTACACTCATCTCCCACAGATCGCCGGTTGTGGAGGATGTGTATGTTTGTGGAACGTGGAGCAATCAAACGAACCAGGGTCTAAGGGTCGATTCTCGGCTTAGGTCGCTGGCTTTGCGGAGTCTGCACGTACTAACTGTGTCTGTGTGGGGCCCTGCGAGCGCTCCGGTTTCCTCCCAGAACACCTGAACGATGTGCTAGTTAGTAAATTTGGACATTCTGAATTCTCCATCTGTGTACCCGAACAGGGGCGGGAAGGTGGCGACTAGGGCTTTTCCACAGGAAGTTCATTGCAATGTTAATATATTCCTACTTTTGACAATACAGATTATTATTATTATTGTAGGAGATAGCCATTGCCTTGTACCTGAGTGGTGCGAATGTTGCTTGCCACTTATCACCGTCAGCTTGGATATTGTCCAGGCCTTGATGCATTTGTACAGGCACTGCTTTACGGTCTCAGTAGCCACGAATCGTGCTGAACATTGTAAAGGCATCTTCACACAACCTTAATACTGACCTTACGGTGGAAGGGAGATCATCGGTGAAGCAGTTGACGAAGGTTGGGCCTAAACACTACCCTGAGGACCTACTGCAGTGATGTTCTAGAGCTGAGATGAATGACCTATAACCCATGCAACCATCCCTCTTTGTGGCAGGTATGGCTGCTTCCAGCGGAGAGTTTTACCCTAATTTCCATTGACTCCAATTTGGCTAAAGTCTCTTCATGCCATATTCGATCAAATTCTACCTTGATGTCACGGGCAGTCATACACACCTCTCATCTAATACACAACACGTTTGACCTTGTTCGAGCCAAGTCTGTAATGGGTTCAGGACCTGAGTGCCCCTGGCGGAACCTATAAAGAGCGTCCGTGATCAATATTGCTAAGTATGCTGAGCGTCCGTGATCTAGTTATTGCTGAGTGAGTGCCGCCTTGCTGATGATGGCGATTAGTGTGATCGAGTTGAATTAGTCTTAGTTTCCTGTGTAAGGGACAGACCTTGACAATTTTCCACATTGGTATGACGCTATACTGTGAACCCATGGATGTGGGTGCAGCACGTTCTGGAGCACAAGTCTTCTACTATTATCAGCTGTTCGTTGAATCCTTACAGTGTTGAAGGATGCAATTTGGCTAATCGAGAATGCATCTATTCATTAAAGAAGCACACTTTTCGGTCCCACTTCCCCTCATCCCCGTACCCCAGAATCTCACGTGCAGATCCCTGGAAACCAACGGGTACTTTGTCATGGCCAATCCACCGAACGCACACACATATTTTGAACCGTGGGGGGAAACCGGAGCTCCTGCATGAATCACATGCAGACACAGCGCGAACAAACAAACCACACAGACAGTAACACAAGGCCGGGATTGAACCCGCATCCCTGCCGCTGTGAGGAAACAGTGCTAACCACTGTAGTGCCGTGCCTCCCAGTACACACTAATAAGGCAGGTACAGTTCAGTTTGTGGTAAATGGTATCCCGGGGATGTCGATAGTAGTGGATTCATTGATGGGAATGCCATTAAATATCAAGGCGTGATAGTTTGATAAGCTCATACTGGAGATGTTCATTGCCTGGCACTGATGGGGTTTACCATTTGACAGCGAATGTCTGCATTTGGTACAGATTTTGCTGCATTTGCACGTGGTCATTCACTGTCGAAGGTATTCAGAATGATGGGGAACATTCTTCAATCATGCCCACTTCTGTTGAAACAAAATCGTCATTTATGAAGCATCCGAAAATGATTGGGCCTAGAACAGCTCCCCGAGGAACTCTGTTCGCGCCCTCACGGGTCTAAGATGACTGAGAACCAACCAACACGACCAACTTCACCCAGTGGAAAATTGACCCGTGATTCCCATTGACTCCACCTTTATTGGACTCCTCGATTCCTTACACGATCAAATCTTGTGTTGATCTTTGTATTGATTGTACTAAGTGCATTAAATGTTGTATTGAAAGTCGGCATGGTAGCACAGTAGGTAGCACAAATGCGTCACAGCTCCCATGTCCCAGGTTCGATTCGCGGCTTGGGTCACTGTGCGGAGTTTGCACGTTCTCCCGCTGTCTGTGTGGGTTTACTCCGGGTGCTCCAGTTTCCTCTCACAGTCCGAAGATCTGCAGGTCAGATGGATTCTCCATGCTAAATTGCCGTTAGGGTAGATGCGGTTGCTGGGTTACTGGGATAGAGTGGAGGTATGGGCTTAGGTAGGGTGCTCTTTCCAAGAGCCGATGCAGACTCGATCGGCCCCGAATGGACTTCCTGTGCACTGTAATTTCAATGATTCTATGATTGATGTCAAGGGCAGTCACTCTCACATCATGTATGGAGTGTAGCTCTAATGTGCATATTCAAAGCAAGGCTGGAATGAATGAAAGAGCTGAATAACCCTGGCTGAATTCAAACAGAGCGTCAGTGAGCAGCTTATTGCTCAGTAAGTGCTGCATGGTGCCATTTTTGTATGACCACTCCCATCACTTTACTAATCATTGAGTGTAGAGTAGTAGGGCACTATTCGTTGGGTTGGATTTGTCCTGATTATTTGCCATATTACACTGGAAAGAAGCAGAAAGCAAACAACGGTACATAATGGTAAGTGTATGACATTAAACATGTAATTGGACAATTTCTATATCTTTTCATGGTGATCTGAGTAACCACAGCGCGATTCAGGGTCCTCGCGTTCATGACATTTTGTGATTCAGAATGTTTGATTCCTTACGTGCTGTTGACACTTTATACCGCATTTGCATTGGTGAATCCATCGTCAAACTTATTTTTCCATAACTGTGCTCTTCCTTATATTGATGGAACAATGTAAATGAGCTTGTAGTGCACATTGAAATTGGCCGGTACAATTTTGTGAGCATCACAGTGGCATGGCTGCAAGGGGTTCTGGGCTGGGATCTAAATATCCAAGGATATATGCCCGATCGAATGGACAGGCAGATGGACAAAATGGGCGGTATTGCATTATTTGTTTTGAATTAAGTTAAACCAATAGCAAGGCGCGATGTTGGATCAAGTAATTTGTGGAATGTCTCGGAGATGTGTTTTTCGAGCAGCGTGTGACAGCGTGTACGGGGGACCAGACAATTTTGGTTTTGGTAATGTGTAATTAGGCAGATCTGACGCAGGGAACGTAAGGTGAAGGAACCTTAAGGGAGCAGTGACTACAAAATTATGTAATTTACTCTGCACTTTGAGAGGGAGAGGCTGTTTGAGCTGTAACGGTATTACAATTAAATAAAGGAAACTACAAAGACATGACGGAGGAGTTGATTGGAAAAGGCGCCTAGCAGGGAAGACAGGGAATAGCAACGGCAGGTTTTTTTTGCTTTCTATTAGGGAAGCACAACAGTAATTCATCCCAAAGAGGAGGAAACATGCTAAGGCGAGGCATCCATGGCTGATGAAGAATCTCAAAGACAGCATGAAAGCGAAAGAAAAAGCATACAAACTAGCGAGGATTTGTGGGAATTCAGAGGATTGGGAACACTTTAAAGGTGATCTGAGGACAATTAAAATAGCAATTAGGGGGTAGAGAATGAATATTGTGTGCAAGTTAGCTAGTAATATGAAGAAAGGTAGGAAATTGTTTTTCAATACATAAAACTTAAGAGAGAAGCAAAAACAGATATTGGACCAGTGGAGAATGTGGCTGGATTTGGAAGAATCGGGCACAAAGAAATGGCAGACGTACTGTATTGTTTTGTTGCATCAATCTTCACGGTGGAAGACACCAGTCGGATGTCAGAGCATCAGCTGAACCAGGGGGCAGAGATGACTTCAGTGACCATTAATAAGGAGAAGGGTCAGGGAAAACTGAAAGATCTGAAGGTGGATAAGTCACTTGAAACGGATGGACTACATCTCAGTGTCCTAAAGAGGATAGCTGAGGAACTTGTGGAGGCATTGGTGATGATCTTTCAGGAATCACTGGAGGCAAGAAAGTTTCCAGAGGACTGGAAAGTGGCTAATGTCACAGCACTGTTTAAGAAGGGAGGGAGGAGGATGACGGAAAATTATAAGTCTGTTCGCCTGACTTCGGTCATTGGTAAGATTTTAGAGACTCTTATTAAAGATGATATTGCGAGGTACTTGCAAGTGCATGGTAAAATAGGACTGAGTCAGCACGGATTTTCAAAGTGTGGCCATGTCTGACACATCTGTTGGAGTTCTTTATGGAGGCAACAAGGAAATTGGACAAAGGAGAACCAGTGGACGTGATTTATTTCGATTTTCAGAAGACCTTTGGCAAGGTGCCGCTTACGAGACTGTTAAATAAGTTAATAGCCCATGGTGTTAAGGGTAAGATCCTGGCATGGATGGAGGATTGGCTGACTGGTAGAAGAGAGAGAGTGGGGATAAAGCGGTCTTTTTCAGGTTGGCAGCCGGGGACAAACGGTGTGCCTCAGGAGTCTGTGCTAGCACCACACCTTTTCGTAATATACATTAATGACATGGACGAAGGAACTAAAGGCACTGTTGCTAAGTTTGCGGAGGATACAAAAATCTGTAGAGGGTCATGTAGTATTGAGGAGGCAAGGGGGCTGCAGAAGGATTTGTACAAGCTTCGGGAGTGTGCACAGAAGTGGTAAATAAAATACAATGTGGAAAAGTGTGAGATTATGCACATTGTAAGGAGGAATTAGGGCTTAGACTATTTTCTAAATGGGGAAATGGTTAGTAAATCAGAAGCACAAAGGGACTTGGAGTCCTTGTCCACCATTCTCTTAAAGTTAAAGTGCAGGTTCAATCGGCAGTTAAGAAGGCAAATGCAATGTTAGCATTCATGTCAAGAGGGCTGGAGTACAAGACCAGGGATGTACTTATGAGGCTGCATAGGGCTCTGTTCAGACCCTATTTGGAGTATTGTGAGCAGTTTTGGGCTCGGTATCTCTGGAAGGATGCGTTGGCTTGGAAAGGGTCCAGTGGAGTTTCACAAGAATGATCCCTGGAATGAAGAACTTCTCGCATGAGGAATGGTTGAGGATCTGGGTCTGTACTCGTTGGACTTAGAAGGATGAGGGGAGGATCGTATGTAAACTTGCAAGACACTGCGATGCCTGGATATATTGGACGTGGAGAGGGATGTTTCCACTTATAGGTAAAACTATAACCAGAGGACACCATCTCAGACTAAAGGGAAGATCTTTTAAAACAGAGATGAGGAGGAATTTCTTCAGCCAAAGTGGGCTGTATCAGTGGAACTCTTTCACGCAGAAGGCTGTGAAGGCCAAATCACCGAGTGTCTTTAAGGCAGGGATAGATAAGTTCTTGATGAATAAGGGGATCGGGGGTTATGGGTAGAAGGCAGGAGAATGGGGATGAGAACGTATCAGCCATGATTGAATTGCGGAGCACGCTCGATGGGCCGAGTGGCCTAATTCTGCTCCAATGTCGTATATTCTTATGCCCTATGTGTAGTTAAAGACCGTGTGAGACACCTTGAAAACACATCGTGGAGTTGATTCCAAAGACGGCTTTCTGCCTGTGATAACAAAAAGATCCGAATAGTTGAGTAAAGGGCGGTATTCTCAGGGTCAAAGGGAACGGAAGCAGCAGCGACAGACTCGTACCTTGCAAGTCCTAATCAGAAGAAATGGATACCTGTCCACATCCCGTCCTGCTTTAATACACGCTAATTATGAGACCCAGCTCTGTGTTCCTCCACCCAATCGTGGGGAACCTCGCATAACACTAGATCCACGGGGACATCGATTATGTTAATCCCCTGGATCTTGTGAGCCTTATTATACATTTCCCCTCAAGCCCGAAAGTTTCAATCGAATAGCAAAATCTTTGATTTGCACATTTCTGCAGAGCCATTGGTTCATGTAATGAATATTATGAACTGCCTGAAATCTATGCAAAGAAGTCCTACATAGTCAACAAGTTTCGATTGCCGTGGAAGCAAAATCATCCGGAGCTCCACCATCTATTTTGGTATGCCCGGGCAAGTGCACTGCAGTTATGGCAGAACACGTATGACATGACGACGGATAAACTTTGGCTACTGCTAAAGTCTGTCCATTAGATATAGGTTTCTGTAGTTTTGCCTGCGATCCCACCAGGTAACAACATCTCCCAGCTCAGTGAAGCTGACATGAATACAGTTAAGAATAACCGACAAATGGTATGTTTAGACTCCAGGTATATATCAGCTTCATCGCATACATGCACCTTAGCGCTCCACTAGGCGTGCTGAAATGCCTGTTGCTATTTGATTTCAATATTCTAAATTCGTTCTCAGTGGCTCGTAAAAAGCGCCATTGTTTGATGACTATGGCATTTTCACATCGAGGTCATCGTAATGTTAATGTAAACCTACTTGTGAAACTAATAAGGATTATGATTAGTCGACAGCATGCCGGGAAGCTGTCAGGGGACGAAAGAAACAAAATATTTAGAACGCGGAAATCAAAGTCGTGCCGAATAAATGAATTGGTAATTCATGGCCCTTCGAATCAAAAGGTTAAGCGGTGTTACAGGGATAATGCCAGAATGTGGAACTGAGTAGGGTGCCGAATGGTCGTTGCTAACCCGATGGGCCCAATGACCTTCTCCTGCCCCACATCGTTTAAGCCATTCTATGAGTCCAACGCTTTCAACGATAAGACGAGTGTGCATGGGGACCGGGAATTTACAGATCTTTGTTAATTACGTTAGATAATTCAATCCAATGTGCGAAATGTTGGCATTGTACCAGGATAAGAAAACATCCTTGACAATATTTGGAAACAAATTTATTAAAGCAGTATCTACATGGCTGGCAGTGGGAACGTTCTGAGGGAAAATTCCGATACAAATCGTGTTGCCACTCCAGAGAGGGAATATTACGATTTATTTCGTCGATTATCATCCACCTTGAGGAATATTTCCAGAATAATCCAGTCTACAAACTCAAATTGCCTACATTTGTTCTCCAACAATGTGCCTCCCGAAATATGTAGTGTATCGATACAGCTTGATTTCTAGAAAGATAGAAACACTCCCGGAGCTGCCACTGGTTGAAGGCATCCCCTGTAAATACGGCGTCAGAAGTCTGCAACTCTGGACGAGCCTGACTAGTGCGCCAATTCTGCTGCGGACTTGTGGAAGGACGGATTGCAGAACACCAACAGTTTTGCCGAGAATTAACGCTTGCTTAATGATTCCCAGTTGGAAATCATAGGTTTCGTCCTCCCATATGGTGAATGGAAAAAATAATCAAGTTTTGCACTGGAGTCGACAATTGGGCAATATACTCTCCCGTTGGGGAAACTGTAATTCGCCGTAACGTAATTGTGGCAAAGTGCTAACCATGCTGCATATAATCGACAAGTGCTCCGAACAATGCTTAATCGGCTGACACACTGTCCTACAACAGGCTGTTAAGGAGTCTGGAAATATTTGGAAAATTTCATTTTTGTCATGTTCATCAGTATATATTAGAGTCGTAGTAGTCGCAGATAAATAGATAACCATGGTGTAAATGAACCAATAGTTGGCATCAAACTTCACTGTAGATTTTACATAAAATGATCTAAAAGTAATTGATTTAATTCAAGTGGCTCAGCAGAGGTGCCACGGAATGAAAGAAACATATAAAAATAACCAATTCGGTCCCGTGAGTCTGCTCCGCGATTCATTATGGCCAGCGCAATTAATCAAGTTCAATTACCTGAACCCGTCTTCCACCATATCCGTTGATCCCTTTAGCCGAATAGAGTTAACTAATTCATTTCTGAAATTATACAACATTTTGCCTCAACTACATACTGTTGTAACGAATTCCGCAGATTCACATTCTCTGGGTTCAGAGATTGTTCCTCGCCTCAGTCCGAAAATATTTTCGCCCTTACCCTAAAACTATGACCCCTAGATCTCGACTCCCTCACCATTGGTAACATTCTGAATCCACCCTCTCTAATCTTGTTCGAATTTTATTAATTTCCATGATTTCCCCCCCTCCCCTCCCCCCAAAATTTTTTTTTTCTCAGCTCAATTGAATATAATCTGAAAAGATTCAGTCTCTTCCTGTATAACGGAACCGCAATCCGAGGAATCAACATGACACACGTTGCTGCACTCCCTTCATCGCAAAAGCATCCTCACTGAGATAAGGATATCCAATCTGGACACAATGCTCCAGGTGTGGCCTAGCCAAAGGCCTATACAATTGCAATAAAACTTCTCTATTCCGAGACTCAAATCCTCTCGCTATGAAGGCCAATTACACCTCTAACAATTTGCACCCAATCAAATAATAATCTCCCTTCCAAATTGTGCTTCTGAAGCGGATATGTATTCGCATGTATTCACATTATACTGCATCTACCTTATGTGTGACCAGTCACTCATTCTGTCCAAATCCCGCTGGCGTTTCTTTGCATCCTCCTCACAGCTAACCCTCCCACTTAACTATGTATCACTTGCAAATTGGAGATAATACATTTGGTTCTCCCGTCCAAATCACTAATATATATTATATTGGGCCACGTCGTCTGGGCTGATGATTATCTATCCGTGGCGATGTGGCTGACTGAAATCTCATTAATTTCTCTGAAACCATTTATTTCCGAATACCAATTTCCAGCACCACGTCACTGAAAGTTGTGCTTCTCAGACTTTCCTGTGTATCATTCGTGTTTCCCTTTGTGAAACCAAAAGAAAAGCACGAATTTATTCCGAAGCCATTTCTTTGTTTCCTGTTATGAATTACCCCGTTTCAAGTTTCAAGTTTGTACTAGTTACTTTGTTGTTAAGTACACAACAGTTACAGATTCTGGGATCGTTGAATTAACTGGACATCAAAGAAAGGGAAAATAAATAAATCAGGTTAACATTTGAGAGAAAATCGAACATCTCAGTAACACGCACGAAAATTGTACAATTTGTTGAGTTTTCATTGCCACATTCTCCACATATCCGGCAACATATCAAGATTTGTCGGTATGCACCCTAAGATTTCTGATATACTCAGCTGTTCTCAACATATGCACATTGTTTGAATGTGCTGGCAATATGTTCGATTATTGCAGAGTTTCGCACATGGTGCTTAGCAATCTCAAGGAGTTTCAGCAGAGTCAGCCAATAAGGTCATGTACAACATACTTGATATAATATATTCCATTAATGCAATGTGACGTAGATTAGTGACAACCAGATGAATTACTGTTGATCGATTGCCAGATAGAATTTAGTCGAATGAGGAAACCAGAAGCTCCTGCTTCAGGTGCAAAATTTCCCCTGAATAGTTGTTTGGTTACATTTCAGGAAACAGAATATGCACATAGCTGGGTTTTTGATTTCTTAAACTGAATATAATTCTGCCATGTCTGGGCCTCAAAATTTTGAAATTTTGTCACTAACTTAACTGGGGAGGCCGAGGTATTTTTGCTAAATTTGTGGTTATATGGTGAAATTCTGTGACCGCATCCAAAATGTATTGCACAACTTTTTCCTCCTGTTTTATAGAATGTAGTGGATACGGCTAACTGAATTCATTTTCACAGATTTATGCGCCGAATTATGGATTTAGCTGATGTGTGTATCTCCGTCAGGCTGGATTTCTGTGAAATTGCGTTCAGAAGAGAAATAATTGATATTATTGAAGTAATTGGATAGCCTCATGCTCTTTCATAGGCTTCTATAGTCAAGTACTGGGGGACATTGGTTTAATGTGCTGAGGGAAATGTTTACACTGATGTGCAAGGCACGTGTTTTACCCACAGGATCGTAAATGTATGAAATGCGCGGCCTGGGGACGTGGTGGGAGCAGGTAAGATAGTGTCATTTAAGCGGCATCTATACAAATAGATGATTAGGGTGGGAATGGAAAGATATGGTCTTCGCAAGGCCATACGATTTTACTTTCGGCAGGTACCATGGTCTGTGCAAGCTTGGAGGGCCGAAGGGCCTGTTCCTGTGTTGAAATGTTCTTTCTTGGTTGTTCTTTCTGAATGAGATCCTCAGAACTCCGTACCAGACGGGAATGCAAGCAAGTTCGTTGCACGCGTTTAATGTTGATTTAGATAGATTGTTGCTAGTCTTTGAAATCGAAGATTATTGATAATAGATTCAAATGTGAAATACAACACAAACAGGGAGGTCATGATTTATGAATAGTGCATAAGATTCGATGACTCGGATGACTATTCATGTTCCTAATATCCTTTGTTCGTTATTCGCTGCAGTGAACAGCAACTATGAAAATTCAACTTAATTTATCATTGTCGCTCTTTATTACAGAAAAGGTACTGGAAGCAAGTGTTTTTTTATTCAGGGAGGAGGGAAGATCAGCTGTTGTTAGGGCTCGAAACCAAGATATGTACGAGAAAAAGACAAAGACCTTAAGGCATGTGGTAAAATTAGCGTGGTTGATTAAGTGGCCACCCTGTCCTGATCAAGCTCGTGGGCTGATCACCAGGTCCAGCATTGATAGTCTTCAGAGGTTCCCACGCTTGCCCTTCACGTGAGTCACGAAGGCAATTATTAAGAAGAAACAGGCGAAAATGTGTCAACAACACAGCCCTGCAAGAATCATTTGTTGGAAGCGAGTGACGGAACTGCCTAACTGCATGGAATGGATAAGGTAACGGAATGCAAGTGTTTTCCGATGGAACTGTGCCACCTCGATTATGTTGCACTTTCAGTTTTTTTCCAATTCCAATGAAATCAATTCTCACTTTTTGAATCTCCCCTTAATGTTCCATTTCTGAAGACCTAGCACAATATTGGAACTCACCTCCGCATTCTGTTTAGAATAGTTACGTGCATCGTTTGATGTAGTGACCAGATGTGCGTAGAAAACTGCAACCCTGGCAGAACTAACAGTTCCATCAATGAATTGCTGCACTTGTATTCAATAATAAGCAAATACATGCACAAGTCATGTGATTTGTTGCCCACCTGCGCCTCATTGGCTGCAAGTTTGGAAAGTTGTAGACAGGCTGTCCATGTCTCTGACCTCCTCAAAGCCTCGCAATTGATTCGGCTCTTTTGAGAGAGGCGGTGTTATCTTCCACAATGTCAGGAATAATAGGGAACTTATTTGCGAAGGTATCACAACTCGGAACACCGGTTCGTGGCATAGTGTGGTTTTCTTTTTGTAATGCTGTTAAGGGTAAAGTGAAATCCCAGTGAAGATATCCAGCCATTTCGTCCTATTAATAGTATCGACGTTATTGTTAAATTAAAGAAAAGACAAATGCACACTAACAGGACAAAACAACACGAAGGCAATTAAGTCTACCAACCAGTAAACACGCATGCACACTTTATGTGCAACGTGCACCTTGTTCCAGCATGATCCACATATCCCGGAAGTCTAAAGAAAATATCCAAATTAAATATATATATTATTTAAATCCAGTTTAAGATTACAACACAATACAGAATACGATCAAGTCCGGGAAAGTTATTTCTCTGGGCCAGGTTATACCCAAGTATTCCCTTTACATTGCCTCCGCACTCAAACTTAGAGACTGTTAGATGTAAAACATATCTCCAGGTTGCTAGATGTAAACTTGTATGCAAAATGTCGGCGATAAACGGTTTTTGTCTGCATCTGACGCTGCTCGCTGTCAATTTGCCGTCCTTGTTTCTGACAGAACCGGCGATTATACCATTGCTTCCCATTGACTCTGCGTTCGGAGAATTCGTTGTCATCCCCCACTAAATTCAATGGTTAGCACGGCTGCCACACGGCGCCCAGGTCACAGGTTCGATCCCGGCCAAGGGACACTGTCTGTGCAGTTTGCCCTTTCTGCCAGTGTTTGCGTGGGTTTAGCCTATTGTCATGTGAGAGTACCTTTAAGAAATGGGTGTTTATCAGTGATGTCAGAGTGTGGATGGAGCGGGGCTGCCTGTCAGCTTTTTACTTTCGTTTTTGGCTGTTTGCTGCAGGGTGTGTTTTAGTTTCGTTTTCAGTGTTGGAGCTGAAGCCAGACAGAGCAGGTGTACTGTTGATCTCTCTGCCATATAACAACTATCTCTTGATCGATTAATAAATTCAGAATTATAACTGTCCTCAGCAGTGAATGTAAGCTAATGTGCTTCTCTTAAACGGTGTTACTTTTGTCTTCTGTATGTTGTTTGAACTGGTGGTTGCGAAGATGTTCACTGCATGTTTTAAATGGTTAACTTCAGTTCTTAGAGTAAACATTGTTTTGCTATAAAAATACTTTTCCATTTCTGAAGTACGACACTGTAGAGTGGGCCGTGTGCTGCCCATACCATTATCTTTTTAAAGTTGTGGGTCAGGTGAATTCCATGTCACACTTTGAGGTTACCTAAACCCTGACCCATAACAAATTGGGGGTTCGAGGGGGATAAAAGTCTATCTATTGGATTGGCTTAGTGAACTTAAAGACAGTGAGCGGTGAGAATACTGTGGCTGCTTTCAGGTGTGTTATTCCAGTTTAAGTGGGGAGTGTGTTGCGGAAAATGGCTCCGCCAGAGGCTCTGAAGGTTTTGGGGTGACGACGGCCACCCGCAGTACTTTACGGAGAGAGACTGAAAGCAAACTGTTAGATTTGGCAAAAACACTGCAGTTAACATTACCTGACAAAATACGAAAAGGTGAGGTATGTTGGGCGCTGGGTAAGCATTTAAAGTTGCCTGAGATACAGTTTGACTAATTGGAAATGGCTAAAATTCAGTTACAAATTAAATAAATAGAACATGAGAAATAATTAAAGCAGCTTGAAGACGAGAAGGAGGCAAAAGGAAGAGAGAGAGAACGAGGTAGAGAGGGAAAGTAAAGAGAGAGGAAAAGGGAAGGGGAGAGAAGAATGGAGAAAAGAAAGAATAGCCCTAGCAGAACAAAAAGAAAGAGAAAGGGAGATACAGATCAGTGAAAAAGATAAAGGGACAGAGTTTCAATTTCAGAAAATGGCCATGTAACATGACAAACAGTTAAAATTGGCAGACGTAAAGGGAAACGTACAGTTGGATGATAGTGATGAGGATCGTAACAAAGAGCGTCAATGTCGAAGGCTTGGTGGGAATCTATTTAAATATGTCCAAGCATTGCCCAGGTTTGACGAGAAGGAGGTAGAAACACTTTTCATTTCATTTGAGAAGGTGGCTAAACAAATGAAATGGCCACAGGACATGTGGGTATTACTAATTCAAACAAAGATGGTAGGTGGAGCTAGTGAAGTGCTTGCATCACTACCGGAGGAGGTATCTGGACGTATGAGGATGTGAAGAAATCCGTCTTAGGTGCATCTGAACTGGTGCCTGAAGCCTACAGACAAAGTTTTAGAAATTTAAGGAAATAATTTGGTCAAGCATATATGGAGTTTGAAAGGCTCAAATAGAGTAATTTTGATTGGTGGCTAAGGGCTTTGAATATAAACCAAGCCTTTGAAGCTCTCGGAGAAATTATACTTTTGGAGGAGTTCCTGATGCAGTGAGAACTCATGTGGAAGAGCAGAGGGTGAACACTGCGAGGTTAGCAGGAGAAAGGGCAGATGATTATGAATTAGTTCATAACACAAAGCTTGGTTTCCGACATCAGTTTCAGCCTGTGAGTGATAGAAACTGGGGACATGAGAAATACTCAAGTGGTAGAGGCACAGGTGATCGGATGGGAGACAATAGGGAGAGTGTACCTCAGATTAAAAAAGAAATCCAGAAGTGCGGAAAAGAAATGAAGTTTCAAATGTTTTCACTGTAATAAACTAGGCCATGTAAAGTCACAGTATTGGCGGTTGAATGAAAGCACTGGGAAGGCTGATGTGGGAAAACAGGATAAGATAATGGGGTTTGTTAAAGTGGGAAAGGAAAGCCCAAGTGACACGAAGGAGGTGCAAAAGATTGTACAGCTTGATCAAGAAGTGATTGATAAGAAGGTGCCAGATCTCTTAAAATGTTTTACTTGTGTGCGCAAAGTTTACTCACGTGTGTCAGGAGGAGCAGGTGAAGAAGTTACAATTTTAAGAGATACGGGAGCTTGTCAATAATTATTGGTAAGAGATGAGGAGCTATGTAGTCTGTGAAGAATGTTGCCAGAAAATGTGGTAATTTGTGGAATTCAGGGTGAGAGGAGTAGTGTTCAACTAGATAAGGTAAGGTTGGAAAGTCCAGTGACGATTCGTGAAATGGTGTGAGGTGTAATAGAGAAACGTTGTTGTCCAGGATTGCAGTTTATCTTGCGTAATGATGTAGCTGGATCGCAGGTGGGAGTAACATCTACGGTGGTTGATCAGCTAGTGGAGAATCAGACAACTGAAGTGTTGAACGACGAATATCCTGAGTTAAGACAAGAGGAGAAATCAGAGATTGAAGATGACATTGCAGTGCAATTATCAGAAACGATTTTTCATCAGATGGTTCAAAAAGAACAACAGATGGAGGATGAAGCGGTTGTTTTTAGTTCAGGAAAATTGGCGGCGTTATAACAGAAAGATGCAGAAATAAAACGGATGTATCAGAAAGCATACACGGAAGAGGAAGCTGAATGGATACCAAGTGTTCTTCCCGTAAAAGTGATATATCGATGAGCAAATGGAGACCTTTACATATGCAGGTGGATGAAAAGTGGGCAGAAGTTCATCAAGCAGCATTGCCGGTAGGGTAAAGAGAGGAGGTGTTGCGAGTTGCACATGAGGTACCAGAGGTAGGTCTTTTGGGTAAAAGGACAACTCAGCTAAAATGGTTGTTTAAGAAATGTACCTTTACGAAATGGGTGTTTATCAGCGATGCCAGAGTCTGCATGGAGCTGTGATGTCTGTCAGATTTTTACTTTCGATTTAGGTTCTTTGCTGCAGGGCGTGTTTTAGTTTCGTTTTCAGTGTTGGACCTGAAACCAGACAGAGCAGGTGTAATGTTGATGTCTCTGCCATGAAAAGACTATCTCTTGATCATTTGGTGAATTCAGAATAATAAATGTTCTCAGTAGTGAATGTAAACCTCATGTGCATTTGTTAAAAGGCGTTTCTTTTCTCTTCCGGATTTTGTCTCAACATCCGTCATGTCCCTCTCCGTGGTGAATACCGATGCAAAGTACTTATTAAGAATCTCACCTATTTCCTCTGACTCCACGCATAAATTCATTCCCTCTTTTGTCTTTGAGTGGGCCAATCCTTTCTCTAGTTACCCTCTTGCTACTTATTTACGAATTAAAGGCTTTGGGATTTTCCTTAAGCCTGATAGCCAAAGATATTTCATGACCTCTTTTAGCCCTCTTTATTGCGCGTTTGAGATTTGTCCTACTTTCCGGATATTTCTCCAAAGCTTCATCAGATTTAAGTCGCCTAGATCTTATGTATGCTTCCCTTTTCATTTTAGCTAGTCTCACAATTCCATCCGTCATCCATGGTTCCCTAATCTTGCCATTTCTACCCCTCATTTTCACAGGAACATGTCTGTCATGCACTCTAATCAACCTTTTCTTAAACGACTCCCACACATTCAAATGTGGATTTCCCCTTAAAGAGCTGTTCCCAAGCCACATTCTCTAGCTCTTGCCCAATTTTGTTATACTTGGCCTTTCCCCACTTTAACCCTCCTTCTTTCGGACCACTCTCGGCTTTCATAGAATTTACAGTGCAGAAGGAGGCCATTCGGCCCATCGAGTCTGCATCGGCTCTTGGAAAGAGCACCCTACCCAAGGTCAATACTTCCACCCTATCCCCATAACTCAGTAACCCCACCCAACACTAAGGTCAATTTTGGACACTAAGGGCAATTTATCATGGCCAGTCCACCTAACCTGCACATCTTTGGACTGTGGGAGGAAGCCAGAGCACCCGGAGGAAACCGAAGCACACACGGGGAGGATGTGCAGACTCCGCACAGACAGTGACCCAAGCCGGAATCGAACCTTGGACCCTGGAGCTGTGAAGTATTAGAATTTGTCCATGAGTATTCTAAAACTTACGGAATTGTGATCGCTATTCCCAAAGTAATCACCGACGGAAACCTCAACCGCCTGGCCGGGATCATTCCCCAATACCAGGTCCAGTATGGACCCTTCCCGAGTTGGACTATTTAAATACTGCTCTAAAAAACTCCCCTGGATGCTCCTTACAAATTCTGCTCCATCGACGCCTCCAACACTACATGAGTCCCAATCAATGCTGGGGAAGTTAAAATCTCCAATCACGACCACCCTATTGCTCCTACATTTTTCCATAATCTGTCTACATACTTGTACCTGTACTTCACGCTCGCTTTTAAGAGGCCTGTAGTGAAGTCCCAACAAAGTTACTGCACCCTTCCTATTTCTTAGCTCTACCCATATTGCCTCAGTGCTGCAATCCTCCATCGTGCCCTCCTTCATCACAGCTGTGATATCATCTCTGACCAGTAATGCAACTCCTCCACCTCTTTTACCTCCCCCTCTATCCCTCCTGAAGCATCTATACCGTGGGATATTTAGTTGCCAGTCTTGCCCTTCCCTCAACCAAATCTCCGTAATACCAATAACATCACATTCCCAGGTACTAATCCAAGCCCTATATGTATCTGCCTTACCTGTTACATTTTCTCATTGAAGCAAATGCACCTCAGACCACCTGTCCCTTTGCCTTCATCATCTCTTCCCTGTCTACTCTTCCCCTTGGTCACATTGAGTTTAGTATCTAGCACCTTATTCGCTTCAGTTGCTGCCACTTTACTGACCTCTAACGACCTAATCTGGTTCCCACCCCCCTGCCACATTAGTTTAAAACCTCCCCAACATTGTTAACAATAGCACCCCGTAGGAAATTGATTCCAGTCCTGCCCACGTGTAGACCATCCGATTTGCAATGGACCCACCGCCCCCGGAACCGGTTCCAATGTCCCAAAAATCTGAACCCCTGCCTCCATCACCATCTCTCATGCCACGTATTCATTCTGACTATTCCTGAATTTCTGCTCTGACTGTCTCGTGGCATTGGTAGCAATCCTGAGATTACTACCTTTGAGGTCCTACTTTTTAACTTAACTCCTCACTCCCGAAGTTCTGATTGTCGGACCTCGTCCCGTTTTTTTTACCTATATCGTTGGTGCCTATATGCACCACGACTACTGGCTGTTCACCCTCCCCCTTCAGTATGTCCTACAGACGATCTGAGGCATCCCTGACCCGTGCACCCGGGAAGCAACATAGCATTCGGGCGTCTCGCTTTTCGACCATAGAAACGCTTGTCTCCTTCCCTTAAGATTGAATCCCCTATGGCTAAAGCCCTGCCAGTCTTTTTCCCGCCCGTCTGTCCAGCCGAGACAGTCACGGTGCCATGAGCCTGGCTACTACTGCCTTCCACTGGTGAGTCACCTCCCCCAACAGTATCCAAAACGCTATACCTGTTTTGGAGGGAGATTACAGCAGGGGACACCTGCACTGCTCTTTAGCTGCCTTTTGGTCACTCATTCCCTATCTCCCTCCCCAACCCTAATCTGCGGTGTGACCAACTCACTGAACGTGCTGTCCACGACATCCTCAGTATCGGGGATGCTCCAGAGTGAGTCCATCCGCAACTCCAGAGCCGTTATGCGGTCTAACAGGAGCTGCAGCTGGACACACCTCCTGCACATGAAGGGGTCCGGGGCATCGGCCGATTCCCTGAACTCCCACATTGAGCATGAGGAGCATATTACGGGTCTGGGAACACCTGCCATTTTTACACTTTACCTGATGACAAATATAATATCAAATAATGAATAACTGAAAGGAATAAGGATTTTACTTACCAATCATAATACTTACCAACCCATGAAGAGTTAAATTTCTCCCAGCTACTTACCTTCCCGACAGAACCCTGGTCACTGCTCCCGCAGAAAATCCGAAGGCCGCTTCTCCTGCAAGGTAAGTTTTTAAAGGGTAAACTTATCTTCCCGACAGACCCCTGGCCACTGCTCCCCCGAAAATCTGAAGCTATTAGTTGCGGATAAAAGAAAAAGAAAAGAGAGAGCTTACCTGATATTTGGATTTGGATTTGTTTATTTTCACGTGTACCGAGGTACAGTGAAAAGTATTTTTCTGCGAGCAGCTCAACATAACAGTAAGTACATGAGAGGAAAAGGGAATAAAAGAAAATACATAATCGGGCAACACAACATATGCAATGTAACTACAAAAGCACTGGCATCGGATGAAGCATACAGGGTGTAGTGTTAATGAATTCAGTCCATAAGAGGGCCATTTAGGAGTCTGGTGACAGTGGGAAAGAAGCTGTTTTTAGTCTGTTCGTGCGTGTTCTCTGACTTCTGTATCTCCTGCCCGATGGAAGAAGTTGGAAGACTGAGTACGCCGGGTGGGAGGGATATTTGATTATACTGCCCGCTTTCCCCAGGCAGCGGGAGGTGTAGATGGAGTCAATGGATGGGAGGCAGGTTCGTGTGATGGACTGGGTGGTGTTCACGACTCTCTGAAGTTTCTTGCGGTCCTGGGCCGAGCAGTTGCCATACCAGATTGTGATGCAGCCTGATATGATGCTTTCTATGGTGCATCTGTAAATGTTGGTAATAGTCAATGTGGACATGCCGAATTTCCTTAGTTTCCTGAGGATGTATAGGCGCTGTTGTGCTTGCTTGGTGGTAGCTTCGAGGTGGGTGGACCAGGACAGAATTTTGGAGATGTGCACCCCTCGGAATTTGAAACTGCTAACCATCTCCACCTCGGCCCCGTTGATGTTGACAGGGGTGTGTAGATTACCTTGCTCTCTGGGAGTATGGAGGTGACACGCTTCATGATTAACCTCTCGAAGCATTTCATTACGAATGAAGTCAGGGCCACTGATCGGTAGTCATTGAGGCACGTTGCCTGGATCTTCTTTGATACCGGTATGATGGTGGTCTTCTTGAAGCAGGTGGGGACCTCGGAGTGGAATAGCGACAGGTTAGAGATGTCCGTGAATACCTCTGCCATATTCACTCACGCCCTTAGGTTAGAGAAGGTGGAAAGGTGGGAGATACTACAAGTGTAGTGTCTCGGGTTTAGCAACCGGCCAACATAAGCATAGGCAAAAATCAAACACTTAAGCACCTACCTGATTCCCAAGCAGCACTCTGGCTCGCCCACTCGCTCCCGCTCCCGAAAATGAAGGCCGCTGGAACCTGGGGCATTTTAAACAACTACCTGAATCCCAAACTGCACTCGCTGCTACGGCTGCCTCTCTCTCTCCCGCTCCGAAAAATGAAGGCCGCTGGAACATGGGGGCAAGTTTAAACACCTACCTGAATCCCAAGCTGCGCTCCGGCTCCATCTCTCTCTCCTGCTCCCGGAAATTAAGGCCGCTGGAACCTGGGGGCAAGTTTAAACAGCTACCTGAATCCCAAGTTGCACTCACTGCGCACAGATTCCCTCTCTCTCCCCCTCTCCGAAAAATGAATGCCGCTGGAACCTGCGGCAAGTTTAAACACCTACCTGAATCCCAAGCTGCAGTCCTTGCGCTTCGGCTCCCTCTCTCTCTCCCGCACGGAAAAATGAAGGTCTCTTGAACCTGGGGGCAAGTTTAAACACCTACCGAATTCCAAGCTGCACTCGCTGCGCTCCGACTCCTTCTCTCTCCCGCTTCGAAAAATGAAGGCCGCTGGAACCGGGGGGGGCATGTTTAAACACCTACCTGAATCCCAAGCTGCACTAGCTGCGCTCCGGCTGCCTCTCTCTCTCCCGTTTCGAAAAATGAAGGCCGCTGGAACCTGGGGCAATTTTAAACAACTACCTGAATCCCAAACTGCACTCGCTGCTACGGCTGCCTCTCTCTCTCCCGCTCCGAAAAATGAAGGCCGCTGGAACATGGGGGCAAGTTTAAACACCTACCTGAATCCCAAGCTGCGCTCCGGCTCCCTCTCTCTCTCCTGCTCCCGGAAATTAAGGCCGCTGGAACCTGGGGGCAAGTTTAAACAGCTAACTGAATCCCAAGCTGCACTCGCTGCGCTCCGACTGCTTCTCTCTCCCGCTCCGAAAAATGAAGGCCGCTGGAACCTGGGGGCATGTTTAAACACCTACCTGAATCCCAAGCTGCACTAGCTGCGCTCCGGCTGCCTCTCTCTCTCCCGTTCCGAAAAATGAAGGCCGCTGGAACCTGGGGCAATTTTAAACAATCACCTGAATCCCAAACTGGACTCGCTGCTCCGGCTGCCTCTCTCTCTCCCGCACCGAAAAATGAAGGCCGCTGGAACGTGGGAGCAAGTTTAAACCCTATTTGGATCCCAAGCTGCACTCGCTGCGCTCCGTCTCACTCTCTCTCTCCCGCTCCCGGAAATGAAGGCTGCTGGAACCTCGGGGCAAGTTAAGACACCTACCTGAATCCCAAGCTGCACTCGCTGCGCTTCGGCTCACTCTCTCTCTCCCGCTCCGAAAGATAAAAGCCGCTGGAACCTGGGGGCTCGTTTAAACACCTACCTGAATCCCAAGCTGCACTCGCTGCGCGCCGGCTCCCTCTCCTTGTCTTGCTGCGAATAATGAAGGCCGCTGGAACCTGGGGGCAAATTTAAACACCTACCTGAATCCAAAGCTGCACTCGCTGCGCTTCGGCTCATTCTCTCTATATCCCGCTCCGAAAGATAAAAGCCGCTGGAACCTGGGGGCATCTTTAAACACCTACCTGAATCCAAAGCTGCACTCGCTGCGCTTCGGCCCGCTCTCTCTATATCCCGCTCCGAAAGATAAAAGCCGCTGGAACCTGGGGGCATCTTTAAACACCTACCTGAATCCAAAGCTGCACTCGCTGCGCTTCGGCTCGCTCTCTCTATATCCCGCTCCGAAAGATAAAAGCCCGCTGGAACCTGGGGGCAAGTTTAAACACCTACCTGATTCCCAAGCTGCAGTCATCCGAGTTCTTGCTCTATGTACCACTTTTAATTGTGTCAGGCTGAGCCTTGCGCAAGTGAAAGTGGAGTTGACCCTATGCAGTACTTCGCTCCAGAGTCCCCACCCTATTTCAATCCCCAGGTCATCCACCCATTTCTTTCTTGTTGCGTCCAGTACGGTGTCGGCCCTTTCTACCAGTCGGTCATACATGTCGTCACAGTTTCCTTTATCTAGTATGCTTGCGTCCAGTAACTCTTCCAGTGATTTCTTGTTTCCTTTCGTAGAAAGATTTGAGTTGCAGTTCCCTTAGCTCGTTCCCCGGGGCTAGCCGAAATTACGCTGTCAGTTTGTACAGTGTTGCGATCATGTCGTCCGTATATAGGATCCTGACTGTCAGTGGCCCTCAGTCCTGTCCCCACCATTTGAAGGTGGCGTCAGTCAGCGCTGGTGTGAACCTATGCTTGTTGCAGATGGGAGCTTTGTCGGACATTTTGGTCAGGCCAAATTGCTGCCGCAGTTGGTTCAAGGTCTGAATGTTGGCTATCACCACCGGGCTGCTGGATTGCTTATTGGGTCGGGATGGGTTTGCTGCCATGACGAAGGCCCGGAGAGAGGTCCCCATGCAGGAGGCCTCTTCCGTGATCACCTACTCGGCTTCTGGCTCCTTAATCAATCCCCTTATTCGCTCGGCCGTCGCAGCACAGTGGTAGAATTGTAGGTTTGGGAGGGCTAACCATCCCCCGCATTTTGTTTTTGTCGGACCTTCTTGGGAATCTCGCATTCTGCCCACCCCCGTCCAGACAAACGCCATGATTGGTTTGTCTAGTTCTTTGAAAAAAGCCTTGGGGATGTAGATCCGGATGGATCTGAGGAGGTAAAGGTACCTGGGCAGCACGTTCATTATGATCGTCTGGACGCTCCCCGCGAGGGAGAGTGGGAGTGTGTTCCATCTTTGGCGATCCTTTTTTACTTCCTCTGTCAGACTGGTGAGGTCCCATTTGTCGATCCCTTTCCAGTCATGGGCTATTTGGATCCCCATGTAGCGGAATGTGTGTCGGGCTTGCTTAAACGGCTGTCCGTTAGTGCTTCTCCCCTACTTGTGGGTGTACCAGGAAGATCTCGCTTTTGCTCATGTAAAGCTTGTCACCCGTGAAGGCGCCAAACTCTTTCAGGAACGCGATGATTCCGTCCATGCTGCTTTACGGATCTGAAATGTAGAGGAGCCGGTCAACTGCATAGAGTGCGACTCTGTGCTCCCTGCCGGCCCTTTGGATCCCCCTCTAGCTTTTCCTGTTCTGAGTGAATTGCTCGTGGCTCGATCGCTAGAGCAAACAGCGGCAGGGACAATGGGCATCCTTGTCTGGTGCCCCTGTGCTGCTTGAAGTATCGGGAGTTGGTGTTGTTGGATCGTACGCTCGCCATGGGAGCCTTATTGGAGTTTTACCCAGGCGGTGAATCCTGTTCCAAGCCCGAAGTGCTCCAGTACCTCTATGAGGTATTTCCACTTGAGTCTGTCGAAAGCCTTTTCTGCGTCCAGGGAGATGATCACCTCCGGTAGTCTCTAAACAGAGGGTGTCAATATCACGTTCAGCAGGCGCCTGATGTTCGAAGTATGCTGTCAACCTTTGACAAAGCCCGTCTGGTCCTTTGCGACCACCTCTGGTACGCAGTCCTCTCACCTCTTGGCGAGGGTTTTGGCCAGTATTTTGGCATCTGCGTTCAGCAGTGAGATGGATCTCGATGACCCACATTCCGTTGGGTCTTTATCTTTCCTAGTTATCACCAAGATTGAAGCCTGTGCTAGCGTGGGTGGCAGTGTACCCCTAGCTAGCGGGTCTGTGAACATCTCGGGCAGGTGCGGGGCCTGTGCTGTTGCAAATGTTTTTTTGGAGAAGTCCGCCGGCAATCCATCTGGTCACGGCGCCGTCCCTGCCTGCATGGGGCTAATGCAGCCCATGATCTCTCCCAGTGCTAGTGGTGCTTCGAATCCCCGTATACTGCCCTCCCCCACGACTGGTATCTCCAGTCCATCAAGGAACCTTTTCATCCCGGACGCCCCCATTGGGGGCTCTGAGGTGCATAGTCCTTGGTAAAAGGCCTTGAAGGTTTTGTTGATCTATTCTGTTTCTGTTTCTCCTGTACCTCTGGTATTCCTGATTTTTGCAATTTCTCTGGTGGCGGCCATCTTTCTCAGCTGGAATGCCAACAGGCGGCTGGCATTGTCTTCATGTTCGTACCGGGTCCCACGTGCCTGGCGGATTTGGTGCACTGCATTTCTAGTGGAGAGCAGATCAAAGTTCCTTTGTAGCTCTTTCCTGTCCGTCAGGTGCTCTACGGTCGGTGCCTCGGAGTATTTACGGTCTACCTCCAGCATGGAGTCGACAAGCTACTGCCTAACCGCCCTTTCCTCTCTATCACTTCGTGCTTTGAAAGCGATGATTCATCCTCTTTGTACGGCCTTTAGCGCTTCCCAGAACGTGGAGAGTGAGACCTCCCCGTTCTGGTTGTTCACTGAGTGGTCTGCTATGGTCCGCAATATATTTTCGTTGAAGGCCTTGCCGGCTAGTAGGGCAGTGTCCAACCTCCATGTGGGGCGTTGGGCCCTGCCCATCTCCAGCCTCACGTCCATGTCGTGTGGAGCGTGGTCTCATATCAAAATTGTGGACTTTTCCACTTTGTCTATCCCGGAGGCACCAATTTCCCCACCACAAATAAGTCAACTCGGCTGTGTACATTGTGTACTGGGGAGAAGAACGAGAACTCCTACTCCCCTGCGTGGGTGAAACTCCATGGGTCCACTGCTCCGATATGTTCCATAAAGTGACCGGGTTCCCTTGCCATACTTGAGATTTTCCCCGTTTTGGGGTTTGATCTGTCAGTCGTTGGATCCTCCAACACAGTTGAAGGCCACCCCCCCCCCCCCCCCCCCACCCAAATGTTTTTGTCGCCCAAAACATCGTCCTTATGCTGATCAGTATTGGCAACCTATGGCCATTGTCCCATCGCAGGAATGGTAGGTTTGTCCCAGCCAGCACTGTGTCACCCGCAGTCGGTCCTGCTCTCTCAGGTGTGTCTCTTGGAGGAAGACCGTGTCGACCTTAACATTTCTTATGTGGGTGAGGACTCTGGATCTGTTCACTTGGCTATTGAGTCCCCTTACGTTCCAGGTGACAATCCTGGTGGGGGGCTTCTGTCCCCACGCTCCTGTGGATTAAACATACATACCTGAGGACGCGCCCCTGCCCTTCGGTGTTTCCCTTTGTTAGGGGGCCGTCCAGGATGTCCGTTATCACTGCTCTCTCCATGCGGTCGGGCCCCTTTGTCCATGGGCACCCGACATAGCCGCCGACTGTGCGTCCGCCACGCAGTTAGCCCCCTGCACTCTGGTGTTTCCACCACCCAGAGACCATACTGAGTGGATGCTTGCTGAGATTCCTTGTTCCGAGCACTTGCTTGTGGCACTTTGTAGCCATATTACTATTCCGTTTGTAGCCTTGTTTGTCCCTCCTTCCATGAGTACCCTCTATCCCCCGGACCCTCCCTCCCTGTGTCCCACCATCCCTCCCTTCCCCCGCACTTTTCCCCCACTCCCATATACCCCTCCTTTGTCCTTCTTTCCCCTGTTCCTAGCCCCGTATGCAGTCCCGCCTCTGTTGAGTGATCCCTCCCCCGCATTGCCTGGCGCCTTCCCCCTGTTGGTGGCACACTGCGGCCATGTTTTGTTCCTTGTCCTTGCCGCTAGCTTTCCTGCTGGCGTGGCTTCCACCCTCCCAGGAGTTACTGTCTCGTTTCTCCGTTGCCCGGCTTCTGCGGTTTTCTGCCCGCTATTCCCCCACCCTATCCTTTACTTCTGTCATTTGCTCTCCCTTCTCCGTTACTGTCGTTCTCTTGTGCTGGGGCCTGGTCTCCCACCTGAAGTGGTCGATCAGGTAGTGGTTTGCGTTTTGTTCAGCGTGTGTTCGCCGTGGTAGGGGTAGGGGCTGGGAAGGGGGGGGGAGCTGGCGTTGCCTCACCCATGCCTCCCCTCGTCGGCGTGTTGTTGCCCCTTGCCAGGGGGCCCATATCTCTGCCCCAGCTGTTGGTTTTCCAGCCCGTGTACCTCGATAAATGTGCTTGCTTCGGCGGGGGCTGTAAAGAAACACTTTCTTCCTTGGTATGTGACCCAGAGTTTCGCTGCAGACAGCATACCAAAAGGCTCGTCGTTCTGGTGAAGCACTGCTTTCGGTCTACTGAATACGGCCCGTATCCTGGCGAGGTCTACCCCAATGCCCTCGTAAACTCCAATGAAGTTTCCTTCACATTTGTAGGTTCTGTTTTATCTGGCCCAGCGCAAGATTTTTTCCCTGTCTTGGTACCGGTGCAGTTTAGCTATAATTGTCCTCGGGTGGGTCCCCTGACTTGGGCTGGGAGCGCAGCGACCGGTATGCTCTGTCCATGCCTGGTGGTTTGGGGAAGGTTTTCCCACCCATTAAGTTGCGCAGCGTTTCGCCCATGTAAGCCATGGGGTTTCTACCCTCGATCCCCTCTGGTAGGCCCACTATACTGACATGTTGTCTTCTCGAGCGGGTTCCCTGATCGTCCACTCGGACGTTCAGGATCCCCTGTGTTTGGGCCCACTCTCGCCACCTCCTTCTCCAGGGCCGTGATCCGTTCGCTCATGTCAGTCGCCGCTTTTTCCAGCTCCTTAATGGTCGCCGCTTGGGCTTCCATTTTCTCCTCTTGGGCTTCTAGTTTTTCGTCTGCTCTGCACAGGGCGAGCTGCACCTCCGCCAGGGCCTTGGCCATTGCTGCCTGCACTGCGGCCTCTATTTCTGCTCTGGCCTCTGCTTTGTTTTCCTTCTGATGTTCGCTCATCACCTCGGCAAAGGCTGCCTTCCTGTTCCAGTTCCCTTCTGGCCCAGGAGGAAAATACTCCTGTCTATCCAATTCTTTTTGTTGCGGCGAACCTTCCGTTACAGTGCTTCGTGCTCCGATTAGCTCGTCTGAGCGGGCTCGCCCATTGCCCCGTTTGCTTTTGGTGCCCTTTCTTCCCCTGCTTTGGCAACCTTCTGGCATTTTAGTCTTCCCTTCCCCCTTGTTTACCCCTCCCCTCCCTTTTTCTTTTCCCTTCCCGACTCTTCTTTAACACTTTTGTTTAAAAAGATTCCTTTCAAGTAAATTTGTTTTTTTATTAACAATGTGATAAAATGTCTTTCCCTTTAAAAATTTATTTTGAGAACTTTTTGGTTGAATAAGGGGAAACAAGGTCCTTTGTTTACCCTAACTCACCCAGGGTCGAGAGAGATTGAGGGTTCTTTTCGGGCCGGGAGTCCCTCTTTGTTCCGCCGCCTGCCTCGTAGTGGTCGCAGCCGGAGCGTGGGGGTGGGGGGTGGAGGGAGGGTCGGTCCTTGCTGCTGGCTCGGTCCCCGCTCTGTCCCGCTTTGGTGTCACTCTCTTCTGCCACCCACGCTCTGCTGTGCGGGGAGGGGGGTGGGTGGCTCGGTTGGGCTGGCTCGCAGGCTTGCGCTCTTTGCCGGTAGCTCTGTTCAGGTACGCGACTCTCCTCGGCCGCGCCTGAGTCTCCGGCTCCGGTTCCTCCCGCACCATCTGTTCTACGGCTCCCTCCTACGGGCTCAGATTACCGTCGGTCCGGTCCCTTGCGGCTTTTTTATATTTTACCCATGCTCGTACCTTCTGATGAGCGCTGCGTGGGGTTTTTCTGTTTCTTATGTATACACACAAAATAACCAACAAGAATAAAAATAGACCCTGGGACTAAACAAACAAAACAAAACCCTGAAAGTTTTGTCCTTTCGCGGGAGCTGCCCCGTGCACGTCTTCCAGTTGTGCATAATTTGTGGTCAGGGTTCGGTGGAACTGGGACAAGGTGAAACTGAAAAAGACTGTGTGGTGAGCTGAGACCAGCAAGAGTGGAGCACCGCCGATTTTCAAGAAAGCAACCAGGTGGATTCCTGTCCTCATTGACTTCGCAGTCAGCCTCACAGTGAAACCGTCTTGAGGATAAAAAGGTGGTTTCCTTTTTTGTATTTGGAGTGTGGTAATAACTGAAAATCAGCACAAAATAATATAAGCCAGGCGTCTGTAGAAAGAAAATAATATAATTAAACAAAATAGAACACGGAAGTAAATTTAGCAAATGTGTCCAAATGCTGCTACTGTTTAACCGTATTTCGGAGCTGGAGCTGAGGGTTGATTCGCTGGGGAGTATCCACAATGCTGAGCAGGCCCTTCAGAGCAAATTTAGTGAGGTGGCCACACCGCAAGTATGAATTAGAAGGGCAGAAAGTGATAACAGGCAGGAAGGCAGAGTAGAGGAAGGCAAGTAGTCCAGGTCTCTTCTTGTGCGATTCACCTTTCTAACAGATATATCGTTTTGGATACTGTTGGGGAAGGCCACTGTGTTGTGTAAACCCGTGGAAGCCACCTTCATGGCAAAATGGATAATTGTGCTGCACAATGCGGAAGGAGGAAGAATTTCTGGGCAATAGCAGCAGTGGATTCAATTGTAAGCGGAAGCGACAGGTGCTTCTGTGCCCACAACAGAAACTGCAGGATCGTATGATTCCTCCCTGGCGTAAGCGTCAGGGTGCCACTGAACAGTTGCAGGACATACTGAGGCGGAGGGAAAACAGTCAGGGATACTGCTATATATTGATACCAATGATATTGGCAGAAAAATGGATGAGATCCTGAAAGCAGGGAGCTCGGAAGTAGATTAAGCAACGGGACCCAGAAGCTTGCAATCTCTAGATTACTTCCACTGCGACGCACTCGTGAGTATGAAATAAGTCGTTAGTCCAGATGAATGAACAGAGCGTGCAGGCGGTAGGGCTTTAGATTGCTTGAACCATGGATCCGTTTTGTGGCTGGTGGGACATGTACAAGACGGACGGGCTGCAATTGAACCGACATTGGACCAGTGTCCTTTCAGGGAGGTTTCATAGTGTTGTTCCGGAGTGTTAACTTGGAAAGGGGCTGGGATCCTGAGAGATGGTGCAAAAGTAAAAGATGCACAGCTAAAATTAGAGGAAACATCAAGTGAGTCAGGAATGCCCAGGATGTCTAGACCAGTTAAGTCTCCAATGAGTTCCGTAGTTATGCTCACCCTAACTTGAAGGTGTACCTGAGCAAGAGACACAAGCTGTTCAAGTGAAGACAGGCATCCAGCAGAGGGCAGTAGACCGAAGCTGCTGATTGGCCGTTGCGGGTGAAATTTGCATGCGTACGTTGCGCTCACCCTACCTTGAAGGTATACCTGAGCAAGTGACCCTAGCTGTTCAAGTGAAGACAAGCATCAAGCAGAGGGCAGTAGAGCGGAGCTGCTGTTTGGCTACTGCGGTCGAAATTTGCATACGTCCGTTGTACTCACCCTAACCTGAAGGTGTACCTTAGCAACAGACCCTAGCTGTTCAAGTGAAGCCAACTTCCAGTAGAGCGGAGCTGCTGATTGGCTGTTGAGGGGTAAATTTGCATACGTCCGTTGTGCTGACCCTACCTTGAAGGTGTACCTGAGCAAGGGACCATAGCTGATCGAGGGAAGACAAGCATCCAGCAGAGGGCAGTAGAGCGGAGCTGTTGATTGGCTGTTGCGGGGGGAAAGTTGCAAACGTCTGCTGTGCTCATCCAAACGTGAAGGTGTGCCTGAGCAAGAGACCCTAGCTGTTAAACTGAAGACAAGCATCCAGCAGAGGGCAGTAGAGCGGAGCTTCTGACTGGCAGTTGCGGGGTAAATTTGCGTACGCCCGGTGAGCTCACCCTAACTTGAAGGTGTACCTGAGCAAGGGACCCTAGCTGATCAAGGGAAGTCAAGCATCCAGCAGAGGGCAGTAGAGCGGAGATACTGATTGGCATTTGCGCGGGAAATTTGCATACGCCCGTTGTGCTCACCCTACCCTGAAGGTGTACCTGAGCAGGAGACCCTACCTGTTCTATTGCAGACAAGTCTCAGCAAAAGGCAATAGAGCGGTGCTGCTGATTGGCTGTTGCAGGGGAAATTTGCATACGTCCGTTGTGTTCATCCTATCTTGGAGGTGAGCCTGAGCAAGAGACCCTAGATGCCCACGTGAAGACAAGCATCCAGCAGAGGGCAGTAGAGCTGAGTGGCTGATTGGCTTTTGAGGGGAAATTTGCATACGTCCGTTGTGCTCACCCTAACTTGAAGGTGTACATGAGCAAGATACCTAGCTGTTCAAGGAAGACAAGCATTCAGCAGAGTGCAGTAGAGCATATGTCAGTTGTGCTCACTCTAACTTGAAGGTAAACCGGAGCAAGAGACCCAAGCTATTCAAGTAAAGATAAGCATCCAGCAGGGGGCAGTGGAGCGGAGCTGCTGATTGCCTGTTGCGGGGGAACATTGCATGCCTCCGTTTCGTTCACCCAAACTTGAAGGTGTACCTGAGCAAGAGACCTAGCTGTTCAAGTGAAGACAGGCATTCAGCAGAAGGCAGTAGAGCGGAGATGCTGATTTGGTGTTGCGGGGTAAATTTGCATACGTCCGTTGTGCTGACCCTAACTTGAAGGTGTACCTTAGCAACAGACCCTAACTGTTCAAGTGAAGACAAGTTCCAGCAGAGGGCAGTAGAGCGGAACTGCTAATTGGCTGTTGCGGGGACAACTTGCATGCGACCGTTGTGCTCACCCAAACGTGAAGGTGTACCTAAGAGAGAGACCCTAGCTGTTCAACTGAAGACAAGCATCCAGCAGAGGACAGTAGAGCGGAGCTTCTGGCTGACAGTTACGGGGTACATTTGCGTAAGCACGGTGTGCTCACCCTAACTTGAAGGTGTACCTGAGCAAGGGACCCTAGCTGATCAAGGGAAGACAAGCATCCAGCAGAGGGCAGTGGAGCGGAGCTGCTGATTGGCATCTGCGCGGGAGGTTTGCATACGTCCGTTGTGCTCACCCTAACTTGAGGGTGTACCTGAGCAAGAGACCTAGCTGTTCAAGTGAAGACAAGCAGCCAGCAGAGGGCAGTAGAGCGAAGCTGCTGATTGGCTGTTGCGGGGGAAATTTTGCATACGTACGTTGCGCTCACCCTACCCTGAAGGTATACCTGAGCAAGTGACCCTAGCTGTTCAAGTGAAGACAAGCGTCCAGCAGAGGGCAGTAGAGCGGATCTGCTGATTGACTTTTGCGGGTTAAATTTGCATACGTCCTTTGTGCTCACCATAACTTGAAGGTGTACCTGAGCAAGACAGCCAAGCGGTTCAAGTGAAGACAAGCATGAAGCAGAGGGAAGTAGAGCGGAGGAGCTGCTGATTGGCTGTTGCGGGCGACATTTGCGTACGTCCGTTGTACTCTCCCTAACTTGAAGGTGTACCTTAGCAACAGACCCTAGCTGTTCAAGCGAAGCCAAGTTTCAGACAAGCATCCAGCAGAAGGAAGTAGAGCGGGACTTTTGATTTCCTGTGGCGCGGTAAATTTGCATTCGTCTGTTGTGCTCATCCTTTCTTGGAAGTGTGACTGAGCAAGTGACCCTAGATGTTCAAGTGAATACAAGCATTCAGCAGAAGGTAGTAGAACGGAGCTTCTGATTTCCTGTTGCGGGGTAATTTTGCATACGTCCGTTGTGCTCACCCTACCCTGAAGGTGTACCTGAGCAGGAGACCCTACCTGTTCTATTGCAGACAAGTCTCAGCAAAAGGCAATAGAGCGGTGCTGCTGATTGGCTGTTGCAGGGGAAATTTGCATACGTCCGTTGTGTTCATCCTATCTTGGAGGTGAGCCTGAGCAAGAGACCCTAGATGCCCACGTGAAGACAAGCATCCAGCAGAGGGCAGTAGAGCTGAGTGGCTGATTGGCTTTTGAGGGGAAATTTGCATACGTCCGTTGTGCTCACCCTAACTTGAAGGTGTACATGAGCAAGATACCTAGCTGTTCAAGGAAGACAAGCATTCAGCAGAGTGCAGTAGAGCATATGTCAGTTGTGCTCACTCTAACTTGAAGGTAAACCGGAGCAAGAGACCCAAGCTATTCAAGTAAAGATAAGCATCCAGCAGGGGGCAGTGGAGCGGAGCTGCGGATTGCCTGTTGCGGGGGAACATTGCATGCCTCCGTTTCGTTCACCCAAACTTGAAGGTGTACCTGAGCAAGAGACCTAGCTGTTCAAGTGAAGACAGGCATTCAGCAGAAGGCAGTAGAGCGGAGATGCTGATTTGGTGTTGCGGGGTAAATTTGCATACGTCCGTTGTGCTGACCCTAACTTGAAGGTGTACCTTAGCAACAGACCCTAACTGTTCAAGTGAAGACAAGTTCCAGCAGAGGGCAGTAGAGCGGAACTGCTAATTGGCTGTTGCGGGGACAACTTGCATGCGACCGTTGTGCTCACCCAAACGTGAAGGTGTACCTAAGAGAGAGACCCTAGCTGTTCAACTGAAGACAAGCATCCAGCAGAGGACAGTAGAGCGGAGCTTCTGGCTGACAGTTACGGGGTACATTTGCGTAAGCACGGTGTGCTCACCCTAACTTGAAGGTGTACCTGAGCAAGGGACCCTAGCTGATCAAGGGAAGACAAGCATCCAGCAGAGGGCAGTGGAGCGGAGCTGCTGATTGGCATCTGCGCGGGAGGTTTGCATACGTCCGTTGTGCTCACCCTAACTTGAGGGTGTACCTGAGCAAGAGACCTAGCTGTTCAAGTGAAGACAAGCAGCCAGCAGAGGGCAGTAGAGCGAAGCTGCTGATTGGCTGTTGCGGGGGAAATTTTGCATACGTACGTTGCGCTCACCCTACCCTGAAGGTATACCTGAGCAAGTGACCCTAGCTGTTCAAGTGAAGACAAGCGTCCAGCAGAGGGCAGTAGAGCGGATCTGCTGATTGACTTTTGCGGGTTAAATTTGCATACGTCCTTTGTGCTCACCCTAACTTGAAGGTGTACCTGAGCAAGGGACCATAGCTGATCTAGGGAAGACAAGCATCCAGCAGAGGGCAGTAGAGCGGAGTTGCTGATCGGCTGTTGCGGGGGGAAAGGTGCAAACGTCCGCTGTGCTCAGCCAAACTTGAAGGTGTACCTGACAAAGACCCGAGCTGTTCAACTGAAGACAAGCATCCAGCAGAGGGCAGTAGAGCGGAGCTTCTGACTGGCATTTGCGCGGGAAATTTGCAGACGTCCGTTGTGCTCACCCTAACTTGAAGGTGTACCTGAGCAGGAGACCCTACCTGTTCTATTGCAGACAAGTTCCAGCAGAGGGTAGTAGAGCGGTGCTGCTGATTGACTGTTGCAGGGGAAATTTTCATACGTCCGTTGGGGTCATCATATCTTGCAGGTGTGCCTGAGCAAGAGACCATAGCTGTTCAAGTGAAGACAAACATCCCGCAGAGGGCAGTAGAGCGGATCTGCTGATTGACTGTTGCGGGGTAAATTTGCATACGTCCGTTGTGCTCACCATAACTTGAAGGTGTGCCTGAGCAAGAGACCATAGCTGTTCAAGTGAAGACAAGCATCCCGCAGAGGGCAGTAGAGCGGATCTGCTGATAGACTGTTGCGGGGTAAATTTGCATACGTCCGTTGTGCTCACCATAACTTGAAGGTGTACCTCAGCAAGACAGCCAAGCTGTTCAGGTGAAGACAAGCATCCTTCAGAGGGCAGTAGAGCGGAACTTCTGATTGGCTGTTGGGGGTGATACTAGCATGTGTCAGTTGTGGTCACCCAAACATGAAGGTGTACCCGAGTAAGAGACCATAGCTGTTAAAGTGAAGACAAGCATCCAGCAGAGGGCAGTAGAGCGGAGCTGCTGACTGGGTGTTGCGGGGGAAATATGCTTACGTCCGTTGTGCTCACGCTAACTTGAAGTTGTACCTGAGCAAGAGACCCTAGCTGTTCAATTGGAGACATGATCCAGCAGAGGGTAGTAGAGCGGAGCTGCTGGTTGGCTTTTGCGGGGTAAATTTGCATACGTCAGTTCTTCTCACGCTAACGTGAAGGTGTACCTGAGCAAGAGACCTTAGCTGTTCAAGTGAAGACAAGCATCCAGCAGATGGCAGTATATCGGAGCTGCAGGTTGGCCGTTGCGGTGGAAATTTACACACGTCCGTTGCGCTCACCCTAACTTGAAGGTGGTTCGTGTGGGACGTGATGTCAAGTGACACTTACACCCGAAACACTTCTTCAGTGCTTCCCTCCCTGCACCCTCCTCTACCCAAAATCAACAACCGCTGCAAAGATCAAGAGGAAGGCTCGAAGGCAGGTAGAACTAGAAAGAAATTGAACCGTGACATCACAGCATGCAGATAAGGGATTGGCTGGTGACTGGTAAGTAGTTTTTCTTTTATTTTCCCTCAGGTGTTATCGTGCGGATGCAAAGTTTGCTGAGTGAGTGCTTGCTGAGTAACTACACTAAATTTAAAAATTAAGCATTGGTAACTAATTAAACATAATTACTTCATTATAATTTAGAGGGGTATCTAAGCCAGAGATCGGAGAGTACTATATTTAGCTTTCGCATTTATATTAGAAATCTAGTGCTAGGAAACAGATAGTAAACAGTAACTTTAAAATATATATATATATATATTTTTTTTTTAAATGCTTAAACTTTTACTTTTAATTAATTGACGAAGTGTCAGTTAGAGGGGTGCAGTGCTTTGTCTGTGAGATGTGGCAGGTCCGGGAGGCTTCCAGCGTCCCGGAGTGCTTCATCTGTAGAAAGTGCACCCAACTGGAGCTCCTCACAGACCGCATGGTTCGGTTCGAGCAGCAATTGGATGCACGTAGGAGCGTGCAGGTGGCGGAAAGTGTCATATATCGCAGTTCTATAAATGTGGTCACACCTAAGGTGCAGCCAGAGAATTGGGTGCCCACCAGAAAGGACAGGCAGTCAGTGCAGGAAGCCCCTGTGGTTGTCTCCCTCTCGAACAGGTATACCCCTTTGTATACTGTCGGGGCGGGGGGTAGTCTATCAGGGAAAGACAGCAGCAGCCAGAGCAGCGGCACCACGGCTGGCTGTGATGTTCAGAAGGGAGGGTCAAAGCGCAGAAGAGCAATAGTAATAGGGGACTCTATAGTCAGGGGCCCAGATAGGCGCTTCTTTGGACGTGAAAGAGACTCCAGGATGGTATGTTGCCTCCCTGGTGCCAGGGTCCAGGATGTGTCCGAACGGGTATAGGACATCCTGAAGGGGGAGGGCAAACAGGCAGAGGTCGTTGTACATATTGGTACTAACGACATAGGCAGGAAGGGGCATGAGGTCCTGCAGCAGGAGTTCAGGGAGCTAGTCAGGAAGTTTAATGACAGGACCTCTCGGGTTGTAATCTCTGGATTAATCCCTGTACCACGTGCCAGTGAGGCTAGAGGTAGGAAGATAGAGCAGCTAAACACGGGGCTGAACAGCTTGTGTAGGAGGGAGGGTTTCCGTTATCTGGACCACTGGGAGCTCTTCCGGGGCAGGTGTGACCTATATAAGAAGGATGGGTTGCATCTAAACTGGAGAGGCATAAATATACTGGCCACGAGGTTTCCTCGTGTCACACGGGAGGCAGGGGGGGGGGGCACGGGAGCAATAGGACAGAAGGTGAGAGCATTGAAGGAGAGCTAGGGAATAGGGACAGTGGGGCTCTGAGGTAGAGTAGACAGGGAGACGTTGCTGAACACAGCGGGTCTGGTGTCCTGAAGTACATATGTTTCAATGCAATAAGTATTACGGGTAAGGCAGATGAACTTAGAGCTTGGATTAGTACTTGGATCTATGATGGTGTTGCCATTACAGAGACCTGGTTGAGGCGGGAACTGAAGAACATTGATTGGTGGCGGATGTTTGAGGGCAAATCAACATCTGACATGTGGGAGGCTTTCAGGTATCAGTTGAAAGAAATTCAGGACCGGCTTGTTCCTGTGAGGAAGAAGGATAAATACGGCAATTTTCGGGAACCTTGGATAACGAGAGATATTTTAGGCCTCGTCAAAAACAAAAAGCAGGCATTTGTCAGGGCTTAAAGGCTAGGAACAGATGAAGCCTGTGTGGAATACAAGGAAAGTGGGAACGAACTTTAGCAAGGAGTCAGGAGTGCTAGAAGGGGTCACGAAAAGTCATTGGCAAATAGGGTTAAGGAAAATCCCACGGCTTTTTACACGTACATAAAAAGCAAGCGGGTAGCCAGGGAAAGGGTTAGCCCACTGAATGATAGGCAAGGGAATCTAGGAGTGGAGCCAGAGGAAATGGGCGAGGTACTAAATGAATACTTGCATCAGAATTCACCAAAGAGAAGAAATTGGTAGATGTTGACTCTGGAGAAGGGTGTGGAGATAGCCTTGGTCACATTGAGATCCAAAAAGACGAGGTGTTGGGTGTCTTAAAGATATTAAGGTAGATACGTCCCCAGGGCCTAATGGGATCTATCCCAGAATACTGAAGGAGGCTGGAGAGGAAATTGCTGAGGCCTTGACAGAAACCTTTGGATCCTCACTGTCTTCAGGTGATTTCCCGGAGGACCGGAGAATAGCCAATGTTGTTCCTCGTAGCAAGGATAATCCAGGGAACTACAGGCGGCGAGCCTTACTTCAGTGGTAGGGAGATTACTGGAGAGAACTCATCGAGACAGTATCTACTCCCATTTGGAAGCAAATGGACGTATTAGTGAGAGGCAGCACGGTTTTGTGAAGGGAAGGTCGTGTCTCACTAACTTGATAGAGTTTTTCGAGGTGGTAACTAAGATGAATGATGCAGGTAAGGCAGTGGATGTTGTCATTCTGGAGTTCAGTAAGGCCTTTGACAAAGTCCCTCATGGTAGACTAGTGAAAAAGGTGAAGTCACACGGGATCAGGGATGAGCTGGTAAGGTGGATACAGAACTGGCTAGGTCGTAGAAGGCAGAGAGTAGCAATGGAAGGATGCTTTTCTAATTTGAGGGCTGTGAACACTCGTGTTCCACAGGGATCAGTGCTGGGACCTTTGCTGTTTGTAGTATATATAAATGATTTGGAGGAAAATGTAACTGGTCTGATTCGTAAGTTTGCAGACGACACAAAGGTTGGTGGAATTGCGGATAGCGATGAGGACTGTCAGAGGATACAGCAGGATTTAGATTGTTTGGAGACTTGGGCGGAGAGATGGCAGATGGAGTTTAATACGGACAAATGAGAGGTAATGTATTTTTGAAGGTCTAATGCAGGTAGGGAATAAACAGTGAATGGTAGAACCCTCAAGAGTATTGAAAGTCAAAGAGATGTTGGAGTACAGGTCCACAGGTCACTGAAACGGGCAACACAGGTGGAGAATGTAGTCAAGAAGGCATACGGCATGCTTGCCTTCATTGGCCGGGGCATTGAGTATAACAATTGGCAAGTCATGCTGCAGCTGTATAGAACCTTAGTTAGGCCACACTTGTAGTATAGTGTTCAATTCTGGTTGCCACACTACCAGAAGGATGTGGATGCATTAGAGAGGGTGCAGAAGAGATTTACCAGAATCTTGCCTGGTATGGAGGGCATTAGCTAATAGGAGCGGTTGAATAAACTCGGTTTTTTCTCACTGGAACGAAGGAGGTTGAGGCGCGACCTGATAGAGGTCCACAAAATTATGAGGGACATAGACAGAGTGGATAGTCAGAGGCTTTTCCCCGGGGTAGAGGGGTCAATTACTAGGGGTCATAGGTTTAATGTGAGAGGGGCAAGGTTTAGAGTAGATGTGCGAGGCAATATGTTTATGCAGAGGGTTGTTGGTGCCTGGAACTCGCTACCGGAGGAGGTGGTGGAAGCAGGGACGATAGTGACATTTAAGGGGCATCTTGACAAATACATGAATAGGATGGGTATAGAGGGATACGGACCCAGGAAGTGTAGACGATTGTAGTTTAGTTGGGCAGCATGGTCGGCACGGGCTTGGAGGGCCGAAGGGCCTGTTCCTGTGCTGTATATTTCTTTGTTCTTGTTCTTTGTTGAGAAGTGGAGTGATTAACATGTAAGCTCTTTCTTTCTTTTTCTTTTTTTTTCTATCGGGGATGGAAGGGAAGGTAGTGCAATATTCCTCCTGCAGAATGCTTGTGGTAAGGGACGCCGTCAGTGTCCCTGTTGATTTCATCTATGGGAAGTGCACCCATCGCCAGCTCCTCTGAAACCGCGTTAGGGAACTGGAGCTGGCTGAACTTACGATCATTCGGGAGGCAGAGGTGGTCATAGATAAAAGCTTCAGGGATGTAGTAACTCCGAAGAATAAGGATAGATGGGTGACGGTGAGAGGTGCTGGGAGAAAGCAGTCAGTACAGGAATTCCCTGTGGCCGTTCCCCTTAGTAACAAGTATTCCGCTTTGGACACTGTTGGGGGGGGGGGGGGGGGGGCTTACCAGGGGTAAGCCATGGGGTCCAGGTATCTGGCACAGAGTCTGTCCCTGTTGCTCAGATGTGAAGGGGAGAGTGGAGGAGAGCATTAGTCATTGGAGACTCTATAGTTAGGGGGATAGAGCGGAGATTCTGTGGGAACGAGAGAGACTCGACGTTGGTGTGTTGCCTCCCAAGTGCCAGGGTGCGTGATGTTTCGGATCGTGTTTTCGGGATCCTTGAGGGGGAGGGGGAGAAGCCCCTAGTCGTGGTCCGCATAGGTACCAACGACATGGATAGGAAAAGGGATAGGGATGTAAGGCAGGAATTCAAGGAGCTCGAGTGGAAACTTAGATCTAGGACAAACAGAGTTATTATCTTTGGCTTGTTAACCGTGCCACGTGATGGCGAGAGAAGACACAGGGAGAGAGAGGTGTTGAACACGTGGATACAGGGATGGTGCAGGAGGCAGGTTTCAGATATCTGGATAATTGGGGCTCAACCTGGGGTCGGTTGGACGTCTACAAACGGGATGGACTACACCTGGACCAGAGGGGTACCAATATCGAGGGGGGAAATTTGCTAATGCTCTTCTGGAGGGTTTAAACTCATTCAGCAGGGGCTTGGGAACCTGCATTGTAGCTCCAGCATACAGGAGGTTGACAGTAGTGAGGTCGTGAGTAATGTTTCAAAGTTGCAGGAGTGTACCAGCAGGCAGGAAGGTGGTTTAAAGTGTGACTTCTTCAATGCCAAGCGCATCCGGAATAAGGTGGGTGAACTTGCGGCATGGGTTGGTACCTGGGACTTCGATGTTGTGGCCATTTCGGAGACATGGATAGAGCAGGGACAGGAACGGCTGTTGCAGGTGCCAGGGTTTAGATATTTCAGTAAGCCCAGCGAAGGTGGTAAACGAGGGGGAGGGGTGGCATTGTTAGTCAAGGACAGTATTGCGGTGGCAGAAAGGACGTTTTTTGAGGACTCGTCTACTGAGTTGTATGGGCCGAGGTTTGAAACAGGAAAGGATAGGTCACCCTGGTGGAGGTTTTCTATAGGCCTCCGATAAGTTCCAGAGATGTAGAGGAAAGGATTGCAAAGATGATTCTGGAGCGAACGCAGCAGGGTACTTGTTATGGGGGACATCAATTTTCCAAATATTGACTGGAAACGCTATATTTCGAGTGCTTTAGATGGGTCCGTTTTTGTCCAATGTGTGACACAGTATGTAGATAGGCCAACGAGAGACGAGGCCATATTGGATTTCGTACTGGGTAATGAACCAGGACAGGTGTTCGATTTGGAGGTAGGTGAGCACGTTGGTGATAGTGACCACAATTCGATTACGTTTACTTTAATGATGGAAAGGGATGGGTATATACCTCAGGGCAAGAGTTATATCTGGGCGAAAGGCAATTATGATGTGATGAGACAAGACTTAGGATGCATCGGATGGAGAGGAAAACGGCAGGGGATGGGCCCAATGGAAATAGGGAGCTTGTTTAAGGAAGAGCTACTGCGTGTCCTTGATAAGTATGCACCTGTCAGGCAGGGAGGAAGTGGTCGAGCAAGGGAACCGTGTTTTACTAAATCAGTCGAAGCAGTTGTCAAGAGGAAGAAGGAGGCTTAAGTAAAGATGAGACATGAAGGTTCAGGTAGGGCGCTCGAGAGTTATAAGTTAGCTAAGAAGGACCTAAAGAGAGAGCAAAGAAGAGCCAGGAGGGGACATGAGAAGTCTTTGGCAGGTAGCATTAAGGATAACCCTAAAGCTTTCTATAGATATGTCAGGAATGAACAAATGACTAGGGTAAGAGTAGGGTTTAGTCAAGGACAGTAGTGGTAAGTTGTGCTTGGAGACGAGGAGATAGGAAAGGTGCTGAATGAATATTTTTCGTCCGTATTCACATCAGAAAAAGACAATGTTGTCGAGGAGAATACTGCGATTCAGGCTCGTAGACTAGAAAGGCTTGTGGTTCATTGGGAGGAGGTGTGAGCAATTCTGGAAAGTGTGAAAATAGATACGTCCCCTGGGCCGGATGGAATTTAACGAAGGATTCTCCGGGAAGCAAGGTAGGAGATTGCTGAACCTTTCGCTTTGATCCTTAAGTCATCTTTGTCTACATGAATAGTGCCAGAATACTGGAGGATAGGAAATGCTGTCCCCTTGTTCAAGAAGGGTATTAGAGACAACCCCGGTAACTATAGACCAGTGAGACTGACTTCTGTTGTGGGCAAAAGCTTGGAAATGTTGATAAGAAATACGATGTATAATCATCTGGAAAGGAATAATTTGATTAGAGATAGTCAACACGGTTTTGTGAAGGGTGGGTTGTACCACACAAAACTTATTGAGTCCTTTGAGAAGGTGACCAAACAGGTGGATGAAGGTAAAGCTGTTGATATGTTGTATGTGGATTTCAGTAAAGCGTTTGATAAGGTTCCCCAAGGTAGGCTACTGCAGTAAATACGGAGGCATGGGATTCAGGGTGATTTAGCAGTTTAAATCAGAAATTGGCTAGCTGGAAGAAGACAAAGGGTGGTGGGTGATGGGAAATGTTCACACTGGAGTCCAGTTACTAGTGGTGTACCACAAGGATCTGTTTTGGGGCCACTGCTGTTTGTCATTTTTATAAATGACCTGGAGGAGGGTGGAGAAGGATGGATGAGTAAATTTGCAGATGACACTAAAGTCGATGGAGTTGTGGACAGTGCGGAATGATGTTACAAGTTACAGAGGGACATAGATAATTTGCAGCGCTGGGCTGAGAGGTGGCAAATGGAGTTTAATGCAGAAATGTGTGAGGTGAATCATTTTGGAAGGAATAATAGGAAGACAGAGTACTGGGCTAATGGTAAGATTCGTGGCAGTGTTGATGAGCAGAGAGATCTCGGTGCCCACGTACATAGTTCCCTGAAAGTTGCCACCCAGGTTGAGAGGGTTGTTAAGAAGGCGTACGGTGTGTTAGCTTTTATTGGTCGAGGGATTGAGTTTCGGAGTCATGAGGTCATGTTGCAGCTGTACAAAACTCTGGTGCGGCCGCATTTGGAGTATTCCGTGCAATTCTGGTTGCCGCATTGTAGGAAGGATGTGGAAGCATTGGAAACGGCGCAGAGGAGATTTGCCAGAATGTTGCCTGGTATGGAGGGAAGATCTAATGAGGAAAGGCTGAGGGACTTGAGGGTGTTTTCGTTAGAGCGAACAAGGTTAAGAGGTGACTTAATTGAGGCATACAAGTGATCAGAGGATTGGATAGGGTGGACAGTGAGAGCATTTTTCCTCGGATCGTGATGTCTAGCACGAGGGGACATAGCTTTAAATTGAAGGGAGATAGATATAAGACAGATGTCAGAGGTAGGTTCTTTGCTCAGAGAGTAGTAGGGGCGTGGAATGCCGTACGTGCAAAAGTAGTGGAGTCGCCAACGCTAAGGGATTTCAAATGGTCATTGGATAGACATATGGACGATAAGGGAATAGTGTAGATGGGCTTTAGAGTGGTTTCACAGGTCGGCGCAACATCCAGGGCCGAAGGGCCTGTACTGCGCTGTAATTTTCTATGTTCTAAATAAAATAATTACCACGGTGAGGTTAGGGCCAGTCAAGGCCAGTGGTGGGAACGTGTGCATGGAGTCAGAAGAAGTAGGAACGGCGTTGAATGAATACTTTGGTTTCTTCAGTGTTCACCAAGGAGAGGGGCCATGTTTTTGAGGGTGAGAGTGTGATACAGGCGGGTAGGCTGGAAGAGGTAGATGTTGTGAGGAGGGATGTATTAGCAATTTGGAAAAACTTGAGGCTGGACAAGTCCCCTGTCCAGATGAGATATATCAAGGATTCTTTGGGAGGCAAAGGATGAGATTGCAGAGCCTTTGGCTTTGATCTTTGAATCCTCACTGACCACGGGATAGTGCCAGAGGACTGGAGAGTGGCGAACGTTGTTCCTCTGTTCAAGAAAGGGAAAAGCAATGCCCCTGGTAATTATAGGCCGATTAGTCTTACTTCGGTGGTCGGAAAGTTAATGGAAAACGTCCTGACGGATACGATTTATGACCATTTGGAAAGATGCAGCTTCACCGGAATAGTCAACACGGATTTGTGAAGGGTAAGCCTTGCCTCACAAATCTGATTGAATTCTTTGAGGAGGTAACTAAGTGTGCAGATGAAGCTTGATCAGTTGATGTCATAGAACATATGACATATGACAGTGCAGAAGGAGGCCATTCAGCCCATCGAGTCTGCACCGGCTCACCGAGCACCCTACCCAAGGTCAACACCGCCACCCTATCCCCATAACCCAGTAACCCCACCCAACACTAAGGGCAATTTTGGACACTAAGGGCAATTTATCATGGCCAATGCACCTAACCCGCACATCTTTGGACTGTGGGAGGAAACCGGAGCACCCGGAGGAAACCCACGCACACACGGGGAGGATGTGCAGACTCCACACAGACAGTGACCCAAGCCAGAATCGAACCTGGGACCCTGGAGCTGTGAAGCAATTGTGCTATCCACAAGGCTACCGTGCTGTCGTATACATGGGTTTTGATAAGGTGTTTGATAAGGATCCCCGTGGTCGACTTATGAAGAAAGTAAGGAGGTGTGGGATAGAGGGAAATTTGGCCAATTGGATTAGTAACTGGCTGTCAAATAGAAGACGGAGGGTGGTGCTGAATGGAAAATTTTCAGACTGGAGGCCAGTTACCAGCGGTGCACCAGAGGGATCAGTGATTGGTCTTCTGCTATATGTGATTTGTATCAATGACTTGGAGGAGGGGGCTGAAGGGTGGGTCAGTAAGTTTGCTGATGACGCCAAGATTGGTGGAGTAGTGGATGAGGTGGAGGGTCGTGGAAGGCTTCAGAGAGACATTGATGGAATGCAGAGATGGGCTGAAAAATGGCAGATGGTGTTTCACGCTGATAACTGCGAGGTGATTCATTTTATTAGAAAAAATTAAATGCGGATTAAAGGGTCAACGGCAGGTTTCTGAGGAATGTAGAGGAACAGAGAGATCTTGGGATAAATGTCCACAGATCTCTGAAGGTTGCCACTCAAGTGGATAGAGCCGTGAAGAAGGTCTATAGTCTGTTAGCGTTTATTAACCAGTGGCTTGAGTTTAAGAGCCGTGAGGTTATGCTGCAACTGTACATGATTCTGGTGAAACCACATTTGGAGTATTGTGTGCAGTTCTGGTCACCTCACTATAGGAAGGATGTATAAGCATTGGAAAGGGTGCAAAGAAGATTTGCCAGGATGCTGCCTGGTTTGCAGGATAGGTCTTATGAGGAAAGGTTGAGGGAGCTAGGGTTTTTCGCTTTCGAGCGGAGGAGGATGAGAGGCGACTTAGTAATGGTTTATAACAAGGGGCAGCACGGTAGCCTTGTGGATAGCACAATTGCTTCACAGCTCCGGGGTCCCAGGTTCGATTCCAGCTTGGGTCACTGTCTGTGCGCAGTGTGCACATCCTCCCCGTGTGTGCGTGGGTTTCCTCCGGGTGCTCCGGTTTCCTCCCACAGTCCAAAGATGTGCAGGTTAGGTGGATTGGCCATGATAAATTGCCCTTAGTGTCCAAAATTGCCCTTAGTGTTGGGTGGGGTTACTGGGTTATGGGGATAGGGTGGCGGTGTTGACCTTGGGTAGGGTGCTCTCTCCAAGAGCCGGTGCAGACTCTATGGGCCGAATGGCCTCCTTCTGCACTGTAAATTCTATGATAATCTAATTCTATGATAACATGATGAGAGGGATAGATAGAGAGGACGTTCAGAGACTAGATCCTCGTGTGGTGTTCCTGTTATAAGTGGGCATAATTATAAGGTTCAGGATGGAAGATACAGGAGGGTTGTCCGAGGTAGATTATTTAGTCAGAGAGTGGTTAGGGTCTGGACTGGACTGCCTGCTGTGATAGTGGGTACTTTAGGAACTTTCAAGCGGTTATTGAATCGGCACATGGAGCACACCAGAATGACAGGGAGTGGGATAGCTTGAACTTGGTTTCGGACAATGCTCGGCACAACATCTAGGGCCGAAAGGCCTGTTTTGTGCTGTACTGTTCTATGTTCTATTTTCGATGTCCTATGTTGTAGATGTGGGAAATGCTGTTCCAATTAAACAATGTCCATGTAGGCATAACACTTTAAATTTGGAATAGGTAGGTTAACAAAGACACGAAAAGTATTCTTAAAACAGGCACAATAGAAGTGGGTTGCAGCCAATGGAGCGCACCAGTAATGATGGTACAGAAACAGGACGGTTCCCAACGATTGAGTATGGACTACAGAAAGGTTAAAGCAGTTACAATAACCGAATCTCATCCAATCCAATGGAGGATTGCATTGCGAAGGTTGGACAATCAGCTTGTACCTCCAAACTGGATTTACTCAAAGGTTACTGGCACGCACCTTTATCCGAAAGGGCGAAGGAGATATCAGATGGGAGACACCAATTCAAAGTTATGCCATTTGTCATGAAAAACGCCCCAGCCACATTTCAACGTACCTTGGCCATACAATTGAGCAGGTTCGAATGGTCCCACGGGATGTGGAAACGAAATGTATTGTGCCATTTCGAATACAGGATGGGAAATAATGCGATTTATTGGCATGAGTAGATTTTCCGAAACTTTTTGCCGAATTTTAGCAGCATGTTTGCTCCACTGCCGGACGTGCTGAAGGAGCATAGCAAACTTCAGTGGACGGCGGACTGTCAACAGGCCTCTGACGGCCTAAAGGTTGTGGTAACCACTGCTCCTGTGTTAGCCAACCCAAATTACAAAAAAACATTCAAAGTGGATGTCGATGCGAGTCATGTGGTCGAAGGTGCTGTGCTCTTGCAAGAAGTCGGCGAAGGAATAGAGCGGACTAATCGTTATTTTTCAAAGAAATTGAATAATCACAAAAGGAAGTATTCAATTATTGAGACGGAGACTTTGAGCTTGGTGATGGCTTTCCAACGTTCCCATATTTATCAGCAGCAATTCCTCCGAAATAATTATATATACTGATTATAGCACATTGACGTTTTTGGAGCAATTCGGGAATAACAACACCAGACTGTTTCGGAGGAGATAATTGTTACACCTATTCCATTAACAAATAATAAACGTGGCCGGACGGGAAGACGTGATAGCCGATGCTTTGTAACAAATGCCTTGAATAGAAGCAGGTTCGATGGTGGACGAAGAAGAAGTCAAATGGATTGTAATATTATGAATGGTTGCCTCTTTTGTTTTGTTAATAAGAAATGTACATCACTGTCGATGTTTCTTAAAGGAAAGTGAAAAGGAGAAAAATAAAACCATCTGTGAAGTTGATGGTTTAATTTTCTTTTTGGGGTGGAGGGGGGAGGTATCATGCGAGTAATCATAGATTATCATAGAATTTACAGGCAGAAGGAGGCCATTTGGCCCATCGAGTCTGCACCGGCTCTTAGAAAGAGCATCCTACCCAAGGTCAACACCTCCACCCTATCCCCATAACCCAGTAACCCCACCCAACACTAAGGGCAATTTTGGACACTCAGGGCAATTTATCATAGCCAATCCTCCTAACCTGCACATCTTTGGCCTGTGGGAGGAAACCGGAGCACCCGGAGGAAACCCACGCACACACGGGGAGGATGTGCAGACTCCGCACAGACAGTGACCCAAGCCGGAATCGAACCTGGGACCCTGGAGCTGTGAAGCAATTGTGCTATCCACAATGCTGCCGTGCTGCCGTCATTACATGTTTGACTTTGTTTTAAGACAAGATAAGGCGAAGCCTCCGAAATTGTTTACCTGGCTAATCGCGGAAGTGTTGCGGTCTCCAATCTGTACAGTTTGTTCAGAAGGGAATTATTTTTAATGCAGTTTAGAATATCAACGACTGACAAGATAGAAGTATGTAAGCTGTTAAATCCACATCCGCGCAAGAGAGTGTAAAAGAGTACATTGCATATGATTAATGTGGATGTAAGTAGAGTATAACTAGTCATGTAAATCGTCATTTATCGGGAGGCGCCGCCAATCTCCAAACAGCAATGCAAAAACATTGTAATTATTTTTGGAGTGGTGCAACGTGCTGGATGGATCAGAGGAAAAAATGACGCTCCTATTTGCTATTTTCAAATGTTCATATTTCTCAGCGAAGAAGCCGTTGTGTCGGCAGGTGTGTGTGTGTGTGTGTGGGGGGGGGGGGGGCAATATTTTCCTTTGATCTTTGATTACCCGGTATAGGCTAGCAAATAGATTTTATGTGGGCGGATGTTAGGACATCAGGCTCAGTTGTGTCTGTATAAGCGATACACAATATTCTGGAAAGATAGGCGAATGCATGTGCAGAAATTAACCTGGAGCACTCGGTGTGCACCATCTCCTGTGCTGAATGTAATCTTTGTCGGTTGATTCCCCGTTTGGGGTAAGATAACCTTAAAACTTTCCTCGTGTCTGTTACCCGACGCAGAAGTGCACAGATGAAAAGAAAATCTATAAAACTTGTCACAACACGCCTGAGCATGACACTTTGCTCACAAAGTGAAGGTGCTGCGTTATAGCCGGAACAGAAGAATGTAAAGAAGTGAGAAGTGTTTCTTTGACAAGGCGCCCATCAACTTTCCCTCTGAAATAAAGCGACGCTGCACAAAACTACGGACAACCTCGAGATTACAATATCAACACTGAAATAAATTGGTCGTTTCCTTGTCCAGAGAGAGTGAAGGATGTAGATGAATATTCTTTACTCAGGAAAATGAAAAACAGACGTTTCGCGGGCAGCAATTTTTCTAAACAGCCGAGTTCAGGATTTTTCTCGCAGCGAATTCCTCATCGTTTCTAGCCGCTGAATCGTAGTGGAATTGGGCTAGGTGTGGCGCAAGCTTTTCTATCACGAAAGTCCACGAATTCTGCAATAGCGTCAACAATTAGTCTCAGAAACAGAGAATCCTTCCCCCTGCCTTCCCGTCGCTTGTCAATGGGATTTGCAATTGAAGGCACCCAGCGGTGCAGGAAAACACACGGATCGGGTGTACGTCTGGCCGACAAGAAAATTGGGACCAATATTCCAATGTGTATATCCAGCGTCGAGCAAATGCCAAATCAACTGGATTTTTTCCCCTATGTCGTCTTTTAAAGCCCAGCCCCCTCATATTGCAGAATAAATGAATGAAAATACAAAGAGTTCGATTGATCATACTTCTGCCCCACGTTGTCGATAAATGTGTCAGGTTCTAAACGAGCCGTTGTTGAAGTTGAGTTTGGAATATAAATTTGCTGCTTTGTTTGGGTCTGTTGATTGATCTTAGCAAAATGCAAATTGGGGATGTTGATCACACCTCTCATCTTATTATCAACAGATATTTCAAAGGCCAACGATGGTAGGAAAATGATAAACGACTTTTTAAGAAGCTGCTAGTAATTCAGAGAAACTTAACAATTATAGCGAGTGTTGCTTTACTGTTCATTGAAACACATTGCATCACCTGGCTTGAAGATTTGTAAAATGTTTTCGGATGTTCCGTTTTGAAGTTAAATTGTCTTTCGTTGTTGTATTGTTGATATTCATAGCAAAATGGAAATGGGGCAAAACTTTCAATGGCCTGATTTAATTTTACACACAATTTACAAAGGACAAAGCTGGTATGAACGCAATATACAGGTTGTTTCATTATATATATACAACAGTACTGATATATGGCCTAGCAGACAAAGACACAAGGGGACTGACCGTAGTCACAAAGGCAATGAATGTGTGTGTTTATAAATTTGAAGCATTTAATTTGCACTAACCGAAAGACAAGGATTGGGAGGCAGAACAGCCCTCCTGGGCCAAAGGAGAAAAATGAGTAATGCGTTCGAACATCAGAGTCACGGGCATGCGTTCTTCCTTATAGATACAAGGGGAAACATTCATAAAGCTTAGAGACCACATGAAACCCGAAATTTCGAAATGCCTGACAAGAGATGCCTAAGTGCAGGTACCCGGAGGAACAAACGGAATGCGTAAGCAATCATAGATGCATTGAAGACAGATAAGAATGTAAAAGCAAAACTTTCAGTACTTTTGAGCATCCATGATACACACCAATAGAGAAAACCGATTTAACATTGAACCGATGCTGCTGTGGTGGCTTTTTTCGCTGTTGCAACAGGCAACGATTGGAATAATGTTGAATATGCATTCTCACAAATTGTGCTGGGTTGTTATATATGATTGTGCGTTTGTTGGAGCCCTGTAATGTTATTCCCCGGTGTTAATCTCTGAACAGTAACACTCTTAAAACATCGGCACTCTCTTGTCGGAATTCCACATTCAGCATGCTAAAATCTATCGTTTAAAATCAACAAATGACCTTTTTCTCGTAAGTGCCTGCCAGTTTGTTTTAGTCCCTAAAAATGCATAGAGAATTATCATCATATCTTTGAGGAATAACATGCAATTTGATACACATTTATTCTGCAATCGTTAGCTGCTAATGTTGCTAACTTTGCTGTTGGTTCAATTGCTGTGTTTTATAACCTTTGCTCTCGAGTCGGCACGTATACTTATGATACCGCCACGAAGTTCAAGTCCAAGTAATGATCAATAACTCAATACACCGATTAGGAAGATTCAAATCAAAGCACATTTATAATGCACAGTAATCGCTACTCATGCACAAAGTCTACGTCTAAGCTACGTCTACAATTACAGGCCTATACTTAACTTCGGTCTGGCCCACCAGGTCAGGGGAACAAATGGTCTTTCGTTCGGGTTCTGAGTCTTCGGGATTCGAAGTTGGTACGGATTGGTAGCTAGGAGCGCCTATCTCATAGCGAGCGTTGAATTAAGACTTATGGTCTTTAGGCGGTCACTGCACCGGTCACGGTCAAGGTTGGTTCGCGATGTCGAGGGTCTGGGGAGTGAATCATTAACGGCTGGGGGAGTTGAGGTCAGGGGGGTCGCGTTCACGCGCTACTAAATGTCCATTATAACAATGAGGCACGCGGAGGATGTTGTCATGGTTCTTCTTCTTTCACTTCTCTTCTCTTCTCTTCTCTTGTCCTGGAGCTTCTGGAGTTCTGTGTGATCAAGCATAGTGTCTGTTACTATCTTGGTTTAACATCTCGTATGATAGCCTGTCTGTCCTTTAGTGCCAATGACTCCCTTTATAATGGGTCACTATGTGTGACTCCCTCCTTTAAAAAAAAAAACCGAATTTCAGGACAAGACACACTTACAAATCATGAAGTAATGTGAGCCGTGATCCACATATCCCGGAATCTTAAGAAAAAATGCAACTTAAATATATATATACATGTTACTTAAATCCAGTTTAAGATTACCACACATTACAGGGATATGGTCAAGTCGGTGAAACGTATTTCTCTGGCCCAGATTAAACGCACGAATTCCCTTTCCACTGTCTCCGCTATCAGACATAGAGACTATTCGATGGAATACATTCCTCCAGGTTGCTAGATGTAAACTGGTTTGCAGAATGTCGGAGACAAACTGCTTTGTCTGCATCTGACGCTGCTCGCTGTCAACTGGCCTTTCTCGTTTCTGAGAGTACTGGCGCTTATATCTTTGTTTCCCCTCGACTCTGCGTGAGGAGGGTTCGTTGCCTGGCCGCAATAAAACTGTTGACTCTCGGCATTGGTATGAGCAGGCCTTACTGAATAAGACGACTCATGGTGTTTATGTTACTTGGGGATACACATGTAAATTTAGATGCCAATCTCGATAGTTGCAAAAACGCGCCTCACCCTGTATTGGTAAATTGTCTGTTGATGATACTCGGAAGATTTTTTCTTATTGTTGGGAATATTGTATCCTACTTTGATTTGATAAATTCGTGTTAATGCTGTTGCTACGGTAATCCTTTTTCCCAAACAAATGGCATTATTTCAATGCCGTATGATTTTGGAACACTTCTGTAATTAGTAACATGTTATCAATTTTTACAAAATTCGGGCAGTACGGTGGTGCAGAGGGTTAGCCATGCTACCTCACGGCGCCGAGGTCCCAAGTTCGATCCCGGCTCTGGTTCATTGTCTGTGTGGAATTCGCACATTCTCTCCCTGTTTGCTTGGGTTTCGCTCCCACAACCCAAAGATGTGCTGGCTAGGTGGATTGGCCACACTAAATTGCCCCTTTCTTGGAAAAAAATGAATTGGTTATTCTAAATTTATTATTTAAAAAAAACGTTTACAAAATTCAGGCACCTGCATTATCGTTGAACATGCCCCACAACATTTCCCAATGTTCCGACTCATGAATTTTATAATATGGATAAACCGTCCGTAATGACGTTTTGTCTCCCGCCCACGTGGGAGATTTTAAAGTTAAATTGTGCAATAGCAAATTTCCTCACAATAAACAAGTGTTTTGATCACGAAATTCGTCCAATAAATTAAAAGTCTGATTTTCTATATACATGATTGTCTCTGCTACGTTGCTGGAAAAATGAAGCTGGAAATGTTGTCATGTCAGTACCAAGTTTAATGTCTGTTTCTTACTGGTCAAATAGTTCTTCTGGTCCCGATTAAACTTTCTTGCGAGATATCCCACCGGGCGTTCAAGGTCAAGGGTGTCTTCTATCAATAACGCGGCTGTGTGGCAATGTTTTCGAAAAGGAGGTTGCCAACGCACTTCGGCGAACCTATGTTGCCGATGAATTTCGATCTCCCAACACTTATGATGTAGGATTCCGAACGTGGAGTGGGAAACGAACATTTCTTGGCTGATACATTTGCACGCCTGCAGTGCGTATACAGTCTCTTGGTTCCGTGTGCTTTGGGCACCATAATAATAGGGATCTCCAATCACTGCATCTCAATTCAATAAGGGCAACACAATGGGGCAGTGGTTAGCCTTGCTGCCTCACGGCGCCATGGTCACAGGTTCGATCCCGGCCCCGTGTCACTGTCCGTGTGGAGTGTGCCCATTCTCCCGTGTCTGTGTGCCACAACCCAAAGATGTGCAGGCTAGGTGGATTGGCCACACTAAATTGCCCCTTAATTGGAAAAAAATGAATTGGTTATTCTAAATGTATTATTTTTAAAAAACGTTTACAAAATTCAGACACCTGCATTATCATTGAACATCCCCCACAACATTTCCCAATGTTCCGACTCATGAATTTTATAATATGGACAAACTGCCCGAAATGACGCTTTCTCTCCTGCCCACGTGGGAGATTTTAAAGTTAAATTGTGCAATAGCAAATTTCCTCACAATAAACAAGTGTTTTGATCACGAAATTCGTCCAATGAATTAAAAGTCTGATTTTCCATATATATGATTGTCTCTGCTACGTTGCTGGAAAAATGAAGCTGGAAATGTTGCCATGTCAGTACCAAGTTTAATGTCTGTTTCTTACTGGTCAAATAGTTCTTCTGGTCCCGATTAAACTTTCTTGCGAGATATCCCACCGGGTTTTCAAGGTCAAGGATGCCTTCTATCAATAACGCGGCTGTGTGGCAATGTTTTCGAAAAGGTGGCTGCCAACGCACTTCGGCGAACCTATGTTGGCGATGAATTTCGATCGACCAACACTTATGATGTAGGATTCCGAACGTGGAGTGGTAAACGAACATTTCTTGGCTGACACATTTACACGCCTGCAGTGCGTATACAGTCTCTTGTTTCCGTGTGCTTTGGGCACCAAAACAATAGGGATCTCCAATCACTGCAACTCAATTCAATAAGGGCAGCACAGTGGGGGCAGTGGTTAGCCCTGCTGCCTCAAGGCGCCATGGTCACAGGTTCGATCCCGGTCCCGTGTCACTGTCCGTGTGGCGTCTGCCAATTCTCCCGTGTTTGCGTGCGTTTCGCACCCACAACCCAAGATTGTGCATGATAGGTGGATTGGCCAATGTAAATTGCCCTTTAATTGAAAAAAAAATGAATTTGGTACTCTAAATTTATTTTTAAAAAATCTCATTCAATATAGTGATTCTGGAGCAGGTACACAATTTGCTCCTGTGTCTGCAATTACATAATTAGATTTAAAATTTATTTTATTGATTGGAGCGATGACCGCCCCCCCCCCCCCCCCCCCCCCACGCCGATATCATGATCCACGTTTTATCTACTTTATTCCCGCAAAAACACTGGTTTCTTTCTGAGAGCTCCCTTTCGCTCGGAGCTGGGAGTTGTTTTTACCACTAATTTGTATTTGCGGGATTTTCTTTTTGTCAGTCTGCTTTTTGGAAATTCTATGGCACAAGTTGCCGCCTCCTATTCCCCCTGCGTCCTTGCTTCGTTCTCAGGCCAATTTAAAAGAGCAACTTGTAACTCACTCCCAGTGAGTCATCCCAGTAAGCCATAGAAGACACAGCCAGAGTGACTTTGGGAATTTGGAGCTTGGTGGGAACTGAACTTGTAAGACTATTGGTTTTTAAATTTCAGGATTTTAATTTAATTTAATCTAGAAATTGTGCAGTGAAGGTTAATTAGGTGCTGCTCCACCCACTCATATAACTGATTGGCAGTTATCTGTCGGTCAACTGAGGCACTGATTGGAGTTACTTTGAATTAACCTTTGAATGTGGGAGGGGGGGGGGCGGGGGGGGGGGGACGACGACGACGACAACGACCCATCTCAGGCCAATAAAAAGAGCAACTTGGAACTCCCTCCCAGTGAGTTCTCCCAGTGAGGCAGAGAAGGCACAGCCAGAGTGAGGCGCATCAAAGTGTGAGTTTGGGAATTTGAATTTAGGTGGAAATTCGACGCTAGGTGGAAGGAGGTGCTTTCTATGCCTGGTAAGTGACTGGTAAGTATATTTTCTTTTCATTTGTCTATGTATATTTTTGTTTCGTTTTTAGGCACTGTAGTTGTATAGGTTCATCTCATGTTTAAGACACAGCATGCCTTCCCATTACCGTGCCACCCTCCTCTTGTGCGATGTGGGAGTTCAGGGACACGTCCACGGACTCTGGCTCCTTCACGTGCAAGATGTGTGTCTAGCTGCAGCTCCTGTTATACCGCTTGACATCTCTGGAGCTACGGGAGGATTCGCTCTGGAGCATCTGCAGTGCCGAGGACGTCGTGTAAAGCATGTTCGCTGAGTTGGTCACAAAGCAGGTGACAATTACTGACGGAGATAGAAATGGGTGACCAAATGACAGAGCAAAGGAGGAAGGCAGTGCAGATGAACCCTGGAGTCAAATCTCTGCAAAACAGATCTAGGATTTGGGAACTGTTGTGGTAAACATGGGAACGCAGCAGCGGCAGGTTCATGGCACCGTGGCAGACTCTCCTGCGCAGGAGGGATGGAAGAAGAATGGCCGGGCCAAAGTGATAGTGCATTGAATCGTAAGGGAATAGGCAGGCCGTTCTGCGGACGTAATCGAGACGCCAGAATGCTGTGTTGGCTCCCTGGTGCAAGGGTCAAGAGTATCTCGGAGCGGTTGCAGGATATTCAGGGGGAAAGGGGGCGCTGGTTAACAGCGAGCTGTCGTGGTGCATATAGGCACCGACGATACACGTGAAAAACGGGATGAGGTCGTACGAGCTGAATTCAGGGAGTTAGGAGTTAACTAAAAAGTAGGACCTCAAAGGTAGTAATCTCAGGATTGCTATCGGTGCCACGAGCTAGTCTGAGTAGAAATGTCAGGATAAATAGGATAAATGCGTGGCTAGAGAGATTGTGCAAGACAGAGCGATTCGAATTGCTTGAGCATTGGAACCGGTGCTGGTGGAGGTGACACCAGTAAAAACTGGATTGTCTGCACCTGGGCATGACTGGAACCAATATCCCGCGGTGGTGGTGGGGGTGTGGGTGGTGGGGGGGAGGTCGGTGTTGGCTCGGGTTGTTGGGAGCGTTGAAACTAATGTGTCAGGGGTGTGGCAACTGATGCAGGAAGTGTCGAAAGGAAGTAAAACGGGGACAGAAACGAGAGGCATAGGGGGAAAGTGCAAGGCAGAGAAGCGAGAGTCAAAAATCAAGAAGGACCACAGTACAGGGTACATTGACTGAGGAGAGCTCAGTATATTGTCCCAGTAATGCTAAAACGAGTAAAACGGAAAGTATACGCATAAATGGAAAGTGATGCAGCAGGTTATTGCATGAAGATATGTATTTTGTGATCAGGAAAGTTTGGAGAAAAGTTAAAAGGAAAAGTAACTTCGGAGAGGTTACTGATAGAGGTGCTACGATTCAAAACGGCAGTATAAAAGCCAACATAAGGGTACTTTACCTGGATGCCCGTAGTGTTCGGAATAAGGGAAATGATTTGATATTGCAAATCATCGTGAATGTCTACGATTTAGTGGCCACTACTGAAACATGGTGAAAGAATGGTCACGGCTGGCAGTTAAATATCCAAGTGCATCGAACTATTCGGAGGGACACATCGGATTGGAGGTGGTGTAGCTCTATTATTAAGACTATAAGACCATAAGACAGAAGATTAGAATTAGGCCACTTGGACCATCGAGTCTGCTCCGCCATTCAATCATGGCATGATATGTTCTCATTCCCATTCTCCTGCCTTTTCCCAATAACCCCATATCACCTTATTAATCAAGAACCTATCTATCTCGATCTTAAAGACACTCAGTGAATTGGCCTCCACAGCCTTCTGCGGAAAAGAGTTCCACAGATACATCATCATCTGGCTGAATAAATTCCTCCTCATCTCTGTTTTAAAGGTTCCTCCCTTTAGACTCAGATGGTGCCCTCTCGTTCTACTTTTTCCAACAAGTGGAACCAACCTATCCACGCCCACTCTCTCCAGGCCTCGCAGTATCTTGTAACTTTCAATCATATCCCCTCTCATCCTTCTAAACACCAACAACTACAGACACAGAGTACACAAACGTTCCTCATATGGCACGGTCTTCATTCCAGGGAACATTCTTGTAAACCACTTCTGGACCCTTTCCTAGGTCAGCACATCCTTTGTTTGATACGGGCCCCGAAACCGCTCACAATACTCCAAATGGGGTCTGACCAGAGCCTTATGCAGCTTCAGAAGTACATCACTGTTCTTGTATTCTAGCATTCTTGATATGCATGCTAACATTACGTTTGCCTTTTAACTGCTGACTGAACCTGCACTTTAACTTAAAGAGAATCATGAGCGAGGAGTCCCAAGTCCCTTTGCGCTCCTGCTATCCGAAGAAATTCCCCATTTCGAAAAGAGTCTGTGCACTTCCGGTAGCGGCCATGACCTGCTAGATCACGCGAACGGCTGCTCCCGCCGGGATCGGTGTTTCGGGCCGCTTAAAGGAGCGGCGGCGGCAATTAAGAGGAGGGACCGGCGTGGTAACAGACGTGGTAGAGCCCCCCCCCCCCCCGCCCCGCTGGTGAATGGAGAGGACCAGGAGCAGAGCCGGCAGACGCACGGACCCGTGGAAGTAGGTCGAGAAGTTCCGGGAGGACAAAATGGCGGCCGGAGAAGAACGGGAGCTGTGGGCCCAGTGGTCCAGAGAACAGCAGGAGCGCCTTAAAGACTGCTTCATGGAGCTGAACACGGAGATACTGGCCTCCATGGAGAGAATTGTGGTGACCCATAAGGAGCAGGAGAAGGAGATCAAGGAGGTGAGGAGGAAGGTGGCGGAGAACGAGGACGAGATCCTGGGCCTGGTGGTGAAAGTGGAGGTGCACGAGGCACTCCATAACAGATGGCAGAAGAGGCTGGATGACCTTGGGTGCAGATCTCGGAGCCACAATCTGCGGATCCTGGGCCTCCCTGAGGAAGCGGGGGGGGGGGGGGCGGATGCTAACAAAGTAAGTGGCCACAATGTTGGGGACCCTAATGTGCGCGGTGGCCTTGACGCGGATCCTGGGGGACTTCGGGAGGTTCTCGGGGTATAGGTTGAACGTGGGGAAGAGTGAGCTGTTCGTGGTCCACGGTAGGGGGCCAGGAGGAAACACTGAGGGAGCTCCCGCTCAGGATAGTGGAGAGGAGCTTTCGGTACTTGGGGATACAAGTGGCCAGGAACTGTGATGCCCTGCGCAGGCACAACATAACCCGGCTAGTGGAGCAGATGGAGGAGAGTTTAAAAGGTGGGATATGCTCCCGCTTTCCTTGGCGGGACGGGTGCAGACTGTGAAGATGACGATTTTTTTCTCCTCTGGTTCCTCTTCATATTTCAGTGCCTCCCATTCTCCCCTCATTTGTGTGGGTTCCGCTCACACAAGCCAAAAATGTGCACGATAGGTGGATTGGCCACGGTAAATTGCTCTTTAATTGGAAAAAAATGAATTTGATACTGTAAATGTTTAAATAAAAATCTCAATTGAATAAAGTGATTCTGGATCAAGTACTCAATTCAGTCCTGTGTCCGCGATAACATAACTAGATTTAACCTTTATTTTATTGATATCAGCGATGTCGCCCACACCGACATTTTGGATCATGAACCGCGTGATACCTACTTTATTCCCGCAAATACAGTTGAAATAAAAACGGCTGGCGTTCTAAAAGTTCACTTCGGCTCTTACACGGGATTTGCTTTTACTACTAATTTGTATTTCCGGGACTTCCTTTTTGTCTATATGCTTTTTGGAAAATCTTTGCCACAGTTTGACGCCTCATCTTCCTCCTGCTTGGTTGCTTCGTTCTCAGGCAAATTTAAAAGAGCAACTTGTAACTCACTCCCAGTGAGTTCCCCCAGTGAGCCAGAGAAGGCACAGCCAGAGTGAGGCGCATCGAAGAGTGAATTTGGAAATTTTGAGCTAGGTGGGAAGTGAACTTGTCAGACTGTTGCTTTTTAAATTTCACTTTTCTGTTTTAATTTAATCTAGAAACTGTGCACTGAACATTAATTCGGGGCTGTTCCGCCCACTCATACTACTGATTTGCGGTTAATTGCCAGTCACCTTAGGAACTGATTGGAGTTACTTTGATCTAAAATTAGCAAGTGGGGGTGGAGGGTTGGGGGTGGGGGGGGGGGGGCTCATCTCAGGCGTATCGTGGAGTGATTTGGGGAATTTGAATCGAGGTGGAAATTTGAAACTGGGTGGGAATTTGAAACTGAGTGGGGAGAAGGCGCTTTTTATGGCTGGTAAGTAGCTTTTCTTTTCATTTGTCTAGATATTGTTTTGGTTTTATTTTTAGGCATTGTAGTTGTTTAAGTTCATCTCAGGTTTAAGACATGGCAGGCGGCTCCTTCCCCGTGTCATGCACCTCGTGTGCGATGTGTGAGCTCAGGGACACATCCTCAGACCATGGGTCCTGCGCGTGCAAGACGTGTATGTAGCTGCAGGTCCTGTTATGCCGCTTGACGGCTCTCGAGATCCGGCTGGACTCACCTTGGAGCATCCACAATGCTGAGGAGTCGTGTAAAGCTTGTTCGCTGAGTTGGTCATGTAGCAGGTGAAAATTATTGAGGGAGACAGAAAGTGGGTGACCAATAGGCAGAGCAGAGTAGGAAGGCAGTGCAGATGTGCCCTGCAGTCAACTCCCTGCAAAACAGATATACGATTTGGGTACTATTGAGGCAAACACGGGAAGGCAGCAGCGGCAGGTTCATGGCATTATTGTCGGGGAATAGACAGGGGGTTCTGCGGAAGCAATCGAGACTCCAGGACGGTATGTTGAATCACTGCTGCAAGGGTCAAGGATATCTCGGAGCGGTTGCAGGACATTCTGGGTGTAGGCCTGCTGGCGGTCGTGGACAGCCAGCTGTCATGGTGCATATCGGCACCAAGGATATAGGTGAAAAGCTGAATTCAGGGTCTTTGGAGTGAAACTAAAACGTAGGACTTCAAAGGCAGTAACCTCAGGCTTGCTATCGGTGCCACGAGCTAGTCAGAGTAGAAATGTCAGTATAAATAGGATGAATGTGTGGCTCTAGAGATGGTGCAAGAGGGAGAGATTCAAATTCCTGGGGCTTTGGAACCGGTTCTGGGGGAGGAGACACCAGTACAAACTGGAGTGCCTGCATCTGGGCAGGACTGGAACCGATGTCCTGTGGTAAGAGGGGAGAGGGGGGGGGTCGGTGTTTGCTTATGTTGTTGATGAGTGTTTAAACTAATATGGCAGAGGGATGGGAACCGATGCCGGAAGTCAGAGGGAAATAAAACGGGGCAGAAACGAACGGCAGTCAGTGGAAAGAGCAAGGCAGAGTAACCACAGTCAAAAATCAAAAAGGGCCATAGTACAGGGTATATTGGCTGAGGAGAGCTCAGTCAATCGGCCCAGTAATACTAAAAGGAATAAAACGGGATGTCAACACATAAATGGAAAGTGACGCAGCAGGTTATTACATGAGATCTGGGTTTTGCGATCAAGAAAATTAGGCGAAAAGTTAAAAGGAAATATAACTTAGGAGAGGTTACTGACAGAGGTGTTAAGATTCAAATCGGCGGTATAAAAGCCAATAGAAGGGTACTTTACCTGGATGCTCGTAGTATTCGCAGAAAGGTAAATGAGTTCACGTCGCAAATCAACGTGAATGACTAAGATTTAGTGGCCATTGAAACATGGTTAAAGCATGGTCACGGCTGGGTGTTAAATATCCAAGTGTATCGACCTATTCGGCAGAACAGATTGGATGGTAAAGGAATTGATGTAGCTCTGTTATTAAGACCATAAGATCATAAGACGTAGGAGCAGAATTATTCCACTTGGCCAATCGAGTCTGCTCCGCCACTCAATTATAGGTGATATTTTCTCATCCCCATTCTCCTGCCTTCTCCCGATAACCCCTGATCACCTTATTAATGAAGGATCTATCTGTCTCTGTCTTAATGACACTCAGTGAATTGGCCTCCACAGCCTTCTGCGGCAAAGAGTTCCACAGATTCGCCATCCTCCAGCTGAAGAAATTCCGCCTCATCTCTGTTTTAAAGGATCCTCCCTTTAGTCTGAGGTGGTGTCCTCTGGTTCTCGTTTCTCCACGTCCACTCTATTCAGGCCTCGCAGTTTCTTGTAAGTTTCAATAAGATCCCCTCTAATCCTTCTAAACTCCAACGGCTTCAGACCCAGAGTCCTCAAACGTTCCTCATGCGACAAGGTCTTCATTCCAGGGATCATTCTTGTGAACCACTTCTGGACGCTTTCTAAGGCCAGCACATCCTTCCTTCGATACAGGCCCCAAAACCGCTCACAGTACTCCACATGGGGACCGACCAGAGTCTTCTACAGCCTCAGTGGTACATCCCTGGTCTTGTATTCTAGCTCTCGTGACATGAATGCTGACATTGCTTTGGCCTTCTTAACTGCCGACTGAACTTGCACTTTAACTTTAAGAGAATCGTGAACAAGGACTCCGAAGTCCCTTTGTGCGTCTGCTCTCCAAAGCATTTCCCCATGAAGAAAACAGTATATGCCTGAATTCCTCCTTCCAAATTGCATAACCTCACACTTTTCCACATTGAATTTCATTTGCCACTCCATTGCCCTCTCTCCTAGCTTGAGCAAGTCCTTCTGCAGCCCCCTTGCTTACTCAATACTACCTATCCCTCTGCTGATCTTTGTATCATCTCCAATATTTGCCTTCAGTAACTTCTTCAAGATCATTATAGCATATTGTAAAACGTTGTGATCCCAGCACAGACCCCTGAGGCAAACCACTAGTCACTGTCTGCGATCCTGAAAAAAGACCCCTTTATCCCCATTCTCTGCCTTCTGCCAGTCAGCCAATCCTCTATCCATGCCAGTATCTTACCCGGAACACCATGATCTCTTAATTTATTTAACAGTCTCCACTGTGTCACCTTGTCATAGGCCTTCTTGAACTCTACATAAATCACAGCCGCTGCTTCTCCTTTGTCTAACTTGCTTGTTACCTCCTCAAAGAATTCTAACAGATTGATCAGACACGACCTCACTTTGACAAAGCCGTTCTGACTCAGTCCTATTTTACCATGCCCTTCTAAGTGCTTCGCGATCTCAAATTTAATAACAGACTCTAAAATCTTACCAATCACCGAAGTCAGGCTAACCAGTCTATAATTTACCGTCTTCTACCTCCCTCGCTTCTTAAACAGTGGTGTTGCATTAGCCAACTTCCAGTCCTCTGAGACCTTTCGTGCCTCCAGTGGAGTGTAATGTGTAATGCGGCACGCTGCGAGCCTTTTAAATGTAGAGGAACCGGTACACGTGCAGTGCCGTATTTTCTGTTGTAAAAGCCCATGGATTCGCATTTGGCGTCAACACTTCATCTCAGAAACGGAGAACCCAGGCTCGGCCGTCCTCTAATCAGTCTCATTTCGAAACAACCGTGAGCAGCAATAACTCGTGAATAATGAGAAAACAAAAAATATCATTTCTGAAGGCCGTTGTTAGAGGTACAATTTTGTGCACTTACGTATTTTGCATTCACACGCATGCGATCGATTTTGAAATGGAAGTTGATGAATAGAATCGACAAATATACAGATCTTACAAATAGTTGTGCCAGCGATGGGTGTGCGTCAATATATCCAATCACAGAGCAGTTAAGGGCATGCGTTGGTCAGCAGCAATGCACCAGGAAACAGACATATAGGTTTCTGACCACATCTGTTCCGAGATTTCGAAACAGGCCATATTTGATCAAATATATAAAAACGCAGATATTTAGAGGGAAAGATATAAACGAGATCGAACCTATAGATATTGTGAAGACAAGTTGAGGCATGAAGTGCGATTTCCATGATTCGAAGCGTCGTTGAACACACTGAGTTTATGCAAATCATGAATAAACCTCAGCTTCAAAATCAAATTAATGATTCATTTGAAGGCAATGATATACTGGGAAATACAATGAAGCATTAGACGGTTCAACTTTAAAATCGAACTGATCATGCTGTGGGCCATATTTCCCTCTTGTGAAAAACGAAATTACAAATTACAGCTTGTTTACTCCCTAAAACGCGCAGACTGCGTTGGTTTAAATTCTTAAATTCAATCCCTCTGCTAATGAACTCTGGCACATCACCAACCTTCTTCACAGCTCTATCCACTTGAGTGGCAACTTTCAAAGGTCTATGTACATAGACCCAAATATCTATCTGCTCCTCCACATTGACAAGAACCCTACCGTTAGCCCTGCATACCGAATTCATATTTGTCCTTCCAAAATTGACAACCTCACAGTTTTCAGGGTTAAACTCCATTTTCCACTTCTCAGCCCAGCCCTAATCCTATTTTTGTCTCTTTGCAGACGCCAACAGACCTGCTCATGATCCACAACTCCACCAATCTTCGTATCGTCTGCAAATTTACTGACCCACGTTTCAACTCTCTCATCCAAGTCATTGATGAAAATGACAAACAGCAGATGGCCTAGAAATGATCGCTGCGGTATGCCACTGGTAACTGGGTGCCAGGCTGAATATTTGCCCACCTCCACCACACTCTGACTTCTACCGGTTTGCAAGTTCGTTATCCAACTGGCCAAATTTCCCACTATCCCACACCTCCTTACTTTCTACATAAGCCTACCATGGGGAACATAACCAAATGCCTTACTAAAATCCACGTACACTACATCCACTGATTTACCTTCATCCACGTGCCTGGGCATCTCCTCAAATAATTAAATAAGACTTGTGAGGCAAGGCTTACCATTCACAAATACGTGCAGACTATCCCTATTCAAGCAGCGGTCTTATATGATTTTCAGGGAGCAACATTTATCAAGCAAAGCCAATATGGATAATCGATGGGTGTTTCATGGAGTTGTCTAATTGTGCTAAACTGTACATTAACGTAGAGGTACTGTATAACGTTGCCGAGAGTATATCGTTCGCTCTCTCTATCTGAACCTCCCTCTCTCACTAACTGGATGCAATTTGATACGTTTTTGCTTTTGTGTCTATGTCTGCCTGTGTACAAGTATGATTTTCCATTAATACGAGTGAGGGAATGGAAGTAATCAGCAAGATTCGTTGAGAGATATAGTCAGACCGAGGCAAATAAATATACGTTGAAATTGTGTTAATTAATCTAACGTACTGAACCCAATGACTACTTTTAGAACATGTAGCTCGAATAACTTTCTTTGCTTCAAGATATTCGCACGACATTGCAGAAGTTGTGGTCAGAAATTAATGATCAAAATTTGGCATTATGACATGTATTACATTGCAACAGTCCATGTCTGACTCAGAAATAGGCAGCACAAAGCATTCGACAACAGTCAACAATCAATTTCTCGATATGCCGGTGCTATATAGTGTCTTAATGAGTTCTGGACCATACGACTTTTATTGGCTGTAAATAAGAGCCAGTGACAGACTAATTGATTCTAAATAAGATGATGTTGGAATATGTTTTCAATCTTGCTGGAGACCTAGAAATATGCAATTTTAAAAACTTCTATTGGTTTTACTTTGGTTTAAAGTATCTCCACTATATCAGAATAAAACCACACTGATCAATGGGTGCAATAATCTTTATTCGTGTCACAAATAAGTTGAGATTTACGTTGCGAGGAAGTTACTGTTAAAATCCACTTAGTCGCCAAACACCAGCGCCTGTTAGATTGATGTACATGTACTTGTGGCTTGACGATGTATTATGTGCTTTCCGGATCTTTCTTCAAGATCATCTGTTGCATTTCCATGTGCCGCCTTGTCGGGCTCTGCTTGCTGTTCTTTACAACAGGGGAATCGTTGATAATGTTCACAAGTCTTTTCTTATGGTTTGCAGCTCTAACAAAGGGCAAAGATGGTAGGGAAGCAATCGTGAAATCATCGTATCCCTGCTTGGAATTGGGGGGGACTAAAGGATGAAGAGAAAGTACTTTGTTAACTTAAAAATGATAATGTCGTGGGGGTAGTAATAGTTTAAAATATCTGGAAGCAGGATTAATTTTTCAAGGCTTAAATGGCGGCATTAGGGTAAAAAGTATATTTCATTAAATCGATGTATTTGCAAAGGAGAGGGAACAAAGGTCTCAACGGTTGTTGAGGAATCTTATCGAAAATTATGCTGATATTTACAACATTTTCTGATATCTGTTGTCATAACTGGTTTAACACAGGGCTAAATCGCTGGCTTTGAAAGCAGACCAAGGCAGGTCAGCAGCACGGTTCAATTCCCATACCAGCCTCCCCGAACGGGCGCTGGAATGAGGCGACTAGGGGCTTTATACAGAAAATACATTTGAAGCCGACTTGTGACAATAAGCGATTTTTATTTCATTTCACTATATATATATATATATACAAACACATCTGCATAGTCAGAAGTCTATAGAGAACAAAAATCAGCGGTTAAGATTAGCAAGCTGAATGCAAGGACATAAACTGATCAAATTTCAAGACAAGGAAACAGAAACAGAAATATATTTTTCAGTGAGAATGAAATAAAAACGTCCTGGCATGCCTCGCCAGAACGTTTCAATGGCACATGGGGCAGAACGTAGGACATTCGAACACCAGTCACAAACATGAGCTGTCCAGCATCAGAGTCAATGTTATGGGTTTTCGTCATATATACAGAAGGAAATGTGCCGAGAGTTGGGTGCCGCCACATAACGGGAACTTAGAGACAGTGTGCTGTTTGACCAGCGCTATATGTGAAGGACGAGAGGCAAAATGACAGGTAATTCCCAGATATATTGTAAACAAAAAGAGGAAGTGCAAGAATTGGAGCATTCTTGAGGATTTATGATGCATGCGGTCATCACATTTCTGAACAAAGGGTCATCGTGTGATAATGTAATCATCCGAATATTGAATAGCTAATTGTTCATCGATTTGAAGTACAACAAAAGACTTGTGAATGTACAGACGCATAAAGCGGAACCACTTTAATATAAACCGAAAGAGGCGTATTAACCTCTTGCAGGAAAAGAACACAAACAATGAAAGGCTATTTAAGCAGCTCGGCTGTGGTTGAGGTGATTATTAACATACAAGTACGTTGGAATGCTTCTCCTGTGTTTTTTTTCTTTTTAACAGCATAAGAACATAAGAACGAGGAGCAGGAGTAGGCCACCTGGCCCCTCGAGCCTGTTCCGCAATTCAGTGTGGTCATCGCTGATCTTTTGTTGACTCAGCTCCACTTTCCGGCGCGATGACCATAACCCTGCATCCCTTTATTCTTCAAACAATTGTCTATCTTTATCTTACAACGATTTAATGAAGGAGCCTCAACTGCATCACTGAGTCACTGCAAGGTATTCCGCAGATTCACAACCCACTGGGTGAAGAGGTAGCTCCTAAACTCAGTCCCAAATCTCCTTCCCGTTATTTTGAGGCGATGCCCCCTAGTTCTGCTTTCACCCGCCAGTGGAAACAACCTGCCTGCATTTATCCTATCTATTCCCTTCATAATTTTATATGTTTCAATAAGATCTCCCCGCATCATTCTAAATTCCAACAAGTACAGTCCCAATCTACACAACCTCGCCTAGAATCCAACCCCTCCTGCTCTGGGATTAACCAATTGAATCTCCTCTGCACACTCTTCAGCGCCAGTACGTCCTTTCTCAGGTAAGGAGACCAAAACTGAACACAATACTCCAGGTGTGGCCTCCCTAATACCTTATACAATTGATGCATAGCCTCCCTCGTCTCAAACTTCATCCCTCTAGCAATGAAGGACAAAACTACATTTGTCTTCTTAATCACTAGTTACATCTGTCAACCAACTTTTTGCGACTCATGCACTAGCACACCCAGGTCGCTCTGCACAGCAGAATGTTTTAATATTTTATCCTTTAAATAAGAATCCCTTTTGCTGTTATTCCTATCAAAATGGATAACCTCACATTTGTCAACATTGTATTCCAGTTGCCAGGCGCTAGCCCATTCACTTAACCTATCCAAATCCCTCTGCATACTTCCGGTATCCTCCGTATTTTTTGTTTATCACTCATCTTCGTGTCGTCTGCAAACTTGGACACATTGCACTTGGTCCCCAACTCCAAATCATCTATGTAAATTGTGAACAATTGTGGGCCCAACACTGATCCCTGAGAGACACCACGAGCTGCTGATTGCCAAGAATAGAAACACCCATTAATTCCTATTCTTTGCTTTCTATTAATTAACCAATCCTCGATCTATGCTACTTAATGCCATGCATCTTTCTGAGGTGTTAATATCTGAAAAATACTCGGACAATAGTTGTATCTTTTTTTACTTAACGTTCTTCGTGTTACATGCTTACAACTATTGCTTTGAACAAATATCCGATCTTCTGTCCAAACAGCATTTTGAGACTTTATTTAGATGAATTTGTCACAGAAAGGTTTGAGAAACAGATAAAATACATTAGTAGGTATACGTATCGCACGAAACACGTTTATGTTTCTGCGAGCAAACTACTTGAAAATATTTCAACGTGGAGACAATAATAATGCGCTTTTCAGAAAGCGAAATACATCAAAACGTGCAAATCTGGAAGCAAATAATTACTTCACTGAAGAGAGATTTTTGACCTACAGACTGAAATAATGTTTTATTAATATTTCGGGTGCTCTCCTCCGAAATCAAATATATTATATCCTGTACATCTAATCAAAATGTTGTGCTACATTTGGTAGCATTGCATGGTGTGGTGGGAAAGTGCGGAGCTGCGTTTCTGTAATCAATTTGACCAGAAAGGGCATGGAACCTGGCTTGATGGGGCTGAAATATAGCTTTTTTGCCTTGTGGTTATCCAATTGCGGTAAATTCCACAGTACATTGCATTGGAAGTCCTGCCTTAAAGGGCAGGACGACACCCAATAATTATGTAGTCTCCTGGCCATAATTGCGGCGTTAAATCGCCTTCAGCAGAATATTTTGAACAAAAGAATCGGGAAAGGGCAAATGTTTTTAAGCCACATGCAGCAACAGATGGATAACTCTCACAGGATGGAAGTGCTTCGTTTTATTCTTAATTGGTGGACGAACGGAAGCGACCTGAAAAGGTCAATCGAATTTAATGTGTCCAAATTGTTTCGTCGAGCTGTCACGCAAACAGATGTATGTCACTGTTAAGTTGTTAAGAATAAGTAATAGTTCTCATTGATTAACTTTGCTCGGTCTGTCCATTTATCTATCAGTCTCACTCGTGCTATTTGTTTCTTTCTGTTCATTCCTGTATCATGCAAAATCACACTTGCACACATACAAACACAGAAGAACACATAGACATACTCAAGACTCAAACATATATCCGCAGATAAATAATTAAGGAGAGTTGCAAAGGGAAAATGCATGCAAACATGTACAGATGGTGAGATAGCGAGAGAGTGAGAGATACGGTGAGAGATTAACAGGAAAAAGGGCGATGTAGACATTCAGAATTGCATACCTCCCGACACGCAAAGGCGGGCAACGAGAAAGACATGTAAAAGACGACGCATTTACTCGACATAGATGGAACAGGATTTCACATCGGTATTTGCAATCAGAGGGCCAATTGGTCAGAGCAAGGTACTCATAACAAACTAGAAGTGAATAGTTCATCCGGCACCAAGAGCCGGATTCACAAAAATCGTAATGGAAAGGTAGATAACGCACCCACTGTGAAACATAGTTCAATAAGTTAGTATAATTACATATGCGGCACTTGACTTCATATCTTGACGCAAACAGAACATATTTCATTTGAGCTTCTCTACACGCACAGGTAACCCCGGTGGCCCGCCGAAGACCAACACTGCCCAACATGCAAGGACACATGCCAGCCGCAAAGGCCGGGTGCCCTGGCCGCTGATGCCATCATCGACCCAAGCCGTGGGCTGAATGCGTCGGATTGTTGTCTGAAAGTGTCATTGTTGGTGCCCCCCGCCCACACACACACACACCAGGACAATGCCTTGCGCAACAAGCGGGAGCGGAAGACGACCGGAGGAGGCCTACCAGACTTACAGACCGTCACCATGGCCGAGCAGCGGGCACTGAACGTGGTCGGCAGCCCAGACAAATGGGAAGTCGCCGACGCGGAGGGTCTCGTTGGTGGGCGACCCAGTGAGACCCTGCTCAGTTGCGGATCCCCATGAAACAGGTGTGGCCAACCCTCTCCCCCATCCCTCCCATCCCGCACGCACCACACCCCCACACGTCTCACGCCCCTCATCGCACAGCCCTGACCCCCATCAAATACACCGCAAACACCCATGTTCCACGTCCTGACCTCATCAGATACACCTGACCCGCCACACCAGCCACACCCCGCTCAGCCCACTCCCCCTCACCCCCAACATTCAGCCATTCCCTCCTCAACCCAACCACCATTCACCAGCTCACACCGCAAACTCCCTTAACTCCTCATCCCACCCACCCCAGGACTCAACGTTCACCCTCTTCACCGAACAGCCCCTCCCCACGCACCTCCGTCCCGCTGTCTAACCATTGAGGTATTCTTGTATCTTTCAGGACCTGCCGGATATGGGGCCGGTCCTTCCGGAGCTCCCTCCTCAAGCCAGTGTCAGAGACCCTGCACTCCAGGCGGCCAAGCACTGACGGGGTGAGCAGCCGGAACAGCAGCTCACTGTCCGACACTGAGGAGACCCCGGTGTTCGTGTCGGAGGATGTCACGGAGTTTCCAGCGCAGCTGTCGTTAAACTCTTCTCCATCTCAGAGTCTTTTACCTCGATTGGTGACTTCAGTGAAGTGTCTCCTGGGACACTATTGGTGGGCACGTCACATTTCATCCGGCACAGCAGGTGGACGTAGGAGAAGCGAAGGAGCCGGACGGTCGGACCGCAGGCCGCCCCAGGAAGCAGCTGCCACCCAGACCGGCCCTGGATCCTGGAACATCCAGTCCCACATACAGTGGAGATGCAGTCAGAGACCCAGGCACGACAGGAGAAAATGACGGCCTGTTCCAGCACCTGAAGGCACAGGTGGAAGGGTCCATCCGCGTGCAGGAGCAGGTGATCAAGCGTATCACGCAGCTGACACCGCACGGGTGGCGTTCGTGGCTGAGGCAATCGGCCGACTGTGCCGGATATGCGTCAGCGTATAGAAGGTTTGGGACTTAGTGCAGGCGGATACCGGGGTACAGGGCAGGGCTGCCTTCACACAGGGCGCCATGTGCGTGCCAGAGACACCTGGAAATAAAAGCGGCGCTCCTCAGCATTGCCCCGTCGCAGCACGCCATTGTTGCAAACGTTGGCGACATTTGCCAGGCGCTAGCCTGCAAAGCGCAGACTCAGAAGGAGGAGTCCCACACACATACGGAGGTGCCCCACACCCAGAGGGACGTAGCCCATTAACAGCCTGGTGTGGCGCAGACCCAGAGGGACGTGGCCCACATCCGAAGGGACGTGGCACAGTCACTGGCAGATGTGGCACGGACCCTCACTGTGGTTTAGCATTCCCAGAGATGGTCCACTCCCTGTGCTCCATGACAGCGACCGTGCAGTTCCAGGGCGGGAGCATCAGAGAGAGCATCCAGGACTGGCAACGCCCAGTGGCGGCGGGGCCATTGGTGGAGGTCCGTTCGCACCACCATCTCATGGAGTAGCCCAGTGGCTGTCGGGCAAACCGAGGGGGGGAGGATGTACTGAGGCCCGTGCCGTTGACTCCCGCAGGTGAGGTGCCGGAAGAGCGCGGCACCTCGAGCTCCCCCCCCCACCCCCACACTCCTGTCTGTGCTGCATTTGGTGGAAGCTGGTAGAACAGGGCGGCAGCAAGCCCTCCGGGGCGCCTGACAAGCACCCAGGCCCATTCAAACCAGGTGGCCCCAGGTGTCGGGCGCCAAAGGGGAGTCTTGTCGTAGGGCAGTAGTCGCAGCAGGCGATCTCCACGCCTGCTGTACCCTATGGGGATCGACCTAGGCATAGTGTTAGGGTCCGTAAGGCCAGAAAGTTAGTCAACAGTTAGTTGGCACGGGTGCAGGGCACAGTTGAGTTATAGGGGATAGGGCTCAGACTGTATTTATTTGTTCACAGTTAACACCGGTTAACACCGTTAAAACCAACCTCAATGCATGGCTGATGGTTGTGGGGTTGGCGCGGTCAGTGCTGGCCAGTGGGACTGAGGGCTGGTGTACGAGTGGGTGGGTCTGAGTGGGTGGACCATGCTACTCACTCCCGCCATTGCCCCGACCATCCTCAGCACCCCCACCGCAGAGATTCGACAGGACTGTGTGATGGACTGGCCAGTTCGGATGCAGGTATCACACAGGTAGGAGGTGCTACTGTGGGCATGAGACAGGCATTGTCATACGATGTGGAGCATGAGCTCATTGCGGAGTGGGTAGTCGTCATCCTCCATCCCTGTCCTTGCCCATGGCCAGCAGTCCCACTCCCCCCACCCCCCCCCCCACCAGTCGGTGAAAGGTGAGGCGAGAGACCGTCCTGTGCGCGCTGGCCCTGCCAATGGTGTCGTGCGGCCTACCGTGCCAGCACAAGCCCCATGTCACACTTATTGTCACTCTACCCACCCTTCTCCTCATCCGACGAGGCCTACCGATTCTCCTAATACTCCTCGAGCCCAAAACCCCTCTGCTGCGTCATGTTGTGGAGGGCGCAGCATGCCACGACGATGCGGGCGACCCACCTCGCCTCGTACTGGAGGGCACCTCCAGAACGGCCCAGGGACCTGAAGCGTAACTTCATGATTACGAAGCATCACTCGACTACAGCTCTGGTCGCTGCATGGGCATCGTTGTATCGTGTGTCTACATCGGTCTCTGGCCTCTGGATAGGCGTCATCAGCTGCGGCGACATGCATGCCCTCGATCACCCCCTGGATCCGGGCATCCCGGCGACTGCAGCAAACACCGCCGCCTATGCATGCTGGTGGGCGCGGTTCAGATGGTACTGGCCCGCCTGCGCATCTAGCGAGTCCGGGACGGCACATATGCACCTGTGCGCCGATGTCTGTAAGCTCCCAGACAGGTCCCCACTTGGCGACTGGAAGGACCACGTGGCAAAAAGTTGCGGGTGACCGTCACCTTGAAAGTCACCGGGAGTGGGCGTCCTCCCCAATACACCCACGTGGCCAGCTGTTCCATCATCTGGCAGCTGTGTCTTACAGTCTCTCTGCTCATCTTCAGTCTCCAGCGGCATGCGTGGTCCGGCTGGTCCTCAGGCGACATGGCGTTGCGGTACAGGCATGAAATCGTCCGGTGACACATTGGCACCTCCACCCCCTCGGCCTGTTGGTCGGCCCGCCCTCCAGCCTAAGTGCGCCTGCAACTTGCCCCTCTGCGGCCAGTTCCTCTGTTATAGCCTCCGCCTCCTCTCTCAGCGGGCTCTGGTCACGCTGCCGCAGGGCATCATGCAGAACTCCGGCTATCGCTAGGGCGGTCAGCATCCTGTGTTGTTGTCCGAAAGCCATTGTCTGGAAGAGATGGAAGGATGTTAGCATGGACATACTCCCGTGCCGAAGCAGGTACCATGCGTTACATCGTGGCCGAGGTTAGCACTGCGAGCCATGCCCACGCATGCCTCCAAGCCCCGTACACCGGCGCCATCGGTGCTGCGCAGCTGGCGCCCCTCCCTGCTGCCAGAGGCATCGTTGGCTGGCACTGCTGTAACTGGGAGCAGCCGATTGGGCGGGGTGTTCGCAGGCGGGAGGGGGGGGGGAGTTGCGGTGCGCTGTGACGCGGTGTCAGGTGCAGGGGTGGATGCATCAATACAGCGATGTCATTGTGTAGAACCAGGGGCCAGGGTGCGGTCAGCAAGATGGCCACTGCAATCGCGCTTTGTGCCTGGGTACCGACCCTGCTGTGTGCGGGTGTTCCCCGGCTGCTCGGCCTGCCCCCTCCCCTCCGCCGGTGCTCTCAGGGGCTAGCCTCTGCTGCCAGCAACCAGTAATCACTCCGTGCCATTTCCATATTCCTCTCCCTGACTCAGCAGCTTGGAAACAAGTTCACGATTTCTATTACCACAAGTGAACCACACCATCGGGAATTCGGCCCATCAGTGGCACTGAACTGTGGAGGGCCCGGAGCAGCGGGCGTCAGATACGCTAATGGCATGCCAACAGTGCTTTCAGCCCGCGCGGCGAGCCCGCATCTACTCCAAATTGGTGTGCCTGAGCATCCCGATATGGCGTCAAACCGGCATCTACCGCGATTTCTGCGTCGGAACCTATTCTCCGCCGAGTCGGCAAATGGAGAATCCAGACCCATATCGCAATATTGCATAGGTCCTGGAGGTTTACTCAGACAACAGCGCATATATTTCATTAGGAATAGCCACAAGTTTGCTTGGAAAAAATAGAGTCCACATGTCTTATGGCCAATTAATCTGTTTAGTTACTTTTCAAGAGAACAAAAGGTGTCACGGTATTTCACGACATTTGGAACATATTGGAACATCCCCCCAATTTCATCCGTTCATAACAGTATTCCTCTGTGGTCTTCCCCAACATTTCGTTGCTGCTGCCTGTGTATCAAGTTGAAATTACATATCTCGTCTTTCTCCCCCTTGCTTCCCTTCCGGATATGCCCAATTCCATTTGAAACTCCCTCTCCTTCCCATCCAGCTGGAACCCGCCCGACGTGTTCCTGTGTATATCGCTTCTTATTTTCTATGATTGTTTGCAATTCAAAATATCTGGGGTGGCTCAAAAATCCAATATTCTCCCTTCTCAAAGGGTGCGAGGTGCCCATCACTTATCGTATATTTAAATGGGTTATGAGGTTTTCAATTGTCTCAGCCTTCCTAATCAATTTAAATATTCTGCTTCCAATTCATCTGGCAATCCTATCAATTTGGTAACAAGTACACTTTCCAATTCTGCTATAATTATCTACTGTCTACTTTCAGGTATGATCGAGCCAGATGAAGAGCCTTTTTTTGCAATTTCTTATTTTAATACAACACGTTGTTACTTGATTTGTCTTGTTCCTCACACTGCTTCCGGTGAAAAGTCAAAAATATGCCCACATCCAAATAATTTAGTTGTTTTTACGATCCCGGATTTGCGCTCCTCCAAGTTCCGCCATGCGGTTTTGCAATGTTGTCTGCGATGGCATAGCGACTTGGAAGACTGGTCGTGTCGGTGTATATTTGTTTTTCTGTAATGGAGCGTGGGCTCAATTGAAAACCCAGTGAAAATAAGCAGCCAAATCGTCATGTAATAACAATTGAGAATGTTTTATTAATTAAAGAACACACAAATAAATACGGATAAATAAATTACTTTAGAAAATAAACTATTTGGACCAGCAAAGGCACATATGTTTTCCAGAATGTACAGATGTTCCAAAATTTCCCTCCGATATCTGAACAGCCTAATTATTTCGCTTTCACCCAAACATTGTTCAAAGGTCATAGTTATATCAATCCAATTCAGTGTATATGTGCCACAAAATTCAGGGCTGTTAATCAGGTCTGGGAAACGTCATTTCCTGGCCGTGCATTAATATTTCAAGGACCTTTACACACGTTTATGCAATGCCTTGGCTCTAAGACTTAAAGGAAGATGGTCTTAAATATGGCTTCCAGCTGCTAGATGTAAAGTGGCCTGCAGGATGCTAGATGTTATCTGAATTTCTGAACGCAAGATATAAACTAAACTGACTGCTTCTGAAGCCATTGGTGTCAACTGGTCTGCCTTGTAACTGGGAGAACTTGGCATTTGTACACCAACCTCCCCAACCAGCACACAGAGCTTGCATGTCTACCTTCTGTTTGTTTAGCTGTCTGCTCTCTCCAATCCATGGATTGTAGAAATTAACATGAGGATGCCTCGCTCATCTCCCAATCGGCTAGGTAAACTGATTCTGTATTCAAATATTATTTTCTCTGGCAACGTTCTTACTGAGAAATGTTTATTTCTTGGTGTCTAGATTTGCAGTCAAAAGCGGATTTCTGTGACTAAATCTAGAAATTCCTGTACATTTTGAACTTCCTTTGATGTAATTATACGGAGGGGACACAATTATTATTTTTTTAACCAGATTATCTGCCCAAGGTAATGGGTACCCCATTCTCTCCAGTTTGGTAAAATTTACTTTGTTTCGAATGCCGTAGAGCAAATAATAACCTGATTGGCATATTTTATATCCAAACCACACATCACTCCAAAGCCTTCTAAGCAGGACATTGCATGTGTTTAAGTTACGTGTCATGGATTCATGCTCGCCGTGGTAATCAACACGTATCCCGTACTTAGCCCTATGTGAGATGAAAAAGACTGAAACATTTGACATTTTTGTATAAATGTGCAAAATGTGCCAGGGGCTGATGAAATCATGATGTTCCTTTTATTGCATTTTCGTTTTTCGCTGTGAGGAAGTCGCTACACGGAAATAACGAAACACTCCTTTGATCTTTTGCCTCCCAAGAAAATCCAACAGCCACTGAGTTTTAGGAAGTAGAAGTATATTCAGTTGTGATTGTAAAATAGAAAATCTATTTTCAGGATAGACAGGTAAAAGCATGTCGTCACATTCGATTAGTGACCATTGACTTCCACTTACTATTGTGAGGGACATAATCCTTGCCTCTTGCCCCGTTACCGATTTTGATAGGAAGCGATGAAAAGTACGGAGGAAAATTTTTCAAGAGCGATATTTGGAGGGCGACAATTCAAATTATACACAATGCATAGACATATTGTAGACAGATATAGGCAGTGCAAGAACTTGAACATACTTGAACACCGGCGAGGCATGCGGGAACAACATTTTTGAATAAAGAGTGATAGAATGAATTTTTAAATCATTTAAATATAGAATCGATCTTTTTTGTTCGATTTAAAACACAACAAACACAATAAATATAAAGTACCATACGATGAAATCACTTTTAAATAAACAAAACGATGCATTTGTGCGGTTTCTTAGCATCTCGCAGAAAAAAACATAAGCAAACAGTACAAGGCTATTGAAGCACCTCGGCTCTTTCTGAATTGCATAGTCATATGTAACCATACTGTTATATGTTTCATGTTGTGTTTTGACTTTCTGAGGCATTAGTCACTGCAAAGTAGTGGAAAATCTGTGCATCTTTTTCCATAATTTTCTGAAGTTAACAGTGTGAAACCTTTGAAGTAAAATATGACCTTCCGTACATATCGACTCTTATTTAGAGTCAATAAATAAGTCACCTTTATTAACGTTGCTTCGGTCTGCCAATTTTCTCTCACACAGTCTCTCTCGTGTTTTATTTACCTTTCGTGCATTCCCTTTTATGCAAAATTACACTGAACACAGGCACGCAACAACACACAGCTGATTACCGGAACCTAGGAACATAGGGACATGAAACGTCATTCAGCACCTAGAGCTGACACGCGATTCAATTAGATCAGGACTGATCTCTGACGTAACCCCATATGCCTCCCATATACTTTGATACTTTTGCTGAACATAAATTACCTGCGATTTTAAACGAAGAACTCATCTATCTTCAACTACTGCTTGCGGAAGAGACTGCCACACCTTTACGGCACTTTGAGTGATGGAGTTCTTCCTTAGACCTCTGCTGAACGGTGGAGTTCTAATTTTTACAGTATGCTCGCTTGTGTTAGAATCTGCAAGTTGTTCAAATAGATTATTTCTACGTATGCTGACCATTCCTTGTTAACATTTTGAATACTTTGATAAGATGAGCCTTTAGTCTTCAAAATTCTAGCGAAAACTGGCGTAATATGTGTAATCTGTCGTTTTAACTTAAAACCTGTAATCCGGGTATAACTTTCGTAAACTTGCTCTTCCCTTGCTCCATGCTACAATATCCTCCCGAAACTATGGTGCCAGATCTGCTCACAGTACTCCAAGTGGGTTCTAATCAGTGTTTCGTATGGCTGCAACATAACGCCTGTGACATTATTTTCCAATCCTCTTGATTTAAATGTTAATTCCATTAGACTTCTCATTATTTTCTGCAATTGTTTCTGGCATGTTAAGTTCCAATGCGCCTGGACGTCCGTCTCTTTGGACATTCAATTTACCTAACCACTTTCCGTTTAGAATGTGCTCTACCGGGTTTGTGTCAAAATGGAAATCCTCACACTTGCTTACATTACATTTCATCTGCTAAAATTGTGTCAATTCGCCGATCTGTCAATATGTCCTGACAATGGTCAGCGAACATCTGGGCTGACTGCAATTGCATATTGTGGATACGTAACTTTAAATACCATAATCGACGTCATTAATGAATAATGTAAATAATTGAGTCCCCAACACAGATCCTTCTGGTACACTACTAGTCACCTCCTGCCAATTAGCGTAATTACCCATTATCATCACTCTCTATCGCCCGCCACTAAACTAGTTTCCCACCTCTGTCAGCAATTGCCCGTCAACTTCTTGGGTTTTCAGTTCAGTGAAAGGTCTCTTTTGTGGAGTTCCGGTGGAGGCGATGTGCTGAACAGACACCCACTAGCTTCTTCTCCTCCCAGTTGGGCCTAACACTTTGAATTTATTTGCGTTTTGGGCCCAAAAAGCCACCTGAACCCCATCCAAATACACAAGGCACCAACAGCGCGAGAGAAAAAGAGGATTCCTGCGACCTACAGATCGAGGGGGCGGCGAGAAGTCGGAAGCAGAAGCGAAGGAAAAGGGCAGGAAGAGTGATGAGGTCCTGCAGAAGGAGTCCAGGGAGTTAGGAAGTAAGCTAAAAAGCAGGACATCTAGGGTTGTAATCCCAGGATTACTTTCAGTGCCACGTGACAGTGAGGCTAGAAATAGGAGGATAGTGCAGCTAAACACGTGGCTAAAATGGTGGTGTCGGATGGAGGATTTCAGATATTTTAACAGTTGTAATATCTTCAGGGGCAGGTGGGACCTGTACAAAAGGGGGGGTCATCTGAACTGCAGGGGCAGCGATATCCTGCTTGGGAGATTTTTAATTCACTCGGGAGGATTTAAACTAGTATGGTAGGGACGTGGGAACCAGAATGTGACCTTAGAACGTGTAATAACTGCACGGGAAATAACGAACTAAAATAAAAGTACAACATGACCCTCATGCAAAGAAAAACAGTTGACAAGTGTTAAAAGGGAGGTGGTCAATGCAGGATTGAGGGTGCTGTACCTCAATGCACGCAGTAGATGGAACAAGATAAATGCTGAATACATTGAAATTGCCCGGTACGATGTTGTGGGCAACGTGGTTGCAATCTGATTAGGGATAGGATCTAAATATCCAAGGATATGTGTCCTATCGAAGGACCAGGCAGATGGGTAAAAGAGGCCGTGTTGCATTGTTCATAAGGAATGACGTTAAAATGATAGAAAGGAGATCGTTTGGATCAGAAGGCATAGGATTTGTATGGGTACAGTTGTCCTTGACTTCCATCGTCAACCATAGATACCTTATCCTTCCCAGAGCATGTTTCCTCCTCTTTGGGATTCATTTCTGTTACGTCTCCCGAATAACCCCCCACAGCTCCTTATATTGCTGTTCCACTGTTTTCCCTGCTTGGCTTCATTTCCAACCAAATCTGGCCAGCTCCTCCCTCATGTCTTTGTACTTACCCTTACTTAATTGTAATGCCGTTACATCTAATTCCAGATTTTCCCTCTCAAACTGCAGGGTAAAGTCTATCAAATTAAGTTAATGCGATAGAAAGGAGCGATACAGAATCAGAAGGCATAGCATCTCTGTGGGTAGAGTTAAGGAATCGCAATGCTAAAAAGACACTTATGGGAGTTATGTACAGGCCCCCCAGCAGAGATCAGGACGTGGGCCAGAAAATAAATCAGGGGAGAGAAAAGGCATGTAAAAAAGCAATATTACAATAATCATGGGGGACTTCAATATGCACGTAGACTCGGAAAATGAGGTTGGTACTGGATCCCAAGAAGATGAATTTGTGTAATGCCTAAGAGTTGTTTTTTGTAGCAGCTTGTGACAGAGCCTGGGGACAGGCAATTCTGGATTTGCTGATGGGTACTGGTGCAGACTTGATTCGGGAACTTAAGGTGATGGATCCCGAAGGTGGTAGTGACCACAATATAATACAATTTACCCTGCAGTCTGAGAGGGAGAAGCTGCAATCAGATGTAACGGTATAACGATTAAATAACGGTAGCTACAAAGGCATGAGGGAGGAGCTGCCCAGGGTTTTTTGGGAAATTATCCTAGCAGGGAATACAGTGGAACAACAATGGCAGGACTTTTGGGGGGCTCTTCAGGAGGCATAACATAAATTTATCCCAACAGGGAGGAAAGGCGCGAAGGAGTGGGCAAGTAATAATAGGAAACAAACACATGGCATACGAACTGAATAGTTACTTTGCATCAGTCTACATGGTTGAAGACACCTGTGGGATGCCAGAGCTCCAAGAGAACCAGTGGGCAGAGGTGAGTGCGGATACCATTAATAAGGAGAAGGTTCTGGGGAAACTGAAAGTTCTGAAAGTGGACAAATCACCTGGACCTGATGGACTACACCACCAGGGTTCAAAAAGAGATAGCTCAGGAGATTGTATTTGCTTAGATTTATTATTGTCACATGTATTAGGATGCAGTGACAAGTGCCGTTTCTTGCATGTAATGCAGACAATGCATACCGTACATAGGGAAGGAAGGAGAGTCTACAGAATGTAATATTACAGTTATAACTGGCACGCAGAGAAGAGATCAACTTAATATGAGATAGTTCCATTCAAAAGTCTGATGGCAGCAGGGGAGAAAGTGTTCTTGTGTCGGCTGGTACGTGACATAAATATTTTGTCTCATTTCACTGATGGAAGGTGGTGGAAGAGAGTATGTCCCGTGCGTTGGGTCCTTAATTGTGCTAGTTGCCTTTCCGAGGCAGCGGGAATTCTAGACAGAGTCAATGGATGGGGTTGGGGGGGGGGGGGGGGGGTTGGTTTGCGTGATGGACTGGGATACATCATTGCCTGTTATAATTTCCTGCGGTCTTGAGCAGAACAGCTGTGATCCATCCAAAAAGAATGGTTTCAATGGTGCATCTGTAAAATGTGGTGAGGTCGGAGCTGACATGCTAAATTTCCTTCGTCTCTGAGAATGTAGAGTCGTTGGCGGGCTTCCTCAACTACAGTGTCGGCATGGGGAGACCAGGACAGGTTTTTGGTTATCTGGCCTGCAAAAAAACCTGGATTTCTGGACCCTTTTACTTTGTTCCCTTTGATGGTGATCGGGTCATGTTCTCTTCTACGCTTCCTGATGACGATGGCAAACTACTTCGTGTTGTTGGCATTGAGGGAGAGATCATAACGCCATAAGACAGAGGAGCGGAAGTAAGGCCATTCGGCCTATCGGGTCCACTCCATCATTCATTCATGGTTGATTTCAACTCCATTTACCCGCTCTCTCTCCATATCCCTTAATTCCTCGAGAAATCAAGAATTTATCAACTTCTCTCTTAAAGACACTCAACGTCCCGACCTCCATTGCCCTCTGTGGCAATGAATTCCACAGACCCACCACACTCTGGCTGAAGATATTTCTCTTCATCTCTGTTTCAAAGTGACTCCCTTTTATTCTCAGGCTGTGCCCCCGGGTCCTAGTTTCCCCTGCTAATGGAAACAACTTCTCTACATCCACCCTATCGAAGCCATTCATTATCTTGTAAGTTTCTATTAGATCTCCCCCCAACCTCCTAAACTCTAATGAATATAATCCCAGGATCCTCAGACGTTCATCGTATGTTAGGCCTACCATTCCTGGTATCGTCCGTGTGACTATCCGCTGGACCCGCTCCAGTGCCAGTATGTCCTTCCTGAGGTGTGAGGCCCAAAATTGCTCACAGTATTCTAAATGTGGCCTAACTAATGCTTTAGCAAACTTCAGAAGTAATTCCCTGCTTTTATATTCCAAGCCTCTTGAGATAAATTACAACATTGCATTTGCTTTCTGAATTACGGACTCAACCTGCACGCTTACCTTTAGAGAATACTGGACTAGGACTCCCAAGTCCCTTTGCACTTCAGCATTAGGAATTTTGTCACCGTTTAGAAAATAGTCCACGCCTCTATTCTTTTTTCCAAAGTGCAAGACCTCGCACTTGCCCACGTTGAATTTCATCAGCCATTTATTGGACCACTCTCCTAAACTGTCTAAATCGTTTTGCAGCCTCCCCATCTCCTCAATACGACCTGACCCTCCACCTATCTTTGTATCATCGGCAAACTTAGCCAGAATGCCCCCAGGTCCCGTCATCTAGATCGTTAATATAGAAAGAGAACAGCTGCGGCCCCAACACTGAACCCTGCGGGACGCCACTCGTCATCGGTTGCCATTCCGAAAAAGAACCTTTTACCCAACTCTCTGCCTTCTGTCTGACAGCCAATCGTCAATCCATGTTAGTACCTTGCCTCGAATACCATGGACCCTTATTTTACTCAGCAGTCTCCCGTGAGGCACCTTATCAAAGGCCTTTTGGAAGTCAAGATAGATAACATCCATTGGATCTCCTTGGTCTAACCTATTTGTTATCTCTTCAAAAAACTCTAACAGGTTTGTCAGGCACCACCTCCCCCTACTAAATCCATGCTGACTTGTCCAAATCCGACACTGCACTTCCAAGAATTTAGAAATCTCATCCTTAACAATGGATTCTAGAATCTTGCCAACAACCGAGGTTAGGCCCAATTGGCCTATAATTTTCCATATTTTCACAAGTTTCCTTCTTGAACAGGGGGGTTACAACAGCGATTTTCCAATCCACTGGGACTGTCCCTGACTCCAGTGACTATTGAAAGATCATAACTAACGCCTCCACTATTTCTTCAGCTATCTCCTTTAGAAATCTCGGATATAGCCCATCTGGGTCCGGAGAGTTATCAATTTTTAGACCTCTTAGTTTCTCTAGCACTTTCTCCTTTGTGATGGCGACCATATTCAACTCTGCCCCCTGACTCTCCTGAATTGTTGGGATATTACTCATGTCTTCTACTGTGAAGACTGACGCAAAGTACTTATTTGGTTCCTCAGCTATTTCCTTGTCTCCCATCACTAGATTGCCAGCGTCATTTTGGAGCGGCCCAATGTCTACTTTTGCCTCCCGTTTGTTTTTAACGTATTTAAAGAAACTTTTACTGTCATTCCTAATGTTACTGGCTAGCCTACCTTCTTATTTGATCCACTCTTTCCTTATTTCTCTCTTTGTTATCCTGTTTGTTTTGGTAGCCTTCACAATCTTCTGACTTCCCACTACTCTTTGCCACATTATAGGCTTTTTCTTTTGCTTTGATGCATTCCCTCACTTCCATTGTCAGCCATGGCTGCTTAATCCCCCCCCCTCTGATAACCTTTATTTTTTTTGGGATGAACATCTGTACTGTGTCCTCAATTGCTCCCAGGAACTCCTGCCATTTCTGTTCTCCTGTTTTTCCCACTAGTCTCTGCTCCCAGTCGACTTTCGTCACTTCCTCCCTCATTCCCCGGTAGTTACCTTTATTTAACTGTAACACCTTGACATCTGATTCTGCCTTCTTTCTTTCAAATTGGAGATTAAATTCTACCAGATTATGATCACTGTCTCCTAAGTGTTCCCTTACTTTAAGATCTTTAATCAAGTCTGGCTCATTACATAACACTCAGTCCAGAATGGCCAGTTCCCTCGTGGGCTCCATCACAAACTGTTCCAAAAAGCCCTCCTGTAAACATCCAATGAATTCCCTTTCCTAGGGTCCACTGGCAGCATTATTTACCCAGTCCACCTGCATATTGAAGTCCCCCTTGATTACTGTTACCTTGCCTTTCTGACAATCACTTTCTATTTCGTGGTGCATTTTGTGCCCTTGGTCCTGACCACTGTTAGGAGGCCTTTACATAACTCCCATTGTGTTTGTTTTGCCTTTGTGGTTTCTCAACTCTACCCACACAGACTCCACATCATCTGCCCCTATGTCGTATAGTGCTATTGATTCAATTTCATTCCTAATTAACAAGGCAATCCCGCACCCTCTGTCCACCTCTCTGTCTTTTCGATAGGTTGTGAATCCCTGGATGTTTAAATGCCAGTCCTGAACCCCCTGCAACCACGTCTCTGTGATGCCTGCCACATCATACCTGCCAGTCACAATCTGGGCCACAAGCTCATCTACCTTGTTCCGGACACTGCACGCATTTAAATATAACACCTTTAATTCTCTGTTGACCGTCCCTTTTTGTTTTCATGGTGTGGTGGACCTTGGTTTACTGAGCCTTTCCATACACTGTGTCATATTTTGTGGGATGGGGACTATCGTAACTTCTCCAGAATTTTGTCTTTTCGTGCTTTTTTGTATTCGTAAGCAGCTATGCTTCCCACTGATTACTTCACCTCTTGGTTCCCTGACTCCCCCCCCCCCCCCACACACCCTCCAATCTCTAGTTTAATGCCATTTGACCAACCTATTTACTCTTTTCGCCAGAACATTGGTCCCAGCTCGGTTCAGGTCGTGACCGTCACAACGGTATAGGCCCCCCCCTGTCCCAAAACTGATGCCAGTGCCCCATGAAAAGGAACCACTCTTTTCCACACCACTCTTTCAGCTACATGTTAACTTCCCTTTTTCTTGCCTCCCTATGCCAATTTGCACGTGACTCGGGCAGTAATCCGGACATTATGACCCTTGAGGACCTCTTTTTAAATTTGAATCCTAGCTCTTTTAAATCTCTAACAGGTCCTATTTTCTAGACTTGCCTATGTTGCTGGTGCCAACATGGACCACAACAACTGGATCCTCCCGCTCCCTTTCCAGGATCCTTTCAAGCCGGTCAGAGATGTCCCCCACCCTAACACCGGGCAGGCAACATACCATGCGGGACTCGTTATCCTGCTCACAAAGGATACTGTCTAACCCCCTGATAATAGAATCCCCTACAACTACAACTTGCCTATTTACTCCCTCCCCTTGAATGGTCTGCTGAACCATGGTGCCTTGGTCAGCTGACTCATCCTTCCTGCAGCCCAGTTCGCCATCCACACAGGGAGCAAGTGCCTCATACCTGTTGGACAGGGTCAAGGGCTGAGGCTCCTGAGTTCCTGACTGCTGGTTCCCTTTACCTGTCTGACTTGTAGTCACACCCTGCTGTCCCTGGCCACTAGCAGGATTTAAACTATTTACTCTGACAGGTGTGACTGCCTTCTGAAACACAGTGTCTAGGTAAGTCCCCCCTCCCAGATGTGCCTCAGTGTTTGAAGCTCAGACTCCAGCTCATCAACTCTGAGCCGGAGCTCTTCGAGCACCCAACACTTACTACAGATGTGGTCGGTGCAGCTCGCAATGGGATCTGCCAGCTCCCACATCAAGCAGCTCAAGCACATCACCTGACCAGCCATCACTTTTTAATTAATTAGTTTAATTTAAGTTTACGTGTTTAGCTGTGTTTTTTTTTAATTTGGGGCAGATTTGCTGTCATCCAATCAGATCACAGCTTCCTTCTGACGTCACGTTTAGAAGAAAAAAACCTGGAAAACAGGAAGTTACCGTTAGGTTTTTATACTCACAGAGACTGCTCTTCCTCCTCCGAACGGCTCCCGAAATTAGGCCCGGAGAAAGAGAGAGAACAAAACATTCGGGAAAAAGCACCTTCTCCCACTCTTCACCGAATTACCTTACTGCACCAAATTCTCACACTGTCTGTGTCTCACTCACTCAGGCTGTGTCTCCTTGACCAGCGCATTATTGTCCTCGCACCAGTTCTTCAAATTCTGTATCTCATTCCTGCACTCTGTCTCGTCATTGTTTGAAATCCGACGCAATAAGGTGGTGGCATCAGCAAAGCTAACAATCGAGTCGGAGGGGTAATTAGCCACACTGTCATAGGTGTATAAGGAGTATAGGAGGGGGCTGAAGACACAGCCTTGTGGGGCACCAGTGGTGATGTTGATCGTTGAGCAGGTTTTGTTGCTTATCTTCTGTGATTGAAGTCTGCATGTTAGGAAGTTCAGGATCCAGCCACAGGAGGAGCCGAAACCCACGCCACGGAGTTTGGAGATGTGTTTCGTAGGGAGTATAGTGTTGAAGGCTTGGCTGTAGTCAATAAATGGAAGTCTAACATAGGTGTCTTTGTAATCCAGGTGTTCCGATGTTGAGTGCAGGAACAGGGAGCTGGGGTCTGCTGTGGACCTGTTGCAATGGTAGGCGAACTGTAGTGGATCAAGGCAATCGTAGAGGCTGGAGTTGATTTGTGCCACGACTAACCTTTCGAAGCACTTAATAATGATGGATGTCAGAGCCACTGGACGATCGTTATTAAGGCACGCTGTTTGGTTTTTCTTTGGTATAGATTTGATGATGGTCGTCTTGTTGAAGCAGGTAGGGACCTCACATTGCTGTAAAGAGAGATTGAAGATGTCTGCGAATACTACCGCTAGCTGATCCGTGCAATACCTCAGTGCTCTCCGGGTACCCCATCGGGCCAGCGGATTTCCGTGGCTTGACATTCGCGAAGGCTGACCTGACATCTACAATGGTGACCTCAGATACACGTTCATCCGAGACACTCGCCGACCTCTTGCCAAGATTGTAGAGGCATTGCGGGTGATCTTTCACGAATAACTGGAGGCAGGAAGGATCCCAGTGTACTGGAAAGTAGCTAATGTAACACCCCTGTTTAAGAAGGGAGGGAGGCAGAAGACGGGAAATAATAGGCTGGTTAGCCTGAGTTCGGCCATTGGTAGGATATTCGAGTCCATTATTAAAGATGAGAATGCGGATTACTTGAAACTGGTTGAGAAAATAGGACTGAGTCAGTCCGGCTTCGTCGAGGCGAGGTGATGTCTCATGAATCTGTTAGACTTCTTTGAGGAAGTAACAAGGCAGTTTGTCAAAGGAGAACTAATGGACGTGATTTATTGAGATTTCTTCATGGACTTTGACAAGGTGCCGCAAATAAGTTAAGAGCCCATGGTGTTGAGGTTGAGATACTGGCACGGATTGAGGGTTGGCTTGCAGGCAGAAGGCGGAGAGTGGGGGCAAATGGGTATTTTTCAGAATGGCAGCCGATGACTAGTTGTGTGCCTCAGGGGTCGGTGCTGGAACCACAACATTTCACAATCTGCATGAATGATCTCGAAGAAGGAACTGAAGTCACTGTTGCTAAGTTGACAGATGATACAAAGATCTGGAGAGGGGCAGATAATATTGAGGAATCAGGGGGTCTGCAGAAGGACTTGGGAAGGCTGTAAGAGTGGGCACACAAATGGCAGATGGGGTACAATGTGGAAAAGTGTGAGGTTATGCACTTTGGAAGGAGAAATGGAGGTTTGGACTATTTTCTAAATCGGGAGATGCTGAATAAATCAGAAGCACTATGAGACTTGGCAATCCTTGTTCACGATTATCTTAAGGTTAACGTGCAGTTTCATTCGGCAGTTCGGAAGACAAATGCAAAGTTACCATTCATTTCGCGGGGGCTTGAATACAAGAACAGGGATTTACTTCTGAGGCTATATAAGGCTCTGGTCAGACCCCTTTGGAGTATTGTGTGCAGTTTTGGTCCCCGTATAGAACATAGAACATAGAACAATACAGCGCAGTACAGGCCCTTCGGCCCACGATGTTGCACCGAAACAAAAGCCATCCAACCTACACTATGCCATTATCATCCATATGTTTATCCAATAAACTTTTAAATGCCCTCAATGTTGGCGAGTTCACCACTGTAGCAGGTAGGGCATTCCACGGCCTCACTACTCTTTGCGTAAAGAACCTACCTCTGACCTCTGTCCTATATCTATTACCCCTCAGTTTAAAGTTATGTCCCCTCGTGCCAGCCATATCCATCCGCGGGAGAAGGCTCTCACTGTCCACCCTATCCAACCCCCTGATCATTTTGTATGCCTCTATTAAGTCTCCTCTTAACCTTCTTCTCTCCAACGAAAACAACCTCAAGTCCATCAGCCTTTCCTCATAAGATTTTCCCTCCATACCAGGCAACATCGTGGTAAATCTCCTCTGCACCCGCTCCAAAGCCTCCACGTCCTTCCTATAATGCGGTGACCAGAACTGTACGCAATACTCCAAATGAGGCCGTACCAGAGTTCTGTACAGCTGCAACATGACCTCCCGACTCCGGAACTCAATCCCTCTACCAATAAAGGCCAACACTCCATAGGCCTTCTTCACAACCCTATCAAACTGGGTGGCAACTTTCAGGGATCTATGTACATGGACACCTAGATCCCTCTGCTCATCCACACTTTCAAGAACTTTACCATTAGCCAAATATTCCGCATTCCTGTTATTCCTTCCAAAGTGAATCACCTCACACTTCTCTACATTAAACTCCATTTGCCACCTCTCAGCCCAGCTCTGCAGCTTATCTATATCCCTCTGTAACCTGCTACATCCTTCCACACTGTCGACAACACCACCGACTTTAGTATCGTCTGCAAATTTACTCACTACTTCAGACGCCCCTTCTCCTGTCACCCTCTGCGCCTTCCTCTAGGTCATTGATAAAAATGACAAACAGGCAACAGATCCTTGTGGTACTCCACTTGTGACTGTACTCCATTCTGAACATTTCCCATCAACCACCACCCCTCTGTCTTCTTTCAGCTAGCCAATTTCTGATCCACATCTCGAAATCACCCTCAATCCCCAGCCTCCGTATTTTTTGCAATAGCCTACCGTGGGGAACCTTATCAAACGCTTTGCTGAAATCCATATACACCACATCAACTGCTCTACCCTCGTCTACCTGTTCAGTCACCTTATCAAAGAACTCAATAAGGTTTGTGAGGCATGACCTACCCTTCACAAAGCCATGCTGACTATCCCTGATCATATTATTAAGGAAGAATGTGCTGACCTTGGGAGGGTCCAGAGGAGGCTCACAAGAATGAGCCCAGGAATGAAGAGATTGTCTTATGAACAACGGTTGAGAACTCTTGGTCTGTACTCGTTGGAGTTTAGACGTATGAGGGGGGATCTTATTGAAACTTATTGATGCTGCGAGGGCAGGATAGAGTGGACGTGGAGTGGATATTTACACTTGTAGGAAAAACTAGACGCATAGGACACAATCTCACACTAAAGGGACGATCCTTCAAAACAGAGATGAGGAGCAATTTCTTAAGCCAGAGGGTTGTGAATCTGTGGAACACATTGCCGCAGAAGGACGTGGAGATCAAATCACTGAGTCTCTTTAAGACAGAGACAGATGGTTTTGATCAAACGGGGATCAGAAAGTATGGGGAGAAGGCAAGCGAATGCGGAGGTGAAAATATCAGCCATGGTTTAATGATGGATCAGACACAATGGGCCGAGTGGCCTAATTCTGCTCCTATGTCTTACTGTCTAATTGTCTATTGTCTAACAACGGGTGAGAAGATCGGCGGTCCCATAAGCCGAGGCGGAGGCACCTCGAAACAGGAGGGGAAAGCTTGGCGACGCGAACTGCGGAGCAGAAGCAGACAACACCGACCAACCGCCCCCCCCCCCCCACCGCCCCCGTCCGCCCACACACACACACACATACACACGCGCGCGCACACACAGGGGGACGATTGGTGAAACGATTTGAAAAAGGAGATGACCGCTACGAAGGAAGCAATCAAGATGGAGTTTCAGGTGATAATGCAGAAAATGGTGACGGAAGGAGTAGTCACACTTCAGGACAACATAGATGGCCTGGCATGGAAGGTGGAGGCCCAAGAGAAGACGAGCCTGGATCTGGAGAAGGCATCAACGGACCAAAGCGACATAATCCTGGTTCTGGAAGCCGAGATCAATAGGTTGGTGGCGGCGCTGGGGAACCGAAATGGGAAGGTCGAGGACCAGGAGAATGGGTCTAGGCGACAAAAAGTCCGCATTGCGGGCCTGTTCGAGGGGATTGAGGGACGGGACCCAAGGGGCTGCATTGCCCAAATTCTGGTCAATCTTGATGGGAGGGAAGGTTTTCCATACCCCCGGAGATGAACAGGGCACACAGGTCATTCCGGCCAAATCCAAATCTGGGGAGTAGCCTATGGCTATAATTGCAAAGCTACACCGATTCCAAAGCCAGGATAAAAAGTTTGAGGTGTGCCCTACCGACGAAGTCATGCTCGTGGAGAGGGACCAGAATCAAGGTCAAACAGGACATTGGGGCGTACCTGGCAAAAAAATAGTGCCGAATTCAAGAGAGCAAAATCGGCGCTCTACAAAGACGGGATGCGATTCGGAATGCTATTCCCTGTCAGACTCTGGTTGACCAACCAGGGGAAGGAACGTTGTTTCGGCACCCTTGCGGTGGCCGATGAGTCCGTAAAAACTAACAAACTGGAGGGAGAGCAGATCTGGCAGCAGTGAAACCAACAGCGACAGAGGAAGAAAAAGAATGAGAGTGGAGGAGGACCGAAAACAAAACAGTAATATGGACGATGTATTTTGCGCGGGACTGTGCTGCCTCGTTTTACTGTTCGTCTCGTTCCTCAGGAGGAAGATGGGAAAGAGGGAAACGGGAGCGACACTCAGGAAAGCAGGCAGGGGCTGAGAAATGGGGCTGGAGATGGATATGTAAAACAGGGCCAGGGCTGGGTCAGCACTGGGAGGGTAGCCACCGTACTAGCAAGTAAGGCTAGCACAGGACGCCAGGCAGTAAGGGTGAGGTAGCGGCCGGCCCAACGGGGGAAAGTTCAGGGCAAAATGAGTGGAGAACACAGGGAGGTGCAGAGGGATGGGGACAGGGAGGTTAGGGGAAGAGGAAACGGAGACGGCCGGATACGCAGAACAGGAAGGGAACAACAATTCTGATAAGGCAGCGAGACAGACAAAGGTCTCGGCAGGCATGGAAATGGGCGAGGAACCAAGATTTCGCCACAAGCAGCCACTCGGGAGAGCCCCTGTGCTAAGTGAGGCCCCGGAGTGCAGGGCGCACCTACGTGCCTTACACATAATTGGGGTGCATGAAGCGTGCCCTCTGGGCCAGGTGAAGCCCCAGAGCTCAGGGACCAAACCTCATGGTAAGAGCCCGGGCCTTGGCAATTTTGGACGGCCGCATAATAAAGAAAAAACCCGGAGTGCAGGGACGTATCCATCAGGTAAGTATGGTTGAACCCGCAGCCCCGGGGTTTCAGAAACCCACCACCAGGATTGTTACCTGGAACAAAAGGAGACTTAACGGGCCGATTAAAAGATCCAGAGTCTTCATCCAACCAAGAAGCGTAAAGGCCGAAAAGGTTTCCCTACAGGAGACACATCTGAGGGTGAAGGACCGACTGCCAGTAAGGAAGTACTGGGTAGGACAGACGTACCATTCGTGCTACGGAACGAGGGTTCGGGGAGTAGCCAGGCTGATGAGCAAAGGACAGGGAATACAGAAAGTCAAGATGGTTACGGACCCAGGGAGACGGTATTTCATGGGCAGCGGTATCCTGGAAGAGGCACCAGTAGTGCTGGTGAATGTGTATGTGTCCAACTGGCACGACACAGAATTTATTATGCAGATAATCGCGGCAATCCCCGAATTCGACACACACCCACTGACTATGGGGGACGACTTTTACTGCGTACAGGACCCACTGACCAACCGATCAAAGCCCAGAACGGGGAAAAAGACAGGCATGGCTGGAGTTTGGGAATATTCATGGAGCAGATGGGGGCGGTAAACGCATGGAGGTTCCGACACCCGGGAAAAAACGAATTCCCGTTATTTTCGCAGGTGCTCAGGGTGTCCACCCGCATCGATTTCTTTGCAGTGGGAAAATCAGTGGTTCCCTGGAATCATAGGAGCGGAATATTCTACCATCGTCATCTCTGACCACACTCCATGTGTTTCCGCCAAACACTGGAGACCGTCCATGAACAAGGGGACAAGGCTGGCCGCCTATTGGCTTACCAGCCAAAAAAGCAGGCAGCGGCGAGCGAAATAGCGCAGTTAAAGAAAAACAGAGACAGAATGGCAGCAGAAACAAAAGAGGTCAATCAGGCATTCGAGACCTTCTCCCGAGGACTGTACACCTCTGAACCCCCCCCCCCCCTCCCCCCGGCCGGACGCGGGGATAGAACATTCAGTGCAAACGGAGGCCATTTGGCCCATCGAGTCTGCACCGACCCGCTTAAGCCCTCACTTCCACCCTAACCCCGGAATGCAATTATCCCTCCTAACCTTTTCTGTCACCGAGGGCAATTTATCGTGGCCAATCCACCTAATCTGCACGTCTTTGGACTGTGGGAGGAAACCAGAGCACCTGGAAGAAACCCACGTAGACACGGGGAGAACGTGAAGACTCCGCACAGATACTGACCCGGCGGGGCATCGAACCTGGGACCCTGGCGCTGTGCAGGCACCGTGCTATCCACTTGTGCGACCGTGCTGCCCAGTTCCTCGATGGACTGGAACTACCAGTTGTGGGGGAATATAGCAGGGGGGGAGGCTGGGGGGGCGGGGGCGGGGGGAGAACTGGAAGCACAAATAGATCTGGGAGAAATCAAGGAGAGCATGAGCTCAATGCAGGCGTGGAAGGCGCCGGGTCCCAATGGCTTCCCGGCAGGCCTCTGTAAAAGAATCGCGCCAACCCTGGCCTCACACTTAAGGGGCATGTTAGAGGACGCGCTGGCAGGTGGCACTTTCTCACTGATACACAAGAAGGATAAAGATCCACCGGAATGTGGATCATATCGACCCGTTTCGCTACTGAAAGTAGTTGTGAGAATACTCACAAAGGTCTTGGCCAAAAGTCAAAATAAGCGGCGTACCAGAGGTGGTCACAGAGGACCAAACAAAATCTTTTCAAGGGTAGACAACTCACTGCGAATATCAGGCAGCTGCTGAGTGTAATAATGACCCCTCCGGGTGGAGAATACCAGAAGTGATCATCTGCCTGTATGCAGAAAAGGCCTTCGATACTTTCGATTGGAAGTATTTCCTAGAGGCACTGGAATTGTTTGGGCTCGGAGCGGGACTCTCCGCGATTGTTCTAACCAAAACCACCAACTCTGGTTACTTCCCGCTACAAAGACGCACAAGGCAAGGGGTTATGTTGTACCCGCTCTTGTTCGCGGTTGCAATCGAACTTCTGGTGATAAACCTGCCAGACGCAGAAAGCTGCAAGGTCATCTAGAGAGTAGACAGAGAGCACAGAGCCTCAGCCAATACGGAGGACCTGCTCCTCTATGTCTCAAAGCCGCAGGAAAGACTGAAGGAAATCGTGCATATTCTGAAAGAATTTGGAAGGTTCTCGGGTTACAAACTCAACCTGGCCAACAGTGAGGTATTCCCAGTGAACACAAACGGGAGAGGGGGAGAGCTGGAGGTGGTCCCGTTTAAAACAGCCCAGAACAGATTCCGATACATGGGGATCAAAATAGCCAGAGATTGGAGATTGGAGACATATCCAGAAGTGGAACCTGAACAGACTTGTGGAGGAAGCTAAAAAGGACCTACAGAGGTGGGGCGCATTCCCACTCTCCCTGACGGTGAGAGTGCAGGCGATCCAGATGAACGAGCTGTAGAGGTTCTGTTTCTTCCTGTTTAGACCCATATCGGTCTTCATTCCCAAACCTTTTTTCAAAACAAATACAGTTCAATCATGGCGTTTATGTGTGTGTCTGTGTGGGGGGTGGGGGGGGGGGGGGGGGGTCTGGCGGGGGTGGGGCAGCAACTCAAGCAGGGAATCGAACATGGCACACTAGAGCTGTGAAGCAACTACGCTAACCGCTGTGCTACCGTGCCCCCTCCCCCGCCCCCAGTTTTGCATGGGAGTGTGGGTGCTGACAAGAATGTGGTTGTTGTGGTGCACTTGGAAATGAGCGGTGACGGAAATATTCGAGGGTGGACCTGGAGGGTCGTGTGACACGGGCCGGAGCCGGTCCCAACAACGGATATAAATTAATGGCGGCGGAGACAAAGAGAGCCCCCCAACCCGGCTGGTCACGTGAAACGTGAGGGGGCTGAATGAGCCGGTCACACGGTCAGGTGTGTTCCCGCACCTGAGGAGCCCGAAGGTCGGCATGGACATTTCACACGGGAAGCAGTCAAATGTTGGGGACGAAGCAAGGCTGAGGAAAGGATGTGTGGGCAGATGTTCTCTGCGGACAGTACATGAAGACGAGGGCTTTTGGCGGGGCTGATGAGTACGCGGGTCACGTTCCAGCTGAGGAACATTGTGCCTGATTCCGGCGGAGGTTCATGTTGATGAAGTGGGAAGCTGTAGGGGCTGCCAGTGTTCCTAGAAAACCATTATGCCCCGAATTGGGATGATATGCCTTGGGTGAGACGGGTGCAGTGAAGATCCCTGAACTGAACTCGTACCGTTTGATGATGAGGGTTTGAATCTGTCGAGCCTGAGGTCGCCGAAGAGGCGAGGCAACTGAAGGGGTTCATGTAGCGTATGTGTGGGAGGGGGAGATGAGGGGGGGGGGGGGGGCAGGGGTACGCTTGGAGTGTTGGGAGGCCGATATGGAACGAATTTTCGTATTTCATCCATATGCACGTGGTGTACTCAGGGATTGACGTTTTTGAGGTAAAAAGAACAAAGAACAGAGAAAAGTACAGCATAGGAACAGGCCCTTTGGCCCTCCAAGCCCGTGCCGACCATACTGCCCGGCTAAATTACAATCGTGTACACTTCCTGGGTCCGTACCCCTCTATTCCTATCCTGTTCATATATTTGTCAAGATGCCCCTTAAATGTCACTATCGTCCCTGCTTCCACCAACTCCCGCGGCAGCTAGTTCCAGGCACCCACTACCATCTGTGTGAAAATCTTGCCTCGTACATCTACTATAAACATTGCCCCTCTCACCTTAAACCTATGCACCCTTGTAATTGACCCCTCTACCCTGGGGAAAAGCCTCTGAGTATCCACTCTGTCTATGTCCCTCATAATTTCGGAGAACTCTATCACGTCGCCCCTCAACCTCTGTCGTTCCAGTGAGAACAAACAGAGTTTATTCATCCGCTCCTCATAGCTAATGCCCTCCATAACCAGGCAAAATCCTGGTAATTCTCTTCTGCATCCACTCTAAAGCCTCCACATCCTTTTGGTAGTGTGGCGACCAGAATTGAACACTATACTCCAAGTGTGGCCTAACTAAGGTTCTATATAGCTGCAACATGATTTGCCAATTCTTATACTCAATGCACCCAGCCAATGAAGGCAAGCATGCCGTATGCCTTCTTGACTACCTTTTCCACCTGTGTTGCCCCTTTCAGTGACCTGTGGACCTGTACTTCTAGATCTCTTTGACTTTCAATACTCTTGAGGGTTCTACCATTCACTGTATATTCCCTACCTGCATTAGACCTTCCAAAATGCATAAATGTGTTATCCTCCAGTCCTCTGGCACTATTCCTGTAGCCAATGATGACATAAAAATCAAAGCCAAAGTTCCAGCAATCTCTTACCTGGCCTCCCAGCGAATCCTAGGATAAATCCCATCAGGCCCCGGGGACTTATCTATTTTCAGCCTGTCCAGAAATGCCAACACCTCTTCCCTACGTACCTCAATGTCATATATTCTAATAGCCTGGGTCTCAGCATTCTCCTCCATAACATTATCTTTTTCCTGAGTGAATACCGACGAAACATATTAATTTAGTATCTCGCCTATCTCTTCAGACTCCACACACAACTTCCCATCCCTATTCTTGACTGGTCCTACTCTTACCCTAGTCATTCGCTTATTCCTGACATACCTAGAGAAAGATTTTGGGTTTTCCTTGATCCTACCTGCCAAATACTTCTCATGTCCCCTCCTTGCTCGTCTTAGCTCTCTCTTTAGATCCTTCCTCGCTACCTTGGAACTACCCATCGCCCCAACTGAAACTTCACACCTCATCTTCACACAGGCCTCCTTCTTCCACTTAACAAGAGATTCCACTTCTTTGGTAAACCACGGTTCCCTCGCTCTACGCCTTCCTCCCTGCCTGACTGGTACGTACTTGTCAAGAACAGGCAGTAGCTGATCCTTGAAGAAGCTCCACTTATCCAGTGTGCCCAACACTTGCAGCCTACTTCTCCAACCTATCCCCCCCCCCCCCCCCAAGTCACGTCTAATGGCATCATAATTGCCCTTCCCCCAGCTATAACTCTTGCCCTGCGGTGTATACTTATCCCTTTCGATCACTAACGTGAACGTCAACGAATTGTGGTCACTGTCCCCAAAGTGCTCTCCTACCTCCAAATCCAACACCTGGCCTGGTTCATTACCTGAAACCAAATCCAACGTGGCCTCGCCTCTTGTTGGCCTGTCAACATATTGTGTCAGGAAACCCTCCTGCACACACTGTACAAAAAACGACCCATCTAATGTACTCGAACTATATATTTTCCAGTCAATATTTGGAAAGTTAAAGTCTCCCATAATAACTACCCTGTTACTTTCGCTCTTATCCAGGATCATCCTCGCCATCCTTTCCTCTACATCCCGAGAACTATTTGGAGGCCTATAGAAAACTCCCAACAGGGTGACCTCTCCTTTCCTGTTTCTAACCTCAGCGCATACTACCTCGGAAGATGAGTCCCATCTAGCATCCTCTCCGCCACCATAAAACTGCTCTTGACTAGCAGCGCCACACCTCCCCCTCTTTTGCCTCCTTCTCTGAGCTTACTAAAACACCTAAACCCCGGAACCTGCAACAGCCATTCCTGTCCCTGCTCTAACAATGTCTCCGAAATGGCCACAACATCGAAGTCCCAGGTACCAACCTATGCTGCCAGTTCCCCTACCTTCTTTTGTATAGTCCTGGCATTAGAGTAGACGCACTTCAAACCAACTACCTGAACACTAGCCCCCTCCTGCGACGTCAAATCTGTGCTCCTGACCTCTATACTCTCATTTTACCGTACCCTAAAACTACAATCCAGGTTCCCATGCCCCTGCTGCATTAGTTTAAACCCCCATTCTTATACTGAATGCCCCGGCCAATGAAGGCATGCATGCCGTATGCCTTCTTGACTACCTTCTCCACCTGTATTGCCCCTTTCCGTGACCTGTGGATCTGTACTCCTAGATCTCTTTGACTTTCAATACTCTTGAGGGTTCTACCATTCACTGTATATTCCCTACCTGCATTAGACCTTCCAAAATGCATTACCTCACATTTGTCCGGATTAAACTCCATCTGCCATCTCTCCGCCCAATTCCCCAAACAATCTAAATCCTGCTGTATCCTCTGACTGTCCTCATCGCTATCCGCAATTCCACCAACCTTTGTGTCGTCTGCAAACTTACTAATCAGACCAGTTACATATTCCTCCAAATCATTTATATATACTACAAACAGCAAAGGTCACAGCACTGATCCCTGTGGAACACCACTGGTCACAGCCCTCCAATTAGAAAAACATCCTTCCATTGCTACTGTCTGCCTTCTATCACCCAGCCAGTTCTGTATCCACCTTGCCAGCTCAAAACTGATCCCGTGTGACTTCACCTTTTGTACTCGGCTACCATGAGGGACCTTGTCAAAGGCCTTAATGAAGTCCATATAGACAACATCCACTGCCCTACCTGCATCAGTCATCTTAGTCACCTCCTCGAAAAACTCTATCAATTTAGTGAGACACGACCTCCCCTTCACAAAGCCATGCTGCCTCTCACTAATATGTCAATTTGCTTCCAAATGGGAGTAGATCCTGTCTCGAAGAATTCTCTCCAGTAATTTCCCTACCACTGAAGTAAGGCTCACTGGCCTGTAGTTCCCTGGATTATCTTTGCTACCCTTCTTAAACAGAGGAACAACATTGGCTATTCTCCAGTCCTCCGAGACTTCCCCTGAAGACAGCGAGGATAAAAAGATTTCTGTCAAGGCCTCAGCAATTTCCTCTCCAGACTCTTTCAGTATTCTGGGGTAGATCCCATCAGGCCCTGGGGACTTATCTACCTTAATATTTTTTAAGACACCCAACACCGCGTCTTTTTGGATCTCAATGTGACCCAGGCTACCTACACACCCTTCTGTAGACTCAACATCTACCAATTTCTTCTCTTTGGCGAATACTGATGAAAAGTATTCATTTAGTACCTCGCCCATTTCCTCTGGCTCCATACATAGATTCCCTTGCCTATCCTTCAGTGGGCCAACCCTTTCCCTGGATCCCCTCTTGCTTTTTATGTACGTGTAAAAAGCCTTGGGATTTTCCTTAACCCTATTTGCCAATGACTTTCCGTGACTCCTTCTAGCCCTCCTGACTCCTTCCTACATTCCTTATATTCCACGCAGGCTTCGAATGTTCCCAGCATTTTAGCCCTGACAAATGCCTCCTTTTTCTTTTTGACGAGATATATCTCTCGTTATCCAAGGTTCCCGAAAATTTCCGTATTTATCGTTCTTCCTCACACGAACATGCCGATCCTGAATTCCTTTCACCGACACTTGAAAGCCTCCCACATGTCAGATGTTGATTTGCCCTCAAACGTCCGCCCCCAATCCATGTTATTCAGTTCCCACCTAATATTGTTATAAGTCGCCTTCCCACAATTTAGCACATTCATCTTAGCACCACTCTTATCCTTGTCCACCAGTACTTTAAAACTTACTGAATTGAGGTCACTGTTACCGAAATGCTCCCCTACTGAAACATTTACCACCAGGCCGGGCTCATTCCCCAATACAAGGTCCAGTACCGCCCCTTCCCTAGTTGGACTGTCCATATATTGTTTTAAGAATACCTCCTGGATGCTCCTTACAAACTCCGCCCCGTCTCAGCCCCTGGCACTAAGTGGGTCCCAGTCAATATTGGGGAAGTTGAAGTCTCCCATCACCACAACCCTGTTGTTTTTACTCTTTTCCAAAATCTGTCTACCTATCTGCTCCTCTATCTCCCGCTGGCTGTTGGGAGGCCTGTAGCAAACCCCCAACATTGTGACTGCACCCTTCTTATTCCTGATCTCTACCCATATAGCCTCACTGCCCTCTGAGGTGTCCTCCCGCAGTACAGCTGTGATATTCTCCCTAACCAGTAGCGCAACTCCACCTCCCCTTTTACATCCCCCTCTATCCCGCCTGAAACATCTAAATCCTGGAATGTTTAGCTGCCAATCCTGCCCTCCCCTCAACCAGGTCTCTGTAATGGCAACAACATCATTGTTCCAAGTACTAATCCAAGCTCTCAGTTCATCTGCCTTACCCGTAATACTTCTTGCATTAAAACATACGCACTTCAGGCCACCAGACCCGCTGTGTTCAGCAACTTCTCCCTGTCTGCTCTGCCTCAGAGCCCCACTGTCCCTATTCCCTAGTTCTCCCTCAATGCTCTCACCTTCTGACCTATTGCTCCCGTGCCCACCCTCTGCCATACTAGTTAAAACCCTCCCGTGTGACACTAGCAAATCTCGCGGCCAGGATATGTATGCCTCTCCGGTTTAGATGCAACCCGTCCTTCTTATATAGGTCACACCTGCCCCGGAAGAGCTCCCAGTGGTCCAGATAACGGAAACATTCCCTCCCACACCAGCTGGTTAGCCACGTGTTTAGCTGCTCTATCTTCCTATTTCTAGCCTCACTGGCACGTGGCACAGGGAGTAATCCATCCCGAGATTACAATCCTAGAGGTCCTGTCTTTTAACTTTCGGAATAGCTCCCTGAACTCCTGCTGCAGGACCTCATGCCCTTTCCTGCCTATGTCGTTAGTGCCAATATGTACAAGGACCTCTTCCTGTTTGCCCTCCCCCTTCTGGATGCCCTCTACCCGTTCGGAGACATCCTGGAGCCTGGCACCAGGGAGGTAACATACCATCCTGGAGTCTCTTTCACGTCCACAGAAGCGCCTATCTGTGCCCTGACTATAGAGTCCCCTATTACTATTGCTCTAACAGACATTGCGTCAATTAATTAAAATTAAAAGTTAAAACATATTTAAAATTTTTTTTTTATATTTCTTTTAAATTTTCACAGTTACTGTTAACTATCTGTTTCCTAGCACTAGATTTCTAATATAAATGCGAAACCTAAATATAGTACTCTCCGATCTCTGGCTTAGATACCCCTCTAAATTATAATTAAGTAATTATGTTTAATTAGTTACCAATTTTTTTTTTCATTTAATGTAGATTCCCAACCAGCCACTCAGGTCACCGCTTTTCTGTGATGTCACTTCTGTCCCCGTCCCCCACCCCGTCACACACAATTTGAAAAATATATAAAAGTAAAAATGAGTAAAAATCACTTACTTACCTTCTTACCTTCTGAGTGTCTTAGATGTTCTCAGGTTCTTTCCTTGACAGAGACTGCTCCTCCTCCTCCGAACGGCTCCCGAAACTAGGCCTCGATCTTTTAAAATCTCCGCTCCGACTCGCAGCTCCTGCGCTTTTTAAATTTCCCACGCTGTTTTCAAAGTCCCTGATCACCCACCTCTCGCGCTGTTTTCAATGTCCCGGCACACTCACCTCCCGCGCTGTTTTCAATGTCCCGGGTCACTCACCTCTCGCGCTTTTTTCAATGTCCCGGATCACTCACCTCCCGCGCTGTTTTCAATTTCCCGGCTCACTCACCTCCTGCGCTGTTTTCAATGTCCCGCCTCACTCACCTCTCGCGCTGTTTTCAATTTCCCGGCTCGCTCACCTCCCACGCTGTTTTCAATGTCCCGGCTCACTCACCTCTCGCGCTGTTTTCAATGTCCCGGCTCACTCACCTCTCGCGCTGTTCTCAATGTCCCGGCTCACTCTCCTCTCGCGCTGTTTTCAATGTCCCGGCTCACTCATCTCACGCGCTGTTTTCAATGTCCCAGATCACTCACCTCTCACGCTGTTTTCAATGCCCCGGCTCACTCACCTCTCGCGCTGTTTTCAACGTCGCGGCTCACTCACCTCTCGCGCTGTTTACAATGTCCCGGCTCACTCACCTCCCGCGCTGTTTTCAATGTCCCGGCTCACTCACCTCTCGCGCTGCTTTCAATTTCCCGGCTCACTCAGCCCCCGCGCTGTTTTCAATGTCCCTGCTGACTCAGGTCACACGCTGTTTTCAATGTCCCGGCTCACACGGCTCCCGCGCTGTTTTCAACTTCTCGGCTCACTCACCTCTCCCGCTGTTTTCAATGCTCCAGAGTTCGCTAAATTCAGGCGTCGCCACTCTGGATTGGAAAATTCCACTCCACATTTTAAGAAGGATGGAAGTGGGGAATCTGGGAATTAGAGAACAGGTGGCCGAATATATGTTGGGGAATGTTCTAAGTCTCCATACAGGGTCGGACATTGAACGTTTCGAAACATTTCGGTCGATCTGGCAGAGCCAGCAGTGATTCGTAAATGGAATGTCATGCCTGACCAATCTATTGAATCTGTTGAATAAGTGACAAACGTAGCGGGCGGGGTGTCAATGTGGACAGTAAATGGACTTCCAGAATGCATTCAGTAAAGACCCCCTGAAGAGATTTCGTTTATTAAATATTTTATTCAGAAATTTGCATATACAACAACCAACGAAATAAATGAAACAAGAAGTAAGATGATGCATGCAATAAATAACCAACACCCAATTCCCGTCGACTTTCCCCTCCTCCGGTCCTACGTTCGCCATTTTAGCCAACTTAACGCTCGTTTCCCCACCTCCCCGTCTCCCCCTCTGCTAATACCTCTATCCTTTTGAACGAAGTCAACGAACGGTACCTACCTCCAGGTGCACCCATTAATCGGCCCTTCAGGCCGAAAGTGCATTTCTCCAGCCTCCTACATTCCGCTAGGTCACTCACCCACACCCCGCTTTCGGCAGTTGCGAGTCCCTCCACCCAAGCGAAATACGCCTCCTGGCTTTAAGGGATACAATGGCCAAGATATCGGCCTCTAGCACCCCCTAGACTCACCCGGGCTTCCAACACCAGATATGTCACTCCCTCTGGACGCAGGGCCATCTTTACACTGAACATCTCGGAACATACTTGTGTAAACCCTTGCCCAAAATATGTGGACATCACTACAGAGCTTGCCCGAACATTGCCACACCTGTCCACTATTCCCTCAAAATCCGACTCATCTGCACCACTATCAGATGTGCCCTATGGACTACCTTCAACAGAATAAGACTGCGCCTCGCAGATAACGAGGATGCATTCGCTCTCCACAGATCCTCATCCGAAGTCGCGACCTCCACCTTCCTTACCTGCTCCTCCACACACTTTAACTTCATGTTCCCCACTGTCGTCCCACCCCAATCTATCAGCTCCTCTTAGACCTCGGAAATGATCTCCTCTGCTAAACGCTCCCTGGACAGCAAGTTATCTTACATCTCCAGGGATGGCAAACCTGGAATGGATGTTACCTCTCTCCGCTTGAAATCGGGGACATGCAATAAACAGTTCCCCCTGGGCGGCTGTTATTCTGCCACTACTTTCGCAAACGTGACCCTACAAACCGGTCAACAAATGGCTCAATCGCTGCATATAGCCACCCTCCAAAACTCGTACCGAGCCCCAATGGTGAATACCAATGATCATCACTGACCTCTGATCTCAGCGAGGGCGGTCCAGTCTCAGATTCTGACTCCACTGCCCTCATACCCTCACAGAGTACATGGCTGGCGAGAACGGCAGAGGAGCTGTTCGCAATTCCCTCAAGTTTGCTCTCCTACAAGAGACGGATTCCATTCGCCCCCGTTCTCACCCCTCCCTCACAACCTATTTCCTGTTTTTTACACTTGGAATACCCAATTCATTTTTTCCAATTAAGGGGCAATTGGCGTGCCGAATCCACCTACCCTGCATATTTTTGTGTTGTAGGGGCCACATCCGGGTAAACACGGGGAGAATGTGCAAACCCGAAGCCGGGATGGGATCTGGGTCAGTGGCGCCGAGAGGCAGCAGTGCTAATCACTGGACCACCGTGCTGCCCACCACTACCCATTTCTTAACCATTGCAATGTTTGCCGCCTGGTCGTATTTCGTTATATTCGCATCAACACTCACCCTCTCCTAGCCCCCGCTACAAAAATAGCCCATTTTACCAGCGGGATGTTTCGAACCAATACAAATCCCGAGATCAGCGCTCTGACTTATTCAAAGAATGACTTCGGGACAAATATCACGGAGTTCTGAACTATAAACAGGAACCTTGGCATCACTCGTCAACTTCACTATCTGCACCCGTTCCACCAACGACAGTTAGATCACATCCCAACCGAATAAATTCCCCGTCATCTGCTGCATCAGCCACGTGAAATGTAACTTCTTACTTTCGCCCAATCCGCCTCACCCGAATGCCCAAGTAGCCGATGCTCACCCCCACAAACTTGAACCGCAATTCCCCTATCTTGGGGCTGGTTAGCAAACAGCTAAATCGCTGGCTTTGAAAGCAGACCAAAGTAGGCGAGCAGCACGGTTCAATTCCCGTATCAGCCTCCCCGAACAGGCGCCGAATGGGGCTTTTCACAGTAACTTCATTGAAGCCTACTTGTGACAATAAGCGATTTTAATTTTAATTTTTCATCTTCCACTCCAGCCCTCTGGTCTCAGTCGGGGATACCTCGCTCTTCCTTCCTCAACCATGATATCTCACCTCCGGTTGTTGTCAGGGCCCTCAACAGTGTGCGGCCCATTTCCAGCGCCACTACCCTCGCCGCCTCTCTCCCAGAAGCAGGATAGAACCCCCTCGTTCTCGCATCTGACCCCACCAGCCTCCGCATGGAAAGCACAATCCTCCGCCATTTTTGCCAACTCCAGCGTGATGCCACCACTAAACCCATCGTCCCTTCACTTCCTCTGTCAGTATTCCGCAGAGATTGTACCCTCCGAGATAATTTAGTCCACTCCTCCACCACAGCCAACACTTCTCCCATCATCCATGGGACCATTCCATGCAATCGCAGAAGGTGTATCACCTGCCCCTTTACCTCTTCCATGCTTAACATCCCAGGCCCAGAACACTAATGCTACGTTTCACTTGCACCTCCTCCAATTTGGTCTAATGCATTCGCAGCTCCAAGTGTGGTCTCGTATATATCGGAGAGACCAAACGCAGACTGGGTGATCGCTTTGCTGAGCACCTTCTGTGTGCGCGCATTCAGATCCCTGACCTTCCCGTTGCTTGCTATGTTACCACAATACCCTTCTCCTATGCCCATATGTCTGTCCTTGGACTTTGACAATGTTCGAGTGAAGCTCAACGCAAACTGGAGGAACAACATCTCATCTCCCGGTTAGGCACGCTGCAGCCTTCCGGTCTCAACATCGAATTCAACAACTTCAAATCCCACCTCGACCTAGGTGTTGCCATCCATTTCATTTTCACTGTCGTTTCCCATTTCTTTCTTTCTTCTCTTTCTTTATATATATTCACCCACCCCCATCTTATTCACCTTTCGTTGCCCTTTCTCCCCTCTACTTCCCCCTCTCCCCCCCCCCCCCACCCCACATCTACATCTGTCACACTTTACCCTCTGATGTTAGAATCTCCGCAATTTGCCCGTACACATCTTTTGTTCTCTGCGGGGACTGCCATTAGCACGCTTTTCCCTTGCTTTCAGTGGCTATTAGCACCCCGCTTCCCTGGGATTCTGTGGCAACGACTCCGTTTTTACTCACACTCCACATTATCAATATTTCCCACTTTATCTGACTTTAGCTTTGATAAAGCGTTATCTGGACTCGAAACATTATTTATTTTCTCTCCCTGCAGATGCTGCCAGACCTGCTGGGATTTTCCAGCATGTTCTTTTTGGTTTCAGATTCCAGCATCCACAGAAATTTGCTTTTACCTCGCTGTTTCTCATCTTCAAATTGTACCCGGAGAACAGGCCAAAGTCCTCCATAATCCCCATCATTCCACAATGCCACCCAATGGGAACGTAATATCTAACAACACGTCTTGCACGTACAGCAAAACCATGTGCTCGACGCACTCTCCCGCGCATTTAGCATGAGTTGCGTTATCCCAAATTAATTTCCATCCCATTTTCACCATTGACGGCTTGCTGACCGCAATGCCAACAGAAAGGAGTTGGATGTTTCAATCTCTTTCAGGACATAGGGTCATTACAAGCAAGACTACAGTTTTGTCTGCTTTCCGCGATCGAGAAAGATCTCACTCACAGCTCATGGCTTTCCCAGATCTCTGAAAAGAGTAGGTAGAACCACAATTCCACAGAGAAGATTCAGTGCAGAAATAGGCGATGCAATTCTTCGTGCCTTACGAAACCAAAAGGGGGGGGGGGGGGGGAGAGAGAGAGAGAGAAACAAGCAATTGAGTTTCATTCCACTTGCCAGAACTTTGTTTCAGTCTGAATTTCAGACTGAGATCCAGGCCACTTTGAAATGCGTTGAGCGTTCTAACCTCGAGCACAATCTGTGGAAGTAAATTCCAGACTTCACAATCCTCTGGTAACTTTATTTTTTTACCCAGTTGTCCCACTCTAATCCTTCTATCCGTCACGTCCATTCTTTGCCCATTTTAACATACCCATCCATTAGGCCAAACAATTATTTTCTGTTGACAATCTGTAAGCCCCGCAGAAATGTGCACACTCCATCCGCACAACTGCTGCGGCTCCTATTTTCAAAATTAAGCTACAAACTCCAACAAACCGTCCCCTCATATCTCAAGTCCTCAAGCACTGGGAACATTCACAGAGATCTCCCCCCCCCCCCCCACCCCCACGTCTCTGCAAAACAAATATGTCATTCCTAAAGTTCGGTAACCAGAGTATATAGAAGGCTCCACCTGTGGCCTAACGAGTCATCTTTTCAATTCCGACAATGCACAGTCGTATCCAATCTAGCTCCCAATAAAATAAAGCATTCAATATGCTATCTTGACTACTCTGTCCACCTGTACTTCCATCATCAAGGATTTGTGGACATGCAGTGCACGTCTCTCACTTCCCCAGCGCATCTGAATACTTTCCTGTTTATTGAGTACCACATTGTTGTGTTTGCCCTTCCGTTAGGTTATTACTTCATTCCTTTCCGCATTCCATTTCCATTGCCACTTACCTAAAATAAACACGCTAAACATTGATATAATTCAGGGTCGCCAGCTATCCTCTTCTCATCGCCTCCACCGCAAAATCGAGACTCTTTAAAATTTCCCAATATGGCAACAACATTTAACCATTAATAATAAAATATACCAAAAGCAGCAAAGGCCCAACACTGAACCATTACGAAAGCGACTCCAAACTGTTGTCCATTCGCAAAAAAAAGCTTTTGTTCTCTTACCGTCATTAAAACAATTTGCGATCCAACCTGCCACCTATCTATGCACCACAGCAGCTCCCCTCACATTTCTGACCAGTTTGCTGTGTGGGGGCATGTCAAAGGCCTGATTCAAATATATGTAGGCATTGTGGATTTCACGACCTTCATTAATTCCCACTTTCACTATCTCAAAAAAATAATTTAAGTTTTTGCTGCCGAGATCTACCTCGCAGAAATCCATATTAACTGTCCTGAATGACTCATTATCTTTTTGAATTAAAATGTATTATATCTCTCGGATTGCATTCCAACAACCTACTCACTACTGAAGTGAAACTAACACGTGCACATTTCTGGCGTATCCCCCACGTCCTGTTGAAATAATGTGTAAAACCTTGGGCGCGATTCTCCACCCCGACGCCGAAGTGGCCGCGCCGTCGAGAACGCCGTCGAGGTTCACGATGGAGCGAACGGCCCGGTCCAGACCGATTCAGGCCCTGACAATGGGCCAGTATTGTGCCCGCGTCATCTACCCGCGCGAGGCCATTTCGCCCGCATAAAAGCGGCGCCGCATAGATGACGCGGCCGGCGCCGCATAACGGATGTCATCCGCGCATGCGCGGGTTGGCCGGCGCCTACCTGCGCATGCGTGGTTGCCGTCCTGTCCAAATCCGCCCCGCAAGAAGATGGGGGACGGATCTTGCGGGGCGCTGGAAGGAAGTAGGTCCTCCTTCAGAGAGGATGGCCCGACAATTGATGGGCACCGATCGCGGTCCACCCCACATTTAAGGTACCCCCAGGTGGAGGGTCCCACCTCGCCCCCCCCCCCCCTCCACAGGCCGCCCAGCCCCCAGCGTTCACGCACTGCCCACGACTGTAGCGACCAGGTGTGGACGGCGCCGGGAGGAACCCGCCGTTTTGGCCTGGCCGCTCGGCCCATCCGGGCCTCAGAATCGCGGGGGTGCCGGAGAATCACCATTTCCGGTGTCTACGGCGATTCTCCGGCCAATGGCCCGCGAAAGCCGGCCGGGCCGTTCCCGCCGCTTGAGAGAATCGCGGGAGGGCGTCGGACTGGCATCCTCGGAAATCTCGGCAGCCTTGGCGATTCTCCCAACCGGCGTGGGAGTGGAGAATCGCGCCACATGTGTTCCCTCCTGTGTATTTATTGATGCTTGGGAAGGATTCTCAGAGCACTTGCAATTACCAAGATGGCGGCCTTTAAAATCTTTCGATAAACTCCATTACTTAACGACCATTATAAGATGTATGTCTTTCCCGTAGTTCCCATGTGAATAAGCTTATTGTAACGAACCATTCGCACCCTTCTTATTTTCAGATAATATCAGCCAATCTCACTGCAAGGTGAAATCATAGGAAAATACGCATTGAAACTTCATGCCAACACCTTCTGCATACATGGAACAGTTTTCACATACGGCTCTGATAGGCCTTTCATTTGCCTTTATTATCCTCTACTATACTCGTTCTACACGTTGGATTGTAAATGACAAGTCCGAATACAGGGGAGAGATAGAGAACTTGGCAGCATGGTGCCCTGCCATATCTGATTCAGTGTCAGAAACGGAAAGGAGCTTGTCGTCGACTTTAGGAAGCCTCGTGTAGTACATTGCCCTGTCTACATCAATGATGTCGAGGTGGAGATGGTTTATAGCTTCAAGTTCCTCGGTGTGAATATTATGAACAATTTGTCCAGGTCCACCCATGTCAATGTTACGATTAAGAAAGCGCAACATCGCCTTCAAATCCTCAGGAAATTAAGGAAATCGGTATTTCCACAGTGACTTTTACCAATTGTTATAGATGCACCATGCAAAGCATTAAATTTGGTTGCATCACAACTTGGTGTGGCAACTGTTCAGCAAAAAATCGTAAGAAATTACAGACAGTGTAAACGCAGTTCAGTCAATCACGTAATACATTCTTCCATTTGTTGACTCTGTGTTTATTTCTTGCTGCCTTGGGAAAGTGGTCAACATAATGAAATTCTCTTTCAGAAGTTTTTTCAACTTCTTCAATCGGGCAGAAGATACAAAAGGTTGAGACCTCGGTCTAACAGGTCCCAGCACAGTTTTTGTCTTATGTTGCTACTGGACTCTTGAATTATCCGTCTGTGTGTTGAGTTTATCCTTTTCTGCATTCTTCCTTTTTTCCAGATATAATTAGTTTTGTATTTTGCATTTATGTGTATCTGAACAGAGTGATCTGTCAGGTCTGTACACAGTATAATACTTTTCACTGCATCTTGATACATATGTCAGGTTTTATTGATAAACAACACATTATTGCCTATTATAGTACTTTAAAATATCTCTGGATTTTCTTACATGTCAACTCGAGATAATTTTCTATCCTAAAGTTGCATTCCTAATCTACATTTGTTCACCACCCCTGCATTGCATGTATTTCTCGGTGATTTCTAAGTATTAAATCTTTTGTTATTCACATGACCTTTAATTCTCTGCTTTGTCTTGGTTTCCATGACAGAAATGTTTAGATCCTCTCTGACTTCAGGTGAAGTTCCGGAGGACTCGAGAATAGCCAATGTATTCCCTTTGTTTAAGAAGAGTAGCAAGGATAATACAGGGAACTACAGGATGATGAGCTTCACGTCAGTAGTAGGGCAATTACTGGAGAGAATAATTCTTCGAGGCAGAATCTACTCCCATTTCGAAACAAGTGGACGTATTAGCGAGAGGCAGCACGATTTTATGAGGGGCAGGCCGCCTCTCACTAACTTGATAGAGTTTTTCGAGGAGTTCACAAAAATGATTGATGCAGGCAGGGCAGAGTATGTTGGCTATATGGACTTCAGTGAGGCCTTTGACAAGGTCAACCATGGCAGACTGGCACAAAAGGTGAAGTCACACGGGATGACAGTTGAGCTGGCAAGATGGATTCAGAACTGGCTCGGTGATAGAAGGGAGACAGCAGCAATGGAAGGAGGTTTTCTAATTGGAGGGCAGTTACAAGTTGTGTCCCGCAGGGAGCAGTGCTGGGAACCTTTGCTGTTCGTAGTATATATAAGTGATTTGGACGAAAATGTAACTGGTCTGATTAGTAAGTTTGCAGACGGCACAAAGGTTGGTGGAATTGGGGATAGCGATGAAGACAGTCAAAGGATACAGCAGGGTTTAGATATTTTGGAGACTTGGGCGGAGAGATGGCAGTTAGACTTTAATCCGGACAAATGTGAGTAATGCATTTTGGAAGGTCGAATACAGATAGGGAATATACTGTGAATGGTCGAACTCTCAAGAATACTGACAGTCAGGGAGATCTGGATGTCCAGGTCCACAGGTCATTTAAATGGGCAACACAGGGGGAGAGGGTAGGAAAGAAGGCTTACGCAAGCTTGTCTTTTTTGGCCGGGGCAATGAGTGTAAAAATTGGCAAGTCATGTTGCCAATATATAACCTTGCTGTATATAACCTTAGTTAGGCTACATTTGGAGTGTAGTGCTCAATTCTGGCCGCCCCACTACCAGACGGATGTGGAGGCTTTAGAGAGGCTGCAGAAGAGGTTTACCAGGATGTTGCCTGGTATGGAGGGCATTAGCTATGAGGAGAGGTTGAATAAATTCGGTTTGTTCTCACTGGACCTACGAAGGTTGAGGGGCGACCTGATAGATGTGCACTGAATGAAGAGGGGCATAGACAGGGTGGATAGTCAGAGACTTTTTCCCAGGGTAGTGGGGGCAATTACTCGGGGATATAGGTTTAAGGTGCAAGGGGAAAGATTTAGAGGAGATTACGAGGGAAGTTGTTTCCACAGAGGGCAGTGGGTGCCTGGCACTCGCTGCCGGAGGAGGTGGTGGCGGCAGGGGCGATAGTGATGTATAAGGGGCATCTTGACAAATACATGAATATGATAGGAATAGAGGGATACGGAACCCGGAAGTGCAGAACATTTTAGTTCAGACGGGCAGCGTGGTCGGCGCAGGCTTGGAGGACCGAAGGGCCTGTTCCTGTGCTGTGCTTTTACTTGATCTTTGTTCTATGCTTCTGGAAGTCTCGTGAGCTTTCTGTATGGCTGTAAAATAATGCATATGTAAATTCTGCGCCTGCAATTTGATCCTACTGCCTTGACACAATCATTGCTTCTATTAGCTGTATCCATTCAACCATTGCTACTTATTTCCCAGAATTGTGAACACTTGTCTTTCTCCAAAGATGTAGCATTAACCCTGTGTAATCGAAGCATTTTCTTGAATAAGAGTCAATCTACTCACCTCCAAATGGATCCCTGGAAATTACTTCCTTATATTCCCCTTTTTATTCCTTACGTCAAAACAAAGAACTGCATCCTTTCTTGATAGGCTTGGCTTTTTATGTGCTGGCGGATGAAAATCGGTTGAATGCATATCAAGATTTTAGCAACTTGCGTGCCCGTCACATCTTTCGTATTCTAATGGGTATTAGTGAGTTGAGGACCAAAGCTATTACTGCCCTACTGTTTCTGCACACAGGATTCTGTGTATATGACGTCTCCGCTAATGCCCCAGCAATACTGGGGGGCTTCTAAACGTCTGTTGCTGCCGGTTCATTATTTCTGAGCTGATCATATACGTCCTCATTTTTCCTTCATTTAATCTAATACCCATTCACTGAACTGTAATTGGTCATTCAAACAACAATGTGCAAGAGAATGCACGTCCTGTTCGAAACAAGGGATTTGAAGGATAAAAATAAATAGCGAGCAACACTGGGAGCAAACGATTCCTTTGAAGACGAAGACAAAGACTGGATTGGGACAGCATTGACAGTCAAAAGCATTAGATGACAGGTATGAATCACGATTTCAATTACATTTTAAATAATATCACTAGGTTTTGCCTCGCTTGATTGGCCTACATTTATTGGACATCAGAAATTGCTTTCTGGATTGTTGTGATCCGCCAATTTGTGTACCCTCTTCATCAGAAGTAGCCCAAGTACATTGAAGATGATGTGACCAATGAACCTCCGGGAGTTTGGTCCAGTGAGGGCGGAAATAATGGCAAAATGATTGCAAATATGGAACGTGTGGGACACCGAGCAGCCTACAGCCACCTGCAAGGAAATTGTAAATCTAAGGCACTTCCATACACCTTTAGCCAATTTCCCAATAAATAAACTAATGAGAGAATAATAAGGCATACTGCCACTTCACTGTCACGTTGTATTCATTGCACGTGCTCTGTCATCATCCAAATACGATTCGAACAACATTAGAGGTCTCATTCACGAACGGACGCCATCAAAACTGAAACCAGGAATACAATAGGCTGCACAGTAGTTAGCACAGTTTCCTCACAGCTTCAGGGTCCCATGTTCGATTCCTGGCTTTGGTCACTGTCAGTGCGGACTCTGCGCGTTCTCCCCGTGCCTGCGTGGGTTTACTCCGGGAGTTCCGGGTTCCTTTCAAAGTCCAAAGATGTGCAGGTTAGGTGGAATGGTCATGCGAAAATTGCCCTTAGTGTCCAAAAAGGGTTGAATATGGGTGCTGGGTTAGAGTGAATTACTATTTCCAAGTGACGCTGCAGACTCGATGGGACGAATGAACTGCTTCTGCACTGTAAATTCTACGATTATCGCCGAGGTCCCAGGTTCGATCCCGGATCTGGGTCACTGTCCGTGTGGAATTTGCACATTCTCCCCGTGTTTTCGCGGGTTTCGCACCCACAACCCAAAGATGTGCAGGGTAGGTGGATAAGCCACGCTAAATTGCCCCTTAATTGAAAAAATGAATTGAGTACTCTAAGTTTATTTTTTAAAAATCTATGATTATGTGATTCTATGATAACCCCATTTACATGCCCGAAACTAAATAGGTATTTTGAGTTAATCAAATTCGCGTTGTTGGTATGCAAATGAAGTGCTTTCATTTTTTACAGTTTACTAATCTATTAGAAGAGCCTTAATGATATCGAGGACTATAAAACCTTACTTCCATAAGACCAAAGCCCATAAGACCATAAGACCATAAAACCAGAAGACAAAGGGGAAGAATGAGGCACCTCGGCCCATCGAGTCTGCTCCAACAGTCAATCATGAATCATTGCTGATATTTATTTGATCCCCATTTTCCTGCAAACTCCCCATAATCCCTGTTCCCCTGATTAATCAATAACCTATCTATATCTGCCTTAAATGCACTCACTGATTTGGCCGCCACAGCCTTCTGTGTCAGAGTTCCACAGATTCACCAACTTCTGGCAAAATAGGTTCCTCATAATTTCTGTTTGATAGGATTGTCCCTTTAGTCTGAGATTGTGTACTCTGGTTCTAGATTTTGCTCCAAGTGCAAACATACTCTCCACGCCCACTCTTACCAGCCCTCGTAGTATGCTCCAAGTTTCAATAAGATCCCCCTTATCTTTCGAAACTTCAACGCGGACTGACCCAGAGTTCTCAGCCGTTCTTCATACGACAAGCTCTTCGTTCCAGAGTTCATTCTTGTGAAAATCTACTGAATCCTTTCCAAAGCCATCAGATCCTTCCTTAGATGCGGGAAGCAAAACTATTCACAACACTATAAAATGGGGTCTGACCAGTGCTTTGAACACCCTCAGAAGTACATCCCTGGTTTTGTATTCGTGCTCTCTTGACATGAATGCTTTCATTGCATTTACCTTCCTAATTGCCAACTGAACCTGCACATTAACCTCAAGTAAATCGTGAAAAAAAACTCCCAACTCCCTTTGTCCTTCTGATTTGGTTAGCATTTCCCCATTTCGAAAACAGAGTATGCCTCCATTCCTCCTTCCAAAGTGCATTACCTCACACTTTTCCACATTGTACTTCATCTGCCACTTCACCGCCCCCTCTCCTAGCCTGTGAAAATCCTTCTGAAGCCCCCTGCTTCCTCGAACACTACCGGTTCCTCCGCAGGACGACCAGATTTTGTAAAATTACAGTTTTTAATGTTTGGAATTATTGTGATCAAGGCATAAGAACCATAGTAGAATCTTAATTTTGAAGGAGGCGGAGCGTCGAATCTGACGCGTATTTGAAAGGGCGGGCAGCAGTCTGCGATAAAATAGAATGAAATTTGGGAGAACTGCATAGCTGCTGAACATACCGAGTCCATTATTGGCCTAAAAACACCTTTCTTCTGGCCGTTGCTTCGTTCCGTATATTGACTCTCGTTTCAACACAACCTGGTTTTCAGATTGTTATGCTTGTTTCCAATTTCACGATATTGTTCAGAAAATTCCAGAATTTCTGACCCACTCAACAGTCTCTGAGATACCCGGTGACTCAGATTCAGCTCCCTTGTTTGAGGTTTCAAATATAATATAATACAGCTAATATTGCTGGCATGCTGACTTACCATTCGCAAATATAAGAAATCCCCTTTCAAATCAGCTCCAGTTTATTTTCATATCTAGGTCATTGAACAGATCATTTCCTGTCATGTTAATCAAAATGCAAATCAGTTTTATACCAGCTTGGGTAAATTGACGTGTATTTAGGAATGACAACCTAGCTTATAATTACACAGAGACGTGTTGAACTGTCAAAAGAATTTCCAGAACACATTTTTTCTTTGATGATTGGCGAAAATTCAGAAACATGACAATATCAATAGCACACCAGCGTTTTGCATTAATCAAGGGCTACATTTTGTGGATTGTAAACTGTTTATGCCGACTAAAAGTGGTCACGGACAGAGTTGCAGTGAAACCATTTGATTTATTTTTAAATTGTGTGTTTTTTGATGCGGTTTTGGAATTTGTAAACTATGAATTGTAGGATGTAAAATATGAAAATTCAATTAAAACATTTTCGAAAAAGGGGCATATCTTCTCCCCAAAGTTTTGCAGTCATTAAATACCACTATTTGAAGTTCACATATCATGACACATTCGTTTGTATTTCTCTGTCTTTTGTATGACATGAAATACTCGAGTTGTACCTCTGAAGAACCAGACAAGAGATGGACGATGTTTTGGATTCACATGTGTATGTTATTGTTTTTTTCTCGTTATCAGATAGTTCAGTTCGGAATAAGGAACGGAATATTAGAACATAGAACATTTAACATTACATCGCAGTACAGTCCCTTCGGCCCTCGATGTTGCGCCGACCTGTGAAAATCATAAATCTCATCGACACTATTCCCTTATCGTCCATATGTCTATCGAATGACAATTTGAATGTCCTTAGTGTTGGCGAGTCCACTACTGCTGCATGCAGGGCATTTCACGCCGTTACTACCTCTGAGTAAAGAGCCTACCTCTGACATCTGTCTTATATCTATCTCCCCTCATGACTATGGGCTACATCCAAGAGTTCTAAAGGAGATAGCTGAAGAAATAGTGGTGGCGTTAGTTATGATCTTTCAAAAGTCACTGGAGACAGGGAAAGTACCAGAGGATTGGAAAATCGCTGCTGTAACACCCCTGTTCAAGAAGGGAACAAGGAAAAAGATGGAAAGTTATAGGCCAATTAGCCTAACCACGGTTGTTGGCAAGATTCTAGAGTCCATTGTTAAGGATGAGATTTCTAAATTCTTGGAAGTGCAGGGTCGGATTAGGACAAGTCAGCATGGATTTAGTGAGGGGTGGTCGTGCCTGACAAACCTGTTAGAGTTCTCTGAAGAGATAACAAATTGTTTAGACCAAGGAGATCCATGGATGTTATCTATCTTGACTTCCAAAAGGCCTTTGATAAGGTGCCTCACGGGAGACTGGTGAGTAAAATAAGAGCCCATGGTATTCGAGGCAAGGTACTAACATGGATTGACGATTGGCTGTCAGGCAGAAGGCAGAGAGTTGGGATAAAAGGTTATTTTTCGGAATGGCAACCGGTGACGAGTGGTGTCCCGCAGGGTTCAGTGTTAGGGCCATATCTGTTCTCTTTATATATTAACGATCTAGATGACGGGACTGAGGGCATTTTGGCTAGGTTTGCAGATGATACAAAGATAGGTGGAGTGGCAGGTAGTATGTAGGAGGTGGGGAGGCTGCAGAAAGATTTAGACAGTTTAGGAGAGTGATCCAAGAAATGGCTGATGAAATTCAACGTGGGCAAGTGCGAGGTCTTGCACTTTGGAAAAAAGAATAGAGGCGTGGACTATTTTCTAAACGGTGACAAAATTCATAATGCTGAAGTGCAAAGGGACTTGGGAGTCCTCGTCCAGGGTTCTCTAAAGGTAAACTTGCAGGTTGAGTCCGCAATTAAGAAAGCAAATGCAATGTTGCCATTCATCTCAAGAGGCTTAGAATATAAAAGCAGCGATGTACTTCTGAAGCTTCATAAAGCATTAGTTAGGCCCTATTTTAGAATACTGTGAGCAATTTTGGGCCCCACACCTCAGGAAGGACATACTGGCACTGGAGCGGGTCCAGCGGAGATTCACACGGATGATCCCAGGAATGGTAGGCCTAACATACGATGAACGTCTGAGGATCCTGGGATTATATTCATTGGTGTTTAGGAGGTTGAGGGGAGATCTAATAGGAACTTACAAGATAATGAATGGCTTAGATAGGGTGGATGTAGGGAATTTGTTTCCATTAGCACGGGAGACTAGGACCCGGGGGCACAGCCTTAGAATAAAAGGGAGTCACTATAGAACAGAGATGAGGAGAAATTTCTTCAGCCAGAGAGTGGTGGGTCTGTGGAATTCATTGCCACAGAGGGCGGTGGAGGCCGTGACGTTGAGTGTCTGTAAGACAGAAGTTGATAAATTCTTGATTTCTCGAGGAATTAAGGGCTATGGAGAGAGAGCGGGTAAATGGAGTTGAAATCAGCCATGATTGAATGGTGGAGTGGACTCGATGGGCCGAATGGCCTTACGTCCGCTCCTATGTCTTATGGTCTTATGGTCTTATATTCGATGCCACCACAGATACTGACAAGTGGCCGTCGTGCATACTTAACAATCCCATTCACCTGCTCTGCCGCTTTCAGTGATGTGTAAGCAAAACACCCAAAATCCATATGTTCCTCTGAGCCTTCCAGTGCCCTGCACACATTACATTCTCCCTTGTCGTGCGTGTTTTTCCAAAGTGCATCATCTCGCAATAAACATTGTTAAATATGGTCTGCCACTGCTCTGCCCATCTGGCCAAGCCATCCAAAGCTCTCTGCAACCTACGATCCCTTTCTTCACTTTCAACCATCCTACCGATCTTGGTGTCTTCTAAAAAGGTACTAATCATTCCACCCACATTCTCGTCTATTTAATCTATGTATAGCTAACAAGCATTTGGACACTCAGCATTGATCCCTGTGGTACACTGCTAGACACCGGCATCCAGTTACTCAAACAGTCTTCCACACCTACGGTTTGTATCTCAACAATTTTCGGATCCATCTCAATAGGCTTCGTTGAATTCTCTATCTGTCAACCTGCTCAAGCAATCAAACATGTGGGACCATGTCAATTGCTTTGCTAAATTCCAAATAAATGACATAATCTTAACGTTCGTCATTCACACATTCGGTCACTTTATCAAAATATTCTATCAAATCTGTTCGTCCAGACTTCCCCCTGACAAAGCCAGGGTGACCATCGTTTATCAACCCAAGACTTTCCAACTGGAAATTAATTCTCACCTTCAGAATTTCAACTATCTTTTCACTTTCACTGATGTGAGAGTAACATATCTGTAATTCCCTGGTTTATCTCAACCACATTACTTGAACTGGGGAACAAACATTCTCCAGACCGATGACACTTCACCCCGGCCAGAAATGAATTAAAAACATGCTTCAGAATCCCTGTAATTTCCTGCCTCGCGTCCCATAGCAGCCCGCAATGCAATTCATCTGGGCCTGGGAATTTATTTATTTGTTAAGGCCGTCAAAGCTTCCATTACCTCCTCATTTGCGATATCGATCTGTTCAAGGTTCTCACACAAGCATTTGCTGAATCCCGTACCCATGCCAGCCATAGCCTGAGTGATAACCGATTAGAACTAATCACGAACACACTAGAAATATCATCCAGCTACATATAAAGATTTTCGTCTTGGTTTGAAAAAGGCCCTAAACTTTCCGTGGTTCACCTCTTCTATTTAACGTAGGAACATGTTGGAGGTGCACTCTTCCTTTTTCCTTTTCAAATGCCATCCTCCGCTCCGCTGTAGCTTTGTCTTCAAGTCATCGATGATAAAATGACCAGGTGCAGTACGCTGGCAAAGTTATCATCACTGCCGCCAAAGGCGCAGAAGACGCAGATTCCATCCCTGCACCGGGCCACTGTCTGTGTGGAGTTTGCACATTTTCCCAGTGGTTGCGTGGTTTTCACCCCACAACCCAAAGAAATGGTGGGTAGATAGTTTGGCCGCATTATATTGCCCCTTAGTTGGAAAGGCAAATAATTGGGGACTCCAACATTATATATAAGTAAAGCGAATAAAAGTTCCTAGTCATCAAGGTTAAGTTTCATATAGTAGCCAAACAAACCAGAAGTAACGTATGCTGGATTGCTTCACGAAATGGCGACCTGCAATGTACCGAAAAAACTGTAATCCACAGCGTTCCTCGAGGTGATGTAACTGCTAATCTGCGCACAATACAAACTGAGGGCCATTCTGCGTTGCCAAATTACCAATATGTAAACTATAACGATGCGTTCCAAGTGATTTTAATGATGTGGGAAAACTCCAATGGCTCGCTGTTGCGTGGACGAATAGAATATCACTAAATTGAAAAGGAAAATCAGCTCAGTTTGCAAATCTGGCAACTGTAATCTTGTAAAACGGTCTCCAACATTAGAGTAGACTTCTAAAAAGGAACATGACCAAAAATTCAGTGGTAAATTTGCGATAAGCTGGCAGTACAAGAGCATCAGGTCATGAATTCAATTGTCAATTTAACGGTAGAAACAATGCAGTACTGTTCAATGCTTTCATTAATTATTTAGAATGGTCTCTTTATTTCCTTGACTGCCATCTAAACGCGGCTTATTTAATGTGATTTCTCCCATGAGCAGACTCTAATCCCTGTCGCTTCATCCCGCTTTCAAATCCAGCAAGACAATCGTTTTCATTATTTTGTGGTTTTGTGGCCAGGGAATTGTAATTTTATTTATAGAATGTTGAGGGCCGTGCTTTCAGATATTGTATTGTAAAATTACTTTATGATTTCTCAAAAACCCGTGCGCATCTGCAACGTATTCCAGCGTTTCAAGGCAGGCACAATGGTGTTGAAACCTTTGTCATCATCTTCTCAGATGTTAATAATGCTATGTTGATGGAAAGAAAAATCAAAATAATCCTCCAATGAAATTTGAGAAACTGTTAAATGTCAGGTCAAAACTTTGCACAGATTGTGTAGCTGTCAAATGGTGATGTTAAAATTGACACAATGCTAATATAGCTATACAATTCCAAATATAGGCATGCATAAATCACTGCACATCAGCTATAAATATCGTACGGCATGCTGTTCCGTTGACACAACATACATGGCGTCCTTTAATGACTTCTAAAGTTTGAGAACGAAAGAAAGGCAGGAAACATGAGGCATAGAAAGCCACATTATTTTATTCATTTCTGGGATGTCTGCGTCGTTGGTTAGGCCAGGATTCATTGCCGATCTCTCGTTGCTCTACAGAAGGTCGTGTTGAGTTTCCTTCATAAACCTCTGCAGTCATTGACGGGGTAAAATACCCACTGTGCTGTTTTGCAGCGAGTTCCAGGATTTTGTCCCAGCGACATCGAAGGAACGGCGATATACTTCCATGTCAGGTCGGTGAGTGACTTGCAAAAAATCTCCAGGTGGTGGAAGTTACCTGCTTTGCTCTGGGTGCTGTCTTCCTCTTGAGTGTTGTTGGAGCTGCACTCATCCAGGCAATTCGAGAATCATCGACCACAACAAGATAACATTGTGGCTGGTTTAGCTCAGTGGGTTGACAGCTGGTTTGCGATGCAGAATATGGCCAGCAGCACCCGTCCAATTCCCGTGCCAGCTTACACGCGCAGGCGCCGGTATGTGTGGCGACCAGAGGCTTTTCACAGTAACGACATGACAGTGACAATAAAAGGTTCTTATGAATTTTTTTTATCAAGATGGAGAGTCAAGTAGTTGATTCGCAGGCAAGGATGGTGGAACTTAATAAAGGGAACTATAAATATATGGTGCGTGAGTTGGGATTGATAGATTGGGGAGAGTGACTTAAAGGGATGGCAGTGGATAGGCAATGACTAACATTCAAGGAATGCACTGCAGCAACTGTTCATCCCTCTCTGGCACAAAAGCAACATGGGTCAATGGCCAATCCATGGCTTACAAATAAAATTTTAAATTGTATCCGATCCAAGGAAGAAGCATCCAGATTTGCCAAGACAAATAATAGATCTGCGATTATATCAATGTCCTTTTGAAAGAGTGAAATGCATGAAAGAATCGAAATATGAAAGCCACGCCTCTTTTCACTGCGTTGAGACAGACGTGAGCTGGCAAATGCTTTTATACTCCGCTCTTTTCCTTCCTGATGAATCATAAATATGTTATCCCCTTCAGAGAAGAAAAATGACGCTATAGTGTTGGTATCACTCCATGCAGTGTCGTGAAGTTGCCATATTGCATCTCGCATAATCCAGTTGCCTTAAAAGTGCACATAATGTTGATAGGTTGGCGGAATTTGGATTTTGCCACATGCGGTTAGCTAATGGACTCGATATTACCTGAGCACACAGACACTTTGACGAACGACCCAGAATGCACAAATACGTTTTCAAACCACATGCTGCGACAGTTGGATCAATCTAGCGCGACGAATTTGATCGGTTTTAAATATGTCATGATTTTTAGTCATTTCCGTCATATTACGAGTTGTTCTGACGATAGAATCATGCGCGACTGAGGCTTATTCATAAACTTTATATCGGACGGCCTGACTCTGTTGCTCACACATTTATTATTATTATTATTTTTATTTTTCATCATTAAAGGATGTAGGTTTCGCCGTCACGGCCAGCATTAGTTGGCCATCACTAATCGCCCGTTAAAATGTGGTGCGTAGCGTCCTCTTGATCCACTGCATTCGATGTGGTTTAGGTACACTTACACAGCTATTGAGGAGAGAATTCCAGGATTTAGATCTAATCACACTGAAGGAAGGGCAGTATATTTCCAAGTGAGCATTGTAAGAGACTTGAAGAAGAACGTCCTGGTGGCGGTGTTCCCATATATCTGCTCTCCTTGTGCTTCTGGAAGTTAGAGGTCGTGGGTTTGGACTGTACACACTCGTGAGACTACGTGAGTTGCAGAAATGAATCTTGTACATAGTGCAAACACCTGCGTCGATGGTGCAGGAAATTGATATATTATGGAAAGCATGCTAGTCAACGGGGCTGTTTTGTCTTGGATGGTGCGGAGCGCTTAAAGGGTGCCAGTCAACGGGGCTGCTTTGTCTTGGATGGTGCCGAGCGTCTCGAGTGGTATTGGAACTGCAGTCATTCATGTCAGTGAGTAGTATTCCATCAGGCTGTTGAATTTTGTCTTGAAAACGGTGGACAAGCTTTCGCAACTCAGCAGGTGACTCACTCACCGCAGGATTCCTCGTCTGTTTTAAATTAATTCACCTGTTGCGGGCGTCGCAGCGTCGACCATTATTTATTTCCCATTCGTAGTTGCCCATAAGAAGGCTGCGGTGATATTGATTAATTTACCGCTGTCGCCCTTGAGGTACAGGTGCACCCACTGTGCTGTTAGGGAGGGAGGGAGTTCCAGGAAGCTGCCCAGCGGTAGTGAAGTAACGGCGACATATTTTCAAATCAGAGAGGTGAGTGCCTTGGAGGGGAGCTTCCAGGTGGTGATGTTCCCCGGTATCTGCTGCTCTCGTCCTTCCAGGTAGGAGTGATCCAGGGTTTCGAAAGAGCTTCGAAAAGAACCGTGGTGAATATCTGCAATGCATCCTGTAGATAACATACTGTTCTCCCGCAGTTCGCAGTTGCGGGAGGGTTTGAATGTTTGTGAAAGATGGATCAATCAAACACGCAGATTGTTCCTGGATGGTCTCGTGCTTCTTGAGTTTTCCTGGAGCTGCAGCCATGCTGGTAAGTGGATATTACTCCAATACACTCCTGCCGTGTGCCTTGTAGATTGTAGACAGGCGTTGGGGGTCAGGAGGTGAGTGACTCGCCGTCGGATTCCTGATCTTTGACTGGCCCTGGCAGCCACAGTATTACTGATCAATGGTAACCCGAAGGATGTGGATTGTGGGGGATTCAGCGATGGTAAAGCCATTGACTAGAAAGGGGTGGTGGCTATATCCTCCAGTGTACGATATGGGCATTTCCTTGCACTTGTATGGTGCGAATGCAGTGTGCCGCTTAATAGTAATCTTTCTTCTTGTGCCAAATTGGCTTACATTAACACTTAATGAAGATACATGGGAAAATCCCCGAGTCGCCACACTACGGCGCCTGTTGGGGTACACTGAGAGAGAATTGAAAATGTCCAATTCACCTAACAAGCACGCCTATCCGGACTTGTGGGAGGAAACCGGAGCTCCGGAAGGGAACCCACGCAGACATAGGGAGAACTGCTTCATGATCTGACGAGTCGCGAATGGTTCTTAACATTGTAAAATGATGATCACACATCTTCACTTCTGAACTGATGATGGAAGGTAGATCATTGACGAAGCAGTTTACGAAGGTTGGATTTGGAACACTACCCTGACAATCTGATGCAGCGACGGTCTGGAGCGGAGATGATTGACCACCAATCAGCACAACCGTCTCTCTTTGTGTCAGGTATGGCTGCAACCAGTGGAGAGTTTTCCCACTGATTTCCATTGACTCCAATTTAGCTAATGCTCCGTCATGCCATACTCGGTCAAATGATGCCTTGATATCAAGTGTCGTCACTTACCCCTCACATCTCGCATTCAGTTGGCTTGTCCTTGTTTGAAACATGGCTCCAATGAGATTAGGAGCTGGGTAATCCTGGTGGAACCCAAACTTAGCGTTCGGGAGTGACGAAGATATTGCTGAGTATGCTGGGCGTCCGTAATCAGGTTACTACTGAGTAAGTGTCGCTTGATCACACTGTTGGTGACCCCTTCCACCACTTTGCTGATAACAGAGAACAGGCTGACCGGTGGCGTTGGGTCGGTTGAATTGTGCACTTTCCTGCGTAAAGGACACGACCCTTGGAAAGAGCACCCTTGCGAAGACCACAGCTGTATCCTATCTCCGTAAAACAGGAACCCCACCCAAACATTTTAGACACTATGGGCATTTTACAATGGCCACTCCACCTAACCTGAGCATAGTTAGACTGTGGGAGGAAACAGGAGCACCTGGGTGAAACGCATGCAGACGCAGGGAGAACGTTGATATTCCGCACATACAGTGACCCAAGCCGGGAATCGAACCTGGAACACTGCAGCTGTGACGCAGCTGTGCTAACCACTGTGCGGTCGTGCTACCGCCGAAGTCAATTAAAGGGAGTCGCTCTGTTGAAAAAGCCAACGTATTTTGGCAATCTAGTGAAAGGAAAAATGAAAATTGATTAAATAATGCAAATATCTTGTTGATTCAGGGGAACTGTATGTTGATTGTCCCTGGATTTTCGGCAATAAATTAAGGCTATGACATCAAGATTTAACGATAAATTGAAACCGAATTTTGGCTTTATTGAGCCAAGTTGGTTCTGCAGGGCTTGGGCCTCAAGCTTTTAGAAATTGCGCCACTAATTTTGATATGGCAGTTCAGGCATGGTAGCAAGATTTGCGGCCATGCAGCGAGTTAATGTGTTCGCAGCCAAAATTCCCATGACCGATTTGACTTTGTTTTAAGACAAGATATGGCGAAACCGCTGTCATTGTTTTTCTAACCAGGTTATTCACGGAAGTATCGCGTTCCCCTAGGGGTACAGTTTCTTGCGAAGGGGATCATTCAGATTGCACTTTAGAAGAGTAACGAATGATCAGATAAAAGTGTGTAACCTGTTCAGAACTCATCCGCCCAAGGCTGTGTACAAGTGTACATTGCATATGATTAATGTGGATGTAGGTAGATTACAACTAACCATGCAAATCCGTGCGGCACGGTAGCACAGTGCTTTGCACTGTTGCCTCACAGCTCCAGAGTCCCAGGTTCGATACATGGTTTGGGATACTGTCTGTGTTGAGTCTGCAAGTTCTTGCTGTGTCTGCGTGGGTTTCGTCCGTGTGCTCCGGTTTCCTCGCACACTTCCATGAAGACATGCTTTAAGGTAATTTGTACATTCTGAATTCTCCCTCCGTGTACCCGAATAGGCGCTGGAATGTGGCGACTAGGGATCTTTCACAGTAACTTCATTGCAGTGCAACTGTAAGCCTACATGTGACAATAAAGATGATTATAAATCGAAATTTATCGGGAGGTGACGCCAATCTGCAAATAGCCGGAGCAAAATGACGTAAGGAAGTGAGAAGATGTTCTTGGACAAGGCGCCAATCAACATTCCTTCCGAAAAAAAATCAATGCTGCACAATTCTACGGACAACATCCAGTTCACAATGTCAACACTGAAATAAATTGGTCGTGTCCTTGTCTGTCCGTGACATTCAGAGAGACTGAAGCATGTTAAAGAATATTCTTTATTAAATATAGATGAAAAGCTGAAGGTTGACGGGCAGCAATTGTTTCAAACAGCCGAGTCCAGGATTTTTCATGAATCGAATCCCGCATCGTTTTTCATGGAAGCGGTAACGTCCCAAGTTGTACTTGTTCTAGCCGCTGAAGAGTAGCGGAATTGGTCTCGGTGTGGCGCCATCTTTTCTGCCATGAAAGCCCACGAATTCTACATTGGCGTCAACACATATTCTCAGAAACGGAGAATCCCACCCTCTGTCTTTGCGCGGCTTTCGAATGGGATTTGCCATGGAAGGGGCCCAGCGTTGCAGGAAAACACACCGACTGGGGTGCACGTCTTGCAAACATGAGTATTCCAGACAATATTCCACTGTGTATATCCAGCGGAGAGAAAATGCCAAATAGTCTGGATCTTTTTCCACTGTCGCCTTTTAAAGCCCCCCCCCCCCCCCCCGCCCCCGATCATTCCTGAATAAACGGATGCTGATACAAATAGTTGGATTGATCTTACTTTTGCACCATATTTTTGAAAATGTGTGTGGTTCTTTCCCGGCCTTTGTTGAAGTTCGATTTTGAATATAGATTTGTTGCCTTGTTGAACTTTATTGATCTTAACAAAATGCAAATTGGGGATATTGTTCACACCTCTCCTCTTATAATCAACAGATCTTAAAAAAGCCAACGATGGTAGGAAAGCTATACACGACCTTTTACATAGCTGCTGGAAATTGGGAAAGGCTGAACAATTGTAGCGAGCATTCTTTGTTCAATGAAAAACCAACAATTGTCTTAAATTGCCCTTAGTGTTGGGTGGGGTTACTGGGTTATGGGGATAGGGTGGAGGTGCTGACCTTGGGTAGGGTGCTCTTCCCAAGAGCCGGTGCAGACTCGATGGGCCGAATGGCCTCCTTCTGCACTGTAAATCCTATGATAATCTATGATTCTAAAACAAATTGCACCAATTAGCTTGAAGATTTGTCGAATGCTTTCGGGTGTTCCCTCTTGAAGTTAGATTGCCTTTTATTCGTCGCTGGTTGATATTCGTAGCAACATGGAAAGCGGTCAAAACTTTCAATGGCCTGCTTTAATTTTACACAGATTTGACAAACGTCAAAGATGTTGTGGACGCAATATATAGGTTGTTTCATTATAGATATACAACAGTATTGATAGGTGGCCTAGCAGACAAACACACGAGTCGACAGACAGTAGGCGCAGAGGCCACGAAGATGCGGGTTTAAATACTTGAAAACATTTAATTTGCACTAACCGAAAGGCAAGCATTGAGAGACAGAATGTCCTCCTGGGAAAAGGGGAAGAATGAATCGTGATTTCGAAAATCAGAGCCACGGGCATTCGTTCTTCATTGCAGATACATGGGGAAACATGCATGACGCATAGAGAACATATGAATCCCTAGATTTCGAAATAGCCTGTCAAGGGATACCGTAATGCAGGCACATAGTGGATCAAACGTAACGGGTATGGAATTGATAGATACATTGAAGACAGATAAAGGCATAAAAGCAAAAATTTCAACATTGTCCAGCATCCATGACATACTGTTTGAACACAGTATCAATCAACTGTTTGAACACAGCACCATTGTCAGAAACACTTCAATTCTTGTGAAATTGAAAATCAAGTTGTTGATCCATTTGAGAGCCATTAGAATTTTTGGAAATCAGTAGAACCAATGAACAAAACCAATTTCACAATGAACCGATGCTGCTGTGGTCGCCGTATCTCCCTGTTGCAACAGACAAGGATAGAAATGATGTTCAATATGCTTGGCACAGATTTGTTGGGTTGTTATATATCATTGCACATCTTTTGGAGTCCTGGAATGTTATTCACCCAGTGTTAATCTCTAAACAGTAATGCTCTCAAAACATCTGCACTCTCTTGTCGCAATTCCACATTCGCCATGCTAAAATCTATAGTTTTCAACCACCACATCCATGGCCTTCTCTCGAAAGAGGCTGCCAGTTTGTTTTCCTGCCGAATAATGAAATGAAAATATCCAGAATTGTCATTCTTCGAGGAGCTGGTTTAGCTCAGTGGGCTAGACAGCTGCCTGTGATGCAAAACAAGGCCGGCAGCGCGGATTCAATTCCCATAATAGCTAACCGGAACAGGCGCTGGAATGTGGCGACTAGGTGCTTTTCACAGTAACGTCATACTTGTTTTAAGACAAGATATGCCGAAGCCTCAGTATTTGTTTTATTCACTAGAGTAATCGCGGAGGTTTCGCGCTCTCCTATCTGTACAGTTTGTTTGGAAGGGACTTATTTAGATTGCAGTTTAGAATCGTAACGATCGTCAAGATAGAAGTATGGAAACTGTTAAGAACAGATCTGCGCAAGGCGGTGCACAAGTGTACAGTGCATCTGATAGATGTGTATGTAGGTAGATTAAAACTAGCCATGCAAATCGAAATGTATCGGGAGGTGACACCAATCTGCAAATTGAAACGCAAAAACACTGTAATAATTGTATGAGTGGTGCAACGGAGTGAATCGATCAAATAAACAAATGATGCTCCTGTTATATTTTCAAATGTACATGTTTCTCCCTGAAGAAGCCGTTATGTCAGGAACGGTGTGGGGGGAACTAATACATATCCTTTGACCATTGATTACCCGGTATAGGCCAGCAAATAGATTTTATGTAGGCGTCAACATTTGCTCAGGTTTGGGCATCAGGCTCAGTTATGTCTATAAAAGCGAAACACAATTTTGTGGAAAGATAGCCGAATGCATGTGGTTCGCCAGGTGTGCTCCGTCTCCTGCGCTGAATGTGAAACTTGTCGGTCCATTTCCGGTTTGGGCTGAGATAACCTTGAAGCGTCCCTCTTGTCTGTTACTCGACTCAGAAATGCACAGATGAAAATAAACTGACCCTAACTTGTCAAAGCACATCTCAGCATGACACTTTGATCACCAACAAGCGAAGATGCTGCATTATAGCCTGAACAAAATAACGTAAGGAAGTGAGAAGTTTTTCTTTGACAAGGCGCAATTAGCAATCCCTCGAAAATAAAACAACGCTGCACACACCGATGGACAACCTCGGGATCACAACACCAACACTGAAATATATTGGCCATTTCCTTGTCTGTGTGTGAAATTCAGAGAGAGTGAAGGACGTTAACGAATATTATTTTGAAATATAAATGAAAAGCTGGAGGTTGGCGGGCAGCGATTGTTCTCAACAGCCGAGTCCAGGAATTTTCATGGGGCGTAACCCGCATCTTTTTTCATGGAATCGATAGCGTCCCAGTGGCACCAGTGTTAGCCCCTGAATCGTAGCGGACTTAGCCTAACTGTGGCACTATCTTTTCTGTCGTGAAAGTCCACAAATTCTGAAATGGCGTCAACACTTCGCCTCAGAAACAGAGAATCCCGCCCCCAGCCGTCCCGTCGCTTGTCAATGGGATTTCCCACTGAAGACACGCAGACTTACAGGAAAACACGCGGACTACGGTGTACGTCTTGCCGACAAGAAAATTGCAGACGATATTCCAATGTGCATATCCACGGTAGAGATAATGCAAAATAATCTGGATTATTTTCCACTGTCGTCTTTTACAGTTCCCCCTCCATCGGTACAGAATTAATGGTTGCAAATACAAAGAGTTTGAGTCATCTTACTTTGGCCCCATGTTGTTGAAAATGTGTCAGGTTGTTTCCGAGCCGTGGTTGAAACTAGTATGGCAGGGGGGTGGGCACGGGAGCAATAGGTCAGAAGGTGAGAGCATTGAGGGAGAACTAGGGAATAGGGACAGTGTGGCTCTGAGGCAGATCAGACAGGGAGAAGTTGCTGAACACAGCGGGTCTGGTGGCCTGAAGTGCATATGTTTTAATGCAAGAATTATTACGGGTAAGGCAGATGAACTTAGAGCTTGGATTAGTACTTGGAACTATGATGTTGTTGCCATTACAGAGACCTGGTTGAGGGAAGCGCAGGATTGGCAGCTAAACGTTCCAGGATTTTGATGTTTCAGGCGGGATAGAGGGGGATGTAAAAGGGGAGGCGAAGTTGCGCTACTGGTTCGGGAGAATATCACAGTTGTACTGCGGGAGGACACCTCAGAGCGCAGTGAGGCTATATGGGTAGAGATCAGGAATAAGAAGGGTGCAGTCACAATGTTGGGGGTTTACTACAGGCCTCCCAACAGCCAGCGGGAGATAGAGGAGCAGATAGGTAGACAGATTTTGGAAAAGAGTAAAAACAACAGGGTTGTGGTGATGGGAGACTTCAACTTCCCCAATATTGACTGGGACTCACTTAGTGCCAGGGGCTTAGACGGGGCGGAGTTTATAAGGAGCATCCAGGAGGGCTTCTTAAAACAATATGTAGACAGTCCAACTAGGGAAGGGGCGGTAGTGGACCTGGTATTGGGGAATGAGCCCGGCCAGGTGATAGATGTTTCAGTAGGGGAGCATTTCGGTAACAGTGACCACAATTCAGTAAGTTTTAAAGAACTGGTGGACAAGGATAAGAATGGTCCTAGGATGAATGTGCTAAATTGGGGGAAGGCAACTTATAACAATATTAGGCGGGAACTGAAGAACATAGATTGGGGGCGGATGGTTGAGGGCAAATCAACTTCTGACATGTGGGAGGCTTTCAAGTGGCAGTTGAAAGGAATTCAGGACCGGCATGTTCCTGTGAGGAAGAAGGATAAATACGGCAATTTTCGGGAACCTTGGATGACGAGAGATATTGTAGGCCTCGTCAAAAAGAAAAAGGAGGCATTTGTCAGGGCTAAAAGGCTGGGAACAGACGAAGCCTGCGTGGAATATAAGGAAAGTAGGAAGGAACTTAAGCAAGGAGTCAGGAGGGCTAGAATGGGGTCACGAAAAGTCATTGGCAAATAGCGTTAAGGAAAATCCCAAGGCTTTTTACACGTACATAAAAAGCAAGAGGGTAGCCAGGGAAAGGGTTGGCCCACTGAAGGATAGGCAAGGGAATCTATGTGTGGAGCTAGAGGAAATGGGCGAGGTACTAAATGAATACTTTGCATCTGTATTCACCAAAGAGAAGAAATTGGTAGATGTTGAGTCTGGAGAAGGGTGTGTAGATAGGCTGGGTCACATTGAGATCCAAAAAGACGAGGTGTTCTGTGTCTTAAAAAATATTAAGGTAGATAAGTCCCCAGGGCCTGCTGGGATCTACCCCAGAATACTGAAGGAGGCTGGAGAGGAAATTGCTGAGGCCTTGACAGAAATCTTTGGTACCTCGCTGTCTTCAGGGGATGTCCCGGAGGACTGGAGAATAGCCAATGTTGTTCCTCTGTTTAAGAAGGGTAGCAAGGATAATCCCTGGAACTACAGGCCGGTGAGCCTTACTTCAGTGGTAGGGAAATTACTGGAGAGAATTCTTCGAGACAGGATCTACTCCCATTTGGAAGCAAATGGACGTATTAGTGAGAGGCAGCACGGTTTTGTGAAGGGGAAGTCGTGTCTCACTAACTTGATAAAGTTTTTCGAGGAGGTCACTAAGATGATTGATGCAGGTAGGGCAGTGGATGTTGTCTATATGGACTTCAGTAAGGCCTTTGACAAGGTCCCTCATGGTAGACTAGTACAAAAGGTGAAGTCACACGGGATCAGGGGTGAGCTGGCAAGGTGGATACAGAACTGGCTAGGCCATAGAAGGCAGGGAGTAGCAATGGAAGGATGCTTTTCTAATTGGAGGGCTGTGACCAGTGGTGTTCCACAGGGATCAGTGCTGGGACCTTTGCTCTTTGTAGTATATATAAATGATTTGGAGGAAAATGTAACTGGTCTGATTAGTAAGTTTGCAGACGACACAAAGGTTGGTGGAATTGCGGATAGCGATGAGGACTGTCGGAGGATACAGCAGGATTTAGATTGTTTGGGGACTTGGGCGGAGAGCTGGCAGATGGAGTTTAATCCGGACAAATGCATTTTGGAAGGTCTAATGCAGGTAGGGAATATACAGTGAGTGGTAGAACCCTCAAGAGTATTGAAAGTCAAAGAGATCTAGGAGTACAGGTCCATAGGTTATTGAAAGGGGCAACACAGGTGGAGAAGGTAGTCAATAAGGCATACGGCATGCTTGCCTTCATTGGCCGGGGCATTGAGTATAAGAATTGGCAAGTCATGTTACAGATGTATAGAACCTTAGTTAGACCACACTTGGAGTATAGTGTTCAATTCTGGTCGCCACACTACCAGAAGGATGTGGATGCTTTAGAGAGGGTGCAGAAGAGATTTACCAGAATGTTGCCTGGTATGGAGGGCATTAGCTATGAGGAGCGTTTGAATAAACGCGGTTTGTTCTCACTGGAACGAAGGAGGTTGAGGGGAGACCTGATAGAGGTCTACAAAATTATGAGGGGCATAGACAGAGTGGATAGTCAGAGGCTTTTCCCCAGGGTAGAGGGGTCAATTACTAGGGGGCAGAGGTTTAATGTGAGAGGGGCAAGGTTTCGAGTAGATGTACGAGGCAAGTTTTTTACGCAGAGGGTAGTGGGAGCCTGGAACTCGCTACCGGAGGAGGCGGTGGAAGCAGGGACGATAGTGACATTTAAGGGGCATCTTGACAAATACATGAATAGGAGGGGAATAGAGCGATACGGACCCAGGAAGTGTAGAAGATTGTATTTTCGTCGGGCAGCATGGTCGGCACGGGCTTGGAGGGCCGAAGGGCCTGTTCCTGTGCTGTACATTTCTTTGTTCTTTGTTCTTTGTTGAAGTTGAATTTGGAATATAGATTTGTTGTCTTGTTGTGCTGTGTTTATTTATCTTAACACATTGCAAATTGGGAATGTTGTTCACACCTCTCCTCTTATGATCAACAGATCTTACAAAGGCCAGCAATGGTAGGAAGAAAAAAAGCGAATTTTTATATATCTGCTGGAAATTGGGAGGGACTGAATAATTGTCGCCAGTGTTCATTCCTTGTTAATTGAAAAAAAAAACAATCGTCTTAAATTCTAAAACAAATTGCACCACCTGGCTTGAAGATTTGTCGAATGTTTTCGTATATTCCGTCTTGAAGTTAAATAGCCTTTCGTTGGTCTCTGGTTGATATTCGTAGCAAAATGGAAAGCGGGCAAAACTTTAAGTGGCCTGTTTTAATTTCAGCCACAATTTGTAAATGTCAGAGCTGTAATGGAGGCAATATACAGGTTGTTTCATTATATATACATAACAGTACTGATGATGGCAGATAAAGACACGAGTCGAAAGACAGTAGGCACTGATGCCATGCATGTGAGTGTTTAAAAAAATTAAAGCATTTAATTTGCACGAACCGAAAGACAAGCTTTGTGAGACCGAATGCCCTCCTGGGCCAAAGGGGAAACATGAGTAGTGAGTTCGAACATCAGAGCCACGGACATGCGTTCTTCATTATAGATATATGGGGAATCAGGCATAACGCTGAGAGACCATATGAATCCCGAGATTTCGTAATAGTTCCATGCCTGACAAGAGATGCCTCATTGCAGGTACACAGAGGGGCAAACGTAACACGTATGCAATTTATAAACGCATTGAAGACAGATAAAGACATAAAAGCAAAACTTTCAACATTCTTGAGCACCCATGACAGACACGGCAACCAACTGATTGAACACAGCGTCATTATAAGAAACCCTTCAATTATCGTGAAATTGAAAAGTAAGTTCTGGGTCATTGGAATATTGGAAAAATACAGAGAGCCAACAGAGGAAACCGATTTAACAATGAACCGATGCAGATGTGGTGGCCTTTTACTCCCTGTTGCAACAGGCAACTACAGAAATTATGTTAAGTATGCTTGGTACAGATTGTGTTGGGTTGTTATATATCATTGTGCACCTTTTGGAGCCCTTGAACTTTATTCCTCCGGGGATAATCTTTGAACAGTAATACTCTCAAAACATCTGCACTCTCACGTCGCAATTCCACATTCACCATGCTAAAATCTATCGTTTTAAACCACCATATGGTCTTCTCTCGAAAGAGCCTGCTGGTTTGTTTTGCTCCCAAATAAAGCGTCGAAAATACCCATAAATATCTTCCATATCTTGAGGAATAACATGTAATTTGATACCCATGTGCAACCGTTAGCTGTTATGAACTATTTCGGCACGGCGCCCAAGATACAACACTTTTACTTGGATGAAAGTTGTCAAAAGATGTTGATCGATGGACGTAAATTTGGATTTTTCCGCAAGCAGTTACCTACCTGGGATGAAATGTGCACTGTATTATTGGTACTGTCGTAAAGTGTGGAAACATCCGCATTCACTTTATGGTGTAGTCAGCAGTGTTGAGGCTCGATATTGTGTTAACATGGACACTTTGGCGAAATATCCAAAAAGCACCAATACGTTTTCAACCCAAATTCTGCACATTATTGGACTGTGAGAGGAAACCGCAGCACCTGGAGGAAACCCATGCAGACTCAGGGAGAACACGCAGCCTCCTCAGAGACAGTGATCGAAGCCGGGATTCGAACCTGGAACCCTCGAGCTGTGAAGCAACTGGTGTAAACATTATGCTAAGCTGCTATTGCCGACGTCAATTAAAAAAAGTCGCGTTGGGCAGTTGGGAAATCCAACGTATTTTGGCTGTGTTATGAAAGGGACAATATTTTTTCAATTAGAATTGATTAAAAAATATTAATGTCTTGTTGATTCAGGGGGACCTGAATATTTATTGCCCGTGGATTTTCGATAATAAATGAATGACGTGACATCAAGATTTGTGGATAGAAACCGAATCTTTGCTTGATTGATCGGAGTTAAATTTTGAAGGGCTGGTTCCTCAAGCTTTTATAAATTGCATCACTAATTTGATATGGCAGTCCAGGCATTGTGGCAAGATTTACGGTCAACCAGCGGGTTAATGTGTCCGCAGTCCAGGCTCTCTATTGTCTTAACGCAAAGGCACTTTGGCGAAAGATCCAAAAAGCATCAATTAATTTTCAAGCCAAGTTCTGCGACAGTTGGGTCAATCTAACGCCATGGAATTTTGTCGGTTTTAAATATTACGTGTTTTCGTGTCATTTCCGACAGGCTACGAATTGATATGGCGATAGAATATTTCGCGGTTGAGAAATATTCATAAACTTTGCATCAGTATGCCTTTCTCTGTTTCTCACACATTTATTATTCTGATTATAGTGAGTATTATTCATCTTTGAAGGACGTAGGCTTTGCTGGCTGAGCCAGCATTGGTTTCCTGTCACAAATCGCCGTGCAAATGAGGTGCCGAGCGGTCTTATTGATCCGCTGCAGTCGATGTATTGTGGGTCCAGCTTCAGGAAAGCAGTTACAGAAATTCTCCCAACGGCACTGAAGGAAAGTCAATATATTTTCAAGTCAGAATAGTGAGGGACCTGAAAACGTACGTCCAGCTGGCGTTGTTCCCACATATCTGCTCTCAATCTGTTTGTGGAAGATATAGGTCGTGCGTTTGGAAGGTGCAGCCTCATGAGCCTACGTGAGTTCGTGAAGTTAATCTTGTCGATGGTGCATACTGCTGCTGCACGTCGACCGTGAAGGGAGTCAATGCTTATGAAACTGGAACTAGTCAAGCGGGCTCTTTGTCTTGAATGGTGCCGTGCGCCTTGAGTGATTTTGGAACTTCACACATCCAGGCCAGTGAGGATTATTCCATCAGACTCCTGAATATTGCTTTTAAAAGAGGTAGACATGCTTTTGGAATTCATGAGGTGAGTTACTTCCCGCAGATTTCATCGTCTTTTTAAAATTCATTTCAGGGATGTGGGCTTCGCTGCTTAGGCCAGTATTTAATTCCCATTCGTAGTTGTCCTAGAGCATGCGGCGGTGAGTTTCCTTCTTGAACTGCGGCAGCCCTTGAGGTGCAGGTGCACCCATTGTCTTGTTAGGGAGAGAGTTCCAGGATGTTTTCCAGCGAGAGTGAAGGAACGGCGTTATATTCCCAAGACATGCAGGTGAGTGACTTCCAGGTGGTGGGATCCGCAGGTACTTGCTTCTGTTGTCCTTCTCGATGATAGAGACCATGGCTGTCGAAGGTGCTCTGTAAACAACGTTGCTTAGTCACTGTAATGCATCTTACAGATAATTTACTCACCTCCCGTAGTTCGCCGGTGGTGCAGGGTTCGAATGGAAGATGGAGCAACCAAACGGGCTGCTTTCTCTTTGATGGTCTCGGGCTTTTTGAGTGTTGTAGGAGCTGCATTCATGCCGGTAAGTGGACGTTAGTCTATTACACTCCTGACTTGTGCCTTGTAGATTGTCGACAGGCTTTAGAGGTTAGGAGTTGAGTTACTCGCCATAGGATTCCTTGCCTTGGACCTGCCCTGGTAGGCACAGTATTAATATGCCGAGTCCAGTTCCAATTATGATCAATGGTAACCCCCAGGATGTTGATTGTGGGGAATTAAGCGGGATAATAAAGCCATTGAATGGCAAGGGGTCGTCGATTTATCCTACAGTGGTGAGCATTGTTGCTTCACAGCGCCAGTGCCCGAGGTCCAATTCCCGGCTTGGGTCACTGTCTGTGCGGAGTCTGCATTTTCTCCCTGTGTTCGCGTGGGTCCCTCCGGATGCTCCGGTTTCCTCCACAAGTCCCGAGTGATGTGCTAGTTAGGCAATTTGGACATTCTGAATGTTCCCTCCCCGTACCCGAACAGGCGCCAGAATGTGGCGATTAGGAGATTTTCACGGTAACTTCATTGCCGTATTAATGTAAGCCTACTTGTTACAACGCAAATTATTTAAATGGTGATGATTGTTGTTATTATAGAACATGGCTATTGCATTGCACTTGTATGTTGCAAATGTAGCTTGCCACTCGTCAATCCAAGCCTGGCTACTGCCAGCTCTTGCTGTATTTGGACATGGACTGCTTCATTACCTGAGGAGTCACGAATGCTGCTGAACAATGCAAATTTATCTTCAAGCATCCTTAATTCTTACGTTACAATGGAAGGAAGATCATTCATGAAGCAGTTGACGAACGTTGGGCCCAAGCCTCTACCCTGGGAAACCTCTGCATTGATGGCCTGGAGCTGAGATGATTCACCTACAACGATTACAACCATTTTAGTTTGTGGCGGGTATGGCTGCAACTAGTGGAGAGGTTCCCCACTAATTTCCTTTGACTCAAATTTAGCTCGTGCTCCTTCATGCCATAATCGGTCAAATACTGCCTTGATGTCAAGTGCAGCCACTCACACCTCACATTTAACTTTCAACTCTTCTGTTATCGTTTGAGCCAAAACTGTAATAAGATCTGGAACTGAGATACCCTGGCGGAACCCTAACTTAGCGTTCGCGATCAGGTTATTGCTGGGTCTGCTGAGCGTCCGTGATCAGGTTATTGCTCAGTCAGTGCAGCTTGATAACGCTATTCATGACACCGTCCATCACATTGCTGATGAAGATGATTCAACAGATTGGGTGGTAACTGGTTGGGTTGAATTGATTTGTTCCCTGTTCATAGGACACACCTGTGCAACTTTCCAGATCGATGGGTAGATGTCAGTGTTGTAGCTATGCTGGAAACGCTTCGATATGTGTACAGCAAGATCGGGAACAAAAGACTGCACTACTTTTGTCGGCTCTTCATTGAATCCCTACACTGCAGACGGAGGCCATTTTGCCCATCGAGTCTACCCCGATTCATTGACTGAGCACTGTCCACGGGCCCATTCCCCCTTATCAAGGCCAATACACGTAACGCACACACATCTGTGCACAGTGGAAGGAAACCGGATCACCCGGACGAATCCCATGCAGACACAGGGAGAACGAACACACTCCACACAGACAGTGACCCACGGCTGAAATTCAACACGCATCCCTGCCGTTGTGAGGCAACATTGCTAACCACTGTACCACCGTCCCTCCCAGTAGCCACTGAATTAATGGACAGGTACAGTTTAGTTTATGGTTACGAGTAAACCACAGGATGTCGGTAGTCGTGGATTCAGTGTTGGGAACGCCATTGAATATCAAGGTGTGACAATTGATAATCTCTCACTGGAGATGGTCATTGCCGGGCACTGATGTGGCACGTATGGAACTTGCCATTTCACAGCGAATGTCAGGATATTGTTCAGTTTTGCTGCATTTGCACGTGGTCGGCTTCCCTGTCTGAGGTATTGCGAAAGATGTGGAGAATTGTGCAAACATCCCCAGATCTGACCTTTCGTTGAAAGAAAGGTCATTTTTGAAGCACCAGCAGATGTTTGGGCCCAGAACAGCACCCCGAGGAACTCTTGCAATGATCTCTCGGTCTGAGATGAGGAACATACAACCAGCACTACCATCCACTTTTATGCTCGGCGTGACTCCACCCATTGGAAGTTTGCACCGTAATCCCCATTTTTTCCAGCTTCGGTCGGCTCCTTGATTGCCTACATGGTTAAATTTTATATTAATGTAAGCACTTTCACTTCACATCTGCAGTTGAGCTCTACTGTGCATGTTCAAACCAAAGCTGGAATGGAGGCAAGAGATGAATAACCCTGGCTGAAATCAAACTGAGCATCAGTCAGCATCTTATTGCTCAGTAAGTGCTGCTTTGTGGTGCTGTTTATGACCACTCCCATTCCTTTACTGATCATTGACTGTCGAGTAACAGGGAAGTTTTCAGAGTGTTTGGAATTGTCCTACTTTTCGTTTTCAGGCTAGATGTGAAACTTCTCCTGATTGCTGTGTCGATTCTCACTCATTGTTTTCTTTGGCGCTCTCACTTTGATTGGGGAACCATACTTCTGCATATGTAGACACATATATTCAGATTGCACTGTAAAGAAGCTGAAACGTAAACAAATGGACATAATGGGTAAGTATGTGACATCCAACATGCAACGGGACAATTTCTATATCTTCTCATGGTGACCTCCGTCACCGCAGGGCGATTCGAGTCCCTCGTGTTCATGAGGTTAAAGCGAGATTTGGGATTCAGGACATTAGTCTCCAGGCGTGCTGTTGACATTTTAAAAATTATTTGCATTGGGGAATGCATCGACAAGCTTATTTTTCTCTTTTTGTGCTCTTACTTATATTCGTGGGCAGTTAAAGACCATGTGACACACCGTCACAAACACATCCTGGAGTTGATCCCAAAGACGACTATCTGCATGTGAGAACTAAAACATGCGAATAGTTGAGTAAAGAGTGGCATATCAAGGTAAAAGGAAACGGCAGCAACAGCTACATTCCCGTACATTTTAACTCCCAATCGGAACAAAAGGGATGCGGTCCTTATTCCGTCCGGCTTTTATACAATCTAATTGTGAGCCCTAGCTTTGATGGTCTTCCACCCAATTGTTGGAATCTCGCATCACACTCTTTCACGGAGACATCGATTATGTTTTCTCCGTGGGCCTTTCAAGTCTTAATACACACGTCCCCTCAAGTCCGAAGATTCATCAACATAGAACATAGAAAATACAGCACAGAACAGGCCCTTCGGCCTACGATGTTGTGCCGAACCTTTGTCCTAGATTAATCATAGATTATCATTGAATTTACAGTGCAGAAAGAGGCCATTCGGCCCTTTGAGTCTGCACCGGCTCTTGGAAAGAGCACCCTACCCAAACATTTCTGGACACAAGAAAAACTAGAACTTTGCTTGATTGAACCGAATTCAATTCTGCAGGGCTTGAACATCAATGTTTAGAAAGTGCGCCACTGATGGTGATATGGCAGTCCAGGCATGGCAGCAAGATTTGCGGTCATACAGCGAGTTAATGTGTCCCATGCCAAAATTCCCATTACAGGTTTGACTTCGTTTTAAAAGAAGATATGGCGAAAGCTCAGAAATTGTTTTTTGAAACCAGGTTTTCCCCCTGTCACTGTGGAAGTAAAGCGTTATCCTATCAAAACAGTTTGGTTAGAAGGGAATTATTCACATTGCAGTTCAAAATAGTAACGATTGAGAAGCTTGAAGTACGTAAGCTGTTAAAACACATCCGCGCGAGGCAGTGGACAAGTATTCATACCATATAATTTATGCGGGCGTAGGTAGATTATAACCAGCATTGCAAATCCAAATTTTACGGGAGGTGACGCAAATGTGCAAATGGAAACGCAAATAACATTGCAATTATGCATGGTAGCATAGTGATTAGCACAATTGCTTCACAGCTCCAGGGTCCAGGTTTGATTCACGGCTTGGGTAACTGTGCAGAGTCTGCACGTTTTCCCCGTGTGTGCGTGTGTGTGGGTTGCCTCCGGGTGCTCCGGTTTTCAGCTACAGTCCAAAGATGTGCGCGTTAGGTGTATGGTAGTTAGGACCTAGAGTCCCACGTGGCAAGGGTGCTGGCCCCTGAATAATAGCGGACTGGTCAGGTGTGATGCAAGCGTTTCAGTCGTGAAATTCGACGAATTCGGCATTGGCGTCAACACTTAGTCTCAGAAACGGAGAGTCCCGCCCCCTTTTTTCCGCCGTTGGTCAATTGCCATTGAAGTCACGCAGCGTGGCCGGAAAACACACGGACTGGTGCGTATGTCTTGCAGACAAGAGCATTCTGAACAATATTCAAACCTGTATATTCAGCGCAGAGTTAATGTCAATAGCCTGGATTTTTTTTCCACAGCCGCCCTTTAACGTATTCCCCCATCACTCAAATAAAGTATGTAAATGCAAAGAGTTCGATTCATCTTACTTTTGCAACATGGTTTTGAAAATGTTTCAGGTACTTTCCGAGCCTTTGTTAAAGTTCGGTTTAGAGTATAGATTTGCAGCCTTCTGAGCTCTGTGTATTGACCTTCACAACACGGAAACTGGAGATATTGTTCACACCTATTAACGTATTACCAACAGATCTTACAAAATCCAACGATGGTAGGAAAGCAATAAATTACTGTTTATGAAGCTGCTGGAAATTGGGAGAAACTGAGCAAGTGTAACGAGTATTCTTTGTTCAATGAAAAAACATCAGTCTTCTTAAATCCAAAAACAAATTGCAGCACCTGACTTCATGATTTGTCAAATGTTTTCGCATGTTTCGTCAGCGTTCAGCTTTGAAGTTAGATTGTCTTTCCTTGGTTTCTTATTGATGTTTATTGGAAAATGGAAAGCTGGCAAAAATATTCAGTGGCGTGTTTTAATTTCACAGAAGAATTGACAAAAATCAACGATAGTTGTGTGCGCAATATTCAGGTTGTTTCAATATATATGCAACGGTACTGATAGATGGCCTAGCAGGCAAGACACGAGTCGTCAGACAGTAGGCACAGAGGCCATGAATGTGAAGGTTTAGAAAATTTAAAGCATTTCACTTGCACTAACCGAAAGAAAATAATTCGGAGTCAGAATGTCCCTCCTGTGCCAAAGGGAAAAAACGGGTACTGAGTCCGAACATCAGAGCCACGGGCATGAGTTCTACATTACAGATACATGAGGAAACATACAAAAAGAATAGAGACCACATGAATCCCAAGATTTCGAAACAGTACCATGCCTGACCAGAGGTGCCTAACTGCATGCACACAGAGAAATATACGTAACGGGTATGCAATTCATAGGTGCATTGAAGACAGGTAAATGCATGAACGCAAAACTTTAAACATTCTTGAGCTTCCATGTATTACATGGCAATCAAATATCAGTGTCATTGAAAGAAATCCTTCAATTATCGTGAAATTCAAGTTGTTGATCCATTTGAAGGTCATTAAAATATCTGGAAATACACAGAACCAATAGAGCAAACCAATTTAACAATGAACCGATGCTACTGTGATTGCCTTATTTCCCTGTTGCAACAGAGAACTATAGACATGAAGCTGAACATGCTTGGCACAGATTTGGAGGCCGGCAATGTTATTCCCTGGTGCTAATCTCTGCAGAGTAAAACTTTCAAAGCATCTGCACATCTTTTCCCAGTTCCACATTCACCGTGCTAAAACCTATCGTTTTAAAGAAACGCATGAACTTGTCTCGAAACAGCCTGCCAGTTCTTTTTTACTCCATAATAATGAATGGAGAATTACCATTCACAAATTTGAGGAATAACATTTAATTTGATACACATTTATTCCGCAATAGTTAGAAATTATTGCGGCACTGCACCCAAAATCAAACGTTTTTTTGAGTGTGAAAGTTATCAAAATATTCACATATGGGAGTGCAAATTACTGTTGTGAATTGACAAAATCTTCAGATGGTTCTTGGCAGACATTTTCTCCAATAGTTTATTTCGTATTCGTCCAATTCAGAAGTACAAAATGCTTTCACAGAATGAAGAAAATATGGGGGTTTTGCATCGGGACATCTTAAGTTTCGCAGTGAATGTATCAAGCCGTATGCTGCATAATCCACTTGACATGCGATGAGATGTAGCATGAAAGTGCAAGTTTTTGATGTTTTTCATGTGCTTATCTAATTTTTTCATTGCACACAGAAATTACAAAGGTCAAAGATGGTATGCAGCCATTACATCTTTTATTTTATTATTTCTAAATCCAATTGGGAGGGAAAGAACGAAGTTGCCCAGTGTTACTTATTAAACGGCTTGGAAAACACAGCTTTTTTGGACTATTTTATTTTGAAACAAGACAGTCCATGATATGGTGACGTATAACTGGAAAGACGCGGTTATTTTTCATGTCCGTTGCTGGAGTATTATTATGCTCTTTGAAGTATGTCACATTCAAGCACAGCGTGGTCAAATATCTGAAAGACATGAATATATATATATATAATTATATACAGATATATATATAATCTGATCAAACCGAAAACGAGTGTAGCGAGACAGAACGTCTGGAAAGGCGAGTGCTGAGTTCGAAATTCAGTCTCACCGTCATGCCTTCTTCAACAGAGCTAGATAAGGAAACATGCATGGAGTTCCACTCCCAGGAACATCTTGTGATTTCGAAACTGCACCCTGTCTGCGCAGAATTGGCAAAGCACAGGTATATGAGGTACAGATTGTAGAGGTATACAATTTTTAAGACATGGAGGACTGAAAACGGCATAAAGGCAAGACGTTCAGCGTTCTTTAGCACCCATGACGCATTCGGCAATCAATAATATGATCATCACAGGTCTTGTTTCTGACACAATCACAGAATCACTGCTTTTTAAAGAATTTCTAATGTGATAAAGATGCGAAAGTATAGGGATGTTTTTTCATACGTTTCTTCCCCTTACTGCGCCCATTTCAGTAGTTTGATTAATTCACAATTACATTGTGCAAACCCATTGCGACAGCCTATTTCTATCTTAGCGCTATGTGGCTTCAAAATCCGGTATGTGCTTTCAGACCATTCTCAATCATACCTTTCTCTATCATACACAGACACCCACCCCGGGCCGTAATTGAATTTGATTCTCTGGCGGATATAGATACAATCATAAGTCTATGGGGAGTGGGGTGGGGCGTGAAAACTCACGACGTCTGCTCGGTGTTGAAATCGTGCAACATCTTATCTGCAGAATTCGAAAGACAACAGCACGGGGTTAGAACATAAGAACTAAGAGTAGGCCATCTGGCCCCTCGAGCCTGCTCCACCACCATTCAATGAGATCATGGCTGATCATTTGTGGTCTCAGCTCCACTTTTCGGCCCGAACACCATAACCCTTAATTCCTTTATACTTCAATAAACTATCTATCTATATCGTAAAACCTTTCATGAAGGAGCCTCTACTGCTTCACTGGGCAAGGAATTCCATAGATACACAACCCTTTGGGTGAAGAAGTTGCTCCTAAACTCAGTCATAAATGTACTTCCCCTTATTTTGAGGCTACGCCCACTCGTTCTACTTTCACCCGCCAGTGGAAACAACCTGCCCGCATCTTTCCCATCTATTCCCTTCATAATCCTATATGTTTCTATAAGACCCCCCCCCCCCGCCTTTCTCAATCATACAAAGACACCCACCCGGGGTGTTTAGCACCGGACTAAATCGCTGTCTTTGAAAACAGACTAACGCAGGCCAACAGCAGGGTTCAATTCCGTACCAGCCTCCCCGAAGAGGCACAGGAATGTGACGACTAGGGGCTTTTCACTGTAACTTCATTTGAAGCCTACTTGTGACAATAAGCGAAAGGATGCAGCGACAAATCTATATTTAGCTGGGAGAAACAGATAAAACTGTATGGGAAAGCCTGAACAGAAAGGTTGCTTGGAAAATTGGCCAGATAGGCAGATGAGTCAAACATCAGAGCCATGATCATGAGTTGTTTATCGTCACAGTGACGGGGACAGATGCACAGCTTTGAACGCCCAAATGTATCCATCCTATAGTTAACCGGCTGCCACACTGTCCGACAACAGGCTGGTAAGGAGGATGTCAATAGATGGAGAAGTCCAAATTTGATATATTCATCAGTATATATGACAGTCGTGATAGTCGCAGGTAAAAAGAAAACCACGGAATAAATGAACCAATATTTGATATCAAACTTCACTGTAGATTTTACATAAAACAGTCTAAAAATATATTTGATTCAGGACAAGGAGCAGGAAGTCGAGATGTGCCGAATAATAATTACAAGTGACGAAGCACTGAGACCTCTGTGGGCTGCACACTGACAAGCATCCATGTGTTGCTGCGATGATATTCATTCGTTAACCGCTGTCGCCCTTGAGGTACAGGTGCACCCACTGTGCTGTTAGGGAGGGAGGGAGTTCCAGGAAGCTGCCCAGCGGTAGTGAAGTAACGGCGACATATTTTCAAATCAGAGAGGTGAGTGCCTTGGAGGGGAGCTTCCAGGTGGTGATGTTCCCCGGTATCTGCTGCTCTCGTCCTTCCAGGTAGTAGTGGTCCAGGGTTTCGAAAGAGTTTCGAAAAGAACCTTGGTGAATATCTGCAATGCATCCTGTAGATAACATACTTTTCTCGCGCAGTTCGCAGGTGCGGGAGGGTTTGAATGTTTGTGAATGTTGGATCAATCAAACACGCAGATTGTTCCTGGATGGTCTCGTGCTTCTTGAGTTTTCCTGGAGCTGCAGCCATGCAGGTAAGTGGATATTACTCCAATACACGCCTGAAGTGTGCCTTGTAGATTGTAGACAGGCGGTGGTGGTCAGGAGGTGAGTGACAAGCCGTCGGATTCCTGATCTTTGACTGCCCCTGGCAGCCACAGTATTACTGATCAATGGTAACACCAAGGATGTGGATTGTGGGGGATTCAGCGATGGTAAAGCCATTGACTAGAAAGGGGTGGTGGCTATATCCTCCAATGTACGATATGGGCATTGCCTTGCACTTGTATGGTGCGAATGCAGTTTGCCGCTTAATAGTAATCTTTATTCTTGTGCCAAATCGGCTTACATTAACACTTAATGAAGATACATGTGAAAATCCCCTAGTCGCCACACTACGGCGCCTTTTGGGGTACACTGAGAGAGAATTGAAAATGTCCAATTCACCTAACAAGCACGCCTATCCGGACTTGTGGGAGGAAACCGGAGCTCCGGAAGGAAACCCACGCAGACATAGGGAGAACTGCTTCATGATCTGACGAGTCGCGAATGGTTCTTAACATTGTAAAATAATGATCACACATCTTCACTTCTGAACTGATGATGGAAGGTAGATCATTGACGAAGCAGTTTACGAAGGTTGGATTTGGAACACTACCCTGACAGTCTGATGCAGCGACGGCCTGGAGCGGAGATGATTGACCACCAATCAGCACAACCATCTCTCTTTGTGTCAGGTATGGCTGCAACCAGTGGAGAGTTTTCCCACTGTTTTCCATTGACTACAATTTAGCTAATGCTCCGTCATGCCATACTCGGTCAAATTATGCCTTGATATCAAGTGTCGTCACTTGCCCCTCACATCTCTCATTCAGTTGGATTGTCCTTGTTGAAACATGGCTCCAATGAGATTAGGAGCTGGGTAATCCTGGTGGAACCCAAACTGAGCGTTCGGGAGTGACGAAGATATTGTTGAGTATGCTGGGCGTCCGTAATCAGGTTACTGCTGAGTAAGTGTCGCTTGATCACACTGTTGGTGACCCCTTCCACCACTTTGCTGATAACGGAGAACAGGCTGATCGGTGGTGTTGGTTGGGTTGAATTGTGCACTTTCCTGCGTAAAGGACACGACCCTTGGAAAGAGCACCCTTGCGAAGACCACAGCTGTATCCTATCTTCGTAACCCAGGAACCCCACCCAAACATTTTAGACACTATGGGCATTTTACAATGTCCACTCCACCTCACCTGAGCATAGTTAGACTGTGGGAGGAAACAGGAGCACCCGGGTGTAACGCATGCAGCCGTAGGGAGAACGTTGAGATTCCGCACATACAGTGACCCAAGCCGGGAATCGAACCTGGAACAATGCAGCTGTGACGCAGCTGTGCTAACCACTGTGCGATCGTGCTACCGCCGAAGTCAATTAAAGGGAGTCGCGCTGTTGAAAAAGTCAACGTATTTTGGCAACCTAGTGAAAGGAAAAATGAAAATTGATTAAATAATGCAAATATCTTGTTGATTCAGGGGGAACTGTATGTTGATTGTCCCTGGATTTTCGGCAATAAATTAAGGCTATGACATCAAGATTTAACGATAAATTGAAACCGAATTTTGGCTTTATTGAGCCAAGTTCCATTCTGCAGGGCTTGGGCCTCAAGCTTTTAGAAATTGCGCCACTGATGTTGGTATGGCAGTTCAGGCATGGTAGCAATATTTGCGGCCATGCAGCGAGTTAATGTGTTCGCAGCCAAAATTCCCATGACCGATTTGACTTTGTTTTAAGACAAGATATGGCGAAACCGCTGTCATTGTTTTTCTAACCAGGTTATTCACGGAAGTATCGCGTTCCCCTAGGGGTACAGTTTCTTGCGAAGGGGATCATTCAGATTGCACTTTAGAAGAGTAACGAATGATCAGATAAAAGTGTGTAAACTGTTCGGAACTCATCCGCCCAAGGCTGTGTACAAGTGTACATTGCATATGATTAATGTGGATGTAGGTAGATTACAACTAGCCGTGCAAACGGTATCACAGTGATTTGCACTGTTGCCTCACAGCTCCAGAGTCCCAGGTTCGATTCATGGTTTGGGCTACTGTCTGTGTGGAGTCTGCAAGTTCTTGCTGTGTCTGCGTGGGTTTCGTCCGTGTGCTCCGGTTTCCTCGCACACGTCAATGAAGACATGCTTTAAGGTAATTTGTACATTCTGAATTCTCCCTCCGTGTACCCGAAAAGGCGCTGGAATGTGGCGACTCGGGCCCTTTCACAGTAACTTCATTGCAATGTAACTGTAAGCCTACATGTGACAATAAAGATGATTATAAATCGAAATTTATCGGGAGGTGACGCCAATCTGCAAATAGCCGGAACAAAATGACGTAAGGAAGTGAGAAGATGTTCTTGGACAAGGCGCCAATCAACATTCCTTCTGAAAAAAAATTAACGCTGCACAATTCTACGGACAAAGTCCAGTTCAAAATGTCAACACTGAAATAAATTGGTCGCTTCCTTGTCTGTCCGTGACATTCAGAGAGGCTGAAGCATGTTAAAGAATATTCTTTATTAAATATAAATGAAATGCTGAAGGTTGACGGGCATCAATTGTTTCAAACAGCCGAGTCCAGGATTTTTCATGAATCGAATCCCGCATCGTTTTTCATGGAAGCGGTAATGTCCCACGTTGTACTGGTTCTAGCCACTGAAGAGTAGCGGAATTGGTCTAGGTGTGGCGCCATCTTTTCTGCCATGAAAGCCCACGAATTCTACATTGGCGTCAACACATTCTCAGAAACGGAGAATCCCACCCTCTGTCTTTGCGCGGCTTTCGAATGGGATTTGCCATGGAAGGGGCCCAGCGTTACAGGAAAACACACCGACTGCGTTGCACGTCTTGCAAACATGAGTATCCCAGACAATATTCCACTGTGTATATCCAGCGTAGAGAAAATGCCAAATAGTCTGGATCTTTTTCCACTGTCGCCTTTTAAAGCCACCCCCCCCCCCCCCAGATCATTTCTGAATAAATGGATGCTGATACAAATAGTTGGGTTGATCTTACTTTTGCTCCATGTTTTTGAAAATGTGTATGGTTCTTTCCGGGCCTTTGTTGAAGTTCAATTTTGAATATAGATTTGTTGCCTTGTTGAACTTTATTGATCTTAACAAAATGCAAATTGGGGATATTGTTCACACCTCTCCTCTTATAATCAACAGATCTTACAAAAGCCACCGATGGTGGGAAAGCAATACACGACCTTTTACATAGCTGCTGGAAATTGGGCAAGACTGAACAATTGTAGCGAGCATTCTTTATTCAATGAAAAACAACAATTGTCTTAAATTGCCCTTAGTGTTGGGTGGGGTTACTGGGTTATGGGGATAGGGTGGAGGTGTTGACCTTGGGTAGGGTGCTCTACCCAAGAGCCGGTGCAGACTCGATGGGCCGAATGGCCTCCTTCTGCACTGTAAATTCTATGATAATCTATGATTCTAAAACAAATTGCACCAATTAGCTTGAAAAGTTGTCGAATGCTTTCGGGTGTTCCCTCTTGAAGTTAGATTGCCTTTTTTTGGACTCTGGTTGATATTCGTAGCAACATGGAAAGCGGTCAAAACGTTCAATGGCCTGCTTTAATTTCACACAGATTTGACAAACGTCAAAGATGTTATGGACGCAATATATAGGTTGATTCATTATAGATATACAACAGTATTGATAGATGGCCGAGCAGACAAACACACGAGTCGACAGACAGTAGGCGCAGAGGCCACGAAGATGAGGGTTTAAATACTTGAAAACATGTAATTTGCACTAACCGAAAGGCAACCTTTGAGAGACAGAATGTCCTCCTGGGAAAAGGGGAAGAATGAATCGTGATTTCGAAAATCAGAGCCACGGGCATTCGTTCTTCATTGCAATGAACCGATGCTGCTGTGGTCGCCTTATCTCCCTGTCGCAACAGAAAAGGATATAAATGATGTTCAATATGCTTGGCACAGATTTTGTTGGGTTGTTATATATCATTGCACATCTTTTGGAGCCCTGGAATGTTATTCACCCAGTGTTAATCTCTAAACAGTAATGCTCTCAAAACATCTGCACTCTCTTGTCGCAATTCCACATTCGCCATGCTACAATCTATAGTTTACAACCACCACATCCATGTCCTTCTCTGGAAAGAGCCTGCCAGTTTGTTTTCCTCCCGAATAATGAAATGAAAATATCCAGAAATCTCATTCTTAGAGGAGCTGGTTTAGCTCAGTGGGCTAGACAGCTGGCTGGGATGCAAAACCAGGCCGGCAGCGCAGATTCAATTCCCATAATAGCTAACAGGAACAGGCGCTGGAATGTGGCGACTAGGTGCTTTTCACAGTAACAGCATACTTGTTTTAACACAAGATATGCCGAAGCCTCAGTAATTGATTTATTCACTAGAGTAATCGCGGAGGTTTCGCGGTCTCCTATCTGTACAGTTTGTTTGGAAGGGACTTATTTAGATTGCAGTTTAGAATCGTAACGATCGTCAAGATAGAAGGATGGAAACTGTTAAGAACAGATCTGTGCAAGGTGGTGTACAAGTGTACATTGCATATGATAGATGTGTATGTAGATTAAAACTAGCCATGCAAATTGAAATGTATCGGGAGGTGACACCAATCTGCAAATCGAAACGCAAAAACACTGTAATAATTGTATGAGTGGTGCAACGGACTGAATAGATCAAATAAACAAATGATGCTCCTGTTATATTTTCAAATGTACATGTTTCTCCCTGAAGAAGCCGTTATGTCAGGAACGGTGTGGGGGAACTAATACATATCCTTTGACCATTGATTACCCGGTATAGGCCAGCAAAAAGATTTTATGTAGGCGTCAACATTTGCTCAGGTTTGGGCATCAGGCTCAGTTATGTCTATAAAAGCGAAACACAATTTTGTGGAAAGATAGTCGAATGCACGTGGTTCGCCAGGTGTGCTCCGTCTCCTGCGCTGAATGTGAAACTTGTCGGTCCATTTCCGGTTTGGGCTGAGATAACCTTGAAACGTGCCTCTTGTCTGTTGCTCGACTCAGAAATGCACAGATGAAAATAAACTGACCCTAACTTGTCAAAGCACATCTCAGCATGACACTTTGATCACCAACAAGCGAAGATGCTGCATTATAGCTGGAACAAAATTACGTAAGGAAGTGAGAAGTTTTCTTTGACAAGGCGCAATGAGCAATCCCTCGAAAATAAAACAACGCTGCACGCACCTATGGACAACCTCGGGATCAGAACACCAACACTGAAATAAATTGGCCATGTCCTTGTCTGTGTGTGAAATTCAGAGAGAGTGAAGGACGTGAACGATTATTATTTTGAAGTATAAATGAAAAGCTGAAGGTTGGCGGGCAGTGATTGTTCTCAACAGCCGAGTCCAGGAATTTTCATGGGGCGAAACCCGCATCTTTTTTCATGGAATCGATAGCGTCCCACGTGGCACCAGTGTTAGCCCCTGAATCGTAGCGGAATTAGCCTAGCTGTGGCGCTATCTTTTCTGTCGTGAAAGTCCACAAATTCTGAAATGGCGTCAACACTTAGGCTCAGAAACAGAGAATCCCGCCCCCTGCCATTCCGTAGCTTGTCAATGGGATTTCCCACTGAAGGCAGGCAGACTTATAGGAAAACACGCGGACTACGGTGTACGTCTTGCCGACAAGAAAATTGCAGACAATATTCCAATGTGCATATCCACGGTAGAGATAATGCAAAATAATCTGGATTGTTTTCCACTGTCGTCTTTTACAGTTCCCCCTCCATCCGTACAGAATAAATGGTTGCAAATACAAAGAGTTCGAGTCATCTTACTTTGGCCCCATGTTGTTGAAAATGTGTCAGGTTGTTTCCTAGCCGTGGTTGAAGTTGAATTTGGAATATAGATTTGTTGTCTTGTTGTGCTGTGTTTATTTATCTTAACACATTGCAAATTGGGAATGTTGTTCACACCTCTCCTCTTATGATCAACAGATCTTACAAAGGCCAACAATGGTGGGAAGAAAAAAAGCGAATTTTTATATATCTTCTGGAAATTGCCAGGGACTGAATAATTGTCGCCAGTGTTCATTCCTTGTTAATTGAAAAAAAAACAATCGTCTTAAATTCTAAAACAAATTGCACCGCCTGGCTTGAAGATTTGTCGAATGTTTTCGTATATTCCGTCTTGAAGTTAAATAGCCTTTCGTTGGTCTCTGGTTGATATTCGTAGCAAAATGGAAAGCGGGCAAAACTTTCAGTGGCCTGTTTTAATTTCAGCCACAATTTGTAAAGGTCAGAGCTGTAATGGACGCAATATACAGGTTGTTTCATTATATATACATAATAGTACTGATGATGGCAGACAAAAACACGAGTCGAAAGACAGTAGGCACTGACGCCATGCATGTGAGTGTTTAAAAAAAATAAAGCATTTAATTTGCACTAACCGAAAGACAAGCTTTGTGAGACCGAATGCCCTCCTGGGCCAAAGGGAAACATGAGTAGTGAGTTCGAACATCAGAGCCACGGATATGCGTCCTTCATTATAGATATATGGGGAATCAGGCATAACGCTTAGAGACCATGTGAATCCCGAGATTTCGTAATAGCTCCATGCCTGACAAGAGATGCCTCATTGCAGGTACACAGTGGGGCAAACGTAACACGTATGCAATTTATAAACGCGTTGAAGACAGATAAAGACATAAAAGCAAAACTTTCAACATTCTTGAGCATCCATGACATACACGGCAACCAACTGATTGAACACAGCGTCATTATAAGAAACCCTTCAATTATCGTGAAATTGAAAAGCAAGTTCTGGGTCATTGGAATATTGGCAAATACAGAGAGCCAACAGAGGAAACCGATTTAACAATGAACCGATGCTGCTGTGGTAGCCTTTTACCCCCTGTTGCAACAGGCAACTACAGAAATTATGTTAAGTATGCTTGGTACAGATTGTGTTGGGTTGTTATATATCATTGTGCAACTTTTGGAGACCTGGAATTTTATTCCTCCGGGGATAATCTTTGAACAGTAATACTCTCAAAACATCTGCACTCTCATGTCGCAATTCCACATTCACCATGCTAAAATCTATCGTTTTAAACCACCACATGGCCTTCTCTCGAAAGAGCCTGCTGGTTTGCTTTGCTCCCAAATAAAGCGTCGAAAATACCCATAAATATCTTCCATATCTTGAGAAAAACATGTAATTTGATACCCATGTGCAACCGTTTGCTGTTATGAACTATTTCGCACTGCGCCCAAGATAGAACACTTTTACTTGGATGAAAGTTGTCAAAAGATGTTGATCAATGGACGTAAATTTGTATTTTTCCGCAAGCAGTTACCGACCTGGGATGAAATGTGCACTGTATTATTGGTACTGTCGTAAAGTGTGGAAACATCCGCATTCACTTTATGGTGTAGTCAGCAGTGTTGAGGCTCGATATTGTGTTAACATGGACACTTTGGCGAAATATCCAAAAAGCACCAATACGTTTTCAACCCAAAATCTGCACATTGTTGGACTGTGAGAGGAAACCGCAGCACCTGGAGGAAACCCATGCAGACTCAGGGAGAACAAGCAGACTCCTCAGAGACAGTGATCGAAGCTGGGATTCGAACCTGGAACCCTCGAGCTGTGAAGCAACTGGTGTAAACATTATGCTACCCTGCTATTGCCGACGTCAATTAAAAAAAGTCGCGTTGGGCAGTTGGGAAATCCAACGTATTTTGGCTGTGTTATGAAAGGGAAAATATTGTTTCAATTAGAATTGATTAAATAGTATCAATGTCTTGTTGATTCAGGGGGACCTGAATATTTATTGCCCTTGGATTTTCGATCATAAATGAATGACGTGACATCAAGATTTGTGGATAGAAACCGAATCTTTGCTTGATTGATCGGAGTTAAATTTTGAAGGGCTGGTTCCTCAAGCACCCAAAAGACGTGTATGATTGGGCAGCGTTTCGGGGCTGGCGTGGGGTGCGGAGCTGGCGGCGAGGTGGATGGTGATGCGTCGAGTGTGTGTTGCGGAGGTTGCAGGATGAGGGGTAAGGGGGTATAGGGTGAGATGCTGTGCAGGTTTTGGGGGTGGGAGTGTGTGAGATGAGGTGAGTCAGTGGATATGGGTGAGGGCGTGCGGGGTGTGGGGTAATGGAGCTGTCCCCACATGTGTTATGGCATCCTCAACTAAGCAGTGTCTTACTTCTTCGCGCACCGCCGAATTCCGCCTCTGCGACATCCCTTTCCTCCGGGCTGCCAACAACGTCCAAAGGCCTCTGATCGTGCATGGTGAGGTGGTCCCCATCTGGTCTTCTCCTGCTACGGTGGTTGTGCGTGGCCTTCTCCTGGGGCGTGGGGGGGGGGGGCGGGGGCACGAACAACAAAACCGTAAAATGGTCCGACACATGAAGCCCAGGTTTTGGGTGGATGGTGGCTTCAGTGCTGAAGGCACCCGGACATGGTGGTTGGCATGAGTGCTGGCATATCGGGAAAGGGGATGTGTCGGCCATCACCCGGGAGGAGGGGCCAGCTTACGCGTGTCTGTGTGTGTGTGTGTGGGGGGGTGGGGGGTGGAGGGTTAGTAACAAGAGCACCGAGCGGTCGACTCACCAGGGCCACCCTGAGGAGGTTGTGGATTTTCTTCCGGCGCTGCAAACCGGGACGGACGATGTGGCACACAGTGCTGATTGCCTCTGCCATCTGCACCCCGGCGTGGTGTAAAGCGATGCCTGGCGGCCATCTTTCCTGGCTGGACTACGGGATCCTCTTTCACTGCTCCACGGAATCCATGAGGGTGTCCAACTTTATGCCCATGAGCGGTCCAACTCCAAGGCGGCCTTCAGGACCCGCGACAACGCAGAATCGCCGAGCAGAAACTTATAGCCAAGTTCCGCACACATGAGTGCGGCCTCAACCGGGACCTGGGATTCATGTCGCATTACATTCATCCCCCACCACCTGGCCTGCAAAATCCTACCAACTGTCCTGGCTTGGTACAATTCACACCTCTTTAACCTGGGGTTAAACCCATCTCTGGATCTGTAAAGATTTAATCACCTGCTAATGCTCGCATTCCTAGCATTGTTTGGCATCTTTGAATTTGTCTATATATGTGTTTCTGGAACAGACCTCTTCATTCACCTGAGGAAGGAGCAGCGCTCCGAAAGCTAGTGACATCGAAACAAACCTGTTGGACTTTAACCTGGTGTTGTAAGACTTTGTACTAGGTTAACTATGGCTTCGGCGTGTGAGCCACATGTGCGCCAATGACGGGCCGGCGAAGAGGGCACCGTTTCGCATGGAATGGATTGTGTTCCAAGTAGCAATGGTACGGTCGATTTAAAGTAGCTGAATCGGTGCAGCTGTTGCGCCGTTTTCTCTCTGTAAACCGCCACTAACCCCATGCCACTTAGTCCCAAAATCATAGGATCCCGTAGTCTCAGAAATGGAGAATCCAGCTACATGCATTCGAGAGCTCCTTTTACTTCATAAAACTCCATTGTGGTCATTTACAGACTACACACCAATGCAGCATTTGAGTGTTATAGAGTGATCCAATAGACGGGCGTTTGTCGGTCTCTTGTCAAAAATTCTGGCTGCAATGCGACTGCTGGTAATGGTTTTTGCTTAATTTTCAAAACAAAATGGAATATGTCAATATTCACTCGCTGATCTAATGCCGCACAGAACTGAAAAATTGCAATAACGGTAAGCCTAACGACCATAATTTCAATTGTGAGGAACTGCGCATTTTCAGCGAGAAGACATGCAGACATTTCCAATCGAAATCTACGGGCAGTCAGAATATTAATCTTCAAGGGCAAATCATTTTTTACGATTCATTGGAAAAACAAGGTACTATTGACGATCGTCGATGGACCAACAATGATATATAAGAATCGGTCTCATTTCACTGGACGTTGGATTGAAAGAGTCATGATTTTTACACATATACAGATCGACAAGGAAACACAATCATACGTGTAAGATCGACAGAAAGAAAATCTCCAATAATGGATAAGAATACTTCAACAAAAATGTGGAGTGGAGAACATGGAATCAAACTGGTGCTATACAAATGTTAACATGGTATTCAGCAGGGGTATACTGAAGAAGATGCAAATATTTCTGGTTACCTCTTTGTTAATACCGAAAGAATAACACGGTTTGCGAGAGAGACCTGAACGTACATTCATCGCCTGTACATTTAAACAAACGTCCATCGTGAAATGCGCTGAAGAATATCAGTTATATCTTTCGCAACATTTCGACGCGTAAGATTTTAGTCTACAATTGACAGTGGATAAGCCGAAAACAACCAAGGAAGGATGCATTGTGTTTCATAGATTTTGGTTGACGTGCACAAGGACTGTTCAGAGCTCTGCCGAAGTGAATGTTTTCTTTCGAACCGAATTTGTACCTTTAAATGCAAGTTAATGAGCAGCTGTAGCATATTGTACTCAGGAGGAATTTAAAGATCTTTAAGATTAAAACAGCATTTAAATTAGCCAATACTGCTTTGAGCAATTAGTTTATCTCGCGGGGATATCATTAGGATGACAGATACGCCAATAAATGGATAACCATTTTGCGTATAATGTTGTAGTCAGGAGGAGTAGATTGTACATATGTCTTCAAGCTTTCAAGGAGACGGAATACCATAAAGGATTCTAATGAGTAAACAGCAGGATGGAGAGGCACGGAGGCACAGAAAAATACAGAACGGAAAATAAATCCGCCTTAATGCATTAAACCTTTGGGACGGGGGAGAGAGAAAGTGAGTGAATTCTCACAACTGTTCGCACACATTGCCCTGACTACAGATGATGAGGAAATTTATGTTAAATCTGCATGCACTGCCTCACGGAATGTCATCAATGAATATGTTTCGTGATTGAAGGAAGCAATAATAATACAAATGTGATTTCGTTGAATGCGAGAACGATTAAGAACTTTGTTTGACACGTTCTTGTCCTGTGATCCCATGCTTTTACTGTTGTTGTCAATTGGGAAAGTAAAATTCTTTAAATTTTGACTGAGAACGCAGATGTTGACACAAAAAAGGGATTTCAGAGACGACTATATGATCTAACATTGGCATTAAGAGAGAAGGAAATGAACGGTGAGTTAATAATGCATGTGGGCGTCGACCTTCTGGGATCAGTTATTTCTCAGAAGCAGACAAAGCCATATTTTGTTCAGTTACACGATATAGGCGCCGCTTATTTGACCAGAATTAATTGTGCATAGCTAGTTGTCATTGATAGGGCGTTGGTCATCTTCGGTCTTGTAACGCTGCAGATCTTAATGTTCAGGAACACCCTTAATGCTGTTCTGTCGGTAGTTCCAGAGATTGTAACAGTGAGGAGCATCAATAAATTACATGGCTAAAGGATGGGCAGGAGTACAGCTCAATGTTCCGTGGTTCGGATGCGAAAGGAAAGATACACTGGGAGACATGAGAGGAGTGGGAGTTGCGTTTTGGATTAGGGACACCAGTACGGCAGTACAGAGAGAGGATATAACCAAGGGTTCGCCCATTCTTCCCATATGGGTAGAACTGAAAAATAAGATGGGTGAGATCACTTTGATAGGACTGTACGATATATAAGGAGACTACACGTAGCTGCCGGGAAAATAGGGTCGCAATATTCGGTATTAACCTTCTGAACATGAACTGGGACAGTCATAGCACTCGGGGTTGGATGGAGAGATCTTTATCGAGGGTAATCAGGAATAATTCCTCATTCAACATGTGGATCGCCCGTATAGTGAGGGAGCAAAACTTCACCTCCTCAAGAAGAAGACGAAGGGGCATGTGGCGTAGGTGTTAGTGAGGGATCAATTGGTAGCAGTGACTATAATTCCATTAGTTTTAAGATAGCTATGGAGACTGCTAGCTCTGGCTCCAAAGTATAATTCTGAATTGGGGCAAGGACAATTTCGATGGAATTTCGGCGGGAATTTTAAAAAGTTGATTCTGGGAGCCTGTTTACAGGAAATGGGACAAGTGGTAAGTGGGAGTCTTTTGAAATGGTGTTAACTAGCGTTCAGGGTGAGCACATTCCTCTGCGACTGGTAGAAGTAGGGAACCCTGGATGACTCGGGATATTGAGACCATGTTCAGAAAGAAGAACGAGGCAAATGAAATACATAGGTAGCTGGGGACAAGTTGATTTTTTGAAGAGTATACTGCTCGTCGGAGTAGAGTTACGAGAGAAATCAGGAGGGGAAAAAAGACATTGTATTGTCTTGGCATATAAGGCAAAGGAAAATTAAAAGAGCATTTACAGCTACATCATGGACAAAAGAGTGACGAGAGAGAGGGTAGGTCCTCTTATGGGTAAGCAACGTCATCTGTGTGCGGATCCACAAGCTATGGCAGAGATCTGAAATGAATATTTCTCGTCAGCACTTACTGTTGAGAAAGTCAGGAATGATAGGGAAATTGGACGGCGGGGGCGGGGCGGGGGGCGGTGGGGGGGCGGTGATACCTTTAGGAGAAGGAGGTGGTGGATGTATTAAACCGCATAAAGACAGATACATCCCCTGGACCTAATGAAGTGTATAGCTGGATGTTGTGGGGGGCTAGTGAGGAAATTGCCGCGCCCTAACTGAGATATTTGAATCATCGACATCCACAGTGGAGGTGTGTGAAGAGTGGAGGAAAGAAAATGTTGCACCCTTGTTTAAGAAGGGCTGTACTGGTAAGCCTGGGAATTACAGACGTGTGAGCCTTACGTTCGTCGTGGATAATTTGACAGACGGTAATCTGATGAAAAGGAACGACAGGCATTTAGACAGGCAAGGGCTTATTGGGGAAAGTCGTGTTTCACGAACATGATTGAGTTATTTGAAGGGGTAACCATGAATGTAGGTGAGGGAAGTGCCGTCGCCATTGTCAACATGGACTTTAGAAAGGCCATTGACAAGGTACCGCATGGAAGGTTCTTGCAAAAAGCTGAATAACAGGGTGAGGCAGCCAATTTGATACAAAATCTGCTTGCCGACAAAAAACAAAGTGTGGTATTGGAAGTTGTTTTTACACTGGACGCCTGTGACCAGAGGTGTGGCTCTGGGATAATTCCTGGGTCCACTGATATTGTTTTACATATAATTGATTTGAATGACAAGGTAGGAGGCATGGTCAGTACGTTTGCAGATGACAGCGACATTGATGACATAGTTTATAGTGAAGAAGGATAAATAAGTTTGCAACGGGATCTTCACCAATTGTGCCAGTGGGCCCATGAATGGCAGTTGGAGTTCAATTTCCATATGCACTTCGGTGGATCAAATAAGGGCAAGACTTACTAAGATAACGCGAGGGTGTTGGGGAGAGCTACAGAACAAAGCGACCGAGGAGTATAGGTTCATAACTCCTTGAAGGTGGGAAAAGTGGTGAAGAAGGCATTCAGAATGCTGGGTTTTATTGGTCAGAATATTGATTACAGGATTTGGGACATCTTGTTGAAGTTTTGCAAGACATTTGTAAGACAATAAATGGAATACTGTGTTCAGTTCGTGCCACACTAATTTAGGATCAATATTGTTCTAAACTAGAACAGTGCAGAAGAGATTTACGAGGATGCTCCCAGGACGTAATGGCCAGAGTTAGGCTGGATAGTGTGGGAATATTTTTCCTGGAGCGTAGGATTCTTCGGGGTGATCTTATAGAGGTATATGTAATAATTAAGAGCATAGATAAGGTAGATTGTCGACATCTTCTCCCAAAGGTAGAGGAGCCTTTAACTAGAACGCGTAGGTCTAAGGTGAGAGGGGAGAGATACAAAAGAGACCAGAGGGGAAATTTCTTAACAGACTGGGTGGTGAGCATCTGGAACGTGCTGTCAGATCCGGTGGTAGAGGCGGGCACAACTCTGTTCTTTAAAAGCGTGGGGATGATTCCATTTCACTCCTGTCTTGTGCCTTGGAGAGAGATTGTTATTTGGGCAGGGTGGGACTGGAGGCATATCAGCCAAATACAGACAAGTGGGACTAGCTTAGTGATTGAAACAGGGCGGCATGGACAAGCTGCGCTGAAGGCCTGTTTCCATGGTGTAATCATATTTGAGTCGAATGGCTCTCTGGCTGGATGGAGTAAATTGGAGGGTAACGTTTAGCGGGTGCTGTTCCCATGTAGTTGCTACATTTGTCTTTCTCCGTGGCAGCGATTCAGGGTTTGGAATATATTGCATAAGGATGTTTGCTAAGCTGCTGCAGTGCATTTTGCAGAAGGCACACACTGTTGGCTCTGTTTGTTGTTTGGATTGCACGCACTTTCGTAAAGATGGAATGAAACAGATGAAAATGTATCATATGCGATATTGCAGTATCTTCTTAGGTAGGGCGTCACAAATTAAAAACATATATGTTCCAGAGTTGAGAAGAATAAAGTGAAATGTAACTATTCGATCATATGCATAACGTGCATGGAATAATCCAATTAACCTTTGCTGCCTCCACTGCCATCCAATTACAACAACACTGATCTGATGGTAACGTCAACATATTGAACAGGGACAGGGAGCGGGAGAAAGAGAGGACATGTATCATGCATGGTACATTTGTCTATAAGTATGCCAAGACAGAAATGAATTAATGGCAGACATTTATGCCACGACAACCTCATGTTGGTAGATGTTTTCGAAGTCACACTTATTTTGTTGTATCTATTTTACATAATTGAACACATATAACTAACAATTCTGAGTTCCGAGGCGATGAATTATTCAGAGAAATCTGACCAACTGACGGAAGGTCGGTTTCATGATAGGTTCAGAACTCATGTGGCGAGACCAATATGTTAATTTATTGTCAGTCAGGATGGTGGGTGAGTTGGAGATGAACCTCCATGTGGTGGGTTTAGTCTTCCTCGGTGGTAGTGGTCGTCGGTTTGCAAGTTGATGTCTAAGCGACCTTGCTGGGTTCCTAAAGTGCACCTTACAGAGAGTACACATGGCTGCCACTGTTCGGAGGTGGTTAAGGGAGAGATCATTTGTGGAAGGGAGAGCGATCAAGCGGGATGTTTTGTCCTTGATGGTGTCCAGCGTCTTGAGTGTTGTTGGATCTGTACCCATCGACGCACGTGGGGATGATTCCATTTCACTCCTGTCTTGTGCCTTGGAGAGAGAGGACGGTCTTTGGGTTATCAGCCCGTGAGTTGCACGCCTTAGTATTCCTTGTCTTTTACCTGCCCTGGTTGCCACAGTATCAATCGTAACCCCAGGATGTTGATTGTGGGGGATTCCGTGATCACAATGCAATTCAATTTCAAGGCCCGATGATTAGAACTCTCTTGGGGAGGTGGCCGTTTCCTGTCACTTGTGTGGCCTAAATGTAACTCGGTTGAGGTGTTTTACTGATCACGTTAACCATGTCGACTGCGAAAAAATGCAATAGGACATATTTAAAAGATTTATTCAAGGATTTTAACATATATATAAGAATATCAAAAATCAACACATTATCCCAGCAAACACCATACATCACCAAACGATGTGCCACCAACACACCACCACAACCTGCGTTCCGCATTTTAATACCCTACCCTCATACCGAACGACCGCACTCCATTCTCCCTGAAGAAATCAATCTATGATTTCCACCACCAGGCGGATATCGCTCGTGACACCCACAGAGCAAACATTTTTAAAATACATTTAAAGTATCAAATTATTTATTTTTAAAGGAATGGACGATTTATCATGACCAATTCGCCAATCCAATGCGGCATTGGACTGTGGGGGGTGAAGCCCACGCAAACAAGAAGATGATCTGCAAACGCCACACAAAGAGTGACTGGCGCCGAGATAGAACCCTGGTCCTGAACGCTGCGCAGCAGCGGTTGTGACCACTGCGCCAGTGTGCCACCCTCCCACAGGATGCACTTGGCCTGCAACAACCTCAGGCATTCTGCTAGATCGCTCAACCGCGCCCTGCCTCCGTCGGCTAGGAGGCCCTCCAACCCAACTAGTGTTACTGTGGGATATCAGGGAGACAAATGATCTGGACAGGTTGGGCGAGTGGACAAATCAATGGCAGATGCAGTTTAATTTGGAAAAACAGGAAGGCTGAATGGTTTTAAATTAGCAGAGGAGAGTGTGCAGCGGGTCCTGGGGATCATTGTGCACGATTCGCTGAAGGTAATCATGCACGAGCAGCAGGCGGTAAAGAAGGCTAATAGTGTGTTGGTCTCCATTGAGAGAGGTTTCGAGCATAAAAGCAGCGATGTGTTGCCTAAAATGTTCAGGGTCTTGGTTTATTGGAGTATTATGCACAGTTTGGGGTCCCTTCTCTGAGGAAGGATGTTCATGCTCTCGAGGGAGTGTAACGAAGGATTACCGACTAATTCCAGGGTTGGCGGGAGTGTCATGTGAGGAGTGATTGACGATGTTGGGATTGTTCTCGGTGAGTTCGATGATCAGCTACGATCGTGATGAATGGGGGAGCAGGCGCGAAGGGCCACCAGAGCTTCTCCTACGCTTAGCCTCTCTGTAGCTATGTATCTGTAAGATCAACTTACACAAAGCCGCCGCAAAATCCTTGCCTGCGCCTCTCCGCCCCGCTCCTCCACACATTTGCGTTTACTGTCCTCCACCAGAGTGCCCCTCCTATCCTACCTACAAATATCCGATAGCTTCCCATTCCCTATTTCGTCCTCTGATAATTACTTATCATGCAACACCAGAGGGGGCAGCGACAGGAAGGACGGCATATCTCTCCTCACGAATTTCAATACCTAAAGGTACCTTCAGACGTTCCTCTGGCGCAAAGACATGCAGCTCCTCCAACACCTCCGGCTCCCGCGCATTTTCCCTCAATCGCCAAGTCCCTAATGTATTGAATCCCCACCTGCTGCCACACCCAAAACATCGCATCCAACCAGCCGGCACAAACCTACGGTTGTCTGAAATTGGTGACCACACCAAAATGCCCTCCTGTCCAAAATGTTGTCTGCACTCCCCCCCCCCCCACCCCCGCACAGTTGACGCATCCAGCAACACTGGCGTTCTTCGTGCCTGGTCAGCAGGAATGGCGGATGTTCCAACAACAGAGCCCTCAATTTCGTTCCCTTACACGACTCCGCCTCCACCCACTTCCACCCCTAGGACGCCTACTCATCCACAGCCCGTTTGCTCACCATTGTAATATTCAAAGAACAATGACAATGTATCAAATGTATCAAATTCAGCAACGCCAGCACACTCGCCTTTGCGCACTCTCCAAACAAACTCACCTCAGCTGCGGGGCCTTCCACGGACACGCAAAGTCCAAAAGTGTCCCATTGACCTTCCTAAAAGAAGGCTTCGGGAGGCAGATAGGGAGATTTTGGGACACAAACCTGGTCAGCACGGCTATTGTTACTATCTTTGCATGCGTAGCCAGTGATAGCCGCAACACAATTCAGCTCATAACATCCGCGACTATTCCGTCCACCAATCAGCTAAATCCAAACTGTGGAGTTGGGCCTAGCTCCGCCCCATCAGTTTTCCTAAGTACCTAACGATCGTCCCCAACTCCCCTATTTCCTTTTTTTGCCCTCTGGCATTGAGTGGGAGCATCTCACTCTTTACCATGATTCATTGATATCCTGAAATCAGACCCAATTCCCCCAAAATGTCTATGATCAGCCAATAATGCCCATCAGATCCAAGATGTAGAATACAAATCATCCACGTACAAGTAAAGCTTACGCTCAATTCCTCTCGAATCCATCCACGCCTTAAGCACCATTGCCAGTAGATCTATTGAAAAGACGAAAATCTACAGATAACCCGAGCACCCCTGTCGCATCCCACAATGTCGCCTAAAGTATGCCGAAAACATCCGGGTACGCCAAAGGCTTGTCAACGCAATCCAAAAGCCTGACCTAATCCTCAGACTTCTGTCGGAACCTAAACCGTCCCGGCCCCTCAAATCAATATGCCCAATGCAACCAATCAAATGTCCATCACCACCGCCTGCAACCCATGCCTTTAGAGTGTCTTCTATATGCACGAAGTAACCTCTGCATATTCGCCGAAAACTGCCTTCCCTTCAAAAATCAAGTCCTGTCCTCCCCTCACATCCGCGGCACATAGTCCTGAATTTGCGATGCCAGCATCCTCGCCAAAAGCTTAGCATCAACAACAGGAAGGGATATCAGGTGTTACGACCCACACTGCACTGTGTCATTATCCTTTTTGTAAAATCAGGGATATAAAAACCTGTGTGTGAGGTGAGATTCCCCACTTTCCCTCGTTTCATTATAGGTCCTCACGAGGAGTTCCTATCTAAACTTTAAAGAAAAAAGCTCTATTGGCAACCCAAACGGCATTTAGGGCCTCCCTGCCTTCATCGCCTCATTACGATCAATCAAATCCGTCAGCCCAATTGGGGCCAGAGACTCTTAACCCGCTCCTCCTGCTCCAAGGTGAACTCCAACCATCCAGGCTCAGTCTCATCTCCACATCTCCTGCCGGGATGGCCGACTCATACAGCCTCATACAAAATACCTCACATACCCCAATTACACACTCCCCGTCCCTCTTCACACTTCACCTCTCGTCTTACCCGACAAATCTCACTCGGCACTGCCTGCTTCATCAAATTGAGGCCTTGCATCCGTCCTGCCTTCTCCTCGCACTCGCACACTGTCCTTCTGGCTCAATGCAGTTTCCCCACCACCTCGCCCACGGATACTAGTGCGAACTCCATTTGGAGCCGCCGACTCTCCCTTAGCAGCACCCTCCCCCCCTCCCCCCCCCCCCACCCCGACTGAGTACCTCCGGTACTCCCGAAGAATCTCATCTATCAGCCTTGCCCTATCATCCCTCTCCTCCCTCTTCTTGTGCATAAATCCCCCGTAACAACCGCCTTGAGTCACAACGTGATGGCTGTGACCTCCCTCCGGTCATTCAGCTGCATGTCACCCTGTATGGCAGTGCTCATCCGCTCGCAACCACCCTATACGCCAACAGCCCCACATTTAATCCACTTCAGACAGTGGGCATCCCACTTTAGCACTCGCAAATCCACCCAATGCGGCGCGTGGACAGAAAGCACAATCGGAAAATCGACTGAGTCGGCCACCGCCACCAGTCGTGCCTTGTCTATCACGAACAAAATTAATCTGGGAGTGCATCTGGTGCACATGGTAGAAGTATGACAACTTATTTACCGTCGGTCTCCCAAACCGTCACGCGTTCGCCCCCCTCTCCCCCCTCCACCCCATCCCCGTGTGCTCTATGAACACCCTCAATTCTCTAGCCACCAGAGATACCCTCAACAGCTTTGGACACATTTTTTGTGATGGACAAGCCGCAGCTGGCGGTGGTGGCCTACTCAGTCTCCAGATCCTCCGGGAGAGGACCGTCCTGAAATTGCTCCCCATAATAAGCCTATGCTTGTTCAACTCTAGAATTTTTCTAAGCACCCGCCTCATAAAGTTCATGGCATCCCAATTCAGGGCATTAACGTTTTCCAGGACTACCGGCATCACCTCCTACATCCCATTGACCATCAGATATCCACAGTCCAGATGGGCCACAATGCTCTCCCCGTTGAAACCACCCCTGTATTAAGCAACACCGCCACCGCCTCATGTTCATATCCAGCCCCATTGGGACACTTGCCCCTCTCAGCCTGCGAAACAAAAAACTATCAAACGCGTGAACATACCTTTCGATTAATCAGCCTTTCAGACATTGAATGGTCAGCGGAGCAAGACAGGTCGGGGGACTCCCGCACTTCCCTGCCGAACAGCCAGATTCCTTTTTGAGTCTGGCTTCTGCTCACGTCACGCACATATATAGGCCCGCCCTCGGTTGGCTGTCACAATCTGTCCCTGCCGAACTACGCCACCGCAAGCACACCAATGCCAGCAAATGTGCCACTCCGTCCTCCCTCAAACAAAGAACTAGACCCCCCCCCCCCCATTACCTGGCAACTCCCACTTTACTCCCGTTAGCTACCCCGCCCAGCTGACATGGTGGCTCTTGCCCAAGTACTCGGACTTCCCCGAAACCCTCCAGTCCTGTCGCCCCTAATCCTCCTAACCATCAACAAACAAACGTAAACTAAAGGCAGACACACCGTCGCCGCACTCCCGCCGAACCCCACATCAAGTTTCCCACCCAAAGTCTTTACAACGAACACACATCTGCTCTCCGACTTTCAATGTCTCACACTTCCTCCAGTCCATGGTCCCTCATGAAGTTCATCGCCTACTCTGGTATGTGAATATAACGCTCCTGCTTCTGATGTGTCACCCACAAATGTGCAGGCTGCAAACCCTGAATTTGACCCCCTTCAGAAAGAGAACAACTTTTATCCAGTTGCATCGGCGCTGTGCTTCTCCAGCTGCACAGTCAGGTCATGGTAGACAAGCAGTTCTTTCCATTCCCATGTGCGTTTCTGGTCTGCCTGGCCTGTTTCAGTATTTTATCCTTGGCCACAAATCGTTGCAGCCTTTGTGATATCGCCCTCGGTGGCACCCCCAAATGTTGGCTCAACCTCAGCGCCCTATGCACACTAATTCCCTCGAGGGACCGTCTAAAGTCCTCCACAATCAATCACTCCATAGGGGCGGCACGAGGTGGCGCAGTGGTCATCACTGCAGCCTACGGTGCTGAGGACCCAGGTTCAATCGCGCCCCGGAGTAACTGGACGAGTGGAGTTTCCAAATTCCCCCCGTGTCTGCGTGGAGTAGACCCCCACAATCCAATGATGTGCAGGTTAGGTAGACTGGTTGCATTAAATTGCCCCTTAATAGGAAACAAATCAATTTGCACTCTGAAATGTGTTGAAAACAAAATGCGCTTCAGCATGCTGACCACATGCCTGACAGTAAACGCTCCCTCTTTGCACTCATGCATCCCGGCGGTCCGCAAATGCAGCCTCCTATCGCGGATCAACATGTACTCCACTTCATCCCTTAGCATCTTCTGACCGTTTACTGCCAGCCCAACTTGGTCTGCAGCAAGGCCAGCCTGACCGCATGTTCCTCCATCGCCTCCCCACGTTCTGGATCGACAGGTCGTGACCTTCCTGCCTCTGCTCCACTCTCTGAATCGCAGCTTTGACCTTGGACTAATTCTCCAAAACCTCTTTCTTCTTGTTGTTGAAAACCTCCAACAACTTGCGTCTGTTTCGACGACCACGAGGCATTTAGCGCATCCCACTTATCTTCCGCTCCCTTCAACCGTGGTGGACCACAAAAACCTTCTTGCTCCAGTTGTTCTCTCTGTATCATGGGCCTTCTGATCCGCTGATCTATACACGTTCCTAAACCGAGAAGTATTGCCTTATCTGGGCACTGACTCAACTTTTCCCCTAAAAATTAAAACCATACATTGGGGAAGCACCGCATAAATCCACCTTGAGCAGTAGCCACTAATTGTATGATCACTAACTCCATAGCCGCCAACGGGATTTTTATCGAAAAATCCTTGAGGATATTACCAAACATATCGATAGTTCCCTGTAGGACACGGGAGCTCATCGTTACGTGTTGATACTTGTCATGTATTTAATAATTGAACCCTGGTATCTCTGTCACTTTCTTATCTGATTTCCAATTCGCAGTAAATATACGCAGCAAGCAAATTCAGGTTGGCAGTAAAGTCACAACATATATCTTACAGTTTCCTACTGAAGAGCACTGGCAACAAAAACACGAGCAATGGGACCAAAAGGTGCACCTTTTCTCTGTCAAGTTTCGACAAGAACTTGATCCACGTTTTTACTTGCCATGGTATAGAGAAAACGGTCTTCTGGCTATTAGGCTACTTGGCGGGAAGACTGGAGTGTTGTTCGAATTAGCACGAGCAACAACAGTTCAAGCCCTGTTCTGGATGATGCCAACTTGAGAATGCCTCAAGGACCTGCTGGAAAGTTTGCAAAGAAGTGATAAATAACCATCGAAATCAATGTTATTCACGTTGCTACTTTTGAAGCAAGAGGTAACCAGCATCTGCTCAAATATATGTGCATCAATTACGTGACGGTGTAACATTTTATTTACATGGGACGGAAGATTACAAGTGTATCTCAGATTCCCAAGCTTCCTCTGTCATAACTTTTCGAGGATTTTCTTGACACTGTCGACCACGTGTCCACTTTAATTGCATGCAGAATATATCGTGCTGCTTTCCCGTGACAGCCAATGGCTGAGGGCATTAACTTCACACATTGACACAGGGCGTTTTTAACCAGAGTTCAAATTACATCGTCAGCAATTGCATATATGCGGTGATTTCAGTTTGACAGCAAGGTACAATTTAGTGCCTCCCAGTTCGTGGTTTGGTAGCAGTACCTAAGTGATCATTACCGTGTTCAACAAGTTGATATGACACATATTGCAATTTGGAGCCGGCATTTAGCATGAGTTGCCTTACCCCAAATTAATTTCCATCCCATTTTCACCATTGACGGCTTGCTGACCGCAATTCCAACAGAAAGGAGTTGGATGTTTCAATGTCTTTCAGGACATAGGGTCATTACAAGCAAGACTACAGTTTTGTCTGCTTTCCGCGATCGAGAAAGATCTCATTCACAGCTCATGGCTTTCCCAGATCTCTGAGAAGAGTAGGTAGAACCACAATTCCACAGAGAAGATTCAGTGCAGAAATAGGCGATGCAATCCTTCCTGTCTTACGAAACCAAAAAGGGAGAGAGAGAGAAACAAGCAATTGAGTTTCATTCCACTTGCCGGAACTTTGTTTCAGTCTGAATTTCAGGACCTGAGATCCAGGTCACTTTGAAATGCGTTGAGCGTTCTCACCTCGAGCACAATCTGCGGAAGTAAATTCCAGACTTCACAATCCTCTGGTAACTTTATTTTTTTACCCAGTTGTCCCACACTAATCCTTCTATCCATCACGTCCATTCTTTGCCCATTTTAACATACCCAACCATTAGGCCAAACAATTATTTTCTGTTGACAATATGTAAGCCCCGCAGAAATGTGCACACTCCATCCGCACAACTGCTACGACTCCTATTTTCAAAATTAAGCTACAAACTCCAACAAACAGTCCCCTCATATCTCCAGCCCTCAAGCCCTGGGAACATTCACATAGATCTCCCCCCCCCCCCACCTCTCTGCAAAACAAATATGTCATTCCTAAAGTTCGGTAACCAGAGTATACAGAAGGCTCCACCTGTGGCCTAACGAGTTATCTTTTCAATTCCGACAGTGCACAGTCGTATCCAATCTAGCTCCTATTAAAATAAAGCATTCAATATGCTATCTTGACTACTCTGTCCACCTGTCCTTCCATCATCAAGGATTTGTGGACATGCAGTGCACGTCTCTCACTTCCCCAACGCATCTGAATACTTTCCTGTTTATTGAGTACCACATTGTTGTGTTTGCCCTTCTGTTAGGTTATTACTTCATTCCTTTCCGTATTCCATTTCCATTGCCACTTACCTAAAATAAACACGCTAAACATTGATATAATTCAGGGTCGCCAGCTATCCTCTTCTCATCACCTCCACCGCAAAATTGAGACTCTTTAAAATTTCCCAATATGGCAACAACATTTAACCATTAATAATAAAATATACCAAAAGCAGCAAAGGCCCAACACTGAACCATTACGAAAGCGACTCCAAACTGTTGTCCATTCGCAAAAAAAAGCTTTTGTTCTCTTACCGTCATTAAAACAATTTGCGATCCAACCTGCCACCTACCTATGCACCACAGCAGCTCCCCTCACATTTCTGACCAGTTTGCCGTGTGGAGGCTTGTCAAAGGCCTTATTGAAATATATGTAAGCATTGTGGATTTCACGACCTTCATTAATTCCCACTGTCACTATCTCAAAAAATAATTTACGTTTTTGCTGCCGAGATCTACCTCGCAGAAATCCATATTAACTGTCCTGAATGACTCATTATCTTTTTTAATTAAAATGTATTATATCTCTCGGATTGCATTCCAAAAACCTACTCACGACTGAAGTGAAACTAACACGTGCACATTTCTGGCGTATCCCCCACATCCTGTTGAAATAATGTGTAAAACCTTGGGCACGATTCTCCACCCCCACGCCGATGTGGCCGCGCCGTTGTGAACGCCGTCGAGGTTCACGATGGAGCGAACGGCCCCGGTCCAGACCGATTCAGGCCCTGACAATGGGCCAGCATTGGGTCCACGTCATCAACCCGCGCGAGGCATTTTCGCCCGCGTAAAAGCAGCGCCGCATAGACGACGCGGTCAGCGCCGCATAACGAACGTCATCCGGGCAAGCGTGGGTTGACCGGCGCCTACCTGCGCATGCGTGATTGCCGTACTGTCCAAATCCGCCCCGCAAGAAGACGAGGGACGGATCTTGCGGGGCGCTGGAAGGAAGGAATTCCTCCTTCAGAGAGGATGGCCCGACGATCGGTGGGCACCGATCGCGGGCCACCACACATTTAAGGTACCCCCAGGTGCAGGATCCCCCCCTCGCCACCCCCCCCCCCCCCCCCACAGGCCGCCCCCCCCCCCCAGCGTTCACGCACCGCGCACGACTGTAGCGACCAGGTGTGGACGGCGCCGGGGGGAACCCGCCGTTTTGGCCTGGCCGCTCTGCCCATCCGGGCCTCAGAATCGCGGGGGTGCCGGAGAATCGCCATTTCCGGTGTCTACGGCGATTCTCCGGCCTACGGCCCGCGAAACCCGGCCGGGCCGTTCCCGCCGCTTGAGAGAATCGCGGGAGGGCGTCGGACCGGCATCCTCGGAAATCTCGGCAGCCCTGGCGATTCTCCCAACCAGCGTGGGAGTGGAGAATCGCGCCACATGTGTTCCCTCCTGTGTATTTATTGATGCTTGGGAAGGATCCTCAGAGCACTTGCAATTACCAAGTTGGTGGCCTTTAAAATATTTCGATAAACTCCATTACTTAACGACCATTATAAGATGTATGTCTTTCCCATAGTTCCCATGTAAATAAGCTTATTGTAACGAACCATTCGCTCCCTTCTTATTTTAAGATAATATCAGCCAATCTCACTGCACAGTGTAATCATAGGAAAAGACGCTTTGAAACTTCATGCCAACAGCTTCTGCATACATGGAACAGTTTTCACATACGGCTCTGATAGGCCTTTCATTTGCCTTTATTGTCCTCTACTATACTCGTTCCACACATTGGATTGTAAATGACAAGTCCGAATACAGGGGAGAGATAGAGAACTTGGCAGCATGGTGCGCAGCCATGTCTCATTCAATGTCAGAAACGTAAAGGAGCTTGTCATCGACTTTAGGAAGCCTCGTGTAGTACATTGCCCTGTCTACATCAATGATGTCGAGGTGGAGATGGTTTATAGCTTCAAGTTCCTCGGTGTGAATATTATGAACAATTTGCCCAGGTCCACCCATGTCAATGTTACGATTAAGAAAGCGCAACATCGCCTTCAAATCTTCAGGAAATTAAGGAAATCGGTATTTCCACAGTGACTTTTACCAATTGTTACAGATGCACCATGCAAAGCATTACATTTGGTTGCATCACAACTTGGTGTGGCAACTGTTCAGCAAAAAATCGTAAGAAATTACAGACAGTGTAAACGCAGTTCAGTCAATCACGCAAGACATTCTTCCATTTGTTGACTCTGTGTTTATTTCTTGCTGCCTTGGGAAAGTGGTCAACATAATGATATTCCCTTTTCATCCTTGTTATTGTTTTTTTTTCAACTTCTTCAATCGGGCAGAAGATACAAAAGGTTGAGAACTCGGTCTAACATGTCCCAGCACAGTTTTTGTCTTATGTTGCTACTGGACTCTTGAATTATCCGTCTGTGAGTTGAATGTATCTTTCTCTGCATTCTTCCTTTTTTCCAGATATAATTAGTTTTGTATTTTGCATTTATGTGTATCTGAACAGAGTGATCTGTCAGGTCTGTACACAGTATAATACCTTTCACTGCATCTTGATACATATGTCAGGTTTTATTGATAAACAACACATTATTACCTATTCTACTACGTTTAAAATATCTCTGGATTTTCTTACATGTCAACTCGAGATAATTTTCTATCCTAAAGTTGCATTCCTAATCTACATTTGTTCTTCACCCCTGCATTGCATGTATTTCTCGGAGATTTCCAAGTATTAATTCTTTTCTTATTCACATGACCTTTAATTCTCTGCTTTGTCTTGGTTTCCATGACATAAATGTTTGGATCCTCTCTGACTTCCGTTGAAGTTCCGGAGGACTCGAGAATAGCCAATGTATTCCCTTTGTTTAAGAAGAGTAGCAAGGATAATACAGGGAACGACAGGATGTTGAGCTTCACGTCAGTAGTAGGGCAATTACTGGAGAGAATAATTCTTCGAGGCAGAATCTACTCCCATTTGGAAACAAGTGGACGTATTAGCGAGAGGCAGCACGATTTTATGAGGGGCAGGCCGCCTCTCACTAACTTGATAGAGTTTTTCGAGGAGTTCACAAAAATGATTGATGCAGGCAGGGCAGAGTATGTTGGCTATATGAACTTCAGTGAGGCCTTTGACAAGGTCAACCATGGCAGACTGGCACAAAAGGTGAAGTCACACGGGATGACAGTTGAGCTGGCAAGATGGATTCAGAACTGGCTCAGTGATAGAAGGGAGACAGCAGCAATGGAAGGAGGTTTTCTAATTGGAGGGCAGTTACAAGTTGTGTCCCGCAGGGAGCAGTGCTGGGACCTTTGCTGTTCGTAGTATAAAAAAGTGATTTGGACGAAAATGTAACTGGTCTGATGAGTAAGTTTGCAGACGACACAAAGGTTGGTGGAATTGGGGATAGCGATGAAGACAGTCAAAGGATACAGCAGGGTTTAGATATTTTGGAGACTTGGGCAGAGAGATGGCAGTTAGACTTTAATCCGGACAAATGTGAGTAATGCATTTTGGAAGGTCGAATACAGATAGGGAATATACTGCGAATGGTCGAACTCTCAAGAATACTGACAGTCAGGGAGATCTAGATGTCCAGGTCCACAGGTCATTTAAATGGGCAACACAGGTGGAGAGGGTAGTCAATAAGGCTTACGGCAAGCTTGCCTTTATTGGCCGGGGCAATGAGTGTAAAAATTGGCAAGTCATGTTGCAGCTGTATATAACCTTAGTTAGGTTACATTTGGAGTGTAGTGTTCAATTCTGGTCGCCCCACTACCAGACGGATGTGGAGGCTTTAGAGAGGCTGCAGAAGAGGTTTACCAGGATGTTGCCTGGTATGGAGGGCATTAGTTATGAGGAGAGGTTGAATAAATTCGGTTTGTTCTCACTGGACCTACGAAGGTTGAGGGGCGACCTGATAGATGTGCACTGAATGAAGAGGGGCATAGACAGGGTGGATAGTCAGAGACTTTTTCCCAGGGTAGTGGGGGCAATTACTAGGGTATATAGGTTTAAGGTGCAAGGGGAAAGGTTTAGAGGAGATTACGAGGGAAGTTGTTTCCACAGAGGGCAGTGGGTGCCTGGAACTCGCTGCCGGAGGAGGTGGTGGCAGCAGGGGCGATAGTGACGTATAAGGGGCGTCTTGACAAATACATGAATATGATGGGAATAGAGGGATACGCACCCCGGAAGTGTAGAACATTTTAGTTCAGACGGGCAGCGTGGTCGGCGCAGGCTTGGAGGACTGAAGGGCCTGTTCCTGTGCTGTGCTTTTACAAACAACAAAGACAAAGAAATGTACAGCACAGGAACAGGCCCTTCGGCCCTCCAAGCCCGTGCCGACCATGCTGCCCGACTAAACTACAATCTTCTACACTTCCTGGGTCCGCATCCTTCTATTCCCATCCTATTCATATATTTGTCAAGATGCCCCTATAATGCCCCTATCGTCCCTGCTTCCACCAGCTCCTCCGGTAGCGAGTTCCAGGCACCCACTACGCTCTGCGTAAAAAACTTGCCTCGTACATCTACTCTAAACCTTTCCCCTCTCACCTTAAACCTATGCCCCCTAGTAATTGACCCCTCTACCCTGGGGAAAAGCCTCTGACTATCCACTCTGTCTATGCCCCTCATAATTTTGTAGACCTCTATCAGGTCTCCCCTCAACCTCCTTCGTTCCAGTGAGAACAAACCGAGTTTATTCAACCGCTCCTCATAGCTAATGCCCTCCATACCAGGCAACATTCCGGTAAATCTCTTCTGCACCCTTTCTAAAGCCTCCACATCCTTCTGGTAGTGTGGCGACCAGAATTGAACACTATACTCCAAGTGTGGCCTAACTAATGTTCTATACAGCTGCAACATGACTTGCCAATTCTTGTACTCAATGCCCCGGCCAATGAAGGCAAGCATGCCGTATGCCTTCTTAACTACCTTCTCCACCTGTGTTGCCCCTTTCAATGACCTGTGGACCTGTACTCCTATATCTCTTTGACTTTCAATACTCTTGAGGGTTCTACCATTCACTGTATATTCCCTACCTGCATTAGACCTTGCAAAATGCATTACCTCACATTTGTCCGGTTTAAACTCCATCTGCCATCTCTCCGCCCAAGTCTCTAGACAATCTAAATCCTGCTGTATCCTCCGACAGTCCTCATCGCTATCCGCAATTCCACCAACCTTTGTGTCGTCTGCAAACTTACTAATCAGACCAGTTACATTTTCCTCCAAATCATTTATATATACTACAAAGAGCAAAGGTCCCAGCACTGATCCCTGTGGAACACCACTAGAAAAGCATCCCTCCATTGCTACTCTCTGCCTTCTATGGCCTAGCCAGTTCTGTATCCACCTTGCCACTTCACCTCTGATCCCGTGTGACTTCACCTTTTGTACTAGTCTACCATGAGGGACCTTGTTAAAGGCCTTACTGAAGTCCATATAGACAACATCTACTGCCCTCCCTGCATCAATCATCTTAGTGACCTCCTCGAAAAACTCTATCAAGTTAATAAGACACGACCTCCCCTTCACAAAACCGTGCTGCCTCTCAATAAAACGTCTATTTGCTTCCAAATGGGAGTAGATCCTGTCTCGAAGAATTCTCTCCAGTAATTTCCCTACCACTGAAGTAAGGCTCACCGGCCTGTAGTTCCCGGGATTATCCTTGCTACCCTTCTTAAACAGAGGAACAACATTGTCTATTCTCCAGTCCTCCGGGACACCCTCTGAAGACAGTGAGGATCCAAATATTTCTGTCAAGGCCTCAGCAATTTCCTCGCCAGCCTCCTTCAGTATTCTGGGGTAGTTCCCATCAGGCCCTGGGGACTTATCTACCTTAATATTTTTTAATACACCCAACACCTCGTCTTTTTGGATCACAATGCGACCCAGGCTATCTACACCCCCTTCTCCAGACTCAACATCTAAAAATTCCTTCTCTTTGGTGAATACTGATGCAAAGTATTCATTTAGTACCTCGCCCATTTCCTCTGGCTCCACACATAGATTCCCTTGCCTATCCTTCAGTGGGCCAACCCTTTCCCTGGCTACCCTCTTGCTTTTTATGTACGTGTAAAAAGCCTTAGGATTTTCCTTAACCCTATTTGCCAATGACTTTTCGTGACCCCTTCTAGCCCTCCTGACTCTTGCTTAAGTTCCTTCCTACTTTCCTTATATTCCACGCAGGCTTCGTCTGTTCCCAGCCTTTTAGCCCTCACAAATGCCTCCTTTTTCTTTTTGACGAGGCCTACAATATCACTCGTCATCCAAGGTTCCCGAAAATTGACGTATTTATCTATCTTCCTCACAGGATCATGCCGGTCCTGTATTCCTTTCAACTGACACTTGAAAGCCTCCCACATGTCAGATGTTGATTTGCCCTCAAACATCCGCCCCCAATCTATGTTCTTCAGTTCCCGCCTAATATTGTTATAATTAGCCTTCCCCCAATTTAGCATATTCATCCTCGGACCACTCTTATCCTTGTCCACCAGTACTTTAAAGCTTACTGAATTGTGGTCACTGTTACCGAAATGCTCCCCTACTGAAACATCTACCACCTGGCCGGGCTCATTCCCCAATACCAGGTCCAGTACCGCCCCTTCCCTAGTTGGACTGTCTACATATTGTTTTAAGCAGCCCTCCTGGATGCTCCTTACAAACTCCGCCCCGTCTAAGCCCCTGGCACTAAGTGAGTCCCAGTCAATATTGGGGAAGTTGAAGTCTCCCATCACCACCACCCTGTTGTTTTTACTCTTTTCCAAAATCTGTCTACCTATCTGCTCCTCTATCTCCCGCTGGCTGTTGGGAGGCCTGTAGTATACCCCCAACATTGTGACTGCACCCTTCTTATTCCTGATCTCTACCCATATAGCCTCACTGCCCTCTGAGGAGTCCTCTCGCAGTACAGCTGTGATATTCTCCCGAACAAGTAGCGCAACTCCACCTCCCCTTTTACATCCCCCTCTATCCCGCCTGAAACATCTAAATCCTGGAACGCTGAGCTGCCAATCCTGCCCTTCCCTCAACCAGGTATCTGTAATGGCAACAACATCATAGTTCCAAGTACTAATACAAGCTCTAAGTTCATCTGCCTTACCCGTAATGCTCCTTGCATTAAAACATATGCACTTCAGACCACCAGACCTGCGGTGTTCAGAAACTTCTCCCTGTCTGCTCTGCCTCAGAGCCACACTGTCCCTGTTCCCTAGTTCTCCCTCAATGCTCTCACCTTCTGACCTATTGCTCCCGTGCCCACCCCCCTGCCATACTAGTTTAAACCCTCCCGTGTGACACTAGCAAACCTCGCGGCCAGGATATTTATGCCTCTCCGGTTTAGATGCAACCCGTCCATCTTATACAGGTCACACCTGCCCCGGAAGAGCTCCAAGTGGTCCAGATAATGGAAACCCTCCCTCCTACACCAGCTGTTTAGGCACGTGTTTAGCTGCTCTATCTTCCTATTTCTAGCCTCACTGGCACGTGGCACAGGGAGTAATCCCGAGATTACAACCCTCGAGGTCCTGTCTTTTAACTTTCTGCCTCGCTCCCTGAAATCCTGCTGCAGGACCTCATGCCCCTTCCTGCCTATGTCGTTAGTACCAGTATGTACAACGACCTCTGCCTGTTTGCCCTCCCCCTTCAGGAGGCCCTCTACCCATTCGGAGACATCCTGGATACTGGCACCAGGGAGGCAACATACCATCCTGGAGTCTCTTTCACGTCCACAGAAGCGCCTATCTGTGCCCCTGACTATAGAGTCCCCTATGACTATTGCTCTTCTGCGCTTTGACCCTCCCTTCTGAACATCAGAGCCAGCCGTGGTGCCACTGCTCTGGCTGCTGCTGGTTTCCCCTGATAGGCTATCCCCCCCCGACAGTATCCAAAGGGGTATATCTGTTCGAGAGGGGGACAACCACAGGGGATTCCTGCACTGACTGCCTGCCCTTTCTGGTGATCACCCATTGCCTGCACCTTGGGTGTGACCACATTTACATAACTGCGATCTATGACGCTTTCCGCCACCTGCATGCTCCTAAGTGCATCCAATTGCTGCTCCAACCGAACCATGCGGTCTGTGAGGAGCTCCAGTTGGGTGCACTTTCTGCAGATGGAGCCATCCGGGACGCTGGAAGCCTCCCGGACCTGCCACATCTCACAGTCAGAGCACAGCACCCCTCTAACTGACATTGCGTCAATTAATTAAAATTAAAATTTGTCTTTTTTTTTAAAATATTTTTTTTAAATCTCAAAGTTACTGTCAACTATCTGTTTCCTAGCACTAGATTTCTAATAGAAATGCGATAGCGAATTATAGTACTCTCCGATCTCTGGCTTAGATATCCCTCTAAATTATAATTAAGTTATTATGTTTAAGTAGTTACCAAATACAAGCCACTCTGGCCACAGCTTTTCTGTGATGTCACTTCAGTTTCCCCCCCCCCCCCCCCCCGACACACACACAATTTGAAAAAAGGTATAAAAGTAAAAATCACTTACTTACCTTCTTACCTTCTGAGTGTCTTAGATGTTCTCATGTTCTCTCGCTGACAGAGACTGCTCCTCCATCTCCGATCCTTGACCTGCACAATGCTAATAATACAATAATAATATAATATGGCACTTACCTCACACCAATGGGTCTTATTATTAGGTTAGAGGAGGAGGGCGGGTGGGAGACACTACACGTGTAGTGTCTCGGGTTTCCTCTCCACCAGAATTTATTGGTGGGGGGGGGGACTTCCCAGAGGTCCGCGGGTCGAACTTCCGGTTCCCGCCTTATATAAAAACAAATAAAACAGAAAAGAAGTACAGACACGGGACCAGGTAAGGGTTTTTAAAGTCGCTACTCACCTCCAAGAAGGCCCCTGCGCACCGCTGGCGCCGAAATCCAAAGGGCTGCTCCTGTAAAGGTAAGTGGTTTTAAAGTCGCTACTCACCTCCCAGAAGACCCCTGCGCACCGCTGCCGCCGAAATCCAAAGGGCTGCTCCTGTAAAGGTAAGTGGTTTTAAAGTCGCTACTCACCTCCCAGAAGGCCCCTGCGCACCGCTGCCGCCGAAATCCAAAGGGCTGCTCCTGTAAAGGTAAGTGGTTTTAAAGTCGCTACTCACCTCCCAGAAGGCCCCTGCGCACCGCTGCCGCCGAAATCCAAAGGGCTGCTCCTGTAAAGGTCAGTGGTTTTAAAGTCGCCACTCACCTCCCAGAAGGCCCCTGCGCACCGCTGCCGCCGAAATCCAAAGGGCTGCTCCTGTAAAGGTAAGGGTTTTCAAGTCGCTACTCACCTCCCAGAAGGCATCTGCGCACCGCTGCCGCCGAAATCCAAAGGGCTGCTTTGTTACTTGATCTTTGTTCTATGCTTCTGGAAGTCTCGTGGGCTTTCTGTATGCCTGTAAAAGAATGTTTCTTTGTGGCAGCATATGTAAATTCTGCGCCTGCAATTTGATCCTACTGCCTTGACACAATCATTGCTTCTATTAGCTGTATCCATTCAACCATTGCTACTTATTTCCCAGAATTGTGAACACTTGTCTTTCTCCAAAGATGTAGCATTAACCCTGTGTAATCGTTGCATTTTCTTGAATAATAGCCAATCTACTCACCTCCCAATGGATCCCTGGAAATTACTTCCTTATATTCCCCTTTTTATTCCTTACGTCAAAACAAAGAACTGCATCCTTTCTTGATAGGCTTGGCTTGTTGTGGGCTGGCGGAAGAAAATCGGTTGAATGCATATCAAGATTTTAGCAACTTGCGTGCCCGTCACATCTTTCGTATTCTAATGGGTATTAGTGAGTTGAGGACCAAAGCTATTACTGCCATACTGTTTCTGCACACAGGATTCTGTGTTTATGAAGTCTCCGCTAATGCCCCAGCAATACTGGGGGGCTTCTAAACGTCTGTTGCTGCCGGTTCATTATTTCTGAGCTAATCATATACGTCCTCATTTTTCCTTCATTTAATCTAATACCCATTCACTGAGCTGTAATTGGTCATTTAAACATCAATGTGCAACAGAATGCACGTCCTGTTCGAAACAAGGGATTTGAAGGATAAAAATAAATAGCGAGCGACACTGGGAGCAAACGATTCCTTTGAAGACGAAGACAAAGACTGGATTGGGACAGCATTGACAGTCAAAAGCATTAGATGACAGGTATGAATCACGATTTCAATTACATTTTAAATAATATCACTAGGTTTAGCCTCGCTCGTTTGTCCTACATTTATTGGACATCAGAAATTGCTTTCTGGATTGTTTTGATCCGCCAATTTGTGTACCCTCTTCATCAGAGGTAGCCCAAGTACATTGAAGATGATGTGACCAATGAACCTCCGGGAGTTTGGTCCAGTGAGGGCGAACATAATGGCAAAATGACTGCAAATATGGAACGTGTGGGACACCGAGCAGCACACATCCACCTGCAAGGAAATTGTAAATCCAAGGCACTTCCATACACCTTTAGCCAATTTCCCAATACATAAACTAATGAGCGAATAATGAGGCATATTGCCACTTCACTGTCACGTTGTATTCATTGCACGTGCTCTGTCATCATCCAAATACGATTCGAATAACACTAGAGGTCTCATTCACGAACGGACGCCATCAAAACTGAAACCAGGAATACAATGGGCTACACAGTAGTTAGCACAGTTTCCTCACAGCTTCAGGGTCCCATGTTCGATTCCTGGCTTTGGTCACTGTCAGTGCGGACTCTGAGCGTTCTCCCCGTGTCTGCGTGGGTTGACTCCGGGAGTTCCGGGTTCCTTTCAAAGTCCAATGATGTGCAGATTAGGTGGAATGGTCATGCGAAAATTGCCCTTAGTGTCCAAAAAAGGTTGAATGTGGGTGCTGGGTTAGAGTGAATTACTATTTCTAAGTGACACTGCAGACTCGATGGGACGAATGAACTGCTTCTGCACTGTATTTTCTACGATTATCGCCGAGGTCCCAGGTTCAATCCCGGATCTGGGTCACTGTCCGTGTGGAATTTGCACATTCTCCCCGTGTTTGCGCGGGTTTCGCCCCCACAACCCAAAGATGTGCAGGGTAGGTGGATAAGCCACGCTAAATTGCCCCTTAATTGAAAAAATGAATTGAGTACTCTAAGTTTATTTTTAAAAAATCTATGATTATATGATTCTATGATAACCCCATTTACATGCACGAAACTAAATAGGTATTTTGAGTTAATCAAATTCGCGTTGTTGGTATGCAAATGAAGTGCTTTCATTTTGTACAGTTTACTAATCTATTAGAAGAGCCTTAATGATATCGAGGTCGAAAAAACCTTACTTCCATAAGACCATAAGCACATAAGACAATAAAACCAGAAGACAAAGGGGAAGAATTAGGCACCTCGGCCCATCGAGTCTGCTCCAACAGTCAATCATGAATCATGGCTGATATTTATTTGATCCCCATTTTCCTGCAAACTCCCCATAATCCCTGATCCCCTTATTAATCAATAACCTATATATATCTGCCTTAAATACACTCACTAATTTGGCCGCCACAGCCTTCTGTGTCAAAGAGTTCCACAGATTCACCAACTTCTGGCAAAATAGGTTCCTCATAATTTTTGTTTGATAGGATTGTCCCTTTAGTCTGAGATTGTGTACTCTGGTTCGAGATTTCGCTCCAAGTGCAAACATACTCTCCACGCCCACTCTGACCAGTCCTCGTAGTATGCTCCAAGTTTCAATAAGATACCCCTTGTCTTTCAAAACTTCAACGCGGACTGACCCAGAGTCCTCAGCCGTTCTTCATACGACAAGCTCTTCGTTCCAGAGTTAATTCTTGTGAAAATCTACTGAATCATTTCCAAAGCCATCAGATCCTTCCTTAGATGCGGGAACCAAAACTATTCACAACACTATAAAATGGGGTCTGACCAGTGCTTTGAACACCCTGAGAAGTACATCCCTGGTTTTGTATTCGTGCTCTCTTGACATGAATGCTTTCATTGCATTTACCTTCCTAATTGCCAACTGAACCTGCACATTAACCTCAAGTAAATCGTGAAAAAAATACTCCCAACTCCCTTTGTCCTTCTGATTTGGTTAGCATTTCCCCATTTCGAAAACAGAGTATGCCTCCATTCCTCCTTCCAAAGTGCATAACCTGACACTTTTCCACATTGTACATCATCTGCCAATTCACCGCCCACTCTCTAACCTGTGAAAATCCTTCTGAAGCCCCCTGCTTCCTCGAACACTACCGGTTCCTCTGCAGGACGACCAGATTTTGTAAAACTACAGTTTTTAATGTTTGGAATTATTGTGATCAAGGCATAAGAACTATAGTAGAATCTTAATTTTAAAGGAGGCGGAGAGTCTAATCTGACGCGTATTTGAAAGGGCGGGCAGCAGCCTGCGATAAAATAGAATGAAATCTGGGAGAACTGCATAACTGCTGAACATACCGAGTCCATTATTGGCCTAAAAAGACCTTTCTTCTGGCCGTTGCTTCGTTCCGTATATCGACTCTCGTTTCAACACAACCTGGTTTTCAGATTGTTATGCTTGTTTCCAATTTCACGATATTGTTCAGAAAATGCCAGCATTTCTGACCCACTCAACAGTCTCTGAGAAACCCAGTGACTCAGTTTCAGCTCCCTTGTTTGAGGTTTCAAATATAATATAATACAGCTAATATTGCTGGCATGCTGACTTACCATTCGCAAATATAAGAAATCCCCTTTCAAATCAGCTCCAGTTTATTTTCATATCTAGGTCATTGAACAGATCATTTCCTGTCATGTTAATCAAAATGCAAATCAGTTTTATACCAGCTTGGGTAAATTCACGTGTATTTATGAATGACAACCTAGCTTATAATTACAGAGAGACGTGTTGAACTATAAAAAGAATTTCCAGAACACGTTTTTTCTTTGATGATTGGCGAAAATTCAGAAATATGACAATATCAATAGCACACCAGCGTTTCGCATTAATCAAGGGCTACATTTTGTGGATTGTAAACTGTTTATGCCGACTAAAATGGGTCACGGCCACAATTGCAGTGAAACCATTTGATTTATTTTTAAATTGTGTGTTTTTTGATGCGGTTTTGGAATTTGTAAAGTATGAAATGTAGGATGTAAAATATGAAAATTCAATTAAAACATTTTCGAAAAAGGGACATATCTTCTCCCCAACGTTTTGCAGTCATTAAATACCACTATTTGAAGTTCACATATCACGAAACATTCGTTTGTATTTCACTGTCTTCTGTATGACATGAAATACTCGAGTTGTACCTCTGAAGAACCAGACAAGAGATGGACGATGTTTTGGATTCACATGTGTATGTTATTGTTTTTTTCTCGTTATCAGATAGTTCAGTTCGGAATAAGGAATGGAATATTAGAACATAGAACATTGAACATTACATCGCAGTACAGTCCCTTCGGCCCTCGATGTTGCGCCGACCTGTGAAAATCATAAATCCCATCGACATTATTCCCTTGTCTTCCATATGTCTATCCAATGACAATTTGAATGTCCTTAGTGTTGGCGAGTCCACTACTGCTGCATGCAGGGCATTTCACGCCGTTACTACTTCTGAGCAAAGAACCTACCTCTGACATCTGTCTTATATCTATCTCCCCTCATGACTATGGGCTACATCCAAGAGTTCTAAAGGAGATAGCTGAAGAAATAGTGGTGGCGTTAGTTATGATCTTTCAAAAGTCACTGGAGACAGGGAAAGTACCAGAGGATTGGAAAATCGCTGCTGTAACACCCCTGTTCAAGAAGGGAACAAGGAAAAAGTTGGAAAGTTATAGGCCAATTAGCCTAACCTCGGTTGTTGGCAAGATTCTAGAATCCATTTTTAAGGATGAGATTTCTAAATCCCTAGAAGTGCAGGGTCGGATTAGGACAAGTCAGCATGGATTTAGTAAGGGGAGGTCGTGCCTGACAAACCTGTTAGAGTTCTCTGAAGAGATAACAAATAGGTTAGACCAAGGAGATCCATGGATGTTATCTATCTTGACTTCCAAAAGACCTTTGATAAGGTGCCTCACGGGAGACTGCTGAGTAAAATAAGGGCCGATGGTATTCGAGGCCAGGTACTAACATGGATTGACGATTGGCTGTCAGGCAGAAGGCAGAGAGTTGGGATAAAAGGTTCTTTTTCGGAATGGCAACCGGTGGCCAGTGGTGTCCCGCAGAGTTCAGTGTTGGGGCCACAGCTGTTCTCTTTATATATTAACGATCTAGATGACGGGACTGAGGGCATTCTGGCTAAGGTTGCCGATGATACAAAGATAGGTGGAGGGGCAGGTAGTATGGAGGAGGCGGGGAGGCTGCAGAACGATTTAGACAGTTTAGGAGAGTGGTCCAAGAAATGGCTGATGAAATTCAACGTGGGCAAGTGCGAGACCTTGCACTTTGGAAAAAAGAATAGAGGCGTGGACTATATTCTAAATGGTGACAAAATTCATAATGCTGAAGTGCAAAGGGACTTCGGAGTCCTAGTACAGGATTCTCTAAAGGTAAACTTGCAGGTTGAGTCCGCAATTAAGGAAGCAAATGCAATGTTGTCATTCATCTCAAGAGGCTTGGAATATAAAAGCAGCGATGTACTTCTGAAGCTTTATAAAGCATTAGTTTGGCCCTATTTTAGAATACTGTGAGCAATTTTGGGCCCCACACCTCAGGAAGGACATACTGGCACTGGAGCGGGTCCAGCGGAGATTCACACGGATGATCCCAGGAATGGTAGGCCTAACATACGATGAACGTCTGAGGATCCTGGGGTTATATTCATTGGAGTTTAGGAGGTTGAGGGGAGACCTAATAGGAACTTACAAGATAATGAATGGCTTAGATAGGGTGGATATAGGGAGGTTGTTTCCATTAGCAAGGGAGACTAGGACCCGGGGGCACAGCCTTAGAATAAAAGGGAGTCACTTTAGAACAGAGATGAGGAGAAATGTCTTCAGCCAGAGAGTGGTGGGTCTGTGGAATTCATTGCCACAGAGGGCGGTGGAGGCCGGGACGTTGAGTGTCTTTAAGACAGAAGTTGATAAATTCTTGATTTCTCGAGGAATTAAGGGCTATGGAGAGAGAGCGGGTAAATGGAGTTGAATTCAGCCATGATTGAATGGTGGAGTGGACTCGATGGGCCGAATGGCCTTACGTCCGCTCCTATGTCTTATGGACTTATATTCGATGCCACCTCTGATACTGACAAGTGGCCCTCGTGCATACTTAACAATCCCATTCACCTGCTCTGCCGCTTTCAGTGATGTGTAAGCAAAACACCCAAGATCCATCTGTTCCTCTGAGCCTCCCAGTGCCCTGCAAACATTACATTCTCCCTTGTCGTGCGTGTTGTTCCAAAGTGCATCACCTCGCAATAAACATTGTTAAATATGGTCTGCCATTGCTCTGCCCATCTGGCCAAGCCATCCAAAGCTCTCTGCAACCTACGACCCCTTTCTTCACGTTTAACCATCCTACCGATCTTGGTGTAGAACATAGAACATAGAACAATACAGCGCAGTACAGGCCCTTCGGCCCACGATGTTGCACCGAAACAAAAGCCATCCAACCTACACTATGCCATTATCATCCATATGTTTATCCAATAAACTTTTAAATGCCCTCAATGTTGGCGAGTTCACTACTGTAGCAGGCAGGGCATTCCACGGCCTCACTACTCTTTGCGTAAAGAACCTACCTCTGACATCTGTCCTATATCTATTACCCCTCAGTTTAAAGTTATGTCCCCTCGTGCCAGCCATATCCATCCGCGGGAGAAGGCTCTCACTGTCCACCCTATCCAACCCCCTGATCATTTTGTATGCCTCTATTAAGTCTCCTCTTAACCTTCTTCTCTCCAACGAAAACAACCTCAAGTCCATCAGCCTTTCCTCGTAAGATTTTCCCTCCATACCAGGCAACATCCTGGTAAATCTCCTCTGCACCCGCTCCAAAGCCTCCACGTCCTTCCTATAATGCGGTGACCAGAACTGTACGCAATACTCCAAATGCGGCCGTACCAGAGTTCTGTACAGCTGCAACATGACCTCCCGACTCCGGAACTCAATCCCTCTACCAATAAAGGCCAACACTCCATAGGCCTTCTTCACAACCCTATCAACCTGGGTGGCAACTTTCAGGGATCTATGTACATGGACACCTAGATCCCTCTGCTCATCCACACTTTCAAGAACTTTACCATTAGCCAAATATTCCGCATTCCTGTTATTCCTTCCAAAGTGAATCACCTCACACTTCTCTACATTAAACTCCATTTGCCACCTCTCGGCCCAGCTCTGCAGCTTATCTATATCCCTCTGTAATCTGCTACATCCTTCCACACTATCGACAACACCACCGACTTTAGTATCGTCTGCAAATTTACTCACCCACCCTTCTGCGCCTTCCTCTAGGTCATTGATAAAAATGACAAACAGCAACGGCCCCAGAACAGATCCTTGTGGTACTCCACTTGTGACTGTACTCCATTCTGAACATTTCCCATCAACCACCACCCTCTGTCTTCTTTCAGCTAGCCAATTTCTGATCCACATCTCTAAATCACCCTCAATCCCCAGCCTCCGTATTTTTTTCAATAGCCTAACGTGGGGAACCTTATCAAACGCTTTGCTGAAATCCATATACACCACATCAACTGCTCTACCCTCGTCTACCTGTTCAGTCACCTTCTCAAAGAACTCAATAAGGTTTGTGAGGCATGACCTACCCTTCACAAAGCCATGCTGACTATCCCTGATCATATTATTCCTATCTAGATGATTATAAATCTTGTCTCTTATAATCCCCTCCAAGACTTTACCCACTACAGACGTGAGGCTCACCGGCCTTTAGTTGCCGGGGTTGTCTCTGCTCCCCTTTTTGAACAAAGGGACCACATTTGCTGTCCTCCAGTCCTCTGGCACTATTCCTGTAGCCAATGATGACATAAAAATCAAAGCCAAAGGTCCAGCAATCTCTTCCCTGGCCTCCCATAGAATCCTAGGATAAATCCCATCAGGTCCCGGGGACTTATCTATTTTCAGCCTGTCCAGAATTGCCAACACCTCTTCCCTACGTACCTCAATGCCATCTATTCTATTAGCCTGGGGCTCAGCATTCTCCTCCACAACATTATCTTTTTCCTGAGTGAATACTGACGAAAAATATTCATTTAGTATCTCGCCTATCTCTTCAGACTCCACACACAATTTCCCATCCCTGTCCTTGACTGGTCCTACTCTTTCCCTAGTCATTCGCTTATTCCTGACATACCTATAGAAAGCTTTTGGGTTTTCCTTGATCCTTCCTGCCAAATACTTCTCATGTCCCCTCCTTGCTAGTCTTAGCTCTCTCTTTAGATCCTTCCTCGCTACCTTGTAACTATCCATCGCCCCAACCGAAACTTCACACTTCATCTTCACATAGGCCTCCTTCTTCCTCTTAACAAGAGATTCCACTTCCTTGGTAAACCACGGTTCCCTCGCTCGACGCCTTCCTCCCTGTCTGACCGGTACATACTTATCAAGAACACGCAGTAGCTGATCCTTGAACAAGCCCCACTTATCCAGTGTGCCCAACACTTGCAGCCTACTTCTCCACCTTATCCCCCCCAAAGTCACGTCTAATGGCATCATAATTGCCCTTCCCCCAGCTATAACTCTTGCCCTGCGGTGTATACTTATCCCTTTCCATCATTAACGTAAACGTCACCGAATTGTGGTCACTGTCCCCAAAGTGCTCTCCTACCTCCAAATCCAACACCTGGCCTGGTTCATTACCCAAAACCAAATCCAACGTGGCCTCGCCTCTTGTTGGCCTGTCAACATATTGTTTCAGGAAACCCTCCTGCACACACTGTACAAAAAACGACCCATTTATTGTACTCGAACTATATATTTTCCAGTCAATATTTGGAAAGTTAAAGTCTCCCATAATAACTACCCTGTTACTTTCGCTCGTATCCAGAATCATCTTCGCCATCCTTTCCTCTACATCCCTAGAACTATTAGGAGGCCTATAAAAAACTCCCAACAGGGTGACCTCTCCTTTCCTGTTTCTAACTTCAGCCCATACTACCTCGGAAGAAGAGTCCCCATCTAGCATCCTCTCCGCCACCGTAATACTGCTCTTGACTAGCAGCGCCACACCTCCCCCTCTTTTGCCACCTTCTCTGAGCTTACTAAAACACCTAAACCCCGGAACCTGCAACATCCATTCCTGTCCCTGCTCTATCCATGTCTCCGAAATGGCCACAACATCGAAGCCCCAGGTACCAACCCACGCTGCCAGTTCCCCTACCTTGTTTCGTATACTCCTGGCATTGAAGTAGACACACTTCAAACCACCTACCTGAACACTGGCCCCCTCCTGCGATGTCAAATCTGTGCTCCTGACCTCTATACTCTCATTCTCCCTTACCCTAAAACTACAATCCAGGTTCCCATGCCCCTGCTGCATTAGTTTAACCCCCCCCCCCCAAAGAGCACTAACAAATCCCCCCCCCCAGGATATTTGTGCCCCTCAGGTTCAGATGTAAACCATCCTGTCTGTAGAGGTCCCACCTTCCCCAGAAAGAGCCCCAGTTATCCAAAAATCTGAATCCTTCCCGCCTGCACCATCCCTGTAGCCACGTGTTTAAATGCTCTCTCTCCTTATTCCTCATCTCACTATCACGTGGCACGGGCAACAACCCAGAGATAACAACTCTGTTTGTTCTAGTTCTGAGCTTCCATCCTAGCTCCCAGAAAGCCTGCCTGAGATCCTTGTCCCCTTTCCTACCTATGTCGTTGGTGGGGCTGCTCCCCCGCCCCCCTAAGGACCCGGAAAACACGATCCGAGACATCACGTACCCTTGCACCTGGGAGGCAACATACCTAACGTGAGTCTCTCACGCTCCCACAAAATCTCCTATCTGTGCCCCTGACTATAGAGTCCCCAATTACTAATGCTCTGCTCCTCCCCCCTTCCCTTCTGAGCAACAGGGACAGACTCCGTGCCAGAGGCCCGTACCCCATGGCTTACCCCTGGTAAGTCGTCCCCCCCCCACAAGTATCCAAAGCGGTATACTTGTTTCTCAGGGGTACGACCGCAGGGGATCCCTGCACTGACTGTTTTTTCCCAGTCCCTCTTACAGTTACCCACCTATCTCCAATCTTTGGTGTAACTAATTCCCTGAAGCTGCTATCTATGACCCCTTCTGCCTCCCGAATGATCCGAAGTTCTTCCAACTCCAGCTCCAGTTCCCTAACTCGGTCTTGGAGGAGCTGGAGATGGCAGCACTTCCTGCAGGTAAAATCAGCAGGGACACTAACTGCATCCCTCACCTCAAACATCCTGCAGGAGGAACATTGCCTTCTAAAAAGGTACTAATCATTCCACCCACATTCTCGTCTATCTAATCTATGTATAGCTAACATGCATTTGGACACTCAGCATTGATCCCTGTGGTACACTGCTAGACACCGGCATCCAGTTCCTCAAACAGTCTTCCACACCGTCGGTTTGTATCTAAACAATTTTCGGATCCATCTCAATAGGCTTCGTTGAATTCTCTATCTGTCAACCTGCTCAAGCAATCAAACATGTGGGACCATGTCAGTTGCTTTGCTAAATACCAAATAAATGACATAATCTTAACGTTCGTCATTCACACATTCGGTCACTTTATCAAAATATTCTATCAAATCTGTTAGTCCAGACTTCCCCCTGACAAAGCCAGGGTGACTATCGTTTATCAACCCAAGACTTTCCAACTGGAAATTAATTCTGACCTTCAGAATTTCAACTATCTTTTCACTTTCACTGATGTGAGAGTAACATATCTGTAATTCCCTGGTTTATCTCAACCACATTACTTGAACTGGGGAACAAACATTCTCCAGACCGATGACACTTCACCCCGGCCAGAAATGAATTAAAAACATGCTTCAGAATCCCTGTAATTTCCTGTCTCGCGTCCCATAGCAGCTCGCAATGCAATTCATCTGGGCCTGGGAATTTATTTATTTGTTAAGCCCGTCAAAGCCTCCATTACCTCCTCATTTGCGATATCGATCTGTTCAAGGTTCTCACACAAGCATTTGCTGAATTCCGTACCCATGCCAGCCATAGCCTGAGTGATAACCGATTAGAACTAATTATGAACACACTAGAAATATCATGCAGCTACATATAGAGATTTTCGTCTTGGTTTGAAAAAGGCCCTAAACTTTCCGTGGTTAACCCCTTCTATTTAACGTAGGAACATGTTGGAGGTGCACTCTTCCTTTTTCCTTTTCAAATACCACCCTCTGCTCCGCTGTAGCTTTGTCTTCAAGTCATCGAGGATAAAATGACCAGGTGCAGTACGCTGGCAAAGTTATCATCACTGCCGACAAGGGCGCAGAAGACGCAGATTCCATCCCTGCACCGGGCCACTGTCTGTGTGGAGTTTGCACATTTTCCCGGTGGTTGCGTGGTTTTCACCCCACAACCCAAAGAAATGGTGGGTAGATAGTTTGGCCGCATTATATTGCCCCTTAGTTGGAAAAACAAATAATTGGGGACTCCAACATTATATATAAGTAAAGCGGATAAAAGTTCCTAGTCATCGAGGTTAAGTTTCATTCAGTAGCCTAACAAACCAGAAGTAACGTATGCTGGATTGCTTCACGAAATGGCGACCTGCAATGTACCGAAAAAACTGTAATCCACAGCGTTCCTCGAGGTGAAGTAACTGATAATCTGCGCACAATACAAACTGAGGGCCATTCTGCGTTGCCAAATTACCAATATGTAAACTATAACGATGCGTTCCAAGTGATTTTAATGATGTGGGAAAACTCCAATGGCTCGCTGTTGCATGGACGAATAGAACATCACTAAATTGAAAAGAAAAATCAGCTCAGTTTGCAAATCTGGCAACTGTAATCTTGTAAGGCGACCTCCAACATTGGAGTAGACTTCTAAAAAGGAACATGACCAATAATTTAGTGGTAACTTTGCGATAAGCTGGCAGTACAAGAGCATTAGGTCATGAATTCAATTGTCAGTTTAACGGTAGAAACAACGCAGTGCTGTTCAATGCTTTCATTAATTATTTAGAAAGTTTTCATTATTTCCTTGACTGCCATCTAAACGCGGCTTATTTATTGTGATTTCTCCCATGAGCAGACTCTAATCCCTGTCGCTTCATCCCGCTTTCCAATCCAGCAAGACAATCGTTTTCATTATTTTGTGGTTTTGTGGCCAGGGAATTGTAATTTTATTTAAAGCATGTTGAGGGCCGTGCTTTCAGATATTGTATTGTAAAATTACTTTATGATTTCTCAAAAACCCGTGCGCACCTGCAACGTATTCCAACGTTTCAAGGCAGGCACAATGGTGTTGAAACGTTTGTCATCATCTTCTCAGATGTTAATAATGGTATGTTGATGGAAAAAAAAACAAAATAATCCTCCACTTAAATTTGAGAAACTGTTAAATGTCAGGTTAAAACTTTGCACAGATGGTGTAGCTGTCAAATGGTGATGTTAAAATTGACACAATGCTAATATAGCTATACAATTCCAAATATAGGCATGCATAAATCACTGCACCTAAGCTATAAATATCGTACGGCATGCTATTCCGTTGACACAAAATACATGGCGTTCTTTAATGTCTTCTAAAGTTTGAGAACGAAAGAAAGACAGGAAACATGAGGCATAGAAAGCCACATTATTTTATTCATTTCTGGGATGTCTGCGTCGTTGGTTAGGCCAGGATTCATTGCCGATCCCTCGTTGCTCTACAGAAGGTCGTGCTGAGTTTCCTTCATAAACCGCTGCAGTCCTTGACGGGGTAAAATACCCACTGTGCTGTTTTGCAGAGAGTTCCAGGATTTTGTCCCAGCGACATCGAAGGAACGGCGATATACTTCCATGTCAGGTCGGTGAGTGACTTGCAAAGAAATCTCCAGGTGGTGGGATTCCCTGATATCTGCTGCGATTGTCCTTGCAAATGGTAGTGTGTTTGGAAGGTGCTGTCTCAGGAACCTTGCTGAGTTACCACAGTGCACCTTGCAGATGTTACCCAAGGCTGCTACTTTTCGCCCGTGGTGTAGTTTGGATGTTTGTGGAAGGAGAAGAAATAAAGTTACCTGCTTTGCTCTGGGTGCTGTCTTCCTCTTGAGTGTTGTTGGAGCTGCACTCATCCAGGCAAGTCGAGAATCATCGACCACAACAAGATAACATTGTGGCTGGTTTAGCTCAGTGGGTTGACAGCTGGATTGCGATGCAGAATAAGGCCAGCAGCACGCGTCCAATTCCCGTGCCAGCTTACACGAGCAGGCGCCGGTATGTGTGGCGACCAGAGGCTTTTCACAGTAACGACATAACATTGACAATAAAAGTTTAGGATGATATTTTTAAAATCAAGATGGAGAGTCAAGTAGTTGATTCGCAGGCAAGGATGGTGGAACTTAATAAAGGGGACTATAAATATATGGTGCGTGAGTTGGGATTGATAGATTGGGGAGAGTGACTTAAAGGGATGGCAGTGGATAGGCAATGACTAACATTCAAGGAATGCACTGCAGCAACTGTTCATTCCTCTCTGGCACAAAAGCAAAATGGGTCAATGGCCAATCCATGGCTTACAAATAAAATTTAAAATTGTATCCGATCCAAGGAAGAAGCATCCAGAATGGGCAAGACAAATAGATCTGCGATTATATCAATGTCCTTTTCAAAGAGTGAAATGCATGAAAGAATCGAAATATGAAAGCCACGCCTCTTTTCACTGCGTTGAGACAGACGTGAGCTGGCAAATGCTTTTATACTGCGCTCTTTTCCTTCCTGATGAATCATAAATATGTTATCCCCTTCAGAGAAGAAAAATGACGCTACAGTGTTGGTATCACTCCATGCAGTGGCGTGAAGTTGCCATATTGCATCTCGCATAATCGAGTTGCCTTAAATGTGCACATAATGTTGATAGGTTGGCGGACATTTAGATTTTGCCACATGCGGTTAGCTAATGGGCTCGATATTACCTGAGCACACAGACCCTTTGACGAACGACCCAGAATGCACAAATACGTTTTCAAACCACATGCTGCGACAGTTGGATCAATCTAGCGCGACGAATTTGATCGGTTTTAAATATGTCATGATTTTTCATCATTTCCGTCATATTACGAGTTGTTATGACGATTGAATCATGCGCGACTGAGGCTTATTCATAAACTTTACATCGGACGGCCTGACTCTGTTGCTCACACATTTATTATTATTATTATTTTTATTTTTCATCATTAAAGGATGTAGGTTTCGCCGTCTCGGCCAGCATTAGTTGGCCATCACTAATCGCCCGTTAAAATGTGGTGCGTAGCGTCTTCTTGATCCACTGCATTCGATGTGGTTTAGGTACACTTACACACCTATTGGGGAGAGAGTTCCAGGATTTAGATCTAATCACACTGAAGGAAGGGCAGTATAGTTCTAAGTGAGCATTGTAAGAGACTTGAAGAAGAACGTCCTGGTGGAGGTGTTCCCATATATCAGCTCTCCTTGTGCTTCTGGAAGTTAGAGGTCGTGGGTTTGGACTGTACACACGTGAGACTACGTGAGTTGCAGAAATGAATCTTGTACATAGTGCAAACACCTGCTAGTGTGCGTCGATGGTGCAGGAAATTAATCTCTTATGGAAAGCATGCTAGTCAACGGGGCTGTTTTGTCTTGGATGGTGCGGAGCGCTTAAAGGGTGCCAGTCAACGGGGCTGCTTTGTCTTGGATGGTGCCGAGCGTCTTGAGTGGTGTTGGAACTGCAGTCATTCATGTCAGTGAGTAGTATTCCATCAGGCTGTTGAATTTTGTCTTGAAAACGGTGGACATGCTTTCGCAACTCAGGAGGTGACTCACTCACCGCAGGATTACTCGCCTGTTTAAATTAATTTACCTGTTGCGGGCGTCGCAGAGTCGGCCATTATTTATTTCCCATTCATAGTTGCCCGTAATAAGGCTGCGGTGATATTGATTCATTAACCGTTGTCGCCCTTGAGGTGCAGGTGCACCCACTGTGCTGTTAGGGAGGGAGGGAGTTCCAGGAAGCTGCCCAGCGGTAGTGAAGTAACGGCGACATATTTTCAAATCAGAGAGGTGAGTGCCTTGGAGGGGAGCTTCCAGGTGGTAATGTTCCCCGGTATCTGCTGCTCTCGTCCTTCCAGGTAGTCGTGATCCAGGGTTTCGAAAGAGCTTCGAAAAGAACCTTGGTGAATATCTGCAATGCATCCTGTAGATAACATACTTTTCTCCCGCAGTTCGCAGGTGCTGGAGGGTTTGAATGTTTGTGAAAGATGGATCAATCAAACACGCAGATTGTTCCTGGATGGTCTCGTGCTTCTTGAGTTTTCCTGGAGCTGCAGCCATGCAGGTAAGTGGATATTACTCCAATACACTCCTGACGTGTGCCTTGTAGATTGTAGACAGGCGTTGGGGGTCAGGAGGTGAGTCACTCGCCGTCGGATTCCTGATCTTTGACTGGCCCTGGCAGCGTAATGAAGATACATGTGAAACTCCCCTAGTCGCCATACTACGGCGCCTGTTGGTGTACACTGAGAGAGAGTTGAAAATGTCCAATTCACCTAACATGCACGCCTATCCGGACGTGTGGGAGGAAACCGGAGCTCCGGAAGGAAACCCACGCAGGCATAGGGAGAACTGCTTCATGATCTGACGAGTCGCGAATGGTTCCTAACATTGTAAAATGATGATTACACATCTTCACTTCTGAACTGATGATGGAAGGTAGATCATTGACAAAGCAGTTTACGAAGGTTGGATTTGGAACACTACCCTGACAACCTGATGCAGCGACGCCCTGGAGCGGAGATGATTGACCACCAATCAGCACAACCATCTCTCTTTGTGTCAGGTATGGCTGCAACCAGTGGAGAGTTTTCCCACTGATTTCCATTGACTCCAATTTAGCTAATGCTCCGTCATGCCATACTAGTCAAATTGTTGATCCCCAAATTTGTTTCTCTGTCAGTCTGGCCTCAATAAAAGTTGAGATGGATTCGCACGTAAAAAGAAGTTATTTATTTAGCTTGCAAGCTTGATTCATTTCATAGAAATATAAGAGACATCCAGTTTCCTATATCCCAGAAAGCGAATGAACAAAGAAACAAAGGGATCTCTGCAAATCAATTCAAATGGTATCAAGTTTCACATACTCGACGGACATAGGTCAGCCTATGTCCCTCCTGACCTGTTCGATCTATTCTGATTTGCTCACTTCCAATCCCTTTCTCTGGCCCCCATCAATGCAGCATCACTCTCATAGACACACCTCTTCCTGCTTTTTCCATGCGGTCTCAAACCCCTTTGTCCCTAACTGCCAGAATCAAAGTGGCTTATTTCTACATTACATTAACTAGTATCTCTAAAGTAACTATTTTATATCACATTCGTCATTCCCTCCCTTTATCATTCCATGATAACCGAACTATCCAATCCATAGCTACGGTTCCTCATCTAAAAAGATCTGTCGCTGCATTTCCAATTCCTGTCTTAGCACCCCTTCATCTGCCTCACCCTCATGGATTTTAACAGTTAAATTTTTTTTTCCGGTGATTGGGGCGGTGATCTGATCTAGTGCACCCCACATTCTACCCATCACACATTTAAGGATGGCCAGGCCCACAAAGATGCAGCCGATAGCTACCACTAGATACATGGCCATATTTATCAACCAGTCCTTCCATCCTCCAAATCCCCAGTTACCCCAAGAGTCAGGATCCTGCATCCCGTCCAAGTGATCCCGTATGCGATCCATAAATTTAGTAATGTTAGCGGTCAAGTCCTGAACACCCATGATACACTTGCCCTGTACTATGGCGCACACCCCACCCTCACGGGCCAGAAGATAGTCAAGAGCATACCGGTTCTGCATTGCAAACAACCGTAGCTGAGACAACTCCTTGGTTATTGCCCCGAGGGCTCCCAAGGTTTACTACCCGGGTTTTCCTCAGTTTGGCCTTTAACTAACTTAAGTGTATCTCCCGGTAACCTATGTTCTAGCTGTACTTCCCTTCTCATACGCCCCGTCCTCTCTCTAGTCCCTTTCTCTTTCTCATGGTCTCTTCCTACACTCTTCTGACAGCCTGATTTTACCTTTATTGTACCACTCTTAACACATCCAAAATCAAATTTACATGTATTCCAAAAACAAGGCAATGTCCATATAATGTTCCCTTCCCATCGCCGGACCGGTGCAGCTGCTTCATGACTCCTGCGTTCTCCTTAATTTTGATGACCTTCCATGAGTCGATACCATGTCCTCGTATATGGGGGCAGCGAAGAACATCACCTTTGCAGAGGTGATGTATCCTTGTAGATTGGTTGGGGCTACACAGATACATAATATTCCCCTTTTCCATGTCCATCGCCAATAACACGCCAAGCGAAGTGAGGCCAAATATCAGACAGACGATGCGTAGCCACTCCATCATGTTCCACACCTGTAAAATAGCACTGGAGAAGGGAGGCAGGTTAGTATCCGACCTTTTACAGTAGTGGAGATGGACTCAATTTACAGTGATGTAGGTGGACCCAAGCACTTCGCCCCTCCACTTTAACTGCTGTGGGGGTGGTAAGGAGAACTTGGAAGGGCCCGTCCCATCGCGGCTCCGACCCTTTCCTAGTCCAATTTTTGACCATGACATAACTACCGGGCTGGACTGAAAGTGAGCTAGGTACTGGGGCAATGGCTGGTGAGCCGCGCGGAATTGGCCATGGAGTTCCTTGAGCACTTGCGTAAGGGCTAGAACATAGGCGGTCATTTCTTCAGTCATGTGATGAAACTGAACCCGTCTGGGAACCTGCAGGCTCCAAGGAGTTCTGAGAGGCCTGCCATAAAGAATCTCGGCGGGAGAGAGCCGGGCTGGTCCCGCATGTGTAACCCGCAGCTGGAAGAGGGCAACGGGGAGCAACTTAAGCCATGTCAGTCCCGTGTCTGCTCTTAATTTAGCCAATTTAGTTTTGAGGGTCTGATTGTGTCTCTCAACCAACCCGGCCGCCTGCGGTCTGTAACCACAGTGTAACTGCTGGCGTATGCCCAACTGGGAGCAAAACTCCTTGTTAATTTGTCCAATAAAATGAGGCCCATTATCAGAACTTAACTGAGCTGGTATACCGTACCGGGGAATGATTTCCCTCATCAAGACTTTAACCACAGTAGCAGCTTTACTATAGATATTCGGATACGCCTCGACCCATCTGCTGAACACATCCACAATGACCAAAACATATTTGTAACATTGACACCTTTCCAACTCAATGTAATCCATTTGGAGCGTCTCAAAGGGACCACTGGGCAACGGGGTTTGCCCCTTCCCACAAGGGATACCTTTTCCGGTGTTATATTGCTGACAAATCAAACACCGATTACAGATACTTTGGGCCAACCCCTGCATTTTAGGGTGCCACCAAGTGTCCAGCAACAAATCACTAGTCCCTCGAGCCCCACAATGAGTTGCAAAGTGTACACATTCAATGACCCATAAAGCCAGCACATCAGACATACAAGTCTGACGTGCAGGCGTGGTCCATAAAGAGGAAACAGAATCATATGTACAACCTAACCGTTTCCACATTTGTTTATCACTCTCAGGAGCGTCCTCCTGTAACCTTCTGACGTCTTGGATGGTTGGCATTGGCTTGTCAGAAGCAGACATATTCATAGTAGATCGTTTAGTCTGACTTAACATTTTAGGCACCATCACTTGCTGAATTTGCGCGGCTGTCCGCGCTGCACAATCTGCTCGTTCATTACCAACGTCAACTGGGATTGTACCATTCGTGTGGGCAGCGCATTTAATAACGGAAATCTGCGCGGGCATAAGGAGGGCCTGCAGTAGGTCATTAACTAAACCCCGGTGGGATATTTGACCACACATAATCATGTCAGGTTGTTCTTACGAAATGTCACTCAAATCGCCCCTTATTGTGGTAGTTTCCTGAATCAAGGCTAAACAGTCGTGGCCAGGTGCGTCTTCATGGACAGGGGGACCACTAAGAAAACAGGCTGGATTGATACTGGTACAGTATTTAAATGTCAGACGTGGATTGTTCAAAAGGTATATCTCATACCTATTCTGACGAGCTGCAGTAAGATGCTGACCATTCGCCCCATATCCCTGGCATGGTACTGGTCATGGACCTGACGTGTAATATGAGGGCTTACCGAAGCTGACTGTGGCCATAAATGTGGTGATATTGTAACAAAATCGGCTGTACCTTCTTTTCCCGTGACTGTGGCTGTAACCTTGACTGGCCATTCGGTCTCAAGTAATGGCCGGTGTTTGTCCTCCAACTCCCTGTTTCGTCCAGTTCTGTCATAGGCCAGGGTAACGTGATGCAGTGACTGTTCAACGTCTAACGTCCACCACTGAGGGGTGATAGAAATATAGCACTGTTGTCTCATCCTCCTCTTCGCTGATCCACCCACCCAAAGTCACTATATTGGGGCTCCTGCTGGTAAACTACCATTTCTGCCGCTTGTTGGGGTCGCAGATCATCCTTTTTCATTACATACTCAGTCTTAACCTTTGTAACTGAGCCTCCTTCTTGGCCTACACCCTCCTTCCAGTAAAATCTGACGGCCCTTGCCATCTGGGAAGGGTCGTTCTCTGTCCAATTCATGTTATTACATTTCACAGCAGTAACCACAGAAGGTGGTAGGCAATGCATTAACATAGCACAGTATTGAGGGGAATTCTGACCATTTTGATACAGCAAATCGCCTGACTGCCCCCGGTAGATTTAATTAAAATGCTCCAGAAATTCCTCTGGCTCTTCAATCTTCCTAGGTTTTAGGTCTCAGATAACAGAAAGATTTATGGGCCTTTGAAATGTGCTATTCAACGCATTCAAGATCTGTGTCCTTCTTTTCTCTATTTGCTCTCTTTTTTTTAAAACTTAAAAATGTTTGAAAATTCAAATTGAATTACTGCAACTTGCAAGCTTAGCTCTGATCTCAACTCAGAACTAAATTTACAATTTGCTTAACACAAACTTGTATAACATTTACAACTTAATTATTTCTTTATCTTAACAATTTTTCTTTTAACAAGTTTTTTTTTCTTTTACATACACATAAGTATTAGCAAAATCAACTATCATCTCCAGATTGACACTTTTTAAAATGGTGTCCATGATCTTCTTTAAGTTTCTATTAATCTCCAGATAAAATGAGATAAACCTTATTTCAAGTAAGTAAAACTTAAGATTCTGGCAATTTCAATCAATTGCTTTCGAAAATAATAACTTTTATCAAAGAGGTGGAGAAACCCACTGGTTTCCTTTAATTAATTCAAAACGTAACTTTGCTGGTGTTCACTGACTCAAAGGAAAGGTATCCGATTACACTACGGCTGCTGCTGTTATCTCAAAGCCTGAGTGAGAAGCACTGTCTGTTTTCAACTCCGCCTGCTGCTGTTAACCCTTTGAGAGACTTCTGCTTCAAACAATATGCAGCATTCCTCACAATCTCAACTAGACCTCGGAACTTTACAGTCCAAGGAGACAATTTTAGCTTAATCAACTATATATTTAAAACACTCACACATAGAGTTGAACCTTCTTCAGATTTAAAAACAGTTATACTGGACTGAACCTTCATCTATTGAAGTCCCATCAGCCCCTGAACCCATATAATAGACTGAACCTTCATTAATTAAGTCATATCAGCCTCTGAACCATTATAATAGACTGAACCTTCATTAATGAAGTCACATCAGCCTCTGAACCCATATAATAGACTGAACCTTCATTAATGAAGTCACATCAGCCTCTGAACCCATATAATAGACTGAACCTTCATTAATGAAGTCACATCAGCCTCTGAACCCTTATAATAGACTGAACCTTCATTACTAAAGTCCCATCAGCCCAAAACCCTAACCCAAGCCGAAGCAACAATATGAAATCCCATCAATTAAAGTGCTAATCCACAGACAGACCTGTGATTTCGTCGAGGCGGTCTTTCTGTGCCAACCGCGAGTGACCAGACTAATCAGACGATAAGAGAAGGGGAACAATCAATGCGCGGTCGTTTTCCAGTTCTACATTGAGGGCCCTTTGTTCCCCATTCTCCTGTTCATAATCAGTCTAATTCTGATTTCGCAGTTGGATCAGGATCGCCCTGAGAAATCCCGGTTTTCGGCACCAAATGTTGGTCCCCAAATTTCTTTCTCTGTCAGTCTGGCCTCAATAAAAGTTGAGATGGATTCGCACGTAAAAAGAAGTTATTTATTTAGCTTGCAAGCTTGATTCATTTCATAGAAATATAAGAGACATCCAGTGTCCTATATCCCAGAAAGCGAATGAACAAAGAAACAAAGGGATCTCTGCAAATCAATTCAAATGGTATCAAGTTTCACATACTCGACGGACATAGGTCAGCCTATGTCCCTCCTGACCTGTTTGATCTATTCTGATTGGCTCACTTCCAATCCCTTTCTCTGGCCCCTATCAATGGAGCATCACTCTCAGAGACACACCTCTTCCTGCTTTTTCCATGCGGTCTCAAACCCCTTTGTCCCTAACTGCCAGAATCAAAGTGGCTTATTTCTACATTACATTAACTAGTATCTCTAAAGTAACTATTTTATATCACATTCGTCAAAATGATGCCTTGATATCAAGTGTCGTCACTTGCCCCTCACATCTCGCATTCAGTTGGCTTGTCCTTGTTTAAAACATGGCTCCAATGAGATTAGGAGCTGGGTAATCCTGGCGGAACCCAAACTGAGCGTTAGGGAGTGACGAAGATATTGCTGAGTATGCTGGGCGTCCGTAATCAGGTTACTGCTGAGTAAGTGTCGCTTGATCACACTGTTGGTGACCCCTTCCACCACTATGCTGATAACGGAGAACAGGCTGATCGGTGGTGTAGGTTCGGTTGAATTGTGCACTTTCCTGCATAAAGGACGCGGCCCTTGGAAAGAGCACCCTTGCGAAGACCACAGCTGTATCCTATCTCCGTAACCCAGGAACCACACCCAAACATTTTAGACACTATGGGCATTTTACAATGGCCACTCCACCTAACCTGAGCATAGTTAGACTGTGGGAGGAAACAGGAGCACCCGGGTGTAACGCATGGAGACGCAGGGAGAACCTTGAGATTCCGCACATACAGTGACCCAAGCTGGGAATCGAACCTGCAACACTCCAGCTGTCACGCAGCTGTGCTAACCACTGTGCGATCGTGCTACCGCCGAAATCAATTAAAGGGAGTCGCGCTGTTGAAAAAGCCAACGTATTTTGGCAATCTAGTGAAAGGAAAAATGAAAAGTTATTAAATAATGCAAATAAAATATCTTGTTGATTCAGGGGAACTGTATGTTGATTGTCCCTGGATTTTCGGCAATAAATTAAGGCTGTGACATCAAGATATAACGATAAATTGAAACCGAATTTTGGCTTTATTGAGCCAAGTTCCATTCTGCAGGGCTTGGGCCTCAAGCTTTTAGAAATTGCGCCACTGATGTTGATATGGCAGTTCAGGCATGGTAGCAAGGTTTGCGGCCATGCAGCGAGTTAATGTGTTCGCAGCCAAAATTCCCATGACCGATTTGACTTTGTTTTAAGACAAGATATGGCGAAACCGCTGTCATTGTTTTTCTAACCAGGTTATTCACGGAAGTATCGCGTTCCCCTCGGGGTACAGTTTCTTTCGAAGGGGGTCATTCAGATTGCACTTTAGAATAGTAACGAATGATCAGATAAAAGTGTGTAACCTGTTCAGAACTCAACCGCCCAAGGCTGTGTCCAAGTGTACATTGCATATGATTAATGTGGATGTAGGTAGATTACAACTAGCCGTGCAAATCCGTGCGGCACGGTAGCACAGTGCTTTGCACTGTTGCCTCACAGCTCCAGAGTCCCAGGTTCGATTCATGGTTTGGGATACTGTCTGTGTTGAGTCTGCAAGTTCTTGCTGTGTCTGCGTGGGTTTCGTCCGTGTGCTCCGGTTTCCTCGCACACGTCCATGAAGACATGCTTTAAGGTAATTTGTACATTCTGAATTCTCCCTCCGTGTACCCGAATAGGCGCTGGAATGTGGCGACTAGGGATCTTTCACAGTAACTTCATTGCAGTGTAACTGTAAGCCTACATGTGACAATAAAGATGATTATAAATCGAAATTTATCGGGAGGTGACGCCAATCTGCAAATAGCCGGAACAAAATGACGTAAGGAAGTGAGAAGATGTTCTTGGACAAGGCGCAAATCAACATTCCTTCCGAAAAAAAATCAACGCTGCACAATTCTATGGACAACGTCCAGTTCACAATGTCAACACTGAAATAAATTGGTCGTTTCCTTGTCTGTCCGCGATATTCAGAGAAACTGAAGCATGTTAAAGAATATTCTTTATTAAATATAGATGAAAAGCTGAAGGTTGACGGGCACCAATTGTTTCAAACAGCCGAGTCCAGGATTTTTCATGAATCGAATCCCGCATCGTTTTTCATGGAAGCGGTAATGTCCCACGTTGTACTGGTTCTAGCCACTGAAGAGTAGCGGAATTGGTCTAGGTGTGGCGCCATCTTTTCTGCCATGAAAGCCCACGAATTCTACATTGGCGTCAACACATTCTCAGAAACGGAGAATCCCACCCTCTGGCTTTGCGCGGCTTTCGAATGGGATTTGCCATGGAAGGGGCCCAGCGTTGCAGGAAAACACACCGACTGGGGTGCACGTCTTGCAAACATGAGTATTCCAGACAATATTCCACTGTGTATATCCAGCGGAGAGAAAATGCCAAATAGTCTGGATCTTTTTCCACTGTCGCCTTTTAAAGCCACCACCCCCCCCCCCCCCCCCGGGTATTTCTGAATAAATGGATGCTGATACAAATAGTTGGATTGATGTTACTTTTGCACCATGTTTTTGAAAACGTGTGTGGTTCTTTCCCGGCCGTTGTTGAAGTTCAATTTTGAATATAGATTTGTTGCCTTGTTGAACTTTATTGATCTTAACAAAATGCAAATTGGGGATATTGTTCACACCTCTCCTCTTATAATCAACAGATCTTGCAAAAGCCAACGATGGTAGGAAAGCAATACACGACCTTTTACATAGCTGCTGGAAATTGGGAAAGACTGAACAATTGTAGCGAGCATTCTTTGTTCAATGAAAAACCAACAATTGTCTTAAATTGCCCTTCGTGTTGGGTGGGGTTACTGCGTTATGGGGAGAGGGTGGAGGTGTTGACCTTGGGTAGGGTGCTCTTCCCAAGAGCCGGTGCAGACTCGATGGGCCGAATGGCCTCCTTCTGCACTATAAATCATATGATAATCTATGATTCTAAAACAAATTGTACCAATTAGCTTGAAGATTTGTCGAATGCTTTCGGGTGTTCCCTCTTGAAGTTAGATTGCCTTTTATTGGTCGCTGGTTGATCTTCGTAGCAACATGGAAAGCGGTCAAAACTTTCAATGGCCTGCTTTAATTTCACACAGATTTGTCAAACGTCAAAGATGTTATGGACGCAATATATAGATTGTTTCAATATAGATATACAACAGTATTGTTAGATGGCCTAGCAGACATACACACGAGTCGACAGACAGTAGGCGCAGAGGCCACGAAGATGAGGGTTTAAATACTTGAAAAATTTTAATTTGCACGAACCGAAAGGCAAGCTTTCAGAGACAGAATGTCCTCCTGGGAAAAGGGGAAGAATGAATCGTGATTTCGAAAATCAGAGCCACGGGCATTCGTTCTTCATTGCAGATACATGAGGAAACATGCATGACGCATAGAGACCATATGAATGCCTAGATTTCGAAATAGCCTGTCAAGAGATACCGTAATGTAGGCACATAGTGGATCAAAGGTAACGGGTATGGAATTGATAAATGCATTGAAGACAGATAAAGGCACAAAAGCAAAAATTTCAACATTCTTCAGCATCCATGACATACTGTTTGAACACAGTGTCAATCAACTGTTTGAACACAGCACCATTGTAAGAAACACTTCAATTATTGTGAAATTGAAAATCAAGTTGTTGATCCATTTGAGGGCCATTAGAATATTTGGAAATCAATAGAACCAGTGAACAAAACCAAGTTCACAATGAACCGATGCTGCTGTGGTCGCCTTATCTCCCTGTTGCAACAGACAAGGATATAAATGATCTCCAATATGCTTGGCACAGATTTTGTTGGGTTGTTATATATCATTTCACATCTTTTGGAGCCCTGGAGTGTTATTCACCCAGTGGTAATCTCTAAACAGTAATGCTCTCAAAACATCTGCACTCTCTTGTCGCAATTCCACATTCGCCATGCTAAAATCTATAGTTTTCAACCACCACATCCATGGCCCTCTCTCGAAAGAGCCTGCCAGTTTGTTTTCCTCCAGAATAATGAAATGAAAATATCCAGAATGGTCATTCTTAGAGGAGCTGGTTTAGCTTAGTTCTCCTATCTGTACAGTTTGTTTGGAAGGGACTTATTTAGATTGCAGTTTAGAATCGTAACGATCGTCAAGATAGAAGTATGGAAACTGTTAAGAGCAGATTGGCGCAAGGCGGTGTACAAGTGTACATTGCATATGATAGATGTGTATGTAGGTAGATTAAAACTACCCATGCAAATCGAAATGTATCGGGAGGTGACACCAATCTGCAAATCGAAACGCAAAAACACTGTAATAATTGTATGAGTGGTGCAACGGACTGGATAGATCAAATAAACAAATGACGCTCCTGTTATATTTTCAAATGTACATGTTTCTCCCTGAAGAAGCCGTTATGTCAGGAATGGTGTGGGGGAAATAATACATATCCTTTGACGATTGATTACACGGTATAGGCCAGAAAATAGATTTTATGTAGGCGTCAACATATGCTTAGGTTTGGGCATCAGGCTCAGTTATGTCTATAAAAGCGAAACACAATTTTGTGGAAAGATAGCCGAATGCATGTGGTTCGCCAGGCGTGCTCCATCTCCTGCGCTGAATGTGAAACTTGTCGGTCCATTTCCGGTTTGGACTGAGATAACCTTGAAACGTGCCTCTTGCCTGTTACTCGACTCAGAAATGCACAGATGAATATAAACTGACCCTAACTTGTCAAACTTTTTTCATGGAATCGATAGCGTCCCACGTGGCACCAGTGTTAGCCCCTGAATCGTAGCGGAATTAGCCTAGCTGTGGCGCTATCTTTTCTGTCGTGAAAGTCCACAAATTCTGAAATGGCGTCAACACTCAGGCTCAGAAACAGAGAATCCCGCCTCCTGCCATTCCGTCGCTTATCAATGGGATTTCCCACTGAAGGCAAGCAGATGTACAGGAAAACACGCGGACTACGGTGTACGTCTTGCCGACAAGAAAATTTCAGACGATATTCCAATGTGCATATCCACGGTAGAGATAATGCAAAATAATCTGGATTGTTTTCCACTGTCGTCTTTTACAGTTCCCCCTCCATCCGTACAGAATAAATGGTTGCAAATACAAAGAGTTCGAGTCATCTTACTTTGGCCCCATGTTGTTGAAAATGTGTCAGGTTGTTTCCGAGCCGTGGTTGAAGTTGAATTTGGAATATAGATTTGTTGTCTTGTTGTGCTGTGTTTATTTATCTTAACACATTGCAAATTGGGAATGTTGTTCACACCTCTCCTCTTATGATCAACAGATCTTACAAAGGCCAACAATGGTGGGAAGAAAAAAAGCGAATTTTTATATATCTTCTGGAAATTGCCAGGGACTGAATAATTGTCGCCAGTGTTCATTCCTTGTTAATTGAAAAAAAAACAATCGTCTTAAATTCTAAAACAAATTGCACCGCCTGGCTTGAAGATTTGTCGAATGTTTTCGAATATTCCGTCTTGAAGTTAAATAGCCTTTCGTTGTCTCTGGTTGATATTCGTAGCAAAATGGAAAGCGGGCAAAAATTTCAGTGGCCTGTTTTAATTTCAGCCACAATTTGTAAAGGTCAGAGCTGTAATGGACGCAATATACAGGTTGTTTCATTATATATACATAACAGTACTGATGATGGCAGACAAAAACACGAGTCGAAAGACAGTAGGCACTGACGCCATGCATGTGAGTGTTTAAAAAAATTGAAGCATTTAATTTGCACGAACCGAAAGACAAGCTTTGTGAGACCGAATATCCTCCTGGGCCAAAGGGGAAACATGAGTAGTGAGTTCGAACATCAGAGCCACGGACATGCGTTCTTCATTATAGATATATGGGGAATCAGGCATAACGCTGAGAGACCATATGAATCCCGAGATTTCGTAATAGTTCCATGCCTGACAAGAGATGCCTCATTGCAGGTACACAGAGGGGCAAACGTAACACGTATGCAATTTATAAACGCATTGAAGACAGATAAAGACATCAAAGCAAAACATTCAACATTGCTTGAGCATCCATGACATACACGGCAACCAACTGATTGAACACAGCGTCATTATAAGAAACCCTTCAATTATCGTGAAATTGAAAAGCAAGTTCTGGGTCATTGGAATATGGGAAATACAGAGAGCCAACAGAGGAAACCGATTTAACAATGAACCGATGCTGCTGTGGTGGCCTTTTACTCCCTGTTGCAACAGGCAACTACAGAAATTATGTTAAGTATGCTTGGTACAGATTGTGTTGGGTTTTTATATATCATTGTGCACCTTTTGGAGCCCTGGAATTTTATTCCTCCGGGGATAATCTTTGAACAGTAATACTCTCAAAACATCTGCACTCTCATGTCGCAATTCCATATTCACCATGCTAAAATCTATCGTTTTAAACCACCACATGGTCTTCTCTCGAAAGAGCCTGCGGGTTTGTTTTGCTCCCAAATAAAGCGTCGAAATACCATAAATATCTTCCATATCTTGAGAAAAACATGTAATTTGATACCCATGTGCAACCGTTAGCTGTTATGAACTATTTCGGCACTGCGCCCAAGATAGAACACTTTTACTTGGATGAAAGTTGTCAAAAGATGTTGATCGATGGACGTAAATTTGGATTTTTCCACAAGCAGTTACCTACCTGGGATGAAATGTGCACTCTATTATTGGTACTGTCGCAAAGTGTGGAAACATCCGCATTCACTTTATGGTGTAGTCAGCAGTGTTGAGGCTCGATATTGTGTTAACATGGACACTTTGGCGAAATATTCAAAAAGCAGCAATACGTTTTCAACCCTATTTCTGCACATTGTTGGACTGTGAGAGGAAACCGCAGCACCTGGAGGAAACCCATGCAGACTCAGGTAGAACAAGCAGACTCCTCAGAGACAGTGATCGAAGCCGGGATTCGAACCTGGAACCCTCGAGCTGTGAAGCAACTGGTGTAAACATTATGCTACCATGCTATTGCCGATGTCAATTAAAAAAAGTTGCGTTGGGCAGTTGGGTAATCCAACGTGTTTTGGCTGTTTTATGAAAGGGAAAATATTTTTTCAATTAGAATTGATTAAATAATATCAATGTCTTGTTGATTCAGGGGGACCTGAATATTTATTGCCCTTGGATTTTCGATAATAAATGAATGACGTGACATCAAGATTTGTGGATAGAAACCGAATCTTTGCTTGATTGGTCGGAGTTAAATTTTGAAGGGCTGGTTCCTCAAGCTTTTATAAATTGCATCACTAATTTGATATTGCAGTCCAGGCATTGTGGCAAGATTTACGGTCAACCTGCGGGTTAATGTGTCCGCAGTCCAGGCTCTCTATTGTCTTAACGCACAGGCACTTTGGCGAAAGATCCAAAAAACATCAATTAATTTTCAAGCCAAGTTCTGCGACAGTTGGGTCAATCTAACGCCATGGAATTTTGACGGCTTTAAATATTACGTGTTTTCGTGTCATTTCCGACATGCTACGAATTGATATGCCGATGGAATATTTCGCGGTTGAAAAATATTCATAAACATTGCATCAGTATGCCTTTCTCTGTTTCTCACACATTTATTATTCTAATTATAGTGAGTTTTATTCATCTTTAAAGGACGTAGGCTTTGCTGGCTGGGCCAGCATTGGTTTCCTGTCACAAATCGCCGTGCAAATGTGGTGCTGAGCGGTCTTATTGATCCGCTGCAGTCGATGTATTGTGGGTACACCGACACAGCTTCAGGAAGCAGTTACAGGAATTCTCCCAACGACACTGAAGGAAAGTCAATATATTTTCAAGTCAGAATAGTGAGGGACCTCAAAACGTACGTCCAGCTGGCGTTGTTCCCTCATATCTGCTCTCATTCTCTTTGTGGAAGATATAGGTCGTGGGTTTGGAAGGTGCAGCCTCATGAGCCTACGTGAGTTCGTGAAGTTAATCTTGTCGATGGTGCATACTGCTGCTGCGCGTCGACGTGAAGGGAGTGAATGCTTATGAAACTGGAACTAGTCAAGCGGGCTCTTTGTCTTGAATGGTGCCGTGCGCCTTGAGTTGTTTTGGAACTTCACACATCCAGGCCAGCGAGGATTATTCCAACAGACTCCTGAATATTGCCTTATAAGAGGTAGACATGCTTTTGGAATTTATGAGGTGAGTTACTTCCCGCAGATTTCATCGTCTTTTTAAAATTCATTTCAGGGATGTGGGCTTCGCTGCTTCGGCCAGTATTTATTTCCCATTCGTAGTTATCCTAGAGCAGGCGGCGGTGAGTTTCCTTCTTGAACTGCGGCAGTCCTTGAGGTGCAGGTGCACCCATTGTCTTGTTAGGGAGAGAGTTCCAGGATGTTTTCCAGCGAGAGTGAAGGAACGGGGATATATTCCCAAGACATGCAGGTGAGTGACTTCCAGGTGGTGGGTCCGCAGGTACTTGCTTCTGTTGTCCTTCTCGATGATAGAGACCATGGCTTTCGAAGATGCTCTGTATACAACGTTGCTTAATCACTGTAATGCATCTTACAGATAATTTACTCACCTCCCGTAGTTCGCCGGTGGTGCAGGGTTCGAATGGAAGATGGAACAACCAAACGGGCTGCTTTCTCTTTGATGGTCTCGGGCTTTTTGAGTGTTGTAGGAGCTGCACTCATGCCGGTAAGTGGACTTTAGTCTATTGCACTCCTGACTTGCGCCTTGTCGATTATCGACAGGCTTTGGAGGTTAGGAGGTGAGTTACTCGCCATAGGATTCCTTGTCTTGGACCTGCCCTGGTAGTCACAGTATTAATATGCCGAGTCCAGTTCCATTTATGATCAATGGTAACCCCCAGGATGTTGATTGTGGGGAATTAAGCGATGATAAAGCCATTGAATGGCAAGGGGACGTCGATTTATCCTACAGTGGTGAGCATTGTTGCTTCACAGCGCCAGTGCCCGAGGTCCAATTCCCGGCTTGGGTCACTGTCTGTGCGGAGTCTGCATTTTCGCCCTGTGTTCGCGTGGGTCCCTCCGGATGCTCCGGTTTCCTCCACAAGTCCCGAAAGATGTGCTAGTTAGGCAATTTGGACATTGTGAATGTTCCCTCCCCGTACCCGAACAGGCGCCGGAATGTGGCGATTAGGAGCTTTTCACGGTAACTTCATTGCCGTATTAATGTAAGCCTACTTGTTACAACGCAGATTATTTAAATGGTGATGATTATTGTTATTATAGAAAATGGCTATTGCATTGCACTTGTATGTTGCAAATGTAGCTTGCCACTCGTCAATCCAAGCCTGGGTAATGCCAGCTCTTGCTGTATTTGGACATGGACTGCTTCATTACCTGAGGAGTCACGAATGCTGATGAACAATGCAAATTTATCTTCATGCATCCTTAATTCTTACGTTACAATGGAAGGAAGATCATTAATGAAGCAGTTGACGAACCTCTGCATTGATGGCCTGGAGCTGAGATGATTCACCTACAACGATTACAACCATTTTAGTTTGTGGCGGGTATGGCTGCAACTAGTGGAGAGGTTCCCCACTAATTTCCTTTGACTCAAATTTAGCTCGTGCTCCTTCATGCCATAATCGGTCAAATACTGCCTTGATGTCAATTGCAGACACTCACATCTCACATATAACTTTCAACTCTTCTGTTATCGTTTGAGCCAAAACTGTAATAAGATCTGGAACTGAGATACCCTGGCGGAACCCTAACTTAGCGTTCGCGATCAGGTTATTGCTGGGTCTGCTGAGCGTCCGTGATCAGGTTATTGCTCAGTCAGTGCAGCTTGATAACACTATTCATGACACCGTCCATCACATTGCTGATGAAGATGATTCAACAGATCGGGTTGTACCTTATTGGGTTGAATTGATTTGTTCCCTGTTCATAGGACACACCTGTGCAACTTTCCAGATCGATGGGTAGATGTCAGTGTTGTAGCTATGCTGGAAACGCTTCGATATGTGTACAGCAAGTTCGGGAACAAAAGACTGCACTACCTTTGTCGGCTCTTCATTGAATCCATACACTGCAGACGGAGGCCATTTTGCCCATCGAGTCTACCCCGATTCACTGACTGAGCACTGTCCACGGGCCCATTCCCCCTTATCAAGGCCAATCCACGTAACGCACACACATCTGTGCACAGTGGAAGGAAACCGGATCACCCGGACGAATCCCATGCAGACACAGGGAGAACGAAAACACTCCACACAGACAGTGACCCACGGCAGAAATTGAACACGCATCCCTGCCGTTGTGAGGCAACATTGCTAACCACTGTACCACCTTCCCTCCCAGTAGCCACTGTATTAATGGGCAGGTACAGTTTAGTTTATGGTCACGAGTAAACCACAGGATGTCGGTAGTCGTGGATTCAGTGTTGGGAACGCCATTGAATATCAAGGTGTGACAGATTGATAATCTCTCACTGGAGATGGTCATTGCCGGGCACTTATGTGGCACGTATGTAACTTGCCATTTCACAGCGAATGTTCACAGGATATTGTTCAGTTTTGCTGCATTTGCACGTGGTCGGATTCCCTGTCTGAGGTATTGCGAAAGATGTGGAAAATTGTGCAAACATCCCCAGATCTGACCTTTCGTTGAAATAAAGGTCACTTTTGAAGCACCAGCAGATGATTGGGCCCAGAACAGCACCCCGAGGAACTCTTGCAATGATCTCTCGGTCTGAGATGAGGAACATACAACAACCAGTACTACCATCCACTTTTATGCTAGGTATGACTCCACCCAGTGGAAGGTTGCACCGTGATCCCCATTTTTTCCACCTTCGGTCGGCTCCTTGATTGCCTACATGGTTAAATTTTAGATTAATGTAAGCACTTTCACTTCACATCTGCAGTTGAGCTCTACTGTGCTTGTTCAAACCAAAGCTGGAATGGAGGCAAGAGATGAATAACCCTGGCTGAAATCAAACTGAGCATCAGTCAGCAGCTTATTGCTAAGTAAGTGCTGCTTTGCGGTGCTGTTTATGACCACTCCCATTCCTTTACTGATCATTGACTGTCGAGTAACAGGGACGTTTTCAGTGTGTTTGGATTTTTCCTACTTTTCGTTTTCAGGCTAGATGTGAAACTTCTCCTGATTGCTGTGTAGATTCTCACTCATTGATTTCTTTGGCGCTCTCCCTTTGATTGGGGAACCATACTTCTGCATATGTAGACACATATATTCAGCTCGCACTGAAAAGAAGCTGAAACGCAAACAAAGGGACAGAATGGGTAAGTATTTGACATCGAACATGCAACGGGACAATTTCTATATCTTCTCATGGTGACCTCCCGTCACCGCAGGGCGATTTGGGTCCCTCGTGTTCATGAGGTGAAAGCGAGATTTGGGATTCAGGACTTTAGTCTCCAGGCGTGCTGTTGACATTTTAAAAATTATTTGCATTGGGGAATGTATCGACAAGCTTATTTTTCTCTTTTTGTGCTCTTACTTATATTCGTGGGCAGTTAAAGACCATGTGTCACACCGTCACAAAAACATCCTGGAGTTGACCCCAAAGACGACTATCTGCATGTGAGAACTAAAACATGCGAATAGTTGAGTAAAGAGTGGCATATCAAGGTAAAAGGTAACGGCAGCAACAGCGACATTCCCGTACATTTTAACTCCCAATCGGAACAAAAGGGATGCGGTCCCTATTCCGTCCAGTATTTTATACAATCTAATTGTGAGCCCTAGGTTTGATGGTCTTCCACCCAGTTGTTGGAAGCTCGCATCACACTCGTTCCACGGAGACATCTATTATGTTTTCTCCGTGGGCCTTTCGAGTCTTAATACACACGTCCCCTCAAGTCCGAAGATTCATCAACATTTCTGGACACAATAGAAACTAGAACTTTGCTTGATTGAACCGAATTCAATTCTGCAGGGCTTGAACATCAACGTTTAGAAAGTGCGCCACTGATGGTGATATGGCAGTCCAGGCATGGTAGCAAGATTTGCGGTCATGCAGCGAGTTAATGTGTCCCCTGCCAAAATTCCCATTACAGGTTTGACTTTGTTTTATGAGAAGATATGGCGAAAGCTCAGAAATTGTTTTTTGAAACCAGTTTTTCCCCCTGTCACTGTGGAAGTAAAGCGTTCTCCTATCAAAACAGTTTGGTTAGAAGGGGATTATTTACATTGCAGTTCAAAATAGTAACGATTGAGAAGCTTGAAGTACGTAAGCTGTTAAAACACATCCGCGCAAGGCAGTGGAAAAGTATACATACCATATAATTTATGCGGGCGTAGGTAGATTATAACCAGCATTGCAAATCCAAATTTTACGGGAGGTGACGCAAATGTGCAAATGGAAACGCAAAGAACATTGCAATTATGCATGGTAGCATAGTGATTAGCACAATTGCTTCACAGCTCCAGGGTCCAGGTTTGATTCACGGCTTGGGTCACTGTGCAGAGTCTGCACGTTCTCCCCGTCTGTGCGTGTGTGTGGGTTGCCTCCGGGTGCTCCGGTTTTCAGCTACAGTCCAAAGATGTGCGCGTTAGGTGGATGGTAGTTAGGATCTAGTGTCCCACGTGGGAAGGGTGCTGGCCCCTGAATAATAGCGGATTTGGTCAGGTGTGACGCAAGCTTTTCAGTCGTGAAATTCGACGAATTCGGCATTGGCGTCAACACTTAGTCTCAGAAACGGAGAGTCCCGCCCCCTTTTTTCCGCCGTTGGTCAATTGCCATTGAAGTCACGCAGCGTGGCCGGAAACACTCGGACTGGTGCGTATGTCTTGCAGACAAGAGCATTCTGAACAATACTCAAACCTGTATATTCAGCGCAGAGTTAATGCCAATAGGCTGGATGTTTTTCCACAGCCGTCCTTTAACGTTTTCCCCCATCACTTAAATAAAGTATGTAAATGCAAAGAGTTCGATTCATCTTACTTTTGCAACATGGTTTTGAAAATGTTTCAGGTACTTTCCGAGCCTTTGTTAAAGTTTGGTTTAGAGTATAGATTTGCAGCTTTCTGGGCTCTGTGTATTGATCTTCACAACACGGAAACTGGAGATATTGTTCACACCGATTAACGTATTACCAACAGATCTTACAAAATCCAACGATGGTAGGAAAGCAATAAATTACTTTTAATGAAGCTGCCGGAAATTGGGAGAAACTGAGCAATTGTAGCGAGTATTCTTTGTTCAATGAAAAAACATCAGTCTTCTTAAATCCAAAAACAAATTGCAGCATCTGACTTCATGATTTGTCAAATGTTTTCGCATGTTTCGTCAGCGTTCAGCTTTGAAGTTAGATTGTCTTTCCTTGGTTTCTTATTGATATTTATTGGAAAATGGAAAGCTGGCAAAAATATTCAGTGGCGTGTTTTAATTTCACAGAAGAATTGACAAAAATCAACGATAGTTGTGTGCGCAATATTCAGGTTGTTTTAATATATATGCAACAGTACTGATAGATGGCCTAGCATGCAAGACACGAGTCGTCAGACAGTAGGCACAGAGGCCATGAATGTGAAGGTTTAGAAAATTTAAAGCATTTCACTTGCACTAACCGAAAGAAAAGAATTCGGAGGCAGAATGTCCCTCCTGTGCCTAAGGGAAATAACGGGGACTGAGTCCGAACATCAGAGCCACGGGCATGAGTTCTACATTACAGATACATGAGGAAACATGCAAAAAGAATAGAGACCACATGAATGCCAAGATTTCGAAACAGTACCATGCCTGACCAGAGGTGCCTAACTGCAGGTACACAGAGAAATATACGTAACGGGTATGCAATTCATAGGTGCATTGAAGACAGGTAAAAGCATGAACGCAAAACTTTAAACATTCTTGAGCTTCCATGAGTTACTGGGCAATCAAATATTTGAACTCAGCGTCATTGAAAGAAATCCTTCAATTATCGTGAAATTCAAGTTGTTGATCCATTTGAAGGTCATTAAAATATCTGGAAATACACAGAACCAATAGGGCAAACCAATTTAACAATGAACCGATGCAACTGTGATTGCCTTATTTCCCTGTTGCAACAGAGAACTATAGACATGAAGCTGAACATGCTTGGCACAGATTTGGAGTCCGGGAATGTTATTCCCTGGTGCTAATCTCTGCAGGGTAAAACTCTCAAAGCATCTGCACATCTTTTCCCAGTTCCACATTCACCATGCTAAAATCTATCGTTTTAAACAAACGCATGAACTTGTCTCGAAACAACCTGCCAGTTCTTTTTTACTGCATAATAATGGATGGAGAATTACCATTCACAAATCTGAGGAATAACATGTAATTTGATACACATTTATTCCGCAATAATTAGAAATTATTGCGGCACTGCACCCAAAATCAAACGTTTTTTTGAGTGTGAAAGTTATCAAAATATTCACATATGGGAGTGCAAATTACTGTTGTGAATTTACAAAATCTTCAGATGGTTCTTGGCAGACATTTTCTCCAATAGGTTATTTCGTATTCGTCCAATTCAGAAGTACAAAATGCTTTCACAGAATGAAGAAAATATGGGGGTTTTGCATCGGGACATCTTAAGTTTCGCAGTGAATGTATCAAGCCGTATGCTTCATAATCCACTTGGCATGCGATGAGATGTAACATGAAAGTGCAAGTTTTTGATGTTTTTCATGTGCTTATCTAATTTTTTCATTGCACACAGAAATTACAAAGGTCAAAGATGGTATGCAGCCATTACATCTATTATTTTATTATTTCTAAATTCAATTGGGAGGGAAAGAACGAAGTTGCCCAGTGTTACTTATTAAACGGCTTGGAAAACACAGCTTTTGTGGACTATTTTATTTTTAAACAAGACAGTCAATGATATGGTGACGTATAACTGGAAACACGCGGTTATTTTTCATGTCCGTTGCTGGAGTATTATTATGCTCTTTGAAGTATGTCACATTCAAGCACAGCGTGGTCAAATATCTGAAAGACATGAATATATATATATATAATTATATACAGATATATATACAATCTGATCAAACCGAAAACGAGTGGAGCGAGACAGAAAGTCGGGAAAGGCGAGTGCTGAGTTCGAAATTCAGTCTCACCGTCATGCCTTCTTCAACAGAGCTAGATAAGGAAACATGCATGGAGTTCCACTCCCAGGAAGATCTTGTGATTTCGAAACTGCACCCTGTCTGCGCAGAATTGGCAAAGCACAGGTATATGAAGGTACAGATTGTAGAGGTATACAATTTTTAAGACATGGAGGACTGAAAACGGCATAAAGGCAAGACGTTAAGCGTTCTTTAGCACCCATGACGCATTCGGCAATCAATAATATGATCATCACAGGTCTTGCTTTTGACGCAATCACAGAATCACTGTTTTTTAAATAATTTCTAATGTGATAAAGATGCGAAAGTATCGGGATGTTTTTTCATACGTCTCTTCCCCTTACTGCGCCCATTTCAGTAGTTTGATTAATTCACAATTACATTATGCAAACCCATTGCGACAGCCTATTTCTATCTTAGCGCTATGTGGCCTAAAGATCCGTTATGTGCTTTCAGACCTTTCTCAATCAAACCTTTCCCTATCATACACAGACACCCACCCGGGGCCGTAATTGAATTTGATTCTCTGGCGGATATAGATACAATCATAAGTCTATGGGGAGTGGGGTGGGGCGTGAATACTGACGACGTCTGCTCGGTGTTGAAATCGTGCAACATCTTATCTGCAGAATTCGAAAGACAACAGCACGGTATTAGAACATAAGAACATAAGAACTAGGAGTAGACCATCTGGCCCCTCGAGCCTGCTCCACCACCATTCAATGAGATAATGGCTGATCTTTTGTGGTCTCAGCTCCACTTTTCGGCCCGAACACCATAACCCGTAATTCCTTTATTCTTCAAAAAACTATCTATCTTTATCTTAAAACATTTCATGAAGGAGCCTCTACTGCTTCACTGGGCAAGGAATTCCATAGATTCACAACCCTTTGGGTGAAGAAGTTCCTCCTAAACTCAGTCCTAAATGTACTTCCCCTTATTTTGAGGCTACACCCACTCGTTCTGCTTTCACCCACCAGTGGAAACAACCTGCCCGCATCTTTCCTTTCTATTCCCTTCATAATCCTATGTGTTTCTATAAGACCCCCCCCCCACCCCCCACCCCCACCCCGCCTTTCTCAATCATACACAGACACCCACCCGGGGTGTTTAGCACCGGACTAAATCGCTGTCTTTGAAAACAGACTAACGCAGGCCAACAGCAGGGTGTCAATTCCGTGCCAGCCTCCCCGAAGAGGCGCAGGACTGTGACGACAAGGGGCTTTTCACAGTAACTTCATTTGAAGCCTACTTGTGACAATAAGCGAAAGGATGCAGCGACAAATCTATATTTAGCTGTGAGAAACAGATAAAACTGTATGGGAAAGCCTGAACAGAATGGTTGCATGGAAAATTGTCCAGATAGGCAGATAAGTCAAACATCAGAGCCATGATCATGAGTTGTTTAACATCACAGTCACGGGGACAGATGCACAGCTTTGAACGCCCAAATGTATCCGTCCTATAGTTAACCGGCTGCCACACTGTCCGACAACAGGCTGGTAAGGAGGCTGTCAATAGATGGAGAGGTTCAAATTTGATATGTTCATCAGTATATATGACAGTCGTGATAGTCGCAGGTAAAAAGAAAAGCACGGAATAAATGAACCAATATTTGACATCAAACTTCACTGTAGATTTTACATAAAACAGTCTAAAAATATATTTGATTGAGGACAAGGAGCAGGAAGTCGAAATGTGCCGAATGATAATTACAAGTGACGAAGCACCGAGACCTCTGTGGGCTGCACACTGACAAGAATCCATGTGTTGCTGCGATGATATTCATTCATTAACCGCTGTCGCCCTTGAGGTGCAGGTGCACCCACTGTGCTGTTAGGGAGGGAGGGTGTTCCAGGAAGCTGCCCTGCGGTAGTGAAGTAACGGTGACATATTTTCAAATCAGAGAGGTGAGTGCCTTGGAGGGGAGCTTCCAGGTGGTGATGTTCCCCGGTATCTGCTGCTCTCGCCCTTCCAGGCCCTTGTGGTCCAGGGTTTCGAAAGAGCTTCGAAAAGAACCTTGGTGAATATCTGCAATGCATCCTGTAGATAACATACTTTTCTCCCGCAGTTCGCAGGTGCGGGAGGGTTTGTATGTTTGTGAAAGTTGGATCAATCAAACACGCAGATTGTTCCTGGATGGCCTCGTGCGTCTTGAGTTTTCCTGGAGCTGCAGCCATGCAAGTAAGTGGATATTACTCCAATACACTCCTGACGTGTGCCTTGTAGATTGTAGACAGGCGTTGAGGGTCAGGAGATGAGTGACTCGCCGTCGGATTCCTGATCTTTGACTGCCCCTGGCAACCACAGTATTACTGATCAATGGTAACCCCAAGGATGTGGATTGTGGGGGATTCAGCGATGGTAAAGCCATTGAATAGAAAGGGGTGGTGGCTATATCCTCCAGTGTACGATATGGGCATTGCCTTGCACTTGTATGGTGCGAATGCAGTTTGCCGCTTAATAGTAATCTTTATTCTTGTGCCAAATCGGCTTACATTAACACTTAATGAAGATACGTGTGAAAATCCCCTAGTCGCCACACCACGGCGCCTGCTGGGGTACACTGAGAGAGAATTGAACATGTCCAATTCACCTAACAAACACGCCTATCCGGACTTGTTGGAGGAAACCGGAGCTCCGGAAGGAAACCCACGCAGACATAGGGAGAACTGCTTCATGATCTGACGAGTCGCGAATGGTTCTTAACATTGTAAAATGATGATCACACATCTTCACTTCTGAACTGATGATGGAAGGTAGATCATTGACGAAGCAGTTTACGAATGTTGGATTTGGAACACTACCCTGACAATCTGATGCAGCGACGGCCTGGAGCGGAGATGATTTACCACCAATCAGCACAACCATCTCTCTTTTTGTCAGGTATGGCTGCAACCAGTGGAGAGTTTTCCCACTATTTCCATTGACTCCAATTTAACTAATGCGCCGTCATGCCATACTCGGTCAAATGATGCCTTGATATCAAGTGTCGTCACTTGCCCCTCACATCTCGCATTCAGTTGGCTTGTCCCTATTTGAAACATGGCTCCAATGAGATTAGTAGCTGGGTAATCCTGGCGGAACCCAAACTGAGCGTTCGGGAGTGACGAAGATATTGCTGAGTATGCTGGGCGTCCGTAATCAGATTACTGCTGAGTAAGTGTCGCTTGATCACACTGTTGGTGACCCCTTCCACCACTTTGCTGGTAACGGAGAACAGGCTGATCGGTGGTGTTGGATCGGTTGAATTGTGCACTTTCCTGCGTAAAGGACACGGCCCTTGGAAAGAGCACCCTTGCGAAGAACACAGCTGTATCCTATCCCCGTAACCCAGGAACCCCACCCAAACATTTTAGACACTATGGGCATTTTACAATGGCCACTCCACCTAACCTGAGCATAGTTAGACTGTGGGAGGAAACAGGAGCACCCGGGTGTAACGCATGGAGACGCAGGGAGAACGTTGAGATACCGCACATACAGTGACCCAAGCCGGGAATCGAACCTGGAATACTGCAGCTGTGACGCAGCTGTGCTAACCACTGTGCGATCGTGCTACCGCCGAAGTCAATTAAAGGGAGTCGCGCTGTTGAAAAAGCCAACGGATTTTGGCAATCTAGTGAATGGAAAAATGAAAATTGATTAAATTATGCAAATATCTTGTTGATTCAGGGGGAACTGTATGTTGATTGTCCCTGGATTTTCGGCAATAAATTAAGGCTATGACATCAAGATTTAACGATAAATTGAAACCGAATTTTGGCTTTATTGAGCCAAGTTCCATTCTGCAGGGTTTGGGCCTCAAGCTTTTAGAAATTGAGCCACTGATGTTGATATGGCAGTTCAGGCATGGTAGCAAGATTTGCGGCCATGCAGCGAGTTAATGTGTTCGCAGCCAAAATTCCGATTTGACTTTGTTTTAAGACAAGATATGGCGAACCCGCTGTCATTGTTTTTCTAACCAGGTTATTCACGGAAATATCGCGTTTCCCTAGGGGTACAGATTCTTTCGAAGGGGATCATTCAGATTGCACTTTAGAATAGCAACGAATGATCAGATAAAAGTGTGTAACCTGTTCAGAACTCATCCGCCCAAGGCTGTGGACAAGTGTACATTGCATATGATTAATGTGGATGTAGGTAGATTACAACTAGCCGTGCAAATCCGTGCGGCACGGTAGCACAGTGCTTTGCACCGTTGCCTCACAGCTCCAGAGTCCCAGGTTCGATTCAAAGTTTGGGATTCTGTGTGGAGTCTGCAAGTTCTTGCTGTGTCTGCGTGGGTTTACGTCCGTGTGCTCCGGTTTTCTCGCACACGTCCATGAAGACATGCTTTAAGGTAATTTGTACATTCTGAATTCTCCCTCCGTGTATCCGAATAGGCGCTGGAATGTGGCGACTAGGGCCCTTTCACAGTAACTTCATTGCAGTGTAACTGTAAGCCTACATGTGACAATAAAGATGATTATAAATCGAAATTTATCGGGAGGAGACGCCAATCTGCAAATAGCCGGAATAAAATGACGTAAGGAAGTGAGAAGATGTTCTTGGACAAGGCGCCAATCAACATTCCTTCTGAAAAAAAATTAACGCTGCACAATTCTACGGACAAAGTCCAGTTCACAATGTCAACACTGAAATAAATTGGTCGTTTCCTTGTCTGTCCGTGACATTCAGAGAGACTGAAGCATGTTAAAGAATATTCTTTATTAAATATAAATGAAAAGCTGAAGGTTGACGGGCACCAATTGTTTCAAACAGCCGATTCCAGGATTTTTCATGAATCGAATCCCGCATCGTTTTTCATGGAAGCGGTAACGTCCCATGTTGCACTGGTTCTAGCCGCTGAAGAGTAGCGGAATTGGTCTAGGTGTGGCGCCATCTTTTCTGCCATGAAAGCCCACGAATTCTACATTGGCGTCAACACATATTCTCAGAAACGGAGAATCACACCCTCTGTCTTTGCGTGGCTTTCGAATGGGATTTGCCATGGAAGGGGCCTAGTGTTGCAGGAAAACACACCGACTAGGGTGCACGTCTTGCAAACATGAGCATTCCAGACAATATTCCACTGTGTATATCCAGCGTAGAGAAAATGCCAAATAGTCTGGATCTTTTTCCACTGTCGCCTTTTAAAGCCCCCCCCCCCCCCGCCCCCGATCATTACAGAATAAATGGATGCTGATACAAATAGTTGGATTGATCTTACTTTTGCACCATGTTTTTGAAAATATGTGTGGTTCTTAACGGGCCTTTGTTGAAGTTAAATTTTGAATATAGATTTGTCGCCTTGTTGAACTTTATTAATCTTAACAAAATGCAAATTGGGGATATTGTTCACACCTCTCCTCTTATAATCAACAGATCTTACAAAAGCCACCGGTGGTAGGAAAGCAATACACGACCTTTTACATAGCTGCTTGAAATTGGGAAAGACTGAACAATTGTAGCGAGCATTCTTTGTTCAATGAAAAAACAACAATTCTCTTAAATTGCCCTTCGTGTTGGGTGGGGTTACTGGGTTATGGGGATAGGGTGGATGTGTTGACGTTGGGTAGGGTGCTCTTCCCAAGAGCCGGTGCAGACTCGATCGGCCGAATAGCCGCCTTCTGCACTGTAAATTCTATGATAATCTATGATTCTAAAACAAATTGCACCATTTAGCTTGAAGATTTGTCGAATGTTTTCGGGTGTTCCCTCTTTAAGTTAGATTGCCTTTTATTGGTCGCTGGTTGATATTCGTAGCAACATGGAAAGCGGTCAAAACTTTAATGGCCTGCTTTAATTTCACACAGATTTGACAAACGTCAAAGATGTTATGGACGCAATATATAGGTTGTTTCAGTATATATATACAACAGTATTGATAGATGGCCTAGCAGACAAACACACGAGTCGACAGACAGTAGGCGCAGAGGCCACGAAGATGCGGGTTTAAATACTTGAAAACATTTAATTTGCACTAACCGAAAGGCAAGCTTTGAGAGACAGAATGTCCTCCTGGGAAAAGGGGAAGAATGAATCGTGATTTCGAAAATCAGAGCCACGGGCATTCGTTCTTCATTGCAGATACATGGGGAAACATGAATGACGCATAGAGACCATACGAATCCGTAGATTTCGAAAGAGCCTGTCAAGAGGTACCGTGTGCAGGCACATAGTGGATCAAACGTAACGGGTATGGAATTGATAGATGCATTGAAGACAGATAAAGGCACAAAAGCAAAAATGTCAACATTCTTCAGCATCCATGACATACTGTTTGAACAAAGTATCAATCAACTGTTTGAACACAGCAGCATTGTAAGAAACACTTCAATTATTGTGACATTGAAAATCAAGTTGTTGATCCATTTGAGGGCCATTAGAATATTTGGAAATCAATAGAACCAATGAACAAAACCAATTTCACAATGAACCGATGCTGGTGTGGTCGCCTTATCTCCCTGTTGCAACAGACAAGGATATAAATGATGTTCAATATGCTTGGCACAGATTTTGTTGGGTTGTTACATATCATTGCACATCTTTTGGAGCCCTGGAATGATATTCACCCAGTGTTAATCTCTAAACAGTAATGCTCTCAAAACATCTGCACTCTCTTGTCGCAATTCCACATTCGCCATGCTAAAATCTATAGTTTTCAACCACCACATCCATGGCCTTCTCTCGAAAGAGCCTGCCAGTTTGTTTACCTCCAGAATAATGAAAAGAAAATATCCAGAATGGTCATTCTTAGAGGAGCTGGTTTAGCTCAGTGGGCTAGACAGCTGCCTGGGATGCAAAACAAGGCCGGCAGCGCGGATTCAATTCCCATAATAGCTAACAGGAACAGGCGCTGGAATGTGGCGATGAGGTGCTTTTCACAGTAACGTCATACTTGTTTTAAGACAAGATATGCCGAACCTCAGTAATTGTTTTATTCACTAGAGTAATCGCGGTGGTTTCACGTTCTCCTATCCGTACAGTTTGTTTGGAAGGGACTTATTTAGATTGCAGTTTAGAATCGTAACGATCGTCAAGATAGAAGTATGGAAACTGTTAAGAACAGATCTGCGCAAGGCGGTGTACACGTGTACATTGCATATGATAGATGTGTATGTAGATAGATTAAAACTAGCCATGCAAATCGAAATGTATCGGGAGGTGAGAACAATCTGCAAATCGAAACGCAAAAACACTAATAATTGTATGAGTGGTGCAACGGACTGAATAGATCAAATAAACAAATAATGCTCCTGTTATATTTTCAAATGTACATTTTTCTCCCTGAAGAAGCCGTTATGTCAGGAACGGTGAGGGGGAACTAATACATATCCTTTGACCATTGATTACCCGGTATAGGCTAGCAAAAAGATTTTATGTAGGCGTCAACATTTGCTCAGGTTTGGGCATCAGGCTCAGTTATGTCTATCAAAGCGAAACACAATTTTGTGGAAAGATAGCCGAATGCATGTGGTTCGCCAGGTGTGCTCCGTCTCCTGCGCTGAATGTGAAACTTGTTGGTCCAATTCCGGTTTGGGCAAAGATAACCTTGAAACGTGCCTCTTGTCTGTTACTCGACTCAGAAATGCACAGATGAAAATAAACTGACCCTAACTTGTCAAAGCACATCTCAGCATGACACTTTGATCACCAACAAGCGAAGATGCTGCATTATAGCCGGAACAAAATAACGTAAGGAAGTGAGAAGTATTTATTTGACAAGGCGCAATGAGCAATCCCTCGAAAATAAAACAACGCTGCACACACCTATGGACAACCTCGGGATCACAACACCAACACTGAAATAAATTGGTCATTTACTTGTCTGTGTGTGAAATTCAGAGAGAGTGAAGGACGTTAACGAATATTATTTTGAAATATAAATGAAAAGCTGAAGGTTTGCGGGCAGCGATTGTTCTCAACAGCCGAGTCCAGGAATTTTCATAGGGCGAAACCCGCATCTTTTTTCATGGAATCGATAGCGTCCCACGTGGCACAAGTGTTAGCCCCTGAATCGTAGCGGAATTAGCCTAGCTGTGGCGCTATCTTTTCTGTCGTGAATGTCCACAAATTCTGAAATGGCGTCAACACTTAGGCACAGGAACAAAGAATCCCGCCCCCTGCCATTCCGTCGCTTGTCAGTGGGATTTCCCACTGAAGGCACGCAAACTTACAGGAAAACACGCCGACTACGGTGTACGTCTTGCCGACAAGAAAATTGCAGACGATATTCCAATGTGCATATCCACGGTAGAGATAATGCGAAATAATCTGGATTGTTTTCCACTGTCGTCTTTTACAGTTCCCCCTCCATCCGTACAGAATAAATGGTTGCAAATACAAAGTGTTCGAGACATCTCACTTTTGCCCCATGTTGTTGAAAATGTGTCAGGTTGTTTCCGAGCCGTGGTTGAAGTTAAATTTGGAATATAGATTTGTTGTCTTGTTGTGCTGTGTTTATTTATCTTAACACATTGCAAATTGGGAATGTTGTTCACACCTCTCCTCTTATGATCAACAGATCTTACAAAGGCCAACAATGGTAGGAAGAAAAAAAGCGAATTTTTATATATCTGCTGGAAATTGGGAGGGACTGAATAATTGTCGCCAGTGTTCATTCCTTGTTAATTGAAAAAAAAACAATCGTCTTAAATACTAAAACAAATTGTACCACCTGGCTTGAAGATTTGTCGAATGATTTCGTATATTCCGTCTTGAAGTTCGATAGCCTTTCGTTGGTCTCTGGTTGATATTCGTAGCAAAATGGAAAGCGGGCAAATCTTTCAGTGGCCTGTTTTAATTTCAGCCACAATTTGTAAAGGTCAGAGCTGTAATGGACGCAATATACAGGTTGTTTCAAAGAACAAAGAAATGTACAGCACAGGAACAGGCCCTTCGGCCCTCCAAGCCCGTGCCGACCATACTGCCCGACTAAACTACAATCTTCTACACTTCCTGGGTCCGTATCCTTCTATTCCCATCCTATTCATATATTTGTCAAGATGCCCCTTAAATGTCCCTATCTTCCCTGCCTCCACTACCTCCTCCGGTAGTGAGTTCCAGGCACCCACTACCCTCTGCGTAAAAAACTTGCCTCGTACATCTACTCTAAACTTTGCCCCTCTCACCTTAAACCTATGCCCCCTAGTAATTGACCCCTCTACCCTGGGGAAAAGCCTCTGACTATCCACTCTGTCTATGCCCCTCATAATTTTGTATACCTCTATCAGGTCGCCCCTCAACCTCCTTCGTTCCAGTGAGAACAAACCGAGTTTATTCAATCGCTCCTCATAGCTTATGCCCTCCATACCAGGCAACATTCTGGTAAATCTCTTCTGCACCCTCTCTAAAGCCTCCACATCCTTCTGGTAGTGTGGCGACCAGAATTGAACACTATACTCCAAGTGTGGCCTAACTAAGGTTCTATACAGCTGCAACATGACTTGCCAATTCTTATACTCAATGCCCCGGCCAATGAAGGCAAGCATGCCGTATGCCTTCTTGACTACCTTCTCCACCTGTGTAGCCCCTTTCAGTGATCTGTGGACCTGTACTCCTAGATCTCTTTGACTTTCAATACTCTTGAGGGTTCTACCATTCACTGTATATTCCCTACCTGCATTAGCCCTTCCAAAATGCATTACCTCACATTTGTCCAGGTTAAACTCCATCTGCCATCTCTCCGCCCAAGTCTCCAGACAATCTAAATCCTGCTGTATCCTCAGACAGTCCTCATCGCTATCCGCAATTCCACCAACCTTTGTGTCGTCTGCAAACTTACTAATCAGACCAGTTACATTTTCCTCCAAATCATTTATATATACTACAAAGAGCAAAGGTCCCAGCACTGATCCCTGTGGAACACCACTGGTCACAGCCCTCCAATTAGAAAAGCATCCCTCCATTGCTACCCTCTGCGTTCTATGGCCTAGCCAGTTCTGTATCCACCTTGCCAGTTCACCCCTGATCCCGTGTGACTTCACCTTTTGTACTAGTCTACCATGAGGGACCTTGTCAAAGGCCTTACTGAAGTCCATATAGACAACATCTACTGCCCTACCTGCATCAATCATCTTAGTGACCTCCTCGAAAAACTCTATCAAGTTAGTGAGACACGACCTCCCCTTCACAAAACCGTGCTGCCTCTCACTAATACGTCCATTTGCTTCCAAATGGGAGTAGATCCTGTCTCGAAGAATTCTCTCCAGTAATTTCCCTACCACTGAAGTAAGGCTCACCGGCCTGTAGTTCCCGGGATTATCCCTGCCACCCTTCTTAAACAGAGGAACAACATTGGCTATTCTCCAGTCCTCCGGGACATCCCCTGAAGACAGCGAGGATCCAAAGATTTCTGTCAAGGCCTCAGCAATTTCCTCTCCAGCCTCCTTCAGTATTCTGGGGTAGATCCCATCCGGCCCTGGGGACTTATCTACATTAATATTTTTTAAGACACCCAACACCTCGTCTTTTTGGATCACAATGTGACCCAGGCTATCTACACCCCCTTCTGCAGACTCAACATCTACCAATTCCTTCTCTTTGGTGAATACTGATGCAAAGTATTCATTTAGTACCTCGCCCATTTCCTCTGGCTCCACACATAGATTCCCTTGCCTATCCTTCAGTGGGCCAATCCTTTCCCTGGCTACCCTCTTGCTTTTTATGTAAGTGTAAAAAGCCTTGGGATTTTCCTTAACCCTATTTGCCAATGACTTTTCATGACCCCTTCTAGCCCTCCTGACTCCTTGCTTAAGTTCCTTCCTACTTTCCTTATATGCCACACAGGCTTCGTCTGTTCCCAGCCTTTTAGCCCTGACAAATGCCTCCTTTTTCTTTTTGACGAGGCCTACAATATCACTCGTCATCCAAGGTTCCCGAAAATTGCCGTATTTATCTTTCTTCCTCACAGGAACATGCCTGTCCTGTATTCCTTTCAACTGACACTTGAAAGCCTCCCACATGTCAGATGTTGATTTGCCCTCAAACATCCGCCCCCAATCTATGTTCTTCAGTTCCCGCCTAATATTGTTATAATTAGCCTTCCCCCAATTTAGCACATTCATCCTCGGACCACTCTTATCCTTGTCCACCAGTACTTTAAAACTTACTGAATTGTGGTCACTGTTACCGAAATGCTCCCCTACTGAAACATCTACCACCTGGCCGGGCTCATTCCCCAATACCAGGTCCAGTACCGCCCCTTCCCTAGTTGGACTGTTTACATATTGTTTTAAGAAGCCCTCCTGGATGTTCCTTACAAACTCTGCCCCGTCTAAGCCCCTGGCACTAAGTGAGTTATTATATATACATAACAGTACTGATGATGGCAGACAAAGACACGAGTCGAAAGACAGTAGGCACTGACGCCATGCATGTGAGTGTTTAAAACAATTAAAGCATTTAATTTGCACTAACCGAAAGACAAGCTTTGTGAGACCGAATGCCCTCCTGGGCCAAAGGGGAAACATGAGTAGTGAGTTCGAACATCAGAGCCACGGACATGCGTTCTTCATTATAGATATATGGGGAATCAGGCATAACACATAGAGACCATATGAATCCCGAGATTTCGTAATAGCTCCATGCCTGACAAGAGATGCCTTATTGCAGGTACACAGAGGGGCAAACGTAACACGTATGCAATTCATAAACGCATTGAAGACAGATAAAGACATAAAAGCAAAACTTTCAACATTCTTGAGCATCCATGACATACACGGCAACCAACTGATTGAACACAGCGTCATTATAAGAAACCCTTCAATTATCGTGAAATTGAAAAGCAAGTTCTGGGTCATTGGAATATTGGGAAATACAGAGAGCCAACAGAGGAAACCGATTTAACAATGAACCGATGCTGCTGTGGTGGCCTTTTACTCCCTGTTGCAACAGGCAACTACAGAAATTATGTTCAGTATGCTTGGTACAGATTGTGTTGGGTTGTCATTGTGCACCTTTTGGAGCCCTGGAATTTTATTCCTCCGGGGATAATCTTTGAACAGTAATACTCTCAAAACATCTGCACTCTCATGTCGCAATTCCACATTCACCATGCTAAAATCTATCGTTTTAAACCACCACATGGTCTTCTCTCGAAAGAGCCTGCTGGTTTGTTTTGCTCCCAAATAAAGCGTCGAAAATACCCATAAATATCTTCCATATCTTGAGGAATAACATGTAATTTGATACCCATGTGCAACTGTTAGCTGTTATGAACTATTTCGGCACTGCGCCCAAGGTAGAACACTTTTACTTGGATGAAAGTTGTCAAAAGATGTTGATCGATGGACGTAAACTTGGATTTTTCCGCAAGCAGTTACCTACCTGGGATGAAATGTGCACTGTATTATTGGTACTGTCGTAAAGTGTGGAAACATCCGCATTCACTTTATGGTGTAGTCAGCAGTGTTGAGGCTCGATATTGTGTTAACATGGACACTTTGGCGAAATATCCAAAAAGCACCAATACGTTTTCAACCCTATTTCTGCACATTGTTGGACTGTGAGAGGAAACCGCAGCACCTGGAGGAAACCCATGCAGACTCAGGGAGAACAAGCAGACTCCTCAGAGACAGTGATCGAAGCCGGGATTCGAACCTGGAACCCTCAAGCTGTGAAGCAACTGGTGTAAACATTATGCTACCCTGCTATTGCCGATGTCAATTAAAAAAAGTCGCGTTGGGCAGTTGGGAAATCCAACGTATTTTGGCTGTGTTATGAAAGGGAAAATATTTTTTCAATTAGAATTGATTAAATAATATCAATGTCTTGTTGATTCAGGGGGACCTGAATATTTATTGCCCTTGGATTTTCGATAATAAATGAATGACGTGACATCAAGATTTGTGGATAGAAACCGAATGTTTGCTTGATTGATCGGAGTTAAATTTTGAAGGGCTGGTTCCTCAAGCTTTTATAAATTGCATCACTAATTTGATATCGCAGTCCAGGCATTGTGGCAAGATTTACGGTCAACCAGCGGGTTAATGTGTCCGCAGTCCAGGCTCTATATTGTCTTAACGCACAGGCACTTTGGCGAAAGATCCAAAAAGCATCAATTAATTTTCAAACCAGGTTCTGCGACAGTTGGGTCAATCTAACGCCATGGAACTGTGCATCAGTATGCCTTTCTCTGTTTCTCACACATTTATTATTCTGATTATAGTGAGTATTATTCATCTTTAAAGGACGTAGGCTTTGCTGGTTGGGCCAGCATTGGTTTCCTGTCACAAATCGCCGTGCAAATGTGGTGCTGAGCGGTCTTATTGACCCGCTGCAGTCGATGTATTGTGGGTGCACCGACACATCTTCAGGAAAGCAGTTACAGGAATTCTCGCAACGACACTGAAGGAAAGTCAATATATTTTCAAGTCAGAATAGTGAGGGACCTGAAAACGTACGTCCAGCTGGCGTTGTTCCCACATATCTGCTCTCATTCTGTTTGTGGAAGATATAGGTCGTGGGTTTGGAAGGTGCAGCCTCATGAGCCTACGTGAGTTCGTGAAGTTAATCTTGTCGGTGGTGCATACTGCTGCTGCACGTCGACCGTGAATGGAGTGAATGCTTATGAAACTGGAACTAGTCAAGCGGGCTCTTTGTCTTGAATGGTGCCGTGCGCCTTGAGTGGTTTTGGAACTTCACACATCCAGGCCAGTGAGGATTATTCCATCAGACTCCTGAATATTGCCTTAAAAGAGGTAGACATGCTTCTGGAATTCATGAGGTGAGTTACTTCCCGCAGATTTCATCGTCTTTTTAAAATTCATTTTAGGGATGTGGGCTTCGCTGCTTAGGCCAGTATTTAATTCCCATTCGTAGTTGTCCTCGAGCATGCGGCGGTGAGTTTCCTTCTTGAACTGCGGCAGCCCTTGAGGTGCAGGTGCACCCATTGTCTTGTTAGGGAGAGAGTTCCAGGATGTTTTCCAGCGAGAGTGAAGGAACGGCGATATATTCCCAAGACATACAGGTGAGTGACTTCCAGGTGGTGGGATCCGCAGGTACTTGCTTCTGTTGTCCTTCTCGATGATAGAGACCATGGCTTTCGAAGATGCTCTGTAAACAACGTTGCTTAGTCACTGTAATGCATCTTACAGATAATTTACTCATCTCGCGTAGTTCGCCGGTGGTGCAGGGTTCGAATGTTCGAATGGAAGATGGAGCAACCAAACGGGCTGCTTTCTCTTTGATGGTCTCGGGCTTTTTGAGTGTTGTAGGAGCTGCACTCATGCCGGTAAGTGGAGGTTAGTCTACTACACTCCCGACTTGCGCCTTGTAGATTGTCGATAGGCTTTGGAGGTTAGGAGGCGAGTTACTCGCCATAGGATCCCTTGTCTTGGACCTGCCCTGGTAGGCACAGTATTACTATGCCGATTCCAGTTCCAATTATGGTCAATGGTAACCCCCAGGATGTTCATTGTGGGGAATTAAGCGATGATAAAGCCATTGAATGGCAAGGGGACGTCGATTTATCCTACAGTGGTGAGCATTGTTGCTTCACAGCGCCAGTGCCCGAGGTCCAATTCCCGGCTTGGGTCACTGTCTGTGCGGAGTCTGCATTTTCTCCCTGTGTTCGCGTGGGTCCCTCCGGATGCTCCGGTTTCCTCCACAAGTCCCGAAAGATGTGCTAGTTAGGCAATTTGGACATTCTGAATTTTCCCTCCCCGTACCCGAACAGGCGCCGGAATGTGGCGATTAGGAGCTTTTCCCGGTAACTTCATTGCCGTATTAATGTAAGCCGACATGTTACAACACAGATTATTTAGATGGTGATGATTATTGTTATTATAGAAAATGGCTATTGCGTTGCACTTGTATGTTGCAAATGTAGCTTGCCACTCGTTAACCCAAGCCTGGGTACTGCCAGCTCTTGCTGTATTTGGACATGGACTGCTTCATTACCTGAGGAGTCACGAATGCTGATGAACAATGCAAATTTATCTTCATGCATCCTTAATTCTTACGTTACAATGGAAGGAAGATCATTAATGAAGCAGTTGACGAACGTTGGGCCCAAGCCTCTACCCTGAGAAACCTCTGCAATGATGGCCTGGAGCTGAGATGATTCACCTACAACGATTACAACCATTTTAGTTTGTGGCGGGTATGGCTGCAACTAGTGGAGAGGTTCCCCACTAATTTCCTTTGACTCAAATTTAGCTCGTGCTCCTTCATGCCATAATCGGTCAAATACTGCCTTGATGTCAAGTGCAGCCACTCACACCTCACATATAACGTTCAACTCTTCTGTTATCGTTTGACCCTAAACTGTAATAAGATCTGGAACTGAGATACCCTGGCGGAACCCAAACTTAGCGTTCGCAATCAGGTTATTGCTGGGTCTGCTGAGCGTCCGTGATCAGGTTATTGCTCAGTCAGTGCAGCTTGATAACACTATTCATGACACCGTCCATCAGATTGCTGATGAAGGAGATTCAACTGATTGGGTGGTCACTGGCTGGGTTGAATTGATTTGTTCCCTGTTCATAGGACACACCTGTGCAATTTTCCAGATCGATGGGTAGATATCAGTGTTGTAGCTATGCTGGAAACGCTTCGATATGTGTACAGCAGGTTCGGGAACAAAAGACGGCACTACTTTTGTCGGTTCTTCATTGAATCCCTACACTGCAGACGGAAGCCATTTTGCCCATCGAGTCTACCCCGATTCATTGACTGAGCACTGTCCACGGGCCCATTCCCCCTTATCAAGGCCAATCCACGTTACGCACATACATCTGTGCACAGTGGAAGGAAACCGGATCACCCAGACGATCCCATGCAGAAACAGGGAGAACGAACACACTCCACACAGACAGTGTCCTACGGCTGAAAGTGAACACGCATCCCTGCCATTGTGAGTCAACATTGCTAACCACTGTACCACCGTCCCTCCCAGTAGCCACTGTATTAATGGACAGGTACAGTTTAGTTTATGATCACGAGTAAACCACAGGATGTCGGTAGTCCTGGATTCAGTGATGGGAACGCCATTGAATATCAAGGAGTGACAGATTGATGATCTCTCACTGGAGATGGTAACTGCCGGGCACTGATGAGGCACGTATGTAACTTGCCATTTCACAGCGAATGTCAGGATATTGTTCAGTTTTTGCTGCATTTGCACGTGGTCGGCTTCCCTGCCTTAGGTATTGCGAAAGATGTGGAAAATTATGCAAACATCCCCAGATCTGACCTTTCGTTGACAGAAAGGTCATTTTTGAAGCACCAGCAAACGATTGGGCCCAGAACAGGACCCCGAGGAACTCTTGCAATGATCTCTCGGTCTGAGATGAGGAACATACAACCAGCACTACCATCCACTTTTATGCTAGGTATGACTCCACCCAGTGGAAGGTTGCACCGTGATCCCAATTTTTTCCAGCTTCGGTCGGCTCCTTTATTGACTTCATGGTTAAATTTTATATTAATGTAAGCACTTTCACTTCACATCTGCTGTTGAGCTCTACTGTGCATGTTCAAACCAAAGCTGAAATGGAGGCAAGAGATGTATAACCCTGGCTGAAATCAAACTGAGCATCAGTCAGCAGCTTATTGCTAAGTAAGTGCTGCTTTGTGGTGATGTTTATGACCACACCCATTCCTTTACTGATCATTGACTGTCGAGTAACAGGGAAGGTTTCAGAGTGTTTGGATTTGTCCTACTTTTCGTTTTCAGGCTAGATGTGAAACGTCTCCTGATTGCTGTGTAGATTCTCGCTCATTGTTTCCTTTGGCGCTCTCCCTTTGATTGGGGAACCATACTGCTGCATATGTAGACACATATATTCAGATTGCACTGAAAAGAAGCTGAAACGCAAACAAAGGGGCAGAATGGGTAAGTATTTGACATCCAACATGCAACGGGACATTTTCTATATCTTCTCATAGAACATAGAACAATACAGCGCAGTACAGGCCCTTCGGCCCACGATGTTACACCGAAACAAAAGCCATCTAACCTACACTATGCCATTATCATCCATATGTTTATCCAATAAACTTTTAAATGCCCTCATGGTGACCTCCCGTCACCGCAGGACAATTCGGGTCCCTCGTGTTCATGAGGTTAAAGCGAGATTTGGGATTCAGGACTTTAGTCTCCTGGCGTGCTGTTGACATTTTAAAAATCATGTGCATTGGTGAATGCATCGACAAGCTTATTTTTCTCTTTTTGTGCTCTTACTTATATTCGTGGGCAGTTAAAGCCCATGTGACACAGCGTCACAAACATATCCTGGAGTTGATCCCAAAGACGACTATCTGCATGTGAGAACTAAAACATGCGAATAGTTGAGTAAAGAGTGGCAGATCAAGGTAAAAGGAAACGGCAGCAACAGCGACATTCTCGTACATTTTAACTCCCAATCGGAACAAAAGGGATGCGGTCCCTATTCCGTCCGGCTTTTATACAATCTAATTGTGAGCCCTAGCTTTGATGGTCTTCCAACCAATAGTTGGAATCTCGCATCACACTCGTTCCACGGAAACATCGATTATGTTTTCTCCGTGGGCCTTTCGAGTATTAATACACAAGTCCCCTCAAGTCCGAAGATTCATCAACATTTCTGGACACAATAGAAACGAGAACTTTGCTTGATTGAACCGAATTCAATTCTGCAGGGCTTGAACATCAACGTTTAGAAAGTGCGCCACTGATGGTGATATGGCAGTCCAGGCATGGTAGCAAGATTTGCGGTCATACAGCGAGTTAATGTGTCCTCTGCCAAAATTCCCATTACAGGTTTGACTTCGTTTTAAGAGAATATATGGCGAAAGCTCAGAAATTGTTTTTTGAAACCAAGTTTTCCACCTGTCACTGTGGAAGTAAAGCGTTCTCCTATCAAAACAGTTTGGTTAGAAGGGAATTATTTACATTGCTTTTCAAAATAGTAACGATTGAGAAGGTTGAAGTACGTAAGCTGTTAAAAACACATCTGCGCAAGGCAGTGGACAAGTATACATACCATATAATTTATGCGGGCGTAGGTAGATTATAACCAGCATTGCAAATCCAAGTTTTACGGGAGGTGACGCAACTGTGCAAATGGAATCGCAAAGAACATTGCAATTATGCATGGTAGCATAGTGATTAGCACAATTGCTTCACAGCTCCAGGGTCCAGGTTTGATTCACGGCTTGGGTAACTGTGCAGAGTCTGCACGTTCTCCCCGTGTGTGCGTGTGTGTGGGTTGCCTCCGGATGCTCCGGGTTTCAGCTACAGTCCAAAGATGTGCACGTTAGGTGGATGGCAGTTAGGATCTAGTGTCCCACGTGGCAAGGGTGCTGGCCCCTGAATAATAGCGGATTTGGTCAGGTGTGACGCAAGCTTTTCAGTCGTGAAATTCGACGAATTCGGCATTGGCGTCAACACTTAGCCTCAGAAACGGAGAGTCCCGCCCTCTTTTTTCCGCCGTTGGTCAATTGCCATTGAAGTCACGCAGCGTGGCCGGAAAACACACGGACTGGTGCGTATGTCTTGCAGACAAGAGCATTCTGAACAATATTCAAACCTGTATATTCAGCGCAGAGTTAATGCTAATAGCCTGGATTTTTTTCCACAGCCGTCCTTTCACGTTTTCCCCCATCACTTAAATAAAGTATGTAAATGCAAAGAGTTCGATTCATCTTACTTTTGCAACATGGTTTTGAAAATGTTTCAGGTACTTTCCGAGCCTTTGTTAAAGTTCGGTTTAGAGTATAGATTTGCAGCCTTCTGGGCTCTGTGTATTGACCTTCACAACACGGAAACTGGAAATATTGTTCACACCTATTAACGTATTACCAACAGATCTTACAAAATCCAACGATGGTAGGAAAGCAATAAATTACTTTTTATGAAGCTGCTGGAAATTGGGAGAAACTGAGCAATTGTAGCGAGTATTCTTTGTTCAATGAAAAAACGTCAGTCTTCTTAAATCCATAAACAAATTGCAGCACCTGACTTCATGATTTGTCAAATGTTTTCGCATGTTTCGTCAGCGTTCTGCTTTGAGGTTAGATTGTCTTTCCTTGGTTTCTTATTGATATTTATTGGAAAATGGAAAGCTGGCAAAAATGTTCAGTGGCGTGTTTTAATTTCACAGAAGAATTGACAAAAATCAACGATAGTTGTGTCCGCAATATTCAGGTTGTTTCAATATATATGCAACAGTACTGATAGATGGCCTAGCACGCAAGACACGAGTCGTCAGACAGTAGGCACAGAGGCCATGAATGTGAAGGTTTAGAAAATTTAAAGCAATTCACTTGCACTAACCGAAAGAAAAGAATTCTGAGTCAGAATGTCCCTCCTGTGCCAAAGGGAAAAAAAGGGTACTGAGTCCGAACATCAGAGCCACGGGCATGAGTTCTACAGTACAGATACATGAGGAAACATGCAAAAGAATAGAGACCACATGAATCCCAAGTTTTCGAAACAGTACTATGCCTGACCAGAGGTTCTTGAGCTTCCATGAGTGACAGGGCAATCACATATTTGAACTCAGCGTCATTGAAAGAAATCCTTCAATTATCGTGAAATTCATGTTGTTGATCCATTTGAAGGTCATTAAAATATCTGGAAATACACAGAACCAATAGAGCAAACCAATTTAACAACGAACCGATGCTACTGTGATTGCCTTATTTCCCTGTTGCAACAGAGAACTATAGACATGAAGCTGAACATGCTTGGCACAGATTTGGAGGCCAGGAATGTTATTCCCTGGTGCTAATCTCTACAGAGTAAAACTCGCAAAGCATCTGCACATCTTTTCCCAGTTCCACATTCACAATGCTAACATGTAATCTTTTTACGCGTGAACTTGTCTCGAAACAAGCTGCCAGTTCTTTTTTACTCCATAATAACGGATGGAGAATTACCATTCACAAATTTGAGGAATAACATGTAATTTGATGCACATTTATTCCGCAATAGTTAGAAATTATTGCGGCACTGCATCCAAAATCAAACGTTCTTTTGAGTGTGAACGTTATCAAAATATTCACATATGGGAGTGCAAATTACTGTTGTGAATTGACAAAATCTTCAGATGGTTCTTGGCAGACATTTTGTCCAGTAGATTATTTCGTAGTCGTCCAATTCAGAAGTACAAAATGCTTTCACAGAATGAAGAAAATATGGTGGTTTTGCATCGGGACATCTTAAGTTTCGCAGTGAATGTACCAAGCCGTATGCTGCATAATCCACTTGACATGCGATGAGATGTAACATGAAAGTGCAAGTTTTTGATGTTTTTCATGTGCTTATCTAATTTTTTCATTGCACACAGAAATTACAAAGGTCAAAGATGGTATGCAGCCATTTCATCTTTTATTTTATTATTTCTAAATTCAATTGGGAGGGAAAGAACGAAGTTGCTCAGTGTTACTTATTAAACGGCTTGGAAAACACAGTTTTCGTGGACTATTTTATTTTGAAACAAGACAGTCAATGATATGGTGACGTATAACTGGAAAGACGCGGTTATTTTTCATGTCCGTTGTGGAGTATTATTATGCTCTTTGAAGTATGTCACATTCAAGCACAGCGTGGTCAAATATCTGAAAGACATGAATATATATATATATAATTATATACAGGTATATATATATAATCTGATCAAACCGAAAACGAGTGTAGCGAGACAGAAAGTCGCAAGCCCATAGAGGAAAGGCGAGTGCTGAGTTCGAAATTCAGTCTCACCGTCATGCCTTCTTCAACAGAGCTAGATAAGGAAACATGCATTTTGTTCCACTCCCAGGAAGATCTTGTGATTTCGAAACTGCACCCTGTCTGCGCATAATTGGCAAAGCACAGGTATATGAAGGTACCGATTGTAGAGGTATACAATTTTTAAGACATGGAGGGCTGAAAACGGCATAAAGGCAAGACGTTCAGCGTTCTTTAGCACCCATAACGCATTCGGCAATCAATAATATGATCATCACAAGTCTTGTTTCTGACGCAATCACAGAATCACTGCTTTTTAAAGAATTTCTAATGTGATAAAGATGCGAAAGTATAGGAATGTTTTTTCATACGTTTCTTCCCCTTACTGCGCCCATTTCAGTAGTTTGATTAATTCACAATTACATTGTGCAAACCCATTGCGACAGCCTATTTCTATCTTAGCGCTATGTGGCTTCAAGATCTGTTATGTGCTTTCAGACCTTTCTCAATCAAACCTTTCTCTATCATACACAGACACCCACCCGGGGCCGTAATTGAATTTGATTCTCTGGCGGATATAGATACAATCATAAGTCTATGGGGAATCTGCTCGGTGTTGAAACCGTGCAACATCTTATCTGCAGAATTCGAAAGACAACAGCACGGTATTAGAACATAAGAACATAAGAACTAGGAGTAGGCCATCTGGCCCCTCGAGCCTGCTCCACCACCATTCAATGAGATCATGGCTGATCTTTTGTGGTCTCAGCTCCACTTTCCGGCCCGAACACCATAACCCTTAGTTCTTTTCTTCTTGAAAAAACTATCTATCTTTATCTTAAAACATTTCATGAAGGAGCATCTACTGCTTCACTGGGCAAGGAATTCCATAGATTCACAACCCTTTGGGTGAAGAAGTTCCTCCTAAACTTAGTCCTAAATGTACATCCCCTTATTTTGAGGCTATGCCCACTCGTTCTGCTTTCACCCGCCAGTGGAAACAACCTGCCCGCATCTTTCCTATCTATTCCCTTCATAATCCTATATGTTTCTATATGATCCCCCCCCCCCCCCGCCTTTCTCAATCATACACAGACACCCACCCGGGGTGTTTAGCACCGGACTAAATCGCTGTCTTTGAAAACAGACTAACGCAGGCCAACAGCAGTGTTCAATTCCCGTACCAGCCTCCCGGAAGAGGCGCAGGAATGTGACGACTCGGGGCTTTTCGCAGTAACTTCATTTGAAGCCTACTTGAGACAATAAGCGAAAGGATGCAGGGAAAAATCTATATTTCGCTGTGAGAAACAGATACAACTGTATGGGAAAGCCTGAACAGAAAGGTTGCATGGAAAATTGGCCAGATTGGCAGATAAGTCAAACATCAGAGCCATGATCATGAGTTGTTTAACATCACAGTCACGGGGACAGATGCACAGCTTTGAACGCCCAAATGTATGCGTCCTCTAGTTCACCGGCTGATACACTGTCCGACAACAGGCTGGGAAGGAGGCTGTCAATAGATGGAGAAGTTCAAATTAGATATGTTCATCAGTATATATGACAGTCGTGATAGTCGCAGGTAAAAAGAAAACCACGGAATAAATGAACCAATATTTGACATCAAACTTCACTGTAGATTTTACATAAAACAGTCTAAAAATATGTTTGATTCAGGACAAGGAGCAGGAAGTCGAAATGTGCCGAATAATAATTACAAGTAACGAGGCACTGAGACCTCTATGGGCTGCACACTGACAAGCATCCATGTGTAATTTTATTCAATTGAAGTGGCTCAGCAGAGGTGACATAGAATCATAGAAACATCTAAAATAAATGCAGGAGTTGATTCAGCCCCCTGAGTCTGCTCTGTCATTCATTATGATCAGTGCAATTAATTAAGTTCAATTCCCTTAACCCGCTTTCCACCATATCCGTTGATCCCTTTAGCCCAAGGGCAATATCTCCTTCCAGTTTAAAATTACACATTTTTGCCTCAAGTACACACTGTCGTAACGAATGCCGCAGATTCACATTTTCTGGGTGAACAGATTGTTCCTCACCTCAACCCTAAAAGGTTTTCCTCTTATCCTAAAGCTCCGAGCTCCCCCAACATTGGGAAAGTTCTTTCTGAATCCACTCTGCCTAATCGTGTTAGAATTTTGTAAAGTTCTATGAAATCCCCCTGAATTTTCTGGAACTCAAATGAATATAATCTGAAAAGATTTAACCTCTCCTTTTATGAAACACGCGGAAAACCAGGAAAGCGGCTGGTAACACGTTGCTGCACTCCTTGAATAGCAAAACACCCTCCCTCATATAAGTATATCAATACAGGACACAATGATCCAGGTGCGGCCTTACCAAAGCCCTATACAATTTCAATAAAACATCTCTATTCCGACACTCAAATCCACTCGCTGTGATGGCCAACTACACCCTTACTTTCAGCAACTGATGCATGAGGGTGCCTAGGCTCGCTGAATATTCACCTCTCACAATTCACACCACGTCAAACAATAATCTTCCTTCCAATTTGCGCCTCAGAAGCAGATAACCTCACATGTATCCACATTATATGTGCCCACTCACTCATCAATCCCATTAATTTCTGTGAAACCATTTATTTACGACTACCAATTTCCTTCACGCCCTCAAGTTGTGCTTATCAGACTTCCCTGTGTATCATTCATGTCTTCATTTGGAAACACAAAAGGAAAGCACAGATTTAGTCCCTGAGCCATTTGTGTGTTTCCTGTTTCAACTTTAAAGTTGGGACTGGTTACTTTAGTTTTAAGTTTACAAAATTCACAGATTCTGGGATCGTTGAATTAACTGGAAATCAAAAAAGGGAAAATCGGCAAGTCCGGTTAATATATTAGAGCAAATCGAACATTTCAGTAACACGCACAATAAATGAATCATTTGTTTTGTTTTCTTATAAAGACATATAAAGACATGTCGGCATGCACTCAAAGGTCTCTGAGATACTCAACTGTTCTCAACATGTCCACATTGTTTGAGTGCGCAGGTAATATGTTCGATCATTGCAGAGTTTCGAACTAGGTATTTGGCAATCTCAAGGATTTTACGCAGGGTCAGCCAGTAAGGTCATTTGTACCATCATTCGTATAATTTATTCCATGTGTGCAATGCGGTGCAGATTAAGGGCAGTCAGAGGAATTGCTGTTGGTCGTATGCCAGACAGAATTTAGTCGAATGAGGAAAACCCAAGCTCCTGCTCCAGGTGCAAAAGATCCTCCTGAATAGTTGTTTGGTTAACTTTCAGGAAACAAAATATACGCATCGTTGGTTTTTTGATGTCTCGAGCTAAATTTAATTCTGCAATGCTTGGGCCTCAAAATTTAGAAATGTCGTCACTAACTTAAATGGGTAGGTGGAGGTAATTTTGCCAAATTTGTGGTTAGATGGTGAACTTCTGTGAACGCATCTAAAATGTATTGCACTACGTTGGCCTCCTTTCTTACAATATGTGGTGGAAACGGCTCACTGAATTGATTTTCACAGATTCTTGCCGGCATTATCGATATAGCTTATTTATCTATGTCGGTCAGGCTGGATTTCATTGAACTGGCGTTCAGATGATTTAGAACTGACATTCTTAGGGCAGCACGGTGGCACAGTGTATTAGCTCTGCTGCCTTACTGCGCCGTGGTCCCAGGTTCGATCCCGGCTCTGGTTCGTGTGGAGTTTGCACTTTCTCACCGTGTTTGCGTTTGTTTCGCCCCCAAAATCGAAAGATGTGCAGGAGAGAGGTGCAGTGCACACGCTAAATTGCCCCTTCATTGGAAAAAATTAATTGGGTTCACGAAATTTATAAAAACAACAAAAAAAAATTATATCATTCTTCATGTAATTGGATAGTCAGACGCCTTTTCATCGGGTAAAAGAGTCAAGTACAGGGTGACAAAAGGTTTAAAGTGCGCAGGGAAAATTTTTGAATTATTGTGCGAGGCACTTTTGTACACAGAGGATGGTAAATATATAAAACGCGGTGTCTGGCGAGGTGTTGGGTTCAGGCACGCTGGCGGCATTTAAGAGGCATCCAGACAAATATATGGATAGGGTGGGAAGGGAAGGATACGGACTCTGTAAGCGCATATGTTTTAGTTTAGACAGGGACCATGGAGTGTCGAGTGGCCTGTGTCTGTGCTGTATTGTTCTTTGTTTTTTTTTGTCCTGTGTAATTAAGATCCTCAGAACTCAGAACTAGACGGGAGTGCAATCGTGTTCGTTGCACATGTTTAATGTTGATATAGATAGATTCTTGCTGGTCTGAGAAATCAAAGGTTATCGAGAATAGCGTCAAATGCGGAATAAGAAACAAACAGGTGGGCCATGCTTTATGAATGGTGCAGCAAATTCGATGGATCGGATGAACTTCTCATGTTCCTATTTTTCTTTCTTGATTATTCACTGCAATGAACAGCAACTATGAAAAGACAACTTAATTTATCGTTTGCGCTCGTTATTACTGAAACTTTCCTGTAAGTAACTGCTTTTTTTCAGGAAGGATGGAAGATCACCTGTTGTTAGGGCTGGAAACCAACATATGTACGGGGAAAATACATCTTAAGTCATGTGGTAAAATTGGCGTTATTGATTTAGTGCCCACCTTGTCCTGACCGAACACGTGGGCTTATCTCCAGGTCCGGCATTGTTAGTCTTGAGAGGTCCCCAGGCCTGTCGTTTACGCGAGTCACAAAGAATTTTTTTTTAAACTGGCGAAAACGTGTCAAATGCACTGACCGGCAAGAATCATTTGTTGGCTGCGAGTGACGGAGCTGCCTCACTGCAAGAACTGGATACGGTAAGGGAATCGTAGTTGTTTTTTTCTGATTAAACTGTGCCACGTTGATTATGTTCACCTTTCAGTAATTTTCGAGTTCTAATGAAATCAATTCTAACTTTTTGAACCTCCTCTTCATGTTCCAAATCTGAAGACTGAGTAAAATATTGGTACTCACCTTCGCATTCTGTTCAGAATAGTTATGTCCATCGTCTAATGTGGTGACCAGATGTGCGTACAAATTTGCAAGCCTGGCTGAATTAACAGTTCCCTCATTGAATTGATGCATTTGTATTCAATAACAAAAGAATAGATACACAATCCATGTGCTTTGTTGACCACCTGCACCCCATTTCCTGCAACGTTTATAAAGTTGTAAACAGGCTGCCAATTCTCTTATCTCCTCAAAGCCTCGCAATTGATTCAGATTTTTTGAGAGAGGAGGTGTTATCTTGCACAATGTCAGGAATAATAGGGAAATTATCCACGAGGGTATCCCAACTTGGAACAACGATTCGTGGTGTTTCTCACTTTGGTTGGCTTCTAATTTGTTGCTCGTTGTGTCTTTCCTTAATGTTCTCAGTTTCTATAACCTTTGCTCCAGAGTCGCCAGGTATCTTTATGATACTGCCACGAGGTTCAATTTCAAGTACTGATCAATAATTAGTAAGATTCAAATCAAAACACATTCATTATACACAATCAATCACTGCTCATGCATAAAATCTACTTACTAGACTATCTCTAACACTAAAAGGCCTATCCTTAGCTTTGGGTCTGGCCCAACAGGTCAGGGGAACAAATGGCCTTTCGTTCGATTCTGAGTCTGCGGGATTCAGCGCTGGTATGGACTGGTAGCTAGAGCGCCTATCTCGTAGCGTGTGTTGATTGGAGACTTACTTGGTTAATGCGGCAGCTAAGCAGATCACTGTCAAGGGTTGTTTCCAGGTGCTGAGTGACCCTGCCAAGATTGTCGAATTGAACTTGGGGACACGACTCTATAGTCCCCAGGGGCGTTGCGCCGTTCGGGGCGGGGCCCGTATCTGGTTCCAAGTGATTGGACTATGTTCCGATCACTTGGATAGATTTCGCCAATACTGGAGCCGTTCCCTGATCCTTGGACGGTTCCTGAGTGTCCGTTGGCTTTCCTTTGTCTTGGCTCCTGCTGGCGACGAGGAGTCTGGCTTGGCCTTATTCACCTTAAGTGTTTCAATTTTTCCCGGGGATCACTCATTAATATGCTGATGGCTGTTGGTTTCAGTGGTGTCTGGGTTTCTGCAAGTCCTAATAAACAGGAAGCTTTGCAACTGCTAGTATTTCCTGGTTTGACTGAATTTCCCTGCATTCCTTGCGGACCTCCATTTTATGTTCGGAAGTCGCAAACCCAGGTGGCTACAAGCCCTCCTTGAGATCCCTAACACGAAGCGTGAAGGATCACAGAACTGCGCTGTCTTCACTCCCTGACACAGTGAGCATTCTTCCATGGCCTCTACAACCATAACTATGTCATACATTTTAACTGGCAATTCTAAGTTGTGCAATGTCACAACAGGGGCATGCATTGCAACATATAAAAACAACGGTACCTCCCACTATCTTCGATAAACTACACTCACTTAAACAATCAATCATGCTAACTTTTTAACAATACAAAAATAATAGCAGCATTCACATTTTCCTCTGGCTTGGAGGCCAACCACAGAGCTGTACAACCTCCCAGTTGTCTTTATTCACAAAATGATGTTGAAAGAATGTCATTTATTGTAGATTAAGGGGTTCGGGGGCCTGGTGAAAACCGAAGATAGGGGATTTCATTCTGTATACCGGGGTGCTGCAGAATATCGTCAGTACTAAAAGGGATTCAATTACATGTGAAAGGGAGTACCATGTTATAAACCTATCACACTATGATGGTGCGTTGTTACTTGTCACTGGGCTCTGGGTGCTATGGGGAAGTGAATCATTGACGGCCGGGGGTTTGGGGTCATGGGGTTCGCGTTCGCGCGTAACCGCACATACATTATAATGAAAAACACGTATGCCGTCTTCATTGTTCTCTTATTTTCCTTTCTTCTCTTCCTTTTTGTCTCTTCTCTTTTCCTGGAGCTTCTGGAATTGTGTAAATCAAGCATAGTTTCTGTTACTATCTTGTTTAATATCTTGAACTTTAGCATGTCTGTCTTTTAGTGCCAATTTCCCTTAATAATTGGTCACCGTGTGTGACTCCCTCATTTAACCCCCCCCCCCCCCCCCAATATTTGGACTAGACATCTAAGAGAATACTGCTGTGCTGCGAGCCGTCTCAGAGCCTGTGTGATTTGCAATCCTAGTGTTTTTAGGATGTAAATAGCATAGGGAAGTAATCCTAAGGGTGTCTAAACCAAAATAATTTTGAACGTAATTGAGCCAAAATGGGGTGCGTGTGGGTCGCGGCGGGTAAGATTTGGATGGAATCCCCGGGTAGGACGGTGCTCAATGCCGTCTGTGCTCTACCCCAGCGTAGCTGACCAGAGGGGGGGGGTCCTCAGGCAGGGCGGAGACCAATGCCGTTTCGCCACAGCCTGAGCAACCGGCAAGAATGGGTAAGAATGTAGTCGGCGTGGGGGCTGCCTCTCGTGATTACCTTCCAATGAGGAGAGTAGTTATAATTGTTGCCTGCCGACAGAGTAGTTCTTCTGTACTATTGTCTGGGACACACTTGTACTTTTACCAATTTTCTGTCAACAGACTAGTTGCTCTGAACTATTGTCTGGGACAAAGTAAATCATCTCACAATTTTCTGTCGACAGACTCGGTCCTCTGAACTATTGTCTGGGACAACTAGATCCATTAACATCCATTGGCCGTCAAAGGGGTTGGTGACGTGGGGCTGTGAAAAATTTTCCGATTTTACATACAACACATAACAATAACACGACCAAACATGCTGCAGGTCCCATCAGAAAGGACACCGTTTCTGCCAAAACGTTCATTTTTAAAACATAATCTGGACACTTCAGTTATCAGTTGCGAACAGGGTAGCAAAGTGGTTCTCGTTTTGGGAGTCAGACTCAATGTCATCATCTTCTCCCGGATGCCATACTCGTGAATGGCTGAGAGTTGCCAAAGCTGCATGGTGTGACTTAGGGTCCATCTCGTTGTTTCGAACGAACCTGTATGAATTGTCACGGTGCCAGATAGTGGTGTCTAATTCTGTGGGGACGGAGTCGGGGTCGTCATCGTGGGTGGTGGTCTTTGGTGCGGTTTGTTTAGGAATGTGACCAGGAAGGGATCACTTGAATCGTGTTCAGATTCGCTGGGTGTGGGTCCTGTTGCATGGAGATAGTAGGGACGCGTGCTGTGGCTATTGCCTGTGTGACAGTCGCTGTCGCTGCTGCTGCTGTCTGTGTGCGTTCCGGGGCGGAGTCGAGGGTTCGGGGATGGAGTCGAGGTCGAGGCCGTGGATGGGGTGGACGTGTTAGGGTAGGGTAGGGATACGTTGGCTGTGTGCGGGGCGTGGTCTGCTGCGTCGAGCATGAAGTGGTGTGCGTGGTTAGACTGCGAGCCATGTGCCTTGAGATGGTTAATATGAAACCACGCGGTCTTCACGTTGGGGTAATTAATTTTATAAACGGAGGTGCTTACTTTGTCCGCAACGGAGTACGGACCCGAATACATGGGTGACAGGAACGTGCTGTGGTTGTAAATGGATAGCATGACCTGCTGTCCTACTTCAAAATCAGTCGCATGCACTGCCTTGTCGAAACAGGCCTTGCTCTGTTTCTTCCTGGTGCCTAATTTTACTGCGGCTGCTAGCTGAGCCGTTTTTACATTCTCAGCTAGTTGTTTCACTGCGTTCTCGTGTGTGAGGGCAGTCACTTTGGGGCTGCTCAAGTCAAGTCCTAATAGAAATTATGTGCCTTTCCTGGGGCGTCCGGTCATGAGAGTGTGTGGGATGTATCCTGTGGAGGTCGAAACAGTGTTACGCAAAAACATTAGTGCAAAAGGGAGGACTGAATCCCAAGTGGTACTGTTTTGTTGGACCATTTTTCTGAGGGTTGCCTTTAGTGTCCGATTCATTCGCTCCACGATGCCACTTGACTGGGGGTGGTATGCGATGTGGAATTTTTGGGTAATGCCAAATATCGTGAGGACGTTCTTCATGACACGTCCCGTTAAATGGGAACCGATTCAATGCTGCGGGGGAGTCCCCATCTCGTAAATATGTGGTGGGTTAAAATCTTAGCGGTAGTCTTTGCCGTGTTTGTTCTAGATGGGAATGCTTCTTCCCATTTCGCAAACGTGTCTATCACAACTAACACATACCTGTGACCAACCCTGCTAGGGGGCAATGGTCCTATAAAATCAATCTGGAGGTTATTCCAGGAGCCATTAACTGGGCGTATGTGGCTCAGCTGAGCTGACTTTGCATATCTGTCCGGATTGTTTTGGGCACAGATAAGACAATTTTCAACATAGTGCCTGACGTCTTCATTTAAATTCGGCCACCAACAGAGCTGCCTGAGGTGTGCTGTAGTGGGGTTAATTCCCTGATGCCCATGAATATCATAGAACAAAAAATAAGCTGATTCCTGTTCTGTTCAGGAACCACATAAAGGCTGTCTTTTCGGATCATACTGTCATGTTGTTGATTCCCAAATTTCTTTCTCTGTCAGTCTGGCCTCAATAAAAGTTGAGATGGATTCGCACGTAAAAAGAAGTTATTTATTTAGCTTGCAAGCTTAATTCATCTTACAGAAACATAAGAGACATCCAGCCTCTTACACTCCAGAAAGCGACTGAACAAAGAGACAAAAGGATCTCTGCAAAATCAATTCAAATGGTATCAAGTTTAACATACTCGACGCCCATAGGTCAGCCTATGTCCCTCCTGACCTGTTTGATCTATTCTGATTGGCTCACTTCCAATCCCTTTCTCTGGCCTCTATCAATGCAGCATCACTCTCATAGACACACCTCTTCCTGCTTTTTCCATGCGGTCTCAAATCCCTTTGTCCCGAACTACCAGAATCAAAGTGGCTTATTTCTACATTACATTAACTAGTATCTCTAAAGTAACTATTTTATATCACATTCGTCATTCCCTACTTTTATCATTCCATGATAACCGAACTATCCAATCCATACCTACGGTTCCTCATCTAAAAAGATCCGTCGCTGCATTTCCAATTCCTGTCTTAGCCCCCCTTCATCTGCCTCACCTTCGTGGATTTTAACAGTTAATTTTGTTTTCGGTGATTGGGGCGGTGATCTGATCCAGTGCACCCCGCATTCTACCCATCACACATTTAAGGATGGCCAGGCCCACAAAGATGCAGCCGATAGCTACCACTAGATACATGGCCATATTTATCAACCAGTCCTTCCATCCTCCAAATCCCCAGTTACCCCAAGAGCCAGGATCCTGCATCCCGTCCAAGTGATCCCGTATGCGCTCCATAAATTTAGTGATGTTAGCGGTCAAGTCCTGAACTCCCATGATACACTTGCCCTGTACTATGGCGCATACCCCACCCTCACGGGCCAGAAGATAGTCAAGAGCATACCGGTTCGGCATTGCAAACAACCGTAGCTGAGACAACTCCTTAGTTATTGCCCCGAGGGCTCCCAAGGTTTCATTTCGCAAGATGGTAAGGCCGCAAATAAAATAATTCCGATCACTGACAGCCAAGGAACACCCCACACCTCCCAGTGTCAATACGCTCAGAATGCCCCACCCGGCTGAGTGGCCCCGGTTGGGTGAAAGAACCTGAGGTTTTTTCCAGTTCTCGCAAAATTCAGCAGAGACTGCCCGGCATGCGAACTGATTATGCAGGTTCCACGCCGAAGGGCAGGGGACTGTGGTAGGGACTAGAGTCCCTATAGCAATTCGGCTGGGAAATGGGGGTGACAAAACGTTGGTCGCTGTACCATTAAATAAAAAGTAGTATCCTTGTTCCGTGTGGAGACTAGCATCACAATCAGCATCTCGGTTGCGTAAGGACATCCCAGTAGCGCAGTTTATCCAACTTTGAAATGCCCATTCGGGCCGCCCAGCAATGCGGAAAGCCCGAGTCCCAACAGTGATATGAGAGACATTCGCCCAGCCACAGAGGAGCTGGAGGCCGGCGTTCAATGGAACGCAAGTGGTGTTGTAACAAACGCATTGGCCAGACGCCTGGGTGATATGGCACCTCCTGTCCGTACAGGTGGGAACCAGACATGTTATATTTGTGTCCACCTCTACCAGCAAACAGCCATATCCTTCACTGCTGAAGCAATTCTCGTACGACCGGGAATCCCTATTGGGAGTGAAGTGGCTAGGTATGTACGCCCTCCACCGTCGCAGCCTATCGTACTGTGAATGGGAATTATCCCGAGGAAGGGGAAGGCAAATAGCCGGTGGTGCTGAACGCGGATCATAAGGAAGAGTGACCTGATCGGGCAGTGGTTCGGAATTCTGACAATGAACCACCGTTTGGGGAGTGCCCCAAAGCGGTGAAACAGAAAATAACCTAGATACCGCTGCGGGGTTTGGGTAGCAGACAACCCGTCCCTGGCCATATAGACGGTGGTAAATCTGGTAGAAGAGATTCACACTACCCGGGTTTTCCTCAGTTTGGCCTTTAATTAACTTAAGTGTATCTCCAGGTAACCTACGTTCTAGCTGTACTTCCCTTCTCATACGCCCCGTCCTCTCTCTAGTCCCTTTCTCTTTTTCATAGCCTCTTCCTACACTCTTCTGACAGCCTGATTTTACCTTTATTGTACCACTCTTAACACATCCAAAATCAAATTTACATGTATTCCAAAAACAAGGCAATGTCCATATAATGTTCCCTTCCCATCGCCGGGACCGGTGCAACTGCTTCATGACTCCTGCATTCTCCTTAACTTTGATGACCTTCCATGAGTCGATACCATGTCCTCGTATATGGGGGCAGCGAAGAACATCACCTTTGCATAGGTGATGTATCCTTGTAGATTGGTTGGGGCTACACAGATACATAATATTCCCCTTTTCCATGTCCATCGCCAATAACACGCCAAGCGAAGTGTGGCCAAATATCAGACAGATGATGCGTAGCCACTCCATCATGCTGCACACCTGTAAAATAGCACTGGAGAAGGGAGGCAGGTCAGTATCCGACCTTTTACAGTAGTGGAGATGGACTCAATTTGCAGTGATGTAGGTGGACCCAAGCACTTCGCCCCTCCACTTTAACTGCTGTGGGGGTGGTAAGGAGAACTTGGAAGGGCCCGTCCCATCGCGGCTCCGACCCCTTCCTAGTCCAATTTTTGACCATGACATAACTGCCGGGCTGGACTGAAAGTTAGCTAGGTACTGGGGGTAATGGCTGGTGAGCCGCGTGGACTTGGCCATGGAGTCCCTTGAGCACTTGCGTAAGGGCTAGAACATAGGAGGTCATTTCTTCAGTCATCTGACGAAACTGAACCCGTCTGGGAACCTGCAGGCTCCAAGGAGTTCTAAGAGGCCTGCCATAAAGAATCTCGGCGGGAGAGAGCCGGGCTGGTCCCGCAGGTGTAACCCGCAGCTGGAAGAGGGCAACGGGGAGCAGCTTAAACCATGTCAGTCCCGTGTCTGCTCTTAATTTAGCCAATTTAGTTTTGAGGGACTGATTGTGTCTCTCAACCAACCCGGCCGCCTGCGGTCTGTAAGCACAGTGTAACTGCTGGCGTATGCCCAACTGGGAGCAAAACTCCTTGTTAATTTGTCCAATAAAATGAGGCCCATTATCAGAACTTAACTGAGCTGGTATACCGCACCGGGGAATGATTTCCCACATCAAGACTTTAACCACAGTAGCAGCTTTATTATCGATAGTCGGATACGCCTCGACCCATCTGCTGAACACATCCACAATGACCAAAACATATTTGTAACATTGACACCTTTCCAACTCAATGTAATCCATTTGGAGCGTCTCAAAGGGACCACTGGGCAACGGGGTTTGCCCCTTCCCACAAGGGATACCTTTTCCGGTGTTATATTGCTGACAAATCAATAACCGATTACTGATACTTTGGGCCAACCCCTGCATTTTAGGGTGCCACCAAGTGTCCAGCAACAAATCACTAGTCCTTCGAGCCCCACAATGAGTTGCAAAGTGTACACATTCAATGACCAATAAAGCCAGCACATCAGACATACAAGTCCGATGTGCAGGCATGGTCCATAAAGAGGAAACAGAATCATATGTACAACCTAACCGTTTCCACAATTGTTTATCACTCTCAGGAGCGTCCTCCTGTAACCTTATGACGTCTTGAATGGTTGGCATTGACTTGTCAGAAGCAGACATATTTATAGTAGATCGTTTAGTCTGACTTAACATTTTAGGCACCATCACTTGCTGAATTTGTGCGGCTGTGCGCGCTGCACGATCTGCTCGTTCATTACCAACGTCAACTGGGGTTGTACCATTCGTGTGGGCAGCGCATTTAATAACGGAAATCTGCGCTGGCAGAAGGAGGGCCTGCAGTAGGTCATTAACTAAACCCCGTTTGGATATTTCTGTGCCTGCCGAGGTAAGGAATCCCCTATTCTTCCAGAGTTGTCCGAAGTCATGAACTACCCCGAAAGCATATCGGGAGTCAGTGTAGATATTTACCCGGCGATCTCCCCCAAGTATACATGCACGGGTGAGGGCAAAAAGTTCGGCTTGTTGTGCTGAGTAAGGGGTCTGGAAAGCTGCCGCTTCTAAAATCAGACCATCCTGATCTATGATTGCATAACCGGACAGTCTCCGGCCAGTGGGGCTTACTAATGCACTGCCATCAACATACATAATCATGTCAGGTTGTTCTAACGGAATATCACTCAGATCGTCCCTTATTGTTGTAGTTTCCTGAATCAAGGCTAAACAGTCGTGACCAGGCGCATCGTCATGGACAGGGGACCGCTAAGAAAACAGGCTCGATTGATAGTGGTACAATATTTAAATGTCAGACGTGGATTGTTCAAAAGGTATATCTCATACCTATTCCGACGAGCTGCGGTAAGATGCTGAGTCTGCAGTTGCCCCAATAGGGCGATTACCGAGTGGGAGCTATACATCGTAATATCCTGTTGGAGAGTGATGTTGGCAGCAGCCTGCAAACTATTGTATATCGCTGCCAAGATCTGGGTGCAAACAGGGTGGCCCAACGCCACTGGGTAGGGTTTGGAAGAGTAATATGCTACGGGCCGGTGCTTGTCCCCATGTTGCTGGGTGAGTACCGCTGTTGAACATCCTTCCAGAACAGTACAGTATATCTGGAATGGTCGGTCGTATAGGGGCCTACCAAGGGCCGGTGCTTGTAGCAAGGCCTGCTTCAGGCAACGGAAGGCCTCGATTGCCTCGGTGGTGAGAATAAAGTTTCCCTCTTTACTCGTGTAAGGCGTCAGCAGCTTTGTATAGACAGTGATGTTTGGTATCCACTGCCGACAATAATTCACCATACCCAGCCAATGACGAACCTCCTTGGCTATTGTAGGGGCGGGGAATTGGCATATTGGTTCAATCCTACTGGGTTCGAGACTTCTTTCTGTGGCTGTAAGTAAAACTCCTAAGAACTTAACTTTTCTCTGAGCCACCAAAACCTTTGCTTGTGAAACAACATAACCCCACGAGGATAGGTGGTTCAATAATTGGATCACATCATCCCTATTACTGGGCTCGTCAGGACTTGCCACCAATATGTCATCTACATACTGCACTAGAGTGGAACCATGCTCCAATGTCAAGACCTGGAGTTGGGTCTGAAAACATCTGGAGAAGAGTGTAGGTGAATTGACGAACCCCTGTGGCAGTCGGGTCCAGGTATACTGCTGTCCATTGTAAGTGAAGGCAAACAAATATTGACTTCCAGTCGCAAGTGGGAGGGCAAAGAAGGCGTGCTGAAGGTCACTTACGGCGAAGACCCGGGCTTGAGCTGGAATTTGAGCCAGTATGTGGGCAGGGTTAGGGACGAGAGCATGTAACGGCTGTGCGATGGCATTAATTGAACGTAAATCCTGTACTCATCGGTACTGGTCTGGTTTGGCTGGTTTAGGCACAGCAAGTATTGGGGTATTACATTCTGATTGGCAAGGGACCAAAATACCCTGTTTCAACAGTTCTTGAATTAATTTGTCTATTGATGGAGCAGCTTGAGATTTCAGGGGTATTGCCGAATGGAAGGTAGCTTTACATGATCCTTAATCATTACCTTGAAAGGTGTAACATTTGTCTTTCCCACTTGTGATGGGTATTCCGCCCAGACCTGTGGATTGACATATTCCAACACATCATGTCCCTTGTGATGCTGCAGTCGAGTGTTAATCGTTTCAGGGACCTCAAAATATTTTATGGTAGTGCCGTCCGGCATGACTTGATGTGCGTAGTCTGTTGGATCTGAATGATCCACTGCCCTCCTGACCATTCACCCCATATCCCTGGCATGGTACTGGTCATGGACCTGACGTGTAATATGAGGGCTTACCGAAGCTGACTGTGGCCATAAATGTGGTGATATTGTAACAAAATCGGCTGTACCTTCTTTTCCTGTGACTGTGGCTGTAACCTTGACTGGCCATTCGGTCTCAAGTAATGGCCGGTATTTGTCCTCCAACTCCCTGTTTCGTCCAGTTCTGTCATAGGCCAGGGTAACGTGATGCAGTGACTGTTCAACGTCTAACGTCCACCACTGGGGGGTGATAGAAATATAGCACTGTTGTCTCATCCTCCATGATGTAACCGTTAAACCCTCATCTTCGCATTCTCGCTGTAGCTGGAAGATACACAGTAAATCTCGGGCCAACAAGTTACAGTCCAATCCAATAGTCACTACAAACTGATGTTCTGCAGACGTATTCTCGTAAGTGACTGTCACAGGTTCAGAAATAGGATACTCACACACCTGTCCTTGGAACCCTGACAATTGCTGCGTGTGGTCGGATATTGGTAATTTAAGTGTTGATTGCACAGAAGACATAGCTGCCCCTGTGTCGATTACAAATGAGTGATGTTGATCTCCTATCTGCAGAGAGATAATAGGTTCCCTGTCGGATTGGAGAGTCCTTATGGCTAAATTAGCTAGTCAATCCTGTGTTGGGAAAGGGTTTTCCTGGCAGAAGTCAGTGTTTCTCATCTGTCCTCCCCTTGGTGGGTACCCTCTACTTTGGGTCGAATAATCTCCTTCTACTGTCTGTCTTTTAAAGGGGCATTCCTGTTGCCAGTGATCTACACGGCCGCAATTAAAACATGCATTGCTCCCTCTACTTCTGCCCCGTCCTCGTCTTCCAGTAGACCAATGGCCCCTCAGAGGGGGCTGCGGTTGTAGAGCTGTTGATTCGTTCGGTGGGCCATAAAAATGGGGTGAGGGTCCCTTTGGGTGGGTTTGGTATCCTCCTCTTCGCTGATCCACCCACCCAAAGTCACTATATTGGGGCTCCTGCTGGTAAACTACCATTTCTGCCGCTTGTTGGGGTCGCAGATCATCCTTTTTCATTACATACTCAGTCTTAACCTTTGTAACTGAGCCTCCTTCTTGGCCTACACCCTCCTTCCAGTAAAATCTGACTGCCCTTGCCATCTGGGAAGGGTCGTTCTCTGTCCAATTCATGTTATTACATTTCACAGCAGTAACCACAGAAGGTGGTAGGCAATGCATTAACATAGCACTGTATTGAGGGGAATTCTGACCATTTTGATACAGCAAATCGCCTGACTGCCCCCGGTAGATTTCATTAAAACGCTCCAGAAATTCCTCCGGCTCTTCAGCCTTCTTCGGTTTTACGTCGAAGATAACAGAAAGATTTATGGGCCTTTGAAATGTGCGATTCAACGCATTCAAGATCTGTGTCCTTCTATCGTCGTCTAACGCATAGGCCTGCTGGAGTGCGGCATGACTAGCATAATTCTGGTGGTTAAGATAATTGCGGTACTCTTCTGGGGTTAAAATCTGCTGGACTAGGGCCCAGAGGTCCCTTGAATCAGCTTGATAAATTGAGATGGTAGTTCTCAATGAATCCACGAAGGCAGCAGGAGATTTTTTTCTATCTGGGATTGTAGCCATAATAGCCATCATCTCACTGGGTGTCCATGGGAAGTAAACGTCTATCGTGGGGTTCGCTGCCACAGTCCCTGGGTCGGGGTTTCGCATCTTCCTAATCGGTAACTGTCTCCGAATGTCACCAGGGGGCACTCTAGCTATTTCCCCTGGTTGTTCCAAGACTTCAACGTCTCTCCCTGTCACTAGGGGGAGTTCTTTCTCTTCAAACGAAGTTGTTTAAGCTTTCTTTGTTCCCAAATCTGGTGATTTCTCCTTAGTTTGGGGAGACTTAGGTGATATGCTTAATTGTTTCTGGTGAGCGTCAAGCCCCTCTCTCGCTGTCCGAGATCTTGTCCTAGAGCTAACTGGGCTTGTGGGACAGAGTTCCTTTTGCTCTTTCGGTTGTGAAGTTGGTAAACCAGGACTCATACTATCACCCAAAAGGGCTTGAGTTTCTGGCATATTTGAAATCTGGGGAGCAATGGCTGGGTATATATTATTGTACTCTGGTGGTTCTGGAATGGGCGCAGACCATACTGTGGGTGCAGACGGAACTTTTACTGGCTTTTCCAAATTATTGAGTTTTTCTTCTTCTGTCAATTCAAGGCCAGCCATTGAACTACGTAGTTCGTCTCTTGTGTGACCCGGGTCCTTCCTGTCTCTATTTGCTCTTTTTTTAAATGCACATTCCTTTTTCAAGATCTGTAATGTTTTTAGGTTACCCTGTTCACGAATTGAAAACCCCATTTTAAGGGCGTTATCCTGCCAGCTGGACAACATAATCTTATATTTTTCCTCTTGACAATATTGCGTCCATAATCCAATTAATTCTTTAGTTTTCATACCTTGATTTTTTTTCTCCATATTTGTCCCTGGATTTTCTTAACCATTTCTAGGTCTTTGGTTCCCCCTAGTGGCCATTCATCTCCCATTTTAGTTCTTAACTGTGCTGACAATTTTCTGAAATCCTTCGCTTTGTCCGGATACTTATCACATAATATTTGCAGTGGCATGCCTGGATCATTTGTGCTATCCAAGGAATTTCCCATAATCTCAACTAATCCTTGGAACTGCGTTTTTTCGCCACTACAGTCCAAAGAGAACATTTTAGCATAATCAACTATATTTTTAACACACAGACATATAGAGGTGAACCATTTTCAATTTCAAATGTTACATCTACCTCTCATAACTTAACCCAACCGAATTAACTCACAAATAAAGTTGAACCATTTATATTTAAAATGTTACATCAACAATACAGCCTACCCCAGCCGAATGAACTCACAAATAAAGTTGAACTATTTATATTTTAAATGTTACATCAACAATACAGCCTACCCCAGCCGAATTAACTCTATGAAATCCCATCAATTAAAATGTTAATCCCCAGACTGACCTGTGAATTCGTCGAGGCGGTCTTTCGTGCCAACCGCGAGTGACCAGACTAATCAGACGATAAGAAGAGGGGAACAATCAATGCGCGGTCGTTTTCCAGTTCTACATTGAGGGCCCTTTATTCCCCATCCTCCTGTTCATAATCAGTCTAATTCTAATTTCGCAGTTGGATCAGGATCGCCCTGAAAAATCCCGGTTTTCGGCACCAAATGTTGATTCCCAAATTTCTTTCTCTGTCAGTCTGGCCTCAATAAAAGTTGAGATGGATTCGCACGTAAAAAGAAGTTATTTATTTAGCTTGCAAGCTTAATTCATCTTACAGAAACATAAGAGACATCCAGCCTCTTACACTCCAGAAAGCGACTGAACAAAGAGACAAAAGGATCTCTGCAAAATCAATTCAAATGGTATCAAGTTTCACATACTCGACGCCCATAGGTCAGCCTATGTCCCTCCTGACCTGTTTGATCTATTCTGATTGGCTCACTTCCAATCCCTTTCTCTGGCCCCTATCAATGCAGCATCACTCTCATAGACACACCTCTTCCTGCTTTTTCCATGCGGTCTCAAATCCCTTTGTCCCTAACTGCCAAAATCAAAGTGGCTTATTTCTACATTACATTAACTAGTATCTCTAAAGTAACTATTTTATATCACATTCGTCAATGTGTGGTCAGTGCATTTTTAAACCTATCGTATGGGGTTGTAAATGTCCTTTTAAAATCTCCCTGAGATTACTATCTTGCTTCTGGGCCAGCACTAAATCCTCGATATTAGTCTGTAAGACCTGAACTGCATTCACTGGGACACTTTCGTGGGAGGTGGGGGGGGGGGGGGGGCGGGGGGGAGGGGGGAGGTCCAAAAATGCCCATGCCTAGAACCTGCTTTCGCCAGTGCGTCGCCTTTTACGTTTCCAGGTGGGGAGGAACGGTGGTGACTTCGGACTTTAATTAAAACAAAAGTCCTGTCCTGTGCTTTGTCCAAAATGTGCCGGAGCAATGGCGCTGAAGGGAGGGGTTTTCCGTCCGCGGAAACACATCCTCTTGTTTTACACAGGGGTAGGAATTATGTGAGGCTGTTACAGACATAGAGGCTGTCCGAGACTGCTGCTGTCTGCTGGGCTGGGGAAGGAATCTGAATGATCTATAATGTATGCAATGGCTGCTTGTTCTGCCACCTGCACGCCTAAGTGTCCTGGCAGTTTTAAGGAGATTTTTTCTAGGGCGCACCGCTGGACGTTCTCAACATAGATGCTGCACCTTTAATGCGCCTCCCGTTTAATACAGTGAAAGAACCATCCACATATATTCTCAAAGGTGAGCACGTGTCTGTGTGCTGGAGGCACTGGGTTGAACTACCTATCTTTTTGCGGGGTATTTTTGCGATAAAAGGGCCTGTGTTGTGATGCTGTGAGGTGATTTCACATTTGTGGGGGGGGGGGGGGAGGCTGCTTGGGTACTGAAGGTTGTTGGCTAGGAAAGTGTGGTATTGGTCCTTTTAACAGTGATGTCCCATCCCTGCAAAAGAAGGGTCCATCTGGCTGCTCAGATCTGGCTTAATGTACCGTCCTTAAGTCGTCCATCTAGTAAAAGATGTGTGGGTGTGTGTTCCGTGAGGATTGTGATGGGGTTTAGTCCGGTGATGTATGAAAAGTATTGAACTGCCTAGAAAACTGCGACCAGGTGCCTTTCACAGGCCGAAAATCCCTGCTCCACAGGAACTAGAACTCTGGAGGCGTGAGCCACGGGTCTTAACTGTTCGTGCCGTTCCTGGAGGAACACGTCCGAAAGGGTACAATCTGTGCTGAGCTATCTCTATAGCATCGGGGGAAAGCAGGTCTGGAACCGGTAGTGCGGGGGCTCCAATGATCCGCGCTTTAAAACATCTACAGCATCCGTTTGCTGCGGAAGCCATCCCCAAGGCATTCCTTTCTTTAGGAGTTCCAACAGGGGTGCTGCTTTGGTGGCGAAACCGTCAATATGGTTTCGGCAGTAGCCAACAAGTCCTAAAAACGACCGCCCCAAAGTGACGACCATTTACCTTCCTAATTGCCAACTGAACCTGCACATTAACCTCAAGTAAAAGTGAACAAGAACTCCCAACTCCCTTTGTCCTTCTGATTTGGTTAGCATTTCCCCATTTCGAAAACAGAGTATGCCTCCATTCCTCCTTCCAAAGTGCATAACCTCACACTTTTCCACATTGTACTTCATCTGCCACTTCACCACCCACTCTCCTAGCCTGTGAAAATCCTTCTGAAGCCCCCTGCTTCCTCGATACTACCGGTTCCTCTGCAGGACGACCAGATTTTGTAAAACTACGGTTTTTAATGTTTAGAATTATTGTGATCAAGGCAAAAGAACTATAGTTGGATCTTAATTTTTAAAGGAGGTGGAGCGTCTAATCTGACGCATATTTGAAAGGGCGGGCAGCAGTCTGCGGTAAAATAGAATGAAATCAGGGAGAACTGCATAACTGCTGAACATACCGAGGCCATTATTGACCTAAAAACACCTTTCTTCTGGCCCTTGCTTCGTTCCGTATAATGACTCTCGTTTCAACACAACCTGGTTTTCAGATTGTTATGCTTGTTTCCAATTTCACGATCTTGTTTAGAAAATGCCAGCATTTCTGATCCACTCAACAGTCTCTGATATACCCGGTGACTCAGATTCAGCTCCCTTGTTTGAGGTTTCATGTATAATATAATATAGCTAATATTGCTGGCATGCTGACTTACCATTCGCAAATATAAGAAATCCCCTTTCAAATCAGCTCCAGGTTATTTTCACATCTAGGTCATTGAACAGATCATTTCCTGTCATGTTAATCAAAATGCCAATCAGTTTTATACCAGCTGGGGTAAATTGACGTGGATTTATGAATGACAACCCAGCCTATAATTGCATAGAGACGTGTTGAACTGTCAAAAGAATTTCCAGAACACATTTTTTCTTTGATGATTGGCCAAAGTTCAGAAATATGACAATATCAATAACACTCGAGCATTTCGCATTAATAAAGGGCTACATATTGTGGATTGTAAACTGTTTATGCCAACTAAAATGGGTCACGGCCACAGTTGCAGTGAAACCATTTGATTTATTTTTAAATTGTGTGTTTTTTGATGCGGTTTTGGAATTTGGAAACTATGAATTGAAGGATGTAAAATATGAAAATTAAATTAAAACATTTTCGAAAAAGGGACATATCTTCTCCCCAAAGTTTTGCAATCATTAAATACCAGTATTTGAAGTTCACATATCATGAAACATTCGTTTGTATTTCACTGTCTTCTGTACGACATGAAATACTCCAGTTGTACCTCTGAAGAATCAGACAAGAGATGGACGATGTTTTGGATTCACATGTGTATGGTATTGTTTTTTTCTCGTTATTAGATAGTTCAGTTAGGAATAAGGAACGGAATATTAGAACATAGAACATTCAACATTACAGAGCTGTGCAGGCCCTTCGGACCTCGATGTTGCGCCGACCTGTGAAAACCCAAAAGCCCATCTACACTATTCCCTTTTCGTCCATATGTCTATCCAATGACCATTTAAATGTCCTTAGTGTTGGCGAGTCCACTACTGCTGCAGGCAGGGCATTTCACGCCGTTACTACTTCTGAGTAAAGAACCTACCTCTGACATCTGTCTTATATCTATCTCCCCTCAATTTAAAGCTATGTCCCCTCCTGCTAGACATCACCATCCGATGAAAAAGGCTCTCACTGTCCACCCTATCCAATCTTCTGATCATCTTGTATGCCTCAATTTATTCACCTCTGAACTTTCTTCTCTCTAACAAAAACAGCCTCAAGTCCCTCAGCCTTTCCTCTTAAGATCTTCCCTCCATACCAGGAAACATTCTGGTAAACCTCCTCTGCTCCCTTTCCAATGCTTTTACATCCTTCCTATAATGGGGCGACCAGAATTGCACGCAATACACCAAATACGCTGCACCAGAGTTTTGTACAGCTGCAACATGACCTCATGGCTCCGAAATTCAATCCCTCTACCAATAAAGGCTAACACACCGTACGCCTTCTTAACAACACTCTCAACCTGGATGGCAACTTTCAGGGATCTATGTACATGGATACTGAGATCTTTCTGCTCTTCCACACTGGCAAGAATCTTACCATTAGCCCAGTACTCTGTATTCCTGTTTTTCCTTGCAAAATGAATCAGCTCACACTTCTCCGCATTAAACTCCATTTGCCGCCTCTCATCCCAGCGCTGCAGCTTATCTGTGTCCCTCTCAAATTTGTAACATCCTTCCGCACTGTTCACAACTCCACCGACTTTCGTGTCATCTGCAAATTTACTCACCCATCCCTCTACGCCCTCCGCCAGGTCATTTATAAAAATGACAAACAGCAGTGGCCCCAAAACAGATCCTTGTGGTACACCACTAGTAACTGGGCTTCAGTCTGAACATTTCCCATCAACCACCACCTTTTGTCTTCTTCCAGCTAGCTAATTTCTGATCCAAACTGCTAAATGTCCCTGAATCCCATGCTTCCGTATTTTTTGCAGTAGTCTACCGTGGGGAACCTTATCTAACGTTTCACTGAAATCCATATGCACCACATCAACTGCTTTACCTTCATCCACCTGTTTGGTAACCTTCTAAAATAACTTATGGAGTAATGGATAGAGCAGGGACAGGAATAGTTGTTGCAGGTGCCAGGGTTTAGATATTTCAGTAAGCTCAGGGAAGGTGGTAAAAGAGGGGGGATATTTTGACTGTCAAAGTGTGGTGCATAACGACTGTCCGTTGTCTAAGTCGGAATTGTATAGCATGGTGGTTAGCATTGCTGCCTCACAGCCCCAGGGTCCCGGGTTGAATTCCAGCACCGGGTGACTGTCTGTGTGGGGTTTAACCTTTCTCCCGCGTCTGTGTGGGTTTCGTACAGGTTCTCCGGTTTCCTCACACAGCCCAAACATGTGCCTTTTAGGTGGAATGTCTCTGTGCAACTGCCATTTAGTGTCAAAAAGGTGAGGTGGGGTTACGGGGTTATGGGGATGGGGTGGACGCGTGGGCGTAAGTCGGGTGTTATTTCAAAAGGCGGCTGTAGCTCGATTGGCGGATTGGCCTTCTACTGCACAGTAAAATGTATGTTTCGAAACAGTTGTGAGATTGTTTTTTAAATTCTTTCATGTGTGTGTGCATCTCTCTCTGAAATAAGGTTCATTGCCCAACCCCGAGGGCATTCAAGATTGAGTCACATGTAGGCCAGATAAGGACAACAGATTTACTTCCCCAAAGGGTATTAATGAACCAGATTAGTTTTCACCACAGTATTTTGATGGTCATCATTAGACTTCTAATTCCATATTTCTTTGAAATCAAGTTTCACCATCTGCTGTGGCGAGTCCCCAAAGCGTTACACTGGGACTCTGGATTACTAGTCGAGCAACAATGCCACTACGCCACTACATCTCCTTTTTGCAAAGCAACTCTGGAACTTCCAGGACTGGAGGATTTGGTCGTCGACGACTAATTGACTTCGTCATAGGGAGGAAAATCCCATTCTTGTGTTGGAATTTTTTTAACATTTGATTTGTTCTGTATTCCATATATTGTCCGACTCGTTTTCGACTTCCCCTGGTATTGGTGACGAACAATAAAAATACACATCCAAAGGACTCTGGAAAGAGGAGGGAACAGTGGCAATATTTAATTGTTTCAATCCAGTTAACATAAAAAGACCCGGAAAGTCATAGAGTCGCCCATCGCATTCGGCCCACCGATTCTGCACAGAAAATAATTGCCCTCCACTAATTTCGTTTAGTTTAATTTTTCCTATATCCTTGAATGTGTTGTTTTCTTTCAAATGCTTATGCAAGAGTTTTTTAATGGTTGCGAGGTTGCCACACTCCATTACAGTCCCAGGCCGTGCACTCCATATTCTCACCACCTTCTGAGTGAATGGCTGTTCCCAAGTTCCCTTGGAAACTCCTGCCTCTAACAATTAATCTATGCCCTTGTGATTTACCCCTCAACCGAGGGGATCAGTTACATCCTATTTATCCTGTCACCACCTCATAGTCTTAAATACCTCAATCATATTCTTGGTAAACCGTCTCTGCTCTGTGACAAAAGTAGCCCAATCCTAGCCAGGCTCTCCTTTAAGAATTAGATGCTCAATGTCATGCCAAAACGCGTTGCATCTCCTTTGTACCCCCGACAGTGCAATCACCTCCACCCTAGAATTGGGAGACCAGAGCTGCACACTGTCGTCCAATTGCGGCCGACTTAATCTTCTGGATACTTCCATCATAACCTGCTTGCTGTGATATTCGATGCCACCACTGATACTGACAATTGGCCCTCGTGCATACTTAACAATCCCATTCAACTGCTCTGCCGCTTTCAGTGACGTGTAAGCAAAACACCCAAGATCCATCTCTTCCTCGGTGCCTCCCAGTGCCCTGCATACATTACATTCTCCCTTGTCGTGCGTGTTGTTCCAAAGAGCATCACCTCGCAATAAACATTGTTAAATATGGTCTGCCATTGCTCACCCATCTGGCCAAGCCATCCAAAGATCTCTGCAATCTACGACCCCTTTCTTCACTTTTAACCATCCTACCGATCTTGGTGTCTTCTGAAAAGGTATTAATCATTCCACCCACATTCTCGTCTATCTAATCTATGTATAGCTAACAAGCATTTGGGACACTCAGCATTGATCCCTGTAGTACACTGCTAGACACCGACATCCAGTTACTCAAACAGTCTTCCACACCTACGGTTTGTATCTAAACCAGTTTCGGATCCATCTCAATAGGCTTGATTGAATTCTCTATCTGTCAACCTGCTCAAGCAATCAAACACGTGGGACCATGTCAATTGCTTGGCTAAAATCCAAATAAATGACATCATCTTAACGTTCGTCATTCACACATTCGGTCACTTTATCAAAATATTCTATCAAATTTGTTAGTCCTAACTTCCCCCTGACAAAGACAGGGTGACTATCGTTTATCAAGCCAAGACTTTCCAACTGGAAATTAATTCTCACCTTCAGAATTTCAACAATCTTTTAATTTTCACTGATGTGAGAGTAACATATCTGTAATTCCCTGCTTCAGAGTCCCTGTAATTTCCTGTCTCGCGTCCCATAGCAGCCCGGAATGCAATCCATCTGGGCCTGGGAATTTATCTATTTGTTAAGCCCGTCAAAGCCTCCAATACCTCCTCATTTGCGATATCGATCTTCTCAAGGTTCTCACACAACCATTTGCTGAATCCCGTACCCATGCCATCCATAGCCTGGGTGATAATCGATTAGAACTATTCATGAACACACTAGAAATATCACACAGCTACATATAGAGATTTTCGTCATGGTTTGAAAAGGGCCCTAAATCTTCCGTGGTTAACCTCTTCTATTTAACGTAGGAACATGTTGGAGGTGTACTCTTCCCTTTTCCTTTTCGAATGCCATCCTCTGCTCCGCTGTAGCTTTCATAGAATTAACAGTGCAGAAGGAGGCCATTCGGCCCAGCGAGTCTGCACCGGCTCTTGGAAAGAGCACCCTACCCAAGGTCAACACCTAGAATTTACAGTGCAGAAGGAGGCCATTCGTCCCAGCGAGTCTGCACCGGCTCTTGGAAAGAGCATCCAACCCAAAGTCCACACCTCCACCCTATCCCCATAACCCAGTAACCACACCCAACACTAAGGACAATTTTGGACACTAAGGACAATTTATCATGGCCAATCCACCTCACCTGCACATATTTCGACTGTGGGAGGAAACCGGAGCACCCGTACGAAACCCACGCACACACGGGGAGGATGTGCAGACTCCGCACAGACAGTGACCCATGCCGGAATCGAACCTGGGACCCTGGAGCTGTGAAGCAATTGTGCTATCCACAATGCTACCGTGCTGCCCCTTTGTCTTCAAGTCATCGAGGATAAAATGTCCAGGTGCAGTCCGCTGGCAAAGTTATCATCACTGCCACCAAGGGCGTAGAAGACGCAGATTCGATCCCTGCACCGGGCCACTGTCTGTGTGGAGTTTGCACATTTTCCCGGTGGTTGCGTGGGTTTCACCCCACAACCCAAAGAAATGGTGGGTAGATAGTTTGGCCGCATTATATTGCCCCTTAGTTGGAAAGACAAATAATTGGGGACTCCAATATTATATATAAGTAAAGCGGATAAAAGGTCCTAGTCATCGAGGTTAAGTTTCATTCAGTAGCCTAACAATCCAGAAGTAACGTATGCTGTATTGCTTAACGAAATGGCGACCTGCAATGTACCGAAAAAACTGTAATTCACAGCGTTCCTCGAGGTGATGTAACTGATAATCTGCGCTCAATATAAACTGAGGGCCATCCTGCGTTGCCAAATTACCAATACGTAAACTATAACGATGCGTTCCAAGTGATTTTAATGAGGTGGGAAAACTCCAATGGCTAGCTGTTCCATGGACGAATAGAACATCACTGCGTTAAAAAGAAAAATCAGCTCAGTTTGCAAATCTGGCAACTGAAATCTTGAAAGACGGTCTCCAACATTGGAGTAGACTTCTAAAAAGGAACATGACCAATAATTCAGTGGTAACTTTGCGATAAACTGGCAGTACAAGAGCATAAATACATGAATTCAATTGTCAATTTAATGATAGAAACAATACAGTGCTGTTCAATGCTTTCATTCATTATTTAGAATGTTTAGAATCTTTATTTCCTTGACTGCCATCTAAACGCGGCTTATTTAATGTGATTTCTCCCATGAGCATACTCTAATCCCTGTCGCGTCATCCCGCTTTCCAATCCAGCAAGACAATCGTTTTCATTGTTTTGTGGTTTTGTGGCCAGGGAATTGTAATTTTATTTAAAGAATGTTGAGGGCCGTGCTTTCAGATCTTGTATTGTAAAATTACTTTATGATTTCTCAAAAAACAAGTGCGCATCTGCACCGTATTCCAACGTTTCAAGGCAGGCACAATGGTGTTGAAACGTTTGTCATCATCTTCTCTGATGTTAATAATGCTATGTTGATGAAAAAAAGGTCAAAATACTTGTCCACTGAAATTTGAGAAACTGTTAAATGTCAGGTCAAAACTTTGCACAGATTGTGTAGCTGTCAAATGGTGATGTTAAAACTGACACAATGCTAATATAGCTATACAATTCCAAATATAGGCATGCAGAAATCAATGCACATAAGCTATAAATATCGTACGGCATGCTATTCCGTTCAGACAGCACACATGGCGTCCTTTAATGTCTTCTAAAGTTTGAGAACGAAAGAAAGGCAGGAAACATGAGGCAGAGAAAGCCACATTATTTTATTCATTTCTGGGATGTCTGCGTCGTTGGTTAGGCCAGGATTTATTGCCGATCCCTCGTTGCTCTACAGAAGGTCGTGTTGAGTTGCCTTCTTGAATCGCTGCAGTCCTTGACGGGGAAAAATACCCACTGTGCTGTTTTGCAGAGAGTTCCAGGATTTTGTCCCAACGACATTGAAGGAACGGCGATATACTTCCATGTCAGGTCGGTGAGTGACTTGCAAATAAATCTCCAGGTGGTGGGGTTCCCTGATATCTGCTGCGATTGTCCTTCCAAATGGTAGTGTGTTTGGAAGGTGCTGTCCCAGGAACCTTGGTGAGTTACCACAGTGTTACCACAAGGCTGCTACTTTTCGCCCGTGGTGTAGTTTGGATGTTTGTGGAAGGAGAAGAAATAAAGTGGCCTGCTTTGCTCTGGATGCTGTCTTCCTCTTGAGTATTGTTGGAGCTGCACTCATCCAGGCAAATCGAGAATTATCGACCACAAAAAGATAACATTGTGGCTGGTTTAGCTCAGTGGGTTGACAGCTGGTTTGCGATGCAGAATAACGCCAGCAGCACCGGTTCAATTCCCGTGCCAGCTTACACGAGCAGGCGCCGGTCTGTGTGGCAACCAGAGGCTTTTCACAGTAACTACATAACTGTGAGAATAAAAGGTTAATATGATATATTATTTTATCAAGGTGGAGAGTGAATTAGTTGATTCGTAGGCAAGGATGCTGGAACTTAATAAAGGGAACTATAAATATATGGTGCGTGAGTGGGTATTGATAGATTGGGGAGACTGTCTTAAAGGGATGGCAGTGGATAGGCAATGAGTAACATTCAAGGAATGCACTGCAGCAACTGTTCATTCCTCTCTGGCACAAAAGCAAAATGGCCAATCCATGGCTTACAAAGAAAATTTTAAATTGTATCCGATCCAAGGAAGAAGCATCCAGATTGGCCAAGACAAATAATAGATCTGCGATTATATCAATGTCCTTTTCAAAGAGTGAAATGCATGAAAGAATCGAAATATGAAAGCCACGCCTCTTTTCACTGCGTTGAGACATACGTGAGCTGGCAAATGCTTTTATACTACGCTCTTTTCCTTCCTGATGAATCATAAATATGCTATCCCCTTCAGAGAAGAAAAATGACGCTACAGTGTTGGTATCACTCCATGCAGTGGCGTGAAGTTGCCATATTGCATCTCGCATAATCCCGTTGCCTTAAAAGTGCACATAATATTGATAGGTTTGCGAACATTTTTATCAAGATGGACAGTCAAATAGTTGATTCGCAGGCAAGGATGGTGGAACTTAATAAAGGGAACTATAAATACATGGTGCGTGAGTTGGGATTGATAGATTGGGGAGAGTGACTTAAAGGGATGGCAGTGGATAGGCAATGACTAACATTCAAGATATGCACTGCAGCAACTGTTCATTCCTCTCTGGCACAAAAGCAAAATGGGTAAATGGCCGATCCATGACTGACAAATACATTTTTAAATTGTATCCGATCCAAGGAAGAAGCATCCAGATTGGCCAAGACAAATAATAGATCTGCGATTATATCAATGTACTTTTCAAAGAGTGAAATGCATGAAAGAATCGAAATATGAAAGCCACGCCTCTTTTCACTGCGTTGAGACATACGTGAGCTGGCAAATGCTTTAATACTCCGCTCTTTTCCTTCCTGATGAATCATAATTATGTTATCACCTTCAGAGAATAAAATTGACGCTACAGTGTTGGTATCACTCCATGCAGTGGCGTGAAGTTGCCATATTGCATCTCGCATAATCCAGTTGCATAATGTTGATAGGTGGGCGTATATTTGGTTTTGGCCACATGCGGTTAGCTCACTGTAATGAATGGTGCATTGTATTATCGGTATTATCTTAAAGCGTGGAAACATCTCCATGCATTTCATGGTGTAGTCAGCACAGTTGAGGCTCGATATTACCTGAGCACACAGACACTTTGACGAACGACGCAGAATGCACAAATACGTTTTCAAACCACATGCTGCGACAGTTGGATCAATCTAGCGCGACGAATTTGATCGGTTTTAAATATTTCATGATTTTTAGTACTTTCCGTCATATTACGAGTTGTTATGACGATAGAATCATGCGCGAGTGAGGCATATTCATAAACTTTACATCGGACGGCCTGACTCTGTTGCTCACACATTTATTATTCTTATTCTTATTATTTTTATTTTTAATCTTTAAAGATGAAGGCTTCGCCGTCTCGGCCAGCATTGGTTGGCCATCACTAATCGCCCGTTAAAATGTGGTGCGTAGCGTCTTCTTGATCCACTGCATTCGATGTGGTGTAGGTACACTTACACAGCTATTGGGGAGAGAGTTCCAGGTTTTAGATCCAATCACACTGAAGGAAGGGCAGTCTATTTCCAAGTCAGCATTGGAAGAGACTTGAAGAAGAACGTCCTGGTGGCGGTGTTCCCACACATCTGCTGTCCTTATGCTTCGTTAAGTTAGACGTCGTAGGTTTGGACTGTACATACTCGTGAGACTACGTGATTAGCAGAAATGCATCTTCTACATAGTGCAAACTCCTGCTACTGTGCGTCGATGGTGCAGGAAGTGAATTCTTATGGGCAGCATGCTAGTCAACGGGGCAGCTTTGTCTTGGATGGTGCGGAGCGCTTAAAGGGTGCCAGTCAACCGGGCTGCTTTGTCTTGGATGATGCCGAGCACCTTGAGTGGTGTTGGAACTGCAGTCATTCATGTCAGGGAGTAGTATTCCATCAGTCTGTTGAATTTTGTCTTGAAAAAGGTGGACATGCTTTCGCAATTCAGGAGGTGGCTCATTCACCGCAGGATTCCTCGTCTGTTTTAAATTAATTTACCTGTTGCGGGCGTCGCAGCGTCGGCCATCATTTATTTGCCATTCGTAGTTGCCCATAAGAAGGCTGCGGTGATATTCCTTCATTAACCGCTGTCTCCCTTGAGATGCAGGTGCACCCACTGTGCCGTTAGGGAGGGAGTTCCAGGAAGCTGCCCTGCGGTAGTGAAGTAACGGCGACGTATTTCCAAATCAGAGAGGTGAATGCCTTGGAGTGGAGCCTCCAGGTCGTGATGTTCCCCGGTATCAGCTGCTCTCGTCCTTCCAGGTGGTAGTGGTCCTGGGCTTCGAAAGAGCTTCGAAAACAACCTTGGTGAATATCTGCAATGCATCCTGTAGAGAACATACTTTTCTCCCGCAGTTCGCAGGTGCGGGAGGGTTTGAATGTTTGTGAAAGATGGAGCAATCAAACAAACAGTTTTTTTCTGGATGGTCTCATGCTTCTTGAGTTTTCCTGGAGCTGCAGTCGTGCAGGTAAGTGGATATTACTCCAATCCACTCCTGACTTGTGCCTTGTAGATTGTGGACAGGCTTTGGGGGTCAGGAGTTGAGTTACTCGCCGTCGGATTCCTAATCTTTGACTGGCCCTGGCACCCACAGTATTACTGATCAATGGTTACCCCAAGGATGTTGATTGTGGGGGATTCAGCGATGGTAAAGCCATTGACTAGAAAGGGGTGGTGGCTATATCCTCCAGTGTACGATATGGGCATTGCCTTGCACTTCTCTGGTGCGAATGCAGTTTGCCACTTAATATTAATCTTTATTCTTGTGCCAAATCGGCTTACATTAACACTTAATGAAGATACATGTGAAAATCCCCTAGTCGCCACACTGCGGCGCCTGTTGGGGTACACTGAGTGAGAATTGAAAATGTCCAATTCACCTAACAGGCGCGTCTATCGGGACTTGTGAGAGGAAACTGGTGCTCCGGAAGGAAACCCACGCAGACATAGGGAGAACTGCTTCATGATCTGACAAGTCGCGAATGGTTCTTACCATTGTAAAATGAAGATCACACATCTTCACTGCTGACCTGATGATGGAAGGTAGATCATTGACAAAGCAGTTTACGAAGGTTGGATTTGGAACACTACCCTGACAATCTGATGCAGCGACGGCCTGGAGCGGAGACGAATGACCACCAACCAGCACAACATCGTTCTTTGTGTCAGGCATGGCTGCAACCAGTGGAGAGTTTTCCCACTGATTTCCATTGACTCTAATTTAGCTAATGCTCCTTCATGCCATACTCGGTCAAATGCTGCCTTGATATCAAGTGTCGTCACTTGCCCCTCACATCTCGCATTCAGTTGGCTTGTCCTTGTTTGAAACATGGCTCCAATGAGATTAGGAGCTGGGTAATCCTAGCAGAACCCAAACTGAGCGTTCGGGAGTGACGAAGATATTGCTGAGTATGCTGGGCGTCCGTAATCTGGTTATTGCTGAGTAAGTGTCGCTTGATCACACTGTTGGTGACCCCTTCCACCACTTTGCTGATAATGGAGAACAGGCTGATCGGTGGTGTTGGTTAGGTTGAATTGTGCTCTTTCCTGCGTAAAGGACACGACCCTTGGAAAGAGCACCCTTGCGAAGCCCACAGCTGTATCCTATCCCCGTAACCCAGGAACCCCACCCAAACATTTTGGACACTATGGGCAATTTACAATGGCCACTCCATCTAACCTGAGCATAGTTAGACTGTGGGAGTAAACAGGAGCACCCGGGCGTAACGCATGCAGACGCAGGGAGAACGTTGAGATTCCGCACAGACAGTGACCAAAGCCAAGAATCGAACCTGGTACACTGCAGCTGTGAAGCAGCTGTGCTAACCACTGTGCGATCGTGCTACCGCCGACGTCAATTAAAGGGAGTGGCGCTGTTGAAAAAGCCAACGTATTTTGGCGATCTAGTGAAAGGAAAAATGAAAATTGATTAAAAAATGTAAATGTCTTGTTGATTCAGGGGGAACTGTATATTGATTGTCCCTGGATTTTCGGCAATAAATTAAGGACATGACATCAAGATTTTAGGATAAATTGAAACCGAATTTTGGCTTTATTGAGCCAAGTTCCATTCTGCAGGGCTTGGACCTCAAGCTTTTAGAAATTGCGCCACTGATGTTGATATGGCAGTTCAGGCATGGTAGCAAGATTTGCGGCCATGCAGCGAGTTAATGTGTTCGCAGCCAAAATTCCCATGACCATTTGACTTTGTTTTCAGACAAGATATGGCGAAACCGCTGTAATTGTTTTTTTTAACCAGGTTATTCACCGAAGTATCTCCTTCCCCTAGGGATACAGTTTCTTTAGAAAGGGATTATTTAGATTGCACTTTAGAATAGTAACGAATGATCAGATAAAAGTGTGTAACCTGTTCAGAACACATCCGCGCAATGCTTTGTACAAGTGTACATTGCATATGATTAATGTGGATGTAGGTAGATTACAACTAGCCTTGCAAATCCGTGTGGCACGGTAGCACAGTGCTTTGCACTGTTGCCTCACAGCTCCAGAGACCCAGGTTCGATTCATGGGGCGAAATTCTCCCCATACGGCGCGATATTAACATAGAATTTACAGTGCAGAAGGAGGCCATTCGGCCCATCGTAACTGCACCAGTTCTTGGAAAGAGCACCCTCCCCAAGGTCAACACCTCCACCCGATCCCCATAACCCAGTAACCCCACCCAACACTAAGGGCAATTATGAACACCAAGGGCAATTTATCATGGCCAATCCACCTAACCTGCACATCTTTGGACTGTGGGAGGAAACCGGAGCACCCAGAGGAAACCCACGCACACACGGGGAGGATGTGCAAACTCCGCACAGACAGTGACCCAAGCCGGAATCGAACCTGGGACCCTGGAGCTGTGAAGCAATTGTGCTATCCACAATGCTACCATGTTGCCCAAAACGGCGCCAATCAGATGGGCATCGCGCAGCCCCAAAGGTGCATAATGCTGCGCATCTTTGGGTCGGAGCCCCAACATTGAGGGGCTAGGCTGACGCCGGAGGGATTTCCGCCCCGCCAGCTGGCGGAAACGGCCTTTGTTGCCCCGCCAGCTGGCGCGGAAATGACATGTAGGGGCGGCGCATGCGCGGGAGCGTCAGCGTCCGTCGACAGTTTCCCGCGCATGCGCAGTGAAGAGAGTCTCTTCCGCCTCCGCCATGGTGGTGACTGTGGCGGAGGCGGAAGAGAAAGAGTGCCCCCAAGGCACAGGCCCGCCCGCGTATCTGTGGGCCCCGATCACGGGCCAGGCCACCGAGCCGGCACCCCCCAGGGTCAGATCGCCCCTCCCAGGACAACGGAGCCCGCCCGCGCCGCCTTGTCCCACCAGTTAACAAGCACTTTAATTTTCGCCGGCGGGACAGGCAATTTATCGGCGGGATTTCGGCTAATCCGGGCCGGAGAATACAGCGTGGGGGCCCACCATCCGACGTGGCGCGATTACCGCCCACGCCGAATCTACGGTTCCGGAGACTTCGGCAACCGGCGGGGGCGGGATTCACGGCAGCCCCAGTCGATTCTCCGAATCGGCCCCGGGGGGGGGGGGGGGGGGGGGGTCGGAGAATCTCGCATACACGCCACACGGCATGACGGCTCATAAGGACGCACTGCTCCCTCCCACCCGACCAGAACACCCGACCGAATGGCCGCCCGCCGCTCAGCCCCGAGGTTCCAGTCTCGTGACACTGAGGCGCTCCTGGACGCAGTGGAGCAGAGGAGGGAGGCCCTGTATCCCGGACACGGCCGCAGAGTTGCCCCACGCCTCAGCCGGCGTCTGTGGAGGGAGGTGGCAGAGGCCGTCACCGCTGTGGCCCTGACACCACGGACAGGCACCCAGTGGTACAAGAAGGTGAACGACCTCGTCAGAGCAGCCAGGGAGAGCCTCCCCCCTGCCCAATATCCATATCCCCCCTCCCCCATATCCCCCATGTCCCCCCACCCCCATATCCCCCATATCCCCATCCCATATCCCCCCTGCCCATACCCCCCTCCCCCATATCCCCATATCCCCTCCCCAATATCCCCTCCCCATAGTCCCCCTCCCACATATCCCCCTCCCCATATCCCCCATATCCCCCTCCCCCATATCGCCATATACCCCCTCCCCCATATCCCCCTCCCCATATCCCCCATATCCCCCACAATCCCCCCTCTCCCATATCCCCCTTCCTCCATTTCCCCAAGTGAATCAAGCCCTAACCTTACCTCTAACCTCTGCAATACACGCACAACCGATGGCGTGCATTCATATACCTGTCCAACACTGTTGCCTTTTACCCCTGCCACCACCACCACCCCCCCCTCCCACAGGAGAAACGCGCACACAATACCAGGGAGCATGTGAGGACTGGAGGAGGCCCTGCTGATGAGAGGCCACTGACCGAACATGAGGAAAGGGCCCTGGAACTGGCTGCCGGACCTGAGGACCGGGAGGTTGCTGATGCAGAGGTCGGGGGCCCACCAGCAAATGAGCCACAGACAGCCAGTCCCCATATTCCCCTTCCCCCATATCCCCCTCCCCATATCCCCCTCCCCCATATCCCCCCTCCCCTATATTCCACTCCCCATATCCCCCTCCCCCATATCACCTGATCACTGCGTGCGTGTCTAACCATGCATGCTTCATTGTGTATCGCACGCAAACGTTGAGGCACCCATCCCCGCAGATGCCGACCGCCCGCATGATGCCCCTCAGAGACCACGGGAGACGGAGAGACCCGGACTCTCTGGCATGCGACGCCCGCAGGATGCCCCTCGGAGACCATTGGAGCCGGAGAGACTCGGACCCTCTGGCATGCGACGCCCGCAGGATGCCCCTTAGAGACCACTGGAGATGGAGAGACCCGGACCCTCTGGCATGCGACGCCCGCACGATGTTCCTCGGAGACCACTGGAGATGGAGAGACCTTGCGCAACAGGGAGACGACGCCCCCGTCTCGTGCGGGTGCGACGACGCAGGCGTGTGTCACCCAGCGAAGAGAGGGGCAGCCACATGCCGCGGTCACAGCCGAGCCACAAAACCACTACCCAGGAAACTGAAATAGAGGACAGTGACACAGATTGGATGGGCGGAGACGAACTGCCACCCCAAAGTGCCATGGACTCAGAGTGGGACGATGCGCACGATACAACGCTACTGCTGTCAGCAACACCCTCCACCATCGCAGAAACACTCACCTCGGTTGTGCACTTTAGTGATGAGGCATCTGGTACACTCACTGGTGCGCACAACACAGCCATGCCGGTACAGCAGGTGGAGGTAGGAGCAGCAGAGGGGCCGGGCGGTCGGAGGGCAGCCCATCACAAGCGAACATCTGCCGCCCAGATGGATCCCGGGTTCCTAGAGTTACCACACCCACCCATAGATCCGATGCAACCACCGAACCGGAGACGAGCGAAGAGGGTGACGGCCGGCTTGCGGTGGCTGCAGTCGCAGGTGGAGGAGTCCACCCGCGTTCAGGAGCTGGGAGTGGTGCCGGTCATGCGTGCCAACCAGGCCGACACCGCATGGGTGGCGTCCGCGCTGGAGGCAATGAGGACGTGGGGAATGGCCTGGGGATTTCCGTGCAGGCGGCGTCTGTGGCCCAGGACATCGCTGCCCTCTCACAGGAGGCCATGAGCCAGCGCCAGCGGCAGATGGCAGAGGCGCTCAATGCCATGGCCCAGTCTCAGCAGGCCATCGCTGAGGGCATCGGCGCCATTGCCAATGTGCGAGCCGGCGTCGCACAGTCACAGACAGGGTTTTCCAATCCCCTGAGTTCCATGGCTTCAAACCCGCAGACCCCTGTCGATACCAGCACGGGCCTCCAGGACTGGCAGCGCCAGATGTCGGGGGGGGGGGGGGTGCGTCGGATGACCAGTCCGTTCGCATCCCTCACCCATGTCGAGGCCTGGGGGCCATCGGGCACACCGAGGGAGGAGGAGGTGCTGTTGTCCGTCCTGGGTCCCCCTGTAGGGGAGGTCCCCGAACACCGCGACACCTCGGACTCCCCCCTTCCGTCCCAGGCGCATCGGGTGGGCAACTGGCAGAACAGGCTGGCAGCTCGCCATCACAGTCGCCCGGGCCGCAGCATGGCCCATCTAGGCCAGGACGTCACAGGAAACGGCCGCCAAAGGGATCCCGTGTCAGAGGGCAGGAATCACAGGAGTCCACCTCCAGTACTGCTGTCCCGTCGGGGAACCACGTTGTCGTAGTCGGAGGGTCCGTAAGGCCAAACAATTAGACACTGACTTAGTTGGCACGGGTGCAGGGCACAGGTGAGTTTTAGGGGCTAGGGCACGTGCATGACATCCTTTCGTTATTGAAGTAAATGTTACACCTACAGAAGCTGCCTTTGTGCTCTGTCCAAAGCGTGCGGGGGTGTCATGTACGTTGAGCGCAAGTGTGTGTGTGAGGGGTGGTCTTACCTCAGCCCCAGGTGTGTCTGCCCCCTTCCCCCTGGGCCGCCATCAACATCTCCCGGGCAGAGGACGGGACCGTGCTCTGCAGTGTCACAGCCGCATGCAGGGATGGTCCTGGTGGATGGTGGTACTGTGGCCATGGGTCAGACATAGTCCAACGATGTGGAGCCAGGAGATCATCGCAGGGCGGGTTGTCATCATCATCCGTGGCCTGCAATAGACACGCGTCCACCGGCAACTGTGTGAGCCCAGCAGTTGTGCCGCAGGTGGATCGGCAATGGGGGGCTGGTGTGCATGCGGGTGGGGTGGGTGGGGTTGGGGAGGGGGGTGAGGGTGCTGGGTGGGTGGATGGGTGGGGTGTGTGGGTGGTCTGCCGTTGCATTGGTGTGCGGTCTGTGGCCATACTACCAGATTCCCACGCCCATCTACTCAGTGAAGCGGGCGGACATCAGCCTGTCCCGTGCCCGCTGGCCCAGCCGGTAACGGTGGACAGCCACCCGCCCGTGTCTAGCCCGTGTGCCCTGACCATTGCCCCCATCCCCCTCATCTGGGGAGGACTGCGCCTCTTCCTGCTGCTCCTCCACTCCGCCCTCCTCTGCCTGCGGCACATCACCCCTCTGCTGGGTTATATTGTGCAGGACGCAGCACACCACAATGATGCGGCCGACCCTATCTGACCAATACTGGAGGGCGCCCCCAGTGAGGTCCAGGCACCTAAAACGCATCTTCAGCACGCCAAAGCACCTCTCTATCACTCCCCTTGTCGCTACATGGGCATCATTGTAGCGGTTCTGCGCCTCATTGCGTGGCCTCCCTATAGGCGTCATCAGCCACGATTGCAATGGGTAGACCATGTTGCCCAGCAACCAGCCCCTCAGCCAGGGATGGCATCCCTCGTACATGTCGGGGATGTATGACCGCGACAACACGTATGGGTCGTGTACACTGCCCGGGTACCGGGCGCAGACGTGCAGGATCATCATGCGGTGGTCGCAAACCACCTGTATGTTCATCGAATAGGTCCCCTTCCTATTGGTGAACACGGCCCTGTCATCTGCAGGTGGCCGCACGGCGACGTGAATCCCATCAATCGCGCCCTGGACCATGGGGAACCCGGCCACGGCAGAGAAGCCCACGGCCCGGGCATCTTGGCTGGCTGTTACCACAGGGAAGCGGATGTAGCGGTGCACCATAGCATAAAGGGCGTCTGTCACTGCCCGGATGAACCGGCTCACCGATGTCTGCGATATGCCGGACAGGTCCCCACTCGGTGCCTGGAATGACCCCGTTGCATAAAATTTCAGGGCCCCCGTAATCTTGATGGACACGGGGCGAGGGTGTCCCCCGCCAGTGCCACGCGGTGACAGGTGTGCCAGCAGGTGGCAGATGTGTGCCACAGTTTCCCGGCTCATCCGGAGTCTCCTCCTGCATTCCCGGTCCGTGAGGTCCTGGCATGACTGCCGGGGCGGTACACACGGGGCGCCCTCGGGTTGCCGTCATGACGACATGTCATCATTGCCCATACCCCCTCCTCCCCCAACCAGGTGGCATGGACCACATGGGTCCGACTGTTGGAGGCTGGCACCTGGCCATGTGGACCAACTCACTCCCCCCCCCCCCCCCCCCACGTCCCTCCCCTGTACGGACCACCCCCCCATCCCTCACCCCGGCACGGACCCCATCCTCCTCCCCGTCATGGACCCCATCCTCCTCCCCGGCACGGACCCATCCTCCTCCCCGGCATGGACACCCCCCATCCCCCCTCCCCGGCACGGACCTCATACTCCTCCCCGGCACTCAACCCTCCTCCCGGCACTCCCCCGGAGCCAAGCCCACTCAAACCCCCCCCCCCCCCCCCCCACCGCACACACACACATACACAAAACACTACACACACCTCTCCCCCATGCATTCAGACTGCGGCCACGCCATCGCCTCTCCAACGGCGAACCCCCAGGCCGTCACCCACCTCCACGCTGGTCGGCGTAAACCTTGAGCACTGGTTGACGCCGATTGAAAGGTGGTTTGATTTACGCCGACGTGACCCGTCATCACGTCGGTGGGACTTCGACCCATTCGGACGGGAGAATATCGGCAGCCCCAAAATGGATTGCCGTGCGCCCACCCGTGCCATTCTCCGAATTGTGCGGCGCCATTGACGCCCCGCCGACTTTTCTCCCTTCGGAGACTTCGGCGGACGCGGAATTCACGGCGGCCAACGGCCATTATCCGACCCGCTGGGGGGGGGGGGGGGGGGGGTCGGAGAATCTCGCCCACTGTCTGTGTGGCGTCTGCAAGTTCTTGCTGTGTCTGCATGGGTTTCGTCCGTGTGCTCGGTTTCCTCGCACACGTCCATGAAGACGTACTTTAAGGTAATTTGTACATTCTGAATTATCCCTCCGTGTACCCGAATAGGCGCTGGAAAGTGGCGACTAGGGCCCTTTCACAGTAACTTCATTGCAGTGTAACTGTAAGCCTCCTTGTGACAATAAAGATTATGATAAATCGAAATTTATCGTGAGGTGACGCCAATCTGCAAATAGCCAGAACAAAATGACGTAAGGAAGTGAGAAGATGTTCTTGGACAAGGCGCCAATCAGCATTCCCTCTGAACAAAAACAACGCTGCACAATTCCACGGACAACGTCCAGTTCACAATGTCAACATGGAAATAAATTGGTCGTTTCCTTGTCTGTCCATGACATTCAGAGAGACTGAAGCATGTTAACGAATATTCTTTATTAAATATAAATGAAAAGCTGAAGGTTGACGGGCACCAATTGTTTGAAACAGCCGTGTCCAGGATTTTTCGTGAGTCGAATCTCGCATCGTTTTTCATGGAAGCGGTAACGTCCCACGTTGCACTGGTTCTAGCCGCTGAAGAGCAGCGGAATTGGACTAGGTGTGGCGCCATCTTTTCTGCCATGAAATCCCACGAATTCTACATTGGCGTCAACACATATTCTCAGAAACAAAGAATACCACCCACTGTCTTTCCGCGGCTTTCGAATGGGATTTGCCATAGAAGGGGCCCAGCGTTGCAGGAAAACACACCGACTGTGGTGCACGTCGTGCAAACATGAGTATTCCGGACAATATTCCACTGTGTATATCCAGCGTAGAGAAAATGCCAAATAGTCTGGATCTTTTTCCACTATCGCCTTTTAAAGCCCCCTCCCCCCCTCTCCCCCACCGATCATTTCAGGATAAATGGATGCAGATACAAATAGTTAGATTGATCTTACTTTTGCACCATGTTTTTGAAAATGTGTGTGGTTCTTTCCGGGCCTTTGTTGAAGTTCAATTTTGAATATAGATTTGTTGCCTTGTTGAACTTCATTGATCTTAACAAAATGCAAATTGGGGATATTGTTCACACCTCTCCTCTTATGATCAACAGATCTTACAAAGGCAAACGATGGTAGGAAAGCAATAAACGAACTATTACATAGCTCCTGGAAATTGGGAAAGACTGAACAATTGTCGCGAGCATTCTTTGCTCAATAAAAAAACAACAATTGTCTTAAATTCTAAAACAAATTGCACCAATTAGCTTGAAGATTTGTCGAATGCTTTCGGCTGTTCCCTCTTGAAGTTAGATTGCCTTTTCTTCGTCGCTGGTTGATATTCCTAGCAACATAGAAAGCGGTCAAAACTTTCAATGGCCTGTTCTAATTTCACACAGATTTGACAAACGTCAAAGATGTTATGGACGCAATATACAGGTTGTTTCATTATAGATATACAACAGTATTGATAGATGGCCTAGCAGACAAACACACGAGTCGACAGACAGTAGGTGCAGAGGCCACGAAGATGAGGGTTTAAATACTTGAAAGCATTTAATTTGCACTAACCGAAAGGCAAGCTTTGAGAGACAGAATGTCCTCCTGGTCCAAAGGGGAAGAATGAGCCGTGATTTCGAAAATCAGAACCACGGGCATTCGTTTTCATTATAGATACATGGGGAAACATGCATAACGCATAGAGATCACATGAATCCTGAGATTTCGAAATAGCCTGTCAAGAGATACCGTAATGCAGGCACATAGAGGATCAAGCGTAACGGGTATGGAATTGATAGATGCATTGCAGACAGATAAAGGCATAAAAGCAAAAAATTCAACATTCTTCAGCATCCATGACATACTGTATGAACACAGTATCATTCAACTGTTTGAACACAACGCCATTGTAAGAAACACTTCAATTATTTGAAATTGAAAATCACGTTGTTGATCCATTTGAGGGCCATTAGAATATTTCGAAATCAGCAGAACCAATGAACCTAACCAATTTCACAATGAACCGATGCTGCTGTGGTCGCCTTATCTCCCTGTTGCAACAGGCACGGATAGAAATTATTTTCAATATGCTTGGCACAGATTTTGTTGGGTTGTTATATATCATTGCACATCGTTTGGAGCCCTGGAATGTTATTCACCCAGTGTTAATTTCTAAACAGTAATGCTCTCAAAACATCTACACTCTCTTGTCGCCATTCCACATTCGCCATGCTAAAATCTATCGTTTTCAACCCCCACATACACGGCCTTTTCTCGAAAGAGCCTGCCAGTTTGTTTTCCTCCCGAATAATGAAATGAAAATATCCAGAATGGTCACTCTTAGAGGAGCTGGTTTAGCTCAGTGGGCTAGACAGCTGCCTGGGATGCAAAACAAGGCCGGCAGCGCGGATTCAATTCCTATAATAGCTCAATGTTCCGGGGTACAGATGCTATAGAAAGGATAGAACAGGAGGTAAGAGAGGAGGGGGAGTGGCGTTTTTGATTAGGGACAACATCACAGCAGTACTTAGAGGGGATATATCCGAGGGTTCGCCCACTGAGTCTATATGGGTGGAACTGAAAAATAAGAAGGGAGAGATCACCTTGGTAGGACTGTACTACAGGCCCCCAAATAGTCAGCGGGAAACTGAGGAGCAAATATGTAAGGAGATTACAGATAGCTGCAAGAATAATAGGGTGGTAGTAGTAGGGGACTTTAACTTTCCCAACATTGACTGGGACAGCCATAGCATTAGGGGCTTGTATGGAGGGAAATTTGTTGAGTGTATTCAGGAGGAATTTCTCATTCAGTATGTGGATGGACCGACTAGAGAGGGGGCAAAACTTGACCTCGTCTTGGGAAATAAGGAAGGGCAAGTGATAGAAGTGCTAGTGAGGGATCACTTTGGGACAAGTGACCATAATTCCATTAGTTTTAAGATAGCTATGGAGAATGATAGGTCTGGCCCAAGAGTTAAAATTCTTAATTGGGGCAAGGCCAATTTTGATGGTATCAGACAGGAACTTGCAGAGGTAGATTGGGGGAGACTATTGGCAGACAAAGGGACGGCTGGTAAATGGGAGGCTTTTAAAAATGTGTTAACCAGGGTGCAGGGTAAGCACATTCCCTTTAGAGTGAAGGGAAAGGCTGGTAGAAGTAGGGAACCCTGGATGACTCGAGATATTGAGACTCTGGTCAAAAAGAAGAAGGAGGCATATGACGTACATAAGCAACTGGGATCAAGTAGATCCCTTGAAGAGTATAGAGATTGTCGAAATAGAGTTAAGAGGGAAATCAGGAGGGCAAAAAGGGGACATGAAATTGCTTTGGCAAATAATGCAAGGGAGAATCCAAAGAGATTCTACAGATACATAAAGGGGAAAAGAGTAACTAGGGACAGAGTAGGGCCTCTTAAGGATCAACAAGGGCATCTATGTGCAGAGCCACAAGAGTTGGGTGAGATCCTGAATGAATATTTCTCATCGGTATTCACGGTGGAGAAAGGCATGGATGTTAGGAAACTAAGGGAAATAAATAGTGATGTCTTGAGAAGTGTGCATATTACAGAGGAGGAGGTGCTGGAAGTCTTAAAGCGCATCAAGGTAGATAAATCCCCGGGACCTGATGAAATGTATCCCAGGATGTTGTGGGAGGCTAGGGAGGAAATTGCGGGTCCCCTAACCGAGATATTTGAATCATCGGCAGCCACAGGTGAGGTGCCTGAAGATTGGAGAGTGGCGAATGTTGTGCCCTTGTTTAAGAAGGGCAGCAGGGAAAAGCCTGGGAACTACAGACCGGTGAGCCTAACGTCTGTAGTAGGTAAGTTGCTAGAAGGTATTCTGAGAGACATGATCTACAAGCATTTAGAGAGGCAAGGACTGATTCGGGGCAGTCAGCATGGCTTTGTGCGTGGAAAATCATGTCTCACAAATTTGATTGAGTTTTTTGAGGGAGTGACCAAGAAGGTAGATGAGGGTAGTGCAGTAGACGTTGTCTACATGGACTTTAGTAAAGCCTTTGACAAGGTACCGCATGGTAGGTTGTTGCAGAAGGTTAACGCTCACGGGATCCAGGGTGAGGTTGCCAATTGGATTCAAAATTGGCTGGACGACAGAAGGCAGAGGGTGGTTGTAGAGGGTTGTTTTTCAAACTGGAGGCCTGTGACCAGTGGTGTGCCTCAGGGATCGGTGCTGGGTCCACTGTTATTTGTGATTTATATTAATGATTTGGATGAGAATTTAGGAGGCATGGTTAGTAAGTTTGCAGATGACACCAAGATTGGTGGCACAGTGGATAGTGAAGAAGGTTATCTAGGATTGCAACGGGATCTTGATCAATTAGGCCAGTGGGCCGACGAATGGCAGATGGAGTTTAATTTAGATAAATGTGAGGTGATGCATTTTGGCAGATCGAATCAGGCCAGGACCTACTCAGTTAATGGTATGGCGTTGGGGAGAGTTATAGAACAAAGAGATCTAGGAGTACAGGTTCATAGCTCCTTGAAGGTGGAGTCGCAGGTGGACAGGGTGGTGAAGAAGGCATTCGGCATGCTTGGTTTCATTGGTCAGAACATTGAATATAGGAGTTGGGACGTCTTGTTGAAGTTGTACAAGACATTGGTACGGCCACACTTGGAATACTGTGTGCAGTTCTGGTCACCCTATTATAGAAAGGATATTATTAAACTAGAAAGAGTGCAGAAAAGATTTACTAGGATGTTGCCGGGACTTGATGGTTTGAGTTATAAGGAGAGGCTGGATAGACTGGGACTTTTTTCCCTGGAGCGTAGGAGGCTTAGGGGTGAACTTATAGAGGTCTATAAAATAATGAGGGGCATAGATAAGGTAGATAGTCAACATCTTTTCCCAAAGGTAGGGGAGTCTAAAACTAGAGGGCATAGGTTTAAGGTGAGAGGGGAGAGATTCAGAAGGGCCCAGAGGGGCAATTTCTTCACTCAGAGGGTAGTGAGTGTCTGGAATGGGCTGCCAGAGGTAGTAGTAGAAGCGGGTACAATTGTGTCTTTCAAAAAGCATTTAGATGGTTACATGGGTAAGATGGGTATAGAGGGTTATGGGCCAAGTGCGGGCAACTGGGACTAGCTTAATGGTAAAAAACTGGGCGGCATGGACTGGTTGGGCCGAAGGGCCTGTTTCCATGCTGTAAACTTCTATGATTCTATGATTCTATGAATAGCTAACCGGAACAGGCGCTGGAATGTGGCGACTAGGTGCTTTTCACAGTAACGTCATACTTGTTTTAAGACAAGATATGCCGGAGCCTCAGAAATTGTTTTATTCACCAGAGTAATCACGGAAGTTTCGCGTTCTACTATCTGTACAGTTTGTTTGGAAGGGACTTATTTAGATTGCAGTTTAGAATCGTTACGATCGTCAAGATAGAAGTATGGAAACTGTTAAGAACAGACCTGCGCAAGGCAGTGTACAAGTGTACATTGCATAGGATAGATGTGTATGTAGGTAGATTAAAACTAGCCATGCAAATCGAAATGTACCGGGAGGTGGCGCCAATCTGCAAATAGAAACGCAAAAACACTGTAATTATTGTATGAGTGGTGCAAAGGACTGAATAGATCAAATAAACAAATGATGCGCCTGTTATATTTTCAAATGTCCATGTTTCTCCGTGCAGAAGCCGTTCTGTCAGGAACGGTGTGGGGGAACTAATACATATCCTTTGACCATTGATTACCCGGTATAGGCCAGCAAATAGATTTTATGTAGGCATCAACATTTGCTCAGGTTTGGGCATCAGGCTCAGTTATGTCTATAAAAACGAAACACAATTTTGTGGAAAGATAGCCGAATGCATGTGGTTCGCCAGGTGTGCTCCGTCACCTGCGCTGAATGTGAAACTTGTTGGTCCATTTCCGGTTTGGGCTGTGATATCCTTGAAACGTGTCTCTTGTCTGTTACTCGACTCAGAAATGCACAGATGAAAATAAACTGACCCTAACTTGTCAAAGCACATATCAGCATGACACTTTGATCACCAACAAGCGAAGATACTGCATTATAGCCGGAACAAAATAACGTAAGGAAGTGAGAAGTTTTTCTTTGACAAGGCGCAATGAGCAATGCCTCGAAAATAAAACAACGCTGCACACATCTATGGACAACCTCGGGATCACAACACAAACACTGAAATAAATTGGCCATTTCCTTGTCTGTGTGTGAAATTCAGAGAGAGTGAAGGAAGTTAACGAATATTATTTTGAAATATAAATGAAAAGCTGAAGATTGGCGGGCAGTGATTGTTCTAAACAGCCGAGTCCAGGAATTTTCATGGGGCGAACCCCGCATCTTTTTTCATGGAATCGATAGCGTCCCACGTGGCACCAGTTTTAGCCCCTGAATCGTAGCGGATTAGCCTAGCTGTGGCGCTATCTTTTCTGTCATGAAAGTCCACAAATTCTGAAATGGCTTCAACACTTAGACTCAGAAACAGAGAATCCCGCCCCCTGCCATTCCGTCGCTTGTCAATGGGATTTCCCACTGAAGGCACGCAGACTTGCAGGAAAACACGCCGACTACGGTGTACGTCTGGCCGACAAGAAAATTCCAGACGATATTCCAATGTGTATATCCACGGTAGAGATAATGCAAAATAATCTGGATTGTTTTCCACTGTCGTCTTTTACAGTTCCCCCTCCATCCGTACAGAGCAAATGGTTGCAAATACAAAGAGTTCGAGTGCTCTTACTTTTGCCCCATGTTGTTGAAAATGTGTCAGGTTGTTTCCGAGCCGTAGTTGAAGTTGGATTTGGAATATAGATGTGTTGTCTTGTTGGGCTGTGTTTATTTATCTTAACACATTGCAAATTGAGAATGTTGTTCACACCTCTCCTCTTCTGATCAACAGATCTTACAAAGGCCAACAATGGTAGGAAAAAAAATAAGCGAATTTTTATATATCTGCTGAAAATTGGGAGAGACTGAATAATTGAAGCAAGTGTTCATTCCTTGTTAATTGAAAAAAAAACAATCGTCTTTAATTCTAAAACAAATTGCACCACCTGGCTTTAAGATTTGTCGAATGTTTTCGTATATTCTGTCTTGAAGTTAGATAGCCTTTCGTTGTTCTCTGGTTGATATTCATAGCAAAATGGAAAGCGTGCAAAACTTTCAGTGGCCTCTTTTAATTTCAGCCACAATTTGTAACGGTCAGAGCTGGTATGGACTCAATATACAGGTTGTTTCATTATATATACATAACAGCACTGATTATGGCAGACAAATACACGAGTCGACAGGCAGTAGCAACTGACGCCATGCATGTGAGTGTTTTAAAAAATTAATGCATTTAATTTGCACGAACCGAAGGAGAAGCTTTGTGAGACTGAATGCACTCCTGGGCCAAAGGGGAAACATGAGTAGTGAGTTCGGACATCAGAGCCTCGGGCATGCGTTCTTCATTATAGATAGATGGGAAATCATGCATAAAGCTTCGAGACCATCTGAATCCCAAGATTTCGTAATAGCTCCATGCCTGACAAGAGATGCCTCATTGCACATACACAGAGGGGCAAACGTAACACGTATGCAATTTATAAACGCATTGAAGACAGATAAAGACATAAAAGCAAAACTTTCAACATTCTTGAGCATCCATGACATACACGGCAACCAACTGATTGAACACAGCGTCATTATAAGAAACCCTTCAATTATCGTGAAATTGAAAAGCAAGTTCTGGGTCATTGGAATATTGGGAAATACACTGAGCCAACAGAGGAAAACGATTTAACAATGAACCGATGCCGCTGTTTTTACACCCTGTTGCAACAGGCAACTACAGAAATGATGTTCAGTATGCTTGGTACAGATTGTGTTGAGTTGTTATATGTAATTGTGCACCTTTTGGAGCCCTGGAATTTTATTCCCCCGTGGATAATCTTTGAACAGTAATACTCTCAAAACATCTGCACTCTCTTGTCGCAATTCCACATTCAGCATGCTAAAATCTATCGTTTTAAACCACCACATGGTCTTCGCTCGAAAGAGCCTGCTGGTTTGTTTTGCTCCCAAATAAAGCGTCGAAAATATCCATAAATATCTTCCATCTCTTTCGGAATAACATGTAATTTGTTACACATGTGCAACCGTTGGCTGTAATGAACTTTTTCGGCACTGCGCCCAAGGTAGAACACTTTTATTTGGATGAAAGTTGTCAAAAGATGTTGATTAATGGACGTAAATTTGGATTTTTCCGCAATCAGTTACCTACCTGTGATGAAATGTGCACTGTATTATTGGTACTGTTGTAAAGTGTGGAAACATCCGCATTCGCTTTATGGTGTAGTTAGCAGTGTTGAGGCTCGATATTGTGTTAACATACACACTTCGGCGAAATATCCAAGCAGCACCAATACATTTTCAACCCTATTTCTGCACATTGATGGACTGTGAGAGGAAACTGCAGCACCTGGAGGAAACCCATGCAGACTTAGGGAGAACAAGCAGACTCCTCAGAGACAGTGATCGAAGCCGGGATTCGAACCTGGAACCCTCGAGCTGTGAATCAACTGGTGTAAACATTATGCTATCCTGCTACTGCCGACGTCAATTTTAAAAAGTCGCGTTGGGCAGTTGGAAAATCCAACGTATTTTGGCTGTGTTATGAAAGGGATAATATTTTTTCAAGTAGAATTGATTAAATAATATCAATGTCTTGTTAATTCAGGGGACCTGAAAATTTATTGCCCTTGGATTTTCGATAATAAATGAATGACATGACATCCAGATTTGTGGATAGAAACCGTATCTTTGCTTGATTGATCGGAGTTAAATTTTGAAGGGCTGGTTCCTCAAGCTTTTATAAATTGCATCACTAGTTTGATATGGCAGTCCAGGCATTGTGGCAAGATTTACGGTTAACCAGCGGGTTAATGTGTCCGCAGTCCAGGCTCTATATTGTCTTAACGCACAGGCAATTTGGCGAAAGATCCCAAAACCATCAATTAATTTTAAAGCCAAGTTCTGCGACAGTCGGGTCAATCTAACGCCATGGAATGTTGGCGGTTTTAAATATTAAGTGTTTTCGTTTCATTTCCGACATGCTATGAATTGATATGGCGATAGAATATTTCGCGGTTGAGAAATATTCATAAACTTTGCATCAGTATGCCTTTCTCTGTTTCTCACACATTTATTATTCTGACTATCGTGAGTATTATTCATTTTTAAAGGACGCAGACTTTGCTCGCTGGGCCAGCATTGGTTTCCTGTCACAAATCGCCGTGCAAATGTGGTGCTGAGCGGTCTTATTGATCCGCTGCAGTCAATGTATTGTGGGTACACCGACACAGCTTCAGGAAAGCAGTTACACGAATTCTCCCAACGACACTGGAGGAAAGTCTATATATTTTCAAGTCAGAATAGTGATGGACCTGAAAACGTACGTCCAGCTGGCGGTGTTCCCACATATCTGCTGTCATTCTGTTTGTGGAAGATATAGGTCGTGGGTTTGGAAGGTGCAGCCTCATGAACCTACGTGAGTTCGTGAAGTTAATCTTGTCGATGGTGCATACTGCTGCTGCGCGTCGACCGTGAAGTGAGTGAATGCTTATGAAAGTGGAACTAGTCAAGCGGGCTCTTTGTCTTGAGTGATTTTGGAACTTCACACATCCAGGCTAGTGAGGATTATTCCATCAGACTCCTGAATATTGCCTTAAAAGAGGTAGACATCCTTTTGGAATTCATGAGTTGAGTTACTTCCCGCAGATTTCATCGTCTTTTTAAAACTCATTTCAGGGATGTGGGCTTCGCTGCTTAGGCCAGTGTTGAATTCCCATTCGTAGTTGTCATAGAGCAGGGGGCGGTGAGTTTCCTTCTTGAACTGCGGCAACCCTTTAGGTGCAGGCGCACCCATTGTCTTGTTAGGGAGAGAGTTCCAGGGTGTTTTCCCAGCGAGAGTGAAGGTCCGGCGATATATTCCCAAGACATGCAGGTGAGTGACTTCCAGGTGGTGCGATCCGCAGGTCCTTGCTTCCGTTGTCCTTCTCGATGATAGTGACCATGGCTTTCGAAGGTGCTTTGCAATCAACGTTGCTTAGTCACTGTAATGCATCTTACAGATAATTTACTCATCTCCCGTAGTTCGCCGGTGGTGCAGGGTTCGTATGTTCGAATGGAAGATGGAGCGACCAAACGGGCTGCTTTCTCTTTGATGGTGTCAGGCTTTTTGAGTGTTGTAGGAGCTGCACTCATTGCGGCAAGTGGAGATTAGTCTATTACACTCCTGAATTGCGCCTTTTAGATTGCCGACAGGCTTTGGAGGTTAGGAGGTGAGTTACTCGCCATAGGATTCCTTGTCTTGGGCCTGCTCAGGTAGTCACAGTATTAACATGCCTAGTCCAGTTCCATTTATGATCAATGGTAACCCCCAGGATGTTGATTGTGGGGAATTAAGCGATGATAAAGCCATTGAATGGCAAGGGGACTTCGATTTATCCTACAGTGGTGAGCATTGTTGCTTGACAGCGCAAGTGCCCGAGGTCCAATTCCCGGCTTGTGTCACTGTCTGTGCGGAGTCTGCATTTTCTTCCTGTGTTCGCGTGTGTCCCTCCGGATGCTCCGGTTTCCTCCACAAGTCCCGAAAGATGTGCTAGTTAGGCAATTCGGACATTCTGAATGTTCCCTCTCCGTACCCGAACAGGCGCCAGAATGTGGCAATTAGGGGCTTTTCACGGTAACTGCATTGCAGTATTAATGTAAGCTTACTTGTTACAACACAGATTATTTAGATGGTGATGATTACTGTTATTATAGAAAATGGCTATTGCGTTGCACTTGTATGTTGCAAATGTAGCTTGCCACTTGTCAACCCAAGCCTGGGTACTGCCAGCTCTTGCTGTATTTGGACATGGACTGCTTCATTACCTGAGGAGTCACGAATGGTGCTGAACAACGCTAATTTATTTTCAAGCATCCTTAATTCTTACGTTACAATGGAAGGAAGATCATTAATGAAGCAGTTGAGGAACGTTGGGCCCGAGCCACTACCCTGAGAAACCTCTGCATTGATGGCCTGGAGCTGAGATGATTCACCTACAATGATTACAACCATTTTAGTTTGTGGCGGGTATGGCTGCAACTAGTGGAGAGGTTCCCCACTAATTTCCTTTGACTCAAATGTAGCTCGTGCTCCTTCATGCCATAATCGGTCAAATACTGCCTTGATGTCAAGTGCAGCCACTCACACCTCACATGTAACTTTCAACTCTTCTGTTATCGTTTGAGCCAAAACTGTAATACGATCTGGAACTGAGTTACCCTGGCGGAACCCTAACTTAGCGTTCGGGTCAGGTTATTGCTGTGTCTGCTTAGCGTCCGTGATCAGGTTATTGCTCAGTAAGTGCAGCTTGATAACACTATTCATGACACCGTCCATCACATTGCTGACGAAGGAGATTCAACAGATCGGGTGGTAACTGGCTGGGTTAAATTGATTTGTTCCCTGTTCAAGGGACACACCTGTTCAATTTTTCAGATCGATGGGTAGATGTCAGTGTTGTAGCTATGCTGGAAACGCTTCGAAATGTGTACAGCAAGTTCGGGAACAAAGGGCTGCACTACTTTTGTCGTCTCTTCATTGAATCCCTACACTGCAGACGGATGCCATTTTGCCCATCGAGTCTACCCCGATTCATTGCATGAGCCCTGTCCACGGGCCCATTCCCCCTTATCAAGGCCAATCCACGTAACGCACACACGTCTTTGCACAGTGGAAGGAAACCGGATCACCCGGATGAATCCCATGCGGACACAGGGAGTACGAACACACTCCACACAGACAGTGAACGAAATTGAACACGCATCTCTGCCGTTGTGAGGCAACACTGCTAACCACTGTACCACCGTCCCTCCCAGTAGCCACTGCATTAATGGACAGGTACAGTTTAGTTTATGGTCACGAGTAAACCACAGTTTGTCTGTAGTCGTGGGTTCAGCGATGGGAACGCCATTAAATATCAAGGTGTGACAGTTTGCAAATCTCTCACTGGAGATGGTCATTGACGGGCACTGATGTTTCATAGAATTTATTTCATAGAATTTACAGTGCAGAAGGAGGCCATTCGGCCCATCGAGTCTGCACCGGCTCTTGGAAAGAGCACCCTACTCAAGGTCCACACCTCCACCCTATCCCCATAACCCAGCAACCCCACCCAACACTCAGGGCAATTTTGGACACTAAGGGCAATTTATAATGCCAATCCACCTAACCCGCACATCTTTGGACTGTGGGAGGAAACCGGAACACCTGGAGGAAACCCAGGCACACACGGGGTGGATGTGCCGACTCCGCACAGACAGTGACCCAAGCCGAATCGAACCTGGGACCCTGGAGCTGTGAAGCAATTGTGCTGTCCAAAATGCTACCGTTACACGTATGTAACTTGCCATTTCACAGCGAAGTCAGGATATTGTTCAGTTTTGCTGCGCTTGCAAGTGGTCGGCTTCCCTGTCTGAGGTATTGCGAATGATATGGAAAATTGTACAAACACCCCCAGACCTGACCTTTCGTTGAAAGAAAGGTCATTTTTGAAGCACCAGCAGATGATTGGGCCCAGGACATCACCCCGAGGAACTCTTGCAATGATCTCTCGGTCTGAGATGAGTGACATACAACCAGCACTACCATCCACTCTTATGCTAGGTATGACTCCACCCAGTGGAAGGTTGCCCCGTGATCCCCATTTTTTCCAGCTTCGGTCGGCTCCTTGATTGCCTACATGATTAAATGTTATATTAATGTAAGCACTTTCACTTCACATCTGCAGTTGAGCTCTACTGTGCATGTTCAAACCAAAACTGGAATGGAGGCAAGAGATGAATAACCCTGGCTGAAATCAAACGGAGCATCAGTCAGCAGCTTATTTCTAAGTAAGTGCTGATTTGTGGTGCTGTTTATGACTACCCCCATTCCTTTACTGATCACTGACTGTCGAGTAAATGGGAAGTTTTCAGAGTGTTTGGATTTGTCCTACTTTTCGTTTTCAGGCTCGATGTGAAACTTCTCCTGATTGCTGTGGAGATTCTCACTCATTGTTTTCTTTGGCACTCTCCCTTTGATTGGGGAACCATACTTCTGTATATATAGACACATATATTCAGTTTGTACTGAAAAGAAGCTGAAACGCAAACAAAGGGACAGAATGGGTAAGTATTTGACATCCAATATGCAACGGAACAATTTCTATATCTTCTCATGGTGACCTCCTTCACCGCAGGGCGATTCGGGTCCCTCGTGTTCATGAGGTTAAAGCGAGATTTGGGATTCAGTACTTTAGTCTCCAGGCGTGCTGTTGACATTTTAAAAATTATTTGCATTGGTGAATGCATCGACCAGCATATTTTTCTCTTTTTGTGCTCTTACTTATATTCGTGGGCATTTAAAGACCATGTGACACACCGTCACAAACACATCCTGGAGTTGATCCCAAAGACGACTATCTGCATGTGAGAACTAAAACATGCGAATAGTTGAGTAAAGAGTGGCATATCAAGGTAAAAGGAAACGGCAGCAACAGCGACATTCTCGTACATTTTAACTCCCAATCGGAACAAAAGGGATGCGGTCCCTATTCCGTCCGGCTTTTATACAATCTAATTGTGAGCCCTAGCTTTGATGGTCTTCCACCCAACAGTTGGAATCTCGCATCACACTAGTTCCACGGAGACATCGATTATGTTTTCTCCGTGGGCCTTTAGGTTCTTAATACACACGTCCCCTCAAGTCCGAAGGTTCATCAACATTTGTGGATACAAAAGAAACTAGAACTTTGCTTGACTGAACCGAATTCAATTCTGCAGGGCTTGAACATCAACATTTAGAAAGTGCGCTACTGATGGTGATACGGCAGTCTAGGCATTGTAGCAATATTTGCGGTCATATAGCGAGTTAATGTGTCCCCTGCCAAAATTCCCATTACAGGTTTGACTTCGTTTTAAGAGAAGATGCGGCGAAAGCTCAGAAATTGTTTTTTGAAACCAGGTTTTCCCCGTCACTGTGGAAGTAAAGCGTTCTCCTATCAAAACAGTTTGGTTAGAAGGGAATTATTTACGTTGCAGTTCAAAATAGTAACGATTGAAAAGCTTGAAGTACGTAAGCTGTTAAAAACACATCCGCGCAAGGCAGTGTACAAGTATACATACCATATAATTTATGCGGTCGTAGGTAGATTATAACCAGCATTGCAAATCCAAATTTTACGGGAGGTGACGCAAATGTGCAAATGGAAACGCAAAAAACATTGCAATTATGCATGGTAACATAGTGATTAGCACAACTTGGTCAGGTGTGACGCAAGCTTTTCAGTCGTGAAATTTGACGAATTCGGCATTGGCGTCAACACTTAGTCTCAGAAACGGAGAGTCCCGCCCCCTTTTTTCCGCCGTTGGTCAAGTGGATTTGCCATTGAAGTCACGCAGCGTGTCCGGAAAGCACACGGGCTGGTGCGTATGTCTTGCAGACAAGAGCATTCTGAACAATATTCAAACCTGTATATTCAGCGCAGAGTTAATGCCAATAGCCTGGATTTTTTTCCACAGCCGTCCTTTCACGTTTTCCCCATCACTTAAATAAAGTATGTAAATGCAAAGAATTCGATTCATCTTACTTTTGCAACATGGTTTTGAAACTGTTTCATGTACTTCCCGAGCCTTTGTTAAAGTTCGGTTTAGAGTGTAGACTTGCAGCCTTCTGGGCTCTGTGTATTGATCTTCACAACACGGAAACTGGAGATATTGTTCACACCTATTAACGTATTATCAACAGATCTTACAAAAGCCAACGATGGTAGGAAAGCAATAAATTACGTTTTATGTAGCTGCTGGAAATTGGGAGAAACTGAGCGATTGTAGCGAGTATTCTTTGTTCAATGAAAAAACATCAGTCTTCTTAAATCCAAAAACAAATTGCAGCACCTGACTTCATGGTTTGTCAAATGTTTTCGCATGTTTCGTCAGCGTCCGGCTTTGAAGTTAGATTGTCTTTCCTTGGTTTCTTATTGATATTCACTGGAAAATGGAAAGCTGGCAAAAATATTCAGTGGCGTGTGTTAATTTCACAGAAGAATTGTCAAAAATCAACGATAGTTGTGGACGCAATATCCATGTTGTTTCAATATATATATCCCCTTTTCATGGGACACTGGCATCAATTTTAGGACAGGGGGGACCTATACCGTTGGTATGGTCTCCAACTGAACCGAGCTGGGACCAGTGTTCTGGCGAAAAGAGTAAATAGGGTGGTCAATAGGACTTTAAACTAAAGATGGGGGGGGGGGAGGGAAAGCCAGGGAACCAAGAGGTGAAGTAATCAGTGGTAAGCGTAGCTGCTTAGGAATACAAAAAAGCACGAAAAGACAGAACTCAGGAGAGGTTACAATAGTCCCCATCCCACAAAAGATGACACAGTGTATGGAAAGGCGCAGTAAACCAAGGTCCACCACACCATGAAAACAAAAAGGGATGGTCAATAGAGAATTAAAGGTGCTATATTTAAATGCGCAGTGTACGGAACAAGGTAGATGATCTTGTGGCCCAGATTGTGACTGGCAGGTATGATGTGGTAGGCATCACAGAGACATGGTTGCAGGGGGTTCAGGACTGGCATTTAAACATTCAGGGATTCACAACCTATCGAAAAGACAGAGATGGGCAGAGGGGCGGGGTTGCCTTGTTAATTAGGAATGAAAGTAAATCAATAGCACTAAACGACATGGGGTTGGATGATGTGGAGCCTGTGTGGGTAGAGTTGAGGAACTACAAAGGCAAAAAAACCATAATGGGAGTTATGTACAGGCATCCTAACAGTGGTTCGGACCAGGGACACAATTTGCACCATGAAATAGAAAGTGCATGTCAGAAAGGCAAGGTCACAGTGATCATGGGGGACTTTAATATGCAGGTGGACTGGGTAACTAATACTGCCAGTGGACCCAAGGAAAGGGAATTCATTGAATGTTTACAGGAGGGCTTTTTGGAACAGCTTGTGATGGAGCCCACGAGGGAACAGGCCATTCTGGACTTAGTGTTATGTAATGAGCCAGATTGATTAAAGATCTTAAAGTGAGGGAGCACTTAGGAGGCAGTGATCATAATATGGTCGAATTCAATCTCCAATTTGAAAGAAAGAAGGTAGAATCAGATGTAAAGGTGTTACAGTTAAATAAAGGTAACTACAGGGGCATGAGGGAGGAACTGACGAAAATCGACTGGGAACAGAGCCTAGTGGGAAAGACAGTAGAACAGCAATGGCAGGAGTTTCTGGGAGTAATTGACGACACAGTACAGAGGTTCATCCCAAAGAAAAGAAAGGTTATCAGAGGGGGGTTTAGGCAGCCATGGCTGACAAAGGAAGTTAGGGAATGCATCAAAGCAAAAGAGAAAGCCTATAATGTGGCAAAGAGTAGTGGGAAGTCAGAAGATTGGGAAGGCTACAAAAACAAACAGAGGATAACAAAGAGAGCGATAAGGAAAGAGAGGAGCAAATTTGAAGGTAGGCTAGCCAGTAACATTAGGAATGATAGTAAAAGTTTCTTTAAAAACATTAAAAACAAACGGGAGGTAAAAGTTCACATTGGGCCGCTCCAAAATGACGCTGGTACTTTTATGATGGGAGACAAGGAAATCGCCGAGGAACTGAATAAGTACTTTGCGTAAGTCTTCACAGAAGAAGACATGAGTAATATTCCAACAATTCCGGAGACACAGGGGACAGAGTTGAATATGGTAGCCATCACAAAGGAGAAAGTGCTCGAGAAACTAAGAGGTCTAAAAATTGACAAATCTCCGGGCCCAGATGGGCTACATCCTAGAGTTCTAAAGGAGATAGCTGAAGAAATAGTGGTGGCGTTGGTGATGATGTTTCAACAGTCACTGGAGTCAGGGAAAGTACCAGAGGATTGGAAAATCGCTGTTGTAAACCCCCTGTTCAAGAAGGGAACAAGGAAAAAGTTGGAAAATTATAGGTCAATTAGTCTAACCACGGTTGTTGGCAAGATTCTAGAATCCATTGTTAGGATGGGATTTCCAAATTCTTGGAAGTACAGGGTCGGATTAGGACAAGTCAGCATGGATTTAGTAAGGGGTGGTCGTGCCTGACAAACCTGTTAGAGTTCTTTGAAGAGATAACAAATAGGTTAGACCAAGGAGAGCCAATGGACGTTATCTATCTTGACTTCCAAAAGGCCTTTGATAAGGTGCCTCACGGGAGACTGCTGAGTAAAATAAGGGCCCATGGTATTCGAGGCAAGGTACTAACATGGATTGACCATTGACTGCCAGGCAGAAGGCAGAGAGTTGGGATAAAAGGTTCTTTTTCGGCATGGCAACTGGTGACGAGTGGTGTCCCGCAGGGTTCAGTGTTGGGGCCACAGCTGTTCTCCTTATATATTAACGATCTAGATGACGGGGCTGGGGGCATTCTTGCGAAGTTTGCCGATGATACGAATATATGTGGAGGGGCAGGTAGTATGGAGGAGGTGGGGAGGCTTCAGAAAGATTTAGACAGTTTAGGAGAGTGGTCCAAGAAATGGCTGATGAAATTGAACGAGGGTAAATGCGAGGTCTTGCACTTCGGAAAAAAGAATAGAGGCTTGGACTATTTTCTAAACGGTGACAAAATTCATTATGCTGACGGGCAAAGGGACTTGGGAGTCCTAGTCCAGGATTCTCTAAAGGTAAACTTGCAGGTTGAGTCCGTAATTAAGGAAGCAAATGCAATGTTGTCATTCATCTCAAGAGGCTTGGAATATAAAAGCAGGGATGTACTTCTGAAGCTTTATAAAGCATTAGTTAGGCCCCATTTCGAATACTGTGAGCAATTTTGGGCCCCACACCTCAGGAAGGACATACTGGCACTGGAGCGGGTCCAGCGGAGATTCACACGGATGATCCCAGGAATGGTAGGCCTAACATACGATGAACGTCTGAAGATCCTGGGATTATATTCATTGGAGTTTAGGAAGTTGAAGGGAGATCTAATAGAAACTTACAAGATAATGAATGGCTTAGATAGGGTGGATGTAGGCAAGTTGTTTCCATTAGCAGAGGAGGCTCGGGCCCGGGGGCACAGCCTTAGAATAAAAGGGAGTCACTTTAGAACAGAGATGAGGAGACATTTCTTCAGCCAGAGAGTGGTGGGTCTGTGGAATTCATTGCCACAGAGGGCGGTGGAGGCCGGGACGTTGAGTGTCTTTAAGACAGAAGTTGATAAATTCTTGATTTCTCGAGGAATTAAGGGCTATGGAGAGAGAGCGGGTAAATGGAGTTGAAATCAGCCATGATTGAAGGGTGGAGTGGACTCGATGGGCCGAATGGCCTTACTTCCACTCCTATGTCTTATGGTCTAATGGTCTTATCTGCAACAGAACTGATAGATGGCCTAGGAGGCAAGACACGAGTCGTCAGACAGTAGGCACAGAGGCCAAGAATGTGAAGGTTTAGAACATGTAAAGCATTTCCGTATAGGGATTTCAAATTTAGCGATGCTTTTTCATACGTTTCTTCCCTTTACTGCACCCATTTCAGTAGTTTGATAAATTCACAATTACATTATGCAAACCCATTGCGACAGCCTATTTCTATCTTAGCGCTATGTGGCTTCAAGGTCTGTTATGTGCTTTCAGACATTTCTCAATCATACCTTTCTCAATCATACACAGACACCCACCCGGGGCCGTATTGAATTTGATTCTCTGGCGGATATAGATACAATCATAAGTGTATGGGGAGTGGGGTGGGGCGTGAATACTCACGAAGTCTGCTCGGTGTAGAAATCGTGCAACATCTTATCTGCAGAATTCGAAAGACAACAGCACGGGATTAGAACGTAAGAACATAAGAACTAGGAGTAGGCCATCTGGCCCCTCGAACCTGCTCCACCCCCATTCAATGAGATCATGGCTGATCTTTTGTGGACTCAGCTCTACTTTCGGCCCGGACACCATAACCCGTAATTCCTTTATTCTTCAAAATACTATCTATCTTTATCTTAAAAACATTTAATGACGGAGCCTCTACTGCTTCACTGGGCAAGGAATTCCTCGATTCACAACCCTTTGGGTGAAGATGTTACTCCTAAACTCAGTCCTAAATCTACTTCCCCTTATTTTGAGGCTATGCCCTCGTTCTGCTTTCACCCGCCAGTGGAAACAACCTGCCCGCATCTATCCTATCTATTCCCTTCATAATCTTATATGTTTCTATAAGATTCCCCCCCTGCCCCCCCCCCCCCCCACCCCGCCTTTCTCAATCATACACAGACACCCACCGGGGGCGTTTAGCACCGGACTATATCGCTGGCTTTGAAAACAGACTAAGGCAGTCCAACAGCAGCGTGCAATTGCCGTACCAGCCACCCCGAAGTGGCGCAGGAATGTGGCGACTAGGGGCTTTTCACAGTAACTTCATTTGAAGCCGACTTGTGACAATTAGCGAAAGGATGCAGCGACAAATCTATATTTAGCTGTGCGAAACAGAGAAAACTGTATGGGAAAGCCGGAACAGAAAGGTTGCATGGAAAATTGGCCAGATAGGCAGATACGTCAAATATCAGAGCCATGATCATGAGTTGTTTAACATCACAGTCACGGGGACAGATGCACAGCTTTGAACGCCCAAATGTATCCGTCCTATAGCTCACCGGCTGACACACTGGCCGACAACAGGCTGGTAAGGAGGCTGTCAATAGTTGGAGAAGTTCAAATTTGATATGTTCATCAGTATATATGACAGCCGTGATAGTCGCAGGTAAAAAGAAAGCCACGGAATAAATGAACCAATATTTGACATCAAATTTCACTGTAGATTTTACATAAAACAGTCTAAAAATATATTTGATTCAGGACAAGGAGCAGGAAGTCGAAATGTGCCGAATAATAATTACAAGTGACGAGGCACTGAGACCTCTGTGGGCTGCACACTGACAAGCATCCATGTGTAATTTTATTTAATTGAAGTGGCTCAGCGGAGGTGACATAGAATCATAGAAACATCTAAAATATATGCAGGAGTTGATTCAGCCCCCTGAGTCTGCTCCGTCATTCATTATGATCAGTGCAATTAATTAAGTTCAATTCCCTTAACCCGCCTTCCACCATATCCGTTGATTCCTTTAGCCCAAGGGAAATATCTCCTTCCAGTTTGAAATTACACATTTTTGCCTCCAGTACACACTGTTGTAACGAATTCCGCAGATTCACATTTTCTGGGTGAAGAGATTGTTCCTCACCTCAACCCTAAAATGTTTTCCTCTTATCCTAAAACTCTGTGCTCCCCCACCATTGGGAAAGTTCTTTCTGAATCCACTCTGCCTAATCTTGTTAGAATTTTGTAAAGTTCTATGAAATCCCCCTGAGTTTTCTGGAACTCAAATGAATATAATCTGAAAAGATTTAACCTCTCCTTTTATTAAACACGCGGAAAACCAGGAAAGCGGCTGGTAACACGTTGCTGCACTCCCTGAATAGCAAAACACCCTCCCTCATATAAGTATCTCAATACAGGACACAATGATCCAGGTGTGGCCTTACCAAAGCCCTATACAATTTCAATAAAACATCTCTATTCCGACACTCAAATCCACTCACTGTGAAGGCCAACTACACCCTTACTTTCAGCAACAGATGCATGAGGATGCCTCGGCTCGCTGAATATTCACCTCTCACAATTCACACCAAATCAAACAATAATCTTCCTTCCAATTTGCGCGTCAGGAGCGGATAACCTCACATGTATCCACATTATATGTGCCCACTCACTCATTAATCCCATTAATTTCTGTGAAACCATTTATTTACGACTACCAATTTCCTTCACGTCCTCAAGTTGTGCTCATCAGACCTCCCTGTGTATCATTCATGTCTTCATTTGTAAACACAAAAGGAAAGCACAGATTTAGTCCCTGAGCCATTTGTGTGTGTCCTGTTATGAATTCCCCAGTTTCAACTTTCAAGTTGGGACTGGTTACTTTCGTTTTAAGTTTACAAAATTCACAGATTCTGGGATGGTTGAATTAACTGGAAATCAAAAAAGGGGAAATCGGCAAGTCCAGTTAATATATTAGAGCAAATCGAACATTTCAGTAACACGCACAATAAATGAATCATTTGTTTTGTTGTCTTATAAAGACATATAAAGACATGTCGGCATGCACTCAAAGGTCTCTGAGATACTCAACTGTTCTCAACATATCCACATTGTTTGAGTGCGCAGGTAATATGTTCGATCATTGCAGAGTTTCGAACAAGGTACTTTGCAATCTCAAGGATTTTAAGCAGGGTCAGCCAGTAAGGTCATGTATACCATCCTTGATATAATTTATTCCATGTGTGCAATGTGGTGCAGATTAAGGGCAGTCAGAGGAATTACTGTTGGCCGTATGCCAGAAAGAATTTAGTCGAATGAGGGAAACCCAAGCTCCTGCTTCAGGTGCAAAAGATCCCCCTGAATAGTTATTTGGTTAACTTTCAGGAAACAAAATATTCACGTTATTGGTTTTTTGATGTCTCGAGCTGAATTTAATTCTGCAATGCTTGGGCATCAAAATTTAGAAATTTCGTCACTAACTTAAATGGGGATGTGGAGGTATTTTTGCTAAATTTTTGGTTAGATGGTGAACTTCTGTGAACACATCTAAAATGTATTGCACTACGTTGGCCTCATTTCTTACAGTATGTGGTGGAAACGGCTCACTGAATTGATTTTCACAGATTCTTGCCGGCATTGTGGATTTAGCTTATGTTTCTATGTCGGTCAGGCTGGATTTCATTGAACTGGCGTTCAGATGATTTAGAACTGATATTCTTAGGGCAGCACCGTGGCGCAGTGTATTATCCCTGCTACCTTCCTGCGCCGTGGTCCCAGGTTCGATCCCGGCTCTGGTTCGTGTGGAGTTTGCACATTCTCCCCGTGTTTGCGTGGGTTTCGCCCCCAAAACCCAAAGATGTGCAGGAGAGGTGCAGTGCACACGCTAAATTGCCCCTTCATTGGAAAGAAATTAATTGTGTACACGAAATTTATAAAAACAACGAAAAGAAGTTTTAACATTCTTCATGTAATTGGAGAGTCAGATGCCCTTTCATCGGGTAAGAGAGTCAAGTTCTGGGTGACAAAGGTTTAAAATGCGCAGGGAAAAGTTTAGAACTATTGTGCGAGGCAAGTTTTGTACACAGAGGATGGCAAATATATGAAACGCGGTGTCTGGCGAGGTGTTGGGTTCAGGCATTTAAGAGGCATGCAGACAAATATATGGACAGGGTGGGACGGGAAGGATACGGACTCTGTAAGCGCATATGATTTAGTGCAGCAGGGACCATGGAGTGCCGAAGGGCCGGTGTCTGTGCTGTATTGTTCTTTGTTTTTTTTGTCCTTTGTAATTAAGATCCACAGAATTCAGAACTAGACGGGAGTGCATGCGTGTCCGTTGCACATGTTTAATGTTGATATAGATAGATTCTTGCTGGTCTGAGAAATCAAAGGTTATCGAGAATAGAGTCAAATGCGAAATAAGAAACAAACAGGTGGGCCATGCTTTATGAATGGAGCAGCAGATTCGATGGATCGGATGAACTTCTAATGTTCTTATTTTCCTTTCTTCTTTATTTGCTGCAATGAACAGCAACTATAGAAAAACAACTTAATTTATCGTTTGCGCTCGTAATTACTGAAACTTTCCTGTAAGTAACTGCTTTTTTCAGGAAGGATGGAAGATCAGCTGTTGTTAGGGCTGGAAACCAACATATGTACGGGGAAAAGACGGACATCTTAAGTCATGTGGTCAAATTTACGTTGTTGATTTAGTGCCCACCTTGTCCTGACCGAACACGTGGGCTTATCTCTCGGTCCGGCATTTTATTCTTGAGAGGTCCCAGGCCTGTCCTTTACGTGAGTCACAAATAACTTTTTTTTTAAACTGGCGAAAATCTGTCAAAAGCACTGACCGGCAAGAACCATTTGTTGGCTGCGAGTGACGTAGCTGCTCACTGCAGGAACTCGATAAGGTAAGGGAATGGTTGTTGTTTTTCCTGATGAAACTGTGCCACGTTGATTCTGTTCACCTTTCAGTAATTTTAGAGTTGTACTGAAATCAATTCTACCTTTTTGAACCTCCTCTTCATGTTCCAAATCTGAAGACTGAGTAAAATATTGGAACTCACCTTCGCATTCAGTTCAGAATAGTTATGTCCATCGTCTAATGTGGTGACCAAATGTGCGTACAAAATTGCAAGCCTGGCTGAATTAACAGTTGCCTCGTTGAATTGATGCATTTGTATTCAATAACAAAGGTATAGATACACAATCCATGTGCTTTGTTGACCACCTGCGCCCCATTTCCTGCAACGTTTATGGAGTTGTAAACAGGCTGCCAAGTCTCTTACCTCCTGAAAGCCTCGCAATTGATTCGGATTTTTTGAGAGAGGAGGTGTTATCTTCCACAACGTCAGGAATATTCGGGAAATTATCCACGAGGGTATCCCAACTTGCAACACCGATTCGTGGTGTTGCTCACTTTGGTTGGCTTCTAATTTGTTGCTCGTTGTGTCTTTCCTTAATTTGCTCCGTTTCTATAACCTTTGCTCTAGAGTCGCCAGGTATCTTTATGATACTGCCACGAGGTTCAAGTTCATGTACTGATCAATAACTCGACACTCTAATTAGTAAGATTCAAATCAAAACACATTTATTATACACAATCAATCACTACTCGTGCATAAAATCTACTGTCTAGACTATCTCTAACACTAAAAGGCCTATACTTAGATTTGGGTCTGGCCCACCAGGTCAGGGAAACAAATGGCCTTTCGTTCGATTCTGAGTCTGCGAGATTCAAAGCTGGTATGGACTGGTAGCTAGGAGCGCCTATCTCGTAGCGTGTGTTGACTGGAGACTTACTTGGTTGATGTGGCAGCTAGGCAGATCACTGTCAAGGGTTGTTTCCAGCTGCTGAGTGACCCTGCCAAGATGGACGAATTGAACTTGGGGATTCTACTTTATAGTCTCCAGTTGCTTTGCGCCGTTCGGGGCGGAGCCCGTATCTGGTTCCAAGTGATTGGACTATGTTCCGATCACTTGGATCGATTTCTCCAATACTGGAGCCGTTCCCAGATCGTTCCTGAGTGTCCGTTGACTTTCCTTTGTCTTGGATCCTGCTGGCGCCGAGGAGTCTGGCTTGGCCTTATTCACCTTAAGTGTTTCAATTTTTCCCGGGGATCACTCATCAATATGCTGCTGTTGGTTTCAGTGGTGTCTGGGTTTCTGCAAGTTCTAATAAACAGGAAGCTTTGCACCTGCTAGTATTTCCTGGCTTGACTGAATTTCCCTGCATTCTTTGCGGACCTCCATTTTAGGTTGGTAAGTGGCAAACCCAGGTGGCTGCAAGCCCTCCATGAGATCCCTAACACGAAGCGTGAAGGACCACATAACTGCGTTGTCTTCACTCCCTGACACACTGAGCTTTCTTCCATGGCCTCTACAACCATAACTATGTCATACATTTTTAACTGGCAATTCTAAGTTGTGCAATGTCACAACAGGGACATGCATTACAACATATAAAAACAACGGTACCTCCTAACTATCTTCGATAAACTACACTCACTTAAACATTCAATCATGCTAACTTCTTAACAGTACAAAAATAATAGCAGCATTCACATTTTCCTCTGGCTTGGAGGTCAAACACAAAGTTGTACAATCTCCCAGTTGTCTTCATTCACAAAATGATGTTGAACGAATGTCATTTATTGCAGATTAAGGGGTTCGGGGGCCTGGTGAAAACCGAAGATAGGGGATCTCATTCTGTACACCGGGATGCTACAGAATGTCGTCAGTACTAAAAGGGATTCAATTACATGTGAAAGGGAGTACCATGTTATAAACCTATCACACCATGATGGTGCGTTGTTACTTGTCACTGGGCTCTGGGTGCTATGGGGAAGTGAATCATTGACGGCCGGGGGGTTTGGGGTCATGGGGTTCGCGTTCGCGCGTAACCGCCAATACATTATAACGAAAAACACGTATGCCGTCTTCATTGTTCTCTTATTTTCCTTTCTTCTTTTCCTTTTTGTCTCTTCTCTTTTCCTGGAACTTCTGGAACTGTGTAAATCAAGCATAGTTTCTGTTATTATCTTGTTTAATATATTGAACGTTCGCATGTCTGTCTTTTAGTGCCAATGTCCCTTAATAATTGGTCACCGTGTGTGACTCCCTCATTTAAACACCGCCCCCCCCCCCCACACCAAATATTTGGACTAGACATCTAAGAGAATACTGCTGTGCTGCGAGCCGTCTCACAGCCTGTGTGATTTACCATCCTAGTATTTTTAGGATGTAAATAGCATAGGGAAGCAATCCTAAGGGTTGCTAAACCAAACAAAATAATTTTGAACGTAATTGAGCCTAAATGGGGTGCGTGTGGGTCGCGGCGGGTAAGATTTGGATGGAATACCCTGGTAGGACGGTGCTCAATGCCGTCTGTGCTCTACCCGAGCGTAGCTGACCAGAGGGTGGGCGGGGGGGGGGGGGGTGGTGTCCTCAGGCAGGGCGGAGACCAATGCCGTTTCGCCACAGCCTGAGCATGACGTGGTGTGCGTGGTTAGACTGCTAGCCAAGTGCCTTGAGGTGGTTAATATGAAACCACGCGGTCTTCACGTTGGAGGTACTTAATTTTATAAACGGAGGTGCTTACTTTGTCCGCAACGGAGTACGGACACGAATACTTGGGTGACAGGAACGTGCTGGGTTTTAAATGAAGAGCATGACGTGCTGTCCTACTTCAAACTCAGTCGCATGCACTGCCTTGTCGAAATAAGTCTTGCTCTGTTTCTTCCTGGTGCCTAATTTTACTGCGGCTGCTAGCTGAGCCGTTTTTACATTCTCAGCTAGTTGTTTCACTGCGTTCTCGTGTGTGAGGGCCGTCACTTTGGGGCTGGTCCAGTCAAGTCCTAATAGAAATTATGTGCCTTTCATGGGGCGTCCGGTCATGAGAGTGTGTGGGCTGTATCCTGTGGATGTCGAAACAGTGTTGCGCAAAATCATTAGTGCAAAAGGGAGGACTGAATCTCAAGTGGTGCTATTTTGTTGGACCATTTTTCTGAGGGTTGCCTTTAGGGTCCGATTCATTCGCTCCACGATACCACTTGACTGGGGGTGGTATGCGATGTGGTATTTTTGTGTAATGCCGAATATCGTCAGGACGTTCTTCATGACACGTCCCGTAAAATGGGAACCTTGGTCGGATTCAATGCTGCCATCCCGTAAAGATGTCCCCATCTCGTAAAGATGTGGTGGGTTAAATTCTTAGCGGTAGTCTTTGCCGTGTTTGTTCTAGATGGGAATGCTTCCTCCCATTTCGTAAACGTGTCTATCACAACTAACACATATTTGTGACCAAACCTGCTAGGGGGCAATGGTCCTATAAAATCAATCTGGTGGTTAGTCCAGGGGCCATTAACGGGGCGGGTGTGGGTCAGCTGAGCTTACTTTGCATATATGTTCGGATTGTTTTGGACCCAGAAAAGGCAATTTTCAACATAGTGCCTGACATCTTCCTTTAAATTCGGCCACCAACAGAGCTGCCTGAGGTGGGCTGTAGAGCGGTTAATTCCCTGATGCCCATGACTATCATGGAACAAAAAAATAAGCTGATTCCTGTCCTGTTCAGGAACCACATAAAGGGTGTCTTTTCGGATCATACTGTCATGTGTGGTCAGTGCATTTTTAAACCTGTCGTATGGGGCTGGAAAATGTCCTTTTAAAATCTCCCTGAGATTACTGTCTTGCTTCTGGGCCTGCACTAAATCTTCGATATTAGTCTGTCAGACCTGAACTGCATTCCCTGGGGCGCTTTCGGGGGAGGGGGGGGCGGAGGGGGTGGGGGGAGGTGGGGGGGTCCAAAAATGTCCATGCCTGGAACCTGCTTTAGCCAGTGCGTCGGCTTTTACGTTTCCAGGTGGGGAGGAACGGTGGTGACTTCGGACTTTAATGAAACCAAATGTCCTGTCCTGTGCTTTGTCCAAAATGTGCCGGAGCAATGGGGCTGAAGGGAGAGGTTTTCCGTCCGCGGAAACAAATCCTCTTGTTTTCCACAGGGGTAGGAATTATGTGACGCTGTTACAGACATAGAGGCTGTCCGAGTAAATGTCTGCTGGGCTGGGGAAGGAATCTGGATGATCTATAATGTATGCAATGGCTGCATGTTCTGCCGCCTGCACGCCTAAGTGTCCTGGCAGTTTTAAGGAGATTTCTTCTAGTGCGCACCACTGCACGTTCTCAACATAGATGCTGCATCCTGTAATGCGCTTCCCGTTTAATACAGTGAAAGAACCATCCACATATATTCTCAAAGGTGAGCACGTGCCTGTGTGCTGGATAGGTTCTACCTATCTTTTTGGGGGGTATTTTTGCGATGAAGGTGCCTGTGTTGTGGTGCGGTGAGATGATTTCACATTCGTGGGGGGGGGGGGGTGCTTGGGTACTGAAGGTTTTTGGCTAGGAAAGTGTGGGTATTGGGTACTGAAGGTTTTTGGCTAGGAAAGTGTGGGTATTGGTCCTTTTAACTGTGATGTCCCACCCCTGCAAAAGACGGGTCCACCTGGCTGCTCTGATCTGGCTTCCTGTACCGTCCTTAAGTCGTTCATCTAGTAAAAGAAGTGTGGGTGCGTGTCCGTGAGGATTGTGATGGGGTTTAGTCCGGTGATGTATGAAAAGTATTGAACTGCCCAGAAAACTGCGAGCAAGTGCCTTTCACAGGTCGAAAATCCCTGCTCCACAGGATCGAAAACTCTGGAGGCGTGAGCCACGGGTCTTAACTGTTCGTGCCGTTCCTGGAGCAGCACGGCCGAAGGGTACGGTCTGTGCTAGCTATCTCTATAGCATAGGGAGAAAGCAGGTCTGGAACCGGTGGTGCGGGGGCTCCAATGGGGCTCCAATTAAATCATCAACAGCATCCGTTTGCTGCGGAAGCCATTCCCAAGGCGCTCCTTTCTAAAGGAGTTCCAACAGGGGTGCTGCTTTGGTGGCGAAACCGTCAATATGGTTTCGGCAGTAGCCAACCAGTCCTAAAAACGAGCGGAGGGCTGAAACATTCTGGGGAAGGGGCAATTTGACAATCGAGTCAATTATTTCATGCTCGAACTCGTGTATCCTATGCGTGATAATCGTTCCCAAATATACCACTTTCTTTTCCAAAATGTGGGCTTCCTTGGGGTTCACTTTGAATCCAATTTGCTGTAGGAGTTCCAGGAGTTCGGCCAGAAGCTCGATGTGCTCTGCCTTGGTATCTGACTGCAGTAATAGGTCGTCCACATACTGGACCAGACATTCGGGGCGAGAACATTTTGATAACATTTTGGGCAGCACGGTGGCGCAGTGGGTAGCATTGCTGCCTACGGCGCTGAGGACCTGGGTTCGAATCCCGGCATTGGGTCACTGTCCGTGTGGAGTTTGCACATTCTCCCCGTGTCTGCGTGGGTTTAAATGGGGGCTGGTTTAGCTCAATAGGCTAAATCGCTGGCTTTTAAAGCAGGCCAAGGCAGGCCAGCAGCGCGGTTCAATTCCCATACCAGCCTCCCGAACAGGCGCCGGAATGTGGCGACTAGGGGCATTTCACAGTAACTTCATTGAAGCCTACTCGTGACAATAAGCGATTTTCATTTCGATTCATAAACCTGAATTTATCCAAAACTCTTCAGTCTGTAAACTTGCCTGTACTAAATTTTAAGGCAGCACGGTGGCGCAGTGGATTCGCCCTGCTGCCTCACGGCGCAGAGGTCCCAGGTTCGATCCTGACTCTGGGTCACTGTCTGTGTGGAGTTTGCACATTCTCCCCGTGTTTGCGTGGGTTCCACCCCCACAACCCAAAGATGTGCAGGCTAGGTGGATTGGTCACGCTAAATTGCCCCTTAATTGGAAAAAATGAATTGGGTACTCTAAGTTTACGGGCAGCACTGTAGCATTGTGGATAGCACAATTGCTTCACAGCTCCAGGGTCTCAGGTTCGATTCCGGCTTGGGTCACTGTCTGTGCGGAGTCTGCACGTCCTCCCCGTGTGTGCGTGGGTTTCCTCCGGGTGCTCCGGTTTCCTCCCACAGTCCAAAGATGTGCAGGTTAGGTGGATTGGCCATGATAAATTGCCCTTAGTGTCCAAAATTGCCCTTAGTGTTGGGTGGGGTTACTGGGTTATGGGGATAGGGTGGAGGTGTGGACCTTGGGTAGGGTGCTCTTTCCAAGAGCCGGTGCAGACTCGATGGGCTGAATGGCCTCCTTCTGCACTGTAAATTCTATGAAATCTATGAAATCTATAACCATTTGCCAGCTGTCGGTGGAAAATGGAGGGGGAGTTGTGCAATCCTTGTGGAAGGCATGCCCACGAGTCCTGCTTTAAAGGTGAGGGGAAATTTATACTGACAGGCTTTTGCCAATGGAATGGACCAGAATCCGTTACTGACGTCGAAAACCGTAAAATATAGTGAGTTGAGTCCCTGTTTGAGCATGGTCTCGGGACTAGTGGCTACTAAGGGTGCTGCTCAACTTTGTTGAGTTCCCGGTAATCGATGGTTAGTCGCCATGATACATCGGGCTTTCTCACTGGCCAGATCGGGGCAGTAGTAGTCGAGGCTACCGGTCAAAGTGCGCCTTGTTCTAATAAGCTGCCAATAACCTTTGACATTTCTCCATCTGCCTCTTGGGGAAATCCGTATTGCTTCTGGGGTCTAGGGTCAGGTCCTATTATTTGAACCGAACCAGCCATTACCGCAGTCATGTTTATGACTTGCAAATGCGGTCCTGTTCTTCTGAAGAACTGCCCTCACCTGTCTGTCTGCACTAATCGTGGTCGGGTCAAACCAAAAATCGCCGACTGCGCTAATCTTGTTTGCATACTCACCTACTGTGAGCGTTGCGGGGGCTCTTGCTGACTTTGTCATTTTCTAGACACATCGATTTACAGGGCCAAATGAAAGTTGTGGGAGTTCATGAAATCGATGCCCAATATGTGTTCTGCGGTGTGATCGACCAAAACTATGGGGTGTTTCGTTGTAATACTGCCAATTTGAATGGGTACACGGGCTGTGATTTGTCCCTGTTGCGAGTGGCCTGTGAAGCCGCTGAGGGTGATTGTGGCTGTAGTGGGTCACGTGTCTTTTTTTGAACATGGTGGAGAAATTAATTGTGGTGCGGGACCCTCTTGTGTCCCAGAGAATTTCGATGGGCTGTCAAGTATTTTTGCTGCAACGACTGGTCGGCCGTACCTATCCGAGAGGGTGTCGCAGAACCAAGTGGGGAAGCCCGAACACCGTCAGTCAGTTCCGTTCATGTCTGTCTGGTCTGAACGGGTGCTTACACTGTGTATGGGCTCTGTCCTGTTTCTAGTCAGAGTGCCTGTCTGCTGGGCTCTCTGTGGCTTTCGTGGGGCATTGCAGTCTCGTCCACAGTTGTAACACGCCTGTGGTTTCTGTGGGGGCTGTTCATGCCTCTGTTCACCCATGCGGGGTTCTGATGCGTTTTAACTGCTTGGATGTCTGCCTGTGCCTGCTGTTCTTCGGGTTTTCTAAACGCGGGATTGTTGTGGACAGATTGCTCCCAGGTGCGGGACAACCTTTTTAAAACCCACGTTTCGTTGTGCGCTTCTTCCGAGGGGGCATAATTGGTACAAGCTTTTTGTCCTGCTGCTATGGCATGGGAGATAAGGGTGCGGGCGCATTTGGCCATGTTGTCTGGGGGCAAATGGGCGTGGTCTAATTTTCCAAAAACGACTGTAAAATGAATCCACAGGCGTCCAGCAAACGCTGTGGGGTGTTCGGTTTTCTTCTCCCTGCACTTAATCAGGCCTTCTACTGGGTCACATCTGTTATAACCGGTCGCATCTCGGATCTCCGTGTACATCTCTGCAAAGGTGCTTCCTCCTACATTCTGTGGGCCGGGAAAGGCTGCTACAACCGAAGGGTCAAAGTTTAAAACTGTGAGCTTCACTTGCTCACACTCATCCAGGCTGTACATGGTCGCCTGCTGCTTCACTCCAGCAAAGAAGTGGTGGGGGTCTGAGGTGGGGAGGAACGGTTTGATATTTTCGCACGTGTCCCGTAATTGGGTCACGGTTAAGGGGGTGGTGTAAAGGAATTCTGCTTCTACTTCCGATGTGACTGTGCGGTGGGTAGTGATTGCATTCATGGGTGCCTGATCTATCTGTTCTGTGGGGGGTTGCGGTGCTTTTCTCTTTTGGGGCTTTCCTTGTGCACATGTTCCCTGAACATGTTTCATGTTTCTGCGTGGTTTCAGTAGCTCTTGCCAATCAGGGCCGTCTTCTTCATCAAATTGGGATCCAAAGGAGCTCGGAAACCCATTTGGCACTGAAAGCAAAGACTGCAGTTCCGCAATCTGCTTCCTGCAATTTGAATGATCCACTGAGCTTTTTCTGTGCTCCGTGGTGGCAGCATGGAGTGCTCTTACCGCTGCTTTAAGATCGCTGCACTGCCTCTGCAATGCCTCTACCTGTTTCTCTGTTCTCTTCTCTTACCAGGACGGCACGTTGCGTGTCCTGATAGGCCTTCTCATATTGCGTTTGGAAGTTGCATCAACCAGTAAACACGCACACCCCCTTACGTACAACGTACACCTTGTTCCAGCACGATCGACAAAAGACCATAAGACCATAAGACATAGGAGTGGAAGTAAGGCCATTCGGCCCATTGAGTCCACTCCACCATTCAAGCAATGCTGATTTCAACTCAATTTACCCGCTCTCTCTCCATGGCCCTTAATTCCTCGAGAAATCAAGAATTTATCAACTTCTGTCTTAAAGACACACAACGTCCCGGCCTCCACCGCCCTCTGTGGCAATGAATTCCACAGACCCACCACTCTCTGGCTGAAGACATTTCTCCTCATCTCTGTTCTAAAGTGACTACCTTTTATTCTAAGGCTGCGCCCCCGGGTCCTAGTCTCCCCTGCTAATGGAAACAACTTCCCGACATCCACCCTATCTAAGCCATTCATTATCTTGTAAGCTCCAAACCAAACCCCCCTCAACCTCCTAAACTCCAATGAATATAATCCCAGGATCCTCAGACGTTCATCGTATGTTAGGCCTACCATTCCTGGGATCATCCGTGTGAATCTCCGCTGGACCGCTCCAGTGCCAGTATGTCCTTCCTGAGGTGTGGGGCCCAAAATCGCTCACAGTATCCTAAATGGGGCCTAACTAATGCTTTATAAAGCTTCAGAAGAACATCCCTGCCTTTATATTCCAAGCCTCTTGAGATGAATGAAAACATTGAATTTGCTTTCTTAATTACGGACTCAACCTGCAAGTTTACCTTTAGAGAATCCTTGACTCGGAATCCCAAGTCGCTTTGCACTTCAGCATTATGAATTTTGTCACCGTTTAGAAAATAGTCCACGCCTCTATTCTTTTTTCCAAAGTGCAAGACCTCGCACTTCCCCACGTTGTATTTCATCAGCCATTTCTTGGACCACTCTCCAAAACTGTCTAAATCTTTATGAAGCCTCCCCACCTCCTCCATACTACCTGCCCCTCCACCTATCTTTGTATAATCGGCAAACTTAGCCAGAATGCCCTCAGTTCCGTTATCTAGATTGTTCATATATAAAGAGAACAGCTGCGGTCCAAACACTGAACCCTGCGGGACACCACTCGTCACCGGTTGACATTCCGAAAAAGAATCCCAACTCCCTGCCTTCTGCCTGACAGCCAATCGTCAATCCATGTTAGTACCTTGCCTCGAATACCATGGGCCCTTACTTTACTCAGCAGTCTCCCGTGAGGTACCTTATCAAAGGCCTTTTGGAAGTCAAGATAGATAACATCCATTGGCTCTCCTTGGTCTAACCTATTTGTTACCTCTTCAAAGAACTCTAACAGGTTTGTCAGACACGACCTCCCCTTACTAAATCCATGCTGACTTGTCCTAATCCGACCCTGCACTTCCAAGAATTTAGACATCTCATCCTTAGCAATGGATTCTAGAATCTTGCCAACAACCGAGGTCAGGCTAATTGGCCTATAATTTTCCATCTTTTTCCTTGTTCGCTTCTTGAACAGGGGGGTTACAACAGCGATTTTCCAATCCTCTGGTACTTTCCCTGACTCCAGTGACTGTTGAAACATCATCACCAACGCCTCCACTATTTCTTCAGCTATCTCCTTTCGAACTCTAGGATGTAGCCCATCTGGGCCCGGAGATTTGTCAATTTTTAGACCTCTTAGTTTCTCTAGCACTTTCTCCTTTGTGATGGCTACCATATTCAACTCTGTCCCCTGACTCTCCAGAATTGTTGGGATATTACTCATGGCTTCTACTGTGAAGACTGACGCAAAGTACTTATTCAGTTCCTCGGCTATTTCCATGTCTCCCATCACAACATTACCAGCGTCATTTTGGAGCGGCCCAATGTCAACTTTAGCCTCCCGTTTGTTTTTAACGTATTTAAAGAAACTTTTACTGCCATTCCTAATGTTACTGGCTAGCCTACCTTCAAATTTGCTCCTCTCTTTCCTTATCTCTCTCTTTGTTATCCTCTGTTTGTTTTTGTGGCCTTCCCAATCTTCTGACTTCCCACTACTCTTTGCCACATTATAGGCTTTCTCTTTTGCTTTGATGCATCCCCTAACTTCCTTTGTCAGCCATGGCTGCCTAAACCCCCCTCTGATAACCTTTCTTTTCTTTGGGATGAACCTCTGTACTGTGTCGTCAATTACTCCCATAAACTCCTGCCATTGCTGTTCTACTGTCTTTCCCACTAGGCTCTGTTCCCAGTCGATTTTCGTCAGTTCCTCCCTCATGCCCCTGTAGTTACCTTTATTTAACTGTAACACCTTTACATCTGATTCTACCTTCTTTCTTTCAAATTGGAGATTGAATTCGACCATATTATGATCACTGCCTCCTAAGTGCTCCCTCACTTTAAGATCTTTAATCAAGTCTGGCTCATTACATAACACTAAGTCCAGAATGGCCTGTTCCCTCGTGGGCTCCATCACAAGCTGTTCCAAAAAGCCCTCCTGTAAACATTCAATGAATTCCCTTTCCTTGGGTCCACTGGCAGTATTAGTTACCCAGTCCACCTGCATATTAAAGTCCCCCATGATCACTGTGACCTTGCCTTTCTGACATGCACTTTCTATTTCATGGTGCAAATTGTGTCCCTGGTCCGAACCACTGTTAGGATGCCTGTACATAACTCCCATTATGGTTTTTTTGCCTTTGTAGTTCCTCAACTCTACCCACACAGGCTCCACATCATCCAACCCCATGTCGTTTAGTGCTATTGAATTACTTTCATTCCTAATTAACAAGGCAACCCCGCCCCTCTGCCCATCTCTGTCTTTTCGATAGGTTGTGAATCCCTGAATGTTTAAATGCCAGTCCTGAACCCCCTGCAACCATGTCTCTGTGATGCCTACCACATCATACCTGCCAGTCACAATCTGGGCCACAAGATCATCTACCTTGTTCCGTACACTGCACATTTAAATATAGCACCTTTAATTCTCTATTGACCATCCCTTTTTGTTTTCATGGTGTGGTGGACCTTGGTTTACTGAGCCTTTCCATACACTGTGTCATCTTTTGTGGGATGGGGACTATTGTAACCTCTCCTGAGTTCTGTCTTTTCGTGCTTTTTTGTATTCCTAAGCAGCTACGCTTACCACTGATTACTTCACCTCTTGGTTCCCTGGCTTTCCCTCCCCCCCCCCCCCATCTTTAGTTTAAAGTCCTATTGACCACCCTATTTACTCTTTTCGCCAGAACACTGGTCCCAGCTCGGTTCAGGTGGAGACCATACCAACGGTATAGGTCCCCCCTGTCCTAAAATTGATGCCAGTGTCCCATGAAAAGGGGATATATATATTGACCCCCCTCTGATAACCTTTCTTTTCTTTGGGATGAACCTCTGTACTGTGTCCTCAATTACTCCCAGAAACGCCTGCCATTGCTGTTCTACTGTCTTTCCCACTAGGCTCTTCTCCCAGTCGATTTTCGTCAGTTCCTCCCTCATGCCCCTGTAGTTACCTTTATTTAACTGTAACACCTTTACATCTGATTCTGCCTTCTTTCTTTCAAATTGGAGATTGAATTCCCCGGAATTCTTATCAACGTTTACATACCCCGGAAGTCATCAGAAAAAAATGCAAATTATATATATATATATATATCTATATATGTGTGTGTTATTTAAATCCAGTTCAACATTAACGCACAATACAGGGATATGGACAAGTCTGGGAAACGTATTTCTCTGGCCTAGATTAGACGTATGAATTCCCATTACACTGCCTCCGCTCGCCGACATCGAGACTGTTAGATGTAAAACATACCTCCAGACTGCTAGATGGAAACTGGTTTGCAGGATGTCGGAGGTGAATTGCTTTGTCTACATCTGACGCTGCTCGCCATCAACTGGCCTTTCTTGTTCTGAGAGTACTGGATATTATACCATTGTTTGCCATTGGCTCTGCGTTAGGAGGATTTGGTGTCTTCCCGCATTAAATTATTTTACTCTCGGAATTAGTATGAGCAGGCCTGACAGATCTACAAATAGATGACTTATGGTGATTCTGTTACTTGGTGATGCAGATTTAAATTTAGTTGCCAATCTCGAAACTTGCAAAAACGCTCCTCGCCCTGTATTTGTACACTGTCTGTTGATGATCCTCGACAGATTTCTACTCAATTTTGAGAATATTGTATCCTACTTTGATTTGATAAATTCGTGTTCATTCTATTATTACGGAAATCCATGACACACAACATTATTTTTTTTTTACAATCAAATGCCATTATTTCAAAGCCGTATAATTTCTGAACACTTCTGCAATTAGTTCCATCTTATCAACGTTTACAGAATTCAGGCACCTGCATAATCAGTGAATATGCCCCACAACATTTCCTAGTGTTCCGGCAAGTGTCTTGTCAACTCCGAATAAAATGTCCATAATGACGTTTTCTCTCCCGGCCACATGAGAGATTTTAAAGTTAAATTGCGCAATAGCAATTTCGTCATAATAATCAACTGTGGTGATCACGAAATCCGACCAATAAATTCAATGTTTGGTTTTCCATATAGATGATTGCATCTGCCATGTTGATGGAAAAATGAACGTGGAAATGTTGCCATGTCAGTACGAAGTTTAATTTATGTTTCTCATTGGTCAAATAGTTCTTCTTGTGCCGATTAAACTTCGTTGCTGGATATCCCGCCGGGTTTTCAAGGTCAAGTGTGTCTTCTGACAATAATGCATCTGTGTGTCATGTTTTCGAAAAGGAGGTTGCCAACGGTACTTCAGCGAACCTATGTTTGCGATGAATTTCGATCGTCCAACGCTTAAGATGCAGTATTCCGAACGTGGAGTGGGAAACGACTCTTTCTTGGCTGATACATTTACACATCTGCAGTGCGTACACACTCTCTTGATTCCACGTGCTTTGTGCAGCATAACGATAGGGAACTCCAATTACTACAACTCAATTCAATAAGGACATCACGGTGGCGGAGTGTTTAGCACGGCTGCCTCAGTGCGCCGAGGTCACAGGTTGGATCCCGGCCCCGGGTCAGTGTCCATGTTGAGCTTGCCCATTCTCCCCGTGTTTGCTTGGTTTCTCCCCCACAACTCAAGAATGTGCAAGATAGGTGGATTGGCCACGGTAAATTGGTCTTTAGTTGGAAAACATTAATTTGGTACTCTAAATGTATTTTGAAAAAATCAGTTCACTCATGTGATTCGGAAGCAGGTACTCAATTTATTCCTGTATCCGCGATAACAGAACTAGAGTTAACCCATATTTTATTCATTGAAGCAATTTTGCCCACGTTGACATCATGTAACACGAACCACGTTTTACCTACTTTATTCCCGCAAATACAGTTTAAATCAAAACTGCTGTCTTTCTATCATTATGCCTCTGCTCATACCTGGGAGTAGTTTTTATTACTAATTTATGTTTCCGAGACTTCCTTTTTGTCTGTATGCGTTTTGGAAAGTCTTTGCCGCAATTTGACTCCTCCTCTTCCTCCTGCTTTGTTGCTTCGTTCTCAGGCCAATGTGAAAGAGCAATTTGTAACTCACCCGCCGTGAGTTCTCCCAGTGAGCCAGAGAAGGCACAGCGAGAGTGAAGCGTATCGGAGAGTGAGTTTGGAAATTTGAATCTAGGTAAGAATTCAACTGGTAACACTTCCTTTTAAAATTTCAGGAAACTAATTTAATTTAATCTAGAAATTGTGCAGTGAAGATTAATAGTAGGCTGTCCCGACCACTCACAAAACAGATTAGCAATTAACTGTCAGTCATCATTGTCACTGATTAGAGTTACTTTGATCTAAAATTAGCAGGTGGGGGGAGAGATCTCAGGCCAATTTAAAAGAGCAATTTGAAACTCACTGCCAGCGAGTTCTCCCAGTGAGCAAGAGAAGGCACAGCCAGAGTTACGCAAATCGAAGCGTGAGTTTCGGACTGTGAAGCTAGGTGGGAATTCGAAGCTGAGTGGGGAGGAAGTGGTTTTTATCCCTGGTAAGTCTCTGGTAAGTCGTTTTTCTTTAAATGGGTCTATTTTTAAAAAAATAATTTTGCTTTTTGGCATTGTCGTTGCCAAAAGGCCTAAGTTAGCCTCAGGTTTAAGACAATACAGGAGATCCCAGATCCGTGTCATGCTGCTCGTGTGCGATTTGGGAGCTGAGGGACACGTCCACTGACCCTGGTTCCTTCGCATGCAAGAAGAGCGTCTAGCTGCAGAACCCGTTAGACTGCTTGACGGCTCTGGAGCTGTGGGTGGACTCACTTTGGAGCATCCGCGATGCTGAGGTCGTCGTAGATGGCACATCACGCCGCTGGTCAAAATTACTGAGGGTGATAGAAAAGTTGTGGCCAAAAGCCAGAGACGAGTAGGAATGCAGTGCAATACAAATATTCTGATTTGGACACTGTTGAGGCAGACACCAGGGGAAGGCAGCAGCAGCCAGTTTCATGGCACCGTGTCTGCCCCCCCCCCCCCCCGCCCCTGCGCGGACGGACAGGAAGAAGATTGGTCCGGCTATTGAGATAGGGGATTCAATCATAAAGGAACTAGACAGGCGGCTCCGCAGACGCAATCGAGACTCCGGGATGGTATGTTCCCTCGGTGGTACAAGGGTTAAAGATGTCTCGGCGCGGCTGCAGGACATTCTGGGGGGTGGAGGCTGAACGGCCAGCTGTCGTGATGCTTATAGGCACCAACGACAAGGCAAAAAAAAGGGATGTGGTCCGAACAACTACATCCAGGGTGTTAGGATTGAAACTAAAAATTAGGACCTCAAAGGTAGTAATCTCAGAATTGCTCCCGGTGCCACGAGATAGTCAGCGTAGGAATGACAGGATAGATAGGGTGAATGAGTGGCTCGAGAGATGGTGCAAGGAGGAGGGTCTCAATTTCCTGGGGCATTGGAACCGGTTCTGTGGGACGTGGTAACAGTACAAACTGGACAGTCTGCACCTGGGCAGGTCTTGAACCGATGTCCCGGAGGGGGGCGGGGTGTGTGTGTGTTTGTGTGTGTGTGTGGGGGGGTGGGGGTGGGGGAGGGGGGTGTAGGTGTTGTGGTGTATGCTCCTGTTGTTGCGGAGTGTCTAAACTAATGTCGCCAGGGAATTGTAACCTATGCAGGAAGTCGGAGGGAAGGAAAACGGGGACAGAAACGAAAGGCAGTAAGGGGGAAGATAGAAGCTCGAGAAGCCATAGCCAAGAATCAAAAAGGGTCATAGTAGATGGTACAGTGACTGAGGAGAGCTCAGTGAATAGGCCTAGTATTTCCAGAAGGAAAAAACGGGAAGTAAGTGCATAAATGGAAAGCGACACAGCAGGTTATTACGTGAAGATATGGGTTCTACGATAAGGAAAATAAGGAGAAAGCGAAAAGGAAAAATAACTTAAGAGAGATTACTGCTAGTGGAGTTAAGATTCAAACTGGTGGTATAAAGCCGACATAAGGGTACTTTACCTGAATACTCGTAATATTTGGAATAAGGTAAATTAGTCGATGGCGCAAATCATCACAAATGACTATGATTTAGTTGTCATTACTGAAAAATGATTAAAGGATGGTCACGGCTGGTAGTTAAATATCCAAGGGAATCAAACTATTCGAAAAAACAGAGTGGATGGTAAGGACGGTGGTGTAGCACTGTTATTTAAGGATGACAGCCGGAAAGTAGTCAGGGATGACATCGGTGCAAGGGAGGATAAGGATGAACCCCTTTGGGTGGAAATCAGGAATATTAAGGCAGGAATAAAAGTCACTGATTGGAGTAGTCCATAGTCCACCAAATAGTAACATTACGGTGGAGCGGGCAGTAAACAAAGATATAACTGATGCATGTAGAAATGCTGCAGCAGTTATGATGAAGGATTTTAATCTACATGCCGATTGCTTTAACCAGGTGGATCAAGGCAGCCTTGAGGAGGAGTTTATAGAATGTATCCACTACAGTGTACCAGAAAAGCATGTAAAGGAATCTACGAGGAAACAAGCGGTCCTAGATCTGGTCCTGTTTAATGAGACAGGAGTGTTGAATGCTCTCAAGTTAGGGATGCTCTCGGAAGGAGCGAACTCAATATGGTGGAATTTAAAACACAGATGGAGAGTGAGAAGTTTAAATCAATCACTCGTGTTTTGTGCTTAAACAAAGGAGATTACACTGGGATGAGAGAAGGGCTGGCTAACGTAGACTGGGAGCAACGACTTATGGTGAAACAGTTGAGGAACAGTGGGGAACCCTCCAAGGGACTGTTGACATTGCTCAGCAAAAGGTTATACCAACAAATAGGAAGTACGGTAGAAAGAGGCATAATTGGCCGTGGATGTCTAAGGAATAAGGGAGAGTATAAATTTGAAGGAAAACGTATACAAAGTGACTAAGATTTATAGGAAACTACAGGATTGGGAAATCGTTAGCGGGCAACATAAAGCTATTAAAAATCTTTAAAGAAGAGTTGGATAGATTATGACATTAAACTTGCTTAGAATATAAAAACAGATAGTAATTATTTCTGCAAATATATAAAACAAAAAAGAATGGGTAAGGTAAATATTGGTCATTTAGTGGATATTAAGGGAGATTTAATAATGGGAAATGAGGAAGTGATTGTGGAACTGAACAGGTTTTTTGGGTTGGCCTACTCTGTTGAAGACACAAATAACATGCCAGTGACTGATGGAAATGAGGAAATGACAAGTGAGGGCCTTGAGACGACTGCTATCACTCAGGAGGTAGTGATGGGCAGGCTAATGCGGCTAAAGGTACACAAGTCTCCTGGCCCTGATGGAATGCATTCCAGTGTGATAAAAGTGATGGCGAGGGAAATTGCAAATGCACTAGTGGTTATATACCAAAATTCACGAGAATTGTGTTCAGTTTTGGTCTTATTACCTGAGGAAGGACGTACTGCCACTGGAGGGTGTGTGGGGGAGATTCACGAGTTGAATTCTAGAGTTTAGGGGTTGGATCACGAGGAGAGGTTGAGTTGACTGGGACTGTACTCGTTGGAATTTAGAAGGATGCGGGGAATCTTCTAGAAACATGTAAAATTATGAAGCGATAAGATAGGATAGATGAGGGCAGGTTATTTACACTAGCAGGTGAAAGTAGAACTGGGGAGGGGGGCATAGCCTTAAAATAAGGGAAAGATTGGTTAGCACTGAGCTTTGAAGGAAATTCTTCACCCAAACGTTTGTGAATCTATGGAATTCTCTGCAGCAGTTGAGGCTCCTTCATTAAATGTTTTCAAGATAAAGATACTTGGTTTTTTGAAGAATAAAATAATAAAGGGTTGTAGTGTTCGGGCGGTAAAGTGGAACTGAGTCCAAAAAGATCACTCATGATCTCATTGAATGGCGGAGCAGGGTCAAAGTGCCAGTTGGCCTCCTCCTGCTTCTAGTTCTTGTGTTCCTATGTAAGACGACCTCATGCCTGTTGTCATATGCTTCTCATCCAACATTTCTTCCACACCTTTAACGGCACAATGTTCATAATTTTTGATCGTCCGGCGTGCGTACCAGATATTTTACCTCGTTCCACTATCCTTTTACTCGCTTCAAGGGATTTTCCCGACACAGTGATCAATAGAAGTATTCTCACCTAGAAAGTAAATCGTTGAGTGTTGGCCTTCTTATAAGCATGCCCTTTCTCTAAAATTGGGCTGACTTTGGATGGTTTACTATTGAGGCACTGTCCTGCAATTCATTTCTGCTGTTTGAATTGAACACATTTATGTCGTTCTCTGTCTCTGTCTGATTCTGATTTAGCTTGTTAAAGGTTTTTTGAGGAGAAACTGATCTCTGCCTTATTCTCATTTAGCTGGCTAAAGAGAGAATCCCACTCATCCTGGATTTGCAATGGTTCCCTCTTCTGTATTACCTTATTCGCCTCTGAATGTGACACCCTGCAAGACAGAAATATGAAAGTCTGGTATGTTTGTAATGTACCATTGCCGGCATTCTCTATTGTTTGTTCGACTGCACCCGGCTACACTGCCGTCTGAGATACTGCATTAACAGTCCAGAGAATGAATTGAATTCCTGAAATGGGTAGTATTCTTGAATCCCTACCACTAGATCGCCTCGCTTCAACCTATTCCGTAAGGTTATTTTACGAAAGGAATATCTTTATTTTCACCGAGAGTATTGCTGACCAGTACCTTAATATATATCATGGAGAACACAGCGTTTATACCACAACGTAGGGAATTGATTCGCGCCTATATCTGATAACATTTTAAGACCCTTTCCCATTATATCCTGTACACGTGGAAATACTTTACCTTGACGCCAAAAGAATGGATTCTCCAATTGCTCTCGCTGCTCGGATTACATGGTCCCACTGTCGTTGAATGGATTCACAATCATATTTTTTATCATTGTCACACGTAGGCTTACATTAACACCGCATTCAAGTTACTGTAAAAATCCCCTAGTCGCCACCTCCGGACTCTTTTCGGGACGACTGAGGGGGAATTAAGAATATCGAATTCAACTAAGAAACACGTCTTCGGCACTTGCAAGAGGAAACCGGAGCGTCCGGAGTAAACCCACGCAGACACGGGGTGAATGTGCAGACTCCGTGGCACCGACAGTGACACGAGCCGGGAGTCGAACCCGGGTTTCCTGCTGCTGTAATACAGAAGTCCTAACCACTGTTCTACCGTGCCGCCCGGACTGTGAACGAAAATCACCATTCTCGCTTGCTGCAATTTGGCTGCCAATGAGGTTGGAGAAACCTGGCCAACATTTTCTACCGAGACCACTATATACTGATTAGTGTAGCCAGTGAATGTTGTGATAAGGGTTCGGTGAAACTGAGAGAAGGTAAAGCTGAATGCGCAGCTCAAACCGGGCAAACGTGGAGAACAGCCGATTTTGAAACAAACAACAATCTCGGAACGCTGCCCTCATTGACCTTGCAGTCAGCCTCACAGTCAATCCGGCGTGAGGATAAAAAGGTGTTTTGTTTTTTTTGTTTTGAGGAGGGAAATAACTGGGAATCAGCACAAATAAATATAAGCCAGGGGTCATTATGAAAAACTAATATCAGTAAACAAAAAAACGAGGAGTAAATTTAGCCCGAGGGAGGTAGGTACATAGTATCCTAATTTCGCTTAAAGTTCGGTAAGAGGCAGTACTCACGGGCTTCAGGAGAGTGATGAATGGACAGCTTTCCCCCGTAATATGCTTCCACTGTGTCAAATCAGAGAAGCTTCAGTTGTCTTTGGTGACCTTGTGTGCAGGAAGCGTGTCCAACTGAATGCTCCCAGTTAAATGTGCTCCAAATTGGAGCTGAAGGTGGATTCTGTGGGGAGAATCCACAATCCTGAGCAGGCCCCGCATCGCAAATTCAGTGAGGTGGCCACACCGCGGGTATGAATTATAAGTGCAGAAACTGAGATCAGGCAGGAAGGTAGATCAGAGGACTGCAAGTTGTCCAGGACTCTTCTGGAGCCATTCACCTTTCTTTTTTCTCTTTTTATAAATTTAGAGTACCCAATACTTTGTTTCCAATTAAGGGGTAATATAGCGACGCCAATTCACCGACCCTGCACATCTTTGGGTTGTGGGGGTGAAACCCAAGCAAACACGGGGAGAATGTGCATATTCCACACGGTCAGTTGCCCAGAGCCGGGAGCGAACCTGGGACCTCGGCGAAGTGAGACTGCAGTGCAACCACTGCGTCACCTTGCTGCCCGTAACATCAAAGTTTAATGCAGATGTAGGGGACTCAATGGAGCAGGAGTCCGACGCGTATAAAATGTACGAATTTCAACTTATAAAGGAAATTAGGATAGGAAAAAGGTAATGCCGAAAGATACTGGTGGATAAAACAACGTAAAATACGTTGTTGTTCTGCAAGTATATTACGAGTAATAGGATAACTTTCGAAAGAGTAGGACCCAATAAGTATAGCGGTGGTAATTTTTATGTGGAGCGGGAGGGTGTCGGTAGGGTTCTAATCGAATACTTAGTGTCAGTGTTCACTAAAGAGGAGTGAAGTGTGGATAAAGAAATCAGGGAGGTTTCAAATAAAATTGAAGGGCTTCACATTGACAGAGCGGAAGGTCTGAGGGGTCTGGCAGGCTTCAAGGTGAACACGTCTCCTTGCCGGATGAAATGAGTCTCAGTCTGCTGAATGAGGTAAGGAGGACATATCAGAGGCAATGGCAATATATTTTAGAAGAGGTGGCCAGTTGTGCAGATGCCGGAAATGCAATTAGGGTCCAATAAGGATCACGGTGGTAATTTTTGTGTGGAGCGGGAGGATGTCGGTAGGTTTCTAATAGAATACTTGGGGCGCGGTTCTCCACTCCCACGCCGTTTGGGAGAATCGCCTGGGCCGCCACAGTTTCCGGGGACGCCGGTCCGACGCCCTCCCGCGATTCTCCCAAGCGGCGGGAAAGGCCTGGCCGAGTTTTGCGGGCTGCAGGCCGGAGAATCGCCGGAGATGCCCAAAATGGCGATTCTCCGGCACCCCCGCGATTCTGAGGCCCGGATGGGCCGAGTGACCAGGCCAAAACGGCGGGTGCCCCCCGGCGCCGTCCACACCTGGTCGCGGTGCGTGAACACTGGGGGCGGCGGCCTGTGGGAGGGCGAGGGGGGGGGGAATCCTGCACCGGCGGGTACCTTAAATGTGGGTTGGCCCGCGATTGGTGCCCACCGATCGTCGGGCCGTCCTCTCTCAAGGAGGACCTCCGTCCTTCCGCCACCCCGCAGGATCCGTCCCCCATCTTCTTGCGGGGCGGATATGGACAGGACGGCAACCACGCATGCGCGAGTTGGCGCCGGCCAACCCGCGCATGCGTGGATGACGTCCGTTATGCGGCGCCGGCCACTTCATCTATGCGGCGCCGCTTTTACGCTGGCGACAGGACTGGCGCGGGTAGATGACGCGGCACCGACACTCGCCCATTGTCAGGGCCTGAATCGGTCGGGACTGGGGCCGTTCCACGCCGTCGTGAACCTGAACGGCGTTCACGATGGCATGGCCACTTCGGCGTGGGGGTGGAGAATCGCGCCCTTAGTGTCAGTGTTCAGTAAAGAGGGTACACTGTGGATAAATAAATCAGGGAGGTTTCAAATAAAATTGAAGGGCTACACATTGACAGAGCGGAAGGTCTGAGGGGTCTGGCAGGCTTAAAGGTGAACAAGTCTCCTTGCCGGATGAAATGTGTCTCAGTCTGCTGAGTGAGGTAAGGAGGACATATCAGAGGCAATGGCAATAGATTTTAGAAGAGGTGGCCAGTTGTGCAGTTGCCGGAAATGCAATTAGCACATTCTATCTGGACTTCAGCAAGAGTATTGAGAACATCCCACAAGGGGGACTGATAGAGAAGGTTAGAACCCATGATTTCCAAAGAACTTTGGAAAATTGGATCCATAATTGGCTGTGTTGCAGGAAGCAGAGTGTAATGGTCGAGGGGTGTTTTTGTGAGTGGATGCCTGTGACCAATGGTTTTGTACACGGATGAGTGTTGGGACCCTTGCTGTTAATACTTCATACACATGATTTGAGAAGAAAGTAGGGAGGTTGATCAGTAAGTTTGCAAATTATACGGAATCTGGTGGGGTGTTAAATAGTAAGGAGGACAGCCTTCGATAGAGAGCAGGATATAGATGGGCAGGTCAGAGGGTTGGACAAATGAAATTCAATCCTGATAAGTGTGAGGTGATGCACATGGCCAGGAAAAACACGCCAAACGAATTAATGATAAAGGGCAGGACCCTGGGAAGCACTTAGGATCAGAGGAATATTTTGGTGCATTTTCACAGATCCCTTAAGGGAGAAGAGCATATGGATACTGTGATTTAGAACACATGTTATGCCTGCCTTTATTCGCCGATGTATAGAATTTAATAGGAGGGTGGTTATGTTGGAATTGTATAACACGATGGTTAGGTCACAGCTCGAGTATCGTCCGCAGTTCTGGAATCCACATTAGAAGAGAGATGCGATCTCACGAGAAAGCGTGCAGTGGATATTTACCAGGATGTTTTCTCGGCTGGAGGGTGTTAGTTATGACGAGAGATTCAATAGGCTTGGATTATTTTTCAATGGAGCAGAGCAGACTCAGCGGGCACATGATTGAGATGTGTAAAATCATGATGGCATAGATAGGGTAGACAGAAACAAACGTTGCGCTTTGGTGTTCGATGGTCAATGACCATGGGCATAGCAATAAGGTAAGAGGCAAGACGTTTAAAGGGCATGTGAGAAAAAATAAGTTGTTTACCCAGAGAGTTGTGGACGTTTGAAATTCACAGGCTAAAGCGGTGGTGGAAGGAACGACCCTCGTAACATTGAAGCGTTTCGATGTGCACTTTCGATCTTCGGGCATACGAGCGATGGGCAAAGTTGCTGGAAATGGAGATTCGTATGGTTCGGTGGCTGCTTCTGACCATAGAAGACACGATGAGCCGAAGGATCTTTTATATTCTGTACGATTCAATGACTCTATGACGTATTAATTTCGAAATATTTTCCCTTACTCTGTGTACAAAGCTTTTTTGCGTCTCCTTTTCTCCTGCCTCTATTTTCATAGTTCCTGTTGAAAGATTTGTAACCTCAACTGGTGTTGCACAGAGGCGGCAGATTACTGGTACGCATGGCTCAATTGATTATAAGGAAAATAACTATCCATGTTATAGCCATTATCCCTCCATCAGACTCTGATTTTTCTTGTGATGAAACGTCCATGCAGTTTCCGACCCCTGCCTCTCTTGCAGACCTTTGCTTTCTCGCATTTTCGCTGATTCCAGTATTTTTCAGGTTTAAAATATATGAGCTTTGGTCTTAGAACATAGAACATTACAGCGCAGTACAGGCCCTTCGGCGCTCGATGTTGCGCCGACCTGTGAAACCACTGAAAATCCCATCTACACTATTCCCTTATCGTCCATATGTCTATCCAATGACCGTTTGAATGTCCTTAATGCTGGCGAGTCCACTACTGTTGCAGGCAGGGCATTCCACGCCCTTAATACACTCTGAGGAAAGAACCGACCTCTGACATCTGTCCTGTATCTATCTCTCCTCAATTTAAATGTATGTTCCCTCGTGCTCGGCATCATCATCTGAGGAAAAAGGCTCTCCCTGTCCACCCTATCTAATCCTGTGATCATCTTGTATGCCTCAATTAAGCCACCTCTTAACCTTATTCTCTCTAACGAAAACAGTCTCAAGTCCCTCAGCCTTCCCTCATAAGATCGTCCCTCCATACTAGGCAACATGCTGGTAAATCTCCTCTGCACCCTTTCCATGCTTCCACATCCTTTCTATAATGTGGCGACCAGAATTGAGCGCAATACTCCAAATGCGACCGCAACAAAGTTTTGTACAGCTACAACATGACCTCATGGCTCCGAAACTCAGTCCCTCTACCAATAAAAGCTAACGTACCGTACGCCTTGTTAACAACGTTCTCAACCTGGGTGGCAACTTTCAGGGGTCTATGTACATGGACACCGAGATCTCTCTGCTCATCCAAACTAACAAGAATATTACCATTGGCCCAGTACTCTGTCTTCCTGTTATCCCTTACAAAATGCATCAGCTCACACTTTTCTGCATTAAACTGCATTTGCCACCTGTCAGCCCAGCTCTGCAGCTTATCTATGTCCCTCTGTAACTTGTAACATCCTTCCGCACTGTCCATAACTCTACCGACTTTAGTGTCACCTGCAAATTTACTCACCCATCCTTCTACGCCATCCTCCAGGTAATTTATAAAAATGACAAACAGCAGTGGCCCCAAAACAGATAGTTCTGGTACACCACTAATAACTGTCTGAACATTTCCCATCAACCGCCACCCTTTGTCTTCTTCCAGCTAGCCAATTTCTGATCCAAACTGCTAAATCACCCTGAATCCCATCCCTCCGTATTTTCTGCAATATCCTACCGTGGGGAACCTTAGCAAACGCGTTACTGCAATCCCTATACACCAAACCAACTGCTTTACCCTCATCCACCTGTTTGGTCACCTTCTCAAAGATCTTTTGTGAGGCATGACCTGCCCTTCACAAAACCGTGTTGACTATCTCTAATCAAATTATTCCTATCCAGATGATTATGATCCGATATCTTATAAATCTTTACAAGACTTTACCCTCAACAGAGGTAAGGCTCACTGGTCTATAGTTACCGGGATTGTCTCTACTCCCCTTCAGAGCTGGGCCGAAAAATAGCAGATGATGTTTAACGCTGATAACTGCGAGGTGATTCATTTTGGTAGAAACAATTTGAATGCGGATTACAAGATTAGCGGCGGGGTTCTGAGGAATGTAGAGGAACAGAGAGATTTTGGGGTAAATGTCCACAGATCTCTGAAGGTTGCCACTCAAGTGGATAGATCCGTGAAGAAGGCCTATATTGTGTTAGCGTTTATTAACCATGGGCTTGAGTTTAAGAGCCGTGGGGCTATTCTGCAACTGTACATGATCCTGTTGAGACCACATTTGGAGTATTGTGTGCAGTTCTGGTAACCTCACTATAGGAAGGATGTGTAAGAATTGGAAAGGGTGCAAAGAAGATTTACCAGGATGCTGCCTGGTTTGCAGGATAGGTCTTGCGAGGAAAGGTTGAGGGAGCTAGGGTTTTTCTCTTTCGAACGGAGGAGGATGAGAGACGACTTAATAAAGGTTTATAACATGATGAGAGGGATAGATAGAGTGGACGTTGAGAGACCAGTTCCTCGAGTGGTGTTGCTGTTATAAGGGGGCATTATTAATGAGTTCAGGATGGGAGACATAGGAGGGATGTCCGAGGTAGATTCTTTACTCAGAGAGTGGTTAGGGTCTGGACTGGACTGCCTGCTGTGATAGTGGATACTTTAGGAATTTTCAAGCGGTTATTGAATAGGCACATGGAGCACACCAGAATGACAGGGAGTGGGATAGCCTGATCTTGGTTTCGGACAATGCTGGGCACAACATCGAGGGCCGAAGGGCCTGTTCTCTGTTGTACTGTTCTATGTTCTATGTTCGATGTTCTATGTTGTAGATGTGGGAAATACTGTTCCAATTAAACAACGTCCATGTAGGCATAACAGTTTAAATTTGGAGTAGGGTAACAAAGACATAAAAAGTATTCTTAAAACGGGCACAATAGAAGTGGGTTGCAGCCAATGGAGCTCACCAATAATGATGGTACAGAAACAGGACGGTTCCCAACGATTCAGTATGGACTACAGAAAGGTTAAAACAGTTACAATAACCGAATATCGTCCAACCCAATGGAGGATTGCATTGCGAAGGTTGTACCTCCAAACTGGATTTACTCAAAAGTTACTGGCAGGCATCTTTATCCGAAAGGGCGAAGGAGATTTCAGCTTGTGTGACTCCAGATGGGAGACACCAATTCAAAATTATGCCATTTGTCATGAAAAGCGCCCCAGCCACATACCTTGGCCATACAATTCGGCAGGGTCGAATGATCCCACGGGATGTGAAAACGGAATTTATTGTGCCATTTCGAACACAGGATGGGAAATAATGTGATTTATTGGCATGAGTAGATTTTCCGAAAATTTATGCCAAATTTTAGCAGCATGTTTGCTCCACTGACGGACCTGCTGAAGGAGCATAGCAAACGTCAGTGGACGGCGGACTGTCAACAGGCCTCTGACGGCCTAAAGGTTGTGTTAACCACTGCTCCTGTGTTAGCCAACCCAAATTACAAAAAAACATTCAAAGTGGCTGTCGATGCGAGTCATGTGGCCGAAGGTGCTGTGCTCTTGCAAGAAGACGCCGAAGGAATAGAGCGGACTAATCGGTATTTTTTCAAAGAAATTGAATAATCACAAAAGGATTATTGAGACGGGGACTTGGAGCTTGGTGATGGCTTTCCAACATTCCCATATTTTTCACCAGCAATTACTCCGAAATAATTATGTATACTGATCATAACACATTAACGTTTTTGGAGCAATTCAGGAATAACAACACCAGACTGTTTCGAAGGAGATAATTGTTACACAGATTCTATGAAAAAATAATACACGTGGCAGGACGGGAAGACGTGACAGCCGATGCTTTGTAACGAATGTCTTGAATAGAAGCAGGTTCGATGGTGGACGAAGAAGATGTCAAATGGATTGTAACATTATGAATGGTTGCCGCTTTTGTTTTGTTAATAAGAAATGTACATCACTGTCGATGTTTCTTGAAGGGAAGTGAAAAGGAGAAAAATAAAACCATCTGTGAAGTTGATGGTTTATTTTTCTTTCTGGGGTGGAGGGGGGGGGGTATCATGCGAGTAATCCTTACAGGTTTGACATTGTTTGAAGACAAGATAAGGCGAAGCCTCAGAAATAGTTTTTTTTTTACCAGGCTAATCGCGGAAGTGTTGCGGTCTCCAATCTTTACAGTTGGTTTAGAAGGTAATTATTTTCATGCAGTTTAGAATATCAACGATTGACCAGATAGAAGTATGTAAGCTGTTAAGTCCACATCCGCGCAAGACAGTGTACAATAGGACATTGCATAGGATTAATGTGGATGTAAGTAGATGATAACTAGTTACACATGTGTGGCATGTGTGGCATATAAGGAAAGTAGGAAGGAACTTAAGCAAGGAGTCACGAGGGCTAGAAGGGGTCATGAAAAGTCATTGGCAAATAGGGTTAAGGAAAATCCCAAGGCTTTTTACACGTACATAAAAAGCAAGAGGGTAGCCAGGGAAAGGGTTGGCCCACTGAAGGATAGGCAAGGGAATCTATGTGTGGAGCCAGAGGAAATGGGCGAGGTACTAAATGAATACTTTGCATCAGTATTCACCAAAGAGAAGGAATTGGTAGATGTTGAGTCTGGAGAAGGGGTGTAGATAGCCTGGGTCACATTGTGATCCAAAAAGACGAGGTGTTGGGTGTCTTAAAAAATATTAAGGTAGATAAGTCCCCAGGGCCTGATGGGATCTACCCCAGAATACTGAAGGAGGCTGGAGAGGAAATTGCTGAGGCCTTGACAGAAATCTTTGGATCCTCGCTGTCTTCAGGGGATGTCCCGGAGGACTGGAGAATCGCCAATGTTGTTCCTCTGTTTAAGAAGGGTAGCAAGGATAATCCCTGGAACTACAGGCCGGTGAGCCTTACTTCAGTGCTAGGGAAATTACTGGAGAGAATTCTTCGAGACAGGATCTACTCCCATTTGGAAGCAAATGGACGTATTAGTGAGAGGCAGCACGGTTTTGTGAAGGGGAGGTCGTGTCTCACTAACTTGATAGAGTTTTTCGAGGAGGTCACTAAGATGATTGATGCAGGTAGGGCAGTAGATGTTGTCTATATGGACTTCAGTGAGGCCTTTGACAAGGTCCCTCATGGTAGACTAGTACAAAAGGTGAAGTCACACGGGATCAGGGGTGAATTGGCAAGGTGGATACAGAACTGGCTAGGCCATAGAAGGCAGAGGGTAGCAATGGAGGGATGTTTTTCTAATTGGAGGGCTGTGACCAGTGGTGTTCACAGGGATCAGTGCTGGGACCTTTGCTATTTGTAGTATATATGAATGATTTGGAGGAAAATGTAACTGGTCTGATTAGTAAGTTTGCAGACGACACAAAGGTTGGTGGAATTGCGGATAGCGATGAGGACTGTCTGAGGATACAGCAGGATTTAGATTGTCAGGAGACTTGGGCGGAGAGATGGCAGATGGAGTTTAATCCGGACAAATGTGAGGTAATGCATTTTGGAAGGGCTAATGCAGGTAGGGAATATACAGTGAATGGTAGAACCCTCAAGAGCATTGAAAGTCAAAGAGATCTAGGAGTACAGATCCACAGGTCATTGAAAGGGGCAACACAAGTGGAGAAGGTAGTCAAGAAGGCATACGGCATGCTTGCCTTCATTGGCCGGGGCATTGAGTATAAGAATTGGCAAGTCATGTTGCAGCTGTATAGAACCTTAGTTCGGCCACACTTGGAGTATAGTGTTCAATTCTGGTCGCCACACTACCAGAAGGATGTGGAGGCTTTAGAGAGGGTGCAGAAGAGATTTACCAGAATGTTGCCTGGTATGGAGGGCATAAGCTATGAGGAGCGATTCAATAAACTCGGTTTGTTCTTACTGGAACGAAGGAGGTTGAGGGGCGACCTCATAGAGGTATACAAAATTATGAGGGGCATAGACAGAGTGGATAGTCAGAGGCTTTTCCCCAGGGTAGAGGGGTCAATTACTAGGGGGCATAGGTTTAAGGTGAGAGGGGCAAAGTTTAGAGTAGATGTACGAGGCAAGTTTTTTACGCAGAGGGTAGTGGGTGCCTGGAACTCGCTACCGGAAGAGGTAGTGGAAGCAGGGACGATAGGGACATTTAAGGGGCATCTTGACAAATATATGAATAGGATGGGAATAGAAGGATACGGACCCAGGAAGTGTAGAAGATTGTAGTTGAGTCGGGCAGTATGGTCGGCACGGGCTTGGAGGGCCGAAGGGCCTGTTCCTGTGCTGTACATTTTTTTGTTCTTTGTTCTTAGTCATGTAAATCGTCCTTGATCGGAAGGCGCCGCCAATCTCCAAACAGCAACTCAAAAACATTGTAAATATTGTCGGAGTGGTGCAACTTGCTGGATGGATCAGAGGAACAAATGATGATCCTATTTACTATTTTCAAATATTCATATTTCTCAGCGAAGAAGCTGTTATGTCGGCAGGGGGCGGGGGGGGGGGGGGGGGGGGGGGGGGGAATATTTTCCTTTGATCTTTGATTACCCGGTATAGGCTAGCAAATAGATTTTATGTGGGCGGATGTTAGGACATCAGGCTCAGTTGTGTCTGTATAAGCGATACACAATATTCTGGAAAGATATGCGAATGCATGTGCAGAAATTAACCTGGAACACTCGGTGTGCACCATCTCCTGTGCTGAATGTAATCTTTGTCGGTTGATTTCCCGTTTGGGGTAAGATAACCTTAAAACTTTCCTCTTGTCTGTTACCCGACGCAGAAGCGCACAGATGAAAATAAAATCTATAAAACTTGTCACAACACGCCTTAGCATGACATTTTGCTCACCGACAAGTGAAGGTGCTGCATTATAGCAGGAACAAAAGAATGTAAAGAAGTGAGAAGTTTTTCTTTGACAAGGCGCCCATCAACTTTCCCTCGGAAATAAAACAACGCTGCACAAGACTACGGACAACCTCGAGATTACAATATCAACACTTGTCTGTGCGTGAAATTCAGAGAGAGTGAAGGATGTTGATGAATATTCTTTACTAAGGAAAATGAAAAACAGACGTTTCGGGGGCAGTAATTTTTCTAAACAGCCGAGTCCACGATTTTTCTCGCGGCGAAGTCCTCATCGTTTCTAGCCGCTGAATCGTAGTGGAATTTGGCTCGGTATGGCGCAATCTTTTCTGTAGCGAAAGTCCACGAATTCTGCAATAGCGTCAGCAATTAGTCTCAGAAACAGAGAATCCTTCCCCCTGCCTTTCCGTCGCTTGTTAATGGGATTTGCATTTGATGCACCCAACGGTGCAGTAAAACACACGGATCGGGTGTACGTCTGGCCGACAAGAAAATTGGGGACACTATTCCAAGGTGTATATCCAGCGTCGAGCATAGATGTTTTTCCTATGTCGTCTTTTAAAGCCCAGACCCCTCATATTGCAGAATAAATGAATGAAATACAAAGAGTTCGATTGATCTTACTTCTGCCCCATGTTGTCGATAAATGTGCCAGGTTCTAAACGAGCCGTTGTTGTAGTTGAATTTGGAATATAGATTTGCTGCTTTGTTTGGGTCTGTTGATTGATCTTAGCAAAATGCAAATTGGGAATGTTGATCACACCTCTCATCTTATTGTCAACAGATATTACAAAGGCCAACAGTGGGAGGAAAATAAAAAACGATTTTTTAATATAGCTGCTAGTAATTCAGAGAGACGTAACAATTATAGCGAGTGTTGGTTCACTGTTCATTGAAACAAATTGCATCACCTGGCTTGAAGATTTGTCGAATGTTTTCGGATGTTCCGTCTTGAAGTTAAATTGTCTTTCGTTGGTGCATGGTTGATATTCATAGCAAAACGGAAATGGGGCAAAACTTTCAATGGCCTGATTTAATTTCACACACAATTTACAAAGGTCAAAGCTGGTATGAACGCAACATACAGGTTGTTCATTATATATATGCAACAGTACTGATATATGGCCTAGCAGACAAAGACACGAGGGGACTGACCGGAGGCACAGAGGCAATGAATGTGTGCGTTTATAAATTTAAACATTTAATTTGCAATAACCGAAATACAAGGATTGGGAGACAGAATAGCCCTCCTGGGCCAAAGGAGAAAAATGAGCAATGTGTTCGACCATCAAAGTCACGGGCATGCGTTCTTCGTTATAGATACAAGGGGAAACATTCATAAAGCTTAGAGACCACATGAAACCCGAAATTTCGAAATGCGTGACAGGAGATGCCTGAGTGCAGGTTCCCGGAGGAACAAACGGAACACGTAAGCAATTCATAGATGCATTGAAGACAGATAAAAATATAAAAGCAAAACTTTCAGCACTTTTGAGCATCCATGACACACACCAATATAGCAAACCGATTTAACATTGAACCGATGCTGCTGTGGTGGCTTTTCTCGCTGTTGCAACAGGCAACAATTGGAATAATGTTGAATATGCATTATCGCAAATTGTGCTGGGTGATTATATATCATTTACGTTTGTTGCAACCCTGTAATGTTATTCCCCCGGTGTTATTATCTGAACATTCATACTCTTAAAACATCGGCAGTCTTTTGTCGGAATTCCACATTCAGCATGCTAAAATCTATCGTTTTAAATCAACAAATGACCTTCTCTCGGAAGAGCCTGCCAGTTTGTTTTAGTACCTAAAAATGCATAGAGAATTATCATCCATATCTTTGAGGAATAACATGCAATTTGATACACATATATTCTGCAATCGTTCGCTGCTAATGTTGCTAACTTTACGGTTGGTTCAATTGCTTTGTTTTATTACCTTTGCTCTCGAGTCGCCACGTGTATTTATGATACCGCCACGAGGTTCAAGTCCAAGTAATGATCAATAACTCAATACACCGATTAGTAAAATTCAAATCAAAGCACTTTTATTATACACAGTAAACGCTACTCATGCACAAATTCTACGTCTAAGCTACGTCTACAACTAACAGGCCTATACTTAACTTCGGACTGGCCCACCAGGTCAGGGGAACAAATGGTCTTTTGTTCGGGTTCTGAGTATTCGCGATTCGAAGTTGGTACGGATTGGTAGCTAGGAGTGCCTATCTCATAGCGAGCATTGTATTAAGACTTACGGTCTTTAGGCAGTCACTGCACCGGTCACGGTCAAGGTAGGTTCGCGATGCTGGGTGACCCGGGCAGGAAGAAGCGACCATGTTGAACCTGGGTGCTTAACTTTATAGTCCTCAGGGGCTTCCCGCCTTTCGGGGCAGAACCCTGTACCTGGTTCTAGGTGATTGGATTTCGTTCCAATCGGTTGTTACGATTTCTCCAATACTGAAGCGGTTCCCTGATCGATGGGTGGTCTTGAGGTGTCCGGTAACCTCTTTTGTGTTGGCTCCTGCTGGCGCCCGGGAGTCAGGCTTTGCTTTGTTTGTCCCAAACATTTCAATTGCACCCTGGGATTGCGGATTAGTATGTAGATGGCTGCCACATTATTATGCTGATGGTCGCTGGTATCGATGCTGTCTGGGCTTTTGCAGAGTTTTTCTACACATCAAACCTGCACCTGCTGGTTTCTGCCTGTGTTGGCTGAATTTCCCTTCAGCCTTTGCTGTTCTCCATTTTAGTTCGGGAGTTCGCCAACTCAGGTGGCTACACTCCCTACTTGTGATCGGAAAGCGAAGCGTGAAGGATCACATAACTGCGTTGTTTTGATTCCCTGACCCGGCGAGCACTCTTCTATGGCCTCGACACTGACCATAACTATGCAAATAAATTTTAACTGACAATTCTGAGGGGCGCTATGTCATACAGGGACATGCATTACAAAACAAGAACAGTGAAAACTCTAACTATCCTTAATAAACTACATTTACTTAAACATTTCATCACTCGAACTTCCTAAACCGTACAAATAAAATCATAGCAGTCTTTTACACATTTTTCCTGGCTTGGCAGTCAAGCTCAGGATTGTACAATTGATCTTGAACATTTCTTTATTCACAACAAACCGCAAACGACTGTTCTTTATTATCGGTCGCGGGGGTCGGGGGTCTGGGGAGTGAATCATTAACGGCTGAGGGAGTTGAGGTCGGGGGGGGGGGGGCGCGTTCACGCGCAACCAATTGTCCATTATAATGATGAGCCACGCGGAGGATGTCCTCATGGCTCTTCTTCTTTCATTTCTCTTCTCTTCTCTTGTCCTGGAGCTTCTGGAGTTCTGTGTGATCAAGCATAGTGTCTGTTACTATCTTGGTTTAACATGTCGTATGATAGCCTGTCTGTCCGTTAGTGCCAATTACTCCCTTTATAATGGGTCACTCTAGGTGACTCCCTCTTTTTCTTTTCAAAAACCGAATTTCGGGACAAGACACACTTACAAATAATGAACCAATGTGAGCCGTCTCGCAGACTGTGCGATTTACCAACCAAATGTTTGAGGATGTAAATAGCATATGGTTGGCAGCCTAAGGGTTACCTGAAACAATACAAAACTTTTTGAACTAAAACTTTCCAAAATTAGGTGTGTATGGGCAGCGACGGGTAAGAGTTGGATGGAGCCCCCGGGTAGGACGGCGACCAATGCCGTGTGTCCCCTACCCGAGTGCAGCTGACCAGAGCGGGGTTCCCAGGCAGGGCGGGTTCCAAGCCGTTGCTCCACTGCCTGAGCAACCGACATAAACGGGCAAGAAATGTAGCCATCATGGGTGGTTGTCATAGTGGTTCTTCCCTGGAACCAGAAGGGCAGTTATGCACGGGATCTGTGTTTCCGTCGACAGACGAGTTCCTCTGAACTGGCGTCTGGGACCTTAACATGTCTCTGCGGGTAAGTTCTCAGCTGTTTCTGCTGAAAGGGCGTGGGGCTGTGGACATTTCTTTTCGAGTCTAACATACAACATGTAACAAAAATCTACAAACAACATAAAACATGCTGCAGGTTCCATTAGAAAGGATACCGTTTTCTCCCAAGCGGTTCCTTTTGAAACATCATCTGGACACCTCAGCTATATTGCGAACAGGGTCGCAAAGGGGTTCTCGTTTTGTGAGTCAGACTAAAGGACGTCATCTTCTCCCGGATGCCAAACTCTCGAATGTATCAGGGCCGATAGGGCTGCTTGCTGTGATCTGGGATCGCTCTCGTCATTCCGGACGTGTCTGTCCGAATTATCTCTGTGACAATAGGTGCTGTCTAGTTGTGTTGGGGACGGCATCGGGGTGGGCAATGTAGGTCGGTGGTCGGTGTTGGGGTTTGTTTGGGAAAGTGATCGTGAAGTGATCACTCGAATCGTCGTCATATTCGCTGGGTGTGGGTCCTGTTGCATGGGGATAGTAGGGAAGCGTGCTGTGGTTATCGTCCGAGCCAAAGTCGCTGTCTCTGCTGCTGCAGTCTGTGGGCGTTCCGGGGCGGAGTCTATAGGTCGGGGGTGAAGTCGGGGTTGAGTCCGTGGCTGGGCTGGACGTATTGGGGATGGTAGGGTTACGTTGACCGTGGGCGGGGTGTGGTCTGCTGCGTCGAGCATGACGTGGTGTGCGTGGTTAGACTGTGTTCAATATGCCTTCAGCTGGTTGATATGGAACCACGCAATCTTTCCCTTGGGGTACTTTACTTTGCACACGGAAGGGCTTACTTTATCCACAATGGAGTACGTACCGGACTACTTTGTTGACAGGAATGTGCTGGGGTGGCATAAGGAGAGCATGACTTGCTGTCCTACACTGAACTCAGTCGCATGCACTGTGTTGTCGAAACAGGCCTTGCTCTGTTTCTTTCTTCTGCCCAATTTCACTGCGGCTGCTAGTTGAGCCGTTTTAACATTTTCCACTAATTTTTTGACTGCGTTCTCGTGTGTGAGGGTCGTCACTTCTGGGCTGGTCAAGTCTAAGCATAATAAAATCTCTGTGCCTTTCATGGGGTGTCCGGTCTTGAGGGTGTGTGGGGTGTTACCTGTGGATGTGGAAACTGTGATTCGCAAAAACATATGCGCAAAAGGGAGGACTGAGTCCCAACTGGTGTTGTTTTGCTGGACCATTTTTCTGAGGGTGGATTTTAGCGTTCGATTCATGCGCTCCACGGTTCCACTCGACTGGGGTGGTATGCAATGTGGAATTTTGTGGTAATGCCAAATATATTCCCGTAAAATGGGAACCGAGGTCGGATTCAATGCTGCGGGGGAGTCCCCTTTTCGTAAAGATGTGGTGTGTTAAAATCTTAGCTGTGGTCTTTGCCGTGTTAGTTCTGAATGGGAATGTTTCCACCCGTTTTGTAAACGTGTCTATCACCACGAGTGCATATTTATAACCATGCCTCCAAGGGGCCAATGGTCCTATAAAATCAATCTGGAGGTTAGTCCAGGGGCCATTAACGGGTCGGGTGTGACAGCCTTTTTGGCATATCTGTCCGGATTATTCTGGGCACAGATAACACAATACTCGATGTAGTGATTTACATCGTCCTTTAAATTCGATCCCCAACAAAGCTGCCTGAGGTGGGCTGTAGTGGGATCGATTCCCTGATGTCAATGAGCGTCATGGAACAAACAAATCAGTTGATTCCTGTCCTGTTCAGGAACCACATAAAGGGTATCTTTTAACACCACACTTTCTCGCAGGGTGCTGGATAGTTTCCCTTTAAAATCTCCCTGAGATTGCTGTCCTGCTTCTGAGCCTGCACTAAATCCTCGAAATTAGTCTGCGGGACCTGAACTGCATTCACTGGTGCGCCTTTGGGGGGTGTCCAAAAATATCCATGCCTGGAACCTGCTTTAGCCAGTGCGTCGGCTTTTACATTTCCAGGGGAGGGGGGGGAGGAACGATGGCGACTTCGAACTTTGACTACACCAAAAGTCCTGTTCTGTGCTCTCTCTAAGATGTGATGGAGCAATGGGGCTGAAGGGAGGGGTTTTACGTGTGCGGAAACAAATCCTCTTGCTTTCCACAGGGGGAGGAATTCCGTAAGGCTGTTGCAGACATAGAGGCTGTCCGAGTATATGTCTGCTGGGCTGGATAAGGAATCTGCGTGTTCCACTATATATGTTATGGCCGCAAGCTCTGCTGCCTGCGGGCCTAAGTGGCCTGGAAGTTTTAATAATATTTCCTCTAGGGCGCGTCCCTGTACGTCCTCGACATAAATACCGCATCCTGTTATGCGCTTCCCTTCCAATACTGTGGAAGATCCATCCACATATATCTTTATGGGCTCGCACGTGTCTATGTGCTTGGGGCTCTGGGCTGACCTACCTATATTTCCGGGGGGGGGGGGGGGGGGTGCGGGGGTTAGCAGTAAAGGGGCCTGTGTTGTAGTGGGTAGCGATAATTTCACATTCATGGTGGGTTCCACGGTACTGTAGGTTGTTGGCTAAATAAGTGTGGGTATGTGTCCGTTTCACAGTGATGTCCCGTCCCTGCAAGAGAAGGGTCCATCTGGCTGCTCTTATTTGACTAACTGTACCATCCTTGAGTCCTCCGTCCAGTAAAGGTTGGGTCGGGGGTGTTCTGTGGGGATTGTGATGGGGTTCAGTCCGGTAATGTACGAAAAATACTGAACTGCCCAAAATACTGCGACCAGGTGCCTCTCACAGGCTGAAAATCCCTGCTCCACAGCATCTAAAATTCTGGAGGCGGAAGCTATGGGCCTTACCTGTTCGTGCCGTTCCTGGAGGAGCATGGCCGAAAGGGTGCAGTCTGTGGTTGCTACCTCTATAGCGTAAGGGGAAAGTGGGTCTGGAACTTATAGTGCGGGAGATGATATGAGTGCTTGTGTTAAAGAGTCCACAGCATCCATATGCTCCGGAAGCCATTCCCAGGGAGCTCCTTTCTTTAGGAGGTCTGGGAGGGGTGCTGCCTTGCTGGCGAAACCGTCAATGTGGTTTCGTCAGTAGCCAATCAGTCCTAAAAACGACCGGAGGGCTGAAACGTTCTGGGGAAGGGGCAATTTAGCAATCGAGTCAATCCTTTTATGTTCGATCTCGCGTTTACCGTGCGTGATAATTGTTCCCAAATATATCACCTTGTCTTCCAAAATCTGGGCCTTTCTGGGGTGATCTTTACAACCAATTGAGTGTAAGAGTTTCAGGAGTTCGGACAGAAGCTCGATGTGCTATTCCTTGGTGTCTGTCTGCAGTAGCAGGTTGTCTACGTACTGGACGAGACATTTGGGGCGAGAGAATTTGGCTAAACCATTTGCCAGCTGTCGGAGGAAAATGGAGGGGGAGTTGTGGAATCCTTGTGGAAGGCATGTCTACGTGTACTGTTGGTTTTTAAAGGTGGAGGCAAATTTGTACTGGCACGCCTTTGCCAATGGAATGGACCATAATCCATTACTGATATCCAAAACCGTGAAGTATCGGGAATTGAGTCCCTGCTTGAGCATGGTCTCGGGACTTGTTGCTACCATGGGGACTGCGGCGGGGGTGATTTTGTTAAGTTCCCGATAATCGATGGTCAGTCGCCATGGTCCATCGGGCTTTCTCACTGGTCAAATCATGGTATTATTAGTGGAGGCTACTAATCTAAGTACGCCCTGCTCTAATAAGCTTTCAATTACCTTTGCGATTTCTCCCTCTGCCTCTTGGGGAAATCCATCTTGTTTTGGGGGTCTAGGGTCAGGTCCTGTGATTTGTACTAAGCCAGTCATCCGGCCACAGTCGTGTTTGTGGGCCACGAATGCTGCCCTGTTCTTTTGCAGAGCTGTCCTAACCTGCTTGTCCATGCTAAGCGTGGTCGGGTTGAACAAAACTTTGCCCACTGCGCTAATTTTGTTGCCGTATTCTTCTATGTTGAGCGTTGCGGGGGCTCTGGCAGACTTTGCCATTTCCTGACACACAGTTGACTGGATCAAATGAAAGATTGTGGGAATTCATGAAGTCCAATCCTAGAATGTGTTCTGCTGTGTGGGGCAGGTCAACTAAAACCATGGGGTGCTTGGTGGTGATGTTGCCGATTTGAATGGGTACAGGGGCTGTGATCTGTCCCTACTGTGTGTGGCCTCTAAAGCCGCTGAGGCTCATGGTGGCTGTAGTGGGCCACGTTTCTTTTTGAAACAGGGTGGAGGAATTTATTGTGGTGCGGGTACCTCCTGTGTCCCATAGAAGTTCGATGGGCTGTCCCCGAATTTTGGCTGCAACTACCGGTCGTCCGGACCTATCCCAAAGGGTGTCACAGACCCAACTGATCTGAACGGGCGCTAAAAATATGAATGGGCTCTGTCTTCTTCTTCCTCAGAGTGCCCGTCTGCTGGGATCTCTGTGGCTTTCGTGGGACACTGCACTCTCTTGCAAGGTGTCCTAAATGGCCACAGTTGAAACACTTCTGTGACTTTTGTGGGGGGCTATTCTTTCCTTTATTTACCCATCCGGGATTCTGGTGTGTTATAACTGCCTGTATATCTGCATCGGCTTGCTTTTCTTCGGGCTTTTTAACTGCGGATTTGTTTTGTCCAGATTGCTCCCAGTCGCGGGACAAACTTTTTACTACCCATTTTTCATTATCGGCCTCCTCTGAGGGATCATAATTCGCGCAAGCTATTTGTCCTGGTTCTGTGGCGTGGGAGATAAGTGTGCGGGTCCATTTGTCCATGTTATCTGGGGACAAATGGGCGCGGTCTACATCTCCAAAGACTGCTGCAAAGTGGACCCACAGGCGTCCAGCGAACGCTGTGGGGTGCTCGGTTTTCTTTTGCCTGCACTTATTGAGGCCATCTACGGGGTCACCCCGGTTATACCCGATCGCGCCTAGGACCACGGTATGCATTTCTGCAAGGGTGCCTCCCCTATATTCTGTGGGTCGGGAAGGGCTGCTCCGACTGAAGTGTCTAAACTTAAAACTGTTAGCTTTACATGCTCTCGCTCATCCAGGCCGTACATGTTGCCTGCTGCTTTACTCTGGCAATGAAATGGTGGGGGGGGGGGGTCTGAGGTGGGAAGGAACGGTGTGATCTTATCGCACGCGTCCCGTAATTGGGTCACTGTTGAGGGGGTGATGTATAGAAATTCTCCGTTGTCCGATATGGCTGTGCGGTGGGTGGTTACTGGATTCATTGGAGCCTGAACTATCTGCTCTGTTCGGTGTTGGGGCGCTTTCCTCTTCTGTGGCTTTCCCTGCGCACATGTTCCCTGAACATATATGTCTGCGCTGTTTCATTTAATTCTTCCCAATCAGGGCCATCTTCCTTATCTAATTTTGCTCCAAATCTTTCCTGGAATCCTTTTTGGACTGAAAGCAGCGATTGCAGCTCGGCAATCTGCTTCTGGCACTTTGCGTGGTCTAGTGAGCTTTGTCTTTGCGCTGTAGTGGCAGCATGGAGTGCTCTTAATCCTGCCGCCAGGTCACTGCACTGCCTCTGCAATGCTTCGATCTGCTTTGCGGTTTCTTCTCGTACCAGGACTGCACGTTGCGTGTCCTGATAGGCCTTTTCATAATGGGACTGGAAGCTGCTTAAGTGCGCCAGACAAAACTGGTGTGCTCCCTTGGCATCCTCCACCTCTCCGTCTTTTACTGCCAACTTCCTCCTTAACTCCAAGTTCTCTCTATCTACCTCGCTTACATCGACCTTACTCATTCGATGTATGCCTTCTATCTCTTTCTGGAGCGCCCTAACGATCTCCTCTGTGCCTCGCAACTGTGCCAAACAGGACATGATTGCCATCGGCTTCCGAGCTTTTCCGAAGCTCTTCTTGTGAATCTCGCTCAGGTTCTCCCATCAAGTATGTCCTATACAGAATTCGCTCCAAAGGGACCATCCTTTCCCTTTGAGGTACTTCCTGACTTCTTCCTCCCATACGGGCATTATCCTACTCTACTGCTGCTGGTCGCTGCGACCGCAAATTCCTCGGGGTTCGCCTGCATTGCCATCTTTCTTATCCGAATGCTGTTCTTCAAATTTGGGACAGGGATATAAAAGCGGTGCTGTAATTACGGGTCCGGCTTTCGCTACTTTCCGAAATACAAACTCCCGACAGTTTTGACGCATCAAAAGATCTATCAGTTTTACCTAATCGCCCTGTTAGTTACGCATGCATACACACACTTCCGAATTATGAGGATTGATCAGAACTGCTTGAATGTATGTGGTGTCCCGTTGCCAATTGGATCTCTAATTCAAATTCTGGGTTCTGCCGGAGTGGTTATGCCACTTCTCGATCGGGTCCCGGCGGAGTCGCCGAATAATGTTCCTAACTTTTCGGTTGGTTCAATTGCTCTGTTGTATTACCTTTGCGTTCGAGTCGCCAGGCATGTTTATGATACCGCCACGAGGTTCAAGTCCACGTAATGAGCAATACCTCAATACACCGATTAGTAAGATTCAAATCAAAGCACACTTATTATACACAGTAATCGCTACTCATGCAAAATTCTACGTCTAAACTACTTGTACAACTAACAGGCCTATACTTAACTTCGGACTGGCCCACCAGGTCAGGGGAACAAATTGCCTTTCGTTCGGGTTCTGAGTCTTTGCGATTCGAAGTTGGGACGGATTGGTAGCTAGGAGCGCCTATTTCGTAGCAAGCATTGAATTAAGACTTACGGTCTTTTGGCGGTCACTGCACCGGTCACGGTCAAGGTTGGTTCGCGATGCTGGGTGACCCGGGCAGGAAGAAGTGAGCGAGTTGAACTGGGGCGGGGCGGAGGGGGGGGTCTTAACTTTATAGTCCCCAGGGCCTACGCGCCTCTCGGCGCGGACCCTGCGCCTCGTTCTAGGTGATTGGACTTCATTCCAATCGTTTGGTTCGATTTCTCCAATACTGGAGCGGTTCCCTGATGGATGGGCTGTCTTGAGGTGTCCGTTAACCTCTTTTGTGTTGGCTCCTGCTGGCGCCGGGGAGTCTGGCTTTGCTATGTTCATCCCAAATGTTTCAATTGCACCGGAGGATTGCGCATGAGTATGTAGATGGCTGCTACATTATTATGCTGATGGTCCACTGGTATCGATGATGTCTGGACTTTTGCAGAGTTTCAATACACAGCGAACCAGCACCTGCTGGTTTCTGCCAGTGTGGGCTGAATTTCCCTTCAGCCTTTGCTGTTCTCCTTTTTAAGTCTGGAGTTGACCAACGCAGGTGGCTACACTATAAATTAATACGGCACTGCACCCAAGATAAAATGCTTTTTTCGAGTGTGAGCGTTATCAAAAGATTCACATATGGGAGTTCAAATTACTGGTGTGAACAAAGAAACACTTCAGATGCTTACTGGCAGTTATTTTGTCCACTGGGTCATTTGGTAGTCATCGAATTCAGAAGTACAAAATGCGTTCACAGAATGAAGAAAGTATGGAGATTTTGCATCGCGACAAGTTAATGCTTCGGCGTGAATGTGCTCAGATGTATTTCACATAATCCACTTTAAATGAGAGTGGATGTGACAGGAAATTGAATGTATTTGATTTTATTCATGTGTTTGTCTAATTGTTTTATTGCACATAACATACAAAGGCCATAGATGATATGCAGATAATACGTCTTTTGTTTTATTATTTCTAAATTAAATTGGAAAGGAAAGAAGGAAGGTGCCCAGTGTTACTTCTTAAATGGAAAGGAAAAACAAAGCTTTTGTGGACCATTATATTTAGAAACAACAGAGTCCATGGTACGTTCATGTATAACTGGAAAGACGCGGTTATTTTTCACGTCCGCCGCTGGAGTATTGTTATGTTTATTGACTATTGTCACATTCAAGTGGAGCGCGATCAAACAGCTAAAATACAGAAATAATCTGAAAAACTGAAGTTCGGCGGGCAGAAATTGTTCGAAATAGCCGAGTCCAGGATTTTTCTTTCGGCGAATCCCTCATCATGTTTCTTGGAATCGACAGCGTCCCATGTGGCACCGGAGATGGCCTCTGTATCGTAGCGGAATTGGTCTAGGTGTGGCAACATTATTTCTGTCTCGAAGTACACAAATTCAGCAATGGCGTCAGCAATTAGTCTCAGAAACAGGGGGAGCGATTCTCCACTCCCACGCCGGTTGGCAGAATCGCCTGGGCCGCCGGAATTTCCGGGGACGCCGGTCCGACGCCCTCTCTTCGATTCTCCCAAGCGGCGGTAACGGACCGGTCGAGTTTCGCGGGCCGCAGGCCGGAGAATCGCCGGAGACACCGAAAATGGCGATTCTCCGGCACCCCCGCGATTCTGAGGCCCGGATGGGCCGAGCGGCCAGGCATAAACGGCGGGTTCCCCCCGGCGCCGTCCACACCTGGTCGCTACAGTCGTGGGCAGTGCGTGAACGCTGGGGGGGGGGGGGGGGTGGCCTGTGGGGGGGGGCGAGGGGGGATCCTGCACCGGGGTGTGCCTTAAATGTGGGGTGGCCTGCGATCGGTGCCACCGATCGTCGGGCCGTCCTATCTGAAGGAGGACCTCCTTCCTTCCACCGCCCCGCAAGATGGGTCCCCCAGCTATTTGCGGGGCGGATTTGGACAGGACGGCAACCACGCATGCGCCGACCAACCCGCGCATTCGCCGATGACGTCCGTTATGCGGCGCCGGCCGCGTCATCTAATCAGCGCCGCTTTTACGCTGGCGACAAGGCCTTGCGCGGGAGGGTGACGCTGCCACGATACTGGCCCATTGTCAGTGCCTGAATCGGTCGCGACCGGGGCCGTTCCGCGACGTCGTGAACCTCGACGGCGTTTACGACGGCGCGGCCACGTCGGCGTGGGGGTGGAGAATCCCGCACAGAGAATCACGCCCCCTGCCTTTCTGTCGATTGTCAATGGGATTTGCCATTGCCAAGCGTTGCAGGAAAACACACGGACTGGGGTGTACATCTTGCCGACAAGAGAATTGGGGACAATATCCAATGTGTTATCCAGCGAAAAGAAAATGCCAAATAATCTGGACTGTTTCCCACTGCTGTCTTTCAAAGGCCCAACGCCCCCCCCCCCCCTCCCCCCACCCCCCACCCCCACACACACACACATCCTTTCGGAATAAATGACTGCAAACAGGGAGAATTGATTGATCTTAGCAAAATGCAAATGCGCAATGTTGTTCACACCTCTCCTCTTATGATCAACAGATCTTACAAAGGCAAACAATGGTAGGAAAGCAGTACACGATTTATGTTTTAGTTGCTGGTAATTGAAAGAGACTTAACAATTGTAGCGATTGTTGGTTCTGTGTTCATTGAAAAAAAAAGCATTCGTCTTCAGTTCCAAAACAAGTTGCATCACCTGACAAGAAGATATGTCGAATGCTTTTGGACGTTCCGTCTTGAAGTTAAATTGCCTTTCGTTGGTCTCTGGTTGATATTCATAGCAAAATGGAAAGCGTTCAAAACTTTCAGTGCCCTGTATTAGTTTCACACACAATTTGCAATGGTCAAAGCTGGTATGGACGCAATATACAGGTTGTTTCATTAGATATACACAACCGCACTGAAAGATGGCCTCGCAGACACAGACACGAGGGGAAAGACAGTACGCACAGGGGCAATAAGTGTGTGTGTTAAAAAAAATTAAGGCAGTTAATTTGCACTAACCGTAAGACAAGGATTGGGAGACAGAATGACACTCCTGGGAAAAAATGAGTAATGAGTTCGAACATCAGAGTCACGGGTATGCGTTCTTCAAATTAGATACATGGGGAAACATGTACAAAGAGACAACATGAATCCCGAGATTTCGAATATAGCACCATGCCTGACAAGAGATGCCTAAGTTCACGTACACAGAGGAACAAACGTAACGCGTACGCAATTCATAGATGCATTCAAAACCGATAAATGTCTAAAAGAAAAACGTTCAGCATTTGTAAGCATCCATGACACTGTTTCAATACAGTATCATTCTATAAAATTATTCAATTAGCGGGAAATTGCAAACCAAGTTGCTGATCAATTTGAGGGTCAACAGAATATTCGGAAATACACAGAACCAATAGACGAAACCGATTTCACAATGAACCGATGCTGCTGTGGTGCCGCCCCCCCCCCCCCCTTGTTTCCATAGGCAACAATAGAAATAATGTTGAATATGCTTGGCAGAGTGTGTTAGGATTTTATATATCATTTTACATCTTTTGCAACCCTGGCACGTTGTTCCCCGGGGATAATCTCTGAACAGTAATACTCTCAAAGCATCTGCACTCTTGTCGCAATTACACATTCACTTTGCTAAAATCTATCGTTTTCAATCAACACCTGACCTTCTCTCGAAAGAGGCTCCCAGTTTGATTTACTCCCTTACAATGCACAGAGAATTATCATCCATTTCTTTGAGCAATAACATGCAATTTGATACACATTCATGCTTCAATCGTTAGCTGTTGTAAATTATTTCGGCACTGCACCCAAGCTAAAACGATGTATTGACTGTAAAGGTTATCAAAAGATTCACATAGCGGAGTGCACATTACTGGTGTGAATCGAGAAAATCTTCAGATGCGTATTGGCAGTCATTTTGTCCACTAGTTTATTTAGTAGTCGTCGAATTCAGAAGGACGAAATGCGCTCGCAGAATGAAGCATGTATGGAGATTTTGCATCGGGACAACTTAATGCTTCGGCGTGAAGGTACCACGCTGTATCCCACAGAACCCATTTGACATGAGAGGGGATGTCACATGAAACTGAAATTTTTGATTATTTTTCATGTGTTTACCTAATTGTTTTATTGCACACATAATATACAAAGGTCAACGATGGTATGCAACTAATACGTCTTTTGTTTTATTATTTCTAAATTGACTGGGAGGGAAAGAACGAAGGTGCCCAGTGTTACTTATTAAACGGAAACGAAAAAACAAAGCTTTTGTGGACTATTATATTTTGAAGCAACAGAATCCATGACATGTTGATGTATAACCCGGTTATTTTTCAAGTCCGTCGCTGGATTATTATTATGTTCATTGGCTATTATCACATTCAAGCGGAGACCGATCAAACACCTGAAAGACATGAATATAAATATGTATATGTATAATCTGATCAAACCGAAAGATGAGAACAGCGAGACAGAAAGTCGCAAGCCCAAAGAGGAAAGGTGCTGAGTTCGAAATTCAGTGTCACTGTCATGCGTTCTTCAACATAGCTGAATGAGAAAACATGCATGGAGTTTCCCGCCCAAACGAGTCCCGTGATTTCGAAACAACACCCTGTTTTCGCAGAAATGGCAAATCACAGGGATATGGAGGTGCAGATGGTCGCAATATATAATTTTTGATACACGGATGACTGGAAAAGGCGTAAAAGCAAGTTGTTCAGCATCCTTTAGCACCAATTTCGCGTACGGCAATCAATGATATGATCTTCACAGGTCTTGTTTATGATGCAATCACAGAATCAGATTTTGAAATATATAATATTGGAATAAGTATTTCTAATGCGGCAGCACGGTGGCGCAGTGGTTAGTGATGCTGCCTCGCTGCGCCACGGTCCCAGGTTCGATCCTGCCTCTGGTTCGCTGTATGTCTGAAGTTTACATATTCTCCCCGTGTTTGCGTGGGTTTCGCCCCCACAACCCAAAAATGTGCAGGGTAGGTCGATTGGCCACGCTAAATGGCCCCTTAATTGGAAAAAAATGAATTGGGCACTCTAAAGAAAAAGAAAGTATTTCTAATGTGATGAATATGCCAAAGTATAACGGTGTTTATGTTCATAGAATTTACAGTGCAGAAGGAGGCCAATCGGCCCATCGAGTCTGCACCGGCTCTTGGAAAGAGCACCCTGTCCAAGGTCAACACCTGCACTCTATCCCCATAACCCAGTAACCCCACACAACACTAAGGGCAATTTTGGACACAAAGGGCAATTTATCGTGGCCAATCCAACTAACCTGCACATCTTTGGACTGTGGGTGGAGCACCCGGAGGAAACCCACGCACACACGGGGAGGATGTGCAGACTCCGCACAGACAGTGACCCAAGCCGGAATCGAACCTGGGACCGTGGAGCTGTGGAGCAATTGTGCTATCCACAATGCTACCGTGCTGCACGTATCGACATCTTTCTGCGCCCATTTAAGTTGCTTGATCAATTCACAATTAAATTGTGCAATCCCGTTATGACAGGCTTTTTGTATATTAGCGCTATGTGGCTTAAAGATCCGTCATGTGCTTTCTGGTCATTCTCAATTATTACCTTTCAAATAATAAAAGTCACCTTATTGGGGTCTGCTCCTCTGAAGAACATGGACATTGTAAATTTTGTTTACCAGTCTGCTCTTGTGCCTCATAGGTCTTAAAAAGTGCAACGACGGTAAGGAAACAATATCAGATTTATGTCGCTCTGCGTGACATTACGAGAGACTGACCGTTTGCAGCAAGGGTTATTTGTTAACTGCAGCAAAAACATGGCTCTGTCGTCAGCAGTCGTTAAAAATAGCCACATTTAAAATTATCTCAATGCTCACTGGATAGAAATGACTTTTCCCGATAGGCGTAGTTCACATAAGGCGTGTGTTTGAACAGGTAGCTTGCTTTCAGTCGGAGAGAAAAGTTATAAAACAATAAGGGTATCAGGCGTTATGGAGTGAAGGAAGGAGAATGGGGATGAGAAACATATCGGTCATGATTGAATGCTGCAGCAGACGTGATGGGTAGAATGGTCCAATTCGGCTCCTGTGTCTTATGGTCGAAAAGATGTTTGGTGTGCCGTAACATAGAATCATAGAATAGGATCATAGAGTTCCAAAAGTACAGCAGGAGGCCACTTGACCCAGATAATCTGTGCGTAAGCTCCGCAACAGGCTCACTCCCCCACCCTTTCCCTGTTACTTAACGTAACACGTACACCTTTGGAAACTAATGGAGGATTGGCACTGCTCGTTTACATAACCTGCACATCTTTGGACCGTGGTAGGAAACCCAGGCAGATTGCGGGAGAAAGTGCAACCTTTTTCCACACAGATACTCACCCTGGGCCATAATTGAACCTGTGACTCCGATATATATAGATTACGTAGCAGACACGATCAAAGTCTATGGGGAGTGGGGAGGGGGCGCTAATACTCACTGCGTATGCTCGGTGTAGAAATCCTGCAAAATCTACTTGTGCAGAACAAGTGGAAAGACAAGGATGTAGCGACAAATCTATATTTGGCTGTGAGAAAAAGACACAAAATGTACTGGAACGCCTCAACAGGAAGTCTGCATGGAGAATTGGCCAGACTGGCAAATAATTCGAATACAGGAGTCAGGATCATGAATTATTTAGCATCTCACTCACGGGGGCAGGTGCACAGCTTTGGATGCCCATATGTATCTCATGAAATGGACACAGCGCCATATTTGTTTCACTGATGCTGAAACGTGTAAAGATGAAGGGACAGTCCTCAATTGTTATGCAACTTATGGACACAGTGAATATAGTTACAGCCTGACGGAAAAGAGATCGAACACTCGGGGGCGTCCATGAGCACAGGCTAGTCGAATTTCTGAACACAGGATAATAGCATGCATATTTGAATATCTTCAGCTTGAATACACATTGTTGATCGATTTGGGATATATCAAATTGCGAGGAAATATAAAGCAACATGAGATTAAACCACTTTAAAAAGTGACTATTTTGAATTTTGTGGGATTCTTAACGAAACAAACAAACTGGCAATACAACGGTATTTTAACAGTTAGACGGAGAAGTATTTTAACAGTTATATGTCATGACAGTGATATTGAAGACAGAATTCGTATTTCGTTACATGCTAATCTTTCAGCGTAGTCCCAAGCAACTGCACCTTATGAACCAAATGTCTTGATTTCCCAGGCTCGAAAATGTCGCATTGAACAAAATGTATGCCCTCTGTCCAAATAGCCTTCTAGATTTTCTTCGATAAGTAATGGCGTTAGAGTGTTGGTACCACTCAATCATGTGGCCTGAAGATGCAAAATTCCGTCCCGCATAATCCACTTGGCTTTAAAGTGCATATAACGTTGATAAATAGGCGCATACTTTTAGCAAACTGTGATAAAATGTGCATTGATTTTTCGGTACTGTCTTAAAGTGTGGAAACGTCCACATACACTTTCTGGTGTAGTCATCATAGTTGAGGCACGATATTGTCTAAACACACAGACACTTTGACGAAAGATCCACAATTTACTCATATGTTTTCAAGCAACATGCTGCTACAGTTGCATCAATCTAACGCCATGGATTTTAATCGGTTTTAAATAACTCGTGTTTTTCTGTCATTTATAACATGCTATGAATTGATAGGGCGGTAGAATCTTCCGCTTCTGAAAAATATTCATAAACTTTGCATCGGACTGCCAGTCTTTGTTATTTACACATTTATTATTATGGGTATTGTTCATTTTTACGGCATGTGGACTTCGCTGGATGGGCCAGCATTTATTTACTATCACTAATTGCCGTGAAAAAGTGGTGGTTAGCGGTCTTCTGATAAGCTACAGTCGATGTGAGATGGGCATACTGACACAAATTATGTAAGGGAGTTCCTGGATTTTGACCCAATGACACTGACGTAAGGGCAATATAATTCCAATTCAGAATGGTGAGGGATTTGAAGAAGTACATGCATGTGGCTCTGTTCGCATTTACCTGCTGCCCTTATGTTTATGGAATGTAGACATCGTGGATTTGGAATCTGCAGCTTCATGAGTCTCCGTGAGTTTCTGAAGTACATCTTGTAGATAGTGCATACTGTTGCTACTGTGCGTCGAGGTTGACGGGAGTGAATGCTTATGGAAGGGATGCTAGTCGAGCGGGCAGTTTTGTCTTGAATGGTGCCGAATGCCTTTAGTGTTGTTGGAACTGCACTCGCCCAGGCCAGTGGTGAGTATTCCATCAGACTCCTGAATTTTGTCAGAAAAGAGGAGATAATGCTATTGGAATTCGCGAGGTGAGTTACATTCCCCAGCCTTTTTCGTATTTTGTTCAGTCAACTTACGGGATGTGCGCTTCGCTGCTCAGGCCAGCATCAATTTCCTATTCTCAGTTGCCCCACAAAAGGAGGTGGTGAGATTCCTTCTTGAACTGCTGCAGCACTTGAGGTGCAGGTGCTCCCACTGTGCTGTTAGGTAGGGAGTTCCAGGATGTTGCCCAGGCGAGACTGCAGGAACGGCGATCTATTTACAAGACAGGGTGGTGAATGACTTGGAGAGAAAACTCCTGCTGATGGGGCTGCAATGTACCTGCTCCTCTTGTCCTTCTCGATGGCAGTGGTCCTGACTCCCGAGGGTGCTTTCTAAAGAATCTTGGTCACCTAGTGAATTGCATGTTATAGATAGGACAGTCATCTCACACAGTTTGCCGGTTTTGTATATATGTGGAAGGTGGAACAATCAAATGGGCTACGTTATCCTGGATGATCTAGTTTTTCTTGAGTGTTGCTGGAGCTGCACTCATGCAGGAAAGTGGAGATTACTCCATTACCCTCTTGACTTAAGGCCTTGAGTATTGTGGGCAAGCTTTAGAGGTCAAGAGGATTCTTTGTGTTTGACCTGATATGGCAGCTAATGCATTAACATGGCTAGTCCAGTTCAATTTCTGTTCAATGGCTAACCCCAAGATGTTGATTTTTGGTGATTCAGTGATGGTAATGCCATTGGAAGGCAAAGGGAGGTCTTCGTGTCCTACAGTGGTTAGCATTGTTGCTTCACAGCGCCAGGGTCCGAGGGTCGATTCCCGGCTTGTGACGCTGTCTGTGCGGTGTCTGCACGTTCTCCCTGTTTCTGCCTGGGTCCCTCCGGGCGCTCCGGCCTCCTCCCATATGTCCCGAAGGATGTGCTAGTTAGGTAACTTGGACATTCTGAATTATCCCACTGTGTACCGGAACAGGCACCAGAATGTGGCGACTAGGGACTTTTGCAGTAACTTCATTGCAATGCTAATGTACCCCTACCTGTGCCAAAATATAGATTCTTCTTCTTCTTTTTATTATTATTGTAGGAGATGCCCATTCCCTTGCACTTCTGTGGTGCGAATGTAGCTTACCACTTGTCAACCCCAGCCTGGATATAGTCCAGGTCTTGCTTCATTTGGACATGGACTAAATCATGTTCTGAGGAGTCACGAATTATGCTGAACATTGTAATGGCGTCTTCAAACATCCTTAATTCTGATCTAACGATGGAAGGAGATCATTGATGAAGCAGTTTACGAATGTTGGGTCGAAGACACTACACTGAAGAACTTCTGCAGTGAAGTCATGGAGTTCAGATGATTGACCAACAACAAATGTCACCATCCTTCTTTGTGGCAGGTATGACTGCAACCAGCGGAGTGCTTCTCCTTAATTTCCTTTGACTCAAATTCAGCTAATGTTCCATCATGCCATACTCGAGCAAATGCTGCCTTGATGTCAAGGGCGGTCACTCAGACCTCGCATCTAACATTCAACTCTTTTGTCCTTGTTTGAGCCAAGGCTGTGATGCGATATGGAGCCGAGTGACCCTGGCGGAACCCAAATTGAGCGTTCGTGATCACGTTATTGCTGAGTATGCTGAGCGTCCGTGTTCCGGTCATTTCTGTGTAAGTACCACTTAATAACACTGCGTTTGACTCCTTCCGTCAGCTTGCTGATGATCAATATTAGACAGATCGGGTGGTAATTCACTCAGTTGAATTGTTTTGCTTATTTCCTGTATAAAGAACATACGTGTGTCCACATAAATTGATGGCTGGACTGGAAATGCTTGGATATGGGTGCAGCATGTTTTGGAGCACAAGTCTTCAGGACTATTGTTGGGTCTTCATTGAAGCCCGACAGTGCAGAAGGAAGCCATTTTGCTCATCGATTCTGCGCCGATCCTTTGAATGAGCACTCTCCGCGGCCCAACTCCCCCTTATCCCCGTAACCCCATAACATAACGAGCTCATCCCTCGACATCAACGGGCAATTTATCATGGCCAATCCACGTAACTCACACACATCTTTGCACCATGGGACTAAATCGGAGCACCGGGTTGAATCCCATGCAAACACATAGCTAACGAACAAACTCCAAACAATCAGTGACCAAGGCCGGAATTGAACCTGCGCCCCGTCGCTGCGAGGATACAGTGCCAACCACTGTGCCATCGATCCTCCCAGTATACACTGTATTAATAAGGCAAGTACAATTCAGTTTCCGGTCAATGTTAAATCCCCGGATGTAGATAGCCGTGGATTCAGTGATGGGAAAGCCTTAAATATCAAGGTGCTGTTGTTCGATAATCTCTTGGTGGAGATGGTAATTGCCTGGCACAGATGTGGCGCGTATGTTACTTACCATTTGCCAGAGGATATCGTGGTCAATTCAATGTCTGAGGTATTGCCAATGATGTGGAGCATTGTGCAGACATCCCCATATCTGACCTTATGTTGAGAGAAATGTCATTTATGAAGCAGCAAAAGATGGATGGGCCTAGAACTGCATCTCGAGGCACTCTTGCATTTATCCAGTTACCTCCCGGCTCTTGGACGACTGATATCCAACCAGAACTCCCATCTCCCTTTGTGCTAGGTATGGTTCCGCCCAGTGGAAATTTGTGCCGTGATTCCCATTGACTTCAGCTTTGATGGGCTCCTTGATTCCTTACACGATCAAATGTTGTATTGATGTCAAGGGCAGTCATTTTTACTTCAAATCTGGAGTTTAGCTCTCTTGTGCATGTTCAAACCATGGCTGGAATAAAGTCAAGAGCTGAATAATTCTGGTTGACGTCAACCTGAGCATCAGTGAGTAGCTTATTGCTAAGTAAGTGCTGCTTGGTGGCACTGTTTATGACTGTTCCCATCACTTTAACTCATCATTGAGTGTGGAATAACATCTGCCGGGTTGGATTTTTCCAGATATCCTTGTTCAGGATTTCTCTGACATTTATCCTTAATGTGGATTCTCACTCGTTGTTTTCTTTGGTGCTCTTACTTTGATGCTGGACCACATTTCAGCACATATACAAACAAGAATTCATATTATACTGATAAGGAGGTGAACGCAAAGGCAGGTACACAATGGGTAACTATCTGACTTTCAACACGGAATACGGCAATTTATATATCTTCTCATGGTGATCTATTTCACCCCAGGGCGACTCAGGGCCCGAGCGTTCATGAGATTAAGTCGAGATTTGTGGTTCAGGACATTATTCGCCTGGCGTGCTGTTTACATTTAAAACCCATTTGCATTGGTGAATGCATCGACAGGCTTATTTTTCTGTAAGTGTGCTCTTCCATATTTTGCAGTTACAGTTAAAGACTATGTGAGATGCCGTGACAACCACATCCTGGAGTTGATCCCAAAGACGACTAATCGCCTGTGTTATGGGCCAGGGTTTAGAGAACCCCAAAATGTATCATACAGTTCACATGACACACAACTTTTACTAGATTGTGGTATGGGGGGCACACGGCTCACTCTACAGGTGTGGTACAGCAGAAATCGAAAAGTATTTTTGTAAGCAAAACAATGTTTATTCTATTAACTCAAAATGAGCTTTATAAAACATACAATGAACCATCTAATTGATTAGAAACCATCAATTCACATAAAACCCCCAAAGAATATAACGTTAAGTAATCCTTATGCTTTCCTTTTAACATTCATAAGCTATTTTAAAAACCTTTCAACAGAAACACATCAGGTTTAACATCACGACTGACAAAAGTAATCACTCTAAATTCATCAAATGATCAAGAAATAGTCTTCACATGACAGTGAGAACAACATTGCACAGTCTTTGGCTGGCTGCAGCTCCAACACTAAAACGATACCAAAAATACACAGACACACACACGGTTTTCTCAAAGTGAAACGAAAAAGCAGACCCAGAGCTCAGCTCCACCCACACTCTTTGTATCACTGCAGTAACATGAGCAGACAAACATTTTTTAAAGTGACATTCTCATGACATCTGTGATATCAAAATCATCCCAATAATTGAGTAAATAAAGCTATATTCAATGTCGAAGGAAACGGAAGCAACAGCGACATACTCGTACATTATAAGTCCCAATCGGAAGGAAGGGGATGCCGGTCCACATTCCGCCCGGCATTTTGTACAAGCTAATTATGAGACCCAGCTTTTGGTCCTCCACCAAATAGTAGGGAATCTCGAATGACTCTAGTCCAACGTCGATTATGCTATTCCTGTGGGCCATGTGTGTCTTTTTACACCTTTCCCCTCAAGTCAGAAAATTTCAGTCGAGTGGTCAGATGAGGGCCGTCTACTTCGATTTGCACATTGCTGTAGAGCCAGTGGTTCATGTAATTAATAATGCCAACTTCCTGGAACTTCCACCGGCATCTCCACATCATAACTTCCTGGAAGCCATGCAACGAAGTCCCACATTGTCTACAAGGATGGATGATAGTGGAAGCGAAATAATTCGGATCTCCGCCAACTATGTAGCTAAGCCCGGGTCTGTGCTCTGCCGGCTCCACTGCAGTTATTGCAGAAATGTTATGGCATGACGGCGTACAAACGTTGGCTATTGTTAAGGTCGGGTCACTTGGGTTCTGTAGGTTTCCCTGCGATCCGATGAGGTAACACGAGGAATATTCCGCCGTGAACACCACAACCTCAAATTGCCTACATGCGTTCTGCAACATTAAGGCTTCAGAAATCCGTTGTGTACCTGGACAACATATTTCTAGAAGGACGCAAACAAATCCGGAGCTTTACTGCCTGAAGATTTCCCCATCCACCCAGTAAGTATGGCATCTGAAGTCTGCGAATCTGGACGAGCTTGCCGAGTGAGCCAATTCTGCTGCAGACCTGTGGAAGGACCAATGGCACAGCACCAACAGTGCTGGCCAGAATAAGCGCTAGCTTATTAATTCCCAGAGGGAAATCGTAGGTTTCGTATCCCTAATCGTGAATTGGAGAAATAATAATGTTTTGCACTGGAGTCAGAATGCGGCAATATACTCTCTCGTATGGGATATGGTAACTCGCCGGAGTGTAATTGTGGAAAAGTGCAAACCATGCTGTATATAATCGACAAGTGCTTCGACCAATGCTTCACCGGCTGTCACACTGCCCTACAACAGGCTAGGAAGGAGGCTGTCAATAGTTGGAGAATTTCAAATTTGGCATGTTCATCAGTATATATGACAGTCGTTGTAGTCGCAGATAAAAAGAAAACCATGTAATAAATTCACCAATAGATGGCATCAAACTTCACTGTAGATTTTACATAAAATAATCTAAAAAAATATTAGAATCAGGACAAGGAGCAGAAAGACGAAATGGGAAGAATAATAATTACAAGTGAAGAGGCACTGAGACGTCTGTGGGCTGCACTCTGAGAAGTATAATTTGATTTAATTCAAGTGGCTCAGCAGAGGTGACATGAAATCATATAATCATCAAAAATATAAGCAGGAATAGTCCATTCGGCCCCCTGAGTCTGCTCCACCATTCATTATAATACGGGCAATTAATTAAGTTCAATTATCTGAATTCACCTTCCACCATATCCGTTGATCCCTTTAGCCCAAGAGCAAAATCTTATTCATTTTTGATATTGCACAGTTTTGTCTCAATTACATACTATTGGAGCGAAATCCCAAGATTCACATTCTCTGTCTGAAGAGATTTTTCCTCACCTCAGTCCTATAAGGTATCCCTCTTATCCTAAAACTATGACTCCAATTTCTGGACACCCCCACCATTAGGAACGTTCTTTCGGCATCCACTCTGTCTAATCTGGTTAGAATTTTGTAAATTTCTCTGAAATCACCCTCAATTTTCTCAACTGAAATTAATATAATCTGAAAAGATTTTGTCTCTCCTTTTATGGCAGACCCGTAAAACCAGGAAACAGCCTGGTAACACTTCGCTGCAATCCGTTCAGAGTAAAAACATCCTCCCTCAGATAATGATATCAATACTGGACACAATGCTCCAGGTGTGGCCTTCCAAAAGCCCTACACAATTGCAATTAAGCATCGCTATTCCGAGACACAAATTATATCGCTGTTAAGGCCAACTACACCCTTACTTTCAGCGACTAATGCACGAGGATGCCAAGGTCTCGCTGGATACACCTCTCACAATTTACACCCAATTAAATAATAATATGCTTTCGAATGTGTGCTTCTGAAGCGGATTACCACACATGCATCCACATTATAATACATCTGCCTTATATGTGCCCACTCGCTCATTAATCCCATTAATTTCTCGGAAATCACTTATTTACGAATATCAATTTCCTTCAACTCCTCACTGAACGTTGTACTTCTCAGACTCCCCAGTGTATAATTCATTTCTTCCTTTGTGAACATAAAAACAAAGCACAAATTTAGTCCCTGAGCCATTTCTTTGTTTTCTGTTATGAATAACCCCGTCTCAAGTTTCAAGTTCGTACTATTTACTTTGTTGTTAAGTTTACAAAATTCGCAAATGGTGGTATCGTTGAAGTAACAGTACGTCGTGGATACGGCTCACTGAACTGATTTTCACAGATTCATGTCCGTCATTCTGGAGTCAGCTGAATGTGTTTGTCGGTCAGCTGGATCTCATTGAAGTGGCGAGCAGAAGAGTAAGAATTTAAATTGTTCAAGTAATTAGACAGTCAAATATATTTCACAGGGTAAGGGAGTCAAGTAAGAGGAGACATAGGTTCAAAGTACGCAGGGAAAAGTTGAGGCACGTTTTTTACACAAAGGATGGTAAGTTTATGGAACGTGTTGTCCAGCAAGAGTTTGGGAGCAGCTTCGACAGCGGCATTTAAGAGGCATCTGGCCAAATATATGAATGGAGTGGCAATGGAAGGATAAGGAGTCTGTAAGCGGATATGATTTTAGTTTAGGCAGGTACCATGGTAGGCGCTAACGTGGAGGGACGAAGGGCTTGTTTCTGTGCTTTACTGTTCTTTGATCTTTGTCCTTTGTAATTGAGGTTTTCAGAACTCTGCAGTCGACGAGAGTGCAAGCCGGCTCGTTGCACATATTTAAGGTTGGTGTAGAAGATTCTTGCTAGCCATGGAAATGTAATGTTATCGGGAATAGACTCAAATGTGAAATAAGAAACAAGCATGTGGGCCACGATTTATGAATAGTGCAGCAGAATCGATGGATCGGATGAACTACTAATGTGCATATTTTCTTTGTCCGTTATTCACTGCAATGAACAGGAACTATGAAAAAACAACGTAATTTATCATTCGCGCTCGTTATTACAGACACGGTTCTGTAAGTAATTGTTTTTTGTTCCGGAAGGAGGAAAGATGAGCTGTTGTTAGGGCTGGAAACCAAGATATGTATGGGGAAAAGAAGGACATCTAATGGCATGTGGTAAAATTAGCGTGGTGATTAAGGGGCCACCCTGTAACGACCGAACACGTGAGTTTATCTCCAGGTCGGGCATTATTAGTCTTAGGAGGTCCCCAGGCGTGTCCTTTACGTGAGTGACAAAGTCAGTTATTTCAAAAAACAACAGGCAGAAATGTGTCAAAAACACAGCCCGGCAAGAATCATTTGTTGGCAGCGCGTGATGGAGCTGCCTAACTGCAGGAAATGGCGAAGGAAATAGAATGGGAGTTTTTACCTCTGAAACTGTGCCAAATCGATTATTTTCCAGTTCCAATGAAATCAATTCTAACTTTTTGAATCTCCCCTTAATGTTCCAATTCTGAAGACCAGGGAAAATACTGGAACTCACCTCTGCATTCTGTTCAGAATGATTATGTCCATCGTCGAAGGTGGTGACCAGATGTGCGTACAAAATTGCAAGCTTGACTGAATTAATAGTTCCATCATTGAATTGATGCATTTGTAGTCAATAACAAATAAATAAATACACAACCCATGTGTTTTGTTGACCACCCTCGCCCGTTTTTCCTGCAACGTTCAGAGAGTTCGAGACAGGCTGTTCAAGTCTCTGACGTCCTCAAAGCCTCGCAATCGATTCAGATTTTTTGAGATAGGTATCCCACAATTTCAGGAACAATAGGGAAATTATTCTCGCGGGTATCCCAACATAGAACACCGGTTCGTGGCAGAGTGCGATTTTCTTTTTATAATGCTGTGAAGGGTAAAGTGAAAGCCCAGTGAAGATATCCCGCCTTGTTGTCGTGTTAAAAATATCAACGTCAATATATACAATTAAAGAAACGTCAAATGCGCGCAAACAGGACTAAACCCAGCGAAGGCAATTAAGTATACAACCAGTAAAGACGCAAACGCACTTTATGTACAACGTACACCTTGTTCCAGCATGATCCACATAATCCCGGAATCTTAAGAAAAAATGCAACTACTGTAATTAGTAACATGTTATCAACTTTTCCAAAATTCGGGCAGCACGGTGGCGCAGAGGGTTAGCCATGCTGCTTCCCGGCGCCGAGGTCCCAGGTTCTGTGTGGAGTTTGCACATTCTCCCCGTGTTTACTTGGGTTTCGTTCCCAAAACGCAAAGATGTGCAGGCTAGGTGGATTGGCCACACTAAATTGCCCCTTAATTGGAAAAAGATGAATTCGTTATTCTAAATTTATTATTTTTTAAAAACGTTTACAAAATTCAGGCACCTGCATTATCATTGAACATGCCCCACAACATTTCCCAATGTTCCGACTCGTGAATTTTATAATATTGATACACCGTCCGTAATGACGTTTTCTCTCCCGCCCATGTGGGATATTTTAAAGTTAAATTGTGCAATAGCAAATTTCCTCACAAGAAACGAGTGGTTTGATCACGAAATTCGTCCAATGAATTAAAAGTCTGATTTTCCATAAATATGATTGTCTCTGCTACGTTGCTGGAACAATGAAGCTGGAAATGTTGTCATTTCAGTACCAAGTTTAATGTCTATTTCTTCCTGGTCAAATCGTTCTTCTGGTGCCGATTAAACTTTCTTGCGAGATATCCCACCGGGTTTTCAAGGTCAAGGATGCTTTCTATCAATAACGCGGCTGTGTGGCAATGTTTTCGAAAATGAGGTTGCCAACGCACTTCGGCGAACCTATTTTGGCGATGAATTTCGATCGACCAACGCTTATGATGTAGGATTCCAAAGGTAGAGTGGGAAACGAACATATCTTGGCTGATACATTTACACGCGTACAGTGTGTATGCAGTGCCTTGGCTCCGTGTGCTTTGGCGCCATAACAATAGGGATTTCTAATCACTGCAACTCAATTCAATAAGGGCAGCACAGTGGGGCAGTGGTTAGCTCTGCTGCCTCACGGTGTCATGGTCACAGGCTCGATCCCGGCCCCGGGTCACTCTCCGTGTGGAGTTTGCCCATTCTCTCGTGTTTGCATGCGTTTTGCCCCCACAACCGAAAAATGTGCACGATAAGTGGATTGGCCAAGGTAAATTGCCCTTTAATTGAATAAAAAATGAATTTGGTACACTAAATGTATTTTTAAAATCTGGATTCAATATAGTGATTCTGGAGCAGGTACTCAATGTACTCCTGTGTCCGCAATTACATAACAAGATTTAACATTTATTTTATTGATTGGAGCGATGACCCCCCACGCCGATATCACGATCCGCGTTTTATCTACTTTATTCCCGCAAATACGGTTGAAAAAAACAACGGCTTTGTTTCTGAGAGTTCCCTTTCGCTCGTACCTGGGAGTTGGTTTTACCACTAATTTGTATTTGCGGGATTTTCTTTTTGTCGATATGCTTTTTGGAAATTCTTTGCCACAAGTTGACGCCTCCTCTTCCCCCTGCTTCGTTGCTTCGTTATCAGGCCAACTTAAAAGAGCAACTTGTAACTCACTCCCAGTGAGTCCTCCCAGTAAGCAATAGAATGCACAGCCAGAGTGACTTTGGGAATTTGGACCTTGGTGGGAATTGAACTTCTAAGACGGTTGCTTTTTAAATTTCAGGATTTTAATTTAATTTAATCCAGAAATTGTGCCGTGAAGGTTAAGTAGGTGCTGCTCCACCCACTCATATAACTGATTGGCAGTTATCTATCGGTAAACTGAGGCACTGATTGGAGTTACTTTGAAGTAACCTTAGAATGTGTGGAGGGGGGGGGGGGCTGACACTCATCTCAGGCCAATAAAAAGAGCAACTTGGAACTCCCTCCCAGTGAGTTCTCCCAGTGAGCCCGAGAAGGCACAGCCAGAGTGAGGCGCATCGAAGAGTGAGTTCGGGAATTTGAATTTAGTTGGGAATTCGACCCTGGGTGGAAGGAGGCGCTTTCTGTGCCTGGCAAGTGACTGGTAAGTGTATTTTCTTTTTATTAGTCTATTTATATTTTTGTTTTGTTTTTATGCATTGTAGTTGTATACGTTCATCTCATGTTTAAGACGCGGCATGCCATCCCATTACCGTGCCGTGCTCCTCTTGTGCGATGTGGGAGTTGAGGGAGACGCCGACAGACCCTGTCTCCTTCACGTGCCAGATGTGTGTCTAGCTGCAGCTCCTGTTATACCGCTTGACGGCTCTGGATCTACGGGAGGATTCGCTTTGGAGCATCCACAATGCCGAGGAAGTCGTGTAAAGCATGTTCGCTGAGTTGGTCACAAAGCAGGTGACAATTACTGAGGGAGATAGAAAATGGGTGACCAAAAGACAGAGCAAAGGAGGAAGGCAGTGCAGATGAACCCTGGAGTCAACTCCTTGCAAAACAGATATAGGATTTGGGAACTGTTGAGGCAAACACGGGAACGCAGCAGCGACAGGTTCATGGCATCTTGACAGACTCTCCTGCGCAGGAGGGAAGGAAGAAGAATGGCCGGGCCAAAGTGATAGTGCATTCAATCGTAAGGGGAATAGACAGGCGGTTCTGCGGACGTCTAATCGAGACGCCAGGATGCTGTGTTGGCTCCCTGGTGCAAGGGTCAAGAGTATCTCAGAGTGGTTGCAGGACATTCAGGGGGAAAGAGTGCGGTGGTGAACAGCGAGCTGTCGTGGTGCATATAGGCACCAACGATATTGGTGAAAAACGGGATGAAGTTATACAAGCTGAATTCAGTGAGTTAGGAGTTAACTAAAAAGTTGGACCTCAAAGGTAGTAATCTCAGGATTGCTATCGGTGCCACGAGCTAGTCAGAGTTGAAATGTCAGGATAAATAGGATAAATGCGTGGCAAGAGTGAGTGTGCAAGAGGGAGAGATTCAAATTGCTGGAGCATTGTAACCGGTGCTGGTGGAGGTGACACCAGTAAAAACCGGATTGTCTGCACCTGGGCATGACTGGAACCAATGTCCCGGGGTGGGGATTGGGGATGGGGGGGGGGGGGGGCGGAGGGGTCGATGTTGGCTCGGGTTATTGGGAGCGTTGAAACTAACGTGGCAGGGGTATGTCAACCGATGCAGGAAGTCGAAGGGAAGTAAAACGGCGACAGAAACGAAAGGCATAAGGTGGAAAGTGCAAGGCAGAGAAGCCATAGCCAAAAATCAAGTAAGGACCACAGTACAGGGTACATTGACTGAGGAGAGCTCGGTATATTGGCCCAGTGATACTAAAAGGAATAAAACGAAAAGTATACGCATAAATGGAAAGTGACGCAGCAGGTTATTACATGAAGATATGTATTTTGCGATCAGGAAAATTTGGAGAAAAGTTAAAAGGAAAAGTAACTTAGGAGAGGTTACTAATAGAGGTGTTATGATTCAAAACGGCGGTATAAAAGCCAACATAAGGGTACTTTACCTGGATGCCCGTAGTATTCGGAATAAGGGAAATGATTTGATGTCGCCAATCATCGTGAATAACTATGATTTAGTGGCCACTACTGAAACATGGTTAAAGGATGTTCACGGCTGGGAGTTAAATATCCAAGTGCATCGAACTATTCGGAAGGACGCACCGCATTGGAGGTGGTGTAGCTCTATCATTAAGACTATAAGACCATAAGACAGAAGAGCAGAATTAGGCCACTTGGCCCATCGAGTCTGCTCCACCATTCAATCATGGCTTGATATTTTCTCATCCCCATTCTCCTGCCTTTTGCCAATAACCCCTGATCACCTTTTAATCAAGAACCTATCTATCTCGATCGTAAAGACACTCAGTGACTTAACCTTCACAGCCTTCTGCGGCAAAGAGTTCCATGGATACATCATCATCTGGCTGAAGAAATTCCTCCTCATCTCTGTTTTAAAGGATACTCCCTTTAGTCTGAGATGGTGCCCTCTCGTTCTCGTTTTTCCAACAAGTGGAACCATCCTCTCCACGTCCACTCTCTCCAGGCCTCGCAGTATCTTGTAAGTTTCAATCATATCCCCTCTCATCCTGCTAAACTCCAACGACTACAGACCCAGAGTACGCAGACGTTCCTCATGTGACAAGGTCTTCATTCCAGGGAGCATTCTTGTAAACCACCTCTGGACCCTTTCCTAGGCCAGCACATCCTTCGCTTGATACGGGCCCCGAAACCGCTCACAATACTCCAAATGGGGTCTGACCAGAGCCTTATGCAGCTTCAGAAGTACATCCCTGTTCTTGTATTCTAGCCTCCTTGATAAGCATGTTAACATTCCGTTTGCCTTTTAACTGCTGACTGAACCTGCACTTTAACTTAAAGAGAATCATGAACGAGGAGTCCCAAGTCCTTTTGTGCTCCTGCTATCCGAAGAAATTCCGCATTTAGAAAATAGTCTGTGCATTTCCGGTAGCGGCCATGACCTGCTAGGAGACGCGAACGGCAGCTCCCGCCGGGATCGGTGTTTCGGGCCGCAGAAAGGAGCGGCGCCGCCAACCGCCCCACTGGTGCATGGAGAGGACCAAGAGCGGAGCCGGCAGAGGCGCAAACCCGGGGAAGTAGGTCGAGAAGTTCCGTTAGGACAAAATGGCGGCCGGAGAAGATCGGGAGGTGTGGGCCCAGTGGGCCAGAGAACAGCAGGATCTCCTTAAAGACTGCTTCATGGAGCTGAACACGGAGGTGCTGGCCTCCATGGAGAGAATTGTGGTGACCCAGAAGGCACAGGAGAAGGAGATCAAGGAGGTGAGGAGGAAGGTGGCGGAGAACGAGGACAAGATGCTGGGCCTCGCGGTGAAAGTGCTGGTGTACGAGGCGCTCCATAAGTGATGGCAGCAGAGGCTGGATGATCTCGGTGCAGATCTCGGAGCCACAATCTGCAGATCCTGGGCCTTCCTGAAGGAGCAGGGGGGAGCGGACGCGAGCACGTACGTGGCCACAATGTTGGGGACGCTGATGGGTGCGGGGACTTCCTGCGGCCCTTGGAGCTGGATGTGGCGCGCAGGGTTCTCGCCAGAAAGCAGAGGTTAAACGAGCCATCGAGGGCGATGGTGATATGGTTTCAGCGCTTCACAGACCGGGAGCGAGTCCTGCGGTGGGCAAAGAAAGAGCGGAGAAATAAGTGGGAGAATGGTGAGATCCGAATTTACCAGGACATGGGAGCTGAGCTGGCGAGGAGGTATGCAGGTTTTAACCAAAGGCGGTTCGCCACGGTGAAGGGGTGAAGTTTGGGCTCCTGCACCCAGCGAGACTGTGGGTAACGTACCAGGACAGGCACAACTTATTTGATACCCCAGACGAGGCGTTGTCGTTCATCAGGCAGGAGAAGCTGAACCTGAACTAAGGGACTGTTGTATGGGCGTGAAATGTGCAGATGGTGAGGGACCGAGGGGAGGACGGCGGGTAAAGCATAGGTTTACGGGCATGTCTTCCCCAGTTTGGTTGGGGGTTTTGATGTTTGATTTGCTTGTTTTCCAGGTCATTTGTTTTCCAGGTGTTCGATGCTAAGGGGCGGGAAACACACAGTACTGGTTAACCGGCGCACGGGGATCTCCCAGATGGTGCTTGCCCCTATACGCTGCGGGGGAGGGGGGGAGTAGAGTGGCCCGAAGGAGGCAACAAGTTAAGGGTTGGTGTACCGAGGCGGGAGCGGCCGGGGTCAGCATGCGTGAGCTGTCTCACGGAAACACAATGGGGGGGGGGGGGGGGGACCAGAGCTAAGCGGATGCTTGGCAGGGGGTGGTGGTGCGGGGGGGGGGGGGGGGGTTGGGTGGGGGAGGGGTGCTGCTTTGCTGACTGAAGCAGAGCCAGGTGAAGGGCATGGATGGAGAGTTGGGCGGGGGGCTGCCGGGCGGAGAGCTGAAGGAGGGAGGCGGGGACATATGGTTGGCTGAAAAATGGAGATGGCTAGCCGGTGGGATGGGGGGGGGGGTTCACGAACCCAACCAGGCTGATCACGTGGAACGTGAGGGGCCTGAATGGGCCGGTCAAGTGGTCCCACGTGTTCTCGCATTTGAAGGGGTTGAAGGCGGATGTGGCCATGTTGCAAGAGATGCACTGAAAGCTCGTGGACCAGAACAGGCAAAGGAAAGGATGGGTGGGACAGCTGTTTCACTCCCGGTTAGACTCAAAGCCCAGAGGAGTGGCTATTTTGGTCAGTAGACGAGTGCCGTTTGAGGCGGGGAGCATCGTGGCGGACAAAGGGGGCAGGTACATAATGGTGAGTGGCAAGCTGCAGGGGGCCCGGGTGATGTTAGTGAATGTACATGCCCCGAACTGGGGTTATGCGGTCTTTATGAGGCGCGGGTTGGGTAGGATCCCGGACTTGGAGATAAGTCACTTGAGTATGGGAGGGGACTTTAATATGGTCATGGATTCGAGCTTGGATTGTTCCAAGTCCAGAACGGGAAAGAGGCCGGCGGCAGCCAGGGCCTTGTGGGAGTCCATGTGCCAGATGGGGGAGTGGACCCATGGAGGTTTATGCGACCAAGGTCGAAGGAGTTTTCCTTTTTCTCCAATGTCCATCAAGTCTATTTGCGAATAGACTTCTTTGTGTTGAGTAGGGCGTTAATCCCGAGGCTGGAGGGGGTAGAATACTCGGCCATTACGGTCTCGGACCATTCCCCGCATTGGGTGGACCTGCGACTGGTGCAGAATATTGTCAGCGCCCTCTCTAGCGACTGGATGTGGGGCTGCTGGTGGACAAAGAGGTGTGCGGGCGGATAAGGAGGAGGATTTAGAATTATGTGGGAACGAATGACACAGGGGAGGTAACACTGTCAATGGTTTGGGAAGGCGATCATTATGGGAGAGTTAATGTCTATTGGGTCCCAAAGAGAGAAGAAGGAGAGGGCAGGGAGGGAGAGACTGGTGGGAGAGATACCCAGGGTAGATAGGAGGTACGCGGAGGCCCCAGAGCGGGAGTGCTGTTGAACGAGCGCCGGAAATTACAGGCGGAGTTTGAATTGCTGTCCACAGGGAAGGCGTGGGCGCAGCTGAGGAAAGCGAAGGGGGCAGTCTCTGAGTACGGGGAGAAGGCGAATAGGATACTGGCGCACCAGCTGCGCAGGTGGGAGGCGGCCAGAGAGATTGAGGGGAGTGCGGGATAGGGAAGGCAACATGGTGCTGAGCCCACAGAGGGTCAATGAAGTCTTCAGGTAGTTCTACGGAAGTTTATATGCGTCAGAACCCCCCGGAGAGGGGGAAGGGATGACCGGTTGAGGTTCCCAACGGTGGAAGCAGAGCGGGTGCAGGGACTGGGGGGCCCGATTGGTGGGTGTCAGGAGGCTGGCAGGCATGCAGACAGGCAAGGCACCGGGCCCGGACGGCTTCCCCGTAGAATGTTATAAGACGTTCTAGGAGCTGTTGAGCCCACTCCTGATGAGAACCTTCAATGAGGCAAAAGAGAAAGGGATCCTCCCTCCGACAATGTCGCAGGCATTGATCTCGCTTCTCCTGAAGAAGGAGAAGGAGCCACTTTAGTGTGGGTCCTACAGGCCGATATCACTCCAGAACGTGGATGCCAAGCTGCTGGCAAACATTCTGGCCACCAGAATAGAGGACTGTGACCCGGGAGTGATTGGGGAGGAACAGACGGGTTTTCCTAAGGGCAGGCAGCTGAACGCGAATGTGAGTAGGCTCCTGAATATTATCATGATGCCCTCGGAAGGGGGAGGGGGGAGAGGTGGAGGTGGTGGCTGCGATGGACGCGGAGAAGGCCTTTGACAGGGTGGAGTGGGAGTATTTTGGGGAGGCGCTAGGCAGGTTTGCATTTGGGGAGGGATTTATAGGGTGGGTCAAGCGGCTGTATCAGGCCCCTGTAGCGAGCGTGTCCACAAACCGGCTGAGGTCGGAATATTTCAGACTGCTCAGGGGGACGAGACAGGGGTGTTCCCTGTCCCCGTTGCTCTTTGCCCTGGCAATTGAGACATTGGCCATTGCGCTCAGGACTTTGGGGGATTGGAGGGGGCAGGTGTGCTGAGGGGAGGAGCTCCGGGCCTCCCTCTATGCTGCTGTTGTATATTTCGGACCCGTTAGAGGGGATGGGGGAGGTCATGCGGATCCTGGGGGACTTCGGGAGGTTCCCGGGGTATAAGTTGAACGTGGGGAAGAGTGAGCTGTTCGTGGTCCACGGCAGGGGCCAGGATGAAAGACTGAGCGAGCTCCCGCTCAGGATAGTGGAGAGGAGCTTTCGGTACTTGGGGATACAAGTGGCAGGAACTGGGATGCCCTGCACAGGATCAACATAACCCGGCTAGTGGAGCAGATGGAGGAGAGTTTAAAAGATGGGATATGCTCCCGCTTTCCTTGGCGGGGCGGGTGCAGACTGTGAAGGTGACGATTTTTTTGTCCCCTGGTTCCTCTTCATATTTCAGCGCCTCCCCATTTTCATCCCCAAGTCCATCTTTAAGCTGGTGAATAGTATTGTGACGGGATTTGTGTGAGCGAATAAAACCCCGCAAGTCAAAAGGGTATTCTTGGAGCGTAGCCGGGGGTTGGGGGGGGGGGGGGGTGGGCTGTGGCGTCACTGGCTCTGCCGAACTTCTGCAGTTCTTACTGGGCGGCCAATGTGGCCATGATCAGGGAATGGATGATGGAGGTTGCAGGCGGTGTCGTGTCGAGGCACCAGTCTAGGGGCACTTGTTACGGCACCGCTGCCGTTCTCGTTGGAGCAGTACACCACTTGTCCGGTGGTGACGGCGGCACTGAGGATCTGGGGGCAGTGGAGGAGACACAGGGGAGAGGAGTGGGCCTCGGTGTGGACATCGATACGGAACAACGACAGATTTGCTCCGGGTAGGTTGGATGGGGGATACCAAGGCTGGTATAGGGTAGGTATTAGGAGGATGGGGGAGCTGTTTATAGATGGGACTTTCCCTAGCATGCAGGCGCTGGAGGAGTAGTTCGGCCTACCCCCCGGGGAATGCGTTCATGTACCTCCAGGTTCGGGACTTTCTTAGAAAACACGTGGGGACATTTCCGCTGCTGCCCCTGCGTAGGATCCAGGCAGTGTGGTGTCTGGCATCTGGGTAGGGGAGGGGAAGGTGTCGGACATTTATCAGTAGCTGCAGGAGGTGGAGGAAGCCTCAGCGGAGGATTTGAAGGGCAAATGGGAGGAGGAACTGGGTGAGGAGCTGGATGAGGACCTATGGGCCGACGCCATGGCGGGGGGGGGGGGGGGGGTGAACTCCTCCTCATCATGTGCCAGTTTCAGCTTAATTTATTTTAGGGTGGTGCATCGGGCGCATATAACGGCGGCAAGTACGTTTTTTGTGGTGGAGGACAGGTGCCCGAGATGGGCAGGGAGCCCAGCGCACCATGCCCATATGTGTTGGGCATGCCCGGCTCTTAAGTACTTCTGGCAGGGGTTTGCGAGGGTGATGTCTAGGACCTTGGACACTCGGGTGAAGGCGCGACCAACAGTAGCAATATTTGGGGTGTCGGAGGATCCGGAGTGCAGGAAATGAAAGAGGCCGGGGTACTGACATTTGCCTCCCTGGTAGCCCGGAGACGGATCTTGGTAATGTGGAGGGACTCGAATCCTCCGGGTATGGAGACCTGGGTTAGCGATATGGCGGGGTTCCTCAGCCTGGAGTGAATAAAGTTCGCCTCGAGAGGGTCCTTGATGGGGTTCAGCCGGCGGTGGCAATCTTTCCTTGACTTTCTAGGGGAGGAGTAAGAGTGAGCAGCAGAATCTTGGGAGGGGGGGGGGGTCGGTTGGTGTACTGTTGATACAATGTGAGTTGGGCATGGAGACAAAATCCACCTTGTTCTGTTTTTAAAAAAAAACATTACGGTTGAGTAAAGAGTTTCACTGTAAGCTTTGGGATATGTTTATTGTTATTTTTTATTACTATCTGTATATCCATTTTTGTTATGTGAAAACGCTCATTAGAAAATCTTTAATAAAACATTTATTTAAAAAAAAAAGAAAATAGTCTATGCCCAAATTCCTCTTTCCAAATTGCATAACCTCACACTTTTCCACATTCTCTTTCATTTGCCAATTTATTGCGCACTCTCCTAGCTTGTCCTAGTCCTTCTGCACCACCCTTGCTTCCTCAATTTTCCCTGTCCCTCTACAGATCTTTGTATCATCTGCAATCTTAGCAACAGTGCCTTCAGTACCTTCTTCCAGATCACTAATGTATATTGTAAAAGGTAGTGGTCCCAGCACAGACCCCTGAGGCACAGGCTGCCATCCTGAAAAAGACCGCTTTCTCCCCACTCTCTGCCTTCTGCCAGTCAGCCAATCCTGTATCCATGCCAGGATCTTACCCTGAACACCACGAGCTCTTAATTTATTTAACAGTCTCCTATGCGGCACCTTGTCAAAGGCCTCCTGGAAATCTAAATAAATCACGTCACTGGTCCTCCTTTGTCTAACATTTTTGTTACCTCCTCAAAGAAATCGAAAAGATTTGCCAGACACGACAACACTTTGCCAAAGCCGTGATGACTCAGTCGTATTTTCCCATGCCCTTAAAAGTCCTTCGAGAACTCATCTTTAATAAGCGAAGTCAGGCTAACCGGACTATTAATTCCCGTCTTCTGCTTCCCTCCTTTCTTAAACAGTGGTGTTACATGAGCCAACTTCCAGACCTCTGGGGCCATTCCTGCTTCCAGTGACTCCTGGAAGATCGCCACTCATGCCTCTACAATTTCCTCAGCTGTCTCTTGTAGGACCCTGGGGTGTAGTCCATCCAGTCCAGGTGACTTATGCTCCTTCAGACCTTTTAGTTTCCATCGAACCTTCTCCTTAGTATGGTCACGGCACACACCTCTATCCCCTGGTTCTCCTGGAACTCTGGCATCCCACTGGTGAATTAGACCGTGAAGATTGAGGCAAAGTAACTATTCAGTTCGTCTGCCATTCCTATGATTCGTATTATTACTTCTCCAGCCAGATTTTCTCGTGGTCCAATGTCTATTTTTGTCTTTCTCTTACTTTTTATATATTGAAAAAATCTCTTCCCATCATCGATTATATTACTAGCTCGCTTGCACTCATACTTCGTCTTCTCCCCCCCCCCCCCCCACCCCACCCCTCTTTTTGTTCTTTTAGTATTCCTCTGCTCGCTTTTAAAGGCATGCCAATCCTTTGTTTTCCCACTAATCCTCGCCATTTATTAAGGATGGCATTCGGGAAGTAGTGAAGGATGACATCAGTGCTCGGGAGGATAAGGTTTAATCCATTTGGGTGGAAAGCTGGAACAGTAAGGCAAAAAAGTCACTGATAGATGTAGACTGTAGGCATCCAAATAGGAACATTACGGTGGGGCAGGCAATAAACAAAGAAATAACTGATGCATGTAGAAATGGTACAGCAGTTATCATGGGGGATTTTAATTAACATGTCGATTGGTTTAACCAGTTCTGTCAAAGCGGCCTTGAGGAGGAGTTGATAGAATGTATCCCGATGGTTTCCTCGGACTGGATGTAATGAAACCTACGAGGGAACAAGCGGTCAAGGATATAGTCGTATGTAATGAGACATGATGGATAAATGGTCTCATAGTTAGGGATCCTCTCGGAAGGTGCGCTCACAATATGGCGGAATGTAAAATACAGATGGAGGCTGAGAAGACGCAATCGAACACTAGTGTTTTGTACTTAAACAAAGGAGATTGCAATGGGATGAGAGAAGAGCTAGATAACGTACTCTGGGAGCAAAGACTTAATGGTGAAACGGTTGAAGAACCGTGGAGAACCTTCTAAGCGGTTATCACAGTACTCAGCAAAAGGTTGTACCGCCAAAATTGAAAGACGGTGGAAAGAGGGAGAATCGATTGTGGACATCGAATAAAATAAGGGAGAGTATCAAGTTTAAGGCAAAAGCATACAGAGTGGCATATATTTGTTGGAAACTAGAGGAACTGGAAATGTTTAGGGGGCAACAGAAAGCAACTAAAAAAGCTACAAAGAAGAGTAAGATAGATTATGAGAGTAAACTTGCTCAGAATATAAAAACAGATAGTACAAGTTTCTATAAATATGTAAAACACAAAAGAGTGCCTGAGGTACATTTGGCCCCTTAAAGGATGGGAAGGACTGTTTCCTAATGGGAGATGAGGAAATGGTTGAGGAACAGAACAGGGTTTTTGGGATGGCCTTCACTGTGGAAGTCACAAATAACGTGCCAGTGACTGATGGAAATGAGGCTATGACAAGTGAACGCCTTGAGACGATTGTTATCACTAAGGCTGTAGTGATGAGCAAGCGAATAGGGCGAAAGGTAGACAAGTCTCCTTGCCCTGATGGAATGCATCTCACAGTTCTAAATGTGATGGCTCGGGGAATTGCAAATGTACGAGTAATAATTCACCAAAATTCATTGTAATCTGGGATGATCCCAGCGGATTGGAAATAGACAAACGCGACAGCACTATTTTTAAAAGGAGGTAGGCAGAAAGTGGGCAATGATAGACTAGCGAGGTTATGCTGCAACTGTATAAGGTTTTAGTGATGCCACACCTCGGATATTGTGTTCAGTTTTAGGTTCCTAACCTGGCACTGGAGTATGTGCAGAGGAGATTCACTAGGTTAATCCAAGAGTTGAGGGGTTCGATTACAAGGAGAGGTTGACTGGACTGAGACGGTACTCGTTGGAATTTAGAAGGATGCGTGGGGGCTTGGGGGGGGGGGGTGGAGCTGGAAGATCCTTTAGAAACATATACAATTATGAAGGACATAAATAGGATAGTTGCGGGCAGGTTATTTCCACTGGCAGGTGAACGCAGAACTGGAGGCATAGCCTTAAAAGAAGAGGAAGTAGATTTCGGGGGTTGGGGGGGGGGGCGCTGGGAGATCTTATAGAAACATATAAAATTATGAAGGAAATAAATAGGATAGTTGCGGGCAGGTTCTTTCCACTGGCAGGTGAACGCAGAACTGGAGGCGTAGCCTTAAAAGAAGAGGACGTATATTTCGGCGGGTGGGGCGGGGGGGGGGTGGGTGTGTGCTGGGAGATCTGATAGAAACATATAACATTATGAAGGAAATAAATAGGGTAGTTGCGGGCAGGTTCTTTCCACTGGCAGGTGAACGTAGAACTGAGGCATAGACTTAAAATAAGAGGAAGTAGATTTCGGACTGAGCTCAGAGGGAAGTTCTTCACCCAAAGGATTGTGAATCTATGGAATTCCCTGCCCAGTAAAGCAGTTGAGGCACCTTCATTAAATGCTTTCAGGTAAAGAAAGATAGTATTTTAAAGAATAAATGAATAAAGGATTATGGTGTTCGGATGGAAAAGTGGGACTGAGTTCACAAAAGATCAGCCATGATCTCACTGAATGGCAGAGCAGGCTCGAATTGCCAGGTGGCCCACTCATGCTCCTATTTATTATGCTCTTCTGTAACACAATCAAGTTCCTGCGAAAGTCCCTCAGCCGTTTGGGAGCACTGACAGGAAATTAAGTGTGTCGATTAAACCTAAGAAACACGTCTTCGAGACTTGTCGGGGGCAACCGGAGCGCCCACAGTAAACTCACGCAGACACAGGGAGAAGGTGCAGAATCCGCACAGTGACCCAAGCCGGGAATCGAACCCGGGTTCCCAGGTGTGGTGAAGCAGAAGTGCTAACCACTGTGCTCCCGTGCCGCCCGGACTTTAAAACCAAATTCTCCATTCTCGCTTGCTGCAATTGGGCTTCGAATGAGTTTGGAGAACCCTGGCCAACATTTTCTATCGCGACCACCATATGCGAATCAGAGTGGCCTGTGAAAATTGTGCATAAGTTGTGTTAAGGGTCAGGTGATACTGGGAAAAGGGAAAACTGAAAGACTTGAGTGCGGAGCTCAGACCGGGCACGTGTGGAGCACAGCCGATTTTCAACAAAAAAACGCCACTGTCGGTATCCTGCCCTCATTGACTTTGCAGACAGTCTCACATTGAAACCGTCGTGGGGACAAAAAGGTGTTTTGTTTTGTTTTGATCGGATGAGGGCAATAACTGAGAATCAGCACAAATAAATATAAGCCAGGTGTCATGATAAAAACAATACTAATATCAGCAAACAAAATAGGGCATGAGGAAGAAACTTAGCCCGAGGGAGGTAAGTACATAGTATTCTCATGCAGATTAAGTTTTGTTGTGAGGCAGTAAACACGGGGCATAAGGATAGTGACGACGGACAGCGTTCCCCCGTAATATGCCTCTTCTGTGACAATTCCGAGAAGCTTCAGTTGTCTCTGGTAACCATGTATGCAGGACGTGTGTCCAAATCCTGTTACTGGTTAACTGTGTTTAGGAACTGGAGCTGAAGGTGGATTCGCTGTGGAGCATCCGCAATGATCAGCAGACCCCGCACAGCAAATTCTGCGAAGTAGTGTGAATTATAAGGGCACAAAGTGAGAATCGGCAGGAAGGCAGATGAGAGGAAGGCAAGTAATCCAGGACTCTTCTGGAGCCATTTACGTTACTAACCGATCTACCGTTTTGAAAACTGTTGAAGAAGGTGACTCTGTTGGGGAAATGGGTGGCAGCCACCTTCATGGCACAATGGATAATTATGCTGCACGATACGGCAGGAGGAAGAATGTCAGGGCTTTACTACCAGCGTGTTCAATTATCCTTCTGTGTCCGCAACAGGGACTGCAGGATTGCATGTTGCCTCTCTGGTGCCAACGTCAGGGATGCCAGTGAAGAGCTGCAAGCCATATGGAGGGGGGAGGAAGACAGACAGATAGCGTGGTACATATTGATATCAACGATGCTGGCAGTAAAACGGATGAGGTCCTGAAAGCAAGGCCCTAGAAAGTAGATTAAACAACAGGACCCAGAAGGTAGCAATCTTAGATGACTTCCACTGCTACGTGCTCGTGAGTAAAAAATAGGCCGTTAGTCCTGATGAATTTATGGCTGGAGAGATCGGACAGGAGGGAGGGACTTACATTTCTTGAACCATGGATCTGGTTTGGGGATGTGGGACCTGTACAAGGCGGACGGGCTGCAATTGAACCGAAATGGGATTAGTGTTCCTTCAGGGAGGTTTGCTGGTGTTGTTGGGGACTGTTAACTTGGCAAGGGGCTGGGATCCTGAGAGATGGTGCAGTACGGATAGATGCACAGCTAAAATTTGAGGAAAGATCAAATGAGTCAGGAAGGCGCGAGAGTGTCAAGACCAGGTAAGACACAATGAGTTTGGCAGAATTGTATTGTATTTACTTTAAGCGAGAAGTCTAACAAACACAGCAGAGTAATTGAAAGCAGGAATTAAAATATGGGGGTGTGTTGTTATTGAGACATGGTTTGGAGACGCACAGATTTAGACAGCAGGATATTCCAGGATTCAGAATCTTCGAGATAGGGAAGGAGATAAAATTGGAGGGGTTGTCGCAATTTTGAGCATGGAATCAATTATAGCACGAAGGATGAATGACATCTTTGCATGTCCGTCAATTCGAGCTCAATGTTCCTCAACAGGAATTGATTTCATTGGAGGAAAGGAATGTTTAAATTCCTCCAACAAAATTCGATCGCTCAGGGCATCGGAGGAGTCATCTTTCCATGCTGACAACAACCATCAAAATTCATTTGTTTAGCCCTTCCAAATAAAAGGCAAATTTGCACAGCTCGTTGTGTGAAGCTCAAAAATGTTGTCTGTACGCCTCCCACTGCAGCTCATACGCAAGCAGTACCTCAATATTCCAATATTCCAGGAGACTTCGTCTGACAACGGTGTATAGCGTTTTCTATCTACCCTTAAGAGTACGTTGGGTAAAGTTGGGATTAACATGTCGGCTGCTTCGCTATTTTTCCAAAAGTACAAACATATTTTGAGGGAGATTGTACATATCAGTACATCTCCCCACTTTGTTCAAGTTAGAACCACATTACTTGGCTTTCTGCACTGTCATTCAGTTGCTACTGCCCGTGGGTCAAATTTGAATTCACTTTAATCGTTTTTCTTCTTTCGTCTATCTACAGTTCTGCTTCAAAGACTCGTTCCTTTCCTTCCAGCTGACACTCGCTCTGTTTTTTATTTTATCTTGTCTACAGTCTGATTTTCTATAATTCGTCATCTTTGAAAATACAATTCTCAAACTATAGTGTCAGACCAAAACATTTTGCATATTTAAAAGTATTTGTTTGAAATATAAATTTAGAATGACAATTCTTGTTCCAATTCAAGGCCAATTTAGCGTGGCAAATCCATCTACTGTGCACGTGTTTTTGGATTATGGGGTGAGATGCACGCAGACACGTGCAGAATATGCAAATGTATCACTGACAGTGACCAGGGCCAGGATTGAACCGAATTCCTTAGCGCCGTGAAGTGGGAGTGCTTACCACTGCGCCACTGTGCACCCCCAAGTTAATGGGTTTTCAAAAATCTCAGCCTACCTAACAATTTACATGAGACTGCTTCCAATTTCTCTGCCCGTTCCATCAATTTTCAGATGAACACACTTTTGAAACCTGCTGCGGTTATATATTGCCTCCCTCCAGAAAATGATCGAGCTCAATCAAATACAGTTTTCGCAGCCTTCTTTCATTACTATAACGCGGTCTTTTTCATTCCCCTTGTTCGTCACACTCGTTACTTTTAAGAAGTGAAAATAAATACCACCAGCCAAATAATATGTCTTATAAATCCCGGATTGCACCCACCCCCAATGTTCTGTTCATGGGCAAGCGGATGTTATCTGCAAGGGTGTACCAACTTTGAAAAAAAACCGTTCGTGGAGGTGTGTATTTTTTTGTCGAAATGGTGTGAAGACACAAAGACGTAGCCAGTGAGAATTAGCAGCCCAGCCGTCGTGCTACAATTATTTGTCTTCAATTGTGCAGTTTGCGTCACACGCTTTTAGAAGTTGCATCACTGACCATTGCCGGCTTTCATACCATCGCGCTAGTGCTGAACATCTCAACAACAGTCCAAAACTTCACTGAACTTCAATTTCTGTTTTCCAACCTTTGCTCTTTTCACGAAACGTGCGGCAACCTGTCTCTTAGAATCACAGAATTCAAACAGTGCAGAACTAAGCCATTTGGCCCGCCCAGTCTGCGTCGACCTTTGGAAAGAGCACGCTACCTCGGCAAAATACACGCTCGAGCCCTGTAAACCGTTTTGATTGGATGCGGAAAATAAGAACGGCCAATACACCGAACCTGCAAATCTTTGGATTGTGGGAGGAGAAATAAGTACCTTGAGAAATACTACACAGTCAAGGGGATATCGTGCATACCCGTGGTCGGAATCGAACCAAGTCCCTGGTGCTGTGAGGCAGCTGTACTACCCACTATGCAACCGTGCATAGTGTCTTCACCTGAACCATTCTGGGACCAGTGTTCTAGCGAATAGGATAAATAGGTTGGTCACAAGGACTTTAAACTAGCAAGTTGGGGGGAAGGGAAGTGGAAAGCTATGGACAGTATAACGGTAAATGGAGAACAAGGCAGCAGGTTACGTGACAGGTTATTATGGAGAGACATGGGTTCAAAGACAAGGAAAATTAGGAGAAAGGGTAAGAGGATAAATACATTGCGAAAAGTTACTGATCGAGGTGTTATGATTCATAACAAAGACATAAAAAACAGCATAAGTGTACTTTACCTGAATGCTCGTAGTATACAAAATAAGGTAAATGTGTTGATGGCGCAAATCATCGTGAATGATTATGATTTAGTGGCCATTACTGAAACATGGTTAAAAGATGGTCACGGCTGGGAGTTAAATATCCAAAGGTATCAGACTATACGAAAGAATAGAATGGACGGTCAGGGCGGTGGTGTAGCTTTGTTGTTTAAGGATGGCATCCGGGCAATAGTAAGGGATGATATTGGTGCTATGGAGGACAAGGATGAATCAATTTGGGTGGAAATCAGGAATAGTAAGGCGAAAAGGTCACTGATAGGAGTAGTCTATAGGTCACCAAATAGTAACAGGGTGGTAGGGTAGGCAATAAGCAAAGAAATAACGGCTGCATGTAGAAATGGTACAGCGGTTATCATGGGATATTTTAATCTGCATATCGATTGGTTTAACCAGGTTGGTAAAGGCAACCTTGAGGAGGAGTTTATAGAATGTGCCCGGGATAATATCCTGGAACAGTATGTAATGGAACCTACAAGGGAACAAGCGGTCCTAGATCTGGTCATGTGTAATGAGGCAGGATTGATTAATGATCTCATAGTTCGGGATCCTCTTGTAATGAGCGACCACAATATGGTGGAATTTAAACTACAGTTGGAGGATGACATGGTGAAATCAAATACTAGTGTTTTGTGCTTAAACAAAGGCGATTGCAATGGGATGAGAGAAGAACTAGCTAAGGTAGAGTGGGAGCAAAAACTTCATGGTGAAGCAGTTGAGGAACAGTGGAGAACCTTCCGAGCGATCTTTCACAGTGTTCAGAAAAGGTTCATATCGACAAAAATGAAAGACGGTAGAAAGGGGAAAAATCGACCGTGGATATCGAAGGAGGTGAGGGAGAGTATCAAATTGAAGGAAAAAACATACAACGTGGCAAAAATTAGTGGGAGACTAGACGACTGGGAAGTCTTTAAGGGACAACAGAAAGCTACTAAAAAAGCCACAAAGAAGAGTAAGGTAGACTATGAAAGTAAACTGGCTCAGAACATAAAAGCAGATAGTAAAAAGCTTCTCCAAATATAAAAGACAAAAAAGAGTGGCTAAGGTAAATATTGATCCTTTGGAAGATGAGAAGGGAGATTTAATAATAGGAGATGGGGAAATGGGTGAGGAGCTGAACAGGTTTTTTGGGTCAGTCTTCACAGTGGAGGACACAAATAACATGCCAGTGACTGATGGAAATAAAGATATGATGGATGAGGACCTTGAGATGATTGTAATCTCTAAGGAGGCAGTATTGGGCAAGCTAATGGGGCTAAAGGTGGACAAGTCTCCTGGCCCTGATGGGATGCATCCCAGAGTGTTAAAAGAGATGGTTAGTGAAATTGTAAACGCACTAGTGATAATTTATCAACATTCACTAGACTCTGGGGTGGTCCCAGAGGATTGGAAAGTAGCAAACCTGACACCACTGTTTAAAAAAGGAGGTCGGCAGAAAGCGGGTAATTATAGGCCACTAAGCTTAACTTCGGTTGTCGGGAAAATGCTGGAATCTATCATTTAGGAGGAACTTGCGGGGCACCTGGAGGGCAATTATCCCATTGGGCAGACGCAGCATGGGTTCACAAAGGGTAGGTCGTGTCTGACGAATTTGGTAGATTTTTTTGAGAACGTTACCAGTGCAGTAGATAATGGGGAGCCAATGGATGTGGTATATCTGGATTTCCAGAAAGATTTTGACAAGGTGCCACACAAAGGTTGCTGCATAAATTAAAGATGCATGGCATTCAGGGTAAAGTAGTAGCATGGGTAGAGGATTGGTTAACTAACAGAAAGCAGAGAGTGGGGATAAATGGGTGTTTCTCTGGTTGGCAACCTGTAACTAGTGGGGTCCCTCAAGGATCAGTGTTGGGCCCGCAGTTGTTCACAATTTACACAGACGATTTGGAGTTGGGGACCAAGTGCAATGTGTCAAAGTTTGTAGACGACACTAAGATGAGTGGTAAACCAAAAAGTGCAGAGGATGCCGGAAGCCTGCAGAAGGATTTGGATAGGTTAGGTGAATGGGCTAGGGTCTGGCAGATGGAATTCAATGTTGCCAAGTGTGAGGCTATCCATTTTGGGAGGAATAACAGCAGAATGGATTATTATTTAAACGGTAAGATGTTAAAACATGCTGCTGTGCAGAGGGACCTGGGTGTGCTGGTGCACGAGTCGCAAAAAGTTGGTGTGCAGGTGCAACAGGTGATTAAGAAGGCTAATCGAGTTTTGTCTTTCATTGCTAGAGGGATGGAGTTCAAACTAGAGAGGTCCTGCTGCAATTGTATAGGGTGTTGCTGAGGCCGCATCTGGAGTATTGTGTTCAGTTTTGGTCTCCTTACCTGAGAAAGGATTTATTGGCAATGGAGGGAGTGCAGAGAAGATTCACTAGGTTGATCCCAGAGTTGAGGGGATTAGATTATGACGAGAGGTTGAGTATACTGGGAGTGTACTCATTGGAGTTTAGAAGGATGCTGGGGGGGGGGGATCTTATTGAAACATATCAAATAATGAAGGGAATAGATAGGATAGATGCGGGCAGGTTGTTTCCACTGGTCAGTGAAAGCAGGACTAGGGGGCATAGCCTCAAAATAAGGGGAAGTAGATTTAGGACGGAGTGTATGAGGAACTTCTTCACCCAAAGGGTTGTGAATCTCTGGAATTCCTTGCCCAATGAAGCAGTTGAAGCTCCTTCTTTAAACGTTTTTAAGAAAATGATAGATACCTTTCTAAAGAATAAAGGGATTCGGGGACATGTGGTGCGGGCCGGAGAGTGGAGCTGAGTCAACAAAGATCAGCCATGATCTCATTAAGTGGCGGAGCAGGCTCGAGGGGCCAGATGGCCTACTCCAGTTCCTAGTTCTTATGTTCTTATATGCATCATTCTACAAAATACATTGAACATTTCTACCGTCTCTCATGATTCACCAGTTCACACACATGTAAATACTAGGATCCAAAATAGTGGTTTCATGAAAATTCCAAACAGTCTGGAAACGTTGCTGTTGCATCCATTGGTCGGGTTCCGGTCATTATATGATTTTTGGTGGATTCTTAAAAGACCGATACAATTCCAAGACGTGAGATGGATCACAGATTTTCAACGCGTGTCTTGCAACTCTGTCAAGTGTTTTCCGTATTTTACATAGAAGTACAGTTTTGAATTTTTATCGACTATCGCTGAACTCAGATTAATGTTCACACCTGAATGAAAATGGTGTAAAATTTAACGATGAAAACCTTTTGGCCCACATAATTTTTTTTAAAAAATGTAGACAGTAAGGAAGCATCTAACTGCATGATTCAGTATCAGTGTGTGAAATTGGAAGAGACTGAATGGCCATACCGAGATTTTTCTCAAACGTTTTCTTTTAAATTAACAAAAACCCATGGGCGGGATTCTCCGTTGGCTGATGCCGAAATCGGGAAATGCGATTTGTTGGAGAATAGTGAAAATTGCGGCAGTGTGATATTTGACCAGAGCAAAATATGAAGGGCGAGAGGCAAAATGACAGGTAATTCTCAGATTTATTGTCAACAAAAATAGGAAGTGCAAGAATTGGAGCATTCTTGATGATTTCTGATCCATACAGTAATCACACTGCTGACCAAAGGGTGATCGTGTGATAATTTAATCATCCGAATATTGAATAGCTAATTGGTCATCGATTTTAAATACAACAATACACTTGTAAATATACAGAATCATAAGACGAAACCGCTTTAATATAAACCGAACGATGCATTTGCGGGGCTTATTAACCTCTCGCAGAAAAAGAACACAAACAATAAAACGCTATTTCAGCAGCTAGGCTGTGGTTCAGGTGGTTATTAACATCTAAGTACGTTGGTATGTTCCTCATGTTTTTTTTCTTTACGAGGTGTTAATATCTGAATGATACTCGGAAAATAGTTGTATCTTTTTGACTAAATGTTCTTCATGTTACATTCTTAACTGATCGCTTCGAATAGATATATGACCTTCTGTCCAAATAGCCTTTTAGGGGTTTGTTTAGATGAATTGGCCTCAGAAATGCTTGAGAAACAGGTGAATACTTTAGTAGGAATACCTATCGCACGAAGCACGTGTATGTTTGTGCGAGCAAACTAATTCAAAGTATTTCAATGTGGAGACAATATTAATGGGCATTTCATGAAGCGAAATAAATCAAAACGTGTAAATGAGGAACAAATAATTACTTCACTGAATAGAGATTTTTGAGCTACCGACTGACAATCATTTTTGTATTAATATTCCGATATCTCTCCTCCGAAATCAAAGGTATCAAATCCTGTGCATAAAATAAAAAAGGTGGTGCTGCATTTGTTAGCATTGCATGGTGTTGCGGGAAAGGGAGGAGCTGCGTTTCCGTAATCGATTTGACCAGAAAGGGCATGTAACCTGGCTGGATGGGGCTGAAATATGGCTTTTTCACCATGTGGTTATCCAATTGCGGTAAATTGCATAGTACATTAGAAATACTGCCTTACGTTCCCAATAATTATGTAGTTGCCTGGCCATAATTATCTGCCTTGACCCACAGCAATTCGTATACCGCTGCAACCGGTCCACAACAGACACCATTTCCCTGGCCCTACACTCATCCCTACAGCATCTCGAAAACAAGAACTCCGACATTGGACTCCGATTTATTGACTACAGCTCCGCCTTCAACACCATAATCCCAGCCACGCTCATATCAAAGCTCCAAAACCTAGGACTTGGCTCCCCACTCTGCAACTGGATCCTCGATTTTCTGACCAACAGACCACAATCAGTAAGAATGAACAACAACATCTCCTCCACAATAGTCCTCAACTTCGGCGCATCGCAAGGCTGCGTACCTAGACCCCTACACTACTCCCTGTACACACACGACTGCGTGGCAAAACTTGGTTCCAACCCCATCTACAAGTTTCCTGACGATACGACCATAGTGGGCCGGATCTCGAATAACGATGAGTCCGAATACAGGAGGGAGATAGAGAACCTAGTGGAGTGGTGTAGCGACAACAATCTATCCCTCAATGCCAGCAAAACTAAAGAGCTGGTAATTGACTTCAGGAAGCAAAGTACTGTACACATCCCCGTCAGCATCAACGGGGCCGAGGTGGAGAAGGTTAGCAGTTTCAAATTCCTTGGGGTGCACGTCTCCAAAACTCTGTCCTGGTCCACCCACGTCGACGCTACCACCAAGAAAGCACAACAGCGCCTATACTTCCTCAGGAAAGTAAGGAAATTCGGCATGTCCACATTGACCCTGACCAACATTTACAGATGCACCATACAAAACATCCTATCGGGCTGCATCGCAGCCTCGTGTGGCAACTGCTCGGCCCAGGACCGCAAGAAACTTCAGAGAGTCGTGAACACCGCCCAGTCCATCACACGAACCTGTCTCCCATCCATTGGCTCCATCTACACCTCCCGCTGCCTGGAGAAAGCGGGCAGCATAATCAAAGGTCCCTCCCACCCGGCTTACTCACTCTTCCAACTTCTTCCATCGGGCAGGAGATACAGTAGTCCGAGAACACGCACGAACAGACCCAAAATCAGCTTGTTCCCCACTGTCACCAGACTCCTAAATGACCCTCTTATGGACTGACCTCATTAACACTACACCCCTGGATGCTTCATCCGATGCCAGTGCTTATGTAGTACATTGTATATCTTGTGTTGCCCTATTATGTATTTTATTTTATTCCCTTTTCTTCTCATGTACTTTATGACCTGTTGAGCTGCTCGCAGAAAATTACTTTTCACTGTACTCGGTACACGTGACAATAAACAAATCCAATCCAATTCATAATTGAGGCGTTATATCTCCTTTAAGCAGAATATTTTCGACAAAAGAATCTGGAAAGCGCAAATGTTTTTCAGCCACATGCAGCAACAGGTGGATACATCGAACAGGATGGAATTGCTTCATTTTATTCTAAATTGATGTACGAACTGAAGCGACCTGAAAGGTCAAACGAATTTAATATGTCCACATTGTTTTGTAGAGCTCTCACGCATGCCATATTTATGTCACTGTTAAGTTGCGAAGAATAAGTAATAATTCTCATTGATTAACTTTGCTTCGATCTGTCCATTTACCAATCAAACATTCTCACTCGTGCCATTTGTTTCTTTCTGTTCATTCCGTTTCATGCAAAATCACACTTGCACACACCAATCACAGAAAAAAACATAGACATGCTCAAGACTCAAACATATATCCGCAGATAAATAATTAAGGGGAGTTGCAAAGGGAAAACGCATGCAAACATTTACAGATGGTGAGGTAGCGAGAGAGAGATACGGTGAGAGAATAAGAGGAAAAATGGCGATGTAGACATTCAGAATTGCAGACATTCCGTCACGCAAAGGCAGACAACGAGAAAGACATGTAAAAGACGACGCATTTACTCGGCATAGATGAAACGGTATTTCAAATCGGTATTTGCAATCAGAGGGAAAATTGGTCAGAGCAAGGTACAGACAATGAAATAGAAGTGAATAGTTAGGCCGGCACCAAGAGCCGCATTCAGAAAAATCGTAATGGAAAGGTAGTCAACGTCTCCACTGGGAAACATATGTCAATAAGTTAGCATAATTTCCTATCATAGAATTTTTATCATAGAATTTACAGTGCAGAAGGAGGCCTTCCGGCCCATCGACTCTGCACCGGCTCTTGGAAAGAGCACCCTACCCAAGGTCAACACCTCCACCCGATCCCCATAACCCAGTAACCCCACCCAACACTAAGGGCAATTTTGAACACTAAGGGCAATTTATCATGGCCAATCCACCTAACCTGCACATCTTTGGACTGTGGGAGGAAACCGGAGCACCCAGAGGAAACCCACGCACACACGGGGAGGATGTGCAGACTCCGCAAAGACAGTGACCCAAGCCGGAATCGAACCTGGGACCCTGGAGCTGTGAAGCAATTGTGCTATCCACAATGCTACCGTGCTGCCCCTGATGCGGCACTTGACTTCATACCTTGACGCAAACAGAGCATATTTCATACGAGCAGCAGTTTACATAGTCCTGTAAGGTATACCTTGGTTCACTGAAAACGAGACATGAGTTTTGTTCATTAAAATGTCATTAACCGCAATATTCTTGGGACTAAACCCGCATTCCTGGGTGAATTAAAATATATGAGGGCCGAATTAACAATTGATTGCGAAGATTTCGGACACTCTCCGCTTCACTAAAACCTCATTACATAGAGAACTGGAAGGTAATTGGATGGTTTCGATACAGATCCGGGTTAACATCATCTTAAATCATTGCGCGCAGTGCAACAAATACTTGTATTTGACTACATAACTAGAATTGCACAATTGAAGATCAATGCCATGAATTGCATTCTGATCTCGACACTACCAAAGACGCGCCTCATGCTGCATTTTGATGACTGGCTGCTCCTGATGCCCGGCAGCTATCGAACAATTGCTGAGCATATTGTGTACTAATATGTCTTGTTAACTCGTGTCAATGTTGTCACCAAGCAAGCACATGATACATCTCCTGCTTTTTTTTGTAATTAAATGAATTAATTTCGAAAACGTTTCATTTCACAATCCGTTTCTCATGAGTTTTATCTCGACTGTTCCAAAATTCAAACGTAAACATTGTAGACTCTTAGAATTTACGTGCATAATGAGGCCATTCGGCCGAGCTACTTTACACCGGCTCATTGCAAAGAGCACCCTACTTAAATCCAGACCTTCACCCCGGAAAATAACAAACGCACCTAACATTATTGGACAATAAGAACACTTACTTTATCATAGCATTAATAGAGAAGATAACCCAGAACATGTCCATCTGTTCCGAAAAGTGCCTTTTATATTCTGGTCAATGCGGCCGCAATGACGTTTTCTGTCCCTGTCACTTGGAAGACGTTAAAGTTAAATCGATGCAACAACAAATTTCATTTAAATAACTAACTATCTTTTTTATCACGATATGATGATTGGTGTCCTTCTGCACTGTGAATTCGATGATTCTATGAATCAGATCAAAGTCGTCAACAAGTTCCGTGGCATCTCTATGATTCCTAACTCAGTGTTCCCCAACAGGAATTGTAATCATTGCAGGCAAAGAATCTGTAAATTCCACAGCATAATTATATCTCTGAGGGCTTCAGAGTTCCCATCAGTTTTCAATGCTCGCACCAACATATCAGAATTAATTTGTTCAACCCTTTCAAATTCAAGGTAAGTTTTTCCAGTCTGTTGGCTTGCAGCTCGAAAACAACGCCGCGATGCCACCAGCTGCAGCTCAAAAGCAACCAATGGGCTGGATTCTCCGATTCTGAGACTAAATGCTGATGCGGACGTTAAAACAGCGGTGTTTTTACGACAGCAAAAACCAGGCAACAGCTAAACCGACTCAGCAACTCTAAATGGGCTAGCATGATTGGCATGTGGATCGCAACCGGTTCGAAGCAAAAGAGCGTCGGATTCGCAGATCCATGATTGCTCGGACGCCACAGACGCACTTAAACGATGCATCCCCCCGCGCACTCCCTACACCGTCCCAGTCAACAAGAGAACTGAAAGGAGAGCAGCACCACGGTTCAGTGACGCTAAGCTGATGACCGTCCTTGACGCCGTGGAGACGAGACGGATGAGTCGATAGTCCGGCCCGGGAGCATGGCCGTCAGTTGCCGCTGATCGCTGTGTCGGCGCAGGTGGCAGGTGTGGTCAGCGCCGTTGGCTACGTCGCCCAGACTTGTGTCCAGTGCAAGAAGAAACTTCATGACCTCTTCAGGGCAATCAGGGTGAGTAGGCAGCGCTACCATTGGCAGAAAACCCCTCCCCCGCACGCATTTCTAACCCCGGGGAACAGCCGAAGTCCCACACTGCCCCACATGGAAGCATCCACGCCAGCCGCAAAGGCCCGGTGACCTGGCAACTGATGCCATTATCGATCCAAGCCCTGGGCAGCATGCCTCGAAATGTTGTCTAAAAGTGTCATTGTTTGTGTTTGTCCCCCCCCTACAGCCCCCCCCCCCGCCCCCCCCCACCAGCATCCCGACCCACACACCAGGATAATGCCTTGGGCAACCGGTGGAAGCGGGAGACTACCAAAGGAGGGCTACCAGATCTACAGGCCGTGACCATACCCAAGCAGAGGGAGCTGAACAAGATCGGCGGCCCAGAGGAAATGGACGGGCGACCAAGTGAAACATTGCTCGGTTTCCAATCCCCATGACACATGTGAGGCCAACCCTTCCCCACATCCCTCCCACCCCACACACTCCTCAACCCCCACACCTCCCACACACCGCTGATACCACCAAACTCACCGCAAACCCTTACATTCCACGAACTGACCTTATCACACACACGTCAAAACCCCACACAATTCTCACCCCACTCATGACACACCACCTCCCCCCCCCACTCTTCACATCCCTCCACATCCAAATCACTCCCTCACTATCTCACTCCCCATAACCCCTTAACTCCACATCCCACCCAGTCCCAGCTTTCACCTTTCACCCTCTTTATCGAACCGCATCTCCCCACGCACCTCCGTCCCGCTGTCTAAGCATGAATGTATTCTTCTATCTTACATTACCTGCTGGTCCATGCGGAGCCTCCCCGCTCCAAGCCAGAGACAGAGCCCCATGCACTCCATGCGGCCAAGCACTGACGGGGTGAGCAGACTGAACACCAGCCCACTGTGCGACACTGAGGAGCCCCGGTGTTAGGGTCAGAGGATGACACGGACTTTCCATCAATGCTGTCATTACACTCGCCACCATCTCAGAGACTATTACCTCGGTTGGCAACTTCAGCAAAGAGTCTCCTGGGACACTATCGTGTGGGCACGACATATTACATCCGGCGCAGCAGGTGGACGTAGGAGACGCCAAAGGCCCCAACGGTTGGAGGGCAGGCCTGCCCAGGAACCAGCTGCCACCCAGACTGGTACCATGTCCTGGAACATCCAGTCCCACCTACACTGGAGATGCAGTCAGAGACCCAGTCACTACAGGAGAGAATGCCGGCCGGTTCCAGCACCTGAAGGCGCAGGCTGAGGAGTCCATCTGCGTTCAGGAGCAGGGGGAGGTCGCGGTCAACCGTATCACACAGGCCGTCACCACACGGGTGGCGTCCGCCGTGAGGCAATCGGGCCGACTGTGTCGGGCATGCTTTGGCGTGTGCAAGATTTGGGGTATTCTGTGCAGGCGGGGGCCGAGGGCTAGGACAGGGCTGCCCTGTCACAGGCAGCCATGTGCGTGCCAGACACACCTGGAAATCGAAGCGGCTCTCGTCAGCTTGGCCCGGTCACAGCAGGCCATTGCTGCAAACGTTGGCGGCATTTCTCAGGCGCTGAACATCATGGCGCTGACTGAGAAGGAAGTGTCCCACACTCAGACAGCCGCGGCCCAAACCCAGATAGACGTGGCCCATTCACAGCCGGGTGTGCCGCTGTCCCAAAGGGACGTGGCCCACACTCCAAGTTACGAGGCGCAGTCACTGGCACATGTGGCACGGACCCTCACTGTGGTGGAACAGTCCCAGAGATGATCCACTCCCTGAGCTCCATGTGCAAATGAGCTGTCTCTGGCCGGGACCAGAGAGGGCATCCAGGACGGCCAGCGCCCATTGGCGGCGGGAACTATGGTGGTGGCCCGCTTGCTCCCCCGTCCCATGGAGTAGCCCAGGGACCATCGGGCAAACCGAGTGAGGAGGAGGCACTGGGGCCCCTGCCGTTGACTCCCGCAAGTTAGGTGCCGAAAGTGCGCAGCAACTCGGACTACCCCCTCCCTACTGTTGATGCTTAATCTGGTGGAAGCGATTAGAACAGGGCGGCATCACGCGTACCGGGACGCCTGACCAGGAGCCGGGCCCATCCAGGCTAGGTGGCCCCAGGACTCGTTCGCCAACGGGGACACTTGTGGCAGGGCAGGAGTTACAGCAGGCCGCCTCCACTCCTGCTGTGCCGTCTGGGGATCCACCTCGGCGTAGTGTTCGGGCCCGGAAGGCCAGCACGTTAGACACCAGTTAAGTTGGACCGGGTGCAGGGCACAGTTGAGTTTTGGGGCATAGGCCACAGCCTGTATTTATTTGTTCACAATCAGCACCTGTTAACACCGTTCAAACCTGCCTCGATGCATGTCTGATGGTTGTGGGGATGACACGGTCAGTGCTGGCCAGTGGGACTGAGTGGTGGGGTATGAGTGAAAGCCCTCTCCACATGAATGCTAACATTGCATTTGCCTTCCTAACTGACGACTAAACCTGCATATTAACCTGAAGAGAATCGTGAAAAAAGACTCCCAAGTCCCTTTGTGCTTTTGATTTTCTAAGTGTTTCCCCATTTAGAAAACAGACGATGCCTCCATTCCCCCTACGAAAGTGCATGACTTCAAACGTTTCCACATTTTACTTAATCTGCCAATTCACTACCCACTCTCCTAGCCTGTGTAAATCCTTCTTCAGCCCCACTGCTTCGTCGATTCTACCTACTCCTCTCGAGCACTACCAGCTTTTTCAAAATCATGGTTCTTAATGTTTTGAATTATTGTGATCAGGGCAGATGTACAATAGTGGGATCGTCATTTTAAAGAAGGCGGAGCATCTAATCTGACGCATATTTCAGAGGGAGCACAGAAGACTATGGTGAAATAGCATGAAATCTGGGAGAGCTGCATAGCTGCTGCACATACCGAGGCCATTATTGGGCTAAAAGCAGCCTATCTTTTGGTCCTTTGTTTCGTTCCTTTTCAAGGATATAGGCTTCGCTGCCTCGGCCAGCATTGGTTGGGCAGCATTAATCGCCCGCTAAAATGTGGTGCCAAGCGGCCTTCTTGATCCACTGCATTCGATGTGGTGTGGGTAGACATACACAGCTATGAGGGGGAGAGTTACAGGATTTAAACCTAATCAGACTAAAGGAAGGGCGATATATTTCCAAGGCAGAATTGTAAGAGACTTCAAGCAAAACGTCCAGATGGCGGCCTGCCCACATATCTTCTGTCCATGTGTCTCTGGAAGATAGATGTCGTGGATTTGGAAGGTGCAGACTCCTGAGCCTACGTGAGTGTTTGAAGTGAATTTTATAGACAGTCAATACTGCTGCTACTGTGCGTCGATGGTGCAGGGAGTGAATGCTTATTGAAAATATGTTAGTCAACCGGGCTGATTTGTCTTCAATGGAGCTTAGCGCATTGATTGGTGTTGGAAATGCAGTGCCAGTGAAGAGTATTGCATTTCTGCGGAATTGTGCCTTTAAAGAGGTTGACATGCTTTGGGAACTCAGGAGATACTCACTCACCGCAGGATTTCTCGGCTTTTTAAAATTAATTTACGGGAAGTAGGCGTCGCTGCGTCGGACAGCATTAATCTCGCATTCGCAGTTGCCTGTCAGAAGACTTTGGTGATATTCCTTCATGAACGGCTGCAGTCCTTGACGTGCATATGCACCCACTGTGCTGTTAGGGAGGGAACACCAGGAAGCTTTCCAGCGATAATAAAAGAACGGCGAGATATTTCCAAGTCAGGGAGGTGAGTGCCTTGGAGGGGAGCCTTCAGGTGGTGATGTTCTCAGGTGTCTGCTGCTCTCGTCCTTCCAGGTGGTAGTGGTCCTGGGTTTCGAAAGAGCTTCCTAAAGAACCTCGGTGAATTACTGCAATGCATCCTGAAGATAGCATCTCCCGCAGTAAGCAGGTGCGGAGGGTTTGAATGTTTGTGAAAGGTGTGACTTGTGCCTTGCAAATTGTGGACAGGCTTTGGGGGTCAGGAGGTCAGTTACTCGCCGACGGACTCCGAGTATTTTACCTGCCTTGGTAGCCGCAGTATTAATATCGTATGTCCAGTTCAATTTCTGATCAGTGGTCACCCCCAGGATGTTGATTATGGGGGATTCAGCGATGGTAATGCCATTGAATGACAAGGGGTGGTGGTTATAGCCTACTGTATAACACATCCGCATTGCATGGCACTTGCATGGTGCGAATGTAGCTTGTCACTTAATGTTAATCTTTATTCTTGTCACAAATAGGCTTACATTAACTCTGCAAAGAAATCACATGTGAAAATCCACTGATCGCCACACGACTGCACGCTGTTCTAGTGCACTAAGTGAAAGTTGTGAATGTCCAATTGACCTATCAAGCACGTCTGTCGGGACTTGTGGGAGGACCCGGACCGACCGAAGGAAACTCACTCAGACACAGGGAAAACGTGCGGACGCCGCACAGACAGTGACCCACACGGGAATCGAACCTGGGATCATTGCACTGGGAAGCAACAGTGCAAAGAACTGTGCAACTTCACAGCCTCAACCTGGACATTTTCCTGGTCCTGCTGCATTTGGAGGTCGACTGATTCATGATCTCACGAGTCGCGAATCGTGCTGAATATTGTAAAAAGAAGATCACACATCCTCACTTCAGACCTTATGATGGAAGGTAGATCATTGATGAACCATATTACGAAGGTTGGGCCTGGAACAGTACCCCGAGAAACTCTTTCAGCGGTGTCCTGGAACTGAGATGATTGTCCTCCAAACACTACAAACATCTTGCTTCGTGGCAGGTATGGCTGCAACCAGCGGGGCGTTTTCCTCCTAATTTCCATTGACTCAAATTTAACTGATGCTCCTTCATGCCACGCTTGGTCATATGCTGCCTTGATGTCGAGGGCAGTCATTTGCACCTCACATCTGGCATTCAGCTAACTTTGTCCTTGTTTGAACCAAGGCTGTAATGAGATTAGGAGCTGGGTAAGCTGGACGAACTACTCCACACATGGCATAGACATGCGCTCCATGTCACTAATTTCCACTGCGCCTCTAAATGTATTCAGTGGGAGAGTTTGTCATAGAACCATAGAATATACAGTGCAGAGGGAGGCCATTCGCCCTATGCTGTCTGCAATGACCCTTGGAAAGAGCACCCTACCCAAGCCTACACCTCCGCCCTATCCCCGAATCCAGTAATCGCACACAACATTTTGGACACAAAGGGCAATTTGGCAAGTCCAATCCACCTCAGCTGTACATCGTTGGACTGTGGGAGAGAACCTGAGCACCCGGACGTAATGCATGCAGACGCAGGGAGAACTTCCAGACACCCACAGAGAGTGACCCAAGCCGGTACTCGAACCTGGAACATTGAAGTTCAGAAGGAACTGTGCTAACCACTGTGCTACCGTGCTACTGCCGACGTTAATGAGAGAGATTCGCGCTGGGCGGCTGGACTATCCAATATAGTTTGGATATCTTATGAAAGGATAAACATTTTTTAAAGTTATAATTGATCAAATAATGTCAATGTCTTGTTGATTTAGGGGCACCTGAATATGTATTGTCCTTGGATTTTCGGTAATGAATTGACATCACGATTTGAGGATAAAATAGAAATCGAGTAATTGCTTGATTGAACCAAGTTTAATTCTGCAGGGCTTGGGCCTCAAGCTTTTAGAAATTACATCACTGATGATGATATGGCAGTTCGGGCATGGTAGCAAGATTGGTGCTGTGGTGGCCTTATTTCACTGTTGCAACAGACAACTATAGACATGATGTTGAATATGCTTGGCACAAATTGTGTTGGGTTTATACATCTTTGGGTTGTACACATTTTGAAGCCCTGGAATGTTATTCCCCTGCTGTTAATCTCTGAACAGTAATACTCTCAAAACATCTGCACTTTCTTGTCGCAATTCCAAAATTTCCACGCTAAAATCTATCCTTTAAAACCACCCCATAGCCTTCTCTCGAAAGAGCATGGCAGTTTGTTTCGCTCCCGAATAATGCACGTTAAATATCCAGCTTTATCATCCATATAGGAGTTGGTTCAGCTCAGTGGACTAAACAGCTGATTTGTGATACAGGACAAGGCCAGCAGCGCCGGTTCAATTGCCGTACCAGCTTACCAAAACAGGCGCTGGAATGTGGCGACCAGTGGCTTTTCACAGTCACTTCATATTTGTGACAATAAGAGTATTGCTATTATATCTTGAGGAATAACATATAATTTCATACACATGTATTCTGGAACCGATAGCTGTTATAGATTATTTCGGCACTGCGTCCAAGATTGAACACTTTTTTGATGGTGAAAATTATCAAAAGATGTTGATCGATGGATGCAAATTTTGGTTCTACCACATGCGGTTAGCAAACTGTGATGTTCTATCTTTCGTGATTGAATTGGTTAGTGAACTTAAGGACAATGAGGTGTCAGCATATTTGTGTTTGCTTTTCAGATGTGGAATTTCAGTTTATGTATGGAGTCTGCTGTGGACAATGGCTCTTTCAGAGGTTCAAACGTTTTGGGGGGTTGGTCACACACTGTACCTTACAAACAGAGACTAAAAAAAGAGTTTTGGATTTGGAAAAAAATTGCAGTTAACATTACCTGAGAAAATACGAAAAGAAGCGATAATTGCACTGCTAGCGGAGCGTTTAAAATTGACGGAGATACAGTCAGAATGATTGAAAAGGGAAAGAATTCAATTATATATCCAGCGGGTTGAACATAAAAAAGAATTACTTCATTTGAGAAGTTAGCGAAACAAATGTAATGGCCTCAGGACATGTGAGTATTACAGATTCAAACAAAGTTGGTAGGTAGAGCTATTGAAGCGCATGCAGCACTATCAGAGGAAGTGTCTGCGATGCATGAGCCTTTGGCGTTGATCCTTAAGTCATCTTTGTCTACAGGAATAGTGCCAGAAGACTAGAGGATAGCCAATGTTGTCCCCTAATTCAAGAAGGGGAGTAGAGACAACCCCGGTAACTATAGACCAGTAAGCCTTACTTCTGTTGTGGGCAAAGTCTTGGAAAGGTTTATTCGAGATAGGATGCATAATCATCTGGAAAGGAACAATTTGATTAAAGATAGTCAACACGGTTTTGTGAAGGGTAGGCCATGCCTCACAAACCGTATTGCGTTCTTTGAGAAGGTGACCAAACAGGTGGATGAGGGTAAAGCAGTTGATGTGGTGTATATGGATTTCAGTAAATCGTTTGATAAGGTTCCCCACGGTAGGCTATTGCAGAAAATACGGAGGCATGGGATTACAGAAGAACATAAGAACTAGAAGCACCAGTAGGCCATCTGGCCCCTCGAGCCTGCTCCACCATTCAATGAGATCATGGCTGACCTTTTGTGGACTCAGCTCCACTTTCCGGCCCGAACACGATAACCCTTAAGCCCTTTATTCTTCAAAAGAATATCTTTTTTTATCATAAAAACATTTAATGAAGGAGCCTCTACTTCTTCAATGGGCAAGGAATTCCAGAGATTCACAACCCTTTGGGTGAAGAAGTTCCTCCGAAACTCAGTCCTAAATTGAGTTTCCCTTATTTGAGGCTATGCCCCCTAGTTCTGCTTTCACCCGCCAGTGGAAACAGCCTGCCCGCATCTATCCTATCTATTCCCTTCATAATTTTATATTTTTCTATAAGATCCCCCCCTGATCCTTCTCAATTCCAACGAGTACAGTCCCAGTCTACTCAACCTCTCCTCGTAATCCAACCCCTTCAGATCTGGGATTAACCTTGTTAATCTCCTCTGCACACCCTCCAGTGCCAGTACGTACTTTCTCAAGTAAGGAGATCAAAACTGAACACAATACTTCAGGTGTGGCCTCACTAACGCCTTATACAATTGCAGCATAACTTCCTTAGTCTTAAACCCCATCCCTCTCGCAATGAAGGACAAAATACCATTTGCCTTCTTAATCCCCTGTTGCACCTGTAAACCAAATTATCACCAGTGCATTTGCAATTTCCCTAGCCATCCCTTTTAGCACTCTGGGATGCATTCCATCAGGGCCAGGAGACTTGTCTACCTTTGGCCCTATTAGCTTGACCATCACTACCTCCTTGGTGATAACAATCATCTCAAAGTCCTCAGCTGTCATAGCCTGTCATCTTCCATTAATAAATCTCCCTTCTCATCCTCAAAAGAACCAATATTTAGCTCAGCCACTCTTTTTTGTATTATATATTTGCAGAAACATTTAGTGTTTGTTTTTATATTCTGAGCAAGTTTCCTCTCATAATCTATCTCCTCTTCTTTATAGCTTTATTTAGTAGCTGTCTGTTGCCCCCTAAAAAAATCCCAGTCCTCTAGTCTCCCACTAATCTTTGCTACTTTGTATGCTTTTTACTTCAATTTGATACTCGCCCTTATTTCCTAAGATGTCCACGGTCGATTTTCCCTCTTTCTACCGTCCTTCCTTTTTTTAAAGTATAAACGTTTGCTGAGCACTGTGAAAAATAGCTTTGAAGGTTCTCCAGTGTTCCTCAACTGTTTCACGAAAAGTCGATGCTCCCAGTCTACCTTAGCTAGTTCTTCTTCCATCCCATTGTAATCTCCTTTGTTTAAGCACAAAACACTAGTGCTTGATTTTACCTTCTCACCCTCTATCTGTATTTTAAATTCCACCATATTGTGATCGCTCCTTCCGAGAGGATCCCTAACTATGAGATCCTGAATCAATCCTGTCTCATTACACAGGACCAGATCTAGGACCTCTTGTTCCCTCGTATGTTCCATTACATACTGTTCTGGGAAACTATGGCTTATACATTCTATAAACTCCTCCTCCTGGCTACCTTGACCCAACTGGTTAAACCAATCGGCTTGTAGATTAAAATCCCCCATGATAACTGCTGCACCATTTCTACATGCATCAGTTATGTATTTGTTTGTTGACTGCCCCACCATAGTGTTACTATTTGGTGGCCGTTAGACTACTCCTATCAGTGACTTTTTCGCCTTCCTATTCCTGATTTCCACCAAAATGGATTCAACCTGATCCTCCACAGCACCGATGTCATCCCTTCCTGTTGCCCGGATGTTATCCCTAGATAACAGAGCTACACCTCATCCCTCACCATCCACTCTGTCCTTCCGAATAGTTTGACACCCTCGGATATTTAACTCCCAGTCGTGACCATCCTTTAACCATGTTTCAGTAATGGCCACTAAATCATAGTCATTCACGTTGATTTGCGCCATCAACTCATTTACCTTATTCCGAATACTACGAACATTCAGGTAAAGTACACCAATGTTGTTGTTTTTTACTCTGTTCTGAATCTTAACACCTCGATCAGTAACCTCTCCTAAGTTATATTTCCTCTTCACCTTTCTCCTAATTGTCCTTGTCGTTGAAGCCAGATCTTCATGTAACAACCTGCTGCGTCGCTTACCATTAATGCTTTCACTTCCCGTTGTATTCCTTTTCGTATTGCTAGGCCTATTCACTGAGTTCCACTCAGTCACTGTATAGTATACTGTCGCTCTTTTTGATTTTTGGCTACGGCTTCTCTGCCTTACACTTTCCCCCTTACTGCCTTTTGTTTTTGTCTCTGTTTTACTACCTTCCAACTTCCTGCATCGGTTCCCATCCCCCTGCCACATTAGTTTAAACTCTGCCCAACAGCTCGAGCAACCCGCCCCCCCCCAGCCCCCCCCCCCCCGCCCCCTAGGACATTGGTTCCAGTCCTGCCCAGGTGCAGACCGACCGGTTTGTACTGGTCCCACCTCCCCCAGAACCGTTTCCAATGCCCCAGGAAGTTGAATCCCTCCGTCGTGTACCATCTCTCAAGCCACGCATTCATCCTATCTATCCTGACATTCCTACTCTGACTAGCTCGTGGCACAGGTAGCAATCCTGAGATTACTACCTTTGAGGTCCTACTTTTTAGTTTAACTCCGAGCTCCCTAAATTCAGCTTGTAGGACCTCGTCCCGTTTTTACCTATATCGTTGCTGCCTATCTGCACCACGACAGCTGACTGTTCATCCTCCTCCCCCAGAATGTCCTGCAGCCGCTCCGATACATCCTTGACCCTTGCACCAGGGAGACAACATACCAGCCTGGAGTCTCGATTGCGTCGGCAGAACCGCCAGTCTATTCCCCTTACAATTGAGTCCCCTATCACTATAGCCCTGCCTTTCTTCTTCCTGCCCAGCTGCGCAGCAGAGCCAGTCACGGGGCCATGAACCTGACTGCTGCTGCCTTTCCCTGGTGAGCCATCTCCCTCAACAGTATCCAAAGCGGAATATCTGTTTTGCAGGGAGATGACCGCAGATGACACCTGCACTGCCTTCCGACTCTTGCTCTGTCTTTTAGTCACCCATTTTCTATCTCCCTCGGTACCTTTCACCCGCGGTGTGACCCACTCGCTAAACGTGCTATCCACGAGTCGTGAGCATCGCGGATGCTCCAACGTGAGTCCACCCGCAGCTCCAGAGCCGTGAAGCTGTCTAACATGAGATGCAACTGGTAACACTTCTTGCACATGAAGGAGCCAGGTTCAGTGGACGTGTCCCTGAGCTCCCACTTCGCACACGAGGAGCATGACACGGGTCTGAGATCTCCTACCATGTCTTAAACTTTCGGTTAACTTCAAGAATTACAATTTCGCCCCCCCCCCCCCAAAAAATAAATAAATAAATAAGCAACCAAGAAAAAAATATATATATATACCAATGAATAGAAAAAGAAAACATAAACACTACTTACCAGTCATTTACCAGGATTAAAAAACACTTCCTCCACATCCAGCTTCGAATTCTCACCTAGATTCAAATTCCCAAACTCAGTCTTGGTTCTGTCTCACTCTGGCTGCGTCTTCTTCAGGGTCATTTAGCAGTTCGTATCAGAAATTGGCTAGCTGGAAGAAGAGAAAGGGTGGTGGTTGATGGGAAATCTTCAGACTGGAGTCCAGTTACTTGTGGTGTACCACAAGGATCTGTTTTGGGGCCACTGCTGTTTGTCATTTTTATAAATGACCTAGAGGAGGGCGTAGAAGGATGGGTGAGTAAATTTGCAGATGACACTAAATTCAATGGAGTTGTGTACAGTGCGGAATGAAGTTGCAAATTACAGAGGGACAGAGATAAGCTGCAGAGCAGGGCTGAGAGGTGGCAAATAGAGTTTAATGCAGAAAAGTGTGGGGTGATTCATTTTGGAAGGAATAACAGGAAGACAGATTACTGGGCTAATGGTAAGATTCTTGGTAGCGTGGATGAACAGAGAGATCTCGGTGTCCATGTACATAGATCCGTGATAGTGCCACCCAGGTTTAGAGGGTTGTCAACAAGGCGTGCGGTGTGTTAGCTTTTATTGGGAGAGGGATTGAGTTTCGTAGCCATGAGGTAATGTTGCAGCTGTACAATACTCTGGTGCAGCCGCATTTGGAGTATTGCGTGCAATTCTGGTCGCCGCAGTATAGGAACAATGTGGAAGCATTGGAACCGGTGCAGAGGAGACTTACCAGAATGTTGCGGAGTATGGAGGAAGGATCTTATGAGGGAAGGCTGAGGGACCTGGGGCTGTTTTCCTTAGAGAAAAGATGGTTAAGAGGTGACTTAATTGAGGCATACAAAATGATCAGAGGATTAGATAGGATGAACAGTGAGAGCCTTTTTCCTCGGATGGTGATGTCTCGCACGAGGGGACATAGATTTAAATTGAGCGGAGATAGATAGAGGTAGGTTCTTTACTCAGAGAGTAGTAAGGGCGTGGAATTTCCTGCCTGCAACAGTAGTGGTCTCACCAACATTAAGGGCATTCAAATAGTCATTGGATAGACATATGAACGATAAGGGAATCGTGGAGATTGGCTTTCGTGTGGTTTCACAGGTCGGCGCAATATCGAGGGCCGAACGGCCTCTACTGGGCTGTAATGTTCTATGTTCTATGTATGAGAAGGTGAAAATATCCATCTTAGCTGCATATGAATTAGTGTCTGAAGCCCACAGACAAAGATTTAGAAATGTAAGTAAAGAACCTGGTCAAACATACATGGAGTTTGAAAGGATCAAACAGAGTAATTCTGATCGGTGGATAAAGGCTTTGAAAATAGTCCAAACTTATGAATCTCCTAGAGAAATGATAATTTTGGAGGTGTATAAAAATTCAATTCCTGGTGTAGTGCGAACTCATGTGGAAGAGCCATAAGACCATAAGACCATAAGACATAGGAGCGGAAGTAAGGCCATTCGGCCCATCGAGTCCACTCCACCATTCAATCATGGCTGATTTCAACTCCATTTACCTGCTCTCTCTCCATAGCCCTTAATTCCTCGAGAAATCAAGAATTTATCAACTTCTATAACTTCTATAAGCCTAGTGTTAAAGCTTCGAGGTTAGTAGCAGAAATGGCTGATGATTATGAATTATTTCATACATCAAAGTCTGGTTTCCGACATCAGTTTCTGCCTCTGAACGATGGAAACTAGAGAAAAGAGAAATACTCAAGTGGCAAAGGTCAAGGGGATCTGATGGGAGATAATGCGGAGCGTGCAACTCAGACTAAAAATGAAATACAGGAGGGTAGAAGAGAAATGAAAAGTTTCTGATGCCTTTACTGTGATAAACTATGCCTTCTAAAGTCACAGTGTTTGGAGTTGAAGAAAAACACTGGAAAGGCCGATGTGGTAAAACACGATAAGCCAGTGTGGTTTGTCAACGTGTTCAAGGAAAGCCCAATTGAAGGGAAGGAGATGCAAAAGATTGTACAGCGTTATAAAAAGGTGATTGATAAGAAGGTGCCGGATCTCTTTAAAAGTTCTACTTGTGTGGGTAAAGTTATGTGTACTGGGAGAATTAGGTAAAGAAGTCAGAATTTTAAGAGATACAGGAACTCGTCAACCATTGATGGTAAGAGATGAGAAGTTATGTATTTAGGAGGAATTTTGCCAGAAAAGGTTGTAATGTGTGCAATTCAAGGTGAGAAGTGTAGTGTTCCATTATATAAAGTAAGTTTTCGAAAGTCCAGTGAAGAGTGCTGAAGTGATAGTAGAAGTAATAGAGAAACTGTCTTGTTCAGGAATACAGTTTGTCTTGGGTATTGATATAGTTGGATCGCAGGTGGAAGTGTGGCCTATTGTGGTTGATAACCCACTGGAAAATCTAACAACTGAAGTGATATCCTGGGATTTTTTCGGTTGCATGGAAACAAGATCGCAAAGTCACAGGTTAACACAGGAGGAGAAATTAAAGAGTGAAAATTAATTTAAAGTTCAATTATCAGAAACGATTTTTGATCAGATGGTTGGAAAAGCACAAGAACAGCTGGAGGATGAGGCGGATATTTTTTGTTCAGGAAAATTGGCGGAGTTTCAACATCCAAAGATATAGAAATAAGACGGATGTCCAGAAAGCATGCACGGAAGAGGAATCTAATTGTACACCAGAATGTTATTACCTTAAAAATTATGTCTTGATGCGAAATTTTAGACCATTACATATACAGGCAAATGAAACGTGGGTAGAGGTTCGTCAGGTGGCAATGCACGTCGGGTATAGAAAGGAGGTTTTGCGAATCGCACATGAGGTATCAGTCGGCGGTCATTTGGGAGTAAGGAAAACTCAGGCTAAAATAGAAAACATTTTTATTGGCCTGGACTCACAAAGATGCAGTCACGTTTTGTCGTTCATGTCACGCATGTCAAGTGACAGGGAAGCCTCAAGTGGTAATAAAATCAGCGCCCTTAATAACCATTACAGCATTTGAGGAACCTTTTACAAGGGTCTTAATTGATTGCGTAGGTCCACTTCCTTAAACGAAAAGTGGGGTTCAATATCTTTTGACTGCAATGGATGTGTCTACCAGGTTTCCAGAGGCCATTCCAATACGCAATATTACAGCTAAAATGATTGTGGAGGAGTTACTTGAATTCTTTACTCGATATGGACTACCCTCAGAAATACAATGGGATCAAGGATTAATTTTGCCTCAAGGCTACTCAATGAATTTATGGATAGCTTAGGAGTAAACAAGCTTAAATCAAATTCGAACCATCCACAATTGCAGCGAGCGTTAGAAATGTGGCATCAGGCGGTAAAGACAATGTTGAGGGCTTATTGTCAAGATTATGCAGAGGATTGGGATAAAGGAATTCCATTTGGACTGTTTGCAATTAGTGAAGCACTTAATGAGTCAGCAAAATTCAGTCCTATTGAACTAATTTTTGTTATGAGTTAAGAGGACTACTTAAATTAATTAAGGAGAAATTCGTGAGTGAGCAGTCTGAAATTGCATTATTGGATTACCTGTCGAATTTTAGAGAACAATTACATGGCGCAGTTGAATTGGCTTTCCTACATTTAAAAGTTGCACAACATGAGATGAAACGGGTAGCGGACAAGAATGCAAAAGTTCGTAGTTTTGCCAGTGGAGATAATGTATTGTTTCAAGTGGTAAGTGAACTTTTAAAAACATTTGCTTTGTGGAATTTAACAGACTGAAAGGAAATTAAGTTCGGTGAATTATAACAGAGCGAATGAAATCTCAACGAGTGTATCATATGAATATGCTTAAAAGGTTCTTTGAAAGGGAAGGAGAGCAACACGGGGAGATTTTAGTGATTTTAACTCAAAGTGAAGAACCGAATCCAGATTACTCTGAATTTGACATTCCCAAATTCAATTGGATAACGAGGATGTTCTTTAAAAAACGGGAAACATTGTTGAATTTACTTCCAGAGCAAAAACGAACTGACCTGAACGAGTTTTTAATATCTCATTGGCAAGTTTGTGGAGATAAGTTGGGATGCACTCAAATGGCTATACACGACGTAGATGTGGGAAATGCGGTTCCAATAAAACAACATCCATATAGACCTAACCCTTTAAATTTGGCAGAGGTTAACAAAGAAGTAGAAAGTAGGCTTAAAAATGGCATAATTGAAGTGGGTTGCAGCCAATGGAACTCACCAATGATCATGGTATCGAAACAGGACGGTTCCCACCGATTGAGTGTGGACTACGGAAAGGTTAATGCAGTTAAAATAACCGAATGTCATCCAATCCAATGGAGGATCGCATTGAGAAAATTAGAGAAACAGCTTGTATTTCCAAACTTGGTTTACTCAAAGTTTACTGGCAGGCCCCTTTATCCGAAAGGGCGAAGGAGATTTCAGCTTTTGTGACTCCAGATGGCATAAACCAGTTCAACGTTATGCCATTTGTCATGAAAAATGCCCCCGACACGTGTCAACGAGTAACTAACAAAGTTGTTTGAGGATTATCCAAATATGCGATATACATCAACGATCTGGTGATTTCTAGTCAGACATAGAAAGAACGTTTGAAGCATCTGATGGACTTATTCGATCGACTTCAGGAGGCAGGATTGATGGTAACCCCAGCCAAAAGTGAATTTGGAAAAGCACTAGGTAATTACATTGGCCATACAATTGGACAGGGTCGAATGGTCCCACGGAATGTGAAAACAAAATTTATTAGGGCGTTTCGAAAACAGGAAGGGAAATAATGCGATTTCTTGGCATGACTAGATTTTTTCCGAAAATGTAATACACAATTAGTAGATACATTGAAGACAGGTAAAGACATAAAAGCAAAACTTTCAGCATTCTTGAGCATCCATGACAGACAGGGCCATACACTGTTTGAATACAGAAGAATTCCAAGAAATCCTTCAATTAGCGTGAAATAGAAAATCAAGTTGTTGATCATTTTGAGGGTCAATAGAATACAAGGAAGTACACAGATCCAAGAGAGGAAACCGATTTAACAATGAACCGGTGCTGCTGTGGGGGCCTTGTATCCCTGTTGCAACAGGTAAAAATAGAAATGATGTTGAACATGCTTGGCACACATTGTGTTGCGTTGTTAAATATCATTGTACATCCTTTGAAGCCCTGGAATTCAAGTCCCCCGGTGTTAATCTCTGAACAGTAATACTCTCAAAACACCTGCACTCTCTTGTCGCAATTCCACATTCACCATGCTAAAATCTATCGTTTTAAATCAACACATGGCCTTCACTCGAAAGAGCCTGCCAGTATATTCTACTCACTAAAATTGGATAGATAATCATCACCCATATCTTTGAGGAATAACATGCAATTTATTCTGCAATCGTTAGCTGCTTTAAATTATTTTGGCACTGCACCCAAGATAAAAAGTTTTTTTGAGTGTGAAGGTTATCAAAAGATTCACATGTGGGAGTGCAAATTACTCGTGCGAATAGAGAAAATCTTCAGCTGCTTATTGGCAGTCATTTTGTCTACTAGGTTATTTTGTAGTCGTCGAATTGAGAAATACAATATGCTTTCACAGAATGAAGAAAGTATGCAGATTTTGCATCTGGACAACTTAATGCTTCGGCGCGAACGCTCCAAGCTGTATCCCATTAATCTACTTGACATGAGAGGGGATGTAACAAGAAACTGCAAGTTTTGGATTTTTTTTCATGTGCTAATTTAATTGTGCTATTGCACACAGAGCATACAAAGGTCGAAGAAGGTATGCAGCTAATACGTCTTTTGTTTTATTATTTCTAAATTAAATTGGGAGGGAAATAACGAAGGTGCCCAGTGTTACTTATTAAACGAAACGAAAATCAAAGCTTTTGTGGACTATTGTATTTTGAAACAACAGAGTCCATGATATGTTGACGTATCACTGGAAATAAACAGTGTTTATTTTACACGTGTCTTCATCGTACTGTGCCCATTTAAGTAGGTTGATCAATTCACAATTAAAGTATGCGCACCCATTGTGACAGGCTATTTCTATATTCGGGCATTGTGTCTTAAAGATGCGTCATATGCTTTCAGATCATTCTCAATCATATCTTTTCAAATAATGTATGTTCCCTTGATTGGGGTCTGCTCCTCTTAACAACATGGGCATTGTAAATATTGTTTGCCAGTCTGATGTTGTGCCTCATAAACCTTACAAAGTGCAACGATGGGAAGGAAACAATAACAGTTTTTTGTCGCTCTGCGTGAAATTACGAGCGACTGACCGTCTGTAACGAGCGTTATTTGTTAACTTCAGCGAAAACATGGCTCGGTCGTCAGCACTCGTTACAAAGAGCCGCATTCAAGGTTATCTCAAGGCTCACTGGATAGAGATGACTTTTACCCGATCGGCGGAGAAGAGGTTGCTGGTTTTCAGTCGGAAAGAAAAATAATGTAACAATAATGGTATCAGGCGTTATGGAGTGAAGGAAGGAGAATGGGGATGAGAGACATTTCGGTCATGATAAAATGCGGACTCGATGGGCAGTGTGGTCCAATTTTGCTCCTTTGTCTTATGGTCTAAAATATGTTTTGGTGTGCGTAACATAGAATCATAGAATGGGATCATAGAATGCCGATAGTACAGAAGGAAGCTATTTGACCCATTCAATCTGCACCGACGCTCTGCAGCAGCCACACTCACCCGCCCTGTCCCTTTTACTCCACATAACATGCACATCTTTGGACACGAAGGGTCGATTTCGCACTGCTCGTTTACATATCCTGCACATCTTTGGACCGTGGTAGGAAACCCAGGCAGACTATGGGAGAACGTGCAATCTCCTTCCACAGAGTCACTCACCCGGGGCCACAATTGAACCGGAGCCTTTGGCGGATATGGACACATTACGTAGCAGACACGATCATAAGTCTATGTGGAGTGGGGAGGGGGCGTGTATACTCTCTCCGTATACTCGGTGCAGAACAAGTGGAAAGACAAGGATGCAGCGATAAATCTATATTTGGCTGTGAGAAACAGATACAAATGTACTCGAACGCCTCAACAGAAATGTTGCATGGAGAATTGTCCAGATAGGTAGATAATTCGAACACAAGCGCCTCGATCATGGTCTGTTTAATATCACAATCACGGGGGCAGGTGCACAGCTTTGGACGCCCATATGTATTTCGAGATTTGGTAACTGTGCCATATTTGTCCACTGATGCTGAAACGGGTCAAGATGGAGGGACAGTTCTAAACGTTTATGCAACTGATAGACCCGGTGAAGAGAGTTACAAGTCTACGGAGAATAAATTGAACACTCGGGTGCATCCATGAGCACGGGCGAGTGGAATTTCTGAACACAAGATGATTGTATGCATGTTTGAATATCTTCGACTTAAGTAGCACATTGTTGATCGATTTGTTGTATACCAAATTGCGAGGAAATATAAAGCAACAGGAGACGAAACAGATTTAAAATGGGACCATTTTGAATTGTGTGGGCATCTGATTGGAACAAAAACTGGCAAAATAACGATATTTGGGCAGTTTTACGGGAAAGGATTTTAATAGTTATATGTCATTACACTGACATTTAAGGCAGATTTGTATTTGTTTACATGCTAATCTTTCAGCGCACTCCCAAACAACTGCACCTTTTGAATCAGGTTTCTTGATTTCCCAGGGTCGAAAATGTCGCATTGAACAAAATGTATGCCCTCTGCCCAAAAAGCCCTCGATAAGAAATGGCGTTATAGTGTTGGTCCCACTAAATCATGTGGCCTGAATGTGCCAAGCTCTGTCCCGCACAATCCACTTGGCTTAAAAGTGAATATAATATTGATAGGTGGGCGTATACGGTTAACGAACTGTGATGAAATGTGCATTGCATTATTGGTACTGTCTTAAAGTGTGATGACGTCCGCATACACTTTATGGTGTAGACAGCTCAGTTGAGGCCCGATATTATCTTAATGCACACGGACGTTTTTAAGCCGCTCCAGTTGGATCAATCTAACGCCATGGAATTTAAACGGTTTTAAATAACACGTGTTTTTCTGTCATTTCCGTCATGCTATGAACTGATTCGTTCGCTTTTGAGACATTTTCATAAACTTACTGTCACTATCTGTTGCTATCACATTTATTATAATAATTACTATGAGTATTATTAATTTTTAATGGACATGGGCTTCACTGGCTGGGCCAGCATTTATTTCCTATCTCTAATTGCCGTGAACAAGGGGTGGTGAGCGGTCTTCTGATCGGCTCCAGTTGATGTGGGATGGGTACACTGACACAAATTTTGTCAGGGAGTTCCAGGATTTTGGACCAATGGCACTGACGGAAGGGCAATATAATTCCAAATCAAAATGGTGAGGGACTTGAAGAAGTACATCCAGGTGGCGCTGTTCCCATGTATCTGCTGCATTCTGCTTATGGAAGGTCGAGGTCGTGGTTTTGGAAGGTGCAACCTCATGATTCTCCGTGAGTTTCTGAACTACATCTTGTAAACTGTGCATACTGCTCCTACTGTGCGTCGACGGTGAAGGGAGTGAATGCTAATGGAAGGGATGCTCGGCAAGCGGGCTGTTTTGTCTTGAATGGTGGCAAACACCTTTCGTCGTGTTGGAACTGTACACACCCAGGCCAGTGAGGAGTATTCCATCACACCCCTGAATTCTGCCTTATAAGAGGAGGTCATGCTATCGGAATTCGCGAGGAGGCTTATTTTCAGCAGGTTTCCTCGTATTATCTTTTCCGATAATTTACGCGATGTGGGCTTCGCTGCTCCGGCCAGCATCTATTTCCCATTCTTAGTTGCCACACAGAAGGCGGTGGTGAGGTTCCTTCTTGAACTGCTGCAGCACTTCAGGTGCAGCTGCACCCGCTGTGCTGCTAGGGAGGGAGTTCCAGCATGTTGCCCAGGCAAGACTGAAAGAACGGCGATATATGCACAGAACAGCGTGGTGAATGACTTGGAGGGGAAGCTCCTGCTGATGGGTCTGCCAAGTATCTGCTGCTCTTCTTCTTCTCGATGGCAGTGGTCCTGGCTTCCGAAGGTGCTTACTAAAGAATCTTGCTCAGATAGTGGAATGCATGTTATAGATAGTAGAGTCATCTCACACAGTTCGCCGGTGGTGGAGAGTTTGAATGTTTGTGGAAGATGGAACAATCAATCGGCCTACGTTATCCTGGTTGGTCTCGTGCTCCTTGAGTGTTGCTGGAGCTGCATTCATGAAGGTAAGTGGATATTACTCCATTTCCCTCCTGACTTGTTCCTTGTGGATTGTGGGCAAGGTTTGGAGGTCAAGAGGTGAGTTCCTCACCAATGGATTTCTTGTGTGTGACCTGACATAGTGGCCACTGCATTAATATGGCTAGTCCAGATCAATTTCTGTTCAATGGTGAACCCCAAGATGTTGTTTGTTGGTGATTCAGCGATGGTAATGCCATTGAATGGCAAAGGGAGGTAGTTATGTCCTCCAGTGGTTAGCATTGTTGCTTCAGAGCGCCAGGGTCCGAGGGTCAATTCCCACTTGTGTCCCTGTCTGTGCGGTGTGTGCACGTTCTCCCTGTTCCTGCGTTGGTCCCTCGGCGCGCTCCCGTCTCCTCCCATAAGTCCAGAATGATGTGCTAGTTAGATAATTTGGACATTCTGATTCCTCTTACCGTGTAGCGGAACAGGCACCGGTATGTGGAGACGAGGGACTTTTTATAGTAACCTCATTGCAGTCCTAATGGACACCTACTTGTGACAAAGTATACATTCTTCTTCTTCTTATTATTATTATTGTAGGAGATGGTCATTCCCTTGCACTTCTCTGATGCGAATGTAGCTTACCACTTGTCAACACCAGTCTGGCTATTGTCCAGGCTTTGCTTCATTTGCACATGGACTACTTCATTACCCTAGGAGTCACGAATGATGCTCATCATTGTAAAGACGTCTTTAACCACCCTTACTTCTGACCTTACGATGGAAGGACATCACTGATGAAGCAGTTTACGTATGTTTGGTCTCAGAAACTATGCTGACAAACTCCTGCAGTGATGCCATGGAGCTGAGATGATTGACGAACAGCCAATGCAACCATCCTTCTTCGTGGCAGGTACGACTTCAACCAGCGAAGTGCTTCCCGCTAATTTCCATTGACTCAAATTTAGCTAATGCTCCTTCATGTCATACTCGAGCAAATGCTGCCTTGATTTCAAGGACAGTCACTCACACCTGGAATCTAACATTCAACTATGTTGTCTTTGTTTGAATCTAGGCTGTAATGAGATACGGAGTTGAGTGACCCTGGCGGAACCCAAACTGAGCGTTCGTGGTCACGTCATTGCTGAGTATGCTGAGCTTCCGTGATCCAGTAATTGGTGAGTAAGTACCGCTTGATAACACTGTGTCTGACTCCTTCCATCACCTTGCTGAAGATCGATATTAGACTGATCGGGTGGTAATTTACTCAGTTGAATCGTTTTGCTTCTGTCCTGTTTAAAGGCCACAACTGCGTAATTGCCTACAATAAAGGATGGTTGGACTGGAAACGCTTGGATATGTGTGCAGCAGGTTTTGGCGCACAAGTCTTCAGGACTATTGTCGGGTCCTCATTGAAGCATGAGAGTGTAGAGGGACGCCAGTTTGCTCATCGAGATTGCGCCGATCCACGGCCCCAGTCCCCCTTATCCCTGTAACGCCATAATATAACATAATCTAACGACACCAACGGACAATTTATCATGGCCAATCCACATAAATCCCATACATCTTTGCACCGTGGGACGAAACCGGAGCATCCGGATGAATCCCATGCAAACATAGGGACAACGAACTACCGCCAAACAGACAGAGAACAAGGCCGGAATTGAACCTGCGCCCCTGTCACTGTGAGGATACAGTGCCAGCCACTGTGTCGCAGTGCCTCCCAATAGACATTTTATTAATAAGGCAAGTACAATTCAGTTTCTGGTCAATGTTAAATCCCAGGTAGTCGATAGTCGGGAATTCAGTGATGGGAAAGTCTTAAATGTCAAGGTGCTTTGGTTTGATAATCTCACAGGAGATGGTAAGAGCCTGGCACAGATGTGGCGCGTATGTTACTTGGCATTTGCGAGCGAATGTCTAGATATTGTCCAGTTTTTGCTGCATTTGCACCTGGTTAAATCAATGTCTGACGTGTTGCGAATGATGCATAACCTTGTTCATACATCCCCCATATCTGACCTTATATTGAAAGACATGTCATTTATTAAGCACCAGAAGATGGTTGGACCTAGAACTGCATCCCGAGGCACTCTTGCAGTTATCCAGTTATCTCGCGGGTCTGGGACGACTGATATCCAACCAGAACTACAATCTTCCTTTTTGCGAGGGATGACTACGCCCATTGGAAAATTGTGTCGTGCTTCCCATTGACTCCAGCTTTGTTGGGCTCCTTGATTCCTTACACGATCAAATGTGTTATTGATGTCAAGGGCAGTCATTCTCACTTCAAATCTAGAGTTTATCTCTCTTGTGCATGTTCAAACCATCGCTGGAAAAAAGTCAAGCGCTGAATAACTCTGGCTGAAGTCAAACTGACCATCAGTGTGCAGCTTATTGCTCAGTAGGTGCTGCTTGGTGGCACTTTTTTTGACCATTCCCATCACTTTACTGATCATTTAGTGTGGAGTAACATCTGCCGGGTTGAATTTTTCCAGGCATCCTTGTTCAGGATTTCACCGACAATTCTCCTCATTGTAGATTCTCACTCGTTGTTTTCTTTGGTACACATTGGGTAAGTATCTCACTTCCAACACAATCCGTCAATTTCCATATTTTCTCATGGATATCTACGTCACCACAGGGTGATTCAGCGGTCTCACCTTCTTGAGATTATGTCGAGATTTGTGATTCAGGACGTTGGTCTCCTGGCGTGCTGTTGACATTTAAAACCCATTTGCATTGGTGAATGCATAGACAGGCTTAGTTTTCTATAATTGTGCGTTTCCTTATATTGCAGTTACAGTTAAAACCATGTGAGGTACCGTGACAAACACATTATGGATTTGATCCCAAAGACGAGTATTTGCCTGTGTTATGGACCAGGCTTTAGAGAATCCCAAAATGTATCATGGAGTTCAACTGACGCAGAATGTTTACTAGATTGTGGCATGGGGAGCACAGGGCCCACTCTACAGGTGTGGTCCAGCAGAAATCGAAAAGTATATTTTTCAGCAAAAGAATGTTTGTTCTATGAACTCCAGTTAACCTTTTTAAAACATATAGTGAACATCTTAGCAACCATCAATTCAAATACAACTCATAAAGAATGCAGCACCAATCAACCCTTCAGCATTCCTTTCAACATCCATAACACATTTAAAAAAACCTTTTTACAGAAGCACATCAGGTTTAAATTCACGACTGAGAACAGTTATCACACTGAATACACCAAATAATCAAGAGAATGTCTTCACATGACCGAGGGAACAACATTGCACATTCTTTGGCTGGCTGCAGCTCCAACACTAGAACGAATCCAAAAAAACACTGAACACACGCAAGCTTTTCTCAAGAGAAACTAAAAAGCAGAGCCGGAGCTCATATCCACCCACACCCTGACATCACTGCAGTAGCATGAGCAGACAAACATTTCTTAAAGTGACATACTCATGACACCTGTGAGAACAAAATTATCCGAATAATTGAGCAAATAGTTGTATATTCAATATCAAAGGAAACGGCAGCAACAGCGACATACTCGCACATTTTAAGTCCCAATCGGAAGGAACGGGATGCCGGTCCACATTCTGCTCGGCTTTTATACAAGCTAATTACGAGACCCAGCGCAGTGGTCCCCAACCCAATAGTGGGTAATCTCGCATGACACTAGCCCAACGGGGTGATCGATTATGCAGTACCCGGAGGCCTTGTGCGTCTTGTTACACATTTCCCCTCAAGTCCGAAAGTTTCAATCGAGTAGCTAGATGAGAGGGCCGCCGTCTTCGATTTGCACATTGCTGCAGAGCCAGTGGTTCATGTAATAAATAATGTCCACTTCCTGCAAGCCTTGCAAATACATCCTACATTGTCAAAAAGGATCGATGGCCGTGGAAGCGAAATAATTCGGCTCTCCGCCAACTATGCCCGGGTTTGTGCTCTGCTGACTCCACTGCAGGAGAAAAGTTATGGCATGGCAGCATACAAACGTTGGCTGCTGCTAAAGTCGGGTCATTGATGTAGTGATCTGTAGGTTTCCCTGCGGTCCGACTAGGTAAATTGAGGAATATTCCACCGTGAGGAATATTTCAGGAGTAATCCAGTCCAGAAACTCAAAATGCCTATATGTGTTATGCAACAGTGTGCCTCCACAAATGCGTTGTGTATCTATACAACATAGTTCGGGAAAGACGCAAACAAATCCGGAACTTTCAATGGTTGAACACATCCCCATCCACACAGTAAATATGGCATCTGAACTCTGCTAATCTGGACGATCTTGCCGAATGAGCCATTTCTGCTGCGGATTTACGGAAGGACCAAATGCACAACACCAACTGTTCTGCCCAGAATTAGCGATTACTCATTGACTCCCAGATGGAAATCATAGGTTTCGTCCTCCCAAACCGTGAAATGGAAAAATAATCATATTTTGCACAGAAGTCAACGATGCGGCAACATACTCTCCCGTTGGGGATATGGTAATTCGCCGTAGTATAATTGTGGCAAAGTGCAAACCATGCTGGATGTAAGCGACACGTGCTCCGACCAATGCTTCACCTGCTGACACACTGTCCTATAACAGGCTAGCAAGAAGGCTGTCAAGAGTTGGAGAATTTCAAATTTGACATGTTCATCAGTATATATGGCAGTCGATTTGTCGCAGATAAGAAGAAAACCATGGAATAAATGATTCAGTAGTTGGCATGAAACTTCACTGTAAATTTTACATCAAATAATCTAAAAGTATATTTGAATCAGGACAAGGAGCAGAAAGAGGAAATGTGATGAATAATAATTACAATTGAAGAGGCACTGAGACCTATGTGCGTTGCACTCTGACAAGTATTATTTGATTTAATTCAAGTGTGGCTCAGCATAGAATCATAGAAACGTCTAAAATATCAGCAGGGGTAGTGCATTCAGCCCCCTGAGTCTGCTCCATCGTTCATTATAATACGGGCAATTAATTAAGTTAAATTCCCTGAATCCGCCATCAACCATATCCGTTGATCCCTTGAGCCCAAGAGCAAAAATCTCATTCATTTTTGAAAACACACACTTATCTCTCAATTACATGTTGTTGTAGCGACTTCCGAAGATTCACATTCTCTGTCTGAAGAGGTTTTTGCTCACCTCAGTCCTAAAAGGTTTCCCTCTTCTCTTAAAACTATGATTCTTAGTTCTGGATTCCCCCCTCAGGAACATTCCTGCTGCGTCCACTCTGCGTAATTTGTTTAGAATTTTGTTACTTTCTATGTAATCCCCTTCAATATTCTCAATTCAAATTAATATAATCAGAAACGATTTAGTCTCTCCTTTGATGGCAGACCCGTAAAACCAGGAAACAGCCTGGTAACACTTTCCTGCAATCCCTTCATAGCAAAAACATCCAACCTCTGATAAGGATATCAATACTGGAGACAATGTTCCAGGTATGGCCTTACCAAAGCCGTAAACAATTGTAATTAAGCATCTCTATTCTGAGACTCAAATCCTCTCGCTGTGAATGCCAACTACACGTTTACTTTCAGCAACTGATGCACGAGGATACCAAGAGGATACACCTCTCACAATTTGCACCCAATTAAATAATAATTTGCCTTTCAATTTAGGCGTCTGAAGCGGATTACCACACATGCATCCACATTATAACGCATCTGCCTTATATGTGCCCACTCACTCACTAATCCCATGAATGTCTCTAAAATCATTTATTTACGAATACCAATTTCATTCAACTCCTCGCTAAACGTTGAGCTTCTCAGACTTCCCTGTGTATCATTCATGTCTTCCTTTGTGAACACAAAAGCTAAACACAAATTTAGTCCCTGACCCATTTCTTTGTTTCCTGTGATGAATTACCCTGTTTCAAGTTTCAAGTTTGTGCTCGTGACTTTGCTGTTAAGATGACAAAACTCACAAATTCTGGGATCATAAATTAACTGGAAATAAAAAAAGGGAAAATAGGCAAGGAGGGTAACACTTAACAGCAAATCGAATGTTTCACTAACATGCACGATAAGTGACTATTTGTTGTGTTTCCTTTGCCAAATCCTCCACATATCGGAAAACATATAATGACTTGTCGACATGCACTCTCTGGTATCTTAGATACTCAACTTTTCTCAACGTATTCACATTCTTTGAGTTCACAGGCAATATGTTCCATCATTGCATGTCGAACAGGTTACTTGGCAACTTTAAGGAGGTTAAGCAGAGTCGGCCAGTAAGGTCGTCTTTGATTTAATTCATTCCATGTGCAATGTGGTGCAGATTCAAGGCAGCCAGAGGAATTACTGTTGGTCGTTTGTCAGATAGAATTTTGTCGAATTCGGAAAGCAGAAGCTCCTCTTTCAGGTGCAAACGGTTCCCCTGAACAGTTGCTTGGTTAAACATAGAAAACAGAAAATACAACACAGAACAGGCCTCTTCCGCCCACGATGTTGTGCCGAACCTTTGTCCTAGATTAATCATAGATTATCATTGAATTTTCAGTGCAGAAGGAGGCCATTCGGCCCTTTGAGTCTGCACCGGCTCTTGGAAAGTGCACCCGACCCAAACTCAACACCTCCACCCAACACCATGGGCAATTTTGGACACTAAAGGCAATGTATCATGGCCAATCCACCTAACCTGCACATCTTTGGACTGTGGGAAGAAACCGGAGCACACGGAGGAAACCCACGCAGACACGGGGAGGACGTGCAGACTCCGCACAGTCAGTGACCCAAGCCGGAATCGAACCTGGGACCCTGGAGCTGTGAAGCAATTGTGCTCTCCACAATGCTACCGCGCTGCCCCGAAGAACAAATAAATCTACATTATATCATTTTATCGTAATCCATGTACCTATCCAATAGCTGCCTGAAGGTCCCTAATGTTTCCGACTGAACTACTTCCACAGGCAGTGCAATCCATGCCGCCACTACTCTCTGGGCAAAGAACCTACCTCTGATATTCCTCCTATATCTTCCACCTTTAACCTTAAATTTATGTCCCCTTGTAATGGCTTGTTCCACCCGGGGAAAAAGTCTCTGACTGTCTACTCTATTTATTCCCCTGATCATCTTATAAATCTCTATCAAGTCGCCCCTCATCCTTCTCCGTGCTAATGAGAAAAGGGCTAGCACCCTCAACCTTTCCTCGTAAGACCTACTCTCCATTCCAGGCAACATCCTGGTAAATCGTCTTTGCACCTTTTCCAAAGCTTCCACATCCTTCCTAAAATGAGGCGACCAGAATTGTACACAGTACTCCAAATGTGGCATTACCAAAGTTTTGTACAGCTGCATCATCACCTCACGGCTCTTAAATTCAATCCCTCTGTTAATGAACGCGAGTTCACCATCGGCCTTCTTCACAGCTCTATCCACTTGAGTGGCAACTTTCAAAGATGTACGGACATAGACCCCAAGATCTCTCTGCTCCTCCACATTGCCAAGAACTCTACCGTTAACCCTGTATTCCGCATTCACATTTGTCCTTCCAAAATGGACAACCTCACACTTTTCAGGGTTAAACTCCATCTGCTACATCTAAGCCCAGCTGTGCATCCTATCTATGTCTCTTTGCAGCCGACAACAGCAATCGTTACTATCCACAACTCTATCAATCTTCGTATAGTCTGCAAATCTACTGACCAACCCTTCAACTCCATCATCCAAGTCATTGATGAAAATCACAAACAGCAGAGGATCCAGAACTGATCCCTACGATGCGCCACTGGTAACTGGGATCCAGGCTGACTATTTGCTATCCACCACCACTCTCTGACTTCTATCGGTTAGCCAGTTCGTTATCCAACTGGCCAAATCTCCCACTATCCCATGCCTCCTTACTTTCTGCAGAAGCCTACCATGGGGAACCTTATCAAATGCCTTACTAATATCCATGTACACTACATCCACTGCTTTACCTTCATCCACATGCTTGGTCACCTCCTCAAAGAATTCAATAAGACTTGTATGGCCTACCCCTCACAAATCCGTGCTGACTATCCCTAATCAAGCAGTGTCTTTCCAGATGCTCAGAAATCCTATCCTTCAGTATCCTTTCCATTACTTTGCCTACCACCGAAGTAAGACTGGCCTGTAATTCCCAGGGTTATCCCTAGTCCATTTTTTGAACAGGGGCACGACATTCGCCACTCTCCAATCCCCTGGTACCACCCCTGTTGACAGTGAGGACGAAAAGGTCATTGCCAACGGCTCTGCAATTTCATATCTTGCTTCCCATAGAATCCTTGGATATATCCCGTCAGTCCCGGGGAACTTGTCTATCCTCAAGTTTTTTTAAATGCCCAACACATCTTCCTTCCGAACAAGTATTTCCTCGAGCTTACCAATCTGTTTCACACTGTCCTCTCCAACAATATCGCCCCTCTCATTTGTAAATACAGAAGAAAAGTACTCGTTCAAGACCTCTCCTATCTCTTCAGACTCAATACACAAACTCCCGCTACTGTCCTTGATCGGACCTACCCTCGCTCTTGTCATTCTCATATTTCTCACATGTGTGTAAAATACCTTGGGATTTTCCTTGATCCTACCCGCCAAAGATTGTTCATGCCCTCTCTTAGCTCTCCTAATCCCTTTCTTCAGTTCCCTCTTGGCTATCTTGTATCCCTCCAATGCCCTGTCTGAACCTTGTTTCCTCAGCCTTACATAAGTCTCCTTTTTCCTCTTAACAAGACATTCAACCTCTCTTTTCAACAATGGTTCCCTCACTCGACCATCTCTTCCCTGCCTTACAGAGACATACATATAAAATACATGTAGTACCTGTTCCTTGAACAAGTTCCACATTTCACTTGTGTCCTTCCCTGAGAGCCTATGTTCCCAACTTAAGCACTTCAATTCTTGTCTGAAAACATCGTATTTACCCTTCCCCCAATTGTAAAACTTGCCCTGTTGCACGCACCTATCCCTCTCCATTACTAAAGTGAAAGTCACAGAATTGTGGTCACTATCTCCAAAATGCTCCCCCACTAACAAATCTATCACTTGACCTGGTTCATTACCAAGTACTAAATCCAATTTTGCCCCTCCTCTGGTCGGACAATCTACATGCTGTGTTAGAAAAGCTTCCTGGACACACTGCACAAACTGCACCCCAATCAAACTATTTGATCTAAAGTGTTTCCACTCAATATTTGGGAAGTTAAAGTCACCCATGGCTATTACCCTGTGACTTCTGCACCTTTCCAAAATCTGTTTCCCAATCTGTTTCTCCACATCTCTGCTACTGTTGGGGGCCCTATAGAAAACTACTAACAAGGTGACTGCTCCTTTCCTATTTCTGACTTCAACCCACACTACTTCAGTAGGGTGATACTCCTCGAACTGCCTTTCTGCAGCTGTTATACTATCTCTAATTAACAATGCCACCCCCACCTCTTTTACCACCCTCCCTAATCTTATTGAAACATCTATAATAAGGGACCTCCAACAACTATTTCTGCCCCTCTTCTATCCAAGTTTCCGTGATGGACACCACATCGTAGTCCCAAGTACCGATCCATGCCTTAAGTTCATCCACCTTATTCCTGATGCTTCTTGCGTTGAAGTATACACACTTCAACCCATCTCCGTGCCTGAAAGTACTCTCCTTTGTCAGTGTTCCCTTCCCCACTGCTTCATTACACGCTTTGGCGTCCTGAATATCGGCTACCTTAGTTGCTGGACGACAAATCCGGTTCCCATACGCCTGCCAAATTAGTTTAACCCCTCCTGAAGAGTACTAGAAAACCTCCCACCCAGGATATTGGTGCCCCTCTGTTTCAGATGCAACCCGTCCTGCTTGTACAGGTCCCACTTTCCCCAGAAAGTGCTCCAATTATCCAAATACCTGAAGCCCTCCCTCGTCCACCATTCCTGCAGCCACGTGTTCAACTGCACTCTCTTCCTATTCCTAGCCTCGCTATCACGTGGCACCGGCAACAAACCAGAGATGAAAACTCTGTCTTTCCTGGCTTTTGACTTCCAGCCTAACTCCCTGAACGTGTTTATTACCTCCACACCCCTTTTCCTACCTATGTCGTTGGTACCAATGTGCACCACGACTTCTGGCTGCTCCCCCTCCCCCTAAAGGATCCTGAAGACACGATCCAAGACATCCCTGGCCCTGGCATCCGGGAGGCAACATATCTTCCGCGAGTCTCGCTCGCGACCATAGAATATCCTATCTATTGCCCTAACCATTGAATCTCCTACAACTATTGCTTTTCTATTCTCCCCCTTCCTTCTGAGCCCCAGAGCCAGACTCAGTGCCAGAGACCTGGCCGCTAGGGCCTTCCCCCGGTAGGTTATCCCCCCCCACCCCATCAACATCCCAAACGGTATACTTGTTTTGAAGGGGAACGGCCACGAGGGATCCCTGCACTGTCTGCCTGTTTGTTTTTTTCCCCCTGACTGTAACCCAGCTATTCTTGTCCTGTGCCTTGGGTGTGGTTACCTCCCTGTAACTATCAGTAAACAGAATATACACGTGTCTGGGATTTTGACGTATTGAGCTGAATATAATTCTGCAATGCTTGGTCCTGAACATTTAGAAATGTCGTCACTAACTTAGATGGGGACATCGAGGTACATTTGCTAAATTTGTGGTTATATGGCGACATTCTGTGACCACAATCAAAATGTATTGCACAACGTTGACCTCTCTTCTTACAGTGTGTCGTGGAAACGGCTTACTGAATTGATTTTCACAGATTCATGCACGCCATTATGGATTCAGCTGCTGTGTGTATGACGGTCAGCTGGAAGTCTTTGAAGTGGCGAGCAGAAGAGGAGTAAGAATTTACATTATTCCAGTAATTCAATAGTCAGATGATCTTTCAAAGGATAAGAGAGTCAAGTACTCGGTTTAAATTGTGCAGGCTAAAGTTTAGAACTGATGTGCGAGGCACGTATTTTCCACAGAGGGTGGTGAATATATGGAACGTGCTGTCTCGCGAGGTGTTGGGAGCAGGTACGATAACGGCACTTAAGAGGCATCTGGACAAATATAAGAACAGAGTGGGAATGGAAGGATACGGCGTCTGTCTATGGTTTTAGTTTGGGCAGGTACCGTGGTCGGCGCAAGCTTGGAGTGCCGAAGGGTTTGTTCTTCAGCTTTACTGTTCTTTGTCCTTTGTAATTGAGATGTTCAGAACTCAGCACTAGACGGGAGTGCAAGTGGATTCGTTGCACATGTTTACGGTTGATGTAGCTAGATTCTTGCTAGCCATGGAAATCTAACGTTTTCGGGAATACACTCAAATGTGAAATAAGAAACAAACACAAACGGGTGGGCCATAATTTAGGAATAGTGCAGGAGATTCGATGGATCGGATGAATTACTGATGTTCATATTTTGCTTTGTCCGTTATTCACTGCAAGGAACAGCAACTACGAAAAAACAACTTCATGTATCATTTGCGCTCGTTATTACAGAAACGGTTCTGTAAGTAACTGTTTTTTATTCAGGAAGGAGGGAAGATGAGAAGTTGTTAGGGCTGGAAACCAAGATATGCATGGAAAAGACGGACATCATATGCCATGTGGTATAATTAGCGTCGTTGGTTAAGTGGCCACCCTGTCCTGACCGAACACGTGGGCTGATCTCCGGCATTATTATACTTAAAAGCTTTGCCGATTACGCGAGTCACAAAGACAATTATTTAAAAAAACAACAGGCGAACATGTGTCAAAAATGCAGCGCGGCAAGGATCATTTCTTGTCTTCGAGTGACGCAAAAGCCTAACTGCAGGAAATGGCTAATGTTAGAGAATGGGAGTTTTTTCCTCTGAAATTGTGGCACCTCGATTATGTTCACCTTTCAGTGCCAATGAAATCAATTCTACCTTTTTGAATCTCCGCTTAAAGTTCCAATTCTGAAGACCAGGGAAAATACTGGAACTCACCGCTGCATTCTGGTCAGAATAATTATGTCCATCGTCTAATGTGGTGACCAGATGTGCGTAGAAAATTTCAAGCTTGGCTGAATTAACAGTTCCATCATTAAATTGATGCATTTGTATTCAATAACAAAGAAATAAATACACAAACCATGTGTTTCCCTGCAACGTTTAGAGTGTTGTAGACAGGTTGTCCAAGTCTCAGACGTGGAGATGCCGGCGTTGGACTAGGGTGAGCACAGTAAGAAGTCTTACAACACCAGGTTAAAGTCCAACAGGTTTGTTTCGATGTCACTGGCTTTCGGAGCACTGCTCCTTCCTCAGGTGACTGAAGAGGTATGTCCAGAAGCATATATGTAGACAGATTCAAAGATGCCAGACAATGCTTGGAATGCGACCATTAGCAGGTGATTAAATCTTTACAGATCCAGAGATGGGGTAACCCCAGGTTAAAGAGGTGTGAGTTGTGTCAAGCAAGGAGAGTTGGTAGGATTTCGCAGGCCAGGTGGTGGGGGATGAATGTAATGCGACATGAATCCCAGGTCCCGGTTGAGGCCACACTCATGTGTGTGAAACTTGGCTATAAGCTTCTGCTCGGCGATTCTGCGTTGTCGCGCGTCCTGAAGGCCGCCTTGGAGAATGCTAACCCGTAGATCAGAGGCTGAATGCCCTTGACTGCTGAAGTGTTCCCCGACTGGAAGGGAACATTCCTGCCTCGTGATTGTCACGCGATATCCGTTCATTCGTTGTCGCAGCGTCTGCATGGTCTCGCCAATGCACCACGCTTCGGGACATCGTTTCCTGCAGCCTCTGACCTCCTCAAGGCCTTGCAACTGATCCAGATTTTTTGAGATAGGAGGTATTACCGACCACAATGTCATCAATAATAGGGAAATTACCCACGAGTGTATCCCAATTTGGACACCGGTTCGTGGCAGAGTGCGGTTTTCTTTTTGTAATGCTGTGAGGGGTAAAGTGAAAGCCCAGTAAAGATATCCAGCCCTGTTGTCGTGTTAAACATGTGGAAGTCAATATATAAAAGTAAAGAAACGACAAATGCGTGCAAACAGGACTTAAATCAGCGAAGACACCTAATTATACCAACCAGTAAACACGCATACTCTTTATGTACAACGTGCACCTCGTTCCGGCATGATTCACATGTCCCGGAAGTCTTCAGAAATTATGCAACTTAATATATATATATATATAAATGTTATTTAAATCCAGTTTAAGATTACCACATAATACAGGGATATCTTCAAGTCTTGGGACGTATATCTCTGGCCCAGATGAGACGCACGAATTCCCTTTACACTGCCTTCGCTATCAGACATTGAGACTGTTCGATGTAGTGCATACCTTCAGACTGCTAGATGTTAACTGGTTTGCAGGATGTCGGAGATAAACTGTTTTATCTGCATATGACGCTGCTCGCTGTCAACAGGCCTTTCTGGTTTCTGAGAGTACTGGAGATTATATCATTTTTCCCATTGACTCTGCGTTTGGACGATTCGCTGCCTGCCTGCGCTAAATACTTTGACTCTCGGAATTGGTCTGAGCAGGCCTTACTGATCTGCAAATAGACGACTTACGGTGATTTTGTTGCTTGGAGATAGACATTTAAATTTAGTTGCCAATCTCGATACTTGAAAAAACGTATTGGTAAAATGTCTGTTGATGATACTAGGAATATTTCAACATTTTCTTGGGAATATTGTTTGATTTGATTTGGTAAATTCGTGTAAATGCAGTTACTACGGAAATCCATTACACACAATCTGTTTTTTCGTAATCAAATGGCATTATTTCAATGCCGTGTAATTTCTGAACACTTTTGTAATGAGTTGCATCTGATCAGCTTTTACCAAATTCAGGCACCTGCATTATCATTGAATAGAACGCACAACATTTCCCAATGTCCGACTCGTGAATTTAAAACTACGAATAAAGCGCCCGTAATGACGTTTTAGCTCCTGCACACGTGGGAGATTTCAAAGTTAAATTGTGCAATAGCAAATTTTCTCGTAAAAACCAAGTGTTTTGATCACGAAATTCGGCCAATAATTTAAAGCCATATTTTCCATGTATATGATTGTCTCTGCGAGGTTGCTGGAAAAATGAAGCTGGAAAGTTTGTCATGTCAACACAAAGTTTAATGTCTGTGTCTCACTGGTCAAATTGTTCTTCTGGTGCCGATTAAACTTCCTTGCGTGATATCCCACCGGATTTTCAAGGTTAAGTGTGTCTTCTATCAATAACGCGGCTATGTGGAATGTTTTCGAAAAGGAGGTTGCCAACGGCACTTCAGCGAACCTATGTTGTCGATGAATTTCGATCGTCCAACACTTATGAGGTAGTATTCCAAACGTGGAGTTGGAAACGAATCTTCCTTGGTGAATACACTCACACGTCTGCAGTGTACAGTTTCTTGTTTCCATGTGCTTTGGGTGCCAAAACGATAGGGCAGCACGGTGGCGCAGTGGTTAGCATAGCTGCCTCGCGGCCCCCGGGTCACTTCCATGTGGAGCTTGCCCATTCTCCCATCGTTTGCGTGGGTTCCGCTCACAAGCCAAAAATGTGCACGATAGGTGGATTGGCCATGGTAAATTACACTTTAATTGGAAAACAATGAATTTGATACTCTCAATGTATAAATAAAAATCTCAATTCAATAGAGTGATTCTGGAGCAGGTACTTAATTCAGTCCTGTGTCCGCGATAACGTAACTAGATTTAACCTTTATTTTATTGATTGCAGCGATGTCGCCCACGCCGACATTTTGGATCATGAACCGCATGTTACCTACTTTATTCCCGCAAATACAGTTGAAATAAAAACGGCTGGCGTTCTAACAGTTCACTTCGGCTCTTACACGGGATTTGCTTTTACTACTAATTTGTATTTCCGGGACTTCCTTTTTGTCTATATGCTTTTTGGAAAATCTTTGCCACAATTTGACGCCTCATCTTCCTCCTGCTTCGTTGCTTCGTTCTCAGGCCAATTTAAAAGAGCAACTTGTAACTCACTCCCAGTGAGTTCCCCCAGTGAGCCAGAGGCACAGCGAGAGTGAGGCGCATCGAAGAGTGAGTTTGGAAATTATGAGCTCGGTGGGAAGTGAACTTGTAAGACTGTTGCTTTTTAAATTTTAGTATTCTTTTTTAATTTAATCTTGAAATTGTGCACTGAAGGTGAATTAGGGGCTGTTCCACCCACTCATATAACTGATTGTCGTTTAATTGCCAGTCACCTGAGGAACTGATTGGAGTTACTTTGATCTAAAATTAGCAAGTCGGGGGACTCATCTCAGACGCATCGTAGAGTGATTTGGGGAATTTGAAACTAGGTGGGAATTTGAAACTGGGTGGGGAGAAGGCGCTTTTTATGGCTGGTAAGTTGCTTTTTTTCAGTTCTCTAGATATTGTTTTGGTTTTATTTTTAGGCATTGTTGTTGTGTAAGCTAATCTAAGGTTTAAGACATGGCAGGCGGCTCCTTCCCCGTGTCATGCACCTCGTGTGCGATGTAGGAGATCAGGGACATATCCTCAGACCATGGATCCTGCACGTGCAAGACGTGTGTGTAGCTGCATCTCCTGTTATACCTCTTGATAGCTCTCGAGATCCGAATGGACTCACGTTAGAGCATCCGCAATGCTGAGGACGTCGTGTAATGCTTGTTCGCTGAGTTGGTCACGCAGCAGGTGAAAATTACTGAGGGAGATAGAAAGTGGGTGACCAATAGGCAAAGCAGAGGAGGAAGGCAGTGCAGATGTTCCCTGCAGTCAACTCCCTGCAAAACAGATATACGATTTGGGTACTGTTGAGGCAAACACGGGAAGGAAGCAGTGGCTGGTTCATGGCATCGTGGGAGGGGAATAGACAGGCGGTTCTGCGGAAGTAATCGATACTCCAGGACGGGATGTTGAATCACTGGTGCAAGGGTCAAGGATATCTCGGAGCGGTTGCAGGACATTCTGGGGGAGAGCGGCTGGCGGTCGTGGACACCCAGCTGTCGTGGTGCATATCGGCACCAACGGTATCCGTGAAAAACGGGATGGGGTCCGAAAAGCTGAATTCAGGGTGTTTGGAGAGAAACTAAAAAGTAGGACTTCAAAGGCAGTAACCTCAGGCTTGCTATCGGTGCCACGAGCTAGTCAGATTAGAAATATCAGTATACATAGGATGAATGGGTGGCCCCAGAGATGGTGCAAGAGGGAGATATTCAAATTCCTGGGACTTCGGAACCGGTTCTGGGGGAGGTGACACCAGTACAAACTGGAGTGTCTGCATCTGGGCAGGACTGGAACCGATGCTCTGTGGTGAGTGGGGGGGGGGGGGCGGTGTTTGCTTATGTTATTGGGGAGTGTTTAAACTAATATGGCAGGGGGATGAGAACCAATGCCGGACGATAGAGGGAAGTAAAACGGGGCAGAAATGAACGGCAGACAGGGGGACGTGTAAGACAGAGAAACCACAGTCAAAAATCAAAAAGGGCCATAGTACAGGGTATATTGACTGAGGAGAGCTCAGTAAATCGGCCCAGTAATACTAAAAGGAATAAAATGGGATGTCAACACATCAATGGAAAGTGACGCAGCAGGTTATTACATGAAGATATGGGTTTTGCGATCAGGAAAATTAGGCGAAAAGTTAAAAGGAAATATAACTTAGGAGAGGTTACTGATAGAGGTGTTAAGATTCAAAACGGCGGTATAAAAGCCAACAGAAGGGTACTTTACCTGGATGCCCGTAGTATTCGCAAAAAGGTAAATGAGTTCATGTCGCAAATCATCGTGAATGACTATGATTTAGTGGCCATTGAAACATGGTTCAAGCATGGTCACGGCTGGGTGTTAAATATCCAAGTGTATTGAACTATTCGGCAGAACAGATTGGATGGTAAGGGAGTTGGTGTAGCTCTGTTATTAAGACTATGCGATCATAAGACATAGGAGCAGAATTATTCGTCTTGGCCAATCGAGTCTGCTCCGCCACTCAATTATGGCTGATATTTTCTCATCCCCATGCTCCTGCCTTCTCCCCATAACCCCTGATCACCTTATTAATCAAGAATCGATCTGTCTCTGTCTTAATGCCACTCAGTGAATTGACCTCCATACCCTTCTGCGGAAAGAGTTCCACAGATTCACCATCCTCCGGCTGAAGAAATTCCGCCTCATCTCTGTTTTAATGGATCCTCCCTTTAGTCTGAGGTGGTGTCCTCTGGTTCTAATTTTTCCTACAAGTGGAACCATCCTCTCAATGTCCACTCTATTCAGGCCTCGCAGTATCTTGCAAGTTTCAATAAGATCCCCTCTCATCCTTCTAAACTCCAACGGCTACAGACCAAGAGTCCTCAAACGTTCCTCTTGCGACAAGGTCTTCATTCCAGGGAACATTCTTGTGAACCACCTCTGGACCCTTTCCAAGGCCAGCACATCCTTCCTTCGATACGGGCCCCAAAACCGCTCACAGTACTCCACATGGTGTCCGACCAGAGCCTTATAAAGCCTCAGAAGTAAATCCCTGGTCTTGTATTCTAGCTCTCTTGACATGGATGCTAACATTGCATTGGCCTTCTTAACTGCTGACTGAACCTGCACTTTAACGTTAAGAGAATCGTGAACAAGGACTCTGATGTCCCTTTGTGCGTCTGCTCTCCAAAGCATTTCCCCATTTAGAAAATAGTCTATGCCTAAATTCCTCCTTCCAAATTGCATAACCTCACAAATTTCCACATTGAATTGAATTTGCCACTCCATTGCCCACTCTCCTAGCTTGTCCAAGTCCTTCTGCAGCCCCCTTGCTTACTCAATACTACCTATCCCTCTGCAGATCTTTGTATCATCTCCAATATTTGCCTTCAGTAACTTCTTCAAGATCATTATAGCATATTGTAAAAAGTTGTGATCCCAGCACAGACCCCTGAGGCACGCCACTAGTCACCGTCTGCGATCCTGAAAAATACCCCTTCATCCCCACTCTCTGCCTTCTGCCAGTCAGCCAATCCTCTCACAGTCTCCGCTGTGGTAACTTGTCATAGGACTTCTTGAACTCTACATCAATCACGGCCGCTGCTTCTCCTTTGTCTAACTTGCTTGTTACCTCCTCAAAGAATTCTAACAGATTCATCAGACACGACCTCACTTTGACAACGCCGTTCTAACTCAGTCCTATTTTACCATGCCCTTCTAAGTGCTTCGTGATCTCAAATTTAATAACAGACTCTAAAGTATTACCAATGACAGAAGTCAGGCTAACCGGTCTATAATTTACTGTCTTCTACCTCCCTCCCTTCTTAAACAGTGGCGTTACATTAGCCAACTTCCAGTCCTCTGGGGCCCTTCGTGCCTCCAGTGGAGTGCAATGTGTAATGCGGCACCCTGGGAGCATTTTAAATGTAGAGGAACCGGTACACGTGCAGTGCCGTATTTTCTGTTGTAAAAGCCCATGGATTCACATTTGGCGTCAACACTTCATCTCAGAAACGGAGAATCCAGCCTCGTGCGTCCTCTAATAGTTCACATTTCGAAACAACCGTGAGCAGCAATAATTCTTGAATAAGGAGAAAACAAAAACTACCATTTCTGAAGGCCGTTGTTGGAGGTACAATTTTGTGCACTGACGTATTTTGCATTCACACGCATGCGATCAATTTTGAAATGGAATTTGATGGATAGAATCGGCAAATATACAGATCTTACAAATAGTTGTGCCAGCGATGGGTGTGCGTCAATATATCCAATCACAGAGCAGTTAAGGACATGCGTTGGTCAGCAACAATGCACGAGGATTTCGAAACAGGCCATATTTCATCAAATATATAAAAACGAGAGGGAAACATAGAAACGAGATCGAACCTATAGATATTGTGAAGACAAGTTGCGGCACGAAGTGCGATTTTCATGATTCGAAGCGTCGCTGAACACACTGAGTTTATGCAAATCATGAATGAACCTCAGCTTCAAAATCAAATTGATGATTCATTTGAAGGGCAATGATATACTGGGAAATACAATGAAGCATTAGACGGTTCAACTTTAAAATCGAACTGATCATGCTGTGGGCCATATTTCCCTCTTGTGAAAAACGAAATTACAAATTACAGCTTGTTTACCCCCCAGAACGAGCAGACTGCGTTGGTTATTTCCATAAAATTATACTGGCATTTCAGTCCTGTTACTTTTTAAAAGCCCAGGTGATAATCTCTGTCAGGATTGAACATTCAAATGTCATATTATCTTCATCATCTTTCTAAAAGCAGCAATATAAAGAAACGTAAATTGATATGTCCAAACAACCGGCTGTTTTTTCCCTCGAATCAAATATGTAAATTCTCCAGAAATAGCATCCAAAACTTTGAGACGTAAGCATCACAATCGAAACAATTTGCTGCTGCAGTTAGACCATAAGACATAGGAGCGGAAGTAAGGCCATTCGGTCCATCGAGTCCACTCCACCATTCAATCATGGCTGATTTCAACTCCATTTACCAGCTCTCTCTCCATAGCCCTTAATTCCTCGAGAAATCAAGAATTTATCAACTTCTGTCTGAAAGACACTCAACGTACCGGCTTTCATTGCACTCTGTGGCAATGAATTCCTCAGAGCCAACACTCTCTGGCTGAAGAAATGTCTCCTCATCTCTGTTCTAAAGTGACTCCCTTTTATTCTAAGGCTGTGCCCCCGGGTCCTAGTCTCCCCTGCTAATGGAAACGACTTGCCTACATCCACCGTATCTAAGCCATGCATTATCTTGTAAGTTTCTATTAGATCGCCCCTCAACCTCCTAAACTCCAATGAATATAATCCCAGGATCCTCAGACGTTCATCGTATGTTAGGCCTACCATTCCTGGGATCATCCGTGTGAATCTCCGCTGGACACGCTACAGTGCCAGTATGTCCTTCCTGAGGTGTGGGGCCCAAAATTGCTCACAGTATTCTAAATGGGGCCTAACTAATGCTTTATAAAGCTTCAGAAGTACATCCCTGCATTTATATCCCAAGCCTCTTGATATAAATGACAACATTGCATTTGCTTTCTTAATTACGGACTCAACCTGCAAGTTTACCTTTAGAGAATCCTGGACTCGGACGCCCAAGTCCCTTTGCACTTCAGCATTATGAATTCTGTCACCGTTTAGAAAGTAGTCCATGCCTCTATTCTTTTTTCCAAAGTGCAAGACCTCGCACCTGCCCACGTTGATTTGCATCAGCCATTTCTTGGACCACTCTCCTAAACTGTCTAAATCTTTCCGCAGCCTCCCCACCTCCTCCATACTACCTGCCCCTCCACCTAGCTTTGTATCATCGGCAAACTTAGCCAGAATTCCCCCAGTCCCGTCATCTAGATCGTTAATATATAAGGAGAACAGCTGTGGCCCCAACACTGAACCCTGCGGGACACCACTCGTCACCGGTTGCCATTCCGAAAAATAACCTTTTATCCCAACTCTCTGCCGTCTGCCTGACAGCCAATCGTCAATCCATGTTAGTACCTTTCCTCGAATACCATGGGCCCTTATTTTACTCAGCAGTCTCCCGTGAGGCACCTTATCAAAGGCCTTTTGGAAGTCAAGATAGATAACATCCATTGGCTCTCCTTGGTCTAACCTATTTGTTATCTCTTCAAAGAACTCTAACAGGTTTGTCAGGCACGACCGCCCCTGATTAAATCCATGCTGACTTGTCCTAATCCGACCCTGCACTTCCAAGAATTTAGAAATCTCATTCTTAACAATGGATTCTAGAATCTTGCCAACAACCGAGGTTATGCTAATTGGCCTATAATTTCCCATATTTTTCCTTGTTCCTTTCTTGAACAGGGGGGTTACAACAGCGATTTTCCAATCCTCTGGGACTTTTCCTGACTCCAGTGACTTTTGAAAGATCATAACTAACGCCTCCACTATTGCTTCAGCTATCTCCTTTAGAACTCTAGGATGTAGCCCATCTGGCCTGGAGATTTGTCAATTTTTAGACCTCTTAGCTTCTCTAGCACTTTCTCCTTTGTGATGGCTACCATATTCAACTCTGCCCCCTGACTCTCCGGAATGGTTGAGATATTACTCATGTGTTCTACTGTGAAGACTGTCGCAAAGTACTTATTTAGTTCCTCAGCTATGTCCTTGTCTCCCATCACAAAATCACCAACGTCATTTTGGAGCGGCCCAATGTCAACTTTTGCCTCCCGTTTGTTTTTATGTATTTAAAGAAACTTTTACTATCATTCCTAACGTTACTGGCTAGCCTACCTTCATATTTGATCCTCTCTTTCCTTATTTCTCTCTTTGTTATCCTCTTTGTTTTTGTAGCCTTCCCAATCTTCTGACATCCCACTACTCTTTGCCACATTACAGACTTTCTCTTTTGCTTTGATGCATTCCCTTAGTTCCTTTGTCAGCCAAGGCTGCCTAATCCCCCCCCCCCCCTCTGATAACCTTTCTTTTCGTTGGGATGAACCTCTGTACTGTGTCCTCAATTACTCCCAGAAACTCCTGCCATTGCTGTTCTACTGCCTTTCCCACTAGGCTCTGCTCCCAGTCAATTTTCGTCAGTTCCTCCCTCATGCCCCTGTAGTTACCTTTATTTAACTGTAAGACCTTTACATCTGATTCTACCTTCTTTCTTTCAAATTGGATATTAAATTCTACCATATTCTGATCCCTGCCTCCTAAGTGTTCCCTTACTTTAAGATCTTTAATCAAGTCTGGCTCATTACATAACACTAAGTCCAGAATGGTCTGTTCCCTCTTGGGCTCCATCACAAGCTGTTCCAAAAAGCCGTCCTGTAAACATTCAATGAATTCCTTTTCCTTGGGTCCACTGGCAGCATTATTTACCCAGTCCACCTGCACATTGAAGTCCCCCATGATTACTGTGACCTTGCCTTTCTGACATGCACTTTCTATTTCGTGCTGCATTTTGTGCCCCGGTCCTGACCACTGTTAGGAGGCCTGTACATAACTCCCAATATGTTTTTTTGCCTTTCTGGTACCCACACAGACTCCACATCATTTGCCCCTCTGTCGTTTAGTGCGATTGATTTAATTTCATTCCTAATTAACAAGGCAACCCCGCCCCCTCTGCCCACCTCTCTGTCTTTTCGATATGTTGTGAATCCCTGGATGTTTAAATGCCAGTCCTGAACCCCCTGCAACCAGGTCTCTGTGATGCCTACAATCTGGGCCACAAGCACATCTACCTTGTTCCGTACACTACGCGTATTTAAATATAGCACCTTTAATTCTCTATTGAACATCCCTTTTTGTTTTCTTAGTGTGGTGGACCTTGGTTTACTGAGCCTTTCCATACACTGTGTCATATTTTGTGGGATGGGGACAATCGTAACCACTGTTGAGTTTTGTCTGTTCGTGTTTTTTTGTATTCCTAAGCAGCTACGCTCCCCACTGATGACTTCGCCTCTTGGTTCCCTAACTTTCCCTCCCTCCTCCCCCCCCCCCAATCTTTAGTTTAAAGTCCTATTGACCACCCTATTTACTCTTTTCGTCAGAACACGGGTCCCAGCTCAATTCAAGTGGAGTCCATCCCAACGGTATAGGTCCCCCCTGTCCCAAAACTGATGCCAGTGTCCCATGAAAAGGAACCCCTCATTCCCACACCACTCTTTCAGCCACGTGTTAACTTCCCTTATTCTTGCCTCCCTGTGCCAATTTGCACGTGGCTCGGGCAGTAATCCGGAGAAAATCACCCTTGACCACCTGTTTTTTAATTTGAATCCTAGCTCTTTATAATCTCGAAATAGGTCCTCTTTCCTAGACTTGCCTATGTTGTTGGTACCGACATGGACCACAACAATTGGGAACTGGAGCTGGATTGGAAGAACTTCGGATCATTCGGGAGGCAGAAGGGGTCATAGATAGCAGCTTCAGGGAATTAGTTACACCAAAGATTGGAGATAGGTGGGTAACTGTAAGAGGGACTGGGAATAAGCAGTCAGTGCAGGGATCCCCTGCGGTCGTTCCCCTGAGAAACAAGTATACCGCTTTGGATACTTGTGGGGGGGCGACTTACCAGGGGTAAGCCATGGGGTACGGGCCTCTGGCACGGAGTCTGTCCCTGTTGCTCAGAAGGGAAGGGGGGAGAGGAGCAGAGCATTAGTAATTGGGGACTCGATAGTCAGGGGCACAGATAGGAGATTTTGTGGGAGCGTGAGAGACTCACGTTTGGTATGTTGCCTCCCAGGTGCAAGGGTACGTGATGTCTCGGATCGTGTTTTCCGGGTCCTCAGGGGGGAGGGGGAGCAGCCCCAAGTCGTGGTCCACATTGGCACTAACGACATAGGTAGGAAAGGGGACAAGGATGTCAGGCAGGCTTTCAGGGAGCTAGGATGGAAGCTCAGAACTAGAACAAACAGAGTTGTTATCTCTGGGTTGTTGCCCGTGCCACGTATAGTGAGATGAGGAATAGGGAGAGAGAGCATTTAAACACGTGGCTACAGGGATGGTGCAGGCGGGAGGGATTCAGATTTTTGGATAACTGGGGCTCTTTCTGGGGAAGGTGGGACCTCTACAGACAGGATGGTCTACATCTGAACCTGAGGGGCACAGATATCCTGGGGGGGAGATTTGTTAGTGCTCTTTGGGGGGGGGGGGGTTTAAACTAATGCAGCAGGGGCATGGGAACCTGGATTGTAGTTTTAGGGTAAGGGAGAATGAGAGTATAGAGGTCAGGAGCACAGATTTGACGTCGCAGGAGGGGGCCAGTGTTCAGGTAGGTGGTTTGAAGTGTGTCTACTTCAATGCCAGGAGTATACGAAACAAGGTAGGGGAACTGGCAGCATGGGTTGGTACCTGGGACTTCGATGTTGTGGCCATTTCGGAGACATGGAGAGAGCAGGGACAGGAAGGGATGTTGCAGGTTCCGGGGTTTAGGTGTTTTAGTAAGCTCAGGGAAGGAGGCAAAAGAGGGGGAGGTGTGGCGCTGCTAGTCAAGAGCAGTATTACGGTGGCGGAGAGGATGCTAGATGGGGACTCTTCTTCCGAGGTAGTATGGGCTGAAGTTAGAAACAGGAAAGGAGAGGTCACCCTGTTGGGAGTTTTTTATAGGCCTCCTAATAGTTCTAGGGATGTAGAGGAAAGGATGGCGAAGATGATTCTGGATATGAGCGAAAGTAACAGGGTAGTTATTATGGGAGACTTTAACTTTCCAAATATTGACTGGAAAAGATGTAGTTCGAGTACAATAGATGGTCGTTTTTTGTACAGTGTGTGCAGGAGGGTTTCCTGAAACAATATGTTGACAGGCCAACAAGAGGCGAGGCCACGTTGGATTTGGTTTTGGGTAATGAACCAGGCCAGGTGTTGGATTTGGAGGTAGGAGAGCACTTTGGGGACAGTGACCACAATTCGGTGACGATTACGTTAATGATGGAAAGGGATAAGTATACACCGCAGGGCAAGAGTTATAGCTGGGGGAAGGGCAATTATGATGCCATTAGACGTGACTTGGGGGGGGATAAGGTGGAGAAGTAGGCTGCAAGTGTTGGACACACTGGATAAGTGGAGCTTGTTCAAGGATCAGCTACTGCGTGTTCTTGATAAGTATGTACCGGTCAGACAGGGAGGAAGGCATCGAGCGAGGGAACCGTGGTTTACCAAGGAAGTGGAATCTCTTGTTAAGAGGAAGAAGGAGGCCTATGTGAAGATGAAGTGTGAAGTTTCGGTTGGGGCGATGGATAGTTACAAGGTAGCGAGGAAGGATCTAAAGAGAGAGCTAAGACGAGCAAGGAGGGGACATGAGAAGCATTTGGCAGGAAGGATCAAGGAAAACCCAAAAGCTTTCTCTAGGTATGTCAGGAATAAGCGAATGACTAGGGAAAGAGTTGGACCAGTCAAGGACAGGGATGGGAAATTGTGTGTGGAGTCTGAAGAGATAGGCGAGATACTAAATGAATATTTTTCGTCAGTATTCACTCAGGAAAAAGATAATGTTGTGGAGGAGAATGCTGAGCCCCAGGCTAATAGAATAGATGGCATTGAGGTACGTAGGGAAGAGGTGTTGGCAATTCTGGACAGGCTGAAAATAGATAAGTCCCCGGGACTTGATGGGATTTATCCGAGGATTCTCTGGGAGGCCAGGGAAGAGATTGCTGGACCTTTGGCTTTGATTTGTACGTCATGATTGGCTACAGGAATAGTGCCAGAGGACTGGAGGACAGCAAATGTGGTCCCTTTGTTCAAAAAGGGGAGCAGAGACAACCCCGGCAACCATAGATTGGTGAGCCTCACGTCTGTAGTGGGTAAAGTCTTGGAGGGGATTATAAGAGACAAGATTTATAATCATCTAGATAGGAATAATATGATCAGGGATAGTCAGCATGGCTTTGTGAAGGGTAGGTCGTGCCTCACAAACCTTATTGAGTTCTTTGAGAAGGTGACTGAACAGGTAGACGAGGGTAGAGCAGTTGATGTGGTGTATATGGATTTCAGCAAAGCGTTTGATAAGGTTCCCCACGGTAGGCTATTGCAAAAGATACGGAGGCTGGGGATTGAGGGTGATTTAGAGATGTGGATCAGAAATTGGCTAGCTGAAAGAAGACAGAGGGTGGTGGTTGATGGGAAATGTTCAGAATGGAGTACAGTCACAAGCGGAGTACCACAAGGATCTGTTCTGGGGCCGTTGCTGTTTGTCATTTTTATCAATGACCTAGAGGAAGGCGCAGAAGGGTGGGTGAGTAAATTTGCAGACGATACTGAAGTCGGTGGTGTTGTCGATAGTGTGGAAGGATGTAGCAGGTTACAGAGGGATATAGATAAGCTGCAGAGCTGGGCTGAGAGGTGGCAAATGGAGTTTTATGTAGAGAAGTGTGAGGTGATTCACTTTGGAAGGAATAACAGGAATGCGGAATATTTGGCTAATGGTAAAGTTCTTGAAAGTGTGGATGAGCAGAGGGATCTAGGTGTCCATGTACATAGATCCCTGAAAGTTGCCACCCAGGTTGATAGGGTTGTGAAGAAGGCCTATGGAGTGTTGGCCTTTATTGGTAGAGGGATTGAGTTCCGGTGTCGGGAGGTCATGTTGCAGCTGTACAGAACTCTGGTACGGCCGCATTTGGAGTATTGCGTACAGTTCTGGTCACCGCATTATAGGAAGGGCGTGGAGGCTTTGGAGCGGGTGCAGAGGAGATTTACCAGGATGTTGCCTGGTATGGAGGGAAAATCTTATGAGGAAAGGCTGATGGACTTGAGGTTGTTTTCGTTGGAGAGAAGCAGGTTAAGGGGAGACTTAATAGAGGCATACAAAATGATCAGGGGGTTGGATAGGGTGGACAGTGAGAGCCTTCTCCCGCGGATGGATATGGCTGGCACGAGGGGACATAACTTTAAACTGAGGGGTAATAGATATAGGACAGAGGTCAGAGGTAGGTTCTTTACGCAAAGAGTAGTGAGGCCGTGGAATGCCCTACCTGCTACAGTAGTGAACTCGCCAACATTGAGGGCATTGAAAAGTTTATTGGATAAACATATGGATGATAATGGCATAGTGTAGGTTAGATGGCTTTTGTTTCGGTGCAACATCGTGGGCCGAAGGGCCTGTACTGCGCTGTTTTGTTCTATGTTCTATGTAACTGGATCCTCCCCCTCCCTCTCCAGTATCCTTTCAAGCCGGTCAGAGATGTCCCGCTCCCTAGCACCGGGCAGGCAACATACCATGCGGGACTCTTTATCCTGCTCACAAAGGATACTATCTATCCCCCTGATAATAGAATCCCCTACAACTACAATTTGCCTATTCACTCCCTCCCCTTGAATGGCCTGCTGAACTATGATGCCTTGGTCAGCTGACTCATCCTTCTTGCAGCCCTTTTCGCCATCGACACAGGGTGCAAGTGCCTCATACCTGTTGGACAGAGTCAAGGGCTGAGGCTCCTGAGTTCCAGACTGCTGGTTCCCGTTACCTGCCTGACTTGCAGTCACACCTGCTGTCCCTGGCCACTGGCAGGATTTAAACTACTTACTCTGACAGGTGTGACTGCCTCCTGAAACACAGTGTTCAGGTAAGTCTCCCCCTCCCGGATGTGCCTCAGTGTTTGAAGCTCAGACTCCAGCTCATCAACTGTGAGCCCGAGCTCTTCGTGCAGCCAACACTGACTGCAGATGTGGTCGCTGTCGCTCGCAATGGGATCTGCTAGCCCCCACATCAAGCAGCTCAAGCACATCACATGACCAGCCATCACTAATTAATTAATTAGATTAATTTAAGTTTATGGTGGGGGCTGCTTCAGCCAATCAGACACTAATCTACACTAATCTGCACTGCACTTTTAACTGAAAAACAGCACAATTAGATTAACCACTTACCTTTCCTGGTTACCTCACTGCACCAAACTACCAAATTCTCACTGCCTGTATCTCTCACTCAGGCTTTGTCTCCTTGACATGTGCAATGCTAATAATATAATATAATAATGCTAATAATAATATAATATGGCACTTACCTCACACCAATTGATCTTATTATTAGGTTCGAGGAGGAGGGTTGGTGGGAGACAATACACGAGTAGTGTCTCGTGTTTCCTCTCCACCAGAATTTATTGGTTGGGGAGGTGGCTTCCCAGAGGTCCGCGGGTCGATCTTCCGGTTTCCGCCTTATATTAAAAATAAAATAAAAAATAAAACAGAAAAGAAGAACAGAAACGGGACCAGGTAAGTGCTTTTAAAGTAAAAACTTACATCCCAGAAATCCCTTGCGCATCGCTCCCGCCGTAATCCAAAGGCCTGCTCCTGTAAAGATAAGTGTTTTCAAAGTAAAAACTTACCTCCCAGAAACCCCACTTCCGCACTGCTCCCGCCGAAATCCAAAGGCCTGCTCCTGTAAAGGTAAGTGTTTTTAAAGTAAAAACTTACCTCCTAGAAAGCCCTTGCGCTCCGCTCCCGCCGAAATCCAAAGGCCTGCTCCAGTAAAGGTAAGTGTTTTTAAAGTAAAAACTTACCTCCCAGAAAGCCCTTTCGCACCGCTCCCGCCGAAATCCAAAGGATGTTCGAAGTTTTACATTCAATCAGTATTGCGTCTGACATAGAACATAGAAAATACAGCACAGAACAGGCCCTTCGGCACACGATGTTGTGGCGAACAATTCTCCTGGATTAAGAACACATTAATCTACACCCCATCATTCTACCATAATCAATGTACCTATCCAATAGTCGCTTGAATGTCCCTAATTATTCTGACTCAACTACTTCCATTGGCGGTGCATTCCATGCCCCCCACTACTCTCTGGGTAAAGAACCTACCTCTGGCACCCCCACCCCCTATATCTTCCACCATTCACCTTAAATTTATGTCCCCTTGTAATGGTTTGTTCTACCCGGGGAAAAAGTCACTGACTGACTACACTATCGATCATCTTATAAACCTCTATCAAGTCTCCCCTCATCCTTCTCCGTTCTGATGAGAAAAGGCCTAGCACCCTCAACTTTGCCTCTGAAGGCCTAATCTCCATTCGCGGCAACATCCTGGTAAATCTCCTTTGCATCTTTTCCAAAGCGCCCACATCCTTCCTAAAATGAGGCGACCAGACCTACACACAGTATTCCAAATGTGGCCTTACCAAGGTTTTGTACAGCTGCAGCATCAGCTTACGCCTCTTAAATTCCATCCCTCTGCTAATGAACGCTGTCACATCACAAACCTTCTTCACAGCTCTATACGCTTGAGTGGCAACTTTCAAAGGTCTATGTACATAGACCAAAGATCTCTCTGCTCCTCCACATTGGCAAGAACCGTACCGTTAGCCCTGTATACCGAATTCATATTTATCCATCAAAATTGACAACCTCACAGTTTTCAGGGTTAAACTCCATTTGCCACTTCTCAGCCCAACCCTAATCCTATTTATGTCTCTTTGCAGCCGCCAACAAACCTCCTCACGATCCACAACTCCACCAATCTTCGTATCGTCTGCAAATTTACTGACCCACCTTTCAACTCTCTCATCCAACGCATTGATGAAAATGACAAACAGCAGATGGCCTAGAACTGATCGCTGCGGTATGCCACTGGTAACTGGGTGCCAGGCTGAATATTTGCCATCCACCACCACTCTCTGACTTCTACCGGTTTGCCAGTTCGTTATCTAACTGGCCAAATTTTCCACTATCCCATACGTCCTTACTTTCTGCATAAGTCTACCATGGGGAACATAAACAAATGCCTTACTAAAATCCATGTACACTACATCCACTGCTTTACCTTCATCCATGTGCCTGGGCATCTCCTCAAAGAATTCAATAAGACTTGTGAGGCAAGACCTACCCTTCACAAACACGTGCAGACTATCCCTATTCAAGCAGCGGTCATATATGATTTTCAAGGAGCGAAACGTATCAAGCAAAGCCAATATGGATAAACGATGGGTGTTTCATGGAGTTGTCTAATTGTGCTGAACCTGACATTAACGTGGAGGTACTGTATGACGTTTCCCTAGTATATCGTTCGCTCTATCTATCTGAACCTCCCTCTCTCACCAGCCGGATGCAATTTGATACGTTTGTGCTTTTGTGTCTATGTTTTCCTGTGTACAAATATGATTTTCCATTAATAAGAGTGAGGGAATGGAAGTAATCAGCAAGATTCGTTGAGAGATATAGTCAGACCAAGGCAAATAAAGATACTTTGAAATTGTGTTAATCAATCTAACGTACTGAACACAATGACTACTTTTACAACATGTAGCTCGAATCACTTTCTTTGCTTCAAGATATTTGCACGACATTGCAGAAGTTGTGGTCAGAAAATAATGATGAACATTTGCTATTATGACATGTATTACATTGCAACAGTCCATGTCTGACTCAGAAATAGGCAGCACAAAGCCTTCGACAACAGTCAACAATCGATTTCTAGATATGCCTGTGCAATATACTGTCTTAATGTGGTTTGGACCATACGACTTTTACTGGCTGTAAGTAAGAGTCAATTACATAATAACTGATTCTAAATAAGATGATGTTGGAATATGTTTTCAATCTTGCTGTAAACCTAAAAATATGCAACTTTAAAAACTTCTATTGGTTTTACTTTGGTTTAAAGTATCTACACTATATCAGAATAAAACCACACTGATCGATGGGTTTAATAATCTTTATTCGTGTCACAAATAGGCTGAGATTTACGTTGCGAGGAAGTTACTGTTGAAATCCACTTAGTCGCCACACTCCGGCGCCTGTTAGATTGATGTACATGTACTTGTGGCTTGACGATGTATTATGTGCTTTCCGGATCTTTCTTCGACATCATCTGTTGCATTTCCATGTGCCGCCTTGTCGGGCTCTGCTTGCTGTTCTTTACAACATGGGAATTGTTGATATTGTTCACAAGTCTTTTCTTATGTTTTACAACGCGAAAAAAGGACAAAGATGGTAGGGAAGCAATCATGAAATCATCGTATCCCTGCTTGGAATTGGGAGGGATTAAAGGATGAAGAGAAAGTACTTTGTTCACATCAAAATGACTAATGTGGTGAGGGTAGTAATAGTTTAAAATATCTGGAAACAGGATTATTTTTTCTAGGCTTAAATGGCAGCATTAGGGTAAAAAGAATATTTCATTACATCGATGTATTTCCAAAGGAGATGGAACAAAAATCTGAACGGTTGTTGAGAAATCTTATCGAAAATTATGCTGATATTTACAAAATTTTCTGATATCTGTGGTCATAACTGGTTTAACACAGGGCTAAATCGCTGGCACTGAAAGCAGCCAAGGCAGGTCAGCAGCACGGTTCAATTCCCATCCCAGCCTCCCCAACGGGCGCTTGAATGAGGCGACTATGTGCTTTATACAGTAAATACATTTGAAGCCTACTTGTGACAATAAGCGATTTTAATTTCATTTCGCTATATATGTACAAACAAATCTGCATAGTCATAAGTCTATAGAGAAAAAAAAAGCAGCGGTTAAGATTAGCAAGCTGAATACAAGGGCATAAACACATCAAATTTCCAGACAAGGAAACAGAAACAGAAATATATTTTCCACTGAGAAAGAAATAAAAACGTTCTGGCATGCCTCGCCAGAACGTTTCAATGGCACATGGGGCAGAACGTAGAAAATTCGAACATCAGAGTCACAAACATGAGCTGTCCAGCATCAGAGTCACTGTTATGGGTTTTCGTCACATATCCAGAAGGAAATGTGCTGAGAGTTGGGTACCGATACATAACGGGAACTTAGAAACAGTGTGATGTTTGACCAGTGGTATATATGAAGGACGAGAGGCAGAATGACAGGTAATTCCCAGATATATTGTAAACAAAAAGAGGAAGTGCAAGAATTGGAGCATTCTTGAGGATTTATGATGCATGCGGTAATCACATTTCTGAACAAAGTGTGATAATTTAATCATCCGAATATTGAATAGCTAATTGTTCATCATTTTGAAGTACATCAAAAGACTTGTAAATGTACAGACGCATAACACGGAACCGCTTTAATATAAACCGAAAGATGCATTTGCGGGGCTTAGTAACCTCTCGCAGAAAAAGAACACAAACAACGTAACGCTATTTAAGCATCTCGGCTGTGGTTGAGGTGATTATTAACATACAAGTACGTTGGAATGCTTCTCCTGTGTTATTTTTTCTTTTTAAGAGCATAAGAACAGAAGAACGAAGAGCAGGAGTAGGCCATCTGGCCCCTCGAGCCTGCTCCGCAATTCAATGTGGTCATCGCTGATCTTTTCTTGACTCAGCTCCACTTTCCAGCGCGATGACCATAATCCTGCATCCCTTTATTCTTCAAATAACTATCTATCTTAATCTTACAACCATTTAATGAAGGAGCCTCAACTGCATCACTGAGTCACTGCAAGTATTTCACAGATTCACAACCCATTGGGTGAAGAGGTTGCTCCTAAACTCAGTTCCAAATCTCCTCCCCTTTATTTTGAGGCTATGCCCCCTAGTTCTGCTTTCACCCGCCAGTGGAAACAACCTGCCCGCATTTATCCCATCTGTTCCCTTCATAATTTTATATGTTTCAATAAGGTCGCCCCGCATCATTCTATATTCCAATGGTTACAGTCCCAGTCTACACAACCTCTTCTCGAATCCAACCCCTTCTGCTCTGGGATTAACCAATTGAATCTCCTCTGCACACTCTTCAGCGCCAGCACGTCCTTTCTCAGGTAAGGAGAACAAAACTGAACACAATTCTCCAGGCGTGGCCTCCCTAACACCTTATACAATTGCAGCACAGCCTCCCAAGTCTCAAACGTCCCTCTCGCAATGAAGGCCAAAACTACATTTGTCTTCTGAATCACTAGTTACATCTGTAAACCAACATTTTGCGACTCATGCACTAGCACAACCAGTTCGCTCTGCACAGCAGAATATTTTAATATTTTATCCTTTAAATAATAATCCCTTTTGCTGTTATTCCTACCAAAATAAATAACCACACATTTGTCAACATTGTATTCCAGTTGCCAGGCCCATTCACTTAACCTATCCAAGTCCCTCTGCATACTTCCGGTATCCTCCACACTTTTTGTTTTATCGTCTGCAATCTTGGACACATTGCACTTGCTCCCCAACTCCAAATAATCATTGTAAATTGTGAACAATTGTGGGCCCAGAACTGATCCCTCAGAGACACCACGAGCTACTGATTGCCAAGCATAGAAACACCCATTCATTCCCATTCTTTGCTTTCTGTTAATTAACCAATCCTCTATCCATGCTACTACTTTACCCTGAATGCCATGCATCTTTATGAGGTGTTTATATCTGAAAAATACTCGGACAATAGTTGTATCTTTTTTTACTTAATGTACTTCGTGTTACATGCTTAAAACTATTGCTTTGAACAAATGTACGATCTTCTGTCCAAACAGCCTTTTGAGACTTTATTTAGATGAATTGGTCACAGAAAGGTTTGAGAAACAGATAAAATACATTAGTAGGTATACGCATCGGACGAAACACGTTTATGTTTCTGCGAGCAAACTAATTGAAAATATTTCAACGTGGAGGCAATATTAATGCGCTTTTCAGAATGGGAAATACATCAAAACGTGCAAATCTGGAAGCAAATAATTACTTCACTGAAGAGAGATTTTTGACCTACCGACTGACAATAATTTTTTATTAATATTTCGGGTGCTCTCCTCCGAAATCAAAGCTATTATATCCTGTACATCTAATCAAAATGTTGTGCTACATTTGGTAGCATTGCATGGTTTGGCGGGAAAGTGCGGAGTTGCGTTTCTGTAATCGATTTTACCATGAAGGGCATGTAACCTGGCTTGATGTGGCTGAAATATAGCTTTTTCACCTTGTGGTTATCCAATTACGGTAAATTCCATAGTACATTGGAAGACCTGCCTTAAAGGGCAGGACGATACCCAATAATTATGTAGTCTCCTGGCCATAATTGCGGCGTTAAATCGCCTTCAGCAGAATATTTTGAACAAAAGAATCGGGGAAAGCGCAAATGTTTTTAAGCCACATGCAGCAACAGGTGGATAAATCTCACAGGATGGAAGTGCTTCGTTTTTTCTAAATTGGTGGACGAACGGAAGCGACCTGAAAAGGTCAATCGAATTTAATGTGTCCAAAGTGTTTTGTCGAGCTGTCACGAAAACATATGTATGTAACTGTTAAGTTATTAAGAATAAATAATAGTTCTCATTGGTTAACTTTGCTCGGTCTGTCCATTTCTCTATCAAACAGTCTCACTCGTGCTATTTCTTTCTTTCTGTTCATTCCTGTATCATGCAAAATCACACTTGCACACACACAAACACAGAAGGACACATAGACATACGCAAACATATATCCGCAGATAAATAATTAAGAAGAGTTGCAAAGGGAAAATGCATGCAAACATGAACAGATGGTGAAAGAGCGAGAGAGAGAGAGATACGGTGAGAGATTAAGGGGAAAAAGGGCGATGTAGACATTCAGAATTGCACACATCCCGACACGCAAAGGCGGACAATGAGAACGACATGTAAAAGACGACGCATTTACTCGGCATAGGTGGAACGGAATTTCACATCGGTACTTGCATTCAGAGGACCAATTGGTCAGAGCAAGGTACAGATAACAAACTAGAAGTGAATAGTTATGCCGGCACCAAGAGCCGCATTCACAAAAATCGTAATGGAAAGGTAGTTAACGTAACCACCGTGAAACATATTTCAATAAGTTAGTCTAATTACATATGCGGCACTTATTTCATTTGAGCTGCAGTTTACATAGCCCTGTAAGGTACACGTTCGTTCACTGAAAACTATACATGAATTTTGTTGATTATAAAGTAATAATCAGTCACAGTCTTAGGACTCATTGCCGAAGTAATGGGTGAATCAAAATGTATGAGGCCCAAATTAACAATTGATTTGCGAAAAGTTCGGACAATCTCAGGTGAACTAAAAGTTCAAAAGATAGACAACTGGAAGGCAATTGACTAGTTTCGATACAGAACCGGATTGACATCATCTTTAATCATAGCGCGCAGTGCAACCACAGGCACAAAATCCCTTCTCTGCACGTACATGTAACCCCGGTGGGCGGCCGAAGACCAGCATTGCCCAACATGCAAGGAACCATGCCAGCCGCAAAGGCCGGGTGTCCTGGCCGCTGATGCCATCATCGACCCAAGCCCTGTGCTGAATTCGGCGGATTGTTGTCTAAAAGTGTCATTGTTGGTGCCCCCCCCCCACTACCCCCAACCCCCCCCCTCCCCCCAACCCCCCCCCCCCCCCCCCCCACACACACACACCATGACAATGACTTGCGCAACAGACGGGAGAGGGAGACGAACGGAGGAGGACTACCAGACCTACAGACCGTCACCATGGCCAAGCAGCGGGCACTGAACGTGGTCGGCGGCCCAGACAAATGGGAAGTCGCCGACGCGGAGGGTCTCGTTGGTGGGCGACCCAGTGAGACCCTGCTCAGTTGCGGTTCCCCATTACACAGGTGTGGCCAACCCTGTCCCCCGTCCCTCTCTTCCCACACACCACCCCCCCCGCACACCTCTCACGCCCCTCAACCCACAGCCCTGACCCCACCAAACGCACCGTAAACACACATGTTCCACGTCCTGACGTCTTCAGATACTCCTGACCCCCCCCTCCCACACACCAGCCACACCCCGCTCAACCCACTCCCCCTCACCCCCAACATTCAGCCATTTCCTCCTCAACCCAACCACCCCTCACCCGCACAAACCGCACACTCCCTTAAATCCTCATCCCACCCACCCCCAGGCCTCAACTTTCACCCTCTGCACCGAACAGCCCCTCCCCACGCACCTCCGTCCCGCTGTCTAACCATTGATGTATTCTTATATCTTTCAGGACCTGCCGGATTTGGGACCGGTCTATCCGGAGCCCCCTCCCCAAGCCAGTGTCAGAGACCCTGCACTCCAGGTGGCCAAGCACTGACGGGGTGAGCAGCCAGAACAGCATCTCACTGCCCGACACTGAGGAGACCCCGGTGTTCGTGTCGGAGGATGACACGGAGTTTCCGGCACAGCTGTCGTTAAACTCGTCGCCATCTCAGAGTCTTTTACCTCGATTGGTAACTTCAGTGAAGTGTCTCCTGGGACACTTTTGGTGGCCACGATATATTTCATCCGGCACAGCAGGTGGAAGTAGTGGAAGCCAAGGAGCCGGACGGTCGTACCGCAGGTCGCCCCAGGAAGCAGCTGCCATCCAGACCGGTCCCGGGTCCTGGAACATCTAGTCCCACCTACAGTGGAGATGCAGTCAGAGACCAGGCACGTCAAGAGAAAATGACGGCCTGTTCCAGCACCTGAAGGCACAGGTGGAGGGGTCCATCCGCGTGCAGGAGCAGGTGAGCAAGCGTATCACGCAGCCGACACCACACGGGTGGCGTCCGTCGCTGAGGCAATCGGCCGACTGTGTCGGATATGCGTCAGCCTATAGAAGGCGTGGCACATTCTGTGCAGGCGGGTGCCGGGCACAGGACAAGTCTTCCCTCTCACAGGGCGCCATGTGCGTGCCAGAGACACCTGGAAATGAAAACGGCGCTCCTCAGCATGGCCCCGTCGCAGCACGCCATTGTTGCAAACGTTGGCGACATTTGCCAGGCGCTAGCCTGCATGGCGCAGACTCAGAAGATGGAGTCCCACACACATACGGAGGTGGCCCACATCCAGAGGGACGTAGCCCATTAACAGCCTGGTGTGGCGCAGACCCAGAGGACCTGGCCCACACCCGAAGGGACTTGGCACAGTCACTGGCAGATGTGGCACGGACCCTCACTGTGGTATCGCATTCCCAGAGATGGTCCACTCCCAATGCTCCATGACAGCGAACGTGCAGTTCCAGGGCGGGAGCATCAGAGAGAGCATCCAGGACTGGCAACGCCCAGTGGTGGCGGGGCCATTGGTGGATGCCCGTTCGCACCACCGTCTCATGGAGTAGCCTAGGGGCTATTGGGCAAACCGAGGGAGGAGGAGGTACTGGGGCTTGTGCCGTTGACTCCCGCAGGTGAGGTGCCGGAAGTGCGCAGCACCTCAAACTCCCCTCACCCTCCTGTCTGTGTTGCATTTGGTGGAAGCGGGTAGAACAGGGCGGCAGCATACCATCCGGGACGCCTAACAAGCATCCGGGCCCATTCAAACCATGTGGCCCCAGGTGTCGGGCGCCAAAGGGGAGGCTTGTTGTAGGGCAGGAGTCACAGCAGGCCATCTCCTTGCCTGCTGTACCCTATGGGGATCGACCTAGGCATAGTGTTAGGGTCCGTAAGGCCAGAAAGTTAGACAACAGTTAGTTGGCACGGGTGCAGGGCACAGTTGAGTTATAAGGGATAGGGCACAGACTGTATTTATTTGTTCACAATAAGCTCCGCTTAACACAGTTAAAACCAAACTCAATGCGTGGCTGATGTTTGTAGGGATGGCGCGGTCAGTGCTGGCCAGTGGGACTGTGGGCTGGGGTACGAGTGGGTGGGACTGAGTGGGTGGACCGTGCTAAACCCACCCGCCCACGCCCCGACCGTCCTCAGCACCGCCACCACAGAGATTCGACAGGACCGTGTGATCGACTGGCCTCTGGATAGGCGTCATCAGCTACGGCGTCATGCATGCCCTCGATCACCCACTGGATCCGGGCATCCCGGCGATTGCAGCAAACACCGCCGCCTATGCATCCTGGTCGGCGCGGCTCACATGGTACTGGCCCGCCTGCGCATATAGCGAGTCCGGGACGGCACGGATGCACCTGTGCGCCGATGTCAGTAAGCTCCCAGACAGGTCTCCACTTGATGACTGGAAGGACCACGTGGCAAAAAGTTGTGGGTGACCGTCACCTTGAAAGTCACCGGGAGTGGGCGTCCTCCCCAATACACCCGCGGTACCAGGGGTGCAATCATCTGGCAGCTGTGTCTTACAGTCTCTCTGCTCATCTTCAGTCTCCAGCGGCATGCGTGGTCCGGCTGGTCCTCAGACGACATGGCGTTGCGGTACACGCATGGAATCGTCAGGTGATCCCTTGGCACCTCCACCCCCTCGGCCTGTTGGTCGGCCCGCCCTCCAGCATAAGTGCGCCTGCAACCTGTCCCTCTGCGGCCAGTCCCTCTGTTACAGGCGCCGCCTCCTCTCTCAGCGGGCTCTGGTCACGCTGCCGCAGGGCATCATGCAGAACTGCGGCTATCGCCAGGGCGACCAGCATCCTGTGTTGTCGTCCGAAAGCCATTGTCTGCAAGAGATGCAAGGATGTTAGCATGGCCATTCTCCCGTGCCGAAGCAGGTACCATGTGTTACATCGTGGCCGAGGTTAGCACTGCGAGCCATACCCACACATGCCTCCCAGCCCCGCACACCGGCGCCATCGGTGCTGCGGAGATGGCGCCCCTCCCTGCTGCCAGAGGCATCGTTGGCTGGCACTGCTGTAACTGGGAGCAGCCGATTGGGCGGGGTGTTCGCACGCGGGAGTGGGCGGGGGGGGGCGGTTGCGGTGCGCTGTGACGCGGTGTCAGGTGCAGGGGTGGATGCATCCACACAGCGATGTCATTGTGTAGAACAAGGGGTCAGGTTGCGGTCAGCAAGATGGCCACTGTAATAGCGGTATGTTCCTGTGTACCGACGCTTTAGTGTGTGGGGGTTCCCCGGCTGCTCGGCCTGCCTCCTCCCCTTCGCCGATGCTCCCAAGAGCTCCCCTCTGCAGCCAGCAACCAGTAATCACTCCGTGCCATTTCCATATTCCTCTCTCTGGCTCAACAGCTTGGACACAAGTTCACGATTTTTATAACCACAAGTGAACCACAACATCGGGAATTCGACCCAGCAGAGGCACTGAATTGTGGAGGGCCCGGAGCATCGGGCGTCAGATACGCTAATGGTATGCCAACAGTACTTTCAGCCCACGCGGCGAGCACGCATCTACTCAAAATTGGGGTGCCTGAGCATCCCGATATGGCGTCAAACCGGCATCTAGCGCGATTCCTGCTTCGGGCCTATTCTCTGCCGAATCGCGTTTCACGATTCTGCAGTCGGTAAATGGAGAATCCAGACTCATATCTGAATATTGCATAGGTCCTGGAGGTTTGTTCTGACAAAAACGCATATATTTCACTAGGTTTGCTTGGAAAAAATAGAGTCCACATGTCTTGTGGTCAATTAATTTGTTTAGCTACTTTTCAAAAGAACAAAAGATGTATCGGTATTTCACGACATTTGGAACATATTGGAACATCTCCCCAATTTCATCCGTTCACAACAACTGTTCTCCGTGCCCTTCCCCAACATTTCGTTGCTGCTGCCTGTGCATCAAGTTGAAATTACATATCTCGTCCTTTTCCCCCTTGCTTCCCTTCCGGATATGCCCAATTCCATTTGAAACACCCTCTCCTTCCCATCCAGCTGAAACCCGCCCTACGTTTTCCTGTGCATCTCGCTTCTTATTGTCTATGATTGTTTGCAATTCAAAATATCTGTGGTGGCTCAAAAATCCAATATTCTCCCTTGTCAAAGGATGTGGGGTGCCCATCACTTATCGTATATTTACATGAGTTGTGAGGTTTTCAATTGTCTCAGCCTTCCTAATCAATTTAAATAAGTCTGCTTGCAATTCATGTGGCAATCCTGTCAATTTGGTAACAAGTGCACTTTCCAATTCTGCTATAATTATCTACTGTCGACTTTCAGGTATAATCGATCCAGATGAAGAGCCTTTTTTTGCAATTTCTTATTTTAATATAACACGTTGTTACTTGATTTGTCTTGTTCCTCACACTGGTTCCGGTGAAAAGTAAAAAATATGCCCACATCCAAATGATTTAGTTGTTTTTACGATCCCGGAATTGCGCTCCTCCAAGTTCCGCCATGCGGTCTTGCAATGTTGTCTGCGATGGTATAGCGACTTGGAAGACCGGTCGTGTCGGTGTATATTTGATTTTCTGGAATGGAGCCTGGGCGCAATTGAAAACCCAGTGAAAATAAGCAGCCAATTCGTCATGTAATAACAATTGAGAACTGTTTATTAATTAAATAACATACAAATAAATACGGATAAATAATCTACATTAGACAATAAACTATTTGGGCTAACAACGGCACATATGTTTTCCAGAATGTACAGATGTTCCAAAATTTCCCTCCGATATCTGAACAACCTGATTATTTCGCATTCACCCCAACATTGTTCAAATTTCATAGTTCTATCAATCCAATTCAGTGTATATGTATCACAAAATACAGGGCTGTTGATCAGGTCTGGGAAACGTCATTTCCTGGCCGTGCATTAATATTTCAAGGACCTTTACGCACGTTTATGCAATGCCTTGGCTCTCAGACTTAAAGGAAGATGTTCTTAAATATGGCTTCCAGTTGCAAGATGTAAAGTGGCCTGCAGGATGCTAGATGTTATCTGAATTTCGGAACGCAAGATATAAACTAACCTGACTGTTTCTGAAGCTATTGGTGTCAACTGGTCTGCCTTGTTACTGGGAGAACTTGGCATTTGTACACCACCCTCCCCAACCAGCACACACAGCTTGCATGTCTGCATTCTGTTTGTTTAGCTGTCGGCCCTCTCCAATCCATGGATTGTAGAAATTAACATGAGTATGCCTCGCTCATCTCCCAATCGGCTAGGTAATCTGATTCAGTATTCAAATATTATTTTCTCTGGCAACGTTCTTACTAAGAAAAGTTTTTTTCTTGGTGTCTAGATTTGCAGTCAAAAGCGGATTTCTGTGATTAAATGTAGAAATTCCTGTACATTTTGAACTTCCTTTAATGTAATGATACGGAGAGGACGCAATTATTATTTTTTTACCCAGATTATCTGCCCAAGGTAATGGGTACCCCGTTCTCTCCAGTGTGGTAAAATTTACTTTGTTTCGAATGCCGTAGAGGAAAGAATAACCTGATTGGCATATTTTATATCCTCACCACACACCACTCCAAAGCCTTGTAAGCAGGACATTGCACATGTTTAAGGGACATGTCATGCATTCATGCTCGCCATGGTAATCAGCACGTATCACGTATTTAGCCCTATGTGAGATGAAAAAGACAGAAACATTTGACATTTTTGTATAAATGTGCAGAATGTGCCAGGGGCTGATGAAATCCTTATGTTCCTTTTATTGCATTTTCGTTTATCGCGGTGAGGAAGTCGCGACATGGAAATAACGAAACACTCCTTTGATCTTTTGCCTCCCAAGAAAATCCACTGAGTTTTAGGAAGTAGAAGTATATTCAGTTGTGATTGTAAAATAGAAAAACTATTTTCAGGATAGGCAGGTAAAATCATGTCCTCAAATTCGATTAGTGGCCATTGACTTACACTTACTGTTGTGAGGGACATAGTTCCTCTTGCCCCGTTACCGATTTTGATAGGAAGCCATGAAAAGTACGGAGGAAAATTTTGCAAGAGCGATATTTGGAGGGCGACAATTCAAATTATACACAATGCATAGACATATTGCAGACAGACATAGGCAGTGCAAGAACTTGAACATTCTTGAACACCCGTGATGCATGCGGGAACAACATTTTGAATAAACAGTGATAGAATGAACTTTTAAATCATTTGAATATAGAATCGATCTTTTTTGTTCGATTTAATACACAACAAACACAATAAATATAAAGTACCATGAGATGAAATCACTTTTAAATATACAAAAAGATGCATTTGTGCGGTTTGTTAGCATCTCGCAGAAAAAAACATAAGCAAACAGTACAAGGCTATTTAAACAGTTCGGCTCATTCTGAATTGCATAGTCATATGTAACCATGCTGTTATATGTTTCATGTTGTGTTTTGACTTTCTGAGGCATTAGTTACTGCAAAGTAGTGGAAACTCTGTCCATCTTTTTCCATAATTTTCTGAAGTTAACAGTGTGAAACCTTTGAAGTAAAATATGACCTTCCGTACACATAGACTCTTGTTAAGAGTCAATAAATAAGTCACCTTTATGAACGTTACTTCGGTCTGCCCATTTTCTCTCACAGTCTCTCTCGTGTTTTATTTACCTTTCGTGCATTCCCTTTTATACCAAATTACACTGAACACAGGCACGCAACAACACACAGCTGATTACTGGAACCTAGGAACATCGGGACATGAAAATTCATTCAGCACCTAAAGCTGACACGCTATTCAATTAGATAAGTCTGATCTCTGACGTAACACCATATGCCTCCCATATACTTTAATATTTTTGCTGAACATGAATTACCTGCGATTTTAAACTAAGAACTCATCTAGCTTCAACTACTGCTTGCGGAACAGACTGCCACAACTTTACGGCACTTTGAGTGATGGAGTTCCTCCTAACACCTCTGCTGAACGGTGAAGTTCTAATTTTTACTCTATGCTCGCTTGTGTTAGAATCTGCAAGTAGTGCAAATAGATTATCTTTACGTATGCTGACCATTCCTTGTTAACATTTTGAATACTTTGATAAGATGAGCCTTTAGTCTTCAAAATTCTAGCGAAAACTGGCGTAATAGGTGTAATCTCTCCTCTTACCTTAATTTCTGTAATCCGGGTATACCCTTTGTTAACTTGCACTTTCCTTGCTCCATGCCACAATATCCTCCGAAAACTGTGGTGCCAGATCAGCTCACATTCCTCCAAGTGGTGTCTAACCAGTGTTTTGTATGGCTGCAACATAACGCCTGTGACTTTATTTTCCAAACCTCTTGATATAAATGCTAATTCCATTAGACTTCTGATTATTTTCTGCAATTGTTTCTGGCATGTTAAGTTCCAATGCACCTGGACGTTCGTCACTTTGGACATTCAATGTATCTAACCTCTTTCCGTTTAGAATGTGCTCGACCGGGTTTGTGTCAAAATGGAAATCCTCACACTTGCTTACATTACATTTCATCTGTTAAAATTGTGTCCATTCGCCGATCTGTCAATATATCGTTGCAATGGTCTGCTAACATCTGGGCTGACTGCAATTGCATATTGTGGGTATGTAACTTTAAATACCATAATCGACGTCATTAATGAATAATGTAAATAATTGAGTCCCCAACACAGATTCTCCTGGTACACTACGAGTCACCTCCTGCCAATTAGCGTAATTACCCAATATGACCACTCTCTATCGCCCGCCAGTAAACTAGTTTCCCACCTCTGTCAGCAATTGGCCGTGAAGTCATTGGGTTTTCTGTTCAGTTAAAAGTCTCTTTTGTGGAGTTCCGGTGGAGGCGATGTGCTGAACAGACGCCCATTAGGTTCTTCTCCTCCCAGTTGGACCCAACACTTTGAATTCATTTGCGTTTTGGGCCCAAAAAGCCACCTGAAACCCACCCAAATACAAAAGGCACCAACAGCGAGAGAAAAACAGGATTCCTGCGACCTGCAGATCGAGGGGACGGCGAGAAGTCGGAAGCAGAAGCGAAGGAAAAGGGCAGGAAGAGTGATGAGGCCCTGCAGAAGGATTTCAGGGAGTGAGGAAGTAAGCTAAAAAGCAGGACATCTAGGGTTGTAATCCCAGGATTACAATCAGTGCCACGTGACAGTGAGGCTAGAAATAGGAGGATAGTGCAGCTAAACACGTGGCTAAAATGGTGGTGTAGGAGGGAGGATATCAGATATTTTGACAGTTGTAATCTCTTCAGGGGTAGGTGGGACATGTACAAAAAAGGGGGGGTCATCTGAACTGGAGGGGCAGCGATATCCTGCTTGGGAGATTTAATTCATTCACTCGGGAGGATTGAAACTAGTATGGCAGGGATGTGGGAACCAGAATGCGACCTCAGAACGTGTAATAACTGAACGGGAAATAACGAACCAAAATAAAAGAACAACATCACCCTCATGCAGAGAAAAAACAGGTGACAAGTGTTAAAAGGGAGGTGGCCAATGCAGGATTGAGGGTGCTGTACCTCAATGCGCGCAGTAGACGAAACAAGATAAATGCTGCACACATTGAAATTGACCGGTACGATGTTGTGGGCAACGTGGTTGCAAGGGGATTAGGGATGGGATCTAAATATCCAAGGATATGTGTCCTATCGAAGGACCAGGCAGATGGGTAAAGGAGGCCCGGTTGCATTGTTCATAAGGAATGACGTTAAAACGATAGAAAGGAGACCGTTTCGATCAGAAGGCATAGGATCTGTATGGGTACAGTTGTCCTTGACTTCCCTCGTCAACCATAGGTGCCTTATCCTTCCCAGAGCATTTTTCCTCCACTTTGGGATTCATTTATGTTATGCCTCCCGAATAACCCCCTACAGCTCCTTATATTGCTGTTCCACTGTCTTCCCTGCTTGGCTTCATTTACAATCAAATCTGGCCAGCTCCTCCCTCATGTCTTTGTACTTACCCTTATTGAATTGTAATACCGTTACATCTAATTCCAGCTTTTCCTTCTCAAACTGCAGGGTAAATTCAATCAAATTAAGTTAATGCGATAGCAAGGAGCGATATAGGATCTAAAGGCATAACATCTCTGTGGGAAGAGTTAAGGAATCGCAATGCTAAAAAGACCCTTATGGGAGTTATGTACAGGCCCCCCAGCAGTGATCAGGACGTGGGGCAGAAAATAAATCAGAGGATAGAAAATGCATGTAAAAAAGGTAATATTGCAACAATCATGGGGGACTTCAATATGCAGGTGGACTAGGAAGATCAGGTTGGTACTGTATCCCAAGAAGATGAATTTGTGCAATGCCTAAGAGTTGTTTTTTGTAGCAGCTTTGGCAGAGCCTGGGCACACGCAATTCTGTATTTGGTGATGGGTGCTGATGCAGTCTTGATTCGGGAACTTAAGGTGATGGAACCGAAGGTAGGAGTGACCACAATATAATAGAATTTACCCTGCAGTCTGAGAGGGAGAAGCTGCAATCAGATGTAACGGTAAATAACGATTAAATAATGGTAACTACAAAGAAATGAGGGAGGAGCTACCCAGAGTTTTTTTTAAATGAGCCTAGCAGGGAATACAGTGGAACAACAATGGCAGGTCCTTTGGGGGGCTCTTCAGGAGGTACAACATACATTTATCCCAACGGGGAGGAACGGCGTGAAGGGGAGGGCAAGATATAATAGGAAACACACAAATGGCAGACGAACTGAATAGTCACTTTGCATCAGTCAACACGGTTGAAGACACCAGTGGGATGCCAGAGCTCCAAGAGAACCAGTGGGCAGAGGTGAGTGCAGATACCATTAATAAGGAGAAGGTTCTGGGGAAACTGAATGTTCTGAAAGTGGACAAATCACCTGGACCTGATGGACTCCACCACCAGGGTTCTAAAAACGATAGCTCAGGAGATTTTATTTGTTTAGATTTATTATTGTCACATGTATTAGTATGTAGTGACAAGTGTTGTTCTTGCATGTAATGCAGACAATGCATACCGTACATAGGGAAGGAAGGAGAGTTTATAGGATGTAATATTGCAGTAATAACTGGCATGCAGAGAAGAGACCAACTTAATGTGAGACAGTTCCTTTCAAAAGTCTAATGGCAGCAGGGAAAAAAGTTTTCTTGTGTCGGTTGGGACATGACATAAATGTTTTGTCTCATTTTCCTGATGGAAGGTGGTGGAAGAGAGTATGTTCGGGTGCGTTGGGTCCTTAATTATGCTAGTTGCCTTTCCGAGGCAGCGGGAATTCTAGACAGAGTCAATGGATAGGAAGCTGGTTTGCGTGATGGACTGGGGTACATCATTGCCTGTTGTAGTTTCATGCGGTCTTGAGCAGAGCAGGAACCATACCAAGCTGTGATCTATCTAAAAAGAATGGTTTCAATGGTGCATCTGCAAAATGTGGTGAGGTCGTAGCTGACATGCAAAATTCCCTTAGTTTTCTGAGAATGTAGAGTCGTTGGTGGGCTTCCTCAACTACAGTGTCGGCATCCGGAGACCAGGACAGGTTTTTGATTATCTGGTCGGCAAAAAAACCTGAATCTCTAGACCCTTTTACTTTGTTCCCATTCATGTTGATAGGGTCATGTTCTATTCTAAGCTTCCTGAAGACGATGGCAAACTACTTCGTGTTGTTGACATTGAGGGAGAGATCATAAGGGCATAAGACATAGGAGCGGAAGTAAGGCCATTCCGCCCATCGAGTCCACTCCACCATTCAATCATGGCTGATTTCAACTCCATTTACCCGCTCTCTCTCCATCGCCCTTAATTCCTCGAGAAGTCAAGAATTTATCAACTTCTCTCTTAAAGACACTCAACGTCCCGGCCTCCATTGCCCTCTGTGGCAATGAATTCCACAGAGCCAACACTCTCTGGCTGAAGAAATGTCTCCTCTTCTCTGTTCCAAAGTGACTCATTTTTATTCTAAGGCTGTGCCCCCGGGTCCGAGTCTCCCCTGCTAATGGAAACAACTTCCCTACGTCCACCCTATCTAAGCCATTCATTATCTTGTAAGTTTCTAGTAGATCTCCCCTCAACCTCCTAAATTCTAACGAATATAATCCCAAGATCCTCAGACGTTCATCGTATGTTAGGCCTACCATTCCTGTGATCACCCGTCTGAATCTCCGCTGGTCCCGCTCCAGTATGTCCTTCCTGAGGTGTGGAGCCCAAAATTGCTCACAGTATTCTAAATGGGGCCGAACTGATGCTTTATAAAGCTTCAGAAGGACATCCCTGCTTTTATATTCCAAGCCTCTTGAGATAAATGACAACATTGCATTTGCTTTCTTAATTACGGACTCAACCTGCAAGTTTACATTTAGAGAATCCTGGACTAGGACTCCCAAGTCCCTTTGCACTTCAGCATTATGAATTTTGTCACCGTTTACAAAATAGTCCATGCCTCTATTCTTTTTTCCAAAGTGCAAGACCTCGCACTTGCCCACGTTGAATTTCACCAGCCATTTCTTGGGCCACTCTCCTAAACTGTCTAAACCTTTCTGCAGCCTCCCCACCTCTTCAATACTACCTGACCCTCCACCTATCTTTGCATCATCGGCAAACTTAGCCAGAATGCCCCCAGTTCCGTCATCTCGAGGGCATTCAAATGGTCATTGAATAGATATATGGAGGAAAAGGGAATAGTGTAAATGGGCTTTAGAGTGATTTCACAGGTCGGCGCAACGTCGCGGGCTGAAGGGCCTGTACTGCGCTGTAATGTTCTATGTTCTATTTTTTATCGGTTGCCATTCCGAAAAAGAACCTTTTATCCCAACTCTCTGCCTTCTGTCTGACAGCCAATCGTCAATCCATGTTAGTACCTTGCCTCGAATACCATGGGCTCTTATTTTACTCACCAGTCTCCCGTGAGGCCCCTTATCAAAGGTTTTTTGGAAGTCAAGATAGATAACATCGATTGGCTTTCCTTGGTCTAACCTATTTGTTATCTCTTCAAATAACTCTAACAGGTTTGTCAGGCACGACCTCCACTTACTAAATTCATGCTGAGTTGTCCTAATCCGACGCTGCACTTCCAAGAATTTAGAAATCTCATCCTGAACAATGGATTCTAGAATCTTGCCAACAGCCGAGTTTAGACTAATTGGCCTATAATTTACCATCATTTCCTTGTTCCCTTCTTGAACAGGGGGGTTACAGCAGCGATTTTCCAATCCTCTGCGACTTTCCCTGACTCCAGTGACTTTTGAAAGATCATAACTAACGCCCCCACTATTTCTTCAGCTATCTCCTTTAGAACTCGAGGCGGTAGCCCATCTGCGCCCAGAGATTTATGAATTTTTAGACCTCTTAGTTTCTCCAGCACTTTCTCCTTTGTGATGGCTGCCATATTCAACTCTGCCCCCTGACTCTCCTGAATTGTTGGGAAATTACTCATGTCTTCTCCTGTGAAGACTGGCGCAAAGATCTTATTTAGTTCCTCAGCTATTTCCTTGTCTCCCATGACGAGATTACAAGCGTCATTTTGGAGCGGCCCAATGTCAACTTTTGCCTCCCGTTTGTTTTTAATGTATTTAAAGAAACTTTTACTCTCATTCCTAATGTTATTGGCTAGCCTACCTTCATAATTGATCCTACCTTTCCTTATTTCTCTCTTTGTTATCCTCTGATTGTTTTTGTAACCTTCCCAATCTTCTGACTTCCCACTACTCTTTCTACATTGTAGACTTTCTCTTTTGATTTGATGCATTCCCTAACTTCCTTTGTCAGCCATGGCTGCCTAATACCCCCTATCATAACCATTCTTTTCTTTGGATGAACCTCTGTCCGGTGTCCTCAATTACTCACAGAAACTTCTGCCATTGCTGTTCGACTGTCTTTCCCACTCGGCTCTGCTCCCAGTCGATTTTCGTCAGTTTCTCCCTCATGCCCCTGTAGTTACCTTTATTTAACAGTAACACCTTTACAACTGATTCTACCTTCTTTCTTTCAAATTGGAGATTGAATTCTACCATATTATGATCACTGCCTCCTAAGTGTTCCCTTACTTTGAGATCTTTAATCAAGTCTGGCTCATTACATAACACTAAGTCCAAAATGGCCTGTTCCCTCGTGGGCTCCATGACACGCTGTTCGAAAAAGCCCTCCAGTAAACATTCAATGAATTCCCTTTCCTTGGATCCACTGGCAGCATTATTTATTCAGTCCACCTGCATATTGAAGTCCCCATGATAACTGTGACCTTGCCTTTCTGACATGCACTTTCTATTTAGTGGTGAATTTTGTGCCCCTGCTCCTGACCACTGTTAGCAGGCCTGTACATAACTCCCACTATGTTTTTTTTGCCTTTGTTGCTCCTCAACTCTATCCACACAGACTCCACATCATCTGTCCGTATGTCGTTTAGTGCTATTGATTTAATTTCATTCCTAATTAACAAGGCAACCCTGCCCCCTCCGCCCACCTATCTGTCTTTTTGATAGGTTGTGAATCCCTAGATGTTTAAATGCCAGTCCTGAACGCGCTGCAACGACGTCTCTGTGATGCCTACTACTTCATACCTGCCAGTCACAATCTGGGCCACAAGCTCAACTACCTTGTTCCGTACACTGCGCGCATTTAAATATAGCACCTGTAATTCTCTGTTGACCATCCCTTTTTGTTTTCTTAGTGTGGTGGACCGCTCCTGAGTTCTGTCTTTTCGTGCTTTTTTGTATTCCTAAGCAGCTACGCTTCCCAGTGATTACTTCACCTTTTGGTTCCCTGACTTTCCCTCCCCCACCCTCCCCACCCCAATATCTAGTTTAAAGTCCTATTGATCACCCTATTTACTATTTTCGCCAGAACACTGGTCCCAGCTCGGTTCAGGTGGAGACCATCCCAACGGTATAGGTCCCCCCATGTCCCAAAACGGATGCCAGTGTTCCATGAAAAGGTACCCAACTTTCCCACACCACTCTTTCAGCCACGTGTTAACTTCCCTTAATCTTGCCTCCCTGTGCCAATTTGCACATGGCTCGGGCAGTAATCCAGAGATTATGACCCTTGAGGACGTGATTTTTAAATTTGAATCCTAACTCTTTATACACTCTAAACAGGTCCACTTTTCTATACTTGCCTATGTTGTTGGTAACGACATGGACCACAGCAACTGGATCATCCCCCTCCCTCTCCAGTATCCTTTCAAGCCGGTCAGAGATGTCCCGCAGCCTAGCAACAAGGCAACATACCATGCGGGACTCTTTATCCTGCTCACAAAGGATACTGTCTATACCCCTGATAATAGAATCCCCTACAACTACAACTTGCCTATTTACTCCCTCCCCTTGAATGGCCTGCTGAACCATGGTGCCTTGGTAAGCTGACTCATCCTTCCTGCAGCCCTGTTCGCCATCCACACAGTGAGCAAGTGCTTCATACCTGTTGGGCAGGGTCAAGGGCTGAGGCTCCTGAGTTCCTGACTGCTGGTTCCCTTTATCTGCCTGACTTGCAGTCACACCCAGCTGTCCCTGGCCACTGGCAGGATTTAAACTACTTTCTCTGACAGGTGTGACTGCCTGCTGAAACACAGCGTCCAGGTAAGTCGCCCCCTCCCGGATGTGCCTCAGTGAAGAAAGAACAAAGAAATGTACAGCACAGGAACAGGCCCTTCGGCCTTCCAAGCCCGTGCCGACCATGCTGCCTGACTAAACTACAATCTTCATCACTTCCTGGCTCCGTATCCCTCTATTCCCATCCTACTCATGTATTTGTCAAGGTGCCCCTTAAATGTCACTATCGTCCCTGCTTCCACCACCTCCTCCGGTAGCGAGTTCCAGGCACCCACTACCCACTGCGTAAAAAACTTGCCTCGTACATCTACTCTAAACCTTGCCCCTCTCACCTTAAACCTATGCCCCCTAGTAATTGACCCATCTACCCTGGGGAAAAGCCTCTGACTATCCACTCTGTCTATGCCCCTCCTAATTTTGTAGACCTCTATCAGGTCGCCCCTCAACCTCCTTCGTTCCAGGGAGAACAAACTGAGTTTATTCAAACGCTCCTCATAGCTAATGCCCTCCATACCAGGCAACATTCTGGTAAATCTCTTCTGCGCCCTCTCTAAAGCCTCTACATCTTTCTGGTAGTGTGGCGATCAGAATTGAACACTGTACTCCAAATGTGGCCTAACTAAGGTTCTATACAGCTGCAACATGTCTTGCCAATTCTTATACTCAATGCCCCGGCCAATGAAGGCAAACATGCCGTATGCCTTCTTGACTACCTTCTCCACCTGTGTTGCCCCTTTCAGTGACCTGTGGACCTGTACTAGTATATCTCTTTGACTTTCAATACTCTTGAGGGTTCTGCCATTCACTGTATATTCCCTACCTGCATTAGACCTTCCAAAATGCATTACCTCACATTTGTCCGGATTAAACTCCACCTGCCATCTCCGCTCAAGTCTCCAAACAATCTAAATCCTGCTGTATCCTCTGACAGTCCTCATCGCTATCCGCAATTCCACCAAACGTTGTGTCGTCTGCAAACTTACTAATCAGACCAGTTACATTTTCCTCCAAATTATTTATATATACTATAAACAGCAAAGGAGCCCAGCACTGATCCGTGTGGACACCACTGGTCACAGCCCTCCAATTAGAAAAGCATCCTTCCATTGCTACTCTCTGCCTTCTATGACCTAGACAGTTCTGTATCCATCTTGCCAGCTCACACCTGATGCCGTGTGACTTCACCTTTTGTACTAGTCTACCATGAGGGACCTTGTCAAAGACCTGACTGAAGTCCATATAGACAACATCCAATGCCCTAACTGCATCAATCATCTCAGTGACCTCCTCGAAAAACTCTATCAATTTAGCGAGACACGACCTCCCCTTCACAAAACCATTGTGCCTCTCACTAATACGTCCATTTGCTTCCAAATGGGAGTAGATCCTGTCTCGAAGAATTCTCTCCAATAATTTCCCTACCACTGAAGTAAGGCTCACCGGCCTGTAGTTCCCCGGATTATCCGTGCTACCCTTCTTAAACAGAGGAACAACATTGGCAACTCTCCAGTCCTCTGCGACATCCCCTGAAGATAGTGAGGATCCAAAGATTTCTGTCAAGGCCTCAGCAATTTCCTCTTCAGTATTCTGGGGTAGATCCCATCAGGCCCTGGGGACTTACCTACTAATATGTTTTAAGACACCCAAGGCTATCTACACACCCTTCTCCAGACTCAACGTATACCAATTTCATCTCTTTGGTGAATACTGATGCAAAGTATTCAGTTAGTACCTCGCCCATTTCCTCTGGCTCCACACATAGATACCCTTGTCTACCCTTCAGTGGGCCAACCCTTTCCCTGGCTACCCTCTTGCTTTTTATGTACGTGTAAAAAGCCTTGGGATTTTCCTAAACCCTATTTGCCAATGAATTTCCGTGACCCCCTTCTAGCGCTCCTGACTCCTTGCTTAAGTTCCTTCCTACTTTCCTTATATTCCACGCAGGCTTGTTCTGTTCCCAGCCTTTTAGCCCTGACAAATGCATCCTTTTTCTCTTTGACGAGGCCTACAATACCTCTCGTTATCCAAGGTTCCCGAAAATTGCCGTATTTATCCTTCTTCATGCCGGTCCTGAATTCCTTTCAACTGACACTTGAACGCCTCCCACATGTCAGATATTGATTTGCCCTCAAACATCCGCCCCCAATCTATGTGCTTCAGTTCCCGCCTAATATTGTTATAAATAACCTTCCCCCAATTTAGCACATTCATCATAGGACCACTCTTATCGTTGTCCACCAGCACTTTAAAACTTACTGAATTGTGGTCACTGTTACCGAAATGCTGCCCTGCTGAAACATCTACCAGCTGGCCGGGCTCATTCCCCAATACCAGGTCCAGTACCGCACCTTCCCTAGTTGGACTGTCTAAATGTTGTTTTAAGAAGCCCTCCTGGATGATCCTTACAAACTCCGCCCCGTCTAAGCCCCTGGCACTAAGTGAGCCCCACTCAATATTGGGGAAGTTGAAGTCTCCCATCACCACAACCCTGTTGTTTTTACTCTTTTCCAAAATCTGGCTACCTATCTGTTCGTCTATCTCCCGCTGGCTGTTGGGAGGCCTGTAGTAAACCCCCAACATTGTGGCTGCACCCTTTTTATTCCGGATCTCTACCCATACAGCCTCACTACCCTCTGAGGTGTCCTCCCGCAGTACAGCTGTGATATTCTCCCTAACCAGTAGCGCATCTCCCCCTCCCCTTTTACATCCCCCTCTATCCCGCCTTAAACAGCTAAATCCTGGAACGTTTAGCTGCCAATCCTGCCCTTCCCTCAACCAGGTCTCTGTAATGGCAACAACATCATAGTTCCAAGTACTAATCCAAGCTCTAAGTTCATCTGCCTTACCCGTAATGCGTCTTGCATTAAAACATATGCACTTCAGGCCACCAGACCCGCTGTGTGCAGCAACCTCTCCCTGTCTGCTCTGCCTCAGAGCCCCACTGTCCCTATTCCCTAGTTCTCCCTCCATGCTCTCACCTTCTGACCTATTGCTCCCGTGCCCACCCCCCTGCCATACTAGTTTAAACCCTCCCATGTGACACTAGCAAACCTCGCGGCCAGGATATCTATGCCTCTCCGGTTTAGATGCAACCCGTCCTTCTTATACAGGTCACACCTGCCCCGGAAGAGCTCCCACTGGTCCACATAAAGGAAACACTCCCACCTACACCAGCTGTTTAGCCACGTGTTTAGCTGCTCTACCTTCCTGTTTCTAGCCTCACTGGCACGTGGCACAGGGAGTAATCCCGAGATTACAACCCTAGAAGTCCTGTCTTTTAACTTTCTGCCTAGCTCCCTGAACTCCTGCTGCAGGACCTCATTCCCCTTCCTGCCTATGTCGTTAGTACCAATATGTACAACGACCTCTGCCTGTTTGCCCCCCACTTCAGGATGCCCTCTACCCGTTCGGAGACATCCTGGACCCTGGCACCAGGGAGGCAACATACCATCCTGGAGTCCCTTTCACGTCCACAGAAGCGCCTATCTGTGCCCCTGACTATCGAGTCCCCTATTGCTATTGCTCTCCTGCGCTTTGACCCTCCATTCTGAACATCAGAGCCAGCCGTGGTGCCACTGCTCTGGCTGCTGCTGTTTTCCCCGATAGGCTATCCCCCCCGACAGTATCCAAAGGGATATACCTGTTCGAGAGGGGGACAACCACAGGGGAATCCTGCACTGACTGCCTGCCCTTTCTGGGGGTCACCCATTTCTCTGCCTGCACCTTGGGTGTGACCACATTTATATAACTGCGATCTATGACGCTTTCTGCCACCTGCATGCTCCTAAGTGCATCCAATTGCTGCTCCAACCGAACCATGCGGTCTATGAAGAGCTCCAGATGGCTGCACCTTCTGCAGATGAAGCCATCCGGTATGCTGGAAGCCTCCCGGACCTGCCACATTTCACAGTCAGAGCAATAAACCCCTCTAACTGACATTGCGTCAATATAATTAAATTTAAAAGTTTTTTTAAAAATTATATATATTTTTTTAAATTTCAAAGTTACTGTTAACTATCTGTTTCCTAGCACTAGATTTCTAATATAAACGCGCGAAAGTTAAATATAGTACTCTCCGATCGCTGGCTTAGATACCCCTCTAAATTATAATTAAGTAATGATGTTTATTTAGTTGCCAATGCTTAATTTTTTTAATTTTGTGTAGATTCCCAACCAGAGACTAAGGTCACAGCCATTCTGTTTCCCCCCGACACACAATTTGAAAAAGGTATAAAAGTAAAAATAACTTACTTAACTTCTTACCTTCTGAGTGCCTTAGATTTTCTCATGTTCTCTCCCTGACAGAGACAGCTCATCCTCCATCGAACGGCTCCCGAAATTAGGCCGCGATCTTTTAAATCACCGCTCTGAATCGCAGCTCCTGCGCCTTTTAAATCTCCCGCGCCGTTTTCAATTTCTCGGCTCACTCAGCTCCGGCGCTGTTTTCACCGTCCTGGCTCACTCACCTCTCGCGCTGTTTTCACTGTCCCAGCTCACTCACTTCTCGCGCTGTTTTCAATGTCCCGGCTCACTCACCTCGCGCGCTGTTTTCAAAGTCTCGGCTCACTCACCTCTCGCGCTGTTTTCAATGTCCCGGCTCACTCCCACTCGCGCTGGTTTCACTGTCCCGGCTCATTCACCTCTCGCGCTGTTTTCACTGTCCGGGCTCACTCAGCTCCCGCGCTGTTTTCACTGTCCCGGCTCACTCACCTCTCGCGCTGTTTTCACTGTCCCAGCTCAGTCACTTCCCGCGCTGTTTTCACTGTCCCGGCTCATTCACCTCTCGCGCTGTTTTTATTGTACCGGCTCACTCACCAGTCGCACTGTTTTCACAGTCACGACTCACTCACCTACCGCGCTGTTTTTAATGTCCCGGCTCACTCACCTCTCGCGCTATTTTTAATGTCCAGGCTCACTCACCTCTCGCACTTTTTTCTATGTCCAGGCTCACTCACCTCTCCCTCTATTTTCACTGTCCTGGCTCACTCAGCTCCCGCGCTGTTTTCACTGTCCCGGCTCACCTGACTCTCCCGCTGCTTTCAATGTCCCGGCTAACTCACCTCTCGCGCTGTTTTCAATTTCCCGGCTTACTCACCTCGCGCGCTGTATTTAACCGTCCTGGCTCACTAACCTCCCGCGCTGTTTTCACTGTCCAGGCTCACTCACCTCTCGTGCTGCTTTCACTGTCCCGGCTCACTCACCTCTCGCGCTGTTTTTAATGTTCCGGCTCACTCACCTCTCGTGCTGTTTTCACAGTCCCGACTCACTCACCTCCCGCGCTGTTTTCATTGTCCCGGCTCACTCACCTCTCGCGCTGTTTTCAATGTCCAGCCTCACTCACCGCCCGCGCTGTTTTCAATGACCCGGCTCACTGACCTCTCGCGCTGTTTTCACTGTCCCGGATCACTAACCTCCCACGCTGTTTTCGATGTCCCGGCTTACTCACATCACGCGCTGTTTTCACTGTCCCGATTCACTCACCTCCTGCGCTGTTTTCAATGTCCCGGCTCACTTACCTCTCGCGCTGTTTTCAATGTCCCGGTTCACTCACATCCAGCGCTGTTTTCAATGTCCCGGCTCACTCAGCTCACGCGCTGTTTTCAATGTCCCAGTAAACTCAGCACCCGCGCTCTGTTCTATGTCCCGGCTCACGCTCCGCTCGCGCTCTTTTCACTGACCAGGCTCACTCACCTCCTGCGCTGTTTTCAAGTCCGGGCTCACTCACCTCTCGCGCTGCTTTCAATGTCCCGGCTCACTCAACTCTCGCACTTTTTTCAATGTCCCGGCTCACTCACCTCCCGCGCTGTTTTCACTGTCCCGGCTCACTCACCTCCCGCACTGTTTTCAGTGTCCCGGCTCATTCACCTCTCGCGCTGTTTTCTATGTCACGAGTCACTCACCTCTCGCGCTGTTTTCAATGTCCCGGCTCACTCACCTCTCGCGCTGTAATTAACATTCCCGGCTCATTCACCTCTCGCGCTGTTTTCACTGTCCCAGCTCACTCAACTCCCGCGCTGTTTTCACTATCCCGGCTCACTCACCTCTCGCGCAGTTTTTAATGTCCCGGCTCATTCTCCACTCGCGCTGTTTTCACTGTCCCGGCTCACTCACCTCCCGCGCTGTTTTCACTGTCCCGGATCGCTCACCTCTCGCGCTGTTTTCACTGTCCCGGCTCACTCACCTCTCGCGCTGTTTTTAATGTACCGGCTCACTCACCTATCGCGCTGTTTTCATAGTCACGGCTCACTCACCTCCCGCGCTGTTTTTAATGTCCCGGCTCACTCACCTCTCGCACTGTTTTTAATGTCCAGGCTCACTCACCTCTCGCACTTTTTTCTTTGTCCCGGCTCGCTCACCTCTCCCTCTATTTTCACTGTCCTGGCTCACTCAGCTCCCGCGCTGTTTTCACTGTCCCGGCTCACTTGACTCTCCCGCTGCTTTCAATGTCCCGGCTCACTCACCTCTCGCGCTGTTTTCAATTTCCCGGCTTACTCACCTCCCACGCTGTTTTCACTGTCCCGGCTCACTCAGCTCTCGCGCTGTTTTCAATGTCCCGGCTCACTCACCTCTCGCGCTGTATTTAACATTCCCGGCTCATTCACCTCTCGCGCTGTTTTCACTGTCACAGCTCACTCAACTCCCGCGCTGTTTTCACTATCCCGGCTCACTCACCTCTCGCGCTGTTTTTAATGTCCCGGTCATTCTCCACTCGCGCTGTTTTCACTGTCCCGGCTCACTCACCTCCCGCGCTGTTTTCACTGTCCCGGATCACTCACCTCTCGCGCTGTTTTCACTGTCCCGGCTCACTCACCTCTCGCGCTGTTTTTATTGTACCGGCTCACTCACCTGTCGCACTGTTTTCACAGTCACGACTCACTCACCTCCCGCGCTGTTTTTAATGTCCCGGCTCACTTACCTCTCGCGCTGTTTTTAATGTCCAGGCTCACTCACCTCTCGCACTTTTTTCTATGTATCGGCTCACTCACCTCTCCCTCTATTTTCACTGTCCTGGCTCACTCAGCTCCCGCGCTGTTTTCACTGTCCCGGCTCACTTGACTCTCCCGCTGCTTTCAATGTCCCGGATAACTCACCTCTCGCGCTGTTTTCAATTTCCCGGCTTACTCACCTCGCGCGCTGTATTTAACCGTCCTGGCTCACTAACCTCCCGCGCTGTTTTCACTGTCCAGGCTCACTCACCTCTCGTGCTGTTTTCACTGTCCCGGCTCACTCACCTCTCGCGCTTTTTTTAATGTACCGGCTCACTCACCTCTCGTGCTGTTTTCACAGTCCCGACTCACTCACCTCCCGCGCTGTTTTCAATGTCCCGGCTCACTCACCTCTCGCGCTGTTTTCAATGTCCAGCCTCACTCACCTCCCACGCTGTTTTCAATGTCCCGGCTCATTCACCTCTCGCGCTGTTTTCAATTTCCCGGCTCACTCAACTCCCGCGCTGATTTCACTATCGCGGCTCACTCACCTCTCGCGCTGCTTTCAATGTCCCGGCTCACTCTCCACTCGCGCTGCTTTCACTGTCCCGGTTCACTGATCTCCCGCGCTGTTTTCAATGTCCTTGCTCACTCACCTAACGCGCTGTTTTCAATGTCCAGACTCACTCACCTATCGCGCTTTTTTCTGTGTCCCGGCTCATTCACCTCTCCCTCTATTTTCACTGTCCCGGCTCATTCTGCCCCTCGCGCTGTTTTCACTCTCCTGGCTCACTTGCCTCTCGCGCTGTTTTCAATGTCCCGGCTCACTCACCTCCCGCGCTGTTTTCACTGTCCCGGCTCACGCTCCGCTCGCGCTGTATTCACTGACCCGGCTCACTCACCTCCCGCGCTGTTTTCAAAGTCCGGTCTCACTCACCTCCTGCGCTGTTTTCAATGTCCCGGCTCACTCATCTCTCGCGCTGTTTTCAATGTCCGGGCTCACTCACCTCCCGCGCTGTTTTCACTGTCCCGGCTCACTCACCTGTCGCGCTATTTTCAATGTCCCGGCTCATTCACATCTCGCGCTGGTTTCACTGTCCCGGCTCACTCACCTCCCGCGCTGTTTTCACTGTCCCGGCTCATTCACCTCTCGCGCTGTTTTCTATGTCACGGGTCACTCACCTCTCGCGCTGTTTTCAATGTCCCGGCTCACTCAACTCTCGCGCTGTATTTAACATTCCCGGCTCCTTCTCCACTCACGCTGTTTTCACTGTCCCGGCTCACTCACCTCCCGCGCTGTTTTCTCTGTCCCGAATCACTCACCTCTCGCGCTGTTTTCACTGTCCCGGCTCACTCACCTCTCACGCTGTTTTTAATGTACCGGCTCACTCACCTATCGCGCTGTTTTCACTGTCACGGCTCACTCACCTCCCGCGCTGTTTTTAATGTCCCGGCTCACTCACCTCTCGCGCTGTTTTTAATGTCCAGTCTCACTGACCTCTCGCACTTTTTTCTATGTCCCGGCTCACTCACCTCTCGCACTATTTTCACTGTCCAGGCTCACTCAGCTCCCGCGCTATTTTCACTGACCCGGCTCACTTGACTCTCCCGCTGCTTTCAATGTCCCGGCTCACTCACCTCTCGCGCTGTTTTCAATTTCCCGGCTCACTCACCTCCCACGCTGTTTTCACTGTCTCGGCTCACTCACCTCCCGCGCTGTTTTCACTGTCCCGGCTCACTCACCTCCCACGCTGTTTTCGCTGTCCCGGCTCATTCACCTCTCGCGCTGTTTTCAATGTCCCGTATCACTCACCTCCCGCGCTGTTTTCACTGTCCCGGCTCACTTACCTCCAGCGCTGTTTTCAATGTCCGGGCTTACTCACCTCTCGCGCTGTTTTCAATGACCCGGCTCACTCAGCTATCCCGCTGCTTTCAATGTCCCGGCTCACTCACCTCTCGCGCTGTTTTCAATTTCTCGGCTCACTCACCTCCCACGCTGTTTTCACTGTCCCGGCTCACTCACCTCCCGCGCTGTTTTCACTGTCCCGGCTCACGCTCCGCTCGCGCTGTTTTCACTGACCCGGCTCACTCACCTCCTGCGCTGTTTTCAATGTCCCGGCTCATTCACCTCTCGCGCTGTTTTCTATGTCACGAGTCACTCACCTCTCGCGCTGTTTTCAATGTCCCGGCTCACTCACCTCTCGCGCTGTAATTAACATTCCCGGCTCATTCACCTCTCGCGCTGTTTTCACTGTCCCAGCTCACTCAACTCCCGCGCTGTTTTCACTATCCCGGCTCACTCACCTCTCGCGCAGTTTTTAATGTCCCGGCTCATTCTCCACTCGCGCTGTTTTTACTGTCCCGGCTCACTCACCTCCCGCGCTGTTTTCACTGTCCCGGATCACTCACCTCTCGCGCTGTTTTCACTGTCCCGGCTCACTCACCTCTCGCGCTGTTTTTAATGTACCGGCTCACTCACCTATCGCGCTGTTTTCATAGTCACGGCTCACTCACCTCCCTCGCTGTTTTTAATGTCCCGGCTCACTCACCTCTCGCACTGTTTTTAATGTCCAGGCTCACTTACCTCTCGCACTTTTTTCTTTGTCCCGGCTCGCCAACCTCTCCCTCTATTTTCACTGTCCTGGCTCACTCAGCTCCCGCGCTGTTTTCACTGTCCCGGCTCACTTGACTCTCCCGCTGCTTTCACTGTCCCGGCTCACTCAGCTCTCGCGCTGTTTTCAATGTCCCGGCTCACTCACCTCTCGCGCTGTATTTAACATTCCCGGCTCATTCACCTCTCGCGCTGTTTTCACTGTCACAGCTCACTCAACTCCCGCGCTGTTTTCACTATCCCGGCTCACTCACCTCTCGTGCTGTTTTTAATGTCCCGGTCATTCTCCACTCGCGCTGTTTTCACTGTCCCGGCTCACTCACCTCCCGCGCTGTTTTCACTGTCCCGGATCACTCACCTCTCGCGCTGTTTTCACTGTCCCGGCTCACTCACCTCTCGCGCTGTTTTTATTGTACCGGCTCACTCACCTGTCGCACTGTTTTCACAGTCACGACTCACTCACCTCTCGCACTTTTTTCTATGTCCCGGCTCACTCACCTCTCCCTCTATTTTCACTGTCCTGGCTCACTCAGCTCCCGCACTGTTTTCACTGTCCCGGCTCACTTGACTCTCCCGCTGCTTTCAATGTCCCGGCTAACTCACCTCTCGCGCTGTTTTCAATTTCCCGGCTCACTCACCTCGCGCGCTGTATTTGACCATCCTGGCTCACTAACCTCCCGCGCTGTTTTCACTGTCCAGGCTCACTCACCTCTCGTGCTGTTTTCACTGTCCCGGCTCACTCACCTCTCGCGCTGTTTTTAATGTCCCGGCTCACTCACCTCTCGTGCTGTTTTCACAGTCCCGACTCACTCACCTCCCGCGCTGTTTTCAATGTCCCGGCTCACTCACCTCTCGCGCTGTTTTCAATGTCCAGCCTCACTCACCTCCCGCGCTGTTTTCAATGTCCAGGCTCATTCACCTCTCGCGCTGTTTTCACTGTCCCGGCTCACTCAACTCCCGCGCTGATTTCACTATCGCGGCTCACTCACCTCTCGTGCTGCTTTCAATGTCCCGGCTCACTCTCCACTCGCGCTGTTTTCACTGTCCCGGTTCACTGATCTCCCGCGCTGTTTTCACTGTCGCGGTTCACTCACATTTCGCGCTGTTTTCACTGTCCCGGCTCACTCACCTCTCGCGCTGTTTTCAATGTCCTTGCTCACTCACCTCACGCGCTGTTTTCAATGTCCAGACTCACTCACCTATCGCGCTTTTTTCTGTGTCCCGGCTCGCTCACCTCTCCCTCTATTTTCACTGTCCCAGCTCACTCTGCCCCCGCGCTGTTTTCACTGTCCCGGCTCACTTGACTCTCCCGCTGCTTTCAATGTCCCGGCTCACTCACCTCTCGCGCTGTTTTCAATTTCCCGGCTTACTCACCTCCCACGCTGTTTTCACTGTCCCGGCTCACTCAGCTCTCGCGCTGTTTTCAATGTCCCGGCTCACTCACCTCTCGCGCTGTATTTAACATTCCCGGCTCATTCACCTCTCGCGCTGTTTTCACTGTCACAGCTCACTCAACTCCTGCGCTGTTTTCACTATCCCGGCTCACTCACCTCTCGCGCTGTTTTTAATGTCCCGGTCATTCTCCACTCGCGCTGTTTTCACTGTCCCGGCTCACTCACCTCCCGCGCTGTTTTCACTGTCCCGGATCACTCACCTCTCGCGCTGTTTTCACTGTCCCGGCTCACTCACCTCTCGCGCTGTTTTTATTGTACCGGCTCACTCACCTGTCGCACTGTTTTCACAGTCACGACTCACTCACCTCCCGCGCTGTTTTTAATGTCCCGGCTCACTCACCTCTCGCGCTGTTTTTAATGTCCAGGCTCACTCACCTCTCGCACTTTTTTCTATGTCCCGGCTCACTCACCTCTCCCTCTATTTTAACTGTCCTGGCTCACTCAGCTCCCGCGCTGTTTTCACTGTCCCGGCTCACTTGACTCTCCCGCTGCTTTCAATGTCCCGGATAACTCACCTCTCGCGCTGTTTTCAATTTCCCGGCTTACTCACCTCGCGCGCTGTATTTAACCGTCCTGGCTCACTAACCTCCCGCGCTGTTTTCACTGTCCAGGCTCACTCACCTCTCGTGCTGTTTTCACTGTCCCGGCTCACTCACCTCTCGCGCTGTTTTTAATGTACCGGCTCACTCACCTCTCTTGCTGTTTTCACAGTCCCGACTCACTCACCTCCCGCGCTGTTTTCAATGTCCCGGCTCACTCACCTCTCGCGCTGTTTTCAATGTCCAGCCTCACTCACCTCCCACGCTGTTTTCAATGTCCCGGCTCATTCACCTCTCGCGCTGTTTTCAATTTCCCGGCTCACTCAACTCCCGCGCTGATTTCACTATCGCGGCTCACTCACCTCTCGCGCTGCTTTCAATGTCCCGGCTCACTCTCCACTCGCGCTGTTTTCACTGTCCCGGTTCACTGATCTCCCGCGCTGTTTTCAATGTCCTTGCTCACTCACCTAACGCGCTGTTTTCAATGTCCAGACTCACTCACCTATCGCGCTTTTTTCTGTGTCCCGGCTCATTCACCTCTCCCTCTATTTTCACTGTCCCGGCTCACTCTGCACCCGCGCTGTTTTCACTCTCCTGGCTCACTTGCCTCTCGCGCTGCTTTCAATGTCCCGGCTCACTCACCTCTCGCGCTGTTTTCAATTTCCCGGCTCACTCACCTCCCGCGCTGTTTTCAATGTCCCGGCTCACTCACCTCCCGCGCTGTTTTCACTGTCCCGGCTCACGCTCCGCTCGCGCTGTATTCACTGACCCGTCTCACTCACCTCCCGCGCTGTTTTCAAAGTCCGGTCTCACTCACCTCCTGCGCTGTTTTCAATGTCCCGGCTCACTCATCTCTCGCGCTGTTTTCAATGTCCCGGCTCACTCACCTCTACGCTGTTTTCACTGTCCCGGCTCACTCACCTGTCGCGCTATTTTCAATGTCCCGGCTCATTCACATCTCGCGCTGGTTTCACTGTCCCGGCTCACTCACCTCCCGCGCTGTTTTCACTGTCCCGGCTCATTCACCTCTCGCGCTGTTTTCTATGTCACGGGTCACTCACCTCTCGCGCTGTTTTCAATGTCCCGGCTCACTCAACTCTCGCGCTGTATTTAACATTCCCGGCTCATTCACCACTCGCGCTGTTTTCACTGTCCCGGCTCACTCAACTCCCGCGCTGTTTTCACTATCCCGTCTCACTCACCTCTCGCGTTGTTTTCAATGTCCCGGCTCCTTCTCCACTCGCGCTGTTTTCACTGTCCCGGCTCACTCACCTCCCGCGCTGTTTTCACTGTCCCGAATCACTCACCTCTCGCGCTGTTTTCACTGTCCCGGCTCACTCACCTCACACGCTGTTTTTAATGTACCGGCTCACTCACCTATCGCGCTGTTTTCACTGTCACGGCTCACTTACCTCCCGCGCTGATTTTAATGTCCCGGCTCACTCACCTCTCGCGCTGTTTTTAATGTCCAGTCTCACTGACCTCTCGGACTTTTTTCTATATCCCGGCTCACTCACCTCTCGCACTATTTTCACTGTCCAGGCTCACTCAGCTCCCGCGCTATTTTCACTGACCCGGCTCACTTGACTCTCCCGCTGCTTTCAATGTCCCGGCTCACTCACCTCCCACGCTGTTTTCACTGTCTCGGCTCACTCACCTCCTGCGCTGTTTTCACTGTCCCGGCTCACTCACCTCCCGCGCTGTTTTCGCTGTCCCGGCTCATTCACCTCTCGCGCTGTTTTCAATGTCACGGGTCACTCACCTCCCACGCTGTTTTCACTGTCCCGGCTCACTTACCTCCAGCGCTGTTTTCAATGGCCGGGCTCACTCACCTCTCGCGCTGTTTTCAATCACCCGGCTCACTCAGCTATCCCGCTGCTTTCAATGTCACGGCTCACTCACCTCTCGCGCTGTTTTCAATTTCTCGGCTCACTCACCTCCCACGCTGTTTTCACTGTCCCGGCTCACTTACCTCCCGCGCTGTTTTCACTGTCCCGGCTCACGCTCCGCTCACGCTGTTTTCACTGACCCGGCTCACTCACCTCCTGCGCTGTTTTCAAATCCGGGCTCACTCACCTCTCGCGCTGCTTTCAATGTCCCGGCTCACTCAACTCTCGCACTGTTTTCAATGTCCCGGCTCACTCACCTCCCGCGCTGTTTTCACTGTCCCGGCTCACTCACCTCCCGCACAGTTTTCAGTGTCCCGGCTCATTCACCTCTCGCGCTGTTTTCTATGTCACGAGTCACTCACCTCTCGCGCTGTTTTCAATGTCCCGGCTCACTCACCTCTCGCGCTGTAATTAACATTCCCGGCTCATTCACCTCTCACGCTGTTTTCACTGTCCCAGCTCACTCAACTCCCGCGCTGTTTTCACTATCCCGGCTCACTCACCTCTCGCGCAGTTTTTAATGTCCCGGCTCATTCTCCACTCGCGCTGTTTTCACTGTCCCGGCTCACTCACCTCCCGCGCTGTTTTCACTGTCCCGGATCACTCACCTCTCGCGCTGTTTTCACTGTCCCGGCTCACTCACCTCTCACGCTGTTTTTAATGTACCGGCTCACTCACCTATCGCGCTGTTTTCATAGTCACGGCTCACTCACCTCCCGCGCTGTTTTTAATGTCCCGGCTCACTCACCTCTCGCACTGTTTTTAATGTCCAGGCTCACTTACCTCTCGCACTTTTTTCTTTGTCCCGGCTCGCTCACCTCTCCCTCTATTTTCACTGTCCTGGCTCACTCAGCTCCCGCGCTGTTTTCACTGTCCCGGCTCACTTGACTCTCCCGCTGCTTTCAATGTCCCGGCTCACTCACCTCTCGCGCTGTTTTCAATTTCCCGGCTTACTCACCTCCCACGCTGTTTTCACTGTCCCGGCTCACTCAGCTCTCGTGCTGTTTTCAATGTCCCGGCTCACTCACCTCTCGCGCTGTATTTAACATTCCCGGCTCATTCACCTCTCGCGCTGTTTTCACTGTCACAGCTCACTCAACTCCCGCGCTGTTTTCACTATCCCGGCTCACCCACCTCTCGTGCTGTTTTTAATGTCCCGGTCATTCTCCACTCGCGCTGTTTTCACTGTCCCGGCTCACTCACCTCCCGCGCTGTTTTCACTGTCCCGGATCACTCACCTCTCGCGCTGATTTCACTGCCCCGGCTCACTCACCTCTCGCGCTGTTTTTATTGTACCGGCTCACTCACCTGTCGCACTGTTTTCACAGTCACGACTCACTCACCTCTCGCACTTTTTTCTATGTCCCGGCTCACTCACCTCTCCCTCTATTTTCACTGTCCTGGCTCACCCAGCTCCCGCGCTGTTTTCACTGTCCCGGCTCACTTGACTCTCCCGCTGCTTTCAATGTCCCGACTAACTCACCTCTCGCGCTGTTTTCAATTTCCCGGCTCACTCACCTCTCGTGCTGTTTTCACAGTCCCGACTCACTCACCTCCCGCGCTGTTTTCAATGTCCCGGCTCACTCACCTCTCGTGCTGTTTTCACTGTCCCGGCTCACTCACCTCTCGCGCTGTTTTTAATGTCCCGGCTCACTCACCTCTCGTGCTGTTTTCACAGTCCCGACTCACTCACCTCCCGCGCTGTTTTCAATGTCCCGGCTCACTCACCTCTCGCGCTGTTTTCAATGTCCAGCCTCACTCACCTCCCGCGCTGTTTTCAATGTCCAGGCTCATTCACCTCTCGCGCTGTTTTCACTGTCCCAGCTCACTCAATTCCCGCGCTGATTTCACTATCGCGGCTCACTCACCTCTCGCGCTGCTTTCAATGTCCCGGCTCACTCTCCACTCGCGCTGTTTTCACTGTCCCGGTTCACTGATCTCCCGCGCTGTTTTCACTGTCGCGGTTCACTCACATTTCGCGCTGTTTTCACTGTCCCGGCTCACTCACCTCTCGCGCTGTTTTCAATGTCCTTGCTCACTCACCTCACGCGCTGTTTTCAATGTCCAGACTCACTCACCTATCGCGCTTTTTTCTGTGTCCCGGCTCATTCACCTCTCCCTCTATTTTCACTGTCCCGGCTCACTCTGCCCCCGCGCTGTTTTCACTCTCCTGGCTCACTTGCCTCTCGCGCTGCTTTCAATGTCCCGGCTCACTCACCTCTCGCGCTGTTTTCAATTTCCCGGCTCACTCACCTCCCGCGCTGTTTTCAATGTCCCGGCTCACTCACCTCCCGCGCTGTTTTCACTGTCCCGGCTCACTCTCCACTCGCGCTGTTTTCACTGTCACTGCTCACTGTCCGCTCCCGCTGTTCTCACTGTCATGGCTCACTCACCTCCCGCGCTGTTTTCACTGTCCCGGCTCACTCACCTTTCGCGCTGTTTTCACTGTCCCAGCTCACTCACCTCTCGCGCTATTTTCAATGTCCCGGCTCACTCACCTCCCGCGCTGTTTTCAATGTCCCGGCTCACTCTCCACTCGCGCTGTTTTCACTGTCACTGCTCACTGTCCGCTCCCGCTGTTCTCACTGTCATGGCTCACTCACCTCCCGCGCTGTTTTCACTGTCCCGGCTCACTCACCTTTCGCGCTGTTTTCACTGTCCCAGCTCACTCACCTCTGGCGCTATTTTCAATGTCCCGGCTCACTCACCTCACGCGCTGTTTTCAATGTCCAGGCTCACTCACCTCTCGCGCTTTTTTCTATGTCCCGGCTCACTAACCTCTCACGCTGTTTTCAATGTCCAGGCTCACTCACCTCCCGCGCTATTTTCACTGTCCCCGCTCAGTCAGCTCTCGCGCTGTTTCAACTGTCCCGGCTCACTTGACTCTCGCGCTTCTTTCAATGTCCCGGCTCACTCACCTCTCGCCCTGTTTTGAATGTCCAGGCGCACTCACCTCCCGCGCGCTGTTTCCAATGTCCCGGCTCACTCAGCTCCCGTGCTGTTTTCAATGTCCCGGCTCCCTCAGCTCCCGCGCTCTGTTCAATGTCCCGGCTCACGCTCCACTCGCGCTGTATTCACTGTCCCGGCTCACTCTGCTCCCGCGCTGTTTTCACTCGCCCGGCTCACTTGCCTCTCGCGCTGCTTTCAATGAACCGGCTCTCTCACCTCTCGCTCTGTTTTCAATTTCCCGGCTCACTCACCTCCCGCGCTGTTTTCACTGTCCCGCCTCACTCAACTCCCGCGATGTTTTCACTGTCCCGGCTCACTCACCACCCGCGCTGTTTTCACTGTCCCGGCTCACTCACCTCCCGCGCTGTTTTCAATGTACGGGCTCACTCACCTCTCGCGCTGTTTTCACTGTCCTGATTCACTCATCTCCTGCGCTGTTTTCAATGTCCCGGCTCACTCACCTCTTGCGTTGTTTTCAATGTCCCGGCTCACTCACATCCCGCGCTGTTTTCAATGTCCCGGCTCACTCATCTCCCGCGTTGTTTTCAATGTCCCGGCTCACTCAGCTCCCGCGCTCTGTTCAATGTCCCGGCTCACGCTCCGCTCGCGCTGTATTCACTGACCCGGCTCACTCACCTCCTGCGCTGTTTTCAAAGTCCGGGCTCACTTGCCTCTCGCGCTGCTTTCAATGTCCCGGCTCACTCACCTCTCGCGCTGTTTTCAATTTCCCGGCTCACTCACCTCCCGCGCTGTTTTCAATGTCCCGGCTCACTCACCTCCCGCGCTGTTTTCACTGTCCCGGCTCACTCTCCACTCGCGCTGTTTTCACTGTCACTGCTCACTGTCCGCTCCCGCTGTTCTCACTGTCATGGCTCACTCACCTCCCGCGCTGTTTTCACTGTCCCGGCTCACTCACCACTCGCGCTATTTTCAATGTCCCGGCTCACTCACCTCCCGCGCTGTTTTCAATGTCCCGGCTCACTCTCCACTCGCGCTGTTTCACTGTCACTGCTCACTGTCCGCTCCCGCTGTTCTCACTGTCATGGCTCACTCACCTCCCGCGCTGTTTTCACTGTCCCGGCTCACTCACCTTTCGCGCTGTTTTCACTGTCCCAGCTCACTCACCTCTCGCGCTATTTTCAATGTCCCGGCTCACTCACCTCACGCGCTGTTTTCAATGTCCAGGCTCACTCACCTCTCGCGCTTTTTTCTATGTCCCGGCTCACTAACCTCTCGCGCTGTTTTCAATGTCCAGGCTCACTCACCTCCCGCGCTATTTTCACTGTCCCCGCTCAGTCAGCTCTCACGCTGTTTCAACTGTCCCGGCTCACTTGACTCTCGCGCTTCTTTCAATGTCCCGGCTCACTCACCTCTCGCCCTGTTTTGAATGTCCAGGCGCACTCACCTCCCGCGCGCTGTTTCCAATGTCCCGGCTCACTCAGCTCCCGTGCTGTTTTCAATGTCCCGGCTCCCTCAGCTCCCGCGCTCTGTTCAATGTCCCGGCTCACGCTCCACTCGCGCTGTATTCACTGTCCCGGCTCACTCTGCTCCCGCGCTGTTTTCACTCGCCCGGCTCACTTGCCTCTCGCGCTGCTTTCAATGTACCGGCTCTCTCACCTCTCGCTCTGTTTTCAATTTCCCGGCTCATTCACCTCCCGCGCTGTTTTCACTGTCCCGGCTCACTCAACTCCCGCGATGTTTTCACTGTCCCGGCTCACTCACCACCCGCGCTGTTTTCACTGTCCCGGCTCACTCACCTCCCGCGCTGTTTTCAATGTCCGGGCTCACTCACCTCTCGCGCTGTTTTCAATGTCCTAATTCACTCATCTCCTGCGCTGTTTTCAATGTCCCGGCTCACTCACCTCTTGCGTTGTTTTCAATGTCCCGGCTCACTCACATCCCGCGCTGTTTTCAATGTCCCGGCTCACTCATCTCCCGCGCTGTTTTCAATAACCCGGCTCACTCAGCTCCCGCGCTCTGTTCAATGTCCCGGCTCACGCTCCGCTCGCGCTGTATTCACTGACCCGGCTCACTCACCTCCCGCGCTGTTTTCAAAGTCCGGGCTCACTCACCTCTCGCGCTGTTTTCAATGTCCCGGCTCACTTATCTCTCGCGCTGTTTTCAATGTCCCGGCTCACTCACCTCCCGCGCTCTTTTCAGTGTCCCGGCTCATTCACCTCTCGCGCTGTTTTCTATGTCATGGGTCACTCACCTCTCACGCTGTTTGCAATGTCCCGGCTCACTCACATCTCGCGCTGTATTTAACATTCCCGGCTCATTCACCTCTCGCGCTGTTTTCACTGTCCCGGCTCACTCAACTCCCGCGCTGTTTTCTCTATACCGGCTCACTCACCTCTCGCGCTGTTTTCAATGTCCCAGCTCATTCTCCACTCGCGCTGTTTTCACTGTCCCGGCTCACTCAACTCCCGCGCTGTTTTCACTGCCCGGATCACTCACCTCTCGCACTGTTTTCACTGTCCCGGCTCACTCACCTGTCGCGCTGTTTTTAATGTCCCGGCACACTCACCTATCGCGCTGTTTTCACAGTCACGGCTCACTCACCTCCCGCGCTGTTTTTAATGTCCCGGCTCGTACACCTCTCGCGCTGTTTTCACAGTCCCGGGTCACTCTCCGCTCCGGCTGCTTTCACTGTCCCGACTAACTCACCTCTCCCGCTGTTTTCACTGTGTGGCTCACTCACCTCACGCGCTGTTTTCAATGTCCTGGCTCAATCAGCTCCCGCGCTGTTTTCAATGTCCCGGCTCACTCTCCACTCGCGCCGTTTTCACTGTCACTGCCCACTGTCCTCTCCCGCTGTTCTCACTGTCATGGCTTACTCACCTCCCGCGCTGTTTTCACTGTCCCGGCTCACTCACCTCTCGCGCTATTTTCAATGTCCAGGCTCACTCACCTCACGCGCTGTTTTCAATGTTCGGGCTCACTCACCTCTCGCGCTTTTTTCTATGTCCCAGCTCACTAACCTCTCGCGCTGTTTTCAATGTCCAGGCTCACTCACCTCCCGCGCTATTTTCACTGTCCCCGCTCAGTCAGCTCTCGCGCTGTTTCAACTGTCCCGGCTCACTTGACTCTCGCGCTTCTTTCAATGTCCCGGCTCACTCACCTCTCGCCCTGTTTTGAATGTCCAGGCGCACTCACCTCCCGCGCGCTGTTTCCAATGTCCCGGCTCACTCAGCTCCCGTGCTGTTTTCAATGTCCCGGCTCCCTCAGCTCCCGCGCTCTGTTCAATGTCCCGGCTCACGCTCCACTCGCGCTGTATTCACTGTCCCGGCTCACTCTGCTCCCGCGCTGTTTTCACTCGCCCGGCTCACTTGCCTCTCGCGCTGCTTTCAATGTACCGGCTCTCTCACCTCTCGCTCTGTTTTCAATTTCCCGGCTCACTCACCTCCCGCGCTGTTTTCACTGTCCCGGCTCACTCTACTCCCGCGATGTTTTCACTGTCCCGGCTCACTCACCACCCGCGCTGTTTTCACTGTCCCGGCTCACTCACCTCCCGCGCTGTTTTCAATGTCCGGGCTCACTCACCTCTCGCGCTGTTTTCACTGTCCTGATTCACTCATCTCCTGCGCTGTTTTCAATGTCCCGGCTCACTCACCTCTTGCGTTGTTTTCAATGTCCCGGCTCACTCACATCCCGCGCTGTTTTCAATGTCCCGGCTCACTCAGCTCCCGCGCTGTTTTCAATGTACCGGCTCACTCAGCTCCCGCGCTCTGTTCAATGTCCCGGCTCACGCTCCGCTCGCGCTGTATTCACTGACCCGGCTCACTCACCTCCCGCGCTGTTTTCAATGTCCCGGCTCACTCATCTCTCGCGCTGTTTTCAATGTCCCGGCTCACTCACCTCCTGCGCTGTTTTCAGTGTCCCGGCTCATTCACCTCTCGCGCTGTTTTCTATGTCATGGGTCACTCACCTCTCACGCTGTTTTCCATGTCCCGGCTCACTCACATCTCGCGCTGTATTTAACATTCCCGGCTCATTCACCTCTCGCGTTTTTTTCACTGTCCCGGCTCACTCAACTCCGGCGCTGTTTTCACTATACCGGCTCACTCACCTCTCGCGCTGTTTTCAATGTCCCAGCTCATTCTCCACTCGCGCTGTTTTCACTGTCCCGGCTCACTCAACTCCCGCGCTGTTTTCACTGCCCGGATCACTCACCTCTCGCACTGTTTTCACTGTCCCGGCTCACTCACCTGTCGCGCTGTTTTTAATGTCCCGGCACACTCACCTGTCGCGCTGTTTTCACAGTCACGGCTCACTCACCTCCCGCGCTGTTTTTAATGTCCCGGCTCATACACCTCTCGTGCTGTTTTCACAGTCCCGGGTCACTCTCCGCTCTGGCTGCTTTCACTGTCCCGACTAACTCACCTCTCCCGCTGTTTTCACTGTGTGGCTCACTCACCTCACGCGCTGTTTTCAATGTCCTGGCTCAATCAGCTCCCGCGCTGTTTTCAATCTCCCGGCTCACTCTCCACTCGCGCTGTTTTCACTGTCACTGCCCACTGTCCTCTCCCGCTGTTCTCACTGTCATGGCTTACTCACCTCCAGCGCTGTTTTCACTGTCCCGGCTCACTCACCTTTCGCGCTGTTTTCACTGTGCCAGCTCACTCACCTCTCGCGCTATTTTCAATGTCCCGGCTCACTCACCTCACGCGCTGTTTTCAAAGTCCAGGCTCACTCACCTCTCGCGCTTTTTTCTATGTCCCCGGTCACTAATCTCTCGCGCTGTTTTCAATGTCCAGGCTCACTCACCACCCGCGCTGTTTTCAATGTCCCGTCTCACTCAGCTCCCGCGCTGTTTTCAATATCCCTGCTCACTCAGCTCCCGGGCTGTTTTCAATGCCCGTGCTCACTCTCCACACGCGCTGTTTTCACTGTCACTGCACACTCTCCGCTCCCGCTGCTTTCACTGTCCCGACTAACTCACCTCTCCCGCTGTTTTCACTGTCCTGGCTCACGCACCTCCCGCGCTGTTTTCACTGTCCCGGCTCACTCACCTCTCGCGCTGTTTTCAATGTCCCGGCTCACTCACCTCGCGCGCTGTATTTAAGAGTCCCGGCTCACTAAGCTCCCGCGCTGTTTTCACTGTCCAGGCTCACTAACCTCTCGCGCTCTTTTCACTGTACCGGCTCACTCACCTCTCGTGCTGTTTTTAATGTCCCGGCTCACTCACCTCTCGCGCTGTTTTCACAGTCCCGCCTCACTCACCAACCGCGCTGTTTTCAATGTCCCGGCTCACTCGCCTCTCGCGCTGTTATCAATGTTCCGGCTCAGTCACCTCTCGCGCTGTTTTCACTGTCCCGGCTCACTGAACTGCCGCGCTGATTTCACTATCCCGGCTCACTCACCTCTCACGCTGTTTTCAATGTACTGGCTCACTCTCCTCTCGCGCTGTTTTCACTGTCCCGCTTCACTCATCTCCCGCGCCGTTTTCACTGTCGCGGTTCACTCACATTTCGCGCTGTTTTCACTGTCCCGGCTCACTCACTTCTCGCGCTGTTTTTAATGTCCCAGCTCATACACCTCTCGCGCTGTTTTCACTGTCCCGCTTCACTCATCTCCCGCGCTGTTTTCACTGTCGCGGTTCACTCACATTTCGCGCTTTTTTCACTGTCCCGGCTCACTCACTTCTCGCGCTGTTTTTAATGTCCCAGCTCATACACCTCTCCCGCTGTTTTCACTGTCCCGGCTCACTCAACTCCCGCGCTGTTTTCACTATCCCGTCTCACTCACGTATTGTGCTGTTTTCAATGTCCCGGCTCACTCTCCACTCGGGCTGTTTTCACTGTCCCGGCTCACTCACCTCCCGCGCTGTTTTCACTGTCCCCGCTCACTCACCTCTAGCGCTCTCGCGCTGTTTTCACTGTCCCTGCTCAGTCAACTCTTGCGCTGTTTTGAATGTCCCGGCTCACTCACCTCTCGCGCTGTTTTCACAGTCCCGGCTCACTCACCTCCGCGCTGTTTTCAATGTCCAGACTCACTCACCTCTCGCGCTATTTTCTGTGTCCCGGCTCTCTCACCTCTCGCGCTATTTTCACTGTCACGGCTCACTCTGCTCCCGCGCTGTTTACACTGTCCCGGCTCACTTGCCTCTCGCGCTGCTTTCAATGTCCCGGTTCACTCACGACTCGCGCTGTTTTCAATTTCTCGGCTCAGTGAACTTCCGCGCTGTTTTCACTGTCCCGGCTCACTCAACTCTCGCGCTGTTTTCACTGTCCCGGTTCACTCACCTCCCGCGCTGTTTTCACTGCCCCGGTTCACTCACCTCTCGCGCTGTTTTCAATGACCGGGCTCACTCACCTCTCGCGCTGTTTTCAATGTCCCGGCTCACTCATTTCCCGCGCTCTGTTTAATGTCCCGGCTCACTCACCTCTCACGCTGTTTTCAATTTCCCGGCTCACTCATCTCCCTCGCTGTTTTCAATGTCCCGGCTCACTCACCTCTCGCGCTGTTTTCAATGTCCAGGCTCACTTACCTCCTGCGCTGTTTTCAATGTCCCGGCTCACTCAGCTCCCGCGCTGTTTTCAATCTCCAGGCTCACTCTCCACACGCGCTGTTTTCACTGTCACTGCTTGCGCTCCGTTCCCGCTGTTTTCACTGTCCCGACTAACTCACCTCTCCCGCTATTTTCACTGTCCTAGCTCCCGCACCTCCCGCGCTGTATTCACTGTCCCAGCTCACTCACCTCTCGCGCTGTTTTCACTGCCCCGACTCACTCACCTCTCGCGCTGTTTTCATTGTCCATGCTCACTAACCTCACGCACTGTTTCAATGTCTAGACTCACTCACCTCTCGCGCTTTTTTCTGTGTCCCGGCTCACTCACCTCTCACGCTTTTTTCACTGTCCCGGCTCACTCTGCTCCCGCGCTGTTTTCACTGTCCCGGCTCACTTGCCTCTCACGCTGCTTTCAATGTCCCGGCTCACTCACCTCTCGCGCTGTTTCCAATTTCCCGGCTCACACACCTCCCGCGATGTTTTCACTGTCCCGGCTCACTCACCTCCTGCGCTGCATTCACTATCCCGGCTCACTCACCTCCCGCGCTGTTTTCAATGACCGGGCTCACTCTCCTCTCGCGCTGTTTTCAATGACCTGGCTTACTCATCTATCGCGCTGTTTTCACAGTCCCGGCTCACTCACCTCCCGCGCTGTTTTCACTGCCCCGGCTCATTCACATCTCACGCTGTTTCAATGTCACGGGTCACTCACCTCTCGCGCTGTTTTCAACGTCCCGGCTGACTCACCTCTCGCGCTGTATTTAACCGCCCCGCCTCACTCACCTCTCGCGCTGTTTTCACTGTCCCGGCTCACTCTGCTCCCGCGCTGTTTTCACTATCCCGGCTCATTCACCTCTCGCGCTGTTTTCAACGTATCGGCTCTCTCACCTCTCGCGCTGTTTTCAATTTACCGGCTCACTCACCTCCCGCGCTGTTTTCACTGTCCCGGCTCACTCAACTCCCGCGATGTTTTCACTGTCCCGGCTCTCTCACCACCCGCGCTGTTTTCACTGTCCCGCCTCACTCACCTCCCGCGCTGTTTTCAATGTACGGGCTCACTCACCTCTCGCGCTATTTTTAATGTCACGGCTCACTCACTTCTCGCGCTGTTTTCACTGTCCCGATTCACTCATCTCCTGCGCTAGTTTCAATGTCCCGGCTCACTCACATCCCGCGCTGTTTTCAATGTCCTGGCTCACTCAGCTCCCGCGCTGTTTTCAATGTCCCGGCTCACTCAGCTCCCGTGCTCTGTTCAATGTCCCGACTCAAACACCGCTCGCGCTGTATTCACTGACCCGGCTCACTCTCCTCCCGCGCTGTTTTCAAAGTCCGGACTCACTCACCTCTCGCGCTGTTTTCAATGTCACGGCACACTCATCTCTCGCGCTGTTTTCAATGTCCCGGCTCACTCACCTCCCGCGCTGTTTTCAGTGTTCCGGCTCATTCACCTCTCGCGCTGTTTTCTATGTCATGGGTCACTCACCTCTCACGCTGTTTTCAATGTTCCGGCTCACTCACATCTCGCGCTGTATTTAACATTCCTGGCTCATTCACCTCTCGCGCTGTTTTCACTGTCCCGGCTCACTCACCTCTCGCGCTGTTTTCAATGTCCCAGCTCATTCTCCACTCGCGCTGTTTTCACTGTCCCGGCTCACTCACATCCCGCGCTGTTTTCACTGCCCGGATCACTCACCTCTCGCACTGTTTTCACTGTCCCGGCTCACTCACCTGTCGGGCTGTTTTAAATGTCCCGGCACACTCACCTATCGCGCTGTTTTCACAGTTACGGCTCACTCACCTCCCGCGCTGTTTTTAATGTCCCGGCTCATACACCTCTCGCGCTGTTTTCACTGTCCCGGCTCACTCTGCTCCCGCGCTGTTTTCACTATCCCGGCTCATTCACCTCTCGCGCTGTTTTCAACGTATCGGCTCTCTCACCTCTCGCGCTGTTTTCAATTTACCGGCTCACTCACCTCCCGCGCTGTTTTCACTGTCCCGGCTCACTCAACTCCCGCGATGTTTTCACTGTCCCGGCTCTCTCACCACCCGCGCTGTTTTCACTGTCCCGCCTCACTCACCTCCCGCGCTGTTTTCAATGTACGGGCTCACTCACCTCTCGCGCTGTTTTTAATGTCACGGCTCACTCACCTCTCGCGCTGTTTTCACTGTCCCGATTCACTCATCTCCTGCGCTAGTTTCAATGTCCCGGCTCACTCACATCCCGCGCTGTTTTCAATGTCCTGGCTCACTCAGCTCCCGCGCTGTTTTCAATGTCCCGGCTCACTCAGCTCCCGTGCTCTGTTCAATGTCCCGACTCAAACACCGCTCGCGCTGTATTCACTGACCCGGCTCACTCTCCTCCCGCGCTGTTTTCAAAGTCCGGACTCACTCACCTCTCGCGCTGTTTTCAATGTCACGGCACACTCATCTCTCGCGCTGTTTTCAATGTCCCGGCTCACTCACCTCCCGCGCTGTTTTCAGTGTTCCGGCTCATTCACCTCTCGCGCTGTTTTCTATGTCATGGGTCACTCACCTCTCACGCTGTTTTCAATGTTCCGGCTCACTCACATCTCGCGCTGTATTTAACATTCCCGGCTCATTCACCTCTCGCGCTGTTTTCACTGTCCCGGCTCACTCACCTCTCGCGCTGTTTTCAATGTCCCAGCTCATTCTCCACTCGCGCTGTTTTCACTGTCCCGGCTCACTCACATCCCGCGCTGTTTTCACTGCCCGGATCACTCACCTCTCGCACTGTTTTCACTGTCCCGGCTCACTCACCTGTCGGGCTGTTTTAAATGTCCCGGCACACTCACCTATCGCGCTGTTTTCACAGTTACGGCTCACTCACCTCCCGCGCTGTTTTTAATGTCCCGGCTCATACACCTCTCGCGCTGTTTTCACAGTCCCGGCTCACTCTCCGCTCCGGCTGCTTTCACTGTCCCGACTAACTCACCTCTCCCGCTGTTTTCACTGTGTGGCTCACTCACCTCACGCGCTGTTTTCAATGTCCCGGCTCAATCAGCTCCCGCGCTGTTTTCACTGTCCCGGCTCACTCACCTTTCGCGCTGTTTTCACTGTCCCAGCTCACTCACCTCTCGCGCTATTTTCAATGTTCAGGCTCACTCACCTCACGCGCTGTTTTCAATGTCCAGGCTCACTCACCTCTCGCGCTTTTATCTATGTCCCGGCTAACTACCCTCTCGCGCTGTTTTCAATGTCCCGGCTCACTCACCTCCCGCGTTGTTTTCAATGTCCCGTCTCACTCAGCTCCCGCGCTGTTTTCAATGTCCCTGCTCACTCAGCTCCCGGGCTGTTTTCAATGCCCGGGCTCACTCTCCACACGCGCTGTTTTCACTGTCACTGCTCACTCTCCGCTCCCGCTGCTTTCACTGTCCCGACTCACTCAACCCCCGCGCTGTTTTCACTATCCCGTCTCACTCACGTCTTGTGCTGTTTTCAATGTCCCGGCTCACTCTCCACTCGGGCTGTTTTCACTGTCCCGGCTCACTCACCTCCCGCGCTGTTTTCGCTGCCCCTGCTCACTCACCTCTAGCGCTGTTTTGAATGTCCCGGCTCACTCACCTCTCGCGCTGTTTTCACAGTCCCGGCTCACTCACCTCCCGCGCTGTTTTCAATGTCCAGACTCACTCACCTCTCGCGCTATTTTCTGTGTCCCGGCTCTCTCACCTCTCGCGCTGTTTTCACTGTCAATGCTCACTCTCGCTCCCGCTGTTTTCATTGTCCCGACTCACTCACCTCCCGCGCTGTTTTCACTGTCCAGGCTCACTCACCCCTTGCGCTGTTTTCAAAGTCCTGGGTCACTCACCTCACGCGCTGTTTTCACTGTCCCGGCTCACTCACCTCTCGCGCTGTTTTTAATGTCCCGGCTCACTCACCTCTCGCGCTGTTTTTAATGTCCAGGCTCACTCACCTCTCGCGCTTTTTTCTATGTCCCGGCTCACTCACCTCTCGCGGTATTTTCACTGTCCCCGCCCAGTCAGCTCTCGCGCTGTTTCAACTGTCCCGGCTCACTTGACTCTCGCACTTCTTTCAATGTCCGGGCTCACTCACCTCTCGCGCTGTTTTCAATTTCCCGGCTCACTCACCACACGCGCTATTTTCACTGTACCTGCTCACTCAGCTCCCTCTCTGTTTTCACTGTCCCGGCTCACTCACCTCCCGCGCTGTTTTCACTGTCCCGGCTCACTCACCTCCCGCGCTGTTTTCAATGGCCGGGCTCACTTACCTCTCGCGCTGTTTTCAATGTCCCGGCTCACTCACATGTCGCGCTATTTTCAATGACCCTGCTGACTCACACACATCTCGCGCTGTTTTCACTGTCCGGCTCACTCACCTCCCGCGCTGTTTTCACTGTCCTGGCTCATTCACCTCTCGCGCTGTTTTCAATGTCACGGGTCACTCACGTCTCGCGCTGTTTTCACTGTCCCGGCTCACTCACCTCTCGCGCTGTTTTTAATGTCCAGGCTCACTCACCTCTCGCGCTTTTTTCTATGTCCCGGCTCACTCACCTCTCGCGCTATTTTCACTGTCCCCGCTCAGTCAGCTCTCGCGCTGTTTCAACTGTCCCGGCTCACTTGACTCTCGCACTTCTTTCAATGTCCCGGCTCACTCACCTCTCGCGCTGTTTTCAAATTCCCGGCTCACTCACCACACGCGCTGTTTTCACTGTCCCGACTCACTCACCTCTCGCGCTGTTTTAAAAGTCCCGGCTCACTCACCTCATGCGCTGTTTTCACTGTCCCGGCTCACTCACCTCTTGCGCTGTTTTTAATGTCCCGGCTCACTCACCTCTCGCGCTGTTATTAATGTCCAGGCTCACTCACCTCTCGCGCCTTTTTCTATGTCCAGGCTCACTCACCTCTCGCGCTATTTTCACTGTCCCCGCTCAGTCAGCTCTCGCGCTGTTTCAACTGTCCCGGCTCACTTGACTCTCGCACTTCTTTCAATGTCCCGGCTCACTCACCTCTCGCGCTGTTTTCACTGTCCCGGCTCACTCACCTCCAGCACTGTTTTCACTGTCCCAGCTCACTCACCTCTCGCGCTGTTTTCACTTTCCCGGCTCACTCACCTCTCGCGCTGTTTTTAATGTACCGGCTCACTCACCTCTCGCGCTGTTTTCACAGTCCCGGCTCAATCACCTCTCGCGCTGTTTTCAATGTCCAGGCTCACTCACCTCCCGCGCTGTTTTCACTGTCAATGCTCACTCTCCGCTCCCGCTGTTTTCACTGTCCCGACTAACTCACCTCTCCCGCTATTTTCACTGTCTTGGCTCACGCATCTCCCGCGCTGTTTTCACTGTCCCGGCTCACTCACCTCTCGCACTGTTTTCACTGTCCCGGCTCACTCACATCCCGCGCTGTTTTCAATGTCCGAGCTCACTCAGCTCCCGCGCTGTTTTCAATGTCCCGGCTCACTCAGCTCCCGCGCTCTGTTCAATGTCCCGGCTCACTCTCCACTCGCACTGTTTTCAATGTCCTGGGTCACTCACCTATCGCGCTGTTTTCACCGTCCCGGCTCACTCACCTCTCGCGATGTATTCACTGTCCTAGCTCACTCACCTCTCGCGCTGTTTTTAATGTCCCGGCTCACTCACCTCTCGCGCTGTTTTCACTATCCCGGCTCACTCACCTCCCGCGCTGTTTTCAATGCCCCGGCTCACTTACATCTCGCGCTGTTTTTAATGTCCAGGCTCACTGACCTACCGCGTTGTTTTCAAAGTCCAGGCTCACTCAGCTCCCGCGCTGTTTTCATTGTCCTGGCTCACTCAGCTCCCGCGCTGTTTTCAATGTCCCGTCTCACTCTCCACTCGCGCTGTTTTCACTGTCAATGCTCACTCTCGCTCCCGCTGTTTTCATTGTCCCGACTCACTCACCTCCCGCGCTGTTTTCACTGTCCAGGCTCACTCACCCCTTGCGCTGTTTTCAAAGTCCTGGGTCACTCACCTCACGCGCTGTTTTCACTGTCCCGGCTCACTCACCTCTCGCGCTGTTTTTAATGTCCCGGCTCACTCACCTCTCGCGCTGTTTTTAATGTCCAGGCTCACTCACCTCTCGCGCTTTTTTCTATGTCCCGGCTCACTCACCTCTCGCGGTATTTTCACTGTCCCCGCCCAGTCAGCTCTCGCGCTGTTTCAACTGTCCCGGCTCACTTGACTCTCGCACTTCTTTCAATGTCCCGGCTCACTCACCTCTCGCGCTGTTTTCAATTTCCCGGCTCACTCACCACACGCGCTATTTTCACTGTACCTGCTCACTCAGCTCCCTCTCTGTTTTCACTGTCCCGGCTCACTCACCTCCCGCGCTGTTTTCACTGTCCCGGCTCACTCACCTCCCGCGCTGTTTTCAATGGCCGGGCTCACTTACCTCTCGCGCTGTTTTCAATGTTCCGGCTCACTCACATGTCGCGCTATTTTCAATGTCCCTGCTGACTCACACACATCTCGCGCTGTTTTCACTGTCCGGCTCACTCACCTCCCGCGCTGTTTTCACTGTCCTGGCTCATTCACCTCTCGCGCTGTTTTCAATGTCACGGGTCACTCACGTCTCGCGCTGTTTTCACTGTCCCTGCTCACTCACCTCCCGCGCTGTTTTCAATGTCTGGCATCACTCACCTCTCGGGCTGTTTTCAATGTCCCGGCTCACTCACCTGTCGCACTATTTTCAATGTCGCGGCTCACTCACATCTCGCGCTGTTTTCACTGTTCCGGCTCATTCACCCCCCGCGCTGTTTTCAAAGTCCAGGCTCACTCAGCTCCCGCGCTGTTTTCAATGTCCCGGCTCAATCACCTCTCGCGCTGTTTTCAATGTCCAGGCTCACTCACCTCCCGCGCTGTTTTCACTGTCAATGCTCACTCTCCGCTCCCTCTGTTTTCACTGTCCCGACTAACTCACCTCTCCCGCTGTTTTCACTGTCTTGGCTCACGCATCTCCCGCGCTGTTTTCACTGTCTCGGCTCACTCACCTCTCGCGCTGTTTTCACTGTCCCGGCTCACTCACCTCTCGCGCTGTTTTCAGTGTCCATGCTCACTCACCTCACGCGCTGATTTGAATGTCCAGAATCACTCACTTCTCGCGCTTTTTTCTGTGTCCCGGCTCACTCACCTCCCGCGCTGTTTTCAATGTCCGGGCTCACTCACCTCTCGCGCTGTTTTCACTGTTCCGATTCACTCACCTCCTGCGCTTTTTTCAATGTCCCGGCTCACTCACCTCTCGCGCTGTTTCAATGTCCCGGCTCACTCACATCCCGCGCTGTTTTCAATGTCCCAGCTCACTCAGCTCCCGCGCTGTTTTCAATGTCACGGCTCACTGAGCTCCCGCGCTCTGTTCAATGTCCCGGCTCACGCTCCACTCGCGCTGTTTTCAATGTCCTGGGTCACTCACCTATCGCGCTGTTTTCACCGCCCCGGCTCACTCACCTCTCGCGATGTATTCACTGTCCCAGCTCACTCACCTCTCGCGCTGTTATTAATGTCCCGGCTCACTCACCTCAGGTGCTGTTTTCACTATCCCGGCTCACTCACCTCCCGCGCTGTTTTCAATGCCCCGGCTCACTTACATCTCGCGCTGTTTTCAATTTCCCGGCTCACTGACCTCCCGCGCTGTTTTCAAAGTCCAGGCTCACTCAGCTCCCGCGCTGTTTTCAATGTCCTGGCTCACTCAACTCCCGCGCTGTTTTCAATGTCCCGGCTCACTCTCCACTCGCGCTGTTTTCACTGTCACTGCTCACTCTCCGCTCCCGCTGTTTTCATTGTCCCGACTCACTCACCTCTCGCGCTGTTTTCACTGTCGCGGCTCACTAACCTCCCGCGCTGTTTTCACTGTCCCGGCTCACTCACCTCTCGCGCTGTTTTCAAAGTCCCGGCTCACTCACCTCATGCGCTGTTTTCACTGTCCCGGCTCACTCACCTCTTGCGCTGTTTTTAATGTCCCGGCTCACTCACCTCTCGCGCTGTTATTAATGTCCAGGCTCACTCACCTCTCGCGCTTTTTTCTATGTCCCGGCTCACTCACCTCTCGCGCTGTTTTTAATGTCCCGGCTCACTCACCTCTCGCGCTGTTTTTAATGTCCAGGCTCACTCACCTCTCGCGCTTTTTTCTATGTCCCGGCTCACTCACCTCTCGCGCTATTTTCACTGTCCCCGCTCAGTCAGCTCTCGCGCTGTTTCAACTGTCCCGGCTCACTTGACTCTCGCACTTCTTTCAATGTCCCGCCTCACTCACCTCTCGCGCTGTTTTCAATTTCCCGGCTCACTCACCACACGCGCTGTTTTCACTGTACCTGCTCACTCAGCTCCCTCTCTGTTTTCACTGTCCCGGCTCACTCACCTCCCGCGCTGTTTTCACTGTCCCGGCTCACTCACCTCCCGCGCTGTTTTCAATGGCCGGGCTCACTTACCTCTCGCGCTGTTTTCAATGTCCCGGCTCACTCACATGTCGCGCTATTTTCAATGTCCCGGCTGACTCACACACATCTCGCGCTGTTTTCACTGTCACGGGTCACTCACGTCTCGCGCTGTTTTCACTGTCCCTGCTCACTCACCTCCCGCGCTGTTTTCAATGTCTGGCATCACTCACCTCTCGGGCTGTTTTCAATGTCCCGGCTCACTCACCTGTCGCACTATTTTCAATGTCGCGGCTCACTCACATCTCGCGCTGTTTTCACTGTTCCGGCTCATTCACCCCCCGCGCTGTTTTCAAAGTCCAGGCTCACTCAGCTCCCGCGCTGTTTTCAATGTCCCGGCTCACTCAGCTCCCGCGCTGGTTTCAATGTCCCGGCTCACTCTCCACTCGCGCAGTTTTCACTGTCACTGCTCACTCTCCGCTCCCGCTGTTTTCACTGTCCCTACTCACTCACCTCTCGCGCTGTTTTCACTGTCCCGGCTGACTCACCTCCCGCGCTGTTTTCACTGTCCCGGCTCACTCACCTCTCGCGCTGTTTTCACTGTCCCGGCTCACTCTCCTCTCGCGCTGTTTTTAATGCCCAGGCTCACTCACCGCTCGCGCTGTTTTTAATGTCCAGGCTCACTCACCTCTCGTGCTTTTTTCTATGTCCCGGCTCACTCACCTCTCGCGCTATTTTCACTGTCCCGGCTCACCTAGCTCCCGCGCTCTTTTCACTGTCCCGGCTCACTTGACTCTCGCGCTGCATTCAATGTCCCGGCTCACTCACCACTCGCGCTGTTTTCAATTTCCCGGCTCACTCACCTCCCGCGCTATTTTCACTGTACCGGCTCACTCAGCTCCCACGCTGTTTTCACTGTCCCGGCTCACTCACCTCCCGCGCTGTTTTCGCTGTCCCGGCTCACTCACCTGTCGAGCTATTTTCTATGTCCCGGCTGACTCACATCTCGCGCTGTTTTCATTGTCCCGGCTCACTCACCTCTCGCGCTGTTTTCAATGTCCCGGCTCACTCACCTCTCGCGCTGTTTTCAATGTCCCGGCTCACTCACCTCCCGCGCTGTTTTGACTGTCCCGGCTCACTCAGCTGTCGCGCTATTTTCAATGTCCCGGCTGACTCACATCTCGCGCTGTTTTCATTGTCCCGGCTCACTCACCTCCCGCGCTGTTTTCACTGTCCCGGCTCATTCACCTCTCGCGCTGTTTTCAATGTCACGGGTCACTCACCTCTCGCGCTGTTTTAACTGTCCCGGCTCAATCACCTCCCGCGCTGTTTTCAAATATACGGGCTCACTCACCTGTCGCGCTATTTTCAATGTCCCGGCTGACTCACATCTCGCGCTGTTTTCATTGTCCCGGCTCACTCACCTCCCGCGCTGTTTTCACTGTCCCGGCTCACTCACATCTCGCGCTGTTTTCACTGTCCCGGCTCACTCACCTCCCGCGCTGTTTTCACTGTCCCGGCTCATTCACCTCTCGCGCTGTTTTCTATGTCACGGGGCACTCACCTCTCGCGCTGTTTTCAATGTCCCGGCTCACTCACCTTTCACGCTGTATTTAATATTCCCGGCTCACGCGCTGTTTTCACTGTCCCGATTCACTTACCTCCTGCGCTTTTTTCAATGTCACGGCTCACTCACCTCTCGCGCTGTTTCAATGTCCCGGCTCACTCACATCCCGCGCTGTTTTCACTGTCCCGGCTCACTCACCTCTCGCGCTGTTTTCAATGTCCCGGCTCACTCACCTCACGCTCTGTTTTCACTGTCCCGGCTCACTCCCCTCTCGCGCTGTTTGCAGTGTCCAGGCTCACTCAGCTCACGCGCTGTTTTCAATGTCCAGACTCACTCACTTCTCGCGCTTTTTTCTGTGTCCCGGCTCACACAACTCTCGCGCTATTTTCACTGCCCCGGCTCACTCTGCTCCCGCGCTGTTTTCACTGTTCCGGCTCACTTGCCTCTCGCGCTGCTTTCAATGTCCCCGCTCACTCATCTCCCGCGCTGTTTTCACTGTCGCGGCTCACTCACCTCCCGCGCTGTTTTCACTGTCCCGGCTCACTCACCTCCCGCGCTGTTTTCACTGTCCCGATTCACTTACCTCCTGCGCTTTTTTCAATGTCACGGCTCGCTCACCTCTCGCGCTGTTTCAATGTCCCGGCTCACTCACATCCCGCGCTGTTTTCAATGTCCCAGCTCACTCAGCTCCCGCGCTGTTTTCAATGTCCCGGCTCACTCAGCTCCCGCGCTCTGTTCAATGTCCCGGCTCACTCTCCACTCGCACTGTTTTCAATGTCCTGGGTCACTCACCTATCGCGCTGTTTTCACCGTCCCGGCTCACTCACCTCTCGCGATGTATTCACTGTCCTAGCTCACTCACCTCTCGCGCTGTTTTTAATGTCCCGGCTCACTCACCTCTCGCGCTGTTTTCACTATCCCGGCTCACTCACCTCCCGCGCTGTTTTCAATGCCCCGGCTCACTTACATCTCGCGCTGTTTTTAATGTCCAGGCTCACTGACCTACCGCGTTGTTTTCAAAGTCCAGGCTCACTCAGCTCCCGCGCTGTTTTCATTGTCCTGGCTCACTCAGCTCCCGCGCTGTTTTCAATGTCCCGTCTCACTCTCCACTCGCGCTGTTTTCACTGTCAATGCTCACTCTCGCTCCCGCTGTTTTCATTGTCCCGACTCACTCACCTCCCGCGCTGTTTTCACTGTCCAGGCTCACTCACCCCTTGCGCTGTTTTCAAAGTCCTGGGTCACTCACCTCACGCGCTGTTTTCACTGTCCCGGCTCACTCACCTCTCGCGCTGTTTTTAATGTCCCGGCTCACTCACCTCTCGCGCTGTTTTTAATGTCCAGGCTCACTCACCTCTCGCGCTTTTTTCTATGTCCCGGCTCACTCACCTCTCGCGGTATTTTCACTGTCCCCGCCCAGTCAGCTCTCGCGCTGTTTCAACTGTCCCGGCTCACTTGACTCTCGCACTTCTTTCAATGTCCCGGCTCACTCACCTCTCGCGCTGTTTTCAATTTCCCGGCTCACTCACCACACGCGCTATTTTCACTGTACCTGCTCACTCAGCTCCCTCTCTGTTTTCACTGTCCCGGCTCACTCACCTCCCGCGCTGTTTTCACTGTCCCGGCTCACTCACCTCCCGCGCTGTTTTCAATGGCCGGGCTCACTTACCTCTCGCGCTGTTTTCAATGTTCCGGCTCACTCACATGTCGCGCTATTTTCAATGTCCCTGCTGACTCACACACATCTCGCGCTGTTTTCACTGTCCGGCTCACTCACCTCCCGCGCTGTTTTCACTGTCCTGGCTCATTCACCTCTCGCGCTGTTTTCAATGTCACGGGTCACTCACGTCTCGCGCTGTTTTCACTGTCCCTGCTCACTCACCTCCCGCGCTGTTTTCAATGTCTGGCATCACTCACCTCTCGGGCTGTTTTCAATGTCCCGGCTCACTCACCTGTCGCACTATTTTCAATGTCGCGGCTCACTCACATCTCGCGCTGTTTTCACTGTTCCGGCTCATTCACCCCCCGCGCTGTTTTCAAAGTCCAGGCTCACTCAGCTCCCGCGCTGTTTTCAATGTCCCGGCTCAATCACCTCTCGCGCTGTTTTCAATGTCCAGGCTCACTCACCTCCCGCGCTGTTTTCACTGTCAATGCTCACTCTCCGCTCCCTCTGTTTTCACTGTCCCGACTAACTCACCTCTCCCGCTGTTTTCACTGTCTTGGCTCACGCATCTCCCGCGCTGTTTTCACTGTCTCGGCTCACTCACCTCTCGCGCTGTTTTCACTGTCCCGGCTCACTCACCTCTCGCGCTGTTTTCAGTGTCCATGCTCACTCACCTCACGCGCTGATTTGAATGTCCAGAATCACTCACTTCTCGCGCTTTTTTCTGTGTCCCGGCTCACTCACCTCCCGCGCTGTTTTCAATGTCCGGGCTCACTCACCTCTCGCGCTGTTTTCACTGTTCCGATTCACTCACCTCCTGCGCTTTTTTCAATGTCCCGGCTCACTCACCTCTCGCGCTGTTTCAATGTCCCGGCTCACTCACATCCCGCGCTGTTTTCAATGTCCCAGCTCACTCAGCTCCCGCGCTGTTTTCAATGTCACGGCTCACTGAGCTCCCGCGCTCTGTTCAATGTCCCGGCTCACGCTCCACTCGCGCTGTTTTCAATGTCCTGGGTCACTCACCTATCGCGCTGTTTTCACCGCCCCGGCTCACTCACCTCTCGCGATGTATTCACTGTCCCAGCTCACTCACCTCTCGCGCTGTTATTAATGTCCCGGCTCACTCACCTCAGGTGCTGTTTTCACTATCCCGGCTCACTCACCTCCCGCGCTGTTTTCAATGCCCCGGCTCACTTACATCTCGCGCTGTTTTCAATTTCCCGGCTCACTGACCTCCCGCGCTGTTTTCAAAGTCCAGGCTCACTCAGCTCCCGCGCTGTTTTCAATGTCCTGGCTCACTCAACTCCCGCGCTGTTTTCAATGTCCCGGCTCACTCTCCACTCGCGCTGTTTTCACTGTCACTGCTCACTCTCCGCTCCCGCTGTTTTCATTGTCCCGACTCACTCACCTCTCGCGCTGTTTTCACTGTCGCGGCTCACTAACCTCCCGCGCTGTTTTCACTGTCCCGGCTCACTCACCTCTCGCGCTGTTTTCAAAGTCCCGGCTCACTCACCTCATGCGCTGTTTTCACTGTCCCGGCTCACTCACCTCTTGCGCTGTTTTTAATGTCCCGGCTCACTCACCTCTCGCGCTGTTATTAATGTCCAGGCTCACTCACCTCTCGCGCTTTTTTCTATGTCCCGGCTCACTCACCTCTCGCGCTGTTTTTAATGTCCCGGCTCACTCACCTCTCGCGCTGTTTTTAATGTCCAGGCTCACTCACCTCTCGCGCTTTTTTCTATGTCCCGGCTCACTCACCTCTCGCGCTATTTTCACTGTCCCCGCTCAGTCAGCTCTCGCGCTGTTTCAACTGTCCCGGCTCACTTGACTCTCGCACTTCTTTCAATGTCCCGCCTCACTCACCTCTCGCGCTGTTTTCAATTTCCCGGCTCACTCACCACACGCGCTGTTTTCACTGTACCTGCTCACTCAGCTCCCTCTCTGTTTTCACTGTCCCGGCTCACTCACCTCCCGCGCTGTTTTCACTGTCCCGGCTCACTCACCTCCCGCGCTGTTTTCAATGGCCGGGCTCACTTACCTCTCGCGCTGTTTTCAATGTCCCGGCTCACTCACATGTCGCGCTATTTTCAATGTCCCGGCTGACTCACACACATCTCGCGCTGTTTTCACTGTCACGGGTCACTCACGTCTCGCGCTGTTTTCACTGTCCCTGCTCACTCACCTCCCGCGCTGTTTTCAATGTCTGGCATCACTCACCTCTCGGGCTGTTTTCAATGTCCCGGCTCACTCACCTGTCGCACTATTTTCAATGTCGCGGCTCACTCACATCTCGCGCTGTTTTCACTGTTCCGGCTCATTCACCCCCCGCGCTGTTTTCAAAGTCCAGGCTCACTCAGCTCCCGCGCTGTTTTCAATGTCCCGGCTCACTCAGCTCCCGCGCTGGTTTCAATGTCCCGGCTCACTCTCCACTCGCGCAGTTTTCACTGTCACTGCTCACTCTCCGCTCCCGCTGTTTTCACTGTCCCTACTCACTCACCTCTCGCGCTGTTTTCACTGTCCCGGCTGACTCACCTCCCGCGCTGTTTTCACTGTCCCGGCTCACTCACCTCTCGCGCTGTTTTCACTGTCCCGGCTCACTCTCCTCTCGCGCTGTTTTTAATGCCCAGGCTCACTCACCGCTCGCGCTGTTTTTAATGTCCAGGCTCACTCACCTCTCGTGCTTTTTTCTATGTCCCGGCTCACTCACCTCTCGCGCTATTTTCACTGTCCCGGCTCACCTAGCTCCCGCGCTCTTTTCACTGTCCCGGCTCACTTGACTCTCGCGCTGCATTCAATGTCCCGGCTCACTCACCACTCGCGCTGTTTTCAATTTCCCGGCTCACTCACCTCCCGCGCTATTTTCACTGTACCGGCTCACTCAGCTCCCACGCTGTTTTCACTGTCCCGGCTCACTCACCTCCCGCGCTGTTTTCGCTGTCCCGGCTCACTCACCTGTCGAGCTATTTTCTATGTCCCGGCTGACTCACATCTCGCGCTGTTTTCATTGTCCCGGCTCACTCACCTCTCGCGCTGTTTTCAATGTCCCGGCTCACTCACCTCTCGCGCTGTTTTCAATGTCCCGGCTCACTCACCTCCCGCGCTGTTTTGACTGTCCCGGCTCACTCAGCTGTCGCGCTATTTTCAATGTCCCGGCTGACTCACATCTCGCGCTGTTTTCATTGTCCCGGCTCACTCACCTCCCGCGCTGTTTTCACTGTCCCGGCTCATTCACCTCTCGCGCTGTTTTCAATGTCACGGGTCACTCACCTCTCGCGCTGTTTTAACTGTCCCGGCTCAATCACCTCCCGCGCTGTTTTCAAATATACGGGCTCACTCACCTGTCGCGCTATTTTCAATGTCCCGGCTGACTCACATCTCGCGCTGTTTTCATTGTCCCGGCTCACTCACCTCCCGCGCTGTTTTCACTGTCCCGGCTCACTCACATCTCGCGCTGTTTTCACTGTCCCGGCTCACTCACCTCCCGCGCTGTTTTCACTGTCCCGGCTCATTCACCTCTCGCGCTGTTTTCTATGTCACGGGGCACTCACCTCTCGCGCTGTTTTCAATGTCCCGGCTCACTCACCTTTCACGCTGTATTTAATATTCCCGGCTCACGCGCTGTTTTCACTGTCCCGATTCACTTACCTCCTGCGCTTTTTTCAATGTCACGGCTCACTCACCTCTCGCGCTGTTTCAATGTCCCGGCTCACTCACATCCCGCGCTGTTTTCACTGTCCCGGCTCACTCACCTCTCGCGCTGTTTTCAATGTCCCGGCTCACTCACCTCACGCTCTGTTTTCACTGTCCCGGCTCACTCCCCTCTCGCGCTGTTTGCAGTGTCCAGGCTCACTCAGCTCACGCGCTGTTTTCAATGTCCAGACTCACTCACTTCTCGCGCTTTTTTCTGTGTCCCGGCTCACACAACTCTCGCGCTATTTTCACTGCCCCGGCTCACTCTGCTCCCGCGCTGTTTTCACTGTTCCGGCTCACTTGCCTCTCGCGCTGCTTTCAATGTCCCCGCTCACTCATCTCCCGCGCTGTTTTCACTGTCGCGGCTCACTCACCTCCCGCGCTGTTTTCACTGTCCCGGCTCACTCACCTCCCGCGCTGTTTTCACTGTCCCGATTCACTTACCTCCTGCGCTTTTTTCAATGTCACGGCTCGCTCACCTCTCGCGCTGTTTCAATGTCCCGGCTCACTCACATCCCGCGCTGTTTTCAATGTCCCAGCTCACTCAGCTCCCGCGCTGTTTTCAATGTCCCGGCTCACTCAGCTCCCGCGCTCTGTTCAATGTCCCGGCTAACGCTCCGCTCGCGCTGTTTTCAATGTCCTGGGTCACTCACCTATCGCGCTGTTTTCACCGTCCCGGCTCACTCACCTCGCGCGATGTTTTCACTGTCCCGGCTCACTCACCTCTCGCGCTGTTTTTAATGTCACGGCTCACTGACCTCTCGCGCTGTTTTCACTGTCCCGGCTCACTCACCTCCCGCGCTGTTTTCAATCCCCCGGCTCACTTACCTCTCGCGCTATTTTCAATGTCCCGGCTCACTCACCTCCCGCGCTGTTTTCAAAGTCCAGGCTCACTCAGCTCCCGCGCTGTTTTCAATGTCCCGGCTCACTCAGCTCCCGCGCTGTTTTCAATGTCCCAGCTCACTCTCCACACGCGCTGTTTTCACTGTACCTGCTCACTCAGCTCCCTCTCTGTTTTCACTGTCCCGGCTCACTCACCTCCCGCGCTGTTTTCACTGTCCCGGCTCACTCACCTCCCGCGCTGTTTTCAATGGCCGTGCTCACTTACCTCTCGCGCTGTATTCAATGTCCCAGCTCACTCACATGTCGCGCTATTTTCAATGTCCCGGCTCACTCACCTCCCGCGCTGTTTTCACTGTCCTGGCTCATTCACCACTCGCGCTGTTTTCAATGTCACGGGTCACTCACGTCTCGCGCTGTTTTCACTGTCCCGGCTCACTCATCTCCCGCGCTGTTTTCAATGTCCCAGCTCACTCTCCACACGCGCTGTTTTTACTGTCACTGCTCACTCTTCGCTCCCGCTGTTTTCACTTTCCCGACTAACTCACCTCTCCCGCTGTTTTCACTGTCCTGTCTCCCGCACCTCCCGGGCTGTTTTCACTGCCCCGCCTCACTCACCTCTCGCGCTGTTTTCAATGTCCAGACTCACTCACCTCCCGCGCTGTGTTCAATGTCCCGGCTCAGTCACCTCCCGCGCTGTTTTCGCTGTCCCGGCTCACTCACCTGTCGCGCTATTTTCAATGTCCCGGCTGACTCCCATCTGGCGCTGTTTTCATTGTCCCGGCTCACTCACCTCTCGCGCTGTTTTCAATGTCCCGGCTCACTCACCTCTCGCGCTGTTTTCAATGTCCCGGCTCACTCACCTCCCGCGCTGTTTTCACTGTCCCGGCTCACTCACCTGTCGCGCTATTTTCAATGTCCCGGCTGACTCACATCTCGCGCTGTTTTCATTGTCCCGGCTCACTCACCTCCCGCGCTGTTTTCACTGTCCCGGCTCATTCATCTCTCGCGCTGTTTTCAATGTCACGGGTCACTCACCTCTCGCGCTGTTTTAACTGTCCCGGCTCAATCACCTCCCGCGCTGTTTTCAAATATCCGGGCTCACTCACCTCTCGCGCTGTTTTGAATGTCCCGGCTCACTCACCTGTCGCGCTACTTTCAACGTCCCGGCTCACTCACACCTCGCGCTGTTTTCACTGTCCCGGCTCACTCACCTCCCGCGCTGTTTTCACTGTCCCGGCTCATTCACCTCTCGCGCTGTTTTCTATGTCACGGGTCACTCACCTCTCGCGCTGTTTTCAATGTCCCGGTCACTCACCTTTCGCGCTGTATTTAACATTCCCGGCTCACTCACCTCTCGCGCTGTTTTCACAGTCCTGGCTCACTCAACTCCCGCGCTGTTTTCACTGTCCCGGCTCACTCACCTCTCGCGCTGTTTTCAATGTCCCGGCTCACTCACATCACGCTCTGTATTCACTGTCCCGGCTCACTCTCCTCTCGCGCTGTTTTCAATGTCCATGCTCACTCACCTCACGCGCTGTTTTCAATGTCCAGACTCACTCACTTCTCGCGCTTTTTTCTGTGTCCCGGCTCACACAACTCTCGCGCTATTTTCGCTGCCCCGGCTCACTCTGCTCCCGCGCTGTTTTCACTGTTCCGGCTCACTTGCCTCTCGCGCTGCTTTCAATGTCCCGGCTCACTCATCTCCCGCGCTGTTTTCACTGTCGCGGCTCACTCACCTCCCGCGTTGTTTTCACTGTCCCGGCTCACTCACCTCCCGCGCTGTTTTCAATGTCCGGATTCACTCACCTCTCGCGCTGTTTTTAATATCCCGGCTCACTCACATCCCGCGCTGTTTTCAATGTCCCAGCTCACTCAGCTCCCGCGCTGTTTTCAATGTCCCGGCTCACTCAGCTCCCGCGCTCTGTTCAATGTCCCGGCTAACGCTCCGCTCGCGCTGTTTTCAATGTCCAGGGTCACTCACCTATCGCGCTGTTTTCACCGTCCCGGCTCACTCACCTCGCGCGATGTTTTCACTGTCCCGGCTCACTCACCTCTCGCGCTGTTTTTAATGTCACGGCTCACTGACCTCTCGCGCTGTTTTCACTGTCCCGGCTCACTCACCTCCCGCGCTGTTTTCAATCCCCCGGCTCACTAACCTCTCGCGCTATTTTCAATGTCCCGGCTCACTCACCTCCCGCGCTGTTTTCAAAGTCCAGGCTCACTCAGCTCCCGCGCTGTTTTCAATGTCCCGGCTCACTCAGCTCCCGCGCTGTTTTCAATGTCCCTGCTCACTCTCCACACGCGCTGTTTTCACTGTACCTGCTCACTCAGCTCCCTCTCTGTTTTCACTGTCCCGGCTCACTCACCTCCCGCGCTGTTTTCACTGTCCCGGCTCACTCACCTCCCGCGCTGATTTCAATGGCCGGGCTCACTTACCTCTCGCGCTGTATTCAATGTCCCGGCTCACTCACATGTCGCGCTATTTTCAATGTCCCGGCTGACTCACATCTCGCGCTGTTTTCACTGTTCGGCTCACTCACCTCCCGCGCTGTTTTCACTGTCCTGGCTCATTCACCACTCGCGCTGTTTTCAATGTCACGGGTCACTCACGTCTCGCGCTGTTTTCACTGTCCCGGCTCACTCAGCTCCCGCGCTGTTTTCAATGTCCCAGCTCACTCTCCACACGCGCTCTTTTTACTGTCACTGCTCACTCTCCGCTCCCGCTGTTTTCACTTTCCCGACTAACTCACCTCTCCCGCTGTTTTCACTGTCCTGTCTCCCGCACCTCCCGGGCTGTTTTCACTGCCCCGCCTCACTCACCTCTCGTGCTATTTTCAATGTCCAGACTCACTCACCTCCCGCGCTGTGTTCAATGTCCCGGCTCAGTCACCTCCCGCGCTGTTTTCGCTGTCCCGGCTCACTCCCCTCTCGCGCTGTTTTCAATGTCCATGCTCACTCACCTCACGCGCTGTTTTCAATGTCCAGACTCACTCACTTCTCGCGCTTTTTTCTGTGTCCCGGCTCACACAACTCTCGCGCTATTTTCACTGCCCCGGCTCACTCTGCTCCCGCGCTGTTTTCACTGTTCCGGCTCACTTGCCTCTCGCGCTGCTTTCAATGTCCCGGCTCACTCATCTCCCGCGCTGTTTTCACTGTCGCGGCTCACTCACCTCCCGCGCTGTTTTCACTGTCCCGGCTCACTAACCTCCCGCACTGTTTTCAATGTCCGGCTTCACTCACCTCTCGCGCTGTTTTTAATGTCCCGGCTCACTCACCTCTCGCGCTGTTTTCACTGTCCCGATTCACTTACCTCCTGCGCTTTTTTCAATGTCACGTCTCACTCACCTCTCGCGCTGTTTCAATGTCTCGGCTCACTCACATCCCGCGCTGTTTTCAATGTTCCAGCTCACTCAGCTCCCGCGCTGTTTTCAATGTCCCGGCTCACTCAGCTCCCGCGCTCTGTTCAATGTCCCGGCGAACGCTCCGCTCGCGCTGTTTTCAATGTCCTGGGTCACTCACCTATCGCGATGTTTTCACCGTCCCGGCTCACTCACCTCGCGCGATGTTTTCACTGTCCCGGCTCACTCACCTCTCGCGTTGTTTTTAATGTCACGGCTCACTGACCTCTCGCGCTGTTTTCACTGTCCCGGCTCACTCACCTCCCGCGCTGTTTTCAACCCCCCGGCTCACTTACCACTCGCGCTATTTTCAATGTCCCGGCTCACTCACCTCCCGCGCTGTTTTCAAAGTGAAGGCTCACTCAGCTCCCGCGCTGTTGTCAATGTCCCGGCTCACTCAGCTCCCGCGCTGTTTTCAATGTCCCAGCTCACTCTCCACACGCGCTGTTTTTACTGTCACTGCTCACTCTCCGCTCCCGCTGTTTTCACTGTCCCGACTAACTCACCTCACCCGCTGTTTTCACTGTCCTGTCTCCCGCACCTCCCGGGCTGTTTTCACTGTACCGCCTCACTCACCTCTCGCGCTGTTTTCAATGTCCAGACTCACTCACCTCTCGCGCTTTTTTCTGTGTCCCGGCTCACTCACCTCTCCCTCTATTTTCACTGTCCCGGCTCACTCTGCTCCCGCGCTATTTTTACTGTCCCGGCTCATTTGCCTCTCGCTCTGCTTTCAATGTCCTGGCTCACTCAACTCCCGCGCTATTTTCAATGTACGAGCTCACTCACCTCTCGCGCTGTTTTCTCTGTCCCGGCTCACTCGCCTACCGCGCTGTTTTCAATCCCCTGGCTCACTTGCGTCTCGCGCTGTTTTCAATGTCCCGGCTCACTCACCTCCCGCGCTGTTTTCAAAGTCCAGGCTCACTCAGCTCCCGCGCTGTTTTCAATGTCCCGGCTCACTCAGCTCCCGCGCTGTTTTCAATGTCCCGGCTCACTCTCCACACGCGCTGTTTTCACTGTCAATGCTCACTCTCCGCTCCCGCTGTTTTCACTGTCCCGACTAACTCACCTCTCCCGCTGTTTTCAATGTCCTGGCTCACGCACCTCCCGCTCTGTTTTCACTGTCCCGGCTCACTCACCTCTCGCGCTGTTTTCACTGTCCCGGCTCACTCACCTCCTGCGCTGTTTTCAATGCCCCGGCTCACTTACATCTCGCGCTGTTTTTAATGTCTCGGCTCACTGACCTCCCGCGCTGTTTTCAAAGTCCAGGCTCACTCAGCTCCCGCGCTGTTTTCAATGTCCCGGCTCACTCAGCTCCCGCGCTGTTTTCAATGTCCCAGCTCACTCTCCACACGCGCTGTTTTCACTGTCACTGCTCACTCTCCGCTCCCGTTGTTTTCACTGTCCCGACTAACTCACCTCTCCCGCTGTTTTCACTGTCCTGTCTCCCGCACCTCCCGGGCTGTTTTCACTGTCCCGCCTCACTCACCTCTCGCGCTGTTTTCAATGTCCAGACTCACTCACTTCTCGCGCTTTTTTCTGTGTTCCGGCTCACTCACCTCTCCCTCTATTTTCACTGTCCCGGCTCACTCTGCTCCCGCGCTGTTTTTACTGTCCCGGCTCATTTGCCTCTAGCTCTGCTTTCAATGTCCCGGCTCACTCAACTCCCGCGCTGTTTTCAATGTACAGGCTCACTCACCTCTCGCGCTGTTTTCTCTGTCCCGGCTCACTCACCTCCCGCGCTGTTTTCAATCCCCCGGCTCACTTGCCTCTCGCGCTGTTTTCAATGTCCCGGCTCACTCACCTCCCGCGCTGCTTTCAAAGTCCAGGCTCACTCAGCTGCCGCGCTGTTTTCAATGTCCCGGCTCACACTCCACACGCGCTGTTTTCACTGTCAATGCTCTCTCTCCACACACGCTGTTTTCACAGTCAATGCACACTCTCCGCTCCCGCTGTTTTCACTGTCCCGACTAACTCACCTCTCCCGCTGTTTTCAGTGTCCTGGCTCACGCACCTCCCGCTCTGTTTTCACTGTCCCGGCTCACTCACCTCTCGCGCTGTTTTCACTGTCCCGGCTCACTCACCTCTCGCGCTGTTTTCAATGTCCATGCTCACCTCACGCGCTGTTTTCAATGTCCAGACTGACTCACCTCTCGCGCTTTTTTCTTTGTCCCGGCTCACTCACCTCTCACGCTTTCTTCACTGTCCCGGCTCACTCTGCTCCCGCGCTGCTTTTACTGTCCCGGCTCACTTGCCTCTTTCGCTGCTTTCAATGTCCCGGCTCACTCATCTCTCCCGCTGTTTCCAATTTCCCGGTTCACTCACCTCCTGCGCTATTTTCACTGTCCCGGCTCACTCAACTCCCGCGATGTTTTCACTGTCCCGTCTCACTCACCTCCCGCGCGGTATTCACTGTCCCGGCTCACTCACCTCCCGCGCTGTTTTCACTGACCGGGCTCACTCACCTCTCGCGCTGTTTTCAATGACCTGGCTCACTCATCTCTCGCGCTGTTTTCAATGTATCGGCTCACTCTCCACTCGCGCTGTTTTCACGGTCCCGGCTCACTCACCTCCAGCACTGTTTTCACTGTCCCAGCTCACTCACCTCTCGCGCTGTTTTCACTTTCCCGGCTCACTCACCTCTCGCGCTGTTTTTAATGTCCCGGCTCACTCACCTCTCGCGCAGTTTTCACAGTCCCGGCTCAATCACCTCTCGCGCTGTTTTCAATGTCCAGGGTCACTCACCTCCCGCGCTGTTTTCACTGTCAATGCTCACTCTCCGCTCCCGCTGTTTTCACTGTCCAGAATAACTCACCTCTCCCGCTGTTTTCACTGTCTTGGCTCACGCATCTCCCGCGCTGTTTTCACTGTCCCGGCTCACTCACCTCTCGCGCTGTTTTCACTGTCCCGGTTCACTCACCTCTCGCGCTGTTTTCAGTGTCCACGCTCACTCAGCTCACGCGCTGTTTTCAATGTCCAGAATCACTCACTTCTCGCGCTTTTTTCTGTGTCCCGGCTCACTCACCTACCGCGCTGTTTTCAATGTCCGGGCTCACTCACCTCTCGCGCTGTTTTCACTGTTCCGATTCACTCACCTCCTGCGCTTTTTTCAATGTCCCGGCTCACTCACCTCTCGCGCTGTTTCAATGTCCCGGCTCACTCACATCCCGCGTTGTTTTCAATGTCCCAGCTCACTCAGATCCCGCGCTGTTTTCAATGTCCCGGCTCACTCAGCTCTCGCGCTCTGTTCAATGTCCCGGCTCACGCTCCACTCGCGCTGTTTTCAATGTCCTGGGTCACTCACCTATCGCGCTGTTTTCACCGTCCCGGCTCACTCACCTCTCGCGATGTATTCACTGTCCCAGCTCACTCACCTCTCGCGCTGTTTTTAATGTCCCGGCTCACTCACCTCTCGCGCTGTTTTCAATGCCCCGGCTCACTTACATCTCGCGCTGTTTTTAATGTCTCGGCTCACTGACCTCCCGCGCTGTTTTTAAAGTCCAGGCTCACTCAGCTCCCGCGCTGTTTTCAATGTCCCGGCTCACTCACCTCCCGCGCTGTTTTCAATGTCCCAGCTCACTCTCCACACGCGCTGTTTTCACTGTCCCGACTCACTCACCTCTCCCGCTGTTTTCACTGTCCTGTCTCCCGCACCTCCCGGGCTGTTTTCACTGTCCCGCCTCACTCACCTCTCGCGCTGTTTTCAATGTCCAGACTCAGTCACCTCTCGCGCTTTTTTCTGTGTCCCGGCTCACTCATCTCTCCCTCTATTTTCACTGTCCCGGCTCACTCTGCTCCCGCGCTGTTTTTACTGTCCCGGCTCATTTGCCTCTCGCTCTGCTTTCAATGTACCGGCTCACTCAACTCCCGCGCTGTTTTCAATGTACGGGCTCACTCACCTCTCGCGATGTTTTCTCTGTCCCGGCTCACTCACCTCCCGCGCTGTTTTCAATCCCCCGGCTCACTTGCCTCTCGCGCTGTTTTCAATGTCCCGGCTCACTCACCTCCCGCGCTGTTTTCAATGTCCCGGCTCACTCAGCTGCCGCGCTGTTTTCAATGTCCCGGCTCACTCTCCACACGCGCTGTTTTCACTGTCAATGCTTACTCTCCGCTCCCGCTGTTTTCACTGTCCCAACTAACTCACCTCTCCCGCTGTTTTCAGTGTCCTGGCTCACGCACCTCCCGCTCTGTTTTCACTGTCCCGGCTCACTCACCTCTCGCGCTGTTTTCACTGTCCCGGCTCACTCACCTCTCGCGCTGTTTTCAATGTCCATGCTCACTCACCTCACGCGCTGTTTTCAATGTCCTGACTGACTCACCTCTCGCGCTTTTTTCTGTGTCCCGGCTCACTCAACTCTCACGCTTTTTTCACTGTCCCGGCTCACTCTGCTCCCGCGCTGCTTTTACTGTCACTGCTCACTCATCTCTCCCGCTGTTTCCAATTTCACGGTTCACTCACCTCCTGCGCTATTTTCACTGTCCCGGCTCACTCAACTCCCGCGATGTTTTCACTGTCCCGGCTCACACAACTCCCGCGATGTTTTCACTGTCCCGTCTCACTCACCTACCGCGCGGTATTCACTGTCCCGGCTCACTCACCTCCCGCGCTGTTTTCACTGACCGGGGTCACTCACCTCTCGCGCTGTTGTCAATGACCTGGCTCACTCATCTCTCGCACTGTTTTCAATGTATCGGCTCACTCTCCACTCGCGCTGTTTTCACGGTGCCGGCTCACTCACCTCCAGCACTGTTTTCACTGTCCCAGCTCACTCACCTCTCGCGCTGTTTTCACTTTCCCGGCTCACTCACCTCTCGCGCTGTTTTTAATGTCCCGGCTCACTCACCTCTCGCGCTGTTTTCACAGTCCCAGCTCAATCACCTCTCGCGCTGTTTTCAATGTCCAGGGTCACTCACCTCCCGCGCTGTTTTCACTGTCAATGCTCACTCTCCGCTCCCGCTGTTTTCACTGTCCCGACTAACTCACCTCTCCCGCTGTTTTCACTGTCTTGGCTCAAGCATCTCCCGCGCTGTTTTCACTGTCCCGGCTCACTCACCCCTCGCGCTGTTTTCACTGTCCCGGCTCACTCACCTCTCGCGCTGTTTTCAGTGTCCATGCTCACTCACCTCACGCGCTGTTTTCAATTTCCAGAATCACTCACTTCTCGCGCTTTTTTCTGTGTCCCGGCTCACTCACCTACCGCGCTGTTTTCAATGTCCGGGCTCACTCACCTCTCGCGCTGTTTTCACTGTTCCGATTCACTCACCTCCTGCGCTTTTTTCAATGTCCCGGCTCACTCACCTATCGCGCTGTTTCAATGTCCCGGCTCACTCACATCGCGCGCTGTTTTCAATGTCCCAGCTCACGCAGCTCCCGCGCTGTTTTCAATGCCCGGGCTCACTCAGCTCCCGCGCTCTGTTCAATGTCCCGGCTCACGCTCCACTCGCGCTGTTTTCAATGTCCTGGGTCACTCACCTATCGCGCTGTTTTCACCGTCCCGGCTCACTCACCTCTCGCGATGTATTCACTGTCCCAGCTCACTCACCTCTCGCGCTATTTTTAATGTCCCGGCTCACTCACCTCTCGCGCTGTTTTCACTATCCCGGCTCACTCACCTCCCGAGCTGTTTTCAATGCCCCGGCTCACTTACACCTCGCGCTGTTTTTAATGTCTCGGCTGACTGACCTCCCGCGCTGTTTTCAAAGTCCAGGCTCACACAGCTCCCGCGCTGTTTTCAATGTCCTGGCTCACTCAGCTCCCGCGCTGTTTTCAATGTCCCGTCTCACTCTCCACTCGCGCTGTTTTCACTGTCACTGCTCACTCTCCGCTCCCGCTGTTTTCATTGTCCCGACTCACTCACCTCCCGCGCTGATTTCACTGTCCCGGCTCACTCACCCCTCGCGCTGTTTTCAAAGTCCTGGCTCACTCACCTCACGCGCTGTTTTCACTGTCCCGGCTCACTCACCTCTCGCGCTGTTTTTAATGTCCCGGCTCACTCACCTCTCGCGCTGTTTTTAATGTCCAGGCTCACTCACCTCTCGCGCTTTTTTCTATGTCCCGGCTCACTCACCTCTCGCGCTATTTTCACTCTCCCCGCTCAGTCACTCTCGCGCTGTTTCAACTGTCCCGGCTCACTTGACTCTCGCACTTCTTTCAATGTCCCGGCTCACTCACCTCTCGCGCTGTTTTCAATTTCCCGGCTCACTCACCTCCCGCGCTGTTTTCACTGTACCTGCTCACTCAGCTCCCTCTCTGTTTTCACTGTCCCGGCTCACTCACCTCCCGCGCTGTTTTCACTGTCCCGGCTCACTCACCTCCCGCGCTGTTTTCAATGTCCGGGCTCACTTACCTCTCGCGCTGTTTTCAATGTCCCGGCTCTCTCACATGTCGCGCTATTTTCAATGTCCCGGCTGACTCACATCTCGCGCTGTTTTCACTGTCCGGCTCACTCACCTCCCGCGCTGTTTTCACTGTCCTGGCTCATTCACCTCTCGCGCTGTTTTCAATGTCACGGGTCACTCACGTCTCGCGCTGTTTTCACTGTCCCGGCTCACTCACCTCCCGCGCTGTTTTCAATGTCTGGCATCACTCACCTCTCGGGCTGTTTTCAATGTCCCGGCTCACTCACTTGTCGCACTATTTTCAATGTCGCGGCTCACTCACATCTCGCGCTGTTTTCACTGTTCCGGCTCACTCACCTCCCGCGCTGTTTTCAAAGTCCAGGCTCACTCAGCTCCCGCGCTGTTTTCAATGTCCCGGCTCACTCAGCTCCCGCGCTGGTTTCAATGTCCCGGCTCACTCTCCACTCGCGCAGTTTTCACTGTCACTGCTCACTCTCCGCTCCCGCTTTTTTCACTGTCCCGACTCACTCACCTCTCGCGCTGTTTTCACTGTCCTGGCTCACTCACCTCCCGCGCTGTTTTCACTGTCCCGGCTCACTCACCTGTCGCGCTGTTTTCACCGTCCCGGCTCACTCACCTCTCGCGCTGTTTTTAATGTCCCGGCTCACTCACCCCTCGCGCTGTTTTTAATGTCCAGGCTCACTCACCTCTCGCGCTTTTTTCAATGTCCAGGCTCAATCACCTCTCGCGTATTTTCTCTGTCCCGGCTCACTCAGCTCCCGCGCTGTTTTTACTGTCCCGGCTCACTTGACTCTCGCGCTGCTTTCAATGTCACGGCTCACTCACCTCTCGCGCTGTTTTCAATTTCCCGGCTCACTCACCTCCCGCGCTGTTTTCACTGTCCCGGCTCATCAGCTCCCGCGCTATTTTCACTGTCCCGGCTCACTCACCTCCCGCGCTGTTTTCACTGTCCCGGCAAACTCACCTCCCGCACTGTTTTCAATGTCTGGGCTCACTCACCTCTTGCGCTGTTTTCAATGTCCCGGCTCAGTCACCTCTCGCCCTGTTTTCAATGTCCCGGCTCACTCACCTCCCACGATGTTTTCACTGTCCCGGCTCACTCACCTGTCGCGCTATTTTCAATGTCCCGGCTGTCTCACATCTCGCGCTGTTTTCACTGTCCAGGCTCACTCACCTCCCTCGCTGTTTTCACTGTCCCGGCTCATTCACCTCTCGCGTTGTTTTCAATGTCCCGGTTCATTCTCCTCTCGCGCTGTTTTCTATGTCACGGTTGACTCACCTCTCGCGTTGTTTTCAATGTCCCGGCTCACTCACCTCTCGCGCTGTATTTAACATTCACGGCTCACTCACCTCTCGTGCTTTTTTCACTGTCCCGGCTCACTCAACTCCCGCGCTGTTTTCACTATCCCGGCTCACTCACCTACCGCTCTGTTTTCAATGTCCCGGCTCACCCTCCACTCGCGTTGTTTTCAATGTCCCGGCTCATTCTCCTCTCGCGCTGTTTTCTATGTCACGGGTGACTCACCTCTCGCGTTGCTTTCAATGTCTCGGCTCGCTCACCTCTCGCGCTGTATTTAACATTCCCGGCTCACTCACCTCTCCTGCTTTTTTAACTGTCCCGGCTCACTCAACCCCCGCGCTGTTTTCACTGTCCCGGCTCACTCACATATCGCGCTGTTTTCACTGTCCCGGCTCACTCACCTCTCGCGCTGTTTTTAATGTCCCGGCTCACTCACCTCTCGCGCTGTTTTCAATGTCCAACCTCACTCACCTTTCGCACTTTTTTCTATGTCCCGGCTCACTCACCTCTCGCGCTATTTTAACTGTCCCGGCTCACTCAGCTCCCGCGCTGTTTTCAATGTCCCGGCTCACTCTCCACACGCGCTGTTTTCACTGTCACTGCTCACTCTCCGCTCCCGCTGTTTTCACTGTCTCAACTAACTCACCTCTCCCGCTGTTTTCACTGTCCTGTCTCCCGCACCTCCCGGGCTGTTTTCACTGTCCCGGCTCACTCACCTCTCGCGCTGTTATCAATGTCCATGCTCACTCACCTCACGCGGTGTTTTCAATGTACAGACTCACTCACCTCTCGCGCATTTTTCTATGTCACAGCTCACTCACCTCTCCCTCTATTTTCACTGTCCCGGCTCACTCTGCTCCCGCGCTGTTTTCACTGTCCCGACTCACTTGCCTCTCGCGCTGCTTTCAATGTCCCAGCTCACTCACCTCTCCCTCTATTTTCACTGTCCCGGCTCACTCTGCTCCCGGGCTGTTTTCACTGTCCCGGCTCACTCACCTCTCGCGCTGTTATCAATGTCCATGCTCACTCTCCTCACGCGGTGTTTTCAATGTACAGACTCACTCACCTCTCGCGCATTTTTCTATGTCACAGCTCACTCACCTCTCCCTCTATTTTCACTGTCCCGGCTCACTCACCTCCCGCGCTCTTTTCACTGTCCCGGCTTCACTCAACTCCCGCGATGTTTTCACTGTCCCTGCTCACTCACCTCCCGCGCTGTTTTCACTCTCCCGGCTCTCTCACCTCCCGCACTGTTTACAATGTCCGGGCTCACTCACCTCTCGCGCTATTTTAACTGTCCCGGCTCACTCAGCTCCCGCGCTGTTTTCAATGTCCCGGCTCACTCTCCACACGCGCTGTTTTCACTGTCACTGCTCACTCTCCGCTCCCGCTGTTTTCCCTGTCTCAACTAACTCACCTCTCCCGCTGTTTTCACTGTCCTGTCTCCCGCACCTCCCGGGCTGTTTTCACTGTCCCGGCTCACTCACCTCTCGCGCTGTTATCAATGTCCATGCTCACTCACCTCACGCGGTGTTTTCAATGTACAGACTCACTCACCTCTCGCGCATTTTTCTATGTCACAGCTCACTCACCTCTCCCTCTATTTTCACTGTCCCGTCTCACTCTGCTCCCGCGCTGTTTTCACTGTCCCGACTCACTTGCCTCTCGCGCTGCTTTCAATGTCCCAGCTCACTCACCTCTCCCTCTATTTTCACTGTCCCGGCTCACTCTGCTCCCGGGCTGTTTTCACTGTCCCGGCTCACTCACCTCTCGCGCTGTTATCAATGTCCATGCTCACTCACCTCACGCGGTGTTTTCAATGTACAGACTCACTCACCTCTCGCGCATTTTTCTATGTCACAGCTCACTCACCTCTCCCTCTATTTTCACTGTCCCGGCTCACTCACCTCCCGCGCTCTTTTCACTGTCCCGGCTTCACTCAACTCCCGCGATGTTTTCACTGTCCCGGCTCACTCACCTCCCGCGTTGTTTTCACTCTCCCGGCTCTCTCACCTCCCGCACTGTTTACAATGTCCGGGCTCACTCACCTCTCGCGCTGTTTTCAATGTCCCGGCTCACTCACCTCTCGCGCTGTTTTCACAGTCCCGGCTCACTCTCCACTCGCCTTGTTTTCCTCCCGCTGTTTTCACTGTACCAACTCACTCACCTCTCGCGCTCTTTTCACTGTCCCGGCTCACTCACCTCCCGCGCTGTTTTCACTCTCCCGGCTCTCTCACCTCCCGCACTGTTTACAATGTCCGGGCTCACTCACCTCTCGCGCTGTTTTCAATGTCGCGGCTCACTCAACTATCGCTCATTTTTCACAGTCCCGGCTCACTCACCACCCGCGCTGTTTTCAATGTCCCGGCTCACTCACCTCTCGCCCTGTATTGAATGTCCAGGGTCACTCACCTCCCGCGCTGTTTTCCATGTCCCGGCTCACTCATCTCCCGCGCTGTTTTCAATGTCCAGGCTCACTCAGCTCCCGCGCTGTTTTCAATGTCCCGGCTCACACTCCACTTGCGCTGTTTTCACTGTCACTGCTCACTCTCCGCTCCCGCTGTTTGCACTGTCCCGACTAACTCATCTCTCCCGCTGTTTTCACTGTCCTGTCTCCCGCACCTCCCGGGCTGTTTTCACTGTCCCGGCTCACTCACGTCCCGCGCTGTTTTCAAAGTCCAGGCTCGCTCATCTCCCGCGTTGTTTTCAATGTCCCGGCTCACTCTACACTCGCGCTGTTTTCACTGTCACTGCTCACTCTCCGCTCCCGCTTTTTTCACTGTCCCGACTCACTCACCTCTCGCGCTGTTTTCACTGTCCTGGCGCACTCACCTCCCGCGCTGTTTTCACTGTCCCGGCTCACTCACCTGTCGCGCTGTTTTCACCGTCCCGGCTCACTCACCTCTCGCGCTGTTTTTAATGTCCCGGCTCACTCACCCCTCGCGCTGTTTTTAATGTCCAGGCTCACTAACCTCTCGCGCTTTTTTCAATGTCCAGGCTCAATCACCTCTCGCGTATTTTCTCTGTCCCGGCTCACTCAGCTCCCGCGCTGTTTTTACTGTCCCGGCTCACTTGACTCTTGCGCTGCTTTGAATGTCATGGCTCACTCACCTCTCGCGCTGTTTTCAATTTCCCGGCTCACTCACCTCCCGCGCTGTTTTCACTGTCCCGGTTCATCAGCTCCCGCGCTATTTTCACTGTCCCGGCTCACTCACCTCCCGCGCTGTTTTCACTGTCCCGGCAAACTCACCTCCCGCGCTGTTTTCAATGTCTGGGCTCACTCACCTCTTGCGCTGTTTTCAATGTCCCGGCTCAGTCACCTCTCGCCCTGTTTTCAATGTCCCGGCTCACTCACCTCCCACGATGTTTTCACTGTCCCGGCTCACTCACCTGTCGCGCTATTTTCAATGTCCCGGCTGTCTCACATCTCGCGCTGTTTTCACTGTCCAGGCTCACTCACCTCCCTCGCTGTTTTCACTGTCCCGGCTCATTCACCTCTCGCGTTGTTTTCAATGTCCCGGTTCATTCTCCTCTCGCGCTATTTTCTATGTCACGGTTGACTCACCTCTCGCGTTGTTTTCAATGTCCCGGCTCACTCACCTCTCGCGCTGTATTTAACATTCACGGCTCACTCACCTCTCGTGCTTTTTTCACTGTCCCGGCTCACTCAGCTCCCGCGCTGTTTTCACTATCCCGGCTCACTCACCTACCGCTCTGTTTTCAATGTCCCGGCTCACCCTCCACTCGCGTTGTTTTCAATGTCCCGGCTCATTCTCCTCTCGCGCTGTTTTCTATGTCACGGGTGACTCACCTCTCGCGTTGCTTTCAATGTCCCGGCTCACTCACCTCTCGCGCTGTATTTAACATTCCCGGCTCACTCACCTCTCCTGCTTTTTTATCTGTCCCGGCTCACTCAACCCCCGCGCTGTTTTCACTGTCCCGGCTCACTCACCTCTCGCGTTGTTTTCAATGTCCCGGCTCACTCACCTCTCGCGCTGTATTTAACATTCCCGGCTCACTCACCTCTCGTGCTTTTTTCACTGTCCCGGCTCACTCAACTCCCGCGCTGTTTTCACTATCCCGGCTCACTCACCTCCCGCTCTGTTTTCAATGTCCCGGCTCACTCTCCACTCGCGTTGTATACAATCTCCCGGCTCATTCTCCTCTCGCGCTGTTTTCTATGTCATGGGTGACTCACCTCTCGCGTTGTTTTCAATGTCCCGGCTCACTCACCTCTCGCGCTGTATTTAACATTCCCGGCTCACTCACCTCTCATGCTTTTTTCACTGCCCCGGCTCACTCAACTCCCGCGCTGTTTTCACTGTCCCGGCTCATTCACCTCTCGTTTTGTTTTCAATGTCCCGGCTCACTCACCTATCGCGCTGTTTTCACTGTCCCGGCTCACTCACCTCTCGCGCTGTTTTTAATGTCCCGGCTCACTCACCCCTCGCGCATTTTTTAATGTCCAGTCTCACTCACCTCTCGCGCTTTTTTCAATGTCCAGGCTCACTGACCTCTCGCGTATTTTCTCTGTCCCGGCTCACTCAGCTCACGCGCTGTTTTCACTGTCCCGGCTCACTTGACTCTCGCGCTGCTTTCAATGTCCCGGCTCACTCACCTCTCGCGCTGTTTTCAATTTCCCGGCTCACTCACCTCCCGCGCTGTTTTCACTGTCCCGGCTCATCAGCTCCCGCGCTGTTTTCACTGTCCCGGCTCACTCACCTCCCGCGCTGTTTACACTGTACCGGCAAACTCACCTCCCGCACTGTTTTCAATGTCTGGGCTCACTCACCTCTCGCGCTGTTTTCAATGTCCCGGCTCAGTCACCTCTCGCGCTGTTTTCAATGTCCCGGCTCACTCACCTCCCACGCTGTATTCACTGTCCCGGCTCACTCATCTGTCGCGCTATTTCCAATGTCCCGGCTCACTCACCTCTCGCGCTGTATTTAACATTCCCGGCTCACTCACCTCCCGCTCTGTTTTCAATGTCCCGTCTCATTCTCCACTCGCGCTGTTTTCACTGTCCCGGCTCACTCACCTCTCGCGCTATTTTCACGGTCCCGTCTCACTCAGCTCGCGCGCTGTTTTCACTGTTCCGGCTCACTTGCCTCTCGCGCTGCTTTCAATGTCATGGCTCACTCACCTCTCGCGCTGTTTTCAATTTCCCGGCTCACTCACCTCCCGCGCTGTTTTCACTGTCCCGGCTCACTCAGCTCCCGCACTGTTTTCACTGTCCCGGCTCACTCACCTGACGCGCTGTTTTCACTGTCCCGGCTCACTCACATCTCGCGCTGTTTTCACTGTCCCGGCTCACTCACCTCCCGCGCTGTTTTTACTGTCCAGGCTCATTCACCTCTCGAGCTGTTTTCAATGTCACGGGTCACTCACCTTTCGCGCTGTGTTCAATGCCCCGGCTCACTCACCTATCGCGGTGTTTTCACTGTCCCGGCTCACTTGACTCTCGCGCTGTTTTCACTGTCCCGGCTCACTCACCTCCTGCGCTGTTTTCACTGTCCCGGCTCACACACATCCCGCGCTGTTTTTACTGTCCAGGCTCATTCACCTCTCGAGCTGTTTTCAACGTCACGGGTCACTCACCTCTCGCGCTGTTTTCAATGCCCTGGCTCACTCACCTCTCGCATTGTTTTGAATGTCCAGGCTCACTCACCTCCCGCGCTGTTTTCAATGTCCCAGCTCATTCATCCCTCTTGCTGTTTTCAATGTCCCAGCTCACTTATTCCTCGCGCTGTTTTCAATTTCCCGGCTCACTCACCTCCCGCACTGCTTTCACTGTCCCGGCTTCACTCAACTCCCGCGATGTTTTCACTCTCACGGCTCTCTCACTTCCCGCGCTGTTTACAATGTCTGGGCTCACTCACCTCTCGCGCTGTTTTCAATGTCCCGGCTCACTCACCTCTCGCGCTGTTTTCACAGTCCCGGCTCACTGACCTCCCGCGCTGTTTTCAATGTCCCGGCTCACGCACCTCTTGCCCTGTTTTGAATGTCCAGGCTCACTCACCTCCCGCGCTGTTTTCCATGTCCCGGCTCACTCATCTCCCGCGCTGTTTTCAATGTCACGGCTCACTCACCTCTCCCGCTGTTTTCACTGTCCTGTCTCCCGCACCTCCCGGGATGTTTTCACTGTCCCGGCTCACTCACCCCTCGCGCTGTTTTCAATGTCCAGACTCACTCACCTCTCGCGCTTTTTTCTGTGTCACAGCTCACTCACCTCTCCCTCAATTTTCACTGTCCCGGCTCACTCTGCTCCCGCGCTGTTTTCTCTGTCCCCGCTCACTTGCCTCTTGCGCTGCTTTCAATGTCCCAGCTCACTTACCTCTCGCGCTGTTTTCAATTTCCCGGCTCACTCACCTCCCGCGCTGTTTTCACTGTCCCGGCTCATCAGCTCCCGCGCTATTTTCACTGTCCCGGCTCACTCACCTCCCGCGCTGTTTTCACTGTCCCGGCAAACTCACCTCCCGCGCTGTTTTCTATGTCTGGGCTCACTCACCTCTCGCGCTGTTTTCAATGTCCCGGCTCAGTCACCTCTCGCCCTGTTTTCAATGTCCCGACTCACTCACCTCCCACGATGTTTTCACTGTCCCGGCTCACTCACCTGTCGCGCTATTTTCAATGTCCCGGCTCACTCTCCACTCGCGCTGTTTTCACTGTCACTGCTCACTCTCCGCTCCCGCTGTTTTCACTGTACCGACTCACTCACCTCTCGCGCTCTTTTCACTGTCCCGGCTCACTCACCTCCCGCGCTGTTTTCACTGTCCCGGCTCACTCACATATCGCGCTGTTTTCACTGTCCCGGCTCACTCATCTCTCGCGCTGTTTTTAATGTCCCGGCTCACTCACCTCTCGCGCTGTTTTCAATGTCCAGGCTCACTCACCTTTCGCGCTTTTTTCTATGTCCCGGCTCACTCACCTCCCGCGCTGTTTTCAATGTCCCGGCTCACTCTCCACACGCGCTGTTTTCACTGTCACTGCTCACTCTCCGCTCCCGCTGTTTCCACTGTCTCAACTAACTCACCTCTCCCGCTGTTTGCACTGTCCTGTCTCTCGCACCTCCCGCGCTGTTTTCACTGTCCCGACTCACTTGCCTCTCGCGCTGCTTTCAATGTCCCAGCTCACTTATCTCTCGCGCTTTTTTCAATTTCCCGGCTCACTCACCTCCCGCGCTGTTTTCACTGTCCCGGCTTCACTCAACTCCCGCGATGTTTTCACTGTCCCGGCTCACTCACCTCCCGCGCTGTTTTCACTCTTCCGGCTCTCTCACCTCCCGCACTGTTTACAATGTCCGGGCTCACTCACCTCTCGCGCTGTTTTCAATGTCCCGGCTCACTCACCTCTCGCGCTGTTTTCACAGTCCCGGCTCACTCACATCTCGCGCTGTTTTCACTGTCCAGGCTCACTCACCTCCCTCGCTGTTTTCACTGTCCCGGCTCATTCACCTCTCGCGTTGTTTTCAATGTCCCGGCTCATTCTCCTCTCGCGCTGTTTTCTATGTCACGGTTGACTCACCTCTCGCGTTGTTATCAATGTCCCGGCTCACTCACCTCTCGCGCTGTATTTAACATTCCCGGCTCACTCACCTCTCGTGCTTTTTTCACTGTCCCGGCTCACTCAACTCCCGCGCTGTTTTCACTTTCCCGGCTCACTCAAATACCGCTCTATTTTCAATGTCCCGGCTCACCCTCCACTCGCGTTGTTTTCAATGTCACGGCTCATTCTCCTCTCGCGCTGTTTTCTATGTCACGGGTGACTCACCTCTCGCGTTGCTTTCAAAGTCCCGGCTCACTCACCTCTCGCGCTGTATTTAACATTCCCGGCTCACTCACCTCTCCTGCTTTTTTCACTGTCGCGGCTCACTCAACTCCCGCGCTGTTTTCACTATCCCGGCTCACTCACCTCCCGCTCTGTTTTCAATGTCCCGGCTCACTCTGCACTCGCGTTGTATTCAATGTCCCGGCTCATTCTCCTCTCGCGCTGTTTTCTATGTCATGGGTGACTCACCTCTCGCGTTGTTTTCAATGTCCCGGCTCACTCACCTCTCGGGCTGTATTTAACATTCCCGGCTCACTCACCTCTCGTGCTTTTTTCACTGTCCAGGCTCACTCAACTCCCGCGCTGTTTTCACTGTCCCGGCTCATTCACCTCTCGCTTTGTTTTCAATCTCCCGGCTCACTCATCTCTCGCGCTGTTTTCACTGTCCCGGCTCACTCACCTCTCGCGCTGTTTTTAATGTCCCGGCTCACTCACCCCTCGCGCATTTTTTAATGTCCAGTCTCACTCACCTCTCGCGCTTTTTTCAATTTCCAGGCTCACTGACCTCTCGCGTATTTTCTCTGTCCCGGCTCACTCAGCTCACGCGCTGCTTTCACTGTCCCGGCTCACTTGACTCTCGCGCTGCTTTCAATGTCCCGGCTCACTCACCTCTCGCGCTGTTTTCAATTTCCCGGCTCACTCACCTCCCGCGCTGTTTTCACTGTCCCGGCTCATCAGCTCCTGCGCTGTTTTCACTGTCCCGGCTCACTCACCTCCCGCGCTGTTTTCACTGTACCGGCAAACTCACCTCCCGCGCTGTTTTCAATGTCTGGGCTCACTCACCTCTCGCGCTGTTTTCAATGTCCCGGCTCAGTCACCTCTCGCGCTGTTTTCAATGTCCCGGCTCACTCACCTCCCACGCTGTATTCACTGTCCCGGCTCACTCACCTGTCGCGCTATTTCCAATGTCCCGGCTCACTCACCTCTCGCGCTGTATTTAACATTCCCGGCTCACTCACCTCTCGTGCTTTTTTCACTGTCCCGGCTCACTCAACTCCCGCGCTGTTTTCACTATCACGGCTCACTCACCTCCCGCTCTGTTTTCAATGTCCCGTCTCATTCTCCACTCGCGCTGTTTTCACTGTCCCGGCTCACTCACCTCTCGCGCTATTTTCACGGTCCCGTCTCACTCAGCTCGCGCGCTGTTTTCTCTGTTCCGGCTCACTTGCCTCTCGCGCTGCTTTCAATGTCACGGCTCACTCACTTCTCGCGCTGTTTTCAATTTGCCGGCTCACTCACCTCCCGCGCTGTTTTCACTGTCCCGGCTCACTCAGCTCCCGCACTGTTTTCACTGTCCCGGCTCACTCACCTGCCGCGTTGTTTTCACTGTCCCGGCTCACTCACATCTCGCGCTGTTTTCACTGTCCCGGCTCACTCACCTCACGCGCTGTTTTTACTGTCCAGGCTCATTCACCTCTCGAGCTGTTTTCAATGTCACGGGTCACTCACCTTTCGCGCTGTTTTCAATGCCCCGGCTCACTCACCTATCGTGCTGTTTTCACTGTCCCGGCTCACTTGACACTCGCGCTGTTTTCACTGTCCCGGCTCACTCAGCTCCCGCGCTGTTTTCACTGTCCCGGCTCACACATATGTCGCGCTGTTTTCACTGTCCCGGCTCACTCATCTCCCGCGCTGTTTTTACTGTCCAGGCTCATTCACCTCTCGAGCTGTTTTCAATGTCACGGGTCACTCACCTCTCGCGCTGTTTTCAATGCCCTGGCTCACTCACCTATCGCGCAGTTTTCACAGTCTCGGCTCACTCACCTCCCGCGCTGTTTTCAATGTCCCGGCTCACTCACCTCTCGCCCTGTTTTGAATGTCCAGGCTCACTCACCTCCCGCGCTGTTTTCAATGTCCCAGCTCACTCATCTCCCGCGCTGTTTTCAATGTCCCAGCTCACTTATTCCTCGCGCTGTTTTCAATTTCCCGGCTCACTCACCTCCCGCACTGCTTTCACTGTCCCGGCTTCACTCAACTCCCGCGATGTTTTCACTCTCACGGCTCTCTCACTTCCCGCGTTGTTTACAATGTCTGGGCTCACTCACATCCCGCGCTGTTTTCCATGTCCCGGCTCACTCATCTCCCGCGCTGTTTTCAATGTCACGGCTCACTCAGCTCCCGCGCTGTTTTCAATGTCCCGGCTCACTCTCCACACGCGCTGTTTTCACTGTCACTGCTCACTCTCCGCTCCCGCTGTTTTCACTGTCCCGACTAACTCACCTCTCCCGCTGTTTTCACTGTCCTGTCTCCCGCACCTCCCGGGATGTTTTCACTGTCCCGGCACACTCACCCCTCGCGCTGTTTTCAATGTCCAGACTCACTCACCTCTCGCGCTTTTTTCTGTGTCACAGCTCACTCACCTCTCCCTCAATTTTCACTGTCCCGGCTCACTTTGCTCCCGCTCTGTTTTCACTGTCCCGGCTCACTCACCTCCCGCACTGTTTTCACTGTCCCGGCTTCACTCAACTCCCTCGATGTTTTCACTGTCCCGGCTCACTCACCTCCAACGCTGTTTGCACTCTCCCGGCTCTCTCACCTCCCGCGCTGTTTACAATGTCCGGGCTCACTCACCTCTCGCGCTGTTTTTAATGTCCAGGCTCACTCACCTCTCGCGCTTTTTTCTATGTCCCGGCTCACTCACCTCTCGCGCTATTTTCACTGTCCCGGCTCACTCAGCTCCCGCACTGTTTTCACTGTCCCGGCTCACTTGACTCTCGCGCTGCTTTCAATGTCCCGGCTCACTTGCCTCTCGCGCTGCTTTCAATGTCACGGCTCACTCACCTCTCGCGCTGTTTTCAATTTATCGGCTCACTCACCTCCCGCGCTGTTTTCACTGTCCCGGCTCACTCAGCTCCAGCGCTGTTTTCACTGTCCCAGCTCACTCATCTCCCGCGCTGTTTTCACTGTCCCGGCTCACTCACATCTCGCGCTGTTTTCACTGTCTCGGCTCACTCACCTCCCGCGCAGTTTTTACTGTCCAGGCTAATTCACCTCTCGAGTTGTTTTCAATGTCGCGGGTCACTCACCTCTCGCGCTGTTTTCAATGCCCCGGCTCACTAACCTATCGCGCAGTTTTCACAGTCCCGGCTCACTCAACTCCCGCGCTGTTTTCAATGTCCCGGCTCACTCAACTCTCGCCCTGTTTTGAATGTCCAGGCTCACTCACCTCCCGCGCTGTTTTCAATGTCCCAGCTCACTCATCTCCCGCGCTGTTTTCAATATCCCGGCTCACTCAGCTCACGCGCTGTTTTCAATGTCCCGGCTCACTCTCCACACGCGCTGTTTTCACTGTCACTGCACACTCTCCCATCCCGCTGTTTTCACTGTTCCGACTAACTCACCTCTCCCGCTGTTTTCACTGTCCTGCCTCCCGCACCTCCCGCGCTGTTTTCTCTGTCACGGCTCACTTGCCTCTCGCGCTGCTTTCAATGTGCCAGCTCACTTACTCCTCGCGCTGTTTTCAATTTCCCGGCTCACTCACCTCCCGCACTGCATTCACTGTCCCGGCTTCACTCAACTCCCGCGATGTTTTCACTGTCCTGGCTCACTCACCTCCCGCGCTGTTTTCACTCTCACGGCTCTCTCATCTCCCGCGCTGTTTTCACTGTCCCAGCTCACTCATCTCCCGCGCTGTTTTCACTGTCCCGGCTCACTCACATCTCGCGCTGTTTTCACTGTCTCGGCTCACTCACCTCCCGCGCTGTTTTTACTGTCCAGGCTAATTCACCTCTCGAGTTGTTTTCAATGTCACGGGTCACTCACCTCTCGCGCTGTTTTCAATGCCCCGGCTCACTAACCTATCGCGCAGTTTTCACAGTCCCGGCTCACTCAACTCCCGCGCTGTTTTCAATGTCCCGGCTCACTCAACTCTCGCCCTGTTTTGAATGTCCAGGCTCACTCACCTCCCGCGCTGTTTGCAATGTCCCAGCTCACTCATTTCCCGCGCTGTTTTCAATATCCCGGCTCACTCAGCTCACGCGCTGTTTTCAATGTCCCGGCTCACTCTCCACACGCGCTGTTTTCACTGTCACTGCACACTCTCCCATCCCGCTGTTTTCACTGTTCCGACTAACTCACCTCTCCCGCTGTTTTCACTGTCCTGCCTCCCGCACCTCCCGCGCTGTTTTCTCTGTCACGGCTCACTTGCCTCTCGCGCTGCTTTCAATGTGCCAGCTCACTTACTCCTCGCGCTGTTTTCAATTTCCCGGCTCACTCACCTCCCGCACTGCATTCACTGTCCCGGCTTCACTCAACTCCCGCGATGTTTTCACTGTCCTGGCTCACTCACCTCCCGCGCTGGTTTCACTCTCACGGCTCTCTCATCTCCCGCGCTGTTTACAATGTCTGGGCTCACTCACCTCTCGCGCTGTTTTCATTGTCCCGGCTCACTCACCTCTCGCGCTGTTTTCACAGTTCCGGCTCACCGACCTCCCGCGCTGTTTTCAATGTCCCGGCTCACGCACCTCTTGCCCTATTTTGAATGTCCAGGCTCAATCACCTCCCGCGCTGTTTTCCATGTCCCGGCTCACTCATCTCCCGCGATGTTTTCAATGTTACGGCTCAATCAGCTCCCGCGCTGTTTTCAATGTCCCGGCTCACTCTCAACACGCGCTGTTTTCACTGTCACTGCTCATTCTCCGCTCCCGCAGTTTTCACTGTCCCGGCTAACTCATTTCTCCCGCTGTTTTCACTGTCCCGGCTAACTCACATCTCGCGCTGTATTTAACCGTCCCGGCTCACTCACCACTCGCGCTGTTTTCACTGTCCTGTCTCCCGCACCTCCCGGGCAGTTTTCACTGTCCCGGCACACTCACCACTCGCGCTGTTTTCAATGTCCCGGCTCACTCTCCACTCGAGCTGTTTTCACTGTCCCGGCTCACTCACCTCCCGCTCTGTTTCCACTGTCCCGGCTCACTCACCTCTCGTGCTGTTTTCACTGTCCCGGCTCACTCACCTCTCGCGCTGTTTTTAATGCTCCGGCTCACTCACCTATCGCAATGTTTTCAATGTCCCGGCTCACTCACCTCTCGCCCTGTTTTGAATGTCCAGGCTCACTCACCGCCCGCGCTGTTTTCAATGTCCCGGCTCACTCATCTCCCGCGCTGTTTTCAATGTCCCGGCTCACTCAGCTCACGCGCTGTTTTCAATGTCCCGGCTCACTCTCCACACGCGCTGTTTTCACTGTCACTGCTCACTCTCCGCTCCCGCTGTTTTCACTGTCCCGACTAACTCACCTCTCCCGCTGTTTTCACTGTACTGTCTCCCGCACCTCCCGGGCTGTTTTCACTGTCCCGGCTCACTCATCTCTCGCGCTGTTTTCAATGTCCATGCTCACTCACCTCACGCGCTGTTTTCAATGTCCAGACTCACTCACCTCTCGCGCTTTTTTCTATGTCACAGCTCACTCACCTCTCCCTCTATTTTCACTGTCCCGGCTCACTCTGCTCCCGCGCTGTTTTCACTGTCCCGGCTCACTTGCCTCTCGCGCTGCTTTCAATGTCCCAGCTTACTTACCTCTCGCGCTTTTTTCACTTTCCCGGCTCACTCACCTCCCGCGCTGTTTGTACTGTCCCGGCTTCACTCAACTTCCGCGATGTTTTCACTGTCCCGGCTCACTCACCTCCCGCGCTGTTTTCACTCTCCCGGCTCTCTCACCACCCGCACTGTTTACAATGTCCGGGCTCACTCGCCTCTCGCGCTGTTCTCACTGTCCCGGCTCATTCACCTCTCGCGTTGTTTTCAATGTCCCGGCTCACTCACCTCTCACGCTGTATTTAACATTCCCGGCTCACTCACCTCTCGTGCTATTTTCACTGTCCCGGCTCACTCAACTCCCGCGCTGTTTTCACTATCCCGGCTCACTCACCTCCCACTCTGTTTTCAATGTCCCGGCTCACTCTCCACTCGCGTTGTTTTCAATGTCCGGCTCATTCTCCTCTCGCGCTGTTTTCTATGTCACGGGTGACTCACCTCTCGCGCTGTTTTCAATTTCCCGGCTCACTCACCTCCCGCGCTGTTTTCACTGTCCCGGCTCATCAGCTCCTGCGCTGTTTTCACTGTCCCGGCTCACTCACCTCCCGCGCTGTTTTCACTGTACCGGCAAACTCACCTCCCGCGCTGTTTTCAATGTCTGGGCTCACTCACCTCTCGCGCTGTTTTCAATGTCCCGGCTCAGTCACCTCTCGCGCTGTTTTCAATGTCCCGGCTCACTCACCTCTCACGCTGTATTCACTGTCCCGGCTAACTCACCTGTCGCGCTATTTCCAATGTCCCGGCTCACTCACCTCTCGCGCTGTATTTAACATTCCCGGCTCACTCACCTCTCGTGCTGTTTTCACTGTCCCGGCTTACTCAACTCCCGCGCTGTTTTCACTATCACGGCTCACTCACCTCCCGCTCTGTTTTCAATGTCCCGTCTCATTCTCCACTCGCGCTGTTTTCACTGTCCCGGCTCACTCACCTCTCGCGCTATTTTCACGGTCCCGTCTCACTCAGCTCGCGCGCTGTTTTCTCTGTTCCGGCTCACTTGCCTCTCGCGCTGCTTTCAATGTCACGGCTCACTCACTTCTCGCGCTGTTTTCAATTTGCCGGCTCACTCACCTCCCGCGCTGTTTTCACTGTCCCGGCTCACTCAGCTCCCGCACTGTTTTCACTGTCGCGGCTCACTCAACTGCCGCGTTGTTTTCACTGTCCCGGCTCACTCACATCTCGCGCTGTTTTCACTGTCCCGGCTCACTCACCTCACGCGCTGTTTTTACTGTCCAGGCTCATTCACCTCTCGAGCTGTTTTCAATGTCACGGGTCACTCACCTTTCGCGCTGTTTTCAATGCCCCGGCTCACTCACCTATCGCGCTGTTTTCACTGTCCCGGCTCACTTGACACTCGCGCTGTTTTCACTGTCCCGGCTCACTCAGCTCCCGCGCTGTTTTCACTGTCCCGGCTCACACATATGTCGCGCTGTTTTCACTGTCCCGGCTCACTCATCTCCCGCGCTGTTTTTACTGTCCAGGCTCATTCACCTCTCGAGCTGTTTTCAATGTCACGGGTCACTCACCTCTCGCGCTGTTTTCAATGCCCTGGCTCACTCACCTATCGCGCAGTTTTCACAGTCTCGGCTCACTCACCTCCCGCGCTGTTTTCAATGTCCCGGCTCACTCACCTCTCGCCCTGTTTTGAATGTCCAGGCTCACTCACCTCCCGCGCTGTTTTCAATGTCCCAGCTCACTCATCTCCCGCGCTGTTTTCAATGTCCCAGCTCACTTATTCCTCGCGCTGTTTTCAATTTCCCGGCTCACTCACCTCCCGCACTGCTTTCACTGTCCCGGCTTCACTCAACTCCCGCGATGTTTTCACTCTCACGGCTCTCTCACTTCCCGCGCTGTTTACAATGTCTGGGCTCACTCACATCCCGCGCTGTTTTCCATGTCCCGGCTCACTCATCTCCCGCGCTGTTTTCAATGTCACGGCTCACTCAGCTCCCGCGCTGTTTTCAATGTCCCGGCTCACTCTCCACACGCGCTGTTTTCACTGTCACTGCTCACTCTCCGCTCCCGCTGTTTTCACTGTCCCGACTAACTCACCACTCCCGCTGTTTTCACTGTCCTGTCTCCCGCACCTCCCGGGATGTTTTCACTGTCCCGGCACACTCACCCCTCGCGCTGTTTTCAATGTCCAGACTCACTCACCTCTCGCGCTTTTTTCTGTGTCACAGCTCACTCACCACTCCCTCAATTTTCACTGTCCCGGCTCACTTTGCTCCCGCTCTGTTTTCACTGTCCCGGCTCACTCACCTCCCGCACTGTTTTCACTGTCCCGGCTTCACTCAACTCCCTCGATGTTTTCACTGTCCCGGCTCACTCACCTCCAGCGCTGTTTTCACTCTCCCGGCTCTCTCACCTCCCGCGCTGTTTACAATGTCCGGGCTCACTCACCTCTCGCGCTGTTTTCAATGTCCCGGCTCACTCACCTCTCGCGCTGTTTTTAATGTCCAGGCTCACTCACCTCTCGCGCTTTTTTCTATGTCCAGGCTCACTCACCTCTCGCGCTATTTTCACTGTCCCGGCTCACTCAGCTCCCGCACTGTTTTCACTGTCCCGGCTTACTTGACTCTCGCGCTGCTTTCAATGTCCCGGCTCACTTGCCTCTCGCGCTGCTTTCAATGTCACGGCTCACTCACCTCTCGCGCTGTTTTCAATTTATCGGCTCACTCACCTCCCGCGCTGTTTTCACTGTCCCGGCTCACTCAGCTCCCGCGCTGTTTTCACTGTCCCAGCTCACTCATCTCCCGCGCTGTTTTCACTGTCCCGGCTCACTCACATCTCGCGCTGTTTTCACTGTCTCGGCTCACTCACCTCCCGCGCTGTTTTTACTGTCCAGGCTAATTCACCTCTCGAGTTGTTTTCAATGTCACGGGTCACTCACCTCTCGCGCTGTTTTCAATGCCCCGGCTCACTCACCTATCGCGCAGTTTTCACAGTCCCGGCTCACTCAACTCCCGCGCTGTTTTCAATGTCCCGGCTCACTCAACTCTCGCCCTGTTTTGAATGTCCAGGCTCACTCACCTCCCGCGCTGTTTTCAATGTCCCAGCTCACTCATCTCCCGCTCTGTTTTCAATATCCCGGCTCACTCAGCTTACGCGCTGTTTTCAATGTCCCGGCTCACTCTCCACACGCGCTGTTTTCACTGTCACTGCACACTCTCCCATCCCGCTGTTTTCACTGTTCCGACTAACTCACCTCTCCCGCTGTTTTCACTGTCCTGCCTCCCGCACCTCCCGCGCTGTTTTCTCTGTCAGGGCTCACTTGCCTCTCGCGCTGCTTTCAATGTGCCAGCTCACTTACTCCTCGCGCTGTTTTCAATTTCCCGGCTCACTCACCTCCCGCACTGCATTCACTGTCCCGGCTTCACTCAACTCCCGCGATGTTTTCACTGTCCCGGCTCACTCACCTCCCGCGCTGGTTTCACTCTCACGGCTCTCTCATCTCCCGCGCTGTTTACAATGTCTGGGCTCACTCACCTCTCGCGCTGTTTTCATTGTCCCGGCTCACTCACCTCTCGCGCTGTTTTCACAGTTCCGGCTCACCGACCTCCCGCGCTGTTTTCAATGTCCCGGCTCACGCACCTCTTGCCCTATTTTGAATGTCCAGGCTCAATCACCTCCCGCGCTGTTTTCCATGTCCCGGCTCACTCATCTCCCGCGATGTTTTCAATGTTACGGCTCAGTCAGCTCCCGCGCTGTTTTCAATGTCCCGGCTCACTCTCAACACGCGCTGTTTTCACTGTCACTGCTCATTCTCCGCTCCCGCAGTTTTCACTGTCCCGACTAACTCATTTCTCCCGCTGTTTTCACTGTCCCGGCTCACTCACATCTCGCGATGTTTTCACTGTCCGGGCTCACTCACCTCCCGCGCTGTTTTTACTGTCCCGGCTCATTCCCCTCTCGAGCTGTTTTCAATGTCACGGGTCACTCACCTCTCGCGCTGTTTTCAATGTCCCGGCTCACTCACCTCTCGCGCTGTATTTAACCGTCCCGGCTCACTCACCACTCGCGCTGTTTTCACTGTCCTGTCTCCCGCACCTCCCGGGCAGTTTTCACTGCCCCGGCACACTCACCACTCGCGCTGTTTTCAATGTCCCGGCTCACTCTCCACTCGAGCTGTTTTCACTGTCCCGGCTCACTCACCTCCCGCTCTGTTTCCACTGTCCCGGCTCACTCACCTCTCGTGCTGTTTTCACTGTCCCGGCTCACTCACCTCTCGCGCTGTTTTTAATGCTCCGGCTCACTCACCTATCGCAATGTTTTCAATGTCCCGGCTCACTCACCTCTCGCCCTGTTTTGAATGTCCAGGCTCACTCACCGCCCGCGCTGTTTTCAATGTCCCGGCTCAGTCATCTCCCGCGCTGTTTTCAATGTCCCGGCTCACTCAGCTCACGCGCTGTTTTCAATGTCCCGGCTCACTCTCCACACGCGCTGTTTTCACTGTCACTGCTCACTCTCCGCTCCCGCTGTTTTCACTGTCCCGACTAACTCACCTCTCCCGCTGTTTTCACTGTACTGTATCCCGCACCTCCCGGGCTGTTTTCACTGTCCCGGCTCACTCATCTCTCGCGCTGTTTTCAATGTCCATGCTCACTCACCTCACGCGCTGTTTCCAATGTCCAGACTCACTCACCTCTCGCGCTTTTTTCTATGTCACAGCTCACTCACCTCTCCCTCTATTTTCACTGTCCCGGCTCACTCTGCTCCCGCGCTGTTTTCACTGTCCCGGCTCACTTGCCTCTCGCGCTGCTTTCAATGTCCCAGCTTACATACCTCTCGCGTTTTTTTCACTTTCCCGGCTCACTCACCTCCCGCGCTGTTTGTACTGTCCCGGCTTCACTCAACTTCCGCGATGTTTTCACTGTCCCGGCTCACTCACCTCCCGCGCTGTTTTCACTCTCCCGGCTCTCTCACCACCCGCACTGTTTACAATGTCCGGGCTCACTCACCTCTCGCGCTGTTCTCACTGTCCCGGCTCATTCACCTCTCGCGTTGTCTTCAATGTCCCGGCTCACTCACCTCTCACGCTGTATTTAACATTCCCGGCTCACTCACCTCTCGTGCTTTTTTCACTGTCCCGGCTCACTCAACTCCCGCGCTGTTTTCACTATCCCGGCTCACTCACCTCCCACTCTGTTTTCAATGTCCCGGCTCACTCTCCACTCGCGTTGTTTTCAATGTCCGGCTCATTCTCCTCTCGCGCTGTTTTCTATGTCACGGGTGACTCACCTCTCGCGTTGTTTTCAATGTCCCGGCTCACTCACCTCTCGCGCTGTATTTAACATTCCCGGCTCACTCAACTCTCGTGCTTTTTTCACTGTCCCGGCTCACTCAACTTCAGCGCTGTTTTCACTGTCCCGGCTTATTCACCTCTCGCGTTGTTTTCAATGTCCCGGCTCACTCACCTCTCGCGCTGTTTTCACTGTCCCGGCTCACTCACCTCTCGCGCTGTTTTTAATGTCCAGGCTCACTCACCTCTCGCGTATTTTCTATGTCCCGGCTCACTCAGCTCCCGCGCTGTTTTCACTGTCCCAGCTCACTTGACTCTCGCGCTGCTTTCAATGTCCCGGCTCACTCACCTCTCGCGCTGTTTTCAATTTCCTGGCTCACTCACCTCCCGCGCTGTTTTCACTGTCCCGGCTCATCAGCTCCCGCGCTGTTTTCACTGTCCCGGCTCACTCAGCTGCCGCACTGTTTTCACTGTCCCGGCTCACTCACCTGCCGCGCTGTTTTCACTGTCCCGGCTCACTCACATCTCGCGCTGTTTTCACTGTCCCGGCTCACTCACCTGCCGCTCTGTTTTTACTGTCCAGGCTCATTCACCTCTCGAGCTGTTTTCAATGTCTCGGGTCACTCACCTCTCGCGCTGTTTTCAATGCCCCGACTCACTCACCTATCGTGCTGTTTTCACAGTCCCGGCTCACTCACCTCCCGCGCTGTTTTCAATGTCCTGCTCACTCACCTCTCGCCCTGTTTTGAATGTCCAGGCTCACTCACCTCCCGCGCTGTTTTCAATGTCCCAGCTCACTCATCTCCCGCGCTGTTTTCAATGTCCCGGCTCACTCAGCTCACGCGCTGTTTTCAATGTCACTGCTCACTCTCCGCTCCCGCTGTTTTCACTGTCCCGACTAACTCACCTCTCCCGCTGTTTTCACTGTCCTGTCTCCCGCACCTCCCGGGCTGTTTTCACTGTCCCGGCTCACTCACCTCTCGCGCAGTTTTCAATGTCCATGCTCACTCAACTCACGCGCTGTTTTCAATATCCAGTCTAACTCACCTCTCGCGCCTTTTTTTGTGTCACAGCTCACTCACCTCTCCCTCAATTTTCACTGTCCCGGCTCACTCTGCTCCCGCGCTGTTTTCTCTGTCCCGGCTCACTTGCCTCTCGCGCTGCTTTCAATGTCCCAGCTCACTTACCCCTCGCGCTGTTTTCAATTTCCCGGCTCACTCACCTCCCGCACTGTTTTCAATGTCCCGGCTCACTCACCTCTCGCGCTCTTTTCACAGTCACGGCTCACTCACCTCCCGCGCTGTCTTCAATGTCCCGGCTCACTCAACTCTTGCCCTGTTTTGAATGTCCAGGTTCACTCACCTCCTGCGCTGTTTTCCATGTCCCGGCTCACTCATCTCCCGCGCTGTTTTCAATGTCCCGGCTCACTCAGCTCCCTCGCTGTTTTCAATGTCCTGGCTCACTCTCCACACGCGCTGTTTTCACTGTCACTGCTCACTCTCTGTTCCCGCTGTTTTCACTGTCCCGACTAACTCATCTCACCCGCTGTTTTCACTGTCCTGTCTCCCGCACCTCCCGGGCTGTTTTCACTGTCCCGGCTCACTCACCTCTGGCGCTGTTTTCAAAGTCAAGGCTCACTCAGCTCCCGCGCTGTTTTCAATGTCCAGGCTCACTCACCACTCGCGCTGTTTTCACTGTCACTGCTCACTCTCCGCTCCCGCTGTTTTCACAGTCCCGACTCACTCACATCTCGCGCTCTTTTCACTGTCCCGGCTCACTCACTTCCCGCACTGTTTTCACAGTCCCGGCTCACTCACCTCCCGCGCTGTTTTTACTGTCCCGGCTCATTCCCCTCTCGAGCTGTTTTCAATGTCACGGGTCACTCACCTCTCGCGCTGTTTTCAATGTCCCGGCTCACTCACCTCTCGCGCTGTATTTAACCGTCCCGGCTCACTCACCACTCGCGCTGTTTTCACTGTCCTGTCTCCCGCACCTCCCGGGCAGTTTTCACTGTCCCGGCACACTCACCACTCGCGCTGTTTTCAATGTCCCGGCTCACTCTCCACTCGAGCTGTTTTCACTGTCCCGGCTCACTCACCTCCCGCGCTGTTTCCACTGTCCCGGCTCACTCACCTCTCGTGCTGTTTTCACTGTCCCGGCTCACTCACCTCTCGCGCTGTTTTTAATGCTCCGGCTCACTCACCTATCGCAATGTTTTCAATGTCCCGGCTCACTCACCTCTCGCCCTGTTTTGAATGTCCAGGCTCACTCACCGCCCGCGCTGTTTTCAATGTCCCGGCTCACTCATCTCCCGCGCTGTTTTCAATGTCCCGGCTCACTCAGCTCACGCGCTGTTTTCAATGTCCCGGCTCACTCTCCACACGCGCTGTTTTCACTGTCACTGCTCACTCTCCACTCCCGCTGTTTTCACTGTCCCGACTAACTCACCTCTCCCGCTGTTTTCACTGTACTGTCTCCCGCACCTCCCGGGCTGTTTTCACTGTCCCGGCTCACTCATCTCTCGCGCTGTTTTCAATGTCCATGCTCACTCACCTCACGCGCTGTTTTCAATGTCCAGACTCACTCACCTCTCGCGCTTTTTTGTATGTCACAGCTCACTCACCTCTCCCTCTATTTTCACTGTCCCGGCTCACTCTGCTCCCGCGCTGTTTTCACTGTCCCGGCTCACTTGCCTCTCGCGCTGCTTTCAATGTCCCAGCTTACTTACCTCTCGCGCTTTTTTCACTTTCCCGGCTCACTCACCTCCCGCGCTGTTTGTACTGTCCCGGCTTCACTCAACTTCCGCGATGATTTCACTGTCCCGGCTCACTCACCTCCCGCGCTGTTTTCACTCTCCCGGCTCTCTCACCTCTCGCGTTGTTTTCAATGTCCCGGCTCACTCACCTCTCACGCTGTATTTAACATTCCCGGCTCACTCACCTCTCGTGCTTTTTTCACTGTCACGGCTCACTCAACTCCCGCGCTGTTTTCACTATCCCGGCTCACTCACCTCCCACTCTGTTTTCAATGTCCCGGCTCACTCTCCACTCGCGTTGTTTTCAATGTCCGGCTCATTCTCCTCTCGCGCTGTTTTCTATGTCACGGGTGACTCACCTCTCGCGTTGTTTTCAATGTCCCGGCTCACTCACCTCTCGCGCTGTATTTAACATTCCCGGCTCACTCAACTCTCGTGCTTTTTTCACTGTCCCGGCTCACTCAACTTCCGCGCTGTTTTCACTGTCCCGGCTTATTCACCTCTCGCGTTGTTTTCAATGTCCCGGCTCACTCACCTCTCGCGCTGTTTTCACTGTCCCGGCTCACTCACCTCTCGCGCTGTTTTTAATGTCCCGGCTCACTCACCCCTCGCGCTGTTATTAATGTCCAGGCTCACTCACCTCTCGCGTATTTTCTATGTCCCGGCTCACTCAGCTCCCGCGCTGTTTTCACTGTCCCGGCTCACTTGACTCTCGCGCTGCTTTCAATGTCCCGGCTCACTCACCTCTCGCGCTGTTTTCAATTTCCTGGCTCACTCACCTCCCGCGCTGTTTTCACTGTCCCGGCTCATCAGCTCCCGCGCTGTTTTCACTGTCCCGGCTCACTCAGCTGCCGCACTGTTTTCACTGTCCCCACTCACTCACCTGCCGCGCTGTTTTCACTGTCCCAGCTCACTCACATCTCGCGCTGTTTTCACTGTCCCGGCTCACTCACCTGCCGCTCTGTTTTTACTGTCCAGGCTCATTCACCTCTCGAGCTGTTTTCAATGTCACGGGTCACTCACCTCTCGCGCTGTTTTCAATGCCCCGAGTCACTCACCTATCGTGCTGTTTTCACTGTCCCGGCTCACTCACCTCCCGCGCTGTTTTCAATCTCCCGGCTCACTCACCTCTCGCCCTGTTTTGAATGTCCAGGCTCACTCACCTCCCGCGCTGTTTTCAATGTCCCAGCTCACTCATCTCCCGCGCTGTTTTCAATGTCCCGGCTCACTCAGCTCACGCGCTGTTTTCAATGTCACTGCTCACTCTCCGCTCCCGCTGTTTTCACTGTCCCGACTAACTCACCTCTCCCGCTGTTTTCACTGTCCTGTCTCCCGCACCTCCCGGGCTGTTTTCACTGTCCCGGCTCACTCACCTCTCGCGCAGTTTTCAATGTCCATGCTCACTCAACTCACGCGCTGTTTTCAATGTCCAGACTAAATCACCTCTCGCGCCTTTTTCTGTGTCATAGCTCACTCACCTCTCCCTCAATTTTCACTGTCCCGGCTCACTCTGCTCCCGCGCTGTTTTCTCTGTCCCGGCTCACTTGCCTCTCGCGCAGCTTTCAATGTCCCAGCTCACTTACCCCTCGCGCTGTTTTCAATTTCCCGGCTCACTCACCTCCCGCACTGTTTTCACAGTCCCGGCTTCACTCAACTCCCGCGATGTTTTCACTGTCCCGGCTCACTCACCTCCCGCGCTGTTTTCACTCTCCCGGCTCTCTCACCTCCCGCGCTGTTTACAATGTCCGGGCTCACTCATCTCTCGCGCTGTTTTCAATGTCCCGGCTCACTCACCTCTCGCGCTCTTTTCACTGTCCCGGCTCACTCACCTGCCGCGCTGTTTTCACTGTCCCGGCTCACTCACATCTCGCGCTGTTTTCACTGTCCCGGCTCACTCACCTGCCGCTCTGTTTTTACTGTCCAGGCTCATTCACCTCTCGAGCTGTTTTCAATGTCACGGGTCACTCACCTCTCGCGCTGTTTTCAATGCCCCGACTCACTCACCTATCGTGCTGTTTTCACAGTCCCGGCTCACTCACCTCCCGCGCTGTTTTCAATGTCCCGGCTCACTCACCTCTCGCCCTGTTTTGAATGTCCAGGCTCACTCACCTCCCGCGCTGTTTTCAATGTCCCAGCTCACTCATCTCCCGCGCTGTTTTCAATGTCCCGGCTCACTCAGCTCACGCGCTGTTTTCAATGTCACTGCTCACTCTCCGCTCCCGCTGTTTTCACTGTCCCGACTAACTCACCTCTCCCGCTGTTTTCACTGTCCTGTCTCCCGCACCTCCCGGGCTGTTTTCACTGTCCCGGCTCACTCACCTCTCGCGCAGTTTTCAATGTCCATGCTCAATCAACTCACGCGCTGTTTTCAATGTCCAGACTAACTCACCTCTCGCGCCTTTTTCTGTGTCACAGCTCACTCACCTCTCCCTCAATTTTCACTGTCCCGGCTCACTCTGCTCCCGCGCTGTTTTCTCTGTCCCGGCTCACTTGCCTCTCGCGCTGCTTTCAATGTCCCAGCTCACTTACCCCTCGCGCTGTTTTCAATTTCCCGGCTCACTCACCTCCCGCACTGTTTTCACAGTCCCGGCTTCACTCAACTCCCGCGATGTTTTCACTGTCCCGGCTCACTCACCTCCCGCGCTGTTTTCACTCTCCCGGCTCTCTCACCTCCCGCGCTGCTTACAATGTCCGGGCTCACTCATCTCTCGCGCTGTTTTCAATGTCCCGGCTCACTCACCTCTCGCGCTCTTTTCACAGTCACGGCTCAATCACCTCCCGCGCTGTTTTCAATGTCCCGGCTCACTCAACTCTTGCCCTGTTTTGAATGTCCAGGTTCACTCACCTCCTGCGCTGTTTTCCATGTCCCGGCTCACTCATCTCCCGCGCTGTTTTCAATGTCCCGGCTCACTCAGCTCCCGCGCTGTTTTCAATGTCCTGGCTCACTCTCCACACGCGCTGTTTTCACTGTCACTGCTCACTCTCTGCTCCCGCTGTTTTCACTGTCCCGACTAACTCATCTCACCCGCTGTTTTCACTGTCCTGTCTCCCGCACCTCCCGGGCTGTTTTCACTGTCCCGGCTCACTCACCTCTGGCGCTGTTTTCAAAGTCAAGGCTCACTCAGCTCCCGCGCTGTTTTCAATGTCCAGGCTCACTCACCACTCGCGCTGTTTTCACTGTCACTGCTCACTCCGCTCCCGCTGTTTTCACAGTCCCGACTCACTCACATCTCGCGCTCTTTTCACTGTCCCGGCTCACTCACTTCCCGCACTGTTTTCACAGTCCCGGCTCACTCACCTCTCTCGCTGTTTTCACTGTCCCGGCTCACTCACCTCTCGCGCTGTTTTTAATGTCCCGGCTCACTCACCTCTCGCGCTGTTTTTAATGTCCAGGCTCACTCACCTCTCGCGCTTTTTTCTATGTCCCGGCTCACTCACCGCTCGAGCTATTTTCACTGTCCCGGCTCACTCAGCTCCCGCGCTGTTTTCAATGTCCCAGCTCACTTGCCTCTCGCGCTGCTTTCAATGTCACGGATCACTCACCTCTCGCGCTGTTTTCAATTTCCCGGCTCACTCACCTCCCGCGCTGTTTTCACTGTCCCGGCTCATTCACCTCTCGCGCTGTTTTCAATGTCACGGGTCACTCACCTCTCGCGCTGCTTTCAATGTCCCAGCTCACTTACTCCTCGCGCTGTTTTCAATTTCCCGGCTCATTCACCTCCCGCACTGCTTTCACTGTGCCGGCTTCACTCAACTCCCGCGATGTTTTCACTGTCCCGGCTCACTCCCCTCCCGCGCTGTTTTCACTCTCACGGCTCTCTCGCCTCCCGCGCTGTTTACAATGTCCGGGCTCACTCACCTCTCGCGCTGTTTTCAATGTCCAGGCTCTCTCACCTCCCGCGCTGTTTTCCATGTCCCGGCTCACTCATCTCCCGCGCTGTTTTCAATGTCACGGCTCACTCAGCTCCCGCGCTGTTTTCAATGTCCCGGCTCACTCTCCACACGCGCTGTTTTCACTGTCTCTTCTCACTCTCCGCTCCCGCTATTTTCACTGTCCCGACTAACTCATCTCTCCCGCTGTTTTCACTGTCCTGTCTCACTCAGCTCCTGCGCTGTTTTCACTGTCCCGGCTCACTCACCTCCCGCGCTGTTTTCACTGTCCCGGCTCACTCACATCTCGCGCTGTTTTCACTGTCCCGGCTCATTCACCTCTCGAGCTGTTTTCAATCTCTCGGGTCACTCAGCTCTCGCGCTGTTTTCAATGTCCCGGCTCACTCACCTCTCGCGCTGTATTTAACCGTCCCGGCTCACTCACCTCTCGCGCTGTTTTCACTGTCCTGTCTCCCGCACCTCCCGGGCAGTTTTCACTGTCCCGGCACACTCACCTCTCGCGCTGTTTTCACTGTCCCGGCTCACTCACCTCTCGCGCTGTTTTTAATGCTCCGGCTCACTCACCTATCGCGCTGTTTTCAATGTCCCGGCTCACTCACCTCTTGCCCTGTTTTGAATGTCCAGGCTCAATCACCTCCCGCGCTGTTTTCAATGTCCCGGCTCACTCAGCTCACGCGCTGTTTTCAATGTCCCGGCTCACTCTCCACACGCGCTGTTTTCACTGTCACTGCTCACTCTCCGCTCCCGCTGTTTTCACTGTCCCGACTAACTCATCTCTCCCGCTGTTTTCACTGTCCTGTCTCCCGCACCTCCCGGGCTGTTTTCACTGTCCCGGCTCACTCAACTCTCGCGCTGTTTTCAATGTCCTTGCTCACTCACCTGACGCGCTGTTTTCAAAGTCCAGACTCACTCACCTCTCGCGCTTTTTTCTATGTCACAGCTCACTCTCCTCTCCCTCTATTTTCACTGTCCCGGCTCACTCTGCTCCCGCGCTGTTTTCACTGTCCCGGCTCACTTGCCTCTCGCGCTGCTTTCAATGTCCCAGCTCACTCACCTCTCGCGCTGTTTTCAATGACCCGCCTCACTCACCTCTCGCGCTGTTTTCACAGTCCCGGCTCACTCACCACCCGCGCTGTTTTCAATGTCCCGGCTCACTCACCTCTCGCCCTATTTTGAATGTCGAGGGTCACTCACCTCCCGCGCTGTTTTCCATGTCCCGGCTCACTCATCTCCCGCGCTGTTTTCAATATCCCGGCTCACTCAGCTCCCGCGCTGTTTTCAATGTCCCGGCTCACTCTCCACTCGCACTGTTTTCACTGTCACTGCTCACTCTCCGCTCCCGCTGTTTTCACTGTACCGACTGACTCACCTCTCGCGCTCTTTTCACTGTCCCGGCTCACTCACCTCCCGCGCTGTTTTTACTGTCCCGGCTCACTCACATATCGCGCTGTTTTCACTGTCCCGGCTCACTCACCTCTCGCGCTGTTTTTAATGTCCAGGCTCACTCACCTTTCGCGCTTTTTTCTATGTCCCGGCTCACTCACCTCTCGCACTATTTTAACTGTCCCGGCTCACTCAGCTCCCGCGCTGTTTTCATTGTCTCGGCTCACTTCACTCTCGCTCTGCTTTCAATGCCCCGGCTCACTCACCTGTCGCGCTGTTTTCAATTTGCCGGCTTACTCACCTACCGCGCTGTTTTCACTGTCCCGGCTCACTCACCTCCCGTGCTGTTTTCACTGTCCCGGCTCACTCAACTCCCGCGCTGTTTTCAATGTCGGGGCTCACTCACTTCTCGCGCTGTTTTCAATGTCCCGGCTCACTCACCTCTCGCGCTGTTTTCAATGTGCCGGCTCACTCATCTCCCGCGCTGTTTTCAATGTCCCGGCTCACTTAGCTCACGCGCTGTTTTCAATGTCCCGGCTCACTCTGCACACGCGCTGTTTTCCCTGTCACTGCTCACTCTCCGCTCCCTCTGTTTTCACTGTCCCGACTAACTCATCTCCCCGCTGTTTTCACTGTCCTGTCTCCCGCACCTCCCGGGCTGTTTTCACTGTCCCGGCTCACTAACGTCCCGCGGTGTTTTGAAAGTCCAGGCTCGCTCAGCTCCCGCGCTGTTTTCAATGTCCCGGCTCACTCTCCACTCGCGCTGTTTTCACTGTCCCGACTCACTCACCTCTCGCGCTGTTTTTAATGCTCTGGCTCACTCACCTATCGCGCTGTTTTCAATGTCCCGGCTCACTCACCTCTTGCCCTGTTTTGAATGTCCAGGCTCAATCACCTCACGCGCTGTTTTCAATGTCCCGGCTCACTCAGCTCACGCGCTGTTTTCAATGTCCCGGCTCACTCTCCACACGCGCTGTTTTCACTGTCACTGCTCACTCTCCGTTCCCGCTGTTTTCACTGTCCCGACTAACTCATCTCTCCCGCTGTTTTCACTGTCCTGTCTCCCGCACCTCCCGGGCTGTTTTCACTGTCCCGGCTCACTCAACTCTCGCGCTGTTTTCAATGTCCTTGCTCACTCACCTGACGCGCTGTTTTCAATGTCCAGACTCACTCACCTCTCGCGCTTTTTTCTATGTCACAGCTCACTCTCCTCTCCCTCTATTTTCACTGTCCCGGCTCACTCTGCTCCCGCGCTGTTTTCACTGTCCCGGCTCACTTGCCTCTCGCGCTGCTTTCAATGTCCCAGCTCACTTACCTCTCGCGCTTTTTTCAATTTCCCAGCTCACTCACCTCCCGCGCTGTTTTCACTGTGCCGGCTTCACTCAACTCACGCGATGTTTTCACTGTCCCGGCTCACGCAACTCTCGCGCTGTTTTCAATGTCCCGGCTCACTCACCTGACGCGCTGTTTTCAATGTCCAGACTCACTCACCTCTCGCGCTTTTTTCTATGTCACAGCTCACTCTCCTCTCCCTCTATTTTCACTGTCCCGGCTCACTCTGCTCCCGCGCTGTTTTCACTGTCCCGGCTCACTTGCCTCTCGCGCTGCTTTCAATGTCCCAGCTCACTTACCTCTCGCGCTTTTTTCAATTTCCCAGCTCACTCACCTCCCGCGCTGTTTTCACTGTGCCGGCTTCACTCAACTCACGCGATGTTTTCACTGTCCCGGCTCACTCACCTCCCGCGCTGTTTTCACTCTCCCGGCACTCTCACCTCCCGCACTGTTTACAATGTCCGGGCTCACACACCTCTCGCGCTGTTTTCAATGACCCGCCTCACTCACCTCTCGCGCTGTTTTCACAGTCCCGGCCCACTCACCACCCGCGCTGTTTTCAATGTCCCGGCTCACTCACCTCTCGCCCTATTTTGAATGTCGATGGTCACTCACCTCCCGCGCTGTTTTCCATGTCCCGGCTCACTCATCTCCCGCGCTGTTTTCAATGTCCCGCCTCACTCAGCTCCCGCGCTATTTTCAATGTCCCGGCTCACTCTCCACTCGCACTGTTTTCACAGTCACTGCTCACTCTCCGCTCCCGCTGTTTTCACTGTACCGACTGACTCACCTCTCGCGCTCTTTTCACTGTCCCGGCTCACTCACCTCCCGCGCTGTTTTTACTGTCCCGGCTCACTCACATATCGCGCTGTTTTCACTGTCCCGGCTCACTTATCTCTCGCGCTCTTTTTAATGTCCCGGCTCACTCACCTCTCGCGCTGTTTTTAATATCCAGGCTCACTCACCTTTCGCGCTTTTTTCTATGTCCCGACTCACTCACCTCTCGCACTATTTTAACTGTCCCGGCTCACTCAGCTCCCGTGCTGTTTTCATTGTCCCGGCTCACTTCATTCTCGCTCTGTTTTCCCTGTCACTGCTCACTCTCCGCTCCCTCTGTTTTCACTGTCCCGACTAACTCATCTCCCCGCTGTTTTCACTGTCCTGTCTCCCGCACCTCCCGGGCTGTTTTCACTGTCCCGGCTCACTCACGTCCCGCGCTGTTTTCAAAGTCCAGGCTCGCTCAGCTCCCGCGCTGTTTTCAATGTCCCGGCTCACTCTCCACTCGCACTGTTTTCACTGTCACTGCTCACTCTCCGCTCCCGCTGTTTTCACTGTACCGACTGACTCACCTCTCGCGCTCTTTTCACTGTCCCGGCTCACTCACCTCCCGCGCTGTTTTTACTGTCCCGGCTCACTCACATATCGCGCTGTTTTCACTGTCCCGGGTCACTCACCTATCGCGCTCTTTTTTAATGTCCCGGCTCACTCACCTCTCACGCTGTTTTTAATATCCAGGCTCACTCACCTTTCGCGCTTTTTTCTATGTCCCGGCTCACTCACCTCTCGCACTATTTTAACTGTCCCGGCTCACTCAGCTCCCGTGCTGTTTTCATTGTCCCGGCTCACTTCACTCTCGCTCTGCTTTCAATGTCCCGGCTCACTCACCTGTCGCGCTGTTTTCAATTTGCCGGCTCACTCACCTACCGCGCTGTTTTCACTGTCCCGGCTCACTCAGCTCCCGCGCTTTTTTCACTGTCCCGGCTCACTCACCTCCCGTGCTGTTTTCACTGTCCCGGCTCACTCAACTCCCGCGCTGTTTTCAATGTCTGGGCTCACTCACCTCTCGCGCTGTTTTCAATGTGCCGGCTCACTCATCTCCCGCGCTGTTTTCAATGTCCCGGCTCACTTAGCTCACGCGCTGTTTTCAATGTGCCGGCTCACTCATCTCCCGCGCTGTTTTCAATGTCCCGGCTCACTTAGCTCACGCGCTGTTTTCAATGTCCCGGCTCACTCTGCACAAGCGCTGTTTTCCCTGTCACTGCTCACTCTCCGCTCCCTCTGTTTTCACTGTCCCGACTAACTCATCTCCCCGCTGTTTTCACTGTCCTGTCTCCCGCACCTCCCGGGCTGTTTTCACTGTCCCGGCTCACTCACGTCCCGCGCTGTTTTCAAAGTCCAGGCTCGCTCAGCTCCCGCGCTGTTTTCAATGTCCCGGCTCACTCTCCACTCGCGCTGTTTTCACTGTCACTGCTCACTCTCCGCTCCCGCTGTTTTCACTGTCCCGACTCACTCACCTCTCGCGCTCTTTTCACTGTCCCGGCTCACTCACCTCCCGCGCTGTTTTTACTGTCCCGGCTCACTCACATATCGCGCTGTTTTCACTGTCCCGGGTCACTCACCTATCGCGCTCTTTTTTAATGTCCCGGCTCACTCACCTCTCACGCTGTTTTTAATATCCAGGCTCACTCACCTTTCGCGCTTTTTTCTATGTCCCGGCTCACTCACCTCTCGCACTATTTTAACTGTCCCGGCTCACTCAGCTCCCGTGCTGTTTTCATTGTCCCGGCTCACTTCACTCTCGCTCTGCTTTCAATGTCCCGGCTCACTCACCTGTCGCGCTGTTTTCAATTTGCCGGCTCACTCACCTACCGCGCTGTTTTCACTGTCCCGGCTCACTCAGCTCCCGCGCTTTTTTCACTGTCCCGGCTCACTCACCTCCCGTGCTGTTTTCACTGTCCCGGCTCACTCAACTCCCGCGCTGTTTTCAATGTCTGGGCTCACTCACCTCTCGCGCTGTTTTCAATGTGCCGGCTCACTCATCTCCCGCGCTGTTTTCAATGTCCCGGCTCACTTAGCTCACGCGCTGTTTTCAATGTGCCGGCTCACTCATCTCCCGCGCTGTTTTCAATGTCCCGGCTCACTTAGCTCACGCGCTGTTTTCAATGTGCCGGCTCACTCATCTCCCGCGCTGTTTTCAATGTCCCGGCTCACTTAGCTCACGCGCTGTTTTCAATGTCCCGGCTCACTCTGCACAAGCGCTGTTTTCCCTGTCACTGCTCACTCTCCGCTCCCTCTGTTTTCACTGTCCCGACTAACTCATCTCCCCGCTGTTTTCACTGTCCTGTCTCCCGCACCTCCCGGGCTGTTTTCACTGTCCCGGCTCACTCACGTCCCGCGCTGTTTTCAAAGTCCAGGCTCGCTCAGCTCCCGCGCTGTTTTCAATGTCCCGGCTCACTCTCCACTCGCGCTGTTTTCACTGTCACTGCTCACTCTCCGCTCCCGCTGTTTTCACTGTCCCGACTCACTCACCTCTCGCGCTGTTTTTAATGCTCTGTCTCACTCACCTATCGCGCTGTTTTCAATGTCCCGGCTCACTGTCCTGTCTCCCGCACCTCCCGGGATGTTTTCACTGTCCCGGCTCACTCAACTCTCGCGCTGTTTTCAATGTCCTTGCTCACTCACCTGACGCGCTGTTTTCAATGTCCACACTCACTCACCTCTCGCGCTTTTTTCTATGTCACAGCTCACTCTCCTCTCCCTCTATTTTCACTGTCCCGGCTCACTCTGCTCCCGCGCAGTTTTCACTGTCCCGGCTCACTTGCCTCTCGCGCTGCTTTCAATGTCCCAGCTCACTTACCTCTCGCGCTTTTTTCAATTTCCCAGCTCACTCACCTCCCGCGCTGTTTTCACTGTGCTGGCTTCACTCAACTCACGCGATGTTTTCACTGTCCCGGCTCACTCAACTCCCGCGCTGTTTTCAATGTCCCGGCTCACTCAACTCTCGCCCTGTTTTGAATGTCCAGGCTCACTCACCTCCCGCGCTGTTTTCAATGTCCCAGCTCACTCATCTCCCGCGCTGTTTTCAATGTCCCGGCTCACTCAGCTCACGCGCTGTTTTCAATGTCCCGGCTCACTCTCCACACGCGCTGTTTTCACTGTCACTGCACACTCTCCGCTCCCGCTGTTTTCACTGTTCCGACTAACTCACCTCTCCCGCTGTTTTCACTGTCCTGCCTCCGGCACCTCCCGCGCTGTTTTCTCTGTCACGGCTCACTTGCCTCTCGCGCTGCTTTCAATGTCCCAGCTCACTTACTCCTCGCGCTGTTTTCAATTTCCCGTCTCACTCACATCCCGCACTGCTTTCACTGCCCCGGCTTCACTCAACTCCCGCGATGTTTTCACTGTCACGGCTCACTCATCTCCCGCGCTGGTTTCACTCTCACGGCTCTCTCATCTCCCGCGCTGTTTACAATGTCTGGGCTCACTCACCTCTCGCGCTGTTTTCAATGTCTCGACTCACTCACCTCTCGCGCTGTTTTCACAGTCCCGGCTCACTGACCTCCCGCGCTGTTTTCAATGTCCCGGCTCACGCACCTCTTGCCCTATTTTGAATGTCCAGGCTCAATCACCTCCCGCGCTGTTTTCCATGTCCCGGCTCACTCATCTCCCGCGATGTTTTCAATGTTACGGCTCACTCAGCTCCCGCGCTGTTTTCAATGTCCCGGCTCACTCTCAACACGCGCTGTTTTCACTGTCACTGCTCATTCTCCGCTCCCGCAGTTTTCACTGTCCCGACTAACTCATCTCTCCCGCTGTTTTCACTGTCCCGGCTCACTCACATCTCGCGCTGTTTTCACTGTCCGGGCTCACTCACCTCCCGCGCTCTTTTTACTGTCCCGGCTCATTCCCCTCTCGAGCTGTTTTCAATGTCACGGGTCACTCACCTCTAGCGCTGTTTTCAATGTCCCGGCTCACTCACCTCTCGCGCTGTATTTAGCCGTCCCGGCTCACTCACCACTCGCGCTGTTTTCACTGTCCTGTCTCCCGCACCTCCCTGGCAGTTTTCACTGTCCCGGCACACTCACCACTCGCGCTGTTTTCAATGTCCCGGCTCACTCTCCACTCGAGCTGTTTTCACTGTCCCGGCTCACTCACCTCACGCGCTGTTTCCACTGTCCCGGCTCACTCACCTCTCGTGCTGTTTTCACTGTCCCGGCTCACTCACCTCTCGCGCTGTTTTTAATGCTCCGGCTCACTCACCTATCGCGCTGTTTTCAATGTCCCGGCTCACTCACCTCTCGCCCTGTTTTGAATGTCCAGGTCACTCACCGCCCGCGCTGTTTTCAATGTCCCGGCTCACTCATCTCCCGCGCTGTTTTCAATGTCCCGGCTCACTCAGCTCACGCGCTGTTTTCAATGTCCCGGCTCACTCTCCACACGCGCTGTTTTCACTGTCACTGCTCACTCTCCGCTCCCGCTGTTTTCACTGTCCCGACTAACTCACCTCTCCCGCTGTTTTCACTGTACTGTCTCCCGCACCTCCCGGGCTGTTTTCACTGTCCCGGCTCACTCATCTCTCGCGCTGTTTTCAATGTCCATGCTCACTCACCTCACGCGCTGTTTTCAATGTCCAGACTCACTCACCTCTCGCGCTTTTTTCTATGTCACAGCTCACTCACCTCTGCCTCTATTTTCACTGTCCCGGCTCACTCATCTCTCGCGCTGCTTTCAATATCCCAGCTTACTTACCTCTCGCGCTTTTTTCACTTTCCCGGCTCACTCACCTCCGGCGCTGTTTGTACTTTCCCGGCTTCACTCAACTTCCGCGATGTTTTCACTGTCCCGGCTCACTCACCTCCCGCACTGTTTACAATGTCCGGGCTCACTCACCTCTCGCGCTGTTTTCACTGTCCCGGCTCATTCACCTCTCGCGTTGTTTTCAATGTCCCGGCTCACTCACCTCTCACGCTGTATTTAACATTCCCGGCTCACTCACCTCTCGTGCTTTTTTCACTGTCCCGGCTCACTCAACTCCCGCGCTGTTTTCACTACCCCGGCTCACTCACCTCCCACTCTGTTTTCAATACCGGCTCACTCTCCACTCGCGTTGTTTTCAATGTCCGGCTCATTCTCCTCTCGCGCTGTTTTCTATGTCACGGGTGACTCACCTCTCGCATTGTTTTCAATGTCCCGGCTCACTCACCTCTCGCGCTGTATTTAACATTCCCGGCTCACTCAACTCTAGTGCTTTTTTCACTGTCCCGGCTCACTCAACTTCCGATCTGTTTTCACTGTCCCGGCTTATTCACCTCTCGCGTTGTTTTCAATGTCCCGGCTCACTCACCTCTCGTGCTGTTTTCACTGTCCCGGCTCACTCACCTCTCGCGCTGTTTTTAATGTCCCGGCTCACTCACCCCTCGCGCTGTTTTTAATGTCCAGGCTCACTCACCTCTCGCGTATTTTCTATGTCCCGGCTCACTCAGCTCCCGCGCTGTTTTCACTGTCCCGGCTCACTTGACTCTCGCGCTGCTTTCAATGTCCCGGCTCACTCACCTCTCGCGCTGTTTTCAATTTCCTGGCTCACTCACCTCCCGCGCTGTTTTCACTGTCCCGGCTCATCAGCTCCCGCGCTGTTTTCACTGTCCCGGCTCACTCAGCTGCCGCACTGTTTTCACTGTCCCGGCTCACTCACCTGCCGCGCTGTTTTCACTGTCCCGGCTCACTCACATCTCGCGCTGTTTTCACTGTCCCGGCTCACTCACCTGCCGCTCTGTTTTTACTGTCCAGGCTCATTCACCTCTCGAGCTGTTTTCAATGTCACGGGTCACTCACCTCTCGCGCTGTTTTCAATGCCCCGACTCACTCACCTATCGTGCTGTTTTCACAGTCCCGGCTCACTCACCTCCCGCGCTGTTTTGAATGTCCAGGCTCACTCACCTCCCGCGCTGTTTTCAATGTCCCGGCTCACTCACCTCCCGCGCTGTTTTCAATGTCCCGGCTCACTCACCTCCCGCGCTGTTTTCAATGTCCCAGCTCACTCATCTCCCGCGCTGTTTTCAATGTCCCGGCTCACTCAGCTCACGCGCTGTTTTCAATGTCACTGCTCACTCTCCGCTCCCGCTGTTTTCATTGTCCCGACTAACTCACCTCTCCCGCTGTTTTCACTGTCCTGTCTCCCGCACCTCCCGGGCTGTTTTCACTGTCCCGGCTCACTCATCTCTCGCGCAGTTTTCAATGTCCATGCTCACTCAACTCACGCGCTGTTTTCAATGTCCAGACTAACTCACCTCTCGCGCTTTTTTCTGTGTCACAGCTCACTCACCTCTCCCTCAATTTTCACTGTCCCGGCTCACTCTGCTCCCGCGCTGTTTTCTCTGTCCCGGCTCACTTGCCTCTCGCGCTGTTTTCAATTTCCCGGCTCACTCACCTCCCGCACTGTTTTCACAGTCCCGGCTTCACTCAACTCCCGCGATGTTTTCACTGTCCCGGCTCACTCACCTCCCGCGCTGTTTTCACTCTCCCGGCTCTCTCACCTCCCGCGCTGTTTACAATGTCCGGGCTCACTCATCTCTCGCGCTGTTTACAATGTCCCGGCTCACTCACCTCTCGCGCTCTTTTCACAGTCACGGCTCACTCACCTCCCGCGCTGTTTTCAATGTCCCGGCTCACTCAACTCTTGCCCTGTTTTGAATGTCCAGGTTCACTCACCTCCTGCGCTGTTTTCCATGTCCCGGCTCACTCATCTCCCGCGCTGTTTTCAATGTCCCGGCTCACTCACCTCCCGCGCTGTTTTCAATGTCCCGGCTCACTCACCTCTCGCCCTGTTTTGAATGTCCAGGCTCACTCACCTCCCGCGCTGTTTTCAATGTCCCAGCTCACTCATCTCCCGCGCTGTTTTCAATGTCCCGGCTCACTCAGCTCACTCGCTGTTTTCAATGTCACTGCTCACTCTCCGCTCCCGCTGTTTTCATTGTCCCGACTAACTCACCTCTCCCGCTGTTTTCACTGTCCTGTCTCCCGCACCTCCCGGGCTGTTTTCACTGTCCCGGCTCACTCACCTCTCGCGCAGTTTTCAATGTCCATGCTCACTCAACTCACGCGCTGTTTTCAATGTCCAGACTAACTCACCTCTCGCGCTTTTTTCTGTGTCACAGCTCACCCACCTCTCCCTCAATTTTCACTGTCCCGGCTCACTCTGCTCCCGCGCTGTTTTCTCTGTCCCGGCTCACTCACCTCCCGCGCTGTTTTCAATGTCCTGGCTCACTCTCCACACGCGCTGTTTTCACTGTCACTGCTCACTCTCTGCTCCCGCTGTTTTCACAGTCCCGACTCACTCACATCTCGCGCTCTTTTCACTGTCCCGGCTCATTCACTTCCCGCACTGTTTTCACAGTCCCGGCTCACTCACCTCTCTCGCTATTTTCACTGTCCCGGCTCACTCACCTCTCGCACTGTTTTTAATGTCCCGGCTCACTCAACTCTCGCGCTGTTTTTAATGTCCAGGCTCACTCACCTCTCGCGCTTTTTTCTATGTCCCGGCTCACTCACCTCTCGAGCTATTTTCACTGTCCCGGCTCACTCAGCTCCCGCGCTGTTTTCAATGTCCCGGCTCACTTGCCTCTCGCGCTGCTTTCAATGTCACGGATCACTCACCTCTCGCGCTGTTTTCAATTTCCCGGCTCACGCACCTCCCGCGCTGTTTTCACTGTCCCGGCTCATTCACCTCTCGCGCTGTTTTCAATGTCACGGGTCACTCACCTCTCGCGTGCTTTCAATGTCCCAGCTCACTTACTCCTCGCGCTGTTTTCAACTTCCCGGCTCATTCACCTCCCGCACTGCTTTCACTGTGCCGGCTTCACTCAACTCCCGCGATGTTTTCACTGTCCCGGCTCACTCACCTCCCGCGCTGTTTTCACTCTCACGGCTCTCTCGCCTCCCGCGCTGTTTACAATGTCCGGGCTCACTCACCTCTCGCGCTGTTTTCAATGTCCCGGCTCACTCACCTCTCGCGCTGTTTTCACAGTCCCGGCTCACTGACCTCCCGCGCTGTTTTCAATGTCCCGGCTCACGCACCTCTTGCCCTGTTTTGAATGTCCAGGCTCTCTCACCTCCCGCGCTGTTTTCCATGTCCCGGCTCACTCATCTCCCGCGCTGTTTTCAATGTCACGGCTCACTCAGCTCCCGCGCTGTTTTCAATGTCCCGGCTCACTCTCCACACGCGCTGTTTTCACTGTCTCTTCTCACTCTCCGCTCCCGCTATTTTCACTGTCCCGACTAACTCATCTCTCCCGCTGTTTTCACTGTCCTGTCTCACTCAGCTCCTGCGCTGTTTTCACTGTCCCGGCTCACTCACCTCCCGCGCTGTTTTCACTGTCCCGGCTCACTCACATCTCGCGCTGTTTTCACTGTCCCGGCTCATTCACCTCTCGAGCTGTTTTCAATGTCACGGGTCACTCAGCTCTCGCGCTGTTTTCAATGTCCCGGCTCACTCACCTCTCGCGCTGTATTTAACCGTCCCGGCTCACTCACCTCTCGCGCTGTTTTCACTGTCCTGTCTCCCGCACCTACCGGGCAGTTTTCACTGTCCCGGCACACTCACCTCTCGCGCTGTTTTCACTGTCCCGGCTCACTCACCTCTCGCGCTGTTTTTAATGCTCCGGCTCACTCACCTATCGCGCTGTTTTCAATGTCCCGGCTCACTCACCTCTTGCCCTGTTTTGAATGTCCAGGCTCAATCACCTCCCGCGCTGTTTTCAATGTCCCGGCTCACTCAGCTCACGCGCTGTTTTCAATGTCCCGGCTCACTCTCCACACGCGCTGTTTTCACTGTCACTGCTCACTCTCCGCTCCCGCTGTTTTCACTGTCCCGACTAACTCATCTCTCCCGCTGTTTTCACTGTTCTGTCTCCCGCACCTCCCGGGCTGTTTTCACTGTCCCGGCTCACTCAACTCTCGCGCTGTTTTCAATGTCCTTGCTCACTCACCTGACGCGCTGTTTTCAATGTCCAGACTCACTCACCTCTCGCGCTTTTTTCTATGTCACAGCTCACTCTCCTCTCCCTCTATTTTCACTGTCCCGGCTCACTCTGCTCCCGCGCTGTTTTCACTGTCCCGGCTCACTTGCCTCTCGCGCTGCTTTCAATGTCCCAGCTCACTTACCTCTCGCGCTTTTTTCAATTTCCCAGCTCACTCACCTCCCGCGCTGTTTTCACTGTGCCGGCTTCACTCAACTCACGCGATGTTTTCACTGTCCCGGCTCACTCACCTCCCGCGCTGTTTTCAATGTCCCGGCTCACTCACCTCTCGCGCTGTTTTCACAGTCCCGGCTCACTCACCACCCGCGCTGTTTTCAATGTCCAGGCTCACTCACCTCTCGCCCTATTTTGAATGTCGAGGATCACTCACCTCCCGCGCTGTTTTCCATGTCCCGGCTCACTCATCTCCCGCGCTGTTTTCAATGTCCCGGCTCACTCAGCTCCCGCGCTGTTTTCAATGTCCCGGCTCACTCTCCACTCGCACTGTTTTCACTGTCACTGCTCACTCTCCGCTCCCGCTGTTTTCACTGTACCGTCTGACTCACCTCTCGCGCTCTTTTCACTGTCCCGGCTCACTCACCTCCCGCGCTGTTTTTACTGTCCCGGCTCACTCACATATCGCGCTGTTTTCACTGTCCCGGCTCACTCACCTCTCGCGCTGTTTTTAATGTCCCGGCTCACTCACCTCTCGCGCTGTTTTTAATGTCCAGGCTCACTCACCTTTCGCGCTTTTTTCTATGTCCCGGCTCACTCACCTCTCGCACTATTTTAACTGTCCCGGCTCACTCAGCTCCCGCGCTGTTTTCATTGTCCCGGCTCACTTCACTCTCGCTCTGCTTTCAATGCCCCAGCTCACTCACCTGTCGCGCTGTTTTCAATTTGCCGGCTCACTCACCTACCGCGCTGTTTTCACTGTCCCGGCTCACTCAGCTCCCGCGCTTTTTTCACTGTCCCGGCTCACTCACCTCCCGTGCTGTTTTCACTGTCCCGGCTCACTCAACTCCCGCGCTGTTTTCAATGTCTGGCCTCACTCACTTCTCGCGCTGTTTTCAATGTCCCGGCTCACTCACCTCTCGCGCTGTTTTCAATGTGCCGGCTCACTCATCTCCCGCGCTGTTTTCAATGTCCCGGCTCACTTAGCTCACGCGCTGTTTTCAATGTCCCGGCTCACTCTGCACAAGCGCTGTTTTCCCTGTCACTGCTCACTCTCCGCTCCCTTTGTTTTCACTGTCCCGACTAACTCATCTCCCCGCTGTTTTCACTGTCCTGTCTCCCGCACCTCCCGGGCTGTTTTCACTGTCACGGCTCACTCACGTCCGGCGCTGTTTTCAAAGTCCAGGCTCGCTCAGCTCCCGCGCTGTTTTCAATGTCCCGGCTCACTCTCCACTCGCGCTGTTTTCACTGTCACTGCTCACTCTCCGCTCCCGCTGTTTTCACTGTCCCGACTCACTCACCTCTCGCGCTGTTTTTAATGCTCTGGCTCACTCACCTATCGCGCTGTTTTCAATGTCCCGGCTCACTCACCTCTTGCCCTGTTTTGAATGTCCAGGCTCAATCACCTCCCGCGCTGTTTTCAATGTCCCGGCTCACTCAGCTCACGCGCTGTTTTCAATGTCCCGGCTCACTCTCCACACGCGCTGTTTTCACTGTCACTGCTCACTCTCCGCTCCCGCTGTTTTCACTGTCCCCACTAACTCATCTCTCCCGCTGTTTTCACTGTCCTGTCTCCCGCACCTCCCGGGCTGTTTTCACTGTCCCGGCTCACTCAACTCTCGCGCTGTTTTCAATGTCCTTGCTCACTCACCTGACGCGCTGTTTTCAATGTCCAGACTCACTCACCTCTCGCGCTTTTTTCTATGTCACAGCTCACTCTCCTCTCCCTCTATTTTCACTGTCCCGGCTCACTCTGCTCCCGCGCTGTTTTCACTGTCCCGGCTCACTTGCCTCTCGCGCTGCTTTCAATGTCCCAGCACACTTACCTCTCGCGCTTTTTTCAATTTCCCAGCTCACTCACCTCCCGCGCTGTTTTCACTGTGCCGGCTTCACTCAACTCACGCGATGTTTTCACTGTCCCGGCTCACTCAAGTCCCGCGCTGTTTTCAATGTCCCGGCTCACTCAACTCTCGCCCTGTTTTGAATGTCCAGGCTCACTCACCTCCCGCGCTGTTTTCAATGTCCCAGCTCACTCATCTCCCGCGCTGTTTTCAATGTCCCGGCTCACTCAGCTCACGCGCTGTTTTCAATGTCCCGGCTCACTCTCCACACGCGCTGTTTTCACTGTCACTGCACACTCTCCGCTCCCGCTGTTTTCACTGTTCCGACTAACTCACCTCTCCCGCTGTTTTCACTGTCCTGCCTCCCGCACCTCCCGCGCTGTTTTCTCTGTCACGGCTCACTTGCCTCTCGCGCTGCTTTCAATGTCCCAGCTCACTTACTCCTCGCGCTGTTTTCAATTTCCCGTCTCACTCACCTCCCGCACTGCTTTCACTGTCCCGGCTTCACTCAACTCCCGCGATGTTTTCACTGTCCCGGCTCACTCATCTCCCTCGCTGGTTTCACGCTCACGGCTCTCTCATCTCCCGCGCTGTTTACAATGTCTGGGCTCACTCACCTCTCGCGCTGTTTTCAATGTCCCGGCTCACGCACCTCTTGCCCTATTTTGAATGTCCAGGCTCAATCACCTCCCGCGCTGTTTTCCATGTCCCGGCTCACTCATCTCCCGCGATGTTTTCAATGTTACGGCTCACTCAGCTCACGCGCTGTTTTCAATGTCCCGGCTCACTCTCAACACGCGCTGTTTTCACTGTCACTGCTCATTCTCCGCTCCCGCAGTTTTCACTGTCCCCACTAACTCATCTCTCCCGCTGTTTTCACTGTCCTGTCTCCCGCACCTCCCGGGCTGTTTTCACTGTCCCGGCTCACTCAACTCTCGCGCTGTTTTCAATGTCCTTGCTCACTCACCTGACGCGCTGTTTTCAATGTCCAGACTCACTCACCTCTCGCGCTTTTTTCTATGTCACAGCTCACTCTCCTCTCCCTCTATTTTCACTGTCCCGGCTCACTCTGCTCCCGCGCTGTTTTCACTGTCCCGGCTCACTTGCCTCTCGCGCTGCTTTCAATGTCCCAGCTCACTTACCTCTCGCGCTTTTTTCAATTTCCCAGCTCACTCACCTCCCGCGCTGTTTTCACTGTGCCGGCTTCACTCAACTCACGCGATGTTTTCACTGTCCCGGCTCACTCAAGTCCCGCGCTGTTTTCAATGTCCCGGCTCACTCAACTCTCGCCCTGTTTTGAATGTCCAGGCTCACTCACCTCCCGCGCTGTTTTCAATGTCCCAGCTCACTCATCTCCCGCGCTGTTTTCAATGTCCCGGCTCACTCAGCTCACGCGCTGTTTTCAATGTCCCGGCTCACTCTCCACACGCGCTGTTTTCACTGTCACTGCACACTCTCCGCTCCCGCTGTTTTCACTGTTCCGACTAACTCACCTCTCCCGCTGTTTTCACTGTCCTGCCTCCCGCACCTCCCGCGCTGTTTTCTCTGTCACGGCTCACTTGCCTCTCGCGCTGCTTTCAATGTCCCAGCTCACTTACTCCTCGCGCTGTTTTCAATTTCCCGTCTCACTCACCTCCCGCACTGCTTTCACTGTCCCGGCTTCACTCAACTCCCGCGATGTTTTCACTGTCCCGGCTCACTCATCTCCCTCGCTGGTTTCACGCTCACGGCTCTCTCATCTCCCGCGCTGTTTACAATGTCTGGGCTCACTCACCTCTCGCGCTGTTTTCAATGTCCCGGCTCACGCACCTCTTGCCCTATTTTGAATGTCCAGGCTCAATCACCTCCCGCGCTGTTTTCCATGTCCCGGCTCACTCATCTCCCGCGATGTTTTCAATGTTACGGCTCACTCAGCTCCCGCGCTGTTTTCAATGTCCCGGCTCACTCTCAACACGCGCTGTTTTCACTGTCACTGCTCATTCTCCGCTCCCGCAGTTTTCACTGTCCCCACTAACTCATCTCTCCCGCTGTTTTCACTGTCCTGTCTCCCGCACCTCCCGGGCTGTTTTCACTGTCCCGGCTCACTCAACTCTCGCGCTGTTTTCAATGTCCTTGCTCACTCACCTGACGCGCTGTTTTCAATGTCCAGACTCACTCACCTCTCGCGCTTTTTTCTATGTCACAGCTCACTCTCCTCTCCCTCTATTTTCACTGTCCCGGCTCACTCTGCTCCCGCGCTGTTTTCACTGTCCCGGCTCACTTGCCTCTCGCGCTGCTTTCAATGTCCCAGCTCACTTACCTCTCGCGCTTTTTTCAATTTCCCAGCTCACTCACCTCCCGCGCTGTTTTCACTGTGCCGGCTTCACTCAACTCACGCGAAGTTTTCACTGTCCCGGCTCACTCAACTCCCGCGCTGTTTTCAATGTCCCGGCTCACTCAACTCTCGCCCTGTTTTGAATGTCCAGGCTCACTCACCTCCCGCGCTGTTTTCAATGTCCCAGCTCACTCATCTCCCGCGCTGTTTTCAATGTCCCGGCTCACTCAGCTCACGCGCTGTTTTCAATGTCCCGGCTCACTCTCCACACGCGCTGTTTTCACTGTCACTGCACACTCTCCGCTCCCGCTGTTTTCACTGTTCCGACTAACTCACCTCTCCCGCTGTTTTCACTGTCCTGCCTCCCGCACCTCCCGCGCTGTTTTCTCTGTCACGGCTCACTTGCCTTTCGCGCTGCTTTCAATGTCCCAGCTCACTTACTCCTCGCGCTGTTTTCAATTTCCCGTCTCACTCACCTCCCGCACTGCTTTCACTGTCCCGGCTTCACTCAACTCCCGCGATGTTTTCACTGTCCCGGCTCACTCATCTCCCTCGCTGGTTTCACTCTCACGGCTCTCTCATCTCCCGCGCTGTTTACAATGTCTGGGCTCACTCACCTCTCGCGCTGTTTTCAATGTCCCGGCTCACTCACCTCTCGCGCTGTTTTCACAGTCCCGGCTCACTGACCTCCCGCGCTGTTTTCAATGTCCCGGCTCACGCACCTCTTGCCCTATTTTGAATGTCCAGGCTCAATCACCTCCCGCGCTGTTTTCCATGTCCCGGCTCACTCATCTCCCGCGATGTTTTCAATGTTACGGCTCACTCAGCTCCCGCGCTGTTTTCAATGTCCCGGCTCACTCTCAACACGCGCTGTTTTCACTGTCACTGCTCATTCTCCGCTCCCGCAGTTTTCACTGTCCCGACTAACTCATCTCTCCCGCTGTTTTCACTGTCCCGGCTCACTCACATCTCGCGCTGTTTTCACTGTCCGGGCTCACTCACCTCCCGCGCTGTTTTTACTGTCCCGGCTCATTCCCCTCTCGAGCTGTTTTCAATGTCACGGGTCACTCACCTCTCGCGCTGTTTTCAATGTCCCGGCTCACTCACCTCTCGCGCTGTATTTAACCGTCCCGGCTCACTCACCACTCGCGCTGTTTTCACTGTCCTGTCTCCCGCACCTCCCGGGCAGTTTTCACTGTCCCGGCACACTCACCACTCGCGCTGTTTTCAATGTCCCGGCTCACTCTCCACTCGAGCTGTTTTCACTGTCCCGGCTCACTCACCTACCGCGCTGTTTCCACTGTCCCGGCTCACTCACCTCTCGTGCTATTTTCACTGTCCCGGCTCACTCACCTCTCGCGCTGTTTTTAATGCTCCGGCTCACTCACCTATCGCGCTGTTTTCAATGTCCCGGCTCACTCACCTCTCGCCCTGTTTTGAATGTCCAGGCTCACTCACCGCCCGCGCTGTTTTCAATGTCCCGGCTCACTCATCTCCCGCGCTGTTTTCAATGTCCCGGCTCACTCTCCACACGCGCTGTTTTCACTGTCACTGCTCACTCTCCGCTCCCGCTGTTTTCACTGTCCCGACGAACTCACCTCTCCCGCTGTTTTCACTGTACTGTCTCCCGCACCTCCCGGGCTGTTTTCACTGTCCCGGCTCACTCATCTCTCGCGCTGTTTTCAATGTCCATGCTCACTCACCTCACGCGCTGTTTTCAATGTCCAGACTCACTCACCTCTCGCGCTTTTTTCTATGTCACAGCTCACTCACCTCTCCCTCTATTTTCACTGTCCCGGCTCACTCTGCTCCCGCGCTGTTTTCACTGTCCCGGCTTACTTACCTCTCGCGCTTTTTTCACTTTCCCGGCTCACTCACCTCCCGCGCTGTTTGTACTTTCCCGGCTTCAATCAACTTCCGCGATGTTTTCACTGTCCCGGCTCACTCACCTCCCGCGCTGTTTTCACTCTCCCGGCTCTCTCACCTCCCGCACTGTTTACAATGTCCGGGCTCACTCACCTCTCGCGCTGTTTTCACTGTCCCGGCTCATTCACCTCTCGCGTTGTTTTCAATGTCCCGGCTCACTCACCTCTCACGCTGTATTTAACATTCCCGGCTCACTCACCTTTCGTGCTTTTTTCACTGTCCCGGCTCACTCAACTCCCGCGCTGTTTTCACTATCCCGGCTCACTCACCTCCCACTCTGTTTTCAATGTCCCGGCTCACTCTCCACTCGCGTTGTTTTCAATGTCGGGCTCATTCTCCTCTCGCGCTGTTTTCTATGTCACGGGCGACTCACCTCTCGCGTTGTTTTCAATGTCCCGGCTCACTCACCTCTCGCGCTGTATTTAACCGTCCCGGCTCACTCAACTCTCGTGCTTTTTTCACTGTCCCGGTTCACTCAACTCCTGCGTTGTTTTCGCTATCCCGGCTCACTCACCTCCCGCGCTGTTTTCACTGTCCCAGCTCACTCACCTCTCGCGCTGTTTTGAATGTCCCGGCTCACTCACCACTCGTGCTGTTTTCAATGTCCCGGTTCACTCACCTCACGTGCTGCTTTCACTGTCCCGTCTCACTCACCTCTCGCGCTGTTTTTAATGTCCCGGCTCACTCACCTCTCGCGCTGTTTTTAATGTCCAGGCTCACTCACCTCTCGCGCTTTTTTCTATGTCCCGGTTCACTCACCTCTCGCGCTATTTTCACTGTCCAGGCACACTCAGCTCCCGCGCTGTTTTCACTGTCCCGGCTCACTTGCCTCTCGCGCTGCTTTCAATGTCCCGGCTCACTCACATCCCGCTCTGATTTCAATGTCCCGGTTCACTCAGCTCCCGCGCTGTTTTCAATCTCCCGGCTCACTCAGCTCCCGCGCTGTTTTCACTGTCCCGGCTCACTCACCTCTCGTGCTGTTTTCACTGTCCCGGCTCACTCACCTCTCGCGCTGTTTTCAATGTCCATGCTCACTCACCACACGCGCTGTTTTCACTGTCACTGCTCACTCTCCGCTCCCGCTGTTTTCCCTGTCATGGCTCACTCACCTCCCGCGCTGTTTTCACTGTCCCGGCTCACTAACCTTTCGCGCTGTTTTCACTGTCCCTGCTCACTCACCTCTCGCGCTGTTTTCAATGTCCAGGCTCACTCACCTCACGCGCTTTTTTCAATGACCAGGCTCACTCACCTCTCGCGCTCTTTTCTATGTCCCGGCTCACTCACCTCTCGTGCTATTTTCACTGTCCCCGCTCACTCAGCCCACGCGCTGTTTCCACTGTCCCTGCTCACTTGCCTCTCGCGCAGCTTTCAATGTCCCAGCTCACTCACCTCTCGCGCTGTTTTCACTGTCCCGGCTGACTCCGCTCCCGCGCTGTATTCACTGTACCGGCTCACTCAGCTCCCGCGCTGTTTTCACTGTCCCGGCTCACTCCGCTCCCGCGCTGTTTTCACTGTACCGGCTAAATCAGCTCCAGCGCTGTTTTCACTGTCCGGGCTCACTAACCTCCCGCGCTGTTTTCAATGTCCGGGCTCACTCACCTCTCGCGCCGTTTTCAATGACCCGGCTCACTCAACTCTCGCGCTGTTTTCAGTCTCCTGGTTCACTCACCTCCCGCGCTGATTTCAATGTGCCGCCTCACTCACCTCTCGCGCTGATTTCAATGTCCCGGCTCGCTCACCTTCCGCGCTGTTTTCACTGTCCCGGCTCACTCACCTGTCGCGCTATTTTCAATGTCCCGGCTCACTCACATCTCGCGCTGTTTTCACTGTGTCGGCTCACTCACCTCCAGCGCTGTTTTCACTGTCCCGCCTCATTCACCTCTCGCCGTTGTTTTCAATGTCACGGGTCACTCACCTCTCGCGCTGTTTTTAATGTCCAGGCTCACTCACCTCTCGCGGTATTTTCTCTGTCCCGGCTCACTCAGCTCATTGCTGTTTTCAATGTCCAGGCTCACTCACCTCACGCGCTTTTTTCAATGTCCCTGCTAACTTGCCTCTCGCGCTGCTTTCAATGTCCCGGCTCACTCACTTCTCGCGCTGTTTTCAATTTCCCGGCTCACTCACCTCCCGCGCTGTTTTCACTGTCCCGGCTCACTCAGCTCCCGCGCTGTTTTCACTGTCCCGGCTCAGTCACCTCCCGCGCTGTTTTCAATGTCCGGGCTCACTCAGCTCTCGCGCCATTTTCAGTGACCCGGCTCACTCACCTCTCGCGCTGTTTTCAGTGTCCCGATTCACTCACTTCCCGCGCTGATTTCAATGTGCCGCCTCATTCACCTCTCGCGCTGTTACCAATGTACCGGCTCACTCACCTCCCGCGCTGTTTTCACTGTCCCGGCTCACTCACCTGTCGCACTATTTTCAAAGTCCCGGCTCACTCACATCTCGCGCTGTTTTCACTGTCCGGCTCACTCACCTCCCTGCGCTGTTTTCACTGTCCCGGCTCATTCACCTCTCGCGCTGTTTTCAATGTCCCGGCTGACTCACCTCTCGCGCTGTATTTAACCGTCCCGGCTCACTCACCTCTCGCGCTGTTTTCACAGTCCCGGCTCACTCAACTCCTGCACTGTTTTCACTATCCCGGCTCACTCACCTCTCGCGCTGTTTTCAATGTACCACCTCACTCACCACTCGCGCTGTTTTCACTGTCCCGACTAACTCACCTCTCGCGCTGTTTTCACTGTCCTGGCTCACGCACCTCCCGCGCAGTTTTCACTGTCCCGGCTCACTCATCTCTCGCTCTGTTTTCACTGTCCCGGCTCACTCACCTCTCGCGCTGTTTTCAATGTCCCAGCTCACTCATCTCCCGCGCTGTTTTCAATGTCCCGGCTCACTCAGCTCACGCGCTGTTTTCAATGTCCCGGCTCACTCTCCACACGCGCTGTTTTCACTGTCACTGCACACTCTCCGCTCCCGCTGTTTTCACTGTTCCGACTAACTCACCTCTCCCGCTGTTTTCACTGTCCTGCCTCCCGCACCTCCCGCGCTGTTTTCTCTGTCACGGCTCACTTGCCTCTCGCGCTGCTTTCAATGTCCCAGCTCACTTACTCCTCGCGCTGTTTTCAATTTCCCGTCTCACTCACCTCCCGCACTGCTTTCACTGTCCCGGCTTCACTCAACTCCCGCGATGTTTTCACTGTCCCGGCTCACTCATCTCCCTCGCTGGTTTCACGCTCACGGCTCTCTCATCTCCCGCGCTGTTTACAATGTCTGGGCTCACTCACCTCTCGCGCTGTTTTCAATGTCCCGGCTCACGCACCTCTTGCCCTATTTTGAATGTCCAGGCTCAATCACCTCCCGCGCTGTTTTCCATGTCCCGGCTCACTCATCTCCCGCGATGTTTTCAATGTTACGGCTCACTCAGCTCCCGCGCTGTTTTCAATGTCCCGGCTCACTCTCAACACGCGCTGTTTTCACTGTCACTGCTCATTCTCCGCTCCCGCAGTTTTCACTGTCCCCACTAACTCATCTCTCCCGCTGTTTTCACTGTCCTGTCTCCCGCACCTCCCGGGCTGTTTTCACTGTCCCGGCTCACTCAACTCTCGCGCTGTTTTCAATGTCCTTGCTCACTCACCTGACGCGCTGTTTTCAATGTCCAGACTCACTCACCTCTCGCGCTTTTTTCTATGTCACAGCTCACTCTCCTCTCCCTCTATTTTCACTGTCCCGGCTCACTCTGCTCCCGCGCTGTTTTCACTGTCCCGGCTCACTTGCCTCTCGCGCTGCTTTCAATGTCCCAGCTCACTTACCTCTCGCGCTTTTTTCAATTTCCCAGCTCACTCACCTCCCGCGCTGTTTTCACTGTGCCGGCTTCACTCAACTCACGCGAAGTTTTCACTGTCCCGGCTCACTCAACTCTCGCGCTGTTTTCAATGTCCCGGCTCACTCAACTCTCGCCCTGTTTTGAATGTCCAGGCTCACTCACCTCCCGCGCTGTTTTCAATGTCCCAGCTCACTCATCTCCCGCGCTGTTTTCAATGTCCCGGCTCACTCAGCTCACGCGCTGTTTTCAATGTCCCGGCTCACTCTCCACACGCGCTGTTTTCACTGTCACTGCACACTCTCCGCTCCCGCTGTTTTCACTGTTCCGACTAACTCACCTCTCCCGCTGTTTTCACTGTCCTGCCTCCCGCACCTCCCGCGCTGTTTTCTCTGTCACGGCTCACTTGCCTTTCGCGCTGCTTTCAATGTCCCAGCTCACTTACTCCTCGCGCTGTTTTCAATTTCCCGTCTCACTCACCTCCCGCACTGCTTTCACTGTCCCGGCTTCACTCAACTCCCGCGATGTTTTCACTGTCCCGGCTCACTCATCTCCCTCGCTGGTTTCACTCTCACGGCTCTCTCATCTCCCGCGCTGTTTACAATGTCTGGGCTCACTCACCTCTCGCGCTGTTTTCAATGTCCCGGCTCACTCACCTCTCGCGCTGTTTTCACAGTCCCGGCTCACTGACCTCCCGCGCTGTTTTCAATGTCCCGGCTCACGCACCTCTTGCCCTATTTTGAATGTCCAGGCTCAATCACCTCCCGCGCTGTTTTCCATGTCCCGGCTCACTCATCTCCCGCGATGTTTTCAATGTTACGGCTCACTCAGCTCCCGCGCTGTTTTCAATGTCCCGGCTCACTCTCAACACGCGCTGTTTTCACTGTCACTGCTCATTCTCCGCTCCCGCAGTTTTCACTGTCCCGACTAACTCATCTCTCCCGCTGTTTTCACTGTCCCGGCTCACTCACATCTCGCGCTGTTTTCACTGTCCGGGCTCACTCACCTCCCGCGCTGTTTTTACTGTCCCGGCTCATTCCCCTCTCGAGCTGTTTTCAATGTCACGGGTCACTCACCTCTCGCGCTGTTTTCAATGTCCCGGCTCACTCACCTCTCGCGCTGTATTTAACCGTCCCGGCTCACTCACCACTCGCGCTGTTTTCACTGTCCTGTCTCCCGCACCTCCCGGGCAGTTTTCACTGTCCCGGCACACTCACCACTCGCGCTGTTTTCAATGTCCCGGCTCACTCTCCACTCGAGCTGTTTTCACTGTCCCGGCTCACTCACCTACCGCGCTGTTTCCACTGTCCCGGCTCACTCACCTCTCGTGCTATTTTCACTGTCCCGGCTCACTCACCTCTCGCGCTGTTTTTAATGCTCCGGCTCACTCACCTATCGCGCTGTTTTCAATGTCCCGGCTCACTCACCTCTCGCCCTGTTTTGAATGTCCAGGCTCACTCACCGCCCGCGCTGTTTTCAATGTCCCGGCTCACTCATCTCCCGCGCTGTTTTCAATGTCCCGGCTCACTCTCCACACGCGCTGTTTTCACTGTCACTGCTCACTCTCCGCTCCCGCTGTTTTCACTGTCCCGACGAACTCACCTCTCCCGCTGTTTTCACTGTACTGTCTCCCGCACCTCCCGGGCTGTTTTCACTGTCCCGGCTCACTCATCTCTCGCGCTGTTTTCAATGTCCATGCTCACTCACCTCACGCGCTGTTTTCAATGTCCAGACTCACTCACCTCTCGCGCTTTTTTCTATGTCACAGCTCACTCACCTCTCCCTCTATTTTCACTGTCCCGGCTCACTCTGCTCCCGCGCTGTTTTCACTGTCCCGGCTTACTTACCTCTCGCGCTTTTTTCACTTTCCCGGCTCACTCACCTCCCGCGCTGTTTGTACTTTCCCGGCTTCAATCAACTTCCGCGATGTTTTCACTGTCCCGGCTCACTCACCTCCCGCGCTGTTTTCACTCTCCCGGCTCTCTCACCTCCCGCACTGTTTACAATGTCCGGGCTCACTCACCTCTCGCGCTGTTTTCACTGTCCCGGCTCATTCACCTCTCGCGTTGTTTTCAATGTCCCGGCTCACTCACCTCTCACGCTGTATTTAACATTCCCGGCTCACTCACCTTTCGTGCTTTTTTCACTGTCCCGGCTCACTCAACTCCCGCGCTGTTTTCACTATCCCGGCTCACTCACCTCCCACTCTGTTTTCAATGTCCCGGCTCACTCTCCACTCGCGTTGTTTTCAATGTCGGGCTCATTCTCCTCTCGCGCTGTTTTCTATGTCACGGGCGACTCACCTCTCGCGTTGTTTTCAATGTCCCGGCTCACTCACCTCTCGCGCTGTATTTAACCGTCCCGGCTCACTCAACTCTCGTGCTTTTTTCACTGTCCCGGTTCACTCAACTCCTGCGTTGTTTTCGCTATCCCGGCTCACTCACCTCCCGCGCTGTTTTCACTGTCCCAGCTCACTCACCTCTCGCGCTGTTTTGAATGTCCCGGCTCACTCACCAGTCGTGCTGTTTTCAATGTCCCGGTTCACTCACCTCACGTGCTGCTTTCACTGTCCCGTCTCACTCACCTCTCGCGCTGTTTTTAATGTCCCGGCTCACTCACCTCTCGCGCTGTTTTTAATGTCCAGGCTCACTCACCTCTCGCGCTTTTTTCTATGTCCCGGTTCACTCACCTCTCGCGCTATTTTCCCTGTCCAGGCACACTCAGCTCCCGCGCTGTTTTCACTGTCCCGGCTCACTTGCCTCTCGCGCTGCTTTCAATGTCCCGGCTCACTCACATCCCGCTCTGATTTCAATGTCCCGGTTCACTCAGCTCCCGCGCTGTTTTCAATCTCCCGGCTCACTCAGCTCCCGCGCTGTTTTCACTGTCCCGGCTCACTCACCTCTCGTGCTGTTTTCACTGTCCCGGCTCACTCACCTCTCGCGCTGTTTTCAATGTCCATGCTCACTCACCACACGCGCTGTTTTCACTGTCACTGCTCACTCTCCGCTCCCGCTGTTTTCCCTGTCATGGCTCACTCACCTCCCGCGCTGTTTTCACTGTCCCGGCTCACTAACCTTTCGCGCTGTTTTCACTGTCCCTGCTCACTCACCTCTCGCGCTGTTTTCAATGTCCAGGCTCACTCACCTCACGCGCTTTTTTCAATGACCAGGCTCACTCACCTCTCGCGCTCTTTTCTATGTCCCGGCTCACTCACCTCTCGTGCTATTTTCACTGTCCCCGCTCACTCAGCCCACGCGCTGTTTCCACTGTCCCTGCTCACTTGCCTCTCGCGCAGCTTTCAATGTCCCAGCTCACTCACCTCTCGCGCTGTTTTCACTGTCCCGGCTGACTCCGCTCCCGCGCTGTATTCACTGTACCGGCTCACTCAGCTCCCGCGCTGTTTTCACTGTCCCGGCTCACTCCGCTCCCGCGCTGTTTTCACTGTACCGGCTAAATCAGCTCCAGCGCTGTTTTCACTGTCCGGGCTCACTAACCTCCCGCGCTGTTTTCAATGTCCGGGCTCACTCACCTCTCGCGCCGTTTTCAATGACCCGGCTCACTCAACTCTCGCGCTGTTTTCAGTCTCCTGGTTCACTCACCTCCCGCGCTGATTTCAATGTGCCGCCTCACTCACCTCTCGCGCTGATTTCAATGTCCCGGCTCGCTCACCTTCCGCGCTGTTTTCACTGTCCCGGCTCACTCACCTGTCGCGCTATTTTCAATGTCCCGGCTCACTCACATCTCGCGCTGTTTTCACTGTGTCGGCTCACTCACCTCCAGCGCTGTTTTCACTGTCCCGCCTCATTCACCTCTCGCCGTTGTTTTCAATGTCACGGGTCACTCACCTCTCGCGCTGTTTTTAATGTCCAGGCTCACTCACCTCTCGCGGTATTTTCTCTGTCCCGGCTCACTCAGCTCATTGCTGTTTTCAATGTCCAGGCTCACTCACCTCACGCGCTTTTTTCAATGTCCCTGCTAACTTGCCTCTCGCGCTGCTTTCAATGTCCCGGCTCACTCACTTCTCGCGCTGTTTTCAATTTCCCGGCTCACTCACCTCCCGCGCTGTTTTCACTGTCCCGGCTCACTCAGCTCCCGCGCTGTTTTCACTGTCCCGGCTCAGTCACCTCCCGCGCTGTTTTCAATGTCCGGGCTCACTCAGCTCTCGCGCCATTTTCAGTGACCCGGCTCACTCACCTCTCGCGCTGTTTTCAGTGTCCCGATTCACTCACTTCCCGCGCTGATTTCAATGTGCCGCCTCATTCACCTCTCGCGCTGTTACCAATGTACCGGCTCACTCACCTCCCGCGCTGTTTTCACTGTCCCGGCTCACTCACCTGTCGCACTATTTTCAAAGTCCCGGCTCACTCACATCTCGCGCTGTTTTCACTGTCCGGCTCACTCACCTCCCTGCGCTGTTTTCACTGTCCCGGCTCATTCACCTCTCGCGCTGTTTTCAATGTCCCGGCTGACTCACCTCTCGCGCTGTATTTAACCGTCCCGGCTCACTCACCTCTCGCGCTGTTTTCACAGTCCCGGCTCACTCAACTCCTGCACTGTTTTCACTATCCCGGCTCACTCACCTCTCGCGCTGTTTTCAATGTACCACCTCACTCACCACTCGCGCTGTTTTCACTGTCCCGACTAACTCACCTCTCGCGCTGTTTTCACTGTCCTGGCTCACGCACCTCCCGCGCAGTTTTCACTGTCCCGGCTCACTCATCTCTCGCTCTGTTTTCACTGTCCCGGCTCACTCACCTCTCGCGCCGTTTTCAGTGTCCATGCTCACTCACCTCACGCGCAGTTTTCAATGTCCAGACTCACTCACTTCTCGCCCTTTTTTCTGTGTCCAGGCTCACTCACCTGACGCGCTTTTTTCAATGTCCAGGCTCACTCACCTCTGGCGCTGATTTCAATGTCCCGTCTCACTCAGCTCCCGCGCAGTTTTCAATGTACCAGCTCACCCACCTCACGCGCTGTTTTCACTGTCACTGCTCCCTCTCCGCTCCCGCTGCTTTCACTGTCAGAAATAACACACCTCTCCAGCTGTTTTCACTGTCCCGGCTCACTCACCTCTCGCGCTGTTTTCACTGTCCCGGCTCACTCACCTCTCGCGCTGTTTTCAATGTCCATGCTCTCACACCTCACGTACTGTTTCCAATGTCCCGGCTTACTCAGCTCCCGCGCTGCTTTCACTGTCACTGCTCACTCTCCGCTCCCGCTGTTTTCCCTGTCATGGCTCAACCACCTCCCGCGCTGTTTTCACTGTCCCTGCTCACTAACCTTTCGCGCTGTTTTCACTATCCCGGCTCACTGACCTCTCGCGCTGTTTTCAATGTCCAGGCTCACTCACCTCACGCGCTTTTTTCAATGTCCCTGCTAACTTGCCTCTCGCGCTGCTTTCAATGTCCCGGCTCACTCACTTCTCGCGCTGTTTTCTATTTCCCGGCTCACTCACCTCCCGCGCTGTTTTCACTGTCCCGGCTCACTCAACTCCCGCGCTGTTTTCACTGTCCCGGCTCAGTCACCTCCCGCGCTGTTTTCAATGTCCGGGCTCACTCAGCTCTCGCGCCGTTTTCAATGACCCGGCTCACTCACCTCTCGCGCTGTTTTCAGTGTCCCGATTCACTCACTTCCCGCGCTGATTTCAATGTGCCGCCTCACTCACCTCTCGCGCTGTTACCAATGTCCCGGCTCACTCACCTCCCGCGCTGTTTTCACTTTCCCGGCTCACTCACCTGTCGCGCTATTTTCAAAGTCCCGGCTCACTCACATCTCGCGCTGTTTTCACTGTCCGGCTCACTCACCTCCCTGCGCTGTTTTCACTGTCCCGGCTCATTCACCTCTCGCGCAGTTTTCAATGTCACGGGTCACTCACCTCTCGCGCTATTTTCAATGTCCCGGCTCACTCACCTCTCGCGCTGTATTTAACCGTCCCGGCTCACTCACCTCTCGCGCTGTTTTCACAGTCCCGGCTCACTCAACTCCTGCACTGTTTTCACTATCCCGGCTCACTCACCTCTCGCGCTGTTTTCAATGTACCACCTCACTCACCACTCGCGCTGTTTTCACTGTCCCGACTAACTCACCTCTCGCGCTGTTTTCACTGTCCTGGCTCACGCACCTCCCGCGCAGTTTTCACTGTCCCGGCTCACTCATCTCTAGCTCTGTTTTCACTGTCCCGGCTCACTCACCTCTCGCGCCGTTTTCAGTGTCCATGCTCACTCACCTCACGCGCAGTTTTCAATGTCCAGACTCACTCACTTCTCGCCCTTTTTTCTGTGTCTTGGCTCACTCACCTCTCGCGCTATTTTCATTGCCCTGGCTAACCCTGCTCCCGCGCTGTTTTCACTGTCCCGGCTCATTTGCCTCTCGCGCTGCTTTCAATGTCCCCGCTCACTCACCTCTCGAGCTGTTTTCAATGTCCCGGCTCAATCACCTGCCGCGCTGTTTTCACTGTCCCGGCTCACTCACCACTCGTGCTGTTTTCAATGTCCCGGTTCACTCACCTCACGCGCTGTTTTCACTGTCCCGTCTCACTCACCTCTCCCGCTGTTTTTAATGTCCCGGCTCACTCACCTCTCGCGCTGTTTTTAATGTCCAGGCTCACTCACCTCTCGCGCTTTTTTCTATGTCCCGGTTCACTCACCTCTCGCGCTATTTTCGCTGTCCAGGCTCACTCAGCTCCCGCGCTGTTTTCACTGTCCCGGCTCACTTGCCTCTCGCGCTGCTTTCAATGTCCCGGCTCACTCACGTCCCGCTCTGATTTCAATGTTTCAATGTCTCGGTTCACTCAGCTCCCGCGCTGTTTTCAATGTCCCGGCTCACTCAGCTCCCGCGCTGTTTTCAATGTCCCGGCTCACTCAGCTCCCGCGCTGTTTTCAATGTCCCGGCTCACTCACCTCTCGCGCTGTTTTCACTGTCACTGCTCACTCTCCGCTCCCGCTGCTTTCACTGTCCCGAATAACTCACCTCTCCAGCTGTTTTCACTGTCCCGGCTCACTCACCTCTCGCGCTGTTTTCACTGTCCCGGCTCACTCACCTCTCGCGCTGTTTTCAATGTCCATGCTCACTCACCACACGCGCTGTTTTCACTGTCACTGCTCACTCTCCGCTCCCGCTGTTTTCCCAGTCATGGCTCTCTCACCTCCCGCGCTGTTTTCACTGTCCCGGCTCACTAACCTTTCGCGCTGTTTTCACTGTCCCTGCTCACTCACCTCTCGCGCTGTTTTCAATGTCCAGGCTCACTCACCTCACGCGCTTTTTTCAATGACGAGGCTCACTCACCTCTCGCGCTTTTTTCTATGTCCCGGCTCACTCACCTCTCGCGCTATTTTCACTGTCCCTGCTCACTTGCCTCTCGCACTGCTTTCAATGACCCAGCTTACTCACCTCTCGCGCTGTTTTCAATTTCCCGGCTCACTCACCTCCCGCGCTGTTTTCACTGTCCCGGCTCACTCAGCTCCAGCGCTGTTTTCACTGTACCGGCTCACTCAGCTCCCGCGCTGTTTTCACCGTCCGGGCTCACTGACCTCCCGCGCTGTTTTCAATGTCCGGGCTCACTCACCTCTCGCGCCGTTTTCAATGACCCGGCTCACTCACCTCTCGCGCTGTTTTCAGTCTCCCGGTTCACTCACCTCCCGCGCTGATTTCAATGTGCCGCCTCACTCACCTCTCGCGCTGTTTTCAATGTCCCGGCTCGCTCACCTTCCGCGCTGTTTTCACTGTCCCGGCTCACTCACCTGTCGCGCTATTTTCAATGTCCCGGCTCACTCACATCTCGCGCTGTTTTCACTGTGTCGGCTCACTCACCTCCCGCGCTGTTTTCAGTGTCCCGCCTTTTTCACCTCTCGCCGCTGTTTTCAATGTCACGGGTCACTCACCTCTCGCGCTGTTTTCAATGTCCCGGCTCACTCACCTCTCGCACTGTATTTAACCGTCCCGGCTCACTCACCTCTCGCGCTGTTTTCACAGTCCCGGCTCACTCAACTCCTGCGCTGTTTTCGCTATCCCGGCTCACTCACCTCCCGCGCTGTTTTCACTGTCCCAGCTCACTCACCTCTCGCGCTGTTTTCACTGTCCCAGCTCACTCACCTCTCGCGCTGTTTTGAATGTCCCGGCTCACTCACCACTCGTGCTGTTTTCAATGTCCCGGTTCACTCACCTCACGCGCTGTTTTCACTGTCCCGTCTCACTCACCTCTCGCGCTGTTTTTAATGTCCCGGCTCACTCACCTCTCGCGCTGTTTTTAATGTCCAGGCTCACTCACCTCTCGCGCTTTTTTCTATGTCCCGGTTCACTCACCTCTCGCGCTATTTTCACTGTCCAGGCACACTCAGCTCATTGCTGTTTTCACTGTCCCGGCTCACTTGCCTCTCGCGCTGCTTTCAATGTCCCGGCTCCCTCACCTCTCGCGCCGTTTTCAATGACCCGGCTCACTCACCTCTCGCGCTGTTTTCAGTCTCCCGGTTCACTCACCTCCCGCGCTGATTTCAATGTGCCGCCTCACTCACCTCTCGCGCTGTTTTCAATGTCCCGGCTCGCTCACCTTACGCGCTGTTTTCACTGTCCCGGCTCACTCACCTGTCGCGCTATTTTCAATGTCCGGGCTCACTCACATCTCGCGCTGTTTTCACTGTGTCGGCTCACTCACCTCCCGCGCTGTTTTCAGTGTCCCGCCTTTTTCACCTCTCGCCGCTGTTTTCAATGTCACGGGTCACTCACCTCTCGCGCTGTTTTCAATGTCCCGGTTCACTCACCTCTCGCACTGTATTTAACCGTCCCGGCTCACTCACCTCTCGCGCTGTTTTCACAGTCCCTGCTCACTCAACTCCTGCGCTGTTTTCGCTATCCCGGCTCACTCACCTCCCGCGCTGTTTTCACTGTCCCAGCTCACTCACCTCTCGCGCTGTTTTCACTGTCCCAGCTCACTCACCTCTCGCGCTGTTTTGAATGTCCCGGCTCACTCACCACTCATGCTGTTTTCAATGTCCCGGTTCACTCACCTCACGCGCTGTTTTCACTGTCCCGTCTCACTCACCTCTTGCGCTGTTTTTAATGTCCCGGCTCACTCACCTCTCGCGCTGTTTTTAATGTCCAGGCTCACTCACCTCTCGCGCTTTTTTCTATGTCCCGGTTCACTCACCTCTCGCGCTATTTTCACTGTCCAGGCACACTCAGCTCCCGCCCTGTTTTCACTGTCCCGGCTCACTTGCCTCTTGCGCTGCTTTCAATGTCCCGGCTCACTCACATCCCGCTCTGATTTCAATGTCCCGGTTCACTCAGCTCCCGCGCTGTTTTCAATCTCCCGGCTCACTCAGCTCACGCGCTGTTTTCACTGTCCCGGCTCACTCACCTCTCGCGCTGTTTTCACTGTCCCGGCTCACTCACCTCTCGCGCTGTTTTCAATGTCCGTGCTCACTCACCACACGCGCTGTTTTCACTGTCACTGCTCACTCTCCGCTCCCGCTGTTTTCCCTGTCATGGCTCACTCACCTCCCGCGCTGTTTTCACTGTCCCGGCTCACTAACCTTTCGCGCTGTTTTCACTGTCCCTGCTCACTCACCTCTCGCACTGTTTTCAATGTCCAGGCTCACTCACCTCACGCGCTTTTTTCAATGACCAGGCTCACTCACCTCTCGCGCTCTTTTCTATGTCACGGCTCACTCACCTCTCGTGCTATTTTCACTGTCCCCGCTCACTCAGCCCACGCGCTGTTTCCACTGTCCCTGCTCACTTGCCTCTCGCGCAGCTTTCAATGTCCCAGCTCACTCACCTCTCGCGCTGTTTTCACTGTCCCGGCTCACTCCGCTCCCGCGCTGTATTCACTGTACCGGCTCACTCAGCTCCCGCGCTGTTTTCACTGTCCCGGCTCACTCCGCTCCCGCGCTGTTTTCACTGTACCGGCTCACTCAGCTCCCGCGCTGTTTTCACTGTCCGGGCTCACTAACCTCCCGCGCTGTTTTCAATGTCCGGGCTCACTCACCTCTCGCGCCGTTTTCAATGACCCGGCTCACTCACCTCTCGCGCTGTTTTCCGTCTCCCGGTTCACTCACCTCCCGCGCTGATTTCAATGTGCCGCCTCACTCACCTCTCGCGCTGATTTCAATGTCCCGGCTCGCTCACCTTCCGCGCTGTTTTCACTGTCCCGGCTCACTCACCTGTCGCGCTATTTTCAATGTCCCGGCTCACTCACATCTCGCGCTGTTTTCACTGTGTCGGCTCACTCACCTCCAGCCTGTTTTCACTGTCCCGCCTCATTCACCTCTCGCCGCTGTTTTCAATGTCACGGGTCACTCACCTCTCGCGCTGTTTTTAATGTCCAGGCTCACTCACCTCTCGCGCTTTTTTCTATGTCCCGGTTCACTCACCTCTCGCGGTATTTTCTCTGTCCCGGCTCACTCAGCTCATTGCTGTTTTCACTGTCCCGGCTCACTTGCCTCTCGCGCTGCTTTCAATGTCCCGGCTCCCTCACCTCTCGCGCCGTTTTCAATGACCCGGCTCACTCACCTCTCGCGCTGTTTTCAGTCTCCCGGTTCACTCACCTCCCGCGCTGATTTCAATGTGCCGCCTCACTCACCTCTCGCGCTGTTTTCAATGTCCCGGCTCGCTCACCTTCCGCGCTGTTTTCACTGTCCCGGCTCACTCACCTGTCGCGCTATTTTCAATGTCCCGGCTCACTCACATCTCGCGCTGTTTTCACTGTGTCGGCTCACTCACCTCCCGCGCTGTTTTCAGTGTCCCGCCTTTTTCACCTCTCGCCGCTGTTTTCAATGTCACGGGTCACTCACCTCTCGCGCTGTTTTCAATGTCCCGGCTCACTCACCTCTCGCACTGTATTTAACCGTCCCGGCTCACTCACCTCTCGCGCTGTTTTCACAGTCCCGGCTCACTCAACTCCTGCGCTGTTTTCGCTATCCCGGCTCACTCACCTCCCGCGCTGTTTTCACTGTCCCAGCTCACTCACCTCTCGCGCTGTTTTCACTGTCCCAGCTCACTCACCTCTCGCGCTGTTTTGAATGTCCCGGCTCACTCACCACTCGTGCTGTTTTCAATGTCCCGGTTCACTCACCTCACGCGCTGTTTTCACTGTCCCGTCTCACTCACCTCTCGCGCTGTTTTTAATGTCCCGGCTCACTCACCTCTCGCGCTGTTTTTAATGTCCAGGCTCACTCACCTCTCGCGCTTTTTTCTATGTCCCGTTTCACTCACCTCTCGCGCTATTTTCACTGTCCAGGCACACTCAGCTCCCGCGCTGTTTTCACTGTCCCGGCTCACTTGCCTCTCGCGCTGCTTTCAATGTCCCGGCTCACTCACATCCCGCTCTGATTTCAATGTCCCGGTTCACTCAGCTCCCGCGCTGTTTTCAATCTCCCGGCTCACTCAGCTCACGCGCTGTTTTCACTGTCCCGGCTCACTCACCTCTCGCGCTGTTTTCACTGTCCCGGCTCACTCACCTCTCGCGCTGTTTTCAATGTCCATGCTCACTCACCACACGCGCTGTTTTCACTGTCACTGCTCACTCTCCGCTCCCGCTGTTTTCCCTGTCATGGCTCACTGACCTCCCGCGCTGTTTTCACATTCCCGGCTCACTAACGTTTCGCGCTGTTTTCACTGTCCCTGCTCACTCACCTCTCGCGCTGTTTTCAATGTCCAGGCTCACTCACCTCACGCGCTTTTTTCAATGACCAGGCTCACTCACCTCTCGCGCTCTTTTCTATGTCCCGGCTCACTCACCTCTCGTGCTATTTTCACTGTCCCCGCTCACTCAGCCCACGCGCTGTTTCCACTGTCCCTGCTCACTTGCCTCTCGCGCAGCTTTCAATGTCCCAGCTCACTCACCTCTCGCGCTGTTTTCACTGTCCCGGCTCACTACGCTCCCGCGCTGTATTCACTGTACCGGCTCACTCAGCTCCCGCGCTGTTTTCACTGCCCCGGCTCACTCCGCTCCCGCGCTGTTTTCACTGTACCGGCTCACTCAGCTCCCGCGCTGTTTTCACTGTCCGGGCTCACTAACCTCCCGCGCTATTTTCAATGTCCGGGCTCACTCACCTCTCGCGCCGTTTTCAATGAGCCGGCTCACTCACCTCTCGCGCTGTTTTCAGTCTCCCGGTTCACTCACCTCCCGCGCTGATTTCAATGTGCCGCCTCACTCACCTCTCGCGCTGATTTCAATGTCCCGGCTCGCTCACCTTCCGCGCTGTTTTCACTGTCCCGGCTCACTCACCTGTCGCGCTATTTTCAATGTCCCGGCTCACTCACATCTCGCGCTGTTTTCACTGTGTCGGCTCACTCACCTCCAGCGCTGTTTTCACTGTCCCGCCTCATTCACCTCTCGCCGCTGTTTTCAATGTCACGGGTCACTCACCTCTCGCGCTGTTTTTAATGTCCAGGCTCACTCACCTCTCGCGCTTTTTTCTATGTCCCGGCTCACTCACCTCTCGCGGTATTTTCACTGTCCCGGCTCACTCACCTGTCGCGCTATTTTCAATGTCCCGGCTCACTCACATCTCGCGCTGTTTTCACTGTGTCGGCTCACTCACCTCCAGCGCTGTTTTCACTGTCCCGCCTCATTCACCTCTCGCCGCTGTTTTCAATGTCACGGGTCACTCACCTCTCTCGCTGTTTTTAAAGTCCAGACTCACTCACCTCTCGCGCTTTTTTCTATGTCCCGGTTGACTCACCTCTCGCGCTATTTTCGCTGTCCCGGCTCACTCAGCTCCCGCGCTGTTTTCACTGTCCCGGCTCACTTGCCTCTCGCGCTGATTTCAATGTCCCGGCTCACTCAGCTCCCGCGCTGTTTTCAATGTCCCGGCTCACTCACCTCTGGCGCTGATTTCAATGTCCCGGCTCACTCAGCTCCCGCGCAGTTTTCAATGTCCCAGCTCACTCACCTCACGCGCTGTTTTCACTGTCACTGCTCACTCTCCGCTCCCGCTGCTTTCACTGTCAGAAATAACACACCTCTCCAGCTGTTTTCACTGTCCCGGCTCACTCACCTCTCGCGCTGTTTTCACTGTCCCGGCTCACTCACCTCTCGCGCTGTTTTCAATGTCCATGCTCTCACACCTCACGTACTGTTTCCAATGTCCCGGCTCACTCAGCTCCCGCGCTGCTTTCACTGTCACTGCTCACTCTCCGCTCCCGCTGTTTTCCCTGTCATGGCTCAACCACCTCCCGCGCTGTTTTCACTGTCCCTGCTCACTAACCTTTCGCGCTGTTTTCACTGTCCCGGCTCACTGACCTCTCGCGCTGTTTTCAATGTCCAGGCTCACTCACCTCACGCGCTTTTTTCAATGTCCCTGCTAACTTGCCTCTCGCGCTGCTTTCAATGTCCCGGCTCACTCACTTCTCGCGCTGTTTTCAATTTCCCGGCTCACTCACCTCCCGCGCTGTTTTCACTGTCCCGGCTCACTCAGCTCCCGTGCTGTTTTCAGTGTCCCGGCTCACTCAGCTCCCGCGCTGTTTTCAATATCCCGGCTCACTCACCTCTCTCGCTGTTTTTAAAGTCCAGACTCACTCACCTCTCGCGCTTTTTTCTATGTCCCGGTTGACTCACCTCTCGCGCTATTTTCGCTGTCCCGGCTCACTCAGCTCCCGCGCTGTTTTCACTGTCCCGGCTCACTTGCCTCTCGCGCTGCTTTCAATGTCCCGGCTCACTCACATCCCGCGCTGATTTCAATGTCCCGGCTCACTCATCTCCCGCGCTGTTTTCAATGTCCCGGCTCACTCAGCTCCCGCGCTGTTTTCAATGTCCCTGCTCACTCAGCTCCCACGCTGTTTTCAATGTCCCGGCTCACTCACCTCTCGCGCTGTTTTCACTGTCACTGCTCACTCTCTGCTCCCGCTGCTTTCACTGTCCCGAGTAACACACGTCTCCAGCTGTTTTCACTGTCCCTGCTCACTCACCTCTCGCGCTGTTTTCACTGTCCCTGGTCACTCACCTCTCGCGCTGTTTTGAATGTCCATGCTCACTCACCTCACGCGCTGTTTTCAATGTCCCGGCTCACTCTCCACTCGCGCTTTTTTCACTGTCACTGCTCACTCACCGCTCCCGCTGTTTTCCCTGTCATGGCTCACACACCCCCCGCGCTGTTTTCACTGTCCCGGCTCACTAACCTTTCGCGCTGTTTTCACTATCCCGGCTCACTCAACCTCTCGCGCTGTTTTCAATGTCCAGGCTCACTCACCTCACGCGCTTTTTTCAATGTCCAGGCTCACTCACTCTCGCGCTTTTTTCTATGCCCCGGCTCACTCACCTCTGGCGCTGATTTCAATGTCCCGGCTCACTCAGCTCCCGCGCAGTTTTCAATGTCCCAGCTCACTCACCTCACGCGCTGTTTTCACTGTCACTGCTCACTCTCCGCTCCCGCTGCTTTCACTGTCAGAAATAACACACCTCTCCAGCTGTTTTCACTGTCCCGGCTCACTCACCTCTCGCGCTGTTTTCACTGTCCCGGCTCACTCACCTCTCGCGCTGTTTTCAATGTCCATGCTCTCACACCTCACGTACTGTTTCCAATGTCCCGGCTCACTCAGCTCCCGCGCTGCTTTCACTGTCACTGCTCACTCTCCGCTCCCGCTGTTTTCCCTGTCATGGCTCAACCACCTCCCGCGCTGTTTTCACTGTCCCTGCTCACTAACCTTTCGCGCTGTTTTCACTGTCCCGGCTCACTGACCTCTCGCGCTGTTTTCAATGTCCAGGCTCACTCACCTCACGCGCTTTTTTCAATGTCCCTGCTAACTTGCCTCTCGCGCTGCTTTCAATGTCCCGGCTCACTCACTTCTCGCGCTGTTTTCAATTTCCCGGCTCACTCACCTCCCGCGCTGTTTTCACTGTCCCGGCTCACTGAGCTCCCGCGCTGTTTTCACTGTCCCGGCTCAGTCACCTCCCGCGCTGTTTTCAATGTCCGGGCTCACTCAGCTCTCGCGCCGTTTTCAATGACCCGGCTCACTCACCTCTCGCGCTGTTTTCAGTGTCCCGATTCACTCACTTCCCGCGCTGATTTCAATGTGCCGCCTCACTCACCTCTCGCGCTGTTACCAATGTCCCGGCTCACTCACCTCCCGCGCTGTTTTCACTGTCCCGGCTCACTCACCTGTCGCGCTATTTTCAAAGTCCCGGCTCACTCACATCTCGCGCTGTTTTTACTGTCCGGCTCACTCACCTCCCGCGCTGTTTTCAATGTCCCGGCTCACTCAGCTCCCGCGCTGTTTTCAATGTCCCGGCTCACTCACCTCTCGCGCTGTTTTCACTGTCACTGCTCACTCTCCGCTCCCGCTGCTTTCACTGTCCCGAATAACTCACCTCTCCAGCTGTTTTCACTGTCCCGGCTCACTCACCTCTCGCGCTGTTTTCACTGTCCCGGCTCACTCACCTCTCGCGCTGATTTCAATGTCCATGCTCACTCACCACACGCGCTGTTTTCACTGTCACTGCTCACTCTCCGCTCCCGCTGTTTTCCCAGTCATGGCTCTCTCACCTCCCGCGCTGTTTTCACTGTCCCGGCTCACTAACCTTTCGCGCTGTTTTCACTGTCCCTGCTCACTCACCTCTCGCGCTGTTTTCAATGTCCAGGCTCACTCACCTCACGCGCTTTTTTCAATGACGAGGCTCACTCACCTCTCGCGCTTTTTTCTATGTCCCGGCTCACTCACCTCTCGCGCTATTTTCACTGTCCCTGCTCACTCAGCCCACGCGCTGTTTCCACTGTCCCTGCTCACTTGCCTCTCGCGCTGCTTTCAATGACCCAGCTTACTCACCTCTCGTGCTGTTTTCAATTTCCCGGCTCACTCACCTCCCGCGCTGTTTTCACTGTCCCGGCTCACTCAGATCCCGCGCTGTTTTCACTGTACCGGCTCACTCAGCTCCCGCGCTGTTTTCACCGTCCGGGCTCACTAACCTCCTGCGCTGTTTTCAATGTCCGGGCTCACTCACCTCTCGCGCCGTTTTCAATGACCCGGCTCACTCACCTCTCGCGCTGTTTTCAGTCTCCCGGTTCACTCACCTCCCGCGCTGATTTCAATGTGCCGCCTCACTCACCTCTCGCGCTGTTTTCAATGTCCCGGCTCGCTCACCTTCCGCGCTGTTTTCACTGTCCCGGCTCACTCACCTGTCGCGCTATTTTCAATGTCCCGGCTCACTCACATCTCGCGCTGTTTTCACTGTGTCGGCTCACTCACCTCCCGCGCTGTTTTCAGTGTCCCGCCTTTTTCACCTCTCGCCGCTGTTTTCAATGTCACGGGTCACTCACCTCTCGCGCTGTTTTCAATGTCCCGGCTCACTCACCTCTCGCACTGTATTTAACCGTCCCGGCTCACTCACCTCTCGCGCTGTTTTCACAGTCCCGGCTCACTCAACTCCTGCGCTGTTTTCGCTATCCCGGCTCACTCACCTCCCGCGCTGTTTTCACTGTCCCAGCTCACTCACCTCTCGCGCTGTTTTCACTGTCCCAGCTCACTCACCTCTCGCGCTGTTTTGAATGTCCCGGCTCACTCACCACTCGTGCTGTTTTCAATGTCCCGGTTCACTCACCTCACGCGCTGTTTTCACTGTCCCGTCTCACTCACCTCTCGCGCTGTTTTTAATGTCCCGGCTCACTTACCTCTCGCGCTGTTTTTAATGTCCAGGCTCACTCACCTCTCGCGCTTTTTTCTATGTCCCGGTTCACTCACCTCTCGCGCTATTTTCACTGTCCAGGCACACTCAGCTCCCGCGCTGTTTTCACTGTCCCGGCTCACTTGCCTCTTGCGCTGCTTTCAATGTCCCGGCTCACTCACATCCCACTCTGATTTCAATGTCCAGGTTCACTCAGCTCCCGCGCTGTTTTCAATCTCCCGGCTCACTCAGCTCCCGCGCTGTTTTCACTGTCCCGGCTCACTCACCTCTCGCGCTGTTTTCACTGTCCCGGCTCACTCACCTCTCGCGCTGTTTTCAATGTCCATGCTCACTCACCACACGCGCTGTTTTCACTGTCACTGCTCACTCTCCGCTCCCGCTGTTTTCCCTGTCATGGCTCACTCACCTCCCGCGCTGTTTTCACTGTCCCGGCTCACTAACCTTTCGCGCTGTTTTCACTGTCCCTGCTCACTCACCTCTCGCGCTGTTTTCAATGTCCAGGCTCACTCACCTCACGCGCTTTTTTCAATGAACAGGCTCACTCACCTCTCGCGCTCTTTTCTATGTCCCGGCTCACTCACCTCTCGTGCTATTTTCACTGTCCCCGCTCACTCAGCCCACGCGCTGTTTCCACTGTCCCTGCTCACTTGCCTCTCGCGCAGCTTTCAATGTCCCAGCTCACTCACCTCTCGCGCTGTTTTCACTGTCCCGGCTCACTCCGCTCCCGCGCTGTATTCACTGTACCGGCTCACTCACCTGTCGCGCTATTTTCAATGTCCCGGCTCACTCACATCTCGCGCTGTTTTCACTGTGTCGGCTCACTCACCTCCAGCGCTGTTTTCACTGTCCCGCCTCATTCACCTCTCGCCGCTGTTTTCAATGTCACGGGTCACTCACCTCTCGCGCTGTTTTTAATGTCCAGGCTCACTCACCTCTCGCGCTTTTTTCTATGTCCCGGTTCACTCACCTCTCGCGGTATTTTCTCTGTCCCGGCTCACTCAGCTCATTGCTGTTTTCACTGTCCCGGCTCACTTGCCTATCGCGCTGTTTTCACTGTCCCGGCTCACTCACCTGCCGCGCTGTTTTCACTGTCCCGGCTCACTCACCTGTCGCGCTGTTTGTAATGTCCCGGCTCACTCACCTCTCGCGCTGTTTTTAAAGTCCAGACTCACTCACCTCTCGCGCTTTTTACTATGTCCCGGTTCACTCACCTCTCGCGCTATTTTCGCTGTCCCGGCTCACTCAGCTCCCGCGCTGTTTTCACTGTCCCGGCTCACTTGCCTCTCGCGCTGCTTTCAATGTCCCCACATCCCGCGCTGATTTCAATGTCCCGGCTCACTCAGCTCCCGCGCTGTTTTCAGTGTCCCGGCTCACTCAGCTCCCGCGCTGTTTTCAATATCCCGGCTCACTCACCTCTCTCGCTGTTTTTAAAGTCCAGACTCACTCACCTCTCGCGCTTTTTTCTATGTCCCGGTTGACTCACCTCTCGCGCTATTTTCGCTGTCCCGGCTCACTCAGCTCCCGCGCTGTTTTCACTGTCCCAGCTCACTTGCCTCTCGCGCTGCTTTCAATGTCCCGGCTCACTCACATCCCGCGCTGATTTCAATGTCCCGGCTCACTCAGCTCCCGCGCTGTTTTCAATGTCCCGGCTCACTCAGCTCCCGCGCTGTTTTCAATGTCCCTGCTCACTCAGCTCCCACGCTGTTTTCAATGTCCCGGCTCACTCACCTCTCGCGCTGTTTTCACTGTCACTGCTCACTCTCTGCTCCCGCTGCTTTCACTGTCCCGAGTAACACACGTCTTCAGCTGTTTTCACTGTCCCTGCTCACTCACCTCTCGCGCTGTTTTCACTGTCCCTGGTCACTCACCTCACGCGCTGTTTTCAATGTCCCGGCTCACTCTGCACTCGCGCTTTTTTCACTGTCACTGCTCACTCACCGCTCCCGCTGTTTTCCCTGTCATGGCTCACACACACCCCGCGCTGTTTTCACTGTCCCGGCTCACTAACCTTTCGCGCTGTTTTCACTATCCCGGCTCACTCAACCTCTCGCGCTGTTTTCAATGTCCAGGCTCACTCACCTCACGCGCTTTTTTCAATGTCCAGGCTCACTCACCTCTCGCGCTTTTTTCTATGTCCCGGCTCACTCACCTCTGGCTCTGATTTCAATGTCCCGGCTCACACAGCTCCCGCGCAGTTTTCAATGTCCCAGCTCACTCACCTCACGCGCTGTTTTCACTGTCACTGCTCACTCTCCGCTCCCGCTGCTTTCACTGTCAGAAATAACACACCTCTCCAGCTGTTTTCACTGTCCCGGCTCACTCACCTCTCGCGCTGTTTTCACTGTCCCGGCTCACTCACCTCTCGCGCTGTTTTCAATGTCCATGCTCTCACACCTCACGTACTGTTTCCAATGTCCCGGCTCACTCAGCTCCCGCGCTGCTTTCACTGTCACTGCTCACTCTCCGCTCCCGCTGTTTTCCCTGTCATGGCTCAACCACCTCCCGCGCTGTTTTCACTGTCCCTGCTCACTAACCTTTCGCGCTGTTTTCACTGTCCCGGCTCACTGACCGCTCGCGCTGTTTTCAATGTCCAGGCTCACTCACCTCACGCGCTTTTTTCAATGTCCCTGCTAACTTGCCTCTCGCGCTGCTTTCAATGTCCCGGCTCACTCACTTCTCGCGCTGTTTTCAATTTCCCGGCTCACTCACCTCCCGCGCTGTTTTCACTGTCCCGGCTCACTCAGCTCCCGCGCTGTTTTCACTGTCCCGGCTCAGTCACCTCCCGCGCTGTTTTCAATGTCCGGGCTCACTCAGCTCTCGCGCCGTTTTCAATGACCCGGCTCACTCACCTCTCGCGCTGTTTTCAGTGTCCCGATTCACTCACATCCCGCGCTGATTTCAATGTGCCGCCTCACTCACCTCTCGCGCTGTTACCAATGTCCCGGCTCACTCACCTCCCGCGCTGTTTTCACTGTCCCGGCTCACTCACCTGTCGCGCTATTTTCAAAGTCCCGGCTCACTCACATCTCGCGCTGTTTTCACTGTCCGGCTCACTCACCTCCCTGCGCTGTTTTCACTGTCCCGGCTCATTCACCTCTCGCGCTGTTTTCAATGTCACGGGTCACTCACCTCTCGCGCTGTTTTCAATGTCCCGGCTCACTCACCTCTCGCGCTGTATTTAACCGTCCCGGCTCACTCACCCCTCGCGCTGTTTTCACAGTCCCGGCTCACTCAACTCCTGCACTGTTTTCACTATCCCGGCTCACTCACCTCTCGCGCTGTTTTCAATGTACCACCTCACTCACCACTCGCGCTGTTTTCACTGTCCCGACTAACTCACCTCTCGCGCTGTTTTCATTGTCCTGGCTCACGCACCTCCCGCGCAGTTTTCACTATCCCGGCTCACTCATCTCTCGCTCTGTTTTCACTGTCCCGGCTCACTCACCTCTCGCGCCGTTTTCAGTGTCCATGCTCACTCACCTCACGCGCAGTTTTCAATGTCCAGACTCACTCACTTCTCGCCCTTTTTTCTGTGTCCAGGCTCACTCACCTCACGCGCTTTTTTCAAAGTCCAGGCTCACTCACCTCTCGCGCTTTTTTCTATGTCCCGGCTCACTCACCTCTGGCGCTGATTTCAATGTCCCGGCTCACTCAGCTCCCGCGCAGTTTTCAATGTCCCAGCTCACCCACCTCACGCGCAGTTTTCACTGTCACTGCTCACTCTCAGCTCCCGCTGCTTTCACTGTCAGAAATAACACACCTCTCCAGCTGTTTTCACTGTCCCGGCTCACTCACCTCTCGCGCTGTTTTCACTGTCCCGGCTGACTCACCTTGCGCGCTGTTTTCAATGTCCATGCTCTCACACCTCACGTACTGTTTCCAATGTCCCGGCTCACTCAGCTCCCGCGCTGCTTTCACTGTCACTGCTCACTCTCCGCTCCCGCTGTTTTCCCTGTCATGGCTCAACCACCTCCCGCGCTGTTTTCACTGTCCCTGCTCACTCACCTTTCGCGCTGTTTTCACTGTCCCGGCTCACTGACCTCTCGCGCTGTTTTCAATGTCCAGGGTCACTCACCTCACGCGATTTTTTCAATGTTGCTGCTAACTTGCCTCTCGCGCTGCTTTCAATGCCCCGGCTCACTCACTTCTCGCGCTGTTTTCAACTTCCCGGCTCACTCACCTCCCGCGCTGTTTTCACTGTCCCGGCTCACTCAGCTCCCGCGCTGTTTTCACTGTCCCGGCTCAGTCACCTCCCGCGCTGTTTTCAATGTCCCGGCTCACTCAGCTCCCGCGCTGTTTTCAATGTCCCTGCTCACTCAGCTCCCACGCTATTTTCGCTGTCCCGGCTCACTCAGCTCCCGCGCTGTTTTCACTGTCCCGGCTCACTTGCCTCTCGCGCTGCTTTCAATGTCCCCACATCCCGCGCTGATTTCAATGTCCCGGCTCACTCAGCTCCCGCGCTGTTTTCAGTGTCCCGGCTCACTCAGCTCCCGCGCTGTTTTCAATATCCCGGCTCACTCACCTCTCTCGCTGTTTTTAAAGTCCAGACTCACTCACCTCTCGCGCTTTTTTCTATGTCCCGGTTGACTCACCTCTCGCGCTATTTTCGCTGTCCCGGCTCACTCAGCTCCCGCGCTGTTTTCACTGTCCCAGCTCACTTGCCTCTCGCGCTGCTTTCAATGTCCCGGCTCACTCACATCCCGCGCTGATTTCAATGTCCCGGCTCACTCAGCTCCCGCGCTGTTTTCAATGTCCCGGCTCACTCAGCTCCCGCGCTGTTTTCAATGTCCCTGCTCACTCAGCTCCCACGCTGTTTTCAATGTCCCGGCTCACTCACCTCTCGCGCTGTTTTCACTGTCACTGCTCACTCTCTGCTCCCGCTGCTTTCACTGTCCCGAGTAACACACGTCTTCAGCTGTTTTCACTGTCCCTGCTCACTCACCTCTCGCGCTGTTTTCACTGTCCCTGGTCACTCACCTCACGCGCTGTTTTCAATGTCCCGGCTCACTCTGCACTCGCGCTTTTTTCACTGTCACTGCTCACTCACCGCTCCCGCTGTTTTCCCTGTCATGGCTCACACACACCCCGCGCTGTTTTCACTGTCCCGGCTCACTAACCTTTCGCGCTGTTTTCACTATCCCGGCTCACTCAACCTCTCGCGCTGTTTTCAATGTCCAGGCTCACTCACCTCACGCGCTTTTTTCAATGTCCAGGCTCACTCACCTCTCGCGCTTTTTTCTATGTCCCGGCTCACTCACCTCTGGCTCTGATTTCAATGTCCCGGCTCACACAGCTCCCGCGCAGTTTTCAATGTCCCAGCTCACTCACCTCACGCGCTGTTTTCACTGTCACTGCTCACTCTCCGCTCCCGCTGCTTTCACTGTCAGAAATAACACACCTCTCCAGCTGTTTTCACTGTCCCGGCTCACTCACCTCTCGCGCTGTTTTCACTGTCCCGGCTCACTCACCTCTCGCGCTGTTTTCAATGTCCATGCTCTCACACCTCACGTACTGTTTCCAATGTCCCGGCTCACTCAGCTCCCGCGCTGCTTTCACTGTCACTGCTCACTCTCCGCTCCCGCTGTTTTCCCTGTCATGGCTCAACCACCTCCCGCGCTGTTTTCACTGTCCCTGCTCACTAACCTTTCGCGCTGTTTTCACTGTCCCGGCTCACTGACCGCTCGCGCTGTTTTCAATGTCCAGGCTCACTCACCTCACGCGCTTTTTTCAATGTCCCTGCTAACTTGCCTCTCGCGCTGCTTTCAATGTCCCGGCTCACTCACTTCTCGCGCTGTTTTCAATTTCCCGGCTCACTCACCTCCCGCGCTGTTTTCACTGTCCCGGCTCACTCAGCTCCCGCGCTGTTTTCACTGTCCCGGCTCAGTCACCTCCCGCGCTGTTTTCAATGTCCGGGCTCACTCAGCTCTCGCGCCGTTTTCAATGACCCGGCTCACTCACCTCTCGCGCTGTTTTCAGTGTCCCGATTCACTCACATCCCGCGCTGATTTCAATGTGCCGCCTCACTCACCTCTCGCGCTGTTACCAATGTCCCGGCTCACTCACCTCCCGCGCTGTTTTCACTGTCCCGGCTCACTCACCTGTCGCGCTATTTTCAAAGTCCCGGCTCACTCACATCTCGCGCTGTTTTCACTGTCCGGCTCACTCACCTCCCTGCGCTGTTTTCACTGTCCCGGCTCATTCACCTCTCGCGCTGTTTTCAATGTCACGGGTCACTCACCTCTCGCGCTGTTTTCAATGTCCCGGCTCACTCACCTCTCGCGCTGTATTTAACCGTCCCGGCTCACTCACCCCTCGCGCTGTTTTCACAGTCCCGGCTCACTCAACTCCTGCACTGTTTTCACTATCCCGGCTCACTCACCTCTCGCGCTGTTTTCAATGTACCACCTCACTCACCACTCGCGCTGTTTTCACTGTCCCGACTAACTCACCTCTCGCGCTGTTTTCATTGTCCTGGCTCACGCACCTCCCGCGCAGTTTTCACTATCCCGGCTCACTCATCTCTCGCTCTGTTTTCACTGTCCCGGCTCACTCACCTCTCGCGCCGTTTTCAGTGTCCATGCTCACTCACCTCACGCGCAGTTTTCAATGTCCAGACTCACTCACTTCTCGCCCTTTTTTCTGTGTCCAGGCTCACTCACCTCACGCGCTTTTTTCAAAGTCCAGGCTCACTCACCTCTCGCGCTTTTTTCTATGTCCCGGCTCACTCACCTCTGGCGCTGATTTCAATGTCCCGGCTCACTCAGCTCCCGCGCAGTTTTCAATGTCCCAGCTCACCCACCTCACGCGCAGTTTTCACTGTCACTGCTCACTCTCAGCTCCCGCTGCTTTCACTGTCAGAAATAACACACCTCTCCAGCTGTTTTCACTGTCCCGGCTCACTCACCTCTCGCGCTGTTTTCACTGTCCCGGCTGACTCACCTTGCGCGCTGTTTTCAATGTCCATGCTCTCACACCTCACGTACTGTTTCCAATGTCCCGGCTCACTCAGCTCCCGCGCTGCTTTCACTGTCACTGCTCACTCTCCGCTCCCGCTGTTTTCCCTGTCATGGCTCAACCACCTCCCGCGCTGTTTTCACTGTCCCTGCTCACTCACCTTTCGCGCTGTTTTCACTGTCCCGGCTCACTGACCTCTCGCGCTGTTTTCAATGTCCAGGGTCACTCACCTCACGCGATTTTTTCAATGTTGCTGCTAACTTGCCTCTCGCGCTGCTTTCAATGTCCCGGCTCACTCACTTCTCGCGCTGTTTTCAACTTCCCGGCTCACTCACCTCCCGCGCTGTTTTCACTGTCCCGGCTCACTCAGCTCCCGCGCTGTTTTCACTGTCCCGGCTCAGTCACCTCCCGCGCTGTTTTCAATGTCCGGGCTCACTCAGCTCTCGCGCCGTTTTCAATGACCCGGCTCACTCACCTCTCGCGCTGTTTTCAGTGTCCCGATTCACTCACTTCCCGCGCTGATTTCAATGTGCCGCCTCACTCACCTCTCGCGCTGTTACCAATGTCCCGGCTCACTCACCTCCCGCGCTGTTTTCACTGTCCCGGCTCACTCACCTGTCGCGCTATTTTCAAAGTCCCGGCTCACTCACATCTCGCGCTGTTTTCACTGTCCGGCTCACTCACCTCCCTGTGCTGTTTTCACTGTCCCGGCTCATTCACCTCTCGCGCTGTTTTCAATTTCACGGGTCACTCAACTCTCGCGCTGTTTTCAATGTCCCGGCTCACTCACCTCTCGCGCTGTATTTAACCGTCCCGGCTCACTCACCTCTCGCGCTGTTTTCACAGTCCCGGCTCACTCAACTCCTGCACTGTTTTCACTATCCCGGCTAACTCACCTCTCGCGCTGTTTTCAATGTACCACCTCACTCACCACTCGCGCTGTTTTCACTGTCCCGACTAACTCACCTCTCGCGCTGTTTTCACTGTCCTGGCTCACGCACCTCCCGCGCAGTTTTCACTGTCCCGGCTCACTCATCTCTCGCTCTGTTTTCACTGTCCCGGCTCACTCACCTCTCGCGCCGTTTTTAGTGTCCATGCTCACTCACCTCACGCGCAGTTTTCAATGTCCAGACTCACTCACTTCTCGCCCTTTTTTCTGTGTCTTGGCTCACTCACCTCTCGCGCTATTTTCATTGCCCTGGCTAACCCTGCTCCCGCGCTGTTTTCACTGTCCCGGCTCATTTGCCTCTCGCGCTGCTTTCAATGTCCCGGCTCACTCACCTCTCGCGCTGTTTTCAATGTCCCGGCTCAATCACCTGCCGCGCTGTTTTCACTGTCCCGGCTCACTCACCACTCGTGCTGTTTTCAATGTCCCGGTTCACTCACCTCACGCGCTGTTTTCACTGTCCCGTCTCACTCACCTCTCGCGCTGTTTTTAATGTCCCGGCTCACTCACCTCTCGCGCTGTTTTTAATGTCCAGGCTCACTCAGCTCCCGCGCTGTTTTCACTGTCCCATCTCACTTGCCTCTCACACTGCTTTCAATGTCCCGGCTCACTCACGTCCCGCTCTGATTTCAATGTTTCAATGTCCCGGTTCACTCAGCTCCCGCGCTGTTTTCAATGTCCCGGCTCACTCAGCTCCCGCGCTGTTTTCAATGTCCCGACTCACTCAGCTCCTGCGCTGTTTTCAATGTCCCGGCTCACTCACCTCTCGCGCTGTTTTCACTGTCACTGCTCACTCTCCGCTCCCGCTGCTTTCACTGTCCCGAATAACTCACCTCTCCAGCTGTTTTCACTGTCCCGGCTCACTCACCTCTCGCGCTGTTTTCACTGTCCCGGCTCACGCACCTCTCGCGCTGTTTTCAATGTCCATGCTCACTCACCACACGCGCTGTTTTCACTGTCACTGCTCACTCTCCGCTCCCGCTGTTTTCCAAGTCATGGCTCTCTCACCTCCCGCGCTGTTTTCACTGTCCCGGCTCACTAACCTTTCGCGCTGTTTTCACTGTCCCTGCTCACTCACCTCTCGCGCTGTTTTCAATGTCCAGGCTCACTCACCTCACGCGCTTTTTTCAATGACGAGGCTCACTCACCTCTCGCGCTTTTTTCTATGTCCCGGCTCACTCACCTCTCGCGCTATTTTCACTGTCCCTGCTCACTCAGCCCACGCGCTGTTTCCACTGTCCCTGCTCACTTGCCTCTCGCGCTGCTTTCAATGACCCAGCTTACTCACCTCTCGCGCTGTTTTCAATTTCCCGGCTCACTCACCTCCCGCGCTGTTTTCACTGTCCCGGCTCACTCAGCTCCCGCGCTGTTTTCACTGTACCGGCTCACTCAGCTCCCGCGCTGTTTTCACTGTCCGGGCTCACTAACCTCCCGCGCTGTTTTCAATGACCCGGCTCACTCACCTCTCGCGCTTTTTTCAGTCTCCCGGTTCACTCACCTCCCGCGCTGATTTCAATAATGCCGCCTCACTCACCTCTCGCGCTGTTTTCAATGTCCCGGCTCGCTCACCTTCCGCGCTGTTTTCACTGTCCCGGCTCACTCACCTGTCGCGCTATTTTCAATGTCCCGGCTCACTCACATCTCGCGCTGTTTTCACTGTGTCGGCTCACTCACCACCCGCGCTGTTTTCAGTGTCCCGCCTTTTTCACATCTCGCCGCTGTTTTCAATGTCAAGGGTCACTCACCTCTCGCGCTGTTTTCAATGTCCCGGCTCACTCACCTCTCGCACTGTATTTAACCGTCCCGGCTCACTCACCTCTCGCGCTGTTTTCACAGTCCCGGCTCACTCAACTCCTGCGCTGTTTTCGCTATCCCGGCTCACTCACCTCCCGCGCTGTTTTCACTGTCCCAGCTCACTCACCTCTCGCGCTGTTTTCACTGTCCCAGCTTACTCACCTCTCGCGCTGTTTTGAATGTCCCGGCTCACTCACCTCACGCGCTGTTTTCACTGTCCCGTCTCACTCACCTCTCGCGCTGTTTTTAATGTCCCGGCTCACTCACCTCTCGCGCTGTTTTTAATGTCCAGGCTCACTCACCTCTCGCGCTTTTTTCTATGACCCGGTTCACTCACCTCTCGCGCTATTTTCACTGTCCAGGCACACTCAGCTCCCGCGCTGTTTTCAGTCTCCCGGTTCACTCACCTCCCGCGCTGATTTCAATAATGCCGCCTCACTCACCTCTCGCGCTGTTTTCAATGTCCCGGCTCGCTCACCTTCCGCGCTGTTTTCACTGTCCCGGCTCACTCACCTGTCGCGCTATTTTCAATGTCCCGGCTCACTCACATCTCGCGCTGTTTTCACTGTGTCGGCTCACTCACCTCCCGCGCTGTTTTCAGTGTCCCGCCTTTTTCACATCTCGCCGCTGTTTTCAATGTCAAGGGTCACTCACCTCTCGCGCTGTTTTCACTGTCCCGGCTCACTCACCTCTCGCACTGTATTTAACCGTCCCGGCTCACTCACCTCTCGCGCTGTTTTCACAGTCCCGGCTCACTCAACTCCTGCGCTGTTTTCGCTATCCCGGCTCACTCACCTCCCGCGCTGTTTTCACTGTCCCAGCTCACTCACCTCTCGCGCTGTTTTCACTGTCCCAGCTTACTCACCTCTCGCGCTGTTTTGAATGTCCCGGCTCACTCACCTCACGCGCTGTTTTCACTGTCCCGTCTCACTCACCTCTCGCGCTGTTTTTAATGTCCCGGCTCACTCACCTCTCGCGCTGTTTTTAATGTCCAGGCTCACTCACCTCTCGCGCTTTTTTCTATGACCCGGTTCACTCACCTCTCGCGCTATTTTCACTGTCCAGGCACACTCAGCTCCCGCGCTGTTTTCACTGGCCCGGCTCACTTGCCTCTCGCGCTGCTTTCAATGTCCCGGCTCACTCACATCCCGCTCTGATTTCAATGTCCCGGTTCACTCAGCTCCCGCGCTGTTTTCAATCTCCCGGCTCACTCAGCTCCCGCGCTGTTTTCACTGTCCCGGCTCATTCACCTCTCGCGCTGTTTTCACTGTCCCGGCTCACTCACCTCTCGCGCTGTTTTCAATGTCCATGCTCACTCACCACACGCGCTGTTTTCACTGTCACTGCTCACTCTCCGCTCCCGTTGTTTTCCCTGTCATGGCTCACTCACCTCCCGCGCTGTTTTCACTGTCCCGGCTCACTAACCTTTCGCGCTGTTTTCACTGTCCCTGCTCACTCACCTCTCGCGCTGTTTTCAATGTCCAGGCTCACTCACCTCACGCGCTTTTTTCAATGACCAGGCTCACTCACCTCTCGCGCTCTTTTCTATGTCCCGGCTCACTCACCTCTCGTGCTATTTTCACTGTCCCCGCTCACTCAGCCCACGCGCTGTTTCCACTGTCCCTGCTCACTTGCCTCTCGCGCAGCTTTCAATGTCCCAGCTCACTCACCTCTCGCGCTGTTTTCAATTTCCCGGCTCACTCACCTCCCGCGCTGTTTTCACTGTCCCGGCTCACTCCGCTCCCGCGCTGTATTCACTGTACCGGCTCACTCAGCTCCCGCGCTGTTTTCACTGTCCCGGCTCACTCCGCTCCCGCGCTGTTTTCACTGTACCGGCTCACTCAGCTCCCGCGCTGTTTTCACTGTCCGGGCTCACTAACCTCCCGCGCTGTTTTCAATGTCCGGGCTCACTCACCTCTCGCGCCGTTTTCAATGACCCGGCTCACTCACCTCTCGCGCTGTTTTCAGTCTCCCGGTTCACTCACCTCCCGCGCTGATTTCAATGTGCCGCCTCACTCACCTCTCGCGCTGATTTCAATGTCCCGGCTCGCTCACCTTCCGCGCTGTTTTCACTGTCCCGGCTCACTCATCTGTCGCGCTATTTTCAATGTCCCGGCTCACTCACATCTCGCGCTGTTTTCACTGTGTCGGCTCACTCACCTCCAGCGCTGTTTTCACTGTCCCGCCTCATTCACCTCTCGCCGCTGTTTTCAATGTCACGGGTCACTCACCTCTCGCGCTGTTTTCAATGTCCCGGCTCACTCACCTCTCGCGCTGTATTTAACCGTCCCGGCTCACTCACATCTCGCGCTGTTTTCACAGTCCCGGCTCACTCAACTCCTGCGCTGTTTTCGATTTTCTCGGCTCACTCACCTCCCGCGCTGTTTTCAATGTACCGGCTCACTCTCCACTCGCGCTGTTTTCACTGTCCCAGCTCACTCACCTCTCGCGCTGTTTTAACTGTCCCAGCTCACTCACCTCTCGCGCTGTTTTGAATGTCCCGGCTCACTCACCTCTCGCGCTGTTTTCACCGTCCCGGCTCACTCACCTCCCGCGCTGTTCTCAATGTCCCGGCTCACTCACCTCTCGCGCTGTTTTCAATGTCCAGGCTCACTCACCTCCCGCGATGTTTTCAAAGTCCAGACTCACTCAGCTCCCGCGCTGTTTTCAATGTCCCGGCTCACTCTCCACACGCGCTGTTTTCACTTTAAATGCTCACTCTCCGCTTCCGCTGTTTTCACTGTTCGGACTAACTCACCACTCGCGCTGTTTTCACTGTCCTGGCTCACTCACCTCTCGCGTTGTTTTCAGTGTCCATGCTCACTCACCTCACGCGCTTTTTTCAATGTCCAGACTCACTCACTTCTCGCGCTTTTTTCTGTGTCCCGGCTCACTCACCTCTCGCGCTATTTTCACTGCCCTGGCTCACTCTGCTCCCGCGATGTTTTCACTGTCCCGGCTCACTTGCCTCTCACGCTGCTTTCAATGTCCCGGCTCACTCACCTCTCGCGCGGTTTTCAATTTCCCGGCTCACTCACCTCCCGCGCTGTTTTCAATGTGCCGGCTCACTCAGCTCCCGCGCTGTTTTCAATGTCACGACTCACTCAGCTCCCGCGCTGTTTTCAATGTCCTGGCTCACTCTCCATAGGCGCTGTTTTCACTGTCAATGCTCACTCTCCGCTTCCGCTGTTTTCACTGTCCCGACAAACTCACCTCACCCGCTGTTTTCACACTCCTGGCTCACGCACCTCCCGCGCAGTTTTCACTGTCCATGCTCACTCACCTCTCGCGCTGTTTTCAATGTACCGGCTCACTCTCCACTCGCGCTGTTTTCACTGTCCCGGCTCACTCACCTCACGCGCTGTTTTCACTGTCCCAGCTCACTCACCTCTCGCGCTGTTTTCACTGTCCCAACTCACTCACCTCTCGCGCTGTTTTTAATGTCCCAGCTCACTCACCTCTCGCGCTGTTTTCACAGTCCCGGCTCACTCACCTCCCGCGCTGTTCTCAATGTCCCGGCTCACTCACCTCTCGCGCTGTTTTCAATGTCCAGGCTCACTCACCTCCCGCGCTGTTTTCAAAGTCCCGGCTCACTCAGCTCCCGCGCTGTTTTCAATGTCACGGCTCACTCATCTCCCGCACTGTTTTCAATGTCCTGGCTCACTCTCCACACGCGCAGTTTTCACTGCCAATGCTCACTCTCCGCTTCCGCTGTTTTCACTGTCCCGACTAACTCACCACTTGCGCTGTTTTCACTGTCCCGGCTCACTCACCTCGTGCGCTGTTTTCAGTGTCCATGCTCACTCACCTCACGCGCTGTTTTCAATGTCCAGACTCACTCACTTCTCGCGCTTTTTTCTGTGTCCCGGCTCACTCACCTCCCGCGCTGCTTTCAATGTCCCGGCTCACTCACATCCCGCTCTGATTTCAATGTCCCGGTTCACTCATCTCCCGCGCTGTTTTCAATCTCCCGGCTCACTCAGCTCCCGCGCTGTTTTCACTGTCCCGGCTCATTCACCTCTCGCGCTGTTTTCACTGTCCCGGCTCACTCACCTCTCGCGCTGTTTTCAATGTCCATGCTCACTCACCACACGCGCTGTTTTCACTGTCACTGCTCACTCTCCGCTCCCGTTGTTTTCCCTGTCATGGCTCACTCACCTCCCGCGCTGTTTTCACTGTCCCGGCTCACTAACCTTTCGCGCTGTTTTCACTGTCCCTGCTCACTCACCTCTCGCGCTGTTTTCAATGTCCAGGCTCACTCACCTCATGCGCTTTTTTCAATGACCAGGCTCACTCACCTCTCGCGCTCTTTTCTATGTCCCGGCTCACTCACCTCTCGTGCTATTTTCACTGTCCCCGCTCACTCAGCCCACGCGCTGTTTCCACTGTCCCTGCTCACTTGCCTCTCGCGCAGCTTTCAATGTCCCAGCTCACTCACCTCTCGCGCTGTTTTCAATTTCCCGGCTCACTCACCTCCCGCGCTGTTTTCACTGTCCCGGCTCACTCCGCTCCCGCGCTGTATTCACTGTACCGGCTCACTCAGCTCCCGCGCTGTTTTCACTGTCCCGGCTCACTCCGCTCCCGCGCTGTTTTCACTGTACCGGCTCACTCAGCTCCCGCGCTGTTTTCACTGTCCGGGCTCACTAACCTCCCGCGCTGTCTTCAATGTCCGGGCTCACTCACCTCTCGCGCCGTTTTCAATGACCCGGCTCACTCACCTCTCGCGCTGTTTTCAGTCTCCCGGTTCACTCACCTCCCGCGCTGATTTCAATGTGCCGCCTCACTCACCTCTCGCGCTGATTTCAATGTCCCGGCTCGCTCACCTTCCGCGCTGTTTTCACTGTCCCGGCTCACTCACCTGTCGCGCTATTTTCAATGTCCCGGCTCACTCACATCTCGCGCTGTTTTCACTGTGTCGGCTCACTCACCTCCAGCGCTGTTTTCACTGTCCCGCCTCATTCACCTCTCGCCGCTGTTTTCAATGTCACGGGTCACTCACCTCTCGCGCTGTTTTCAATGTCCCGGCTCACTCACCTCTCGCGCTGTATTTAACCGTCCCGGCTCACTCACATCTCGCGCTGTTTTCACAGTCCCGGCTCACTCAACTCCTGCGCTGTTTTCGCTATCTCGGCCCACTCACCTCCCGCGCTGTTTTCAATGTACCGGCTCACTCTCCACTCGCGCTGTTTTCACTGTCCCAGCTCACTCACCTCTCGCGTTGTTTTACTGTCCCAGCTCACTCACCTCTCGCGCTGTTTTGAATGTCCCGGCTCACTCACCTCTCGCGCTGTTTTCACCGTCCCGGCTCACTCACCTCCCGCGCTGTTCTCAATGTCCCGGCTCACTCACCTCTCGCGCTGTTTTCAATGTCCAGGCTCACTCACCTCCCGCGATGTTTTCAAAGTCCCGGCTCTCTCAGCTCCCGCGCTGATTTCAATGTCCCGGCTCACTCTCCACACGCGCTGTTTTCACTTTAAATGCTCACTCTCCGCTTCCGCTGTTTTCACTGTTCGGACTAACTCACCACTCGCGCTGTTTTCACTGTCCTGGCTCACTCACCTCTCACGTTGTTTTCAGTGTCCATGCTCACTCACCTCACGCGCTTTTTTCAATGTCCAGACTCACTCACTTCTCGCGCTTTTTTCTGTGTCCCGGCTCACTCACCTCTCGCGCTATTTTCACTGCCCTGGCTCACTCTGCTCCCGCGATGTTTTCACTGTCCCGGCTCACTTGCCTCTCACGCTGCTTTCAATGTCCCGGCTCACTCACCTCTCGCGCGGTTTTCAATTTCCCGGCTCACTCACCTCCCGCGCTGTTTTCAATGTGCCGGCTCACTCAGCTCCCGCGCTGTTTTCAATGTCACGACTCACTCAGCTCCCGCGCTGTTTTCAATGTCCTGGCTCACTCTCCACAGGCGCTGTTTTCACTGTCAATGCTCACTCTCCGCTTCCGCTGTTTTCACTGTCCCGACAAACTCACCTCACCCGCTGTTTTCACTGTCCTGGCTCACGCACCTCCCGCGCAGTTTTCACTGTCCATGCTCACTCACCTCTCGCGCTGTTTTCAATGTACCGGCTCACTCTCCACTCGCGCTGTTTTCACTGTCCCGGCTCACTCACCTCACGCGCTGTTTTCACTGTCCCAGCTCACTCACCTCTCGCGCTGTTTTCACTGTCCCAGCTCACTCACCTCTCGCGCTGTTTTTAATGTCCCAGCTCACTCACCTCTCGCGCTGTTTTCACAGTCCCGGCTCACTCACCTCCCGTGCTGTTCTCAATGTCCCGGCTCACTCACCTCTCGCGCTGTTTTCAATGTCCAGGCTCACTCACCTCCCGCGCTGTTTTCAAACTCCCGGCTCACTCAGCTCCCGCGCTGTTTTCAATGTCACGGCTCACTCATCTCCCGCACTGTTTTCAATGTCCTGGCTCACTCTCCACACGCGCTGTTTTCACTGCCAATGCTCACTCTCCGCTTCCGCTGTTTTCACTGTCCCGACTAACTCACCACTTGCGCTGTTTTCACTGTCCCGGCTCACTCACCTCGTGCGCTGTTTTCAGTGTCCATGCTCACTCACCTCACGCGCTGTTTTCAATGTCCAGACTCACTCACTTCTCGCGCTTTTTTCTGTGTCCCGGCTCACTCACCTCCCGCGCTGTTTTCACTGTCCCGGCTCACTCACTTCCCGCGCTGTTTTCAATGTCCGGGCTCACGCACCTCTCGCGCTGTTTTCAATTTCCCGGCTCACCAACCTCATTCGCTGTTTTCACTGTCCCGATTCACTCACCTCCTGCGCTCTTTTCAATGTCCCGGCTCACTCACCTCGCGCTGTTTCAATGTCCCGGCTCACACACATCCCGCACTGTTTTCAATGTCCCGGCTCATTCAGCTCCCACGCTGTTTTCAATGTCCCGGCTCACTCAGCTCCCGCGCTCTGTTCAATGTCCTGGCTCACGCTCCATGCACGCTGTTTTCACCGTCCCGGCTCACTCACCTCTCGCGATGTTTTCATTGGCCCGACTCACTCACCTCTCGCGCTGTTTTTAATGTCCCGGCTCACTCACCTCTCGCGCTGTTTTCACTGTCCTGGCTCACTCACCTCCCGCGCTGTTTTCAATGTCCCGGCTCACTCACCTCTCACGCCGTTTTCAATGTCCCGGCTCCCTCACCTCCCGCGCTGTTTTCAAAGTCCCGGCTCACTCAGCTCCCGCGCTGTTTTCAATGTCCCGGCTCCTTCAGCTCCCGCGATGTTTTCACTGTCCCGGCTCACTCAGCTCCCGCGCTGTTTTCACTGTCCGGGCTCACTCACCTCCCGCGCTGTTTTCAACGTCCGGGCTCACTCACCTCTCGCGCCGTTTTCAATGACACGGCTCACTCACCTCTCGCGCTGTTTTCAGTGTTCCGATTCACTCACCTCCCGCGCTGATTTCAATGTGCCGCCTCACTCACCTCTCGCGCTGTTTTCAATATCCCGGCTCACTCACCTGTCGCGATATTTTCAATGTCCCGGCTCACTCACATCTCGCGCTGTTTTCACTGTCCCGGCTCACTCACCTCCCGCGCTGTTTTCACAGTCCCGCCTCATTAACGCCTCGCTGTTTTCAATGACACGGGTCACTCATCTCTCGCGCTGTTTTCAATGTCCCGGCTCACTCACCTCTCGCGCTGTATTTAACCATCCCGGCTCACTCACATCTCGCGCTGTTTTCACAGTCAAGGCTCACTCAACTCCTGCGCTGTTTTCACTATCCCGGCTCACTCACCTCGCGCGCTGCTTTTAATGTCCCGGCTCACTCACCTCTCGCGCTGTTTTCACAGTCCCGGCTCACTCACCTCCCGCGCTGGTCTCAATTTCCCGGCTCACTCACCTTCCGCGCAGTTTTCAAAGTCCCGGCTCACTCAGCTCCCGCGCTGTTTTCAATGTCACGGCTCACTCAGCCCACGCGCTGTTTTCAATGTCCCGGCTCACTCTCCACAGGCGCTGTTTTCACTGTCAGTGCTCACTCTCCGCTTCCGCTGTTTTCACTGTCCCGACAAACTCACCTCTCCCGCTGTTTTCATTGTCCTGGCTCACGCACCTCCCGCGCAGTTTTCACTGTCCATGCTCACTCACCTCTCGCGCTGTTTTCAATGTACCGGCTCACTCTCCACTCGCGCTGTTTTCACTGTCCCGGCTCACTCACTTCACGCGCTGTTTTCACTGTCCCAGCTCACTCACCTCTCCCGCTGTTTTCACTGTCCCAGCTCACTCACCTCTCGCGCTGTTTTTAATGTCCCAGCTCACTCACCTCAAGCGCTGTTTTCACAGTCCCGGCTCACTCACCTCCCGCGCTGTTCTCAATGTCCCGGCTCACTCACCTCTCGCGCTCTTTTCAATGTCCAGGCTCACTCACCTCCCGCGCTGTTTTCAATGTCCCGGCTCCTTCAGCTCCCGCGATGTTTTCACTGTCCCGGCTCACTCAGCTCCCGCGCTGTTTTCAATGTCACGGCTCACTCAGCTCCCGCGTTGTTTTCAATGTCCAGGCTCACTCTCCACACGCGCTGTTTTCACTGTCAATGCTCACTCTCCGCTTCCGCTGTTTTCACTGTCCCGGCTCACTCACCTCTCGCGCTGTTTTCAGTGTCCATGCTCACTCACCTCACGCGCTGTTTTCAATGACCAGACTCACTCACTTCTCGCACTTTTTTCTGTGTCCCGGATCACTCACCTCTCGCGCTATTTTCACTGCCCTGGCTCACTCTGCTCCCGCGCTGTTTTCACTGTCCCGGCTCACTTGCCTCTCACGCTGTTTTGAATGTCCCGGCTCACTCACCTCTCGCGCTGTTTTCACCGTTCCGGCTCACTCACCTCCCGCGCTGTTCTCAATGTCCCGGCTCACTCGCCTCTCGCGCCGTTTTCAATGTCCAGACTCACTCACCTCCCGCGATGTTTTCAAAGTCCCGGCTCACTCAGCTCCCGCGCTGTTTTCAATGTCCCGGCTCACTCTCCACACGCGCTGTTTTCACTGTAAATGCTCACTCTCCACTTCCGCTGTTTTCACTGTTCGGACTAACTCACCACTCGCGCTGTTTTCACTGTCCCTGCTCACTCACCTCTGGCGCTGTTTTCAGTGTCCATGCTCACTCACCTCACATGCTTTTTTCAATGTCCAGACTCACTCACTTCTCGCGCTTTTTTCTGTGTCCCGGCTCACTCACCTCCCGCGCTGTTTTCACTGTCCCGGCTCACTCACCTCCCGCGCTGTTTTCAATGTCCGGGCTCACTCACCTCTCGCGCTGTTTTCAATTTCCCGGCTCACTCACCTCATTCGCTGTTTTCACTGTCCCGATTCGCTCACCTCCTGCGCTTTTTTCAATGTCCCGGCTCACTCACCTCGCGCTGTTTCAATGTCCCGGCTCACACACATCCCGCGCTGTTTTCAATGTCCCGGCTCACTCAGCTCCCACGCTGTTTTCAATGTCCCGGTTCACTCAGCTCCCGGCGCTCTGTTCAATGTCCCGGCTCACGCTCCATGCGGGCTGTTTTCACGTCCCGGCTCACTCACCTCTCGCGATGTTTTCATTGGCCCGGCTCACTCACCTCTCGCGCTGTTTTTAATGTCCCGGCTCACTCACCTCTCGTGCTGTTTTCACTGTCATGGCTCACTCAGCTCCCGCGCTGTTTTCAATGTCCCGGCTCACTCACCTCTCACGCTGTTTTCAATGTCCCGGCTCACTCACCTCCCGCGCTGTTTTCAAAGTCCCGGCTCACTCAGCTCCCGCGCTGTTTTCAATGTCCCGGCTCATTCAGCTCCCGCGATGTTTTCACTGTCCCGGCTCACTCAGCTCCCGCGCTGTTTTGACTGTCCGGGCTCACCCACCTCCCGCGCTGTTTTCAACGTCCGGGCTCACTCACCTCTCGCGCCGTTTTCAATGATCCGGCTCACTCACCTCTCGCGCTGTTTTCAGTGTTCCGATTCACTAACCTCCCGCGCTGTTTTCAATGTCACGGCTCACTCAGCCCACTCGCTGTTTTCAATGTCCCGGCTCACTCTCCACATGCGCTGTTTTCACTGTCAATGCTCACTCTCCGCTTCCGCTGTTTTCACAGTCCCAGCTAACTCACCTCTCCCGTTGCTTTCACTGTCCCAGCTCACTCACCTCTCGAGCTGTTTTCACAGTCCCGGCTCACTCACCTCCCGCGCTGTTCTCAATGTCCCGGCTCACTCACCTCTCGCGCTGTTTTCAATGTCCAGGCTCACTCACCTCCGGCGCTGTTTTCAAAGTCCCGGCTCACTCAGCTCCCGCGCTGTTTTCAATGTCACGGCTCACTCAGCTCCCGCGTTGTTTTCAATGTCCAGGCTCACTCTCCACACGCGCTGTTTTCACTGTCAATGCTCACTCTCCGCTTCCGCTGTTTTCACTGTCCAGACTAACTCGCCACTCGCGCTGTTTTCACTGTCCCGGCTCACTCACCTCTCGCGCTGTTTTCAGTGTCCATGCTCACTCACCTCACGCGCTGTTTTCAATGTCCAGACTCACTCACTTCTCGCGCTTTTTTCTGTGTCCCGGCTCACTCACCTCTCGCGCTATTTTCACTGCCCTGGCTCACTCTGCTCCCGCGCAGTTTTCACTGTCCCGGCTCACTTGCCTCTCACGCTGCTTTCAATGTCCCGGCTCACTCATCTCTCGCGCTGTTTTAACTGTCCCGGCTCACTCAACTCCCGCGCTGTTTTCACTATCCCGGCTCACTCACCTCCCGCGCTGTTTTCACTGTCCCGGCTCACTCACCTCCCGCGCTGTTTTCAACGTACGGGCTCACTCACCTCTCGCGCTGTTTTCAATTTCCCGGATCACTCACCTCACTCGCTGTTTTCACTGTCCCGATTCACTCTCCTCCTGCGCTTTTTTCAATGTCCCGGCTCACTCACCTCGCGCTGTTTCAATGTCCCGGCTCACACACATCCCGCGCAGTTTTCAATGTCCCGGCTCACTCAGCTCCCACGCTGTTTTCAATGTCCCGGCTCACTCAGCTCCCACGCTCTGTTCAATATTCCGGCTCACGCTCCGTGCGCGCTGTTTTCACCGTCCCGGCTCACTCACCTCTCGTGATGTTTTCATTGGCCAGGCTCACTCACCTCTCGCGCTGTTTTCAATGTCCCGGCTCACTCACCTCTCGCGCTGTTTTCACTGTCCCGGCTACTCACCTCCCACGCTGTTTTCAATGTCCCGGCTCACTCACCTCTCGCGCTGTTTTCAATGTCCCGGCTCACTCACCTCCCGCGGTGTTTTCAAAGTCCCGGCTCACTGAGCTCCCGCGCTGTTTTCAATGTCACGGCTCATTCAGCTCCCGCGCTGTTTTCAATGTCCCGGCTCACACTCCACTCGCGCTGTTTTCACTGTCACTGCTCACTCTCCGCTCCCGCTGTTTTCACTGTTCCGACTCACTCACTTCTCGCACTTTTTTCTGTGTCCCGGATCACTCACCTCTCGCGCTATTTTCACTGCCCTGGCTCACTCTGCTCCCGCGCTGTTTTCACTGTCCCGGCTCACTTGCCTCGCACGCTGTTTTGAATGTCCCGGCTCACTCACCTCTCGCGCTATTTTCACTGCCCTGGCTCACTCTGCTCCCGCGCTGTTTTCACTGTCCCGGCTCACTTGCCTCGCACGCTGTTTTCAATGTCCCGGCTCACTCTCCACACGCGCTGTTTTCACTGTAAATGCTCACTCTCCGCTTCCGCTGTTTTCACTGTTCGGACTAACTCACCACTCGCGCTGTTTTCACTGTCCCGGCTCACTCACCTCTCGCGCTGTTTTCAGTGTCCATGCTCACTCACCTCACATGCTTTTTTCAATGTCCAGACTCACTCACTTCTCGCGCTTTTTTCTGTGTCCCGGCTCACTCACCTCCCGCGCTGTATTCACTGTCCCGGCTCACTCAGCTCCCGCGCTGTTTTCACTGTCCCGGCTCACTCCGCTCCCGCGCTGTTTTCACTGTACCGGCTCACTCAGCTCCCGCGCTGTTTTCACTGTCCGGGCTCACTAACCTCCCGCGCTGTCTTCAATGTCCGGGCTCACTCACCTCTCGCGCCGTTTTCAATGACCCGGCTCACTCACCTCTCGCGCTGTTTTCAGTCTCCCGGTTCACTCACCTCCCGCGCTGATTTCAATGTGCCGCCTCACTCACCTCTCGCGCTGATTTCAATGTCCCGGCTCGCTCACCTTCCGCGCTGTTTTCACTGTCCCGGCTCACTCACCTGTCGCGCTATTTTCAATGTCCCGGCTCACTCACATCTCGCGCTGTTTTCACTGTGTCGGCTCACTCACCTCCAGCGCTGTTTTCACTGTCCCGCCTCATTCACCTCTCGCCGCTGTTTTCAATGTCACGGGTCACTCACCTCTCGCGCTGTTTTCAATGTCCCGGCTCACTCACCTCTCGCGCTGTTTTTAACCGTCCCGGCTCACTCACATCTCGCGCTGTTTTCACAGTCCCGGCTCACTCAACTCCTGCGCTGTTTTCGCTATCTCGGCCCACTCACCTCCCGCGCTGTTTTCAATGTACCGGCTCACTCTCCACTCGCGCTGTTTTCACTGTCCCAGCTCACTCACCTCTCGCGCTGTTTTCACCGTTCCGGCTCACTCACCTCCCGCGCTGTTCTCAATGTCCCGGCTCACTCGCCTCTCGCGCCGTTTTCAATGTCCAGACTCACTCACCTCCCGCGATGTTTTCAAAGTCCCGGCTCACTCAGCTCCCGCGCTGTTTTCAATGTCCCGGCTCACTCTCCACACGCGCTGTTTTCACTGTAAATGCTCACTCTCCACTTCCGCTGTTTTCACTGTTCGGACTAACTCACCACTCGCGCTGTTTTCACTGTCCCTGCTCACTCACCTCTGGCGCTGTTTTCAGTGTCCATGCTCACTCACCTCACATGCTTTTTTCAATGTCCAGACTCACTCACTTCTCGCGCTTTTTTCTGTGTCCCGGCTCACTCACCTCCCGCGCTGTTTTCACTGTCCCGGCTCACTCACCTCCCGCGCTGTTTTCAATGTCCGGGCTCACTCACCTCTCGCGCTGTTTTCAATTTCCCGGCTCACTCACCTCATTCGCTGTTTTCACTGTCCCGATTCGCTCACCTCCTGCGCTTTTTTCAATGTCCCGGCTCACTCACCTCGCGCTGTTTCAATGTCCCGGCTCACACACATCCCGCGCTGTTTTCAATGTCCCGGCTCACTCAGCTCCCACGCTGTTTTCAATGTCCCGGTTCACTCAGCTCCCGGCGCTCTGTTCAATGTCCCGGCTCACGCTCCATGCGGGCTGTTTTCACGTCCCGGCTCACTCACCTCTCGCGATGTTTTCATTGGCCCGGCTCACTCACCTCTCGCGCTGTTTTTAATGTCCCGGCTCACTCACCTCTCGTGCTGTTTTCACTGTCATGGCTCACTCAGCTCCCGCGCTGTTTTCAATGTCCCGGCTCACTCACCTCTCACGCTGTTTTCAATGTCCCGGCTCACTCACCTCCCGCGCTGTTTTCAAAGTCCCGGCTCACTCAGCTCCCGCGCTGTTTTCAATGTCCCGGCTCATTCAGCTCCCGCGATGTTTTCACTGTCCCGGCTCACTCAGCTCCCGCGCTGTTTTGACTGTCCGGGCTCACCCACCTCCCGCGCTGTTTTCAACGTCCGGGCTCACTCACCTCTCGCGCCGTTTTCAATGATCCGGCTCACTCACCTCTCGCGCTGTTTTCAGTGTTCCGATTCACTAACCTCCCGCGCTGTTTTCAATGTCACGGCTCACTCAGCCCACTCGCTGTTTTCAATGTCCCGGCTCACTCTCCACATGCGCTGTTTTCACTGTCAATGCTCACTCTCCGCTTCCGCTGTTTTCACAGTCCCAGCTAACTCACCTCTCCCGTTGCTTTCACTGTCCCAGCTCACTCACCTCTCGAGCTGTTTTCACAGTCCCGGCTCACTCACCTCCCGCGCTGTTCTCAATGTCCCGGCTCACTCACCTCTCGCGCTGTTTTCAATGTCCAGGCTCACTCACCTCCGGCGCTGTTTTCAAAGTCCCGGCTCACTCAGCTCCCGCGCTGTTTTCAATGTCACGGCTCACTCAGCTCCCGCGTTGTTTTCAATGTCCAGGCTCACTCTCCACACGCGCTGTTTTCACTGTCAATGCTCACTCTCCGCTTCCGCTGTTTTCACTGTCCAGACTAACTCGCCACTCGCGCTGTTTTCACTGTCCCGGCTCACTCACCTCTCGCGCTGTTTTCAGTGTCCATGCTCACTCACCTCACGCGCTGTTTTCAATGTCCAGACTCACTCACTTCTCGCGCTTTTTTCTGTGTCCCGGCTCACTCACCTCTCGCGCTATTTTCACTGCCCTGGCTCACTCTGCTCCCGCGCAGTTTTCACTGTCCCGGCTCACTTGCCTCTCACGCTGCTTTCAATGTCCCGGCTCACTCATCTCTCGCGCTGTTTTAACTGTCCCGGCTCACTCAACTCCCGCGCTGTTTTCACTATCCCGGCTCACTCACCTCCCGCGCTGTTTTCACTGTCCCGGCTCACTCACCTCCCGCGCTGTTTTCAACGTACGGGCTCACTCACCTCTCGCGCTGTTTTCAATTTCCCGGATCACTCACCTCACTCGCTGTTTTCACTGTCCCGATTCACTCTCCTCCTGCGCTTTTTTCAATGTCCCGGCTCACTCACCTCGCGCTGTTTCAATGTCCCGGCTCACACACATCCCGCGCAGTTTTCAATGTCCCGGCTCACTCAGCTCCCACGCTGTTTTCAATGTCCCGGCTCACTCAGCTCCCACGCTCTGTTCAATATTCCGGCTCACGCTCCGTGCGCGCTGTTTTCACCGTCCCGGCTCACTCACCTCTCGTGATGTTTTCATTGGCCAGGCTCACTCACCTCTCGCGCTGTTTTCAATGTCCCGGCTCACTCACCTCTCGCGCTGTTTTCACTGTCCCGGCTACTCACCTCCCACGCTGTTTTCAATGTCCCGGCTCACTCACCTCTCGCGCTGTTTTCAATGTCCCGGCTCACTCACCTCCCGCGGTGTTTTCAAAGTCCCGGCTCACTGAGCTCCCGCGCTGTTTTCAATGTCACGGCTCATTCAGCTCCCGCGCTGTTTTCAATGTCCCGGCTCACACTCCACTCGCGCTGTTTTCACTGTCACTGCTCACTCTCCGCTCCCGCTGTTTTCACTGTTCCGACTCACTCACTTCTCGCACTTTTTTCTGTGTCCCGGATCACTCACCTCTCGCGCTATTTTCACTGCCCTGGCTCACTCTGCTCCCGCGCTGTTTTCACTGTCCCGGCTCACTTGCCTCGCACGCTGTTTTGAATGTCCCGGCTCACTCACCTCTCGCGCTATTTTCACTGCCCTGGCTCACTCTGCTCCCGCGCTGTTTTCACTGTCCCGGCTCACTTGCCTCGCACGCTGTTTTCAATGTCCCGGCTCACTCTCCACACGCGCTGTTTTCACTGTAAATGCTCACTCTCCGCTTCCGCTGTTTTCACTGTTCGGACTAACTCACCACTCGCGCTGTTTTCACTGTCCCGGCTCACTCACCTCTCGCGCTGTTTTCAGTGTCCATGCTCACTCACCTCACATGCTTTTTTCAATGTCCAGACTCACTCACTTCTCGCGCTTTTTTCTGTGTCCCGGCTCACTCACCTCCCGCGCTGTATTCACTGTCCCGGCTCACTCAGCTCCCGCGCTGTTTTCACTGTCCCGGCTCACTCCGCTCCCGCGCTGTTTTCACTGTACCGGCTCACTCAGCTCCCGCGCTGTTTTCACTGTCCGGGCTCACTAACCTCCCGCGCTGTCTTCAATGTCCGGGCTCACTCACCTCTCGCGCCGTTTTCAATGACCCGGCTCACTCACCTCTCGCGCTGTTTTCAGTCTCCCGGTTCACTCACCTCCCGCGCTGATTTCAATGTGCCGCCTCACTCACCTCTCGCGCTGATTTCAATGTCCCGGCTCGCTCACCTTCCGCGCTGTTTTCACTGTCCCGGCTCACTCACCTGTCGCGCTATTTTCAATGTCCCGGCTCACTCACATCTCGCGCTGTTTTCACTGTGTCGGCTCACTCACCTCCAGCGCTGTTTTCACTGTCCCGCCTCATTCACCTCTCGCCGCTGTTTTCAATGTCACGGGTCACTCACCTCTCGCGCTGTTTTCAATGTCCCGGCTCACTCACCTCTCGCGCTGTATTTAACCGTCCCGGCTCACTCACATCTCGCGCTGTTTTCACAGTCCCGGCTCACTCAACTCCTGCGCTGTTTTCGCTATCTCGGCCCACTCACCTCCCGCGCTGTTTTCAATGTACCGGCTCACTCTCCACTCGCGCTGTTTTCACTGTCCCAGCTCACTCACCTCTCGCGCTGTTTTACTGTCCCAGCTCACTCACCTCTCGCGCTGTTTTGAATGTCCCGGCTCACTCACCTCTCGCGCTGTTTTCACCGTCCCGGCTCACTCACCTCCCGCGCTGTTCTCAATGTCCCGGCTCACTCACCTCTCGCGCTGTTTTCAATGTCCAGGCTCACTCACCTCCCGCGATGTTTTCAAAGTCCCGGCTCTCTCAGCTCCCGCGCTGATTTCAATGTCCCGGCTCACTCTCCACACGCGCTGTTTTCACTTTAAATGCTCACTCTCCGCTTCCGCTGTTTTCACTGTTCGGACTAACTCACCACTCGCGCTGTTTTCACTGTCCTGGCTCACTCACCTCTCGCGTTGTTTTCAGTGTCCATGCTCACTCACCTCACGCGCTTTTTTCAATGTCCAGACTCACTCACTTCTCGCGCTTTTTTCTGTGTCCCGGCTCACTCACCTCTCGCGCTATTTTCACTGCCCTGGCTCACTCTGCTCCCGCGATGTTTTCACTGTCCCGGCTCACTTGCCTCTCACGCTGCTTTCAATGTCCCGGCTCACTCACCTCTCGCGCGGTTTTCAATTTCCCGGCTCACTCACCTCCCGCGCTGTTTTCAATGTGCCGGCTCACTCAGCTCCCGCGCTGTTTTCAATGTCACGACTCACTCAGCTCCCGCGCTGTTTTCAATGTCCTGGCTCACTCTCCACAGGCGCTGTTTTCACTGTCAATGCTCACTCTCCGCTTCCGCTGTTTTCACTGTCCCGACAAACTCACCTCACCCGCTGTTTTCACTGTCCTGGCTCACGCACCTCCCGCGCAGTTTTCACTGTCCATGCTCACTCACCTCTCGCGCTGTTTTCAATGTACCGGCTCACTCTCCACTCGCGCTGTTTTCACTGTCCCGGCTCACTCACCTCACGCGCTGTTTTCACTGTCCCAGCTCACTCACCTCTCGCGCTGTTTTCACTGTCCCAGCTCACTCACCTCTCGCGCTGTTTTTAATGTCCCAGCTCACTCACCTCTCGCGCTGTTTTCACAGTCCCGGCTCACTCACCTCCCGCGCTGTTCTCAATGTCCCGGCTCACTCACCTCTCGCGCTGTTTTCAATGTCCAGGCTCACTCACCTCCCGCGCTGTTTTCAAAGTCCCGGCTCACTCAGCTCCCGCGCTGTTTTCAATGTCACGGCTCACTCATCTCCCGCACTGTTTTCAATGTCCTGGCTCACTCTCCACACGCGCTGTTTTCACTGCCAATGCTCACTCTCCGCTTCCGCTGTTTTCACTGTCCCGACTAACTCACCACTTGCGCTGTTTTCACTGTCCCGGCTCACTCACCTCGTGCGCTGTTTTCAGTGTCCATGCTCACTCACCTCACGCGCTGTTTTCAATGTCCAGACTCACTCACTTCTCGCGCTTTTTTCTGTGTCCCGGCTCACTCACCTCCCGCGCTGTTTTCACTGTCCCGGCTCACTCACTTCCCGCGCTGTTTTCAATGTCCGGGCTCACTCACCTCTCGCGCTGTTTTCAATTTCCCGGCTCACCAACCTCATTCGCTGTTTTCACTGTCCCGATTCACTCACCTCCTGCGCTCTTTTCAATGTCCCGGCTCACTCACCTCGCGCTGTTTCAATGTCCCGGCTCACACACATCCCGCACTGTTTTCAATGTCCCGGCTCATTCAGCTCCCACGCTGTTTTCAATGTCCCGGCTCACTCAGCTCCCGCGCTCTGTTCAATGTCCTGGCTCACGCTCCATGCACGCTGTTTTCACCGTCCCGGCTCACTCACCTCTCGCGATGTTTTCATTGGCCCGGCTCACTCACCTCTCGCGCTGTTTTTAATGTCCCGGCTCACTCACCTCTCGCGCTGTTTTCACTGTCCTGGCTCACTCACCTCCCGCGCTGTTTTCAATGTCCCGGCTCACTCACCTCTCACGCCGTTTTCAATGTCCCGGCTCCCTCACCTCCCGCGCTGTTTTCAAAGTCCCGGCTCACTCAGCTCCCGCGCTGTTTTCAATGTCCCGGCTCCTTCAGCTCCCGCGATGTTTTCACTGTCCCGGCTCACTCAGCTCCCGCGCTGTTTTCACTGTCCGGGCTCACTCACCTCCCGCGCTGTTTTCAACGTCCGGGCTCACTCACCTCTCGCGCCGTTTTCAATGACACGGCTCACTCACCTCTCGCGCTGTTTTCAGTGTTCCGATTCACTCACCTCCCGCGCTGATTTCAATGTGCCGCCTCACTCACCTCTCGCGCTGTTTTCAATATCCCGGCTCACTCACCTGTCGCGATATTTTCAATGTCCCGGCTCACTCACATCTCGCGCTGTTTTCACTGTCCCGGCTCACTCACCTCCCGCGCTGTTTTCACAGTCCCGCCTCATTAACGCCTCGCTGTTTTCAATGACACGGGTCACTCATCTCTCGCGCTGTTTTCAATGTCCCGGCTCACTCACCTCTCGCGCTGTATTTAACCATCCCGGCTCACTCACATCTCGCGCTGTTTTCACAGTCAAGGCTCACTCAACTCCTGCGCTGTTTTCACTATCCCGGCTCACTCACCTCGCGCGCTGCTTTTAATGTCCCGGCTCACTCACCTCTCGCGCTGTTTTCACAGTCCCGGCTCACTCACCTCCCGCGCTGGTCTCAATTTCCCGGCTCACCCACCTCCCGCGCAGTTTTCAAAGTCCCGGCTCACTCAGCTCCCGCGCTGTTTTCAATGTCACGGCTCACTCAGCCCACGCGCTGTTTTCAATGTCCCGGCTCACTCTCCACAGGCGCTGTTTTCACTGTCAGTGCTCACTCTCCGCTTCCGCTGTTTTCACTGTCCCGACAAACTCACCTCTCCCGCTGTTTTCATTGTCCTGGCTCACGCACCTCCCGCGCAGTTTTCACTGTCCATGCTCACTCACCTCTCGCGCTGTTTTCAATGTACCGGCTCACTCTCCACTCGCGCTGTTTTCACTGTCCCGGCTCACTCACTTCACGCGCTGTTTTCACTGTCCCAGCTCACTCACCTCTCCCGCTGTTTTCACTGTCCCAGCTCACTCACCTCTCGCGCTGTTTTTAATGTCCCAGCTCACTCACCTCAAGCGCTGTTTTCACAGTCCCGGCTCACTCACCTCCCGCGCTGTTCTCAATGTCCCGGCTCACTCACCTCTCGCGCTCTTTTCAATGTCCAGGCTCACTCACCTCCCGCGCTGTTTTCAATGTCCCGGCTCCTTCAGCTCCCGCGATGTTTTCACTGTCCCGGCTCACTCAGCTCCCGCGCTGTTTTCAATGTCACGGCTCACTCAGCTCCCGCGTTGTTTTCAATGTCCAGGCTCACTCTCCACACGCGCTGTTTTCACTGTCAATGCTCACTCTCCGCTTCCGCTGTTTTCACTGTCCCGACTAACTCACCACTCGCGCTGTTTTCACTGTCCCGGCTCACTCACCTCTCGCGCTGTTTTCAGTGTCCATGCTCACTCACCTCACGCGCTGTTTTCAATGACCAGACTCACTCACTTCTCGCACTTTTTTCTGTGTCCCGGATCACTCACCTCTCGCGCTATTTTCACTGCCCTGGCTCACTCTGCTCCCGCGCTGTTTTCACTGTCCCGGCTCACTTGCCTCTCACGCTGTTTTGAATGTCCCGGCTCACTCACCTCTCGCGCTGTTTTCACCGTTCCGGCTCACTCACCTCCCGCGCTGTTCTCAATGTCCCGGCTCACTCGCCTCTCGCGCCGTTTTCAATGTCCAGACTCACTCACCTCCCGCGATGTTTTCAAAGTCCCGGCTCACTCAGCTCCCGCGCTGTTTTCAATGTCCCGGCTCACTCTCCACACGCGCTGTTTTCACTGTAAATGCTCACTCTCCACTTCCGCTGTTTTCACTGTTCGGACTAACTCACCACTCGCGCTGTTTTCACTGTCCCTGCTCACTCACCTCTGGCGCTGTTTTCAGTGTCCATGCTCACTCACCTCACATGCTTTTTTCAATGTCCAGACTCACTCACTTCTCGCGCTTTTTTCTGTGTCCCGGCTCACTCACCTCCCGCGCTGTTTTCACTGTCCCGGCTCACTCACCTCCCGCGCTGTTTTCAATGTCCGGGCTCACTCACCTCTCGCGCTGTTTTCAATTTCCCGGCTCACTCACCTCATTCGCTGTTTTCACTGTCCCGATTCGCTCACCTCCTGCGCTTTTTTCAATGTCCCGGCTCACTCACCTCGCGCTGTTTCAATGTCCCGGCTCACACACATCCCGCGCTGTTTTCAATGTCCCGGCTCACTCAGCTCCCACGCTGTTTTCAATGTCCCGGTTCACTCAGCTCCCGGCGCTCTGTTCAATGTCCCGGCTCACGCTCCATGCGGGCTGTTTTCACGTCCCGGCTCACTCACCTCTCGCGATGTTTTCATTGGCCCGGCTCACTCACCTCTCGCGCTGTTTTTAATGTCCCGGCTCACTCACCTCTCGTGCTGTTTTCACTGTCATGGCTCACTCAGCTCCCGCGCTGTTTTCAATGTCCCGGCTCACTCACCTCTCACGCTGTTTTCAATGTCCCGGCTCACTCACCTCCCGCGCTGTTTTCAAAGTCCCGGCTCACTCAGCTCCCGCGCTGTTTTCAATGTCCCGGCTCATTCAGCTCCCGCGATGTTTTCACTGTCCCGGCTCACTCAGCTCCCGCGCTGTTTTGACTGTCCGGGCTCACCCACCTCCCGCGCTGTTTTCAACGTCCGGGCTCACTCACCTCTCGCGCCGTTTTCAATGATCCGGCTCACTCACCTCTCGCGCTGTTTTCAGTGTTCCGATTCACTAACCTCCCGCGCTGTTTTCAATGTCACGGCTCACTCAGCCCACTCGCTGTTTTCAATGTCCCGGCTCACTCTCCACATGCGCTGTTTTCACTGTCAATGCTCACTCTCCGCTTCCGCTGTTTTCACAGTCCCAGCTAACTCACCTCTCCCGTTGCTTTCACTGTCCCAGCTCACTCACCTCTCGAGCTGTTTTCACAGTCCCGGCTCACTCACCTCCCGCGCTGTTCTCAATGTCCCGGCTCACTCACCTCTCGCGCTGTTTTCAATGTCCAGGCTCACTCACCTCCGGCGCTGTTTTCAAAGTCCCGGCTCACTCAGCTCCCGCGCTGTTTTCAATGTCACGGCTCACTCAGCTCCCGCGTTGTTTTCAATGTCCAGGCTCACTCTCCACACGCGCTGTTTTCACTGTCAATGCTCACTCTCCGCTTCCGCTGTTTTCACTGTCCAGACTAACTCGCCACTCGCGCTGTTTTCACTGTCCCGGCTCACTCACCTCTCGCGCTGTTTTCAGTGTCCATGCTCACTCACCTCACGCGCTGTTTTCAATGTCCAGACTCACTCACTTCTCGCGCTTTTTTCTGTGTCCCGGCTCACTCACCTCTCGCGCTTTTTTCACTGCCCTGGCTCACTCTGCTCCCGCGCAGTTTTCACTGTCCCGGCTCACTTGCCTCTCACGCTGCTTTCAATGTCCCGGCTCACTCATCTCTCGCGCTGTTTTAACTGTCCCGGCTCACTCAACTCCCGCGCTGTTTTCACTATCCCGGCTCACTCACCTCCCGCGCTGTTTTCACTGTCCCGGCTCACTCACCTCCCGCGCTGTTTTCAACGTACGGGCTCACTCACCTCTCGCGCTGTTTTCAATTTCCCGGATCACTCACCTCACTCGCTGTTTTCACTGTCCCGATTCACTCTCCTCCTGCGCTTTTTTCAATGTCCCGGCTCACTCACCTCGCGCTGTTTCAATGTCCCGGCTCACACACATCCCGCGCTGTTTTCAATGTCCCGGCTCACTCAGCTCCCACGCTGTTTTCAATGTCCCGGCTCACTCAGCTCCCACGCTCTGTTCAATATCCCGGCTCACGCTCCGTGCGCGCTGTTTTCACCGTCCCGGCTCACTCACCTCTCGTGATGTTTTCATTGGCCAGGCTCACTCACCTCTCGCGCTGTTTTTAATGTCCCGGCTCACTCACCTCTCGCGCTGTTTTCACTGTCCCGGCTACTCACCTCCCACGCTGTTTTCAATGTCCCGGCTCACTCACCTCTCGCGCTGTTTTCAATGTCCCGGCTCACTCACCTCCCGCGGTGTTTTCAAAGTCCCGGCTCACTGAGCTCCCGCGCTGTTTTCAATGTCACGGCTCATTCAGCTCCCGCGCTGTTTTCAATGTCCCGGCTCACACTCCACTCGCGCTGTTTTCACTGTCACTGCTCACTCTCCGCTCCCGCTGTTTTCACTGTTCCGACTCACTCACTTCTCGCACTTTTTTCTGTGTCCCGGATCACTCACCTCTCGCGCTATTTTCACTGCCCTGGCTCACTCTGCTCCCGCGCTGTTTTCACTGTCCCGGCTCACTTGCCTCGCACGCTGTTTTGAATGTCCCGGCTCACTCACCTCTCGCGCTATTTTCACTGCCCTGGCTCACTCTGCTCCCGCGCTGTTTTCACTGTCCCGGCTCACTTGCCTCGCACGCTGTTTTCAATGTCCCGGCTCACTCTCCACACGCGCTGTTTTCACTGTAAATGCTCACTCTCCGCTTCCGCTGTTTTCACTGTTCGGACTAACTCACCACTCGCGCTGTTTTCACTGTCCCGGCTCACTCACCTCTCGCGCTGTTTTCAGTGTCCATGCTCACTCACCTCACATGCTTTTTTCAATGTCCAGACTCACTCACTTCTCGCGCTTTTTTCTGTGTCCCGGCTCACTCACCTCCCGCGCTGTATTCACTGTCCCGGCTCACTCACCTCCCGCGCTGTTTTCAATGTCCGACCTCACTCACCTCTCGCGCTGTTTTCAATTTCCCGGCTCACTCACCTCATTCGCTGTTTTCACTGTCCCGATTCGCTCACCTCCTGCGCTTTTTTCAATGTCCCGGCTCACTCACCTCGCGCTGTTTCAATGTCCCGGCTCACACACATCCTGCGCTGTTTTCAATGTCCCGGCTCACTCAGCTCCCACGCTGTTTTCAATGTCCCGGTTCACTCAGCTCCCGGCGCTCTGTTCAATGTCCCGGCTCACGCTCCATGCGGGCTGTTTTCACCGTCCCGGCTCACTCACCTCTCGCGCTGTTTTTAATGTCCCGGCTCACTCACCTCTCGTGCTGTTTTCACTGTCATGGCTCACTCAGCTCCCGCGCTGTTTTCAATGTCCCGGCTCACTCACCTCTCACGCTGTTTTCAATGTCCCGGCTCACTCACCTCCCGCGCTGTTTTCAAAGTCCAGGCTCACTCATCTCCCGCGCTGTTTTCAATGTCCCGGCTCATTCAGCTCCCGCGATGTTTTCACTGTCCCGACTCACTCAGCTCCCGCGCTGTTTTCACTGTCCGGGCTCACTCACCTCCCGCGCTGTTTTCAACGTCCGGGCTCACTCACCTCTCGCGCCGTTTTCAATGATCCGGCTCACTCACCTCTCGCGCTGTTTTCAGTGTTCCGATTCACTAACCTCCCGCGCTGATTTCAATGTGCCGCTTCACTCAGCTCCCGCGCTGTTTTCACTGTCCGGGCTCACTCACCTCCCGCGCTGTTTTCACTGTCCCGGCTCACTCACGTCCCGCGCTGTTTTCAATGTCCGGGCTCACTCACCTCTCGCGCTGTTTTCAATTTCCCGGCTCACTCACCTCATTCGCTGTTTTCACTGTCCCGATTCGCTCACCTCCTGCGCTTTTTTCAATGTCCCGGCTCACTCACCTCGCGCTGTTTCAATGTCCCGGCTCACACACATCCCGCGCTGTTTTCAATGTCCCGGCTCACTCAGCTCCCACGCTGTTTTCAATGTCCCGGCTCACTCAGCTCCCGCGCTCTGTTCAATGTCCCGGCTCACGCTCCATGCGGGCTGTTTTCACCGTCCCGGCTCACTCACCTCTCGCGATGTTTTCATTGGCCCGGTCACTCACCTCTCGCGCTGTTTTTAATGTCCCGGCTCACTCACCTCTCGCGCTGTTTTCACTGTCATGGCTCACTCAGCTCCCGCGCTGTTTTCAATGTCCCGGCTCACTCACCTCTCACGCTGTTTTCAATGTCCCGGCTCACTCACCTCCCGCGCTGTTTTCAAAGTCCCGGCTCACTCAGCTCCCGCGCTGTTTTCAATGTCCCGGCTCATTCAGCTCCCGCGATGTTTTCACTGTCCCGGCTCACTCAGCTCCCGCGCTGTTTTCACTGTCCGGGCTCACTCACCTCCCGCGCTGTTTTCAACGTCCGGGCTCACTCACCTCTTGCGCCGTTTTCAATGACCCGGCTCACTCACCTCTCGCGCTGTATTTAACCATCCCGGCTCACTCACCTCTCGCGCTGTTTTCACAGTCCCGGCTCACTCAACTCCTGCGCTGTTTTCACTATCCCGGCTCACTCACCTCTCGCGCTGTTTACAATGTACCGGCTCACTCTCCACTCGCGCTGTTTTCACTGTCCAGGCTCACTCACCTCCCACGCTGTTTTCACAGTCCCAGCTCACTCACCTCTCGCGCTGTTTTCACTGTCCCAGCTCACACACCTCTCGCGCTGTTTTTAATGTCCCGGCTCACTCACCTCTCGCGCTGTTTTCACAGTCCCGGCTAACTCACCTCCCGCGCTGTTCTCAATGTCCCGGCTCACTCACCTCTCGCGCTGTTTTCAATGTCCAGGCTCACTCACCTCCCACGTAGTTTTCAAAGTCCCGGCTCACTCAGCTCCCGCGCCGTTTTCAATGTCACGGCTCACTCAGCCCACGCGCTGTTTTCAATGTCCCGGCTCACTCTCCACATGCGCTGTTTTCACTGTCAATGCTCACTCTCCGCTTCCGCTGTTTTCACAGTCCCGACAAACTCACCTCTCCCGCTGTTTTCACTGCCCTGGCTCACGCACCTCCCGCGCAGTTTTCACTGTCCATGCTCACTCACCTCTCGCGCTGTTTTCACTCTCCCGGCTCACTCACCTCACGCGCTCTTTTGACTGTCCCAGCTCACTCACCTATCCCGTTGCTTTCACTGTCCCAGCTCACTCACCTCTCGCGCTGTGTTCACAGTCCCGGCTCACTCACCTCCCGCGCTGTTCTCAATGTCCCGGCTCACTCACCTCTCGCGCTGTTTTCAATGTCCAGGCTCACTCACCTCCCGCGCAGTTTTCAAAGTCCCGGCTCACTCAGCTCCCGCGCTGTTTTCAATGTCACGGCTCACTCAGCTCCCGCGTTGTTTTCAATGTCCAGGCTCACTCTCCACACGCGCTGTTTTCACTGTCAACGCTCACTCTCCGCTTCCGCTGTTTTCACTGTCCAGACTAACTCACCACTCGCGCTGTTTTCACTGTCCCGGCTCACTCACCTCTCGCGCTGTTTTCAGGGTCCATGCTCACTCACCTCACGCGCTGTTTTCAATGTCCAGACTCACTCACTTCTCGCGCTTTTTTCTGTGTCCCGGCTCACTCACCTCTCGCGCTATTTTCACTGCCCTGGCTCACTCTGCTCCCGCGCAGTTTTCACTGTCCCGGCTCACTTGCCTCTCACGCTGCTTTCAATGTCCCGGCTCACTCATCTCTCGCGCTGTTTTAACTGTCCCGGCTCACTCAACTCCCGCGCTGTTTTCACTATCCCGGCTCACTCACCTCCCGCGCTGTTTTCACTGTCCCGGCTCACTCACCTCCCGCGCTGTTTTCAATGTACGGGCTCACTCACCTCTCGCGCTATTTTCAATTTCCCGGATCACTCACCTCACTCGCTGTTTTCCCTGTCCCGATTCACTCTCCTCCTGCGCTTTTTTCAATGTCCCCGCTCACTCACCTCGCGCTGTTTCAATGTCCCGGCTCACACACATCCCGCGCTGTTTTCAATGTCCCGGCTCACTCAGCTCCCACGCTGTTTTCAATGTCCCGGCTCACTCAGCTCCCACGCTCTGTTCAATATCCCGGCTCACGCTCCGTGCGCGCTGTTTTCACCGTCCCGGCTCACTCACCTCTCGTGATGTTTTCATTGGCCAGGCTCACTCACCTCTCGCGCTGTTTTTAATGTCCAGGCTCACTCACCTCTCGCGCTTTTTTCTATGTCCCGTTTCACTCACCTCTCGCGCTATTTTCGCTGTCCCGGCTCACTCAGCTCCCGCGCTGTTTTCACTGTCCCGGCTCACTTGCCTCTCGCGCTGCTTTCAAAGGCCCGGCTCACTGACATCCCGCGCTGATTTCAATGTCCCGGCTCACTCAGCTCCAGCGCTGTTTTCAAAGTCCCGGCTCACTCAGCTCCCGCGCTGTTTTCAATGTCCCTGCTCACTCAGCTGCCGCGCTGTTTTCAATGTACCGGCTCACTCACCTCTCGCGCTGTTTTCACTGTCATTGCTCACTCTCCGCTCCCGCTGCTTTCACTGTCCCGAATAACTCATCTCTCCAGATGTTTTCACTGTCCCGGCTCACTCACCTCTCGCGCTGTTTTCACTGTCCCGGCTCACTCACCTCTCGCGCTGTTTTCAATGTCCATGCTCACTCACCTCACGCGCTGTTTTCAATGTCCCGGCTCACTCAGCTCCCGCGCTGTTTTCAATGTCCCGGCTCACTCTCCACTCGCGCTGTTTTCACTGTCACTGCTCACTCTCCGCTCCCGCTTTGTTCACTGTCATGGCTCACTCACCTCCCGCGCTGTTTTCACTGTCCCGGCTCACTAACCTTTCGCGCTGTTTTCACTGTCCCGGCTCACTCACCTCTCGCGCTGTTTTCAATGTCCAGGCTCACTCACCTCGCGCGCTTTTTTCAATGTCCAGGCTCACTCACCTCTCGCGCTATTTTCAATGTCCCGGCTCACTCACATCTCGCGATGTTTTCACTCTCCCGGCTCACTCACCTCCCGCGCTGTTTTCACTGTCCCGGCTCATTCACCTCGCGCGCTGTTTTCAATGTCATGGGTCACTCACCTCTTGCGCTGTTTTCAACTTTCAATGCCCCGGCTCACTCACCTCTCGCGCTGTATTTAACCGTCCCGGCTCACTCACCTCTCGCGCTGTATTCACAGTCCCGGCTCACTCAACTCCTGCGGTGTTTTCACTATCACGGCTCACTCACCTCTCGCACTGTTTTCAATGTACCGGCTCACTCTCCACTCGCGCTGTTTTCACTGTCCCGACTAACTCACCTCTCCCGCTGTTTTCACTGCCCTGGCTCACGCACCTCCCGCGCAGTTTTCACTGTCCCGGCTCACTCACCTCTCGCGCTGTTTTCAATGTACCGGCTCACTCACCTCTCGCGCTGTTTTCAATGTCCAGGCTCACTCACCTCCAGCGCTGTTTTCAATGTCCAGACTCACTCACTTCTCGCACTTTTTTCTGTGTCTTGGCTCACTCACCTCTCGCGCTATTTTCACTGCCCTGGCTCACTCTGCTTCCGCGCTGTTTTCACTGTCCCGGCTCACTTGCCTCTCGCGCTGCTTTCAATTTCCCGACTCACTCACATACCGCGCTGATTTCAATGTCCTGGCTCACTCAGCTCCCGCGCTGTTTTCCATGTCCCGGCTCACTCAGCTCCCGCGCTGTTTTCAATGTCCCTGCTCACTCAGCTCCCGCGCTGTTTTCAATGTCCCGGCTCACTCACCTATCGCGCTGTTTTCACTGTCACTGCTCACTCTCCGCTCCCGCTGCTTTCACTGTCCCGAATTACTCACCTCTCCAGCTGTTTTCACTGTCCCGGCTCACTCACCTCTCGCGCTGTTTTCACTGTCCCGGCTCACTTACCTCTCGCGCTGTTTTCAATGTCCATGCTCACTCACCTCACGCGCTGTTTTCAATGTCCCGGCTCACTCAACTCGCGCGCTGTTTTAAATGTCCCGGCTCACTCTCCACTCGCGCTGTTTTCACTGTGACTGCTCACTCACCTCACGCGCTGTTTTTAATGTCCCGGCTCACTCAGCTCCCGCGCTGTTTTCAATGTCCCGGCTCACTCACCTCTCGCGCTGTTTTCACTGTCACTGCTCACTCTCCGCTCCCGCTGCTTTCACTGTCTCGAATTATTCACCACTCCAGCTGTTTTCACTGTCCCGGCTCACTCACCTCTCGCGCTGTTTTCACTGTCCCGGCTCACTCACCTCTCGCGCTGTTTTCAATGTCCATGCTCACTCTCCTCATGCACTGTATTCAATGTCCCGGCTCACTCAGCTCCCGCGCTGTTTTCAATGTCCCGGCTCACTCTCCACTCGCGCTGTTTTCACTGTCACTGCTCACTCTCCGCTCCCGTTGTTTTCCCTGTCCCGGCTCACTCACCTCTCGCGCTGTTTTCAATGTCCATGCTCACTCACCTCACGCGCTGTTTTCAATGTCCCGGCTCACTCAGTTCCCGCGCTGTTTTCAATGTCCCGGCTCACTCACCTCTCGCGCTGTTTTCACTGTCACTGCTCACTCTCCGCTCCCGCTGCTTTCACTGTCCCGAATTACTCACCTCTCCAGTTGTTTTCACTGTCCCGGCTCACTCACCTCTCGAACTGTTTTCACTGTCCCGGCTCACTCACCTCTCGCGCTGTTTTCAATGTCCATGCTCACACACCTCACGCGCTGTTTTCAATGTCCCGGCTCACTCAGCTCCCGCGCTGTTTTCAATGTCCCGGCTCACTCTCAACTCGCGCTGTTTTCACTGTCACTGCTCACTCTCCGCTCCCGCTGTTTTCCCTGGCCCGGCTCACTCACCTCTCGCGCTGTTTTCAATGACCATGCTCACTCACCTCACGCGCTGTTTTCAATGTCCCGGCTCACTCAGCTCCCGCGCTGTTTTCAATGTCCCGGCTCACTCTCCACTCGCGCTGTTTTCACTGTCCCGGCTCACTCACCTCTCGCGCTGTTTTCAATGTCCAGGCTCACTCACCTCACGCGCTTTTTTCATTGTCCAGGCTCACTCTCCTCTCGCGCTTTTTTCTATGTCCCGGCTCACTCACCTCTCGCGCTATTTTCACTGTCCCCGCTCACTCAGCCCAGGCGCTGATTCCACTGTGCCTGCTCACTTGCCTCTCACGGTGCTTTCAATGTCCCGGCTCACTCACCTCTCGCGCTGTTTTCAATTTCCCGGCTCACTCACCTCCCGCACTGTTTTCACTGTCGCGGCTCACTCAGCTCCCGCGCTATTTTCACTATCCCGGCTCACTCAGATCCCGCGCTGTTTTCACTGTCCCGGCTCACTCACCTCCCGCGCTGTTTTCAATGTCCGGGCTCACTAAGCTCTCGCGCCTTTTTCAATGACCCGGCTCACTCACCTCTCGCGCTGTTTTCACTGTCCCGGCTCACTCACCTCTCGCGCTGTTTTCAATGTCCATGCTCACACACCTCACGCGCTGTTTTCAATGTCCCGGCTCACTCACCTCTCGCGCTGTTTTCAATGTCCATGCTCACACACCTCACGCGCTGTTTTCAATGTCCCGGCTCACACAGCTCCCGCGCTGTTTTCCCTGTCCCGGCTCACTCACCTCTCGCGCTGTTTTCAATGTCCATGCTCACTCACCTCACGCGCTGTTTTCAATGTCCCGGCTCACTCAGCTCCCGCGCTGTTTTCAATGTCCCGGCTCACTCTCCACTCGCGCTGTTTTCACTGTCCCGGCTCACTCACCTCTCGCGCTGTTTTCAATGTCCAGGCTCACTCACCTCACGCGCTTTTTTCATTGTCCAGGCTCACTCTCCTCTCGCGCTTTTTTCTATGTCCCGGCTCACTCACCTATCGCGCTATTTTCACTGTCCCCGCTCACTCAGCCCAGGCGCTGATTCCACTGTGCCTGCTCACTTGCCTCTCACGGTGCTTTCAATGTCCCGGCTCACTCACCTCTCGCGCTGTTTTCAATTTCCCGGCTCACTCACCTCCCGCACTGTTTTCACTGTCGCGGCTCACTCAGCTCCCGCGCTATTTTCACTATCCCGGCTCACTCAGATCCCGCGCTGTTTTCACTGTCCCGGCTCACTCACCTCCCGCGCTGTTTTCAATGTCCGGGCTCACTAAGCTCTCGCGCCTTTTTCAATGACCCGGCTCACTCACCTCTCGCGCTGTTTTCACTGTCCCGGCTCACTCACCTCTCGCGCTGTTTTCAATGTCCATGCTCACACACCTCACGCGCTGTTTTCAATGTCCCGGCTCACTCACCTCTCGCGCTGTTTTCAATGTCCATGCTCACACACCTCACGCGCTGTTTTCAATGTCCCGGCTCACTCAGCTCCCGCGCTGTTTTCCCTGTCCCGGCTCACTCACCTCTCCCGCTGTTTTCAATGTCCATGCTCACTCACCTCACGCGCTGTTTTCAATGTCCCGGCTCACTCAGCTCCCGCGCTGTTTTCAATGTCCCGGCTCACTCTCCACTCGCGCTGTTTTCACTGTCCCGGCTCACTTGCCTCTCACGCTGTTTTGAATGTCCAGGCTCACTCACCTCTTGCGCTGTTTTCACCGTCCCGGCTCACTCACCTCCCGTGCTGTTCTCAATGTCCCGGCTCACTCGACTCTCGCGCCGTTTTCAATGTCCAGGCTCACTCACCTCTCGCGCTGTTTTCAATGTCCATGCTCACACACCTCACGCGCTGTTTTCAATGTCCCGGCTCACTCACCTCTCGCGCTGTTTTCAATGTCCATGCTCACACACCTCACGCGTTGTTTTCAATGTCCCGGCTCACTCAGCTCCCGCGCTGTTTTCCCTGTCCCGGCTCACTCACCTCTCGCGCTGTTTTCAATGTCCATGCTCACTCACCTCACGCGCTGTTTTCAATGTCCCGGCTCACTCAGCTCCCGCGCTGTTTTCAATGTCCCGGCTCACTCTCCACTCGCGCTGTTTTCACTGTCCCGGCTCACTCACCTCTCGCGCTGTTTTCAATGTCCAGGCTCACTCACCTCACGCGCTTTTTTCATTGTCCAGGCTCACTCTCCTCTCGCGCTTTTTTCTATGTCCCGGCTCACTCACCTCTCGCGCTATTTTCACTGTCCCCGCTCACTCAGCCCAGGCGCTGTTTCCACTGTCCCTGCTCACTTGCCTCTCACGCTGTTTCCACTGTCCCTGCTCACTTGCCTCTCACGGTGCTTTCAATGTCCCGGCTCACTCACCTCTCGCGCTGTTTTCAATTTCCCGGCTCACTCACCTCCCGCGCTGTTTTCACTGTCGCGGCTCACTCAGCTCCCGCGCTATTTTCACTATCCCGGCTCACTCACCTCCCGCGCTGATTTCAATGTGCCGCCTCACTCACCTCTCGCGCTGTTTTCAATGTCCCGGCTCACTAACCTTCCGCGCTGTTTTCACTGTCCCAGCTCACTCACCTGTCGCGCTATTTTCAATGTCCCGGCTCATTCACATCTCGCGCTGTTTTCACTGTCCCGGCTCACTCACCTCTCGCGCTGTTTTCAATGTCCCGGCTCACTCACCTCTCGCGCTGTATTTAACCGTCCCGGCTCACTCACCTCTCGCGCTGTTTTCACAGTCCCGGCTCACTCAACGCCTGCGCTGTTTTCACTATCCCGGCTCACTCACCTCTTGCGCTGTTTTCAATGTACCGGCTCACTCTCCACTCGCTCTGCTTTCACTGCCCCGGCTCACTCACCTCCCGCGCTGTTTTCACTGTCCCAGCTCACTCACCTCTCGCGCTGTTTTCACTGTCCCAGCTCACTCGCCTCTCGCGCTGTTTTTAATGTCCCGGCTCACTCACCTCTCGCGCTGTTTTCAATGTCCCGGCTCACTCACCTCTCGCGCTGTTTTCAATGTCCAGGCTCACTCACCTCCCGCGCTGTTTTCAAAATCTCGGCTCACTCTCCACATGCGCTGTTTTCACTGTCAATGCTCACTCTCCGCTTCCGCTGTTTTCACTGTCCCGACTAACTCACGTATCCCGCTGTTTTCACTGTCCTGGCTCACGCACCTCCCGCGCAGTTTTCACTGTGCCGGCTCACTCACCTCTCGCGCTGTTTTCAGTGTCCATGCTCACTCACCTCACGCGCTGTTTTCAATGCCCAGACTCACTCACTTCTCGCGCTTTTTTCTGTGTCCCGGCTCACTCACCTCTCGCGCTATTTTCACTGCCCTGGCTCACTCTGCTCCCGCGCTGTTTTCACTGTCCCGGCCTACTTGCCTCTCGCGCTGTTTTCACTGTCCCGTCTCACTCAACTCCCCCGCTGTTTTCACTATCCAGACTCACTCACCTCTCGCGCTGTTTTCACTGTCCCTGCTCACTCACCTCCCGTGCTGTTTTCAATGTCCGGGCTCACTCAGCTCCCGCGCTGTTTTCAATTTCCCGGCTCACACACATCTCGCGCTGTTTTCACTGTCCCGGCTCACTCACCTCCCGCGGTGTTTTCAAAGTCCCGGCTCACTGAGCTCCCGCGCTGTTTTCAATGTCACTGCTCATTCAGCTCCCGCGCTGTTTTCAATGTCCCGGCTCACACTCCACTCGCGCTGTTTTCACTATCACTGCTCACTCTCCGCTCCCGCTGTTTTCACTGTTCCGACTCACTCACTTCTCGCACTTTTTTCTGTGTCCCGGATCACTCACCTCTCGCGCTATTTTCACTGCCCTGGCTCACTCTGCTCCCGCGCTGTTTTCACTGTCCCGGCTCACTTGCCTCTCACGCTGTTTTGAATGTCCCGGCTCACTCACCTCTTGCGCTGTTTTCACCGTCCCGGCTCACTCACCTCCCGTGCTGTTCTCAATGTCCCGGCTCACTCGACTCTCGCGCCGTTTTCAATGTCCAGGCTCACTCACCTCCCGCGATGTTTTCAAAGTCCCGGCTCACTCAGCTCCCGCGCTGTTTTCAATGTCCGGGCTCACTAAGCTCTCGCGCCTTTTTCAATGACCCGGCTCACTCACCTCTCGCGCTGTTTTCACTGTCCCGGCTCACTCACCTCTCGCGCTGTTTTCAATGTCCATGCTCACACACCTCACGCGCTGTTTTCAATGTCCCGGCTCACTCACCTCTCGCGCTGTTTTCAATGTCCATGCTCACACACCTCACGCGCTGTTTTCAATGTCCCGGCTCACTCAGCTCCCGCGCTGTTTTCCCTGTCCCGGCTCACTCACCTCTCGCGCTGTTTTCAATGTCCATGCTCACTCACCTCACGCGCTGTTTTCAATGTCCCGGCTCACTCAGCTCCCGCGCTGTTTTCAATGTCCCGGCTCACTCTCCACTCGCGCTGTTTTCACTGTCCCGGCTCACTCACCTCTCGCGCTGTTTTCAATGTCCAGGCTCACTCACCTCACGCGCTTTTTTCATTGTCCAGGCTCACTCTCCTCTCGCGCTTTTTTCTATGTCCCGGCTCACTCACCTCTCGCGCTATTTTCACTGTCCCCGCTCACTCAGCCCAGGCGCTGTTTCCACTGTCCCTGCTCACTTGCCTCTCACGCTGTTTCCACTGTCCCTGCTCACTTGCCTCTCACGGTGCTTTCAATGTCCCGGCTCACTCACCTCTCGCGCTGTTTTCAATTTCCCGGCTCACTCACCTCCCGCGCTGTTTTCACTGTCGCGGCTCACTCAGCTCCCGCGCTATTTTCACTATCCCGGCTCACTCACCTCCCGCGCTGATTTCAATGTGCCGCCTCACTCACCTCTCGCGCTGTTTTCAATGTCCCGGCTCACTAACCTTCCGCGCTGTTTTCACTGTCCCAGCTCACTCACCTGTCGCGCTATTTTCAATGTCCCGGCTCATTCACATCTCGCGCTGTTTTCACTGTCCCGGCTCACTCACCTCTCGCGCTGTTTTCAATGTCCCGGCTCACTCACCTCTCGCGCTGTATTTAACCGTCCCGGCTCACTCACCTCTCGCGCTGTTTTCACAGTCGCGGCTCAATCAACGCCTGCGCTGTTTTCACTATCCCGGCTCACTCACCTCTTGCGCTGTTTTCAATGTACCGGCTCACTCTCCACTCGCTCTGCTTTCACTGCCCCGGCTCACTCACCTCCCGCGCTGTTTTCACTGTCCCAGCTCACTCACCTCTCGCGCTGTTTTCACTGTCCCAGCTCACTCGCCTCTCGCGCTGTTTTTAATGTCCCGGCTCACTCACCTCTCGCGCTGTTTTCAATGTCCCGGCTCACTCACCTCTCGCGCTGTTTTCAATGTCCAGGCTCACTCACCTCCCGCGCTGTTTTCAAAATCTCGGCTCACTCTCCACATGCGCTGTTTTCACTGTCAATGCTCACTCTCCGCTTCCGCTGTTTTCACTGTCCCGACTAACTCACGTCTCCCGCTGTTTTCACTGTCCTGGCTCACGCACCTCCCGCGCAGTTTTCACTGTGCCGGCTCACTCACCTCTCGCGCTGTTTTCAGTGTCCATGCTCACTCACCTCACGCGCTGTTTTCAATGCCCAGACTCACTCACTTCTCGCGCTTTTTTCTGTGTCCCGGCTCACTCACCTCTCGCGCTATTTTCACTGCCCTGGCTCACTCTGCTCCCGCGCTGTTTTCACTGTCCCGGCCTACTTGCCTCTCGCGCTGTTTTCACTGTCCCGTCTCACTCAACTCCCCCGCTGTTTTCACTATCCAGACTCACTCACCTCTCGCGCTGTTTTCACTGTCCCTGCTCACTCACCTTCCGTGCTGTTTTCAATGTCCGGGCTCACTCAGCTCCCGCGCTGTTTTCAATTTCCCGGCTCACACACATCTCGCGCTGTTTTCACTGTCCCGGCTCACTCACCTCCCGCGGTGTTTTCAAAGTCCCGGCTCACTGAGCTCCCGCGCTGTTTTCAATGTCACTGCTCATTCAGCTCCCGCGCTGTTTTCAATGTCCCGGCTCACACTCCACTCGCGCTGTTTTCACTATCACTGCTCACTCTCCGCTCCCGCTATTTTCACTGTTCCGACTCACTCACTTCTCGCACTTTTTTCTGTGTCCCGGATCACTCACCTCTCGCGCTATTTTCACTGCCCTGGCTCACTCTGCTCCCGCGCTGTTTTCACTGTCCCGGCTCACTTGCCTCTCACGCTGTTTTGAATGTCCCGGCTCACTCACCTCTTGCGCTGTTTTCACCGTCCCGGCTCACTCACCTCCCGTGCTGTTCTCAATGTCCCGGCTCACTCGACTCTCGCGCCGTTTTCAATGTCCAGGCTCACTCACCTCCCGCGATGTTTTCAAAGTCCCGGCTCACTCAGCTCCCGCGCTGTTTTCAATGTCCGGGCTCACTAAGCTCTCGCGCCTTTTTCAATGACCCGGCTCACTCACCTCTCGCGCTGTTTTCACTGTCCCGGCTCACTCACCTCTCGCGCTGTTTTCAATGTCCATGCTCACACACCTCACGCGCTGTTTTCAATGTCCCGGCTCCCTCAGCTCCCGCGCTGTTTTCAATGTCCCGGCTCACTCTCCACTCGCGCTGTTTTCACTGTCCCGGCTCACTCACCTCTCGCGCTGTTTTCAATGTCCAGGCTCACTCACCTCACGCGCTTTTTTCATTGTCCAGGCTCACTCTCCTCTCGCGCTTTTTTCTATGTCCCGGCTCACTCACCTCTCGCGCTATTTTCACTGTCCCCGCTCACTCAGCCCAGGCGCTGTTTCCACTGTCCCTGCTCACTTGCCTCTCACGCTGTTTCCACTGTCCCTGCTCACTTGCCTCTCACGGTGCTTTCAATGTCCCGGCTCACTCACCTCTCGCGCTGTTTTCAATTTCCCGGCTCACTCACCTCCCGCGCTGTTTTCACTGTCGCGGCTCACTCAGCTCCCGCGCTATTTTCACTATCCCGGCTCACTCACCTCCCGCGCTGATTTCAATGTGCCGCCTCACTCACCTCTCGCGCTGTTTTCAATGTCCCGGCTCACTAACCTTCCGCGCTGTTTTCACTGTCCCAGCTCACTCACCTGTCGCGCTATTTTCAATGTCCCGGCTCATTCACATCTCGCGCTGTTTTCACTGTCCCGGCTCACTCACCTCTCGCGCTGTTTTCAATGTCCCGGCTCACTCACCTCTCGCGCTGTATTTAACCGTCCCGGCTCACTCACCTCTCGCGCTGTTTTCACAGTCGCGGCTCACTCAACGCCTGCGCTGTTTTCACTATCCCGGCTCACTCACCTCTTGCGCTGTTTTCAATGTACCGGCTCACTCTCCACTCGCTCTGCTTTCACTGCCCCGGCTCACTCACCTCCCGCGCTGTTTTCACTGTCCCAGCTCACTCACCTCTCGCGCTGTTTTCACTGTCCCAGCTCACTCGCCTCTCGCGCTGTTTTTAATGTCCCGGCTCACTCACCTCTCGCGCTGTTTTCAATGTCCCGGCTCACTCACCTCTCGTGCTGTTTTCAATGTCCAGGCTCACTCACCTCCCGCGCTGTTTTCAAAATCTCGGCTCACTCTCCACATGCGCTGTTTTCACTGTCAATGCTCACTCTCCGCTTCCGCTGTTTTCACTGTCCCGACTAACTCACGTCTCCCGCTGTTTTCACTGTCCTGGCTCACGCACCTCCCGCGCAGTTTTCACTGTGCCGGCTCACTCACCTCTCGCGCTGTTTTCAGTGTCCATGCTCACTCACCTCACGCGCTGTTTTCAATGCCCAGACTCACTCACTTCTCGCGCTTTTTTCTGTGTCCCGGCTCACTCACCTCTCGCGCTATTTTCACTGCCCTGGCTCACTCTGCTCCCGCGCTGTTTTCACTGTCCCGGCCTACTTGCCTCTCGCGCTGTTTTCACTGTCCCGTCTCACTCAACTCCCCCGCTGTTTTCACTATCCAGACTCACTCACCTCTCGCGCTGTTTTCACTGTCCCTGCTCACTCACCTCCCGTGCTGTTTTCAATGTCCGGGCTCACTCAGCTCCCGCGCTGTTTTCAATTTCCCGGCTCACACACATCTCGCGCTGTTTTCACTGTCCCGGCTCACTCACCTCCCGCGCTGTTTTCAATGTCCCGGCTCACTCACCTCTCGCGCTCTTTTCAATGTCCCGACTCACTCAGCTCCCGCGCTGTTTTCAATGTCCCGGCTCATTCAGCTTCCGCGGTGTTTTCAATGTCCTGGCTCACTCTCCACTCGCGCTGTTTTCACTGTCACTGCTCACTCTCCGCTTCCGCTGTTTTCACTGTCCAGACTAACTCACCACTCGCGCTGTTTTCACTGTCCCGGCTCACTCACCTTTCGCGCTGTTTTCAGTGTCCATGCTCACTCACCTCACGCGCTGTTTTCAATGTCCAGACTCACTCACTTCTCGCGCTTTTTTCTGTGTCCCGGCTCACTCACCTCTCGCGCTATTTTCACTGCCCTGGCTCACTCTGCTCCCGCGCAGTTTTCACTGTCCCGGCTCACTTGCCTCTCACGCTGCTTTCAATGTCCCGGCTCACTCATCTCTCGCGCTGTTTTAACTGTCCCGGCTCACTCAACTCCCGCGCTGTTTTCACTATCCCGGCTCACTCACCTCCCGCGCTGTTTTCACTGTCCCGGCTCACTCACCTCCCGCGCTGTTCTCAACGTACGGGCTCACTCACCTCTCGCGCTGTTTTCAATTTCCCGGATCACTCACCTCACTCGCTGTTTTCACTGTCCCGATTCACTCCACTCCTGCGTTTTTTTCAATGTCCCGGCTCACTCACCTCGCGCTGTTTCAATGTCCCGGCTTACACACATCCCGCGCTGTTTTCAATGTCCCGGCTCACTCAGCTCCCACGCTGTTTTCAATGTCCCGGCTCACTCAGCTCCCACGCTCTGTTCAATATCCCGGCTCACGCTCCGTGCGCGCTGTTTTCACCGTCCCGGCTCACTCACCTCTCGTGATATTTTCATTGGCCAGGCTCACTCACCTCTCGCGCTGTTTTTAATGTCCCGGCTCACTCACCTCTCGCGCTGTTTTCACTGTCCCGGCTACTCACCTCCCGCGCTGTTTTCAATGTCGCGGCTCACTCACCTCTCGCGCTGTTTTCAATGTCCCGGCTCACTCACCTCCCGCGGTGTTGTCTAAGTCCCGGCTCACTGAGCTCCCGCGCTGTTTTCAATGTCACGGCTCATTCAGCTCCCGCGCTGTTTTCAATGTCCCGGCTCACACTCCACTCGCGCTGTTTTCACTATCACTGCTCACTCTCCGCTCCCGCTGTTTTCACTGTTCCGACTCACTCACTTCTCGCACTTTTTTCTGTGTCCCGGATCACTCACCTCTCGCGCTATTTTCACTGCCCTGGCTCACTCTGCTCCCGCGCTGTTTTCACCGTCCCGGCTCACTTGCCTCTCACGCTGTTTTGAATGTCCCGGCTCACTCACCTCTCGCGCTGTTTTCACCGTCCCGGCTCACTCACCTCCCGCGCTGTTCTCAATGTCCCGGCTCACTCGACTCTCGCGCCGTTTTCAATGTCCAGGCTCACTCACCTCCCGCGATGTTTTCAAAGTCCCGGCTCACTCAGCTCCCGCGCTGTTTTCAATGTCCCGGCTCACTCTCCACACGCGCTGTTTTCACTGTAAATGCTCACTCTCCGCTTCCGCTGTTTTCACTGTTCGGACTAACTCACCACTCGCGCTGTTTTCACTGTCCCGGCTCACTCACCTCTCGCGCTGTTTTCAGTGTCCATGCTCACTCACCTCACATGCTTTTTTCAATGTCCAGACTCACTCACTTCTCGCGCTTTTTTCTGTGTCCCGGCTCACTCACCTCCCGCGCTGTTTTCACTGTCCCGGCTCACTCACCTCCCGCGCTGTTTTCAATGTCCGGGCTCACTCACCTCTCGCGCTGTTTTCAATTTCCCGGCTCACTCACCTCATTCGCTGTTTTCACTGTCCCGATTCGCTCACCTCCTGCGCTTTTTTCAATGTCCCGGCTCACTCACCTCGCGCTGTTTCAATGTCCCGGCTCACACACATCCCGCGCTGTTTTCAATGTCCCGGCTCACTCAGCTCCCACGCTGTTTTCAATGTCCCGGTTCACTCAGCTCCCGGCGCTCTGTTCAATGTCCCGGCTCACGCTCCATGCGGGCTGTTTTCACCGTCCCGGCTCACTCACCTCTCGCGATGTTTTCATTGCCCCGGCTCACTCACCTCTCGCGCTGTTTTTAATGTCCCGGCTCACTCACCTCTCGTGCTGTTTTCACTGTCATGGCTCACTCAGCTCCCGCGCTGTTTTCAATGTCCCGGCTCACTCACCTCTCACGCTGTTTTCAATGTCCCGGCTCACTCACCTCCCGCGCTGTTTTCAAAGTCCCGGCTCACTCAGCTCCCGCGCTGTTTTCAATGTCCCGGCTCATTCAGCTCCCGCGATGTTTTCACTGTCCCGGCTCACTCAGCTCCCGCGCTGTTTTCACTGTCCGGGCTCACTCACCTCCCGCGCTGTTTTCAACGTCCGGGCTCACTCACCTCTCGCGCCGTTTTCAATGATCCGGCTCACTCACCTCTCGCGCTGTTTTCAGTGTTCCGATTCACTAACCTCCCGCGCTGATTTCAATGTGCCGCCTCACTCAGCTCCCGCGCTGTTTTCACTGTCCGGGCTCACTCACCTCCCGCGCTGTTTTCACTGTCCCGGCTCACTCACGTCCCGCGCTGTTTTCAATGTCCGGGCTCACTCACCTCTCGCGCTGTTTTCAATTTCCCGGCTCACTCACCTCATTCGCTGTTTTCACTGTCCCGATTCGCTCACCTCCTGCGCTTTTTTCAATGTCCCGGCTCACTCACCTCGCGCTGTTTCAATGTCCCGGCTCACACACATCCCGCGCTGTTTCCAATGACCCGGCTCACTCAGCTCCCACGCTGTTTTCAATGTCCCGGCTCACTCAGCTCCCGCGCTCTGTTCAATGTCCCGGCTCACGCTCCATGCGGGCTGTTTTCACCGTCCCGGCTCACTCACCTCTCGCGATGTTTTCATTGGCCCGGCTCACTCACCTCTCGCGCTGTTTTTAATGTCCCGGCTCACTCACCTCTCGCGCTGTTTTCACTGTCATGGCTCACTCAGCTCCCGCGCTGTTTTCAATGTCCCGGCTCACTCACCTCTCACGCTGTTTTCAATGTCCCGGCTCACTCACCTACCGCGCTGTTTTCAAAGTCCCGGCTCACTCAGCTCCCGCGCTGTTTTCAATGTCCCGGCTCATTCAGCTCCCGCGATGTTTTCACTGTCCCGGCTCACTCAGCTCCCGCGCTGTTTTCACTGTCCGGGCTCACTCACCTCCCGCGCTGTTTTCAACGTCCGGGCTCACTCACCTCTCGCGCCGTTTTCAATGACCCGGCTCACTCACCTCTCGCGCTGTATTTAACCATCCCGGCTCACTCACCTCTCGCGCTGTTTTCACAGTCCCGGCTCACTCAACTCCTGCGCTGTTTTCACTATTCCGGCTCACTCACCTCTCGCGCTGTTTTCAATGTACCGGCTCACTCTCCACTCGCGCTGTTTTCACTGTCCCGGCTCACTCACCTCCCACGCTGTTTTCACTGTCCCAGCTCACTCACCTCTCGCGCTGTTTTCACTGTCCCAGCTCACACACCTCTCGCGCTGTTTTTAATGTCCCGACTCACTCACCTCTCGCGCTGTTTTCACAGTCCCGGCTAACTCACCTCCCGCGCTGCTTTTAATTTCCCGACTCACTCACATACCGCGCTGATTTCAATGTCCTGGCTCACTCAGCTCCCGCGCTGTTTTCCATGTCCCGGCTCACTCAGCACCCGCGCTGTTTTCAATGTCCCTGCTCACTCAGCTCCCGCGCTGTTTTCAATATCCCGGCTCACTCACCTCTCGCGCTGTTTTCACTGTCACTGCTCACTCTCCGCTCCCGCTGCTTTCACTGTCCCGAATTACTCACCTCTCCAGCTGTTTTCACTGTCCCGGCTCACTCACCTCTCGCGCTGTTTTCACTGTCCCGGCTCACTTACCTCTCGCGCTGTTTTCAATGTCCATGCTCACTCACCTCACGCGCTGTTTTCAATGTCCCGGCTCACTCAACTCGCGCGCTGTTTTAAATGTCCCGGCTCACTCTCCACTCGCGCTGTTTTCACTGTGACTGCTCACTCACCTCACGCGCTGTTTTCAATGTCCCGGCTCACTCAGCTCCCGCGCTGTTTTCAATGTCCCGGCTCACTCACCTCTCGCGCTGTTTTCACTGTCACTGCTCACTCTCCGCTCCCGCTGCTTTCACTGTCTCGAATTATTCACCTCTCCAGCTGTTTTCACTGTCCCGGCTCACTCACCTCTCGCGCTGTTTTCACTGTCCCGGCTCACTCACCTCTCGCGCTGTTTTCAATGTCCATGCTCACTCTCCTCATGCACTGTTTTCAATGTCCCGGCTCACTCAGCTCCCGCGCTGTTTTCAATGTCCCGGCTCACTCTCCACTCGCGCTGTTTTCACTGTCACTGCTCACTCTCCGCTCCCGTTGTTTTCCCTGTCCCGGCTCACTCACCTCTCGCGCTGCTTTCAATGTCCATGCTCACTCACCTCACGCGCTGTTTTCAATGTCCCGGCTCACTCAGCTCCCGCGCTGTTTTCAATGTCCCGGCTCACTCTCCACTCGCGCTGTTTTCACTGTCCCGGCTCACTCACCTCTCGCGCTGTTTTCAATGTCCAGGCTCACTCACCTCACGCGCTTTTTTCATTGTCCAGGCTCACTCTCCTCTCGCGCTTTTTTCTATGTCCCGGCTCACTCACCTCTCGCGCTATTTTCACTGTCCCCGCTCACTCAGCCCAGGCGCTGTTTCCACTGTCCCTGCTCACTTGCCTCTCACGCTGTTTCCACTGTCCCTGCTCACTTGCCTCTCACGGTGCTTTCAATGTCCCGGCTCACTCACCTCTCGCGCTGTTTTCAATTTCCCGGCTCACTCACCTCCCGCGCTGTTTTCACTGTCGCGGCTCACTCAGCTCCCGCGCTATTTTCACTATCCCGGCTCACTCACCTCCCGCGCTGATTTCAATGTGCCGCCTCACTCACCTCTCGCGCTGTTTTCAATGTCCCGGCTCACTAACCTTCCGCGCTGTTTTCACTGTCCCAGCTCACTCACCTGTCGCGCTATTTTCAATGTCCCGGCTCATTCACATCTCGCGCTGTTTTCACTGTCCCGGCTCACTCACCTCTCGCGCTGTTTTCAATGTCCTGGCTCACTCACCTCTCGCGCTGTATTTAACCGTCCCGGCTCACTCACCTCTCGCGCTGTTTTCACAGTCCCGGCTCACTCAACGCCTGCGCTGTTTTCACTATCCCGGCTCACTCACCTCTTGCGCTGTTTTCAATGTACCGGCTCACTCTCCACTCGCTCTGCTTTCACTGCCCCGGCTCACTCACCTCCCGCGCTGTTTTCACTGTCCCAACTCACTCACCTCTCGCGCTGTTTTCACTGTCCCAGCTCACTCGCCTCTCGCGCTGTTTTTAATGTCCGGGCTCACTCACCTCTCGCGCTGTTTTCAATGTCCAGGCTCACTCACCTCCCGCGCTGTTTTCAAAATCTCGGCTCACTCTCCACATGCGCTGTTTTCACTGTCAATGCTCACTCTCCGCTTCCGCTGTTTTCACTGTCCCGACTAACTCACGTCTCCCGCTGTTTTCACTGTCCTGGCTCACGCACCTCCCGCGCAGTTTTCACTGTGCCGGCTCACTCACCTCTCGCGCTGTTTTCAGTGTCCATGCTCACTCACCTCACGCGCTGTTTTCAATGCCCAGACTCACTCACTTCTCGCGCTTTTTTCTGTGTCCCGGCTCACTCACCTCTCGCGCTATTTTCACTGCCCTGGCTCACTCTGCTCCCGCGCTGTTTTCACTGTCCCGGCCTACTTGCCTCTCGCGCTGTTTTCACTGTCCCGTCTCACTCAACTCCCCCGCTGTTTTCACTATCCAGACTCACTCACCTCTCGCGCTGTTTTCACTGTCCCTGCTCACTCACCTCCCGTGCTGTTTTCAATGTCCGGGCTCACTCAGCTCCCGCGCTGTTTTCAATTTCCCGGCTCACACACATCTCGCGCTGTTTTCACTGTCCCGGCTCACTCACCTCCCGCGCTGTTTTCAATGTCCCGGCTCACTCACCTCTCGCGCTCTTTTCAATGTCCCGACTCACTCAGCTCCCGCGCTGTTTTCAATGTCCCGGCTCATTCAGCTTCCGCGGTGTTTTCAATGTCCTGGCTCACTCTCCACTCGCGCTGTTTTTACTGTCACTGCTCACTCTCCGCTTCCGCTGTTTTCACTGTCCAGACTAACTCACCACTCGCGCTGTTTTCACTGTCCCGGCTCACTCACCTTTCGCGCTGTTTTCAGTGTCCATGCTCACTCACCTCACGCGCTGTTTTCAATGTCCAGACTCACTCACTGCTCGCGCTTTTTTCTGTGTCCCGGCTCACTCACCTCTCGCGCTATTTTCACTGCCCTGGCTCACTCTGCTCCCGCGCAGTTTTCACTGTCCCGGCTCACTTGCCTCTCACGCTGCTTTCAATGTCCCGGCTCACTCATCTCTCGCGCTGTTTTAACTGTCCCGGCTCGCTCAACTCCCGCGCTGTTTTCACTATCCCGGCTCACTCACCTCCCGCGCTGTTTTCACTGTCCCGGCTCACTCACCTCCCGCGCTGTTTTCAACGTACGGGCTCACTCACCTCTCGCGCTGTTTTCAATTTCCCGGATCACTCACCTCACTCGCTGTTTTCACTGTCCCGATTCACTCCACTCCTGCGCTTTTTTCAATGTCCCGGCTCACTCACCTCGCGCTGTTTCAATGTCCCGGCTCACACACATCCCGCGCTGTTTTCAATGTCCCGGCTCACTCAGCTCCCACGCTGTTTTCAATGTCCTGGCTCACTCAGCTCCCACGCTCTGTTCAATATCCCGGCTCACGCTCCGTGCGCGCTGTTTTCACCGTCCCGGCTCACTCACCTCTCGTGATGTTTTCATTGGCCAGGCTCACTCACCTCTCGCGCTGTTTTTAATGTCCCGGCTCACTCACCTCTCGCGCTGTTTTCACTGTCCCGGCTACTCACCTCCCGCGCTGTTTTCAATGTCCCGGCTCACTCACCTCTCGCGCTGTTTTCAATGTCCCGGCTCACTCACCTCCCGCGGTGTTTTCAAAGTCCCGGCTCACTGAGCTCCCGCGCTGTTTTCAATGTCACGGCTCATTCAGCTCCCGCGCTGTTTTCAATGTCCCGGCTCACACTCCACTCGCGCTGTTTTCACTATCACTGCTCACTCTCCGCTCCCGCTGTTTTCACTGTTCCGACTCACTCACTTCTCGCACTTTTTTCTGTGTCCCGGATCACTCACCTCTCGCGCTATTTTCACTGCCCTGGCTCACTCTGCTCCCGCGCTGTTTTCACTGTCCCGGCTCACTTGCCTCTCACGCTGTTTTGAATGTCCCGGCTCACTCACCTCTCGCGCTGTTTTCACCGTCCCGGCTCACTCACCTCCCGCGCTGTTCTCAATGTCCCGGCTCACTCGACTCTCGCGCCGTTTTCAATGTCCAGGCTCACTCACCTCCCGCGATGTTTTCAAAGTCCCGGCTCACTCAGCTCCCGCGCTGTTTTCAATGTCCCGGCTCACTCTCCACACGCGCTGTTTTCACTGTAAATGCTCACTCTCCGCTTCCGCTGTTTTCACTGTTCGGACTAACTCACCACTCGCGCTGTTTTCACTGTCCCGGCTCACTCACCTCTCGCGCTGTTTTCAGTGTCCATGCTCACTCACCTCACATGCTTTTTTCAATGTCCAGACTCACTCACTTCTCGCGCTTTTTTCTGTGTCCCGGCTCACTCACCTCCCGCGCTGTTTTCACTGTCCCGGCTCACTCACCTCCTGCGCTGTTTTCAATGTCCGGGCTCACTCACCTCTCGCGCTGTTTTCAATTTCCCGGCTCACTCACCTCATTCGCTGTTTTCACTGTCCCGATTCGCTCACCTCCTGCGCTTTTTTCAATGTCCCGGCTCACTCACCTCGCGCTGTTTCAATGTCCCGGCTCACACCCATCCCACGCTGTTTTCAATGTCCCGGTTCACTCAGCTCCCGGCGCTCTGTTCAATGTCCCGGCTCACGCTCCATGCGGGCTGTTTTCACCGTCCCGGCTCACTCACCTCTCGCGATGTTTTCATTGGCCCGGCTCACTCACCTCTCGCGCTGTTTTTAATGTCCCGGCTCACTCACCTCTCGTGCTGTTTTCACTGTCATGGCTCACTCAGCTCCCGCGCTGTTTTCAATGTCCCGGCTCACTCACCTCTCACGCTGTTTTCAATGTCCCGGCTCACTCACCTCCCGCGCTGTTTTCAAAGTCCCGGCTCACTCAGCTCCCGCGCTGTTTTCAATGTCCCGGCTCATTCAGCTCCCGCGATGTTTTCACTGTCCCGGCTCACTCAGCTCCCGCGCTGTTTTCACTGTCCGGGCTCACTCACCTCCCGCGCTGTTTTCAACGTCCGGGCTCACTCACCTCTCGCGCCGTTTTCAATGATCCGGCTCACTCACCTCTCGCGCTGTTTTCAGTGTTCCGATTCACTAACCTCCCGCGCTGATTTCAATGTGCCGCCTCACTCAGCTCCCGCGCTGTTTTCACTGTCCGGGCTCACTCACATCCCGCGCTGTTTTCACTGTCCCGGCTCACTCACGTCCCGCGCTGTTTTCAATGTCCGGGCTCACTCACCTCTCGCGCCGTTTTCAATTTCCCGGCTCACTCACCTCATTCGCTGTTTTCACTGTCCCGATTCGCTCACCTCCTGCGCTTTTTTCAATGTGCCGCCTCACTCAGCTCCCGCGCTGTTTTCACTGTCCGGGCTCACTCACATCCCGCGCTGTTTTCACTGTCCCGGCTCACTCACGTCCCGCGCTGTTTTCAATGTCCGGGCTCACTCACCTCTCGCGCCGTTTTCAATTTCCCGGCTCACTCACCTCTCGCGCTGTTTTCAATGTCCCGGCTCACTCACCTCCCGCGGTGTTTTCAAAGTCCCGGCTCACTCACCTCTCGCGCTGTTTTCAGTGTTCCGATTCACTAACCTCCCGCGCTGATTTCAATGTGCCGCCTCACTCAGCTCCCGCGCTGTTTTCACTGTCCGGGCTCACTCACATCCCGCGCTGTTTTCACTGTCCCGGCTCACTCACGTCCCGCGCTGTTTTCAATGTCCGGGCTCACTCACCTCTCGCGCCGTTTTCAATTTCCCGGCTCACTCACCTCATTCGCTGTTTTCACTGTCCCGATTCGCTCACCTCCTGCGCTTTTTTCAATGTCCCGGCTCACTCACCTCGCGCTGTTTCAATGTCCCGGCTCACACACATCCCGCGCTGTTTTCAATGACCCGGCTCACTCAGCTCCCACGCTGTTTTCAATGTCCCGGCTCACTCAGCTCCCGCGCTCTGTTCAATGTCCCGGCTCACGCTCCATGCGGGCTGTTTTCACCGTCCCGGCTCACTCACCTCTCGCGATGTTTTCATTGGCCCGGCTCACTCACCTCTCGCGCTGTTTTTAATGTCCCGGCTCACTCACCTCTCGCGCTGTTTTCACTGTCATGGCTCACTCAGCTCCCGCGCTGTTTTCAATGTCCCGGCTCACTCACCTCTCACGCTGTTTTCAATGTCCCGGCTCACTCACCTACCGCGCTGTTTTCAAAGTCCCGGCTCACTCAGCTCCCGCGCTGTTTTCAATGTCCCGGCTCATTCAGCTCCCGCGATGTTTTCACTGTCCCGGCTCACTCAGCTCCCGCGCTGTTTTCACTGTCCGGGCTCACTCACCTCCCGCGCTGTTTTCAACGTCCGGGCTCACTCACCTCTCGCGCCGTTTTCAATGACCCGGCTCACTCACCTCTCGCGCTGTATTTAACCATCCCGGCTCACTCACCTCTCGCGCTGTTTTCACAGTCCCGGCTCACTCAACTCCTGCGCTGTTTTCACTATTCCGGCTCACTCACCTCTCGCGCTGTTTTCAATGTACCGGCTCACTCTCCACACGCGCTGTTTTCACTGTCCCGGCTCACTCACCTCCCACGCTGTTTTCACTGTCCCAGCTCACTCACCTCTCGCGCTGTTTTCACTGTCCCAGCTCACACACCTCTCGCGCTGTTTTTAATGTCCCGACTCACTCACCCCTCGCGCTGTTTTCACAGTCCCGGCTAACTCACCTCCCGCGCTGCTTTTAATTTCCCGACTCACTCACATACCGCGCTGATTTCAATGTCCTGGCTCACTCAGCTCCCGCGCTGTTTTCCATGTCCCGGCTCACTCAGCTCCCGCGCTGTTTTCAATGTCCCAGCTCACTCAGCTCCCGCGCTGTTTTCAATGTCCCGGCTCACTCACCTCTCGCGCTGTTTTCACTGTCACTGCTCACTCTCCGCTCCCGCTGCTTTCACTGTCCCGAATTACTCACCTCTCCAGCTGTTTTCACTGTCCCGGCTCACTCACCTCTCGCGCTGTTTTCACTGTCCCGGCTCACTTACCTCTCGCGCTGTTTTCAATGTCCATGCTCACTCACCTCACGCGCTGTTTTCAATGTCCCGGCTCACTCAACTCGCGCGCTGTTTTAAATGTCCCGGCTCACTCTCCACTCGCGCTGTTTTCACTGTGACTGCTCACTCACCTCACGCGCTGTTTTCAATGTCCCGGCTCACTCAGCTCCCGCGCTGTTTTCAATGTCCCGGCTCACTCACCTCTCGCGCTGTTTTCACTGTCACTGCTCACTCTCCGCTCCCGCTGCTTTCACTGTCTCGAATTATTCACCTCTCCAGCTGTTTTCACTGTCCCGGCTCACTCACCTCTCGCGCTGTTTTCACTGTCCCGGCTCACTCACCTCTCGCGCTGTTTTCAATGTCCATGCTCACTCTCCTCATGCACTGTTTTCAATGTCCCGGCTCACTCAGCTCCCGCGCTGTTTTCAATGTCCCGGCTCACTCTCCACTCGCGCTGTTTTCACTGTCACTGCTCACTCTCCGCTCCCGTTGTTTTCCCTGTCCCGGCTCACTCACCTCTCGCGCTGCTTTCAATGTCCATGCTCACTCACCTCACGCGCTGTTTTCAATGTCCCGGCTCACTCAGTTCCCGCGCTGTTTTCAATGTCCCGGCTCACTCACCTCTCGCGCTGTTTTCACTGTCACTGCTCACTCTCCGCTCCCGCTGCTTTCACTGTCCCGAATTACTCACCTCTCCAGTTGTTTTCACTGTCCCGGCTCACTCACCTCTCGAACTGTTTTCACTGTCCCGGCTCACTCACCTCTCGCGCTGTTTTCAATGTCCATGCTCACACACCTCACGCGCTGTTTTCAATGTTATGGCTCACTCAGCTCCCGCGCTGTTTTCAATGTCCCGGCTCACTCTCAACTCGCGCTGTTTTCACTGTCACTGCTCACTCTCCGCTCCCGCTGTTTTCCCTGTCCCGGCTCACTCACCTCTCGCGCTGTTTTCAATGACCATGCTCACTCACCTCACGCGCTGTTTTCAATGTCCCGGCTCACTCAGCTCCCGCGCTGTTTTCAATGTCCCGGCTCACTCTCCACTCGCGCTGTTTTCACTGTCCCGGCTCACTCACCTCTCGCGCTGTTTTCAATGTCCAGGCTCACTCACCTCACGCGCTTTTTTCATTGTCCAGGCTCACTCTCCTCTCGCGCTTTTTTCTATGTCCCGGCTCACTCACCTCTCGCGCTATTTTCACTGTCCCCGCTCACTCAGCCCAGGCGCTGTTTCCACTGTGCCTGCTCACTTGCCTCTCACGGTGCTTTCAATGTCCCGGCTCACTCACCTCTCGCGCTGTTTTCAATTTCCCGGCTCACTCACCTCCCGCACTGTTTTCACTGTCGCGGCTCACTCAGCTCCCGCGCTATTTTCACTATCCCGGCTCACTCAGCTCCCGCGCTGTTTTCACTGTCCCGGCTCACTCACCTCCCGCGCTGTTTTCAATGTCCGGGCTCACTAAGCTCTCGCGCCTTTTTCAATGACCCGGCTCACTCACCTCTCGCGCTGTTTTCACTGTCCCGGCTCACTCACCTCTCGCGCTGTTTTCAATGTCCATGCTCACACACCTCACGCGCTGTTTTCAATGTCCCGGCTCACTCACCTCTCGCGCTGTTTTTAATGTCCATGCTCACACACCTCACGCGCTGTTTTCAATGTCCCGGCTCACTCAGCTCCCGCGCTGTTTTCCCTCTCCCGGCTCACTCACCTCTCGCGCTGTTTTCAATGTCCATGCTCACTCACCTCACGCGCTGTTTTCAATGTCCCGGCTCACTCAGCTCTCGCGCTGTTTTCAATGTCCCGGCTCACTCTCCACTCGCGCTGTTTTCACTGTCCCGGCTCACTCACCTCTCGCGCTGTTTTCAATGTCCAGGCTCACTCACCTCACGCGCTTTTTTCATTGTCCAGGCTCACTCTCCTCCCGCGCTTTTTTCTATGTCCCGGCTCACTCACCTCTCGCGCTATTTTCACTGTCCCCGCTCACTCAGCCCAGGCGCTGTTTCCACTGTCCCTGCTCACTTGCCTCTCACGCTGTTTCCACTGTCCCTGCTCACTTGCCTCTCACGGTGCTTTCAATGTCCCGGCTCACTCACCTCTCGCGCTGTTTTCAATTTCCCGGCTCACTCACCTCCCGCGCTGTTTTCACTGTCGCGGCTCACTCAGCTCCCGCGCTATTTTCACTATCCCGGCTCACTCACCTCCCGCGCTGATTTCAATGTGCCGCCTCACTCACCTCTCGCGCTGTTTTCAATGTCCCGGCTCACTAACCTTCCGCGCTGTTTTCACTGTCCCAGCTCACTCACCTGTCGCGCTATTTTCAATGTCCCGGCTCATTCACATCTCGCGCTGTTTTCACTGTCCCGGCTCACTCACCTCCTGCGCTGTTTTCACTGTCCCGGCTCATTCACCTCTCGCGCTGTATTCAATGTCACGGGTCACTCACCTCTCGCGCTGTTTTCAATGTCCCGGTTCACTCACCTCTCGCGCTGTATTTAACCGTCCCGGCTCACTCACCTCTCGCGCTGTTTTCACAGTCCCGGCTCACTCAACGCCTGCGCTGTTTTCACTATCCCGGCTCACTCACCTCTTGCGCTGTTTTCAATGTACCGGCTCACTCTCCACTCGCTCTGCTTTCACTGCCCCGGCTCACTCACCTCCCGCGCTGTTTTCACTGTCCCAGCTCACTCACCTCTCGCGCTGTTTTCGCTGTCCCAGCTCACTCGCCTCTCGCGCTGTTTTTAATGTCCCGGCTCACTCACCTCTCGCGCTGTTTTCAATGTCCCGGCTCACTCACCTCTCGCGCTGTTTTCAATGTCCAGGCTCACTCACCTCCCGCGCTGTTTTCAAAATCTCGGCTCACTCTCCACACGCGCTGTTTTCACTGTCAATGCTCACTCTCCGCTTCCGCTGTTTTCACTGTCCCGACTAACTCACGTCTCCCGCTGTTTTCACTGTCCTGGCTCACGCACCTCCCGCGCAGTTTTCACTGTCCCGGCTCACTCACCTCTCGCGCTGTTTTCAGTGTCCATGCTCACTCACCTCACGCGCTGTTTTCAATGCCCAGACTCACTCACTTCTCGCGCTTTTTTCTGTGTCCCGGCTCACTCACCTCTCGCGCTATTTTCACTGCCCTGGCTCACTCTGCTCCCGCGCTGTTTTCACTGTCCCGGCCTACTTGCCTCTCGCGCTGTTTTCACTGTCCCGTCTCACTCAACTCCCGCGCTGTTTTCACTATCCAGGCTCACTCACCTCTCGCGCTGTTTTCACTGTCCCTGCTCACTCACCTCCCGCGCTGTTTTCAATGTCCGGGCTCACTCAGCTCCCGCGCTGTTTTCAATTTCCCGGCTCACACACATCTCGCGCTGTTTTCACTGTCCCGGCTCACTCACCTCCCGCGCTGTTTTCAATGTCCCGGCTCACTCACCTCTCGCGCTCTTTTCAATGTCCCGACTCACTCAGCTCCCGCTCTGTTTTCAATGTCCCGGCTCATTCAGCTTCCGCGGTGTTTTCAATGTCCTGGCTCACTCTCCACTCGCGCTGTTTTCACTGTCACTGCTCACTCTCCGCTCCCGCTGTTTTCACTGTTCCGACTCACTCACCTCTCGCGCTGTTTTCACTGTCCCGGCTCACTCACCTCCCGCGCTGTTTTCACTGTCCCGGCTCACTCACCTCTCTCGCTGTTTTCAATGTCCCGGCTCACTCACCTCACGCGCTGTTTTCACTGTCCCGGCTCACTCACCTCTCGCGCTGTTTTTAATGTCCCGGTTCACTCACCTCTCGCACTGTTTTTAATGTCCAGGCTCACTCACCCCTCGCGCTTTTTTGTATGCCCCGGTTCACTCACCTCTCGCACTATTTTCGCTGTCCCGGCTCACTCACCTCCCGCGCTGTTCTCAATGTCCTGGCTCACTCACCTCTCGCGCTGTTTTCAATGTCCAGGCTCACTCACCTCCCGCGCTGTTTTCAAAGTCCCGGCTCACTCAGCTCCCGCTCTGTTTTCAATGTCAGTGCTCACTCAGCTTCCGCACTGTTTTCAATGTCCTGGCTCACTCTCCACACGCGCTGTTTTCACTGTGAATGCTCACTCTCCCCTTCCGCTGTTTTCACTGTCCCGACTAACTCACCACTCGCGCTTTTTTCACTGTCCCGGCTCACTCACCTCTCGCGCTGTTTTCTGTGTCCATGCTCACTCACCTCACGCGCTGTTTTCAATGTCCAGACTCACTCACTTCTCGCGCATTTTTCTGTTTCCCGGCTCACTCACCTCCCGCGCTGTTTTCACTGTCCCGGCTCACTCACCTCCAGCGATGTTTTCAATGTCCGGGCTCACTCACCTCTCGCGCTGTTTTCAATTTCCCGGCTCATCTCACCTCATTCGCTGTTTTCACTGTCCCGATTCACTCACCTCCTGCGCTTTTTTCAATGTCCCGGCTCACTCACCTCGCGCTGTTTCAATGAACCGGCTCACACACATCCCGCGCTGTTTTCAATGTCCCGTCTCACTCAGCTCCCACGCTTTTTTCAATGTCCCGGCTCACTCAGCTCCCGCGCTCTGTTCAATGTCCCGGCTCACTCACCTCCCGCGCTGTTTTCACTGTCCCAGCTCGCTCACCTCTCGCGCTGTTTTCACTGTCCCAGCTCACTCGCCTCTCGCGCTGTTTTTAATGTCCCGGCTCACTCACCTCTCGCGCTGTTTTCAATGTCCCGGCTCACTCACCTCTCGCGCTGTTTTCAATGTCCAGGCTCACTCACCTCCCGCGCTGTTTTCAATGTCTCGGCTCACTCTCCACACGCGCTGTTTTCACTGTCAATGCTCACTCTCCGCTTCCGCTGTTTTCACTGTCCCGACTAACTCACGTCTCTCGCTGTTTTCACTGTCCTGGCTCACGCCCCTCCCGCGCAGTTTTCACTGTCCCGGCTCACTCACCTCTCGCGCTGTTTTCAGTGCCCATGCTCACTCACCTCACGCGCTGTTTTCAATGTCCAGACTCACTCACTTCTCGCGCTTTTTTCTGTGTCCCGGCTCACTCACCTCTCGCGCTATTTTCACTGCCCTGGCTCACTCTGCTCCCGCGCTGTTTTCACTGTCCCGGCTCACTTGCCTCTCGCGCTGTTTTCACTGTCCCGGCTCACTCAACTCCCGCGCTGTTTTCACTATCCAGGCTCACTCACCTCTCGCGCTGGTTTCCCTGTCCCTGCTCACTCACCTCCCGCGCTGTTTTCAATGTCCGGGCTCACTCAGCTCCCGCGCTGTTTTCAATTTCCCGGCTCACACACATCTCGCGCTGTTTTCACTGTCCCGGCTCACTCACCTCCCGCGCTGTTTTCAATGTCCCGGCTCAATCACCTCTCGCGCTCTTTTCAATGTCCCGGCTCACTCATCTCCCGCGCTGTTTTCAAAGTCCCGGCTCACTCAGCTCCCGCGCTGTTTTCAATGTCCCGGCTCATTCAGCTTCCGCGCTGTTTTCAATGTCCTGGCTCACTCTCCACTCGCGCTGTTTTCACTGTCACTGCTCACTCTCCGCTCCCGCTGTTTTCACTGTTCCGACTCACTCACCTCTCGCGCTGTTTTCACTGTCCCGGCTCACTCACCTCCCGCGCTGTTTTCACTGTCCCGGCTCACTCACCTCTCTCGCTGTTTTCAATGTCCCGGCTCACTCACCTCACGCGCTGTTTTCACTGTCCCGGCTCACTCACCTCTCGCGCTGTTTTTAATGTCCCGGCTCACTCACCTCTCGCACTGTTTTTAATGTCCAGGCTCACTCACCCCTCGCGCTTTTTTGTATGCCCCGGTTCACTCACCTCTCGCGCTATTTTCGCTGTCCCGGCTCACTCACCTCCCGCGCTGTTCTCAATGTCCCGGCTCACTCACCTCTCGCGCTGTTTTCAATGTCCAGGCTCACTCACCTCCCGCGCTGTTTTCAAAGTCCCGGCTCACTCAGCTCCCGCACTGTTTTCAATGTCCTGGCTCACTCTCCACACGCGCTGTTTTCACTGTCAATGCTCACTCTCCGCTTCCGCTGTTTTCACTGTCCCGACTAACTCACCACTCGCGCAGTTTTCACTGTCCCGGCTCACTCACCTCTCGCGCTGTTTTCAGTGTCCATGCTCACTCAGCTCACGCGCTGTTTTCAATGTCCAGACTCACTCACTTCTCGCGCTTTTTTCCGTTTCCCGGCTCACTCACCTCCCGCGCTGTTTTCACTGTCCCGGCTCACTCACCTCCAGCGCTGTTTTCAATGTCCGGGCTCACTCACCTCTCGCGCTGTTTTCAATTTCCCGGCTCATCTCACCTCATTCGCTGTTTTCACTGTCCCGATTCACTCACCTCCTGCGCTTTTTTCAATTTCCCGGCTCACTCACCTCGCGCTGTTTCAATGAACCGGCTCACACACATCCCGCGCTGTTTTCAATGTCCCGGCTCACTCAGCTCCCACGCTGTTTTCAATGTCCCTGCTCACGCAGCTCCCGTGCTCTGTTCAATGTCCCGGCTCACGCTCCATGCGCGCTGTTTACACCGTCCCGGCTCACTCACCTCTCGCGATGTTTTCATTGGCCGGCTCACTCACCTCTCGCGCTGTTTTCACTGTCCTGGCTCACTCACCTCCCGCGCTGTTTTCAATGTCCCGGCTCACTCACCTCTCACGCTGTTTTCAATGTCCCGGCTCACTCACCTCCCGCGCTGTTTTCAGTGTTCCGATTCACTCACCTCCCGCGCTGATTTCAATGTGCCGCCTCACTAACCTCTCGCGCTGTTTTCAATGTCCCGGCTCACTCACCTGTCGCGATGTATTCAATGTCCCGGCTCACTCACATCTCGCGCTGTTTTCACTGTCCCGGCTCAATCACCTCCCGCGCTGTTTTCACTGTCCCGCCTCATTCACCTCTCGCGCTGTTTTCAATGTCACGGATCACTCACCTCTCGCGCTGTTTTCAATGTCCCGGCTCACTCACCTCTCGCGCTGTATTTAACCATCCCGGCTCACTCACCTCTCGCGCTGTTTTCAAAGTCCCGGCTCACTCAACTCCTGCGCTGTTTTCACTATCCCGGCTCACTCACCTCTCGCGCTGTTTTCAATGTACCGGCTCACTCTCCACTCGCGCTGTTTTCACTGTCCCAGCTCACTCACTTCTCGCACTGTTTTCACTGTCCCAGCTCACTCACCTCTTGCGCTGTTTTTAATGTCCCGGCTCACTCACCTCTCGCGCTGTTTTCACAGTCCCGGCACACTCACCTCCCGCGCTGTTCTCAATGTCCCGGCTCACTCACCTCTCGCGCTGTTTTCAATGCCCAGGCTCACTCACCTCCCGCGCAGTTTTCAAAGTCCCGGCTCACTCAGCTCCCGCGCTGTTTTCAATGTCAAGGCTCACTCAGCCCACGCGCTGTTTTCAATGTCCCGGCTCACTCTCCACAGGCGCTGTTTTCACTGTCAATGCTCACTCTCCGCTTCCGTTGTTTTCACTGTCCCGACAAACTCACCTCTCCCGCTGTTTTCACTGTCCTGGCTCACGCACCTCCCGCGCAGTTTTCACTGTCCATGCTCACTCACCTCTCGCGCTGTTTTCAATGTACCGGCTCACTCTCCACTCGCGCTGTTTTCACTGTCCCGGCTCAATCACCTCCCGCGCTGTTTTCAGTGTCCCGGCTCACTCACCTCTCTCGCTGTTTTCAATGTCCCGGCTCACTCACCTCACGCGCTGTTTTCACTGTCCCGGCTCACTCACCTCTCGCTCTGTTTTTAATGTCCCGGTTCACTCACCTCTCGCACTGTTTTTAATGTCCAGGCTCACTCACCCCTCGCGCTTTTTTGTATGCCCCGGTTCACTCACCTCTCGCGCTATTTTCGCTGTCCCGGCTCACACACCTCCCGCGCTGTTCTCAATGTCCCGGCTCACTCACCTCTCGCGCTGTTTTCAATGTCCAGGCTCACTCACCTCCCGCGCTGTTTTCAAAGTCCCGGCTCACTCAGCTCCCGCTCTGTTTTCAATGTCACGGCTCACTCAGCTTCCGCACTGTTTTCAATGTCCTGGCTCACTCTCCACACGCGCTGTTTTCACTGTGAATGCTCACTCTCCGCTTCCGCTGTTTTCACTGTCCCGACTAACTCACCACTCGCGCTGTTTTCACTGTCCCGGCTCACTCACCTCTCGCGCTGTTTTCTGTGTCCATGCTCACTCACCTCACGCGCTGTTTTCAATGTCCAGACTCACTCACTTCTCGCGCATTTTTCTGTTTCCCGGCTCACTCACCTCCCGCGCTGTTTTCACTGTCCCGGCTCACTCACCTCCAGCGCTGTTTTCAATGTCCGGGCTCACTCACCTCTCGCGCTGTTTTCAATTTCCCGGCTCATCTCACCTCATTCGCTGTTTTCACTGTCCCGATTCACTCACCTCCTGCGCTTTTTTCAATGCCCCGGCTCACTCACCTCGCGCTGTTTCAATGAACCGGCTCACACACATCCCGCGCTGTTTTCAATGTCCCGGCTCACTCAGCTCCCACGCTGTTTTCAATGTCCCGGCTCACTCAGCTCCCGCGCTCTGTTCAATGTCCCGGCTCACTCACCTCCCGCGCTGTTTTCACTGTCCCAGCTCGCTCACCTCTCGCGCTGTTTCCACTGTCCCAGCTCACTCGCCTCTCGCGCTGTTTTTAATGTCCCGGCTCACTCACCTCTCGCGCTGTTTTCAATGTCCCTGCTCACTCACCTCTCGCGCTGTTTTCAATGTCCAGGCTCACTCACCTCCCGCGCTGTTTTCAATGTCTCGGCTCACTCTCCACACGCGCTGTTTTCACTGTCAATGCTCACTCTCCGCTTCCGCTGTTTTCACTGTCCCGACTAACTCACGTCTCCCGCTGTTTTCACTGTCCTGGCTCACGCCCCTCCCGCGCAGTTTTCACTGTCCCGGCTCACTCACCTCTCGCGCTGTTTTCAATGTCCAGACTCACTCACTTCTCGCGCTTTTTTCTGTGTCCCGGCTCACTCACCTCTCGCGCTATTTTCACTGCCCTGGCTCACTCTGCGCCCGCGCTGTTTTCACTGTCCCAGCTCACTTGCCTCTCGCGCTGTTTTCACTGTCCCGGCTCACTCAACTCCCGAGCTGTTTTCACTATCCAGGCTCACTCACCTCTCGCGCTGGTTTCACTGTCCCTGCTCACTCACCTCCCGCGCTGTTTTCAATGTCCGGGCTCACTCAGCTCCCGCGCTGTTTTCAATTTCCCGGCTCACACACATCTCGCGCTGTTTTCACTGTCCCGGCTCACTCACCTCCCGCGCTGTTTTCAATGTCCCGGCTCAATCACCTCTCGCGCTCTTTTCAATGTCCCGGCTCACTCATCTCCCGCGCTGTTTTCAAAGTCCCGGCTCACTCAGCTCCCGCGCTGTTTTCAATGTCCCGGCTCATTCAGCTTCCGCGCTGTTTTCAATGTCCTGGCTCACTCTCCACTCGCGCTGTTTTCACTGTCACTGCTCACTCTCCGCTCCCGCTGTTTTCACTGTTCCGACTCACTCACCTCTCGCGCTGTTTTCACTGTCCCGGCTCACTCACCTCCCGCGCTGTTTTCACTGTCCCGGCTCACTCACCTCTCTCGCTGTTTTCAATGTCCCGGCTCACTCACCTCACGCGCTGTTTTCACTGTCCCGGCTCACTCACCTCTCGCGCTGTTTTTAATGTCCCGGCTCACTCACCTCTCGCACTGTTTTTAATGTCCAGGCTCACTCACCCCTCGCGCTTTTTTGTATGCCCCGGTTCACTCACCTCTCGCGCTATTTTCGCTGTCCCGGCTCACTCACCTCCCGCGCTGTTCTCAATGTCCCGGCTCACTCACCTCTCGCGCTGTTTTCAATGTCCAGGCTCACTCACCTCCCGCGCTGTTTTCAAAGTCCCGGCTCACTCAGCTCCCGCACTGTTTTCAATGTCCTGGCTCACTCTCCACACTCGCTGTTTTCACTGTCAATGCTCACTCTCCGCTTCCGCTGTTTTCACTGTCCCGACTAACTCACCACTCGCGCTGTTTCACTGTCCCGGCTCACTCACCTCTCGCGCTGTTTTCAGTATCCATGCTCACTCAGCTCACACGCTGTTTTCAATGTCCAGACTCACTCACTTCTCGCGCTTTTTTCCGTTTCCCGGCTCACTCACCTCCCGCGCTGTTTTCACTGTCCCGGCTCACTCACCTCCAGCGCTGTTTTCAATGTCCGGGCTCACTCACCTCTCGCGCTGTTTTCAATTTCCCGGCTCATCTCACCTCATTCGCTGTTTTCACTGTCCCGATTCACTCACTTCCTGCGCTTTTTTCAATGTCCCGGCTCACTCACCTCGCGCTGTATTTAACCATCCCGGCTCACTCACCTCTCGCGCTGTTTTCAAAGTCCCGGCTCACTCAACTCCTGCGCTGTTTTCACTATCCCGGCTCACTCACCTCTCGCGCTGTTTTCAATGTACCGGCTCACTCTCCACTCGCGCTGTTTTCACTGTCCCGGCTCACTCACCTCCCACGCTGTTTTCACTGTCCCAGCTCACTCACTTCTCGCACTGTTTTCACTGTCCCAGCTCACTCACCTCTCGCGCTGTTTTTAATGTCCCGGCTCACTCACCTCTCGCGCTGTTTTCACAGTCCCGGCACACTCACCTCCCGCGCTGTTCTCAATGTCCCGGCTCACTCACCTCTCGCGCTGTTTTCAATGCCCAGGCTCACTCACCTCCCGCGCAGTTTTCAAAGTCCCGGCTCACTCAGCTCCCGCGCTGTTTTCAATGTCAAGGCTCACTCAGCCCACGCGCTGTTTTCAATGTCCCGGCTCACTCTCCACAGGCGCTGTTTTCACTGTCAATGCTCACTCTCCGCTTCCGTTGTTTTCACTGTCCCGACAAACTCACCTCTCCCGCTGTTTTCACTGTCCTGGCTCACGCACCTCCCGCGCAGTTTTCACTGTCCATGCTCACTCACCTCTCGCGCTGTTTTCAATGTACCGGCTCACTCTCCACTCGCGCTGTTTTCACTGTCCCGGCTCAATCACCTCCCGCGCTGTTTTCAGTGTCCCGGCTCACTCACCTCTCTCGCTGTTTTCAATGGCCCGGCTCACTCACCTCACGCGCTGTTTTCACTGTCCCGGCTCACTCACCTCTCGCTCTGTTTTTAATGTCCCGGTTCACTCACCTCTCGCACTGTTTTTAATGTCCAGGCTCACTCACCCCTCGCGCTTTTTTGTATGCCCCTGTTCACTCACCTCTCGCGCTATTTTCGCTGTCCCGGCTCACTCACCTCCCGCGCTGTTCTCAATGTGCCGGCTCACTCACCTCTCGCGCTGTTTTCAATGTCCAGGCTCACTCACCTCCCGCGCTGTTTTCAAAGTCCCGGCTCACTCAGCTCCCGCTCTGTTTTCAATGTCACGGCTCACTCAGCTTCCGCACTGTTTTCAATGTCCTGGCTCACTCTCCACACGCGCTGTTTTCACTGTGAATGCTCACTCTCCGCTTCCGCTGTTTTCACTGTCCCGACTAACTCACCACTCGCGCTGTTTTCACTGTCCCGGCTCACTCACCTCTCGCGCTGTTTTCTGTGTCCATGCTCACTCACCTCACGCGCTGTTTTCAATGTCCAGACTCACTCACTTCTCGCGCATTTTTCTGTTTCCCGGCTCACTCACCTCCCGCGCTGTTTTCACTGTCCCGGCTCACTCACCTCCAGCGCTGTTTTCAATGTCCGGGCTCACTCACCTCTCGCGCTGTTTTCAATTTCCCGGCTCATCTCACCTCATTCGCTGTTTTCACTGTCCCGATTCACTCACCTCCTGCGCTTTTTTCAATGCCCCGGCTCACTCACCTCGCGCTGTTTCAATGAACCGGCTCACACACATCCCGCGCTGTTTTCAATGTCCCGGCTCACTCAGCTCCCACGCTGTTTTCAATGTCCCGGCTCACTCAGCTCCCGCGCTCTGTTCAATGTCCCGGCTCACTCACCTCCCGCGCTGTTTTCACTGTCCCAGCTCGCTCACCTCTCGCGCTGTTTTCACTGTCCCAGCTCACTCGCCTCTCGCGCTGTTTTTAATGTCCCGGCTCACTCACCTCTCGCGCTGTTTTCAATGTCCCGGCTCACTCACCTCCCGCGCTGTTTTCAATGTCTCGGCTCACTCTCCACACGCGCTGTTTTCACTGTCAATGCTCACTCTCCGCTTCCGCTGTTTTCACTGTCCCGACTAACTCACGTCTCCCGCTGTTTTCACTGTCCTGGCTCACGCCCCTCCCGCGCAGTTTTCACTGTCCCGGCTCACTCACCTCTCGCGCTGTTTTCAATGTCCAGACTCACTCACTTCTCGCGCTTTTTTCTGTGTCCCGGCTCACTCACCTCTCGCGCTATTTTCACTGCCCTGGCTCACTCTGCGCCCGCGCTGTTTTCACTGTCCCAGCTCACTTGCCTCTCGCGCTGTTTTCACTGTCCCGGCTCACTTAACTCCCGAGCTGTTTTCACTATCCAGGCTCACTCACCTCTCGCGCTGGTTTCACTGTCCCTGCTCACTCACCTCCCGCGCTGTTTTCAATGTCCGGGCTCACTCAGCTCCCGCGCTGTTTTCAATTTCCCGGCTCACACACATCTCGCGCTGTTTTCACTGTCCCGGCTCACTCACCTCCCGCGCTGTTTTCAATGTCCCGGCTCAATCACCTCTCGCGCTCTTTTCAATGTCCCGGCTCACTCATCTCCCGCGCTGTTTTCAAAGTCCCGGCTCACTCAGCTCCCGCGCTGTTTTCAATGTCCCGGCTCATTCAGCTTCCGCGCTGTTTTCAATGTCCTGGCTCACTCTCCACTCGCGCTGTTTTCACTGTCACTGCTCACTCTCCGCTCCCGCTGTTTTCACTGTTCCGACTCACTCACCTCTCGCGCTGTTTTCACTGTCCCGGCTCACTCACCTCCCGCGCTGTTTTCACTGTCCCGGCTCACTCACCTCTCTCGCTGTTTTCAATGTCCCGGCTCACTCACCTCACGCGCTGTTTTCACTGTCCCGGCTCACTCACCTCTCGCGCTGTTATTAATGTCCCGGCTCACTCACCTCTCGCACTGTTTTTAATGTCCAGGCTCACTCACCCCTCGCGCTTTTTTGTATGCCCCGGTTCACTCACCTCTCGCGCTATTTTCGCTGTCCCGGCTCACTCACCTCCCGCGCTGTTCTCAATGTCCCGGCTCACTCACCTCTCGCGCTGTTTTCAATGTCCAGGCTCACTCACCTCCCGCGCTGTTTTCAAAGTCCCGGCTCACTCAGCTCCCGCACTGTTTTCAATGTCCTGGCTCACTCTCCACACTCGCTGTTTTCACTGTCAATGCTCACTCTCCGCTTCCGCTGTTTTCACTGTCCCGACTAACTCACCACTCGCGCTGTTTCACTGTCCCGGCTCACTCACCTCTCGCGCTGTTTTCAGTATCCATGCTCACTCAGCTCACACGCTGTTTTCAATGTCCAGACTCACTCACTTCTCGCGCTTTTTTCCGTTTCCCGGCTCACTCACCTCCCGCGCTGTTTTCACTGTCCCGGCTCACTCACCTCCAGCGCTGTTTTCAATGTCCGGGCTCACTCACCTCTCGCGCTGTTTTCAATTTCCCGGCTCATCTCACCTCATTCGCTGTTTTCACTGTCCCGATTCACTCACTTCCTGCGCTTTTTTCAATGTCCCGGCTCACTCACCTCGCGCTGTTTCAATGAACCGGCTCACACACATCCCGCGCTGTTTTCAATGTCCCGTCTCACTCAGCTCCCACGCTGTTTTCAATGTCCCGGCTCACTCAGCTCCCACGCTGTATTCAATGTCCCGGCTCACTCAGCTCCCGTGCTCTGTTCAATGTCCCGGCTCACGCTCCATGCGCGCTGTTTACACCGTCCCGGCTCGCTCACCTCTCGCGATGTTTTCATTGGCCCGGCTCACTCACCTCTCGCGCTGTTTTCACTGTCCTGGCTCACTCACCTCCCGCGCTGTTTTCAATGTCCAGGCTCACTCACCTCTCACGCTGTTTTCAATGTCCCGGCTCACTCACCTCCCGCGCTGTTTTCAAAGTCCCGGCTCACTCAGCTCCCGCGCTGTTTTCAATGTCCCGGCTCATTCAGCTCCCGCGATGTTTTCAGTGTCCCGGCTCACTCAGCTCCCGCGCTGTTTTCACTGTCCGGGCTCACTCACCTCCCGCGCTGTTTTCAACGTCCGGGCTCACTCACCTCTCGCACCGTTTTCAATGACCCGGCTCACTCAACTCTCGCGCTGTTTTCAGTGTTCCGATTCACTCACCTCCCGCGCTGATTTCAATGTGCCGCCTCACTAACCTCTCGCGCTGTTTTCAATGTCCCGGCTCACTCACCTTTCGCGATATATTCAATGTCCCGGCTCACTCACATCTCGCGCTGTTTTCACTGTCCCGGCTCAATCACCTCCCGCGCTGTTTTCACTGTCCCGCCTCATTCACCTCTCGCGCTGTTTTCAATGTCACGGATCACTCACCTCTCGCGCTGTTTTCAATGTCCCGGCTCACTCACCTCTCGCGCTGTATTTAACCATCCCGGCTCACTCAACTCCTGCGCTGTTTTCACTATCCCGGCTCACTCACCTCTCGCGCTGTTTTCAATGTACCGGCTCACTCTCCACTCGCGCTGTTTTCACTGTCCCGGCTCACTCACCTCCCACGCTGTTTTCACTGTCCCAGCTCACTCACTTCTCGCGCTGTTTTCACTGTCCCAGCTCACTCACCTCTCGCGCTGTTTTTAATGTCCCGGCTCACTCACCCCTCGCGCTGTTTTCACAGTCTCGGCACACTCACCTCCCGCGCTGTTCTCAATGTCCCGGCTCACTCACCTCTCGCGCTGTTTTCAATGCCCAGGCTCACTCACCTCCCGCGCAGTTTTCAAAGTCCCGGCTCACTCAGCTCCCGCGCTGTTTTCAATGTCACGGCTCACTCAGCCCACGCGCTGTTTTCAATGTCCCGGCTCACTCTCCACACGCGCTGTTTTCACTGTGAATGCTCACTCTCCCCTTCCGCTGTATTCACTGTCCCGACTAACTCACCACTCGCGCTTTTTTCACTGTCCCGGCTCACTCACCTCTCGCGCTGTTTTCTGTGTCCATGCTCACTCACCTCACGCGCTGTTTTCAATGTCCAGACTCACTCACTTCTCGCGCATTTTTCTGTTTCCCGGCTCACTCACCTCCCGCGCTGTTTTCACTGTCCCGGCTCACTCACCTCCAGCGATGTTTTCAATGTCCGGGCTCACTCACCTCTCGCGCTGTTTTCAATTTCCCGGCTCATCTCACCTCATTCGCTGTTTTCACTGTCCCGATTCACTCACCTCCTGCGCTTTTTTCAATGTCCCGGCTCACTCACCTCGCGCTGTTTCAATGAACCGGCTCACACACATCCCGCGCTGTTTTCAATGTCCCGTCTCACTCAGCTCCCACGCTGTTTTCAATGTCCCGGCTCACTCAGCTCCCGCGCTCTGTTCAATGTCCCGGCTCACTCACCTCCCGCGCTGTTTTCACTGTCCCAGCTCGCTCACCTCTCGCGCTGTTTTCACTGTCCCAGCTCACTCGCCTCTCGCGCTGTTTTTAATGTCCCGGCTCACTCACCTCTCGCGCTGTTTTCAATGTCCCGGCTCACTCACCTCTCGCGCTGTTTTCAATGTCCAGGCTCACTCACCTCCCGCGCTGTTTTCAATGTCTCGGCTCACTCTCCACACGCGCTGTTTTCACTGTCAATGCTCACTCTCCGCTTCCACTGTTTTCACTGTCCCGACTAACTCACGTCTCCCGCTGTTTTCACTGTCCTGGCTCACGCCCCTCCCGCGCAGTTTTCACTGTCCCGGCTCACTCACCTCTCGCGCTGTTTTCAGTGTCCATGCTCACTCACCTCACGCGCTGTTTTCAATGTCCAGACTCACTCACTTCTCGCGCTTTTTTCTGTGTCCCGGCTCACTCACCTCTCGCGCTATTTTCACTGCCCTGGCTCACTCTGCTCCCGCGCTGTTTTCACTGTCCCGGCTCACTTGCCTCTCGCGCTGTTTTCACTGTCCCGGCTCACTCAACTCCCGCGCTGTTTTCACTGTCCAGGCTCACTCACCTCTCGCGCTGGTTTCACTGTCCCTGCTCACTCACCTCCCGCGCTGTTTTCAATGTCCGGGCTCACTCAGCTCCCGCGCTGTTTTCAATTTCCCGGCTCACACACATCTCGCGCTGTTTTCACTGTCCCGGCTCACTCACCTCCCGCGCTTTTTTCAATGTCCCGGCTCAATCACCTCTCGCGCTCTTTTCAATGTCCCGGCTCACTCATCTCCCGCGCTGTTTTCAAAGTCCCGGCTCACTCACCTCTCGCGCTATTTTCGCTGTCCCGGCTCACTCACCTCCCGCGCTGTTCTCAATGTCCCGGCTCACTCACCTCTCGCGCTGTTTTCAATGTCCAGGCTCACTCACCTCCCGCGCTGTTTTCAAAGTCCCGGCTCACTCAGCTCCCACGCTGTTTTCAATGTCCCGGCTCACGCAGCTCCCGTGCTCTGTTCAATGTCCCGGCTCACGCTCCATGCGCGCTGTTTACACCGTCCCGGCTCACTCACCTCTCGCGATGTTTTCATTGGCCGGCTCACTCACCTCTCGCGCTGTTTTCACTGTCCTGGCTCACTCACCTCCCGCGCTGTTTTCAATGTCCCGGCTCACTCACCTCTCACGCTGTTTTCAATGTCCCGGCTCACTCACCTCCCGCGCTGTTTTCAAAGTCCCGGCTCACTCAGCTCCCGCGCTGTTTTCAATGTCCCGGCTCATTCAGCTCCCGCGATGTTTTCAGTGTCCCGGCTCACTCAGCTCCCGCGCTGTTTTCACTGTCCGGGCTCACTCACCTCCCGCGCTGTTTTCAACGTCCGGGCTCACTCACCTCTCGCACCGTTTTCAATGACCCGGCTCACTCACCTCTCGCGCTGTTTTCAGTGTTCCGATTCACTCACCTCCCGCGCTGATTTCAATGTCCCGCCTCACTAACCTCTCGCGCTGTTTTCAATGTCCCGGCTCACTCACCTGTCGCGATGTATTCAATGTCCCGGCTCACTCACATCTCGCGCTGTTTTCACTGTCCCGGCTCAATCACCTCCCGCGCTGTTTTCACTGTCCCGCCTCATTCACCTCTCGCGCTGTTTTCAATGTCACGGATCACTCACCTCTCGCGCTGTTTTCAATGTCCCGGCTCACTCACCTCTCGCGCTGTATTTAACCATCCCGGCTCACTCACCTCTCGCGCTGTTTTCAAAGTCCCGGCTCACTCAACTCCTGCGCTGTTTTCACTATATCGGCTCACTCACCTCTCGCGCTGTTTTCAATGTACCGGCTCACTCTCCACTCGCGCTGTTTTCACTGTCCCGGCTCACTCACCTCCCACGCTGTTTTCACTGTCCCAGCTCACTCACTTCTCGCACTGTTTTCACTGTCCCAGCTCACTCACCTCTCGCGCTGTTTTTAATGTCCCGGCTCACTCACCTCTCGCGCTGTTTTCACAGTCCCGGCACACTCACCTCCCGCGCTGTTCTCAATGTCCCGGCTCACTCACCTCTCGCGCTGTTTTCAATGCCCAGGCTCACTCACCTCCCGCGCAGTTTTCAAAGTCCCGGCTCACTCAGCTCCCGCGCTGTTTTCAATGTCAAGGCTCACTCAGCCCACGCGCTGTTTTCAATGTCCCGGCTCACTCTCCACACGCGCTGTTTTCACTGTCAATGCTCACTCTCCGCTTCCGTTGTTTTCACTGTCCCGACAAACTCACCTCTCCCGCTGTTTTCACTGTCCTGGCTCACGCACCTCCCGCGCAGTTTTCACTGTCCATGCTCACTCACCTCTCGCGCTGTTTTCAATGTACCGGCTCACTCTCCACTCGCGCTGTTTTCACTGTCCCGGCTCACTCACCTCACGCGCTGTTTTCACTGTCCCGACTCACTCACCTCTCGCGCTGTTTTCACTGTCCCGGCTCAATCACCTCCCGCGCTGTTTTCACTGTCCCGGCTCACTCACCTCTCTCGCTGTTTTCAATGTCCCGGCTCACTCACCTCACGCGCTGTTTTCACTGTCCCAGCTCACTCACCTCTCGCTCTGTTTTTAATGTCCCGGTTCACTCACCTCTCGCACTGTTTTTAATGTCCAGGCTCACTCACCCCTCGCGCTTTTTTGTATGCCCCGGTTCACTCACCTCTCGCGCTATTTTCGCTGTCCCGGCTCACTCACCTCCCGCGCTGTTCTCAATGTCCCGGCTCACTCACCTCTCGCGCTGTTTTCAATGTCCAGGCTCACTCACCTCCCGCGCTGTTTTCAAAGTCCCGGCTCACTCAGCTCCCGCTCTGTTTTCAATGTCACGGCTCACTCAGCTTCCGCACTGTTTTCAATGTCCTGGCTCACTCTCCACACGCGCTGTTTTCACTGTGAATGCTCACTCTCCGCTTCCGCTGTTTTCACTGTCCCGACTAACTCACCACTCGCGCTGTTTTCACTGTCCCGGCTCACTCACCTCTCGCGCTGTTTTCTGTGTCCATGCTCACTCACCTCACGCGCTGTTTTCAATGTCCAGACTCACTCACTTCTCGCGCATTTTTCTGTTTCCCGGCTCACTCACCTCCCGCGCTGTTTTCACTGTCCCGGCTCACTCACCTCCAGCGCTGTTTTCAATGTCCGGGCTCACTCACCTCTCGCGCTGTTTTCAATTTCCCGGCTCATCTCACCTCATTCGCTGTTTTCACTGTCCCGATTCACTCACCTCCTGCGCTTTTTTCAATGCCCCGGCTCACTCACCTCGCGCTGTTTCAATGAACCGGCTCACTCAGCTCCCGCGCTCTGTTCAATGTCCCGGCTCACTCACCTCCCGCGCTGTTTTCACTGTCCCAGCTCGCTCACCTCTCGCGCTGTTTTCACTGTCCCAGCTCACTCGCCTCTCGCGCTGTTTTTAATGTCCCGGCTCACTCACCTCTCGCGCTGTTTTCAATCTCCCGGCTCACTCACCTCTCGCGCTGTTTTCAATGTCCAGGCTCACTCACCTCCCGCGCTGTTTTCAATGTCTCGGCTCACTCTCCACACGCGCTGTTTTCACTGTCAATGCTCACTCTCCGCTTCCGCTGTTTTCACTGTCCCGACTAACTCACGTCTCCCGCTGTTTTCACTGTCCTGGCTCACGCCCCTCCCGCGCAGTTTTCACTGTCCCGGCTCACTCACCTCTCGCGCTGTTTTCAGTGTCCAAGCTCACTCACCTCACGCGCTGTTTTCAATGTCCAGACTCACTCACTTCTCGCGCTTTTTTCTGTGTCCCGGCTCACTCACCTCTCGCGCTATTTTCACTGCCCTGGCTCACTCTGCGCCCGCGCTGTTTTCACTGTCCCAGCTCACTTGCCTCTCGCGCTGTTTTCACTGTCCCGGCTCACTCAACTCCCGCGCTGTTTTCACTATCCAGGCTCACTCACCTCTCGCGCTGGTTTCAATGTCCAGGCTCACTCACCTCCCGCGCTGTTTTCAAAGTCCCGGCTCACTCAGCTCCCGCACTGTTTTCAATGTCCTGGCTCACTCTCCACACGCGCTGTTTTAACTGTCAATGCTCACTCTCCGCTTCCGCTGTTTTCACTGTCCTGACTAACTCACCACTCGCGCTGTTTCACTGTCCCGGCTCACTCACCTCTCGCGCTGTTTTCAGTATCCATGCTCACTCAGCTCACACGCTGTTTTCCATGTCCAGACTCACTCACTTCTCGCGCTTTTTTCCGTTTCCCGGCTCACTCACCTCCCGCGCTGTTTTCACTGTCCCGGCTCACTCACCTCCAGCGCTGTTTTCAATGTCCGGGCTCACTCACCTCTCGCGCTGTTTTCAATTTCCCGGCTGATCTCACCTCATTCGCTGTTTTCACTGTCCCGATTCACTCACTTCCTGCGCTTTTTTCAATGTCCCGGCTCACTCACCTCGCGCTGTTTCAATGAACCGGCTCACACACATCCCGCGCTGTTTTCAATGTCCCGTCTCACTCAGCTCCCACGCTGTTTTCAATGTCCCGGCTCACTCAGCTCCCACGCTGTATTCAATGTCCCGGCTCACTCAGCTCCCGTGCTCTGTTCAATGTCCCGGCTCACGCTCCATGCGCGCTGTTTACACCGTCCCGGCTCACTCACCTCTCGCGATGTTTTCATTGGCCCGGCTCACTCACCTCTCGCGCTGTTTTCACTGTCCTGGCTCACGCACCTCCCGCGCAGTTTTCACTGTCCATGCTCACTCACCTCTCGCGCTGTTTTCAATGTACCGGCTCACTCTCCACTCGCGCTGTTTTCACTGTCCCGGCTCACTCACCTCACGCGCTGTTTTCACTGTCCCGACTCACTCACCTCTCGCGCTGTTTTCACTGTCCCGGCTCAATCACCTCCTGCGCTGTTTTCACTGTCCCGGCTCACTCACCTCTCTCGCTGTTTTCAATGTCCCGGCTCACTCACCTCACGCGCTGTTTTCACTGTCCCAGCTCACTCACCTCTCGCTCTGTTTTTAATGTCCCGGTTCACTCACCTCTCGCACTGTTTTTAATGTCCAGGCTCACTCACCCCTCGCGCTTTTTTGTATGCCCCGGTTCACTCACCTCTCGCGCTATTTTCGCTGTCCCGGCTCACTCACCTCCCGCGCTGTTCTCAATGTCCCGGCTCACTCACCTCTCGCGCTGTTTTCAATGTCCAGGCTCACTCACCTCCCGCGCTGTTTTCAAAGTCCCGGCTCACTCAGCTCCCGCTCTGTTTTCAATGTCACGGCTCACTCAGCTTCCGCACTGTTTTCAATGTCCTGGCTCACTCTCCACACGCGCTGTTTTCACTGTGAATGCTCACTCTCCGCTTCCGCTGTTTTCACTGTCCCGACTAACTCACCACTCGCGCTGTTTTCACTGTCCCGGCTCACTCACCTCTCGCGCTGTTTTCTGTGTCCATGCTCACTCACCTCACGCGCTGTTTTCAATGTCCAGACTCACTCACTTCTCGCGCATTTTTCTGTTTCCCGGCTCACTCACCTCCCGCGCTGTTTTCACTGTCCCGGCTCACTCACCTCCAGCGCTGTTTTCAATGTCCGGGCTCACTCACCTCTCGCGCTGTTTTCAATTTCCCGGCTCATCTCACCTCATTCGCTGTTTTCACTGTCCCGATTCACTCACCTCCTGCGCTTTTTTCAATGCCCCGGCTCACTCACCTCGCGCTGTTTCAATGAACCGGCTCACACACATCCCGCGCTGTTTTCAATGTCCCGGCTCACTCAGCTCCCACGCTGTTTTCAATGTCCCGGCTCACTCAGCTCCCGCGCTCTGTTCAATGTCCCGGCTCACTCACCTCCCGCGCTGTTTTCACTGTCCCAGCTCGCTCACCTCTCGCGCTGTTTTCACTGTCCCAGCTCACTCGCCTCTCGCGCTGTTTTTAATGTCCCGGCTCACTCACCTCTCGCGCTGTTTTCAATGTCCCGGCTCACTCACCTCTCGCGCTGTTTTCAATGTCCAGGCTCACTCACCTCCCGCGCTGTTTTCAATGTCTCGGCTCACTCTCCACACGCGCTGTTTTCACTGTCAATGCTCACTCTCCGCTTCCGCTGTTTTCACTGTCCCGACTAACTCACGTCTCCCGCTGTTTTCACTGTCCTGGCTCACGCCCCTCCCGCGCAGTTTTCACTGTCCCGCCTCACTCACCTCTCGCGCTGTTTTCAGTGTCCAAGCTCACTCACCTCACGCGCTGTTTTCAATGTCCAGACTCACTCACTTCTCGCGCTTTTTTCTGTGTCCCGGCTCACTCACCTCTCGCGCTATTTTCACTGCCCTGGCTCACTCTGCGCCCGCGCTGTTTTCACTGTCCCAGCTCACATGCCTCTCGCGCTGTTTTCACTGTCCCGGCTCACTCAACTCCCGCGCTGTTTTCACTATCCAGGCTCACTCACCTCTCGCGCTGGTTTCAATGTCCAGGCTCACTCACCTCCCGCGCTGTTTTCAAAGTCCCGGCTCACTCAGCTCCCGCACTGTTTTCAATGTCCTGGCTCACTCTCCACACGCGCTGTTTTCACTGTCAATGCTCACTCTCCGCTTCCGCTGTTTTCACTGTCCTGACTAACTCACCACTCGCGCTGTTTCACTGTCCCGGCTCACTCACCTCTCGCGCTGTTTTCAGTATCCATGCTCACTCAGCTCACACGCTGTTTTCCATGTCCAGACTCACTCACTTCTCGCGCTTTTTTCCGTTTCCCGGCTCACTCACCTCCCGCGCTGTTTTCACTGTCCCGGCTCACTCACCTCCAGCGCTGTTTTCAATGTCCGGGCTCACTCACCTCTCGCGCTGTTTTCAATTTCCCGTCTGATCTCACCTCATTCGCTGTTTTCACTGTCCCGATTCACTCACTTCCTGCGCTTTTTTCAATGTCCCGGCTCACTCACCTCGCGCTGTTTCAATGAACCGGCTCACACACATCCCGCGCTGTTTTCAATGTCCCGTCTCACTCAGCTCCCACGCTGTTTTCAATGTCCCGGCTCACTCAGCTCCCACGCTGTATTCAATGTCCCGGCTCACTCAGCTCCCGTGCTCTGTTCAATGTCCCGGCTCACGCTCCATGCGCGCTGTTTACACCGTCCCGGCTCACTCACCTCTCGCGATGTTTTCATTGGCCCGGCTCACTCACCTCTCGCGCTGTTTTCACTGTCCTGGCTCACTCACCTCCCGCGCTGTTTTCAATGTCCCGGCTCACTCACCTCTCACGCTGTTTTCAATGTCCCGGCTCACTCACCTCCCGCGCTGTTTTCAAAGTCCCGGCTCACTCAGCTCCCGCGCTGTTTTCAATGTCCCGGCTCATTCAGCTCCCGCGATGTTTTCAGTGTCCCGGCTGACTCAGCTCCCGCGCTGTTTTCACTGTCCGGGCTCACTCACCTCCCGCGCTGTTTTCAACGTCCGGGCTCACTCACCTCTCGCACCGTTTTCAATGACCCGGCTCACTCAACTCTCGCGCTGTTTTCAGTGTTCCGATTCACTCACCTCCCGCGCTGATTTCAATGTGCTGCCTCACTAACCTCTCGCGCTGTTTTCAATGTCCCGGCTCACTCACCTTTCGCGATATATTCAATGTCCCGGCTCACTCACATCTCGCGCTGTTTTCACTGTCCCGGCTCAATCACCTCCCGCGCTGTTTTCACTGTCCCGCCTCATTCACCTCTCGCGCTGTTTTCAATGTCACGGATCACTCACCTCTCGCGCTGTTTTCAATGTCCCGGCTCACTCACCTCTCGCGCTGTATTTAACCATCCCGGCTCACTCAACTCCTGCGCTGTTTTCACTATCCCGGCTCACTCACCTCTCGCGCTGTTTTCAATGTACCGGCTCACTCTCCACTCGCGCTGTTTTCACTGTCCCGGCTCACTCACCTCCCACGCTGTTTTCACTGTCCCAGCTCACTCACTTCTCGCGCTGTTTTCACTGTCCCAGCTCACTCACCTCTCGCGCTGTTTTTAATGTCCCGGCTCACTCACCCCTCGCGCTGTTTTCACAGTCCCGGCACACTCACCTCCCGCGCTGTTCTCAATGTCCCGGCTCACTCACCTCTCGCGCTGTTTTCAATGCCCAGGCTCACTCACCTCCCGCGCAGTTTTCAAAGTCCCGGCTCACTCAGCTCCCGCGCTGTTTTCAATGTCACGGCTCACTCAGCCCACGCGCTGTTTTCAATGTCCCGGCTCACTCTCCACACGCGCTGTTTTCACTGTGAATGCTCACTCTCCCCTTCCGCTGTTTTCACTGTCCCGACTAACTCACCACTCGCGCTTTTTTCACTGTCCCGGCTCACTCACCTCTCGCGCTGTTTTCTGTGTCCATGCTCACTCACCTCACGCGCTGTTTTCAATGTCCAGACTCACTCACTTCTCGCGCATTTTTCTGTTTCCCGGCTCACTCACCTCCCGCGCTGTTTTCACTGTCCCGGCTCACTCACCTCCAGCGATGTTTTCAATGTCCGGGCTCACTCACCTCTCGCGCTGTTTTCAATTTCCCGGCTCATCTCACCTCATTCGCTGTTTTCACTGTCCCGATTCACTCACCTCCTGCGCTTTTTTCAATGTCCCGGCTCACTCACCTCGCGCTGTTTCAATGAACCGGCTCACACACATCCCGCGCTGTTTTCAATGTCCCGTCTCACTCAGCTCCCACGCTGTTTTCAATGTCCCGGCTCACTCAGCTCCCGCGCTCTGTTCAATGTCCCGGCTCACTCACCTCCCGCGCTGTTTTCACTGTCCCAGCTCGCTCACCTCTCGCGCTGTTTTCACTGTCCCAGCTCACTCGCCTCTCGCGCTGTTTTTAATGTCCCGGCTCACTCACCTCTCGCGCTGTTTTCAATGTCCCGGCTCACTCACCTCTCGCGCTGTTTTCAATGTCCAGGCTCACTCACCTCCCGCGCTGTTTTCTATGTCTCGGCTCACTCTCCACACGCGCTGTTTTCACTGTCAATGCTCACTCTCCGCTTCCGCTGTTTTCACTGTCCCGACTAACTCACGTCTCCCGCTGTTTTCACTGTCCTGGCTCACGCCCCTCCCGCGCAGTTTTCACTGTCCCGGCTCACTCACCTCTCGCGCTGTTTTCAGTGTCCATGCTCACTCACCTCACGCGCTGTTTTCAATGTCCAGACTCACTCACTTCTCGCGCTTTTTTTTGTGTCCCGGCTCACTCACCTCTCGCGCTATTTTCACTGCCCTGGCTCACTCTGCTCCCGCGCTGTTTTCACTGTCCCGGCTCACTTGCCTCTCGCGCTGTTTTCACTGTCCCGGCTCACTCAACTCCCGCGCTGTTTTCACTATCCAGGCTCACTCACCTCTCGCGCTGGTTTCACTGTCCCTGCTCACTCACCTCCCGCGCTGTTTTCAATGTCCGGGCTCACTCAGCTCCCGCGCTGTTTTCAATTTCCCGGCTCACACACATCTTGCGCTGTTTTCACTGTCCCGGCTCACTCACCTCCCGCGCTGTTTTCAATGTCCCGGCTCAATCACCTCTCGCACTCTTTTCAATGTCCCGGCTCACTCATCTCCCGCGCTGTTTTCAAAGTCCCGGCTCACTCAGCTCCCGCGCTGTTTTCAATGTCCGGGCTCATTCAGCTTCCGCGCTGTTTTCAATGTCCTGGCTCACTCTCCACTCGCGCTGTTTTCACTGTCACTGCTCACTCTCCGCTCCCGCTGTTTTCACTGTTCCGACTCACTCACCTCTCGCGCTGTTTTCACTGTCCCGGCTCACTCACCTCCCGCGCTGTTTTCACTGTCCCGGCTCACTCACCTCTCTCGCTGTTTTCAATGTCCCGGCTCACTCACCTCACGCGCTGTTTTCACTGTCCCGGCTCACTCACCTCTCGCGCTGTTTTTAATGTCCCGGCTCACTCACCTCTCGCACTGTTTTTAATGTCCAGGCTCACTCACCCCTCGCGCTTTTTTGTATGCCCCGGTTCACTCACCTCTCGCGCTATTTTCGCTGTCCCGGCTCACTCACCTCCCGCGCTGTTCTCAATGTCCCGGCTCACTCACCTCTCGCGCTGTTTTCAATGTCCAGGCTCACTCACCTCCCGCGCTGTTTTCAAAGTCCCGGCTCACTCAGCTCCCGCACTGTTTTCAATGTCCTGGCTCACTCTCCACACGCGCTGTTTTCACTGTCAATGCTCACTCTCCGCTTCCGCTGTTTTCACTGTCCCGACTAACTCACCACTCGCGCAGTTTTCACTGTCCCGGCTCACTCACCTCTCGCGCTGTTTTCAGTGTCCATGCTCACTCAGCTCACGCGCTGTTTTCAATGTCCAGACTCACTCACCTCCCGCGCTGTTTTCACTGTCCCGGCTCACTCACCTCCAGCGCTGTTTTCAATGTCTGGGCTCACTCACCTCTCGCGCTGTTTTCAATTTCCCGGCTCATCTCACCTCATTCGCTGTTTTCACTGTCCCGATTCACTCACCTCCTGCGCTTTTTTCAATGTCCCGGCTCACTCACCTCGCGCTGTTTCAATGAACCGGCTCACACACACCCCGCGCTGTTTTCAATGTCCCGGCTCACTCAGCTCCCACGCTGTTTTCAATGTCCCGGCTCACGCAGCTCCCGTGCTCTGTTCAATGTCCCGGCTCACGCTCCATGCGCGCTGTTTACACCGTCCCGGCTCACTCACCTCTCGCGATGTTTTCATTGGCCGGCTCACTCACCTCTCGCGCTGTTTTCACTGTCCTGGCTCACTCACCTCCCGCGCTGTTTTCAATGTCCCGGCTCACTCACCTCTCACGCTGTTTTCAATGTCCCGGCTCACTCACCTCCCGCGCTGTTTTCAAAGTCCCGGCTCACTCAGCTCCCGCGCTGTTTTCAATGTCCCGGCTCATTCAGCTCCCGCGATGTTTTCAGTGTCCCGGCTCACTCAGCTCCCGCGCTGTTTTCACTGTCCGGGCTCACTCACCTCCCGCGCTGTTTTCAACGTCCGGGCTCACTCACCTCTCGCACCGTTTTCAATGACCCGGCTCACTCACCTCTCGCGCTGTTTTCAGTGTTCCGATTCACTCACCTCCCGCGCTGATTTCAATGTGCCGCCTCACTAACCTCTCGCGCTGTTTTCAATGTCCCGGCTCACTCACCTGTCGCGATGTATTCAATGTCCCGGCTCACTCACATCTCGCGCTGTTTTCACTGTCCCGGCTCAATCACCTCCCGCGCTGTTTTCACTGTCCCGCCTCATTCACCTCTCGCGCTGTTTTCAATGTCACGGATCACTCACCTCTCGCGCTGTTTTCAATGTCCCGGCTCACTCACCTCTCGCGCTGTATTTAACCATCCCGGCTCACTCACCTCTCGCGCTGTTTTCAAAGTCCCGGCTCACTCAACTCCTGCGCTGTTTTCACTATCCCGGCTCACTCACCTCTCGCGCTGTTTTCAATGTACCGGCTCACTCTCCACTCGCGCTGTTTTCACTGTCCCGGCTCACTCACCTCCCACGCTGTTTTCACTGTCCCAGCTCACTCACTTCTCGCACTGTTTTCACTGTCCCAGCTCACTCACCTCTCGCGCTGTTTTTAATGTCCCGGCTCACTCACCTCTCGCGCTGTTTTCACAGTCCCGGCACACTCACCTCCCGCGCTGTTCTCAATGTCCCGGCTCACTCACCTCTCGCGCTGTTTTCAATGCCCAGGCTCACTCACCTCCCGCGCAGTTTTCAAAGTCCCGGCTCACTCAGCTCCCGCGCTGTTTTCAATGTCAAGGCTCACTCAGCCCACGCGCTGTTTTCAATGTCCCGGCTCACTCTCCACAGGCGCTGTTTTCACTGTCAATGCTCACTCTCCGCTTCCGTTGTTTTCACTGTCCCGACAAACTCACCTCTCCCGCTGTTTTCACTGTCCTGGCTCACGCACCTCCCGCGCAGTTTTCACTGTCCATGCTCACTCACCTCTCGCGCTGTTTTCAATGTACCGGCTCACTCTCCACTCGCGCTGTTTTCACTGTCCCGGCTCACTCACCTCACGCGCTGTTTTCACTGTCCCGACTCACTCACCTCTCGCGCTGTTTTCACTGTCCCGGCTCACTCACCTCTCTCGCTGTTTTCAATGTCCCGGCTCACTCACCTCACGCGCTGTTTTCACTGTCCCGGCTCACTCACCTCTCGCTCTGTTTTTAATGTCCCGGTTCACTCACCTCTCGCACTGTTTTTAATGTCCAGGCTCACTCACCCCTCGCGCTTTTTTGTATGCCCCGGTTCACTCACCTCTCGCGCTATTTTCGCTGTCCCGGCTCACTCACCTCCCGCGCTGTTCTCAATGTCCCGGCTCACTCACCTCTCGCGCTGTTTTCAATGTCCAGGCGCACTCACCTCCCGCGCTGTTTTCAAAGTCCCGGCTCACTCAGCTCCCGCTCTGTTTTCAATGTCACGGCTCACTCAGCTTCCGCACTGTTTTCAATGTCCTGGCTCACTCTCCATACGCGCTGTTTTCACTGTGAATGCTCACTCTCCGCTTCCGCTGTTTTCACTGTCCCGACTAACTCACCACTCGCGCTGTTTTCACTGTCCCGGCTCACTCACCTCTCGCGCTGTTTTCTGTGTCCATGCTCACTCACCTCACGCGCTGTTTTCAATGTCCAGACTCACTCACTTCTCGCGCATTTTTCTGTTTCCCGGCTCACTCACCTCCTGCGCTGTTTTCACTGTCCCGGCTCACTCACCTCCAGCGCTGTTTTCAATGTCCGGGCTCACTCACCTCTCGCGCTGTTTTCAATTTCCCGGCTCATCTCACCTCATTCGCTGTTTTCACTGTCCCGATTCACTCACCTCCTGCGCTTTTTTCAATGCCCCGGCTCACTCACCTCGCGCTGTTTCAATGAACCGGCTCACACACATCCCGCGCTGTTTTCAATGTCCCGGCTCACTCAGCTCCCACGCTGTTTTCAATGTCCCGGCTCACTCAGCTCCCGCGCTCTGTTCAATGTCCCGGCTCACTCACCTCCCGCGCTGTTTTCACTGTCCCAGCTCGCTCACCTCTCGCGCTGTTTTCACTGTCCCAGCTCACTCGCCTCTCGCGCTGTTTTTAATGTCCCGGCTCACTCACCTCTCGCGCTGTTTTCAATGTCCCGGCTCACTCACCTCTCGCGCTGTTTTCAATGTCCAGGCTCACTCACCTCCCGCGCTGTTTTCAATGTCTCGGCTCACTCTCCACACGCGCTGTTTTCACTGTCAATGCTCACTCTCCGCTTCCGCTGTTTTCACTGTCCCGACTAACTCACGTCTCCCGCTGTTTTCACTGTCCTGGCTCACGCCCCTCCCGCGCAGTTTTCACTGTCCCGGCTCACTCACCTCTCGCGCTGTTTTCAGTGTCCAAGCTCACTCACCTCACGCGCTGTTTTCAATGTCCAGACTCACTCACTTCTCGCGCTTTTTTCTGTGTCCCGGCTCACTCACCTCTCGCGCTATTTTCACTGCCCTGGCTCACTCTGCGCCCGCGCTGTTTTCACTGTCCCGGCTCACTTGCCTCTCGCGCTGTTTTCACTGTCCCGGCTCACTCAACTCCCGCGCTGTTTTCACTATCCAGGCTCACTCACCTCTCGCGCTGGTTTCACTGTCCCTGCTCACTCACCTCCCGCGCTGTTTTCAATGTCCGGGCTCACTCAGCTCCCGCGCTGTTTTCAATTTCCCGGCTCACACACATCTCGCGCTGTTTTCACTGTCCCGGCTCACTCACCTCCCGCGCTGTTTTCAATGTCCCGGCTCAATCACCTCTCGCGCTCTTTTCAATGTCCCGGCTCACTCATCTCCCGCGCTGTTTTCAAAGTCCCGGCTCACTCAGCTCCCGCGCTGTTTTCAATGTCCCGGCTCATTCAGCTTCCGCGCTGTTTTCAATGTCCTGGCTCACTCTCCACTCGCGCTGTTTTCACTGTCACTGCTCACTCTCCGCTCCCGCTGTTTTCACTGTTCCGACTCACTCACCTCTCGCGCTGTTTTCACTGTCCCGGCTCACTCACCTCCCGCGCTGTTTTCACTGTCCCGGCTCACTCACCTCTCCTGCTGTTTTCAATGTCCCGGCTCACTCACCTCACGCGCTGTTTTCACTGTCCCGGCTCACTCACCTCTCGCGCTGTTTTTAATGTCCCGGCTCACTCACCTCTCGCACTGTTTTTAATGTCCAGGCTCACTCACCCCTCGCGCTTTTTTGTATGCCCCGGTTCACTCTCCGCTTCCGCTGTTTTCACTGTCCCGACTAACTCACCACTCGCGCTGTTTCACTGTCCCGGCTCACTCACCTCTCGCGCTGTTTTCAGTATCCATGCTCACTCAGCTCACACGCTGTTTTCAATGTCCAGACTCACTCACTTCTCGCGCTTTTTTCCGTTTCCCGGCTCACTCACCTCCCGCGCTGTTTTCACTGTCCCGGCTCACTCACCTCCAGCGCTGTTTTCAATGTCCGGGCTCACTCACCTCTCGCGCTGTTTTCAATTTCCCGGCTCATCTCACCTCATTCGCTGTTTTCACTGTCCCGATTCACTCACTTCCTGCGCTTTTTTCAATGTCCCGGCTCACTCACCTCGCGCTGTTTCAATGAACCGGCTCACACACATCCCGCGCTGTTTTCAATGTCCCGTCTCACTCAGCTCCCACGCTGTTTTCAATGTCCCGGCTCACTCAGCTCCCACGCTGTATTCAATGTCCCGGCTCACTCAGCTCCCGTGCTCTGTTCAATGTCCCGGCTCACGCTCCATGCGCGCTGTTTACACCGTCCCGGCTCACTCACCTCTCGCGATGTTTTCATTGGCCCGGCTCACTCACCTCTCGCGCTGTTTTCACTGTCCTGGCTCACTCACCTCCCGCGCTGTTTTCAATGTCCCGGCTCACTCACCTCTCACGCTGTTTTCAATGTCCCGGCTCACTCACCTCCCGCGCTGTTTTCAAAGTCCCGGCTCACTCAGCTCCCGCGCTGTTTTCAATGTCCCGGCTCATTCAGCTCCCGCGATGTTTTCAGTGTCCCGGCTCACTCAGCTCCCGCGCTGTTTTCACTGTCCGGGCTCACTCACCTCCCGCGCTGTTTTCAACGTCCGGGCTCACTCACCTCTCGCACCGTTTTCAATGACCCGGCTCACTCAACTCTCGCGCTGTTTTCAGTGTTCCGATTCACTCACCTCCCGCGCTGATTTCAATGTGCCGCCTCACTAACCTCTCGCGCTGTTTTCAATGTCCCGGCTCACTCACCTTTCGCGATATATTCAATGTCCCGGCTCACTCACATCTCGCGCTGTTTTCACTGTCCCGGCTCAATCACCTCCCGCGCTGTTTTCACTGTCCCGCCTCATTCACCTCTCGCGCTGTTTTCAATGTCACGGATCACTCACCTCTCGCGCTGTTTTCAATGTCCCGGCTCACTCACCTCTCGCGCTGTATTTAACCATCCCGGCTCACTCAACTCCTGCGCTGTTTTCACTACCCCGGCTCACTCACTTCTCGCGCTGTTTTCAATGCCCAGGCTCACTCACCTCCCGCGCAGTTTTCAAAGTCCCGGCTCACTCAGCTCCCGCGCTGTTTTCAATGTCACGGCTCACTCAGCCCACGCGCTGTTTTCAATGTCCCGGCTCACTCTCCACAGGCGCTGTTTTCACTGTCAATGCTCACTCTCCGCTTCCGTTGTTTTCACTGTCCCGACAAACTCACCTCTCCCGCTGTTTTCACTGTCCTGGCTCACGCACCTCCCGCGCAGTATTCACTGTCCATGCTCACTCACCTCTCGCGCTGTTTTCAATGTACCGGCTCACTCTCCACTCGCGCTGTTTTCACTGTCCCGGCTCACTCACCTCACGCGCTGTTTTCACTGTCCCAGCTCACTCAAATCTCCCGCTGTTTTCACTGTCCCAGCTCACTCACCTCTCGCGCTGTTTTTAATGTCCCAGCTCACTCACCTCTCGCGCTGTTTTCACAGTCCCGGCTCACTCACCTCCCGCGCTGTTCTCAATGTCCCGGCTCACTCACCTCTCGCGCTGTTTTCAATATCCAGGCTCACTCACCTCCCGCGCTGTTTTCAAAGTCCCGGCTCACTCAGCTCCCGCGCTGTTTTCAATGTCACGGCTCACTCAGCTCCCGCGTTGTTTTCAATGTCCAGGCTCACTCTCCACACGCGCTGTTTTCACTGTCAATGCTCCCTCTCCGCTTCCGCTTTTTTCACTTTCCCGGCTAACTCACCACTCGCGCTGTTTTCACTGTCCCGGCTCACTCACCTCTCGCGCTGTTTTCAGTTTCCAAGCTCACTCACCTCACACGCTGTTTTCAATGTCCAGACTCACTCACTTCTCGCGCTTTTTTCTGTGTCCCGGCTCACTCATCTCTCGCGCTATTTTCACTGCCCTGGCTCACTCTGCTCCCGCGCTCTTTTCACTGTCCCGGCTCACTTGCCTCTCGCGCTGTTTTCACTGTCCCGGCTCACTCAACTCCCGCGCTGTTTTCACTATCCAGGCTCACTCACCTCTCGCGCTGTTTTCACTGTCCCTGCTCACTCACCTCCCGCGCTGTTTTCAATGTCCGGGCTCACTCAGCTCCCGCGCTGTTTACAATGTCCCGGCTCACTCAGCTCCCGCGCTGTTTTCAATGTCCCGGCTCATTCAGCTTCCGCGCTGTTTTCAATGTCCTGGCTCACTCTCCACTCACGCTGTTTTCACTGTCACTGCTCACTCTCCGCTCCCGCTGTTTTCACTGTTCCGAATCACTCACCTCTCGCGCTGTTCTCAATGTCCCGGCTCACTCACCTCTCGCGCTGTTTTCAATATCCAGGCTCACTCACCTCCCGCGCTGTTTTCAAAGTCCCGGCTCACTCAGCTCCCGCGCTGTTTTCAATGTCACGGCTCACTCAGCTCCCGCGTTGTTTTCAATGTCCAGGCTCACTCTCCACACGCGCTGTTTTCACTGTCAATGCTCCCTCTCCGCTTCCGCTTTTTTCACTGACCCGGCTAACTCACCACTCGCGCTGTTTTCACTGTCCCGGCTCACTCACCTCTCGCGCTGTTTTCAGTTTCCAAGCTCACTCACCTCACGCGCTGTTTTCAATGTCCAGACTCACTCACTTCTCGCGCTTTTTTCTGTGTCCCGGCTCACTCACCTCTCGCGCTATTTTCACTGCATGGCTCACTCTGCTCCCGCGCTGTTTTCACTGTCCCGGCTCACTTGCCTCTCGCGCTGTTTTCACTGTCCCGGCTCACTCAACTCCCGCGCTGTTTTCACTATCCAGGCTCACTCACCTCTCGCGCTGTTTTCACTGTCCCTGCTCACTCACCTCCCGCGCTGTTTTCAATGTCCGGGCTCACTCAGCTCCCGCGCTGTTTTCAATGTGCCGGCTCACTCAGCTCCCGCGCTGTTTTCAATGTCCCGGCTCATTCAGCTTCCGCGCTGTTTTCAATGTCCTGGCTCACTCTCCACTCGCGCTGTTTTCACTGTCACTGCTCACTCTCCGCTCCCGCTGTTTTCACTGTTCCGAATCACTCACCTCTCGCGCTGTTTTCACTGTCCCGGCTCACTCACCTCTCGCGCTGTTTTCACTGTCCCGGCTCACTCACCTCTCTCGCTGTTTTCAATGTCCCGGCTCACTCACCTCACGCGCTGTTTTCACTGTCCCGGCTCACTCACCTCTCGCGCTGTTTTTAATGTCCCGGCTCACTCACCTCTCGCACTGTTTTTAATGTCCAGGCTCACTCACCCCTCGCGCTTTTTTGTATGCCCCGGTTCACTCACCTCTCGCGCTATTTTCGTTGTCCCGGCTCACTCACCTCCCGCGCTGTTCTCAATGTCCCGGCTCACTCACCTCTCGCGCTGTTTTCAATGTCCAGGCTCACTCACCTCCCGCGCTGTTTTCAAAGTCCCGGCTCACTCAGCTCCCGCTCTGTTTTCAATGTCACGGCTCACTCAGCTCCCGCACTGTTTTCAATGTCCTGGCTCACTCTCCACACGCGCTGTTTTCACTGTGAATGCTCACTCTCCGCTTCCGCTGTTTTCACTGTCCCGACTAACTCACCACTCGCGCTGTTTTCACTGTCCCGGCTCACTCACCTCTCGCGCTGTTTTCTGTGTCCATGCTCACTCATCTCACGCGCTGTTTTCAATGTCCAGACTCACTCACTTGTCGCGCTTTTTTCTGTTTCCCGGCTCACTCACCTCCCGCGCTGTTTTCACTGTCCCGGCTCACTCACCTCCAGCGCTGTTTTCAATGTCCGGGCTCACTCACCTCTCGCGCTGTTTTCAATTTCCCGGCTCATCTCACCTCATTCGCTGTTTTCACTGTCCCGATTCACTCACCTCCTGAGCATTTTTCAATGTCCCGGCTCACTCACCTCGCGCTGTTTCAATGAACCGGCTCACACACATCCCGCGCTGTTTTCAATGTCCCGGCTCACTCAGCTCCCACGCTGTTTTCAATGTCCCGGCTCACTCAGCTCCCGCGCTCTGTTCAATGTCCCGGCTCACTCACCTCCCGCGCTGTTTTCACTGTCCCAGCTCGCTCACCTCTCGCGCAGTTTTCACTGTCCCAGCTCACTCGCCTATCGCGCTATTTTTAATGTCCCGGCTCACTCACCTCTCGCGCTGTTTTCAATGTCCCGGCTCACTCACCTCTCGCGCTGTTTTCAATGACCAGGCTCACTCACCTCCCGCGCTGTTTTCAATGTCTCGGCTCACTCTCCACACGCGCTGTTTTCACTGTCAATGCTCACTCTCCGCTTCCGCTGTTTTCACTGTCCCGACTAACTCACGTCTCCCGCTGTTTTCACTGTCCTGGCTCACGCCCCTCCCGCGCAGTTTTCACTGTCCCGGCTCACTCACCTCTCGCGCTGTTTTCAGTGTCCATGCTCACTCACCTCACGCGCTGTTTTCAATGTCCAGACTCACTCACTTCTCGCGCTTTTTTCTGTGTCCCGGCTCACTCACCTCTCGCGCTATTTTCACTGCCCTGGCTCACTCTGCTCCCGCGCTGTTTTCACTGTCCCGGCTCACTTGCCTCTCGCGCTGTTTTCACTGTCCCGGCTCACTCAACTCCCGCGCTGTTTTCACTATCCAGGCTCACTCACCTCTCGCGTTGTTTTCACTGTCCCTGCTCACTCACCTCCCGCGCTGTTTTCAATGTCCGGGCTCACTCAGCTCCCGCGCTGTTTTCAATGTCCCGGCTCACTCAGCTCCCGCGCTGTTTTCAATGTCCCGGCTCATTCAGCTTCCGCGCTGTTTTCAATGTCCTGGCTCACTCTCCACCCGCGCTGTTTTCACTGTTAGTGCTCACTCTCCGCTCCCGCTGTTTTCACTGTTCCGAATCACTCACCTCTCGCGCTGTTTTCACAGTCCCGGCTCACTCACCCCTCGCGCTGTTTTCACTGTCCCGGCTCACTCACCTCTCTCGCTGCTTTCAATGTCCCGGCTCACTCACCTCACGCGCTGTTTTCACTGTCCCGGCTCACTCACCTCTCGCGCTGTTTTTAATGTCCCGGCTCACTCACCTCTCGCACTGTTTTTATTGTCCAGGCTCACTCACCCCTCGCGCTTTTTTGTATGCCCCGGTTCACTCACCTCTCGCGCTATTTTCGTTGTCCCGGCTCACTCACCGCCCGCGCTGTTCTCAATGTCCCGGCTCACTCACCTCTCGCGCTGTTTTCAAAGTCCCGGCTCACTCAGCTCCCGCTCTGTTTTCAATGTCACGGCTCACTCAGCTCCCGCACTGTTTTCAATGTCCTGGCTCACTCTCCACACGCGCTGTTTTCACTGTGAATGCTCACTCTCCGCTTCCGCTGTTTTTTACTGTCCCGACTAACTCACCACTCGCGCTGTTTTCACTGTCCCGGCTCACTCACCTCTCGCGCTGTTTTCTGTGTCCATGCTCACTCATCTCACGCGCTGTTTTCAATGTCCAGACTCACTCACTTCTCGCGCTTTTTTCTGTTTCCCGGCTCACTCACCTCCCGCGCTGTTTTCACTGTCCCGGCTCACTCACCTCCAGCGCTGTTTTCAATGTCCGGGCTCACTCACCTCTCGCGCTGTTTTCAATTTCCCGGCTCATCTCACCTCATTCGCTGTTTTCACTGTCCCGATTCACTCACCTCCTGCGCTTTTTTCAATGTCCCGGCTCACTCACCTCGCGCTGTTTCAATGAACCGGCTCACACACATCCCGCGCTGTTTTCAATGTCCCGGCTCACTCAGCTCCCACGCTGTTTTCAATGTCCCGGCTCACTCAGCTCCCGCGCTCTGTTCAATGTCCCGGCTCACTCACCTCCCGCGCTGTTTTCACTGTCCCAGCTCGCTCACCTCTCGCGCTGTTTTCACTGTCCCAGCTCACTCGCCTCTCGCGCTATTTTTAATGTCCCGGCTCACTCACCTCTCGCGATGTTTTCAATGTCCCGGCTCACTCACCTCTCGCGCTGTTTTCAATGTCCAGGCTCACTCACCTCCCGCGCTGTTTTCAATGTCTCGGCTCACTCTCCACACGCGCTGTTTTCACTGTCAATGCTCACTCTCCGCTTCCGCTGTTTTCACTGTCCCGACTAACTCACGTCTCCCGCTGTTTTCACTGCCCTGGCTGACGCCCCTCCCGCGCAGTTTTCACTGTCCCGGCTCACTCACCTCTCGCGCTGTTTTCAGTGTCCATGCTCACTCACCTCACGCGCTGTTTTCAATGTCCAGACTCACTCACTTCTCGCGCTTTTTTCTGTGTCCCGGCTCACTCACCTCTCGCGCTATTTTCACTGCCCTGGCTCACTCTGCTCCCGCGCTGTTTTCACTGTCCCGGCTCACTTGCCTCTCGCGCTGGTTTCACTGTCCCGGCTCACTCAACTCCCGCGCTGTTTTCACTATCCAGGCTCACTCACCTCTCGCGTTGTTTTCACTGTCCCTGCTCACTCACCTCCCGCGCTGTTTTCAATGTCCGGGCTCACTCAGCTCCCGCGCTGTTTTCAATTTCCCGGCTCACACACATCTCGCGCTGTTTTCACTGTCCCGGCTCACTCACCTCCCGCGCTGTTTTCAATGTCCCGGCTCAATCACCTCTCGCGCTCTTTTCAATGTCCCGGCTCACTCATCTCCCGCGCTCTTTTCAAAGTCCCGGCTCACTCAGCTCCCGCTCTGTTTTCAATGTCACGGCTCACTCAGCTCCCGCACTGTTTTCAATGTCCTGGCTCACTCTCCACACGCGCTGTTTTCACTGTGAATGCTCACTCTCCGCTTCCGCTGTTTTCACTGTCCCGACTAACTCACCACTCGCGCTGTTTTCACTGTCCCGGCTCACTCACCTCTCGCGCTGTTTTCTGTGTCCATGCTCACTCATCTCACGCGCTGTTTTCAATGTCCAGACTCACTCACTTCTCGCGCTTTTTTCTGTTTCCCGGCTCACTCACCTCCCGCGCTGTTTTCACTGTCCCGGCTCACTCACCTCCAGCGCTGTTTTCAATGTCCGGGCTCACTCACCTCTCGCGCTGTTTTCAATTTCCCGGCTCATCTCACCTCATTCGCTGTTTTCACTGTCCCGATTCACTCACCTCCTGCGCTTTTTTCAATGTCCCGGCTCACTCACCTCGCGCTGTTTCAATGAACCGGCTCACACACATCCCGCGCTGTTTTCAATGTCCCGGCTCACTCAGCTCCCACGCTGTTTTCAATGTCCTGGCTCACTCAGCTCCCGCGCTCTGTTCAATGTCCCGGCTCACTCACCTCCCGCGCTGTTTTCACTGTCCCAGCTCGCTCACCTCTCGCGCTGTTTTCACTGTCCCAGCTCACTCGCCTCTCGCGCTATTTTTAATGTCCCGGCTCACTCACCTCCCGCGATGTTTTCAATGTCCCGGCTCACTCACCTCTCGCGCTGTTTTCAATGTCCAGGCTCACTCACCTCCCGCGCTGTTTTCAATGTCTCGGCTCACTCTCCACACGCGCTGTTTTCACTGTCAATGCTCACTCTCTGCTTCCGCTGTTTTCACTGTCCCGACTAACTCACGTCTCCCGCTGTTTTCACTGCCCTGGCTGACGCCCCTCCCGCGCAGTTTTCACTGTCCCGGCTCACTCACCTCTCGCGCTGTTTTCAGTGTCCATGCTCACTCACCTCACGCGCTGTTTTCAATGTCCAGACTCACTCACTTCTCGCGCTTTTTTCTGTGTCCCGGCTCACTCACCTCTCGCGCTATTTTCACTGCCCTGGCTCACTCTGCTCCCGCGCTGTTTTCACTGTCCCGGCTCACTTGCCTCTCGCGCTGTTTTCACTGTCCCGGCTCACTCAACTCCCGCGCTGTTTTCACTATCCAGGCTCACTCACCTCTCGCGTTGTTTTCACTGTCCCTGCTCACTCACCTCCCGCGCTGTTTTCAATGTCCGGGCTCACTCAGCTCCCGCGCTGTTTTCAATTTCCCGGCTCACACACATCTCGCGCTGTTTTCACTGTCCCGGCTCACTCACCTCCCGCGCTGTTTTCAATGTCCCGGCTCAATCACCTCTCGCGCTCTTTTCAATGTCCCGGCTCACTCATCTCCCGCGCTCTTTTCAAAGTCCCGGCTCACTCAGCTCCCGCGCTGTTTTCAATGTCCCGGCTCATTCAGCTTCCTCGCTGTTTTCAATGTCCTGGCTCACTCTCCACTCGCGCTTTTTTCACTGTCACTGCTCACTCTCCGCTCCCGCTGTTTTCACTGTTCCGACTCACTCACCTCCAGCGCTGTTTTCAATGTCCGGGCTCACTCACCTCTCGCGCTGTTTTCAATTTCCCGGCTCATCTCACCTCATTCGCTGTTTTCACTGTCCCGATTCACTCACCTCCTGCGCTTTTTTCAATGTCCCGGCTCACTCACCTCGCGCTGTTTCAATGAACCGGCTCACACACATCCCGCGCTGTTTTCAATGTCCCGGCTCACTCAGCTCCCACGCTGTTTTCAATGTCCCGGCTCACTCAGCTCCCGCGCTCTGTTCAATGTCCGAGCTCACGCTCCATGCGCGCTGTTTACACCGTCCCGGCTCACTCACCTCTCGCGATGTTTTCATTGGCCCGGCTCACTCACCTCTCGCGCTGTTTTCACTGTCCCGGCTCACTCACCTCTCTCGCTGTTTTCAATGTCCCGGCTCACTCACCTCACGCGCTGTTTTCACTGTCCCGGCTCACTCACCTCTCGCACTGTTTTTAATGTCCCGGCTCACTCACCTCTCGCGCTGTTTTCAATGTCCAGGCTCACTCACCTCCCGCGCTGATTTCAAAGTCCACGGCTCACTCAGCTCCAGCTCTGTTTTCAATGTCACGGCTCACTCAGCTCCCGCACTGTTTTCAATGTCCTGGCTCACTCTCCACACGCGCTGTTTTCACTGTCAATGCTCACTCTCCGCTTCCGCTGTTTTCACTGTCCCGACTACCTCACCACTCGCGCTGTTTTCACTGTCCCGGCTCACTCACCTCTTGCGCTGTTTTCAATGTCCAGACTCACTCACTTCTCGCGCTTTTTTCCGTTTCCCGGCTCACTCACCTCCCGCGCTGTTTTCACTGTCCCGGCTCACTCACCTCCAGCGCTGTTTTCAATGTCCGGGCTCACTCACCTCTCGCGCTGTTTTCAATTTCCCGGCTCATCTCACCTCATTCGCTGTTTTCACTGTCCCGATTCACTCACCTCCTGCGCTTTTTTCAATGTCCCGGCTCACTCACCTCGCGCTGTTTCAATGAACCGGCTCACACACATCCCGCGCTGTTTTCAATGTCCCGGCTCACTCAGCTCCAACGCTGTTTTCAATGTCCCGGCTCACTCAGCTCCCGCGCTCTGTTCAATGTCCCGGCTCACTCACCTCCCGCGCTGTTTTCACTGTCCCAGCTCGCTCACCTCTCGCGCTGTTTTCACTGTCCCAGCTCACTCGCCTCTCGCGCTATTTTTAATGTCCCGGCTCACTCACCTCTCGCGATGTTTTCAATGTCCCGGCTCACTCACCTCTCGCGCTGTTTTCAATGTCCCGGCTCATTCAGCTTCCGCGCTGTTTTCACTTTCCCGGCTAACTCACCACTCGCGCTGTTTTCACTGTCCCGGCTCACTCACCTCTCGCGCTGTTTTCAGTTTCCAAGCTCACTCACCTCACACGCTGTTTTCAATGTCCAGACTCACTCACTTCTCGCGCTTTTTTCTGTGTCCGGGCTCACTCATCTCTCGCGCTATTTTCACTGCCCTGGCTCACTCTGCTCCCGCGCTGTTTTCACTGTCCCGGCTCACTTGCCTCTCGCGCTGTTTTCACTGTCCCGGCTCACTCAACTCCCGCGCTGTTTTCACTATCCAGGCTCACTCACCTCTCGCGCTGTTTTCACTGTCCCTGCTCACTCACCTCCCGCGCTGTTTTCAATGTCCGGGCTCACTCAGCTCCCGCGCTGTTTACAATGTCCCGGCTCACTCAGCTCCCGCGCTGTTTTCAATGTCCCGGCTCATTCAGCTTCCGCGCTGTTTTCAATGTCCTGGCTCACTCTCCACTCACGCTGTTTTCACTGTCACTGCTCACTCTCCGCTCCCGCTGTTTTCACTGTTCCGAATCACTCACCTCTCGCGCTGTTCTCAATGTCCCGGCTCACTCACCTCTCGCGCTGTTTTCAATATCCAGGCTCACTCACCTCCCGCGCTGTTTTCAAAGTCCCGGCTCACTCAGCTCCCGCGCTGTTTTCAATGTCACGGCTCACTCAGCTCCCGCGTTGTTTTCAATGTCCAGGCTCACTCGCCACACGCGCTGTTTTCACTGTCAATGCTCCCTCTCCGCTTCCGCTTTTTTCACTGACCCGGCTAACTCACCACTCGCGCTGTTTTCACTGTCCCGGCTCACTCACCTCTCGCGCTGTTTTCAGTTTCCAAGCTCACTCACCTCACGCGCTGTTTTCAATGTCCAGACTCACTCACTTCTCGCGCTTTTTTCTGTGTCCCGGCTCACTCACCTCTCGCGCTATTTTCACTGCATGGCTCACTCTGCTCCCGCGCTGTTTTCACTGTCCCGGCTCACTTGCCTCTCGCGCTGTTTTCACTGTCCCGGCTCACTCAACTCCCGCGCTGTTTTCACTATCCAGGCTCACTCACCTCTCGCGCTGTTTTCACTGTCCCTGCTCACTCACCTCCCGCGCTGTTTTCAATGTCCGGGCTCACTCAGCTCCCGCGCTGTTTTCAATGTGCCGGCTCACTCAGCTCCCGCGCTGTTTTCAATGTCCCGGCTCATTCAGCTTCCGCGCTGTTTTCAATGTCCTGGCTCACTCTCCACTCGCGCTGTTTTCACTGTCACTGCTCACTCTCCGCTCCCGCTGTTTTCACTGTTCCGAATCACTCACCTCTCGCGCTGTTTTCACTGTCCCGGCTCACTCACCTCTCGCGCTGTTTTCACTGTCCCGGCTCACTCACCTCTCTCGCTGTTTTCAATGTCCCGGCTCACTCACCTCACGCGCTGTTTTCACTGTCCCGGCTCACTCACCTCTCGCGCTGTTTTTAATGTCCCGGCTCACTCACCTCTCGCACTGTTTTTAATGTCCAGGCTCACTCACCCCTCGCGCTTTTTTGTATGCCCCGGTTCACTCACCTCTCGCGCTATTTTCGTTGTCCCGGCTCACTCACCTCCCGCGCTGTTCTCAATGTCCCGGCTCACTCACCTCTCGCGCTGTTTTCAATGTCCAGGCTCACTCACCTCCCGCGCTGTTTTCAAAGTCCCGGCTCACTCAGCTCCCGCTCTGTTTTCAATGTCACGGCTCACTCAGCTCCCGCACTGTTTTCAATGTCCTGGCTCACTCTCCACACGCGCTGTTTTCACTGTCAATGCTCACTCTCCGCTTCCGCTGTTTTCACTGTCCCGACTAACTCACCACTCGCGCTGTTTTCACTGTCCCGGCTCACTCACCTCTCGCGCTGTTTTCTGTGTCCATGCTCACTCTTCTCACGCGCTGTTTTCAATGTCCAGACTCACTCACTTCTCGCGCTTTTTTCTGTTTCCCGGCTCACTCACCTCCCGCGCTGTTTTCACTGTCCCGGCTCACTCACCTCCAGCGCTGTTTTCAATGTCCGGGCTCACTCACCTCTCGCGCTGTTTTCAATTTCCCGGCTCATCTCACCTCATTCGCTGTTTTCACTGTCCCGATTCACTCACCTCCTGAGCTTTTTTCAATGTCCCGGCTCACTCACCTCGCGCTGTTTCAATGAACCGGCTCACACACATCCCGCGCTGTTTTCAATGTCCCGGCTCACTCAGCTCCCACGCTGTTTTCAATGTCCCGGCTCACTCAGCTCCCGCGCTCTGTTCAATGTCCCGGCTCACTCACCTCCCGCGCTGTTTTCACTGTCCCAGCTCGCTCACCTCTCGCGCAGTTTTCACTGTCCCAGCTCACTCGCCTATCGCGCTATTTTTAATGTCCCGGCTCACTCACCTCTCGCGCTGTTTTCAATGTCCCGGCTCACTCACCTCTCGCGCTGTTTTCAATGTCCAGGCTCACTCACCTCCCGCGCTGTTTTCAATGTCTCGGCTCACTCTCCACACGCGCTGTTTTCACTGTCAATGCTCACTCTCCGCTTCCGCTGTTTTCACTGTCCCGACTAACTCACGTCTCCCGCTGTTTTCACTGTCCTGGCTCACGCCCCTCCCGCGCAGTTTTCACTGTCCCGGCTCACTCACCTCTCGCGCTGTTTTCAGTGTCCATGCTCACTCACCTCACGCGCTGTTTTCAATGTCCAGACTCACTCACTTCTCGCGCTTTTTTCTGTGTCCCGGCTCACTCACCTCTCGCGCTATTTTCACTGCCCTGGCTCACTCTGCTCCCGCGCTGTTTTCACTGTCCCGGCTCACTTGCCTCTCGCGCTGTTTTCACTGTCCCGGCTCACTCAACTCCCGCGCTGTTTTCACTATCCAGGCTCACTCACCTCTCGCGTTGTTTTCACTGTCCCTGCTCACTCACCTCCCGCGCTGTTTTCAATGTCCGGGCTCACTCAGCTCCCGCGCTGGTTTCAATGTCCCGGCTCACTCAGCTCCCGCGCTGTTTTCAATGTCCCGGCTCATTCAGCTTCCGCGCTGTTTTCAATGTCCTGGCTCACTCTCCACCCGCGCTGTTTTCACTGTTAGTGCTCACTCTCCGCTCCCGCTGTTTTCACTGTTCCGAATCACTCACCTCTCGCGCTGTTTTCACTGTCCCGGCTCACTCACCCCTCGCGCTGTTTTCACTGTCCCGGCTCACTCACCTCTCTCGCTGCTTTCAATGTCCCGGCTCACTCACCTCACGCGCTGTTTTCACTGTCCCGGCTCACTCACCTCTCGCGCTGTTTTTAATGTCCCGGCTCACTCACCTCTCGCACTGTTTTTATTGTCCAGGCTCACTCACCCCTCCCGCTTTTTTGTATGCCCCGGTTCACTCACCTCTCGCGCTATTTTCGTTGTCCCGGCTCACTCACCGCCCGCGCTGTTCTCAATGTCCCGGCTCACTCACCTCTCGCGCTGTTTTCAAAGTCCCGGCTCACTCAGCTCCCGCTCTGTTTTCAATGTCACGGCTCACTCAGCTCCCGCACTGTTTTCAATGTCCTGGCTCACTCTCCACACGCGCTGTTTTCACTGTGAATGCTCACTCTCCGCTTCCGCTGTTTTCACTGTCCCGACTAACTCACCACTCGCGCTGTTTTCACTGTCCCGGCTCACTCACCTCTCGCGCTGTTTTCTGTGTCCATGCTCACTCATCTCACGCGCTGTTTTCAATGTCCAGACTCACTCACTTCTCGCGCTTTTTTCTGTTTCCCGGCTCACTCACCTCTCGCGCTGTTTTCACTGTCCCGGCTCACTCACCTCCAGCGCTGTTTTCAATGTCCGGGCTCACTCACCTCTCGCGCTGTTTTCAATTTCCCGGCTCATCTCACCTCATTCGCTGTTTTCACTGTCCCGATTCACTCACCTCCTGCGCTTTTTTCAATGTCCCGGCTCACTCACCTCGCGCTGTTTCAATGAACCGGCTCACACACATCCCGCGCTGTTTTCAATGTCCCGGCTCACTCAGCTCCCACGCTGTTTTCAATGTCCCGGCTCACTCAGCTCCCGCGCTCTGTTCAATGTCCCGGCTCACTCACCTCCCGCGCTGTTTTCACTGTCCCAGCTCGCTCACCTCTCGCGCTGTTTTCACTGTCCCAGCTCACTCGCCTCTCGCGCTATTTTTAATGTCCCGGCTCACTCACCTCTCGCGATGTTTTCAATGTCCCGGCTCACTCACCTCTCGCGCTGTTTTCAATGTCCAGGCTCACTCACCTCCCGCGCTGTTTTCAATGTCTCGGCTCACTCTCCACACGCGCTGTTTTCACTGTCAATGCTCACTCTCCGCTTCCGCTGTTTTCACTGTCCCGACTAACTCACGTCTCCCGCTGTTTTCACTGCCCTGGCTGACGCCCCTCCCGCGCAGTTTTCACTGTCCCGGCTCACTCACCTCTCGCGCTGTTTTCAGTGTCCATGCTCACTCACCTCACGCGCTGTTTTCAATGTCCAGACTCACTCACTTCTCGCGCTTTTTTCTGTGTCCCGGCTCACTCACCTCTCGCGCTATTTTCACTGCCCTGGCTCACTCTGCTCCCGCGCTGTTTTCACTGTCCCGGCTCACTTGCCTCTCGCGCTGGTTTCACTGTCCCGGCTCACTCAACTCCCGCGCTGTTTTCACTATCCAGGCTCACTCACCTCTCGCGTTGTTTTCACTGTCCCTGCTCACTCACCTCCCGCGCTGTTTTCAATGTCCGGGCTCACTCAGCTCCCGCGCTGTTTTCAATTTCCCGGCTCACACACATCTCGCGCTGTTTTCACTGTCCCGGCTCACTCACCTCCCGCGCTGTTTTCAATGTCCCGGCTCAATCACCTCTCGCGCTCTTTTCAATGTCCCGGCTCACTCATCTCCCGCGCTCTTTTCAAAGTCACGGCTCACTCAGCTCCCGCTCTGTTTTCAATGTCACGGCTCACTCAGCTCCCGCACTGTTTTCAATGTCCTGGCTCACTGTCCACACGCGCTGTTTTCACTGTGAATGCTCACTCTCCGCTTCCGCTGTTTTCACTGTCCCGACTAACTCACCACTCGCGCTGTTTTCACTGTCCCGGCTCACTCACCTCTCGCGCTGTTTTCTGGGTCCATGCTCACTCATCTCACGCGCTGTTTTCAATGTCCAGACTCACTCACTTCTCGCGCTTTTTTCTGTTTCCCGGCTCACTCACCTCCCGCGCTGTTTTCACTGTCCCGGCTCACTCACCTCCAGCGCTGTTTTCAATGTCCGGGCTCACTCACCTCTCGCGCTGTTTTCAATTTCCCGGCTCATCTCACCTCATTCGCTGTTTTCACTGTCCCGATTCACTCACCTCCTGCGCTTTTTTCAATGTCCCGGCTCACTCACCTCGCGCTGTTTCAATGAACCGGCTCACACACATCCCGCGCTGTTTTCAATGTCCCGGCTCACTCAGCTCCCACGCTGTTTTCAATGTCCTGGCTCACTCAGCTCCCGCGCTCTGTTCAATGTCCCGGCTCACTCACCTCCCGCGCTGTTTTCACTGTCCCAGCTCGCTCACCTCTCGCGCTGTTTTCACTGTCCCAGCTCACTCGCCTCTCGCGCTATTTTTAATGTCCCGGCTCACTCACCTCCCGCGATGTTTTCAATGTCCCGGCTCACTCACCTCTCGCGCTGTTTTCAATGTCCAGGCTCACTCACCTCCCGCGCTGTTTTCAATGTCTCGGCTCACTCTCCACACGCGCTGTTTTCACTGTCAATGCTCACTCTCTGCTTCCGCTGTTTTCACTGTCCCGACTAACTCACGTCTCCCGCTGTTTTCACTGCCCTGGCTGACGCCCCTCCCGCGCAGTTTTCACTGTCCCGGCTCACTCACCTCTCGCGCTGTTTTCAGTGTCCATGCTCACTCACCTCACGCGCTGTTTTCAATGTCCAGACTCACTCACTTCTCGCGCTTTTTTCTGTGTCCCGGCTCACTCACCTCTCGCGCTATTTTCACTGCCCTGGCTCACTCTGCTCCCGCGCTGTTTTCACTGTCCCGGCTCACTTGCCTCTCGCGCTGTTTTCACTGTCCCGGCTCACTCAACTCCCGCGCTGTTTTCACTATCCAGGCTCACTCACCTCTCGCGTTGTTTTCACTGTCCCTGCTCACTCACCTCCCGCGCTGTTTTCAATGTCCGGGCTCACTCAGCTCCCGCGCTGTTTTCAATTTCCCGGCTCACACACATCTCGCGCTGTTTTCACTGTCCCGGCTCACTCACCTCCCGCGCTGTTTTCAATGTCCCGGCTCAATCACCTCTCGCGCTCTTTTCAATGTCCCGGCTCACTCATCTCCCGCGCTCTTTTCAAAGTCCCGGCTCACTCAGCTCCCGCGCTGTTTTCAATGTCCCGGCTCATTCAGCTTCCGCGCTGTTTTCAATGTCCTGGCTCACTCTCCACTCGCGCTGTTTTCACTGTCACTGCTGACTCTCCGCTCCCGCTGTTTTCACTGTTCCGACTCACTCACCTCTCGCGCTGTTTTCACTGTCCCGGCTCACTCACCTCCCGCGCTGTTTTCACTGTCCCGGCTCACTCACCTCTCTCGCTGTTTTCAATGTCCCGGCTCACTCACCTCACGCGCTGTTTTCACTGTCCCGGCTCACTCACCTCTCGCACTGTTTTTAATGTCCAGGCTCACTCACCCCTCGCGCTTTTTTGTATGCCCCGGTTCACTCACCTCTCGCGCTATTTTCGCTGTCCCGGCTCACTCACCTCCCGCGCTGTTCTCAATGTCCCGGCTCACTCACCTCTCGCGCTGTTTTCAATGTCCAGGCTCACTCACCCCCCGCGCTGATTTCAAAGTCCACGGCTCACTCAGCTCCCGCTCTGTTTTCAATGTCACGGCTCACTCAGCTACCGCACTGTTTTCAATGTCCTGGCTCACTCTCCACACGCGCTGTTTTCACTGTCAATGCTCACTCTCCGCTTCCGCTGTTTTCACTGTCCCGACTAACTCACCACTCGCGCTGTTTTCACTGTCCCGGCTCACTCACCTCTTGCGCTGTTTTCAATGTCCAGACTCACTCACTTCTCGCGCTTTTTTCCGTTTCCCGGCTCACTCACCTCCCGCGCTGTTTTCACTGTCCCGGCTCACTCACCTCCAGCGCTGTTTTCAATGTCCGGGCTCACTCACCTCTCGCGCTGTTTTCAATTTCCCGGCTCATCTCACCTCATTCGCTGTTTTCACTGTCCCGATTCACTCACCTCCTGCGCTTTTTTCAATGTCCCGGCTCACTCACCTCGCGCTGTTTCAATGAACCGGCTCACACACATCCCGCGCTGTTTTCAATGTCCCGGCTCACTCAGCTCCCACGCTGTTTTCAATGTCCCGGCTCACTCAGCTCCCGCGCTCTGTTCAATGTCCGGGCTCACGCTCCATGCGCGCTGTTTACACCGTCCCGGCTCACTCACCTCTCGCGATGTTTTCATTGGCCCGGCTCACTCACCTCTCGCGCTGTTTTCACTGTCCCGGCTCACTCACCTCTCTCGCTGTTTTCAATGTCCCGGCTCACTCACCTCACGCGCTGTTTTCACTGTCCCGGCTCACTCACCTCTCGCACTGTTTTTAATGTCCAGGCTCACTCACCCCTCGCGCTTTTTTGTATGCCCCGGTTCACTCACCTCTCGCGCTATTTTCGCTGTCCCGGCTCACTCACCTCCCGCGCTGTTCTCAATGTCCCGGCTCACTCACCTCTCGCGCTGTTTTCAATGTCCAGGCTCACTCACCTCCCGCGCTGATTTCAAAGTCCACGGCTCACTCAGCTCCCGCTCTGTTTTCAATGTCACGGCTCACTCAGCTCCCGCACTGTTTTCAATGTCCTGGCTCACTCTCCACACGCGCTGTTTTCACTGTCAATGCTCACTCTCCGCTTCCGCTGTTTTCACTGTCCCGACTAACTCACCACTCGCGCTGTTTTCACTGTCCCGGCTCACTCACCTCTTGCGCTGTTTTCAATGTCCAGACTCACTCACTTCTCGCGCTTTTTTCCGTTTCCCGGCTCACTCACCTCCCGCGCTGTTTTCACTGTCCCGGCTCACTCACCTCCAGCGCTGTTTTCAATGTCCGGGCTCACTCACCTCTCGCGCTGTTTTCAATTTCCCGGCTCATCTCACCTCATTCGCTGTTTTCACTGTCCCGATTCACTCACCTCCTGCGCTTTTTTCAATGTCCCGGCTCACTCACCTCGCGCTGTTTCAATGAACCGGCTCACACACATCCCGCGCTGTTTTCAATGTCCCGGCTCACTCTGCTCCCACGCTGTTTTCAATGTCCCGGCTCACTCAGCTCCCGCGCTCTGTTCAATGTCCCGGCTCACTCACCTCCCGCGCTGTTTTCACTGTCCCAGCTCGCTCACCTCTCGCGCTGTTTTCACTGTCCCAGCTCACTCGCCTCTCGCGCTATTTTTAATGTCCCGGCTCACTCACCTCTCGCGATGTTTTCAATGTCCCGGCTCACTCACCTCTCGCGCTGTTTTCAATGTCCAGGCTCACTCACCTCCCGCGCTGTTTTCAATGTCTCGGCTCACTCTCCACACGCGCTGTTTTCACTGTCAATGCTCACTCTCCGCTTCCGCTGTTTTCACTGTCCCGACTAACTCACGTCTCCCGCTGTTTTCACTGCCCTGGCTGACGCCCCTCCCGCGCAGTTTTCACTGTCCCGGCTCACTCACCTCTCGCGCTGTTTTCAGTGTCCATGCTCACTCACCTCACGCGCTGTTTTCAATGTCCAGACTCACTCACTTCTCGCGCTTTTTTCTGTGTCCCGGCTCACTCACCTCTCGCGCTATTTTCACTGCCCTGGCTCACTCTGCTCCCGCGCTGTTTTCACTGTCCCGGCTCACTTGCCTCTCGCGCTGTTTTCACTGTCCCGGCTCACTCAACTCCCGCGCTGTTTTCACTATCCAGGCTCACTCACCTCTCGCGTTGTTTTCACTGTCCCTGCTCACTCACCTCCCGCGCTGTTTTCAATGTCCGGGCTCACTCAGCTCCCGCGCTGTTTTCAATTTCCCGGCTCACACACATCTCGCGCTGTTTTCACTGTCCCGGCTCACTCACCTCCCGCGCTGTTTTCAATGTCCCGGCTCAATCACCTCTCGCGCTCTTTTCAATGTCCCGGCTCACTCATCTCCCGCGCTCTTTTCAAAGTCCCGGCTCACTCAGCTCCCGCGCTGTTTTCAATGTCCCGGCTCATTCAGCTTCCGCGCTGTTTTCAATGTCCTGGCTCACTCTCCACTCGCGCTGTTTTCACTGTCACTGCTCACTCTCCGCTCCCGCTGTTTTCACTGTTCCGACTCACTCACCTCTCGCGCTGTTTTCACTGTCCCGGCTCACTCACCTCCCGCGCTGTTTTCACTGTCCCGGCTCACTCACCTCTCTCGCTGTTTTCAATGTCCCGGCTCACTCACCTCACGCGCTGTTTTCACTGTCCCGGCTCACTCACCTCTCGCACTGTTTTTAATGTCCAGGCTCACTCACCCCTCGCGCTTTTTTGTATGCCCCGGTTCACTCACCTCTCGCGCTATTTTCGCTGTCCCGGCTCACTCACCTCCCGCGCTGTTCTCAATGTCCCGGCTCACTCACCTCTCGCGCTGTTTTCAATGTCCAGGCTCACTCACCTCCCGCGCTGATTTCAAAGTCCACGGCTCACTCAGCTCCCGCTCTGTTTTCAATGTCACGGCTCACTCAGCTCCCGCACTGTTTTCAATGTCCTGGCTCACTCTCCACACGCGCTGTTTTCACTGTCAATGCTCACTCTCCGCTTCCGCTGTTTTCACTGTCCCGACTAACTCACCACTCGCGCTGTTTTCACTGTCCCGGCTCACTCACCTCTTGCGCTGTTTTCAATGTCCAGACTCACTCACTTCTCGCGCTTTTTTCCGTTTCCCGGCTCACTCACCTCCCGCGCTGTTTTCACTGTCCCGGCTCACTCACCTCCAGCGCTGTTTTCAATGTCCGGGCTCACTCACCTCTCGCGCTGTTTTCAATTTCCCGGCTCATCTCACCTCATTCGCTGTTTTCACTGTCCCGATTCACTCACCTCCTGCGCTTTTTTCAATGTCCCGGCTCACTCACCTCGCGCTGTTTCAATGAACCGGCTCACACACATCCCGCGCTGTTTTCAATGTCCCGGCTCACTCAGCTCCCACGCTGTTTTCAATGTCCCGGCTCACTCAGCTCCCGCGCTCTGTTCAATGTCCGGGCTCACGCTCCATGCGCGCTGTTTACACCGTCCCGGCTCACTCACCTCTCGCGATGTTTTCATTGGCCCGGCTCACTCACCTCTCGCGCTGTTTTCACTGTCCCGGCTCACTCACCTCTCTCGCTGTTTTCAATGTCCCGGCTCACTCACCTCACGCGCTGTTTTCACTGTCCCGGCTCACTCACCTCTCGCACTGTTTTTAATGTCCAGGCTCACTCACCCCTCGCGCTTTTTTGTATGCCCCGGTTCACTCACCTCTCGCGCTATTTTCGCTGTCCCGGCTCACTCACCTCCCGCGCTGTTCTCAATGTCCCGGCTCACTCACCTCTCGCGCTGTTTTCAATGTCCAGGCTCACTCACCTCCCGCGCTGATTTCAAAGTCCACGGCTCACTCAGCTCCCGCTCTGTTTTCAATGTCACGGCTCACTCAGCTCCCGCACTGTTTTCAATGTCCTGGCTCACTCTCCACACGCGCTGTTTTCACTGTCAATGCTCACTCTCCGCTTCCGCTGTTTTCACTGTCCCGACTAACTCACCACTCGCGCTGTTTTCACTGTCCCGGCTCACTCACCTCTTGCGCTGTTTTCAATGTCCAGACTCACTCACTTCTCGCGCTTTTTTCCGTTTCCCGCGCTGTTTTCACTGTCCCGGCTCACTCACCTCCAGCGCTGTTTTCAATGTCCGGGCTCACTCACCTCTCGCGCTGTTTTCAATTTCCCGGCTCATCTCACCTCATTCGCTGTTTTCACTGTCCCGATTCACTCACCTCCTGCGCTTTTTTCAATGTCCCGGCTCACTCACCTCGCGCTGTTTCAATGAACCGGCTCACACACATCCCGCGCTGTTTTCAATGTCCCGGCTCACTCAGCTCCCACGCTGTTTTCAATGTCCCGGCTCACTCAGCTCCCGCGCTCTGTTCAATGTCCGGGCTCACGCTCCATGCGCGCTGTTTACACCGTCCCGGCTCACTCACCTCTCGCGATGTTTTCATTGGCCCGGCTCACTCACCTCTCGCGCTGTTTTCACTGTCCTGGCTCACTCACCTCCCGCGCTGTTTTCAATGTCCCGGCTCACTCACCTCTCACGCTGTTTTCAATGTCCCGGCTCACTCACCTCCCGCGCTGTTTTCAAAGTCCCGGCTCACTCAGCTCCCGCGCTGTTTTCATGTCCCGTCTCATTCAGCTCCCGCGATGTTTTCACTGTCCCGGCTCACTCAGCTCCCGCGCTGTTTTCACTGTCCGGGCTCACTCACCTCCCGCGCTGTTTTCAACGTCCGGGCTCACTCACCTCTCGCACCGTTTTCAATGACCCGGCTCACTCACCTCTCGCGCTGTTTTCAGTGTTCCGATTCACTCACCTCCCGCGCTGATTTCAATGTGCCGCCTCACTCACCTCTCGCGCTGTTTTCAATGTCCCGGCTCACTCACCTGTTGCGATATTTTCAATGTCCCGGCTCACTCACATCTCGCGCTGTTTTCACTGTCCCGGCTCACTCACCTCCCGCGCTGTTTTCACTGTCCCGCCTCATTCAACTCTCGCGCTGTTTTCAATGTCACGGATCACTCACCTCTCGCGCTGTTTTCAATGTCCCGGCTCACTCACCTCTCGCGCTGTATTTAACCATCCCGGCTCACTCACCTCTCGCGCTGTTTTCAAAGTCCCGGCTCACTCAACTCCTGCGTGGTTTTCACTATCCCGGCTCACTCACCTCTCGCGCTGTTTTCAATGTACCGGCTCACTCTCCACTCGCGCTGTTTTCACTGTCCCGGCTCACTCACCTCCCACGCTGTTTTCACTGTCCCAGCTCACTCACATCTCGCGCTTTTTTCACTGTCCCAGCTCACTCACCTCTCGCGCTGTTTTTAATGTCCCGGCTCACTCACCTCTCGCGCTGTTTTCACAGTCCCGGCTCACTCACCTCCCGCGCTGTTCTCAATGTCCCGGCTCACTCACCTCTCGCGCTGTTTTCAATGCCCAGGCTCACTCACCTCCCGCGCAGTTTTCAATGTCACGGCTCACTCAGCTCCCGCGTTGTTTTCAATGTCCAGGCTCACTCTCCACACGCGCTGTTTTCACTGTCAATGCTCCCTCTCCGCTTCCGCTTTTTTCACTGTCCCGGCTTACTCACCACTCGCGCTGTTTTCACTGTCCCGGCTCACTCACCTCCCGCGCTGTTTTCAATGTCCGGGCTCACTCACCTCTCGCGCTGTTTTCAATGTACCGGCTCACTCTCCACTCGCGCTGTTTTCAATGTCCCGGCTCACTCACCTCTCGCGCTGTTTTCAATGCCCAGGCTCACTCAGCTCCCGCGCTGTTTTCAATGTCACGGCTCACTCAGCTCCCGCGCTCTGTTCAATGTCCGGGCTCACGCTCCATGCGCGCTGTTTACACCGTCCCGGCTCACTCACCTCTCGCGATGTTTTCATTGGCCCGGCTCACTCACCTCTCGCGCTGTTTTCACTGTCCTGGCTCACTCACCTCCCGCGCTGTTTTCAATGTCCCGGCTCACTCACCTCTCACGCTGTTTTCAATGTCCCGGCTCACTCACCTCCCGCGCTGTTTTCAAAGTCCCGGCTCACTCAGCTCCCGCGCTGTTTTCATGTCCCGTCTCATTCAGCTCCCGCGATGTTTTCACTGTCCCGGCTCAATAAGCTCCCGCGCTGTTTTCACTGTCCGGGCTCACTCACCTCCCGCGCTGTTTTCAACGTCCGGGCTCACTCACCACTCGCACCGTTTTCAATGACCCGGCTCACTCACCTCTCGCGCTGTTTTCAGTGTTCCGATTCACTCACCTCCCGCGCTGATTTCAATGTGCCGCCTCACTCACCTCTCGCGCTGTTTTCAATGTCCCGGCTCACTCACCTGTTGCGATATTTTCAATGTCCCGGCTCACTCACATCTCGCGCTGTTTTCACTGTCCCGGCTCACTCACCTCCCGCGCTGTTTTCACTGTCCCGCCTCATTCAACTCTCGCGCTGCTTTCAATGTCACGGATCACTCACCTCTCGCGCTGTTTTCAATGTCCCGGCTCACTCACCTCTCGCGCTGTATTTAACCATCCCGGCTCACTCACCTCTCGCGCTGTTTTCAAAGTCCCGGCTCACTCAACTCCTGCGCTGTTTTCACTATCCCGGCTCACTCACCTCTCGCGCTGTTTTCAATGTACCGGCTCACTCTCCACTCGCGCTGTTTTCACTGTCCCGGCTCACTCACCTCCCACGCTGTTTTCACTGTCCCAGCTCACTCATTTCTCGCGCTGTTTTCACTGTCCCAGCTCACTCACCTCTCGCGCTGTTTTTAATGTCCCGGCTCACTCACCTCTCGCGCTGTTTTCACAGTCCCGGCTCACTCACCTCCCGCGCTGTTCTCAATGTCCCGGCTCACTCACCTCTCGCGCTGTTTTCAATGCCCAGGCTCACTCACCTCCCGCGCAGTTTTCAATGTCACGGCTCACTCAGCTCCCGCGTTGTTTTCAATGTCCAGGCTCACTCTCCACACGCGCTGTTTTCACTGTCAATGCTCCTTCTCCGCTTCCGCTTTTTTCACTGTCCCGGCTTACTCACCACTCGCGCTGTTTTCACTGTCCCGGCTCACTCACCTCCCGCGCTGTTTTCAATGTCCCGGCTCACTCACCTCTCGCGCTGTTTTCAATGCCCAGGCTCAATCAGCTCCCGCGCTGTTTTCAATGTCACGGCTCACTCAGCCCACGCGCTGTTTTCAATGTCCCGGCTCACACTCCACAGGCGCTGTTTTCACTGTCAATGCTCACTCTCCGCGTCCGTTGTTTTCACTGTCCCGACAAACTCACCTCTCCCGCTGTTTTCACTGTCCTGGCTCACGCACCTCTCGCGCTGTTTTCAATGTACCGGCTCATTCTCCACTCGCGCTGTTTTCACTGTCCCGGCTCACTCACCTCACGCGCTGTTTTCACTGTCCCAGCTCACTCACCTCTCCCGCTGTTTTCACTGTCCCAGCTCACTCACCTCTCGCGCTGTTTTTAATGTCCCAGCTCACTCACCTCTCGCGCTGTTTTCACAGTCCCGGCTCACTCACCTCCCGCGCTGTTCTCAATGTCCCGGCTCACTCACCTCTCGCGCTGTTTTCAATATCCAGGCTCACTCACCTCCCGCGCTGTTTTCAATGTCACGGCTCACTCAGCTCCCGCGTTGTTTTCAATGTCCAGGCTCACTCTCCACACGCGCTGTTTTCACTGTCAATGCTCCCTCTCCGCTTCCGCTTTTTTCACTGTCCCGGCTAACTCACCACTCGCGCTGTTTTCACTGTCCCGGCTCACTCACCTCCCGCGCTGTTTTCAATGTCCGGGCTCACTCACCACTCGCGCTGTTTTCAATTTCCCGGCTCACTCACCTCACTCGCTGTTTTCACTGTCCCGATTCACTCACCTCCTGCGCTTTTTTAAATGTCCCGGCTCACTCACCTCGCGCTGTTTCAATGTCCCGGCTCACACACATCCCGCGCTGTTTTCAATGTCCCGGCTCACTCAGCTCCCACGCTGTTTCCAATGTTCCGGCTCACTCAGCTCCCACGCTCTGTTGAATATCCCGGCTCACGCTCCGTGCGCGCTGTTTACACCGTCCCGGCTCACTCACCTCTCGCGATGTTTTCATTGGCCCGGCTCAATCACCTCTCGCGCTGTTTTTAATGTCCCGGCTCACTCACCTCTCGCGCTGTTTTCACTGTCCCTGCTCACTCACCTCCCGCGCTGTTTTCAATGTCCCGGCTCACTCACCTCTCGCGCTGTTTTCAATGTCCCGGCTCACTCACCTCCCGCGGTGTTTTCAAAGTCCCGGCTCACTCAGCTCCCGCGCTGTTTTCAATGTCCCGGCTCATTCAGCTCCCGCGCTGTTTTCAATGTCCCGGCTCACACTCCACTCGCGCTGTTTTCACTGTCACTGCTCACTCTCCGCTCCCGCTGTTTTCACTGTTCCGACTCACTCACCTCTCGCGCTGTTTTCACTGTCACGGCTCACTCACCTCACGCGCTGTTATTGCTGTCCCAGCTCACTCACCTCCCGCGCTGTTTTCAATGTCCCGGCTCACTCACCTCACGCGCTGTTTTCACAGTCCCGGCTCACTCACCTCTCGCGCTGTTTTCAGTTTCCAAGCTCACTCACCTCACGCGGTGTTTTCAATGTCCAGACTCACTCACTTCTCGCGCTTTTTTCTGTGTCCCGGCTCACTCACCTCTCGCGCTATTTTCACTGCCCTGGCTCACTCTGCTCCCGCGCTGTTTTCACTGTCCCGGCTCACTTGCCTCTCGCGCTGTTTTCACTATCCAGGCTCACTCACCTCTCGCGCTGTTTTCACTGTCCCTGCTCACTCACCTCCCGCGCTGTTTTCAATGTCCGGGCTCACTCAGCTCCCGCGCTGTTTTCAATGTCCCGGCTCACTCAGCTCCCGCGCTGTTTTCAATGTCCCGGCTCATTCAGCTTCCGCGCTGTTTTCAATGTCCTGGGTCACTCTCCACTCGCGCTGTTTTCACTGTCACTGCTCACTCTCCGCTCCCGCTGTTTTCACTGTCCAGGCTCACTCACCTCCCGCGCTGTTTTCACTGTCCCGGCTCACTCACCTCTCGCACTGTTTTTAATGTCCAGGCTCACTCACCCCTCGCGCTTTTTTGTATGCCCCGGTTCACTCACCTCTCGCGCTATTTTCGTTGTCCCGGCTCACTCACCTCCCGCGCTGTTCTCAATGTCCCGGCTCACTCACCTCTCGCGCTGTTTTCAATGTCCAGGCTCACTCACCTCCCGCGCTGTTTTCAAAGTCCCGGCTCACTCAGCTCCCGCTCTGTTTTCAATGTCACGGCTCACTCAGCTCCCGCACTGTTTTCAATGTCCTGGCTCACTCTCCACACGCGCTGTTTTCACTGTGAATGCTAACTCTCCGCTTCCGCTGTTTTCACTGTCCCGACTAACTCACCACTCGCGCTGTTTTCACTGTCCCGGCTCACTCACCTCTCGCGCTGTTTTCTGTGACAATGCTCACTCATCTCACGCGCTGTTTTCAATGTCCAGACTCACTCACTTCTCGCGCTTTTTTCTGTTTCCCGGCTCACTCATCTCCCGCGCTGTTTTCACTGTCCCGGCTCACTCACCTCCAGCGCTGTTTTCAATGTCCGGGCTCACTCACCTCTCGCGCTGTTTTCAATTTCCCGGCTCATCTCACCTCATTCGCTGTTTTCACTGTCCCGATTCACTCACCTCCTGCGCTTTTTTCAATGTCCCGGCTCACTCACCTCGCGCTGGTTCAATGAACCGGCTCACACACATCCCGCGCTGTTTTCAATGTCCCGGCTCACTCAGCTCCCACGCTGTTTTCAATGTCCCGGCTCACTCAGCTCCCGCGCTCTGTTCAATGTCCCGGCTCACTCACCTCCCGCGCTGTTTTCACTGTCCCAGCTCGCTCACCTCTCGCGCTGTTTTCACTGTCCCAGCTCACTCGCCTCCCGCGCTGTTTTCACTGTCCCGGCTCACTCACCTCTCTCGCTGTTTTCAATGTCCCGGCTCACTCACCTCACGCGCTGTTTTCACTGTCCCGGCTCACTCACCTCTCGCACTGTTTTTAATGTCCAGGCTCACTCACCCCTCGCGCTTTTTTGTATGCCCCGGTTCACTCACCTCTCGCGCTATTTTCGCTGTCCCGGCTCACTCACCTCCCGCGCTGTTCTCAATGTCCCGGCTCACTCACCTCTCGCGCTGTTTTCAATGTCCAGGCTCACTCACCTCCCGCGCTGATTTCAAAGTCCACGGCTCACTCAGCTCCCGCTCTGTTTTCAATGTCACGGCTCACTCAGCTCCCGCACTGTTTTCAATGTCCTGGCTCACTCTCCACACGCGCTGTTTTCACTGTCAATGCTCACTCTCCGCTTCCGCTGTTTTCACTGTCCCGACTAACTCACCACTCGCGCTGTTTTCACTGTCCCGGCTCACTCACCTCTTGCGCTGTTTTCAATGTCCAGACTCACTCACTTCTCGTGCTTTTTTCCGTTTCCCGGCTCACTCACCTCCCGCGCTGTTTTCACTGTCCCGGCTCACTCACCTCCAGCGCTGTTTTCAATGTCCGGGCTCACTCACCTCTCGCGCTGTTTTCAATTTCCCGGCTCATCTCACCTCATTCGCTGTTTTCACTGTCCCGATTCACTCACCTCCTGCGCTTTTTTCAATGTCCCGGCTCACTCACCTCGCGCTGTTTCAATGAACCGGCTCACACACATCCCGCGCTGTTTTCAATGTCCCGGCTCACTCAGCTCCCACGCTGTTTTCAATGTCCCGGCTCACTCAGCTCCCGCGCTCTGTTCAATGTCCGGGCTCACGCTCCATGCGCGCTGTTTACACCGTCCCGGCTCACTCACCTCTCGCGATGTTTTCATTGGCCCGGCTCACTCACCTCTCGCGCTGTTTTCACTGTCCCGGCTCACTCACCTCTCTCGCTGTTTTCAATGTCCCGGCTCACTCACCTCACGCGCTGTTTTCACTGTCCCGGCTCACTCACCTCTCGCACTGTTTTTAATGTCCAGGCTCACTCACCCCTCGCGCTTTTTTGTATGCCCCGGTTCACTCACCTCTCGCGCTATTTTCGCTGTCCCGGCTCACTCACCTCCCGCGCTGTTCTCAATGTCCCGGCTCACTCACCTCTCGCGCTGTTTTCAATGTCCAGGCTCACTCACCTCCCGCGCTGATTTCAAAGTCCACGGCTCACTCAGCTCCCGCTCTGTTTTCAATGTCACGGCTCACTCAGCTCCCGCACTGTTTTCAATGTCCTGGCTCACTCTCCACACGCGCTGTTTTCACTGTCAATGCTCACTCTCCGCTTCCGCTGTTTTCACTGTCCCGACTAACTCACCACTCGCGCTGTTTTCACTGTCCCGGCTCACTCACCTCTTGCGCTGTTTTCAATGTCCAGACTCACTCACTTCTCGCGCTTTTTTCCGTTTCCCGGCTCACTCACCTCCCGCGCTGTTTTCACTGTCCCGGCTCACTCACCTCCAGCGCTGTTTTCAATGTCCGGGCTCACTCACCTCTCGCGCTGTTTTCAATTTCCCGGCTCATCTCACCTCATTCGCTGTTTTCACTGTCCCGATTCACTCACCTCCTGCGCTTTTTTCAATGTCCCGGCTCACTCACCTCGCGCTGTTTCAATGAACCGGCTCACACACATCCCGCGCTGTTTTCAATGTCCCTGCTCACTCAGCTCCCACGCTGTTTTCAATGTCCCGGCTCACTCAGCTCCCGCGCTCTGTTCAATGTCCGGGCTCACGCTCCATGCGCGCTGTTTACACCGTCCCGGCTCACTCACCTCTCGCGATGTTTTCATTGGCCCGGCTCACTCACCTCTCGCGCTGTTTTCACTGTCCTGGCTCACTCACCTCCCGCGCTGTTTTCAATGTCCCGGCTCACTCACCTCTCACGCTGTTTTCAATGTCCCGGCTCACTCACCTCCCGCGCTGTTTTCAAAGTCCCGGCTCACTCAGCTCCCGCGCTGTTTTCATGTCCCGTCTCATTCAGCTCCCGCGATGTTTTCACTGTCCCGGCTCACTCAGCTCCCGCGCTGTTTTCACTGTCCGGGCTCACTCACCTCCCGCGCTGTTTTCAACGTCCGGGCTCACTCACCTCTCGCACCGTTTTCAATGACCCGGCTCACTCACCTCTCGCGCTGTTTTCAGTGTTCCGATTCACTCACCTCCCGCGCTGATTTCAATGTGCCGCCTCACTCACCTCTCGCGCTGTTTTCAATGTCCCGGCTCACTCACCTGTTGCGATATTTTCAATGTCCCGGCTCACTCACATCTCGCGCTGTTTTCACTGTCCCGGCTCACTCACCTCCCGCGCTGTTTTCACTGTCCCGCCTCATTCAACTCTCGCGCTGTTTTCAATGTCACGGATCACTCACCTCTCGCGCTGTTTTCAATGTCCCGGCTCACTCACCTCTCGCGCTGTATTTAACCATCCCGGCTCACTCACCTCTCGCGCTGTTTTCAAAGTCCCGGCTCACTCAACTCCTGCGTGGTTTTCACTATCCCGGCTCTCTCACCTCTCGCGCTGTTTTCAATGTACCGGGTCACTCTCCACTCGCGCTGTTTTCACTGTCCCGGCTCACTCACCTCCCACGCTGTTTTCACTGTCCCAGCTCACTCACATCTCGCGCTTTTTTCACTGTCCCAGCTCACTCACCTCTCGCGCTGTTTTTAATGTCCCGGCTCACTCACCTCTCGCGCTGTTTTCACAGTCCCGGCTCACTCACCTCCCGCGCTGTTCTCAATGTCCCGGCTCACTCACCTCTCGCGCTGTTTTCAATGCCCAGGCTCACTCACCTCCCGCGCAGTTTTCAATGTCACGGCTCACTCAGCTCCCGCGTTGTTTTCAATGTCCAGGCTCACTCTCCACACGCGCTGTTTTCACTGTCAATGCTCCCTCTCCGCTTCCGCTTTTTTCACTGTCCCGGCTTACTCACCACTCGCGCTGTTTTCACTGTCCCGGCTCACTCACCTCCCGCGCTGTTTTCAATGTCCGGGCTCACTCACCTCTCGCGCTGTTTTCAATGTACCGGCTCACTCTCCACTCGCGCTGTTTTCAATGTCCCGGCTCACTCACCTCTCGCGCTGTATTTAACCATCCCGGCTCACTCACCTCTCGCGCTGTTTTCAAAGTCCCGGCTCACTCAACTCCTGCGTGGTTTTCACTATCCCGGCTCTCTCACCTCTCGCGCTGTTTTCAATGTACCGGGTCACTCTCCACTCGCGCTGTTTTCACTGTCCCGGCTCACTCACCTCCCACGCTGTTTTCACTGTCCCAGCTCACTCACATCTCGCGCTTTTTTCACTGTCCCAGCTCACTCACCTCTCGCGCTGTTTTTAATGTCCCGGCTCACTCACCTCTCGCGCTGTTTTCACAGTCCCGGCTCACTCACCTCCCGCGCTGTTCTCAATGTCCCGGCTCACTCACCTCTCGCGCTGTTTTCAATGCCCAGGCTCACTCACCTCCCGCGCAGTTTTCAATGTCACGGCTCACTCAGCTCCCGCGTTGTTTTCAATGTCCAGGCTCACTCTCCACACGCGCTGTTTTCACTGTCAATGCTCCCTCTCCGCTTCCGCTTTTTTCACTGTCCCGGCTTACTCACCACTCGCGCTGTTTTCACTGTCCCGGCTCACTCACCTCCCGCGCTGTTTTCAATGTCCGGGCTCACTCACCTCTCGCGCTGTTTTCAATGTACCGGCTCACTCTCCACTCGCGCTGTTTTCAATATCCCGGCTCACTCACCTCTCGCGCTGTTTTCAATGCCCAGGCTCACTCAGCTCCCGCGCTGTTTTCAATGTCACGGCTCACTCAGCTCCCGCGCTCTGTTCAATGTCCGGGCTCACGCTCCATGCGCGCTGTTTACACCGTCCCGGCTCACTCACCTCTCGCGATGTTTTCATTGGCCCGGCTCACTCACCTCTCGCGCTGTTTTCACTGTCCTGGCTCACTCACCTCCCGCGCTGTTTTCAATGTCCCGGCTCACTCACCTCTCACGCTGTTTTCAATGTCCCGGCTCACTCACCTCCCGCGCTGTTTTCAAAGTCCCGGCTCACTCAGCTCCCGCGCTGTTTTCATGTCCCGTCTCATTCAGCTCCCGCGATGTTTTCACTGTCCCGGCTCAATCAGCTCCCGCGCTGTTTTCACTGTCCGGGCTCACTCACCTCCCGCGCTGTTTTCAACGTCCGGGCTCACTCACCACTCGCACCGTTTTCAATGACCCGGCTCACTCACCTCTCGCGCTGTTTTCAGTGTTCCGATTCACTCACCTCCCGCGCTGATTTCAATGTGCCGCCTCACTCACCTCTCGCGCTGTTTTCAATGTCCCGGCTCACTCACCTGTTGCGATATTTTCAATGTCCCGGCTCACTCACATCTCGCGCTGTTTTCACTGTCCCGGCTCACTCACCTCCCGCGCTGTTTTCACTGTCCCGCCTCATTCAACTCTCGCGCTGTTTTCAATGTCACGGATCACTCACCTCTCGCGCTGTTTTCAATGTCCCGGCTCACTCACCTCTCGCGCTGTATTTAACCATCCCGGCTCACTCACCTCTCGCGCTGTTTTCAAAGTCCCGGCTCACTCAACTCCTGCGCTGTTTTCACTATCCCGGCTCACTCACCTCTCGCGCTGTTTTCAATGTACCGGCTCACTCTCCACTCGCGCTGTTTTCACTGTCCCGGCTCACTCACCTCCCACGCTGTTTTCACTGTCCCAGCTCACTCACTTCTCGCGCTGTTTTCACTGTCCCAGCTCACTCACCTCTCGCGCTGTTTTTAATGTCCCGGCTCACTCACCTCTCGCGCTGTTTTCACAGTCCCGGCTCACTCACCTCCCGCGCTGTTCTCAATGTCCCGGCTCACTCACCTCTCGCGCTGTTTTCAATGCCCAGGCTCACTCACCTCCCGCGCAGTTTTCAATGTCACGGCTCACTCAGCTCCCGCGTTGTTTTCAATGTCCAGGCTCACTCTCCACACGCGCTGTTTTCACTGTCAATGCTCCTTCTCCGCTTCCGCTTTTTTCACTGTCCCGGCTTACTCACCACTCGCGCTGTTTTCACTGTCCCGGCTCACTCACCTCCCGCGCTGTTTTCAATGTCCCGGCTCACTCACCTCTCGCGCTGTTTTCAATGCCCAGGCTCAATCAGCTCCCGCGCTGTTTTCAATGTCACGGCTCACTCAGCCCACGCGCTGTTTTCAATGTCCCGGCTCACTCTCCACAGGCGCTGTTTTCACTGTCAATGCTCACTCTCCGCGTCCGTTGTTTTCACTGTCCCGACAAACTCACCTCTCCCGCTGTTTTCACTGTCCTGGCTCACGCACCTCTCGCGCTGTTTTCAATGTACTGGCTCATTCTCCACTCGCGCTGTTTTCACTGTCCCGGCTCACTCACCTCACGCGCTGTTTTCACTGTCCCAGCTCACTCACCTCTCCCGCTGTTTTCACTGTCCCAGCTCACTCACCTCTCGCGCTGTTTTTAATGTCCCAGCTCACTCACCTCTCGCGCTGTTTTCACAGTCCCGGCTCACTCACCTCCCGCGCTGTTCTCAATGTCCCGGCTCACTCACCTCTCGCGCTGTTTTCAATATCCAGGCTCACTCACCTCCCGCGCTGTTTTCAATGTCACGGCTCACTCAGCTCCCGCGTTGTTTTCAATGTCCAGGCTCACTCTCCACACGCGCTGTTTTCACTGTCAATGCTCCCTCTCCGCTTCCGCTTTTTTCACTGTCCCGGCTAACTCACCACTCGCGCTGTTTTCACTGTCCCGGCTCACTCACCTCCCGCGCTGTTTTCAATGTCCGGGCTCACTCACCACTCGCGCTGTTTTCAATTTCCCGGCTCACTCACCTCACTCGCTGTTTTCACTGTCCCGATTCACTCACCTCCTGCGCTTTTTTAAATGTCCCGGCTCACTCACCTCGCGCTGTTTCAATGTCCCGGCTCACACACATCCCGCGCTGTTTTCAATGTCCCGGCTCACTCAGCTCCCACGCTGTTTCCAATGTTCCGGCTCACTCAGCTCCCACGCTCTGTTGAATATCCCGGCTCACGCTCCGTGCGCGCTGTTTACACCGTCCCGGCTCACTCACCTCTCGCGATGTTTTCATTGGCCAGGCTCAATCACCTCTCGCGCTGTTTTTAATGTCCCGGCTCACTCACCTCTCGCGCTGTTTTCACTGTCCCTGCTCACTCACCTCCCGCGCTGTTTTCAATGTCCCGGCTCACTCACCTCTCGCGCTGTTTTCAATGTCCCGGCTCACTCACCTCCCGCGGTGTTTTCAAAGTCCCGGCTCACTCAGCTCCCGCGCTGTTTTCAATGTCCCGGCTCATTCAGCTCCCGCGCTGTTTTCAATGTCCCGGCTCACACTCCACTCGCGCTGTTTTCACTGTCACTGCTCACTCTCCGCTCCCGCTGTTTTCACTGTTCCGACTCACTCACCTCTCGCGCTGTTTTCACTGTCACGGCTCACTCACCTCACGCGCTGTTATTGCTGTCCCAGCTCACTCACCTCCCGCGCTGTTTTCAATGTCCCGGCTCACTCACCTCACGCGCTGTTTTCACAGTCCCGGCTCACTCACCTCTCGCGCTGTTTTCAGTTTCCAAGCTCACTCACCTCACGCGGTGTTTTCAATGTCCAGACTCACTCACTTCTCGCGCTTTTTTCTGTGTCCCGGCTCACTCACCTCTCGCGCTATTTTCACTGCCCTGGCTCACTCTGCTCCCGCGCTGTTTTCACTGTCCCGGCTCACTTGCCTCTCGCGCTGTTTTCACTACCCAGGCTCACTCACCTCTCGCGCTGTTTTCACTGTCCCTGCTCACTCACCTCCCGCGCTGTTTTCAATGTCCGGGCTCACTCAGCTCCCGCGCTGTTTTCAATGTCCCGGCTCACTCAGCTCCCGCGCTGTTTTCAATGTCCCGGCTCATTCAGCTTCCGCGCTGTTTTCAATGTCCTGGCTCACTCTCCACTCGCGCTGTTTTCACTGTCACTGCTCACTCTCCGCTCCCGCTGTTTTCACTGTCCAGGCTCACTCACCTCCCGCGCTGTTTTCACTGTCCCGGCTCACTCACCTCTCGCACTGTTTTTAATGTCCAGGCTCACTCACCCCTCGCGCTTTTTTGTATGCCCCGGTTCACTCACCTCTCGCGCTATTTTCGTTGTCCCGGCTCACTCACCTCCCGCGCTGTTCTCAATGTCCCGGCTCACTCACCTCTCGCGCTGTTTTCAATGTCCAGGCTCACTCACCTCCCGCGCTGTTTTCAAAGTCCCGGCTCACTCAGCTCCCGCTCTGTTTTCAATGTCACGGCTCACTCAGCTCCCGCACTGTTTTCAATGTCCTGGCTCACTCTCCACACGCGCTGTTTTCACTGTGAATGCTCACTCTCCGCTTCCGCTGTTTTCACTGTCCCGACTAACTCACCACTCGCGCTGTTTTCACTGTCCCGGCTCACTCACCTCTCGCGCTGTTTTCTGTGACAATGCTCACTCATCTCACGCGCTGTTTTCAATGTCCAGACTCACTCACTTCTCGCGCTTTTTTCTGTTTCCCGGCTCACTCATCTCCCGCGCTGTTTTCACTGTCCCGGCTCACTCACCTCCAGCGCTGTTTTCAATGTCCGGGCTCACTCACCTCTCGCGCTGTTTTCAATTTCCCGGCTCATCTCACCTCATTCGCTGTTTTCACTGTCCCGATTCACTCACCTCCTGCGCTTTTTTCAATGTCCCGGCTCACTCACCTCGCGCTGGTTCAATGAACCGGCTCACACACATCCCGCGCTGTTTTCAATGTCCCGGCTCACTCAGCTCCCACGCTGTTTTCAATGTCCCGGCTCACTCAGCTCCCGCGCTCTGTTCAATGTCCCGGCTCACTCACCTCCCGCGCTGTTTTCACTGTCCCAGCTCGCTCACCTCTCGCGCTGTTTTCACTGTCCCAGCTCACTCGCCTCTCGCGCTGTTTTTAATGTCCCGGCTCACTCACCTCTCGCGCTGTTTTCAATGTCCCGGCTCACTCACCTCTCGCGCTGTTTTCAATGTCCAGGCTCACTCACCTCCCGCGCTGTTTTCAATGTCTCGGCTCACTCTCCACACGCGCTGTTTTCACTGTCAATGCTCACTCTCCGCTTCCGCTGTTTTCACTGTCCCGACTAACTCACGTCTCCCGCTGTTTTCACTGTCCTGGCTCACGCCCCTCCCGCGCAGTTTTCACTGTCCCGGCTCACTCACCTCTCGCGCTGTTTTCAGTGTCCATGCTCACTCACCTCACGCGCTGTTTTCAATGTCCAGACTCACTCACTTCTCGCGCTTTTTTCTGTGTCCCGGCTCACTCACCTCTCGCGCTATTTTCACTGCCCTGGCTCACTCTGCTCCCGCGCTGTTTTCACTGTCCCGGCTCACTTGCCTCTCGCGCTGTTTTCACTGTCCCGGCTCACTCAACTCCCGCGCTGTTTTCACTATCCAGGCTCACTCACCTCTCGCGCTGTTTTCACTGTCCCTGCTCACTCACCTCCCGCGCTGTTTTCAATGTCCGGGCTCACTCAGCTCCCGCGCTGTTTTCAATTTCCCGGCTCACACACATCTCGCGCTGTTTTCACTGTCCCGGCTCACTCACCTCCCGCGCTGTGTTCAATGTCCCGGCTCAATCACCTCTCGCGCTCTTTTCAATGTCCCGGCTCACTCATCTCCCGCGCTGTTTTCAAAGTCCCGGCTCACTCAGCTCCCGCGCTGTTTTCAATGTCCCGGCTCATTCAGCTTCCGCGCTGTTTTCAATGTCCTGGCTCACTCTCCACTCGCGCTGTTTTCACTGTCACTGCCCACTCTCCGCTCCCGCTGTTTTCACTGTTCCGACTCACTCACCTCTCGCGCTGTTTTCACTGTCCCGGCTCACTCACCTCCCGCGCTGTTTTCACTGTCCCGGCTCACTCACCTCTCGCGCTGTTTTAATGTCCCGGCTCACTCACCTCTCGCAATGTTTTTAATGTCCAGGCTCACTCACCCCTCGCGCTTTTTTGTATGCCCCGGTTCACTCACCTCTCGCGCTATTTTCGCTGTCCCGGCTCACTCACCTCCCGCGCTGTTCTCAATGTCCCGGCTCACTCACCTCTCGCGCTGTTTTCAATGTCCAGGCTCACTCACCTCCCGCGCTGATTTCAAAGTCCACGGCTCACTCAGCTCCCGCTCTGTTTTCAATGTCACGGCTCACTCAGCTCCCGCACTGTTTTCAATGTCCTGGCTCACTCTCCACACGCGCTGTTTTCACTGTCAATGCTCACTCTCCGCTTTCGCTGTTTTCACTGTCCCGACTAATTCACCACTCGCGCTGTTTTCACTGTCCCGGCTCACTCACCTCTTGCGCTGTTTTCAGTGTCCATGCTCACTCACCTCACGCGCTGTTTTCAATGTCCAGATTCACTCACTTCTCGCGCTTTTTTCCGTTTCCCGGCTCACTCACCTCCCGCTCTGTTTTCACTGTCCCGGCTCACTCACCTCCAGCGCTGTTTTCAATGTCCGGGCTCACTCACCTCTCGCGCTGTTTTCAATTTCCCGGCTCATCTCACCTCATTCGCTGTTTTCACTGTCCCGATTCACTCACCTCCTGCGCTTTTTTCAATGTCCCGGCTCACTCACCTCGCGCTGTTTCAATGAACCGGCTCACACACATCCCGCGCTGTTTTCAATGTCCCGGCTCACTCAGCTCCCACGCTGTTTTCAATGTCCCGGCTCACTCAGCTCCCGCGCTCTGTTCAATGTCCCGGCTCACGCTCCATGCGCGCTGTTTACACCGTCCCGGCTCACTCACCTCTCGCGATGTTTTCATTGGCCCGGCTCACTCACCTCTCGCGCTGTTTTCACTGTCCTGGCTCACTCACCTCCCACGCTGTTTTCATGTCCCGGCTCATTCAGCTCCCGCGATGTTTTCACTGTCCCGGCTCACTCAGCTCCCGCGCTGTTTTCACTGTCCGGGCTCACTCACCTCCCGCGCTGTTTTCAACGTCCGGGCTCACTCACCTCTCGCACCGTTTTCAATGACCCGGCTCACTCACCTCTCGCGCTGTTTTCAGTGTTCCGATTCACTCACCTCCCGCGCTGATTTCAATGTGCCGCCTCACTCACCTCTCGCGCTGTTTTCAATGTCCCGGCTCACTCACCTATCGCGATATTTTCAATGACCCGGCTCACTCACATCTCGCGCTGTTTTCACTGTCCCGGCTCACTCACCTCCCGCGCTGTTTTCACTGTCCCGCCTCATTCAACTCTCGCGCTGTTTTCAATGTCCCGGCTCACTCACCTCTCGCGCTGTATTTAACCATCCCGGCTCACTCACCTCTCGCGCTGTTTTCAGTGTTCCGATTCACTCACCTCCCGCGCTGATTTCAATGTGCCGCCTCACTCACCTCTCGCGCTGTTTTCAATGTCCCGGCTCACTCACCTGTCGCGATATTTTCAATGTCCCGGCTCACTCACATCTCGCGCTGTTTTCACTGTCCCGGCTCACTCACCTCCCGCGCTGTTTTCACTGTCCCGCCTCATTCAACTCTCGCGCTGTTTTCAATGTCACGGATCACTCACCTCTCGCGCTGTTTTCAACGTCCCGGCTCACTCACCTCTCGCGCTGTATTTAACCATCCCGGCTCACTCACCTCTCGCGCTGTTTTCAATGTACCGGCTCACTCTCCACTCGCGCTGTTTTCACTGTCCCGGCTCACTCACCTCCCACGCTGTTTTCACTGTCCCAGCTCACTCACTTCTCGCGCTGTTTTCACTGTCCCAGCTCACTCACCTCTCGCGCTGTTTTTAATGTCCCCGCTCACTCACCTCTCGCGCTGTTTTCACAGTCCCGGCTCACTCACCTCCCGCGCTGTTCTCAATGTCCCGGCTCACTCACCTCTCGCGCTGTTTTCAATGCCCAGGCTCACTCACCTCCCGCGCAGTTTTCAAAGTCCCGGCTCACTCAGCTCCCGCGCTGTTTTCAATGTCACGGCTCACTCAGCCCACGCGCTGTTTTCAATGTCCCGGCTCACTCTCCACAGGCGCTGTTTTCACTGTCAATGCTCACTCTCCGCTTCCGTTGTTTTCACTGTCCCGACAAACTCACCTCTCCCGCTGTTTTCACTGTCCTGGCTCACGTACCTCCCGCGCAGTTTTCACTGTCCATGCTCACTCACCTCTCGCGCTGTTTTCAATGTACCGGCTCACTCTCCACTCGCGCTGTTTTCACTGTCCCGGCTCACTCACCTCACGCGCTGTTTTCACTGTCCCAGCTCACTCACCTCTCCCGCTGTTTTCACTGTACCAGCTCACTCACCTCTCGCGCTGTTTTTAATGTCCCAGCTCACTCACCTCTCGCGCTGTTTTCACAGTCCCGGCTCACTCACCTCCCGCGCTGTTCTCAATGTCCCGGCTCACTCACCTCTCGCGCTGTTTTCAATATCCAGGCTCACTCACCTCCCGCGCTGTTTTCAAAGTCCAGGCTCACTCAGCTCCCGCGCTGTTTTCACTGTCCCGGCTCACTCACCTCCCGCGCTGTTTTCAATGTCCGGGCTCACTCACCTCTCGCGCTGTTTTCAATTTCCCGGCTCACTCACCTCACTCGCTGTTTTCACTGTCCCGATTCAGTCACCTCCTGCGCTTTTTTACATGTCTCGGCTCACTCACCTCGCGCTGTTTCAATGTCCCGGCTCACACACATCCTGCGCTGTTTTCAATGTCCCGGCTCACTCAGCTCCCACGCTGTTTTCAATGTTCCGGCTCACTCAGCTCCCACGCTCTGTTGAATATCCCGGCTCACGCTCCGTGCGCGCTGTTTACACCGTCCCGGCTCACTCACCTCTCGCGATGTTTTCATTGGCCAGGCTCAATCACCTCTCGCGCTGTTTTTAATGTCCCGGCTCACTCACCTCTCGCGCTGTTTTCACTGTCCCTGCTCACTCACCTCCCGCGCTGTTTTCAATGTCCCGGCTCACTCACCTCTCGCGCTGTTTTCAATGTCCCGGCTCACTCACCTCCCGCGGTGTTTTCAAAGTCCCGGCTCACTCAGCTCCCGCGCTGTTTTCAATGTCCCGGCTCATTCAGCTCCCGCGCTGTTTTCAATGTCCCGGCTCACACTCCACTCACGCTGTTTTCACTGTCATTGCTCACTCTCCGCTCCCACTGTTTTCACTGTTCCGACTCACTCACCTCTCGCGCTGTTTTCACTGTCACGGCTCACTCACCTCACGCGCTGTTATTGCTGTCCCAGCTCACTCTCCTCTCGCGCTGTTTTTAATGTCCAGGCTCACTCACCTCTTGCGCTTTTTTCTATGTCCCGTTTCACTCACCTCTCGCGCTGTTTTCAAAGTCCCGGCTCACTCAGCTCCCGCGCTGTTTTCAATGTCCCTGCTCACTCAGATGCCGCGCTGTTTTCAATGTACCGGCTCACTCACCTCTCGCGCTGTTTTCACTGTCACTGCTCACTCTCCGCTCCCGCTGCTTTCCCTGTCCCGAATAACTCACCTCTCCAGCTGTTTTCACTGTCTCGCCTCACTCACCTCTCGCGCTGTTTTCACTGTCCCGGCTCACTCACCTCTCGCGCTGTTTTCAATGTCCATGCTCAATCACCTCACGCGCTGTTTTCAATGTCCCGGCTCACTCAGCTCCCGCGCTGTTTTCAATGTCCCGGCTCACTCTCCACTCGCGCTGTTTTCACTGTCACTGCTCACTCTCCGCCCCCGCTTTGTTCACTGTCATGGCTCACTCAACTCCCGCGCTGTTTTCACTGTCCCGGCTCACTAACCTTTCGCGCTGTTTTCACTGTCCCGGCTCACTCACCTCTCGCGCTGTTTTCAATGTCCAGGCTCACTCACCTCACGCGCTTTTTTCAATGTCCCGGCTCAATCACATCTCGCGCTGTTTTCACTGTCCCGGCTCATTCACCTCGCGCTGTTTTCAATGTCATGGGTCACTCACCTCTTGCGCTGTTTTCAATGTCCCTGCTCACTCACCTCTCGCGCTGTATTTAACCGTCCCGGCTCACTCACCTCTCGCGCTGTATTCACAGTCCCGGCTCACTCAACTCCTGCGGTGTTTTCACTATCACGGCTCACTCACCTCTCGCACTGTTTTCAATGAACCGGCTCACTCTCCACTCGCGCTGTTTTCACTGTCCCGTCTAACTCACCTCTCCCGCAGTTTTCACTGTCCCGGCTCACTCACCTCTCGCGCTGTTTTCAATGTCACGGCTCACTCACCTCTCGCGCTGTTTTCAATGTCCAGGCTCACTCACCTCCCGCGCTGTTTTCAATGTCTCGGCTCACTCTCCACACGCGCTGTTTTCACTGTCAATGCTCAGTCTCCACTTCCGCTGTTTTCACTGTCCCGACTAACTCACCTCTCCCGTTGTTTTCACTGTCCTGGCTCACGCACCTCCCGCGCAGTTTTCACTGTACCGGCTCACTCACCTCTCGCGCTGTTTTCACTGTCCATGCTCACTCACCTCACGCGCTGTTTTCATTGTCCAGACTCACTCACTTCTCGCACTTTTTTCTGTGTCTTGGCTCACTCACCTCCCGCGCTATTTTCACCGTCCCGGCTCACTCACCTCTCGCGCTGCTTTCAATGTCCCGGCTCACTCACCTCTCGCGCTGTTTTCAAAGTCCCGGCTCACTCATCTCACGCGCTGTTTTCACTGTCCCGTCTCACTCACCACTCGTGCTGTTTTTAATGTCCCGGCTCAATCACCTTTCGCGCTGTTTTTAAAGTCCAGGCTCACTCACCTCTCGCGCTTTTTTCAATGTCCCGGTTCACTCACCTCTCGCACTATTTTCGCTGTCCCGGCTCACTCAGCTCCGGCGCTGTTTTCACTGTCCCGGCTCACTTGCCTCTCGCGCTGCTTTCAATGTCCCGGCTCACTCACATCCCGCGCTGATTCCAATGTCCTGGCTCACTCAGCTCCCGCGCTGTTTTCAATGTCACGGCTCACACAGCTCCCGCGCTGTTTTCAATGTCCCGGCTCACTCACCTCTCGCGCTGTTTTCACTGTCACTGCTCACTCTCCGCTCCCGCTGCTTTCACTGTCCCGAATTACTCACCTCTCCAGCTGTTTTCACTGTCCCGGCTCACTCACCTCTCGCGCTGTTTTCACTGTCCCGGCTCACTCACCTCTCGCGCTGTTTTCAATGTCCATGCTCACTCACCTCACGCGCTGTTTTCAATGTCCCGGCTCACTCAACTACCGCGCTGTTTTCAATGTCCCGGCTCACTCTCCACTCGCGCTGTTTTCACTGTCACTGCTCACTCTCCGCACCCGCTGTTTTCCCTGTCCCGGCTCACTCACCTCTGCCGCTGTTTTCAATGTCCATGCTCACTCACCTCACGCGCTGTTTTCAATGTCCCGGCTCACTCAGCTCCCGCGCTGTTTTCAATATCCCGGCTCACTCACCTCTCGCGCTGTTTTCACTGTCCCGGCTCACTCACCTCTCGCGCTGTTTTCAATGTCCCGGCTCGCTCACCTCACGCGCTGTTCTCACTGTCACTGCTCACTCTCCGCTCCCGCTGTTTTCCCTGTCCCGGCTCACTCACCTCTCGCGCTGTTTTCAATGTCCATGCTCACTCACCTCACGCGCTGTTTTCAATGACCAGGCTCACTCAGCTCCCGCGCTGTTTTCAATGTCCCGGCTCACTCTCCACTCGCGCTGTTTTCACTGTCCCGGCTCATTCACCTCTCGCGCTGTTTTCAATGTCCAGGCTCACTCACCTCACACGCTTTTTTCATTGTCCAGGCTCACTCTCCTCTCGCGCTTTTTTCTATGTCCCGGCTCACTCACCTCTCGCGCTATTTTAACTGTCCCCGCTCACTCAGCCCAGGCGCTGCTTCCACTGTCCCTGCTCACTTGCCTCTCGCGGTGCTTTCACTTTCCCGGCTCACTCAGCTCCCGCGCTGTTTTCACTGTCCCGGCTCACTCACCTCCCGCGCTGTTTTCAATGTCCGGGCAAACCCACCTCTCGCGCATTTTTCAATGACCCGGCTCACTCACCTCTCGCGTTGTTTTCAGTGTCCCGATTCACTCACCTCCCGCGCTGGTTTCAATGTGCCGCCTCACTCACCTCTCGCGCTGTTTTCAATGTCGCGGTTCACTAACCTTCCGCGCTGTTTTCACTGTCCCGGCTCACTCACCTGTCGCGCTATTTTCAATGTCCCGGCTCATTCAGATCTCGCGCTGTTTTCACTGTCCCGGCTCACTCACCTCCCGCGCTGTTTTCACTGTCCCGGCTCATTCACCTCTCGCGTGTATTCAATGTCACGGGTCACTCACCTCTCGCGCTGCTTTCAATGTCCGGCTCACACACCTCTCGCGCTGTATTGGACCGTCCCGGCTCACTCACCTCTCACGCTGTTTTCACAGTCCCGGCTCACTCAACTCGTGCGCTGTTTTCACTATCCCGGCTCACTCACCTCTTGCGCTGTTTTCAATGTACCGGCTCACTCTCCACTCGCGCTGTATTCACTGCCCCGGCTCACTCACCTCCCGCGCTGTTTTCACTGTCCCAGCTCACTCACCTCTCGCGCTGTTTTTAATGTCCCGGCTCACTCACCTCTCGCGCTGTTTTCAATGTCCTGGCTCACTCACCTCTCGCGCTGTTTTCAATGTCCAGGCTCACTCACCTCCCGCGCTGTTTTCAATGACTCGGCTCAGTCTCCACACGCGCTGTTTTCACTGTCAATGCTCACTCTCCGCTTCCGCTGTTTTCACTGTCCCGACTAACTCACGTCTCCCGCTGTTTTCACTGTCCTGGCTCACGCACCTCCCGCGCAGTTTTCACTGTCCCGGCTCACTCACCTCTCGCGCTGTTTTCAGTGTCCATGCTCACTCACCTCACGCGCTGTTTTCAATGTCCAGACTCACTCACTTCTCGCGCTTTTTTCTGTGTCCCGGCTCACTCACCTCTCGCGCTATTTTCACTGCCATGGTTCACTCTGCTCCCGCGCTGTTTTCACTGTCCCGGCTCACTTGCCTCTCGCGCTGCTTTCAATGTCCCGGCTCACTCACCTCTCGCGCTGTTTTCACTGTCCCTGCTCACTCACCTCCCGCGCTGTTTTCAATGTCCGGGCTCACTCATCTCTCGCGCTGTTTTCAATTTCCAGGCTCACTCACCTCTCTCGCTGTTTTCACTGTCCCGATTCACTCACCACCTGCGCTTTTTTCAATGTCTCGGCTCACTCACCTCGCGCTGTTTCAATGTCCCGGCTCACACACATCCTGCGCTATTTACAATGTCCCGGCTCACTCAGCTCCCGGCTGTTTTCAATGTCCAGGCTCACTCAGCTCCCGCGCTCTGTTCAATGTCCCGGCTCACGCTCCGTGCGCGCTGTTTTCACCGTCCCGGCTCACTCACCTCTCCCGATGTTTTCATTGGCCCGGCTCACTCACCTCTCGCGCTGTTTTTAATGTCCCGGCCCACACACATCTCGCGCTGTTTTCACTGTCCCGGCTCACTCACCTCCCGCGCTGTTTTCAATGTCCCGGCTCACTCACCTCTCGCGCTCTTTTCAATGTCCCGGCTCACTCATCTCCCGCGCTGTTTTCAAAGTCCCGGCTCACTCAGCTCCCGCGCTCTTTTCAATGTCCCGGCTCATTCAGCTTCCGCGCTGTTTTCAATGTCCTGGCTCACTCTCCACTAGCGCTGTTTTCACTGTCACTGCTCACTCTCCGCTCCCGCTGTTTTCACTGTTCCGACTCACTCACCTCTCGCGCTGTTTTCACTGTCACGGCTCACTCACCTCACGCGCTGTTTTCACAGTCCCGGCTCACTTGCCATTCGCGCTGCTTTCAATGTCCCGGCTCACTCACCTCCAGCACTGTTTTCACTGTCCCGGCTCACTTGCCATTCGCGCTGCTTTCAATGTCCCGGCTCACTCACCTCCCGCGCTGTTTTCAATGTCAGGGCACCCTCACCTCTCGCGCTGTATTTAACCATCCCGGCTCACTCACATTTCGCGCTGTTTTCACTGTCCCGGCTCACTCACCTCTCGCGCTGTTTTTAATGTCCCGGCTCACTCACCTCTCGCGCTGTTTTCACAGTCCCGGCTCACTCACCTCCCGCGCTGTTTTCAATGTCCCGGCTCACTCACCTCTCGCGCTGATTTCAATGTCCAGGCTCACTCACCTCCCGCGCTGTTTTCAAGTCCCGGCTCACTCAGCTCCCGCGCTGTTTTCAATGTCCCGGCTCACTCAGCTCCCGCGCTGTTTTCAATGACTCGGCTCACTCTCCACAAGCGCTGTTTTCACTGTCAATGCTCACTCTCCGCTCCCGCTGTTTTCACTGTCCCGACTAACTCACCTATCCCGCTGTTTTCACTGTCCCGGCTCACTCACCTCCCACACTGTTTTCACTGTCCCGGCTCACTCACCTCTCGCGCTGCTTTCAGTGTCCATGCTCGCTCACCTCACGCGCTGTTTTCAATGACCAGACTCACACACTTCTCACGCTTTTTTCTGTGTCCCGGCTCACTCAACTTTCGAACTATTTTCAATGTCCCGATTAACTCAGCTCCCGCGCTCTGTTCAATGCCCCGGCTCACGATCCGCTCGCGCTGTATTCAATGTCCCTGGTCACTCACCTCTCGCGCTTCATTCACCGTCGCGGCTCACTCACGTCTCTCGCTGTTTTCACTGTCCCGGTTCACTCAACTCCCGCGCTGTTTTCACTGTCCCGGCTCACTCACCTCTCGCGCTGTTTTCACTGTCCCGGCTCACTCACTTCTCGCGCTGTTTTTAATGTCCTGGCTCTCTCAGCTTTCCCGCTCTTTTCACAGTCCCGGCTCACTCACCTCCCGCACTTTTTTAAATGTGCCGGCTCACTCACCTCTCGCGCTGTTTTCAATTTCCCGGCTCACTCATCTCCCGCGCTGTTTTCAATGTCCCGGCTCACTCACCTCTCGCGCTGTCTTTAACCGTCCCGGCTCACTCACCTTTCGCGCTGTTTTCACTGTCCCGGCTCACTCACCTGTCTCGCTGTTTTTAATGTCCCGGCTCACTCACCTCTCGCGCTGTTTTCACAGTCCCGGCTCACTCACCTCCCGCGCTGTTTTCAATGTCCCGGCTCACTCACCTCTCGCGCTGATTTCAATGTCCAGGCTCACTCACCTCCCGCGCTGTTTTCAAGTCCCGGCTCACTCAGCTCCTGCGCTGTTTTCAATGTCCGGCTCACTCAGCTCCCGCGCTGTTTTCAATGACTCGGCTCACTCTCCACACGCGCTGTTTTCACTGTCAATGCTCACTCTCCGCTCCCGCTGTTTTCACTGTCCCGACTCACTCACCTATCCCGCTGTTTTCACTGTCCCGGCTCACTCACCTCTCGCGCTGTTTTCACTGTCCCGGCTCACTCACCTCTCGCGCTGTTTTCAGTGTCCATGCTCGCTCACCTCACGCGCTGTTTTCAATGTCCAGACTCACTCCCTTCTCACGCTTTTTTCTGTGTACCGGCTCACTCAGCTCCCGCGCTATTTTCACCGCCCCGGCTCACACTGCTCCCGCGGTGTTTTCACTGTACCGGCTCACTTGCCTATCACGCTGCTTTCAATGTCCCGGCTCAATCACCTCTCGCGCTGTTTTCACTGTCCCGGCTCACTCAACTCCCGCGCTGTTTTCACTATCCCGGCTCATTCACCGACCGCGCTGTTTTCACTGTCACGGCTCAATCACCTCCCGCGCTGTTTTCAATGTCCGGGCTCACTCACCTCTCGCACTGTTTTCAATGCCCAGCTCACTCTCCTCTCGCGCTGTTTTCACTGTCCCGATTCACTCACCTCCTGCGCTTTTTTCAATGTCCCGGCTCACTCACCTCTCGCGCTGTTTCAATGTCCCGGCTCACTCACATCCCGCGCTGTTTTCATTGTCACGGCCCACTCAGCTCCCGCGCTGTTTTCAATGTCCCGGCTCACTCAGCTCCCGCGCTCTGTTCAATGTCACGGCTCACGCTCCGCTCGCGCATTTTTCAATGTCCCGGGTCACTCACCTATCGCGCTGTTTTCACCGTCCCGGCTTACTCACCTCACGCGCTGTTTTCACTGTCCCGGCTCACTCACCTCTCGCGCTGTTTTTAATGTCCCGGCTCACTCACCTCTCGCGCTATTTTCTATGTCCCGGTTCACTCACCTCTCGCGCTGTTTTCACTGTCCCGGCTCACTTGCCTCTCGCGCTGCTTTCAATGTCCCGGCTCACTCACCTCTCGCGCTGTTCTCAATTTCCCGGCTCACTAACCTCCCGCGCTGTTTTCACTGTCCCCGCTCACTCAGATGCCGCGCTGTTTTCACTGTCCCGGCTCATTTACCTGTCGCGCTATTTTCAATGTCCCGGTTCACTCACATCTCGCGCTGCTTTCACTGTCCCGGCTCACTCAGCTCCCGCACTGTTTTCTCTGTCCCGGCGCACTTGCCTCTCGCGCTGCTTTCAATGTCCCGGCCCACTCACCTGTTTTCAATTTCCCGGCACACTAACCTCCCGCGCTGTTTTCACTGTCCCGGCTCACTCAGCTCACGCGCTGTTTTCACTGTCCCGGCTCACTCAACTCCCGCGCTGTATTCACTGTCCCGGCTCATTCACCTCTCGCGCTGTTTTCACTGTCCCGGCTCACTCACCGCCCACACTGTTTTCACTGTCCTGGCTCACTCACCTCTCGCGCTGTTTTCACTGTCCCGGCTCACTCACCTCTCGCGCTGTTTTCAGTGTCCATGCTCGCTCACCTCACGCACTGTTTTCAATGTCCAGACTCACTCACTTCTCACGCTTTTTTCTGTGTACCGGCTCACTCACCTCTCGCGCTATTTTCACTGCCCCGGCTCACACTGCTCCCGCGCTGTTTTCACTGTACCGGCTCACTTGCCTCTCACGCTGCTTTCAATGTCCCGGCTCACTCACCTCTCGCGCTGTTTTCACTATCCCGGCTCACTCAACTCCCGCGCTGTTTTCACTGTCCCGGCTCATTCACCTCTCGCTCTGTTTTCAATGTCCATGCTCACTCACCTCACGCGCTGTTTTCAATGACCAGGCTCACTCAGCTCCCGCGCTGTTTTCAATGTCCCGGCTCACTCTCCACTCGCGCTGTTTTCACTGTCCCGGCTCATTCACCTCTCGCGCTGTTTTCAATGTCCAGGCTCACTCACCTCACACGCTTTTTTCATTGTCCAGGCTCACTCTCCTCTCGCGCTTTTTTCTATGTCCCGGCTCACTCACCTCTCGCGCTATTTTCACTGTCCCCGCTCACTCAGCCCAGGCGCTGCTTCCACTGTCCCTGCTCACTTGCCTCTCGCGGTGCTTTCACTTTCCCGGCTCACTCAGCTCCCGCGCTGTTTTCACTGTCCCGGCTCACTCACCTCCCGCGCTGTTTTCAATGTCCGGGCAAACCCACCTCTCGCGCCTTTTTCAATGACCCGGCTCACTCACCTCTCGCGCTGTTTTCAGTGTCCCGATTCACTCACCTCCCGCGCTGGTTTCAATGTGCCGCCTCACTCACCTCTCGCGCTGTTTTCAATGTCCCGGTTCACTAACCTTCCGCGCTGTTTTCACTGTCCCGGCTCACTCACCTGTCGCGCTATTTTCAATGTCCCGGCTCATTCACATCTCGCGCTGTTTTCACTGTCCCGGCTCACTCACCTCCCGCGCTGTTTTCACTGTCCCGGCTCATTCAGCTCTCGCGTGTATTCAATGTCACGGGTCACTCACCTCTCGCGCTGTTTTCAATGTCCGGCTCACACACCTCTCGCGCTGTATTGGACCGTCCCGGCTCACTCACCTCTCACGCTGTTTTCACAGTCCCGGCTCACTCAACTCGTGCGCTGTTTTCACTATCCCGGCTCACTCACCTCTTGCGCTGTTTTCAATGTACCGGCTCACTCTCCACTCGCGCTGTATTCACTGCCCCGGCTCACTCACCTCCCGCGCTGTTTTCACTGTCCCAGCTCACTCACCTCTCGCGCTGTTTTTAATGTCCCGGCTCACTCACCTCTCGCGCTGTTTTCAATGTCCTGGCTCACTCACCTCTCGCGCTGTTTTCAATGTCCAGGCTCACTCACCTCCCGCGCTGTTTTGAATGACTCGGCTCAGTCTCCACACGCGCTGTTTTCACTGTCAATGCTCACTCTCCGCTTCCGCTGTTTTCACTGTCCCGACTAACTCACGTCTCCCGCTGTTTTCACTGTCCTGGCTCACGCACCTCCCGCGCAGTTTTCACTGTCCCGGCTCACTCACCTCTCGCGCTGTTTTCAGTGTCCATGCTCACTCACCTCACGCGCTGTTTTCAATGTCCAGACTCACTCACTTCTCGCGCTTTTTTCTGTGTCCCGGCTCACTCACCTCTCGCGCTATTTTCACTGCCATGGTTCACTCTGCTCCCGCGCTGTTTTCACTGTCCCGGCTCACTTGCCTCTCGCGCTGCTTTCAATGTCCCGGCTCACTCACCTCTCGCGCTGTTTTCACTGTCCCTGCTCACTCACCTCCCGCGCTGTTTTTAATGTCCGGGCTCACTCATCTCTCGCGCTGTTTTCAATTTCCAGGCTCACTCACCTCTCTCGCTGTTTTCCCTGTCCCGATTCACTCACCACCTGCGCTTTTTTCAATGTCTCGGCTCACTCACCTCGCGCTGTTTCAATGTCCCGGCTCACACACATCCTGCGCTATTTTCAATGTCCCGGCTCACTCAGCTCCCGGCTGTTTTCAATGTCCAGGCTCACTCAGCTCCCGCGCTCTGTTCAATGTCCGGGCTCACGCTCCGTGCGCGCTGTTTTCACCGTCCCGGCTCACTCACCTCTCCCGATGTTTTCATTGGCCCGGCTCACTCACCTCTCGCGCTGTTTTTAATGTCCCGGCCCACACACATCTCGCGCTGTTTTCACTGTCCCGGCTCACTCACCTCCCGCGCTGTATTTAACCATCCCGGCTCACTCACATTTCGCGCTGTTTTCACTGTCCCGGCTCACTCACCTCTCGCGCTGTTTTTAATGTCCCGGCTCACTCACCTCTCGCGCTGTTTTCACTGTCCCGGCTCACTCACCTCTCGCGCTGTTTTTAATGTCCCGGCTCACTCACCTCTCGCGCTGTTTTCACAGTCCCGGCTCACTCACCTCCCGCGCTGTTTTCACTGCCATGGTTCACTCTGCTCCCGCGCTGTTTTCACTGTCCCGGCTCACTTGCCTCTCGCGCTGCTTTCAATGTCCCGGCTCACTCACCTCTCGCGCTGTTTTCACTGTCCCTGCTCACTCACCTCCCGCGCTGTTTTTAATGTCCGGGCTCACTCATCTCTCGCGCTGTTTTCAATTTCCAGGCTCACTCACCTCTCTCGCTGTTTTCCCTGTCCCGATTCACTCACCACCTGCGCTTTTTTCAATGTCTCGGCTCACTCACCTCGCGCTGTTTCAATGTCCCGGCTCACACACATCCTGCGCTATTTTCAATGTCCCGGCTCACTCAGCTCCCGGCTGTTTTCAATGTCCAGGCTCACTCAGCTCCCGCGCTCTGTTCAATGTCCGGGCTCACGCTCCGTGCGCGCTGTTTTCACCGTCCCGGCTCACTCACCTCTCCCGATGTTTTCATTGGCCCGGCTCACTCACCTCTCGCGCTGTTTTTAATGTCCCGGCCCACACACATCTCGCGCTGTTTTCACTGTCCCGGCTCACTCACCTCCCGCGCTGTATTTAACCATCCCGGCTCACTCACATTTCGCGCTGTTTTCACTGTCCCGGCTCACTCACCTCTCGCGCTGTTTTTAATGTCCCGGCTCACTCACCTCTCGCGCTGTTTTCACTGTCCCGGCTCACTCACCTCTCGCGCTGTTTTTAATGTCCCGGCTCACTCACCTCTCGCGCTGTTTTCACAGTCCCGGCTCACTCACCTCCCGCGCTGTTTTCAATGTCCCGGCTCACTCACCTCTCGCGCTGATTTCAATGTCCAGGCTCACTCACCTCCCGCGCTGTTTTCAAGTCCCGGCTCACTCAGCTCCCGCGCTGTTTTCAATGTCCCGGCTCACTCAGCTCCCGCGCTGTTTTCAATGACTCGGCTCACTCTCCACAAGCGCTGTTTTCACTGTCAATGCTCACTCTCCGCTCCCGCTGTTTTCACTGTCCCGACTAACTCACCTATCCCGCTGTTTTCACTGTCCCGGCTCACTCACCTCCCACACTGTTTTCACTGTCCCGGCTCACTCACCTCTCGCGCTGCTTTCAGTGTCCATGCTCGCTCACCTCACGCGCTGTTTTCAATGACCAGACTCACACACTTCTCACGCTTTTTTCTGTGTCCCGGCTCACTCAACTTTCGAACTATTTTCAATGTCCCGATTAACTCAGCTCCCGCGCTCTGTTCAATGCCCCGGCTCACGATCCGCTCGCGCTGTATTCAATGTCCCTGGTCACTCACCTCTCGCGCTTCATTCACCGTCGCGGCTCACTCACGTCTCTCGCTGTTTTCACTGTCCCGGTTCACTCAACTCCCGCGCTGTTTTCACTGTCCCGGCTCACTCACCTCTCGCGCTGTTTTCACTGTCCCGGCTCACTCACTTCTCGCGCTGTTTTTAATGTCCTGGCTCTCTCAGCTTTCCCGCTCTTTTCACAGTCCCGGCTCACTCACCTCCCGCACTTTTTTAAATGTGCCGGCTCACTCACCTCTCGCGCTGTTTTCAATTTCCCGGCTCACTCATCTCCCGCGCTGTTTTCAATGTCCCGGCTCACTCACCTCTCGCGCTGTCTTTAACCGTCCCGGCTCACTCACCTTTCGCGCTGTTTTCACTGTCCCGGCTCACTCACCTGTCTCGCTGTTTTTAATGTCCCGGCTCACTCACCTCTCGCGCTGTTTTCACAGTCCCGGCTCACTCACCTCCCGCGCTGTTTTCAATGTCCCGGCTCACTCACCTCTCGCGCTGATTTCAATGTCCAGGCTCACTCACCTCCCGCGCTGTTTTCAAGTCCCGGCTCACTCAGCTCCTGCGCTGTTTTCAATGTCCGGCTCACTCAGCTCCCGCGCTGTTTTCAATGACTCGGCTCACTCTCCACACGCGCTGTTTTCACTGTCAATGCTCACTCTCCGCTCCCGCTGTTTTCACTGTCCCGACTCACTCACCTATCCCGCTGTTTTCACTGTCCCGGCTCACTCACCTCTCGCGCTGTTTTCACTGACCCGGCTCACTCACCTCTCGCGCTGTTTTCAGTGTCCATGCTCGCTCACCTCACGCGCTGTTTTCAATGTCCAGACTCACTCACTTCTCACGCTTTTTTCTGTGTACCGGCTCACTCAGCTCTCGCGCTATTTTCACCGCCCCGGCTCACACTGCTCCCGCGGTGTTTTCACTGTACCGGCTCACTTGCCTATCACGCTGCTTTCAATGTCCCGGCTCACTCACCTCTCGCGCTGTTTTCACTGTCCCGGCTCACTCAACTCCCGCGCTGTTTTCAATGTCCCGGCTCACTCACCTCTCGCGCTGATTTCACTGTCACGGCTCAATCACCTCCCGCGCTGTTTTCAATGTCCGGGCTCACTCACCTCTCGCACTGTTTTCAATGCCCGGCTCACTCTCCTCTCGCGCTGTTTTCACTGTCCCGATTCACTCACCTCCTGCGCTTTTTTCAATGTCCCGGCTCACTCACCTCTCGCGCTGTTTCAATGTCCCGGCTCACTCACATCCCGCGCTGTTTTCCTTGTCACGGCCCACTCAGCTCCCGCGCTGTTTTCAATGTCCGGGCTCACTCAGCTCCCGCGCTCTGTTCAATGTCACGGCTCACGCTCCGCTCGCGCATTTTTCAATGTCCCGGATCACTCACCTATCGCGCTGTTTTCACCGTCCCGGCTTACTCACCTCACGCGCTGTTTTCACTGTCCCGGCTCACTCACCTCTCGCGCTGTTTTTAATGTCCCGGCTCACTCACCTCTCGCGCTATTTTCTATGTCCCGGTTCACTCACCTCTCGCGCTGTTTTCACTGTCCCGGCTCACTTGCCTCTCGCGCTGCTTTCAATGTCCCGGCTCACTCACCTCTCGCGCTGTTCTCAATTTCCCGGCTCACTAACCTCCCGCGCTGTTTTCACTGTCCCCGCTCACTTAGATGCCGCGCTGTTTTCACTGTCCCGGCTCACTTACCTGTCGCGCTATTTTCAATGACCCGGTTCACTCACATCTCGCGCTGCTTTCACTGTCCCGGCTCACTCAGCTCCCGCACTGTTTTCTCTGTCCCGGCGCACTTGCCTCTCGCGCTGCTTTCAATGTCCCGGCCCACTCACCTGTTTTCAATTTCCCGGCACACTAACCTCCCGCGCTGTTTTCACTGTCCCGGCTCACTCAGCTCACGCGCTGTTTTCACTGTCCCGGCTCACTCAACTCCCGCGCTGTATTCACTGTCCCGGCTCATTCACCTCTCGCTCTGTTTTCAATGACTCGGCTCACTCTCCACACGCGCTGTTTTCACTGTCAATGCTCACTCTCCCCTCCCGCTGTTTTCACTGTCCCGACTAAATCACCTCTCCCGCTGTTTTCACTGTCCCGGCTCACTCACCGCCCACACTGTTTTCACTGTCCTGGCTCACTCACCTCTCGCGCTGTTTTCACTGTCCCGGCTCACTCACCTCTCGCGCTGTTTTCAGTGTCCATGCTCGCTCACCTCACGCACTGTTTTCAATGTCCAGACTCACTCACTTCTCACGCTTTTTTCTGTGTACCGGCTCACTCACCTCTCGCGCTATTTTCACTGCCCCGGCTCACACTGCTCCCGCGCTGTTTTCACTGTACCGGCTCACTTGCCTCTCACGCTGCTTTCAATGTCCCGGCTCACTCACCTCTCGCGCTGTTTTCACTATCCCGGCTCACTCAACTCCCGCGCTGTTTTCACTGTCCCGGCTCATTCACCTACCGCGCTGTTTTCACTGTCCCGATTCACTCACCTCCTGCGCTGCTTTCACTGTCCCGGCTCACTCAGCTCCCGCACTGTTTTCTCTGTCCCGGCGCACTTGCCTCTCGCGCTGCTTTCAATGTCCCGGCCCACTTACCTCTCGCGCTGTTTTCAATTTCCCGGCACACTAGCCTCCCGCGCTGTTTTCACTGTCCCGGCTCACTCAGCTCACGCGCTGTTTTCACTGTCCCGGCTCACTCAACTCCCACGCTGTTTTCACTGTCCCGGCTCATTCACCTCTCGCGCTGTTTTCAATGTCCCAGCTCACTCACATCCCGCGCTGTTTTCAATGTCACGGCCCACTCAGCTCCCATGCTGTTTTCAATGTCCCGGCTCCCTCAGCTCCCGCGCTCTGTTCAATGTCCCGGCTCATGCTCCGCTCGCGCTGTTTTCAATGTCCTGGGTCACTCACCTATCGCGCTCTTTTCACCGTCCCGGCTCACTCACCTCACGCGCTATTTTCACTGTCCCGGCTCACTCACCTCTCGCGCTGTTTTTAATGTCCCGGCTCACTCACCTCTCGCGTTATTTTCTATGTCCCGGTTCACTCACCTCTCGCGCTATTTTCACTGTCCCGGCTCACTCAGCTCCCGCGCTGTTTTCACTGTCCCGGCTCACTTGCCTCTCGCGCTGTTTTCAATTTCCCGGCTCACTAACCTCCCGCGCTGTTTTCCCTGTCCCTGCTCACTCAGCTCCCGCGCTGTTTTCACTGTCCCGGCTCACTCGCCTCCCGCCCTGTTTTTACTGTCCCGGCTTACTCACCTCCCGCGCTGTTTTCAATGCCCGGGCTCACTCACCTCGCGCGCTGTTTTCAATGTCCCGGCTCACTCACCTCTCGCGCTGTTTGCAATGTCCCCGCTCACTCACCTCCCGCGCTGTTTTCACTGTCCCGGCTCACTCACCTGTCGCGCTATTTTCAATGTCCCGGCTCACTCACATCTCGCGCTGCTTTCACTGTCCCGGCTCACTCACCTCCCGCACTGTTTTCACTGTCCCGGCTCACTTGCGTCTCGCGCTGCTTTTAATGTCCCGGCTCACTCACCTCTCGCGCTGTTTTCAATTTCCCGGCTCACTCACCTCCCGCGCTGTTTTCACTGTCCCGGCGCACTTGCCTCTCGCTCTGCTTTCACTTTCACGGCTCACAAAACTCTCGCGCTGTTTTCAATGTACCGGCTCACTCTACACTCGCGCTGTTTTCACTGTCCCGGCTCACTCACCTCCCGCACTGTTTTCACTGTCCCAGCTCACTCACCTCTCGCGCTGTTTTTAATGTCCCGGCTCACTCACCTCTCGCGATGATTTCACTGTACCGGCTCACTCACCTCTCGCGCTGTTTTTAATGTACCGGCTCACTTCCTCTCGCGCTGTTTTTATTGTCCAGGCTCACTCACCTCTCGCGCTTTTTTCTATGTCCCGGTTCACTCACCTCTCGCGCTATTTTCACTGTCCCGGCTCACTCAGCACCCCCGCTGCTTTCACTGTCCCGGCTCACTTGCCTCTCGCGCTGCTTTCAATGTCCCGTCTCACTCACCTCTCGCGCTTTTTTCAATTTCCCGGCTCACTAACATCCCGCGCTGTTTTCACTGTCCCGGCTCACTCAGCTCCCGCGCTGTTTTCACTGTCCCGGCTCACTCACCTCCCGCGCTGTTTTCAATGTCCGGGATCACTCACCTCTCGCGCTGTTTTCAATGTCCCGGCTCACTAACCTCTCGCGCTGTTTTCAATGTCCCGCCTCACTCACCTCCCGCGCTGTTTTCACTGTTCCGGCTCACTCACATGTCGCGCTATTTTCAATGTCCCTGCTCACTCACATCTCGCGCTGCTTTCACTGTCCGTGCTCACTCACCACCCGCACTGTTTTCACTGTCCTGGCTCACTTGCCTCTCGCGCTGCTTTCACTGTCCCGGCTCACTCTCATCTCGCGCTGTTTTCAATGTACCGGCTAACTCTCCCCTCACGCTGTTTTCACTGTCCCGGCTCACTCACCTCACGCACTGTTTTCACTGTCCCGGCTCACTCAACTGTCGCGCTGTTTTCACTGTCCCGGATCACTCACCTCTCGCGCTGTTTTTAATGTCCCGGCTCACTCACCTCCCGCGCTGTTTTCAATGTCCCGGCTCACTCACCTCTCGCGCTGTTTTCAATGTCCAGGCTCACTCACCTCCCGCGCTGTTTTCAAAGTCTCGGCTCACTCAGCAGCTTGCACTGTTTTCAGTGTCCCGGCTCACTCAGCTCCAGCGCTGTTTAGAATGTCCCGGCTCATTCACCTGTCGCGAATTTTCAATGTCCCGGCTCACTCACATCACGCGCTGCTTTCACTGTCCCGATTCACTCACCTCCCGCGCTGTTTTCAATGTGCCGCCTCATTCACCTCTCGCGCTGTTTTCAGTGTCACGGGTCACTCACCTCTCGCGCTGTTTTCAATGTCCCGGCTCACTCACCTCTCGCGCTGTATTTCACCGTCCGGGCTCACTCACCTTTCGCGCTGTTTTCACTGTCCCGGCTCACTCACCTCTCGCGCTGGTTTTAATGTCCCGGTTCACTCACCTCTCGCGCTGTTTTCACAGTCCCGGCTCACTCACCTCCCGCGCTGTTTTCAATGTCCCGGCTCACTCAGCTCCTCGCTGTTTTCAATGTACCGGCTCACTCAGCTCCGCGCTGTTTTCAATGTACCGGCTCACTCAGCTCCCGCGCTGTTTTCAATGACTCGGCTCACTCTCCACACGCGCTGTTTTCACTGTCAATGCTCACTCTCCGCTCCCGCTGTTTTCACTGTCCCGACTCACTCACCTCCCGCACTGTGTTCACTGTCCCAGCTCACTCACCACTCGCGCGGTTTTCACTGTCCGGGCTCACTCAACTCTCGCGCTGTTTTCAGTGTCCATGCTCACTCACATCACGCGCTGTTTTCAATGTCCAGACTCACTCACTTCTCGCGCTTTTTTCTGTATCCCGGCTCACTCATCTCTCGCGCTATTTTCACTGCCCCGGCTCACTCTGCTCCCGCGCTCTTTTCACTGTACCGGCTCACTTGCCTCTCACGCTGCTTTCAATGTCCCGGCTCACTCACTTCTCGCGCTGTTTTCACTGACCCGGCTCACTCAACTCCCACGCTGTTTTCACTGTCCCGGCTCATTGACCTACCGGGCTGTTTTCACTGTCCCGGCTCAGTCAACTCCCGCGCTGTTTTCAATTTCCGGGCTCACTCACCTCCTGCGCTTTATTCAATGTCCCGGCTCACTCACCTCTCGCGCTGTTTGCAATGTCCCGGCTCACTCACATCTCGCGCTGCTTTCACTGTCCCGGCTCACTCACCTGTCGCACTGTTTTCTCTGTCCCGGCTCACTTGCCTCTCGCGCTGCTTTCAATGTCCCGGCCCACTCACCTCTCGCGCTGTTTTCAATTTCCCGGCTCACTAACCTCCCGCGCTGTTTTCACTGTCCCGGCTCACTCAGCTCACGCGCTGTTTTCACTGTCCCGGCTCACTGAACTCCCGCGCTGTTTTCACTGTTCCGGCTCACTCACCTGTCGCGCTATTTTCAATGTCCCGGCTCACTCACATCTCGCGCTGCTTTCACTGTCCGGGCTCACTCACCTCCCGCACTGTTTTCACTGTCCCGGCTCACTTGCCTCTCGCGCTGCTTTCACTGTCCCGGCTCACTCTCATCTCGCGCTGTTTTCAATGTACCGGCTAAATCTCCCCTCACGCTGTTTTCACTGTCCCGGCTCATTCACCTCACGCGCTGTTTTTAATGTCCCGGCTCACTCACCTCCCGCGCTGTTTTCCATGTCCCGGCTCACTCACCTCTCGCGCTGTTTTCAATGTCCAGGCTCACTCACCTCCCGCGCTGTTTTCAAAGTCCCGGCTCACTCAGCTGCCGCACTGTTTTCAATGTCCCGGCTCACTCAGCTCCAGCGCTGTTTTGAATGTCCCGGCTCATTCACCTCTCGCGCTGTTTTCAAGGTCCGGGCTCACTCACCTGTCGCGAATTTTCAATGTCCCGGCTCACTCACATGACGCGCTGTTTTCACTTTCCCGATTCACTCACCTCCCGCGCTGTATTCAATGTGCCGCCTCATTCACCTCTCGCGCTGTTTTCAGTGTCCCGGCCCATTCACCTACCGCGCTGTTTTCACTGTCCCGGCTAAGTCAACCACCGCGCTGTTTTCAATGTCCGGGCTCACTCACCTCTCGCGCTGTTTTCAATGTCCTGGCTCACTCACCTCTCGCGCTGTTTTCACTGTCCCGATTCACTCACCCCCTGCGCTTTTTTCAATGTCCCGGCTCACTCACCTCTCGCGCTGTTTGCAATGTCCCGGCTCACTCACCTCCCGCGCTGTTTTCACTGTCCCGCTCACTCACCTGTCGCGCTATTTTCAATATCCCGGCTCACTCAGATCTCGCGCTGCTTTCACTGTCCCGGCTCACTCACCTCCCGCACTGTTTTCTCTGTCCCGGCTCACTTGCCTCTCGCGCTGCTTTCAATGTCCTGGCCCACTCACCTCTCGCGCTGTTTTCAATTTCCCGGCTCACTAATATCCTGCGCTGTTTTCACTGTCCCGGCTCACTCAGCTCACGCACTGTTTTCACAGTCCCGGCTCACTCAACTCCCGCGCTGTTTTCACTGTCCCGGCTCATTCGCCTCTCGCGCTGTTTTCAATGTCCCTGCTCACTCACCTCTCGCGCTGTTTTCACTGTCCCGATTCACTCACCTCCTGCGCTTTTTTCAATGTCACGGCTCACTCACCTCTCGCGCTGTTTCAATGTCCTGTCTCACTCACATCCCGCGCTGTTTTCAATGTCACGGCCCACTCAGCTCCCGCACTGTTTTCAATGTCCAGGCTCACTCAGCTCCCGCGCTCTGTTCAATGTCCCGGCTCACGCTCCGCTCGCGCTGTTTTCAACGTCCCGGCTCACTCACCTCACGCGCTGTTTTCACTTTCCCAGCTCACTCACCTCTCGCGCTGTTTTTAATGTCCCGGCTCACTCACCTCTCGCGCTATTTTCTATGTCCCAGTTCACTCACCTCTCGCGCTATTTTCACTGTCCCGGCTCACTCAGCTCCCGCGCAGTTTTCACTGTACTGGCTCACTTGCCTCTCGCGCTGCTTTCAATGTCCCGGCACACTCACCTCTCGCGCTGTTTTCAATTTCCCGGCTCACTAATCTCCTGAGCTGTTTTCACTGTCCCCGCTCACTCAGCTCCCGCGCTGTTTTCAATTTCCCAGCTCACTAACATCCCGTGCTGTTTTCACTGTCCCGGCTCACTCAGCTCACGCACTGTTTTCACTGCCCCGGCTCACTCAACTCCCGCGCTGTTTTCACTGTCCCGGCTCATTCAACTCTCGCGCTGTTTTCAATGTCCCTGCTCACTCACCTCTCGCGCTGTTTTCACTGTCCCGATTCACTCACCTCCTGCGCTTTTTTCAATTTTACGGCTCACTCACCTCTCGCGCTGTTTCAATGACCCGTCTCACTCACATCTCGCGCTGTTTTCAATGTCACGGCCCACTCAGCTCCCGCACTGTTTTCAATGTCCCGGCTCACTCAGCTCCCGCACTCTGTTCAATGTCCCGGCTCACTCACCTATCGCGCTGTTTTCACCGTCCCGGCTCACTCACCTCACGCGCTGTTTTCACTTTCCCGGCTCACTCACCTCTCGCGCTGTTTTAAATGTCCCTCTCACTCAACTGCCGCGCAGTTTTCACTGTACCGGCTCACTTGCCTCTCGCGCTGCTTTCAATGTCCCGGCACACTCACCTCTCGCGCTGTTTTCAATTTCCCGGCTCACTAATCTCCCGAGCTGTTTTCACTGTCCCCGCTCACTCAGCTCCCGCGCTGTTTTCACTCTCCCGGCTCACTCGCCTCCCGCGCTATTTTTACTGTCCCGGCTCACTCACCTCCCGCGCTGTTTTCAATGCCCGGGCTCACTCACCTCACGCGCTGTTTTCAATGTCCCGGCTCCCTCACCTCTCGCGCGGTTTGCAATGTCCCGGCTCACTCACCTCCCGCGCTGTTTTCACTGTCCTGGCTCACTCACCTGTCGCGCTATTTTCAATGTCGTGGCTCACTCACATCTCGCGCTGCTTTCACTGTCCCGGCTCACTCACCTCCTGCACTGTTTTCACTGTCCCGGCTCACTTGTCTCTCGCGCTGCTTTCAATGTCCCGGCTCACTCACCTCTCGCGCTGTTTTCAATTTCCCGGCTCACTCATCTCCCGCGCAGTTTTCCCTGTCCCGGCTCACTCAGCTCACGCGCTGTTTTCACTGTCCCGGCTCACTCACCTCCCGCGCTGTTTTCACTGTCCCGGCTCACTCACCTCCCGCGCTGTTTTCAATGTCCGGGCTCACTCACATCTCGCGCTATTTTCACAGTCCCGGCACACTCACCTCCCGCGCTGTTCTCAATGTCCCGGCTCACTCACCTCTCGCGCTGTTTTGAATGCCCCGGCTCACTCACCTCTCGCGCTGTATTTAATATTCCCGGCTCACTCACCTCACGCGTTGTTTTCACTGCCCCGGCTCACTCAACTCCCGCGCTGTTTTTGACGAATGTGATATAAAATAGTTACTTTAGAGATACTAGTTAATGTAAAGTAGAAATAAGCCACTTTGATTCTGGCAGTTAGGGACAAAGGGGTTTGAGACCGCATGGAAAAAGCAGGATGAGGTGTGTCTATGAGAGTGATGCTGCATTGATAGGGGCCAGAGAAAGGGATTGGAAGTGAGCCAATCAGAATAGATTAAACAGGTCAGGAGGGACAGAGGCTGACCTATGTCCGTCAAGTATGTGAAACTTGATACCATTTGAATTGATTTTGCAGAGATCACTTTGTCTTTTAGTTCAGTCGTTTTCTGGGGTGTAAGAGGCTGGATGTCTCTTACGTTTCTGTAAGATGATTTAAGCTTGCAAGCTAAATAAATAACTTCTTTTTACGTGCGAATCTATCTCAACGTTTATTGAGGACAGACTGACAGAGAAAGAAATTTGGGGATCTACATTTTCACCATTCCGCTCACTCACATCTCGCACTGTTTTCAATGTCTCGGCTCATTCTCCACTCGCGCTGTTTTCACTGTCCCGGCACACTCACCGATCGCGCTGTTTTCACCGTCCCGGCTCACTCACCTCCCGCGCTGTTTTCTATGTCCCGGCTCACTCACCTCTCGCGCTGTTTTGAATGTCCAGGCTCACTCACCTCCCGCGCTGTTTTCAATGACACGGCTCACACAGCTCCCGCGCTGTTTTCAATGTCCCGGCTCACTCAGCTCCCGCGCTGTTTTCACTGTCACTGCTCACTCTCCGCTGCCGCTGTTTTCACTGTCCCGACTAACTCACCTCTCCCGCTGTTTTCACTGTCCTGTCTCCCGCACCTCCCGGGCTGTTTTCACTGTCCCGGCTCACTCATCTCTCTCGCTGTTTTCAATGTCCATGCTCACTCACCTCACGTGCTGTTTTCAATGTCCAGACTCACTCACCTCTCGCGCTTTTTTCTGTGTCCAGGCTCACTCACCTCTCCCTCTATTTTCACTGTCCCGGCTCACTCTGCTCCCGCGCTATTTTAACTGTCCCGGCTCACTTGCCTCTCGCGCTGCTTTCAATGTCTCGGCTCACTCAACTCCGGCGCTGTTTTCACTGTCCCTGCTCACTCAGCTCCCGCGCTGTTTTCACTGTCCCGGCTCACTCACCTCCCGCGCTGCTTTCAATTTCCCGGCTCACTAACCTCCCGCGCTGTTTTCATTGTCCCGGGTCACTCAGCTCACGCGCTGTTTTCACTGTCCCGGCTCACTCACCTCCCGCGCTGTTTTCACTGTCCCGGCTCACTTGCCTCTCGCGCTGATTTCAATGTCCCGGCTCACTCACCTCTCGCGCTGTTTTCAATTTCCCGGCTCACTAACCTCCCGCGCTGTTTTCAATGTCCCGGCTCACTCACCTCTCGCGCTGTTTGCAATGTCCCGGCTCACTCACCTGTCGCGCTATTTTCAATGTCCTGGCTCACTCACATCTTGCGCTGCTTTCATTGTCCCGGCTCACTCACCTCCCGCACTGTTTTCACTGTCCCGGCTCACTTGCCTCTCGCGCTGCTTTCAATGTCCCGGCTCACTCAACTGTCGCGCTGTTTTCACTGTCCCGGATCACTCACCTCTCGCGCTGTTTTTAATGTCCCGGCTCACTCACCTCCCGCGCTGTTTTCAATGTCCCGGCTCACTCACCTCTCGCGCTGTTTTCAATGTCCAGGCTCACTCACCTCCCGCGCTGTTTTCAAAGTCTCGGCTCACTCAGCAGCTTGCACTGTTTTCAGTGTCCCGGCTCACTCAGCTCCAGCGCTGTTTAGAATGTCCCGGCTCATTCACCTGTCGCGAATTTTCAATGTCCCGGCTCACTCACATCACGCGCTGCTTTCACTGTCCCGATTCACTCACCTCCCGCGCTGTTTTCAATGTGCCGCCTCATTCACCTCTCGCGCTGTTTTCAGTGTCACGGGTCACTCACCTCTCGCGCTGTTTTCAATGTCCCGGCTCACTCACCTCTCGCGCTGTATTTCACCGTCCGGGCTCACTCACCTTTCGCGCTGTTTTCACTGTCCCGGCTCACTCACCTCTCGCGCTGGTTTTAATGTCCCGGTTCACTCACCTCTCGCGCTGTTTTCACAGTCCCGGCTCACTCACCTCCCGCGCTGTTTTCAATGTCCCGGCTCACTCAGCTCCTCGCTGTTTTCAATGTACCGGCTCACTCAGCTCCGCGCTGTTTTCAATGTACCGGCTCACTCAGCTCCCGCGCTGTTTTCAATGACTCGGCTCACTCTCCACACGCGCTGTTTTCACTGTCAATGCTCACTCTCCGCTCCCGCTGTTTTCACTGTCCCGACTCACTCACCTCCCGCACTGTGTTCACTGTCCCAGCTCACTCACCACTCGCGCGGTTTTCACTGTCCGGGCTCACTCAACTCTCGCGCTGTTTTCAGTGTCCATGCTCACTCACATCACGCGCTGTTTTCAATGTCCAGACTCACTCACTTCTCGCGCTTTTTTCTGTATCCCGGCTCACTCATCTCTCGCGCTATTTTCACTGCCCCGGCTCACTCTGCTCCCGCGCTCTTTTCACTGTACCGGCTCACTTGCCTCTCACGCTGCTTTCAATGTCCCGGCTCACTCACTTCTCGCGCTGTTTTCACTGACCCGGCTCACTCAACTCCCACGCTGTTTTCACTGTCCCGGCTCATTGACCTACCGGGCTGTTTTCACTGTCCCGGCTCAGTCAACTCCCGCGCTGTTTTCAATTTCCGGGCTCACTCACCTCCTGCGCTTTATTCAATGTCCCGGCTCACTCACCTCTCGCGCTGTTTGCAATGTCCCGGCTCACTCACATCTCGCGCTGCTTTCACTGTCCCGGCTCACTCACCTGTCGCACTGTTTTCTCTGTCCCGGCTCACTTGCCTCTCGCGCTGCTTTCAATGTCCCGGCCCACTCACCTCTCGCGCTGTTTTCAATTTCCCGGCTCACTAACCTCCCGCGCTGTTTTCACTGTCCCGGCTCACTCAGCTCACGCGCTGTTTTCACTGTCCCGGCTCACTGAACTCCCGCGCTGTTTTCACTGTTCCGGCTCACTCACCTGTCGCGCTATTTTCAATGTCCCGGCTCACTCACATCTCGCGCTGCTTTCACTGTCCGGGCTCACTCACCTCCCGCACTGTTTTCACTGTCCCGGCTCACTTGCCTCTCGCGCTGCTTTCACTGTCCCGGCTCACTCTCATCTCGCGCTGTTTTCAATGTACCGGCTAAATCTCCCCTCACGCTGTTTTCACTGTCCCGGCTCATTCACCTCACGCGCTGTTTTTAATGTCCCGGCTCACTCACCTCCCGCGCTGTTTTCCATGTCCCGGCTCACTCACCTCTCGCGCTGTTTTCAATGTCCAGGCTCACTCACCTCCCGCGCTGTTTTCAAAGTCCCGGCTCACTCAGCTGCCGCACTGTTTTCAATGTCCCGGCTCACTCAGCTCCAGCGCTGTTTTGAATGTCCCGGCTCATTCACCTCTCGCGCTGTTTTCAAGGTCCGGGCTCACTCACCTGTCGCGAATTTTCAATGTCCCGGCTCACTCACATGACGCGCTGTTTTCACTTTCCCGATTCACTCACCTCCCGCGCTGTATTCAATGTGCCGCCTCATTCACCTCTCGCGCTGTTTTCAGTGTCCCGGCCCATTCACCTACCGCGCTGTTTTCACTGTCCCGGCTAAGTCAACCACCGCGCTGTTTTCAATGTCCGGGCTCACTCACCTCTCGCGCTGTTTTCAATGTCCTGGCTCACTCACCTCTCGCGCTGTTTTCACTGTCCCGATTCACTCACCCCCTGCGCTTTTTTCAATGTCCCGGCTCACTCACCTCTCGCGCTGTTTGCAATGTCCCGGCTCACTCACCTCCCGCGCTGTTTTCACTGTCCCGCTCACTCACCTGTCGCGCTATTTTCAATATCCCGGCTCACTCAGATCTCGCGCTGCTTTCACTGTCCCGGCTCACTCACCTCCCGCACTGTTTTCTCTGTCCCGGCTCACTTGCCTCTCGCGCTGCTTTCAATGTCCTGGCCCACTCACCTCTCGCGCTGTTTTCAATTTCCCGGCTCACTAATATCCTGCGCTGTTTTCACTGTCCCGGCTCACTCAGCTCACGCACTGTTTTCACAGTCCCGGCTCACTCAACTCCCGCGCTGTTTTCACTGTCCCGGCTCATTCGCCTCTCGCGCTGTTTTCAATGTCCCTGCTCACTCACCTCTCGCGCTGTTTTCACTGTCCCGATTCACTCACCTCCTGCGCTTTTTTCAATGTCACGGCTCACTCACCTCTCGCGCTGTTTCAATGTCCTGTCTCACTCACATCCCGCGCTGTTTTCAATGTCACGGCCCACTCAGCTCCCGCACTGTTTTCAATGTCCAGGCTCACTCAGCTCCCGCGCTCTGTTCAATGTCCCGGCTCACGCTCCGCTCGCGCTGTTTTCAACGTCCCGGCTCACTCACCTCACGCGCTGTTTTCACTTTCCCAGCTCACTCACCTCTCGCGCTGTTTTTAATGTCCCGGCTCACTCACCTCTCGCGCTATTTTCTATGTCCCAGTTCACTCACCTCTCGCGCTATTTTCACTGTCCCGGCTCACTCAGCTCCCGCGCAGTTTTCACTGTACTGGCTCACTTGCCTCTCGCGCTGCTTTCAATGTCCCGGCACACTCACCTCTCGCGCTGTTTTCAATTTCCCGGCTCACTAATCTCCTGAGCTGTTTTCACTGTCCCCGCTCACTCAGCTCCCGCGCTGTTTTCAATTTCCCAGCTCACTAACATCCCGTGCTGTTTTCACTGTCCCGGCTCACTCAGCTCACGCACTGTTTTCACTGCCCCGGCTCACTCAACTCCCGCGCTGTTTTCACTGTCCCGGCTCATTCAACTCTCGCGCTGTTTTCAATGTCCCTGCTCACTCACCTCTCGCGCTGTTTTCACTGTCCCGATTCACTCACCTCCTGCGCTTTTTTCAATTTTACGGCTCACTCACCTCTCGCGCTGTTTCAATGACCCGTCTCACTCACATCTCGCGCTGTTTTCAATGTCACGGCCCACTCAGCTCCCGCACTGTTTTCAATGTCCCGGCTCACTCAGCTCCCGCACTCTGTTCAATGTCCCGGCTCACTCACCTATCGCGCTGTTTTCACCGTCCCGGCTCACTCACCTCACGCGCTGTTTTCACTTTCCCGGCTCACTCACCTCTCGCGCTGTTTTAAATGTCCCTCTCACTCAACTGCCGCGCAGTTTTCACTGTACCGGCTCACTTGCCTCTCGCGCTGCTTTCAATGTCCCGGCACACTCACCTCTCGCGCTGTTTTCAATTTCCCGGCTCACTAATCTCCCGAGCTGTTTTCACTGTCCCCGCTCACTCAGCTCCCGCGCTGTTTTCACTCTCCCGGCTCACTCGCCTCCCGCGCTATTTTTACTGTCCCGGCTCACTCACCTCCCGCGCTGTTTTCAATGCCCGGGCTCACTCACCTCACGCGCTGTTTTCAATGTCCCGGCTCCCTCACCTCTCGCGCGGTTTGCAATGTCCCGGCTCACTCACCTCCCGCGCTGTTTTCACTGTCCTGGCTCACTCACCTGTCGCGCTATTTTCAATGTCGTGGCTCACTCACATCTCGCGCTGCTTTCACTGTCCCGGCTCACTCACCTCCTGCACTGTTTTCACTGTCCCGGCTCACTTGTCTCTCGCGCTGCTTTCAATGTCCCGGCTCACTCACCTCTCGCGCTGTTTTCAATTTCCCGGCTCACTCATCTCCCGCGCAGTTTTCCCTGTCCCGGCTCACTCAGCTCACGCGCTGTTTTCACTGTCCCGGCTCACTCACCTCCCGCGCTGTTTTCACTGTCCCGGCTCACTCACCTCCCGCGCTGTTTTCAATGTCCGGGCTCACTCACATCTCGCGCTATTTTCACAGTCCCGGCACACTCACCTCCCGCGCTGTTCTCAATGTCCCGGCTCACTCACCTCTCGCGCTGTTTTGAATGCCCCGGCTCACTCACCTCTCGCGCTGTATTTAATATTCCCGGCTCACTCACCTCACGCGTTGTTTTCACTGCCCCGGCTCACTCAACTCCCGCGCTGTTTTTGACGAATGTGATATAAAATAGTTACTTTAGAGATACTAGTTAATGTAAAGTAGAAATAAGCCACTTTGATTCTGGCAGTTAGGGACAAAGGGGTTTGAGACCGCATGGAAAAAGCAGGATGAGGTGTGTCTATGAGAGTGATGCTGCATTGATAGGGGCCAGAGAAAGGGATTGGAAGTGAGCCAATCAGAATAGATTAAACAGGTCAGGAGGGACAGAGGCTGACCTATGTCCGTCAAGTATGTGAAACTTGATACCATTTGAATTGATTTTGCAGAGATCACTTTGTCTTTTAGTTCAGTCGTTTTCTGGGGTGTAAGAGGCTGGATGTCTCTTACGTTTCTGTAAGATGATTTAAGCTTGCAAGCTAAATAAATAACTTCTTTTTACGTGCGAATCTATCTCAACGTTTATTGAGGACAGACTGACAGAGAAAGAAATTTGGGGATCTACATTTTCACCATTCCGCTCACTCACATCTCGCACTGTTTTCAATGTCTCGGCTCATTCTCCACTCGCGCTGTTTTCACTGTCCCGGCACACTCACCGATCGCGCTGTTTTCACCGTCCCGGCTCACTCACCTCCCGCGCTGTTTTCTATGTCCCGGCTCACTCACCTCTCGCGCTGTTTTGAATGTCCAGGCTCACTCACCTCCCGCGCTGTTTTCAATGACACGGCTCACACAGCTCCCGCGCTGTTTTCAATGTCCCGGCTCACTCAGCTCCCGCGCTGTTTTCACTGTCACTGCTCACTCTCCGCTGCCGCTGTTTTCACTGTCCCGACTAACTCACCTCTCCCGCTGTTTTCACTGTCCTGTCTCCCGCACCTCCCGGGCTGTTTTCACTGTCCCGGCTCACTCATCTCTCTCGCTGTTTTCAATGTCCATGCTCACTCACCTCACGTGCTGTTTTCAATGTCCAGACTCACTCACCTCTCGCGCTTTTTTCTGTGTCCAGGCTCACTCACCTCTCCCTCTATTTTCACTGTCCCGGCTCACTCTGCTCCCGCGCTATTTTAACTGTCCCGGCTCACTTGCCTCTCGCGCTGCTTTCAATGTCTCGGCTCACTCAACTCCGGCGCTGTTTTCACTGTCCCTGCTCACTCAGCTCCCGCGCTGTTTTCACTGTCCCGGCTCACTCACCTCCCGCGCTGCTTTCAATTTCCCGGCTCACTAACCTCCCGCGCTGTTTTCATTGTCCCGGGTCACTCAGCTCACGCGCTGTTTTCACTGTCCCGGCTCACTCACCTCCCGCGCTGTTTTCACTGTCCCGGCTCACTTGCCTCTCGCGCTGATTTCAATGTCCCGGCTCACTCACCTCTCGCGCTGTTTTCAATTTCCCGGCTCACTAACCTCCCGCGCTGTTTTCAATGTCCCGGCTCACTCACCTCTCGCGCTGTTTGCAATGTCCCGGCTCACTCACCTGTCGCGCTATTTTCAATGTCCTGGCTCACTCACATCTTGCGCTGCTTTCATTGTCCCGGCTCACTCACCTCCCGCACTGTTTTCACTGTCCCGGCTCACTTGCCTCTCGCGCTGCTTTCAATGTCCCGGCTCACTCACCTCTCGCGCTGTTTTCAATTTCCAGGCTCACTAACCTCCCGCGCTGTTTTCACTGTCCCGGCTCACTCAACACCCGCGCTGTTTTCACTGTCCCGACTCATTCACCTACCGCACTGTTTTCACTGTTCCGGCTCACTCACCTCTCGCGCTGTTTCAATGTCCCGGCTCACTCACATCCCGCTCTGTTTTCAATGTCACGGCCCACTCAGCTCCCGCGCTGTTTTGAATGTCCCGGCTCACTCAGCTCCCCCGCTCTGTTCAATGTCCCGGCTCACGCTCCGCTCGCGCTGTTTTCAATGTCCCGGGTCACTCACCTATCGCGCTGTTTTCACCGTCCCGGCTCACTCACCTCACGCGCTGTTTTCACTGTCCCGGCTCACTCACCTCTCGCGCTGTTTTTAATGTCCCGGAACACTCACCTCTCGCGCTATTTTCTATGTCGCGGTTCACTCACCTCTCGTGCTATTTTCACTGTCCCGGCTCACTCAACTCCCGCGATGTTTTCACTCTCCCGGCTCACTCACCTCCCGCACTGTTTTCACTGTCCCGGCTCACTCACCTCCCGCGCTGTTTTCAATATCCGGGCTCACTCACCTCTCGCGCTGTTTTCAATATCCCGGCTGCACTAACCCCTCGCGCTGTTTTCACTGTCCCGATTCACTCAACTCCTGCGCTGTTTTCAATGTTCCGGCTCACTCACCACTCGCGCTGTTTTCAATGTCCCGGCTCACTCACATCCTGCGCTGTTTTCAATGTCCCGGTTCACTCAGCTCCCGCGCTCTGTTGAATGTCCCGGCTCACGCTCCGCTCGCGCTGTATTCCATGTCCCGGGTCACTCACCTCTCGCACTGTTTTCACCATCCTGGCTCTCTCACCTATCGCGCTGTTTTCACCGTCCTGGCTCACTCACCTCACGCGCTGTTTTCACTGTCCCGGCTCACTCACCTCTCGCGCTGTTTTTAATGTCCCGGAACACTCACCTCTCGCGCTATTTTCTATGTAGCGGTTCACTCACCTCTCGTGCTATTTTCACTGTCCCGGCTCACTCAACTCCCGCGATGTTTTCACTGTCCCGGCTCACTCACCTCCCGCAATGTTTTCACTGTCCCGGCTCACTCACCTCCCGCGCTGTTTTCAATGTCCGGGCTCACTCACCTCTCGCGCTGTTTTCAATATCCCGGCTCACTAACCCCTCGCGCTGTTTTCACTGTCCCGATTCACTCAACTCCTGCGCTGTTTTCAATGTTCCGGCTCACTCACCGCTCGCGCTGTTTTCAATGTCCCGGCTCACTCACATCCTGCGCTGTTTTCAATGTCCCGGTTCACTCAGCTCCCGCGCTGTTTTCAATGTCCCGGCTCACTCACCTCCCCCGCTCTGTTGAATGTCCCCGCTCACGCTCCGCTCGCGCTGTATTCCATGTCCCGGGTCACTCACCTCTCGCACTGTTTTCACCATCCTGGCTCTCTCACCTCTCGCGCTGTTTTCACTGTCCCGGCTCACTCACTTCTCGCGCTGTATTTAATGTCCCGGCTCTCTCAGCTTTCCCGCTATTTTCACAGACCCGGCTCACTCACCACCCGCGCTTTTTCAAATGTCCCGGCTCACTCAGCTCCCGCGCTGTTTTCAATGCCCCGGCTCACTCTCCACACGTGCTGTTTTCACTGTCACTGCTCACTCTCCGCTGCCGCTGTTTTCACTGTCCCGACTTACTCACCTCTCCCGCTGTTTTCACTGTCCTGTCTCCCGCACCTCCCGGGCTGTTTTCACTGTTCCGGCTCACTCACCTCTCGCGCTGTTTTCAATGTCCATGCTCACTCACCTCACGCGCTGTTTTCAATGTCCAGACTCACTCACCTCTCGCCCTTTTTTCTGTGTCCCGGCTCACTCACCTCTCCCTCTATTTTCACTGTCCCGGCTCACTCTGCTCCCGCGCTATTTTCACTGTCCCGGCTCACTTGCCTCTCGCGTTGCTTTCAATGTCCCGGCTCACTCACCTCACGCGCTGTTTTCAATGTCCCGGCTCCCTCACCTCTCGCGCGGTTTGCAATGTCCCGGCTCACTCACCTCCCGCGCTGTTTTCACTGTCCTGGCTCACTCACCTGTCGCGCTATTTTCAATGTCGTGGCTCACTCACATCTCGCGCTGCTTTCACTGTCCCGGCTCACTCACCTCCTGCACTGTTTTCACTGTCCCGGCTCACTTGTCTCTCGCGCTGCTTTCAATGTCCCGGCTCACTCACCTCTCGCGCTGTTTTCAATTTCCCGGCTCACTCATCTCCCGCGCAGTTTTCCCTGTCCCGGCTCACTCAGCTCACGCGCTGTTTTCACTGTCCCGGCTCACTCACCTCCCGCGCTGTTTTCACTGTCCCGGCTCACTCACCTCCCGCGCTGTTTTCAATGTCCGGGCTCACTCACATCTCGCGCTATTTTCACAGTCCCGGCACACTCACCTCCCGCGCTGTTCTCAATGTCCCGGCTCACTCACCTCTCGCGCTGTTTTGAATGCCCCGGCTCACTCACCTCTCGCGCTGTATTTAATATTCCCGGCTCACTCACCTCACGCGTTGTTTTCACTGCCCCGGCTCACTCAACTCCCGCGCTGTTTTTGACGAATGTGATATAAAATAGTTACTTTAGAGATACTAGTTAATGTAAAGTAGAAATAAGCCACTTTGATTCTGGCAGTTAGGGACAAAGGGGTTTGAGACCGCATGGAAAAAGCAGGATGAGGTGTGTCTATGAGAGTGATGCTGCATTGATAGGGGCCAGAGAAAGGGATTGGAAGTGAGCCAATCAGAATAGATTAAACAGGTCAGGAGGGACAGAGGCTGACCTATGTCCGTCAAGTATGTGAAACTTGATACCATTTGAATTGATTTTGCAGAGATCACTTTGTCTTTTAGTTCAGTCGTTTTCTGGGGTGTAAGAGGCTGGATGTCTCTTACGTTTCTGTAAGATGATTTAAGCTTGCAAGCTAAATAAATAACTTCTTTTTACGTGCGAATCTATCTCAACGTTTATTGAGGACAGACTGACAGAGAAAGACATTTGGGGATCTACATTTTCACCATTCCGCTCACTCACATCTCGCACTGTTTTCAATGTCTCGGCTCATTCTCCACTCGCGCTGTTTTCACTGTCCCGGCACACTCACCGATCGCGCTGTTTTCACCGTCCCGGCTCACTCACCTCCCGCGCTGTTTTCTATGTCCCGGCTCACTCACCTCTCGCGCTGTTTTGAATGTCCAGGCTCACTCACCTCCCGCGCTGTTTTCAATGACACGGCTCACACAGCTCCCGCGCTGTTTTCAATGTCCCGGCTCACTCAGCTCCCGCGCTGTTTTCACTGTCACTGCTCACTCTCCGCTGCCGCTGTTTTCACTGTCCCGACTAACTCACCTCTCCCGCTGTTTTCACTGTCCTGTCTCCCGCACCTCCCGGGCTGTTTTCACTGTCCCGGCTCACTCATCTCTCTCGCTGTTTTCAATGTCCATGCTCACTCACCTCACGTGCTGTTTTCAATGTCCAGACTCACTCACCTCTCGCGCTTTTTTCTGTGTCCAGGCTCACTCACCTCTCCCTCTATTTTCACTGTCCCGGCTCACTCTGCTCCCGCGCTATTTTAACTGTCCCGGCTCACTTGCCTCTCGCGCTGCTTTCAATGTCTCGGCTCACTCAACTCCGGCGCTGTTTTCACTGTCCCTGCTCACTCAGCTCCCGCGCTGTTTTCACTGTCCCGGCTCACTCACCTCCCGCGCTGCTTTCAATTTCCCGGCTCACTAACCTCCCGCGCTGTTTTCATTGTCCCGGGTCACTCAGCTCACGCGCTGTTTTCACTGTCCCGGCTCACTCACCTCCCGCGCTGTTTTCACTGTCCCGGCTCACTTGCCTCTCGCGCTGATTTCAATGTCCCGGCTCACTCACCTCTCGCGCTGTTTTCAATTTCCCGGCTCACTAACCTCCCGCGCTGTTTTCAATGTCCCGGCTCACTCACCTCTCGCGCTGTTTGCAATGTCCCGGCTCACTCACCTGTCGCGCTATTTTCAATGTCCTGGCTCACTCACATCTTGCGCTGCTTTCATTGTCCCGGCTCACTCACCTCCCGCACTGTTTTCACTGTCCCGGCTCACTTGCCTCTCGCGCTGCTTTCAATGTCCCGGCTCACTCACCTCTCGCGCTGTTTTCAATTTCCAGGCTCACTAACCTCCCGCGCTGTTTTCACTGTCCCGGCTCACTCAACACCCGCGCTGTTTTCACTGTCCCGACTCATTCACCTACCGCACTGTTTTCACTGTTCCGGCTCACTCACCTCTCGCGCTGTTTCAATGTCCCGGCTCACTCACATCCCGCTCTGTTTTCAATGTCACGGCCCACTCAGCTCCCGCGCTGTTTTGAATGTCCCGGCTCACTCAGCTCCCCCGCTCTGTTCAATGTCCCGGCTCACGCTCCGCTCGCGCTGTTTTCAATGTCCCGGGTCACTCACCTATCGCGCTGTTTTCACCGTCCCGGCTCACTCACCTCACGCGCTGTTTTCACTGTCCCGGCTCACTCACCTCTCGCGCTGTTTTTAATGTCCCGGAACACTCACCTCTCGCGCTATTTTCTATGTCGCGGTTCACTCACCTCTCGTGCTATTTTCACTGTCCCGGCTCACTCAACTCCCGCGATGTTTTCACTCTCCCGGCTCACTCACCTCCCGCACTGTTTTCACTGTCCCGGCTCACTCACCTCCCGCGCTGTTTTCAATATCCGGGCTCACTCACCTCTCGCGCTGTTTTCAATATCCCGGCTGCACTAACCCCTCGCGCTGTTTTCACTGTCCCGATTCACTCAACTCCTGCGCTGTTTTCAATGTTCCGGCTCACTCACCACTCGCGCTGTTTTCAATGTCCCGGCTCACTCACATCCTGCGCTGTTTTCAATGTCCCGGTTCACTCAGCTCCCGCGCTCTGTTGAATGTCCCGGCTCACGCTCCGCTCGCGCTGTATTCCATGTCCCGGGTCACTCACCTCTCGCACTGTTTTCACCATCCTGGCTCTCTCACCTATCGCGCTGTTTTCACCGTCCTGGCTCACTCACCTCACGCGCTGTTTTCACTGTCCCGGCTCACTCACCTCTCGCGCTGTTTTTAATGTCCCGGAACACTCACCTCTCGCGCTATTTTCTATGTAGCGGTTCACTCACCTCTCGTGCTATTTTCACTGTCCCGGCTCACTCAACTCCCGCGATGTTTTCACTGTCCCGGCTCACTCACCTCCCGCAATGTTTTCACTGTCCCGGCTCACTCACCTCCCGCGCTGTTTTCAATGTCCGGGCTCACTCACCTCTCGCGCTGTTTTCAATATCCCGGCTCACTAACCCCTCGCGCTGTTTTCACTGTCCCGATTCACTCAACTCCTGCGCTGTTTTCAATGTTCCGGCTCACTCACCGCTCGCGCTGTTTTCAATGTCCCGGCTCACTCACATCCTGCGCTGTTTTCAATGTCCCGGTTCACTCAGCTCCCGCGCTGTTTTCAATGTCCCGGCTCACTCACCTCCCCCGCTCTGTTGAATGTCCCCGCTCACGCTCCGCTCGCGCTGTATTCCATGTCCCGGGTCACTCACCTCTCGCACTGTTTTCACCATCCTGGCTCTCTCACCTCTCGCGCTGTTTTCACTGTCCCGGCTCACTCACTTCTCGCGCTGTATTTAATGTCCCGGCTCTCTCAGCTTTCCCGCTATTTTCACAGACCCGGCTCACTCACCACCCGCGCTTTTTCAAATGTCCCGGCTCACTCAGCTCCCGCGCTGTTTTCAATGCCCCGGCTCACTCTCCACACGTGCTGTTTTCACTGTCACTGCTCACTCTCCGCTGCCGCTGTTTTCACTGTCCCGACTTACTCACCTCTCCCGCTGTTTTCACTGTCCTGTCTCCCGCACCTCCCGGGCTGTTTTCACTGTTCCGGCTCACTCACCTCTCGCGCTGTTTTCAATGTCCATGCTCACTCACCTCACGCGCTGTTTTCAATGTCCAGACTCACTCACCTCTCGCCCTTTTTTCTGTGTCCCGGCTCACTCACCTCTCCCTCTATTTTCACTGTCCCGGCTCACTCTGCTCCCGCGCTATTTTCACTGTCCCGGCTCACTTGCCTCTCGCGTTGCTTTCAATGTCCCGGCTCACTCACCTCTCGCGCTGCTTTTGACGAATGTGATATAAAATAGTTACTTTAGTGTTACTAGTTAATGTAATGTAGAAATAAGCCACTTTGATTCTGGCAGTTAGGGACAAAGGGGTTTGGGACCGCATGGAAAAAGCAGGAAGAGGTGTGTCTATGAGAGTAATGCTGCATTGATAGGGGCCAGAGAAAGTGATTGGAAGTGAGCCAATCAGAATAGATTAAACAGGTCAGGAGGGACATAGGCTGACCTATGGCCGTCGAGTATGTGAAACTTGATACCATTTGAATTGATTTTGCAGAGATCCCTTTGTCTTTTAGTTCAGTCGTTTTCTGGGGTGTAAGAGGCTGGATGTCTCTTACGTTTCTGTCAGATGATTTAAGCTTGCAAGCTAAATAAATAACTTCTTTTTACGTGTGAATCCGTCTCAACTTTTATTGAGGCCAGACTGACAGAGAAAGAAATTTGGAGATCTACATTTGGTGCCGAAAACCGGGATTTCTCTGGGCGATCCTGATCCAACTGCGAAATCAGTATTAGACTGATTATGAACAGGAGGATGGGGAACAAAGGGCCCACAATGTAGAACTGGAAAACGACCGCGCATTGATTGTTCCCCTCTTCTTATCGTCTGATTAGTCTGGTCACTCGCGGTTGGCACAGAAAGACCGCCTCGACGAAATCACAGGTCAGTCTGGGGATAAGCATTTTAATTGATGGGATTTCATAGAGTTAATTCGGCTGGGGCAGGCTGTATTGTTGATGTAACATTTAAGATAAATGGTTCAACTTCATTTGTGAGTTAATTCGGCTGGGGCAGGCTGCATTGTTGATGTAACATTTAAGATAAATGGTTCAACTTTATTTGTGAGTTAATTCGGCTGGGGTAGGCTGTACTGGTGATGTAACATTTAAAATATAAATGGTTCAATTGTATTTGTGAGTTAATTCGGTTGGGTTATGTTATGAGAGGTAGATGTAACATTTTAAATTGAAAAAATAGTTCACCTCTATATGTCTGTGTGTTAAAAATATAGTTGATTAAGCTAAAGAATGTTCCTTGGACTGTAGTGGCGGAAAAACGCAGTTCCAAGGACTAGTTGAGATTATGGTAAATTCCTTGGATAGCACAAATGATCCAGGCATGCCACTGCAAATATTATGTGATAAGTATCCGGACAAAGCAAAGGACTTTAGAAAATTGTCAGCACATTTAAGAACTAAAATGGGAGATGAATGGCCACTAGGGGGAACCAAAGACCTAGAAATGGTTAAGAAAATCCAGGGACAGATATGGAAAAAAAATCAAGGTATGAAAACTAAAGAATTAATTGGATTATGGAGGCAATATTGTCAAGAGGAAAAAGATAAGATTATGTTGTCCAGCTGGCAGAATAACGCCCTTAAAATGGGGATTTCAATTAGTGAACAGGGTAACCTAAAAACATTACAGATCTTGAAAAATGAATGTGCATTTAAAAAAAGAGCAAATAGAGACAGGAAGGACCCGGGTCACACAAGAGGTGAACTACGTAGTTCAATGGCTGGCCTTGAATTGTCAGAAGAAGAAAAATTCAATAAGTCGGAAAAGTCAGTAGAAATTCCGTCTGCACCCATAGTATGGTCTGCGCTCATTCCAGAACCACCAGAGTACAATAATATATACCCAGCCATTGCTCCCAAGATTTCAAATATGCCAGAAACTCAAGCCCTTTTGGGTGATAGTGTGGGTCCTGATTTACCAACTTCACAACCGAAAGCGCAAAAGGAACTTTGTCCCACAAGCCCAGTTAGCTCCAGGACAAGATCTCGGACAGCGAGAGAGGGGCTTGAAGCTCACCAGAAACAATTAAGCATATCACCTAAGTCTCCCCAAACTAAGGAGAAATCACAAGAGTTGGGAACAAAGAAAGCTGAAACAACTTCGGTTGAAGAGAAAGAACTCCCCCTAGTGACAGGGAGAGACGTTGAAGTCTTGGAACAACCAGGGGAAATAGCTAGAGTGCCCCCTGGTGACATTCGGAGACAGTTACCGATAATAAGATGAGAAACCCCGATCCAGGGACTGCGGCTGCAAACCCCACAATAGACGTTTACTTCCCATGGACACCCAGTGAGATGATGGCTATTATGACTACAATCCCAGATAGGAAAAAATCTCCTGCTGCCTTCGTGGATTCATTGAGAACTACTATCTCAATTTATCAAACTGATTCAAGGGACCTCTGGGCCCTAGTCCAGCAGATTTTAACCCCAGCAGAGTACCGCAATTATCTTAACCACCTGAATTATGCTAGTCATGCCACACTCCAGCAGGCCTATGCGTTAGACGACGATAGATGGACACAGATCTTAAATGCGTTGAATAGCACATTTCAAAGGCCCATAAATCTTTCTGTTATCTTAGACCTAAAACCTAAGAAGACTGAAGAGCCACAGGAATTTCTGGAGCGTTTTAATGAAATCTACCGGGGGCAGTCAGGCGATTTGCTGTATCAAAATGGTCAGAATTCCCCTCAATACTGTGCTATGTTAATGCATTGCCTACCACCTTCTGTGGTTGCTGCTGTGAAATGTAATAACATGAATTGGACGGAGAACGACCCTTCCCAGATGGCAAGGGCAGTCAGATTTTACTGGAAGGAGGGTGTAGGCCAAGAAGGAGGCTCAGTTACAAAGGTTAAGACTGAGTATGTAATGAAAAAGGATGATCTGCGACCCCAACAAGCGGCAGAAATGGTAGTCTACCAGCAGGAGCCCAATATAGTGACTTTGGGTGGGTGGATCAGCGAAGAGGAGGATACCAAACCCACCCAAAGGGACCCTCACCCCATTTTTATGGTCCACCGAACGAATCAACAGCTCTACAACCGCAGCCCCCTCTGAGGGGCCATTGGTCTACTGGAAGACGAGGCCGGGGCAGAAATAGAGGGAGCAATGCATGTTTTAATTGCGGCCGTATAGATCACTGGCAACAGGAATGCCCCTTTAAAAGACAGACAGTAGAATGAGATTATCCGACCCAAAGGAGAGGGTACCCACCAAGGGGAGGACAGATCAGATACACTGACTTCTCCCAGGAAAACCCTTTCCCAACACAGGATTGACTAGCTCATTTAGCCATAAGGACTCTCCAATCCGATAGGGAACCTATTATCTCTCTGCAGATAGGAGCTCAACATCACTCATTTGTAATCGACACAGGGGCAGCGATGTCTTCTGTGCAATCAACACTTAAATTACCAATATCCGACCACACGCAGCAATTATCAGGGTTCCAAGGGCAGGTGTGTGAGTATCCTATTTCTGAACCTGTGACAGTCACTTACGAGAATACGTCTGCAGAACATCAGTTTGTAGTGACTACTGGATTGGACTGTAACTTGTTGGCCCGAGATTTACTGTGTATCTTCCAGCTACAGCTAGAATGCGGAGATGAGGGGGTAACGGTTACATCATGGAGGATGAGACAACAGTGCTATATTTCTATCACCCCCCCAGTGGTGGACGTTAGACGTTGAACAGTCACTGCATCACGTTACCCTGGTCTATGACAGAACTGGACGAAACAGGGAGTTGGAGGACAAATACCGGCCATTACTTGAGGCCGAATGGCCAGTCAAGGTTACAGCCACAGTCACGGGAAAAGAAGGTACAGCCGATTTTGTTACAATATCACCACATTTATGGCCACAGTCAGCTTCGGTAAGCCCTCATATTACACGTCAGGTCCATGACCAGTACCATGCCAGGGATATGGGACGAATGGTCAGGAGGGCAGTGGATCATTCAGATCCAACAGACTACGCACTTCAAGCCATGCCAGACGGCACTACCATAAAATATTTTGAGGTCCCTGAAACGATTAACACTCGACTGTAGCATCACAGGGGACATGATGTGTTGGAATATGTCAATCCACAGGTCTGGGCGGAATACCCATCACAAGTGGGAAAGACAAATGTTACACCTATCAAGGTAATGATTAAGGATCATGCAAAGCTACCTTCCATTCGGCAATACCCCTTGAAATCTCAAGCTGCTCCATCAATAGATAAATTAATTCAAGAACTGTTGAAACAGGGTATTTTGGTCCCTTGCCAATCAGAATGTAACACCCCCGTACTTGCTGTGCCTAAACCAGCCAAACCAGACCAGTACCGATTAGTACAGGATTTACGTTCAATTAATGCCATCGCACAGCCGTTACATGCTCTCGTCCCTAACCCTGCCCACATACTGGCTCAAATTCCAGCACAAGCCCGGGTCTTCGCCGTAATTGACCTTCAGCACGCCTTCTTTGCCCTCCCACTTGCGACTGAAAGTCAATATTTGTTCGCCTTCACTTACAATGAGCAGCAGTATACCTGGACCCGACTGCCACAGGGGTTCGTCAATTCATCTACACTCTTCTCCAGATGTTTGCAGACCCAACTCCAGGCCTTGACATTGGAGCATGGTTCCACTCTAGTGCAGTATGTAGATGACATATTGGTGGCAAGTCCTGATGAGCCCAGTAATAGGGATGATGTGATCCAATTATTGAACCACCTATCCTCGGTGGGTTATGTTGTTTCACAAGCAAAGGTCTTGGTGGCTCAGAGAAAAGTTAAGTTCTCAGGAGTTTTACTTACAGCCACAGAAAAAAGTCTCGACCCCAGTAGGATTGAACCAATATGCCAATTCCCCGCCACTACAATAGCCAAGGAGGTTCGTCATTGGCTGGGTATGGTGAATTATTGTCGGCAGTGGATACCAAACATCGCTGTCTATACAAAGCTGCTGACACCTTACACGAGTAACGAGGGAAACTTAACTCTCACCACCGAGGCACTCGAGGCCTTCCGTTGCCTGAAGCAGGCCTTGCTACAAGCACCGGCCCTCGGTAGGCCCCTATACGACCGACCATTCCAGATATACTGTACTGTTCTGGAAGGATGTTCAACAGCGGTACTCACCCAGCAACATGGGGACAAGCACCGGCCCGTAGCATATTACTCTTCCAAACTCGACCCAGTGGCGTTGGGCCACCCTGTTTGCACCCAGATCTTGGCAGCGATATACAATAGTTTGCAGGCTGCTGCCAACATCACTCTACAACAGGATATTACGGTGTATAGCTCCCACTCGGTAATCGCACTATTGGGGCAACTGCAGACTCAGCATCTTACCGCAGCTCGTCAGAATAGGTATGAAATATACCTTTTGAACAATCCACGTCTGACATTTAAATATTGTACCACTATCAATCCAGCCTGTTTTCTTAGCGTTCCCCCTGTCCACGAGGATGCGCCTGGTCACGACTGTTTAGCCTTGATTCAGGAAACTACAACAATAAGGGACGATCTGAGTGATATTCCGTTAGAACAACCTGACATGATTATGTATGTTGATGGCAGTGCATTAGTAAGCCCCACTGGCCGGAGACTGTCCGGTTATGCAATCATAGATCAGGATGGTCTGATTTTAGAAGCGGCAGCATTCCAGACCCCTTACTCAGCACAACAAGCCGAACTCTTTGCCCTCACCCGTGCATGTATAGTTGGGGGAGATCGCCGGGTAAATATCTACACTGACTCCCGATATGCTTTCGGGGTAGTTCATGACTTCGGACAACTCTGGAAGAATAGGGGATTCCTTACCTCGGCAGGCACAGAAATTTCCAACCGGGGTTTAGTTAATGACCGACTGCAGGCCCTCCTTCTGCCAGCGCAGATTTCCGTTATTAAATGCGCTGGCCACACGAATGGTACAACCCCAGTTGACGTTGGTAATGAACGAGCAGATCGTGCAGCACGCACAGCCGCACAAATTCAGCAAGTGATGGTGCCTAAAATGTTATGTCAGACAAAACGATCTACTATGTATATGTCTGCTTCTGACAAGCCAATGCCAACCATCCAAGACGTCATAAGGTTACAGGAGGACGCTCCTGAGAGTGACAAACAAATGTGGAAACGGTTAGGTTGTACATATGATTCTGTTTCCTCTTTATGGACCACGCCTGCACATCAGACTTGTATGTCTGATGTGCTGGCTTTATGGGTCATTGAATGTGTACACTTTGCAACTCATTGTGGGGCTCGAGGGACTAGTGATTTGTTGTTGGACACTTGGTGGCACCCTAAAATGCAGGGGTTGGCCCAAAGTATCAGTAATCGGTGTTTGATTTGTCAGCAATATAACACCGGAAAAGGTATCACTTGTGGGAAGGGGCAAACCCCGTTGCCCAGTGGTCCCTTTGAGACGCTCCAAATGGATTACATTGAGTTGGAAAGGTGTCAATGTTACAAATATGTTTTGGTCATTGTGGATGTGTTCAGCAGATGGGTCGAGGCGTATCCGACTATCGATAATAAAGCTGCTACTGTGGTTAAAGTCTTGATGAGTGAAATCATTCCCCGGTACGGTATACTAGCTCAGTTAAGTTCTGATAATGGGCCTCATTTTATTGGACAAATTAACAAGGGGTTTTGCTCCCAGTTGGGCATACGCCAGCAGTTACACTGTGCTTACAGACCGCAGGCGGCCGAGTTGGTTGAGAGACACAATCAGACCCTCAAAACTAAATTGGCTAAATTAAGAGCAGACACGGGACTGACATGGCTTAAGTTGCTCCCCGTTGCCCTCTTCCAGCTGCGGGTTACACCTGCGGGACCAGCCCGGCTCTCTCCCGCCGAGATTCTTTATGGCAGGCCTCTTAGAGCTCCTTGGAACCTGCAGGCTCCCAGACGGGTTCAGTTTCATCAGATGACTGAAGAAATGACCACCTATGTTCAAGCCCTTACGCAAGTGCCCTGGGAACTCCATGGCCAAGTCCGCGCGGCTCACGAGCCATTGCCCCCAGTACCTAGCTCACTTTCAGTCCAGCCCGGTAGTTATGTCATGGTCAAAAATTGGACTAGGAAGGGGCCGGAGCCGCGATGGGACGGGCCCTTCCAAGTTCTCCTTACCACCCCCACAGCAGTTAAAGTGGAGGGGCGAAGTGCTTGGGTCCACCTACATCACTGTAAATTGAGTCCATCTCCACTACTGTAAAAGGTCGGATACTAACCTGCCTCCCTTCTCCAGTGCTATTTTACAGGTGTGGAGCATGATGGAGTGGCTACGCATCGTCTGTCTGATATTTGGCCTCACTTTGCTTGGCGTGTTATTGGCGATGGACATGGAAAAGGGGAATATTATGTATCTGTGTAGCCCCAACCAATCTACAAGGATACATCACCTATGCACAGGTGATGTTCTTCACTGCCCCCATATACGAGGACATGGTATCGACTCATGGAAGGTCATCAAAGTTAAGGAGAATGCGGGAGTCATGAAGCAGCTGCACCGGTCCCGGCGATGGGAAGGGAACATTATATGGACATTGCCTTGTTTTTGGAATACATGTAAATTTGATTTTGGATGTGTTAAAAGTGGTACAATAAAGGTAACATCAGGCTGTCAGAAGAGTGTAGGAAGAGACCATGAGAAAGAGAAAGGGACTAGAGAGAGGACGGGGCGTGTGAGAAGGGAAGTACAGCTAGAACGTAGGTTCCCGGGAGATACACTTAAGTTAATTAAAGGCCAAACTGAGGAAAACCCGGGTAGTATGAATCTCTTCTACCAGACTTACCACCGTCTGTATGGCCAGGGACGGGTTGTCTGCTACCCAAACCCCGCAGCGGTGTCTAGGTTATTTTCTGTTTCACCGCTTTGGGACACTCCCCAAACGGTGGTTCATTGTCAGCATTCCGAGCCATTGCCCGAGCAAGTCACTCTTCCTTACGATCCGGATTCAGCACCACCGGCTATTTGCCTTCCCCTTCCTCGGGATAATTCCCATTCACAGTACGATAGGCTGCGACGGTGGAGGGCGTACATACCTAGCCACTTCACTCCCAATAGGGATTCCCGGCCGTACGAGAATTGCTTCAGCAGTGAAGGATATGGCTGTTTGCTGGTAGAGGTGGACACAAATATAACATGTCTGTTTCCCACCTGTACGGACAGGAGGTGCCATATCACCCAGGCGTCTGGCCAATGCATTTGTTACAACATCACTTGCGTTCCATTGAACGCCGGCCTCCAGCTCCTCTGTGGCTGGGCGAATGTCTCTCATATCACTGTTGGGACTAGGGCTTTCCGCATTGCTGGGCGGCCCGAATGGGCATTTCAAAGTTGGATAAACTGGGCTACTGGGAGGTCCTTACGCAACCAATATGCTGATTGTGATGCTAGTCTCCACACGGAACAATGATACTACTTTTTATTTAATGGTACGGCGACCAACGTTTTGTCACCCCCATTTCCCCGCCGAATTGCTATAGGGACTCTAGTCCCTACCGCAGTCCCCTGCCCTTCGGCGTGGAACCTGCATAATCAGTTAGCACGCTGGGCAGTCACTGCTGAATTTTGCGAGAACTGGAAAAAACCTCAGGTTCTTGCACCCAACCGGGGCCACTCAGCCGGGTGGGGCATTCTGAGCGTATTGACACTGGGAGGTGTGGGGGGTTCCTTGGCTGTTAGTGATCGGAATTATTTTATTTGCGGCCTTACCATCTTGGGAAATGAAACCTTGGGAGCCCTCGGGGCAATAACTAAGGAGTTGTCTCAGCTACGGTTGTTTGCAATGCAGAACCGGTATGCTCTTGACTATCTTCTGGCCCGTGAGGGTGGGGTATGCGCCATAGTACAGGGCAAGTGTATTATGGGGGTTCAGGACTTGACCGCTGACATCACTAAATTTATGGATCGCATACGGGATCACTTGGACGGGATGCAGGATCCTGGCTCTTGGGGTAACTGGGGATTTGGAGGATGGAAGGACTGGTTGATAAATATGGCCATGTATCTAGTGGTAGCTATCGGCTGCATCTTTGTGGGCCTGGCCATCCTTAAATGTGTGATGGGTAGAATGCGGGGTGCACTAGATCAGATCACCGCCCCAATCACCGAGAAAAAAAATTTAACTGTTAAAATCCATGAGGGTGAGGCAGATGAAGGCGGGCTAAGACAGGAATTGGAAATGCAGCGACGGATCTTTTTAGATGAGGAACCGTAGCTATAGATTGGATAGTTCGGTTATCATGGAATGATAAAAGGAGGGAATGACGAATGTGATATAAAATAGTTACTTTAGAGTTACTAGTTAATGTAATGTAGAAATAAGCCACTTTGATTCTTGCAGTTAGGGACAAAGGAGTTTGAGACCGCATGGAAAAAGCAGGAAGAGGTGTGTCTATGAGAGTGATGCTGCATTGATAGGGGCCAGAGAAAGGGATTGGAAGTGAGCCAATCAGAATAGATCGAACAGGTCAGGAGGGACATAGGCTGACCTATGTCCGTCGAGTATGTGAAACTTGATACCATTTGAATTGATTTTGCAGAGATCCCTTTGTCTTTTAGTTCAGTCGTTTTCTGGGATGTAAGAGGCTGGATGTCTTTTACGTTTCTGTAAGATGATTCAAGCATGCAAGCTAAATAAATAACTTCTTTTTACGTGCGAATCCGTCTCAACTTTTATTGAGGCCAGACTGACAGAGAAAGAAATTTGGAGATCTACACTTTCACTGTCCCGGCTCACTCAACTCCCGCGATGTTTTCACTGTCCCGGCTCACTCACCACCCGCGCTGTTTTCACTGTCCCGGCTCACTCACCTGTCGCGCTGTTTTCAATGTCCCGGCTCACTCACCTTCCGCGCTGTTTTCAATGTCCGGGCTCACTCACTTCTCGCGCTGTTTTCAATGTCCCGGCTCACTCACCCCTCGCGCTGTTTTCACTGTCCCGATTCAATCACCTCCTGCGCTGTTTTCAATCTCCCGGCTCACTCACCTCTCGCGCTGATTTCAATGTCCCGGCTCACTCACATCCCGCGCTGTTTTCAATGTCCCGGCTCACTCAGCTCCCGCGCTGTTTTCAATGTCTCGGCTCACTCAGCTCCCCCGCTCTCTTCAATGTCCCAGCTCACACTCCGCTCGCGCTGCATTCCATGTCAAGGGTCACTCACCTCTCGCGCTGTTTTCACCATCCGGGCTCACTCACCTCTCGCGCTGTTTTCACTGTCCCGGCTCACTCAGCTTTCCCGCTGTTTTCTCAGTCCCGGCTCACTCAACTCCCGCGCTGTTTTCAATGTCCCGGCTCACTCACATACCGCGCTGTTTTCAATGACCCGGCTCACTCAGCTCCCGTGCTGTTTTCAATGTCCCGACTCACTCTGCCCCCGCGCTGTTTTCAAAGTCCCGGCTCACTCTCCACTCGCGTTGTTTTCACTGTCACTGCGCACTCTCCGCTCCCTCTGTTTTCACTGTCCCGACTCACTCACCTCTCGCACTGTTTTCACTGTCCCGGCTCACTCACCATCGGCGCTGTTTTCACAGTCCCAGCTCACTCACATCTTGCGCTGTTTACAATGTCCCGGCTCACTCACCTCACGTTCGTTTTTCTATGTCCCGGTACACTCACCTCTCGCGCTTTTTTCACTGTCCCGTCTCACTCAGCTCCCGCGATGTTTTCGCTGTTCTGGCTCACTTGCCTCTCGCGCTGCTTTCAATGTCACGGCTCACTCACCTCTCGCGCTGTTTTCATTTTCCCGGCTCACTCAACTCCCGCGCTGTTTTCAATGTCCCGGCTCACTCAGCTCCCACGATGTTTTCACTGTCCCGGCTCACTCACCTCCCGCGCTGTTTTCGATGTCCCGGCTCACTCACCTCACCTCCTGCGCTGTTTTCACCGTCCCGGCTCACTCACCTGTCGCGCTATTTTCAATGTCCCGCTCACTCACATCTCGCGCTGTTTTCACTGTCCCGGCTCACTCACCTCCCGCGCTGTTTTTACTGTCCCGGCTCATTCACCTCTCGCCCTGTTTTCAATGTCACGGGACACTCACCTCTCGCACTATTTTCGATGTCCCGGGTCACTCACCTATCGCGCTGTTTTCACCGTCCCGGCTCACTCACCCCTCGCGATGTTGTCACCGTCCCGGGTTATTCACCTCTCGCGCTGTTTTCAATGTCCCGGCTCATTAATCTCTCGCGCTGTTTTCAATGTCCCTGCTCACTTACCTCCCGCGCTGTTTTCACTGATCCGGCTCACTCACCTGTTGCGCTATTTTTTATGCCACGGCTCACTCACATCTCGCGCTGTTTACACTGTCCCGGCTCACTCACCTCACGCTCTGTTTTCACCTTCCAGGCTCATTCACCTCTCGCGCTGTTTTCACTGTCCCGCCTAACTCACCTCCCGCGCTGTTTTCAATGGCCGGACTCACTCACCTCTCGCGCTGTTTTCAAAATCTCGGCTCACTCACCTCTCGCGCTGTTTTCAATGTCCCGGCTCACTCACCTGTCGCGCTATTTTAAATGACCTGGCTCACTCACCTCTCGCGCTGTTTTCACCATCCCGGCTCACTCACCTCCCGCGCTGTTTTCACTGTCCCGGCTCAGTCACTTCTCGCGCTGTTTTTAATGTCCCGGCTCTATCAGCTTTCCCGCTGTTTTCACAGTCCCGGCTCACTCACCACCCGCGCTTTTTCAAATGTCCCGGCTCACTCACCTATCGCGCTGTTTTCAATGTCCCGGCTCACTCACATACCGCGCTGTTTTCAATGACCTGGCTCACTCAGCTCCCGTGCTGTTTTCAATGTCCCGGCTCACTCAGCTCCCGCGCTGTTTTTAAAGTCCAGGCTCACTCACCACTCTCGCTGTTTTCACTGTCACTGCTCACTCTCCGCTCCCGCTGTTTTCACTGTCCCGACTCACTCACCTCTCGCACTTTTTTCACTGTCCCGGCTCACCCACCATCCGCGCTGTTTTCACTGTCCCGGCTCACTCACATCTTGCGCTGTTTTCAATGTCCCGGCTCACTCACCTCACGCGCGTTTTTCTATGTCCCGGGTCACTCACCTCTCGCGCTGTTTTCGATGTCCCGGGTCACTCACCTATCGCGCTGTTTTCACCGTCCCGGTTCACTCACCTCTCGCGATGTTGTCACTGTCCCGGCTAACTCACCTCTCGCGCTGTTTTCACTGTCCCTTCTGACTCAGCTCTCGCGCTGTTTTCAATGTCCCGGCTCACTCACCTGTCGCGCTATTTTAAATGTCCTGGCTCACTCACCTCTCGCGCTGTTTTCACCATCCCGGCTCACTCACCTCCCGCGCTGTTTTCACTGTCCCGGCTCACTCACTTCTCGCGCTGTTTTTAATGTCCCGGCTCTCTCAGCTTTCCCGCTGTTTTCACAGTCCCGGCTCACTCACCACCCGCGCTTTTTCAAATGTCCCGGCTCACTCACCTATCGCGCTGTTTTCAATGACCTGGCTCACTCAGCTCCCGTGCTGTTTTCAATGTCCCGGCTCACTCAGCTCCCGCGCTGTTTTTAAAGTCCAGGCTCACTCACCATTCTCGCTGTTTTCACTGTCACTGCTCACTGTCCGCTCCCGCTGTTTTCACTGTCCCGACTCACTCACCTCTCGCACTTTTTTCACTGTCCCGGCTCACCCACCATCCGCGCTGTTTTCACTGTCCCGGCTCACTCACATCTTGCGCTGTTTTCAATGTCCCGGCTCACTCACCTCACGCGCGTTTTTCTATGTCCCGGCTCACTCATCTCTCGCGCTGTTTTCGATGTCCCGGGTCACTCACCTATCGCGCTGTTTTCACCGTCCCGGCTCACTCACCTCTCGCGATGTTGTCACTGTCCCGGCTAACTCACCTCTCGCGCTGTTTTCACTGTCCCTTCTGACTCAGCTCTCGCGCTGTTTTCAATGTCCCGGCTCACTCACCTCCGGCGCTGTTTTGAAGTCCCGGCTCACTCAGCTCCCGCGCTATTTCAATGTCCCGGCTCACTCAGCTCCCACGCTGTTTTCAATGTCCCGGCTCACTCTCCACTCGCGCTGTTTTCACTGTCACTGCTCACTCTCCGCTCCCGCTGTTTTCACTGTCCCGACTTACTCACCTCTCGCGCTGTTTTCACTGTCCCGGCTCAGTCACCTTCCGCACTGTTTTGACTATCCCGGCTCACTCACCTCTCGCGCTTTTTTCAATGTCCCGGCTCACTCACCTCACGCGCTGTATTCACTGTCCCGGCTCACTCACCTCTCGCGCTGCTTTTAATGTCCCGGCTCACTCACCTCTCGCGCTGTTTTTAATGTCCAGGCTCACTCACCTCTCGCGCTTTTTTCTATGTCCCGGTTCACTCACCTCTCACGCTATTTTCACTGTCCCGGCTCAATCAGCTCCCACGCTGTTTTCACTGTCCCGGCCACTTGCCTCTCGCGCTGACTTCAATGTCGCGACTCACTCACCTCTCGCGCTGTTTTCAATTTCCCGGCTCACTAAGCACCCGCGCTGTTTTCACTGTCCCGGCTCACTCAACTCCCGCGCTGTTTTCACTGTCCAGGCTCACTCAGCTCCCGCGCTGTTTTCACTGTCCCGGCTCACTCACCTCCCGAGCTGTTTTCAATGTCCGGGCTCACTCACCTCTCGCGCTGTTTTCAATGTCCCGGCTCACTCAGCTCCCGCGCTGTATTCAATGTCCCGGCTCACTCACCTCCCCCGCTCTGTTCAATGTCCCGGCTCACGCTCCGCTCGCACTGTATTCCATGTCCCGGGTCACTCACCTCTCGCGCTGTTTTTACCATCCTGGCTCTCTCACCTCTCGCGCTGTTTTTAATGTCCCGGCTCTCTCAGCTTTCCCGCTATTTTCACAGACCCGGCTCACTCATCACCCGCGCTTTTTCAAATGTCCCGGCTCACTCAGCTCTCGCGCTGTTTTCAATGCCCCGGCTCATTCTCCACACGTGCTGTTTTCACTGTCACTGCTCACTCTCCGCTGCCGCTGTTTTCACTGTCCCGACTTACTCATCTCTCCCGCTGTTTTCACTGTCCTGTCTCCCGCACCTCCCGGGCTGTTTTCACTGTTCCGGCTCACTCACCTCTAGCGCTGTTTTCAATGTCCATGCTCACTCACCTCATGCGCTGTTTTCAATGTCCATACTCACTCACCTCTCGCCTTTTTTTCTGTCTCCCGGCTCTCTCACCTCTCCCTCTATTTTCACTGTCCCGGCTCACTCTGCTCCCGCGCTATTTTCACTGTCCCGGCTCACTTGCCTCTCGCGCTGCTTTCAATGTCCCGGCTCACTCACGTCTCGCGCTGCTTTCACTGTCCCGGCTCTCTCAACTCCCGCTATGTTTTCACTGTCCCGGCTCACTCACCTCCCGCGCTGTTTTCACTGTCCCGGCTCACTCACCTCCCGCGCTGTTTTCAATGTCCGGGCTCACTCACCTCTCGCGTTGTTTTCAATGTCCCGGCTCACTTACCCCTCGCGCTGTTTTCACTGTCCCGGCTCACTCACATCCCGCGCTGTTTTCAATGTCCCGGCTCACTCAGCTCCCGCGCTGTTTACAATGTCCCGGCTCACTCAGCTCCCCCGCTCTGTTCAATGTCCCAGCTCACACTCCGCTCGCGCTGTATTCCATGTCCCGGGTCACTCACCTCTCGCGCTGTTTTCACCATTCCGGCTCACTCACCTCTTGCGCTGTTTTCACTGTCCCGGCTCACTCAGCTTTCCCGCTGATTTCACAGTCCCGGCTCACTCACCACCCGCGCTTTTTCAAATGTCCCGGCTCATTCACCTATCGCGCTGTTTTCAATGTCCCGGCTCACTCACATACCGCGCTGTTTTCAATGACCTGGCTCACTCAGCTCCCGTGCTGTTTTCAATGTCCCGACTCACTCAGCTTCCGCGCTGTTTTCAAAGTCCCGGCTCACTCTCCACTCGCGTTGTTTTCACTGTCACTGCGCACTCACCATCCGCGCTGTTTTCGCAGTCCCGGCTCACTCACATCTTGCGCTGTTTTCAATGTCCCGGCTCACTCACCTCACGCGCGTTTTTCTATGTCCCGGCTCACTCACCTCTCACGCTTTTTTCACTGTCCCGTCTCACTCAGCTCCCGCGATGTTTTCACTGTACTGGCTCACTTGCCTCTCGCGCTGCTTTCAATGTCACGGCTCACTCACCTCTCGCGCTGTTTTCATTTTCCCGGCTCACTCAACTCCCGCGCTGTTTTCAATGTCCCGGCTCACTCAGCTCCCGCGATGTTTTCACTGTCCCGGCTCACTCACCACCCGCGCTGTTTTCAATGTCCCGGCTCACTCACCTCCCGCGCTGTTTTCACTGCATCGGCTCACTCACCTCCCGCGCTGTTTTCACTGTCCCGGCTCACTCACATCTCGCGCTGTTTTCACTGTCCCGGCTCACTCACCTCCCGCGCTGTTTTTACTGTCCCGGCTCATTCACCTCTCGCCCTGTTTCCAATGTCACGGGTCACTCACCTATCGCGCTGTTTTCGATGTCCCGGGTCACTCACATATCGCGCTGTTTTCACCGTCCCGGCTCACTCACCTCTCGCGATGTTGTCACTGTCCCGGCTCACTCACCTCTCGCGCTGTTTTTAATGTCCCGGCTCACTCACCTCTCGCGCTGTTTACTCTGTCCATTCTGACTCAGCTCCCGCGCTGTTTTCAATGTCCCGGCTCACTCACCTCTCGAGCTGTTTTCAATGTCCCGGCTCACTCACCTCCCGCGCTGTTTTCAAGTCCCGGCTCACTCAGCTCCCGCGCTGTTTCAATGTCCCGGCTCACTCAGCTCCCACGCTGTTTTCAATGTCCCGGCTCACTCTCCACTCGCGCTGTTTTCACTGTCACTGCTCACTCTCCGCTCCCGCTGTTTTCACTGTTCCGACTCAGTCACCTCTCGCGCTGTTTTCACTGTCCCGGCTCACTCACCTCTCGCGCTGTTTTCAATGTCCATGCTCACTCACCTCATGCGCTGTTTTCAATGTCCAGACTCACTCACCTCTCGCCCTTTTTTCTGTCTCCCGGCTCACTCACCTCTCCCTCTATTTTCACTGTCCCGGCTCACTCTGCTCCCGCGCTATTTTCACTGTCCCGGCTCACTTGCCTCTCGCGCTGCTTTCAATGTCCCGGCTCACTCACCTCTCGCGCTGCTTTCACTGTCCCGGCTCTCTCAGCTCCCGCGATGTTTTCACTGTCCCGGCTCACTCACCTCCCGCGCTGTTTTCACTGTCCCGGCTCACTCACCTCCCGCGCTGTTTTCAATGTCCGGGCTCACTCACCTCTTGCGTTGTTTTCAATGTCCCGGCTCACTTACCCCTGGCGTTGTTTTCACTGTCCCGATTCAATCACCTCCTGCGCTGTTTTCAATGTCCCGGCTCACTCACCTCTCGCGCTGTTTTCAATGTCCCGGCTCACTCAGCTCCCCCGCTCTGTTCAATGTCCCAGCTCACACTCCGCTCGCGCTGTATTCCATGTCCCGGGTCACTCACCTCTCGCGCTGTTTTCACCATTCCGGCTCACTCACCTCTCGCGCTGTTTTCACTGTCCCGGCTCACTCGGCTTTCCCGCTGTTTTCACAGTCCCGGCTCACTCACCACCCTCGCTTTTTCAAATGTCCCGGCTCATTCACCTATCGCGCTGTTTTCAATGTCCGGGCTTACTCACATACCGCGCTGTTTTCAATGACCTGGCTCACTCAGCTCCCGTGCTGTTTTCAATGTCCCGACTCACTCAGCTCCCGCGCTGTATTCAAAGTCCCGGCTCACTCTCCACTCGCGTTGTTTTCACTGTCACTGCGCACTCTCCGCTCCCGCTGTTTTCCCTGTCCCGACTCACTCACCTCTCGCACTGTTTTCACTGTCCCGGCTCACTCACCATCCGCGCTGTTTTCGCAGTCCCGGCTCACTCTCATCTTGCGCTGTTTTCAATGTCCCGGCTCACTCACCTCACGCGCGTTTTTCTATGTCCCGGCTCACTCACCTCTCGCGCTTTTTTCACTGTCCCGTCTCACTCAGCTCCCGCGATGTTTTCACTGTTCTGGCTCACTTGCCTCTCGCGCTGCTTTCAATGTCAGGGCTCACTCACCTCTCGCGCTGTTTTCATTTTCCCGGCTCACTCAACTCCCGCGCTGTTTTCAATGTCCCGGCTCACTCAGCTCCCGCGATGTTTTCACTGTCCCGGCTCACTCACCTCCCGCGCTGTTTTCGATGTCCCGGCTCACTCACCTCCCGCGCTGTTTTCACTGCATCGGCTCACTCACCTCCCGCGCTGTTTTCACTGTCCCGTCTCACTCACCTGTCGCGTTATTTTCAATGTCCCGGCTCACTCACATCTCGCGCTGTTTTCGCTGTCCCGGCTCACTCACCTCCCTCGCTGTTTTTACTGTCCCGGCTCATTCACCTCTCGCCCTGTTTCCAATGTCACGGGTCACTCACCTCTCGCGCTGTTTTCGATGTCCCGGGTCACTCACATATCGCGCTGTTTTCACCGTCCCGGCTCACTCACCTCTCGCGATGTTGTCACTGTCCCGGCTCACTCACCTCTCGCGCTGTTTTTAATGTCCCGGCTCACTCACCTCTCGCGCTGTTTACACTGTCCCTTCTGACTCAGCTCCCGCGCTGTTTTCAATGTCCCGGCTCACTCACCTCTCGCGCTGTTTTCAATGTCCCGGCTCACTCACCTCCCGCGCTGTTTTCAAGTCCCGGCTCACTCAGCTCCCGCGCTGTTTCAATGTCCCGGCTCACTCAGCTCCCACGCTGTTTTCAATGTCCCGGCTCACTCTCCACTCGCGCTGTTTTCACTGTCACTGTTCACTCTCCGCTCCCGCTGTTTTCACTGTCCCGACTCAGTTACCTCTCGCGCTGTTTTCAATGTCCCGGCTCACTCACCTTCCGCACTGTTTTCACTATCCCGGCTCACTCACCTCTCGCGCTGTTTTCAATGTCCCGGCTCACTCACCTCACGCGCTGTATTCACTGTACCGGCTCACTCACCTCTCGCTCTGTTTTTAATGTCCCAGCTCACTCACCTCTCGCGCTGTTTTTAATGTCCCGGCTCAGTCACCTCTCGCGCTGTTTTCACTGTCCCTTCTGATTCAGCTCCCGCGCTGTTTTCAATGTCCCGGCTCACTCACCTCTCGCGCTGTTTTCAATGTCCCGGCTCACTCACCTCACGCGCTGTATTCACTGTCCCGGCTCACTCACCTCTCGCGCTGCTTTTAATGGCCCGGCTCACTCACCTCTCGCGCTGTTTTCAATGTCCAGGCTCACTCACCTCTCGCGCTTTTTTCTATGTCCCGGTTCACTCACCTCTCACGCTATTTTCACTGTCCCGGCTCACTCAGCTCCCACGCTGTATTCACTGTCCCGGCCACTTGCCTCTCGCGCTGATTTCAATGTCGCGACTCACTCACCTCTCGCGCTGTTTTCAATTTCCCGGCTCACAAAACTCCCGCGCTGTTTTCACTGTCCTGGCTCACTCAGCTCCCGCGCTATTTTCACTGTCCCGGCTCACTCACCTCCCGCGCTGTATTCACTGTCCCGGCTCACTCACCTCCCGCGCTGTTTTCAATGTCCGGGCTCACTCACCTCTCGCGCTGTTTTCAATGTCCCGGCTCACTCACCTCCCGCGCTGTTTTCACTGCATCTGCTCACTCACCTCCCGCGCTGTTTTCACTGTCCCGGCTCACTCACCTGTCGCGTCATTTTCAATGTCCCGGCTCACTCAGATCTCGCGCTGTTTTCACTGTCCCGGCTCACTCACCTCCCGCGCTGTTTTTACTGTCCCGGCTCATTCACCTCTCGCCCTGTTTCCAATGTCACGGGTCACTCACCTCGCGCGCTGTTTTCGATGTCCCGGGTCACTCACATATCGCACTGTTTTCACCGTCCCGGCTCACTCACCTCTCGCGATGTTGTCACTGTCCCTTCTGACTCAGCTCCCGCGCTGTTTTCAATGTCCCGGCTCACTCACCTCTCGCGCTGTTTTCAATGTCCCGGCTCACTCACCTCCCGCGCTGTTTTCAAGTCCCGGCTCACTCAGCTCCCGCGCTGTTTCAATGTCCCGGCTCACTCAGCTCCCACGCTGTTTTCAATGTCCCGGCTCACTCTCCACTCGCGCTGTTTTCACTGTCACTGCTCACTCTCCGCTCCCGCTGTTTTCACTGTCCCGACTCAGTTACCTCTCGCGCTGTTTTCAATGTCCCGGCTCACTCACCTTCCGCACTGTTTTCACTATCCCGGCTCACTCACCTCTCGCGCTGTTTTCAATGTCCCGGCTCACTCACCTCACGCGCTGTATTCACTGTCCCGGCTCACTCACCTCTCGCTCTGTTTTTAATGTCCCGGCTCACTCACCTCTCGCGCTGTTTTTAATGTCCCGGCTCACTCACCTCTCGCGCTGTTTTCACTGTCCCTTCTGATTCAGCTCCCGCGCTGTTTTCAATGTCCCGGCTCACTCACCTCTCGCGCTGTTTTCAATGTCCCGGCTCGCTCACCTCCCGCGCTGTTTTGAAGTCCCGGCTCACTCAGCTCCCGCGCTGTTTCAATGTCCCGTCTCACTCAGCTCCCACGCTGTTTTCAATGTCCCGGCTCACTCTCCACTCGCGCTGTTTTCACTGTCACTGCTCACTCTCCGCTCCCGCTGTTTTCACTGTCCCGACTCACTCACCTCTCGCGCTGTTTTCACTGTCCCGGCTCACTCACCTTCCGCACTGTTTTCACTATACCGGCTCACTCACCTCTCGCGCTGTTTTCAATGTCCCGGCTCACTCACCTCACGCGCTGTATTCACTGTCCCGGCTCACTCACCTCTCGCGCTGCTTTTAATGGCCCGGCTCACTCACCTCTCGCGCTGTTTTCAATGTCCAGGCTCACTCACCTCTCGCGCTTTTTTCTATGTCCCGGTTCACTCACCTCTCACGCTATTTTCACTGTCCCGGCTCATTCAGCTCCCACGCTGTTTTCACTGTCCCGGCCACTTGCCTCTCGCGCTGATTTCAATGTCGCGACTCACTCACCTCTCGCACTGTTTTCAATTTCCCGGCTCACAAAACTCCCGCGCTGTTTTCACTGTCCTGGCTCACTCAGCTCCCGCGCTATTTTCACTGTCCCGGCTCACTCACCTCCCGCGCTGTATTCACTGTCCCGGCTCACTCACCTCCCGCGCTGTTTTCAATGTCCGGGCTCACTCACCTCTCGCGCTGTTTTCAATGTCCCGGCTCACTCACATCCTGCGCTGTTTTCAATGTCCCGGCTCACTCAGCTCCCGCGCTGTTTTCAATGTTCCGGCTCACTCACCTCCCCCGCTCTGTTCAATGTCCCGGCTCACGCTCCGCTCGCGCTGTATTCCATGTCCCGGGTCACTCACCTCTCGCGCTGTTTTTACCATCCTGGCTCTCTCACCTCTCGCGCTGTTTTCAATGTCCCGGCTCACTCACTTCTCGCGCTGTTTTTAATGTCCCGGCTCTCTCAGCTTTCCCGCTATTTTCACAGACCCGTCACTGCTCACTCTCCGCTCCCGCTGTTTTCACTGTCCCGACTGACTCACCTCTCGCGCTGTTTTCACTGTCCCGGCTCACTCACATCCCGCGCTATTTTCACTGTCCCGGCTCATTCAGCTCCCACGCTGTTTTCACTGTACCGGCCACTTGCCTCTCGCGCTGATTTCAATGTCGCGAATCACTCACCTCTCGCGCTGTTTTCAATTTCCCGGCTCACTAAACTCCCGCGCTGTTTTCACTGTCCCGGCTCACTCAGCTCACGCGCTGTTTTCACTGTCCCGGCTCAATCACCTCCCGCGCTTTTTTCACTGTCCCGGCTTACTCACCTCCCGCGCTGTTTTCAATGTCCGGGCTCACTCACCTCTCGCGCTGTTTTCAATGTCCCGGCTCACTAATCTCTCGCGCTGTTTTCAATGTCCCGGCTCACTCACCTCCCGCGCTGTTTTCACTGATCCGGCTCACTCACCTGTCGCGCTATTTTTAATGTCACGGCTCACTCACATCTCGCGCTGTTTACACTGTCCCGGCTCACTCACCTCCCGCTTTGTTTTCACCTTCCCGGCTCATTCACCTCTCGCGCTGTTTTCACTGTCACGGGTCACTCACCTCTTGCGCTGTTTTCACTGTCCCGGCTAACTCAGCTCCCGCGCTGTTTTCAATGGCCGGGCTCACTCACCTGTCGCGCTATTTTCAATGTCCTGGCTCACTCACCTCTCGCGCTGTTTTCACCATCCCGACTCACTCACCTCCCGCGCTGTTTTCACTGACCCGGCTCACTCACTTCTCGCGCTGTTTTTAATGTCCCGGCTCTCTCAGCTTTCCCGCTGTTTTCACAGTCCCGGCTCACTCACCACCCGCGCTTTTTCAAATGACCCGGCTCACTCACCTATCGCGCTGTTCTCAATGTCCCGGCTCACTCACATACCGCGCTGTTTTCAATGACCTGGCTCACTCAGCTCCCGTGCTGTTTTCAATGTCCCGACTCACTCAGCTCCCGCCTGTTTTTAAAGTTCAGGCTCACTCACCACTCTCGCTGTTTTCACTGTCGCTGCTCACTCTCCGCTCCCGCTGTTTTCACTGTCCCGACTCACTCACCTCTCGCACTGTTTTCACTGTCCCAGCTCACCCACCATCCGCGCTGATTTCACTGTCCCTGCTTACTCACATCTTGCGCTGTTTTCAATGTCCCGGCTCACTCACCTCACGCGCGTTTTTCTATGTCCCGGCTCACTCATCTCTCGCGCTGTTTTCGATGTCCCGGTCACTCACCTATCGCGCTGTTTTCACCGTCCCGGCTCACTCACCCCTCGCGATGTTGTCACTGTCCCGGCTCACTCACCTCTCACGCTGTTTTTAATGTCCCGGCTCACTCACCTCTCGCGCTGTTTTTACTGTCCCTTCTGACTCAGCTCCCGCGCTGTTTTCAATGTCCCGGCTCACTCACCTCTCGCGCTGTTTTCAATGTCCCGGCTCACTCACCTCCCTCGCTGTTTTGAAGTCCCGGCTCACTCAGCTCCCGCGCTGTTTCAATGCCCGGATCACTCAGCTCCCACGCTGTTTTCAATGTCCCGGATCACTCACCTGTCGCGCTATTTTCAATGTCCTGGCTCACTCACACCTCGTGCTTTTTTCACTGTCCCGGCTCACTCACCTCCCGCGCTGTTTTCACTGTCCCGCTCATTCACCTCTCGCGATGTTTTCTATGTCACGGGTCACTCACCTCTCGCGCTGTTTTCAATGTTCCAGCTCCCTCACCTCTCGCGCTGTATTTAACATTCCCGGCTCACTCATCTCTCGCGCTGTTTTCACTGTCCCGGCTCACTGAACTCCCGCGCTGTTTTCATTATCCCGGCTCACTCACCTCTCGCACTGTTTTCGATGTCCCGGCTCATTCTCCACTCGCGCTGTTTTCACTGTCCCGGCTCACTCACCTCTCGCGCTGTTTTCACAGTCCCGGCTCACTCACGTCTCGCGCTGTTTTCTATGTCACGGGTCACTTACCTCTCGCACTGTTTTCAATGTCCCGGCTCACTCCCCTCTCGCGCTGTATTTAACATTCCCGGCTTACTCACCTATCGCGCTGTTTTAACAGTCCCGGCTCACTCACCTCCCGCGCTGTTTTCAATGTCCCGGCTCACTCATCTCTCGCGCTGTATTGAATGTCCAGGCTGACTCACCTCCCTCGCTGTTTTCACTGTCCCCGCTCACTCACCGCTCGCGCTGTTTTTAATATCCCGGCTCACTCACCTCCCGCGCTGTTTTCACTGTCCCGGCTCACTCAACTCCAGCGATGTTTTCACTGTCCCGGTTCACACCCCTCCCGCGCTGTTTTCACTGTCCCGGCTCACTCACCTCTCGCGCTGTTTTCAATGTCCCGGCTCACTCACCTCGCGCGCTGTTTTCACTGTCCCGATTCACTCACCTCCTGCGCTGTTTTCAATGTCCCGGCTGCCTCACCTCTCGCGCTGTTTTCAATGTCCCGGCTCACTCACATCCCGCGCTGTTTTCAATGTCCCGGCTCACTCAGCTCCCGCACTGTTTTCAATGTCCCGGCTCACTCAGCTCCCGCGCTCTGTTCAATGTCCATGCTCACTCACCTCACGCGCTGTTTTCAATGTCCAGACTCACTCACCTCTCGCCCATTTTTCTGTGTCCCGGCTCACTCACCTCTCCCTCTATTTTCACTGTCCCGGCTCACTCTGCTCCCGCGCTATTTTCACTGTCCCAGCTCACTTGCCTCTCGCGCTGCTTTCAATGTCCCGGCTCACTCACCTCTCGCGCTGCTTTCACTGTCCCGGCTCACTCAACTCCCGCGATGTTTTCACTGTCCCGGTTCACTCACCTCCCGCGCTGTTTTCACTGTCCGGGCTCACCCACCTCTCGCGCTGTTTTCAATGTCCCGGCTCACTCACCCCTCGCGTTGTTTTAACTGTCCCGATTCAATCACCTCCTGCGCTGTTTTCACTGACCCGGCTCACTCACCTCTCGCGCTGTTTTCAATGTCCCGGCTCACTCACATCCCGCGCTGTTTTCAATGTCCCGGCTCACTCACCTCTCGCGCTGTTTTCAATGTCCCGGCTCACTCACCTCGCGCGCTGTTTTCACTGTCCCGATTCACTCACCTCCTGAGCTGTTTTCAATGTCCCGGCTCCCTCACCTCTCGCGCTGTTTTCATTGTCCCGGCTCACTCACATCCCGCGCTGTTTTCAATGTCCCGGCTCACTCAGCTCCCGCGCTGTTTTCAATGTCCCGGCTCACTCAGCTCCCGCGCTCTGTTCAATGTCCATGCTCACTCACCTCACGCGCTGTTTTCAATGTCCAGACTCACTCACCTCTCGCCCTTTTTTCTGTGTCCCGGCTCACTCACCTCTCCCTCTATTTTCACTGTCCCGGCTCACTCTGCTCCCGCGCTATTTTCACTGTCCCGGCTCACTTGCCTCTCGCGCTGCTTTCAATGTCCCGGCTCACTCACCTCTCGCGCTGCTTTCACTGTCCCGGCTCACTCAACTCCCGCGATGTTTTCACTGTCCCGGCTCACTCACCTCCCGCGCTGTTTTCACTGTCCCGGCTCTCTCACCTCCCGCGCTGTTTTCAATGTCCGGGCTCACTCACCTCTCGCGCTGTTTTCAATGTCCCGGCTCACTCACCCCTCGCGCTGTTTTCACTGTCCCGATTCAATCACCTCCTGCGCTGTTTTCAATGTCCCGGCTCACTCACCTCTCGCGCTGTTTTCAATGTCCCGGCTCACTCACATCCCGCGCTGTTTTCAATGTCCCGGCTCACTCAGCTCCCGCGCTGTTTTCAATGTCCCGGCTCACTCAGCTCCCCTGCTCTGTTCAATGTCCCAGCTCACGCTCCGCTCGCGCTGTATTCCATGTCCCGGGTCTCTCACCTCTCGCGCTGTTTTCACCATCCCAGCTCACTAACCTCTCGCGCTGTTTTCACTGTCCCGGCTCACTCACTTCTCACGCTGTTTTTAATGTCCCGGCTCTCTCAGCTTTCCCGCTGTTTTCACAGTCCCGGCTCACTCACCACCCGCGCTTTATCAAATGTCCCGGCTCACTCACCTATCGCGCTGTTTTCAATGACCCGGCTCACTCAGCTCCCGTGCTGTTTTCATTGTCCCGACTCACTCAGCTCCCGCGCTGTTTTCAAAGTCCCGGCTCACTCTCCACTCGCGTTGTTTTCACTGTCACTGCTCACTTTCCGCTCACGCTGTTTTCACTGTCCCGACTCACTCACCTCTCGCACTGTTTTCACTGTCCCGGCTCACTCACCATCCGCGCTGTTTTCACTGTCCCGGCTCACTCACATCTTGCTCTGTTTTAAATGTCCCGGCTCACTCACCTCACGCGCGTTTTTCTATGTCCCGGCTCACTCACCTCTCGCGCTTTTTTCATTGCCCCGTCTCACTCAGCTCCCGCGATGTTTTCACTGTTCCGGCTCACTTGCCTCTCGCGCTGCTTTCAATGTCACGGCTCACTCACCTCCTGCGCTGTTTTCACTGCATCGGCTCACTCACCTCCCGCGCTGTTTTCACTGTCCCGGCTCACTCACCTGTCGCGCTATTTTCAATGTCCCGGCTCACTCACATCTCGCGCTGTTTTCACTGTCCCGGCTCACTCACCTCCCGCGCTGTTTTTACTGTCCCGGCTCATTCACCTCTCGCCTTGTTTTCAATGTCACGGGTCAGTCACCTCTCGCGCTGTTTTCGATGTCCCGTGTCACTCACCTATCGCGCTCTTTTCACCGTCCCGGCTCACTCACCTCTCGCGATGTTGTCACTGTCCCGGCTCACTCACCTCTCGCGCTGTTTTTAATGTCACGGCTCACTCACCTCTCGCGCTGTTTTCACTGTCCCTTCTGACTCAGCTCCCGCGCTGTTTTCAATGTCCCGGCTCACTCACCACTCGCGCTGTTTTCAATGTCCCGGCTCACTCAGCTCCCGCGCTGTTTCAATGTCCCGGCTCACTCAGCTCCCACTCTGTTTTCAATGTCCCGGCTCACTCTCCACTCGCGCTGTTTTCACTGTCACTGCTCACTCTCCGCTCCCGCTGTTTTCACTGTCCCGTCTCACTCACCTCTCGCGCTGTTTTCACTGTCCCGGCTCACTCACCTTCCGCACTGTTTTCACTATCCCGGCTCACTCACCTCTCGCGCTGTTTTCAATGTCCCGGCTCACTCACCTCACGCGCTGTATTTACTGTCCCGGCTCTCTCACCTCTCGCGCTGTTTTTAATGTCCCGGCTCACTCACCTCTCGCGCTGTATTTAATGTCCAGGCTCACTCACCTCTCGCGCTTTTTTCTATGTCCCGGTTCACTCTCCTCTCACGCTATTTTCACTGTCCCGGCTCATTCAGCTCCCACGCTGTTTTCACTGTACCGGCCACTTACCTCTCGCGCTGATTTCAATGTCGCGAATCACTCACCTCTCGCGCTGTTTTCAATTTCCCGGCTCACTAAACTCCCGCGCTGTTTTCACTCTCCCGGCTCACTCAGCTCCCGCGCTGTTTTCACTGTCCCAGCTCACTCACCTCCCGCGCTGTTTTCACTGTCCCGGCTCACTCACCTCCCGCGCTGTTTTCAATGTCGGGGCTCACTCACCTCTCGCGCTGTTTTCAATGTCCCGGCTCACTCATCTCTCGCGCTGTTTTCAATGTCCCGGCTCACTCACCTCCCGGGCTGTTTTCACTGACCCGGCTCACTCACCTGTCGCGCTATTTTTAATGTCACGGCTCCCTCACATTTCGCGCTGTTTACACTGTCCCGGCTCACTCACCTCCCGCTCTGTTTTCACCTTCCCGGCTCATTCACCTCTCGCGCTGTTTTCACTGTCACGGGTCTCTCACCTCTCGCGCTGTTTTCACTGTCCCGGCTAACTCACCTCCCGCGCTGTTTTCAATGGACGGGCTCACTCACCTCTCGCGCTGTTTTCAATATCTCGGCTCACTCACCTCTCGCGCTGTTTTCAATGTCCCGGCTCACTCACCTCCCGCGCTGTTTTCACTGTCCCGGCTCACTCACCTGTCGCGCTATTTTCAATGTCCTGGCTCACTCACCTCTCGCGCTGTTTTCACCATCCCGGCTCACTCACCTCTCGCGCTGTTTTCACTGTCCCGGCTCACTCACTTCTCGCGCTGTTTTTAATGTCCCGGCTCTCTCAGCTTTCCCGCTGTTTTCACAGTCCCGGCTCACTCACCACCCGCGCTTTTTCAAATGTCCCGGCTCACTCACCTATCGCGCTGTTTTCAATGTCCTGGCTCACTCACATACCGTGCTGTTTACAATGACCTGGCTCACACAGCTCCCGTGCTGTTTTCACTGTCCCGGCTCACTCACATCTTGCGCTGTTTTCAATGTCCCGGCTCACTCACCTCACGCGCGTTTTTCTATGTCCCGGCTCACTCACCTCTCGCGCTGTTTTCGATGTCCCGGGTCACTCACCTATCGCGCTGTTTTCACCGTCCCGGCTCACTCACCTCTCGCGATGTTGTCACTGTCCCGGCTCACTCACCTCTCCCGCTGTTTTTAATGTCCCGGCTCACTCACCTCTCGCGCTGTTTTCACTGTCCCTTCTGACTCAGCTCTCGCGCTGTTTTCAATGTCCCGGCTCACTCACCTCTCGCGCTGTTTTCAATGTCCCGGCTCACTCACCTCCCGCCCTGTTTTCAAGTCCCGGCTCACTCAGCTCCCGCGCTGTTTCATTGTCCCGGCTCACTCAGCTCCTACGCTGTTTTCAATGTCCCGGCTCACACTCCACTAGCGCTGTTTTCACTGTCACTGCTCACTCACCTTCCGCACTGTTTTCACTATCCCGGCTCACTCACCTCTCGCGCTATTTTCAATGTCCCGGCTCACTCACCTCACGCGCTGTATTCACTGTCCCGGCTCACTCACCTCTCGCGCTGTTTTTAATGTCCCGGCTCACTCACCTCTCGCGCTGTTTTTAATATGCAGGCTCACTTAACTTCCACGCTGTTTTCACTGTCCCGGCCACTTGCCTCTCGCGCTGATTTCAATGTCGCGACTCACTCACCTCTCGCGCTGTTTTCAATTTCCCGGCTCACTAAACTCCCGCGCTGTTTTCACTGTCCCGGCTCACTCAGCTCCCGCGCTGTTTTCACTATCCGGGCTCACTCACCTCCCGCGCTGTTTTCACTGTCCCGATTCACTCACCTCCTGCGCTGTTTTCAATGTCCGGGCTCACTCACCTCTCGCGCTGTTTTCAATGTCCTGGCTCACTCATCTCTCGCGCTGTTTTCAATGTAACGGCTCACTCTACTCCAGCGCTCTTTTCACTGAAACGGCTCACTCACCTGTCGCGATATTTTTAATGTCACGGCTCACTCACATCTCGCGCTGTTTACACTGTCCCGGCTCACTCAACTCCCGCTCTGTTTTCACCTTCCCGGCTCATTCACCTCTCGCGCTGTTTTCACTGTCACGGGTCACTCACCTCTCGCGCTGTTTTCACTGTGCTGGCTAACTCACCTCCCGCGCTGTTTTCAATGTCCGGGCTCACTCACCTCTCGCGCTGTTTTCAATATCTCGGCTCACTCACCTCTCGCACTGTTTTCAATGTCCCGGCTCACTCACCTCACGCGCTGTTTCACTGTCCCGGCTCACTCACCTGTTGCGCTATTTTCAATGTCCTGGCTCACTCACATCTCGCGCTCTTTTCACTGTCCCGGCTCACTCATCTCCCGCGCTGTTTTCACAGTCCCGGCTCATTCACCTCTCGCGATGTTTTCTATGTCACGGGTCACTCACCTCTCGCACTGTTTTCAAAGTCCCGGCTCACTCACCTCTCGCGCTGTATTTAACATTCCCGGCTCACTCATCTCTCGCGCTGTTTTCACTGTCCCGGCTCACTGAACTCCCGCGCTGTTTTCTCTATCCGGTCTCACTCACCTCTCGCACTGTTTTCAATGTCCCGGCTCATTCTCCACTCGCGCTGTTTTCACTGTCCCGGCTCACTCACCTCTCGCGCTGTTTTCACAGTCCCGGCTCACTCACGTCTCGCGCTGTTTTCTATGTCACGGGTCACTTACCTCTCGCACTGTTTTCAATGTCCCGGCTCACTCACCTCTCGCGCTGTATTTAACATTCCCGGCTAACTCAACTCTCGCGCTGTTTTCACTGTCCCGGCTCACTCACCTTTCGCGCTGTTTTCACTGTCCCGGCTCACTCACCTCTCGCGCCGTTTTTATTGTCCCGGCTCACTCACCTATCGCGCTGTTTTAACAGTCCCGGCTCACTCACCTATCGCGCTGTTTTCACTGTCCCGGCTCACTCAACTCCCGCGATGTTTTCAATGTCCCGGTTCACTCCCCTTCCGCGCTGTTTTCACTGTCACGGCTCACTTGCCTCTCGCGCTTCTTTCAATATCCCGGCTCACTCACCTCTCGCGCTGTTTTCAATTTCCCGGCTCACTCACCTCCCGCGCTGTTTTCACTGTCCCGGCTCACTCAACTCCCGCGATGTTTTCACTGTCCCGGTTCACTCCCCTCCCGCGCTGTTTTCACTGTCCCGGCTCACTCACCTCTCGCGCTGTTTTCAATGTCCCGGCTCACTCACCTCGCGCGCTGTTTACACTGTCCCGATTCACTCACCTCCTGCGCTGTTTTCAATGTCCCGGCCCCCTCACCTCTCGCGCTGTTTTCAATGTCCCGGCTCACTCACATCCCGCGCTGTTTTCAATGTCCCGGCTCACTCAGCTCCCGCGCTGTTTTCAATGTCCCAGCTCACTCAGCTCCCGCGCTCTGTTCAATGTCCCTGGTCACTCACCTCTCGCGCTGTATTCACCGTCCCGGCTCACTCAACTCTCGCGCTGTTTTCACTGTCCCGGCTCACTCACCTCTCGCGCTGTCTTTAACATACCTGGCTCACTCATCTCTCGCGCTGTTTTCACTGTCCCGGCTCACTGAACTCCCGCGCTGTTTTCTCTATCCCGTCTCACTCACCTCTCGCACTGTTTTCAATGTCGCGGCTCATTCTCCACTCGCGCTGTTTTCACTGTCCCGGCTCACTCACCTCTCGCGCTGTTTTCACAGTCCCGGCTCACTCACGTCTCGCGCTGTTTTCTATGTCACGGGTCACTTACCTCTCGCACTGTTTTCAATGTCCCGGCTAACTCAACTCTCGCGCTGTTTTCACTGTACCGGCTCACTCACCTTTCGCGCTGTTTTCACTGTCCCGGCTCACTCACCTCCCGCGCTGTTTTCACTGTCCCGGCTCACTCAACTCCCGCGATGTTTTCACTGTCCCGGTTCACTCCCCTCCCGCGCTGTTTTCACTGTCCCGGCTCACTCACCTCTCGCGCTGTTTTCAATGTCCCGGCTCACTCACCTCGCGCGCTGTTTACACTGTCCCGATTCACTCACCTCCTGCGCTGTTTTCAATGTCCCGGCCCCCTCACCTCTCGCGCTGTTTTCAATGTCCGGGCTCACTCACATCCCGCGCTGTTTTCAATGTCCCGGCTCACTCAGCTCCCGCGCTGTTTTCAATGTCCCAGCTCACTCAGCTCCCGCGCTCTGTTCAATGTCCCTGGTCACTCACCTCTCGCGCTGTATTCACCGTCCCGGCTCACTCAACTCTCGCGCTGTTTTCACTGTCCCGGCTCACTCACCTCTCGCGCTGTCTTTAACATACCTGGCTCACTCATCTCTCGCGCTGTTTTCACTGTCCCGGCTCACTGAACTCCCGCGCTGTTTTCTCTATCCCGTCTCACTCACCTCTCGCACTGTTTTCAATGTCGCGGCTCATTCTCCACTCGCGCTGTTTTCACTGTCCCGGCTCACTCACCTCTCGCGCTGTTTTCACAGTCCCGGCTCACTCACGTCTCGCGCTGTTTTCTATGTCACGGGTCACTTACCTCTCGCACTGTTTTCAATGTCCCGGCTCACTCACCTCTCGCGCTGTATTTAACATTCCCGGCTAACTCAACTCTCGCGCTGTTTTCACTGTCCCGGCTCACTCACCTTTCGCGCTGTTTTCACTGTCCCGGCTCACTCACCTCTCGCGCCGTTTTTATTGTCCCGGCTCACTCACCTATCGCGCTGTTTTAACAGTCCCGGCTCACTCACCTATCGCGCTGTTTTCACTGTCCCGGCTCACTCAACTCCCGCGATGTTTTCAATGTCCCGGTTCACTCCCCTTCCGCGCTGTTTTCACTGTCACGGCTCACTTGCCTCTCGCGCTTCTTTCAATATCCCGGCTCACTCACCTCTCGCGCTGTTTTCAATTTCCCGGCTCACTCACCTCCCGCGCTGTTTTCACTGTCCCGGCTCACTCAACTCCCGCGATGTTTTCACTGTCCCGGTTCACTCCCCTCCCGCGCTGTTTTCACTGTCCCGGCTCACTCACCTCTCGCGCTGTTTTCAATGTCCCGGCTCACTCACCTCGCGCGCTGTTTACACTGTCCCGATTCACTCACCTCCTGCGCTGTTTTCAATGTCCCGGCCCCCTCACCTCTCGCGCTGTTTTCAATGTCCCGGCTCACTCACATCCCGCGCTGTTTTCAATGTCCCGGCTCACTCAGCTCCCGCGCTGTTTTCAATGTCCCAGCTCACTCAGCTCCCGCGCTCTGTTCAATGTCCCTGGTCACTCACCTCTCGCGCTGTATTCACCGTCCCGGCTCACTCAACTCTCGCGCTGTTTTCACTGTCCCGGCTCACTCACCTCTCGCGCTGTCTTTAACATACCTGGCTCACTCATCTCTCGCGCTGTTTTCACTGTCCCGGCTCACTGAACTCCCGCGCTGTTTTCTCTATCCCGTCTCACTCACCTCTCGCACTGTTTTCAATGTCGCGGCTCATTCTCCACTCGCGCTGTTTTCACTGTCCCGGCTCACTCACCTCTCGCGCTGTTTTCACAGTCCCGGCTCACTCACGTCTCGCGCTGTTTTCTATGTCACGGGTCACTTACCTCTCGCACTGTTTTCAATGTCCTGGCTCACTCACCTCTCGCGCTGTATTTAACATTCCCGGCTTATTCAACTCTCGCGCTGTTTTCACTGTCCCGGCTCACTCAACTCCCGCGCTGTTTTCACTATCCCGGCTCACTCACCTCTCGCCCTGTTTTCACTATCCCGGCTCACTCACCTCTCGCACTGTTTTCAATGTCCCGGCTCATTCTCCACTCGCGCTGTTTTCACTGTCCCGGCTCACTCACCTATCGCGCTGTTTTAACAGTCCCGGCTCACTCACCTATCGCGCTGTTTTCACTGTCCCGGCTCACTCAACTCCCGCGATGTTTTCAATGTCCCGGTTCACTCCCCTCCCGCGCTGTTTTCACTGTCATGGCTCACTTGCCTCTCGCGCTTCTTTCAATGTCCCGGCTCACTCACCTCCCGCGCTGTTTTCACTGTCCCGGCTCACTTGCCTCTCGCGCTGTTTTCAATTTCCCGGCTCACTCACCTCCCGCGCTGTTTTCACTGTCCCGGCTCACTCAACTCCCGCGATGTTTTCACTGTCCCGGTTCACTCCCCTCCCGCGATGTTTTCACTGTCCCGGCTCACTCACCTCTCGCGCTGTTTTCAATGTCCCGGCTCACTCACCTCGCGCGCTGTTTTCACTGTCCCGATTCACTCACCTCCTGCGCTGTTTTCAATGTCCCGACTCCCTCACCTCTCGCGTTGTTTTCAATGTCCCGGCTCACTCACATCCCGCGCTGTTTTCAATGTCCCGGCTCACTCAGCTCCCGCGCTGTTTTCAATGTCCCGGCTCACTCAGCTCCCGCGCTCTGTTCAATGTCCCGGCTCACGATCCGCTCGCGCTGTATTCAATGTCCCTGGTCACTCACCTCTCGCGCTGTATTCACCGTCCTGGCTCACTCAACTCTCGCGCTGTTTTCACTGTCCCGGCTAACTCAACTCCCGCGCTGTTTTCACTGTCCCGGCTCACTCACCTCTCGCGCTGTTGTCACTGTCCCGGCTCACTAACTACTCGCGCTGTTTTTAATGTACTGGCTCTCTCAGCTTTCCCGCTCTTTTCACAGTCCCGGCTCACTCACCTCCCGCGCTTTTTTAAATGTCCCGGCTCACTCACCTCTCGCGCTGTTTTCACTGTCCCGGCTCACTTGCCTCTCGCGCTGCATTCAATGTCACGGCTCACTCACCTCTCGCGCTGTTTTCAATTTCCTGGCTCACTCAGCTCCCGCGCTGTTTTCCCTCTCCCGGCTCACTCACCTCTCGCGCTGTTTTGAATGTCTAGGCTGACTCACCTCCCTCGCTGTTTTCACTGTCCCGGCTCACTCACATCTTGCGCTGTTTTCAATGTCCCGGCTCACTCACTTCACGCGCGTTTTTCTATGTCCCGGCTCACTCACCTCTCGCGCTGATTTCGATGTCCCGGGTCACTCACCTATCGCGATGTTGTCTCTGCCCCGGCTCACTCACCTCTTAATGTCCCGGCTCACTCACCTCTCGTGCTGTTTTCACTGTCCCTTCTGACTCAGCTTCCGCGCTGTTTTCAATGTCCCGGCATCACTCACCTCTCGCGCTGTTTTCAATGTCCCGGCTCACTCACCTCCCGCGCTGTTTTCAAGTCCCGGCTCACTCAGCTCCCGCGCTGTTTCAATGTCCCGGCTCACTCAGCTCCCACGCTGTTTTCAATGTCCCGGCTCACTCTCCACTCGCGCTGTTTTCACTGTCACTGCTCACTCACCTTCCGCACTGTTTTCACTATCCCGCCTCACTCACCTCTCGCGCTGTTTTCAATTTCCCTGCTCACTCACCTCACGCGCTGTATTCACTGTCCCGGCTCACTCACCTCTCGCGCTGTTTTTAATGTCCCGGCTCACTCACCTCTCGCGCTGTTTTTAATGTGCAGGCTCACTCAGCTCCCACGCTGTTTTCACTGTCCCGGCCACTTGCCTCTCGCGCTGATTTCAATGTCGCGACTCACTCACCTCTCGCGCTGTTTTCAATTTCCCGGCTCACTAAACTCCCGCGCTGTTTTCACTGTCCCGGCTCACTCAGCTCCCGCGCTGTTTTCACTGTCCGGGCTCACTCACCTCTCGCGCTGTTTTCAATGTCCCGGCTCACTCACCTCCCGCGCTGTTTTCACTGACACGGCTCACTCAACTGTCGCGCTATTTTTAATGTCACGGCTCACTCACATCTCGCGCTGTTTACACTGTCCCGGCTCACTCACCTCCCGCTCTGTTTTCCCCTTCCCGGCTCATTCACCTCTCGCGCTGTTTTCATTGTCACGGGTCACTCACCTCTCGCGATGTTTTCACTGTGCCGGCTAACTCACCTCCCGCGCTGTTTTCAATGTCCGGGCTCACTCACCTCTCGCGCTGTTTTCAATATCTCGGCTCACTCATCTCTCGCGCTGTTTTCAATGTCCCGGCTCACTCACCTCCCGCGCTGTTTCACTGTCCCGACTCACTCACATGTCGCGGTATTTTCAATGTCCCGGCTCACTCACCACCCGCGCTTTTTCAAATGTCCCGGCTCACTCAGCTCCCGCGCTGTTTTCAATGCCCCGGCTCACTCTCCACACGCGCTGTTTTCACTGTCCCTGCTCACTCTCCGCTTCCGCTGTTTTCACTGTCCCGGCTCACTCAGCTCTCGCGCTGTTTTCAATGTCCATGCTCACTCACCTCACGCGCTGTTTTCAATGTCCAGACTCACTCACCTCTCGCCCTTTTTACTGCGTCCCGGCTCACTCACCCCTCCCTCTATTTTCACTGTCCCGGCTCACTCTGCTCCCGCGCTATTTTCACTGTCCCGGCTCACTTGCCTCTCGCGCTGCTTTCAATGTCCCGGCTCACTCCCCTCTCGCGCTGTTTTCACTGTCCCGGCTCACTCAACTCCCGCGTTGTTTTCACTGTCCCGGCTCACTCATCTCCCGCGCTGTTTTCAATGTCCGGGCTCACTCAACTCTCGCGCTGTTTTCAATGTCACGGCTCACTCAGCTCCCGCGCTCTGTTCAATGTCCCGGCTCACGATCCGCTCGCGCTGTATTCAATGTCCCTGGTCACTCACCTCTCGCGCTGTTTACACTGTCCCGGCTCACTCACCTCCCGCTCTGTTTTCCCCTTCCCGGCTCATTCACCTCTCGCGCTGTTTTCATTGTCACGGGTCACTCACCTCTCGCGATGTTTTCACTGTGCCGGCTAACTCACCTCCCGCGCTGTTTTCAATGTCCGGGCTCACTCACCTCTCGCGCTGTTTTCAATATCTCGGCTCACTCATCTCTCGCGCTGTTTTCAATGTCCCGGCTCACTCACCTCCCGCGCTGTTTCACTGTCCCGACTCACTCACCTGTCGCGGTATTTTCAATGTCCCGGCTCACTCACCACCCGCGCTTTTTCAAATGTCCCGGCTCACTCAGCTCCCGCGCTGTTTTCAATGCCCCGGCTCACTCTCCACACGCGCTGTTTTCACTGTCCCTGCTCACTCTCCGCTTCCGCTGTTTTCACTGTCCCGGCTCACTCAGCTCTCGCGCTGTTTTCAATGTCCATGCTCACTCACCTCACGCGCTGTTTTCAATGTCCAGACTCACTCACCTCTCGCCCTTTTTACTGCGTCCCGGCTCACTCACCCCTCCCTCTATTTTCACTGTCCCGGCTCACTCTGCTCCCGCGCTATTTTCACTGTCCCGGCTCACTTGCCTCTCGCGCTGCTTTCAATGTCCCGGCTCACTCCCCTCTCGCGCTGTTTTCACTGTCCCGGCTCACTCAACTCCCGCGTTGTTTTCACTGTCCCGGCTCACTCATCTCCCGCGCTGTTTTCAATGTCCGGGCTCACTCAACTCTCGCGCTGTTTTCAATGTCACGGCTCACTCAGCTCCCGCGCTCTGTTCAATGTCCCGGCTCACGATCCGCTCGCGCTGTATTCAATGTCCCTGGTCACTCACCTCTCGCGCTGTATTCACCGTCCCGGCTCACTCACCTCTAGCGCTGTTTTCACTGTCCCGGCTCACTCAACTCCCGCGCTGTTTTCACTGTCCCGGCTCACTCATTACTCGCGCTGTTTTTAATGTTCTGGCTCTCTCAGCTTTCTCGCTCTTTTCACAGTCCCGGCTAACTCACCTCCCGCGCTTTTTTAAATGTCCCGGCTCACTCACCTCTCGCGCTGTTTTCACGGTCCCGGCTCACTTGCCTCTCGCGCTGCTTTCAATGTCACGGCTCACTCACCTCTCCCGCTGTTTTCAATTTCCCGGCTCACTCAGCTCCCGCGCTGTTTTCACTGTCCCGGCTCACGATCCGCTCGCGCTGTATTCAATGTCCCTGGTCACTCACCTCTCGCGCTGTATTCACCGTCCCGGCTCACTCACCTCTCGCGCTGTTTTCACTGTCCCGGCTCACTCAACTCCCGCACTGTTTTCACTGTCCCGGCTCACTCACCTCTCGCGCTGTTTTCACTGTCCCGGCTCACTCACTTCTCGCGCTGTTTTGAAAGTCCTGGCTCTCTCAGCTTTCCCCCTCTTTTCACAGTCCCGGCTCACTCACCTCCCGCGCATTTTTAAATGTCCCGGCTCACTCACCTCTCGCGCTGTTTTCACTGTCCCGGCTCACTTGCCTCTCGCGCTGCTTTCAATGTCACGGCTCACTCAGCTCCCGCGCTTTTTTCAATTTCCCGGCTCACTCACCTCTCGCGCTGTTTTCAACGTCCCGGCTCACTCACCTCTCGCGCTGTTTTCACTGCCCCGATTCACTCACCTCCTGCGCTGTTTTCAATGTCCCGGCTCATTCACCTCTCGCGCTGTTTTCAATGTCCCGGCTCACTCAGTTCCCGCGCTGTTTTCAATGTCCCGGCTCACTCAGCTCCCGCGCTCTGTTTAATGTCCCGGCTCACTCACCTCTCGCGCTGTCAATTTCCCGGCTCACTCACCTCCCGCGCGGTTTTCAATGTCCCGGCTCACTCACCTCTCGCGCTGTTTTCAGTGTCCAGGCTCACTCACCTCTCGCTTTGTTTTCAATGTCCAGACTCACACACCTCTCGCGCTTTTTTCTGTGTCCCGGCTCACTCACATCTCGCGCTATTTTCACTGTCCCGGCTCACTCTGCTCCCGAGCCGTTTTCACTGTCCTGGCTCACTTGCCTCTCGCGCTGCTTTCAATGTCCCGGCTCACTCACCTCTCGCGCTGATTTCAATTTCACGGCTCACTGACCCCCCGCGCTGTTTTCAATGTCCCGGCCCCCTCACCTCTCACGCTGTTTTCAATGTCCCGGCTCACTCACATCCCGCGCTGTTTTCAATGTCCCGGCTCACTCAGCTCCCGCGCTGTTTTCAATGTCCCAGCTCACTCAGCTCCCGCGCTCTGTTCAATGTCCCTGGTCACTCACCTCTCGCGCTGTATTCACCGTCCCGGCTCACTCAACTCTCGCGCTGTTTTCACTGTCCCGGCTCACTCACCTCTCGCGCTGTCTTTAACATACCTGGCTCACTCATCTCTCGCGCTGTTTTCACTGTCCCGGCTCACTGAACTCCCGCGCTGTTTTCTCTATCCCGTCTCACTCACCTCTCGCACTGTTTTCAATGTCGCGGCTCATTCTCCACTCGCGCTGTTTTCACTGTCCCGGCTCACTCACCTCTCGCGCTGTTTTCACAGTCCCGGCTCACTCACGTCTCGCGCTGTTTTCTATGTCACGGGTCACTTACCTCTCGCACTGTTTTCAATGTCCCGGCTCACTCACCTCTCGCGCTGTATTTAACATTCCCGGCTAACTCAACTCTCGCGCTGTTTTGAATGTCTAGGCTGACTCACCTCCCTCGCTGTTTTCACTGTCCCGGCTCCCTCACATCTTGCGCTGTTTTCAATGTCCCGGCTCACTCACTTCACGCGCGTTTTTCTATGTCCCGGCTCACTCACCTCTCGCGCTGATTTCGATGTCCCGGGTCACTCACCTATCGCGATGTTGTCTCTGCCCCGGCTCACTCACCTCTCGCGCTGTTTTCAATGTTCCGGCTCACTCAGCTCCCGCGCTCTGTTTAATGTCCCGGCTCACTCACCTCTCGCGCTGTCAATTTCCCGGCTCACTCACCTCCCGCGCGGTTTTCAATGTCCCGGCTCACTCACCTCTCGCGCTGTTTTCAGTGTCCAGGCTCACTCACCTCTCGCTTTGTTTTCAATGTCCAGACTCACACACCTCTCGCGCTTTTTTCTGTGTCCCGGCTCACTCACATCTCGCGCTATTTTCACTGTCCCGGCTCACTCTGCTCCCGAGCCGTTTTCACTGTCCTGGCTCACTTGCCTCTCGCGCTGCTTTCAATGTCCCGGCTCACTCACCTCTCGCGCTGATTTCAATTTCACGGCTCACTGACCCCCCGCGCTGTTTTCAATGTCCCGGCCCCCTCACCTCTCGCGCTGTTTTCAATGTCCCGGCTCACTCACATCCCGCGCTGTTTTCAATGTCCCGGCTCACTCAGCTCCCGCGCTGTTTTCAATGTCCCAGCTCACTCAGCTCCCGCGCTCTGTTCAATGTCCCTGGTCACTCACCTCTCGCGCTGTATTCACCGTCCCGGCTCACTCAACTCTCGCGCTGTTTTCACTGTCCCGGCTCACTCACCTCTCGCGCTGTCTTTAACATACCTGGCTCACTCATCTCTCGCGCTGTTTTCACTGTCCCGGCTCACTGAACTCCCGCGCTGTTTTCTCTATCCCGTCTCACTCACCTCTCGCACTGTTTTCAATGTCGCGGCTCATTCTCCACTCGCGCTGTTTTCACTGTCCCGGCTCACTCACCTCTCGCGCTGTTTTCACAGTCCCGGCTCACTCACGTCTCGCGCTGTTTTCTATGTCACGGGTCACTTACCTCTCGCACTGTTTTCAATGTCCCGGCTCACTCACCTCTCGCGCTGTATTTAACATTCCCGGCTAACTCAACTCTCGCGCTGTTTTGAATGTCTAGGCTGACTCACCTCCCTCGCTGTTTTCACTGTCCCGGCTCACTCACATCTTGCGCTGTTTTCAATGTCCCGGCTCACTCACTTCACGCGCGTTTTTCTATGTCCCGGCTCACTCACCTCTCGCGCTGATTTCGATGTCCCGGGTCACTCACCTATCGCGATGTTGTCTCTGCCCCGGCTCACTCACCTCTCGCGCTGTTTTTAATGTCCCGGCTCACTCACCTCTCGTGCTGTTTTCACTGTCCCTTCTGACTCAGCTTCCGCGCTGTTTTCAATGTCCCGGCATCACTCACCTCTCGCGCTGTTTTCAATGTCCCGGCTCACTCACCTCCCGCGCTGTTTTCAAGTCCCGGCTCACTCAGCTCCCGCGCTGTTTCAATGTCCCGGCTCACTCAGCTCCCACGCTGTTTTCAATGTCCCGGCTCACTCTCCACTCGCGCTGTTTTCACTGTCACTGCTCACTCACCTTCCGCACTGTTTTCACTATCCCGCCTCACTCACCTCTCGCGCTGTTTTCAATTTCCCTGCTCACTCACCTCACGCGCTGTATTCACTGTCCCGGCTCACTCACCTCTCGCGCTGTTTTTAATGTCCCGGCTCACTCACCTCTCGCGCTGTTTTTAATGTGCAGGCTCACTCAGCTCCCACGCTGTTTTCACTGTCCCGGCCACTTGCCTCACGCGCTGTTTTCAATGTCCAGACTCACTCACCTCTCGCCCTTTTTACTGCGTCCCGGCTCACTCACCCCTCCCTCTATTTTCACTGTCCCGGCTCACTCTGCTCCCGCGCTATTTTCACTGTCCCGGCTCACTTGCCTCTCGCGCTGCTTTCAATGTCCCGGCTCACTCCCCTCTCGCGCTGTTTTCACTGTCCCGGCTCACTCAACTCCCGCGTTGTTTTCACTGTCCCGGCTCACTCATCTCCCGCGCTGTTTTCAATGTCCGGGCTCACTCAACTCTCGCGCTGTTTTCAATGTCACGGCTCACTCAGCTCCCGCGCTCTGTTCAATGTCCCGGCTCACGATCCGCTCGCGCTGTATTCAATGTCCCTGGTCACTCACCTCTCGCGCTGTATTTACCGTCCCGGCTCACTCACCTCTAGCGCTGTTTTCACTGTCCCGGCTCACTCAACTCCCGCGCTGTTTTCACTGTCCCGGCTCACTCATTACTCGCGCTGTTTTTAATGTCCTGGCTCTCTCAGCTTTCTCGCTCTTTTCACAGTCCCGGCTAACTCACCTCCCGCGCTTTTTAAAATGTACCGGCTCACTCACCTCTCGCGCTGTTTTCACTGTCCCGGCTCACTTGCCTCTCGCGCTGCTTTCAATGTCACGGCTCACTCACCTCTCCCGCTGTTTTCAATTTCCCGGCTCACTCAGCTCCCGCGCTGTTTTCACTGTCCCGGCTCACGATCCGCTCGCGCTGTATTCAATGTCCCTGGTCACTCACCTCTCGCGCTGTATTCACCGTCCCGGCTCACTCACCTCTCGCGCTGTTTTCACTGTCCCGGCTCACTCAACTCCCGCACTGTTTTCACTGTCCCGGCTCACTCACCTCTCGCGCTGTTTTCACTGTCCCGGCTCACTCACTTCTCGCGCTGTTTTGAAAGTCCTGGCTCTCTCAGCTTTCCCCCTCTTTTCACAGTCCCGGCTCACTCACCTCCCGCGCTTTTTTAAATGTCCCGGCTCACTCACCTCTCGCGCTGTTTTCACTGTCCCGGCTCACTTGCCTCTCGCGCTGCTTTCAATGTCACGGCTCACTCAGCTCCCGCGCTTTTTTCAATTTCCCGGCTCACTCACCTCTCGCGCTGTTTTCAACGTCCCGGCTCACTCACCTCTCGCGCTGTTTTCACTGCCCCGATTCACTCACCTCCTGCGCTGTTTTCACTGTCCCGGCTCACTCACCTCTCGCGCTGTTTGCACTGTCCCGGCTCACTCACCTCTCGCGCTGTTTTAATGTCCCGGCTCACTCACCTATCGCGCTGTTTTCACAGTCCCGGCTCACTCACCTCCCGCGCTGTTTTCAATGTCCCGGCTCACTCGCCTCTCGCGCTGTTTTGAATGTCCTGGCTGACTCACCTCCCTCGCTGTTTTCACTGGCCCGGCTCACTCACCTCTCGCGCTGTTTTTAATGTCCCGGCTCACTCACCTCTCGCGCTATTTTCACTGTCCCGGCTCACTCTGCACCCGCGCTGTTTTCCTGTCACGGCTCACTTGCCTCTCGAGCTTCTTTCAATGTCCCGGCTCACTCACCTCACGCGCTGTTTTCAATTTCCAGGCTCACTCACCTCCCGCGCTGTTTCCACTGTCCCGACTCACTTGCCTCTCGCGCTGCTTTCAATGTCACGGCTCACTCACCTCTCACGCTGTTTTCAATTTCACGGCTCACTCAGCTCCCGCGCTGTTTTCACTGTCCCGGCTTACTCACCTCTCGCGCTGTTTACACTGTCCCAGCTCATTCACATCCCGCGCTGTTTTCAATGTCCCGGCTCACTCAGCTCCCGCGCTGTTTTCAATGTCCCGGCTCACTCAGCTCCCGCGCTCTGTTCAATGCCCCGGCTCACGATCCGCTCGCGCTGTATTCAATGTCCCTGGTCACTCACCTCTCGCGCTGTATTCACCGTCTCGGCTGACTCACGTCTCGCGCTGTTTTCACTGTCCCGGCTCACTCAACTCCCGCGCTGTTTTCACTGTCACGGCTCACTCACCTCTCGCGCTGTTTTCACTGTCCCGGCTCACTCACTTCTCACGCGGTTTTTAATGTCCTGGCTCTCTCAGCTTTCCCGCTCTTTTCACAGTCCCGGCTCACTCACCTCCCGCGCTTTTTTAAATGTCCCGGCTCACTCACCTCTCGCGCTGTTTTCAATTTCCCGGCTCATTCACCTCCCGCGCTGTTTTCAATGTCCCGGCTCACTCACCTCTCGCGCTGTCTTTAACCGTCCCGGCTCACTCACCTTTCGCGCTGTTTTCACTGTCCCGGCTCACTCATTTCTCGCGCTGTTTTTAATGTCCCGGCTCACTCACCTCTCGCGCTGTTTTCACAGTCCCGGCTCACTCACCTCCCGCGCTGTTTTCAATGTCCCGACTCACTCACCTCTCGCGCTGATTTCAATGTCCAGGCTCACTCACCTCCCGCGCTGTTTTCAAGTCCCGGCTCACTCAGCTCCCGCGCTGTTTTCAATGTCCCGGCTCACTCAGCTCCCGCGCTGTTTTCAATGACTCGGCTCACTCTCCACACGCGCTGTTTTCACTGTCAATGCTCACTCTCCGCTCCCGCTGTTTTCACTGTCCCGACTCACTCACCTATCCCGCTGTTTTCACTGTCCCGGCTCACTTGCCTCTCGCGCTTTTTTCAATTTCCCGGCTCACTCAACTCCCGCGCTGTTTTCACTGTCCCGGCTCACTCACCTTCTTGATGTTTTCACTGTCCCTGCTCACTCACCTCTCGCGCTGTTTTCAACGTCCCGGTTCACTCACCTCTCGCGCTGTTTTCACTGTCCCGATTCACTCACCTCCTGCGATGTTTTCAATGTCCCTGCTCATTCACCTCTCGCGCTGTTTTCAATGTCCCGGCTCACTCAGCTCCCGCGCTCTGTTTAATGTCCCGGCTCACTCACTTCTCGCGCTGTCAATTTCCCGGCTCACTCACCTCCCGCGCGGTTTTCAATGTCGCGGCTCACTCACCTCTCGCGCTGTTTTCAGTGTCCAGGCTCACTCAACTCCCGCGCTGTTTTCAATGTCCCGGCTCACACAGCTCCCGCGCTGTATTCAATGTCCCGGCTCACTCTCCGCTCGCGCTGTTTTCACTGTCACTGCTCACTCTCCGCTCCCGCTGTTTTCACTGGCCCGACTAACTCACCTCTCACTTTGTTATCTATGTCCCGGCTCTCACAAGTCCCGCGATGTTTTCACTGTCCCGGCTCACTCAGCTGTCGCGCTATTTTCAATGTCCCGGCTCACTCACATCTCGCGCTGTTTTCACTGTCCCGGCTCACTCACCTATCGCGCTGTTTTCACTGTCCCGGCTCACTCACCTCTCGCGCTGTTTTCTATGTCACGGGTCACTCACCTCTCGCGCTGTTTTCAATGTCCCGGCTCACTCACCTCTCGCGCTGTATTTAACATTCCCGGCTCACTCAACGCCCGCGCTGTTTTCACTATCCCGGCTCACTTACCTCTCGCACTGTTTTCAATGTGCCGGCTCATTCTCCACTCGCGCTGTTTTCACTGTCCCGGCTCACTTGACGAATGTGATATAAAATAGTTACTTTAGAGATACTAGTTAATGTAATGTAGAAATAAGCCACTTTGATTCTTTTAGTTAGGGACAAAGGAATTTGGGACCGCATGGAAAAAGCAGGAAGAGGTGTGTCTATAAGAGTGAGGATGCATTGATAGGGGCCAGAGAAAGGGATTGGAAGTGAGCCAATCAGAATGGATTAAACAGGTGAGGAGGGACCTAGGCTGACCTATGTCCGTCGAGTATGTGAAACTTGATACCATTTGAACTGATTTTGCAGAGATCCCTTTGTCTGTTAGTTCAGTCGTTTTCTGGAGTGTAAGAGGCAGGACGTCCTGTTACATTCTGTAAGATGATTAAGCTTGCAAGCTAAATAAATAACTTCTGTTTACGTGCGAATCCGTCTCAACTTTTATTGAGGCCAGACTGACAGAGAAAGAAAATAGGAGATCTACATTTGGTGCCGAAAACCGGGATTTCTCAGGGCGATCCTGTTCCAACTGCGAAATCAGAATTAGACTGATTATGAACAGGAGGACGGGGAACAAAGGGCCCTCAATGTAGAAATGGAAAACGACCAGCATTGATTGTTCCCCTCTTCTTATCGTCTGATTAGTCTGGTCACTCGCGGTTGGCACAGAAAGACCGCCTCGACGAAATCACAGGTCAGTCTGGGGATAAGAACTTTAATTGTGAGTTAATTCGGCTGGGGAAGGCTATATTGTTGATGTAACATTTAAGATAAATGGTTCAACTTTAATTGTGAGTTAATTCGGCTGGGGAAGGCTATATTGTTGATGTAACATTTAAGATAAATGGTTCAACTTTAATTGTGAGTTAATTCGGCTGGGGAAGGCTATATTGTTGATGTAACATTTAAGATAAATGGTTCAACTTTAATTGAGAGTTAATTTGGCTGGGTTATGTTATGAGGGGTAGATGTAACATTTGAAATTGAAACAAATGGTTCACCTCTATATGTCTGTGTGTTAAAAATATAGTTGATTAAGTTAAAGAATTTTCCTTGGACTGTAGTGGCGAAAAAACGCAGTTCCAAGGACTAGTTGAGATTGTGGGAAATTCCTTGGATAGCACAAATGATCCAGGCATGCCACTGCAAATATTATGTGATAAGTATCCGGACAAAGCTAAAGACTTTAGAAAATTGTCAGCACAGTTAAGAACTAAAATGGGAGATGAATGGCCACTAGGGGGAACCAAAGACCTAGAAATGGTTAAGAAAATCCAGGGACTGATATGGAAAAAAAATCAAAGTATGAAAACTAAAGAATTAATTGGATTATGGAGGCAATATTGTCAAGAGGAAAAAGATAAGATTATGTTGTCCAGCTGGCAGGATAATGCACTTAAAATGGGGATTTCAATTAGTGAACAGGGTAACCTAAAAACATTACAAATCTTGAAAAAGGAATGTGCATTTAAAAAAAGAGCAAATAGAGACAGGAAGGACCCGGGTCACACAAGAGGTGAACTACGTAGTTCAATGGCTGGCCTTGAATTGTCAGAAGAAGAAAAATTCAATAAGTCGGAAAAGTCAGTAGAAATTCCGTCTGCACCCATAGTATGGTCTGCGCTCATTCCAGAACCACCAGAGTACAATAATATATACCCAGCCATTGCTCCCCAGATTTCAAATATGCCAGAAACTCAAGCCCTTTTGGGTGATAGTGTGGGTCCTGTTTTACCAACTTCACAACCGAAAGAGCAAAAGGAACTTTGTCCCACAAGCCCAGTTAGCTCTAGGACAAGATCTCGGACAGCAAGAGAGGGGCTTGAAGCTCACCAGAAACAATTAAGCATATCACCTCAGTCTCCCCAAACTAAGGAGAAATCACAAGAGTTGGGAACAAAGAAAGCTGAAACAACTTCGGTTGAAGAGAAAGAACTCCCCCTAGTGACAGGGAGAGACGTTGAAGTCTTGGAACAACCAGGGGAAATACCTAGAGTGCCCCCTGGTGACATTCGGAGACAATTACCGATTAGGAAGATGAGAAACCCCGATCCAGGGACGGCGGCTGCAAACCCCACAATAGACGTTTACTTCCCATGGACACCCAGTGAGATGATGGCTATTATGACTACAATCCCAGATAGAAAAAAATCTCCTGCTGCCTTTGTGGATTCATTGAGAACTACTATCTCAATTTATCAAGCTGATTCAAGGGACCTCTGGGCCCTAGTTCAGCAGATTCTAACCCCAGCAGAGTACCGCACTTGTCTTAACCACCTGAATTATGCTAGTCATGCCGCACTCCAGCAGGCCTATGCGTTAGACGACGATAGAAGGACACAGATCTTAAATGCGTTGAATAGCACATTTCAAAGGCCCATAAATCTTTCTGTTATCTTAGACCTAAAACCTAAGAAGAATGAAGACCCAGAGGAATTTCTGGGGCGTTTTAATGAAATCTACCGGGGGCAGTCAGGCGATTTGCTGTATCAAAATGGTCAGAATTCCCCTCAATACTGTGCTATGTTAATGCATTGCCTACCACCTTCTGTGGTTACTGCTGTGAAATGTAATAACATGAATTGGACGGAGAACGACCCTTCCCAGATGGCAAGGGCAGTCAGATTTTACTGGAAGGAGGGTGTAGGCCCAGAAGGAGGCTCAGTTACAAAGGTTACTACTGAGTATGTAATGAAAAAGGATGATCTGCGACCCCAACAAGGGGCAGAAATGGTAGTTTACCAGCAGGAGCCCCAATATAGTGACTTTGGGTGGGTGGATCAGCGAAGAGGGGGATACCAAACCCACCCAAAAGGACCCTCACCCCATTTTTATGGTCCACTGAATGAATCAACAGCTCTACAACCGCAGCCCCCTCTGAGGGGCCATTGGTCTACTGGAAGACGAGGCCGGGGCAGATATAGAGGGAACGATGGATGTTTTAATTGCGGCCGTGTAGATCACTGGCAACAGGAATGCCCCTTTAAAAGACAGACAGTAGAAGGAGATTATCCGACCCAAAGGAGAGGGTACCCACCAAGGGGAGGACAGATGAGATACACTGACTTCTCCCAGGAAAACCCTTTCCCAACACAGGATTGACTAGCTAATTTAGCCATAAGGACTCTCCAATCCGACAGGGAACCTATTATCTCTCTGCAGATAGGAGATCAACATCACTCATTTGTCATCGACACAGGGGCAGCGATGTCTTCTGTGCAATCAACACTTAAATTACCAATATCCGACCACACGCAGCAATTATCAGGGTTCCAAGGACAGGTGTGTGAGTATCCTATTTCTGAACCTGTGACAGTCACTTACGAGAATACGTCTGCAGAACATCAGTTTGTAGTGACTACTGGATTGGACTGTAACTTGTTGGCCCGAGATTTACTGTGTATCTTCCAGCTACAGCTAGAATGCGGAGATGAGGGGGTAACGGTTACATCATGGAGGATGAGACAACAGTGCTATATTTCTATCACCCCCCAGTGGTGGACGTTAGACATTGAACAGTCACTGCATCACGTTACCCTGGACTATGACAGAACTGGACGAAACAGGGAGTTGGAGGACAAATACCGGTCATTACTTGAGGCCGAATGGCCAGTCAAGGTTACAGCCACAGTCACGGGAAAAGAAGGTACAGCCGATTTTGTTACAATATCACCACATTTATGGCCACAGTCAGCTTCGGTAAGCCCTCACATTACACGTCAGGTCTATGACCCGTACCATGCCAGGGATATGGGACGAATGGTCAGGAGGGCAGTGGATCATTCAGATCCAACAGACTACACACTTCAAGCCATGCCAGACGGCACTACCATAAAATATTTTGAGGTCCCTGAAACGATTAACACTCGACTGCAGCATCACAGGGGACATGATGTGTTGGAATATGTCAATCCACAGGTCTGGGCGGAATACCCATCACAAGTGGGAAAGACAAATGTTACACCTATCAAGGTAATGATTAAGGACCATGCAAAGCTACCTTCCATTCGGCAATACCCCCTCAAATCTCAAGCTGCTCCATCAATAGATAAATTAATTCAAGAACTATTGAAACAGGGTATTTTGGTCCCTTGCCAATCAGAATGTAACACCCCCATACTTGCTGTGCCTAAACCAGCCAAACCAGACCAGTACCGATTAGTACAGGATTTACGTTCAATCAATGCCATCGCACAGCCGTTAAATGCTCTCGTCCCTAACCCTGCCCACATACTGGCTCAAATTCCAGCACAAGCCCGGGTCTTCGCCGTAATTGACCTTCAGCACGCCTTCTTTGCCCTCCCACTTGCGACTGAAAGTCAATATTTGTTTGCCTTCACTTACAATGGGCAGCAGTATACCTGGACCCGACTGCCACAGGGGTTTGTCAATTCCCCTACACTCTTCTCCAGATGTTTGCAGACCCAACTCCAGGCCTTGACATTGGAGCGTGGTTCCACTCTAGTGCAGTATGTAGATGACATATTGGTGGCAAGTCCTGACGAGCCCAGTAACAGGGATGATGTGATCCAATTACTGAACCACCTATCCTCGTTGGGTTATGTTGTTTCACAAGCAAAGGTCTTGGTGGCTCAGAGAAAAGTTAAGTTCTTAGGAGTTTTACTTACAGCCACAGAAAGAAGTCTCGACCCCAGTAGGATTGAACCAATATGCCAATTCCCTGCCCCTACAATAGCCAAAGAGGTTCGTCATTGGCTGGGTATGGTGAATTATTGTCGGCAGTGGATACCAAACATCGCTGTCTATACAAAGCTGCTGACACCTTAAACGAGTAAAGAGGGAAACTTTACTCTCACCACCGAGGCAGTCGAGGCCTTCCGTTGCCTGAAACAGGCCTTGCTACAAGCACCGGCCCTCGGTAGGCCCCTATACGACCGACCATTCCAGATATACTGTACCGTTCTGGAAGGATGTTCAACAGCGGTACTCACTCAGAAACATGGGGACAAGCACCGGCCCGTAGCATATTACTCTTCCAAACTGGACCCAGTGGCGTTGGGTCACCCTGTTTGCACCCAGATCCTGGCAGCGATATACAATAGTTTGCAAGCTGCTGCCAACATCACTCTACAACAGGATATTATGGTGTATAGCTCCCACTCGGTAATCGCACTATTGGGGCAACTGCAGACTCAGCATCTTACCGCAGCTCGTCAGAATAGGTATGAAATATACCTTTTGAACAATCCACGTCTGACATTTAAATATTGTACCACTATCAATCCAGCCTGTTTTCTTAGCGGTCCCCCGGTCCATGAGGATGCGCCTGGTCACGACTGTTTAGCCTTGATTCAGGAAACTACAACAATAAGGGACGATCTGAGTGATATTCCGTTAGAACAACCTGACATGATTATGTATGTTGATGGCAGTGCATTAGTAAGCCCCACTGGCCGGAGACTGTCCGGTTATGCAATCATAGATCAGGATGGTCTGATTTTAGAAGCAGCAGCTTTCCAGACCCCTTACTCAGCACAACAAGCTGAACTTTTTGCCCTCACCCGTGCATGTATACTTGGGGGAGGTCGCCGGGTGAATATCTACACTGACTCCCGATATGCTTTCGGGGTAGTTCATGACTTCGGACAACTCTGGAAGAATAGGGGATTCCTTACCTCGGCTGGTACAGAAATATCCAACCGGGGTTTAGTTAATGACCTACTGCAGGCCCTCCTTCTGCCAGCGCAGATTTCCGTTATTAAATGCGCTGCCCACACGAATGGTACAACCCCAGTTGACGTTGGTAATGAACGAGCAGATCGTGCAGCGCGCACAGCCGCACAAATTCAGCAAGTGATGGTGCCTAAAATGTTAAGTCAGACTAAACGATCTACTATGAATGTGTCTGCTTCTGACAAGCCAATGCCAACCATCCAAGACGTCATAAGGTTACAGGAGGACGCTCCTGAGAGTGATAAACAAATGTGGAAACGGTTAGGTTGTACATATGATTCTGTTTCCTCTTTATGGACCACGCCTGCACATCAGACTTGTATGTCTGATGTGCTGGCTTTATGGGTCATCGAATGTGTACACTTTGCAACTCATTGTGGGGCTCGGGGGACTACTGATTTGTTGCTGGACACTTGGTGGCACCCTAAAATGCAGGAGTTGGCCCAAAGTATCAGTAATCGGTGTTTGATTTGTCAGCAATATAACACCGGAAAAGGTATCCCTTGTGGGAAGGGGCAAACCCCGTTGCCCAGTGGTCCCTTTGAGACGCTCCAAATGGATTACATTGAGTTGGAAAGGTGTCAATGTTACAAATATGTTTTGGTCATTGTGGATGTGTTCAGCAGATGGGTCGAGGCGTATCCGACTATCGATAATAAAGCTGCTACTGTGGTTAAAGTCTTGATGAGGGAAATCATTCCCCGGTACGGTATACCAGCTCAGTTAAGTTCTGATAATGGGCCTCATTTTATTGGACAAATTAACAAGGAGTTTTGCTCCCAGTTGGGCATACGCCAGCAGTTACACTGTGCTTACAGACCGCAGGCAGCCGGGTTGGTTGAAAGACACAATCAGACCCTCAAAACTAAATTGGCTAAATTAAGAGCAGACACGGGACTGACATGGCTTAAGTTGCTCCCCGTTGCCCTCTTCCAGCTGCGGGTTACACCTGCGGGACCAGCCCGGCTCTCTCCCGCCGAGATTCTCTATGGCAGGCCTCTTAGAACTCCTTGGAGCCTGCAGGTTCCCAGACGGGTTCAGTTTCATCAGATGACTGAGGAAATGACCACCTATGTTCTGGCCCTTACGCAAGTGCTCAAGGAACTCCATGGCCAGGTCCGCGCGGCTCACCAGCCATTGCCCCCAGTACCTAGCTCACTTTCAGTCCAGCCCGGTAGTTATGTAATGGTCAAAAATTGGACTAGGAAGGGGTCGGAGCCGCGATGGGACGGGCCCTTCCAAGTTCTCCTTGCCACCCCCACAGCAGTTAAAGTGGAGGGGCGAAGTGCTTGGGTCCACCTACATCACTGTAAATTGAGCCCATCTCCACTACTGTAAAAGGTCGGATACTAACCTGCCTCCCTTCTCCAGTGCTATTTTACAGGTGTGGAGCATGATGGAGTGGCTACGCATCGTCTGTCTGATATTTGGCCTCACTTCGCTTGGCGTGTTATTGGCGATGGACATGGAAAAGGGGAATATTATGTATCTGTGTAGCCCCAACCAATCTACAAGGATACATCACCTATGCACAGGTGATGTTCTTCACTGCCCCCATATACGAGGACATGGTATCGACTCATGGAAGGTCATCAAAGTTAAGAAGAATGCGGGAGTCATGAAGCAGCTGCACCGGTCCCGGCGATGGGAAGGGAACATTATATGGACATTGCCTTGTTTTTGGAATACATGTAAATTTGATTTTGGATGTGTTAAAAGTGGTACAATAAAGGTAACATCAAGCTGTCAGAAGAGTGTAGGAAGAGACCATGAGAAAGAGAAAGGGACTAGAGAGAGGACGGGGCGTGTGAGAAGGGAAGTACAGCTAGAACGTAGGTTACCGGGAGATACACTTAAGTTAATTAAAGGCCAAACTGAGGAAAACCCGGGTAGTATGAATCTCTTCTACCAGATTTACCACCGTCTGTATGGCCAGGGACGGGTTGTCTGCTACCCAAACCCCGCAGCGGTGTCTCGGTTATTTTCTGTTTCACCGCTTTGGGGCACTCCCCAAACGGTGGTTCATTGTCAGCGTTCCGAGCCATTGCCCGAGCACGTCACTCTTCCTTACGATCCGGATTCAGCACCACCGGCTATTTGCCTTCCCCTCCCTCGGGATAATTCCCATTCACAGTACGATAGGCTGCGACGGTGGAGGGCGTACATACCTAGCCACTTCACTCCCAATAGGGATTCCCGGTCGTACGAGAATTGCTTCAGCAGTGAAGGATATGGCTGTTTGCTGGTAGAGGTGGACACAAATATAACATGTCTGTTTCCCACCTGTACGGACAGGAGGTGCCATATCATCAGGCGTCTGGCCAATGCGTTTGTTATAGCACCACTTGCGTTCCATTGAACGCTGGCCTCCAGCTCCTTTGTGGCTGGGCGAATGTCTCTCATATCACTGTCGGGAATAGGGCTTTCCGCATTGCTGGGCGGCCCGAATGGGCATTTCAAAATTGGATAAACTGGGCTACTGGGAGGTCCTTACGCAACCGATATACTGATTGTGATGCTAGTCTCCACACGGAACAAGGATACTACTTTTTATTTAATGGTACGGCGACCAACGTTTTGTCACCCCCATTGCCCCGCCGAATTGCTATAGGGACTCTAGTCCCTACCACAGTCCCCTGCCCTTCGGCGTGGAACCTGCATAATCAGTTAGCACGCCGGGCAGTCTCTGCTGAATTTTGCGAGAACTGGAAAAAACCTCAGGTTCTTGCACCCAACCGGGGCCACTCAGCCGGGTGGGGCATTCTGAGCGTATTGACACTGGGAGGTGTGGGGGGTTCCTTGGCTGTTAGTGATCGGAATTATTTTATTTGCGGCCTTACCCTTTTGGGAAATGAAACCTTGGGAGCCCTCGGGGCAATAACTAAGGAGTTGTCTCAGCTACGGTTGTTTGCAATGCAGAACCGGTATGCTCTTGACTATCTTCTGGCCCGTGAGGGTGGGGTATGCGCCATAGTACAGGGCAAGTGTATTATGGGTGTTCAAGACTTGACCGCTAACATCACTAAATTTATGGATCGCATACGGGATCACTTGGACGGGATGCAGGATCCTGGCTCTTGGGGTAACTGGGGATTTGGAGGATGGAAGGACTGGTTGATAAATATGGCCATGTATCTAGTGGTAGCTATCGGCTGCATCTTTGTGGGTCTGGCCATCCTTAAATGTGTGATGGGTAAAATGCGGGGTGCACTGGATCAGATCACCGCCCCAATCACCGAGAAAAAAAATTTAACTGTTAAAATCCATGAGGGTGAAGCAGATGAAGGGGGGCTAAGACAGGAATTGGAAATGCAGCGACGAATCTTTTTAGATGAGGAACCGTAGCTATAGATTGGATAGTTCGGTTATCATGGAATGATAAAAGGAGGGAATGACGAATGTGATATAAAATAGTTACTTTAGAGATACTAGTTAATGTAATGTAGAAATAAGCCACTTTGATTCTTTTAGTTAGGGACAAAGGAATTTGGGACCGCATGGAAAAAGCAGGAAGAGGTGTGTCTATAAGAGTGAGGATGCATTGATAGGGGCCAGAGAAAGGGATTGGAAGTGAGCCAATCAGAATGGATTAAACAGGTCAGGAGGGACCTAGGCTGACCTATGTCCGTCGAGTATGTGAAACTTGATACCATTTGAACTGATTTTGCAGAGATCCCTTTGTCTGTTAGTTCAGTCGTTTTCTGGAGTGTAAGAGGCTGGACGTCCTGTTACATTTCTGTAAGATGATTAAGCTTGCAAGCTAAATAAATAACTTCTGTTTACGTGCGAATCCGTCTCAACTTTTATTGAGGCCAGACTGACAGAGAAAGAAAATAGGAGATCTACACACTCACCTCTCGCGCTGTTTTCACTGTCCCGGCTCACTCACCTCTCGCGCTGTTTTTAATGTCCCGGCTCACTCACCTATCGCGCTGTTTTTACAGTCCCGGCTAACTCACCTCCCGCGGTGTTTTCAATCTCCCGGCTCACTCACCTCTCGCGCTGTTTTCACTGTCCCGGCTCACTCACCTCTCGCGCTGTTTTTAATGTCCCGGCTCACTCACCTCTCGCGCTATTTTCACTGTCCCGTCTCACTCTGCACCCGCGCTGTTTTCCCTTTTACGGCTCACTTGCCTCTCGCGCTTCTTTCAATGCCCCGGCTCACTCACCTCCCGCGCTGTTTTCACTGTCCCGGCTCACTTGCCTCTCGCGCTGCTTTCAATGTCACGGCCCAGTCACCTCTCGCGTTGTTTTCAATTTCCCGGCTCACTCAGCTCCTGCTCTGTTTTCACTGTCTCAGCTCAATTAACTCCCGCGCTGTTTTCAGTGTCCCGGCTCACTCACCTCTCTCGCAGTTTTCAATGTCCCGGCTCACTCAGCTCCCCCGCTTGTTCAATGTCCCGGCTCACGCTCTGCTCGCGCTGTATTCCATGTTCCGTGTCACTCACCTCGCGCGCTGTTTTCACTGTCCCGGCTCACTCACTTCTCGCGCTGTTTTTAATGTCCCGGCTCTCTCAGCTTTCCAGCTGTTTTCACAGTCCCGGCTCACTCACCACCCGCGCTTTTTCAAATGTCCCGGTTCACTCAGCTCCCGTGCTGTTTTCAATGCCGCGGCTCACTCTCCACACGCGCTGTTTTCACTGTCACTGCTCACTCTCCGCTGCCGCTGTTTTCACTGTCCCGACTAACTCACCTCTCCCGCTGTTTTCACTGTCCTGTCTCCCGCACCTATCGGGCTGTTTTCACTGTCACGACTCACTCACCTCTCGCGCTGTTTTCAATGTCCATGCTCACTCACCTCACGCGCTGTTTTCAATGTCCAGACTCACTCACCTCTCGCGCTTTTTTCTGTGTCCCGGCTCACTCACATCCCTCGCTGTTTTCAATGTTCAGGCTCACTCAGCTCCCGCGCTGTTTTCAATGTTCAGGCTCACTCAGCTCCCGCGCTGTTTTCAATGTCCCGGCTCACTCAGCTCCCCCGCTCTGTTCAATGTCCCGGCTCACGCTCCGCTCGCGCTGTATTCTATGTCCCGGGTCACTTACCTCTCGCGCTGTTTTCACCATCCCGGCTCACTCACCTCTCGCGCTGTTTTCACTGTCCCGTCTCACTCACTTCTCGCGCTGTTTTTAATGTCCCGGCTCTCTCAGCTTTCCCGCTGTTTTCACAGTCCCGACTCACACACCACCCGCGCTTTTTCAAATGTCCCGACTCACTCACCTATCGCGCTGTTTTCAATGTCCCGGCTCACTCACATACCGCGCTGTTTTCAATGACCTGGCTCACTCAGCTCCCGTGCTGTTTTCAATGTCCCGACTCACTCAGCTCCCGCGCTGTTTTCACTGTCCCGGCTCACTCATCTCTCGCTTTGTTTTCAATGTCCAGACTCACACACCTCTCGCGCTTTTTTCTGTGTCCCGGCTCACTCACCTCTCGCGCTGTTTTAAATTTCCTGGATAACTCACCTCCCTCACTGTTTTCACTGTCCCGGCTCACTCACCTCTCGCGCTGTTTTTAATGTCCCGGCTCACTCACCTCTCGCGCTATTTTCACTGTCCCGGCTCACTCTGCACCCACGCTGTTTTCCCTGTTACGGCTCACTTGCCTCTCGCGCTTCTTTCAATGCCCCGGCTCACTCACCTCTCGCGCTGTTTTCAATTTCCCGGCTCACTCACCTCCCGCGCTGTTTTCACTGTCCCGGCTCACTTGCCTCTCGCGCTGCTTTCAATGTCACGGCCCACTCCCTCTCGCGCTGTTTTCAATTTCCCGGCTCACTCAGCTCCCGCGCTGTTTTCACTGTCTCAGCTCACTTACCTCCCGCGCTGTTTTCAGTGTCCCGGCTCACTCACCTCTCTCGCTGTTTTCAATGTCCCGGCTCACTCAGCTCCCCCGCTTGTTCAATGTCCCGGCTCACGCTCTGCTCGCGCTGTATTCCATGTTCCGTGTCACTCACCTCGCGCGCTGTTTTCACTGTCCCGGCTCACTCACTTCTCGCGCTGTTTTTAATGTCCCGTCTCTCTCAGCTTTCCAGCTGTTTTCACAGTCCCGGCTCACTCACCACCCGCGCTTTTTCAAATGTCCCGGCTCACTCAGCTCCCGCGCTGTTTTCAATGCCGCGGCTCACTCTCCACACGCACTGTTTTCACTGTCACTGCTCACTCTCCGCTGCCGCTGTTTTCACTGTCCCGACTAACTCACCTCTCCCGCTGTTTTCACTGTCCTGTCTCCCGCACCTATCGGGCTGTTTTCACTGTCCCGACTCACTCACCTCTCGCGCTGTTTTCAATGTCCATGCTCACTCACCTCACGCGCTGTTTTCAATGTCCAGACTCACTCACCTCTCGCGCTTTTTTCTGTGTCCCGGCTCACTCACATCCCTCGCTGTTTTCAATGTTCAGGCTCACTCAGCTCCCGCGCTGTTTTCAATGTCCCGGCTCACTCAGCTCCCCCGCTCTGTTCAATGTCCCGGCTCACGCTCCGCTCGCGCTGTATTCTATGTCCCGGGTCACTTACCTCTCGCGCTGTTTTCACCATCCCGGCTCACTCACCTCTCGCGCTGTTTTCACTGTCCCGGATCACTCACTTCTCGCGCTGTTTTTAATGTCCCGGCTCTCTCAGCTTTCCCGCTGTTTTCATAGTCCCGACTCACACACCACCCGCGCTTTTTCAAATGTCCCGGCTCACTCACCTATCGCGCTGTTTTCAATGTCCCGGCTCACTCACATACCGCGCTGTTTTCAATGACCTGGCTCACTCAGCTCCCGTGCTATTTTCAATGTCCCGACTCACTCATCTCCCGCGCTGTTTTCACTGTCCCGGCTCACTCACCTCTCGCTTTGTTTTCAATGTCCAGACTCACACACCTCTCGCGCTTTTTTCTGTGTCCCGGCTCACTCACCTCTCGCGCTGTTTTGAATTTCCTGGCTGACTCACCTCCCTCACTGTTTTCACTGTCCCGGCTCACTCACCTCTCGCGCTGTTCTTAATGTCCCGGCTCACTCACCTCTCGCGCTATTTTCACTGTCCCGGCTCACTCTGCACCCGCGCTGTTTTCCCTGTTACGGCTCACTTGCCTCTCGCGCTTCTTTCAATGCCCCGGCTCACTCACCTCTAGCGCTGTTTTCAATTTCCGGGCTCACCCACCACTCGCGCTGTTTTCACTTTCATTGCTCACTCACCTTCCGCACTGTTTTCACTATCCCGCCTCACTCACCTCTCGCGCTGTTTTCAATTTCCCGGCTCACTCACCTCCCGCGCTGTTTTCACTGTCCCGGCTCACTTGCCTCTCGCACTGCTTTCAATGTCACGGCCCACTCACCTCTCGCGCTGTTTTCAATTTCCCGGCTCACTCAGCTCCCGCGCTGTTTTCACTGTCTCAGCTCACTTACCTCCCGCGCTGTTTTCAGTGTCCCGGCTCACTCACCTCTCTCGCTGTTTTCAATGTCCCGGCTCACTCAGCTCCCCCGCTTGTTCAATGTCCCGGCTCACGCTCTGCTCGCGCTGTATTCCATGTTCCGTGTCACTCACCTCGCGCGCTGTTTTCACTGTCCCGGCTCACTCACTTCTCGCGCTGTTTTTAATGTCCCGTCTCTCTCAGCTTTCCAGCTGTTTTCACAGTCCCGGCTCACTCACCACCCGCGCTTTTTCAAATGTCCCGGCTCACTCAGCTCCCGCGCTGTTTTCAATGCCGCGGTTCACTCTCCACACGCGCTGTTTTCACTGTCACTGCTCACTCTCCGCTGCCGCTGTTTTCACTGTCCCGACTAACTCACCTCTCCCGCTGTTTTCACTGTCCTGTCTCCCGCACCTATCGGGCTGTTTTCACTGTCCCGACTCACTCACCTCTCGCGCTGTTTTCAATGTCCATGCTCACTCACCTCACGCGCTGTTTTCAATGTCCAGACTCACTCACCTCTCGCGCTTTTTTCTGTGTCCCGGCTCACTCACATCCCTCGCTGTTTTCAATGTTCAGGCTCACTCAGCTCCCGCGCTGTTTTCAATGTCCCGGCTCACTCAGCTTCCCCGCTCTGTTCAATGTCCCGGCTCACGCTCCGCTCGCGCTGTATTCTATGTCCCGGGTCACTTACCTCTCGCGCAGTTTTCACCATCCCGGCTCACTCACCTCTCGCGCTGTTTTCACTGTCCCGGATCACTCACTTCTCGCGCTGTTTTTAATGTCCCGGCTCTCTCAGCTTTCCCGCTGTTTTCACAGTCCCGACTCACACACCACCCGCGCTTTTTCAAATGTCCCGGCTCACTCACCTATCGCGCTGCTTTCAATGTCCCGGCTCACTCACATACCGCGCTGTTTTCACTGTCCCGGCTCACTCACCTCTCGCTTTGTTTTCAATGTCCAGACTCACACACCTCTCGCGCTTTTTTCTGTGTCCCGGCTCACTCACCTCTCGCGCTGTTTTGAATTTCCTGGCTGACTCACCTCCCTCACTGTTTTCACTGTCCCGGCTCACTCACCTCTCGCGCTGTTTTTAATGTCCCGGCTCACTCACCTCTCGCGCTATTTTCACTGTCCCGGCTCACTCTGCACCCGCGCTGTTTTCCCTGTTACGGCTCACTTGCCTCTCGCACTTCTTTCAATGCCCCGGCTCACTCACCTCTAGCGCTGTTTTCAATTTCCCGGCTCACTCACCACTCGCGCTGTTTTCACTGTCATTGCTCACTCACCTTCCGCACTGTTTTCACTGTCCCGCCTCACTCACCTCTCGCGCTGTTTTCAATTTCCCGGCTCACTCACCTCCCGCGCTGTTTTCACTGTCCCGGCTCACTTGCCTCTCGCGCTGCTTTCAATGTCACGGCCCACTCACCTCTCGCGCTGTTTTCAATTTCCCGGCTCACTCAGCTCCCGCGCTGTTTTCACTGCCTCAGCTCACTTACCTCCCGCGCTGTTTTCAGTGTCCCGGCTCACTCACCTCTCTCGCTGTTTTCAATGTCCCGGCTCACTCAGCTCCAACGCTTGTTCAATGTCCCGGCTCACGCTCTGCTCGCGCTGTATTCCATGTTCCGTGTCACTCACCTCGCGCGCTGTTTTTACTGTCCCGGCTCACTCACTTCTCGCGCTGTTTATAATGTCCCGTCTCTCTCAGCTTTCCAGCTGTTTTCACAGTCCCGGCTCACTCACCACCCGCGCTTTTTCAAATGTCCCGGCTCACTCAGCTCCCGCGCTGTTTTCAATGCCGCGGCTCACTCTCCACACGCGCTGTTTTCACTGTCACTGCTCACTCTCCGCTGCCGCTGTTTTCACTGTCCCGACTAACTCACCTCTCCCGCTGTTTTCACTGTCCTGTCTCCCGCACATATCGGGCTGTTTTCACTGTCCCGACTCACTCACCTCTCGCGCTGTTTTCAATGTCCATGCTCACTAACCTCACGCGCTGTTTTCAATGTCCAGACTCACTCACCTCTCGCGCTTTTTTCTGTGTCCCGGCTCACTCACATCCCTCGCTGTTTTCAATGTTCAGGCTCACTCAGCTCCCGCGCAGTTTTCAATGTCCCGGCTCACTTAGCTCCCCCGCTCTGTTCAATGTCCCGGCTCATGCTCCTCTAGCGCTGTATTCTATGTCCCGGGTCACTTACATCTCGCGCTGTTTTCACCATCCCGGCTCACTCACCTCTCGCGCTGTTTTCACTGTCCTGGCTCACTCACTTCTCGCGCTGTTTTTAATGTATCGGCTCTCTCAGCTTTCCCGCTGTTTTCACAGTCCGGACTCACACACCACTCGCGCTTTTTCAAATGTCCCGGCTCACTCACCTATCGCGCTGTTTTCAATGTCCCGGCTCACTCACATACCGCGCTGTTTTCAATGACCTGGCTCACTCAGCTCCCGTGCTGCTTTCAATGTCCCGACTCACTCAGCTCCCGCGCTGTTTTCACTGTCCCGGCTCACTCACCTCTCGCTTTGTTTTCAATGTCCAGACTCACACACCTCTCGCGCTTTTTTCTGTTTCCCGGCTCACTCACCTCTCGCGCTGTTTTGAATTACCTGGCTGACTCACCTCCCTCACTGTTTTCACTGTCCTGGCTCACTCACCTCTCGCGCTGTTTTTAATGTCCCGGCTCACTCACCTCTCGCGCTATTTTCACTGTCCCGGGTTACTCTGCACCCGCGCTGTTTTCCCTGTTACGGCTCACTTGCCTCTCGCGCTTCTTTCAATGCCCCGGCTCACTCACCTCCCGCGCTGTTTTCACTGTCCCGGCTCACTTGCCTCTCGCGCTGCTTTCAATGTCACGGACCACTCGCCTCTCGCGCTGTTTTCAATTTCCCGGCTCACTCAGCTCCCGCGCTGTTTTCACTGTCTCAGCTCACTTACCTCCCGCGCTGTTTTCAATGTCCATGCTCACTCACCTCACGCGCTGTTTTCAATGTCCAGACTCACTCACCTCTCGCACTTTTTTCTGTGTCCCGGCTCACTCACATCCCTCGCTGTTTTCAATGTTCAGGCTCACTCAGCTCCCGCGCTGTTTTCAATGTCCCGGCTCACTCAGCTCCCCCGCTCTGTTCAATGTCCCGGCTCACGCTCCGCTCGCGCTGTATTCTATGTCCCGGGTCACTTACCTCTCGCGCTGTTTTCACCATCCATGCTCACTCACCTCTCGCGCTGTTTTCACTGTCCCGGCTCACTCACTTCTCGCGCTGTTTTTAATGTCCCGGCTCTCTCAGCTTTCCCGCTGTTTTCACAGTCCCGACTCACACACCACCCGCGCTTTTTCAAATGTCCCGGCTCACTCACCTATCGCGCTGTTTTCAATGTCCCGGCTCACTCACATACCGCGCTGTTTTCACTGTCCCGGCTCACTCACCTCTCGCTTTGTTTTCAATGTCCAGACTCACACACCTCTCGCGCTTTTTTCTGTGTCCCGGCTCACTCACCTCTCGCGCTGTTTTGAATTTCCTGGCTGACTCACCTCCCTCACTGTTTTCACTGTCCCGGCTCACTCACCTCTCGCGCTGTTTTTAATGTCCCGGCTCACTCACCTCTCGCGCTATTTTCACTGTCCCGGCTCACTCTGCACCCGCGCTGTTTTCCCTGTTACGGCTCACTTGCCTCTCGCACTTCTTTCAATGCCCCGGCTCACTCACCTCTAGCGCTGTTTTCAATTTCCCGGCTCACTCACCACTCGCGCTGTTTTCACTGTCATTGCTCACTCACCTTCCGCACTGTTTTCACTGTCCCGCCTCACTCACCTCTCGCGCTGTTTTCAATTTCCCGGCTCACTCACCTCCCGCGCTGTTTTCACTGTCCCGGCTCACTTGCCTCTCGCGCTGCTTTCAATGTCACGGCCCACTCACCTCTCGCGCTGTTTTCAATTTCCCGGCTCACTCAGCTCCCGCGCTGTTTTCACTGCCTCAGCTCACTTACCTCCCGCGCTGTTTTCAGTGTCCCGGCTCACTCACCTCTCTCGCTGTTTTCAATGTCCCGGCTCACTCAGCTCCAACGCTTGTTCAATGTCCCGGCTCACGCTCTGCTCGCGCTGTATTCCATGTTCCGTGTCACTCACCTCGCGCGCTGTTTTTACTGTCCCGGCTCACTCACTTCTCGCGCTGTTTATAATGTCCCGTCTCTCTCAGCTTTCCAGCTGTTTTCACAGTCCCGGCTCACTCACCACCCGCGCTTTTTCAAATGTCCCGGCTCACTCAGCTCCCGCGCTGTTTTCAATGCCGCGGCTCACTCTCCACACGCGCTGTTTTCACTGTCACTGCTCACTCTCCGCTGCCGCTGTTTTCACTGTCCCGACTAACTCACCTCTCCCGCTGTTTTCACTGTCCTGTCTCCCGCACATATCGGGCTGTTTTCACTGTCCCGACTCACTCACCTCTCGCGCTGTTTTCAATGTCCATGCTCACTAACCTCACGCGCTGTTTTCAATGTCCAGACTCACTCACCTCTCGCGCTTTTTTCTGTGTCCCGGCTCACTCACATCCCTCGCTGTTTTCAATGTTCAGGCTCACTCAGCTCCCGCGCAGTTTTCAATGTCCCGGCTCACTTAGCTCTCCCGCTCTGTTCAATGTCCCGGCTCATGCTCCTCTAGCGCTGTATTCTATGTCCCGGGTCACTTACATCTCGCGCTGTTTTCACCATCCCGGCTCACTCACCTCTCGCGCTGTTTTCACTGTCCTGGCTCACTCACTTCTCGCGCTGTTTTTAATGTCCCGGCTCTCTCAGCTTTCCCGCTGTTTTCACAGTCCGGACTCACACACCACCCGCGCTTTTTCAAATGTCCCGGCTCACTCACCTCACGCGCTGTTTTCAATGTCCAGACTCACTCACCTCTCGCACTTTTTTCTGTGTCCCGGCTCACTCACATCCCTCGCTGTTTTCAATGTTCAGGCTCACTCAGCTCCCGCGCTGTTTTCAATGTCCCGGCTCACTCAGCTCCCCCGCTCTGTTCAATGTCCCGGCTCACGCTCCGCTCGCGCTGTATTCTATGTCCCGGGTCACTTACCTCTCGCGCTGTTTTCACCATCCATGCTCACTCACCTCTCGCGCTGTTTTCAATGTCCCAGCTCACTCACTTCTCGCGCTGTTTTCACTGTCCCGGCTCACTTGCCTCTCGCGCTGCTTTCAATGTCACGGCCCACTCACCTCTCGCGCTGTTTTCAATTTCCCGGCTCACTCAGCTCCCGCGCTGTTTTCACTGTCTCAGCTCACTTACCTCCCGCGCTGTTTTCAGTGTCCCGGCTCACTCACCTCTCTCGCTGTTTTCAATGTCCCGGCTCACTCAGCTCCCCCGCTTGTTCAATGTCCCGGCTCACGCTCTGCTCGCGCTGTATTCCATGTTCCGTGTCACTCACCTCGCGCGCTGTTTTCACTGTCCCGGCTCACTCACTTCTCGCGCTGTTTTTAATGTCCCGTCTCTCTCAGCTTTCCAGCTGTTTTCACAGTCCCGGCTCACTCACCACCCGCGCTTTTTCAAATGTCCCGGCTCACTCAGCTCCCGCGCTGTTTTCAATGCCGCGGCTCACTCTCCACACGCGCTGTTTTCACTGTCACTGCTCACTCTCCGCTGCCGCTGTTTTCACTGACCCGACTAACTCACCTCTCCCGCTGTTTTCACTGTCCTGTCTCCCGCACCTATCGGGCTGTTTTCACTGTCCCGACTCACTCACCTCTCGCGCTGTTTTCAATGTCCATGCTCACTCACCTCACGCGCTGTTTTCAATGTCCAGACTCACTCACCTCTCGCGCTTTTTTCTGTGTCCCGGCTCACTCACATCCCTCGCTGTTTTCAATGTTCAGGCTCACTCAGCTCCCGCGCTGTTTTCAATGTCCCGGCTCACTCAGCTCCCCCGCTCTGTTCAATGTCCCGGCTCACGCTCCGCTCGCGCTGTATTCTATGTCCCGGGTCACTTACCTCTCGCGCTGTTTTCACCATCCCGGCTCACTCACCTCTCGCGCTGTTTTCACTGTCCCGGATCACTCACTTCTCCCGCTGTTTTTAATGTCCCGGCTCTCTCAGCTTTCCCGCTGTTTTCATAGTCCCGACTCACACACCACCCGCGCTTTTTCAAATGTCCCGGCTCACTCACCTATCGCGCTGTTTTCAATGTCCCGGCTCACTCACATACCGCGCTGTTTTCAATGACCTGGCTCACTCAGCTCCCGTGCTATTTTCAATGTCCCGACTCACTCATCTCCCGCGCTGTTTTCACTGTCCCGGCTCACTCACCTCTCGCTTTGTTTTCAATGTCCAGACTCACACACCTCTCGCGCTTTTTTCTGTGTCCCGGCTCACTCACCTCTCGCGCTGTTTTGAATTTCCTGGCTGACTCACCTCCCTCACTGTTTTCACTGTCCCGGCTCACTCACCTCTCGCGCTGTTCTTAATGTCCCGGCTCACTCACCTCTCGCGCTATTTTCACTGTCCCGGCTCACTCTGCACCCGCGCTGTTTTCCCTGTTACGGCTCACTTGCCTCTCGCACTTCTTTCAATGCCCCGGCTCACTCATCTCTAGCGCTGTTTTCCATTTCCGGGCTCACTCACCACTCGCGCTGTTTTCACTGTCATTGCTCACTCACCTTCCGCACTGTTTTCACTATCCCGCCTCACTCACCTCTCGCGCTGTTTTCAATTTCCCGGCTCACTCACCTCCCGCGCTGTTTTCACTGTCCCGGCTCACTTGCCTCTCGCGCTGCTTTCAATGTCACGGCCCACTCACCTCTCGCGCTGTTTTCAATTTCCCGGCTCACTCAGCTCCCGCGCTGTTTTCACTGTCTCAGCTCACTTACCTCCCGCGCTGTTTTCAGTGTCCCGGCTCACTCACCTCTCTCGCTGTTTTCAATGTCCCGGCTCACTCAGCTCCCCCGCTTGTTCAATGTCCCGGCTCACGCTCTGCTCGCGCTGTATTCCATGTTCCGTGTCACTCACCTCGCGCGCTGTTTTCACTGTCCCGGCTCACTCACTTCTCGCGCTGTTTATAATGTCCCGTCTCTCTCAGCTTTCCAGCTGTTTTCACAGTCCCGGCTCACTCACCACCCGCGCTTTTTCAAATGTCCCGGCTCACTCAGCTCCCGCGCTGTTTTCAATGCCGCGGCTCACTCTCCACACGCGCTGTTTTCACTGTCACTGCTCACTCTCCGCTGCCGCTGTTTTCACTGTCCCGACTAACTCACCTCTCCCGCTGTTTTCACTGTCCTGTCTCCCGCACATATCGGGCTGTTTTCACTGTCCCGACTCACTCACCTCTCGCGCTGTTTTCAATGTCCATGCTCACTCACCTCACGCGCTGTTTTCAATGTCCAGACTCACTCACCTCTCGCGCTTTTTTCTGTGTCCCGGCTCACTCACATCCCTCGCTGTTTTCAATGTTCAGGCTCACTCAGCTCCTGCGCTGTTTTCAATGTCCCGGCTCACTCAGCTCCCCCGCTCTGTTCAATGTCCCGGCTCATGCTCCTCTCGCGCTGTATTCTATGCCCCGGCTCACTCATCTCTCGCGCTGTTTTCAATTTCCCGGCTCACTCACCTCCCGCGCTGTTTTCACTGTCCCGGCTCACTTGCCTCTCGCGCTGCTTTCAATGTCACGGCCCACTCACCTCTCGCGCTGTTTTCAATTTCCCGGCTCACTCAGCTCCCGCGCTGTTTTCACTGTCTCAGCTCACTTACCTCCCGCGCTGTTTTCAGTGTCCCGGCTCACTCACCTCTCTCGCTGTTTTCAATGTCCCGGCTCACTCAGCTCCCCCCGCTTGTTCAATGTCCCGGCTCACGCTCTGCTCGCGCTGTATTCCATGTTCCGTGTCACTCACCTCGCGCGCTGTTTTCACTGTCCCGGCTCACTCACTTCTCGCGCTGTTTTTAATGTCCCGTCTCTCTCTGCTTTCCAGCTGTTTTCACAGTCCCGGCTCACCGCGCTTTTTCAAATGTCCCGGCTCACTCAGCTCCCGCGCTGTTTTCAATGCCGCGGCTCACTCTCCACACGCGCTGTTTTCACTGTCACTGCTCACTCTCCGCTGCCGCTGTTTTCACTGTCCCGACTAACTCACCTCTCCCGCTGTTTTCACTGTCCTGTCTCCCGCACCTATCGGGCTGTTTTCACTGTCCCGACTCACTCACCTCTCGCGCTGTTTTCAATGTCCATGCTCACTCACCTCACGCGCTGTTTTCAATGTCCAGACTCACTCACCTCTCGCGCTTTTTTCTGTGTCCCGGCTCACTCACATCCCTCGCTGTTTTCAATGTTCAGGCTCACTCAGCTCCCGCGCTGTTTTCAATGTCCCGGCTCACTCAGCTCCCCCGCTCTGTTCAATGTCCCGGCTCACGCTCCGCTCGCGCTGTATTCTATGTCCCGGGTCACTTACCTCTCGCGCAGTTTTCACCATCCCGGCTCACTCACCTCTCGCGCTGTTTTCACTGTCCCGGATCACTCACTTCTCGCGCTGTTTTTAATGTCCCGGCTCTCTCAGCTTTCCCGCTGTTTTCACAGTCCCGACTCACACACCACCCGCGCTTTTTCAAATGTCCCGGCTCACTCACCTATCGCGCTGTTTTCAATGCCCCGGCTCACTCACATACCGCGCTGTTTTCAATGACCTGGCTCACTCAGCTCCCGTGCTATTTTCAATGTCCCGACTCACTCAGCTCCCGCGCTGTTTTCACTGTCCCGGCTCACTCACCTCTCGCTTTGTTTTCAATGTCCAGACTCACACACCTCTCGCGCTTTTTTCTGTGTCCCGGCTCACTCACCTCTCGCGCTGTTTTGAATTTCCTGGCTGACTCACCTCCCTCACTGTTTTCACTGTCCCGGCTCACTCACCTCTCGCGCTGTTTTTAATGTCCCGGCTCACTCACCTCTCGCGCTATTTTCACTGTCCCGGCTCACTCTGCACCCGCGCTGTTTTCCCTGTTACGGCTCACTTGCCTCTCGCACTTCTTTCAATGCCCCGGCTCACTCACCTCTAGCGCTGTTTTCAATTACCCGGCTCACTCACCACTCGCGCTGTTTTCACTGTCATTGCTCACTCACCTTCCGCACTGTTTTCACTGTCCCGCCTCACTCACCTCTCGCGCTGTTTTCAATTTCCCGGCTCACTCACCTCCCGCGCTGTTTTCACTGTCCCGGCTCACTTGCCTCTCGCGCTGCTTTCAATGTCACGGCCCACTCACCTCTCGCGCTGTTTTCAATTTCCCGGCTCACTCAGCTCCCGCGCTGTTTTCACTGCCTCAGCTCACTTACCTCCCGCGCTGTTTTCAGTGTACCGGCTCACTCACCTCTCTCGCTGTTTTCAATGTCCCGGCTCACTCAGCTCCAACGCTTGTTCAATGTCCCGGCTCACGCTCTGCTCGCGCTGTATTCCATGTTCCGTGTCACTCACCTCGCGCGCTGTTTTTACTGTCCCGGCTCACTCACTTCTCGCGCTGTTTATAATGTCCCGTCTCTCTCAGCTTTCCAGCTGTTTTCACAGTCCCGGCTCACTCACCACCCGCGCTTTTTCAAATGTCCCGGCTCACTCAGCTCCCGCGCTGTTTTCAATGCCGCGGCTCACTCTCCACACGCGCTGTTTTCACTGTCACTGCTCACTCTCCGCTGCCGCTGTTTTCACTGTCCCGACTAACTCACCTCTCCCGCTGTTTTCACTGTCCTGTCTCCCGCACATATCGGGCTGTTTTCACTGTCCCGACTCACTCACCTCTCGCGCTGTTTTCAATGTCCATGCTCACTAACCTCACGCGCTGTTTTCAATGTCCAGACTCACTCACCTCTCGCGCTTTTTTCTGTGTCCCGGCTCACTCACATCCCTCGCTGTTTTCAATGTTCAGGCTCACTCAGCTCCCGCGCAGTTTTCAATGTCCCGGCTCACTTAGCTCCCCCGCTCTGTTCAATGTCCCGGCTCATGCTCCTCTAGCGCTGTATTCTATGTCCCGGGTCACTTACATCTCGCGCTGTTTTCACCATCCCGGCTCACTCACCTCTCGCGCTGTTTTCACTGTCCTGGCTCACTCACTTCTCGCGCTGTTTTTAATGTCCCGGCTCTCTCAGCTTTCCCGCTGTTTTCACAGTCCGGACTCACACACCACCCGCGCTTTTTCAAATGTCCCGGCTCACTCACCTATCGCGCTGTTTTCAATGTCCCGGCTCACTCAAATACCGCGCTGTTTTCAATGACCTGGCTCACTCAGCTCCCGTGCTGCTTTCAATGTCCCGACTCACTCAGCTCCCGCGCTGTTTTCACTGTCCCGGCTCACTCACCTCTCGCTTTGTTTTCAATGTTCAGACTCACACACCTCTCGCGCTTTTTTCTGTTTCCCGGCTCACTCACCTCTCGCGCTGTTTTGAATTTCCTGGCTGACTCACCTCCCTCACTGTTTTCACTGTCCTGGCTCACTCACCTCTCGCGCTGTTTTTAATGTCCCGGCTCACTCACCTCTCGCGCTATTTTCACTGTCCCGGCTTACTCTGCACCCGCGCTGTTTTCCCTGTTACGGCTCACTTGCCTCTCGCGCTTCTTTCAATGCCCCGGCTCACTCACCTCTCGCGCTGTTTTCAATTTCACGGCTCACTCACCTCCCGCGCTGTTTTCACTGTCCCGGCTCACTTGCCTCTCGCGCTGCTTTCAATGTCACGGCCCACTCGCCTCTCGCGCTGTTTTCAATTTCCCGGCTCACTCAGCTCCCGCGCTGTTTTCACTGTCACAGCTCACTTACCTCCCGCGCTGTTTTCAATGTCCATGCTCACTCACCTCACGCGCTGTTTTCAATGTCCAGACTCACTCACCTCTCGCACTTTTTTCTGTGTCCCGGCTCACTCACATCCCTCGCTGTTTTCAATGTTCAGGCTCACTCAGCTCCCGCGCTGTTTTCAATGTCCCGGCTCACTCAGCTCCCCCGCTCTGTTCAATGTCCCGGCTCACGCTCCACTCGCGCTGTATTCTATGTCCCGGGTCACTTACCTCTCGCGCTGTTTTCACCATCCATGCTCACTCACCTCTCGCGCTGTTTTCACTGTCCCGGCTCACTCACTTCTCGCGCTGTTTTTAATGTCCCGGCTCTCTCAGCTTTCCCGCTGTTTTCACAGTCCCGACTCACACACCACCCGCGCTTTTTCAAATGTCCCGGCTCACTCACCTATCGCGCTGTTTTCAATGTCCTGGCTCACTCACATACCGCGCTGTTTTCAATGACCTGGCTCACTCAGCTCCCGTGCTGTTTCCAATGTCCCGACTCACTCAGCTCCCGCGCTGTTTTCACTGTCCCGGCTCACTCACCTCTCGCTTTGTTTTCAATGTCCAGACTCACACACCTCTCGCGCTTTTTTCTGTGTCCCGGCTCACTCACCTCTCGCGCTGTTTTGAATTTCCTGGCTGACTCACCTCCCTCACTGTTTTCACTGTCCCGGCTCACACACCTCTCGCGCTGTTTTTAATGTCCCGGCTCACTCACCTCTCGCGCTATTTTCACTGTCCCGGCTCACTCTGCACCCGCGCTGTTTTCCCTGTTCCGGCTCACTTGCCTCTCGCTCTTCTTTCAATGCCCCGGCTCACTCACCTCTCGCGCTGTTTTCAATTTCCCGGCTCTCTCACCTCCCGCGCTGTTTTCACTGTCCCGGCTCACTTGCCTCTCGCGCTGCTTTCAATGTCACGGCCCACTCACCTCTCGCGCTGTTTTCAATTTCCCGGCTCACTCAGCTCCCGCGCTGTTTTCACTGTCTCAGCTCACTTACCTCCCGCGCTGTTTTCAGTGTCCCGGCTCACTCACCTCTCTCGCTGTTTTCAATGTCCCGGCTCACTCAGCTCCCCCGCTTGTTCAATGTCCCGGCTCACGCTCTGCTCGCGCTGTATTCCATGTTCCGTGTCACTCTTCTCGCGCGCTGTTTTCACTGTCCCGGCTCACTCAGCTTTCCAGCTGTTTTCACAGTCCCGGCTCACTCACCACCCGCGCTTTTTCAAATGTCCCGGCTCACTCAGCTCCCGCGCTGTTTTCAATGCCGCGGCTCACTCTCCACACGCGCTGTTTTCACTGTCACTGCTCACTCTCCGCTGCCGCTGTTTTCACTGTCCCGACTAACTCACCTCTCCCGCTGTTTTCACTGTCCTGTCTCCCGCACCTATCGGGCTGTTTTCACTGTCCCGACTCACTCACCTCTCGCGCTGTTTTCAATGTCCATGCTCACTCACCTCACGCGCTGTTTACAATGTCCAGACTCACTCACCTCTCGCGCTTTTTTCTGTGTCCCGGCTCACTCACATCCCTCGCTGTTTTCAATGTTCAGGCTCACTCAGCTCCCGCGCTGTTTTCAATTTCCCGGCTCACTCAGCTCCCCCGCTCTGTTCAATGTCCCGGCTCACGCTCCGCTCGCGCTGTATTCTATGTCCCTGGTCACTTACCTCTCGCGCTGTTTTCACCATCCCGGCTCACTCACCTCTCGCGCTGTTTTCACTGTCCCGGCTCACTCATTTCTTGCGCTGTTTTTAATGTCCCGGCTCTCTCAGCTTTCCCGCTGTTTTCACAGTCCCGATTCACACACCACCCGCGCTTTTTCAAATGTCCCGGCTCACTCACCTATCGCGCTGTTTTCAATGTCCCGGCTCACTCAGCTCCCGTGCTGTTTTCAATGTCCCGACTCACTCAGCTCCCGCGCTGTTTTCACTGTCCCGGCTCACTCACCTCTCGCTTTGTTTTCAATGTCCAGACTCACACACCTCTCGCGCTTTTTTCTGTGTCCCGGCTCACTCACCTCTCGCGCTGTTTTGAATTTCCTGGCTGACTCACCTCCCTCACTGTTTTCACTGTCCCGGCTCACTCACCTCTCGCGCTATTTTCACTGTCCCGGCTCACTTGCCTCTCGCGCTTCTTTCAATGCCCCGGCTCACTCACCTCTCGCGCTGTTTTCAATTTCCCGGCTCACTCACCTCCTGCGCTGTTTTCACTGTCCCGGCTCACTTGCCTCTCGCGCTGCTTTCAATGTCACGGCCCACTCACCTCTCGCGCTGTTTTCAATTTCACGGCTCACTCAGCTCCCGCGCTGTTTTCACTGTCTCAGCTCACTTACCTCCCGCGCTGTTTTCAGTGTCCCGGCTCACTCACCTCTCTCGCTGTTTTCAATGTCCCGGCTCACTCAGCTCCCCCGCTTGTTCAATGTCCCGGATCACGCTCTGCTCGCGCTGTATTCCATGTTCCGTGTCACTCACCTCGCGCGCTGTTTTCACTGTCCCGGCTCACTCATTTCTCGCGCTGTTTTTAATGTCCCGTCTCTCTCAGCTTTCCAGCTGTTTTCACAGTCCCGGCTCACTCACCACCCGCGCTTTTTCAAATGTCCCGGCTCACTCAGCTCCCGCGCTGTTTTCAATGCCGCGGCTCACTCTCCACACGCGCTGTTTTCACTGTCACTGCTCACTCTCCGCTGCCGCTGTTTTCACTGTCCCGACTAACTCACCTTTCCCGCTGTTTTCACTGTCCTGTCTCCCGCACCTATCGGGCTGTTTTCACTGTCCCGACTCACTCACCTCTCGCGCTGTTTTCAATGTCCATGCTCACTCACCTCACGCGCTGTTTTCAATGTCCAGACTCACTCACCTCTCGCGCTTTTTTCTGTGTCCCGGCTCACTCACAGCCCTCGCTGTTTTCAATGTTCAGGCTCACTCAGCTCCCGCGCTGTTTTCAATGTCCCGGCTCACTCAGCTCCCCCGCTCTGTTCAATGTCCCGGCTCACGCTCCGCTCGCGCTGTATTCTCTGTCCCGGGTCACTTACCTCTCGCGCTGTTTTCACCATCCCGGCTCACTCACCTCTCGCGCTGTTTTCACTGTCCCGGATCACTCACTTCTCGCGCTGTTTTTAATGTCCCGGCTCTCTCAGCTTTCCCGCTGTTTTCACAGTCCCGACTCACACACCACCCGCGCTTTTTCAAATGTCCCGGCTCACTCACCTATCGCGCTGTTTTCAATGTCCCGGCTCACTCACATACCGCGCTGTTTTCAATGACCTGGCTCACTCAGCTCCCGTGCTATTTTCAATGTCCCGACTCACTCAGCTCCCGCGCTGTTTTCACTGTCCCGGCTCACTCTGCACCCGCGCTGGTTTCCCTGTTACGGCTCACTTGCCTCTCGCGCTTCTTTCAATGCCCCGGCTCACTCACCACTCGCGCTGTTTTCACTGTCATTGCTCACTCACCTTCCGCACTGTTTTCACTATCCCGCCTCACTCACCTCTCGCGCTGTTTTCAATTTCCCGGCTCACTTGCCTCTCGCGCTGCTTTCAATGTCACGGCCCACTCACCTCTCGCGCTGTTTTCAATTTCTCGGCTCACTCAGCTCCCGCGCTGTTTTCACTGTCTCAGCTCACTTACCTCCCGCGCTGTTTTCAGTGTCCCGGCTCACTCACCTCTCTCGCTGTTTTCAATGTCCCGGCTCACTCAGCTCCCCCGCTTGTTCAATGTCCCGGCTCACGCTCTGCTCGCGCTGTATTCCATGTTCCGTGTCACTCACCTCGCGCGCTGTTTTCACTGTCCCGGCTCACTCACTTCTCGCGCTGTTTATAATGTCCCGTCTCTCTCAGCTTTCCAGCTGTTTTCACAGTCCCGGCTCACTCACCACCCGCGCTTTTTCAAATGTCCCGGCTCACTCAGCTCCCGCGCTGTTTTCAATGCCGCGGCTCACTCTCCACACGCGCTGTTTTCACTGTCACTGCTCACTCTCCGCTGCCGCTGTTTTCACTGTCGCGACTAACTCACCTCTCCCGCTGTTTTCACTGTCCTGTCTCCCGCACATATCGGGCTGTTTTCACTGTCCCGACTCACTCACCTCTCGCGCTGTTTTCAATGTCCATGCTCACTCACCTCACGCGCTGTTTTCAATGTCCAGACTCACTCACCTCTCGCGCTTTTTTCTGTGTCCCGGCTCACTCACATCCCTCGCTGTTTTCACTGTCCCGGCTCACTTGCCTCTCACGCTGCTTTCAATGTCACGGCCCACTCACCTCTCGCGCTGTTTTCAATTTCTCGGCTCACTCAGCTCCCGCGCTGTTTTCACTGTCTCAGCTCACTTACCTCCCGCGCTGTTTTCAGTGTCCCGGCTCACTCACCTCTCTCGCTGTTTTCAATGTCCCGGCTCACTCAGCTCCCCCGCTTGTTCAATGTCCCGGCTCACGCTCTGCTCGCGCTGTATTCCATGTTCCGTGTCACTCACCTCGCGCGCTGTTTTCACTGTCCCGGCTCACTCACTTCTCGCGCTGTTTATAATGTCCCGTCTCTCTCAGCTTTCCAGCTGTTTTCACAGTCCCGGCTCACTCACCACCCGCGCTTTTTCAAATGTCCCGGCTCACTCAGCTCCCGCGCTGTTTTCAATGCCGCGGCTCACTCTCCACACGCGCTGTTTTCACTGTCACTGCTCACTCTCCGCTGCCGCTGTTTTCACTGTCGCGACTAACTCACCTCTCCCGCTGTTTTCACTGTCCTGTCTCCCGCACATATCGGGCTGTTTTCACTGTCCCGACTCACTCACCTCTCGCGCTGTTTTCAATGTCCATGCTCACTCACCTCACGCGCTGTTTTCAATGTCCAGACTCACTCACCTCTCGCGCTTTTTTCTGTGTCCCGGCTCACTCACATCCCTCGCTGTTTTCAATGTTCAGGCTCACTGAGCTCCCGCGCTGTTTTCAATGTCCCGGCTCACTCAGCTCCCCCGCTCTGTCTAATGTCCCGGCCCATGCTCCTCTCGCGCTGTATTCTATGCCCCGGCTCACTCACCTCTCGCGCTGTTTTAAATTTCCCGGCTCACTCACCTCCCGCGCTGTTTTCACTGTCCCGGCTCACTTGCCTCTCGCGCTGCTTTCAATGTCACGGCCCACTCACCTCTCGCGCTGTTTTCAATTTCCCGGCTCACTCAGCTCCCGCGCTGTTTTCACTGTCTCAGCTCACTTACCTCCCGCGCTGTTTTCAGTGTCCCGGCTCACTCACCTCTCTCGCTGTTTTCAATGTCCCGGCTCACTCAGCTCCCCCGCTTGTTCAATGTCCCGGCTCACGCTCTGCTCGCGCTGTATTCCATGTTCCGTGACACTCACCTCGCGCACTGTTTTCACTGTCCCGGCTCACTCACTTCTCGCGCTGTTTTTAATGTCCCGTCTCTCTCAGCTTTCCAGCTGTTTTCACAGTCCCGGCTCACTCACCACCCGCGCTTTTTCAAATGTCCCGGCTCACTCAGCTCCCGCGCTGTTTTCAATGCCGCGGCTCACTCTCCACACGCGCTGTTTTCACTGTCACTGCTCACTCTCCGCTGCCGCTGTTTTCACTGCCCCGACTAACTCACCTCTCCCGCTGTTTTCACTGTCCTGTCTCCCGCACCTATCGGGCTGTTTTCACTGTCCCGACTCACTCACCTCTCGCGCTGTTTTCAATGTCCATGCTCACTCACCTCACGCGCTGTTTTCAATGTCCAGACTCACTCACCTCTCGCGCTTTTTTCTGTGTCCCGGCTCACTCACATCCCTCGCTGTTTTCAATGTTGAGGCTCACTCAGCTCCCGCGCTGTTTTCAATGTCCCGGCTCACTCAGCTCCCCCGCTCTGTTCAATGTCCCGGCTCACGCTCCGCTCGCGCTGTATTCTATGTCCCGGGTCACTTACCTCTCGCGCTGTTTTCACCATCCCGGCTCACTCACCTCTCGCGCTGTTTTCACTGTCAAGGATCACTCACTTCTCGCGCTGTTTTTAATGTCCCGGCTCTCTCAGCTTTCCCGCTGTTTTCACGGTCCCGACTCACACACCACCCGCGCTTTTTCAAATGTCCCGGCTCACTCACCTATCGCGCTGTTTTCAATGTCCCGGCTCACTCACATACCGCGCTGCTTTCAATGTCCCGGCTCACTCAGCTCCCGCGCTGTTTTCACTGTCCCGGCTCACTCACCTCTCGCTTTGTTTTCAATGTCCAGACTCACACACCTCTCGCGCTTTTTTCTGTGTCCCGGCTCACTCACCTCTCGCGCTGTTTTGAATTTCCTGGCTGACTCACCTCCCTCACTGTTTTCACTGTCCCGGCTCACTCACCTCTCGCGCTGTTTTTAATGTCCCGGCTCACTCACCTCTCGCGCTATTTTCACTGTCCCGGCTCACTCTGCACCCGCGCTGTTTTCCCTGTTACGGCTCACTTGCCTCTCGCGCTTCTTTCAATGCCCCGGCTCACTCACCTCTAGCGCTGTTTTCAATTTCCCGGCTCACTCACCACTCGCGCTGTTTTCACTGCCATTGCTCACTCACCTTCCGCACTGTTTTCACTGTCCCGCCTCACTCACCTCTCGCGCTGTTTTCAATTTCCCGGCTCACTCACCTCCCGCGCTGTTTTCACTGTCCCGGGTCACTTACCTCTCGCGCTGCTTTCACCATCCCGGCTCACTCACCTCCCTCACTGTTTTCACGGTCCTGGCTCACTCACCTCTCGCGCTGTTTTTAATGTCCCGGCTCACTCACCTCTCGCGCTATTTTCACTGTCCCGGCTTACTCTGCACCCGCGCTGTTTTCCCTGTTACGGCTCACTTGCCTCTCGCGCTTCTTTCAATGCCCCTGCTCACTCACCTCTCGCGCTGTTTTCAATTTCACGGCTCACTCACCTCCCGCGCTGTTTTCACTGTCCCGGCTCACTTGCCTCTCGCGCTGCTTTCAATGTCACGGCCCACTCGCCTCTCGCGCTGTTTTGAATTTCCCGGCTCACTCAGCTCCCGCGCTGTTTTCACTGTCTCAGCTCACTTACCTCCCGCGCTGTTTTCAGTGTCCCGGCTCACTCACCTCTCTCGCTGTTTTCAATGTCCCGGCTCACTCAGCTCCCCCGCTTGTTCAATGTCCCGGCTCACGCTCTGCTCGCGCTTTATTCCATGTTCCGTGTCACTCACCTCGCGCGCTGTTTTCACTGTCCCGGCTCACTCACTTCTCGCGCTGTTTTTAATGTCCCGGCTCTCTCAGCTTTCCAGCTGCTTTCACAGTCCCGGCCGACTCACCACCCGCGCTTTTTCAAATGTCCCGGCTCACTCAGCTCCCGCTCTGTTTTCAATGCCGCGGCTCACTCTCCACATGCGCTGTTTTCACTGTCACTGCTCACTCTCCACATGCGCTGTTTTCACTGTCACTGCTCACTCTCCGCTGCCGCTGTTTTCACTGTCCCGACTAACTCACCTCTCCCGCTGTTTTCACTGTCCTGTCTCCCGCACCTATCGGGCTGTTTTCACTGTCCCGACTCACTCACCTCTCGCGCTGTTTTCAATGTCCATGCTCACTCACCTCACGCGCTGTTTTCAATGTCCAGACTCACTCACCTCTCGCACTTTTTTCTGTGTCGCGGCTCACTCACATCCCTCGCTGTTTTCAATGTTCAGGCTCACACAGCTCCCGCGCTGTTTTCAATGTCCCGGCTCACTCAGCTCCCCCGCTCTGTTCAATGTCCCGGCTCACGCTCCGCTCGCGCTGTATTCTATGTCCCGGGTCACTTACCTCTCGCGCTGTTTTCACCATCCATGCTCACTCACCTCTCGCGCTGTTTTTAATGTCCCGGCTCTCTCAGCTTTCCCGCTGTTTTCACAGTCCCGACTCACACACCACCCGCGCTTTTTCAAATGTCCCGGCTCACTCACCTATCGCGCTGTTTTCAATGTCCCGGCTCACTCACATACCGCGCTGTTTTCAATGACCTGGCTCACTCAGCTCCCGTGCTGTTTTCAATGTCCCGACTCACTCAGCTCCCGCGCTGTTTTCACTGTCCCGGCACACTCACCTCTCGCTTTGTTTTCAATGTCCAGACTCACACACCTCTCGCGCTTTTTTCTGTGTCCCGGCTCACTCACCTCTCGCGCTGTTTTGAATTTCCTGGCTGACTCACCTCCCTCACTGTTTTCACTGTCCCGGCTCACTCACCTCTCGCGCTGTTTTTAATGTCCCGGCTCACTCACCTCTCGCGCTATTTTCACTGTCCCGGCTCACTCTGCACCCGCGCAGTTTTCCCTGTTCCGGCTCACTTGCCTCTCGCTCTTCTTTCAATGCCCCGGCTCACTCACCTCTCGCGCTGTTTTCAATTTCCCGGCTCACTCACCTCCCGCGCTGTTTTCACTGTCCCGGCTCACTTGCCTCTCGCGCTGCTTTCAATGTCACGGCCCACTCACCTCTCGCGCTGTTTTCAATTTCCCGGCTCACTCAGCTCCCGCGCTGTTTTCACTGTCTCAGCTCACTTACCTCCCGCGCTGTTTTCAGTGTCCCGGCTCACTCACCTCTCTCGCTGTTTTCAATGTCACGGCTAACTCAGCTCCCCCGCTTGTTCAATGTCCCGGCTCACGCTCTGCCCGCGCTGTATTCCATGTTCCGTGTCACTCTTCTCGCGCGCTGTTTTCACTGTCCCGGCTCACTCAGCTTTCCAGCTGTTTTCACAGTCCCGGCTCACTCACCACCCGCGCTTTTTCAAATGTCCCGGCTCACTCAGCTCCCGCGCTGTTTTCAATGCCGCGGCTCACTCTCCACACGCGCTGTTTTCACTGTCACTGCTCACTCTCCGCTGCCGCTGTTTTCACTGTCCCGACTAACTCACCTCTCCCGCTGTTTTCACTGTCCTGTCTCCCGCACCTATCGGGCTGTTTTCACTGTCCCGACTCACTCACCTCTCGCGCTGTTTTCAATGTCCATGCTCACTCACCTCACGCGCTGTTTTCAATGTCCAGACTCACTCACCTCTCGCGCTTTTTTCTGTGTCCCGGCTCACTCACATCCCTCGCTGTTTTCAATGTTCAGGCTCACTCAGCTCCCGCGCTGTTTTCAATGTGCCGGCTCACTCAGCTCCCCCGCTCTGTTCAATGTCCCGGCTCACGCTCCGCTCGCGCTGTATTCTATGTCCCTGGTCACTTACCTCTCGCGCTGTTTTCACCATCCCGGCTCACTCACCTCTCGCGATGTTTTCACTGTCCCGGATCACTCATTTCTTGCGCTGTTTTTAATGTCCCGGCTCTCTCAGCTTTCCCGCTGTTTTCACAGTCCCCACTCACACACCACCCGCGCTTTTTCAAATGTCCCGGCTCACTCACCTATCGCGCTGTTTTCAATGTCCCGGCTCACTCACATACCGCGCTGTTTTCAATGACCTGGCTCACTCAGCTCCCGTGCTGTTTTCAATGTCCCGACTCACTCAGCTCCCGCGCTGTTTTCACTGTCCCGGCTCACTCACCTCTCGCTTTGTTTTCAATGTCCAGACTCACACACCTCTCGCGCTTTTTTCTGTGTCCCGGCTCACTCACATCTCACGCTATTTTCACTGTCCCGGCTCACTCTGCTCCCGCGCTGTTTTCACTGTCCTGGCTCACTTGCCTCTCGCGCTGCTTTCACTGTCCCGGCTCACTCACTTCTCGCGCTGTTTTTAATGTCCCGGCTCTCTCAGCTTTCCAGCTGCTTTCACAGTCCCGGCCGACTCACCACCCGCGCTTTTTCAAATGTCCCGGCTCACTCAGCTCCCGCGCTGTTTTCAATGCCGCGGCTCACTCTCCACATGCGCTGTTTTCACTGTCACTGCTCACTCTCCGCTGCCGCTGTTTTCACTGTCCCGACTAACTCACCTCTCCCGCTGTTTTCACTGTCCTGTCTCCCGCACCTATCGGGCTGTTTTCACTGTCCCGACTCACTCACCTCTCGCGCTGTTTTCAATGTCCATGCTCACTCACCTCACGCGCTGTTTTCAATGTCCAGACTCACTCACCTCTCGCACTTTTTTCTGTGTCCCGGCTCACTCACATCCCTCGCTGTTTTCAATGTTCAGGCTCACTCAGCTCCCGCGCTGTTTTCAATGTCCCGGCTCACTCAGCTCCCCCGCTCTGTTCAATGTCCCGGCTCACGCTCCTCTCGCGCTGTATTCTATGTCCAGGGTCACTTACCTCTCGCGCTGTTTTCACCATCCATGCTCACTCACCTCTCGCGCTGTTTTCACTGTCCCGGCTCACTCACTTCTCGCGCTGTTTTTAATGTCCCGGCTCTCTCAGCTTTCCCGCTGTTTTCACAGTCCCGACTCACACACCACCCGCGCTTTTTCAAATGTCCCGGCTCACTCACCTATCGCGCTGTTTTCAATGTCCCGGCTCACTCACATACCGCGCTGTTTTCAATGACCTGGCTCACTCAGCTCCCGTGCTGTTTTCAATGTCCCGACTCACTCAGCTCCCGCGCTGTTTTCACTGTCCCGGCTCACTCACCTCTCGCTTTGTTTTCAATGTCCAGACTCACACACCTCTCGCGCTTTTTTCTGTGTCCCGGCTCACTCACCTCTCGCGCTGTTTTGAATTTCCTGGCTGACTCACCTCCCTCACTGTTTTCACTGTCCCGGCTCACTCACCTCTCGCGCTGTTTTTAATGTCCCGGCTCACTCACCTCTCGCGCTATTTTCACTGTCCCGGCTCACTCTGCACCCGCGCTGTTTTCCCTGTTCCGGCTCACTTGCCTCTCGCTCTCCTTTCAATGCCCCGGCTCACTCACCTCTCGCGCTGTTTTCAATTTCCCGGCTCACTCACCTCCCGCGCTGTTTTCACTGTCCCGGCTCACTTGCCTCTCGCGCTGCTTTCAATGTCACGGCCCACTCACCTCTCGCGCTGTTTTCAATTTCCCGGCTCACTCAGCTCCCGCGCTGTTTTCACTGTCTCAGCTCACTTACCTCCCGCGCTGTTTTCAGTGTCCCGGCTCACTCACCTCTCTCGCTGTTTTCAATGTCCCGGCTCACTCAGCTCCCCCGCTTGTTCAATGTCCCGGCTCACGCTCTGCCCGCGCTGTATTCCATGTTCCGTGTCACTCTTCTCGCGCGCTGTTTTCACTGTCCCGGCTCACTCAGCTTTCCAGCTGTTTTCACAGTCCCGGCTCACTCACCACCCGCGCTTTTTCAAATGTCCCGGCTCACTCAGCTCCCGCGCTGTTTTCAATGCCGCGGCTCACTCTCCACACGCGCTGTTTTCACTGTCACTGCTCACTCTCCGCTGCCGCTGTTTTCACTGTCCCGACTAACTCACCTCTCCCGCTGTTTTCACTGTCCTGTCTCCCGCACCTATCGGGCTGTTTTCACTGTCCCGACTCACTCACCTCTCGCGCTGTTTTCAATGTCCATGCTCACTCACCTCACGCGCTGTTTTCAATGTCCAGACTCACTCACCTCTCGCGCTTTTTTCTGTGTCCCGGCTCACTCACATCCCTCGCTGTTTTCAATGTTCAGGCTCACTCAGCTCCCGCGCTGTTTTCAATGTGCCGGCTCACTCAGCTCCCCCGCTCTGTTCAATGTCCCGGCTCACGCTCCGCTCGCGCTGTATTCTATGTCCCTTGTCACTTACCTCTCGCGCTGTTTTCACCATCCCGGCTCACTCACCTCTCGCGCTGTTTTCACTGTCCCGGCTCACTCATTTCTTGCGCTGTTCTTAATGTCCCGGCTCTCTCAGCTTTCCCGCTGTTTTCACAGTCCCGACTCACACACCACCCGCGCTTTTTCAAATGTCCCGGCTCACTCACCTATCGCGCTGTTTTCAATGTCCCGGCTCACTCACATACCGCGCTGTTTTCAATGACCTGGCTCACTCAGCTCCCGTGCTGTTTTCAATGTCCCGACTCACTCAGCTCCCGCGCTGTTTTCACTGTCCCGGCTCACTCACCTCTCGCTTTGTTTTCAATGTCCAGACTCACACACCTCTCGCGCTTTTTTCTGTGTCCCGGCTCACTCACATCTCGCGCTATTTTCACTGTCCCGGCTCACTCTGCTCCCGCGCTGTTTTCACTGTCCCGGCTCACTTGCCTCTCGCGCTGCTTTCAATGTCCCGGCTCACTCACCTCTCGCGCTGATTTCAATTTCCCGGCTCACTGACCTCCCGCGCTGTTTTCAATGTCCCGGCTCTCACAAGTCCCGCGATGTTTTCACTGTCCCGGCTCACTCAGCTGTCGCGCTATTTTCAATGTCCCGGCTCACTCACCTCTCGCGCTGTTTTCAATGTCACGGGTCACTCACCTCTCGCGCTGTTTTCAATGTCCCGGCTCACTCACCTCTCGCGCTGTATTTAACATTCCCGGCTCACTCAACTCTCGCGCTGTTTTCACTGTCCCGGCTCACTCACCTCTCGCGCTGTTTTTAATGTCCCGGCTCACTCACCTATCGCGCTGTTTTCACAGTCACGGCTCACTCACCTCCCGCGCTGTTTTCAATGTCACGGCTCACTCACCTCTCGCGCTGTTTTGAATGTCCTGGCTGACTCACCTCCCTCGCTGTTTTCACTGTCCCGGCTCACTCAACTCTCGCACTGTTTTTAATGTCCCGGCTCACTCACCTCTCGCGCTATTTTCACTATCCCGGCTCACTCTGCACCCGCGCTGTTTTCCTGTCACGGCTCACTTGCCTCTCGAGCTTCTTTCAATGTCCCGGCTCACTCACCTTTCGCGCTGTTTTCAATTTCCCGGCTCACTCACCTCCCGCGCTGTTTTCACTGTCCCGGCTCACTTGCCTCTCGCGCTGCTTTCAATGTCACGGCTCACTCACCTCTCACGCTGTTTTCAATTTCCGGGCTCACCCAGCTCCCGCGCTGTTTTCACTGTCTCAGCTCACTCACCTCCCGCGCTGTTTTCACTGTCCCGGCTCACTCACCTCTCGCGCTGTTTTCAATGCCCCGTCTCACTCAGCTCCCCCGCTCTGTTCAATGTCCCGGCTCACACACCGCTCGCGCTGTATTCCATGTCCCGGGTCACTCACCTCTCGCGCTGTTTTCACCATCCCGGCTAACTCACCTCTCGCGCTGTTTTCACAGTCCCGGCTCACTGACTTCTCGCGCTGTTTTTAATGTCCCGGCTCTCTCAGCTTTCCCGCTGTTTTCACAGTCCCGGCTCACTCACCACCCGCGCTTTTTCAAATGTCCAGGCTCACTCAGCTCCCGCGCTGTTTTCAATGCCCCGGCTAACTCACCTCTCGCGCTGTTTTCACTGTCCCGGCTCACTGACTTCTCGCGCTGTTTTTAATGTCCCGGCTCTCTCAGCTTTCCCGCTGTTTTCACAGTCCCGGCTCACTCACCACCCCCGCTTTTTCAAATGTCCCGGCTCACTCAGCTCCCGCGCTGTTTTCACTGTCCCGACTAACTCACCTCTCCCGCTGTTTTCACTGTCCTGTCTCCCGCAGCTCCCGGGCTGTTTTCACTGTCCCGGCTCACTCAGCTCTCGCGCTGTTTTCAATGTCCAGACTCACTCACCTCTCGCGCTTTTTTCTGTGTCCCGGCTCACTCACCTCTCCCTCTATTTTCACTGTCCCGGCTCACTCTGCTCCCGCGCTATTTTCACTGTCCCGGCTCACTTGCCTCTCGCGCTGCTTTCAATGTCCCGGCTCACTCACCTCTCGCGTTGTTTTCACTGTCCCGGCTCACTCAACTCCCGCGATGTTTTGACTGTCCCGGCTCACTCACCTTCCGCGCTGTTTTCACTGTCCCGGCTCACTCAACTCCCGCACTGTTTTCAATGTCCGGGCTCACTCACCTCTCGCGCTGTTTTCAATGTCCCGGCTCACTCACCCCTCGCGCTGTTTTCACTGTCCCGATTCAATCACCTCCTGCGCTGTTTTCAATGTCCCGGCTCACTCACCTCTCGCGCTGTTTTCAATGTCCCGGCACACTCACATCCCGCGGTGTTTTCAATGTCCCGGCTCACTCAGCACCCGCGCTGTTTTCAATGTCCCAGCTCACTCAGCTCCCCCGCTCTGTTCAATGTCCCGGCTGACGCTCCACTCGCGCTGTATTCCATGTCCCGGGTCACTCACCTCTCGCGCTGTTTTCACCATCCGGGCTCACTCGCCTCTCGCGCTGTTTTCACTGTCCCTGCTCACTCACTTCTCGCGCTGTTTTTAATGTCCCGGCTCTCTCAGCTTTCCCGCTGTTTTCACAGTCCCGGCTAACTCACCACACGCGCTTGTTCAAATGTCCCGGCTCACTCACCTATCGCGCTGTTTTCAATGTCCCGGCTCACTCACATACCGCGCTGTTTTCAATGACCTGGCTCACTCAGCTCCCGTGCCGTTTTCAATGTCCCGACTCACTCACTCCCGCGCTGTTTTTAAAGTCCCGGCTCACTTGCCTCTCGCGCTGCTTTCAATGTCACGGCTCACTGACCTCCCGCGGTGTTTTCATTTTCCCGGCTCACTCAACTCCCGCGCTGTTTTCAATGTCCCGGCTCACTCAGCTCCTGCGCTGTTTTCACTGTCCCGGCTCACTCACCTCCCGCGCTGTTTTCGATGTCCCGGCTCACTCACCTCCCGCGCTGTTTTCACTGCCCCGGCTCACTCACCTCCCGCGCTGTTTTCACTGTCCCGGCTCACTCACCTCCCGCGCTGTTTTTACTGTCCCGGCTCATTCAACTCTCGCCCTGTTTTCAATGTCACGGGTCACTCACCTCTCGCGCTGTTTTCGATGTCCCGGGTCACTTACCTCTCGCGCTGTTTTCACCATCCCGGCTCACTCACCCCTCGCGCTGTTTTCACTGTCCCGGCTCACTCACTTCTCGCGCTGTTTTTAATGTCCCGGCTCTCTCAGCTTTCCCGCTGTTTTCACAGTCCCGACTCACACACCACCCGCGCTTTTTCAAATGTCCCGGCTCACTCACCTATCGCGCTGTTTTCAATGTCCCGGCTCACTCACATACCGCGCTGTTTTCAATGACCTGGCTCATTCAACTCTCGCCCTGTTTTCAATGTCACGGGTCACTCACCTCTCGCGCTGTTTTCGATGTCCCGGGTCACTTACCTCTCGCGCTGTTTTCACCATCCCGGCTCACTCACCCCTCGCGCTGTTTTCACTGTCCCGGCTCACTCACCTCTCGCTTTGTTTTCAATGTCCAGACTCACACACCTCTCGCGCTTTTTTCTGTGTCCCGGCTCACTCACCTCTCGCGCTGTTTTGAATTTCCTGGCTGACTCACCTCCCTCACTGTTTTCACTGGCCCGGCTCACTCACCTCTCGCGCTGTTTTTAATGTCCCGGCTCACTCACCTCTCGCGCTATTTTCACTGTCCCGGCTCACTCTGCACCCGCGCTGTTTTCCCTGTTCCGGCTCACTTGCCTCTCGCTCTTCTTTCAATGCCCCGGCTCACTCACCTCTCGCGCAGTTTTCAATTTCCCGGCTCACTCACCTCCCGCGCTGTTTTCACTGTCCCGGCTCACTTGCCTCTCGCGCTGCTTTCAATGTCACGGCCCACTCACATCTCGCGCTGTTTTCAATTTCCCGGCTCACTCAGCTCCCGCGCTGTTTTCACTGTCTCAGCTCACTTACCTCCCGCGCTGTTTTCAGTGTCCCGGCTCACTCACCTCTCTCGCTGTTTTCAATGTCCCGGCTCACTCAGCTCCCCCGCTTGTTCAATGTCCCGGCTCACGCTCTGCTCGCGCTGTATTCCATGTTCCGTGTCACTCACCTCGCGTGCTGTTTTCACTGTCCCGGCTCACTCAGCTTTCCAGCTGTTTTCACAGTCCCGGCTCACTCACCACCCGCGCTTTTTCAAATGTCCCGGCTCACTCAGCTCCCGCGCTGTTTTCAATGCCGCGGCTCACTCTCCACACGCGCTGTTTTCACTGTCACTGCTCACTCTCCGCTGCCGCTGTTTTCACTGTCCCGACTAACTCACCTCTCCCGCTGTTTTCACTGTCCTGTCTCCCGCACCTATCGGGCTGTTTTCACTGTCCCGACTCACTCACCTCTCGCGCTGTTTTCAATGTCCATGCTCACTCACCTCACGCGCTGTTTTCAATGTCCAGACTCACTCACCTCTCGCGCTTTTTTCTGTGTCCCGGCTCACTCACATCCCTCGCTGTTTTCAATGTTCAGGCTCACTCAGCTCCCGCGCTGTTTTCACTGTCCCGGCTCACTCATTTCTTGCGCTGTTTTTAATGTCCCGGCTCTCTCAGCTTTCCCGCTGTTTTCACAGTCCCGAGTCACACACCACCCGCGCTTTTTCAAATGTCCCGGCTCACTCACCTATCGCGCTGTTTTCAATGTCCCGGCTCACTCACATACCGCGCTGTTTTCAATGACCTGGCTCACTCAGCTCCCGTGCTGTTTTCAATGTCCCGACTCACTCAGCTCCCGCGCTGTTTTCACTGTCCCGGCTCACTCACCTCTCGCTTTGTTTTCAATGTCCAGACTCACACACCTCTCGCGCTTTTTTCTGTGTCCCGGCTCACTCACATCTCGCGCTATTTTCACTGTCCCGGCTCACTCTGCTCCCGCGCTGTTTTCACTGTCCCGGCTCACTTGCCTCTCGCGCTGCTTTCAATGTCCCGGCTCACTCACCTCTCGCAATGATTTCAATTTCCCGGCTCACTAACCTCCCGCGCTGTTTTCAATGTCCCGGCTCTCACAAGTCCCGCGATGTTTTCACTGTCCCGGCTCACTCACCTGTCGCGCTATATTCAATGTCCCGGCTCACTCACCTCTCGCGCTGTTTTCAATGTCACGGGTCACTCACCTCTCGCGCTGTTTTCAATGTCCCGGCTCACTCACCTCTCGCGCTGTATTTAACATTCCCGGCTCACTCAACTCTCGCGCTGTTTTCACTGTCCCGGCTCACTCACCTCTCGCGCTGTTTTTAATGTCCCGGCTCACTCACCTATCGCGCTGTTTTCACAGTCACGGCTCACTCATCTCCCGCGCTGTTTTCAATGTCACGGCTCACTCACCTCTCGCGCTGTTTTGAATGTCCTGGCTGACTCACCTCCCTCGCTGTTTTCACTGTCCCGGCTCACTCAACTCTCGCGCTGTTTTTAATGTCCCGGCTCACTCACCTCTCGCGCTATTTTCACTATCCCGGCTCACTCTGCACCCGCGCTGTTTTTCTGTCACGGCTCACTTGCCTCTCGAGCTTCTTTCAATGTCCCGGCTCACTCACCTCTCGCGCTGTTTTCAATTTCCCGGGTCACTCACCTCCCGCGCTGTTTTCACTGTCCCGGCTCACTTGCCTCTCGCGCTGCTTTCAATGTCACGGCTCACTCACCTCTCACGCTGTTTTCAATTTCCGGGCTCACCCAGTTCCCGCGCTGTTTTCACTGTCTCAGCTCACTCACCTCCCGCGCTGTTTTCACTGTCCCGGCTCACTCACCTCTCGCGCTGTTTTCAATGCCCCGTCTCACTCAGCTCCCCCGCTCTGTTCAATGTCCCGGCTCACACACCGCTCGCGCTGTATTCCATGTCCCGGGTCACTCACCTCTCGCGCTGTTTTCACCATCCCGGCTAACTCAACTCTCGCGCTGTTTTCACTGTCCCGGCTCACTGACTTCTCGCGCTGTTTTTAATGTCCCGGCTCTCTCAGCTTTCCCGCTGTTTTCACAGTCCCGTCTCACTCACCACCCGCGCTGTTTTCAATGCCCCGGCTAACTCACCTCTCGCGCTGTTTTCACTGTCCCGGCTCACTGACTTCTCGCGCTGTTTTTAATGTCCCGGCTCTCTCAGCTTTCCCGCTGTTTTCACAGTCCCGGCTCACTCACCACCCGCGCTTTTTCAAATGTCCCGGCTAACTCAGCTCCCGCGCTGTTTTCACTGTCCCGACTAACTCACCTCTCCCGCTGTTTTCACTGTTCCGGCTCACTGACTTCTCGCGCTGTTTTTAATGTCCCGGCTCTCTCAGCTTTCCCGCTGTTTTCACAGTCCCGGCTCACTCACCACCCGCGCTTTTTCAAATGTCCCGGCTCACTCAGCTCCCGCGCTGTTTTCACTGTCCCGACTAACTCACCTCTCCCGCTGTTTTCACTGTCCTGTCTCCCGCAGCTCCCGGGCTGTTTTCACTGTCCCGGCTCACTCAGCTCTCGCGCTGTTTTCAGTGTCCAGACTCACTCACCTCTCGCGCTTTTTACTGTGTCCCTGCTCACTCACCTCTCCCTCTATTTTCACTGTCCCGGCTCACTCAGCTCCCGTGCCGTTTTCAATGTCCCGACTCACTCACTCCCGCGCTGTTTTTAAAGTCCCGGCTCACTTGCCTCTCGCGCTGCTTTCAATGTCACGGCTCACTGACCTCCCGCGGTGTTTTCATTTTCCCGGCTCACTCAACTCCCGCGCTGTTTTCAATGTCCCGGCTCACTCAGCTCCTGCGCTGTTTTCACTGTCCCGGCTCACTCACCTCCCGCGCTGTTTTCGATGTCCCGGCTCACTCACCTCCCGCGCTGTTTTCACTGCCCCGGCTCACTCACCTCCCGCGCTGTTTTCACTGTCCCGGCTCACTCACCTCCCGCGCTGTTTTTACTGTCCCGGCTCATTCAACTCTCGCCCTGTTTTCAATGTCACGGGTCACTCACCTCTCGCGCTGTTTTCGATGTCCCGGGTCACTTACCTCTCGCGCTGTTTTCACCATCCCGGCTCACTCACCCCTCGCGCTGTTTTCACTGTCCCGGCTCACTCACTTCTCGCGCTGTTTTTAATGTCCCGGCTCTCTCAGCTTTCCCGCTGTTTTCACAGTCCCGACTCACACACCACCCGCGCTTTTTCAAATGTCCCGGCTCACTCACCTATCGCGCTGTTTTCAATGTCCCGGCTCACTCACATACCGCGCTGTTTTCAATGACCTGGCTCACTCAGCTCCCGTGCTGTTTTCAATGTCCCGACTCACTCAGCTCCCGCGCTGTTTTCACTGTCCCGGCTCACTCACCTCTCGCTTTGTTTTCAATGTCCAGACTCACACACCTCTCGCGCTTTTTTCTGTGTCCCGGCTCACTCACCTCTCGCGCTGTTTTGAATTTCCTGGCTGACTCACCTCCCTCACTGTTTTCACTGGCCCGGCTCACTCACCTCTCGCGCTGTTTTTAATGTCCCGGCTCACTCACCTCTCGCGCTATTTTCACTGTCCCGGCTCACTCAACTCCCGCGATGTTTTGACTGTCGCGGCTCACTCACCTTCCGCGCTGTTTTCACTGTCCCGGCTCACTCAACTCCCGCACTGTTTTCAATGTCCGGGCTCACTCACCTCTCGCGCTGTTTTCAATGTCCCGGCTCACTCACCCCTCGCGCTGTTTTCACTGTCCCGATTCAATCACCTCCTGCGCTGTTTTCAATGTCCCGGCTCACTCACCTCTCGCGCTGTTTTCAATGTCCCGGCACACTCACATCCCGCGGTGTTTTCAATGTCCCGGCTCACTCAGCACCCGCGCTGTTTTCAATGTCCCAGCTCACTCAGCTCCCCCGCTCTGTTCAATGTCCCGGCTGACGCTCCACTCGCGCTGTATTCCATGTCCCGGGTCACTCACCTCTCGCGCTGTTTTCACCATCCGGGCTCACTCGCCTCTCGCGCTGTTTTCACTGTCCCTGCTCACTCACTTCTCGCGCTGTTTTTAATGTCCCGGCTCTCTCAGCTTTCCCGCTGTTTTCACAGTCCCGGCTAACTCACCACACGCGCTTGTTCAAATGTCCCGGCTCACTCACCTATCGCGCTGTTTTCAATGTCCCGGCTCACTCACATACCGCGCTGTTTTCAATGACCTGGCTCACTCAGCTCCCGTGCCGTTTTCAATGTCCCGACTCACTCACTCCCGCGCTGTTTTTAAAGTCCCGGCTCACTTGCCTCTCGCGCTGCTTTCAATGTCACGGCTCACTGACCTCCCGCGGTGTTTTCATTTTCCCGGCTCACTCAACTCCCGCGCTGTTTTCAATGTCCCGGCTCACTCAGCTCCTGCGCTGTTTTCACTGTCCCGGCTCACTCACCTCCCGCGCTGTTTTCGATGTCCCGGCTCACTCACCTCCCGCGCTGTTTTCACTGCCCCGGCTCACTCACCTCCCGCGCTGTTTTCACTGTCCCGGCTCACTCACCTCCCGCGCTGTTTTTACTCTCCCGGCTCATTCAACTCTCGCCCTGTTTTCAATGTCACGGGTCACTCACCTCTCGCGCTGTTTTCGATGTCCCGGGTCACTTACCTCTCGCGCTGTTTTCACCATCCCGGCTCACTCACCCCTCGCGCTGTTTTCACTGTCCCGGCTCACTCACTTCTCGCGCTGTTTTTAATGTCCCGGCTCTCTCAGCTTTCCCGCTGTTTTCACAGTCCCGACTCACACACCACCCGCGCTTTTTCAAATGTCCCGGCTCACTCACCTATCGCGCTGTTTTCAATGTCCCGGCTCACTCACATACCGCGCTGTTTTCAATGACCTGGCTCACTCAGCTCCCGTGCTGTTTTCAATGTCCCGACTCACTCAGCTCCCGCGCTGTTTTCACTGTCCCGGCTCACTCACCTCTCGCTTTGTTTTCAATGTCCAGACTCACACACCTCTCGCGCTTTTTTCTGTGTCCCGGCTCACTCACCTCTCGCGCTGTTTTGAATTTCCTGGCTGACTCACCTCCCTCACTGTTTTCACTGGCCCGGCTCACTCACCTCTCGCGCTGTTTTTAATGTCCCGGCTCACTCACCTCTCGCGCTATTTTCACTGTCCCGGCTCACTCTGCACCCGCGCTGTTTTCCCTGTTCCGGCTCACTTGCCTCTCGCTCTTCTTTCAATGCCCCGGCTCACTCACCTCTCGCGCAGTTTTCAATTTCCCGGCTCACTCACCTCCCGCGCTGTTTTCACTGTCCCGGCTCACTTGCCTCTCGCGCTGCTCTCAATGTCACGGCCCACTCACCTCTCGCGCTGTTTTCAATTTCCCGACTCACTCAGCTCCCGCGCTGTTTTCACTGTCTCAGCTCACTTACCTCCCGCGCTGTTTTCAGTGTCCCGGCTCACTCACCTCTCTCGCTGTTTTCAATGTCCCGGCTCACTCAGCTCCCCCGCTTGTTCAATGTCCCGGCTCACGCTCTGCTCGCGCTGTATTCCATGTTCCGTGTCACTCACCTCGCGTGCTGTTTTCACTGTCCCGGCTCACTCAGCTTTCCAGCTGTTTTCACAGTCCCGGCTCACTCACCACCCGCGCTTTTTCAAATGTCCCGGCTCACTCAGCTCCCGCGCTGTTTTCAATGCCGCGGCTCACTCTCCACACGCGCTGTTTTCACTGTCACTGCTCACTCTCCGCTGCCGCTGTTTTCACTGTCCCGACTAACTCACCTCTCCCGCTGTTTTCACTGTCCTGTCTCCCGCACCTATCGGGCTGTTTTCACTGTCCCGACTCACTCACCTCTAGCGCTGTTTTCAATGTCCATGCTCACTCACCTCACGCGCTGTTTTCAATGTCCAGACTCACTCACCTCTCGCGCTTTTTTCTGTGTCCCGGCTCACTCACATCCCTCGCTGTTTTCAATGTTCAGGCTCACTCAGCTCCCGCGCTGTTTTCACTGTCCCGGCTCACTCATTTCTTGCGCTGTTTTTAATGTCCCGGCTCTCTCAGCTTTCCCGCTGTTTTCACAGTCCCGAGTCACACACAACCCGCGCTTTTTCAAATGTCCCGGCTCACTCACCTATCGCGCTGTTTTCAATGTCCCGGCTCACTCACATACCGCGCTGTTTTCAATGACCTGGCTCACTCAGCTCCCGTGCTGTTTTCAATGTCCCGACTCACTCAGCTCCCGCGCTGTTTTCACTGTCCCGGCTCACTCACCTCTCGCTTTGTTTTCAATGTCCAGACTCACACACCTCTCGCGCTTTTTTCTGTGTCCCGGCTCACTCACATCTCGCGCTATTTTCACTGTCCCGGCTCACTCTGCTCCCGCGCTGTTTTCACTGTCCCGGCTCACTTGCCTCTCGCGCTGCTTTCAATGTCCCGGCTCACTCACCTCTCGCAATGATTTCAATTTCCCGGCTCACTAACCTCCCGCGCTGTTTTCAATGTCCCGGCTCTCACAAGTCCCGCGATGTTTTCACTGTCCCGGCTCACTCACCTGTCGCGCTATATTCAATGTCCCGGCTCACTCACCTCTCGCGCTGTTTTCAATGTCACGGGTCACTCACCTCTCGCGCTGTTTTCAATGTCCCGGCTCACTCACCTCTCGCGCTGTATTTAACATTCCCGGCTCACTCAACTCTCGCGCTGTTTTCACTGTCCCGGCTCACTCACCTCTCGCGCTGTTTTTAATGTCCCGGCTCACTCACCTATCGCGCTGTTTTCACCGTCACGGCTCACTCACCTCCCGCGCTGTTTTCAATGTCACGGCTCACTCACCTCTCGCGCTGTTTTGAATGTCCTGGCTGACTCACCTCCCTCGCTGTTTTCACTGTCCCGGCTCACTCAACTCTCGCGCTGTTTTTAATGTCCCGGCTCACTCACCTCTCGCGCTATTTTCAATGCCCCGTCTCACTCAGCTCCCCCGCTCTGTTCAATGTCCCGGCTCACACACCGCTCGCGCTGTATTCCATGTCCCGGGTCACTCACCTCTCGCGCTGTTTTCACCATCCCGGCTAACTCACCTCTCGCGCTGTTTTCACAGTCCCGGCTCACTGACTTCTCGCGCTGTTTTTAATGTCCCGGCTCTCTCAGCTTTCCCGCTGTTTTCACAGTCCCGTCTCACTCACCACCCGCGCTGTTTTCAATGCCCCGGCTAACTCACCTCTCGCGCTGTTTTCACTGTCCCGGCTCACTGACTTCTCGCGCTGTTTTTAATGTCCCGGCTCTCTCAGCTTTCCCGCTGTTTTCACAGTCCCGGCTCACTCACCACCCGCGCTTTTTCAAATGTCCCGGCTAACTCAGCTCCCGCGCTGTTTTCACTGTCCCGACTAACTCACCTCTCCCGCTGTTTTCACTGTTCCGGCTCACTGACTTCTCGCGCTGTTTTTAATGTCCCGGCTCTCTCAGCTTTCCCGCTGTTTTCACAGTCCCGGCTCACTCACCACCCGCGCTTTTTCAAATGTCCCGGCTCACTCAGCTCCCGCGCTGTTTTCACTGTCCCGACTAACTCACCTCTCCCGCTGTTTTCACTGTCCTGTCTCCCGCAGCTCCCGGGCTGTTTTCACTGTCCCGGCTCACTCAGCTCTCGCGCTGTTTTCAATGTCCAGACTCACTCACCTCTCGCGCTTTTTACTGTGTCCCTGCTCACTCACCTCTCCCTCTATTTTCACTGTCCCGGCTCACTCTGCTCCCGCGCTATTTTCACTGTCCCGGCTCACTTGCCTCTCGCGCTGCTTTCAATGTCCCGGCTCACTCACCTCTCGCGCTGTTTTCACTGTCCCGGCTCACTCAACTCCCGCGATGTTTTGACTGTCCCGGCTCACTCACCTCCCGCGCTGTTTTCACTGTCCCGGCTCACTCAACTCCCGCACTGTTTTCAATGTCCGGGCTCACTCACCTCTCGCGCTGTATTCAATGTCCCGGCTCACTCACCCCTCGCGCTGTTTTCACTGTCCCGATCCAATCACCTCCTGCGCTGTTTTCAATGTCCCGGCTCACTCACCTCTCGCGCTGTTTTCAATGTCCCGGCTCACTCACATCCCGCGGTGTTTTCAATGTCCCGGCTCACTCAGCACCCGCGCTGTTTTCAATGTCCCAGCTCACTCAGCTCCCCCGCACTGTTCAATGTCCCGGCTGACGCTCCACTCGCGCTGTATTCCATGTCCCGGGTCACTCACCTCTCGCGCTGTTTTCACCATCCGGGCTCACTCGCCTCTCGCGCTGTTTTCACTGTCCCTGCTCACTCACTTCTCGCGCTGTTTTTAATGTCCCGGCTCTCTCAGCTTTCCCGCTGTTTTCACAGTCCCGGCTAACTCACCACACGCGCTTGTTCAAATGTCCCGGCTCACTCACCTATCGCGCTGTTTTCAATGACCTGGCTCACTCAGCTCCCGTGCTGTTTTCAATGTCCCGACTCACTCACTCCCGCGCTGTTTTTAAAGTCCCGGCTCACTCTCCACTCGCGCTGTTTTCACTGTCACTGCTCACTCTCCGCTCCCGCTGTTTTCACTGTCCCGACTCACTCACCTCTCGCACTGTTTTCACTGTCCCGGCTCACCCACATCCGCGCTGTTTTCACTGTCCCGGCTCACTCACATCTTGCGCTGTTTTCAATGTCCCGGCTCACTCACCTCACGAGCGTTTTTCTATGTCCCGGCTCACTCACCTCTCGCACTTTTTTCACTGTCCCGTCTCACTCAGCTCCCGCGATGTTTTCACTGTTCCGGCTCACTTGCCTCTCGCGCTGCCTTCAATGTCACGGCTCACTGACCTCCCGCGGTGTTTTCATTTTCCCGGCTCACTCAACTCCCGCGCTGTTTTCAATGTCCCGGCTCACTCAGCTCCCGCGCTGTTTTCACTGTCCCGGCTCACTCACCTCCCGCGCTGTTTTCGATGTCCCGGCTCACTCAGTCCCGCGCTTTTTTCACTGCCCGGCTCACTCACCTCCCGCGCTGTTTTCACTGTCCCGGCTCACTCACCTCCCGCGCTGTTTTTACTGTCCCGGCTCATTCAACTCTCGCCCCGTTTTCAATGTCACGGGTCACTCACCTCTCGCGCTGTTTTCGATGTCCCGGGTCACTCACCTATCGCGCTGTTTTCACCGTCCCGGCTCACTCACCTCTCGCGCTGTTTTCACTGTCCCGGCTGACTCACCTCCCGCGCTGTTTTCAATGTCTCGGCTCACTCACCTCTCGCGCTGTTTTCAATGTCACGGCTCACTCACCTCCCGCGCTGTTTTCAAGTCCCGGCTCACTCAGCTCCCACGCTGTTTCAATGTCCCGGCTCACTCAGCTCCCACGCTGTTTTCACTGTCCCGACTCAGTCACCTCTCGCGCTGTTTTCACTGTCCCGGCTCACTCACCTCCCGCACAGTTTTCACTATCCCGGCTCACTCACCTCTCGCGCTGTTCTAAATGTCCCGGCTCACTCACCTCACGCGCTGTCTTCACTGTCTCGGCTCACTCACCTCTCGCGCTGTTTTTAATGTCCCGACTCACTCACCTCACGCGCTGTTTTTAATATACAGGCTCACTCACCTCTCGCGCTTTTTTCTATGTCCCGGTTCACTCACCTCTCGCGCTATTTTCACTGTCCCGGCTCACTCAGCTCCCACGCTGTTTTCACTGTCCCGGCTCACTTGCCTCTCGTGCTGATTTCAATGTCACGACTCACTCATATCTCGCGTTGTTTCCACTGTCCCGGCTCACTCACCTCCCGCGCTGTTTTCAATGTCCGGGCTCACTCACCTCTCGCGCTGTTTTCAATGTCCCGGCTCACTCAACTCCCGCGCTGTTTTCACTGTCCCGGCTCACTCACCAGTCGCGCTATTTTCAATGTCCCGGCTCACTCACATATCGCGCTGTTTTCACTGTCCCGGCTCACTCACCTCACGCGCTGTTTTCACTGTCCCGGCTCATTCACCTCTCGCGATGTTTTCTATGTCACGGGTCACTCACCTCTCGCGCTATTTTCAATAACCTGGCTCGCTCACCTCTCGCGCTGTATTTAACATTCCCGGCTCACTCATCTCTCGTGCTGTTTTCACTGTCCCGGCTCACTGAACTCCCGCGCTGTTTTCACTATCCCGGCTCACTCACCTCTCGCACTGTTTTCACTGTCCCATCTCACTCACCTACCGCGCTGTTTTCACTGTCCCGGCTCACTCACCTCTCGCGCTGTTTTCACTGTCCCGGCTCACTCACCTCTCGCGCTGTTTTCACAGTCCCGGCTCACTCACCTCTCGCGCTGCTTTCACTGTCCCGGCTCACTCACCTCTCGCGCTGTTCTCACTGTCCCGGCTCACTCACCTCTCGCGCTGTTTTCGCAGTCCCGGCTCACTCACCTCTCGCGCTGTTTTCTATGTCACGGGTCACTTACCTCTCGCACTGTTTTCAATGTCCCGGCTCACTCACCTCTCGCGCTGTATTTAACATTCCCGGCTCACTCAACTCTCGCGCTGTTTTCACTGTCCCGGCTCACTTAACTCCCGCGCTGTTTTCACTATCCCGGCTCACTCACCTCTCGCACTGTTTTCAATGTCCCGGCTCATTCTCCACTCGCGCTGTTTTCACTGTCCCGGCTCACTCACCTCTCGCGCTGATTTCACTGTCCCGGCTCACTCACCTCTCGCGCTGTTTTTAATGTCCCGGCTCACTGACCTATCGCGCTGGTTTAGCAGTCCCGGCTCACTCACCTCCCGCGCTGTTTTCAATATCCCGGCTCACTCACCTCTCGCGCTGTTTTCAATGTCCAGGCTGTCTCACCTGCCTCGCTGTTTTCACTGTCCCGGTTCACTCACCTCTCGCGCTGTTTTTAATGTCCCGGCTCACTCAACACTCGCGCTATTTTCACTGTCCCGGCTCACTCTGCACCCGCGCAGTTTTCACTTTCACGGCTCACTTGCCTCTCGCGCTTCTTTCAATGTCCCGGCTCACTCACCTCTCGCGCTGTTTTCAATTTCCTGGCTCACTCACCTCCCGCGCTGTTTTCACTGTCCCGGCTCACTCAACTCCCGCGATCTTTTCACTGTCCCGGTTCACTCACCTCCCGCGCTGTTTTCACTGTCCCGGCTCACTCACCTCCCGTGCTGTTTTCAATGTCCGGGCTCACTCACCTCTCGCGCTGTTTTCAATTTCACGGCTCACTCACATCCCGCGCTGTTTTCAATGTCCCAGCTCACTCAGCTCCCGCGCTGCTTTCAATGTCCCGGCTCACTCAGCTCCCGCGCTCTGTTCAATGTCCCGGCTCACGCTCCGCTCGCGCTGTATTCAATGTCCCTGGTCACTCACCTCTCTCGCTGTATTCACCGTCCCGGCTCACTCACCTCTCGCGCTGTTTTCACTGTCCCGGCTCACTCAACTCTCGCGCTGTTTCCACTTTCCCGGCTCACTCAACTCCCGTGCTGTTTTCACTATCCCGGCTCACTCACCTCTCGCACTGTTTTCAATGTCCCGGCTCATTCTCCACTCGCGCTGTTTTCACTGTCCTGGCTCACTCACCTCTCGCGCTGATTTCACTGTCCGGACTCACTCACCTCTCGCGCTGTTTTTAATGTCCCGGCTCACTCACCTATCGCGCTGTTTTAACAGTCCCGGCTCACTCACCTCCCGCGCTGTTTTCAATATCCCGGCTCACTCACCTCTCGCGCTGTTTTCAATGTCCAGTCTGACTCACCTACCTCGCTGTTTTCACTGTCCCGGCTCACTCACCTCTCGCGCTGTTTTTAATGTCCCGGCTCACTCAACACTCGCGCTATTTTCACTGTCCCGGCTCACTCTGCTCCCGCGCTGTTTTCACTGTCACGGCTCACTTGCCACTCGCGCTTCTTTCAATGTCCCGGCTCACTCACCTACCGCGCTGTTTTCACTGTCCCGGCTCACTCACCTCTCGCGCTGTTTTCACTGTCCCGGCTCACTCACCTCTCGCGCTGTTTTCACAGTCCCGGCTCACTCACCTCTCGCGCTGCTTTCACTGTCCCGGCTCACTCACCTCTCGCGCTGTTTTCACTGTCCCAGCTCACTCACCTCTCGCGCTGTTTTCGCAGTCCCGGCTCACTCACCTCTCGCGCTGTTTTCTATGTCACGGGTCACTTACCTCTCGCACTGTTTTCAATGTCCCGGCTCACTCACCTCTCGCGCTGTATTTAACATTCCCGGCTCACTCAACTCTCGCGCTGTTTTCACTGTCCCGGCTCACTCACCTCTCGCGCTGTTTTCACAGTCCCGGCTCATTCTCCACTCGCGCTGTTTTCACTGTCCTGGCTCACTCACCTCTCGCGCTGATTTCACTGTCCGGGCTCACTCACCTCTCGCGCTGTTTTTAATGTCCCGGCTCACTCACCTATCGCGCTGTTTTAACAGTCCCGGCTCACTCACCTCCCGCGCTGTTTTCAATATCCCGGCTCACTCACCTCTCGCGCTGTTTTCAATGCCAGGCTGACTCACCTACCTCGCTGTTTTCACTGTCCCGGCTCACTCACCTCTCGCGCTGTTTTTAATGTCCCGGCTCACTCAACACTCGCGCTATTTTCACTGTCCCGGCTCACTCTGCTCCCGCGCTGTTTTCACTGTCACGGCTCACTTGCCTCTAGCGCTTCTTTCAATGTCCCGGCTCACTCACCTCTCGCGCTGTTTTCAATTTCCCGGCTCACTCACCTCCCGCGCTGTTTTCACTGTCCCGGCTCACTCAACTCCCGCGATCTTTTCACTGTCCCGGTTCACTCACCTCCCGCGCTGTTTTCACTGTCCCGGCTCATTCACCTCCCGTGCTGTTTTCAATGACCGGGCTCACTCACCTCTCGCGCTGTTTTCAATGTCCCGGCTCACTCACATCCCTCGCTGTTTTCAATGTCCCGGCTCACTCAGCTCCCGCGCTGTTTTCAATGTCCCGGATCACTCACATCTCGCGCTGTTTTCACTGTCCCGGCGCACTCACATCCTGCGCTGTTTTCAATGTCCCGGCTCACTCAGCTCCCGCGCTGTTTTCAATGTCCCGGCTCACTCAGCTCCCGCGCTCTGTTCAATGTCCCAGCTCACGATCCTCTCGCGCTGTATTCAATGTCCCTGGTCACTCACCTCTCGCGCTGTATTCACCGTCCCGGCTCACTCACCTCTCGCGCTGTTTTCACTGTCCCGGCTCACTCAACTCCCGCGCTGCTTTCACTGTCCCGGCTCACTCACCTCTCGCGCTGTTTTCACTGTCCCGGCTCACTCACTTCTCGCGCTGTTTTTAATGTCCTGGCTCTCTCAGCTTTCTCGCTCTTTTCACAGTCACGGCTCACTCACCTCCCGCGCTTTTTTAAATGTCCCGGCTCACTCACCTCTCGCGCTGTTTTCACTGTCCCGGCTCACTTGCCTCTCGCGCTGCTTTCAATGTCACGGCTCACTCACCTCTCGCGCTGTCAATTTCCCGGCTCACTCACCTCCCGCGCGGTTTTCAATGTCCCAGCTAACTCACCTCTCGGGCTGTTTTCAGTGTCCAGGCTCACTCACCTCCCGCGCTGTTTTCAATGTCCCGCCTCACTCAGCTCCCGCGCTGTATTCAATGTCCCGGCTCACTCTCCACACGCGCTGTTTTCACTGTCACTGCTCACTCTCCGCTCCCGCTGTTTTCACTGTCCCGACTAACTCACCTCTCCCGCTATTTTCACTGTCCTGGCTCCCGCACATCCCGCGCTGTTTTCACTGTCCCGGCTCACTCACCACTCGCTTTGTTTTCAATGCCCAGACTCACACACCTCTCGCGCTTTTTTCTGTGTCCCGGCTCACTTACCTCTCGCGCTATTTTCACTGTCCCGGCTCACTCTGCTCCCGCGCTGTTTTCACTGTCACGGCTCACTTGCCTCTCGCGCTTCTTTCAATGTCCCGGCTCACTCACCTCTCGCGCTGTTTTCAATTTCCCGGCTCACTCACCTGCCGCGCTGTTTTCACTGTCCCGGCTCACTCAACTCCCGCGATCTTTTCACTGTCCCGGTTCACTCACTTCCCGCGCTGTTTTCACTGTCACGGCTCACTCACCTCCCGTGCTGTTTTCAATGACCGGGCTCACTCACCTCTCGCGCTGTTTTCAATGTCCCGGCTCACTCACATCCCGCGCTGTTTTCAATGTCCCGGCTCACTCAGCTCCCGCGCTGTTTTCAATGTCCCGGCTCACTCAGCTCCCGCTCTCTGTTCAATGTCCCGGCTCACGCTCCGCTCGCGCTGTATTCAATGTCCCTGGTCACTCACCTCTCTCGCTGTATTCACCGTCCCGGCTCACTCACCTCTCGCGCTGTTTTCACTGTCCCGGCTCACTCAACTCGCGCGCTGTTTTCACTGTCCCGGCTAACTCACCTCTCGCGCTGTTTTCACTGTCCCGGCTCACTCACTTCTCGCGCTGTTTTTAATGTCCTGGCTCACTCAGCTTTCCCGCTCTTTTCACAGTCCCCGATCACTAACCTCCCGCGCTTTTTTAAATGTCCCGGCTCACTCACCTCTCGCGGTGTTTTCACAGTCCCGGCTCACTTGCCTCTCGCGCTGCTTTCAATGTCACGGCTCACTCACCTCTCGCACTGTTTTCAATTTCCCGGCTCACTCAGCTCCCGCGCTGTTTTCACTGTCCCGGCTCACTCACATCTCGCGCTGTTTTCACTGTCCCGGCTCACTCACATCCTGCGCTGTTTTCAATGTCCCGGCTCACTCAGCTCCCGCGCTGTTTTCAATGTCCCGGCTCACTCAGCTCCCGCGCTCTGTTCAATGTCCCAGCTCACGATCCTCTCGCGCTGTATTCAATGTCCCTGGTCACTCACCTCTCGCGCTGTATTCACCGTCCCGGCTTACTCACCTCTCGCGCTGTTTTCACTGTCCCGGCTCACTCAACTCCCGCGCTGCTTTCACTGTCCCGGCTCACTCACCTCTCGCGCTGTTTTCACTGTCCCGGTTCACTCACTTCTCGCGCTGTTTTTAATGTCCTGGCTCTCTCAGCTTTCTCGCTCTTTTCACAGTCCCGGCTCACTCAACTCCCGCGCTTTTTTAAATGTCCCGGCTCACTCACCTCTCGCGCTGTTTTCACTGTCACGGCTCACTTGCCTCTCGCGCTGCTTTCAATGTCACGGCTCACTCACCTCTCGCGCTGTTTTCAATTTCCCGGCTCACTCAGCTCCCGCGCTGTTTTCACTGTCCCGGCTCACTCACCTCCCGCGCTGTTTTCACTGTCCCGGCTCACTCACCTCTCGCGCTGTTTTCAACGTCCCCGCTCACTCACCTCTCGCGCTGTTTTCACTGTCCCGATTCACTCACCTCCTGCGCTGTTTTCAATGTCCCGGCTCATTCACCTCTCGCGCTGTTTTCAATGTCCTGGCTCACTCAGCTCCCGCGCTCTGTTCAATGTCCCGGCTCACGCTCCGCTCGCGCTGTTTTCAATGTCCCTGGTCACTCACCTCTCTCGCTGTATTCACCGTCCCGGCTCACTCACCTCTCGCGCTGTTTTCACTGTCCCTGCTCACTCAACTCGCGCGCTGTTTTCACTGTCTCGGCTAACTCACCTCTCGCGCTGTTTTCACTGTCCCGGCTCACTCACTTCTCGCGCTGTTTTTAATGTCCTGGCTCACTCAGCTTTCCCGCTCTTTTCACAGTCCCCGATCACTAACCTCCCGCGCTTTTTTAAATGTCCCGTCTCACTCACCTCTCGCGCTGTTTTCACAGTCCCGGCTCACTTGCCTCTCGCGCTGCTTTCAATGTCACGGCTCACTCACCTCTCGCACTGTTTTCAATTTCCCGGCTCACTCAGCTCCCGCGCTGTTTTCACTGTCCCGGCTCACTCACATCTCGCGCTGTTTTCACTGTCCCGGCTCACTCACATCTTGCGCTGTTTTCAATGTCCCGGCTCACTCAGCTCCCGCGCTGTTTTCAATGTCCCGGCTCACTCAGCTCCCGCGCTCTGTTCAATGTCCCAGCTCACGATCCTCTCGCGCTGTATTCAATGTCCCTGGTCACTCACCTCTCGCGCTGTATTCACCGTCCCGGCTCACTCACCTCTCGCGCTGTTTTCACTGTCCCGGCTCACTCAACTCCCGCGCTGCTTTCACTGTCCCGGCTCACTCACCTCTCGCGCTGTTTTCACTGTCCCGGCTCACTCACTTCTCGCGCTGTTTTAAATGTCCTGGCTCTCTCAGCTTTCTCGCTCTTTTCACAGTCCCGGCTCACTCACCTCCCGCGCTTTTTTAAATGTCCCGGCTCACTCACTTCTCGCGCTGTTTTCACTGTCACGGCTCACTTGCCTCTCGCGCTGCTTTCAATGTCACGGCTCACTCACCTCTCGCGCTGTTTTCAATTTCCCGGCTCACTCAGCTCCCGCGCTGTTTTCACTGTCCCGGCTCACTCACCTCCCGCGCTGTTTTCAATGTCCCGGCTCATTCACCTCTCGCGCTGTTTTCAATGTCCCGCTTACTCAGCTCCCGCGCTCTGTTTAATGTCCCGGCTCACTCACCTCTCGCGCTGTCAATTTCCCGGCTCACTCACCTCCCGCGCGGTTTTCAATGTCCCAGCTAACTCACCTCTCGCGGTGTTTTCACTGTCCCGATTCACTCACCTCCTGCGCTGTTTTCAATGTCCCGGCTCATTCACCTCTCGCGCTGTTTTCAATGTCCCACTTACTCAGCTCCCGCGCTCTGTTTAATGTCCCGGCTCACTCACCTCTCGCGCTGTCAATTTCCCGGCTCACTCACCTCCCGCGCGGTTTTCAATGCCCCTGCTAACTCACCTCTCGTGCTGTTTTCAGTGTCCAGGCTCGCTCACCTCCCGCGCTGTTTTGAATGTCCCGGCTCACTCAGCTCCCGCGCTGTATTCAATGTCCCGGCTCACTCTCCACACGCGCTGTTTGCACTGTCACTGCTCACTCTCCGCTCCCGCTGTTTTCACTGTCCCGACTAACTCACCTCTCCCGCTATTTTCACTGTCCTGGCTCCCGCACATCCCGCGCTGTTTTCACTGTCCCGGCTCACTCACCTCTCGCTTTGTTTTCAATGCCCAGACTCACACACCGATCGCGCTTTTTTCTGTGTCCCGGCTCACTCACCACTCGCGCTATTTTCACTGTCCTGGCTCACTCTGCTCCCGCGCTGTTTTCACTGTCCCGGCTAACTTGCCTCTCGTGCTGATTTCAATGTCCCGGCTCACTCACCTCTCGCGCTGATTTCAATTTCCCGGCTCACTCACCTCCCGCGCTGTTTTCAATGTCGCGGCTCACACAACTCCCGCGATGTTTTCACTGTCCCGGCTCACTCACCTCCCGCGCTGTATTCACTGTCCCGGCTCACTCACCTCTCGCGGTTGTCAATGTCCCGGCTCACTCACATCCCGCGCTGTTTTCAATGTCCCGGCTCACTCAGCTCCCGCGCTGTTTTCAATGTCCCGGCTCACTCAGCTCCCTCGCTCTGTTCAGTGTCCCGGCTCACGCTCCGCTCGCGCTGTGTTCAATGTCCCTGGTCACTCACCTCTCTCGCTGTATTCACCGTCCCGGCTCACTCACCTCTCGCGCTGTTTTCACTGTCCCGGCTCACTCAACTCCCGCGCTGTTTTCACTGTCCCGGCTAACTCATCTCTCGCGCTGTTTTCACTGTCCCGGCTCACTCACTTCTCGCGCTGTTTTTAATGTCCTGGCTCACTCAGCTTTCCCGCTCTTTTCACAGTCCCCGATCACTAACCTCCCGCGCTTTTTTAAATGTCCCGGCTCACTCACCTCTCGCGCTGTTTTCACTGTCCCGGCTCACTTGCCTCTCGCGCTGCTTTCAATGCCACGGCTCACTCACCTCTCGCACTGTTTTCAATTTACCGGCTCACTCAGCTCCCGCGCTGTTTTCACTGTCCCGGCTCACTCACATCTCGCGCTGTTTTCACTGTCCCGGCTCACTCACATCCTGCGCTGTTTTCAATGTCCCGGCTCACTCAGCTCCCGCGCTGTTTTCAATGTCCCGGCTCACTCAGCTCCCGTGCTCTGTTCAATGTCCCAGCTCACGATCCTCTCGCGCTGTATTCAATGTCCCTGGTCACTCACCTCTCCCGCTGTATTCACCGTCCCGGCTCACTCACCTCTCGCGCTGTTTTCAATGTCCCGGCTCACTCACCTCTCGCGCTGATTTCACTGTCCCGGCTCACTCACCTCTCGCGCTGTTTTTAATATCCCGGCTCACTCACCTATCGCGCTGTTTTAACAGTCCCGGCTCACTCACCTCCCGCGCTGTTTCAATATCACGGCTCACTCACCTCTCGCGCTGTTTTCAATGTCCAGGCTGACTCATCTACCTCGCTGTTTTCACTGTCCCGGCTCACTCACCTCTCGCGCTGTTTTTAATGTCCCGGCTCACTCAACACTCGCGCTATTTTCACTGTCCCGGCTCACCCTGCTCCCGCGCTGTTTTCACTGTCACGGCTCACTCACCTCTCGCGCTGTTTTCAATTTCCCGGCTCACTCACCTCCCGCGCTGTTTTCACTGTCCCGGCTCACTCAACTCCCGCGATCTTTTCACTGTCCCGGTTCACTCACCTCCCGCGCTGTTTTCACTGTCCCGGCTCATTCACCTCCCGTGCTCTTTTCAATGACCGGGCTCACTCACCTCTCGCGCTGTTTTCAATGTCCCGGCTCACTCACATCCCGCGCTGTTTTCAATGTCCCGGCTCACTCAGTCCCGCGCTGTTTTCAATGTCCCGGCTCACTCAGCTCCCGCGCTCTGTTCAATGTCCCGGCTCACGCTCCGCTCGCGCTGTATTCAATATCCCTGGTCACTCACCTCTCTCGCTGTATTCACCGTCCCGGCTCACTCACCTCTCGCGCTGTTTTCACTGTCCCGGCTCACTCAACTCCCGCGCTGTTTTCACTGTCCCGGCTAACTCACCTCTCGCGCTGGTTTCACTGTCCCGGCTCACTCACTTCTCGCGCTGTTTTTAATGTCCTGGCTCACTCAGCTTTCCCGCTCTTTTCACAGTCCCCGATCACTAACCTCCCGCGCTGTTTTCAATGTCCCGGCTCACTCAGCTCCCGCGCTGTTTTCAATGTCCCGGCTCACTCAGCTCCCGCGCTCTGTTCAATGTCCCAGCTCACGATCCTCTCGCGCTGTATTCAATGTCCCTGGTCACTGACCTCTCGCGCTGTATTCACCGTCCCGGCTCACTCACCTCTCGCGCTGTTTTCACTGTCCCGGCTCACTCAACTCCCGCGCTGCTTTCACTGTCCCGGCTCACTCACCTCTCGCGCTGTTTTCACTGTCCCGGCTCACTCACTTCTCGCGCTGTTTTTAATGTCCTGGCTCTCTCAGCTTTCTCGCTCTTTTCACAGTCCCGGCTCACTCACCTCCCGCGCTTTTTTAAATGTCCCGGCTCACTCACCTCTCGCGCTGTTTTCACTGTCCCGGCTCACTTGCCTCTCACGCTGCTTTCAATGTCACGGCTCACTCACCTCTCGCGCTGTTTTCAATTTCCCGGCTCAATCAGCTCCCGCGCTGTTTTCACTGTCCCGGCTCACTCACCTCCCGCGCTGTTTTCACTGTCCCGGCTCACTCACCTCTCGCGCTGTTTTCTACGTCCCGGCTCACTCACCTCTCGCGCTGTTTTCACTGTCCCGATTCACTCACCTCCTGCGCTGTTTTCAATGTCCCGGCTCATTCACCTCTCGCGCTGTTTTCAATGTCCCGGCTCACTCAGCTCCCGCGCTGTTTTCAATGTCCCGCTTACTCAGCTGCCGCGCTCTGTTTAATGTCCCGGCTCACTCACCTCTCGCGCTGTCAATTTCCCGGCTCACTCACCTCCCGCGCGGTTTTCAATGTCCCAGCTAACTCACCTCTCGGGCTGTTTTCAGTGTCCAGGCTCACTCACCTCCCGCGCTGTTTTCAATGTCCCGGCTCACTCAGCTCCCGTGCTGTATTCAATGTACCGGCTCACTCTCCACACGCGCTGTTTTCACTGTCACTGCTCACACTCCGCTCCCGCTGTTTTCACTGTCCCGACTAACTCACCTCTCCCGCTATTTTCACTGTACTGGCTCCCGCACATCCCGCGCTGTTTTCACTGTCCCGGCTCACTCACCTCTCGCTTTGTTTTCAATGCCCAGACTCACACACCTCTCGCGCTTTTTTCTGTGTCCCGGCTCACTCACCTCTCGCTCTATTTTCACTGTCCCGGCTCACTCTGCTCCCGCGCTGTTTTCACTGCCACGGCTCACTTGCCTCTCGCGCTTCTTTCAATGTCCCGGCTCACTCACCTCTCGCGCTGTGTTCAATTTCCCGGCTCACTCACCTCCCGCGCTGTTTTCACTGTCCCGGCTCACTCAACTCCCGCGATCTTTTCACTGTCCCGGTTCACTCACCTCCCGCGCTGTTTTCACTGTCCCGGCTTACTCACCTCCCGTGCTGTTTTCAATCACCGGGCTCACTCACCTCTCGCGCTGTTTTCAATGTCCCGGCTCACTCACATCCCGCGCTGTTTTCAATGTCCCGGCTCACTCAGCTCCCGCGCTGTTTTCAATGTCCCGGCTCTCTCAGCTCCCGCGCTCTGTTCAATGTCCCGGCTCACGCTCCGCTCGCGCTGTATTCAATGTCCCTGGACATTCACCTCTCTCGCTGTATTAACCGTCCCGGCTCACTCACCTCTCGCGCTGTTTTCACTCTCCCGGCTCACTCAACTCCCGCGCTGTTTTCACTGTCCCGGCTAATTCACCTCTCGCGCTGTTTTCACTGTCCCGGCTCACTCACTTCTCGCGCTGTTTTTAATGTCCTGGCTCACTCAGCTTTCCCGCTCTTTTCACAGTCCCCGATCACTAACCTCCCGCGCTTTTTTAAATGTCCCGGCTCACTCACCTCTCGCGCTGTTTTCACTGTCCCGGCTCACTTGCCTCTCGCGCTGCTTTCAATGTCACGGCTCACTCACCTCTCGCACTGTTTTCAATTTCCCGGCTCACTCAGCTCCCGCGCTGTTTTCACTGTCCCGGCTCACTCACATCTCGCGCTGTTTTCACTGTCCCGGCTCACTCACATCCTGCGCTGTTTTCAATGTCCCGGCTCACTCAGCTCCCGCGCTGTTTTCAATGTCCCGGCTCACTCAGCTCCCGCGCTCTGTTCAATGTCCCAGCTCACGATCCTCTCGCGCTGTATTCAATGTCCCTGGTCACTCACCTCTCGCGCTGTATTTACCGTCCCGGCTCACTCACCTCTCGCGCTGTTTTCACTGTCCCGGTTCACTCAACTCCCGCGCTGCTTTCACTGTCCCGGCTCACTCACCTCTCGCGCTGTTTTCACTGTCCAGGCTCACTCACTTCTCGCGCTGTTTTTAATGTCCTGGCTCTCTCAGCTTTCTCGCTCTTTTCACAGTCCCGGCTCACTCACCTCCCGCGCTTTTTTAAATGTCCCGGCTCACTCACCTCTCGCGCTGTTTTCACTGTCCCGGCTCACTTGCCTCTCGCGCTGCTTTCAATGTCACGGCTCACTCACCTCTCGCGCTGTTTTCAATTTCCCGGCTCACTCAGCTCCCGCGCTGTTTTCACTGTCCCGGCTCACTCACCTCCCGCGCTGTTTTCACTGTCCCGGCTCACTCAACTCCCGCGATCTTTTCACTGTCACGGCTCACTCACCTCCCGTGCTGTTTTCAATGACCGGGCTCACTCACCTCTCGCGCTGTTTTCAATGTCCCGGCTCACTCAGCTCCCGCGCTCTGTTCAATGTCCCGGCTCACGCTCCGCTCGCGCTGTATTCAATGTCCCTGGTCACTCACCTCTCTCGCTGTATTCACCGTCCCGGCTCACTCACCTCTCGCGCTGTTTTCACTGTCCCGGCTCACTCAACTCCCGCGCTGTTTTCACTGTCCCGGCTCACTCACTTCTCGCGCTGTTTTTAATGTCCTGGCTCACTCAGCTTTCCCGCTCTTTTCACAGTCCCCGATCACTAACCTCCCGCGCTTTTTTAAATGTCCCGGCTCACTTGCCTCTCGCGCTGCTTTGAATGTCACGGCTCACTCACCTCTCGCACTGTTTTCAATTTCCCGGCTCACTCAGCTCCCGCGCTGTTTTCACTGTCCCGGCTCACTCACTACTCGCGCTGTTTTCACTGTCCCGGCTCACTCACATCCTGCGCTGTTTTCAATGTCCCGGCTCGCTCAGCTCCCGCGCTGTTTTCAATGTCCCGGCTCACTCAGCTCCCGCGCTCTGTTCAATGTCCCAGCTCACGATCCTCTCGCGCTGTATTCAATGTCCCTGGTCACTCACCTCTCGCGCTGTATTCACCGTCCCGGCTCACTCACCTCTCGTGCTGTTTTCACTGTCCCGGCTCACTCAACTCCCGCGCTGCTTTCACTGTCCCGGCTCACTCACCTCTCGCGCTGTTTTCACTGTCCCGGCTCACTCACTTCTCGCGCTGTTTTTAATGTTCTGGCTCTCTCAGCTTTCTCGCTCTTTTCACAGACCCGGCTGACTCACCACCCGCGCTTTTTTAAATGTTCCGGCTCACTCACCTCTCGCGCTGTTTTCACTGTCCCGGCTCACTTGCCTCTCGCACTGCTTTCAATGTCACGGCTCACTCACCTCTCGCGCTGTTTTCAATTTCCCGGCTCACTCAGCTCCCGCGCTGTTTTCATTGTCCCGGCTCATTCACCTCTCGCGCTGTTTTCAATGTCCCGGCTCACTCAGCTCCTGCGCTGTTTTCAAAGTCCCGCTTACTCAGCTCCCGCGCTCTCTTTAATGTCCCGGCTCACTCACCTCTCGCGCTGTCAATTTCCCGGCTCACTCACCTCCCGCGCGGTTTTCAATGTCCCAGCTAACTCACCTCTCGGGCTGTTTTCAGTGTCCAGGCCCACTCACCTCCCGCGCTGTTTTCAATGTCCCGGCTCACTCAGCTCCCGCGCTGTATTCAATGTCCCGGCTCACTCTCCACACGCGCTGTTTTCACTGTCACTGCTCACTCTCCGCTCCCGCTGTTTTCACTGTCCCGACTAACTCACCTCTCCCGCTATTTTCACTGTCCTGGCTCCCGCACATCCCGATCTGTTTTCACTGTCCCGGCTCACTCACCTCTCGCTTTGTTTTGAATGCCCAGACTCACACACTTCTCGCGCTTTTTTCTGTGTCCCGGCTCACTCACCTCTCGCGCTATTTTCACTGTCCCAGCACACTCTGCTCCCGCGCTGTTTTCACTGTCCCGGCTAACTTGCCTCTCGCGCTGATTTCAATGTCCCGGCTCACTCACCTCTCGCGCTGATTTCAATTTCCCGGCTCACTCACCTCCCGCGCTGTTTTCAATGTCGCGGCTCACACAACTCCCGCGATGTTTTCACTGTCCCGGCTCACTCACCTCCCGCGCTGTATTCACTGTCCCGGCTCACTCACCTCCCGCGCTGTTTTCAATGACCGGGCTCACTCACCTCTCGCGCTGTTTTCACTGTCCCGATTCACTCAGCTCCAGCGCTGTTTTCAATGTCCCGGCTCACTCACCTTTCGCGCTGTTTTCAATGTTCCTGCTCACTCAGCTCCCGCGCTGTTTTCAATGTCCCGGCTCACTCAGCTCCCGCGCTCTGTTCACTGTCCCGGCTCACTCAACTCCCGCGCTGCTTTCACTGTCCCGGCTCACTCACCTCCCGCGCTGTTTTCACTGTCCCGGCTCACTCAACTCCCGCGATCTTTTCACTGTCCCGGTTCACTCACCTCCCGCGCTGTTTTCACTGTCCCGGCTCACTCACCTCCCGTGCTGTTTTCAATCACCGGGCTCACTCACCTCTCGCGCTGTTTTCAATGTCCCGGCTCACTCACATCCCGCGCTGTTTTCAATGTCCCGGCTCACTCAGCTCCCGCGCTGTTTTCAATGTCCCGGCTCTCTCAGCTCCCGCGCTCTGTTCAATGTCCCGGCTCACGCTCCGCTCGCACTGTATTCAATGTCCCTGGACATTCACCTCTCTCGCTGTATTAACCGTCCCGGCTCACTCACCTCTCGCGCTGTTTTCACTCTCCCGGCTCACTCAACTCCCGCGCTGTTTTCACTGTCCCGGCTTATTCACCTCTCGCGCTGTTTTCACTGTCCCGGCTCACTCACTTCTCGCGCTGTTTTTAATGTCCTGGCTCACTCAGCTTTCCCGCTCTTTTCACAGTCCCCGATCACTAACCTCCCGCGCTTTTTTAAATGTCCCGGCTCACTCACCTCTCGCGCTGTTTTCACTGTCCCGGCTCACTTGCCTCTCGCGCTGCTTTCAATGTCACGGCTCACTCACCTCTCGCACTGTTTTCAATTTCCCGGCTCACTCAGCTCCCGCGCTGTTTTCACTGTCCCGGCTCACTCACATCTCGCGCTGTTTTCACTGTCCCGGCTCACTCACATCCTGCGCTGTTTTCAATGTCCGGGCTCACTCAGCTCCCGCGCTGTTTTCAATGTCCCGGCTCACTCAGCTCCCGCGCTCTGTTCAATGTCCCAGCTCACGATCCTCTCGCGCTGTATTCAATGTCCCTGGTCACTCACCTCTCGCGCTGTATTTACCGTCCCGGCTCACTCACCTCTCGCGCTGTTTTCACTGTCCCGGCTCACTCAACTCCCGCGCTGCTTTCACTGTCCCGGCTCACTCACCTCTCGCGCTGTTTTCACTGTCCAGGCTCACTCACTTCTCGCGCTGTTTTTAATGTCCTGGCTCTCTCAGCTTTCTCGCTCTTTTCACAGTCCCGGCTCACTCACCTCCCGCGCTTTTTTAAATGTCCCGGCTCACTCACCTCTCGCGCTGTTTTCACTGTCCCGGCTCACTTGCCTCTCGCGCTGCTTTCAATGTCACGGCTCACTCACCTCTCGCGCTGTTTTCAATTTCCCGGCTCACTCAGCTCCCGCGCTGTTTTCACTGTCCCGGCTCACTCACCTCCCGCGCTGTTTTCACTGTCCCGGCTCACTCAACTCCCGCGATCTTTTCACTGTCCCGGTTCACTCACTTCCCGCGCTGTTTTCACTGTCACGGCTCACTCACCTCCCGTGCTGTTTTCAATGACCGGGCTCACTCACCTCTCGCGCTGTTTTCAATGTCCCGGCTCACTCAGCTCCCGCGCTCTGTTCAATGTCCCGGCTCACGCTCCGCTCGCGCTGTATTCAATGTCCCTGGTCACTCACCTCTCTCGCTGTATTCACCGTCCCGGCTCACTCACCTCTCGCGCTGTTTTCACTGTCCCGGCTCACTCAACTCCCGCGCTGTTTTCACTGTCCCGGCTAACTCACCTCTCGCGCTGTTTTCACTGTCCCGGCTCACTCACTTCTCGCGCTGTTTTTAATGTCCTGGCTCACTCAGCTTTCCCGCTCTTTTCACAGTCCCCGATCACTAACCTCCCGCGCTTTTTTAAATGTCCCGGCTCACTTGCCTCTCGCGCTGCTTTGAATGTCACGGCTCACTCACCTCTCGCACTGTTTTCAATTTCCCGGCTCACTCAGCTCCCGCGCTGTTTTCACTGTCCCGGCTCACTCACTACTCGCGCTGTTTTCACTGTCCCGGCTCACTCACATCCTGCGCTGTTTTCAATGTCCCGGCTCACTCAGCTCCCGCGCTGTTTTCAATGTCCCGGCTCACTCAGCTCCCGCGCTCTGTTCAATGTCCCAGCTCACGATCCTCTCGCGCTGTATTCAATGTCCCTGGTCACTCACCTCTCGCGCTGTATTCACCGTCCCGGCTCACTCACCTCTCGCGCTGTTTTCACTGTCCCGGCTCACTCAACTCCCGCGCTGCTTTCACTGTCCCGGCTCTCTCACCTCTCGCGCTGTTTTCACTGTCCCGGCTCACTCACTTCTCGCGCTGTTTTTAATGTTCTGGCTCTCTCAGCTTTCTCGCTCTTTTCACAGACCCGGCTGACTCACCTCCCGCGCTTTTTTAAATGTTCCGGCTCACTCACCTCTCGCGCTGTTTTCACTGTCCCGGCTCACTTGCCTCTCGCGCTGCTTTCAATGTCACGGCTCACTCACCTCTCGCGCTGTTTTCAATTTCCCGGCTCACTCAGCTCCCGCGCTGTTTTCATTGTCCCGGCTCATTCACCTCTCGCGCTGTTTTCAATGTCCCGGCTCACTCAGCTCCTGCGCTGTTTTCAAAGTCCCGCTTACTCAGCTCCCGCGCTCTCTTTAATGTCCCGGCTCACTCACCTCTCGCGCTGTCAATTTCCCGGCTCACTCACCTCCCGCGCGGTTTTCAATGTCCCAGCTAACTCACCTCTCGGGCTGTTTTCAGTGTCCAGGCCCACTCACCTCCCGCGCTGTTTTCAATGTCCCGGCTCACTCAGCTCCCGCGCTGTATTCAATGTCCCGGCTCACTCTCCACACGCGCTGTTTTCACTGTCACTGCTCACTCTCCGCTCCCGCTGTTTTCACTGTCCCGACTAACTCACCTCTCCCGCTATTTTCACTGTCCTGGCTCCCGCACATCCCGATCTGTTTTCACTGTCCCGGCTCACTCACCTCTCGCTTTGTTTTGAATGCCCAGACTCACACACCTCTCGCGCTTTTTTCTGTGTCCCGGCTCACTCACCTCTCGCGCTATTTTCACTGTCCCAGCACACTCTGCTCCCGCGCTGTTTTCACTGTCCCGGCTAACTTGCCTCTCGCGCTGATTTCAATGTCCCGGCTCACTCACCTCTCGCGCTGATTTCAATTTCCCGGCTCACTCACCTCCCGCGCTGTTTTCAATGTCGCGGCTCACACAACTCCCGCGATGTTTTCACTGTCCCGGCTCACTCACCTCCCGCGCTGTATTCACTGTCCCGACTCACTCACCTCCCGCGCTGTTTTCAATGACCGGGCTCACTCACCTCTCGCGCTGTTTTCACTGTCCCGATTCACTCAGCTCCAGCGCTGTTTTCAATGTCCCGGCTCACTCACCTTTCGCGCTGTTTTCAATGTTCCTGCTCACTCAGCTCCCGCGCTGTTTTCAATGTCCCGGCTCACTCAGCTCCCGCGCTCTGTTCAATGTCCCAGCTCACGATCCTCTCGCGCTGTATTCAATGTCCCTGTTCACTCACCTCTCGCGCTGTATTCACCGTCCCGGATCACTCACCTCTCGCGCTGTTTTCACTGTCCCGGCTCACTCAACTCCCGCGCTGCTTTCACTGTCCCGGCTCACTCAGCTCCCGCGCTGTTTTCACTGTCCCGGCTCACTCAACTCCCGCGCTGTTTTCACTGTCCCGGCTAACTCACCTCTCGCGCTGTTTTCACTGTCCCGGCTCACTCACTTCTCGCGCTGTTTTTAATGTCCTGGCTCACTCAGCTTTCCCGCTCTTTTCACAGTCCCCGATCACTAACCTCCCGCGCTTTTTTAAATGTCCCGGCTCACTCACCTCTCGCGCTGTTTTCACTGTCCCGGCTCACTTGCCTCTCGCGCTGCTTTCAATGTCACGGCCCACTCAGCTCCCGCGCTGTTTTCAATGTCCCGGCTCACTCAGCTCCCGCGCTCTGTTCAATGTCCCAGCTCACGATCCTCTCGCGTTGTATTCAATGTCCCTGGTCACTCACCTCTCGCGCTGTATTCGCCGTCCCGGCTCACTCACCTCTCGCGCTGTATTCACCGTCCCGGCTCACTCACCTCTCGCGCTGTTTTCACTGTCCCGGCTCACTCAACTCCCGCGCTGCTTTCACTGTCCCGGCTCACTCACCTCTCGCGCTGTTTTCACTGTCCTGGCTCACTCACTTCTCGCGCTGTTTTTAATGTTCTGGCTCTCTCAGCTTTCTCGCTCTTTTCACAGACCCGGCTGACTCACCTCCCGCGCTTTTTTAAATGTCCCGGCTCACTCACCTCTCGCGCTGTTTTCACTGTTCCGGCTCACTTGCCTCTCGCGCTGCTTTCAATGTCACGGCTCACTCACCTCTCGCGCTGTTTTCAATTTCCCGGCTCACTCAGCTCCCGCGCTGTTTTCATTGTCCCGGCTCATTCACCTCTCGCGCTGTTTTCAATGTCCCGGCTCACTCAGCTCCTGCGCTGTTTTCAAAGTCCCGCTTACTCAGCTCCCGCGCTCTCTTTAATGTCCCGGCTCACTCACCTCTCGCGCTGTCAATTTCCCGGCTCACTCACCTCCCGCGCGGTTTTCAATGTCCCAGCTAACTCACCTCTCGGGCTGTTTTCAGTGTCCAGGCCCACTCACCTCCCGCGCTGTTTTCAATGTCCCGGCTCACTCAGCTCCCGCGCTGTATTCAATGTCCCGGCTCACTCTCCACACGCGCTGTTTTCACTGTCACTGCTCACTCTCCGCTCCCGCTGTTTTCACTGTCCCGACTAACTCACCTCTCCCGCTATTTTCACTGTCCTGGCTCCCGCACATCCCGATCTGTTTTCACTGTCCCGGCTCACTCACCTCTCGCTTTGTTTTGAATGCCCAGACTCACACACCTCTCGCGCTTTTTTCTGTGTCCCGGCTCACTCACCTCTCGCGCTATTTTCACTGTCCCGGCACACTCTGCTCCCGCGCTGTTTTCACTGTCCCGGCTAACTTGCCTCTCGCGCTGATTTCAATGTCCCGGCTCACTCACCTCTCGCGCTGATTTCAATTTCCCGGCTCACTCACCTCCCGCGCTGTTTTCAATGTCGCGGCTCACACAACTCCCGCGATGTTTTCACTGTCCCGGCTCACTCACCTCCCGCGCTGTATTCACTGTCCCGGCTCACTCACCTCTCGCGCTGTTTTCAATGACCGGGCTCACTCACCTCTCGCGCTGTTTTCACTGTCCCGATTCACTCAGCTCCAGCGCTGTTTTCAATGTCCCGGCTCACTCACCTTTCGCGCTGTTTTCAATGTTCCTGCTCACTCAGCTCCCGCGCTGTTTTCAATGTCCCGGCTCACTCAGCTCCCGCGCTCTGTTCAATGTCCCAGCTCACGATCCTCTCGCGCTGTATTCAATGTCCCTGTTCACTCACCTCTCGCGCTGTATTCACCGTCCCGGCTCACTCTCCTCTCGCGCTGTTTTCACTGTCCCGGCTCACTCAACTCCCGCGCTGCTTTCACTGTCCCGGCTCACTCAGCTCCCGCGCTGTATTCACTGTCCCGGCTAACTCACCTCTCGCGCTGTTTCCACTGTCCCGGCTCACTCACTTCTCGCGCTGTTTTTAATGTCCTGGCTCACTCAGCTTTCCCGCTCTTTTCACAGTCCCCGATCACTAACCTCCCGCGCTTTTTTAAATGTCCCGGCTCACTCACCTCTCGCGCTGTTTTCACTGTCCCGGCTCACTTGCCTCTCGCGCTGCTTTCAATGTCACGGCTCACTCAGCTCCCGCGCTGTTTTCAATGTCCCGGCTCACTCAGCTCCCGCGCTCTGTTCAATGTCCCAGCTCACGATCCTCTCGCGTTGTATTCAATGTCCCTAGTCACTCACCTCTCGCGCTGTATTCACCGTCCCGGCTCACTCACCTCTCGCGCTGTTATCACTGTCCCGGCTCACTCAACCCCCGCGCTGTATTCACTGTCCCGGCTAACTCACCTCTCGCGCTGTTTTCACTGTCCCGGCTCACTCACTTCTCGCGCTGTTTTTAATGTCCTGGCTCACTCAGCTTTCCCGCTCTTTTCACAGTCCCCGATCACTAACCTCCCGCGCTTTTTTAAATGACCCGGCTCACTCACCTCTCGCGCTGTTTTCACTGTCCCGGCTCACTTGCCTCTCGCGCTGCTTTCAATGTCACGGCTCACTCACCTCTCGCACTGTTTTCAATTTCCCGGCTCACTCAGCTCCCGCGCTATTTTCACTGTCCCGGCTCACTCACATCTCGCGCTGTTTTCACTGTCCCGGCTCACTCACATCCTGCGCTGTTTTCAATGTCCCGGCTCACTCAGCTCCCGCGCTGTTTTCAATGTCCCGGCTCACTCAGCTCCCGCGCTCTGTTCAATGTCCCAGCTCACGATCCTCTCGCGCTGTATTCAATGTCCCTGTTCACTCACCTCTCGCGCTGTATTCACCGTCCCGGCTCACTCACCTCTCGCGCTGTTTTCACTGTCCCGGCTCACTCAACTCCCGCGCTGCTTTCACTGTCCCGGCTCACTCAGCTCCCGCGCTGTTTTCACTGTCCCGGCTCACTCAACTCCCGCGCTGTTTTCACTGTCCCGGCTAACTCACCTCTCGCGCTGTTTTCACTGTCCCGGCTCACTCACTTCTCGCGCTGTTTTTAATGTCCTGGCTCACTCAGCTTTCCCGCTCTTTTCACAGTCCCCGATCACTAACCTCCCGCGCTTTTTTAAATGTCCCGGCTCACTCACCTCTCGCGCTGTTTTCACTGTCCCGGCTCACTTGCCTCTCGCGCTGCTTTCAATGTCACGGCTCACTCAGCTCCCGCGCTGTTTTCAATGTCCCGGCTCACTCAGCTCCAGCGCTCTGTTCAATGTCCCAGCTCACGATCCTCTCGCGTTGTATTCAATGTCCCTGGTCACTCACCTCTCGCGCTGTATTCACCGTCCCGGCTCACTCACCTCTCGCGCTGTTTTCACTGTCCCGGCTCACTCAACTCCCGCGCTGCTTTCACTGACCCGGCTCACTCACCTCTCGCGCTGTTTTCACTGTCCCGGCTCACTCACTTCTCGCGCTGTTTTTAATGTCCTGGCTCTCTCAGCTTTCTCGCTCTTTTCACAGTCCCGGCTCACTCACCTCCCGCGCTTTTTTAAATGTCCCGGCTCACTCACCTCTCGCGCTGTTTTCACTGTCCCGGCTCACTCACCTCTCGCGCTGTTTTCAATTTCCCGGCTCACTCAGCTCCCGCGCTGTTTTCATTGTCCCGGCTCACTCACCTCCCGCGCTGTTTTCACTGTCCCGATTCACTCACCTCCTGCGCTGTTTTCAATGTCCCGGCTCATTCACCTCTCGCGCTGTTTTCAATGTCCCGGCTCACTCAGCTCCTGCGCTGTTTTCAAAGTCCCGCTTACTCAGCTCCCGCGCACTCTTTAATGTTCCGGCTCACTCACCTCTCGCGCTGTCAATTTCCCGGCTCACACACCTCCCGCGCGGTTTTCAATGTCCCAGCTAACTCACCTCTCGGGCAGGTTTCAGTGTCCAGGCCCACTCACCTCCCGCGCTGTTTTCAATGTCCCGGCTCACTCAGCTCCCGCGCTGTATTCAATGTCCCGGCTCACTGTCCACACGCGCTGTTTTCACTGTCACTGCTCACTCTCCGCTCCCGCTGTTTTCACTGTCCCGACTAACTCACCTCTTCCGCTATTTTCACTGTCCTGGCTCCCGCACATCCCGCGCTGTTTTCACTGTCCCGGCTCACTCACCTCTCGCTTTGTTTTCAATGCCCAGACACACACACCTCTCGCGCTTTTTTCTGTGTCCCGGCTCACTCACCTCTCGCGCTATTTTCACTGTCCCGGCACACTCTGCTCCCGCGCTGTTTTCACTGTCCCGGCTAACTTGCCTCTCGCGCTGATTTCAATGTCCCGGCTCACTCACCTCTCGCGCTGATTTCAATTTCCCGGCTCACTCACCTCCCGCGCTGTTTTCAATGTCGCGGCTCACACAACTCCCGCGATGTTTTCACTGTCGCGGCTCACTTACCTCTCGCGCTGTTTTCACTGTCCCGATTCACTCAGCTCCACCGCTGTTTTCAATGTCCCGGCTCACTCACCTTTCGCGCTGTTTTCAATGTTCCTGCTCACTCAGCTTCCGCGCTGGTTTCAATGTCCCGGCTCACTCAGCTCCCGCGCTCTGTTCAATGTCCCGGCTCACGCTCCGCTCGGGCTGTATTCAATGTCCCTGGTCACTCACCTCTCTCGCTGTATTCACCGTCCCGGCTCACTCACCTCTCGCGCTGTTTTCACTGTCCCGGCTCACTCAACTCCCGCGCTGTTTTCACTGTCCCGGCTAACTCACCTCTCGCACTGTTTTCACTGTCCCGGCTCACTCACTTCTCGCGCTGTTTTTAATGTCCTGGCTCACTCAGCTTTCCCGCTCTTTTCACAGTCCCCGATCACTAACCTCCCGCGCTTTTTTAAATGTCCCGGCTCACTCACCTCTCGCGCTGTTTTCACTGTCCCGGCTCACATGCCTCTCGCGCTGCTTTCAATGTCACGGCTCACTCACCTCTCGCACTGTTTTCAATTTCCCGGCTCACTCAGCTCCCGCGCTGTTTTCAATGTCCCGGCTCACTCAGCTCTCGCGCTGTATTCACCGTCCCGGCTCACTCACCTCTCGCGCTGTTTTCACTGTCCCGGCTCACTCAACTCCCGCGCTGCTTTCACTGTCCCGGCTCACTCACCTCTCGCGCTGTTTTCACTGTCCAGGCTAACTCACTTCTCGCGCTGTTTTTAATGTCCTGGCTCTCTCAGCTTTCTCGCTCTTTTCACAGTCCCGGCTCACTCACCTCCCGCGCTTTTTTAAATGTCCCGGCTCACTCACCTCTCGCGCTGTTTTCACTGTCCCGGCTCACTTGCCTCTCGCGCTGCTTTCAATGTCACGGCTCACTCACCTCTCGCGCTGTTTTCAATTTCCCGGCTCACTCAGCTCCCGCGCTGTTTTCACTGTCCCGGCTCACTCACCTCCCGCGCTGTTTTCACTGTCCCGACTCACTCACCTCTCGCGCTGTTTTCAACGTCCCGGCTCACTCACCTCTTGCGCTGTTTTCGCTGTTCCGATTCACTCACCTCCTGCGCTGTTTTCAATGTCCCGGCTCATTCATCTCTCGCGCTGTTTTCAATGTCCCGCTTACTCAGCTCCCGCGCTCTGTTTAATGTCCCGGCTCACTCACCTCTCGTGCTGTCAATTTCCCGGCTCACTCACCTCCCGCGCGGTTTTCAATGTCCCAGCTGACTCACCTCTCGCGCTGTTTTCACTGTCCCGATTTACTCACCTCCTGCGCTGTTTTCAATGTCCCGGCTCATTCACCTCTCGCGCTGTTTTCAATGTCCCGCTTACTCAGCTCCCGCGCTCTGTTTAATGTCCCGGCTCACTCACCTCTCGCGCTGTCAATTTCCCGGCTCACTCACCTCCCGCGCGGTTTTCAATGTCCCAGCTAACTCACCTCTCGGGCTGTTTTCAGTGTCCAGGCTCACTCACCTCCCGCGCTGTTTTCAATGTCCCGGCTCACTCAGCTCCCGCGCTGTATTCAGTGTCCCGGCTCACTCTCCACACGCGCTGTTTTCACTGTCACTGCTCACTCTCCGCTCCCGCTGTTTTCACGGTCCCGACAATCTCACCTCTCCCGCTATTTTCACTGTCCTGGCTCCCGCACATCCCGCGCTGTTTTCACTGTCCCGGCTCACTCACCTCTCGCTTTGTTTTCAATGCCCAGACTCACACACCTCTCGCGCTTTTTTCTGTGTCCCGGCTCACTCACCTCTCGCGCTATTTTCACTGTCCCGGCTCACTCTGCTCCCGCGCTGTTTTCACTGTCCCGGCTAACTTGCCTCTCGCGCTGATTTCAATGTCCCGGCTCACTCACCTCTCGCGCTGATTTCAATTTCCCGGCTCACTCACCTCCCGCGCTGTTTTCAATGTCGCGGCTCACACAACTCCCGCGATGTTTTCACTGTCCCGGCTCACTCACCTCCCGCGCTGTATTCACTGTCCCGGCTCACTCACCTCTCGCGCTGTTGTCAATGTCCCGGCTCACTCACATCCCGCGCTGTTTTCAATGTCCCGGCTCACTCAGCTCCCGCGCTGTTTTCAATGTCCCGGCTCACTCAGCTCCCGCGCTCTGTTCAATGTCCCGGCTCACGCTCCGCTCGCGCTGTATTCAATGCCCCTGGTCACTCACCTCTCTCGCTGTATTCACCGTCCCGGCTCACTCACCTCTCGCGCTGTTTTCACTGTCCCGGCTCACTCAACTCCCGCGCTGTTTTCACTGTCCCGGCTAACTCACCTCTCGCGCTGTTTTCACTGTCCCGGCTCACTCACTTCTCGCGCTGTTTTTAATGTCCTGGCTCACTCAGCTTTCCCGCTCTTTTCACAGTCCCCGATCACTAACCTCCCGCGCTTTTTTAAATGTCCCGGCTCACTCACCTCTCGCGCTGTTTTCACTGTCCCGGCTCACTTGCCTCTCGCACTGCTTTCAATGTCACGGCTCACTCACCTCTCGCACTGTTTTCAATTTTACGGCTCACACAGCTCCCGCGCTGTTTTCACTGCCCCGGCTCACTCACATCTCGCGCTGTTTTCACTGTTCCGGCTCACTCACATCCTGCGCTGTTTTCAATGTCCCGGCTCACTCAGCTCCCGCGCTGTTTTCAATGTCCCGGCTCACTCAGCTCCCGCGCTCTGTTCAATGTCCCAGCTCACGATCCTCTCGCGCTGTATTCAATGTCCCTGGTCACTCACCTCTCGCGCTGTATTCACCGTCCCGGCTCACTCACCTCTCGCGCTGTTTTCACTGTCCCGGCTCACTCAACTCCCGCGCTGCTTTCACTGTCCCGGCTCACTCACCTCTCGCGCTGTTTTCACTGTCCCGGCTCACTCACTTCTCGCGCTGTTTTTAATGTCCTGGCTCTCTCAGCTTTCTCGCTCTTTTCACAGTCCCGGCTCACTCACCTCCCGCGCTTTTTTAAATGTCCCGGCTCACTCACCTCTCGCGCTGTTTTCACTGTCCCGGCTCACTTGCCTCTCGCGCTGCTTTCAATGTCACGGCTCACTCACCTCTCGCGCTGTTTTCAATTTCCCGGCTCACTCAGCTCCCGCGCTGTTTTCACTGTCCCGGCTCACTCACCTCCCGCGCTGTTTTCACTGTCCCGGCTCACTCAACTCTCGCGCTGTTTTCAACGACCCGGCTTACTCACCTCTCGCGCTGTTTTCACTGTCCCGATTCACTCACCTCCTGCGCTGTTTTCAATGTCCCGGCTCATTCACCTCTCGCGCTGTTTTCAATGTCCCGCTTACTCAGCTCCCGCGCTCTGTTTAATGTCCCGGCTCACTCACCTCTCGCGCTGTCAATTTCCCGGCTCACTCACCTCCCGCGCGGTTTTCAATGTCCCAGCTAACTCACCTCTCGGGCTGTTTTCAGTGTCCAGGCTCACTCACCTCCCGCGCTGTTTTCAATGTCCCGGCTCACTCAGCTCCCGCGCTGTATTCAATGTCCCGGCTCACTCTCCACACGCGCTGTTTTCACTGTCACTGCTCACTCTCCGCTCCCGCTGTTTTCACTGTCCCGACTAACTCACCTCTCCCGCTATTTTCACTGTCCTGGCTCCCGCACATCCCGCGCTGTTTTCACTGTCCCGGCTCACTCACCTCTCGCTTTGTTTTCAATGCCCAGACTCACACACCTCTCGCGCTTTTTTCTGTGTACCGGCTCACTCACCTCTCACGCTATTTTCACTGTCCCGGCTCACTCTGCTCCCGCGCTGTTTTCACTGTCCCGGCTAACTTGCCTCTCGCGCTGATTTCAATGTCCCGGCTCACTCACCTCTCGCGCTGATTTCAATTTCCCGGCTCACTCACCTCCCGCGCTGTTTTCAATGTCGCGGCTCACACAACTCCCGCGATGTTTTCACTGTCCCGGCTCACTCACCTCCCGCGTTGTATTCACTGTCCCGGCTCACTCACCTCCCGCGCTGTTTTTAATGACCGGGCTCACTCACCTCTCGCGCTGTTTTCACTGTCCCGATTCACTCACCTCCAGCGCTGTTTTCAATGTCCCGGCTCACTCACCTTTCGCGCTGTTTTCAATCTTCCTGCTCACTCAGCTTCCGCGCTGGTTTCAATGTCCCGCCTCACTCAGCTCCCGCGCTCTGTTCAATATCCCGGCTCACGCTACGCTCGCGCTGTATTCAATGTCCCGGGTCACTCACCTCTCGTACTGTTTTCACAGTCCAGGCTCACTCACCTCTCGCGCTGTTTTCACTGTCCCGGCTCACTCAACTCCCGCGCTGTTTTCACTGTCCCGGCTCACTCACCTCTCGCGCTGTTTTCACTGTCCCGGCTCACTCACTTCTCGCGCTGTTTTTAGTGTCCCGGCTCACTCACCTCACGCGCTGTTTTCACTGTCCCGGCTCACTCACCTCCCGCGCTGTTTTAAATGTCCCGGCTCACTCACCTCTCGCGCTGTTTTCAATGTCCCGGCTCGCTCACCTCCCGCGCTGTTTTCAATGATCCGGCTCATTCACCTCTCGCGCAGTTTTCAACGTCCCGGCTCACTCACCTCTCGCTCTGTTTTCAGTGTCCCGATTCACTCACCTCCTGCGCTGTTTTCAATGTCCCGGCTCATTCACCTCTCGCGCTGTTTTCAATGTCCCGGCTCACTCAGCTCCCGCGCTGTTTTCAATGTCCCGCTCACTCAGCTCCCGCGCTGTTTTCACTGTCCCGGCTCACTCACCTCTCGCGCTGTTTTCAATTTCCCGGCTCACTCACCTCCCGCGCTATTTTCACTGTCCCGGCTCACTCAACTCCCGCGATCTTTTCACTGTCCCGGTTCACTCACCTCCCGCGCTGTTTTGACTGTCCCGGCTCACTCACCTCCCGTGCTGTTTTCAATGACCGGGCTCACTCACCTCTCGCGCTGTTTTCAATGTCCCGGCTCACTCACATCCCGCGCTGTTTTCAATGTCCCGGCTCACTCAGCTCCCGCGCTGTTTTCAATGTCCCGGCTCACTCAGCTCCCGCGCTCTGTTCAATGCCCCGGCTCACGCTCCACTCGCGCTGTTTTCAATGTCCCGGCTGACTCACCTCCCGCGCTGTTTTCACTGACCCGGCTCACTTACCTGTCGCGCTATTTTTAATGTCACGGCTGACTCATATCTCACGCTGTTTACACTGTCCCGGCTCACTCACCTCCCGCGCTGTTTTCACCTTCCCGGCTCATTCACCTCTCGCGCTGTTTTCACTCTCACGGGTCACTCACCTCTCGCGCTGTTTTCACTGTCCCGGCTAACTCACCTCCCGCGCTGTCTTCAATGTACGGGCTCACTCGCCTCTCGCGCTGTTTTCAATATCTCGGTTCACTCACCTCTCGCGCTGTTTGCAATGTCCCGGCTCACTCACCTCCCGCGCTGTTTTCACTGTCCCGGCTCACTCACCTGTCGCGCTATTTTCAATGTCCCTGCTCACTCACATCTCGCGCTGTTTTCACTGTCCCGGCTCACTCATCTCTCGTGCTGTTTTCACTGTCCCGGCTCACTGAACTCCCGCGCTGTTTTCACTATCCCGGCTCACTCACCTCTCGCACTGTTTTCAATGTCCCGGCTCATCCTCCACTCGCGCTGTTTTCACTGTCCCATCTCACTCACCTACCGCGCTGTATTCACTGTCCCGGCTCACTCACCTCTCGCGCTGTTTTCACTGTCCCGGCTCACTCACCTCTCGCGCTGTTTTCACTGTCCCGGCTCACTCACCTCTCGCGCTGTTTTCACTATCCCGGCTCACTCAGCTCCCGCGCTGTTTTCAATGTCCCGGCTCACTCAGCTCCCGCGCTCTGTTCAATGTCCCGGCTCACAATCCGCTCGCGCTGTATTCAATGTCCCTGGTCACTCACCTCTCTCGCTGTATTCACCGTCCCGGCTCACTCACCTCTCGCGCTGTTTTCACTGTCCCGGCTCACTCAACTCCCGCGCTGTTTTCCCTGTCCCGTCTCACTCACTTCTCGCGCTGTTTTTAATGTCCTGGCTCACTCAGCTTTCCCGCTCTTTTCACAGTCCCCGATCACTAACCTCCCGCGCTTTTTTAAATGTCCCGGCTCACTCACCTCTCGCGCTGTTTTCACTGTCCCGGCTCACTTTCCTCTCGCGCAGCTTTCAATGTCACGGCTCACTCACCTCTCGCACTGTTTTCAATTTCCCGGCTCACTCAGCTCCCGCGCTGTTTTCACTGTCGCGGCTCACTCACATCTCGCGCTGTTTTCACTGTCCCGGCTCACTCACATCCTGCGCTGTTTTCAATGTCCCGGTTCACTCAGCTCCCGCGCTGTTTTCAATGTCCCGGCTCACTCAGCTCCCGCGCTCTGTTCAATGTCCCAGCTCACGATCCTCTCGCGCTGTATTCAATGTCCCTGGTCACTCACCTCTCGCGCTGTATTCACCGTCCCGGCTCACTCACCTCTCACGCTGTTTTCACTGTCCCGGCTCACTCAACTCCCGCGCTGCTTTCACTGTCCCGGCTCACTCACCTCTCGCGCTGTTTTCACTGTCCCGGCTCACTCACTTCTCGCGCTGTTTTTAATGTCCTGGCTCTCTCAGCTTTCTCGCTCTTTTCACAGTCCCGGCTCACTCACCTCCCGCGCTTTTTTAAATGTCCCGGCTCACTCACCTCTCGCGCTGTTTTCACTGTCCCGGCTCACTTGCCTCTCGCGCTGCTTTCAATGTCACGGCTCACTCACCTCTCGCGCTGTTTTCAATTTCCCGGCTCACTCAGCTCCCGCGCTGTTTTCACTGTCCCGGCTCACTCACCTCCCGCGCTGTTTTCACTGTCCCGGCTCACTCACCTCTCGCGCTGTTTTCAACGTCCCGGCTCACTCACCTCTCGCGCTGTTTTCACTGTCCCGATTCACTCACCTCCTGCGCTGTTTTCAATGTCCCGGCTCATTCACCTCTCGCGCTGTTTTCAATGTCCCGGCTCACTCAGCTCCCGCGCTGTTTTCAATGTCCCGCTTACTCAGCTCCCGCGCTCTGTTTAATGTCCCGGCTCACTCACCTCTCGCGCTGTCAATTTCCCGGCTCACTCACCTCCCGCGCGGTTTTCAATGTCCCAGCTAACTCACCTCTCGGGCTGTTTTCAGTGTCCAGGCTCACTCACCTCCCGCGCTGTTTTCAATGTCCCGGCTCACTCAGCTCCCGCGCTGTATTCAATGTCCCGGCTCACTCTCCACACGCGCTGTTTTCACTGTCACTGCTCACTCTCCGCTCCCGCTGTTTTCACTGTCCCGACTAACTCACCTCTCCCGCTATTTTCACTGTCCTGGCTCCCGCACATCCCGCGCTGTTTTCACTGTCCCGGCTCACTCACCTCTCGCTTTGTTTTCAATGCCCAGACTCACACACCTCTCGCGCTTTTTTCTGTGTCCCGGCTCACTCACCTCCTGCGCTGTTTTCAATGTCCCGGCTCATTCACCTCTCGCGCTGTTTTCAATGTCCCGGCTCACTCAGCTCCCGCGCTGTTTTCAATGTCCCGCTCACTCAGCTCCCGTGCTGTTTTCACTGTCCCGGCTCACTCACCTCTCGCGCTGTTTTCAATTTCCCGGCTCACTCACCTCCCGCGCTATTTTCACTGTCCCGGCTCACTCAACTCCCGCGATCTTTTCACTGTCCCGGTTCACTCACCTCCCGGGCTGTTTTCACTGTCCCGGCTCACTCACCTCCCGTGCTGTTTTCAATGACCGGGCTCACTCACCTCTCGCGCTGTTTTCAATGTCCCGGCTCACTCACATCCCGCGCTGTTTTCAATGTCCCGGCTCACTCAGCTCCCGCGCTGTTTTCAATGTCCCGGCTCACACAGCTCCCGCGCTCTGTTCAATGCCCCGGCTCACGCTCCACTCGGCTGTTTTCAATGTCGCGGCTCACTCACCTCCCGCGCTGTTTTCACTGACCCGGCTCACTTACCTGTCGCGCTATTTTTAATGTCACGGCTGACTCATATCTCACGCTGTTTACACTGTCCCGGCTCACTCACCTCCCGCGCTGTTTTCACCTTCCCGGCTCATTCACCTCTCGCGCTGTTTTCACTCTCACGGGTCACTCACCTCTCGCGCTGTTTTCACTGTCCCGGCAAACTCACCTCCCGCGCTGTCTTCAATGTACGGGCTCACTCGCCTCTCGCGCTGTTTTCAATATCTCAGCTCACTCACCTCTCGCGCTGTTTGCAATGTCCCGGCTCACTCACCTCCCGCGCTGTTTTCACTGTCCCGGCTCACTCACCTGTCGCGCTATTTTCAATGTCCCGGCTCACTCACATCTCGCGCTGTTTTCACTGTCCCGGCTCACTCATCTCTCGTGCTGTTTTCACTGTCCCGGCTCACTGAACTCCCGCGCTGTTTTCACTATCCCTGCTCTCTCACCTCTCGCACTGTTTTCAATGTCCCGGCTCATTCTCCACTCGCGCTGTTTTCACTGTCCCATCTCACTCACCTACCGCGCTGTATTCACTGTCCCGGCTCACTCACCTCTCGCGCTGTTTTCACAGTCCCGGCTCACTCACCTCTCGCGCTGTTTTCTATGTCACGGGTCACTTACCTCTCGCACTGTTTTCAATGTCCCGGCTCACTCACCTCTTGCGCTGTATTTAACATTCCCGGCTCACTCAACTCTCGCGCTGTTTTCACTGTCCCGGCTCACTCAACTCCCGCGCTGTTTTCACTATCCCGGCTCACTCAGCTCCCGCGCTGTTTTCAATGTCCCGGCTCACTCAGCTCCCGCGCTCTGTTCAATGTCCCGGCTCACACTCCGCTCGCGCTGTATTCAATGTCCCTGGTCACTCACCTCTCTCGCTGTATTCACCGTCCCGGCTCACTCACCTCTCGCGCTGTTTTCACTTTCCCGGCTCACTCAACTCCCGCGCTGTTTTCACTGTCCCGGCTAACTCACCTCTCGCGCTGTTTTCACTGTCCCGGCTCACTCACTTCTCGCGCTGTTTTTAATGTCCTGGCTCACTCAGCTTTCCCGCTCTTTTCACAGTCCCCGATCACTAACCTCCCGCGCTTTTTTAAATGTCCCGGCTAACTCACCTCTCGCGCTGTTTTCACTGTCCCGGCTCACTTGCCTCTCGCGCTGCTTTCAATGTCACGGCTCACTCACCTCTCGCACTGTTTTCAATTTCCCGGCTCACTCAGCTCCCGCGCTGTTTTCACTGTCCCGGCTCACTCACATCTCGCGCTGTTTTCACTGTCCCGGCTCACTCACATCCTGCGCTGTTTTCAATGTCCCGGCTCACTCAGCTCCCGCGTTGTTTTCAATGTCCCGGCTCACTCAGCTCCCGCGCTCTGTTCAATGTCCCAGCTCACGATCCTCTCGCGCTGTATTCAATGTCCCTGGTCACTCACCTCTCGCGCTGTATTCACCGTCCCGGCTCACTCACCTCTCGCGCTGTTTTCACTGTCCCGTCTCACTCAACTCCCGCGCTGCTTTCACTGTCCCGGCTCACTCACTTCTCGCGCTGTTTTTAATGTCCTGGCTCTCTCAGCTTTCTCGCTCTTTTCACAGTCCCGGCTCACTCACCTCCCGCGCTTGTTTAAATGTCCCGGCTCACTCACCTCTCGTGCTGTTTTCACTGTCCTGGCTCACTTGCCTCTCGCGCTGCTTTCAATGTCACGGCTCACTCACCTCTCGCGCTGTTTTCAATTTCCCGGCTCACTCAGCTCCCGCGCTGTTTTCACTGTCCCGGCTCACTCACCTCCCGCGCTGTTTTCACTGTCCCGGCTCACTCACCTCTCGCGCTGTTTTCAACGTCCCGGCTCACTCACCTCTCGCGCTGTTTTCACTGTCCCGATTCACTCACCTCCTGCGCTGTTTTCAATGTCCCGGCTCATTCACCTCTCGCGCTGTTTTCAATGTCCCGGCTCACTCAGCTCCCGCGCTGTTTTCAATGTCCCGCTTACTCAGCTCCCGCGCTCTGTTTAATGTCCCGGCTCACTCACCTCTCGCGCTGTCAATTTCCCGGCTCACTCACCTCCCGGGCGGTTTTCAATGTCCCAGCTAACTCACCTCTCGGGCTGTTTTCAGTGTCCAGGCTCACTCACCTCCCGAGCTGTTTTCAATGTCCCGGCTCACTCAGCTCCCGCACTGTATTCAATGTCCCGGCTCACTCTCCACACGCGCTGTTTTCACTGTCACTGCTCAATCTCCGCTCCCGCTGTTTTCACTGTCCCGACTAACTCACCTCTCCCGCTATTTTCACTGTCCTGGCTCCCGCACATCCCGCGCTGTTTTCACTGTCCCGGCTCACTCACCTCTCGCTTTGTTTTCAATGCCCAGACTCACACACCTCTCGCGCTTTTTTCTGTGTCCCGGCTCACTCACCTCTCGCGCTATTTTCACTGTCCCGGCTCACTCTGCTCCCGCGCTGTTTTCACTGTCCCGGCTAACTTGCCTCTCGCGCTGATTTCAATGTCCCGGCTCACTCACCTCTCGCGCTGATTTCAATTTCCCGCTCACTCATCCCGCGCTGTTTTCAATGTCGCGGCTCACACAACTCCCGCGATATTTTCACTGTCCCGGCTCACTCACCTCCCGCGCTGTATTCACTGTCGCGGCTCACTCACCTCCCGCGCTGTTTTCAATGACCGGGCTCACTCACCTCTCGCGCTGTTTTCACTGACCCGATTCACTCACCTCCAGCGCTGTTTTCAATTTCCCGGCTCACTCACCTTTCGCGCTGTTTTCAATGTTCCTGCTCACTCAGCTTCCGCGCTGGTTTCAATGTCCCGGCTCACTCAGCTCCCGCGCTCTGTTCAATGTCCCGGCTCACGCTCCGCTCGCGCTGTATTCAATGTCCCTGGTCACTCACCTCTCTCGCTGTATTCACCGTCCCGGCTCACTCACCTCTCGCGCTGTTTTCATTGTCCCGGCTAACTCACCTCTCGCGCTGTTTTCACTGTCCCGGCTCACTCACTTCTCGCGCTGTTTTTAATGTCCTGGCTCACTCAGCTTTCCCGCTCTTTTCACAGTCCCCGATCACTAACCTCCCGCGCTTTTTTAAATGTCCCGGCTCACTCACCTCTCGCGCTGTTTTCCCTGTCCCGGCTCACTTGCCTCTCGCGCTGCTTTCAATGTCACGGCTCACTCACCTCTCGCACTGTTTTCAATTTCCCGGCTCACTCAGCTCCCGCGCTGTTTTGACTGTCCCGGCTCACTCACATCTCGCGCTGTTTTCACTGTCCCGGCTCACTCACATCCTGCGCTGTTTTCAATGTCCCGGCTCACTCAGCTCCCGCGCTGTTTTCAATGTCCCGGCTCACTCAGCTCCCGCGCTCTGTTCAATGTCCCAGCTGACGATCCTCTCGCGCTGTATTCAATGTCCCTGGTCACTCACCTCTCGCGCTGTATTCACCGTCCCGGCTCACTCACCTCTCGCGCTGTTTTCACTGGCCCGGCTCATTCAACTCCCGCGCTGCTTTCACTGTCCCGGCTCACTCACCTCTCGTGCTGTTTTCACTGTCCAGGCTAACTCACTTCTCGCGCTGTTTTTAATGTCCTGGCTGTCTCAGCTTTCTCGCTCTATTCACAGTCCCGGCTCACTCACCTCCCACGCTTTTTTAAATGTCCCGGCTCACTCACCTCTCGCGCTGTTTTCAATGTCCCGGCTCATTCACCTCTCGCGCTGTTTTCAATGTCCCGCTTACTCAGCTCTCGGGCTCTGTTTAATGTCCCGGCTCACTCACCTCTCGCGCTGTCAATTTCCCGGCTCACTCACCTCCCGCGCGGTTTTCAATGTCCCAGCTAACTCACCTCTCGGGCTGTTTTCAGTGTCCAGGCTCACTCACCTCCCGCGCTGTTTTCAATGTCCCGGCTCACTCAGCTCCCGCGCTGTATTCAATGTCCCGGCTCACTCTCCACACGCGCTGTTTTCACTGTCACTGCTCACTCACCGCTCCCGATGTTTTCACTGTCCCGACTAACTCACCTCTCCCGCTATTTTCACTGACCTGGCTCCCGCACATCCCGCGCTGTTTTCACTGGCCCGGCTCACTCACCTCTCGCTTTGTTTTCAATGCCCAGACTCACTCACCTCTCGCGCTATTTTCACTGTCCCGGCTCACTCTGCTCCCGCGCTGTTTTCACTGTCCCGGCTAACTGGCCTCTCGCGCTGATTTCAATGTCCCGGCTCACTCACCTCTCGCGCTGATTTCAATTTCCCGGCTCACTCACCTCCCGCGCTGTTTTCAATGTCGCGGCTCACACAACTCCCGCGATGTTTTCACAGTCCCGGCTCACTCACCTCCCGCGCTGTATTCACTGTCCCGGCTCACTCACCTCTCGCGCTGTTGTCAATGTCCCGGCTCACTCACATCCCGCGCTGTTTTCAATGTCCCGGCTCACTCAGCTCCCGCGCTTTTTTCAATCTCCCGGCTCACTCAGCTCCCGCGCTCTGTTCAATGTCCCGGCTCATGCTCCGCTCGCGCTGTATTCAATGTCCCTGGTCACTCACCTCTCTCGCTGTATTCACCGTCCCGGCTCACTCACCTCTCGCGCTGTTTGCACTGTCCCGGCTCACTCAACTCCTTCGCTGTTTTCACTGTCCCGGCTAACTCACCTCTCGCGCTGTTTTCACTGTCCCGGCTCACTCACTTCTCGCGCTGTTTTTCATGTCCTGGCTCACTCAGCTTTCCCGCTCTTTTCACAGTCCCTGATCACTAACCTCCCGCGCTTTTTTAAATGTCCCGGCTCACTCACCTCTCGCGCTGTTTTCACTGTCCCGGCTCACTTGCCTCTCGCGCTGCTTTCAATGTCACGGCTCACTCACCTCTCGCACTGTTTTCAATTTCCCGGCTCACTCAGCTCCCGCGCTGTTTTCACTGTCCCGGCTCACTCACATCTCGCGCTGTTTTCACTGTCCCGGCTCACTCACATCCTGCGCTGTTTTCAATGTCCCGGCTCACTCAGCTCCCGCGCTGTTTTCAATGCTCCGGCTCACTCAGCTCCCGAGCTCTGTTCAATGTCCCAGCTCACGATCCTCTCGCGCTGTATTCAATGTCCCTGGTCACTGACCTCTCGCGCTGTATTCACCGTCCCGGCTCACTCACCTCTCGCGCTGTTTTCACTGTCCCGGCTCACTCAACTCCCGCGCTGTTTTCACTGTCCCGGCTCACTCAGCTCTCGCGCTGTTTTCACTGTCCAGGCTCACTCACTTCTCGCGCTGTTTTTAATGTCCTGGCTCTCTCAGCTTTCTCGCTCTTTTCACAGTCCCGGCTCACTCACCTCCCGCGCTTTTTTAAATGTCCCGGCTCACTCACCTCTCGCGCTGTTTTCACTGTCCCGGCTCACTTGCCTCTCGCGCTGCTTTCAATGTCACGGCTCACTCACCTCTCGCGCTGTTTTCAATTTCCCGGCTCACTCAGCTCCCGTGCTGTTTTCACTGTCCCGGCTCACTCACCTCCCGCGCTGTTTTCACTGTCCCGGCTCACTCACCTCTCGCGCTGTTTTCAATGTCCCGGCTCATTCACCTCTCGCGCTGTTTTCAATGTCCCGGCTCACTCAGCTCCCGCGCTGTTTTCAATGTCCCGCTTACTCAGCTCCCGCGCTCTGTTTAATGTCCCGGCTCACTCACCTCTCGCGCTGTCAATTTCCCGGCTCACTCACCTCCCGCGCGGTTTTCAATGTCGCAGCTAACTCACCTCTCGGGCTGTTTTCAGTATCCAGGCTCACTCACCTCCCGCGCTGTTTTCAATGTCCCGGCTCACTCAGCTCCCGCGCTCTATTCAATGTCCCGGCTCACTCTCCACACGCGCTGTTTTCACTGTCACTGCTCACTCTCCGCTCCCGCTGTTTTCACTGTCCCGACTAACTCACCTCTCCCGCTATTTTCACTGTCCTGGCTCCCGCACATCCCGCGCTGTTTTCACTGTCCCGGCTCACTCACCTCTCGCTTTGTTTTCAATGCCCAGACTCACACACCTCTCGCGCTTTTTTCTGTGTCCCGGCTCACTCACCTCTCGCGCTATTTTCACTGTCCCGGCTCACTCTGCTCCCGCGCTGTTTTCACTGTCCCGGCTAACTTGCCTCTCGCGCTGATTTCAATGTCCCGGCTCACTCACCTCTCGCGCTGATTTCAATTTCCCGGCTCACTCACCTCCCGCGCTGTTTTCAATGACCGGGCTCACTCACCTCTCGCGCTGTTTTCACTGTCCCGATTCACTCACCTCCAGCGCTGTTTTCAATGTCCCGGCTCACTCACCTTTCGCGCTGTTTTCAATGTTCCTGCTCACTCAGCTTCCGCGCTGGTTTCAATGTCCCACCTCACTCAGCTCCCGCGCTCTGTTCAATATCCCGGCTCACGCTCCGCTCGCGCTGTATTCAATGTCCCGTGTCACTCACCTCTCGTACTGTTTTCACAGTACAGGCTCACTCACCTCTCGCGCTGTTTTCACTGTCCCGGCTCACTCAACTCCCGCGCTGCTTTCACTGTCCCGGCTCACTCACCTCTCGTGCTGTTTTCACTGTCCAGGCTAACTCACTTTTCGCGCTGTTTTTAATGTCCGGGCTCTCTCAGCTTTCTCGCTCTATTCACAGTCCCGGCTCACTCACCTCCCACGCTTTTTTAAATGTCCCGGCTCACTCACCTCTCGCGCTGTTTTCACTGTCCCGGCTCACTTGCCTCTTGCGCTGCTTTCAATGTCACGGCTCACTCACCTCTCGCGCTGTTTTCAATGTCCCGGCTCATTCACCTCTCGCGCTGTTTTCAATGTCCCGCTTACTCAGCTCTCGCGCTCTGTTTAATGTCCCGGCTCACTCACCTCTCGCGCTGTCAATTTCCCGGCTCACTCACCTCCCGCGCGGTTTTCAATGTCCCAGCTAACTCACCTCTCGGGCTGTTTTCAGTGTCCAGGCTCACTCACCTCCCGCGCTGTTTTCAATGTCCCGGCTCACTCAACTCCTTCGCTGTTTTCACTGTCCCGGCTCACTCACCTCTCGCGCTGATTTCAATTTCCCGGCTCACTCACCTCCCGCGCTGTTTTCAATGTCCCGGCTCACTCTCCACACGCGCTGTTTTCACTGTCACTGCTCACTCACCGCTCCCGATGTTTTCACTGTCCCGACTAACTCACCTCTCCCGCTATTTTCACTGTCCTGGCTCCCGCACACCCCGCGCTGTTTTCACTGGCCCGGCTCACTCACCTCTCGCTTTGTTTTCAATGCCCAGACTCACACACCTCTCGCGCTTTTTTCTGTGTCCCGGCTCACTCACCTCTCGCGCTATTTTCACTGTCCCGGCTCACTCTGCTCCCGCGCTGTTTTCACTGTCCCGGCTAACTTGCCTCTCGCGCTGATTTCAATGTCCCGGCTCACTCACCTCTCGCGCTGATTTCAATTTCCCGGCTCACTCACCTCCCGCGCTGTTTTCAATGTCGCGGCTCACACAACTCCCGCGATGTTTTCACAGTCCCGGCTCACTCACCTCCCGCGCTGTATTCACTGTCCCGGCTCACTCACCTCTCGCGCTGTTGTCAATGTCCCGGCTCACTCACATCCCGCGCTGTTTTCAATGTCCCGGCTCATGCTCCGCTCGCGCCGTATTCAATGTCCCTGGTCACTCACCTCTCTCGCTGTATTCACCGTCCCGGCTCACTCACCTCTCGCGCTGTTTTCACTGTCCCGGCTCACTCAACTCCTTCGCTGTTTTCACTGTCCCGGCTAACTCACCTCTCGCGCTGTTTTCACTGTCCCGGCTCACTCACTTCTCGCGCTGTTTTTAATGTCCTGGCTCACTCAGCTTTCCCGCTCTTTTCACAGTCCCTGATCACTAACCTCCCGCGCTTTTTTAAATGTCCCGGCTCACTCACCTCTCGCGCTGTTTTCACTGTCCCGGCTCACTTGCCTCTCGCGCTGCTTTCAATGTCACGGCTCACTCACCTCTCGCACTGTTTTCAATTTCCCGGCTCACTCAGCTCCCGCGCTGTTTTCACTGTCCCGGCTCACTCACATCTCGCGCTGTTTTTACTGTCCCGGCTCACTCACATCCTGCGCTGTTTTCAATGCCCCGGCTCACTCAGCTCCCGCGCTCTGTTCAATGTCCCAGCTCACGACCCTCTCGCGCTGTATTCAATGTCCCTGGTCACTGACCTCTCGCGCTGTATTCACCGTCCCGGCTCACTCACCTCTCGCGCTGTTTTCACTGTCCCGGCTCACTCAACTCCCGCGCTGCTTTCACTGTCCCGGCTCACTCAGCTCTCGCGCTGTTTTCACTGTCCAGGCTCACTCACTTCTCGCGCTGTTTTTAATGTCCTGGCTCTCTCAGCTTTCTCGCTCTTTTCACAGTCCCGGCTCACTCACCTCCCGCGCTTTTTTAAATGTCCCGGCTCACTCCCCTCTCGCGCTGTTTTCACTGTCCCGGCTCACTTGCCTCTCGCGCTGCTGTCAATGTCACGGCTCACTCACCTCTCGCGCTGTTTTCAATTTCCCGGCTCACTCAGCTCCAGTGCTGTTTTCACTTTCCCGGCTCACTCACCTCCCGCGCTGTTTTCAATGTCCCGGCTCACTCAGCTCCCGCGCTGTTTTCAATGTCCCGCTTACTCAGCTCCCGCGCTCTGTTTAATGTCCCGGCTCACTCACCTCTCGCGCTGTCAATTTCCCGGCTCACTCACCTCCCGCGCGGTTTTCAATGTCCCAGCTAACTCACCTCTCGGGCTGTTTTCAGTGTCCAGGCTCACTCACCTCCCGCGCTGTTTTCAATGTCCCGGCTCACTCAGCTCCCGCGCTCTATTCAATGTCCCGGCTCACTCTCCACACGCGCTGTTTTGACTGTCACTGCTCACTCTCCGCTCCCGCTGTTTTCACTGTCCCGACTAACTCACCTCTCCCGCTATTTTCACTGTCCTGGCTCCCGCACATCCCGCGCTGTTTTCACTGTCCCGGCTCACTCACCTCTCGCTTTGTTTTCAATGCCCAGACTCACACACCTCTCGCGCTTTTTTCTGTGTCCCGGCTCACTCACCTCTCGCGCTATTTTCACTGTCCCGGCTCACTCTGCTCCCGCGCTGTTTTCACTGTCCCGGCTAACTTGCCTCTCGCGCTGATTTCAATGTCCCGGCTCACTCACCTCTCGCGCTGATTTCAATTTCCCGGCTCACTCACCTCCCGCGCTGTTTTCAATGACCGGGCTCACTCACCTCTCGCGCTGTTTTCACTGTCCCGATTCACTCACCTCCAGCGCTGTTTTCAATGTTCCGGCTCACTCACCTTTCGCGCTGTTTTCAATGTTCCTGCTCACTCAGCTTCCGCGCTGGTTTCAATGTCCCGCCTCACTCAGCTCCCGCGCTCTGTTCAATATCCCGGCTCACGCTCCGCTCGCGCTGTATTCAATGTCCCGTGTCACTCACCTCTCGTACTGTTTTCACAGTACAGGCTCACTCACCTCTCGCGCTGTTTTCACTGTCCCGACTCACTCAACTCCCGCGCTGTTTTCACTGTCCCGGCTCACTCACCTCTCGCGCTGTTTTCACTGTCCCGGCTCACTCACTTCTCGCGCTGTTTTTAGTGTCCCGGCTCACTTACCTCACGCGCTGTTTTCACTGTCCCGGCTCACTCACCTCCCGCGCTGTTTTAAATGCCCCGGCTCACTCACCTCTCGCGCTGTTTTCAGTGTCCCGATTCACTCACCTCCTGCGCTGTTTTCAATGTCCCGGCTCATTCACCTCTCGCGCTGTTTTGAATGTCCCGGCTCATCAGCTCCCGCGCTGTTTTCAATGTCCCGCTCACTCAGCTCCCGCGCTGTTTTCACTGTCCCGGCTCACTCACCTCTCGCGCTGTTTTCAATTTCCCGGCTCACTCACCTCCCGCGCTGTTTTCACTGTCCCGGCTCACTCAACTCCCGCGATCTTTTCACTGTCCCGGTTCACTCACCTCCCGCGCTTTTTTCACTGTCCCGGCTCACTCACCTCCCGTGCTGTTTTCAATGACCGGGCTCACTCACCTCGCGCGCTGTTTTCAATGTCCCGGCTCACTCACATCCCGCGCTGTTTTCAATGTCCCGGCTCATTCAGCTCCCGCGCTGTTTTCAATTTCCCGGCTCACTCACCTCCCGCGCTGTTTTCACTGTCCCGGCTCACTCAACTCCCGCGATCTTTTCACTGTCCCGGTTCACTCACCTCCCGCGCTGTTTTCACTGTCCCGGCTCACTCACCTCCCGTGCTGTTTTCAATGACCGGGCTCACGCTCCACTCGCGCTGTTTTCAATGTCCCGGCTCACTCACCTCCCGCGCTGTTTTCACTGACCCGGCTCACTCACCTGTCGCGCTATTTTTAATGTCACGGCTGACTCATATCTCACGCTGTTGACACTGTCCCGGCTCACTCACGTCCCGCGCTGTTTTCACCTTCCCGGCTCATTCACCTCTCGCGCTGTTTTCACTCTCACGGGTCACTCACCTCTCGCGCTGTTTTCACTGTCCCGGCTAACTCACCTCCCGCGCTGTCTTCAATGTACGGGCTCACTCACCTCTCGCGCTGTTTTCAATATCTCGGCTCACTCACCTCTCGCGCTGTTTGCAATGTCCCGGCTCACTCACCTCCCGCGCTGTTTTCACTGTCCCGGCTCACTCACCTCTTGCACTGTTTTCAATGTCCCGGCTCATTCTTCACTCGCGCTGTTTTCACTGTCCCGGCTCACTCACCTCTCGCGCTGTTTTCTATGTCACGGGTCACTTACCTCTCGCACTGTTTTCAATGTCCCCGCTCACTCACCTATCGCGCTGTTTTAACAGTCCCGGCTCACTCACCTCCCGCGCTGTTTTCAATGTCCCGGCTCACTCAACTCTCGCGCTGTTTTCAATGTCCAGGCTGACTCACCTCCCGCGCTGTTTTCACTGTCCCGGCTCACTCAACTCCCGCGATATTTTCACTGTCCCGGCTCACTCTGCTCCCGCGCTGTTTTCACTGTCACGGCTCACTTGCCTCTCGCGCTGTTTTCAATTTCCCGGCTCACTCACCTCCCGCGCTGTTTTCACTGTCCCGGCTCACTCAACTCCCGCGATCTTTTCACTGTCCCGGTTCACTCACCTCCCGCGCTTTTTTCACTGTCCTGGCTCACTCACCTCCCGTGCTGTTCTCAATGACCGGGCTCACTCACTCTCGCGCTGTTTTCAATGTCCCGGCACACTCACATCCCGCGCTGTTTTTAATGTCCCGGCTCACTCAGCTCCCGCGCTGTTTTCAATGTCCCGGCTCACTCAGCTCCCGCGCTCTGTTCAGTGTCCCGGCTCACGCTCCGCTCGCGCTGTATTCAATGTCCCTGGTCACTCACCTCTCTCGCTGTATTCACCGTCCCGGCTCACTCACCTCTCGCGCTGTTTTCACTGTCCCGGCTCACTCAACTCCTTCGCTGTTTTCACTGTCCCGGCTAACTCACCTCTCGCGCTGTTTTCACTGTCCCGGCTCACTTGCCTCTCGCGCTGCTTTCAATGTCACGGCTCACTCACCTCTCGCACTGTTTTCAATTTCCCGGCTCACTCAGCTCCCGCGCTGTTTTCACTGTCCCGGCTCACTCACATCTCGCGCTGTTTTCACTGTCCCGGCTCACTCACATCCTGCGCTGTTTTCAATGCCCCGGCTCACTCAGCTCCCGCGCTCTGTTCAATGTCCCAGCTCACGACCCTCTCGCGCTGTATTCAATGTCCCTGGTCACTGACCTCTCGCGCTGTATTCACCGTCCCGGCTCACTCACCTCTCGCGCTGTTTTCACTGTCCCGGCTCACTCAACTCCCGCGCTGCTTTCACTGTCCCGGCTCACTCAGCTCTCGCGCTGTTTTCACTGTCCAGGCTCACTCACTTCTCGCGCTGTTTTTAATGTCCTGGCTCTCTCAGCTTTCTCGCTCTTTTCACAGTCCCGGCTCACTCACCTCCCGCGCTTTTTTAAATGTCCCGGCTCACTCCCCTCTCGCGCTGTTTTCACTGTCCCGGCTCACTTGCCTCTCGCGCTGCTGTCAATGTCACGGCTCACTCACCTCTCGCGCTGTTTTCAATTTCCCGGCTCACTCAGCTCCAGTGCTGTTTTCACTGTCCCGGCTCACTCACCTCCCGCGCTGTTTTCACTGTCCCGGCTCACTCACCTCTCGCGCTGTTTTCAATGTCCCGGCTCATTCACCTCTCGCGCTGTTTTCAATGTCCCGGCTCACTCAGCTCCCGCGCTGTTTTCAATGTCCCGCTTACTCAGCTCCCGCGCTCTGTTTAATGTCCCGGCTCACTCACCTCTCGCGCTGTCAATTTCCCGGCTCACTCACCTCCCGCGCGGTTTTCAATGTCCCAGCTAACTCACCTCTCGGGCTGTTTTCAGTGTCCAGGCTCACTCACCTCCCGCGCTGTTTTCAATGTCCCGGCTCACTCAGCTCCCGCGCTCTATTCAATGTCCCGGCTCACTCTCCACACGCGCTGTTTTGACTGTCACTGCTCACTCTCCGCTCCCGCTGTTTTCACTGTCCCGACTAACTCACCTCTCCCGCTATTTTCACTGTCCTCGCTCCCGCACATCCCGCGCTGTTTTCACTGTCCCGGCTCACTCACCTCTCGCTTTGTTTTCAATGCCCAGACTCACACACCTCTCGCGCTTTTTTCTGTGTCCCGGCTCACTCACCTCTCGCGCTATTTTCACTGTCCCGGCTCACTCTGCTCCCGCGCTGTTTTCACTGTCCCGGCTAACTTGCCTCTCGCGCTGATTTCAATGTCCCGGCTCACTCACCTCTCGCGCTGATTTCAATTTCCCGGCTCACTCACCTCCCGCGCTGTTTTCAATGACCGGGCTCACTCACCTCTCGCGCTGTTTTCACTGTCCCGATTCACTCACCTCCAGCGCTGTTTTCAATGTTCCGGCTCACTCACCTTTCGCGCTGTTTTCAATGTTCCTGCTCACTCAGCTTCCGCGCTGGTTTCAATGTCCCGCCTCACTCAGCTCCCGCGCTCTGTTCAATATCCCGGCTCACGCTCCGCTCGCGCTGTATTCAATGTCCCGTGTCACTCACCTCTCGTACTGTTTTCACAGTACAGGCTCACTCACCTCTCGCGCTGTTTTCACTGTCCCGACTCACTCAACTCCCGCGCTGTTTTCACTGTCCCGGCTCACTCACCTCTCGCGCTGTTTTCACTGTCCCGGCTCACTCACTTCTCGCGCTGTTTTTAGTGTCCCGGCTCACTTACCTCACGCGCTGTTTTCACTGTCCCGGCTCACTCACCTCCCGCGCTGTTTTAAATGCCCCGGCTCACTCACCTCTCGCGCTGTTTTCAGTGTCCCGATTCACTCACCTCCTGCGCTGTTTTCAATGTCCCGGCTCATTCACCTCTCGCGCTGTTTTGAATGTCCCGGCTCATCAGCTCCCGCGCTGTTTTCAATGTCCCGCTCACTCAGCTCCCGCGCTGTTTTCACTGTCCCGGCTCACTCACCTCTCGCGCTGTTTTCAATTTCCCGGCTCACTCACCTCCCGCGCTGTTTTCACTGTCCCGGCTCACTCAACTCCCGCGATCTTTTCACTGTCCCGGTTCACTCACCTCCCGCGCTGTTTTCACTGTCCCGGCTCACTCACCTCCCGTGCTGTTTTCAATGACCGGGCTCACTCACCTCGCGCGCTGTTTTCAATGTCCCGGCTCACTCACATCCCGCGCTGTTTTCAATGTCCCGGCTCATTCAGCTCCCGCGCTGTTTTCAATGTCCCGGCTCACTCAGCTCCCGCGCTCTGTTCAATGCCCCGGCTCACGCTCCACTCGCGCTGTTTTCAATGTCCCGGCTCACTCACCTCCCGCGCTGTTTTCACTGACCCGGCTCACTCACCTGTCGCGCTATTTTTAATGTCACGGCTGACTCATATCTCACGCTGTTGACACTGTCCCGGCTCACTCACCTCCCGCGCTGTTTTCACCTTCCCGGCTCATTCACCTCTCGCGCTGTTTTCACTCTCACGGGTCACTCACCTCTCGCGCTGTTTTCACTGTCCCGGCTAACTCACCTCCCGCGCTGTCTTCAATGTACGGGCTCACTCACCTCTCGCGCTGTTTTCAATATCTCGGCTCACTCACCTCTCGCGCTGTTTGCAATGTCCCGGCTCACTCACCTCCCGCGCTGTTTTCACTGTCCCGGCTCACTCACCTCTTGCACTGTTTTCAATGTCCCGGCTCATTCTTCACTCGCGCTGTTTTCACTGTCCCGGCTCACTCACCTCTCGCGCTGTTTTCTATGTCACGGGTCACTTACCTCTCGCACTGTTTTCAATGTCCCCGCTCACTCACCTATCGCGCTGTTTTAACAGTCACGGCTCACTCACCTCCCGCGCTGTTTTCAATGTCCCGGCTCACTCAACTCTCGCGCTGTTTTCAATGTCCAGGCTGACTCACCTCCCGCGCTGTTTTCACTGTCCCGGCTCACTCAACTCCCGCGATATTTTCACTGTCCCGGCTCACTCTGCTCCCGCGCTGTTTTCACTGTCACGGCTCACTTGCCTCTCGCGCTGTTTTCAATTTCCCGGCTCACTCACCTCCCGCGCTGTTTTCACTGTCCCGGCTCACTCAACTCCCGCGATCTTTTCACTGTCCCGGTTCACTCACCTCCCGCGCTTTTTTCACTGTCCTGGCTCACTCACCTCCCGTGCTGTTCTCAATGACCGGGCTCACTCACTCTCGCGCTGTTTTCAATGTCCCGGCACACTCACATCCCGCGCTGTTTTTAATGTCCCGGCTCACTCAGCTCCCGCGCTGTTTTCAATGTCCCGGCTCACTCAGCTCCCGCGCTCTGTTCAGTGTCCCGGCTCACGCTCCGCTCGCGCTGTATTCAATGTCCCTGGTCACTCACCTCTCTCGCTGTATTCACCGTCCCGGCTCACTCACCTCTCGCGCTGTTTTCACTGTCCCGGCTCACTCAACTCCTTCGCTGTTTTCACTGTCCCGGCTAACTCACCTCTCGCGCTGTTTTCACTGTCCCGGCTCACTCACTTCTCGCGCTGTTTTTAATGTCCTGGCTCACTCAGCTTTCCCGCTCTTTTCACAGTCCCTGATCGCTAACCTCCCGCGCTTTTTTAAATGTCCCGGCTCACTCACCTCTCGCGCTGTTTTCACTGTCCCGGCTCACTTGCCTCTCGCGCTGCTTTCAATGTCACGGCTCACTCACCTCTCGCACTGTTTTCAATTTCCCGGCTCACTCAGCTCCCGCGCTGTTTTCACTGTCCCGGCTCACTCACATCTCGCGCTGTTTTCACTGTCCCGGCTCACTCACATCCTGCGCTGTTTTCAATGCCCCGGCTCACTCAGCTCCCGCGCTCTGTTCAATGTCCCAGCTCACGATCCTCTCGCGCTGTATTCAATGTCCCTGGTCACTGACCTCTCGCGCTGTATTCACCGTCCCGGCTCACTCACCTCTCGCGCTGTTTTCACTGTCCCGGCTCACTCAACTCCCGCGCTGCTTTCACTGTCCCGGCTCACTCAGCTCTCGCGCTGTTTTCACTGTCCAGGCTCACTCACTTCTCGCGCTGTTTTTAATGTCCTGGCTCTCTCAGCTTTCTCGCTCTTTTCACAGTCCCGGCTCACTCACCTCCCGCGCTTTTTTAAATGTCCCGGCTCACTCACCTCTCGCGCTGTTTTCACTGTCCCGGCTCACTTGCCTCTCGCGCTGCTTTCAATGTCACGGCTCACTCACCTCTCGCGCTGTTTTCAATTTCCCGGCTCACTCAGCTCCCGTGCTGTTTTCACTGTCCCGGCTCACTCACCTCCCGCGCTGTTTTCACTGTCCCGGCTCACTCACCTCTCGCGCTGTTTTCAATGTCCCGGCTCATTCACCTCTCGCGCTGTTTTCAATGTCCCGGCTCACTCAGCTCCCGCGCTGTTTTCAATGTCCCGCTTACTCAGCTCCCGCGCTCTGTTTAATGTCCCGGCTCACTCACCTCTCGCGCTGTCAATTTCCCGGCTCACTCACCCCCCGCGCGGTTTTCAATGTCCCAGCTAACTCACCTCTCGGGCTGTTTTCAGTGTCCAGGCTCACTCACCTCCCGCGCTGTTTTCAATGTCCCGGCTCACTCAGCTCCCGCGCTCTATTCAATGTCCCGGCTCACTCTCCACACGCGCTGTTTTGACTGTCACTGCTCACTCTCCGCTCCCGCTGTTTTCACTGTCCCGACTAACTCACCTCTCCCGCTATTTTCACTGTCCTGGCTCCCGCACATCCCGCGCTGTTTTCACTGTCCCGGCTCACTCACCTCTCGCTTTGTTTTCAATGCCCAGACTCACACACCTCTCGCGCTTTTTTCTGTGTCCCGGCTCACTCACCTCTCGCGCTATTTTCACTGTCCCGGCGCACTCTGCTCCCGCGCTGTTTTCACTGTCCCGGCTAACTTGCCTCTCGCGCTGATTTCAATATCCCGGCTCACTCACCTCTCGCGCTGATTTCAATTTCCCGGCTCACTCACCTCCCGCGCTGTTTTCAATGACCGGGCTCACTCACCTCTCGCGCTGTTTTCACTGTCCCGATTCACTCACCTCCAGCGCTGTTTTCAATGTCCCGGCTCACTCACCTTTCGCGCTGTTTTCAATGTTCCTGCTCACTCAGCTTCCGCGCTGGTTTCAATGTCCCGCCTCACTCAGCTCCCGCGCTCTGTTCAATATCCCGGCTCACGCTCCGCTCGCGCTGTATTCAATGTCCCGTGTCACTCACCTCTCGTACTGTTTTCACAGTACAGGCTCACTCACCTCTCGCGCTGTTTTCACTGTCCCGACTCACTCAACTCCCGCGCTGTTTTCACTGTCCCGGCTCACTCACCTCTCGCGCTGTTTTCACTGTCCCGGCTCACACACTTCTCGCGCTGTTTTTAGTGTCCCGGCTCACTTACCTCACGCGCTGTTTTCACTGTCCCGGCTCACTCACCTCCCGCGCTGTTTTAAATGCCCCGGCTCACTCACCTCTCGCGCTGTTTTCAGTGTCCCGATTCACTCACCTCCTGCGCTGTTTTCAATGTCCCGGCTCATTCACCTCTCGCGCTGTTTTCAATGTCCCGGCTCATCAGCTCCCGCGCTGTTTTCAATGTCCCGCTCACTCAGCTCCCGCGCTGTTTTCACTGTCCCGGCTCACTCACCTCTCGCGCTGTTTTCAATTTCCCGGCTCACTCACCTCCCGCGCTGTTTTCACTGTCCCGGCTCACTCAACTCCCGCGATCTTTTCACTGTCCCGGTTCACTCACCTCCCGCGCTGTTTTCACTGTCCCGGCTCACTCACCTCCCGTGCTGTTTTCAATGACCGGGCTCACTCACCTCTCGCGCTGTTTTCAATGTCCCGGCTCACTCACATCCCGCGCTGTTTTCAATGTCCCGGCTCACTCAGCTCCCGCGCTGTTTTCAATGTCCCGGCTCACTCAGCTCCCGCGCTCTGTTCAATGCCCCGGCTCACGCTCCACTCGCGCTGTTTTCAATGTCCCGGCTCACTCACCTCCCGCGCTGTTTTCACTGACCCGGCTCACTCACCTGTCGCGCTATTTTTAATGTCACGGCTGACTCATATCTCACGCTGTTGACACTGTCCCGGCTCACTCACCTCCCGCGCTGTTTTCACCTTCCCGGCTCATTCACCTCTCGCGCTGTTTTCACTCTCACGGGTCACTCACCTCTCGCGCTGTTTTCACTGTCCCGGCTCACTCACCTCCCGCGCTGTCTTCAATGTACGGGCTCACTCACCTCTCGCGCTGTTTTCAATATCTCGGCTCACTCACCTCTCGCGCTGTTTGCAATGTCCCGGCTCACTCACCTCCCGCGCTGTTTTCACTGTCCCGGCTCACTCACCTCTTGCAATGTTTTCAATATCCCGGCTCATTCTTCACTCGCGCTGTTTTCACTGTCCCGGCTCACTCACCTCTCGCGCTGTTTTCTATGTCACGGGTCACTTACCTCTCGCACTGTTTTCAATGTCCCCGCTCACTCACCTATCGCGCTGTTTTAACAGTCCCGGCTCACTCACCTCCCGCGCTGTTTTCAATGTCCCGGCTCACTCAACTCTCGCGCTGTTTTCAATGTCCAGGCTGACTCACCTCCCGCGCTGTTTTCACTGTCCCGGCTCACTCAACTCCCGCGATATTTTCACTGTCCCGGCTCACTCTGCTCCCGCGCTGTTTTCACTGTCACGGCTTACTTGCCTCTCGCGCTGTTTTCAATTTCCCGGCTCACTCACCTCCCGCGCTGTTTTCACTGTCCCGGCTCACTCAACTCCCGCGATCTTTTCACTGTCCCGGTTCACTCTCCTCCCGCGCTTTTTTCACTGTCCCGGCTCACTCACCTCCCGTGCTGTTCTCAATGACCGGGCTCACTCACTCTCGCGCTGTTTTCAATGTCCCGGCACACTCACATCCCGCGCTGTTTTTAATGTCCCGGCTCACTCAGCTCCCGCGCTGTTTTCAATGTCCCGGCTCACTCAGCTCCCGCGCTCTGTTCAGTGTCCCGGCTCACGCTCCGCTCGCGCTGTATTCAATGGCCCTGGTCACTCACCTCTCTCGCTGTATTCACCGTCCCGGCTCACTCACCTCTCACGCTGTTTTCACTGTCCCGGCTCACTCAACTCCCGCGCTGTTTTCACTGTCCCGGCTCACTCACCTCTCGCGCTGTTTTCACTGTCCCGGCTCACTCACTTCTCGCGCTGTTTTTAATGTCCTGGCTCTCTCAGCTTTCCCGCTCTTTTCACAGTCCCCGATCACTAACCTCCCGCGCTTTTTTAAATGTCCCGGCTCACTCACCTCTCGCGCTGTTTTCACTGTCCCGGCTCACTTGCCTCTCGCGCAGCTTTCAATGTCACGGCTCACTCACCTCTCGCACTGTTTTCAATTTCCCGGTTCACTCAGCTCCCGCGCTGTTTTCACTGTCCCGGCTCACTCACATCTCGCGCTGTTTTCACTGTCCCGGCTCACTCACATCCCGCGCTGTTTTCAATGTCCCGTCTCACTCAGCTCCCGCGCTGTTTTCAAAGTCCCGGCTCACTCAGCTCCCGCGCAGCTTTCAATGTCACGGCTCACTCACCTCTCGCACTGTTTTCAATTTCCCGGCTCACTCAGCTCCCGCGCTGTTTTCACTGTCCCGGCTCACTCACATCTCGCGCTGTTTTCACTGTCCCGGCTCACTCACATCCCGCGCTGTTTTCAATGTCCCGGCTCACGATCCTCTCGCGCTGTATTCAATGTCCCTGGTCACTCACCTCTCTCGCTGTATTCGCCGTCCTGGCTCACACACATCTCACGCTGTTTTCACTGTCCCGGCTCACTCAACTCCCGCGCTGCTTTCACTGTCCCGGCTCACTCACCTCTCGCGCTGTTTTCACTGTCCCGGCTCACTCACTTCTCGCGCTGTTTTTAATGTCCTGGCTCTCTCAGCTTTCCCGCTCTTTTCACAGTCCCGGCTCACTCACCTCCCGCGCTTTTTTAAATGTCCCGGCTCACTCACCTCTCGCGCTGTTTTCACTGTCCCGGCTCACTTGCCTCTCGCGCTTTTTTCAATGTCACGGCTCACTCACCTCTCGCGCTGTTTTCAATTTCCCGGCTCAGTCAGCTCCCGCGCTGTTTTCACTGTCCCGGCTCACTCACCTCCCGCGCTGTTTTCACTGTCCCGGCTCACTCACCTCTCGCGCTGTTTTCAACGTCCCGGCTAACTCACCTCTCGCGCTGTTTTCACTGTCCCGATTTACTCACCTCCTGCGCTGTTTTCAAAATCCCGGCTCATTCACCTCTCGCGCTGTTTTCAATGTCCCGGCTCACTCAGCTCCCGCGCTGTTTTCAATGTCCCGCTCACTCAGTTCCCGCGTTCTGTTTAATGTCCCGGCTCACTCACCTCTCGCGCTGTCAATTTCCCGGCTCACTCACCTCCCGCGCGGTTTTCAATGTCCCGGCTCACTCACCTCTCGCGCTGTTTTCAGTGTCCAGGCTCACTCACCTCCCGCGCTGTTTTCAATGTACCGGCTCACTCAGCTCCCGCGCTGTATTCAATGTCCCGGCTCACCCTCCACACGCGCTGTTTTCACTGTCACTGCTCACTCACCGCTCCCGCTGTTTTCACTGTCCCGACTAACTCACCTCTCCCGCTATTTTCACTGTCCTGGCTCCCGCACATCCCGCGCTGTTTTCACTGTCCCGGCTCACTTACCTCTCGCTTTGTTTTCAATGCCCAGACTCACACACCTCTCGCGCTTTTTTCTGTGTCCCGGCTCACTCACCTCTCGCGCTATTTTCACTGTCCCGGCTCACTCTGCTCCCGCGCTGTTTTCACTGTCCCGGCTCACTTGCCTCTCGCGCTGATTTCAATGTCCCGGCTCACTCACCTCTCGCGCTGATTTCAATTTCCCGGCTCACTCACCTCCCGTGCTTTTTTCAATGTAGCGGCTCACACAACTCCCGCGATGTTTTCACTGTCCCGGCTCACTCACCTCCCGCGCTGTATTCACTGTCCCGGCTCACTCACCTCACGCGCTGTTTTCAATGACCGGGCTCACTCACCTCTCGCGCTGTTTTCACTGTCCCGATTCACTCACCTCCAGCGCTGTTTTCAATGTCCCGGCTCACTCACCTCTCGCGCTGTTTTCAATGTCCCGGCTCACTCAGCTCCCGCGTTGTTTTCAATGTCCCGCCTCACTCAGATCCCGCGCTATGTTCAATATCCCAGCTCACGCTCCGCTCGCGCTGTATTCAATGTCCCGGGTCACTCACCTCTCGCACTGTTTTCACAGTCCCGGCTCACTCACCTCTCGCGCTGTTTTCACTGTTCCGGCTCACTCAACTCCCGCGCTGTTTTCACTGTCCCGGCTCACTCACCTCTCGCGCTGTTTTCACTGTCCCGGCTCACTCACTTCTCGCGCTGTTTTTAATGTCCCGGCTCACTCACCTCTCGCGCTGTTTTCACTGTTCTGGCTCACTCACCTCCCGCGCTGTTTTAAATGCCCCGCCTCACTCACCTCTCGCGCTGTTTTCAATGTCCCGGCTCGCTCACCTCGCGCGCTGTTTTCAATGACCCGGCTCACTCAGCTCCCGTGCTGTTTTCAATGTCCCGTCTCACTCAGCTCCGGCGCTGCTTTCAATGTCCCGGCTCACTCTCCACTCGCGCTGTTTTCACTATCACTGCTCACTCCCCTCTCGCCCTGTTTTTACTGTCCCGGCTCACTCACCATCCGCGCTGTTTTCACTGTCCCGGCTCACTCACCTCTCGCGCTGTTTTCTCTGTCCCGGCTCACTCAACTCCCGCGATGTTTTCAATGTCCCGGCTCACTCACCTCCCGCGCTGTTTTCAATGACCGGGCTCACTCACCTTTCGCGCTGTTTTCAATATCCCGGCTCACTAGCCTCTCGCACTCTTTTCACTGTCCCGATTCACTCACCTCCTGCGCTGTTTTCAATGTCCCGTCTCACTCACCTCTCGCGCTGTTTTCAAAGTCCCGGCTCATTCACATCCCGCGATGTTTTCTATGTCCCGGTTCACTCAGCTCCCGCGCTGTTTTCAATATTCAGGCTCACTCAGCCCCCGCGCTCTGTTCAATGTCCCGACTCACGCTCCACTGACGCTGTATTCAATGTCCCGGGTCACTCAACTCTCGCGCTGTTTTCACCTTCCCGGCTCGCTCACCTCTCGCGCTGTTTTCACTGTCCCGGCTCACTAACTTCTCGCGCTGTTTTTTGTGTCCCGGCTCGCTCACCGCTCGTGCTGTTTTCACTGTCCCGGCTCACTCACCTCCCGCGCCGTTTTAAATGTCCCCGGTCACTCACCTCTCGCGCTGTTTTCAATGTCCCGGCTCACTCACCTCGCGCGGTGTTTGCAATGACCCGGCTCACTCAGCTCCCGCGCTGTTTTCAATATCTCGGCTCACTCACCTCTCGCGCTGTCTTCAATGTTCCGGCTCACTCACCTCCCGCGCTGTTTTCACTGTCCCGGCTCACTCACCTGTCGCTCTATTTTCAATGTCCCGGCTCACTCACCTCTCGCGCTGTATTTAACATTCCCGGCTCACTCATCTCTCGCGCTGTTTTCACTGTCCCGGCTCACTGAACTCCCGCGCTGTTTTCACTATCCCGGCTCACTCACCTCTCGCACTGTTTTCAATGTCCCGGCTCATTCTCCACTCGCGCTGTTTTCACTGTCCCGGCTCACTCACCTCCCGCGCCGTTTTAAATGTCCCCGGTCACTCACCTCGCGCGGTGTTTGCAATGACCCGGCTCACTCAGCTCCCGCGCTGTTTTCAATATCTCGGCTCACTCACCTCTCGCGCTGTCTTCAATGTCCCGGCTCATTCACCTCCCGCGCTGTTTTCACTGTCCCGGCTCACTCACCTGTCGCGCTATTTTCAATGTCCCGGCTCATTCACATCTCGCGCTGTTTTCACTGTCCCGGCTCACTCACTTCCCGCGCTGTTTTCACTGTCCCGGCTCATTCACCTCTCGCGATGTTTTCTATGTCATGGGTCACTCACCTCTCGCGCTGTTTTCAATGTCCCGGCTCACTCACCTCTCGCGCTGTATTTAACATTCCCGGCTCACTCATCTCTCGCGCTGTTTTCACTGTCCCGGCTCATTGAACTCCCGCGCTGTTTTCACTATCCCGGCTCACTCACCTCTCGCACTGTTTTCAATGTCTCAGCTCATTCTCCACTCGCGCTGTTTTCACTGTCCCATCTCACTCACCTCCCGCGCTGTTTTCACTGTCCCGGCTCACTCACCTCTCGCGCTGTTTTCACTGTCCCTGCTCACTCACCTCTCGCGCTGTTTTCACAGTCTCGGCTCACTCACCTCTCACGCTGTTTTCTATGTCACGGGTCACTTACCTCTCGCACTGTTTTCAATGTCCCGGCTCACTCACCTCTCGCACTGTATTTAACATTCCCGGCTCACTCAACTCTCGCGCTGTTTTCACTGTCCCGGCTCACTCAACTCCCGCGCTGTTTTCACTGTCCCGGCTCACTCACCTCCAGCACTGTTTTTAATGTCCCGGATCATTCTCCACTCGCGCTGTTTTCACTGTCCCGGCTCACTCACCTCTCGCGCTGTTTTCACTGTCCCGGATCACTCACCTCTCGCGCTGATTTTAATGTCCCGTCTCACTCACCTATCGCGCTGTTTTAACAGTCCCGGCTCACTCACCTCTCGCGCTGTTTTTAATGTCCCGGCTCACTCAACTCTCGCGCTATTTTCACTGTCCCGGCTCACTCTGCTCCCGCGCTGTTTTCACTGTCACGGCTCACTTGCCTCTCGCGCTTCTTTCAATGTCCCGGCTCACTCACCTCTCGCGCTGTTTTCAATTTCCCGGCTCACTCACCTCCCGCGCTGTTTTCACTGTCCCGGCTCACTCAACTCCCGCGATGTTTTCACTGTCCCGGTTCACTCACCTCCCGCGCTGTTTTCACTGTCCCGTCTCACTCACCTCCAGTGCTGTTTTCAATGACCGGTCTCACACACCTCTCGCGCTGTTTTCAATGTCCCGGCTCACTCACCTCGCGCGCTGTTTTCACTGTCCCGGCTCACTCACCTCTCGCGCTGTTTTCAATTTCCCGGCTCACTCAACTCCCGCGATGTTTTCACTGTCCCGGTTCACTCACCTCCCGCGCTGTTTTCACTGTCCCGTCTCACTCACCTCCCGTGCTGTTTTCAATGACCGGGCTCACACACCTCTCGCGCTGTTTTCAATGTCCCGGCTCACTCACCTCCCGTGCTGTTTTCAATGACCGGGCTCACACACCTCTCGCGCTGTTTTCAAATTCCCGGCTCCCTCACCTCTCGCGCTGTTTTCAATGTCCCGGCTCACTCACATCCCGCGCTGTTTTCAATGTCCCGGCTCACTCAGCTCCCGCGCTGTTTTCAATGTCCCGGCTTACTCAGCTCCCGCGCTCTGTTCAATGTCCCGGCTCACGCTCCGCTCGCGCTGTATTTAACATTCCCGGCTCACTCAACTCTCGCGCTGTTTTCACTGTCCCGGCTCACTCAACTCCCGCGCTGTTTTCACTATCCCGGCTCACTCACCTCTCGCACTGTTTTCAATGTCCCGGATCATTCTCCACTCGCGCTGTTTTCACTGTCCCGGCTCACTCACCTCTCGCGCTGTTTTCACTGTCCCGGATCACTCACCTCTCGCGCTGTTTTTAATGTCCCGTCTCACTCACCTATCGCGCTGTTTTAACAGTCCCGGCTCACTCACCTCTCGCGCTGTTTTTATTGTCCCGGCTCACTCAACTCTCGCGCTATTTTCACTGTCCCAGCTCACTCTGCTCCCGCGCTGTTTTCACTGTCACGGCTCACTTGCCTCTCGCGCTTCTTTCAATGTCCCGGCTCACTCACCTCTCGCGCTGTTTTCAATTTCCCGGCTCACTCACCTCCCGCGCTGTTTTCATTGTCCCGGCTCACTCAACTCCCGCGATGTTTTCACTGACCCGGTTCACTCACCTCCCGCGCTGTTTTCACTGTCCCGTCTCACTCACCTCCCGTGCTGTTTTCAATGACCGGGCTCACACACCACTCGCGCTGTTTTCAATGTCCCGGCTCACTCACCTTGCGCGCTGTTTTCACTGTCCCGATTCACTCACCTCCTGCGCTGTTTTCAAATTCCCGGCTCCCTCACCTCTCGCGCTGTTTTCAATGTCCCGGCTCACTCACATCCCGCGCTGTTTTCAATGTCCCGGCTCACTCAGCTCCCGCGCTCTGTTCAATGTCCCGGCTCACGCTCCGCTCGTGCTGTATTCAATGTCCCTGGTGACTCACCTCTCGCGCTGTATTCACCGTCCCGGCTCACTCACCTCTCGCGCTGTTTTCACTGTCCCGGCTCACTCAACTCCCGCGCTGTTTTCACTGTCCTGCTCACTCACCTCTCACGCTGTTTTAACTGTCCCGGCTCACTCACTTCTCGCGCTGTTTTTAATGTCCTGGCTCTCTCAGATTTCCCGCTCTTTTCACAGACCCGGCTCACTAACCTCCCGCGCTTTTTTAAATGTCCCGGCTCACTTTCCTCTCACGCAGCTTTCAATCTCACGGCTCACTCACCTCTCGCACTGTTTTCAATTTCCCGGCTCACTCAGCTCCCGCGCTGTTTTCACTGTCCCGGCTCACTCACCTCTCGCGCTGTTTTCACTTTCCCGGCTCACTCACATCCCGCGCTGTTTTCAATGTCCCGGCTCACTCAGGTCCCGCGCTGTTTTCAATGTCCCGGCTCACTCAGATCTCGCGCTGCCAATTTCCAGGCTCACTCACCTCTATTCAATGTCCCGGCTCACTCTCCACACGCGCTGTTTTCACTGTCACTGCTCACTCTCCGCTTCCGCTGTTTTCACTGTCCCGACTAACTCACCTCTCCCGCTATTTTCACTGTCCTGGCTCTCGCACATCCCGCGCTGTTTTCACTATCCCGGCTCACTCACCTCTCGCTTTGTTTTCAATGTCCAGACTCACACACCTCTCCCGCTTTTTTCTATGTCCTGGCTCACTCACGTCTCGCGCTATTTTCACTGTACCGGCTCACTCTGCTCCCGCGCAGTTTTCACGGTCCCGGCTCACTTGCCTCTCGCGCTGATTTCTATGTCCCGGCTCACTCACCTCGCGCGGTGTTTGCAATGACCCGGCTCACTCAGGTCCCGCGCTGTTTTCAATATCTCGGCTCACTCACCTCTCGCGCTGTCTTCGATATCCCGGCTCACTCACCTCCCGCGCTGGTTTCACTGTCCCGGCTCAATCACGTGTCGCGATATTTTCAATATCCCGGCTCACTCACATCTCGCGCTGTTTTCACTGTCCCGGCTCACTCACCTCCCGCGCTGTTTTCCCTGTCCGGGCTCATTCACCTCTCGCGATGTTTTCTATGTCACGGGTCACTCACCTCTCGCGCTGGATTTAACATTCCCGGCTCACTCACCTCTCGCGCTGTATTTAACATTCCCGGCTCACTCAACTCTCGCGCTGTTTTCACTGTCCCGGCTCACTCAATTCCCGCGCTGTTTTCACTATCCCGGCTCACTCACCTCTCGCACTGTTTTCAATGTCCCGGCTCATTCTCCACTCGCGCTCTTTTCACTGTCCCGGCTCACTCACCTCTCGCGCTGTTTTCACTGTCCCGGCTCACTCACCTCTCGCGCTGTTTTTAATGTCCCGGCTCACTCACCTATCGCTCTGTTTTAACAGTCCCGGCTCACTCACCTCTCGCGCTGTTTTTAATGTCCCGGCTTACTCAACTCTCGCGCTATTTTCACTGTCCCGGCTCACTCTGCTCCCGCGCTGTTTTCACTGTCACGGCTCACTTGCCTCTCGCGCTTCTTTCAATGTCCCGGCTCACTCACCTCTCGCGCTGTTTTCACTGTCACTGCTCACTCTCCGCTCCCGCTGTTTTCACTGTCCCGACTAACTCACCTCTCCCGCTATTTTCACTGTCCTGGCTCTCGCACATCCCGCGCTGTTTTCACTATCCCGGCTCACTCACCTCTCGCTTTGTTTTCAATGTCCAGACTCACACACCTCTCCCGCTTTTTTCTATGTCCCGGCTCACTCACGTCTCGCGCTATTTTCACTGTACCGGCTCACTCTGCTCCCGCGCAGTTTTCACGGTCCCGGCTCACTGGCCTCTCGCGCTGATTTCTATGTCCCGGCTCACTCACCTCGCGCGGTGTTTGCAATGACCCGGCTCACTCAGGTCCCGCACTGTTTTCAATATCTCGGCTCACTCACCTCTCGCGCTGTCTTCGATGTCCCGGCTCACTCACCTCCCTCGCTGGTTTCACTGTCCCGGCTCACTCACGTGTCGCGATATTTTCAATATCCCGGCTCACTCACATCTCGCGCTGTTTTCACTGTCCCGGCTCACTCACCTCCCGCGCTGTTTTCCCTGTCCCGGCTCATTCACCTCTCGCGATGTTTTCTATGTCACGGGTCACTCACCTCTCGCGCTGTATTTAACATTCCCGGCTCACTCACCTCTCGCGCTGTATTTAACATTCCCGGCTCACTCAACTCTCGCGCTGTTTTCACTGTCCCGGCTCACTCAATTCCCGCGCTGTTTTCACTATCCCGGCTCACTCACCTCTCGCACTGTTTTCAATGTCTAGGCTCATTCTCCACTCGCGCTCTTTTCACTGTCCCGGCTCACTCACCTCTCGCACTGTTTTCACTGTCCCGGCTCACTCACCTCTCGCGCTGTTTTTAATGTCCCGGCTCACTCACCTATCGCTCTGTTTTAACAGTCCCGGCTCACTCACCTCTCGCGCTGTTTTTAATGTCCCGGCTTACTCAACTCTCGCGCTATTTTCACTGTCCCGGCTCACTCTGCTCCCGCGCTGTTTTCACTGTCACGGCTCACTTGCCTCTCGCGCTTCTTTCAATGTCCCGGCTCACTCACCTCTCGCGCTGTTTTCAATTTCCCGGCTCACTCACCTCCCGCGCTGTTTTCAATGACCGGGCTCACTCACCTCTCGCGCGGTTTTCAATGTCCCGGCTCACTCACCTCCCGCGCTGTTTTCACTGTCCCGGCTCACTCACCTCTCGCGCTGTTTTCAACGTCCCGGCTCACTCACCTCTCACGCTGTTTTCACTGTCCCGATTCACTCACCTCCTGCGCTGTTTTCAATGCCCCGGCTCATTCACCTCTCGCGCTGTTTTCAATGTCCCGGCTCACTCAGCTCCCGCGGTGTTTTCAATGTCCCGCTCACTCAGCTCCCGCACTCTGTTTAATGTCCCGGCTCACTCACCTCTCACGCTGTCAATTTCCCGGCTCACTCACCTCTATTCAATGTCCCGGCTCACTCTCCACACGCGCTGTTTTCACTGTCACTGCTCACTCTCCGCTCCAGCTGTTTGCACTGTCCCGACTAACTCACCTCTCCCGCTATTTTCACTGTCCTGGCTCCCGCACATCCCGCGCTGTTTTCACTGTCCCTGCTCACTCACCTCTCGCTTTGTTTTCAATGTCCAGACTCACACACCTCTCCCGCTTTTTTCTATGTCCCGGCTCACTCACCTCTCGCGCTATTTTCACTGTCCCGGCTCACTCTGCTCCCGCGCTGTTTTCACGGTCCCGGCTCACTTGCCTCTCGCGCTGATTTCAATGTCCCGGCTCACTCACCTCGCGCGGTGTTTGCAATGACCCGGCTCATTCTCCACTCGCGCTGTTTTCACTGTCCCGGCTCACTCACCTCTCGCGCTGTTTTTAATGTCCCGGCTCACTCACCTATCGCGCTGTTTTAACAGTCCCCTCTCACTCACCTCTCGCGATGTTTTAATGTCCCGGCTTACTCAACTCTCGCGCTATTTTCACTGTCCCGGCTCACTCTGCTCCCGCGCTGTTTTCACTGTCACGGCTCACTTGCCTCTCGCGCTTCTTTCAATGTCCCGGCTCACTCAGCTCCCGCGCTGTTTTCACTGTCCCGGCTCACTCACCTCTCGCGCTGTTTTCACTGTCCCGGCTCTCTCACATCCCGCGCTGTTTTCAATGTCCCGGCTCACTCAGGTCCCGCGCTGTTTTCAATGTCCCGGCTCACTCAGCTCCCGCTCTCTGTTCAATGTCCCGGCTCACGATTCGCTCGGGTGTATTCAATGTCCCTGGTCACTAACCTCTCCCGCTGTATTCACCCACCCGGCGCACTCACCTCTCGCGCTGTTTTCACTGTCCTGGCTCACTCAACTCCCGCCCTATTTTCACTGTCCCGGCTCACTCACCTCTCGCGCTGTTTTCACTGTCCCGGCTCACTTCCCTCTCGCGCTGCTTTCAATGTCACGGCTCACTCCCCTCTCGCGCTGTTTTCAATTTCCCGGCTCACTCAGCGCCCGCGCTGTTTTCACTGTCCCGGCTCACTCACCTCCCGTGCTGTTTTCACTGTCCCGGCTCACTCACCTCTCGCGCTGTTTTCAACGTCCAGGCTCACTCACCTCTCGCGCTGTTTTCACTGTCCCGATTCACTCACCTCCTGCGCTGTTTTCAATGTCCCGGCTTATTCACCTCTCGCGCTGTTTTCAATGTCCCGGCTCACTCAGCTCCCGCGGTGTTTTCAATGTCCCGCTCACTCAGCTCCCGCGCTCTGTTTAATGTCCCGGCTCACTCACCTCTCGCGCTGTCAATTTCCCGGCTCACTCACCTCTTTTCAATGTCCCGGCTCACTCTCCACACGCGCTGTTTTCACTGTCACTGCTCACTCTCCGCTCCCGCTGTTTGCACTGTCCCGACGAACTCACCTCTCCCGCTATTTTCACTGTCCTGGCTCCCGCACATCCCGCGCTGTATTCACTATCCCGGCTCACTCACCTCTCGCTTTGTTTTCAATGTCGAGACTCACACAACTCTCCCGCTTTTTTCTATGTCCCGGCTCACTCACCTCTCGCGCTATTTTCACTGTACCGGCTCACTCTGCTCCCGCGCTGTTTTCACGGTCCCGGCTCACTTGCCTCTCGCGCTGATTTCAATGTCCCGGCTCACTCACCTCGCGCGGTCTTTGCAATGACCCGGCTCACTCACCTGTCGCGCTATTTTCAATGTCCCGGCTCACTCACATCTCGCGCTGTCTTCGATGTCCCAGCTCACTCACCTCCCGCGCTGTTTTCACTGTCCCGGCTCACTCACCTGGCGCGCTATTTTCAATGTCCCGGCTCACTCACATCTCGCGCTGTTTTCACTGTCCCGGCTCACTCACCTCCCGCGCTGTTTTCACTGTCCCGGCTCATTCACCTCTCGCGCTGTTTTCAATGTGCCGGCTCACTCACCTCTCGCGCTGTATTTAACATTCCCGTCTCACTCACCTCTCGCGCTGTATTTAACATTCCCGGCTCACTCAACTCTCGCGCTGTTTTCACTGTCCCGGCTCACTCAACTCCCGCGCTGTTTTCACTGTCCCGGCTCAATCACGTGTCGCGATATTTTCAATATCCCGGCTCACTCACATCTCGCGCTGTTTTCACTGTCCCGGCTCACTCACCTCCCGCGCTGTTTTCCCTGTCCGGGCTCATTCACCTCTCGCGATGTTTTCTATGTCACGGGTCACTCACCTCTCGCGCTGGATTTAACATTCCCGGCTCACTCACCTCTCGCGGTGTTTGCAATGACCCGGCTCACTCAGGTCCCGCGCTGTTTTCAATATCTCGGCTCACTCACCTCTCGCGCTGTCTTCGATGTCCCGGCTCACTCACCTCCCGCGCTGGTTTCACTGTCCCGGCTCAATCACGTGTCGCGATATTTTCAATATCCCGGCTCACTCACATCTCGCGCTGTTTTCACTGTCCCGGCTCACTCACCTCCCGCGCTGTTTTCCCTGTCCGGGCTCATTCACCTCTCGCGATGTTTTCTATGTCACGGGTCACTCACCTCTCGCGCTGGATTTAACATTCCCGGCTCACTCACCTCTCGCGCTGTATTTAACATTCCCGGCTCACTCAACTCTCGCGCTGTTTTCACTGTCCCGGCTCACTCAATTCCCGCGCTGTTTTCACTATCCCGGCTCACTCACCTCTCGCACTGTTTTCAATGTCCCGGCTCATTCTCCACTCGCGCTCTTTTCACTGTCCCGGCTCACTCACCTCTCGCGCTGTTTTCACTGTCCCGGCTCACTCACCTCTCGCGCTGTTTTTAATGTCCCGGCTCACTCACCTATCGCTCTGTTTTAACAGTCCCGGCTCACTCACCTCTCGCGCTGTTTTTAATGTCCCGGCTTACTCAACTCTCGCGCTATTTTCACTGTCCCGGCTCACTCTGCTCCCGCGCTGTTTTCACTGTCACGGCTCACTTGCCTCTCGCGCTTCTTTCAATGTCCCGGCTCACTCACCTCTCGCGCTGTTTTCACTGTCACTGCTCACTCTCCGCTCCCGCTGTTTTCACTGTCCCGACTAACTCACCTCTCCCGCTATTTTCACTGTCCTGGCTCTCGCACATCCCGCGCTGTTTTCACTATCCCGGCTCACTCACCTCTCGCTTTGTTTTCAATGTCCAGACTCACACACCTCTCCCGCTTTTTTCTATGTCCCGGCTCACTCACGTCTCGCGCTATTTTCACTGTACCGGCTCACTCTGCTCCCGCGCAGTTTTCACGGTCCCGGCTCACTGGCCTCTCGCGCTGATTTCTATGTCCCGGCTCACTCACCTCGCGCGGTGTTTGCAATGACCCGGCTCACTCAGGTCCCGCACTGTTTTCAATATCTCGGCTCACTCACCTCTCGCGCTGTCTTCGATGTCCCGGCTCACTCACCTCCCTCGCTGGTTTCACTGTCCCGGCTCACTCACGTGTCGCGATATTTTCAATATCCCGGCTCACTCACATCTCGCGCTGTTTTCACTGTCCCGGCTCACTCACCTCCCGCGCTGTTTTCCCTGTCCCGGCTCATTCACCTCTCGCGATGTTTTCTATGTCACGGGTCACTCACCTCTCGCGCTGTATTTAACATTCCCGGCTCACTCACCTCTCGCGCTGTATTTAACATTCCCGGCTCACTCAACTCTCGCGCTGTTTTCACTGTCCCGGCTCACTCAATTCCCGCGCTGTTTTCACTATCCCGGCTCACTCACCTCTCGCACTGTTTTCAATGTCTAGGCTCATTCTCCACTCGCGCTCTTTTCACTGTCCCGGCTCACTCACCTCTCGCACTGTTTTCACTGTCCCGGCTCACTCACCTCTCGCGCTGTTTTTAATGTCCCGGCTCACTCACCTATCGCTCTGTTTTAACAGTCCCGGCTCACTCACCTCTCGCGCTGTTTTTAATGTCCCGGCTTACTCAACTCTCGCGCTATTTTCACTGTCCCGGCTCACTCTGCTCCCGCGCTGTTTTCACTGTCACGGCTCACTTGCCTCTCGCGCTTCTTTCAATGTCCCGGCTCACTCACCTCTCGCGCTGTTTTCAATTTCCCGGCTCACTCACCTCCCGCGCTGTTTTCAATGACCGGGCTCACTCACCTCTCGCGCGGTTTTCAATGTCCCGGCTCACTCACCTCCCGCGCTGTTTTCACTGTCCCGGCTCACTCACCTCTCGCGCTGTTTTCAACGTCCCGGCTCACTCACCTCTCACGCTGTTTTCACTGTCCCGATTCACTCACCTCCTGCGCTGTTTTCAATGCCCCGGCTCATTCACCTCTCGCGCTGTTTTCAATGTCCCGGCTCACTCAGCTCCCGCGGTGTTTTCAATGTCCCGCTCACTCAGCTCCCGCACTCTGTTTAATGTCCCGGCTCACTCACCTCTCACGCTGTCAATTTCCCGGCTCACTCACCTCTATTCAATGTCCCGGCTCACTCTCCACACGCGCTGTTTTCACTGTCACTGCTCACTCTCCGCTCCAGCTGTTTGCACTGTCCCGACTAACTCACCTCTCCCGCTATTTTCACTGTCCTGGCTCCCGCACATCCCGCGCTGTTTTCACTGTCCCTGCTCACTCACCTCTCGCTTTGTTTTCAATGTCCAGACTCACACACCTCTCCCGCTTTTTTCTATGTCCCGGCTCACTCACCTCTCGCGCTATTTTCACTGTCCCGGCTCACTCTGCTCCCGCGCTGTTTTCACGGTCCCGGCTCACTTGCCTCTCGCGCTGATTTCAATGTCCCGGCTCACTCACCTCGCGCGGTGTTTGCAATGACCCGGCTCATTCTCCACTCGCGCTGTTTTCACTGTCCCGGCTCACTCACCTCTCGCGCTGTTTTTAATGTCCCGGCTCACTCACCTATCGCGCTGTTTTAACAGTCCCCTCTCACTCACCTCTCGCGATGTTTTAATGTCCCGGCTTACTCAACTCTCGCGCTATTTTCACTGTCCCGGCTCACTCTGCTCCCGCGCTGTTTTCACTGTCACGGCTCACTTGCCTCTCGCGCTTCTTTCAATGTCCCGGCTCACTCAGCTCCCGCGCTGTTTTCACTGTCCCGGCTCACTCACCTCTCGCGCTGTTTTCACTGTCCCGGCTCTCTCACATCCCGCGCTGTTTTCAATGTCCCGGCTCACTCAGGTCCCGCGCTGTTTTCAATGTCCCGGCTCACTCAGCTCCCGCTCTCTGTTCAATGTCCCGGCTCACGATTCGCTCGGGTGTATTCAATGTCCCTGGTCACTAACCTCTCCCGCTGTATTCACCCACCCGGCGCACTCACCTCTCGCGCTGTTTTCACTGTCCTGGCTCACTCAACTCCCGCCCTATTTTCACTGTCCCGGCTCACTCACCTCTCGCGCTGTTTTCACTGTCCCGGCTCACTTCCCTCTCGCGCTGCTTTCAATGTCACGGCTCACTCCCCTCTCGCGCTGTTTTCAATTTCCCGGCTCACTCAGCGCCCGCGCTGTTTTCACTGTCCCGGCTCACTCACCTCCCGTGCTGTTTTCACTGTCCCGGCTCACTCACCTCTCGCGCTGTTTTCAACGTCCAGGCTCACTCACCTCTCGCGCTGTTTTCACTGTCCCGATTCACTCACCTCCTGCGCTGTTTTCAATGTCCCGGCTTATTCACCTCTCGCGCTGTTTTCAATGTCCCGGCTCACTCAGCTCCCGCGGTGTTTTCAATGTCCCGCTCACTCAGCTCCCGCGCTCTGTTTAATGTCCCGGCTCACTCACCTCTCGCGCTGTCAATTTCCCGGCTCACTCACCTCTTTTCAATGTCCCGGCTCACTCTCCACACGCGCTGTTTTCACTGTCACTGCTCACTCTCCGCTCCCGCTGTTTGCACTGTCCCGACGAACTCACCTCTCCCGCTATTTTCACTGTCCTGGCTCCCGCACATCCCGCGCTGTATTCACTATCCCGGCTCACTCACCTCTCGCTTTGTTTTCAATGTCGAGACTCACACAACTCTCCCGCTTTTTTCTATGTCCCGGCTCACTCACCTCTCGCGCTATTTTCACTGTACCGGCTCACTCTGCTCCCGCGCTGTTTTCACGGTCCCGGCTCACTTGCCTCTCGCGCTGATTTCAATGTCCCGGCTCACTCACCTCGCGCGGTCTTTGCAATGACCCGGCTCACTCACCTGTCGCGCTATTTTCAATGTCCCGGCTCACTCACATCTCGCGCTGTCTTCGATGTCCCAGCTCACTCACCTCCCGCGCTGTTTTCACTGTCCCGGCTCACTCACCTGGCGCGCTATTTTCAATGTCCCGGCTCACTCACATCTCGCGCTGTTTTCACTGTCCCGGCTCACTCACCTCCCGCGCTGTTTTCACTGTCCCGGCTCATTCACCTCTCGCGCTGTTTTCAATGTGCCGGCTCACTCACCTCTCGCGCTGTATTTAACATTCCCGTCTCACTCACCTCTCGCGCTGTATTTAACATTCCCGGCTCACTCAACTCTCGCGCTGTTTTCACTGTCCCGGCTCACTCAACTCCCGCGCTGTTTTCACTATCCCGGCTCACTCACCTCTCGCACTGTTTTCAATGTCCCGGCTCATTCTCCACTCGCGCTGTTTTCACTGTCCCGGCTCACTCACCTCTCGCGCTGTTTTCACTGTCCCGGCTCACTCACCTCTCGCGCTGTTTTTAATGTCACGGCTCACTCACCTCTCGCTCTGTTTTAACAGTCCCGGCTCACTCACTTCTCGCGCTGTTTTTAATGTCCCGGCTTACTCAACTCTCGCGCTATTTTCACTGTCCCGGCTCACTCTGCTGCCGCGCTGTTTTCACTGTCACGGCTCACTTGCCTCTCGCGCTTCTTTCAATGTCCCGGCTCACTCACCTCTCGCGCTGTTTTCAATTTCCCGGCTCACACACCTCCCGCGCTGTTTTCACTGTCCCGGCTCACTCAACTCCCGCGATGTTTTCACTGGCCCGGTTCACTCACCTCCCGCGCTGTTTTCACTGTCCCGGCTCACTCACCTCCCGTGCTGTTTTCAATGACCGGTCTCACTCACCTCTCGCGCTGTTTTCAATGACCCTGCTCACTCACCTCCCGCGCTGTTTTCACTGTCCCGGCTCACTCTCCTCTCGCGCTGTTTTCAACGTCCCGGCTCACTCACCTCTCGCGCTGTTTTCACTGTCCCGATTCACTCACCTCCTGCGCTGTTTTCAATGTCCCGGCTCATTCACCTCTCGCGCTGTTTTCAATGTCCCGGCTCACTCAGCTCCCGCGGTGTTTTCGATGTCCCGCTCACTCAGCTTCCGCGCTCTGTTGAATGTCCCGGCTCACTCACCACTCACGCTGTCAATTTCCCGTCTCACTCACCTCTATTCAATGTCCCGGCTCACTCTCCACACGCGCTGTTTTCACTGTCACTGCTCACTCTCCGCTCCAGCTGTTTTCACTGTCCCGACTAACTCACCTCTCCCGCTATTTTCACTGTCCTGGCTCCCGCACATCCCGCGCTGTTTTCACTGGCCCGGCTCACTCACCTCTCGCTTTGTTTTCAATGTCCAGACTCACACACCTCTCTCGCTTTTTTCTATGTCCCGGCTCACTCACATCTCGCGCTATTTTCACTGTCCCGGCTCACTCTGCTCCCGCGCTGTTTTCACGGTCCCGGTTCACTTGCCTCTCGCGCTGATTTCAATGTCCCGGCTCACTCACCTCGCGCGGTGTTTGCAATGACCCGGCTCATTCTCCACTCGCGCTGTTTTCACTGTCCCGGCTCACTAACCTCTCGCGCTGTCTTCACTGTCCCGGCTCACTCACCTCTCGCGCTGTTGTTAATGTCCCGGCTCACTCACCTATCGCGCTGTTTTAACAGTCCCGGCTCACTCGCCTCTCGCGCTGTTTTTAATGTCCCGGCTTACTCACCTCCCGCGCTGTTTTCACTGTCCTGGCTCACTCAACTCCCGCGATGTTTTCACTGTCCCGGTTCACTCACGTCCCGCGCTGTTTTCACTGTCCCGGCTCACTCAGCTCCCGTGCTGTTTTCAATGGCCTGGCTCCCTCACCTCTCGCGCTGTTTTCAATGTCCCGGCTCACTCACCTCGCGCGCTGTTTTAAATGGCCCCGGTCACTCACCTCTCGCGCTGTTTTCAATGTCTAGGCTCACTCACCTCGCGCGGTGTTTGCAATGACCCGGCTCACTCAGTTCCCGCGCTGTTTTCAATATCTCGGCTCACTCACCTCTCGCGCTGACCTCAATGTCCCGGCTCACTCACCTCCCGCACTGTGTTCACTGTCCCGGCTCACTCACCTGTCGCGCTATTTTCAATGTCCCGGCTCACTCACATCTCGCGCTGTTTTCACTGTCCCGGCTCACTCACCTCCCGCGCTGTTTTCACTGTCCCGGCACATTCACCTCTCGCGATGTTTTCTATGTCACGGGTCACTCACCTCTCGCGCTGTTTTCAATGTCCCGGCTCACTCACCTCTCGCGCTGTATTTAACATTCCCGGCTCACTCATCTCTCGCGCTGTTTGCACTGTCCCGGCTCACTGAACTCCCGCGCTGTTTTCACTATCCCGGCTCACTCACCTCTCGCACTGTTTTCAATGTCCCAGCTCATTCTCCACTCGCGCTGTTTTCACTGTCCCACCTCACTCACCTCCCGCGCTGTTTTCACTGTCCCGGCTCACTCACCTCTCGCGCTGTTTTCACTGTCCCGGCTCACTCACCTCTCGCGCTGTTTTCACAGTCTCGGCTCACTCACCTCTCGCGCTGTATTCTATGTCACGGGTCACTTACCTCTCGCACTGTTTTCAATGTCCCGGCTCACTCAGCTCTCGCGCTGTATTTAACATTCCCGGCTCACTCAACTCTCGTGCTGTTTTCGCTGTCCCGGCTCACTCATCTCCCGCGCTGTTTTCACTATCCCGGCTCAATCACCTCTCGCACTGTTTTCAATGTCCCGGCTCATTCTCCACTCGCGCTGTTTTCACTGTCCCGGCTCACTCACCTCTCGCACTGTTTTTAATGTCCCGGCTCACTCACCTACCGCGCTGTTTTAACAGCCACGGCTCACTCACCTCTCGCGCTGTTTTTAATGTCCCGGCTCACTGAACTCTCGCGCTATTTTCACTGTCCCGGCTCACTCTGCTCCCGCGCTGTTTTCACTGTCACGGCTCACTTGCCTCTCGCGCTTCTTTCAATGTCCCGGCTCACTCACCTCTCGCGCTGTTTTCAATTTCCCGGCTCACTCACCTCCCGCGCTGTTTTCACTGTCCCGGCTCACTCAACTCCCGCGATGTTTTCACTGTCCCGGTTCACTCACCTCCCGCGCTGTTTTCACTGTCCCGGCTCACTCACCTCCCGTGCTGTTTACAATGACCGGGCTCACTCACCTCTCGCGCTGTTTTCAATGTCCCGGCTCACTCACCTCGCGCGCTGTTTTCACTGTCCCGATTCACTCACCTCCTGTGCTGTTTTCAATGTCCCGGCTCCCTCACCTCTCGCGCTGTTTTCAATGTCCCGGCTCACTCACATCCCGCGCTGTTTTCAATGTCCCGGCTCACTCAGCTCCCGCGCTGTTTTCAATGTCCCGGCTCACTCAGCTCCCGCGCTCTGTTCAATGTCACGGCTCACGTTCCACTCGCGCTGTATTTAATGTCCCTGGTCACTCACCTCTCGCGCTGTATTCACCGTCCCGGCTCACTCACCTCTCGCGCTGTTTTCACTGTCCCGGCTCACTCAACTCCCGCGCTGTTTTCACTGTCCGGCTCACTCACCTCTCGCGCTGATTTAACTGTCCCGGCTCACTCACTTCTCGCGCTGTTTTTAATGTCCTGGCTCTCTCAGATTTCCCGCTCTTTTCACAGACCCGGCTCACTAACCTCCCGCGCTTTTTTCAATGTCCCGGCTCACTCACCACTCGCGCTGTTTTCACTGTCCCGGCTCACTTGCCTCTCGCGCAGCTTTCAATGTCACGGCTCACTCACCTCTCGCACTGTATTTAACATTCCCGGCTCACTCAACTCTCGCGCTGTTTTCACTGTCCCGGCTCACTCAACTCCCGCGCTGTTTTCACTATCCCGGCTCACTCACCTCTAGCACTGTTTTCAATGTCCCGGATCATTCTCCACTCGCGCTGTTTTCACTGTCCCGGCTCACTCACCTCTCGCGCTGTTTTCACTGTCCCGGATCACTCACCTCTCGCGCTGATTTTAATGTCCCGTCTCACTCACCTATCGCGCTGTTTTAACAGTCCCGGCTCACTCACCTCTCGCGCTGTTTTTAATGTCCCGGCTCACTCAACTCTCGCGCTATTTTCACTGTCCCGGCTCACTCTGCTCCCGCGCTGTTTTCACTGTCACGGCTCACTTGCCTCTCGCGCTTCTTTCAATGTCCCGGCTCACTCACCTCTCGCGCTGTTTTCAATTTCCCGGCTCACTCACCTCCCGCGCTGTTTTCACTGTCCCGGCTCACTCAAATCCCGCGATGTTTTCACTGTCCCGGTTCACTCACCTCCCGCGCTGTTTTCACTGTCCCGTCTCACTCATCTCCCGTGCTGTTTTCAATGACCGGGCTCACACACCTCTCACGCTGTTTTCAATGTCCCGGCTCACTCACCTCGCGCGCTGTTTTCACTGTCCCGGCTCACTCACCTCTCGCGCTGTTTTCAATTTCCCGGCTCACTCACCTCCCGCGCTGTTTTCACTGTCCCGGCTCACTCAACTCCCGCGATGTTTTCACTGTCCCGGTTCACTCACCTCCCGCGCTGTTTTCACTGTCCCGTCTCACTCACCTCCCGTGCTGTTTTCAATAACCGGGCTCACACACCTCTCGCGCTGTTTTCAATGTCCCGGTTCACTCACCTCCCGTGCTGTTTTCAATGACCGGGCTCACACACCTCTCGAGCTGTTTTCAAATTCCCGGCTCCCTCACCTCTCGCGCTGTTTTCAATGTCCCGGCTCACTCACATCCCGCGCTGTTTTCAATGTCCCGGCTCTCTCAGCTCCCGCGCTGTTTTCAATGTCCCGGCTTACTCAGCTCCCGCGCTCTGTTCAATGTCCCGGCTCACGCTCCGCTCGCGCTGTATTTAACATTCCCGGCTCACTCAACTCTCGCGCTGTTTTCACTGTCCCGGCTCACTCAACTCCCGCGCTGTTTTCACTATCCCGGCTCACTCACCTCTCGCACTGTTTTCAATGTCCCGGATCATTCTCCACTCGCGCTGTTTTCACTGTCCCGGCTCACTCACCTCTCGCGCTGTTTTCACTGTCCCGGATCACTCACCTCTCGCGCTGTTTTTAATGTCCCGTCTCACTCACCTATCGCGCTGTTTTAACAGTCCCGGCTCACTCACCTCTCGCGCTGTTTTTAATGTCCCGGCTCACTCAACTCTCGCGCTATTTTCACTGTCCCAGCTCACTCTGCTCCCGCGCTGTTTTCACTATCACGGCTCACTTGCCTCTCGCGCTTCTTTCAATGTCCCGGCTCACTCACCTCTCGCGCTGTTTTCAATTTCCCGGCTCACTCACCTCCCGCGCTGTTTTCACTGTCCCGGCTCACTCAACTCCCGCGATGTTTTCACTGTCCCGGTTCACTCACCTCCCGCGCTGTTTTCACTGTCCCGTCTCACTCACCTCCCGTGCTGTTTTCAATGACCGGGCTCACACACCTCTCGCGCTGTTTTCAATGTCCCGGCTCACTCACCTCGCGCGCTGTTTTCACTGTCCCGATTCACTCACCTCCTGCGCTGTTTTCACATTCCCGGCTCCCTCACCTCTCGCGCTGTTTTCAATGTCCCGGCTCACTCACATCCCGCGCTGTTTTCAATGTCCCGGCTCACTCAGCTCCCGCGCTGTTTTCAATGTCCCGGCTCACTCAGCTCCCGCGCTCTGTTCAATGTCCCGGCTCACGCTCCGCTCGTGCTGTATTCAATGTCCCTGGTCACTCACCTCTCGCGCTGTATTCACCGTCCCGGCTCACTCACCTCTCGCGCTGTTTTCACTGTCCCGGCTCACTCAACTCCCGCGCTGTTTTCACTGTCCTGCTCACTCACCTCTCACGCTGTTTTAACTGTCCCGGCTCACTCACTTCTCGCGCTGTTTTTAATGTCCTGGCTCTCTCAGATTTCCCGCTCTTTTCACAGACCCGGCTCACTAACCTCCCGCGCTTTTTTAAATGTCCCGGCTCACTTTCCTCTCGCGCAGCTTTCAATCTCACGGCTCACTCACCTCTCGCACTGTTTTCAATTTCCCGGCTCACTCAGGTCGCGCGCTGTTTTCACTGTCCCGGCTCACTCACCTCTCGCGCTGTTTTCACTTTCCCGGCTCACTCACATCCCGCGCTGTTTTCAATGTCCCGGCTCACTCAGGTCCCGCGCTGTTTTCAAAGTCCCGGCTCACTCAGATCTCGCTCTCTGTTCAATGTCCCGGCTCACGATCCGCTCGCGCTGTATTCAATGTCCCTGGTCACTCACCTCTCCCGCTGTATTCACCCACCCGGCGCACTCACCTCTCGTGCTCTTTTCACTGTCCCGGCTCACTCAACTTCCGCCCTGTTTTCACTGTCCCGGCTCACTCACCTCTCGCGCTGTTTTCACTGTCCCGGCTCACCTCCCTCTCACGCTGCTTTCAATGTCACGGCTCACTCCCCTCTCGTGCTGTTTTCAATTTCCCGGCTCACACAGCTCCCGCGCTGTTTTCACTATCCCGGCTCACTCACCTCTCGCACTGTTTTCAATGTCCCGGATCATTCTCCACTCGCGCTGTTTTCACTGTCCCGGCTCACTCACCTCTCGCGCTGTTTTCACTGTCCCGGATCACTCACCTCTCGCGCTGTTTTTAATGTCCCGTCTCACTCACCTATCGCGCTGTTTTAACAGTCCCGGCTCACTCACCTCTCGCGCTGTTTTCAAATTCCCGGCTCACTCACTTCCCGCGCTGTTTTCACTGTCCCGGCTCACTCTGCTCCCGCGCTGTTTTCACTGTCCCGGTTCACTCACCTCCCGCGCTGTTTTCACTGTCCCGTCTCACTCACCTCCCGTGCTGTTTTCAATGACCGGGCTCACACACCTCTCGCGCTGTTTTCAATGTCCCGGCTCACTCACCTCGCGCGCTGTTTTCACTGTCCCGATTCACTCACCTCCTGCGCTGTTTTCAAATTCCCGGCTCCCTCACCTCTCGCGCTGTTTTCAATGTCCCGGCTCACTCACATCCCGCGCTGTTTTCAATGTCCCGGCTCACTCAGCTCCCGCGCTGTTTTCAATGTCCCGGCTCACTCAGCTCCCGCGCTCTGTTCAATGTCCCGGCTCATGCTCCGCTCGTGCTGTATTCAATGTCCCTGGTCACTCACCTCTCGCGCTGTATTCACCGTCCCGGCTCACTCACCTCTCGCGCTGTTTTCACTGTCCCGGCTCACTCAACTCCCGCGCTGTTTTCACTGTCCTGCTCACTCACCTCTCACGCTGTTTTAACTGTCCCGGCTCACTCACTTCTCGCGCTGTTTTTAATGTCCTGGCTCTCTCAGATTTCCCGCTCTTTTCACAGACCCGGCTCACTAACCTCCCGCGCTTTTTTAAATGTCCCGGCTCACTTTCCTCTCGCGCAGCTTTCAATCTCACGGCTCACTCACCTCTCGCACTGTTTTCAATTTCCCGGCTCACTCAGCTCCCGCGCTGTTTTCACTGTCCCGGCTCACTCACCTCTCGCGCTGTTTTCACTTTCCCGGCTCACTCACATCCCGCGCTGTTTTCAATGTCCCGGCTCACTCAGGTCCCGCGCTGTTTTCAATGTCCCGGCTCGCTCTCTGTTCAATGTCCCGGCTCACGATCCGCTCGCGCTGTATTCAATGTCCCTGGTCACTCACCTCTCCCGCTGTATTCACCGACCCGGCGCACTCACCTCTCGTGCTGTTTTCACTGTCCCGGCTCACTCAACTCCCGCCCTGTTTTCACTGTCCCGGCTCACTCACCTCTCGCGCTGTTTTCACTGTCCCGGCTCACCTCCCTCTCACGCTGCTTTCAATGTCACGGCTCACTCCCCTCTCGTGCTGTTTTCAATTTCACGGCTCACACAGCTCCCGCGCTGTTTTCACTGTCCCGGCTCACTCACCTCCCGCGCTGTTATCACTGTCCCGGCTCACTCACCTCTCGCCCTGTTTTCAACGTCCCGGCTCACTCACCTCTCGCGCTGTTTTCACTGTCCCGATTCACTCACCTCCTGCGCTGTTTTCAATGTCCCGGCTCATTCACCTCTCGCGCTGTTTTCAATGTCCCGGCTCACTCAGCTCCCGCGGTGTTTTCGATGTCCCGCTCACTCAGCTCCCGCGCTCTGTTTAATGTCCCGGCTCACTCACCTCTCGCGCTGTCAATTTCCAGGCTCACTCACCTCTATTCAATGTCCCGGCTCACTCTCCACACGCGTTGTTTTCACTGTCACTGCTCACTCTCCGCTCCCGCTGTTTTCACTGTCACGACTAACTCACCTCTCCCGCTATTTTCACTGTCCTGGCTCTCGCACATCCCGCGCTGTTTTCACTATCCCGGCTCACTCACCTCTCGCTTTGTTTTCAATGTCCAGACTCACACACCTCTCCCGCTTTTTTCTATGTCCCGGCTCACTCACCTCTCGCGCTATTTTCACTGTACCGGCTCACTCTGCTCCCGCGCAGTTTTCACGGTCCCGGCTCACTTGCCTCTCGCGCTGATTTCTATGTCCCGGCTCACTCACCTCGCGCGGTGTTTGCAATGACCCGGCTCACTCAGGTCCCGCGCTGTTTTCAATATCTCGGCTCACTCACCTCTCGCGCTGTCTTCGATGTCCCGGCTCACTCACCTCCCGCGCTGGTTTCACTGTCCCGGCTCACTCACGTGTCGCGATATTTTCAATATCCCGGCTCACTCACATCTCGCGCTGTTTTCACTGTCCCGGCTCACTCACCTCCCGCGCTGTTTTCCCTGTCCCGGCTCATTCACCTCTCGCGATGTTTTCTATGTCACGGGTCACTCACCTCTCGCGCTGTATTTAACATTCCCGGCTCACTCACCTCTCGCGCTGTATTTAACATTCCCGGCTCACTCAACTCTCGCGCTGTTTTCACTGTCCCGGCTCACTCAATTCCCGCGCTGTTTTCACTATCCCGGCTCACTCACCTCTCGCACTGTTTTCAATGTCCCGGCTCATTCTCCACTCGCGCTCTTTTCACTGTCCCGGCTCACTCACCTCTCGCGCTGTTTTCACTGTCCCGGCTCACTCACCTCTCGCGCTGTTTTTAATGTCCCGGCTCACTCACCTATCGCTCTGTTTTAACAGTCCCGGCTCACTCACCTCTCGCGCTGTTTTTAATGTCCCTGCTTACTCAACTCTCGCGCTATTTTCACTGTCCCGGCTCACTCTGCTCCCGCGCTGTTTTCACTGTCACGGCTCACTTGCCTCTCGCGCTTCTTTCAATGTCCCGGCTCACTCACCTCTCGCGCTGTTTTCACTGTCACTGCTCACTCTCCGCTCCCGCTGTTTTCACTGTCCCGACTAACTCACCTCTCCCGCTATTTTCACTGTCCTGGCTCTCGCACGTCCAGCGCTGTTTTCACTATCCCGGCTCACTCACCTCTCGCTTTGTTTTCAATGTCCAGACTCACACACCTCTCCCGCTTTTTTCTATGTCCCGGCTCACTCACGTCTCGCGCTATTTTCACTGTACCGGCTTACTCTGCTCCCGCGCAGTTTTAACGGTCCCGGCTCACTTGCCTCTCGCGCTGATTTCTATGTCCCGGCTCACTCACCTCGCGCGGTGTTTGCAATGACCCGGCTCACTCAGGTCCCGCGCTGTTTTCAATATCTCGGCTCACTCACCTCTCGCGCTGTCTTCGATGTCCCGGCTCACTCACCTCCCGCGCTGGTTTCACTGTCCCGGCTCACTCACGTGTCGCGATATTTTCAATATCCCGGCTCACTCACATCTCGCGCTGTTTTCACTGTCCCGGCTCACTCACCTCCCGCGCTGTTTTCCCTGTCCCGGCTCATTCACCTCTCGCGATGTTTTCTATGTCACGGGTCACTCACCTCTCGCGCTGTATTTAACATTCCCGGCTCACTCACCTCTCGCGCTGTATTTAACATTCCCGGCTCACTCAACTCTCGCGCTGTTTTCACTGTCCCGGCTCACTCAATTCCCGCGCTGTTTTCACTATCCCGGCTCACTCACCTCTCGCACTGTTTTCAATGTCTAGGCTCATTCTCCACTCGCGCTCTTTTCACTGTCCCGGCTCACTCACCTCTCGCGCTGTTTTCACTGTCCCGGCTCACTCACCTCTCGCGCTGTTTTTAATGTCCCGGCTCACTCACCTATCGCTCTGTTTTAACAGTCCCGGCTCACTCACCTCTCGCGCTGTTTTTAATGTCCCGGCTTACTCAACTCTCGCGCTATTTTCACTGTCCCGGCTCACTCTGCTCCCACGCTGTTTTCACTGTCACGGCTCACTTGCCTCTCGCGCTTCTTTCAATGTCCCGGCTCACTCACCTCTCGCGCTGTTTTCAATTTCCCGGCTCACTCACCTCCCGCGCTGTTTTCAATGACCGGGCTCACTCACCTCTCGCGCTGTTTTCAATGTCCCGGCTCACTCATCTCCCGCGCTGTTTTCACTGTCCCGGCTCACTCACCTCTCGCGCTGTTTTCAACGTCCCGGCTCACTCACCTCTCACGCTGTTTTCACTGTCCCGATTCACTCACCTCCTGCGCTGTTTTCAATGCCCCGGCTCATTCACCTCTCGCGCTGTTTTCAATATCCCGGCTCACTCAGCTCCCGCGGTGTTTTCAATGTCCCGCTCACTCAGCTCCCGCGCTCTGTTTAATGTCCCGGCTCACTCACCTCTCACGCTGTCAATTTCCCGGCTCACTCACCTCTATTCAATGTCCCGGCTCACTCTCCACACGCGCTGTTTTCACTGTCACTGCTCACTCTCCGCTCCAGCTGTTTGCACTGTCCCGACTAACTCACCTCTCCCGCTATTTTCACTGTCCTGGCTCCCGCACATCCCGCGCTGTTTTCACTGTCCCGGCTCACTTACCTCTCGCTTTGTTTTCAATCTCCAGACTCACACACCTCTCCCGCTTTTTTCTATGTCCCGGCTCACTCACCTCTCGCGCTATTTTCACTGTCCCGGCTCACTCTGCTCCCGCGCTGTTTTCACGGTCCCGGCTCACTTGCCTCTCGCGCTGATTTCAATGTCCCGGCTCACTCACCTCGCGCGGTGTTTGCAATGACCCGGCTCATTCTCCACTCGCGCTGTTTTCACTGTCCCGGCTCACTCACCTCTCGCGCTGTTTTTAATGTCCCGGCTCACTCACCTATCGCGCTGTTTTAACAGTCCCCTCTCACTCACCTCTCGCGATGTTTTAATGTCCTGGCTTACTCAACTCTCGCGCTATTTTCACTGTCCCGGCTCACTCTGCTCCCGCGCTGTTTTCACTGTCACGGCTCACTTGCCTCTCGCGCTTCTTTCAATGTCCCGGCTCACTCAGCTCCCGCGCTGTTTTCACTGTCCCGGCTCACTCACCTCTCGCGCTGTTTTCACTGTCCCGGCTCTCTCACATCCCGCGCTGTTTTCAATGTCACGGCTCACTCAGGTCCCGCGCTGTTTTCAATGTCCCGGCTCACTCAGCTCCCGCTCTCTGTTCAATGTCCCGGCTCACGATTCGCTCGGGTGTATTCAATGTCCCTGGTCACTAACCTCTCCCGCTGTATTCACCCACCCGGCGCATCCACCTCTCGCGCTGTTTTCACTGTCCTGGCTCACTCAACTCCCGCCCTATTTTCACTGTCCCGGCTCACTCACCTCTCGCGCTGTTTTCACTGTCCCGGCTCACTTCCCTCTCGCGCTGCTTTCAATGTCACGGCTCACTCCCCTCTCGCGCTGTTTTCAATTTCCCGGCTCACTCAGCTCCCGCCCTGTTTTCACTGTCCCGGCTCACTCACCTCCCGTGCTGTTTTCACTGTCCCGGCTCACTCACCTCTCGCGCTGTTTTCAACGTCCAGGCTCACTCACCTCTCGCGCTGTTTTCACTGTCCCGATTCACTCACCTCCTGCGCTGTTTTCAATGTCCCGGCTTATTCACCTCTCGCGCTGTTTTCAATGTCCCGGCTCACTCAGCTCCCGCGGTGTTTTCAATGTCCCGCTCACTCAGCTCCCGCGCTCTGTTTAATGTCCCGGCTCACTCACCTCTCGCGCTGTCAATTTCCCGGCTCACTCACCTCTTTTCAATGTCCCGGCTCACTCTCCACACGCGCTGTTTTCACTGTCACTGCTCACTCTCCGCTCCCGCTGTTTGCACTGTCCCGACGAAGTCACCTCTCCCGCTATTTTCACTGTCCTGGCTCCCGCACATCCCGCGCTGTATTCACTATCCCGGCTCACTCACCTCTCGCTTTGTTTTCAATGTCGAGACTCACACAACTCTCCCGCTTTTTTCTATGTCCCGGCTCACTCACCTCTCGCGCTATTTTCACTGTCCCGGCTCACTCTGCTCCCGCGCTGTTTTCACGGTCCCGGCTCACTTGCCTCTCGCGCTGATTTCAATGTCCCGGCTCACTCACCTCGCGCGGTGTTTGCAATGACCCGGCTCACTCACCTGTCGCGCTATTTTCAATGTCCCGGCTCACTCACATCTCGCGCTGTCTTCGATGTCCCGGCTCACTCACCTCCCGCGCTGTTTTCACTGTCCCGGCTCACTCACCTGGCGCGCTATTTTCAATGTCCCGGCTCACTCACATCTCGCGCTGTTTTCACTGTCCCGGCTCACTCACCTCCCACGCTGTTTTCACTGTCCCGGCTCATTCACCTCTCGCGATGTTTTCAATGTCACGGGTCACTCACCTCTCGCGCTGTTTTCAATGTGCCGGCTCACTCACCTCTCGCGCTGTATTTAACATTCCCGTCTCACTCACCTCTCGCGCTGTATTTAACATTCCGGGCTCACTCAACTCTCGCGCTGTTTTCACTGACCCGGCTCACTCAACTCCCGCGCTGTTTTCACTATCCCGGCTCACTCACCTCTCGCACTGTTTTCAATGTCCCGGCTCATTCTCCACTCGCGCTGTTTTCACTGTCCCGGCTCACTCACCTCTCGCGCTGTTTTCACTGTCCCGGCTCACTCACCTCTCGCGCTGTTTTTAATGTCACGGCTCACTCACCTCTCGCTCTGTTTTAACAGTCCCGGCTCACTCACTTCTCGCGCTGTTTTTAATGTCCCGGCTTAATCAACTCTCGCGCTATTTTCACTGTCCCGGCTCACTCTGCTGCCGCGCTGTTTTCACTGTCACGGCTCACTTGCCTCTCGCACTTCTTTCAATGTCCCGGCTCACTCACCTCTCGCGCTCTTTTCAATTTCCCGGCTCACACACCTCCCGCGCTGTTTTCACTGTCCCGGCTCACTCAACTCCCGCGATGTTTTCACTGGCCCGGTTCACTCACCTCCCGCGCTGTTTTCACTGTCCCGGCTCACTCACCTCCCGTGCTGTTTTCAATGACCGGTCTCACTCACCTCTCGCGCTGTTTTCAATGACCCTGCTCACTCACCTCCCGCGCTGTTTTCACTGTCCCGGCTCACTCTCCTCTCGCGCTGTTTTCAACGTCCCGGCTCACTCACCTCTCGCGCTGTTTTCACTGTCCCGATTCACTCACCTCCTGCGCTGTTTTCAATGTCCCGGCTCATTCACCTCTCGCGCTGTTTTCAATGTCCCGGCTCACTCAGCTCCCGCGGTGTTTTCGATGTCACGCTCACTCAGCTCCCGCGCTCTGTTGAATGTCCCGGCTCACTCACCACTCGCGCTGTCAATTTCCCGTCTCACTCACCTCTATTCAATGTCCCGGCTCACTCTCCACACGCGCTGTTTTCACTGTCACTGCTCACTCTCCGCTCCAGCTGTTTTCACTGTCCCGACTAACTCACCTCTCCCGCTATTTTCACTGTCCTGGCTCCCGCACATCCCGCGCTGTTTTCACTGGCCCGGCTCACTCACCTCTCGCTTTGTTTTCAATGTCCAGACTCACACACCTCTCTCGCTTTTTTCTATGTCCCGGCTCACTCACATCTCGCGCTATTTTCACTGTCCCGGCTCACTCTGCTCCCGCGCTGTTTTCACGGTCCCGGTTCACTTGCCTCTCGCGCTGATTTCAATGTCCCGGCTCACTCACCTCGCGCGGTGTTTGCAATGACCCGGCTCATTCTCCACTCGCGCTGTTTTCACTGTCCCGGCTCACTAACCTCTCGCGCTGTCTTCACTGTCCCGGCTCACTCACCTCTCGCGCTGTTGTTAATGTCCCGGCTCACTCACCTATCGCGCTGTTTTAACAGTCCCGGCTCACTCGCCTCTCGCGCTGTTTTTAATGTCCCGGCTTACTCACCTCACGCGCTGTTTTCACTGTCCTGGCTCACTCAACCCCCGCGATGTTTTCACTGTCCCGGTTCACTCACCTCCCGCGCTGTTTTCACTGTCCCGGCTCACTCAGCTCCCGTGCTGTTTTCAATGGCCTGGCTCACTCACCTCTCGCGCTGTTTTCAATGTCCCGGCTCACTCACCTCGCGCGCTGTTTTAAATGGCCCCGGTCACTCACCTCTCGCGCTGTTTTCAATGTCTAGGCTCACTCACCTCGCGCGGTGTTTGCAATGACCCGGCTCACTCAGTTCCCGCGCTGTTTTCAATATCTCGGCTCACTCACCTCTCGCGCTGACCTCAATGTCCCGGCTCACTCACCTCCCGCACTGTGTTCACTGTCCCGGCTCACTCACCTGTCGCGCTATTTTCAATGTCCCGGCTCACTCATATCTCGCGCTGTTTTCACTGTCCCGGCTCACTCACCTCCCGCGCTGTTTTCACTGTCCCGGCACATTCACCTCTCGCGATGTTTTCTATGTCACGGGTCACTCACCTCTCGCGCTGTTTTCAATGTCCCGGCTCACTCACCTCTCGCGCTGTATTTAACATTCCCGGCTCACTCATCTCTCGCGCTGTTTGCACTGTCCCGTCTCACTGAACTCCCGCGCTGTTTTCACTATCCCGGCTCACTCACCTCTCGCACTGTTTTCAATGTCCCGGCTCATTCTCCACTCGCGCTGTTTTCACTGTCCCACCTCACTCACCTCCCGTGCTGTTTTCACTGTCCCGGCTCACTCACCTCTCGTGCTGTTTTCACTGTCCCGGCTCATTCACCTCTCGCGCTGTTTTCACAGTCTCGGCTCACTCACCTCTCGCGCTGTATTCTATGTCACGGGTCACTTACCTCTCGCACTGTTTTCAATGTCCCGGCTCACTCAGCTCTCGCGCTGTATTTAACATTCCCGGCTCACTCAACTCTCGCGCTGTTTTCGCTGTCCCGACTCACTCAACTCCCGCGCTGTTTTCACTATCCCGGCTCACACACCTCTCGCACTGTTTTCAATGTCCCGGCTCATTCTCCACTCGCGCTGTTTTCACTGTCCCGGCTCACTCACCTCTCGCGCTGTTTTCACTGTCCCGGCTCACTCACCTCTCGCGCTGTTTTTAATGTCCCGGCTCACTCACCTATCGCGCTGTTTTAACAGCCACGGCTCACTCACCTCTCGCGCTGTTTTTAATGTCCCGGCTCACTGAACTCTCGCGATATTTTCACTGTCCCGGCTCACTCTGCTCCCGCGCTGTTTTCACTGTCACGGCTCACTTGCCTCTCGCGCTTCTTTCAATGTCCCGGCTCACTCACCTCTCGCGCTGTTTTCAATTTCCCGGCTCACTCACCTCCCGCGCTGTTTTCACTGTCCCGGCTCACTCAACTCCCGCGATGTTTTCACTGTCCCGGTTCACTCACCTCCCGCGCTGTTTTCACTGTCCCGGCTCACTCACCTCCCGTGCTGTTTTCAATGACCGGGCTCACTCACCTCTCGCGCTGTTTTCAATGTCCCGGCTCACTCACATCCCGCGCTGTTTTCAATGTCCCGGCTCACTCAGCTCCCGCGCTGTTTTCAATGTCCCGGCTCACTCAGCTCCCGCGCTCTGTTCAATGTCCCGGCTCACGTTCCGCTCGCGCTGTATTTAATGTCCCTGGTCACTCACCTCTCGCGCTGTATTCACCGTCCCGGCTCACTCACCTCTCGCGCTGTTTTCACTGTCCCGGCTCACTCAACTCCCGCGCTGTTTTCACTGTCCGGCTCACTCACCTCTCGCGCTGATTTAACTGTCCCGGCTCACTCACTTCTCGCGCTGTTTTTAATGTCCTGGCTCTCTCAGATTTCCCGCTCTTTTCACAGACCCGGCTCACTAACCTCCCGCATTTTTTCAATGTCCCGGCTCACTCACCACTCGCGCTGTTTTCACAGTCCCGGCTCACTTGCCTCTCGCGCAGCTTTCAATGTCACGGCTCACTCACCTCTCGCACTGTTTTCAATTTCCCGGCTCACTCAGCTCCCGCGCTGTTTTCAGTATGCCGGCTCACTCACCTCCCGCGCTGTTTTCTCTGTCCCGGCTCACTCACATCTCGCGCTGTTTTCAACGTCCCGGCTCACTTACCTCTCGCAATGTTTTCAATTTCCCGGCTCACTCAGCTCCCGCGCTGTTTTCACTGTCCCGGCTCACTCACCTATCGCGCTGTTTTAACAATCCCGGCTCACTCACCTCTCGCGCTGTTTTTAATGTCCCGGCTCACTGAACTCTCGCGCTATTTTCACTGTCCCGGCTCACTCTGCTCCCGCGCTGTTTTCACTGTCACGGCTCACTTGCCTCTCGCGCTTCTTTCAATGTCCCGGCTCACTCAACTCTCGTGCTGTTTTCAATTTCCCGGCTCACTCACCTCCCGCGCTGTTTTCACTGCCCCGGCTCACTCAACTCCCGCGATGTTTTCACTGTCCCGGTTCACTCACCTCCCGCGCTGTTTTCACTGTCCCGGCTCACTCACCTCCCGTACTGTTTTCAATGAACGGGCTCGCTCACCTCTCGCGCTGTTTTCACTGTCCCGGCTCACTCACCTCCCGTACTGTTTTCAATGAACGGGCTCACTCACCTCCTGCGCTGTTTTCAATGTCCCGGCTCCCTCACCTCTCGCGCTGTTTTCAATGTCCCGGCTCACTCACATCCCGCGCTGTTTTCAATGTCCCGGCTCACTCAGCTCCCGCGCTGTTTTCAATGTCCCGGCTCACTCAGCTCCCGCGCTCTGTTGAATGTCCCGGCTCACGCTCCGCTCGCGCTGTATTCAATGTCCCTGGTCACTCACCTCTCGCGCTGTATTCACCGTCCTGGCTCAGTCACCTCTCGCGCTGTTTTCACTGTCCCGGCTCACTCAACTCCCGCGCTGTTTTCACTGTCCGGCTCACTCACCTCTCGCGCTGTTTTAACTGTCCCGGCTCACTCACTTCTCGCGCTGTTTTTAATGTCCTGGCTCTCTCAGATTTCCCGCTCTTTTCAGAGACCCGGCTCACTAACCTCCCGCGCTTTTTTAAATGTCCCGGCTCACTCACCTCTCGCGCTGTTTTCACTGTCCCGGCTCACTTGCCTCTCGCGCAGCTTTCAATGTCACGGCTCACTCACCTCTCGCACTGTTTTCAATTTCCCGGCTCACTCAGCTCCCGCGCTGTTTTCACTGTCCCGGCTCACTCACCTGCCCCGCTGTTTTCACTTTCCCGGCTCACTCACCTCTCGCGCTGTTTTCAACGTCCCGGCTCACTCACCTCTCGCACTGTTTTCAATTTCCCGGATCACTCAGCTCCCGCGCTGTTTTCACTGTCCCGGCTCACTCACCTCCCGCGCTGTTTTCACTGTCCCGGCTCACTCACCTCCCGCGCTGTTTTCACTGTCCCGGCTCACTCACCTCCCGTGCTGTTTTCAATGACCGGGCTTACTCACCTCTCACGCTGTTTTCAATGTCCCGACTCACTCACCTCGCGCGCTGTTTTCACTGTCGCGGCTCACTCACCTACCGCGCCGTTTTAAATGGCCCCGGTCGCTCACCTCTCGCGCTGTTTTCAATGTCTAGGCTCACTCACCTCGCGCGGTGTTTGCAATGACCCGGCTCACTCAGCTCCCGCGCTGTTTTCAATATCTCGGCTCACTCACCTCTCGCGCTGTCTTCAATGTCCCGGCTCACTCACCTCCCGCGCTGTTTTCACTGTCCCGGCTCACTCACCTGTCGCGCTATTTTCAATGTCCCGGCTCACTCACCTCTCGCGCTGTTTTCAATGTCCCGGCTCACTCACCTCTCGCGCTGTATTTAACATTCCCGGCTCACTCATCTCTCGCGCTGTTTTCACTGTCCCGGCTCACTGAACTCCCGCGGTGTTTTCAATATCCCGGATCACTCACCTCTCGCACTGTTTTCAATGTCCGGCTCATTCTCCACTCGTGCTGTTTTCACTGTCCCATCTCACTCACCTCCCGTGCTGTTTCACTGTCCCGGCTCACTCACCTCTCGCGCTTTTTTCACTGTCCCGGCTCACTCACCTCTCGCGCTGTTTTCACAGTCTCGGCTCACTCACCTCTCGCGCTGTTTTCTATGTCACGGGTCACTTACCTCTCGCACTGTTTTCAATGTCCCGGCTCACTCACCTCTCGCGCTGTATTTAACATTCCCGGCTCACTCAACTCTCGCGCTGTTTTCATTGTCCCGGCTCACTCAACTCCCGCGCTGTTTTCACTATCCCGGCTCATTCACCTCTCGCACTGTTTTCAATGTCCCGGCTCATTCTCCACTCGCGCTGTTTTCACTGTCCCGGCTCACTCACCTCTCGCGCTGTTTTCACTGTCCCGGCTAACTCACCTCTCGCGCTGTTTTTAATGTCCCGGCTCACTCACCTATCGCGCTGTTTTAACAGTCCCGGCTCACTCACCTCTCGCGCTGTTTTTAATGTCCTGGCTCTGTCAGATTTCCCGCTCTTTTCACAGACCCGGCTCACTAACCTCCCGCGCTTTTTTAAATGCCCCGGCTCACTCACCTCTCGCGCTGTTTTCACTGTCCCGGCTCACTTGCCTCTCGCGCAGCTTTCAATGTCACGGCTCACTCACCTCTCGCACTGTTTTCAATTTCCCGGCACACTCAGCTCCCGCGCTGTTTTCACTGTCCCGGCTCACTCACCTCCCGCGCTGTTTTCACTGTCCCGGCTCACTCACCTCTCGCGCTGTTTTTAATGTCCCGGCTTACTCACCTCCCGCGCTGTTTTCACTGTCCTGGCTCACTCAACTCCCGCGATGTTTTCACTGTCCCGGTTCACTCACCTCCCGCGCTGTTTTCACTGTCCTGGCTCACTCAACTCCCGCGATGTTTTCACTGTCCCGGTTCACTCACCTCCCGCGCTGTTTTCACTGTCCCGGCTCACTCAACTCCCGCGATGTTTTCACTGTCCCGGTTCACTCACCTCCCGCGCTGTTTTCACTGTCCCGGCTCACTCAGCTCCCGTGCTGTTTTCAATGACCTGGCTCACTCACCTCTCGCGCTGTTTTCAATGTCCCGGATCACTCACCTCGCGCGCTGTTTTAAATGGCACCGGTCACTCACCTCTCGCGCTGTTTTCAATGTCTAGGCTCACTCACCTCGCGCGGTGTTTGCAATGACCCGGCTTACTCAGCTCCCGCGCTGTTTTCAATATCTCGGCTCACTCACCTCTCGCGCTGACTTCAATGTCCCGGCTCACTCACATCTCGCGCTGTTTTCACTGTCCCGGCTCACTCACCTCCCGCGCTGTTTTCACTGTCCAGGCTCATTCACCTCTCGCGATGTTTTCTATGTCACGGGTCACTCACCTCTGCGCTGTTTTCAATGTCCCGGCTCACTCACCTCTCGCGCTGTATTTAACATTCCCGGCTCACTCATCTCTCGCGCTGTTTTCACTGTCCCGGCTCACTGAACTCCCGCACTGTTTTCACTATCCCGGCTCACTCACCTCTCGCACTGTTTTCAATGTCCCGGCTCATTCTCCACTCGCGCTGTTTTCACTGTCCCATCTCACTCACCTCCCGCGCTGTTTTCACTGTCCCGGCTCACTCACCTCTCGCGCTGTTTTCACTGTCCCGGCTCACACACCTCTCGCGCTGTTTTCACAGTCTCGGCTCACTCACCTCTCGCGCTGTTTTCTATGTCACGGGTCACTTACCTCTCGCACTGTTTTCAATGTCCCGGCTCACTCACCTCTCGCGCTGTATTTAACATTCCCGGCTCACTCAACTCTCGCGCTGTTTTCACTGTCCCGGCTCACTCAACTCCCGCGCTGTTTTCACTATCCCGGCTCACTCACCTCTCGCACTGTTTTCAATGTCCCGGCTCATTCTCCACTCGCGCTGTTTTCACTGTCCCGGCTCACTCACCTCCCGCGTTTTTTTCACTGTCCCGGCTCACTCACCTCTCGCGCTGTTTTCACTGTCCCGGCTCACTCACCTCTCGCGCTATTTTCACAGTCTCGGCTCAGTCACCTCTCGCGCTCGGCTCACTCACCTCTCGCGCTGTATTCAATGTCACGGGTCACTTACCTCTCGCACTGTTTTCAATGTCCCGGCCCACTCACCTCTCGCGCTGTATTTAACATTCCCGGCTCACGCAACTCTCGCGCTGTTTTCACTATCCCGGCTCACTCACCTCTCGCACTGTTTTCAATGTCCCGGCTCATTCTCCACTCGCGCTGTTTTCACTGTCCCGGCTCACTCACCTCTCGCGCTGTTTTCACTGTCCCTGCTCACTCACCTCTCGCGCTGTTTTTAATGTCCCGGCTCACTCACCTATCGCGCTGTTTTAACAGTCCCGGCTCACTCACCTCTCGCGCTGTTTTTAATGTCCCGGTACACTCAACTTACGCGCTATTTTCACTGTCCAGGCTCACTCTGCTCCTGCGCTGTTTTCACTTCCACGGCTCACTTGCCTCTCGCGCTTCTTTCAATGTCCCGGCTCACTTACCTCTCGCGCTGTTTTCAATGTCCCGGCTCACTCACCTCGCGCGCTGTTTTCACTGTCCCGATTCACACACCTCATGCGCTGTTTTCAATGTCCCGCCTCCTTCACCTCTCGCGCTGTTTTCAATGTCCCGGCTCACTCACATCCCGCGCTGTTTTCAATGTCCCGGCTCACTCAGCTCCCGCGCTGTTTTCAATGTCCCGGCTCACTCAGCTCCCGCGCTGTTCTCAATGTCCCGGCTCACTCAGCTCCCGCGCTCTGTTCAATGTCCCGGCTCACTCACCACTCGCGCTGTTTTGAATGTCCCGGCTCACTCACCTATCGCGCTGTTTTAACAGTCCCGGCTCAGTCACCTCTCGCGCTGTTTTTAATGTCCCAGCACACTCAACTCTCGCGCTATTTTCACTGTCCCGGCTCACTCTGCTCCCGCGCTGTTTTCACTGCCACGGCTCACTTGCCTCTCGCGCTTCTTTCAATGTCCCGGCTCACTCACCTCTCGCGCTGTTTTCAATTTCCCGGCTCACTCACCTCCCGCGCTGTTTTCACTGTCCCGGCTCACTCAACTCCCGCGATGTTTTCACTGTCCCGGTTCACTCACCTCCCGCGCTGTTTTCACTGTCCCGGCTCACTCACCTCCCGTGCTGTTTTCAATGACCGGGCTCACTCATCTCTCGCGCTGTTTTCAATGTCCCGGCTCACTCACCTCGCGCGTTGTTTTCACTGTCCCGATTCACTCACCTCCTGCGCTGTTTTCAATGTCCCGTCTCCCTCACCTCTCGCGCTGTTTTCAATGTCCCGGCTCACTAACATCCCGCGCTGTTTTTAATGTCCCGGCTCACTCAGCTCCCGCGCTGTTTTCAATGTCCTGGCTCACTCAGCTCCCGCGCTCTGTTCAATGTCCCGGCTCACGCACCGCTCGCGCTGTATTCAATGTCCCTGGTCACTCACCTCTCACGCTGTATTCACCGTGCCGGCTCACTCACCTCTCGCGCTGTTTTCACTGTCCCGGCTCACTCAAATCCCGCGCTGTTTTCACTGTCCCGGCTCACTCACCTCTCGCGCTGTTTTAACTGTCCCGGCTCACTCACTTCTCGCGCTGTTTTTAATGTCCTGGCTCTCTCAGCTTTCCAGCTCTTTTCACAGACCTGGCTCACTAACCTCCCGCGCTTTTTTAAATGTCCCGGCTCACTCACCTCTCGCGCTGTTTTCAATGTCACGGCTCACTCACCTCTCGCACTGTTTTCAATTTCCCGCCTCACTCAACTCCCGCGCTGTTTTCACTGTCCCGTCTCGCTCACCTCTCGCGCTGTTTTCACTGTCCCGGCTCACTCACCTCCCGCGCCGTTTTAAATGTCCCCGGTCACACACCTCTCGCGCTGTTTTCAATGTCCCGGCTCACTCACCTCGCGCGGTGTTTGCAATGACCCGGCTCACTCAGCTCCCGCGCTGTTTTCAATATCTCGGCTCACTCACCTCTCGCGCTGTCTTCAATGTCCCGGCTCACTCACCTCCCGCGCTGTTTTCACTGTCCCTGCTCACTCACCTGTCGCGCTATTTTCAATGTCCCGGCTCACTCACATCTCGCGCTGTTTTCACTGTCCCGGCTCACTCACCTCCCGCGCTGTTTTCACTGTCCCGGCTCATTCACCTCTCGCGATGTTTTCTATGTCACAGGTCACTCACCTCTCGTGCTGTTTTCAATGTCCCGGCTCACTCACCTCTCGCGCTGTATTTAACTTTCCCGGCTCACTCATCTCTCGCACTGTTTTCACTGTCCCGGCGCACTGAACTCCCGCGCTGTTTTCACTATCCCGGCTCACTCACCTCTCGCACTGTTTTCAATGTCCCGGCTCATTCTCCACTCGCGCTGTTTTCACTGTCCCATCTCACTCACCTCCCGCGCTGTTTTCACTGTCCCGGCTCACTCACCTCCCTCGCTGTTTTCACTGTCCCGGCTCACTCACCTCTCGCGCTGTTTTCACAGTCTCGGCTCACTCACCTCTCGCGCTGTTTTCTATGTCACGGGTCACTTACCTCTCGCACTGTTTTCAATGTCCCGGCTCACTCACCTCTCGCGCTGTATTTAACATTCCCGGCTCACTCAACTCTCGCGCTGTTTTCACTGTCCCGGCTCACTCAACTCCCGCGCTGTTTTCACTATCCCGGCTCACTCACCTCTCGCACTGTTTTCAATTTTCCGGCTCATTCTCCACTCGCGCTGTTTTCACTGTACCGGCTCACTCACCTCTCGCGCTGTTTTCACTGTCCCGGCTCACTCACCTCTCGCGCTGTTTTTAATGTCCCGGCTCACTCACCTATCGCGCTGTTTTAACAGTCCCAGCTCACTCACCTCTCGTGCTGTTTTTAATGTCCCGGCACACTCAACTCTCGCGCTATTTTCACTGTCCCGGCTCACTCTGCTCCCGCGCTGTTTTCACTGTCACGGCTCACTTGCCTCTCGCGCTTCTTTCAATGTCCCGGCTCACTCACATCTCGCGCTGTTTTCAATTTCCCGGCTCACTCACCTCCCGCGCTGTTTTCACTGTCCCGGCTCACTCAACTCCCGCGATGTTTTCACTGTCCTGGTTCACTCACCTCCCGCGCTGTTTTCACTGTCCCGGCTCACTCACCCCCCGTGCTGTTTTCAATGACCGGGCTCACTCACCTCTCGCGCTGTTTTCAATGTCCCGGCTCACTCACCTCGCGAGCTGTTTTCACAGTCCCGATTCACTCACCTCCTGCGCTGTTTTCAATGTCCCGGCTCCCTCACCTCTCGCGCTGTTTTCAATGTCCCGGCTCACTCACATCCCGCGCTGTTTTCAATGTCGCGGCTCACTCAGCTCCCGCGCTGTTTTCAATGTCCCGGCTCACGCTCCGCTCGCGCTGTATTCAATGTCCCTGGTCACTCACCTCTCGCGCTGTATTCACCGTCCCGGCTCACTCACCTCTCGCGCTGTTTTCACTGTCCCGGCTTACTCAACTCCCGCACTGTTTTCACTGTCCCGGCTCACTCACCTCTCGCGCTGTTTTCAATATCTCGGCTCACTCACCTCTCGCGCTGACTTCAATGTCCCGGCTCACTCACATCTCGCGCTGTTTTCACTGTCCCGGCTCACTCACCTCCGGCGCTGTTTTCACTGTCCAGGCTCATTCACCTCTCGCGATGTTTTCTATGTCACGGGTCACTCACCTCTCGCGCTGTTTTCAATGTCCCGGCTCACTCACCTCTCGCGCTGTATTTAACATTCCCGGCTCACTCATCTCTCGCGCTGTTTTCACTGTCCCGGCTCACTGAACTCCCGCGCTGTTTTCACTATCCCGGCTCACTCACCTCTCGCACTGTTTTCAATGTCCCGGCTCATTCTCCACTCGCGCTGTTTTCACTGTCCCATCTCACTCACCTCCCGCGCTGTTTTCAATCTCCCGGCTCATTCTCCACTTGCGCTGTTTTCACTGTCCCGGCTCACTCACCTCCCGCGCTGTTTTCACTGTCCCGGCTCACTCACCTCTCGCGCTGTTTTCACTGTCCCGGCTCACACACCTCTCACGCTATTTTCACAGTCTCGGCTCAGTCACCTCTCGCGCTCGGCTCACTCACCTCTCGCGCTGTATTCAATGTCACGGGTCACTTACCTCTCGCACTGTTTTCAATGTCCCGGCTCACTCACCTCTCGCGCTGTATTTAACATTCCCGGCTCACGCAACTCTCGCGCTGTTTTCACTATCCCGGCTCACTCACCTCTCGCACTGTTTTCAATGTCCCGGCTCATTCTCCACTCGCGCTGTTTTCACTGTCCCGGCTCACTCACCTCTCGCGCTGTTTTCACTGTCCCTGCTCACTCACCTCTCGCGCTGTTTTTAATGTCCCGGCTCACTCACCTATCGCGCTGTTTTAACAGTCCCGGCTCACTCACCTCTCGCGCTGTTTTTAATGTCCCGGTACACTCAACTTGTGCGCTATTTTCACTGTCCAGGCTCACTCTGCTCCTGCGCTGTTTTCACTGCCACGGCTCACTTGCCTCTCGCGCTTCTTTCAATGTCCCGGCTCACTCACCTCTCGCGCTGTTTTCAATGTCCCGGCTCACTCACCTCGCGCGCTGTTTTCACTGTCCCGATTCACTCACCTCATGCGCTGTTTTCAATGTCCCGCCTCCCTCACCTCTCGCGCTGTTTTCAATGTCCCGGCTCACTCACATCCCGCACTGTTTTCAATGTCCCGGCTCACTCAGCTCCCGCGCTGTTTTCAATGTCCCGGCTCACTCAGCTCCCGCGCTGTTCTCAATGTCCCGGCTCACTCAGCTCCCGCACTCTGTTCAATGTCCCGGCTCACTCACCACTCGCGCTGTTTTGAATGTCCCGGCTCACTCACCTATCGCGCTGTTTTAACAGTCCCGGCTCAGTCACCTCTCGCGCTGTTTTTAATGTCCCAGCACACTCAACTCTCGCGCTATTTTCACTGTCCCGGCTTACTCTGCTCCCGCGCTGTTTTCACTGCGACGGCTCACTTGCCTCTCGCGCTTCTTTCAAAGTCCCGGCTCACTCACCTCTCGCGCTGTTTTCAATTTCCCGGCTCTCTCACCTCCCGCGCTGTTTTCACTGTCCCGGCTCACTCAACTCCCGCGATGTTTTCACTGTCCCGGTTCACTCACCTCCCGCGCTGTTTTCACTGTCCCGGCTCACTCACCTCCCGTGCTGTTTTCAATGACCGGGCTCACTCATCTCTCGCGCTGTTTTCAATGTCCCGGCTCACTCACCTCGCGCGTTGTTTTCACTGTCCCGATTCACTCACCTCCTGCGCTGTTTTCAATGTCCCGTCTCCCTCACCTCTCGCGCTGTTTTCAATGTCCCGGCTCACTAACATCCCGCGCTGTTTTTAATGTCCCGGCTCACTCAGCTCCCGCGCTGTTTTCAATGTCCTGGCTCACTCAGCTCCCGCGCTCTGTTCAATGTCCCGGCTCACGCACCGCTCGCGCTGTATTCAATGTCCCTGGTCACTCACCTCTCGCGCTGTATTCACCGTGCCGGCTCACTCACCTCTCGCGCTGTTTTCACTGTCCCGGCTCACTCAAATCCCGCGCTGTTTTCACTGTCCCGGCTCACTCACCTCTCGCGCTGTTTTAACTGTCCCGGCTCACTCACTTCTCGCGCTGTTTTTAATGTCCTGGCTCTCTCAGCTTTCCAGCTCTTTTCACAGACCCGGCTCACTAACCTCCCGCGCTTTTTTAAATGTCCCGGCTCACTCACCTCTCGCGCTGTTTTCACTGTCCCGTCTCACTTGTCTCTCGCGCTGCTTTCAATGTCACGGCTCACTCACCTCTCGTACTGTTTTCAATTTCCCGCCTCACTCAGCTCCCGCGCTGTTTTCACTGTCCCGGCTCGCTCACCTCTCGCGCTGTTTTCACTGTCCCGGCTCACTCACCTCGGGCGCCGTTTTAAATGTCCCCGGTCACACACCTCTCGCGCTGTTTTCAATGTCCCGGCTCACTCACCTCGCGCGGTGTTTGCAATGACCCGGCTCACTCAGCTCCCACGCTGTTTTCAATATCTCGGCTCACTCACCTCTCGCGCTGTCTTCAATGTCCCGGCTCACTCACCTCCCGCGCTGTTTTCACTGTCCCTGCTCACTCACCTGTCGCGCTATTTTCAATGTCCCGGCTCACTCACATCTCGCGCTGTTTTCACTGTCCCGGCTCAATCACCTCCCGCGCTGTTTTCACTGTCCCGGCTCACTCACCTCTCGCGCTGTTTTCACTGTCCCATCTCACTCACCTCCCGCGCTGTTTTCACTGTCCCGGCTCACTCACCTCCCTCGCTGTTTTCACTGTCCCGGCTCACTCACCTCTCGCGCTGTTTTCACAGTCTCGGCTCACTCACCTCTCGCGCTGTTTTCTATGTCACGGGTCACTTACCTCTCGCACTGTTTTCAATGTCCCGGCTCACTCACCTCTCGCGCTGTATTTAACATTCCCGGCTCACTCAACTCTCGCGCTGTTTTCACTGTCCCGGCTCACTCAACTCCCGCGCTGTTTTCACTATCCCGGCTCACTCACCTCTCGCACTGTTTTCAATTTTCCGGCTCATTCTCCACTCGCGCTGTTTTCACTGTACCGGCTCACTCACCTCTCGCGCTGTTTTCACTGTCCCGGCTCACTCACCTCTCGCGCTGTTTTTAATGTCCCGGCTCACTCACCTATCGCGCTGTTTTAACAGTCCCAGCTCACTCACCTCTCGTGCTGTTTTTAATGTCCCGGCACACTCAACTCTCGCGCTATTTTCACTGTCCCGGCTCACTCTGCTCCCGCGCTGTTTTCACTGTCACGGCTCACTTGCCTCTCGCGCTTCTTTCAATGTCCCGGCTCACTCACATCTCGCGCTGTTTTCAATTTCCCGGCTCACTCACCTCCCGCGCTGTTTTCACTGTCCCGGCTCACTCAACTCCCGCGATGTTTTCACTGTCCTGGTTCACTCACCTCCCGCGCTGTTTTCACTGTCCCGGCTCACTCACCCCCCGTGCTGTTTTCAATGACCGGGCTCACTCACCTCTCGCGCTGTTTTCAATGTCCCGGCTCACTCACCTCGCGAGCTGTTTTCACAGTCCCGATTCACTCACCTCCTGCGCTGTTTTCAATGTCCCGGCTCCCTCACCTCTCGCGCTGTTTTCAATGTCCCGGCTCACTCACATCCCGCGCTGTTTTCAATGTCGCGGCTCACTCAGCTCCCGCGCTGTTTTCAATGTCCCGGCTCACGCTCCGCTCGCGCTGTATTCAATGTCCCTGGTCACTCACCTCTCGCGCTGTATTCACCGTCCCGGCTCACTCACCTCTCGCGCTGTTTTCACTGTCCCGGCTTACTCAACTCCCGCACTGTTTTCACTGTCCCGGCTCACTCACCTCTCGCGCTGTTTTCAATATCTCGGCTCACTCACCTCTCGCGCTGACTTCAATGTCCCGGCTCACTCACATCTCGCGCTGTTTTCACTGTCCCGGCTCACTCACCTCCGGCGCTGTTTTCACTGTCCAGGCTCATTCACCTCTCGCGATGTTTTCTATGTCACGGGTCACTCACCTCTCGCGCTGTTTTCAATGTCCCGGCTCACTCACCTCTCGCGCTGTATTTAACATTCCCGGCTCACTCATCTCTCGCGCTGTTTTCACTGTCCCGGCTCACTGAACTCCCGCGCTGTTTTCACTATCCCGGCTCACTCACCTCTCGCACTGTTTTCAATGTCCCGGCTCATTCTCCACTCGCGCTGTTTTCACTGTCCCATCTCACTCACCTCCCGCGCTGTTTTCAATCTCCCGGCTCATTCTCCACTTGCGCTGTTTTCACTGTCCCGGCTCACTCACCTCCCGCGCTGTTTTCACTGTCCCGGCTCACTCACCTCTCGCGCTGTTTTCACTGTCCCGGCTCACACACCTCTCACGCTATTTTCACAGTCTCGGCTCAGTCACCTCTCGCGCTCGGCTCACTCACCTCTCGCGCTGTATTCAATGTCACGGGTCACTTACCTCTCGCACTGTTTTCAATGTCCCGGCTCACTCACCTCTCGCGCTGTATTTAACATTCCCGGCTCACGCAACTCTCGCGCTGTTTTCACTATCCCGGCTCACTCACCTCTCGCACTGTTTTCAATGTCCCGGCTCATTCTCCACTCGCGCTGTTTTCACTGTCCCGGCTCACTCACCTCTCGCGCTGTTTTCACTGTCCCTGCTCACTCACCTCTCGCGCTGTTTTTAATGTCCCGGCTCACTCACCTATCGCGCTGTTTTAACAGTCCCGGCTCACTCACCTCTCGCGCTGTTTTTAATGTCCCGGTACACTCAACTTGTGCGCTATTTTCACTGTCCAGGCTCACTCTGCTCCTGCGCTGTTTTCACTGCCACGGCTCACTTGCCTCTCGCGCTTCTTTCAATGTCCCGGCTCACTCACCTCTCGCGCTGTTTTCAATGTCCCGGCTCACTCACCTCGCGCGCTGTTTTCACTGTCCCGATTCACTCACCTCATGCGCTGTTTTCAATGTCCCGCCTCCCTCACCTCTCGCGCTGTTTTCAATGTCCCGGCTCACTCACATCCCGCACTGTTTTCAATGTCCCGGCTCACTCAGCTCCCGCGCTGTTTTCAATGTCCCGGCTCACTCAGCTCCCGCGCTGTTCTCAATGTCCCGGCTCACTCAGCTCCCGCACTCTGTTCAATGTCCCGGCTCACTCACCACTCGCGCTGTTTTGAATGTCCCGGCTCACTCACCTATCGCGCTGTTTTAACAGTCCCGGCTCAGTCACCTCTCGCGCTGTTTTTAATGTCCCAGCACACTCAACTCTCGCGCTATTTTCACTGTCCCGGCTTACTCTGCTCCCGCGCTGTTTTCACTGCGACGGCTCACTTGCCTCTCGCGCTTCTTTCAAAGTCCCGGCTCACTCACCTCTCGCGCTGTTTTCAATTTCCCGGCTCTCTCACCTCCCGCGCTGTTTTCACTGTCCCGGCTCACTCAACTCCCGCGATGTTTTCACTGTCCCGGTTCACTCACCTCCCGCGCTGTTTTCACTGTCCCGGCTCACTCACCTCCCGTGCTGTTTTCAATGACCGGGCTCACTCATCTCTCGCGCTGTTTTCAATGTCCCGGCTCACTCACCTCGCGCGTTGTTTTCACTGTCCCGATTCACTCACCTCCTGCGCTGTTTTCAATGTCCCGTCTCCCTCACCTCTCGCGCTGTTTTCAATGTCCCGGCTCACTAACATCCCGCGCTGTTTTTAATGTCCCGGCTCACTCAGCTCCCGCGCTGTTTTCAATGTCCTGGCTCACTCAGCTCCCGCGCTCTGTTCAATGTCCCGGCTCACGCACCGCTCGCGCTGTATTCAATGTCCCTGGTCACTCACCTCTCGCGCTGTATTCACCGTGCCGGCTCACTCACCTCTCGCGCTGTTTTCACTGTCCCGGCTCACTCAAATCCCGCGCTGTTTTCACTGTCCCGGCTCACTCACCTCTCGCGCTGTTTTAACTGTCCCGGCTCACTCACTTCTCGCGCTGTTTTTAATGTCCTGGCTCTCTCAGCTTTCCAGCTCTTTTCACAGACCCGGCTCACTAACCTCCCGCGCTTTTTTAAATGTCCCGGCTCACTCACCTCTCGCGCTGTTTTCACTGTCCCGTCTCACTTGTCTCTCGCGCTGCTTTCAATGTCACGGCTCACTCACCTCTCGTACTGTTTTCAATTTCCCGCCTCACTCAGCTCCCGCGCTGTTTTCACTGTCCCGGCTCGCTCACCTCTCGCGCTGTTTTCACTGTCCCGGCTCACTCACCTCGGGCGCCGTTTTAAATGTCCCCGGTCACACACCTCTCGCGCTGTTTTCAATGTCCCGGCTCACTCACCTCGCGCGGTGTTTGCAATGACCCGGCTCACTCAGCTCCCACGCTGTTTTCAATATCTCGGCTCACTCACCTCTCGCGCTGTCTTCAATGTCCCGGCTCACTCACCTCCCGCGCTGTTTTCACTGTCCCTGCTCACTCACCTGTCGCGCTATTTTCAATGTCCCGGCTCACTCACATCTCGCGCTGTTTTCACTGTCCCGGCTCAATCACCTCCCGCGCTGTTTTCACTGTCCCGGCTCATTCACCTCTCGCGATGTTTTCTATGTCACAGGTCACTCACCTCTCGCGCTGTTTTCAATGTCCCGGCTCACTCACCTCTCGCGCTGTATTTAACATTCCCGGCTCACTCATCTCTCGCACTGTTTTCACTGTCCCGGCGCACTGAACTCCCGCGCTGTTTTCACTATCCCGGCTCACTCACCTCTCGCACTGTTTTCAATGTCCCGCCTCATTCTCCACTCGCGCTGTTTTCACTGTCCCATCTCACTCACCTCCCGCGCTGTTTTCACTGTCCCGGCTCACTCACCTCCCTCGCTGTTTTCACTGTCCCGGCTCACTCACCTCTCGCGCTGTTTTCTATGTCACGGGTCACTTACCTCTCGCACTGTTTTCAATGTCCCGGCTCACTCACCTCTCGCGCTGTATTTAACATTCCCGGCTCACTCAACTCTCGCGCTGTTTTCACTGTCCCGGCTCACTCAACTCCCGCGCTGTTCTCACTATCCCGGCTCACTCACCTCTCGCGCTGTCTTCAATGTCCCGGCTCACTCACCTCCCGCGCTGTTTTCACTGTCCCTGCTCACTCACCTGTCGCGCTATTTTCAATGTCCCGGCTCACTCACATCTCGCGCCGTTTTCACTGTCCTGGCTCACTCACCTCCCGCGCTGTTTTCACTGTCCCGGCTCATTCACCTCTCGCGATGTTTTCTATGTCACAGGTCACTCACCTCTCGTGCTGTTTTCAATGTCCCGGCTCACTCACCACTCGCGCTGTATTTAACATTCCTGGCTCACTCATCTCTCGCACTGTTTTCACTGTCCCGGCGCACTGAACTCCCGCGCTGTTTTCACTATCCCGGCTCACTCACCTCTCGCACTGTTTTCAATGTCCCAGCTCATTCTCCACTCGCGCTGTTTTCACTGTCCCATCTCACTCACCTCCCGCGCTGTTTTCACTGTCCCGGCTCACTCACCTCCCTCGCTGTTTTCACTGTCCCGGCTCACTCACCTCTCGCGCTGTTTTCACAGTCTCGGCTCACTCACCTCTCGCGCTGTTTTCTATGTCACGGGTCACTTACCTCTCGCACTGTTTTCAATGTCCCGGCTCACTCACCTCTCGCGCTGTATTTAACATTCCCGGCTCACTCAACTCTCGCGCTGTTTTCACTGTCACGGCTCACTCAACTCCCGCGCTGTTTTCACTATCCCGGCTCACTCACCTCTCGCACTGTTTTCAATGCCCCGGCTCATTCTCCACTCGCACTGTTTTCACTGTACCGGCTCACTCACCTCTCGCGCTGTTTTCACTGTCCCGGCTCACTCACCTCTCGCGCTGTTTTTAATGTCCCGGCTCACTCACCTATCGCGCTGTTTTAACAGTCCCAGCTCACTCACCCCTCGTGCTGTTTTTAATGTCCCGGCACACTCAACTCTCGCGCTATTTTCACTGTCCCGGCTCACTCTGCTCCCGCGCTGTTTTCACTGTCACGGCTCACTTGCCTCTCGCGCTTCTTTCAATGTCCCGGCTCACTCACATCTCGCGCTGTTTTCAATTTCCCGGCTCACTCACCTCCCGCGCTTTTTTCACTGTCCCGGCTCACTCAACTCCCGCGATGTTTTCACTGTCCCGGTTCACTCACCTCCCGCGCTGTTTTCACTGTCCCGGCTCACTCACCCCCCGTGCTGTTTTCAATGACCGGGCTCACTCACCTCTCGCGCTGTTTTCAATGTCCCGGCTCACTCACCTCGCGAGCTGTTTTCACAGTCCCGATTCACTCACCTCCTGCGCTGTTTTCAATGTCGCGGCTCACTCAGCTCCCGCGCTGTTTTCAATGTCCCGGCTCACTCAGCTCCCGCGCTCTGTTCAATGTCCCGGCTCACGCTCCGCTCGCGCTGTTTTCAATGTCCCTGGTCACTCACCTCTCGCGCTGTATTCACCGTCCCGGCTCACTCACCTCTCGCGCTGTTTTCACTGTCCCGGCTCACTCAACTCCCGCACTGTTTTCACTGTCCCGGCTCACTCACCTCTCGCACTGTTTTCAATGTCCCGCCTCCCTCACCTCTCGCGCTGTTTTCAATGTCCCGGCTCACTCACATCCCGCGCTGTTTTCAATGTCCCGGCTCACTCAGCTCCCGCGCTGTTTTCAATGTCCCGGCTCACTCAGCTCCCGCGCTGTTCTCAATGTCCCGGCTCACTCAGCTCCCGCGCTCTGTTCAATGTCCCGGCTCACTCACCACTCGCGCTGTTTTGAATGTCCCGGCTCACTCACCTATCGCGCTGTTTTAACAGTCCCGGCTCAGTCACCTCTCGCGCTGTTTTTAATGTCCCAGCACACTCAACTCTCGCGCTATTTTCACTGTCCCGGCTCACTCTGCTCCCGCGCTGTTTTCACTGCCACGGCTCACTTGCCTCTCGCGCTTCTTTCAATGTCCCGGCTCACTCACCTCTCGCGCTGTTTTCAATTTCCCGGCTCACTCACCTCCCGCGCTGTTTTCACTGTCCCGGCTCACTCAACTCCCGCGATGTTTTCACTGTCCCGGTTCACTCACCTCCCGCGCTGTTTTCACTGTCCCGGCTCACTCACCTCCCGTGCTGTTTTCAATGAATGGGCTCACTCATCTCTCGCGCTGTTTTCAATGTCCCGGCTCACTCACCTCGCGCGTTGTTTTCACTGTCCCGATTCACTCACCTCCTGCGCTGTTTTCAATGTCCCGTCTCCCTCACCTCTCGCGCTGTTTTCAATGTCCCGGCTCACTAACATCCCGCGCTGTTTTTAATGTCCCGGCTCACTCAGCTCCCGCGCTGTTTTCAATGTCCTGGCTCACTCAGCTCCCGCGCTCTGTTCAATGTCCCGGCTCACGCACCGCTCGCGCTGTATTCAATGTCCCTGGTCACTCAAATCCCGCGCTGTTTTCACTGTCCCGGCTCACTCAAATCCCGCGCTGTTTTCACTGTCCCGGCTCACTCACCTCTCGCGCTGTTTTAACTGTCCCGGCTCACTCACTTCTCGCGCTGTTTTTAATGTCCTGGCTCTCTCAGCTTTCCAGCTCTTTTCACAGACCCGGCTCACTAACCTCCCGCGCTTTTTTAAATGTCTCGGATCACTCACCTCTCGCGCTGTTTTCACTGTCCCGTCTCACTTGCCTCTCGCGCTGCTTTCAATGTCACGGCTCACTCACCTCTCGCACTGTTTTCAATTTCCCGCCTCACTCAGCTCCCGCGCTGTTTTCACTGTCCCGGCTCGCTCACCTCTCGCGCTGTTTTCACTGTCCCGGCTCACTCACCTCCCGCGCCGTTTTAAATGTCCCGGCTCACTCACCTCTCGCGCTGTTTTCAATGTCCCGGCTCACTCACCTCGCGCGGTGTTTGCAATGACCCGGCTCACTCAGCTCCCGCGCTGTTTTCAATATCTCGGCTCACTCACCTCTCGCGCTGTCTTCAATGTCCCGGCTCACTCACCTCCCGCGCTGTTTTCACTGTCCCTGCTCACTCACCTGTCGCGCTATTTTCAATGTCCCGGCTCACTCACATCTCGCGCTGTTTTCACTGTCCCGGCTCACTCACCTCCCGCGCTGTTTTCACTGTACTGGCTCATTCACCTCTCGCGATGTTTTCTATGTCACAGGTCACTCACCTCTCGCGCTGTTTTCAATGTCCCGGCTCACTCACCTCTCGCGCTGTATTTAACATTCCCGGCTCACTCATCTCTCGCACTGTTTTCACTGTCCCGGCGCACTGAACTCCCGCGCTGTTTTCACTATCCCGGCTCACTCACCTCTCGCACTGTTTTCAATGTCCCGGCTCATTCTCCACTCGCGCTGTTTTCACTGTCCCATCTCACTCACCTCCCGCGCTGTTTTCACTGTCCCGGCTCACTCACCTCCCTCGCTGTTTTCACTGTCCCGGCTCACTCACCTCTCGCGCTGTTTTCACAGTCTCGGCTCACTCACCTCTCGCGCTGTTTTCTATGTCACGGGTCACTTACCTCTCGCACTGTTTTCAATGTCCCGGCTCACTCACCTCTCGCGCTGTATTTAACATTCCCGGCTCACTCAACTCTCGCGCTGTTTTCACTGTCCCGGCTCACTCAACTCCCGCGCTGTTTTCACTATCCCGGCTCACTCACCTCTCGCACTGTTTTCAATGTCCCGGCTCATTCTCCACTCGCGCTGTTTTCACTGTCCCGGCTCACTCACCTCTCGCGCTGTTTTTAATGTCCCGGCTCACTCACCTATCGCGCTGTTTTAACAGCCCCAGCTCACTCACCTCTCGTGCTGTTTTTAATGTCCCGGCACACTCAACTCTCGCGCTATTTTCACTCTCCCGGCTCACTCTGCTCCCGCGCTGTTTTCACTGTCACGGCTCACTTACCTCTCGCGCTTCATTCAATGTCCCGGCTCACTCACATCTTGCGCTGTTTTCAATTTCCCGGCTCACTCACCTCCCGCGATGTTTTCACTGTCCCGGTTCACTCACCTCCCGCGCTGTTTTCACTGTCCCGGCTCACTCACCCCCCATGCTGTTTTCAATGACCGGGCTCACTCACCTCTCGCGCTGTTTTCAATGTCCCGGCTCACTCACCTCGCGCGCTGTTTTCACAGTACCGGCTCCCTCACCGCTCGCGCTGTTTTCAATGTCCCGGCTCACTCACATCCCGCGCTGTTTTCAATGTCCCGGCTCACTCAGCTCCCGCGCTGTTTTCAATGTCCCGGCTCACTCAGCTCCCGCGCTCTGTTCAATGTCCCGGCTCACGCTCCGCTCGCGCTGTATTCAATGTCCCTGGTCACTCACCTCTCGCGCTGTATTCACCGTCCCGGCTCACTCACCTCTCGCGCTGTTTTCACTGTCCCGGCTCACTCAACTCCCGCACTGTTTTCACTGTCCCGGCTCACTCACCTCGCGCGCTGTTTTCACTGTCCCGATTCACTCACCTCCTGCGCTTTTTTCAATGTCCCGTCTCCCTCACCTCTCGCGCTGTATTCAATGTACCTGGTCACTCACCTCTCGCGCTGTATTCACCGTGCCGGCTCACTCACCTCTCGCGCTGTTTTCACTGGCCCGGCTCACTCAAATCCCGCGCTGTTTTCACTGTCCCGGCTCACTCAACTCTCGCGCTGTTTTAACTGTCCCGGCTCACTCACTTCTCGCGCTGTTTTTAATGTCCTGGCTCTCTCAGCTTTCCAGCTCTTTTCACAGACCCGGCTCACTAACCTCCCGCGCTTTTTTAAATGTCCCGGCTCACTCACCTCTCGCGCTGTTTTCACTGTCCCGTCTCACTTGCCTCTCGCGCTGCTTTCAATGTCACGGCTCACTCACCTCTCGCACTGTTTTCAATTTCCCGCCTCACTCAGCTCCCGCGCTGTTTTCACTGTCCCGGCTCGCTCACCTCTCGCGCTGTTTTCACTGTCCTGGCACACTCACCTCCCGCGCCGTTTTAAATGTCCCCGGTCACACACCTCTCGCGCTGTTTTCAATGTCCCGGCTCACTCACCTCGCGCGGTGTTTGCAATGACACGGCTCACTCAGCTCCCGCGCTGTTTTCAATATCTCGGCTCACTCACCTCTCGCGCTGTCTTCAATGTCCCGGCTCACTCACCTCCCGCGCTGTTTTCACTGTCCCGGCTCATTCACCCCTCGCGCTGTTTTCAATGTCCCGGCTCACTCACCTCGCGCGGTGTTTGCAATGACCCGGCTCACTCAGCTCCCGCGCTGTTTTCAATATCTCGGCTCACTCACCTCTCGCGCTGTCTTCAATGTCCCGGCTCACTCACCTCCCGCGCTGTTTTCACTGTCCCTGCTGACTCACCTGTCGCGCTATTTTCAATGTCCCGGCTCACTCACATCTCGCGCTGTTTTCACTGTCCCGGCTCACTCACCTCCCGCGCTGTTTTCACTGTCCCGGCTCATTCACCTCTCGCGATGTTTTCTATGTCACAGGTCACTCACCTCTCGCGCTGTTTTCAATGTCCCGGCTCACTCACCTCTCGCGCTGTATTTAACATTCCCGGCTCACTCATCTCTCGCGCTGTTTTCACTGTCCCGGCGCACTGAACACCCGCGCTGTTTTCACTATCCTGGCTCACTCACCTCTCGCACTGTTTTCAATGTCCCGGCTCATTCTCCACTCGCGCTGTTTTCACTGTCCCATCTCACTCACCTCCCGCGCTGTTTTCACTGTCCCGGCTCACTCACCTCCCTCGCTGTTTTCACTGTCCCGGCTCACTCACCTCTCGCGCTGTTTTCACAGTCTCGGCTCACTCACCTCTCGCGCTGTTTTCTATGTCACGGGTCACTTACCTCTCGCACTGTTTTCAATGTCCCGGCTCACTCAACTGTCGCGCTGTTTTCACTGTCCCGGCTCACTCAACTCCCGCGCTATTTTCACTATCTCGGCTCACTCACCTCTCGCACTGTTTTCAATGTCCCGGCTCATTCTCCACTCGCGCTGTTTTCACTGTCCCGGCTCACTCACCTCTCGCGCTGTTTTTAATGTCCCGGCTCACTCACCTATCGCGCTGTTTTAACAGTCCCAGCTCACTCACCTCTCGTGCTGTTTTTAATGTCCCGGCACACTCAACTCCCGCGCTATTTTCACTGTCCCGGCTCACTCTGCTCCCGCGCTGTTTTCACTGTCACGGCTCACTTGCCTCTCGCGCTTCTTTCAATGTCCCGGCTCACTCACCTCCCGCGCTGTTTTCACTGTCCCGGCTCACTCAACTCCCGCGATGTTTTCACTGTCCCGGTTCACTCACCTCCCGCGCTGTTTTCACTGTCCCGGCTCACTCACCCCCGTGCTGTTTTCAATGACCGGGCTCACTCACCTCTCGCGCTGTTTTCAATGTCCCGGCTCACTCACCTCGCGCGCTGTTTTCACAGTCCCGATTCACTCACCTCCTGCGCTGTTTTCAATGTCCCGGCTCCCTCACCTCTCGCGCTGTTTTCAATGTCCCGGCTCACTCACATCCCGCGCTGTTTTCAATGTCCCGGCTCACTCAGCTCCCGCGCTGTTTTCAATGTCCCGGCTCACTCAGCTCCCGCGCTCTGTTCAATGTCCCGGCTCACGCTCCGCTCGCGCTGTATTCAATGTCCCTGGTCACTCACCTCTCGCGCTGCATTCACCGTCCCGGCTCACTCACCTCTCGCGCTGTTTTCACTGTCCCGGCTCACTCAACTCCCGCACTGTTTTCACTGTCCCGGCTCACTCACCTCTCGCGATGTTTTAACTGTCCCGGCTCACTCACTTCTCACGCTTTTTTAAATGTCCTGGCTCTCTCAGCTTTCCAGCTCTTTTCACAGACCCGGCTCACTCACCTCCCGCGCTTATTTTAATGTCCCGGCTCACTCACCTCTCGCGCTATTTTCACTGTCTCGGTTCACTTGCCTCTCGCGCTGCTTTCAATGTCACGGCTCACTCACCTCTCGCACTGTTTTCAATTTCCCGGCTCACTCAGCTCCCGCGCTGTTTTCACTGTCCCGGCTCACTCACCTCTCGCGCTCTTTTCAATGTCCCGGCTCACTCAGCTCCCGCGCTCTGTTCAATGTCCCGGCTCACGATCCGCTCGCGCTGTATTCAATGTCCCTGGTCACTCACCTCTCGCGCTGTTTTCACTGTCCCGGCTCACTTAACTCCCGCCCTGTTTTCACTGTCCCGGCTCACTCACCTCTCGCGCTGTTTTCACTGTCCCGGCTCACTCACTTGTCGCGCTGTTTTTAATGTCCTGGCTCTCTCAGCTTTCCCGCTCTTTTCACAGTCCTGGCTCACTCCCCTCCCGCGCTTTTTTAAATGTCCCGGCACACTCACCTCTCGCGCTGTTTTCACTGTCCCGGCTCACTTGCCTCTCGCGCTGCTTTCAATGTCACGGCTCACTCACCTCTCGCGCTGTTTTCAATTTCCCGGCTCACTCAGCTCCCGCGCTGTTTTCACTGTCCCGGCTCACTCACCTCCCCTCGCTGTTTTCACTGTCCCGGCTCACTTACCTCTCACGCTGTTTTCAACGTCCCGGCTCACTCACCTCTCGCCCTGTTTTCACTGTCCCGATTTACTCACCTCCTGCGCTGTTTTCAATGTCCCGGCTCATTCACCTCTCGCGCTCTTTTCAATGTCCCGGTCACTCAGCTCCCGCGGTGTTTTCAATGTCCCGCTCACTCAGCTCCCGCGCTCTGCTTAATGTCCCGGCTCACTCACCTCTCGCGCTGTCAATTTCCCGGCTCACTCACCTCTATTCAATGTCCCGGCTCACTCTCCACACGCGCTGTTTTCACTGTCACTGCTCACTCTCCGCTCCCGCTGTTTTCACTGTCCCGACTAACTCACCACTCGCTTTATTTTCAATGTCCAGACTCACACACCTCTCCCGCTTTTTTCTATTTCCCGGCTCACTCACCTCTCGCGCTATTTTCACTGTCCCGGATCACTCTGCTCCCGCGCTATTTTCACTGTCCTGGCTCCAGCACATCCCGCGCTGTTTTCACTGTCCCGGCTCACTCACCTCTCGCTTTGTTTTCAATGTCCAGACTCACACACATCTCCCGCTTTTTTCTATGTCGCGGCTCACTCACCTCTCGCGCTATTTTCACTGTACCGGCTCACTCTGCTCCCGCGCTGTTTTCACTGTCCCGACTCACTCACCTCCCGCGCTGTTTTCAATGACCGGGCTCACTCACCTCTCGCGCTGTTTTCACTGTCCCGATTCACTCACCTCCAGCGCTGTTTTCAATGTCCCGGCTCACTCACCTCTCGCGCTGTTTTCAATGTCCCGGCTCACTCAGCTCCCGCGCTGTTTTCAATGTCCCGCCTCACTCAGCTCCCGCGCTCTGTTCAATATCCCAGCTCACGCTCCGCTCGCGCTGTATTCAATGTCCCGGGTCACTTACCTCTCGCACTGTTTTCACAGCCACGGCTCACTCACCTCTCGCGCTGTTTTCACTGTCCCGGCTCACTCAACTCCCGTGCTGTTTTCACTGTCCCGCCTCACTCACCTCTCGCGCTGTTTTCACTGTCCCGGCTCACTCACTTCTCGCGCTGTTTTTCATGTACCGGCTCACTCACCTCTCGCGCTGTTTTCACTGTCCCGGCTCACTCACTTCCCGCGCTGTTTTAAATGCCCCGGCTCACTCACCTCTCGCGCTGTTTTCAATGTCCCGGCTCGCTCACCTCCCGCGCTGTTTTCAATGACCCGGCTCACTCAGCTCCCGTGCTGTTTTCAATGTCCCGGCTCACTCAGCTCCCGCGCTGTTTTCAATGTCCCGGCTCCCTCTCCACTCGCGCTGTTTTCACTATCACTGCTCACTCTCCGCTCCCGCTGTTTTCACTGTCCCGACTCACTCACCTCTCGCGCTGTTTTCACTGTCCCGGCTCACTCACCATCCGCGCTGTTTTCACTGTCCCGGCTCACTCACCTCTCGCTCTGTTTTCTATGCCCCGGGACACTCACCTCTCGCGCTGCTTTCACCGTCCCGGCTCACTCACCTCTCGCCCTGTTTTCACTGTCCCGGCTTACTAACTTCACGCGCTGTTTTTTGTGTCCCGACTCGCTCACCTCTCGCGCTGTTTTCAATGTCCCGGCTCACTTACCTCGCGCGGTGTTGCAATGACCCGGCTCACTCAGCTCCCGCGCTGTTTTCACTATCCCGGCTCACTCACCATCAGCGATGTTTTCACTGTCCCGGCTCGCTCACCTCCCGCGCTGTTTTCACTGTCCCGGCTCACTGACCTCTCGCGCTGTTTTCAATGTCCCGGCTCACTCACCTCTCGCGCTGTTTTCACTGTCCCGATTCCCTGCTCTGTTTTCATTGTCCCGGCTCACTCACCTCTCGCGCTGTTTTCAATGTCCCGGCTCACTTACATCCCGCGCTGTTTTCAATGTCCCGGCTCACTCAGCTCCCGCGCTGTTTTCAATGTCCCGGCTCACTCAGCTCCCGCACTATGTTCAATGTCCCGGCTCACGCTGGGCTGGCGCTGTATTCAATGACCCGGGTCACTCACCTCTCGCGCTGTTTTCCCCTTCCCGGCTCACTCACTTCTCGCGCTGTTTTCACTGTCCTGGCTCACTAACTTCTCGCGCTGTTTTTTGTGTCCCAGCTCTCTCAACTCTCGCGTTGTTTTCACTGTCCCGGCTCACTCACCTCTCGCGCTGTTTTCACTGTCCCGGCTCACTAACTTCTTGCGCTTTTTTTTGTGTCCCAGCTCTCTCAACTCTCGCGCTGTTTTCACTGTCCCGGCTCACTCACCTCCCGCGCCGTTTTAAATGTCCCCGCTCACTCACCTCTCGCACTGTTTTCAATGTCCCGGCTCACTCACCTTCCGCGCTGTTTGCAATGACCCGGCTCACTCAGCTCCCGCGCTGTTTTCAATGAACGGGCTCACTCACCTCTCGCGCTGTTTTCAATGTCCCGGCTCACTCGCCTCTCGCGCTGTTTTCACTCTCCCGGCTCACTCACCTCTCGCGCTGTTTTCAATGTCCAGACTCACTCACCTCTCGCGTTTTTTTCTGTGTCCCGGCTCACTCACCTCTCACGCTATTTTCACTGTCCCGGCTCACTCTGCTCCCGCGCTGTTTTCACTGTCCCGGCTCACACAACTCCCGCGATGTTTTCACGGTCCCTGCTCACTCACCTCCCGCGCTGTATCCACTGTCCCGGGTCACTCACCTCCCGCGTTGTTTTCAATGACCGGGCTCATTCAACTCTCGCGCTGTTTTCAATGTCCCTGCTCACTCACATCCCGCGCTGTTTTCAATGTCCCGGCTCACTCAGCTCCCGCGCTGTTTTCAATGTCCCGGCTCACTCAGCCCCCGCGCTCTGTTCAATGTCCCGGCTCACGCTCCGCTCGCGCTGTATTCAATGTCCCGGGTCACTCACCTCTCGCACTGTTTTCACAGTCGCGGCTCACTCACCTCTCGCGCTGTTTTCACTGTCCCGGCTCACTCAACTCCCGCGCTGTTTTCAGTGTCCCGGCTCACTCACCTCTCGCGCTGTTTTCTCTGTCCCGGCTCACTCACTTCTCGCGCTGTTTTTAATTTCCCGGCTCACTCACCTCTCGCGCTGTTTTCACTGTCCTGGCTCACTCACCTCCCGCGGTGTTTTAAATGTCCCGGCTCACTCACCTCTCGCGCTGTTTTCAATGTCCCGGCTCTTTCACCTCTCGCGCTGTTTTCAATGTCCCTGCTCACTCACCTCTCGCGCTGTATTTAACATTCCCGGCTCACTCATCTCTCGCACTGTTTTCACTGTCCCGGCGCACTGAACTCCCGCGCTGTTTTCACTATCCCGGCTCACTCACCTCTCGCACTGTTTTCAATGTCCCGGCTCATTCTCCACTCGCGCTGTTTTCACTGTCCCATCTCACTCACCTCCCGCGCTGTTTTCACTGTCCCGGCTCACTCACCTCCCTCGCTGTTTTCACTGTCCCGGCTCACTCACCTCTCGCGCTGTTTTCACAGTCTCGGCTCACTCACCTCTCGCGCTGTTTTCTATGTCACGGGTCACTTACCTCTCGCACTGTTTTCAATGTCCCGGCTCACTCACCTCTCGCGCTGTATTTAACATTCCCGGCTCACTCAACTCTCGCGCTGTTTTCACTGTCCCGGCTCACTCAACTCCCGCGCTGTTTTCACTATCCCGGCTCACTCACCTCTCGCACTGTTTTCAATGTCCCGGCTCATTCTCCACTCGCGCTGTTTTCACTGTACCGGCTCACTCACCTCTCGCGCTGTTTTCACTGTCCCGGCTCACTCACCTCTCGCGCTGTTTTTAATGTCCCGGCTCACTCACCTATCGCGCTGTTTTAACAGTCCCAGCTCACTCACCTCTCGTGCTGTTTTTAATGTCCCGGCACACTCAACTCTCGCGCTATTTTCACTCTCCCGGCTCACTCTGCTCCCGCGCTGTTTTCACTGTCACGGCTCACTTACCTCTCGCGCTTCATTCAATGTCCCGGCTCACTCACATCTTGCGCTGTTTTCAATTTCCCGGCTCACTCACCTCCCGCGCTGTTTTCACTGTCCCGGCTCACTCAACTCCCGCGATGTTTTCACTGTCCCGGGTCACTCACCTCCCGCGCTGTTTTCACTGTCCCGGCTCACTCACCCCCCATGCTGTTTTCAATGACCGGGCTCACTCACCTCTCGCGCTGTTTTCAATGTCCCGGCTCACCCACCTCGCGCGCTGTTTTCACAGTCCCGGCTCCCTCACCTCTCGCGCTGTTTTCAATGTCCCGGCTCACTCACATCCCGCGCTGTTTTCAATGTCCCGGCTCACTCAGCTCCCGCGCTGTTTTCAATGTCCCGGCTCACTCAGCTCCCGCGCTCTGTTCAATGTCCCGGCTCACGCTCCGCTCGCGCTGTATTCAATGTCCCTGGTCACTCACCTCTCGCGCTGTATTCACCGTCCCGGCTGACTCACCTCTCGCGCTGTTTTCACTGTCCCGGCTCACTCAACTCCCGCACTGTTTTCACTGTCCCGGCTCACTCACCTCGCGCGCTGTTTTCACTGTCCCGATTCACTCACCTCCTGCGCTTTTTTCAATGTCCCGTCTCCCTCACCTCTCGCGCTGTTTTCAATGTCCCGGCTCACTAACATCCCGCGCTGTTTTTAATGTCCCGGCTCACTCAGCTCCCGCTCTGTTTTCAATGTCCTGGCTCACTCAGCTCCCGCGCTCTGTTCAATGTCCCGGCTCACGCTCCGCTCGCGCTGTATTCAATGTACCTGGTCACTCACCTCTCGCGCTGTATTCACCGTGCCGGCTCACTCACCTCTCGCGCTGTTTTCACTGGCCCGGCTCACTCAAATCCCGCGCTGTTTTCACTGTCCCGGCTCACTCAACTCTCGCGCTGTTTTAACTGTCCCGGCTCACTCACGTCTCGCGCTGTTTTTAATGTCCTGGCTCTCTCAGCTTTCCAGCTCTTTTCACAGACCCGGCTCACTAACCCCCCGCGCTTTTTTAAATGCCCCGGCTCACTCACCTCTCGCGCTGTTTTCACTGTCCCGTCTCACTTGCCTCTCGCGCTGCTTTCAATGTCACGGCTCACTCACCTCTCGCACTGTTTTCAATTTCCCGCCTCACTCAGCTCCCGCGCTGTTTTCACTGTCCCGGCTCGCTCACCTCTCGCGCTGTTTTCACTGTCCTGGCACACTCACCTCCCGCGCCATTTTAAATGTCCCCGGTCGCACACCTCTCGCGCTGTTTTCAATGTCCCGGCTCACTCACCTCGCGCGGTGTTTGCAATGACCCGGCTCACTCAGCTCCCGCGCTGTTTTCAATATCTCGGCTCACTCACCTCTCGCGCTGTCTTCAATGTCCCGGCTCACTCACCTCCCGCGCTGTTTTCACTGTCCCTGCTCACTCACCTGTCGCGCTATTTTCAATGTCCCGGCTCACTCACATCTCGCGCTGTTTTCACTGTCCCGGCTCACTCACCTCCCGCGCTGTTTTCACTGTCCCGGCTCATTCACCTCTCGCGCTGTTTTCAATGTCCCGGCTCACTCACCTCGCGCGGTGTTTGCAATGACCCGGCTCACTCAGCTCCCGCGCTGTTTTCAATATCTCGGCTCACTCACCTCTCGCGCTGTCTTCAATGTCCCGGCTCACTCACCTCCCGCGCTGTTTTCACTGTCCCTGCTGACTCACCTGTCGCGCTATTTTCAATGTCCCGGCTCACTCACATCTCGCGCTGTTTTCACTGTCCCGGCTCACTCACCTCCCGCGCTGTTTTCACTGTCCCGGCTCATTCACCTCTCGCGATGTTTTCTATGTCACAGGTCACTCACCTCTCGCGCTGTTTTCAATGTCCCGGCTCACTCACCTCTCGCGCTGTATTTAACATTCCCGGCTCACTCATCTCTCGCGCTGTTTTCACTGTCCCGGCGCACTGAACACCCGCGCTGTTTTCACTATCCTGGCTCACTCACCTCTCGCACTGTTTTCAATGTCCCGGCTCATTCTCCACTCGCGCTGTTTTCACTGTCCCATCTCACTCACCTCCCGCGCTGTTTTCACTGTCCCGGCTCACTCACCTCTCGCGCTGTTTTCAATGTCCCGGCTCACTCAGCTCCCGCGCTGTTTTCAATGTCCCGCCTCACTCAGCTCCCGCGCTCTGTTCAATATCCCAGCTCACGCTCCGCTCGCGCTGTTTTCACTGTCCCGGCTCACTCAACTCCCGTGCTGTTTTCACTGTCCCGCCTCACTCACCTCTCGCGCTGTTTTCACTGTCCCGGCTCACTCACTTCTCGCGCTGTTTTTCATGTACCGGCTCACTCACCTCTCGCGCTGTTTTCACTGTCCCGGCTCACTCACTTCCCGCGCTGTTTTAAATGCCCCGGCTCACTCACCTCTCGCGCTGTTTTCAATGTCCCGGCTCGCTCACCTCCCGCGCTGTTTTCAATGACCCGGCTCACTCAGCTCCCGTGCTGTTTTCAATGTCCCGGCTCACTCAGCTCCCGCGCTGTTTTCAATGTCCCGGCTCCCTCTCCACTCGCGCTGTTTTCACTATCACTGCTCACTCTCCGCTCCCGCTGTTTTCACTGTCCCGACTCACTCACCTCTCGCGCTGTTTTCACTGTCCCGGCTCACTCACCATCCGCGCTGTTTTCACTGTCCCGGCTCACTCACCTCTCGCTCTGTTTTCTATGCCCCGGGACACTCACCTCTCGCGCTGCTTTCACCGTCCCGGCTCACTCACCTCTCGCCCTGTTTTCACTGTCCCGGCTTACTAACTTCACGCGCTGTTTTTTGTGTCCCGACTCGCTCACCTCTCGCGCTGTTTTCAATGTCCCGGCTCACTTACCTCGCGCGGTGTTGCAATGACCCGGCTCACTCAGCTCCCGCGCTGTTTTCACTATCCCGGCTCACTCACCATCAGCGATGTTTTCACTGTCCCGGCTCGCTCACCTCCCGCGCTGTTTTCACTGTCCCGGCTCACTGACCTCTCGCGCTGTTTTCAATGTCCCGGCTCACTCACCTCTCGCGCTGTTTTCACTGTCCCGATTCCCTGCTCTGTTTTCATTGTCCCGGCTCACTCACCTCTCGCGCTGTTTTCAATGTCCCGGCTCACTTACATCCCGCGCTGTTTTCAATGTCCCGGCTCACTCAGCTCCCGCGCTGTTTTCAATGTCCCGGCTCACTCAGCTCCCGCACTATGTTCAATGTCCCGGCTCACGCTGGGCTGGCGCTGTATTCAATGACCCGGGTCACTCACCTCTCGCGCTGTTTTCCCCTTCCCGGCTCACTCACTTCTCGCGCTGTTTTCACTGTCCTGGCTCACTAACTTCTCGCGCTGTTTTTTGTGTCCCAGCTCTCTCAACTCTCGCGTTGTTTTCACTGTCCCGGCTCACTCACCTCTCGCGCTGTTTTCACTGTCCCGGCTCACTAACTTCTTGCGCTTTTTTTTGTGTCCCAGCTCTCTCAACTCTCGCGCTGTTTTCACTGTCCCGGCTCACTCACCTCCCGCGCCGTTTTAAATGTCCCCGCTCACTCACCTCTCGCACTGTTTTCAATGTCCCGGCTCACTCACCTTCCGCGCTGTTTGCAATGACCCGGCTCACTCAGCTCCCGCGCTGTTTTCAATGAACGGGCTCACTCACCTCTCGCGCTGTTTTCAATGTCCCGGCTCACTCGCCTCTCGCGCTGTTTTCACTCTCCCGGCTCACTCACCTCTCGCGCTGTTTTCAATGTCCAGACTCACTCACCTCTCGCGTTTTTTTCTGTGTCCCGGCTCACTCACCTCTCACGCTATTTTCACTGTCCCGGCTCACTCTGCTCCCGCGCTGTTTTCACTGTCCCGGCTCACACAACTCCCGCGATGTTTTCACGGTCCCTGCTCACTCACCTCCCGCGCTGTATCCACTGTCCCGGGTCACTCACCTCCCGCGTTGTTTTCAATGACCGGGCTCATTCAACTCTCGCGCTGTTTTCAATGTCCCTGCTCACTCACATCCCGCGCTGTTTTCAATGTCCCGGCTCACTCAGCTCCCGCGCTGTTTTCAATGTCCCGGCTCACTCAGCCCCCGCGCTCTGTTCAATGTCCCGGCTCACGCTCCGCTCGCGCTGTATTCAATGTCCCGGGTCACTCACCTCTCGCACTGTTTTCACAGTCGCGGCTCACTCACCTCTCGCGCTGTTTTCACTGTCCCGGCTCACTCAACTCCCGCGCTGTTTTCAGTGTCCCGGCTCACTCACCTCTCGCGCTGTTTTCACTGTCCCGGCTCACTCACTTCTCGCGCTGTTTTTAATTTCCCGGCTCACTCACCTCTCGCGCTGTTTTCACTGTCCTGGCTCACTCACCTCCCGCGGTGTTTTAAATGTCCCGGCTCACTCACCTCTCGCGCTGTTTTCAATGTCCCGGCTCTTTCACCTCTCGCGCTGTTTTCAATGTCCCTGCTCACTCACCTCTCGCGCTGTATTTAACATTCCCGGCTCACTCATCTCTCGCACTGTTTTCACTGTCCCGGCGCACTGAACTCCCGCGCTGTTTTCACTATCCCGGCTCACTCACCTCTCGCACTGTTTTCAATGTCCCGGCTCATTCTCCACTCGCGCTGTTTTCACTGTCCCATCTCACTCACCTCCCGCGCTGTTTTCACTGTCCCGGCTCACTCACCTCCCTCGCTGTTTTCACTGTCCCGGCTCACTCACCTCTCGCGCTGTTTTCACAGTCTCGGCTCACTCACGTCTCGCGCTGTTTTCTATGTCACGGGTCACTTACCTCTCGCACTGTTTTCAATGTCCCGGCTCACTCACCTCTCGCGCTGTATTTAACATTCCCGGCTCACTCAACTCTCGCGCTGTTTTCACTGTCCCGGCTCACTCAACTCCCGCGCTGTTTTCACTATCCCGGCTCACTCACCTCTCGCACTGTTTTCAATGTCCCGGCTCATTCTCCACTCGCGCTGTTTTCACTGTACCGGCTCACTCACCTCTCGCGCTGTTTTCACTGTCCCGGCTCACTCACCTCTCGCGCTGTTTTTAATGTCCCGGCTCACTCACCTATCGCGCTGTTTTAACAGTCCCAGCTCACTCACCTCTCGTGCTGTTTTTAATGTCCCGGCACACTCAACTCTCGCGCTATTTTCACTCTCCCGGCTCACTCTGCTCCCGCGCTGTTTTCACTGTCACGGCTCACTTACCTCTCGCGCTTCATTCAATGTCCCGGCTCACTCACATCTTGCGCTGTTTTCAATTTCCCGGCTCACTCACCTCCCGCGCTGTTTTCACTGTCCCGGCTCACTCAACTCCCGCGATGTTTTCACTGTCCCGGTTCACTCACCTCCCGCGCTGTTTTCACTGTCCCGGCTCACTCACCCCCCATGCTGTTTTCAATGACCGGGCTCACTCACCTCTCGCGCTGTTTTCAATGTCCCGGCTCACTCACCTCGCGCGCTGTTTTCACAGTCCCGGCTCCCTCACCTCTCGCGCTGTTTTCAATGTCCCGGCTCACTCACATCCCGCGCTGTTTTCAATGTCCCGGCTCACTCAGCTCCCGCGCTGTTTTCAATGTCCCGGCTCACTCAGCTCCCGCGCTCTGTTCAATGTCCCGGCTCACGCTCCGCTCGCGCTGTATTCAATGTCCCTGGTCACTCACCTCTCGCGCTGTATTCACCGTCCCGGCTGACTCACCTCTCGCGCTGTTTTCACTGTCCCGGCTCACTCAACTCCCGCACTGTTTTCACTGTCCCGGCTCACTCACCTCGCGCGCTGTTTTCACTGTCCCGATTCACTCACCTCCTGCGCTTTTTTCAATGTCCCGTCTCCCTCACCTCTCGCGCTGTTTTCAATGTCCCGGCTCACTAACATCCCGCGCTGTTTTTAATGTCCCGGCTCACTCAGCTCCCGCTCTGTTTTCAATGTCCTGGCTCACTCAGCTCCCGCGCTCTGTTCAATGTCCCGGCTCACGCTCCGCTCGCGCTGTATTCAATGTACCTGGTCACTCACCTCTCGCGCTGTATTCACCGTGCCGGCTCACTCACCTCTCGCGCTGTTTTCACTGGCCCGGCTCACTCAAATCCCGCGCTGTTTTCACTGTCCCGGCTCACTCAACTCTCGCGCTGTTTTAACTGTCCCGGCTCACTCACGTCTCGCGCTGTTTTTAATGTCCTGGCTCTCTCAGCTTTCCAGCTCTTTTCACAGACCCGGCTCACTAACCCCCCGCGCTTTTTTAAATGCCCCGGCTCACTCACCTCTCGCGCTGTTTTCACTGTCCCGTCTCACTTGCCTCTCGCGCTGCTTTCAATGTCACGGCTCACTCACCTCTCGCACTGTTTTCAATTTCCCGCCTCACTCAGCTCCCGCGCTGTTTTCACTGTCCCGGCTCGCTCACCTCTCGCGCTGTTTTCACTGTCCTGGCACACTCACCTCCCGCGCCGTTTTAAATGTCCCCGGTCGCACACCTCTCGCGCTGTTTTCAATGTCCCGGCTCACTCACCTCGCGCGGTGTTTGCAATGACCCGGCTCACTCAGCTCCCGCGCTGTTTTCAATATCTCGGCTCACTCACCTCTCGCGCTGTCTTCAATGTCCCGGCTCACTCACCTCCCGCGCTGTTTTCACTGTCCCTGCTCACTCACCTGTCGCGCTATTTTCAATGTCCCGGCTCACTCACATCTCGCGCTGTTTTCACTGTCCCGGCTCACTCACCTCCCGCGCTGTTTTCACTGTCCCGGCTCATTCACCTCTCGCGCTGTTTTCAATGTCCCGGCTCACTCACCTCGCGCGGTGTTTGCAATGACCCGGCTCACTCAGCTCCCGCGCTGTTTTCAATATCTCGGCTCACTCACCTCTCGCGCTGTCTTCAATGTCCCGGCTCACTCACCTCCCGCGCTGTTTTCACTGTCCCTGCTGACTCACCTGTCGCGCTATTTTCAATGTCCCGGCTCACTCACATCTCGCGCTGTTTTCACTGTCCCGGCTCACTCACCTCCCGCGCTGTTTTCACTGTCCCGGCTCATTCACCTCTCGCGATGTTTTCTATGTCACAGGTCACTCACCTCTCGCGCTGTTTTGAATGTCCCGGCTCACTCACCTCTCGCGCTGTATTTAACATTCCCGGCTCACTCATCTCTCGCGCTGTTTTCACTGTCCCGGCGCACTGAACACCCGCGCTGTTTTCACTATCCTGGCTCACTCACCTCTCGCACTGTTTTCAATGTCCCGGCTCATTCTCCACTCGCGCTGTTTTCACTGTCCCATCTCACTCACCTCCCGCGCTGTTTTCACTGTCCCGGCTCACTCACCTCCCTCGCTGTTTTCACTGTCCCGGCTCACTCACCTCTCGCGCTGTTTTCACAGTCTCGGCTCACTCACCTCTCGCGCTGTTTTCTATGTCACGGGTCACTTACCTCTCGCACTGTTTTCAATGTCCCGGCTCACTCACCTCTCGCGCTGTATTTAACATTCCCGGCTCACTCAACTGTCGCGCTGTTTTCACTGTCCCGGCTCACTCAACTCCCGCGCTATTTTCACTATCTCGGCTCACTCACCTCTCGCACTGTTTTCAATGTCCCGGCTCATTCTCCACTCGCGCTGTTTTCACTGTCCCGACTCACTCACCTCTCGCGCTGTTTTTAATGTCCCGGCTCACTCACCTATCGCGCTGTTTTAACAGTCCCAGCTCACTCACCTCTCGTGCTGTTTTTAATGTCCCGGCACACTCAACTCCCGCGCTATTTTCACTGTCCCGGCTCACTCTGCTCCCGCGCTGTTTTCACTGTCACGGCTCACTTGCCTCTCGCGCTTCTTTCAATGTCCCGGCTCACTCACCTCCCGCGCTGTTTTCACTGTCCCGGCTCACTCAACTCCCGCGATGTTTTCACTGTCCCGGTTCACTCACCTCCCGCGCTGTTTTCACTGTCCCGGCTCACTCACCCCCCGTGCTGTTTTCAATGACCGGGCTCACTCACCTCTCGCGCTGTTTTCAATGTCCCGGCTCACTCACCTCGCGCGCTGTTTTCACAGTCCCGATTCACTCACCTCCTGCGCTGTTTTCAATGTCCCGGCTCACTCAGCTCCCGCGCTCTGTTCAATGTCCCGGCTCACGCTCCGCTCGCGCTGTATTCAATGTCCCTGGTCACTCACCTCTCGCGCTGTATTCACCGTCCCGGCTCACTCACCTCTTGCGCTGTTTTCACTGTCCCGGCTCACTCAACTCCCGCACTGTTTTCACTGTCCCGGCTCACTCACCTCTGGCGCTGTTTTAACTGTCCCGGCTCACTCACTTCTCACGCTTTTTTAAATGTCCTGGCTCTCTCAGCTTTCCAGCTCTTTTCACAGACCCGGCTCACTCACCTCCCGCGCTTTTTTAAATGTCCCGGCTCACTCACCTCTCGCGCTATTTTCACTGTCTCGGCTCACTTGCCTCTCGCGCTGCTTTCAATGTCACGGCTCACTCACCTCTCGCACTGTTTTCAATTTCCCGGCTCACTCAGCTCCCGCGCTGTTTTCACTGTCCCGGCTCACTCACCTCTCGCGCTCTTTTCAATGTCCCGGCTCACTCAGCTCCCGCGCTCTGTTCAATGTCCCGGCTCACGATCCTCTCGCGCTGTTTTCAATTTCCCGGCTCACTCAGCTCCCGCGCTGTTTTCACTGTCCCGGCTCACTCACCTCCCCTCGCTGTTTTCACTGTCCCGGCTCACTCACCTCTCGCGCTGTTTTCAACGTCCCGGCTCACTCACCTCTCGCGCTGTTTTCACTGTCCCGATTTACTCACCTCCTGCGCTGTTTTCAATGTCCCGGCTCATTCACCTCTCGCGCTCTTTTCAATGTCCCGGTCACTCAGCTCCCGCGGTGTTTTCAATGTCCCGCTCACTCAGCTCCCGCGCTCTGCTTAATGTCCCGGCTCACTCACCTCTCGCGCTGTCAATTTCCCGGCTCACTCTCCACACGCGCTGTTTTCACTGTCACTGCTCACTCTCCGCTCCCGCTGTTTTCACTGTCCCGACTAACTCACCTCTCGCTTTATTTTCAATGTCCAGACTCACACACCTCTCCCGCTTTTTTCTATTTCCCGGCTCACTCACCTCTCGCGCTATTTTCACTGTCCCGGATCACTCTGCTCCCGCGCTATTTTCACTGTCCTGGCTCCAGCACATCCCGCGCTGTTTTCACTGTCCCGGCTCACTCACCTCTCGCTTTGTTTTCAATGTCCAGACTCACACACCTCTCCCGCTTTTTTCTATTTCCCGGCTCACTCACCTCTCGCGCTATTTTCACTGTACCGGCTCACTCTGCTCCCGCGCTGTTTTCACTGTCCCGACTCACTGACCTCCCGCGCTGTTTTCAATGACCGGGCTCACTCACCTCTCGCGCTGTTTTCACTGTCCCGATTCACTCACCTCCAGCGCTGTTTTCAATGTCCCGGCTCACTCACCTCTCGCGCTGTTTTCAATGTCCCGGCTCACTCAGCTCCCGCGCTGTTTTCAATGTCCCACCTCACTCAGCTCCCGCGCTCTGTTCAATATCCCAGCTCACGCTCCGCTCGCGCTGTATTCAATGTCCCGGGTCACTTACCTCTCGCACTGTTTTCACAGCCACGGCTCACTCACCTCTCGCGCTGTTTTCACTGTCCCGGCTCACTCAACTCCCGTGCTGTTTTCACTGTCCCGCCTCACTCACCTCTCGCGCTGTTTTCATTGTCCCGGCTCACTCACTTCTCGCGCTGTTTTTCATGTACCGGCTCACTCACCTCTCGCGCTGTTTTCACTGTCCCGGCTCACTCACTTCCCACGCTGTTTTAAATGCCCCGTCTCACTCACCTCTCGCGCTGTTTTCAATGTCCCGGCTCGCTCACCTACCGCGCTGTTTTCAATGACCCGGCTCACTCAGCTCCCGTGCTGTTTTCAATGTCCCGGCTCACTCAGCTCCCGCGCTGTTTTCAATGTCCCGGCTCCCTCTCCACTCGCGCTGTTTTCACTATCACTGCTCACTCTCCGCTCCCGCTGTTTTCACTGTCCCGACTCACTCACCTCTCGCGCTGTTTTCACTGTCCCGGCTCACTCACCATCCGCGCTGTTTTCACTGTCCCGGCTCACTCACCTCTCGCTCTGTTTTCTATGCCCCGGGACACTCACCTCTCGCGCTGCTTTCACCGTCCCGGCTCACTCACCTCTCGCCCTGTTTTCACTGTCCCGGCTTACTAACTTCACGCGCTGTTTTTTGTGTCCCGACTCGCTCACCTCTCGCGCTGTTTTCAATGTCCCGGCTCACTTACCTCGCGCGGTGTTTGCAATGACCCGGCTCACTCAACTCCCGCGCTGTTTTCACTATCCCGGCTCACTCACCATCAGCGATGTTTTCACTGTCCCGGCTCGCTCACCTCCCGCGCTGTTTTCACTGTCCCGGCTCACTGACCTCTCGCGCTGTTTTCAATGTCCCGGCTCACTCACCTCTCGCGCTGTTTTCAATGTCCCGGCTCACTTACATCCCGCGCTGTTTTCAATGTCCCGGCTCACTCAGCTCCCGCGCTGTTTTCAATGTCCCGGCTCACTCAGCTCCCGCACTATGTTCAATGTCCCGGCTCACGCTGGGCTGGCGCTGTATTCAATGACCCGGGTCACTCACCTCTCGCGCTGTTTTCCCCTTCCCGGCTCACTCACTTCTCGCGCTGTTTTCACTGTCCTGGCTCACTAACTTCTCGCGCTGTTTTTTGTGTCCCAGCTCTCTCAACTCTCGCGTTGTTTTCACTGTCCCGGCTCACTCACCTCTCGCGCTGTTTTCACTGTCCCGGCTCACTAACTTCTTGCGCTTTTTTTTGTGTCCCAGCTCTCTCAACTCTCGCGCTGTTTTCACTGTCCCGGCTCACTCACCTCCCGCGCCGTTTTAAATGTCCCCGCTCACTCACCTCTCGCACTGTTTTCAATGTCCCGGCTCACTCACCTTCCGCGCTGTTTGCAATGACCCGGCTCACTCAGCTCCCGCGCTGTTTTCAATGAACGGGCTCTCTCACCTCTCGCGCTGTTTTCAATGTCCCGGCTCACTCGCCTCTCGCGCTGTTTTCACTCTCCCGGCTCACTCACCTCTCGCGCTGTTTTCAATGTCCAGACTCACTCACCTCTCGCGTTTTTTTCTGTGTCCCGGCTCACTCACCTCTCACGCTATTTTCACTGTCCCGGCTCACTCTGCTCCCGCGCTGTTTTCACTGTCCCGGCTCACACAACTCCCGCGATGTTTTCACGGTCCCTGCTCACTCACCTCCCGCGCTGTATCCACTGTCCCGGGTCACTCACCTCCCGCGTTGTTTTCAATGACCGGGCTCATTCAACTCTCGCGCTGTTTTCAATGTCCCTGCTCACTCACATCCCGCGCTGTTTTCAATGTCCCGGCTCACTCAGCTCCCGCGCTGTTTTCAATGTCCCGGCTCACTCAGCTCCCGCGCTCTGTTCAATGTCCCGGCTCACGCTCCGCTCGCGCTGTATTCAATGTCCCGGGTCACTCACCTCTCGCACTGTTTTCACAGTCGCGGCTCACTCACCTCTCGCGCTGTTTTCACTGTCCCGGCTCACTCAACTCCCGCGCTGTTTTCAGTGTCCCGGCTCACTCACCTCTCGCGCTGTTTTCACTGTCCCGGCTCACTCACTTCTCGCGCTGTTTTTAATTTCCCGGCTCACTCACCTCTCGCGCTGTTTTCACTGTCCTGGCTCACTCACCTTCCGCGGTGTTTTAAATGTCCCGGCTCACTCACCTCTCGCGCTGTTTTCAATGTCCCGGCTCTTTCACCTCCCGCGCTGTTTTCAATGACCCGGCTCACTCAGCTCCCGTGCTGTTTTCAATGTCCCGGCTCACTCAGCTCCCGCGCTGTTTTCAATGTCCCGGCTCACTCTACACTAGCGCTGTTTTCACTGTCCCGGCTCACGCTCCGCTGGCGCTGTATTCAATGTCCCGGGTCACTCACCACTCGCGCTGTTTTCACCGTCCCGGCTCACTCAGTTCTCGCGCTGTTTTCACTGTACCGGCTCACTCACCTCCCGCGCCGTTTAAAATGTCCCTGCTCACTCAGCTCCTGCGCTGTTTTCACTGTACCGGCTCACTCACCATCCACGCTGTTTTCACTCTCCCGGCTCACTCACCTCTCGCGCTGTTTTTAATGCCCCGGCTCACTCACCTCACGCGCTGTTTTCTATGTCCCGGCTCACTCACCTCTCGCGCTATTTTCACTGTCCCGGCTCACTCACCTCTCGCGCTATTTTCACTGTCCCAGCTCACTCAGCTCCCGCGCTGTTTTCACTATCCCGGTACACTTGCCTCTCACGCTGCCTTCAATGTCACGGCTCACTCACCTCTCGCGCTGTTTTCAATTTCCCTGCTCACTCACCTCCCGCGCTGTTTTCACTGTCCCGGCTCACTCAGCTCCTGCGCTGTTTTCACTGTCCCGGCTCACTCACCTCTTGCGCTGTTTTCACTGTCCCGATTCACTCACCTCCTGAGCTGTTTTCAATGTCCCGGAACAGTCACCTCTCGCGCAGTTTTCAATGTCCCGGCTCACTCAGCTCCCGCGCTGTTTTCAACGTCCAGTCTCACTCAGCTCCCGCCTGTTTAATGTGCCGGCTCACTCACCTCTCGCGCTGTTTTGAATTTCCAACCTCACTCACCTCCCGCACTGTTTTCAATGTCCCGGCTCACTCACCTCTCGCGCTGTTTTCACTGTCCCGGCTCACATGCCTCTCGCGCTGCTTTCAATGTCCCGGCTCACTCACCTCTCGCGCTGTTTTCAATTTCCCGGCTCAGTCACCTCCCACGATGTTTTCACTGTCCCGGCTCCCGCAAATCCCGCGCTGTTTTCACTGTCCCGCCTCACTCACCTCTCGCGCTGTTTTCACTGTCCGGGCTAACGCACCTCTCGCGCTGTTTTCAATGTCCCGGCTCACTCAGCTCTCGCGCTGTTTTCACAGTCCCGATTTCCTGCGCTGTTTTCATTGTCCCGGCTCACTCACCTCTCGCTTAGTTTTCAATGTCCCGGCTCACTCACATCCCGCGCTGTTTTCAATGTCCCGGCTCACTCAGCTCCCGCGCTGTTTTCAATGTCCCGGCTCACTCAGCTCCCGCACTCTGTTCAATGTCCCGGCTCACTTTCCAGACGCGCTGTTTTCTATGTACCGGCTCACTCTCCACTCGCGCTGTTTTCACAATCACTGCTCACTCTCCGCTCCCGCTGTTTTCACTGTCCCGACTCACTCACCACTCGCGCTGTTTTCACTGTCCCGGCTCACTCACCATCCGCGCTGTTTTCACTGTCCCGGCTCGCTCACCTCTCGCGCTGTTTTCAATGACCCGGCTCACTTACCTCCCGCGCTGTTTTCACTGTCCCGGCTCACTCAACTCCCGCGATATATTCACTGTCCCGGCTCACACACCTCCCGCGCTGTTTTCACTGTCCCGGCTCAATCACCTCCCGCGCTGTTTTCAGTGACCGGGCTCACTCACCTCTCGCGCTGTTTTCACTTTCCCGTCTCACTCACCTCCCGCGCAGTTTTATATGTCCCCGCTCACTCACCTCTCGCGCTGTTTTCAATGTCCCGTCTCACTCACCTCCCGCGCTGTTTGCAATGACCCGGCTCACTCAGCTCCCGCGCTGCTTTCACTGTCACGGCTCACTCACCATCCGCGATGTTTTCACTGTCCCGGCTCACTCACCTTCCGCGCTGTTTTCAATGACCGGGCTCACTTACCACTCGCGCTGTTTTCACTGTCCCGGCACACTCACCTCCCGCGCCGATTTAAATGTCCCCGCTCACTCACCTCTCGCGCTGTTTGCAATGACCCGGCTCACGCAGCTCCCACGCTGTTTTCACTGTCACGGCTCACTCACCTCTCGCGCTGTTTTCAATGTCCCGGCTCACTCGCCTCTCGCGCTGCGTTCACTGTCCCGATTCACTCACCTCCTGCGCTATTTTCAATGTCCCGGCTCACTCACCTCTTGCGCTGTTTTCAATGTCCCGATTCACTCACCTCCTGAGCTGTTTTCAATGACCCGGATCATTCACCTCTCGCGCTGTTTTCAATGTCCCGGCTCACTCAGCTCCAGCGCTGTTTTCAATGTCCCGGCTCACTCAGCTCCCGCGCTCTGTTTAATGTCCTGGCTCACGCACCTCTCACGCTGTTTTGAATTTCCCAGCTCACTCACCTCCCGCTCTGTTTTTAATGTCCCGGCTCACTCACCTCTCGCGCTGTTTTCACTGTCCCGGCTCACATGCCTCTCGCGCTGCTTTCACTGTCCCGCCTCACCCACCTCTCGCGCTGTTTTCACTGTCCGGGCTCACTCACCTCTTGCGCTGTTTTCAATGTCCCGGCTCACTCACCTCTCGCGCTGCTTTCACTGTCCCGATTTCCTGCGCTGTTTTCATTGTCCCGGCTCACTCACCTCTCGCGCTGTTTTCAATGTCCCGGCTCAATCAGCTCCCGCTCTGTTTTCAATGTCCCGGCTCACTCAGCTCCCGCACTATGTTCAATGTCCCGGCTGACGCTCCGCTCGCGCTGTTTTCAATGTCCCGGCTCACTCAGCTCCCGCTCTGTTTTCAGTGTCCCGGCTCACTCAGCTCCCGCGCTGCTTTCAATGTCCCGGCTCACTCTCCACACGCGCTGTTTTCAATGTCCCGGCTCACTCTTCACTCGCGCTGTTTTTACAATCACTGCTCACTCTCCGCTCCCGCTGTTTTGACTGTCCCGACTCACTCACCTCTCGCGCTGTTTTCACTGTCCCGGCGCACTCACCATCCGTGCTGTTTTCACTTTCCCGGCTCACACACCTCTCGCGCTGTTATCTCTGTCCCGGCTCACTCAGCTCCCGCGCTCTGTTTAATGTCCCGGCTCACTCACCTCTCACGCTGTTTTGAATTTCCCAGCTCACTCACCTCCCGCACTGTTTTCAATGTCCCGGCTCACTCACCTCTCGCGCTGTTTTCACTGTCCCGGCTCACATGCCTCTCGCGCTGCTTTCAATGTCCCGGCTCACTCACCTCTCGCGCTGTTTTCAATTTCCCGGCTCAGTCACCTCCCGCGCTGTTTCACTGTCCCGGCTCCCTCATCTCCCACGATGTTTTCACTGTCCCGGCTCCCGCAAATCCCGCGCTGTTTTCAGTGTCCCGCCTCACTCACCTCTCGCGCTGTTTTCACTGTCCGGGCTCACTCACCTCTTGCGCTGTTTTCAATGTCTCGGCTCACTCACCTCTCGCGCTGTTTTCACTGTCCCGATTTCCTGCGCTGTTTTCAATGTCCCGGCTCACTCAGCTCCCGCTCTGTTTTCAATGTCCCGGCTCACTCAGCTCCCGCACTCTGTTCAATGTCCCGGCTCACACTCCGCTCGCGCTGTTTTCAATGTCCCGGCTCACTCACCTCTCGCGCTGTTTTCAATTTCCCGGCTCAGTCACCTCCCGCGCTGTTTCACTGTCCCGGCTCCCTCATCTCCCACGATGTTTTCACTGTCCCGGCTCCCGCAAATCCCGCGCTGTTTTCAGTGTCCCGCCTCACTCACCTCTCGCGCTGTTTTCACTGTCCGGGCTCACTCACCTCTTGCGTTTTTTTCAATGTCTCGGCTCACTCACCTCTCGCGCTGTTTTCACTGTCCCGATTTCCTGCGCTGTTTTCAATGTCCCGGCTCACTCAGCTCCCGCTCTGTTTTCAATGTCCCGGCTCACTCAGCTCCCGCACTCTGTTCAATGTCCCGGCTCACGCTCCGCTCGCGCTGTTTTCAATGTCCCGGCTCACTCAGCTCCCGCGCTATTTTCAATGTCACGGCTCACTCACCTCTCGCGCTGTTTTCAATGTCCCGGCTCACTCGCCTCTCGCGCTGCGTTCACTGTCCCGATTCACTCACCTCCTGCGCTATTTTCAATGTCCCGGCTCACTCACCTCTTGCGCTGTTTTCAATGTCCCGATTCACTCACCTCCTGAGCTGTTTTCAATGACCCGGATCATTCACCTCTCGCGCTGTTTACAATGTCCCGGCTCACTCAGCTCCAGCGCTGTTTTCAATGTCCCGGCTCACTCAGCTCCCGCGCTCTGTTTAATGTCCTGGCTCACGCACCTCTCACGCTGTTTTGAATTTCCCAGCTCACTCACCTCCCGCTCTGTTTTTAATGTCCCGGCTCACTCACCTCTCGCGCTGTTTTCACTGTCCCGGCTCACATGCCTCTCGCGCTGCTTTCACTGTCCCGCCTCACCCACCTCTCGCGCTGTTTTCACTGTCCGGGCTCACTCACCTCTTGCGCTGTTTTCAATGTCCCGGCTCACTCACCTCTCGCGCTGCTTTCACTGTCCCGATTTCCTGCGCTGTTTTCATTGTCCCGGCTCACTCACCTCTCGCGCTGTTTTCAATGTCCCGGCTCACTCAGCTCCCGCTCTGTTTTCAATGTCCCGGCTCACTCAGCTCCCGCACTATGTTCAATGTCCCGGCTCACGCTCCGCTCGCGCTGTTTTCAATGTCCCGGCTCACTCAGCTCCCGCTCTGTTTTCAGTGTCCCGGCTCACTCAGCTCCCGCGCTGCTTTCAATGTCCCGGCTCACTCTCCACACGCGCTGTTTTCAATGTCCCGGCTCACTCTTCACTCGCGCTGTTTTTACAATCACTGCTCACTCTCCGCTCCCGCTGTTTTGACTGTCCCGACTCACTCACCTCTCGCGCTGTTTTCACTGTCCCGGCGCACTCACCATCCGTGCTGTTTTCACTTTCCCGGCTCACACACCTCTCGGGCTGTTATCTCTGTCCCGGCTCACTCAGCTCCCGCGCTCTGTTTAATGTCCCGGCTCACTCACCTCTCACGCTGTTTTGAATTTCCCAGCTCACTCACCTCCCGCACTATTTTCAATGTCCCGGCTCACTCACCTCTCGCGCTGTTTTCACTGTCCCGGCTCACATGCCTCTCGCGCTGCTTTCAATGTCCCGGCTCACTCACCTCTCGCGCTGTTTTCAATTTCCCGGCTCAGTCACCTCCCGCGCTGTTTCACTGTCCCGGCTCCCTCATCTCCCACGATGTTTTCACTGTCCCGGCTCCCGCAAATCCCGCGCTGTTTTCAGTGTCCCGCCTCACTCACCTCTCGCGCTGTTTTCACTGTCCGGGCTCACTCACCTCTTGCGCTGTTTTCAATGTCTCGGCTCACTCACCTCTCGCGCTGTTTTCACTGTCCCGATTTCCTGCGCTGTTTTCAATGTCCCGGCTCACTCAGCTCCCGCTCTGTTTTCAATGTCCCGGCTCACTCAGCTCCCGCACTCTGTTCAATGTCCCGGCTCACACTCCGCTCGCGCTGTTTTCAATGTCCCGGCTCACTCACCTCTCGCGCTGTTTTCAATTTCCCGGCTCAGTCACCTCCCGCGCTGTTTCACTGTCCCGGCTCCCTCATCTCCCACGATGTTTTCACTGTCCCGGCTCTCGCAAATCCCGCGCTGTTTTCAGTGTCCCGCCTCACTCACCTCTCGCGCTGTTTTCACTGTCCGGGCTCACTCACCTCTTGCGTTTTTTTCAATGTCTCGGCTCACTCACCTCTCGCGCTGTTTTCACTGTCCCGATTTCCTGCGCTGTTTTCAATGTCCCGGCTCACTCAGCTCCCGCTCTGTTTTCAATGTCCCGGCTCACTCAGCTCCCGCACTCTGTTCAATGTCCCGGCTCACGCTCCGCTCGCGCTGTTTTCAATGTCCCGGCTCACTCAGCTCCCGCGCTATTTTCAATGTCCCGGCTCACTCTCCACACGCGCTGTTTTCAATGTCATGGCTCACTCTCCACTCGCGCTGTTTTCACAATCAATGCTCACTCTCCGCTCCCGCTGTTTTCACTGTCCTGACTCACTCACCTCTCGCGCTGTTTTCACTGTCCCGGCTCACTAACCATCCGCGCTGTTTTCACTGTCCCGGCTCACTCAACTCTCGCGCTGTTTTCAATGACCCGGCTCCCTCACCTCCTGCGCTGTTTTCACTGTCCCGGCTCACTCAACTCCCGCGATATTTTCATTGTCCCGGCTCACTCACCTCCCGCGCTGTTTTCACTGTCCCGGCTCACTCACCTCCCGTGCTGTTTTCACTGTCCCGTCTCACTTGCCTCTCGCGCTGCTTTCAATGTCACGGCTCACTCACCTCTCGCACTGTTTTCAATTTCCCGCCTCACTCAGCTCCCGCGCTGTTTTCACTGTCCCGGCTCGCTCACCTCTCGCGCTGTTTTCACTGTCCCGGCTCACTCACCTCCCGTGCTGTTTTCACTGTCCCGTCTCACTTGCCTCTCGCGCTGCTTTCAATGTCACGGCTCACTCACCTCTCGCACTGTTTTCAATTTCCCGCCTCACTCAGCTCCCGCGCTGTTTTCCCTGTCCCGGCTCGCTCACCTCTCGCGCTGTTTTCACTGTCCCGGCTCACTCACCTCCCGCGCCGTTTTAAATGTCCCCGGTCACTCACCTCTCGCGCTGTTTTTAATGTCCCGGCTCACTCACCTCGCGCGGTGTTTGCAATGACCCGGCTCACTCAGCTCCCGCGCTGTTATCAATATCTCGGCTCACTCACCTCTCGCGCTGTCTTCAATGTCCCGGCTTACTCACCTCCCTCGCTGTTTTCACTGTCCCGGCTCACTCACCTCTCGCGCTGTTTTCACAGTCTCGGCTCACTCACCTCTCGCGCTGTTTACTATATCACGGGTCACTTCCCTCTCGCACTGTTTTCAATGTCTCGGCTCACTCACCTCTCGCGCTGTATTTAACATTCCCGGCTCACTCAACTCTCGCGCTGTTTTCACTGTCTCGGCTCACTCACCTCTCGCACTGTTTTCAATGTCCCGGCTCATTCTCCACTCGCGCTGTTTTCACTGTACCGGCTCACTCAACTCTCGCGCTGTTTTCAATGACCCGGCTCACTCAGCTCCCGCGCTGTTTTCACTGTCCCTGCTCACTCACCTGTCGCGCTGTTATCACTGTCCCGGCTCACTCACCTCCCTCGCTGTTTTCACTGTCCCGGCTCACTCACCTCTCGCGCTGTTTTCACAGTCTCGGCTCACTCACCTCTCGCGCTGTTTTCTATATCACGGGTCACTTACCTCTCGCACTGTTTTCAATGTCCCGGCTCACTCACCTCTCGCGCTGTATTTAACATTCCCGGCTCACTCAACTCTCGCGCTGTTTTCACTGTCTCGGCTCACTCAACTCCCGCGCTGTTTTCACTATCCCGGCTCACTCACCTCTCGCGCTATTTTTAATGTCCTGGCTCACTCACCTATCGCGCTGTTTTAACAGTCCCAGCTCACTCACCTCTCGCGCAGTTTTTAATGTCCCGGCACACTCAACTCTCGCGCTATTTTCACTGTCCCGGCTCACTCTGCTCCCGCGCTGTTTTCACTGTCACGGATCACTTGCCTCTCGCGCTTCTTTCAATGTCCCGGCTCACTCACCTCTCGCGCTGTTTTCAATTTCCCGGCTCACTCACCTCCCGCGCTGTTTTCACTGTCCCGGCTCACTCAACTCCCGCGATGTTTTCACTGTCCCGGTTCACTCACCTCCCGCGCTGTTTTCACTGTCCCGGCTCACTCACCCCCCGTGCTGTTTTCAATGACCGGGCTCACTCACCTCTCGCGCTGTTTTCAATGTCCCGGCTCACTCACCTCGCGCGCTGTTTTCACAGTCCCGATTCACTCACCTCCTGCGCTGTTTTCAATGTCCCGGCTCCCTCACCTCTTGCGCTGTTTTCAATGCCCCGGCTCACTCACATCCCGCGCTGTTTTCAATGTCCCGGCTCACTCAGCTCCCGCGCTATTTTCAATGTCCCGGCTCACTCAGCACCCGCGGTCTGTTCAATGTCCCGGCTCACGCTCCGCTCGCTCTGTATTCAATGTCCCTGGTCACTCACCTCTCGCGCTGTATTCACCGTCTCGGCTCACTCACCTCTCGCGCTGTTTTCACTGTCCCGGCTCACTCAACTCCCGCACAGTTTTCACTGTCCCGGCTCACTCACCTCTCGCGCTGTTTTAACTGTCCCGGCTCACTCACTTCTCGCGCTTTTTTTAATGTCCTGGCTCTCTCAGCTTTCCAGCTCTTTTCACAGACCCGGCTCACTCACCTCCCGCGCTTTTTTAAATGTCCCGTCTCACTCACCTCTCGCCCTGTTTTCACTGTCCCGGCTCACTCACCTCTCGCACTGTATTCAATGTCCCGGCTCATTCTCCACTCGCGCTGTTTTCACTGTACCGGCTCACTCAACTCTCGCGCTGTTTTCAATGACCCGGCTCACTCAGCTCCCGCGCTGTTTTCACTGTCCCGGCTCACTCAACTCCCGCGATATTTTCATTGTCCCGGCTCACTCACCTCCCGCGCTGTTTTCACTGTCCCGGCTCACTCACCTCCCGTGCTGTTTTCACTGTCCCGTCTCACTTGCCTCTCGCGCTGCTTTCAATGTCACGGCTCACTCACCTCTCGCACTGTTTTCAATTTCCCGCCTCACTCAGCTCCCGCGCTGTTTTCACTGTCCCGGCTCGCTCACCTCTCGCGCTGTTTTCACTGTCCCGGCTCACTCACCTCCCGCGCCGTTTTAATTGTCCCCGGTCACTCACCTCTCGCGCTGTTTTTAATGTCCCGGCTCACTCACCTCGCGCGGTGTTTGCAATGAACCGGCTCACTCAGCTCCCGCGCTGTTATCAATATCTCGGCTCACTCACCTCTCGCGCTGTCTTCAATGTCCCGGCTCACTCACCTCCCGCGCTGTTTTCACTGTCCCGGCTCACTCACCTCTCGCGCTGTTTTCACTGTCTCGGCTCACTTGCCTCTCGCGCTGCTTTCAATGTCACGGCTCACTCACCTCTCGCACTGTTTTCAATTTCCCGGCTCACTCAACTCCCGCGCTGTTTTCACTGTCCCGGCTCACTCACCTCTCGCGCTGTTTTCACTGTCCCGGCTCACTCACATCCCGCGCTGTTTTCAATGTCCCGGCTCACTCAGCTCCCGCGCTCTTTTCAATGTCCCGGCTCACTCAGCTCCCGCGCTCTGTTCAATGTCCCGGCTCACGATCCGCTCGCGCTGTATTCAATGTCCCTGGTCACTCACCTCTCACGCTGTTTTCACTGTCCCGGCTCACTTAACTCCTGCCCTGTTTTCACTGTCCCGGCTCACTCACCTCTCGCGCTGTTTTCACTGTCCCGGCTCACTCACTTGTCGCGCTGTTTTTAATGTCCTGGCTCTCTCAGCTTTCCCGCTCTTTTCACAGTCCTGGCTCACTCACCTCCCGCGCTTTTTAAAATGTCCCGGCTCACTCACCTCTCGCGCTGTTTTCACTGTCCCGGCTCACTTGCCTCTCGCGCTGCTTTCAATGTCACGGCTCACTCACCTCTTGCGCTGTTTTCAATTTTCCGGCTCACTCAGCTCCCGCGCTGTTTTCACTGTCCCGGCTCACTCACCTCCCGCGCTGTTTTCACTGTCCCGGCTCACTCACCTCTCGCTCTGTTTTCAACGTCCCGGCTCACTCACCTCTCGCGCCGTTTTCACTGTCCCGATTCACTCACCTCCTGCGCTGTTTTCAATGTCCCGGCTCATTCACCTCTCGCGCTCTTTTCAATGTCCCGGTCACTCAGCTCCTGCGGTGTTTTCAATGTCCCGCTCACACAGCTCCCGCGCTCTGCTTAATGTCCCGGCTCACTGACCTCTCGCGCTGTCAATTTACCGGCTCACTCACCTCTATTCAATGTCCCGGCTCACTCTCCACACGCGCTGTTTTCACTGTCACTGCTCACTCTCCGCTCCCGCTGTTTTCACTGTCCCGACTAACTCACCTCTCGCTTTGTTTTCAATGTCCAGACTCACACACCTCTCCCGCTTTTTTCTATGTCCCGGCTCACTCACCTCTCGCGCTATTATCACTGTCCCGGATCACTCTGCTCCCGCGCTGTTTTCACTGTCCCGGCGCACTTGCCTCTCGCGCTGATTTCAATGTCCCGGCTCACTCACCTCTCGCGCTGATTTCAATTTCCCGGCTCACTCTCCTCCCGCGCTATTTTCAAAGTCGCGGCTCACACAACTCCCGCGATGTTTTCACTGTACCGGCTCACTCACATCCCGCGCTGTATTCACTGTCCCGGCTCACTCACCTCCCGCGCTGTTTTCAATGACCGGGCTCACTCACCTCTCGCGCTGTTTTCACTGTCCCGATTCACTCACCTCCAGCGCTGTTTTCAATGTCCCGGCTCACTCACCTCTCGCGCTGTTTTCAATATCCCGGCTCACTCAGCTCCCGCGCTGTTTTCAATGTCCCGCCTCACTCAGCTACCGCGCTCTGTTCAATATCCCGGCTCACGCTCCGCTCGCGCTGTATTCAATGTCCCGGGTCACTCACCTCTCGCACTGTTTTCACAGTCCCGGCTCACTCACCTCTCGCGCTGTTTTCACTGTCCCGGCTCACTCAACTCCCGTGCTGTTTTCACTGTCCCGCCTCACTCACCTCTCGCGCTGTATTCACTGTCCCGGCTCACTCACTGCTCGCGCTGTTTTTAATGTACCGGCTCACTCACCTCTCGCGCTGTTTTCACTGTCCCGGCTCACTCACTTCCCGCGCTGTTTTAAATGCCCCGGCTCACTCACCTCTCGCGCTGTTTTCAATGTCCCGGCTCGCTCACCTCCCGCGCTGTTTTCAATGACCCGGCTCACTCAGCTCCCGTGCTGTTTTCAATGTCCCGGCTCACTCATCCCCCTCGCTGTTTTCAATGTCCCGGCTCCCTCTCCACTCGCGCTGTTTTCACTATCACTGCTCACTCTCCGCTCCCGCTGTTTTCACTGTCCCGACTCACTCACCTCGCGCGCTGTTTTCACTGTCCCGCATCACTCACCATCCGCGCTGTTTTCACTGTCCCGGCTCACTCACCTCTCGCTCTGTTTTCTATGCCCCGGGACACTCACCTCTCGCGCTGTTTTCACCGTCCTGGCTCACTCACCTCTCGCGCTGTTTTCACTGTCCCGCCTTACTAACTTCACGTGCTGTTTTTTGTGTCCCGACTCGCTCACCTCTCGCGCTGTTTTCAATGTCCCGGCTCACTTACCTCGCGCGATGTTTTCACCGTCCCGGCTCGCTCACCTCTCGCGCTGTTTTCACTGTCCCGGCTCACTGACCTCTCGCGCTGTTTTCAATGTCCCTGCTCACTCACCTCTCGCGCTGTTTTCACTGTCCCGATTTCCTGCGCTGTTTTCATTGTCCCGGCTCACTCACCTCTCGCGCTGTTTTCAATGTCCCGGCTCACTCACATCCCGCGCTGTTTTCAATGTCCCGGCTCACTCAGCTCCCGCGCTGTTTTCAATGTCCCGGCTCACTCAGCTCCCGCACTCTGTTCAATGTCCCTGCTCACGCTCCGCTGGCGCTGTATTCAATGTCCTGGGTCACTCACCTCTCGCGCTGTTTTCACCTTCCCGGCTCACTCACCTCTCGCGCTGTTTTCACAGTCCCGGCTCACTAACTTCTCGCGCTGTTTTTTGTGTCCCAGCTCTCTCAACTCTCGCGCTGTTTTCAATGTCCCGGCTCACTCACCTCTCGCGCTGTTTTCACTGTCCCGGCTCACTAACTTCTCGCGCTGTTTTTTGTGTCCCAGCTCACTCACCTCCCGCGCCGTTTTAAATGTCCCCGCTCACTCACCTCTCGCGCTGTTTTCAATGTCCCGGCTCACTCACCTTCCGCACTGTTTGCAATGACCCGGCTCACTCAGCTCCCGCGCTGTTTTCAATGACCGGGCTCACTCACCTCTCGCGCTGTTTTCAATGTCCCGGCTCACTCGCCTCTCGCGCTGTTTTCACTCTCCCGGCTCACTCACCTCTCGCGCTATTTTCACTGTCCCGGCTCACTCTGCTCCCGCGCTGTTTTCACTGTCCCGGCTCACACAACTCCCGTGATGTTTTCACGGTCCCTGCTCACTCACCTCCCGCGCTGTATTCACTGTCCCGGGTCACTCACCTCCCGCGCTGTTTTCAATGACCAGGCTCACTCACCTCTCGCGCTGTTTTCAATATCCCGATTCACTCACCTCCAGCGCTGTTTTCAATGTCCCGGCTCACTCACCTCTCGCGCTGTTTTCAATGTCCAGGCTCACTCAGCTCCCGCGCTCTGTTCAATGTCCCGGCTCACGCTCCGCTCGCGCTGTATTCAATGTCCCGGGTCACTCACCTCTCGCACTGTTTTCACAGTCGCGGCTCACTCACCTCTCGCGCTGTTTTCACTGTCCCGGCTCACTTAACTCCCGCGCTGTTTTCACTGTCCCGGCTCACACACCTCTCGCGCTGTTTTCACTGTCCCGGCTCACTCACTTCTCGCGCTGTTATTAATTTCCCGGCTCACTCACCTCTCGCGCTGTTTTCACTGTCCTGGCTCACTCACCTCCCGCGCTGTTTTAAATGTCACGGCTCACTCACCTCTCGCGCTGTTTTCAATGTCCCGGCTCTCTCACCTCCCGCGCTGTTTTCAATGACCCGGCTCACTCAGCTCCCGAGCTGTTTTCAATGTCCCGGCTCACTCAGCTCCCGCGCTGTTTTCAATGTCCCGGCTCACTCTACACTCGCGCTGTTTTCACTGTCCCGGCTCATACTCCGCTGGCGCTTTATTCAATGTCCCGGGTCACTCACCACTCGCGCTGTTTTCACCATCCCGGCTCGCTCAGTTCTTGCGCTGTTTTCACTGTACCGGCTCACTCACCTCCCGCGCCATTTAAAATGTCCCTGCTCACTCACCTCTCGCGCTGTTTTCAATGTCCCGGCTCACTCACCTCCCGCGCTGTTTGCAATGACCCGGCTCACTCAGCTCCCGCGCTGTTTTCACTGTACCGGCTCACTCACCATCCACGCTGTTTTCACTCTCCCGGCTCACTCACCTCTTGCGCTGTTTTTAATGTCCCGGCTCACTCACCTCACGCGCTGTTTTCAATGTCCCGGCTCACTCACCTCTCGCGCTATTTTCACTGTCCCGGCTCACTCTGCTCCCGCGCTGTTGTCACTGTCCCGGCTCACTCACCTCCCGCGCTGTTTTCAATGACCGGGCTCACTCACCTCTCACGCTGTTTTCACTGTCCCGATTCACTCACCTCCAGCGCTGTTTTCAATGTCCCGGCTCACTCACCTCTCGCGCTATTTTCACTGTCCCGGCTCACTCAGCACCCGCGCTGTTTTCACTATCCCGGCTCACTTGCCTCTCGCGCTGCTTTCAATGTCACGGCTCACTCACCTCTCGCGCTGTTTTCAATTTCCCTGCTCACTCACCTCCCGCGCTGTTTTCACTGTCCCGGCTCACTCAGCTCCTGCGCTGTTTTCACTGTCCCGGCTCACTCACCTCTTGCGCTGTTTTCACTGTCCCGATTCACTCACCTCCTGAGCTGTTTTCAATGTCCCGGATCAGTCACCTCTCGCGCTGTTTTCAATGTCCCGGCTCACTCAGCTCCCGCGCTGTTTTCAACGTCCAGTCTCACTCAGCTCCCGCGCTGTTTAATGTGCCGGCTCACTCACCTCTCGCGCTGTTATGAATTTCCCAGCTCACTCACCTCCTGCACTGTTTTCAATGTCCCGGCTCACTCACCTCTCGCACTGTTTTCACTGTCCCGGCTCACATGCCTCTCGCGCTGCTTTCAATGTCCCGGCTCACTCACCTCTCGCGCTGTTTTCAATTTCCCGGCTCAGTCACCTCCCGCGCTGTTTCACTGTCCCGGCTCACTCAACTCCCACGATGTTTTCACTGTACCGGCTCCCGCAAATCCCGCGCTGTTTTCACTGTCCCGCCTCACTCACCTCTCGTGCTGTTTTCACTGTCCGGGCTCACGTACCTCTCGCGCTGTTTTCAATGTCCCGGCTCACTCACCTCTCGCGCTGTTTTCACAGTCCCGATTTCCTGCGCTGTTTTCATTGTCCCGGCTCACTCACCTCTCGCTAAGTTTTCAATGTCCCGGCTCACTCACATCCCGCGCTGTTTTCAATGTCCCGGCTCACTCAGCTCCCGCGCTGTTTTCAATGTCCCGGCTCACTCAGCTCCCGCACTCTGTTCAATGTCCCGGCTCACTCTCCAGACGCGCTGTTTTCAATGTACCGGCTCACTCTCCACTCGCGCTGTTTTCACAATCACTGCTCACTCTCCGCTCCCGCTGTTTTCACTGTCCCGACTCACTCACCACTCGCGCTGTTTTCACTGTCCCGGCTCACTCACCATCCGCGCTGTTTTCACTGTCCCGGCTCGCTCACCTCTCGCGCTGTTTTGAATGACCCGGCTCACTCACCTCCCGCGCTGTTTTCACAGTCCCGGCTCACTCAACTCCCGCGATATATTCACTGTCCCGGCTCACTCACCTCCCGCGCTGTTTTCACTGTCCCGGCTCAATCACCTCCCGCGCTGTTTTCAGTGACCGGGCTCACTCACCTCTCGCGCTGTTTTCAATGTCCCGTCTCACTCACCTCCCGCGCTGTTTGCAATGACCCGGCTCACTCACTCAGCTCCCGCGCTGTTTTCACTGTCACGGCTCACTCACCATCCGCGATGTTTTCACTGTCCCGGCTCACTCACCTCCCGCGCTGTTTTCAATGACCGGGCTCACTTACCACTCGCGCTGTTTTCACTGTCCCGGCACACTCACCTCCCGCGCCGATTTAAATGTCCCCGCTCACTCACCTCTCGCGCTGTTTTCAATGTCCCGGCTCACTGAGCTCCAGCGCTGTTTTCAATGTCCCGGCTCACTCAGCTCCCGCGCTCTGTTTAATGTCCCGGCTCACTCACCTCTCACGCTGTTTTGAATTTCCCAGCTCACTCACCTCCCGCACTGTTTTCAATGTCCCGGCTCACTCACCTCTCGCGCTGTTTTCAATGTCCCGGCTCACATGCCTCTCGCGCTGCTTTCACTGTCCCGCCTCACCCACCTCTCGCGCTGTTTTCACTGTCCGGGCTCACTCACCACTTGCGCTGTTTTCAATGTCCCGGCTCACTCACCTCTCGCGCTGTTTTCACTGTCCCGATTTCCTGCGCTGTTTTCATTGTCCCGGCTCACTTACCTCTCGCGCTGTTTTCAATGTCCCGGCTCACTCAGCTCCCGCTCTGTTTTCAAGGTCCCGGCTCACTCAGCTCCCGCACTCTGTTCAATGTCCCGGCTCACGCTCCGCTCGCGCTGTTTTCAATGTCCTGGGTCACTCACCACTCGCGCTGTTTTCACCGTCCCGGCTCACTCAGTTCTCGCGCTGTTTTCACTGTACCGGCTCACACACCTCCCGCGCCATTTAAAATGTCCCTGCTCACTCACCTCTCGCGCTGTTTTCAATGTCCCGGCTCACTCACCTCCCGCGCTGTTTGCAATGACCCGGCTCACTCAGCTCCCGCGCTGTTTTCACTGTACCGGCTCACTCACCATCCACGCTGTTTTCACTCTCCCGGCTCACTCACCTCTTGCGCTGTTTTTAATGTCCCGGCTCACTCACCTCACGCGCTGTTTTCAATGTCCCGGCTCACTCACCTCTCGCGCTATTTTCACTGTCCCGGCTCACTCTGCTCCCGCGCTGTTGTCACTGTCCCGGCTCACTTACCTCCCGCGCTGTTTTCAATGACCGGGCTCACTCACCTCTCACGCTGTTTTCACTGTCCCGATTCACTCACCTCCAGCGCTGTTTTCAATGTCCCGGCTCACTCACCTCTCGCGCTATTTTCACTGTCCCGGCTCACTCAGCTCCCGCGCTGTTTTCACTATCCCGGCTCACTTGCCTCTCGCGCTGCTTTCAATGTCACGGCTCACTCACCTCTCGCGCTGTTTTCAATGTCCCGGCTCACTGAGCTCCAGCGCTGTTTTCAATGTCCCGGCTCACTCAGCTCCCGCGCTCTGTTTAATGTCCCGGCTCACTCACCTCTCACGCTGTTTTGAATTTCCCAGCTCACTCACCTCCCGCACTGTTTTCAATGTCCCGGCTTACTCACCTCTCGCGCTGTTTTCACTGTCCCGGCTCACATGCCTCTCGCGCTGCTTTCACTGTCCCGCCTCACCCACCTCTCGCGCTGTTTTCACTGTCCGGGCTCACTCACCACTTGCGCTGTTTTCAATGTCCCGGCTCACTCACCTCTCGCGCTGTTTTCACTGTTCCGATTTCCTGCGCTGTTTTCATTGTCCCGGCTCACTTACCTCTCGCGCTGTTTTCAATGTCCCGGCTCACTCAGCTCCCGCTCTGTTTTCAAGGTCCCGGCTCACTCAGCTCCCGCACTCTGTTCAATGTCCCGGCTCACGCTCCGCTCGCGCTGTTTTCAATGTCCTGGGTCACTCACCACTCGCGCTGTTTTCACCGTCCCGGCTCACTCAGTTCTCGCGCTGTTTTCACTGTACCGGCTCACACACCGCCCGCGCCATTTAAAATGTCCCTGCTCACTCACCTCTCGCGCTGTTTTCAATGTCCCGGCTCACTCACCTCCCGCGCTGTTTGCAATGACCCGGCTCACTCAGCTCCCGCGCTGTTTTCACTGTACCGGCTCACTCACCATCCACGCTGTTTTCACTCTCCCGGCTCACTCACCTCTTGCGCTGTTTTTAATGTCCCGGCTCACTCACCTCACGCGCTGTTTTCAATGTCCCGGCTCACTCACCTCTCGCGCTATTTTCACTGTCCCGGCTCACTCTGCTCCCGCGCTGTTGTCACTGTCCCGGCTCACTCACCTCCCGCGCTGTTTTCAATGACCGGACTCACTCACCTCTCACGCTGTTTTCACTGTCCCGATTCACTCACCTCCAGCGCTGTTTTCAATGTCCCGGCTCACTCACCTCTCGCGCTATTTTCACTGTCCCGGCTCACTCAGCTCCCGCGCTGTTTTCACTATCCCGGCTCACTTGCCTCTCGCGCTGCTTTCAATGTCACGGCTCACTCACCTCTCGCGCTGTTTTCAATTTCCCTGCTCACTCACCTCCCGCGCTGTTTTCACTGTCCCGGCTCACTCAGCTCCTGCGCTGTTTTCACTGTCCCGGCTCACTCACCTCTTGCGCTGTTTTCACTGTCCCGATTCACTCACCTCCTGAGCTGTTTTCAATGTCCCGGATCAGTCACCTCTCGCGCTGTTTTCAATGTCCCGGCTCACTCAGCTCCCGCGCTGTTTTCAACGTCCAGTCTCACTCAGCTCCCGCGCTGTTTAATGTGCCGGCTCACTCACCTCTCGCGCTGTTATGAATTTCCCAGCTCACTCACCTCCCGCACTGTTTTCAATGTCCCGGCTCACTCACCTCTCGCGCTGTTTTCACTGTCCCGGCTCACATGCCTCTCGCGCTGCTTTCAATGTCCCGGCTCACTCACCTCTCGCGCTGTTTTCAATTTCCCGGCTCAGTCACCTCCCGCGCTGTTTCACTGTCCCGGCTCACTCAACTCCCACGATGTTTTCACTGTCCCGGCTCCCGCAAATCCCGCGCTGTTTTCACTGTCCCGCCTCACTCACCTCTCGTGCTGTTTTCACTGTCCGGGCTCACGTACCTCTCGCGCTGTTTTCAATGTCCGGCTCACTCACCTCTCGCGCTGTTTTCACAGTCCCGATTTCCTGCGCTGTTTTCATTGTCCCGGCTCACTCACCTCTCGCTTAGTTTTCAATGTCCCGGCTCACTCACATCCCGCGCTGTTTTCAATGTCCCGGCTCACTCAGCTCCCGCGCTGTTTTCAATGTCCCGGCTCACTCAGCTCCCGCACTCTGTTCAATGTCCCGGCTCACTCTCCAGACGCGCTGTTTTCAATGTACCGGCTCACTCTCCACTCGCGCTGTTTTCACAATCACTGCTCACTCTCCGCTCCCGCTGTTTTCACTGTCCCGACTCACTCACCACTCGCGCTGCTTTCACTGTCCCGGCTCACTCACCATCCGCGCTGTTTTCACTGTCCCGGCTCGCTCACCTCTCGCGCTGTTTTCAATGACCCGGCTCACTCACCTCCCGCGCTGTTTTCACAGTCCCGGCTCACTCAACTCCCGCGATATATTCACTGTCCCGGCTCACTCACCTCCCGCGCTGTTTTCACTGTCCCGGCTCAATCACCTCCCGCGCTGTTTTCAGTGACCGGGCTCACTCACCTCTCGCGCTGTTTTCACTGTCCCGTCTCACTCACCTCCCGCGCAGTTTTATATGTCCCCGCTCACTCACCTCTCGCGCTGTTTTCAATGTCCCGTCTCACTCACCTCCCGCGCTGTTTGCAATGACCCGGCTGACTCACTCAGCTCCCGCGCTGTTTTCACTGTCACGGCTCACTCACCATCCGCGATGTTTTCACTGTCCCGGCTCACTTACCTCTCGCGCTGTTTTCAATGTCCCGGCTCACTCAGCTCCCGCTCTGTTTTCAAGGTCCCGGCTCACTCAGCTCCCGCACTCTGTTCAATGTCCCGGCTCACGCTCCGCTCGCGCTGTTTTCAATGTCCCGGGTCACTCACCACTCGCGCTGTTTTCACCGTCCCGGCTCACTCAGTTCTCGCGCTGTTTTCACTGTACCGGCTCACACACCTCCCGCGCCATTTAAAATGTCCCTGCTCACTCACCTCTCGCGCTGTTTTCAATGTCCCGGCTCACTCACCTCCCGCGCTGTTTGCAATGACCCGGCTCTCTCAGCTCCCGCGCTGTTTTCACTGTTCCGGCTCACTCACCATCCACGCTGTTTTCACTCTCCCGGCTCACTCACCTCTCGCGCTGTTTTTAATGTCCCGGCTCACACACCTCACGCGCTGTTTTCAATGTCCCGGCTCACTCACCTCTCGCGCTATTTTCACTGTCCCGGCCCACTCAGCTCCCGCGCTGTTTTCACTATCCCGGCTCACTTGCCTCTCGCGCTGCTTTCAATGTCACGGCTCACTCACCTCTCGCGTTGTTTTCAATTTCCCTGCTCACTCACCTCCCGCGCTGTTTTCACTGTCCCAGCTCACTCAGCTCCTGCGCTGTTTTCACTGTCCCGGCTCACTCACCTCTAGCGCTGTTTTCACTGTCCCGATTCACTCACCTCCTGAGCTGTTTTCAATGTCCCGGATCAGTCACCTCTCGCGCTGTTTTCAATGTCCCGGCTCACTCAGCTCCCGCGCTGTTTTCAACGTCCAGTCTCACTCAGCTCCCGCGCTGTTTAATTTGCCGGCTCACTCACCTCTCGCGCTGTTTTGAATTTCCCAGCTCACTCACCTCCCGCACTGTTTTCAATGTCCCGGCTCACTCACCTCTCGCGCTGTTTTCACTGTCCCGGCTCACATGCCTCTCGCGCTGCTTTCAATGTCCCGGCTCACTAACCTCTCGCGCTGTTTTCAATTTCCCGGCTCAGTCACCTCCCGCGCTGTTTCACTGTCCCGGCTCACTCAACTCCCGCGCTGTTTTCAATGACCGGGCTCACTTACCACTCGCGCTGTTTTCACTGTCCCGGCACACTCTCCTCTCGCGCTGTTTTCACTGTCCCGATTCAATCACCTCCTGCGCTGTTTTCAATGTCCCAGCTCACTCACCTCTCGCGCTGTTTTCAATGTCCCGGCTCACTCAGCTCCAGCGCTGTTTTCAATGTCCCGGCTCACTCAGCTCCCGCGCTCTGTTTAATGTCCCGGCTCACTCACCTCTCACGCTGTTTTGAATTTCCCAGCTCACTCACCTCCCGCACTGTTTTCAATGTCCCGGCTCACTCACCTCTCGCGCTGTTTTCAATGTCCCGGCTCACATGCCTCTCGCGCTGCTTTCACTGTCCCGCCTCACCCACCTCTCGCGCTGTTTTCACTGTCCGGGCTCACTCACCTCTTGCGCTGTTTTCAATGTCCCGGCTCACTCACCTCTCGCGCTGTTTTCACTGTCCCGATTTCCTGCGCTGTTTTCATTGTCCCGGCTCACTTACCTCTCGCGCTGTTTTCAATGCCCCGGCTCACTCAGCTCCCGCTCTGTTTTCAATGTCCCGGCTCACGCTCCGCTCGCGCTGTTTTCAATGTCCCGGGTCACTCACCACTCGCGCTGTTTTCACCGTCCCGGCTCACTCAGTTCTCGCGCTGTTTTCACTGTACCGGCTCACACACCTCCCGCGCCGTTTAAAATGTCCCTGCTCACTCACCTCTCGCGCTGTTTTCAATGTCCCGGCTCACTCACCTCCCGCGCTGTTTGCAATGACCCGGCTCTCTCAGCTCCCGCGCTGTTTTCACTGTTCCGGCTCACTCACCATCCACGCTGTTTTCACTCTCCCGGCTCACTCACCTCTCGCGCTGTTTTTAATGTCCCGGCTCACACACATCACGCGCTGTTTTCAATGTCCCGGCTCACTCACCTCTCGCGCTATTTTCACTGTCCCGGCTCACTCAGCTCCCGCGCTGTTTTCACTATCCCGGCTCACTTGCCTCTCGCGCTGCTTTCAATGTCACGGCTCACTCACCTCTCGCGCTGTTTTCAATTTCCCTGCTCACTCACCTCCCGCGCTGTTTGCAATGACCCGGCTCTCTCAGCTCCCGCGCTGTTTTCACTGTTCCGGCTCACTCACCATCCACGCTGTTTTCACTCTCCCGGCTCACTCACCTCTCGCGCTGTTTTTAATGTCCCGGCTCACACACCTCACGTGCTGTTTTCAATGTCCCGGCTCACTCACCTCTCGCGCTATTTTCACTGTCCCGGCTCACTCAGCTCCCGCGCTGTTTTCACTATCCCGGCTCACTTGCCTCTCGCGCTGCTTTCAATGTCCCGGCTCACTCAGCTCCTGCGCTGTTTTCACTGTCCCGGCTCACTCTCCACTTGCGCTGTTTTCACTATCACTGCTCACTCTCCGCTCCCGCTGTTTTCACTGTCCCGACTCACGCACGTCTCGCGCTGTTTTCACTCTACCGGCTAACTCACATCCGCGCTGTTTTCACTGTCCCGGCTCACTCACCTCTCGCTCTGTTTTCAATGAACCGGCTCACTCACCTCCTGCGCTGTTTTCAATGCCCCGGCTCACTCAGCTCCCGCGCTGTTTTCACTGTCCCGGCTCACTTGCCTCTCGCGCTGCTTTCAATGTCCCGGCTCACTCACCTCTCGCGCTATTTTCAATTTCCCGGCTCACTCACCTCCCGCGCTGTTTTCACTGTCCCGGCTCACTCAACTCCCGCGATGTTTTCACTCTCCCGGCTCACTCACCTCCCGCGCTTTTTTCACTGTCCCGGCTCACTCACCTGCCGCGCTGTTTTCAATGACCGGGCTGACTCAGCTCTCGCGCTGTTTTCAATGTCCCGGCTCACTCACCTCTCGCGCTGTTTTCACTGTCCCGATTCACTCTCCTCCTGCGCTGTTTTCAATGTCGCGGCTCACTCACCTCTCGCGCTGTTTTCAATGTCCCGGCTCACTCACATCCCGCGCTGTTTTCAATGTCCCGGCTCACTCAGCTCCCGCGCTGTTTTCAATGTCCCGGCTCACTCATCACTCGCGCTGTTTTCACCGTCCCGGCTCACGCAGTTCTCGCGCTGTTTTCACTCTACCGGCTCACACACCTCCCGCGCCGTTTAAAATGTCCCGGCTCACTCACCTCTCGCGCTATTTTCACTGTCCCGGCTCACTCAGCTCCCGCGCTGTTTTCACTATCCCGGCTCACTTGCCTCTCGCGCTGTTTTCACTGTCCCGGCTCACTCACCTCTCGCGCTGTTTTCAATTTCCCTGCTCACTCACCTCCCGCGCTGTTTTCACTGTCCCGGCTCACTCAGCTCCTGCGCTGTTTTCACTGTCCCGGCTCACTCACCTCTTGCGCTGTTTTCACTGTCCCGATTCACTCACCTCCTGAGCTGTTTTCAATGTCCCGGATCAGTCACCTCTCGCGCTGTTTTCAATGTCCCGGCTCACTCAGCTCCCGCGCTGTTTTCAACGTCCAGTCTCACTCAGCTCCCGCGCTGTTTAATGTGCCGGCTCACTCACCTCTCGCGCTGTTATGAATTTCCCAGCTCACTCACCTCCCGCACTGTTTTCAATGTCCCGGCTCACTCACCTCTCGCGCTGTTTTCACTGTCCCGGCTCACATGCCTCTCGCGCTGCTTTCAATGTCCCGGCTCACTCACCTCTCGCGCTGTTTTCAATTTCCCGGCTCAGTCACCTCCCGCGCTGTTTCACTGTCCCGGCTCACTCAACTCCCACGATGTTTTCACTGTCCCGGCTCCCGCAAATCCCGCGCTGTTTTCACTGTCCCGCCTCACTCACCTCTCGTGCTGTTTTCACTGTCCGGGCTCACGTACCTCTCGCGCTGTTTTCAATGTCCCGGCTCACTCACCTCTCGCGCTGTTTTCACAGTCCCGATTTCCTGCGCTGTTTTCATTGTCCCGGCTCACTCACCTCTCGCTTAGTTTTCAATGTCCCGGCTCACTCACATCCCGCGCTGTTTTCAATGTCCCGGCTCACTCAGCTCCCGCGCTGTTTTCAATGTCCCGGCTCACTCAGCTCCCGCACTCTGTTCAATGTCCCGGCTCACTCTCCAGACGCGCTGTTTTCAATGTACCGGCTCACTCTCCACTCGCGCTGTTTTCACAATCACTGCTCACTCTCCGCTCCCGCTGTTTTCACTGTCCCGACTCACTCACCACTCGCGCTGTTTTCACTGTCCCGGCTCACTCACCATCCGCGCTGTTTTCACTGTCCCGGCTCGCTCACCTCTCGCGCTGTTTTCAATGACCCGGCTCACTCACCTCCCGCGCTGTTTTCACAGTCCCGGCTCACTCAACTCCCGCGATATATTCACTGTCCCGGCTCACTCACCTCCCGCGCTGTTTTCACTGTCCCGGCTCAATCACCTCCCGCGCTGTTTTCAGTGACCGGGCTCACTCACCTCTCGCGCTGTTTTCACTGTCCCGTCTCACTCACCTCCCGCGCAGTTTTATATGTCCCCGCTCACTCACCTCTCGCGCTGTTTTCAATGTCCCGTCTCACTCACCTCCCGCGCTGTTTGCAATGACCCGGCTGACTCACTCAGCTCCCGCGCTGTTTTCACTGTCACGGCTCACTCACCATCCGCGATGTTTTCACTGCCCCGGCTCACTTACCTCTCGCGCTGTTTTCAATGTCCCGGCTCACTCAGCTCCCGCTCTGTTTTCAAGGTCCCGGCTCACTCAGCTCCCGCACTCTGTTCAATGTCCCGGCTCACGCTCCGCTCGCGCTGTTTTCAATGTCCCGGGTCACTCACCACTCGCGCTGTTTTCACCGTCCCGGCTCACTCAGTTCTCGCGCTGTTTTCGCTGTACCGGCTCACACACCTCCCGCGCCATTTAAAATGTCCCTGCTCACTCACCTCTCGCGCTGTTTTCAATGTCCCGGCTCACTCACCTCCCGCGCTGTTTGCAATGACCCGGCTCTCTCAGCTCCCGCGCTGTTTTCACTGTTCCGGCTCACTCACCATCCACGCTGTTTTCACTCTCCCGGCTCACTCACCTCTCGCGCTGTTTTTAATGTCCCGGCTCACACACCGCACGCGCTGTTTTCAATGTCCCGGCTCACTCACCTCTCGCGCTATTTTCACTGTCCCGGCCCACTCAGCTCCCGCGCTGTTTTCACTATCCCGGCTCACTTGCCTCTCGCGCTGCTTTCAATGTCACGGCTCACTCACCTCTCGCGTTGTTTTCAATTTCCCTGCTCACTCACCTCCCGCGCTGTTTTCACTGTCCCAGCTCACTCAGCTCCTGCGCTGTTTTCACTGTCCCGGCTCACTCACCTCTAGCGCTGTTTTCACTGTCCCGATTCACTCACCTCCTGAGCTGTTTTCAATGTCCCGGATCAGTCACCTCTCGCGCTGTTTTCAATGTCCCGGCTCACTCAGCTCCCGCGCTGTTTTCAACGTCCAGTCTCACTCAGCTCCCGCGCTGTTTAATTTGCCGGCTCACTCACCTCTCGCGCTGTTTTGAATTTCCCAGCTCACTCACCTCCCGCACTGTTTTCAATGTCCCGGCTCACTCACCTCTCGCGCTGTTTTCACTGTCCCGGCTCACATGCCTCTCGCGCTGCTTTCAATGTCCCGGCTCACTAACCTCTCGCGCTGTTTTCAATTTCCCGGCTCAGTCACCTCCCGCGCTGTTTCACTGTCCCGGCTCACTCAACTCCCACGATGTTTTCACTGTCCCGGCTCCCGCAAATCCCGCGCTGTTTTCACTGTCCCGCCTCACTCACCTCCCGCGCTGTTTTCACTGTCCGGGCTCACGTACCTCTCGTGCTGTTTTCACTGTCCCGGCTCGCTCACCTCTCGCGCTGTTTTCAATGACCCGGCTCACTCACCTCCCGCGCTGTTTTCACTGTCCCGGCTCACTCACCTCCCGCGCTGTTTTCACTGTCCCGGCTCAATCACCTCCCGCGCTGTTTTCAGTGACCGGGCTCACTCACCTCTCGCGCTGTTTTCACTGTCCCATCTCACTCACCTACCACGCAGTTTTATATGTCCCCGCTCACTCACCTCTCGCGCTGTTTTCAATGTCCCGTCTCACTCACCTCCCGCGCTGTTTGCAATGACCCGGCTCACTCACTCAGCTCCCGCGCTGTTTTCACTGTCACGGCTCACTCACCATCCGCGATGTTTTCACTGTCCCGGCTCACTCACCTCCCGCGCTGTTTTCAATGACCGGGCTCACTTACCACTCGCGCTGTTTTCACTGTCCCGGCACACTCACCTCCCGGGCCGATTTAAATGACCCCGCTCACTCACCTCTCGCGCTGTTTTCAATGTCCCGGCTCACTCAGCTCCAGCGCTGTTTTCAATGTCCCGGCTCACTCAGCTCCCGCGCTCTGTTTAATGTCCCGGCTCACTCACCTCTCACGCTGTTTTGAATTTCCCAGCTCACTCACCTCCCGCACTGTTTTCAATGTCCCGGCTCACTCACCTCTCGCGCTGTTTTCAATGTCCCGGCTCACATGCCTCTCGCGCTGCTTTCACTGTCCCGCCTCACCCACCTCTCGCGCTGTTTTCACTGTCCGGGCTCACTCAACTCTTGCGCTGTTTTCAATGTCCCGGCTCACTCACCTCTCGCGCTGTTTTCACTGTCCCGATTTCCTGCGCTGTTTTCATTGTCCCGGCTCACTTACCTCTCGCGCTGTTTTCAATGCCCCGGCTCACTCAGCTCCCGCTCTGTTTTCAATGTCCCGGCTCACGCTCCGCTCGCGCTGTTTTCAATGTCCCGGGTCACTCACCACTCGCGCTGTTTTCACCGTCCCGGCTCACTCAGTTCTCGCGCTGTTTTCACTGTACCGGCTCACACACCTCCCGCGCCGTTTAAAATGTCCCTGCTCACTCACCTCTCGCGCTGTTTTCAATGTCCCGGCTCACTCACCTCCCGCGCTGTTTGCAATGACCCGGCTCTCTCAGCTCCCGCGCTGTTTTCACTGTTCCGGCTCACTCACCATCCACGCTGTTTTCACTCTCCCGGCTCACTCACCTCTCGCGCTGTTTTTAATGTCCCGGCTCACACACCTCACGCGCTGTTTTCAATGTCCCGGCTCACTCACCTCTCGCGCTATTTTCACTGTCCCGGCTCACTCAGCTCCCGCGCTGTTTTCACTATCCCGGCTCACTTGCCTCTCGCGCTGTTTGCAATGACCCGGCTCTCTCAGCTCCCGCGCTGTTTTCAATTTCCCTGCTCACTCACCATCCACGCTGTTTTCACTCTCCCGGCTCACTCACCTCTCGCGCTGTTTTTAATGTCCCGGCTCACACACCTCACGTGCTGTTTTCAATGTCCCGGCTCACTCACCTCTCGCGCTATTTTCACTGTCCCGGCTCACTCAGCTCCCGCGCTGTTTTCACTATCCCGGCTCACTTGCCTCTCGCGCTGCTTTCAATGTCCCGGCTCACTCAGCTCCTGCGCTGTTTTCACTGTCCCGGCTCACTCTCCACTTGCGCTGTTTTCACTATCACTGCTCACTCTCCGCTCCCGCTGTTTTCACTGTCCCGACTCACGCACGTCTCGCGCTGTTTTCACTCTACCGGCTAACTCACATCCGCGCTGTTTTCACTGTCCCGGCTCACTCACCTCTCGCTCTGTTTTCAATGAACCGGCTCACTCACCTCCTGCGCTGTTTTCAATGCCCCGGCTCACTCAGCTCCCGCGCTGTTTTCACTGTCCCGGCTCACTTGCCTCTCGCGCTGCTTTAAATGTCCCGGCTCACTCACCTCTCGCGCTATTTTCAATTTCCCGGCTCACTCACCTCCCGCGCTGTTTTCACTGTCCCGGCTCACTCAACTCCCGCGATGTTTTCACTCTCCCGGCTCACTCACCTCCCGCGCTTTTTTCACTGTCCCGGCTCACTCACCTGCCGCGCTGTTTTCAATGACCGGGCTGACTCAGCTCTCGCGCTGTTTTCAATGTCCCGGCTCACTCACCTCTCGCGCTGTTTTCACTGTCCCGATTCACTCTCCTCCTGCGCTGTTTTCAATGTCGCGGCTCACTCACCTCTCGCGCTGTTTTCAATGTCCCGGCTCACTCACATCCCGCGCTGTTTTCAATGTCCCGGCTCACTCAGCTCCCGCGCTGTTTTCAATGTCCCGGCTCACTCATCACTCGCGCTGTTTTCACCGTCCCGGCTCACGCAGTTCTCGCGCTGTTTTCACTGTACCGGCTCACACACCTCCCGCGCCGTTTAAAATGTCCCGGCTCACTCACCTCTCGCGCTATTTTCACTGTCCCGGCTCACTCAGCTCCCGCGCTGTTTTCACTATCCCGGCTCACTTGCCTCTCGCGCTGTTTTCACTGTCCCGGCTCACTCACCTCTTGCGCTGTTTTCACTGTCCCGATTCACTCACCTCCTGTGCTGTTTTCAATGTCCCGGATCAGTCACCTCTCGCGCTGTTTTCAATGTCCCGGCTCACTCAGCTCCCGCGCTGTTTTCAACGTCCAGTCTCACTCAGCTCCCGCGCTGTTTAATGTGCCGGCTCACTCACCTCTCGCGCTGTTTTGAATTTCCCAGCTCACTCACCTCCCGCACTGTTTTCAATGTCCCGGCTCACTCACCTCTCGCGCTGTTTTCACTGTCCCGGCTCACATGCCTCTCGCGCTGCTTTCAATGCCCCGGCTCACTAACCTCTCGCGCTGTTTTCAATTTCCCGGCTCAGTCACCTCCCGCGCTGTTTCACTGTCCCGGCTCACTCAACTCCCACGATGTTTTCACTGTCCCGGCTCCCGCAAATCCCGCGCTGTTTTCACTGTCCCGCCTCACTCACCTCTCGCGCTGTTTTCACTGTCCGGGCTCACGTACCTCTCGTGCTGTTTTCACTGTCCCGGCTCGCTCACCTCTCGCGCTGTTTTCAATGACCCGGCTCACTCACCTCTCGCGCTTTTTTCACTGTCCCGTCTCACTCACCTCCCGCGCAGTTTTATATGTCCCCGCTCACTCACCTCTCGCGCTGTTTTCAATGTCCCGTCTCACTCACCTCCCGCGCTGTTTGCAATGACCCGGCTCACTCACTCAGCTCCCGCGCTGTTTTCACTGTCACGGCTCACTCACCATCCGCGATGTTTTCACTGTCCCGGCTCACTCACCTCCCGCGCTGTTTTCAATGACCGGGCTCACTTACCACTCGCGCTGTTTTCACTGTCCCGGCACACTCACCTCCCGCGCCGATTTAAATGTCCCCGCTCACTCACCTCTCGCGCTGTTTTCAATGTCCCGGCTCACTCAGCTCCAGCGCTGTTTTCAATGTCCCGGCTCACTCAGCTCCCGCGGTCTGTTTAATGTCCCGGCTCACTCACCTCTCACGCTGTTTTGAATTTCCCAGCTCACTCACCTCCCGCACTGTTTTCAATGTCCCGGCTCACTCACCTCTCGCGCTGTTTTCAATGTCCCGGCTCACATGCCTCTCGCGCTGCTTTCACTGTCCCGCCTCACCCACCTCTCGCGCTGTTTTCACTGTCCGGGCTCACTCACCTCTTGCGCTGTTTTCAATGTCCCGGCTCACTCACCTCTCGCGCTGTTTTCACTGTCCCGATTTCCTGCGCTGTTATCATTGTCCCGGCTCACTTACCTCTCGCGCTGTTTTCAATGTCCCGGCTCACTCAGCTCCCGCTCTGTTTTCAAGGTCCCGGCTCACTCAGCTCCCGCACTCTGTTCAATGTCCCGGCTCACGCTCCGCTCGCGCTGTTTTCAATGTCCCGGGTCACTCACCACTCGCGCTGTTTTCACCGTCCCGGCTCACTCAGTTCTCGTGCTGTTTTCACTGTACCGGCTCACACACCTCCCGCGCCGTTTAAAATGTCCCTGCTCACTCACCTCTCGCGCTGTTTTCAATGTCCCGGCTCACTCACCTCCCGCGCTGTTTGCAATGACCCGGCTCTCTCAGCTCCCGCGCTGTTTTCACTGTTCCGGCTCACTCACCATCCACGCTGTTTTCACTCTCCCGGCTCACTCACCTCTCGCGCTGTTTTTAATGTCCCGGCTCACACACCTCACGCGCTGTTTTCAATGTCCCGGCTCACTCACCTCTCGCGCTATTTTCACTGTCCCGGCTCACTCAGCTCCCGCGCTGTTTTCACTATCCCGGCTCACTTGCCTCTCGCGCTGCTTTCAATGTCACGGCTCACTCACCTCTCGCGCTGTTTTCAATTTCCCTGCTCACTCACCTCCCGCGCTGTTTTCACTGTCCCGGCTCACTCAGCTCCTGCGCTGTTTTCACTGTCCCGGCTCACTCTCCACTTGCGCTGTTTTCACTATCACTGCTCACTCTCCGCTCCCGCTGTTTTCACTGTCCCGACTCACGCACGTCTCGCGCTGTTTTCACTCTACCGGCTAACTCACATCCGCGCTGTTTTCACTGTCCCGGCTCACTCACCTCTCGCTCTGTTTTCAATGAACCGGCTCACTCACCTCCTGCGCTGTTTTCAATGCCCCGGCTCACTCAGCTCCCGCGCTGTTTTCACTGTCCCGGCTCACTTGCCTCTCGCGCTGCTTTCAATGTCCCGGCTCACTCATCTCTCGCGCTATTTTCAATTTCCCGGCTCACTCACCTCCCGCGCTGTTTTCACTGTCCCGGCTCACTCAACTCCCGCGATGTTTTCACTCTCCCGGCTCACTCACCTCCCGTGCTTTTTTCACTGTCACGGCTCACTCACCTGCCGCGCTGTTTTCAATGACCGGGCTGACTCAGCTCTCGCGCTGTTTTCAATGTCACGGCTCACGCACCTCTCGCGCTGTTTTCACTGTCCCGATTCACTCTCCTCCTGCGCTGTTTTCAATGTCCCGGCTCACTCACCTCTCGCGCTGTTTTCAATGTCCCGGCTCACTCACATCCCGCGCTGTTTTCAATGTCCCGGCTCACTCAGCTCCCGCGCTGTTTTCAATGTCCCGGCTCACTCAGCTCCCGCGCTCTGTTCAATGTCCTGGCTCACACTCCGTTCGCCCTGTATTCACTGTCCCGGCTCACTCACCATCCGCGCTGTTTTCACTGTCCTCGCTCACTCACCTCCCGTGCCGTTTTAAATGTCCCCGCTCACACATCTCTCGCGCTGTTTTCAATGTACCGGCTCACTCAGCTCCCGCGCTGTTTTCAATCTCCCGGCTAACTCTCCACTCGCGCTGTTTTCACTGTCACTGCTCACTCTCCGCTCCCGCTGTTTTCACTGTCCCGACTCACCCACCTCTCGCGCTGTTTTCACTGTCCCGGCTCACTCACCATTCGCGCTGTTTTCACTGTCCCGGCTCACTCAACTCTCGCGCTGTTTTCAATGTCACGGCTCACTCACCTCTCGCGCAGTTTTAACTGTCCCGGCTCACTCAGCTCCCGCGCTCTGTTTAATGTCCCGGCTCACTCTCCACACGCGCTGTTTTCACTGTCACTGCTCACTCTCCGCTCCCGCTGTTTTCACTGTCCCGACTAACTCACCTTTCCCGCTATTTTCACTGTCCTGGCTCCCGCACCTCCAGAGCTGTTTTCACTGTCCCGGCTCACTCACCTCTCGCGCCGTTTTCACTGTGCCGGCTCACTCACCTCTCGCGCTGTTTTCAATGTCGCTGCTCACTCACCTCACGCGTTTTTTTCTGTGTCCCGGCTCACTCACCTCTCGCGCTATTTTCACTGCCCCGGCTCTCTCTGCTCCCGCGCTGTTTTCACTGTCCGGGCTCACTTGCCTCACGCGCTGCTTTCAATGTCCCGGCTCACTCACCTCTCGCGCTGTCTTCAATTTCCCGGCACACTCAACTCCCGCGCTGTTTTCACTGTCCCGGCTCACTCAACTCCCGCGATGTTTTCACTGTCCCGGCTCACTCACCTCCCGCGCTGTATTCACTGTCACGGCTCACTCACCACCCGCGCTGTTTTCAATGACCGGGCTCACTCACCTCTCGCGCTGTTTTCAATGTCCCGGCTCACTCACCTCTCGCGCTGCTTTCATTGTCCCGATTCACTCTCCTCCTGCGCTGTTTTCAATGTCCCGGCTCACTCACCTCTCGCGCTGTTTTCAATGTCCCGGCTCACTCAGCTCCCGCGCTGTTTTCAATGTCCCGGCTCACTCAGCTCCCGTGCTCTGTTCAATGTCCTGGCTTACACTCCGTTCGCCCTGTATTCACTGTCCCGGCTCACTCACCATCCGCGCTGTTTTGACTGTCCTCGCTCATTCACCTCCCGTGCCGTTTTAAATGTCCCCGCTCACACATCTCTCGCGCTGTTTTCAATGTCCTGGCTCACTCAGCTCCCGCGCTGTTTTCAATCTCCCGGCTTACTGTCCACTCGCGCTGTTTTCAATGTCCCGGCTCACTCACATCCCGCGCTGTTTTCAATGTCCCGGCTCACTCAGCTCCCGCGCTGATTTCAATGTCCCGGCTCACTCAGCTCCCGTGCTCTGTTCAATGTCCTGGCTTACACTCCGTTCGCCCTGTATTCACTGTCCCGGCTCACTCACCATCCGCGCTGTTTTGACTGTCCTCGCTCACTCACCTCCCGTGCCGTTTTAAATGTCCCCGCTCACTCAGCTCCCGCGCTGTTTTCAATCTCCCGGCTAACTGTCCACTCGCGCTGTTTTCACTGTCACTGCTCACTCTCCTCTCGCGCTGTTTTCAATGTCCCGGCTCACTAACATCCCGCGCTGTTTTCAATTTACAGGCTCACGCACCTCTCGCGCGTTTTACTATGTTCCGGCTCACTCACCTCTCGCGCTATTTTCACTGTCACGGCTCACTCAGCTCCCGCGCTGTTTTCACTGTCCCGGCTCTCTCACCTCCCGCGCTGTTTTCACTGTCCCGGCTCACTCAACTCTCGCGCTGTTTTCAATGACCCGGCTCACTCACCTCTCGCGCAGTTTTCACTGTCCCGACTAACTCACCTCTCCCGCTATTTTCACTGCCCTGGCTCCCGCACCTCTATCGCTGTTTTCACTGTCCCAGCTCACTCACCTCCAGCGCTCCGTTTAATGTCCCGGCTCACTCTCCACGCGCGCTGTTTTCACTGTCACTGCTCACTCTCCGCTCACGCTGTTTTCACTGTCCCGACTAACTCACCTCTCCCGCTATTTTCACTGCCCTGGCTCCCGCACCTCTATCGCTGTTTTCACTGTCCCAGCTCACTCACCTCTCGCGCTGTTTTCACTGTCCCGGCTCATTCACCTCTCGCGCTGTTTTCAATGTCCATGCTCACTCACCTCACGCACTGTTTTCAATGTCCAGACTCACTCACCTCACGCGCTTTTTTCTGTGTCCCGGCTCACTCACCTCTCGCGCTATTTTCAATTTCCCGGCTCACTCAACTCCCGCGCTGTTTTCATTGTCCCGGCTCACTCAACTCCCGCGATGTTTTCACTGTCTCGGCTCACTCACCTCCCGCGCTGTATTCACTGTCAAGTCTCACTCACCTCCCGCGCTGTTTTCAATGACCGGGCTCACTCAGCTCCCGCGCTGTTTTCAATGTCCCGGCTCACTCTCCACTCGCGCTGTTTTCACTATCACTGCTCACTCTCCGCTCCCGCTGTTTTCACTGTCCCGACTCACGCACGTCTCGCGCTGTTTTCACTCTCCCGGCTAACTCACATCCGCGCTGTTTTCACTGTCCCGGCTCACTCACCTCTCGCTCTGTTTTCAATGTCCCGGCTCACTCACCTCCTGCGCTGTTTTATATGACCCGGCTCACTCAGCTCCCGCGCTGTTTTCAATGTCCCGGCTCACTCAGCTCCCGCGCTGTTTTCAATGTCCCGGCTCACTCTCCACTTGCGCTGTTTTCACTATCACTGCTCACTCTCCGCTCCCTCAGTTTTCACTGTCCCGACTCACGCACGTCTCGCGCTGTTTTCACTCTACAGGCTAACTCACATCCGCGCTGTTTTCACTGTCCCGGCTCACTCACCTCTCGCTCTGTTTTCAATGTCCCGGCTCACTCACCTCCTGCGCTGTTTTCAATGCCCCCGCTCACTCAGCTCCCGCGCTGTTTTCACTGTCCCGGCTCACTTGCCTCTCGCGCTGCTTTCAATGTCCCGGCTCACTCACCTCTCGCGCTATTTTCAATTTCCCGGCTCACTCAACTCTCGCGCTGCTTTCATTGTCCCGATTCACTCACCTCCTGCGCTGTTTTCAATGTACCGGCTCACTCACCTCTCGCGCTGTTTTCAATGTCCCGGCTCACTCACATCCCGCGCTGTTTTCAATGTACAGGCTCACGCACCTCTCGCGCGTTTTACTATGTTCCGGCTCACTCACCTCTCGCGCTATTTTCACTGTCACGGCTCACTCAGCTCCCGCGCTGTTTTCACTGTCCCGGCTCTCTCACCTCCCGCGCTGTTTTCACTGTTCCGGCTCACTCAACTCTCGCGCTGTTTTCAATGACCCGGCTCACTCACCTCTCGCGCAGTTTTAACTGTCCCGGCTCACTCAGCTCCCGCGCTCTGTTTAATGTCCCGGCTCACTCTCCACGCGCGCTGTTTTCACTGTCACTGCTCACTCTCCGCTCACGCTGATTTCACTGTCCCGACTAACTCACCTCTCCCGCTATTTTCACTGCCCTGGCTCCCGCACCTCTATCGCTGTTTTCACTGTCCCGGCTCACTCACCTCTCGCGCTGTTTTCACTGTCCCGGCTCATTCACCTCTCGCGCTGTTTTCAATGTCCATGCTCACTCACCTCACGCACTGTTTTTAATGTCCAGACTCACTCATCTCACGCGCTTTTTTCTGTGTCCCGGCTCACTCACCTCTCGCGCTATTTTCAATTTCCCGGCTCACTGAACTCCCGCGCTGTTTTCACTGTCCTGGCTCACTCAACTCCCGCGATGTTTTCACTGTCCCGGCTCACTCACCTCCCGCGCTGTATTCACTGTCACGGCTCACTCACCTCCCGCGCTGTTTTCAATGACCGGGCTCACTCACCTCTCGCGCTGTTATCAATGTCCCGGCTCACTCACCCCTCGCGCTGCTTTCATTGTCCCGATTCACTCACCTCCTGCGCTGTTTTCAATGTCGTGGATCACGCACCTCTCGCGCTGTTTTCAATGTCCTGGCTCACTCACATCCCGCGCTGTTTTCAATGTCCCGGTTCACTCACATCCCGCGCTGTTTTCAATGTCCCGGCTCACTCTCCACACGCGCTGTTTCCACTGTCACCGCTCACTCTCCGCTCCCGCCGTTTTCACTGTCCTGGCTCACGCACCTCCCGCGCTGTTTTCACTGTACCAGCTTACTCACCTCTCGCGCTGTTTTCACTGTCCCGGCTCACTCACCTCTCGCGCTGTTTTCAATGTCCATGCTCACTCACCTCACGCGCTGTTTTCAATGGCCAGACCCACTCACCTCACGCGCTTTTTTCTGTGTCCCGGCTCACTCACCTCTCGCGCTATTTCCACTGCCCCGGATCGCTCTGCGCTGTTTTCACTGTCCCGGCTCACTTGCCTCTCGCGCTGCTTTCAATGTCCCGGCTCACTCAATTATCAAGCTGTTTTCAATTTCCCGGCTCCCTCAACTCCCGCGCTGATTTCACTGTCCCGGTTCACTCAACTCCCGCGATGTTTTCACTGTCCCGGCTCACTCACCTCCCGCGCTGTATTCACTGTCCCGGCTCACTCACCTCCCGCGCTGTTTTCAATGACCGGGCTCACTCACCTCTCGCGCTGTTTTCAATGTCCCGGCACACTCACCTCTCGCGCTGTTTTCACTGTCCCGATTCAATCACCTCCTGCGCTGTTTTCAATGTCCCAGCTCACTCACCTCTCGCGCTGTTTTCAATGTCCCGGCTCACTCACATCCCACGCTGTTTTCAATGTCCCGGCTCACTCAGCTCCCGCGCTGTTTTCAATGTCCCGGCTCACTCATCTGCCGTGCTGTTTTAACTGTCACGGCTCATTCTACTCCCGCGCTGTTTTCACTGTCCCGGCTCAGTTGCCTCTCGCGCTGCTTTCAATGTTCCGGCTCAGTCACCTCTCGCGCTGTTTTCAATTTCCCGGCTCACTCACCTCCCGCGCTGTTTTCAATTTCCCTGCTCACTCACCTCCCGCGCTGTTTTCACTGTCACGATTCACTCCCCTCCTGCGCTGTTTTCAATGTACCGGCTCACTCAGCTATCTCGCTGTTTACAATGTCCCGGCTCACTCACATACCGCGCTGATTTCAATGTCCCGGCTCACTCAGCTCCCGCGCTGTTTTCGATGTCCCGGCTCACTCAGCTCCCGCGCTCTGTTCAATGTCCCGGCTCACGCTCCGCTCGCGCTGTATTCAATGTCCCGGGTCACTCAACACCCGCGCTGTTTTCACTCTCCCGGCTCACACACCTACCGCGCTGTTTTCACCGTCCCGGCTCAATCACCTCTCGCGCAGTTTTCACTGCCCCGGCTAACTCAATTCCCGCGCTGTTTTCACTCTCCCGGCTCACTCACCTACCGCGCTGTTTTCACTGTCCCGGCTCACTCACCTCTCGCGCTGTTTTCACAGTCCCGGCTTACTCACCTCCCGCGCTATTTTAAATGTCCCGGCTCACTCACCTCTCGCGCTTTTTTCAATGTCCCGGCTCACTCACCACCCGCGCAGTTTTCAATGTATAGACTCACTCACCTCTCGCGATTTTTTCTGTGTCCAGGCACACTCACCTCTCGCGCTATTTTCACTGTCCTGGCTCACTCTGCTACCGCGTTGTTTTCACTGTCCCGGCTCACTCACCTCTCGCTCTGCTTTCAATGTCCCGGCTCACTCACCTATCGCGCTGTTTTCAACTTCCCGGCTCAGTCACCTCCCGCGCTGTTTTCACTGTCCCAGCTCACTCAACTCCCACGATGTTTTCACTGTCCCGGCTCACTCACCTCTCGCGCTGTTTTCACTGTCCCGATTTCCTGCGCTGTTTACATTGTCCAGGCTCACTCACCTCTCGCCCTGTTTTCAATGTCCCGGCTCACTCACATCCCGCGCTGTTTTCAATGTCCCGTCTCACTCAGCTCCCGCGCTGTTTTCAATGTCCCGACTCACTCAGCTCCCGCGCTCTGTACAATGTCCCGGCTCACGCACACCCCGCGCTGTTTTCAATGTCCCGGCTCACTCAGCTCCCGCGCTGTTTTCGATGTCCCGGCTCATGCTCCACTCGCGCTGTATTCAATGTCCCGGGTCACTCACCTCTCGCGTTGTTTTCACCGTCCAGGCCCAATCACCTCTCGCGCTGTTTTCACTGTCCCGGCTCACTCAACTCCCGAGCTATTTTCACTCTCCCGGCTCACTCACCTACAGCGCTGTTTTCACTGTCCCGGCTCACTCAGCTCCCGCTGTTTTCACTGTCCCGGCTCACTCACCTCCCGCGCTGTTTTAAATGTCCCGGCTCACTCACCTCTCGCGCTTTTTTCAATCTCCCGGCTCACTCACCTCCCGCGCTGTTTTAAATGACCCGGCTCACTCAGCTCCCGCGCTTTTTTCAATGTCCTGCTCACTCAGCTCCCGCGCTGTTTTCAATGTCCCGGCTCACTCTCCACTCGCGCTGTTTTCACTATCACTGCTCACTCTCCGCTCCCGCTGTTTTCACTGTCCCGACTCACGCACGTCTCGCGCTGTTTTCACTCTCCCGGCTAACTCACATCCGCGCTGTTTTCACTGTCCCGGCTCACTCACCTCTCGCTCTGTTTTCAATGTCCCGGCTCACTCACCTCCTGCGCTGTTTTCAATGTCCCGGCTCACTCAGCCCCCGCGCTGTTTTCACTGTCCCGGCTCACTTGCCTCTCGCGCTGCTTTCAATGTCCCGGCTCACTCACCTCTCGCGCTATTTTCAATTTCCCGGCTCACTCACCTCCCGCGCTGTATTCACTGTCCCGGCTCACTCAACTCCCGCGATGTTTTCACTCTCCCGGCTCACTCACCTCCCGCGCTGTTTTCACTGTCCCGGCTCACTCACCTCCCGCGCTGTTTTCAATGACCGGGCTCACTCAGCTCTCGCGCTGTTTTCAATGTCCCAGCTCACTCACCTCTCGCGCTGTTTTCACTGTCCGGATTCACTCACCTCCTGCGCTGTTTTCAATGTCCCGGCTCACTCACCTCTCGCGCTGTTTTCAATGTCCCGGCTCACTCACCTCTCGCTCTGCTTTCAATGTCCCGGCTCACTCACCTATCGCGCTGTTTTCAACTTCCCGGCTCAGTCACCTCCCGCGCTGTTTTCACTGTCCCAGCTCACTCAACTCCCTCGATATTTTCACTGTCCCGGCTCACTCACCTCTCGCGCTGTTTTCACTGTCCCGATTTCCTGCGCTGTTTACATTGTCCAGGCTCACTCACCTCTCGCCCTGTTTTCAATGTCCCGGCTCACTCACATCCCGCGCTGTTTTCAATGTCCCGTCTCACTCAGCTCCCGCGCTGTTTTCAATGTCCCGACTCACTCAGCTCCCGCGCTCTGTACAATGTCCCGGCTCACGCACACCCCGCGCTGTTTTCAATGTCCCGGCTTACTCAGCTCCCGCGCTGTTTTCGATGTCCCGGCTCATGCTCCACTCGCGCTGTATTCAATGTCCCGGGTCACTCACCTCCCGCGTTGTTTTCACCGTCCAGGCCCAATCACCTCTCGCGCTGTTTTCACTGTCCCGGCTCACTCAACTCCCGAGCTATTTTCACTCTCCCGGCTCACTCACCTACAGCGCTGTTTTCACTGTCCCGGCTCACTCAGCTCCCGCTGTTTTCACTGTCCCGGCTCACTCACCTCCCGCGCTGTTTTAAATGTCCCGGCTCACTCACCTCTCGCGCTTTTTTCAATCTCCCGGCTCACTCACCTCCCGCGCTGTTTTAAATGACCCGGCTCACTCAGCTCCCGCGCTATTTTCACTGTCACGGCTCACTCATCTCCCGCGCTGTTTTCACTGTCCCGGCTCACTCACCTCCCGCGCTGTTTTCACTGTCCCGGCTCACTCAACTCTCGCGCTGTTTTCAATGTCCCGGCCCACTCACCTCTCGCGCAGTTTTAACTGTCCCGGCTCACTCAGCTCCCGCACTCTGTTTAATGTCCCGGCTCACTCTCCACACGCGCTGTTTTCACTGTCACTGCTCACTCTCCGCTCCCGCTGTTTTCACTGTTCCGACTAACTCACCTCTCCCGCTATTTTCACAGTCCTGGCTCCCGCACCTCCAGCGCTGTTTTCACTGTCCCGGCTCACTCACCTCTCGCGCTGTTTTCACTGTGCCGGCTCACTCACCTCTCGCGCTGTTTTCAATGTCCATGCTCACTCACCTCACGCACTGTTTTCAATGTCCAGACTCACTCACCTCACGCGCTTTTTTCTGTGTCCCGGCTCACTCACCTCTCGCGCTATTTTCACTGCCCCGGCTCTCGCTGCTCCCGCGCTGTTTTCACTGTCCGGGCTCACTTGCCTCACGCGCTGCTTTCAATGTCCCGGCTCACTCACCTCTCGCGCTGTCTTCAATTTCCCGGCACACTCAACTCCCGCGCTGTTTTCACTGTCACGGCTCACTCAACTCCCGCGATGTTTTCACTGTCCCGGCTCACTCACCTCCCGCGCTGTATTCACTGTCACGGCTCACTCACCACCCGCGCTGTTTTCAATGACCGGGCTCACTCACCTCTCGCGCTGTTTTCAATGTCCCGGCTCACTCACCTCTCGCGCTGTTTTCAATTGCCCGGCTCACTCACATCCCGCGCTGTTTTCAATGTCCAGGCTCACGCACCTCTCGCGCGTTTTACTATGTCCCGGCTCACTCACCTCTCGCGCTATTTTCACTGTCCTGGCTCACTCAGCTTCCGCGCTGTTTTCACTGTCACGGCTCACTCAGCTCCCGCACTGTTTTCACTGTCCCGGCTCACTCACCTCCCGCGCTGTTTTCACTGTCCCGGCTCACTCAACTCTCGCGCTGTTTTCAATGACCCGGCTCAGTCACCTCTCGCGCAGTTTTAACTGTCCCGGCTCATTCAGCTCCCGCGCTCTGTTTAATGTCCCGGCTCACTCTCCACACGCGCTGTTTTCACTGTCTTTGCTCACTCTCCGCTCACGCTGTTTTCACTGTCCCGACTAACTCACCTCTCCCGCTATTTTCACAGCCCTGGCTCCCGCACCTCTGTCGCTGTTTTCACTGTCCCGGCTCACTCACCTCTCGCGCTGTTTTCACTGTCCCGGCTCACTCACCTCTCGCGCTGTTTTCAATGTCCAGACTCACTCACCTCACGCGTTTGTTTCTGTGTCCCGGCTCACTCACCTCTCGCGCTATTTTCAATTTCCCGGCTCACTCAACCCCCGCGATGTTTTCACTGTCCCGGCTCACTCACCTCCCGCGCTGTATTCACTGTCACGGCTCACTCACCTCCCGCGCTGTTTTCAATGACCGGGCTCACCCACCTCTCGCGCTGTTTTCAATGTCCCGGCTCACTCACCCCTCGCGCTGCTTTCATTGTCCCGATTCACTCACCTCCTGCCCTGTTTTCAATGTCGTGGATCACTCACCTCTCGCGCTGTTTTCAATGTCGTGGATCACTCACCTCTCGCGCTGTTTTCAATGTCCCGGCTCACTCACATCCCGCGCTGTTTTCATTGTCCCGGTTCACTCACATCCCGCGCTGTTTTCAATGTCCCGGCTCACTCTCCACACGCGCTGTTTTCACTGTCACTGCTCACTCTCCGCTCCCGCTGCTTTCACTGTCCCGACTAACTCACCTCTCCCGCCGTTTTCACTGTCCTGGCTCACGCACCTCCCGCGCTGTTTTCACTGTCCCGGCTCACTCACCTCTCGCGCTGTTTTCAATGTCCATGCTCACTCACCTCACGCGCTGTTTTCAATGTCCAGACTCACTCACCTCACGCGCTTTTTTTCTGTGTCCCGGCTCACTCACCTCTCGCGCTATTTCCACTGCCCCGGATCGCTCTGCGCTGTTTTCACTGTCCCGGCTCACTTGCCTCTCGCGCTGCTTTCAATGTCTCGGCTCACTCACTTCTCAAGCTGTTTTCAATTTCCCGGCTCACTCAACTCCCGCGCTGATTTCACTGTCCCGGTTCACTCAACTCCCGCGATGTTTTCACTGTCCCGGCTCACTCACCTCCCGCGCTGTATTCACTGTCCCGGCTCATTCACCTCCCGCGCGGTTTGCAATGACCGGGCTCACTCACCTCTCGCGCTGTTTTCAATGTCCCGGCACACTCACCTCTCGCGCTGTTTTCACTGTCCCGATTCAATCACCTCCTGCGCTGTTTTCAATGTCCCAGCTCACTCACCTCTCGCGTTGTTTTCAATGTCCCGGCTCACTCACATCCCACGCTGTTTTCAATGTCCCGGCGCACTCAGCTCCCGCGCTGTTTTCAATGTCCCGGCTCACACAGCTCCCGCGCACTGTTCAATGTCCCGACTGACTCTCCGCTCACGCTGTATTCAATGGCCCGGCTCTCTCACCTCTCGCTCTGTTTTCACCATCCCGGCTCACTCACATCTCGCGCTGTTTTCACTTTCCCGGCTCACTCACCATCCGCGCTGCTTTCACTGTCCCGGCTCACTCACCTCTCGCGCTGTTTTCAATGTCCCGGCCCACTCACCTCCCGCGCTGTTTTCAATATCCCGGCTCACTCATCTCACGCGCTGTTTTCACTGTCACGGCTCATTCTACTCCCGCGCTGTTTTCACTGTCCCGGCTCACTTGCCTCTCGCGCTGCTTTCAATGTCCCGGCTCAGTCACCTCTCGCGCTGTTTTCAATTTCCCGGCTCACTCACCTCCCGCGCTGTTTTCACTGTCCCTGCTTACTCAACTTCCGCGATGTTTTCACTGTCCCGGCTCACTCACCTCCTGCGCCGTTTTCACTGTCCCGGCTCACTCACCTCCCGCGCTGTTTTCAATGACCGGGCTAACTCACCTCTCGCGCTGTTTTCAATGTCCCGGCTCACTCACTCTCGCGCTGTTTTCAATGTCCCGGCTTACTCTCATCTCGCGCTGTTTTCAATGTCCTGGCTCACTCAGCTCCCGCGCTGTTTTCAATGGCCCGGCTCACTCAGCTCCCGCGCTCTGTTCAATGTCCCCGCTCACGCTCCGCTCGCGCTGTATTCAATGTCCCGGGTCACTCAACTCCCGCGCTGTTTTCATTGTCCCGGCTCACTCACCACTGGCGCTGTTTTCACTGTCCCGGCTCACTCACTTCTCGCGCTGTTTTTAAAGTCCCGGCTCACTCACCTCACGCGCTGTTTTAAATGTCCCGGCTCACTCACCTCTCGCGATGTTTTCAATGTCCCGGCTCACTCACCTCCCGCGTTGTTTTCAATGTCCAGGCTCACTCACCTTTCGCGCTATTTTCACTGTCCCGGCTCTCTTGCCTCTCGCGCTGCGTTCATTGTCACGGCTCAGTCGCCTCTAGCGCTGTTTTCAATTTCCCGGCTCACTCACCTCCCGCGCTGTTTTCACTGTCCCGGCTCACTCAGCTCCCGCGCTGTTTTCACTGTCCTGGCTCACTCACCTCTCGCGCTGTTTTCACTCTCCCGGCTCACTCACCTCTAGCGCTGTTTTCAATGTCCCGGCTCACTCAGCTTCCGCGCTGTTTTCAATGTCCCGACTCACTCAGTTCCCGCGCTCTGATTAATGTCCCGGCTCACGCTCCGCTTCCGCTGTTTTCAATGGCCGGGTCACTCACCTCTCGCGCTATTTTCACTTTCCCGGCTCACTCAACTCCCACGCTGTTTTCACTGTCCCGGCTCACTCACCTCGCGCGCTGTTTTCACTGTCCCGGCTCACTCCCCTCTCGCGCTGTTTTTAAGGTCCCGGCTCACTCACGTCTCGCGCTGTTTTCACAGTCCCGGCTCACTCACCTCCCGCGCTGTTTTCAATGTCCCGGCTCACTCACCTCTCGCGCGTTTTTCTATGTCTCGGCTCACTCAGCTCCCGCGCTGTTTACACTGTCCCAGCTCACTCAACTCCCACGCGGATTGCACTCTCGCGGCACACTCACTTCCCGCGCTGTTTTGAATGTCCCGGCTCACTCACCTCTCGCGCTGTTTTCAATGTCCCGACTCTCTCACCTCTCGCGCTGTTTTCACTGTCCGGATTCACTCACCTCAATCGCTGTTTTCAGTGTCCCGGCTCACTCACCTCTCGCGCCTTTTTCAATGCCCCGGCTCACTCAGCTCCCGCGCTGTTTTCAATGTCCCGGCTCTCTGAGCACAAGCGATGTTTTCAATGTCCCGGCTCACTCACCTCTCGCGCTGTTTTCAATGTCCAGGCTCACTCACTTCTCGCGCGTTTTTCTATGTCCCGGCTCACACACCTCTCGCGCTATTTTCACTGTCCCGGCTCACTCATCTCTCGCGCTGTTTTCAATGTCCCGGCTCACTCACATCCCACGCTGTTTTCAATGTCCCGGCTCACTCAGCTCCCACGCTGTTTTCAATGTCCCGGCTCACACAGCTCCCGCGCACTGTTCAATGTCCCGACTCACTCTCCGCTCACGCTGTATTCAATGGCCCGGGTCACTCACCTCTCGCTCTGTTTTCACCATCCCGGCTCACTCACATCTCGCGCTGTTTTCACTTTCCCGGCTCACTCACCATCCGCGCTGCTTTCACTGTCCCGGCTCACTCACCTCTCGCGCTGTTTTCAATGTCCCGGCCCACTCACCTCCCGCGCTGTTTTCAATGTCACGGCTCACTCATCTCCCGCGCTGTTTTCACTGTCACGGCTCATTCTACTCCCGCGCTGTTTTCACTGTCCCGGCTCACTTGCCTCTCGCGCTGCTTTCAATGTCCCGGCTCAGTCACCTCTCGCGCTGTTTACAATTTCCCGGCTCACTCACCTCCCGCGCTGTTTTCAACGACCGGGCTAACTCACCTCTCGCGCTGTTTTCAATGTCCCGGCTCACTCACTCTCGCGCTGCTTTCAATGTCCCGGCTCACTCTCATCTCGCGCTGTTTTCAATGTCCCGGCTCACTCAGCTCCCGCGCTGTTTTCAATGTCCCGGCTCACTCAGCTCCCGCGCTCTGTTCAATGTCCCGGCTCACGCTCCGCTCGCGCTGTATTCAATGTCCCGGGTCACTCAACTCCCGCGCTGTTTTCATTGTCCCGGCTCACTCACCACTGGCGCTGTTTTCACTGTCCCGGCTCACTCGCTTGTCGCGCTGTTTTTAAAGTCCCGGCTCACTCACCTCACGCGCTGTTTTAAATGTCCCGGCTCACTCACCTCTCGCGATGTTTTCAATGTCCCGGCTCACTCACCTCCCGCGCTGTTTTCAATGTCCAGGCTCACTCACCTTTCGCGCTATTTTCACTGTCCCGGCTCTCTTGCCTGTCGCGCTGCTTTTAATGTCACGGCTCAGTCGCCTCTAGCGCTGTTTTCACTGTCCCGGCTCACTCAGCTCCCGAGCTGTTTTCACTGTCCTGGCTCACTCACCTCTCGCGCTGTTTTCACTCTCCCGGCTCACTCACCTCTCGCGCTGTTTTCAATGTCCCGGCTCACTCACCTCTCGTGCTGTTTTCAATGTCCCGGCTCACTCATCTCCCGCGCTGTTTTCAATGTCCCGACTCACTCAGCTCCCGCGCTCTGTTTAATGTCCCGGCTCACGCGCCGCTCCCGCTGTTTTCAATGTCCCGGGTCACTCACCTCTCGCGCTATTTTCACTTTCCTGGCTCACTCAACTCCCGCGCTGTTTTCACTGTCCCGGCTCACTCACCTCTCGCGCTGTTTTCACTGTTCCGGCTCACTCCCCTCTCGCGCTGTTATCAATGTCCCGGCTCACTCACCTCTCGCGCGTTTTTCTATGTCCCGGCTCACTCAGCTCCCGCGCTGTTTTCACTGTCCCGGCTCACTCACTTCTCGCGCTGTTTTTAAAGTCCCGGCTCACTCACCTCACGCGCTGTTTTAAATGTCCCGGCTCACTCACCTTTCGCGCTATTTTCACTGTCCCGGCTCTCTTGCCTCTCGCGCTGCGTTCAATGTCACGGCTCAGTCGCCTCTCGCGCTGTTTTCAATTTCCCGGCTCACTCACCTCCCGCGCTGTTTTCACTGTCTCGGCTCATTTAGCTCCCGCGCTGTTTTCACTGTCCTGGCTCACTCACCTCTCGCGCTGTTTTCACTCTCCCGGCTCACTCACCTCTCGCGCTGTTTTCAATGTCCCGGTTCACTCACCTCCTGCGCTGTTTTCAATGTCCCGGCTCATTCACCTCTAGCGCTGTTTTCAATGTCCCGGCTCACTCAGCTCCCGCGCTCTGTTTAATGTCCCGGCTCACGCTCCGCTCCCGCTGTTTTCAATGTCCCGGGTCACTCACCTCTCGCGCTATTTTCACTTTCCCGGCTCACTCAACTCCCGCGCTGTTTTCACTGTCCCGGCTCACTCACCTCGCGCGCTGTTTTCACTGTCCCGGCTCACTCCCCTCTTGCGCTGTTTTTAAGGTCCCGGCTCACTCACCTCTCGCGCTGTTTTCAATGTCCCGGCTCACTCACCTTTCGCGCTATTTTCACTGTCCCGGCTCTCTTGCCTGTCGCGCTGCTTTTAATGTCACGGCTCAGTCGCCTCTAGCGCTGTTTTCACTGTCCCGGCTCACTCAGCTCCCGAGCTGTTTTCACTGTCCTGGCTCACTCACCTCTCGCGCTGTTTTCATTCTCCCGGCTCACTCACCTCTCGCGCTGTTTTCAATGTCCCGGCTCACTCACCTCTCGTGCTGTTTTCAATGTCCCGGCTCACTCATCTCCCGCGCTGTTTTCAATGTCCCGACTCACTCAGCTCCCGCGCTCTGTTTAATGTCCCGGCTCACGCGCCGCTCCCGCTGTTTTCAATGTCCCGGGTCACTCACCTCTCGCGCTATTTTCACTTTCCTGGCTCACTCAACTCCCGCGCTGTTTTCACTGTCCCGGCTCACTCACCTCTCGCGCTGTTTTCACTGTTCCGGCTCACTCCCCTCTCGCGCTGTTATCAATGTCCCGGCTCACTCACCTCTCGCGCGTTTTTCTATGTCCCGGCTCACTCAGCTCCCGCGCTGTTTTCACTGTCCCGGCTCACTCACTTCTCGCGCTGTTTTTAAAGTCCCGGCTCACTCACCTCACGCGCTGTTTTAAATGTCCCGGCTCACTCACCTTTCGCGCTATTTTCACTGTCCCGGCTCTCTTGCCTCTCGCGCTGCGTTCAATGTCACGGCTCAGTCGCCTCTCGCGCTGTTTTCAATTTCCCGGCTCACTCACCTCCCGCGCTGTTTTCACTGTCTCGGCTCATTTAGCTCCCGCGCTGTTTTCACTGTCCTGGCTCACTCACCTCTCGCGCTGTTTTCACTCTCCCGGCTCACTCACCTCTCGCGCTGTTTTCAATGTCCCGGTTCACTCACCTCCTGCGCTGTTTTCAATGTCCCGGCTCATTCACCTCTAGCGCTGTTTTCAATGTCCCGGCTCACTCAGCTCCCGCGCTCTGTTTAATGTCCCGGCTCACGCTCCGCTCCCGCTGTTTTCAATGTCCCGGGTCACTCACCTCTCGCGCTATTTTCACTTTCCCGGCTCACTCAACTCCCGCGCTGTTTTCACTGTCCCGGCTCACTCACCTCGCGCGCTGTTTTCACTGTCCCGGCTCACTCCCCTCTTGCGCTGTTTTTAAGGTCCCGGCTCACTCACGTCTCGCGCTGTTTTCACAGTCCCGGCTCACTCACCTCCCGCGCTGTTTTCAAGTCCCGGCTCACTCACCTCTCGCGCGGTTTACTCTGTCCCAGCTCACTCAACTCCCACGCGGATTGCACTCTCGCGGCACACTCACTTCCCGCGCTGTTTTGAATGTCCCGGCTCACTCACCTCTCGCGCTGTTTTCAATGTCCCGACTCTCTCACCTCTCGCGCTATTTTCACTGTCCCGATTCACTCACCTCAATCGCTGTTTTCAGTGTCCCGGCTCACTCACCTCTCGCGCCTTTTTCAATGCCCCGGCTCACTCAGCTCCCGCGCTGTTTTCAATGTCCCGGCTCTCTGAGCACAAGCGATGTTTTCAATGTCCCGGCTCACTCACCTCACGCGCTGTTTTCAATGTCCAGGCTCACTCACTTCTCGCGCGTTTTTCTATGTCCCGGCTCACTCACCTCTCGCGCTATTTTCACTGTCACGGCTCACTCACCTCTCGCGCTGTTTTCAATGTCCCGGCTCACTCAACTCCCGCGATGTTTTCACTGTCCCGGCTCACTCACCTCCCGCGCTGTATTCACTGTCCCGGCTCATTCACCTCCCGCGCGGTTGGCAATGACTGGGCTCACTCACCTCTCGCGCTGTTTTCAATGTCCCGGCACACTCACCTCTCGCGCTGTTTTCACTGTCCCGATTCAATCACCTCCTGCGCTGTTTTCAATGTCCCAGCTCACTCACCTCTCGCGCTGTTTTCAATGTCCCGGCTCACTCACATCCCACGCTGTTTTCAATGTCCCGGCTCACTCAGCTCCCGCGCTGTTTTCAATGTCCCGGCTCACACAGCTCCCGCGCACTGTTCAATGTCCCGACTCACTCTCCGCTCACGCTGTATTCAATGGCCCAGCTCTCTCACCTCTCGCTCTGTTTTCACCATCCCGGCTCACTCACATCTCGCGCTGTTTTCACTTTCCCGGCTCACTCACCATCCGCGCTGCTTTCACTGTCTGGGCTCACTCACCTCTCGCGCTGTTTTCAATGTCCTGGCCCACTCACCTCCCGCGCTGTTTTCAATGTCCCGGCTCACTCATCTCCCGCGCTGTTTTCACTGTCACGGCTCATTCTACTCCCGCGCTGTTTTCAATGTCCCGGCTCACTTGCCTCTCGCGCTGCTTTCAATGTCCCGGCTCAGTCACCTCTCGCGCTGTTTTCAATTTCCCGGCTCACTCACCTCCCGCGCTGTTTTCACTGTCCCTGCTTACTCAACTTCCGCGATGTTTTCACTGTCCCGGCTCACTCACCTCCTGTGCCCTTTTCACTGTCCCGGCTCACTCACCTCCCGCGCTGTTTTCAATGACCGGGCTAACTCACCTCTCGCGCTGTTTTCAATGTCCCGGCTCACTCACTCTCGCGCTGTTTTCAATGTCCCGGCTTACTCTCATCTCGCGCTGTTTTCAATGTCCTGGCTCACTCAGCTCCCGCGCTGTTTTCAATGGCCCGGCTCACTCAGCTCCCGCGCTCTGTTCAATGTCCCCGCTCACGCTCCGCTCGCGCTGTATTCAATGTCCCGCGTCACTCAACTCCCGCGCTGTTTTCATTGTCCCGGCTCACTCATCACTGGCGCTGTTTTCACTGTCCCGGCTCACTCACCTCACGCGCTGTTTTAAATGTCCCGGCTCACTCACCTCTCGCGATGTTTTCAATGTCCCGGCTCACTCACCTCCCGCGTTGTTTTCAATGTCCAGGCTCACTCACCTTTCGCGCTATTTTCACTGTCCCGGCTCTCTTGCCTCTCGCGCTGCGTTCAATGTCACGGCTCAGTCGCCTCTAGCGCTGTTTTCAATTTCCCGGCTCACTCACCTCCCGCGCTGTTTTCACTGTCCCGGCTCACTCAGCTCCCGCGCTGTTTTCACTGTCCTGGCTCACTCACCTCTCGCGCTGTTTTCACTCTCCCGGCTCACTCACCTCTAGCGCTGTTTTCAATGTCCCGACTCACTCAGTTCCCGCGCTCTGATTAATGTCCCGGCTCACGCTCCGCTTCCGCTGTTTTCAATGTCCCGGGTCACTCACCTCTCGCTCTATTTTCACTTTCCCGGCTCACTCAACTCCCGCGCTGTTTTCACTGTCCCGGCTCACTCACCTCGCGCGCTGTTTTCACTGTCCCGGCTCACTCCCCTCTCGCGCTGTTTTTAAGGTCCCGGCTCACTCACGTCTCGCGCTGTTTTCACAGTCCCGGCTCACTCACCTCCCGCGCTGTTTTCAATGTCCCGGCTCACTCACCTCTCGCGCGTTTTTCTATGTCCCGGCTCACTCAGCTCCCGCGCTGTTTACACTGTCCCAGCTCACTCAACTCCCACGCGGATTGCACTCTCGCGGCACACTCACTTCCCGCGCTGTTTTGAATGTCCCGGCTCACTCACCTCCCGCGCTGTATTCACTGTCACGGCTCACTCACCACCCGCGCTGTTTTCAATGACCGGGCTCACTCACCTCTCGCGCTGTTTTCAATGTCCCGGCTCACTCACCTCTCGCGCTGTTTTCAATTGCCCGGCTCACTCACATCCCGCGCTGTTTTCAATGTCCAGGCTCACGCACCTCTCGCGCGTTTTACTATGTCCCGGCTCACTCACCTCTCGCGCTATTTTCACTGTCCTGGCTCACTCAGCTTCCGCGCTGTTTTCACTGTCACGGCTCACTCAGCTCCCGCACTGTTTTCACTGTCCCGGCTCACTCACCTCCCGCGCTGTTTTCACTGTCCCGGCTCACTCAACTCTCGCGCTGTTTTCAATGACCCGGCTCAGTCACCTCTCGCGCAGTTTTAACTGTCCCGGCTCATTCAGCTCCCGCGCTCTGTTTAATGTCCCGGCTCACTCTCCACACGCGCTGTTTTCACTGTCTTTGCTCACTCTCCGCTCACGCTGTTTTCACTGTCCCGACTAACTCACCTCTCCCGCTATTTTCACAGCCCTGGCTCCCGCACCTCTGTCGCTGTTTTCACTGTCCCGGCTCACTCACCTCTCGCGCTGTTTTCACTGTCCCGGCTCACTCACCTCTCGCGCTGTTTTCAATGTCCAGACTCACTCACCTCACGCGTTTGTTTCTGTGTCCCGGCTCACTCACCTCTCGCGCTGTTTTCAATGTCCAGGCTCACTCACTTCTCGCGCGTTTTTCTATGTCCCGGCTCACTCACCTCTCGCGCTATTTTCACTGTCACGGCTCACTCACCTCTCGCGCTGTTTTCAATGTCCCGGCTCACTCAACTCCCGCGATGTTTTCACTGTCCCGGCTCACTCACCTCCCGCGCTGTATTCACTGTCCCGGCTCATTCACCTCCCGCGCGGTTGGCAATGACTGGGCTCACTCACCTCTCGCGCTGTTTTCAATGTCCCGGCACACTCACCTCTCGCGCTGTTTTCACTGTCCCGATTCAATCACCTCCTGCGCTGTTTTCAATGTCCCAGCTCACTCACCTCTCGCGCTGTTTTCAATGTCCCGGCTCACTCACATCCCACGCTGTTTTCAATGTCCCGGCTCACTCAGCTCCCGCGCTGTTTTCAATGTCCCGGCTCACACAGCTCCCGCGCACTGTTCAATGTCCCGACTCACTCTCCGCTCACGCTGTATTCAATGGCCCAGCTCTCTCACCTCTCGCTCTGTTTTCACCATCCCGGCTCACTCACATCTCGCGCTGTTTTCACTTTCCCGGCTCACTCACCATCCGCGCTGCTTTCACTGTCTGGGCTCACTCACCTCTCGCGCTGTTTTCAATGTCCTGGCCCACTCACCTCCCGCGCTGTTTTCAATGTCCCGGCTCACTCATCTCCCGCGCTGTTTTCACTGTCACGGCTCATTCTACTCCCGCGCTGTTTTCAATGTCCCGGCTCACTTGCCTCTCGCGCTGCTTTCAATGTCCCGGCTCAGTCACCTCTCGCGCTGTTTTCAATTTCCCGGCTCACTCACCTCCCGCGCTGTTTTCACTGTCCCTGCTTACTCAACTTCCGCGATGTTTTCACTGTCCCGGCTCACTCACCTCCTGTGCCCTTTTCACTGTCCCGGCTCACTCACCTCCCGCGCTGTTTTCAATGACCGGGCTAACTCACCTCTCGCGCTGTTTTCAATGTCCCGGCTCACTCACTCTCGCGCTGTTTTCAATGTCCCGGCTTACTCTCATCTCGCGCTGTTTTCAATGTCCTGGCTCACTCAGCTCCCGCGCTGTTTTCAATGGCCCGGCTCACTCAGCTCCCGCGCTCTGTTCAATGTCCCCGCTCACGCTCCGCTCGCGCTGTATTCAATGTCCCGCGTCACTCAACTCCCGCGCTGTTTTCATTGTCCCGGCTCACTCATCACTGGCGCTGTTTTCACTGTCCCGGCTCACTCACCTCACGCGCTGTTTTAAATGTCCCGGCTCACTCACCTCTCGCGATGTTTTCAATGTCCCGGCTCACTCACCTCCCGCGTTGTTTTCAATGTCCAGGCTCACTCACCTTTCGCGCTATTTTCACTGTCCCGGCTCTCTTGCCTCTCGCGCTGCGTTCAATGTCACGGCTCAGTCGCCTCTAGCGCTGTTTTCAATTTCCCGGCTCACTCACCTCCCGCGCTGTTTTCACTGTCCCGGCTCACTCAGCTCCCGCGCTGTTTTCACTGTCCTGGCTCACTCACCTCTCGCGCTGTTTTCACTCTCCCGGCTCACTCACCTCTAGCGCTGTTTTCAATGTCCCGACTCACTCAGTTCCCGCGCTCTGATTAATGTCCCGGCTCACGCTCCGCTTCCGCTGTTTTCAATGTCCCGGGTCACTCACCTCTCGCTCTATTTTCACTTTCCCGGCTCACTCAACTCCCGCGCTGTTTTCACTGTCCCGGCTCACTCACCTCGCGCGCTGTTTTCACTGTCCCGGCTCACTCCCCTCTCGCGCTGTTTTTAAGGTCCCGGCTCACTCACGTCTCGCGCTGTTTTCACAGTCCCGGCTCACTCACCTCCCGCGCTGTTTTCAATGTCCCGGCTCACTCACCTCTCGCGCGTTTTTCTATGTCCCGGCTCACTCAGCTCCCGCGCTGTTTACACTGTCCCAGCTCACTCAACTCCCACGCGGATTGCACTCTCGCGGCACACTCACTTCCCGCGCTGTTTTGAATGTCCCGGCTCACTCACCTCCCGCGCTGTATTCACTGTCACGGCTCACTCACCACCCGCGCTGTTTTCAATGACCGGGCTCACTCACCTCTCGCGCTGTTTTCAATGTCCCGGCTCACTCACCTCTCGCGCTGTTTTCAATTGCCCGGCTCACTCACATCCCGCGCTGTTTTCAATGTCCAGGCTCACGCACCTCTCGCGCGTTTTACTATGTCCCGGCTCACTCACCTCTCGCGCTATTTTCACTGTCCTGGCTCACTCAGCTTCCGCGCTGTTTTCACTGTCACGGCTCACTCAGCTCCCGCACTGTTTTCACTGTCCCGGCTCACTCACCTCCCGCGCTGTTTTCACTGTCCCGGCTCACTCAACTCTCGCGCTGTTTTCAATGACCCGGCTCAGTCACCTCTCGCGCAGTTTTAACTGTCCCGGCTCATTCAGCTCCCGCGCTCTGTTTAATGTCCCGGCTCACTCTCCACACGCGCTGTTTTCACTGTCTTTGCTCACTCTCCGCTCACGCTGTTTTCACTGTCCCGACTAACTCACCTCTCCCGCTATTTTCACAGCCCTGGCTCCCGCACCTCTGTCGCTGTTTTCACTGTCCCGGCTCACTCACCTCTCGCGCTGTTTTCACTGTCCCGGCTCACTCACCTCTCGCGCTGTTTTCAATGTCCAGACTCACTCACCTCACGCGTTTGTTTCTGTGTCCCGGCTCACTCACCTCTCGCGCTATTTTCAATTTCCCGGCTCACTCAACCCCCGCGATGTTTTCACTGTCCCGGCTCACTCACCTCCCGCGCTGTATTCACTGTCACGGCTCACTCACCTCCCGCGCTGTTTTCAATGACCGGGCTCACTCACCTCTCGCGCTGTTTTCAATGTCCCGGCTCACTCACCCCACGCGCTGCTTTCATTGTCCCGATTCACTCACCTCCTGCCCTGTTTTCAATGTCGTGGATCACTCACCTCTCGCGCTGTTTTCAATGTCGTGGATCACTCACCTCTCGCGCTGTTTTCAATGTCCCGGCTCACTCACATCCCGCGCTGTTTTCATTGTCCCGGTTCACTCACATCCCGCGCTGTTTTCAATGTCCCGGCTCACTCTCCACACGCGCTGTTTTCACTGTCACTGCTCACTCTCCGCTCCCGCTGCTTTCACTGTCCCGACTAACTCACCTCTCCCGCCGTTTTCACTGTCCTGGCTCACGCACCTCCCGCGCTGTTTTCACTGTCCCGGCTCACTCACCTCTCGCGCTGTTTTCAATGTCCATGCTCACTCACCTCACGCGCTGTTTTCAATGTCCAGACTCACTCACCTCACGCGCTTTTTTTCTGTGTCCCGGCTCACTCACCTCTCGCGCTATTTCCACTGCCCCGGATCGCTCTGCGCTGTTTTCACTGTCCCGGCTCACTTGCCTCTCGCGCTGCTTTCAATGTCTCGGCTCACTCACTTCTCAAGCTGTTTTCAATTTCCCGGCTCACTCAACTCCCGCGCTGATTTCACTGTCCCGGTTCACTCAACTCCCGCGATGTTTTCACTGTCCCGGCTCACTCACCTCCCGCGCTGTATTCACTGTCCCGGCTCATTCACCTCCCGCGCGGTTTGCAATGACCGGGCTCACTCACCTCTCGCGCTGTTTTCAATGTCCCGGCACACTCACCTCTCGCGCTGTTTTCACTGTCCCGATTCAATCACCTCCTGCGCTGTTTTCAATGTCCCAGCTCACTCACCTCTCGCGTTGTTTTCAATGTCCCGGCTCACTCACATCCCACGCTGTTTTCAATGTCCCGGCGCACTCAGCTCCCGCGCTGTTTTCAATGTCCCGGCTCACACAGCTCCCGCGCACTGTTCAATGTCCCGACTGACTCTCCGCTCACGCTGTATTCAATGGCCCGGCTCTCTCACCTCTCGCTCTGTTTTCACCATCCCGGCTCACTCACATCTCGCGCTGTTTTCACTTTCCCGGCTCACTCACCATCCGCGCTGCTTTCACTGTCCCGGCTCACTCACCTCTCGCGCTGTTTTCAATGTCCCGGCCCACTCACCTCCCGCGCTGTTTTCAATATCCCGGCTCACTCATCTCACGCGCTGTTTTCACTGTCACGGCTCATTCTACTCCCGCGCTGTTTTCACTGTCCCGGCTCACTTGCCTCTCGCGCTGCTTTCAATGTCCCGGCTCAGTCACCTCTCGCGCTGTTTTCAATTTCCCGGCTCACTCACCTCCCGCGCTGTTTTCACTGTCCCTGCTTACTCAACTTCCGCGATGTTTTCACTGTCCCGGCTCACTCACCTCCTGCGCCGTTTTCACTGTCCCGGCTCACTCACCTCCCGCGCTGTTTTCAATGACCGGGCTAACTCACCTCTCGCGCTGTTTTCAATGTCCCGGCTCACTCACTCTCGCGCTGTTTTCAATGTCCCGGCTTACTCTCATCTCGCGCTGTTTTCAATGTCCTGGCTCACTCAGCTCCCGCGCTGTTTTCAATGGCCCGGCTCACTCAGCTCCCGCGCTCTGTTCAATGTCCCCGCTCACGCTCCGCTCGCGCTGTATTCAATGTCCCGGGTCACTCAACTCCCGCGCTGTTTTCATTGTCCCGGCTCACTCACCACTGGCGCTGTTTTCACTGTCCCGGCTCACTCACTTCTCGCGCTGTTTTTAAAGTCCCGGCTCACTCACCTCACGCGCTGTTTTAAATGTCCCGGCTCACTCACCTCTCGCGATGTTTTCAATGTCCCGGCTCACTCACCTCCCGCGTTGTTTTCAATGTCCAGGCTCACTCACCTTTCGCGCTATTTTCACTGTCCCGGCTCTCTTGCCTCTCGCGCTGCGTTCATTGTCACGGCTCAGTCGCCTCTAGCGCTGTTTTCAATTTCCCGGCTCACTCACCTCCCGCGCTGTTTTCACTGTCCCGGCTCACTCAGCTCCCGCGCTGTTTTCACTGTCCTGGCTCACTCACCTCTCGCGCTGTTTTCACTCTCCCGGCTCACTCACCTCTAGCGCTGTTTTCAATGTCCCGGCTCACTCAGCTTCCGCGCTGTTTTCAATGTCCCGACTCACTCAGTTCCCGCGCTCTGATTAATGTCCCGGCTCACGCTCCGCTTCCGCTGTTTTCAATGGCCGGGTCACTCACCTCTCGCGCTATTTTCACTTTCCCGGCTCACTCAACTCCCACGCTGTTTTCACTGTCCCGGCTCACTCACCTCGCGCGCTGTTTTCACTGTCCCGGCTCACTCCCCTCTCGCGCTGTTTTTAAGGTCCCGGCTCACTCACGTCTCGCGCTGTTTTCACAGTCCCGGCTCACTCACCTCCCGCGCTGTTTTCAATGTCCCGGCTCACTCACCTCTCGCGCGTTTTTCTATGTCTCGGCTCACTCAGCTCCCGCGCTGTTTACACTGTCCCAGCTCACTCAACTCCCACGCGGATTGCACTCTCGCGGCACACTCACTTCCCGCGCTGTTTTGAATGTCCCGGCTCACTCACCTCTCGCGCTGTTTTCAATGTCCCGACTCTCTCACCTCTCGCGCTGTTTTCACTGTCCGGATTCACTCACCTCAATCGCTGTTTTCAGTGTCCCGGCTCACTCACCTCTCGCGCCTTTTTCAATGCCCCGGCTCACTCAGCTCCCGCGCTGTTTTCAATGTCCCGGCTCTCTGAGCACAAGCGATGTTTTCAATGTCCCGGCTCACTCACCTCACGCGCTGTTTTCAATGTCCAGGCTCACTCACTTCTCGCGCGTTTTTCTATGTCCCGGCTCACACACCTCTCGCGCTATTTTCACTGTCCCGGCTCACTCATCTCTCGCGCTGTTTTCAATGTCCCGGCTCACTCACATCCCACGCTGTTTTCAATGTCCCGGCTCACTCAGCTCCCACGCTGTTTTCAATGTCCCGGCTCACACAGCTCCCGCGCACTGTTCAATGTCCCGACTCACTCTCCGCTCACGCTGTATTCAATGGCCCGGGTCACTCACCTCTCGCTCTGTTTTCACCATCCCGGCTCACTCACATCTCGCGCTGTTTTCACTTTCCCGGCTCACTCACCATCCGCGCTGCTTTCACTGTCCCGGCTCACTCACCTCTCGCGCTGTTTTCAATGTCCCGGCCCACTCACCTCCCGCGCTGTTTTCAATGTCCCGGCTCACTCATCTCCCGCGCTGTTTTCACTGTCACGGCTCATTCTACTCCCGCGCTGTTTTCACTGTCCCGGCTCACTTGCCTCTCGCGCTGCTTTCAATGTCCCAGCTCAGTCACCTCTCGCGCTGTTTACAATTTCCCGGCTCACTCACCTCCCGCGCTGTTTTCAACGACCGGGCTAACTCACCTCTCGCGCTGTTTTCAATGTCCCGGCTCACTCACTCTCGCGCTGCTTTCAATGTCCCGGCTCACTCTCATCTCGCGCTGTTTTCAATGTCCCGGCTCACTCAGCTCCCGCGCTGTTTTCAATGTCCCGGCTCACTCAGCTCCCGCGCTCTGTTCAATGTCCCGGCTCACGCTCCGCTCGCGCTGTATTCAATGTCCCGGGTCACTCAACTCCCGCGCTGTTTTCATTGTCCCGGCTCACTCACCACTGGCGCTGTTTTCACTGTCCCGGCTCACTCACTTGTCGCGCTGTTTTTAAAGTCCCGGCTCACTCACCTCACGCGCTGTTTTAAATGTCCCGGCTCACTCACCTCTCGCGATGTTTTCAATGTCCCGGCTCACTCACCTCCCGCGCTGTTTTCAATGTCCAGGCTCACTCACCTTTCGCGCTATTTTCACTGTCCCGGCTCTCTTGCCTGTCGCGCTGCTTTTAATGTCACGGCTCAGTCGCCTCTAGCGCTGTTTTCACTGTCCCGGCTCACTCAGCTCCCGAGCTGTTTTCACTGTCCTGGCTCACTCACCTCTCGCGCTGTTTTCACTCTCCCGGCTCACTCACCTCTCGCGCTGTTTTCAATGTCCCGGCTCACTCACCTCTCGTGCTGTTTTCAATGTCCCGGCTCACTCATCTCCCGCGCTGTTTTCAATGTCCCGACTCACTCAGCTCCCGCGCTCTGTTTAATGTCCCGGCTCACGCGCCGCTCCCGCTGTTTTCAATGTCCCGGGTCACTCACCTCTCGCGCTATTTTCACTTTCCTGGCTCACTCAACTCCCGCGCTGTTTTCACTGTCCCGGCTCACTCACCTCTCGCGCTGTTTTCACTGTTCCGGCTCACTCCCCTCTCGCGCTGTTATCAATGTCCCGGCTCACTCACCTCTCGCGCGTTTTTCTATGTCCCGGCTCACTCAGCTCCCGCGCTGTTTTCACTGTCCCGGCTCACTCACTTCTCGCGCTGTTTTTAAAGTCCCGGCTCACTCACCTCACGCGCTGTTTTAAATGTCCCGGCTCACTCACCTTTCGCGCTATTTTCACTGTCCCGGCTCTCTTGCCTCTCGCGCTGCGTTCAATGTCACGGCTCAGTCGCCTCTCGCGCTGTTTTCAATTTCCCGGCTCACTCACCTCCCGCGCTGTTTTCACTGTCTCGGCTCATTTAGCTCCCGCGCTGTTTTCACTGTCCTGGCTCACTCACCTCTCGCGCTGTTTTCACTCTCCCGGCTCACTCACCTCTCGCGCTGTTTTCAATGTCCCGGTTCACTCACCTCCTGCGCTGTTTTCAATGTCCCGGCTCATTCACCTCTAGCGCTGTTTTCAATGTCCCGGCTCACTCAGCTCCCGCGCTCTGTTTAATGTCCCGGCTCACGCTCCGCTCCCGCTGTTTTCAATGTCCCGGGTCACTCACCTCTCGCGCTATTTTCACTTTCCCGGCTCACTCAACTCCCGCGCTGTTTTCACTGTCCCGGCTCACTCACCTCGCGCGCTGTTTTCACTGTCCCGGCTCACTCCCCTCTTGCGCTGTTTTTAAGGTCCCGGCTCACTCACCTCTCGCGCTGTTTTCAATGTCCCGGCTCACTCACCTTTCGCGCTATTTTCACTGTCCCGGCTCTCTTGCCTGTCGCGCTGCTTTTAATGTCACGGCTCAGTCGCCTCTAGCGCTGTTTTCACTGTCCCGGCTCACTCAGCTCCCGAGCTGTTTTCACTGTCCTGGCTCACTCACCTCTCGCGCTGTTTTCACTCTCCCGGCTCACTCACCTCTCGCGCTGTTTTCAATGTCCCGGCTCACTCACCTCTCGTGCTGTTTTCAATGTCCCGGCTCACTCATCTCCCGCGCTGTTTTCAATGTCCCGACTCACTCAGCTCCCGCGCTCTGTTTAATGTCCCGGCTCACGCGCCGCTCCCGCTGTTTTCAATGTCCCGGGTCACTTACCTCTCGCGCTATTTTCACTTTCCTGGCTCACTCAACTCCCGCGCTGTTTTCACTGTCCCGGCTCACTCACCTCTCGCGCTGTTTTCACTGTTCCGGCTCACTCCCCTCTCGCGCTGTTATCAATGTCCCGGCTCACTCACCTCTCGCGCGTTTTTCTATGTCCCGGCTCACTCAGCTCCCGCGCTGTTTTCACTGTCCCGGCTCACTCACTTCTCGCGCTGTTTTTAAAGTCCCGGCTCACTCACCTCACGCGCTGTTTTAAATGTCCCGGCTCACTCACCTTTCGCGCTATTTTCACTGTCCCGGCTCTCTTGCCTCTCGCGCTGCGTTCAATGTCACGGCTCAGTCGCCTCTCGCGCTGTTTTCAATTTCCCGGCTCACTCACCTCCCGCGCTGTTTTCACTGTCTCGGCTCATTTAGCTCCCGCGCTGTTTTCACTGTCCTGGCTCACTCACCTCTCGCGCTGTTTTCACTCTCCCGGCTCACTCACCTCTCGCGCTGTTTTCAATGTCCCGGTTCACTCACCTCCTGCGCTGTTTTCAATGTCCCGGCTCATTCACCTCTAGCGCTGTTTTCAATGTCCCGGCTCACTCAGCTCCCGCGCTCTGTTTAATGTCCCGGCTCACGCTCCGCTCCCGCTGTTTTCAATGTCCCGGGTCACTCACCTCTCGCGCTATTTTCACTTTCCCGGCTCACTCAACTCCCGCGCTGTTTTCACTGTCCCGGCTCACTCACCTCGCGCGCTGTTTTCACTGTCCCGGCTCACTCCCCTCTTGCGCTGTTTTTAAGGTCCCGGCTCACTCACGTCTCGCGCTGTTTTCACAGTCCCGGCTCACTCACCTCCCGCGCTGTTTTCAAGTCCCGGCTCACTCACCTCTCGCGCGGTTTACTCTGTCCCAGCTCACTCAACTCCCACGCGGATTGCACTCTCGCGGCACACTCACTTCCCGCGCTGTTTTGAATGTCCCGGCTCACTCACCTCTCGCGCTGTTTTCAATGTCCCGACTCTCTCACCTCTCGCGCTATTTTCACTGTCCCGATTCACTCACCTCAATCGCTGTTTTCAGTGTCCCGGCTCACTCACCTCTCGCGCCTTTTTCAATGCCCCGGCTCACTCAGCTCCCGCGCTGTTTTCAATGTCCCGGCTCTCTGAGCACAAGCGATGTTTTCAATGTCCCGGCTCACTCACCTCACGCGCTGTTTTCAATGTCCAGGCTCACTCACTTCTCGCGCGTTTTTCTATGTCCCGGCTCACTCACCTCTCGCGCTATTTTCACTGTCACGGCTCACTCACCTCTCGCGCTGTTTTCAATGTCCCGGCTCACTCAACTCCCGCGATGTTTTCACTGTCCCGGCTCACTCACCTCCCGCGCTGTATTCACTGTCCCGGCTCATTCACCTCCCGCGCGGTTGGCAATGACTGGGCTCACTCACCTCTCGCGCTGTTTTCAATGTCCCGGCACACTCACCTCTCGCGCTGTTTTCACTGTCCCGATTCAATCACCTCCTGCGCTGTTTTCAATGTCCCAGCTCACTCACCTCTCGCGCTGTTTTCAATGTCCCGGCTCACTCACATCCCACGCTGTTTTCAATGTCCCGGCTCACTCAGCTCCCGCGCTGTTTTCAATGTCCCGGCTCACACAGCTCCCGCGCACTGTTCAATGTCCCGACTCACTCTCCGCTCACGCTGTATTCAATGGCCCAGCTCTCTCACCTCTCGCTCTGTTTTCACCATCCCGGCTCACTCACATCTCGCGCTGTTTTCACTTTCCCGGCTCACTCACCATCCGCGCTGCTTTCACTGTCTGGGCTCACTCACCTCTCGCGCTGTTTTCAATGTCCTGGCCCACTCACCTCCCGCGCTGTTTTCAATGTCCCGGCTCACTCATCTCCCGCGCTGTTTTCACTGTCACGGCTCATTCTACTCCCGCGCTGTTTTCAATGTCCCGGCTCACTTGCCTCTCGCGCTGCTTTCAATGTCCCGGCTCAGTCACCTCTCGCGCTGTTTTCAATTTCCCGGCTCACTCACCTCCCGCGCTGTTTTCACTGTCCCTGCTTACTCAACTTCCGCGATGTTTTCACTGTCCCGGCTCACTCACCTCCTGTGCCCTTTTCACTGTCCCGGCTCACTCACCTCCCGCGCTGTTTTCAATGACCGGGCTAACTCACCTCTCGCGCTGTTTTCAATGTCCCGGCTCACTCACTCTCGCGCTGTTTTCAATGTCCCGGCTTACTCTCATCTCGCGCTGTTTTCAATGTCCTGGCTCACTCAGCTCCCGCGCTGTTTTCAATGGCCCGGCTCACTCAGCTCCCGCGCTCTGTTCAATGTCCCCGCTCACGCTCCGCTCGCGCTGTATTCAATGTCCCGCGTCACTCAACTCCCGCGCTGTTTTCATTGTCCCGGCTCACTCATCACTGGCGCTGTTTTCACTGTCCCGGCTCACTCACCTCACGCGCTGTTTTAAATGTCCCGGCTCACTCACCTCTCGCGATGTTTTCAATGTCCCGGCTCACTCACCTCCCGCGTTGTTTTCAATGTCCAGGCTCACTCACCTTTCGCGCTATTTTCACTGTCCCGGCTCTCTTGCCTCTCGCGCTGCGTTCAATGTCACGGCTCAGTCGCCTCTAGCGCTGTTTTCAATTTCCCGGCTCACTCACCTCCCGCGCTGTTTTCACTGTCCCGGCTCACTCAGCTCCCGCGCTGTTTTCACTGTCCTGGCTCACTCACCTCTCGCGCTGTTTTCACTCTCCCGGCTCACTCACCTCTAGCGCTGTTTTCAATGTCCCGACTCACTCAGTTCCCGCGCTCTGATTAATGTCCCGGCTCACGCTCCGCTTCCGCTGTTTTCAATGTCCCGGGTCACTCACCTCTCGCTCTATTTTCACTTTCCCGGCTCACTCAACTCCCGCGCTGTTTTCACTGTCCCGGCTCACTCACCTCGCGCGCTGTTTTCACTGTCCCGGCTCACTCCCCTCTCGCGCTGTTTTTAAGGTCCCGGCTCACTCACGTCTCGCGCTGTTTTCACAGTCCCGGCTCACTCACCTCCCGCGCTGTTTTCAATGTCCCGGCTCACTCACCTCTCGCGCGTTTTTCTATGTCCCGGCTCACTCAGCTCCCGCGCTGTTTACACTGTCCCAGCTCACTCAACTCCCACGCGGATTGCACTCTCGCGGCACACTCACTTCCCGCGCTGTTTTGAATGTCCCGGCTCACTCACCTCTCGCGCTGTTTTCAATGTCCCGACTCTCTCACCTCTCGCGCTGTTTTCACTGTCCCGATTCACTCACCTCAATCGCTGTTTTCAGTGTCCCGGCTCACTCACCTCTCGCGCCTTTTTCAATGCCCCGGCTCACTCAGCTCCCGCGCTGTTTTCAATGTCCCCGCTCTCTGAGCACAAGCGATGTTTTCAATGTCCCGGCTCACTCACCTCACGCACTGTTTTCAATGTCCAGGCTCACTCACTTCTCGCGCGTTTTTCTATGTCCCGGCTCACTCACCTCTCGCGCTATTTTCACTGTCCCGGCTCACTCATCTCTCGCGCTGTTTTCAATGTCCCGGCTCACTCACATCCCACGCTGTTTTCAATGTCCCGGCTCACACAGCTCCCGCGCACTGTTCAATGTCCCGACTCATTCTCCGCTCACGCTGTATTCAATGGCCCGGGTCACTCACCTCTCGCTCTGTTTTCACCATCCCGGGTCACTCACATCTCGCGCTGTTTTCACTTTCCCGGCTCACTCACCATCCGCGCTGCTTTCACTGTCCCGGCTCACTCACCTCTCGCGCTGTTTTCAATGTCCCGGCCCACTCACCTCCCGCGCTGTTTTCAATGTCCCGGCTCACTCATCTCCCGCGCTGTTTTCACTGTCACGGCTCATTCTACTCCCGCGCTGTTTTCACTGTCCCGGCTCACTTGCCTCTCGCGCTGCTTTCAATGTCCCGGCTCAGTCACCTCTCGCGCTGTTTACAATTTCCCGGCTCACTCACCTCCCGCGCTGTTTTCACTGTCCCGGCATACTCAACTTCCGCGATGTTTTCACTGTCCCGGCTCACTCACCTCCTGCGCTATTTTCACTGTCCCGGCTCACTCACCTCCCGCGCTGTTTTCAATGACCGGGCTAACTCACCTCTCGCGCTGTTTTCAATCTCCCGGCTCACTCACTCTCGCGCTGTTTTCAATGTCCCGGCTCACTCTCATCTCGCGCTGTTTTCAATGTCCCGGCTCACTCAGCTCCCGCGCTGTTTTCAATGTCCCGGCTCACTCAGCTCCCGCGCTCTGTTCAATGTCCCGGCTCACGCTCCGCTCGCGCTGTATTCAATGTCCCGGGTCACTCAACTCCCGCGCTGTTTTCATTGTCCCGGCTCACTCACCACTGGCGCTGTTTTCACTGTCCCGGCTCACTCACTTGTCGCGCTGTTTTTAAAGTCCCGGCTCACTCACCTCACGCGCTGTTTTAAATGTTCCGGCTCACTCACCACTCGCGATGTTTTCAATGTCCGGGCTCACTCACCTCCCGCGCTGTTTTCAATGTCCAGGCTCACTCACCTTTCGCGCTATTTTCACTGTCCCGGCTCTCTTGCCTGTCGCGCTGCTTTCAATGTCACGGCTCAGTCGCCTCTCGCGCTGTTTTCACTGTCCCGGCTCACTCAGCTCCCGCGCTGTTTTCACTGTCCAAGCACTCTTGCCTCTCGCGCTGCTTTCAATGTTACGGCTCACTCGCCTCGCGCGCTGTTTTCAATTTCCCGGCTCACTCACCTCCCGCGCTGTCTTCACTGTCCCGGCTCACTCAGCTCCCGCGCTGTTTTCACTGTCCCGGCTCACTCTCCTCCCACGCTGTTTTCACTGTCCCTGCTCACTCACCTCTCGTGCGTTTTTCTATGTCCCGCCTCACTCAGCTCTCGCGCTGTTTTCACTGTCCCGGCCCACTCACCTCCCGCGCTGTTTTCACTGTCCCGGCTCACTCACCTCCCACGCTGTTTTGAATGTCCCGGCTCACTCACCTCGCGCGCTGTTTTCAATGTCCCGGCTCACTCACCTCCTGCGCTGTTTTCAATGTCCCGGATCATTCACCTCTAGCTCTGTTTTCAATGTCCCGGCTCACTCAGCTCGCGCGCTGTTTTCAATGTCCCGACTCACTCAGCTCCCGCGCTCTGTTTAATGTCCCGGCTCACGCTCCGCTCCCGCTGTTTTCAATGTCCCGGGTCACTCACCTCTCGCGCTATTTTCACTTTCCCGGCTCACTCAACTCCCGCGCTGTTTTCACTGTCCCGGCTCACTAACCTCTCGCGCTGTTTTCACTGTCCCGGCTCACTCCCCTCTCACGCTGTTTTCAATGTCCCGGCTCACTCACCTCTCGCGCGTTTTTCTATGTCCCGGCTCACTCAGCTCCCGCGCTGTTTACACTGTCCCAGCTCACTCAACTCCCACGCGGTTTGCACTCTCGCGGCACACTCATTTCCCGCGTTTTTTGAATGTCCCGGTTCACTCACCTCTCGCGCTGTTTTCAATGTCCCGACTCTCTCACCTCTCGCGCTGTTTTCACTGTCCCGATTCACTCACCTGAATCGCTGTTTTCAGTGTCCCGGCTCACTCACCTCTCGCGCTTTTTTCAATGCCCCGGCTCACTCAGCTCCCGCGCTGTTTTCAATGTCTCGGCTCTCTGAGCACAAGCGATGTTTTCAATGTCCCGGCTCACTCACCTCACGCGCTGTTTTCAATGTCCAGGCTCACTCACTTCTCGCGCGTTTTTCTATGTCCCGGCTCACTCACCTCTCGCGCTATTTTCACTGTCCCGGCTCACTCAGCTCCCGCGCTGTTTTCACTGTCCAAGCACTCTTGCCTCTCGCGCTGCTTTCAATGTTACGGCTCACTCGCCTCGCGCGCTGTTTTCAATTTCCCGGCTCACTCACCTCCCGCGCTGTCTTCACTGTCCCGGCTCACTCAGCTCCCGCGCTGTTTTCACTGTCCCGGCTCACTCTCCTCCCACGCTGTTTTCACTGTCCCTGCTCACTCACCTCTCGTGCGTTTTTCTATGTCCCGCCTCACTCAGCTCTCGCGCTGTTTTCACTGTCCCGGCCCACTCACCTCCCGCGCTGTTTTCACTGTCCCGGCTCACTCACCTCCCACGCTGTTTTGAATGTCCCGGCTCACTCACCTCGCGCGCTGTTTTCAATGTCCCGGGTCACTCACCTCTCGCGCTGTTTTTACTGTCCCGATTCACTCACCTCAATCGCTGTTTTCAATGTCCCGGCTCACTCTCCTATCGCGCTGTTTTCAATGTCCCGGCTCACTCACCTCCCGCGCTGTTTTGGATGCCCCGGCTCACTCAGCTCCCGCGCTGTTTTCAATGTCCCGGCTCTCTGAGCTCGCGCGCTGTTTTCACTGTCCCGGCTCACTCAGCTCTTGTGCTCTATCCAATGTCCCGGCTCACTCTCCACTCACGCTGTTTTCACTGTCACGGCTGAGGCTCAGCTCGCGCTATTTTCACTGTCCCGGCTCATTCACCTCTCGCGCTGTTTTCACCGTTCCGGCTCACTCACCTCTCGCGCTGTTTTCAATATCCCGGCTCACACAACTCTCGCGCTGTTTTCACTGTCCCAGCTCACTCACCTCGCGCTGTTTTCATTGTCCCGGCTCACTCTCCTCTCGTGCTGTTTTCACTGTTCCGGCTCACTCACTCTCGCGCTGTTTTCACTGTACCGATTCACTCACCTCCTGCGCTGTTTTCAATGTCCCGGCTCACTCACCTCTCGCGCTGTTTTCAATGTCCCGGCTCACTCTCATCTCACGCTGTTTTCAATGACCCGGCTCACTCAGCTCCCGCGCTGTTTTCAATGTCCCGGCTCACTCAGCTCTGGCGCTGTTTTCACTGTCTCGGCTCACTCACTTCTCGCGCTGTTTTTAAAGTCCAGGCACACTCAGCTCCCGCGCTGTTTTAAATGTCCTGGCTCACTCACCTCTCGCGCTGTTTTCACTGTCCCGGCTCTCTTGCCTCTCGCGCTGCTTTCAATGCCACGGCTCAGTCGCCTCTCGCGCTGTTTTCAATTTCCCGGCTCACTCACCTCCCGCGCTGTTTTCCCTGTCCCGGCTCACTCAGCTCCCGCGCTGTTTTCACTGTCCTGGCTCACTCCCCTCTCGCGCAGTTTTCACTGTCGCGGCTCACTCACCTCCTGCGCTGTTTTCAATGTCCCGGCTCATTCACCTCTCGCGCTGTTTTCAATGTCCCGGCTCACTCAGCTCCCGCGCTGTTTTGAATGCCCCGGCTCACCCAGCTCCCGCTCTGTTTTCAATGTCCCGACTCTCTGAGCTCTCGCGCTGTTTTCACTGTCCCGGCTCACTCAGCTCCTGTGCTCTTTTCAATGTCCCGGCTTGTCACGGCTCAGGCTCAGCTCGCGCTATTTTCACTGTCCCGGCTCATTCACCTCTCGCGCTGTTTTCACCGTTCCGGCTCACTCACCTCTCGCGCTGTTTTCAATGTCCCGGCTCACACAACTCTCGCGCTGTTTTCACTGTCCCAGCTCACTCACCTCTCGCGCTGTTTTCATTGTCCCGGCTCACTCACCTCTCGTGCTGTTTTCACTGTTCCGGCTCACTCACTCTCGCGCTGTTTTCACTGTACCGATTCACTCACCTCCTGCGCTGTTTTCAATGTCCCGGCTCACTCACCTCTCGCGCTGTTGTCAATGTCCCGGCTCACTCTCATCTCGCGCTGTTTTCAATGTCCCGGCTCACTCAGCTCCCGCGCTGTTTTCAATGTCCCGGCTCACTCAGCTCCCGCGCTCTGTTCAATGTCCCGGCTCACGCTCCGCTCGCGCTGTATTCAATGTCCCGGGTCACTCAACTCCCGCGCTGTTTTCATTGTCCCGGCTCACTCACCTCTGGCGCTGTTTTCACTGTCCCGGCTTACTCACTTCTCGCGCTGTTTTTAAAGTACCGGCTCACTCACCTCCCGCGCTGTTTTAAATGTCCCGGCTCACTCACCTCTCGCGCTGTTTTCAATGTCCCGGCTCACTCGCCTCCCGCGCTGTTTTCAATTTCCCGGCTCACTCACCTCCCGCGCTATTTTCACTGTCCCGGCTCACTCAGCTCCCGCGCTGTTTTCACTGTCCCGGCTCACTCACCTCTCGCGCTGTTTTCAATGTCCCGGCTCACTCACCTCCTGCGCTGTTTTCAGTGTCCCGGCTCATTCACCTCTCGCGCTGTTTTCAATGTCCCGGCTCACTCAGCTCCCTCGCTGTTTTCAATGTCCCGACTCACTCAGCTCCCGCGCTCTGTTTAATGTCCCGGCTCACGCTCCGCTCCCGCTGTTTCTAATGTCCCGGGTCACTCACCTCTCGCGCTATTTTCACTTTCCTGGCTCACTCAACTCCCGCGCTGTTTTCACTGTCCCGGTTCACTCACCACTCGCGCTGTTTTCACAATCCCGGCTCACTCCCCTCTCGCGCTGTTTTTAATGTCCCGGCTCACTCACGTCTCGCGCTGTTTTCACAGTCCCGGCTCACTCACCTCCCGCGCTGTTTTCAATGTCCCGGCTCATTCACCTCTCGCGCGTGTTTCTATGTCCCGGCTCACTCAGCTCCCGCGCTGTTTACACTGTCCCAGCTCACTCAACTCCCGCGCGGTTTGCACTGTCGCGGCACACTCACTTCCCGCACTGTTTTGAATGTCCCGGCTCACTAAACTCTCGCGCTGTTTTCAATGTCCCGACTCTCTCACCTCTCGCGCTGTTTTCACTGTCCCGATTCAATCACCTCAATCGCTGTTTTCAGTGTCCCGGCTCACTCACCGCTCGCACTTTTTTCAATGCCCCAGCTCACTCAGCTCCCGCGCTGTTTTCAATGTCCCGGCTCTCTGAGCACAAGCGATGTTTTCAATGTCCCGGCTCACTCACCTCACGCGCTGTTTTCAATGTCCAGGCTCACTCACTTCCCGCGCGTTTTTCTATGTCCCGGCACACTCACCTCTCGCGCTATTTTTACTGTCCCGGCTCACTCAGCTCCCGCGCTGTTTTCACTGTCCCAGCACTCTTGCCTCTCGCGCTGCTTTCAATGTAACGGCTCACTCGCTTCGCGCGCTGTTTTCAATTTCCCGGCTCACTCACCTCCCGCGCTGTCTTCACTGTCCCGGCTCACTCAGCTCCCGCGCTGTTTTCACTGTCCCGGCTCACTCTCCTCCCACGCTGTTTTCACTCTCCCGGCTCACTCACCTCTCGCGCTGTTTTCAATGTCCCGGCTCACTCAGCTCTTGTGCTCTTTCCAATGTCCCGGCTCACTCTCCACTCACGCTGTTTTCACTGTCACGGCTGAGGCTCAGCTCGCGCTATTTTCACTGTCCCGGCTCACTCACCTCCCACGCTGTTTTGAATGTCCCGGGTCACTCACCTCGCGCGCTGTTTTCAATGTCCCGGGTCACTCACCTCTCGCGCTGTTTTTACTGTCCCGATTCACTCACCTCAATCGCTGTTTTCAATGTCCCGGCTCACTCTCCTATCGCGCTGTTTTCAATGTCCCGGCTCACTCACCTCCCGCGCTGTTTTGGATGCCCCGGCTCACACAGCTCCCGCGCTGTTTTCAATGTCCCGGCTCTCTGAGCTCGCGCGCTGTTTTCACTGTCCCGGCTCACTCAGCTCTTGTGCTCTTTCCAATGTCACGGCTCACTCTCCACTCACGCTGTTTTCACTGTCACGGCTGAGGCTCAGCTCGCGCTATTTTCACTGTCCCGGCTCATTCACCTCTCGCGCTGTTTTCACCGTTCCGGCTCTCTCACCTCTCGCGCTGTTTTCAATATCCCGGCTCACACAACTCTCGCGCTGTTTTCACTGTCCCAGCTCACTCACCTCGCGCTGTTTTCATTGTCCCGGCTCACTCACCTCTCGTGCTGTTTTCACTGTTCCGGCTCACTCACTCTCGCGCTGTTTTCACTGTACCGATTCACTCACCTCCTGCGCTGTTTTCAATGTCCCGGCTCACTCACCTCTCGCGCTTTTTTCAATGTCCCGGCTCACTCTCATCTCACGCTGTTTTCAATGTCCCGGCTCACTCAGCTCCCGCGCTGTTTTCAATGTCCCGGCTCACTCAGCTCTGGCGCTGTTTTCACTGTCTCGGCTCACTCACTTCTCGCGCTGTTTTTAAAGTCCCGGCACACTCAGCTCCCGCGCTGTTTTAAATGTCCCGGCTCACTCACCTCTCGCGCTGTTTTCAATGTCCCGGCTCACTCACCTCTCGCGCTGTTTTCAATGTCCAGGCTCACTCAACTTTCGCGCTATTTTCACTGTCCCGGCTCTCTTGCCTCTCGCGCTGCTTTCAATGTCACGGCTCAGTCGCCTCTCGCGCTGTTTTCAATTTCCCGGCTCACTCACATCCCGCGCTGTTTTCCCTGTCCCGGCTCACTCAGCTCCCGCGCTGTTTTCACTGTCCTGGCTCACTCACCTCTCGCGCAGTTTTCACTGTCGCGGCTCACTCACCTCTCGCGCTGTTTTCAATGTCCCGGCTCACTCACCTCCTGCGCTGTTTTCAATGTCCCGGCTCATTCACCTCTCGCGCTGTTTTCAATGTCCCGGCTCACTCAGCTCCCGCGCTGTTTTGAATACCCCGGCTCACCCAGCTCCCGCGCTGTTTTCAATGTCCCGACTCTCTGAGCTCCCGCGCTGTTTTCACTCTCCCGGCTCACTCAGCTCCTGTTCTCTTTTCAATGTCCCAGCTTGTCACGGCTCAGGCTCAGCTCGCGCTATTTTCACTGTCCCGGCTCACACAACTCTCGCGCTGTTTTCACTGTCCCAGCTCACTCACCTCTCGCGCTGTTTTCATTGTCCCGGCTCACTCACCTCTCGTGCTGTTTTCACTGTTCCGGCTCCCTCACTCTCGCGCTGTTTTCACTGTACCGATTCACTCACCTCCTGCGCTGTTTTCAATGTCCCGGCTCACTCACCTCTCGCGCTGTTTTCAATGTCCCGGCTCACTCAGCTCCCGCGCTGTTTTCAATGTCCCGGCTCACTCAGCTCCCGCGCTCTGTTCAATGTCCCGGCTCACGCTCCGCTCGCGCTGTATTCAATGTCCCGGGTCACTCAACTCCCGCGCTGTTTTCATTGTCCCGGCTCACTCACCTCTGGCGCTGTTTTCACTGTCCCGGCTCACTCACTTCTCGCGCTGTTTTTAAAGTACCGGCTCACTCACCTCCCGCGCTGTTTTAAATGTCCCGGCTCACTCACCTCTCGCGCTGTTTTCAATGTCCCGGCTCACTCGCCTCCCGCGCTGTTTTCAATGTCCAGGCTCACTCACCTTTCGCGCTATTTTCACTGTCCCGGCTCTCTTGCCTCTCGTGCTGCTTTCAATGTCACGGCTCAGTCGCCTCTCGCGCTGTTTTCAATTTCCCGGCTCACTCACCTCCCGCGCTGTTTTCACTGTCCCGGCTCACTCACCTCTCGCGCTGTTTTCAATGTCCCGGCTCACTCACCTCCTGCTCTGTTTTCAATGTCCCGGCTCATTCACCTCTCGCGCTGTTTTCAATGTCCCGGCTCACTCAGCTCCCGCGCTGTTTTCAATGTCCCGACTCACTCAGCTCCCGCTCTCTGTTTAATATCCCGGCTCACGCTCCGCTCCCGCTGTTTTTAATGTCCCGGGTCACTCACTACTCGCGCTATTTTCACTTTCCTGGCTCACTCAACTCCCGCGCTGTTTTCACTGTCCCGGTTCACTCACCTCTCGCGCTGTTTTCACAATCCCGGCTCACTCCCCTCTCGCGCTGTTTTTAATGTCCCGGCTCAATCACGTCTCGCGCTGTTTTCACAGTCCCGGCTCACTCACCTCCCGCGCTGTTTTCAATGTCCCGGCTCATTCACCTCTCGCGCGTGTTTCTATGTCCCGGCTCACTCAGCTCCCGCGCTGTTTACACTGTCCCAGCTCACTCAACTCCCGCGCGGTTTGCACTGTCGCGGCACACTCACTTCCCGCACTGTTTTGAATGTCCCGGCTCACTCACCTCTCGCGCTGTTTTCAATGTCCCGACACTCTCACCTCTCGCGCTGTTTTCACTGTCCCGATTCAATCACCTCAATCGCTGTTTTCAGTGTCCCGGCTCACTCACCGCTCGCACTTTTTTCAATGCCCCGGCTCACTCAGCTCCCGCGCTGTTTTCAATGTCCCGGCTCTCTGAGCACAAGCGATGTTTTCAATGTCCCGGCTCACTCACCTCACGCGCTGTTTTCAATGTCCAGGCTCACTCACTTCTCGCGCGTTTTTCTATGTCCCGGCTCACTCACCTCTCGCGCTATTTTCACTGTCCCGGCTCACTCAGCTCCCGCGCTGTTTTCACTGTCCCAGCACTCTTGCCTCTCGCGCTGCTTTCAATGTAACGGCTCACTCGCCTCGCGCGCTGTTTTCAATTTCCCGGCTCACTCACCTCCCGCGCTGTCTTCACTGTCCCGGCTCACTCAGCTCCCGCGCTGTTTTCACTGTCCCGGCTCACTCTCCTCCCACGCTGTTTTCACTGTCCCGGCTCACTCACCTCTCGAGCTGTTTTCAATGTTCCGGCTCACTCAGCTTCCGCGCTCTGTTTAATGTCCCGGCTCACGCTCCGCTCTCGCTGTTTTCAATGTCCCGGGTCACTCACCTCTCGCGCTGTTTTCAGAGTCCCGGCTCACTCACCTCTCGCGCTGTTTTCACTTTCCCGGCTCACTCAACGCCTGCGCTGTTTTCACTGTCCCGGCTCACTCACCTCTCTCGCTGTTTTCACTGTCCCGGCTCACTCAGCTCTCGCGCTGTTTTTAATGTCCCGGCTCACTCACCTCTCGCGCTGTTTTCACAGTCCCGGCTTACTCACCTCCCGCGCTGTTTTCAATGTCCCGGCTCACTCACCTCTCGCGCGTTTTTCTATGTCCCGGCTCACTCAGCTCCCGCGCTGTTTTCACTGTCCGGGCTCACTCACCTCCCGCGCTGTTTTCACTTTCCCGGCTCACTCACCTCCCACGCTGTTTTGAATGTCCCGGCTCACTCACCTCTCGCGCTGTTTTCAATGTCCCGGCTCACTCACCTCTCGCGCTGTTTTCACTGTCCCGATTCACTCACCTCAATCGCTGTTTTCAATGTCCCGGCTCACTCTCCTCTCGCGCTGTTTTCAATGTCCCGGGTCACTCACCTCCCGCGCTGTTTTGAATGCCCCGGCTCACTCAGCTCCCGCGCTGTTTTCAATGTCCCGGCTCTCTGAGCTCCCGCGCTGTTTTCACTGTCCCGGCTCACTCAGCTCCCGTGCTCTTTTCAATGTCCCGGCTCACTCTCCACTCACGCTGTTTTCACTGTCACGGCTCACGCTCAGCTCCCGCTATTTTCACTGTCCCGGCTCATTCACCTCTCGCGCTGTTTTCATTGTCCCGGCTCACTCACCTCTCGCGCTGTTTTCAATGTCCCGGCTCATTCACCTCTCGCGCTGTTTTCATTGTCCCGGCTCACTCACCTCTCGCGCTGTTTTCAATGTCCTGGCTCACTCAGCTCCCGCGCTGTTTTCACTGTCCCAGCACTCTTGCCTCTCGCTCTGCTTTCAATGTAACGGCTCACTCGCCTCGCGCGCTGTTTTCAATTTCCCGGCTCACTCACCTCCCGCGCTGTCTTCACTGTCCCGGCTCACTCAGCTCCCGCGCTGTTTTCACTGTCCCGGCTCACTCTCCTCCCACGCTGTTTTCACTGTCCCGGCTCACTCACCTCTCGAGCTGTTTTCAATGTTCCGGCTCACTCAGCTTCCGCGCTCTGTTTAATGTCCCGGCTCACGCTCCGCTCTCGCTGTTTTCAATGTCCCGGGTCACTCACCTCTCGCGCTGTTTTCAGAGTCCCGGCTCACTCACCTCTCGCGCTGTTTTCACTTTCCCGGCTCACTCAACGCCTGCGCTGTTTTCACTGTCCCGGCTCACTCACCTCTCTCGCTGTTTTCACTGTCCCGGCTCACTCAGCTCTCGCGCTGTTTTTAATGTCCCGGCTCACTCACCTCTCGCGCTGTTTTCACAGTCCCGGCTTACTCACCTCCCGCGCTGTTTTCAATGTCCCGGCTCACTCACCTCTCGCGCGTTTTTCTATGTCCCGGCTCACTCAGCTCCCGCGCTGTTTTCACTGTCCGGGCTCACTCACCTCCCGCGCTGTTTTCATTTTCCCGGCTCACTCACCTCCCACGCTGTTTTGAATGTCCCGGCTCACTAACCTCTCGCGCTGTTTTCAATGTCCCGGCTCACTCACCTCTCGCGCTGTTTTCACTGTCCCGATTCACTCACCTCAATCGCTGTTTTCAATGTCCCGGCTCACTCTCCTCTCGCGCTGTTTTCAATGTCCCGGCTCACTCACCTCCCGCGCTGTTTTGAATGCCCCGGCTCACTCAGCTCCCGCGCTGTTTTCAATGTCCCGGCTCTCTGAGCTCCCGCGCTGTTTTCACTGTCCCGGCTCACTCAGCTCCCGTGCTCTTTTCAATGTCCCGGCTCACTCTCCACTCACGCTGTTTTCACTGTCACGGCTCACGCTCAGCTCCCGCTATTTTCACTGTCCCGGCTCATTCACCTCTCGCGCTGTTTTCATTGTCCCGGCTCACTCACCTCTCGCGCTGTTTTCAATGTCCTGGCTCACTCACCTCTCGCGCTGTTGTCACTGTCCCGATTCACTCACCTCCTGCGCTGTTTCCAATGTCCCGGCTCATTCACCTCTCGCGCTGTTTTCAATGTGCCGGCTCACTCAGCTCCCGCGCTGTTTTCAATGTCCCGGCTCACTCAGCTTCCGCGCTCTGTTTAATGTCCCGGCTCACGCTCCGCTCGCGCTGTTTTCAATGTCCCGGGTCACTCACCTCTCGCGCTGTTTTCACAGTCCCGGCTCACTCACCTCTCGCGCTGTTTTCACTTTCCCGGCTCTCTCAACTCCTGCGCTGTTTTCACTGTCCCGGCTCACTCAGCTCTCGCGCTGTTTTCTAGTCCCGGCTCACTCACCTCCCGCGCTGTTTTCACTGTCCCGGCTCACTCACCTCCCACGCTGTTTTGAATGTCCCGGCTCACTCACCTCGCGCGCTGTTTTCAATGTCCCGGGTCACTCACCTCTCGCGCTGTTTTCACTGTCCCGATTCACTCACCTCAATCGCTGTTTTCAATGTCCCGGCTCACTCTCCTATCGCGCTGTTTTCAATGTCCCGGCTCACTCACCTCCCGCGCTGTTTTGAATGCCCCGGCTCTCTCAGCTCCCGCGCTGTTTTCAATGTCCCGGCTCTCTGAGCTCCCGCGCTGTTTTCACTGTCCCGGCTCACTCAGCTCCTGTGCTCTTTTCAATGCCCCGGCTCACTCTCCACTCACGCTGTTTTCACTGTCAAGGCTCCGGCTCAGCTCGCGCTATTTTCACTGTCCCGGCTCGTTCACCTCTCGCGCTGTTTTCACTGTTCCGGCTCACTCACCTTTCGCGCTGTTTTCATTGTCCCGGCTCACTCACCTCTCGTGCTGTTTTCACTGTTCCGGCTCACTCACCTCTCGCGATGTTTTCAATGTCGTGGCTCACTCAACTCTCGTGCTGTTTTCACTATCCCAGCTCACTCACCTATCGCGCTGTTTTCAATGTCTCAAAGAACCCGCATCATAACGGTCATGGCATCCCAATTCAGGGCACTAACGTGTTACAGGACTACCAGCATCACCTCCTACATCCGATTGACAATCAGGTACGCACAGTCCAGATAGGACACACTACTCTCCGCCTTAAAACCGCCCCTGTATTAAACAACACCGCCACCGCCTCATGTTCATGTCCAGCCCCAATGGGACACGTGTCTCTCTCAGCATCTTCTGACTCTCCAACTGCAGGTGCAACACCTGCGAAACAAAGAACTATCAATTGCGTGAACATACCTTTCGTTTAATCAGCCTTTCAGACATTGAATGGTCAGCGGAGCAAGACAGGTCGGGGGACTAACTGCCTTCCGTACCGATCAGCCACATTCCTTTTTGAGCCTGGTTTCAGCTCACGTCACGCACACATGTAGGCCTACCCTCGGTTGCCCTTCACAATATGTCCCTGCCTAACTTCGCCACCGCAACCACAGCAATGCCAGCAAATGTCCCACTCCGTCCTCCCTCAAACAAAGAACTAGAAACGCTCCCCCCCCCCCCTCACCGCCCCCACGCCTTGCAACTCCCACTTTACTCCCGTTAGCTATCTCGCCCAGATGACATGGTGGATCTTGCCTAAGTCCTCGGACTTCCCCGAACCCCTCCAATCCTGTCGCCCCTACTCCACCTAACCAGCAACAAACAAACGTAAACTAGAGGCAGACACACCGTCGCCGCACTCCCGCCGAACCCCACATGAAGTTTCCCACCCATTGTCATTACAAAGAACACAAATCTCCTCTCCGACTTTCATTGTCTCACACTTCCTCCAGTCCATGGTCCCTCATGACGTTCATCGCCTACTCTGGTATGTGAATATAAAACTCCTGCTTCTGATGTGTCACGCACAAATGTGCAGGCTGCAAACACTGAATTTGACCCCCTTCAGAGAGAGAACAGCTTTTATCCAGTTGCATTCGGCGCTGTGCTTCTCCAGCTGCACAGTCGGGTCCTGGTAGACACGCAGTTCGTTCCATTCCCATGTGCGTTTCTGGTCTTCCTGGCCTGTTTCAGGATTTTATCCTTGGCCACAAATCGATGCAGCCTTAGTGCTATCGCCCTCGGTGGCACCCCCAAATGTTGGCTCATCCTCAGCGCCCTATGCACAGTACTTCCCTCGAGGGACCGTTTAAAGTCCTCCTCCGCAATTAACCACTCCATATGGGCGGCACGGGGTGGCGCAGTGGTCATCACTGCAGCCTACGGAGCTGAGGACCCACGTTCGATCGCGCCCCCGAGTAACTGGACGAGTGGAGTTTCCAAATTCTCCCCGTGTCTGCGTGGATTAATTCAGTAAGTTTTAAAGTACTGGTGCAATTCAGTAAGTTTTAAAGTACTGGTGGACAAGGATAAGATTGTTCCGAGGATGAATGTGCTAAATTGGGGGAAGGCTAATTATAACAATATTAGGCGGGAACTGAAGAACATAGATTGGGGGCGGATGTTTGAGGGCAAATCAACACCTGATATGTGGGAGGCTTTCAAGTGTCAGTTGAAAGGAATACAGGACAGGCATGTTCCTGTGAGGAAGAAAGATAAATACGGCAATTTTCGGGAACCTTGGATGACGAGTGATATTGTACGCCTCGTCAAAAAGAAAAAGGAGGTATTTGTCAGGGCTAAAAGGCTGGGAACAGACGAAGCCTGTGTGGCATATAAGGAAAGTAGGAAGGAACTTAAGCAAGGAGTCAGGAGGGCTAGAAGGGGTCATGAAAAGTCATTGGCAAATAGGGTTAAGGAAAATCCCAAGGCTTTTTACACTTACATAAAAAGCAAGAGGGTAGCCAGGGAAAGGGTTGGCCCACTGAAGGATAGGCAAGGGAATCTATGTGTGGAGCCAGAGGAAATGGGCGAGGTACTAAATGAATACTTTGCATCAGTATTCACCAAAGAGAAAGAATTGTTAGATGTTGAGTCTGGAGAAGGGGGTGTAGATAGCCTGGGTCACATTGTGATCCAAAAAGACGAGGTGTTGGGTGTCTTAAAAAATATTAAGGTAGATAAGTCCCCAGGGCCGGATGGGATCTACCCCAGAATACTGAAGGAGGCTGGAGAGGAAATTGCTGAGGCCTTGACAGAAATCTTTGGATCCTCGCTGTCTTCAGGGGATGTCCCGGAGGACTGGAGAATAGCCAATGTTGTTCTTCTGTTTAAGAAGGGTGGCAGGGATAATCCCGGGAACTACAGGCCGGTGAGCCTTACTTCAGTGGTAGGGAAATTACTGGAGAGAATTCTTCGAGACAGGATCTACTCCCATTTGGAAGCAAATGGACGTATTAGTGAGAGGCAGCACGGTTTTGTGAAGGGGAGGTCGTGTCTCACTAACTTGATAGAGTTTTTCGAGGAGGTCACTAAGATGATTGATGCAGGTAGGGCAGTAGATGTTGTCTATATGGACTTCAGTAAGGCCTTTGACAAGGTCCCTCATGGTAGACTAGTACAAAAGGTGAAGTCACACGGGATCAGGGGTGAACTGGCAAGGTGGATACAGAACTGGCTAGGCCATAGAAGGCAGAGGGTAGCAATGGAGGGATGCTTTTCTAATTGGAGGGCTGTGACCAGTGGTGTTCCACAGGGATCAGTGCTGGGACCTTGGCTCTTTGTAGTATATATAAATGATTTGGAGGAAAATGTAACTGGTCTGATTAGTAAGTTTGCAGATGACACAAAGGTTGGTGGAATTGCGGATAGCGATGAGGACTGTCTGAGGATACAGCAGGATTTAGATTGTCTGGAGACTTGGGCGGAGAGATGGCAGATGGAGTTTAACCTGGACAAATGTGAGGTAATGCATTTTGGAAGGGCTAATGCAGGTAGGGAATATACAGTGAATGGTAGAACCCTCAAGAGTATTGAAAGTCAAAGAGATCTAGGAGTACAGGTCCACAGATCACTGAAAGGGGCTACACAGGTGGAGAAGGTAGTCAATAAGGCATACGGCATGCTTGCCTTCATTGGCCAGGGCATTCAGTATAAGAATTGGCAAGTCATGTTGCAGCTGTATAGAACCTTAGTTAGGCCACACTTGGAGTATAGTGTTCAATTCTGGTCGCCACACTACCAGAAGGATGTGGAGGCTTTAGAGAGGGTGCAGAAGAGATTCACCAGAATGTTGCCTGGTATGGAGGGCATAAGCTATGAGGAGCGATTGAATAAACTCGGTTTGTTCTCACTGGAACGAAGGAGGTTGAGGGGCGACCTGATAGAGGTATACAAAATTATGAGGGGCATAGACAGAGTGGATAGTCAGAGGCTTTTCCCCAGGGTAGAGGGGTCAATTACTAGGGGGCATAGGTTTAAGGTGAGAGGGGCAAAGTTTAGAGTAGATGTACGAGGCAAGTTTTTTACGCAGAGGGTAGTGGGTGCCTGGAACTCACTACCGGAGGAGGTAGTGGAGGCAGGGACGATAGGGACATTTAAGGGGCATCTTGACAAATATATGAATAGGATGGGAATAGAAGGATACGGACCCAGGAAGTGTAGAAGATTGTAGTTTGGTCGGGCAGTATGGTCGGCACGGGCTTGGAGGGCCGAAGGGCCTGTTCCTGTGCTGTACATTTCTTTGTTCTTTTTGTTCTTTGTTCTAGACCCCCACAATCCACTGATGTGCAGATTAGATAGACTGGTTGCATTAAATTGCCGCTTGATAGGAAACAAAACAATTGGGACTCTGAAATGTGTTGAAAACAAAATGCGCTTCAGCATGCTGACCACACGCCTGGCAGTAACCGCTCCCTCTTTGCACTCATGTATCCCGACGGTCCGCAAATGCTGCCTCCTGTCGCGGATCGACATGTACTCCCGCGCTCTGTTTATTGTCCCGCCTCACGCTCCGCTCGCACTGTTTTCAATGTCCCGGGTCACTCACCTCAGGCGCTGTTTTCACAGTCCCGGCTCACTCACCTCCCGCGCTGTTTTCAATGTCCCCGGTCACTCAACTCCAGCGCTGTTTTCACGGTCCCGGCTCACTCACCTCTCGCGCTGTTTTCACTGTCCCAGCATACTCACCTCTCGCGCTGTATTCACAGTCCCGGCTCACTCACCTCCCGCGCTGTTTTCAATGTCCCGGCTCACTCACCTCTCGGCGCGTTTTTCTATGTCCCGGCTCACTCAGCTCTCGCGCTGTTTTCACTGTACCGGCTCACTCACCTCCCGCGCTGTTTTCACTGTCCCGGCTCACTCACGTCCCACGCTGTTTCGAATGTCCCGGCTCACTCACCTCGCGCGCTGTTTTCAATGTCCCGGGTCACTCACCTCTCGCGCTGTTTTCACTGTCCCGATTCACTCACCTCAATCGCTGTTTTCAATGTCCCGGCTCACTCTCCTATCGCGCTGTTTTCAATGTCCCGGCTCACTCACCTCCCGCGCTGTTTTGAATGCCCCGGCTCACTCAGCTCCCGCGCTATTTTCAATGTCCCGGCTCTCTGAGCTCCCGCGCTGTTTTCACTGTCCCGGCTCACTCAGCTCCTGTGCTCTTTTCAATGTCCCGGCTCACTCTCCACTCACGCTGTTTTCACTGTCACGGCTCAGGCTCAGCTCGCGCTATTTTCACTGTCCCGGCTCGTTCATCTCTCGCGCTGTTTTCACTGTTCCGGCTCACTCACCTCTCGCGCTGTTTTCAATGTCCCGGCTCACACAACTCTCGCGCTGTTTTCACTGTTCCGGCTCACTCACCTCTCGCGCTGTTTTCAATGTCTCAAAGAACCCGCATCATAACGGTCATGGCATCCCAATTCAGGGCACTAACGTGTTACAGGACTACCAGCATCACCTCCTAAAGCCCATTGACAATCAGGTACCCACAGTCCAGGTAGGCCACACTACTCTCCGCCTTAAAACCGCCCCTGTATTAAACAACACCGCCACCGCCTCATGTTCATGTCCAGCCCCAATGGGACACGTGTCTCTCTCAGCATCTTCTGACTCTCCAACTGCAGGTGCAACACCTGCGAAACAAAGAACTATCAATTGCGTGAACATACCTTTCGTTTAATCAGCCTTTCAGACATTGAATGGTCAGCGGAGCAAGACAGGTCGGGGGACTATCGGCCTTCCGTACCGATCAGCCATATTCCTTTTTGAGCCTGGTTTCAGCTCACGTCACGCACACATGTAGGCCCGCCCTCGGTTGCCCTTCACAATATGTCCCTGCCTAACTTCGCCACCGCAACCACAGCAATGCCAGCAAATGTCCCACTCCGTCCTCCCTCAAACAAAGAACTAGAAACGCCCCCCCCCCCCCCCCCTCACCGCCCCCACGCCTTGCAACTCCCACTTTACTCCCGTTAGCTATCTCGCCCAGATGACATGGTGGATCTTGCCTAAGTCCTCGGACTTCCCCGAACCCCTCCAATCCAGTCGCCCCTACTCCACCTAACCAATAACAAACAAACGTAAACTAGAGGCAGACACACTGTCGCCGCACTCCCGCCGAACCCCACATGAAGTTTCCCACCCATTGTCATTACAAAGAACACAAATCTCCTCTCCGACTTTCATTGTCTCACACTTCCTCCAGTCCATGGTCCCTCATGACGTTCATCGCCTACTCTGGTATGTGAATATAAAACTCCTGCTTCTGATGTGTCACGCACAAATGTGCAGGCTGCAAACCCTGAATTTGACCCCCTTCAGAGAGAGAACAGATTTTATCCAGTTGCATTCGGCGTTGTGCTTCTCCAGCTGCACAGTCAGGTCCTGGTAGACAAGCAGTTCGTTCCATTCCCATGTGCGTTTCTGGTCTTCCTGGCCTGTTTCAGGATTTTATCCTTGGCCACAAATCGATGCAGCCTTAGTGCTATCGCCCTCGGTGGCACCCCCAAATGTTGGCTCATCCTCAGCGCCCTATGCACAGTATTTCCCTCGAGGGACCGTTTAAAGTCCTCCTCCGCAATTAATCACTCCATATGGGCGGCACGGGGTGGCGCAGTGGTCATCACTGCAGCCTACGGAGCTGAGGACCCACGTTCGATCGCGCCCCCGAGTAACTGGACGAGTGGAGTTTCCAAATTCTCCCCGTGTCTGCGTGGATTAGACCCCCACAATCCACTGATGTGCAGATTAGGTAGACTGGTTGCATTAAATTGCCGCTTAATAGGAAACAAAACAATTGGGACTCTGAAATGTGTTGAAAACAAAATGCGCTTCAGCATGCTGACCACACGCCTGGCAGTAACCGCTCCCTCTTTGCACTCATGTTTCCCGACGGTCCGCAAATGCTGCCTCCTGTCGCGGATCGACATGTACACCGGCGCTCTGTTTATTGTCCCGCCTCACGCTCCGCTCGCGCTGTTTTCAATGTCCCGGGTCACTCACCTCTGGCGCTGTTTTCACAGTCCCGGCTCACTCACCTCCCGCGCTGTTTTCAATGTCCCGGGTCACTCAACTCCAGCGCTGTTTTCACTGTCCCGGCTCACTCACCTCTCGCGCTGTTTTCACTGTCCCGGCTGACTCACCTCTCGCGCTGTATTCACAGTCCCGGCTCACTCACCTCCCGCGCTGTTTTTAATGTCCCGGCTCACACACCTCCCGCGCGTTTTTCTATGTCCCGGCTCACTCAACTCTCGCGCTGTATTCACAGTCCCGGCTCACTCACCTCCCGCGCTGTTTTTAATGTCCCGGCTCACTCACCTCCCGCGCGTTTTTCTATGTCCCGGCTCACTCAGCTCCCGCGCTGTTTTCACTGTCCCAGCTCACTCACCTCCCGTGCTGTTTTCAATGTCCCGGCTCACTCACCTCTCGCGCTGTTTTCACGGTCCCGATTCACTCACCTGAATCGCTGTTTTCAATGTCCCGGCTCACTCACCTCTCGCGCTGTTTTTAATGTCCCGGCTCACTCACCTCCCGGGCTGTTTTCAATGCCCCGGCTCACTCAGCTCCCGCGCTGTTTTCAATGTCCCGGCTCTCTGAGCTCCCGCGCTGTTTTCAATGTCCCGGCTCAATCACCTCACGCGCTGTTTTCAATGTCCAGGCTCACTCACCTCTCGCGCGTTTTTCTATGTCCCGGCTCATTCACCTCTCGCGCTATTTTCACTGTCCCGGCTCACTCAGCTCCCGCGCTGTTTTCACTGCCCCGGCACTCTTGCCTGTCGCGCTGCTTTCAATGTCACGGCTCACTCGCCTCTCGCCCTGTTTTCAATTTCCCGGCTCACTCACCTCCCGCGCTGTTTTCACTGTCCCGGCTCACTCACCTCTCGCGCTGCTTTCAATGTCCCGGCTCACTCACCTCTCGCGCTGTTTTCACTGTCCCGATTCACTCACCTCCTGCACTGTTTTCAATGTTCCGGCTCATTCACCTCTCGCGCTGTTTTCAATGTCCCGGCTCACTCAGCTCCCGCGCTCTGTTTAATGTCCCGGCTCACGCTCCGCTCGCGCTGTTTTGATTGTCCCGGGTCACTCACCTCTCGCGCTGTTTTCACCGTCCCGGCTCACTCACCTCTCGCGCTATTTTCACTTACCCGGCTCACTCAACTCCCGCGCTGTTTTCACTGTCCCGGCTCACTCACCTCTCGCGCTGTTTTCACTGTCCCGGCTCACTCACCTCTCGCACTGTTTTTAATTTCCCGGCTCACACACCTCTAGCGCTGTTTTCACAGTCCCGTCTCACTCACCTCCCGCGCTGTTTTCAATATCCCGGCTCACTCACCTCTCGCCCGTTTTTCTATGTCCCGGCTCACTCAGCTCCCGCGCTGTTTTCACTGTCCCGGCTCACTCACCTCCTGCGCTGTTTTCACTGTCCCGGCTCACTCACCTCCCGCGCTGTTTTGAATGTCCCGGCTCACTCACCTCTCGCGCTGTTTTCAATGTCCCGACTCACTCACCTCTCGCGCTGTTTTCACTGTCCCGATTCACTCACCTCAATCGCTGTTTTCAATGTCCCGGCTCACTCTCCTCTCGCGCTGTTTTCAATGTCCTGGCTCACTCACCTCCCGCGCCGTTTTCAATGCCCCGCCTCACTCAGCTCCCGCGCTGTTTTCAATGAACCGTCTCTCTAAGCTCCCGCGCTGTTTTCACTGTCCCGGCTCACTCAGCTCCCGTGCTCTTTTCAATGTCCCGGCTCACTCTCCACTCGCGCTGTTTTCACTGTCACGGCTCACGCTCCGCTCGCGCTATTTTCACTGTCCCGGCTCACTCACCTCTCGCGCTGTTTTCATTTCCCGGCTCACTCACCTCTCGCGCTGTTTTCACTGTTCCGGCTCACTCACCTCTCACGCTGTTTTCATTGTCCTGGCTCACTCACCTCTCGCGCTGTTTTCACTGTTCCGGCTCATTCACCTCTCGCGGTGTTTTCAATGTCCCGGCTCACTCAACTCTCGCGCTGTTTTCACTGTCCCAGCTCACTCACCTCTCGCGCTGTTTTCATTGTCCTGGCTCACTCACCTCTCGCGCTGTTTTCACTGTTCCGGCTCACTCACCTCTCGCGCTGTTTTCAATGTCGCGGCTCACTCAACTCTCGTGCTGTTTTCACTATCCCAGCTCACTCACCTATCGCGCTGTTTTCAATGTCTCAAAGAACCCGCATCATAACGGTCATGGCATCCCAATTCAGGGCACTAACGTGTTACAGGACTACCAGCATCACCTCCGACATCCCATTGACAATCAGGTACCCACAGTCCAGATAGGCCACACTACTCTCCCCCTTAAAACCGCCTCTGTATTAAACAACACCGCCACCGCCTCATGTTCATGTCCAGCCCCAATGGGACACGTGTCCCTCTCAGCATCTTCTGACCCTCCAACTGCAGGTGCAACACCTGCGAAACAAAGAACTATCAATTGCGTGAACATGCCTTTCGTTTAATCAGCCTTTCAGACATTGAATGGTCAGCGGAGCAAGACAGGTCGGGGGAATATCGGTCTTCCGTACCGATCAGCCATATTCCTTTTTGAGCCTGGTTTCAGCTCACGTCACGCACACATGTAGGCCCGCCCTCGGTTGCCCTTCACAATATGTCCCTGCCTAACTTCACCACCGCAACCACAGCAATGCCAGCAAATGTCCCACTCCGTCCTCCCTCAAACAAAGAACGAGAAACGCCCCCCCCCCCTCACCGCCCCCCACGCCTTGCAACTCCCACTTTACTCCCGTTAGCTATCTCGCCCAGCTGACATGGTGGCTCTTGCCTAAGTCCTCGGACTTCCCCGAATCCCTCCAATCCTGTCGCCCCTACTCCACCTAACCAGCAACAAGCAAAAGTAAACTAGAGGCAGACACACCGTCGCCGCATTCCCGCCGAACTCCACATGAAGTTTCCCATCCATTGTCATTACAACGAACACAAATCTCCTCTCCGACTTTCATTGTCTCACACTTCCTCCAGTCCATGGTCCCTCATGAAGTTCATCGCCTACTCTGGTATGTGACTATAACACTCCTGCTTCTGATGTGTCACGCACAAATGTGCAGGCTGCAAACCCTGAATTTGACCCCCTTCAGAGAGAGAACAGCTTTTATCCAGTTGCATTCGGCGCTGTGCTTCTCCAGCTGCACAGTCAGGTCCTATAGACAAGCAGTTCGTTCCATTCCCATGTGCGTTTCTGGTCTTCCTGGCCTGTTTCAGGATTTTATCCTTGGCCACAAATCGATGCAGCCTTAGTGCTATCGCCCTCGGTGGCACCCCCAAATGTTGGCTCATCCTCAGCGCCCTATGCACACTATTTCCCTCTAGGGACCATTTAAAGTCCTCCTCCGCAATTAATCACTCCATATGGGTGGCGCGGGGCGGCGCAGTGGTCATCACTGCAGCCTACTGAGCTGAGGACCCATGTTCGATCGCGCCCCCGAGTAACTGGACGAGTGGAGTTTCCAAATTCTCCCCGTGTCTGCGTGGATTAGACCCCCACAATCGACTGATGTGCAGATTAGATAGACTGGTTGCATTAAATTGCCGCTTCATAGGAAACAAAACAATTGGGACTCTGAAATGTGTTGAAAACAAAATGCGCTTCAGCATGCTGACCACACGCCTGGCAGTAACCGCTCCCTCTTTGCGCTTATGTATTCCGACGGTCCGCAAATGCTGCCTCCTGTCGCGGATCGACACTTCATCCCTTAGCCTCTTCTGACCGTTCACTGCCAGCCCTGCTTCGTCTGCAGCGAGGCCAGACTGTCCGCATTTTCCCCCATCGCCTCCCCACGTTCTCGATCAACAGATCGTGACCTTGCTGCCTCTGCTCCACTCTCTCAATCGCAGCTTTGATATTGGACTAATTCTCCAAAGCCTCTTTCTTCTTGTTGTTGAAAACCTCCACCAGCTTGCGTCTGTTTCCTCGACTACGAGGCATTTACCGCATCCCGCTTATCTTCCGCTATCTTCAACCGTGACGGACACAAAAGCCGCCTTGCTCCAGTTCTTCTCTCTGTATCATGGGCCTTCTGATCCGCTGATCTCTCCACTTTCCAAAACCGAGAAGTATTGCCTGACCTGGGCACTGACTCAACTTTTCCCCTAAAAATTAAAACCATACATTGGGGACGCACCGCATAAATCCGCCTTGAGCAGTAGCCACTAAATGTATGATCACTAACTCCATAGCCGTCAATGGAATTTCAATAGAAAAATCCTTGACGATATTACCAAACATATCGATAGTTCTCTGTAGGACACCGGAACTCACCGTTACGTATTGATACTTATCAGGTAGTTCACTATTGAACCCTGGTATCTCTGTCACTTTCTAATCTGATTTCCAATTTGCGTCGCAGTAAATATACGCAGCAAGCAAATTCAGGTTGGCAGTAACGTCACAACATATATCTTACAGTTTCCTATTGAAGAGCACTGGTAACAAAAACACTAGCAATGGGAACAAAAGATGCATCTTTTCTCTGTCAAGTTTCGACAAGAACTTGATCCACGTTTCTACTTGCCATGGTATAGAGAAAACGGTCTTCCGGCTATTAGGCTACTTGGCAGGAAGACTGGAGTGTTGTTCGAATTAGCACGAGCAACAACAGTTCAAGCCCTGTTCTGGATGATGCCAACTTGAGAATGCCTCAAGGACCTGCTGGAAAGTTTGCAAAGAAGTGATAAATAACCATCGAAATCAATGTTATTCACGTTGCTACTTTTGAAGCAAGAGGTAACCAGCATCTGCTCAAATCGATGTGCATCAATTACGTGAAGGTGTAACATTTTATTTACATGGGACGGAACATTACAAGTATAGCTCAGATTCCCAAGCTTCCTCTGTAATCACTTTTCGAGGATTTTCTTGACACTGTCGACCACGTGTACTCTTTAATTGCATGTAGAATATATCGTGCTGCTTTCCCGTGACAGCCAATGGCTGAGGGCATTAACTTCATACACAGACACAGGGCGTTTTTAACCAGAGTTCAAATTGCAACGTCAGCAATTGCATATATGCGGTGATTTCAGTTTGACAGCAAAGTACAATATAGTGCCTCCCAGTTCGTGGTTTGGTAGCAGTACCTAAGTGATCATTACCGTGTTCAACAAGTTGATATGACACATATTGCAATTTGGATCCGGCATTTAGCATGAGTTGCGTTACCCCAAATTAATTGCCATCCCGTTTTCACAATTGACGGCTTGCTGACCGCAATGCCAGCAGAAAGGAGTTGGATGTTTCGGGACATAGGGTCATTCCAAGCAAGACTGCAGCATTGTCTGCTTTCCGCGATCGAGAAAGATCTCACTCACAGCTCATGGCTTTCCCAGATCTCTGAGAAGGGTAGGTAGAACCACAATTCCACAGAGAAGATTCAGTGCAGAAGTAGGCGATGCAATCCTTCGTGTCTTACTGAACCAAAGAGGGCGAGAGAGAGAGAAACAAGCAATTGAGTTGCATTCCACTTGCCGGAACTCTGTTTCAGTCTGAATTTCGGACTGAGATCCAGGTCACTTTGAAATGAGTTGAGCGTTCTGACCTCGAGCACAATCTGCGGAAGTAAATTCCAGAATTCACAATCCTCTGGTAATCCTTCTATCCATCACGTCCATTCTTTGCCCATTTAAACATACCCATCCATTAGGCCAAACAATTATTTTCTGTTGACAATCTGTAGGCCCCGCAGGAATGTGCACACTCCATCCACACAACTGCTACGACTCCTATTTTCAAAATTAAGCTACACACTCCAACAAACCGTCCCCTCATATATCCAGCTCTCAAGCCCTGGGGACATTCACATAGGTATCCCCTCCCTTCTCCGCAAATCAAATATGTCATTCCTAAAGTTCGGTAACCAGAGTATATAGAAGGCTCCACCTGTGGCCTAACGAGTCATCTTTTCAATTCCGACAATACACAGTTGTATCCAATCTAGATCCCAATAAAATAAAGCACTCAATATGCTGTCTTGACTACTCTGTCCACCTGTCCTTCCATCATCAAGGATTTGTGGACATGCAGTGCACGTCTCTCACTTCCCCAGCGCATCTGAATACTTTCCTGTTTATTGAGTAGCGCATTGATTTGCTTGCCCTTCCGTTAGGTTATTACTTCATTCCTTTCCGTATTCCATTTCCATTGCCACTTACCTAAAATAAACACGCTAAACATTGATATAATTCAGGGTCGTCAGCTATCCTCTTTTCAGCAACTCCACCCCAAAATTGAGACACTTTCAAATTTCCCAATATGGCACCAACATTTAACCATTAATAATAAAGTGTACCAAAAGCAGCAAAGGCCCCAACACTGAACCATTACGAAAGCGACTCCAAACTATTGTCCATTCGCAAAAAAAGGGTTTTTTGTACTCTTACCGTCATTAAAACAATTTGGGATCCAACCTGCTACCTACCTATGCACCACAGCAGCTCCTCTCACATTTCTGACCAGTTTGCCGTGTGGGGGCTTGTCAAAGGCCTTACTGAAATATATGTAGGCATTGTAGATTTCACGACCCTCATTAATTCCCATTATCTCTATTTCAAAAAAATAATTGAAGTTTTTGCTGCCGAGATCTACCTCACAGAAATCCATATTAACTGTCCTGAATGAATCATTATCTTTTTTAATGAAAATTTATCACATCTCTCGGATTGTATTCCAACAACCTACTCACTACTGAAGTGAAACTAACACGTGCACATTTCTGGCGTATCCCCCACATCCTGTTGAAATAATGTGCAACACCTTGTGTTCCCCCCTGTGCATTTATTGATGCTTGGGAAGGATCCTCAGAGCACTTGCAATTACCAAGTTGGCGTCCTTTAAAATCTTTCGATAAACTCCATTACATAACGACCATTATAAGATGTATGTCTATCCCATAGTTCCCATGTAAATAAGCTTATTGTAACGAACCATTCGCACCCTTCTTATTTTAAGATAATATCAGCCAATCACACTGCAGAGTGATATCATAGGAAAATACGCATTGAAACTGCATGCCCACACATTCTGCATACATGGAACAGTTTGCATATACTGCCCTGGTAGGCCTTTCATTTGCCTTAATTGACCTCTACTATTCTCGTGAAACACATTGGATTGTAAATGACAAGTCCGAATACAGGGGAGAGATAGAGAACTTGCCAGCATGGTGCGCAGCCATGTCTCCCTCAATGTCAGAAACGTAAAGGAGCTTGTCTTCGACTTTCGGAAGCCTGCTGTAGTACATTGCCCTGTCTACATCAATGATGTCGAGGTGGAGATGGTTGATAGCTTCAAGTTCCTCGGTGTGAATATTATGAACAATTTGTCCAGGTCCACCCATGTCAATGTTACGATTAAGAAAGCGCAACATCGCCTTCAAATACTCAGGAAATTAACGAAATCGGTATTTCCACTGTGACTTTTACCAATTGTTATAGATGCACCACGCAAAGCATTAAATTTGGCTGCATCACAGCTTGGTGTGGCAAGTGTTCAGCAAAAAATCGTAAGAAATTACAGACAGTGTCAACGCAGTTCAGTCAATCAAGCAAGACATTCTTCCATTTGTTGACTCTGTGTTTACTTCTTGCTGTCTTGGGAAAGTGGTCAATATAATGAAATTCCCTTTTGATCCTTGTTATTGTTTGTTTCCAACTTCTTCCATCGGGCAGAAGATACAAAATGTTGAGAACTCGATCTAACAGGTCCCAGCACAGTTTTTGTCTTATGTTGCTACTGGACTCTTGAATTATCCGTCTGTGTGTTGAATTTATCTTTCTCTGCATTCTTCTTTTTTTCCAGATGTAATTATTTTTATATTTTGCATTTATGTGTATATGAATAGAGTGATCTGTCAGGTCTGTACACAGATTAATACTTTTCACTGCATCTTGATACATATGTCAGGTTTTATTGATAAACAACACATTATTACCTATTCCAGTACGTTTAAAATATCTCTGGATTTTCTTACATGTCAACTCGAGATAATTTTCTATCCTAAAGTTGCATTCCTAATCTACATTTGCTCTTCGCCCCTGCATTGCATGTATTTCTCGGAGATTTCTAAGTATTACTTTTTTTTGTTATTCACATTACCTTTAATTTTCTGCTTTGACTTGGTTTCCATGACATAAATGTTTGGATCCTCACTGACTTCAGGTGAACTTCCGGAGGACTCGAGAATAGCCAATGTATTTCCTTTGTATAAGAAGAGTAGCAAGGATAATCCAGGGAACTACAGGATGATGAGCTTTACGTCAGTAGTAGGGAAATCACTGGAGAGAATAATTCTTCGAGGCAGAATCTACACCCATTTGGAAACGAGTGGACGTATTAGCGAGAGCCAGCACGATTTTAAGAGGGGGAGGCCGTTTCTCACTAACTTGATAGAGTTTTTCGAGGAGGTCACAAAAATGGTTGATGCAGGCAGGGCAGAGGATGTTGTCTACATGGACTTCAGTGAGGCCTTTGACAAGGTCAACCATGGCAGACTGGCACAAAAGGTGAAGTCACACGGGATGAAAGGTGAGCTGGTAAGATGGATACAGAACTGGGTAGGTGATAGAAGTCAGACAGCAGCAATAGAAGGGGGTTTTCTGATTGGAGGGCAGTTACTAGTTGTGTCCCGCAGGGAGCAGTGCTGGGACCTTTGCTGTTCGTAGTGTATATAAATGATTTGGACGAAAATGTAACTGGTCTGATTAGCAAGTTTGCGGATGACACAAAGGTTGGTGGAATTGGGGATAGCGATGAAGACAGTCAAAGGATACAGCAGGGTTTAGATCGTTTGGAGACTTGGGCGGAGAGATGGCAGTTGGAGTTTAATCCGGATAAATGTGAGTAATGCATTTTGGAAGTTTGAATACAGATAGGGAATATAGTGTGAATGGTAGAACCCTCAAGAGTACTGACAGTCAGGGATATCTAGATGTCCAGGTCCACAGGTCACTGAAATGAGCCACACAGGTGGAGAGGGTAGTCAAGAAGGCTTACGGCAAGCGTGCCTTTATTGGCCGGGGCAATGAGTATAAAAATTGGCAAGTCATGTTGCAGCTGTATGTAACCTTAGTTAGGCTACATTTGGAGTGTAGTGTTCAATACTGGTCGCCCCACTACCAGACGGATGTGGAGGCTTTAGAGAGGCTGCAGAAGAGGTTTACCAGGATGTTGCCTGGTATGGAGGGCATTAGCTATGAGGAGAGGTTGAATAAATTCGGTTTGTTATCACTGGAACGACGAAGGTTGAGGGGCGACCTGATAGATGTCCACTGAATGAAGAGGGGCGTAGACAGGGTGGATAGTCAGACACTTTTCTCAGGGTAGAGCAGGCAGTTACTGGGGGATATAGGTTTAAAGTGCGAGCGGAAAGGTTTAGAGGAGATTACGAGGCAAGTTGTTTCCACAGAGGACAGTGGGTGCCTGGAACTCGCTGTCGGAGGAGGTGGTGGCAGAATGGGCGACAGTGAAGTATAAGGGGCATCTTGACAAATGCATGAATATGATGGAAATAGAGGGATACAGACCCCGGAAATGTAGAACGTTTGAGTTCAGACGGGCAGCGTGGTCGGCGCAGGCTTGGAAGGCCGAAGGGCCTATTCCTGTGCTGTGTTTTTAGTTGATCTTTGTTCTATGCTTCTGGAAGTCCTGTGGGCTTTCTGTATGCCTGTAAAAGAATGGTTCTTTGTGGCAGCATATGTAAATTCTGCGCCTGCAATTAGCTCCTACTGCCTTGACACAATCATTCCTTCTATTAGCTGTATCGATTCAACCATTGCTACTTATTTCCCACAATTGTGAACACTTGTCTTGCTCCAAAGATTTAGCATTATCCCTGTGTAATCGTTGCATTTTCTTGAATAATAGTCAATCTACTCACCTCCAAATGGATCCCTGGAAATTACTTCCTTATATTCCCCGTTTTATTCCTTGCGTCAAAGCAAAGAACTGTTCCCTTTCTTGATAGGCTTGGTTTGTTACGTGCTGGCAGAAGAAAATCGGTTGAATGCATATCAAGATTTTAGCAACTTGCGTGCCCGTCACATCTTTCGTATTCTAATGGGTATTAGTGAGTTGAGGACCTCAGCTATTACTGCCCTACTGTTTCTGCACACAGGATTCTGTCTTTATGACGTCTCCGCTAATGCCCCAGCAATACTGGGGGGCTTCTAAGCGTCTGTTGCTGCCGGTTCATTATTTCTGAGCTAATCATATACGTCCTCATTTTTCCTTCATTTAATCTAATACCCATTCACTGAGCTGTAATTGGTCATTTAAATATCAATGTGCAACAGAATGCACGTCCTCTTCGAAACAAGGGATTTGAAGGATAAAAATAAATAGCGAGCGACACTGGGAGCAAACGATTCATTTGAAGACGAAGACAAAGACTGGATTGGACAGCATTGACAGTCAAACGCATTAGATGAGAGGTATGAATCACGCTTTCAATTACATTTTAAATAATATCACTAGCTTTAGCCTCGCTTGATTGGCCTACATTTATTGGACATCAGAAATTGCTTTCTGGATTGATGTGATCCGTCAATTTGTGTACCCTCTTCATCAGATGTAGCCCAAGTACATTGAAGATGATGTGACCAATGAACCTCCGGGATTTTGGTCCAGTGAGGGCGAAAATAATCGCAAAATGATTGCAAATATGGAACGTGTGGGACACCGAACAGCGCACTTCCACCTGCAAGGAAATTGTAAATCTAAGGCACTTCCATACACCTTTAGCTAATTTCCCAATAAAGCAAACTAATGAACGAATAATAAGGCATATTGCCACTGCATTGTCAAGTTGTATTGATTGCACGTGCTCTGTCATCATCCAAATACGATTCGAACAACATTAGAGGTCTCATTCACGATGGGACGCCATCAAAACTGAAAACAGAAATACAATGGGCTGCACAGTAGTTAGCACAGTTTCCGCACAGGTTCAGGGTCCCATGTTCGATTCCTGGCTTGGGTCCCTGTCAGTGCGGACTCTGCGCATTCTCCCTGTGTCTGTGTGGGTTTACTCCGGGAGTTCCGGGTTCCTTTCAAAGTCCAAAGATGTGCAGGTTAGGTGGAGTGGTCATGCGAAAATTGCCCTGAGTGTCCAAAAAATGTTGAATGTGGGTGCTGGGTTAGAGTGAATTACTATTTCCAAGTGACGCTGCAGACTCGACGGGACGAATGAACTGCTTCTGCACTGTAAATTCTATGTTTATCGCCGAGGTCCCAGGTTCGATCACGGATCTGGGTCACTGTCCGTGTGAAGTTTGCACATTCTCCCCGTGTTTGCGTGGGTTTCGACCCCACAACCCAAAGATGTGCAGGGTAGGTGGATAAGCCACTCTCAATTGCCCCTTAATTGAAAAAATGAATTGAGTACTCTAAGTTTATTTTTTTTTAAATCTATGATTATATGATAACCCCATTTACATGCAAGAAACCAAATCGGTATTTTGAGTTAATCAAATTCGCGTTGTTGGTATGCAGATGAAGTGCTTTCATTTTGAACAGTTTACTAATCTATGAGAAAAGCCTTAATGATATCGAGGACTATAAAACCTTCAGTCCATAAGACCATAAGACCATAAAACCAGAAGACAAAGGGGCAGAAATAGGCACCACGGCCCATCGAGTCTGCTCCACCAGTCAATCATGAATCATGGCTGATATTTATTTGATCCCCATTTTCCTGCAAACTCCCCATAGTCCCTGATCCCCTTATTAATCAATAACCGATCTATCTCTGCCTTAAAAACACTCACTGATTTGGCCTCCACAGCCTTCTGTGGCAAAGAGTTCCATAGATTCACACCTTGTGGCAAAATAAGTTCCTCATAATTTCTGTTTGGGAGGATTGTCCCTTTAGTCTGAGATTGTGCACTCTGGTTCTAGATTTTGCTACAAGTGCAAACATACTCTCCACGCCCACTCTGACCAGTCCTCGCAGTATGCTCCAAGTTACAATAAGATCCCCCTTATCTTTCGAAACTTCAATGCGGATTGACCCAGAGTCCTCAGCCGCTCTTCATACGACAAGCTCTTCGTTCCAGAGTTCATTCTTGTGAACCTCTACTGAACCCTTTCCAAAGCCGTCAGATCCTTCCTTAGATGCGGGAACCCAAACTATTCACAACACTATAAAATGGGGTCTGACCAGTGCTTTGAACACCCTCAGAAGTACATCCCTGATTTTGTATTCGTGCTCTCTTAACATGAATGCTTTCATGGCATTTACCTTCCTAATTGCCAATTGAACCTGTACATTAACCTCAAGTAAATCGTGAAAAAGAACTCCCAACTCTCTTTGTCCTTCTGATTTGGTTAGCATTTCCCCATTTCGAAAACAAGGTATGCCTCCATTCCGCCTTCCAAAGACCATAACCTCACACTTTTCCACATTGTACTTCATCTGCTACTTCACCGCCCACTCTCCTAGCCTGCGAAAATCATTCTGAAGCCCATGCTTCCTCGATACTACCGGTTTCTCTGCCGGACGACCAGATTTTGTAAAACGAGGGTTTTTAATGTATTGTGATCAAGGCAAAAGAACTATAGTTGGATCTTCATTTTTAAAGGAGGCGGAGCGTATAATCTGACGCATATTTGAAAGGGCAGGCAGCAGTCTGCGGGTAAAATAGAATGAAATCTGGGAGAACTGCATAACTGCCGAACATACCGAAGCCAGTATTGGCCTAAAAACGCCTTTCTTCTGGCCCTTGCTTCGTTCCGTATATTGACTCTCGTTTCAACACAACCTGGTTTTCAGATTGTTATGCTTGTTTCCAATTTCACGATATTGTTCAGAAAATGCCAGCATTTCTGACCCACTCAACAGTCTCTGAGGTACCCGGTGACTCAGATTCAGCTCCCTTGTTTAAGGTTTCAAATATAATATAATACAGCTAATATTGCTGGTATGCTGACTTACCATTCGCAAATATAAGAAATCCCCTTTCAAATCAGCTCCAGTTTATTTTCATATCTAGGTCATTGAACAGATCATTTCCTGTCATGTTAATCAAAATGCCAAACAGTTTTATACCAGCTTGGGCAAATTGACGTGGATCTATGATTGACAACCCAGCTTATAATTACATAGAGGCGTGTTAAACTGTCAAAAGAATTTCCAGAACACATTTTGTCTTTGATGATTGGCGAAAGGTCAGAAATATGACAATATCAATAGCACTCCAGCGTTTCGCTTTAATCAAGGGCTGCATATTGTGGATTGTAAACTGTTTATGCCGACTAAAATGGGTCACGGCCACAGTTGCAGTGAAATCATTTGGTTTATTTTAACATTGTGTGTTTTCTGATGCGGTTTTGTAATTTGTAAACTATGAATTGTAGGATGTAAAATATGAAAATTCAATTAAAACATTTTCGAAAAAGGGACATATCTTCTCCCCAAAGTATTGCAGTTATTAAATACCACTATTTGAAGTTCACATATCATGAAACATTCGTTTGTTTTTCACTGTCTTCTGTATGACATGAAATACTCGAGATGTACCTCTAAAGAACCAGACAAGAGATGGACGATGTTTTGGATTCACATGTGTATGTTATTGGTTTTTTCTCGTTATCAGATAGTTCAGTTCGGAATAAGGAACGGAATATCAGAACATAGAACACGGAACATTACAGCGCAGTACAGGCCCTTCGGCCCTCGATGTTGCGCCGACCTGTGAAAACCCTAAAGCCCATATACACTATTCCCTTATCGTCCATATGTCTGTCCAATGACCATTTGAATGTCCTTAGTGTTTGCGAGTCCACTACTGCTGCAGGCAAGGCATTTCACGCCGTTACTACATCTGAGTAAAGAACCTACCTCTGACATCTGTCTTATTTCTATCTCCCCTCAATTTAAAGCTATATACCCTCCTGCTAGACATCACCATCCGATGAAAAAGGCTCTCACTGTCCACCCTATCCAATCCTCTGATCATCTTGTATGCCTCAATTAAGTCACCTCTGAACCTTCTTCTCTCTCTAACGAAAACACACTCAAGTCCCTCAGCCTTTCATCATGAGATCTTCCCTCCATACCAGGCAACATTCTGGTAAATCTCATCAGCACCCTTTCCAATGGTTCCACATCCTTCCTATAATGCGGCGACCAGAATTGCACGCAATACACCAAATACGGCCGCACCAGAGTTTTGGACAGCTGCAACATGACCTCATGGCTCCGAAACTCAATCCCTCTACCAATAAAAGCTAACACCCCGTACGCCTTCTGAACAACCCTCTCAACCTGGGTGGCAACTCTCAGGGATCTATGTACATGGATACTGAGAGCTCTCTGCTCTTCCACACTGCCAAGAATCTTACCATTAGCCCAGTACTCTGTCTTCCTAGTTTTCCTTCCAAAATGAATCACCTCACACTTTTCTGCATTAAATTCCATTTGCCACCTCTCATCCCAGCGCTGCAGCTTATCTGTGTCACTCTGAAATTTGTAACATCCTTCCGCACTGTCCACAACTCCTCCGACTTTAGTGTCATCTGCAAATTTACTGACCCATCCTTCTACGCCCTCCTCCAGGTCATTTATAAAAATGACAAACAGCAGTGGCCCCAAAACAGATCCTTGTGGTACACCACTCGTAACTGGACTTCAGTCTGAACATTTCCCATCAACCACCACCTTTTGTCTTCTTCCAGCTAGCCAATTTCTGATCCAAACTGCTAAATGTCCCTGAATTCCATGCTTCCGTATTTTTTGCAGTAGCCTACCGTGGGGAACCTTATCTAACGTTTTGCTGAAATCCATATACACCACATCAACTGCTTTGCCCTTATCCACCTGTTTGGTCACCTGCTCAAAGAACTTTCGGAGTCATGGATAGAGCAGGGACAGAAACGGTTGTTGCAGGTGCCGGGGATTAGATATTTCAGTAAGCTCCGTGAAGGTGGAAAAAGAGGGTGGAGGGTTGCATTGTTAGTCAAGGACAGTATTACGGTGGCAGAAAGGACGTTTGATGAGGACTCGTCTACAGAGGTAGTATGGGCTGAGGTTAGAAACAGGACAGGAGTGGTCACCCCGTTAGGGGTTTTCTCTAGGCCTCCGAAAAGTTCCAGAGATGTAGAGGAAAGGATTGCAAAGGGACTGTACTGCGCTGTAATGTTCTATGTTCTATGTTCCGAAATGGCCACAACATCGAAGTCCCAGTTACCAACCCATGCCTCACGTTCGCCCACCTTATTCCCGATGCTCTTGGTATTGAAGAAGACACACTTTAAATCACCTTCCTGCCTACTGGTGCACTCCTGCAACTTTAAAACCTTACTCATGTCCTCACTATTCTCAACCTCCTGTATACTGGAGCTACAATTCAGGTTCCCAACCCCAGATGAATTAGTTTAAACCCTCCCGAAGAGCATTAGCAAATTTACCCCCCCCCCGGATATTGTTACCCCTCTGGTCCAGGTGTAGACCATCCCGTTTGTAGAGGTCCCACCGACCTCAAAATGAGTACAAATTATCCAGAATTCTGAAACCCTCACTCCTGCATCATCCCTGTAGCCACGTGTTCAACTCCTCTCTGTCCCTATTCCTCGTCTCGCTACCACGTGGAACGGGAAACAACCCTGAGATAATAACTCCGTTTGTCCTAGATCTAAGTTTCCACCCTAACTCCCTGAATGCCTGCCTTACACCCTATCCCTTTTCCTACCTATGTCGTTGGTACCTATATGGACCACGACTTTCGGCTGCTCCCCCTCCCCCTTAAGGTTCCCTAAAATACGATCCGAGACATCACGCACCCTGGCACCTGGCGGCAAGACACCAACCGCGAGTCTCTCTCGATCCCACAGAATCTCCTATCTATCCCCCAAACTATGGAGTCTCCAATGACTAATGCTCGACTCCTCTCCCACCCTTCCCTTCTGAGCAACAGGGACAGACTCTGTGCCAGAGACCTGTACAACATGGTTTACCCCTGGACATCCCCTCCCCCCCCCAACAGTATCCAAAGCGGTATACTTGTTAATAAGGGGAACGACCACAGGGGATCCCTGTACTGACTGCTTCCTCCCAGCCCCTCTCACCGTCACCCATCTATCTTTATTCTTCGGAGTAACTACATCCCTGAAGCTTCGATCTATGACCACCTCTACCTCCCATATGAATCGAAGTACATCCAGCTCCAGCTCCAGTTCCCTAACGCGGTTTCTGAGGAGCTCGAGATATTGGCCGAAGACCTATCTGGACTTCTGGTGAGTTCTACCAGTGAGCCAGAGAGCCATAGAGCCAGAGCGAAGACAGCCAGGAGTGAGACAGCAAAGAGTGAGTTTGGGAACTTGAATCGTGGTGGGAATTGAATTGAATCAGTAAGGCAGTTCCTTTTAAATTTCAGGCGTTTACATTAATTTAAATTAAGCTAGTATTGTGCAGTGTAGTTCAACAAGGGCTGCCCCACCCACTCACAGAACTGTTTGGCAGTTATGTGCCAGTCACTTTAATCTACTTTGATCTCAAAGCAGGTGGGGGGGGGGGAGGGGAGTCAATTCAGGACAGTTTAAAATGAGCCACTTGTAAACTCACTCCCAGTGAGTTCTCCCATTGAGCCAGAGAGAAGACAGCCAGGAGTGAGACAGCAAAGAGTGAGTGGGAATTTGAATCGAGGTGGGAATTGAATTGAATCAGGAAGGCAGCTCCTTTTAAATTTCCGGAGTTTAAATTAATTTAAATTAAGCTAGTATTGTGCAGTGAAGGTTAACAAGGGCTGCCCCACCCACTCACATAACTGGTTGGCAGTTAAGTGTCAGTCACTTTAATCTACTTTGATCTAAAAGCAGGTGGGGGAGGGGAGTCAATTCAGGACAGTTTAAAAAGAGCCACTTATAAACTCACTCCCAGTGAGTTCTCCCAGTGAGCCACAGAGAAGACAGCCAGGAGTGAGACAGCAAAGAGTGAATTTGGGAATTTGAATCGAGGTGGGACTTCGAAGCTGGGTGGGGAGGAAGTGCTTTTTGTGACTGGTAAGTAGTGTTTCTGTTTTTCTGTTTATTTTCATTGGTATATTTATTTATTTTTCTCTTCGTTGTTTATTTATTCATTTAAATTTTTTTTTTTGGGGGGGGGGAATTGAAATTGTTGAAGTTAACTGAAGGTTTAAGACATGGCAGGAGATCTCAGACCCGTGTCATGCTCCTCGTGTGCGATGTAGGAGCTCAGGGACACGTCCACTGTCCCTGGCTCCTTCACGTCCAAGAAGTGTGTCCAGTTGCAGCTCCTGTTAGACCGGTTGACGGCTCTGGAGCTGCGGATGGACGCACTTTGGAGCGTCCGCGATGCTGAGGACGTCGTGGATAGCACGTTTAGCGAATTGGTCACACCATAGGAGAAAGGTACTGAGGGAGATAGTAAATGGGTGACCAAAAGGCAGAGGAAGAGTAGGAAGGCAGTGCAGGTGTCCTCTGCGGTCACCTCCCTGCAAAACAGATATACGGCTTTGGATACTGTTGAGGGAGATGGCTCACCAGGGGAAGACAGCAGCAGCCAGATTCATGGCACCGTGGCTGGCTCTGTTGCGCAGCTGGGCAGGAAGAAGAATGGCAGGGCTATAGTGATAGGGGACTCAATTGTAAGGGGAATAGACAGGCGGTTCTGCGGCCACAATCGAGACTCCAGGATGGTATGTTGCCTCCCTGGTGCAAGGGTCAAGGATGTTTCGGAGCGGCTGTAGGACATTCTGGGGGGGGGGGGGGAACAGCCAGCTGGCGTGGTGCACATAGGCACCAACGATATAGGTAAAAAACGGGAAAACGGGACGAGGTCCGACAAGCTGCATTTAGGGAGCTAGGAGTTAAACTAAAAAGTAGGACCTCAAAGGTAGTAATCTCAGGATTGCGACCAGTGCCACGAGCTAGTCAGAGTAGGAATGTCAGGATAGAGAGGATGAATACGTGGCTCGAGAGATGGTGCAACAGGGGGGGATTCAGATTCCTGGGACATTGGGACCGGTTCTGGGGGAAGTGGGACCAGTACAAACCGGACGGTCTGCACCTGGGCAGAACTGGAACCGATGTCCTAGGGGGGGGGGGGGGGGAGTTTGCTAGAGCTGTTGGGGAGAGTTTAAACTAATGTGGCAGGGGGATGGGAACCGATGCAGGAAGCTGGAAGGTAGTAAAACAGGGACAGGAATAAAAGGCAGTAAGGGGGAAAGTGTAAGGCAGAGAAGCCATAGTCAAAAATCAAAAAGGACGTCAGTACAAGGTACAGTGACTGAGGGGAGCTCAGTGAATAGGACCAGGAATACTAAAATAAATAATACGGGAAGTGAAAACATTCATGGTAAGCGACGCGGCAGGTTGTTAGACGGAGATATGGGTTCGACGACAAGGAAAATTAGGAGAAAGGTTAAGAGGAAATATAACTTAGGAGAGGTTACTGATCGAGGTGTTAAGATTCAGAACAGAGGTAAAAAAGCCAACATAAGTGTACTTTACCTGAATGCTCGTAGTATTCGGAATAAGGTAAATGAGTTGATGGCACAAATCATCGTGAATGACTATGATTTAGTGGCCATTACTGAAACATGGTTAAAGGACGGCCACGACTGGGAGTTAAATATCCCAGGGTATCAAACCTTTCGGAAGGACATAGTGGATGGTAAGGGATGTGGTGTAGCTCTGTTATTTAAGGATGACATCCGGGCAACAGTAAGGCATGACATCGGTGCTATGGAGGATAGGGTTGAATCCATTTGGATGGAAATCAGGAATAGTAAGGCGAAAAAGTCACTGATAGGAGTAATCTGTAGGCCACCAAATAGTAACATTATGGTGGGGCAGGCAATAAACAAAGAAATAACAGATGCATGTAGAAATGGTACAGCAGTTATCATGGCGGATTTTAATCTACATGTTGATTGGTTTAACAAGGTTGGTCAAGGCAGCCTTGAGGAGAAGTTTATAGAATGTAGCCGCGATCTTTCCCAGAACAGAATGTAATGGAACCTACGAGGGAACAAGCAGTCCTAGATCTGATCCTGTGTAATGAGACAGGATTGATTCAGGATCTCATAGTTAGGGATCCTCTCGGAAGGAGCGATCACAATATGGTGGAATTTGAAATATAGATGGAGGGTGAGAAGGTAAAATAAAGCACTAGTGTTTTGTGCTTAAACAAAGGAGATCACAATGGGATGAGAGAAGAACTAGCTAAGGTAGATTGGGAGCTAATGCTTTATAGTGAAACAGTTGAGAAACAGTGGAGAACCTGCCAAGTGATTTTTCACAGTGCTCAGCAAAGGTTTATATCAACAAAAAGGAAGGGCGGTAAAAAGAGGGAAAATCGACCGTGGATATGAAGGAAATAAGGGAGAGTATCAAATTGAAGGAAAAAACATACCAAGTAGCAAAGATCAGTGGGGGACTAGAGGACTGGGAAATCTTTAGGGGGCTACAGAAAGCTACTAAAAAAGCTATAACGAAGAGTAAGATAGATTATGAGAGTAAACTTGCTCAGAATATAAAAACAGATAGTAAAAGTTTCTACAAATACATAAAATAAAAAAGACTGGCTAAGGTAAATATTGGTACTTTAGAGGATGAGAAGAGAGATTTAGTAAAGGGAGATGAGGAAATGGCTGAGGAACTGAACAGGTTTTTTGGGTCGGTCTTCACAGTGGAAGACACAAATAACATGCCAGTGACTGATGGGAATGAGGCAATGACAGGTGAGGACCTTGAGAGGATTGTTATCACCAAGGAGGTAGTGATGGGCATGCTAATGGGGCTAAAGGTAGACAAGTCTCCTGGACGTGATGGAATGCATCCCAGAGTGCTAAAAGAGATGGCTAGGGAAATTGCAAATGCACTAGTGATAATTTACCAAAATTCACTAGACTCTGGGGTGGTCCCGGCCGATTGGAAATTAGCAAACGTGACACCACTGTTTAAAAAAGGAGGTCGGTAGAAAGCGGGTAATTATAGGCCAGTGAGCTTAACTTCGGTAGTAGGGAAGCTGCTGGAATCTATCATCAAGGAAGAAATAGCGAGGCATCTGGATGGAAATTGTCCCATTAGACAGACGCAGCATGGGTTCATAAAGGGCAGGTCGTGCCTAACTAATTTAGTGGAATTTTTTGAGGACATTAACGGTGCGGTAGATAACGGGGAGCCAATGGATGTGGTATATCTGGATTTCCAGAAAGCCTTTGACAAGGTGCCACACAAAAGGTTGTTGCATCAGATAAAGATGCATGGCATTAAGGGGAAAGTCGTAGCATGGATAGAGGATTGGTTAATTAATAGAAAGCAAAGAGTGGGGATTAATGGGTGTTTCTCTGGTTGGCAATCAGTAGCTAGTGGTGTCCCTCAGGGATCAGTGTTGGGCCCACAACTGTTCACAATTTACATAGATGATTTGGAGTTGGGGACCAAGAGCAATGTGTCCAAATTTGCAGACGACACGAAGATAAGTGGTAAAGCTAAAAGTGCAGAGGAGACTGGAAGTCTGCAGAGGGATTTGGATAGGCTAAGTGAATGGGCTAGGGTCTGGCAGATGGAATACAATGTTGACAAATGTGAGGTTATCCATTTTGGAAGGAATAACAGCAAAAGGGATTATTATTTAAATGATGAAATGTTAAAACATGCTGCTGTGCAGAGAGACCTGGGTGTGCTAGTGCATGTGTCGCAAAAAGTTGGTTCTCAGGTGCAACAGATGATTAAGAAGGCAAATGGAATTTTGTCCTTCATTGCTAGAGGGATGGAGTTTAAGACTAGGGAGGCTCTGCTGCAATTGTATAAGGTGTTAGTGAGGCAACACCTGGAGTATTGTGTTCAGTTTTGGTCTCCTTACTTGTGAAAGGCCGTACTGGCACTGGAGGGTGTGCAGAGGAGATTCACTCGGTTAATCCCAGAGCTGAAGGGGTTGGATTACGAGGAGAGGTTGAGTAGACTGGGACTGTACTCGTTGGAATTTAGAAGGATGAGGGGGGGATCTTATAGAAACATATAAGATTATGAAGGGAATAGATAGGATAGATGCGGGCAGATTGTTTCCACTGGCGGGTGAAAGCAGAACTAGCGGGCATAGCCTCAAAATAAGGGGAAGTAGATTTAGGACTGAGTTTAGGAGGAACTTCTTCACCCAAATGGTTGTGAATCTATGGAATTCCTTGCCCAGTGAAGCAGTAGAGGCTCCTTCATTAAATGTTTTTAAGATAAAGATGGATAGTTTTTTGAAGAATAAAGAGATTAAGGGTTATGGTGTTCGGGACGGAAAGTGGAGCTGAGTCCACAAAAGATCAGCCATGATCTCATTGAATGGTGGAGCAGGCTCGAGGGGTAAGATTGCCTACTCCTGCTCCTAGTTCTTATGTTCTTATGTTCTTAATCCCACAGAAATGACAAACGTCATAGCTGGCACGGTTGCTGCGAAAAAAACAATGCTTTTTGCATTTCAGTGTGAAATTTGCGAATTGTTACTTTGTTTTCGTGTGGGTAACTGCAGATCTGAAATTCGATTATTCGGTCGCTTTGGTTTGGAATTTCCAACTCGCTCGTGATGTGGTGACGCAACCTGATAAAACGGTCCTCACGAACGCATTTTGTGCAAAAGTCAGCTTCTTTTTATTTGAATGCATTTGCTTGAGTTGTCACGACTTATCATCAATGTTTAGGACAATCGCTGAGCATATTCATTTGTCCAATTTTATTTGCATTTAGTCATACCATTGTCTGTGTTTCTGTAATGTTCCACAGACCTTACGACATGTCACCTTACGACATGTCAAAGCAGAAATGGTGTTTGACACTTGGAGAGATATTTTGAGTGTCAAAGTGTGGCGCCTAACGACTGTCCGGGATCTAAGTCGGAATTGTATAGCATGGCGGTTAACACAGCTGCCTCACAGCCCCAGGGTCCCGGGATGAATTCCGGCCCCTGGTGACTGTCTGTGTGGGGTTTAACCTTTCTCCCGCGTCTGTGTGGGTTTCGTACAGGTTCTCCGGTTTCCTCACACAGCCCAAACATGTGCCGTTTAGGTGGAATGTCTCTGTGGAACTGCCATTTAGTGTCAAACGGTTAGGTGGGGTTACAGGGTTATGGGGATGGGGTGGACGCGTGGGCTTAAGTCGGGTGTTATTTCAAAAGGCCGCTGTAGCTCGATTGGCCGATTGGCCTTCTTCTGCACAGTAAAATGTATGTTTCGAAACAGTTATGAGATTTTTTTTTACTTCTTACATGTGTGTGTGCATCTCTATCTGAAATAGGATTCATTGCCCAACCCCGAGGGCACTCGAGATGGAGTCACATGTAGGCCAGATAAGGACGACAGATTTCCTTCCCCAAAGGGTATTAATGAACCAGATTAGTTTTCACCACAGTATTTTGATGGTCATCATTAGGCTTCTAATTCCATATTTCATTGAATTCAAGTTTCACCATCTGCTGTGGCGAGTCCCCAAAGCGTTACCCTGGGACTGTGGATTACTAGTCGAGCAACAATGAAATGAAATGAAAATCGCTTATTGTCACAATGAGGCTTCAAATTAAGTTACTGTGAAAAGCCCTCAGTCGCCACATTCCGGCGCCTGTACGGGGAGGCCGTCACGGGAATTGAACCGTGCTGCTGGCCTGCCTTGGTCTGTTTTCAAAGCCAGCGATTTAGCCCTGTGCTAAACAGCTCCTACGCATCTACGCCACTACGTCTCCTTTTTCCAAAGCAACTCTGGAACTTACAGGACTGGAGGATCTGGTCGTTGACGACTAATTGACTTCGTCATGGGGAGGGAATTTCCATTCTTGTGATGGAATTTTTTAAACATTTGATTTGTTCTGTATTCCATATATTGTCCGGCTCGTTTTCGACTTCCCCTAGTATTGGCGACGAACAATAAAAATACACATCCAAAGGACTCTGGAAAGAGGAGGGAACAGTGGTAATATTTAATTGTTTCAATCCAGTCAACATAAAAAAGACCCATATAGTCATAGAGTCGCCTATCGCCCTCGGCCCACCGATTCTGCACAGGAAATAATTGCCCTCCACTAATTCCGTTTAGTTTAATTTTTCCATTATCCTTGAATGTGTCGTTTTCTTTCAAATGCTTATGCAAGAGTTTTTTAATGGTTGCGAGGTTGCCACACTGCATTACAGTCCCAGGCCGTGCACTCCAGATTCTCACCAATTTCTGAGTGAATGGCTGTTCCCAAATTCCCTTGGAACCTCCTGCCACTAACAGATAATCAATCTATGCCCTCGTGATTGACCCCTCAACGGAGGAGATCAGTTACATCCTATTTACCCTGTCAACACCTCATAATCTTAATTTCCTCAATCATGTTCTTGGTCAAACGTCTCTGCTCTAAGAAAAAAGTAGCCCAATCCTATCTAGGCTCTCCTTTTAGAATTAGATGCTCGATCTCATGCCACAACGCATATTAATATTCTGTACAATTCCATCATAACCTGCTTGCTGTGATATTCGATGTCACCACTGATACTGACAAGTGGCCCTCATGCATACTTAACAACCCCATTCACCTACTCTGCCGCTTGCAGTGATGTGTACGCAAAACACCCAAGATCCATCTCTTCCTCTGAGCCTCCCAGTGCCCTGCATACATTACATTCTCCCTTGTCGTGCGTGTTGTTCCAAAGTGCATCACCTCGCAATAAACATTGTTAAATATGGTCTGCCACTGCTCTGCCCATCTGGCCAAGCCATCGCCAAGCCAAGCACTCTGTAACCTACGACTCAATTCTTCACGTTTAACCATCCTACCAATCTCGGTGTCTTCCAAAAAGGTACTAATCATTCCATCCACATTCTCGTCTATCAAATCTATGTATAGCTAACAAGCATTTGGACACTCAGCATTGATCCCTGTGGTACACTGCTAGACACCGGCATCCAGTTACTCAAACAGTCTTCCACACCTACGGTTTGTATCTAAACCAGTTTCGGGTCCATCTCAATAGGCTTCATTGAATTCTCTATCTGTCAACCTGCTCAAGCAATCAAACATGTGGGACCATGTCCATTGCTTTGCTGAATTCCAAATAAATGACATTATCTTAACGTTCGTCATTCACTCATTCGGTCACTTTATCAAAATATTCTGTCAAATTTGTTAGTACTGTCTTCCCCCTGGCAAAGCCAGGGTGACTCTCGTTTATCAACCCAAGACTTTCCAACTGGAAATTAATTCTCACCTTCAGAATTTCAACAATAGTTTCACTATCACTGATGTGAGAGCAACATATCTGTAATTCCCTGGTTTATCTCTACCACATTACTTGAACTGGGGAACAAACATTCTCCAGACCGATGACACTTCACCCCGGCCAGAAATTAATTAAAAACATGCTTCAGAGTCCCTGTAATTTCCTGTCTCGCGTCCCATAGCAGCCCGGAATGCAATTCATCTGGGCCTGGGAATTTATCTATTTGTTAAGCCCGTCAAAGTCTCTAATACGTCCTCATTTGCGATATCGGTCTGTTCAAGGTTATCACACAACCATTTGCTCAATTCCGTACCCATGCCAGCCATAGCCTGAGTGATAACCGATTAGAACTACTCATGAACACACGAGACATATCATGCAGCTACATATAGATATTTTCGTCTTGGTTTTAAAAGGGCCCTAAACTTTCCGTGGTTAACCTCTTCTATTTAACGTAGGAACAAGTTGGAGGTGTACTCGTCCTTTTTCCTTTTCAAATGCTGGAGCTTTGTCTTCATGTCATCGAGGATAAAAAAAGAAAAAAAAAGTAATCGAGGATAAAAGGTCCAGGTGCAGTACGCTGGCAAAGTTATCATCACTGCCGCCAAGGGCGCAGAAGACGCAGATTCGATCCCTGAACCGGGCCACTGTCTGTGTGGAGTTTGCACATTTTCCCGGTGGTTGCGTGGGTTTCACCCACAACCCAAAGAAATGGTGGGTAGATAGTTTGGCCGCATTATATTGCCCCTTAGTTGGAAAAACAAATAATTGGTGACTCCAATATTATATATAAATAAAGCGGACAGAAGTTCCGAGTCATCGTGGTTAAGTTTCATTCAGTAGCCGAACAAACCGGAAGTAACGTATGCTGGATTGCTTCACGAAATGGCGACCTGCAATGTACCTAAAAAACTGTAATCCACAGCGTTCCTCCGAGGTGATGTAACTGATAAACTGCGCACAATACAAACTGAGGGCCATGCTGCGTTGCCAAATTACCAATATGAAAACTATAACGGTGCGTTCCAAGTGATTTTAATGAGGTGGGAAAACGCCAATGATTAGCTGGTGCATGGACGAATAGAACATCACGAAGTTGAAAAGAAAAATCAGCTCAGTTTGCAAAGCTGGCAACAGTAATCTTGTAAACCGGTCTCCAACATTGGAGTAGACTTCTAAAAAGGAACACGACCAATAATTCAGTGGTAAATTTGCGATAAGCTGGCAGTACAAGAGCATTAGTTCATGAATTCAATTGCTAATTTAACGGTAGAAACAACGCAGTGCTGTTCAATGCTTTCATTAATTATTTACAATGTTCTCTTTATTTCCTTGACTGCCATCTAAACGTGGCTTATTTCATGTGATTTCTCCCATGAGCATACTCTAATCCCTATCGCTTCATCCCGCTTTCCAATCCAGCAAGACAATCGTTTTCATTATTTTGTGATTTTGTGGCCAGGGATTTGTAATTTTATTTAAAGAATGTTGAGGGCCGTGCTTTCAGATCTTGTATTGTAACATTACTTTATGATTTCTCAAAAACCCGTGCGCATCTGCAACGTATTCCAACGTTTCAAGGCAGGCACCATGGTGTTGAAACGTTTGTCATCATCTTCTCTGATGTTAATAATGCTATGTTGATGAAAAAAAATTCAAAATAATTGTCCACTGAAATTTGAGAAACTGTTAAATGTCAGGTCAAAACTTTGCACAGATGGTGTAGCTGTCAAATGGTGATGTTAAAATTGACACAATGCTAATATAGCTATACAATTCCAAATATAGGCATGCAGAAATCACTGCAAATAAGCTATAAATATCGTACGGCATGCTATTCCGTTGACACAACATACATGGCGTCCTTTAATGTCTTCTAAAGTTTGAGAACGAAAGAAAGGCAGGAAACATGAGGCAGAGAAGGCCACATTATTTTATTCATTTCTGGGATGTCTGCGTCGTTGGTAAGGCCAGGATTCATTGCCGATCCCTCGTTGCTCTACAGAAGGTCGTGTTGAGTTGCCTTCTTGAACCGCTGCAGTCCTTGACGGGGAAAAATACCCACTGTGCTGTTTTGCAGAGAGTTCCAGGATTTGTCCCAGCTGCATCAAAGGAACGGCGATATACTTCCATTTCAGGTCGGTGAGTGACTTGCAAAGAAATATCCAGGTGGTGGGGTTCCCTGATATCTGCTGCGATTGTCCTTCCAAATGGTAGTGTGTTTGGAAGGTGCTGTCTCAGGAACCTTGGTGATTTACCACAGTGCACCTTGCAGATGTTACCCAAGGCTGCTACTTTTCGCCCGTGATGTAGTTTGGATGTTTGTGGAAGGAGAAGAAATAAAGTGGCCTGCTTTGCTCTGGATGCTCTCTTCCTCTTCAGTGTTGTTGGAGCTGCAATCATCCTGGCAAGTCGAGAATCATCGACCACAACAAGATAACATTGTGGCTGGTTTAGCTCAGTGGGTTGCCAGCTGGTTTGTGATGCAGCATAAGGCCAACAGCACCGGTTTAATTCCCGTACCAGCTTACACGAGCAGGCGCCGGTATGTGTGGCGACCAGAGGCTTTTCACAGTAACTACATAACTGTGACAATAAAAGGTTATTATGATATTTTTTTTTATCAAGATGGAGAGTGAAGTAGTTGATTCACAGGCAAGGATGGTGGAACTTAATAAAGGGAACTATAAATATATGGTGCGTGAGTTGGGATTGATAGATTGGGGAGAGTGACTTAAAGGGATGGCAGTGGATAGGCAATGACTAACATTCAAGGAATCCACGGGGGAACTGCAGCAACTGTTCATTCCTCTCTGGCACAAAAGCAAAATGGGTAAATGGTCAATCCATGGCTTACAAAGAAAATGTTAAATTGTATCCGATCCAAGGAAGACGCATCCAGATTGACCAAGACAAATAATAGATCTGCGATTATGTCAATGTCCTTTTCAAAGAGTGAAATGCATGAAATAATCAAAATATGAAAGCCACGCCTCTTTTCACTGCGTTGAGACATACGTGAGCTGGCAAAAGCTTTTATACTACGCTCTTTGTCTTCCTGATGAATCATAAATATGTTATCCCCGTCAGAGAAGAAAAATTACGCTACAGTGTTGGTATCACTCCATGCAGTGGCGTGAAGTTGCCATATTGTATCTCGCATAATCCAGTTGCCTGAAAAGTGCATATAATGTTGATAGGTGGGCGTATATTTGGATTTTGCCACAGCGGTTAGCTAACTGTAATGAATGGTGCATTGTATTATCGGTACTATCTGAAAGCGTTGGAACATCGCCATGCATTTCATGGTGTAGTCAGCACAGTTGAGGCTCGATATTACCTGTGCACACAGACACTTTGACGAACGACCCAGAATGCAGAAATACGTTTTCAAACCACATGCTGCGACAGTTGGATCAATCAAGCGCGACGAATTTGATCGATTTTAAATATTTCATGATTTATAGTCATTTCCGTCATATTACGAACAGTTATGACGATAGAATCATGCGCGACTGAGGCATATACATAAACTTTACACTTACACAGCTATTGGGGAGAGAGTTCCAGGATTTAGATCTAATCACACTGAAGGAAGTAAGTATATTTCCAAGTCAGCATTGTAAGAGACTTGAAGAAGAACGTCCTGGTGGCGGTGTTCCCATATATCTGCTGTCCTTGTGCTTCTGGAGGTAGAGGTCGTGGGTTTGGACTGTACATACTCGTGGGATTACGTGAGTTGCAGAAATGAATCTTGTACATAGTGCAAACTCCTGCTACTGTGCGTCGATGGTGCAGGAAGTGAATTCTTATGGAAAGCATGCTGGTCAACGGGGCTGCTTTGTGATGGATGATGCGGAGCGCTTAAAGGGTGCCAGTCAACCGGGCTGCTTTGTCTTGGATGGTGCCGAGTGATGTGGTGTTGGAACTGCAGTCATTCATGTCAATGAGTTGTATTCAATCAGTCTGTTGAATTTTGTCTTGAAAAAGGTGGACGTGCTTTCGCAATTCAAGAGGTGACTCACTCACCGCAGGATTCCTCGTCTGTTTAAATTAATTTACCTGTTGCGGGCGTCGCAGCGTCGGCCATCATTTATTTCCCATTCGTAGTTGCCCGTAAGAAGGCTGCGGTGCTATTCCTTTATTAACCGCTGTCGCCCTTGCGGTGCAGGTGCACCCACTGTGCTGTGAGGGAGGGAGGGAGTTCCAGGAAGCTGCCCAGCGGCAGTGAAGTAGCGGCGACATAATTCCAAATCAGGGAGGTGAGTGCCTTGGAGGGGGGCCTCCAGGTGGTGATGTTCCCGGTATCTGCTGCTCTCGTCCTTCCAGGTGTTAGTGGTCCTGGGTTTCGAAAGAGCTTCGAAAAGAACCTTGGTGAATATCTGCAATGCAACTTGTAGATAACATACTTTTCTCCCGCAGTTCGCAGGTGCTGGAGGGTTTAAAAGTTTGTGAAAGATGGAGCAATCAGACAGGCAGTTTTTTTTCCTGTATGGTCACGTGCTTCTTGAGTTTTCCTGGAGCTGCAGTCATGCAGGTAAGTAGATATTACTCCAATACACTCCTGACGTGTGCCTTGTAGATTGTGGACAGGCTTTGGGGGTCAGCAGGTGTGTTGCACGCCGTCGGATTCCTAATCTCTGACTGGCCCTGGCAGCCATAGTATTACTGATCAATGGTAACCCCAAGGATGTTGCTTGTGGGGGATTCAGCGATGGGAAAGCCATTGACTAGAAAGGGGTGGTGGCTATATCCTCCAGTGCACGATATGGGCATTGCCTTGCACTTGTATGGTGCGAATGCAGTTTGCCACTTAATATTAATCTTGCTTCTTGTGCCAAATCGGCTTACATTAACACTTGATGAAGGTACATGTGAAAACCCCCTAGTCGCCACACTACTGCGCCCGTTGGGGTACACTGAGTGAGAATTGAAAATGTCCAATTCACCTAACAAGCACGTCTATCGAGACTTGTGGGAGGAAACCGGAGTTCCGGAAGGAAACCCACGCAGACATAGGGAGAACGTGCAGACGCCGCACAGACAGTGACCTAAGCCGGAAAGCAAACCTGGGAACATTGCACTGTGAAACAACAGTGCTAATCACTGTGCAACTTGCCCAGCCAAAGGCTGGATATTGCTCAGGTCTTGCTGCATTTGATCATGGACTGCTTCATGATCTGACGAGTCGCGAATGGTTCTTAACATTGTAAAATGATGATCACACATCTTCACTTCTGACCTTATGATGGAAGGTAGATCATTGACGAAGCAGTTTACGCAGGTTGGATTTGGAACACTACCCTGACAATCTGCTGCAGCGATGGTCTGGAGCGGAGATGATTGACCACCAACCAGCACAACCTTTATGTCAGGTATGGCTTCAAGCAGTGGAGAGTTTCCCCACTGATTTCCATTGACTCCAATTTAGCTAACGCTCCTTCATGCCATACTCGGTCAAATGCTGCCTTGATATCAAGTGTCGTCACTTGCCCCTCACATCTCGCATTCAGTTGGCTTGTCCTTGTTTGAAGCATGGCTCCAATAAGATTAGGAGCTGGGTAATCCTGGCGGAACACAAACTGAGCGTCCGTAATCAGGTTATTGCTGAGTAAGTGTCGTTTGATCACACTGTTGGTGACCCCTTCCACCACTTTGCTGAGAACGGAGAACAGGCTGATCGGTGGTGTTGGTTAGGTTGAATTGTGCACTTTCCTGCGTAAAGGACACGGCCCTTGGAAAGAGCACCCTTGCGAAGCCCACAGCTGTATCCTATCCCCGTAACCAAGGAAACGCACCCAAACATTTTGGACAATATGGGCAATTTACAATGGCCACTCCACCTAACCTGAGCATAGTTAGACTGTGGGAGGAAACAGGAGCACCCGGCCGTAACGCATGCAGACGCAGGGAGAACGTTGAGATTCCGCACAGACAGTGACCCAAGCCGGGAATCGAACCTGGAACACTGCAGCTGTGAAGCAGCTGTGCTAACCACTGTGCGATCGTCCTACCGCCGAATTAAATTAAAGGGAGTCGCGCTGTTGGAAAAGCCAATGTAATTTGGCGATCTAGTGAAAGGAAAAATGAAAATTGATTAAATAATGTAAATGTCTTGTTGATTCAGGGGGAACTGTATATTGAGTGTCCCTGGATTTTCGGCAATAAATTAAGGACATGACATCAAGGTTTTAGGATAAATTGAAACCGAATTTTTGCTTTATTGAGCCAAGTTCCATTCTGCAGGGCTTGGGCCTCAAGCTTTTCGAAATTGCGCCACTGATGTTGATCTGGCAGTTCAGGCATGGTAGCAAGATTTGCGGCCATGCAGCGAGTTAATGTGTTCGCAGCCAAAATTCCCATGACCGATTTGACTTTGTTTTAAGACAAGATATGGCGAAACCGCTGGAATTGTTTTTCAACCAGGTTATTCACGGACGTATCGCGTTCCCCTAGGGGTACATTTTCTTTAGAAGGGGATTATTTAGATTGCACTTTAGAATAGTAACGAATGATCAGATAAAAGTGTGCAACCTGTTCAGAAATCATCCGCGCATGGCTGCGTACAGGTGTACATTGCATATGATAAATGTGGATGTAGGCAGATTACAACTAGCAAAGCAAATCCGTGCGGCACGGTAGCACAGTGCTTTGCATTGTTGCCTCAGAACTCCAGAGTCCCATGGTTCATGGTTTGGGATACTGTCTGTGTGGAGTCTGCAAGTTATTGCTGTGTCTGCGTGGGTTTCGTCCGTCTGCTCCGGTTTCCTCGCACACGTCCATGAAGACGTGCATTAAGGTAATTTGTACATACTAAATTCACCCTCCGTGTACCCGAATAGGCGTTGGAATGTGGCGACTAGGGCCCTTTCACAGTAACTTCATTGCAGTGTAATTGTAAGCCTACTTGTGACAATAAAGATTATTATAAATCGAAATTTATCGGGAAGTGACGCCAATCTGCAAATAGCCGGAACAAAATGACGTAAGGAAGTGAGAAGATGTTCTTGGACCAGGCGCCAATCAACATTCCCTCTGAAAAAAAAAACGCTGCACACTTCTACGGACAACGTCCAGTTCACAATGTCAACACTGAAATAAATTGGTTGTTTCCTTGTCTGTCCGTGACATTCAGAGAGACTGAAGCATGTTAACGAATATTCTTTATTAAATATAAATGAAAAGCTGAAGGTTGACCAATTATTTGAAACAGCCGAGTCCAGGATTTTTCATGAGTCGAATCCCGCGTCGTTTTTCATGGAAGCGGTAACGTCCCACGTTGCACTGGTTCTAGCCGCTGAAGAGTAGCGCAATTGGTATAGGTTTCGCACCATCTTTTCTGTCATGAAAGCCCACGAATTCTACATTGGCGTCAACACATACTCTCAGAAACGGAGAATCCCACCCTCTGTCTTTCCACGGCTTCCGAATGGGATTCGCCATAGAAGGGGCCCAGCGTTGCAGGAAAACACACCGACTGGGGTGCACGTCTTGCTAACATGAGTATTCCGGACAATATTCAACTGTGTATATCCAGCGTAGAGATAATGCCAAAAAGTCTGGATCTTTTTCCATCGTCGCCATTTAAAGGCCCCCCTCCCCCCCCCTATCATTTCAGAATAAATGGATGCAGATACAAATAGTTGGATTGATCTTACTTTTGCACCATGTTTTTGAAAATGTGTGTCGTTCTTTCCGGGCCTTTGTTGAAGTTCAATTTTGAATATAGATTTGTTGCCTTGTTGAACTTTATTGATCTTAACAAAATGCAAATTGGGGGTATTGTTCACACCTCTCCTCTTCTGATCAACAGATCTTACAAAGGCGAACGATGGTAGGAAAGCAATAAACGACCTTTTACATAGCTGCTGGAAATTGGGAAAGACTGAACAATTGTAGCGAGCATTCTTTGTTCAATGAAAAACCAAAAATTGTCTTAAATTCTACACCAAATTGCGCCAATTAGCTTGAAGATTTGTCGAATGTTTTCGGGTGTTCCCTCTTGAAGTTAGATTCCCTTTTATTGGTCGCTGGTTGATATTCGTAGCAACATGGAAAGCGGACAACATGGAAAGAGGCCACGATGATGAGGGTTTAAATACTTGAAAGCATTTAATTTGCACTAACCGAATGGCAAGCTTTGAGAGACAGAATGTCCTCCTGGGCCAAAGGGAAAGAATGAGCCGTGATTTCGAAAATCAGAGCCACGGGCATTCGTTCTTCATTATAGATACATGGGGCAACATGCATAACGCATCGAGACCATATGAATCCCTAGATTTCGATATAGCCTGTCAAGAGATACCGTAATGCAGGCACATGTTTAGCACCGGACTAAATCGCTGGCTTTGAAAACAGACGGTGTGGGGGAACTAATATATATCCTTTGATCATTGATTACCCGGTGTAGGCCAGCAAATAGATTTTATGTAGGCGTCAACATTTGCTCAGATTTGGGCATCAGGCTCAGTTATGTCTATAAAAGCGAAACACAATTTTGGGGAAAGATAGGCGAATGCATGTGGTTCGCCAGGTGTGCTCCGTCTCCTGCGCTTAATGTGAAACTTGTCGGTCCATTTCCGGTTTGGGCTGTGATAACCTTGAAACGTGCTTCTTGTCTGTTACTCTACTCAGAAATGCACAGATAAAAATAAACTGACCCTAACTTGTCAAAGCACATCTCAGCATGACACTTTGATCACCAACAAGCGAAGATGCTGCATTATAGCCGGAACAAAAAAAAGTAAGGAAGTGAGACGTTTTTCTTTGACAAGGTGCAATGAGCAATCCCTCTAAAATAAAACAACACTGCACACATCTATGGACAACCTCGGGAACACAACACCAACACTGAAATAAACTGGCCATTTCCTTGTTTGTGTGTGAAATTCAGAGAGAGTGAAGGACGTTAACGAATATTATTTTGAAATATAAATGAAAAGCTGAAGGTTGGCGGACAGCGATTGTTCTAAACAGCCGAGTCCAGGAATATTCATGGGGCCAAACCCGCATCTTTTCTCCTGGAATCGATAGCGTCCCACGTGGCACCAGTGTTAGCCCCTGAATCGTAGCGGAATTAGTCTATAAGTGGCCTCATATTTTCTGTCAAATTCTGAAATGGCGTCAACACTTAGACTCAGAAACAGATAATCCCGCCCCCTGCCATTCCGCCGCAAGTCAATGGGATTTCCCACTGAATGCACCCAGAGTTGCAGGAAAACACGCGGACTAGGGTGTACGTCTTGCCGACAAGAAAATTCCAGACGATATTCCAATGTGCATATCCACGGTAGAGATAATGCAAAATAATCTGGATTTTTTTTTCCACTGTCGTCTTTTACAGTTCCCCCTCCATCCGTACAGAATAAATGGTTGCAAATACAAAGAGATCGAGTGATCTGATCTTACTTTTGCCCCATGTTGTTGAAAATGTGTCAGGTTCTTTCCGAGCCGTGGTTGAAGTTGAATTTGTAATATAGTTGTGTTCTCTTGTTGGACTGTGTGTATTTATCTTAACAAATTGCAAATTGGGAATGCTGTTCACACCTCTCCTCTTATGATCAACAGACCTTACAAAGGCCAACAATGGTAGGAAAAAAATAAGCGATTTTTTATATATCTGCTGGAAATTGGGAGAGACTGAATAATTGCAGCCAGTGTTCATTACTTGCTAACTGAAAAAAAAAACAATCGTCTTCAATTCTAAAACAAATTGCACCACCTGGCTTGAAGATTTGTCCTATGTTTTCGTATATTCCGTCTTGAAGTTAGATAGCCTTTTGTTGGTCTCTGGTTGATATTCATAGCAAAATGGAAAGCGGGCAAAACTTTCAGCCACAATTTGTAAAGGTCAGAGCTGGTATGGACGCAATATAGAGGTTGTTTCATTATATATACAGAACAGTACTGATGATGGCAGACAAAGACACGAGTCGACAGACAGTAGGCACTGACGCCATGCATGTGAGTGTTTAAAAAAATTAAAGCATTTAATTTGCACGAACCGAAAGACAAGCTTTGTGAGACCGAATGCCCTCCTGGGTCAAAGGGGAAACATGAGTAGTAAGTTGGAACATCAGAGCTACAGGCATGCGTTCTTCATTATAGATACATGGGGAATCATGCATAAAGCTTAGTGACCATATGAATCCCGAGATTTCGTAATAGCGCCATGCCTGACAAGAGCTGCCTCATTGTAGGTACACAGAGGAGCAAACGTAACACGTATGCAATTTATAAATGCATTCAAGACAGATAAAGACATAAAAGCAAAGCTTTCAACATTCTTGAGCATCCTTGACATACACGGCAACCAACTGATTGAACACAGCGTCATTATGAGAAACCCTTCAATTATCGTGAAATTGAAAAGCAAGTTCTGGGTCATTGGAATATTGTGAAATACACAGAGCCAACAGAGGAAACCAATTTAACAATGAACCGATGATGCTGTGGTGGCCTTTTACTCCCTGTTGCAACAGGCAACTACAGAAATTATGTTCAGTATGCTTGCTACAGATTGTGTTGGGTTGTTATATATCATTGTACACCTTTTGCAGCCCTGGGATGTTATTCCCCCGGGGATAATCTCTGAACAGGAATACTCTCAAGACATCTGCACTCTCTTGTCGCAATTCCACATTCACCATGCTAAAATCTATCGTTTTAAACCACCACATGGTCTTCTCTCGAATGAGCCTGCTGGTTTGTTTTGCTCCCAAATAAAGCGTCGAAAATATCCATAAATATCTTCCATACCTTTAGGAATAACATGTCATTTGATACACATGTGCAACCGTCAGCTGCTATGAACGATTTCGGCACTGCGCCCAAGATATAAAACTTTTATTAGGATGAAAGCTGTCAAAAGATGTTGATAGATGGACTTAAGTTTGGATTTTTCCGCAAGCAGTTACCTAACTGTGATGAAATGTGCACTCTATTATTGGTACTGTCGTAAAGTGGGGAAACATCCGCATGCACTTTATGGTGTAGTCAGCAGTGTTGAGGCTCGATATTGTGTTAACATAGAGACTTTGGCGAAATATCCAAAAAGCACCAATACGTTTTCAACCCAAATTCTGCACATTGTTGGAATGTGAGCGGAAACCGCCGCACCTGGAGGAAACCCATGCCGACGCAGGGAGAACAAGCAGACTCATCACAGACAGTGATCGAAGCTGGGATTCGAACCTGGAACCCTGGAGCTGTGAAGCAACTGGTGTAAACACTATGCTACCCTGCTATTGCCGACGTCAATTAAAACAAGTCGCGTTCGGCAGTTGGGAAATCCAACGGATTTTGGCTGTGTTATGAAAGGGAAAATATTTTTTCAATTAGAATTGCTGAAAGAATATCAATGTCTTGTTGATTCAGGGGGAACTGAATATTTATTGCCCTTGGATGTTCGATAATAAATGAATGACTTGACATCAAGATTTGGAGATAGAAACCGAATCTTTGCTTGATTCAACCGAGTTAAATTTTGAAGGGCTGGGGCCTCAAGCTTTTATAAATTGCATCACTAATTTGATATGGCAGTCCAGTCATTGTGGCAAGATTTACGGTCAAGCAGCGGGTTAATGTGTCCGCAGCCCAGGCTCTATATTGTCTTAACGCACAAGCACTTTGGCGAAAGATCCAAAAAGCATCAATTAATTTTCAAGCCACATTCTGCGACAGTTGGGTCAATCTGACGCCATGGAATTTTGTCGGTTTTAAATATTACCTGTTTTCGTGTCATTTCCGACATGCTATGAATTGATATGGCGGTAGAATATTTCGCGGTTGAGAAATATTCATAAACTTTGCAGCAGTATGCCTTTCTCTGTTTCTCACATATTTTTTATTCTGATTATAGTGAGTAGTATTCATTTTTAAAGGACGTAGCTCGGCCAGTATTGGTTTCCTGTCACAAATCGCCGTTCAAATGTGGTGCTGGGCGGCCTTATTGATCTGCTGCAATCGATGTATTGTGGGTACACCGACACAGCTTCAGGAAAGCAGTTACAGGAATTCTCCCAACGACACAGAAGGAAAGTCTATATATTTCCAAGTCAGAATAGTGGGGGACTTGAAAACGTACGTCCAGCTGGCGGTGTTCCCACATATCTGCTGCCATTCTGTTTGTGGAAGATATAGGTCGTGGGTTTGGAAGGTGCAGCCTCATGAGCATACGTGAGTTCGTGAAGTGAATCTTGTCAATGGTGCATACTGCTGCTGCGCATCGACAGTGAAGGGAGTGAATGCTTATGAAAGTGGTACTAGTCAAGCGGGCTCTTTGTCTTGAATGGTGCCGTGCGCCTTGAGTGATTTTGGAACTTCACACATCCAGGCCAATGAGGATTATTCCATGAGACTCCTGAATATTGCCTTAAAAGAGGTAGACATGCTTTGGAATTCATGAGGTGAGTTACTTCCCGTAGATTTCATCGTCTTTTTAAAATTCATTTCAGGGATGTGGGCTTCGCTGCTTAGGCCAGTATTTAATTCCCATTCGGAGTTGTCCTCGAGTAGACGGCGGTGAGTTTCCGTCTTGAACTGCGGCAGCCTTTGAGGTGCAGGTGCACCCATTGTCTTGTTAGGGTGAGAGTTCCAGGATGTTTTGCCAGCGAGAATGAAGGAACGGCGACATATTCCCAAGCCATGCAGGCGAGTGACTTCCAGGTGGTGGGATCCGTAGGTACTTGCTGTTCTTGTCCGTCTCGATGATAGTGACCATGGCTTTCGAAGGTGTTTTGCAAACAACGTTGCTTAGTCACTGTAATGCACCTTACAGATAATTTACTCATCTCCCGTACTTCGCCGGTGGTGCAGGGTTCGAATGTTCGAATGGAAGCTGGAGCAACCAAACGGGCTGCTTTCTCTTTGATGGTGGCGGGCATTTTGAGTGTTGTAGGAGCTGCACTCATGCCGGTAAGTGGAGATTAGTCTATTACACTCCTGACTTGCGCCTTGTAGATTGTGGACAGGCTTTGGAGGTTAGGAGGTGAGTTACTCGCCATAGGATTCCTTGTCTTGGACCTGCCCTGGTAGTCACAATATTAACATGCCTAGTCCAGTTCCATTTATGATCAATGGTGATCCCCAGGATGTTGATTGTGGGGAATTAAGCGATGATAAAGCCATTGAATGGCAAGTGAAAGTCGATTTATCCTACAGTGGTGACCATTGTTGCTTCACAGCGCCAGTACCCGAGGTCCAATTCCCGTCTTGGGTCATTGTCTGTGCTGAGTCTGCATTTTCTTCCTGTGTTCGCGTGGGTCCCTTCGGATGCTCCGGTTTCCTCTACAAGTCCCGAAAGATGTGCTAGTTAGGCAATTTGGGCATTCTGAATGTTCCCTCTCCATACCCGAACAGGCGCCGGAATGGGGCGGTTAGGGGCTTTTCACGGTAACTTAATTGCAGTATTAATGTAAGCCGACTTGTGACAACACAGATTATTTAGATGGTGATGATTACTGTTATTATAGAAAATGGCTATTGCGTTGCATTTGTATGTTGCAAATGTAGCTTGCCACTTGTCAACCCAAGCCTGGGTACTGCCAGCTCTTGCTCTATTTGGACAGGGACAGCTTCATTACGTGAGGAGTCACGAATGGTGCTGAACAATGCAAATTTATCTTCAAGCATCCTTAATTCTTACGTTACGATGGAAGGAAGATCATTAATGAAGCAGTTGACGAACGTTGGGCCTAAGCCACTACCCTGAGAAACCTCTGCATTGATGCACTGGAGCTGAGATGATTCACCTGCAACGATTACAACCATTTTTCTTTGCGGCGGTTTTGGCTACAACTACTGGAGCGGTTACCCACTAATTTCCTTTGACTCAAATTTAGCTCGTGCTCCTTCATGCCATAATCGGTCAAATACTGCCTTGATGTCAAGTGCAGCCACTCACACCTTACAAAAAACTTTCAACTCTTTTGCTATCGTTTGAGCCAAAACTGGAATGAGACCTGGAACTCAGTTACCCTGGCGGAACCCTAACTTAGCATTCGCGATCAGGTTATTGCTAGGTCTGCTGAGCGTCCGTGATCAGGTTATTGCTCAGTAAGTGCAGCTTGATAAAACTATTCATGACACCGTCCATCACATTGCTGATGAAGGAGATTCAACAGACCGGGTGGTAACTGGTTGGGTTGAATTGATTTGTTCCCTGTTTGTAGGACACACATGTGCAATTTTCCAGATCGATGGGTAGATATCAGTGTTGGAGCTACACTGGAAACGCTTCGATATGTGTACAGGAAGTTCGGGAACAAAAGACTGACTACGTTTGTCGGCTCTTCATTGAATCCCTACACTGCAGGCGGAGGCCATTTTGCCCATCGATTCTACCCGATCCATTGAATGAGCACTGTCCACGGCCCCATTCCCCCTTATCAAGGCAAATGCACGTAACGCACACACATCTTTGCACAGTGGAAAGAAACCGGATCACATGGATGAATCCCATGCAGACACAGGGAGAACGAACACACTCCACACAGACAGTGACCCACGGCCGAAATTGAACACGCATCCCTGCCGTTGCGAGGCAACATTGCTAGCCACTGTACCACCGTCCCTCCCAGTAGTCACTGTATTAATGGACAGGTACAGTTTAGTTTATGGTCACGAGTAAACCACAGGATGTCGGTAGTCGTGGATTCAGTGATGGGAAAGCCATTAAATATCAAGGTGTGATAGTTTGATAATCTCTCACTCGAGATGGTCATTGAGGGGCACTGATGTGGCACGTATGTAACTTGCCATTTCACAGCGAATGTCAGGATATTGTTCAGTTTTGCTGCATTTGCACGTGGTCGGCTTCCCTGTCTGAGGTATTGCCAATGATGCGGAAAATTATGCAAACACCCCCAGATGTGACCTTCCGTTGAAAGAAAGGTGATTTCTGAAGCACCAGCAGATGATTGGGCCCAGAACACCACCCCGAGGAACTCTTGCAATGATCTCTCGGCCTGACATGACTGACATACAACCAGCACAACCATCCACTTTTGTGCTAGGTATGACCCCACCCAGTGGAAGGTTGCCCCGTGATCCCCATTTTCTCCAGCTTCGGTCGGCTCCTTACTTGCCTACATGATCAAATTTTATTTTAATGCAAGCACTTTCACGTCACATCTGCAGTTGAGCTCTACTGTGCATGTTCAAACCAAAGCTGTAATGGAGGCAAGAGATGAATAACCCTGGCTGAAATCAAACTGAGCATCAGTCAGCAGCTTATTGCTAAGTGAGTGCTGCTTTGTGGTGCTGTTTATGACCACTCCAATTCCTTTACTGATCATTGACTGTCGAGTAACAGGGAAGTTTTCAGAGTGTTTGGATTTGTCCTACTTTTCGTTTTCAGGATAGATGTGAAACTTCTCCTGATTGTTGTGTAGATTCTCACTCATTGTTTTCTTTGGCACTCTCACTTTGATTGGGGAACCATACTTCTGCCTATATAGACACATATATTCAGATTGCACTGAAAAGAAGCTGAAACGCAAACACTGGGAGAGCATGGATAAGTATTTGACATCCAACATGCAACGGGACAATTTCTATATCTTCTCGTGGTCACCTACGTCACCGCAGGGCGATTCAGGTCCCTCGTGTCCATGAGGTTAAAGCGAGATTTGGGATTCAGGACTTTAGTCTCCAGGCGTGCTGTTGACATTTTAAACATTATTTGCATTGGTGAATGCATCGACAAGCTTCTTTTTCTCTTTTTGTGCTCTTCCTTATATTCATGTGCAGTTAAAGACAGTGTGACACACCGTCACTAACACATCCTGGAGTTGATCCCAAAAGACGACTATCTGCATGTGAGCACTATAAAATGCGAATAGTTGAGTAAAGAGTGGTATATCAAAGTAAAAGGAAACGGCAGCAACACCGACATTCTCGTACATTTTAACACCCAGTCGGAACAAAAGGCATGCGGTCCCTATTCCGTCCGGCTTTTATACAATCTAATTGTGAGCCCTTGCTTTGATGGTCTTCCACCCAATAGTTGGAATCTCGCATCACACTAGTTCCACGGAGACATCGATTATGATTTCTCCGTGGGCCTTTCAAGTCTGAATACACACGTCTCCTCAAGTCCGAAGGTTCATCAACATTTGTGGATACAATAGAAACTAGAACTTTGCTTGATTGAACCGCATTCAATTAGGCAGGGCTTGAGCATCAACGTTTAGAAAGTGCACCACTGATGATGATATGGCAGTCCAGGCATGGTAGCAAGATTTGCGGTCATATAGCGAGTTAATGTGTCCCCTGCCAAAATTCCCATTACAGGTTTGACTTCGTTTTAAGAGAAGATATGGCGAAAGCTCGGAAATTGTTTTTTGAAACCATGTTTTTCCTCGGAAGTAAAGCGTTCTCCTATCAAACAGTTTGGTTAGAAGGGAATTATTACATTGCAGATCAGAATAGTAACGATTGAGAAGCTTGAAGTACGTAAGCTGTTAAAAACACATCCGCGCAAGGCAGTGTACAAGTGTACATACCATAAAATTTATGCGGGCGTCGGTAGATTAGAACCAGCCATGCAAATACAAATTTTACGGGAGGTGACGCAAAGCTGCAAATGGAAACGCAAAAAACATTGCAATGATGCATGGTAGCATAGTGATTAGCACAATTGCTTCACAGCTCCAGGGTCCAGGTTTGATTCACAGCTTGTGTGACTCTGCGGAGTCTGCGCGTTCTCCTCGTGTGTGCGTGTGTGTGGGTTTTCTCCGGGTGTTCCGGTTTCCTGGTACAGTCCAAAGATGTGCGGGTTAGATGGATGGTAGTTAGGATCTAGTGTCCCACGTGGCAAGAGGGCTGGCCCCTGAGTAATAGCGAGTTTGGTCAGGTGTGACGCAAGCTTTTCAGTCGTGAAAATCGACGAATTCGGCATTGGCGTCAACACTTCGTCTCAGAAACGGAGAGTCCCCCCCCACCCACCCCCCCTCCTTTTTTACGCCGTTGGTCAATTGGATTTGCCATTGAAGTCACGCAGCGTGGCCGGACAAAACACGGACTGGTGCGTATGTCTTGCAGACAAGAGCATTCTGAACAATATTCAAACCTATATATTCAGCGCAGAGTAAATGCCAAATAGCCTGGATGTTTTTCCACAGCCGTCCTTTAACGTTTTCCTCCATCACTTAAATAAAGTATGTAAATGCAAAGAGTTCGATTCATCTTACTGTTGCAACATGGTTTTGAAAATGTTTCAGGTACTTTCCGAGCCTTTGTTGAAGTGCGGTTTAGAGTATAGATTTGCAGTCTTCTGGGCTCTGTGTATTGATCTTCACAACACGGAAACTGGAGATATTGTTCACACCTATTAACGTATTACCAACAGATCTTACAAAAGCCAACGATGGTAGGAAAGCAATAAATTACTTTTTATGTAGCTGCTGGAATTTGGGAGAAACTGAGCAATTGTAACGAGTATTCTTTGTTCAATGAAAAAACATCAGTCTTCTTAAATCCAAAAACAAATTCAGCACCTGACTTCATGATTTGTCAAATGTTTTCGCATGTTTCGTCAGCGTTCAGATTTGAAGTTAGATTGTCTTTCATTGGTTTCTTATTGATATTCATTGGAAAATGGAAAGCTGGCAAAAATATTCAGTGGCGTGTTTTAATTTCACAGAAGAATTGACAAAAATCAACGATAGTTGTTGACGCAATATCCAGGTTTTTTCAATATATATGCAACAGTACTGATAGATGGCCTAGCAGGCAAGATACGAGTCGTCAGACAGTAGGAACAGAGGCCTAGACTGTGAAGGTTTAGAAAATTTAAAGCATTTAGCTTGCACTAACCAAAAGACAAGGATTCGGAGTCAGAATGTCCCTCCTGTGCAAAAGGGAAAAAACGTGTACTGAGTCCGAACATCAGAGCCACGGGCATGAGTTCTACATTACAGATACATGAGGAAACATGCAACAAGAATAGCGACCACATGAATCCCAAGATTTCGAAACAGTTCCATTCCTGAACAGAGGTGCCTAACTGCACCTAATTTGACAAGTAACATGTAATTTGATACACATTTATTCCGCAATCGTTATTAATTATTGCGGCACTGCACCCAAATTAAAACATTTTTTTGAGTGTGAAAGTTATCAAAATATTGACATATGGGAGTGCAAATTACTGTTGTGAATTGAGAAAATCTTCAGATGGTTATTGGCAGTCATTTTGTCCAATAGGTTATTTCGTAGTCGTCCAATTCAGAAGTACAAAATGCTTTCACAGAATGAAGAAAATATGGGGGCTTTACATCGGGACATCTTAAGCTTCGGCGTGAACGTACCAACTGTATCCCGCATAATCCACTTGATATGAGAAGAGATGTAACATGAAAGTGCAAGTTTTTGATGTTTTTCATGTGCTTATCTAATTTTTTTCATTGCACACAGAAATTACAAAGGTCAAAGATGGTATGCAGCCAATCCATCTTTTATTTTATTATTTCTAAATTCAATTGGGAGGGAAAGAACGAAGTTGCCCAGTGTTACTTATTAAACGGATGGGAAAAACACAGCTTTTGTGGACTATTTTATTTTGAAACAAGACAGTCATTGATATGGTGACGTATAACTGGAAAGACGCGGTTATTTTTCATGTCCGTTGCTGGAGTATTATTATGCTCTTTGACGTATGTCACATTCAAGCGCAGCGCGGTCAAATATCTGAAAGACATGAATATATATATATATATATATAATTATCTACAGATATATATATAATCTGATCAAACCGAAAACGAGTGTAGCGAGACAGAAAGTCGCAAGCCCATAGAGGCAAGGCGAGTGCTGAGTTCGAAATTCAGTGTCACCGTCCTGCCTTCTTGAACAGAACTAGATAAGGAAACATGCATCGAGTTCCACTCCCAGGTCGATCTTGTGATTTCGAAACTACACACTGTTTGTGCAGAATTGGCAAAGCACAGGTGTATGAAGGTACAGATGGTAGCGTTGTACAATTTTTAAGACATGGAGGATTGGAAAAGGCATAAAGGCAAGGCGTTCAGCGTTCCTTAGCACCCATAACGCATTCGGCAATCAATGATATGATCTTCACAGGTCTTGTTTCTGACGCAATCACAGAATCACTGCTTTTAAAGAATTTGTAATGTGATAAAGATGCTAAAGTATGAGGATGTTTTTTTCATACGTTTCTTCCCTTTACTGCACCCATTTCAGTAGTTTGATAAATTCACAATTATATTATGCAAACCCATTGCGACAGCCTATTTCTATCTTAGCGCTATGTGGCTTCAAGGTCCGTTATGTGCTTTCAGACCTTTCTCAATCATACCTTTCTCAATCATACGCAGACACCCACCCGGGTCCGTAATTGAATTTGAGTCTCTGGCGGATATAGATACAATCATAAGTCTATGATGGATGGAGTGGGGCGTGAATACTCACGACGTCTGCACGGTGGAGAGACCTGCACAATTCGAAAGACAACAGCCCGGGGTTGTTTAGCACCGGACTAAATCGCTGGTTTTGAAAACAGACTAAGACAGGCCAACAGCAGGGTTCAATTCCAATGCCAGCCTCCCCGAACAGGCGCAGGAATGTGGCGACTATGGGCTTTTCACAGTAACTTCATTTGAAGCCTACTTGTAACAATAAGCGAAAGGATGCAGCGAAAAATCTATATTTAGCTGTGAGAAACAGATAAAACTGTCCGGGAAAGCCTGAACAGAAAGGTTGCATGGAAAATTGGCCAGATAAGCAGATACGTCAAACATCAAAGCCATGATCATGAGTTGTTTAACATCACAGTCACGGGGACAGATGCACAGCTTTGAACGCCCAAATGTATCCGTCCTATAGTTCACCGGCTGACACACTGTCCGACAACAGGCTGGTAAGGAGGCTGTAAATAGTTGGAGAAGTTCAAATTTGATTTGTTCATCAGTATACATGACAGTCGTGATAGTCGCAGGTAAAACGAAAACCATGGAATAAATTGACCAACATTTGACACCAAATTTCACTGTAGATTTTACACAAAACAGTCAAAAAATATATTTGATTCAGGACAAGGAGCAGGAAGTCGAAATGTGTCGAATAATAATTACAAGTGACCATAAGACCATAAGACCATAAGACATAGGAGTGGAAGTAAGGCCATTCGGCCCATCGAATCCACTCCACCATTCAATCATGGCTGATTTCAACTCCATTTACCCGCTCTCTCTCCATAGCCCTTAATTCCTCGAGAAATCAAGAATTTATCAACTTCTGTCTTAAAGACACTCAAAGTCCCGGCCTCCACCGCCCTCTGTGGCAATGAATTCCACAGACCCACCACTCTCTGGCTGAAGCAATTTCTCCTCATCTCTGTTCGAAAGTGACTCCCTTTTATTCTAAGGCTGTGCCCCCGGGTCCTAGTCTCCCTTGTTAATGGAAACAACGTCCCTGCATCCACCCTATCTAAGCCATTCATTATCTTGTCCCTTTGCACTTCAGCATAATGAATTTGTTTTTGTAGCCTTCACAATCTTCAGACTTCCCACTACTCTTTGCCACATTATAGGCTTTCTCTTTTGCTTTGATGCATTCCCTAACTTCCTTTGTCAGCCATGACTGCCTAATCCCCCCTCTGATAACCTTTCTTTTCTTTGGGATGAAACTCTGTACTGTGTCCTCAATTACTCCCAGAAACTCCTGTCATTGCTGTTCTACTGTCTTTCCCACTTGGCACTGCTCCCAGTCGATTTTCGTCAGTTCCTCCCTCATGCCGCTGTCGTTACCTTTATTTAACTGTAACACCTTTACATCTGATTCTACCTTCTTTCTTTAAAATTGGAGATTGAATTCGACCATATTATGATCACTGCCTCCTAAGTGCTCCCTTACTTTAAGATCTTTCATCAAATCTGGCTCATTACATAACACTAAGTCCAGAATGGCCTGTTCCCTCGTGGGCTCCATCACAAGCTGTTCCAAAAAGCCCTCCTGTGAACATTCAATGAATTCCCTTTCCTTGGGTCCACTGGCAGTATTATTTATCCAGTCCACCTGCATACTAAAGTCCCCCATGATCACTGTGACCTTGCCTTTCTGACATGCACTTTCTATTTCGTGGTGCATCTTGTGCCCCTGGTCCTGACCACTGTTAGGAGGCCTGTACATAACTCCCATTATGTTTTTTTTTGCGTTTGTGGTTCCTCAACTCTACCCACACAGACTCCACATCATCCGACCCCATGTGGTTTCGTGCTATTGATTTAATTTCATACCTAATTAACAAGGCAACCCCGCCCCCTCTGCCCACCTCTCTGTCTTTTCGATAGGTTGCGAATCGCTGGATGTTTAAATGCCAGTCCTGAACCCCCTGCAAACATGTCTCTGTGATGCCTACCACGTCATACCTGCCAGTCACAATCTGGGCCACAAGCTCATCGACCTTGTTCCGTGACGAGGCACTGAGAGCTCTGTGGGCTGCACACTGACCAGCATCCATGTATAATTTTATTTAATTGAAGTGGCTCAGCAGAAGTGACATAGAATCATAGAAACATCTAAAATATAAGCAGGAGTTGATTCAGCCCCCTGAGTCTGCTCCGCCATTCATTATGATCAGTGCAATTAATTAATTTCAATTCCCTTAACCCGCCTTCCACCATATCCGTTGATCCCTTTAGCCCAAGGGCAATATTTCCTTCCAGTTTGAAATTACACAATTTTGCCTCAAGTACACACTGTTGTAACGAATTTCGCAGATTCACATTTTCTGGGTGAAGAGATTGTTCCTCACCTCAACCCTAAAAGGTTTTCCTCTTATCCTAAAACTCTGGACTCCCCCACCATCGGGAAAGTTCTTTATGAATCCACTCTACCTAATCTTGTTAGAATTTTGTAATCAAACAATAATCTTCCTTCCAATTTGCGCGTCAGAAGCGTATAACCTCACATGGATCCACATTATCTGTACCCACTCACTCATTAACCCCATTAATTTCTGTGAAACCATTTATTTACGACTACCAATTTTCTTCACGTCCTCACTAAAAGTTGTGCTTATCAGACTTCCCTGTGTATCATTCATGTCTTCATTTGTAAACACAAAAGGAAAGCTCATATTTAGTCCCTGAGCCATTTGTTTGTTTCCTGTTATGAATTCCCCCGTTTGAACTTCCAAGTTGGGACTGGTTACTTTCGTTTTAAGTTTACAAAGTTCACAGATTCTGGGATCGTTGAATTAACTGGAAGTCAAAAAAGGGAAAATCGGCAAGTCCGGTTAATATATTAGAGCTAATCGAACATTTCAGTAACACGCACAATAAATTAATCTTTTGTTTTGTTTTCTTATAAAGACATATAAATACATGTCGGCATGCACTCAAAGGTCTCTGAGATACTCAACTGTTCTCAACATATCCACATTGTTTGAGTGCGCAGCTAATATGTTCGATCATTGCAGGGTTTCGAACAAGGTACTTGGCAATCTCAAGGATTTTAAGCAGAGTCAGCCAGTAAGGTCATGTTTACCATCCTTTATATAGTTTATTCCATGGGTGCAATGTTGTGCAGATTAAGGACAGTTAGAGGAATTACTATTGGTCGTATGCCAGACAGAAGTTAGTCGAATGAGGAAAAGCCAAGCTCCTGCTTCAGGTGCAACATATTCCCCTGAATAGTTGTTTGGTTAACTTTCAGGAAACAAAATACACGTGCTATTGGTTTTTTGATGTCTCGAGCTGAGTTTAATTCTGCAATGCTTGGGCCTCAAAATTTAGAAATTTCGTCACTAACTTAAATGGGGAGATGGAGGTTATTTTGCTAAATTTGTGGTGAGATGGCGAACTTCTGTGAACACTTCTAAAATGTACTGCACTACGTGGGCCTCCTTTCTTACAGTATGTGGTGGAAACGGCTCACTGAATTGATTTTCACAGATTCTTGCCGGCATTATGGATTTAGCTTATGTTTCTATGTCGTTCAGGCTGGATTTCATTGAACTGACGTTCAGATGATTTAGAACTGACATTCTTAGGGCAGCACAGTGGCGCAGTGTATTAGCCTGCTGCCTTACTGCGCCGTGGTCCCAGGTTCGATCCCGGCTCTGGTTCGTGTGGAGTTTGCACATTCTCCCCGTGTTTGCGTGGGTTTCGCCCCGAAAATCCAAAGATGTGCAGGATAGGTGCACTGCACGTGCTAAATTGCCCCTTCATTGGAAAAAAATAATTGTGTACACGAAATTTATAAAAACAACGAAAAAAAGTTTTCACATTCTTGATGTAATTGGAAAGTCAGATGCCCTTTTCGGGTAAGAGAGTCAAGTACTGGGTGACAAAGGTTTAAATTGCGCAGGGAAAAGTTTAGAACTGATATGCGAGGCACGGTTTGTACACAGAGGATGGTAAATATATGAAACGCGGTATCTGGCGAGGTGTTGGATTCAGGCACGCTGGCGGCATTTAAGAGGCATCCAGACAAATATATGAATGCGGGGGGGAGGGAAGGATACGGACTCTGTAAGCGCATATGGTTTAGTTTAGGCAGGGACCATGGAGTGCCGAAGGATCGGTGGCTGTGCTGTATTGTTCTTTGTTTTTTGTCCTTTGTAATTAAGATCCTCAGAACTCAGAACTAGACGGGAGTGCAAGCGTGTTCGTTGCACATGTTTAATGTTGATCTAGATAGATTCTTGCTGGTCTCAGAAATCAAAGGTTATCGAGAATAGAGTCAAATGCGAAATAAGAAACAAACAGGTGGGCCATGCATTTTGAATGGTGCAGCAGTTTCGATGGATCGGATGAACTACTAATGTTCCTATTTTCCTTTCTTCGTTATTCACTGCAATGAACAGCAACTATGAAAAAAACAACTTAATTTATCATTTGCTCTCGTTATTACTGAAACGGTCCTGTAAGTAACTGTTTTGTTTCAGGAAGGATGGACGATCAGCTGTCGTTAGGACTGGAAACCAAGATATGTACGGGGAAAAGACGGACATCTTAAGTCTTGTGGTAAAACTGGCGTTATTGATTTAGTGACCACCTTTTCCTGACCGAACACGTGGGCTGATCTCCAGGTCCGGCATTGTTAGTCTTGAGAGTTCAGCCCTGTCCTTTACGCGGGTCACAAATAACTTTTTTAAAAACTGGCGAAAATGTGTCAAAAGCACTGACCGGCAAGAATCATTTGTCGGCTGCGAGTGACGTAGGTGCCTCACTGCAGGAACTGGATAAGGTAAGGGAATGGTAGTTGTTTTTTCTGACGAAACTGTGCCACGTTGATTATGTTCACCTTTCAGTAATTTTCGAGTTCTAATTAAATCAATTCTAACTTTTTGAACCTCCTCTTAATGTTCTAAATCTGAAGCCTGAGTAAAATATTGGAACTCACCTTCGCATTCTGTTCAGAATAGTGATGTGCATCGTCGAACGTGGTGACAAGACGTGCGTAAAAAATTGCAATCCTGGCTGAATTAACAGTTCCCGCATTGAATTGATGCATTTGTATTCAATAACAAAGGAATAGATACACAATCCATGTGCTTTGTTGACCACCTACGCCCCATTTCCTGCAAGGTTTATAGAGTTGTAAACAGGCTGTCCAAGTCTCTTACCTCCTCAAAGCCTCGCAATTGATTCGGATTTTTGAGCGAGGAGGTGTTATCTTCCACAATGTCAGGAATAATAGGAAAATTATCCACGAGGGTATCCCAACTTGGAACACCGGTTCGTGGTGTTGCTCACTTTGGTTGGCTTTTATTTTGTTGCTCGTTGTGTCTTTCCTTAATTTGCTCAGTTTCTATGAACTTAGCTCGAGAGTCGCCAGGTATCTTTATGATACCGCCACGAGGTTCAAGTTCAAGTACTGATCAATAACTCGACACACGAATTCGTAAGATTCAAACACATTCATTATACACAGTAAATTGCAACTCATGCATAAAATCTACTTACTAGACTATCTCTAACACTAAAAGGCCTATACTTAGATTTGGGTCTGGCCCACCAGGCCTTTCGTTCGATACTGAGTCTGCCGGATTCAACGCTGGTATGGACTGGTAGCTCGGAGCGCCTATCTCGTAGCGTGTGTTGGCTGGAGAATTACTTGGTTGATGCGGCAGCTAGGCAGGTCACTGTCATGGGTTGTTTCCAGTTGCTGAGTGACCCTGCCAAGATGGACGAATTGAACTTGGGGCCTCTACTTTATAGCCCCCAGGGGCTTTACGCCGTTCGAGGCGGAGCCCGTATCTGGTTCCAAGTGATTGGACTATGTTCCGATCACTTGGATCGATTTATCCAATACTGGAGCCGTTCCCTGATCGTTGGACGGTTCCTGAGTGTCCGTTGGCTTTCCTTTGTCTTGGCTGCTGCTGGCGGCGAGGAGTCTGGCTTGGCCTTATTCACCTTATGTGTTTCAATTTTTCCCGGGGATCACTCATTAATATGCTGATGGCTGTTGGTTTCAGTGGTGTCTGGGTTTCTGCAAGTTCTAATACACAGGAAGCTTTGCACCTGCTAGTATTTCCGGGCTTGACTGAATTCCCCAGCATTCTTTGCGGACCTCCGTTTTAAGTCGGGAAGTGGCCAACCCAGGTGGCTACACTCCCTCCATGTGATCCCTAACGCGAAGCATGAAGGATCCCACAACTGCGTTGTCTTCACTCCCTGACCCAGCGAGCACTCTTCCATGGCCTCTACAACCATAACTATGTAATACATTTTTAAATGGCAATTCTAAGTTGCGCTATGTCACAACAGGGACATGCATTGCAACATATAAAAATAACGGTAACTCTAACTATCTTCGATAAACTGCACTCACTTAAACATTCAATCATGCTAACTTCCTATCAATACAAAAACAATAGCAACATTCGCATTTTCCTCTGGCTTGGAGGTCAAACACAGAGTTGTACAATCTCTCAGTTGTCTTTATTCACAAAATGATGTTGAACGAATGTCATTTATTGTAGATCAAGGGGTTCGGGGGCCTGGTGAAAACCGAAGATCGGTGATCTCATTCTGTATACCGGGGTGCTGCAGAATATCGTCAGTACTAAAAGAGATTCAATGACAGATGAAAGGGAGTACCATGTTATAAACCTATCACACCATGATGGTGCGTTGTTACCTGTCACTGGGCTCCGGGTGCTATGGGGAAGTGAATCATTAACGGTGGGGAGTTTGGGGTCATGGGGTTTGCGTTCCTGCGTAACCGCACATACATTATAACGAAAAACAGGTATGCCGTCTTCATTGTTCTCTTCTTTTCCTTTCTTCTCTTCCTTTTTGTCTCTTCTCTTTTCCTGGAGCTTCTGGAATTGTGTAAATCAAGCATAGTTTCTGTTACTATCTTGTTTAATATCTTGAACGTTAGCATGTCTGTTTTTTAGTGCCAATTTCCCTTTATAATTGGTCACCATGTGAGACTCCCTCATTTAAAAAAAAACCCAAATATTTGGACTCGACATCTAAGAGAATACTTATGTGCTGCGAGCCGTCTCACATCCTGTGTGCTTTACCATCCTAGTGTTTTAGGATGTAAATAGCATAGGGAAGGAATCCTAAACCAAACGAAATAATTTTGAACGTAATTGAGCCAAAATGGGATGTGTATGGGCCGCGGCGGGTAAGATTTGGATGCAATCCCCGGGTAGGACGGTGCTCAATGCCGTATGTGCTCTACCCGAGCGTAGCTGACCAGGGGGGGGGAGTCCTCAGGCATGGCGGAGACCAATGCCGTTTCGCCACTGCCTGGGCAACCGGCAAGAACGTGTAAGAATGTAGTCGTCGTGGGGGCTGCCTTTCGTGATTACCTTCGAATCAGGAGAGTAGTTATGATTGTTGCCTGCCAACAGACTAGTTTCTCTAAACTATTGTCTGGGACACACTTGTACCTTTACCAATTTTCTGTCAACAGACTAGTTCCTCTGAACTATTGTCTGGGACAAAGTAGATCCATTAACAGCCATTGGCCGTCAAAGGGTGTGGTGACGTGGGGCGGTGAAATATTTTCCGATTGTACGTACAACACATAACAATAACACTAAAAAACATGCTGCAGGTTCCATCAGAAAGGCCACCGTTTCTGCCAAGCCGTTCCTTTTTGAAACATCATCTGGACACTTCAGTTATCAGTTGCGAACAGGGTCGCAAAGGGGTTCTCGTTTTCGGAGTCAGACTCAATGTCATCATCTTCTCCCGGATGCCATACTCGTGAATGGATGAGGGTTGCCAAAGCTGCATGGTGTGACTTAGGGTCCATCTCGTCGTTTCGGACGACCCCGTATGAATTTTCACGGTGCCAGATAGTGGTGTGTAATTCTGTGGGGACGGAGTCGGGGTCGTCATCGTAGGGCGGTGGTCTTTGGTGAGGTTTGGTAAGGAATGTCAACATGAAGGGTTCACTTGAATCGTGTTCATATTCGCTGGGTGTGGGTCCTGTTGCATGGGGATATGAGGGAGGCGTGTTGTGGCTATTGCCTGTGTCACAGTCGCTGTCGTTGCTGCTGCTGTCTGTGGGCGTTCCGGGCGGAGTCGAGAGTTCGTGGGTGGAGTCGAGGTCGTGTCCGTGGATGGGGTGGACGTGTTGGGGTAGGGTAGGGATGCGTTGGCTGTGGGCGGGGCGTGGTCTGCCGCGTCGAGCATGGCGTGGTGTGCGTGGTTAGACTGCGAGCCATATGCCTTGAGATGGTTAATATGAAACCACGTGGTCTTCCCGTTGGGGTACTTAATTTTACAAACGGAGGTGCTTACGTTGTCCGCAATGGAGTACGAACCAGAATACTTGGGTGACAGGAACGTGCTGTGATTTTAGATGGAGTGCATGACATGCTGTCCTACACCAAATTCAGTCGCATGCACTGCCTTGTCGAAACAGGCCTTGCTGTTTCTCCCTGGTGGCTAATTTTACTGCGGCTGCTAGCTGAGCAGTTTTTACATTCTCAGCGGGTTGTTTCACTGCGTTCTCGTGTGTGAGGGCCGTCACTTTGGGGCTAGTCAAGTCAAGTCCCAATACAAATTCCCATTGCCTTTCATGGGGTGTCCCGTCATGAGAGTGTGTGGGATATATCCTGTGGATGTCGAAACAGTGTTACGCAAAACCATTAGTGCAAAAGGGAGGACTGAATCCCAAGTGGTGCTGTTTTGTTAGACCATTTTTCTGAGGGTTGCTTTTATGGTCCGATTCTTTCGCTCCAACGATACCACTTGACTGGGGATGGTAAGCGATGTGAAATTTATGTGAAATACCAAATATCGTGAGGGCGTTCTTCATGACACGTCCCGTAAAATGGGAACCTTGGTCGGATTCATTGCTGCGGGGGAGTCCACATCTCTTAAAGATGTGGTTGGTTAAAATCTTAGCGGTAGTCTTTGCCGTGTTTGTTCTAGATGGGAATGCTTCTTCCCATTTCGTAAACGTGCCTATCACAACTAACACGTACTTGTGACCAACCCTGCTAGGGGGCAGTGGGCCTATAAAATCAATCTGGAGGTTATTCCAGGAGCCATTAGGGTGTGGCTAACCTGAGCTTTCTTTGAATATCTGTCTGGATTGTTTTGGGCACAGATAAGGCAATTTTCAACATAGTGCCTGACGTCTACCTTTAAATTTGGCCACCAACAGAGCTGCCCGAGGAGGGCTGTAGTGGGGTTAATTCCCTGATGCCCATCACTATCATGGAACAAACAAATACGCTGATTCCTGTCCTGTTCAGGAACCACATAAAGGGTGTTTTTTCGGATCATACTGTCATGTGTGAACAAAGAAATGTACAGCACAGGAACAGGCCCTTCAGCCCTCCAAGCCCGTGCCGACCATGCTGCCCGACGAAACTACAATCTTCTACACTTTCTGGGTCCGTATCCCTCTATTCCCATCCTATTCATGTATTTGTCAAGATGCCCCTTAAATGTCACTATCGTCCCTGCTTCCACCACCTCCTCCGGTAGCGAGTTCCAGGCACCCACTACCCTCTGCGTAAAAAAACTTGCCTCGTACATCTACTCTAAACCTTGCCCCTCTCATCTTAAATCTATGCCCCCTAGTAATTGACCCCTCTACCCTGGGGAATAGCCTCTGACTATCCACTCTGTCTATGCCCCTCATAATTTTGTAGACCTCTATCAGGTCTCCCCTCAACCTCCTTCGTTCCAGTGAGAACAAACCGAGTTTATTCAACCGCTCCTCATAGCTAATGCCCTCCATACCAGGCAACATTCTGGTAAATCTCTTCTGCACCCTCTCTAAAGCCTCCACATCCTTCTGGTAGTGTGGCGACCAGAATTGTACACTATACTCCAAGTGTGGCCTAACTAAGGTTCTATACAGCTGCAACATGACTTGCCAATTCTTATACTCAATGCCCCGGCCAATGAAGGCAAGCATGCAGTATGCCTTCTTGACTACCTTCTCCACCTGTGTTGCCTCTTTCAATGACCTGTGGACCTGTACTCCTAGATCTCTTTGACTTTCAATACTCTTGAGGGTTCTACCATTCACTGTATATTCCCTACCTGCATTAGACCTTCCAAAATGCATTACCTCACATTTGTCCGGATTAAACTCTATCTGCCATCTCTCCGCCCAAGTCTCCAGACAATCTAAATCCTGCTGTATCCTACGACAGACCTCATCGCTATCCGCAATTCCACCAACCTTTGTGTCGTCTGCAAACTTACTAATCAGACCAGTTACATTTTCCTCCAAATATTTTAAATCTACTACAAAGAGCAAAGGTCCCAACACTGATCCCTGTGGAACACCACTGGTCACAGCCCTCCAATTAGAAAAGCATCCTTCCATTACTACTCTCTGCCTTCTATGGCCTAGCCAGTTCTGTATCCACCTTGCCAGCCCACCCCTGATCCCGTGTGACTTCACCTTTTGTACTAGTCTACCATGAGGGACCTTGTCAAAGGCCTTACTGAAGTCCATATAGACAACATCCACTGCCTTACCTGCATCAATAATCTTAGTGACCTCCTCGAAAAACTCTATCAAGTTAGTGATACACGACCTTCCCTTCACAAAACCGTGCTGCCTCTCACTCATACGTCCATTTGCTTCCAAATGGGAGTAGATCCTGTCTCGAAGAATTCTCTCCAGTAATTTCCCTACCACTGAAGTAAGGCTCACCGGCCTGTAGTTCCCGGGATTATCCCTGCCACCCTTCTTAAACAGAGGAACAACATTGGCTATTCTCCAGTCCTCCGGGACATCCCCTGATGACAGCGAGGATCCAAAGATTTCTGTCAAGGCCTCAGCAATTTCCTCTCCAGCCTCCTTCAGTATTCTGGGGTAGATCCCATCAGGCCCTGGGGACTTATCTACCTTAATATTTTTTAAGACACACAACACCTCGTCTTTTTGGATCGTAATGTGACCCAGGCTATCTACACACCCTTCTCCAGACTCAACATCTACCAATTTCTTCTCTTTGGTGAATACTGATGCAAAGTATTCATTTAGTACCTCGCCCATTTCCTCTGGCTTCACACGTAGATTCTCTTGCCTATCCTTCAGTGGGCCAACCCTTTCCCTGGCTTCCCTCTTGCTTTTTATGTACGTGTAAAAAACCTTGGGATTTTCCTTAACCCTATTTGCCAATGACTTTTCGTGACCCCTTCTAGCCCTCCTGACTCCTTGCTTAAGTTCCTTCCTGCTTTCCTTATATTCCACGCAGGCTTCGTCTGTTCCCAGCCTTTTAGCCCTGACAAATGCCTCCTTTTTCTTTTTGACGAGGCCTACAATATCTCTCGTCATCCAAAGTTCCCGAAAATTGCCGTATTTATCCTTCTTCCTCACAGGAACATGCCAGTCCTGAATTCCTTTCAACTGCCACTTGAAAGCCTCCCACATGTCAGATGTTGATTTGCGCTCAAACATCCGCCCCCAATCTATGTTCTTCAGTTCCCGCCTAATATTGTTATAATTAGCCTTCCCCCAATTTAGCACATTCATCCTAGCTGTGATATTCTCCCGAACCAGTAGCGCAACTCCGCCTCCCCTTTTACATCCCCCTCTATCCCGCCTGAAACATCTAAATCCTGGAACGTTTAGCAGCCAATCCTGTCCTTCCCTCAACCAGGTCTCTGTAATGGCAACAACATCATAGTTCCAAGTACTAATCCAAGCTCTAAGTTCATCTGCCTTACCCGTAATACTTCTTGCATTAAAACATATGCACTTCAGGCCACCAGACCCGCTGTGTTCAGCAACTTCTCCCTGTCTGCTCCGCCTCAGAGCCACACTGTCCCTATTCCCTAGTTCTCCCTCAATGCTCTCACCTTCTGACCTATTGCTCCCGTGCCCACCCCCCTGCCATACTAGTTTAAACTCTCCCGTGTGACACTGTTGTCAGTGCATTTTTAAACCTACCTTATGGGGCTGGAAGGTTTCTTTTAAAATCTCCCTCAGATTACTATCTTGCTTCTGGGCCTGCACTTAATCCTCGATATTAGTCTGTGAGACCTGAACTGCATTCACTGGGGCGCTGTCCGGGGTGGGGGGGGGGGGGGGGGTCCAAACATGTCCATGTTTGGAACCTGCTTTAGCCAGTGCGTCGGCTTTTACGTTTCCAGGTGGGGAGTAACGGTGGTGATTTCGGACTTTATTGAAACCAAAAATCCTGTCCTGTGCTTTGTCCAAAAAGTGCCGGAGCAACGGGGCTGAAGGGAGGGGTTTCCCGTCCGCAGAAACAAACCGTCTTGTTTTCCACAGGGGTAAGAATTCTGTGAGGCTGTTGCAGACATAGAGGCTGACCGAGCATATGTCTGCTGTGCTGGGGAAGGAATCTGGGTGATCTATAATGTATGCAATGGCTGCTTGTTCTGCCGCCTGCACGCCTAAGTGCCCTGGCAGTATTCAGAAGATTTCTTCTAGGGCGCGCCCCGGTACATTCTCAACATAGATGCTGTAACCTGTAATGCGCTTCCCGATTAATACAGTGAAAGAACCATCCACATTTATTCCCACAGGTACGCACGTGTCTGTATGCTGGAGGCACTGGGGTGAACGACCTATCTTCTTTGGGGGTATTTTTGCAATAAAGGGCCTGTGTTGTGGTGCGGTGAGATGATTTCACATACGTGGGGGGGGGGGGGGGGGGTGCCTGGGTACTGAAGGTTGTTGGCTAGGAAAGTATTGGTATTTGTTCTTTTAACAGTGATGTCCCATCCCTGTAAAAGAAGGGTCCATCTGGCTGCTCTGATCTGGCGTACTGTACCGTCCTTAAGTCGTCCATCTACTAAAAGTTGTGTGGGTGTGTGCTCCGTGAGGATTGTGATGGGGTTTAGTCCGGTGATGTATGAAAAGTATGAACTGCCCAGAAAACTGCGAGCAGGTGCCTTTCACAGGCCGAGAATACCTGCTACACAGGATCTAAAGCTCTGGAGGTGTAAGCCACGGGTCTTAACTGTTCGTGCCGTTACTGGAGGAGCACGGCCGAAAGGGTACGGTCTGTGCTAGCTATCTCTATAGCATAGGGGGAAAGCAGGTCTGGAACCGCTAGTATTCACTCCAATGAGTGCGCACTTTAAAGCATCTACAGCATCCGTGTGCTGCGGAAGCCATTCCCAAGGCGCTCCGTTCTTTAGGAGTTCCGACAGGGGTGCTGCTTTGGTGGCGAAACCGTCAATATGGTTTCGGCAGTCGCCAACCCGTTCTAAAAACGACCGGAGGGCTGAAACATTCTGGGGAAGGGGCAATTTGACAATCGAGTCAATTATTTTATGCTCGAACTCGCGTTTACCATGCGTGATAATCGTTCCCAAATATACCACTTTCTTTTCCAAAATTTGGGCTTTCTTGGGGTTCACTTTGCATCCAATTTGATGTAGGAGTTCCAGGACTTCGGCCAGAAGCTCGATGTGCTCCTCCTTGCTGTCTGTTTGCAGTAATAGGTCGTCCACATACTGGACCAGGCATTCGGGGCGAGAAACATTTGATAAACCATTTGCCAGCTGTCGGTGGAAAATGGAGGGGGAGTTGCGGAATCCTTGTGGAAGGCACGTCCACGTGTCCTGCTGACCTTTAAAAGTGAAGGCAAATTTATCGTGACATGCTTTTGCCAATGGAATGGACCAGAATCCGTTCCTGACGTCCAAAACCTTAAAATATCGTGAGTTGAGTCCCTGTTTGAGCATGGTCTCGGGACTAGTGGCTCCCCTGGGTGCTGCTGCGTGGTGACTTCGCTGAGTTCCCGGTAATCGATGGTCAGTCTCCATGATCCATCGGGCTTTCTCACTGGCCAAATCGGGGCATTAGTAGTAGAGGTTACCGATCTAAGTACGCCTTGTTCTAAAAAGCTGTCAATAACCTTTGAAATGTCTCCCTCTGCCTCTTGGGGAAATCCGTATTGCTTCTGGGGTCTAGGGTCAGGTCCTATTATTTGAACCTAACCAGCCATTTTGCCGCAGTCATGTTTATGACTTGAAAATGCGGTCCTGTTCTTCTGAAGATCTGCCCTAACCTGTTTGTCTGCTCTAAACGTGGTCGGGTTAAACCAAAAATCGCCGACTGCGCTAATCTTGTTTGCATACTCACCTACTGTGAGCGTTGCAGGGGCTCTTGCTGACTTTGTCATTTTCTAGACACATCGATTTACAGGGCCAAATGAAAGTTGTGGGAGTTCATGAAATCGATGCCCAATATGTGTTCTGTGTGTGGGCCAGATCGACCAAAACTATGGGGTGTTTCGTTGTAATATTGCCAATTTGAATGGGTACAGGGGCTGTGATGTGTCCCTGTTGTGAGTGGCCTGTGAAGCCGCTGAGGGTGATGGTGGCTGTAGTGGGCCACGTGTCTTTTTGGAACATGGTGGAGGAATTAATTGGGGTGCGGGACCCTCCTGTGTCCCAGAGAAATTCGATGGGCTGTCCCGTATTTTCGCTGCAACGACTGGTCGACCGTACCTATCCGAAAGGGTGTCGCAGACCCAAGTAGGGAAGCGCGAACACCGTCAGTCAGTTCCGTTCATGTCTGTCTGGTCTGAACGGGTGCTTACACTGTGTATTGGCTCTGTCCTGTTTCTATTCAGAGTGCCTGTCTGCTGGGCTCTCTGTGGCTTTCGTGGGGCATTGCACTCTCATCCACAGTTGTAACACTCCTGTAGTTTCTGTGGGGGGCTGTGCATGCCTTTGTTCACCCCTGCGGGGTTCTGATGCGTTTTAACTGCTTGGATATCTGCCTCTGCCTTCTGTTCTTCGAGTTTTCTAATCGCGGGTTTGTTGTGGACAGATTGCACCCAGGAGCGGGACGACCTTTTTAAAACCCACTTTTCGTTGTGCGCTTCTTCCGAAGGGACATAATTGGTACAAGCTTTTTGTCCTGCCGCTGTGACATGGGAGATAAGGATGCGGGTCCATTTGGCCATGTTGTCTGCGGACAAATGGGCGCGGTCTAATTTTCCTAAAATGGCTGCAAAATGAATCCACAGGCGTCCAGCAAACGCTGTGGGGGTGTTCGGTTTTCTTCTGCCTGCACTTATTCAGGCCTTCTACTGGGCCACATCTGTTATAAGCGATCGCATCTAGGATCTCCGTGTACATCTCTGCAAAGGTGTCTGTGGATCGGGAAAGGCTGCTACAACCGAAGGGTCTAAGTTTAAAACTGTGAGCTTCACTTGCTGCACGCGTCCCGCAATTGGGTCACGGTAATTGTTGGTGTAAAGGAATTCCGCTTCTCCTTCCGATATGACTGTGCGGTGGGTAGTGACTGGATTCATGGGTGCCTGGTCTATCTGCTCTGTGCGGCGTTGCGGTGCTTTTCTCTTTTGGGGCTTTCGTTGCGCACATGTTCCATGAACATGTTTCATGTTTCTGCACGGTTTCGTTTAGTTCTTGCCAAACAGGGCTGTCTTCTTCATCAAATTGGGATCGAAAGGTGCTCTGAAACCCATTTGGCACTGAAAGCGAAGACTGCAGTCCGGCAATCTGCTTCCTGCATTTTGAATGATCCACTGAGCTTTGCCTGTGCTCCGTGCTGGCAGCATGGACTGCTCTTAGCGCTGCTTTTAGATCGCTGCACTGCCTTTGCAATGCCTCTACCTGTTTCTCTGTCTCTTCTCTTACCAGGACTGCACGTTGCGTGTCCTGATAGGCCTTCTCATATTGCGTTTGGAAGTTACACAGATGCGCCAGACAAGACTGGTGTGCCCACTTGGCACATCCATCTCTCCGTCCTTTGCTGCCAACTTCCTTTTTAAATCTATATTCTCTCTCTCGAACTCACTAACATCGACCTTGCTCATTCGATGTCCCCCTTCTATCTATTTGCGGAGCATCCGAACGACCTCCTCTGTGCCTCGCAATTGTGCCAGACAGCACACGATTGCCATCAGCTTGCGAGCTTTACCCAAGCTTTTATTATGGATCTCTGACAGGTTCTCCCACCAAGTATGTCCTATACTCCCGAGCCCTGTTCCCCCATTATCACAGAATTCACTCCCAAGGGGCCATCCTTTCCCTTTGAGATATTTTTTGATCTCTTCTTCCCAAACGGGACACTGTCCTACTCTATTGCCGGCCGCTGCGACCTCGAATTCCTGGGGGTTCATAAGGCGTTCTATTGCCTTCATTGCCATTTTCTCTATCTGAATGCTCTTTTAAAATTTTGAACGAGGTGTACGAAGGCGGTGCTGTAAACACGAGTACGGCGTTCGCTAGATTCTGGAATACAAACTCCCGACAGTTTTTCGCAACAAAAAATCTATCAGTTTTACCTTAAAGCCCTGTTAGTTTCGCATGCATTCACACGCTTCCGAATTATGAGGATTGATCAGAACTGCTTGAACACTTTTGGTTTTTCTGTTCCCAATTCGATTCTCAATTCAAATTTTGGGTTCTCTGGGAGTGGTTAAGTCACTTCCAAGTCGGGTCCCACCATAGTCGCCAGTAAATATTGCTAACTTTGGTTGGCTCTTAATTTGTTTCTCGTTGTGTCTTTACTTAATTTGCTCTGTTCCTATAACATTTGCTCTAGACTCGCCAGGTATATTTATGATACCACCACGAGGTTCAAGTTCAAGTACTGATCAATAACTGGACACACCAATTAGTAAGATTCAATTCAAAACACATTTATTATACACAGTCAAGCACTACTCATGCATAAAACTCTACTTACTAGACAATCGTTAGGAGGAGGATGAGTCGAATTGGACCCCTCCGGAAGGCCGCTGCCTTCGACTCGACATGTATGCTCAAGCCGTCAGGAGTCGCGTCAATGCCAGATTCATCAGTCGCATTCACAAGACAGCCCCGAACGTCACCCAAGCACAATGCAATGCCATCCGCGCTCTCAAGACCAACCGCAGCATCGTCATCAAACCAGCAGACAAAGGAGGGGCCACTGTCGTACTGAACAGAACGGACTACTGCAAAGAACTATACCGACAACTGAACAACCAAGAACACTACAGACAGTTACCCGCAGATCCGACCAAGGAACACATCCGCCAACTTAACAGACTGATCAAGACCTTGGATCCAGATCTTCAGAGCACCTTACGCGCTCTCATCCCACGTACTCCCCGCATTGGAGATCTCTAATGCCTCCCGAAAATACATAAGGCCAACACACCATGACGCCCTATCGTTTCAGGCAATGGAACCTAGTGTGAGAACATCTCTGGCTACATCGAGGGCATCTTGAAACCCATCGCACAAGGTACGCCCAGCTTCTGTCGCGACACGGCGTACTTCCTACAGAAACTCAGCAACCATGGACCAGTTGAACCAGGAACATTCCTCGTCACAATGGACGGCTCGACACTCTACACCAGCATCCCCCATGACGAAGGCATTGCTGCAACAGCCTCAGTACTAAAAACCGACGACTGCCAATCTCCTGACATAATTCTGCAACTCATCCACTTCATTCTGGATCACAACGCCTTCACCTTCGACAACAAGTTCTTTATCCTGACGCACGGAACAGCCATGGGGACCACATTCGCACCCCAATACGCCAACATCTTCATGCACAAGTTTGAACAGAACCTACTCACCGCACAGGACCTTCAACCGCCGTTATACACCAGATACATCGATGACATTTTTTTCCTTTGGACCCACGGCGAAGAATCACTGAAATGACTACACGATGATATTAATAAGTTCCATCCAACCATCAGACTCACCATGGGCTAGTCTCCAAAATCAGTTGCATTCTTGGACACACTCGTCTCTATCAAGGACGGTCACCTCAGCACTTCGCTTTACCGCAAACCCACGGATAACCTCACCATGCTCCACTTCTCCAGCTTCCACCCTAAACACATTAAATAAGCCATCCCCTATGCACAAGCTCTCCGTATACACAGGATCTGCTCAGACGTGGAGGAGCGTAACGGATATCTACAGACGTAGAAAGATGCCATAGCACGAACAGGATATGGCACTCGACTCATCGATCGACAGTTCCAACACGCCACAGCGAGAAACCGCACCAACCTGCTCAGAAGACAAACATGGGACACAAGCGACAGAATACCCTTCGTCGTCCAGTACTTCCCCGGAGCAGAGGAACTACGTCATCTTCTTCACAGCCTTGAACACGTCATTGATGACGATGAACATCTTGCCAAGGTCATCCACACACCCCCACGACTTGCCTTCAAACAACCGCGCAACCTCAAACAAACCATTGTTTGCAGCAAACTACCCAGTCTTCAGAACAGTGACCATGACACCACACAACCCTGCCATGGCAATCTCTGCAAGACGTGCCAGATCATCGACATGGATACCACTATTACACGTGAGAACACCACCCGCCAGGTACACGGTACATACTCGTGCGACTCGGCCAACGTTGTCTACCTCATACGCTGCAGGAAAGGATGTCCCGAAGCGTGGTACATTGGCGAGACCATGCAGCCGCTGCGACAATGAATGAACGGACATCGTGCAACAATCACCAGGCAGGAATGTTCCCTTCCAGTCAGGGAACACTTCAGCAGTTAAGGGCATTCAGCCTCTGACCTCCGGGTAAGCGTTCTCCAAGGCGGCCTTCATGACGCGCGACAATGCAGAATCGCCGAGCAGAAACTTATAGCCACGTCCCGCACACATGAGTGCGGCCTCAACCGGGACCTGGGATTCATGTCGCATTACATTCATCCCCCACCATCTGCCCTGCGAAATCCTAGCAACTGTCCTGGCTTGATACAATTCACACCTCTTTAACCTGGGGTTACCCCATCTCTGGATCTGTAAAGATGTAATCACCTGCTAATGGTCGCATTCCAAGCATTGTTTGGCATCTTTGAATTCGTCTATATGTATGTTTCTGGAACGTACCTCTTCATTTACCTGAGGAAGGAGCAGCGATCCGAAAGCTAGTGACATCGAAACAAACCTGTTGGACTTTAACCTGGTGTTGTAAGACTTCGTACTAGACTATCTCTAACACCAAAAGGCCTATACTTAACCTTGGGACTGGCTCACCAGGTTAGAGGAACAACTGGCCTTTCGTTCGATTCTGAGTCTCCAGGTTTCAAAGCTGGTATGGGCTGGTAGCTAGGTGCGCCTATCTCATAGCGTGCATTGGCTGGAGACTTATTTGGGTGATGCTGCAGCTAGTCAGGTCACTGTCAAGGGTTCTTTCGAGCTGCTGAGTGACCCTGCCAGGAAGGACGAATTGAATTTGGGGACTCTACTTTATAGTCCCCAGGGGCTTCGCGCCGTTCGTGGAGGAGCCTGTATCTGGTTCCAAGTGATTGGACTATGTTCCGATCACTTGGATCGATTTCTCCAACACTGGAGTCGTTCCCTGATCGCTGGTCGGTTCCTGACTGTCGGTTGGCTTGCTTTGTCTTGGCTCCTGCTGGCGCCGAGGAGTCTGGCCTGGCCTTATTCACCTTAAATGTTTCAATTGTTCCCGGGGATCGCTCATTAATATGAAGATGGCTGTTAGTTTCAGTGCTGTCTGGGCTTCTGCAAGTTCCAATACACAGGAAGCTTTGCACCTGCTAGTTTTGACTGGCTTGACAGAATTTCCCTGCATTTTTTGCGGACCTCCATTTTAGGTCGGGAAATGGTCAACCCAGGTGGCCACACTGGAAGAGTGCGGTTTTCTTTTTGGAATGCTGTGAAGGGTAAAGTGAAATCCCAGTGCAGGTATCCAGTCTTGTCGTCTTGTTAAAAACATCAACGTCAATATATAAAAGTAATGAAAAGACAAATTATCACAAACAGGACTAAACTCAGCGAAGACAATTAAGTACAGCAACCAGTTAACACGTACACCCCCTTACGTACAACGTACACCTTGTTCCAGCACGATCCACATATCCCGGAAGTCCTCAGAAAAAAATCCAAATTAATATATATGTATGTTATGTAAATCCAGTTTAACATTTACGCACAATACAGGGATATGGACAAGTCTGTGAAACGTACTTCTCTGGCCTAGATTAGATGTATGAATTCCCTTTGCACAGCCTCCGCTCGCCGACATCGAGACTGTTAGATGTAAAACATACCTCCAGACTGCTAGATGTAAACTGGTTTGCAGGAAGTCGGAGATGAATTGCTTTGTCTGCATCTGACGCTGCTCTCCATCAACTGGCCTTTCTTGTTCTGAGAGTACTGGAGATTATACCATTGTTTGCCATTAGCTCTGCGTTAGGAGAATTTGGTGTCTTCCCGCATTAAATTATTTGACTCTCGGAATTAGTATGAGCAGGCCTGATCGATCTACAAATAGATGACTTGTGGTGATTCTATTACTTGGGGATGCAGATTTAAATTTAGTTGCCAATCTCGAAACTTGCAAAAACGCTCCTCACCCTGTATTTGTCCACTGTCTGTTGATGATCCTCGACAGATTTCTACTCATTTTTGAGAATATTGAATCCGACTTTGATTTGATAAATTAGTGTTCACGCTATTATTACGGAAATCCATGACACACAACATTATTTTTTTAACAATCAAATGCCGTTATTTCAAAGCCGTATAATTTCTGAACACTCTGTAATTAGTTCCATCTTATCAACGTTTACAAAATTCAGGCACCTGCATTATCAGTGAATATGCCCCACAACATTTCCCAGTGTTAAGAAAAGTGTCTTGTAAACTACGAATAAAGTGTCCATAATGACGTTTTCTCTCCCGGCCATGTGCGAGATTTTAAAGTTAAATTGCGCAATAGCATTTCGTCGTAATAATCAACTGTGTTGATCACGAAATCCGACCAATAAATTCAATGTTTGGTTTTCCATATAGATGATTGTCTCTGCCATGTTGTTGGAAAAATGAACCTGGAAATGTTGCCATGTCATTACGAAGTTTAATGTATGTTTCTCACTGGTAAAATAGTTCTTCTTGTGCCGATTAAACTTCATTGCTGGAAATCCCACCGGGTTTTCAAGGTCAAGTGTGTCTTCTGACAATAATACGTCTGTGTGTCAATGTTTTCGAAAAGGAGGTTGCCAACTGTACTTCAGCAAACCTATGTTGGCGATGAATTTCGATCGTCCAACACTTAAGATATCGTATTCGGAACGTGGAGCAGGAAACGACTCTTTCTTGGCTGATACATTTACACATCTTCAGTGCGTACACACTCTCTTGATTCCATGTGCTTTGTGCAGCATAACGATAGGGAACTCCAATTACTACAACTCAATCCAATAAGGACATCACGGTGGCGCAGTGTTTAGCACGGCTGCCTAAGGGCGCCGGGGTCACAGGTTCGATCCCGGCCCCGGGTCAGTGTCCATGTGGAGCTTGCCCATTCTCCCCGTGTTTGCTTGGTTTCGCCCCCACAACGCAAGAATGTGCAAGATAGGTGGATTGGCCACGGTAAATTGAACCTTAGTTGGAAAAAAAGAATTTGGTACTCTAATAGTATTTTTAAAAAATCAGTTCACTAATGTGATTCGGAAGCAGGTACTCAATTTGTTCCTGTATCCGCGATAACATAACTAGAGTCAACCTTTATTTTACTAATTGAAGCGATGTTGCCCACGTCGACATCATGTAACACGAACCGCGTTTTATCTACTTTATTCCCGCAAATACAGTTTAAATCAAAACTGCTGTCTTTCTATCATTATGCCTCTCCTCATACCTGGGAGTTGTGTTTACCACTAATTTATGATTCCGGGACTTCCTTTTTGTCTGGATGCTTTTTGGAAAGACTTTGCCACAATTTAACTCCTCCTCTTCCTCCTGCTTTGTTGCTTCGTTCTCAGGCCAATGTGAAAGACCAAGTTGTAACTCACTCGCAGTGAGTTCTCCCAGTGAGCAAGAGAAGGCACAGCGAGAGTGACGCATATCGCAGAGTGAGTTTGGAAATTTGAAGCTAGGTGGGAATTCAACTGGTAACACTTCCTTTCAAAATTTCCGGAATGTAATTTAAATTAATCTAGAAATTATGCAGTGTAGATTAATAGTCGGCTGTCCCTCCCACTCACATAGCTGATTGGCAGTTAACTGTCAGTCACCATTGGCACTGATTAGAGTTACTTTGATCTAAAATTAGCAGGTGGGGGGGGGGGGAATGATGTCAGGCCAATTTAAAAGAGCAATTTGAATCTCACTGCCAGTGAGTTCTCCCAGTGAGCATGAGAAAGCACAGCCAGAGTGACGCAAATCGAAGCGTGAGTTTCGGACTTTGAAGCTAGGTGGGAATTCGAAGCTGAGTGGGGAGGAGGTGGTTTTTATCCCTGGTAAGTGTCTGGTAAGTCGTTTTTCTTTAAATTTGTCTATTTTTGAAATTTTATTTTGCTTTTTGGCATTGTCTTTGCCAAAAGGCCTAAGTTAGCCGAAGGTTTAAGACAATACAGGTGATCCCAGGCCCGTGTCATGCTGCTCGTGTGCGATTTGGGAGCTGAGGGACACGTCCACTGAACCTGGTTCCTTCGCATGCAAGAAGAGTGTCTAGCTGCAGCTCCTGTTAGACTGCTTGACGGCTCTGGAGCTGTGGGTAGACTCACTTTGGAGCATCTGCGATGCTGAGGTCGTCGTAGATGGCACATCACGCCGCTGGTGAAAATAACTGAGGGTCATAGAAAAGTTGTGGTCAAAAGACAGAGACGAGTAGGAATGCAGTGCAATACAGATGTTCCGATTTGGATACTGTTGAGGCAGGTGGCTCACCAGGGGAATGCATCCGCAGCCAGTTTCATGGCACAGTGTCCGGCCCTCCAGCGTGGAAGGACAAGAAGAAGAATGGTCGGGCTATTAAGATAGGGGATTCAATCATAAAGGAACTAGAAAGGCGGCTCTGCAGACGCAATCGAGACTCCAGGATGGTATGTTCCCTCGGTGGTAAAAGGGTTAAGGATGTCTCCGAGCGGCTTCAAGACATTCTGGGGGGTGGAGGGTGAACAACCAGCTGTCGTGATGCTTATAGACACCAACGACATAGGCAAAGAAAACGGGATGTGGTCCTAACAAATACATTCAGGGAGTTAGGATTGAAACTAAAAAGTAGTACTTCAAAGGTAATAATCTCAGAATTGCTCCCGTTGCCACGAGATAGTCAGAGTAGGAATGACAGGATAGATAGGGTGAATGAGCGGCTCGAGAGATGGTGCAAGGAGGAGGGACTCAATTTCCTGGGACATTGGAACCGGTGCTGTGGGACATGGTAACAGTACAAACTGGGCGGTCTGCACCTGGGCAGGAATTGAGCCGATGTCCCGGAGCGGGGGGTGGGGGGGGGGCGGGGTGGGGGTGGGGGGGGGGGGGGCTGTTGTGGTGTATGCTCCTGTTGTTGCGGAGTGTCAAAACTAATGTCGCCAGGGAATCGTAACCTATGCAGGAAGTCGGAGGGAAGTAAAACGGGGACAGAAACGAAAGGCAGTAAGGGGGAACATATAAGGTAGAGAAGCCATAGGCAAAAATCAAAAAGGGTCATGGTAGATGGTACAGTGACTGAGGAGAGCTCAGTGAATAGGCCCAGTATTACTAAAAGGAATTCAACGGGAAGTAAGTGCATAAATGGAAAGCGACACAGCAGGTTATTACATGAAGATATGGGTTCTACGATAAGGAAAATAAGGAGAAAGCTAAAAGGAAAAATAACTTAGGAGAGATTACTGCTAGTGGAGTTAAGATTCAAACCGGTGGTATAAAAGCCGACATAAGGGTACTTTACCTGAATACTCGTAATATTCGGAATAAGGTAAATGAGTGATGGCGCAAATCATCACAAATTACTATGATTTAGTTGCCATTACTGAAAAATGGTTAAAGGATGGTCACGGCTGGTAGTTAAATATCCAAGGGAATCAAACTATTCGGAAGGACAGAGTGGATGGCAAGGAAGGTGGTGTAGCACTGTTATTTAAGGATGACAGCCGGATAGTAGCCAGGGATGACATCGGTGCAAGGGAGGATAAGGTTGAATCCCTTTGGGTGGAAATCAGGAATATTAAGGCAGGAATAAAAGTCACTGATTGGAGTAGTCCATAGGCCACCAAATAGTAACATTACGGTGGAGCGGGCAGTAAACAAATATATAACTGTTGCATGTAGAAATGGTGCAGCAGTTACGATGAAGGATTTTAATCTACATGCCGATTGCTTTAACCAGGTGGATCAAGGCAGCCTTGAGGAGGAGTTTATAGAATGTATCCGCTAGTGTCCCAGAAAAGCATGTAACGGAATCTACGAGGGAACACGCAGTCCTAGATCTGGTCCTGTTTAATGAGACAGGAGTGTTTAATGCTGTCAAGTTATGTATTGATGAACAAGATTAGTTTTCACCACAGTACTTTGATGGTCATTAGTAGACTTCTAATTCCATATTTCATTGAATTCAAGTTCCACCATCTGCTGTGGCGAGTCCCCAAAGCGTTACCCTGGGACTCTGGATTACAAGTCGAGCAACAATGCCACTACATCTCCTTTTTGCAAAGCAACTCTGGACCTTACAGGACTGGAGGATTTGGTCGTTGACGACTGATTGACTTCGTCATGGGGAGGAAAATTCCATTCTTGTGACGGAATTGTTTTAACATTTGATTTGTTCTGTATTCCATATATTGTCCGGCCCGTTTTCGACTTCCCCTGGTATTGGTAACGAACTATAAAAATACGCATCCAAAGGACTCTGGGATGAGGAGGGAACAGTGGCAATATTTAATTGTTTCAATCCAGTTAACATAAAAAAGACCCATAGAATCATCGAGTCGCCCAACGCACTCGGCCCACCGATTCTGCACAGAAAATAATTGCCCTCCAGTAATTCCGTTTAGTTTAATTTTTCCTATTTCATTGAATGTGTTGTTTTCTTTCAAATGCTTATGCAAGTGTTTTTTAATGGTTGCGAGGTTTCCACACTCCATTACAGTCCCAGGCCGTGCACTCCAGATTCTCACCACCTACTAAGTGAATGGCTGTTCCCAAATTCCCTTCGAAACTCCTGCCTCTAACAGTTAATCTATGCCCTTGTGATTGACTCCTCAACCGCAGTTACATCCTCTTTACACTGTCAACACCTCATAATCTTAAATACCTCAATCATATTCTTGGTCAACCGTCTCTGCTCTCAGAAAAAAGTAGCCCAATCCTATCCAGGCTCTCCTTTTAGAATTAGATGCTCGATCTCATGCCACAACGCGTTGGATCTCCTTTGTACCCCCGACAGTGCAATCACCTCCATCCTATAAATAGGAGACCAGAGCTGCACACTGTCGTCCAATTGCGGCCGACTTAATATTCTGTGCAATTCCATCATAACGTGCTTGCTGTGATATTCGATGCCACCACTGATACTGACAAGTGGCCCTCCTGCATACTTAACAATCCCATTCACCTGCTCAGCCGCTTTCAGTGATGTGTAAGCAAGGCATCCAAGATCCATCGCTTCCTCTGAGCCTCCCAGTGCCCTGCATACGTTACATACTCCCTTGTCGTGCGTGTTGTTCCAAAGTGCATCACCTCGCAATAAACTTTGCTAAATATGGTATGCCACTGCTCTGCCCATCTGGCCAAGCCATCCAAAGCTCCCTGTAACCTACGACCCCTGTCTTCACGTTTAACTATCCTACCAATCTTGGTGTCTTCTAAAAAGGTATTAATCATTCCACCCACATTCTCGTCTATCTAATCTATGTATAGCTAACAAGCATTTGGACACTCAGCATTGATCCCTGTGGTACACTGCTAGACACCGGCATCCAGTTACTCAAACAGTCTTCCACACCTACGTTTTGTATCTAAACCAGTTTCGGATCCATCTCAATAGGGTTCATTGAATTCTCTCTCTGTCAACCTGCTCAATCAATCAAACATGTGGGTCCATGTCAATTGCTTTGCTAAATTCCAAATAAATGACATCATCTTAACGTCCGTCATTCACACATTCGGTCACTTTATCAAAATATTCTATCAAATGTGTTAGTCCTGACTTCCCCCTGACAAAGCCAGGGTGACTATAGTTTATCAACCCAAGACTTTCCAACTGGAAATTAATTCTCACCTTCAGAATTTCAACAATAGTTTCACTGTCACTGATGTGAGAGTAACAGATCAGTAAGTCACTGGTTTATCTCTACCACATTACTTGAAATGGGGAACAAACATTCTCCAGTCCGATGGCACTGCACCCCGGCCAGAAATGTATTAAAAACATGCCTCAGAGTCCCTGTAATTTCCTGTCTCGCGTCCCATAGCAGCCCGGAATGCAATCCATCTGGGCCTGGTAATTTATCTATTTGTTAAGCCAGTCAAAGCCTACAATACCTCCTCATTTGCGATATCGATCTGTTCAAGGTTCTCACACAACCATTTGCTGGATCCCGTACCCATGCCATCCATAGCCTGAGTGATAGTCGATTAGAACTATTCATGAACACACTAGAAATGTCATGCAGCTACATATAGAGATTTTCGTCTTGGTTTGAAAAGGGCACTAAACTTTCCGTGGTTAACCTCTTTTATTTAACGTAGGAACATGTTGGAGGAGTACTCTTCCTTTTTCCTTTACAAATGCCATCCTCTGCTCCGCTGTAGCTTTGTCTTCAAGTCGTCGAGGATAAAAGGTCCAGGTGCAGTACGCTGGCACAGTTATCATCACTGCCGCCAAGGGCGCAGAGGATGCAGATTCGATCCCTGCACCGGGCCACTGTCTGTGTGGAATTTGCACACTTTCCCGGTGGTTACGTGGGTTTCACTCCACAACCCAAAGAAATGGTGGGTAGATAGTTTGGCCGCATTATATTGCCCCTTAGTTGGAAAAACAAATAATTAGGGACTCCAATAGTATATATAAATAAAGCGGATAAAAGTTCCTAGTCATCGAGGTTAAGTTTCATTCAGTAGTCTAACAAACCAGATGTAACGTATGCTGGATTGCTTCACGAAATGGCGACCTGCAATGCACCGAAAAAAATGTAATCCACAGCGTTCCTCCGAGGTGATGTAACTGATAAACTGCGCACAATACAAACTGAGGGCGATCCTGCGTTGCCAAATTACCAATATGAAAACTATAACAATGCGTTCCGAGTGATTTTAATGAGGTGGGAACACTCCAATGGCTAGCTGTTGCATGGACGAATATAACATCACGAAGTTGAAAAGAAAAATCATCTCAGTTTGCAAAGCTGGCAACTGTAATCTTGTAAGCCGGTCTCCAACATTGGAGTAGACTTCTAAAAAGGAACATGACCAATAATTCAGTGGTAACTTTGCGATAAGGTGGCAGTACAAGAGCACCAGTTCATGAATTCAATTACCAATTTAACAATAGAAACAACGCAGTGCTGTTCAATGCTTTAATTAATTATTTAGAATGTTCTCTTTATTTCCTTGACTGCCATCTAAACGCGGCGTATTTAATATGATTACTCCCATGAGCATACTCTAATCCCTGTCGCATCATCCCGCTTTCCAATCCAGCAAGTCACTCGTTTTCATTATTTTGTGGTTTTGTGGCCAGGGAATTGTAATTTTATTTAAAGAATGTTGAGGGCCGTGCTTTCAGATATTGTATTGTAAAATTACTTTCTGATTTCTCAAAAACCCGTGCGCATCTGCAATGTATTCCAACGTTTCAAGGCAGGCACAATGGTGTTGACACGTTTGTCATCATCTTCTCTGATGTTAATAACGCTATGTTGATGAAAAAAAAGTCAAAATACTTGTCCACTGAAATTTGAGAAACTGTTAAATGTCAGGTCAAAACTTTGCACAGATTGTGTAGCAGTCAAATGGTGATGTTAAAATTGACACAATGCTAATATAGCTATACAATTCCAAATATAGGCATGCAGAAATCAATGCATATAAGCTATAAATATCGTACGGCATGCTATTCCGTTCAGACAGCATACATGGCGTCCTTTAATGTCTTCTAAAGTTTGAGAACGAAAGAAAGGCAGGAAACATGAGGCAGAGAAAGCCACATTATTTTATTCATTTCTGGGATGTCTGCGTTGTTGGTTAGGCCAGGATTCATTGCCGATCCCTCGTTGCTCTACAGAAGTTCGTGTTGAGTTGCCTTCTTGAACCGCTGCAGTCCTTGACGGGGAAAAATACCCACTGTGCTGTTTTGCAGAGAGTTCCAGGATTTTGTCCCAACGACATTGAAGGAACGGCGATATACTTCCATGTCAGGTCGGTGAGTGACTTGCAAATAAATCTCCAGGTGGTGGGGTTCCCTGATATCTGCAGCGATTGTCCTTCCAAATGGTAGTGTGTTTGGAAGGTGCTGTCTCAGGAACCTTGGTGAGTTACCACAGTGCACCTTGCAGATGTTACCCAAGGCTGCTACTTTTCGCCCGTGGTGTAGTTAGGATGTTTGTGGAAGGAGAAGAAATAAAGTGGCCTGCTTTGCTATGGATGCTGTCTTCCTCTTGAGTATTGTTGGAGCTGCACTCATCCAGGCAAGTCGAGAATTATCGACCACAAAAAGATAACATTGTGGCTGGTTTAGCTCAGTGGGTTGACAGCTGGTTTGCGATGCAGAATAACGCCAGCAGCACCGGTTCCATTCCCGTGCCAGCTTACACGAGCAGGCGCCGGTATGTGTGGCGACCGGAGGCTTTTCACAGTAACTACATAACTGTGAGAATAAAAGGTTATTATGATATATTATTTTATCAAGGTGGAGAGTGAAGTAGTTGATTCGCAGGCAAGGATGCTGGAACTTAATAAAGGGAACGATAAATATATGGTGCGTGAGTTGGGATTGATAGATTGGGGAGAGTGTCTTAAAGGGATGGCAGTGGATAGGCAATGAGTAACATTCAAGGAATGCACTGCAGCAACTGTTCATTCCTCTCTGGCACAAAAGCAAAATGGCCAATCCATGGCTTACAAAGAAAATTTTAAATTGTATCCGATCCAAGGAAGAAGCATCCAGATTGGCCAAGACAAATAATAGATCTGCGTTTATATCAATGTCCTTTTCAAAGAGTGAAATGCATGAAAGAATCAAAATATGAAAGCCACGCCTCTTTTCACTGCGTTGAGACAGACGCTGGCAAATGCTTTTATACTACGCTCTTTTTCTTCCTGATGAATCATAAATATGTTATCCCCTTCAGAGAAGAAAAATGACGCTACAGTATTGGTATCACTCCATGCAGTGGCGTGACGTTGCCATATTGCATCTCGCATAATCCAGTTGCATAATGTTGATAGGTGGGCGTATATTTGGATTTTGCCACATGCGGTTAGCTCACTGTAATGAATGGTGCATTGTATTATCGGTACTATCTTAAAGCGTGGCAACATCTCCATGCATTTCATGGTGTGGTCAGCACAGTTGAGGCTCGATATTACCTGAGCACACAGACAATTTGACGAACGACCCAGAATGCACAAATACGTTTTCAAACCACACGCTGCGGCAGTTGGATCAATCTAATGCGACGAATTTGATCGGTTTTAAATATTTCATGATTTTTAGTCATTTCCGTCATATGACGAGTTGTTATGACGATAGAATCATGCGCAACTGAGGCATATTCATCAACTTTACATCGGACGGCCTGACTCTGTTGCTCAACATTTATTATTATTATTTTTATTTTTCGTCATTAAAGGATGGAGGCTTCGCCGTCTCGGACAGCATTGGTTGGCCATCACTAATCGCCCGTTAAAATGTGGTGCGGAGCGTCTTCTTGATCCACTGCATTCGATGTGGTGTAGGTACACTTACACAACTACTGGGGAGAGAGTTCCAAGATTTAGATGCAATCACACTGAAGGAAGGACAGTATATTTCCAAGTCAGCATTGTAAGAGACTTGAAGAAGAACGTCCAAGTGACGGTGTTCCCATATATCTGCTGTCTGTGTGCTTCTGGAAGGTAGAGGTCGTGGGTTTGGACTGTACATACTCGCGAGACTACGTGAGTTGATGAAATTAATCTTGTACATCGTGCAAACTCCTGCTACTGTGCGTCGATGGTGCAGGAAGTGAATTCTTATGGAAAGCATGCTAGTCAACGGGGCTTCTTTGTCTTGGAAGGTGCCGAGCGGCTTGAGTGGTGTTGGAACGGCAGTCATTCATGTCAGTGAGTAGTATTCCATCAGTCTGTTGAATTGTGTCTTGGAAAAGGTGGACATGCTTTCGCAATTCAGGAGGTGACTCACTCACCGCACGATTGCTCGTCTGTTTTAAATTAATTTACCTGTTGCGGACGTCACAGCGTCGGCCATCATTTATTTCCCATTCGTAGTTGCCCGCAAGAACGCTCCGGTGATATTCCTTAATTAACCGCAGTCGCCCTTGAGGTGCAGGTGCACCCACTGTGCTGTTAGGGAGGGAGATAGTTCCAGGAAGCTGCCCAGCGGTAGTAAAGTAACGGCGTCATATTTGCAAATCAGGGAGGTGAGTGCCTTGCAGGGGAGCCTCCAGGTGGTGATGTTCCCCGGTATATGCTGCTCTCGTCGTTCCAAGTGGTAGTGGTCCTGGGTTTCGAAAGAACTTCGAAAAGAACCTTGGTGAATATCTGCAATGCATCCTGTAGATAGTGTACTTTTGCAGGTGCTGGAGGGTTTGAATGTTTGTGAAAGATGGAGCAATCAAACAGGCAGTTTTTTTCCTGGATGGTCACGTGCTTCTTGAGTCTTCCTGGAGCTGCAGTCATGCAGGTCAGTGGATATTACTCCAATACACTCCTGACGTGTGCCTTGTAGATTGTGGACAGGCTTTGGCGGGTCAGCAGGTGAGTTACTCGCCGTCGGATTCCTAATCTTTGACTGGCCCTGGCAGCCACAGTATTACTGATCAATGGTAACCCCAAGCATGTTGATTGTGGGGGATTCAGCCATGGTAAATCCATTGACTGGAAAGGTGTGGTGGCTATATCCTCCAGTGTACGATATGGGCATTGCCATGCACTTGTATGGTGCGAATGCAGTTTGCCACTTAATATTAATCTTTATCCTTGTGCCAAATCGGCTTACATTAACACTTAATGAAGATACATGTGGAAATTCCCTTGTCGCCACACTACTGCGCCTGTTGGGGTACACTGAGTGAGAATTGAAAATGTCCAATTTACCTAACAAGCACGTCTATCGGGACTTGTGGGAGGAAACCGGAGCTCCGGAAGGAAACCCACGCAGACATAGGGAGAACGTGCAGACGCCGCACAGACAGTGACCCAAGCTGCAAACCAAACCTGGGAACATTGCACTGTGAAACAACAGTACAACACTGTGCAACTTGCCAGCCAAAGACTAGATATTGCTCAGGTGTTGCTGCATTTGCTCATGGACTGCTTCATGATCTGAAGAGTCGCGAATGGTTCTTAACATTGTAAAATAATGATCACACATCTTCACTTCTGACCTGATGATGGAAGGTAGATCATTGACGAAGCAGTTTACGAAGGTTGGATTTGGAACACTACCCTGACAATCTTATGCAGCGATGGCCTGGAGCGGAGATGATTGACCACCAACCAGCACAACCATCTTTCTTTGTGGCAGGTATGGCTGCAACCAGTGGAGAGTTTTCCCACTGATTTCCATTGACTCCAATTTAGCTAATGCTCCTTCATGCCATACTCGGTCAAATGCTGCCTTGATATCAAGTGTGGTCACTTGCCTCTCACATCTCGCATTCAGTTGGCTTTTCCTTGTTTGAAACATGGCTCTAATGAGATTAGGACCTGGGTAATCCTGGCGGAACCCAAACTGAGCTTTCGGGAGTGACGAAGATATTGCTGAGTATGCTGAGCGTCCGTAATTAGGTTATTGCTGAGTAAGTGTCGCTTGATCACACTGTTGGTGACCCCTTCCACCACTTTGCTGATAACGGAGAACAAGCTGATCGGTGGTGTTGGTTAGGTTGAATTGTGCACTTTCCTGTGTAAAAGACACGGCCCTTGGAAAGAGCACCCTTGCGAAGCCCACAGCTGTATCCTATCCCCGGAACCAATGAACCCCACCCAAACATTTTAGACACTATGGGCAATTTACAATGGCCAGTCCACCGAACCTGAGCATAGTTAGACTGTGGGAGGAAACAGGAGCACCCGGCCGTAACGCATGCAGACGCAGAGAGAACGTTGAGATTCCGCACAGACAGTGACCCAAGCCGGGAATCGAACCTGGAACACTGCAGCTGTGAAGCAGCTGTGCTAACCACTGTGCGATCGTGCTACCGCTGAAGTCAGTTAAAGGGAGTCGCGCTCTGCTTTTGAAAAAGCCAACGTATTTTGGCGATCTAGGGAAAGTAAAAACATTTTTCAAAATGAGAATTGATTAAATAATGCCAATGTCTTGTTGATTCAGGGGGAAATGTATATTGATTGTCCCTGGATTTTCGGCAATAAATTAAGGACATGACGTCAAGATTTTACGATAAATTGAAACTGAATTTTTGCTTTATTGAGCCAAGTTCCATTCTGCAGGGCTTGGGCCTCACGCGTTTATAACTTGCGCCGCAGATGTTCATATGGCAGTTCAGGCATGGTAGCAAGATTTGCGGCCATGCAGCGAGTTAATGTGTTCGCAGCCAAAATTTCCATGACCGATTTGACTTTGTTTTAAGACAAGATATGGCGAAACCGCTGTAATTGTTTTTTAAACCAGGTTATTCAGGAAGTATCGCGTTCACCTAGGGGTACAGTTTCTTTAGAAGGGAATTATTTAGATTGCTCTTTAGAATAGTAACGAATGATCAGATAAAAGTGGGTAACCTGTTCAGAACTCATCCGCGCAAGGCTGTGTACAAGTGTACATTGCATATGATTAATGTGGATGTAGGTAGATTACAACTAGCCGTGCAAATCTTTGCGGCACGGTAGCACAGTGCTTTGCACTGTTGCCTCACAGCTCCAGAGTCCCAGGTTGGATTCGCGGTTTGGGACACTGTCTGTGTGGAGTCTGCAAGTTCTCGCTGTGTCTGCGTGTGCTCCAGTTTCCTCGCACAAGTCCATAAAGACGTGCTGTAAGGTAATTTGTACATTCTGAATTCTCCCTCCGTGTACCCGAATAGGCGCTGCAATGTGGCGACTAGGGGCCTTTCACAGTAACTTCATTGCAGTGTAATTGTAAGCCTACTTGTGACAATAAAGATTATTATAAATCAAAATTTATCGTGAGGTGACGCCAATCTGCAAATAGCCGGAACAAGATGACGTAAGGAACTGAGAAGATGTTCTTGGACAAGGCGCCAATCAACATTCCCTCTGAAAAGAAATAACGCTGCACAATTCTACGGACAATGTCCAGTTCACAATGTCAACACTGAAATAAATTGGTCGTTTCCTTGTCTATCCGTGACATTCAGAGAGACAGAAGCATGTTAACAAATATTCTATATTAAATATAAATGAAAAGCTGAAGGTTGACGGGGAACAATTGTTTGAAACAGCCGAGTCCAGGATTTTTCATGAGTCGAATCCCGCATCGTTTTTCATGGAAGCGGTAGCATCCCACGTTGCACTGGTTCTAGCCGCTGAAGACGAGCAATTGGTCTAGGTGTGGCGCCATCTTTTCTGTCATGAAAGCCCACGAATTCTACATTGGCGTCAACACATATTTTCAGAAACGGAGACTCCCACCCTCTGTCTTTCCGCGGTTTCCGAATGGGATTTGCCATAGAAGGGGCCCAGCATTGCAGGAAAACACACCGACTGGGATGCACGTCTTGCTAACATGAGTATTCTGGACAATGTTCCACTGTGTATATCCAGCGTAGAGAAAATGCCAAATAGTCTGGACCTTTTTCCACTGTCGCCTTTTAAAGCCCCCCCCCCCCCCCCCACTCCCACCTGCCCCCCCCCTATCATTTCAGAATAAATGGATGCAAAACAAGTAGTTGGATTGATCTTACTATTGCACCATGTTTTTGAAAATGTGTGTGGCTCTTTCCGGCCTTTGTTGAAGTACAATTTTGAATATAGATTTGTTGCCTTGTTGAACTTTATTGATCTTAACAAAATGCAAATTGGATATATTGTTCACACCTCTCCTCTTATGATCAACAGATCTTACAAAGGCCAACGAAGGTAGGAAAGCAATAAACGACCTTTTCCATAGCTGCTGGAAATTGGGAAAGACCGAACAATTGTAGCGAGCATTCTTTGTTCAAAAACAACCATTGTCTTAAATTCTGAAACACATTGCACCAGTTGGCCTGAAGATTTGTCGAATTTTTTCGGATGTTCCCTCTTGGAGTTAGATTGCCTTTTATTGGTCGCTGGTTGATATTCGTGATAACATGGAAAGCGGTCAAAACTTTCAATGGCCTGTTGTAATTTCACACAGGTTTGACAAACGTCAAAGATGGTATGGACGCAATATACAGGTTGTTTCATTATAGATATACAACAGTATTGATAGATGGCCTAGCAGACAAAGACACGAGTCGACAGACCGTAGGCGCAGTGGCCACGAAGATGAGGGTTTAAATACTTGAAAGCATTTAATTTGCACTAACCGAAAGGCAAGCTTTGAGAGACAGAATGTCCTTCTGGGCCAAAGGGGAAGAATGAACCGTTATTTCGTAAATCAGAGCCACGGGCATTCGTTCTTCATTATAGATACATGGGGAAACATGCATAACGCATAGAGACCATATGAATCCCGGGATTTCGAAATAGCCTGTCAAGAGATACGGTAATGCAGGCACATAGAGGATCAAACGTAACGGGTATGGAATTGATAGATGCAGTGAAGACAGATAAAGGCATCAAAGCAAAAAGTTCAACATTCTTCAGCATCCATGACATACACGGCAATCAACTGTTTGAACACAGCACCATTGTAAGAAACACTTCAATTATTGTGAAATTGAAAACCAAGTTGTTGATCCATTTGAGGGTCATTAGAATGTTTGGAAATAAAGAGAACCAATGAACCAAACCAATTTCACAATGAACTGATGCTGCTGTGCTCGCCTTATTTCCCTGTTGCAACAGACAAGGATAGAAATGATGTTCAGTATGCTAGGCACAGAATTTGTTGGGTTGTTATATATCATTGCACATCTTTTGGAGCCATGGAATGTTATTAACATAGTGTTAATCTCTGTAAGCAGTAATGCTCTCAAAATATCTGCACTCTCTTGTCGCAATTCCACATTCGCCATGCTAAACTCTATAGTTTTCAACCACCCCATACATGGCCTTCTCTCGAAAGAGCCTGCCAGTTTGTTTTCCTCCCGAATAATGCAACGAAAATATCCAGAATGGTCATTCTTAGAGGAGCTGGTTTAGCTCAGTGGGCTATACAGCTGCCTGGGATGCAAACCAAGGCCAGCAGCGCGGATTTAATTCCCATAATAGCTAACCGGAACAGGCGCTGTTAAGAACAGATTTGCGCAAGGCGGTGTACAAGTGCACAGTGCATATGATAGATGTGTATGCAGGTAGATTAAAACTAGCCATGCAAATCGAAATGTATCGGGATGGGACACCAATCTGCAAATCGAAACGCAAAACACTGTAATAATTGTATGAGTGATACAACGGGCTGAATAGATCAAAGAAACAAATTATGCTCCTGTTATATTTTCAAATGTCCATGTTTCTCTGTGAAACAGCCGTTATGTCAGGAACGGTGTGGGGGAACTAATATATATTCTTTGATCATTGGTTACCCGGTATTGGCCAGCAAATAGATTTTGTGTAGGCGTCAACATTTGCTCAGGTTTGGGCAGTTATGTCTATAAAAGCGAAACACAATTTTGTGGAAAGATAGGCGAATGCATGTGGTTCCCCAGGTGTGCTCCGTCTCCTGCGCTGAATGTGAAACTTGTCGGTCCATTTCCGGTTTGGTCTGTGATAACCTTGAAACGTGTTACTTGACTCAAAAATGCACAGATGAAAATAAACTGACCCAAACTTGTCAAAGCATATCTCAGCATGACACTTTGATCACCAACAAGCGAAGATGCTGCATTATAGCCGGAACAAAATAACGTAAGGAAGTGAGAAATGTTTCTTTGACAATGCGCAATGAGCAATCCATCTAAAATTAAAAAAAACGCTGCACACATCTACGGACAATCTCGGTATCACACCAACACTGAAATAAACTGGCCATTTCCTTGTCTGTGTGTGAAATTCAGAGAGAGTGAAGGATGTTAACGAATATTATTTTGAAATATAAATGAAAAGCTGAAGGTTGGCCGACAGCGATTGTTCTAAACATCCGAGTCCAGGAATTTTCATTGGGCGAAACCCGCATCGTTTTTCATGGAATCAATAGCGTCCCACGTGGCACCAGTGTTAGCCCCTGAATCGTAGCAGAATTATTCTAGCTGTGGCGCCATCTTTTCTGTCGTGAAAGTCCACAAATTCTGAAATGGCGTCAACACTTAGACTCAGAAACAGAGAATCCCGCCCCCTGCCATTCCGTCGCTTGTCAATGGGATTTGCCACTGAAGGCACCCAGAGTTGCAGGAAAACACGCGGACTAGGGTGTACGTCTTGCCGACAAGAAAATTCCAGACGATATTCCAATGTGCATATCCACGGTAGAGATAATGCAAAATAATCTGGATTTTTTTTCCACTGTCGTCTTTTACAGTTCCCCCTCCATCCGTACAGAATAAATCGTTGCAAATACAAAGAGATCGAGTGATCTTACTTTTGCCCCATGTTGTTGAAAATGTGTCAGGTTCTTTCCAAGCCGTGGTTGAAGTTGAATTTGTAATATAGATGTGTTCTCTTGTTGGGCTGTGTTTATTTATCTTAACAAATTGCAAATTGGGAATGCTGTTCACACCTCTCCTCTTATGATCAACAGATCTTACAAAGGCCAACAATGGTAGGAAAAAAATAAGCGATTTTTTATATATCTGCTGGAAATTGGGAGAGACTGAATAATTGCAGCCAGTGTTCATTCCTTGCTAACTGAAAAAAACCAATCGTCTTCAATTCTAAAACAAATTGCACCACCTGGCTTGAAGATTTGTCCTATGTTTTCGTATATTCCGTCTTGAAGTTAGATAGCCTTTCGTTGGTCTCTGGTTGATATTCATAGCAAAATGGAAAGCGGGCAAAACTTTCAGCCACAATTTGTAAAGGTCAGAGCTTGTATGGACGCAATATAGAGGTTGTTTCATTATATATACATAACAGTACTGATGATGGCAGACAAAGACACGAGTCGACAGACAGTAGGCACTGACGCCATGCATGTGAGTGTTTTAAAAAAAAAAAGCATTTAATTTGCACGAACCGAAAGACAAGCTTTGTGAGACCGAATGCCCTCCTGGGCCAAAGGGGAATCATGAGTAGTAAGTTGGAACATCAGAGCGACGGGCATGCTTTCTTCATTATAGATACATGGGGAATCATGCATAAAGCTTAGAGAGCATATGAATCCCGAGATTTCGTAATAGCGCCATGCCTGACAAGAGCTGCCTCATTGTAGGTACACAGAGGAGCAAACGTAACACGTATGCAATTTATAAATGCATTGAAGACAGATAAAGACATAAAAGCAAAGCTTTCAACATTCTTGAGGATCCATGACATACACGGCAACCAACTGATTGAACACAGCGTCATTATGAGAAACCCTTCAATTATCGTGAAATTGAAAAGCAAGTTCTGGGTCATTGGAATATTGGGAAATACACAGATCCAACAGAGGAAACCAATTGAACAATGAACCGATGATGCTGTGGTGGCCTTTTACTCCCTGTTGCAACAGGCAACTACCGAAATTATGTTCAGTATGCTTGCTACAGATTGTGTTGGGTTGTTATATATCATTGTACACCTTTTGCAGCCCTGGGATGTTATTCCCCCGGGGATAATCTCTGAACAGTAATACTCTCAAAACTTCTGCACTCTCTTGTCGCAATTCCACATTCACCATGCTAAAATCTATCGTTTTAAACCACCACATGGTCTTCTCTCGAAAGAGCCTGCTGGTTTGTTTTGCTCCCAAATAAAGCGTCGAAAAAAGCCATAAATATCTTCAATATCTTTAGGAATAACATGTAATTTGATACACATGTGCAACCGTCAGCTGCTATGAACTATTTCGGCACTGCGCCCAAGATATAACACTTTTATTTGGATGAAAGCTGTCAAAAGATGTTGATAGATGGACGTAAGTTTGGATTTTTCCGCAAGCAGTTACCTAACGGTGATGAAATGTGCACTGTATTATTGGTACTGTCGTAAAGTGGGGAAACATCCGCATGCACTTTATGGTGTAGTCAGCAGTGTTGAGGCTCGATATTGTGTTAACATAGAGACTTTGGCGAACTAACCAAAAAGCACCAATACGTTTTCAACCCAAATTCTGCACATTGTTGGAATGTGAGCGGAAACCGCCGCACCTGGAGGAAACCCATGCAGACGCAGGGAGAACGAGCAGACTCATCACAGATAGTGATCGAAGCTGGGATTCGAACCTGGAACCCTGGAGCTGTGAAGCAACTGGTGGAAACACTATGCTACCCTGCTATTGCCGACGTCAATTAAAACAAGTCGCGTTGGGCAGTTGGGAAATCCAACGTATTTTGATAGAGTTTACAGAATTTACAGTGCAGAAGGAGGCTATTCGGCCCATCGAGTCTGCACCGGCTCTTGGAAAGAGCACCCCACCCAAGGTACACACCTCCACCCTATCCCCATAACCCAGTAACCCCACCCAACACTAAGGGCAATTTTGGACACTATGGGCAATTTTAGCATGGCCAATCCACCTAACCAGCACATCTTTGGACTGTGGGAGGAAACCGGAGCACCCGGAGGAAACCCACGCACACACGGGGAGGGTGTGCAGACTCCGCACAGACAGTGACCCAAGCCGGAATCGAACCTGGGACCCTGGAGCTGTGAAGCATTTGTGCTATCCACAATGCTACCGTGCTGCCCCAAAGTATTTTGGCTGTGTTATGAAAGGGAAAATATTTTTTCAATTAGAATTGCTGAAAGAATATCAATGTCTTGTTGATTCAGGGGGAACTGAATATTTATTGCCCTTGGATGTTCGATAATAAATGAATGACTTGACATCAAGGTTTGGAGATAGAAACCGAATCTTTGCTTGATTCAACCGAGTTAAATTTTGAAGGGCTGGGACCTCAAGCTTTTATAAATTGCATCACTAATTTGATATGGCAGTCCAGTCATTGTGGCAAGATTTACGGTCAAGCAGCGGGTTAATGTGTCCGCAGCCCAGGCTCTATATTGTCTTAACGCACAGGCACTTTGGCGAAAGATCCAAAAAGCATCAATTAATTTTCAAGCCACGTTCTGCAACAGTTGGGTCAATCTGACGCCATGGAATTGTGTCGGTTTTAAATATTACCTGTTTTCGTGTCATTTCCGACATGCTATGAATTGATATGGCGGTAGAATATTTCGCGGTTGAGAAATATTCATAAACTTTGCAGCAGTTTGCCTTTCTCTGTTTCTCACACATTTGTTATTCTGATTATAGTGAGTATTATTCACTTTTAAAGGACGTAGGCTTTGCTGGCTCGGCCAGTATTGGTTTCCTGTCACAAATCGCCGTTCAAATGTGGTGCTGAGCGGCCTTATTGATCCGCTGCAATCGATGTATTGTGGGTACACCGACACAGCTTCAGGAAAGCAGTTACAGGAATTCTCCCAACGACACCGAAGGAAAGTCTATATATTTCCAAGTCAGAATAGTGGGGGACCTGAAAACGTACGTCCAGCTGCCGGTGTTCCCACATATCTGCTGCCATGCTGTTTGTGGAAGATATAGGTCGTGGGTTTGGAAGGTGCAGCCTCATGAGCATACGTGAGTTCGTGAAGTGAATCTTGTCAATGGTGCATACTGCTGCTGCGAGTCGACGGTGAAGGGAGTAAATGCTTATGAAAGTGGTACTAGTCAAGCGGGCTCTTTGTCTTGAATGGTGCCGTGCGCCTTGAGTGATTTTGGAACTTCACACATCCAGGCCAATGAGGATTATTCCATGAGGCTCCTGAATATTGCCTTAAAAGAGGTAGACATGCTTTGGAATTCATGAGGTGAGTTACTTCCCGCAGATTTCATCGTCTTTTTTTAAATTCATTTCAGGGATGTGGGCTTCGCTGCTTAGGCCAGTATTTAATTCCCATTCGTAGTTGTCCTAGAGTAGACGGCGGTGCGTTTCCGTCTTGAACTGCGGCAGCCTTTGAGGTGCAGGTGCACCCATTGTCTTGTTAGGGAGAGAGTTCCAGGATGTTTTGCCAGCGAGAATGAAGGAACGGCGATATATTCCCAAGCCATGCAGGCGAGTGACTTCCAGGTGGTGGGATCCGTAGGTACTTGCTGCTCTTGTCCGTCTCGATGATAGTGACCATGGCTTTCGAAGGTGTTTTGCAAACAACGTTGCTTAGTCACTGCAATGCATCTGACAGATAATTTACTCATCTCCCGTACTTCGCCGGTGGTGCAGGGTTCGAATGTTCGAATGGAAGCTGGAGCAACAAAACGGGCTGCTTTCTCTTTGATGGTGGTGGGCATTTTGAGTGTTGTAGGAGCTGCACTCATGCCGGTAAGTGGAGATTAGTCTATTACACTCCTGACTTGCGTCTTGTAGATTGTGGACAGGCTTTGGAGGTTAGGAGGTGAGTTACTCGCCATAGGATTCCTTGTCTTGGACCTGCCCTGGTAGTCACAATATTAACATGCCTAGTCCAGTTCCATTTATGATCAATGGTGATCCCCAGGATGTTGATTGTGGGGAATTAAGCGACGATAAAGCCATTGAATGGCAAGTGAACGTCGATTTTTCCTACAGTGGTGACCATTGTTGCTTCACAGCGCCAGTGCCCGAGGTCCAATTCCCGTCGTGGGTCATTGTCTGTGCTGAGTCTGCATTTTCTTCCTGTGTTCGCGTGGGTCCCTCCGGATGCTCCGGTTTCCTCCACAAGTCCCGAAAGATGTGCTAGTTAGGCAATTTGGACATTCTGAATGTTCCCTCTCCGTACCCGAACAGGCGCCGGAATGTGGTGATTCGGGGCTTTTCACGGTAACTTAATTGCAGTATTAATGTAAGCCTACTTGTTACAACACAGATTATTTAGATGGTGATGATTACTGTTATTATAGAAATTGGCTATTGCGTTGCACTTGTATGTTGCAAATGTAGCTTGCCACTTGTCAACCCAAGCCTGGGTACTGCCAGCTCTTGCTGTATTTGGACAGGGACAGCTTCATTACGTAAGGAGTCACGAATGGTGCTGAACAATGCAAATTTATCTTCAAGCATCCTTAATTCTTACGTTCCGATGGAAGGAAGATCATTAATGAAGCAGTTGACGAACGTTGGGCCTAAGCCACTACCCTGAGAAACCTCTGCATTGATGCACTGGAGCTGAGATGATTCACCTACAACGATTAGAACCATTTTTCTTTGCGGCGGTTTTGGCTACAACTACTGGAGTGGTTACCCACTAATTTCCTTTGACTCAAATTTAGCTCGTGCTCCTTCATGCCATAATCGGTCAAATACTGCCTTGATGTCAAGTGCAGCCACTCACACCTCACAAAAAACTTTCAACTCTTTTGCTATCGTTTGAGCCAAAACTGTAATGAGATCTGGAACTCAGTTACCCTGGCGGAACCCTAACTTAGCGTTCGCGATCAGGTTATTGCTCGGTCTGCTGAGCATCCGTGATCAGGTTATTGCTCAGTAAGTGCAGCTTGATAAAACTATTCATGACACCGTCCATCACATTGCTGATGAAGGAGATTCAACAGACCGGGTGGTAACTGGCTGGGTTGAATTGATTTGTTCCCTGTTTGTCGGACACACCTGTGCAATTTTCCAGATCGATGGGTAGATATCAGTGTTGGAGCTACATTGGAAACGCTTCGATATGTGTACAGCAAGTACGGGATCAAAAGACTGACTACGTTTGTCGGCTCTTCATTGAATCCCTACACTGCAGACGGAGGCAATTTTGCCCATCGATTCTACCCGATCCATTGAATGAGCACTGTCCAGGGCCCCATTCCCCCTTATCAAGGCAAATGTACGTCACGCACACACATCTTTGCACAGTGGAAAGAAACCGGATCACATGGATGAATCCCATGGAAACACAGGGAGAACGAACACACTCCACACAGACAGTGACCCACGGCCGAAATTGAACACGCATCCCTGCCGTTGCGAGGCAACATTGCTAGCCACTGTACCACCGTCCCTCCCAGTAGTCACTGTATTAATGGACAGGTACAGTTTAGTTTATGGTCACGAGTAAACCACTGGATGTCGGTAGTCGTAGATTCAGTGATGGGAAAGCCATTAAATATCAAGGTGTGATAGTTTGATAATCTCTCACTCGAGATGGTAATTGAGGGGCACTGATGTGGCACGTATGTAACTTGCCATTTCACAGCGAATGTCAGGATATTGTTCAGTTTTGCTGCATTTGCACGTGGTCGGCTTCCCTGTCTGAGGTATTGCCAATGATGAGGAAAATTGTGCTAACACCCCCAGATGTGACCTTCCGTTGAAATAAAGGTGATTTCTGAAGCACCAGCAGATGATTGGGCCCAGAACAGCACCCCGAGGAACTCTTGCAATGATCTCTCGGCCTGAGATGACTGACATACAACCAGCACAACCATCCACTTTTGTGCTAGGTATGACTCCACCCAGTGGAAGGTTGCCCCGTGATCCCCATTTTCTCCAGCTTCGGTCGGCTCCTTAATTGCCTACATGATCAAATTTTATATTAATGCAAGCACTTTCACGTCACATCTGCAGTTCAGCTCTACTGTGCATGTTCAAACCAAAGCTGTAATGGAGGCAAGAGATGAATAACCCTGGCTAAAATCAAACTGAGCATCAGTCAGCAGCTTATTGCTAAGTAAGTGCTGCTTAGTGGTGCTGTTTATGACCACTCCCATTCCTTTTCTGATCATTGACTGTCGAGTAACAGGGAAGTTTTCAGAGTGTTTGGATTTGTCCTACTTTTCGTTTTCAGGATAGATGTGAAACTTCTCCTGATTGCAGTGTAGATTCTCACTCATTGTTTTCTTTGGCACTCTCTCTTTGATTGGGGAACCATACTTCTGCCTATATAGACACATATATTCAGATTGCACTGAAAAGAAGCTGAAACGCAAACACTGGGAGAGCATGGAAAAGTATTTAACATCCAACATGCAACGGGACAATTTCTATATCTTCTCGTGGTCACCTACGTCACCGCAGGGCGATTCAGGTCCCTCGTGTTCATGAGGTTAAAGCGAGATTTGGGATTCAGGACTTTAGTCTCCAGGCGTGCTGTTGACATTTTAAAAATGATTTGCATTGGTGAATGCATCGACAAGCTTATTTTTCTCCTTTTGGGCTCTTCCTTATTTTCATGTGCAGTTAAAGACCGTGTGACACACCGACACAAACACATCCTGGAGTTGATCCCAAAAGACGACTATCTGCCTTTGAGCACTATAAAATGCGAATAGTTGAGTAAAGAGTGGTATATCAAAGTAAAAGGAAACGGCAGCAACACCGACATTCTCGTACATTTTAACTCCCAGTCGGAACAAAAGGCATGCGGTCCCTATTCCGTCCGGCTTTTATACAATCTAATTGTGAGCCCTTGCTTTGATGGTCTTCCACCCAATAGTTGGAATCTCGCATCACACTAGTTCCACGGAGACATCGATTATGATTTCTCCGTAGGCCTTTCAAGTCTGAATACACACGTCTCCTCAAGTCCGAAGGTTCATCAACATTTGTGGATACAATAGAAACTAGAACTTTGCTTGATTGAACCGCATTCAATTCTGCAGGGCTTGAGCATCAACGTTTAGAAAGTGCACCACTGATGATGATATGGCAGTCCAGGCATGGTAGCAAGATTTGCGGTCATATAGCGAGTTAATGTATCCCCTGCCAAAATTCCCATTACAGGTTTGACTTCGTTTTAAGAGAAGATATGGCGAAAGCTCAGAAATTGTTTTTTGAAACCATGTTTTTCCCCGGAAGTAAAGCGTTCTCCTATCAAACAGTTTGGTTAGAAGGGGATTATTTACATTGCAGTTCAGAATAGTAACGATTGAGAAGGTTGAAGTACGTAAGCTGTTAAAAACACATCAGCGCAAGGCAGTGTACAAGTATACATACCATATAATCTATGCGGGCGTAGGTAGATTAGAACCAGCCATGCAAATACAAATTTTACGGGAGGTGACGCAAATCTGCAAATGGAAACGCAAACAACATTGCAATGATGCATGGTAGCATAGTGATTAGCACAATTGCCTCACAGCTCCAGGGTCCAGGTTTGATTCACAGCTTGGGTCACTCTGCGGAGTCTGCGCGTTCTCCTCGTGTGTGCGTGTGTGTGGGTTTTCTCCGGGTGCTCTGGTTTCCTGGTACAGTCCAAAGATGTGCGGGTTAGATAGATGGTAGTTAGGATCTAGTGTCCCACGTGGCAAGAGGGCTGGCCCCTGAGTAATAACGGGTTTGGTCAGGTGTGACGCAAGCATTTCAGTCGTGAATTTCGACGAATTCGGATTGGCGTCAACACTTCGTCTCAGAAACGGAGAGTCCCCCCCTCCTTTTTTCCGCCGTTGGTCAATTGGAGTTGCCATTGAAGTCACGCAGCGTGGCCGGACAAAACACGGACTGGTGCGTATGTCTTGCAGACAAGAGCATTCTGAACAATATTCAAACCTATATATTCAGCGCAGAGTAAATGCCAAATAGCCGGGATGTTTTTCCACAGCCGTCCTTTAACGTTTTCCTCAATCACTTAAATAAAGTATGTAAATGCAAAGAGTTCGATTCATCTTACTTTTGCAACATGGTTTTGAAAATGTTTCAGGTACTTTCCGAGCCTTTGTTAAAGTTCGGTTTAGAGTATAGATTTGCAGCCTTCTGGGCTCTGTGTGTTGATCTTCACAACACGGAAACTGGAGATATTGTTCACACCGATTAACGTATTACCAACAGATCTTACAAAAGCCAACGATGGTAGGAAAGCAATAAATTACTTTTTATGTAGCTGCTGGAAATTGGGAGAAACTGAGCAATTGTAACGAGTATTCTTTGTTCAATGAAAAAACATCAGTCTTCTTAAATCCAAAAACAAATTCAGCACCTGACTTCATGATTTGTCAAATGTTTTCGCATGTTTCGTCAGCTTTCAGCTTTGAAGTTAGATTGTCTTTCGTTGGTTTCTTATTGATGTTCATTGGAAAATGGAAAGCTGGCAAAAATATTCAGTGGCGTGTTTTAATTTCTCAGAAGAATTGACAAAAATCAATGATAGTTGCTGACGCAATATCCAGGTTGTTTCAATATATATGCAACAGTACTGATAGATGGCGTAGCAGGCAAGACACGAGTCGTCAGACAGTAGGAACAGAGGCCTAGAATGTGAAGGTTTAGAAAATTTAAAGCATTTAGCTTGCACTAACAGAAAGACAAGGATTCGGAGTCAGAATGTCCCTCCTGTGCAAAAGGGGAAAAACGTTTACTGAGTCCGAACATCAGAGCCACGGGCATGAGTTCTACATTACAGATACACGAGGAAACATGCAAAAAGAATAGCGACCACATGAATCCCAAGATTTCGAAACAGTACCATTCCTGAACAGAGGTGCCTAACTGCAGGTACATAGAGAAATACACGTAACGGGTATGCAATTCATAGGTGCATTGAAGGCAGATAAATGCATGAACGCAAAACTTTAAACATTCTTCATCTTCCATGAGTTACACGGCAATCAAATATTTGAACTCAGCGTCATTGCAAGAAATCCTTCAATTATCGTGAAATTCAAAATCAAGTTGTTGATCCATTTGGAGGTCATTAAAATGTCAGGAAATATATAGAACCAATAGAGCAAACCAATTTAACAATGAACCGATGCTACTGCCTTATTTCCCTGTTGCAACAGAGAACTATAGACATAAAGCTGAACATGCTTGGCACAGATTTGGAGCCCTGGAATGTTAATCCCTGGTGCTAATCTCTGAAAAGTAAAACTCTCAAAACATCTGCACATCCTTTCTCAGTTCCACATTCACCATGCTAAAATCTATCGTTTTAAACAAACGCATGAACGTCTCACGAAACAACATGCCAGTTCGTTTTTACCCCATAATAATGGATGGAGAATTATCATCCAAAAATTTGACGAGTAACATGTAATTTGATACACATTTATTCCGCAATCGTTATAAATTATTGCGGCACTGCACCCAAATTAAAACGTTTTTTTGAGTGTGAAAGTTATCAAAATATTGACATATGGGAGTGCAAATTACTGTTGTGAATTGAGAAAATCTTCAGATGGTTATTGGCAGTCATTTTGTCCAATAGGTTATTTCGTAGTCGTCCAATTCAGAAGTGCAAAATGCTTTCACAGAATGAAGAAAATATGGGGGGTTTGCATCGGGACATCTTAAGCTTCGGCGTGAACGTACCAAGCTGTATCCCGCATAATCCACTTGATATGAGAAGAGATGTAACATGAAAGTGCAAGTTTTTGATGTTTTTCATGTGCTTATCTATTTTTTTTCATTGCACACAGAAATTACAAAGGTCAAAGATGGTATGCAGCCAATACATCTTTTATTTTATTATTTATAAATTCAATTGGGAGGGAAAGAACGAAGTGGCACAGTGTTACTTATTAAACGGATGGGAAAAACACAGCTTTTGTGGACTATTTTATTTTGAAACAAGACAGTCCATGATATGGTGATGTATAACTGGAAAGACGCGGTTATTTTTCATGTCCGTTGCTGGAGTATTATTATGCTCTTTGACGTATGTCACATTCAAGCGCAGCGCGGTCAAATATCTGAAAGACATGAATATATATATATAATTATCTACAGGTATATATATAATCTGATCAAACCGAAAACGAGTGTAGCGAGACAGAAAGTCGCAAGCCCACAGAGGAAAGGCGAGTGCTGAGTTCGAAATTCAGTGTCACCGTCATGCCTTCTTCAACAGAGCTAGATAAGGAAACATGCATGGAGTTCCACTCCCAGGGAGATCTTTTGATTTCGAAACTACACACTGTTTGAGCAGAATTGGCAAAGCACAAGTATATGAAGGTACAGATGGTAGCGTTGTACAATATGTAAGACATGGAGGATTGGAAAGGGCATAAAGACAAGGCGTTCAGCGTTCCTTAGGACCCATGACGCATTCAGCAATCAATGATATGATCTTCACAGGTCTTGTTTCTGACGCAATCACAGAATCACTGCTTTTTAAAGAATTTGTAATGTGATAAAGATGCTAAAGTATGAGGATTTTAATTTCATACGTTTCTTCCCCTTACTGCACCCATTTCAGTAGTTTGATAAATTCACAATTATATTATGCAAACCCATTGCGACAGCCTATTTCTATCTTAGCGCTATGTGGCTTCAAGGTCCGTTATGTGCTTTCAGACCTTCCTCAATCATACCTTTCTCAATCATACGCAGACACCCACCCGGGTCCGTAATTGAATTTGAGTGTCTGGCAGATATAGATACAATCATAAGTCTATGATGGATGGGGTGGGGCGTGAATACAGACGACGTCTGCACGGTGTAGAGACCTGCACAATTCGAAAGACAACAGCCCGGGGTTGTTTAGCACCGGACTAAATCGCTGGCTTTGAACACAGACTAAAACAGGCCAACAGCATGGTTCAATACCAGTGCCAGCCTCCCCGAACAGGCGCAGGAATGTGGCGACTATGGGCTTTTCACAGTAACTTCATTTGAAGCCTACTTGTAACAATAAGCGAAAGGATGCAGCGAAAAATCTGTATTTAGCTGTGAGAAACAGATAAAACTGTACGGGAAAGCCTGAACAGAAAGGTTGCATGGTAAATTGGCCAGATAAGCAGATACGTCAAACATCAAAGCCATGATCATGAGTTGTTTAACATCACAGTCACGGGGACAGATGTACAGCTTTGAACGCCCAAATGTATCCGTCCTATAGTTCACCGGCTGACACACTGTCCGACAACAGGCTGGTAAGGAGGCTGTAAATAGTTGGAGAAGTTCAAATTTGATATGTTCATCAGTATATATGACAGTCGTGATAGTCGCAGGTAAAACGAAAACCATGGAATAAATTGACCAACGTTTGACACCAAATGTCACAGTAGATTTTACACAAAACAGTCAAAAAATATATTTGATTCAGGACAAGGAGCAGGAAGTCGAAATGTGTCGAATAATAATTACAAGTGACCATAAGACCATAAGACCATAAGACATAGGAGTGGAAGTAAGGCCATTCGGCCCATCGAATCCACTCCACCGTTCAATCATGGCTGATTTCAACTCCATTTCCCCCCCCCTCTCTCTCCATAGCCCATAATTCCTCGAGAAATCAAGAATTTATCAACTTCTGTCTTAAAGACACTCAACGTCCCGGCCTCCACCGCCCTCTGTGGCAATGAATTCCACAGACCCACCACTCTCTGGCTGAATCAATTTCTACTCATCTCTGTTCTAAAGTGACTCCCTTTTATTCTAAGGCTGTGCCCCCGGGTCCTAGTCTCCCCTGTTAATGGAAACAACGTCCCTACATCCACCCTATCTAAGCCATTCATTATCTTGTAAGTTTCAATTAGATCTCCCCTCAACCTCCGAAACTCCAATGAATATAATCCCAGGATCCTCAGACGTTCATCGTATGTTAGGCCTACCATTCCTGGGATCATCCGTGTGAATCTCCGTTGGACCCGCTCCAGTGCCAGTATGTACTTCCTGAGGTGTGGGGCACAAAATTGCTCACAGTATTCTAAATGGGGCCTAACTAATGCTTTATAAAGCTCCAGAAGTACATCCCTGCTTTTATATTCCAAGCCTCTTGAGATGAATGACAACATTGCAATTGCTTTCTTAATTACGGACTCAACCTGCAAGTTTACCTTTAGAGAATCCTGGACGAGGACTCCCAAGTCCCTTTGCACTTCAGCAGAATGAATTTGTTTTTGTAGCCTTCACAATCTTCAGACTTCCCACTACTCTTTGCCACATTATAGGCTTTCTCTTTTGCTTTGATGCATTCCCTAACTTCCTTTGTCAGCCATGGCTGCCGAATCCCCCCCCCTCTGATAACCTTTATTTTCTTTGGGATGAAACTCTGTACTGTGTCCTCAATTACTCCCAGAAACTCCTGTCATTGCTGTTCTACTGTCTTTCCCACTAGGCTCTGCTCCCAGTCGATTTTCGTCAGTTCCTCCCTCATGCCGCTGTAGTTACCTTTATTTCACTGTAACACCTTTACATCTGATTCTACCTTCTTTCTTTCAAATTGGAGATTGAATTCGACCATATTATGATCACTGCCTCCAAAGTGCTCCCTTACTTTAAGATCTTTAATCAAGTCTGGCTCATTACATAACACTAAGTCCAGAATGGCCTGTTCCCTCGTGGGCTCCATCACAAGCTGTTCCAAAAAGCCCTCCTGTAAACATTCAATGAATTCCCTTTCCTTGGGTCCACTGGCAGTATTATTTATCCAATCCACCTGCATATTAAAGTCCCCCATGATCACTGTGACCTTGCCTTTCTGACATGCACTTTCTATTTCGTGGTGCATCTTGTGCACCTGGTCCTGACCACTGTTAGGAGGCCTGTACATAACTCCCATTATGGTTTTTTTGCCTTTGTGGTTCCTCAACTCTACCCACACAGACTCCACATCATCCAACCCCATGTGGTTTAGTGCTATTGATTTAATTTCATTCCTAATTAACAAGGCAACCCCGCCCCCTCTGCCCACCTCTCTGTCTTTTCGATAGGTTGTGAATCGCTGGATGTTTAAATGCCAGTCCTGAAACCCCTGCAGCCATGTCTCTGTGATGCCTACCACGTCATACCTGCCAGTCTCAATCTGGGCCACAAGCTCATCTACCTTGTTCCGTGACGAGGCACTGAGAGCTCTGTGGCCTGCACACTGACCAGCATCCATATATAACTTTATTTAATTGAAGTGGCTCAGCAGAAGTGACATAGCATCATAGAAACATCTAAAATATAAGCAGGAGTTGATTCAGCCCCCTGAGTCTGCTCCGCCATTCATTATGATCAGTGCAATTAATTAATTTCAATTCCCTTAACCCGCCTTCCACCATATCCGTTGATCCCTTTAGCCCAAGGGCAATATTTCCTTCCAGTTTGAAATCACACATTTTTGCCTCAAGTACACACTGTTGTAACGAATTTCGCAGATTCACATTTTCTGGGTGAAGAGATTGTTCCTCACCTCAACCCTAAAAGGTTTTCCTCTTATCCTAAAACTCTGGACACCCCCACCATCGGGAAAGTTCTTTATGAATCCACTCTGCCTAATATTGTTAGAATGTTGTAATCAAACAATAATCTTCCTTCCAATTTGCGCGTCAGAAGCGTATAACCTCACATGGATCCACATTATCTGTACCCACTCACTCATTAATCCCATTAATTTCTGTGAAACCATTTATTTACGACTACCAATTTCCTTCACGTCCTCACTAAATGTTGTGCTTATCAGACTTCCCTGTGTATCATTCATGTCTTCATTTGTAAACACAATAGGAAAGCCCAGATTTAGTCCCTGAACCATTTGTTTGTTTACTGTTATGAATTCCCCCGTTTGAACTTTCAAGTTGGGACTGGTTACTTTCGTTTTAAGTTTACAAAGTTCACAGATTCTGGGATCGTTGAATTAACTGGAAGTCAAAAAAGGGAAAATCGGCAAGTCCGGTTAATATATTAGAGCTAATCGAACATTTCAGTAACACGCACAATAAATTAATCTTTTGTTTTGTTTTCTTATAAAGACATATAAAGACATGTCGGCATGCACTCAAAGGTCTCTGAGATACTCAACTGTTCTCAACATATCCACATTGTTTGAGTGCGCAGCTAATATGTTCGATCATTGCAGAGTTTCGAACAAGGTACTTGGCAATCTCAAGGATTTTAAGCAGAGTCAGCCAGTAAGGTCATGTTTACCATCCTTTATATAGTTTATTCCATGTGTGCAATGTTTTGCAGATTAAGGGCAGTTAGAGGATTTACTGTTGGTCGTATGCCAGACAGAATTTAGTCGAATGAGGAAAAGCCAAGCTCCTGCTTCAGGTGCAACATATTCCGCTGAATAGTTGTTTGGTAACTTTCAGGAAACAAAATACACGCGTTATTGGTTTTTTGATGTCTCGAGCTGAATTTAATTCTGCAATGCTTGGGCCTCAAAATTTAGAAATTTCGTCACTAACTTAAATGGGGAGATGGAGGTATTTTTGCTAAATATGTGGTGAGATTGCGAACTTCTGGAACACTTCTAAAATGTATTGCACTACGTGGGCCTCCTTTCTTACAGTATGTGGTGGAAACGGCTCACTGAATTGATTTTCACAGATTCTTGCCGGCATTATGGATTTAGCTTATGTTTCTATGTCGTTCAGGCTGGATTTCATTGAACTGGCGTTCAGATGATTTAGAACTGACATTCTTAGGGCAGCACAGTGGCGCAGTGTATTAGCCTGCTGCCTTACTGCGCCGTGGTCCCAGGTTCGATCCCGGCTCTGGTTCGTGTGGAGTTTGCACATTCTCCCCGTGTTTGCGTGGGTTTCGCCCCCAAAATCCAAAGATGTGCAGGATGGGTGCACTGCACGTGCTAAATTGCCCCTTCATTGGGAAAAAAATAATTGTGTACACGAAATTTATGAAAACAACGAAAAAAAGTTTTAACATTCTTGATGTAATTGGAAAGTCAGATGCCCTTTCATCGGGTAAGAGAGTCAAGTACTGGGCGACAAAGGTTTAAATTGCGCAGGGAAAAGTTTAGAACTGATATGCGAGGCACGTTTTGTACACAGAGGATGGTAAATATATGAAACGCGGTATCTGGCGAGGTGTTGGGTTCAGGCACGCTGGCGGCATTTAAGAGGCATCCAGACAAATATATGAATGGGGGGGGGGGAGGGAAGGATACGAACTCTGGAAGCGCATGTAGTTTAGTTTAGGCAGGGACCATGGAGTGCCGAAGGATCGGTGGCTGTGCTGTATTGTTCTTTGTTTTTGTCCTGTGTAATTAAGATCCTCAGAACTCAGAACGAGACGGGAGTGCAAGCGTGTTCGTTGCACATGTTTAATGTTGATATAGATAGATTCTTGCTGGTCTCAGAAATCAAAGGTTATCGAGAATAGAGTCAAATGCGAAATAAGAAACAAACAGGTGGGCCATGCATTTTGAATGGTGCAGCAGTTTCGATGGATCGGATGAACGACTAATGTTCCTATTTTCCTTTCTTCGTTATTCACTGCAATGAACAGCAACTATGAAAAAACAACTTAATTTATCATTTGCGCTCGTTATTACTGAAACGGTCCTGTAAGTAACTGTTTTTTTCAGGAGGGATGGACGATCAGCTGTCGTTAGGGCTGGAAACCAAGATATGTACGGGGAAAAGACGGACATCTTAAGTCATGTGGTAAAACTGGCGTTATTGATTTAGTGACCTCCTTGTCCTGACCGAACACGTGGGCTGATCTCCAGGTCCGACATTGTTAGTCTTGAGAGGTCTGGCCTGTCCTTTACGCGAGTCACAAATAACTTTTTTTTTAAACTGGCGAAAATGTGTCAAAAGCACTGACCGGCAAGAATAATTTGTTGGCTGCGAGTGACGTAGGTGCCTCACTGCAGGAACTGGATAAGGTAAGGGAATGGTAGTTGTTTTTTCTGATGAAACTGTGCCACGTTGATTATGTTCACCTTTCAGTAATTTTCGAGTTCTAATGAAATCAATTCTAACTTTTTGAACCTCCTCTTAATGTTCCAAATCTGAAGACTGAGTAAAATATTGGAACTCACCTTCGCATTCTGTTCAGAATAGTGATGTGCATCGTCGAATGTGGTGACATGACGTGCGTAAAAAATTGCAAGCCTGGCTGAATTAACAGTTCCCTCAATGAATTGATGCATTTGTATTCAATAACAAAGGAATCGATGCACAAACCATGTGCTTTGTTGACCACCTACGCCCAATTTCCTGCAACGTTTATAGAGTTGTAAACAGGCTGTCCAAGTCTCTTACCTCCTCAAAGCCTCGCAATTGATTCGGATTTTTGAGCGAGGAGGCGTTATCTTTCACAATGTCAATAATAATAGGAAAATTATCCACGAGGGTATCCCAACTTGGAACACCGGTTCGTGGTGTTGCTCACTTTTGTTGGCTTTTATTTTGTTGCTCGTTGTGTCTTTCCTTAATTTGCTCAGTTTCTATAAACTTTGCTCTAAAGTCGCCAGGTATCTTTATGATACCGCCACGAGGTTCAAGTTCAAGTACTGATCAATAACTCGACACACTAATTCGTAAGATTCAAACACATTCATTATACACAGTCAATTGCAACTCATGCATAAAATCTACTTACTAGACTATCTCTAACATTAAAAGGCCTATACTTAGATTTGGGTCTGGCCCACCAGGTCAGGGGAACAAATGGCCTTTCGTTCGATACTGAGTCTGCCGGATTCAAAGCTGGTATGGACTGGTAGCTCGGAGCGCCTATCTCGTAGCATGTGTTGGCTGGAGAATTACTTGGTTGATGCGGCAGCTAGGCAGGTCACTGTCATGGGTTGTTTCCAGCTGCTGAGTGACCCTGCCAAGATGGACGAATTGAACTTGGGGACTCTACTTTATAGTCCCCAGGGGCTTTACGCCGTTCGGGGCGGAGCCCGTATCTGGTTCCAAGTGATTGGACTATGTTCCGATCACTTGGATCGATTTCTCCAATACTGGAGCCGTTCCCTGATCGCTGGGCGGTTCCTGCGTGTCCGTTGGCTTTCCTTTGTCTAGGCTCCTGCTGGCGCCGAATGTGTCTGGCTTGGCCTTATTCACATTATGTGTTTCAATTTTTCCCGGGGACCACTCATTAATATGCTGATGGCTGTGTTTCAATTTTTCCCGGGGATCACTCATTAATATGCTGATGGCTGTTGGTTTCAGTGGTGTCTGGGTTTCTGCAAGTTCTAGTACGCAGGAAGCTTTGCACCCGCTAGTATTTCCGGGCTTGACTGAATTCCCCAGCATTCTTTGCGGACCTCCGTTTTAAGTCGGGAAGTGGTCAACCCAGGTGGCTACACTCCCTCCATGTGATCCCTAACGCGAAGCATGAAGGATCCCACAACTGCGTTGTCTTCACTCCCTGTCCCAGCGAGCACTCTTCCATGGCCTCTACAACCATAACTACGTAATACATTTTTAACTGGCAATTCTAAGTTGCGCTATGTCACAACAGGGACATGCATTGCAACATATAAAAATAACGGTAACTCTAACTATCTTCGATAAACTGCACTCACTTAAACATTTAATCATGCTAACTTCCTAACAATACAAAAACAATAGCAACATTCACATTTTCCTCTGGCTTGGAGGTCAAACACAGAGTTGTACAATCTCTCAGTTGTCTTTATTCACAAAATGATATTGAACGAATGTCATTTATTGTAGATCAAGGGGTTCGGGGGCCTGGTGAAAACCGAAGATTGGGGATCTCATTCTGTATAGCGGGGTGCTGCAGAATATCGTCAGTACTAAAAGAGATTCAATGACAGATGAGAGTGAGTACCATGTTATAAACCTATCACACCATGATGGTGCGTTGTTACTTGTCACTGGGCTCCGGGTGCTATGGGGAAGTGAATCATTAACGGTGGGGAGTTTGGGGTCATGGGGTTTGCTTTCGCGCGTAACCGCACATACATTATAACGAAAAACAGGTATGCCGTCTTCATTGTTCTCTTCTTTTCCTTTCTTCTCTTCCTTTTTGTCTCTTCTCTTTTCCTGGAGCTTCTGGAATTGTGTAAATCAAGCATAGTTTCTGTTACTATCTTGTTTAATATCTTGAACGTGAGCATGTCTGTCTTTTAGTGCCAATTTCCCTTTATAATTGGTCACCATGTGTGACTGCCTCATTTAAAAAAAAACCATATATTTGGACGAGACAACTAAGAGAATACTTCTGTGCTGCGAGCCGTCTCACAGCCTGGGTGCTTTACCATCCTAGTGTTTTAGGATGTAAATAGCATCGGGAAGGAATCCTAAACCAAACGAAATAATTTTGAACGTAATTGAGCCAAAATGGGATGTGTATGGGCCGCGGCGGGTAAGATTTGGATGCAATCCCCGGGTAGGACGGTGCTCAATGCCGTATGTGCTCTACCCGAGCGTTGCTGACCAGGGGGGGGGGGAGTCCTCAGGCATGGCGGAGACCAATACCGTTTCGCCACTGCCTGAGCAACCGGCAAGAACGGGTAAGAATGTAGTCGTCGTGGGGGCTGCCTCTCGTGATTACCTTCGAATCAGGAGAGTAGTTATGATTGTTGCCTGCCAACAGACTAGTTCCTCTAAACTATTGTCTGGGACACACTTGTACCTTTACCAATTTTCTGTCAACAGACTAGTTCCTCTGAACTATTGTCTGGGACAAAGTAGTTCCATGAACAGCCATTGGCCGTCAAAGGGTGTGGTGACGTGGGGCGGTGAAATATTTTCCGATTTTACGTACAACACATAACAAAAACACTAACAAACATGCTGCAGGTTCCATCAGAAAGGCAACCGTTTCTGCCAAGCCGTTCCTTTTTAAAACATCACCTGGACACTTCAGTTATCAGTTGCGAACAGGGTCGCAAAGGGGTTCTCGTTCTCGGAGTCAGACTCAATGTCATAATCTTCTCCCGAATGCCATACTCGTGAATGGATGAGGGTTGCCAAAGATGCATGGTGTGACTTAGGGTCCATCTCATCGTTTCGGACGAGCCCGTATGAATTTTCACGGTGCCAGATAGTGGTGTGTAATTCTGTGGGGACGGAGTCGGGGTCGTCATCGTAGGGCGGTGGTCTTTGGTGAGGTTTGGTAAGGAATGTCAACAGGAAGGGTTCACTTGAATTGTGTTCATATTCGCTGGGTGTGGGTCCTGTTGCATGGTGATATGAGGGAGGCGTGTTGTGGCTATTGCCTGTGTCACAGTCGCTGTCGTTGCTGCTGCTGTCTGTGGGCGTTCCTGAGCGGAGTCGAGAGTTCGTGGGTGGAGTCGAGGTCGAGTCCGTGGATGGGGTGGACGTGTTGGGGTAGGGTAGGGATACGTTGGCTGTGGGCGGGGCGTGGTCTGCTGCGTCGAGCATGGCGTGGTGTGCGTAATTAGGCTGCGAGCCATCTGCCTTGAGATGGTTAATATGAAACCACTTGGTCTTCCCGTTGGGGTACTTAATTTTCTAAACGGAGGTGCTTACGTTGTCCGCAATGGAGTACGAACCCGAATACTTGGGTGACAGGAACGTGCTGGGATTTTAAATGGAGTGCATGACCTGCTGTCCTACATCAAATTCAGTCGCATGCACTGCCTTTGTCGAAACAGGCCTTGCTGTTTCTTCCTGGTGCCTAATTTTACTGCGGCTGCTAGCTGAGCCGTTTTTAGATTCTCAGCTGGTTGTTTCACTGCCATCTCGTGTGTGAGGGCCGTCACTTTGGGCCTGGTCAAGTCAAGTCCCAATACAAATTCCCATTGCCTTTCATGGGGCGTCCGGTCATGAGAGTGTGTGGGATGTATCCTGTGGATGTCGAAACAGTGTTACGCAAAATCATTAGTGCAAAAGGGAGGACTGAATCCCAAGTGGTGCTGTTTTGTTAGACCATTTCTCTGAGGGTTGCATGTATGGTCCGATTCTTTCGCTCTAACGATACCACTTGACTGGGGATGGTAAGCGATGTGGAATTTATGGGTAATATCGTGAGGGCGTTCTCCATGACACGTCCCGTAAAATGGGAACCTTGGTCGGATTCATTGCTGCGGGGGAGTCCACATCTCGTAAAGATGTGGTTGGTTAAAATCTTAGCGGTAGTCTTTGCCGTGTTTGTTCTAGATGGGAATGCTTCTTCCCATTTCGTAAACGTGCCTATCACAACTAACACGTACTTGTGACCAACCCTGCTAGGGGGCAGTGGGCCTATAAAATCAATCTGGAGGTTATTCCAGGAGCCATTAACGGGGCGGGTGTGGCTAAGCTGAGCTTTCTTTGCATATCTCTCTGGATTGTTTTGGCACAGATAAGGCAATTTTCAACATAGTGCCTGACGTCTTCCTTTAAATTCGGCCACCAACAGAGCTGCCTGAGGAAGGCTGTAGTGGGGTTAATTCCCTGATGCCCATCACTATCATGGAACAAACAAATAAGCTGATTCCTGGCCTGTTCAGGAACCACATAAAGGGTGTTTTTTCGGATCATACTGTCATGTGTGAACAAAGAACAAAGAAATGTACAGCACAGGAACAGGCCCTTCGGCCCTCCAAGCCCGTGCCGACCATGCTGCCCGACGAAACTACAATCTTCTACACTTCCTGGGTCCGTATCCCTCTATTCCCATCCTATTCATGTATTTGTCAAGATGCCCCTTAAATGTCACTATGGTCCCTGCTTCCACCACCTCCTCCGGTAGCGAGTTCCAGGCACCCACTACCCTCTGCGTAAAAAACTTGCCTCGTACATGTACTCTAAACCTTGCCCGTCTCACCTTAAACCTATGCCCCCTAGTAATTGACCCCTCTACCCTGGGGAAAAACCTCTGACTATCCACTCTGTCTATGCCCCTCATAATTTTGTAGACCTATATCAGGCCTCCCCTCAACCTCCTTCGTTCCAGTGAGAACAAACCGAGTTTATTCAACTGCTCCTCATAGCTAATGCCCTCCATACCAGGCAACATTCTGGTAAATCTCTTCTGCACCCTCTCTAAAGCCTCCACATCCTTCTGGTAGTGTGGCGGCCAGAATTGAACACTATACTCCAAGTGTGGCCTAACTAAGGTTCTATACAGCTGCAACATGACTTGCCAATTCTTATACTCAATGCCCCGGCCAATGAAGGCAAGCATGCCGTATGCCTTCTTGACTATCTTCTCCACCTGTGTTGCCCCTTTCAATTACCTGTGGACCTGAACTCCTAGATCTCTTTGACTTTCAATACTCTTGAGGGTTCTACCATTCACTGTATATTCCCTACCTGCATTAGACCTTCCAAAATGCATTACCTCACATTTGTCCGGATTAAACTCCATCTGCCATCTCTCCATCCAAATCTCCAAAAAATCTAAATCCTGCTGTATCCTCCGACAGTCCTCATCGCTATCCGCAATTCCACCAACCTTTGTGTTGTCTGCAAACTTACTAATCAGACCAGTTACATTTTCCTCCAAATCATTTATATCTACTACAAAGAGCAAAGGTCCCAGCACTGATCCCTGTGGAACACCACTGGTCACAGTCCTCCAATTACAAAAGCATCCTTCCATTGCTACTCTCTGCCTTCTTTGGCCTAGCCAGTTCTGTATCCACCTTGCCAGCTCACCCCTGATCCCGTGTAACTTCACCTTTTGTACTAGTCTACCATGAGGGACCTTGTCAAAGGCCTTACTGAAGTCCATATAGACAACATCCACTGCCCTACCTGCATCAATCATCTTAGTGACCTCCTCGAAAAACTCTATCAAGTTAGTGAGACACGACCTTCCCTTCACAAAACCGTGCTGCCTCTCACTAATACGTCCATTTGCTTCCAAATGGGAGTAGATCCTGTATCGAAGAATTCTCTCCAGTAATTTCCCTCCCACTGAAGTAAGGCTCACTGGCCTGTAGTTCCCGGGATTATCCTTGCTACCCTTCTTAAACAGAGGAACAACATTGGCTATTCTCCAGTCCTCCGGGACATCCCCTGAAGACAGCGAGGATCCAAAGATTTCTGTCAAGGCCTCAGCAATTTCCTCTCCAGCCTCCTTCAGTAATCTGGGGTAGATCCCAACAGGCCCTGGGGACTTATCTACCTTAATATTTTTTAAGACACACAACACCTCGTCTTTTTGGATCTTAATGTGACCCAGGCTATCTACACACCCTTCTCCAGACTCAACATCTACCAATTTCTTCCCTTTGGTGAATACTAATGCAAAGTATTCATTTAGTACCTCGCCCATTTCTTCTGGCTCCACACATAGATTCCCTTGCCTATCCTTCAGTGGGCCAACCTTTCCCTGGCTACCCTCTTGCTTTTTATGCACGTGTAAAAAACCTTGGGATTTTCCTTAACCCTATTTGCCAATGACTTTTCGTGACCCCCTTCTAGCCCTCCTGACTCCTTTCTTTAGTTCCTTCCTACTTCCCTTATATTCCACGCAGGCTTCGTCTGTTCCCAGCCTTTTAGCCCTGACAAATGCCTCCTTTTTCTTTTTGACGAGGCCTACAATATCTCTCGTCATCCAAAGTTCCCGAAAATTGCCGTATTTATACTTCTTCCTCACAGGAACATGCCAGTCCTTAATTCCTTTCAACTGCCACTTGAAAGCCTCCCACATGTCAGATGTTGATTTGCCCTCAAACATCCGCCCCCAATCTATGTTCTTCAGTTCCCGCCTAATATTGTTATAATTAGCCTTCCCCCAATTTAGCACATTCATCCTAGCTGTGATATTCTCCCGAACCAGTAGCGCAACTCCGCCTCCCCTTTTACATCCCCTTCTATCCCGCCTGAAACATCTAAATCCTGGAACGTTTAGCTGCCAATCCTGCCCTTCCCTCAACCAGGTATCTGTAATGGCAACAACATCATAGTTCCAAGTACTAATCCAAGCTCTAAGTTCATCTGCCTTACCCGTAATACTTCTTACATTAAAACATATGCACTTCAGGCCACCAGACCCGCTGTGTTCAGCAACTTCTCCCTGTCTTCTCCGCCTCAGAGCCACACTGTCCATATTCCCTAGTTCTCCCTCAATGCTCTCACCTTATGACCTATTGCTCCCGTGCCCACCCCCCTGCCATACTAGTTTAAACTCTCCTGTGTGACACTGTTGTCAGTGCATTTTTAAACCTACCGTATGGCGCTGGAAAGTGTCTTTTAAAATCTCCCTCAGATTACTATCTTGCTTCTGGGCCTGCACTAATTCCTCGATATTAGTCTGTGAGACCTGAACTGCATTCACTGGGGCGCTGACCGGGGGAGGGGGGGGGGGGGTGGTTCCAAAAACGCCCATGTCTGGAACCTGCTTTAGCCAGTGCGTCGGCTTTTACATTTCCAGGTGGGGAGGAACGGTGGTGACTTCGGACTTTAATGAAACCAAACATCCTGTCCTGTGCTTTGTCCAAAAAGTGCCGGAGCAACGGGGCTGAAGGGAGGGGTTTCCCGTCCGCAGAAACAAACCGTCTTGTTTTCCACAGGGGTAAGAATACTGTGAGGCTGTTACAGACATAGAGGCTGACCGAGCATATGCCTGCTGGGCTGGGGAAGGAATCTGGGTGATCTATAATGTATGCAATGGCTGCTTGTTCTGCCGCCTGCATGCCTAAGTGTCCTGGCAGTATGAAGGAGATTTCTTCTAGGGCGCGCCCCGGTACGTTCTCAGCATAGATGCTGTAACCTGTAATGCGCTTCCCGTTTAATACAGTGAAAGAACCATCCACATTTATTCTCATAGGTACGCACGTGTCTGTATGCTGGAGGCACTGGGGTGAACGACCTATCTTTAATGGGAGTATTTTTGCAATAAAGGGCCTGTGTTGTGGTGCGGTGAGATGATTTCACATTCGTGGTGGTGGGGGTGGGGGTGGGGGGGGGGGGGGGTGCCTGGGTACTGAAGGTTGTTGGCTAGGAAAGTGTTGGTATTTGTTCTTTTAACAGTGATGTCCCATCCCTGTAAAAGAAGGGTCCACCTGGCTGCTCTGATCTGGCGTACTGTAACGTCCTTAAGTCGTCCATCTACTAAAAGTTGTGTGGGTGTGTGCTCCGTGAGGATTGTGATGGGGTTTAGTCCGGTGATGTATAAAAAGTATTGAACTGCCCAGAAAACTGCGAGCAGGTGCCTTTCACAGGCCGAGAATACATGCTACACAGGATCTAAAGCTCTGGAGGTGTAAGCCACGGGTCTTAACTGTTCGTGCCGTTCCTGGAGGAGCACGGCCGAAAGAGTACGGTCTGTGCTAGCTATCTCTATAGCATAGGGGGAAAGCAGGTCTGGAACCGCTAGTATTCACTCCAATGAGTGCGCTATTTAAAGCATCTACAGCAACCGTGTGCTGTGGAAGCCATTCCCAAGGCGCTCCGTTTTTTAGGAGTTCCGACAGGGGTGCTGCTTTGGTTGCGAAACAGTCAACATGGTTTCGGCAGTAGCCAACCCGTTCTAAAAACGACCGGAGGGCTGAAACATTCTGGGGAAGGGGCAATTTGACAATCGAGTCAATTATTTTATGCTCGAACTCGCGTTTACCATGCGTGATAATCGTTCCCAAATATACCACTTTCTTTTCCACAATTTGGGCTTTCTTGGGGTTCACTTTGCATCCAATTTGCTGTAGGAGTTCCAGGACTTCGGCCAGAAGCTCGATGTGCTCTGCCTTGCTGTCTGTCTGCAGTAATAGGTCGTCCACATACTGGACCAGGCATTCGGGGCGAGAAACATTTGATAAACCATTTGCCAGCTGCCGGTGGAAAATGGAGCGGGAGTTGCGGAATCCTTGTGGAAGGCACGTCCACGTGTCCTGCTGACCTTTAAAAGTGAAGGCAAATTTATAGTGACATGCCTTTGCCAATGGAATGGACCAGAATCCGTTCCTGACGTCCAAAACCTTAAAATATCGTGAGTTGAGTTCCTGTTTGAGCATGGTCTCGGGACGAGAGGCTACCCTGGGTGCTGCTGCGGGGTGACTTCGTTGAGTTCCCGGTAATCGATGGTCAGTCTCCATGATCCATCGGGCTTTCTCACTGGCCAAATCGGGGCATTAATAGTAGAGGCTACCGATCTAAGTACGCCTTGTTCTAAAAAGCTGTCAATAACCTTTGAAATTTCTCCCTCTGCCTCTTGGGGAAATCCGTATTGCTTCTGGGGTCTAGAGTCAGGTCCTATTATTTTAACCTAACCAGCCATTTTGCCGCAGTCATGTTTATGACTTGCAAATGCGGTCCTGTTCTTCTGAAGATCTGCCCTAACCTGTTTGTCTGCTCTAATCGTGGTCGGGTTAAACCAAAAATCGCCGACTGCGCTAATCTTGTTTGCATACTCACCTACTGTGAGCGGTGCAGGGGCTCTTGCTGACTTTGTCATTTTCTAGACACATCGATTTACAGGGCCAAATGAAAGTTGTGGGAGTTCATGAAATCGATGCCCAATATGTGTTCTGTGTGTGGGCCAGATCGACCAAAACTACGGGGTGTTTCGTTGTAATATTGCCAATTTGAATGGGTACAGGGGCTGTGATGTGTCCCTGTTGTGAGTGGCCTGTGAAGCCGCTGAGGGTGATGGTGGCTGTAGTGGGCCACGTGTCTCTTTTGGAACATGATGGAGGAATTAATTGTGGGGCGGGACCCTCCTGTGTCCCAGAGAAATTCGATGGGCTGTCCCGTATTTTCGCTGCAACGACTGGTCGGCCGTACCTATCCGAAAGGGTGTCGCAGACCCAAGTAGGGAAGCGCGAACACCGTCAGTCAGTTCCGTTCATGTCTGTCTGGTCTGAACGGGTGCTTACACTGTGTATTGGCTCTGTCCTGTTTCTATTCAGAGTGCCTGTCTGCTGGGCTCTCTATAGCTTTCGTGGGGCATTGCACTCTCGTCCACAGTTGTAACACTCATGTAGTTTCTGTGGGGGGTTGTGCATGCCTTTGTTCACCCATGCGGGGTTCTGATGCGTTTTAACTGCTTGGATATCTGCCTCTGCCTTCTGTTCATCGGGTTTTCTAATCGCGGGTTTGTTGTGGACAGATTGCTCACAGGAGCGGGACGACCTTTTTAAAACCCACTTTTCGTTGTGCGCTTCTTCCGAGGGGACATAATTGGTACATGCTTTTTGTCCTGCCGCTGTGGCATGGGCGGTAAGGATGCGGGTCCATTTGGCCATGTTGTCTGCGGACAAATGGGCGCGGTCTAATTTTCCTAAAATGGCTGCAAAATGAATCCACAGGCGTCCAGCCAACGCTGTGGGGTGTTCGGTTTTCTTCTGCCTGCACTTATTCAGGCCTTCTACTGGGCCACATCTGTTATAAGCGATCGCATCTAGGATCTCCGTGTACATCTCTGCAAAGGTGTCTGAGGGTCGGGAAAGGCTGCTACAACCGACGGGTTTAAGTTTAAAACTGTGAGCTTCATTGCTGCACACGTCCCGCAATTGGGTCACGGTAATTGGTGGTGTAAAGGAATTCCGCTTCTCCTTCCGATATGACTGTGCGGTGGGTAGTGACTGGATTCATGGGTGCCTGGTCTATCTGCTCTGTGCGGGGTTGCGGTGCTTTTCTCTTTTGGGGCTTTCCTTGCGCACATGTTCCCTGAACATGTTTCATGTTTCTGCACGGTTTCGTTTAGTTCTTGCCAAACAGGGCTGTCTTCTTCATCAAATTGGGATCCAAAGGTGCTCTGAAACCCATTTGGCACTGAAAGCGAAGACTGCAATTCGACAATCTGCTTCCTGCATTTTGACCGATCCACTGAGCATTGTCTGTGCTACGTGCTGGCAGCATGGTCTGCTCTTAACGCTGCTTTTAGATCGCTGCACTGCCTTTGCAATGCCTCTACCTGTTTCTCTGTCTCTTCTCTTACCAGGACTGCACGCTGCGTGTCCTGATAGGCCTTCTCATATTGCGTTTGGAAGTTACACAGATGCACTAGACAAGACTGGTGTGCCCACTTGGCACATCCACCTCTCCGTCCTTTGCTGCCAACTTCCTTTTTAAATCTATTTTCTCTCTCTCGATCTCACTAACATCGACCTTGCTTATTAGATGTCCCTCTTCTATCTCTTTGCGGAGCATCCGAACGACCTCCTCTGTGCCTCGCAATTGTGCCAGACAGCACACGATTGCCATCAGCTTGCGAGCTTTTCCCAAGCTTTTATTATGGATCTCTGACAGGTTCTCCCACCAAGTATGTCCTATACTCCCGAGTCTTGTTCCCCCATTATCACAGAATTCACTCCCAAGGGGCCATCCTTTCCCTTTTAGATATTTTTTGATCTCTTCTTCCCAAACGGGACACTGTCCTACTCTATTGCCGGCCGCTGCGACCTCGAATTCCTGGGGGTTCATCAGGCGTTCCATTGCCTTCATTGCCATTTTCTCTATCTGAATGCTCTTTTAATATTTTGAACGAGGTGTACAAAGGCGGTGCTGGAAACACGGATACGGCGTTCGCTAGATTCCGGAATACAAACTCCCGACAGTTTTTCGCAACAAAAAATCTATCAGTTTTACCTTAAAGCCCTGTTAGTTTTGCATGCATTCACACGCTTCCGAATTATAAGGATTTATCAGAACTGCTTGAACACGTGTGGTTTTTCTGTTCCCAATTCGATTCTCAATTCAAATTTTGGGTTCTCTGGGAATAGTTAAGTCACTTCCAAGTCGGGTCCCACCAGAGTCGCCAGTAAATATTGCTAACTTTGGTTGGCTCTTAATTTGTTTCTCGTTGTGTCTTTACTTAATTTGCTCTGTTCCTATAACCTTTGCTCTAGACTCGCCAGGTATATTTATGATACCGCCACGAGGTTCAAGTTCAAGTACTGATCAATAACTGGACACACCAATTAGTAAGATTCAATTCAAAACACATTTATTATACACAGTCAAGCACTACTCATGCATAAACCTCTACTTACTAGACGATCGCGAGGAGGAAGACGAGTCGAATTGGACCCATCCGGAAGGCCGCTGCCTTAGACTCGACATGTATGCTCAAGCCGTCAGGAGTCGCGTCAATGCCAGATTCATCAGTCGCATTCACAAGACAGCCCCGAACGTCACCCAAGCACAATGCAATGCCATCCGCGCTCTCAAGGCCAACCGCAGCATCGTCATCAAACCAGCAGACAAAGGAGGGACCACTGTCGTACTGAACATAACGGACTACTGCAAAGAACTATACCGACAACTGAACAACCAAGAACACTACAGACAGTTACCCGCAGATCCGACCAAGGAACACATCCGCCAACTTAACAGACTGATCAAGACCTTGGATCCAGATCTTCAGAGCACCTTACGCGCTCTCATCCCACGTACTCCCCGCATTGGAGATCTCTAATGCCTCCCGAAAATACATAAGGCCAACACACCATGACGCCCTATCGTTTAAGGCAATGGGACCTTATGTGAGAACATCTCTGGCTACATCGAAGGCATCTTGAAACCCATCGCACAAGGTACGCCCAGCTTCTGTCGCGACACAGCGTACTTCATACAGAAACTCAGCAACCATGGACCAGTTGAACCAGGAACATTCCTCGTCACAATGGACGTCTCGACACTCTACACCAGCATCCCCCATGACGAAGGCATTGCTGCAACAGCCTCAGTACTAAAAACCGACGACTGCCAATCTCCTGACTTAATTCTGCAACTCATCCGCTTCATTCTGGATCACAATGTCTTCACCTTCGACAACAAGTTCTTCATCCTGACGCACGGAACAGCCATGGGGACCACATTCGCACCCCAATACGCCATCATCTTCATGCACAAGTTTGAACAGGACCTACTCACCGCACAGGACCTTCAGCCGCCGTTATACACCAGATACATCGATGACATTTTGTTCCCTTGGACCCACGGCGAAGAATCACTGAAACGACTACACAATGACATTAATAAGTTCCATCCAACCATCAGACTCACCATGGGCTAGTCTCCAAAATCAGTTGCATTCTTGGACACACTCGTCTCTATCAAGGACGGTCACCTCAGCACTTCGCTTTAATGCAAACCCACGGATAACCTCACCATGCTCCACTTCTCCAGCTTCCACCCTAAACACATTCAATAAGCCATCCCCTATGCACAAGCTCTCCGTATACACCGGATCTGCTCAGACGAGGAGGAGCGTAACAGACATCTACAGACGTAGAAAGATGCCATAGCACGAACAGGATATGGCACTCGACTCTTCGATCGACAGTTCCAACACGCCACAGCGAGAAACCGCACCAACCTCCTCAGAAGACAAACATGGGACACAACCGGCAGAATACCCTTCGTCGTCCAGTACTTCCCCGGAGCAGAGAAACTACGTCATCTTCTTAACAGCCTTCAACACGTCATTGATGACGATAAACAGCTTGCCAAGGTCATCCTCACACCCCGACGACTTGCCTTCAAACAACCGCGCAACCTCAAACAAACCATTGTTTGCAGCAAACTACCCAGTCTTCAGAACAGTGACCATGACACCACACGACCCTGCCATGGCAATCTCTGCAAGACGTGCCAGATCATCGACTTTGATACCACTATTACACGTGAGAACACCACCCACCAGGTACAGGGTACATACTCGTGCGACTCGGCCAACGTTGTCTACCTCATACGCTGCAGGAAAGGATGTCCCGAAGCGTGGTACATTGGTGAGACCATGCAGCCGCTGCGAAAATGAATGAATGGACATCGCGCAACAATCACCAGGCAGGAATTTTCCCTTCCAGTTAGGGAACACTTCAGCAGTTAAGGGCATTCAGCCTCTGATCTCCGGGTAAGCGTTCTCCAAGGCGGCCTTCATGATGCACGGCAACGCAGAATCGCCGAGCAGAAACTTATAGCCACGTCCCGCACACATGAGTGCGGCCTCAACCGGGACCTGGGATTCATGTCGCATTACATTCATCCCCCACCATCTGCCCTGCGAAATCCTAGCAACTGTCCTGGCTTGATACAATTCACACCTCTTTAACCTGCGGTTACCCCATCTCTGGATCTGTAAAGATGTAATCACCTGCTAATGGTCGCATTCCAAGCATTGTTTGGCATCTTTGAATTTGTCTATATGTATGTTTCTTGAACATACCTCTTCATTTACCTGAGGAAGGAGCAGCGCTCCGAAAGCTAGTGACATCGAAACAAACCTGTTGGACTTTAACCTGGTGTTATAAGACTTCGTACTAGACTATCTCTAACACCAAAAGGCCTATACTTAACTTTGAGACTGGCTCACCAGGTCAGAGGAACAAATGGCCTTTCGTTCGATTCTGAGTCTGCAGGTTTCAAAGCTGGTATGGGCTGGTAGCTAGGTGCGCCTATCTCGTAGGGTGCAATGGCTGGAGGCTTATTTGGGTGATGCTGCAGCTAGTCAGGTCACTGTCAAGGGTTGTTTCGAGCTGCTGAGTGACCCTGCCAGAAAGGACGAATTGAATTTGGGGACTCTACTTTATAGTCCCCAGGGGCTTCGCGCCGTTCGTGGAGGAGCCCGTATCTGGTTCCAAGTGATTGGACTATGTTCCGATCACTTGGATCGATTTCTCCAATACTGGAGTCGTTCCCTGATCGCTGGTCGGTTCCTGACTGTCGGTTGGCTTGCTTTGTCTTGGCTCCTGCTGGCGCCGAGGAGTCTGGCCTGGCCTTATTCACCTTAAATGTTTCAATTGTTCCCGGGGATCGCTCATTAATATGAAGATGGCTGTTAGTTTCAGTGCTGTCTGGGCTTCTGCAAGTTCCAATACACAGGAAGCTTTGCACCTGCTAGTTTTGACTGGCTTGACAGAATTTCCCTGCATTTTTTGCGGACCTCCATTTTAAGTCGGGAAGTGGTCAACCCAGGTGGCCACACTGGAAGAGTGCGGTTTTCTTTTTGGAATGCTGTGAAGGGTAAAGTGAAATCCCAGTGCAGGTATCCAGTCTTGTCGTCTTGTTAAAAATATCAACGTCAATATGTAAAAGTAATGAAAAGACAAATTAGCACAAACAGGACTAAACTCAGCGAAGACAATTAAGTACAGCAACCAGTAAACACGTACATCCCCTTATGTACAACGTACACCTTGTTCCAGCACGATCCACATATCCCGGAAGTCCTCAGAAAAAAATCCAAACTAAATATATATATATATATATATGTTATGTAAATCCAGTTTAACATTTACGCACAATACAGGGATATGGACACGTCTGTGAAACGTACTTCTCTGGCCTAGATTAGACGTATGAATTCCCTTTGCACTGCCTCCGCTCGCAGACATCGAGACTGTTAGATGTAAAACATACCTAAGACTGCTAGATGTAAACTGGTTTGCAGGAAGTCGGAGATGAATTGCTTTGTCTGCATCTGACGCTGCTCTCCATCAACTGGCCTTTCTTGTTCTGAGAGTACTGGAGATTATACCATTGTTTGCCATTAGCTCTGCGTTAGGAGGATTTGGTGTCTTCCCGCATTAAATTATTTGACTCTCGGAATTAGTATGAGCAGGCCTGACCGATTTACAAATAGATGACTTGTGGTGATTCTATTACTTGGGGATGCAGATTTAAATTTAGTTGCCAATTTCGAAACTTGCAAAAACGCTCCTCACCCTGTATTTGTACACTGTCTGTTGATGATCCTCGACAGATTTCTACTAATTTTTGAGAATATTGTATCCTACTTTGATTTGATAAATTAGTGTTAATGCTATTATTACGGAAATCCATGACACACAAAATTATTTTTTTAACAATCAAATGCCATTATTTCAAAGCCGTATAATTTCTGAACACTCTGTAATTAGTTCCATCTTATCAACGTTTACAAAATTCAGGCACCTGCATTATCAGTGAATATGCCCCACAACATTTCCCAGTGTTCCGAAAAGTGTCTTGTAAACTACGAATAAAGTGTCCATAATGACGTTTTCTCTCCCGGCCATGTGCGAGATTTTAAAGTTAAATTGCGCAATAGCATTTCGTCGTAATAATCAACTGTGTTGATCACGAAATCCGACCAATAAATTCAATGTTTGGTTTTCCATACAGATGATTGTCTCTGCCATGTTGTTGGAAAAATGAACCTGGAAATGTTGCCATGTCATTACGAAGTTTAATGTATGTTTCTCACTGGTAAAATAGTTCTTCTTGTGCCGATTAAACTTCATTGCTGGAAATCCCACCGGGTTTTCAAGGTCAAGTGTGTCTTCTGACAATAATACGTCTGTGTGTCAATGTTTTCGAAAAGGAGGTTGCCAACTGTACTTCAGCAAACCTATGTTGGCGATGAATTTCGATCGTCCAACACTTAAGATATCGTATTCGGAACGTGGAGCAGGAAACGACTCTTTCTTGGCTGATACATTTACACATCTTCAGTGCGTACACACTCTCTTGATTCCATGTGCTTTGTGCAGCATAACGATAGGGAACTCCAATTACCACAACTCAATTCAATAAGGACATCACGGTGGCGCAGTGTTTAGCACGGCTGCCTCAGGGCGCCGGGGTCACAAGTTCGATCCCGGCCCCGGGTCAGTGTCCATGTGGAGCTTGCCCATTCTCCCCGTATTTGCTTGGTTTCGCCCCCACAACTCAAGAATGTGAAAGATAGGTGGAATGGCCACGGTAAATTGACCCTTAGTTGGAAAAAATGAATTTGGTACTCAAATTTATTTTGAAAAAATCAGTTCACTAATGTGATTCGGAAGCAGGTACTCAATTTATTCCTGTATCCGCGATAACATAACTAAAGTCAACCTTTATTTTATTAATTGAAGCGATGTTGCCCACGTCGACATCATGTAACACGAACCACGTTTTACCTCCTTTATTCCCGCAAATACAGTTTAAACCAAAACTGCTGTCTTTCTATCATTATGCCTCTCCTCATACCTGGGAGTTGTGTTTACCACTAATTTATGTTTCCGGGACTTCCTATTTGTCTGTATGCTTTTTGGAAAATCTTTGTCACAATTTAACTCCTGCTCTCCTCCTGCTTTGTTGCTTCGTTCTCAGGCCAATGTGAAAGAGCAAGTTGTAACTCACTCGCAGTGAGTTCTCCCAGTGAGCCAGAGAAGGCACAGCGAGAGTGACGCATATCGCAGAGTGAGTTTGGAAATTTGAAGCTAGGTGGGAATTCAACTGGTAACACACCCTTTTAAAATTTCCGGAATGTAATTTAAATTAATCTAGAAATTGTGCAGTGTAGATTAATAGTTGGCTGTCCCTCCCACTCACAGAGCTGATTGGCAGTTAACTGTCAGTCGCCATTGGCACTGATTAGAGTTACTTTGATCTAAAATTAGAAGGTGGGGGGAATGATGTCAGGCCAATTTAAAAGAGCAATTTGAATCTCACTGACAGTGAGTTCTCCCGGTGAGCAAGAGAAAGCACAGCCAGAGTGACGCAAATCGAAGCGTGAGTTTCGGACTTTGAAGCTAGGTGGGAATTCGAAGCTGAGTGGGGAGGAGGTGGTTTTTATCCCTGGTAAGTGTCTGGTAAGTCGTTTTTCTTTAAATTTGTCTATTTTTAAAATTTTATTTTGATTTTTGGCATTGTCTTTGTAAAAGGCCTAAGTTAGCCGAAGGTTTAAGACAATACAGGAGATCCCAGACCCGTGTCATGCTGCTCGTGTGCGATTTGGGAGCTGAGGGACACGTCCACTGAACCTGGTTCCTTCGCATGCAAGAAGAGTGTCTAGCTGCAGCTCCTGTTAGACTGCTTGACGGCTCTGGAGCTGTGGGTAGACTCACTTTGGAGCATCTGCGATGCTGAGGTCGTCGTAGATGGCACATCACGCCGCTGGTGAAAATAACTGAGGGTCATATAAAAGTTGTGGTCAAAAGACAGAGACGAGTAGGACTGCAGTGCAATACAGATGTTCCGATTTGGATACTGTTGAGGCAGGTGGCTCACCAGGGGAATGCATCCGCAGCCAGTTTCATGGCACAGTGTCCGGCCCTCCAGCGTGGAAGGACAAGAAGAAGAATGGTCGGGCTATTAAGATAGGGGATTCAATCATAAAGGAACTAGAAAGGCGGCTCTGCAGACGCAATCGAGACGCCAGGATGGTATGTTCCCTCGGTGGTAAAAGGGTTAAGGATGTCTCCGAGCGGCTGCAAGACATTCTGGGGGGTGGAGGGTGAACAACCAGCTGTCGTGATGCTTATAGACACCAACGACATAGGCAAAGAAAACGGGATGTGGTCCTAACAAATACATTCAGGGAGTTAGGATTGAAACTAAAAAGTAGTACTACAAAGTTAATAATCTCAGAATTGCTCCCGTTGCCACGAGATAGTCAGAGTAGGAATGACAGGATAGATAGGGTGAATGAGCGGCTCGAGAGATGGTGCAAGGTGGAGGGACTCAATTTCCTGGGGCATTGGAACCGGTGCTGTGGGACGTGGTAACAGTACAAACTGGGCGGTCTGCACCTGGGCAGGAATTGAGCCGATGTCCCGGAGCGGGGGTGGGGGCGGGGGGGGGGGGGGGGTGGGGGTGGGGGGCTGTTGTGGTGTATGCTCCTGTTGTTGCGGAGTGTCAAAACTAATGTCGCCAGGGAATCGTAACCTATGCAGGAAGTCGGAGGGAAGTAAAACGGGGACAGAAACGAAAGGCAGTAAGGGGGAACATATAAGGTAGAGAAGCCATAGGCAAAAATTAAAAAGGGTCATGGTAGATGGTACAGTGACTGAGGAGAGCTCAGTGAATAGGCCCAGTATTACTAAAAGGAATACAACGGGAAGTAAGTGCATAAATGGAAAGCGACACAGCAGGTTATTACATGAAGATATGGGTTCTACGATAAGGAAAATAAGGAGAAAGCTAAAAGGAAAAATAACTTAGGAGAGATTACTGCTAGTGGAGTTAAGATTCAAACCGGTGGTATAAAAGCCGACATAAGGGTACTTTACCTGAATACTCGTAATATTCGGAATAAGGTAAATGAGTGATGGCGCAAATCATCACAAATTACTATGATTTAGTTGCCATTACTGAAAAATGATTAAAGGATGGTCACGGCTGGTAGTTAAATATCCAAGGGAATCAAACTATTCGGAAGGACAGAGTGGATGGCAAGGAAGGTGGTGTAGCACTGTTATTTAAGGATGACAGCCGGATAGTAGCCAGGGATGACATCGGTGCAAGGGAGGATAAGGTTGAATCCCTTTGGGTGGAAATCAGGAATATTAAGGCAGGAATAAAAGTCGCTGATTGGAGTAGTCCATAGGCCACCAAATAGTAACATTACGGTGGAGCGGGCAGTAAACAAATATATAACTGTTGCATGTAGAAATAGTGCAGCAGTTACGATGAAGGATTTTAATCTACATGCCGATTGCTTTAACCAGGTGGATCAAGGCAGCCTTGAGGAGAAGTTTATAGAATATATCCGCTACAGTGTCCCTGAAAAGCATGTAAAGGAATCTACGAGGGAACACGCGGTCCTAGATCTGGTCCTGTTTAATGAGACAGGAGTGTTTAATGCTGTCAAGTTAGGGATGCTCTCGGAAGGAGCGAACTCAATATGGTGGAATTTAAAACACAGATGGAGAGTGAGAAGTTAAAATCAAACACTCGTGTTTTGTGCTTAAACAAAGGAGATTACACTGGGATGAGAGAAGGGCTGGCTAACGTAGACTGGGAGCAACGACTTATGGTGAAACAGTTGAGGAACAGTGGGGTACCCTCCAAGGGACTTTTGACAGTGCTCAGCAAATGGTTATACCAACAAATAGGAAGGACGGTAGAAAGAAGCATAATCGGCCGTGGATGTCGAAGGAATAATGGAGAGTATAAAATTGAAGGAAAACGTATACAAAGTGACAGAGATTTCTAGGAAACTAGAGGATTGGATAATCGTTAGCGGGCAACATAAAGCTATTAAAAAGCTTTCAAGAAGAGTAAGAGAGATTATGACATTAAACTTGCTTAGAATATGAAAGCAGATAGTAAATGTTTCTGCAAATATATAAAACAAAAAAGAGTGGGTAAGGTAAATATTGGTCTTTTAGCGGATGTTAAGAGAGATTTAATAATGGGAAATGAGGACGTGGTTGTGGAACCGAACCGGTTTTTTGGGTTGGCCTTCTCTGTTGAAGACACAAATAACATGCCAGTGACTGATGGAAATGAGGCTATGACAAGTGAGGGCCTTGAGACGACTGTTATCACTCAGGAGGTCACTACCTCCTGAGTGATGGGCAGGCTAATGCGGCTAAAGGTACACAAGTCTCCTGGCCCTGCTGGAATGCATTCCAGTGTGCTAAAAGTGATGGCGAGGGAAATTGTACATGCACTAGTGGTTATATACCAAAATTCACAAGACTCCGAGGTGGTCCATGCCGAATGGAAATTAGCAAACGTGATAGCACTATTTAAAAAAGAAGGTAGGCAGAAAGCGAGTAATTAGTGGCCAACTAGCTTAACTTCGGAAGTAGAAATCTATCATCAAAGAAGAAATAGCGAGGCATCTCGATGGGAATTTTCCCATTGAGACACGGCAAGGGTTCGTTAAGGGCAGGTCGTGTCTAAATAATTTAGTGGAAATGTTTTCAGGTATTACTAGTGGGGTAGACAACGGGTACCCAATGGATGTGGTATATTTGGATTTCCAGAAAGCTTTTGAAAAGGTGCCACACAAAAGGTTGCTGCATCAGATAAAGTTGCATGGTGTTATGGGTAAAGGAATAGCATGGATAGAAGATTGGTTAAATAATAGCAAGCAGCAGTGGGGATTAATGGGTGGAGCTCTGCTTGGCAATCAGTAGCTCATGGTGTCCCTCAAGGATCAGTGTTCGGGCCACATTTTGTTCACAATTTACATAGATGATTTGGAGTTGGATACCATGTGCAATGATTCCAAGTTTGCAGACGATACTAAGATGAGTGGTATAGCAAAAGATGCAGAGAATACTGGAAGTCGGCAGAGGGATTTGGATAGTTTGAGTTAATGGGCAAGGGTCTGACTGCTGAAATACAAATTTGACATATGTGATGTAATTCACTTTGATAGGAATAACAGAAAAAGGGTTCATGATTGAAATGATAAAATATGAAAACATGCTGATGTGCAGAGGGACCTGGGTGTCCAAGAGCATGAGTCGCAAAATGTTGGTATAAGGTGCAACAGGTGATTAACATGGCGAATGGAGTTTTGTCCATCATTGCTCGAGGAATGGAATTTAAGACAAGGGATTTCATGCTGCAACTGTATACGGTGTTAGCGAGGCCACACCTGGGGTTTGTGTTCAGTTTTGGTCTTATTACCTGAGGAAGGACGTACTGCCACTGGAGGGTGTGTGGAGGATATTCACGAGGTAAATTCCAGAGTTTAGGGGCTGGATCACGAGGAGAGGTTGAGTTGACTGGGACTGTACTAGTTGGAATTCAGAAGGATGCGGGGGAATCTTCTAAAGAATTATGAAGCGATTAGATAGGATAGATGAGGGCAGGTTATTTACACTGGCAGGTGAAAGTCGAAATGGGGAGGGGGCATAGCCTTAAAATAAGGGGAAGTATCGTTAGCACTGAGCTTTGGAGGAAGTTCTTCACCCAGATGTTTGTGAATGAATTGAATTCTCTGCCCAGTGAAGTAGTTAAGGCTCCTTCATTAAATGTTTTCAAGATAAAGATAGTTGGTTTTTTGAAGAATAAAAGATAAAGGGTTGTCGTGTTCGGGTGGTAAAGTGGAGCTGGGTCCACAAAAGATCACTCATGATCTCATTGAATGGTGGAGCAGGCTCAAAGTACCAGTTGGCCTCCTCCTGCTCCTAGTTCTTGTGTTCTTATGTAAGACGAGCTCATGCCTGTTGTCATGTGCTTCTCATCCAACATTTCTTCCACACCTTTAACGGCACAATGTTCATAATTTTTGTTTTTCCGGCGTACGTACCAGATATTTTACCTCGTTACACTATCCATTTACTAGCTTCAAAGGATTTTCCCGACACAGTGATCAATAGAAGTATTCTCACGTAGAAAGTGAATCGTTGAGTGTTGGCCTTCTTATAAGCATGCTCTTTCTCTAAAATTGGCCTGACTTTGGATGGTTTACTATTGAGGCACTGTCCTGCAATTCATTTCTGCTGTTTGAATTGAACACATTTCTGTCGTTCTCTGTCTCTCTCTGATTCTGATTTAGCGTGTGAAAGATTTGTTGAGGATAAACTGATCTGTGCCTTATTCTCATTTAGCTGGCTAAAGATAGAATCCCACTCATCCTGGATTTGCAAAGGTTCTCTCTTCTGTCTTACCTTATTCGCCTCTGAATGTGACACCCTGCAACCCAGAAATATCAACCACCTCGTCCGCCAGCTCGACAGCAGACGACGCAACCTGGAAACCAAGATAGAGGCCATATTCTCAACTTGCGCTCAGGATGCAGCAGACCAGCTGCGGAACACCGCCAAACAGATGAGACAACAATACTATGCCACCTATATGCATACCAAGAAAAGAAAGCTTGAGAAACTTGGCATCACCACCGGCAGCAACGAAGCCACCCCCGGTGTCTCAGTAGAAAAAATACAGGGAAATCTATTGTCAACTTGTCAGACCACACCCTTCAACTAGACGAAATCGAAGTCCTCAGCAGAGGGCTCAATTTCTGCACCACCACCAAAATGGACCCCATCAGTCTCGCGGCAGACACGGAGGAATTCATCAGGCGAATGAGGCTCCGGGAATTCTTCCACAGACCCCAAGAGGCCAACAGCGAACCCAAGCAGACTACTAATGAACCGGAACAGCAGACGAGAGATCTGCGGTGCGGCAACCGAAGAGGAAAGAGTCGAATTGGACCCCTCCGGAAGGCCGCTGCCTTAGACTCGACATGTATGCTCAAGCCGTCAGGAGTCGCGTCAATGCCAGATTCATCAGTCGCATTCACAAGACAGCCCCGAACGTCACCCAAGCACAACGCAATGCCATCCGCGCTCTCAAGACCAACCGCAGCATCGTCATCATACCAGCAGACAAAGGGGGGGGGGGCACTGTCGTACTGAACAGAACGGACTACTGCAAAGAAGTATACCGACAACTGAACAACCAAGAACACTACAGACAGTTACCCACAGATCCGACCAAGGAACACATCCGCCAACTTAACAGACTGATCAAGACCTTGGATCCAGATCTTCAGAGCACCCTTCGTGCTCTCATCCCACGTACTCCCCGCATTGGAGATCTCTACTGCCTCCCGAAAATACATAAGGCCAACACACCAGGCCGCCCTATCGTTTCAGGCAATGGGACCCTGTGTGAGAACCTCTCTGGCTACATCGAGGGCATCTTGAAACCCATCGTACAAGGTACACCCAGCTTCTGTCACGACACGACGGACTTCCTACAGAAACTCAGCACCCATGGACCAGTTGAACCAGGAACATTCCTCGTCACAATGGACGTCTCGGCACTCTACACCAGCATCCCCCATGACGACGGCATTGCTGCAACAGCCTCTGTACTCAATACCGACAACTGCCAATCTCCAGACGCAATTCTGCAACTCATCCGCTTCATTCTGGATCACAACGTCTTCACCTTCGACAACAAGTTCTTCATCCAGACGCACGGAACAGCCATGGGGACCAAATGCGCACCCCAATACGCCAACATCTTCATGCACAAGTTTGAACAGGACCTACTCACCGCACAGGACCTTCAACCGACGTTATACACCAGATACATCGATGACATTTTTTTCCTTTGGACCCACGTCGAAGAATCACTGAAACGACTACACGATGACATTAATAAGTTCCATCCAACCATCAGACTCACCATGGACTCCTCTCCAAAATCAGTTGCATTCTTGGACACACTCGTCTCCATCAAGGACGGTCACCCCAGCACTTCGCTTTACCGCAAACCCACGGATAACCTCATGAGGCTCCACTTCTCCAGCTTCCACCCTAAACACATTAAAGAAGCCATCCCCTATGGACAAGCGCTCCGTATACACCGGATCTGCTCAGACGAGGAGGAGCGTAACAGACATCTACAGACGTTGAAAGATGCCCTCGTACGAACGGGATATGGGACTCGACTCATCGATCGACAGTTCCAACTCGCCACAGCAAAAAACCGGACCGACCTCCTCAGAAGACAAACATGGGACACAACCGACAGAATCCTCTTTGTCGTCCAGTACTTGCCCGGAGCGGAGAAACTACGTCAACTTCTTCACAGCTTTCAACACGTCATTGATGACGATGAACATCTTGCCAAGGTCATCCCCACACCCCCACTACTTGCCTTCAAACAACCGCGCAACCTCAAACGAACCATTGTTTGCAGCAAACTACCCAGTCTTCAGAACAGTGACCACGACACCACACAACCCTGTCATGGCAATCTCTGCAAGACGTGCCAGATCATCGACATGGATACCATTATTACACGTGAGAACACCACCCACCAGGTACGCGGTACATACTCGTGCGACTCGGCCAACGTTGTCTACCTCATACGCTGCAGGAAAGTATGTCCCGAAGCGTGGTACATTGGCGAGACCATGCAGACGCTGCGACAACGAATGAACGGACATCGCGCAACAATCACCAGGCAGGAATGTACCCTTCCAGTTGGGGAACACTTCAGCAGTCAAGGGCATTCAGCCTCTGATCGCCGGGTAAGCATTCTCCAAGGCGGCTTTCAGGACCCGCGACAAGCAGAATCGCCGAGCAGAAACTTATAGCCAAGTTCCGCACACATGAGTGCGGCCTCAACCGGGACCTGGGATTCATGTCACATCACATTCATCCCCCACCATCTGGTCTGCGAAATCCTACCAACTGTCCTGGCTTGATACAATTCACACCTCTTTAACCTGGGGTTACCCCATCTCTGGATCTGTAAAGATTTAATCACCTGCTAATGCTCGCATTCCTAGCATTGTTTGGCATCTTTGAATTTGTCTATATATGTGTTTCTGGAACAGACCTCTTCATTCACCTGAGGAAGGAGCAGCGCTCCGAAAGCTAGTGACATCGAAACAAACTTGTTGGACTTTAACCTGGTGTTGTAAGACTTCGTACTATGCTCACCCCAGTCCAACGCCGGCATCTCCACATCAGAAATATGAAAGTCTGGTATGTTTGTAATGTACCTTTGCCGGCATTCTCTATTGGTTGTTCGACTGCACCCGGCTACACTGCCGTCTGAGATGCTGCATTAACAGTCCAGAGAATGAATTGAATTCCTGAAATGGGCAGTATTCTTGAATCCCTACTACTTGCTTCAACCGATTCTGTAAGGTTATTTTACGAAAGGAATATCTCTATTTTCACCGAGAATATTGCTGACCAGTACCTTGATATCTATCATGGAGAACACTGCGTTTATATCACAACGTAAGGAATTGATTCGCGCCTATATCTGATAACAGTTTTTAAGAACATATCCCATTATATCCTGTACACGTGGAAATACTTTACCTTGACGCCAAAATATTAGATTCTCCAATTGCTCTCGGTGCGAGGATTACATGGTCCCACTGACGTTGAATGGATTCACAATAATATTTTTTATGATTGCCACACGTATGCTTACATCAACACCGCATTCAAGTTACTGTAAAAATCCCCGAGTCGCCACCTCCGGGCTCTGTTCGGGACGACTGAGGGGGAATTAAGAATAGAGAATTCAAGGAAGAAACACGTCTCCGGCACTTGTAGGAGGAAACCGGAGCGTCCGGAGTAACCCCACACAGACACGGTATGAACGTGCAGACTCCGCGGCACTGACAGTGACACAAGCCGGGAATCGAACCCGGATTCCCTGGTGCTGTAATGCAGAAGTCCTAAACACTGTTCTACCGTGCCGCCCGGACTGAGAACGAAATTCACCATTCTCGCTTGCTGCAATTTGTCTGCCAATGAGGTTGGAGAAACCTGGCCAACATTTTCTCCCGCAACCACCATATACTGATTAGTGTAGCCAGTGAAAGTTGTGATGAGGGTTAGGTGAAACTGGGAGAGGGTAAAGCTGAATGCGCAGCTCAGACCGGGCAAAACGTGGAGCACAGCCGATTTTCAATAAAACAACAATCTCGGAATCCTGTGCTCATTGACTTTGCAGTCAGCCTCACAGTCAATCCGGCGTGAGGATAAAAAGGTGTTTTGTTTTTTTTGTTCGGAGGAGGGAAATAACTGGGAATCAGCACAAATAAATATAAGCCAGGGGTCATTGTGAAAAACTAACATCAGTAAACAAAATAGGGCACGAGGTGTAAATTTAGCCCGAGGAAGGTAGGTACATAGTATCCTAATTTCGCTTAATGTTTGCGAAGATGCAGTAATCATGGGCTTAAGGAGAGTGATAAATGGACAGATTTCCCCCGTAATATGCTTCTACTGTGTCAAATCGGAGAAGCTTCAGTTGTCTTTGGTGACCTTGTATGCAGGAAGCGTGTCATACTGAATGCTCCCGGTTAACTGTGTTCCAAACTGGAGCTGAAGGTGGATTCTGTGGGGAGAATCCACAATGCTGAGCAGGCCCTGCATCGCAAATTCAGTGAGGTGGCCACACCGCAGGTATGAATTATAAAGGCAGAAACTGAGGTCAGGCAGGAAGGTAGATCAGAGGACTGCAAGTAGCCCAGGACTCTTCTGGAGCCATTCACCTTTGTTTTTTTTTTCTTTTTATAACTTAAGGGTACCCAGTTCTTTGTTTGCAATTAAGGGGTAATATAGCGGCGCCAATTAACCTACCCTGCACAACTTTGGGTTGTGGGGGTGAAACCCAAGCAAACACGGGGAGAATGTGCAAACTCCACACGGACAGTGACCGAGAGCCGTGATCGAACTTGGGACCTCGACGCTGTGAGGCAGCAATGATAAACACTGCACCACCGTGCTGCCCGCCATTCACCTTTCTGACAGATATACCGTTTTGAGTACTGTTGAGGGAGGTTACTGTGTTTGGGAAAGCAGTGGCAACATCCTTCATGGCACGATCGATAATTCTGCTCCACAATACTGGAGGAGGAGGAATTTCGGGGCTATAGTAGCAGGGTGTTCAATTGTAAGGGAATATACAGGATTTTCTGCGTCCGCAACAGGACTGCAGGATGGTATGTTGCCTCCCTGGTGCCAGGGTCAGGGGATCCACTGAACAGCTGCACGGCCGACGAAGGGAGAGGGAAAACAGACATATATTGTGGTACATATTGATATCAACGAAACAGGCAGAACAATGGATGAGGTCCTGAAAGCAGGGAGCTAGGAAGGAGATGAAACAACAGGACCCAGAAGGTAGCGATCTTTAGATTACTTTCACTGCCACGTGCTCGTGAGTATAAAATAGATCGTTTGTCCAAATAAACGTGTGGCTGGAGAGTTCGTTTAGAAGGGAGGGATTTAGATTTCTTGAACCGTGTTGTGCATGGTGGGAACTGTATAAGATGGACGGGCTGTGATTGAACCTAAATGGGACTCGTGTCCCTTCAGGGAGATTTGCTCGTGTTGTTGGGGAGTGTTAACTTGGCAAGGAGCTGGGATCCTGAGAGATGATGCATTGGGAATGGATGCACATCTAAAATTAGAGGCATAATCAAATGAGTCAGGAAGGCTCGGAGCATGTAGAATAGATCAGGCACCAATGAGTTTGCCAGTATTGCTTTGTATTTACTTAAAGTGGAATGTCGAACAAACACAGCAGATTAATTGAAGGCAGAAATTAAAATTTGGGGATGGGATGTCATTGAGACATGGTTGAGATAGGGGCAGATTTAGGCAGCTCAATGTTCCAGGATTCAGAATCTTCCTTCGAGATAGGAAAGGTGGTAGGAGGTAAAAAGAAGGTGTGTCGCAATTTTGTTCATGGAATCAATTACAGCAGTAAGGACGAATTGCATCTCAGAAGGCTGCTCAACCACGGCCCCATTATCGGGAGAAGACAAAAGGCAAAGAAAAAAGCAATAAAATTGCTAGGAGTGTTAAATAGGCCCCAGCTGGTCAGAGAGCAACAGAAAATCAGATGTGCATTCAAAGTTGAGGGAAGTATAAATACGATAGATGCGTGATTGTGTGGGGGGGGGGGGGGTTGAACGTTTCAATTAACTGGAGAGCCCGATTTTGAAAGGTTTAGATGAAGCGGCATTCTCAAGTTGCATGCAGAGCAACGTTTTAATTCAATAGCTATAAATACCTATGCGAGGTCCTGGAATTACTTCTCAATAATGTAGCTGGGCAGGTGGATGGTGTTAGTGGGGGAATATTTTGTGGACAGTAATCATAAATGAATTCTATTCAAGATTGGTATGGGAAACGACAACGACGGGCCTGAGTGCAAGGACGATTCTAGTAACATCCAATATTACTTTGCCAGAATGGACTGGCAGCGGGCACGTACATGTAAATCTGTGACAGTACAGTGGGACACGTTCAAAATGTAAATAGGAGAGTGCAGGACGAACGTGTTCCAAACAGGAAATATAGTGGCACCAACACTCCCAGGGAACAATGGATTGCCGGCGATATGCAGCACTGGATCAGGAGAAATTCCAAGTTTTTTTTTCATAACTTTAGTGTACCCAATTCATTTTGCCCAATTAAAGGGCAATTTAGCGTGTTCAATCCACCTACTTTGTACATATTTGGGTTGTGGGAGCGAAACCCACGCAAACACGGGGACAATGTGCATATTACACACGGACAGTGGCCCAGAGCCGGGAGCGAACCTGGGACCTCGGCGCCGTGAGACTGCAGTGCAACCACTGCGCCACCGTGCTGCCCGTAAAGTCAAAGTTGAATGCAGATGTAGTGGATTCAATGGAGCAGAAGTCCGACGCAGAAAACATGTACGAATTTCAACTTATAAAGGAAATTAGGAGAGGAAAAAGGAGATGCCGAAAGATACTGGTGGATAAAACAACGTAAAATACGTTGTTGTTCTGCAAGTACATTAAGAGTAAAAGGATGACTTTCGAAAGAATAGAACACAATAAGGATCACGGTGGTAATTTCTGTGTGGAGCGGGAGGATTTCGGCCGGGTTCTAATAGAATACTTAGTGTCAGTGTTCATCAAAGAGGGGTACAGTGTGGATTAAGAAATCAGGGAGGTTTCAAATAAAATTGAAGGGCTTCACATTGACAGAGCGGAAGGTCTGAGGGGTCTGGCAGGCTTAAAGGTGAACAAGTCTCCTTGCCGGATGAAATGTGTCTCAGTCTGCTGAGTGAGGTAAGGAGGACATATCAGAGGCAATGGCAATATATTTTAGAAGAGGTGGCCAGTTGTGCAGATGCCGGAAATGCAATTAGCACATTCTATCTGGACTTCAGCAAGAGTATTGATAACGTCCCACAAGGGGATCTGATAGAGAAGGTTAGAACCCATGATTTCCAAAGAACTTTGGAAAATTGGATCCATAATTGGCTGTGTTGCAGGAAGCAGAGTGTAATGGCCGAGGTGTGTTTTTGTGAGTGGATGCCTGTGGCCAATGATTTTGTTCATGGATGAGTGTTGGGGCCCTTGCTGTTAATACTTCATACACATGATTTGAGATGAATGTAGGGAGGTTGATCAGTCAGTTTGCAAATTATACGGAACCTGGTGGGGTGTTAAATAGTAAGGAGGACAGCCTTCGATAGAGAGCAGGATATAGATGGGCAGGTCAGAGGGTTGGACAAATGAAATTCAATCCTGATAAGTGTGAGATGATGCACATGGCCAGGAAAAACACGCCAAATGAATTCATGATAAAGGGCAGGACCCTGGGAAGTACTTAGGATCAGAGGAATATTATGGTGCATTTTCACAGATCCCTTAAGGGAGAAGAGCATGTCGATACTGTGATTTAGAACACATATGATATGCCTGCCCTTATTCGCCGATGTCTCGCGTTTAACAGGAGGGAGGTTATGTTGGAATTGTATAACACGATGGTTAGGTCACAGCTCGAGTATCGTTCGCAGTTCTGGAATCCACATTAGAAGAGGGATGCGATCTCACGAGAATGCGTGCAGGGGATATTTACCAGGATGTTTTCTCGGCTGGAGGGTGTTAGTTATGACGAGAGATTCAATAGGCTTGGATTTTTTTTCAATGGAGCAGAGCAGACTCAGCGGGCACATGATTGAGATGTGTAAAATCATGATGGCATAGATAGAGTGGACAGGAACAAACGTTGCGCTTTGGTATTCGATGGTCAATGACCATGGGCATAGCAATAAGGTACGAGGCAGGACCTTTAAAGGGCATGTGAGAAAAAATAAGTTGTTTACCCAGAGGGTTGTGGACGTTTGAAATTCACAGGCTAAAGCAGTGGTGGAAGGAATGACCCTCGTAACATTGAAGCGTTTCGATGTGCACTTTCGATCTTCGGGCATACGAGCTATTGGCAAAGTTGCTGGAAATGGAGATTCGTATGGCTCGGTGGCTGCTTCTGACCGCAGAACACACGGTGAGCCGAAGGATCTTTTATATTCTGTACGATTCAATCACTATGTGCCGTATTACTTTCGAAATATTTTTCCCTTACTCTGTGTGCAAAGCTTTTTTGCGTCTCCTTTTCTCCTGCCTCTATTTTCACAGTTCCTGTTGAAAGATTTGTAACCTCAACTGGTGTTGCACAGATGCGGCAGATTACTGGTTCGCATGGCTCAATTCATTATAAGGAAAATAACTATCCATGTTATAGCCATTATCTCTCCACCAGACTCTGATTTTTCTTGTGATGAAACGTCCATGCAGTTTCCGACCCCTGCCTTTCTTGCAGACCTTTGCTTTCTCGCATTTTCGCTGATTCCAGAATTTTTCAGGTTTAAATATATAAGCTTTGGTCTTAGAACATAGAACATTACAGCGCAGTACAGGCCCTTACGCCCTCGATGTTGCGCCGACCTGTGAAACCACTGAAAATCCCATCTACTTTATTCCCTTATCGTCCATATGTCTATCCAATGACCATTTGAATGCCCTTAATGCTGGCGAATCCACTACTGTTGCAGTCAGGGCATTCCACGCCCTTACTCCTCTCTGAGGAAAGAACCTACCTCTGACATCTGTCCTGTATCCATCTCCCCTCAATTTAAAGCTATGTCCCCTCGTGCTAGACATCACCATCTGAGGAAAAAGGCTCTCACTGTCCACCCTATCTAATCCTGTGATCATCTTGTATGCCTCAATTAAGACACCTCTTAAACTTCTTCTCTCTAACGAAAACAGCCTGAAGTCCCTCAGCCTTCCCTCATAAGATCTTCCCTCCATACCAGGCAACATTCTGGTAAATCTCCTCTGCACCCTTTCCAAGGCTTCCACATCCTTTCTACAATGCGGCAACCAGAATTGCACGCAATACTCCAAATGCGACCGCACCAAAGTTTAGTACAGCTACAACATGATCTCATGGCTCCGAAACTCAATCCCTCTACTAATAAAAGCTAACATACCGTACGCCTCCTGAACAGCGCTCTCAACCTGGGTGGCAACTTTCAGGGATCTATGTACATGGACACCGAGATCTCTCTGCTCATCCACACGAACAAGAATATTACCATTGGCCCACTACACTGTCTTCTTGTTATCCCTTCCAAAATGAATCACCTCACACTTTTCTGCATTGAACTCCATTTGTCACCTCTCAGCCCCGCTCTGCAGCTTATCTATGTCCCTCTGTAACTTGTAACATCCTTCTGCACTGTGCACAACTCTACCGACTGTACTGTCACCTGCAAATTTACTCACCCATCCTTCTACGCCCTCCTCCAGGTCATTTATAAAAATGACAAGCAGCAGTGGCCCCAAAACAGATCCTTGTGGTACACCACTCGTAACTGGACTCCAATCTGAACATTTCCCATCAACCACCACCTTTGTCTTCTTCCAGCTAGCCAAATTCTGATTAAAACTGCTAAATCACCCTGAATCCCATGCCTCCGTATTCCCTGTAGTAGCCTACCGTGGGGAACATTAACTGCTTTACCCTCATCCATTTGTTTGGTCACCTTTTAAAATAACTCAATAATGTTTTTGAGGCACGACCTACCCTTCACAAAACCGTGTTGACTATCTCTAATCAAATTATTCCTTTCCAGATGATTGTACATCCTATCTCTGATAAACCTTTCCAAGATTTTGCCCACAACAGAAGTAAGGCTCACTGGTCTATAGTTACCGGGGTTGTGTCTACTCCCCTTCTTGAACAAGGGGACAACATTTGCTGTCCTCCAGTCTTCTGGCACGATTCCTGTATACAAAGATGGCTTAAAGATCAAAGCCAAACGCTCAGCAATCTCCTCCCTAGCTTCCCAGAGAATCCTAGGATAAATCCTATCCGGCCCAGGGGACCTATCTATTTTCACACTTTCCAGAATTGCTAACACCTCCTCCTTATGAACTTCAAGCCCTTCTAGTCTAGTAGCCTGAATCTCAGTATTCTCCTCGACAACATTTTCCCTGTGTGAATACTGACGAAAAATATTCATTTAGCACCTCTCATATCTCCTCGGATTCCAAGCACAACTTCCCACTTGAAATGAAATGAAGACAGGCCCTACTCTTACCCTAGTCATTCGTTTATTCCTGATGTATCTACAGAAAGCTTTCGGGTTATCTTTGAGCCTACCTGCCAAAGACTTCTCATGTCCCCTCCTGGCTCATCTTAGCTCTCTCTCTTCAGGTCCTTCCTAGCTAAATTGTAACTCTTGAGCGCACTAACTGAACCTTCATTTCTCATCTTTACAAAGAATTCTTCTTCCACTTGACAAGTGTTTCGACTGCTTTAGTAAACCACGGTTCCCTCACTCGACCACGTTCTCCCTGCCTGACAGGTACATACTTATCAAGGACACGCAGTAGCTGTTCCTTGAACAAGCTCCACATTTCCATTGTGCCCATCCCCTGCAGTTTTCCTCTCCATCCGATGCATCCTAGGCCTTGCCTCATCGCATCATAATTGCCTATCCCCCAGAAAAATCTCTTTCCCTGCGGTATATACCTATCCTTTTCCATCACTAAAGTTAACGTAATCGAATTGTGGTCACTATCACCAAAGTTCGCATCTACCTCCAAATCTAACAACTATTCTGGTTCATTACCCAGTACCAAATCCAATATGGCCTCGCCTCTCTGGCCTGTCTACATACTGTGTACGGAAACCCTCCTGCACACATTGGACAAAAACGGGCCCATCGAAAGTCCTCGAACTATAGCGTTTCCTGTCAATATTTGGAAAGTTAAAGTCCCCCATAACAACTACCCTGTTGCTTTCGCTCCTATCCAGAATCATATTTGCAATCCTTTCCTCTACATCTCTGGAACTTTTCGGAGGCCTATAGAAAACTCCTAACAAGGTGACCTCTCCTTTCCTGTTTCTAACCTCAGCCCCTACTACCTCAAGAAGGTGGTGCTTGAAAGGAGCCGCAGCGAGGGGGGGCTGGCATTGCCGTGTCAGATCAACTACTACTGGTCGGCTAAACTTAGCCATCATCAGGAAGTGGAGCTATCTGGGAGCGAGTAGATGCGGCTTCGTGCAGGGGCACCAGATTGGCAGCCCTGGTCACGGCTCCCCTACTGCTGTCGCCGGCCAGGTACTCCAGCAGCCCGGTAGTGGGGGCGGCCATGCGGATATGGGGCCAGTGGAGGAGGAATGTGGGGCGGGTTGTGCGTCTGTCTGTGCTCCAATATGTATTAACCATCGATTCGCCCCCGGGAACATGGATGGAGGGTTTCGAACCTGGCGACGGGCGGGGGTGGGGAGGGTGGGCGATATGTTCCTGGAGGGGAGATCTGCGAGTTTGAGGGGCTTGGAGGAGAAATTTGGGCTGGTAAGGGGAAAGGGCTTTAGGTACCTACAGGTGCGTGACTTTGTTCGCAGACAGGTCTCATCCTTCCCAAGCCTCCCGCCAATAGGGATCCAGGACAGCATAGTCTCAATAGGAGAAGGAGGAGAGGGTAGCGTCTCGGATATCTACAAGATGCTCATGAAGGGGGAAGAGTCCCAGACGGAGGAAGTGAAACTCAAATGGGAAGAGGGGTTTGGCGGGGAGATGGAGGACGGGCTGTGGGCGGAAGATCTGAGTAGGGTAAACTGAACCGCAGTATGTGCCAGGCTCGGTCTGATTCAATTTAAGGTCGTTAACCGAGATTACATGACGGTAGCTCGGATGAGCAAATTCTTTGGGATAGAGGACAAGTGCGCTTGATGCACGGTAGGACCAGCGAACAATGTTCACATGTTTTGGGCATGTCCTAAGCTTAGGGGGTGCTGAAAAGAAGGGTGGTGATGAGGCCAGGGGTGGCAATTTACGGGGTTTCGGAAGACCCGGGAGTCCAGGGGGAGTAAGAGGCAGATGTTCTGGCGTTTGCTTCCCTATGAGCCCGGCAGAAAATACGGATGGCATGGAGGGACTCAAAACTCCCGAAGACCGAACTATGGCGGGGGGGGGGGGGCGAAGAGGGGGTGGAGCGGGGCGATTAGAGTAGAGTAGGAGGGATAAATAGGTGGGTAGTATCTAGTGAAGAGGAGCAGGCATGTGTAGTATGGTTTGATTGAAGTATTGGTTTTATATTAATGTTTGCACATTTCTGTTATCTGTAATTGTTTACAATGCCAAAAATGCCTAAAAAAATAGTTTGTTAAAAAAAAGGGTCTTTGACTTAAGGACGTTGTTGGGAAAGTTACTCAGGGTCACCTATAGAGTACAGCATGTTTTTTCTTTGGGGGGGGGGGGTATCAGTGTTCGTAGTTGATAAGATGTTTACTGTATGTTCATAAAATGTTAACTGAATTCATAGAGTAAACATGGTTTTGTTTAAAAATACTTTCGCTCTCTCTTTGCATTACATCTGTAAAGAGGGCCCTTGTGCTCCCATAACCAAAATCTATGATACGTTGTGGGTCTGGTGAACTCTGGTATACTTTGGTGTTATCTAACCCTGGTACATTAAAAATTGGGAGCACGTCGGGGTAAAAGTCTATCTGTCATGATTTGGTTGGCTTAGTGAACTTATTGACAGTGAGCGGAGAGCATATTTGTGTTCGCATTTCAGACCTGATATTCCACTTTAAGTAGTGAGTGTGTTGTGGACAATGGCTCTTTCAGATGCTCGGAGATTTCTGCGTGGCGGGGCGGGGCGGGGGGGGGGGGGGTGTCACGCGCAATATCTTATGAACAGAGACTAAAAACGGCTTTTAGATTTGGCAAAAACATTGCAGTTAACGTTCCCTGAGAGCACATGAAAAGAAGAGGTACTTACGGCGGTAGCTGAGCAGTTAAAATTGCCTGAGATTCGGTCTGACTCATTAGAAATGGCAGAAATTCAGTTACAGATCAAACATCTTGAACATGAAAAAGTATTAAAGAAGCTTGAATACGAAATGAGGGAAAAAGAACAAATAATCGTTAATAGGACAACGAGAAAGAGAACGGGGGTACAGATCAGGGGAAAAGGATAAGAGAGAGAGTTTGAACTTCAGTAAACGGCCATGAAACATGACAGTCAGTTGAAATTGGCGGTTGAAAAGGGAAACACGCAGTTTAAGGATAGTGATGAGGAGTAAGAGAAAGAGCGTCACAATCGAAGGCTTGGTGGATATCTATTTAAATATGTCCGAACATTGCCAATGCTTGATGAGAAGGAGGTGGAATCATTTTTTTCATATAATTTGAGAAAGTAGCCAAACAAATGAAATGACACAGGACATGTGACTATTACTGATTCAAACACAGCTTCTATGTGGCGCTACTGAAGTGTTTGCATCACTGTCAGAGGAGGTATCTGGCACGTATTAGGAGATGAAAAAATCTATCTTCGGTGCCTATGAATTAGTGCCTGAAGCCTACAGACAAAGGTTTAGAAATTTAAGGAAATAATCTGATCAAACACACATGGAGTTTGGAAGAATCAAACAGAGAAAGTTTGATAGGTGGATAAGGGCTTTGCAAATACACCAAACGTATGAAGCTCTCAGGGAAATTATACTTTTGGCGAAGTATAAAAATGCAATTATGGATGTAGTGCGCAATCATGTGGAAGACCAGCGGGTGAATACTGCGAGGGTAGCAGCAGAAGCGGCAGATGATTATGAATTAGTTCATGAATCAAAGTTTGGTTACCGACATACGTTTCAGCCTCTGAGCGATAGGAACTGGGGTAAAGAGAAATACTCACGTGGTAGAGGTAACGAAGTTCTGATGGGAGATATTAAGGAGAATGTACCACAGATTAAAAAAGAAGTCCAGGAGGGTGGAAGAGTAATGGAAAGTTTGAAATGCTCTCACAGTTATAAAATAGACCATGTTAAATCACAGTGCTGTTGGTGTAAGAGCAGCACTGGGAAGGCGGATGTGATAAAACAGGATTAGTCAGTGCTGTTTGTGAAAATGGAAACGGAAGTCCCAAGTGCAAAATATTCTACAGCCTGATCAAGAAGTGATTGATCAGATGGTGCCAAATGTCGTTGAACAAATTACTTGCGTGGGGGCAAGTGTACCATCAGTACCTGAACGAGCAGGTTAAGAAGTCACAATTTTGAGAGATACGGGAGCTAGTCAATCTTTGATGGTAAGAGGTGGGGAGTTATGTAATTTGGGAGGAATATTGCCAGTAAAGGTGGTAATATGTGGAATTCAGGGAGAGAAGAGTCGTGTTCCATTATATAAGGTAATATTGAAAAGTCCACTGAAGAGTGGTGAAGTGGTGGTAGGAGTAACAGAGAAAGTGTCTTGTGCAGGAACACGGGTTATCGTGGGTATTGATATAGCTGGATGGTATATGGGAGTGATGCCTGCTGTGGTTGATAAGCCAGTGGGAAATCAGGCAACTGAAGCGTTGAAGGACAAATATGCTGGGATTTTTCCGGATTGTGCAATAACAAGGTGGCAACGTCACAAGTTAAGACAAAAGGCGAAATCAAAGAGTCAAGATAAAGTTGTAGTTCAATTATCAGAAACGGTATTTGATTAGATGGTTGGAAAAGAACAATCAGAGGTGGAAGATGAGGCGGATATTTTTATTTCAGGAAATTTGAAAGAGTTACAATAGAATGATATAGAAATATAACGGATGTATCAGAAAACTTACATAGAAGAGCAATCTGAGTGTATACCAGAATGTAATTACCGTAGAAATGATGTTTTGGTGAGAAAATGTAGACCTTTACAGATGCAGGTGGATGAAAAATGCGCAGAAGTTCATCAAGTGGTGTTTACGGTAGGCTACAGACAGGAGGTGTTGCGAGTAGCATATGAGGTACCAGTGAGAGATCATTTGAGAGTGTGGAAAACGCAAGCTGAAATCCCAAAACATGTTTTTGGCCTGGACTACATAAAGATGTCGCTAAATTTTGTGGAACATGTCACACATGTCACGTGATAGGGAATCTTGAAGCAGTGATTACAACCAGCGCCCTTAATACCCATTCCATCATTTGAGGAACCTTTTACAAGGGGCTTAATTGGTTGCATAAAACGGCGTCCTAAAACGAAAAGTAGGAATCAATATCAGATGACGATAATGTATGTGTCTACTAGTTTTCCAGAGGCCATTCCAGTACGCAACATTACACCTAGAAAGATTGTGGAGTAGTTACTTAAATTCATTAGTAGATAAGGAGTACTCACAGAAATACAATCGAAACAAGGATCACATTTTACCTCAAGGCTCTTCAAAGAAGAGATGGATAGTTGAGGAAGAAAACAATTGAAATCAAGTGCGTACCACCCAAAATCGCAGGGAGCGTTAGAAAGATGTTAGCAGACATTACAGACAATGTTAAGGGCTTATTTTCAAGATTATCCCGAGGATTGGGATAAAGGAATTCCATTCCTACGATTTTCAATTAGGCATGAACCTAATGAGTCAGCCAAATTCAGTACTGTGGACCTAATGTTTGGCCATGTGGTAAATTGATTGAGCAAAAATTGTTGAGTCTGCAGTCGGAATTTACATTAGTGGATTACGTGTCAAATTTTAGAGAACGAGTAAATAGACCAGGGTAATATCCAAGACAACATTTAAATGTTGCACAGCATGTGGTGAAACGGGAAGCGGACAAGGAAGCAAAAGTTTGTAGATCTGTCAGTGGAGATAAAGGTTTAGTATTGTTACCACTGGGAAGTGAACCTTTAACAACAAGGCTTTGTGGACCTTATCAGGTTGAAAGCAAATTAAGTGAGGTGAATTATGTGGGGAGAACGCCAGATAAAGGAAAACTCACTGAGTGTCTCATGGGAAAATGCTTAAAAAGTACTTTGAAAGGGTTGGAGTAGTTTGCAATAATTCTAACTCATAGTGAAGACCCTAATCCAGATGCTTTTGAATTTGACATCCCTCAAATTGAATTGGAAAACGAGTATGTTCATAAAAACTGGGATACATTGTTCAGTTAACTTCCAGAGGAAAAACTAACTGGTCTAAAAATGTTATTGATATATCATGGGCACGTTTATGAAGATACGTTGGGAAGTACAACATGGCTATACATGATGTAGATGTGGGAAATGCTGTTCCAATTAAACAACGTCCATATAGACCTAACCCATTAAAATCAGTACAGGTTAACAAGGACATTTAAAGTATACTTAAACATGGCATAATTGAAGTGAGTTGCAGCCAATATATTGATGGTACCGACACCGTACTGTACCCAACAGTACACTGTGTGTGGATTATAGAAAGATTAATGCAGATACAAGAACGATCTCTTATCCGATCGCAGGTTTGAATTGAGACGGTGGGACAATCAGATTTTATTTCCAAACAGGATTTACTTAAAGATTACTGGCAGACATCTTTTTCGGAATGGTCGAACGAAATTTCAGTTTTTGTAACTCCAGATGGTAAATGCCAATTCAAAGTTATGCCATTCGGCCTAAAGAACGCCCCAGCCACATGTCAACGGTAAACTAACAAAGCCAGTTCAGGATTGCCCAATTGTGCGGTATACATCGACGATCTGGTAATTTTTTGTCAGGCATGGAAAGAACAGTTGAAGCATCTGATGAAGTTATTCGATCAACTTCAGGAAATTGATTTGGTGGTAAATCTAGTTCAAAGTTAATTTGAAAAATCCCAACTCACTTTCCTTCTCCATAAATCGGACAAGGTCGAATGCTCCCACGGGATATGAAAATAAAAGTTATTGGGGATTTTCCAATACCCTCGACATAAACGGAAATAATGCGATTTCTTGGCATGGGTGTATTATACTGGATATGTTTGCCGGACTTTGCATTGTGGTCGCTTCACTGACGGACTTGCTAAAGAAGCATAGCGAATTTTAGTGGACAGCGGAGTCTCAACAGGCATTTGACGGCCTGAAGGCTGTGTTAACCACTGCTCCTATGTAGGCCATCCCAATGCAAAACCATTCAAAGTGGCCGTTTATGCGAGTACTATGTGTCGGTGCGGTGCTTCTAAAGAAGACGGTGAAGGACTAGAGCCGCCTATTTGTTATTTTTGGAAGAAATTAAATACGCACCAGAAAAAGCATTCAGCGATTGAGAAGGATACTTTGAGTTTGGTGCTGGCTTTGCAACATTTTCACATTTATATTACCAACAATTCATCTGGAACAATTATACATACTGATCATGATCCATGGAGGTTTTTGGATGGACTCCGGAATAACAATGCAAGGCTGTTTCGTTGGAGTTTATTGTTACAGGCATTTCATTAAAAAATAATCCATGTGGCAGGACGAGAAAACGTGAAAGCCGATGCTTTGTCACGAATATGATGAGGAGAAGCAGGTTCGGTGGAGGAAGGAAAACTAAAATAGCCTATGTTATTATAAATGTTTGCGTGTTTTGTTTTGTTGAACAAAAACGTATATTTACTGTCAATATTTATTTCAAATAAAGTGAAAACGTGAAAAATGAAACTATCTTAAAGTTGATGGGTTTATTTTCTTGGGAGAGGTGTCATGGGAATGTCACTTTAAGACATGTTTGTCTTCTCAAGAGGCTGCAGTGATCGCATTGTCTGGGTGGAAATGGGCTCTGGCGCTGCATTTTACCTTCGTTTTGAGCTGTTTTGGCTCTGAGGTTTAGTTTTGTTTTCAGTTGGAGAACTGCATTCAAACCAAAGAGGTGTATTTTGGTCCCACTCTCTCTCTGCCTGCTAAAGAATATTTCCAGATCACTTGATGATTTCAACGTAATACTTGTTTCTATAAGGACAGCAAACCTACTGTCTTAGTTAATAAGGGTCTTTGACTCCGGGATTTTATTAGGAAAGTTACTAAGGGTATACTAGACAGCACTGTATCTTTGAGGCGGGGGTATCTGTGTTGATAGTTGATAAGATGTTTACTGTGTGTTTCTAAAAATGTTACTGGATTCATAGAATAAACATTGTTTTGTTTAAACATTCTTTAGATCTCGATTGCATCACACCTGTAAAGTGGGCCCTTGTCGTTCCCATAACCAAAATCTATTAAACGTTGTCGGTCAGGTGAACTCCATTATATACTTTGGTATTCTGTGAACCCTGTTCCATAATACTACGACTACTGGGCCGACCACTGTGCCATTGGCTGAATATCCAGAAATACAAACAAACAAAGAAACAAAGAAATGTACAACACAGGAACAGGCCCTTCGGCCGTCCAAGCCCGTGCCGACCATACTGCCCGACTAAACTACAATCTTCTACACTTCCTGGGTCCGTATCCTTCTATTCCCATCCTATTCATATATTTGTCAAGATGCCCCTTAAATGTCCCTATCGTCCCTGCTTCCACTACCTCCTCCGGTAGTGAGTTCCAGGCACCCACTACCCTCTGCGTAAAGCAGATGGTCTCATCACCTTAAAATGGCACTGTTTTGAAGAATACATGAAATCAAAAACAGTATGATAATGCACATCATAAATGTGTAGTGGTAAAGGGCAGCACGGTGGCGCAGTGAGTAGCATTGCTGCCTCGCGGTGCCAAGTTCCCAGATTCGATCATGGCCCTGGGTCACTGCCTGTGGAGATTTTGCACATTCTCCCCGTGTTTCCGTGGGTTTCAACCCGACGTTCCAAAAGATATGTCGGGTAGGTGGATTAGATACACCAAATTGCTCCTGATTTGCAAAAAAAAAATGAATAGGGTATTCTAAATGCATTTATAAAAAATGTGCAGCGGTATGATACAATATTGTAAAAATGTGATCCCCGGATGGACTCCAACCCAGATCAACCGATTATATAAACAAAATACAAAAATGCTGTTGGGCCAAGAATTAAGAAATGATGTGAAAACGAGAAGAAGAAAGAGTAGTGTGGTAAATGATGCGACAGCCATGTCCAGGAAGTATTACTGCTAACTCTTTAGAATTACATACTCTGGATATAAACTTAGGAAGTTTAACAAAAGAAGAGAAAAGTATATTAGAGAAATCATTAAACCAGAAACTGAGGGAAGTGCTGCAATAAATCAAGGAGGATTTGACATTCTGAGAATACTGGAAGGACATGCGAAAATGTGTAATCAGATGATCAACGAAAACGGCTAATCATTCAGAAAAGAATATAGTATCATATTTTTGCAATGTTTTTGGCAATTGGCTGATAGAACAATTGAGAGTTATTTTGGAAGAAATTATTAAAGTAATATTGCCATCATAGATTAAATTTATTGACCAGTAAGGACATTTACCTGAACATTAATGGCTGCCAATTTAGGCAGCTAACTATTTACGTTCACTGTTGATGGTAAAGGGAAAGATACAGGCGCAGCAGGACTGGTACTGGGGGTTCGCATCATCCCACCTGAAGTAGAAAAAGTTGGGATCATCCCGCGTGACGTGTGGATGGGACACAAAGATATGTCCCCATATATGGAAGAACGGAACAAAAGAGCAGTAAGAACAAATAATAATAATAATCGCTTATTGTCACAAGTAGGCGTCAATGAAGTTACTGTGAAAAGCCCCTAGTCGCCACATTCCGCCGCCTGTTCGAGGAGGCCGGTACGGGATGCGGAAGATATGATGGCAGGCCAGCAAAATGATAGTCTCTCCGCATCCAATATAACACTACAATCAAGACAAGTATGGATTTAACGCAAATGAGTATATAACATGTACACTGCAAGTTCGAACCTTCAAAACAGATATCACAAGCGTCGCCCATGTGGGTCAAAACGAATTGTGTTAAAACCTCACCGAGAGGGTATTGGTATGGGATCAGAATATGCCCCCATGAGAAACCCACATTTTGTACAAAATCCCAGGTGTCAGCTGCGATTGATAAAATTGAGTTAGTTGACATACGCAAATGAAAACAAGAGCGACACGATGTCAAGCAACAAATTAAAGCTGAATTTATGGATTATGGTAGAAATATGTGACAAATATACAACTATTGCCAGCCACTCCATGAACTATTAAAAGGCGCCTTTAATATGCTCGTATAACATATCAAAAGGTATCACAAGAAGAAGGTGTAATCAAAGCCGACATGAAGAAAATTCTAACAAGGAGGTAGTGGGATGATAGTTGGAACTAGGGATCAAATATGCAGCTTTGCCCATGGGCATGAAGCATATCGCATTCAGTAATAATACCAGTGCTTCTTATTTTATTGTCTCTAAATTACATTATGACTCTGTTAAAGTGCTGTAAAATCAAGAGAGAAAACACATTCGAGATGGATATAAGCAATCGCTTTAAGTAGTCACGATCAATTGTAAAGGAGGTTAGGCCTGAATGTCTGCAGATGGGACGAACTGCCTCTCAAATTGTTTTAATGCATTTAGGTTCCCGAATAAATCACCTTCAGCAATTCATGCACTTTGGTCAATGATCCAGAAGAAGCTCTGTCATATTTCAGCATTGAAATGAAATTCTATGTTTATTCTTCCTTCCAAATTGTCAACTCACACTTAGAACGTCAGACTGAATTTCCAGTTGCCTCTCACTCAATTACGGCAACTAAAATATCAGTAATGGGAATCTAGGTTCCGAGAGGTATGAACATGTAAACAATTCTGGAATGTGCGGTTAGCAATGTGTTTTCCTTGCCAATTCCCTTTCCTTGAAACGTAATTCTCAAGTAATGCACTTCAGTGCCGAGTTGTTCAACGCAGCCCTGCTCTGTGCAGAAATAAGATGTACTTCTGAGTGCCCAACTTGACCTGCCATTTCCATATCGCTCGTCAATTGTCTACCTTGAACTTCGCTTTGCAGCCCTAGGTACTTCTTATTTTTCAGAACAGGTCTACGTGAGTAAAGTATTTACTAGTTTGTTCTTATGACACACGGATCTGTCAAACTGTCGAGATGGTAAGCCAGCGATGTGCTCTTTTGTTCAGACTTTGGAATTATGGCAATGGTTTTTATTAAAATAGCCGACACATATCTTTTAATATCTATAAGTCTAAAAGGGATGTCATCTCTTCTAAAAACGGAATGCAAATTCCCTGCGTTGTATGCAGAGAAGATCTAACTTTCAGTGGGGAAGAGAGGGAAAGACTGAACGATACGTAGGAGTACTGATTCACTCGCAGGGACAACATTCGAAATATTTCGAAACATTTACGTGAATATGTTTTAGGTAATTGTTTCGATCGAGCAAAAGAAAAGCAAATTGATCGACCAACGTTTTCAGGGTCAATGGCGAAGGAAGGAACATTTACGTGCCAGGACGACTTCAATCTGTTGTTTGTTTATTGAGCTGTAGATTTGCAAGTTTTGAAAGCTGAAGTGAATGGTCAGGTATAGACAGAAATGCAGAGAAGACGAGGAATGCAGGCAAATGAACAGGTGAATAATGGTACGTAAAGTGACACCAAATCTGAAAAAAAAATTTGTGCAAAGAAGAATTGAAACGTACCCATTAAAATGTATAGGGTAGCACAGTAGCATAGTGGTTAGCACAATTGCTTCACAGCTCCAGGGTCCCCGATTCGATTCCCGGCTGGGTCACTGTCTGTGCGGAGTGTGCACGTTCTCCCCGTGTCTGCGTGGGTTTCGTTCGGCTGCTCCGGTTTCCTCCCACAGTCCAAAAATGTGCGAGTTAGATGGATTGGCCTTGCTTAATTGTCCTTAGTGTCCAAAAAGGTTAAGTGACGGTTACTGGGTTATGGTGATAGGGTAAATACGTGGGCTTGAGTAGGGTGCTCTTTGTACGGGCCAGTGTAGACTCGATGGGCCGAATGGCCTCCGACTGCACTGTAAATTCTATGAATCTATGAATGTAAACATGTTCAAAAAGAGGAAATAAGGTACGTAACATGCATTAAATGAAGTGAATGTGCTATCGAGAAACAAGAACCCAGGCGCAATGCAATTAAATTAAACAAATTAAGAAGTCAGTGCAACGAAACGAATTGCAACATATTGGAAACACAATACAGGATTATTTTTCATGAAAGCAACGCTGCTCTCAGTGGCACAGTTTGCCAAGGCGATGAAATGGACGCAATTACCAGACAAAGGTTTGCTGCAGTAATAACGTCAGGAGGGAAAACATATTTATCGATCATTAAATGACGTGCGGGTTAGGTGGGTTGACTGTAATAACTTGGTCCTTAGTGTCCAAGAATGTGTTGCTTAGGGTATAGCTTTTTGAGGCAAGGGTGGCTTGGATGGGCGAGTGGATATGGGTGGAGTGATCATTCACAGGGTCGCTGTAGACTCCATGGGCAGAAAGGCCTCCTTTTGCTGCGGAGAGATTCTATTATTCAACTGGCCACTCAAATTCTCATCTCGTTTTTTTGTTCCTTCAGTTCTACTAACTCTGTTTTGAAGTAAAGGCTTCCACGTGCCATGTCCAACTTTTATGTCTTCTTCGTCTCCGGCGAGTATTCTTCAACGAGTATGATTGTCCACCTGAGAAATATTCCATTGTAGATCATTGGCTCTGTGGACCCGGTCATGATTGATGGGCGCGATTCAGGATCCGTATTTTCCATCGCACAATTCCCATGTATTTGCGGGAGGTAGGATTATTACTTGGACTCCAGGATCTGGTACTGCATTCTCAGGCTCCATTTCCGAGCCTCCTCTTGCCGTTTCGTCACCTCCAAGGATTGCATCACTTCAATCAGAAGGCCTCTTTTGACGGAGGGTGTTAAGATGCTTCAGCCTATCGCCCGAATAGAAGTTATGGCCACTTGTCCACGTGTTCACTTAGATTGCAGCTTCAGAGAAGCGTTAAGGAAAATGTAACACATATTGAAATCACATTTTTGGATTGTTTGCCTCCCCGTGTAATTCCCTGTTGGACTTTTGATGTTCAAGGGCAAAGACGTGAAGTTATTTCTGGGAACATCTGGAGGGTGGGGGGCTCGCGAGGATATACTGCCCATGGGCAAAGGTTATATGTCTCCATTTCCGAAAATTTTATTTCGCATTTTGGTGTGAACATTTGAGAAGGAGTGTTAGTGGCTGGATTTGGACAAAGGCTATTTGTCGTTTTCTGACACACTGCAAGTTCAAGCAATATGCAGTTCCAGTGCGTTTGCATCATTTTTTCCAGGTAGATTAGTACTTTTGCTGAGCTGCAAATTGCAAGACCTCTGTGGATCCTAGCGGCATTTATTCAATTGTGCTTCTGAGTGGCAGAATACGCATCATATGCCAGAATTGGCGAAATTATATACATTGAGATGCAGAGATAAGGCTACGGAATCCAACGGACAAAATGGCATATAATATGCCAGAAAGGAGCCTGATAAGCCATACCCGGTTTCGCATGGCCATAAAATACGTGACTGTTTGAAATGATAGATATTTGATCTTTTTTAAAAATGAAGTTGGAGTACCCATTTCATTTTTTCCAATTAAGGCGTAATTTAGCGTGGCCAATCCACCTACCCTGAACATCTTGCGGCCGTGGCGGTGAAAGACACGCGAACATGGTGCGATTGTGAAAACTCCACACGAACACAGGGCCGGGATCGAAACTGGGACCTCGGCGCCGTGAGGCTGCAGTGCTAGCCACTGCATCACCATGCTGCCCTATACACGTTTGATTAATATTGCTGAAACAATTTGGAGAAAATATACTTCTAATGAGCAATGCAATCCAGGGATGGATTATCTTTTTAATATTTGTGATCTTTTTAATACTTTTATCACTGTGACGAATTTTAGAATTCTTGCTTCTTTGGGATGTCATTGTCATCTTGACATATACTTGGAAACAAGCTTAAGTGTGAGAGCTTATGCAGGGCAGCACGGTGGCACTGTGGCTAGCTTTGCTGCCTACGATGCCGAGGACCCGGGTTCGAATCCTGGCCCTGCGTTCCAATCCCGGTCCCGGTTCACTGTCCGTGTGGAGATTGCACATGCTGCCCGTGTCTGCGTGGGTTTCACCCCAACAACCCAAAAATGTGCCAGTTAGGTGGATTGGCCTTAATTGGAAAAAATATTTGGGTACTCTAAATTTACAAGAAGAGAAGTGTGTGAGAGCTGAATAGAAATGGAGCCAGGTTGCCTGGAAATTTCGCATAATCAATAAAGTAGTTGTTGTAGCTCGTGGTACACCTGAAATGGAGCAGCCGGCAGTGTACATATTTAGATAAGAAAAATAATTTTAAACATCACCGCTGGATTTCAAAGGAAACATAGAGAACTGGGAGACTGAACTTATGGGAGGAAAAAATAAGTTGTACAAATACAGCAGCAATCAGCTAATAAAAAGGTTGCTCAATTCAAAGAAAAAAAGATCATAAAGAAATATAAAAACCGCGGAATGAAAGATCGAGCTGTATTAAATGTTAAAAATAAGGCAGTTGTGTATGCCTGGGATATTACTAATATGATGTTGCGTGCTGCAGCCAAGCCTGTGAAAGGTAGTTTGCAACAACCTGAGCAAATAGTCTGTTACGTCTCCACTAAGCGCAGCTGGGTGTAATTTTGTTGTAATCATTATCGAATCCTTGCAGATCTAAACATGAATATGGAATGTTGACATAAACTTTCTCTGGGTGCTTGGCTATTATGGCGTTCTTTCTGATTCTCTTATCAGGATGGATGTTGTAGTGCTCACAAAGAAGCTAATTTAATTCATCAATCTAACATTTATTCACACTGCTTATTAAAGCACAACCACTTACTCCAATAGTAAACAATAATATAGTAATCTACAATCTACACTGTACTAAACCTAGTCTATATCTATATCTGTACCCTACCCTCTCTCACTCCCCTCTCCTGCTCTTTCCCAGACGTATGTGAGTCAGTGCTTTGTTTGTTCAGCGTCTAGCTCCATCTCGTGGGTAATTCTGATATGACATTAACCCTTTGTGTTCTGAACATTTCCCATGATGTCATATCCGCCTTTCTTTGATAAAAATGTTTGAAATTCTTTCGAACTTTTATAACATATATTGTAGAGAATGCTTTCATACAGTTCATGCATAATGTGATATTCCATATTATATAGTAGAGACTAATTCCTTAGTGTTTTATACGTTTAGCTGGTTAGGCCGTTTCCTTGCCCTTTTTGATCATATCAATGCACTTGCAGTGTCATTAGAATAGTCTCTTGTTTGTTCCGTATGTGTATTCTTTGACAACTCTGTTGGTAAGTCAATGTTACAAAACATGGTGTCTGGGTTTGTTATATTTGTCTTTGGTAACTGCAGCAAATTATTCACTTTTAGCAGTGCTCGTCGATTTCTACGAAACATCAGTCCAGCCGCAGTTTGGTCCACATAGGATCGTGGTGCAACCTTATCTTACACCCTTGCAATGTCTGAATAAACCACCATCTCGATTTCGTTTCTTGACGACATCTCCTTCTTTCAGTGGCAGTAATTATTTTGCGTGCCTGTCATAGTATCTTTTTCGCTTGCTTTACTGTTGCTTTATTTTTCCATGTGTTAACTGCTCAGCCATGTTGGAATTGTGATGGCATGCACCGTTGAACTACTGTTCCTTCCCATGAGCATCTGGGCAGGCGAAACCCCTGACGAGAAAGGAGTACCTTTGTAGCTTCACATCGCTCGCAAATGATCCGTTTTGTCATCAAGTGCCTTTTTTAACAGCTGTTTTACTATTCTGGCTCCTTTCACGGCTTTGACATTGGATTGGGGCCGAAACGGACAAGAGCTGACGTGTTGGAAGTTGTATCCTTCTGCAAATGACAACCATTCCCAACTACTCAAACAGGATCCTTTTTCCGTCACGACTTTTAATGGAATTCCGTGTCGAGCAAATACAGACTTTGCGGCTCTTTTACCCGAGTGAACAGTCGAATCTGACAATGTTATGACTTCAGGATAATTGGAATAGTAATGAGTAATTATTAAATAATCATTCCCTCTGAAGTAGAACAGATCCAGCTTAACCGTTACCCATGGTTTTATGACGACACACTTCCAACTAATGTTTTCTTTACACTGGGCTGGTTGATGTGCTTGACAGATACTACACTCTTTTACGTAGTTGTGAATATACTGGACAATATACTCATTGCCTGGCCCGTCTTCGACACATCTCTGTCTCTTGATGACCTTCATATATATTTTCCAGAATACTTCTCTGTCGGCAGTAGGGTATTCTAATTCTGTCTCCTTTCAACAGTAATCCGTCTATAACATTCAGGTCATACGCGATACTTTGAACCCTGTTACAGCTGCCATTGGGCCGTCCGTCACTTCGTTTTAATTATCACCGTTGAAGTATCGTGTTATTTTCAGTTTCATCCCGTATTAAACGAAGCTTTACATCAGACACAGGTAAAATGTCTGCGATAAATGTGCCATGTGCTTCCGCATTGAGTACCACATCCGATTCTTTCTCATCATTGTAGCTTGTAGCTCTTGAAAATGCATCTGCTACAGCTAGTTTTTTGCCCTCAGCTTCATGCTGAGCTGTGTTGGCACTCTGATTCATTTTGATTTAATTTATTGCATGCACCTACCCCAATTATTATGAATTAGTATCATTCACAATTTCAAAGTCCAATGGCATACAGATGTCACTATTCTGTACCGTGTTGCAGCAGGAACCTTTGGCAACTATTCCGTTCCCGTTTTCGTCTGTCAATCTAAAGTTTGATTTTATAATTCTTGGAATCCTCTTCACCTGTTTTAGTTCTGTCTCCGTGGTTAGATTTGCATATGCCCTTGAATCCAGCTTCAATGGAACGTCAGACACATTAATATTAAGTCTCACAGTCCATTCTTGAATTAAGTCAGAGATTTGAATTATTGTTCTATCATCAGTGTGCAGTGTCTCCACTCTGGTTATCCTATCTATCATGAGGTTACCCTGCAGAATAATCTAAGACGAAACATTTTTGAAAATTATTTTTCAAAATCTAGAGTACCCAATTGATTTCTTCCAAATAAGGGGCAATTTACCATGGTCGATCCACCGACCCTGCACATCTTTGAGTTGTGGGGGCGATACCCACGCAAACACGGGGAGACTGTGCAAACGCCACACGGACAGTGACCCAGAGCCGGAATCGTACCTGGTACTTCGGCACCATGAACAATAGTGCTAACGACTGCACCACCGTGCTGCAGGAATCATTTTTAAAAGATAATTGTTTTCCTTCCTGTCCTTCATTGTCTATACTCCGTATCTTTTTGTATGTATGGAACATTTTTTTTAGAGTTGATTCCCAGTATCGCTGAAGAAAAACGGCATTATGAACTTGTTGCATTGCGAATATTTTTTTATTTTTGCAAAACAAGTCTTTCTCCCGTGGGCTTTGCACAGCGTGTGTACGCCACCACCTGAGTACGGCACTTTCAAAATGGCCACCGTCAGTGACTCGCTGTCATCTGAACTGCGCCACAGAGTTAATGGCGTCGGCCACGTTTCCCGAGTTCACGCCTTTCTCTTTTGCCATGAACTCGGCATATTCGTTTGTGGATTGCTCACTGGCCTTGCAAAGATTTATTATTTCTGACGGAAAGAACAGGCTTCTCAGTAATCATTTTCGCAATCGCTCATCATAAATACCAAACACAACATCAAATCCGCAAGGGTCGACAAATTACAGGATTGCTCTGTCAGAATTCAATCAGTTGTAAACGAATCTATCGATTCTCTTTTCAGCTACAACCTTTTTCTGAACATGTAGCGCTCGAACGTTTCATTGCCCTACGATTTGCAATGAACATCAAATTTGTCCACGACCCATTCAATACTTTCTTATGCCCACTGCCTGTGAATTCAAAACATATAAATAATTCTAATGTCCGCGCTGTTGAGAAATTGAGGAGGAGCACGATTTTTCTATGATCAGGAGCTGATTTGAATCCGGGACATATAAAAATCTTCAAAGTGATGTATAAAAATGTTTTTAAATGTTCCTGTTTTCAACAAGTTTACCGGTCATCCTGAGACTTTCTGGCTTTTTCAGGCATTCCATCTTACGATAAGTAGCAAGTTGTTGGTGCTGTCTTCTAGAACTGTGTAGGGGCGTGATTAATCATCTTTTCGACTTCTAACCGAAACTCACTTTCTAAACTCACTGCTTACCTTTAGGAACACATTCCTGGTGCCAGGTGGTGTTCTTTGTGACTGTTACCAGGATGGATGTTGTCGTGGCCACAAAGACCACAGACGCCAAGTTCATGAACTGAGCTAACATTTATTTTGACTACTTATTGAATCTCGGCCACTTTCTCCTGTAGTAAGCAATAATCTATTAATCTGCAATCTATACTCTCCTAACACTTATCTCTACACTCTATCTATAACTTTACTCTACCCTTTCTCACTGCCCTCTCCAGCTCTTCCCCAGACGTCTGTGGCTCAGTGCTTTATATAGTTCTGCATCTAGTTCCATCTCTTGGTTACTTTTGATATGACATTAACCCGTTGTGTTCTGAACATTTCCCATAATGTCACCCAAAATTGTGAAGTTATTTCATCCACTACTGTTTCAGGAAGGATTGAAAATCACGGCTATCTGTGCAAATCTGTTCCTGTACCGGTACATATGATTTATCTTTTTTTCTAAATATTTTCTGAAATATATATACATTTTCCAATAATCACGTGGAAGTCTGCTGTTTCCTTTCCTTGCTTTCATATAGATCTTCAGAATAGATAAAATGTAAAACCGTTGCAGCCACCTATTCAAAATATCCAGCTGGGGATGAGCAGCGTGACCCATGCCACACACCTTGCCATAATATCGCCAATTTGCAAATTGGCACAGACGGTAGCTGCTCAAACTTTGATAAGCAGAGCAAAGAGACTATTATTTTGTCCTCTGTAAAATTGTGTTTCCTTAGACTATTTGGCTTTTAGCTGAAGATAAGCAGCGCGATCTGTGAAGGCACAGTCACACTGTTTGGAAAATGTAAATGAGGAGTCTACGTTTTATAACTGTTTTACATTGAATATCAGTAAATGTCAGATCAGTTAAGGTTAAGAAAGAGTGTGTCGAAACATTAGAATATGAACGTAGCGAGGTTTTAAAGCGGAATGCGGAACTCGCGAATGGAAGGTACTTTCGGAGGCTCATCAGGCCTATCCAAATATATGTGGATAGATTTGGAATAGATAGATAAGAAAGGAACAAGAACGGAGTTGCTAAATTCTGTCGACCAGCAACGCAGATACATGTGCGTAGTAATGATAGTTCAGGCTTCTTAATATTGGACTTGGAAGAAGTATTTGCCGAAAACATGACGATTTAAGCCAGTTGTCACTTTAAACCTTACGACAAGGGTGTGACATTTATGGCAGGGCTTGACGCATGCACATTCTTGCTGTCTTTTGCATTTATTTATTTCAGACATTCAATTCAACAAAGCTGAAACGGAGTCACATGAAGACTGACAGACATAATTGGCAAAACAGCAAGTTGAGGCTCAAAACTCTGACCGTGAATAATTCATGAGTTGACATTAATGCAACGTAAGTGATTCTGGCTGCCCAGAACGTCGACATGGTCTGTTTGGTCATGACAAGGTCGACATGATCTAACTTCTTTGACGGTTGAGAGCTCTATGTTGCAAGTACTTGCACCCTGCCGCAAGAGAGGCATGTCCTCCTCGTCAGAGCGAAATAAAACAATACTTTGCCAAGTAACGATGGTGGATAATTTGGAAATGACATCTGAAGTTGCCCTGATCGAAATTGCCTGAAGCCCAGTTGTCTGTAGCTGCTAATGGTCATGAGATTTGAGGTTGCTCTCTCAGCATGTTTTGAAAATTGCATCCTGTGGAGTTAAATCACAGTTCTTCCTGTCGGCTGTGATTAGCGAAATGAATATTTGTAGACGAGGCGCAAATCCTACAGCATTACTTCGCACTGGATGCTGTCGCCCGCCGACAGATAAGGTTGAGCCTTACGTGTCCAGGCAAGCAGAATCTATTGCATTATACTCCTTACACTTGCGTTGAAGATCGTGTACTGGGTTTGGGGGGTAAGAAACGGAGTAACTCGCAGCACGAGTATAGTGTCTGACCTACTAATTTAGCCGTACATTCATACGGCTATTTATCCTGTACAGTTTAGGGTCAACGATGACCCTCTGGATGTTTTATTCGTTTGGGATGGTGAGATATTGCCTCATGATTTACTTTCATCTTTCATCCAGGGACCATGTTGGTGTGCATAAGGAGTGTCATTTGGGATTCATATTTATTGCTTTCCTGATATACTCCCATAGAAATGAAAAACGGTTTAGCGGGCAAGTCAGAATCAAATAATGCATTTTTGTGGATTATTGTACGGTAGTATGCATCCGTTGTCGGTCGTTGATTGCAGCACAGTTCACAATAACAGACAGCAGCGACTCAAAGGATCAAAGGCCCAGATTCATTTTTTAGTTCAATTTGTAAATCATATGCATAATGCATATTGCACAGTTTATATATAGGCATAGACTGTGCAAAACATTGAGAAATCCTTTGGAGATCTGCCTTCCTATTTCATGAGATGAGCTGATGTCAAAGGTTTTATGACAACTGTTCTCCAAGCACTTTGACAACGTTAACAACATTTTTTTATTCATTAATGGAATGTGGGCGTCGCAGATGGAACAGGATTGACCTTCCATCCTTGAGGGTCTGTGTATCTGGAGTCACATTAGGTAAGGCCCAACCAGGTATGGACTGCAGATTTCCGTCCCTAAAGGACATTAGATGGTTTTACGACAATCGACAGGCGTCATGCCGTTACACATTTAATTCAAGACACTTATTGAATTCAAATTTCACCATATGCTGTTCTTGGACTTGAACCTGGGTCTCCAGAGCATTACTCTAGACCAGTCGTTTACTATTGGAGTACCCTGCACTATTGCAGTATCGCCACCCTGTAAAATTCTGAACTGCGGCCCCAGCAAAAATTTAAGTCGCATTCCCTTATTTACGAGCCAAATGCTCTCAACACTCAGCAATGGAACAAACTTAGATAATGGTTTTTTAGAAAGATACACTGATGCCGCACAGATTTTATCAAAATAATTATTGGCTGCTCATGTGGCATATTGAAATAATCCATTGAAACAAAATTACTCGCGTCATAAAAAAACAAGGGCGGAATTCTTCATTGGCCGACCGCGAAATCAGGAAAGCCGATTTGGCAGAGATTCAAATACGCCGCCAAAAACTCGCTGGGGGGGGGGGGGGGGGGCGATTTGACGCCTGATGGCAATTGTCCAACACCTGGACAAATGCGTCAATGCGTACCAGAACTTACATACATTGGACACCGTTTGCATGTCATCGGTGGCCCCGATCCGATATTCACAGGGGCGTCCGCGATTGTCCTCCTCCGATGGGCCGACTTCCCGATGGTGTAGTTTTCCTGTGCTTCGAGGAATCGTGAAACCAGCATGGTGGCTGATGAGTGACGGAGAACGGAGGTAGGACCAGGAGAGGAGCATCTACGGGCTGCGGGGCAGGCGACTGGCCGTGTTGGATGTGTTGGGTGTGGCACTGCCTGTGCGGGGAGGGGGGGGGGGTTGGAATGGAGGAACAGGCCAAGTGGCTGCGGTGACCCCCCACGGGACTCAAGCGGTATCTAGCCACGGGATGACATTACAGGGGCCCTCTTGATGTGCACCCACAGACCAACCACCAAATCGGTGCCCAATCATCTACCCACACACCCCACCATCCGACCAGCCGACATACCGTCCCCTTCCACCCGCGGCAACACCCCCTCCTCCCGGCCGCAACCCACCGCCGGTTCACCCAGGGCAACACCCACAGACGCTCCTGGTGAGGACAGTGCCTGCAAACTGTACGCCAGGCACCTGGGACGGGCACCAGGGATGGGTGAACCTCACGGTTCCCGGCATCGACGGGGCCAGCGGTGGCGGGATGGGGGGAGGAGGGGAGGAAAGGGCAGAGCTCGCTATGCCAATCGGATAACCATCTATCCCGGTCAATATAATTGGGTGCGGGTTTACTCATCTGGCTAATATGTGGGCCTTTCACCCACTGCACAGTCTCGAGATTGTAATACAATCGAACTTCGTGTTGCTTGCCGCAGCCGTGGGGGATTCCCCGCAGCTGGACAAGCAGGCGCTGCTTGAGAAGGAGGTGGAAGCTGCAGCAGAGCAAGGTGCAGCAGATGAGCATGCCGCTGAGAGTCACATGTGGCAGGCACCCAGGTTGGAGAGGCGTCTGCCGAACAGGGCGAGGATGAGGTGCCAAAGATAGGCCTCATGAGGCGTCGCCTGTACCAGCACCACCTATCATTCGAGGACCTGCTGGACCGGGCATGCCGTCAAAGATTCCGGCGGAGCAGAGAGACAGTGCTACACATCACACACCTCGCACCATGGGGTTATGGGGGAGGACACTCGCTCTCGGTGGCCTTCAAGGTGACTGTCGCCCTTAATCTCAGGATTGTTACCAGTGCCACGAGCTGGTCAGAGGAGGAATGTCACGATAGATAGGATGAATGAGTGGCTCAAGAGATGGTGCAAGAGGGAGGGATTCAAATTCCTGGGGCATTGAAACCGGTTCTGGGGGAAGTGGGACCAGTACAAACCGGACGACGTGCACCTGGGCAGGACTAGAACCTATGTCCTTGGGGGGGGTGTTTGCTATAGCTGTTGGGGAGGGTTTAAACTAATGTGTCAGGGGGTGGGAACCGATGCAGGAAGTTGGAAGGGAGTAAAACAGGGACAGAAACAAAAGGCAGTAAGGGGGAAAGTGTAAGGCAGAGAAGCCATAGTCATAGTCAGAGAAGCCAAAATCATAAAGGGCGACAGTACAAGGTATAGTAACTGAGGGGAGCTCAGTGAATAGGCCCAGTAATACTGGAAGGAATAAAACGGGAAGGAAACACATTAATGGTAAGCGACGCGGCAGGTTGCTACATGAAGATATGGGTTCAACGACGATGAAAATTAGGAGAAAAGTTAAGAGGAAATATAACTTAGGAGAGGTTACTGATCGAGGTGTTAAGATTCAAAACAGAGGTAAGAAAGCCAACATAAGTGTACTTTACCTGAATGCTCGTAGTATTGGGAATAAGGTAAACGAGTTGATGGCGCTAGTCATCGTGAATGACAATGATTTAGTGAACATTACTGAAACATGGTTAAAGGATGGTCATGACTGGGAGTTAAATATCCGAGGGTATCAAACTATTCGGAAGGACAGAGTGGACGGTAAGTGAGGTGGTGTAGCTCTGTTATTTAAGAATGACATCCTGGGAATAGCAAGGGATGACATCGGTGCTATGGAGGATAAGGTTGAATCCATTTGGGTGGAAATCAGGAACAGTAAGGCGAAAAAGTCACTGATAGGAGTAGTCTATAGGCCACCAAATAGTAAAAGTATGGTGGTGTATGCACTAAACAAATAAATAACGGACGCATTTAGAAATGGTACAGCTTATCATGGCGGGGGGGGGGGGGGTTGATCTACATGTCGATTGGTTTAACCATTGTTTGCAGCAAACTACTCAGCCTTCAGAACAGCGACCACGTCACCACACAACCCTGCCATGGCAATCTCTGCAAGAAATGCCAGATCATCGACATGGATACCACCATTACACGTGAGAACACCATTCACCAGGTACGCGGTACATACTCGTGCGACTCGGCCAACGTTGTTTACCTCATACCCTGCAGGAAATGATGTCCCGCAGGGTGGTACATTGGCGAGACCATGCAGATGCTGCGACAACAAATGAACGGGCATCGCGCGTCAATGACCAGGCAGAAATGTTCCCTTCCAGTCAGGAAACACTTCAGCAGTCAAGGGCATTCAGCCTCTGATCTCCGGGTAAGCTTCTCCAAGGCAGCCTTCATGATGCACGACAACGCAGAATCGGCGAGCAGAAACGTATTGCCAAGTGCCGCACACATGAGTGCGGCCTCAATCGGGACCTGGGATTCATGTCACATTACATTCAACCCCCACCATCTGGCCAGTGCTTGCGAAAACCGACCAACTGTCTTGGCTTGAGACAATTCACACTTCTTTAACCTGGGGTTACCCCTATCTCTGGATCTGTAAAGACTTAAATACCTGCAAATGCTCGCATTCAAAGCATTGCCTTGCATCTTTGAATTTGTCTATATATCTGTTTCTGGAACATACCTCTTCATTCACCTGAGGAAGGAACAGTGCTCCGAAAGCTAGTGTTTGAAACATACCTGCTGGACTTTAATCTGGTGTTGTAAGACTTCTTACTGTGTGGAGAACACGCCACACACCGACTGGATTGCCTTCTCCTTGGCGACAAGTTTTATCCGCTGCAGTCGTGGCTGCTGTCACCTATGCGGAGGCCACAGAGAGGCAGAGATTCGCTGCAATGCCACTCACGCAACGACCAGGGGTGTAAACAAGCCGTGCTTCAGCCACCTGAAGAAGCGGTTCAAGTAGGGCAGCCCGGTAGCACAAGTGGCTAGCACTGTGGCATCACAGCGCCAGGATCCCAGGTTCGATTACCCGCTGGGACACTGTCTGTGCGGGGTCTGCACGTTCTCCCTGTCTGAGTGGGTTTCCTCCCGGTGCTCCGGCTTCCTCACAGTGTCCAAAAATGTGCAGGTTAGGTGGAATGGCAATGCTAAATTGCCCTTTGTGTCCAAAAAGGTTGGGAGGGGTTATTGGGTTATGGTGATACGGTGGAAAGGAGGGCATAAGTGGGTCGGTGCCGACTCGATGGGCTGACTGGCCTCCTTCTGCACTGTATGTTATGTAAAAAAGTACATGGAATGCTCTGGAGGAGCCCTCCATGGAGATTCTCAAAGCATCGCGCTCATTGAGGGGCCCCACTACGTCCTCCACACCATCGACAATTGAGGGTCGATGTGTTATTTTAGGGGTGCGAAAGGCCAGGCCTCCTCCGACGAGGAGGATGCGAGCGTGGATTAGCGTGGGTATGACATCTAGCACTGGAGGCTGCATGCCATTTGCATCGCGGTCAACGCGCACGGGACGCTCTGATCACCTACAGGTTCACCGACGGGTTTGGCGGGAGACTAGCCAGTGGTATGGATACCGCATCCCAACCCCATACTCCCTCACTCCAGCGTCCCCGCCCCCCCCCCCCCCCCCCACCCAACGCTCGCCCCTCCACATGCCACTTGGAACTCCCTCTGTGATACATATGTGTCACACTACGGGGCGGGGACCTAGGTTTGCAGCAACGCCGCGTCTGCTCCATTGGATGGAGATTCATGACAATCCACTCAGCGATGAGTTCTTCTGATCCATAGCATATAACAACGTGGCCAGCCCAGACCAAAGCGACACTCATAACCATCAGACAGAGAACTGAGGCAGATTGTAGAAGTTGTGAAGGGTGTTTATCGTGAACAAATATAGACAGGTGTGTGCCCTCGCCCCCATGGACAGCATGGTAGCACATGTGGATAGCAATGCGGCTTCACAGCGCCAGGGTCCCTGGTTCGATTCCCCGCTGGGTCACTGTCTCTGCGGAGTCTGCCTGGGTTTTCTGCGGGTGCTCCGGTTTCCTATCACAGTCCAAAGCCGTGCAGGTTAAATGGATTGGCCATGATAAATTACCATGAGTCACGTAAAAGGTTTGGAGGGGTTATTGGGTTACGGGGATCGGGTGGAAGTGAGGGCTTAAGTTGGTCGGTGCAAACCCGATGGGCCGAATGGCCTCCTTCTGCACTGTATGTTCTATGTTCTATATATTACTGAACTGTGTCCAGCATCCGTGCCAACTTAACGTGTGTGTACATTTCTAGCTTCATGGGCTCTTACACTAAGTCCAGACTGATAGCTTGCCGGTACAGCAGGTGCGGGGGCAGCCTGCTGTGATTTCCACCATGCAACAATGGTCCACTTTGGAGGGTGTATTCTGGGGCGACTGACTCGCATGGGCCCGGCTACTGCTCCTGAGTTCCAGGTGGCCTGGTACCGCCCTGTGCTGCCCGCTGCCCACCATGCGTGCCTGGTCCAGAAGGGGGGAGTCCGACGTGCTGCGGTGTTCTGACACCTCCCCTGCGATAGTTACCGGCATAGGCCCCAACCTCACCTCCTCCCTCGGATTATCCGCTGGCATCCGGGCTTCTCTATTGGGCTAGGGTGCGAGCGGAGCCTTCACATGAGGCCACTCCCCCCCCCCCACCCGCCACCTGGCGCTGCCAGTCCTGGCGGCCCGCTCTGGTCTCGACGAGGGTCTGCATGGTCGCAGTGATGGAGCTCATAGAGTGGACTATCGCCATCTGGGACTGCACCACATCATGCGACGACTCTGCCACCACCTTGCGGGCTTGTGCCATATCAGCCAGTGACAGGCCCACATCCCTCTGGGTCTGGGTCACCTGCCACTCGGACAGGGCAACCTTCTCTGGGACTGGGTCACGGCACCCAACGTCTGCGCAATTCTGGCCAGCGCCTGGGCTATGCCGCCGACGTTCCGACCCAAGACCTGCTGTGACTGGACAATGCTGACTAGTGCCGCTGCAATGTACAGGTGTCTCTGGCTGATGGCTGCCTGTGAGAGGGCAGCGTGGTCCCAGGCCTCATCCACTGCATGCACAGATTGCCACAGGCCTTGCAGACGTTGATTCACAGCCTAAGCCGTCGCCTCAATTGCGGCTACAACCCTTGCAGTGACTGCCTGGTTGGCAGGCATGACCGGCACCACCCCCTGCTTCTTCACGCAGATGGATTCCTCTAACTACGCCTGCAGCTACTCGATGCCCGCCATCATCCCCTGTTGTGGTCCCTGGGTCTCTGACTGCACCTGCACTCTGGCTGGGACTGGATGTTACAGAAGCCCTGTACCCAACTACATGGCAGCTCGTTCCTGGGTCCAGCCTGCCGTCCGACTTTCCGGCCGCTCAGCTGATCCTATATCCACCTGCTGTTCTGAATACGATGTGTGGTGCGCACCGGGTAGTGTCACAGGAGCCTCCTCACGAATGTGCCAAATCGAGCTGAGCCTGTCGAGGATGGTGGAGCGTGCAGGAGACAGCTGTGAGGGAAAGACCGTGTCGTTCTCCGGCCCGAGCTCCGAGGTGTCCTGAATCTTGTATTGAGGGTACGTGTTCGGGCTGCTCTCTAGGTCAGTGCTCGGCTGCCTTGAGGACACCTGGCTCTGGGTGGGGGGCTCTAGTTGGACCCGTCCCATCTCCGGCAGGTCGTGTAAAACGCAAGTCGTTATGTATGATTAGACAGCATATCGGGGCTGGCGTGGGATGGCGGAGTTGCAGGGGGTGGGAAGGGGCTGGGGTGTGTGGAGTGCGTGTTGAGGAGGTTGCAGGTTGAGCGGTGTGGGGCTTTGGAGAGGGAGCTGGTGTGCAGGTTGAGAATGGTGGGAGTGTGTAGGGTGAGGATGTGGGTGGGTATGGGTGAGGGGTGTGTGGGGTAAGTGGGGTATCCGCACATGTGTTATGGGGACCCGCAATTAGGCATGGTCTCACTTCCTCGCCAACCGCTGAACTCCGCCTCTGCGACCTCAATTTCCTCCGGGCCACTGACTCCTTCCAGTACCCTCTGCTCGGGCATGGTGAAGTGGTCCCCTCTGGTCTTCTCCTGCTCCAGTGATTGTGCGCGGCCTTCTCCTGGGCCGGGTGGGGTGGGCAAGGAAATACAAACAGCAAAATCGTTAAACGGGCTGTCGCATCAAGTGAAGGGGTTGGGTGGAAGATAGCCTCAGTTGCCAGAGTACCCGGCCATGGTGGTTGGCATGGATGCTCGCATGTGGGGCAGGGTGGGGGTTCAGCCGACCCCCAGAGAGGAGGGTCCGCTTTATCGGTGTGTGTGTGGGGGGGGGGGGGGCGGTGGGGGTGGAGTGGGGGGGCACGATTAATACCAGGAACAAGGAGCTGCCGACTCACCCCGTCGCTCTGAGGAGGTCGTGGAGTTTCTTACAGCACTGCATGCTGGTCCGGACGATGTTGCTTGACATTGTCTCTGACACCTGCGCCCAGGCACGCCGAACAGCGACACCTGGCGGTGTCTTTCCTGGTCGGGGTTCATGTTCATACCTCTGTCCTCCACGGCGTCCATGAGGGTGTCCAACTCAGCGTCTCTGAACCGTGACGCTGACCTCCTTCCAGCCGCCTTGTTGACTGGGACGGTGTGTGTGTGTGTGTGGGGGGGGGGGGGGGGGTGGATAGTTTCGGTGCTGCTGCGCGTGTAAGCCTCATGTGCGCCAATGATAGACCCGGCGAATCCGGCACCGTTTGAAATGGATTTGGTTGATTTCCACGTGGCCATGGTGCTACCCATTTCAAGTAGCTGAATGGGTCCAGGCGTTACGCTATTTTTTTCTGTCGGAAAGCGTCACTGTTCCCATGCCGGCATTGACACTTAGTCCCAAAATCGTAGAAACCTGCCTTTAATCTCAGAAATGGAGAATCCCGCCCCGTGCATTGGAGACCACCTTTTATTCCATAGAACTTCATTGTGGCCGTTTCCAAAGCACACACCACGGCAATAATATTTTTGTCAAATTTTATATTTAAAACATTTTTTACGATTCATTGGAAAAATCAAGGCACTATTGAAGATCGGTGATGGACCACCAATGATATTTAAAAATCGATCTAATTTCACTGGGTGTTGGACTGAAAGAGTCATGAATTTCCACTGCGCTGATCTATAAAGGAATATAATCAGACAGGTAAGATCTACAAAAACAAAACCTCCAATAACGGATAAGAATGCTTCAACAGATAGGTGGAGAACATGGAATTGAACTGATGCTACATAAATGTTAACAAGATATTCAGCGGGGGTTCACTGACAAAGATGCAAAATTTCTGACCTCCTCATTGTCAATAGCAAAAGAATAACGCCGTCAGAGAGAGAGATCTAAAGGCACATTCATTGCCTCTTCATTTAAACTACCGGTCATTAAATACGCTGATGCATGTTAGTTATATCTTTCGCAGCATTTTAATGCGTTGAGGTTTTTGGCTGCAATCGACAGTGGATAAGCCGAAAACAACCTCGGACGGATGTATTGTGTTTCATAGATTTTAGTTGATGTGCACGACAAGGTGTGTTCTGAGTACTGCCGTAGGAAATGTTTTCTTTCTAAACAAATTTGTACCTTTAAATATAAGTTAATGAGCAGGTGAAGCATAGTATACTAAAGAGGAATTTAAAGATCTTTTTAATTAAAACTGCTTTTAGATTAAACCAGTACAGCTTTGATTTTATAGGCATTAGCTATTCTTAGAGAAGTATATTTTTCTTTGCCAATTCTGGAAAGATCAACTTAATGCTGAAATGGTTAATGTTTCCTACAGAACCTTTGGGGGCGGGGACTGGACGGAGGAATTCGAATGATGCCTTTTGAGTCTTTTCACGTAATCAAAAACTTATTTTGTCCAATTACTTTTATTTACGGTGGTGTCTTTCAGTTGTCTTACTGATTTGGACTCCCTTATCTCTCTTATTTAAGGAGTTCACCTTCTTTCTCGCTCCGCATGTGTTTACCGAGGCTTCGGGTGGACCTATTGTTCAATTTTTAATCACGAGGGCAACTTTGTTCTTCTCATGCAGCTATCGTCAATTTATTAATAAAGATATCTCATCCTAGCATGCGTGACCTGCTGGTAAAGTAAGGCTGCCGAGAGCTTTACTCCCTTTCAGCTGAGGTGCGCTAAGGCTATCCCCCTCACAGCTGAGGGAGTGATTTCGAGTGTACATCGGTTCAATTTCCGTTAAAGTAGGAAATCTGCACGACGACGCCACTTTGGCGAGGAAATTACAAGGCAGTTTACGCCAAAGGTCTTTTAATCAGGCATGAATTCATGGGAGGATGGATAGACTCAATTCATTCCAAAATGCTCTCCCGTTCAGAGTTAAAAACATATATTTATATCATGCAGTAAACAGTATCTGAGACAAAACACGGCTTCAGATTGGAGAGAGAGAGAGAAAAAAACAGCAGCCCGAGCAAAGTTTGAATGACAAACCTTGGGAAATAAGCTGTCGCTTTCCTAAGCAATAAAATTTCATGTTGTCAGCACAACAATGTGCAACTGTACATTGTTTCCATTGTATGACCTCCTGACCATCTGACTATTGCATACAGAACTCTTGGCTGAAATAAAGCTAAAAATCCATCATGCTTTGCCAAGTGCCTATTCTCATCAAATATAGTCAAACAGCTAGTTAAAATGAATACCCTTAAGCAGGCAACTAATCCTCACACTACTGTCCCTTCTACAGCAGTTAAGACGAGGCAGTCATTCGTGTTAAATCTGTATTTCGAGACCTGAAGTACCACGTGAATAAGTGCTGTGGCCCAACATTTTAAAATCCATGTCAATAAATTTGATGGACCTAAAATATGTTGGACCAATCTGCCAATGATGACAACTAAAGGAGACTAAGTTGGCAAGCGGCTTTCTAGTCTCCAACGCTTGTTCGATATGCTAAATGAGTAGGAAAAGTAAGACGTTTTTGATAACGTCCACTTTCCGAGGGAGATTATCAACGCAACACTTCAATATAAATGAAGATTAATGTCAACACTCGTTGGAGCCATGTTATGTGGCTGTGCTGGCATGATCAGCGATATTCGGTGACCTGGCCGTACGGTAGCACATAGGCGGCACGGTGTGGCAGTGGCTAGCACTGTTGCTTCACAGCACATGGGGCCCTGGTCCGATTCCAGGTTTTCATCACTGTTAGTGCGGGGTCTGCACTGGGCGCTCTGCTTTACTTCGAAACGCCCCGAATGCGTGCTGTAAGGTGAATTGGACATTCTAAATTCTCTCTCAGTTTACCCGAGCATGCACAGAAGTGAGGCGACAGAGGGTATTTACACAGTAACTTCATTGCAGTGTTAATTTAATACTACTTGTGACACTAATAAAGATTATTGTTATTAAATCACAAAACTTGAGGATGAAGTTACTGCAAGTGATCAGCAAAACAAGTAGATTATCTGCTTATATTTAAAATGGAATGGAACTTAAAAAATATATATTTATGCTCCATTTTCACATTTTCTTCAGAATTTACACCCCAGCAACCAACAGAAAACGATAACGAATACAATGTCAATCCCCTTATTAACAGCAACGATCCCATCCTCCCAGCACCCAAAACAACGGCCCAGCTGACAATATACGCATCAAATGAAGCAAAAGCTCCCAAGGTGGAAAAAAAAAGGAAAAAAAGAAAAGGAATCAGGAATCGCCGATGGTCACCATTGACAAATATAGTCCACTCCCCAACATCCCCGCCCCCCCACCCCTAATATTCAACGCCACCCAATCCCCGAAAGAATACTGTGAATGACACCCAAGAATTGTTGACACCCCCATCCCCCTCCCAGACTCCTCCCCTCCACTTGCACTTGTAATCTCCTCCCCGCAACGTCGGTCCCGTTCCCCAACTTTTCACCCCGGCTAGACACACCGAAACCTGTTCCACCGGCTCCGATGGCCACAGCCCGTCCCCCCACCTCACTCCCGTTCATTGGCCAGCTTAAACCGGCCAGCGTGGAGGCCCGTGCTCGGGTCTCCTTCCCCCTTGTCCGATCCCAGGAAAGCAAGAAATTCCCTTTCGCTCACAACCTCAGCATTAACACCCATGCACCAAAGAACCATTTATGGAAATGAAAGTCCTAACTCTTCCCTTGTCCAAATATATAGAACGGCGACTCATTTAGTACATAGACCAACACGCAGTGAAAAAAATAAAATTACATGAGGATATATCGGTACACGACCCGCTCTCAGTCTTATTTCTCAATTCTTTCACTGTCGTTCTGCCTTGGCAAACTCCTCCGCAGCTTCCTCCGTCCCAAAATAAAAGCCTGTGGATTTGTAGGTCATCCTCAACGTAGCTGGATATGCCGCACAACACATTGCTGATGTACAGTGCCTTCTTCAACTGGCTGCAGGCAGCCCGCCTCCTCGTCAGCACCACCGTCCAGTCCTGGTATATGCGTATCCCAGCTGCAGCCCACTGCACCACCCTCTTCTGCTTTGCCCAGCACAGGACATTCTCCTTCACGCTATCCCTACGGAAACACACAGTTACTATGCTTGATGGCTCACTCGCCTTTGGTGTAGGCCTCCATGACTGATGAGCCCGATCTAGTTCATATCGGGAGGGATCGTTGCCCTCCCCCAATAGCTTCGCCAGCATCGTGGCAAACTACTCCGTCAGTATCGCGTCTTCCACCCCTTCGGTCAGACACAGAAACCTCAGAATCTGCCGTCTGGATCTCTATTCCAGGCCTTCCATTTTGGTCTCTATCACCTTCCGTAACTCGTTCCCCATCGAAATGAGTTGATTACTGTGCTGCGATAATGCCTCTTCCACTTCCATCAGTGTATCACCTTCCTCCCGCACCTCCGCCGGTGCGCTTGATACCGCTGCCCTCACCGGGGCAATCACCTCCTTTACCAGCACTTTCAAAACCGTCCCCATCTCCTTCTTCACCGTTCCCATGTGCTTTGTGAACTGTATTACAAGTTCCACACCCATCACCTTTTTGTCATTTCTTCAGCTGTGAGCAATGCCGCCTCCCCTGGTGCGCCAACCTCCGCTTTTCTTACAGTTCCTGCACTGACTTTTCCTCTCACCGGCGGACTTTCATTAACCCCCTTTTTCACAGTTGTTTCTTTTCCCATACTTGGACATTTCTCCTAATTGTGCATTCATACATCTTTTTCAGCATCGGTTGCCCCCGGGACCGGACATTAAAACTCCGAAATTTATATTCTCGAGCGGGAGCCCTCCAGTGTCGGACTGCCTCCCGCCCGCCGTCACCGCGAGTCTCCGTGGAATGGTAAATTAATAGGTACTCTATCACAATAATGTGTCGATCTGTAGGCTGTCTATCCACCGACCTTGCTAGGAGTTAAGAGAGCATTCAGATCAGAATTTATCGTGGTTCATAAAATCAGGTGATATAATACATTTTAGAGGAGGTCAGAGGGGGTAATGGAAGGAAGTCACTGTTGGGGTAACGTTGTCATTCCTAACTGCCATGGTGCAGGGGAACATAATATACATCACGATATAATGGCGTGCAAATAAGTTACTAAATGATTGGATTGGACAATGCATTAAAATGAAATAAAATTCATAACAAGTGTTTGACGCCGGGATCCGTTGCAATGAACTGGGGAAATAAAATAAAATGCAACATATGTTCTGTAGTTGCAGAGTTTTAAATAGTTTTGAAAAGAAAATATAAGATGTGTATTCTACCAACGTTTAAATATACTACTGGAAGTCTGCACCAACGTGAGAATATGGAAGGTAATTATAGTTTATAATTTCAAGAAAGTCTTGCAAACATAGAACATAGAACATAGAACATTACAGCGCAGTGCAGGCCCTTCGGCCCTCGATGTTGCGCCGATCTGTGAATCCACTCTAAAACCCATCTACACTATTCCCTTATCGTCCATATGTCTATCCGATGACCATTTGAATGCCCTTAGTGTTAGCGAGTCCACTACTGTGGCAGGCAGGGCATTCCACGTCCTTACTACACACTGAGTAAATAACCTACCTCTGACATCTGTCCTATATCTATCTCCCCTCAATTTAAAGCTATGTCCACTCGTGCTAGACATCACCATTCGAGGAAAAAGGCTCACACAGTCCACCCTATCCAATCCTCTGATCATCCTGTATGCCTCAATTAAGTCACCTCTTAACCTTCTTCTCTCTAACGAAAACAGCCTCAAGGCCCTCAGCCTTACCTCATAAGATCTTCCCTCCATACCAGGCAACATTCTGGTTAATCTCCTCTGCACCCTTTCCAATGTTCCACATCCTTCCTATAATGCGGCAAACAGAATTGCACGCAATACTCCAAATGCGGCCACACCGGAGTTTTGTACAGCTGCAACATGACCTCATGGCTCCGAAACTCAATCCCTCTACCAATAAAAACTAACCCCCTTCTTAACGCATTCTTGACCACCCTCTCAACCTGGGTGGCAACTTTCAGGGATCAATGTACATGGACACCGAGATCTCTCTGCTCATCCACACTGCCAAGAATCTTATCATTATCTCAGTACTCTGTCTTCCTGTTATTCCTTCCAAATGCTACAGCTCACACTTTTCTGCATTAAACACCATTTGCCACATCTCAGCCCAGCGCTGCAGCTTATCTATGTCCCTCTGTAACGTGTAACATCCTTCCGCGCTGTCCACAACTCCACCGACTTTAGTGTCATCTGCAAATTTACTCACCCATCCTTCTACGCCCTCCTCCAGTTCATTTGTATAAATGACAAACAGCAGAGGCCCCAAAACAGATGCTTGTGGTACACCACTAGTAACTGGGCTCCAGTCTGAACATTTCCCATCCACCACCATCCTTTGTCTTCTTGCAGCTAGCCAATTTCTGATCCAAACTGCTAAATAACCCTGAATCCCATGCCTCTGTATTTTCTGCAGTAGCCTACCGCGGGGAACCTTATCAAACGCTTTACTGAAATCCATATACACCACATCAACTGCTTTACCCTCATCAACCTGTTTGGCTGTTTGGTCACCTTCTCAAAGAACTCAATAAGTTTTGTGAGGCACGACCTACCCTTCACACATCCGTGCTGAGTACCTCAAATCAAATTATTCCTTTCCAGAAGATTATACACCCTAACTCTTATTAACCTTTCCAAGATTTTGTACACAGCAGAGGTAAGGCACACTGGTCTATAGTTATCGGGGTTGTCTCAACTCCCCTTCTTGAACAAGGGGACAACTTGTGCTATCCTCCCGTCTTCTCGCACTATTCCTGCAGACAAAGATGACTTAAAGATCAAAGCCAAAGGCTCAGCAATCTCCTCCCTAGCTCCCCAGAGAATCCTAGGATAAATCCCATCTGGCCCAGAGGACTTATCTATCTTCACACTTTCCAGAATTGCTAACTGTATTCTCTTCGATAACATTGTATTTTTCCTGTGTGAATACTGACGAAAAATATTCATTTATCACCTCTCCTATCTCCTCGGACTGGCCCTACTCTTACCCGAGTAGTTCGTTTATTCCTGACATATCTATATCATGTTTTAGGGTGATCCTTGATCGAACCTGCCAAAGACTTCTCATGTCCCCTCCTGGCTCTTCTTAGCTCTCTCTTTAGGTCCTTCCCAGCAAACGTGTAACTCTCGAACGCCCTAACTGAACCTTCATGTCTCATCTTTACATCAGCCTCCTTCTTCCTCTTGACAAGTGTTTCGACTGCTTTAGTAAACCGCGGTTCCCTTGCTCCACCACTTCCTCCCTGCCTGACAGGTACATACTTATGAAGGAGACGCAGTAGCTGTTCCTTGAACAAGCTCCACATTTCAGTTGTGCCCATCCCGTGCAGTTTTCCTCTCCATACGATGCATCCTAAGTTTTGTCTCATCGCATCATAATTGCCTTTCCCCAGATATAACTCTTGCCCTGCGGTCTATACCTATCCCTTTCCGTCACGAAAGTAAACTTAATCGAATGGTGGTCACTATCACCAAAGTGCTCACCTACCTCCAAATCTAACACCTGTCCTGGTTCATTGCCCAGTACCAAATCCAATATTGCCTTGCCTCTCGTTGGCCTATCTACATACTGTGTCAGGAAACACACCTGCACGCATTGGATAAAAACAGACCCATCGAAGGTACTCGAACTATAGCGTTTCCAGTCAATATTTGGAAAGTTAAAGTCTCCCATAATAACTACCCTGTTACTTTCGCTCTTATCCAGAATCATCTTCGCCATCCTTTCCTCTACATCCCTAGAAATATTTGGGGGCCTATAGAAAACTCCCAACAGGGTGACCTCTCCTTTCCTGTTTATAACCTCAGCCCATACTACCTCGGAAGAAGAGTCCCCATCTAGCATCCTCTCCGCCACCGTAATACTGTTCTTGACTAGCAGCGCCACACCACCCCCTCTTTTGCCTCCTTCTCTGAGCTTACTAAAACACCTAAACCCCGGAACCTGCAACATCCATTCCTTAAACTGAATCGAATTGTGGTCACTATCACCAAAGTGCTCACCTACCTCCAAATCTCTCGTTGGCCTATCTACATACTGTGTCGGGAAATCCTCCTGCACACATTGGACAAAAACAGACCCATCTAAAGTGCTCGAAGTATAGCATTTCCAGTCAATATTTGGAAAGTTAATGCCCCCCATAAGAACTACCCTGTTGCTTTCGCTCCTATCCAGAATCGTCTTTGCAATCCTTTCCTCTACAGCTCTGGAACTTTTCGTAGGCCTATAGAAAACCCCTAACAGGGTGACCTCTCCTTTTCTGTTTGTAACCTCAGCCCATACTACCTCAGTAGACGAGTCCTCATGAAACGTCCTTTCTGCCACCGAAATACTGTCCTTGACTAACAATGCCACCCTCTCCCTATTTTACCGCCTTCCCTGAGCTTACTGAAGTACCTAAACACCGGCACCTGCAACAACCATTCCTATCCATGCTCTACCCATGTCTCCGAAATGGCCACAACGTCGAAGTCCCAGGTACCAACCCATGCCGCACGTGCACTCACCTTATTCCGGATGCTCCTGGCATTGCGGAAATCACACTTTAAACCACCTTCCTGCCTGCCGGTATCCTCCTGTAACATTAAAACCTTACTCATGACCTCACTACTTTCAATTTCCTGTATACTGGAGCTACAATTCAGGTTCCCAATGCCCTGCTGAACTAGTTTAAACTTTCCCCAAGAGCACTAGCAACCCCCCCCCCTTCTCCACCCCCTCCCCCCCCCCACTCCCCCAGGATATTAGTACCCCTCTGGTCCAGATGTAGCCCATCCTGTTTGTAGAGGTCTCACCGACCCCAGAATTAGCCCCGATTATCCAGAAATCTGAAACCCTCCCTCCTGCACCATCCCTGCAGCCACGTGTTCAACTCCTCCCTCTCCCTATTCCCCGTCTCGCTGTCACGTGGCACGGGTAACAACCCAGAAATACTAACTCTGTTTGTCCTAGATCTAAGTTTCCACCCTAGCTCCCTGAATTCCTGCCTTACATCCCTATCCCCTTTCCTACCTACGTCGTTTGTACCTATGTGGACCACGACTTTGGGCTGTTCCCCCTCCCCCTTAAGCATCCCGAAAACACGATCCGAAACATCACGCACCCTTGCACCTGGGAAGCAACATACCAACCGCGAGTCTCTCTCATTCCCACAGAATCTCCTATCTATCCCCCTAACGATGGAGTCTCCAATGACTATTGCTCTACTCCTCTCCCCCCCCCTTTCCCTTCTGAGCAAAAGGGACAGACTCTTTGCCAGAGACATGTACACCATGGCTTACCCCTGGTATGTCCCCTCCTCCCCAACAGTATCCAAAGCGGTATGCTTGTTACTAAGGGGAACGACCACAGGGGATCCCTGGACTGACTGCTTCCCCCAGCCCCTCTCACCGTAACCCATCTATCTGTATTCGTCGGAGTAACTACATCCCTGAAGCTTCTATCTACGACCATCTCTGCCTCCCGAATGAGCCGAAGTTCATCCAGCTCCAGCTCAAGTTCCCTAATGCGGCTCCTGAGGAGCTGGAGATGGGTGCACTTCCCACAGAAGCAATCAGCAGGGACACCGACGGGGCCCTCTCCTCAAAAATTCTGCAGGAGGAACATTGCACTACCTTCCCTGCCAACCCCTCTAGACATAAAAAGAAAAAGAAAGAAAGAGCTGACCTGTTATTCACTCCCCTTCTCAGCAAGCACTCACTCAGCAACCTCTGCGCCCCGCACGATAACACCTGAGGGAAAATAAAATAAAAACTACTTACCAGTCACCAGCCGGTCCATTACCTGCAGGCTGTGACGTCACGATTCAACTTCTTTCGACTTCTACCTGCCCTCGAGCCTTCCTCTTGATCTTAACAGCGGTTGTATTTTTTTGTTTTGAGGAGGGGGTAGGGCGGGAAACACTGAAGAAGTGTTTCGGTTTTAAGTGCCACTTGACAACAGCTTCTCCACAAACCACCTTCAAGTTAGGGTGAGCACACGGACGTATGCAAATCTCTCCCGCAACAGCCAATCAGCAGCTCCGCTCTCGAGCCCTCTGTTGGATGCTTGTCTTCACTTGAACAGCTAGGATCTCTTGCTGAGGTACACCTTCAAGTTAGGGTGAGCACACGGAACTATGCACATTTCACCCGCAACTGCCAATCAGCAGCCCCGCTCTACTGCCCTCTGCAAAGTTCTGAAAAGCTGCGAAAGTGAAGAAAATTGGTAACCTTCAGAAACCAACAAACGGATATAAAATAGGGGGAAATGCATTATATTGAGGAAGTGGTGCAGAAATATATAACAAGTAGACAATGGAATTTTAACCAGTTTTGCCAAAAGGATAGAGTTGGGAAAGGATGTTCTTGTCTCTAAGAAGTGATATAATAATACCAAATATGGCACCGGCGATCATTTTAAACGTTTTCAACAATTGACTGTTGTCTTTCAGTCTGTGTATGTGGAAACTTAAATTAAGTTTCCACATACACAGGGGAACCGGGAAAACTCGAATCCGAAATATATTTAAAACTTACTACGCTGCAAGCAGAAACAATCAAAAGCAAGTAATAGGGTTTAAAATTGGCAGTTCTGCTGATTTATATCTCATAATCTGATAAAAGTGCTTGCAGCTATCTTGGATGTATTACCTTAAATATTGCAATTGCCCCATGTATTCTGGAATTGTCTCAGTGGTCCGGAAAATACAATAACATTGAGAAACATATGCTACACAATTTAAATCAAGGTGGTAAGCAGCATTCGGAAAGATATTTGTCCATTTATCTACCAGGTGTATGTTATGATTATGTTAAAATCCACAATTAATGGACCCTCTGCGAATTAATGCAGGCAGACAGTGTTAATATGCTGTTGCAAAATCTAAATTATGTTTGCAATTTAATTGAATTGTTGCAGTACATAACAGGAAGGATTGAGGAAGTAATACATAAACTCATAACAAATAGACAATGGAATATTGATCAGTTCTGCCAAAAGGATTGCGTTTGAAAGGGGAAACTTTACTCAAGGAAGTGCCATACGAATACCAAATATGTTGATCTGGGTAACGAAATAGATGGTGGGTTACTCCTCATAACATGTGAGGCTATCATAAAAGATGGAAACTAATCCAATCTATTATAGTACATTAGCTTAGATGGAGAACTTGTTCACTAATAAGTAACAGATGTTGGGAAAAAAATGATCATTTTCAGGTTAACAAGATGTAACCAAGGCACTTTAAATCTGCAGATAACTTTACTAACCATATGCAGGAATGCAGAAAATTGAGTTGGAAACAGGATACAAACAATTTTACAAAGGAGATAAATATAACGAGTTGCAGAAACCCTTACTTTTGGCGTAATTTGTGGAAAATCTGATATCACCACGTGGGCAGACATAATTGAAATTCAAAGGCATATTTATATTGACGGGAGAACGCAGAAATTTGCCGTACAGGACGCCCCTTGTGTCCTTGTACACAAACAAGAAAACATATATGCTGAATGCACTTCTGTCCCATTCGGACCATTGATGCTCCAATAATCGCAAAAACGCCTTCGGTTTCCGGGACTCGGTTCTTGATTTGCGAATCACAAGCATGTAACCTTCTGGGCCACATTATTTTTATTGCGACAGATTTGTGCAAGGAAACGAACTTATCACCAACGTCAGGCTCTTGACGTAGTACGGATGCTTTTCATATTCCGTTCAAACAAGCTTTCCTGAAATTCCGTGAAGTGCTTACCCACTTCGATTGTAAACTAGTCATGTGTTTTGTTTTATATGCCTGATTAAACATTTTGGTGTCAACACAGGAAACATCTGCCAGAAGCTGAAAAGAAAACCTATGCTGAAATTTCTACAAATTCCAAAAAATGTCCAGGTTATCACTTTTCTACTTCGATTCGAATTATTAACGCCTCTCTTTTTCCATTAAGCGACTAGGTATTTTGCACAATGCACCTTCAATCCATTTGGATCTTAAGGAGTCGGCGGTTCAATGTAACACTTCAGTGAACAATCATGTCGAGTGCGACCCGATTGCAGGTGTGTATAGAATTTTTATTAATGTATTCTTCCATCCCTCAGACCTGAAGAAAGAGATACGCGGTAAGAGCTGTTTCAAAAGTGTTTAATTCCTTTATTAAATTCTATAATGCGATAAGAATAAAGGTGATGCGAATAATCGTCTCCATTGCCATTTATTTAACTGTCAGCAAAAATCAAATGATCTTCGTCTAAATATATTGTTCAAAAATATAAGCTTGACAGTTTTACTATCATTCTTAACCATAAATCAAATGTTAAAGTCACAGCCACGGAGAAAGCTAGAGAACGACGCAAACAATTATTGACGCAGTGAAGATGTACCATACTTCATTCTGAAGAAACACCTGGGGAACTAGGAGGTGAGAGAGAGAGAGAGCGAGCGAAAGGGACGGAGAGTGAGTGAAAATGGATTTGTATTTCTGAAGCATTCGACTCGCAAATTCTATCATTTTAAGCGAATTATGATTTCGTGTTCGCTGTCTTTACGGTGTGCTCGAATTTCGTAAGGCACTTGGAAGGTATCTTTACTTGTTTTCTGCTTCTCCCCTCAGATCATTTGCGAAGCCAGTCCGGTAAGCGCACAGGTCTGTGGGTTACTTGTCGAGGGGCAGTGGACCAGTGTATATAATCGCAGAGTTGATCCTGGAAACGGTATCCTGCCAAGTACAATACAAGTTCTGGAGAGTTGCAAATTTCCTCAGAGAATTTTACGTAGATGGAAAGTCCTAACCCTTCCTTGAATTTCGTTCACAGAATGAGGGCATCGACGATATCTGATGATAACCATGCTTAATATTGAATCTGGCTCATGGCTGAGTGATTCCTGGCTTGGGTAACTGTCTGTGCGGAGACTGCACGTTCTCCACGCGTTGCGTGGGATTTCTCCGGGTGCCCCGGTTTTCTCCCACTGCCCAAAGATGTGCTGATTAGGTGGGTTGGCCATGATAAATTGCCCTTCATATTCAAAAGGTTTGGTGTGATTACTGGATCACGGGGATAGAGTGGAGGCATGTGCTTAAGTGGGTTGTACTTTCCAAGGGTCGGTGCAAACTCGATGGGTCGAATGGCCTCCTTTTGCACTGTAAATTCTATTATTCTATAAATAACAATGTAGGGAGCAGAATCACGGTCCAGTTGCAAAATGATGAGGATAAGTTGGATTTATTTTATCTTCGTCGATATTTTATATTTTGTTCTGAGTACAATGGAATGTGGCTTTCCTTGTCACAAATAGGAAAGATGTCACTTACGAATTTAGAAAGACTTCTTTCGTTGTTGAGGCAACGATTAGGCTACACGAGTTCACACATCGACTTCACGGAGAAAAAAACTTATTAAAACATCGAACATATTTTATTTTATGTTTTGTTTCATTTTAGTTATCTGAGTGAAAACAAGATCAAGGAATATGAATAGAAAGGGAGCTTGAGAACTCAAGGAAGCTTGGAATAACTGTGGATTAAAGAGTTTTACAAGGGGCATCTATGATGCCGGCATGGTTTTCAGAAAAGACTTAATAATAATACTTAAAGCAGCATCTGTTTGCATCGAGGTCGACAGCTGACGAGTCAGGTATGAAGCAAGTGCAGTTCCGAGGTGAATTGTTCCTTGGACGTGTGCTCAAATGGACTGAATGTGCGACTTAAATATTGGGTGAAGAATAGAATTGGGAAGGATTTAGTGCTAAAGTAAATCAAAGAATTTGAGCAACTCAAAATAAACAGTGGAAACAAAACGGGACTCTTATCATGCTGTAGCTGTCCAATGCCGTAATCTGGGCCCGAGTGTTCGATAATCGGCCAAACAATGCAGTAAAATGGACCTGCAGATTTTATGTTTCTATTTTTGAGGCAAATACTGAATATATCGTGTGCATGCCATACCACGAATGAAGACTATGTGTGATGACCAAAATCATGAAACGTTAGATCAAAATTATTTGGCACATGTTCAGAAACTCTGATCTTGAAAGTCGGGTGTGAATGAATAGTGATAATGGTAACAGAAGTGGAAATTGGGAAACACCAATAATTCTAAAGAACCTGGCAGTCCCTGATGTCTTTTAGTGTAGGTGAAGTTCCAGTTAATTGAACATTTGTACCCCCCCCCACCCCACCACTACCGCCACCAAGAATACGTGAACATTGCACACGGTGCAGGAATGTATGTTATTGGCTCTGACGAGCTCTACCAGTCCTGTTCCAATATCTGATTTACATGCTGTGGGCTGCATGAGAACAGATATGGTCCTCTGTACTGTGACCTCATGGCAGATATGGTGCCGGCTATTTGAAGCAGTATCCGAGAAAAAATGCATAGATATGGATATTGGCCCTTGTATCTTTTTTGATTTGACTGGAAGCTCAGCAAGTTCATTAATGCACCGGACGGTTCGGCTTTTAATTAAATGTTCGACAAAGTAGGTGATGAGTACAGACTGATCCCAGTGTTTCCATTTGATCAGGGAAATATGTTTCTAAAGGTGTCACAGCATTAGTTCCATTAGCAGTTATCGAAATACACGGAGATGATTTCTGTTTCAATGCAATGTGTTCAGTGAGCTTCCGTAAGAGTGGCCAAGTACATGATACAATTTCGAACAAACTTTTTACAGGAAAATGTAATGACTATTAGAGCTGCTGGGCCTTTGTGAACGCATCACGCACAGCAATACTTGGATATCTTTGGCAAGATTACGGAACAGTCATGGTGTGAAGAACGATGAAGCCAGAAGTGAGGAACGCATTGAAAAAAGATCGTGTCCTGTATATTTACCCGTCCCATTTGGATTATTGTATCAGCTCCTCTGACACAATTCCATCCACTTTGAACTTAATGTGGTCCCTCTGACACACAACGCCAACGATGGCGATTATGGATTAGAATGGACAAACAAAATCTCCCAACTGACACAGAGACGGGCAAATACCTCTGCGAGCAGTGTGCTATTTTTATGCGAGTAATACATTTTCAAGTGTTGAAAGTGAGAAAATAATTCGAGTTGTGCCAAACCTTTCCAGGAATGACGCCTTGTGTTCAACGACACACCTTCAAATGGCAGGTTTAATGGCTCAGTCAGATACTGTGTAAGGCTGATGAACAAGGTTACAAAGTGAAGCAGAACATAACACAACAACGTGTGCACGGGTCTGCTAAAGTATTATCTTTAGATGATTATAGGTTCTGCAATACATTTAACAATTAACATATGTGAATGGATTTTCGCAAAAACAATCCCATTCGCCTTGTTTCGTTAACGTCGCGAATATGCGTGCTATTGAGGAAAAACGCAGGTCACATTTTCACCTGTAAAAATAAGACATTTTAATATCGAAAAATATACTGCATTTAAAAAAATGATATTTATATCTGTAATTCGAACCCATGTAAAATTCAGATCTTGCCAGCTGTCAGAAAGATTTACACGGAAAAGGTGAGATAATATATAATCTTTGGACTGGATTTTATACAACGAAAAATAATTCATTGGCAATCTAGATGTGAGGGCTCGATGACAATGATAACATAGAGGTCTTCATCAAGGTGACCAGTAAGGTATTTGCTTCGCAGACCAAGGTCCTGAACCGTATTAAGGTAACTATGATGTTACGCGGCTGAGCTAGGTATGACGGACGGAGAAACATGACTGAAAGGAAAGACAGCGGACAGGCAATGACAGGCATTCATGTAATGAACAGGTGGAGTTCAAAAGTTGGTGACTCCTTTTTAAAAAATAAATTTAGATCACCCAAATAATTTTTCCAATTAAGGGGCAACTTAGCGTGGCCAATCAACCTACCCTGCACATCTTAGGGTTGTGGGGGCGAAACCCACGCAAACACGGGGAGAATGTGCAAACTCCACACGGACAGTGGCCCAGTGCCGGGATCGAACCTGGGACCTCGGCGCCGTGAGGCATCAAGGCTAACCCTCGGCGCCATCGTGCCGCTCGATTACAGCGTTTTGATGCAAAAGTCGGAAGGGAACTGTGGTCAAACCATGATCATATAATAGATTCAAAGAGGCGTCCATGCCAACAAGAAAAATCAATATACCTGATGACTGGGAACAGTTTTAAATTCAGAAAACGCAGACCAAGGGATTTATTAAGAAGGGGAACATACCATTTTAAAGTATGCCAGTGGAGGACATGAAAACTGACTGTAAATGTTTCTATAGTTATGTGAAGAGAAAGGTTAATAAACATTAACAGTCAGAAAGAACAAAATAACTGAGGAAACAAGTTCGTACTTCGCTTCTGTTTTCAAAAGGGAGACAATAATAATGTAACTGTTGTTCTGAGAATCAATTTAGTGAGGAACTGGAGGAAATTAGCTTTTGTCAAGAAATGGTTTGGGGAAATTCATCGCATTCAAGGCGAATTTAAGGAAGTGACTGGACAAATAGTCGATACATATGTAGTAATTTTCCAAAATTCTTTGGACTCTGCAATTATTTCTACAGATTGGAGAATAGAGAATGGAACCCGAATATACAACATTGGAGATAGAGCGAATAAAGGGAACCATAGACCAGTGAGCCCAACTTCAGTAGGAGGGGAGCTGCTGGAGTCCAGTATCAAGGATTTAGTAGCATGACAAAACAGTGGGGTATTCAGACAATGCTAGCATGGGTTTACGAAAGGAAAATCAAGCTTGAGAATACTACTAGAATTCTTTGAAGTTGTAACTGGTTTTGTTGACCAGGGAGAACAGGCGGAGGAGGTTAAATTAGATTTTCAGAATGTTTTCGATCATATCTCACACAACAGATTAATATGTAAAGTTACAACGTGATGGATTACGGATAGCGTCTTGAGATGGATAGAGAGCTGGTAGGAAGACAGGAAGCAAACATTTGCAATACATTTTGCCTTTTTGTGATTGGCAAGCAGTGACTCGTGGCGTACCACAGGCATCAATGCTCGTATCCAAACTATTCACATTGTATATGAATGAATTGTATGATGGAACTAAGTGTATTATCTCCAAATTAGCAGAGGGTTAAAATGTTTGGAGGGATGCTGAACTGTGAGGAGGATGCACAAATGCTTCATCGGGATTTCGACAGGCTGAGTGAGACGGCACATACAAGGCAGATGCTGCATATTGTGGATAGATGTGAGGAATCCGCTTCAGCAGCAACAACAATAGGAAGGCAACCTGAATGTCTGCAAATTGATAGAGGTGGAGAAGCGGCGAGACCTCGGTTTCCTAGTGCTACAGTCGTTGAAAGTAAGCACACAGGTACAGCAGGCAGTAAAGAAAGTAAATGGTATGCTGGCCTTCATAGAGAGGCCGTTTGAGTGTTGGAACAGCTATGTTTTAGTGCAATTGTATCGGGAATTGATGAGGCCACACCGAGAGTATTGTGTGCAGTTCTGTTGTCTTTGTCTAAGGAAGGATAGTCTTGCTATGGAGAGAGTACATCAAAGGTTTACCAGGTTGATTCCTCGGTTGTTAGAGCTGCCAATTTGAGTAGAGACCACGTCGGTTACGATTATATTTGTTGGAGTTTAGAAAAGGCAGAGAGATCTCTTTGAATCTTACAAAGTTGAAGCAGGATTATTCAGAGTAGCTTCAGAAGAAAGGTTCCCAACATTGTGGAGTTCAGAACTAGGTGCCATGGTTTGAGGATAAGGGGTAAACATTTTTGTCCTGAGCTGAGGATCAATTTCTGCGCCCAGAGTGGTTAATCTCTGGAATTCACTACCACGGACATATATTGAGGCCAAAATATTGTATAGATTCAAGAAGTAATTGTCTATACCTCTTGGGGCGAAAGGGATCAATGGATGTGTGCTTGTTTCTGTGTGTGTGGGGGGTGGGGGGCGGGGGTGGGGGGGGGGGGGGGGCGGGGGGGATTAGGGTATTGAAATTGATGATCAGTCATGATCATAAGGAATGCCGGAGCAGGCTCCATGGCCACAATGGAGTCCTCCTGCTTCCTTTTCTATATTTCCACGTTTTTATGTTCGATTACGCAGCCGTGATATTCCGTGCAGAGATATCAAATGCAGAGATGTCAAACGAAAATGGGAATACGCTTTTAAAATTGTCTCTGTGTGTACCCACTTAATGTTTCTTCTGGTTATACTGCAACAACGTGAAAGCAGCGTAACAGTAAATATTTAGTCAAGAAATTAATAATTATTATAATAATGAGATTAATAACAATTACAACAGCATATATAATAATCATATTAGTAAGCTATATTATCACTCACCTGATGAAGAAGCTGCGATCCGAAAGATAGTGATTCGAAACAAATCTGTTAGACTTAAACTGGTGTCATCAGACATCTTGTTGAAAAGAAGAAGCGGATGAGAATGGTGGTATTAATAATTATAATTCAGTGCATTCATACTCTGTGGGAGAAAATAAATAAGATGGGGATGATACGCTGGCATAATGCTGAACACTGCTGCGTCATAGCGCAAGGGAGCCGGATTCAATTGCGGCCTTGCGTGTCTGTATGTGTGGAGGTTGAACTGCCTCCTCGCGTCTGCCTGTGTTTGCCGCGAGTACTGCAGTTACCTCCAATCGTCCAAACGTGATCACGTTAAATAAATTGGCCATACTAAATTGTCCCGCGATTCCGGTACATTAGGTGGGGTTTAAGCGGGGTTTAGGGGCGGGGAGCAGGGGGGTGGGTGGGCTTGGGCCTATGTAGGGTGATAATTCGGAGGGTCGATGCAGAATCCATTATTTAATTCTCCATTGTAAAATGTGTATGTTTCTCTGTTAATATAAAGTCATATGGAGCAGAATCTTCTGAAAGCACAAAACGCCCGTGAAAATACCAGACATTGCAGAAGGGCCTCGGCTGAGAATAAATATTGCAAAATACAGCCACTTTGAGGCACATATTAACTCCTTTGTCTCGGAAATAAATCCCAGGAACAATGTTTTTTCTGCATCCATCGCAACCGAATATTGACCTGCACATTGCGTTGGAATATTAAAGATTGTCAATTGTGATTATTTTGAAACTATGGTGAACTTCTAATTACGGACTGCAAATTAACATTTTATTGATTGTGTTGTACCACAGATGTTCAACGGATTGTTTCTACTATTTTGTAATAAAAAGGCGTTGCTGCAAGACGTGAATCAAACTGTCAACAAGTTTATACGTTTTCGCAATTTTAATAGCTAGTGGATTTCTTATCAGCGTTTCTAACATAATTCAAAGCAAAATTACACCAATTAAAATTACGAGATATGCATCTTCATGTCATCATTGTTTAGATTATTTAGATATTTCCAGCGTGCAATAATTTTTTTCCCACAATCTTCCCTTCCAAAATTGCAGAGGAAGGTACGTGTTTACATTGGTTATTGCACCCGAATTACACGAGCTCTTAAACCATTTGAATCTGCCTTGTATTATTTGATATGCAGTGCCCCTATTCCTCAGCAAACACATGTACGGTACAAAAACGTTCGTACCTGTTAGATTTATATAGAGAATCAACAGAGTCAAATGAGCTAAAGTAATTCAGAGGAGAGGTGATCAAAGAGTTTTGTAAACAGACCCTGAAAAGAAATATGAGGGCCAGCGGCCAAAAAAATAATTGAGGCTTTTAACACATTCTTATAAAAGCATAGAATGTTCTGCTGCAGTTGCTATTGTAGTAGATCATTTAAAATTCCTAGACATTGAAAACGAATGTGCAGTGACGAGCAGTGCACTGACGAAAAGAGGTAAACTCAAAATAGTCACAATTGGAGCACTGAAGGTATTTTTTCGGGTCCCAAACCTTTCGACGACCACTCTATAGAATTAAATGGATCGTCTGATGAATTCATATACCAAACTCAATGAAACACACAGTGGAAAAGTAGGTTTAATTTAAGTCATATAAGATTAAATGCGTGAGAATCCCCCCCCCCCCCCCCCCAAATTGAAGCACTCAAAAATGTAATGTGGAAAGTACACGATGATGGGTTCAAACGTGGTTACAGCGGAGGACAGGCTAAACGAGCATGAGGTGGCAATTCAGTAGCCGGACAGACTGGTCCGCCGTTCAAATATTTCATGGGCTCTGTTTTTGTCATCTAAAACCAACTTTGCCATCGGCTGCAGCGGCTTCTCCAAATACCATCAGTGCCCACCGCACATTTCTTGTACTGCCTGGAATCTACTTTTGACGATCGCTAACGAGAATGATTGCACATATAAAACTCACCGCATAATTGCCACAGGATTCTATTAATCCTTGTGTGGCTGCTAAGTATGCTCCAGTCTACCTGTCCGACGTTCACATGCCAACTAATTATGGAATGTGCAATTAATTCTCGGATGGATCCAAGGTCGCTGACATTGCATTCTCTGGCTAATTTTCCTGATCTCCTTTTACAAATTGTGTATTTCCCCCTCTTGTACCCATGCCTTGTGTATGCTTGGCAAAGAAATATTTTCCTAAGCCTGACATTTTAAATACATTGCCAGGGCAACGGAGGTGGTGAAGCCTGATCATGGAATCGATGGCGGTGCTTTGGTCCATCAAGAACAGCACGGTTGGTACAGTTGACATTCCAGCGGTTGTGGAGAATCACTCTCAGACAATGTTGGAATTCTTACGTTGTCCAAATTTCTGTGCCTTATAGAAGAGTTGACAGGATCTTATTATCAGCATCGCTTACCGAAGGGAGGTGGGGATCGGTCACGTGAATGCGATGTTGGATCTCATAGATGATGTCATAGAATCATAGAATATACAGTGCAGAAGGAGGCCACTCAGCACATCGAGCCTGAACCGGCTCTTGGAAAGACCACCCCACCCAAGCCCACACCTCTACCCCATCCCCATAACCCAACACTAAGGGCAATTTTGGACACGAAGAGCAATTTATCATGGCCAAGCACATCCTGGGACTGTGGGAGGAAACCGGAGCACCAGGAGGAAACCCACGCAGACACTGGGAGAACGTGCAGACTCCGCACAGACAGTGACCCAAGCCGGGAATGGAACCTGGGACCCTGGAGCTGTCAAGCAATTGTGCTAACCACTGTTACACCGTGCCGACCTTCAGCGTTAGATAAGAGGTGGCTCGACAGGTGGGTGGAATATTCCACGTTTGGGTGGAGAGACATGATCTTGCGCGGTGGAGGACAAGGACTGGGTGCAGGAGGAGCTGCTGTTCTCGAAAAAGTAATTGAGTATTATTGATGTGAGGGATGAGCCAATGCATGAAGTAAGGCTCAGAGGTTCGCCTCTAAGCGACTGGAAATTGCGTTTTTATTAGCATAATTCGGTTGTCAATGGCATTCTCAGTGTCGTTGTCCTCTTGTATTCTAAGTGGATGAGGTGAGATGATTTCCTCTCCACTAAAGTTTGAACGATGCTTAAAATGCAGGTGGGTGGGCGGTGAAATTTCACTGCTCGATTCTAGTTTTGACATTGAATTCTTCTGTTACATTTGATCATAGAATTTACATACATTTAATGTTGATTAGGGCTGTCTCAGACATCTTATCATGCGGAGGCTTAAGCTGTTGCTGAATCTCACCGGACACATCTGCGGCTCTTCCATTCTTCATTTATTTAACGTCGGCTTCAACATCATCCTGGTTTTGCTGGGATCTCATGATCATCGTTGTTAGGGAGTTGGTGGATTTTCTGGTCCATGTCGAGGGCGGCACGGTGGCACAGTGGTTAGCACAGTTTATTCACAGCTCCAGTGGCCTAGGTTCGATTCCAGGATTGGGTCACTGTCTGTGGGGAGTCTGCACGTTCTTCTTTGTCTGCGTGGGTTTCCTGCCGGTTCTCCAGTTTCTTCCCACAGTCCAAAGATGTGCAGGTTCGGTTGATTGGCTATGCTAAATTTCCCTTTATGTCCAAGGTGGTTGGGTGGGGCCACTGGGTTACGGGGATAGGATGGAGGTGCGGGCTTGTGTGCGGTGCTCTTTCCAAGAGCCGCTGCAATTCACCGTGCAGAATTGTCTCTTCTGTACTGTAAATTCCATGATTCGCTGTCCTCATCCACGAATTTCTTAAGTTTTAGAAGGTCTTTGATGTTTTCCGACAATGGAAGGCTGATGCTTACAGTCCGACTCAACATGGTTGCACGCTTTCTCTTCAGAGGGTTCAGGCTAAGGTGTTAGACCAATAAATCGTTTTGTGGCACTGAACCCCCCCCCCCCCGGATGCCGTGCTTTCTGGCAAAGATTTGCAGCTCTTTAGCTTTCTCAGCGAACTTTACCAATTGCTTTGTTTCCTGTTTGTATCAAAACCTTCGTTAGTTGATGCATTCTCCTCTTTGCCTCACGGTATTATTGGTTTTCTTGAGGGGGAGTCATTTCGTCTTTTTGCCAATGAGGTCTTCCAGGATGTGATCGTTCCTGACGAAGGCACTTCTCCTGGGTTTGTTACCGATTGTTTCCTCACAGTTTGAGATGGTGTCGATCTGCAGCCCTTTCCAGTGACATCCTATTCCATAAAATTGAACGCTTGGATATTTTCGTGAAGACCTTGTTCGATAATCCGAAGCGTGGTTCGCTCCTGATGCACTCAACGTTGATAATTTATTCCTGAACTGTTTCTTCATGTCCCGCTGCTGCTCAAGGAAGATGGTGGATGGAGACAAGCGGCTAAAGCAGCAGGCTTGGAAACAATGCTTTTCAGCTATTTGTTAATCAACATTTTTTGTTCTGGGGATCGGATGACGACTTAATTAATCATGTGCCGGAGCTTTGATCATGGATGTCTTGAGGCAGTATTACAACTCTCTATTTTGGTGGAACAATGTTTAATGGTGACATGCTGGTTCCCCAGGAATCTTCCGAGCACGTGCACCCTATTGGTGCTGCACATCTCAATACCTTCATTTCCAATGAATTCGTTCCGAACTGGAAAACCTTTATGAACCTGTCGTTGAAGTCCCCAAGGCGGATGGTCTTATCTTCCTCAGTAATATACGTGAGTATGGTGTTCAGGATAGAGTTGAAGCCTTCTTCCGACGTCACTGGCATCAAGAATTTGGGTGCAGGACTTCAAGACCGTTGCCTGGTGGCTCTTTGCAAATTGCAGATAGAGTGACATGCAACGTTCGTTGATGAGGATAGGGAGCGCCCAGAGTCGGTTGTCCAGTTGGTTCATTGTGGCGAATCCAATTGCATGTGTTCGGAGCTGATCCTCGGGTTTCCATCTGCAGCATAAGGTATAACCACTGCCTTTTTCCCTTAATGCCATTCGGCCTCGGTCTGCATTTTGGACCTCTTGAAGGGAAGCGATGTCGATATTGAAGTTCCTTAGTTTACTGGCGACAAGGGCAGTTCTCTGTTCCAGTTGAATGCCTTGCTCATTAGCCATCAGAGTTGTTACATGGAAAGATTCGAGATTGAGCTTCCATTCGTTTTTTTGACCGGAGATTGATGAGCTCGCAGGAGAGACATGAGGGCCCATCTACTCCCTCCGGCGCGCTGCCGCATATTACAGACAGTTTCGCTCATGGTGATACCGTCAACAGGGAGGAATCAGAAAAATCACAATTCAATATAAATCCTCAATCGCTTTCAAGCTAACCTATCAACAATCTCCAACATTGATGCCATGGACAGGAGGGAGTATACATTGAACTACCAGGATTTCTCCGCTCACTATCCATCCATAAACTTAAATATATACAGATAATTCGGATTTCCCCCTTTCTGAATATTGGCTTTTCCCCCTGAACACTTTAATTTGAAGTGTTCCTGTCCTCTGTGAACTACTTGCATCACAACCCCGAAGTAAGATAAAATGTAACTGGTTGGTTAATATTTAACACAGGCACGTTCAAAAACAGACAAGACTGCACAATAAACAGAAAAATACACACACACAAGGCAACAACACAAACGAGAGAGAAATTAAAGAACTCCTGTTCAGGACACAGCCACGGTTAAATCCGTGTAGCGTTTTCAGTGGACTGAGTCCGAAATCAAATGGCTAATAGAAGTGCCCTTTTCAAGGAAAATTGGCATATCATCTGCCAGAAACCAGTCTTCCACAAAGGTAATAGTCACAGGATTTGGTTCATGCTGGAGGCATGATTCTCAACTGTCCTGCATTTTTTAGTGCGTTGAGGGGCAAGATTCTATAATCTGCCAACTGTTTGATGGTGGACAGAACTGTTTGTGGCTGTGAATACGTGTTCTCGCCAGACGTCAAACACCGGATCAATAAGGTCAAAAGTCTGTACAGTCAGTAATTTAAAAAGATGAAGTGGAGATGCCGGCGTGTGACTGGGGTGAGCAAAGTAATAAGTCTTACAACACCAAGTGAACTCTCTAGCTTACGGAGCACTGCTCTTTCCTCAGGTGAATAAAGAGGTATGTTCCAGAACATATGTATAGACAAAGTCAGAGATACAAGACGATACTTTGAATGCGAGAATTTACAGGTAATTAAGTCTTTACAGATCCAGAGGGAGGGGTAATCCCGGGTTAAAGAGGTGCGAATTGTCTCAAACGAGGACAGTTGGTAGGATTTCGCAAGCCATGGCCAGACGGTGGGAACGGCAATGTAATGTGACATGAGTCCAAGATCTCCGTTGAGGCCATAATCATGTGTGGAGAAGTTTGCTATAAGTTTCTATTCGGCTATTCTGCCTTGTCCCGCTTCCTGAAGGCTGCCTTGGAGAACGCTTTGCCCTTTTCTGCTGAAGCGTTCCCCAACTGGAAGGGAACATGCCTGCCTGGCGATTGTGGCATGATGTCCGTTCATCTATTGTCGCAACGCCCGCATGGTCTCGCCAACGTATCATGCTTCGGGACATCCTTTCGTGCAGCAGATGAGGTGGGCAACGTTGGCCAAGTCGCACGGGTATGTACCGTGTACCTGGTGGGCAGTGTTCTCACGTGTAATGATGGCACCCATGTCGATGATCTGTAACGTGTTGCAGAGATTGCCATGGCATGGTCGTGTGGTGTCGTCGTCGCTGTCCTGTAGGCTGGGTAGTTTGCTGCAAACAATGGTTTGTTTGAGGTTGTGCGGTTGTTTGCAGACAAGTAGTGGGCGTGTGGGGATGATCTTGGCAAGATGTTTGTCTTCATCGCTGGCGTGTTGAAGGCTGCCAGGAACATGTCATTGTTTCTCCGCTCCAGGGAAGTACGGGACGACGAAGCGTACTCTGTCTGTTGTGTCCCGTGTTTGTCTTCTGAGGAGCTCGGTGTGGTTGTTTGCTGTGGCGAATTGGAACTGTCGATCGGCGAGTCGAGCGCTATATCCCGTTCGTACGAGGGCATTTTTCAGTGTCAGTAGATGTCTGTTAGGCTCTTCCTCGTCTGATCCTTTGGGTAAGCGTTCTCCAAGGTAACCTTCGGGACGCGCGACATAGCAGAATCCATGAACAGAAACTTTGGCTGAGATTTAGTTAACTTTTAAACGCATATGAGACCCGAAAGCCTGCATACAACCAGGTGGTGCCTGTCAGTTGTGTGACTTTCCGTTTTGTAGAGCAGAAAAATAACTTGATAAAGTACTTAATTTGACGTGTATACTGCCCCATCAAATTAATACAAACTATTCACCACTGTCTTAAACGTTGACCTGATAAACATTGACAATGCCCACCAGTTATAGTCTCCTCCACAAATCCAATCGCCGTTCCATTATCGACGTACCAAATCGACTCCGCTTCACGGATATGTTAACAAAGTTTAGCCTCCGGCGTCAAAACACCAATGGGAGTAGGCCCAACTGTTCAACCGTTTTTTTTTCAATAGTGAAGCTGCTCATTCCTAGTATGAATTGAGTGAAACTTATCTGTTCATCTTCCAGAACAAAAATTTTTAATATAGCTTACTAAAAACGTGGAGTCCACTCTGTTCAAAATATTCCACATGTATTCTCATTAAATCCCCAGGTGGATGCCGTTTCGATTTTTATATGCAATACGTTTTGTAACACAAGAGCATGTCATGTGCTGCATTAATCATTTGTTGTACCTGCATGAGCTTTCTGTGACCGATGTGCCACAGCTTTCAGACCGAACTCCACCGTTGACTTTGTATTCTCTCAAAATTAAAATAATTTGCGTTTTTCGATCCTTCCTGCCAATACAGAGTAGTCCGCAATGTATCGTACTTTATCCTATGTGCCATGTCTCGTCAACTATTCTCATCGATATATTTGTCTTCTGAAGGCAGATGAATGGGCGTACAAAAACAAAATTCACATTTGCATCCTCCTACCCCTAATCCGTTATCGTCCTCTTTGTATACAAGGAGCTGACATGTTATAGGTGGGAGGCAGTGTGCAGAAATCAGATCAACAAATATGTTATGAAATGGCATATCTACCCGAGGTCCAAATGGCCCACTTCTGCTCCTTGTGATATGTCCAAAAGTTCATCTTCAATTGGATAAACACAATTCAAGTGGATGGGCTAGAACCACAGTTGGCGTACAAGATCATACAATGTCAATGTGCCAATTGTGTCACGGATAGCATGAAAGGCCAATCTATTGACTTCTTATTCTGCTTGAAAAACTGTTTTCCTACCCATGTTTGTGTTCGTGTAGCTATCGTGAAGATTTCCTTCATCCACATTTGCATTACATATTCAATACTTGACAGATATGCAAAGAACAAGCACCGATCAAAATGCTTACCCGCTGATGCAAGTAGCCAACTCCGGATAGATCCGTTTATTCTTATGTCCTGCTCATGTTACCTCACCAGTCCTTTACAAGGGAAATATTGTCTTAGCCAAGCCGTTTAATTTAATCGTGTGGAGCAACAGTTGTTGTGCCAGCTATCAGATGGCTTCAGAACATCCAGGAACACCCAATCTACACAATTCCACTGATACAGCTTGCACGGCACTTACCCATGGAAAACATCATATGGCGAATCAGGAAATTTCTTTCAAAAGCTCATGTTGGCCCTTCCTTATCATATTTAAACTTCGATGTGTGGTGTTATACCCTCCGCGTCTCTGGGTTCTAGAAATTCTCCTATGATGGATGGTTGCCTCGCAAGCATGTCGCTTCCTATTCTCTTTTTCTCACTTACTAAAGGAAGCTGTCGTGTTGGCCACGTATACACGTTTTGGATCCAAGGCATTGTTGAATAGTGTGAGCATTAGGCCCACCATCGGTCGTCGCGTCTTTCCTTCAGACCCAGGGAGGTTAATCAGCTTGTCCTGTGTATTTGTCAACCTTTACCGCACTGTTTGCATTGGAACTTTTTGCTTGTTGCGGAGATTTTTTCCAGTTCCTCAGATCCGTTGTCGTTTTAATTTTAAAGTTTCACTGTTTTCCAATACCAGTGTACAACAGCAAGGAGTGACGCACGAATATAACTTTGCAGCTCGTGCGTTGCCCTACTTTTAATTTTGAATTGCCCAGAGACACATTCTCGATGACCAACATAATATGTCATTTTCCTGTATATCCTTCATGCTTTATTTTTCTGTTTGTCTGCATAATTATTTGCTGTTTCGCACAGAATTATATGCCTCTCAACCAAAGTGACAACATTATAATAATTGTGCACATGATTGCAGCTCGATGGGAATACATGGGCGATGAGGTGGATTAATTTTGCCGTACCATGCATCTAGCACAGTGGACTAAACACCTGGCTTGGAATGCAGAATAAGGTCAGCAGCGCGGGTCCTATTCCAAAACCGGTCTCCCCAAGCATGCGCCGGAATGTGACGAATAGGGGCTTTTCACAGGAACTTAATTTAAGCCTACTTGTGACAATAAGCTTTTATCATCTTGTTGGCTTGAAAATGCAGCACGGGCGCTTTGTGAAAAACTCCTAAAAGGAAAAGGTGAGGAAACTTATTCCTTCTTTCACTGATACATTTGCGTAATCTTTTATGATGGGACGTAATTTACCCATGGACGAGAAATGGAACAAAAACAACTAAGCTAGTCGGTATTGTGCATCACTGGCACAGCTGAGCAAATTAATGCACGTATTTGAGCTTGGTATTTTAACGAGAGAGCATGCTACATTTGTCATTCAACTACTGAGCCTGCAAACGTTTCTGTCCATGGTTTTACAATTCATGGTATATATGACATTTTTGAGGATATATTTAAATTTCGGAATTCAATAGTTGCAGTATCACAGTGGGAACTATTATGGTATGGACCATTTTTAAAAAATAGAAAGCGCAGCAAAAAATTGAGCGCAGCTGTCTGATAGCATCGTGTTTAACCTGTCCTACTTTAAATGCGATCCTTCCCGTTGTATCTGCAACGGATATTTGGAACAGCTTTTCAATTATTCCCAATCCAATTCACTTGCAGAGGAAATCACTTTCACTTCCACTTCATTGTCGTAAAATATCATTTTTTTTTGTCCAGTGAAATCATTTCTATCGCAGCCTTTAAATGTGATTGAAACGTTTTATTTATTCATGCTTAAATTGAACGTAAAAGAAGAGAAAAGCTAAGCGCCTCCCTGTTCTCCACATTCTCAAATTCACAAGGCAAACAAGCAGTCGATGCAACATACATCATTCAGTTGGTGTGAAATTTTCTTTTCTTCTGCTGTACCAGGTTACGATGCAAGCAAATATCTGATCAGTTGTAACAAAATTAATCGTCACTTTATTAGAAACATAGAAATATAGAAAATGGAAGCAGGCGGAGGCCGTTCGGCTCTTTGATCCTGCTTCGCCATTCATCATGGTCATGGCTGACCATCACGTTCAATACCTTGATCCCACCTTATCCTCATATCCCTTGATTCATTTCGCCCCAAGAGCAATATCTAATTCCTCCTTGAAATTACTCAACGTTTTGGCCTTAACTACTTTCTGTGGGTAGCGACCTCCACAGATTCGTCACTCCCTAGATGAAGACATTCATCCTGACAGCTGTCCAAAAATGTTTACCCCTTATCCTCAAACAATGACCGCTAGTTCTGGACTCCCACCGCCATCCGGAACATTTTTAAAAATCTATCCTCTATAATCCTGTTCGAATTTTGTAAGATTTTATGAGATCTCCTCTCACTCTTCTGAACTCCGCTGAATATAATCCAAACCAATTGAGATTGTTCTCATATAACAGTCCCGGCATCCCAGGAAACAGCCTGGTAAACCTTTGCTGCATCCCCTCCATAGCAAACACATCCATCCTCAGATAATGACACCAACACAGCACATAAATCAGCCATGATTGAATGGTGGAGTGGACTCGATGGGCCGAATGACCTTACTTCCGCTCCTATGTCTTATAGTCTTATAATCCTCCAGGTACGCTCTCCTCAGTGCCCCGGAAAATTGCACTGAAATATCTCTATTCCTGTACTAAATCCCCTTGATTTGCCTTATTTACTGCCTGCTGTATATGCGCGCTTACTTTCAATAACTAATGCACGAGGACACCACTGAGTACCCATGCCATTTTAATTTACACCCATTCAAACAATAAACTGCCTTCCTATTTTTCTACCAAAAGCGGACAACACAACTTTACATTTATTGACATAATACTGCATCTGCCATGTATGTACCCACTCGCTCAGCCTGTCCAAATGCCACTGATGCATCTTTGCACAGTCCCGACAGCTCACACTGCCACCCAACATTGTATCAGCTGAATAATTGGATATAATACATTTAGATTACATTTATACACATTAATATTATTTATTTCCCTCGTCCAAATCGTTCGCACATAATGTGAACAATTGGGGTCCTGGCACGATTCCCTGCGGTATCCCTTCAGTTACTGCCTGCCAATCCGAAAACTACCCATTTGTTCCAACGTTTTGATTCCTGTCTGCTAACCGCCTTTCTCTCCAATTCAAGACACTACCCATCATCCCATGCGCTTTAACATTGCATATTAATCTGCTGTGTGAAAACTTGACGAAAGCATTCTGAAAGTGTAAATATTTCATAGCCACTGGTTCTCCAAGGCGAACTCTACCAGTTATATCTTCAAAGAGTTCTGGTAGATTTGTCAAGAGCGAGTTTCCTTTCGTAAATCCATGCTGACTCTGTCTGATTACACCGCTGCTTTCCAAATGTTATGCTATGACACCCTTTGTAAAGGACTGCAGCAAGTTCCTTACTCCCCAAGTAAAGTTCACTGGTCGAGAGATCTCAGTTTTCCCTCTATCTCCCTTTTTCAAGAACTGGATTACATTCGCTACCCTCTAATACGTAGGAGCATTCCAGAGTGCAAAGAATTTGAAAAATGACCACCAGTAGATCTACAATTTCTCGGGCCACTTCGGTGAATAATCTGGGATGAAGATTGTCGTGCCCTGGAGATTTCCCTGCTTTCCATCCCATTAATTTCCCCAAACCATTTGCCTGCTGCTACTAATTTCCGTCAGCGCCTCACTAAAACTTGGGCTTCTCAAATCTCCCAGCATATTATTCATGTCTGCCTTTGTAAAGGCAGAACCAAGTACAAATTTAGTTACCCGCCATTTCTTTGTTAGCTTTTATGAATACCCCGGTTTCTGACTGTTAGGGGCCGGCATTACTTTGTATTTATTTTTTGCTATTTACACACTTATGGAAACGTTTGCAATCAGTTTTTATGTTCCCCGCTAATTTACTTTCACAGTGTATTTCTCCCATTTTACTCACTCCGGTCGTTTGCCTTTGCTGCATTTGAAAGTGTTCCGAAAGCTCGGATATATTGATTTTTCTTGCTAATTTGTGTGCCTGTTCTTTTAATCTAATACTGTCTCAAATTTCCCTGGTCACCATTGATTGGTCATAGTTCCCTTCCTACTCTTACACCAACAACGAAAAACAACTTTTGTAATTCACCTATTATATCTTTGAATGCCAGCTCCTTATGAAATGAAAATCGTTTATTGTCACAAGTAGGCTTCAAATTACTGTGAAAAGCCCCTAGTCGCCAAATTCCGGCGCCTGTTCGGGAAAGCTGTTACGGGAATCAATTCGTGCTGCTGGCCTGCCTTGGTCTGCTTTTAAAGCCAGCGATTTAGCCCTGTGCTAAACAGCCCCTGTTATGCCCGCCATATTTCCGTTGAGTCATATTTCCCAGTCCGTCATAGCCAGCTCAAACAACATATCATCAAAAGTACCTTCATTGGGTTTCAAGATCTTGGTGCTAGAAGATGCTAACTCATTATACACCTTGATAAATAATGAACCATATTATAGTCGAACATCGCCAAGGGTTCTCTCAGTTAAATTGTCAACTAATAATATCTCATTGCACAACCCCCCGACCAAGACATGGCTAATTCCCTTGCTGGTTCCTCAACAGACGTGTACAGAAAACCGTCCCCTCTCGGATCCTGAAATTCCTCCTACATTGTACTGTGATTGATTGGAGTCATGCAATCTATGTTCAGATTAATGCCAGCCGTACTCACAGATGTTTCTGAATTACATGCATCACTGATTTCCTGTACAATGCTATTCCCAACATTACCACTGGAGTCCGTTGATCTGTGGACCAACTCTACGAATGTCGTTTGCTCGTTGATGTTGCGGAACTCCACCCAGACAGATTCTACATCACCTGTACCAGTAGTAACGTGACTCGTGAGTATTGTATCGGTGTCTTCTTTAATCAACAATGCAACTCCACCACCGTTTCCTCCAGCCTGTTCTTCCTCAAAACTGAATATCCTCAATGTTTAGATTCCACACTTGGTCAATTGTAACCATGTTGCCGTAATCCTAACTATATCATATCATTTTACATCTGGCTGAGCAACGAATTGATTTATTTTATTTCGAATGCTCTACATAACGTTAATACGAGTCATTTTGACGTAGCTTGCCGGGTCCCTACTATTGTTTACATTATTGTTACCTGATACATTCCCTTGATTTCTCAACCGATCACTTTTTTAAATTCTCCTTTCTGTCTTTTTCTCTTGTTCTTGACTTCCCTGCACTGAATCCATACATTGGTTCCCACTCCCTTACATTTAAGTGTAAACCTTCCCCAACCGCTCGGGCAAGTAACCTCCCCCCTCCCAAGGACATCAGTCCCTGTCCTGCCCAAGTGTAGCCCGACTAATTTGTACAGGTCCCAACTTCCCCAGAACCTGTCCCATTGACCCAGGGATCTGAAACCCTGCCCCTCACAACATATCGTCAACACATATCCGTATGAAACATCATACTATTTCTACTCTGACGACCATATGGCACTAATAATAATCCTGAGATCACTGCATTTGACGTTCGACTTCTCAACTTTCTTCCTAACTCCCTATGTTCTGCATTCAGGTTTTCAACATTTTACACCTATGTTGTTGGTCCCAATGAGCACCACAACCGCTGATTGTTCATCCTTCCTCTCCAGAATATCCTGTAACCACTCCGAGACATCCTACATCCTGGTACCAGGAAGGCAACATATCATCCTGGCTTGTCGTTTGCGGAAACATAAATGCCAATCTATTCCCCTTGCAATCGAATCCCCTACAACTATTGAACACGCACACATTTTACTCCTCCAGACATCAGAAGAACTATCCGTGGTACAACGAAATTGGCTGTTGCCATTTTCCCCTGAGAGCTCACCCCCGAGACAATATCAAAAACGGTATTCCTGTTCTGTAGGGGCAGCTCTTTGTTAACCCCTATTAACCTTAAACTAGACAACTAAACTTGTGGAAAAGGAATAGACTTGCCAATTCAATCCCCATTCTGCTTCAAATTTCCGAGTTTAAAGCTTAAATCTCACCGTTCCTGTGGCCTCACTGCAGATGAGGCCTATCTACCACCATTAGAAATTTCAAACGTCCATATTAACATTTGGAGCTAATCATATGGAGGTCGTATAACCTTCTCTTTTTAGCTGGGCATTTATTTGCTCTGATTATTCTTTAACATGAGTTTAGAGTACCCAATTCATTTTTTCCAATTAAGGGGCAATTTAGCATGGCCAATCTACCTACTCTGCACATCTTTGGGATGTGGGGGCGAAACCCACACAGACACGGGAAAATGTGCAAACTCAACACGAACATTGTCCCAGAGCCAGGATCGAACCAGGGGCCTCGGCGCCGTGAGGCAGTAGGGCCACCCCACTGCGCGGCCGTGCTGCCCCTTTGTTCTGCATCCTGTGTGGCACTGGTAAAAAGCAACCAGTGTGCTGCAAACTATTGATAACTGAGATGTGTAAATGGCGATGTTCCTGGGAGCACTAACAGAAAACATATGAAATTAATTGGACCGAGCAATATCGCTGTTGTTTGATTAAATTGTCACATTATTTGGACACTAGAAGAATGATGTAATATAAATTCCTCCCAATAGGAATATTTCTGAAAAAAAAACTATTTTTTTTGAAACTTGTGAAGCAGGGAAGCAAACGTGCAGAATGAGAATGCAATTAGTTACACTCGGCTTCACAATTTGGTGAGGAAAAATGCTGACTCCACTTGTATCAAAGACAGAATTAATTGACATTTTTTTCTTTATTTGGCCTTGGGATGTGCGCGCAGTCAAAGCCAGTAGTTGTTGCCCGTCCCTAATGGCCCTCAAACTGAGTGACCATTTAATAGTCAACCCCATTGCTCTGGTCTGGAGTCACATGTAGGCATATTCCTTCCCTAAAGGATATTAGTGAACGAGATGGGATTTTACAATAATCGACAACGGTTTCATGGTCATCATTACACTTTTAATTTCTTTTTTTTTCTTGAATTCAAATTTCACTACATGCCGTGTTGGGATTCAAATCCAGGTCCGCAGAGCATTACCCTTGGTGTCTGGAATAATAGTCCACTGCCTTCCCCAGTAATGTAATCACAACAGAGTTGAAGCTGCCAATTTGATGCAAAACAAAGTTATCGAAAGATAAAAGCCAAAACGAAAATCCACGTCGGTACAATAGAAATGCAAATTCACAAACACACATCTATGTACGGAATATTATTGTCATTTAAGTTACTCTGTAATAATTGTCACCATGAAACTCATGGCATTGTATCACTCATCAAACCAAACTATTCAACAATAGCTTAATTTCTGAACCACGTCTTTGGGAAATGTAAGTTTGAGATGACTGCTAGTTTTTCAAGGTAATAATGTTGCAGCGCAATCTCGATGTCATTATGTGAAGGGTAGTTATAATGCAGTTCAGTTAAACGTTGTTTAATGTTCTATTTGAGTAATTCTTACTATAATAATACAGGAACAAGTGGATGTAAAGATGTTTTAAATCTAAAAGGTGAGACGAAGGATGCACTCTTTATTCCACACATGTTTGGAATCACCGGCCCTGAGAAACATGGAACACCTCAATGCCTTTCAAATCTAGCACAAAAAAGATCGCAATGTAAAGTATGCTTTATTGCTGCATCTGGAAAGAAATGTATAGTTGATCCACAATGTAAAACGTTTTTTGTGAACATGCAAGTAACATGTTGAATTAACTGAGTAATTTTGTTACATATAGGGAAGAGAGACGATGCTCTGATATTTGCTTCCTTATTCGCACGTCGGAGAATCTGCTTGGCTGACGATCAGCAGCACCACCGACAGCTGCAGGTTGGCTGGCAGACCAATGGAATTTCGCCACATGGAGAAGATCAACTGTACCATCCGAGAGTCGGAAGAGACCTTCCACGAAGCGCGGGTGCTATTCATCAGCCTGTTCCAAAAATTGCTCAAAGCCAATAGTGATTCTGACGCAAGGGGGTAGGGGTGGGGACCGAGGAGAGCAGAGAGGAGCAGACAAAACAGAAAGGAGCAGAGGCGGGGCAAGGAAGGACACACGGGGAGTAACAGAGATAGGCATAGGAAAAAGAGAGATAAGGGGAGAGGCAGGGGAAACCCGACACCCATCGTACCAACAAAGGCAACAAACGGGACTGCAAATGAAAAGAGCAAATTACAACAGTACTCCACCCAGGGTCTGTCGGGGTACCAGGAAATAGTACCATACTCAACGGGGGAGGAGGGGGCGGGGGAGCAGGGAGGAGGGAGGGCCGATAGAAGGCGTGTGTGTAAACTGTGTGCATAAAAAACATCATCCATTGTAAATATGATGTGCTCTATAAGGTAAACTGTTCTAGTGTTAAACTTGTAAAATTCGAATAAGAATGACGTGAAGATACGGTTTGCATTAAATTATGTAACCCCATTCATGCGAAGTATATAAGAGCTCAAAAACAATTTAAAGCTGTTTTTGAAAAAGGAAGCAGTTCTTGTGTCGGCAAGAATGAACAATATATCTTGATGATCTATCCGGAGTAAGTTTAATTTTTATGTGTTTTCTTGTTACGATAATCGCAATCAAACAGAGGAAGGTAAGAAAAATTAATCTCCCATTACTTTTCTATTCTGTATCTCCCCTTGGCATTTTACCTTCGAGGCAAAAGTATTCTGTGATGTTCTGTGATCTGTATTGCTGTTGATGATAAACTCTGGTGGAATCATAAGATCTCGGACATTGTTTCTTCGACCAACATTGCCTCTTATGTAACTTTTAAATAGGTTTTGATTTAATTTCTCCTGAATAAATTGTTACTTTTGTATAAACTTAACCATCTCTCTTAATCATACAACTGAACGCTCTGTGTGAAGGAGAATAATCTCGGATCCGTCGGCACTCTACTATGTGGGAGAATACACTACAATAGTCATCGTGGGGATTTCACCAACGGGGTTGTAATTTACCATATCCAATGGTAAAATGCGAATTTAAACTGCTGAGAAGTAAAACAAAACAAATTATGTTTTCTGGACATGATATATATAACAGTTCTCTAATAATGATTTGCTTCTTCGGCATGCTTCTGTGAAAAAGATTCCTGTGAGAATGCAGTTGGACTAATGCTCGTGTTTGGTACAATCTAACAAAAAAAAATAGAACAGATCAGCCACAGAGGTGTTGCCTCGATGCTGTCTCTGTACCTAACATTACCCTGTTAATGTGCTCATTCTACATAATCTACATTGCCCTCAAACGCTGATGGCACAATATGCTGGCGATTTCTGGGAACTTCATTTCAGCAAGGAGGTAAATGCAGCGCAAACACTACTGGTTGGTATTTTTGAAATGCTACCACATACGACGTGATAAAAACTAGAAGGACTTGAATCTATTATTGCGAAGGTTGTGAATGGAAGATTTAATCGGGCCACTCAAAATCTGAGCAAACGTATTCGCCTGAAAATATCTTCACAAGAAAAAATAGTGCTGTAAAGCAAATAATCAAGATTTAATGCAAATGTTATAATGGCACAATTAAATTTATTTGTCTTATGAACATATATGAGAACCTGACATAAATTTAAACACGGGGAGCAGAAACGGATTCGATCAGGGCAGTAAACAAAACAAACAAACGCAATCATTGTCTATAGGTTGAGATATAAGGCCAAATGTTTACGCAAATCTTTGACACCAGTACTTCAGTATCAACTATTTGTAGTAGCCATAAAGAAGACATTTGAAACCCACACATGTGCGCCATTGTCCTTCTGAATGGAGAGAGATAAATAGCCGTTATGATATAATGGCAGTATTCTACAGCACCCTATAGTGTTGGCGCCATCTCTTTGAATGTGTAATGCACTAATTTTACTTGCACTCCCTAACACCCATTCCCCAGCCCACCCCGCCACCCTCGACACCAAAACAAGCACTCAGCCCTCAGAATCCCGGATGTCCATTTGCGTTTTGAAACATTGGTTGGGTTTGCATGGTAATTAGTTGGATACTGATGTGAAAATGTTTTAGTTACATGGAGACGATGCTTCATCTCGGATGTGTTGCTTAATGGAGAAGGAAAAGTGGATCGTTGAATGATGCTTACATCACTGTGAAACTAAAATATAATTCACACTGTCGTTCTTACTTGTATCTAACGATCATGCTATTCATGAAGGTTTACATACAATTCTGGTCAACAATATTCAGAACCAGAATGAGAATAAAACGTTTAAGAAACTAAAGTGATACAAGGATAAGTGGTTGGAAAAATGCTGGTAAAGGTCGGGCAGATCAAACTTGCGTGTTAACTAATGGATTGAAAGAGGTATTTGTATTCCAGGCAAGGTATTTGAATATGATTCAGTTCACTGTGCCTGAAGTTCAGAGATGATATGTTGATTCTTTGGAGCACTTTGATAAAATTGTCTGTTTGCCATAGAGTTAATGAGCTCATATGAGGCAAACTGTTTCGTTAGACATGGCATGGCTGTTTTTCCAAGTCTTTCAGCAGAATAATCTTCAAATTATGAGACAGTGAAAATTGCATTCATTTTTCAATTGCCGCCCTTCTGACTCAGCAGAAAACCTGCACGTATTCTTTTTTTGGTGTTCTACATTTAGAATACCCAATTCTTTTATTTTTAAATTAAGGGACAATTTAGCATTGGACAATCCACCGATCCGGCATCTTTGGGTGGTAGGGGTGTGACTCACGCAGACATGGGGAGCATGTGCAAAGTTCACACGGACAGTGACCGGAAGGTGGGATCTCACCTGGGTCCTCGGCGCCGTGAGGCAACAGGGCTAACCAATGCGACACCCTTCCGCCCATGCAATTAACTTCAGCAAGATGTTCTGGGGAAAACTGATACAATGGGACAATGGTTCCTTGCAAATGTTACGTTTTGTAAGAAGAATGCAATCATAAAACATGCCCATAAAAAACGGGGAGCAAGTATAGAACTGGTTAGCACTGCTGTGTCAGTGGGTCTGGATCACAGGTTCGATTCCTGGCTTGGGTCGCCGTCTGTGCAGTGCCTGCACGTTCTCATTGTCTATGCGTGGGTTTCCTCAGGGTGCTCCAGTTTCCTCTCACATGTCACACAAGACGTGCTGTTTGGTAACTTGGACATTCTAAACTTTCCTTTTGTGTCCCAGAATGGGCGCTGGAATGTGGCGACTGGGTTTTTTTCATATAAACCTCATTGCAGCGTTAATGTAATCCTATTGTGACAATAAAGAGTATTAGTATTATTGTTATCATCATCAGGTCTTGGCAACAAATTGGAATTTAGGTGTATTCGAGTATGAAGGACAAAGAAAGCGAACATCAGGACAGAGCAAATAATGAAAAACACAATTGGGATGTTCGTCTGTTGATAAGGTAATCCAGTTTAGAATTATTCATACGAACACATAGGCCGTTCATGAAACCACGCTTACAATGCTACATATTATGTTGGTCTCATCATTAAAGCTGGATACATTGTTGTATCCTGCTCATCAAACGTTCTCTTGTTTGATTCCTGGAGTATATAAGATGGCTTGGACAGGAAAATTGCGCGAATAGGGTAGAGGTTCTGTGTTTTTTAATGCAAGTAATAAATCGTCGAATTGAAGTGGATAAGATGCTGAGACGCTTGGAATGCTCGCTGTTGATAACACCGATCGTGGAGAAGTTATGAACCAGGAGACACACATTCAGAGTAAAGATTGTCTCAAACATAGGTTAAACTTTCACTGTATGTGGAACATTAATCCTTGGACTTGTCCAGCGAGACGGCAATGGATCCTCTTATGCTGAATATGCTGAAGCCAGATTTAAACAGTTTAAAATTAAATGGTCGCATTCTTGTGAGTCTGTGTGGATCAAAAATACATATGTGGAGATCAGACAACGAAAATTATGTGCAACATTTTATTACATTTGGGTGAAGAATCGAGAGGCCCAATTTTCTACTGCTGCTTATAATTAATTTATTGACATTTGATCTTATTCATGAATTCGTGTGATCTATAAATCGTTTATAACCTGTGAATGCAGTCTCTGCAGCGATGCCAAACACACATTTTTAAGTTATTTTAATAACAGAAATCTACTGAGTATGTAACGAAATTAAAATAAACCTGCTGTTTGTTCATATGGAATAGAATCTTGGAATCCCTACAATGCAGAATGGGGCAATTCAGCTGGTCGATTCTGCATCGACTCTTGTAAAGAGCTCTCAACTGAAGCCTGCACCTCCACCCTATCCCACTCACATAGTAACCCCAGTTAACCTTTTTTGACACGAAGGCGCAATTTAGCCTGGTCAATCCTCTTAACCTGCACACTTTTAGACTGTGGGAGGAAACCGGAGCACCTGGAGGAAATCCACGCAGACACATGGAGAAAGTTCAAACACCTCACGGACGGTTCCCCGAGGCCGATATTGAGTCACGGGTCCCTGGATCCGTGAGCCGACAGTGCTAACCAATGTGCCACCATTTCGCCCACCAATATACATTTTTAAAATTTATTTTGCAAGTTTTTTCACATCTTTTATATCACAATTGCGACGTTACAGATTGCATAACCGCGTAAAAATGGAAAATAAAAATGGCAAACAGGAAGCAGCATATATTTTTTACAGGCAGTTTCCCTCCCTCCCGCTGTGGCCGTGGTCCTTCTATAGTCGGCATATATCAAATACAATACCTGGTGTGGTCAGAGAACGTATTTGAAACTGTCCATTCACAGGTGAATTTGGGCTTAAACATGCCCTCAGACCAGTCCCCTGCTGCTTCGTTGCCTCCCTCGTTTTCTTTACGTGACTTCGCTCTCTTCGCACCCTTTCCCGTCCTTCTCCGCTCTCTCCTTTCCATTTTTGTCCCGTTGCTCGTTTGTGTCATCCCTCCCCTCCCCCACCCACCTCATCTCCTACATCTTACTCTACTGGCTGCTGAGAATGAAGAGATTTTGGAACAAGTTGGTGAACGGAATCCACGTTCTGTGAAATCCCTCTTCCGATCCACGGATTCTCTCCAGTCTGATCAGTACTGCCAGGTCGACCAGCAACTCAGCAGCTTTGCTGGTGTTGCCGGTCGCCAACCGAGCAGTGTTCTCCGGCGAGTGATCAGGGAGGCAATGGTATTGGTCCTGTGCATAAAGAGGTATGGCTCATATGATAGCCCGGAGACCACTACTTTTGGGCATGGCTCCCAAAATGGCTCTCATCACTCCCAAAACCCTGAACACATACTCAAGGACGGTCGTTCGGGACCTGACGCCTCTTGGCTGGCCCAGGACATGTGGATGCGGTTCGGTGGGCCGCCCTGGCACCATTCGCATTCATCGTCCGACTCAAAAAACAATCAGTTTACACGTGTTCTGGTTCGATGCACAAAGTTTAGCTGTGTTAGGCTCAGCCCTGTGCCTGGGCAGGTGGTGTTCTCCCTGTGAAGTGCTTTGATCCAGATTCCTCCCCCTACTTGTATGCCTAGTTCTTACCCCCATGTCTTCTCCTGGGGGTGGAGAATACCTCTTCCAATAGTCGTGCTCACAGCCCAAATGGTTTCCCACCCAGATGTTCCCCACGATCAGCAGTTCCTCAATTACCGAATGTCCTGGCATCGGCGGGTATTTGTCATTTCCTTAAGGAGGAATATTTCGCCATGTATGCGTCTTCGTTAGTTTCCTTTTGATTAACGGAACCACTTTGTGAGGTCCCACAGGTCCCAGAGGTATTCTCCCCTCTGTTTATTAGTCCCTTGCCGTCTGTGTCCCTTCGCCCTGACTCCAGATTTTGAAGATGGCGTTCATTGTTGCAGGAGGTTAATTCAGATGGGGGACAAAGTGGAAATTTCGGATTGTCCGAACTGTTGTGTCATTTGGTACCACGTCGGGAGCATGGGCTTGTCGAGTACTTGGTCTGGCAGGGCAAGGGGTTCTGATTCGGGCTCTGTGGGATGACCCTATGCAGGAACTATCCTCGATCTTCGCCCATTCTGCATCACGTTTCTTCACCTACCTCACTCATTCTGCTGTGGCCGGCCAGTGGTAGCACTGTAGGTTTGGTAGGACCAAGTCTCTCATGTTTATTTTCCTTTATCGGCCTTTTTCTTCGCTCCCCGCCCTCCCCCCGCCCCCCTCCCCCCCCCGCCCCCTACCCCCTGGCGCAGTACACGCAAACAAACGCACGTCATGATTAGATTTTATGTCGTCTTCTATAACACCTTTGGGGGTAGATTTGGAATTATCTGGACAGGAAGCGGAACCTCCTCAGTCCGTTCATTTTCTTCGTTTCTCGGGTAGCACATACCCCAAGTGGATAGCACTGTGGCTTCACATCGTCAGGGTCCCAGGTTTGATTCCCCGTGGGGTCACTGTCTGTGCTGAGGCTCCACGTTCTCGCCGTGTCTGTGTGGGTTTCCGATTTCCTCCCACAGTCCAAAGACGTACAGATTAGGTGGATTGGCCATGCTAAATTGGCCTTAGAGTATTTAGCACACTGGATTAAATCGCTGGCTTTGAAAGCAGACCACGGCAAGCCAGCAGCACGGTTCAATTCCCCTACCACACTCCACGAAAAGGCGCCGGAATATGGCGACTAGGGCCTTTTCACAGTAACTTCTTTTGAAGCCTACTTGTGACAGTAAGCGATTTTCATTTCATTTTTCATTTCATTTCAAAACGATTAGGAGGGGTTATTAGGTTACGGGACTAAGGTGGAAGTGAGGGCTTAAGTGGGTCGGTGCAGACTCGATGGCCCGAATGGCCTCCTTCTGCACTGTATGTTCTATATTCTAAGTACTGTATCTGCGAGGTCCCTTTTGACTTCTTCCACCAGACTCGTCAGGTTCCATTTGAGCATTCATGTCCAATCGTGAGTTGCGCGGATCACCAGGTAGCGGAATGTCGTCAGGACCTTCCAGCTCTGTCCGTCGCACCCCGGGGATCCCCGGGAATATCTCACTTTTGCTCAGATGAGGTTTGTAGCCCGACTAAGCTCCAAACTTCTTTAAGGGTTGCATTATCCCTTGCATGCCGAACCAGGGGTTTGAGATGTGGAGGATCAGATCATCAGCATAGAGTGAAACTCGATGCTCTCTAACCGCCTCTGGAGGCCTGTCCAGGCCTTCGGCACTCTGCGGGCGATCACAAAAGTATCTATTTCCAGAGCACACAGCACGGGAGCAGATACATATGTACGCTATGGGAGAGCTGCACCGTTGTTTCACCCAGCAGGTGACATCTCGCCCCAACCCAACCCGGTCCAGTACCACTGTGAGGTACTTCTGCTCGACTGTGTCGATCATTTGTGCATCCAGCGAGTGAGCATTTCGAGAATTGTCTCATTGAATTAGGTCTTTATCACGTTCAGCAGGCGACTGATAATCGATGTTGGCTGCCAGCCCTTATCAAAGCCCATCCGGTGTATCGTGACGACCTTTAGCACAACACTATCCAGCCGTATTGCCAGGGTTTTTGCCAGGATCTTTGCATCGACATTCAAAAGCGAGATGACTCTGTAGGACGCGCATTCACTATGATATGCTTCGTTTCGCTCATCAGACATATTGAGGGTCGTGCCAGCGCAGTTGGAAAGAAGATAACTAGCGAGTATCTCCTGCAAATGCGGGGCATGAGCTGACGCATATTTTTTTTAGAGGTCCGCCGGGAATCCATGTGGCCCCATTGCTTTCCCGGTCTGCATGGACTTGATACTCTCCATGAATTGCCTCAGTTGTGATGGTGCTTCCAAGCCCTCTGGCCACTCTTGTCGCACGACCAGTGTGTCCATTTCATCAAGGAACTGCTTCATGACCCAGTCCACTTCGGGGCTCTGAGGTCGGCAGGCATTTGTAGAGGGTCGTGAAGCTTCTTTGATCCTTTCCAGAGTGGCAACATACCTGCTGTTCCTGCTCCTAACCTGATGTATTTCCTTCGTGGCTTCCTGCTGTCTCAACTGCTGTGCCAGCTGGAGGTAGGCGTTGTGTCAGTGTTCCGAGAAGGTCCTGCGCGACTGCAGGAGCTACTGCATTCCGTTCTTCATGGAGAGCAGGGCATAGTATAGTTGTTGTTTTTTCTTCTCCACCAGTAGATTTATGATCAGGGATGTTGAGTAATACCGGTCCACCACCTGTATGAATTCGACCAGCTCTTGCCTCGCCATCCTCTCCTTCCCTCTTAATAGATCCCCTCTTATCACTGCCTTCACCACCTCCCAGAACGTGGACGGTGATACCTCTTCATTCTATTGGTGGTAACGTACCGATCTATGGCCTGTGATTTCCATGCGCAGAATGCCTTATCGACTAGGATGATAGTGTCCAGCCTTCATTGGATGTGCTGTGCCTTGTCCATCTCCAACCTCTTCCACGTGGAAAATGTTCGGAGATTATGTTTGCAGAAGACTCTGCGCACCCCTATCCATGAAAGCACAGTCTCTTCTAACTACAAAGCAGTTAACCCTGATCTAGTCCATCTGAACATAATAGAGGAAGAAAACGTGTTGTCCCCTTGGTGTGTGGACCCCCAAAGGTCCACTGCCCCTTCTGTCCCATCACCATGCCCAGTTTCTTTTCCATGTGTGACTTTTCCCCGGATTCAGGGATTAATCCGTCTGTCTGTGGTTCTTGTGCGCAGCTAGCCCCCCTCTCCCCCACCCCACCACCAGCTCCAGCTCCATCGCCAAGCCAAGAGGTCGTGATTTATATGTCCGCCTTGTGGATGTGACCATGCGTTGTGGGCCCTCCTAAGTAGCTGTTCGTAGGGTATTTGTGTTCGGCGCCGCCACATGTGATTTGTCTTAGTCAGCCAACAGCCGCACACCCTCGTCCTTTGTATTTCTACCGGTTCTGCTTCTCCCTCTCCTCCCTCTACCCCACCGTCCCCGCGCCTGTGCTTCCTGTTCCCGCTATACCCTCTCCGTTCACCATATCCGCCCGCCCCCTTACAGTGTTCTGTCCCCTGTCGCCATGCATCTTACCCCAATCGGGAGAAGTCTAGCCCCCGCCTTACCCATGATTCCTTGTGCAAAGTCACACGCCCGTATGGTCCATTCTCCTCCACCGACCGATGTGTGCCTATTCCTCCCTTCTTTCCCATCACCCCATCTATATTCTGCTGCCCTGAGACTCAACATCAGAATTGCAGACGAGGTGGTTCCATCGAATCGTATATAGATGTCTTGCTGACCAGTCCGTTGAGGTGTCAGGTGCATTCATGTTTATTTTGTATTTCCAGCCATGCTTGTGAACTCATACATATGTGTCGGCCGGTGCAAAGGAATAGTACAACTTACCCTGGAAAGGTACCGAAGTCTTGGCGGGTTCAACATTCCGGAGTGCACATTGTTCTTAGAAAAGGCCGCTTTGGCTTTGGTAAGTTCCGCCCGTCGCTTGGACAAGTCGACCTAAATGCCATGGTGCACCTCGATCATGTGGCACTCTTAAATACAGGATCTTGTATGTCTTGCCCCGTTTTGGATCTGGTCCCGGTCTTGGTTCCGGTGCAGGTTGAAATGTGGTCCGTGGCTGTTCCCTGGCTTTCACCTTTAGCTGTTGTGACCTTTGACCGCTGTCCACGTCTGGGGGTGTGAGGAAGCGTTCACTTCCAACCAGTTTGCTTTGCATCTGGTCACGTATCCAGAGGGTTACTGACCTCGGACATCCATGGTAAACTCCAATGCGGATATTTTGGCGGCCGGACCGTCTTTCTTGGTCCTTGTCTTCCACCTAGTGCCCCTTGCGTTACCACCCCTTTTTCCAATGAGGCAATTCGACCGCTCTTACCGGTCGTGGCCTTTTTCCGTTCTTGATCGTTGCTTACTGCGGATCCAACCACCTTTCTGCCTTTTTCAACGCTGCTTGCAGTATGACCAGTGACTCTGCGACCGCAACTTTGACCATTGCCGTAATTATTAATTTGATTGCATGCTTTTGCACTTGAATTTCCTCCGTTAGAAATTCCCTTCTTTCGTTCATTGGGATTTGCCCCAGCTTGTGAACTGGCGGTCCTTCTCGCTCAGTTCCAGCAGGGACCTCGTCGCCCGGAGTGTTTGTCATCGCCTCGGGTTTCCACTCCTGGGTCGTACCTTCGGCTCCAAAAGTTGCTTCTGCTTGGAATTTCTCTTTCGTCGTGGTGTTCTTGGAGCAGGGTGAGATTGATTTTTGTTCTCGGATTTGACGAGATATTTTGAGTCACAGTGCCTAGATACGTATTTCCAGGAGGACAGTCACTTTCCTTTCTCGGTTCAGTACATCCCCGTCACCGGAGGTCTGGAAGCCTGACCGTAGAAACAGTTACAGAGGAATCTTGCACAGCCTATGCAGGTGTATGTGAAACAAATGCTTCTGTAGTCCAGAATGCATCTTGCGGAAATCAATCCGACATCAAGAGTCAGACAATGCCATGACGGTTGAGTAATCATTTCCCTTTGAACTTAAACATGAAGCCTAATGGTATTTAAATAACCAAACAATTTCATCACGTTTCATTAGATTTGAGAATTTTGTACTGTCACAGAATCGATGTACAAAACCCGCGAATGAAAAATGGCAGATACATGAAATATGCTTTGTGCACCATACCCGGGATTTGATGCATTCTCTGTTTTAAGACTTGCATAACCCATTACATCCTTTGGCACGTGTGTGCTTCCTTCCTTATTTTGCGCGGTAGTTCTCTCAAGTATTTTGTTTGCAGCCTGGATTGATGTACTGCGGACTGTTCCAAACAATTTGAGCACCTGTGGGAAACCACATTGAGCCATTCTTTCAAAAACGGCTTGGCTACGGAGTTTAGAACATAGAACACACAGTTCTATGTGTGGAGGAGGCCATTCGGCCCATCGATTCTGCAACGACCCACTTAAACCCTCACTTCCACCCTATCCCCATAAACCAATAATCCCTCCTAATCCTTTTGGACACTAAGGGCAATTTAGCAGGCCAATGCACCTAACCTGCACGCCTTTGGACTGTGGGAGGAAACCGGAGCAGCCGGAGGAAACCCACGCAGACACGGGGAGAATGTGCAGACTCCACACAAACAGTGACCCAGCGAGGAATCGAACCTGGGACCCTGGCACTGTGAAGCCATAATGCTATCCACTGTGCTACCGTGCTGCCCCAACAGTCTACCTAACCTGCATACATTTGCGTTGTGGGGGTGAAACCCACGCAAACCTTGGGGAGAATGTGCAAACTCCACACAGTGACCCAGGGCCGGGATTTGAACCTGGGTCCTCAGTGCCACAGTCCCAATGCTATCCACTGCGCCACACGCCGCCCGAACAGTTGTTGTTTTTTTTCCCTTCAACTTTTACTTTCAACATGCATTAGGAATTGGAGACGTTTCTGCTGTTTATATTTATGAACTGGAATACGCAGGAATGGAAAATAGGTAAAACACTTCTCTCCCGCAATTTACGACCGGAATAATATTGACTCAGGACCCGGAAGTTTGTCAGATTTCCCTTCTGTGTCATGTACAGGAATTTTCAGAATGAATCATATATTTCATTGTGCCCTGCAGAACTTAAACATCGTGAAGATGGTAAGGACAGATACAGAACCCGTACGTATCTTGGTGATTCTGGAGTGTGTAATCGTAGGAAAAAGAAGGAATAAGATTTGCGAGGAATCAACACACTTGACATAAGGATGAAGTCACAAATGTTCATGCAATGTAAGTGGGTCCTTATTTTCGTTTTCCCCAAAACTGTGTAGCGCAGGACCACTGATATTGCCGCTTTCCCCAGGGACGTACCATGCGTTATGATCACTATTAATGACCTTCTAGTTAAATTACGTTGTTCATTAGCCCAGTGTTGAAACGTTGCAAACCATTAGTTTGCAGACCCTGATTTGCAGAAGGTAAAGTCACCATCGTACCAGAAATTCATAAACTGTGTACCCTTTGAGGGACAGAGTTGACTTCTGATGAATTGACCTGAGGATTAACACATCTCAGGCGAGGATTAACACATCTCAGGTGCTCTGCGTTACTCCCACAGTCCAAAGATGAGTAGGCTTATTTGCTCCATAGTTTTCAAAGGTAAAGTGGGTTTATGGTGATAGGCCGTGTGAGTGGGCAGAGATAGGATGCTCCTTTGAATGGTAAGTGCAGAGACGGTGGGATGAATAGCCTCCTTCTGCACTGCAGGAATTCTATGTTTTATATGAACCAGTACCCTTTCTCCTCTGTCGTTTCATGCTTTATTTATGTTCATAACGTGGCCGCAATTTCGCATTCCATTGAATTGAGATGGATACAAATTGGCTAAATCTGATGTATTATGTGCGTTTGCTGTTATCGCGCTTTTGTCTGTTTTTATATGTATCTACTTTATAGAACTGATCAGCTTATTTTATTTTGTCCGGCAGACATATCAAAATTAAAAAAAGGTGCGTTCAGGGGCAAGTGTGTATATGTCTGTGGAGACCTGTACGAGACTGGCTGAATGTTAAAGTAATTAGACGTACAGCTATGGATGGATGGTAATAAAATTATTAATGCTGAAGAAAGACAATTATCTAGACTGTTGCCATTCAATGACCCCATGCTGTTTTGTTACTGTCATCTTGCGCAACAATTATGAGCAGATACCACTCAGCGAATTACTGGTTCGACCGTCCTCGAAAAACACGTCATAAAATTGTGTTCCTCAGTTAAAACACATTATTCAGCAACAAACTAAATGATGAAACTCAGTTTCAGTTCCGTCCAGATGCCGTGATGAGGTAGATTTAGTGTTGCTCGAAAAGTTGACAAAAACACACATTGTCTCAGGTAAGTTCGTAGAGACTGGCATCGGGTTAAGTAATAATGCGAGTATGTGTTACACTTAGTAATCCAAACAACAATGAATATAATTGCGTTTGGTTAAATATCTCCCAAGTTTTGAGTAATAACTAGAATAGCAAATGATAGTTGGGGTTACTGAAAATGGCTGACGTCAGGATCTGCCCAATACTGCAATAATTCCTCAGTTTAGCATTCTGAGGTGCATCATATATGTGTGAAGGATAATACAAGGTAGACACTGCGTTGTGCGAGAATAATCGCATAATGTTCAATATTTCGGATCCTTTAACGAAACAAAGAGTTTTTTAAAAGGGGCTAGGGAGGCTCTTGCAAATATTCAGGGCCTGCACCTCAGGTTTAGCGATGATAAAAGCCAGGGCAGATATTTCAAGAACTTCTGAAAAATCACAATACGAAATGCCATATAAGATGATCTGCAAACTGTATTGGGAGCCCACCCTTCCACCATCTTGGTAGCAACTGCAGCGATGTCCGCCAAAATTTCAAGATGGTAGTTTTGAATGTTTCCTGGAATGATAACACATTTTAGTTCGGAAATTGACGGAAGGGAGCTGTAAGAGAAACACATAGTTTTAGTCAACGTGCGTTCGTATCTGAGGTATGTTTGTCATCAGCTATGATTTAGCTTTGTCATGGGGATGTAACTTTAGGAAATGTTTGTCTTCTCAAGTGGCTGCAGTGTTGTCAGTTTGTCGGTGAAGCTGAGCTCTGGCTCTGCTTTTCACTTTCGTTTTGAGCTGGAAGCTGTTTTTGGCTCTGGGCTTTTGTTTCGTTTTGAGTTGGAGATCTGCATTCAAACCATCTCCATCTGCATGCTAAAGAATGACTCCAGCTCATTTGATGATTTCAAAGTAATATCTATTTCTGTAAGGAGTGCAAGCCTACAAACTTTGTTGAAAATGGTCTTTGAATTATGGATGTTGTTAAAAGGAAAAGTACTCAAGGTTATAGACTACTGTATCTTTGGGAAGGGGGTATCAGTGTAGTAATTGATAAGATGTGTACTGTGTGTTTATAAAATGCGAACTGGATTCATAGAATAAACATTGTTTGTGTAAAAACACTTCAGATCTCTGTTGCACTCGACCTATAAAGTGGGCCCTTGTGCTCCCCATAACGAAAACCTACTAAAAGTTGTGGGTCAGGTGAACGCCATGATATACTTTGGTGCTCTCTAAAGGCTGGTTCGTAATACATTGGATGGTCGTGGGGTAAAAGTATATCCTTCTTGAATGGTTTGACTGTGTGAACTTAAAGACAGTGGGGGTGAGCATATTTGTGTTTGCTTGTCAATTGTGGTATTCCAGTTTAAGTAGGGATTGTGTTGTTGATAATGGTTAATTCATAGGCTAGGACGTTTGGGCGAGGGTTGCCACACGCAGTATTTTATGAACAGAGACTAAAGAAAGGAATTTAGATTTGGCATAAACATTGCAGTTAACATTACCTGACAGCATACGAAAGGAAGAGATACTTACGGCGGTAGCTCAGCATTGAAAATTCCCAGAGATAGTCTGACGCAGTAGAAATGGTAAAAATACAGTGACAGATGAAACAACATAAACATGAATAAAAGCAGCTTGAATGCGAAATGAGGGAAAAAGAAAGAATAGGCCGAGTCGAACAACAAGAAAGAGAAAGGAAGACACAGTTCAGCGAAGGAGAAAAAGAGATAGAGGGGAAAAAGGAAAAAGGAAGAAAAAGATAGAGCGGAAAGGGAAAAAGAGAGAGAGTTTGAACTTCAGAAAATGGCCATGAAACATAAATAAAATGAAACATCAGATAAAATTGGCGAATGTAAAGTGAAAAGTACAGTTGGCGGATAGTGATGAAGATAAAGAGAACGAACAACGTAATCGAAGGCTTGGTGGAGATCTGTTTCAATATGACCAAGCATTGCCAATGTTTGATGAGAAGGAGGTAGACGCTTTTTAAATTTAATTTCAGAAGGTAGCTAAACAAATGAAATGGCGACAAGACAGTTGGGTGTTACTGATTCGAACAAAGCTGGTAGCTAGGGCTAGTAAAGTGTTTGCATCACTATCAGAGGCTTCAAGGTTGAGCTGCACGTTTCAGAGCCGGAATAATATGAACTTCCAAAACGCCAGAAGCACACATGAGTCTACAGGTTCAAGACTCACTACCATATGCCTGCAAATCAGTAGTGTAATGCAGCCACTCTGATTATTTCCGTGGTTGCATGAAGACGAAGCTTGAATTCACCGAACGATAAAGAGAAGAAAAAAATGGGAGCGACAACTTCAAAACTGTAGGTCGTTTATCGAATAAGTAATCCTTAGGGAAGTATCATTTCACAGAAGCTCCAAATGTCTGTCAATCGAAATCGGAGATTGGGAATCTGCAAGTGAATTGTAGAGTTCCGGTGAGACTGAAAGACTCATACACTGCTAATTGTCCGAGGCAGCTTACAAGAGTTTCTTGAGATATAATTGGGTGACATCAGTCTCTTGGTTTTAGACTGCGGTGGTCAGCCCGTGATTGTGCACGCACTGCATTTATTACACTGTAAAGTTCATTATATTTGGAGATTATTTGTGTAGATATAATGTGTTTTTTGAGTAAAGGTATAGCGTTTAATACGTGTTTTGTGACTGAGGAAATACTGTAGTACTGTCTTCACATTTCATCAGCAGTCTATGGGAATTTATTCAACAGCAGTTCAGTTGCACTTTCTGAATTGAAGGACATATTACCATGGAAAAGTCCGCCCGATGAATGTACCCCGTCGTAACATCATCTGCATCATAAGAAAGTGGGTACTCTACCAGGATTATTTTTTTAAATAGAGTCTCTTGTGCGGTTTGCAATCATTCAACATTGGTTGGAACTCTGAACCCACAATAATTAAGCATGTGGATTGTATGGTAGAATTAACATAAAAATGACAATTTCCGTGAGCTAAACATGACGGGTTCTTAAGGTTAATGTGCAGGTTCAGTCGGCAGTTAAGAAGGCAAATGCAATGTTGGCATTCATGGCAAGAGGGTTGGAATAGAAGACCAGGGATGTACTTCTAAGTCATTTTACGGCTCTGGTCTGACCCCATTTGGAGTATTGTGAGCAGTTCTGGGCCCCTTAGATAACGTTCTCGCCTTGGGAAGGGTCCAGAGGAGGTTCACAAGAATGATCTCTGGAATGAAGAACTATTCCTACGAGGAAAGTGCGGGGACTCTGGGTCTGTACTCGTTGGAGTTTTGGAGTTTAGAAGGATGAGATGGGTCTTATTGAAGGTTACAAGATACTGCGAGGCCTGGATAGAGTGGGCGTGGGAATGATGTTTCCACTTGTAGGAAAAACTAGAACCAGAGTACACCATGTCAGACTAAAGGGACGATCCTGTAAAGCAGAGATGAGAACAAATTTGTTCAGAGAGAGGGTGGTGAATCTGTGCAACAATTTGCCGCAGAAGGCTGAGGAGGCCAATTCATTGAATGCCTTTAAGACATAGATAGATAGTTTCTTGATTAATAAGGGGATCAGGGATTATGGGGAAAAGACAGGAGAATGGGGACGAGAAAATATCAGCCATGATTGAATGGCGGAGAAGACTCGATGGGCCGAGTGGCCTACTTCTGCTCCTATGTCTTAAGGTCTTATGTGTTGACACAGAAAATGATGTTAGATGTTCCACAGTATTATTTGAAGATCATAGAATCATAGAATTTACAGTGCAGAAGGAGGCCATTCGCCCCATCGAGTCTGCACTGTCTCTTAGAAAGAGCACCCTGCCCAATCCCACACCTCCACCCTATCCGCATAACCCAGTAACCCCACCTATCCCCATTATCCAGTAACACCACTCAACACTAAGGGCAATTTTGGACACCGTGGGCAATTTAGGATGGCCAATCGACCTAACCCGCACATCTTTGGACTGTGGGAGGAAACCGGAGCACCCGGAGGAAACCCACGCACACACGGGGAGAACGTGCAGACTCCACACAGACAGTGACCCAAGCCGGGAATCGAACCTGGGACCCTGGAGCTGTGAAGCAATTGTGCTAACCACAATGCTACCGTGCTGCCCATGATGGATTCTGACGGTTTTTATTAAAAAATCACATATAATTTAATGGCATTGGCGAATTCAGTGGACTTAACATTACCCGTAGGTGAGCACAAACCAGATATCTCTAAATGAACAGCGCAACATTTAGAATTTGATGTAATTTCGCAGAAATTTGGTATTTCCTGGCTGAATCCATTTAATTGGCTGCGATACAGTTGCAACAGAAACATATAGTTTGAAATAGAGATTGGAGGCGGTAGATACAACTTAGAGAGATAGACCAATTCAAATGGAGGAAGAAATGCAAGGGAAAATAAGCCAAGAGAAAGATTTGAATGCAGAATGATATTGACAAACATGACATTGACCGCAAAATGATGAAACTGAAAAAGGCAATTAAAGACAGACAAAGGTGAGAGACATTCAGCAAGTAAAGAGTTGCCTCCATAATGGTTTGTAATTTATTAGAATCATCACGAGATTATGGACAATAATTTACTTCCATATCGAGGTCAAGTGAGGACATATTTCAATTTGTGCAAGACCGTCAAACACTTGTGGAAATGGATGTTGAGACATATTTATTTCGTCTGGTGAGGGAGCTCAGGTAAAAAGAGGCCAGCCAAAACCCCTGGAAATTCTCCTAAAAATTGACTGAGCGGTACTGGTCATTAAGTTTATGCATAATGTCAGAAAACTTCTTTGTTGAGTATGATGCAGTGACAGAGATATTCTGAGTGCAAGTGCGTTCGTCCCTCAGGCGTCAAGGCCAACATTTTATACAGTAACGAAACATTAGGTTGGAATACATTGAACTTTAAAGGGAAATGTAATGTAATGTTAGTGGTGCGAAGTTGACAGTACAGGTACAGACAGCATATAAAGCTTTTTGGGAAACATTTGTCTTAAAATGCGTTAGAGATTGACTTCCTTGGCTGGTTAGAACTCACATTGAAGATAAGAGGTATAAAACATCTGGGCAGCCAACGGAGATTGATGAGTAACCGGAATGTGTGATTGAACCATTTTTTTCCTATCATACCGGGAAACCGCAGGAAGATTGCAGATGGGACTTTAAAAGCAATGCAAGGCGTCACGGACAACAATTTGCAGCTGAGAATTCAACTAAAATTGTTCCTCGGAGGAGAAAGAAAAACGCCAATGCTGGAAGCAACGGTTGGAGACCAAAGTTTTTTCACTGCAACCAGGTGGTGCATGTTTGGTCAAATAATGCAAGTCGACGGTCAGAGCTAAAAACAGAGTTGCAAAAACTCTTAGTGATCCATTAAACTGTTGTCTCACATACTGCGAGAAAGTGTTTTAATTCGGGACACGCCAGGAAGTTCTCAGTTGATTACTTATGAAGGAAGACAGCCGATTCGAGGTGCTGAATGTTCTGATACGAAAGGCGAAGTGTCCTGCCACTCTTCCAAAAAACTGAGTAAGCAATTTAAAAATTTGACTGGCAAATTAATTCATGGTGACCGATCCGATGATGCAATATGTGCCACAAGTAGTGTATGGGATAAAAATACGTGGAAGTAATATAATTCTTGAATCCCATCCTTTGTTTCAGGTGATCTCACGAAGCCACCTCATGAAACTATTTTTTAACATGGGGTATTTTTCCGAACTGACCGATTGAACTGATTCAATTTAGTTCAAGGATTTAGGCAGTTTGGTCATTATTGCGACAACAAATGTATTGCAGCATGCGGATGATCATCGTGTATTCTTCACGAAATGATTAAATCTATTTTGCTTATAAATAAGACACTTATTGCAGATAACACACGATCGAATGGAAGCCTGATTAAATTCGGAAATTACACACCAATTTGAAATTAAGAATTACTAAAACTGATGCTGACAAATAAGGTGAACAACTGACAATTAATCACGAATTTCATAACACCTCTGTGGGGACTTTAATTGCCCAATCATTAATGTTTTGACAACACTTAAACAATTGTCATGTGAGAGTATCTTTAAGAAATGAGTGTTGATAAAATAGCTGTAGTGGGTGTACTTTTAAGAAATGGGTGTTTATTGGATTGCTGCAGTGACTTCAGGGAGTGGGTGGTGCTGTCTCCTTTTACATTCGCTTTGAGGAAGCAGCTACATGGTCTGTTTAGTTTCGTTTTAGATTTGGAGATTCTGCAGTCACAGAACGATGTGTAGGGATGTCTGCATGCTAATGAGTGTTCATTTGATGATTTCGAAGTGTAACTGCTCTCAGTCTAGAATTAAACCTGCTGTCCTTCTGTAAAACGGGTTTTTGTATTATGGCTGTCAAAAGGAAAGATTAAGGTCTACATATAGAGTGTTATTGGGCAGAGGGGGTGTACTTGAATTGATTGTTGCTAAGATGTTCACAGTACGTTTATAAAATGTTAATTGGGTTTACAGAATTAACATTGTTTTTTGTTTAAAAACACTCTTAGTTCTCTGTTGCATCACACCTATAAAGCGGGCCCTTGTGTTCCCCATAAACATAATCTCTTTAAAGCTGTGGGTCAGGTGAACACCATGATTCACTTTGAGTTCTCTAAACACTGGCCCATAAATAGTTGGGGGATCGTCCTGGATAAAAGTATATTTATTGGATTGGCCGAGTGAACTTAAAGACAGTGAGGGGTGAACATATTGTGGGTGATTTATGGCGTGGTATTCCAGCTTAAATGGGGCGTGTGTTGCGGACAATGGCTCTTTCAATGGCTCAGAAGTATTTGGGGATGGAGACGGTCACACGTTGTACTTTGCAGAGGCTGAAAACAGGCTTATAGATTTAAGAAAAGCATTGCAGTTAACATCATCTGACATAATAAGAAAAGAAGAAGTACATCCCGCGGTAGCTGAGCATTTAAAATTGCCTAATATGCAGTCTGGCTCATTGGAAATGGCAAAGATCCAGTTGCCGAGTAAGCATATTGAACATGAAAAAGAATTAAAGCAGCTTGAATACGCAATGGGAGAAAAAGAAAGAGAAAAGGAGATACAGATCAGGGAAAAATAATAAGAGAGAGAGGAAAAAGAAAAGGAGAGAGAAGAAAGAAACCAAGAAAAGCCCCAGAGGAACAAAAATAAAGACAATGACGAGGTGAAAGAAACCATCTTTGGTGCATATGAGCTAGTGCCTGAAGCCTACAGATAAAGGTTTAGTAAGTTAAGGAAAGAACCTGGTCAGACAGCCAATCAGTTTGAGTGGGTCAAATAGAGTAATTTTGATAGGTGGATAAGGGCTTTAAACATAGACCAAACATATGAACCTCTCAGAGATAGTATACTTTTGGATCAGTTTCAAATTTCAATTCCTGATGTAGTGTGAAATCATGTGGAAGGGTAGAGGGTTAAAACGGCGAGATTAGCAGCAGGAATGGCATCTGATTATGAATAAGTTCATAAATCAAGGTTTGGTTTCCCACATGAGTTTCAGCCTTTGCGGTAAAGAAACTGCGGACATGAGAAATATTCAAGTGGTTATGGTAAAGGTGATCTGATGGGAGAAAATAAGGAGAGTGAACCCCAGACTATAAAGGAAATACAGGAAGGTGAAAGAGACATGAAAAGTTTCAAATGTTTTCACTGTAATAAACTAGGCCATGTAAAGTCACAGGGTTCGTGGTTGCAGGAAAGCACTGGAAAGGCTGATATGGTAAAACAGGATAAGGCAGTGGGGATTGTAAAAGTGGTAAAGGAAAGCCCAAGTGAAGCGAAGGAGGTGCCAAAGATTGTACAGCCTGATCAAGAGGTAATTCATAAGAAGGTGCCAGATCTCTTTAAATAATTTACTTGTGTAGGTAAAGTTTACTCATGTGTATCAGACGGAGCAGGTAAAGTAGTCACAATTTTAAGAAATACAGGAGGTAGTCAATCTTTAATGCTAAGAGATGAGGGATTATGTAGTTGGGGAAGAATATTGCCAGAAAGTGTGGTAATATGTGGAATTCAGGGTGAGAAATGCAGTGCTCCATTATATAAGGTAAGGTTGAAAAGTGCAGTGATGAGTGGTGAAGTAGTAGAAGGAGCAATAGAGAAACTATCCTGTGCGGGAATACAGTTTATCTTTGGTAATGATAAAGCTGGATCGCAGGTGCGAGTGATGCCTACCGTGATGGATCGGCCAGTGGAAAATCAGAGAACTGAAGTGTTGAAGGACGAATGTCCTGGGATTTTTCTGGATTGTGTAGTAACTATTTTTAGTTCAGGAAAATTGGTGGAGTTACAACAGAAAGATGTAGAAATAAACCGGATGTATTAGAAAGCATACACGGAAGAGGAACCTGAGTGTATACCAGAGTTTTATTACCGTAAAAGTGATGAGTTGATGAGAAAGTGGAGACCTTTACATATGCAGGCGGATGAAAAGTGGGCAGAAGCTCATCAAATAGTATTGCCGGTAGGATACAGAAAGCAGATGTTGCGAGTATCACATTAGGTACCAGTGGGAGGTCATTTGCGAGTAAGGAAAACCTACGCTAAAAGACAAATACGTTTTAATTGACTTGGACTACATAAATATGTAGTTAAATTTCGTCGAACATGTCATACATGTCAAGTGCTAGGGAAATCTCAAGTAGTGCTAAAACCAGCGCCCTTAATGCCCATTCCAGCATTAGAGGAACAATTTACAAGGCTCCTCATTGATTGTGTAGGACCGCTTCCTGAAACGAAAAGTGGGAATCTATATCTTTTGACCATAATGGATGTGTCTACTAGGTTTCCAGAGGCCGTTACTGTGCGCAATATTACATCTAAAAAGATTGTGGAGGAGTTACTTAAATTCTTTACGAGATATGAACCGTTTATATGGTCACACTACTCTAAATTAATAGGGCCAGAAGGGCAGAAAAAAATGTTGTTTATGTGTTTACTTTTTATTATTTTTGGGAGCTTGTGTTTTTTACGTGAGTGATGACCTGTACGTCGATTTACACGTAACATGAGTCAAACCAGTATGTGCCACTTACACTGGTGTGATGCTCGGTGTGACAACCACGCAAAAGAACATAAAGTAACTGATGGATAAACCAGAAAAAAAGGGAGTGCCGCAAAACAACGAGTGGAGCACAGCCCAAAAAGAACGAGAAGGGAAACAAAACTTCTCCAAAACCCGACAATTTATAGTTCGGAAATTGGCGTCGAAAAGGCAATCCAACGCTTGCTTACTAGATATGTACTAACCACAGAAATGCAATCGGATCAAGGATCAAATTTTACCTCGAGGTTATTCAAAGAAGTTATGGATAGCTTAGGGATAAAACAATTTAAATCAACTGCGTACCATCCAGAATCGCAGGGAGTGTTGGAACGGTGGCATAAGACATTAAAAACAATGTTGAAGGCTTATTGTCAAGATTGTCCAGAGGATGAGAAGAAAGCAATTCCATCCGTACTGCTTGCAATTAAGGATGCACCTAATGAGTCAACCAAATTCAGTCCTTTTGAACAAATGTTTGGTCATGAGGTAAGAGGACCACTTAAATTGATTGAGGAAAATTTGGTAAGTGAGATATCGGAACTTGCATTGTTGGATTCAGTGTCAAATTTTAGGGAACGGTCACATAGCGCAGGTGAATTGGCTAGACAGCATTTAAAAGGTGTACAACATGTGATGAAACGGGGAGCGGACAATAAATTCAAAGTTCTTAGTTGTGCCAGTGGAGATAAAGGTTTAGTATTATTACCAGTGGTGGGTGACTCTTTAAAAGCAAGGTTTTGTGGATCTTATCAGATTGAAAATAAATTATGTGAGGTGAATTTTGTACTACGAACGCCGGATAGAAGGAAAACTCACCGAGTGCGTCATGTGAATATGCTTAACAGGTACTTTGAAAGAGAAGGAGTGAAAAAGAAGGAGGTTTTAATGATTTTAAATAAAAGTGACGAAACACAGTGATATCACATGGAAGTTTGTGGAGTTAAGTTGGGAAGCACCAAAATGGCTATATAGTATGTACATGTGGGAAATGTTGTTCCAATCAAACAACATCCATCACTCTTTAAAATTGGCACAGAGATTGAAAGTAAGATTAAAAATGGCATAATTGAAGTGGGTTGCAGCCCATGGAGCTCACCCATAGTGATGGTACCTAAACAAGCCGAAACACAACAGTTGTGTGTGGACTACACAAAGGTTAATGCAGTTACAAGAACCGTTCTCTTGCCCTATCCCACGTTTGGAGGATTGCGTTGAGAAAGTAACACAATCAGCTTTTATTTCCAGACCTGATTTACGGAAATGTTACTGGCAGGCACCTTTATCCGAAAGGGCGATGGAGATTTCTACTTGTGTGACTCCAGATGGTATATACCAATTCAAAATTTTGCTATGTGGCACGACAAACGCCCGAGCCACGTTTCAACGGTGAACTAACAAAGTTGTTTCAGGATTACCCAATTGTGCGGTATACATCGACGATCTGGTAATTTTCAGCAAGACATGGAAAGAGCATTTAAAACATCTGAAGGAGATATTCGATCGACTTCAGGGGGCGGGTTTGGTAGTAAACCTAGCCAAAAGTGAATTTGGAAAAGCCAAAGTCACTTTTATTGGCCACACAATCGGACAGGTTCGAATTGTCCCACGGGATGTGAAAACGAAAGTAATTGTGGCGTTTCCAATACCCTCGACACGAAGGGAGACAATGCGATTTATTGACATGAGTAGATTTGATCGAACATTTGTGCCAAATTTCTGTGTCGTGGTTGCTTCACTGACGGACTTGCTAAGGAAACGTCGAAAATTTCAGGTTACAGCGGAGTTTAAACAGGCATTTGACTTCATGAAAGCTGTGATAACCAATGCTCCTGTGTTGGAGAATTACAAGGGTATCTGCCTTCGAAAAAAAATGCCGAGGCGTCGACAAAAGGATGGGTCGTGTAGAGAACTTCATGTTCAGAGAGAATGTCAATCAAGAAGGAGTTCCGTTGGAGGAAGAATAATTAAAATGGACTGTGTTATTATAAATGTTTGCGTGTCAGGGCAGCACGGTGGTGCAGAGGGTTAGCCCTGCTGCCTCATGGCACTGAGGTCCCAGGTTCGATCCCGTTTCTGGGTCACTGTCTGTGTAAAGTTTGCACATTCTCCCCGTGTTTGCGTGGGTTTCGCTCCCCCAACCCAAAGATGTGCAGGACAGGTGGATTCGATACGCTTAATTGCCCCATAATTGGAAAAAATGAATTGTTTACTTTCAATTTATATATTGTTTTAAAGTCTGCGTGTTTCGTTTTCTTAAAAACGAAACGTTTATTCACTGTTAATATTTCTTAAAAATAAGCGAAAAAGGTGAAAAACGAAACCATCTCGAAGCTGATTGCTTATTTATTTGTTCTTTTGAGGGGCGGGGGTGTCGTGTGAGAATATCTTTAAGAAATGGGGGTGTATAAAATAGCTCTAGTGGGTGCACCTTTAAGAAATGGGTGTTAATCGGATCGCTGCAGTGATGTCAGAGAGTGGTGGAGCTGAGCTGTCTGTTTGCTTTCACATTCGCTTTGAATAAGCAGCTACAGGGTCTGTTCAGTTTCGTTTTATATTTGGAGAAGCTGCAGTCACAGCAAGATTCATATGAATCTTTGCAAGCTAAATAATATTCATTTGATGATTTCAAAGTTCCAAGTGCTCTCAGCAGAGAATTTAAACCTGCTGTCCTTCTGTGAAAGGGTGTTTTTGTCTATACAATGTTAAACGGAATGATTAAGGGCTACTTATAGATTACTGTATTCTTTGGGGGTGTATTTGAATTGATGGGTGCTGAGATGTTCACTGTATGGTTATAAAATGTCAACTGGATTCACAGAATAAATATTGTTTGTGTTTAAAAACTCCATGATACACTTTGGGGTTCTCTAAACCCTGGCTCATAACACAATTTTTGATTTTTATTTAACAATCGACTCGCTTCAAACCACAATAGTCTCTGCGAGGTATCGTACACAATGCTTTGTTCATAACGACATTTATCATGTGGTTAAATTAAAATGAATAGTTGAATGCTGAATTCAGAGCCAGAAATAATAATGTGTTTGAACATGCTCGTGAAGAGGACAATTGCGTTATTTAACTTGAAAGAAAACTTCAGAAAATGAAGTGGACAATTTCTGTTATGGAGTGTCACAATTCAGGCTACCGTGCTGCCCAGATCAATATCCAGAGATACTGACTTGCAGGAGTTTATGGATGATAAAAGGGCGACAGAGAGATAGAACATGAGTTCGTTGACAGCTTGAAGAAAACCACTCTGAACCTGTAGAGAAGAGGGATGCCGTATGTTAGACCGAAAGGTGACGATCGAGGACATGAAAAATGACGTTGTTTAAAGGTAAGCTGGAAATAGGTGTTTAAATGGGATTGGTTGAATGAACAGTTTCTGCAGAGATTCACGATCAAAGTAAACCTTGCATTTGAAACACATTTGGCTGATCAGGAGCCAGATTGCAGCAAAACAAATGAACTGCCAAATGGATGCTAATCAAAGAATAGATATGAATGCACATAAATGTCATTCTCACATTCATTCATCGGAACGAGAACATTTAAGTATCTGGGCGCTCAAGCACTGGGAAAGACAGCTGCTGAGTGAGCCGGAGTCTGAGTAAGTACACTTTACAATTTGGTACAAAATGGGAAAGTTCTTTAATATTCAGTATACTTGTGAAAAAATAAAAGAAACATATGTTTACTCTTTAAGTTACAGTAAACTCCGAGTCATGTGAAAGTCATTGTGGCTGAATAAGAGCTCAATAGTTTTATTTTTTACTGCAGAATGAATCGTGAGGTTGACTCATCGCGGTTTTAAGTAAGAGGCGATGGCTCAATTGTGGGATCATTCGGCGACCGAGCACGGGGGAGAGAAGGTCTCGATATAGCTGGGAAGTGCAGATGTCTCCCGCTCAGTAATCTGGCTCCCTTTTAGAAGCGGCAGACGACACTGAACTCTCAGAGCAGTGGATTCAGAGCTAGATTTCTGGAACCTCGAAAGGCCCGGATACCCCGTCGGATAGAGGAATAACAGAACAATAGTTTGCAGGATTCGTTAGTGAAACAGGTAGACGTTTCAATAACCGTGGACGTCATTCAGATCGGTATGCTTCCCCCATGGTGGCAGCATCAATGACGTTACCTGGCGACTGCAAAACGTTATTTTGGCGTCAGGTGAACAGCCACATGTTTGGAGTACATTTTGAAATTAACTTCGGTACGAAGGCGGAGGTCGGTCCGTCAATCAGAATGCAGGGGTCGGGGAGATATGTGGAGCAGAACTTCGTTAGTGGTTTCTCGAATTCTCCCTTTACCAGCGACAAACATGAGTAGAGAAATCCAAGAGGGCAATTTTGCGTCGCTATAAGAACGGTGCAGGAGGAATGGATTTACACTCCTAAAACACTGGCTCTGGTGGAGGGTGATTTATAAGCCGATGGATTGCACCTGAAATGATCTGGTAGAGGATTACTTGCAGCACATGTTACTTGTACTCTCGGGCGATCAAACAAACTCAGCAGCTGTGCGGCGACCAAAAGGAAATTTTCTGGAGGATTACCGGGATGCAAAATATATTCAATTCAATAAAATTGAAAATAGTGGAACTAAAATAGTACGTCAATTAATTAATTCTAAATAAGGAATAATGTAATTACATTTATATCAGGATTAGAATATACGTCATTAGTGTGTTGGAATACTCAGCAATCGTCTGGAAGAGTGCAGACCGAGCAGCAGTAAAGACGCTTGATATTATCTGGGGAAATAGAGCCCTCTTAAGTTCCATCTTTTATAAATATTAATTGAAGCCATCAAGGAGGCGGACTGGCTGCAGTCCAGGAACTCAGGAACCGTGCACAGATTGTACTTTCCACACCCACGTCGATGCAATATAGGAGGACAAAGGGAAGAGACGCAAGAGTAACACGCCATAGGCATTGCACATGAAACGACTTATCATTAAATCTTGGTAATATATCACCGGTCCCTTCATTGTCACTTCGTCAATATCCTGGAAATCCCTCCCTGATTACAAACTCGATGTACCGATGGCACCTGGTCGGCTGCGGCGCAAGAAGGTAGCACATTACCTCCTTCTGAGGTAGATTTAGTAAAGCTGAGTAGTCGCCTCGCGAGCGAAGCCCAAATCCCAGTTTTTACAAAATGGGATGAGGGCTCCCTCCTCTACCACTCATTCCGGGAGCGAGTTCGACATTTCCATTACCGTTTTGAAGAAAACGAGTTGATCAACTCCCACCTGAATCCCGTGCTCCTTACCTAACTTTATGACCACCCAACCTTTATTGACCATTCTACTGGGCGGAGAGTATTCACTATCCCTATTCCAGTCCCTCGTAACGTTGTGCAACTTGATCATGTCCAGACTCAGCCTTCGCCAAGCTAAGAAAAACAACCCCAGCATCTCTGAAATACTGCATTGCAGGCACTGATCTGGTGAATCCCCTCTACACTCTTACACGTGAAATTACAAATCTCATGTTGTGTGGTGACCAGAATGCACACAGTACATTAGCCACGGGCTATCGATCTTTTTAAACAGCAAGATCACACATCATAGAATTTACAGTGCAGAGGGAGGCCATTCGGCCCATCGAGTCTGCACCGGCTCCTGGAAAGAGCACCCGACCCAAGGTCAACACCTCCACCCTATACCCATAACCCAGTAACCCCACCCAACACTAAGGTCAATTTTGCACACTAAGGGCAATTTATCATGGCGAATCTACCTAACCTGCACATCTTTGGACTGTGGGAGGAAACCGGAGCACCCGGAGGAAACCAACGCACAGACAGGGAGGATGTGCAGACTCCGCATAGACAGCGACCCAAGCCGGAATCGAACCTGGGATCCTGGAGCTGTGAAGCAATTGTGCTATCCACAATGCTACCGTGCTGCCCAAGTTCATAAAGTATCTGTCCTTGTATTATATGCCTCTGCTAAGAATGTAGCGTCTGTCATACAGCTTTATTAACCACCTAAGTGATCTGTCCTGAAATAGTCAGAAATGAGTCAAGCTTATCACGTGACCGAATATCTGACAATGGTTTATCCAAAGCGGATCTTCCAATCGTGAGCATGACATCACGGTACGCTCTTTTAAACCTAAATTGAAACTACGTAGCTTTTCGGAGTATTTTTCCAAAGGTTTCGAATCCAGCAGGTATGCCGGCATTGGGTGCTCCACCGCACGCAGATAGATAAATATAATTCTCTCTGACAATAGTTGAAAATTCATACAGAGGACAATTTTTAGAGAGTCATTGAGCTGCTACAGCATGGGAAGAGGTCCCTTCCACCATCGTGTCCGAGCCCACCAACGTAAAGAGCTGAAGTAGATTCGTATTAGTAATGGAACGGTGTTGGGGAATTTAATGGGATTGAAGGGGGAAAAAGCTACAGGACCTGATCATTTTCGTCCAACAACACTAAAAGAAGTAGCCCTAGAAATAGTAGATCCTTTGTTTGCCATTTTCAAAAATACTTTGGACTCTGGAATGGTTCGTGCAGTTCGGAGAGAAGCGAATGTAACCCCGCTATTCAAAAATGAAGGCAGGGAGAAAACTGTGAGAATAACGTCAGTAGCAGGGACGTTGCCAAGTATGAATCGAAGTATGAATCTTCAACCGAGGGCGAAGCTGTGGAGGCGTATACAATTTAGCTTTGAGAGAGGATCAAGAGCGGGGGGGGGGGGGTGGGAGGGGGAGGGGGGGTGTTGGAGGGGTTACTCTTCCATGAGGGAAGATATAGTAAAGCATTCCCTAAAATATATCCTGAAAATTGAGAACAAAACATGAAGATTGTTGCTCCTTTTTGAGAACAGTCGCGTTGGTACCCAAGTTTGGTTCAGGTAGAATGCATTTAGCGCATGTATCACGGAGTTGCCAGCAAATGAAATACATTTCGACCAAAGTATAAGACCATAAGACACAGGAGCATAATTAGGCCATTCTTCCCATCGAGCCGGCTCTGCCATTCAGTTAAATTTGATCCGTTTCGCAACCCCATTCTCCTCCCTTCTCTCCATAACGCCTGATCCTTCTGTGAATCGAGAATCTATAGATCTCTGTCTAAAGACACTCAGTAATTTGGCCTCCAGCCTTCTACCTCAAAGAGTCTACAGATGGTCCACCAGCTGGCTGAAGAATTTGCTACTCACTTCAATTTGAATGGTTCGTCCCTTCAGTTTGAAGCTTTGCCCTCTGGTCCCAGTTTTTACCCCTCGTGGAAGCATCCTCTCCCAGTTCACTCTATCCAGGCCTCTCAGTATCCTGTCAGTATCAATAATATCCCTCTCATTCTTCCAAACTTGATACTCGTTGTATCAATGTGTGACTTCTAACTTAATATATATGTTTTAACTTGAAGTGGAAGTAGTTAAAGAGGGACTTGCCGTGTTTTATGCGAAGGCAAAAGGCTTTACTTTTGACCCAGTATATTTACATTGAGCAAAGTAAAGCGAAAATGGATGACTCGTGAACGGGCCATAATGTGTGGTGTGAGTTGCCGCAACCTGAACAATCCATCTTCTCTGAATCGACACTCTCAAAGAATATTCTCCACATGGCCACTCCATCCAATCCTGTAACATAACCTGCTCATCCCTGCACACTAAGAGACAATTAAGCATGGCCAATCCGTATAACTCACATTTCTTTCGACTTTGGGAGGCAACCGGAGCATCCGGAACAAATATACATCGAGAGGTGAAGAACATACGAACTCCATGAAAACAGTCCCCCAATGCCCGAACTTAATCCCAGTGCGTGGTACTGTGAGACAGCAGTGCTAGCCACAGTGACACCGTTCTGCCCACGGTGACGCCTGCCTTCAACCTGAAATTTCCATATTCTACAGAAAATACACAGCTTGTTAGATATTTAATTGAACATATTTAAAACTAAAACGATGATAAACAATTTAAGGACAGTCGACCTCCTCGATCATGGTATATGCAGACATCGGCAAACGATCTAAGTATCATGTATTGTGCATAACTGACCCGCTTTACTCGAATGTATGTTGGTCGTTATTTTTCAAAGTTGCAATTCACCCATCTATTTGAATGCCATTCTTGTTTACGAATGTTCCTGAATTACGTTAATTAAGCAATCTCATCTACCCAATGTTTTTGGAGAACGTAGCCACTGCATGCTGATGAATTCGGGCGCACAGTCTGAAAGAACCAAGAGTCAACGGCGCGGCAGCACCTTGCAAAGAACAATTCCTAAACAAAGATGGAAAATCCCATTAATGATAACTTTTCCATGAAATCTTCCATAACGTATCGGCTGCAGGGCACCCTCGCTTTTAAAAGACTGACTTCCGACATCTGAGCCTTCAGCTCTGAGTTTTCTTATTCCAACAAAAATGTTTATATAAATCTCGCCGTCTTCGCTGTCGGAGGTGTGTTATGGACTCCAGTCGTTGTTTTGTTGTAACTCATGTATTTTACCATTAGTCGAGAGTCGCCAAGCCATTTCTGAACTTTGATTCGGCGCATTTCAGCAAACATGCATAATCTGTCCGTGCCATCATGCGGCACATAGTAAATAATGCATCTACTTACAAAAACAGTTTCCATGTCGTTATCACTCCTGTTTTATTAATGTTCAAATTATTTGCATCAACCATTCTTTGCCCCGGACGGCAGATCATTGCTGGTTGAATACAATGCAACTAAAAACAGATTCGCTGTCCGACGTGAAATGTCTAAAAATTCGGTAAAACCAAATTATAAATTCTGATTTGCTTCCTCAGGGATGTGTTATGTATTTCTGTTAAAATTTACATGGCCGCATTACATTCATCTTATCTCAATTCTGGCAGATGCTCTGACGTGCACAAAAGGTATTGACAATCGAAATCGAGTTTCATTCTCCAACATAACCAGTTAAAATTTGGAGAGTGCAGGAAATTTACAACAATCATACATTCTCGAATACTGTGTGTGAATGAAGAGCATGGCATGGATACATTCGTCGACTACCACTGCACAGCATTTTATTGGAAATGCTCAACTCTTTATTCTATGCAATTTTCCATGGGGCATCCTTTGATGCATAAAATGCATAGGATCGGTTAATTGTGTCTCAAATTGCACAATAGCCTTTCCAATTGGGAAGGAAAAATGTCACACTTGCCCGAAATCTGCTGGGGACGTTTCAGAGATTATGTAGTAGAATATAGATGTCATTAATTAACTTTCTGGAACTCGGTAAATGGCAATGTTTCTCCTGAAAATCAAGATTGTCAATATCATATACAATACCTTGCAAATTATCTGTGAAAGAAACTAGGTGATAAGGCTGATCATTCACTTTTCCAGCACGCTGATAATCTGTGATCTCTAAATTTTAGAGGCAAGACGAGAGTGCGTTTATTTCAGTCCGTCATATTACGCAAAAGTATAGAGAACATACAAAGTTCAGAAGTTTTAACCAATGTGTTTAAATTATTTCTGTCGTGAAAGTGCATGCATCGCTCAAAGTGGGCCCTTAAAAACAATTTCGAGACTTGGAGCGGACAGATCTTTCCTGCACAAACTAAACAGCTTGCCAACGCACTGTCGTGCAGAATGAGCCGTGTGAATTATTATAGGTATGCAGATTGCCATGCTTAAAATTCGACACGTGGACTATTTAACTGCCTTAGTGCAGAAGCCCACATCTCCGTGTACCATTTGAATGGCAGGTACACTTCTGCAGGATTAACTTCAGATCAGATAGCCAGACTTATCGACAACATTGAATACTGATTCCTCGCCTGCCATGAATGGACTGCGTTAATAATTTGGAGTCAAAGCAGTTCGACAACATCACTTATTGATATCTATTATGTCTGCAGAAATACATGATGTCGAAGACGGTAAGGCACCAATTTTGGAAACAAGGATATAATTCGGTCATCCTAGTTAAAGAAGGACAACTATCCGGACTGCGCCTTCCATGATTTATGTCATCCCATAGGCCTGTTGTTCCTAAGTAACTTGTTTTCGCCATGGGCCGAACAAGCCATAAACACATCTGGAAGGCGTTCATGAGTGAAAAAGTAATGTTCGATACACCCCGCCCCCCTACCCCGCCCGCTGTGACAAAATAATGAATCAAATAACAGCAAAAGCATTTGGTGTTTTTACACAGACTTTTGACATTTTCAATGCTTTAGTGTTGAACGGTTTAATCGACAGAACAATTCTTTAAGGCTAAGGACTGCTGAGGAGAATTCAGCCAGCAATGTTCACACTTATTTGCTTTCTCTCGCTACTTTAAAGCCGCTGCGTAAATCATGTAGATTTCTGACTAAGGTCTCTCCAGACCCAAGTTTTTTCTATTTCTCTGAGAGTCTGTCTATATCCTTTTTAATGAAAGTCATGTGAAAACTTGGAAAGATCTGTCATGCTAATTGCAGAATATAGATTTCGTGCTTTGCAATTTTTTAGACCAGTAGAATAACTCTGGATAAATTGTTTCGTAGATTGGAATCCGTCAATATCAACATTTTCTGAATATACTACGTCGCCACAATGGCTTGCAGCAGCACGACGACATCACATTGCACATTTTTATTTATTTGCGCACACCTACTACAGTATGATGATTGATATCAATAATTCTGAAATACCAATTCTATTTTCGCTCAAGATTATGAAACGCCTGTTTGTCAAAGTCCAGGTTCGAAAGAAAGGAGAGCATGTGTCATTGGATATTGGCAAATATTTTCATTGGCCTGATGAAATGAGCGAACCTGTGAAATACTCCACCTTAAGTTTTGCACAATGTTGAAATCCCCTTTGCTCAATGGAACAATTATGCAGTCATATGCCCTGTTTTCAAAATGCAACAAGACCACAAGACATAGGAGTAAAATCTGGCCACTGGGACCGTTGAGTCTGCTCCGCCATTCTTCTTGTGGCTGATATATTTTTCATCCCCATTCTCCTGTCTTCCTGGAAAAACACTTGATCCCCTCACTAATCAAGCAGCAATCGATCACTGAATTAATGACGCTAAATAATTTCGCCTCATAAGCCTTCTGCAGCAAAGAGTTCCAAAGGTTCACCACTCTCTGGCTGAATAAATTCCGTCGCATTTCTGTTTCAAGTATCGTCCCTTCAGTGTGTGGTTGTGCCCCTGGTTGAAGCCCCTCCTACAAGTGGAAACATCCATTGTACGTTCACTTTTTCCAAGCCTTACAGTATGCAGAATGTTCCAATCTGATTCCCCCTCATACTTCCAAACTATAACGAGTGTAGACCCAGAGACCTCAGCCGCTCCTCAGAGGCAAGCGCTTAATTTCAGGGATCATTCTTGTGAACCTCCTCTGGACCATTTCCAAGACCAACACATCCTTCCTTAGGTACAGGGCACAAAAGAGTATACATTACCCTGAATGGGGTCTGACCATTTCCTTATGTGGCAAAGATTAGTGGGAGACTAGAGGACTGGGAAATCTTTGCGGGGGGGGGGGGGGACAGAAAGCTACTAAAAAGCTATAAAGAAGAGTAAGATAGTTTATGAGAGTAAACTTGCTCAGAATATAAAAACAGATAGCAAAGGTTTCTACAAATATATAAAAGAAAAATGAGTGGCTAAGCTAAATGTTGTTCCTTTTGAGGATGAGAAGGGAGATTTAATAATGGGAGATGAGGAAATGGTTCATGAACTGAACAGGTTTTTTGGGTCGGTCTTCACAGTGACTGATAGAAATGAGGCTATGACAGGTGAGGACCTTGAGAGAATTGTAATCAGTAAGGAGGTAGTGATGGGCAAGCTCATGGGGCTAAAAGTAGACAAGTCTCCTGGCCCTGATGAAATGCATCCCAGAGTGCTGAAAGAGATGGATAGGGAAATTGCAAATGCACTAGTGATAATTTACCAAAATTCACTAGAATCTTGGGTGGTCCCGGCGGATTGGAAATTAGCAAACGTGACACCATTGCTAGAAAAGGGAGATAGGCAGTAAGCGGGTAATTATAGGCCAGTGAGCTTAACTTCGGTAGGAGGGAAAATGTTGGAATTTATCACCAAGGAAGAAATAGCGAGGCATTTCGATGGAAATTGTCCCATTGGACAGCCGCAGCATGGGTTCATAAAGGGCAGGTCTTGCCAAACTAATTTATTGGAATTTGTTGAGAACATTACCAGTGCGGTAGATAATGGGGAGCCAATGGATGTGGCATATCTGGATTGCCAGGAAGCCTTTGACAAGGTGCCACACAGAGGGTTGCTGCATAAGATCAAGTCGTATGACATTAAGGGTAAAGTAGTAGCATGAATAGAGGATTGGTTAATTAATAGAAAGCAAAGATTGGGGATTAATGAGTGCTTCTCTGTTTGGCAATCAGTAGCTAGCGGTGTCCCTCAGGGATCAGTGTTGGACCCACAATTATTCACAATTTACATCGATGATTTGGAGTTGGGGACCAAGGGGAATGTGTGCAAGTTTGCAGGCGACGCTAAGATGAGTGTTAAAACAAAATGTGTAGAGGATATCGGAAGTCTGCAGAGGGATTTGGAAAGGCTAAGTGAATGGGCTAGGGTCTGGCAGTTGGAATACAATGTTCACAAATGTGAGGTTATCCCTTTTGGTAGGAATAACAACAAAAGGGATTATTATTTAAATGATAAAATATTAAAACATGCTGCTGTGCAGAGAGACCTGGGTGTGCTCGTGCATGAGTCGCAAAAAGTTGGTTTACAGATGAAAATGAAAAATGAAAATCGCTTATTGTCACAAGTAGGCTTCAATGAAGTTACTGTGAAATGCCCCTAGTCGCCACATTCCGGCGCCTGTTCGGGGAGCAGGTGCAATAGTGATTAATAAGGGGAATGGAATGTTGTCCTTCATTGCTGGAAGAATGGTGTTTAAGACTAGGGAGGTTGTGCTGCAATTGTATAAGGTGTTAGTGAGGCCTCACCTGGCGTATTGTGTTCAATTTTGGTCTCCTTACTCGAGAAAGGACGTACTGGCATTGGAGCGTGTGCAGACAACATTCACCAGGTTAATCCCAGAACTGAAGGGTTTGGATTACGAGGAGGGGTTGAGTAGACTGGACTCTATTCGTTGTAATTTAGAAGAATGAAGGGGGATCTAATAGATTTATATAAAATTATGGAGGGAATAGATAGGATAGATGCGGGCAGGTTGTTTCCACTGTCAGGTGAAATCAGAACTGGGGACATAGCCTCAAAAAGTAGATTTAGGACTGAGTTTAGGAGGAACTTCTTCACCCAAAGGATTGTGAATCTATGGCATTCCTTGCCCAGTGAAACAGTAAATGCTCCTTCATTAAATGTTTTTTAAGATAAAGATAGATAGCTTTTTGAAGAATAAAGGGATTAAGGGTTATGGTATTCGGCCCGGAAAGTGGAGCTGAGTCCACAAAAGATCAGCCATGACCTCATTGAATGGCGGAGCAGGCTCGAGGGGCCAGATGGCCTTTTCCTGCTCCTAATTCTTATGTTCTTATGTTCTTATACCGCCTCAGAATTATATATTTTCTCTGGTATTCTCTGCCTCTCGACGTTAATGCCAACATTTCATCCGCCTTCCTAATTGTCGGCTGAACCTGCACGTTAACGTGAAGGGGATCTTGAGCAAGGGGACCCAAGTCCGATGGTGCTTCTGATTTTCCAAGCTTTTCCCCATTTCGAAAATAGTCTATGCCTCCATTCCTCTTTCCAAGGTACATTACCTCACACTTTTCCACATTACATACCTTTTATTGTACTTTAGCCACTCTCCTAGCCTGTCCAAGGCCTTCCGCAGACCCCCTGCTTCTTCAATACTACGTATCCGTCTGCAACAGGGGCTGTTTAGAACAGGGCTAAATCGCTGGCTTTGAATGCAGACCAAGGGAGGCCAGCAGCACGGTTCAATTCCCGTAACAGCCTCCCCGAACAGGCGCCGGAATGTGGCGACTAGGGGCTTTTCACAGTAACTTCATTGAAGCCTACTTGTGACAAGAAGCGATTTTCATTTCATTTCATTTAATCATTTCATATATCTGGATCATATGCAAGCTCAGCAGATGTGCCTCAGTTCCCTATTCCAGATTGCTCATGTGTATTGCGAACATTTGTGTTCCAAGCACTCCGGTAGTCACCGGCTGCGTTCCTACAAAAGAACACTTTCATCCAACTCTCTGCCTTCTGCCAGTCAACCAATCCTCGATCCGGGCCAGGATCTGACCATTAACACCATGGGCTCTCAACGTATTTAATAGCCTCCTATGCGGCACCTTATCAAAGGGCTTTTGTAATTCTAAATAAATCACCTGCACTGATTCTCCTTTGTCTAAGTTCCTTGCTACCTCCTCAATGAACTCTAACAGATTTGTCAGACATGACCTCAACTTGGCAAAGGCCTGCAGGCTCAGTCTTTCCTTATATTGCAGCCATATATCTTTTCTCTGGGACTCCCTCTGCCTACAGTGATCCCTCAAAGATCACCAGCAATGCCACTACCATCTCCTCAGCTAACTCGTGTGCAACCCTGGGGTGTACTCCATTCGGTCCTGGTGACTTATCCACCTTCAGACCTTTCAGTTTCCACATAATCTTAATCATAGTGATGACCAGTACACTTACCACTGCCCCTTGATTAACCTGGAATTCTGGTATCACAGTTGTATCTTCCAATGTGAAGAATGATGCAAAGTAACTATTAAGTTCCTCTGTGTCATAACTTTGTTTCCTGTTACTGTTCCTCCTGATTTTCCAGTGGTTCAATGACTATTGTTGTCTCTCCCTTATGTTGTCTTGAGAGCAAATTGACCAACTTTTATATTACTAGCCAACTTAAACTTATGCTTTATCTTCTCCGCCCCCCCCCCCCCACGCGTTATTTATTGACTTGTGCTCGCTTTTCCAAATCCTATGATTTCCCAATAATGCTCTCCACTTTGTATGCTTTAACATTTGCTTTTGTGATGTCCTTGACTGCCCTCGTCAGCCAAGGTTTCCCCGTCCTCTCCTTCGCATGATTCCTCTCCCGAAAAGCCCCAAAACTCCTTCCATTACTGTTCCACTGTCTTCCCTGCGGGGCTCTCCTTTCAATCGATTCTGGCCAGCTCCTTCCCCACGTCTTTACAGTTACCTTTAATTAATTGTCATACCATGACATCTGGTTCCAGCTTCTTCTACTGAAACTGCAGGACAAATTATATCATATTGTGGTCACTGCCCATAAGTTTTGCTTCAACGTCAGTTCCCTATTAAAGTCTGTCCCATTACCCATCACCAAATCCAGAATTGTCTGTTCCCTAGTAAGTCACAAGTTTCTCCAATAAAATCTTAGACATTCCACAAGTTGTTTTTCTTGGGGTCCACAACAAACCTCATTTTCCCAGTACTCCTGCATATTGACGTCCCCCATGATTAATTTAATATTGCCTTTCTTATATGTCTTTTCTACCCCAACCTCCGACATTTATGCAAAGTGTGCGATTGCAAGTCAAGACGAACGTGTAAATAACATCAGGTTCCCAGGTCATGCACACTGGAAGAGAAATGCTTTTCAGGCTGATAAATACTGATAGTGGCGATTTGGCAGCGCCTTGGAAATCATTGTACCAATAGTAGTGTTGGTGTGAATGTAATAGTGACTTTCAGGACGATGTTGGCCTTTTCATGGACTAAGCGAGTTCCCTCAGAAAAAGTGCACGTCTTTATATTCCACGGAATGGGGACATTTATAAAACAAAATCCACATTAGATTAGGTTTGGTGCATTGGCCATGCTAAATTGCACCATGGGTTGAAGTGGGGATTCTGCCTATATGGGGTAGTCTTTCGAGGAGTGGGTGCAGACTCGATGGGCCGAACAGCCTCCTTCTGCATGGTCGGGGTTCTATGATGTTATGATATTACGATTATTATTTCAGTACAAAATAATCCCTAATATTCAGCCCATCCATTAAAGCCAATGCACAATATAAATGTGGTATTATATAATGAAGAATCACGAAAGGGAGTGCAGCAAACGTTCACGGGATTATATTACACGTGTCGATAAATAGCTTCTAGGACAGGTTGAAAAAAAATAATAGTAAAGTAGAAAATGAGTCTTGTTGGAAGATCTCAATTTTTGTAAAGGCGTTATAAGAGACGATTGGGCATGGGAGAATCAGCCTGCGGCCCAATATTCGAAAACATATCTCGGTGGATTTTGGGGGGTGGAGAGGTGGTGGGGTCGTGGGCTCGCAGGGCTGAGTGGCGTATTGTTCTGATCTCATTTTGTTTGTGGGCGGGAGTGTGGTGTTGGCTGGCGCGGCTGGTCATGTCGCGGCTGGTGAGCATCAATCTAAGATCATCACCAATAAATTAAAAGGCGAAGTCGGGGCAAAATTCACTTGTGCAATGCGTTGCTAAAGTTAATAGCTGAGGCCGTCCACGGCTAACGGCTTAACGTGAGGTCGGAACTTTGAATACGTAAATATCATCACCCTTCATTTAAATGGCGAAAGGTGACTGGACGTCTGAGTGGAGTACAAACAGTCACATTAATTATTTGGCCACGTCGCTCTGTTCCAAGGCTGAATACCCCAAGTATTCCAAAGAATGCACATTTTTGGATCACATAAGAGGCTCAATACTAAATTTGGTTTCCAAAACACTTGTCATAGGATTAAAGGAATGGAAATTCCTGAGATCAAGGTCCAGCAACATTTCAGCAATTGTTAGCACCATCTGCCTGTACGCCTAACATTCCACTCATTCACATAATACATGATTGTGCTTCGAAGTCTCTTATAATGGCGGAATTTAAGGACATGTCGTGGTGTGGACGGGTTCACGAAATTCACGAAGCCGTACAATTAGCAATTGACTTCCACTGTTTGTAACAGCCTGTCGGCGAGAGGGCCCTTTACCTTCGCTAAGAAAGGGCACACCTCTGGTAATACTCCACATGTTTCACGCATATTGACACATGCAAGGAATTAACAGACCATAATTACTCCAAAACCATGATAATGTTGCTGATTTTGACGAACTCCCTTAAATCAACCTTTAAACTCCGCAGTTGACTCCAGGAGTCCTTGTCAATGACACCCATTGTGCTTGATCAAGCTGAAGTCATTGTACAAGGCGCTGTTGCCAAACTACGCCTGATCTTGCAATTTATCTGTTTTGCAAAATGTTTGTCGCTCAGCCGTAGAGGCATAATCCGGCATCCGATTCCATAGATCATCGAAGTCGTGAGTCACCTATCAAACTCATGCCCTGGCACCTCCGGCCTTGCTTTTTCGTTGTAATTCATTAACGGTTTTTCGTGCCACGTGGTTGGAAGGATGCTAGGTGCTTGGCATGAGTTGGCGAATCATACAATAAAAATAGTGGCAAATTACAATTCATTTTCACTGGGATCAAACAGGGTTTTCAAGCAAAATCAATTTGAAAGCATTAACTGTGATTTTTTTTTTTACCGTTCCTGGCAGTACTTCATGAGTGTGAAAACGGTAAGAACAATTACAAAATGATTGCAATTCTGCAATCATTGGAACAGGGTGGAACTTGACTTTTGATGGATATTTGAAACATGTCTCAAATAATAAATATGTTGCTGAGATCCTGGATATGATACCTTGTTCCGAATATTAGGCCAGCACACAGGATTAGCGTTATTGTACTGGAAAACTCAGCACAATAGGCAGCACGGTTTTGTGAAGGGGAGGTCGTGTCTCACTAACTTGATAGAGTTTTTCGAGGAGGTCACTAAGATGATTGATGCAGGTAGGGCAGTAGATGTTGTCTATATGGACTTCAGTAAGGCCTTTGACAAGGTCCCTCATGGTAGACTAGTACAAAAGGTGAAGTCACACGGGATCAGGGGTGAACTGGCAAGGTGGATACAGAACTGGCTAGGCCATAGAAGGCAGAGGGTAGCAATGGAGGGATGCTTTTCTAATTGGAGGGCTGTGACCAGTGGTGTTCCACAGGGATCAGTGCTGGGACCTTTGCTCTTTGTAGTATATATAAATGATTTGGAGGAAAATGTAACTGGTCTGATTAGTAAGTTTGCAGACGACACAAAGGTTGGTGGAATTGCGGATAGCGATGAGGACTGTCTGAGGATACAGCAGGATTTAGATTGTCTGGAGACTTGGGCGGAGAGATGGCAGATGGAGTTTAACCTGGACAAATGTGAGGTAATGCATTTTGGAAGGGCTAATGCAGGTAGGGAATATACAGTGAATGGTAGAACCCTCAAGAGTATTGAAAGTCAAAGAGATCTAGGAGTACAGGTCCACAGATCACTGAAAGGGGCTACACAGGTGGAGAAGGTAGTCAAGAAGGCATACGGCATGCTTGCCTTCATTGGCCGGGGCATTGAGTATAAGAATTGGCAAGTCATGTTGCAGCTGTATAGAACCTTAGTTAGGCCACACTTGGAGTATAGTGTTCAATTCTGGTCGCCACACTACCAGAAGGATGTGGAGGCTTTAGAGAGGGTGCAGAAGAGATTTACCAGAATGTTGCCTGGTATGGAGGGCATAAGCTATGAGGAGCGATTGAATAAACTCGGTTTGTTCTCACTGGAACGAAGGAGGTTGAGGGGCGACCTGATAGAGGTATACAAAATTATGAGGGGCATAGACAGAGTGGATAGTCAGAGGCTTTTCCCCAGGGTAGAGGGGTCAATTACTAGGGGGCATAGGTTTAAGGTGAGAGGGGCAAAGTTTAGAGTAGATGTACGAGGCAAGTTTTTTACGCAGAGGGTAGTGGGTGCCTGGAACTCACTACCGGAGGAGGTAGTGGAGGCAGGGACGATAGGGACATTTAAGGGGCATCTTGACAAATATATGAACAGGATGGGAATAGAAGGATACGGACCCAGGAAGTGTAGAAGATTGTAGTTTAGTCGGGCAGTATGGTCGGCACGGGCTTGGAGGGCCGAAGGGCCTGTTCCTGTGCTGTACATTTCTTTGTTCTTTGTAATACATCACATTACAAGGGAAGCTTTGTTCTTCAATACAAAAGCAAGCCTTCTATAAATTTTCATCGAACTCAATTCATAATGTAGCGTGCAAATATTGCGCACCTTTCAACTTTGGGCACAATTGCATTTGTTGCAGAGAAGAATGGAATATGGCTCCGTCTGTGATCATTATCTTTCGGAACCTGGAATCACTTCAAGCGTTTCTTTGAAACTCGAGGAGTTAAGTGTAACTTTGTTGCCAATAGTTCCACCAGTTAAATAAATACTTTACTTTACGAAGCAGCGTTTTTCACCTGATGTCTAAAAAGGATATTAAACATGCGGGATGCATTCAAAGTTGTGTGGCAAGTGACATGAACGAATGTCGGACAAAGATAATTTGGGTGGGAATAAAACGTTAAAATGGACAATATGGAAGATTTGATTTTTCTTTTCGGGAGAGGAATGATAAACTGCTTGTAATGTAGCCATGATAAGAGAAGTGCGCTACAAGTTGTGGCACGGATGCGGGAGCATGCGAGTGTTGTCCAAAGCTGAAATATAATTATATTTTGGAAAATTCAGACTGACAGGACATTTGCAAACATATTGTCCACCTGTGCGGAAGGTAAATAAGGCATACACGGTGGATATAAGATACACAACAAACTGTTTAAAAGTGAGCGGTGTAGATCATTCGGAAATCAATACACAATCACCATCTGGGGTATGTACTGGTGTCCAATAAATTATTCGATTACCAGGCAGTGGGCCATCGTTTGATGGAAGGAGAAAATAAGTGTGTGTTTGTTCTGTGCAATTAATGACATTTTCTGAAATCCAATCACTTCGGTTCACATTATTAAGTGTGGAAAAACATCGTTTTCGGGTGATGATTTGCCCAGCTGTCGAGTACGGCAGTGTTTTCCCTCACCCCATAATACCGGTGTTACTTCTCTGAATTTTAAAAATTATTTCTATCGTTTGTCTTTCTTTGAGGTTTAGGACCTCTTCTCGATCAAACACTATGTTGTCAGCGCGCAGTTGAATTATGCAATTGTCTCTTAACACAGCCACATCGTTGCGGAGTTTTGCAAAATTATTTCCGTTATCTAGACTTCAATCGTCGCCAGTGAGCACAATTCGAGAACAGCCATATTCGTCACTATAGGCGAACTATTTGTACTGTCCATAACAGCATGCAGGTTAATTATATAGTATCGAAAACGCGTTGTCGAGCAGCACGGTGGCGCAGTGCAGACTCACAGCGCCGAGGCCCCAGTTTCGATCCCGCCTCTCGTTCACTTTCTGTGTGGCGCTTGTACGTTCTCCCTGTGTTTGCGTGGGTTGAACCCCACAACCCAAAGAAGTGCAAGGTAGGTGGATTGCATACGCTAACTTGCCGTTTAATTGGAAAAAATGAATTGTCTACTCTAAATTTATTTAAAGAAAATGCGTTGTCAATTGGGCGTCGCACATAATTCCACTACCTCCCCGTTTCTTTGAATATTCTTCCGCAATTTAATTAATTCGAATGATTAAGGATATTTATCTGTTTAATTTTATATTATCATTAGCTGATATGCTGAAGTTGTCACTGTGTGTAACCTGCTTGTATTGAGATGCCGCAAGCCCTGAGCAACGCTTTATCCGGTGAATATACTTGGTGATCTGTTAACTGTTAAAATGCACAATGAGAATCCGAGATCAAGTTACGATGTATTTATCATCACACAGAATTTCAGAAATCTAATGAAGGTAAGGAAAATGCATATTTAATTTCAATATGCAAGATAACTTATCTGCCAGGTTCGAAATGAGCATTAATAATATTTGAACTTTAAATCAATGGAAATCTGAAATCATACACTGGCAGTGTAAAGGAAGACAGATTTTTTTTGCTGCAGAAGGAAACAGATATGCTTATTGTGTTTCCCGCCACAAATTCTTTCCCGTACAAACATCATGGCCATCGACGCTTATGTAATGCTATCTCACAAGACGTTTAATATGGCATTTATAGATTAAATACTGCCTGTTGCCCAATATATCATTGAGAAAGTGATCGAGGAAGTGAAGAAGGACTGAGTCAAGACATTTACGGATTTCACAAGACTTCTGACATAGACTTGAATCTTTGGCAAATGGATGAGTACATTTCCTACAAATTCTTGTCAATGTAACAGATAATTTGTGTGGAAAAATGAATTAGATCTATGAAATAACAATGACCATCACCAGACTGTACGCCGCAAGTCAACAACTGACACAGATGATCTGTCCTTTGCAGCGGTACTGACTATATAACGAAGGATGTGCTAAAGCATGCCTTAGAAGTTGTGATGATTGCCTGCTTATTCAACTTCTTGGGAGCAATTCCCCTCACGAACCTTAAATACACTAAAACAAAGTGAGAAATTCAAATGGTTCAAACTCTTGGCAGAAACGCATTCATATTCGGTAAGAATTACAAAAATCAAAACTGCTTCCAACTCCTAGGTTACAACGTTCGCAGAAACATAAAATGGCGCAAAAGGTTGATAATATGGCTGAACAGACGCCCATAAAATCTCTGACATGCGGATACTTTCCTGACCCCGAAAACTGAACAGTCAACGAATGATAGCTGAAACCTCTAGCGGCCCACACATTATCTTACCAGCAGAAGTTCACTCTAATTGACACGCAATCATCGTCACCTGATGCCATCACTGATCCCAGATTTCCAGGGTATCCAATATTCTTGACTAACATGAATTCACAGTCAACCAGAAGGTTTAATCCAGTGGCCTCTGACTCAAGGGGCCTTATCGAATACATTTAAGTTGAAATTACGTGTTTTATGAGGAGACAGCGGTTACATTAAATTCAAGCGCGAATGCCAATGGAGTGCAGATGAAAAACGGGCATCAGTATCAGGTTTCACGGAAAATAAAACGGGGATGGCATTGGAAAAGGAAACTCTTAGGAGTATGTTGATTTGGTTCAATGCTTTGCCCAAGCCATTATTTTGTTGCGTATCAATCCAACGATTTAAAGTGTTACCTATTGAATAATCCATATTGGGAAAAGGTTCGAACAAAGCATAATTGGGCAAGAAATGCATGAGACTGCTGATCAACTTTTCAAGTTCGTGTCCTGAATACTCCATACAATGTACACAAATTTTGGAACACAGAATTACTAATGATTAAAAGAACTGCGACTTTGAATAGATGATGCAAACTTATTCGTTCTCAGTAACATAACATTTCGTCTCACATTTCATTTTCTATTGTTCTTGGCAGAACATCAAAAGTGCCGAGGCGGTAAGAATAGCGTTAACACAGCAATTATTCTATGTGGTAGAAGTCCAAAATTGGAGTCTATGAATATTAACAACAAAGATAAAGTAAAGAATATGTTGCGTGGTTATTTGTGTGGTCCAGAGACACTTAGCTGTCGCCGTCACAAAGGATCGTTTATTGGGAATACGTCAGCGCCATATTTAAATAACTCTGGGAATGTCTCTCCGTAACGGAAGATGTATTTCATTCTAAAATCGACTCTGACTTGAACAAATAAAGTTAATAATATGTTGAGTACAGCTTCAAAAGATTGAACTCATCCTGTGAAGGAAGGCGCAGTTACCTTTCAATAGACGAACAATGTATTTTTCTTGCAGAATAAGGGGCAATTTAGCGTGGCCAATCCACCTACCTTGTACATCTTTGGGTTGTGGGGGCGAAACACACGCAGACACGGGGAGAATGTACAAACTCCACACGGACAGTGACCCAGGGCCGGGATCGAACCTGGGACCGCGGCGCCGTGAGGAACAGGGCTAGCCCACTGCGCCACCGTGCTGCCCAGACGAACGATATTTTGAGAGGCATATGGCACTGAACGGCAGTGTACAACTAAGCCGTTCACATTAATCGAGATAACATGATCTTTGTTTCTTTAACACGCCTTTCAGAGAATATTGATTTCATATCGTTTGATTGAATGTGGAGGTAGGTAGTCAGTTCAACGTTAAATTCCGTTCCGTGTATTACCATGGAGAGGCTAAAGGTATTGTCGAACAACTTTTCTGGAACTTCAGTCCAGATTGTGGAAATACAGCAAGTGCTGTGAGAGACCGCGATCAAGTATGTTGCTTAAGCATTAGTGATGAATAGAGATGCAGTTTCGAGTCAGAATAGTGTCGATCAGGAGGTGAAACGACAGTAGTGGCACCACAATTCATCAGCTGGTCTCATCCTTACAGATGACAAAGATGGCGATTTTCAACGGTCTCCGGAATGAGCCTTGCTGTGATTGGACAGGGACACTTGTCGATGGCGCACACTTCTGTCACTGGTCATGACAAGTGCCGGCACTGATCCGTGAAGAAAGTGGATGGGGTGAAAAAAACGGAGGCTACTTTCTCCTGGTTGGTGTGAAGCCTCTCGGCAGATGCTGGATCTGCACTTATCCAGGAATTTGGAGTGAAGTCCATCATACACTAGAGTTGTACATTGTTAATGATTAGTTTATTGTGAGGAGGCAGGAGGTGAATTGCTTTCCTCAGAAAGCGAAAACCCTGCTCTGCTTTTGTCGTCAAAATATGTAAGCCAGTGGTCCAATTCCATTTCTGGCCAATGGTAACACCCAGGGAATTGTTAGTAAAGTCCTCAGCGATGGAGAATCCATTGAATGATATGTGAAGATGGTTGGCTTCTCTTTCTAGAGGAATTGTCATTGTCTGACACATATGTTACCCAAATATTTCCTGCCCCGAAGCATCCAATGCTAAATTATGTCCAACATTTGATGTATATATGTACGCCCGGCGTCAGCTTAACACAAGATAAATGAAGTTTATTTTCTTTCACAGTATCTCTTTGGAGATCTAAATTCCGCAGCACGCAGGGCAGAAGCTGAGATGACTGACCATGGTATCATATCGGGGAGGGCTGTCTGTAAATAAACAACTTACAGAGTCGATCCATGTTATTGCAGCTTTTAGTGCTGCGGACATTAATTTAATTTATCTTCAACCAAGTATCCGCAGATTGTGGTGGGCAAACGGAATATAATTCATTATTTTTTGGAAGTTTCTGACGGAGTAAATCGGTTGGAAATATCCAAGTATGTGTAGGGTCAAAAAAGTCAACAAACTTGGAACTTCCGAAATCCCACCAATTTTCTGAACACTGAACAGTTCTTTCCTGGTCCCAAAAAGCTTTCTGAGGCTATTCGTGAACAAAAATGCATTGAAAAATGCACTGCTGCCTCACAGAACCAGTGACCGGGGATCAATTCTGATCTTGGATAACTGTGTTTGGAGAGTTCACTTTTGTCTGCCTGGTTTCTTCCGCGTGCTCTGGTTTCCTTCCACGGTCTAAAATGTGCAATGTAGGTGGATCGGCCATGTTAAAATTGCCCCTGAGTTCCCAAAGATGTGTTGGTTCGTGGGAGTTATGAACTTAATGGATGGGCCGTAGGTGTGGATCTTGGTGCGTCGTTCTTTCAGAGGGACGGTTCGGAATTATCGCTTGTACTGGTGACCCTGATGAATACAGAAAAGTGTGCATTATTCTAAATACGAAATTTACTCAGGTTGAATGTTTTCGTTTGCGCGGACAATACTATTCCACTTGTTCGGAGTCACAGCACAAGTCAATTAATCATTCATTATTCTTATAACAATGACAATGGGTCCTTGGCTGAAAAATAACTAATCACCAGGTTTGCCGGTTTAAACAAAATTAATGTTTCTCTTTAACAAGAAAACAATGACAGATGTTGGAATACATCTTCTTAATGACCAGCGGTAACTTCACTCGCCTTTCATATCCCTCACGCTGTTCCCACACACGCAAGAAAAAATAAAAGGACGACGTTCTAGAGAAAAAAAGGCGTCGCTTCCGATTGCGATGCTTTATTCCGCTTTCTTCTCAGTTTTCTTACAATTAGATTATTTGTTGTTTTGAGCTGGTACCAGTCGTCTTGAGATTCATTCATTCTGAGACCTGGCAGTTTAGAAATGGAGCAGTACTCGCAGACAGCATGATTTATGCATGTACCTTAAACAGGTCCCTCAGTTTGTGGTTTGGCTTCACATCTCGGCAGTACCAAGATAATTATGTCCATGCGTGATGGCAAGAGCGAGCACTTACACTGGCCAGCTGGCGAAAATTCGGTGGATCTTTATTTGATGTGCAGATGCCGGCGTTGGACTGGAATCAGCACAGTATAAAAAGATCAGTAAGAAGTCTTACAACACCAGGTTAAAGTCCAACAGGTGTGTTTCAAATCACTAGCTTTCGGAGCACTGCTCCTTCCTCAGGTGAAGGAAGGAGCATCTGAGGAAGCACAGTGCTTCGAAAGCTAGTGATTTGTAACAGACCTGTTGGAGTTTAACGTGGTGTTGCAATACACCTTACTGATCTTTTTTTAGAGAGAATTAGTCAGCGCTCATCCATCCGGGCTGCAGAAGGAAACGTGAAACAAACTCCTCTGTCGTGGTAACTCTGGAAAGATATAAGTGGGACCAGAACTAATCACAACTGGATTGCGGGTGAAGAACTGGCATTTGGACCAATCTATATTCCATCAGACATATCAATCAAATTGAATAATCATTGCTGTGTTATGGATTCTTCCTGCTGGAATTAAAGGCACAGACCATTGCCTCTGTTTGATATAAAGTTTCAGGATGCATTCAAACCATAGGGGCTTTACTCATCCATTCATCAAAAATGTAAAGGAAAGAAAGAAAATGGGGAAAAGAGAACAAACACGGTTCAAACAGGAGGGCCCTTACACCTTTCAAATTACAGTCATATTCGCAGTTCTTCGATAATGGTCGTGACTGGAGTTATGGAGATATTGTTTCTGAGTTTAACGTCTATTTAAATCACCACGCATTCTAATTAGATTTACTTTGTAATGTATTTCATAATGAAAGGTGCAGCACATTTTCAATATTTTTTATTTATGCGTTTTATACCTTCAAATCCGTCCGAGTGAAATATTAATTATATTGGTAGTGCGCTGCCAGCTGATTGATGTAAGCAGCCGTTTTACACGATTATCCTTTCAGGTAATTGCACTAATCACCTGGAATGCAAGGTTCATAGTTTGGTTTTGTTCTCGGTCTACTCTTTTGAACGTTCAGAAGGAAATAACATTTGCAACAGTAATAAATAGATTATTTTTCATCCGCAGAATTAGCAAACGCAAATGAAGGTAATGTTAGGCGCATTTCGATGTCCTCAGTCCTCTGGACTGGATAGAAGCAGATTACTGCAGATGCTGGAATCTGCAACCAAAGAGGAAATGCTGGAAAATCTCAGCATATCTGGCAGCATCTGTCGAGAGAGAAAAAAGCTAATGCTTCGAATCCAGATGGTACATTGTCCTCTGTACTGCCTGGTTAAAGATCGACGGTTTTAATGGGATTCGGGGATATGGTGTACGGGCCGGAGAATGGAGCTGAGTCCACAGAGATCAGCCATGATCTCATTAAATGGCGGAGCAGGCTCGAGGGGCCAGATGGCCTACTCCTGTTCCTAGTTCTTATGTTCTTATGTTTTGCAATTTGAGTGGACTGTGGTATTGTATCGAAATACCATAACTATTAATTAGTCACTGTAAGACTAAATGTGTCATTGAATCTGGAGGACCGAGATGGATTATTGTTCTTTCGGTATGGCTTGTTACAATGCCAGCGCCATTCCCGGTGGCTTTGATTTGCCAGCCGTGGACAGAGCATATAGAATGACAGTTTTCGTTTCAAGATGGACCAGCGGGGCACAGTTAAACCTTTTCCAAGTTTCCTTCGCCTACATTCACAAATTGTGCAAGACCGGTGAATCGCAATGTTGGCAGTGCAGCGACCTGAGCACATAACATAGTGCACATTCATATCCAAACCACGCACAAGGCTAAATTAAATAGAAGTCAGTGATCCTAACCGGTCGCTTGCGAAACAAGTACTACGTTGCCCTCTTAAGAGCACGGAGTGCATTCAAATATCGATTAATCACAGACTCAGTACCGTAGAAGCACCCCGAAAATGCATAAATATTGGTTGCAGGGCCGAATAGGAAAGAAATACTTATTTGCAGAATTTTGTCTAACGTGGTCGGCATGGTCTCATTAATGTTGAACTTTAATTTACAACCAGCTCTTCGCCATATTCCATTAATTACCATGTCTGTGTGTTTTAATGCATTTTTATATGTTTAACTTTTTGAGTAGTGAATTTCACTGGAAAACAAGTTTGCTGAATGTACTTCTTCGGTGCATTTTTAGTTGTCTTTTAAGCACACCATAGTTGATATGCTTTGTTCTGTGCGAAGAATGAATTAATTACATGATATTTTAATATGTCGATACAATTTTGGGCAAATAATAGAATTTACAGTGCAGAAAGAGGCCATTCGGCCTATCATGTCAGCACCAGCCCTTGGAAACGTCACCATAACTAAAGCCACACCTGCACACTATCACCGTAACCCAGTACCCCCATCTAACATTTTGTTTACACTAAGGACAATTTAGCATTGCCAATCCACTTAACCTACACATCTTTGGACTGTGGGAGGAAACCGGTGCACCCGGAGGAAACCTACGCAGACACAGGGAGAATGTGCAGACTCCGCACAGACAGTCACCCAAGCAGTAATCGAACCTGCGACCTTGACTCTGTGAAACAGCAGTGCTAACCACTTTGCTACCGGCACGGCCGGTAATGCACAATTTTCATTATTCTTCTGTTTTCGATCTGCTTCTTCTGCATTCAATGAATTAACAGTGGCATTCTGATTTTGATGACTGCTTAGGATACAACATGGCCCGTGAGTGGGTGGAAGCTATTTATCTGATAGATATGAACCGGTTGACCAGATTCGACACCCGTTCTCGAATGGAGGCTTTGTGTTCAAATTTGGTGTCAAATTGTTTTTTGAGGAAAATTGTGGAAATAATTACCTTTCCTTTCGTTTTTCCCACAGCAATCAAAAATATTAATGAAGGTAAGACATTTTAAAAACTGGTTGTATTGCAATGTGCAAGCTTTACTCTATGACTTAGTTTCACTGTGAACAATTTGGCAAGAGTTCTGAAAATTCAGATCGAAACAGGAAACAGTTTGCATACGACGTTGCCTAGTGCAACAGTGGAAACGAGGGGCTGTGATTGTGATGTTCCAAGGGAAGCAAACATTTAATAAAATCTTTCATAGCGATGGTCAGCATTGATTTTGATAATATTTTTTCTCCTTTCTCACGCCTGTATCTTGTACTTATTCTGGATTCAAGTCGCATTATGTGTTTGTTAAGAACATCGGGTGTGTTTGAAACATAATACTCAGACCACTCTTGGTACAGCGCGCAAAGATAAACCATTCCATGTATCTCTGGACAGTGTGGAATAAAAAATGTAATGTTGCAACAACTTCACTTTGACACATCGAGTTTTGAATATGGTGGACAATTGACCGACTCACTGGACAATGAGGCTCCGCACATATCCCTATCCGCAATAATGGGGAACTGCACCTCATCGGTGAAAGATTCACAATAACATTTAGCCAGACATGCATGATGTATTTCTCCCTCTTATAAATGTCTCCTGCATCACAGGTCTCCAGCCAAATATTGCCAAATATTGCCACGCCACATAACATCCAGAAACGCAAATGTCTTTGCACACTCGAAACACTCATGGGGGCTCAGAATATTAGGGCACATGTCCAGTGCAGTTGTGCTCCAGATCGTGTTGATTCCGTAGCCAATGCCTTCCAGCGCACGTCGAACTCAAACATATGCCCAATATTGTCGGTAATTGTACCCATGTGTCGGTAAGAAAAGCAGGAGAAAGCAACCACTTGCAATTAGTTGTGTTTCAAATTACTGTTTTTTATGATGTTAAGAGTTCATTTTAGCATATAATCACACCTCGGCCTGTATTATGAAATGTGCAATGTCAACCCCGCTATTCAGGCAGAGCATAAATAATGAATTATTCACATCAAATTATTTTTAACTGTGTTACTCGTGTCCACCTTCATCTACAAAAAGCATTCTGCCCGAAACAATATTTTCCTTTTCGATTTGTAATTAGACTTGCTGACTATCGGCCTTTGAACTGATTCACTGCTTGAGAAGAGAACACCTAATAATGCATAAATCAAGTTGTAATTTCTCAATGGTATTTACTGGAATGAATTTATTTTCAGTTAACAAATATACATGATAGAATCAAAAAATCCCCACAGTACAGAATGAGGCAATTCGGCCTTTCAAGTTTGCAACAACCAACAGGAAAAGCACCAACCTAGGATTTGGAGACTACGGTACAATTTAGCATGGCCAATCCATGCAATTTTCACTTGGACTGTGAACGGAAACCGGAGGTCCCGGAGGAATCCCACGAAGACACATGGAGGACGTGCAAACTCCACAGAGTTAGCCCAGGTCGGAATAGAACCCGGCTCCTTGGAAATGCGCGGCAGCAGTACAAGCCACTGTGCATCTCCGGACCCACGGGAATGAACTGGTCATAAGAGATCAACAATTCGAAAAAGGTCCGCATCTCCATGGTCTTTTCAGCAGTAGGGGCATGCCGAAAAGCAAGCACTCTCCGTGACCAGATGCAACGCCTCGCTGTCCACTCGGTAGCCCAGGCACGCCCAGTACCTTGCGTGGAAAACACATCCCACCCTCCGCAGGCAAACATCAGTCTCCGGGAAACGACGGATACACCCGCCCAAATTACAAATTAAATGTTCACATTCGTTTGCCCCGTGACCAGCACGCATCCAGAAACACCGCCATCCACTGAAAATCGGCAGTTTGTTTACCACTACCAGCTGGTATCTGGCACTGTTAACACTCGAAGCAGCAGACAGGCGCACACTTTAAGGCCTCCATGGGCATCCGTAGTGAGGCATTTACGGGAGCAAGTGCCCAATTTCACTTGCAAATGAGCATACCTCATATCGAGCCTGGAAAATGAGCGTCTACCAGTAGTTTTGCATTCAGCTTCTCGATGCGGGGCATTGGTTGAGGTTCCAACCGGAGGTCCGGTTGAGCGTTAACTTATAGCCCCCCCCCCCCCCCCCCACTCCTATAATCTAATTGTTTTCCTAGGTACGAGCACTGGGAGCACCACCGCCGCACAATCGACAAAATGTACAGGTCCAATGCTCACAAGGCCCTTAAGCCGGCGGCGCTCCGTCCCCACCCCTGCTAACAAAGTGTAAGAAACCGGCAGCGCTCCAGTCAATCATGCAGCAATATGCCCGGCATTGATCCTTGACCACGATTAACGGGAGACTCGCCGACCATTATCCGCAACCCGGCGTTGTCATTGTGGTTCGTGCAACGGTCCACCAGTGGACATCGCCAATCTTCACCCGGTGACCCACAGATGAAACTGGTGCAAAGGCGACCTTATTCTGTCAAATGTGTGCACTCCAATAACGGAAACGACAGCTCCGGCGTATCGCGCTATATCTACGGGATGATCGGCACTTTCATAGCCATCCTTTTGTAGGCCACTCAGGGCGCCGCAACACAACACAGCCGCATGCACCCCTCTCCTGGCAGGTCCAGGTGGAAAGCAGCCGGCCCGAACTGACGCCTGGAACACCGGGTAGACCGTTGCCCTGCGTTCCATCGGCCATAGTGTGCAGATGCCCCAGAACATCCGAGCTTCCGGGGATGTATCCCGTTGGGACAACTCGGTCCATCAGACCACGTCCATACCGCAATCGGTCCAGGGCTGGATATCTGTCCTGGGAAGGTTGCTCGCGCAATGGGGCGCATAACAGCCTGTCCTCTCCATCCCCTCGAAAATTTGCACCCGTCTCTCCATGTCCACATGAGGAAAAGGAAAGTTTTATGACCCACGGAAGTCGCAGGGTCGGTCCGACGAAATGCCCCCATTGAAAAGGCACGCCATAGACCAAGCTGTTGCACAGTACCCCGAAAGGGAGAGACACGCACCGCCAGCAGTCTGCTAGTTTTCCGAGTGTTGTCGAGAACTCAGTTACGGACTCTTCAAGGATTCTCCTCGCCGCACCAAAATGGTATCCCTGTCCTATAACAGACAGTCTTGTGTTGAAGTGTTTGCGGGACTCGGGTTACCAATTACTCAAAGTCCGGAGTCTGCAGTGCCGCAGAACACATAAGGCCTTCCAACACTCTGTAAGTATGATCTCCACAGTTAGTCAGCAACAGCACTATCTGCCGATCATCATCTATGATAGTGACTGCCGGAAAAAAGTCATGCATACATGCTCCGATCAAAGGTAAATTTGTAAAAATAACAGAATTCTCCAACCTTGGTCCAGCAGACTAAAACTGATTGTTCAGCTACAGAGTAGCGACGTCGACAATAATCCACATGTATCCGCGTTGCCAGTTTTGTAGGCTGAAAATGAGTCCGACCCAAGTTAGCGAAAAGAAAATTTACTTTATACAAAGCAATTCTATGTGCAACGTACATCTGAACACAGCGGGGTCTGGTGTATCGGATCCGTACCTCATCTACTTTACACAGATCAGAACCATCAATTATAACGGATTGCCCCCCCCCCCTCCCCCCCCCCCCCCCTTAGCCGGGAAACTAGCACTCACGGAAAAAACTGATTGCTCCAATTCAATAAGGTCTCATGCGGGTTATGACAGATACGTATTTTAAACCACGCATCGAGGACTTAGATGTGAACGTGGCAGGAGGTCATTGATCTTGAAACATTGACCTCAGCCACGCCTATATTCAGCCCGAAGTGGGAAGCGTGTCAAGACAACACGTAATCACAAACACCAACAGGAGCCTCTATGAGCAAACAAGACCGCGTCACGCATATCGCCCGCTCGCGCCAATCTCCAGTGTGACATGCAAAATATGTCGAGGGGCCCGTCATGCACGGCAGCGCACATGGACGACAGGCCGATCATGACGGTGACGGAATAAGAACACCCGAACACCCCCGAAAAGCCACTACACCAGACCTCAGAATCGGGCATTGGCCAGAAAAAAGGAGAGTACGTTTACGTCGCCACGGAGTGCGTTTACTTAGGGTATCGCGCAAAGGAAGTAAACTGCCCACATATCAGAGAAGAAACGAAGATGAGCACGTTCCCAGGCTCCTGAATTATTTCGGAAAATTCATCCCTGGTCACATAAGCATGCTAGACCACTGCACATCCATCTGGGAATACAGCCATGGATGTGGGAAGCAGTACAGGAAGAGGTGTTTACTTGATAAAGACAGCACCAACTTCATCTATCGTGCTGACGCACTGTGATCCCGCCAAACCACCTGTAATCAGATACTATGCATCGCTATACGGAATTTACGCCATGTTATCTCACCGCATCGACGATTTTAGACAGTGGCTGATTCCATTTGCATACAGAAGTGCGTGTATGGGCTTCGTTTGACATGAAAACCGCCCAGAAAATAGAAGCAGGAAGAGGACATTGGGGCTTTTGAGACTGCTTCACCATTCATTATTATCATGGCAGATCATCAAGTTCAATACACTGATCTAGCGTCTCCTTATCCCTTGATCCCTTGATCTGCCTGGCAGACATTCGGTGTCCTTCCCCAATAGCAAGATCGTACATCCATTGTTAAGGGCAACAAAACTGACATCATTCCAGATATGGCCTAACAAATGCCCAATACAATTGCACCAACACATCCCTATTCCTATGGTCAAATCCTTTTTCTATGAAGGCCAACATACAATGTGCCTTCTTCACTGCCAACTGTACCTGCGTGCTGGTGTCACTGAGCATCGACCTCTCTTAATTACATCGATTCAAACAGCAATCAGCCTTCCTATTGTTTGTTAACGAAGCGAATAACCTCACATGTATCCACATAACACTGCATCTGCCATGGATATTCCCATTCACTCAGCAGGTCCAAATCCCGCTGAGGCATCTCTGCATCCTTGTCACTGCTCGCTGGCCAAACTAACAAAGCTGGCCATAATACATTGAGTTTCCTCGTCCAAATTGTTAATATTTAATGTAAACAGTTGGGGGTCCCAGGACCGATCCCTGCGGTACCCTACTAGACACTTCCTCCGAAAAAAGACCCATTTTTCCGACGTTTTGTTCCTGTCTGCTAGCCAGCTATCTGTCCATCTGAAGGCACTTTCTGCAAACTTATGCGCTTTATGTCTACATTGTGATCTGCCATGAGAGACCTTATCGAAAGCCTTCTGAAATTGCAAATAAACGATATCTACCAGTTCTCCATGGTGTACTCTACCTGTTAAATCCTGAAACAATTCTAATAAAAATGTTGTTGAAGAAGTTAATAGTCAGCACTTCGGGTTTTCGCCAAAGGTCATTTATTTAATGCGAAGTTCGTGAGGGGGGGGGGGGGGGGATTAGATAGACCACAGTCATTCCAAATGTCACCGCTTTATAAAAGTAAGGCAAACAATTTATATGATACGGTAAGCAATATCTAGGACCAAATGCATTCTTTAGATTAGCAAAAAGACAGAAAAGCGAGCAGGCCGGAGGTAAAGTTTAATAACAGGCCTTGAGATCCACGCCTAAGAAAAAAAAAATCGCCTGATGTCAGCAAACCAGTTTGCAGCTGTATGCTTACTTACATTGTGTGATCTTCTGACTTTTTCATTCAGAACCTCTTGATTAAAGATAAGCCTAAATATCCATGATTTGCCAAGTGCCTATTTCCATGAAATATAGTCAATCATAGAATTTAGAGTGCAGAAAGAGCCCATCCTGCCCATCGCGCCTGCACCGGCTCTTGGAAAGAGCACCCTACCCAAGGTCAGCACCTCCACCCTATCCCCATAACCCAGTAACCCCACCCATCAATCAGGACAATTTTGGACTCTAAGGGCAATTTATCATGGCCAATCCACCTAACCTGTATATCTTTGAACTGTGGTAGGAAACCGGGGCACACACGGGGAGGATGTGCAGATGTGCAGATGTACAGAGGATCAAGCAGCCGGTTACAATGAATACAGAGTATTACGCAGCGAATCCGCCAACTAAACTCCCTTCTACAAATCCCTCCTTCTTAATCTTATGATCAACACATTGTAGTACATCACAGTGTCCTCAGCAGCAAAGGGTGCTTTGTAATGTAAGGGGAATGGACGTGTGATAGGCACCTGATTGTTAAGTGGCTGGGACCATGGAGGCAACGCTTACAGACTCGCCACCATGCCCTGAAAACATCCCTAGCAACATTTAAACAGTAACCATACGACAATCAGGATTACAACAATGATACAATCCAAATCACAATCCTCTCTCCGAATGTTCCCAAACATCCAAAACCAAAGTCCCATCCCCCATCCTCAAGCAATCGTGCGACCTATGTACGAAGGTGATCCACCAAGTTATCAATTTTCTCTGAGTCATCAGGGATGTATGAACATAGAATATTATAGCGCAGTACAGGCCCTTCGGCCCTCGATGTTGCACCGACCTGTGACACCATTCGAAACCCCATCTACACTATTACCTTATTGTCCATATGTCTATCCAATGACCATTTGAATGCCCTTAGTGTTGGCGAATCCACTACTGTTGCAGGCAGGGTATTCCACGCGCTTACTACTCTCTGAGTAAAGAGCCTATCTCTGACATATGTCTTATATCTATCTCCCCTCAATTTAAAGGTATGTTCCCTCGTGCTAGACATCACCACCCGAGGAAAAAGGCTCTCACTGTCCACCCTATCCAATCCTCTGATCATCTTGCTTGCCTCAATTAACTCACCTCTTAACCTTCTTCTCTCTAACGAAAACAACCTGAAGTCCCTCTACCATTCCTCATAAGATCTTCCCTCCATACCAGGCAACATTCTTGCAAATCTCCTCTGCACCCTTTCAATGCTTCCACATCCTTCCTATAATGCGGCGACCAGAATTGCACGCAATAATCCAAATGCTGCCGCACTAGTGTTTTGTACAGCTGCAACATGACCTCATGGCTCCGAAACTCAATCCCTCTACAAATAAAAGCTAACACACCGTACGCCTTCTTAACAACCCTCTCAACCTGGGTGGCAACTTTCTGGGATCTATGTGCATGGACACCGAGATCTCTCTGCTCATCCACGCTTCCACGAATCTTACCATTAGCGCAGTACTCAGTCCTCCTGTTATTCCTTCCAAAATGAACCACCTCACACTTTTCTGCATTAAACTCCATTTGACAGCTCTCAGCCCAGCGCTGCAGCTTATCTATGTCCCTCTGTAACATTTAACATCCTTCCGCACTATCCACAACTCCACCGACTTTAGTGTCATCTGCAAATTTACTGACCCATACTTCTACGCCCTCCTCCAGGTCTTTTATAAAAAATGACAAACAGCACTGACCCCAAAACAGATCCTTGTGATACACCACTAGTAACTGGACTCCCGTCTAAACATTTCCCATCAACCACCACACTTTGTCTTCTTCCAGCTAGCCAATTTCTGATCCAAACTGTTAAATCACCCTGAATCCCATGCCTCCGCATTTTCTGCAGTAGCCTACCATGGGGAACCTTATCAAACGCTTTACTGAAATCCATATTCACCACATCAACTGCTTTACCCTCATCCACCTGTTTGGTCACCTTTTCAAAGAACTCAGTAATGTTTGTGAGGCACGACCTACCCTTCACAAAACCGTGTTGACTATCTCTAATCAAATTATTCCTTTCCAGATGAGTATACATCCTATCTCTTACAAACCTTTCCAAGATTTTTCCCACAACAGAAGTAAGGCTCACTGGTCTATAGTTCCCGGGGTCATCTCTACTCCCCTTCTTGGGGAGAACAAGGGGACAACATTTGCTATCCTCCAGTCTTCTGGCACTATTCCTGTAGATAAATATGACTTAAAGATGAAGGCCAAAGGCTCAGCAATCTCCTCGCTAGCTTCCCAGAGGATCCTAGGATAAATCCGATCCGGCCCAGCTGACGTATCTATTTTCACACTTTCAAAAATTTCTAACACCTCCTCCTTATGAACCTCAAGCCCTTCCAGTCTAGTAGCCTGAATCTCAGTATTCTCCTCGACAACATTGTTCTTTTCCTGTGTGAATACTGACGAAAAATATTCATTTAGCACCTCGCCTATCTCCCCGGACTCCAAGCACAACTTCCCACTACTGTCCTTGACTGGCCCTACTCTTACCCTAGTCATTCTTTTATTCCTGACGTATCTATAGAAAGCTTTAGGTTTATCCTTGATCCTACCTGCCAAAGACTTCTCATGTCCCCTCATGGCTCTTCTTAGCTCTCTCTTTAGTTCCTTCCTAGCTAACTTGTAACTCTCGAGCGCCCTAACTGGACCTTCATGTCTCATCTTTACATACGACTCCTTCTTCCTCTTGACAAGTGTTTCGACTGCTTTAGTAAACCACGGTTCCCTCACTCGACCACTTCCTCCCTGCCTGACAGGTGCATACTTATCAAGGACACGCAGTAACTGTTCGTTGAACATGCTCCGCATTTCCATTGTGCCCATCCGCTGCAGTTTTCCTCACCATCCGATGTATCCTAAGTCTTGCCTCATCGCATCATAATTGCCAGATATAACCCTTGCCCTGCTGGATATACCTATCCCGTTCCATCACTAAAGTAAACGCAATTGAATTGTGGTCACTCTCACCAAAGTGCTCATCTACCTCTTAATCTAACACCTGTCCTGGTTCATTACCCAGCACCAAATCCAATATGGCCTCGCCTCTCGTTTGCCTATCGACATACTGTGTCAGAAAGCCCTCCTGCACACATTGGACTAAAACGGACCCGTCGAATGTACTCGAACTATAGCGTTTCCAGTCAATATTTGGAAAGTTAAAATCCCCCATAACAACTACCCTGTTGATTTCGCTGCTATCCAGAAACATCTTTGCAAGCCTCTCCTCTACATCTCCGGAACTTTTTCGCAGGCCTATAGAAAACCCCTAACAGGGTGACCTCTCCTTTCCTGTTTCTAACCTCAGCCCATACAACCTCGGTAGACGAGTCCTCATCAAACGCCCTTTCTGCCACCGTAATACTGTGCATGACTAACAATGCCACCCCTCCCCCTCTTTTACCACCTTCCCTGAGCTTACAGAAATATCTAAATCCCGGGTTCTGCAACAACCATTCCTGTCCATGCTCAATCCACGTGCAGCAATCACTGCCAATCAGGTCACACGTACCTCCCTTTTCAGCTAACATGAACTCAAGAGCCATCATATTCCGTAGGGCAACCGCTCCTATAGCAACTGTCTCAGTTTGTATCTGGTTAACAGCTTCCGCAGTGCCATTAGCTACCTGCTCAAGGATGTTGCGTAATTCGCGTAGGTCGTATGCATTAGTGGCTATTCCTAATGGTGGTATCATTATTCACAGCATTTGTGCCCATGTGATAACACTTCGTGTAGTCTTTTGGTCGGGATGGTCCTGCAGTTGTTGGACGTGATGTACATAAGGGACTACATATACCAAATACCAGGAGCCCTCCCAATCCTCTGGTAACCACGGGTACGCCTTACGTCCACAGATAAAAATATATGCCGTTACATGCGGTCAGGTTTCCTTTACTATCAGTTTTCATTAGTCTGATCGGATCCTTTCCCCAGGGGCCTCCACCAGTACGATTTTCAACCGCTGACCAGTCGAAGATGAACAACCCTTTAACTGTAAGGCGGAGCATAGGGGGTTGCCAACTCAAGTTCTGGTCGCACTGACTCTCGTGCCGACTGGGTATGTCCCATATGTTTTGTGTTTCCTAAAGCATGTGCTATCATTTGGGACTCCAGTATAATTGGGGAGGATCAAACTAGGCGGCTGGCGTGTTACATTAAATCTAGGCCAGCACCATCCTTTAAACCTGTTCATATCGTATCCAGCTGATCGCCAATCTAACATATCCTGTGTACCTTCACAATGCGCTGTATTATTCCGCCTTTGGGCCCACTCGGCTATCTCGTTACTGGTGAATGGGATGGGTCGCACGGGGATGCACTGCCCCGAGCATCTGGGAATTTGTGCACAAACACAGCAACTGGGTTTATTTACCCTCTCTGCGTATGAGTGAGACATGCATATCAAGGTGTTAGTGTTCAATTTTCCCTCGACGTGATGTTTGATTAATATGATAATATATAAAAACATCAACGCCGTCATTCTCTTCAGGGTACGTTTCGTTGGTACTCTCAAAGTTCTGAATGATGTAGTTTGCAGCGAGTTGCGTGGATCCAATCTGGATTTTCTTTTACTTTAATGGCTGTTCGGGTTGTTAGCAGCACTTAGTAGGGTCCTTTCCGCGAAGGAGAAAAATAATCATTGTTTAGTGCTTTCACATATACTTGATCTCTAGGTTTAAAGGGGTGTGTATTTCCCACTTATGGATGCATCTGAGCCTGTCGCGCCTTCGCATGTATTTTTCCAGAGGTCACGCACAGAGCCTGGGCATATCTGAGTGATGTCTAATCTGCCCGTATAACGGCTACTGCTGCTGGGGTCATTGGGGGTTTTGCTCCAGTTGTCATGGGCCGTCCCATTAATATCATATGTACTGCAAATGTTCTGATTTTTCAGGGCATACATTACTATGGGTATGGCATCTGGCCATTGCAGCACATTACGTTGACAGACTTTTGTACTGCAGTTTTAATTACTCCATTAACCCGTTCCACCATTCCTGAGGATTGCGGCTCATATGGGATATGCAATTTCCAATCAAATCCCATGGCATCTGTGGGGCTTTGGTTAATTTGCTAGTGAAATGAATTCCCTTGTCGCTGCTAATACGCATCGTTATTCCAAACCTATGTATTATTTCCTTCAATAGAATATTTTCCACCGTTCGAGCATCGTTTCTTTTTGCCGAAAAAGCCACTACCCACCGTGAAAACATGCCCACTATCATCAGCATGTATTTAAGTCCTTTAGCCATCGGCAGGTGTACAAAATCCATTTGCAAATGTTCAAAAGTCATTTCGGGCTGCGGGAGATGATCAAAGACAGCGGGTGTTTTGCACCGATTCTTCCTCTGACAAATCATACATGTGCGGGCTACTTTTTCAATTGTTACCGTAATACCTGGAGCATATCATGGTTGACATATTGTATGTGTCATCCCTCCTTTGCCCACAGGAGCCTGCCCATGGGAAAGGCGTCATAGTGGCAAAAACAGACTTGTGGAGCATACTGCGCGGGTATCGGGGTGGACCCAGATCGGATGGCTCTCTTGGTAGCAACCGGCTTTGAGCCAAGAGCGATGCTCCTGTGGGGAGGCCTGTTCTTGCCTTAACTTTCGTTCTGTTATGGTGGACGGAAGTTCTACTGCAGCAGCTTGCAGTTGTGGCTGCTGTTTGAGAGCCACTTCTTTTGCTATTTTATCAGCAAGTCTATTACCACTGGAGACTTCATTGTCAGCAGTACAATGCACTTCGCACTTTGAAACGGCTATCTTGCTGGGCAGCTGAACAGCATCGAGTAAATTTAAAACGCATTTTGTATGATTAATAGGTTGGCCGGAGGAAGTGATGAACCCCAGATTTTCCAAAATTGGCCAAAATCGTGTACTCCCCCAAAAGCGTACCGAGCAGCAGTATAAATCACTATCTTACTTTTAGACAGAATACATGCCCTAGCAAGCGCGAATAACTCAGCCGCTTGGGCAGACGTTCCCGACGGCAGCGTAAAAGCTTCCACTAATTCGACTGGAGTTACTATTGCATAGCCGTCCAGAAGGGTCGTATCATTTGGTCGGTACGCTGACCCATCAGTGAAAAAGTTGATGTCTGGATTTTCGAGTGGGTGACTCAATACATCAGGGCAAGGGGTTGTGGTGGCTTCAACCAATTGTAGACAGTCATGATGAAACAGATGTTCTTCTTCAGAGGGCGCAGCTAAGAGTGTAGCAGGGTTAATAGCTGGTGTTCGCTTGTAGTTAAAGTTAGTCTCAGAGAAAAGGCTTATCTCGTACCCAGTGCGTCGAGCTGCAGTAAAATGCAACGTTGCGGATGAATTAAGCAGCAGCAAAACAGAGTGAGGAACCAATACTTTGCACGGGTGGTCGAGTACAAGGGGTACTGATTTCTCTACTATGGCGGCCGCTGCTGCTACTGCTCTTCGGCAACTTGGCATACCCTTTACCACTGCGCATAAGGCGACAGAGTAATAGGCAAGGGGTCGTTTCCCTGGTCCATGCTCTTGCACCAGGACGCCTTTTGCAAATCCCCCTGCTTCATTCACATAAAGAGTAAAGGGCTTGGTGAAATTAGGAAGTCCCAAAGCAGGGCCGCTAATCATGGTTTGTTTTAAGTTACGAAATGCTTGCTCCCTCTCTGGGGTCCAGGTAACAACTGAAGGGGCGTCCTGGAGGGTAGCCTTGTGCAGTAATGCCTCCATTACTCTATATTTCGGGATCCACTGCCTGCAATAGCCCACCGTGCCGAGGAAGGTGAGGATATACATTTTCATACGCGGAGTTGGAACTCTTGCTCCAGCCTGTATTCTTTCAGACCCAAGCCTCCGCTGTCCTTGCCGATGCTGATATCCCAAATCCTGAATTGTCTCCTTACAGATTTGCAGCTTGTCCACTGAGGCCCGATGCCTTCTTTCTGTCAGATTTCTGTCAATAACAAAAGGGTATCCTGTTGGCAAGTTAGACCCTCGTCTGAGGCCAAGAATAAATCGTCCACATACTGTCACAGCGTTGAGCCGGACGACAACCGGTACTCATCCAAGTCTCTTTTAATCGAAGCAGCATGTACTACCGGGCGTTCTGTGTCGCCCTGCGGGAGGCGCGTCAAAGTGTACTGCTGATTCCGATATCTAAAAGCAAATAGATGTTGACTGTCCGGGTGCAATGGTCTGGAGAAAAAGACTGAGCATAAATCTATGACAGTGAAGGTGTCTGCGGTTGGTGGTATAGAAGACAAAATTGCAATTGTGTCCGGCAGCAATGGGGTAATAGGGATGACAATTTTATTGACGGCTCTGAGATCTTGCACAAATCGCCACTCGTTGGGTCGTCCGACTTTTGTAATGGGGAATATAGGCGTGTTACAGCACCCCTTGCTGTAATAGTGCATTGACCACTCCCTCTATCCCTTTCTCTGATTCTGGTGCCAACCGGTATTGTTTCAAGCAGGGCAGGGCAACGTTCTTCTGTAACTGCACCCTATGCGCTGGGGCAGAATGTAACTTTCCAATATGATTTTTATGCTGTGCCCACAGATGTGCCCGTACCTGGGACAGGGATGAAGGGAGTAAATGATGGCTGTTTCGGGGCGGTTGTTGTCTTTCAAAAGAAGCGGGCCATTGTTCATCTTTCCAGGTCACTCTGCCCTCCTGTTTGGCATAACACTCTATCAGGCAATTTAGTCCGTCTATTTCAACATCAATCTGATGTATGACTTTTTTTCTGGCCTCTGTCATCAGTTCTCCCATTTGCGTTGCCTTAGCGGGATGTCTTACGGCCAATGTTAAATGGGGTTCTGAAGATAAGCCCATCCTAAAGAGGTTGCTCTGACTATTGGTCAACTGTACTAACATTCCTAATCCCACAACACCGAAAAATAAAAATGGGTTGACATGCAGTGTTGTCTGCCTTCCTAGGTGACATTGAGCTTGTAGATTGTATGCGGGATCATCTTCACGACCATACCAAGCCGTACAGTGGGTCACTATGCTCTCTCGGCTGTTCTCTATCAGGTGTTTTAATAGCTGTGCCCAAGAATCGGCAATATTTTGTAAGGCTTCCTGTAGTTGTTTAACGATGGTGGTGTAAGGGTTAATTCCCAGCTGCCAGCAATAATTCACAGATATAACGATATCTGGCTCTTGGGAAGACGCTATTAAATTCAACAACCGATGAGCTCGTACCTGAGGCAGTTCCATGAACATGCGACTGTTAGTGCGATGTATTATTACTCCCAATTTTCAGAGTGTCTGTCTGCCAAGCAGAGGGATGGGCGTAGTTTTTGATATAATCATAGTTTCGACCAGGGGGATATCATCAATTTCCAGGTTAGTCGCGCTTAATACAGGCTCCGTCATGGGAATGCCGGCTACTCCCACAGTGACAATAGAGGACTCACCGAGGGTTGGTTCCACGGAGTGTGCAGAGGCGACATAGTAGCGCCGGTATCGACCAGCAGGACCACATATGTATCTCCTATTTTAACCGTTGTCATTGATTTGTCTCTTACTGAGTTGGACAGTATGATCATGGCTGCCTGTACCATGGTTTCGCCGTGACACCCCTTTTGGCTTTGATTAGGGTTCGGGTCAGACCACCTAAACGGAGGTGGGGGAGGGGGGACGTCTCCAAGTGTGGCTCCGCCTTCCTGCGAGTTAGCGTTACATTCACGAGCCCAATGTCCCTTTGCCCCGCATCTTCTACATTGATCCTGGGCTCTTTCTCTCCCTTGCCACTGTCTTCTTCCTCTACCCCTACCTCTCTGCCCTCTGCTAGCCTGCTGACCCCGACCCTGCTCTCTCTTTACTTGGTAGAATTGCCCTGTGATTCTAGGCTTTTGATACTTGGGGTCCATCAACAGTCCTTCTCGGTCCATGTTTACCAAGGAGGTAACCAATGCCGTCCATGGCTGTGTTTGCCAGTTGAGATTAATCAATTTGTAACTTTGCGCATGCTCTGGTAGCATGCAACTTAACAATGTCTGCACCACTAAAGGACCATTGTCTTCCAATGCAACACCGGCATGTACCTCCCAACAGTTTTTCAATCTTGCAACAAATTCGGGCAGCCTCTCACGCTTTCCCAGCAAACACCGTATCACCTCGCCTATGTCACTATGCTTCTTGGTCACTTGCATGCAAGCCTCTTTGATCCTACTTGTTAATCAGTGTTCAAGAGACTCATTTCCTTCATTTAAATTATCACCATTGTGAGCCCAGCCCCGATTAAAGCAGATGGGACTGCGTCCCATCTTTTAAAGCTGGCCAAGATGCACGACAAGAGTATTTTAAAAGCAGCAAAGCATCTCCTGGGAGGGGGCTATAAATAGCACGCATTTGCTGTAACCAGTTGTGGAATGCGAGAGGTTTCTTTATTGGGTCCGGAGCCTCATGAACCAGAACCCTTACTTCAGCAGGGGTCCAAGGTTTTAGGATAGGTATATCGCCTGTCATTATCTTGGGGTGCTGACTAACAGGCCCTGCTGACCGAAGCTGTCTGTTGAGCATTGTACTGTTGGGCAAAGTCATAACCCTACGAGATGACGGTCCGTCGGCCGCAGGTTCTATCTCCAATGCAGGGTCCGCGGCTGCATCAAGTTGATTATGTAGCAAACTGCTCTGTACATTACTCCTTATCACCGTTTGCCGGGCTGCCCTCCCACTGGCTGCTGTGCTCTCATCGCCTCTGCCATCAGTAAAAGCCGTTGAATTCTTCTGAAGGTGCAAATGCCTCAGTTAAAACTTTAGGATATAACCCTGCTGCTGCAGCCTTTGTCAGTTTTTGTCATTCTCATTCTTTACTGTATCTTTACGCTCTCCGCTACTCTTACATTTGATCGTTGGGGTCTCATTATTTACTGTATCTTTACTCATTTCGCTATTCTTACGTTTGATCTTTGGGGGCTGGTGCCTCCGAGCCACTGCTATCCATGTCTGAAAGCATCACAACATATAATTATAATCCCAATTAGGGTCTCCACTCCCATTTCTTGTCTAAACTTCCCATGTTTCAATCAGCGACATTATACCCCGTACGGCCAAGCCCCGTGGGACCACCAATACAAATCGATATTGAGTGTCAGCGCATAGCGAAGTTCTCCGGCTTCTCTTATCACAGTGTCAGCTGGTGATGCCGGCGGGCCGAGGGGATCTTCTACCTTTCTCCGTTGCCTTACGATTGTTTTTATCCGCTGTTCCGTTCTATAACTCATTTTCACTCCCGTCTCCTTTGCAGAGTCCGCCTTCTTTATTGCACCGGACGTCGGTACCGTGACTTCGGGGTGACCTGTAAGGGGGCGTCTGGGCTTTCGGCCCATCGTGGCTTCTGAAAAATACTTTGAAGCATACACATGTCACAACACGGGCCACGGTGAATTATTAACAAATACTACAAGGAGCCCACAGCGCTGTTTGTCCTTTTGCGAATTTCGAATATGCTGATTTTTCAGTTTGTTTTTACAGTCTCTAAGGGACCTTTGTTCTTCTCATGCAGCCAACATTAATTTATTAATTAAGATAACTCACCGAGCATGAGTGCCTGGCCAGTAATTAAGGCTGCCGAGTCGCAGACCCCCTTTCAGCTGGGGTCGCGCTATGGCTCTCTCCCTTTCAGCTGAGAGAGTCCTGTTTAGAGATTCGTTTCGGGGTTCACTTCCCGTTAAATTAGGGAAAGTGCACCGACTACGCCAATTGCTGAAGATATTAATAGTCAGCACTTAGAGTTTTCGCCAAAGGTCCTTTATTTAACACGGAGTTCGTCGGGGGATTAAATAGACGACAGTCATTCCACAAGTCCCCGCTTTACACAAGTAAGGCAAGCAATTTATATCATACAGTAGGCAATATCTAGGACAAAATGCATTCTTTAGATTAGCAAAACGACAGAAAAGCGAGCAGGTCGGAGTGAGAGTTTAATAACAGGCCTTGTGTTCCTCGCTTAGGAAAAATAATAAGTGTCTGCTGTCAGCAAAACAGTGTGCAGCTGTATGCTTGTTTACATTATATGACCTTCTGACTGTTTCATACAGAACTTCTTAACTAAAAATAAGACTAAATATCCATCATGCTTTGCCAAGCGCCGATTTCTATGAAATATAGTCAAGCAGCCGGTTAAAATGAATAGAGAGTATTAAGGCAAATAATCCGCCAACTAAAGTCCCTTCTACAAATGTCAAGCATGATTCCTATTTCATAAATGCATGCTGACTTTGCCTGATTATACCACTGCTTTCCAAATTATGTGCTACAAAATCCTTGATATTGGATTCTAGCAACTTCCCTACTATCGACGTTAGGCTCACTGGTCCATTGTTACGTGGTATTTCTCCACCTCCCTTTCTGAATAGTAGCGTTGTATTAGCCACCTGTCAATCTGCAGGAACCGTCCCAGAATTAAAAATACATAGAAAATGGACACTAATGAATATATATTTTCTTGGGCTCTGGAATGAAGATAATCAGCACTGGAGATGTATTCACCTTAAATTCTATTAATGTCCCCCACAAGTATGCCTATATATTCGGGTGAAAGTTCATGGATAATCGGCAGTTGTTTTAGGTTGAAATTACATTAAATCTTAAATTTATTTAAGATAATATCGAGAGTGATTGGATTTGGGTAGTTATGTATGGCTCGTTCTGGAGAACATGACTGAAAGCAAGCTGATGACAAGTATCCCTGCACCTTCTTGTACATAATAAATTTAAATTCTTCACCTCACATGCATTATCTATTCTAAGTATCGTTCAAATTCGGACATAAAGCTAGCACAGCGGTCTTGTCATTAATCGTATTTATCGTGGTCGACTTTCTCCCGGCGGGGCAATGAAGAGTAAACAGTTTGGTGCCAGAGATGAGGGCTGTTAGCTTCAAGGTGACAATTGAGCTCCTTTGATTCGTTGGTCCAAAATCATGTTGGAAGACGTAAGAGTGGAAACCCTAAATCTACTTGCATCTGTCTTCCTTTATGGCAAACTAATAAAAATCAAAATAAATTCAAATTGTTGTGCATCGGTATTAATATGTAATTTGCCGGGTGAAGTGTTGTTTGCTTTTGCAGCCGAATTATTGTGGACAATCGATATAAAACGAGAATAACTGTGCAGATAAACTGCGCACATATATGTAAATATCTTCGTAATTTGTCTTTTTGTTTTGATTGATGGATGACTACAAAGAAAGGCAATGACATCGCAGAAACAAGGAGAGACGGTACACTTCTGAGAATGCGAAGAGCCCGGAAAATTCGGTATAAAGCTTTCAATCGTAAGCAAATAAGTAATTGTAACAATAAGCGATTGTAATTTATTTTCCAGATGGGATTGGAAGCTCACTTCATGAGTCCTATTGGGATACGAGCAATGGTTTCCACGTTGTCCTCCTGGGGTTATAACAAAAAGTTAATTGTGAAGACGACAGAAGTTTGCGGGCGTGTAGCGTGCATGGGGGGAGGGGGGGGCGCTGTTGGGGGGGGGGGGGGGGGTCTCGAGAATGGACTGCTTGTGTTAGACGGAAAAAATGTGGCACATGTATTATATTTCTGAAATTGTCTATCTTGGCAGGAAGAATAGAAAAATAAGCTAGTGATGTAAAAGCTTAAAGATTGTAGGAATCTGAGGTGTGTCGTGGCTGATGCATGAGGCACAGAAAGATTGCTGAAATGCATTATTAGCAAGTATGTCGAAATAAAAATAATAGTTTCAGTTATCTTGAGGGGAATTAACAAATGTAGGGAGGTTCTTTTTCGTTTGTACAGACTTTTGGTGGGACCACAACTGAAGTATTGTGTTCGGTGTTCAGTATTGGTGTCTTTTTTTTAGGGGAATGTGTGAATGCATTAGAAACAGTTGAGAAGCACACTCGATTATTGTGAGGAATGGTGTTTTGCAGGAATGGTTGGAGAGCTTGGCGCTGCATTTACTGTAGTTTTGAAGTGAAGTCGTGGACAAAACTTAAACATCCTAGGGGTATTGATTGGCGGACGTCGGACTGGATTTAATGTTGTCGCTGAACTGGAGGGCAGTAATTTCTAATAGTGTGTAACTCATTTAGGATAGATAACGGGAGGTTTTATTTTTTATCAAGATGTTTTGATTCTCTGGAATCGTCCTCTAAACTCAGTGGGAGCTAAGTTTTTCAATATGTTTGAGGAAAAGCTTGATATATTTTGGATTAACAAGATTGTGAAATATTTTCTGCCGGCTGGAAGGTCGGGATGTATTTACAAGCAGAGCAACCATCATAGTGTTGGTTCAAGTTCAAGGCTCAAGTTGAATAGAGCCGACTCCTAATCCTAATTCACATTTCGGAAGAAACTTCGCCCAACGAGCAACATGTGTCAGAAAAATAAATAAAGGCATCAAGAATTATGTTCCTAACATTCTGGTGTCTCTGTTGCCTTCAAAGGTTATAACCACTTCTTGACTTCCGGCAGAGTTCAGAATTGCTGAATAAATTGTTTCTGGCTTTCTCTCAGACATCACGATCTCTCAACGTTACTCTCATCCTCCATGTTATTATTAAGTCGCTTACGGTTTTACAGTAGTAACTTCACTGCCCTAGCTCAACTGTAAGTTGATTTTTCTTTCTTGTAAAATAAATGCTAAATAATATTGGCACGTTGATTTTACTTCAGAGTGCATTCGAATTTTTAATGGACTTAGTTGCTGTTGATGTGTCAATCTATGCCGGTTCGCTGTGGCATTTTATATAAAATGTTCCTAAACTTCAAGCCAACCAATCTTTATTGGGACGCACAGAAAGCAACTGGACTTACAAGTGAACCCACTATCATGTTAACATTCTTTAATTATCTGGAGATAAAATTGAGGGTTATTATTTATTGCGAACAAAATAGAATACGTGACATAGGAAGAGGTAATTTCCGGAAGCCAACGGTAGGAGAACAGAGATTAGTTTAACTATTTGCAATATCATGCTCATATGGCATACTTCTGAAATTGTCCATTTTGGCAGGAAGAATAGAAAAATTAGCTGGTGATGTAGAAGTTTAAAGACTGTAGAAATCATGGGTGTTTAGTGGCTGATGCATGAGGCAAAGACAGATTGCTGAAATGCAGGATTAGCTAGTATGTAGGAATAAATATAATATGTTCAGTTATTTTGAGGGGAATTAATAACACATGTAGGGAGGTTCGTTTTCGTTTGCACCATCTATTGGTTGGTCCACAACCGAAGTATTGTGTTCAGTGCTGGTGTCTTTTTTCGGGGAATAAGTGGACGCATTAGAAACAGTTGAGAAGCTTTCTCGATTATTGTGAGGAATATTGGCACGTTGATATTTCTTCCGGGTGCATTCGAATTGTAAATGGACTTAGTTGCTGTTGATGTGTCAATCTATGCCGGTTCGCTGTGGCGCTTTACATAAAATATTCCTAAATTTCAAGCCAACTAATCTTTATTGTGACATACAGAAATCAACTGGAATTACAACTGATCCCACTATCATGTTAACATTCTTCAAATATCTGGAAAGAAAATAGAGGGCAAATGCTTATTGCGAGCGAAATAGAATACGAAACATAGAAAGGGGTTGAGTCAGTTGCGTGAGAACTCATTTGAAGTATTGCATGCAGCGTTTGTCTACTTATCTTCAGAACAATGACATGCGTTGGATGGCATCATAGTTTGGTAATGAGCGAATATTATTTAGAGACGTATTATCCTATTAGGAAATATTTCAAGGATTATGTTTGTATCCGCTAAATTATGATGAGTAAAAGATGAATCGATTAAAACATTATGATATTTAGCGACATTGACAGAGTCAATGTGGAGATGTTGACTTTTCTTGGAGCACGAGGAGGTAAACGTCAATGATAATAATGGTGTTGTTCATTTAATGCAGAGATTCGGATATCGTTTTCTCTCATACGTCTGTGAGTCTTTAGAACTGTTTTGCTGCAAATACGGTGCAGTAGAGCATTTGGATATTAATCAGGTAGAGGTTGATCAATTATTGATTAACAATCGGGTGAAAGTTCAAAGTTCATGGACAATCGGCAGTTATTTTAGGTTGAAATTACAATCAGATAAGTGATGATATTATTTAATGGCGGAGCCTGTTTTAGGGCAAAGTGTCCCAACCTGCTGCAAATCTGCATGTTTCTGTGCGGTTTCCCTCATACGCCCCTTCCACCCGATCAAATTCTTAGCCTGAAACATGTATCTTTGTTGGTGAAACATTGCACTGTTATGCCCACAAATTCTGTTTTCATGCACTGCTTGAAATACGTTGCTAAAAGCACTTCATTAACCATATGACTGGCGAAGGAAACGTTATCATTTTGCTGCGTTCAGTATTCATGCAGAAACACTATGATTATTTACTTCTTGGTGAGATTCATGAATTGTTCGTTTCAACAAACAAAGAACAAAGAACAAAGCAATGTACAGCGCAGGAACAGGCCCTTCGGCCCTCCAAGCCCGTGCCGACCATGCTGCCCGACTAAACTACAATCTTCTACACTTCCTGGGTCCGAATCACGAGTGAACACTGACACACACTTTTCATTTAGAACCCTACTCACAACCATCGGCTCCACACAGAAATTGTCGCTATGTGTGGACCCTATTGTATCCCTAGTTATACTTTACTCTTGGTGTACTTGGAGAGAACCTAGTTGATTTTGATTTACGTTATGTGACAATATACGTCCATTTGCCCCTATTTCTCTCCTAATTTCGTTTTTCCTTTCCCTCCAGGTCCAACACGATTTTATAGATTCTGCTGTTTTCGACCTTCCATATCTGCTATAAACTTACATTTTCTCCTGGAGAAATGCTTTACATACCAGCGTTCACTGGATTTGTTAGTCCCACTCTTTTTCTTGATGAGGGCATGCTGGCCCTGTACTCTCCATTTTCCCTTCTTTAATGCGTCCCACGGTTCTCGACGAGGTGACAAAATGTGCCTGCTTTCCGTTCAGCTCGGCCGAACCGCATCTGACCTTAAGAAAAGCGACTTTCCTGCAGTTTAGAACATTGATCTCCACCCCGCGCTTGTCTTCCTTCCATCAAACTTTGAATCACTGTCTGAAAAATGCCTCGCCATTGATATTTCAACCACTTGCCCAGCTTTATTGCCGAAAATCAATTCTTCCGACGTACTGGCTTAAAACGTTCACCTGGATGCATTTAAATAATTCTACTTCGAATAAACATGTCAGAGTATGGCAACCCAAGGTAATCTTGGAGATGTTGGAATTCCCCACTGTTACTACCTTCTTGCTTTTACACTTCCCTGAAATTTGGCTTGATATGTGCTCTTTTAGTTCTCCTGGACTGTGAGAGAGCCGATAGAACAGACCTAGAATCATGGAATTCCTGCAGTGCAGAAGGAGGCATTACGTCCATCGAGTCGGCACCGATTATTTGACCAGCCACATTACCAAGGCCCAATATCACCTCCTATTGCTGCACTACCACCCGAACTGGCAATTGTAGCGTGGGCAAACCACCTAACCTGCATACCTTGGTATGAATCCTGCTCTGCCCCAACCCGCAGGAAGCTACAAAAGGTCATGAGTGTAGCCCAGGATATCACGTAAACCAGCCTCCCAGCCATTGACTGTCTATAATTCCCGCTGCGTCGGAAAGGCAACCAGCATAATTAAGGACTCCACGCACCCCCGGACATACTCTCTTCCACCACCATCCTTCAGGAAAAGATAACAAAGTTTGAGGTCACGTACCAACTGACTCAAGAACAGCTTCTTCCCTGCTGCCATCAGACTTTTGAAAGGACCTACCTCGTTATAAGTTGATCTTTTTTCTACATCCCAGTTATGCCTCTGACATTACGTTCTGTATTCATTCCTTCCTTCTCTATGCATGGTATGCGTTGTCTGTATAGCATGCAAGAAACAAGACGCTTCACTGTATACAAATACATGTGACAATAACAAATCAAAGAAAATCATCTTTGGACTGTGGGAGATAATTTTAGCACACAGAAACCATTTATATTCTTTAAGTTCTACCAGAATGGCTTAATTATTCATTATTCTAGAAAATTATTTTGAACTAATCGGTAGATATGGAATTATAGAAATGCATATATTCAATTTGAACATTAAGCTTTCTGTTGCATTAATATTGGTGTCATTGAATTATACTACTGAATACCTTAGATCCGTAATTTATTGCGAAGTGGTATCTCCTGGTTCATTTAGTTGGCCAATTAAGGTCGACAATTAATACACAACATGTCTATCAATTTGTATCCTTATACCGTTATTTGTCCTTTGTGTTTTATGTACATAGTTTTTAGCACTGTTGCTTCACAGCACCGATTAGATTGCCACTTGGGTCAATGTCTGTGCGGCGTCTGCACCTTCTTCAGCGATCTGCGAGGTTTCCCTGCGGGTGCTCAGGTTTTCTCCCAAAAGTCCCACAAAATGTGTAGGTCGTTAAATTGGACATTTGAATTTCTCCCGCTGTGTGCATGGTGTGTGGCGACGAGGGATATGCACAGTAACTGCATTGCAATGTTGATGTAAGCCTATTGTGACAATAATAAAGATGATTATTGTTATTACTTCTCAGTGCAGCGCAGTTGCCACTTGAAAGACGTCTGTACATGTGATTCTTTCAATATGCTTAAAGCTCACCATGGACCGATGTTTTTCTTACCTATAAAATAAATCGATCAATCTGACTATATCTCTGATATTGTAATATGATAACGCATGCGAGAGAAAATTATGGCCAACTTTCTGCATACTCATTCTTCCTGTGTTTACCTGAGGCCTTTTCTGCATTCAAATAGTTAGAAAATACATGTAATTGTTGAAGGCGCCATAGGACATTGATGTGAACAATACAAGGATGAAGACAATGTGTTTGTTGGAACCAATTTGTGAGATACAGAACGCACCACAAACTCGCCATGGCAATATTATATTTTCAGACTTATCATCATATATTTCTGGACATAAATTTGTGGAATACATTGCGTCCATTTTAATTAAACCGACAGAATTGAAAACGGCAAAGGAAGGTGAGGTTGTTTTTTAAAATGTGGTTAAATTTCGATTGGCAACGTTCAGTGTGTTGAATGTTTTCAATGTGATATTACGGAAATGACGACACAATTCTGTTGGAAATGAAACACATGTAACATATGAACTGTCATAAAGGAGAGCAGCTGAGGTTTTGCTTATTGAAGTGCATTGTAGATTTCTTGGAACCTTTTCTGACAATAATTCTTCGAGAGAATTCTTCGAGACAGGATCCACTCCGATTTGGAAGCAAATGGACGTATTAGTGAGAGGCAGCATGGTTTTGTGAAGGGAAGGCACTGTCTCACTGACTTGATGATTGATGCAGGTAGGGTAGTGGATGTTGTCTATATGGACTTCAGTAATACCTTTGACAAGGTCCCTCCTGGTAGACTGGTACAAAAGGTGAAGACACATGGGATCAGTGGTGAGCTGGCAAGGTGGATACAGAACTGGCTAGGTCACAGAAGGCAGAGAGTAGCAATGGAAGGGTGCATTTCTAATTGGAGGGCTGCGACTAGTGCTGTTCCGCAGGGATCAGTGCTGGGACCTTTGCTGTTCGCAGTATATATAAATGATTTGGAGGAAAATGTAACTGGTCTGATTAGTAAGTTTGCAGACGACACAAAGGTTGGTGGAATTGCAGATAGCCATGAGGGCTGTCAGAGGATACATTGTTCGTTGTTCCATTTTTAAAATATACGACCCAATTTACGTTTTCCAATTAAGGAGAAATTTAGCGTGGCCAATTCACCTATCTTGCACATCTTTGTCTTGCGGTGGGGGTGGGGCGGGGGGGTGGGGCATGCTAACACGGCAAATACGGGGAGAATGTGAAAACACCACACAGACAGTCGCCCAGAGCAGGAATTGAACCTGGGACCTCGGCGTCATGAGGCAACAGGGTTAACCTACTGCACCACCGTGCTGCGCTAACCATTTCCATTGCTAAGCATCAATTGTTTTCGTTTGAAAACATGTTGTTAAGAATCATCTGATCCCTAAAGCTAGTTTTCATAGAAACAAAATATATTCTTGTAACCAGCGCAAACGTTTATGTTATATACTGGTCAGATCGTTAATGAAATATTGTGTTAAATACTGTTTTCCCCCAAAAGATCAAAATATGAACCACTGGACAATGTGCAGTAACCATCTATTCACAGTCTAGCGTCAGTACACAGTAAGATAATCGAGCAACCCCTTTGGCGGTGTCCAACGTGACAGGTGCCAGTCTTCAGCCAATTCGAAGGACGCCAGTTGGCAACAATAATCGGTGAATATCACTGAATAAGACAAAATGGTATCCTCGCTGACATTATTCCAACAACAGTATTGAGTGTTCGTGCTCGAGAACTTGTCGAGTACGTTAGTACACCAGGTCTAGGACAGCGACAACACTTGCATGCGGGTAACGATGACGAAAATTGAACAGGCGTGTACTTGTCGCAAAATTAAAACGGATCTAACCATGCTAAATGCATGGAGATTAGATTCGTGTATTTTAGCAAGTTAAGCATTCATTTGAATCATACTTTTTGCAGCTTGGTCTCTCTGGGGGAAAAAAGAAATTAGTCATCGAACCAATCATACTATACGAATTTGCCTGTTTTAAGAACGAAATAGTATTGTTCGTCAAATTCCCCCAGAGCAGTTGTAATACGTTGTACAATTCTATATATTATTAACGTTATGATTCCTATTCCCTCTTCAGCCTGCACTGTTACAACATCCAGGACGAGTGCGCGATCAATCTTAATCCCACCTGCTCTAAAGTCACAAAATAAGTGAACAAACCAACGATTAGAATATAAATACCCGACGTCTTTGGCCCTTGGCTATACCACAACTGCAGCCAGCAGGTTTGTAAATAACGGACAAGTATTTATTATATTTACTTATATCATGAGTTGTCGTGTAATGGTGGAAAACGCAAGTAGCCAATACAAGCCTGTTCCTAATCCACGCTCTGTCATGCCTCGACGAACTACACGCAAGACAGACAAGCAAATGGGTGGACAAGGATACAAAAGGTAATTTACAGGAAGTTGGAGTATTTTTTCAGCTGCTGGATTTAGAACATTTTTATTCATAGCAGGCATGCAAGCTGAAGGCACTGATTTGTCGTCTGTTATGGTCTTAACTGAGGATTCTTTCAGTCTGATCGCTGTTGTTTAGTGCCCCCGGCTTTTCTGATCAGATAATTAGTATGTTTTCTGGTGGCTTGGCTGGAGGGAGTTTGCAAAGTTCGACCCCCAAACTGCATGAATCGGAACTGAAAACCAGGGACTCAGAAAATTGTCCCAGTTGGATGGTATCTATTCACCACCTGTTCATAATAATAATCTATATTATCACAAGTAGGCGTAGATTAACACTGCAATGGAGGGCAGCACGGTGGCCCACTGGGTTAGCCCTGCTGCTTCACAGCGTCGAGATCCCAGGTTCGATCGCGGCTCTGGGTCACTCTCTGTGCGGAGTTTGCACATTCTCCCCGTGTTTGCGTGGGTTTAGCTCCCACAACCCAAAGGTTTGCAGGCTAGGTGGACTGGCCACGGTAAATTGCCCCTTTATTGGAAAAAGTGAATTCGGTGCGCTAAATTTAAAAAAAACACTGCAATGAAGTTACTGTGAAATGCCCCCAGTCGTGACATTCCGGTGCCTCCGCGGTACACAGATAAAACATTCTGAAGATCCAACTCTCCTAACATAACGTATTTTGGGAATTGTGCGATGAAACCGGGAAACCCACGCAGACACAGGGAGACCGTGCAGACAATGGGCCAAGCCGGGCACCGAACCTGTGACTGGGGAGCTGTGAAGCAACAGTGCTGCCCTCTGTGCTACCGTGCTGTCCTGGCAGAGCACAGTGTTTTAGTCTAATTCAGTGGCCGCCAGCTGGTCAATCAAGCCGAGTCCACACACAACTCTCTCCCTGGCCACCAAAAGTCTGCAGCTCCACCTTAAACCAGCACATAATAGCAGGATGATCTTCGACGTAATTTATGGATTGTTCGGCTTGAAATAAAGGTGCTGTTTGCGGAAAGAGACATATCCATTAATCATCCATGGATCAAAATTTTATTGAAAATTAAAGAAAAGTAAAATAAGGAAGTGAAGAGGAAGGACTCTTCTGTACGCCACCCAGCCCACCCAAACGATTATCCAACATCATGGCTTGGACGGTTTATTCTGAGATATAAAAGACATAAATCACAATCGCATATCCATCAAATCTATCTCCATCTTTAAATTTCCTTCTCAGTCTCTATATTGGTAAAACTTGTTCTCTTAAATGCGTAACGGAGCGTCCAAAATCGTTTATTCTTTCCAGGGATATGTAGAATGTTATTAACATTGATCTGTTTTAGTATTAAAAGATAAACAAAATGATCTTGTATTCCGGGTTTTATCTTCTCGATAAATGTAAGCCGATTCTGGTTTGTATGAAATCAGCTTTGCTGTTTGTCATATCGGATATGTACTTCAAAGTTCTGGAGGTTCAGCAGCGAGACCAGGACTTCCTTTCAGTGGTGCTGTAGTTCACTTGGCAAGGACGCTGTTCAAAAAATAACTAATTTGTCTCACCATTCCTGCATCATCATCTCGTGGTCGTACTGCCGCGATTCCAAGGTAACTCGCCATTTTAAATTAACTGGAAATGTCCTCCGTTGACAGCACCAGTTCGCCCACTGGCATCGCCGTCAATTTCGTAAACTCTATGTACATTACATTGCCGAGAGAGATTTTGCATATTTATGAAACATGTCAAGAGGCACTACATTCCATTTTCCAACTCAGCCAGTCTGCATGGTTTTAGTTTAGGAGGGCATGGCTGTATTGGTTCAACGTTTCTTATATCTAGAGTATGATTAGTTAACAGAGTACCGACTGTTTTGGTTCCCTTACAACCCTCCCTAAACTATTTCATTATCCGTATTACATCTGTCGGCAACCGTGTCTCATAAAATACTGTCACTCTTTTCGATTGTCCAATGAACGTTTATCCAAAGAATTGCTACCATGGCAGGTCAGAGGCTAGGGACCTCATCTCCTCATCTCCTCGCACACCAAAGCTTGCCCACCATCTACAAGGCAGAAGACAGGTGTGTAATGGAATTCTCTCCACTTACCTGGAAACTGCACATCCAAAACACTCAAGAAACTTTACACCATCCAGAACAAAGTCACCCGCTTGCTTGCCTCTCCTTCCACAAAGTTTCAAACCCTCCACCACCGGCGAACAGTAGCAGCCTTGTGTATCAACTACAAGATGCACTGCAGTAACTCACCAAGACTCCATCGACAGCGCCTTCCAACACACGACCACTGCCAAGTACAACAGCAGCAGACACCTGGGAACCACACCACCTGGAGGTTCCCCTCTGTAGCATGACTTGCCAGTTTTTGTACTCAATGCCCCGTCCAATAAAGGCCAGCAATCCGTATGCTTTCTTGACCATCTTGTCCACTTATGTTGCCCCTTCCCAAGATCTGTGGTCCTGCACACCCAGATATTTCTGCCTTTCTATAGTATTTACGGTATATTTTCCCTCTATGTTAGACGTACCCAAATCCATTAACTCACATTTGTCTGGATTAAACTACATTTTCGATTTCTCTGTCGCAGTCTCCAACCTATCTCTGTCCTGCTGTATCCTCTTACAATCCTGAACAGCATCGGCCACTCTAGCCACCTTGGCGTCCTCCGTTAATTTTCGAATCAGACCAGCTACATTTTCCTCCAAATTGTTTATGAATAATATTCAATTGAAAGTATATTCATCAGCAGTAATTGCTTTTGTTTTTAATTAAACCAACTCTTGCAGGGGTTTTCGAATGTCCATTCACAATTGACCAATGTGTGCAAAGGTTAGGTAGAGTTGCGGGAATAATGTGGCTGTTTGAGCCGAGATTAGGGTGCATTTTCGGAGGAACCGTGGACACTGGAAGCGCCAAATGGCTTCCTTCTACACTGTATGGGTTCCATAATCTGTTCTATGAATCCAGGAAGAACATTGACAGAAAGTGTAGCGACACAAACACAGTCATAATTCGTGGACGGGGAAGGCATTTGAAGGATGATGGAGCTTTAAAACAAACCATTAATCCCGAATATATTGCTTGGATGCTGGGTGCTCGTTTAGACACAGCAGAACACGTGACCCATTTTATTTGCAAAACTTACCATAAAGTTGAACTCGATTTAAACCTATGTACTTCGATGCAGCGATGCATGCCTTCCATAGAATTTCCACTGATAAAAATGGGAAAGTAATGTGCAATATTTACATGTCAATATTGAGCATAAAATGTTGCACAAGGCCTCAAGATTATTTAACAAATATACATTATTACATTCATCAATTGACATCAAACTAAATCTGCCTTGTCTTATTATGTGAGTTCATGCGAGGTTTCAATTTGAACGAGTTCAAGATGGAAACGAGTAGAAATGTTCCGTTTTAGTTCAATTATCACGTCTGATGCATAATGATCATATTCATCATGACAGAATCCAAACATATTTTCGCGGATATTACGTTAAAAATGTAAACGAACAATGCTAGGTTCAATTCATATACAGCACTGAAAGGGACAATATTGCATCTCCGGTCGAAACATCATTGACTGTATATCATGTTTTAGAAAACAGAACACGTCTTGTGGGGGGCGTCGGAGGCAATGGAGGAACATTATGTTGAAAACTAAGTTGTTTGCAGAGGGGGTACTGGGAAAATGTGTTTCATTGAATGGAAATATCACACCGAACACATTTGCAAATAAGAAGCTGTCTTGACTCATTAGCAATTCGAAATGTTTCTATTCTTCGAAGCTCCGGACAAAATACCTTGCAGATATTTTATAATCAAAAATTATATTGGACATCAAGTTTTTTTGCCTTGTTTTGAGTGGAAGTATCAATAAGCCCACCATAATTAATTCTACTTACTCTTGCGCCAATAAAAATTTAAATTAAAACATCGGCAATAATATGTAGTGCAGATGGAAGAATGCATCAAATTTCACAACCATATGAGTAAAATTTATCAATCTGCCACTTTGTACGTCTTAAACTGAGACCTGAACCATTGATTTCCATTTGCTATCGAAGTTGTTCTTGAGTATTATTTCGCTACTTCTTACCTTATCCGATCTTCATACAATGCAATAATATATCAGAATTTCTAAGTCTAAGAAATATCACCAACCACTTTGTTGGCGTGCGGGATTTCAAATCCCGTAGCTCCGATGGGCTTCAAAGTAAGATCTTGTAATGCGTTGCTGTTCGTGGATTCCTTTTACTTCCCCGGAAATTCTTCACATTCGTGGAATGTTGTAGGAGGTTAGGAGGTCACAAATGTAACTCCTTTATCTAAAAGTGAGGAAGCCAGGCCGCTGGTTACATTGATTCGTATTGTAGATAGCCCCACGCAGTCGAGAAATCCCCGGCTGTCGGTGCGCTCCTGAGCAACAAAAAATCCCGCCAGAGGAGAATCCAGTCAACATTGTTCTTTGGAACAGAAATTCGGTGTATTTAAAATAGTGGAGATATTTGAGGGAACCAACTGCGCTGTGAATGAATCGGGACTTGCTTATGTCATGTATGTATATTTCCAGATGGAATTTCGTGAAATTCGACAACAATTATTATTCCGTATAATTGGTGCTCATGGTTAGGGAAAACGCATTCGCTTTGCTCCAAAATTACCTCTCTAACAAAGGAAGCAGAAAGTTGCCATAAGTGGGTCATATGTGTTCGTGGGCAGGATGAGACAAATCTTGCACCACAGGATTCAGTACCCGGCTGTAAAAATTGTTCAATTCATACATTCACTTGGAAACAAAAACACATGTTTTTGTTTCTTGCGAGAGGAATTAATGACAGATCCAGGAAGGTTGTGATTCATGTGTACAGTGTTGCAGACATCAAAACTGAGGTATCGTGAATACGATTGGTGCCTTTATTTCAGGAAATGTGCAAATGCCTTCGACGAGCTGAGAGGTTTACTGGGCTATTTTAATAAATGGATGTGTGGTTTTAGTCGGAAAATTTGTAGGGGTAATGTTTGAATCCATTGGAGTTCCGGAGGAACGAACTACCTTCATTGAAGGTTAATGATCCAGAGGCCTATTGACTGGATGGATGTCGCTGTGATATTTCCCCTTGTGGCTGGACCTGGGAACATTGTTTAAACATCGGTGTGTCGCTCATTTTGCACAGAGTTGAAAATAAATGTCAGAAGGTAATGTTTCTCTGGAACTCTCGTGCTGTAAAGATTGGGGGTTGAGTTTTTGAATATTTTCAAGGAAGTGAAAGACGGATTTATGACTAACAAGTGGGTGGGAAACATTCTCTTGCTGGAAACGCAGAGCAGTATTTGCATTCCCTTGTTGTACTATTAAATGGTGGAAAGGGTTCAAACGGCCGAGGGCCGATTCCTACTCATTACTCGTATTTTACTTGAGGGAGTCTGCTTACCAGCAACGAGTATGTCTCAAAAAGAAATTATGGCAAGAACAACTATGAGTATCCAGCACTCTTCTCTTTAATACTTCTTTAATAAGGGCTGCGACAAACGTTGTGAATTATTTCGTACTTACTTTCTGACATCGTGGTCTCTCCAGGGCTTTTCCCCAGGGTAGATGAGTCAATTACTAGGGGGCATAGGTTTAAGGTGCGACGGCCAAGGTTGAGAGTAGATGTACGAGGCAAGCTTTTTACACAGAGTGTAGTGGGTGCCTGGAACCCGCTGCCGGAGGAGGCACTGGAAGCAGGGACGATAGTGACATTTAAGGGGCATCTTGACAAGTACATTAATAGGATGCGAATAGAGGACTGCGCACCCAGGAAGTGTAGAATATTGTAGTTTATTCGGGCAGCATGGTCGGCACGGGCTTGGAGGGCCGAAAGGCCTGTTCCTGTGCTGTATGTTTCTTTGTTCTTTATTTTTTGTTCTTTGTTCTCAATGTTATTCTAATCTTCCAGCTTAATACTTACTCTACTTACTTCATTCTGGCTTTCCTGTATCAACTTCTCTGATTTAACTGTAAGGTTTTTTTTTATTGTGAAGCAACTGTGAGAAAAACATCGGGACTTTTGGTTTCTTCAGACAGCATTGAAATTATATGTGAATTCCGGTGGTATTTTAACGTTAGGTTGTGAATGCATTCTATGGCACCCTATCTACATATTCATGAAATTCAACCCAACCAAACGGTATTTTCATGCTGAATATTATGGTTCCTGCAATCCGGGCAGAGACAATACTGCCTGAAATTGCAATAAATCCCGTTGTCATGCGTGCATACTTTAATTATGAATGTGTGAATCTAATGTTATCGTATACAGTGTGGGGAATGTATTACAAAGACAAATAGGAAAGTTTTACTTCACTTTTGGAAATACCACATTTGGATAATTGTATGCAGTATTGCTCTACCTTGTTTCAGGGATATGCAACTACCTCAAAGGTAATTGCGGGGAGGTACACTTGAACAATACGATGCAGAATTGAGTTATCACATGTGGAAATATGTTAGGACTTATGTTTGTATCCCCTCACGTTTAGTCGAATAAGAGCCGAAGTGGTCGAACCGTTAAGATTGACGGGGGCTAAGATTGTGAGGGGTGTTGACAGTTTGGATGTGGAGATGCTGTTTTTTCTCGGGGAATATGAAAATAAAGGGGACTGGTAGAAAAGTATGTCAGTCATTGAAGGCAGATATTCGATTGTGTTTTACTCTCGGAATTACGTGAGTATATCCAGCACTTTATTATTACAAAGACAGTGTACTGAGTTGTCCCATGTTTGTAAAGTAGAGCCAGATTGGGGGCAGTTGAGGTTTGGGGGACTTGGCATCAATCTGGGCTCAAATTAGAGTCAGATCAGCAAAAAACTTACTGAAAGGTGAAGCAGATTCGAGGGGCCGAGCGGAAGCATCCATATATACCAGTGTGCAAATTTGTATATTTGCAACCATGTACGCTTCTCTGCGTTTTGCTCCATCTCGATTTCTGAACCCAAAAGCTTCTCCCCCCGTTGGTGTAACACTGCAGTGCTTTGCCAATCGCTTGATCCACACACGAACTCATTAAGCAGACGACTGGCAAAGGACATTGTATTATTCAGTTGTCTTCGGTTTTCGTGCTTCTTAGTGACGTTTCCGTCCTCATCAGTGCGAATTGAAGGATGATCTATCAGAAAAGAAGGTTAAAATTGGCAAAAAGAGTAAAATTGGCCTTCCGAGTAGATATATTAAGAATAGTTGGATGTAAGCGTTCAATTTGTTTTATTGTTTATTCGTTCATGCTCTGTGGGCGTCGCTGACTGGGCCAGCATTTCTTGCCCATCGCTGAGGAAATGTGAGAGTCATCTACATTGCTGTGGGCCTGGTGTAACATGTAGGCCAGTCGAGGCGAGGACGATATATTTCCCTCCCTCATTCACATTAGTGAACCAAATATTTTTTTGAGGAAATGGCGATGGTATTATGGTCGCCTTTTCTAGGCTTAATTCAAGATATATTTCAATGAATTCAAATTTCACCATCTGCCATGGCGGGATTCGAACCTGGCTTCCCAGAGGACCACTCTGGCTCTTTGTATTACTGGATAACTAGTCGAGCAACAGTACCACGACGATACTGCCTCGACCTGTAGAAACTTACTCATGACAATCTAATGACAAGTTAATATGCACCCTGTGCTACATTTTCAGCCGCATGATATTTGTCAATATTTTTCAGAGATCAATTGCCTACATAAATCAAATGGATCAGTCTTGACAAGAGATTTGAGTGTGAAAGCGTATTTTTATTTTTACCAAAGGAGGAGGGAAGGTTAGTTGTTTCTCTATTTTGGATCAGGGGTGTGAGTAGCCTGATGAAAATTGAGCTGCTTTAATTACTTTGTCCAAAAGACTAAAAGAGAACGGAATATTAAAGAGGGGACGCCTGAAATCTCAGACCTTTTGCGGTCCGTTATGGTAAAGTAATACACAAAACCACTTAACACATGATTTGGCATTTCTATGAATGTTCCATTCACTTAAAGAGCCGTTCTGTGATATGACATCGAGAATATTTCTGGACTATTGGTTTTACAAAGGAAAATCGTTGTGTAGCCAAAGTACTCATTTATACGTAAACATTTAATTGTAGGAGAAATAATAAACGCATGTCCTTATGTGTTGATTGACGGGACTGATCAACCAAAGACTTGGGCAAAACAGACGCAAAAGGACAGGTCTGTTTCTAAGAAAGAGAACATCCCGGAAAGTTGCACACAAAACCTCTGCCACAAAGTCAAATGAGTGTGTGAGAAAAAAATATATGTATAAATGCGTTGAGGAAAAAGTGTGGTGAAAATGTCGAGCTCAATAACCGAAACATTTAAGGATATGTTCGGCGTGACATGAAAAAGGACAGGGAGCAACATAGCATCAAGTTCTGAGATCACTCATTGACAGAATGGCGAAGTGAAAGTTGATTAAAAAAACGCTAACCCAAGTTTGGCAGGCAAGCATTTTTTTCAGCTGCACCACAACATTCGTTTTATTTAGCCGATGCATACGGACGACATAATCGATATAGATGGAACAAAAATGAACGAAAGGTAATTGGATTAATAGATTCAGCTACGAACATTGCTTCCTGTGGAAGATAAATATATTTGTTATGGAAAGCGGCGAGAACTATACCCATAGATGGATTCATTAAGTCCAACTGCAAAGATGAATCTGGTGAAATGTTCTTTGTGAAATGAGGAAGCCTAATTGTCTTATCTGTCTCTCGTAAACTTCAATCCATGGTTTTGTGAAATAGCCGCTGTCTCCAATGACCGGGCAAATCACCTCAAGTCCCATATTATTCAAGTGTTATAAATAATTATTGCTATTCCCACCAATTGTTGATCTTGGACATGAATAAACATAAAACAATATCCGTGCTCTTATAATACTATTTTTGTTTACATTTGCCCTTAAAAGTTTTATTGCTTTAATATTAGTTTCAGAGACTTTGCTGCCAAGTATCTTAGCTCCACAAATTAGTGTGAAATGGCCTCCACTGTTTTATTAAGTTAGCGGTTTAACGGGAGAAATTGAATCATTGATGTTATATTAGTTTATCTCCTTAAACCCCCCTATTTCCCATCCTGTTTTATGAATCTATGTGTTTGTTAGTGAGTTATCTATTTGAAATACGTAGAGACATGGGATTCGAACTTGCTTTACAACAATACTTGATGCTCGCATAAATATTTTTAATTTCCTTAAGAACATTACCAATCTGACAATATCCGAAGTATATTGATAGTATAACGCATCGTGTAGAAAGACATACGCAACATGCCACAGGATGATTATTTCTGTGTTTCCTATCAGCTTTTTCTGCATTAAAGTAGTTTTTTAAAAATCTAATACTGAAGGTGGCATATGGCAGAACGTTGTCCAAGGGAAATCTGTAAGTCATTTGTCCTTTTGAAATGAACCGGTTGACATTCAACGCCACAGCTAGTCGCCAATGCATGATTTTATTTTCATACTTGCAGTCGAGTATTTATGCTCGTAAATTAGTAGAATTAATTACATTTCCTTTGCATTGACCCAACAGATCTTAAAAAGACAAATGAAGGTGAGATTTGTAGCCAATAGTGATGTTTTGCCATGTTCAGCTGTGGGCTGGGTTCAAGGTAACCCGTTTGTAACGGTGAGAAGACGGTGTTAGAAATGAGAAACATCATATTTATGATGATGTCCAAAGGAACAGTGGTGATGAAGGGCAGTTGTTTTTCTGTTCCAAGCGAAGGGAAGATTTGATAGAACTTTTCAGAACGATTATCTGCATTGTTCAGCATAACACGTTTTCCTTGCAAACGTTTTTTAAGCAGCATGGTATCACAGTGGTTAGCACAGTTTACTCACAGCTCCAGAATTCCAGGTTCAAATCTAGACTTGGGTCACTGTCTCTGAGGAGTCTGCACATTCTCCCCGCGTCCGCGTGGGTTTCACCCGCGTGCTCTGGTTTGCTCCCACCGCCAAAAATGTGCAGCTTAGATGGATTGGCCACGCTAAATTGCCCTTAGTGTGCAAAAGGTTTGAGTAGGGTGATGTAGGATCGGTTTCAAGATCTGTGCATTGCGTCAGCTTCTAGGTGGGGTTATTCTCTGTGGCTCAACTAAGTACAGAGATGAAAAAACACAACAACAAATTGGACAAGGTGGCTATTTAACAAACCTTGTTACGTGTACACGAATAACAGACGGGATACGTGCCAAGATCTGTTCTGCCGAACAAAGACCAGAACACAGTACTTATACATCCTTCAAAATTCAATAGCCCACCCCAGTTGGACAAGATCCAATCCCTGAAGCTTCTGCATTTAAACTTCACCCAATACAATTGCAAGGAGTGCATGATTGATCCTCATCCTGACAGCTATGCGTACTCGTAATTTGCTGTGCATTCATTGTCTGTGAAAAGCAGGGCAGCAAAACCAGCTTCCTGCATTTGTTTCACAAAGACATCATATCAGAATTCATGTCCTTCTGGACAAGTTAGCTATCCTAAATCTCATTCGATTACTTATTACTGCTATGTCCTAAAAATACACGGGTAATTGTGAATATTGATTACACAGTCCTATAATTCACACCAATCCTTAATAAAGTAACTTATGTCATTCTGTTCTAATGGCATGCTAACTCTTCAGTATTAAGAGGGGCGCGGGGTATTCAGGGCAGGACGGTGGCACAGTGGTAAGCATTGCTGCCTACGGCGCTGAGGACCCAGGTTCGAATCCCGGCCCTGGGTCACTGTCCGTGAGGTGTTTGCACATTCTCCCCGTGTCTGGTTGCGCCCACAACCAAAACGATTTGCAGTATAGGTGGATTGGCCACGCTAAATTTCGATCACTGGTCTTTGTTTCGGCAATGTCCGGCTCCTTCCGCGTCCCTGGCGTGGTGTCGACATTGATGGCTGCAACCAGAGATGAGATGTGATCCCGAGGTGTGCTAGCAATATAATCCTGTGGGAATAAACAAACACCTTCCGGCGCTCAATTAGTATTATATCATTCTCATCATCGCCACTCCTTCCTCGTATACATTCTCCCCATGGCTTAGTCCCATATCCTGAACCTCTCTGGTGGCGATCTGCAAATCCAGATCAGTTCCATGACAAGTGCGCAGCTGGCGATGCCTTGGCTATCCCACGCTCCTTGGGTTCAGCGACCCACAGGACGTTTCACTCAATGGGACGACTCATAACGGTATGATTTCAACTGCGTCCAGTGCCGACGGCGCGGGCTGGGTTTATCGTCCATTAAGGCACATGTTTGTCCAGCAATGATTACTGTATAGAGTCCCTCCTATCAAACCCCTGGACAACCTTTTACCTGCCATGAGTGTGACCATGACCCTATCCACTGGTGTTGGTAGTTTTGGGTTATCCTTTCCTGTCAGATTGGTCCAATCTCTATGCTGTTACTGTGCAATTACCTGACCCTTAAGGACATGTAGGTGATTCACCAGATCTTGCATGCATTGGAGTACAGTGGCTTCACCAGATATTGCATGCATTGAAGTACAGTGCCTTTGCTTATCTCAAGTTCCGGCCCTCCATTTATCACTTCTTCCGGCAGTCGCATTGCTCTTCCTGTCATTAACTCAAAACGGGTTAGAACCGTTCCCCGGGCGGGGGTGGCTCTTTGTCGTAATAATTTTGGAGCAGGGCTCGTACCGAACTATTCCCATCCTGCAATATTGCTTCGGCTCGGCTATTTTCAACGTTTGGTTCATCCGCTATTCCATTCCCGAGTTTCGAGGATGGTGTGGGATGTGGAATACATTGTGGATTCCAAAAACCCCAGATGCCTCCCTCATGACTTTTCTCGTGAAGTGGTCAGAATGCAGATAATGTGGCAACCCCCCCCCCCCCACCTTGGTATTATTTCATTAGCCAATATCAAAGCCACTGTAATAGCGGTGGCGTCCTTACAAGGGAATGCTTCCACCACCGGGTGAATCGATCTACAATCACCAAACAGTATGATTTACCCAGTACCCGGGTAAAGTTCCAGTAAAATCTAGTTGCAAATTTTCCCATCGTCCCTTGGCCCGGGGGCTGAATTCCCAGTGTCTTGCAGGGACGGCCTGGTGCCCTCTCTCCTCCATATTATCGTCCTCTCTCTCCTCTATATTCCGTCAAGGCCTGTCCATTCCCCGTGATTTCTCCGCCCCTCTTTTCCTCCACGAGTGCTTGTTCTTGCACCAGCCGTACATCAATATCAGCATTTCTTACGGCCTCCACGGATGCTATTCCTGGATTCTGCGTCCCCACCCGTTCCTGCTCTAAACGGTCTCCCGCAGCCTGACCGGCCTAACTGCTACCTTACTGCGCATACTTGTCAATTCTCAGATGGGCCTTGACCTTAATCACTGATCTTTGTAAGGGTTTTTGGGCAGCCAGGATCAAAACCTTGATTAAACTTTCATGCTGTATTTGTCGTCCACTGGGGTTCACAAACCCCCACCTACTCCAAGCTGTCATTGCGTCATGAACTACGCCAGGGGCGTCCCGACTGTCAGTGCACACAATGTTTCGCTTTCCCTTGCCCCATTCCAGGGCCTTTGGTAGAGCTATTAGTCCAGCTATTCGTGCTGCGTGCTTCCCGGTGGTCTGTTCTGCTGCAATCAACTCACCTTCACTATCCACAACAGGCCACGCTGTACGGGGCTCCCCTCCCATATACTTCCTTGCTCCATCCACATATGATTTGCCCACTCCCACATCCATCAGTGGCTCTTCTGTCAATCCTCCATTAGTTTACTCCTCTACTTCCACAACACCTTCATGCACCGTTTTATTTTTAAAGCTATCGCAGGAATTCCTCTCATATTTTGACAGATTTGCACATGTCGGTCCTCATGTAAAATATTAGCTTCCCACTTTGAGCGTCAACTACCCGAGAAACCCTTCAGTCCACCAGCCTCTAAGAGTTGAACAATAGTATGAGGGCTGCGGAGGATTATCTCACCCATCAAGGCGATGGATTCTGATACGTTTATTGCCCATGAAGCACAAACCAAAGCCCGCATCTCCTCCCCGCGCTCTACTTGGTCTTTGCTGGCCCTTCCGGCTTTGCCAAATCCTTTAGGGGTTTTACAAATGTTGCTTACCCTTCTACTAGATTTTAAATCATGCCGGCTGTTGCTGCACTTCTGATAGTCACTTAGAAATTCTCACATCCTCGAAGCTACTGCAAATCGTGTTCCACTGACAGTTACCTGGAAAGTAAAACACAAAGGATTCATTCTGCCATGTCAATATTAAAATTCCCAATTCCTGTTAAAAAAAAACTCTCCAGCTGACAATTCAATGTTAACATTCTTAATCCCTGTAAAAAAAATCTTCATCTGACAATTCAAAGTTAAGATTCTTAATGCCTGCAAAAAAAAAAATCTCCAGCTGTTAACAGCAAGGGTTAATTATCTGCTGTATGGAGAGAGGCGGGGTAAACGCCTTCAACTGGATGTCATTACGTCACCACCGTCCTTTGTTTGACTTTACCTGACACTCGAGGAGGGAATGTTATCAATCTCTAATCTACACCAATTTTTGTTCCCTCAAAATTAGTTTCCTTTTTTCCTACTGGTGTCATTTGTGACAGGAATAATTATTTTTCAACCTGACTCAAATTTTAACACAAAGTCAATCCAATACAGGATCAGCCATAATCAATTTAGATATGTTAAATTCCAATCACTCCAACTTTTGGGACTTGAAGCACTTAAATGATTAAACATTAAAAAAAAGAAAACGCTACTTCAGGACGCAAGTGTTTTGAAACGAAAATAATCAACATGAATGGCATAAAGTTCTCTTTGGCATGTTCTGTCCTATACTTCCAGCATCTGCATTTGTAAAAGGCTCCAGGTTAATTCCTGAGAAAGCAAAATCTTAATAATAACATTGCTCTACGAATCGCCTCCAAACAAACGAAACACAATACTTCTGCTCGTAAATTTCACAGCAACATAACGTTCTTGCGGTACCACAAGCTGGCATTCTTTTGGTTAATCTAATGAACAAGGTTCACTCCCCTTTTTCATCAGAAAACGTAAATTGTTTGTTTGATTCATTTATCTTGCTTTTTTCATTTAATCCAATCCGCAACACCTGATTCGATAGGCTATCCTTCAGTAAATTTAAATCTCAAAGGCATTTCCCTCAAACACAGTATGAGTGACCAAACCTTTGTTCCCTCACAGAGGTGATACATGCTTATAATTTCCACTTTTAACTGGTATTCGTGAATGTCCAGACAGCCACAATTTAATATTGTATCAAGTAATTTACACAGATGTTGCGGGGCAATTGAAAAAACAACCAATAGCATGCTAAAACAATTACCGTTTGTGCTCCATTTGTCTCTTTTATTGTTCCCTCCCACCCTTTTCTCCACATATTCCCAACGCAGTAAGGTTTCAAATCGTGTAACACATACAACCTCAGATTAATGGCACCAGCTTTGTCTGAATGGCCACTTACTCTGAGCCCCCAGGGTTCCCTGTTTTCGCCTCAATCGAATCGTCGTGGGGCCCTACCTTTCTAATCTTTTAAAATCATGGTGGTTTATCCACTCTCTGCTAATCGGTGTGGCACAAAAGTCCGTCTTTGCCCACACAACATTAGTGCGTTCTCAGTGTGGTGTGTGTCCACCGCTACCTACTCGCAACTTTTCATAAGACCATAAGACCATAAGACATAGGAGCGGAAGCAAGGCCATTCGGCCCATTGAGTCCACTCCACCATTCAATCATGGGTCATTTCTCTCTCCTTAGCCCTTAATTCCTCGAGAAATCAAGAATTTATCAACTTCTGTCTTAAAGACACTCAACGTCCCGGCCTCCACCGCCCTCTGTGGCAATGAATTTCACAGACCCACCACTCTCTGGCTGAAGAAATGTCTTCTCATCTCTGTTCTAAAGTGACTCCCTTTTATTCTGAGGCTGTGGCCCCGGGTCCTAGTCGCCCTGCTAATGGAAACAACTTCCCTACGTTCACCCTATCTAAGCCATTCATTATCTTGTAAGTTTCTATTAGATCTCCCCTCAACCTCCTAAACTCCAATGAATATAATCCCAGGATCCTCAGACGTTCATCGCATGTGAGGCCTACCATTCCTGGGATCATCCATGTGAATCTCCGCTGGACCCTCTCCTGTTCCACTATGCCCTTCCTGAGGTGTGGGACCCAAAGTTGCTCACAGTATTCTAAATGGGGCCAAACTAGTGCTTTATAAAGCTTCAGAAGTACACCCCTGCTTTTATATTCCAAGCCTCTTGAGATAAATGACAACATTGCATTTGCTTTATTAATTACGGACTCAACCTGCAAGTTTACCTTTAGAGAATCCTGGACTAGGACTCCAAAGTCACTTTGCACTTCAGCACTATGAATTTTGTCACCGTTTAGAAAATAGTCCATGCCTCTATTCTTTTTTCCAAAGTGCAAGACCAAACACTTGCCCACTTTGAATTTCATCAGCCATTTCTTGGACCACTCTCCTAAACTGTCTAAATCTTCCTGCAGCCTCCCCACCAACTCAATACCACCTGCCCCTCCACCTATCTTTATATCATCGGCAATCTTAGCCAGAATGCCCCCAGTACCGTCATCTAGACCGTTAATATGTAAAGAGAACAGCTGTGGCCCCAACACAGAACCCTGCGGGGCACCACTCGTCACCGGTTGCCATTCCAAAAAATAACCTTTTATCCAAACTCTCTGCCTTCTGCCTTGCAGCCAAACATCAAACCATGTTAGTACCTTGCCTCGAATACCATGGGCCCTTATTTTACTCAGCAGACTCTCGTGAGGCACCTTATCAAAGGCCATTTGGAAGTCAAGATAGATAACATCCATTGGCTCTCCTTTGTCTAGCCTATTTGTTATCTTTTCAAAGAACTCTAACACGTTTGTCAGGCATGACCTTCCCTTACTAAATCCATGCTGACTTGTGCTAATTCGACCCTGCACCTCCAAGAATTTAGAAATCTCATCCTTAACAATGGTTTCTAGAATCTTGCCAACAACCGAGGTTAGGCTAATTGGCCTATAATTTTCCATAATTTTTCTTGTTTCCTTCTTGAACAGGGGGGTTACAACAGAGATTTTCCAATCCTCTGGGTCTTTCCCTGACTCCAGAGACTTTTGAAAGGTCATAACTAACGCCTCCACTATTTCTTCAGCTATCTCCTTCGAACTCCAGGATGTAGCCCATCTGGGCCCAGAGATTTATCAATTTTTAGACCTTCTGTTTCTCCAGCTCTTTCCCCTTTGTGATGGCTACCGTATTCAACTCTGCCCCCTGACTTTCCTGAATTGTTGGGATATTACTCATGTCTTCTACTGTGAAGACTGATGCAAAGTACTTATTTAGTTCCATCAGCTGTTTCTTTGTCTCCCTTAACTGGATTTCCAGCGACATTTTGGAGCGGCCGAAAGTCATTTTTTTCTTCCCGTTTGATTTTAATGTATTTAAAGAAACTTTTACATCATTCCTAATGTAACTGGCTAGCCTACCTTCATATATGATCCTCTCTTTCTTCATTTCTCTCTTTGTTATCCTTTGTTTGTTTTTGTCGCCTTCCCAATCTTCTGACTTCCCACGACTCTTTGCCACATTTAGGCTTTCTCTTTTGCTTTGATGCATTCCCAAACTTCCTTTGTCAGCCATGGCTGCCTAAACCCCCCTCTGATAACCTTCCTATTCTTTGGGATGAACCTCTGTACTGTGTCCTCAATTACTCCCAGAAACTCCTGCCATTGCTGTTCTACTGTCTTTCCCACTAGGCTCTGCTCCCAGTCGATTTTCGTGAGTTCCTCCCTCATGCCCCTGTAGTTATCTTTATTTACCTGTAACACCTTTACATCTGATTCTACCTTCTTTCTTTCAAATTGCAGACTGAATTCTACCATATTATGATCACTGCCTCCTAAGTGTTCCCTTCCTTTAAGATTTTTTATCATGTCTGGCTCATTACATAACACTGAGTCCAGAGTGGCCTGTTCCCTCGTGGGCTCCGCCACAAGCCGTTCCAAAAAGCCGTCCTGTAAGCATTCAATGAATTCCCTTTCTTTGGGTCCACTGGCAACAATTTCTACCCTGTCCACCTGCATATTGAAGTCGCCCATGATCACTGTGACCTTGCCTTGCTGACTTGCCCTTTCTAGTTCATGGTCCATTTTGTGCCCCTGGTCCTGACCACTGTTAGGAGGCATGGACATAACTCCCATTATTTTGTTTTGCCGTTATGGTTCCTCAACTCTACCCACACAGACCCTATGTCGTTTAATGCTATTGATTTAATTTCATTCCGAATTAACAAGGCAACCCCGCCCCCTCTGCCCACCTCTCTGTATTTTAGATAGGTTGTGAATCCCTGGATGTTTAAATGCCAGTCCTGAACCCCCTGCAAACAAGATTCTGTGATGCCTACCACATCATACCTGGCAGTCACAATCTGGGCCACAAGCTCATCTGTCTTGTTCCGTACACTGCGCGCACTTAAATATAGCACCTTTAATACTCTATTGACCGTCCCTTTTTGTTTTCTTAGTGTGGTGGACCTTGGTTGACTGAGCCTTTCCATACACTGTGTCATATTTTATGAGATGGGGACTATCGTAACCTCTCCTGAGTTCTGTCTTTCGTGCGTTTTTGTATTCCTAAACAGCTACGCTTCCCACTGATTACTTCACCTCTTGGTTCCCTGACTTTCCCTTCCCCCTGATCTCTACTTTAAAGTCCTATTGACCACCCTATTTACTATTTTCGCCGGAACACTGGTCCCAGCTCGGTTCAGGTGGAGTCCATCCCAACGGCATAGGTCTCCCACTGTCCAAAAACTGATGCCAGTTTCCCATGAAAAGGAACAACTCTTTCCCACACCACTCTTTCAGCCACCTGTTAACTTCCATTATCCATGCCTCCGTGTGACAATTTGCACGTGGCCCGGGCAGTAATCCAGATATTATGACCATTGAGGACCTGTTTTTCAATTTGAATCCTCGCTCTTTATAATCTCTAAACGGGTCCTCTTTCCTAGACTTGCCTATGTTGTTGGTACCGACATGGGCCACAACAACTGGATCCTCTCCCTCCCTCTCCAGTATCCTTTCAAGCCGGTCAGAGATGTCCCGCCTCCTAGCACCAGCCAGGCAACATACCATGCGGGACTGCTCACAAAGGTTACTATCTATCCCCCGATAATAGAATCCCCTACAACTACAACTTGCTTATTTGTTCCCTCCCCTTGAATGGCCTGCTGAACAATGGTGCCTTGGTAAGCTGACTGGTCCTTCCTGCAGCCCTGTTCGCCATCCGCGCAGGGAGCAAGTGCCTCGTACCTGTTGGACAGGGTCAAGGGCTGAGGCTCCTGAGTTCCTGACTGCTGGTTGCCTTTACCAGCCTGATTTGCAGTCACACCCTGCTGTCCCTGGCCACTGGCAGGATTTAAACTACTTACTCTGACAGGTGTGACTGCCTCCTGAAACATAGTGTCCAGGTAAGTCTCCCCCTCCCGAATGTGCCTCAGTGCTTGAAGCTCAAACTCTGAGCCGGAGCTTTTCGAGCAGCCAACACTTACTACAGATGTGGTCGTTGCAGCTCGCAATGGGATCTGCCAGATCCCACATCAAGCAGCTCAAGCACATCACGTGACCAGCCATCTCTAATTAATTAATTAGTTTAATTTAAGTTTCCGTGTTTAGCTGTGTTTTTTTAAAATATGGGGGCAGATTTTCTATCAACCAATCAGATCACAGCTCCCCTCTGACGTCACTTTTGGGGAAAAATGTGGAAAACAGGAAGTTACTGTTAGGTTTTTATACTCACACAGGGACTGCTCCTCCTCCTCCGATGGCTCCCGAAACTAGGCCCGAAGAAAGAGAGAGAACAAAACAGTAGGGAAAAAGCACCTTCTCCCACTTTGCACCGAATTACCTTACTGCACCAAATTACCAAGTTTCAAATTCCCACTTTGGATGTGTCTTCCTCACTCAGGCTGTGTCTCTTTGACCTGCGCAACGCTTGCTGAGTGCGCTTTCTGTCTGTCTTTTACACAGACTTCAGGATGACTCACACTAAAACTTTAAAGAGAAGAATACACTGTTTACCTTTGTGCCCCTAAACAGGCCTCAGGTGACTGCCAGAGAAATGCCTCTCAGCAATTAGAGTGGGGGAAGCTGCAGCCAATCACACACTTATCTACACTGCACTTGTAACTGAAAAACAGCAGAATTAGATTAACCACTTACCTTTCCTGCTTACCTCATTGCACCAAATTACCACGTTTCAAATTCCCACTCTGGATGTGTCTCTTTGACCTGCGCAACGCTTACTGAGTGTGCTTTCTGGCTGTCTTGTATACATACTTCAGGATGACTCACACTAAAACTTCAAAGAGAAGAATACAATGTGTAACTTTGTGCCCTAAACAGGCCTCAGTTGACTGCCAGATAACTGCCTCTCAGCAATTAGGGTGGGGGCAGCTTCAGTCAATCAGACACTAATCTACACTGCATTCTGAACTGAAAAACAGCAGTATTAGATTAACCGCTTACCTCACTGCAGCAAATTACCAAGTTTCAAATTCCCACTCTGGATGTGTCTTACTCACTCAGGCTGTGTCTCTTTGACCTTTGTAACGCTGTCTTTCACCCCTTGTTCGTGCCGCACAACATATGGATCCGACCGCCTGATCCGTAACTCCCCTTTCCACTAGGTGGTAAATTAAAATGTACTCACCCGTAGTTAGGAGGCGGATCATTCTGCCAATACGGTTTCAATACTGTATTGAGTCAGCTTCCACGTGGGATTATTCCCTGTGGCTCAACTCAGTACGGAGAAGAAGAAACACAACTGAGTGCGGAATTTGGTGCTGTTGAGTGCTCTCGTGAGCGTTTGGTGACTGAGGGAGTAGAAGGGTCATTTGTATCTAAAGTCTAGTCTTTCTTTTATTCAGTTAATTAACTTAAAAGTTGCTGTTCGGTTTAGAAGAAGGTGAATTTTCAATCAGCTTTAAACAAAAGTTCTACTTGTAGGTACTTGCAGCTGGAGCTTGTTAATTAGTTAGTTGGATTAGGCCGGTTTTCAGAGTCTAGATTCACAGTATAAATGTCATCCACCTACAGTGCAGACTTTGTTTGCACTGAGTGCTGAATTTGCTGTATTTGAGTGCTATAGTGCGAGTTTGGTGACTGGGGGAGTATAAGGGTTAATTTTTATCTAAAGTCTAGAATTTCTTTTATTCAGTTAATTAACTTAAAAGTCGCTGTTTGGTTTAGAAGAAGGTGCATTTTCAATCAGCTTTAAACAAAGATTCTACTTGTAGGTACTTGCAGCTGGAGGTTGTTAGTTAGTTAATTGGATTAGGCCAGTTTTCAGAGGGTAGATTCATAGTATAAAAGTGATCCACCTACAGTGCAGACTTTGTTTGTACTGAGTGCTGAATTTGGTGCATTTGAGTGCTATAGTGAGAGTTTAGTGACTGAGGGACTGCGGACTTTGGTGCATTTGAATGTTATAGTGAGAGATTGGTGACTGAGGGAGTTAGGTGAGGAGGGTGCAATGTGTTGCCTACATTTTCGCAAAGAGCGAGAAGGGAGCAAGGAGTTTACAGACAGTGCAGCTGACTGGGAGCAGAGTCGGAGGGCGGAGGTCCAGTTGGTCCACAGGGCAGCTATATTCTGTAAGGTAAGAGGGGATGGAGGCTAGGCCAGTTGCATGCTCCTCCTGTAGAATGTGGGTGGTGAGGGATACTACCGGTGTCCCCGCTGACTATATCTGTGGGAAGTGCACCCAAGTCCAGCTCCTCGGAGACCGTGTTAGGGGACTGGAGCTGGAGCTGGGTGAACTTCGGATCATCCGGGAGGCAGAGGGGGTTATAGAGAAGAGTTACAGGGAGGTAACCACAGCCAAGGTACAGGACAAGAGTGGCTGGGTTACAGTCAGGGGAAAGAAAACAAACAGGCAGACAGTGCAGGGATCCGTCGTGGCCGTTCCCCTTCTAAACAAATATATCGTTTTGGAAGCTGTTGGGGGATGACCAACCGGGGGAAGGCCCTAGCGTCCAGGTCTCTGGCACTGATTCTGGCTCTGGGGTTCAGAAGGGAATGGGGGAGAATAGAAAAGCAATTGTAATACGAGATGCAATGGTTTGGAAAATAGATAGGAGACTCTGTGGTCGCGAGCGAGGCGCCCGGTAGGTATGTTGCTTCCTGGGTGCCAGGGAAGTGGATGTCTCGGATCGCGTCTTCACGATGCGAAAGGGGGAGGGGGAGCAGTCAGAAGTCGTGGTGCGCTTTGTTACCAACGACGTAGGTAGGAAACGGGGTGTGGAGGTAATAAACGAGTTTAGGGAGTTAGGCTGGAAGTTAAAAGCCAGGACAGACAGAGTTGTCATCTCTGGTGTGTTGCCGGTGCCACGTGATAGCGAGGCTAGGAATAGGGAGAGAGTGTAGTTGAACACCTGGCTGCAGGAAGGGTGTAGGGGGGAGGGCTTTAGGTATTTGGATAATTGGAGCGCATTCCGCGGAAGGTGGGACTTGTACAGGCAGGACGGGTTGCATTAGGGCAGCACGGTAGCATGGTGGTTAGGACAATTGCTTCACAGCTCCAGGGTCCCAGATTCGATTCCCGGCTTGGGTCACTGTCTGTGCGGAGTCTGCATGATCTCCCCGTGTGTGCGTGGGTTTTCTCCGGGTGCTCCGGTTTCCTCCCACAGTCCAAAGGCATGCAGGTTCGGTGGATTGGCCATGCTAAATTGCCCTTCGTGTCCAAACTTGCCCTTAGTGTTGGGTAGGGTTACTGGGTTATGAGGATTGGGTGAAGGCTTGGGTAGGGTGCTCTTTCAAAGAGCCGGTGCAGACTCGATGGGCCAAACGGCCTCCTTCAGCACTGTAAATTCTATGATCTGAACCAGAGGGGCACCAATATCCTGGGAGGGAGGTTTTCTAGTACTCTTCGAGAGGGTTTAAACTAAGTTGGCAGGGGAATGGGAACCGGATGTGTAGTCCAGCAACTAAGGTAGCCGATATTCGGGACGCCAACGCGTGTAGTGACGCAGTGGGGAAGGGAACACTGACAGAGGAGAGTACTTGCAGGCACGGAGATGGGTTGAACTGTGCATACTTCAACGCAAGAAGCATCAGGAATAAGGTGGGTGAACTTAAGGCATGAATCGGTACTTGGGACTACGATGTGGTGGCCATCACGGAAACTTGGATGGAAGAGGGGCAGAAATGGTTGTTAAAGGTCCCTGGTTATAGATGTTCCAATATGATTTGGGAGGGTGGTAGAAGAGGTAGAGGGTGGTGACATTGTTAATGAGAGATAGTAGAACAGCTGCAGAAAGGCAGTTCGAGAAGTATCTGCCTACAGAGGGTAGTATGGGTTGAAGTCAGAAATAGGAAAGGAGCAGTAACCTTGTTGGGAGTTTTATATAGGCCCCCCAATAGTAGCAGAGATGTGGAGGAACAGATTGTGAAACAGGTTTTGGAAAGGTGAAGAAGGTAGTAGTCACGGTGACTTAAACGTCCCAAACATTGAGTGGAAACTCTTTAGATCAAATAACTTGGATGGGGTGGTATTTGTGCAGTGTTTCCACGAAGCTTTTCTGACACAGTATGTAGATTGTCCGACCAGAGCGGAGGCCATATTGGATTTGGTGCTTGGTACTGAACCAGGGCAAGTGATTATCATAGAATTTACAGTGCAGAAGGAGGCCATTCGGCCCATCGAGTCTGCACCGGCTCTTGGAAAGAGCACCCTACCCAAGGTCCACACCTCCACCCTATCCCCATAACCCAGTAACCCCACCCTACACTAAGGGCAATTTTGGACACTATCGGCAATTTAGCATGGCCAATCCACCTAATCCGCACATCATTGGACTGTGGGAGGAAACCGGAGCACCCGGAGGAAACCCACGCACACACGGGGAGGATGTGCAGACTCCGCACGTACAGTGACCCAAGCCGGAATCGAACCTGGGACCCTGGAGCTGTGAAGCATTTGTGCTATCCACAATGCTACCGTGCTGCCCCTGTGATGTGTTAGTGGGGGAGCTTTTTGGAGATAGTGACCAAAAATCTGTGAGTTTCACTTTAGTAATGGAGAGGGATAGGTGCATGCAACAGGGCAAGTTTTACAATTGGAGGAAGGGTAAATACAATGTTGTCAGACAAGAATTTAAGTGCATATGGTCGGAACATAGGCTCTCAGGGAAGGACACAAGTGAAATGTGGAACTTGTTCAAGGAACAGGTACTACGTGTCCTTGATATGTATGCCCCTGTCAGGCAAGGAAGAGATGGTCGAGTGAGGGAACCATGGTTGACAAGAGACGTTGAATATCTTGTTAAGAGGAAGAAGGAGACTTATGTAAAGCTCAGGAAACAAGGTTCAGACAGGGCGCTGGAGCGATACAAGATAGCCAAGAGGGAACTGAAGAAAGGGATTAGGAGAGGTAAGAGAGGACATGGACAATATTTGGCGGGTAGGATCAAGGAAAACCCCAAGGCCTTTTACACATATGTGAGGAATATGACAATGACTTGAGCGAGGGTAGGTCCGATCAAGGACAGTAGCGGGACATTGTGTATTGAGTGTTAAGAGACAGGAGAGGTCTTGAACGAAAACTTTTCTTCAGTATTTATAAATGAGAGAGGCCATATTGTTGGAGAGGCCAATGTGAAACAGATGGGTAAGCTCGACGAAATACTTGTTAGGAAGGAAGATGTGTTGGACATTTTGAAAAACTTGAGGATGGACAAGTCCCCCGGGCCTGACGGGATATATCCAAAGATTCTATGGGAAGGAAGAGATGAAATTGCAGAGCCGTTGGCAAAGATCTTTTCGTCCTCACTGTCAACAGGGTGGTACCAGGGGATGGGAGAGTGGCGAATGTCGCGCCCCTGTTCAAAAAAGGGAATAGCGATAGCCCTGGGAATTACAGGCCAGTTAGCCTTACTTCGGTGGCAGGCAAAGTAATGGAAAGGGTACTGAGGGTTAGGATTTATGAGCATCTGGAAAGACACTGCTTGATTAGGGATAGTCAGCATGGATTTGTTAGGGGTAGGTCTTGCCTTACAAGTCTTATTGAATTATTTGATGAGGTGACCAAGCATGTGGATGGAGGTAAAGCAGTGGATGTAGTGTACATGGATTTTAGTAAGGCATTTGATAAGTTTCCCCATGGTAGGCTTACGCAGAAAGTAAGGAGACATGGGATAATGGGGAATTTGGCCAGTTGTATAACGAACTGTCTCACCGATAGAAGTCAGAGAGTGCTGGTGGATGGCAAATATTCAGCCTGGATCCCAGTTACCAGTGGCGTACCGCTGGGGTCAGTTTTGGGTCCTCTGCTGTTTGTGATTTTCATTAATGACTTGGATGAGGGAGTTAGGCCATAAGACCATAAGACATAGGAGCGGAAGTAAGGCCATTCGGCCCATCGAGTCCACTCCGCCATTCAATCATGGCTGATTTCAACTCCATTTACCGGCTCTCTCTCCATAGCCCTTAATTCCTCGAGAACGCAAGAATTTATCAACTTCTGTCTTAAAGACACTCAACGTCCCGGCCTCCACCGCCCTCTGTGGCAATGAATTCCACAGACCCACCACTCTCTGGCTGAAGACATTTCTCCTCATCTCTGTTCTAAAGTGACTCCCTTTTATTCTAAGGCTGTGCCCCCGGGTCCTAGTCTCCCCTGCTAATGGAAACAACTTCCCTACATCCACCCTATCTAAGCCATTCATTATCTTGTAAGTTTCTATTAGATCTCCCCTCAACCTCCTAAACTCCAATGAATATAATCCCATGATCCTCAGACGTTCATCGTATGTTAGGCCTACCATTCCTGGGATCATCCGTGTGAATCTCCGCTGGACCCGCTCCAGTGCCAGTATGTCCTTCCTGAGGTGTGGGACCCAAAATTGCTCACAGTATTCTAAATGGGGCCTAACTAATGCTTTATAAAGCTTCAGAAGTACATCCCTGCTTTTTTTATTCCAAGCCTCTTGAGATGAATGACAACATTGCATTTGCTTTCTTAATTACGGACTCAACCTGCAAGTTTACCTTTAGAGAATCCTGGACTAGGACTCCCAAGTCCCTTCGCACTTCAGCATTACGAATTTTGTCACCGTTTAGAAAATAGTCCATGCCTCTATTCTTTTTTCCAAAGTGCAAGACCCCGCGCTTGCCCACGTTGAATTTCATCAGCCATTTCTTGGACCACTCTCCTAAACTGTCTAAATCTTTCTGCAGCCTCCCCACCTCCTCCATACTACCTGCCCCTCCACCTATCTTTGTATCATCGGCAAACTTAGCCAGAATGCCCCCAGTCCCGTCATCTAGATCGTTAATATATAAAGAGAACAACTGTGGCCCCAACACTGAACCCTTCGGGACACCACTCGTCACCGGTTGCCATTCCGAAAAATAACCTTTTATCCCAACTCTCTGCCTTCTGCCTGACAGCCAATCGTCAATCCATGTTAGTACCTTGCCTCGAATACCATGGGCCCTTATTTTACTCAACAGTCTCCCGTGAGGCACATTATCAAAGGCCTCTTGGAAGTCAAAATAGATAACATCCATTGGCTCTCCTTTGTCTAACCTTTTTGTTATCTCTCCAAAGAACTATAACAGGTTTGTCAGGCACGACCTCCCCTTACTAAATCCATGCTAACTTGTCCTGATCTGACCCTGCACTTCCAAGAATTTAGAAATCTCATCCTTCACAATGGAGTCTAGAATCTTGCCAACAACCGAGGTTAGGCTAAGTGGCCTATAATTTTCCATCTTTTTCCTTGTTCCCTTCTTGAACAGGGGGGTTACAACAGCGTTTTCCAATCCTCTTGGACTGAGTTGAAGGGTGGGTCAGTAAATTTACAGACGATACGCAGATTGGTGGAGTTGTGGATAGTGAGGAGGGCTGTCGTCGGCTGCAAAGAGACATAGTTAGGATGCAGAGTTGGGTTGAGAAGCGGCAGATGGAGTTTAACCCTGAAAAGTGTGAGTTGTCCATTTTGTAAGGACAAATATGAATGTGGAATACAGGATTAACGGTAGGGTTCTTGGCAGTGTGGAGGAGAAGAGATCTTGGGGTCTGTGTACACACATTTTTGAAAGTTGCCACTCAAATGGATAGAGCTGTGAAGAAGGCCTATTGTGTGCTAGCGTTCATTCACAGATGGATTGAATTTGAGAGCCATGAGATGATGATGCAGCTGCACAAATCCTTGGGAAAGCCACATTTGGAGTACTATGTACAGTTCTGGTCGCCTCATTTTAGGAAGGATGTGGAAGCTTTGGAAAAGGTGCAAAGGAGATTTACCAGGATGTTGCCTGGAATGGAGAGTAGGTCTTACGAGGAAAGGTTGAGGGTGCGAAGACTTTTGTCCTTAGAAAAGAGAAGGATGAGGGGCGACTTGATAGAGGTTTATAAGATGATCAGGGGAAAAGATAAGAGTAGACAGTCAGAGACTTTTTTCCCCGGGTGGAACAAACCATTACAAGGGGACATAAATTTAAAGTGAATGGTGGAAGATATGGGGGGATGTTAGAGCTAGGTTCTTCACACAGAGACTGGTAGGAGCATGGAATGCACTGCCTGTGGAAGTAATTGAGTCGGAAACATGAAAATGAAAAATGAAATGAAATGAAAATCGCTTATTGTCACAAGTTGGCTTCAATGAAGTTACTGTGGAAAGCCCCTAGTCGCCACATTCCGGCGCCTGTTCGGGGAGGCTGTTACGGGAATTGAATGGTGCTGCTGGCCTGCCTTGGTCTGCTTTCAAAGCCAGCGATTTAGCCCTGTGCTAAACCGTTGCAAACATTTGGGACTTTCAAGCAGCTATTGGATAGGTACATGGCTTACGGTAGAATTATATAGCGTAGATTAATTAGTTCTTAAGGGCAGCACGGTAGCATTGTGGATAGCACAATTGCTTCACAGCTCCAGGGTACCAGGTTAGATTCTGGCTTGGGTCACTGCCTGTGCGTAGTCAGCTAATACTCTCCGTGTGTGCGTGGGTTTCCTCCGGGTGCTCTCTTTCCTCCCACAGTCCAAAGATGTGCAGGTTAGGTGGATTGGCCATAGTAAATTGCCCTTAGTGTCCAAAATTGCCCTTAGTGTTGGGTGGGTTTACTGGGTTTTGGGGATAAGGGAGAGGTGTTGACCTGGGGTAGGGTGCACTTTTCAAGAGCCGGTGCAGAATCGATGGGCCGAATGGCCTCCTTCTGCACTGTAAATTCTATGATAATTTATGATTAATCCAGCACAAAGGTTCGGCACAACATCGTGGGCCGAAGGGCCTGTCTCTTCTGTATTTTTCTATGTTCTATGACAACCGGGACAAGATGGTTATTTTCGGAGCAGATTGCTTCTGTGTTAAATTGACAGATAAGGAATACAAGACCGACAGATTCGGTCTGATTTTTTTTGCGATTTGGCATTGAAGGAAACAGTCATCTTTGCTTTAGCACGTTCTCGATGCTGGAAGAAATGTTGTAAAAGAGGAACGCCTCATCAAAGGAGGCTGATTACTGCACCTTGCAAAGTATTGTACAATTATTATCTCCATTCACTACAACAACAATTAGTGTTTTACGAATTTATTTCAGAGAAGTTGAAAAAAACTGTTCAGTGCCTATCAAGTGCTTTATACATTAATAAATAATTATAAATACGAAATATCTCGTGCAAGTAAGTATCTCTTTGTTACCCGCATCAGATGACGCAGCAGTTTGAGAGCAACAATCATTGCGCATAATGCTGCGATTTGTGCAAAATTATTTGAATATAATAACGTTGCTGATGCAGGCTATTAAAATGCCATTACGGCAAAATATTCCATGCTCGGGTTTTTTTCCAAAATGATGGCTTTTCATGTCATACCATCCATCGTCTCGGAGTTAAACCGATGTTACACTCACTTCCTGTGCTTACGCAGCATGCCTCTAAATCGCGCAAATGCCCAGATCCTGTGATTTAGTTTCGTCCTCCTCTTCTGGTCAAGGTTTTTAAAAATGTTATTAAAACTGTGGCTTTTTTCGGGCATTGTTTTTTTACAGAATACTTCTTGCTGTTTCCACTGGCAGAAATAACATATGTAATCCGATCAGCGTAACAGACACATAATATTCAAGGCTTTGAGATGCGCAAGATGGCGCTGGAGCGTGGCAACTCTCTGTGAGCTCTTCCGAAAATATCCTCTTTCTCCTTATCCTTATCTTACAAACGTTCTAATCTTTTAAATTTGAATTCTATGACGAACATTATTAGTAATCGCTCTCGTTTATCTTTTATTGCAGATTTGAACATCCTCCGACGCCCGGGTGATATTTTAAACCGACCCGACCTGTCCTCCATGACCAGGAAGTGGATCGGGCCCAAACCAGAAGCGAAGCCCTGATCTCGATTTGGAACCGACGCGGACCTCGGAGCGCCTGACGCGTCATAACAACCGACGCCAGCACCACGAAAGCCCGGTCCAGTCCCCGGATCTCCCGACCCGAACCCGACGACGAAACCCCGCTCAACGCGTCCCGGAGCGGACCGTCCGCGTACTCGATCCATAGATACCTGCCTAGCAACCCGACCTCTCTGGAAATGGAGGATAGAAAATCCAAGTGGTGGCTCTACCGGGCCTACTTCAAGACCCGCCCCCAGGGGTTCCTAAGGAGGAAAGTCAACACGGGACCAAGTCGAACCTGCTTCAGGAAGAGCCTGCCGGCGACCATGATCCCCCTAAACGGCAGAGACCCCGCGCGAGGGCCCAAATGCGCCGAAAGGTATCCCCTTGCTCACAGAATGCCGAGAGCACTCCGTATGACAACCATGCCCCACCAGCAACCCCACTACGTCAACCAGCGGCCTGGATCCTGCCAGACGCGACCGTGGAAATGTAACCAGCATTCTGGTGCCCGCCAGCGCCGCGTCTCCCATCAGACGCAACCATCAAACTTTCACAAGACCAGACCTATCCCAGATGGATCCTGGAACCATTCAGCCACAGCAGTCGACCAGAGAAGCGAGATGAACGTGGCGGCCTGCAGGTGAGCCTGAAGCAACGCGCTTTCAAGTCTCATCTCCCCATCATACTCCTGGCAAACGTCTAAGTGATCGAAAACAGGCTGGATGAACTGAACGGGAGAGTTAGCTCTCAGAGGGAAGTAAGGGACTGCTGTGTGCTCTGTTTCACAGAGACATGGCTCACCCCGCCTAACGGGACTGCGCCTTACAACCTGAAGGCTTCTCAATTCACCAGGTGGACTGGACCGCATCATCAGGCAAAGCGAAGGTTGGAGGGGTTTGCCTCCTCCACAACTCCTTCTGGTGCTTGGATGTGGCGACCCTGGCGACCTACTGCTCCCCGGACCTTGAATACCTGACCGTGAAGTTCCGTCCATACTATCCTCCACGTGAGTTCACTTCAGCCATTATCGCATTGGTCTACAGCCCACCACAGGCAGAAATGAAGAAGGCACTGGACGAACTGTACAGTAACATTCAACAACGAAACAGAACACCCGGAGGCCTTGTTCAACATGGCCGCTGGTTTCAACAAGGCCACCATCAAGAGTGCACTGCCAAACCTCCACAAACACATCTGTGCCAACAGCGGCGACAGCACTCTTGGCCACTGCTATTCAAAAATCAGGGGCACAAACTTTCCATCCCCCGACCGCTGTTTGGGAAATCAGACCATAAGAAGGTGCACTTCTCCTGGCAGAGAAGTAGAAACTCAAGCGTGTTTTTGCCCTGTGCGTTCTGCAACCCCACCCATACAGATTGTACATCATACAGGCTAATGTCCATCATCACTATTGCGTTAGTCCCACATTTAATCAGCAACGCTACTCCATCTCCCTTTCCTTCTATCTTTCCTTCATCTTAAATTCCCGGGAATGATTTAGTTCCCATTCTTGGTCACATAAAATAAAATGAAAATCGCTGATTGTCACAAGTAGGCTTCAATGAAGTTTCTGTGAAAAGCCGCTAGTCGCCACATTCCGGCGCCTGTTCGGGGAGGCTGGTACGGGAATTGAACCGTGCTGCTGGCCTGCTTGGTCTGCTTTAAAAGCCAGCGATTGAGCCCAGTGGTGCTAAACCAGTCCATTGGAGTCAGGTCCCTGTGATCCCATTACATTATATCAGTGAATGATTGTCACCGCAGTTAATCCATCAACGTTGTTAAAAATGCTCCTCGCATTGAGATACATAGCCTTCAGACTTGGCTTTTTTCCGTTTATTGTCATGTTCGATTAATGATGTAATGTGGCCCTTTATAAACGCTGTTTTTGGCTTCTCTGTCTTCCTCGTTTCCATTTACCGCCTTTAGTTTCTCCCCACCTTACTTCCCTCCGACATCCTGCGTCTGGTCCCATCCACAGACATATTTGTTTAAACACTCCCCAACAGCTCTGGAAATCAGTTCTCTGGGACATCGGTTCTGGTCCTGCTCTCGTGCTGCCGTCCTGATTGCAGAGGTCTCAGCGCCCCCACTACTGGTTCCAATATCCCAGGAATTTCAATCCTTTCCTGTTGCACTACCAGAAAGCCACGTGTTTATCTGAGCTATCATGCCGTTTCTAGTCTAACTAGCCCGTATCACTGGTAGCAATCCTGATATTATTACCTCTGAGGTCCTGATTTTTAGCTTAACTACTGACTCCCCAGATTCAGCTTGTCTGACGTCACCGTTTTTTTTCCCTGTGTTGATGATATACCGCTATACACTACGATATCTGGCTGTTCGCCCTTCTCGTCGAGAATGCAGTCCAGCAGCTCTGATATATCATTCACCCTTGTGCCAGGGAGGCAACACACCATGAAGGAGCCTCTTTTACGGCAGGAGAAAAGCCAATCAATTCACCTTGCAATGGAATCACCTATCATTATAGCTCTGCCACTCTTTTGTATTCACTCCTCAGCAGCACAGTCTGCCACGGTGCCGTGAGCCTGGCAGCTGCCTCTTTCCCCTGGTAAATCATTTGAGTATCCAAAACGGGATATCTGTTTTGGAGGACGGTGACCGCAAGGGGGCCTGCACTGCGTTCAGACTCATCTTCTGCCCAGTGGTCTGACAAAGCTGCAGTTAGAGACAGATACTTCACGTGCAGGAGTCAAGAACAGTGGAAGAGTACCTTAATTACGGCATCGCACTGGAGGAGCATGACACTGCTCTGGGATTTCCTGGTCTAACGTACAGTTAATGTAACTTTACAGCAACGCCAAGAGCGAAGAAGAGATAAGAATGCAGACAATTAAAATAAAGTTACTTACTACTACCAGTGGGCAGCGAATCAAGAATCTGCTGGCTGTGATGTCACAGTTCGATTGCTTCCTTGCAGCTCTGGTCAGATTGCAAGTATCATCTGGTGGATAACAAATGTTCTGCCTACCACTCTTAATTTCGCCCCCTTATTTTGGAGAGAGAATGAGGGACAATGTGTAAACAGTACAGTGATATAATGTTTGGGGACTAACATTCCTTGACACTGATATCATCTGCGATCCGCTGTCCATTAGAGTATTAGTCATTGGAGACTCCATAGTTAGGGGGATAGATAGGAGATTCTGTGGGAACGAGAGAGACTCGTGGTTGCTGTGTTGCCTCCCAGGTACCAGGGTGCGTGATGCCTTGGATCGTGTTTTCTGGATCCTTAAGGGGGAGGGGGAGCAGCCCCACGTCGTGGTCCACATAGGTACCAACGATATAGGTCGGGATAGGGGTGTAAGGCAGGAAATCAGGGAGCAAGGGTGGAAACTTAGGTCTAGGACAAACAGAGTTATTATCTCTGGGTTGCTACCCGTGCCAGGTGATACCGAGACGAGGACTGGGGAGAGAGAGGAGTTGAACACGTGACTACGGGGATGGTGCTGGAGGGAAGGTTTCAGATTTCTGGATAATTGGGGTTCATTCTGGGGTCGGTGGGACCTCTACAAACGGGATGGTCTACACCTGGACCAGAGAGGTACCAATATCCTGGGGTGGGGGGGGGGGGGGGGTGGGGGGGGGGGGGGGCTGGAATTTGCCAAAGCTCTTCTGGAGGGTTTAAACTAGTTCAGCAGGGGCTTGGGAACCTGAATTGTAGCTCCAGTATACAGGAGGTTGAGAGTAGTGAGGTCATGAGTAAGGTTTTAAAGTTGCAGGAGTGTATCGGCAGGCAGGAAGGTGGTTTAAAGTGTGTCTTCTTCAATGCCAGGCACATCCGGAATAAGGTGGGTGAACCTGCGGCATGGGTTGGTACCTGGGACTTCGATGTTGTGCCCATTTTGGAGATATGGATAGAGCAGGGACAGGAATGGTTGTTGCGGTGCCGGTGTTTAGATATTTCAGTAAGCGCAGGGAAGGTGGTAAAAGAGGGGGAAGGGTCGCATTGTTAGTCAAGTACAGTATTACGGTAGCAGAAAGGGCGTTTGATGAGGACTCGTCTACTGAGGTAGAATGGGCTGAGGTTAGAAACAGGAAAGGAGAGGTCACCCTGATAGGGGTTTTCTATCGGCCTCCGAAAAGTTCCAGAGATGTAGAGGATAGGATTTCAAAGATGATTCTGGAGAGGAGCGAAAGCAACAGGGTAGTTATTATGGTGGACTTTACCTTTCCAAATATTGACTGGACACGTTATAGTTCGAGTACTTTAGATGGGTCCGTTTTTGTCCAATGTGTGCAGGAGGGTTTGCTGACACAGTATGTAGATAGATAGGCCAACGAGAGAGGAGGCCATATTGGATTTGGTACTGGGTAATGAACCAGGACAGGTGTTACATTTGTAGGTCGGTGAGCACTTTGGTGATAGTGACCACAATTCGATTTCGTTTACTTCAGTGATGGAAAGGGATAGGTATATACAGCAGTGCAAGAGTTATGTCTGGGGGAAAGGCAGTTATGATGCGATTAGGCAAAACTTGGGATGCATCGGATGGAAAGGAAAACTGCAGGTGATGGGCACAATGGAAATGTGGAGCTTGTTCAAGGAACAGCTACTGCGTATTCTTGATAAGTATGTACCTGTCAGGCAGGGAGGAAGTGGTCGAGCAAGGGAACTGTGGTTTACTAAAGCAATCGAAACAATTGTCATGAGGAAGAAGGAGGCTTATGTAAAGATGAGCCATGAAGTTTCAGTTAGGGAGCTCGAGAGTTATGGGTTAGCTAGGAAGGACCTAAAGAGAGAGCTAAGAAGAGCCAGGAGTGGAAATGAGAAGTCTTTGCCAGGTAGGATCAACGAGGAACCCTAAAGCTTTCTATAGATCTGTCTGGAATAAACGAATGGCTGGGGTAAGAGTAGGGCCAGTCAAGAACAGTAGTTGTGCTTGGAGTCCGAGGAGATAGGAGAGGTGCTAAATGAATATTTTGCGTCATTATTCACACAGGAAAAAGACAATGTTGTCGAGGAGATGACTGATATTCAGGCTATTAGACTAGAAGGGATTTAGGTTCATAAGGAGGAGGTGTTAGCAATTCTGGAAAGTGTGAAAAAAGGTAAGTCCCCGAGGCCGAATGGGATTTATCCTAGGATTCTCTGGGAAGCTAGGGATGAGATTGCTGAGCCTTTGGCGTTGATCTTTAAGTCATCTTTGTCTACAGGAATAGTGCCAGAAGACTGAAGGATAGCCAATGTTGTCCCCTTGTTCAAGAAAGGGAGTAGAGGCAACCCTGGTAACAGACCAGTGAGCCTTAATTCTGTTGTGGGCAAAATCTTGGAAAGGTTTATAAGAGATAGGACGTATAATCATCTGGAAAGGAATAATTTGATTAGAGATAGTCAACAAGGTTTTGTGATGGGTAGGTCGTGCCTCACACACCTTATTAAGTTCTTTGAGAAGGTGACCGAACAAGTGGATGAGGATAAAGCAGTTGATGTGTATATGGATTTCAGTAAAGCGTTTGATAAAGTTTCCGACTGTAGGCTACTGCAGAAAATACGGAGGCATGGGATTCAGGGTGATTTAGCAGTTTGGATCAGATATTCGCTAGCTGGAAGAAAACAAATGGTGGTGGTTGATGGGAAATGTTCAGATTGGAGTCCAGTTACTAGTGGTGTGCCACAAGGATCTGTTTTGAGACCACTGCACTTTGTCATTTTTATAAATGACCTGGAGGAGGGCGTAGAATGATGGCTGGGTAAATTTGCAGATGACACTAAAGTCGGTGGAGTTGTGGACAGTGCGGAAGGATGTTACAAGTTACAGACGGACATAGATAAGCTGCAGCGCTGAGCTTAGAGGTGGTAAATGGAGTTGAATGCAGAAAGGTGTGAGGTAATTCATTTTGTAAGGAATAACTGGAAGACAGAGTACTGGGCTACTGGTAAGATTCTTGGCAGTGTTGATGAGCAGAGAGATCTCGGTGTCCATGTCCATGCATCCCTGAAGGTTGAGAGGGTTGTTAAGAAGGCGTACGGTGTGTTAGCTTTTATTAGTAGAGGGATTGAGTTTCGGAGCCATGAGGTCATGTTGCAGCTGGACAAAACTCTGGTGTGGCCGCATTTGGTATATTTCTTGCAATTCTGCACGCCGCATTATAGGAAGGATGTGGAACCGTTGGAAAGGGTGCAGAGCAGATTTACCAGAATGTTGCCCGGTATGGAGGGAAGATCTTATGAGGAATGGCTGAGGGACTTGAGGCTGTTTTCGTTAGAGAGAAGAAGGTTAAGAGGTGACTTAATTGAGGCATACAAGATGATCAGAGCATTGGATAGGGTGGGCAGTGAGAGCCGTCTTCCTCGGATGATGATGTCTAGCACGAGGGGAAATAGCTTTAAATTGAGTGGAGATAGATATAAGACAGATGTCAGAGGTAGGTTATTTACTCAAATAGTAGTAAGGGCGTGGAAAGCCCTGCCTGCAACAGTAGTGGACTCGCCAAAACTAAGGGCATTCAAATGGTCATTGGATAGACATATGGACGATAAGTGTAGGTGGGCTTTCGAGTGGTTTGCAGGTCGGCGCAAAATCGAGGACCGAAGGGCCTGTACTGCGCTGTAATGTTCTATGTTCTATGTCCTGTCGTGTAAACAGCACCAACTGGTCTCAGAAGGCACCTCTGCAATATCTCTCCAGCGCCCTATGCTGGATGCTTTGACGCCCTATGCTTGCTTTTCTTTCTCACAGTGGCTCCTTTTTAGGTCGCGAACAAGGGAGGGAGGGAAAAACTAATGTAGTGTTTCGAGCTTGACCACTCATTGACATTAGTTCTTCGGCTACCCACAGTGCAGTCAACGTGAATGAGCTGGCTTCTCCCAGAATCCTCTTCTTTCCTCTCTGCTGAAATGGCCTTCCTCCTGTTTGTCAGTGGAGGGGATCTTTGGATATCCACACAACAGTCGGGGTGACTAAGTTGACTTCTCTCAGAACCTTCTTCTGCCACGTCTCCTACATGATCTACTCATCATTGTCATTGGTGGGGTTCATATGCGACCGGCAATACAGTCAAGGCGCCTGGATTGACTTCTTCCAGAATCCTCTTCTACCGCCACTGCTGGATGATCTGCCTCCTGGTCTTCGGCTACCCACAGCGCTGTCAAGTTGACTGTGGTGACTTCTCCCTAAATCCTCCTCTGCTGTTTCAGCCGCATGATCTTCCTCCTGTTTGACACTGCAGGGATTCTTCGGCTACCTACAGTAAAGTAAAGGTGACTGAGTTCACTTCTATCCGAATCCTCATATGCCGCCTCTGCTCGCTGATCTTCCTCCTGTTTGTCACTGCAGGGTTTATTTGGCTAACCACAGGGCAGTCGAGGTGACTGTGGCGACTTCACCCAGAATCCGCTTCCGCCGCCCCATCTGGACGAACTTCCTCCTGTTTGTCACTGGAGGGCTTCTCCTGTAACCCACAGTACAGTCAAGGTGAGTGAAATGCATTCTCGCAGAATCCTCTTCTGCCGCCGCACCAGGATGGAATTCCTCCTGTTTGTCCCTGGAACGTGTCTTTGGCTACCCACAGTACAGTTGAAGGTACGGTGTTGACTTTTCCCTGAACCCTCTTCTCTTCTGTCGTCGTTACTGGATTATTTTCCTCCTGTTGGTCACTGGACCTGTTCATCCACTGCCCATAGTACTTTCGAGGTGACTGGGTTCACTTCTCCCAGATTCCACTTCTCCCATCTCTGCTGCATCTGTTGAATGTTTCCGAATATGACACAAAGGAGCCAGAGGAAAGCCGCAGTCAATGGTAATTACGGGAATAATCTTGCCCTTGTTGAAGTCATGTATAAGGCAATAATAATTATAATCATAGCAGTGTCACAAGTAGGTTTCCATTACACTCCAATAAAATACTATGAAAATTCGCCATGTGATCCCGCTGCGGCGACGGTTCGTGTAGTCTTTGGGAGAATTCAGAATGTCTAATTCACCTAACAAGCATCTCTTTCGTGACTTTGTTGGGAAAACCGGAGCACCTGGAGTAAGCCAACACAGACACTAGCAAAACGTACAGACTCCGCACAGACGACGACCCAAGGCGGGAATCGAACGCAATTTCCTGGCTCTGTGAAGCAACAGTGCTAACCACTGTGCTGCCATGCCGCCCTAAAAGGAAATGGTTGCGGTGTTGCCGAACAATCATTTCAAATCCTTCTTTGGTTCACTGCAGGATTTCTCCAGGGGAGTGTCCTGGGTGACGCAATCTTCAGCTGCTTCACAAATAACCATTGTTCTATCTGAAGATCAGAATTAGCAAAATACTGTGATGGCTGCAACTTTGCCATGACGAATCGCGATTATTCAGGCTGTTTAGGAGGTCATTATCAATGCCAACAAGAAACACTTCTCAGCTTTGTGATGATAAGTTGCAACCGATGTTCGCGTTGCTCAATGATACTCACCCGCAGACGTGAATTTAACAAAAATCCATTCGCATTCAACGATCACACATCGACACATGTTCACCCCATCCTCCACAGATGAGCAGTCCACAATATTGTACATGCTGCAAAGACGCATCGTGATCATGCTGGTAGCATCTTCGAAACTCACAACAATTACCAATGTCAGCAGACGTAGTGGAGCACCACCACATGAACGTCCCTCACCCACCCGACAACCTCCACCGCCCCCCCCCCCCGCCCCCACCCAAGTCCAGCTCCTGTTTAAGATCGAAATGTGTCGCCTTTCTCTCACTGCCGCTGGTTAAAACATATGACATATCGCTCCCCAATAGAAATTTCGAAATGACTCGACATAATTCGCTGAAGCGATTCAAGACAAAGTGCCGCACCAGCTTCTCAAAGGCTTGGTCAATAAATGCTGTCCAAATCAGTGAGATCTGAATGACTTGAATGAGTGCAACACATCATAATGCAAAACTGGAAGTAGAGAAATGCAATTGTTTGTTGAAATGCAGCGAGGTGAATAATATTTAAACAATCTTCCGAAAAGGTTCGCAAGGACTCAATTACCCAAGATCTAAATCCTCAAGCAAGCACTTTTCCAAATATATTTTCTATAAGTCTGAAAAGAAGCACCACAACTGGCTGCAGATATTACGCACTCATTGGATTACATGACGACAGTCTACTTAGTGAATTGAAAATGCACTCATCGAGATGGAAATGAGTATTCGGTTGTATCCAAAGTGTCGCAGACCACAAGTATCTGAGAATCATTTGGTCATGCTCAAGACATGTTGGCCAGACGAACAATGCTGAGGAACATCCTTTACATTTTCAATATAACTTATCAATAGTCTTTCTGCACATAGATAATATTAAGCTCATGTTCTGGACCAGAAGCTGACCTATATGAGCTCATTCTCCCGAATTTCCACGCAACTTAAATTCCATTTTACTTTATGTATATTCTCATTCAGTGCCTTAAACATCTGAAATGGATATTAACCTATTTTGAGTTTGGGTAGGGTGCTCTTTCCAAGAGCTGGTGCAGACTCGGGGGGCCGAATGGCCTCCTTCTGCACTGTAAATTCAATGATAAGCTATGATTGATCTAGGACAAAGGTTCGGCACAACATCGTGGGCCGAAGGGCCTGTTCTGTGCTGTATTTTCTATGTTCTATGTACTTCTTCTTACTGTTGTTATATTTGTGTGTTTCGATGTCACAATCGTGTTATATTTCATGTTTCATAGAATGATTCCGTGTACCTGAATGAACAAACTATTTGCAACCATTTAATCTGAAATAATACCAAATACAAGTAAGCTCATTGCTCATGAGTGTTTCCTCGAATCCCATTTGCTATCAATTAAGCCAGGTTTTGTCCCTATTTTTCAAGTATTATTCATCAGTTGCTTACCCTACTTATTGGCTTAATTTCGTGCATTTGTAAAAATGCATCACGCGCTTCCAACAGTTCAATACACTTTGTCTGAGGGCGGATAACTATTATTGTGTTGACTATTAATGGTCAAATATATGTGAGTAAAAAACAATGACGTAACATCCTCCGAGTGCCAATCTCCGATGGATTGCGACATTCGACGGAATAACCCCCTCTGAACTTCCAAATCTTTTGCCTTAAATTCATGTCCGTGTTACTGTAAGCCTACTTGTGACACTAATAAAGTATTATTACACATTACCTCATTCAGGCTGTGTGAGGCAGGATCAGCAATGGGCAGGAGCACCTGGAGTGCAGCAACGATAACAACGCACCCTTTTGATGGCGCAATTTCAACGGAGAAGAAAACGTTAAATATAAATGATTCAGAAAACGGCGCGGGAGAAAAATGGAATAAAATAGCGTGGAGTTCGCGCCGTCGACGGGATAAGTATCGCAACAGAGTGGGAGGTCAATCTGGAAGCGGTGCAACGGACAGCGGGATTCTATCATTTTGGCGCTCGGGCGTCGGACATGCAGAGACGGCCAAACAATGAAAGGCATCCGTACCAGGAGAGTGGTGTCAGAATTCAAGGGCGAGCTAGACAGAGCTAGCTCAGGATGTTCTGGCTCCCCAGAAGGGTGTCGTGTAAAGTCGAAGTGTGTTGCGGTTCACTCTGGGATAAGGGTTCAGACCAAAAATGAGGTGAGCAGCGGATTGGGGCGGTGTCGGTCTGGGGAATAGATTGGACTTTGCAGTGCGGGTATCGGACATGAGGGATCTCCAGCTCGTGAGACGGGCAATACCGGGGGAGGAAGCTTGTACCACTGAGTAGGCGCTTGCCGGTGAGAGAGTGAGTTTTTTTTGGTGGCTCGGGGGTATTCCATGGCGCTTAATGCAGTAGAGCTCTGACCTGAGCGCGCATCATTCAAGGAGGTGAGGGCTGGGGGAGGGTGTCAGTCCAGGAACTGGGCACAGATAGGGAAGTGGTTAGACTGTGAGGGCGATTGCTGAGGATATGTTGGCTTGACCTGGCGTGGGGACGGACCTGAGCGTGAACTGGATCGGGATTGGTGGATAGATCAATTTTGCACGTTTTGAGCCGGGCGGGTGTAGGGATCGAATTTGGATGCATTCATCTTTCCGTTGTGGGGCTGCTGTTCAGGGGAATCAGAACGCATGGAGCCTGCTGAGTCTAGTAGGTCTTAGGTTGACGACTGGGAGAAGTCAGTACAGGAGGTGGTGGATCATTCCGACCCGTGGCACCAGGAGGGGTGCGTCAGTCTCGGATGGTTGTCAGATGGGAAGGGATTGTCACTGCACGATGGCCCAACCAAGAAAAGGCTGCGCCTTGGAGAGGATTAGGACGTTGGCAGAATAATACGGATTTCGCGATAGAAATCGTTTCTCCTGGATGGTTCCCAGCCTAGCACAATTTTCCCAGTGGAGTTACCGCTTCTGGACCATTTGCAGGTAAACTCTTGTGTGGCATCCTCTTAGAGCGAATCCCCAGAATGTCTTAGGGTACTCCGAAACACGTGACTGGGTAAGACCAAACACCCATAAGACACAGGAGCAGAATAAGGCCACTCGGCCCATCGAGTCTACTCCGTCATTCAATCATGGCTGATATTTTTCTTATGCCCATTCTCCTGTCTTCTCCCCATAACCCTTGGTCCTCTTATTAATAAAGAACCTTTGTATCTCTGTCTCAAATGCATTCAGAGGAGCTTACCTTTAGCAAGGCAGGTGTGGGCGTCTTGGCTTCTGGCACATCTGGTTGGTCCTCAGGCATGAAATGTGAATAAGTGTCAATAAGCTTTTGTGCCGGTACGTGTAAGAGTGGCGCGTGGTGGCGAGGCGTTGTTGTGGTGGGGCTTTATGATCAAATGGGAATTGTTACTCCATCATTCGTTTTGAAAATATGCAACTTGAAAGAAATGTTTGATTACTTGACAAGGCGAAAAGCACTAATAACATATTTAGATGTTAGCGCTGGTATGCAAATAGGTGTCTACGGCTAAAGAACGTGAATGAAGTTATTTTTATTGCGAAGCCCCACGTTGTCACATAAATGACCAAATGCAACCTTACAGGCAAAATTGGCAATACCCACTGATCTGTGTTTAAAAACCAAAAAATAAGATTATCTGTTCATCACATGGAAATTGTTCTACTGGTCTATGTGCTTTAACCCACAGGCCGATGCACCGGGTGCAGTACGATTGGAGGAGAAAGGGCACCTGGCTATCCTTGGGCTGGAATTATATGGGCCAAAAGGCTCCCTTCTGTGCTCTAACCGTTCTGTGGTTCTATGTTAGAAAGGTGGGCATCTGAACAAAAGAAATGTATGGTAGATTTGAACAATAGCCCATGGGGTATTACGATTGGGTGCAAGTTTCTTTAATATTTAAATACAGTGACATGTCACACACATTAGAAATCAGACACAGCTTTTCTGTGGCAGCATTTTCTCCATTTTGCATATAAATCGAGACAGAAAAACGTAGGAATTTCTGAAATATACTAGGAAATATTATATCAAACTGCGTATGAATCTGGCGATGGTTAGCAATTTCGTTATAATTAATCGTCTGTTCCATTTTTAGTTGCGGGATGTGGCAGCGCTGACGAAATGAGCATTTGGTTTCAATCCTGGTTGCTCTTCAAAAGGTGATGATGAACTGTCTCCTTCAAGCAGTCCTGTCCCTAAATTTTGCAAACAGAATCTCGTGAATAGATAATGAGGCGGAACATTGTAAGTTCAATCGCGAAAACCCGCACATCTGACGTTATGATCGCGGGAAGGTAATTTATGAAGCAGCCGAAGACCGTCGCCATCCGGCACGGCAGTGTAGTGGTTAACACTGTTGCTTCACAGCGCCGGAGTACCTTGTTCTATTCCCGCTTGGATCACTCTCTGCGCGCAGTCTGCACGGTCTCCACGTATCGGCATGAGTTTCCTCCGGTGGTAGCGGAACAGGCGCCAACAGTTGCCGCCTCTGGGCTGTTCTCAGTAACAGCATTGCTTTGTTAATTTAAGCCTACTAAATGATACTTTTTTAAACCAAAAGGGTTATATTAACACTGCAATTAAGTTAATGTGAAATGCCCTCGTCACCGCACTCCAGCGCCTGTTCGTCTCCACAGAGAGAAAATTCAGAATGTCCAATTCGCCGAAAAGGCACGTCTTTCGGAAATTTTGGGAGGAAACCGGAGCACTCGGAGGAATCCTACAAGACCCGAAGAAAACTTGCAGGATCTACACAGACAGTGACCCAAGTATGAATCGAACATGGATCCTGGCACTTTGAAGTCAGCTGTCCAACCACTGTGCTACCGTGTTGTGACAATAATAGCGATTATTATCCAGGACACTACCCTGAGTAACTGTTGCAGTGATGTGCAGGAATTAAGATTTTGACATCCAACCACGACATACTTTTGGAGGACGTATAACTCCTATTAGTGGATAATTCCACCACCCACACCACCCCATTCCCCTAGATTCCAATTGATTCTCAATGATTCCCATGTTTATTGATGCATTGGTCGGTCAAATTCTGACTTGATATCAAGGGAATTCACTTTCGCCTCTTTTTTGTAATTCAGGTATTTTGCCCATTCTTGGAAGGAGATTGCAATGGGGGAATTAGCTGAGTGACCCAGGCGTTACATTAAAAAAAGTGTTAATTCGCAAGTTATATATTTAGGAGTGCCACATAATACCATGTTAATTACCAGTTCCAGCTCCTGACACAGAGTCAAGTATGATCTGACGACGTGGAACTTACAATGATTAGATTGGTCATGTTTCTTGCAGTCAAGAAAAAGTTGGCCAATCTCAACTTTGTGTGCGGGGTGCCACTGTTCACCCCTTACCGCAACTGCTGGCTGGGATCACGCAAAGTTCTGCAGCAAATGTCTGAAGCGCTACTGGTCGACTACTGTTCGGGACAAGAGACGTTGCACTATCCAACGCCATCTGTCGTTTCTGGTTATAATTTAACGGGCTGCTAGATTAGACTATAGGTTCCTGCAAAGAGGCTGACATTGAACACTTCTGGCTGCAGACAAATGCTTCCGCCATATAGTTTGCCTCTGTCGGGCTCCTCCAACGTTGAGAATATGGCTATGTGGATATCCTCCGCCCGTGAGTTCTTTGACCGTCCACCACCATAAATGGCGAGATGTGGCATGACTTCAGAACCTGGATCTTTTTTTTCGTGAATTACTTCGTTCAGAACTTGGGTGCCAGCTGTTCGCACGTATTTGCAAACAACAATGCAATACAGCATTTATTTAGATCGTCTGCTCATATTCAAGTTTGTGGTCGTGAAGGTATTGAAGAAAGTTGGACTTATTATGACTCATTACATTGTTCATTACATCGAATGTGAGCTAACAGTATGCGTGTCGTTTGTGTATCAGCATGAGCATGTTGGCTGACCAATGCCTCCACTCAACGCACATGAAAGACCACTGCAACGGGCAGCACGATTCAATCAGCCAGTACGCCAACACAATGGCTGTAGTTTAACGTGGACACGCACATCATGACGTAAAAAAGCGAAAATTATTGAAGGCTGGATTGGAAACAAGAATGCTGACTGGAACCCGCAGGCACACGGCTCGTCCAACATCAATTGTCTTGCAGTATTTACTTGCAGAATTCATTGCTACATTTAAAGTCATATGCCGAAGTTCTGAATCCAGTTAGAAACGCACACCTTTATCTTACTTCTATTTATAGGGAAATGTGGATGCGGTGCGAGCAGCTTGGAGAAACGTGTCACGTTCGACTTAACACGCTTGGAAGACACAGCAGGTTTATTAGAACGAACGACAAAAGGTTACCAAAGTATCTGGAAACACGGTCAAAACGGCATTTTCTTCTTATCAATCAAGAAGACACGAAGTATGCGTGTATTTAAAGAGAGATTGACTATGCAAGTCACCAGGGGTTAAGCGCTTTTAAATATTTTCATCTGGTATCTTTGCACACGGTTGTCTTCTGATAATTAAATTTCGGATTGCACTCAGATGAAGAAGCACACTGCTCCTCGTCATGGAGTGCGAATCAAAAGATAAAACACGCAATTGTGAATCCAGTAACATGATAAAGCGGTCATTAGTTGTCCTGGTGTTCGAAGAGGATAAAATGAATGCAACCTTGTAGCTGAAAGGGAAAGCTGATGGTTGTCAGAACAAAATCAAATCAAACTAAGAAATATGCTCACACTGGAAACACATACATAGACAATAACTCACACTGTCTCTGTCTCACAACCAATACAACAGCAACAGAAGCACAAATCATAACGGGGAAACAAGAGTGAACGTTAGCCGTCATGACATGACGGCAAAAGAAACACTTTCCACAAGTGAGATGAATCGAAAGCAATCCCGTTAAAATCGTTGGGCAAAAAGGAAAATAAACTGCCTGGAGCAAAAGTGCATTAACAACGTCGAAACTGAGGAGCAAAACCTCGAAGGGGAGCGAGGTAAAAATAGGAAGAGGGTGTAAAGACAGTTAACTTCAGAGACGCTTCGGAAAGCCTGGAGAAGACTGTAGTTTAGATAAACCGATGGCATAGAATGTTTGTGCACCGTCGTAATATTAGCATGAACCAACAATGTCATTTTATTCCAAGAATTATGCACGAGCGGCGGAATAATGATTGATGATGAACTTAGGGGGAAAAAGGTGTTTGGATCAATAACAAACACGAATCTAGTAAAATGATATTTGTTAAATTACGAAGCAGTGTAGTATTGCGTGTCAGTCATGTACATATCTCCAGGCGCAGAGCATTTTTTTTGAAATTGTACAGTTCACTCCAATGACAGAGAACACGTCAGCTTACAGTCCAACGCTCATTATAGATATTCATTAATTATTGGTCTTACCAACTGAAAGTGATTCGAGTAAATGGACAAATGTGATCATTAGTGCCTGTGCTACTCTAATTCTTTGATTGTTCTTTTTTATGGTTTGGTGTTAAGCTCGTAGTTCCTTATATATTCGTTTTACGTCTTCATATTGCGGACGCTCATTTTTCTGGAATGTTGTCAGAAAGTGTCTTCATTCAATCCTTAACTTGGCCCCATGACGTCTATATTTATATGAGGTTTTTTTAAATTGAGTTTTCATTTTAGCAGATATTTTTCCGAACTGAGTTGATTTATTTATGTGTTTGTTAATTTACCAAGATGGAACGTTTGGCATTTAAAGGCACTAATTTAAATGCAATTGCATCGCGTTGTATCGTTTTGAAACGCTCGTCAGTGTCACCATGTCTCACACCATTTTATTTAATGACATAACGTATCATGGATATTGATTCTTTCACACATAGTACTAAAACACCTTCCACTATCCCAACATGCCTATGTTTTCGTTGCTGCCAAGGTATTGATTCACATGGAACAAAATTAAACAACATTCGGCAGAAACCGGACCACTGAGTGACTTGAAGCTCAGCATCTGCTGAAGATTTAGCGGCTGTGTCTGACATGGTGCACCCACTTGTCTACCGAGGTTATGCCTTTGGACCTGCCATCAATAATTTCTGTCAGTTATGTTGCAGAATCGATTCTATTATTTTTTTACTCTGGCCGTGAGAACAAATAAAGGCACATGCTAGTCATATTGATTGATTGATTGTCACATGTACCGAAGTACAGTGAAATGTATTTTTGTGCAGCCAAGGAAATGTACACAGTACGTACACGTTGGACAAAAAAATAGTAGATGCTTACGGCGAATGCGACAGAGTACACAGTACATTGACAGACATATAAGTAGTTACAGTTGGAACAAGGGCACAATAAGAAAGCAGATACGACATAAGCAAGAGCAGTATATAGCGTCGTCAATATTGTCTTATATAGCACAGATGAGTCAGAGGGAGGGTCGTTGAGGAGTATGGTAACTGTGGGGAAGAAGCTGTTCCTTAGTCTGTATGTACGGGTATTAAGACTTCTGTACCTTCAGCCTGATGTAAGGTTCTACAAGAGGGCACAACCTGGGTGTAAGGAGTCTCTGAAAAAGCTGTTGGCCTTCCTGAGGCAGCGGGAGGTGTCGTCACAATCATTGAAGCGCGTTAATACTACAGCGTACATCTGAATTTCAAAGGTCTGTATCGAACTTGCATGATCTCCACAATTCTTGATTGTACACACTAAATGGCTGAAAGAAGTAAACAAAAATGTGTTCCTGTGGTGATAGAACAAAAGTAGAACAAAGTTGTTCTTCCACAGAATCATGACAGTGGAACTAACAAAATAGAATTTTACCGTTAAAAGGCACACCGCAGTCAAAGCCATAGTAAGCGGGATGACGCTGAGAAGAAGGACGATATAGAGTTGCATCCAATTAGTCATTGCACAAGAACGGGGTAAGGACGGATGAAATATAATGACAATTCTCCGGCTCCGTTATGCGCTTCCTTGAGCGCAAGCCGGCCTGCAAAAGCTCGGAACACACACCGTCAAGCTTCACGAAAGCATCCGCGCCTCCCGGAAGTCTCCGAAACCCCGCGATGCGTCGGAAGTGGATTCACACCCAAATGGGCGGGACCGCGTGATGCTCGCGGAAGTACCTCTTTAACATACTTACGACTCATCTGCCCTCGAGACACCGGCCACTCTCGATTATTCGGATCTCTATGGAGGCTGAAGTTGGGCACCGATCAGTGCTGGTCCACACAAACGTGAACGAGGCTGATCGGCACCCGGTGGGTCGCCCGGCCCCGCAGACCCCACGATGGTCAGGGTAAGTGTATGGCGGGTCCCCGTCCCTACCTCCGCTGGGACGTAGGCATATTGGCACTACTTGGATGGCACCTTAGAACAGTCATCTGGCACTGCCCAGGTGTCCGGGTGGCACACCCAAGCCAGCAGGAGAACTGTCTGGTGCCAGGATGGCAGTGCAATTCTTTCCGTGTGTCAGAGTGGTACTGTCACGGGTCAGAAAGCAAGCGGTCCTATACCCATTAAATGAGGCTCGAGGAGGGTTTGAAGGGTAGTAGTTACGTAGGGGCCTCCGGGAGGTTAGCGGATGAATGGTGTGTGTGATAGAAGGAAGTGTTCGTTGGAAAGGGCATTGGGAACTTTAAAATGTGGACACCCAGGGCCCCCAGAGAGGGGTATCCTCACTTGGGGGATGTGGGGTAGTGGCCATATATTTGGGGAGAGACATTGCCGATGTGTGGGGGAGCGTGTGACACACTGGCATACTTAGAGATTTGAGCCCCATGCAAATGGCGTCCCGACATCTGCGTTCAGCTTCCCAGTGCTGCAATAAATTCCAAGTGTGGGCTAAACCGGTTGATAACTCACCTGGGTACACAAAATTGATTAAGTGTAAATGAATAGACGTGGGGAACCAATTTGCAGGCCTGGCGCGAACTCACCAAATAACATGGGACACATTAACTTTGAAATTTTAGGGGAGAATCGCGCCCAATTATAAATGTCCGTTGATAACGGGAGAGGATCTTGAAGGATTCAACCATCATGGGCTGGTTCTGACATCAAACGGTTTATTTCGCTTGCGGGGAAATGGCATATTTTAAAGAACCAGACCATATCTTCACCGAACAAAGGAAAACATCCATTCTTATACATTTTTCCAAATAGCTACACCACCCATTCCGGCTGGACTTTGTCTAATAATATGGATTGTTGATTTCATACATGAGTTATATATCCAATTAAATTTGGCATTACGTAAAGTATGTTGCACATTACCAGTCCCTCACTTCATGAAGAATTTTCTCATGCTAACTGTTAATGGTATCTTCTCTGTCTGATCTGGAGATCTTGGGCTGGCGAGCATTCATAATACGTCTTGTTCAGTAGAACTGTTATCACTTGCTGGCGCGAATACTCACTGGAACCCACATGTCTGCTTTCCATTCAAAACCTTAATATCATTAATCATTATCTCCCTGACTGTCACTGCTGTCTCTAATTATTAATGTTATTTATACCAGTTTTACAGCTAATGGTTGTACCGAAATGTGGCCAGTTGAGCGAAGAGCCTATTTGTGTCTTGAGTATTGCTAACTCAACTAACAGCCATTTTCTGTAACTTATTTTTAATTGTATGACTGTCCTTTCTGGTATTAGTCATTCTTATGTTGTAAAATCACTTACCTAATTTATACACTATCTATTCCTACAAATTGCATCTTAAACAACCATCTAAGCCACTGGTCCCTTTTGTCTAAAAACCTTCCTTCTAAATCTGATGTCAACAATCCCACCGTTCGGTTAGGGGCTTACCCCTAGCCCACGAATCACTCCGCTCTAAAATAATTATGCACATTGCATATTTTGGTTCTCTCGGTATTCCCTTCCTCATTACGCTACAGTCGTGTGACGTGAGGAATATCGGTCGGTAATATCAATTGAAATGTGTCCGATTTAATCTGCCTACCCAACTGCGTCATGTCACGCAAGGCCTTAACAGTGGCCTTAAATTTCTTATGTTGCCCGTTTATTTTGCACGATCGGCAAAATGTAATGTCATATGCTAGGCCGAGTGGTAATTACAGCCCCACATATATTTGTGAGATGATTCGAATCCAAATATGTATATTAACATTAATTCCCCAATCCCACGCTCTCAGCAACCAACCGTTGCTCTGCAATATTTCCTGTCTCTTTTTCCTGGATTTTTGTCTATAACTGGTGATAAAACGTAACTGAGTCACCGACCTTAAATCTTAGTTCCCTCCGATTCCTGTAATATATGGGACGGGAGGTGGGGCGCATATCTGGCTCTGTATAATCCTGTATGTATTGCTGAGGGTATCTGTAGCATTAATAGTCTCTGTAATCCGGCGCCTAACTCCAATGATCATTGCTAAGCCTCTAGTGATGGGCCAAAGTGGAACAAAACTTAGGATACGAGAATTATGCCTAACAGACCATTGCAGCGATAGCAGAGTACGGTGGTGGAGACGATGTATTTCAATTTTCCTCCATAATCTTAAAGTGCATGGGTTCAGATGTAATCTTTAAGATAGCACCATGAATTCTGATGAACCCAAATTGATTACAAAGAAATGTACAGCACAGGAACAAGCCCTTAGGCCCTCCAAGCCCGTGCCGACCATGCTGCCCGACTAAACTACAATCTTCTACACTTCCTGGGTCGGTATCCTTCTGTTCCCATCCTATTCATATATTTGTCAAGATGCCCCTTAAATGTCCCTATCGTCCCTGCTTCCACTACCTCCTCCGGTAGCGAGTTCCAGGCACCCACTACCCTCTGCGTAGAAAACTTGCCTCGTACATCTACTCTAAACCATGCCCCTCTCACCTTAAACCTATGCCCCCTAGTAATTGACCCCTCTACCCTGGGGAAAAGCCTCTGACTATCCACTCTGTCTATGCCCCTCATAATTTTGTATACCTCTATCAGGACTCCCCTCAACCTCCTTCGTTCCAGTGAGAACAAACCGAGTTTATTCAACCGCTCCTCATAGCTAATGCCCTCCATACCAGGCAACATTCTGGTAAATCTCTTCTGCACCCTCTTTAAAGCCTCCACATCCTTCTGGTAGTGTGGCGACCAGAATTGAACACTATACTCCAAGTGTGGCCTAACTAAGGTTCTATAAAGCTGCAACATGACTTGCCAATTCTTATACTCAATGCCCCGGCCAATGAAGGCAAGCATGCCGTATGCCTTCTTGACTACCTTCTCCACCTGTGTTGCCCCTTTCAATGACCTGTGGACCTGTACTTCTAGATCTCTTTGACTTTCAATGCTCTTGAGGGTTCTACATTCACTGTATATTCCCTACCTGCATTAGACCTTCCAAAATGCATTACCTCACATTTGTCCGGATTAAACTCCATCTGCCATCTCTCCGCCCATGTCTCCAGACAATCTAAATCCTGCTGTATCCTCCGACAGTCCTCATCGCTATCCGCAATTCCACCAACCTTTGTGTCGTCTGCAAACTTACTAATCAGGCCAGTTACATTTTCCTCCAAATCATTTATATATACTACAAAGAGCAAAGGTCCCAGCACTGATCCCTGTGGAACACCACTGATCACAGCCTTCCAATTAGAAAAGCAACCCTCCATTGTTACTCTCTGCCTTCTATGGCCTAGCCAGTTCGGTATCCACCTTGCCACCTCACCCCTGATCCCGTGTGACTTCACCTTTTGTACTAGTCTACCATGAGGGACCTTGTCAAAGGCCTGACTGAAGTCCATATAGACAACATCTACTGCCCTACCTGCATCAATCATCTTAGTGACCTCCTCGAAAAACTCTATCAAGTTAGTGAGACACGACCTCCCCTTCACAAAACCGTGCTGCCTCTCACTAATACGTCCATTTGCTTCCAAATCGGAGTAGATCCTGTCTCGAAGAATTCTCTCCAGTAATTTCCCTGCCACTGAAGTAAAGCTCACCGGCCTGTAGTTTCCGGGATTATCCTTGCTACCCTTCTTAAACAGAGGAACAACATTGGCTATTCTCCAGTCCTCCGGGACATCCCCTGAAGACAGCGAGGATCCAAAGATTTCTGTCAAGGCCTCAGCAATTTCCTCTCCAGCCTCCTTCAGTATTCTGGGGTAGATCCCATCAGGCCCTGGGGACTTATCTACCTTAATATTTTTTAAGACACCCAACACCTCGTCTTTTTGGATCACAATGTGATCCAGGCTATCTACACACCCTGCTCCAGGCTCAACATCTACCAATTCCTTCTCTTTGGTGAATACTGATGCAAAGTATTCATTTCGTACCTCACCCATTTCCTCTGGCTCCACACATAGATTCCCTTGCCTATCTTTCAATGGGCCAACCCTTTCACTGGCTACCCTCTTGCTTTTTATGTACGTGTAAAAAGCCTTCGGATTTTCCTTAACCCTATTTGCCAATGACTTTTCGTGACCCCTTCTCGCCCTCCTGACTCCTTGCTTAAGTTCCTTCCTACTTTCCTTATATTCCACGCAGGCTTCGTCTGTTCCCAGCCTTTTAGCCCTGACAAATGCCTCCTTTTTCTTTTTGACGAGGCCTACAATATCACTCGTCATCCAAGGTTCCCGAAAATTGCCGTATTTATCTTTCTTCCTCACAGGAACATGCCGGTCCTGTATTCCTTTCAACTGCCACTTGAAAGCCTCCCACATGTCATATGTTGATTTGCCCTCAAACATCCGCCCCCAATCTATGTTCTTCAGTTCCCGTCTAATATTTTTATAATTAGCCTTCCCCCAATATAGCACATTCATCCTCGGACCACTCTTATCCTTGTCCACCAGTACTTTAAAACTTACTGAATTGTGGTCACTGTTACCGAAATGCTCCCCTACTGTAACATCTACCACCTGGCCGGGCTCATTCCCCAATACCAGGTCCAGCACCGCCCCTTCCCTAGTTGGACTGTCTACATATTGTTTTATGAAGCCCTCCTGGATGCTCCTTACAAACTCCGCCCCGTCTAAGCCCCTGGCACTCAGTGAGTCCCAGTCAATATTGGGGAAGTTGAAGTCTCCCATCACCACAACCCTGTTGTTTTTACTCTTTTCCAAAACCTGCCTACCTATCTGCTCCTCTATCTCCCGCTGGCTGTTGGGAGGCCTGTAGTATACCCCCAACATTGTGACTGCCCCCTTCTTATTCCTGATCTCTACCCATATAGACTCACTGCCCTCTGAGGTGTCCTCCCGCAGTACAGCTGTGATATTCTCCCGAACAAGTAGCGCAACTCCGCCTCCCCTTTTACATCCCCCTCTATCCCGCCTGAAACATCTAAACCCTGGAACGTTTAGCTGCTAATCCTGCCCTTCCCTCAACCAGGTCTCTGTAATGGCAACAACATCATAGTTCCAAGTACTAATCCAAGCTCGAAGTTCATCTGCCTTACCCGTAATGCTCCTTGCATTAAAACATATGCACTTCAGGCCACCAGACCCGCTGTGTTCAGCAACTTCTCCCTGTCTGCTCTGCCTCAGAGCCACACTGTCCCTATTCCCTAGTTCTCCCTCAATGCTCTCACCTTCTGACCTATTGCTCCCGTGCCCACCCCCCTTCCATACTAGTTTAAACCCTCCCGTGTGACACTAGCAGACTTCAAGCATCCTGCCTTTCTCTGTGGATGAGTTGTTGATTGTCTTAGCATGGGCCTCGAACACTGTTATCCCATCCAATTGCCTGCCCACGCCCTCTCCTCCCAGGCTGGCTAGATCTTTCTCTACTTTCTCAAGGATCAACTTCAATATTCCTTTCAGTTGTTCCATCTTTGCATTGAGCCCTTGTATGTCTAATTACTTTGCAATATGATTTCCTTTGTTAATTCCCATCAGCACATAATTGATTATGCCCTTCTTACCCTGTGTAGTTTGTCCTGCCTCAAAATCTAGTAACACCAGTGGCATTAGCAGTCTGCTTCATTGCAATCTTTCTGAACATACTAGACATATTTTTCCCTGTTCTGAACAATATCCCGGCGTCTCAACCTGCAAGAATTACAGCAGTGTCCGCATCTGCTGTCTTTCCCCGATGTGCCTGCAGCCACGCATTAAAATAAGTTCTATCATTGTTCCAGTATTTGGCTGCTGGAATATATATTCCATCAGTACAATTATATAAAACCCCAATTGTTCATGCAGCTTCAGCCTGTGTCCGTGGCGAAATCAGTGATGTTCCTGCGTTATTATATGCTTGTAGTTGTTCTGAGGACTCGGGAACCATCGCGAGTCCCCTTCAGCTGAAGAGGTCGCTGTCGTCCCATCCTTTTGAATGTTTAAACTGAACATTTAAGGAAAATGTCCTGGGCGTCACCAGGCGTGAGGTTTTATCCATATAAAACATCTCCTGTATGGGCCGAACGCTCTTGTTATACAAGTGTTTGTAGATCTCATATTTTAAAATATTTTCACATATATTTTCTCGGGGTTGTACGCCTGATTCTGTTACGCTTGAGACTGATTCTGACGTGCTTGTGTCTGTTTAGTTAGACCCCTTAATATGACCCAAATCATTTCACTAACTAACCCAAATTCCTGAAGATACTGTAAAGCTTGTTCGACTTGCAGTCACTTGTAATGGAAAACATAAATATCTATTCTACTTGGGAAAGAGTTGGTTAACCAATCTGCGTGTATCTGACAATTCAAAAAATAATGTTTGTAATTCCAGGTTAAAAATATTCTTCAGCTGATAACAAGCAATTGTCAATTGTCTGCTGGTTTGACATGGGGTCGAGTAAGGGTTCTTCACGAGACGTCATTTTGTCACCACCCTTCTTTTTTTTAAACGGGAAACATGATCATGGACTTATCTTATTTACCCATCCCTCATTTACACTTCTTTCTGCATTCTCAGAATTATCGTCAGAAGATGATTGTCAGAGGATACAACAGGCTATAAACTGGTTGGAGTCTTGTGTGGAGAAATGGCAGATGGAGTGTAATACGGACAAGTATGAGGTAATGCACTTTGGAAGGTCCAAAGCACGTAGGAATTACACAATAAATGGTAGAACTCTTGCGAGTACTGACAGGCTGACAGATCTGGGTGTGCATGTCGACCGATCACTGAAAATGGCAACGCATGTGGAGAAGCTGTTCGAGACGGTATGCTGGCCTTCATCTCTCGGGGCATTGAATATAAAAGTTGGCAAGTCATGTTGCAGCTATACAGGACCTGAATTAGGCCTCATTTGGGATATTGCGTTAGGTTCTGGTGGCAAGACTATCAGAAGGATGTAGATCCTTTGGAGAGTGTACGGAAGCGGCTCACTAGGATGTTGCCTGGTATGGAGGGCATTAGCTATGATGAGTGGTTAGATAAATTCGGTCTGTTCACAGTAGAACGACGGAGAGTTAAGAGGCGACCTGATAGAGGCCTACAAGATTAAGAGTTACATGGACAGGGTAGACAGCCAGTTGCACATTCCTAGCGCAGGAAAGTCAAGTGCTAGGGGACATAGACTTAAAGTGCGTGAGGAAAAGCTTGGAACAAATGTGCGAGGCTAGTTTTTTACACAATGGATATATGGAATGCGCTACCTGGAGAGCTGGTGGGAGAAGGTACGATCGAGACGTTTCAGTGGAATCTACATAAATATGTGAATAGGGTGGGAATGGACGGACACGGACTCCGTAAGTGCAGACAGTTTAGGCAGGTACCATGGTCGCCGCAGGTTTGTAGCGCCGTAGGGTCTGTTTCTGTGCTGTATTGTCCTTTGGTCTTGGCGGAAACCTCACCACTCAATAATGTTCAAATCCGGTTCAATCATCTTATCGATAAACTTTGATTCTAGCTGTGAAATGGCATATGGCGGACCATTTCTGTCACAACTCGCGCGCTACATTTTTACTTGCAATGACTGGGTGGGGCTTGAACCGTGAGGAATCTCCTCTCAGAGGCCCGCTTTTAGTCGAGCGTAATTTGCACCACACGTCTCTTGGCTAGTTGTCGGATCTCAAGTCAGTCACGTATTTTTCACATACCTCGGGCACTTTCAGAGAATACCCAACATCGTCTTCGTCCCTTAACGTGCTATGCACCACCTTTTGAGTGTTGACCAGACCCTGTTCACAGGTTCGGAATGCATCAAGCGCGCGAATAGCGTCCGATCTCCGGGATATGTTAATAATTATAATGACTCAAGTATCCGAATCACGCCGCCACACTGTTAGCGAGAGCGATTCTCGAAGAAATCACTCAACTCTCAAACTGGTGTTTGCATCAAACGGTTTGTTTCGCCGGCGGGGAGATGGTGTCTATGAAAGAATTGGACATCTGTCTGCGATCAAAGAAATCACCCATTCATATATAGTTTTCTAAATTGCTACGCAGCCCATTTCGACTGGACTTTGTCCAATAATATTGATGTCAGATGAGATACATTAGTTATGTATCAATAAAATGTGACATTACGTAAGGTGGCTTGGGACCCTACCAGTCCCTGACTTCATGAAGCAGTATCATGCTAACTGATAAAGTTATCTTCTCTGGCTGCATCTGGAGAACTTGGGCTGGCGAGGATTAGTGATGCTCCTTGTTCTGTGAAACTGTTATCGCTAGATGTTGGAAATACTCCGTGGAACCCTCCTGTCTGTTTCCCATTCAAAACCTTAATATCATTAGCTCCCTGACTATCTCTGCTCTCTGTAATTGTTAATGTTGTTTATACCAACTTCTCAGCTAATGCTTGTTCAGGAATGTGACTAGTTCAGTTAAAAGCATTTTGTGTGGTTGTATTGCTAACACAGATATCGGCCATTTTGTGTAACTTATTTTTAATTGGACGTCAATCCTTTGTGATATTAGTAATTCTTATGGCATAACGTCACACAAAAAAGTTAAACACTTTTGTCTAAAAACCTTCCTTCTAAACCCGACTTCAACATTCGTTTTATGAGCAACTAACTCATCTTGTCAATAAATAGACACAAGAACCATCGTGTTCCTCTAAACGTGAGCCCTGAGTTTCGTTTCCGGTTCATATTCACTCCACTCTTCACGGTAGAGCCTTCATTTACTGTGAGAATTTCCACAGGACCTCTTCATCGTCATCCACGCCACTGAATAATTCTCTTAACCTTATATCTGTTATAAACGTCGGCTGCACAAGAATCTTTAATTCATCTGCCCTGAGTTAGAAATACGATGCTATTTATTCTGGAGGCTAAACCATGAAAAAAAAAAGCAACGCTTTGATTTTATTTGATCTCGCTTCGCATCCTGTGTGATTTTTTTTCACGTGTAGCCTCACTCTTTCCTTCCCTTCAATGACATAGTATTAAAAAAAATGGAACACTCAAAACAACTAATCTATATTGTCAGACGCAATACATTATTTCTGTCATATAGTGCAGAGAAATTATCGCACGCAATTACAATCAATTCCAATGTTTGTTCAATTTCTCTACTGATCAGGAAAGCTAATATGATTGTGACGTTTATTGTGCGGGGGTGATTGAAACGATAAGGCGTGTATACCATAGCTCAACAGGACATTGTTGAGACAACGCCTGGAGAATCTTTAAATATGTTACATGCAGTCTATTGCCAGCAAGTTTCGGGTTGCGTCAAACGTTACGCTCCTATGTGTGTTTAGAAGAGGAGTACGTAATTTGATGGATGCTGAGGAGCATCGACAGGGTCGAAGTGGACTTTACCTTTCCATTGTCGGGGTGCCTAAAATTAGGTCCGCAGTTTACAATTAAGGGTAATTTTTTCATGGCAGTAATCAGAAGAATGTCGTTTTCTTCTTTCAGACGGCAGCTGGTCTCTGGAAGTATTTCCCACAATACGCCATGAAAATATAACATTTCAATATTTTAAGGTAGTGCCAATCGAGTTTAAATTAGCTTTTTTTTCATAAATGTAGAGTCCCCAACTCATGTTTTCCAATGAAGTGGCAATGTAGCGTGCCAATCCATCTACCCTGCACGGATTTGAGATGTGGGGATTAAACGCCCGTAAATATGGGAATAAAGAGCAAACTCTGCACGAACAGTGACCAAGAGCCGGGATCGAACATGGCATCTGTGCTAAACACTACGCCACCGTTCTCCCCAGAGTGTTAATTTACAAAATGTATGAAGCAATGTTGGGGTAAAGGTAAAATCACTCATATATGGTTGTCCAGATAACGTCGCTGGCTGGATTACTAGAGTCCGAATTCGGAGCATTATACGCACCCACTTTTCCTCCTCTCAACTGGTTACGCCTGGAATATGGTCATCTGTCCCTGCCGTACTGCGTTTCTTTGTTCACAACATAGATAGAGCGCACAACAATTGATATACTTCGTCAATGTGGGGTTGCAACCAGCGGCTGAAGCTGACCAGATCGTTGAGGTGAGGTGGGTGCGTGTCGGTGACTCTGTTAATTTTTGATGTGGCAAGAATATTTGCACGTTTACTTACACACTTCCATGATGCGGGGATGAAATGGTTCGTTGTTATCATGGGAAGTTGAGGACATGTTTTGTGTGTTTCTTTGCGAAATGGTTTCGAAATTAGTAATACTGGAAGAGAAAAGTGTTACAAAATTCGAAAAACGAGATGATTCCAGTGACAAATAAAGGCATAACTGAGACTGCTTTTCGGAAGAAGTAATCCGCCCGGCTTGCAACACTTCATTGGTTGCATTGTAGTGATTACTAACCATGAAAATTCTGTAACATTTTCAACAGCGTCATTATTATCCTTAATTGATCTGGAATGCATTGCATGTCCTGATCATGCTCCAGCACTGTTTGTAAAGCTAGCATGTCCACATCGGAAACGAATTGAGAACGACTGTCAACATCTCATCAAGCGTGCAATAAATCTTACTTCATATCACTATTAGCAATTATTCATCCTTCAATGGTACCATGTGCAAACCTATACCTTATGTTGCGACATCTTAGTCGATCTCTACAAAGCTCCATGTTATGCCTGGCCTCCATTCCGCCCCACTGCACTGTCAAACTATATAATTCAATACACTTGTATCCCTATTGTATTTTGCAGAATTGCAATGGGACTCGAAGCGTTAAATCAGTTTGTCTCTCAGCAGGTTCTGCCTGACATTTTGGGATCTCCATCTTTCGCTCAGCCTTGCTTACAGAGAGGTTTGATAGGTTTGATGCCAGAGATCAGGGCCTTTAGTTACCTGAGTAATCTGAGGTATTTGGATAAAATATTCCAAAAGAGGATGGTGAATCCAAGATATAAAATTTGGAGGATGAATGACGTCAATACAATGTGTCTGTAATGCTGATCAAAATGCAAATGTTATTTCTGACCATGGAAAAAACAAGAAATTTTCTGTTAAAAACAATACCCGAAGAAGCACAATTTTAACAAAATTTAAAAAAAACCTTGACAAGAAGTGGATGACCAGGTTTTCGGCATTTGGGGGATTTAAAGGTATGCTTTGAAAGCAGAGGAAGTGAGTGTAACAGAGGTTCAACTCGGAGTCTGTGGATGGAAAAACATGAAAAAGCCAGCATTTTGGAAAAGAACCCGGGCAAAGAATATTTTGCCGTAATGGCATCTGAATAGCTTGCATCAGCAATGTAATTGCATTCAAACAATTCTGTCCAAATCGCAGCATCAAGCGCAATGATTGTTGCCCTCAAACTAGTCTGTCATCAGATGCGGGTAACAAAGAACCACTTACAGGAGATATTTCGCATGAATAACTCTTTATCAATATATTAAGCACTTGAAATGCTCAGAACAGTTTTCTTTACATCTCGTAAATAACTTGGTAAAACACTCATCATTGTTGCAGTAAACTGCTGTTTCAACGGCCTTGTATTCTGTAAGTTCTGGAAGGTTACCTTTCACATTATATCTTACATATGTTTAACTGTTGGCTATCGACCTAATGATGTATTTTTTTTAAATTTACTGCACCCAGTTCATTTTTTTCCAATCAAGGGGCAATTCTGAGTGTTCAATACATCTACCCTGCACATCTTTGGGTTGTGGGGGCGAACGCAAGCAAACACGGGGAGAATGGCAAATTCCACATGGACATTGACCCAGAGCCGGGATGGAACCTGTGACCTCGGTTCCGTGAGGCAGCAGGTCTAACTCACGCCCTTCTGATGTCTTGAGATAAAAATGACTGGATGGATAACTTCAGCGGAATTTGATAGGCGATATGAACATTTCGCTAGCTTTACCACAATTAGATTAATCAATGTAAGTGGAAAAAGTCCAATTTGCATTAGAATTTGTTAAAGGGGGAAGTATATTCGTCTTTTATGTGCATCTTACACGGCGATACACACGCAGACGTGATTTTTGAAGCTCAACGGTTCTATCCATTGGACGATGACACAACTTCGAAGTCCGAAACATATTAGCCACTATCACTAACTTTTCCATGTAATTTTAAAGTATACATGTCTTTGCTTACTTAAATATATAGCGCATTTAATTGACTTGAATGCTACGGCCTCTATGTGTAATATGTTCGGGTTTTTGAATTTTTTGTAACGCTCCTCACTATAACAACAGACAGATAAACTATTCTCAATTTGGGAAATCTATCACTCTCTAGGGATGATTAATCTGTTGATAGGAAAGCAGATCAGAGCACATTCCACATCCTCAAAGTTATTATTTATTTTCTGCCTTTTGTGCATTTTAATAGTTAAAATTGACCAGTTGAGGTCATAATACAGTAAGGAACTACGGCACGTGCAGCAATGGTTAGCACTGGGATTAAGGCGCTGAGGTCCCGGGTTCGAACCCCAGCCCTGGGTCACTGCCCGTGTGGTGTTTCCACATTTTCCCCGTACCAGCGTGGGTTTCAACCCACAACACAAAGATGTACAGGTTAGGTCGATTGGCCACGGTAATTTGACCCTTAATTGGAAAAAATAATAATAATTGGGTACTTTAAATATATATATTTTTATTTACTGAGAAAAGTGAACACTGACTGGCTGAAAGCAATGTATCTCCCGATCATGATCTGTTCAACTTGTAATGACACATTCATTCATCAATGCCGTGCTCCGCTTTCGGACTTACAATCAATTGTTTCTGTTCATTAATTTGTATGTATAACCATGTTTACTTTTATTTCAACCGCAGACTTTCAAAAGATAAATGAGGGTGAGGTTGTTAGAAAATGGTTGTCTTTCGATTTGCATCGTGCTGTCCGTGTCGTGGTTGCAAAATGACAAGTCTGCCACCAGTTGTCAAAATGCTGCTCGAATGCAGATAAACCGTGCATGTCATGATGATGAGATAAACATTAGCGAAGTGCGGCGGCAACTGTTCACTTCCAAGTGCGGGACGATTCCTATAATCTATGATGTCCATTTATCTGGTTAATCTCATTTCGTTTACAAATGTGTGGTAAACGATCAAACAATCCATCACCATTATGTGCAAATAAATAGCAGATTTCGGTAAAATAACATTTCAGAATCCATTATGTTTTATTTTTATTCTGCCGTCAGAACCAATTAAGGCAAAAGAAGTTAACATTGACTGATTGATTGATTGATCGATTGATTGTCACCTGTACCGAAATACAGTGAAAAGTATTTGTCTTCGGCCAATGAAATGTACACAGTACGTACACGGTCGACAAATAAATTAGTAAATAGTTACAGTGAAAGCGAAAAAATACGCAGTAAATCGACAAGCATATGATTATTTACAGTATGGAACAAGGACAAAATAACAAAGCAAATGTGCGACAAAACGGGAAGCATAGAGCGTCGTGAATAGTGTTTTATAGGACACAGAGCAGTCCGAGGGAGAATCGTCGAGGAATCTGTTAACTGTGGTGGTGAAGCTATTCCTAAGCCTCGATGAACGGGTCTTCAGACCTCTGTATCTTCTGCCTGATGGAAGGGTCTGGAAGAAGGGAAAGCCTGGGTGTGAAATGTACCTGACAATGCTGTCTGCCTTCCTGAGGCACTGGGATGTGTAGGCAGAATCAGACGGAGGTAGAACGTTTCTGTAATGCGCTGTGCTGAGTTCACCACACTCTGCTGTTTCTTGCGATCGTGGGCCGAGAAGTTACAACACCAAGCTGTGATGCAGCTGGATAGGATGCTCTATATGACACATCTGTAGAGGTTTATAAAAGTCCATGCAGACATGACGAATTTCTGCACTACCGTAGGATTATGAAAAATGTCATATTTCGATCTTCAACTTTCGGATATGGAATTGTTAAAACGCAAACGCTTTGCTACACATTGAGAAAATGCGGGTCAAAATGACGTAAGTTGAGCACATCATTATGTCTAGATGAACAGTTGTGATGCACGCCTTGATTTTGTTCTTCCATAACGTGCAGCCTCGTGAATGCGACACAGTGTTCTCAGCTACAGACCGTACTTTGAAGCAGGGAGCTCACGTTTTGCATTCAGAGCACCTCATCCGTTCATACATAACGTTGGTCTGGTCCATGGAGGTTACCGTTGATCAGAAACTGAACTGGGCAAGCCACAATAATACTGTGGCGACCAGGGTCAGTCAAAGAATAGGAATACTATGGCGAGTAACTCACCTACTGACCCCCAAAAGCCTGTCAACTATCGACAAGACACAAGTAGACCCCACCGTATCGGATACATGCACGCCGGTTCGTGAAGTTGCATCAAAATAGCGAGGCTGAGATGCTTGTGATTTCTGAATTGCATTGAGAATGATATTGTGAAATTGGAAGAGGTAGCAGCCTATTAATATAAGGTTCGCAATATATTATCTATTTGAAAGTGCATTCTTTCAGTAGATGTGTGCGTTGCTGGCTACTCCAAAAGGAATTGTACAACTGTAGTTACAGATGATCAGCTGGTGCTGAGCAGTCGCATTGAAATGAAGCAATCTTTGAAATGTAGCTATACCCCAGTGGTGTGAGGGAGGTAGTTTGGAGTTTTCCAAACAGATACATTAAAGGATCCGCGCTATCATTTTGCAAGTTACAGGATTAATGTCCAAGGTGGGAACATCCTGGTGCTGGACGTCTTTCCAAATATATGCTGCCCTGGTCCGTCTCTGCTGCAGCTGTCTTGGGATGAATGCAGCTGCCAGAGGAGCAATTGTAATATTAAGTAGTGCAATGTTTTAATGGTACACTTAGCTCAAAATTGGTTTCGTGATCGAGGTATTGCCTACTTGGGGAACTTATGAATCGAGTTGATTTCTTGTCCATTGTGTAAATCTTCTACAAAAGTGTTGAAACTGCACATAGTTCACGTTTCAGTTAATTGAGTGATGATTTAAGTTATCCTACAAATAAATAGATAGGTATCGCAAATACAAGGAAATCACTGACAAGCTATTCATTTTCGATGTTCCGTTTCGGAATTCTGCGGCTGCTTTTCATTTTGCGCACTTATTTAGTCCTGTTTCATGCCGTCAGATCTTGGCAAATCTGAGTAAGATTGTTACTCACGTTATTTCGCAATAACTATCAATATCATAGATCGATTATCATAGAAGTTACAGTGCAGAAGGAGGCCATTCTGCCCATCGAGTCGGCACCGGCTCTTGGAAAGAGCGCCCTACCCAAGGTCAACACCTATCCCCATAACCCAGTAACCCCACCCAACACGAAGGACAATTTTTTTTTATAAGTAACGTGCATCTGCCGACCTGCACATCACCTCTGACCTACACGCACAAACAGACACAAAAACAGCTTCTTCCCTGCTGTTACCAGACTCCTAAACGACCCTCTTATGGACTGACCTCATTAACACTACACCCCGTATGCTTTATCCCATGTCGGTGCTTATGTAGTTACATTGTATACCTTGTGTTGCCCTATTATGTATTTTCTTTTAATCCCTTTTCATAGATTATGACACAACGTTATCCGTGTGGCTATTTCTGCTCCTCGACTTGGCTGATGACAGATTGTCTGTCTACCTGAGCTCAGCTGTGCCTGGCACCTGATGACACATGGTAGAGCTATCCTGGATCTCAACTGTTCAGGCATAAAAACATGTATTACATAAATTCGTTCGTGACCCCGGCCTGTAATTTTGTGCCGCAATACCTTGGATTTTTGATAGATAACACGTATATTATGCTTCTTGTCAGGATTTTCTCAGTATTCTATAATCTATACGGAAATATCAAAACATTTGTGGTTTTCTGGAGCAGCACTTAAATCTCAGAAATAAGACATAATTATTGAATCATCTGCTGAACTATCTGAGACAGAGCCTACCCCAATGGACAGTTAAATTGTCTTGCATATAATACGTTTCAAATTTTTGCTGCAATACCATGTTTCATTTTGTACGTGATTATTTCGGACATATTTGCCAGCCTACTAATCGGGATGTTAATTCCTCTAGAGTACACGTCCCCGTTACAATTTCCGAACTGCAAATGTCGGCAAGATAGCTGCCTCGACTGCTGTAGATATTGAAATAAAGTGAGGATGCAGTGTTTATTTTTATTTCTTTACAAAATTAAATTAAGGAATGAGCTTAAGGTGACCACTGCAATTTTTCAGCATGTTGAAGGATTAGATAAAGGGAAAAACATTCTGTTTGATTACCGGAGTGCAATTTGTTATCACCAAATCGTAGAATCATATTGTTTAGAGTGCAGAATGAGGCCAGAATGAGTCTACACCAGCCCTTGGAAACAACATACGACTTAAGCCCACGCCTCCAGTTATCCCCATAACCCATTACAGCCGCCTACGTGCATCATAATCACATGGAATACAATTTTATGGCCAGGAGGTGATATGCATGTGCAGGGACCTATTAGAACATAAGAACATAAGAACTAGGAACAGGAGTAGGCCATATGGCCGCTCGAGCCTGCTCCGCCATTTAATGAGATCATGGCTGGTCTTTGTGGACTCAGCTCCACTCTCCGGCCCGTACACCATATCCCCGAATCCCTTTATTCTTTAGAAAGGCATCTATCTTTTTCTTAAAAACGTTTAAAGAAGGAGCCTCAACTGCTTCACTGGGCAAGGAATTCCAGAGATTCACAACCCTTTGGGTGAAGAAGTTCCTCCTACACTCCGTCCTAAATTTACCTCCCCTTATTTTGAGGCTATGCCCCCTAGTTCTGCTTTCCCCGACCAGTGGAAACAACCTGCCCGCATCTATCCTATCTATTCCCTTCATAATTTTATACGTCTCAATAAGATCCCCCCCCCCCCCGCATCCTTCTAAACTCCAATGAGTACAGTCCCAGTCTACTGAACCTCTCGTCATAATCTAATCCCCTCAAATCTGGGATCAACTTGGTGAATCTCCTCTGCACTCACTCCAGTGCCAATATGTCCTTTCTCAGGTAAGGAGACCAAAACTGAACACAATACTCCAGATGCGGCCTCACCAACACCCTATACAATTGCAGCATAACCTCACTAGTCTTGAACTCCATCCTTCTAGCAATGAAAGACAAAACTCGATTAGCCTTCTTAATCACCTGTTGCACCTGCACACTAACTTTTTGCGACTCGTGCACCAGCACACCCAGGTCCCTCTGCACAGCAGCATGTTTTAACATCTTACCGTTGAAATAATAATCCATTCTGCTGTTATTCCTCCCAAACTGGATAGCCTCACACTTGGCAACATTGAATTCCATCTGCCAGACCCTAGCCCATTCACCTAACCTATCCAAATCCTTCTGCAGGCTTCCGGTATCCTCTGCCCTTTTTGCTTTACCACTCATCTTAGTGTCGTCTGCAAACTTTGACACATTGCACTTGATTCCCCAACTCCAAATCGTCTGTGTAAATTGTGAACAACTGCGAGCCCAACACTGATCCTTGAGGGACCCCACTAGTTACAGGTTGCCAACCAGAGAAACACCCATGTATCCCCACTCTCTGCTTTCTGTTAGTTAACCAATCCTTTACCCATGCTACCACTTTACCCTTAATGCCATGCATCTTTAGTTTATGCAGCAACCTTTTGTGTGGCACCTTGTCAAATGCTTTCTGGAAATCCAGAGAAACCACATCCATTGGCTGCCCGTTATCTACTGCACTGGTAACGTCCTCAAAAATTCGACCAAATTAGTCAGACATGACCTACCCTTTGTGAACCCATGCTGCGTCTGCCAATGGGACAATTTCCCTCCAGGTGCCCCGCTATTTCCTCCTTAATGATAGATTCCAGCATTTTCCCTACAACCGAAGCTAAGCTTACCGGCCTATAATTACCCGCTTTCTGCCGACTTCCTTTTTTAAACAGTGGTGTCACGTTTGCTACTTTCCAATCCTCTGGGACCACCCCAGAGTCTAGTGAATTTTGATAAATTATCACTAGTGCGTTTACAATTTCCCTAGCCATCTCTTTTAACACTCTGGGATGCATCCCATCAGGGCCAGGAGACTTGTCTACCTTTAGCCCCATTAGCTTGCCCAATACTGCCTCCTTAGTGATTACAATCATCTCAAGGTCCTCACCTATCATATCCTTATTTCCATCAGTCACTGGCATGTTATTTGTGTCCTCGACTGTGAAAACTGTCCCAAGAAACCTGTTCAGCTCCTCAGCCATTTCCCCGTCCCCTATTATTAAATCTCCCTTTTCATCTTCCGAAGGACCAATATTTACCTTAGCCACTCTTTTTTGTCTTATATATTTGTAGAAGCTTTTACAATCTGCTTTTATGTTCTGAGCCAGTTTACTTTCATAGTCTACCTTACTCTTCTTCATGGCTTTTTAGTAGCTTTCTGTTGTCCCCGAAAGACTTCCCAGTCATCTCGTCTCCCACTATTTTTTGCCACTTTGTATGCTTTTTCCTTCAATTTGGTACTCTCCCTCACCTCCTTAGATATCCACGGTCGATTTTTCCCCTTTCTACCGTCTTTCTTTTTTGTCGGTGTGAACCTTTTCTGAACACTGTAAAAGATCGCTCAGAAGGTTCTCCACTGTACCTCAACTGCTTCACCATGAAGTCTTTGCTCCCAGTCTACCTTAGCTAGTTCTTCTCTCATCCCATTGTAATCGCCTTTGTTTAAGCACAAAACACTAGTGTTTGATTATACCTTGTCATCCTCCAACTGTATTTTAAATTCCACCATATTGTGGTCGCTCCTTCCAAGACGATCCCGAACTATGCGATCATTAATCAATCCTGCCTCAATACACAGGACCAGATCTAGGACCGTTTGTTCCCTTGTAGTTTACATTACATACTGTTCCAGGAAATTATCCTGGGCACATTCTATAAACTCCTCCTCAAGGCTGCCTTTACCAACCTGGTTCAATCGACCGATGTGCAGATTAAAATCTCCCATGATAACCGCTGTACCATTTCTACATGCATCCGTTATTTCTTTGCTCATTTCCTGCCCTACCATCCTGTTACTATTTGGTGGCCTATAGACTACTCCTATCTGTGACCTTTTCGCCTGAATATTCCAGGTTTCCACCCAAATTGATTCAACCTTGTCCTCCATAGCACCAATATCATCCCTTACTATTGCCCGGATGCCATCCTTAAACAACAAAGCTACACCACCACCCTTACCGTCCAATCTATCCTTTCGTATACTCTGATACCCTTGGATATTTAACTCCCAGTCGTGACCATTTTTTAACCATGTTTCAGTAATGGCCACTAAATCATAGTCATTCACGATGACTTGCGCCATCAACTCATTGACCTTATTACGCATACCACGAGCATTCAGGTAAAGTACACTTATGCTGTTTTTTATGTCTTTGTTATGAATCCTATCACCTTGATCAGTAGCTTTTCGCAATTTATTTTTCCTCTTACCCTTTCTCTTAATTTTCCTTGTCTTTGAACCCATATCTCTACATAATAACCTGTCACGTAACCTGCTGCCTTGATCTCCATTAACCATTACACTTCCCTTCCCCCCCCCCCCCCCCAACTTGCTAGTTTAAAGTCCTTGTGACCAACCTATTTATCCTATTCGCTAGAACACTGGCCCCAGAATGGTTCAGGTGAAGACCGTCCCAACGGTAAAGGTCCCTCCTGCCCCAGTACTGATGCCAATGCCCCATGAAATGGAATCCCTCTTTCCCGCACCACTCCTTTAGCCACGTGTTAACTTCTCTAATTTTATTAACCCTATGCCAATTGGCACGTGGATCGGGTAGTAATCCAGAGATTATAACCCTGGAGGACCTGCTCTTTAATTTAGTCCCTAGTGTTTGATAATCCCCAAACAGGTCCTCTTTCCAAGTCTTACCTATGTTGTTCGTCCCAACATGGACCACAACAACTGAATCCTCCCCCTCCCTTTCCAGAATCCTTTCAAGCCGATAAGAGATGTCCCTCACCCTGTCACCGGGCAGGCAACATACCATGCGGGACTCTCGATCTGGCTCACACAGGATGCCATCAATCCCCCTAATTATAGAATCCCCTACAACTACCACTTGTCTTTTTGCTCCCTCCTCTTGAATGGCTTCCTGTACCACGGTGCAGTGGTCAGTCAACGCATCCTCCCTACAGCCCTCTTCCTCACCCACACAGGGATCAAGTACCTCATACCTGTTGGACAAGATCAAGGGCTGAGGCTCCTCAACTCCTAAACTCAGGATCCCCCTACCTGCCTCCCTTGCAGTCACACCACTCTGTCCCTGACCACTGTCCGAATTAACATAACTTATTCTACCGGGTGTGACTGCCTCCTGAAATAAAGCATCCAGGTAATGTTCCCCCTCCCTGATGTGCCGCAGTGTCTGCAGCTCGGTCTCCAGCTCATCAATTCTGAGCCGAAATTCCTCGAGCAGCCAACACTTGCTGCAGATGTGGCCACTGCCGGCCTCAATGGGATCCACCAGTTCCATCATCATACAGCAACAGTACATCACCTGTCCAGCCATATTCAACTAGTTAATTAATTTAAATATTTTTTTAAATAATTTCTTTATATAACCTCAAGGATAAACCCGAACACCATCAAAAACACAGCCCTCTCTCGCCACTCACCCGAACTCAGCCTCTCAACTAAACTCAGATGCACTCTGTTCCAATCAGCACTAAGTCACTCACCTAAACTCAGATGCACTCTGTTCCAATCAGCACTCAGTCACTCACCTAAACTCAGATGCACTCTGTTTCAATCAGCACTCCGTCACTCACCTAAACTCAGACGCACTCTGTTCCAATCAGCACTCCGTGACTAAAGGCACTCATGCCACACCTTATGTGCACTCACCTCTCCCAGCACTATCCCGGCTCTCTCCTCCCGCGCTTTTTAAATCTCCCGGCTCTTTCCTCCGGCTCTGTTTTCGCTGTCCCGGCTCTTTCTGCTCTCGCGCTGTTCGCAATATATCGCTGTAAGCAATAAAAAACAAATGGTTAAATCGAGACAAAATAACCCTTGTACAAGAAGAGATCATCGAGATGACGCAGCACAGAGATAATTGGCTTCTGGGCCAATTTGGACAGCAGTTTCCAAAAAATTGTATTTGCTACCTGGCAAAGTTTGTAAACACCCTTCTTGTTCAACAATAGTATTGGAGAATGGATCTCCTAAGACTGTTCTTATTGGGATCTGCATCGATGACGTATTGTAAATCAGTAATATCTGCTGTTCTTTTGCAGATCAGTGCGAATCCTAACCGAATTAAAGTACATGCATGAGACCTGCTTCTAAATAATTCTACCTTCATAAAACTTCCTGTTTAATCGCAACCGCGTTGTTTCCAGGGAAGTTTGGTGTTGCACACATTGATTCTTGCCAGTGCTGATTAGGTGTTGATTGTGCTTTGTCAACTCAGATGTTTAGCACCGTGACACGTTTTAACAATTAAACGACATAATTTAAATGAATTCGGTTAAATTCATCGGAGCTGATATTACTTTGTCACATTTTCGGGAAATATCAACAGACATAGAAAACAGATTGCAACGTTGGAAAGTATCAGGCAAATTAGGCAACACATTCCATGCAAAAGATCAATTCTTCTTTCTGGTACGTCGTCCGTCCCACCTTTGCACTGTGATCAGCCAAGTTGCAGTGTCTAAAGCGGTTGTTCATTTCTCCATCAGAGCTTTTAAAGTGTCAAAAAGGTCAGCATCGACACAATTTCGTTGAATTTCCATGTCACTTGCAAAAGTGATCGCTGATACAATTTGCATCGAATCGAACTGTTTGTTATGATGCTAACTCCAAAACCTGTACTCTGTGAATTTACATTTTCCAGTCTTTATTATCTTCATGCTTTACGGAATGTGAGCTGCGCTGGCGAGGCCAGAAATTGTTGCCCATCCGTAATTACTGTTGAAAAGGTGCTTTCTTGAAACGCTGCAGTCCATATTTGGTGATTGACCTTCCAATGCAGCTACTATTATTTCTCTAAGGCATCACAAAAACGGCAGCAAAGTGTTTATTTAAACTGTTACATAACTTTTATGACTCAGGTTTACGTCCCACTCCAGAGGGCTTGGCCATGTTCACGCTTTGCCTAATGAGCTTGAAAGGCAACTCTCCACGGACAGCACTTGCTCCTGGGTTATCTTTGGTGAACTCTAAGCAGTACTGTAACACATACCGCTTAAGTAAAACCATCCTTCAAACTCCAGACGTTATTTGAGCATATCCGTAAGATTGCGAGAGAACCTGATCTCAATGTTCTGTAACACAATTATTGTTTCATCCGTGAAATGCCCAGATGTAAGTCGTCATTCTTTCTTCTCCCAGAAAAGCAATGTTTGCACAGACAAGAGTATTGATACCTCTACCATCATGCTTCAAGATCCAATGTCATTGTCCTCTTTCATACGATGCCTCTCGGCTCAATGTTTGCCTTTCTTCTCATGTCCATCAATATTTTGTGGAATCACCCAATGTGACATTCGGGAGGGTGTTCCAGGATTTTTGACGCTGCGAACCAGAAGAAATGGCAATGCATTTCCATTATCCACTTGGCTTTCCACATCTCGATAGTGTTCACGCCCTGCTGCGTTTGCACATGGACTGCTTTATTCTGTAAAGAATTGGGAATGGTGATGCAGATCGTGCAATCATCAGTGAACATTCCCACTTTTTACCTTATGACGGAAGCAAGATAATTGATGCAGCTGCTGAAGATGGCTAGTCCCAGGACACGCCCCTGTAGAGCTTTTACGATGATGAATCGGTACCGAGATGACTATGCTGCAACCACGTCAACTATCTTAATTTGTGTTAGAGTTCACTAACCAGTGGATGACTTTAGCTGGGAATCCCATTGGATCCAGTTTTGCTGACGGTCCTTAATGCCATGGTCGATGGAATGCTGCTCCGATCTCAAAGACAGTCACTGTGGAGTTGAGCTCGTTTGTCCATGTTTGAACCCAGGATGTAATTTGATCAGGAGCTCAGCCGTTTTGGTGGAACACAAAGTGAATGGCTGCGTGCAGATTATTTTTAAGTAAATGGTCGTTGAATGTCGTGTTGATAAGCATTCCCGTCACTTTACTGATGATTGAGAGTAGATTGATGAGGCCTGAATTGGCTGGGGTGGATATGTCCAGGTTCAAGTGCAAACCTGGTCAATTTTGCACATTGCGGGGCAGATGTTGTAGCTCAGAACCGCTAGGCAGCCGGGTTCACTCCAGGCCTGGGGATACTGTCCTGTATAGAGGTTGAACTTTCTCCCCATGTCTGCTTGCGTTTCCTGCGGGTGCTCCGGTTTTCTCCAGCAATGAAAGCTGTACAGGTGAAGTGGTTTTGCAATGATAAAATACACCCTTTTTTCCATGGATTTGCACGTTAGGTGGGGCTAGAGGGATGGCACGGGCCGTGTTCTGTGCTGTTGGGGAGGGTCGAAATGAGTCTATCTACAATTTAGGGATTATATGGTTCCATGCAACATAGGTTCCCTGCATATTTCACAGCTCTGTTAGTATGGTATTGCTGAACAATGTTAGCAAGAGTGCACGACCAAATACATCGCTAAAGTTGTGAATTACATGATAGTTTTCTGGGAGTAGATAAGGGAATGCTTTTGAAAGAATACAATATTCATGCAATCAGATGTTATACGATGATTGATGCCAATCGACACTATGCTGTGCAGCGCGAAGTAACGATGATGCAATGAGGAATTTAGTCCCAGTTATGGAAAACACTTGACAAGATGTCGGGGAGTACTCATGTGAGATGCTACCACAAATTGAACAGATGTTTCTAATGGAAAACAACAGATGAAATATATAACAAATGGTCTCTTCTGACGGTACTTAATGAATGAGAAAGCACCCCCACCGTCCATTATTCACGGGAACAGATTTTGGAATGAGGTCCGAGCTGAAGGGCCAAATATGTGCAGGATCGGTGAACTGACCACACTAAATTGTCCCGCCGTGTTGTAAAGGTTAATTCGTGTTACTGTATAGGGCAGGGGTGGAGTCCTGGAATGATTGTGATTTTGGATGGCGGGCGCAACGTCGACGGGCAGAATAGCTTCCTTCTTTACTGTCGGAATTCTTTGTATTGATGGAGCTGAATGAGTCCCATCCCCACATTGCTCATGCGACTAATCATTTAACTCTAAGTAGCAGCATGCGCAGCAGACACATTTATCGACATTTTCTAGCTAAATAATTGCAGGAATCTGGAGTACTTGGTAGAATATGTCCTGCAATTTAAGATGGTAACAGTGATCGGACACATGCGCAATTTAAATTGTCAAGGTCCGCAAGTTGAGCTTCTGCAGCGCGATCCCAAGTGATAAACGGGCCTTGAGGCCCTCAGGATGGGGACGCACATTATTGTTCCAAATCTTCTGCAGCTATAATCTCGAGAAATAGCTCTAAACACAAGTCAACGTTGAACCTGGCAGATGGGAACGACATACTTTAATTTCTTGATTCGTCCTTTCCCATTTTGAAGTGACAATTTTTGTCTCCGCGGCAGTTTGTAACGTCCTCAATGTGATTAGTTTGCTGTTACATGGAGGTGATAATTCTGCTGATCAAAATCAAAGTACGGTTTGCAAATTGTGTCCCATTTCGAAGGTGGCAGAAACTCGTGCTTCTTCACTCAGGCAATGCTATTTCGAAATTGCTACCCCCTTCCAATAGAGGCAAACGCATTTAATTCAATTTCCGTCTGCAGAGTGGGAAATGCGACTCGCAGCGACCTGCAGGCATCGTCATTTGTAGGTATTGTGGAAAGGGGGCTGCCGGAAATAAAACACAGACCCGTTGCACACAGTCTCAAGCGGGTCTGAAAAGATAAATATCTCGAGTTAGTATTGACAATACAAAACTGAGACAAATATTTCCTGGTGACGGAAGGATGAATTGTGAACCTTGGCACCATTCAGACGATGTGTGTCCATACATTTCCACTTACATTATCTTTCACCATGCTGCGTCCCTCAGCTCCCCAGAAATTGCAAGAAAATCTTCCATCAACCGTACGCCACCTACAACCACCGCACATTAGTTCAGCTCTGCTGCAAGCTCAATGCAACAGCAAAACCGTCATAGCTACAAATTGCAAGTACAACCTGGCATGTTCACATTCCAACACATTAACAAACCGTCTGCTGCATCTGACTTCTGCATCTTCGTAAATGCTAAATCTAACAGTTAATTCGGTTCGGTTTTCTTGCTCTCATACGAAGTTGGTTATTTTACTGAAAGATCATCCATGAATGCACCCCTGTTTCCCATGTGTAAAAGGAGCTGTCGCTGATATGTGAAAATATATGTGAAAAAATATATGAAGACTTTCGGAGAATGAATGAGAAAAGTTTCCACTTGGAAACGGGAAGACATTGTTCGGAACTTCATTATGGATGATACATTAAATGTTGTGGATGTTTTCAAGTTAATGGGTGGCAGCTGAGAAGCGGTCCTTTGATCCAGTAATGCAGAGGCTTCCCTCATGCACTACTCCTTTTCTATTAAATTTTAGTGGACCCGATTATTTTTTTTCCAATTAATGTGCAATTTAGCCTGCACATATTTAAGTTGTGGGGGTGAAACCCACGCAGACAGGGGGAGAATGTGCAACCTCCACACGGGCAGTTACCCAGAGCCGGGAACGAACCTGGGACCACGGCGCCGTGAGGCAACAGGGCTAACCCACTGCGCAACCGTGCTTCCCTCCTCCTGCACAACTCTGAAGATAATATTCATGTGGCCTATTCTTACATTACTGTACTCGCTAACACGCGGCATCGGGTGTCATCCACAGATTCGAGGATTGACGTCATGATTTTTGACCGGCTTCCCAGCAAACTCGTCATTCATTTTATCTTTACCGTTGATAACAACGTGCACAAAACCGTTATCACCCTGGCTCCATGGGGTAAACACAGCTTAGACACGGACATAGAATGTACAGTGCAGAAGGGGGCCATTCGGACAATCGAGTGTGCACCAATCCTTGGAAAGGACACCACATACCTCCACCCGACACCGTACGCCAGTAACCCCACCTCACCTTTTTGGACACTGAGGCCAATTTAGCGTAACTAATCCACCTACCCTGCACATCTTTGGACTGTGGCAGGAAACCGGATGAAACCCAAGAAGACAGGGAAGTTCATGCAGAGTCCGCACAGATAGTGGTTCAAGCCGGGAATCGAACCTGGGACCTGGAGATGTGAAGCAACTGCACTAACCACTATGCTTCGTGCTGCCCACTTCCTGTAGTTCCATTCACGGTCAGAGAAACGTCTATTTGTTCAACTAACTTATGAATCTCCAATCTTTATCGGTCTTCCCTTCTCCTTCCAGCGCAACTGTAGAAATAAACGGCTTGTGGAGCCAGAAACTGGTTTCTTGCTGCACTCTCTTATGCTTTCAATATGTAAAACTGATATGAGAACATAGAACAAACAGTACAGAAAGAGGCTATTCGGCCCATCGAGTCTGCACCGACCCACCTAAACCCTCACTTCCACGCTATCGCCGTAACCCAATAACCCCATCTAAACTTTTTGGTCAGGAAGGGCAATTTACCGTGGCCAATCCACCTAACCGGAGCAAATAGAGGAAAACCACGCAGACACGGGGAGGACATGCAGAATGAGCTCAGACAGTTACCCAGCGGCGAATCGCACCTGGGACCGAGGCGCTGTGAATCCGCAGTGCTAGCCACGTGTGCCTCTGTGCTGCACACAAATGCGAGCGCGACCACAGGGGACTCATGCAAGACCTGACTATTTTGCTTTCACTGCCGAGTTGTAATTATTCTTCCCATTGGTCCCTTGAGCGCCGGTGTTAGTATCTTTTTAAACGTGCTTTCCACGTAACTCCCAGCCTGGCGGATGCACCACCGTGTCCCCAACCGCCGCTGATGTCGTGAAAGCTTGAGTTCAGATTTCTTATTGAGGAATCAGCATGCAGGGAATCAGAATGCCACTTGTCCCAAGACATCCCACAGTTCACACATTTTTCTCACCTGCCATGTCTTAAAGTTAAAGGTATTGCCAACATTCCAAATTATTAGGCTTCATAGCTACTTCTCTGACTTCTACTTAGTCTTTCTGTTTCATTTCTATGTCATGCGACTTATGCTTGTCTTTGTAATTTTCTTTACTTTTGCTGGCTCCCTTGCGCTTCTCAGTTATGTTTTGAATTGGAACTTCTAGTTGTAGCCAATTTACACACTACGTCACTGAGATGCTGACTTAAGGAAACCTTCTCAGACAACTTCCCTGCCATGCTGATGGCAAGGCACTGATCTCCGATTTCAAATTGCGTTGCATCACGAAAGATATCGGAACTCGCAGTGTCACCTGATATCGGATTCCACACTCATTATTGCACGTGCCTGCGATGTTGTTGCTGTCGTAGAGGTACCTAAAATCAGGGTCTGCACTCACTACCTATAGTCAGGGTCTGCATTCACTGGACCGAGCTGATAATATTCCTTCTGTCTGTCTATCATGCACGAAGCATGCTACGCTTTGTTGTGTTAAGTCTGCTGTGATTTTTACGGAGAATGCTGAAAATTTCGAATGTGAGTACATCGTTTTACTTCTCAGTGGATGACTTGAAATTCGCAAAGGAAGGTAATTCATTCCAATCCGTATGTGTAAACACGGGAGGTAGATTGTCTGCTACGAGATACACAGCAACAATATGAACGGAGCTCTATGTACCACCCTTTCAATTTTTTGTAATGAAAAATCTATAAGTGACCAAATGTGCTATTATAATTTATAAAAGCACTAGGTTGAAGAATAATCCAACTCGTCACCTGAAAATGAATCGGATAAATGTTCATGTATTTTCTTGAAATTAAAGTGTTTTTCATATTCAGCCAATTTGGTAGCTTTGACAGACATAAACCATTCACGATGAAATGATTGTTGAGAGGTGATTGGCAAAAACCCATAATCACTGAGCAAGTGGGAGGCATTTGAAAGCTCAACATGTAATCAATTACAACGTCTTTCATCTGAAGCCCCATAAAAATAGAATGATACCAAATTAAGTTCAGGCTTCCCAAACGAATTCTAAACAACAAATAACGGCATTAGGTACAACATTAATCAAATGCAGCTGCGCAATAATATGATGTTCTCATTGTATACACACACACAGACACATATATATTATGTGTGTATGTGTGTGTGCATATATGCATGTACGCATAATTATGTGCATATTTTATGCATAATTATATATATATGTTGCACATGTAGATATGTAAATGTCGCTTCAGTTCGACAGCACAAAAGACTGCTATTCTCTTTGAGAGCAGCTGAGGTTTGTTGACTTCGCCTGAATGTCATCAAATCTCGCAGAAGGTTCGAGAAACCGAGAGCTTCATGAATAACAGTACCGTGGAATTGGTTCTGCGCTCTTGATGTTGCTCCATATCATAAACCAGCCGTCCAGCCAACTGAACTTAGCTGTAGGGAAAGCTGACAGAGTTGTTCTGGAACTGTACATGCGTTGTCTAGTTAAATGCTGAAGATCCTCTTCCACTTCCACCGTGAGTCAGGTCGCAAAGCTGAAACACAGGGACCGTTCGCTGGTGCACGACCTTGCTTTGTGCGACCAATCCTTCTGTGTTGCAGACTTGCGACCCACGTCACAGCACACCTTTGGTTTGAACTGTTTCCCATTAAACAACCAGCTTCGCTAATGTCATGTGAGCCCGAACATCCGTTTTGTACTGCCCCTTATCCGCATTTGTCAACATTCGAGATGCAAAACTGATAGGAATTTCGGAACCTTCGTCGATCAAATGTGAAAGAATTGACCCCACAACAAAGAACGTGCCATCGAACGGCAGGATACACTTCCTCACTGGATCAAAATAGAATCGGAGGTTAGTCCATTACAGCAAAGTATAATCAGATGACCCCTCCTGTGCAGAAGGAGGGCATTCGGCACTTCGAAAGTGCACCCAACCTTTGAAAGAACAACGTGCCGCACGCCGGCAAACTAACCGGGACAGCACCGAAACATTGGGACACTGAGGGGAAATTTAGCATGGCCAATCCACCGAAACTGCTCATCGTTGGCATGTAAGAGGAAACCTACGCAGAAAGAGGGAGAGGTGCAAACTACACATAGTCAATCACCGAGGTTGGATTTAACCCTGCGTCGCTGGTGCGGCGAGGAAGCAATACTTACCACTGCGTCACGCCACCGTCCATCGGCAGCCCAGTCACATCCTGCAAAACGGTATTCAGTGTCGACCTGTAGTACGGTTTATTTTATTTGACCAGACGTAGGTACAGTTGGGCCAGCACTGTAGGCAGGTCTGACAAAATATTTGCAATATAGTTTACCAAGTCGACACATGACCGGAGCTCTGTCACCGCCTGGAGCTCCGCAGCATCCCGAATGGCTTGGATTTTCCCCGCTGCAGTTTCTGAGCCTTGTGGAGTCATTCTGTGGCCTCGATATTCTGCACTTCGAAAATATAGTTAATTCTCTTCAGGTGCAATCAAACTCGAAGAAAAAACATTGTAAACTTAATCCCGCTGACTGAGATCACCATTCTTTCTTTCTCTGTGAATGCAATCTCATCGAAATAGACTGCAAAGTCGGGAATATATATATAAGCTTTTGAAAATTCGCGGAATTAGACCATATGACAAAAAGAAACAATTGTACTTAGACATACTGTTATGCATGTTGATCTTCACGTTTTGCTTCGTATCTTCTTCCAACAACAGTACCTGCGATGCCTGGCATGGACCCAGTTTTGAACAAGTCTTGTATCCTGAAAAGTTTGCAAAGGAATCGTTCACCTTCGATCAAGGTTAAGTATCTAACTCGGTGACCTGATTACTGTTCAGTTTCTAGATACCACAAGGATACTGATGAAAGGTGCAGCCCGACTATAAAACTGCATCGGCACAATGATTCAAAGCATTTGCCGCTGTTCCAAGTGCTTTTGCACATTCATTTTCTGGAATTCGCGATTGCCCCTGGTTTCAAGGATGACGATTAAGCTGAGGATTGACGCACAACTTTACAGTATTATCGAGCAATGTACCCACGTGATGCGTGAAAACTTCCTGACAACATCATCGACTACCGTTGTTTACTTCTTCTAGTCCAATTTAAATGGAAGCTTGCTGCGACAGGCACGTCACAGCCACCGCGGCTCATTCGCTTTGACGATTAGGTGTGTAAATCTGCTCATTCATGATTAACGCAATATGTGCTTTCAACACTCGAGGAAATGTATGGATTCCGTTGCCTGTGCCCGACGGTTAATCTCTGCTGGAGTAAGAGCTGGTGCTGTGTTCGATTCATACGTCGGTTTGCAGCTATTCGAAAGCGGAGGTTCGTGTGCTCACCTTCATCTTGAGTTATGTATTTGAAAATAAATTTAGAGCCCCCACTTGTTTGTTTTTTTTCAATTAAAGGGCAATTTAGCGTGGCCAGTCCATCTATACTGCTCATAATTGGATGGTGGGGTGAGACCCACAAACACACAGGGCGAATGTGCCAACTCGAAAGGAACCCGGATCCTCTGCTCGTGAGAGGCATGAGTCCTAACTACTCTGTCAGCGTGTCGCTCCCCCCTCCCCCATATTTAGTTCTTATCATCGACCACCACTTTAGGAAAATCGGCTTTGTTCGTGGCCTATTCACATTCAACATTCCGTAAGCTTGCTTTTCTCACTGAATGAAGTATTTTAAATGATGTGCAGCTCCATGAGCATCCCTCTAACCTGACATTTCGTGCTCAAACTTAACCTTGTTTTTCCGACTGCTGTATTTCTTCACTCAAAGGCCCTCCTGTTGCACCGGTGACAAAGAGCATCTGCAAATTTGAAATTATTCACAGTGCGGCCGACCAAACTATGAAATGTTCCCGATGTTCGTCTAGCGGCTTGCAAACTATTTATTTATTTGATGTAGGTCCCTCAAATGGGCACGAAATTTCGCCTTCCGAATACAATTTGCATTACTGGCCGCTTTTCCGATGCTCTGTAAAGTTTCAAGACACACGTTGAAGCCTATGTTGCATTACTCAACAACTAACGCTGAATGCTGTCCTCGTTATTACCGCAGGCCAGCCTATCTCTGAGCACATGTTCTAAAACTGCAGAGAAATCCAAACGTTCTGCCAGCTGACGATATTGCCCAATAAATTAGCTACCGAATGACCTTCTATTCAAATTGGCTATGGAATTTGACGATTTGGCAATCATCCATGTCTCTTGAGAATGTTGATTTTGCACGATAGCAACTAAAGTTTCGATTAAAATTGCCTCTTGCTTCTGTGGTCTGGTCAGATTCCTCATCAACAGTACATTTTCGCCCGACACATACACAGGAAGGTACACGGCTGTGTTGCCTAAACCTCTATTCAGATTGCTCAATATAGATACATTTTCAACCTTTCTTCATATTCAAACCCATTCTCGCCACTCTCTTCGAACTCATCAACCACGAAGATCATGTCTGTGTTGATACTAACTTGATATTCCATCATCTCAACAAAGGAGGACAGCTAACATCGCACTAAATGCAAGCACGTGTTTCCACCCAAAACAGCATTTGAACGCATTGTTATATTTTCGTCGCCTTTCCCTCTCATCGTGAACATGGTATTTTTTTCCAAAATCTTTTTATTGGCATTTTGAATATAATTTACATTGACGTTCGTGTTTATTTCTTGTAGAGTGTAATGCTAAAAGGCTTTTTATCTTATCAAAAAGGGCAGCACGGTAGCACAAGTGGACAGCACTATGGCTTCACAACACCAAGGTCCCAGGTCCGTTTCCCCGCGGGGTCACTGTCTGTTAGGAGTCTGCACGTCCTCCTTGTATCTGTGTGGGTTTCCTCCAGGTGCTCCGCTTTCCTCCCACAGTCCAAAGACGAGCAGGTCAGGTGGATTGGCTATGCAAAATTGCCCTCGGGAACCAAAATAGTTCGGACGGGTTATTTGGTTACGATGATAGGGTGGAAGTGAAAGCTTAAGTAGCACGGTGCAGACTTGGTGGACCAAATGGCCTCAATCTGCACTGTATGTTCTATCTACCTATCTTAGTCTACTTTATTTACAGATTGCTGCCGTCTCATTCGGCGCGTTCTCTACCCCCAGCTCCCCCTAGCCCCCTTTCCCTAACCTCTCCCCGTCCCCCGCCTCCCTTGCTGTCGTCCCTGGTCGCTCCGGGGTATGCTCCCCCTCTTCTTGCTTCCACCGCACTTCCCTTCTCCCTTTGTCGGCTTGAACCGTGTTTTTTTGGGTGGATGAGTAGGGGAGGGGGCCCACAGGTTCCTCCGACCCCCCCCCCCCTCCGTGTTGTTCCTCTTTTCCCGTCTGCGATTCACTGCACCCTCTCCCCCACACCCCTTGGTTCTGCACCCCTGGCGTTTTTCCTTGTCTTTTGTTGTGCTTCGCCCACTATTGGCTGTTGTTGGCCGCAAACATATTTTGGAACAGACCGCCAATTTGCCCCGATGCAGGAAAGAAGTCTTCCTCCGACCCGCGGATGGCGTATTTTATCTTCTCCAGGTGCAGAAATTCCGCAACGCCCGCTAGCCGTGACGTCTGCCGAGGAAAGATTGAAGATTGCTATCTTTCTGCCCTTTTCTATATTCTGTGAATCCACTCTACGTTCCCCCATCCCCTCCTTTTCCTCCCACCCTTTCCTCTCCCCTGTATTCGCCGCCGCTTCTTCCCTGCCCTCCCACTTTGGCCTGACGCGCCCCTCCCGTCAGACGTGTACCGTGGCCCCCCCTCTTACTGCCTGTCTTCCCGTGCTAGCCCTCACTGCTCGTACGGTGACACCCCTCCCTGGGCTGGTCTCGCCCTTTCTCTGTGCTGTCTGCCCGTCTCTGTTTCCTTCCTCGCCCACTCACACGTTTCCCCCATCCTCGCATCCCCCTTTCTGCACTCCTGCTTTTATCCGTGAATGAGTCAGCATAGTCCCACGCAAACACAGAGTCCACACAATAGATCTTGGTCACATTTCGACCTCCACATTCCGTCTGTCTGTCTGCTGCCCTCACTGTTGCTGCGTCTATTCCTTTCCTAGATTGTTAGTCTTCACGAACTCCTCGGCGTCGGTTGGGGTGCCGAAGTAATGTTCTTTTCCTGTATTGTTTACCCAGAGTCTGGCCTTGAACAACATGCCTAACCGCACCGTGCTCTTCTAGGGCGCACATTTCGCCTTATTGAATTCGTCCCTTTTTTTCGCCAGGTCAGTCCCAGTGTCCTGACTCTGTGTCCTTCCCACGAGCACGAATTCGTCTGTCAGGCCCACGTCAGGATCTTTTCCCGATCCTGGTGCAGGTGCAGCTTCGCAATGATCGCTCACGGGTGCTCCCGAGCCTTGGGTTTTGGCCGGAGCGACCTCTGTGCCCTTTCGAGCTCTGGGGGTTTTGGGTAGCTGTTCCTCCCAATCAGGTTGTACGGCATGTGGGCGATGGAGGCCGTAAGGTCACATCCCACCAACCCCGCAGGTGCTCCCACAATACAGACGTTCTGTTACCTGGACCTGTTTCCCTGGTCCTCTACCTTTCTCCTCAGTTTCCCTAAGGCCGACACCAACCTTTTCATCTCGGTCTCCGGAGCGACGGTCCGATCACTCTTGCCGCCTTTTCCAGATCCAGTATCGTCCTTTCCTGGGCTTCCACATTCTTTCTCATGCCATCTATCGTGCGCTGGATGGCGGCCATCACATCCGTGACTACCTCTTCATCAACACCTGGAGTTTTATTTTGATCGCCTCACTCATGACAGCCACGTTCAAAACACTTGCTCGTTTCAGCTAGGCGTGTGAAACTAACTTCTGATTAAAATGTTGCAATCACACTGCAACCTGTTGTGTTAAAAGTTAGGAAGCAGCTGATTCTATCAGCTGAGGTTTGCTCTCAGGTTTCAGTTTCGTTTTTGGGATAGAGCTTTAATTTTTCTCTCCGTAAAGGTTGTGACGATCTCTCAAACTCCAGTTGGAGGCTTTGTTTTCTCCTCAGCCAAACTGGTCGAAATTCTCTGTGAGTCCGTTTACCCAAGATGTTTTTCCGTTGGTTCAAGCAGCTGTTGAGTATTAGCCCTACCCTCTCTGTTCTGATTGGACAATGTCTGAAGGTGGAAGGTAAAGACCTCTCTATCTGCAGTCAGATTGACACAAGGCAATTCATTCCAGCAGCAGGCAAGGCCAATAATGAAGTAGCTTATTTTAAATGCTTATGTTGGGAGCTGCACGTTGACTCAGTCAGGCCGGTAGTCCATCTGATAGCATTGTACAGATCTGAAAGTCAACCGGGTGATGGCCTGTACAGGTGAAGGTGAATATCCATAGGAATTACTGCAGCAAGCGGGATTTAAATGACGGCAGATACCGAGATACCCAAACTAACCGTCAGTTTTGTAAACATCACATTAATTAGATCACACCGACAAAGACCGCAACATCATCAGCAAAGATCCTCATCTCTCGTTCTGTTTAATCACCAGTATATTGATCCTTCCCGTTCTCCACAGTGAGTCTGCCTTGTGCGTATGTGATGGAATCTGGGAAGGTGTGAGGGGAGTAAATGGGTGAGCAGAATATTGATCTATTAGAACCATTAAATGATGATCTATTCTCTTGAAGTTTCTCTAGAAATATAAAAGTTTTTCTTTTACTTACACAGCATGTGACCATAACTCAGTGCAGCACTTCGCGGTCAAAGATCTGCGGAAAATATGTAACTTATTGGCTTATTCCCATTCCGTCGGGACGCCGTGGTCTATGGGGCTGCAACTGACCGCACAATCACCCACCGTGTCGACAAAAGATATTTGATATAAAAACGGTGTCTGCCGTCTTCTCGGCCAGAGTGAAGGGGTCTAAAATACCAAGCAATGAAGGGAAAGAAACGATGCGGCAATGTGCAATTGTGATGGACAATTTCAGCTTTTCATAAGAACAATGCTCACTCGGACAAAAAAAAAATAGTTTAAGGCAAGGCTAGAAAATTATCGAAGTTTTAGAACTTACATGCAGACAGTTTGTCCGGCAAGAGAAAAATACTGCCATTTTTTTTTTACATAACACCACAGATCAGAAGATGTAAACGTAGAATTACAAAGTTCAATGCGCAACTAATGATATCCGTAGATATATCTTACAACAAAACGGATAAATTAACATCTCAATGGAATCACATAGAAATAGTTCAACTTCAATAATTATGGGTAACCGAATTATAAAAATTCAAGAAGATATATGGAAAAAAGATGCGAGGCTCTAATGCTTGAAATTTAAAAAAACATTGACATGTACCATTCTGCAAAATGTAGGCTTCACTCTATTAAATGGAAAATCTCGCTTCGCCAAATTGCATAAGAATCGCGAGAGAGAGATGCTTCCTTTTTTTGGAAGTCGCTGGAGAACAATGCTGTCAAAAGCGATGAGTCAAAAGGAGGTCAGCATTATTTTTTTAATACATTCGTTTACAGAATGAGATCATAGTCAAATTATCCCGCATGCATTGAGCAACTGTGGCTACCGTCGAGCAAGTGATGCGTTAGCATTCTTAAACTCAGCAAGCTTTGAAATGCAGCTCCATCACCTGTGGTGTTTGGGAAGCAGTTCCAGATTTTTTGACCAAGTGACATTGAAGGAGGTTCGATTTTTGATTTCAATTAAATGTGATAAATGAATAAAATAGAACATCGACCTGTTGCGAAATATCTACTCGCCCTGTCCATCTACATTGCAGCGGTCTGGGATGAAAGACACTGGCGAAGTAGCCTTGGTGCATCCCGCTGAATGCGTATCCCTGATTGTTGTGCATGTCACTGATTGCATGTCGCTGATTGCACACATTGCGACCATTCTTCCCTGGTGATGTAGGGCTAATTCTCGTGCGAACACGTACAAATGATGTGCTTGTTCTGGAAGGTAAAATGTCATTTCAGCATCGTTGAAGCTGCACATATTTCACGTTTCAGTTCCGCGATTGATCATTTAATTTCTCCTTTCACTAAATAATTGACAGTCGCTACTGGGTAGAATTTAGAACATAGAACGATACAGCGCAGTACAGGCCATTCGGCCCACGATGTTGCACCGAAACAAAAGCCATCTAACCTACACTATGCCATTATCATCCATATGCTTATCCAATAAACTTTTACATGCCCTCAGTGTTGGCGAGTTCACTACTGTTGCAGGTAGGGCATTCCACGGCCTCACCACTCTTTGCGTAAAGAACCTACCTCTGACCTCTGTCCTATATCTATTACCCCTCAATTTAAGGCTATGTCCCCTCGGGCTAGCCATTTCCATCCGCGGGAGAATGCTCTCACTGTCCACCCTATCTAACCCCCTGATCATTTTGTATGCCTCTATTAAGTCTCCTCTTAACCTTCTTCTCTCTAACGAAAACAACCTCAAGTCCATCAGCCTTTCCTCATAAGATTTTCCCTCCATACCCGGAAACATCCTGGTAAATTTCCTCTGCACCCGCTCCAAAGCTTCCACGTCCTTCCTATAATGCGGTGACCAGAACTGTATGCACTACTCCAAATGCGGCCGTACCACAGTTTTGTACAGCTGCAACATGACCTCATGACTCCGGAACTCAAATCCTCTACCAATCAAGGCCAACACTCCATAGGCCTTCTTCACAACCCTATCAACCTGGGTGGCAATTTTCAGGGATCTATGTACATGGTCACCTAGATCCCTCTGCTCATCCACATTTCCAAGAACTTTACCATTAGCCAAATATTCCGCATTCCTGTTATTCCTTCCAAAGTGAATCACCTCACACTTCTCTACATTAAACTCCATTTGCCACCTCTCAGCCCAGCTCTGCAGCTTATCTATACCCTATGTAACCTGCTACATCCTTCCGCACTGTCGACAACACCAATTACTTTAGTGTCGTCTGCAAATTTACTCACCCACCCTTCTGCGCCCTCCTCTAGGTCATTTATAAAAATGACAAACAGCAACGGCCCCAGAACAGATCCTTGTGGTACGCCACTTGTAACTGAACTCCATTCTGAACATTTCCCATCAACTACCACCTTCTTTGAGCTAGCCAATTTCTGATCCATATCTCTAAATCACCCTCAATCCCCAGCCTCCGTATTTTCTGCAATAGCCTACCGTGGGGAACCTTCTCAAACTCTTTACTGAAATCCATATACACCACATCAACTGCTCTACCATCGTCTACCTGTTCAGTCACCTTCTCAAAGAACACGATAATGTTTGTGAGGAATGACCTACCCTTCACAAAGCCATGCTGACTATCCCTGATCATATTATTCCTATTTAGATGATTATAAATCTTGTCTCTTATAATCCCCTCCAAGACATTACCCACAACAGACGTGAGGCTTACCGGTCTTTAGTTGCCGGGGTTGTCTCTACTCCCCTTCATGAAAAAGGGACCACATTTGCTATCCTCCAGTCCTCTGGCACTATTCCTGTAGCCAATTATGACATAAAAATCAAAGCCAAAGGCCCAGCAATCTCTTCCCTGGCTGCCCAGAGAATCCTAGGATAAATCCTATCAGGCCCCGGGGACTTATCTATTTTCAGCCTGTCCAGAATTGCCAACACCTTTTCCCTACGTACCTCAGTGCCATCTATTCTAATAGCCTGGGTCTCAGCATTCTCCTCCACAACATTCTCTTTTTCCTGAGTGAATACTGACGAAAAATATTCATTTAGTATCTCGCCTATCTCTTCAGACTCCACACACAACTTCCCATCCCTGTCCTTGACTGGCCCTACTCTTACCCTAGTCATCCTTTTATTCCTGACATACCTATGGAAAGCTTTTGGGTTTTCCTTGATCCTACCTGCGAAATACTTCTCATGTCACCTCCTTGCTCATCTTAGCTCTCTCTTTAGATCCTTCCTCGCTACCTTGTAACCACCAATCGCCCCAACTGAAACTTCACACCTCATCTTCACATAGGCCTCCTTCTTCCTCTTAATAAGAGATTCCACTTCTTTGGTAAATCACTGTTCCCTCGCTCGACGTCTTCCACCCTGCCTGACCGGTACGTACTTATCAAGAACACGCAGTAGCTGTTCCTTGAACAAGCTCCACTTATCCAGTGTGCCCAACACTTGCAGCCTATTTCTCCAACCTATCCCCCCCCCCCCAAGTCATGTCTAATGGCATCATAATTGCCCTTCCCCCAGCTATAACTCTTGCCCTGCGGTGTATACTTATCCTTTTCCATCACTAACGTAAACGTCACCGAATTGTGGTCACTGTCCCCAAAGTACTCTCCTACCTCCAAATCTAACACCTGGCCTGGTTCATTACCCAAAACCAAATCCAAAGTGGCCTCGCCTCTTGTTGGCCTGTCAACATATTGTGTCAGGAAACCCTCCTGCACACATTGTACAAAAAACGACCCATCTAATGTACTCGAACTATATCTTTTCCAGTCAATATTTGGAAAGTTAAAGTCTCCCATAATAACTACCCTGTTACTTTCGCTCTTATCCAGAATCATCTTCGCCATCCTTTCCTCTACATCCCTAGAACTATGTGGAGGCCTATAGAAAACTCCCAACAGGGTGACCTCTCCTTTCCTGTTTCTAACCTCAGCCCATACTACCTCGGAAGAAGAGTCCCTATCTAGCATCCTCTCCGCCACCGTAATACTGTTCTTGACCAGCAGCGCCACACCTCCCCTCTTTTGCCTCCTTCTCGGAGCTTACTAAAACACCTAAACCACGGAATCTGCAGCATCCTTTCCTGTCCCTGCTCTATCCATGTCTCCGAAATAGCCACAACATCGCAGTCCCAGGTACCAACCCATGCTGCCAGTTCCCCTACCTTATTTCGTATACTTTGCTCCGATTCTCTTAATTTTCGACACTCTGATCCAAGGTGAAATTAGGCATCGGAATTTTAGAGGTATATTTCATCCTGGCAAAGTTTTTAATCCTCATCCATCACGTCAATGATTTCAATTAATCAAGTCAGAGAAAGATTTCACTCACATTGATCCGCAATGAAAGGCAACCGGACAAGACCATTTCATGTGGTGACTTCTGCTTCGTGACTTGGTTGCTAACATGTTACATGTGTGCTGTTCAAAGCTGTCCCTGACATATTATGATATGTGACATACATAACCCGGAACAGTTATTAATCATACTTACAGAAACCACTTTATCATAAATGCGTTCGTAACCTAAGCCTACAAGAGTGTGAGACAACGATTTGATTTTAGATTAGGTAAGGAGTTTGCAGGCGTTCAGGTTTACGGCTATTCTCCGGATTTGACAGTCATTGGGATATATCCAAATATTTTCGATTACCTGGTACCCTCTAGAACCACTCAGATATCAGCAATGAAATATATTAGAAGATTTTTCTGCTCCCCCGTCTGAGAGTTTTCGCACAATAAACCCCAGCTTCGAAGGCAATGACGTACTTTTTTATTGAACACAATAAGATAAGACCATAAAAAAATATTAGCAGGAGTATGCCATCGGGCCCCTCGAGCCTGCGACGCAATTTAAGGAGATCGTGGCTGTTCTTTTATGTACTCAGCTGCACTTTCCCGCCCTAACACCATCACCCTTTCTTCCTTTATTCTTCAAAACACTATCTATCTTTATCTTGAAAGCATGTCATGAAAGATCTTCAACAGCTTCACTTGCGTAGGGAATTCCATAGATTCACAACCGTTGGGCTAAGAAGTTCCTCCACACCTCAGTCCTGAAACTACTTCCCTTTATTTTGGAGCTATGTCCCCTAGTTCCGCCTTCACCCGCCAATGGAACCAACCTGCCCGCATCTACCCTATCTACTCCCTTCATAATTTCTATAAGATCACGTCCTCACCCTCCGCATCCTTCTAAATTCAAACGAGGAAAGTCCAAGTCTACTCGAACTCTCCTCGCAATCCAACCGTCTCAACTCTGGGATTAAACTGCTGAATCTCCTCTGCACAGCCTCCCACGCCAGTACGTCCTTTCTCAGGTAAGGAGACCAAAACTGAACACAACACTCCAGGTGTGGCCTCACTAACACCTTATAGAGTTGCAGCATAACCTCCAACCCAGTAGCACTGAAGAAATGAACGTCGTCCGCCTTCATACTCACCTGGTACACTTGAAAACCAACGTTGCGCGTCTGATGCACGAGGAGAACCAGGCCCCTACGCACAGCAGCACGTTTTAATATTTTATCATTTAAATAATAATCTATTTGCTATTATTTCTACCAAAACGGATAACCTCACATTTGTCAACATTGTATTCCATCCGCGAGACCCTAGCCCATTCACTTAAACTATCCAAATCCCTGTGCAGACTTCCAATATCCCCTGCAACTTTTGCTTTAGCACTCATCTTCCTGTCGTCTGCAAACACCCATTTTTCCCCACTCTTTGTTTTCCATAAATTAACCGATCTTCTATCCATGCTACTGCTTTACCCTGAACGCTGTGCATCGTTATTTTATTCAGCAACCATTTGTGTGGCACTCTGTCAAAAGCTTCCTGGAAATCAAGATATACCACATCCATTGGCTCCCCGTTGTCTACCGCACTGGTAATGTCCTCAAAGAATTCCACTAAATTAGTTAGGCACGACCTACCCTTTATGAACCAATGGTGAGTCTGTTCAATGGAACAATTTTTAACCAGATGCCACGCTATTTCTTCCTCTATGATAGATTCCAGCAGGTTCCCTTCTACCGAAGTTTAGCTAACTGGCCTCTCATTAACAGCTTTCTGTCTACCTTCTTTGTTACTCAGTGGTGTTACGTTTGCTAATTTCCAATCCACTGGGACCACCCCAGCGTCTCGGAATTTTGATGAATTATCATGCGTGCATTTGCAATTTCGCTCGCCATCTCTTTTAGTACCATGGAATTCATTAAATTAGGGCCAGGAGACTAGTCTACCTTTCAGCCCATTAGCTTGCCGATCACAACCTTTTAGTGATAACAATCGTCTCAAGGTCCTCAACTGTCATCGACTCATTTCCACCAGTCACTGGCATGTTACATGTATCTTCTACTGTGAAGATCGACCCAAAAAACCTGTTCAGTTTCTAAGCCATTCCTTCACCTCACATTATTAAATCTCCCTTCTCATTCTCGAAAGGACCAAAATTGACCTTCGCCACACTTTTTGTTTTATATATTTGTGTAAAATTTTACTATCTGTTTTTATATTCTGAGCAAGTTTACTCTCATAATCTATCTTACTCTTCTTCATTGCTTTTTATATTCTGTATGTTGCCCTTTAAAGATTTTCCAATCCTCTCCTGTCCCAATAATTTTTGCCATAGCATATGTTTTTTCCTTCAATTTGAGAGTCTCCCTTATTTCCTGAGATATCCACGGTCGATTTTCACTCTTTGTATCCTCCTTCTTTTTTGTTGGTATAATAATTTGTTGAGAACTGTGAAAAATCGCTTTGCAGGTTCTCTACTGTTCCTCAACTGTGTCACCAGAAAGTCATTGCTCCCCGTCTACCGTAGCCATCATTTTTCTCCTCCCATTGTAATCTCCTTTGTGAAAGCACAACACACAAGTGTTTGATTGTACCTTCTCACCATCCATCTGTATTTGAAATTCCACCATATTGTGATCGCTCCTTCCGAGAGGATCCCGAACTAAGAAATCATTAATCACTACTTTCTCATTACACAGGACCAGATCTTGGATCTCTTGTTGCCTCGTGAGTTCCATGACACAATGTTCGAGGAATCTATCACGGATTCATTCCATAATCTCATCCTCAAGTCTGTCTTGACCGAACTGGGTAAAGCAATCGACACTTCGATTAAAATCTCCCATGATAACTGCTGTAACATTTCTACATGCATCAGTTATTTTTTCGTTTATTGCCCGCCACACCGTAATGTTACTATTTGCTGGCAGATAGGCTACTCCTATCAGTGACATTTCCGGCTAACTATTCCTGATTTCCACCCAAATGGATTCAATCTTATCCTTAATGACACCGATGTCATCCCTCACTCCTGCCCGGATGTCACCCTGAAACACCAGAGCTCCACTAACTGCCTTACCATCTACTCTGTCCTTCCAAATAGGTTGATACCCTTGAATATTTAACTGTAAGTCGTGGCCACTCTTTAGCCGTGTTTCAGTAATGGCCACTAACTCACCGTCATTCACGATGATTTGCGCCATTAACACATTGGCCTTATTCCGAATACAACGATCAATCCGATAAAGGACCATTACGTTGGTTTTTCCCTCAGTGATGACTCTTAATACCTCTATCAGTAACGTTTACACTGCTGGTTTCTGTATTCGAACACAATGAAACTTCCGATTGTTCTCAGATTAATTCAGACCTCTCTTCCAGTCTATTAATCGAAACGTTATTTCCTTTAGTCCACGCGTCCAGATCATGAGTTCCCTTCTCTGCATAGCTGGGTGAAAACCTCAGCGACGCAGAGAGATGTTGGGTGAAAAATAGGATGCTGGATGTCTTCTAATTTCGGAAGCATACAAAATGTAAAATTGATCTGCCAAATCCTGTCACCGTCACAAGAAAGAAGCATGGCCGCAGAATGGCGAGAAGCTTTGTATCTGCTGTTTATGAAATGTCGCATTCAATCATCAGTGTGTGTGATAGATTTCGAATTTTCAGGCAATTGCTTTTGTTGAAAACCTTTCTACAATATCTTTACTATATATTTGGAGTACCGAATCAATTTTTTCCTATTAAGGGACAATTTAACATGGCCAATTCATATACCCTGCAGAAATTCTTGTATTGCGGGATGTAATCCACGCAGACATGGGAAGAATGTGCAGACTCCACAGCTACACTGACCCAGTGCCGGAATCGAACCCGGTTCCTCGGGGAGTGAAGCAGCTGCGCTAATCATTGGGGCACCGACCTTTTTATAGCATTAATTATGTTTATTGTTATTCTGTCTGACAGAACTTAAAAAAGACAAAGGATAATCAGGACTGTTTTTCTGACAATATCCACATTTAAACTAGGACTGAAGTGCACTGTCAGCATATTACCAGCAGATACGAAAATGAGGCCTGAAATCAAAAATTACAGAATGCACTCGACAAATACTCGAGAAACAATACGGCAATTGCGTTCTCTGTTGAATGTCTGTTTGGAGTTTGTACTTTGTCCCGGTGTCTGCGTGGGTTTCAACAAAGAACAAAGAACAAACAAATGTAAGCACAGGAAAAGGCCCTTCGGCCCTCTGAGCCCGTGCCGACCATGCTGCCCGACTAAACTACAATCCTCTACACTTCCTGGGTCCGTATCCCTCTATTCCCATCCTATTCATGTATTTGTCAAGATGCCCCTTAAATGTCACTATCGTCCCTGCTTCCACCACTTCCTCCGGTAGCGAGTTCCAGGCACCCACTACCCTGTGCGTAAAAAACTTGCCTCGTACATCTACTCTAAACCTTGCCCCTCTCACCTTAAGCCTATGCCCCCTAGTAATTGACCCCTCTACCCTGGGGAAAAGCCTCTGACTATCCACTCTGTCTATGCCCCTCATAATTTTGTAGACCTCTATCAGGTCTCCCCTCAACCTCCTTCGTTCCAATGAGAACAAACCGAGTTTATTCAACCGCTCCTCATAGCTAATGCCCTCCATACCAGGCAACATTCTAGTAAATCTCTTCTGCACCCTCTATAAAGCATGCACATCCTTCTGGTAGAGTGGCGACCAGAATTGAACACTATACTCCAAGTGTGGCCTAACTAAGGTTCTATACAGCTGCAACATGACTTGCCAATTATTTTACTCAATACCCGGCCAATGAAGGCAGGCATGCCGTCTGCCTTCTTGACTACCTTCTCCACCTGTGTTGCCCCTTTCAATGACCTGTGGACCTGTACTCCTAGATCTCTTTGACTTTCAAGACTCTTGAGGGTTCTACCATTCACTGTATATTCCCTACCTGCATTAGACCTTCCAAAATGCATTCCCTCACATTTTTCCGGATTAAACTCCATCTGCCATCTCTCCGCCCAAGTCTCCAAACAATCTGAATCCTGCTGTATCCTCTGACAGTCTCCATCGCTATCGTCAATTCCACCAACCTTTGTGTCGTCTGCAAAATTACTAATCAGACCAGTTACATTTTCCTCCAAATCATTTATATATACTACAAAGAGCAAATCCCAGCACTGATCCCTGTGGAACACCACTGGTCACAGCCCTCCAATTAGAAAAGCATCCTTCCATTGCTACTCTCTGCCTTCTATGACCTAGACAGTTCTGTATCCACCTTGCCAGAATACCCCTGATCCCGTGTGACTTCACCTTTTGTACTAGTCTACCATGAGGGACCTTGTCAAAGGCCTTACTGAAGTCCATGTAGACAACATCCACTGCCCTACCTGCATCAATCATCTTAGTGACCTCCTCGAAAAACTCTATCAAGTTAGTGAGACACGACCTCCCCTTCACAAAACCATGCTGCCTCTCACTAATCCGTTCATTTGCTTCCAAATGGGAGTAGATCCTGTCTCGAAGAATTCTCTCCAGTAATTTCCCTAACACTGAAGTAAGGCTCACCGGCCTGTAGTTCCCTGGATTATCCTTGCTACCCTTCTTAAGCAGAGGAACAACATTGGCTATTCTCCAGTCCTCCGGGAGATTCACTGAATACAATGAGGATCCAAAGATTTCTGCCAAGGCCTCAGCAATTTCCTCTCCAGCCTCCTTCAGTATTCTGGGGTAGATCCCATCAGGCCCTGGGGACTTGTCTACCTTAATATTTTTTAAGACACCCAACACCTCGTCTTTTTGGATGTCAATGTGACCCCGGCTATCTACACCCCCTTCTCCAGACTCAACATCTACCAATTCCTTCTCTTTGGTGAATACTGATGCAAAGTATTCATTTAGTACCTCGCCCATTTCCTCTGGCTCCACACATAGATTCCCTTGCCTATCCATCAGTGGGCCAACCCTTTCCCTGTCTACCCTCTTGCTTTTTATGCACTTGTAAAAAGCCTTGGGATTTTCCTTAACCCTATTTGCCAATGAATTTTCGTGACCCCTTCTAGCCCTCTTGACTCCTTGCTTAAGTTCCTTCCTACTTTCCTTATATTGCACGCGGGCTTCGTCTGTTCCCAGCCTTTTAGCTCTGACAAAAGCCTCCTTTTTTCTTTTTGACGAGGTCTACAATATCCAAGGTTCCCGAAAATTGCCGTATTTATCCTTCTTCCTCACAGGAACATGCCGGTCCTGAATTCCTTCCAACTGACACTTGAAAGCCTCCCACATGTCAGATGTTGATTTGTCCTCAAACATTCGCCCCAATCTATTTTCTTCAGTTCCCGCCTAATATTGTTATAATTAGCCTTCCCCCAATTTAGCACATTCATCCTAGGACCACTCTTATCCTTGTCCACCAGTACTTTAAAACTTACTGAATTGTGCTCACTGTTACCGAAATGCTCCCATACTGAAACATCTACCACCTGGCCGGGCTCATTCCCCAATACCAGGTCCACTACCGCCCCCTCCCTAGTTGGACTGTCTACATATTGTTTTAAGAAGCCCTCCTGGATGCTCCTTACAAACTCCGCCCCGTCTAAGCCCCTGGCACTAAGTGAGCCCCAGTCAATATTGGGGATGTTGAAGTCTCCCATCACCACAACCCTGTTGTTTTTACTCTTTTCCAAAATCTGTCTACCTATCTGCTCCTCTATCTCCCGCTGGCTGTTGGGAGGCCTGTAGTAAACCCCCAACATTGTGACTGCACCCTTCTTATTCCTGATCTCTACTCATATAGCCTCACTGCCCTCTGAGGTGTCCTCCCGCAGTACATCTGTGATATTCTACCGAACCAGTAGCGCAACTCCGCCTCCCCTTTTACATCCCCCTCTATCCCGCCTGAAACATTTAAATCCTGGAACGTTTAGCTGCCAATCCTGCCCTCCCCTCAACCAGGTCTCTGTAATGGCAACAACATCATAGTTCCAAGTACTAATCCAAGCTCTAAGTTCATTTGCCTTACCCGTCATACTTCTTGCATTAAAACATATGCACTTCAGGCCACCAGACCCAATGTGTTCAGCAACTTCTCCCTGTCTGCTCTGCCTCAGAGCCCCAATGTCCCTATTACCTAGTTCTCCCTCAATGCTCTCACCTTCTGACCTCGTGCTCCCGTGCCCAACCCCCTGCCATACTAGTTTAAACCCTCCCGTGTGACACTAGCAAACCTCGCGGCCAGGATATTTATGCTTCTCCGGTTAAGATGCAACCCGTCCTTCTTATATAGGTCACAACTGCCCCGCAAGAGCCCCCAGTAGTCCAGATAATGGAAACCCTCCCTCCTACACCAGCTGTTTAGCCACGTGTTTAGCTGCTCTATCTTCCTATTTCTAGCCTCACTGTCACGTGGCACAGGGAGTAATCCCGAGATTACAACCCTAGAGGTCCTGTCTTTTAACTTTCTGCCTAGCTCCCTGAACTCCTGCTGCAGGACCTCATGCCCCTTCCTGCCTATGTCGTTAGTACCAATATGTACAACGACCTCTGCCTGTTTGCCCTCCCCCTTCAGTATGCCCTCTACCCGTTCGGAGACATCCTGGACCCTGGCACCAGCGAGGCAACAGACCATCCTGGAGTCTCTTTCAAGTCCACAGAAGCGCCTATCTGTGCCCCTGACTATTGAGTCCCCTATTACTATTGCTCTTCTGCGCTTTGACCCTCCCTTCTGAATATCAGAGACAGCCGTGGTGCCACTGCTCTGGCTGCTGCTGTTTTCCCCTGATAGGTTATCCCCCCGACAGTATCCAAAGGGGTATACCTGTTCGATAAAGGGACAACCACAGGGGATTCCTGCACTGACTGCCTGCCCTTTCTGGTGGTCACCCATTTCTCTGCCTGCACCTTGGGTGTGGCCACCTTTACATAACTGCGATCTATGACGCTTTCTGCCACCTGCATGCTCCTAAGTGCACCCAATTGCTGCTCCAACCGAACCATGCGGTCTGTGGGGAGCTCCAGGTGGGTGCACTTTCTGCAGATGAAGCCATCCGGGAAGCTGGAAGCCTCCCGGACCTGCCACATCTGACAGTCAGAGCACTGCACCCCTCTAACTGACATTGCGTCAATTAATTAACTTAAAATTTTTTATTTTTTTTTGAAATTTTAAATATATATTTTTTTAAATTTCAAAGTTACTGTTACCTTTCTGTTTCCTAGCACTAGATTTCTAATAGAAATGCGAAAGCTAAATATAGTACTCTCCGATCTCTGGCTTAGATACCCCTCTAAATTATAATTAAGTAATTATGTTTAATTAGTCACCAATGCTTATTTTTTTTAATTTAGTGTAGATTCCCAACCAGCCACTCACTCTGTGATGTCACTTCAGTCCCCCCGCCCCCCCCCCCCCCCCCCCCCCCCCCGCGACACACACAATTTGAAAAAGGTATACAAGTAAAAATGAGTAAAAATCACTTACTTACCTACTTACCTTCTGAGTGTCTTAGATGTTCTCAGGCTCTCTCCCTGACAGAGACTGCTCCTCCACCTCCGAACCTTGATCTGCACAATGCTAATAATATAATATAATATGGCACTTACCTCACAACAATGGGTCTTATTATTAGGTTAGAGGAGGAGGGCGGTTGGGAGACACTACACGTGTAGTGTCTCGGGTTTCCTCTCCACCAGAATTTATTGGTTGTGGGGGGGGGGGGGGGGGGGGGGGGCGCGTTCTTCCCAAAAGTCCGCGGGCCGAAAAAAATAAAACAGAAAAGAAGTGTTTTTTTAAACGGATAAACTTACCTCCCAGAAATCACTTGCGCACCGCTCCAGCTGAGATCGACTGGCCTGTTCCTGTGAAGGTAAGTGTTTTTAAAGGATAAACCTACCTCCCAGAAATCACTTGCGCACCGCTCCCGCTGAAATCGACTGGGCTGTTCCTGTGAAGGTCAGTGTTTTTAAAGGATAGACTTACCTCACAGAAATCACTTGCGCACCGCTCCCGCTGAAATCGACTCCAGATACTCCGGTTTCCCCCCGCAGTCCAAAGATGTACAGGCTAAGTGTGCTGGGCATGGTAAATTGTCTCTTCATGTCGAAAAGGTTACGTTTGGTTGCTGGGTTACCGGTATAGGGTGGAGATGTGAGACTACGTAGAGTATTCTTTCCTCGTTCTGTGCAGACTAAATGGCCGCAGGGCCTTCTTCTGGACTGTAGGGATTCTATTCTTATAAGCTATGAACGACAGCGATTTTCCAACATATAATGAAGTGAATATTTTGCAAAAGTATTCATATTTATAAAGTGAATTCAACATGACAACACCCGTGAACCTAATTTCCAAACATGTGTCAGTTTCGGTGTTAAACGGAGCTTTTAATTTTAATATTGCAAAATGCTACGTGCAGTCCCTGATCAGCGGCTTAAATTATGTTGCAAAATGGAAAGAGAAAATCACCAAATTAGCAATGGAGTGGTCGTCAAAATCATATACTGTTCTATAATCTTCAGTCCAGCCATCGCGCCTGAATTGTGATGGAAAGTGAACAACGCAAGTGAAGAGGATTCTGCATATACATCCTCATTCCCATCGATTCAGGAGACCAGCACCGCCACGAAAACGACAAAACCGATGTAATCCAAATAACGTGGAACCAGAAATGTGGATGTGATGATCCGCTCAGCATTCTCCAGTTGGAGCCAGCATTACAGCAGCCAGTGAAAACTTGATAATTGCCTGCAGTGCATATTGCTAACTGTACACTTTGCTACCACTCGTCCTTGATGACGCTGGATTTGATTGAGCTTGCGAATCCGCACGAATCAAGCGCTGTGTTTTGTCGTGGACGGTGTAAAGGTTATTTAGTATTGTTAAAAATACACACATTTCACGTTTAAGTTCCGTGAATGATCTCTTCAATAATTCTGTCACGATAAAATTAGGTGCCGCAACTCAGCAGAGTTGCCTGAGATTCTCTTCATTTTCAATATTCTGTTCAAGGGGGAATTACGCATCGTAATTCTATCGCTGGGTGTCATCCTCGCAATTTCTTTAATCCTCATCCATCACGTCAAAAAATTTCATTTTTGAAATCCTCAGAAAGAATTTTACTCAATGCATCCGAATCAACGTCAGCAAGAAATAACTTTTCAAGTGGACATTTCTAGTCGACGAATTAGTTGCTGACTGGGTGTCCTTTGCATCTTTCAAGCTGTCGCTGACAGATTATGATTAACGGCTGACTTGTCCAGAACAAGTATTAATCATACTGACAAGAAACAAATATTGATCATTCCTGAGTTCGTAACCTATGCATTGAAGAGTATGACGCAACGATTTGTTTTTTTAGTTTGGTCACAAATCTATTGCGTTCAGGTTGATGGCTATTTTCTGACTCTGGCATCCACAGTGATATGTTCAATCATGTTTGATTACCTGTTGCCCTCAAGCACTATTTAGATACAAGTAACAAAACATGATAGCTGAATGCTCCGCTGACCAGTCTTAGAGATGCCACACAGAAAGACCCAGACTCGATGCGACAAAGTGTCTTGCATTTATTACTTTTGCGCTTATGATTTCTGTGCCTCGAATACAAATCATTTTTTGTTTATTCTGTGATTAATTCTGACCTCGCTTCCATCTATTAATCCAAGTGTTATTTCCTTTAGTTCACAAGTCCACGTGGGCAGCACGGTAGCATAGTGGGTGGTACTGTGGGTTTACAAGGCCAGGGTACCAGGTTGAACACTTAGTTGTGTTACTGTCTGTGCGGAGTCTGCACGTTCACCCCGTGTCTGCGTGGGTTTCCTGCAGGTGCGCTGGTTTCCTCCCACTCGTCCAGAAAGACGTGCTGTGAGGCAATTTGGACATTCTGAATTCTCCCTCTGTGTACCCGAACAGCGCCGGAATGTCGCATCGATCGGCTTTTCACGTAAACTTCATTGCAGTGTTAATATCACCCTCAATGTGCCAATAAAGATTATTATCAGTATTATTTCATTAGTTTATTTTGTAAATACCTAGATAAAAGTCTCAGTGACGCAGATTAAGTAGGGAGACAATGAGGATGCTCGATGTCTGTTTATTTGCGAAGCGTACAAAATGGCAAATGGATCTGCCAATACTGATACAATTGCAAGAAAGAAGCGTGAGCAGAGAATGGTTCGAAGCTTTGTATCCGCTTGATATGATATGCCAGACATGAAATGCCGCATTTACTAATCAACAGTGGGTTTCATTTCAAATTGGCAAGTAATTGGTTTCGTGAATAACGTTTTGGAGAATTAATTGTGTTCAATTTTTTTCCACCTGACAGAACTTAAAAAGGCAAATGATGGTAAGAGCTGTTTTTCTTATGATGTGCGCAATTTACAGGATGGCTTACATTTATTAAATCTGCTGGTTTGTTGATTTTATTAAGGACACCCAAATTCGTTACTCTGTCAAGTTGGGCTTCAAACCGATCCCTTAATGGCGCTGGTACTCTCGGAGGAGCTTGTATTAGTGTTTGCGCACTATCCTTTATTTGACTTCGGCAAGGAAATGCCAAGATCCCAGCAACTTGAAAAACCTCGGAAAAAACTTGTTCTATTGAATCCACCGATCTACTCTGCGCAATTAAAGCATAATCAGCACTAATATAGTCCCTTGATAAATTGTCGTCATTAACACGCTTCCCCACCTAGTAATGAAAAGACAATAAGATCATAAGACATAGGAGCGGAAGTAAGGCCATTCGGCCCATCGAGTCCACTCCACCATTCAATCCTGGCTGATTTCAACTCAATTTACCCGCTCTCTCTCTCCATAGCCCTTAATTCCTCGAGAAATCAAGAATTTATCAACTTCTGTCTTAAGCACACTCAACGGCCCGGCCTCCACCGCCCTCTGTGGCAATGACTTCCACAGACCCACCACTCTCTGGCTGAAGAAATGTCTCCTCATTTCTGTTCTAAAGTGACTCCCTTTTATTCTAAGGCTGTGCCCCCGGGTCATAGTCTCCCCTGCTAATGGAAACAACTTCCCGACATCCACCCTATCTAAGCCATTCATTATCTTGTAAGTTTCTATTAGATCTCCCCTCAACCTCGTAAACTCCAATGAATATACTCCCAGGATCCTCAGACGTTCATCGTATGTTAGGCCTACCATTCCTGGGATCATCCGTGTGAATCTCCGCTGGACCCGCTCCAGTGCCAGTATGTCCTTCCTGAGTGTGGGGCCCAAAATTGCTCACAGTATTCTAAATGGGGCCTAACTAATGCTTTATAAAGCTTCAGAAGTACATCCCTGCTTTTATATTCCAAGCCTCTTGAGATGAATGACAACATTGCATTAGCTTTCTTAATTACGTACTCAACCTGCAAGTTTACCTTTAGAGAATCCTGGACTAGGACTCCCAAGTCCCTTTGCACTTCAGCATTATGAATTTTGTTACCGTTTAGAAAATAGTTCCTGCCTCTATTCTTTTTTCCAAAGTGCAAGACCTCGCACTTGCCCTCATTGAATTTCATCAGCCATTTCCAGGACCACTCTACTAAACTGTCTAAATCTTTCTGCAGCCTCCCCACCTCCTCCATATTACCTGCCCCTCCACCTATCTTTGTATCATCGGCAAACTTAGCCAGAATGCCCCCAGTCCCGTCATCTAGATCGTTAATATATAAAGAGAACAGCTGTGGCCCCAACACTGAACCCTGCGAGACACCACTCGTCACCGGTTGCCTTTCCGAAAAAGAACCTTTTATCCCAACTCTCTGCCTTCTGCCTGACAGCCAATCGTCAATCCATGTTAGTACCTTGCCTCGAATACCATGGGCCTTTATTTTACTCAGCAGTCTCCCGTGAGGCACCTTATCAAAGGCCTTTTGGGGGTCAAGATAGATAACATCCATTGGCTCTCCTTTGTCTAACCTATTTGTTATCTGTTCAAATAACTCTAACAGGTTTGTCAGGCACGACCTCCCCTGACTAAATCCATGCTGACTTGTCCTAATCCGACCCTGCACTTCCAAGAATTTAGAAATCTCATCCTTAACAATGGATACTAGAATCTTGACAACAACCGAGGATAGGCTAATTGGCCTATAATTTTCTATCTTTTTCCTTGTTCCCTTCTTGAACAGGGGTGTTACAACAGCGATTTTCCAATCCTCTGGGACTTTCCCTGACTCCAGTGACTTTTGAAAGATGATAACTAACGACTCCACTATTTCTGCAGCTAGCTCCTTTAGGACTCTAGGATGTAGCCCATCTGGGCCCGGAGATTTATCAATTTTTAGACCACTTAGTTTCTCTAGCACTTTCTCCTTTGTGATGGCTACCATATTCAACTCTGCCCCCTGACTCTCCGGAATTGTTGGGATATCACTCATGTCATCTACTGTGAAGACTGACGCAAAGTACTTATTTAGTTCCTCAGCAATTTCCTTGTCTCCCATCACTAGATGACCAGCGTCATTTTGGAGCGGCCCAATGTCAACTTTTGCCTCCCGTTTGTTTTCAATGTATTTAAAGAAACTTTTACTGTCATTCCTAATGTTACTGGCTAGCCTACCTTCATATTTGATCCTCTCTTTCCTTATTTCTCTCTTTTTTATCCTCTGATTATTTTTGTAGCCTACCCAATCTTCTGACTTCCCACTACTCTTTGCCACATTATAGGCTTTCTCTTTTGCTTTGATGCATTCCCTAACTTTCTTTATCAGCCATGGCTGCCTAATCCCCCCTCTGATAACCTTTCTTTTCTTTGGGATGAACCTCTGCACTGTGTCCTCAATTACTCCCAGAAACTCCTGCCACTGCTGTTCTGCTGTCTTTCCCCCTAGGCTCTGCTCCCAGTCAATTTTTGTCAGTTCCTCCCTCATGCCCCTGTAGTTACCTTTATTTAACTGTCACATCTTTACATCTGATTCACAATCTGTGGCTACAATTGGATATTTCACTTGACGGGTTCTACCATTGACTTGAACGTCAACTCCCACACGTCGAAATAATTAATGCTTCGACCATTTTAATCTTTAATAATGCTGGTCTGTTCAAAATCTTGGGCTTCAATATATGGGACACTGATGAGGTTCTCTCTTGCTCTTGTGTCGAGAAACCTTCGATTTAAGAGTCAAGAAACTGTCCAGTTATCTATATTTACAGTACATACCCCATCATTACGACCTCTTATGTTCGTCGAGTACATTTCATTTTGCCTGGCTACGTTGGTCATGTCTTCATTAATAATGAAAGCAATGAAGAATATAGCCTCAAAATTCATTTCTTTTACAGTGTTCATAGATTTGTATGCGTTTACGTTTATTTGGGAAAAAACAGTGCTTGGCAAAGTGATTTTGCCTTTGCACTTCGCACAAGGTTTCCCAAAGGCGGTACATTTCCTCTGTAAGAGCTTGTTTTTACACTGCTTGCACAAAGTAGTGGTGCCTTGCGATCGTGTAAATGGCCAGCGCTGTTGAAATACGTTTTTGTTTTAGGTGCGTCACGACATCTACGGTGTTGGCTTCGTTCCCGATTTTCGCACTTCAACGTCTCATGTTTAACATGCTGTTTTTATCTACAGCTAACACGCAGGCATGGCAATGTCGTTTGCGCCTTTCAGCCAGAGTTCATTGTCCCTCAGAAAAAGCCCATGCACTTTATCTTTTAGTTATGCCAAATAAGATTTGTTCCTGATCATTGATGATTTTTAAGTTGCAAAATTACCAGTACCAAAATGTTAAGGACGACATCAAAGTTCTCACTGTCTGCCTCTCGATCAAATACCAAAGTGTTAAAGATTTCGGTCGCTTGTCGACGTTCTACAGTGAGCAGCAACGCTATTTTGCGCTCATCAGGCTGTGGCTGTAAACTGAGAGTCGCTACGTACTTGATATACTGCTGCTTAGACGCGTGCCTATTTGCACATACTTTCCCAGGTGTATGAAGACTTTGTATTGCTTTCAAGCTATCCATATTTTTCTTCGGTGACCAGTTGGGCGTTGAGATATGACCTGTAGATGCTCATCGTCGATGAATTTCGTTTCGTTTTCGTAGTACCGTTTCCTAAGTTCTTCACTTCAGATCTTAAACTCGTAGATCACTACTTCTGGTGCCATGTTACGTTCTAGTGCGTTGCAATGATTGAGTCGGTGCACCAAAGATCGTCCAGTTCGTGACTAGTTAAGGTAAATTAGTTTACAATGACGCGGGAAGAAAACAACACTAATACAGCTAATTAATTGGAAACTGATAACAACATGAGTTCGAGGGCAAATACAAAACACGACTATCCACGATGAGTCCTCACTCCGAATTAAAACGTAGCAGTGTCACCTGGCTGAGGCCTACTTCCACCTCGTCGTTGTAGGTCTAACATATCAACATACAGAATTGATTATTCATAATCAGAATAAAAGGTACTGTTATGGAAACTTCGTGAGTTGCTGCAGTGCTTCTCTTGGAAGGTGCATGGCGATGTCTCCGTCGGTCGGTGGTGGAAGATTTGGATATTTGTGTACGACCATATCTAAAACATTCTCAAAATTCCACAGCAATCAAAATTAGTTGATGGACGCAGTGCCTTGCTCTTGAAATGCAGTGCAGAGAAAATACTTCCAGAAATTAGTCTGAAACCGATGTTCTTGTTCTATTATCAAATTATTGGCACAGTTGATAGACGTTGCATGGTGACACAGTGGTTAGCTCTGTTGCCTCCCAGCTCCATGGTCCTGCGTTAAATTCCACCCTTGGTGACTGACTGTGTGAAGTTTATACTTTTCCTGTCGGTGCTCCGTTTTCCACCCATCGTCCAAGGATGTGCACGTTAGTTTGATTGGCCATGAGAATTTGCCCCTCTGTGTCCTGAACGTCAGCTTAGGTGTGGTTACCGAGATAAGCAGATAGGGTGGGTGCCTGACGCTATGTACTGAACCCTTCCAGAGTGTCAATGCAGATTCGATGGACCGAATGCTCTCCTTCTGAAATGTAGTGATTCTCTGACTCGAATGCCATTATATCATGTGGGGATATTTTGTTCAAACGTGCGGACGTACTTCTTTAGCTGTGCACGGATTTGTTGAGACCACAGCTGGATCAGTGTGTCCAGATTGTTTTCATTTTGAAAGTAATCACTTCAATTAGTTAGAAGCAACCCGAAACGGTTTACCAGAGTAAGAAAATGAATGGGCGAATAATCATATTCGGAAAGTTTTGAGAGGTTATGCCTGTCAACAGTGTTGTTTGCAAGACGACGAGGTGATTTTTTGCATACCAGTAATTGTAAGAGCAGGATTGATGGACTCGGTGTGATGATGATTCTTCTACCTGTCCGAACTAAGAGGTTACTGTTTGAAAATAGTGAGTCCTTCGTTCAAGGAAAAGACCAAACGTTGTTCTCTCCGTCTCAGTGGGTTTCTGGTACTCTTGCGAAAATGGCAGTGGAAAACCATTCGTTGATTTCTTTTTGTAATGCTGAGCTGGGACGATTCTTCATTCGCAAGGGGGTGAAAGGTTTTTTGCAGTAGACAGGAATCCGGAATACATACCTTCCAGCAACTCAGTGTTTACATTTCTCTTTTATGATCACATCAGGATTAGTCTGACACTGTACTGCTTAATTGTACAAAAAATAACAAATCAAATGGATGAAGAAATAGCAGCTCGAGGATGTGTTATCGTATGAATACACACTCGGCTCATGAGATTGATTGATTGCTAATGTAAAACAGGTTACCTATGATCCCGTTATTCATGGATAACACAAATATATTTCATATATGCAGCTCCTTTCAATTGACTAACGTGCTTCACAGCAAAGTTAGCAGACAGATTAGTACATCATATGGCGGCACCGTGGCACAGGGTAGCAATTCTGACTCACAGCTCGAGGGACCCGAGTTCAATTCCAGTCTCTGGACCTGTCTATGTGGAGCTTGTACTTTCGCCTAGTGTCTGCTTGGTTTGCTCTTGGTTCTCCGTTTCGTCCCACAGCCCAAATATGTGCACGTTTGATGGATTGGCCATGCTAAATTACAACTTAGTGTCCACCTGAGTGGTTTGCTGGTGTTACTGTGTTGCGGGACTGGGGTGGGACTGTTATTTCAAAGGGCAGGTGCAGAATTGAGTGGTAGGACATAAAGTGAAATGTTAATAATCTACATAAGACTCTTTTGAACAGAATTCCAAAACCAAGCCCTTGTGCTTTATAAAGCTCTGAATACAATACATGAGCAACTGAGAGCTGAACGTCAAACCGAAAAATAATACAATGTTGGCTGAGCAAATAGATCGGTTGTCATTTTTATTGCTTCACCAGAATCATTAATGGATTGTTCGTGTAATAATTATCCATAATATTGAATACGCGTCGATTGTGGGGTGGTTAGTTTCGTCATGGAGTGAAAACGTTAATTCACAGATGTTAGCGTATAGACTGTTCGGAATTGCGTTTTACGACGTACATGTGACCAGGGATTATTTGAAAGTGTCTGTTGGATTATTTCGGTCATTACGCACTGCCAAACCAGCTCCTTTCTCTGGGGTGTTCCCTTTTGAGTTGATTTCTATTGTGTATGTTGATATATTTGTAATATTAATTGACTTTTACTTTATTTTTTCCAATAGAAAATAAAAGGGCAGCTGAAGGTAAGTTATGGAGAAGTCTGTGATCCTTCTAGGTTCAGCATTTGGACTGTCTTATATCTTCAATTAGACGAATTTCCACAACTTGAACGAAATGCGCTTCCAAGTAAGACACATTGTGCGTATGATGACGATTGGATGAAGAGCAGTGATGGAGGGTTGTGATTTCGCTGTTCCAAGTGAAATGAAGTTTTCATAGAATATTTCATTAAGAGTATGTGTATTTTTCGGAGTAAACTGTTGTTCCCCAATTAACAATGCGTCAAATAGCTTCAAAATAAATATATTTTTCTGTTGCTATTTCTAATAAATAACTGTCACATTATGCTCAGACTAAATCTGTGCGCCCAAAATAGTTCTCAACAAGGGAACATAAACGGAACATGTACAAGAAACAGATAGAGATCTATAATCTGCACTTCTAGCACAGAAAGTTGAGAATGCTGTTGGGAAACTGAATGAATCGCTGGAAACACGGCTCCATAGAAATCCCGTCTCAATGATGTAGGAGTACAGCACGTCACAATAAATGTTCCAGATGGAGCATTCACAAGAAGCTTCAAGCAGAAACATACAATGGTGATGTATATCGGACGACACAGATGTCCACTGCTTCAGAATGTTCAATGTTCCATTAATTTCATTCATCCCCTCTGGCACAGATAAACAGTGTTATTGTTGTCTTCAAATAGGAGATGCGTTGCAGGCGCTCAGCAAATATTCTAACTATGGGGGAAAACACGATCCTACTTGGAGGATGTTCGTAAACTAGTCAGAACAAGTCCACTTTTCCTGCTAAAATTCCAAAACCAAGCAATGCTCATGTGTATTGGCTGCAAAAGATTTATGTTAATGGCACAACGGGACAGAGCTTTTTCTTTTGACACTCTTTGCCCTCTTGGGCAGTCACTCAGCGCAGAGGACGTCTTGCTTCCACTCCGGGGATGGGTGTTTTGTGGTGGCTGAATCTCTGATCCTGGATACACAGAGCTGGCCACATATTTTGCAGGTTGTGCTTGACGAGGTGAACGGGTGGGACGCACAATCCTCTGCGTTCTCCTTCTGCTGTTTACGCTTGGCGTCCATATATTCTATCTCCGACGCTCGTCGCGATGTGTGCATTCAAGTATGCATTTTCTCCATTCTTGTGCATTCGAAGAGAAGTGGTCCCCACTTCCTTTTGGTGATGTTGAATTAATTTCGGGAGACTTTTTGAGTGTCCGCATGCCACTTTATCTGCCCTCCTATTGATCGCTTGTCATTGCGGAGCTCGGTCATGCCGATAAACTGTCCCCACCTCCTTTTCGCAGCTGGTCAAGTGTGGCAAGTTCCGACTTTCGGTAGCGGCCATGGAGTAGGAGTTCGCACATCTGGTAGCTCCCGCTTGTGACATGTTTTTGGACGTTTTCTTCTGATTGTTTCAGAACTTAATTTGATCAATCGGTGGAGAGTGAGACAGTGAGGACAAATCCCACACCATTGCATAGAGCAGTGGACTATAAGTGGCCGTGTAAGGAGATACAGTCAATCATGGAAGACTCGGGCAGTACAGCAAAAAATGGCGGAGGTGCAGGATCCTGGCACAGTAGCCCACGGTACAGCTGGTGAAGTTCATTGAGGAGTGCTTCGCCAATCTCAAGAAAGATACTCTGGACCCGATTATAGCATCGATTGATCGGGTGTAACACGGTCTAGGAACTCACGGACGGGCAATTCAGAATGTGGAGGAAAAGATTTCGAGCAAAAGGACGATTTATCCGCTTTGCAGGCCATGCTGGGGCGGAGGAAGGACCACCAGGAAATATTGTCGGAAAGTTAGAGGACTTGGAGAACAGGCCCACAAGACAGAACCTGAGGATCGCCGTCCTCCCTGAGGGCTGTGAGGGGTCGGACGCGAGCGCATATGTGGAAAGTATGCTGGGAAGGTTGACGGGTGATGCGCGTTTATGCGACCCCAGGACGTGGACAAGGCGCAGACTGCTCTTGCAAGGGAGCCACGAGAGAGTACACCGCAGAGGCCGATGGTGGTGCGAATGCACCGGATCGTGGACAAGGAACAGATTTTGCAGTGGTCCAATCAGGCACGGAGCTCCGTGTGGGAGAACTGTGAGTTGCGCTTCTATCAGGACCTGGGCCCGGAAATTGCCAAAAGGCGAACACGTTTGAGGGCCTGGAACATTATTTTGAATGACAGGACCAAATTATGAACTTTATGAAGGCCAAAAGGCGAGCAGGGGATTAAGGTCACTGAACCATTGGGGACGGAATGGCAGTGGCGCGATGGTCAAAATCACGTCTGGTTTTTTTGAATATGCAGTGCTCTATTGCCAAGGGGATATTTTGCTATCTTTTTTCCATTTTTTTGATTTTCTTTTGTTGCTTTTGCCGCTTCCTTTTTTCTTTGGTTTTCGCTGTGATAAGATGTATGAGCAGATGCTTAGGCATGTAAAGATAACTCTGTTAGGCAGCACGGTGACGCAGTCGTTAGCACTGCTGTCTTATGGCGCCAAAGTCCCACGTTCGATCCCAGCTTTGGTTCACTGTCCGTGTAGAATTTGCACATTCTCCCCGTGTTTGCGTGGGTTTCACCCACACAAACCAAAGATGTGCAGTGTAGATGGATTGGCCACGCTAAATTGCCCCTTAATTGGATAAAATGAATTGGGGTCTCTCAGTTTATTTTAAAAATGGTAACACTGTTCCATTGAAAGTTGGGTGGAGGGGCCTTTTCTACTGTTGGTTTACTGGGGACTGGAATGCTTTGAATAAGTAGGTTCAAGCGGGGGTGCAGGGGGGCGGTGGGAGGGGGAGAGGAGAACAATGGGGAGCTTGGATGTCTGTTGCCATTAACGGGGGCTACCAGTCTGGCTAGGTTAGTTAGCTCACAGAAGCGCAGTGGAACGGGCGCAGGTGATACGTTTGATATAGGCTGTTGCGTTTCTGGTGCTGTTACTGGGGGTGAGGCAAGCTGCTCTGCTGACAGGGGATGAACTGTTGCTAGGGCACAAAGGGGAGGTCGAGGACGGTGGATGGCCGACGGATGGCCGGAGGAGGCGAGGGGCGAGAGCTAGTGGCTGGCCTAAGAAGGGTGATGGCTAATCGGCAGGGTGGTGATGACCCCCGACTAGGCTGATTACTTGGAACGTCAGAGGGCTAAATCGGCCGGTTAAGAGGGCTCACGGTTTTCGCGCATTTGACGGGGTTGGAGGTGGACATGTCAATGTTACAAAAGAAACACCTAAAGGTTATAGGCCTGCCCAGATTGAGGAATGGTTGGGTAGGCCAGGTACTTCAATCCGGGCTTTCCTCTAAAACCAGGGGCTGTCGCGATACTGAGTAACACATCGGTGCCATTTGAGGTAGAGAGAATCGTGTCAGGCGCGCGGGACCGGGGGTGGGGGGGGTGGGGGGGGGGGGGAGGGCGCAGGGACATTATAGTTAATGGGAAGCTCATGGTTAGGGGAGGCGGATGGGACTCCTGAATATAGATGCACCAAACTCGGATGATGTGGAATTTTGAGGCGGCTGTTAGGTAAGATCCCGGACCTAGAGTGACACACTCTGATCATGGGGGGGGGGGGGGGGGAGATTTCAAGAGTGATTGATGCAGTTTTGGATGGGTCACAATCTTGGGCAGGGAGCGTGCCAGCCGTAGCGACGGCATTAAAAGGGTGTATGGAGCAGACCCATGAGTAGACCCATGGAGGTTTGGTCTCCCAAGAGTGAAACCGTTTTCTTTTTATTCCCGTGTCCACAAGGTATACTGATGGATCGACGTTTTTAAAATCCTGAACAGGGCTCAAGTGCCGGGGTGGTTGATGCCGAGTCCTACACAATCACGTGTCAGTGCATGCCCCACATTGGGTGCATCTGCGGGATAGTATGGAAACAGGGCAGCACCCGTTATGGAGGTTGGATTTGGGACTGTTAGGGGATGAGGGGTGTGTGACGGGTGAGCATGCCATCGATCTCATTTATTCTGAAGCTGGAGAAGGACACTGAACAATGAGGGCCATACAGGCAGATCTCCCTATTGAATGTTGGAATGTGGTGTGAAGCATCGGGTCTCGTTTTATGCGGAGGACTTCCTTCTGTACATTTCGGACACGTTTGAGAGTTGCGGAAGGTTATGCGCACCTTAGGGGAATTTGGCAGGTTTTTGGGGTATAAATTGAAAGTGGGGAAATGCAATATGTACGCGATCCAGGCGAGGGGACAGGAGAGGAGGCTGCGGGACATGCCGTTTAGAACGGTAGGAAGGAGCCTTTGTGGTCTGGGAATCCAGGTTGCACGGGAATAGAAGACATTGCACAAGGTAAGCTTGTCCCGGTTGTCAAACAAATGACGGAGGACTTTAGGAGGTGGGACATGCTCCCATTGTGACTAGCGGAGATGGTACCGACCGGAAAATGACGGTCCTACCCAGATTTCTATTTGTCATTAAATGTCTCCTCATCTTTATACCGAGGTCCTTTTTTAAACGCGTGAATACCGGGATTTCGGGCGTTATCATGGCGGGCAACACCCCCCCCCCCGCCCGCCCCCGAGAGAAGAAAGTACAGTTGGAGCGGAGTCGGCGTGCGGGCGGGGGGCGGGGGGGGGCGTGGATTGATGCTGCCGAACACTTGTAGCGACTACTGGGTGGCTAATACAGCAATGGTTAGGATGTGGGTGGTGTGGTGGTTGTGGGTGGGGGGGGGGGGGGGGGTGGAGGGGGGGGGGGGTGGAGGGGGGGTGGAGGGGTGTGAACATGTGGAGGCGGCATCGTGTCAGAACACAAGTGTGGGGTCGCACTAATCACGGAATCTCTGCCGTTTTCGCTGGCCCTGTACTCCACAAGCCCGGTGGTAGTGGCGGCTTAGAGAGTCTGGGGGCAGTGGAGGAAGTATAGGAGAGCACAGAGAGCAACGGTCTGAGTTCGGATTTACCCCAGACATCGGCTTATGCGGGAAGAATGGATGGAGGGATTCGCAAATGGAATAGAGTAGGAATTGGGAGAATGGGAGATCTATTTATAGGCGGGAGCTTCCCCAGCTTGAAAGATTTGCAGGAGAAATTTGAGCTGCCAACTGGGAATGGGTTTGGATATCTGCAGGTACGGGATTTTCTGAGAAGGCAGGTTCCGACTTTCCCGGTACTGCAAGCACGGGGGAGACAGGACAGTCTAGTTTCCAGAACATGGGTGGGAAAGGGGAAATTATCAGCTATCAACAAACAACTTATGGAGCCGGAGGAAACTCAGATAGAGGAACTAAAGTTTAAGTTGCAAAATAAGCTGGGGTAAAAATAGAGGCGGGTCTGCGGGCGGATACCTCAAGCGGGGTTAATGCATCCTCATCATGTGCCAGGATTTGTCTGATCAAATTCAAGGTAGATCACCTGCCATACATGACAGTCGCCCAGATGAGCAAGTTCTTTGGGGTAGAGGACAGGTGAGCGACGTTTGCGGGAGTTCCAGCAAACAAGGTCCATGTGTTTTGGGCATGCCGGAAGCTTACAGGGTTTTGGCAGGGTTTTGCTGAGGTTACGTCCACGATACTTCAAACACGGGTCGTGCGGCGTCCAGAGGTGGTAATCTTTGTACAGTCGAAATGCCGGGTGTCTAGGGGGCGAGAGTGGCTGACGTTTTGGTCTTTGCCTCCCCGGTAGCCCTGAGACAAATACTGTCAATGTGGATGGACTCGAAGCCTCCGAAATTCGAGGCCTGGGTTAGTCACATGGCTGGGGCTATCTCTCTCCAGAAAATATAGTTCGCCCGAAGAGGGGCAAGGTTAGGGTTCGTCCGGAGGCGGCAACCGCTCGTCGACTTTCTCGGAGGCAATTACAATGCCAGCAGAAGCAGACATCTAAGAGGCGGGTCGGGAAGCGGTTAGGCTATTGTTTCATTGATTGGGTGTGCGAAGAACGTGATTGGGATGGAAATGTCGTATGTACCATGTTTACATTGCTGTTATCGTTGTTACTAATAAAATAACTGCAAATACCCTGATAATTGTGTTTTTTGTAAAACGTGTGGCCAGTACCTCGATAATTGGAATATTCGCCTGGGAGAAAACAATCTCATTCTAATGCCTATCATGCCAGTAGATTGGCAACATTTTGCGGTGGTAGTGTTGAAGATATCTCTCCCAGAATCATTGCTGTACATTATCTGGATATTTACACTGATGTCCATGCTATTATGTGCCTCGGTAAATGTGTCTACAAAGGTTCGTATCTCGGCTAATAATTGTGCGCACTCGAAGGCTTCATCTGCGTAATGCAGCATTATGTCATAGGTTAGGATGATCTTGGTATCTGACCCAGAGGTGACTGATGTCAAACAGTTGCCTGCCTCTCTGGTACGTTACTACAATTCGCCGGGTTGCTGCGAACACGTATATCTTTTTGAGCCCAGTTTGCAAACGTATTGGGTCCGTGCTCATCCGTTGGTGAGGATCACAACATGCATGTCATCGTGGAGCAGGTGGAGAATAGTGGCAACTTTCTGTGGTCGTCAAATTTGAGGATGATGCTCCCCAAACCCTCACAGTTTGTTTGTTATTTACAGCACAAAAGGAGGCCTTTCGGACCTTTCCTGCACTTGACCATCCTAGTTGTTGTTCCCATTACCAAGCCCTATCTCTGTAGTTCTCGAAATTCTTCACTTTCATAGACATATATATATGTCAGCTCGCTTTGGAACCTCCTACGGAATCCACCTCCACCAGTCTTGCAGGCAGCGTATTCGAAATTCTAAGAACGCTCTGCATAAAGACGTTTCTTCTCATCTCACTCCCAGCTCGCTTGCTGACCATCTTGAAATTGTGACCGCCAGTCAAAATTGACTGGTGACACATCAACTGGTGGCAATACGATAACCTTCTTTATCCTGTCAAAAGTTTAAGAATGTTTTACATTTCAAGAAAATCTCATCTTAATCTTCACTGCTCCAAGGAGAACAAGCTAATTTCTCCAATCTTTCCTTGAATCTAAAATTCCCGATTCCTGGGATCATTCTCGTAAATCTCCTCTGCAGTCTCTTCAGGGCTTTGATATATTTTCTTAATTAAGATGCCCATAACTGAACACAATACTCAAACTATGTTCTGACCAATGCTTTGTAGAGGTGCAGCGTCATCTCATAGGTTTTATACTCTCATGGATGGGTTCAGCCTTCATAAGAACTGTGTCAACTTGCCTGGCCACCTTCACAGAAGTATGGACTTGATCCTGGGTCACTCTGCTCCTGAACTCCAGTAAAAGTTGTACCATTGAGCAAATGTTGTCTCCCATTGTTTTCAGACCAAAATAGATTACCTCACATTTTGGTGCATTGAAATTTATCTGCCAAGTGTTGCCCATTTGGCCACATTATCATGTCCCTCTGAAGTCGCTCAGCGTCATTCTCGCAATACTCTATTCTCCCTAGCTCAGTCTCATCTACAAAGGTAGAGTCTGTGCCCTGAGCAACCACTTTTACATCGTTTACATAAGTCAGAAAAAGAAAGAGTCCCAACATTTTACCTGGGGAACACCACATTCAACCTGACACTAGCCTGAAGAATGGCCAAATCCTTACCCACTGTTCCTTGTTTCTTAGACAACTTGTGATCCTTGCTGTGAAGGACTCTTCAATCCGAAACATTTTTTTGATTTGCAAACGAAACTGCCTTGTGGCACTGTATAAAATGCTTTCTGGATGGTAAAATATGCAACATTCACGGTCACTACCTTCATCCATTGCCTGAGTCACGTCATCAAATAACTCAATTAATTTGTCACACATGACTTTCCTTGACAAAGCCATGCTGACTGTCTAGCATTAACTTAATGTGTGTGTACTTGTGTATTTATCTCTCCCGTATTATGGCCTCCAACCGTTTTCCCACTGTTGATGTCAATCTGATAGATGTGTAGTTTCCTGGGTTAGCCATTCCCTTTCTTAAACAAGTGCATCATATTTGCAATCCTCTAGTACTCCTGCAATAACCCTGTGTTCAGAGAGCCCTGTAAAATTTCTGTCAATGACGACGCACTATGCTCCCTTACCGCTTTGATCAACCTAGAATGCATCCCATGCGGGCCCAGTAACTTCTCTACCGAGAGTGTTGTCAGCCTTTCCCTCACCTTTTCTTTATCCATCGCTATACTGTTCTGCGTCTCACCTCCCATATTTTCTAATGGGCCATTTTGGCCAACTTCCAATTTGATACAGAGAGAAAAAACTGACTAATTTAGTACCATTGCCATACAGTCCGCTTCAGTGAGCAGTTTACCTGCTTGTCCCTAATGGACCCCAGTCTATCATTTACTTAACATTTGTCCATTAATATGCTGGAAGAACATTGTTCTATTTGTTTACGCAAAGGTTGGAAGCCTTTCTTCATGCTTCCTCGCAGCTATCCTGATTCCAGCCTTCGCATCTCTCCTTCATTTCAAGCACTCTTCATGATCTCTATCGTTTCTTTTACTCCAGCATCTGTTTTGCTTCCTTATTTTATCATCAATACATTTAGTCATCCTGGTGACTCCAGCTTTGATAACCAGTGTTTATTTCTCATGGGTAGGTACGTCGCTCGCCAGTTATTCAAGTCTCCGCTGAAAGTCTCCCATTTTATCACCAATGTTTGATGCACAAAAATTTGTTGCCAATCAACCAGTTCCAGTTCAGCTTTTTGACCCCTAGGTGTTGCGCTCTGAAAGTTTGGGATTTTAATCGTATGGGATTAGGATTGTTACTTCGCAAGGGCTTCCACACTCTGACATTCTCCACTTGCCCTGTCTCATTTTCCAGGACCAGATGCAGCACAGCTTGTTTCTTTCCTGGGCGGGAATTGTACAGTTGAAGGAGGTTCTCTTGCACTGATTAAGATCAGTGCTCACTTCATGTTACTCATTCAATCGTATAGATTCCAATTCACGAACTGCAACTCGCTCAAGAGCAATGATACAATTTTCAACCATGACTTCGCCACTCCTCCGATTTTAACCACCCTGTTTCTACTAAAAAACTTTTAACACGGAATGTTAAGTGTCCAGTCATATTGCTGCTTGAGCCATATGCCTGTCATTGCTAGCTGTGCCATAATCTTGCAAATCACTTCTACTTCCAGGTTCCCAATTATGTCCGCTCATCTCCGTGTATTTACATAAATACAATTTAGCTCTGCCCTTATCTCTTTCAAAAAAGTTTTTTTAGTGTGGCCAATTAATTTGTTCCAATTAAGAGGTAATTTAGCGTGCCCACTCCACCTACCCTGCACATCTTTGGGTTGTCGGGGAGGAAACCCACGCAAACACGTGGAGAATGTGCAAACTCTACACGTGCAAACTCCACACAGACAGTGACCCAGACCCGGGATCTAACCTGGGACCTCGGCGTCATGAGGGAGCAGTGCTAACAACTGCGCCACTGTGCTGCCCTGTCCTTCTCTTTGTTGCCCTTTGGGAGGAGACCATTTCTTTGTTCACTGTAAACACTCAATTTTACTCTCAATTCCTTTTCCCTCTTCCAGATATTCTCTCTTTTTTTCTCACTGTACATCGAACACTGGGGCCATTAGTCAAGCATCCCCCGTGCCTTACAAGTTTAATTCCATCCCAACTAAACTATTCACCAACTCCGCCTGGAGATTCTTTCCATTACGGCTCAGATGAAGCCTATCTGTTCTAAATAGGTCTCTTCTTTCACAAAACTGATTCCCATCATCCAAAAATCTTAACCCCTCCCTTCAACACTATCCCTTAAGCTACGCATTTACCTCGATATTCTGCCTTTGTCTGAATGGTGAAGCGCGTGGAACACATAGCATTTCTGAGACAGGTAGTATTCCTGGAGGTCATACGATTCAGGGTAATCCCTAACTCCTCAGGTTATCCTGCAGAAACTGGGAACTGTCCCTCCCTATGTCGTTGCTTCCCAGGTGATCAACAACCTTTTGCACGTTCTCCCCGTGTTTGCGTGGGACTCGACCCCACAACCCAAAGATGTGCAGGGTACGTGGATTGGCCACGGTAAATTGCCCCTTAATTAGAAATAATGGAGTGGGTACTCAAAATGTTTAAACATAATTTGAGCGACAACCTGTGAATGTTTACCCTCCCTTTCTAGAACTTTGTCCAGCCGATCCGTTATGCCCCGAACCATTGCACTCGGGATGCAACAACCAATATGGTACTCAGGATCTCGGCTGCAAATTCGACTGTCTATGCCATGGACTATTGAGTCACCCACTACTACCAGCTTTCGAATCTGCCTGCCAACCTCCCTCTATTTTGTCAGAGTCGCCACAGACACCATGGTTTTATGATGTTCCCACGTATCATCGATGCCTGATCCAGTGGTGTTGCTAACTTCATAGACATCAACAAATTAATACCTGTTACACATCTCCAAGGAGTATCGGATTTCATGGAGCTGCTGTCTCCTTTACTTTCGACGGATGGCTATCTTCTCTCCTGTCATCCCTACACTCTTCCATCCTTCCCTATCGCGATATGGAATCACCACCCACTGGGACAACTGTTCTAGAAACCTCTGTCCCTCTTCTATGGTGCGTAGTGAAAATAGTCGCTGATCAAAATCAGCCATATGTTTTTCAATGTCACCTTTTCTCTGGCAGTTCTTGCAAATATGACTGACCAGGGTGTCTTGTGGATTTGAAACCTGCAAGAACTTTCATGCTTCAGAAATGAAACATTTTCCAAACAGAAATTGTCAAATTGACTGATCAAGCACATACACACTGTTGAGTCTCAGCTGTGTCTAAGCCGCAACAAATTATCTTACATCTTCTCTCTATCCCACATTGCTTTGCGGAGCAGGGAAGGGTAAAAACATTATAGCAATGTAATGTTTGGGGCTTTACCGTTTTTTGACATTGGGTCCTCCGCTATTGCTTTCCGACCAAGGCGTCCACTTCCAGAATCCTCCGTAGTCACTTCCTACTACTGCCTTCTGTTGGATGCCTTCTCTCCTGTTGACAACCGTGCCCTTCTCCGTGATCCCCTTCTTACTTATGGTGTGCGGGCCGACGTCTCCCAGTATCATCCTCAGTCACTTATCACGAACGTATTGTGTTTGCCACCCTTTGCGAGATACAATAAGGCAATGTGCAGTGGTTGACGCTGAGCCCTACACTTTACCTGGTATTGTTGCCCACTGAAGATCATGTCCATTGATCCTGTTTTTGATGGAAGCTACACTGAGCCTCAGGGAAGATCTCCTCAGCCACTGAGAATATGCTATTGTGGAGTATTCTCGTGATAGCCTTTCCCGTGTTCGAGGTAGGACGATACCTCTGTAATTTCCGCAGTCGGATATGCATTCATTTTCAAGATGATTACAGTTAAGGCATTTCTGAGATCATCCAGAAAAGGGTGATGATGTTGAGTAATGCTGTCAAGAGTGCGTCTCTCACACATTTTAGCACTTCTGCGGGGATGTAAACTGCGCCAGAGGCCTTGTTGTTCTTCATCCGTCTTTTTCAACCTCACAACAATTTGCAGTTGTGCTCAGAGGCAGGCGGCCGGGTTGCCGTGTTGAAAGTTGTATCTTGGTTGAGGAGTTTCTCGAAGCCCTCTCTCCAATGGGTTTTGCACTCCTCTCTGTGTTTGATGAGTACCTCTCCATTTTTGCCTGTCACGGAGGAAGTCCATCGGTAATGAGAAGGTAGATGGCTTTGATTGTACTGAAGGAACAACGCACATTGTGGTCCTCAGCCAGTTGATGGGCGTCCTGCACCCATTCCAACTACTATATGTCCTTTGTGTCGCGACTTAATGCTTGCACCTTGGCCATCCGTTACATGTAGGTGTATTTCATCTCACTTCAGTGTTGGTGCAGCTGCCAGTTTAGGAACGTCTTGCGTTCGTGGTTAGCGAAACAGTGGATTTCCTTATCATTGTCTTCAAACCAGTGTTGCTGATTCCTGGTCAAGGGCCCAGCGTCTTCTCGGAGAAGCTATCTCTGGAGTTTTTTGAGGATGATTAGTTGCTCTGGGCGGTATATGGCAATGGCTCATTCGTTGTCGCCAGGTTACTTGGGTGGCGCCGACAGAATATTTGTTTTTCTCGGGGTATTTGAGTCCTGCGACAGAGGTTCTTATTTCTGTGCCGATTTGCGGCCGGGTTGATGGAGATGGTAGAACGGGTTTGCTGTTGGTAAGTCCTGCAGTCGTCAGATACATTTATGGCATGGGAGATACGGACGACTTTGCGGTCCATTGTACAGACAATGATATCATCTATTAGATATCAGGACTTGAGGCGAAGGTCTTTGCCATTCAACCTTCCGCTTGTCCCTCTGGTGGAACAGAATTTCTGTGATGACAAGGTCATGCTCTAAACATTTCGTCAGGAGGAGAACAGCGTTGGCCTTTCATCTCCCCATGCAATCCTTGCCACATTGTTCTTTAAGTTAGCCGTCGCCAGTCGGATCTCGCTCAAGGCAGCAATGCCAATTTTGTGGCATTAGAGATCGCGGGATGTGAGAGTTGTGCGCCATTCAGGTCCGCATCTATGAAGGCCATAACGCTCCATGTCTGGAAAATAATTTATGTTCGTGGGGAGGGATTTGGGTGGAAGACGCGGGTGCGTGTATTCTTTTAACGTGATTTAGTCGTTCTAAACCAACGATATAATTGTTCCAATGAGTGAGGTCTTGAGCCCGTGCAAGAAAATTCGAGCCGACATTAGTCCAAGTTTTGTTGTAGGATTGTAACTAATACAAAGTCACCATCCTCAGCATATCTGTATGTGAGTGACGTCATAGTTAAGGGGTGATGTCAATGCACTTTTCCCTCCATTCCTGCGTTGATGCCTCTTCGCTTCGCGAACGTTTCTTCTGGCCCTAATGCTGTACTATCACATTGTTGCTGCTCCAATCTCCCCACTACTGATCCTCTCGCCTAGCTGCTGCTACTCCCGCCTTGCGGCATCTCCACTCGCCTCTTTGCTGGTAGTCGCGCCCTGCTGATGATCCGCTCGGCTCACTGCTTCTCTTCTCACTTCTGATTGAGCTGCTCCTCTCCCCTCACAAATCAACTGATACATCTTGTCCTCCATCACTTTCTGAGTCCTGGCGACATCTCAAGAACTTTGCCTCTGCATTCAGTGAGATTAGGCTGCGATGTGCGTTCGAGGTTTTGCTCCTGATGCTTCGCCCACAGAGTGCACTCGCCGTAAACTGGCCCTGTGTCACTGCTGCTTTCCTCTCGCTCTTTTATCCTTTTACGACGCTGCTCTATTCGCACTCTTTTACCATGAGTCTCCGCCGCTCTACTTGCGCTCCTTTACTTTCTGTTTCCACAGCTGTCTTAACGGCCAATGTGAAAGCCGCGAGGAGAGCGGTTGACACATAGAATATACAACACATAACTTAACTGTGCACCACTAAAACACCACGTTATTTCTCATATCTGTGCATAGAGGACAGACAGCATGTTCGAATTCAGATGAAACTCTCAGGGTCTCCTTAAAAAGATGGAATATAAAGGACAAAACGCGTGGACGACCAGAACCAATGTACAATATAACAATGATCAGGAGTCCACTAAGGTCCGCACTTTCCTTGTGCAATATTTTCTCGCTTCCAACAATAAGCAAGATAACATACTGAATGTTTAAACAGAAACTAGCTGCACACCACGATGTAGCAATAGACTAACAAGCAATGTTTGAGAATAAGACCGCTATACACCGCCATGTAACAAAGAAGCAAAAAAAGGCCACTCGGGATTCCGTAATAATTGCTTTCAAGAAGAAAGTCGAAAGTCCTCCGAGGCAACAGGATACAAGCCACATCAGCGGACGTGACTTGGCCGAGCGCTTCGTGAAACAGACAAATTGATGCCCGCAGAGCGTGTTGCACACGTAAATCGACACCCCAGCCAGACGTGCGTGAATTCTACAAACACATCTTGGGAAATGCTCCACCCCCCACTTTCATTAAGAAAAAACATCGGACTCGCACCAGCCAAAACCCGTGATAACTCGTCACCAAGGATCAGAAGAATCGCCAATGAGCCCCACAATGTGGTACACGTCGGGTGTTCGTCGATTTCTCCTTACGTGCACAATAATGGGAAGCTCTCTTGAATCAATGGCTGAGGATTAGGAACAACACCATGCTTATAAGAGTAAAGGACATAGAACATACCAGCGCATTACAGGCCCTTCGGCCCTCGATGTTGCGCCGAACTGTTACACCACTCTAAAGTCCATCCACACTATTCCATTATCGTCCATATGCCTATCCAATGACCATTTGAATGCCCTTAGTGTTGGCGAGTCTACTACTGTTGCAGGCAGTGCATTCCACGCCCTTACTACTCTCCGAGTAAAGAACCTACCTCTGACATCTGTACTAAATCTATCTGCCCTCAATTTAAAGCTATGTCCCCTCGTGCTACACATCACCATCCGATGAAAAAGGCTCTCACTGTCCACCCTAGTTAATCCTCTGATCATCTTGTATACCTCAATTAAGTCACCTCTTAACCTTCTTCTCTCTAACGAAAACAGCCTCAAGTCCCTGAGCCTTCGCTCATAATATCCTCCCTCCATAGTAGGCAACATTCTGGTAAATCTCCTCTGCACCCTTTCCAGTGCTTCCACATCCTTCATATAATGTGGTGACCAGAATTGCACGCAACAATCCAAATGCGGCCGCACCAGAGTTTTGTATAGCTGCATCATGACCTCTTGGCTCCGAAACTCGTCCCTCTACCAATGAAAGCTAACACACCGTACGCCTTCTTAACAACCCTCTCAACCTGGGTGGCAACTTTCAGGAATCTATGTAAATGGACACCGCGATCTCTCTGCTCATCTACACTACCAAGAGTTTTACCATTAGCCCAGAACTCTTTCTTCATGTTATTCCTTCCAAAATGAATTACCTCACACTTTTCTGCATTAAACTCCATTTGCCACCTCTCAGCCCAGCGCTGCAGCTTATCTATGTCCCTCTGTAACTTGTAACATCCTTCCGCACTGTCCACAACTCCACCGACTTTAGTGTCATCTGCAAATTTACTCATCCATCCTTCAACGCCCTCCTCCAGGTCATTTATAAAAATGACAAACAGCAGTGACCCCAGAACAGATCCTTGTGGTGCACCACTATAACTGGTCTCCAGTCTGAACATTTCCCATCAACCACCACACTTTGTCTTCTTCCAGCTACCCAATTTCTAATCCAAACTGCTAAATCACCCTGAATCCCATGTCTCCGTATTTTCTGAAGTAGCCTACCGTGGGGGACCTAATCAAACATTTTACTGAAATCCATATACATCACATGAACTGCTTTACCCTCATCCACCTGTTTGGTCACCTTTTTTCAAGGTTTGTGAGGCACGACCTATCCTTCACAAAACCGTGTTGACTATCTCTAATCAAAGTATTTCTTTCCAGATGATTATACAGCCTATCTCTCATAAACCTTTCCAAGACTTAGCCCACAACAGAAGTAACGATCACTGGTCTATAGTTACCGGGTTGTCTCTACTCCCCTTCTTGAACAAGGGGACAGCATTTGCTTTCCTCCAGTCTTGGGCACTATTCCTGCAAGTCAAAGATGACTTAAAGATGAAAGCCAAAGGCTCAGCGATCTCCTCCCTAGCTTCCCAGAGAATCCTAGGCTATATCCCATCCGGCCCAGGGGACTTATCTATTTTCACACTTTCCAGAATTGCTGACACCTCCTCCTTATGAATCCCAAGCACTTCTAGTCTAGTAGCCTGAATCTCAGTATTCTCCTCCACAACATTGTATTTTTCCTGTGTGAATACTGATGAAAGATATTCATTTAGCACCTCTCCAATCTCCTCGGACTCCACGCACAACTTCCCACTACTGTCCTTGACTGGCCCTACTCTTTCCCTCGTCATTCTTTTATTCCAGACATATATATAGAAAGCGTTAGGGTTATCCTTGATCCTACCTGCCAAAGGCATCTCTTGTCCCCTCCTGGCTCTTCTTAGCTCTCTCGTTAGGTCCTTCCTCGCTAACTTGTAACTCTCGAGCGCCCTTACTGATCCTTCATGTCTTATCTTTACATAAGCCTCCTTCTTCCTCTCGACAAGTGTTTCGTCTGCTTTAGTAAACCACGGTTCCCTCGCACGACAACGTCCTCCCTGCCTGACAGGTACATACTTATCATGGACACGCAGTAGCTGTTCCTTGAACAAGCTCCATATTTCCATTGAGCCCAAACCCTGCAGTTTTCCTCTCCATCCGATGCATCCTAAGTCTTGCCTCATCGCATAATAACTGCCGTTTCCCCAGATATAACTCTTGCCCTGCGGTATATAACTATCCCTTTCCATGACTAAAGTAAACGTAATCGAATTGTGGTTACTATCACCAAAGTGCTCACCTACCTCCAAATCAAACACATGTCCTGGCTCATTACCCAGTTCCAAATCTAATATGGCCTCGCCTCTCGTTTGTATATCTACATACTGTGTCAGGAAACCCTCGTGCACACACTGGAGAAAAACGGACCCATCTAAAGTACTCGAACCAGAACGTTTCCAGTCAATATTTGGAAAGTTATAGTCCCCCATAATAACTACTCTGTTGCTTTCGTTCCTATCCAGAACAATCTTTGCATTCCTTTCCTCTACATCTCTGGAACTTTTCGGAGACCTATAGAAAACCCCTAACAGGGTGAACTCCTTTCCTGTTTCTAACCTCAGCCCATACTACATCAGTCGGTGAGTCCTCATCAAACGTCGTTTCTGCCACCGTAATACTGTCCTTGACTAATAATGTCACCCCTCCCCCTCTGTTACCACCTTCCCTGAGCTTACTGAAAGATCAAAACCCCGGCACCTGCAACAAACATTCCTGTACCTGCTCTATCCATGTCTCCGAAATGGCCACAACGTCGAAGTCCCAGGTGACAACACATGCCGCAAGTTCACCCACCTTATTCCGGATGCTCCTTGCATTGAAGAAGACACACTTTAAAGCAACTCCCTGCCTGCCGGTACACTCTTGCAACTTTGAAACCTTACTCATTACCTCACTCCTCTCAACCTCCTGTATACTGAAGCTACAATTGAGGTTCACAATCCCCTGCTGAACTAGTTTAAACCCTCCCGAAGAGCATTATCAAATATTCCCCCCAGGATACTGGTACCCCCTCTGCTCCAGGTGTAGACCATCCCGTTTATAGAGGTCCCACCGACCCCAGAATGAGCCCCAATTATCTCCTATCTATCCCCCTAACTATGCAGTCTCCAATGACTAATGTTCTAGTCCTATCCCCCCTTCCATTCTGAGCAACAGGGACAGACACTGTGCCATAGACATGTACCCCATGGCTTACCACTGGTAATCACCCCCCCCCCCCACAAAAAAAAAGTATCCAAAACGGTACACTTCTTACTAAGGTGAACGGCCACAGGGGACCCCTGTACTGACTGCTTCCTCCCAGCCTCTCTCACCGTCACCCATCAATCTTTATTCTTCGGAGTAACTACATCCCTGATGCTTCTATCCATAACCACCTTTGCCTCCCGAATGATCCGAAGTTCATCCAGCTGCAGCTCCAGTTCCCTAACGCGGTCTCTGAGTAGCTGGGGATGGGTGCACTTCCCACAGATGAAATCAGCAGGGACACTGAGGCGTCCCTCACCTCAAACGTTCTGCAGGAGGAACATTGCACTTCCTTCGCTGCCGTCCCCTCTATATTTAAAAAAACAAAAGAAAGGAAGAAAGAACTTACCTGTTATTCACTCTACCCCTTAGGTTAAAGGAGGTGGAAGGGTGGCGGGCACTACAAGTGTAGTGTTTAGGGTTTAGAAACTGCCAAACTTTAATGCAGGTAAAAATAAAACACTTAACCAGCAACCACTGCGCCCCACAAGAAAACAGCAATCAGCTGTTATGGGCCTGCACAAACAATTTAAATCCTTACTACTTACCCAGCAGTCACTCTGTCCTCACTCCGACTGGATTCAGCTGGAAACTTCCGAGAGTAAATTTATTTTAAATTTGCTCCCCTTCTCAGCAAGTAGTCACTCAGCAACCACTGCGCCCCGCACGATAACACCTCAGGGAAAAGAAAAACTATTTACCAGTCATCAGTCAATCACTGACCTGCAGACTGTGACGTCGCGGTTCAAGTTATTTCTATTTCTACCTGCCCTCGAGTCTTCCTCTCGGCTGGGATGCTTACAGCCGTTGTTTTTTTTTTTGGTGAGAGGAAAGAAGAGAAAGCGTAAGAGAGGGGGAAAAGTTAACAAGGCAGCGACGCTTTAACTGACTCAAATACAACCGCCACCCTGCACGCTCCGCCATTACAGAAAGGATATCAAGAACTTTCTCCCCCTCAACAAACTAAAACGTAATTACCTAACCTCGCCTCAGCAAAAGCGATTATATTTGTCCCTGTTGTTTCTAATTTTAAAATGCTGGAATGTCTCCTTCGCAGGCCTGGGCACATTAGTTATCCTGGAAGGAGTGCATTCTTTATGACTGTTCCTTGAGTTTCGTTCTGACGTTTCTTAGATTTTTTTTTGCTTGAACTTCGACTTTCTAATTAGAGCTATTAGATTGAGATAATTTAAGTAAAGGCGCAACCCTCCACCATGCCGTCGATCTGCTGCCCAAGTGACCCAGCGCGTGAGACAAATCTCTTGGTCACCTCTCTCCCCTCACGAGGAGAATCGGCAAGAAGAAAATATAGGATCAGTGATCAGCTTTCGCAACCAACCTCAAACATCGGAAATCGGATTTGTTGTGCTCCATCGAATTTGAAGCACCCAGCCATCAAATCGAGATTACCGGTACCCAATTATCGATCTCAATCGGGAATTTGCCTTTAAAAGCTCGCCAGGGGCTAGGTTCATGGAAACAACTTGCCCGTGTTCCCTGAACCCTCCAAGGTAGACGACACTGAATGCAGACATATTCTTGACCAGTCGAAAGCGGATCATTGCTAGGACGAATAGTCTTTCATATGCAAGAGGTGTCTCATGAGCATCCAACATTCCCCAAAGTATACCTCTCAACTTTTAAAAGTGAGCTTCTTTGACTGAAACCAGATGGATACAGCGGCGCCGGATGGAGAGACGGCTGATCAGCAACAACGCCTCTGCAAGCTTAGCCCAACGCCTGTCACTCTTAGCGACAAAACCATGCCATATTTCTCACGATGCTTCTTGCCTCCTCTTTGCGAAATACTACTCATGATCCTCCATGGACACAGTGGATGCCAAGTGCCCCTAGGAAAAGAAAAACAAATATGAAACTTGCACCAGGATAAACTAAAATATTATAAACTAAACAGAACTTGAGATCAGGAAAACGTAATGTGACCGTGATTATACTGTTTGGCAACGATGTTTTCCTCTTGTATCTTTAACAGGTTCACACGTCATTTTTTGGCATTCATGTCGGTGCTCCTGGCATGCACTTGCCTTCACCTTATTGAACCCAGGGGTGAGCATGTGGATTGGCAATCATAGACCGGGCGAAATGCCACCATGAAAGTCGAGGTAGCAGTTGAGTATAACTTTGATGCTGGCCAAAGCTACACATTGTCGCGAATGTCGCGAGGGGAAACTCAAGGTAGTGAGGTTCCCAGGTACCTGCAGTTCTCGTCTTTCTACATGTTAGTAGTCGTTGGTTTGGAAGGTGCTGTCCAAGGTCAGTGACTGCAGTTTTTCTTGCAGATGGTACACCTGGCTGCCACTGATCGTTGGTGGTAGAGGGTTTGAATGCTTACGGGAGGAGAAGCAATCATGCGGGCTGCTTTATCCTAGATGTCGTCAAGTTTTTTGACTGCAGTCGGAGGTGCACCCATCCAAGCAAGTAGAGAATATTCCTGCATGGCATATGCAGTTATGTCCAAGCTTTGTCTAGAGAAGTTCCCGGCAATGTGAGCCATCCTGACCCCTGACATAAATCCCAACATATGAAAGATCGAACATTAATATTGACCACAATATAATTGCAGGGAAAATAAGTTGTACAACAGTACCGACGAAACGGAACTTTTGCAACTCCCACGGAGGTCACGGGGTGTTGTCCATGGGTTCCCTCCGACAGAGACTGAGTAAGTACTTCGCTGGCAACGAGGCGTGGCTTCCCTTTTTACGAGGGGGGGGGGGGTGTCTATGGTAAAAAGGGAATTATGATTTTTTTAAACCGCATTGACTGTTGGACGCGGAGTGGGTGCCCATCGGCTTTGAACTGTTTTACTGTGTTCGTTAAATAAACGAGTGTTTTTTAACCTACCATTCGTACTGCATGATCGCTCTGTTCGGATACTACACTGGCAATGAGGACAAAGTGGAGCCACCGTCGGCACCAAGTGCTGAAATCTCGTCGGGCTCAGAAGGCAGTTTTAGAACGGCAGGGATGCCTCACATTGGGACCTTTAAATGCACGTGCCGATGACTGCGAATTGAACATTAAAAGAATAAAGTACTTTTTCAGAACGAATGCGGTACTTGGCGATTAAAGACAGACAGTAATGTTATTCATGTATTGAGGCGGCCCCTCATAGATTGCAAATAATAATTTAATTACCCGGACGCCGTGGCTTTGGTATGTGGCGCTCAGAACCCGGGTTGATCCCGGCCCCAGGTGACTGACTGTGTGGAGTTTGCACATTCTCCACGTGCCTGCCTGGGTTTAATCCGCACAATACAAGGTTGTGCAGGTTCGCTGGATTGGCTACATTAAATTGTCCCTGAATTGGAAAATAACAATTGGGTACTCAAAAGTAAAAACAAAAAGACGTAGACGTCACAGATACATGGCCCTTCGATGCTGTGTGGCTTTATTCGGGCAACAGTTCACCTCCATGCCATCCATAATTATCCGACGTTTTTGGTTTCAAGCCATCAGCTGAAGTGCATGTGAGTTCATCATGGCCTGTATTACCTGCCCGTGAAAACTAACGCAATTCTATAAATTTGGATCAAAGCTGAACGAAACCTGAAGAGATGGTTTGGTTAGTCGAATCCACGATATAGCAACACCACAGAAACTCCGAGTGTAAAGCAACTTTAATTTACAGCGCACAGTAAAGGTTAACAGCGCCTGCGAAGGCACAGAACAGCCAGTCCTGGAGCTCAAGGAAGACAGCCATGAGACCGAGATGACAGATGCCAACTCTGGGCCCACCCTTGCCGTCCCTCCACGCACACCAGCGCTGCCTTTGACTGGAATTACTGATTGGACGAGGACGACGGCCAGTATCAAGAATTACATTGACAAGCGGCGCCTTGAATGGCGCCAATTTAACCTCCAGGTAACCCCATACGCATGGAGTTCGGGACCGGGATGACAGTCTCGTGGGCCACTGAACGAACTTTCGACTAGATTCGGTTGTTGAGCTGTGTTTTAATACTGTGCAGCACTAATACCAGGCTAGTGATGTACGCGGTGTTGCCACGTGCTATCGTCGGTACATCATACTTGCCAGCCAGTTATTGGTCGCAGTCCGTGAATCTACCATTGGCCTAGGACGCGTGGGCGGAGCAAGTATGCTGGGCGCCGACAGTCGAGGACAGCTCTGCCTTGATTGGCCACATGTACCGAATGCACCCATATGGCCAAATGTGTCTTGGCGAAATAAGCCGACGGATTCCAGGAGTGACTGGGCATTAAAAAGGGACTGCAGTCAAAATCAGCGTCGAACGATTGGCACTGCAATGCTATTTCCTGACCCGCCAGCTCAGGTATGTCTTATGCTCAGATGCAGAACTGGATTGCAAGGAAAGCTTGAGCATAATTCGTCCCATAAATGTCTCCGACTTGGCAGCAGCGGTCATGCCCATAATGAAGCTAGATGGCTTAAAACGCCAGTGCGATGAATATAATATAACTGTTAACTGCGTCGTTCGTTTTGGATCGCTGCCTCGTTCGCCACAAAGAAGATTTCTGCTCCATGCACTAGAATACTGCATAGACCGCCATGCCCTGCACACAGTCCAGGACAGGGTCCACGCAATCCGACAGTCCCCCATCACAAATGAACAAACCGTGCTTCGTTCTTTCCTGGGACTCATAAATTGCAATGGGGAATTGACCCCCATCTGGCTACGCTGTCATCTCCCCTTCTTCGATTGAACAAACAAAGAAAAAGGAACAAAGAATTTTACAACACACAAACAGGCCATTCGGCCTTCCAAGCCCGATTGAGGGGCTACCTGATAGACCTCTATCAGGTAGCCCCTCAACCACCGTCGTTCCAGTGAGAACAAACCAGGTTTATTCAACCTCTCCTCATAGCTAATGCCCTCCAGACCAGGCAGCATTCTGGTAAATCTCTTCTGTACCCTCTCTTACGCCTCCACGTCCTTCTGGTAGTGTGGCGACCAGAATTGAACACTATAAGTGTGGCCTAACTAAAGTTCTATACAGCTGCAACATGACTTGCCAAGTTTTATACTCAATGCCCCGGCCAAGCAATGCAAGCATGCCGTATGCCTTCTTGACTACCTTCTCCACCTGTGTTGCCCCTTTCAGTGACCTGTGGACCAGTACACCTCGATCTCTCTGACTATCAATACTCTTGAGGGTTCTATATGTTCTATAAAAATACTGTATCTTCCCTACCTGCATTAGACCTTCCAAAATGCATTACCTCCCATTTCTCCGGATTAAACTCCACCTACCATCTCTCCGCCCAAGTCTCCAAACAAACTAAATCCTGCTGTATCCTCTGACAGTCCTCATCGCTGTCCGCAATTCCACTAACCTTTGTGTCGTCTGCAAATTTACTAATCAGATCAGTTACATTTTACTGCAAATCTTTTATATATATGACAAACAGCAAAGGTCCCAGCACTGATCCCTGCGGAACACCACTGGTCACAGCCCTCAAATAAGAAAAGCATCCTTCCATTACTACACTCTGCCTTCTGTGACCTAGCCAGTTCTGTATCCACCTTGCCAGCTCACGCCTGATCCCATGTGACTTCACCTTTTGTACTAGGCTACCATGAGGGACCTTGTCAAAGGCCTTACTGATGTCCATGTAAACAAAATCCACTGCCCTACCTACATCAATCATCTTTTTGACCTCCTCTAAAAACTCTATCAAGTTAGTGAGTCACGACCTCCCCTTCAGAAAACCATGCTGCCTCTCACTAATACGTCCATTTGCTCCAAATGGGAGAAGATCCTGTCGCGAAGAATTCTCTCCAGTAATTTCCCTACCACTGAAGTAAGGCTCACCGGTCTGTAGTTCCCTGGACTATCCTTGCTACCCTTCTTAAACAGAGGAACAACATTGGCTATTCTGCAGTCCTCCGGGACATCACCTGAATGCAGTGAGGATCCAATGATGTCAGTCAAGGCCTCAGCAATTTCCTCTCCAGCCTCCTTCAGTATTCTGGGCTAGATCCCACCAGGCCCTGGGGTATTATCTACCTTAATATTTTTTAAGACGCGCAACACCTCGTCTTTTTGGATCTCAATGTGACCCAGGCTATCTACACACCCTGCTCCAGGCTCAACATCTGCCAATTCCTTCTCTTTGGTGAATACTGATGCAAAATATTCATTCAGTACTTCGCCCATTTCCTCTGGCTCCACACATAGATTCCCTTGCCTATCCTTTCCCTGGCTACCCTCTTGCATTTATGTACGTGTAAAAAGACTTGGGATTTTCCTGAACCTATTTGCCAATTACTTTTCGTTCTAGTCCCGTCTAGTCCTCCTGACTCCTTGCTTAACTTCCTTCCTACTTTCCTGACATTCCACACAGTCTTCGTCTGTTCCCAGCCTTTTAGCCCTGACAAATGCCTCCTTTTTGTTTTTGACGAGGCCTACAACACCTCTCGTTATCCAAGGTTCCCGAAAATTGCCGTATTTATGCTTCTTCCTCAGAGGAACATGCCGGTCCTGAATTCCTTTCAACTGACACTTGAAAGCCTCCCACATGTCAGATGTGGATTTGCCCTCAAACATCCGCCCCCAATCTCGGTTCTTCAGTTCCCGCATAATATTGTTATAATTAGCCTTCCCCCAATTTCGCACATTCACCCGAGGATCACTCTTATCCTTGTCCACCAGCACTTTAAAACTTACTGAATTGTGGTCCCTTTTCCCGAAATGCTCCCCTACTGAAACGTCTACCACCTGGCCTGGCTCATTCCCCAATACCAGGTCCAGTACCACCCCTTCCCTAGTTGGACAGTCTACATATTGCATTCAGAAGCCCTCCTTACAAACTCTGCCCCGTCTAAGCCCCTGGCACTAAGTGAGTCCCAGTCAATATTGGGGAAGTTGAAGCCTCCCATTACCACAACCCTGTTGGTTTTACTCTTTTCCAAAATCTGTCTACCTATCTGCTCCTCTATCTCCCGCTGGCTGTTGAGAGGCCTGTAGTAAATCCCCAACATTGTGACTGCACCCTTCTTATTCCTGATCTCTACCGATATAGCCTCACTGCCCTCTGAGGTGTCCTCCCGTTGTACAGCTGTGGTATCCTCCCTAACCAGTAGCGCAACTCCGACACCGCTTTTACATCCCCCTCTGTCCCGCCTGAAACATCTAAATCCTGGAACGTTTAGCTGTCAATCCAGCCCTTCCCTCAACCAGGTCTCTGTAATGGAGAATAATGATTGGTAACGAAGGGACAACTTTGGGTACGGGCTCAGCCACTCTGCACTGCTTTCGCCGACGTCAAAAAATAGGAATCTTTATCGCAGCTCTTAACTCAGTTTGACCCACCGACAATGCTCATCCCTTTATTTATGACGTTGTGGCAGTCCTTGCGCACTCGAATGTCCCTTTGCGTATGCCTCGGGGACACGTGCAGATGTGAACAAAGCTATGATAGAGAAGGAGAGTCTGGGCGTAGTATTCGGTTTGAAAACATTTCACCAGTATGTGTATGGCTATGCATTCACGATTTTCCCTCACCACAAGCCCTTGATGAAGTCGTTAAGGAGGGCTGACCTGACGAAAATTCCCCCTGACGAAAGATATCAGTCCTCGCTTTGAACCTGATCTTAATTAGCTTTCCCAACTCAAATATTATACCCTTTAAATTAAACTGCAGTCAACTCCAGCACATGTACTGCTGGCAATTATGACTTGGTGATGTTCAAATATACTACCTCAGCCAGGCTGCCTGCGCATTTCTGGACCTGTCCCGTCAATTGCCGATAAAACTATCATCGTCCCCTATCGATATATGCCGGTCTGTTCTCCGAAGACTAGATTGAGCCAGGCGCTGGGCTCTCAGAGTTTCTGCTGTTACCTTATATGGGAACACGTTATGTGCAGACCACGTCACCAGGGATGGAAACTTGGACGGTCTCAGGAGTCCTGCCAGACGGGCAAAACAACGGACCATTGATGCTGAGACCCCTTCCGAGACCGCTTTGGCAGAAAGCCAGGGGAAATGGCAAAAGAGAGCGAAGGAATGGGAGTTAAAAACTGGCACAAAAGAAGCGAAGACTCCCGAAAGAGATAATCAAGATAACTGAAAAGGAAGGAAGTAAGAAATAAGCTACCAGCAAGAAGTACCTTTGTGAAGATGGACGATATAAACTCAGAAACCAGGCCGGTAGTTCAATCACACCATCTTAGCGGGTAGTAGAACAGAATTTTAGATGTTTCTGGTATTGTCATGTGAGAGTGCTTTTATGAAATGGTTGTTTATCAACGAGCTGCAGTGATGTACGTTTGCGGGAGGAGTTGGGCTCTGTTTTGCTTTTAATTTCGTTTTGAGCTGTGGGCTTGATTTGGCTCTGTTTAGTTTAGTTTTGAGTTGGACAGCTGCAGTCAAAGCAAGCATATGTATACTGGTATCTCTCAACAAGCTAAGGAGTGTCTTCAGCTCATTTGATGATTTCAAAGTCATACCTGCTTCTGTAGAGAATTCAAACCTGTTTTGTTAAAAAGTGTTTTGGCTTATGGATGTTGTAAGGAAATTTACCAATGGGCAGCTGTAGAATATTGTTTTTGCGGGGTTATCAGTGTTGGTAGTTGGTAAGATATTTACTCGTGTTTATAAAATGTTAACTGGATTCATCGAATAATCATTGTTTTGTTTTATAAATATTTTAGATCTCTATTGCGTCACACCTGTAAAGTGGGCCTCTGTATTCCCCGTAACCAAAATACATTAAACGCTGCTGGTCAGGTGAACTCCTTGATATACTGTGGTGTTCTCTCAACACTGGCCCATAACAAATTGGGCGCTCGAAGCGTAAACATTTATCTTTCGTGATTGGGTTGGCTGAGTGAACTTAAAGACAGTGAGGCGTGAGCATATTTGTTTTTGTTTCTTACGTGTGGTAAAGCAGCTCAACTAGGAATTGTGTTGTGGACAATGGCTCTTTGAGAAGCTCGGAGGTTTTTTATTTGGGTGGGGGGGGGGGGGGGGCGAAAAGGTCACACGCCATACCTTACGAACTGAGACGAAAAAGGGCTTTAAGATTTGGCAAAAGCATTGTGGTTAACGTTACCGACCAGTGTCAAATCCCAAATTTCTTTACCCGTCAGTCTGGCCTCAATAAAAGTCGAGATGGATTTGCAGGTACAGCATTAGTTATTTTATTTAGCTTGCAAGCTTGTTTCATTTCACAGAAGCATAGGACACATCTAGTCTCCTACATCCCGGAAAGCGAATGAACAAAGAGACAAAGGGATCTCTGCAAATCAATTCAAATGGTATCAAGTTTCACATACACGATTCCCATAGGTCAGCCTATACCCCTCCTGACCTAATCAGACATTCTGATTGGCTCACTTCCAATCCCTTCCTCTGGCCCCTATTACCCATCATCTTTTTCTCCTCCTATGGTGGACACACCTCTTCCTGCTTTGCCATGCGGTCTGAAATCCTTTGTCTGTGAACTCACCAGAATGAGACTGGCCTATCTCTACATTACAGTAACTAATATCTCTAAAGTAACTATTTTATATCACATTCGTCATTCCCTCCTTTTATCATTCCATGATAACCGAACTATCCAATCCATAGCTACGGTCCCTCATCTAAAAAGATCCGTCACTGCATTTCCAATTCCTGGTGTAGCCCCCTTTCATCTGCTGCACCCTCATGGATTTTGACAGCTAAGATTTGAGGGGCGTTGATCTGTTCCAGTGCACCCCGCATTCTACCCATCACACATTTAAGGATGGCTGGGCCCACAAAGATGCAGCCGATAGCCACCACTAAATACATGGCCATATTTATCAACCAGTCCTTCCAACCTCCAAATCCCCAGTTACCCCAAGCGCCAGGATCCTGCATTCCGTCCAGGTGATCCCGTATGTGATCCATAAATTTAGTGATGTTAGCGGTCAAGTCCTGAACTCCCATGATACACGTGCCCTGCACTATGGCGCATACCCCACCCTCACGGGCCAGAAGATAGTCACGAGCATACCGGGTCTGCATTGCAAACAACCGTAGCTGAGACAATTCCTTGGTTATTGCCCCGAGGGCTCCCAAGGTTTCATTTCCCAAGATGGTAAGGCCACAAATAAAATAATTCCTATTGCTGACAGCCAAGGAACCCCCCAGTAGCCCAGTTTATCGAGCTTCGAAACGCCCATTCGGGCCGCCTAGCAATGCGGAAAGCCCTAGTCCCAACAGTGATATGAGAGACATTCCCCCAGCCACAAAGGAGCTGGAGGCCGGCGTTCAATGGAACGCAAGTGGTGTTGTAACAAACGCATTGGCCAGACGCCTGGGGGATATGGCACCTCCTGTCCGTACAGGTGGGGAACAGACATGTTATATTCGTTTCCACTTTTACCAGCAAACAGCCGCATCCTTCACTGCTGAAACAATTCTCGTACGACCGGGAATCCTATTGGGAGTGAAGTGGCTAGGTATATATGCCCTCCACCGTTGCAGCCCATCATACTGTGAATGGGAATTATCCCGAGGAAGGGGAAGGCAAATAGCCGGTGGGGCTGAACCCGGATCGTAAGGAAGAGTGACTTGCTCGGGCGGTGGCTCGGAACGTTGACAATGCACCACCATTTGGGGAGTGCCCCAAAGCGGTGAAATAGAAAATAACCTAGATACCGCTGCGGGGTTCGGGTAGCAGACAACCCGTCCATGGCCATACAAGCGGTGGTAAATCTGGTAGAAGAGATTCATACTACCCGGGTTTTCCTCAGTGTGGCCTTTAACTAAATTAAGTGTATCTCCCGGTAACCTACGTTCTAGCTGTACTTCCCTTCTCACACGCCCCGTCCTCTCTCTAGTCCCTCTCTCTCTCTCATAGCCACTTCCTACGCTCTCCTGACGGTCCAATGTTACCTTTATCGCACCAATCTTAACACATCCAAAATCACATTTACATGTACTCCAAAAACAAGGCAATGTCCATATAATGTTCCCTTCCCATCGCCGGGACCCGTGCAATTGCTTCATGACTCCTGCATTCTCCTTAACTTTGGCGACCTTCCATTAGTCGATACCATGTCCTCGTATATGGGGGCAGCGAAGAACATCACCTTTGCATGGATGATGTAGCCTTGTAGATTGGTTGGGGTTACAAATATAGATAATATTCCCCTTTTCCATGTCCACCGCCAATAACACTCCAAGCGAGGTGAGGCCAAATATCACACAGGTAGCCACCTCATCATGCTCCACATCTGTAAAATAGCACTGGAGAAGGGAGGCAGGTTAATCTGTCCAAGAAAATGAGGCCCGTTATCAGAACTCAATTGATCTGGTCTACTGTACCGGGGAATGATTTCCCGCATCAGAACTTAAACCACAGTAGCAGCTTTATTATCGGTAGTCGGATACGCCTCAACCCATCTGCTGAACCCATCCACAATGACCAAAACATATTTATAACATTGACACCTTTCCAACACAATGTAGTCCATTTGGAGCGTCTCAAAGGGACCACTGGGCAACGGGGTTTGCCCCATCCCACAAGGGATACCTTTTCCGGTGTTATATTGCTGACAAATCAAACACCGATTACTGATACTCGGGGCCAACCCCTGCATTTTAGGGTGCCAACAAGTGTCCAGGAACAAATCACTAGTCCCCCGAGCCCCACAATGAGTTGCAAACTGTACACATTCGATGACCCATAAAGCCAGTACATCAGACATACAAGTCTGATGTGCTGGCGTGGTCCATAAAGAGGAAACAGAATCATATGTACAACCAAACCGTTTCCACATTTGTTTATCACTCTCAGGAGCGTCCTCCTGTAACCTTATGACGTCTTGGATAGTTGGCATTGACTTGTCAGAAGCAGACATATTTATAGTAGATCGTTTAGTCTGACTTAACATTTTAGGCACTATCACTTGCTGAATGTGCGCGGCTGTCCGCGCTGCACAATCTGCTTGTTCATTACCAACGTCAACTGGGGACTTACCATTTGTGTGGGCAGCGCACTTAATAACGGAAATCTTCGCGGGCATAAGGAGGGCCTGCAGTAGGTCATTAACTAAACCCCGGTGGGATATTTGACCACACATAATCATGTCAGGTTGTTCTGACGAAATGTCACTCACATCGTCCCTTATTGTGGTAGTTTCCTGAATCAAGGCTAAACAGTCGTGGCCAGGTGCGTCTTCATGGACAGGGGGACCACTATGAAAACAGGCTGGATTGATAGTGGTACAGAGTTTAAATGTCAGACGTGGATTGTTCAAAAGGTATATCTCATACCTATTCTGACGAGCTGCGGTAAGATGCTGAGTCTGCAGTTGCCTCAGTAGTGCGATGACCGAGTGGGAGCTATACACCGTAATATCCTGTTGGAGGGTGAGAGCATGTAACGGCTATGCGATGGCATTGATTGAACGTAAATCCTGTACTAATCGGTACTGGTCTGGTTTGGCTGGTTTAGGCACAGCAAGTATGGGGGTGTTACATTCTGATTGGCAAGGGACCAAAATACCCTGTTGCAACAGCTCTTGAATTAATTTGTCTATAGACGGAGCAGCTTGGGATTTCAGGGGGTATTTCCGAATGGAAGGTAGCTTTACATGATCCTTAATCGTTACCTTTATAGGTGTAACATTTGTCTTTCCCACTTGTGATGGGTATTTCGCCCAGACCGGTGGATTGACATATTCCAAAACATCATGTCCCCAGAGATGCTGCAGTCGAGTGTTAATTGTTTCAGGGACCTCAAAATATTTTATGGCAGTGCCGTCCGGCATGACTTGAAGTGCGTACTCTGTTGGATCCGAATGATCCACTGCCCTCCTTACCATTTGCCCCAGATCCCTGGCATGGTACTGGTCGTGGACCTGACGTGTAATATGAGGGCTTACCGAAGCTGACTGTGGCCATAAATGTGGTGGTATTGTAACAAAATCGGCTGTATCTTCTCTTCCCGTGACTGTGGCTGTACCTTTGACTGGCCATTCGGTCCCAATTAGTGGCCGGTATTTGTCCTGCAACTACCTGTTTTGTCCGGTTCTGTCATTGACCAGGGTAACGTGATGCAGTGAATGTTCAATGTCTAACGTCCGCCACTGGGGGTGATAGAAATATAGCACTGTTGTCTCATCCTCCATGATTGGACCGTTTCCCCTTCGTCTCCGTACTCTAGCTATAGCTGGAAGATACACAGTAAATCTCGGGCCAACAAGTTACAGTCCAATCCAGTCGTCACTACAAACTGATAATCTGCAGACTTATTCTCGTAAGTGACTGTCACAGGTTCAGAAATAGGATACTCACACACCTGTCCTTAGAACACCGACAATTGCTGCGTGTGGTCGGATAGTGGTAGTCGAAGTTCTGATTGCACAGAAGACATGGCTGCTCCAGTGTCGTTTACAAATGAGTGATGTTCATCTCCTATCTGCAGAGAGATAATAGGTTCCCTGTCCGATTGGAGAGTCCTTATGACTAAATTAGCTAGTCAATCCTGTGTTGGGAAAGGGTTTGCCTGGGAGAAGTCAGTGTATCTCGTCTGTCTTCCCCTTGGTGGGTACCCCCTCCTTCTGCTGCCTGTCTTTTAAAGGGGCATTCCTGTTGCCAGTGATCAGCACGGCCGCAATTAAAACATGCATTGCTCCCTCTATATCTGCCCCGTCCTCTTCTCCCAGTAGACCAATCGCCCCTCAGAGGGGGCGGCGGTTGCAAAGCTGTTGGTGCATACCGTGGGCCGTAAAAAGGAGCTGAGGGTCCCTTTGGGTGGGTTTGATATCCTCCCCCTCGCTGATCCACCCACCCAAAGTCACAATATTGGGGCTCCTGCTGGTAAACTACCATTTCTGCCGCTTGTTGGGATCGCAGATCATCCTTTTTCATTAAATACTCAGACTTAACCTTTGTAACTGAGCCTCCTTCCTGGCCTACACCCCCCCTTCCAATAAAATCTGACTGCCCTTGCCATCTGGGAAGGGTCGTTCTCTGTCCAATTCATGTTATTACATTTCACAGCAGTAGCTACAGAAGGTGGAAGCCAATGCATTAACACAGCACAATATTGATGGGAATTCTGACCATTTTGATATGGCAAGTCGCCTGACTGCCCACGGTAGATTTCATGAAAACGCTCCAGAAATTCCTCTGGCTCTTCAGTCTTCTTAGGTTTTAGGTCTAAGATAGCATAAATATTTATGGGTTTTTGAAATGTGCTATTCAACGCATTCTGGATCTGGGTCCATCTATCGTCGTCTAATGCATGGGCTTGCTGAAGTGCGGCGTGGCTAGCATAATTCAGGTGATTGGTATCTTCCTAATCGGCAACTGTCTCCGAGTCTCACCAGGGGGAACTCTAGCTATTTCCTCTGGTTCTTCCAAGACTTCGACGTCCCTCCCTGTCACTCGAGGGAGTTCTTTCTCTTCAAAATCATCTTTTGCAGCTCCCTTTGTTCTGAAATATGCGGTTTCCCCTTGGTTTGGAGGGTATTAGGTGGTATGCTTAATTGCTTTTGGTTAGGATCAAGCCCTTCTCTCGCTGTCCGAGATCTGGTCCTAGAGTTAACTGGGTGTGCGGAACAGAGCTCCTCTTTCTCTACTGATCGTGAAGATGGTCAATCAGGACCCACACTATCACCCAAAAGGGCTGGAGTTACTGGCATGATTGGAATCTGGGAGCAGTGACTGGATATCAATTATTATACTCTGGTGGTTCTGGAATTAGTGCAGACAATGCTACAGGTGCAGTCGGAACTTTTAGTGACTTTTCTAAATTATAGAATTTATCATTTTCTGTCAATTCAAGGCCAGCCATTGAACTACGTAGCTCATCTTTTGTTTGACCCGTGCCTTTCCTGTCTCTACTTGCGCGTTTTGTTTTGTTTTTCTTGGCAAAACGATTGAAAAAGTTCTAACTGTTTTTTTTTAAACTTAAAAATGTTTGAAAATTCAAATTGAATTACGGCAACTTGCAAGTTTAGCTCTGATCTCAACTGAGAACTAAATTTAAGATTTGCTTAACACAAACTTGTATAACATTTACAACTTAATTAATTATTTATCTTAACAATTTTTCTTTTAACAAGTTTTTCTGACATTCACAAAAATGTTGGCAAAGTCAACTATCATCTCCAGATTTACACTTTTTAAAATGGTGTCAGTGATCTTCTTTAAGTTTCTATTAATTCACAAATAAAATGAGATAAACATTATTTCAAGTAAGTAAAACTTAAGATTCTGGCAATTTCAATCAATTGCTTTCGAAAATAATAACTTTTATCAAAGAGGTGGAGAAACCCACTGGTTTCCTTTAATTAATTAAAAACGTAACTTTGCTGGAATTCACTGACTCAAAGGAAAGGTATCCGATTACACTACAGGCTGCTGCTGTTATCTCAAGGCCTGAGTGAGAAGCACAGTCTGTCGTCTTTAACTTTGGCTGCTGCTGTTAACCCTTTGAGAGACTTCTGCTTCAACCAATATGCAGAATTCCCCACAATCTCAACTAGTCCTCAGAACTGCGCCCTTCGCCACCACAGTCCAAGGGTACAATTTTAGCTTAATCAACTATAGATTTAAAACACTCACACATGGAATTGAATCATCTTCAGATTTAAAAACACTTATTGAACTGAACCTTCATCTACTGAAGTCCCATCAGCCTTATGTACACTTACTTAACTGAACGTTCATCTACTGAATTCCCATCAGCCATAAAATCACTTATACTTGGAATTGAATCATCTTTTAGATGCCCCATCAACCCAAAACCTAACCCAAGCCGAATCAACAATATGAAATCCCATCAATTACATTTCTAATCCCCAGACTGACCTTTGATTTCGTCGAGATGATCTTTCCGTACCAACCGCGAGTGACCAGACTAATCAGACGATAAGAAGAGGGGAAGAATCAATGCGCGGTCATTTTCCAGCTGTACATTGTGGGCCCTTTTCCCCCATCCTCCTGTTCATAATCAGTCTAATTCTGATTTCGCAGTTGGTCAGAACCGTCTTCAGAAATCCCGGGTTTTCGGCACCAATTGTCAAATCCCAAATTTCTTTACCCGTCAGTCTGGCCTCAATAAAAGTCGAGATGGATTTGCAGGTACAGCATTAGTTATTTTATTTAGCTTGCAAGCTTGTTTCATTTCACAGAAGCATCGGACACATCTAGTCTCCTACATCCCGGAAAGCGAATGAACAAAGAGACAAAGGGATCTCTGCAAATCAATTCAAATGGTATCAAGTTTCACATACACGATTCCCATAGGTCAGCCTATACCCCTCCTGGCCTAGTCAGACATTCTGATTGGCTCACTTCCAATCCCTTCCTCTGGCCCCTATTACCCAGCATCCATTTCTCCTCCTATGGTGGACGCACCTCTTCCTGCTTTGCGGTCTGAAATCCTTTGTCTGTGAACTCACCAGAATGAGACTGGCCTATCTCTACATTACAGTAACTAATATCTCTAAAGTAACTATTTTATATCACATTCGTCACCAGTAACTGAAAATAACAGGTACTTCCGGCGCGACCTGAGCATACAAAATTGCCTGAATACAGTCTGACTCATTAGAAAAGGCAAAACATCAGTTGCAGATGAAACAACTTGAACATGAAAAAGAATTAAAACACCTGGAATACGAAATGAGGGGAAAAGAACGAATAGCTCCCGCAGAACACCAAGAAAGAGAAACGGAGGTACTGACCAGGGAAAAAGAAAAAGAGAGCGAAAAAGTGAGAGAGGAAAATAAAAATAGAGAGAGCTAATTGGGAAAACAGAAAGAGTTTGAACTTCAGAAAATAGCCATGAAATATGAAGCGGTAAATAACGTATTCACACCAAAGAGTAGAGTCAAGTCAATTAATTGGCAAATGTTTTTGGGAGAAAGCCAGGCACTCCGCAGTGCTCGTGGTTATCTTCTGAATTGTATAAGGGCAGTTAGCCTCTTTTATACATGAGCACTTGGTTAGTTCCTAATAAGTTTGGTGGAGGGGGGGGGGGGGGTTACATACACGAATAATTAGCTTCCAATCACATTCCTCTGAAACCATTTGTTTTCTAATTTTCGCAACTCATTGTCCACAATTACAACTATAACAGTTGTTTCAATAGCTAACGGTCAGTATGACAGTTACAGAATGACTCAGCAATTAATCGGAACGTGGCAGATGTCAGGAGGTGACTGAGAGAATGACTCGCCAGTAACCGAATACTTATCAGGTCATTGCAAAATTAGATTTCCGTGGTAAGTAAGCTAGTATAGAATGACTCAGCAGTCCACACCATGGCAGGCATAAGCTGCTAATCAAACATAATAAAATAGAGAGATCCTTAATGAATATCCTCTAATGTAAATTTTCCTTAACAAAACATTTCAGTCAAATAAAATTGGCGGTTGTAAAGGGAAACGTACAGTTTGCGGATCGTGATGAGGATAAAGAGCAAGAGTATCATAATCTATGGCTTGGTGGGGACCTATTTAAATATGTCCACGCATTCCCAAGGTTTGATGATAAGGCGGTAGAAGCCTTTTTCATTTCATTTGAGAAAGTGGCCAAACGAATGAAATGGCCACAGGTCATGTTGGTATTGCTGATTCAAACAAAGTTGATCGGTAGAGCCAGTGAAGTGTTTGCATTACTATCAGAGGAAGTAGCTGGGAAGATTGAAGAGGTGAAAACTTCCATCTTAGGTGCACATAAACTAGTGCCTGAAGCCTCCAGACAAAGGTTTCGAAATTTAAGGAAATAACCTGCGCAAACATACAGGGAGTTTGAAAGAATCAAACGAGTAATTTTGATTGGTGAATAAGGGCTTTGAAACGAGGACAAACGTATGAAGCTCTCAGAGAAATTATACTCTTGGAGGAGTTTAGAAATTCAATTCCTGATGTAGTGCGAACTCATGTGGAAGTGCAGAGGGTTCAAACTGCGACGTTAACAGCAGAAATGGCAGATGCTTATGAATTAGTTCATCAATCAAATGTTGGTTTCGGTCATCACTTTCTGCCTGTAATGGAGCGAAACTGGGGAAGGAGAAATACTCTCGTGGTAGAGGCAAATGATATCTGATGGGAGATAATAAGGAGAACGTACCTCGGATGAAAAAAAAAATCCAGGAGGGTAGAAGAGAAATGAAGTGTTTTCAATATTTTGACTGTAATAAACTAGGCCACGTAAAATAGGCTGTGTAAACCACGAGCGTTGGTGGTTGAAAAGCAGCACTGGGAAGGCTGATTCTGTAAAACAGGATCTGACAGTTGCGTTTTTTACTGTGGTAACGGAAAGCCCAAGTGAAGCAAAGGAGGTGCACAAGATTGTACAGGCTGATCAATAGGTGACTAATTAGAAGGTGCCAGATATCTATGAAGAATTTACTTGTGTGGTTAAAGTTTACTTATGTGTATCAGGAGTAGAAGGCAAATAAGTCACACTTTTAAGAGATACGGGAGCGAGTCAAACTTTAATGGTACGAGATGAGGAGTTATGTAGTTTGGGAAGAATTTTGCCAGAAACAGTGGTAATATGTCGAATTCAGCGTGAGAAGAGTAGTGTTCCATTCTATAAGGTAAGGTTCGAAAGCGCAGTGATGTGTGGTGAAGTGGTAGTAGGAGTAGTAGATCAACCATCTTGTCCAGGAATACAGTTTTTCTTGGGTAATGATATAGCTGGATCGCAGTTGGGAATGATGCCTACTGTGGTTGATAAGGCAGTGGACAATCAGACAACTGAAGTGTTGAAGGACGAACATCCTGGGATTTTACCTAATTGTGTAGTAACAAAGTCGCAAAGTCACAGGTTAAGACAAGAGGATAAATCAATGAGTGAAGTGATGTTGAAGTTCAATTATCAGAAACTATTTTTGATCTGATGGTTGGAAAAGAACAGCTGGAGGATCATTCGGATATTTTCAGTTCAGGGAAGTTGGCAGAGTTACAACACAAAGATGAAGAAATAAAACGGATGTATCAGAAAGCATACACGGAAGAAGAATCTGAGTGTTTGCCAGAATGTTATTCCCATAAAACTGATATATAAATGAGAAAATGGAGACGTTTACATATGCGGGCCGATGTAAAGAGGGCAGAAGTTCATCAAGTGGTATTGCCGGTCGAGTCCAGAAAGGAGGTGTTGCGAATAGCACACCAAGTACGATCGGGAGGTCATTCGGGAGTAAGGAAAGCTCAAGCTAAAATCCAAAAACATTTTTATCGGCCTGGACTAGTTAAAGGTGGAATTAAATTTTGTCGATCATCTCACGCATGTCAAATGATGGGAAACCCTCAATCAGTGATAGAACTAGCGTCCTTAATACCCATTCCGGCTTTTGAGAAACCTTTTACATGAGTCTTAATCGCTTGTAGGATCACTTCCCCAAAAAAAAGTGGGAATCAATATCTTTTGACAATAATGGATGTGTCTACGGGGTTTCAGAGTCCATTCCAGGACGCAATATTAGAAGGAGAAAAATTGTGGAAGTATTACCAGATATGGACTACCGACAGAAGTACAATCGGATCAAGGATCAAATTTTACCTCAAGGTTATTGAAAGAGGTTATGGTTAGTTTAGGAATAAAGCAATTTAAATCAACTGCGTACCATCAAGAATCGCAGGGAGCATTAGAAAGGTGGCATCAGACATTCAAGGGGATGTTGAGGGATAATTGTGAAGATGATGCACAGGATTGAGATAACGGAATTCTATCGTACTGTTTGCAATTAGGGATGCACCTAATGAGTCAACCAAATTCAGTCCATTTGAACTAATCTTTGGTCATGAGGTAAGAGAACCACTTAAATTGAATAAGGAAGAATTGGTGAGTGAGCAATCGGAACTTACATTGTTGGATTACGTGTCAAATTTCAAGGAAAGATTAAATACTGCAAGACAGCATTTAAAGGTTGCACAACGTGTGATGAAACGGGTAGCGGACAAGAAAGTAAAAGTTCGTAGTTTTGCCAGTGGAGATAAAGTTTTAGTATTGTTACCAGTGGTAGGTGGACCTTTAAAAGCATGGTTATGTGGACGATATCAGATTGAAAGGAAATTAAGTGAGGTGAATGTCAGATGGAACGAAACTCACCGAGTGTGTCATGTGAATATGCTTAAAAGGTACTTTGAAAGGGAATGAGAGCAAAAGGAATAAATATTAATGATTCCAACACAAAGTGAACAACCGAATTCAGGTGACTTTGAATTTGACAATCCTCAAATTAAATGGGAAAACGACGATGTTCTTAAATATTGCGATAAATTGTTGAGCTACCTTCCAAGGGAAAACGAACTGACCTGAAAGATTTATTGATATCACATGGGCAAGTTTGTGGAGATAAGTACTAAAACGATTATATATGATGCATATGTAGGAAATTCTGTTCCAATTGAACAACATCCATATAGACTTAAGCCATTAAAATTGGCACAGGTTAACAAATAAATTGAAAGTATGCTTATAAATGGCATAATTGAAGTGGGTTGCAGCCAATGGAGCTCAGCCATACTGAATGCGCCAAAACCGGACGGTACCCAACGATTGTGTGTGGACTATAGAAAGCTTAATTCAGTGACAAGAACGGACTCATAGCCTATTCCACGCTTGGATGATTGCATTGAGATAGTGGCACAATCAACTTGTATTTCCAAACTGGATTGACTTAAAGGTTACTGCAATGTACCTTTATCTGAAAGGGCGAAGAACATTTCAGCTTTTGTGACTCCAGATGGCATCTACCAGTTCAAAGTTATGCCATTTGGCATGTAACACGCAGTAGCCGCATCTCAACGGTTAACTAACAAAGTCGTTTCAGGATTACCCAATTGTTCGGTATACATCGATGATCTGGAAATTTGAACATTTGAATCATATCATATGTTTATTCAATCGACTTTAGGAGGCGGATAAAGCAGTAAACCTAGACAAGAGTGAATTTCGAAAAGCCCAAGTTACTTTCCTTGGCCATACAATTAGACAAGGTCGAATGGTCCCACGGAATGTGAAAAAAAGTTAGTGGCGAGTTTCCAATACCCCCGACACGAAGAGAAATAATGCGATTTCTTGGCATGATTGGAATTTACCAGACATTTGTTCCGAAATATCGCAGTGAGGTTGTTTCACTGGCGGACTGGCGAAGGAAGCGCAGCAAGTTTAAGTGGACAGTGGAATGTCAAGAGGCCATTTAAAGCTAAAAGCTGTGAAACCAAATATCTTGTGTGTTGGAGAATTACAAGGGGCTCTGTGATCGGATTGATCTAAAGTATCTGACCTGAAAGAAAAATGCCGAGGCGTAGAGAAATACATGGATCGTGCAGAGACTTTATTGTCCAAAGAGACTGTCAACCAAGAGGGATTCCAGTTGCAAGAAGAATAACTGAAATGGACTATGTTACTGTACTTGTTTGCGTGTTTCGTCTTGTCTGTATTTCTTAAAGGGAAGTGAAAAGGTGAAAATTGAAACCATTTTGCAGTTGATGGTTTATTTTTATCTTGGAGGGGAGTTGCTTTTAAGAAATGGGTGTTTACCAAATGGCTGCAGTGATGTCAGTGTGTGGGTGCAGCTGGGCTCTGCTTTTACTTTCATTATGAGCTGTGAGCTGTTTTTTCCCTGTTTGTTTCGCTTTGAGCTGGGAAGCTGCAGTCAAAGCAAGCATATGTATACTGGTATCTCTCTACAAGCTAAAGAATGTTTTCAGCTCATTTGATGATTTCAAAGTAACACCAGTTTCTTTAGAGAATTCAGACATACCGTCTTTGTTACAAAGCGTTTGGCTTATGGAGGTTGTTCGGAAAGTTACAAAGGCTTCCCTATAGAATATTGTATTTGGGAAATAATCAATGTTTGTAGTTGATAAGATGATTACTGTGTGTTTCCAAAATGTTAACTGATTCATAAAATAAACATAGTTTTGTTTGAAAAATACTTTGGGTCTATGTTGAATCACACCTGTGCTTCACATAACGAAAATCTATCAAAAGTTGTGGATTAGGCGAAGTACTTGATGTACCTTGGGATTCTCAAACCCTAGCTCATAAGAATCTTGTATATGTTAGGTTAACATATAGGTAAAAATGGGCAATACGCTGTTCAATGGTTAGCAATACTGCCTCACGGAGCCAAGAGCCAGAGTTCGATATTGAACCGGATCACTGTCAGTGTCGAGTCTGCACATTTGTCTCGTGACTGCATGGGCTTCACCTCCACAACACAAAAAGATGTGTAGGTTACGTGAATTGGCCAAAATAAACTGCCCCATAGTTAGAAAACAATTGCGTCCGCTCAAATAAAAATAAGGGTTAATTGTGGGTTTAGTAAAGATTGTTAAATGTAAATTATGCTTGGCCTTTGTTCTCCTTGCTATCAATTAACAGCTGGTAAAATCTTAGCATCAGTTAGCTGATTGAAAATATCTGAATTGGAGATATACAAATCCACACCGCTCACGCAAGTATCCGAAGATGGGCCCTTTTACTAGCCGCAGATGAGTATATGCTGGAGGAGCGCTTTGGCGCGAAGAACCCCCATGCATATGCATTGATCCATCTTCCCCTTCCCTGAGCCACCAACGCCTACATTGGACAGCACGGTGGTATAGTGGTTAGCACAGTGATTCACACCCCCAGGGTCCCAAACTCGATTCGTAACTTGGGTCACTGTCTGTGTGGATTCTCCTTGTTGCCCCGTGTCTGCGTGGGTTTCCTCCGGGTGATCCGGTTTCCGCCACCAGTCCACCGATGTGCAGTTTAGGTGGATTGGACATGATAAATTGCCCTTAGTATCCAAAGAAAGTTTGGATGGGATTATTGGGTTACAGGGTTAGGGTTAAGGACTCTGGGTAGGGTGCTTTTTCCAAGAGCCGGTGCAGACTCGATGGGCCGAATTGCTTCCTTCTGCACAGTAAATTATCTGAATCCATGATGCACCGCCGAAGCCACTGCCACCTTACATTGGATTTATTCTTTACTCATGACGGCGTCTCACAATCGTACTGAAACCCAGACAGAACACCAATTACCTTAGTCAAGCTCATCATCCTCTATAGTGCCCAATGCCGGGCGGTGCTGGACGACCTAAAAACCTCTGCGACCAAGATCATGAAGCTCAGCGTCGATGATCCTGTCGTCATTTGGCCGACGTGACTCTAAGGTCTGAAACGTGAGAGGGGCCCCTACTCCAGGATGTCGATAAAGGGCACCGAACAGAGAACATAGAACGATACAGCGCAGTAAAGGCCCTTCGGCCCACGATCTTGCACCGACATGTGAAGTCAAAAACAAAAGCCATCTAACCTACACTCTGCCATTATCATCCATATGCTTATCCAATAAACTTTTAAATGCCCTCAATGTTGGCGAGTTCACTACTATTGCAGGTACGACATTCCACGGCCTCACCACTCTTTGCGTAAAGAACCTACCTCTGACCTCTGTCCTGTATCTATTACCCCTCAGTTTAAGGCTATGTCCCCTCGTGCTAGCCATTTTCATCCGCGGGAGAAGGCTCTCACTGCCCACCCTATCTAAACCCCTGATCATTTTGTATGCCTCTATTAAGTCTCCTCTTAACCTTCTTCTCTCTAACGAAAACAACCTCAAGTCCATCAGCCTTTCCTCATAAGATTTTCCCTCCATACCAGGCAACATCCTGGTAAATCTCCTCTGCACCCGCTCCTAAAGCTTCCACGTCCTTCCTATGATGAGGTGAGCAAAACTGTACGCAATACTCCAAATGCGGCCGTACCAGAGTTTTGTACAGCTGCAACATGACCTCATGACTCCGGAACTCAATCCGTCTACCAATAAAGGCCAACACTCCATAGGCCTTCTTCACAGCCCTATCAACCTGGGTGGCAACTTTCAGGGATCTATGTACACGGACACCGAGATCCCTCTACAAACTACGTCTGTTGGTCCATAATAGATGCCGGCATCTAGATGTTGGGACAGCGATTTGTGCAGTGCAAGGAGTGCCAAAGAGTGCTACAGGCTGTCGTTCTATGACTGGTTGGAATGGTTGGTTGGGCCCTAGTCCCGCCTGCACGTTGACTTCGCGTGCCTTTCCAGGTTTTCATGTCCATCTTCATAGGGATAGAATTCCACTGAATATAGACAACTACAACGAGGGCTACGGTCGAAAGGCTTCGATACATCTTCGGCATGCACACCATAGCAGAGGTTTTGGTCTCAGACATAAGCATTTGCTTGCGCTGAGTTCGCCCCTTTTGTGCAATGCAACGGAGTTCGGCTCGTGTGCACTGCTCCCTACCACCCAGAATAAACCACTCAGACCTTTGAGCACGACATGAAAAAGCAGACCTCTGGATCCTTGGATACACGGCTCGTGAGGTTTCTTTTTCGTTATTGAACCACGCTACATGCCACAGCTTGGATCGCACCCCCCCACCCCCAGCGTTGCTAATGGATCATCTGCTCGGCATGGTTCCTTGATTCTGATACCATGTGACATTGGCGAGCAGATCCTCCATGGTCAAGAGAGTAACTAGGTGAAGATGGCCAGGTGCAAGGCCCGAAGCAGCTTCTGACAGGGCGACACAGTACATGTCCGTAACTTTGGTGATGGCATCATATGGGTACTCGGCGTGGTGCTCTGTCAGACCGGATCAGCCTCCGACAAAATGCAGGCGTACGGCCGCGAATCGAACGGACACATAAACCACATACATAGTTGGGTCCATGATCAAACCGTCCCATGCACGGAACCTCCGATTCCACGCACCCAACCTGCTCCAATACCGCCGTCCCCACCAGCCGCGTCGGCCGCTGAACCTCAGAATGTCAGATGGCAGACGTGGACCTCTCCATCTCCGTCATGGGGAACCAGCTGCCAACAAGGTTGGAAACGTTAAACAGAGATTGGCCACAATACTACCAAATACTGTCCAACGCATCTTGGGACAACATGTTTATCCCACCGGGCGGAAACCTCATGTAAAAATGTTGTACCGTTATTCTCAACTGCCACTCAGCTGCCTTTAACGGGAAATTACGTCGCTGCACCCTGTGTACGCCACCATGGACAGGAGATCATGCGAACGAAAGTGCGGGTGCATTCCAGTGCAAATGAAAAGGAGCGCGAGAGCAAAGCGGTTGCGATTGGCCATCCATGTGGCAGGAGCCCAACATATCATTACATGTAGTGCTTTCACTATTCTGATACTTGGGAATAGTTGGTTTTATCTGCTCCAGTATTTGTTTTAGGGCCCTTGGAGGTGTCCCATTGTCTCACAAGTACAATTCCCATTCAAAAACGTGGCTGCTTCCAGCTGCTCCGTATATCGTTTCCCTTTCTTTGAGTTTTGCTATTTTTGCCCTAATAATGCTTACTTGCTCAGCATAGCTGTTTTTAATGCACATGTACATGAGATAAGAAGAACAAAGAACAAAGAAAATTACAGGACAGGAACAGGCACTTCGCCCCCCCCCCCCCCCCCCCCAGCCTGCGCCGATCCAGATCCTTTATCTAAACCTGTCTTCTATTTTCCAAGGATCTAACTCCCTCTGTTCCCCACCCTTTCATATATCTGTCTAGATGCATCTTAAAACATGCTTTCGTGCCCGCCTCTACCACCTCCGCTGGCAAGCCGTTCCAGGCACTCAGCACCCTCTGCGTAAAAACACACATCTCCCTTAAAATGTTCCCCTCTCACATTGAAATCGTGACCACTTGTAATTGGCACCCCCACCTTTGGAAAAAGTTTGCTGCTATGCACCCTGTCTATACCTCTCATAATTTTGTAGACCTCAATCAGGTCCCCCCTCAACCTCCGACTTTCCAACGAAAGCAATCCTAAACGACTCAACCTTTCTTCATAGCTAGCACCCTCCATACCAGCCAACATCCTGGGAAAGGATTGTCATCCTTTAGAAAGTTACGGGAAAAAAACATTTTATTAAGGCATTTACAATTTTATAACAATAAACGGTACAAATACAAATAAAAACATCTCTCCATCTCTCACTAACCCCGCCTGCTCTTAACACAAAGTAGCCTAACTCCCCCCTTACCCTCACCCCTTTATTGCCTCTGCTGATAGTTTAGTTTTCCCTGAGGAAGTCCATCCCCGGACGAACCCCAGCTATGAACCTTTCAGGGCGAAGATAATTTTCTCAAGCCTCTGAAACCCAGCCATGTCGCCAACCCACAACTGTGATTTTGGGGTCTTCGAGCCCCTCCGAGCTACCAAGAAGGCAAAGACCAAAACGGCAGCCTCTCTTGTCCCATGGACTCCCGGATCTACCGACATTACAAAGATCACCACCTCTGGATTCGGCCCCACCCTTGTTGTAAGTACCGTTGACATGACATCCCCCAATCCCTGTCAGTATCCCCTAAGATTCGTGCATGCCCAAATCATATGGGCATGGTTTGCTGGCCATCCCGTCCTCCTCACACACTTGTCCTCTATCCCGAAAAACGTGATCATCCGGGCCACCGCCATGTGTGCCAGGTGAACCACCTCGAAATGGCTCAGGCTGAGCCTCAAACATGATGAGAACGTGTTGAATCTTCTCAAAGCAGCAACCACAGATCAGCCTCCACCTCCAGCACGGTAACATTGTGGTTAGCACAATTGCTTCACAGCTCCAGGGTCCCAGGTTCGATTCCCGGCTTGGGTCACTGTCTGTGCGGAGTCTGGACGTTCTCCCCGTGTGTGCGTGGGTTTCCTCCGGGTTCTCTGGTTTCCCCCCACAGTCCAAAGATGTGCGGAATAGGTGGATTGGCCATGCTAAATTGTCCTTAGTGTCCAAAATTGCCCTTAGTGTTAAGTGGGATTACTGGGTAATGGGGATAGGGTGGAGGTGTGGGCTATGGTGGGGTGCTCTTTCCAAGAGCCGGTGCAGAATCGATGTGCAGAATGGCCCCCTTCTGCACTGTTAATTCTACGCACTATGATCCACACAGCTCATCCTCACTTTTATACTTTAGCTCATCTATCTGGATTTTCTCCCACTCCATAAGCTCTTTGAAGATATCTGAAAACTTACCCTGCCCCACCCCATTCTGGAAACTACCCTGTCCTGTATCCCCTGTTGTGATAGGAATGGAAAGGTCGAAACCTGCCTTCGCAAAACAATCCTTATCTGAAGATATCGAAACCCATTCCCTCCCGACAATTCGGAATACTCCTCCAAATCCTCCGAACTGGGAAAGATCCCATCAATAAATAGATCACCCATCCTCTCAATCCCTGCTCTCTGCCATCTCCGAAACCCCCCATTCAGCCTCCCGGGAATGAACCGATGATTATCACAAATTGCAGCCCACACGAATGCGCCCTCCACTCCCATATTCTTCCTCCACTGCCCCCAGATTCTCAGGGCCGCCATTACCACCGTGCTTGTGGAGTCCCTGGTCGGCGAGAATGGCAGAAAGGCCGTTACCAAAGATCCCAAATGTGTGCCTTTACACGATGCCACCTCTACACGCACCCACAGCGACCTCCCCCCTCAACGCCCAGCCACCATTACCCAATTCCTGATCATGGCTATATTTGCCACCCAGTAGTAGTTACTACATTTCGTCAGTGCCAGCACACCTACCCCTCGACTCCGCTCCAGCAGCACTTTCTTTACTCGCGGGGTTTTACCCATCCACAGAAAGTGTGAGATCAACCGTTTATGCCTTTGGTATTAAACTCTGAATGCACTTGAAAGAAAACAAAAATCATGGGCTGACCGTCCTTTTCACGCCTGTACCCTCCCCACCAATGACAGGGCGAGGATAGCCCAGCTCCGGAAGTCCTCCTGCATATCTTTAACTACCCGGGTGGGTCAAATCTAACTTTTGAAGCTGCTCCCATCCCCGTGTCACCAGAATTCCCAAATAACCAAAACTCCCTCCCAGAACTGCAGCTCCACCAATCTCTTAACCTGCCATCGTCTGAATCGCAAACATCTCACTTTACCCATATTAATTTTGTACCCCGAAAACTCATCCGAGATCCGCATAACCTCCCCCATTCCCCCCCTAGTGGCATGGAAATGTACAGGAGCAAGTCGCCTACGAATAGCGAGACCCTATGTTCCAACCATCCCCCCCCCTCCCCACCGCGGACTATTCCCTCCCATTCCTTTCATGCTCTGAGCGCCATCGCCAGTGGCTCTATGGCCAAAGCAGATAACACTGGGGAGAGCGTGCATCCTTGCCTTGTTCTCTGGTGCAGTTTTTGGTAGTCCAAAGTCATGCAATTCTTCCGTATCATCTCCACCGGTACCTGGTACAGTAAACGAACCCAGTCAATAAAGCCCTGCCCAATCCCGAACAGTCCCAACCCCTCCCACAAATACTTCCACTTCACCGGATCGAAGGCCTTTACCGCATCCATAGCGACCACAACCTCCGCACCATCCAGAGGGCATTGTAAACACATTTAAGAGCTTCTAACATTGGCCGTTAGCGCCTACCATTAACACACCCAGTCTGATCCCCCCTGTCATATCTGGGAACAAATATTCTATACTTCAGGCCAAGACCTTTGCGGTTTTGCATTGACATTCAAAGGTGAGATTGGTCTGAGTGACCAGCATATCTCCGGGTTCTTCGCCTGCTTCAGGACAAATGGCATTGAAGCCTGTGGCATTGTTGGGGGATGGACACTCCTTTCCCTAGTCTTGTTAAATGCCCTCACCAGTAGCGGGCCCAGATTGCCAGAAAACTCCTGTAAATTTCCACAACGTATCCGCCTGAGCACGCAACCTTGCCCGACAGCATGCCGTCTATACTCCCTACTACTTCTGCTGTTCCGATCGTGGCCCCTAGCACATCCACCAACCCTTCCGCCACCTTTGGAATCTCCAAACCCTCCAAAAATTGCCTTATCTGCTCCACCCCAGGTAGGGGTTCCGACTCATAAAACTGACTGTGAAACTCCTTCAAAACCGTATTCCCTCCTCCGTCCTTCACTTTTCCGAAGCAGGTGTGCAAGAATCCTGCTGGCCTACTCCACATGCTGACACAGCGCCCCCTCACCTTCCTCAGCTGTTCCACCGCCTTCTCTGTCGATAACAGACGAAACTCCACCTATCGCTTCTGTCAGTCCTCCAATCACCCTACTTCCAGGGCATCCATATATCTCCTGTTCACCTGGACTATTTCCCTAATCTGCCTATCTAACTCTGCTCGCTCCGCCTTCTCTTTATGGAGCAGTATCAAAATTAGCTCCCTCCTAACCACTGGCTTCAGTGTTTCCCACACCGCAACTGCCCAGACTTCAGCCTTATCGTTTATTTCCATGTAGTTGCGGATGGCTTCCTTCACACACCCTTACACACCCTCATCCGCTAACTGTCCCACATTCAATCTCCATTGCGGGCGCTGGCCGCTCTCCTTGCTCACGCTTAGTTCCACCGAGTCAGGGGCATGTTCCGACACCGCAATCGCCGAATATACTGTGCCCACCACCCCCACCGGTAGAGCCCGGATCAGAATGAAAACATCGATTCCGGAGTACACTTGTGCACGTGGGTAAATAAAGAATGCTCCTTCGCTCTTGACCGACCGAACTTCCACGGGTCTACACCCCCCACCCCCCTCGGCCCCCAATTGTTCCATAAAATGCTTTAGTTCCTTCGCCGCCTCTGGCACCCTCCCTGTCCCCGGACTCGACCGATCCAACCTCGGATCAGTGACCGTATTGATGTCCCCTGCCCCCATGATCAACTTACGCAAGCCCAGGTCCGGAATCTGCCCTAACACACACGTCGTAAACTCTGCGTAATCCCAATTTGGTTTGTAAATGTTTTCTAACACCACTGGCATCCCCTCCAACTTCTCGCTCACCATGACATACCTACCCCCCAGTCCGCAACTATATTACCTGTCTCAACTGACACCCGTTTACTTACCAGGATCGCAAGCGCCATAGTCTTAGCGTCTAACCCAAAATTAAATGCTTGCCTGCCGCACCCTTTCTTCAGGCTAGTGTGATCCGCAACCCTCAGGTATGTGTCTTGTAAGATTGCCATGTCCGCCTTCAACCTCTTCAAATGTGCGAACACGCGGGTCCTCTTGACCGGCCCAATCAGCCGTCTATTATTCCATGTGATCAGCGTCGCCGGGGAACCCCGCCCCCCCCCCCCCCCACCGATCAATGATCACACTTCTTAGGCCAGCCTGCAGCTCGCCTCCCGCACCTCCTCAGGCCCGCACTCGGGCGCCCACTGTCCTCGACCTCCATCTTGTCTCCCAACAACATCCCTCCCTGTCAGCACAGCAACTCCCCTTCCCAGCCCCATCCCATTAACAAAACAACAATCCCAACACCCCGAAGCAAACTTATCACCTACTCGCCCTCCACTGATCTTCCGTGGGCTAGCCCTCCCAGTTAGCCTGGTAATCCATGGCGCCGAACATCATACTCCCTATTGGCCCGCCCACCCCTCCCTCGAGCATACATATTCAAAGCATCAAAATCCCCACAAACACAAAGAAGAAAACTCAACCCACCACCATCACCCTCCCCCCCCCCCCCACCCCCCAGAAGAACAAGTTAACTCACATGCAAAATTGAGCAATGGCCCCGAAATCGATACAAAACGCGTTCCATGTATAGCCCAAAACGAAAATCACCGAGCAACGGTCCAAACATAAATACAAAAAACATCCGTGAACTGCCCAAAACGAAAATAAGTTGAACAGCACAATCACGGCATTTTTCTTCCCCCAAATTTTCTGTCCTCACTTACATGCCAGTCTTTTGTCCTTCACAAAGTCCATCGCCCCGTCCGGTAATCCAAAATGATGTTCTTGACGCTCGTAGGCGACCCACAAACGTGCTGGATCGAGCATACCAAACTTCAGCCCCTTCTTGAAGAGGGCCGATATTATCCTATTAAAGCTCACTCTTATTTTGGCCAGGTCCCGACCCTAGTTCTGCTAGCTCCACAGCGTGTTGCTATCCCATTTGCAGTTCCGTGTCTGCTTGGCCCACGGAAAAATCTGTGCCTTCGCCAGGACCCGGTGCATTCGCACTATCATCGCACTCCGCGGCTCATACAGGCACAGCTTCCTCGCAGGCTCTGTGCGTCCCCATCGCCCAGCATCATTTCAAACATTTGCACTACGTATGCCTCTGCGTCCGATCCCTCGCTGACTTCCGGTAGGCCAACGATCCTCAGATTCTGCCTGCAGGACCTGTTCTCCAGATCTTCCACCATCTCCTGCAGCATTTTCTGATTGTCCCCGTCAACCTGTTCTCCGCCTCCATCGCAGTTAAACCTTCTAGACCGCCAGTCTCTGGTCTTCTGATCGTTGTTCCGCCCGATCAATCCCTGAGTTTAACGGGTCTAAGCATTCCCGCCTTTGCTTGACGAAACTCCCCTCTATAAATTTCACGAGCTTCTCCGTTGACCACTCGGCCGCCAATCCCAGCTCCTGTATCTCCGGCATGTTCTCCTGTGCTGCAGGTTCCTCAACCGTCTTTTATGCCCGACAATTTCTTCTTTTCACAGCACTTCTGGTGAACGTCTCCGTAAAATGCTGGGGGATTCCTCCTCTCCACTTCACACGCCTCAGGTTTTACCGATCAAATCGCACAGAAGCCGGGGGAAAAGGCCTCAAAAGTCCACCACGAGCGGGAGCTACTTAATAAGCGACCTCCTACTCCATGGCCGCCATCGGAAGTCGTGGTTTAAAAGGTTGAATCGGCATTGTCAATGGAAAATGTTCGGCTTGGTTTATCTTGAACGATAATCCAGTGTTCAATCGTTAAACGGAACATATGCTTGTGAACGGTCCAGTTCGCCAATTTTAAATTTTACATTTCGATCTACATACAGTGCAGTGAAATTAGGTTGTGTAAACTAGGGCAGCACGGTGGCGCAGTGGATAGCGCTGCTGCCTCATGGTGCCGAGGTGCCAGAATAGATTCTGCCTCTGGGTCACTGTCCGTGGGGATTTTGCACATTCTCCCCGTGTTTGCGTGGGTTTGGCCCCCACAACACAAAGATGTGCATGTTGGGCGGACTAGCCACGCTAAATTGCCCAAACATTGTAAAAACATTAATTGGGTCCTCGAGATTTATATAAAAAAACAAGTTATATTAATTCAAATGTGGCTATTCCTTTATCCCCTTTCTGCTCAAATCTGTATGTCCATTTTCTCCCCATGGCGCTTGATGTTCTCTGTCTTCAAGCTCGTTTGCTGCTTGACTTAAGATGTCGAAATATGGCATGTCAAAATGTCGCAAATTCTGATTTCTAGCAATATTTGTTTTAATCTGAAAATTGATTTCCAGCATTAATGGATATTTTCATTGCTCCCGACAGAAGATCTGAAATGCCGCAAGGGTAAGGAAATGGATGCGGGGGCTTTCACCCGATGTGGAAGAGGTGTGCTTTATTCAGGTAATTTAAATTTAAAGCAAACATGGAAGCAGGAAAATGTTGCGTGGTGGCTGAACGCTTGAATGCATACAATTTTATTAGGCTGTCGCAGAAGACTTAAAATATTGTAAATCAAAATCTGCCGGAATATTTTAGTGCCTTTATAAGCGGACGTCGTCCATGCAGAAAGAAAGCTTTCCTGCCACTTTTTATATACCAGAAATCCAGAGTGGAGGTTTTCAAATGACAATAGTGACGGCGGACTGTTAAAGAACTCGTGAGAATCTTTAATATGATATGGTTATGATAATCACGATTTCGCTTGAGGGGGATGGATAGACTGGTATATTTCTCTTCAACGGAAATGACTGAATGGTTCGATCTGATTTTACCGAGTTGCAGCTCATAAATGAGAATATTTTTCCCTTGATGACACTTAACTGTTCTGATACCTAACCTTCAAACTAAACATTGTGGAAAGGGTACATAATTGCGCACCACAGAACATGAGAAATGCATACGAGAAACAATTGGTGCCTTTCACATTATATGTTTAAATTGGTGCTTTGAAACTCAGAGCAGGGAATAGTTTCTGCATATAATACAGTGATAAAATGTGGAGCTGTGGAGAGGACTTTGTATGGGGCGAAGTAAGACATCGTATTACATATAAGTTACTCAGAGAGGATTGACTGAAATGTATGTTAGTTGAAAATACGCATTTGTAACTTGCGAAGTGTAATTCGACATCTATTTCATAATTCCCGTCGTTAATTCCACAATTTCGGTTGTATAAAGATGGTAAGGACGGAAGCAACCTATCTTCTGAACTAAGAACCTGTCAACCTAATATTTTCTTCTCACTGTTCTCAGATAAATAATAGGAATTCAAAACAACCACAACGATGTGTACAGCTTGTTAAATGTTGCTCATTTGTCGGCGAGCCAACTCTGATATACCATGATGCTGCCAGATAAATGCACTGGGAAGTAAATGTCCCTCGATCAGCGAGGTAAACTTGAAAGATCAAGGACTTCACATCGTCAATTTTCTTGCAATTCATGGGATCATGCTTCTGAATTTAGGACGCTTTTCAAGATTGATGAGCCAAGTCACTATCTAACCTTTGCAAATTATATTATCCATTTGTGTACTTTGTGACGCACTTTAGCGCAGCTGTAGTTCATTTTGCTGTGTCCTAGAATGGAAAAACTGGCGTATGAGGAGACATTGCATCGGTTCGGATTGCACTCGCTGGAGTTCAGAAGAATGAGAGGGGGGATATCATAGAGAGCTATAGTATTCTAAGAGGACGAGACAGAGTAGGTGTATGAACCTCCTTCCGAATAGTCTGTATTTCCAGAACGTGCGGTCACATTCTGAGGAAACGGGGTAGACTAATTCGGACAAAAATGAGGAGACATCTATTCATCCAGAGAGTAGCCACCCTTTGGAATTCGTTACCACTGGAAGTAGCTGAGGCCAAAACATTGCATGTTTTCAAAAAGCAGTTCAATGAAACACCTAAGGCGAAGTGAAGCAAAGGATACGGTGGAATCGGGATTTAGCTATTGACTTTAATGATCAGCCAAGATCATAATGTTTAGCTGAGCAGATTCAACGGGACAAATTTCTACGCTTCTAAACATCGAAACAAATCTAAACGTCGACGTTTGGTTTTGATATTTTCAAGAAAAGGCTGATTGAGTAGGGTCATCACTATTCCAGGTGAAACACGGAAGAGGAATTGGCCCTTTTATTCGGTCAGCCCATCGACCAACATAATGATTCAGGTTTAACTGGGAACTTCCTAGTAAAAAGGATAAAGCATACCGACATGTGGTAAAGCATGCAAGCCATCCGGCACAACTAATATTCAACTCAGACTATGATGCATAACTGGGAGTATTGTAGTCGGCACATTTCTCTACATTTAACGTTATATTCAAACGTTGACTCTGGGACAACAATTATTTTTTTTCCCATTTGATCTGTCTTGCGAACATTTGACAAAACATGTTATGTGGAACATACCACTGTCGGGAAGATTAGAGAAGATATTATAATGCAAATAAATTAAGCTTGTGGATTAACTGAGGGCGCTGGACAAACGGCGATTGATTTCCCTCGACAATATTTTAAGACGCACCGTTTTAATAAAACCCAGATTGATTTTTCAAATGATACAGGGTCTAAACTATTACTCTTCGTACATGTATTAATCGACGTTGCATACAAACATATAATCGTAATAAATCGTCAAAGTACACAAGAAATGTACATGCATTCATTCACAGGCACCACATTTCTTCGCATATTTTTATTTTCTATCTTTAAAAAAATAAATAATCCAATTCATTTTTTTCCAATTAAAGGGCAATTGAGCGTGTCCAACCACGCACATATTTGGATTGTGGTGGCGACACCCACGAAAACACAGGAAGAATGTGCAAACTCTGCAAGGACAGTGACCCAGAGCCAGGATTGAAACTGAGACCTCAGAGATTGAGGAGTCGGTGCTCAGCACATTGCAACCGTGCTGCCCTATTTTATCACATTTATTCATAAATAAATACGCTGTGTAAATAGTGGGCTTAAATGATTTTTCGCAGTTGTGCACCATTTTTGGACAGGAAAGAAAATGCCACCAATGATTTAACTCGAAGCAACGAGCCTGACCTTTCTCACAATAGAGTTTAGTTAACGTATGAGCAATTCTTCCTCTTTGTACAAATGCACAGACGCTCTCTCATGCATGCACGCTGCCTGCTTCTCTCTCAGAGACAAGCGCACGAACACTCACAGGCACGCAAATAAAACAGGTGAACACACACACGCACACACCCGTAAAAGTACTGGCAGACACACACACGGCCCAATTAACAAAGGATCGTGATGAATATTACAGATCATGGAGACAGAGATGCAAAGCCATCATGTTACCTGGAGGCAATGACACTTGTGCCATTGCTGCAAAAGATTACAACGTTTAAACTTTCTACTCGTTGAGCAGAAATAAAATCAGGAGTCTTCTATGCAAGAAATCTGGGTATCACCTCCGCAACGCCTTCCGAGGTGTCAAGAGAGAGTATTCGACCAAGCTAGACTCACAGATTAGCGTTACAGATTTTCTCCGGTAGTGGAAATGCCTAAAGCAGTGTTTTCGAAATTCTTTTCTATGACCCATGTATAGAACCGGCCAAGCTTCGGGACGCATGCCGGCTGACCCATAGTGCTCAATGTTCACAGCCTACGGTGGTCGACCTTCGCGACACATGCTGCTCGACAGTTGTGACCCATGCAGATTGACCTTCGTACCCCACACCGCTCGACCTTCAGGAGGCACGCTGCTCGAGCTTTGTGACACATGCCACTCAACCTTTGCGGTCCACGCCAGTTGACCTTCGCGACCCACGCCGGTTGATCTTCAAGACCCACGTCTTTTTTCTTACCTTTAATACGAGAGGTGATATCTGCTTGGTCTTCATGATCTCACTTCAATCACGTCCAAAGGAGTAAAGGGCTATGCACATATCGGGCGCAGGATTCAGCCAGGTACTTTGTGTCGTCTTCATATTTGTGAGGATGGAAGATCCAACCTCGGACATGGCGATCGTTGTGAAGGACAAAAGCAACAACATGCTTGTTTTACTCAGCTTCGGATGTTAAGCAATGGGTTAAGAGACATTCAATTAGTTGTCTCAATTATGTTAAGTATCTAATAATTGTCGCTGATATGTAAAGAGGCTTTAGGTGGCCGTTGTGTCAGGTGTGCAGATATAGCTTTGTGCAGATTCTGTTAAAGTGAAATAAAGGTGTTTGTAAAAATGAGGAGTACATTTGATTCTTTATACAACAGCAGCTAAACGTCTAACATATGGTAGCAGAGGATGGATACTGTGAAAATGTAAAGGGTTGAAAGATACAACCTTTCCAGAGCAAACCAAGGAGTGAGTGTGAAAAAAAAGAAGATATATGTCTGAACGAGGATAAAGATGGCCAGACATGGCTACACCCACTTATTTTCTGAAAGGGGATCGTACGCCCAATGGAGAAGTGCAGTATTTATGTGGACTAAGATACCTGCCTTGGGAGAGATAAAACAAGCTATGGCATTGGCTCTTTCTCTACTTTATGACACTAAAATCCGGAGCAAAGTGTTTTCTGAGCTGGAATTGGAAGAGTTAGACGCAGAAGAATGTTTGGAGAATCTATTACGTTATATGGATAAGATTTATAAAAACGATGACTTGTTAAGTGCACATGAAGCATTGTCGGATTTTGATAGATTCTGCAAAATAGAGGATTTCTCCATTAAAGACGATAACATGGAATTTGGCAAAGTATATCAAAGGCAGCAGAAACAGAACCTGGAATATCCGCAGTCTGTGTTGGTCTTTAAATTACTTGACTGTGTTGGAGTGAGCAACATGAATAGGCTCATGGTTTTGACAGGAGTTAAATTAGCGCAAAAGAATGCCTTATTCGACCAGATGACAGAAGCTTTGAAAAGGTTTCTGGGGAAACATTGGTTTCCGATTGCTCTGATGACTCAAATAAGTCTGCAATACAGCAGAAGATAGAAGATGCACTAGAAACAGGATGGCGAAATCGCACGACTGCAAACAGGTTCGAAGGCTAGAGATGGAGATGGGGACCCTGAAATTTTGGAGACAGGAACCCAGTTAGAACCTACAAAAGGAAGATGAAGCCCAGAAATGCACGGGGCATGATAATCGATGTTTTCGATGTCACTCTCAATACCATTATGCGTTCAACTGTCCAACACGTTATAAGAGAGTGTTTGATGCGACATATGACACGGCAGAGTGAGAAGAGGAAAAAGATAGTGACCAGAAATGAGGCATTGTCCTCTTAACAAGCAGTTTCACGCCGGTAATGAGGGTGTTGGTTGCAGAACCCTTCAATTGTGCTGTATTGGACAGTGGCTGCACATCTACTGTGTGTGAAGTTGATTGGATAAAATGTTACCTGGACTCGTTGAATGCTGAAAATCGTAACAAGGTAAAGGAATTTGAAAGTTCCACAAGATTCAGGTTTGGGGATGATAACACTCTGAGGATGCTGAAAAGAGTGGTGAGCCCATGAGTGGTGAGCCCGGAGTGAATCATTTCATTAGCACGGATGTTGTATCAAGTGAGATACCTTTGCTTCTGAACAGACCGTCGATGAAGAAAGCACACATGAAACTGGATGTGGAACAGGATAAGGCAACGGTTTTTGAAAAGACGGTGAGCTTACGATTTACACAGTCGGGACACTAACGTATTCCATTACTGACAAATAAAATTTCAAGTACAGTTATTAAGGATGTGTTAATGGAAGTTGGAATTGGGACTTTAGCTGACAAAATGTTTGTATGAAAACTGCGTCGGCAATTTGCGCAGTCGACTACTCGGCGGCTGAAAAAAGATTGAGGTTTGCAGGGGGAAGGGATGAAGACGAAACTAACTGATGGAAGGGGTTAGTGATCGCTGTGAAGTTTCTAGGAAGTACAGAAGGATTCCAGAACGACCGATAGTAACCTTCCCTTTGTCCAGGGATTTTAACAACTTTGTGGCCATGGAGCTAAAGATCTGGGATAAAGCCAATAATATATTGATTTTGCATTTAATAGAATTAGCAAACAGGTTTATTCAATCAACGATTGTCCGAAGTAAAGAAAAGAGAGTAATTCTGGATCAAATCGTGGAAAAATTTATAGTGACAGGCCACCGACAAAATGAGGCCACCGACAAAATTACTTATCGACAATGGGGGGAGGGGGGGGGGGGATTTGCTAATGATGAGTTAAGGGGTATGTGTGAAAACGTGAATATCACAATTATGAATAAGGCTGCAGAGAGCCCATTTAGTAATGGTGTGTTTGGAAGAAACCATGCGGTAATAGATGACAAGCTCCGGAACATTTTTGCAGATTGACCAAACTGCAAGCTAAACTCAGCTTCAGCATGGCGTGACATGCAAATAATTCATTGCAGATGGTTGCGGGCTGCTGTCCTTATCAATTAGTGTTTGGTAGAAATTCTAAACTCCCGTCCATTTTAGAAGATCAGCCTCCAGCTTGGGTGGGACTACAGTCAGCTCTGCCTTTGCTGAGCATTTAAATGCATTACATAGCAGTTGAAAAGCTTCTGTGGAAGCAGAAATCTCTGAATCAATTCGCAGAGCTTTGAGACATAATGTACAGCAATCAAATACAGTTTATTCAGCAGGGAACCATAGTATAATATAAGAGAGACAATTTTAATGAATGGAAAGGTCCAGGCAAGACCATAGATGGCAAAAGAACTATTTTGCAACATGGAAATCAAACTGTTAGGACACATTCAGAAAGGATAATTGGTGCAGATTACAAATTTTCAAATTTAGACAGAGCAGACAGACATGACGAGGAACCAGAGTCATCTGTGTTACAGAACTATGAGGACCAATTAACTGATATAGACAGGGTTTCTGTAGAGGAACACAACACTCTGATGAATTAGAACAGGCCATTTTTACGAATGAACAACTGCCAAAACCTGGCGCTAAAGTGACATACTTGCTTGAAGGATCTGGTCATTGGAAGGACACAACTGTTATCAGTCGAGCAGCGAAGGCCACTGGAAAGTATAAACATTGGTTGAATGTACAGCATTCAGGGGAAGGAGTCAAGGCAATGGATTGGGAACACGAAGTTCAAAAATGGAGGGCACAGAAACGCAGTGTCAGTTCAGATAACACATCGGATAGTGAACAGGTCTGCAGGAAATGGTCGATGATTATTGAAAGGACATCGCACAGCAGAAGGGAAAGATCAAGAAGTAGCAGTACAGAATGAGATACCAGGCAGGAGAGGGAACGTAGTTTATCAAGTTCTCGGAACATGAGTAAGTCTTCGAATACGAATAGGAGTAGAACAACACATGCACGTGAGATTTTGATGGCTTCCAATACATTAGATGAAAAGTTATCAAAGATGACAAACAGCAAAAACTGCACAGTTGGAGGGAATTTGGGGTATACACGGAAGTACCGGATAGGGGGACAAAAAGCTCTATCCCACAGGTGGATTTGCACGGAAACGTTTCTTCCGGATGGAACTCATGAGGCAAAGGCCAGGTTTGTGGCAAGTGGATTTGAAGAAAAATTCGAAGATCAGGATTTAATGGTAGATTCACCTGCGGCAGAAAAGGTTATTTGAAAGAACTTCTTGGTTCTATTAGCCACAAAGGCATTGCAATGCAAATCTATAGATATAAAAACGCTGCCTTCATGCAGGGACATTAGCTTCAGAGCGACATTTTTCTCCGCCCTCCTAAGGCCTAAAGAAGCAGCTAACACTGGAAGTTGAACAAATGTGTAAATGGATTAAATGATGCGTCTAGATTCTGTTATTTTATGGTATGGTCAGTTTTGTAATAGTTAGGCTGTTGACATTGAACGCAAATCCGACAATATTTTTGAACATAGAACATGGAACACAGGACAGTACAGCACAATGCAGGCCATGCAGCCCACGATGTTGCGCCACCATTTATCCTAAACTAAGTTCAACCTAACCTACACCCCTTCAATTTACTGCTGTCTAAGAGTCGCTTAAATGTCCCAAATGACTCTAACTCCACTACCTCTGCTGGCAGTGCATTCCACACACCCGCCACTTTCTGTGTAAAGAACCTACCTCTGACATCTCTCCTGTACATTCCTCCAATCACATCATTCCTATAATGAGGCTACCAGAACTGGACACAATATTCCAAGTGTGGTCTACCTAGGGTATTATAAATCTGCAGCAAAACCTTGCGGCTCTTGAACTCAAACCCCCTGTTAATGAAAGCCAACACACCATACGCCTTCATAACAAACCTATCTGTCATGTAATGCAGAGAAAATATCGCACGCAATTACAATCAATTCCAATGTTTGTTCAATTTCTCTACTGATCAGGAAAGCTAATATGATTGTGAAGTTTATTGTGCGGGGGCGATTGAAACGATAAGGCAGGTATACCATAGCTCAACAGGACATTGTTGAGACAACGCCTGGAGAATCTTTAAATATGTTCCATGCAGTCTATTGCCAGCAAGTTTCGGGTTCCGTCAAACGTTACGCTCCTATGTGTGTTTAGAAGAGGAGTACGTAATTTGATGGATGCTGAGGAGCATCGACAGGGTCGATGTGGACTTAACATTTCCATTGTCGGGGTGTCTAAAATTAGGTCCGCAGTTTACAAATAAGGGGTAATTTTTTATGGCAGTAATCAGAAGAATGTAGTTTTCTTCTTTCAGACGGCAGCTGGTCTCTGGAAGTATTTCCCACAATACGCCATGAAAATATAACATTTCAATATTTTAAGGTAGTGCCAATCGAGTTTAATTTAGCTTATTTTTTTCATAAATGTAGAGTCCCCAACTCAGTTTTTCAAATGGAGTGGCAATGTAGAGTGCCAATCCATCTACCCTGCACGTATTTGAGATGTGGGGAGTAAACACCCGTAATCGTGGGGATAATGAGCAAACTCTGCACGAACAGTGACCCAGAGCCGGGATCGAACATGGCATCTGTGCTAACCACTGCGCCACGTTCTCCCAAGAGTTTTAATTTACAAAATGTAGGAAGCAATGTTGGGGTGAAGGTAAAATCAATCATACATGGCTGTCCAGATAACGCCGCTGGCTGGATTACTAGAGTCCGATTTCGGAGCATTATACAGATCCACTTTACCTCCTCTCAACTGGTTACGCCTGGAATATGTTCATCTGTCGCTGCCGTACTGCGTTTCTTTGTGCACAATATAGATAGAGCGCACAACAGCGGATAGACTTCGTCAATGAGGGGTTGCAACCAGTGGCTGAAGCTGACCAGATCGTTGGGGTGAGGTGGGGGCGTGTCGGTGGCTCTGTTAATTTTTGATGCGGCAAGAATATTTGCACGTTTACTTACACACTTCTATGATGCGGGGATGAAATGGTTCGTTGTTATCATGAGAAGTTGAGGATATGTTTTGTGTGTTTCTTTGCGAAATGGTTTCGAAATCAGTAATACTGGACGAGAAATGTGTTCCAAAATTCGAAAAACGAGATGATTCCAGTATCGAATTAAGACATAAATGAGACTGTTTTTTGGAAGAAGTAATCGGCCCGGCCTGCAACACTTCATTGGTTGCATTGTAGTGATTGCTAACCATGAAAATTCTGTAACATTTTCAACAGCGTCATTATTATCCTTAATTGATCTGGAATGCATTACATGTCCTGATTATGCTCCAGCACTGTTTGTAAAGCTAGCATGTCCACATCGGAAACGAATTGAGAACTACTGGCAACATTTCATCAAGCGTGCAGTAAATCTTACTTCAAATAACTATTAGCAATTATTCATGCTTTAACGGTACCATGTGCAAACCTATACCTTATGTTGCGACATCTTAGTCGATCTCTACAAAGCTCCAATTTATGCCTGGCCTCCATTCCGCCCCACCGCACTGTCAAACTATATAATTCAATACACTTGTATCCCTATTGTATTTTGCAGAATTGCCATGGGACTCGAAGCGTTAAAATCAGTTTCCCTCTCAGCAGGTGCTGCCTGACATTTTGGGATCTCCATCTTTCTCTCAGCCTTGCTTACAGAGAGGGTTGATAGGTTTGATGGCAGAGATCATGGCCTTCAGTAACCTGAGTAAACTGAGGGATTTGGATAAAATATTCCAAAAGAGGATGGTGAATCCAAGATGTAAAATATGGAGGATGAATGACGTCAATATCATGTGTCTGTAATGCTGATCAAAATGCAGATTTTATTTCTGACAATGGAAAAAACAAGAAATTTTCTGTTAAAAACAATCCCCGAAGAAGCACAATTTTAATTTAAAAAATTTAAAACCTTGACAAGAAGTGGATGACCAGGTTTTCGGCATTTGGGGGATTTAAAGGTATGCTTTGAAAGCAGAGGAAGTGAGTGGAACAGAGGTTCAACTCGGAGTCTGTGGATGGAAGAACATGAAAAAGCCAGCATTTTGGAAAAAATCCGGGCAAAGAATATTTTGCTGTAATGACATCTGAATTGCTTGCATCAGCAATGTAATTGTATTCAAACAATTCAGCACAAATCGCAGCATCAAGCGCAATGATTGTTGCCCTCAAACTAGTCTGTCATCAGATGCGGGTAACAAAGAGCCACTTACACGAGATATTTCGCATGAATAACTCTTTATCAATATATAAAGCACTTGAAATGCACAGAACAGTTTTCTTTACATCTCGTAAATGACTTGGTAAAACACTCATCATTGTTGCAGTAAATTAACTTCACACTTACACTACACGTTGCAAGGCGCGGTAATCAGCCTCCTTTGATGAGGGTTTCGTCTTTTACAAAATTTCTTCCCGCATCGAGAACGTACTTTAGCCACCGACACAGATGATACCTTCAATGGCAAGCCGCAAAAAAACCAGAATGAATTTGCTGGCCTTGTTTTCCTTCCCTGTCGAGTCAATACGTATCAAGAATCCTGCTCCGCAAAACTGCTGTTTCAATGGCCTTGTATTCTGTAAGTTCTGGAAGGTTACCTTTCACTTTATATTTTACATATGTTTAACTGTTGGCTATCGACCTTATGGTGTTTTTTTTAAATTTAGTGCACCCAATTCATTTTTTTCCAATCAAAGGGCAATTCTGAGTGTTCAATCTATCGACCCTGCACATCTTTGGGTTGTGGGGGCGAACGCAAGCAAACACCGGGAAAATGTGCAAATTCCACATGGACATTAACCCAGAGCCGGGAAGGAACCTGTGGCCTAGGCTCCGTGAGGCAGCAGGTCTAACCCACTCCCTGACGATGTCTTGAGATAAAAATGACTGAATGGATAACTTCAGCCAATAAATTGGTTTGCAGAATTTGATAGACGATATGAACATTTCGCTAGCTTTACCACAATTAGACTAAGCAACGTAAATGGATAAAGACCAATTTGCATTAGAATTTGTTAAAGGAGGAAGTATATTCGTCTTTTATGTGCATCTTACACGGCGATACACACGCAGACAAGATTTTTGAAGCTCAACGGTTCTGTCCATTGGACGATGATGCAACTTCGAATTCCGAAACATATTGGACACTATTACTAACTTTTCAATGTGATTTTTAAGGATACATGTCTTTGCTTACTTAAATATAAAGCGCATTTAATTTACTTGAATGTGTTCGGATTTTTGAATTTTTCTGTAACGCTCCTCACTATAACCATAGATAAGCTATTCTCAATTTGGGAAATCTATCACTCTCTGGGGATGATGAATCTGTTGATCCGAAAGCAGATCAGAGCACATTCCACAACCTCAAAGTTATTGTTTCTTTTCTGCCTTTTGTGCATTTTCATAGTTATATTTGCCCAGTTGAGGTCATAATACAGTAAGGAAGGCGACGGCAAGTGCAGCAATGGTTAGCACTGGGATTAAGGCGCTGAGGTCCCGGGTTCGAACCCCAGCCCTGGGTCACTGCCCGTGTGGTGTTTCCACATTTTCCCCGTATCAGCGTGGGTTTCAACCCATAACACAAAGAAGGGTAGGTTAGGTCGATTGGCCATGTTAATTTGCGCCTTAATTGTTTAAATAATAATAATTCGGTACTTTAAACATATTTTTTTTTAATTACTGAGAAAAGTGAACACTGACTGACTGAAAGCAATGTATCTACCGATCATGATCTGTTCAACTTGTAATGACACATTCATTCATCAATGCCGTGTTCCGACTTCGGACATGCAATCAATTGTTTCTGTTCATTAATTTGTATATATATATATAAATATATAACCATATTTACTTTTTTTCAACCGCAGACTTTCAAAAGATAAAGGAGGGTGAGGTGGTTAGAACATGGTTGTCTTTCGATTTGCATCGTGCAGTCCGTGTCGTGGTTGCAAAATGAAAAGCCTGCCACCAGTTGTCAAAATGCTGTTCGAATGCAGATAAACCGTTCATGTCATGATGATGAGATAAACATTAGCGAAGTGCGGCGGCACCTGTTCCCTTCCAAGTGCGGGATGTTTCCTATAATCTGTGATGTCCATTTATCTGGATAAGCTCATTTCGGTTGCAAATGTGTGGTAAACGTTCAAACAATCCATCACCATTATGTGAAATTAAATAGCAGATTTCGTTCAAATAAAATTTCAGAATCCATTATGTTTTATTTTTATTCTGCCGTCATAATCAATAAAGGCAAAAGAAGGTAACATTGATTGATTGATTGATTGATTGATTGATCGATTGATTGTCACCTGTACCGAAATACAGTGAAAAGTATTTTTCCTCGGCCAATGAAATGTACACAGTACGTACACGGTCGACAAACAAATTAGTAGATAGTTACAGTGAAAGTGAAAAAATACGCAGTAAATCGACAAGCATATGATTATTTCCAGTGTGGAACAAGGACAAAATAGCAACGCAAATATGCGATAAAACGGGCAGCATAGAGCGTCGTGAATAGTGTTTTATAGGACACTGAGCCGCCCGAGGGAGAATCGTCGAGGAATCTGTTAACTGTGGTGGTGAAGCTATTCCTCAGCTTGGATGAACGGGCCTTCAGAACTCTGTATCTTCTGCTTGATGGTAGGGCCTGGAAAAAGGCAAAGCCTGGGTGTGAAGAGTACCTGACAATGCTGTCTGCCTTCCTGAGGCACTGGGATGTGTAGGCAGAATCAGACGGAGGTGGAACGTTTGTGTAATGCTTTGTGCTGATTTCACCACACTCTGCTGTTACTTGCGATCGTGGGCCGAGAAGTTACACCACCAAGCTGTGATGCAGCTGGATAGGATGCATGACACATCAGTAGAGGTTTATAGGAGTCCATGCAGACATGACGAATGTCTTCAGAACAGAGCTCCACCAACTCCCTTACCATCTACTCTGTCCTTCCGAATAGGTTGATACCCTTGAATATTTAACTGCAAATCGTGGCCACTCTTTAGCCGTGTTTCAGTAATGGCCACTAAATCACAGTTATTCACGATGATTTGCGCCATCAACACATTGGCCGTATTCCGAATACTAGGATCAATCCGGTAATGGACCAATACGTTGGCTTTTCCCTCCGTTTTGACTCTTAATACCTCTATCAGTAACGTTTACACTGCTGATTTCTGTATTCGAACACAATAAAACTTCCGATTGTTCTGAAATTAATTCAGACCTCTCTTCCAGTCTATTAATCGAAACGTTATTTCCTTTGGTCCACGCGCCCATATCATGAGTTTCCTTCTCTACATAGCTACTTGAAAGCCTCAGCGACGCAGAGAAATGCTGGGAGAAAAATAGGATGCTGGTTGTCTTTTAATTTGTGAAGCATACAAAATTGATCTGCCAAATCCTGACAACGTCACAAGAAAGAAGCGTGACCACAGAATGGCGAGAAGCTTTGTATCTGCTGGATATGAAATGTCGCATTCAATCACCAGTGGGTGGGATAGATTTCGAATTTCAGGCAATTGCTTTTGTTGAAAACATTTTCTACAATAGCTTTACTATAAATTTGGAGTACCGAATCATTTTTTTCGTATTAAGGGACAATTTAACATGGCTAATTAACATACTCTGCACAAATTCTTGTATTGTGAGGTGTCATCCACGCAGACATGGGTCGAATGTGCAGACTCCACACCGACACTGACCCAGTGCCGGAATCGAACCCGGTTCCTCGGTGGAGTGAAGCAGCTGCGCTAATCATTGGCGCACCGACCTTTTTATAGCATTAATTATTTTTCTTGTTATTCTGTCTGACAGAACTTAAAAAACACAAAGGGTAATCAGAACTGTTTTTCTGACAATGTCCAGAGTTAAACTACGACTGAAGTGCACTGTCAGCATAATACCAGCAGATACGAAAATGAGGCCTACAATCAAAAATTAGATAATGCACTCGATAAATACTCGAGCAATTGCGTTCTCTGTTGAATGTCTGTTTGGAGTTTGTACTTTATCCCGGTGTCTGCGTGGGTTTCCTCCGGATACTCCGGTTTCCTCCCGCAGTCCACAGATGTACAGGCTAAGTGTATTGGGCATGGTAAATTGACCCTTCATGTCGAAAAGGTTACGTTTGGTTGCTGGGTTACCGGTATAGGGTGGAGGTGTGAGACTACGTAGAGTATTCTTTCCTCGTTCGGTGCAGACTCAACGGCCGCAGGACCTTCTTCTGGACTGTCGGGATTCTATTGTTGTAAGCTATGAAGACAGCGATTGCCCAACATATAATGAAGTGAATATTTTGCAAAAGTATTCGTATTTATAAAGTGGATTCAACATGATAAAACCCGTGAACCTAATTTGCAAACATGTGTCAGTTTTGTTTGTTAAACGGAGCTTTTAATTTTAATATTGCAGAATGCTACGAGCAGTCCCTGATCATCGGCTTAAATTATGTTGCAAAAAGGAAAGAGAAAATCATCAAATTAGCAATGGAGTGTTCGCCAAAATCATATAATGTTCTATAATCTTCAGTCCAGCCATCGCGCGTGAATTGTGATGGAAAGTGAACAACGCAATTGAAGAGGATTCTGCATATACATCCTCATTCCCATCGATTCAGGACACCAGCATCACCATGAAAACGACAAAGCCGATGTAATCCAAATAACCTGTAACCAGAAATGTGGACGTGATGATCCGCTCAGCCTTCTCCAGTGGGAGCCAGCATTTCATCTGCCAGTGAAGCCTTGATAATTGCCTGCAGTGCATGTTGCTGCCTGTACACTTTGCTACCACTCGTCCTTGATGACGCTGGATTTGATTGAGCGTGCGAATCCGCACGAATCAAGCTCTGTGTTTGTTCTGGACGGTGTAAAGTTTATTCAGTATTGTTAAAACTACACACATTTCACGTTTCAGTTCCGTGAATGATCACTTCAATTATTCTGTCACGATAAAATTAGGTGCCGCAACTCAGGAGAGTTGCCTGAGATTCTCTTCATTTTCAATATTCTGTTCAAGGGGGAATTACGCATCGTAATTCTATCGCTGGGTGTCAACCTCGCAATTTATTTAATCCTGATCCATCACGTCAACAATTTCATTTTTGAAAACCTCAGAAAGAATTTTACTCAATGCATCCGAATCAACATCAACAAGAAATAACTTTTCAAGTGGACATTTCTAGTCGATGAATTAGTTGCTGACAGGGTGTCCTTTGCATGTTTCAGGGTGTCGCTGACAGATTAGGATTAACGGTTGACTTGTCCAGAGCAAGTATTAATCATACTGACAAGAAAAAACTATTGATCATACCTGCGTTCGTAACCTATGCATTGAAGAGTGTGACGCAAAGATTTGTTTTTTTAGTTTAGTAACAAATCAATTGCGTTCAGGTTGATGGCTATTGTCTGACTCTGGCATCCACAGTGATATGTCCAATCATGTTTGATTACCTGTTGCCCTCAAGCACTATTTAGATACAAGCAACAAAACATAATAGCTGAATGCTCCGCTCACCAGTCTGAGAGATGCCACACAGTAAGGCCCAGACTCGATGGCGATAAAGTGTCTTGAATTTTTTACTTTTGCGCTTATGATTTCTGTGCCTCGAATACAAATCATTTTTTGTTTATTCTGTGATTACTTCAGACCTCGCTTACATCTATTAATCCAAGTGTTATTTCCTTTAGTTCACAAGTCCACGTGGGCAGCACGATAGCTTAGTGGTTGGTACTGTGGCTTTACAAGGCCAGGGTCCCAGGTTGAACTCTTAGTTGGGTTACTGTCTGTGCGGAGTCTGCACGTTCACCCCGTGCCTGCGTGGGTTTCCTCCAGGTGCGCTGCTTTCCTCCCACTCGTCCAGAAAGACGTGCTCTGAGATAATTTGGACATTCTGAATTCTCCCTCTGTATACCCGAACAGGCGCCGGAATGTCGCAACGATCGGATTTTCACGTAAACTTCATTGCACTGTTAATGTCAGCATCCTTGTGCCAATAAAGATTATTATCAGTATTATTTCATTAGTTTATCTTGTAAACAGCTAGATAAAATCTCAGTGACGCAGATTAAGTATGAAGACAATGAGGATGCTCGATGTCTCTTTATTTGCCAAGCGTACAAAATGGCAAATGGATCTGCCAATAGTGACACAATTACAAGAAAGAAGCGTGAGCACAGAATGGTTCGAAGCTTTGTATCTGCTTGTTATGATATGCCAGACATGAAATGCCGCATTTACTAATCAGCAGTGGGTTTCATTTCGAATTGGCAAGTAATTGGTTACGTGAATAACGTTTTGGAGAATTAATTGTGTTGAATTTTTTTCTACCTGACAGAACTTAAAAAGGCAAATGATGGTAAGAGCTGTTTTTCTTATGATGTGCGCAATTTACAGGATGGCTTAAATTTATTAAATCTGCTGGTCTCCCACATGTCTAAATAATTAATGCTTTGACCATTTTAATCTTTAATAATGCTGGTCTGTTCAAAATCTTGGGCTTAAATATCTGGGATACTGATGAGATTCTCTCTTGCTCTTGTGTCGAGAAACCTTTGATTTAAGAGTCAAAAAACTGTCCAGTTATCTTTCTTTACATTACGTACCGCATCATTACGACCTCTTATGTTCGTCGAGTACATTTCATTTTGCCTGGCTACGTTGGTCATGTCTTCATTAGTAATGAAAGCAATGAAGAATATAGCCTCAAAATTTATTTCTTCGACAGTGTTTATAGATTTTTATGAGTTTACGTTTATTTGGAAAAAAACAGTGCTTGGCAAAGTGATTTTGCCTTTGCACTTCGCACAAGGTTTCCCAAAGGCGGTAAATTTCCTCTGTACGTGCTTGTTTTTACACTGCTTGCACAAAATAGTGCCGCCTTGCGATCGCGTAAATGGCCACCGCTGTTGAAACACGTTTTTGTTTTAGGCGCGTTACGACATCTACGGTGTTGGCTTCGTTCCCGTTTTTCGCACTTCAACCTCTCATGTTTAACGTGTTGTTTTTATCTCCAGCTAACACGCTGGCATGGCAATGTTTTTGCGCCTTTCAGCCAGAGTTCATTGTCCCTCAGAAAACGTCCATGCACTTTATCGTTTAGTTATGCCAAATACGATTTGTTCCTGATCATTGATGATTTTTAAGTTGCAAAATTACCAGTCAGAGCCTTGAATTTTAGCACAGTCAAAAGCTGTCAAACGACTCCTCTGTGCTGCGTGCATATTCTGAAAATATACCCTTCAAAAGTTATGTTCTTCTTCATGGTACAATGCTCATCGAACATTTTAACGATGACATCAAAGTTATCACTGTCTGCCTTTCGATCAAATACCACAGTGTTAAAGATTTCGGTCGCTTGTCGACGTTCTGCAGTGAGCAGTAACGCTATTTTGCGCTCATCAGTCTGTGCCTGTCAACTTAGAGTCGCTACGTACATGATAAACTGCTGCTTAGACGCGTGCTTATTTGCACATACGTTCCCAGGTGTATGAAGACATTGTAGTGCTTTCAAGCTATCCATATCTTTCTTCGGTAACCAGTTGGGCGTTGAGATATGACCTGTAGATGTTCTTCGTCGATGAATTTCGTTTCGTTTTCGTAGTACCGTTTCCTAAGGTCTTCACATCAGATCTTAAACTCGTCGATCACCACTTCTGGTGACATGTTACGTTCTAGTGCGTTGCAATGATTGAGTCGGTGCACCAATGATCGTCCAGCTCGTGACTAGTTAAGGTAAATTAGTTTACAATAACGCGGGCAGAAAACAACACTAATACAGCCAATTAGTTGGAAACTGATAACAACAAGAGTACGAGGGCAAATACAAAACACAACTATCCACGACGAATCCTCACTCCGAATTCCAACGTAGCAGTGTCAGATGGCTGATGCCTAATACCACCTGCTGGTTGTAGGTCTAACATAATCAACATACAGAATTGATTATTCATATCAGAATAGAAGGTACTGTTCAGGAAACTTCGTGAGTTGCTGCAGTGCTTCTCTTGGAAGGTGCAGGGCGATGCCCCCGTCGGTCGGTGGTGGAAGATTTGGATATTTGTGTACGACCATATCTAAAACATTCTCAAAACTCCACATAAATGAAAATTAGTTGATGGACGCAGTGCCTTGGTCTTAAAATGCAGTGCAGAGAAAATACTTCCAGAAATTAGTCTGAAACCGATTTTCTTGTTGTATTGTCTAATTATTAGCACAGTTAATAGACGTGGCATGGTGGCACAGTGGTTAGCTTTGTTGCCTCCCAGCTCCATGGTCTTGCATTAAATTCCACCCTTTGTGACTGACTGTGTGAAGTTTACACTTTTCCTGTCGGTGCTCCGTTTTCCTCCCATAGTCCAAAGATGTGCACGTTAGTTTGATTGGCCATGAGAATTTGCCTCTCGGTGTCCAGAACGTCAACTTATGTGTGGCTACCGAGGTAAGGAGATAGGGTGGGTGCCTGACGCTATGTACGGTATCCTTACAGAGTGTCAATGCAGATTCGATGGGCCAAATGCTCTCCTTCTGAACTGTAGTGATTCTCTGACTCGAATGCCATTATATCATGTGGGGATATTTTGTTCAAACGTGCGGACCTATTTCCTTAGCTGTGCGCGGATTTGTTGAGACCACATCTGGATCAGTGTTCAAACGTGCGGACGTATTTCCTTAGCTGTGCACGGACTTGTTGAGACCACAGCTGGATCAGTGTGTTTTCATTTTGAAAGGAATTACTTAACTTTGTCAGAAGCAGTCCAGAAACGGTTTACTAGAGTAAGAAAATGTATGGGCGAATAATCATATTCGGAAAGTTTTGAGGGGTTATGCCTGTCAACAGTGTTGTTTGCTCGACGAAGAGGTGATTTTTTTTGCATACCAGTAATTGTAAGAGCAGAATCGATGGACTCGGTGTGATGATGATTGTTCTACCTGTCCGAACTAAGAGGTTACTGTTTGACAATAGTGAGTCCTTCGTTCAAGGAAAAGACCAAACGTTGTTCTCTCCGTCTCAGTGGGTTTCTGGTACTCTTGCGAAAAAGACAGCGGAAAACCATTCGTTCATTTCTTTTTGTAATGCTGAGCTGGGACGATTCTTCATGCGCAAGGGGGTGAAAGGTTTTTTGCAGAAGAAATGAAACCGGAATACATATCTTTCAGCAACTCAGTGTTTACATTTCTGTTTATTATCACATCAGGATTAGTCTGACACAGTACTGCTTAAACGTACAAAACATAACAAATCAAATGGATGAAGAATTAGCTTATGGAGCATGATTCATGGAGCTCTAGGATGTGTTCTCGTATGAATAGACACTCGGCTCATGAGACTGATTGATTGCAAATATAAAGCAGGTTATCTATGATCCCATTATTCATGGTATAACACAAATAATTTCATATATGCAGCTCCTTTCAATTGACTAACGTGCTTCACAGCAAGGTTAGCAGGCAAATTGGTACATCATATGGCGGGACCGTGGCACAGGGTAACAATTCTGACTCACAGCTCGAGGGACCCGAGTTCAATTCCAGTCTCGGGACCTGTCTATGTGGAGCTTGTACTTTCGCCTAGTGCCTGCTTGCTTTGCTCTTGGTGCTCCCTTTAGTCCCACAGCCCAAATATGTGCTCATTTGATGGATTGGCCATGCTAAATTACAACTTAGTGTCCACCTGAGTGGTTTGCTGGTGTTACTGGGTTGCGGGACTGGGGTGGAACTGTTATTTCAAATGGCAGGTGCAGACTTGAGTGGTCGAATGTCTTTCTTCTGTCCTGCAAATGTCATGAATCCATTCACATTGGGAACATGAGCGGGAAGCACTGTTGGGAAGAAACCGTAGCACATAAAGTGCAATGTTAATCATCGACATAGGACTCTTTTGAACAGAATTCGAAAACCAAGCCCTTGTGCTTTATAAAGCCCTGAAGACAATACATGAGCAACAGAGCACTGAACGTCAAACCGAAAAAAAAACAATGTTGGCCGAGCAAATACATCGGTTGTCATTTTTATTGCTTGACCAGAATCATCAATGGATTGTTCGTGTAATAATTATCCATAATACTGAATACGCGTCGATTGTGGGGTGGTTAGTTTCGTCAGGGAGTGAAAACGTTAATTCACATATGTTAGCGTAGAGACTGTTTGGAATTGCGTTTTACGAAATGCACGTGACAATCTGCAAGTGTCTGTTGGATTATTTCGCTCATTACGCACTGCCAAACCAGCTTCTATCTCTGGGGTGTTCCCTTTTGAGTTGATTTCCATTGTGTCTGTTGATATATTTGCAATATTAATGTACTTTTACTTTATTTTGTCCAATAGAAAATAAAAAGATAGCTCAAGGTAAGTTATGGAGAAGACTGCGATCCTTCTGGGTGCAGCATTTGGACTGTCGTATGTCTTCAATTATAAGACCATAAGACCATAAGACATAGGAGCGGAAGTAAGGCCATTCGGCCCATCGAGTCCACTCCACCATTCAATCATGGCTGATTTCAACTCCATTTACCCGCTCTCTCTCCATAGCCCTTAATTCCTCGAGAAATCAAGAATTTATTAACTTCTTTCTTCAAGACACTTAACGTCCCGGCCGTCACCGCCCTCTGTGGCAATGAATTCCACAGACCCACCACTCTCTGGCTGAAGAAATTTCTCCTCATCTCTGTTCTAAAGTGACTCCCTTTTATTCTAAGGCTGTGCCCCCGGGTCCTAGCCTTCCTTGCTATGGAAACAGCTTCCCTACATCCACCCTATCTAAGACATTCATTATCTTGTAAGTTTCTATTAGATCTCCCCTAAGCCTTCTAAATGCCAATGAATATAATCGCAGGATCCTCAGACGTTCATCGTATGTTAGGCCTACCATTCGTGGGATCATTCGTGTGAATCTCCGCGGGACCCACTCCAGTGCCAGTATGTCCTTCCTGAGGTGTTGGACCCAAAATCGCTCACAATATTCTAAATGGGGCCAAACTAATGCTTTATAAAGGTTCAGAAGTACATCCCTGCTTTTATATTCCAAGCCACTTGAGATGAATGACAACATTGCAGTTGCTTTCATAATTACGGATTCAACCTGCAAGTTTACCTTTAGAGAATCCTGGACTAGGACTCCCAAGTCCCTTTGCACTTCAGCATTATGAATTTTGTCACCGTTTAGTACGGTGCTAAAACTTCAAAACCAAGCAATGTTCATATGTATTAGCTGCAAAAGTTTTATGTTAATAGCACAGCGGGACAGAGCTTTTTCTTTTGACACTCTTTGCCCTCAGCGCAGAGGATGGCGTGCTTCAATGTCGGTTTTGTGGTGGCTGAACCTCTGATGCTGGATCCACAGAGCTTGCCACATATTTTGCAGGTTGTGCTTGACGAGGTGGATGGGTGGGACGCATAATGCTCTGCGTTCTCCTGCTGTTTACGCTTGGCGTCCATGTATTCTATCTCCGACGCTCGTAGTGATTTGTGCATTCAAGTGTGCTTTTTCTCCATTTTTGTGCATTCGAAGAGAAGTGGTCCCCACTTTCTTTTAGTGATGTTGAATTAATTTCGGGAGACCTTTTGAGTGTCCTCATGCCACTTCATCTGCCCTCCTATTGATCGCTTGTCTTTGCGGAGCTCGGTCAAGCAGTTAAACTGCCCCTACCACCCCTTCGCAGCTGGCCAAGTGTGGTAAGTTCCGCGTTTCGGTGAAGGCAGATACCGAGATACGCAAACTAACCGTCGGTTTTGTAAACAGCACATTAATTAGATCACCACCGACAAAGTCCGCAACATCATCAGCAAAGATCCGCATCTCTCGTTCTGTTTAATCACCAGTATATTGATCCTTCCCGTTCTCCACAGTGAGTCTGTCTTGTGTGTATGTGGATGGCATCTGTGAAGGTGTGAGGGGAGTAAATGGGTGAGCAGAACATTGCTATATGAGGACCATTACATGATGATCTTTTGTCTTGATAGAAATATACAGGTTGGCTTTTTTACTTACTCAGCAAGTGACCATAACTCATTGCAGCAGTTAACGGTCAAAGATCTGCGGAAAATATGCAACTTATTGGCCTATTCCCTGACATCGGGACACCGTGGTCTATGGGGCTGCAACTGACCGCACAATCGCCCACCGTGTCGACAAAAGATATTTGAAATAAAAACGGTGTCTGCCGTCTTCCCGGCCAGAGTGAAGGGGTCTAAAATACCAAGCAGTGAAGGGAAAGAACGATGCGGCAATGTGCAATTGCGATGGACAGTTTCAGATTTTCATAAGAACATTGCTCACTCAGACAAAAAAAAAGATAGTTTAAGGCAAGGCTAGAAAATTATCGAAGTTTTCGAACTTACATGCAGACAGTTTGTCCGGCAAGAGAAAAATACTGCCATATTTTTTTTTACAGAACACCACAGATCATATGATGTAAACGTAGAATTACAAAGTTCAATGCGCAACTAATGATATCCCTAGATATATCTTACACCAAAACGGATAAATTAGCACTTCAATGCAATCACATAGAAATGGTTCAACTTCAATAATTATGGGTAACCGAATTAAAAAAATTCAAGAACGTATGTAGAAAAAAGAAGTGAAACTCTAATGCTTGACATTAAAAAAAAAACATAGACATGTTGTATTCTGTAAAATGTAGGCTTCCCTCGAATGAATGGAAAACCTCGCTTCGCCAAATTGAGAGAGAGATACTTCCGTATTTCGGAAGACGCTGGAGAACAATGCTGTCAAAAGCGATGAGTTATATGTCAATGAGAAGGAGGTCAGCATTTCTTTTTTAATACATTCGTTTCCAGAATGAGATCAGAGTCAACTCATCCCGCATGCATTGAGCAACTGTAGTTACCGTTGAGCAAATGGCGCGTTAGCATTCTTAAACTCAGCAAGCTTTGAAATGCAGCTCCATCACCTGTGGTGTTTGGGAAGCAGTTCCAGGTTTTTTGACCAAGTGACATTGAAGGAGGTTCGATTTTTGATTGCAATTAAACGTGATAAATGAATAAAATAGAACATCGACCTGTTGCGAAATATCTGCTCGCCTTGTCCATTTAGATTGCAGCGGTACTGGGATGAAAGACACTGGCGAAGTAGCCTTGGTGCATCCCACTGATTGCGCATCCCTGATTGTAGTGCATGTCACTGATTGCATGTCCCTGATTGCAGTGCATTTCGCTGATTGGACACATTGCTACCATTCCTCCCTGGTGACGTAGGGTGAATTCTCGTGCGAACACGTACAAAGCAAGCGATGTGCTTGTTCTGGAAGGTAGAATGTAATTTCAGCATTGTCGAAGCGACACATGTGTCACGTTTCTATTCCGCGATTGATCATTTAATTTATCATTTTACTAAATAATTGACAGTCGCAACTGAGTAGAATTTGCTGCGATTCTCTTCATTTTCGACACTCTGATCAAAGGTGAAATTACGCATCGGAATTTGAGAGATAGATTTCATCCTGGCAAAGTTTTTAATCCTCATCCATCACGTCAATTATTTCAATTAATCAAGTCAGAGAAAGATTTTACTCACATTGATCCGCAATGAAAGGCAACCAGACAAGACCATTTCAGGGGGTGACTTCTGCTTCGTGACTTGGTTGCTAATATGTTGCCTGTGCGCTGTTCAAAGTTGCCCCTGACACATCATGATATATAACATACATAACCCGGAACAGTTATTAATCATGCTTACAGTAACCACTTTATCATAAATGCGTTCGTAACCGAAGCCTACAAGAGTGTGAGTCAACGATTTGATTTTAGATTAGGTAAGGCGTTTGCAGGCGTTCAAGTTTATGGCTATTCTCCGGTTTTGACAAACATAGGGGTATATCCAAATATTTTCGATGACGTGTTTCACTCTAGAACCATTCAGATATAAGCAATGAAATAAATTAGGAGATTTCTCTGCTGACACGTCTGAGAGTTATCGCACAATAAACCCCAGCCTCGAAGGCAATGACGTACTTTTTTATTGAACATAATAAGATGAGAATATAAAAAAATATTAGCAGGAGTCGGCCATCGGGCCCATCGAGCCTGCTCCGCTATTCAATGAGATCGTGGCTGATCGTTTGTGTACTCAGCTGCACTTTCGCGCCCTAACTCCATAACACTTTATTCCTTTATTCTTCAAAAAACTATCTATCTTTATCTTGAAAACATGTCATGAAAGAGCCACAACTGCTTCACTTGGGAAGGGAATTCCATAGATTCACAAGCGTTGGGCTAAGAAGTTCCTCCACACCTCAGTCCTGAATCTACTTCCCTTTATTTTGAGGGTATGTCCCCTAGTTCCGCTTTCACCCGCCAATGGAAACAGCCTGCCCGCATCTGCCCTATCTACTCCCTTCATAATTTCTATAAGATCACCTCCTCACCCTCCGCATCCTTCTAATTTGCAACGAGAAAAGTCCAAGTCTACTCGAACACTCCTCGCAATCCAACCGTCTCAACTCTGGGATTAAACTGCTGAATCTCTTCTGCACATCCTCCAGCGCCAGTACGTCCTTTCTCAGGTAAGGAGACCAAAACTGAACACAACACTCCAGGTGTGGCCTCACTAACACCGTATAGAGTTGCAGCATAACCTCCAACCCACTAGCACTGAAGTAAGGAACGCCATCCGCCTTCGTAATCACACGGTACACTTGAAAACAAACTTTGTGCGTCTGAGGCACGAGGACAACCAGATCCCTACGCACAGCAGCATGTTTTAATATTTTATCATTTAAATAATAATCTTTTTGCTATTATTTCTACCAAATTGGATAACTTCACATTTGTCAACATTGTATCCATCCGCGAGACCCGAGCCCATTCACTTAAACTATCCAAATCCCTGTGCAGACTTCCAACATCCCCTGCAACATTTGCTTTAGCACTCATCTTCCTGTCGTCTGCAAACACCCATTATTCCCCAATCATTGTTTTATATAAATTAACCAATCTTCTATCCATGCTACTACTTTACCCTGAACGCTTTGCACCGTTATTTTATGCAGCAACCATTTGTGTGGCACTTCGTCAAAAGCTTCCTGGGAATCAAGATGTACCACATCCAGTGGCTCCCCGTCGCATACCGCACTGGTAATGTCCTCAAGAATTCCACTAAATTAGTTAGGCACGACCTGCCCTTTATAAACAAATGGTACGTCTGTCCAATGAGACAATTTGTATCCAGATGCCTCGCTATTTCTTCCTCGATGATAGATTCCAGCAGGTTCCCTACTACCGAAGTTTAGCTTGCAGGCCTCTCATTAACAGCTTTCTGTCTACCTTCTTTGTTACTCAGTGGTGTCACGTTTGCTAATTTCCAATCCGCTGGGACCACCCCAGCGTCTCGTGAATTCTGATGAATTATCATGAGTGCATTTGCAATTTCGCTCTCCATCAATTTTAGTACCATGGGATTCGAAAATAAGGGCCAGGAGACTAGTCTACCTTTAGCCCGATTAGCTTGCCCATCACTACCTCTTAGAGATAACAATCGTCTCAAGGTCCTCAACTGTCATCGACTCAATTCCATCAGTCACTGGCATGTTACTTGTCTCTTCTACTGTGAAGATCGACCCAAAAAAACTGTTCAGTTTCTCAGCCATTTCTTCACCTCACATTATTAAATCTCCCTTCTCATTCTCGAAAGGACCAATACTTACATTCGCCACACATTTTGTTTTATATATTTGTGTAAACATTTACTCTCTGTTTTCATATTCTGAGCACGATTACCCTCATAATCTATTTTGCTCTTCTTTATTGCTTTTTATATTCTGTATGTTGCCTCCTAAAGTTTTCCCAATCCTCTACTGTCCCACTAATCTTTGCCAAAGCGTATGTTTTTTCCTTCAATTTGAGAGTCTCCCTTATTCCCTTAGATATCCACGGTCGATTTTAACTATTTTTACCCTCCTTCTTTTTTGTTGGTATAATCATTTGTTGAGAACTGTAAAAAATCGCGTGGCAGGTTCCGTACTGTTCCTCAACTGTGTCACCAGAAAGTCTTTGCTCCTCGTCTACCGTAGCCATCATGTTTCTAATCCCATTGTAATCTCCTTTGTCAAAGCACAACACACAAGTGTTTGATTTTACCTTCTCGCCATCCATCTGTATTTGAAATTCCACCATATTGTGATCGCTCTTTCCGAGAGGATCCCGAACTAAGAAAGCATAAATCACTACTTTCTCATCACACAGGAGCAGATCTTGGATCTCATGTTCCCTCGTGAGTTCCAATGCACAATGTTCGAGGAAACTATTGCGGATACATTCCATATACTCATCCTCAAGTCTGTCTTGACTGAAATGCATAAACCAATCGACACGTCGAATAAAATCCCCCATGATAACTGCTGTAACATTTCTACATGCATCAGTTATTTCTTTGTTTATTGCCCGCCACACCGTAAGGTTACTATTTGGCCATTAGGCTACACCTATCAGTGACATTTCCGGCGTACTATTCCTGATTTCCACCCAAATGGATTCAATCTTATCCTTAATGACACCGATGTCATTCCTCACTCCTGCCCGGATGTCATCCTTTAACAACAGAGCTCCACCAACTCCCTTAGCATCTACTCTGTCTTTCCGTATAGGTTGACACCCTTGAATATTTAACTGCAAATCGTGGCCACTCTTTAGCCGTGTTTCAGTAATGGCCACTAAATCACAGTCATTCACGATGATTTGTGCCATCAACACATTGGCTTTATTCCGAATACTATGATCAATCCGGTAATGGACCATTACGTTGGCTGTTCCCTCCGTTTTGACTCTTAATACCTCGATCAGTAACGTTTACACTGCTGATTTCTGTATTCGAACACAATAAAACTTCCGATTGTTCTGAGATTAATTCAGACCTCTCTTCCAGTCTATTCATCGAAACGTTATTTCCTTTAGTCCACGCGTCCATATTATAAATTCCCTTCTCTACATAGCTACGTGAAAGCCTCAGCGACGCAGAGAGATGTTGGGTGAAAAATAGGATGCTGGATGCTTTTAATTATGTCTTCCTTCTGTCCTGCAAATGTCATGGATCCATTCGCATTGGGAACACGAGCGGGAAGCACTGTTGGGAAGAAACCGTAGCACATGAAGTGCAATGTTAATAATCTACATAGGACTATTTTGAACAGAATTCGAAAACCAAGCCCTTGTGCTTTATAAAGCCCTGAAGACAATACATGAGCAACAGAGCTCTGAACGTAAAACCGAAAAAAAAAACAATGTTGGCAGAGCAAATACATCGGTTGTCATTTTTATTGCTTCACCAGAATCATCAATGGATTCTTCGTGTAATAATTATACATAATACTGAATACGCGTCGATTGTGGGGTGGTTAGTTTCGTCATGGAGTGAAAACGTTAACTCACATATGTTAGCGTATAGACTGTTCGGAATTGCGTCTTCCGACATACACGTGACCAGTCATTATCTGCAAGTGTCTGTTGGATTATTTCGCTCATTACGCACTGCCAAACCAGCTCCTTTCTCTGGGGTGTTCCCTTTTGAGTTCATTTCTATTGTGTATGTTGATATATTTGTAATATTAATGTACTTTTACTTTATTTTGTCCAATAGAAAATAAAAAGATAGCTGAAAGTAAGTTATGGAGAAGACTGTGATCCTTCTGGGTGCAGCAGTTGTACTGTCGTATATCTTCAATTAGACGAATTTCCACAACTTGACTGAAATGCGCTTCCAAGTAAGACACATTGTGCGAATGATGACGATTGGATGAAGAGCAGTGATGGAGAGTTGTGATTTCGCTGTTCCAAGTGAAATGAAGATTTGATAGGATATTTCATTAAGAGGATGTGTATTTTTCGGAGTAAACTGTTGTTCCCCAATTAACAATGCGTCAAATAGCTTCAAAATAAATATATTTTTCTGTAGCTATTTGTAATAAAGAACTCTGTTACATGATGCTCAGACTAAATCTGTGCGGCCAAAATAGTTCTCAACAAGGGAACATGAAACAAACATGTACAATAAACAGATAGAGATATATAATCTGCACTTCTGGCACAGAAGGTTGAGAATCGTCTTGGGAAACTGAATGCATCGCTGGAAACACGGCTCCATAGAAATCCCGCCTCAATGATGTAGGAGTACAGCACGTCACAATAAATGTTCCAGATGGAGCATTCGCAAGAAGCTTCAAGCAGAAACATACAATGGTGATGTATATCGGACTCCACAGATGTCCACTGCTTCAGAATGTTCAATATTCAATTCATTTCATTCATCCACTCTGGCACAGATAAATTGTGTTATTGTTGTATTCGAATAGGAGATGTGTTGCAGGCGCTCAGCAAATATCCTTACTATGGGGAAAAACACGGTCCTACTTACGGATGTTCGTAAAATAGTCAGAAGCAGTGCACTTTTCCTGCTAAAATTCCAAAGCCAAGCAATGTTCATGTGTATTAGCTGCAAACGTTTTGTGTTAAGAGCACAACGGGACAGAGCTTTTTCTTTTGACACTCTTTGCCCTCAGCGCAGAGGATGGCGTGCTTCCACTCCGGGGAAATCGGTTGCGTGGTGGCTGACCCTCTGATGCTGGATCCACAGAGCTTGCCACATATTTTGCAGGCTGTGCTTGACGAGGTGAATGGGTGAGACGCATAATCTTCTGCGTTCTCCTGCTGTTTACTCTTGGCGTCCATGTATTCTATCTCCGACGCTCGTAGTGATTTGTGCATTCAAGCGTGCATTTTCTCCATATTTGTGCATTCGAACATAAGTGGTCCCCACTTCCTTTTGGTGATGTTGAATTAATATCGGGAGACTTTTTGAGTGTTCTCATGCCACTTTATCTGCCCTCCTATTGATCGCTTGTCATTGCGGAGGCGGTCATGCAGTTAAACTGTCCCTACCTCCCCTTCGCAGCTGGTTAAGTGTGGTAAGTTCCACGTTTCGGTGAAGGCAGATACCGAGATACGCAAACTAACCGTAGGTTTTGTAAACAGCACATTAATTAGATCACCACCGACAAAGACCGCACATCATCAGCAAAGATCCTCAGCTCTCGTTCTGTTTAATCACCTGTATATTGATCCTTCCCGTTCTCCACAGTGAGTCTCTCTTGTGTGTATGTGGATGGAATCTGCGAAGATGTGAGGGGAGTAAATGGGTGAGCAGAACATTGCTAAATTAGGACCATTACATGATGATCTTTTGTCTTGATAGAAATATACAGGTTGTCTTTTTTACTTGCACAGCATGTGACCATAATTCAGTGCAGCAGTTAACGGTCAAAGATCTGCGGAAAATATGCAACGTATTGGCTTATTCCCTGACATCGGGACACCGTGGTCTATGGGGCTGCAACTGACCGCACAAACGCCCACCGTGTCGACAAAATATATTTGAAATAAAAACGGTGTCTGCTGTCTTCCCGGCCAGAGTGAAGGGGTCTAAAATACCAAGCAGTGAAGGGAAAGAAACGGTGCGGCAATGTGCAATTATGATGGACAATGTCAGTTTTTCATAAGAACAATGCTCAATTCGACAAAGAAAAAGATAGTTCAAGGCAAGGCAATAAAATTAGCGAAGTTTTAGAACTTACATGCAGTTTGTCCGGCAAGAGAAAAATAATGCCATATGTTTTTTTTACATAACACCACAGATCATTTGATGTAAACCTAGAATTACAAAGTTCAATGCGCAACTATGGATATCCCTAGATATATCTTACAACAAAACGGATAAATTAGCACCTCAATGCAATCACATAGAAATAGATCAACTTCAATAATTATGGGTAACCGAATTAAAAAAATTCAAGAAAATATGTATAAAAAAGAAGTGAAACTCTAATGCTTGAAATTTAAAAAAAACATTGACATGTTCCATTCTGTAAAATGTAGGCTTCACTCAAATGGCTGGAAAACCTCGCTCCGCCAAATTGCATAAGAATCGCGAGAGAGAGATAATTCTGTATTTCCGAAGACGCTGGCGAACAATGCTGTCAAAAGCGATGAGTTATATGTCAATGAAAAGGAGGTCAGCTTTACTTTTTTAATACATTTGTTTCCAGAATGAGATCATGGTCAACTAATCCCGCATGCATTGAACAACTGTAGTTACCCTTGAGAAAATGGTGCGTTAGCATTCTTAAACTCAGCAAGCTTTGAAATGCAGCTCCATCACCTGTGGTGTTTGGGAAGCAGTTCCAGGTTTTTTGACCAAGTGACATTGAAGGAGGTTCGATTTTTGATTGCAATTAAATGTGATAAATTTTTAAAAAATATATATTTTATTCAAAATTTTGTGGCCAAACATAACAGTACATAGTTTTTCTTTTGAACAACAACAAAGCAATATAAATAACCGTGGCCAGTTTTAAACAAATACATAAATAATATAGAAACAAAAACAAAAACAAAACCAAGTGGCAACTGCCTTGTCAAAAATAGTTCCTCTCCAGAGATACAATCCAACAATCCAATATACATTACCTATAACAAGTGTCTATACATATACAATGACATCCCTGAGAGTCCGTCCGGTTTCACCCCCCCCCCCTCCCCCCTGGGTTGCTGCTGTTGTCTACTTCTTTTCCATTCCCTCTATCTTTCTGTGAGGTAGTCGACGAACGGTTGCCACCGCCTGGTGATCCCTTGAGCCGAACCTCTCAATACGAACTTAATCCGTTCTAACTTTATAAACCCTGCCAAGTCGTTTATCCAGGTCTCCACCCCCGGGGGTTTGGCTTCCTTCCACATTAACAATATCCTGCGCCGGGCTACTAGGGACGCAAAGGCCAAAACATCAGCCTCTCTCGCCTCCTGCACTCCCGGCTCTTCTGCAACCCCGAATATAGCCAACCCCCAGCTTAGTTCGACCCGGACCCCCACCACCTTCGAAAGCACCTTTGCCACACCCACCCAGAACCCCTGTACTGCCGGCATGACCAGAACATGTGGGTGTGATTCGCTTGGCTTCTCGAGCATCTCCCACACCTATCCTCTACCCCAAAAAATCTACTGAGCCGTGCTCCAGTCAAATGCGCCCTGTGTAGAACCTTGAATTGTATCAGGCACACGAGGACGATGAGCTTACCCTACGTAGGGCGTCAGCCCACAGCCCCTCCTCAATCTCCTCCCCCAGCTCTTCTTCCCATTTCCCTTTCAGCTCATCTACCATGATCTCCCCCTCGTCCCTCATTTCCCTATATATGTCCGACACCTTACCATCCCCCACCCATGTCTCTGAGATCACTCTATCCTGCACCTCCTGCGTCGGGAGCTGCGGAAATTCCCTCACCTGTTGCCTCGCGAAAGCCCTCAGTTGCATATACCCTTGGGGCAACCCATATTTTTCCGTCAGCGCACCCAGACTCGCAATTGTCCCATCTACGAACAGATCTCTCAATTGTACTACCCCAGCTCTTTGCCATGCTCCAAATCCCCCATCCATTCTCACCGGAACAAACCTATGGTTATTTATTATCGGGGACCGCACCGAGGCTCCCGTCTTTCCCCTATGCCGTCTCCACTGCCCCCAAACTTTCAATGTAGCCACCACCACCGGGTTTGTGGTGTATTTCTTCGGTGAGAACGGCAACGGTGCCGTCACCATTGCTTGTAGGCTAGTCCCCCTGCAGGACGCCCTCTCCAATCTCTTCCACGCCGCTCCCTCCCCTTCTCCCATCCACTTACACACCATTGAAACATTGGCGGCCCAGTAATAGTCGTTTATGCTCGGTAGTGCCACCCCCCCCCCCCCCCCGTCCCTGCTACGCTGCAAAAATCCCCTCCTCACTCTCGGTGTCTTCCCGGCCCACACAAAACTCATAACACACTTCTCGATTCTCTTGAAAAATGCCTTCGTGACCACCACCGGGAGGCACTGAAACAGAAAAAGGAATCTCGGGAGGACCACCATTTTAACCGCCTGCACCCTACCTGCCAGCGACAGGGACACCATGTCCCATCTCTTAAAGTCCTCCTCCATCTGTTCCACCAACCGCGTTAAATTAAGCCTGTGTAATGTACCCCAATTCTTGGCTCTCTGGATCCCCAAGTACCGGAAGTCCCTTGTTACCTTCCTCAACGGTAGATCCTCTATTTCCCTGCTCTGCTCCCCTCGATGCACCACGAACAACTCACTTTTCCCCATGTTCAATTTATACCCTGAAACCCCCCAAGTATCCACATTATCTCTGGGATCCCCTCTGCCGAGTCCGCCACATACAACAACAAATCATCCGCATAAGGAGATACCCGGTATTCTTCTCCTCCCCTGAGTACTCCCCTCCACTTCCTGGAACTCCTCAATGCTATGGCCAGGGGCTCAATCGCCAGTGCAAACAACAACGGGGACAGAGGACATCCCTGCTTCGTCCCTCTATGGAGCCGAAAATAATCAGACCCCCGTCCATTCGTGACCACGCTGGCCATCGGTGCCCTATAGAGCAACTGTACCCATCTGAGATACCCATCTCCAAAGCCAAATCTCCTCAGCACCTCCCACAAATAATCCCACTCCACTCTATCAAATGCTTTCTCAGCATCCATCGCCACCACTATCTCTGCTTCCCCCTCTGGTGGGGGCATCATCATTACCCCTAGCAGCCTCCGTATATTTGTGTTCAGCTGTCTCCCCTTCACAAACCCAGATTGGTCCTCATGAACCACCCCCGGGACACAATCCTCTATCCTCGTTGCCATTGCCTTGGCCAGAATCTTAGCATCCACATTCAGGAGGGAAATGGGCCTATAGGACCCGCATTGCAGCGGGTCTTTTTCCTTCTTTAGGAGGAGCGATATCGATGCCTCTGACAAAGTCGGGGCAACTGCCCCCTTTCCATAGCCTCATTAAAGATTCTCATCAGTAGCGGGGCCAGCAAGTCCATATATTTCCTATAAAATTCCACTGGGGATCCGTCTGGTCCCGGGGCCTTCCCCGCCTGCATGATTCCAATCCCTTTCGCTACTTCCTCCGTCTCAATCTGTACTCCCAGTCCCGCCCTCTCCTGCTCCTCCACCTTAGGAAATTCCAGCTGATCCAGAAAGCACATCATTCTCTCCTTCCCTTCCGGGGTCTGAGCTTCATATAATCTTTCATAAAATGCCTTGAACACTCCATTCACTCTCTCCGCTCCCCGCTCCATCTCTCCCTCCTCATCTCTCAGCCCCCCCCCCCCCCCCATCTCCCTCGCTGCTCGCCTTTTCCTCAGTTGGTGGGCCAGCAACCTGCTCGCCTTCTCCCCATATTCGTACTGTACACCCTGTGCCTTCCTCCATTGTGCCTCTGCATTACCCATAGTCAACAAGGCAATTTCTACATGTAGCCTTTTCCTTTTCCTGTACAGTCCCTCCTCCGGTGCCTCCGCATATTGTCTGACCACCCTCAAATATTCTTTCAACAACCGCTCCCTTTCCCTACCCTCCTGCTTTCCTTTATGTGCCCTGATAGATATCAGCTCCCCTCTAACCACAGCCTTCATCGCCTCCCAGACCACTCCCACCTCAACCTCCCCATTGTCATTGAGTTCCAAGTACCTTTCAATACACCCCCTCACCCTTAAACACACCCCCTCATCTGCCAATAATCCCATGTCCATTCTCCAGGGTGGGTGCTGTTCTTTTTCCTCCACTATATCCAGGTCCACCCAATGTGGATCGTGGTCCCAAATAGCTACAGCCGTGTACTCTGTCCCCGTCACCTTCGGGATCAGTGCCCTTCCCAAAACAAAAAAGTCTATCCGTGAATAGACTTTGTGGACATAGGAGAAAAACGAAAACTCCTTACTCATAGTTCTACGAAATCTCCAGGGGTCTACTCCTCCCATCAGCTCCATGAAGTCCTTGAGCACCCTAGCTGCAGCCGGCCTCCTTCCGGTCCTGGACCTCGATCTGTCCAGCCCTGGTCCAGCACCGTATTAAAATCTCCACCCATTACCAACTTTCCCGCCTCTAGGTCCGGGATGCGTCCCAACATACGCCTCATAAAATTGGCATCATCCCAGTTCGGGGCATATACGTTCACTAAAACCACCGCATCCCCTTGCAATCTGCCACTCACCATCAAGTATCTGCCCCCACTATCCGCCACTATGGTCTTTGCCTCAAACATTCCCCGCTTCCCCACTAATATAGCCCCCCCACCCCCCCCTGTTTTTTGCGTCTAGCCCCGAATGAAACACCTGCCCCACCCATCGTTTGCGAAGTCTGACCTGGTCTATGAATTTCATTTGCGTCTCCTGCAACATAACCACATCTGCCTTAAGTTTTTTTAGGTGTGCGAGTACCCGTGGCCTCTTAATCGGCCCGTTCAGCCCTCTCACATTCCACGTGATCAGCCGGGTTGGGGGCTCTTTACCGCCCCACCCCCCCCCCCCCCCCCCACCCCCACCCTTGTCGACTAGCCATCTCCTTTTTCAATCCAGCTCCTCACCCGGTTCCCACGTAGCCGTATCACCCCGCGACGGCGCACTCCCGCCCCGACCACCCCACCCCATACCAGCTCCCCCTTCTCCCCAGCAGCAGCAACCCAGTTAACCCCCCCCCCTCGCTAGATCCCTTTCTAGCGTAATTGCACCCCCATGTTGCTCCCAGAAGTCAGCAAACTCTGGCCGACCTCGGCTTCCCCCCCGTGACCTCGGCCCCCACTGTGCGAGGGCCCCTCCTTCCTGCTTCCCTGTTCCCGCCATGCTTACCATAGCGCGGGAACGAAGCCCGGGCTTCCCATTTGGCCCCGCCCCGAATGGCCGGCGCCCCCAGCTCCTTATCCTCCCTCCCCCCTCCCCCACGACATGGGGAAGAGAGAAAAGTTACAGGGTCGCAGGATTAACAACTTGGGAAATCATCTCTTCCCCCATTTCCCCCCACTTCACCCCACGTAATCACTCCACCACTTTATCCCAAACGTTCTTTTTCTAGCCTGCTTATTCCAGATTCTACTCGACTATATACGTCCACGCCTCTTCTGCCTTTTCAAAGTAGTGGTGTTTCCCTTGATGTGTGACCCACAGTCTTGCCGGCTGCAGCATTCCAAATTTAACCTTCCTTTTGTGCAGCACCGCCTTGGCGCAATTAAAGCTTGCCCTCCTTCTCACCACCTCCGCACTCCAATCTTGATATACGCGGATCACCACATTCTCCCACCTACTGCTCCGGGTTTTCTTCGTCCATCTGAAGACCATCTCTCTGTCCTTATACAGGAGAAATCTCACGACTATGGCTCGAGGAATTTCTCCAGCCCTCGGTCTTCGCGCCATAACTCGATAAGCTCCCTCCACCTCCAACGGGCCCGTCGGGGCCTCCGATCCCATTAACGAGTGAAGCAACGTGCTCACATATGCCCCGACGTCCGCCCCTTCTGCACCTTCGGGAAGACCAAGAATCCTTAAATTCTTCCTCCTCGCATTATTCTCCAGCACCTCCAGCCTTTCCACACACCTTTTGTGTTGTGCCTCGTGCATCTCTGTCTTCACCACCAGGCCCTGTATTTCGTCCTCATTCTCAGCAGCCTTTGCCTTCACGACCCGAAGCTCCTGCTCCTGGATCTTTTGCTCCTCCTTTAGCCCTTCAATCGCCTGTAAAATCGGGGCCAACAGCTCCTTCTTCATCTCCTTTTTAAGTTCTTCCACGCAGCGCCGCAGGAACTCTTGTTGGTCAGGTCCCCATATTAAACTGCCACCTTCCGACGCCATCTTGCTTTGTGCTTGTCTTCCTGGCCGCTGCTCTAGAGGATCTACCGCAATCCGGCCACTTTCCTCTCCTTTTTCCATCCATGTCCAGGGGGGATTCCCTTCTGGTTTACCGCACAGTGTTTTTAGCCGTTACAATTGCCGTTGGGGCTCCTATTAAGAGCCCAAAAGTCCGTTCCACCGGGAGCTGCCTTCGTGCGACTTAGCTGGTCATCGCCGCACCCGGAAGTCTCTTAAATGTGAGAAATGAATCAATAGAACATCGACCTGTTGCGAAATACCTGCTTGCCTTGTCCATTTAGATTGCAGCGGTACTGGGATGAAAGACACTGGCGAAGTAGCCTTGGTGCATCCCGCTGATTGCGCATCCCTGATTGTTGTGCATGTCACTGATTGCATGTCCCTGATTGCAGTGCATGTCACTGATTGTACACATTGCTACCATTCTTCCCTGGTGACGTAGGTTTAATTCTCGTGCGAACACGTACAAAGCAAGTGATGTGCTTGTTCTGGAAGGTAGAATGTTATTTCAGCATTGTTGAAGCTACACATTTCACGTTTCAGTTCCGCGATTGATCATTTAATTTCTCTTTTTACTAAATAATTGACAGTTGCAACTGAGTAGAATTTGCTGCGATTCTCTTCATTTTCGACACTCTGATCAAAGGTGAAATTACGCATCGGAATTTTAGAGTTAGATTTCATTCTGGCAAAGTTTTTAATCCTCATCCATCAAGTCAATAATTCCAATTGATCAAGTCAGAGAAAGATTTTACTCACATTGATCCGCAATGAAAGGCAACCGGACAAGATCATTTAAGGGGGTGACTTCTGCTCCGTGACTTGGCTGCTAATATGTTGCCTGTGCGTTGTTCAAAGTTGTCCTTGACATATTATGATATATGACATACATAAACCGGAACAGTTATTAATCATACTTACAGAAACCACTTTATCATAAATGCGTTCGTAACCTAAGCCTACAAGAGTGTGAGACACCGATTTGATTTTAGATTCGGTAAGGAGTTTGCAGGCGTTCAGGTTTATTGCTATTCTCCGGTTTTGAAACACATAGGGATATATCCAAATATTTTCGATTACCTGTTACCCTCTAGAAACATTCAGATATAAGCAATGAAATAAATTAGAAGATTTCTCTGCTGACCCGTCTGAGAGTTATCGCACAATAAAACCCAGCCTCGAAGGCAATGACGTACTTTTTTATTGAACATAATAAGATGAGAATATAAAAATTATGAGCAGGGGTATGCCATCTGGCCCATCGAGCCTGCTCCGCTATTCAATGAGATCGTGGCTGATCGTTTGTATACTCAGCCGCGCTTTCTCGCCCTAACAACAAATCCCTTTATTCCTTTATTCTTCAAAACACGATCTATCTTTATCTTGAAAACATGTCATGAAAGACGCAGAGAGATGTTGGGTGAAAAATAGGATGCTGGATGCTTTTAATTTATGAAACATACAAAATTAATCTGCCAAATCCTGACACAGTCACAAGAAAGAAGCGTTCCCACAGAATGGCGAGAAGCCTTGTATCTGCTGGATATGAAATGTCGCATTCAATCATCAGTGGGTGGGATAGATTTCGAATTTGCAGTCAATTGCTTTTGTTGAAAACGTTTTCTACAATATCTTTACTATAAATTTGAAGTACCGAATAATTTTTTTCCTATTAAGGGACAATTTACCATGGCTAATTAACATACTCTGCACAAATTCTTGTATTGTGGGGTGTCACCCACGCAGACATGGGACGAATGTGCAGACTCCACACTGACACTGACCCAGTGCCCGAATCGAACCCGGTTCCTCGGTGGAGTGAAGCAGCTGCGCTAATCATTTGGGCACCGACCTTTTTATAGCATTAATTATGTTTATTGTTATTCTGTCTGAAAGAACTTAAAAAAACAAAGGATAATCAGGACTGTTTTTATGACGATGTCCACAGTTAAACTACGACTGAAGTGCACTGTCAGCATATTACCAGCAGATACGACAATGTGGACTGCAATCAAAAATTAGATAATGCACTCGCTAAATACTCGAGCAACAATACGGCAATTGCGTTCTCTGTTGAATGTCTGTTTGGAGTTTGTACTTTGTCCCGGTGTCTGCGTGGGTTTCCTCCGGATACTCCGGTTTCCTCCCGCAGTCCAAAGATGTACAGGCTAACTGTATTGGGCATGGTAAATTGACCCTTCATGTCTAAAAGGTTACGTTTGGTTGCTGGGTTACCGCTATAGGGTGGAGGTGTGAGACTACGTAGTGTATTCTTTCCTCGTTCGGTGCAGACTCAATGGCCGCAGGGCCTTCTTCTGGACTGTAGGGATTCGATGAACGACAGCGATTTTACAACATTTAATTAAGTGAATATTTTGCAAAATTGTTCATATTTATAAAGTGCACTCAACACGATAACACCCGTGAACCTAATTCAAAACATGTGTCAGTTTTGTATGTTAAACGGAGCTTTTAATTTTAATATTGCAGAATGCTACAAGCCGTCCCTGATCAGCGGCTTAAATTATGTTGCAGAAAGGAAAGAGAAAATCATCAAATTAGCAATGGAGTGTTCGCCAAAATCACATAATGTTCTATAATCTTCAGTCCAGCCATCGCGCGTGAATTGTGATGGAAAGTGAACAACGCAATTGAAGAGGATTCTGCATATACATCCTCATTCCCATCGATTCAGGAGACCAGCATCGCCATGAAAACGACAAAGCCGATGTAATCCAAATAACCTGTAACCAGATATGTGGACGTGCTGATCCGCTCTGCCTTCTCCAGTTGTAGCCAGCATTTCAGCTGCCAGTGAAGCATTGATAATTGCCTGCAGTGCATGCTGCTGACTGTACACTTTGCTACCACTCGTCCATGATGACGCTGGAATTGATTGAGCGTGCGAATCCGCAGGAATCAAGCGCTCTGTTTGTTCTGGACGGTGTAAAGGTTATTCAGTATTGTTAAAACTACACACATTTCACGTTTCAGTTCCGTGAATGATCACTTCAATTATTCTGTCACGATAAAATTAGGTGCCGCAACTCAGCAGAGTTGCCTGAGATTCTCTTCATTTTCAATATTCTGTTCAAAGGGGAATTACGCATCGTAATTCTATCGCTGGGTGTCATCCTCGCAATTTATTTAATCCTCATCCATCACGTCAACAATTTCATTTTTGAAACCCTCAGAAAGATTTTTACTCAATGCATCCGAATCAACGTCAACAAGAAATAACTTTTCAAGTGGACATTTCTAGTCGATGAATTAGTTACTGACAGGGTGTCCTTTGGATGATTCAAGCTATCACTGACAAATTATGATTTACGGCTGACTTGTCCAGAACAAGTATTAATCATACTTAAAAGAAACAAATATTGATCATACCTGCGTTCGTAACCTATGCATCGAAGAGTGTGACGCAAAGATTTGTTTCTTTTAATTTGGTAACAAACCTATTGCGTTCAGGTTGATGGCTATTGTCTGACTCTGGCATCCACAGTGATATGTCCAACCATGTTTGATTACCTATTGTCCTCAAGCACTATTTAGATACAAGCAACACAACATAATAGCTGAATGCTCCGCTCACCAGTCTGAAAGATGCCACACAGTAAGACCCAGACTCGATGGCGATAAAGTGTCTTGCATTTTTTACTTTTGCGCTTATGATTTCTGTGCCTCGAATACAAATCATTGTTGTTTATTCTGTGAGTAATTCAGACCTCGCTTACATCTATTAATACAAGTGTTATTTCCTTTAGTTCAGAAGTCCACGTGGACAGCACGGTAGCATAGTGGTTGGTACTGTGGCTTTACAAGGCCAGGGTCCCAGGTTATACTCTTGGTTGGTTTACTGTCTGTGCGGAGTTTGCACGTTCACCCCGTGTCTGCGTGGGTTTCCTCCAGGTGCGCCGGTTTCCTCCCACTCGTCCAGAAAGACGTGCTGTGAGGTAATTTGTACATTCTGAATTCTCCCTCTGTGTACCCGAACAGGCGCCGGAATGTCGCGGCGACGGGCTTTTCACAGTAACTTCATTGCAGTGTTAATGTAAGCCTTCATGTGCCAATAAAGATTATTATCTGTATTATTTCATTAGTTTATTTTGTAAATAGCTAGATAAAAGTCTCAGTGACGCAGAATAAGTAGGGAGGCAATGAGGATGCTCGATGTCTCTTTATTTGCGAAGCGTACAAAATGGCAAATGGATCTGCCAATACTGATACAATTAGAAGAAAGAAGCGTGAGCACAGAATGGTACGAAGCTTTGTATCCGCTTGACATGATATGCCGCATTTAATAATCATCAATGGGTTTCATTTCGAATTGGCAAGTAATTGGTTTCGTGAATGACATTTTGGAGAATTAATAGTATTGAATTTTTTTCTACCTAACAGAATTTAAAAAGGCAAATGATGGTAAGAGCTGCTTTTCTTATGATGTGCGCAATTTCCACGATGGCTTAAATTTATTAAATCTGCTGGTTTGTTGATTTTATTAAGGACACCCAGATTCGTTACTCTTTCAAGTTTGGCTTCAAACCGATCCCTTAATGGCGCTGGTACTCTCGGAGGAGCTTGTATTAGTGGTTGCGCACTATCCTTTATTTGACTTCGGCAATTAAATGCCAAGACACCAGCACCTTGAAAAAGCTCGGCAAAAACTTGTACTATTGAATCCACCGATCTACTCTGCGCAATAAAAGCATAATCAGCACCAATGTAGTCGCTTGACAAATTGTAGTCATTAACAAGCTTACCACACCTTCCACAATCTGTGGCTACAATTGAATATTAAACTTGATGGATTCTGTTTTTAACTGTAAGTGCTTATTTTTACACTGCTTGCACAAAATAGTGGTGCCTTGCGATCGCGTAAATGGCCACCGCTGTTGAAACACGTTTATGTTTTAGGCGCGACACGACATCTACGTTGTTGGCTTCGTTCCCGATTTTCGCACTTGAACCTCTCATGTTTTACATGTTTTATTTATCTACAGCTAACACGTTGGCATGGCAATGTTTTTTGCGCCTTTCAGCCAGAGCTCATTGTCCCTCAGAAAACGCCCACGCACTTTATCTTTTAGTTATGCCAAATACGATTTGTTCTTGATCATTGATGATTTTTAAGTTGCAAAATTACCAGTCAGCGCCTTGAATTTTAGCCCAGTCAAATGCTGTCAAACGACTCCTCTGTCTGCTGTGTGCATATTCTGAAAACATACCATTCAAAAGTTATGTTCTTCTTCATGGTACAATGCTGATCGAACATTTTAATGATGACATTAAAGTTCTCACTGTCTGCCTCTCGATCAAATCCCAAAGTGTTAAAGATTTCGGTCGCTTGTCGACGTTCTACAGTGAGCAGCAACGCTATTTTGCGCTCATCAGCCTGTGGCTGTAAACTTAGAGTCGCTACGTACATGATAAACTGCTGCTGAGACGCGTGCCTATTTGCACATACGTTCCCAGGTGAATGGAGATTTTGTAGTGATTTCAAACTATCCATATTTTTCTTAGGTGACCAGTTGGGCGTTTCTCTACCTCGAGTGTTATCAGCCTTTCCTTCACCTTTTCTTCATCCATCTCTTTGAAATTTTTTTTTTAGTGTGCCCAATTAATTTTTTCCAAATAAGAGGCAATTTACCGTGCCCACTCCACCTACCCTGCACATCTTTGAGTTGTGGGGGAGGAACCCCACGCAAACACGGGGAGAATGTGCAAACTCCACACAGACAGTGACCCAAAGCCTGGATCGAACCTGGGACCTCGGCGTCATGAGGGAGCAGTGCTAACCACTGCGCCACCTTGCTGCCCTGTCCTTATCACTTTGATGCCCTTTGGGAGGAGACCATTTCTTTCCTCACTGTAAACACTCAATTTTACTCTCAATTCCTTTTCCCTATTCCAGATATTCTCTCTTTTTTTCTCACTATACATCGAACACTGGGGCCATGAGTCAAACATCCCCCGTGCCTTACAAGTTTAATTCCATCCCAACTAAACTATTCACCAACTCCGCCTGGACATTCTTTCCATTACGGCTCAGATGAAGCCTCTCTGTTCTAAATAGGTCTCTTCTATCACAAAACTGATTCCAATCATCCAAAAATCGTAACCCCTCCCTTCAACACTATCCCTTAAGCTACGCATTTACCTCGATATTCTGCCTTTGTCTGAATGGTGAAGCGCGTGGAACAGATAGCATTTCTGAGACAGGTAGTATACCTGGAGGTCATACGATTCAGGGTAATCCCTAACTCCTGAAGGTATCCTGCAGAAACTCGGAACTGTCCCTCTCTATGTTGTTGCTTCCCAGGTTGTTGAATCCCAAATTTCTTTCTCCGTCAGTCTGGCCTCAATAAAAGTCGAGATGGAGTAAAAAGAAGTTATTTTATTCAGCTACCTAGTCCACAGTGATACAGATAACATGTTCCTTTCTGCAGCCCCGGGAACTAAGTGAAGGTCCCAGACAAAGAGATCAGTACTCATACATTCAAATGGCATCAAGTTTCACATACTCGACACCCATAGGTCATCCTATGTCCCTCCTGACTTGTTTGATCTATTCTGATTGGCTCACTTCCAATCCCTTCCTCCGGCCCCTATCAATGTAGCATCACTCTCATAGACACACCTCTTCCTGCTTTTTCCATGCTGTCTAAAATCCTTTGTCTCTACTTGCCAGAATCAAAGTGGCTTATTTCTACATTACATTAACTAATGTCTCTAAAGTAACTATTTTATATCACATTCGTCATTCCCTCCTTTTATCATTCCATGATAACCGAACTATCCAATCCATAGCTACGGTTCCTCATCTAAAAAGATCCGTCGCTGCATTTCCAATTCCTGTCTTAGCCCCCCCCCCCCCCCCCCTTCATCTGCTTCACCCTCATGGATTTTAACAGTAAATTTTTTTCTTTGGTGTTAAATTTTACCCATCACACATTTAAGTATGGCCAGGCCTACAAAGATGCAGCCGATAGCTACCACTAGATACATGGCCATATTTATCAACCAGTCCTTCCAACCTCCAAATCCCCAGTTACCCCAAGAGCCAGGATCCTGCATTCTGTCCAGGTGATCCCGTATGTGATCCATAAATTTAGTGATGTTATCCTGAACTCCCATGATACACTTGTCCTGCACTATGGCGCATACCTCACCCTCACGGGCCAGAAGATAGTCAAGAGCATACCGGTTCTGCACTGCAAACACACGTAGCTGAGACAATTCCTAGGTTATTGCACCGAGGGCTCCCAAGGTTTACTACCCGCGTTTTCCTCAGTTTGGCCTTTAACTATCTTAAGTGTATCTCCCGGTAACCTACGTTCCAGCTGTACTTCCCTTCTCATACGCCCCATCCTCTCTCTAGTCCCTTTCACTTCCTCATAGCCTCTTCCTACGCTCTTCTGACAGCCTGATATTACCTTTATTGCACCACTCTTAACACATCCAAAATCGAATTTACATGTATTCCAAAAACAAGGCAATGTCCATATAATGTTCCCTTCCCATCGCCGGGATCGGTGCAACTGCTTCATGACTCCTGCATTCTCCTTAACTTTGATGACCTTCCATGAGTCGATACCATGTACTCTTATATGGGGGCAGCGAAGAACTTCACCTTTGCAGAGGTGATGTAACCTTGTAGATTGGTTGGGGCTACACAGATACATAATATTCCCCTTTTCCATGTCCATCGCCAATAACACGCCAAGCGAAGTGAGGCCAAATATCATACAGGCGATGCGTAACCACTCCATCATGCTCCACACCTGTAAAATAGCACTGGAGAAGGGAGGCAGGTTAGTATCCGACCTTTTACAGTAGTGGAGATGGACTCAATTTACAGTGATGTAGGTGGACCCAAGCACTTCGCCCCTCCACTTTAACTGCTGTGGGGGTGGTAAGGAGAACTTGGAAGGGCCCGTCCCATCGCGGCTCCGACCCCTTCCTAGTCCAGGTTTTGACCATGACATAACTACCGGGCTGGACTGAAAGTGAGCTAGGTACTGGGGGCGATGGCTGGTGAGCCGCGCGGACCTGGCCATGGAGTTCCTTGAGCACTAACGTGAGGGCTAGAACATAGGTGGTCATCTCTTCAGTCAACTGATGAAACTGAACCAGTCTGGGAACCTGCAGGCTCCAGGGAGTTCTAAGAGGCCTGCCATAAAGAATCTCGTCGGGAGAGAGCCGGGCCGGTCCCGCAGGTGTAACCCGCAGCTGGAAGAGGGCAACGGGGACCAACTTAAGCTATGTCAGTCCCGTGTCTGCTCTTAATTTAGCCAATTTAGTTTTGAGGGTCTGATTGTGTCTCTCAACCAACCCGGCCGCCTGCGGTCCATAAGCACAGTGTAACTGCTGGCGTATGCCCAACTGGGAGCAAAACTCCTTGTTAATTTGTCCAATAAAATTAGGCCCATTATCAGAACTTAACTGAGCTGGTATACCGTACCGGGGAATGATGTCCCTCATCAAGACTTTAACCACAGTAGCAGCTTTATTATCGATAGTCGGATACGCCTCGAGCCATCTGCTGAACACATCCACAATGATCAAAACATATTTATAACATTGACACCTTTCCAACTCAATGTAATCCATTTGGAGCGTCTCAAAGGGACCACTGGGCAACGGGGTTTGTCCCTTCCCACAAGGGATACCTTTTCCGGTGTTATATTGCTGACACATCAAACACCGATTACTGCTACTTTGGGCCAACCCCTGCATTTTAGGGTGCCACCAAGTGTCCAGCAACAAATCACTAGTCCCTCGAGCCCCACAATGAGTTGCAAAGTGTACACATTCAATGACCCATAAAGCCAGCACATCAGACATACAAGTCTGATGTGCAGGCGTGGTCCATAAAGAGGAAACAGAATCATATGTACAACCTAACCGTTTCCACATTTGTTTATCACTCTCAGGAGCGTCCTCCTGTAACCTTATGACGTCTTGGATGGTTGGCATTGACTTGTCAGAAGCAGACATATTTATAGTAGATCGTTTAGTCTGACTTAACATCTTAGGCACCATCACTTGCTGAATTTGCGCGGCTGTTCGCGCTGCACAATCTGCTCGTTCATTACCAACGTCAACTGGGGTTGTACCATTCGTGTGGGCAGCGCATTTAATAACGGAAATCTGCGCGGGCATAAGGAGGGCCTGCAGTAGGTCATTAACTAAACCCCGGTGGGATATTTGACCACACATAATCATGTCAGGTTGTTCTGACGAAATGTCACTCAAATCGCCCCTGATTGTGGTAGTTTCCTGAATCAAGGCTAAACAGTCGTGGCCAGGTGCGTCTTCATGGACAGGGGGACCACTAAGAAAACAGGCTGGATTGATAGTGGTACAGTATTTAAATGTCAGACGTGGATTGTTCAAAATGTATACCTCATACCTATTCTGACGAGCTGCGGTATGATGCTGAGTCTGCAGTTGCCTCAGTAGTGCGATGACCGAGTGGGAGCTATACACCCTAATATCCTGTTGGAGGGTGAGAGCATGTAACGGCTATGCGATGGCATTGATTGAACGTAAATCCTGTACTAATCGGTACTGGTCTGGTTTGGCTGGTTTAGGCACAGCAAGTATGGGGGTGTTACATTCTGATTGGCAAGGGACCAAAATTCCCTGTTTCAACAGCTCTTGAATTAATGTATCTATTGATGGAGCAGCTTGAGATTTCAGGGGGTATTGTCGAATGGAAGGGAGCTTTACATGATCCTTAATCATCACCTTAATAGGTATAACATTTGTCTTTCCCACTTGTGATGGGTATTCCGCCCAGACCTGTGGATTGACATATTCCAACACATCATGTCCCCTGTGATGCTGCAGTCGAGTGTTAATCGTTTCAGGGACCTCAAAATATTTTATGGTAGTGCCGTCCGGCATGATTTGAAGTGCGTAGTCTGTTGGATCCGAATGATCCACTGCCCTCCTGACCATTCGCCCCATATCCCTGGCATGGTACTGGTCATGGACCTGACGTGTAATATGAGGGCTTACCGAAGCTGACTGTGGCCATAAATGTGGTGATATTGTAACAAAATCGGCTGTACCTTCTTTTCCCGTGACTGTGGCTATAACCTTGACTGGCCATTCGGTCTCAAGTAATGACCGGTATTTGTCCTCCAACTCCCTATTTCGTCCAGTTCTGTCATAGGCCAGGTTAACGTGATGCAGTGACTGTTCAACGTCGAACGTCCACCACTGGGGGGTGATAGAAATCTCGCACTGTTGTCTCATCCTCCATGATGTAACCGTTACCCCCTCATCTCCGCATTCTAGCTGTAGCTGGAAGATACACAGTAAATCTCGGGCCAACAAGTTACAGTCCAATCCAGTAGTCACTACAGACTGATGATGTGCAGACTTATTCTCGTAAGTGACTGTCACAGGTTCAGAAATAGGATACTGACACACCTGTCCTTGGAACCCTGACAATTGCAGCGTGTGGTCGGATAATGGTAATTTAAGTGCTGATTGCACAGAAGACATGGCTGCCATGGCCGTCCTCTTCTTCCAATAGACCAATGGCCCCTCAGAGGGGGCTGCGGTTGTAGAGCTGTCGATTCGTTCGGTGGGCCATAAAAAGGGGGTGTGGGTCCCTTTGGGTGGGTTTGGTATCCTCCTCTTCGCTGGTCCACCCACCCAAAGTCACTATATTGGGGCTCCTGCTGGTAAACTACCATTTCTGCCGCTTGTTGGGATCGCCAATCATCCTTTTTCATTACATACTCAGCCTTAACCTTTGTAACTGAGCCTCCTTCTTGGCCTACACCCTCCTTCCAATAAAATCTGTCTGCCCTTGCCACCTGGGAAGGGTCGTTCTCTGTCCAATTCATGTTATTACATTTCACAGCAGTAACCACAGAAGGTGGTAGGCAATGCATTAACATAGCACAATATTGAGGGGAATTCTGACCATTTTGATACAGCAAATCGCCTGACTGCCGCCGGTAGATTTCATTAAAACGCTCCAGAAATTCCTCTGGCTCTTCAGTCTTCTTAGGTTTTAGGTCTAAGATAACAGAAAGATTTATGGGTCTTTTAAATGTGCTATTCAACGCATTCAAGATCCGTGTCTTTCTATCGTCGTCTAACGCATAGGCCTGCTGAAGTGCGGCATGACTAGCATAATTCAGGTGGTTAAGATAATTGCGGTACTCTGCTGGGGTTAAAATCTGCTGGACTTGGGCCCAGAGGTCCCTTAAATCAGCTTGATAAATTGAGATGGTAGTTCTCAAGGAATCCATGAAGGCAGCAGAGATTTTTTCTATCTGGGATTGTAGACATAATAGCCATCATCTCACTGGGTGTCCATGGGAAGTAAACGTCTATCGTGGGGTTCGCTTCCACAGTCACTGCGTCGGGGTTTCGCATCTTCCTAATCGGTAACTGTCTCCGAATGTCACCAGGGGGCACTCTAGCTATTTCCCCTGGTTGTTCCAGGACTTCAACATCTCTCCCTGTCACTAGGTGGAGTTCTTTCTCTTCAAAAGAATCTGTTTCAGCTTCCTTTGTTCCCGAACCTTGTGGTTTCTGCTTAGTTTGGAGAGACTTCGGTGATATGCTTACTTTTCCAAATTATTGATTTTTTCTTTTGCTGTCAATTCAAGGCCAGCCATTGAACTACGTAGCTCATCTCTTGTTTGACCCGCGCCTTTCCTCTACTTGCGCTTTTTTTTTAAACTTAAAAATGTTTGAAAATTCAAATTGAATTACTGCAACTTGCAAGCTCAGCTCTGATCTCAACTCAGAACTAAATTTACAATTTGCTTAACACAAACTTGTATAACATTTACAACTTAATTATTTCTTTATCTTCACAATTTTTCTTTTAACAAGTTTTTTTTCTTTTACATACACATAAGTATTAGCAAAATCAACTATCATCTCCAGATTTACACTTTTTAAAATGGTGTCCATGAACTTCTTTAAGTTTCTATTAATCTCCAGATAAAATGAGATAAACCTTATTTCAAGTAAGTAAAACTTAAGATTCTGGCAATTTCAATCAATTGCTTTCGAAAATAATAACTTTTATCAAAGAGGTGGAGAAACCCACTGGTTTCCTTTAATTAATTCAAAACGTAACTTTGCTGGTGTTCACTGACTCAAAGGAAAGGTATCCGATTACACTACAGACTGGTGCTGTTATCTCAAGGCCTGAGTGAGAAGCACTGTCTGTCTTTAACTTTGCTTGCTGCTGTTAACCCTTTGAGAGACTTCTGCTTCAACCAATATGCAGCATTCCCCACAATCTCAACCAGTCCTCGGAACTGCGTTTTTCGCCAATACAGTCCAAGGAGACAATTTTAGCTTAATCAACTATATATTTAAAACACTCACACATAGAGTTGAACCATCTTCAGATTTAAAAACAGTTATACTGGACTGTACCTTCATCTACTGAAGTCACATCAGCCATAAAAACACTTATACTTGACTAAACCTCCATCTACTGAAGTCACATCAGCCATAAAAACACTTATACTTGACTGAACCTCCATCTACTGAAGTCACATCAGCCATAAAAACACTTATACTTGACTGAACCTCCAACTACTGAAGTCACATCAGCCTCTGAACCCTTATACTTGGAATTGAATCATCATTTGAGATGTCACATCAACCCAAAACCCTAACCCAAGCCGAAACAACAATATGAAATCCCATCAATTAAATTGCTAATCCCCAGACTGACCTGTGATTTCGTCGAGGCGGTCGTTCTGTGCCAACCGCGAGTGACCAGACTAATCAGACGATAAGAAGAGGGGAACAATCAATGCGCGGTCATTTTCCAGTTCTACATTGAGGGCCCTCGTTCCCCATCCTCCTGTTCATAATCAGTCTAATTCTGATTTCGCAGTTGGACCAGGATCGCCCTGAGAAATCCCGGTTTTCGGCACCAAATGTTTAATCCCAAATTTCTTTCTCCGTCAGTCTGGCCTCAATAAAAGTTGAGATGGATTTGCAAGTAAAAATAAGTTATTTTATTCAGCTTGCAAGCTACCTAGCCCACAGCGATACAGATAACATGTTGCTTTCTGCAGCCCCGGGAACTAAGTGAAGGTCCCAGACAAAGAGATCAGTACTCATACATTCAAATGGCATCACGTTTCACATACTCGACACACATAGGTCATCCTATGTCCCTCCTGACTTGTTTGATCTATTCTGATTGGCTCACTTCCAATCCCTTTCTCCGGCCCTTATCAATACAGCATCACTCTCATAGACAGACCTCTTCCTGCTTTTTCTATGCGGTCTAAAATCCTTTGTCTCTACTTGCCAGAATCAAATTGGCTTATTTCTACATTACATTAACTAATATCTCTAAAGTAACTATTTTATATCACATTCGTCAAGGTGATCAACAACCTTTTGCACGTTCTCCCCGTGTTTGCGTGGGATTCGCCCCCACAACCCAAAGATGTGCTGGGTAAGTGGATTGGCAACGGTAAATTGCCCCTTAATTAGAAAAAATGAATTCGGTACTCAAAATGTGAAAAGTAATTTGAGCGACAACCTGTGAATGTTTACCCTCCCTTTCCAGAAGTTTGTCGAGCCGATCCGTTATGCCCCGAACCATTGCACTAGGGATGCAACAACCAATATGGTACTCAGGATCTCGGCTGCAAATTCTACAGTCTATGCCATGGACTATTGAGTCACCCACTACTACCAGCTTTCGAATCTGCCTGCCAACCTCCCTCTATCTTCTCAGAGTCGCCTCAGACACCATGGTATTATGATGTTCCAACGTATCATCTATGCCTGATTCAGTGGTGTTGCTAACTTAATAGACATCAACAAATTAATAGCTGTTACACATCTCCAAGGAGTATCGGATTTCCTGGAGCTGCTGTTTCCCTTACTTACGACGGATGGCTAACTTCTCTCCTGTCATCCCTCCACTCTTCCATCCTTCCCTATCACGATGTGAAATCACTACCCACTGGTACAACTGTTCTAGAAACCTCTGTCCCTCTTATATGGTGCGCAGTGAAAACAGTCGCTGATCAAAATCAGCCATATGTTTTTCAATGTCTCCTTTTCTCTGGCAGTTCTTGCAAATATGACTGACCAGGATGTCTTGTGGATTTGAAACCTGCAACAACTTTCATGCTTCACAAATAGAACATTTTCCAAACAGACATTGCCAAATTGACTGATCAAGCTCATACACACTGTTGAGTCTCAGCTGTTTCTAAGCCGCAACAAATTATCTTATACCCTCTCTCTATCCCACATTGCTTTGCGGAGGAGGGAAGGTTAAAAACTCGATAGCAACGGAATGTTTGGGGCTTTACCGTTCTTTGACATTGGGTCCTCCGCTATTGCTTTCTGACCAAGGCGTTCACTCCCAGGATCCTTCTCAGTCACTTCCTACTAATGCATTCTGTTGGATGCCTTCCCTCCTGTTGATAACCGGGCCCTTCTCCGTGATCCCCTTCTTACTTATGGTGCGCGAGCCGACGTCTCCCAGAATCATCCTCCGTCACTTATCACGAACGTATTGTGTTTGCCACCCTTTGCGAGGTACAATAAGGCAATGTGCAGTAGTTGACGTTGAGCCCTGTAATTTACCTGGTATTGTTGCCCGCTGAAGATCATGTCCATTGATCCTCTTTTGGATGGAAGCTACACTGTGCCTCAGGGATGATCCCCTCAGCCACTGAGAATCTGCTATTGTGGAGTATTCTCGTGATTACCTTTCCCGTGTTAGAGGTAGGGCGACCCCTCTGTAATTTTCGCAGTCGGATATGTCTTCTTTTTCAAGATGATTACAGTTAAGGCATTTCTGACAAATCCAGACAAGTGTGATGATGTTGAGTAATGCTGTCTAGAGTGCGTCTCTCCCACAGTTTAGCACTTCTGCGGGGATGTAAACTGCGCCAGAGGCTTTGTTGTTCTTCATCCGTCTTTTTCAACCACACAACAATTTGCAGTTTTGCTCAGACGCTGGCGGCCGGGTTGGCGTGTTGAAACTTGTATCTTGGTTGAGGAGTTTATCGAAGCCCTCTCTCCAATGGGTTTTGTATACCTCTCTGTGTTTGATGAGCAGCTCTCCATTTTTGCCTCTCACGGAGTAAGTCCATCGGTAATGAGAACGTGGATGGCTTTGATTGTACCGAAGGAACAACGCACATTGTGGTCCTCAGCCAGTTGCTGGGTGTCCTGCGCCCATTCCACCTACCATCTTTCCTTTGTGTCGCGAGTTATTGGTTGCACCTTGGCCATCCGTTGCATGTAGGCTCATTTCATCTCACTCCAGTGTTGGTGCAGCTGCCAGTTTAGGAACCTCTTCCGTTCGTTGTTAATGAAACAGTGGATTTCCTTAATATTGTCTTCAAACCAGTGTTGCTGATTCCTGGTCAAGGGCCCAGCGTCTTCTCGGAGAAGCTATCTCTGGAGTCTTTTGAAGAGGATTAGTTGCTGTGGGCGGTCTTTGGCAATGGCTCATTCGTTGTCACCAGGTTTGTTGGGTGGCGCCTACAGGATAGTTATTTTTCTCGGGGTATTTGAGTCCAGTCACATTACGTCTTCTGCGACAGAGGTTCTTATTCCTGTGCCGATTTGCGGCAGGGTTGGTGGAGATGGTAGAGCGGGTTTGCTGTTGGTAAGTCCAGCAGTCGTCAGATACATTCATGGCATGGGAGATACGGACGACTTTGTGGTCCCTTGTACAGACAATGGTATCATCTATTAGATGCCAGTACTTGGGGCGAAGGGTTTTGCCATTCAACCTTCCGCTTGTCCCTCTGGTGGAACAACATTTCTGTGATGACAAGGTATTGCTCGAAACATTTCCTCAGGAGGAGAACAGCGTTGAACTTTCATCTCCCCATACCATCCCTGCCACCTTGTTCTTTAAGTTAGCCGTCGCCAGTCGTGTCTCGCTCAAGGCACAAATGCCAATTTTGTGGCATTAGAGATCGCGGGATGTGATAGCTGTGCGCCATTCAGGTCCGCATCTATGACGGCCATAGCGCTCCAGGTCTGGAAAATAATTTATGTTCGTGGGGGGCGGGGGGGGGGGGGGGGGGCGGAGGAGGAGGGGGGGATTTGGATGGAAGACGCGGGTGCGTGTATTCTTTTAACGTGATTTAGTCGTGCTAAGCCAACGATAACATTTTTCCAATGAGTGAGGTCTTGGGCCCATGGCAAGGAAATTCGAGCCGACATAAGTCCAAGTTTTGTTGCAGGATTGTAACTAATATAAACTCACCATACTCAGCATATCTGTCTGTGAGTGACGTCACATTTAAGGCGTGATGTCAATGCACTTTTCCCTCCATTCCTGCTTTGATGCCTCGTCGCTCCGCGAACGTTTCTTCTGGCCCTACTGCTGTACTATCACATTGTTGCTGCTCCAATATCCCCACTACTGATCCTCTCACCTAGCTGCTGCTACTCCCGCCCTGCAGCTTCTCCACTCGCCTCTCTGCTGCTAGTCGCGCCCTGCGGAAGATCCGCTCGGCTTACTGCTGCTCTTCTCACTTCTGATTGAGCTGCTCCTCTCCCCATACAAATCAACTGATACATCTTGTCCTCCATCACTTTCTGATTCCTACCGTCATCTCAGGAGCTTCGCCTTTGCATTCAGTGAGGTTCGGCTGCGATGTGCGTTCGAGGTTTTGCTCCTGATGCTTCGCCCACAGAGTGCACTCGCCGTAAACTGGTGCTTTCCTCTCGGTCTTTTATCCTTTTACTACGCTGCTCTATCACACTCTTTTTCCATGAGTCCCCGCCGCTCTACTTGCGCTCCTTTACTTTCTGTTTCCACCGCTGTTTACCGGTCAATGTGAAAGCCGCGAGGAGAGCGTTTGACGCATAGAATATACAACACATAACTTAACTGTGCACCACTAAAACACCACGTTATTTCTCATATCTGTGCAGAGAGGACAGACAGCATGTTCGGATTCGGATGGAACCCTCAGGGCCTCCTTAAAAAGATGGAATATAAAGGACAAAACGCGTGGGCGACCAGAAACAATGTACAATATAATAATGATCAGGAGCCTACCCAGGCCCGCACTTTCCTTGTGCAATATTTTCTCGCTTCCAATAATAAGCAAGATAACAGACTGAATGTTTAAACAGAAACGAGCTGCACACCACGATGTAGCAATAGAATAACAAGCAATGTTTGAGAATAAGACCGCTATACACCGCCATGTAACAAAGAAGCAAAACGAAAGCCTCTCGGGATTCCGTAATAATTGCTTTCAAGAAGAATGTCCTAAGTCCTCTGAGGCAACAGGATACAAGCCACATCAGCGGACGTGACGTGGCCGAGAGCTTCGCTTCAGCCAAATTGATGCGCGCAGAGCGTGTTGCACACAAGTAAATCAACACCCCAGCCAGGCGTGAATTCGACAAACACATCCAGGGAAATGTTCCACCCCCACTTCCATGAAGAAAAAACATAGAACTCACACCAGTCAAAACCCGTGATAACACGTCACCAAGGATCAGAAGAATCGCCAATGAGCCCTAAAATGCGGTACACATCGGGTGTTAGTCGATTTCACCTTACGTGCACAATAATGGGAAGCCCTCCTGAATCAACGGCTGAGGATTAGGAACAACACCATGCTCATAAGAGTAAAGAACATAGAACAAAGAACATCACAGCGCAGTACAGGCCCTTCGGCCCTCGATGTTGCATCGACCCGTGAAACCACTCTAAAGCCCATCTACACTATTCCCTTATCGTCCATATGCCGATCCAATGACCATTTGTATGCCCTTAGTGTTGGCGAGTCCAGTACTGTTGCAGGCAGGGCATTCCACGCCCTTACTACTCTCCGAGTAAATAACCTACCACTGACATCTGTCCTATATCTATCTGCACTCAATTTAAAGCTATGTCCCCTCGTGCTACACATCACCATCCGATGAAAAAGGAGCTCACTGTCCACCCTAGCTAATGCTCTGATCATCTTGTATGCCTCAATTAAGTCACCTCTTAACATTCTTCTCCCTAACGAAAACAGCCTCAAGTCCCTCAGCCTTCCCTCATAGTATCTTCCCTCCATACTCGGCAAAATTGTGTTAAATCTCCTCTGCACCCTTTCGAATGCTTCCACATCCTTCCTATAATGTGGTGACCAGAATTGCACGTAATACTCCAAATGCGGCCGCAACAGAGATTTGTACAGCTGCAACATGACCTCATGGCTCCAAAACACATCCCTCTACCAATAAAAGCTAACACACCGTAAGGTGTAAAGGTTATTCAGTATTGTTAAAACTACACACATTTCACGTTTCAGTTCCGTCAATGATCATTTCAATTATTCTGTCACGATAAAATTAGGTGCCGCAACTCAGTAGAGTTGCCTGAGATTCTCTTAATTTTCAATATTCTGTTCAAGGGGAATTACGCATCGCAATTCTATCGCTGGGTGTGAACCTCGCAATTTATTTAATCCTGATCCATCACGTCAACAATTTCATTTTTGAAAACCTCAGAAAGAATTTTACTCAATGCATCCGAATCAACGTCAACAAGAAATAACTTTTCACGTGGACATTTCTAGTCGATGAATTAGTTGCTGACAGGGTGTCCTTTGCATGTTTCAAGGTGTCGCTGACATATTAGGATTAGCGGCTGACTTGTCCAGAACAAGTGTTAAGCATACTGACAAGAAACAACTATTGATCATACCTGCGTTCGTAACCTATGCATTGAAGAGTGTGACGCAAATATTTTTTTTTTAGTTTGGTAACAAATCTATTGCGTTCAGTTTGATGGCTATTGCCTGACTCTGGCATCCACAGTGATATGTCCAATCATGTTTGATTACCTGTTGCCCTCAAGCACTATTTAGATACAAGCAATAAAACATAATAGCTGAATGCTGCGCTCACCATCCTGAGAGATGCCACACAGTAAGACCCAGACGCGATGGCTTATTGATTTCTGTGCCTCGAATACAAATCATTTTTTGTTTATTCTGTGATTACTTCAGACCTCGCTTACATCTATTAATCCAAGTGTTATTTACTTTAGTACACAAGTCCACGTGGGCAACACGGTAGCTTAGTGATTGGTACTGTGGCTTTACAAGGCCAGGGTCCCAGGTTGAACTCTTAGTTGGGTTACTGTCTGTGCGGAGTCTGCACGTTCACCCCGTGTCTGCGTGGGTTTCCTCCAGGTGCACTGCTTTCCTCCCAATCGTCCAGAAAGACGTGCTGTGAGATAATTTGGACATTGTGAATTCTCCCTCTGTGTACCCGAACAGGCGCCGGAATGTCGCAACGATCGGCTTTTCACGTAAACTTCATTGCAGTGTTAATGTCAGCCTCCTTGTGCCAATAAAGATTATTATCAGTATTATTTCATTAGTTTATCTTGTAAATAGCAAGATAAAATCTCAGTGACGCAGATTAAGTATGAAGACAATGAGGATGCTCGCTGTCCCTTTATTTGTGAAGCGTACAAAACGGCAAATGGATCTGCCAATAGTGAGACAATTACAAGAAAGAAGCGTGAGCACAGAATGGTTCTAAGCTTTGTATCTGCTTGTTATGATATGCCAGACATGAAATGCCGCATTTACTAATCAGCAGTTGGTTTCATTTCGAATTGGCAAGTAATTGGTTTCGTGAATAACGTTTTGGAGAATTAATTGTGTTGAATTTTTTTCTACCTGACAGAACTTAAAAAGGCAAATGATGGTAAGAGCTGTTTTACTTATGATGTGCGCAATTTACACGATGGCTTAAATTTATTAAATCTGCTGGCTTGTTGATTTTATTAAGGACAACCAGATTCGTTACTCTGTCAAGGCTGGCTTCAAACCGATCTCTTAATGTCGCTGGTACTCTCGGAGGAGCTTGCATTAGTGTTTGCGCACTATCCTTTATTTGACTTCGGCAATTAAATGCCAAGACACCAGCACCTGGAAAAACCTCGGAAAAAAATTGTACTATTGAATCCACCGATCTACTCTGCGCAATAAAGGCATAAACAGCACTAATATAGTCGCTTGACAAATTGTAGTCATTAACAAGCTTCCACACCGAGTAATGATTCACAATCTGTGGCTACAATTGAATATTTCACTTGATTGATCTATCTTTGACTTGAACTTCAACTCCCACACGTCTAAATAATTAATGCTTTGACTATTTTAATCTTTAATAATGCTGGTCTGTTCAAAATCTTGGGCTTCAATATCTGGGATACTGATGAGATTCTCTCTTGCTCTTGTGTCGAGAAACCTTTGATTTAAGAGTCAAGAAACTGTCCAGTTATCTTTATTTACAGTACGTACCACATCATTACGACCTCTTATGTTCGTCGAGTACATTTCATTTTGCCTGGCTACGTTGGTCATGTCTTCATTAGTAATGAAAGCAATGAAGAATATAGCCTCAAAATGTATTTCTTCTACAGTGTTTATAGATTTTTATGAGTTTACGTTTATTTGGAAAAAAAACAGTGCTTGGCAAAGTGATTTTGCCTTTGCACTTCGCACAATGTTTCCGAAAGGCGGTAAATTTCCTCTGCACGTGCTTGTTTTTACACTGCCTGCACAAAATAGTGGTGCCTTACGATCGCGTAAATGGCCACCGCTGTTGAAACACATTTTTGTTTTAGGCGCGTCACGACGTCTACGGTGTTGGCTCCGTTCCCGATTTTCGCACTTCAACCTCTCATGTTTAACGTGTTGTTTTTATCTACAGCTAACACGCTGGCATGGCAATGTTTTTGCGCCTTTCAGCCAGAGTTCATTATCCCTCATAAAACGTCCATGCACTTTATCTTTTAGTTATGCCAAATACGATTTGTTACTGATCATTGATGATTTTTAATTTGAAAAATTACCAGTCAGAGCCTTGAATTTTAGCACAGTCAAAAGCTGTCAAACGATTCCTCTGTGGTGCGTGCATATTCTGAAAATATACCGTTCAAAAGTTATGTTCTTCTTCATGGTACAATGCTCATCGAACATTTTAACGAAGACATCAAAGTTATCACTGTCTGCCTTTCGATCAAATACCACAGTGTTAAAGATTTCGATCGCTTGTCGACATTCTACAGTGAGCAGCAACGCTATTTTGCGCTCATCAGGCTGTGCCTGTAAACATTGAGTCGCTACGCACATGATAAACTGCTGCTTAGACGCGTGCTTATTTGCACATACGTTCCCAGGTGTATGAAGACATTGTAGTGCTTTCAAGCTATCCATATTTTTCTTCGGTGACCAGTTGGGCGTTGAGATATGACCTGTAGATACTCTTCGTCGATGAATTTCGTTTCGTTTTCGTAGTACCGTTTCCTAAGGTGTTCACTTCAGATCTTAAACTCGTAGGCCACCACTTCTGGTGCCGTGTTACGTTCTAGTGCGTTGCAATGATTGAGTCGGTGCACCAAAGATCGTCCAGCTCGTGACTAGTTAAGGTAAATTAGTTTACAAGAACGCGGGCAGAAAACAACACTAATACAGCCAATTAATTGGAAACTGATAACAACAAGAGTACGAGGGCAAATACAAAACACGACTATCCACGACGACTCCTCACTCCGAATTCCAACGTAGCAGTGTCAGATGGCTGATGCCTATTTCCACCTGCTGGTTGTAGGTCTAACATATCAACATACAGAATTGATTATTCATATCAGAATAGAAGGTACTGTTCAGGAACTTCGTGAGTTGCTGCAGTGCTTCTCTTGGAAGGTGCATGGCGATGCCCCCGTCGGTCGGTGGTGGAAGATTTGGATATTTGTGTACGACCAGATCTAAAACATTCTCAAAATTCCACATAAATGAAAATTAGATGATGGACGCAGTGCCTTGCTCTTAAAATGCAGTGCAGAGAAAATACTTCCAGAAATTAGTCTGAAACCGATTTTCTTGTTGTATTGTCTAATTATTGGCACAGTTGCTAGACGTGGCATGGTGGCACAGTGGTTAGCTCTGTTGCCTCCCAGCTCCATGGTCCTGCGTTAAATTCCACCCTTTGTGACTGACTGTGTGAAGTTTACACTTTTCCTGTCGGTGCTCCGTTTTCCTCCCAGAGTCCAAAGATGTGCACGTTAGTTTGATTGGCCATGAGAATTTGCCTCTCGGTGTCCAGAACGTCAGCTTATGTGTGGTTACCGAGATAAGGAGATTGGGTGGGTGCCTGACGCTATATACTGTGCCCTTAAAAAGTGTCAATGCAGATTCGATGGGGCCAAATGCTCTCCTTCTGAACTGTAGTGATTCTCTGTCTCGAATGCCATTATATAATGTGGGGATATTTTGTTCAAACGTGCGGACGTATTTCCTTAACTGTGCACGGATTTGTTGAGACCACATCTGGATGAGTGTTCAAACGTGCGGACGTATTTCCTTAGCTGTGCGCGCATTTGTTGAGACCACAGCTGGGTCAGTGTGTCCAGATTGTTTTCATTTTGAATGGAATTACTTAAATTTGTCAGAAGCAGTCAAGAAACGGTTTACCAGAGTAAGAAAATGTATGGGCGAATAATCAGATTCGGAAAGTTTTGAGGGGTTATGACTGTCAACAGTGTTGTTTGCTCGACGAAGAGGTGATTTTTTTGCATACCAGTAATTGTAAGAGCAGAATTGATGGACTCGGTGTGATGATGATTGTTCTACCTGTCCGAACTAAGCGGTTACTGTTTGACAATAGTGAGTCCTTCGTTCAAGGAAAAGACCAAACGTTGATCTCTCCGTCTCAGTGGGTTTTTGGTACTCTTGCGAAAAAGACAGCGGAAAACCATTCGTTGATTTCTTTTTGTAATGCTGAGCTGGGACGATTCTTCATTCGCAAGGGGGTGAAAGGTTTTTTGCAGTAGAAATGAAACCGGAATACATATCTTTCAGCAACTCAGTGTTTACATTTCTCTTTCATGATCACATCAGGATTAGTCTGACACTGTACTGCTTAAATGTACAAAACATAACAAATCAAATGGATGAAAAATTAGCTTCTGGAGCATGATTCATGGAGCTCTAGGATGTGTTATCGTATGAATACACACTCGGCTCATGAGACTGATTGATTGCAAATATAAAGCAGGTTACCTATGATCCCATTATTCATGGTTTAACACAAATAATTTCATATATGCAGCTCCTTTCAATTGACTAACGTGCTTCACAGCAAGGTTAGCAGACAAATTGGTACATCATATGGCGGGACCGTGGCACAGGGTAGCAATTCTGACTGACAGCTCGAGGGACCCGAGTTCAATTCCAGTCTCGGGACCTGTCTATGTGGAGCTTGTACTTTCGGCTAGTGCCTGCTTGGTTTGCTCTTGGTGCTCTCTTTAGTCCCACAGCCCAAATATGTGCACATTTGATGGATTGGCCATGCTAAATTACAACTTAGTGTCCACCTGAGTGGTTTGCTGGTGTTACTGGGTTGCGGGACTGGGGTGCAACTATTATTTCAAAGGGCAGTTGCAGACTTGAGTGGTCGAATGTCTTTCTTCTGTCCTGCAAAAGTCATGAATCCATTCACACTGGTAACACGAGCGGGAAGCACCGTTGGGAAGAAACCGGAGCACATAAAGTGCAATGTTAATAATCGACATAGGACTCTTTTGAACAGAATTCGAAAACCAAGCCCTTGTGCTTTATAAAGCCCTGAAGACAATACATGAGCAACAGAGCGCTGAACGTCAAACCGAAAAACAATGTTGGCAGAGCAAACACATCGGTTGTCATTTGTGTTGCTTCACCAGAATCATCAATGGATTGTTCGTGTAATAATTATCCATAATACTGAATACGCGTCGATTGTGGGGTGGTTAGTTTCGTCATGGAGTGAAAACGTTAATTCACATATGTTAGCGTCGAGACTGTTTGGAATTGCGTTTTACGACATACACGTGACCAGGCATTATCTGCAAGTGTCTGTTGGATTATTTCGCTCATTACGCACTGCCAAACCAGCTTCTTTCTCTGGGGTGTTCCCTTTTGAGTTGGTTTCTATTGTGTATGTTGATATATTTGTAATATTAATGTACTTTTACTTTATTTTGTCCAATAGAAAATAAAAAGATAGCTCAAGGTAAGTTATGGAGAAGACTGTGATCCTTCTGGGTGCAGCATTTGGACTGTCGTATGTCTTCAATCATAAGACCATAAGACATAGGAGCGGAAGTAAGGCCATTCGGCCCATCGAGTCCACTCCACCATTCAATCATGGCTAATTTCAAATCCATTTACCCTCTCTCTCTCCATAGCCCTTAATTCCTCGAGAAATCAAGAATTTATCAAATTCTGTCTTAAAGACACTTAACGTCCCGGCTGTCACCACCCTCTGTGGCAATGAATTCCACAGACCCACCACTCTCTGGCTGAAGACATGTCTCCTCATCTCTGTTCTAAAGTGACTCCCTTTTATTCTAAGGCTTTGCCCCCGGGTCCTAGTCTCCCCTGCTAATGGAAACAACTTCCCTACATCCACGCTATCTAAGCCATTCATTATCTTGTAAGTTTCTATTAGATCTCCCCTCAACCTTCTAAACGCCAATGAATATAATCGCAGGATCCTCAGACGTTCACCGTATGTTAGGCCTACCATTCCTGGGATCATCCGTGTGAATCTCCGCTGGACCCGCTCCAGTGCCAGTATGTCCTTCCTGAGGTGTTGGGCCCAAAATTGCTCACAGTATTCTAAATGGGGCCTAACTAATGCTTTATAAAGCTTCAGAAGTACATCCCTGCTTTTATATTCCAAGCCTCTTGAGATGAATGACATCATTGCATTTGCTTTCTTAATTACGGACTCAACCTGCAAGTTTAACTTTAGAGAATCCTGGACTAGGACTCCCAAGTCCCTTTGCACTTCAGCATTATGAATTTTGTCACCGTTTAGTAAATAGTCCACGCCTCTATTCTTTTTTTTAAAGTGCAAGACCTCGCACTTGCCCACGTTGAATTTCATCAGCCATTTCTTGGACCACTCTCCTAAACTGTCTAAATCTTTCTGCAGCCTCCCCACCTCCTCCATACTACCTGCCCCTCCACCTATCTTTGTATCATCGGCAAACTTAGCCAGAATGCCCTCAGTCCCGTCATCTAGATCGTTAATATATGGAGAGAACAGCTGTGGCTCCAACACTGAACCCAGCGGGACACCACTCGTCACCGGTTGCCATTCCGAAAAATAACCTTTTATCCCAACTCTCTGCCTTCTGCCTGACAGCCAATCGTCAGTCCATGTTAGTACCTTGCCTCGAATACCATGGGCCCTTATTATACTCAGCAGTCTCCCGTGATGCACCTTATTAGACGAATTTCCACAACTTGAACGAAATGCGCTTCCAAGTAAGACACATTGTGCGAATGATGACGATTGGATGAAGAGCAGTGATGGAGGGTTGTGATTTCGCTGTTCCAAGTGAAGTGAAGATTTGATAGAATATTTCCTTAAGAGTATGTGCATTTTTCGGAGTAAACTGTTGTTCCCCAATTAACAATGAGTCAAATAGCTTCAAAATAAATATATTTTTCTGTAGCTATTTGTAATAAATAACTCAGTTACATTATGCTCAGACTAAATCTGTGCGCCCAAAATAGTTCTCAATAAGGGAACATAAACGAAACATGTACAATAAACAGATAGAGATCTATAATCTGCACTTCTGGCTCTGAAAGTTGAGAATCGTGTTGGGAAACTGAATGAATCGCTGTAAACACGGCTCCAAAGAAATCCCGTCTCAATGATGTAGGAGTACAGCACGTCACAATAAATGTTCCAGATGGAATGGAGCATTCACAAGAAGCTTCACGCAGAAACATACAATGGTGATGTATATCGGACTCCACAGATGTCCGCTGCTTCAGATTGTTCAATATTCAATTAATTTCATTCATCCCCTCTGGCACAGATAAACTGTGTTATTGTTGTATTCAAATAGGAGATGTGTTGCAGGCGCTCACCAATATCCTTGCAATGGTGAAAAACACGGTCCTACTTAGTGGATGTTCGTAAAATAGTCAGACGCAGTCCACGTTTCCTGCTAAAATTCCAAAACCAAGCAATGTTCATGTGTATTAGCTGCAAAAGTTTTATGTTAATAGCACAACTGGACAGAGCTTTTTCTTTTGGCACTCTTTGCCCTCAGCGCGGAGGATGGCGTGCTTCCATGTCGGTTGTGTGGCAGCTGAACCTCTGATGCTGGATCCACAGAGCTTGCCACATATTTTGCAGGTTGTGCTTGACGAGGTGGATGGGTGGGACGCATAATCTTCTGCGTTCTCCTGCTGTTTACGCTTGGCGTCCATGTATTCTATCTCCGACGCTCGTAGTGATTTGTGCATTCAAGTGTGCTTTTTCTCCATTTTTGTGCATTCGAAGAGAAGTGGTCCCCACTTTCTTTTAGTGATGTTGAATTAATTTCGGGAGACTTTTTGAGTGTCCTCATTTCACTTTATCTGCCCTCCTATTGATCGCTTGTCATTGCGGAGCTCGGTCATGCAGTTAAACTGCCCCTACCTCCCCTTCGCAGCTGGTAAAGTGTGGTAAGTTCCGCGTTTTGGTGAAGGCAGATACCGAGATACGCAAACTAAACGTCGGTTTTGTAAACAGCACATTAATTAGATCACCACCGACAAAGACCGCAACATCATCAGCAAAGATCCTCATCTCTCGTTCTGTTTAATCACAAGTATATTGATCCTTCCCGTTCTCCACAGTGAGTCTGCCTTGTGTGCATGTGGATGGCATCTGTGAAGGTGTGAGGGGAGTAAATGGGTGAGCAGAACATTGCTATATGAGGACCATTACATGATGATCTTTTGTCTTGATAGAAATATACAGGTTGGCTTTTTTACTTACTCAGCATGTGACCATAACTCATAAGACCATAAGACATAGGAGCGGAAGTAAGGCCATTCGGCCCATCGAGTCCACTCCGCCATTCAATCATGGCTGATTTCAACTCCATTTGCCCGCTCTCTCTCCATAGCCCTTAATTCCTCGAGAAATCAAGAATATATCAACTTCTGTCTTAAAGACACTCAACGTCCCGGCCTCCACCACCCTCTGTGGCAATGAATTCCACAGACCCACCACTCTCTGGCTGAAGAAATGTCTCCTCATCTCTGTTCTAAAGTGACTCCCTTTTATTCTAAGGCTGTGCCCCCGGGTCCTAGTCTCCCCTGCTAATGGAAACAACTTCCCTACATCCACGCTATCTAAGCCATTCATTAACTTGTAAGTTTCTATTAGATCTCCCCTCAACCTTCTAAACGCCAATGAATATAATCGCAGGATCCTCAGACGTTCATCGTATGTTAGGCCTACCATTCCTGGGATCATCCGTGTGAATCTCCGCTGGACCCGCTCCAGTGCCATTATGTCCTTCCTGAGGTGTGGGGCCCAAAATTGCTCACAGTATTCTAAATGGGGCCTAACTAATGCTTTATAAAGCTTCAGAAGTACATCCTGCTTTTATATTCCAAGCCTCTTGAGATGAATGACAACATTGCATTTGCTTTCTTAATTACGGACTCAACCAGCAAGTTTACCTTTAGAGAATCCTGGACTAGGACTCCCGAGTCCCTTTGCACTTCAGCATTATGAATTTTGTCACCGTTTAGAAAATAGTCCATGCCTCTATTCTTTTTTCAAAGTGCAAGACCTCGCACTTGCCCACGTTGAATTTCATCAGCCATTTCTTGGACCACTCTCCTAAACTGTCTAAATCTATCTGCAGCCTCCCCACCTCATCAATACTACCTGCCACTCCACCTATCTTTGTATCATCGGCAAACTTAGCCAGAATGCCCCCAGTCCCGTCATCTAGATCGTTAATATATAAAGAAAACAGCTGTGGCCCCAACACTGAACCCTGCGGGACACCACTCGTCACCGCTTGCCATTCCGAAAAATAACCTTTTATCCCAACTCTCTACCTTCTGCCTGACAGCCAATCGTCAATCCATGTTAGTACCTTGCCTCGAATACCATGGGCCTTTATTTTACTCAGCAGTCTCCCTTGAGGCACCTTATCAAAGGCCTTTTGGAAGTCAAGATAGATAACATCCATTGGCTGTCCTTGGTCTAACCTATTTGTTCTCTCTTCAAAGAACTCCAACAGGTTTGTCAGGCACGACCTCCCTTACTAAATCCATGCTGACTTGTCCTAATCTGACCCTGCACTTCCAAGAACTTAGAAATCTCATCCTTAACAATGGATTCTAGAATCTTGCCAACAACCGAGGTTAGACTCATTGGCCTATAATTTTCCATCTTTTTCCTTGTTCCCTTCTTGAACAGGGGGGTTACAACAGCGATTTTCCTATCCTCTGGGACTTTCCCTGACTCCAGTGATCTTTGAAAGATCATAACTAACGCCTCCACTATTTCTTCAGCTATCTCCTTTAGAATTCTAGGATGTAGTCCATCTGGGCCCGGAGATTTATCAATTTTTAGACCTCTTAGTTTCTCGAGCACTTTCTCCTTTGTGATGGCTACCATAGTCAACTCTGCCCCCTGACTCTCCGGAATTGGTGGGATATTACTCATGTCTTCTATTGTGAAGACTGACGTTACGTACTTATTTAGTTCCTCAGCTATTTCCTTGTCTCCCATCACAAAATTACCAGCGTCATTTTGGAGCGGCCCAATGTGAACTTTTGCCTCCCGTTTGTTTTTAATGTATTTAAAGAAACTTTTACTATCATTCCTAATGTTACTGGCTAGTCTACCTTCATATTTGATCCTCTCTTTCCTTATTTCTCTCTTTGTTATCCTTTGTTTGTTTTTGTAGCCTTCCCAATCTTCTGACTTCCCACTACTCTTTGCCACATTATAGGCTTTCTCTTTTGCTTTGATGCATTCCCTAACTTCCTTTGTCAGCCATGGCTGCCTAATCCCCCCTCTGATAACCGTTCTTTTCTTTGGGATGAACCTCTGCACTGTGTCCTCAATTACTCCCTGAACTCCTGCCATTGCTGTTCTACTGTCTTTCCCACTGGGCTCTGCTCCCAGTCGATTTTCGTCAGTTCCTCCCTCATGCCCCTGCAGTTACTTTTATTTAACTGTAACACCTTTACATCTGATTCTATCTTCTTTCTTTCAAATTGGAGATTGAATTCGACCATATTTTCATCACTGCCTCCTAAGTGCTCCCTTACTTTAAGATCTTTAATCAAGTCTGGCTCATTACATAACACTAAGTACAGAATGGCCTGTTCCCTCGTGGGCTCCATCACAAGCTGTTCCAAAAAGCCCTCCTGTAAACATTCAATTAATTCCCTTTCCTTGGGTCCACTGGCAGCATTATTTACCCAGTCCACCTGCATATTGAAGTCCCACATGATCACTGTGACCTTGCCTTTCTGACATGCACTTTCTATTTCGTGGTGCATTTGGTGCCCCTGGTCCTGATCACTGTTACGAGGCCTGTATATAACTCCCATTATGGTTTTTTTGCCTTTGTGGTTCCTCAACTCTACGCACACGGACTCCACATCATCTGACCCTATGTCATTTCGTGCTATTGATTTAATTTCATTCCTAATTAACAAGGCAACCCCGCAGCAGTTTGCAGCAGTTAACGGTCAGACATCTGCGGAAAATATGCAACTTATTGGCTTATTCCCTGACATCGGGACACCGTGGTCTATGGGGCTGCAACTGACCGCACAATCGCCCACCGTGTCGACAAAAGTTATTTGAAATAAAAACGGTGTCTGCCGTCTTCCTGGCCACAGTGAAGGGGTCAAAAATACCAAGCAGTGAAGGGAAAGAAACGATGCGGCAATGTGCAATTGTGATGGACAATTTCAGCTTTTCATAAGAACATTGCTTACTCAGACAAAAAAAAAATAGTTTAAGGCAAGGCTCGAAAATTATCGAAGTTTTAGAACTGACATGCAGACAGTTTGTCCGGCAAGAGAAAAATACTGCCATATTTTTTTTTACAGAACACCACAGATCATATGATGTAAACGTAGAATTACAAATTTCAATGCGCAACAAATGATATCCCTTGATATATCTTACAACAAAACGGATAAATTAGCACCTCAATGCAATCACGTAGAAATAGTTCAACTTCAAAAATTATGCGTAACCGAATTTAAAAAATTCAAGAACATATGTATAAAAAAGTAGTGAAAATCGAATGCTTGAAATTTAAAAAAAAACATTGACATGTTCTATTCTGTAAAATGTAGGCTTCACTCTCATGAATGGAAAACCTCGCTTCGCCAAATTGGATAAGAATCGCGAGAGAGAGATACTTCCGTATTTCGGAAGACGCTGGAGAACAATGCTGTCAAAACCGATGAGTTATATGTCAATGAAAAGGAGGTCAGCATTAATTGTTTAATACATTCGTTTCCAGAATGAGATCATAGTCAACTAATCCCGCATGCATTGAGCAACTGTAGTTACGGTTGAGCAAATGGTGCATTAGCATTCTTAAACTTAGCAAGTTTGAAATGCAGCTCTATCACCTGTGGTGTTTGGGAAGCAGTTCCAGGTTTTTTGACCAAGTGACATTGAAGGAGGTTCGATTTTTGATTGCAATTAAATGTGATAAATGAATAAAATAGAACATCGACCTGTTGCGAAATATCTGCCCTCCTTGTCCGTTTAGATTGCAGCGGTACTGGGATGAAAGACACTGGCGAAGTAGCCTTGGTGCATCCCACTGATTGCGCATCCCTGATTGTTGTGCATGTCACTGATTGCAGTGCATGTCGCTGATTGTACACATTGCTACCATTCCTCCCTGGTGACGTAGGGTTAATTCTCGTGCGAACACGTACAAAGCAAGCGATGTGCTTGTTCTGGAAGGTAGAATGTTATTTCAGCATTGTCGAAGCTACACATATGTCACGTTTCTGTTCCGCGATTGATCATTTCATTTCTCCTTTTACTAAATAATTGACAGTCGCAACTGAGTAGAATTTGCTGCGATTCTCTTCATTTTCGACACTCTGATCAAAGGTGAAATTACGCATCGGAAATTTAGAGATAGATTTCATCCTGGCAAAGTTTTTAATCCTCATCCATCACGTCAATAATTTCAATTAATCAAGTCAGAGAAAGATTTTACTCACATTGATCCGCAATGAAAGGCAACCAGACAAGACCATTTCAGGGGGTGACTTCTGCTCCGTGACTTGGTTGCTAATATGTTGCCTGTACGCTGTTCAAAGTTGCCAACTGACACATTATGATATATGACATACATAACCCGGAACAGTTATTAATCATGCTTACAGAAACCACTTTATCATAAATGCGTTCGTAACCTAAGCCTACAAGAGTGTGAGTCAACGATTTGATTTTAGATTAGGTAAGGAGTTTGCAGGCGTTCAAGTTTATGGCTATTCTCCGGCTTTGACAAACATAGGGATATATCTAAATATTTTCGATGACCTGTTACCGTCTAGAACCATTCAGATATAAGCAATGAAATTAATGAGAAGATTTCTCTGCTGACCCGTCTGAGAGTTATCGCACAATAAACCCCAGCCTCAAAGGAAATTACGTACTTTTTTATTGAACATAATAAGATAAGAAGCGAAAAATTATTAGCAGGAGTATGCCATCGGGCCCATCGAGCCTGCTCCGCTATTCAATGAGACCGTGGCTGATAGTTTCTGTACTCAGCTGCACTTTCCCGCCCTAACACCATAACCCTTTATTCCTTTATTCTTCAAAAAGCTATCTATCTTTATCTTGAAAACATGTCATGAAAGAGCCACAACTGCTTCACTTGGGAAGGGAATTCCATAGATTCACAACCGTTGGCCTAAGAAGTTCCTCCACACCTCTGTCCTGCATCTACTTCCCTTTATTTTGAGGCTATATCCCCTAGTTCCGCTGTCACCCGCCAATGGAACCAACCTGCCCGCATCTACCCTATCTACTTCCTTCATAATTTCTATAAAATCACCTCCTCACCCTCCGCATCCTTCTAAATTCCAACGAGTAAAGTCCAAGTCAACTCGAACATTCCTCGCAATCCAACCGTCTCAACTCTGGGATTAAACTGCTGAATCTCCTCTGCACATCCTCCAGCGACAGTACGTCCTTTCTCAGGTAAGGAGACCAAAACTGAACACAACACTCCAGGAGTGGCCTCACTAACACCTTATAGAGTTGCAGCATAACCTCCAACCCACTAGCACTGGAGTAATGAACGCCATCCGCATTCATAATCACCTGGTACACTTGAAAACCAACTTTGTGCGTCTGATGCACGAGGGCACCCAGCTCCCTACGCACAGCAGCATGTTTTAATATTTTATCATTTAAATAATAATCTTTTTGCTATTATTTCTACCAAATTGGATAACCTCACATTTGTCAACATTGTATTCCATCCGCGAGACCCTAGCCCATTCACTTAAACTATCCAAATCCCTGTGCAGACTTCCAACATCCCCTGAAACATTTGCTTTGGCACTCATCTTCCTGTCGTCTGCAAACACCCATTATTCCCCAATCTTTGTTTTCTATAAATTAACGAATCTTCTATCCATGCTACTACTTTACGCTTTGCACGTTATTTTATGCAGCAACCATTTGTGTGGCACTTCGTCAAAAGCTTCCTGGGAATCAGATGTACCACATCCAGTGGCTCCCCGTGGCATACCGCAGTGGTAATGTCCTCAAGAATTCCACTAAATTAGTTAGGCACGACCTGCCCTTTATGAACAAATGGTACGTCTGTCCAATGAGACAATTTGTATCCAGATGCCTCGCTATTTCTTCCTCGATGATAGATTCCAGCAGGTTCCCTACTACCGAAGTTTAGCTAGCTGGCCTCTCAATAGCAGCTTTCTGTCTACCTTCTTTGTTACTCAGTGGTGTCACGTTTGCTAATTTCCAATCCGCTGGGACCACCCCAGCGTCTCGTGAATTCTGATGAATTATCATGAGTGCATTTGCAATTTCGCTCTCCATCTCTTTTAGTACCATGGGATTCATTCAATCAGGGCCAGTAGACTAGTCTACCTTTAGTCCGATTAGCTTGCCCATCACTACCTCTTAGTGATAACAATCGTCTCAAGGTCCTCAACTGTCATCGACTCAATTCCATCAGTCACTGGCATGTCACTTGTATCTTCTACTGTGAAGATCGACCCAAAAAACCTGTTCAGTTACTCAGCCATTTCTTCACCTCACATTATTAAATCTCCCTTCTCATTCTCGAAAGAACCAATACATACCTTCGCCACACTTTTTGTTTTATATATTTGTGTAAACTTTTACTATCTGTTTTTATATTCTGAGCAACGTTACCCTCATAATCTATCTTACTCTTCTTTATTGCTTTTTATATTCTGTATGTTGCCCCCTAAAGATTTCCCAATCCTCTACTGTCCTACTAATCTTTGCCATAGCGTATGTTTTTTCCTTCAATTTGAGAGTCTCCCTTATTTCCTTAGATATCCACGGTCGATTTTCACTCTTTGTACCCTCCTTCTTTTTTGTTGGTATAATCATTTGTTGAGAACTGTGAAAATTCGCGTGGCAGTTTCTGTACTGTTCCTAAACAGTGTCACCAGAAAATCTTTGCTCCTCGTCTACCGTAGCCATCATTTTTCTCCTCCCATTGTAATCTCCTTTGTCAAAGCACAACACACAAGTGTTTGATTTTACCTTCTCACCATCCATCTGTATTTGAAATTCGACCATATTGTGATCGCTCCTTCCGAGAGGATCCCGAAGTAAGAAATCATTAATCACTACTTTCTCATTACTCAGGACTAGATCTTGGATCTCGTGTTCCCTCGTGAGTTCCATTACACAATGTTCGAGGAAACTATGGCGGATACATTCCATATACTCATCCTCAAGTCTGTCTTGACTGAACTGGGTAAACCAATCGACACGTCGATTAAAATCCCCCATGATAACTGCTGTAACATTTCTACATGCATCAGTTATTTCTTTGTTTATTGCCCGCCACACCGTAAAGTTACTATTTGCTGGCCTATAGGCTACTCCTATCAGTGACATTTCCGGCTTACTATCCCTGATTTCCACCCAAATGGATTCAATTTTATCCTTAAAGACACCGATGTCATCCCTCACTCCTGCCCGGATGTCATCCTAAAACAACAGAGCTCCACCAACTCCCTGACCATCTACTCTGTCCTTCCGTATAGGTTGACACCCTTGAATATTTAACTGCATGTCGTGGCCACTCTTTAGCCGTGTTTCAGTAATGGCCACTAAATCACAGTCATTCACGATGATTTGCTCCATCAACACATTGGCCATATTCCGAATACTACGATAAATCCCGTAATGGAACATTACGTTGGCTTTTCCCTCCGTTTTGACTCTTAATACCTCGATCAGTAACGTTTACAATGCTGATTTCTGTATTCGAACACAATAAAACTTCCGATTGTTCTGAGATTAATTCAGACCTCTCTTCCAGTCTATTAATCGAAACGTTATTTCCTTTAGTCCACGCGTCCATATCATGAACATAGAACATAGAAAATACAGCACAGAACAGGCCCTTCGGCCCACGATGTTGTGCCGAACCTTTGTCCTCGATTAATCATAGATTATCATTGAATTTACAGTGCAGAAGGAGGCCATTCGGCCCCCTGAGTCTGCACCGGCTCTTGGAAAAGCACCCCACCCAAACCCAACACCTCCACCCAACACCAAGGGCAATTTTGGACACGAAGGGCAATTTATCATGGCCAATCCACCTACCCTGCACATCTTTGGACTGTGGGAGGAAACCGGAGCAACCGGAGGAAACACGCGCAGACACGGGGAGGACGTGCAGACTCCGCACAGACAGTGACCCAAGCCGGAATCGAACCTGGGACCCTGGAGCTGTGAAGCAATTGTGCGATCCACAATGCTTCCGGCCTGCCCTTAAGAACAAATAAATCGACACCATATCATTTTACCGTAATCCATGTACCTATCCAAAGCTGCTTGAAGGTCCCTAATGTTTCCGATTCAACTACTTCCACAGGCAGTGCATTCCATGCCCCCACTACTCTCTGGGTAAAAAACCTACCTCTGATATCCCTCCTATATCTTCCACCTTTCAACTTAAATTTATGTTCCCTTGTAATGGTTTGTTCCACCCGGGGAAAAAGTCTCTGACTGTCTACTCTATCTATTCCCCTGACCAAGTCTATCAAGTCGCCCCTCATCCTTCTCCGTTCCAATGAGAAAAGGCCTAGCATCCTCAACCTTTCCTCGTCAGACCTACTCTCCGTTCCAGGTAACATCCTGGTAAATCTTCTTTGCACCTTTTCAAAGCTTCCACATCCTTCCTAAAATGAGGCGATCAGAATTGTACACAGTTCTCCAAATGTGGCCTTACCAAAGTTTTGTACAGCTGCATCATCACCTCACAGCTCTTAAATTCAATCCCATTGTTAATGAACGCGAGCACACCATAGGCCTTCTTCACAGCTCTATCCACTTGAGTGGCAACTTTCAAAGATGTAGGAACATAGACCCCAAAATGTCTCTGCTCCTCCACATTGCCAAGAACTCTACCGTTAACTCTGTATTCCGCATTCATAATTGTCCTTCCAAAGTGGACAACCTCACACTTTTCAGGGTTAAACTCCATCTGCCACTTCTCAGCCCAGCTCTGCATCCTATCTATGTCTCTTTGCAGCCGACAACAGCCCTCCTTACTATCCACAACTCCACCAATCTTCCTATCGTCTGCAAATTTACTGACCCATCCTTCAACTCCCTCATCCAAGTCATTAATGAAAATCGCAAACAGCAGAGGACCCAGAACTGATCCCTGCGGTACGCGACTGGTAACTGGGAAAAAGGCTGAATATTTGCCATCCACCACCACTCTCTGACTTCTATCGGTTAGCCAGTTCGTTATCCAACTGGCCTTGAATTCCAATGAGTTCCCTTTTCTACATAGCCACGTGAAAGCCTCAGCGTCGCAGAGAGATGTTGGGTGAAAAATAGGATGCTGGATGCTTTTAATTTATGAAACATACAAAATTGATCTTCCAAATCCTGACACCGTCACAAGAAAGAAGCGTGACCACAGAATGGCGAGAAGCTTTGTATCTGCTGGATGTGAAAAGTCACATTCAATCATCAGTGGGTGGGATAGATTTCGAATTTTCAGGCAATTGCTTTTGTTGAAAACCTTTTCTACAATATCTTTATTATAAATTTGAAGTAACGAATCATTTTTTTCCTATTAAGGGAAAATGTAACATGGCTAATTCACATACCCTGCACAAATTCTTCTATTGTGGGGTGTAATCCACGCATACATGGGAATAATGTGCAGACTCCACACCGACACTGACCCAGTGCCGGAATCGAACCCGGTTCCTCGGTGAAGTGAAGCAGCTGCGCGAATCATTGGGGCACCGACCTTTTTATAGCATTAATTATGTTTATTGTTATTCTGTCTGAAAGAACTTAAAAAAGACAAAGGATAAACAGGACTGTTTTTCTGACAATGTCCACATTTAAACTACGACTGAAGTGCACTGTCACCATATTACCAGCAGATACGAAAATGAGGCCTGCAATCAAAAATTAGATAATGCACTCGCTAAATACTCGAGCAACAATACGGCAATTGCGTTATCTGTTGAATGTCTGTTTGGAGTTTGTACTTCGTCCCTGTGTCTGCGTGGGTTTCCTCCGGATACTCCGGTTTCCTCCCGCAGTACAAAGATGTACAGACTAAGTGTAGTGGGCATGGTAAAGTGACCCTTCATGTCGAAAAGGTTACGTTTGGTTGTTGGGTTACCGCTACAGGGTGGAGGTGTGAGACTACGTAGGGTATTCTTTCCTCGTTCGGTGCAGACTCAATGGCCGGAGGGCCTTCTTCTGGACTGTAGGGATTCTATTGTTCTAAGCTATGAACGACAGCGATTTTCCAACATTTAGTGAAGTGAATATTTTGCAAAAGTATTCATATTGATAAAGTGCATTCAACATGATAACACCGTGAACCTAATTCAAAACATGTGTCAGTTTCGTCTGTTAAACGGAGCTTTTAATTTTAATATTGCAGAACGCTACGAGCAGTCCCTGATCAGCGGCTTAAATTATGTTGCAAAAAGGAAAGAGAAAATCATCAAATTAGCAAGGGAGTGTTCGCCAAAATCATATACTGTTCTATAATCTTCAGTCCATCCATCGCGCGTGAATTGTGATGGAAAGTGCACAACGCAATTAAAGAGGATTCTGCATACACATCCTCATTCCCATCGATTCAGGAGACCAGCATCGCCAGGCAAATGACAAAGCCGATGTAATCCAAATAATCTGTAACCAGAAAGGTGGACGTGATGATCCGCTCAGCCTTCTCCAGTGGTAGCCAGCATTTCAGCTGCCAGTGAAGCCTTGATAATTGCCTGCAGTGCATGCTGCTGACTGTATACTTTGCTACCACTCGTCCATGATGACGCTGGAAATGATTGAGCGTGCGAATCCGCAGGACTCAAGTGCTATGTTTGTTCTGGACGGTGTAAAGGTTATTCAGTATTGTTAAAACTACACACATTTCACATTTCAGTTCCATGAATGATCACTTCAATTATTCTGTCACGATAAAATTAGCTGTCGCAACTCAGCAGAGTTGCCAGAGATTCTCTTCATTTTCAATATTCTGTTCAAAGGGGAATTACGCATCGTAATCCTATCGCTGGGTGTCATCCTCGCAATTTATTTAATCCTCATCCATCACGTCAACAATTTCATTTTTGAAAACCTCTGAAAGAATTTTACTCAATGCATCCGAATCAACGTCAACAAGAAATAACTTTTCAAGTGGACATTTCTAGTCGATGAATTAGTTGCTGACAGGGTGTTATTTGCATGTTTCAATCTGCCGCTGACAAATTATGATTTACGGCTTACTTGTCCAGAACAAGTATTAATCATACTGACAAGAAACAAATATTGATCATACCTGCGTTCGTAACCTATGCATCGAAGAGTGTGACGCAAAGATTTGTTTTTTTTAAATTTGGTAACAAATCTATTGCGTTCAGGTTGATGGCTATTGCCTGACTCTGGCATCCACAGTGATATGTCCAACCATGTTTGATTACCTGTTGCCTCAAGCACTATTTAGATACAAGCAACACAACATAATAGCTGAATGCTCCGCTCACAAGACTGGGTCTTACAGTGTGGCATCTCTCAGACTTGTGAGCGGAGCATTCAGTTCAAACTTGCATTTTTTACTTTTGCGCTTATGATTTATCTGCCTCGAATACAAATCATTTTTGTTTATTCTGTGATTAATTCAGACCTCGCTTACATCTATTAATACAAGTGTTATTTCATTTAGTTCACAAGTCCACGTGGACAGCACGGTAGCATAGTGGTTGGTACTGTGGCTTTACAAGGCCAGGGTCCCTGGTTGAACTCTTCGTTGGGTTACTGTCTGTGCGGAGTCTGCACGTTCACCCCGTGTCTGCGTGGGTTTCCTCCATGTGCGCCGGTTTCCTCCCACTCGTCCAGAAAGACGTGCTGTGAGGTAATTTGTACATTCTGAATTCTACCTCTGTGTACCCGAACAGGCGCTGGAATGTTGCGACGATCGGCTTTTCACAGTAACTTCATTGCAGTGTTTATGTAAGCCTTCATCTGCCAATAAAGATTATTATCAGTATTATTTCGTTCGTTTATTTTGTAAATAGCCAGATAAAAGTCTCTGTGACGCAGATTAAGTACTGAGGCAATGAGGTTGCGCGATGTCTCTTTATTTGCGAAGCGTACAAAATGAGAAATGGATCTGCCAATACTGATACAATTACAAGAAAGAAGCGTGAGCAGAGAATGGTACGAAGCTTTGTATCTGCTTGATATGATATGCCAGACATGAAATGCCGCATTTACTAATCAGCAGTGGGTTTCATTTCGAATTGGCAAGTAATTGGTTTCGTGAATGACATTTTGGAGAATTAATAGTGTTCAATTATTTCCTACCTAACAGAACTTAAAAAGGCAAATGATGGTAAGAGATGTTTTTCTTATGATGTGCGCAATTTACACGATGGCTTAAATTTATTAAATCTGCTGGTTTGTTGATTTTATTTTTTATTAAGGACACCCAGATTCGTTACTCATTCAGGTTTGGCTTCAAACCGATCCCTTAATGGCGCTGGTACTCACGGAGGAGCTTGTATTAGTGTTTGCGCACTATCCTTTATTTGACTTCGGCAATTAAATGCCAAGACACCAGCTCCTTGAAAAAGCTCAGAAAAAAACTATTGAATCCACCGGTCTACTCTGCGCAATAAAAGCATAATCAGTACTAATGTAGTCGCTTGACAAATTGTAGTCATTAACAAGCTTCCACACCTTCCACAATCTGTGGCTACAATTGAATATTACACTTGATGGATTCTGTCTTTATCTGTAAGTGCTTATTTTTACAGTGCTTGCATAAAATAGTGGCGCCTTGCAATCGCGTAATTGGCCACTGCTGTTGAAACACGTTTTTGTTTTAGGCGCGTCACGACATCTACGGTGTTGGCTTCGTTGCCGATTTTCGCACTTCAACCTCCCACGTTTAACGCGTTGTATTTATCTACAGCTAGCACGTTGGCATGACAATGGTTTTTGCGCCTTTCAGCCAGAGCTCATTGTCCCTCAGAAAACGCCCACGCACTTTATCTTTTAGTTATGCCAAATACGATTTGTTCCTGATCATTGATGATTTTTAAGTTGCAAAATTATCAGTCAGCGCCTTGAATTTTAGCCGAGTCAAATGCTGTCAAACGACTCCTCTGTCTGCTGTGTGCCTATTCTGAAAATATACCATTCAAAAGTTATGTTCTTCTTCATGGTACAATGCTCATCGAACATTTTAACGATGACATCAAAGTTCTCACAGTCTGCCTCTCGATAAAATACCAAAGTGTTAAAGATTTCGGTCGCTTGTCGACGTGCTACAGTGAGCAGCAACGCTATTTTGCGCTCATCAGGCTGTGGCTGTAAAGTTAGAGTCGCTATGTACATGATAAACTGCTGCTTAGACGCGTGCCTTTTTGCACATACGTTCCGAGGCGTATGAAGATTTTGTAGTGCTTTCAAGCTATCCATATTTTTATTCGGTGACCAGTTGCACGTTGAGATATGATCTGTAGATGCTCTTAGTCGATGAATTTCGTTTCGTTTTGGGAGTACCGTATCCTAAGTTCTTCACTTCAGATCTTAAACTCGTACATCACCACTTCTGGTACCATGTTACGTTCTAGTGCGTTGCAATGATTGAGTCAGTGCACCAAAGATCGTCCAGCTCGTGACTAGTTCAGGTAAATTAGTTTATAATAACCCGGACAGAAAACAACACTAATACAGCTAATTAATTGGAAACTGATAACAACAAGAGTACGAGGGCAAATACAAAACACGACTATCCACGACGACTTCTCACTCCGAATTGCAACGTAGCAGTGTCAGATGGCTGAGGCCTACTTCCACCTGCTGGTTGTAGGTCTAACATATCAACATACAGAATTGATTATTCATATCAGAATAGAAGGTACTGTTAAGGAAACTTCGTGACTTGCCGCAGTGCTTCTCTTGGAAGGTGCATGGCGATGCCCCCGTCGGTCGGTGGTGGAAGATTTGGATATTTATGTACGACCATATCTAAAACATTCTCAAAATTCTACATCAATCAAAATTAGTTGATGGACGCAGTGCCTTGCTCTTGAAATGCAGTGCAGAGAAAATACTTCCAGAAATTAGTCTGACACCGATTTTTTTGTTGTATTATCTAATTATTAGCACAGTCGAGAGAGGTGGCATGGTAGCACAGTGGTTAGCTCTGTTGCCTCCCAGCTCCATGGTCCTGCGTTAAATTCCACCCTTGGTGACTGACTGTGTGCAGTTTACACTTTTCCTGTCGGTGCTCCGTTTTCCTCCCCTCGTCCACAGATTTTTTTCAAAAAATGTATTTGTTAACCAGATCTTGGTTGGAAATTAGAGGGATGGCAGGTAAGGGAGTGCAATGTTCCTCCTGCAGGATGTTTGAGGTGAGGGATGCCGTTAGTGTCCCTGCTGATTTTACCTTCAGGAAGTGCAGCCATCTCCAGCTCCTCCAAGATCGAGTTAGGGAACTGGAGCTGGAGTTCGATGAACTTCGGATCATTCGGGAGGCATAGATAACAGCTTCAGGGAATTAGTTACACCAAAGATTGGAGATAGATGGGTAACTGTAAGAGGGACTTGTAAGAAGCAGTCAGTGCATGGATCCCCTGCGGTCGTCCCCCTGAATAACAAGTATACCGCTTTGGATACTTGTGGGGGGGACGGGTCTTACCAGGGGTAAGCCATGGAGTACAGGCCTCTGGCACGGAGTCTGTCCCTGTTGCTCAGAAGGGAAGGGGGGAGAGGAGCAGAGCATTAGTAATTGGGGACTCGATAGTCAGGGGCACAGATAGGAGATTTTGTGGGAGCGAGAGAGACTCACGTTTGGTATGTTGCCTCCCAGGTGCAAGGGTACGTGATGTCTCGGATCGTGTTTTCCGGGTCCTTAAGGGGGAGGGGGAGCAGCCCAAAGTCGTGGTCCACATTGGCACTAACGACATAGGTAGGAAAGGGTCAAGGATGTCGGGCAGGCTTTCAGGGAGCTAGGATGGAAGCTCAGAACGAGAACAAACAGAGTTGTTATCTCTGGGTTGTTGCCCGTGCCACGTGAAAAGGAGATAAGGAATAGGGAGAGAGAGCAATTAAACACGTGGCTACAGGGATGGTGCAGGCGTGAGGGATTCAGATTTCTGGACAACTGGGGCTCTTTCTGGGGAAGGTGGGACCTCTACAGACAGTATGGTCTACATCTGAACCTGAGGGGCACAAATATCCTGGGGGGGGGGGGGGGCGGGGGGAGATTTGTTAGTGCTCTTTGGGGGGGGGGGGTTAAGCTAATGCAGCACGGGCATGGGAACCTGGATTGTAGTTTTAGTGTACGGGAGAATGAGAGTATAGAGGTCAGGAGCCCAGATTTGACTTCGCAGGAGGTGGCCAGTGTTCAGGTAGGTGGTTTGAAGTGTGTCTACTTCAATGCCAGGAGTATACGAAATAAGGTAGGGGAACTGGCAGCATGGGTTGGTACCTGGGACTTCGATGTTGTGGCCATTTCAGAGACATGGATAGAGCAGGGACAGGAATGGATGTTGCAGGTTCCGGGGTTTAGGTGTTTTAGTAAGCTCAGAGAAGGAGGCAAAAGAGGGGAAGTGTGGCGCTGCTAGTCAAGAACAGTATTACGGTGGCGGAGAGGATGCTCGATGGAGACTCGTCTTCCGAGGTAGTATGGGCTGAGGTTAGAAACAGGAAAGGCGAGGTCACCCTGTTGGGAGTTTTCTTTAGGCCCCCAAATAGTTCTAGGGATGTAGAGGAAAGGATGGCGAAGATGATTCTGGAGAAGAGCGAAAGTAACAGGGTAGTTATTATGGGAGACTTTAGCTTTCCAAATATTGACTGGAAAATATATAGTTCGAGTACATTAGATGGGTCGTTTTTTGTACAATGTGTGCAGGAGGGTTTCCTGACACAATATGTTGACATGCCAACAAGAGGCGAGGCCACTTTTGATTTGGTTTTGGGTAGTGAACCAGGCCAGGTGTTAGATTTGGAGGTAGGAGAGCACTTTGGGGACAGTGACCACAATTCGGTGACGTTTACGTTAGTGATGGAAAGGGATAAGTATACACCGCAGGGCAAGAGTTATAGCTGTGGGAAGGGCAATTATGATGCCATTAGACATGCGTTGGGCGGGGGGGGGGGGGGGGAGTGAGGGGGTTGGTTGGAGAAGTAGGCTGCAAGTGTTGGGAACACTGGATAAGTGGAGCTTGTTCAAGGAACAGCTACTGCGTGTTCTTGATAAGTACGTACCGGTCAGGCACGGTGGAAGGCGTCGAGCGAAGGAACCGTGGTTTACCAAAGAAGTGGAATCTCTTGTTAAGAGGAAGAAGGAGGCCTATGTGAAGATGAGGTGTGAAGTTTCAGTTGGGGCGATTGATCGTTAAAAGGTAGCGAGGAAGGGTTTAAAGAGAGAGCTAAGGCGAGCAAGGAGGGGACATGAGAAGTATTTGGCAGGTAGGATCAAGAAAAATCCAAACGCGTTCTGTAGGTATGTCAGGAATAAAAGAATGACTAGGGTAAGCGTCGGGCCAGTCAAGGACAGGGATGGGAAGTTGTGTGTGGAGTCTGAAGAGATAGGCGAGATACTAAATGAATATTTTTCGTCAGTATTCTCTCAGGAAAAAGATAATATTGTGGAGGAGGATGCTGAGACCCAGGCTATTAGAATAGATGGCATTGAGGTACGGAGGGAAGAGGTGTTGGCAATTCTGGACAGGCTGAAAATAGATAAGTCCCCGGGGCCTGATGGGATTTATCCTAGGATTCTCTGGGAAGCCAGGGAAGAGATTGCTGGGCCTTTGGCTTTGATTTGTATGTCATCATTGGCTACAGGAATAGTGCCAGAGGACTGGAGGATAGCAAATGTGGTCCCTTTGTCCAAGAAGGGGAGTAAAGACAACCCCGGCAACTATAAACTGGTGAGACTCACGTCTGTTGTGGTTAAAGTCTTGGAGGGGATTATAAGAGACAAGATTTATAATCACCTCGATAGGAATAATACGATCAGGGATAGTTAGCATTGCTTTGTGATGTGTAGGTCATGCCTCACAAACCTTATCGAGTTCTTTGAGAAGGTGACTGAACAAGTAGACGAGGGTAGAGCAGTTGATGTGGTGGATATGGATTTCAGTAAAGCGTTTGATAAGGTTCCCCACGGCAGGCTATTGCATAAAATACGGAGGCTGGGGATTGAGGGCGATTTCGAGATATGGATCAGAAATTGGCTAGCTGAAAGTGGTTGATGGGAAATGTTCAGAATGGAGTTCAGTTACAAGTGACGTACCACAAGGATCTGTTCTGGGGCCGTTGCTGTTTGTCATTTTTATAAATGACCTAGAGGAGGGCGCAGAAGGGTGGGTGAGTAAATTTGCAGACGACACTAAAGTCGGTGGTGTTGTCGACAGTGCGGAAGGATGTAGCAGGTTACAGAGCGACATAGATAAGCTGCAGAGCTGGACTGAGAGGTGGCAAATTGAGTTTAATGTAGAGAAGTGTGAGGTGATTCACTTTGGAAGGAATAAAAGGAATGCGGAATATTTGGCGAATGGTAAAGTTCTTATAAGTGTGGATGAGCAGAGGGATCTAGGTATCCATGTACATAGATCCCTGAAAGTTGCCACCCAGGTTGATAGGGCTGTGAAGAAGGCCTATGGAGTGTTGGCCTTTATTGGTAGAGGGATTGAGTTCCGGAGTCATGAGGTCATGTTGCATCTGTACAAAACTCTGGTACGGCCGCATTTGGAGTATTGCGTACAGTTCTGCTCACCTCCTTATAGGAAGGACGTGGAAGCATTAGGAGCGGGTGCAGAGGAGATTTACCAGGACGTTGCCTGGTATGGAGGGAAAATCTCATGAGGAAAGGCTGATGGACTTGAGGTTGTTTTCGTTAGAGAGAAGAAGGTTAAGAGGAGACTTAATAGAGGCATACAAAATGATCATGGGGTTAGATAGGGTTGACAGTGAGAGCCTTCTCCCGCGGTTGGAAATGGCTAGCACGAGGGGACATAGCCTTAAACTGAGGGGTAATAGATATAGGACAGAGGTCAGAGGTAGGTCCTTTACGCAAAGAGTGGTGAGGCCGTGGAATGCCCTACCTGCAACAGTAGTGAACTCGCCAAAATTGAGGGCATTTAAAAGTTTATTGGATAAGCATATGGATGATAATGGCATAGTGTAGGTTAAATGGCTTTTGTTTAGGTGCAACATCGTGGGCCGAAGGGCCTGCACTGCGCTGTATCGTTCTATGCTCTATGTGCACGTTAGTTTGATTGGCCATTAGAATTTGCCCCTCGGTGTTCAGAACGGCAACTTAGGTGTGGTTACGGAGATAAGGATATAGGGTGGTTGCCTGGCGCTATGTACGGTACCCTTCCAGAGTGTCAATGCAGATTCGATGGGCCGAATGCTCTCCTGAACTGCAGTGGTTCTCTGACTCGAACGCCATTATATCATGTGGGGATATTTTGTTCAAACGTGCGGACGTATTTCTTTAGCTGTGCACGGATTTGTTGAGACAATCAGTGTGTCCAGATTGTTTTCATTTTGAAAGGAATTACTTAAATTCGTCAGAAGCAGTCCAGAAACGGTTTACCAGAGTAAGAAAATATATGGGCGAATAATCACATTCGGAAAGTTTTGAGAGGTTATGCCTGTCAACAGTGCTGTTTGCTAGACGAAGAGGGAATTTTTTTTTGCATACCAGTAATTGTAAGAGCAGAATTGATGGACTCGGTGTGATGATGATTCTTCTACCTGTCCGAACTAAGAGGTTACTGTTTGAAAATAGTGAGTCCTTCGTTCAAGGGAAAGACCAAACGTTGTTCTCTCCATCTCAGTGGGTTTCTGGTACTCTTGCGAAAAAGAAGCGGAAAACAGTTCGTTGATTTCTTTTTGTAATGCTGAGCTGGGACGATTCTTCATTCTCAAGGGGGTGAAAGGTTTTTTGCAGTAGACATAAATCCGGAATACATATCTTTCAGCAACTCAGTGTTTACATTTCTCTTTTATGATCACATCAGGATTAGTCTGACACAGTACTGCTTAAATGCACAAAAAAATAACAAATCAAATGGATGAAGAATTAGCTTCTGGAGCATGATTCATGAAGCTCTGGGATGTGTTATCGTATGAATACACACTCCGCTCATGAGATTGATTGATTGCAAATATAAAACAGGTTACCTATGATCCCATTATTCATGGAATAACACAAATAATTTCATATATGCAGCTCCTTTCAATTGACTAACGTGCTTCACAGCAAAGTTAGCAGACAAATTAGTATATCATATGGCGGCACCGTGGCACAGGGTAGCAATTCTGACTCACAGCTCGAGGGATCCGAGTTCAATTCCAGTCTCGGGACCTGTCTATGTGGAGCTTGTACTTTCACCTAGTGTCTGCTTGGTTTGCTCTCGGTGCTCCGTTTAGTCCCACAGCCCAAATATGTGCACGTTTGATGGATTGGGCATGCTAAATTACAACTTATTGTCCACCTGAGTGGTTTGCTGGTGTTACTGCGTTGCGGGACTGGGGTGGAACTGTTATTTAAAAGGGCAGGTGCAGAATTGAGTGGTCTTCCTTCTGTCCTGCAAATGTAATGAATCCATTCATATTGGGAACACGAGCGGGAAGCACCGTTGGAAAGTAAACGTAGCACATAAAGTGCAATGTTAATAATCGACATAGGAGTCTTTTGAACATAATTCCAAATCCAAGCCCCTGTGCTTTATAAAGCCCTGAAGACAATACATGAGCAACTGAGCGCTGAACGTCAAACCGAAAAAAGAAAAAATGTTGGCAGAGCAAATACATCGGTTGTCATTTTTATTGCTTCACCAGAATCATCAATGGATTGTTCGTGTAACAATTATCCATAATACTGAATACGCGTCGATTGTGGGGTGGTTAGTTTCGCCATGGAGTGAAACCGTTAATTCACATATGTTAGCCTATAGGCTGTTCGGAATTGCGTTTTACGACGTACACATGACCAGGCATTATCTGCAAGTGTCTGTTGGATTATTTCGCTCATTACGCACTGCCAAACCAGCTCCTTTCTCTGGGGTGTTCCCTTTTGAGTTGTTTTCTATTGTGTATGTTGATATATTTGTAATATTAATGTACTTTCACTTTATTTTTTCCAATAGAAAATAAAAGGCTAGCGGAAGGTAAGTTAAGGAGAAGACTGTGATGCTTCTGGGTGCAGCATTTGGACTGTCGCATATCTTCAATTAGACGATTTTCCACAACTTGAACGAAATGCGCTTTGATAGCATATTTCATGAAGAGTATGTGCATTTTTCGGAGTAAACTGCTGTTCCCCAATTAACAAGCGTCAAATAGCTTCAAAATAAAAATATTATTTCTGTTGCTATTTGTAATAAATACCTTTGTTACATTATGCTCAGACTAAATCTTTGCGGCCAAAATAGTTCTCAACAAGGGAACATAAATGTAACATGTACAATAAATCTATAATCTGCACTTCTGGCACAGAACGTTGAGAATGGTGTTGGGAAACTGAATGAATCGCTGGAAACACGGCTCCATAGAAATCCCGTCTCAATGATGTAGGAGTACAGCACGTCACAATAAATGTTCCAGATGGAGCATTCACAAGAAGCTTCAAGCAGAAGCATACAATGATGATGTATATCGGACTCCACAGATGTCCACTGCTTCAGAATGTTAAATATTCAATTAATTTCATACAACCTGCATACATTTTGCAGGTTGTGCTTGACGAGGTGAATGGGTGGGACGCACAATCTTCTGCGTTCTCCTTCTGCTGTTTGCGCTTGTATTCTATCTCCGACGCTCGTAGTGATTTGTGCATTCAAGCATGCATTTTCTCCATTCTTGTGCATTCGAAGCGAAGTGGTCCCCACTTCCTTTTGGTGATGCTGAATTAATTTCGGGACACTTTTTGAGTGTCCTCATGCCAGTTTATCTGCCCTCCTATTGATCGCTTGTCACTGCGAATCTCGGTCAGGCAGACAACCTGTCCCCACCTCCCCTTCGCAGCTAGTCAAGTGTGGTAAATTCCGATTTTCGGTAGCGGCCATGGAGTAGGAGGCCGCACATCTGGTAGCTCCCGCTTGTGATAAGTCTTTTGGACGTTTTCTCCTGTTTGTTTCAGAACTTTATTGGATCAATCGGTGTAGTAGTGAGACAGTAAGGAGAAATCCCACACCAGTGCATAGAGCAGTGGACTAGAAGTGGCCGTGTAAGGACATACAGTCAAGCAAGGATGACTCGTGCAGTACAGCAAAACATGGCGGAGGTGCAGGATCTTGGCACAGTAGTCGACGGTGAAGTTAATTGAGGAGAGCTTCGCCAATCTCAAGAAATATACTCTGGACCCGATTATAGCATCGATTGATCGGGTGTAACACAGTCGAGAAACTCACGGACGGGCAATTCAGAATGTGGAGGAAAAGATTTCGAGCAAAAGGACCATTTATCCGCTTTGGAGGCCGAGCTGGGGCGGAGGAAGGACCACCAGGAAATATTGTCGGAAAGTTAGAGGACTTGGAGAACAGGTCCAGAAGACAGAAACTGAGGATCGCCGTCCTCCCTGAGGGCAGTGAGGGTTCGGACCGAGCGCATATGTGGTAAGTATGCTGGGAAGGTTGACGGGGGATGGGGGTTTATGCGACCCTAGGAAGTGGACAAAGCGCAGACAGCTCTTGCAAGGGAGCCACGAGTGAATGCACCGCAGAGGACGATGGTGGTGCGAATGCACCGGATCCTGGACAAGGAACAGATTTTGCAGTGGTCCAAGGAGGCACGGAGCTCCGTGTAGGAGAATTGTTAGTTGCGCTTCTATCAGGACCTGGGCACGGAACAGGCCAAAAGGAGAACACGTTTGAGGGCCTGGAACTTTATTTTGAATTACAGGACCAAGTTATGAACTTTATGACGGACAAAAGTAGAGCAGGGGATTAAGGTCACTGAACCATTGGGGACGGAATTGCAGTGGCGCGATGGTCAACATCACCTCTTTTTTTTTGAATATGTAGTGCTCTATTAACAAGGGGTTATTTTGCTATCTTGTTCCATTTTTTTGCTTTTCCTTCGTTGCTTTTGCCACTTCCTTTTTTCTTTGGTTTTCGTTGTGATAAGGTGTATGAGCAGCTGCTTAGGCATGTAAAGATAACTCTGTTAAGCAGCACGGTGACGCAGTGGTTAGCACTGCTGTCTTACGGCGCCAAGGTCCCACGTTCGAACCCAGCTGTGGGTCACTGTCCGTGTGGAGTTTGCACATTCTCCCCGTGTTTGCGTGGGTTTCACCCACACAATCCAAGGATGTGCAGGGTAGATGGATTGGCCATGGTAATTGACCCTTAATTGGATAAAATGAATTGGGGGCTCTCAGTTTATTTTTAAAATGGTAACTCTATTCCATTGAAAGTTAGATGGAGGGACCTTTTCTACTGTTGGTTTACTGGGGACTGTAATGCTTTTAATATGTAGGTTCAAACGGGGTTGGGGGGGGGGAGGGGGAGAGGAGAACTATGGGGAGCTTGGATGTCTGTTGCCATGAGGGGAGCTACCAGTCTGGCTAGGTTAATTAGCTCACAGAAGTGCAGTGGAACGGGAGCAGGTGATACGTTTGATATAGGCTGTTGCGTTTCTGGTGCTGTTACTGGGGGCGAGGCAAACTGCTCTGCTGACAGGGGATGAACTGTTGCTGGGGCACAAAGGGGAGGTCGAGGACGGTGGATGGCCGAGGGAGGGCCGGAGGAGGCGAGATGGGAGAACTAGTGGCTGGCCTAAGAAGGGTGATGGCTAATCGGCAGGGTGGTGATGACCCCCGACTAGGCTGATTACTTGGAACGTCAGAGGGCTAAATGGTCCGGTTAAGAGGGCTCACGGTTTTCGTGCATCTGACGGGATTGGAGGCGGACATGTCAATGTTACAAAAGAAACACCTAAAGGTTATAGGCCTGACCAGATTCAGGAATGGGTGGGTAGGCCAGGTACTTCAATCCGAGCTGACTTCTAAATCCAGTGGCTGTCACGATCCTGAGTAACAAACGGGTGCCCTTTGAGGCAGAGAGAATCGTGTCAGACGCGCGGGGGGCGGGGGGGAGGTGTGGGGGGGGGGGGGTGGGGGGGTGGGGGGGGTGGGGGGTGGGGGCTCGGGGAGGGCAGGGACATTATGGTTAGTGGGACGCTTATGGTTAGGTGATGCGGATGGTACTCCTGAATGTAGATGCACCAAACTCGGATGATGTGGAATTTTGAGGCGGCTATTAGGTAAGATCCCGGATCTAGAGTCACACAGTCTGATCATGGGGAGAGATTTCAGTAGTCAATTGATGCAGTTTAGGACTTTAGGACGTGGGACACGCTCCCGTTGTGACTAGCGGAGAGGGTACCGACCGGGAAAATGACGGTCCTACCCAGATTTCTATTTGTCATTAAGTGGCTCCTCATCTTTATGGCGAGGTCCTTTTTTAAACGCGTGAATAAGGGGATATCGGGCGTTATCGTGGCGGGTCACCCCCCCCCCCCCCACACCCCCCGCCCCCTAGAGAATAAGGTGCAGTTGGAGCGGAGTCGGGGTGCGGGGGTGGGGGTGGGGGGGGGGGGGAGGCTGTATTGACGCTGCCGAACACTTGTAGCTACTACCGGGTGGCTAATACAGCCATGATTAGGAAGTGGGTGGTGGCATGCGGGGGGGGGGGGGGTTGTCGGGGTGGGAGCATGTAGAGGCGGCATCGTGTCAGAACACAAGTTTGGGGTCGCAATAGTCACGTAATCTCTGCAGTTCTCGCTCGCCCTGTACTCCACAAGCCCGGTGGTAGTGGCGGCTGTGAGAGTCTGGGGGCAGTGGAGGTAGTCTCGGAGCGCACAGCAGCATCAGTCTGAGTTCGGATTTACCCCAAACATTGGTTTATGCTGGGAAGAATGGATGGAGGGTTTCGGAAATGGCATAGAGTAGGAATTGGGAGAATGGGAGATCTATTTATAGACGGGAGCTTCCCCAGCTTGAAAGATCTGCAGGAGAAAGGTGAGCTGCCATTTGCGAATGGGTTTGGATATCTGCAGGTACGGGATTTTCTGGGAAGGCATGTTCCGACTTTCCCGCTCCTGCCACCACGGGGGAGACAGGACAGGCTGGTTTCCAGAACATGGGTGGGAAAGGGGAAAGTGTCAGCTATCAACAAACAACTTATGGAGCCGGAGGAAACTCAGATAGTGGAACGAAAGGTTAAGTTGTAAAATAAGGTGCGGGATAGGTAGAGGCGGGTCTGCGGGCGGATACCTCAACCGGGGTTAACGCATCCTCATCATGTGCCAGGCTATGTCTGATAAAATTCAAGGTAGACCACCTGGCATACATGACAGTCGCCCGGATGAGCAAGTTCTTTGGGGTAGAGGACAGGTGAGCGAGGTTTGCGGGAGTTCCAGCAAATAAGGTCCATGTGTTTTGGGCATGCCGGAAGCTTAGAGTGTTTTGGCAGGGTTTTGCTGAGGTTACGTCCACGATACTTAAAACACGGGTGGTGCGGCGTCCAGAGGTGGCAATCATTGGACAGTCGAAATGCCGGGTGTCTAGGGGGCGAGACAGGCTGACGTTTTGGCCTTTGCCTCCCCGGTAGCCCTGAAACACATACTGTTAATGTGGATGGACTCGAAGCCTCCGAAATTCGAGGCCAGGGTTAGTCACATGGCTGGGATTATCTCTCTCCAGAAAATATAGTTCGCCCGAAGAGGGGCAAGGTTAGGGTTCGTCCGGAGGCGGCAACCGCTCGTCGACTTTCTCGGAGGCAATTACAAAGCCAGCAGAGGCAGACATCGAAGAGGCGGGGCGGGGGGCGGGGAAGCTATTGTTTCATTGATTGGGAGTGCGAAGAATGTGATAGGGATGGAAATGTCTTATATATCATGTTTAAATTGCTGTTATCGGTGTTACTAATAAAATAACTGCAAATACCCTGATAAATGTGCTTTTTGAAAAACATGTGGCCAGTACCTCGATAATTAGAATATTCGCCTGGGAGAAAACGCTCTCGTTCTAATGCCTATCATGCCAGTAGATTGGCAACATTTTGCGGTGGTAGTGTTGAAGATATCTCTCCCAGAATTATTGCTGTACATTATCTGGATATTTACTCTGATGTCCATACTATCATGTGCCTCGGTAAATGTGCCTACAAATGTTCGTATCTCGGCTAATAATTGTGCGCACTCTAAGGCTTCATCTGCGTAATGCAGCTCTATGTCATAGGTTAGGATGATCTTGGTTTCTGACCCAGAGGTGACTGATGTTAGATAGTTGCCTGTGTCTCTGGTACGTTACTACATTTCGCCGGTTTGCTGCGAACACGAATCCCTTTTTGAGCCCAGTTTGCAAACGTATTGGGTCCGTGCTCATCCGTTGGTGAGGATCACAACATGCATGTCATCGTGGAGCTGGTGGAGAATAGTGGCAACTTTCTGTGGTAGTTAAATTTGAGGATGATGCTCCCCAAACCCTCACAGTTTGTTTGTTTGTTTGTTATTTATAGCACAAAAGGAGGCCATTCGGACGGTGCCTGCACTTCACCATCCTAGTTGTTTTCCCATTACCAAGATCTATCTCTGTAGTTCTCGAAATTCTTCACTTTCATATACATATATATATATATGTTCAGCTCTCTTTTGAAAGCTCCGACGGAATCCACCTCCACCAGTCTTGCAGGCAGCGTATTCGAAACTCTAAGAACGCACTGGATAAAGACGTTTCTCCTCATCTCACTCCAAGCTCGCTTGCTGACCATCTTGAAATTGTGACCGTCAGTCAAAATTGACTGGTGACATATCAATTGGTGGAAATACGATATCCTTTTTTATCCTGTCAAAAGTGTTAGATTTTTTTACATTTCAAGAAGGTCGCATCTTAATCTTCTCTGCTCCTAGGAGAACAAGGTAATTTCTCCAATCTTTCCTTGAGTCGAAATTTCCCGATTCCTGGTATCATTCTCGTAAATCTCCTCTGCAGTCTCTTCAGGGCTTTGATATCTTTTCTGAATTAAGATGCCAGTAACTGAACACAGTACTCAAAATCTGTTCTGACCAATGATTTGTAGAGGTGCAGCGTCATCTCGTAGGTTGTATACTCTCATGGATGGGTTCAGCCTTCATAACAACTTTGGCAACTTGCCTGGCCACCTTCACAGAAGTATGGACTTGATCCTGGGTCCCTCTGCTCCTGTACTCCAGTAAAAGTTGTACCATTGAGCAAATGTTGTCTCCCATTGTTTTTAGATCAAAATTCATTACTTCACATTTTGGTGCATTGAAGTTTATCTGCCAAGTGTCTGCCCATTTGGCCACATTATCATGTCCCACTGAAGTCGCTCAGCGTCATTCTCTCAATACTCTATTCTCCCTAGCTCCGTCTCATCTACAAAGGTAGAGTCTGTGCCCTGAGCAACCACTTTTACATCGTTTATAAAAGTCAGAAAAAGAAAGAGTCCCAACATTTTACCTGGGGAACACCACATTCAACCTGACACTAGCCTGAAGAATGGCCAAATCCTTACCCACTGTTTCTTGCTTCGTAGTCAACTTCTGATCCTTGCTGTGAAGGACTTTTCAATCCGAAACATTTTTTTGATTTGCAAACGAAACTGCCTAGTGGCACTGTATAAAATGTTTTCTGGAAGTTCAAATATGCAACATTCACGGCACTTACTTCATCCATAGCCTGAGTCAAGTCATCAAAGAACTCAATTAATTTGTCACACATGACCTTTCTTTGACAAAGCCATGCTGACTGTCTAGTGTTAACATAATTTGTTTGTACTTGTGCATATATCTCTCCTGTATTATGGCCTCCAACAGTTTTCCCACTGTTGATGTCAATCTGATAGACGTGTAGTTTCCTGGGTTAGCCATTCCCTTTCTTAAATAAGTGCATCATATTTGCAATCCTCCAGTACTCCTGCACTAACCCTGTGTTCAGAGAGCCCTGTAAAATGTCTGTCAACGACTACGCATTATGCTCCCTTACCACTTTGAGCAATCAGAATGCACCCCATGCGGGTCCCGTGACTTCTCTACCTAGAGCGTTATCAGCCTTTCCCTCACCTTTTCTTTATCCATCGCTATACTGTTCCGTTTCTCACCACCCATATTTTCGACTGGGCCATTTTGGCCAACTTCCAATTTGATACAGAGAGAAAAAATTGATTCATTTAGTACCACTGCCATACAGTCCGCTTTAGTGAGCAGTTTACCTGCTTGTCTCTAATGGACCCCAGTCTATCATTTACTGAACATTTGTCCATTAATATGCTGGAAGAACATTGTTCTATTTGTTTTCGCAAAGCTTGCAAGCCTTTCTTCATACTTCCTCGCAGCTATCCAGATTTCAGCCTTCGCATCTCTCCTTCATTTCAGGCACTCTTCATGATCACTATCGTTTCTTTTACTCCTGCATCTGTTTTGCTTCCTTATTTTATCATCAATACATTTAGTCATCCTGGTTACTCCAGCTTTGATAACCAGTGTTCATTTCACATGGGTAGGTACGTAGCTCGCCAGCTATTCAACTCCCCGCTGAAAGTCTCCCATTTTATCACCACTGTTTGACGCACAAAAATCTGTTGCCAATCACCCGGTTCCAGTTCAGCTTTTTGACCCGTAAGTGTTGCGCTCTTAAAGTTTGGGATCCTAATCGTCTGGGATTCGGATCGTTACTTCGCAACGGATTCCGCACTCTGACATTCTTCACCTACCCTGTCTCATTTTCCAAGACCAGATGCAGCACAGCTTGTTTCTTTCCTGGACGGTAATTGTACAGTTGAAGGAAGTTCTCTTGCACTGATTGAGATCAGCGCTCACTTCCTGTTACTCATTCAATCATTGATTCCAATTCACGAACTGCAACTCGTTCAAGAGCAATGATACAATTTTCAACCATGACTTCGCCCCTCCTCCCATTTTAACCACCCTGTTTCTACTAAAAAACTTTTAACACGGAATGTTAAGTGCCCAGTCATATTGCGGCTTGAGCCATATTCCAGTCATTGCGAGATGTGTCATAAACCTGCAATCACTTCCAAATTCCAGGTTCCCAATTATATCCGCTCATCTCCGTGTATTTACATAAATACAATTTAACCCTGCCCTTATCTCTTAAAATTTTTTTTTTAAGATTGCCCAATTATTTTTTTCCAAAGAAGAGGCAATTTAGCGTGCCCACTCCACCTACACTGCACATCATTGGGTTGTGGGGTCGAAACCCACGCAAACACGGGGATAATGTGCAAACTCCACACAGACAGTGACCCAGAGCCGGGATCGAACCTGGGACCTCGGCGTCATGAGGGAGCAGTGCTAACCACTGCGACACTGTGCTGCCCTGTCCTTGTCTCTTTGTTGCCCTTTGGGAGGTGACCATTTCTTTGTTCACTGTTAACACCCAATTTTACTCTCAATTCCTTTTACCTATTCCAGATGTTCTCTCTTTTTTTCTCACTGTACATCGAACACTGGGGCCATTAGTCAAACATCCCCCGTGCCTTACAAGTTTAATTCCATCCCAACTAATCTATTCACCAACTCCGCCTGGAGATCCTTTCCATTACGGCTCAGATGAAGACTATCTGTTCTAAACAGGTCTCTTCTTTCAGAAAACTGATTCCAATCATCCAAAAATCTTAACCACTCCCTTCAACACTATCCCTTAATCTACGCATTTACCTCGATATTCTACCTTTGTCTGAATGGTGAAGCGCGTGGAACAGATAGCATTTCTGAGACAGGTAGTATACCTGGAGGTCATACGATTCAGGGTAATCGCTGACTCCTGAACTTATCCTGCAAAAACTCGGAACTGTTCCTCTCTATGTCGTAGCTTCCCAAGTGATCAACAACCTTTTGCACGTTCTCCTCCGTGTTTGCGTGGGATTCGCCCCCACAACCCAAAGATGTGAAGGGTACGTGGATTGGCCACGGTAAATTGCCCTTTAATTAGAAAAGATTAATTGGGTACTCAAAATGTTAAAAATAATTTGAGCGACAACCTGTGAATGTTTACCCTCCCTTTCCAGAAGTTTGTCGAGCCGATCCGTTATGCCCCGAACCATTGCACTAGGGATGCAACAACCAATATGGTACTCAGGATGTCGGCTGCAAATTCGACAGTCTATGCCATGGACTATTGAGTCACCCACTACTACCAGCTTTCGAATCTGCCTGCCAACCTCCCTCTGTTTTCTCAGAGTCGCCTCAGACACCATGGTATTATGATCTTCCCACGTATCATCTATGCCTGATCCATTGGTGTTGCTAACTTCATAGACATCAACAAATTAATAGCTGTTACACATCTCCAAGGAGTATCGGATTTACTGGAGCTGCTGTGTCCTTTACTTTCGACGGATGGCTATCTTCTCTCCTGTCATCCCTACACTCTTCCATCATTCCCTATCACGATGTGAGATCACCACCCACTGGTACAACTGTTCTAGAAACCTCTGTCCCTCTTCTATGTTGCGCAGTGAAAACAGTCGCTGAACAAAATCAGCCATCTTTTTTTTAATGTCTCCTTTTCTCTGGCAGTTCTTGCAAATATGACTGACCAGGATGTCGTGTGGATATGAAACCTGCAACAACTTTCATGCTTCAGAAATAAAACATTTTCCAAACAGACATCGCCAAATTGACTGATCAAGCTCATACACACTGTTGAGTCTCAGCTCTTTCTAAGCCGCAACAACTTATCTTATATCCTCTCTTTATCCCACATTGCTTTGCGGAGGAGGGAACGTTAAAAACTCGATAGCAACGGAATGTTTGGGGCTTTACCGTTATTTGTCCAAGACGTCCACTCCCAGAATCCTTCTCAGTCACTTCCTACTACTGCATTCTGTTGGATGCCTTCTCTCCTGTTGATAACCGGGCCCTTCTCCGTGAACCCCTTCTTACTTATGGTGCGCGAGCCGACGTCTCCCAGAATCATCCTCAGTCACTTATCACGAACGTATTGTGTTTGCCACCATTTGCGAGATACAATGAGGCAATGTGCAGTGGTTGACGCTGAGCCCTGTAATTTACCTGGTATTGTTGCCCGCTGAAGATCATATCCATTGATCCTCTTTTGGATGGAAGCTACACTGAGCCTCAGGGAAGATCCCCTCAGCCACTGAGAATATGCTATCGTGGAGTATTCTCGTGATTACCTTTCCCGTGTTAGAGGTAGGACGATCCATCTGTATTATCCGCAGTCGGATATGTCTTCTTTTTGAAGGTGATTACAGTTAAGGCATTTCTGAGATCATGCAGACAAGCGTGATGATGTTGAGTAATGCTGTCAAGAGTGCGTCTCTCCCACAGTTTAGCACTTCTGCGCGGATGTAAACTGCGCCAGAGGCTTTGTTGTTCTTCATCCGTCTTTTTCAACCTTACAACAATTTGCAGTTGTGCTCAGACGCTGGCGGCCGGGTTGCAGTGTTGAAAGTTGTATCTTGGTTGAGGAGTTTCTCGAAGCCCTCTCTCCAATGGGTTTTGTATACCTCTCTGTGTTTGATGAGCACCTCTCCATTTTTGCCTCTCACGGAGTCAGTCCATCGGTAATGAGAACGTGGATGGCTTTGATTGTACCGAAGGAACAACGCACTTTGTGATCCTCAGCCAGTTGCTGGGTGTCCTGCGCCCATTCCACCTACCACCTGTCCTTTGTGTCCCGAGTTATTGGTTGCACCTTGGCCATCCGTTGCATGTAGGTTCATTTCATCTCACTCCAGTGTTGGTGCAGCTGCCAGTTTAGGAACCTCTTCCGTTCGTTGTTAATGAAACAGTGGATTTCCTTAATATTGTCTTCAAACCAGTGTTGCTGATTCCTGGTCAAGGGCCCAGCGTCTTCTCGGAGAAGCTATCTCTGGAGTCTTTTGAAGAGGATTAGTTGCTGTGGGCGATCTACGGCAATGGCTCATTCGTTGTCGCCAGGTTTGTTGGGTGGCGCCGACAGAATAGTTATTTTTCTCGGGGTATTTGAGTCCAGTGACATTACGTCTTCTGCGACAGAGGTTCTTATTCCTGTGCCGATTTGCGGCGAGGTCGATGGAGATGGTAGAGCGGGTTTGATGTTGGTAAGCCCAGCAGTCGTCAGATACATTCGTGGCATGGGAGATACGGACGACTTTGCGGTCCCTTGTACAGACAATGGTATCATCTATTAGATGCCAGTACTTGGGGCGAAGGGTTTTGCCATTCAACATTCCGGTTGCCCCTCTGGTGGAACAGGATTTCTGTGATGACAAGGTCATGCTCTAATCATTTCCTCAGGAGGAGAAGAGCGTTGGACTTTCATCTCCCCCTGCCATGCCTGCCACTTTGTTCTTTAAGTTAGCCGTCGCCAGTCGTGTCTCGCTCAAGGCACCAATGCCAATTTTGTGGCATTAGAGATCGCGGGATGTGATAGCTGTTCGCCATTCAGGTCCGCATCTATGAAGGCCAAAACGCTCCAGGTCTGGAAAATAATTTATGTTCGTGGGGAGGGATTTGGATGGAAGACGCGGGTGCGTGTATTCTTTGAACGTGATTTAGTCGTGCTAAACCAACGATAACATTGTTACAATGAGTGAGGAAATTCGGGCCGACATGAGTCCAAGTTTTGTTGTAGGATCGTAACGAATATAAACTCACCACCCTCAGCATATCTGTCTGTGAGCGACGTCACATTTAAGGCGTGATGTCAATGCACTTTTCCCTCCATTCCTGCTTTGATGCCTCGTCGCTCCGCGATCGTTTCTTCTGGCGCTACTGCTGTACTATCACAATGCTGCTGCACAATCTCCCCACTACTGATCCTCTCACCTAGCTGCTGCTAATCCCGTCTTGCTGCTTCTCCACTCGCCTCTCTGCTGCTAGTCGCGCCCTGCTGATGATCCGTTCGGCTCACTGCTGCCCTTCTCACTTCTGATTGAGCTGCTCCTCACCCCTGACAAATCAACTGATACATCTTGCCCTCCATCCCTTTCTGAGCCCTGCCGTTATCTCAGGAGCTTCGCCTCTGCATTCAGTGAGGTTAGGCTGCGATGTGCGTTCGAGGTTTTGCTCCTGATGCTTCGCCCACAGAGTGCCCTCGCCGTAAACTGGCCCTGTATCACTGTTGCTTTCCTCCCGCTCTTTGACCCTTTTACTACGCTGCTCTATTCGCACTCTTTTTCCATTAGTCTCCGCCGCTCTACTTGCGCTCCTTTACTTTCTGCTTCCACCGCTGTCTCACCGGCCAACGTGAAAGCCGCGAGGAGAGCGGTTGACACATAGAATATACAACGCATAATTTAACTGTGCACCACTAAAACACCACGTTATTTCTCATATCTGTGCAGAGAGAACAGACAGCATGTTCGGATTCGGATGAAACCCTCACGGCCTCCTGAAAAAGATGGAATATAAAGGACAAAACGCGTGGACGACCAGAAACAATGTAAAATATAACAATGATCAGGAGCCTACCCAGGCCCGCACTTTCCTTGTGCAATATTTTCTCGCTTCCAATCATAAGCAAGATAACAGCCTGAATGTTTAAACAGAAACGAGCTGCACACCACGATGTAGCAATAGAATAACAAGCAATGTTTGAGAAGAAGACCGCTACACACCGCCATGTAACAAAGAAGCAAAAAAAAGGCCTCTCGGGATTCCGTAATAATTGCTTTCAAGAAGAACGTCCTAAGTCCTCTAAGGCAACATGATACAAGCCACCTCAGCGGGCGTGACGTGGCCGAGAGCGTCGCTTCAGACAAATTGATGCGCGCAGAGCGTGTTGCACACAAGTAAACCGACACCCCAGCCAGACGTGAATTCTACAAACACATTTGGGAAATGCTCCACCCACACTTCCATTAACAAAAAACATAGGACTCACAACAGTCAAAACCCGTGATAACTCGTCACCAAGGATCAGAAGAATCGCCAATGAGCCCTACAATGTGGTACACATAGGGTGTTAGTCGATTTCTCCTTACGTGCACAATAATGGGAAGCTCTCCTGAATCAACGGCTGAGGATTAGGAACAACACCATGCTCATAAGAGTAAAGAACATAGAACATAGAACATAGAACATTACAGCGCAGTACAGGCCCTTCGGCCCTCGATGTTGCGCCGACCTTTGAAACCACTCTAAAGCCCATCCACACTGTTCCCTTATCGTCCATATGCCTATCCAATAACCATTTGAATGCCCTTAGTGTTGGCGAGTCCACCACTGTTGCAGGCAGGGCATTCCACGCCCTTGCTACTCTCCGAGTAAAGAACTTACCTCTGACATCTGTCCTCTCTCTATCTGCCCTTAATTTAAAGCTATGTCCCCTCGTGCTGCACATCACCATCCGATGAAAAAGGATCTCACTGTCCACCCTAGCTAATCCTCTGATCATCTTGTATGCCTCAATTAATTCACCTCGTAACCTTCTTCTCCCTAACGAAAACAGCCTCAAGTCTCTCAGCCTTCCCTCATAGTATCTTCCCTCCATACTAGGCAACATTCTGGTAAATCCCCTCTCCACCCTTTCCAATGCTTCCACATCCTTCCTATAATGTGGTGACCAGAATTGCACGTAATACTCCAAATGCGGCCGCACCAGCGCTTTGTACAGCTGCAACATGATCTCATGGCTTCGAAACACATCCCTCTAACAATAAAAACTAACACACCGTACGCCTTCTTAACAACCCTCTCAACCTAGGTGGCAACATTCAGGAATATATGGAAATGGACACCGCGATCTCTCTGCTCATCCACACTACAAGAATTTTACCATTAGCCCAGAACTCTGTCTTCATGTTATTCCTTCCAAAATGAATCACCTCACACTTTTCTGCATTAAACTACATTTGCCACCTATCAGCCCAGCGCTGCAGCTTATCTATGTCCCTCTGTAACTTGAAACATCCTTCCGCACTGTCCACAACTCCACCGACTTTAGTGTCATCTGCAAATTTACTCCTCCATCCTTCTACGCCCTCCTCCAGGTCATTTATAAAAATTACAAACAGCAGTGACCCCAGAACAGATCCTCGTGGTGCACCACTATAACTGGTCTCCAGTCTGAACATTTCCCATCAACCACCACCCTTTGTCTTCTTCCAGCTAGCCAATTTCTGATCCAAACTGCTAATTCACCATAAATCCCATGCCTCCGTATTTTCTGAAGTAGCCTACCGTGGGGAACCTTATCAAACACTTTACTGAAATCCATATACAACAGCTGAACTGCTTTACCCTCATCCACCTGTTTCGTCACCTTCTCAAATAACTCAATAAGGTTTGTGAGGCACGGCCTATCCTTCACAAAACCGTGTTGACGATCTCAAATCGAAGTATTTCTTTCCAGATGATTATACATCCTATCTCTCATAAACCTTTCCAAGACTTTGCCCACCACAGAAGTAACGATCACTTGTCTATAGTTACCCGGGTTGTCTCTACTCCCCTTCTTGAACAAGGGGACAACATTTGCTATCCACCAGTCTTCTGGCAATATTCCTGCAAGTCAAAGATGACTTAAAGATCAAAGCCAAAAACTCAGCAATCTCCTCCCTAGCTTCCCAGAGAATCCTGCGATAAATCCCATCCGGCCCAGGGGACTTATCTATTTTCACACTTTCCAGAATTGCTAACACCTCCTCCTTATGATTCCCAAGCACTTCTAGTGGAGGAGCATGAATCTCAGTATTCTCCTCCACAACGTTGTCTTTTTCCTGTGTGAATACTGACGAAAAATATTCATTTAGCACCTCTCCTATCTCCTCGGACTCCACGCACAACCTCCCACTACTGTCCTTGACTGGCCCTACTCTTACCCTAGTCATTCTTTTGTTCCTGACATATATATAGAAAGCGTTAGGGTTATCCTTGATCCTACCTGCCAAAAACTTCTCATGTCCCCTCCTGGCTCTTCTTAGCTCTCTCGTTAGGTCCTTCCTCGCTAACTTGTAACTCCCTAGCGGCCTAACTGAACCTCCATGTCTCATCTTTACATACGCCTCCTTCATCCTCTTGACAAGTGATTCGACAGCTTTAGTAAACCACGGTTCCCTCACTCGTCACTTCCTCCCTGCCTGACAGGTGCATACTTATCACGGACACGCAGTTGCTGTTCCTTGAAAAAGCTCCATATTTCCATTGAGCCCAACCCCTGCAGTTTTCCTGTCCATCCGATGCATCCCAAGTCTTGCCTCATCGCATAATAACTGCCATTTCCTCAGATATAACTCTTGCCCTGCGGTATATAACTATCCCTTTCCATCAATAAAGTAAACGTAATCGAATTGTGGTTACTATCACCAAAGTGCTCACCTACCTCCAAATCTAACACCTGTCCTGGCTCATTACTCAGTTCCAAATCCAATATGGCATCGCCTGTCGTTTGTATATCTACATACTGTGTCACGAAACCCTCCTGCACACATTGGACAAAAACGGACCCATCTAAAGTACTCCAACTATAACGTTTCCAGTCAATATTTGGAAAGTTAAAGTCCGCCATAATAACAACCCTGTTGCTTTCGCTCCTATCCAGAATCATCTTTGCAATCCTTTCCTCTACATCTCTGGAACGTTTTGGAGGCCTATAGAAAACCCCTAACAGGGTGACCTCTCGTTTCCTATTTCTAACCTCAGCCCATACTACCTCAGTAGATGTGTCCTCATCAAACGTAATTTCTGCCACCGTAATACAGTCCTTGACTAATAATGCCACCCCTCACCCTCTGTCACCACCTTCCCTGAGCTTACTGAAATAGCTAAACCCCGGCACCTGCAACAAACATTCCTGTCCCTGCTCTATCCATGTCTACGAATTGTCTCTTCTGGGAAGCACCCCCCCCCCCCTCCGCCCCACCGCCCCCACAACCAATAAATTCTGGTGGAGAGGAAATACGAGAGACTACTCGTGTAGTGTCTCCCACCCACCCTCCTCCTCAAACCAAATAATAAGATCCATTGGTGTGAGGTAAGTGCCATATTATATTATTATTAGCATTATTATATAATATTACGTCAAGGAGACAAAGCCGGAGTGAGGGAGATACAGACAGTGAGAATTTGGTAGTTTGGTGCAATGAGGTAACCAGGAAAGGTAAATGATTAATCTAATTGTGCTGTTTTTCAGTTAAAGTACAGGGTAGTGACTGATTGGCTGAAGCTGCCCCCACCATAAACTTAAATTAAACTAATGAATTAATTAGTGAAGCTGGTCAGGTGATGTGCTTGAGCTGCTTGATGTGGGAGCTGGCAGATCCCATTGCGAGCTGCAGCGACCACATCTGCAGTAAGTGTTGGCTGCTCGAAGAGCTCCGGCTCAGAGGTGATGAGCTGGAGTCTGAGCTTCAAACACTGAGGCACATCCGGGAGGGGGAGACTTACCTGGACACTGTGTTTCAGGAGGCAGTCAAACCTGTCAGAGTAAGTAGTTTAAATCCTGCCAGTGGCCAGGGACAGCAGGGTGTGACTGCAAGTCAGGCAGGTAAAGTGAACGAGCAGTCAGGAACTCAGGAGCCTCAGCCCTTGACTCTGTCCAACAGGTATGAGGCACTTGCTCCCTGTGTGGATGGCGAACAGGGTTGCAGGAAGGATGAGTCAGCTGACCAAGGCACCATGGTTCAGCAGGCCATTCAAGGGGAGGGAGTAAATAGGCAAGTTGTAGTTGTAGGGGATTCTATTATCAGGGGGATAGATAGTATCCTTTGTGGGCAGGTTAAAGAGTCCCGCATGGTATGTTGCCTGCCCGGTGCTAGGGTGTGGGACATCTCTGACCGTCATGCAAGGATACAGGAGAGGGAGGGGGAGGATCCAGTTGTTGTGGTCCAGATCGGTACCAACAACATAGGCAAGTCTAGGAAAGAGGACCTGTTTAGAGATTATAAAGAGCTAGGATTCAAATTAAAAACAGGTCCTCAAGTGTCATAATCTCCGGATTACTGCCTGAGCCACGTGCAAATTGGCATAAGGAGGCAAGAATAAGGGAAGTTAACACGTGGCTGAAAGAGTGTTGTGGGAATGAGGGGTTCCTTTTCATGGGACACTGGCATCAGTTTTGGGACAGGGGGGACCTATACCGTTGGGATGGTCTCCACCTGAGCCGAGCTGGGACCAGTGTTCTGGCGAAAAGAGTAAATAAGATGGTCAATAGGATTTTAAACTAAAGATTGGGGGGGGGGGGAACGGAAAGTCAGGGAACCAAGAGGTGAAGTAATCAGCGGGGAGCGTAGCTGCTTAGGAATACAAAAAAACACGAACAGACAAAACTCAAGAGTGGTTACGATTGCCCCCATCCCACAAAATATGACACGGTGTATGGAAAGGCTCAGTAAACCAAGGTCCACCACACTAGGAAAACAAAAAGGGACGGTCAACAGAGAATGAAAGGTGCTATATTTAAATGCGCGCAGTGTACGGAACAAGGTAGATGAGCTTGTGGCCCAGATTGTGACTGGCAGATATGATGTGGTAGGCATCACAGATACATGGTTGCAGGGGGTTCAGGACTGGCATTTAAACATCCAGGGATTCACAACCTATCGAAAAGACAGAGAGGTAGGAAGAGGGTCGGGGTTGCCTTGTTAATTAGGAATGAAATTAAATCAATAGCACTAAACGACATCGGGTCAGATGATGTGGAGTCTGTGTGGGTAGAGTTGAGGAACCACAAAGGCAAAAAAAAACATGATGGGAGTTAAGTACAGGTCTCCTAACAGTATTCAGGACTAGGGGCACAAAATGCACCACGAAATAGAAAGTGCATGTCAGAAAGGCAAGGTCAGAGTGATCATGGGGGACTTTAATATGCTGGTGGACTGGGTAAATAATACTGCCAGTGGACCCAAGGAAGGGGAATTCATTGAATGTATACAGGGGGGCTTTTTGGAACAGCTTGTGATGGAGCCCACGAGGGAACAGGCCATTCTGGACGTAGTGTTATGTAATGAGCCAGACTTGATTAAAGATCTTAAAGTAAGGGAACACTTAGGAGGCAGTGATCATAATATGGTAGAATTCAATCTCCAATTTGAAAGAAAGAAGGTAGAATCAGATGTAAAGGTGTTACAGTTAAATAAAGGTAACGACAGGGGCATGAGGGAGGAACTGACGAAAATCGACTGGGAGCAGAGCCTAGTGGGAAAGACAGTAGAAAAGCAATGGCAGGAGTTTCTGGGAGTAATTGAGGACACAGTACAGAGGTTCAACCCAAAGAAAAGAAAGGTTATCAGAGGGAGGGGGGGATTAGGCAGCCATGGCTGACAAAGGAAGTTAGGGAATGCATCAAAGCAAAAGAGAAAGCCTGCAATGTGGCAAAGAGTAGTGGGAAATTAGAAGATTGGGAAGGCTACAAAAACAAACAGAGGATAACAAAGAGAGAGATAAGGAAAGAGAGGATCAAATTTCATGGTAGGCTAGCCAGTAACATTAGGAATGATAGTAAAAGTTTCTTTCAATACATTAAAAACAAACGGGAGGCAAAAGTTGACATTGGGCCGCTCCAAAATGACGCTGGTAATTTTGTGATGGGAGACAAGGAAATAGCTGAGGAACTGAATAAGTACTTTGCTTCAGTCTTCACAGTAGAAGACATGAGTAATATCCCAACAATTCCGGAGAGTCGGGGGGCAGAGTTGAATATGGTAGCCATCACAAAAGAGAAAGTTCTATAGAAACTAAGCGGTCTAAAAATTGAGAAATCTCCGGGCCCAGATGGGCTACATCGTAGAGTTCGAAAGGAAATAGCCGAAGAAATAGTGGAGGCGTTAGTTATGATCTTTCAAAGGTCACTGGAGTCAGGGAAAGTCCCAGAGGATTGGAAAATCGCTGTTGTAACCCCCCTGTTCAAGAAGGAAGCAAGGAAAAAGATGGAAAACTATAGGCCAATTAGCCTCACCTCGGTTGTTGGCAAGATTCTAGAATCCATTGCTAAGGATGAGATTTCTAAATTCTTGGAAGTGCAGGGTCGGATTAGGACAAGTCAGCATGGATTTAGTAAGGGGAGGTCGTGCCTGACAAACCTGTTAGAGTTCTTTGAAGAGATAACAAATAGGTTCGACCAAGGTGAGCCAATGGGTGTTATCTCTCTTGACTTCCAAAAGGCCTTTGATAAGGTGCCTCACGGGAGACTGCTAAGTAAAATAAGGACCCATGGTATTCGAGGCAAGGTACTAACATGGATTGACGATTGGCTGTCAGGCAGAAGGTAGAGAGTTGGGATTAAAAGGTTATTTTTCGGAATGGCAACCGGTGACGTGTGGTGTCCCGCAGGGTTCAGTGTTGGGGCCACAGCTGTTCTCTTTATATATTAGCGATCTAGATGACGACACTGAGGGCATTCTGGCTAAGTTTGCCGATGATACAAAGATAGGTGGAGGGACAGGTAGTATAGAGGAGGTGGGGAGGCTGCAGAAACATTTAGACAGTTTAGGAGAGTGGTCCATGAAATGGCTGATGAAATTCAACGTGGGCAAGTGCGAGGTCTTGCACTTTGGAAAAAAGAATAGAGGCGTGGACTATTTTCTAAACGGTGACAAAATTCATAATGCTGAATTGCAAAGGGACTTGGGAGTCCTAGACCAGGATTCTCTAAAGTTAAACTTGCAGGTTGGGTCCGTAATTAAGAAAGCAAATGCAATGTTGTCATTCATCTCAATAGGCTTGGAATATAAAAGCAGGGATGCACTTCTGAAGCTTTATAAAGCATTCGTTAGGCCCCATTTCGAATACTGTGAGTAATTTTGGGCCCCACACCCCAGGAAGGACGTACTGGCACTGGAGCGGGTCCAGCGGAGATTCACACGGATGATCCCAGGAATGGTAGGCCTAACATACGATGAACGTCTGAGGATCCTGGGATTATGTTCATTGGAGTTTAGAAGGTTGAGGGGAGATCTAATAGAAACTTACAAGATAATGAACGGCTTAGATAGGGTGGATGTAGGGAAGTTGTTTCCATTAGCAGGGGAGACTAGGACCCAGGGGCACAGCCTTAGAATAAAAGGGAGTCACTTTAGAACAGAGATGAGGATAAATTTCTTCAGCCAGAGAGTGGTGGGTCTGTGGAATTCATTGCCACAGAGGGCGGTGGAGGCCGGGACGTTGAGTGTGTTTAAGACAGAAGTTGATAAATTATTGATTTATCGAGGAATTAAGGGCTATATAGAGAGAGAGTGTAAATGGAGTTGAAATCAGACATGATTGAATGGTGGAGTGGTCTCGATGGGCCGAATGGCCTTACTTACGCTCCTATGTCTTATGGTCTTATGGCCACAACGTCGAAGTTCCAGGTAACAACACATGCCGCAAGTTCACCCACCTTATTCCGAATGCTCCTTGCATTGAAGAAGACACACTTTAAAGCAACTTCCTGCCTGCCGGTACACTCCTGCAACTTTGAAACCTTACTCATGACCTCACTACTCTCAACCTTCTGTATACTGGAGCTAGAATTCAGGTTCACAATCCCCTGCTGAACTAGTTTAAACCCTCCCGAAGAGCATTAGCAAATATTCCCCCCATGATATTGGTACCCCTCTGGTCCAGGTGTAGACCATTCCGTTGAGAGAGGTCCCACCGAACCCAGAATGAGCCCCAATTATCTCCTATCCATCCCCCTAACTACGCAGTGTCCAATGACTAATGCTCTACTCCTCTCCCCCCTTCCCTTCTGAGCAACAGGGACGGACTCTGTGCCATAGACCTGTACCCCATGCCTTACCACTGTTAAGTCCCCCCCCAACAGTATCCAAAGCGGTACACTTGATACTAAGGTGAACGACCACAGGGGATCCCTGTACTGACTGCTTCCTCCCAGCCCCTCTCGCCGTCACCTATCAATCTTTATTCTTCGGAGTAACTACATCCCTGATGCTTCTATCCATAACCACCTTTGCCTCCCGAATGATCCGAAGTTCATCCAGCTGCAGCTCCAGTTCCCTAACGCGGTCTCTGAGTAGCTGGAGATGGGTGCACTTCCCACAGATGAAATCAGCAGGGACACTGACGGCGTCCCTCACCTAAAACGTTCTGCAGGAGGAACATTGCACTTCCTTCCCTGCCCATCCCCTCTATATTTAAAAGAAGAAAAGAAAGAAAGAAAGAAAGAGCTTACTTGTTATTCACTCTACCCCTTAGGTTAAAGGACGTGGAAGGGAGGGGGACACTGCAAGAGCAGTGTCTAGGGTTTAGAAACTGCCCAACTTAAATGCAGGTAAAAATAAAACACTTAACCAGCAACCACTGCGCCCCACACGAAAACAGCAATCAGCTGTTATGGGCCTGCACAAACAATTTAAATACTGACTACTTACCCAGCAGTCACTCTGTCCTCACTGCGACTGGATTCAGCTGGAAACTCCCCACAGTAAGTTTTTTTAAACATTCCTCCTCTTCTCAGCAAGCACTTACCCAGCAACCATTGCGCCCCGCACGACGACACCTCAGGGAAAATAAAAACTATTTACCAGTCAGCAGTCAATCACTTACCTGCAGACTGTGACGTCACGGTTCAAGTTATTTCAACTTCTACCTGCCCTCGAGCCTTCCTCTCGGCTGGGATCCTTACAGCGGTTGTCTTTTTTTGGTTAGAGGAAGGATGGGAAAGAGAAAGCGAAAGAGAGGGGAAAAAGTTAACAAGGGAGCGACGCCCCAACTGACTCAAATATAACCACCACCCTGCACGCTCCTCCATTGCAGAAACGATATCAAGAACTTTCTCCCCGCTCAACAAACTGAAACGTAATTACCTAACCTCACCTCAGCATGAGCGATTATATTTGTTATTTCTAATTTTAAAATGCTGGAATGTCTCCTTCGCAGGCCTGGGCACATTAGTTATCCTGGAAGGAGTGCATTCTTTATGACTGCTACTTGAGTTTCGTTCTGACGTTTCCGAGAGTGTTTTCTTGCTTGTGCCTCTACTTTCTAATTAGAGCTATTAGATTGAGATAATTTAAGTAAAGGCGCAAACCTTCGCCATGCCGTCGATCTGCTGCCCAGGTGACCCAGCGCGTGAGACAACTCCAATCTCTTGGTCACCTCTCTCCCCTCACGAGGACAATCGGCAAGAAGCAACTGTAGGATCAGTGATCAGCATGCGCAGCCAACCGCAAAGGTCGGAAATCAGATTTGTTGTGCTCCATCGAATTTGAAGCACCCAGCCGTCAAATCGAGATTGCCGGTACCCAATTATCGATCTCAATCGGGAATTTGCCTTCCAAAGCTCGCCAGGGACTAAGTTCATAGACACAACTTGCCCGTGTTCCCTGAACCCGCCAAGGTCGACGACACTGAATGCAGACATATTCTTGACCAGTCGAAAACGGATCATTGCAAGGACGAATAGACTTTCATATGCAAGAGATGTCTCATGAGCATCCAGCATTCCCCAAAGTATACCTCTCAACTTTTAAAAGTGAGCTTCTTTGACTGAAACCAGATGGATACAGCGCCGCCGGATGGAGAGACCACTGATCAGCAACAACGCCTCTGCAAGCTGAGCCCAACGCCTGCCACTCTTAGCGACAAAACCAAGCCATATTTCTCACGATGCTTCTTGCCTCTTTGCGAAATACTACTCATGATCCTCCATGGACACAGTGGATGCCAAGTGCCCCAAGGAAAAGAAAAACAAATATGAACCTTGCACCAGGATAAACTAACATATTATAAACTGAACAGAACCAGAGATCAGGAGAAAGTAATGTGACCGTGATTATACTGTTTGGCAAGGATATCTTTGTATCTTTAACAGGTTGACACGTCACTATTTGGCCTTCATGTTGGTGCTCCTGGCATATACTGGCCTTCACCTTATTGAACCCAGGGGTGACCCTGTGGATTGGCAATCATAGACCGGGCGAAATGCCACCATGAAAGTCGAGGTTGCCGTTGACTATAACTTTGATGCTGCCAAAGCTACACATTGTCGCGAATGTCGCGAGGGGAAACTCAAGGTAGTGAGGTTCCCAGGTACCTGGAGTTCTCGTCTTTCTACATGTTAGTGGTTAGTTGGTTTGGAAGGTGCTGTCCAAGGTGAGTTACTGCAGTTTTTTTTGCAGATGGTACACATGGCTGCCACTGATCGTTGGTGGGTGATGGTTTGAATGCTTGCGGGAGGAGAAGCAATCATGCGGGCTGCTTTATCCTAGATGCCGTCAAGTTTTTTGAATGCAGTCGGAGGTGCACCCATCCAAGCAAGTAGAGAATATTCCTGCATGGCATATGCAGTTATGTCCAAGCTTTGTCGAGAGAAGTTCCCGGCAATGCGAGCCATCCTGACCCCTGACATAAATCCCAACACATAAAAGATCGAACAGTAATATTGACCACAATATAATTGCAGGAAAAATAATTTGTACAACAGTTCCGACGCAACGGAACTTTGCAAAACTCCCACGGAGGTCACGGCGTGTGGACCATTGGGTTCCCTCCGACAGAGAATGAGTAAGCACTTCGCTGGCAACGAGGCGTGGCTTCCGTTTTTACGAGGGTAAAAGGGGAATTATGGTAAAAACATCCGCACTGACTGTTGGTCGCGGAGGTGGTGCCCATCGGTTTTAAACTGTTTTACTGTGTACCTTAAATAAACGAGTATTTTGTAACCTACCATTCGTCCTGCATGATCGCTCTGTTCGCATACTACACTGGCAATGAGGACAAAGCGGAGCCACCGTCGGCACCAAGTGCTGAAATCTCGTCGGGCTCAGAAGGCAGTTTTAGAACGGCAGGGATGCCTCACATTGGGACCTTTAAATGCACGTGCCGATGACTGCGAATAGAACATTAAAATAATAAAGTACTTTTTCAGAACGAATGCGGTACTTGGCAATTAAAGACAGATAGTAATGTTATTCATGTATTGAGGCGGCCCCTCATAGATTGTAAATAATAGTTTAATTACCTGGACGCCGACTGCTGAATATGGCGCTCAGAATCCGGGTTGGTCCCGGTCCCAGGTGACTGACTGTGTGGAGTTTGCACATTCTCCACGTGCCTGCCTGGGTTTAATCCGCACAATCCAAGGTTGTGCTGGTTCGCTGGATTGGCTACATTAAATTGCCCCTGAATTGGAAAATAACAATTGGGAACTCAAAGTAAAAACAAAAAGACGTAGACGTCACAGATACATGGCCCGTCGATGCTGTGTGGCTTTTTTCGGGCAAAAGTTCATCTCCATGCCATCCATAATTATCCGACGTTTTTGGTTTCAAGCCATCAGCTGAAGTACATGTGAATTCATCATGGCCTGTATTACCTGCCTGTGAAAACTCACGCAATTCTATAAATTTGGATCAAAGCTGACCGAAACATTAATAGATGGTTTCGTTCGTCGAATCCACGATAGAGCAACACCACAGAAACTCCGAGTGGAAATGAAATTTAATTTACAGCGCACAGTAAAGGTTAACATCGCCTGCGAAGGCACAGAACAGCCAGTCCTGGAGCTCAAGTGTGACAGTCCTGAGACCGAGATGGCAGAGGCGAACTCTGGGCCCACCCTTGCCGTGCCTCCACGCACACCAGCGATGCCTTTGACTGGAATTACTAATTGGACGAGGACGACGGCCAATATCAAGAATTACATTGACAAGCGGCGCCTTGAATGGCGCCAATTTAACCTCCAGGTAACCCCATACGCATGGCGTTCGGGACCGGGATGACCGTCTCGTGGGCCACTCAACGAACTTTCGACTAGATTCGGTTGTTGAGCTGTGCTTTAATACTGTGCAACACCAATACCAGGCTAGTGATGTACCCGGTGGTGCCACAAGCTATCGTCGGTACATCATACTTGCCAGCCAGTTATTCATCGCAGTCCGTGAGCCTACCGTTGGCCTAGGACGCGTGGGCGGAGCATGTATGCTGGGAGCCGACAGTCGAGGACACCTCTGCCTTGATTGCCCACATGTACCGAATGCACCCATATGGCCAAAGGGATCTTGGCGAATTAAGCCGACGGATTACAGGAGTGACTGGGCATTAAAAAGGGGCTGCAGTCAAAATCAGCGTCGAACGATTGGCACTGCAATGCTATTTTCTGACCCGCCTGCTCAGGTATGTCTTACGCTCAGACGTAGATGCAGAACTGGATTGCATGGAAAGCTTGAGCATATTTCGCCCCATAAATGTTTCCGACTTGGCAGCAGCGGTCATGCCCATAATGAAGCTAGATGGCTTAAAACGCCAGTGCGGTGAATATAATATAACCGTAAACTGCGTCGTTCGTTTTGGATCGCTTCCTGGTTCGCCACAAAGAAGATTTCTGCTCCATGCACTAGGATACTGCATGAACCGCCATGCCCTGCACACAGTCCAGGGCAGGGTCCACGCAATCCGACAGTCCCCCATCACAAATCAACAAACCGTGCTTCGTTCTTTCCTGGGACTCATAAATTGCAATGGGGAATTGACCCCATCAGGCTACGCTGCCATCTCCCCTTCATCGATTGAACAAACAAATAACAAAGAACAAAGAATTGTACAACACAGGAACAGGCCCTTTGGCCCTCCAAGCCCGTGCCGACCATGCTGCCCAACTAATCTACAATCTTCTACACTTCCTGGGTGCGTATCCGCCTATTCCCATCCTATTCATCTATTTTTCAAGATGCCCCTTTAATGTCACTATCTAGCCTGCTTCCACCACCTCTTCCGGTAGCGAGTACCAGGCACCCACTACCATCTGTGTAAAAAAACTTGCCTCGTCCATCTACTCTAAACTTTCCCCTCTCACCTTAAACCTCTGCCTCCTAGTAATTGACCACTCTACCCTGGGGAAAAGCCTCTGACTATCCACTCTGTCTATGTCCCTCATAATTTTGTAGACCTCTATCAGGTAGCCCCTCAACCTCCGTCGTTCCAGTGAGAAGAAACCGAGTTCATGCAACCTCTCCTCATAGCTAATGCCCTCCATACCAGGTAACATCCTGGTAAATCTCTTCTGCACCCTCTCTGAAGCCTCCACGTCCTTCTGGTAGCGTGGCGACCAGAATTGAACACGAAACCCCAAGTGTGGCCTGACTAAGGTTCGATACAGCTGCAACATGACTTGCCAATTCTGATACTCAATGCACCGTCCTAGGAAGGCAAGCATGCGGTATGCCTTCTTGACTACCTTCTCCACCTGTGTTGCCCCTTTCAGTGACCTGTGGACCTGTACATCTAGATCACTCTGACTTTCAATACTCTTGAGGGTTCTATATATTCTATAAATACACTGTATGCTCCCTACCTGCATTAGACCTTCAAAAATGCATTACCTCACATTTGTCCGGATTAAACTCCATCTACCATCTCTCCGCCCAAGTCTCCAAACAATCTAAATCCTCCTCTATCCTCTTACAGTCCTCATCGCTATCCGCAATTCCACTATCCTTTGTGTCGTCTGCAAACTTACTAATCAGACCAGTGTCATTTTCCTGCAAATCATTTATATATACGACAAACAGCAAAGGTCCCAGCACTGATCCCTGCGGAACACCACTGGTCACAGCCCTCAAATTAGAAAAGCATCCTTCCATTGCTACTCTCTGCCTTCTATGCCCGAGCCAGTTCTGTAACCACCATTCCAGCTCACCTCTGATCCCGTGTGACTTCACCTTTTGTACTAGTCTACCATGAGGGACATTGTCAAAGGCTTTACTGAAGTCCATATAGACAACATCCACTTCCCTACCTGCATCAATCATCTTTGTGACCTCCTGGAAAAACTCTATCAAGTTAGTGAGACACGACCTCCCCTTCAGAAAACCATGCTGCCTCTCACTAATACGTCCATTTGCTTCCAAATGGGAATAGATCCTGTGGCGAAGAATTCTCTCCGGTAATGTCCCTACCACTGAAGTAAGGCTCACCGGTCTGTAGTTCCCTGGATTATACTTGCTACCCTTCTTAAACAGAGGAACAACATTGGCATTCTCCAGTCCTCCAAGACATCACCTGAAGACAGTGGGGATCCAAAGATGTCTGTAAAGGCCTCAGCAATTTCCTCTCCAGCCTCCTTCAGTATTCTGGGGTAGATCCCATCAGGACCTGGGGACTTATCTACCTTAATATTTTTTAAGACGCCCAACGCCTCGTGTTTTTGGATCTCAATGTGACCCAGACTATCTACACACCCTTCTCCAGACCCAACATCTACCAATTCCTTCTTCTTTGGTAAATACTGATGCAAAGTATTCATTTAGTACCTCGCCCATTTCCTCTGGCTCTACACACAGATTCGCATGCCTATCCTTCAGTGGGCCAACCCTTTCCCTGGCGACCCTCTTGCTTTTTATGTACGTGTAAAAAGCCTTGGGTTTTTCCTGAACCCGATTTGCGAATGACTTTTTGTGACCCCTTCTAGCCCTCCTGACTCCTTGCTTAACTTCCTTCCTACTTTCCTTATATTCCACACAGGATTCGTCTGTTCCCAGCCGTTTAGCCCTGACAAATGCCTTCTTTTTCTTTTTGACGAGACCTACACTGTCTCTCGTTATCCAAGGTTCCCGCAAATTGCCGTATTTTTCCTTCATCCTCTAAGGAACATGCCGGTCCAGAATTCCTTTCAACTCACACTTGAAAGCCTCCCACATGTCAGATGTTGATTTGCCCTCAAACATAGAACATAGAACATAGAACAATACAGCGCAGTGCAGGCCCTTCGGCCCACGATGTTGCACCGAAATAAAAGCCATCTAACCTACGCTATGCCATTATCATCCATATGTTTATCCAATAAACTTTTAAATGCCCTCAATGTTGGCGAGTTCACTACTGTAGCAGGTAGGGCATCCACGACCTCACTACTCTTTGCGTAAAGAACCTGCCTCTGACCTCTGTCCTATATCTATTACCCCTCAGTTTAAAGTTATGTCCCCTCGTGCCAGCCATTTCCATCCGCGGGAGAAGGCTCTCACTGTCCACCCTATCCAACCCCCTGAACATTTTGTATGCCTCTATTAAGTCTCCTCTTAACCTTCTTCCCTCCACCGAAAACAACCTCAAGTCCATCAGCCTTTCCTCATAAGATTTTCCCTCCATACCAGGCAACATCCTGTTAAATCTCCTCTGCACCCGCTCCAAAGCCTCCACGTCCTTCCTATAATGCGGTGACCAGAACTGTACGCAATACTCCAAATGCGGCCGGACCAGAGTTCTGTACAGCTGCAACATGACCTCCCGACTCCGGAACTCAATCCCTCTACCAATAAAGGCCAACACTCCATAGGCCTTCTTCACAACCCTATCAACCTGGGTGGCAACTTTCAGGGATCTATGTACATGGACACCTAGATCCCTCTGCTCAGCCACACTTTCAAGAACTTTACCATGAGCCAAATATTCCGCATTCCTGTTATTCCTTCCAAAGTGAATCACCTCACACTTCTCTACATTAAACTCCATGTGCCACCTCTCAGCCCAGCTCTTCAGCTTATCTATATCCCTCTGTAACCTGCTACATCCTTCCACACTATCGACAACACCACCAACTTTAGTATCGTCTGCAAATTTACTCACCCACCCTTCTGCGCCTTCCTCTAGGTCATTGATAAAAATGACAAACAGCAACGGCCCCAGAACAGATCCTTGTGGTACTCCACTTGTGACTGTACTCCATTCTGAACATTTCCCATCAACCACCACCTTCTTTCAGCTAGCCAATTTCTGATCCACATCTCTAAATCACCCTCAATCCCCAGCCTCCGTATTTTCTGCAATAGCCTACCGTGGGGAACCTTATCAAACGCTTTGCTGAAATCCATATACACCACATCAACTTCTCTACCCTCATCTACCTGTTCAGTCACTTTCTCAAAGAACTCAATAAGATTTGTGAGGCATGACCTACCCTTCACAAAGCCATGCTGACTATCCCTGATCATATTATTCCTATCTAGATGATTATAAATCTTGTCTCTTATAATCACCTCCAAGACTTTACCCACTCCAGACGTGAGGCTCACCGGTCTATATTTGCCGGGGGTGTCTCTGCTCCCCTTTTTGAACAAAGGGACCACATTTGATGTCCTCCAGTCCTCTGGCACGAGTCCTGTAGCCAATGATGACATAAAAATCAAAGCCAAAGGTCCAGCAATCTCTTCCCTGGCTTCCCAGAGAATCCTAGGATAAATCCCATCAGGTCCCGGGGACTTATCTATTTTCAGCCTGTCCAGATTTACCAACACCTCTTCCCTACGTACCTCAATGCCATCTATTCTATTACCCTGGGGCTCAGCATTCTCCTCCACAACATTGTCTTTTTCCTGAGTGAATACTGGCGAAAAATATTCCTTTAGTATCTCGCCTATCTCTTCATCCGCCCCCAATCTAGGTTCTTCAGTTCCCGGCTAATATTGTTATAATTGGCCTTCCCCCAATTTAGCACATTCACCGTAGGACCACTCTTATCCTTGTCCACCAGCACTTTAAAATTTACTGAATTGTGGTCACTTTTCCCGAAATGCTCCCCTACTGAAACTTCTACCACCTGGCCTGTCTTATTCCCCAATATCAGGTGCAGTACCGCCCCTTCCCTAGTTGGACAGTCTACATATTGTTTTCGGAAACTCTCCTTACAAACTCTGCCCCGTCTAAGCCCCTGGCACTAAGTGAGTCCCAGTCAATATTGGGGAAGTTGAAGGCTCCCATCACCACAACCCTGTTGTTTTTACTCTTTTCCAAAATGTGTCTACCTATCTGCTCCCCTAACTCCCGCTGGCTGTTGAGACGCCTGTAGTAAACCCCCAACATTGTGACTGCACCCCTCTTATTCCTGATCTCTACCTATATAGCCTCATTGCCCTCTGAGGTGTCCTCCCGTAGTACAGCTGTGATATCCTCCCTAACCAGTAGCGCAACTCCGAAACCCCTTTTACATCCCCCTCTATCCCGCCTGAAACATCTAAATCCTGGAACGTTTAGCTGCCAATCCTGCCCTTCCCTCAGCCAGGTCTCTGTAATGGAGGATAATGATTGGTAACGAAGGAACAACTTTGGGTACGGGCTCAGCCACTCTGCACGACTTTCGCCGACGTCAAAAATAGGAATCTTTATCGCAGCTCTTAACTCAGTTTGACCCACCGACAATGCTCACCCCTTTATTTATGACGTCGTGGCAGTCCTGGCGCACTCGAATGTCCATTTGCGTATGCCTCCGGGACACTTGCAGATGTGAACAAAACTATGATAGAGAAGGAGAGTCTGGGCGTAGTATTCGGATTGAAAATATTTCACCAGTATGTGTATGGCTATGCATTCACGATTTTCCCTGACCACAACCCCTCGATGAAGTAGTTAAGGAGGGATCACCGTTTCCCCCTGACGAAATCTGTCAGACTTCGCTTTGAACCTGGTCCTAATTGGCTTTCCCAAATCAAATATTGGACCCATTGAATTAAACCTCAGTCAACTCCAGCACATGTACTGCTGGCAATTACGACTTGGTGAAGTTCGAATATACAACCTCAGCCAGGCTGCATTTCTGGACCTGTCCCGTCAATTGCCGATAAAACTATCATCATCCCCTATCGATATATGCCGGTCTGTTCTCCGAAGCCTAGATTGAGCCAGGTGGTTGGGCTCCCAGAGTTTCTGCTGTTACCTTATATGGGAACACGTTATGTGCAGACTACATCACCAGGGATGGAAACTTGGACGGTCTCAGGTGTCATGCCAAACGGGCAAAACAACGGACCATTGATGCTGAGACCCCCTTCCGAGGCCGCATTGGCACCAAGCCAGGGGAAATGGCAAAAGGGAGCGAAGGAATGGGAGTTAAAAACTGGCACAAACGAAGCGAAGACTCCCGAAAGACACAATCATGACAACTGAAAAGGAAAGAAGGATGAAATAATCTACCAGCAAGAAGTAACTTTGTGAAGATGGACGATATAAACTCAGAAATCAGGCCGGTAGTTCAATCACACCATTTTAGCGGATAGTAGAACAGAATTTTAGATGTTTCTGGTATTGGCATGTGAGAGTGCCTTTATGAAATGGGTGTGTATCAACTAGCTTCATTGATGTAACTTTGCGGGAGGAGTTGGGCTCTGTTTAGTTTCGCTTGAGTTGCACAGCTGCAGTCAAAGCAAGCATATGTATACTGGTATCTCGCAACAAGCTAAGAAGTGTCTTCAGCTCATTTGATGATTTCAAAGTAATACCTGCTTCTGTAGATAATTCAAACCTGTTTTGTTAAAAAGTGTTTTGGCTTATGGATGTTGTTAGGAAAGTTACCAATGGGCAGCTGTAGAATATTGTTTTTGCGGGGTTATCAGTGTTGGTAGTTGGTAAGATATTTACTCGTGTTTAAAAAATGTTAACTGGATTAATCGAATAATCATTCTTTTGTTTTATAAATATTTTAGATCTCTATTGCATCACACCTCTAAAGTGGGCCTCTGTACTCCCCAGAACCAAAATCTATTAAACGCTGTTGGTCAGGTGAACTCCTTGATATACTGTGGTGTTCTCTAAACCCTGGCCCATAACAAACTGGGCGCTCGAGGAGTAAACATCTATCTTTCGTTATTGGGTTGACTTGGCAAACTTAAAGACGGTGAGGTGTGAGCATATTTGTTTTTGTTTTTTACGTGTGGTAAAACAGTTCAACTCGGCATTGTGTTGTGGACAATGGCTCTTTGAGAGGCTCGGATGTTTTGGGGGTCGAGAAGGTCACACGCCGTACCTTACGAATTGAGACGAAAAAAGGCTTTAAGATTTGGCAAAATCATTGTGGTTAACGTTACCTACCAGCAAACGAAAAGAACAGGTACTTCCGGCGCGAGCTGAGCATTCAAAATTGCCTGAATACAGTCTGACTCATTAGAAAAGCCAAAACACCAGTTGCAGGTGAACCAACTTAAACATGAAAAAGAATGAAATCACCTTGAATACGAAATGAGGGGAAAAGAACGAATAGCTCTCGCAGAACAACAAGAAAGAGAAACGGAGGTAATGAACAGGGAAAAAGAAAAAGTGATGGAGGAAAATAAAAATGGAGAGAGCTAATTTGGAAAACAGAGAGAGTTCGAACTTCAGAAAATAGTCATGAAACATGAAGTGGTAAATAACTTATTCACACCAAAGAGTTGAGTCAAGTCAATTTATTGGCAAATGTTTTTGGGAGAAAGCCAGGCACTCCGCAGTGCTCGTGGTTATCTTCTGAATTGCACAATGGCAGTTAGCCTCTCTCTTTTATACATGTGCACTTGGTTCGTTCCTAATAAGCTTGGGGGAGGGCGGGGGGGGGGGGTTACATATACTACAAATTAGGCCCCCCTAGCAACAATTAGCTTCCAATCGCATTCCTCTGAAACCATTCGAATTCTAATTTTCGCAAATCATTTTCCATAATTACAACTATAACAGTTGTCTCAACAGTAAACGGTCAGTTTGTCAGTTACAGAATGACTCAGCAGTTAATCGGAACGTGGCAGGTGTCAGTAGGTGACTGAGAGAATGACTCGCCAGTAACCATATACTTATCAGGTCATTGCAAAATTAGATTGCCGTGGTAAGTAAGCGAGTATAGAATGACTCCGCCCACACTATTGCAGGCATAAGCAAGTATAGAATGACTCAGCAGTCCACACCATTGCAGGCATAAGCTACTAATCAAACATAATAAAATAGAGAGATCCTTACTGAATAACCGCTAATGTAAATGTTCCTCAACAAAACATGACAGTCAAATAAAATTGGCGGTTGTAAAGGGAAATGTACAGTTTGCGGATCGTGATGAGGGTAAAGAGAAAGAGCATCATAATCTATGGCTTGGTGGGGACCGATTTAAATATGTCCACGCATTGCCAAGGTTGGATGATAAGGGGGTAGAACCCTTTTTCATTTCATTTGAGAAAGTGGCCAAACGAATGAAATGGCCACATGTCATGTTGGTATTGCTGATTCAAACAAAGTTGATCGGTAGAGCTAGTGAAGTGTTTGCATTACTATCAGAGTAAGTAGCTGGGAAGATTGAAGAGGTGAAAACCTCCATCTTAGGTGCACATAAACTAGTGCCTGAAGCCTACAGACAAAATTTCGAAATTTAAGGAAATAACCAGCGCAAACATACAGGGAGTTTGAAAGAAAATAAACGAATAATTTTGATTGGTGAATATGGGCTTTGAAACTAGGACAAACGTATGAAGCTCTCAGAGAAATTGTACACTTGGAGGAGTTTAGAAATTCAATTCGTGATGTAGTGCGAACTCATGTGGAAGTGCAGAGGGTTCAAACTGCGACGTTAACAGCTGAAGTGGCAGATGCTTATGAATTAGTTCAGCAATCAAATTTTGGTTTCGGTCATCAATTTCTGCCTGTGACGGAGCGAAACTGGGGAAGGAGAAATACTCTCGTGGTAGAGGCAAATGATATCTGATGGGAGATAATAAGGAGAATGTACCTCAGATGAAAAAAATCATCCAGGAGGGTGGAAGAGAAATTAAGTTTTTTCAATGTTTTGACTAATAAACTAGGCCATGTAAAATAGGCCATGTAAACCACGAGTGTTGGTGGTTGAAAAACAGCACTGGGAAGGCTGATGTTATAAAACAGGATCTGGCAGTTGCGTTGTTTTGCTGTGGTAACGGAAAGCCCAGGTGAAGCAAAGGAGGTGCACAAGATTGTGCAGGCTGATCAATAGATGATTGATCAGAAGGTGCCAGATATCTATGAAGAATTTACTTGTGCGGTTAAAGTTTACTCATGTGTATCAGGAGTGGAAGCAACTAAGTCACACTTTTAAGAGATACGGGTGCTAGTCAAACTTTAATGGTAAGAGATGAAGAGTTATGTAGTTTGGGAAGAATATTGCCAGAAACAGTGGTAATATGTCGAATTCAGGGTGAGAAGAGTAGTGTACCATTATATAAGGTAAGGTTGGAAAGTGCAGTGACGTGTGGTGAAGTGGTAGTAGGAGTAGTAGAGAAAATATCTTGTCCAGGAATACAGCTTATCTTGGGTAATGATATAGCTGGATCGCAGTTGGGAATTATGCCGACTGTGGTTGATAAGGCAGTGGACAATCAGACAACTGAAGTGATGAAGGACGAATATCCTGGGATGTTTCCTAATTGTGTAGTAACAAAGTCGCAAAGTCACAAGTTAAGACAAGAGGATAAATCAATGAGTGAAGTGAAGTTGAAGTTCAATTATCAGAAACCATTTTTGATCTGATGGTTGGAAAAGAACAGCTGGAGGATCAGGCGGATATTTTCAGTTCAGGACAGTTGCCAGAGTTACAACACAAAGATGAAGAAATAAAACGGATGTATCAGAAAGCATACACGGAAGAGGAATCTGAGTGTATGCCAGAATGTTATTACCGTAAAAATGATGTATTAATGAGAAAATGGAGACGTTTACATATGCGTGCGGATGTAAAGAGGGCAGAAGTTCATCAAGTGGTATTGCCGGTCGGGTATAGAAAGGAGGTGTTGCGAATAGCACATCAAATACGATCGTGAGGTCATTCGGGAGTAAGGAAAACTCAAGCTAAAATCCAAAAAATTTTTTATCGGCCTGGACTAGTTAAAGATGGAATTAAATTTTGTCGATGATGTCACACATGTCAACTGATGGGAAACCCTCAATCAGTGATAAAACTAGCGCCCTTAATACCCATTCCAGCTTTTGAGGAACCTTTTACAGGAGTTTTAATTGCTTGCGTAGGATCACTTCCCAAAAAGAAAAGTGGGAATCAATGTCTTTTGACAATAATGGATGTGTCTACGGGGTTTCAGAGTCCATTCCAGGACGCAATATTAGAAGGTGAAAAATTGTGGAAGTGTTACCAGATATGGACTACCGACAGAAATACAATCGGATCAAGGATTAAATTTTACCTCAAGGTTATTCAAAGAAGTTATGGTTATCTTAGGAATAAAGCAATTTAAATCAACTGCGTACCATCAAGAATCGCAGGGAGCATTAGAAAGGTGGCATCAGACATTCAAGGGGATGTTGAGAGATCATTGTGAAGATGATGCACAGGATTGGGATAAAGGAATTCTATCGTACTGTTTGCAATTAGGGATGCACCTAATGAGTCAACCAAATTCAGCCCATTTGAACTAATTTTTGGTCATGAGGTAAGAGAACCACTTAAATGTAATCAGGAAGAATTGGTGAGTGCGCAATCGGAACTTACATTGTTGGATTACGTGTCAAATTTCACGGTAAGATCAAATACTGCCAGACAGCATTTAAAGATTGCACAACGTGTGATGAAACGGGTAGCGGACAAGCAAGTAACAGTTCATAGTTTTGCCAGTGAAGATAAAGTTTTAGTATTGTTACCAGTGGTAGGTGGGCCTTTAAAAGCATGGTTTTGTGGACGATATCAGGTTGAAAGGAAATTAAGTGAGGTGAACGCCAGATGGAACGAAAATCAATGAGTGTGTCATGTGAATATGCTTAAAAGGTACTTTGAAAGGGAAGGAGAGCAAAATGAATAAGTATTAATGATTCTAAGACAAAGTGAACAGCCGAATTCAAATGACTTTGAATTTGACAACCCTGAAATTAAATGGGAAAACGACGATGTTCTTAAAAATTAGGATAAATTGTTGAGTTACCTTCCAGGGGAAAAACTAACTGACCTGAAAGATTTATTGATATCACATGGGCAAGTTTCTGGAGATAAGTACTAAAACGACTATATATGATGCATATGTGGGAAATTCTGTTCCAATTGAACAACATCCATATAGACTTAAGCCATGAAAATTGGCACAGGTTAACAAATCAATTGACAGTATGCTTATAAATGGCATAATTGAAGTGGGTTGCAGCCAATGGAGCTCAGCCATACTGACGGCACCAAAAGCCGGACGGTACCCAACGATTGTGCATGGACTATAGAAAGCTTAATTCAGTTACAAGAACGGACTCATAGCCTATGTCCCGCTTGGATGATTGCATTGAGATAGTGGCACAATCAACTTGTATTTCCAAACTGGATTTACTTAAAGGTTACTGGAAAGTACCTTTATCTGAAAGGGCGAAGGACATTTCAGCTTTTGTGACTCCAGATGGCATCTGCCAATTCAAAGTTATGCCATTTGGCATGAAACACGCACTAGCCGCATTTCAAAGGTTAACTAACAAAGTCGTTTCAGGATTACCCAATTGTTCGGTATACATCGATGATCTGGTAATTTGAACATTTGAATCATATCATATGGTTATTCATTCGACTTTAGGAGGCGGGTGAAGCAGTAAACCTAGACAAGATAAATTTCGAATAGCCCAAGTCACTTTCCTTGGCCATACAATTGGAGAAGGTCCAATGCTCCCACGGAATGTGAAAACAATAGTTAGTGGCGAATTTCCAATACCCCCGACATGAAGAGAAATAATGCGAATTCTTGGCATGATTGGAAGTTACCAGAACGTTGTTCCCAAATATAGCAGCGAGGTTGTTTCACTGACGGACTTGCTAAGGAAGCCCAGCAAGTTTAAGCTGAGAGCGGAGTGTCAACAGGCCATTCAAAGCTAAAAGCTGTGATAACCAAATATCCCGTGTTGGAGAATTTCAAGGGCTCTGTGATCAGATTGATCTAAAGTAGCTGACCTGAAAGAAAAATGCCGAGGCGTAGAGACATACATGGATCGTTCAAAGATTGTATTTCCCAAAGAGACTGTCAACCAGGAGTGATTACAGTTGCAAGAAGAATAACTGAAATAGACTATGTTACTATACTTGTTTGCGTGTTACTTCTTGTCTGTATTTCTTAAAGGAAAGTGAAAAGGTGAAAATTGAAACCATTTTGCAGTTGATGTTATTTTTTGTTCTTGGAGGTTAGGTGCTTTTAAGAAATGGGTGTTTACCAAATGGCTGCAGTGATGTCAGTGTGGGGTGCAGCTGGGCTCTGCTTTTACTTTCATTTTGAGCTGTGAGCTGTTTTGTCCCTATTTGTTTCGCTTTGAACTGGGAAGCTGCAGTCAAAGCAAGCAGATGTATACTGGTATCTCTCTCCAAGCTAAAGAATGTTTTCAGCTCATTTGATGATTTCAAAGTAACACCAGTTTCTGTAGAGAATTCAGACATACCGTCTTTGTGTAAAAGTGTTTTGGCTTATGGATGTTGTTCGGAAAGTTACAAAGGCTTCCCGATAGAATATTGTATTTGGGAAAGTATCAATGTTTGTGGTTGATAAGATGTTTACTGTGTGTTTCCAAAATATTAACTGATTCATAGAATAAACAGTTTTGTTTTAAAAATACTTTGGCCCTCTGCTGAATCACAACTGTGCTTCATATAACGAAAATCTATCAAAAGTTGTGGATTAGGCGAAGTACATATTGATATCGATATTGGAACCGGATCATTGTCAGTGTCGAATCTGCACATTTGTCTCGTGACTGCATGGGTCTCACCTCCACAACACAAAAAGATGTGTAGTTTACGTGAATTGGCCAAAATAAACTGCCCCATAGTTAGAAAACAATTGCGTCCGCTCAAATAAAAATAAGGGTTAATTGTGGGTTTAGTAAAGATTGTTAAATGTAAATTATGCTTGGCCTTTGTTCTCCTTGCTATCTATTAACACCTGGTAAAATCTTAGCATCAGTTAGCTTATTGAAAATATCTGAATTGGAGAGATACAAATCCACACTGCTCACGCAAGTATCCGACGATGTCCCTTTTACTAGCCGCAAATGAGTATATGCTGGTGGATCGCTTTGGCGCGAAGAACCCCCATGCATATGCATTGATCCATCTTTCCATTCCCTGAGCCACCAACCGCTACATTGGACAGCACGGTGGTATAGTGGTTAGCACAGTGATCCACACCCCCAGGGTCCCAGACTCGATTCGTAACTTGGGTCACTGTGTGGAGTCTCCATGATGCCCCGTGTCTGCATGGGTTTCCTCCGGGAGATCCGGTTTCAGCCACCATTCCACCGATGTGCAGTTTAGGAGGATTGTGCATGCTAAATTGCCCTTAGTGTCCAAAGAAAGTTTGGATGGGATTTTTGGGTTACAGGGATAGGGTGTAGGTGTGGACCCTGGGTAGGGTTCTCTTTCCAAGAGCCGGTGCAGACTCGATGGGCCGAATTGCTTCCTTCTGCGCAGTAAATTCTCTGAATCTATGATCCACCGCCGAAGCCACTGCCACCTGACATTGGATGTATTCTTTAATCATGACGGCGTCTCACAATCGTACTGAAACCCAGACAGAACACCAATTATCCTTAGTCAACTCATCATCCTCTATAGTGCCCAATGCCGGGCGGTGCTGGTCGACTTAAAAACCTCTGCGACCAAGATCATGGAGCTCAGCGTCGATGATCATGTCGCCATTCGGCCGACGTGACTCTTAGGTCTGAAACGTGAGAGCGGCCCCTCCTCCAGGATCTCGATAAAGGACACCGAAGAGTGTCCAAAATGAAGATGTTGGCATGGAACTACGTCTGTTGGTCCATAATAGATGCCGGCATCTAGATGTTGGTACAGCGATTTGTGCAGTGCAAGGAGTGCCAAACAGTGCTACAGGCTGTCGCCCCTTGACAGGTTGGAATGGTTGGTTGGACCCTCGTCGCGCCTGCACGTTGACTTTGCGTGCCTTTCCAGGTTTTCATGTCCATCTTCAAAGGGAGAGAATTCCACTGAATACAGACAACTAAAATGAGGGCTACGGTCGAAAGGCTTTGATAGATCTTCGGCATGCACAACATAGCAGAGGTTTTGGTCTCAGACATAGACATTTGCTAGCGCTGGGTTCGCCGCATTGGTGCAATGCAACGGAGTTCGGCTCGTGTGCACTGCTCCCTACCACCCAGAATAAAAATGATTACTCAGACGTTTGAGCACGACATGAAAAAGCAGACCTCTGGATCCTTGGATACACGGCTCGTGAGGTTTCCTTTTCGTTATTGGACCACGTTACATGCCACAACTTGGATCGCACCCCCCCCCCCCCCCCCGCTCCGAGTTGCTAATGGATCATCTGCTCGGCACGGTTCCTTGATTCTGATACCATCTGACATTGGCGAGCAGATCCTCCATGGTCAAGAGAGTAACTAGGTGAAGATGGCCAGGTGCAAAGCCCGAAGCAGCTTCTGACAGGGCGACACAGTACATGTCCGTAACTTTGGTGATGCCATCATACGGGTACTCGGCGTGCCGCTCTGTCAGACCGGATCAGCCTCCGAAAAAGTGCAGGCGTACGGCCGCGAATCGAACGGACACATAAACCACAGACATAGTTGGGTCCATGATCAAACCGTCCCATGCACGGAACCTCCGATTCCACGCACCCAACCTGCTCCGTTACCGCCGTCCCCACCAGCCGCGTCGGCCGTTGAACCTCTGAATGTCAGATGGCAGACGTGGACCTTTCCATCTCCGTCATGGGGATCCAGCTGCCAACAGTGGTTGGAAACGTTAAACAGAGATTGGCCACAATACTACCAAATACTGTCCAACCCATCTTGGGACAACATGTATATCCCACCCGGCGGAAACCTCAGGTAAAAATGTTGTATCTTTATTCTCAGCTGCCGTCAACGGGATATTACGTCGCTGCACCCTGTGTACACCACCATGGACAGGGAATCATGTAAACGAAAGTGCGGGTGCATTCCGGTACAAATTAAAAGGAGCGCGGGAGCAAAGCTGTTACGATTGGCCACCCATGAGGCAGGAGCCCAACATATCATTACATGTAGTGCATTCACTATTCTGATACTTCGGAATAGTTTGTTTTATCTGTTCCATTATTTGTTTTAGGGCGCTTGGAGGTGTCCGATTGTCTCACAAATAAAATTCCAATTCAAAAACGTGCCTGCTTCCAGCTGCTCCGTATATCGTTTCCCTTTCTTTGAGTTTTGGTATTTTTGCCCTAATAATGCTTATTTGCTCAGTTCAGCTGATTTTAATGCACATGTACATGAGATAACAAGAACAAAGAACAAAGAAAATTACAGCACAGGAACAGGCACTTCGGCCCTCCCAGCCAGCGCCGATCCAGATCCTTTATCTAAACCTGTCTTCTATTTTTAAAGGATCTAACTCCCTCTGTTCCCCGCCCTTCCATATATCTGTCTCGATGCATCTTAAAACATGCTATGGTGCCCGCCTCTACCACCTCCGCTGGCAAGGCGTTCCAGGCACCCAGCACCCTCTGCGTAAAAACACACATCTCCCTTAAAATGTCCCCCTCTCACCTTGAAATCGTGACCGCCTTGTAATTGACACCCCCACGCTTGGAAAAAGCTTGCTGCTATCCACCCTGTCCGTACCTCTCATAATTTTGTAGACCTCAATCAGGTCCCCACTCAACCTCCGTCTTTCCAACGAATACAATCCTAATCTACTCAACCTTTCTTCATAGCTGGCACCCTCCATACCAGCCAACATCCTGGTAAAGGATTGTCATCCTTTAGAAAGTTACGGGAAAAAAAAACATTTTATTAAGGCATTTACAATTTTATAACAATAAACGGTGCAAATACAAAGAGAAACATCTCTCCATCTCTCACTAACCCCGACCGCCCTTAACATAAAGTAGCCTAACTGCCCCCCCCCCCCCCTTACCCTCACCCCTTTATTGCCTCTGCTGATAGTTTAGTTTTCCCTGAAGAAGTCCATCCCCGGACGAACCCCAGCTTTGACCCTTTCAGGGCGAACATAATTTTCTCAAGTCCCTGAAACCCAGCCATGTCGCCAACCCACAACTGTGATTTTGGGGTCTTCGAGTCCCTCCGAGCTACCAAGAAGGCAAAGGCCAACACGGCAGCCTCTCTTGCCCCATGGACTCCCGGATCTACCGACACTCCAAAGATAACCACCTCTGGATTCGGTCCCACCCTTGTTGTAAGTACCTTGGACATGACATCTCTCAATCCCTGTTAGTATCCCCTAAGCTTCGAGCATGCCCAAACCATATGGGCATGGTTTGCTGGCCATCCCATACTCCTCACACACTTGTGCTCTACCCCGAAAAACGTGATCGTCCGGGCCACCGCCATGTGTGCCAGTTGAACCACCTTGAAATGGCTCAGGCTGAGCCTCAGACATGATGAGAACGTGTTGACTTTTCTCAAAGCATCAACCACAGACCAGCCTCCACCTCCTCCGGGTGCTCCGGTTTCCTCCTACAGTCCAAAGATGTGAGGGGAAGTTGGATTGGCCATGCCAACTTGTCCTTCGTGTCCAAAATTGCCCTGAGTGTTGGGTGGGGTTACTGGGTAATGGGGATAGCGTGGAGGTGTGGGCTTGGGTGGGGTGCTCTTTCCAAGAGCCGGTGCAGAATCGATGGGCCAAATGGTCTCCTTCTGCACTGTTGATTCTATGATCTATGATCCACACAGCTCATCCTCTCTTTTATACTTTATCTCATCTATCTGGATTTTCTCCCACTCCATAAGCTCTTTGTAGATATCCGAAAACTTACCCTGCCCCACCCCATTCTGGAAACTACCCTGCCCAGTATGCTCTGTGGTGATAGGAGTGGAAAAGTCGAAACGTGCCTTCGCAAAACAAACCTTAACTGCAGATATCGAAACCCATTCCCTCCCGGCAATTCAGAATTCCCCTCCAAATCCTCCGAACTGGGAAAGATCCCATCAATAAATAGATCACCCATCCTCTCAATCCCTGCTCTCTGCCATCTCCGAAACCCCCCCCCCCCATTTAGTCTCCCCGGAACGAACCGATGATTATCACAAATTGCAGCCCACACGAACGCGCCCTCCACTCCCATATTCTTTCTCCACTGCCCGCAGATTCTCAGGGCCGCCATTACAACTGGTCTTGTGGAGTCCCTGGTCGGCGAGAATGGCAGAAAGGTCAAAGAACAACAAAGAACAAAGAAATGTACAGCACAGGAACAGGCCCTTCGGCCCTCCAAGCCCGTGCCGACCATACTGCCCGACTAAACTACAATCTTCTACACTTCCTGGGTCCGTATCCTTCTATTCCCATCCTATTCATATATTTGTCAAGATGCCCCTTAAATGTCCCTATCGTCCCTGCTTCCACTACCTCCTCCGGTAGTGAGTTCCAGGCACCCACTACCCTCTGCGCAAAAAACTTGCCTCGTACATCTACTCTAAACCTTGCCCCTCTCACCTTAAACCTATGCCCCCTAGTAATTGACCCCTCTACCCTGGGGAAAAGCCTCTGACTATCCACTCTGTCTATGCCCCTCATAATTTTGTATACCTCTATCAGGTCGCCCCTCAACCTCCTTCGTTCCAGTGAGAACAAACCGAGTTTATTCAATCGCTCCTCATAGCTTATGCCCTCCATACCAGGCACCATTCTGGTAAATCTCTTCTGCACCCTCTCTAAAGCCTCCACATCCTTCTGGTAGTGTGGCGACCAGAATTGAACACTATACTCCAAGTGTGGCCTAACTAAGGTTCTATACAGCTGCAACATGATTTGCCAATTCTTATACTCAATGCCCCGGCCAATGAAGGCAAGCAGGCCGTATGCCTTCTTGACTACCTTCTCCACCTGTGTTGCCCCTTTCAATGACCTGTGGACCTGTACTCCTAGATCTCTTTGACTTTCAATACTCTTGAGGGTTCTACCATTCACTGTATATTCCCTACCTACATTAGCCCTTCCAAAATGCATTACCTCACATTTGTCCGGATTAAACTCCATCTGCCATCTCTCCGCCCAAGTCTCCAGACAATCTAAATCCTGCTGTATCCTCAGACAGTCCTCATCGCTATCCGCAATTCCACCAACCTTTGTGTCGTCTGCAAACTTACTAATCAGACCAGTTACATTTTCCTCAAAATCATTTATATATACTACAAAGAGCAAAGGTCCCAGCACTGATCCCTGTGGAACACCACTGGTCACAGCCCGCCAATTAGAAAAGCATCCCTCCATTGCTACCCTCTGCCTTCTATGGTATCCACCTTGCCAGTTCACCCCTGATCCCGTGTGACTTCACCTTTTGTACTAGTCTACCATGAGGGACCTTGTCAAAGGCCTTACTGAAGTCCATATAGACAACATCTACTGCCCTACCTGCATCAATCATCTTAGTGACCTCCTCGAAAAACTCTATCAAGTTAGTGAGACACGACCTCCCCTTCACAAAACCGTGCTGCCTCTCACTAATACGTCCATTTGCTTCCAAATGGGAGTAGATCCTGTCTCGAAGAATTCTCTCCAGTAATTTCCCTACCACTGAAGTAAGGCTCACCGGCCTGTAGTTCCCGGGATTATCCTTGCTACCCTTCTTAAACAGAGGAACAACATTGGCTATTCTCCAGTCCTCCGGGACATCCCCTGAAGACAGCGAGGATCCAAAGATTTCTGTCAAGGCCTCAGCAATTTCCTCTCCAGCCTCCTTCAGTATTCTGGGGTAGATCCCATCAGGCCCTGGGGACTTATCTACCTTAATATTTTTTAAGACACCCAACACCTCGTCTTTTTGGATGACAATGTGACCCAGGCTATCTACACCCCCTTCTCCAGACTCAACATCTACCAATTCCTTCTCTTTGGTGAATACTGATGCAAAGTATTCATTTAGTATCTCGCCCATTTCCTCTGGCTCCACACATAGATTCCCTTGCCTATCCTTCAGTGGGCCAACCCTTTCCCTGGCTACCCTCTTGCTTTTTATGTACGTGTAAAAAGCCTTGGGTTTTCCTTAACCCTATTTGCCAATGACTTTTCATGACCCCTTCTAGCCCTCCTGACTCCTTGCTTAAGTTCCTTCCTACTTTCCTGATATGCCACACAGGCTTCGTCTGTTCCCAGCCTTTTAGCCCTGACAAATGCCTCCTTTTTCTTTTTGACGAGGCCTACAATATCACTCGTCATCCAAGGTTCCCGAAAATTGCCGTATTTATCTTTCTTCCTCACAGGAACATGCCTGTCCTGTATTCCTTTCAACTGACACTTGAAAGCCTCCCACATGTCAGATGTTGATTTGCCCTCAAACATCCGCCCCCAATCTATGTTCTTCAGTTCCCGCCTAATATTGTTATAATTAGCCTTCCCCCAGTTTAGCACATTCATCCTCGGACCACTCTTATCCTTGTCCACCAGTACTTTAAAACTTACTGAATTGTGGTCACTGTTACCAAAATGCTCCCCTACTGAAACATCTACCACCTGGCCGGGCTCATTCCCCAATACCAGGTCCAGTACTGCCCCTTCCCTAGTTGGACTGTTTACATATTGTTTTTAGAAGCCCTCCTGGATGCTCCTTACTAACTCCGCCCCGTCTAAGCCCCTGGCACTAAGTGAGTCCCAGTCAATATTGGGGAAGTTGAAGTCTCCCATCACCACAACCCTGTTGTTTTTACTCTTTTCCAAAATCTGTCTACCTATCTGCTCCTCTATCTCCCGCTGGCTGTTGGGAGGCCTGTAGTATACCCCCAACATTGTGACTGCACCCTTCTTATTCCTGATCTCTACCCATATAGCCTCACTGCCCTCTGAGGTGTCCTCTCGCAGTATAGCTGTGATATTCTCCCGAACAAGTAGCGCAACTCCGCCTCCCCTTTTACATCCCCCTCTATCCCGCCTGAAACATCTAAATCCTGGAACGTTTAGCTGCCAATCCTGCCCTTCCCTCAACCAGGTCTCTGTAATGGCAATAACATCATAGTTCCAAGTAGTAATCCAAGCTCTAAGTTCATTTGCCTTACCCGTAATGCTCCTTGCATTAAAACATATGCACTTCAGGCCACCAGACCCGCTGTGTTCAGCAACTTTTCCCCGTCTGCTCTGCCTCAGAGCCACACTGTCCCTATTCCCTAGTTCTCCCTCAATGCTCTCACCTTCTGACCTATTGCTCCCGTACCCACCCCCCTGCCATACTATTTTAAACCCTCCCGTGTGACACTAGCAAACCTCGCGGCCAGGATATTTATGACTCTCCGGTTTAGATGCAACCCGTCCATCTTATACAGGTCACACCTGCCCTGGAAGAGCTCCCAGTGGTCTAGAAAACGGTCGTTACCAAAGCTCCCAAAGTTGTGCCTTTTCTCGATGCCACGTCGTGTAGAGGTGTGGGAGCGTGTAGCTCCCACACGCATCCCACCTCCCCACCCCCCCCCCACCGCAACGCCCACCCATCATTACTCTATTCCTGATCATGGCTACATTAGCCACCCAGTAGTAGTTACTAAATTTCGGCAGTGCCAGCACACCTACCCCTCGACTCCGCTCCAGCAGCACTTTCTTTACTCGCGGTGTTTTACCCATCCACAGAAAGCGTGAGATCACCCGATTCACCCGTTTAAAAGAGGCCTTTGGTATTAACATCTGAATGCACTGGAAAGAAAACAGAAGTCAGGGGATGACCGTCCTTTTTCACGCCTGTACCGTCCCCTCCAATGACAGAGCGAGGAAAGCCCAGCTCCGGAAGTCCTCCTTCATTTAATTAACTAGCCGGGTGGGTCAAATCTAACTTCTGAAGCTTGTCCCATTCCCGTGTCACCTGAATTCCCAAATAACCAAAACTCCCTCCCAGAACGGCAACTCCTCCAATCTCTTAACCTGCCATCGTCTGCATCGCAAACAGCTCACTTTACCCATATTAATTTTGTACCGTGAAAACTCATCCGAGACCCGCATAACCTCCCCCTACTGGCATGGAAATGTATAGGAGCAAGTCGCCTGCGTATAGCGAGACCCTATGTTCCAACCACCCCCCCCCACCCCCCATTCTCCCCCCCCATCCCCACCGCGGACTATTCCCTCCGATTCCGTTCATGCTCTGAGCGTCATCGCCAGTGACTCTATGGCCAAAGCAGATAACACTGGGGAGAGCGTGCATCCTTGCCTTTTCCTCTGGTGCAGTTTTAAGCAGCCCAAAGTCATGCAATTCTTCCATATTATCTCCACCGGTACCTGGTACAGCAACCAAACCCAGTCAATAAATCCCTGCCCAATCCGGAACAGTCCCAACCCCTCCCACAAATACTTCCCCTTCACCGCATCGAAGGCCTTTACCGCAACCATAGCGACCACAACCTCCGCACCATCCAGAGGGCATTGTAAACACAGTTAAGAGCTTCTAACATTGGTCGTTTGCCGCCTACCTTTAACAAACCCCGTCTGGTCTCCCCTGTAAACTCCGGGACCAAATATTCTATACTTCAGGCCAAGATCTTTGCGGTTTTGCATCGACATTCAGAGGTGAGATTGGTCTGAGTGACCAGCGTATCTCCGGGTTCCTCTCCTGCTTCAGGAAAAAAGGTGTTGAAGCCTGCGGCATTGTTGGGGGATGGACACTCCTTTCCCTAGTCTTGTTAAATGCCCTCAACAGCAGCGGGCCCAGTTTCCCAGAAAACTCCAATAAACTTCCACAACGTATCCGTCTGAGCCCGCGGCCTTGCCCGACAGTATGCCCTCTATACTCTCTACTACTTCTGCAATCCCGATCGTGGCCCCTAGCACATCCACCAACCCTTCCGCCACCTTCGGAATCTCCAAACCCTCCACAAATTGCCTTATCTGCTCCACCCCAGCTGGGGGTTCCGACTCGTAAAACTGACTGTAAAACTCCTTCAACACCGTTCACCACATCTGGGTCCAAGACCGGATTCCATCCTCCGTCCTTCACTTTTCCGAAGCTGGTGTGCAAGAATCCTGCTGGCCGACTCCCCATACTGACATAACGCCCCCATCGACTTCCTCAGCTGTTCCACCGCATTCCCTGTAGATAACAGACGAAACTCCACCTATCGCTTCTGTCAGTCCTTCAATCACCCGACTTCCAGGGCTTCCATATATCTCCTGTTCACCTGGACTATTTCCCTAATCTGCCTATCTAACTCTGCTCGCTCCGCCTTCTCTTTGTGGAGCCGTATCGAAATGAGCTCCCTCCTAACCACTGGCTTCAGTGTTTCCCACGCCGCTACTGCCCAGACTTCAACCGTTTCGTTTAAATTCCGTGTAGTTGCGGATGGTTTCCTTCACACACCCTTACATACCCTCATCCGCTAACAGTCCCACATTCAACCTCCATTGCGGGCGCTGACCGCTCTCCTTGCTCACCCTTCGTTCCACCTAGTCAGGGGCATGTTGCGACACCGCAATCGCCGAATATACTGTGCCCACCACCCCGACAGTAGAGCCCGGTTCAGAATGAAAACATCGATTCCGGAGCACACTTGTGCACGTGGGAAAATAAAGAATGCTCCTTCGCTCTTGACCGTCCGAGCTTCCACGGTTCTACACCCCTGCCGGTCCCCACCTGTTCCATAAAATGTTTTAGTTCCTTTGCCGCGTCTGGCACCCTCCCTGTCCTCGGACTCGAACGATCCAACCTCGGAGCAATGACCGTATTGATGTCCCCTGCCCCCATGATCAGCTTATGCAAGCCCAGGTCCGGAATCTGCCCTAACAGACACGTCGTAAACTCTACGTAATCCCAATTTGGTGTGTAAATATTTTCTAACACCACTGGCATCCCCTCCAACTTCCCGCTCACCATGACATACCTACCCTCCAGTCCGCAACTATATTCCCTGTCTCAACTGACACCCGTTTATTTACCTGGAACGCAAGCACCATAGTCTTAGAGTCTAACCCCAAACTAAATACTTGCCTGCCGCACCCTTTCTTCAGGCTAGTGTGATCCGCAACCCTCAGGTATGTGTCTTGTGAGATTGCCACGTCCGCCTTCAACCTCTTCAAATGTGCGAACACGCGGGTCCTCTTGACCGGCCCAATCAGCCGTCTATCATTCCATGTGATCAGCCTCGCCGGGGACACCCCCACTCCCAACCCCCCCCCCCCCCCCCCCCCCCACCGATCAATGATCAACCTTCTTAGGCCATCCCTCAGCTGGCGTCCCGAACCTCCTCAGGCCCGCACTCGGGCGCCCACCTACCACGACCTCCATCTTGTCTCCCAACAACATCCCTCCCGGGGTTTGCACTGAGTGCTGAATTTGGTGCAATTGAGTGCTATAGTGAGAGTTTGGTGACTGAGGGAGTGCTGAATTTGGTGCATTTGAGTGCTATAGTGAGAGTTTGTTGACTGACGGAGTTCGTTCAGGATGGAGTAAGGTGCTCCTTTCATTTTGTTTCCGACATTACTGCAAAGAGTGAGAAGGGAGCCAGGAGTTTACAGAAAGTGTAGCTGACTGGGAGCAGAGTCGGAGGGCGGAGATCAGGTTAGTTCCCAGGGCAGCTATATTCTTTCAGGTAAGAGGGGATGGAGGCTAGGCCAGTTGCATGCTCCTCCTGTAGGATGTGGGTGGTGAGGGATACAACCGGTGTCGCCGCTCACTATACCTGCGGGAAGTGCACCCAACTTAAGCTCCTCAAAGACCGTGTTAGGGAACTGGAGATGAAGCTGGATGAACTTCGGATCATCCGGGAGACAGAGGGGGTGATTGAGAAGAGTTACAGGGAGGTAACCACACCCAAGGTACAGGGCAAGAATAGCTGGGTTACAGTCACGGAGAGAAAACATACAGGCAGACAGTGCGGGGATCCCTCGTGGCCGTTCCCCTTCAAAACAAGGATCCCGTTTTGGATGCTGTTGGGGGCGGGGAGTGGGGGGGATGACCTACCGGGGGAAGCCCCTAGCGGCCTGGTCTCTGGCAGTCTGGTCTGGGGCTCAGATGGGAAGTGGGGAGAATAGAAAAGCAATAGTTATAGGCGATTCAATGGTTAGGTGAATAGATAGGATATTATGTAGTCGCGAGCGAGACTCCCGGAAGGTATGTTGCCTCCCGGGTGCCAGGTACAGGGATGTCTCGGATCGTGTCTTCAGGATCCTTAAGAGGGAGGGGGAGCAGCCAGATGTCGTGGTGCACATTGGTACCAACGACATTGGTAGGAAAAGGGGTGTGGAGGTAATAAACAAGTTTAGGGAGTTAAGCTGGACGTTAAAAGTCAGGACAGACAGAGTTGTCATCTCTGGTTTGTTGCTGGTGCCACGTGATAGCGAGGCTAGGAATAGGGAGAGAGTGCAGCTGAACACGTGGCTGCAGGAATGGTGTAGGAGGGAGGGCTTGAGGTATTTGGGTAATTGGAGCGCATTCAAGGAAGGTGGGACCTGTACAAGCAGGACGGTTTGCATCTGAACCAGAGGGGCACCAATATCCTGGGATGGAGGTTTTCTAGTACTCTTCGGGAGGGTTTAAACTAATTTGGCAGGGGAATGGGAACCGGATTTGTAGTCCGGCAACTAAAGTAGACGATATTCAGGATGCTAAAGCGTGTAATGAGGCAGTGGGGAAGGGAACACTGAGAAAGGAGAGTACTTGCAGGCACGGAGATGGCTTGAAGTGCGTATACTTCAACGCAAGAAGCATCAGGAATAAGGTGGGTGAACTTAAGGCATGGATCGGTACTTGGGACTACGATGTGGTGGCCATCACGGAAACTTGGATAGAAGAGGGGCAGAAATGGTTGTTGGAGGTCCCTGGTTATAGATGTTTCAACAAGATTAGGGAGGGTGGTAAAAGAGGTGGGGGGCGTGGCATTGTGAATTACAGATAGTATAACAGTAGCAGAAAGGCAGTTCGAGGAGTATCACCCTACTGAGGTAGTATGGGTTGAAGTCAGAAATAGGAAAGCAGCAGCCACCTTGTTAGGAGTTTTCTATAGGCCCCCACAATATTAGCAGAGATGTGGAGGAACAGATTGGGAAACAGATTTTGGAAAGGTGCAGAAGTCACAGGGTAGTACTCATGGGTGACTTTAACTTCCCAAATATTGAGTGGAAACTCTTTGGATCAAATAGTTTAGATGGGGTGGTGTTTCTGCAGTGTGTCCAGGACGCTTTTCTAACACAGTATGTAGATTGTCCGACCAGAGTAGGGGCAATATTGGATTTAGTATTTGGTAATGAACCAGGGCAAGTGATAGATTTGTTAGTGGGGGAGCATTTTGGAGATAGTGACCACAATTCTGTGACTTTCACTTTAGTAATGGAGAGGGAAAGGTTCGTGCAACAGGGCAAGGTTTACAATTGGGGGAAGGGTAAATACGATGCTGTCAGACAGGAATTGAAGTCCATACGTTGGGAACATAAGCTGTCAGGGAAGGACACAAGTGAAATGTGGAACTTGTTCAAGGAGCAGGTACTACGCGTCCTTGATATGTCTTTCCCTGTCAGGCAAGGAAGAGATGGTCGAGTGAGGGAACCATGGTTGACAAGAGAGGTTGAATGTCTTGTTAAGAGGAAAAAGGAGAAGTATGTAAGGCTGAGGAAACAAGGTTCAGAAAGGGCATTGGAGGGATACAAGATAGCCTGGAGGGAACTGAAAAAAGGGATTAGGAGAGCTAAGAGAGGGCATGAACAATCTTTGGCGGGTAGGATCAAGGAAAACCCCAAGGCCTTTTACACATATGTGAGAAATATGAGAATGACTAGAGCGAGGGTAGGTCCGATCAAGGACAGTAGCGGGCGATTGTGTATTGAGTCTGAAGAGATAGGAGAGGTATTGAACGAGTTCTTTTGAGAGGGGCGATATTGTTGGAGAGGACAGTGTGAAATAGATTGGTAAGCTCGAGAAAATACTTGTTAGGAAGGAAGATGTGTTGGGCATTGTGAAAAACTTGAGGACAGATAAGTCCCCCGGGCCTGATGGGATATATCCAAGTATTCGATGGGAAGCAAGAGATGAAATTGCAGAGCCGTTGGCAAAGATCTTTTCGTCCTCACTGTCAACAGGGTGGTACCAGGGGATGGGAGAGTGGCGAATGTCGTGCCCCTGTTCAAAAAATGGACTAGGGATAACTCTGGGAATTACAGGCCAGTTAGTCTTACTTCGGTGGTAGGCAAAGTCATGGAAAGGGTACTGAAGGATAGGATTCCTGAGCATCTGGAAAGACACTGCTTGATTAGGGATAGTCAGCACGGATTTGCGACGGGTAGGTCGTGCCTTACAAGTCTTATTGAATTCTTTGAGGAGGTGACCAAGCATGTGGATGAAGGTAAAGCAGTGGATGTAGTGTACATGGATTTTAGTAAGGAACTTGATAAGGTTCCGCATTGCAGGTTTATGCAGAAAGTAAGGAGGCATGGGATAGTGGGAAATTTGGCCAGTTGGATAACAAACTGGCTAACCGATAGAAGTCAGAGAGTGGTGGTGGATGGCAAATATTTAGCCTGGATCCCAGTCACCAGTGGCGTACTGCAGTGATCAGTTCTGGGTCCTCTGCTGTTTGTGATTTTTATTAATGACTTGGATGAGGAAGTTGAAGGGTGGGTCAGTAAATTTGCAGACGATACGAAGATTGGTGGAGTTGTGGACAGTGAGGAGGGCTGTTGTCGGCTGCAAAGAGACATAGATAGGATGCAGAGCTGGGCTGAGAAGTGGCAGATGGAGTTTAATCCTGAAAAGTGTGAGGTGGTCCATTTTGGAAGGACAAATTTGAATGCGGAATACAGGGTTAACGGTCGAGTTCTTGGCAATGTGGAGGAGCAGGGAGATCTTGGGGTCTATGTTCATACATCTTTGAAAGTTGCCACTCAAGTGGATAGATCTGTGAAGAAGGCCTGTGGTGTGTTCGCGTTCATTAACAGAGGGATTGAATTTAAGAGCCGTGAGGTGATGATGCAGCTGTACAACACTTTGGTAAGGCCACATTTGGAGTACTGTGTACAGTCCTGGTCGCATCATTTTAGGAAGGATGTGGAAGCTTTGGAATAGGGGCAAAGGAGATTTACCAGGATATTGCCTGGAATGGAGAGTAGGTCTTACATGGAAAGATTGAGGGCGCTAGGCCTTTTCTCATTAGAAGGGAGAAGGATGGGGGACGACTTGATAGAGGTTTATAAAATGATCAGGGGAATAGATAGAGTAGACAGTCAGATACTTTTTCCCCGGGTGGAACAAACCATTACAAGGGGACATAAATTTAAGGTGAAAGATGGAAGATATAGGAGGGATATCAGAGGTACGTTCTTTCCCCAGAGAGTAGTGGGGGCATGGAATGCACTGTCTGTGGAAGTATTTGAGTCGGAAACATTAGGGACCTTCAAGCAGCTATTGGATAGGTACATGGATTACGGAAAAATAATATATTGTAGATCTATTTGTTCTTAAGGGCAGCACGGTGGCATTGTGGATAGCACAATTGCTTCACAGCTCCAGGGTCCCAGGTTCGATTCCGGCTTGGGTTAGTGTCTGTGCGGAGTCTGCACATCCTCCCCGTGTCTGCGTGGGTTTCCTCCGGTTGCTCCTGTTTCCTCCCACAGTTCAAAGATGTGCAGGTTAGGTGGATTGGCCATGATAAATTGCCCTCAGTGTCCAAAACTGCCCTTGGTGTTGGGTGGAAGTGTTGAGTTTGGGTAGGGTGCTCTTTCCAAGAGCCTGTGAAGATTCAAAGGGCCGAATGGCATCCTTCTGCACTGTAAATTCAATGATAATCTATGATGAATCAAGGACAAAGGTTCGGCACAACATCGTGGGCCGAAGGGCCTGTTCTGTGCTGTATTTTCTATGTTCTATGTTCTCCCTGTCATCACAGCAACTCCTCTTCCCAGCCCCACCCCATTAACAAAACAACAATCCCAACAACCTGAAGCAAACTCATCACCTACTCGCCCCCCCCCCCACTGATCTTCCCTGAGCTAGCCCTCCCAGTTCGCCTGGTAACCCACGCCCATGGCGCCGAACATCATACACCGTATTGCCCCGCCCACCCCTCCCTCGAGCATACATATTCAAAACATCAAAATCCCCACAAACACAAAGAAGAAAACTCAATCCACCACCATCACCCCCCCCCCGCCCCAGAAGAACAAGTTAACTAACATACAAAATTGAGCAATGGCCCCGAAATCGATGCAAAACGCGTTCCATGTACAGCCCAAAACGAAAATAACCGAGCAACTATCCAAACATTAAGACAAAAAACATCCGTGAACTGCCCAAAACGAAAATAAGTTGAACAGCACAAGCACGACATTTTTCTTCCCCCAAATTATATGTCCTCACTTACCTGCCAGTCTTTTATCCTTAACAAAGTCCATCGCCCCGTCCGATAATCCAAAATGATGTTCTTGACGCTCGTAGGCGACGTGCAAACGAGCTGGAGACAGCATACCAAACTTCAGCCCCTTCTTGAAGAGGGCCGATTTTACCCTATTGAAGCTCACTCTTCTTTTGGCCAGCTCCCGACCCAAGTTCTGCTAGCTCCACAGCTTGCTGCTATCCCATTTGCAGTTCCGTGTCTGCTTGGCCCACGGAAAAATCTGTTCCTTCGGCAGGAACCGGTGCATTCGCACGATCATCACACTCGGCGTCTCATACAGGCACAGCTTCCTCGCAGGCTCTGTGCGTCTTGTCCACTACCTCGTGTCGAGAAAAATCCCCATCGCCCAGCATCATTTCAAACATTTGCACTACGTATGCGTCTGCGCCCGATCCCTCGCTGACTTCCGGTAGGCCAGCGATCCTCAGATTTTGCCAGCGGGACCTGTTCTCCAGATCTTCCACCATCTCCTGCAGCATTTTCTGATTGCCCCGTCAACCTGTTCTCCGCCTCCATCGCAGTTAAACCTTCTGTACCGCCAGTCTCTGGGCTACTGGTCGTTGTTCCGCCCGATCAATCCCTGAGTGAATCGGGTCGAAACATTCCAGCCTTTGCTTGACGAAATGCTCCTGTATAAATTTCACGAGCTGTTCCGTTGACCACTCGGCCGCCAATCCCAGCTACTGTATCTCCGGCATGTTCTCTGTGCTGTCGGTTCCACAACTTTGTTTTTGCCCGATAATTTCTTCTTTTCAGAGCACTTCTGGTGAACGTCTCCATAAAATGTTGGGGGATTCCTCCTCTCCACTTCACTCGCCTCAATTTGTACCGATCAAATCGCAAAGAAGCCGGGGGAAAAGTCCGCAAAAGTCCACCACGAGCGGGAGCTACTTAATAAGTGACCTCCTACTCCATGGCCGAAATCGGAAGTTGTGGTTCAGAAGGTTGAATAGGCATTGTCAATGGAAATTGTTCGGCTTGGTTTATCTTGAACTATACTCCAGTGTTCATTCGTTAAACGGAACATATGCTTGTGAACGGTCCCGTTCGCCAATTTTAAAGTTTCAATTTCGAACTACATAATGTGCAGTGAAATTAGGTTGTATAAAGTAGGGCAGCACGGTGGAGCAGAGGTTAGCGCTGCTGCCTCATGGTGCCGAGGTGCCAGTATAGATTCTTCCTCTGGGTCACTGTGGGGATTTTGCACATTCTCCCCGTCTTTGCGTGGGTTTAGCACCCACAACACAAAGATGTGCATGATGGGCGGACTAGTCACGCTAAATTGTCCAAAAATTGTTTAAAAATTAATTGGGTACTCGAGATTTATATAAAAAAACAAGTTATATGAATTCAAATGTGGCCATTCCTTTGTCCCCTTTCTGCTCAAATCTGTGTGTCCATTTTCTACCCTTGGCGCTTGATGTTCTCTGCCTTCAAGCTCGTTTGCTGCTTGACTTAAGATGTCGAAATATGGCATGTAAATATGTCGCAAATTCTGATTTCTAGCAATATTTGTTTTAATCTGAAAATTGATTTCCAGCATTAATGGATATTTTCATTGCTCCCGACAGAAGATCTTAAATGCCGCAATGGTAAGGAAATGGATGCGTGAGCTTTCACCCGATGTGGAAGAGGTGCGCTTTTGTCAGGTAATTTAAATTTAAAGCAAACATGGAAGCAGGGAAATGTTGCGTGGTGGCTGAACGCTTGAATGCATACAATTTTACTTGGCTGTCGCAGAAGACTTAAAATATTGTAAATCAAAATCTGCTGGAATATTTAAGTGCCTTTATAAGCTGACGTCGTCCATGCAGAAAGCAAGCTTTCCTGCCACTTTTTAGATCCCAGAAATCCAGAGTGGAGATTTTCAAATGACAACATTGACGGCGGACTGTTAAAGAACTCGTGAGCATCTTTAATATGATATGGTTATGATAATCACGATTTCGCTTGAGGGGGCTGGATAGACTGGTATATTTCTCTTCAACGGAAATGACTGAATGGTTCGATATGATTTTTCCGAGATGCAGCTCAGAAATGAGAACATTTTCCCTTGATGACACTTAACTGTTCTGATACCTAAACTTCACACTAAACATTGTGGAAAGGACACATAATTGCGCACCACATTACATTAGAAATGCATACGAGAAACACTTGGTGCCTTGCACATTATATGTTTAAATTGGTGCTTTGAAACTCAGAGCAGGGAATAGATTCTGCATATAATACAGTGATAAAATGTGGAGCTGTGGAGAGGACTTTGTGTGGGGCGAAGTAAGATATCGTATTACATATAGGTTACTGAGAGAGGATTGACTGGAGAAATGTATGTTAGTAGAAAATACGCATTTGTAACTTGCGAAGTGTAATTCGACATCTATTTCATAATTCCCGTCGTTAATTACACAATTTCGGTAATATAGAGATGGTAAGGACGGAAGCAACCTATCTTCTGAACTAAGAACCTGTCAACCTAATATTTTCTTCTCACTGTTCTCAGATAAATAATACGAATTCAAAACAATCACAACAATGTGTACAGCTTGATAAATGTTGCTCATATTTCGGCAACCCTGATATACCATGATGCTGCCAGATAAATGCACTGGGAAGTAAATGTCCCCCGATCAGCGAGGTAAACTTGAAAGATCAAGGACTTCACATCGTCAATTTTCTTGCACATCATAGGGTAATGCTTCTGAATTTAGGACGCTTTTCAAGATTGATGAGCCAAGTCACTATCTAACCTTTGCAAATTATATTATCCATTTGTGTACTTTTTGACGCACTTTAGCGCAGCTGTAGTTCATTTTCCTGTGTCCTAGAATGGCAAAACTGGCGGATGAGAAGACATTGCATCGTTTCGGATTGCACTCGCTGGAGTTCAGAAGAATGAGTGGGGGGATATCATAGAGAGCTATAGTATTCTAAGAGGGCGAGACAGAGTAGGTGTACGAACCTCTTTCCGAGTAGTCTGTATTTCCAGAACGTGCGGTCACATTCTGAGGATACGGGGTAGACTAATTCGGACAAAGATGAAGAGACATCTATTCATCCAGAGAGTGGCCGCCGTTTGGAATTCGTTACCACTGGAAGTAGCTGAGGCCAAAACATTGCATGTTTTCAAAAAGCAGTTCAATGTAACACCTAAGGCGAAGTGAATCTAAGGACATGGTGGAATCGGGATTTGGCTATTGATTTTAATGATCAGCTAAGATAATAATGTTTAGCTGAGCAGACTCAACGGGCCAAATTTCTATGCTTCTAAACATCGAAACAAATCTAATCGTCGACGTTTGGTTTTGATATTTTCAGGAAAAGGCTGATTGAGTAGGGTCATCACTATTCCAGGTGAAACAAGGAAGAGGAATTTGCCCTTTTATTCGGTCAGCCCATCGACCAATATAATGATTCAGGTTTAACTGGAGACTTCCTAGTAAAAAGGACAAAACATACCGACATGTGGTAAAGCATGTAAGCCATCCGGCACAACTAATATTCAACTCAGACTATGATGCATAACTGGGAGTATTGCAGTCGGCACATTTCTCTACATTTAACTTTATATTCAAACGTTGACTCTGGGACAAACATTATTTTTTTCCCGTTTGATCTGTCTTGCGAACATTTGACAAAACATGTTATGTGGAACATAACACTGTCGATTAGATTGGAGAAGATATTATAATGCAAATAAATTAAGCTTGTGGATTAACTGGGGGCACTGGACAAACGGCGATTGATCTCCCTCGACAATGTTTTAAGACGCACCGTTTTAATAAAACCCAGATTGATTTTTCAAATGATACAGGGTCTAAACTGTTACTCTTCGTCCATGTATTAATCGACGTGGCATACAAACATATAATCTTAATAAATCGTCAAAATACACAAGAAATGTACATGCATTCATTCACATGCACCACAGTTTTTCACATATTTTTATTTTCTATCTTTCAAAAAATAAATAATCCAATTCATGTTTTTCCAATTAAAGGGCAATTTAGCGTGTCCAACCACGCACATATTTGGGTTGTGGTGGTGAAACCCACGATAACACGGGAAGAATGTGTAAACTCTGCACGGACAGTGACCCAGAGCCAGGATTGAACCTGAGGCCTCAGAGATTGAGGCGTCCGTGCCATCCACATTGCCACCGTGCTGCCCTATTTTATCACATTTATTCATAAATAAATACGCTGTATACATAGTGGGCTTCAAGGAGTTTTCGCAGTTGTGCACCATTTTTCGAAAGGGAAGAAAATGCCACCAATGATTTAACTTGAAGCAACGAACCTGACCTTTCTCACAATAGAGTTTAGTTAACTTGTGAGCAATTCTTCCACTTTGGACAAATGCACAGACGCTCTCTCATGCAGACACGCTGCCTGCCTCTCTCTCAGAGACAAGCGCACGAACACTCACAGGCACGCAAATAAAACAGGTGAACACACACACGCACACACCCGTAAAAGTACTGTCAGCCACACACACGGCCCAATAAACAAAGGATCGTGATGAATATTACAGAAGCTGGAGAAAGAGAAGCAAAACCATCATGTTACAAAGAACAAGAACAAAGAACAAAGACATGTACAGCACAGGAACAGGCCCTTCGGCCCTCCAAGCCCGTGCCGACCATGCTGCCCGACTAAACTACAATCTTCTACATTTCCTGGGCCCGTATCCCTCTATTCCCATCCTATTCATGTATTTGTCAAAATGCCCCTTAAATGTCATATCGTCCCTGCTTCCAGCATCTGCGGATTTGGCTACACGCACTTATTTTCTGTAAGGGGATCGTACGCCCAATGGAGAAGTGCAGTATTTATGTGGAATAAGATAACTGCCTTGGGAAAGATAAAACAAGGTATGGCATTGGCTCTTTCTCTACCTTATGACACGAAGATCAGGAGCAATGTGTTTTCTGAGCTGGAATTGGAAGAGTTAGAGTCAGAGGAATGTTTGGAGAATCTATTACGTTATATGGATACGATTTATAAAAACGACGACTTTTTAAGTGCACGTGAAGCATTGTCGGATTTTGATAGGTTCTGGAAAATAGAGGATTTCTCCATGAAAGGCGATAAAATGGAATTTGGCAAACTATATCAAAGGCAGCAGAAACACAACCTGGAATTTCCGCAGTCTGTGTTGGTCTTTAAATCACTTGACTGTGTTGGAGTGAGCAACATGAATCGGCTCGTGGTTTTTACAGGAGTTAAACTTGCGCAAAAGGATGCCTTATTCGACCAGATGGCAGAAGCTTTGAAAAGGTTTCTGGGGAAACATTGGTTTCCGATTGCTCTGATAACCCAAATAAGTCTGCAATACAGCAGAAGATGGAAGATACACTACTAACAGGATGGCGAAATCGCATCGCACGACTACAAACAGGTTCCAAAGCTATAGATGGAGATGCGGACCCTGACATTTTGAAGACAGGAACCCAGTTAGAACCTACAAAAGGAAGATGTAGCGCAGAAATGAACGGGGCATGATAAATAGATGTTTTCGATGTCACTCTCAATACCATTATGCGTTCAACTGTCCAACACGTTATAAGAGAGTGTTTGGTGCGACATATGACACGGCAGAGTCATAATAGGAAAAAGATAGTGACCAGAAAGAAGGCATTGTCCTCTTAACAAGCAGTTTCACGCCGGTAATGAGGGTGTTGGTTGCAGAACCCTTCAATTGTGCTGTATTGGACAGTGGCTGCACGTCTACTGTGTGTGAAGTTGATTGGCTAAAATGTTACCTGGACTCGTTGAATGCTGAAAATCGTAACACGGTTAAGGAATTTGAAAGTTCCACAAGTTTCAGGTTTGAGGATGATAACACTCTGAATACGCTGAAAAGAGTGGTGAGCCCTTGCAATATTACCGGAGTGAATCATTTCATTAGCACGGATGTTGTGTCAAGTGAGATATCTTTGCTTCTGAACAGACCGTCGATGAACAAAGCACACATGAAACTGGACGTGGAACAGGATAAGGCAACGCTTTTGGAAAGACGGTGGGCTTACAATTTACACAGTCGGGACACTAACGCATTCCATTACTGACAAATAAAATTTCAAGTACAGTTGTTCAGGATGTTTTAATGGCAGTTGGAATTGGGACTTTAGTTGACAAAAAGCTTGTGTGATAACTGCATAGGCAATTTGCGCAGTCGACTCCTCGGCGGCTGAAAAATGTATTAAGGTTTGCAGGGGGAAGGGATGAAGACCAAACTAACTGATGGAAGGGGTTAGTGATCGCTGTGAAGTTTCTAGGAAGTACAGAAGGATTCCAGTCCGACCGATAGTAACCTCACCTTTGTCCAGAGATTTTAACAACTTTGTGACCATGGACCTAAAGATCTGGGATGAAGCCAATAATATATTGATTTTGCATTTTGTAGAATTAGCAAACAGGTTTATTCAATCAACGATTGTCCGACGTAAATAAAAGAGAGAAATTCTGGATCAAATCATGAAAAAATTAATAGTGACAGGAATGAGGCCGCCGACAAAATTACTTATCGAAAATGGGGGGGATTTGCTAATGATGAGTTGAGGGGTATGTGTGAATACGTGAACATCACAATTATGAATACGGCTGCAGAGAGCCCATTTAGTAATGGTGTGTTTGGAAGAAACCATGCGGTAATAAATGACATGCTCCAGAACAATTTTGCAGATTGACCAAACTGCAAGCTAAACTCAGCTTCAGCACGGCGTTACATGCAAAGAATCCATTGCAGATTGTGCGGGCTATTGGCCTTATCAATTAGTGTTTGGTAGAAATTCTAAAATTCCGTCCATTTTAGATGATCAGCCTCCAGCTTGGGAAGGGACTACAGTTAGCTCTGCCTTTGCTGAGCAGTTAAATGCATTACATAACAGTTCAAAAGCTTCTGTGGAAGCAGAAATCTCTGAATCAATTCGCAGAGCTTTGAAACATAATGTACATCAATCAAATACAGTTCTTTTTCAGCAAGGAACCATAGTATTATATAAGAGAGACAATTTTAATGAATGGAAAGGCCCAGGGAAGATCATAGATGGCAACATAACTATTTTGCAACATGGCAATCAAACTGTTAGGATGCATTCAGAAAGGATAATTGGTGCAAATTACAGATTTTCAAATTTAGACAGGGCAGACAGACATGACGAGGAACCAGAGTCATCTGTGTTACAGAACTATGAGGACCAATTAACTGATATAGACAGGGTTTCTGTAGAGGAACGCAACACTCTGATGAATTATAACAGGCCATTTTTACGAAGGAACAAATGCCAAAACCTGGTGCAAAAGTGACATACTTGCTTGAAGGATCTGGTCAATGGAAGGATGCAACTGTTATTAGTCGAGCAGAGAAGGCCACTGGAAAGTATAAACATTGGTTGAATGCACAGCGTTCAGGGGAAGAAGTCAAGGCAATGGATTGGGAACACGAAGTTCAAAAATGGAGGGCACAGAAACGCAGTGTCAGTTCAGATAGTACATCGGATAGTGAACAGGTCTGCAGGAAATGGTCGATTATTATTGAAAGGACATCGCACAGCAGAAGGGAAATGTCAAGCAGTAGCAGTACAGAATGTGATACCAGGCGGGAGAGGGGACGTAGATTATCAAGTTCTCGGAACATTAGTAAGTCTTCGAATACGAATCGGAGACCAACACATGCACGTGAGATTTTGATGGCTTCCAATAAATTAGATGAAAAGTTATCAAAGGTGACAAACAGCAAAAACTGCACAGTTGGAGGGAATTTGGGGTACACACGGAGGTACCGGATAGGGGACAAAAAGCTCTATCCCACAGGTGGATTTGCACGGAAACGTTTCTTCCGGATGGAACTTATGAGGCAAAGGCCAGGTTTGTGGCAAGTGGATTTGAAGAAAAAATCGAAGATCAGGATTTAAGGGTAGATTCACCTACGGCAGAAAAGGTTATTTGAAAGAACTTCTTGTAGCCACAGAGGCATGGTAATGCAAATCTATAGATATAAAAGCTGCCTTCCTGCAAGGACATTAGCTTCAGAGCGACATTTTTCTCCGCCCTCCTAAAGCCTAAAGAGGCAGCTAACACAGAGGGGGTACTCTGGAAGTTGAACAAATGTGTAAATGGATTAAATGATGCGTCTCGATTCTGTTATTCTTTGGTATGGTCAGTTTTGTAAAAGTTAGGCTGTTGACATTTAACGCAAATCCGACAATATTTTTGAACATAAAACATGGAACATAGAACAGTACAGCACAGTGCAGGCCCTGCAGCCCACGATGTTGCGCCCACCATTTATCCTAATCTAAGTTCAACTTAACCTACACCCTTTCAATTTACTGCTGTCCATGTGCCTGTCGCTTCAATGTCCCAAATGACTCCAACTCCACTACCTCTGCTGGCAGTGCATTCGACACACCCACCACTTTCTGTGTAAAGAACCTACCTCTGACATCTCTCCTATACGTTCCTCCAATCACATCATTCCTATAATGAGGCTACCAGAACTGGACACAATATTCCAAGTATGGTCTACCTAGGGTATTATAAAGCTGCAGCAAAACCTTGAGGCTCTTGAACTCAATCCCCCTGTTAATGAAAGCCAACACACCATACGCCTTGGTAACAAACCTATCTGTCATGTAGTGCAGAGAACATATCGCACGCAATTACAATCAATTCCAATGTTTGTTCAATTTCTCTCCTGATCAGGAAAGCTAATATGATTGTGAAGTTTATTGTGCGGGGGTGATTGAAACGATAAGGCGGGTATACCATAGCTCAACAGGACATTGTTGAGACAACGCCTGGAGAATCTTTAAATATGTTACATGCAGTCTATTGCCAGCAAGTTTCGGGTTCCATCAAACGTTACGCTCCTATGTGTGCTGAGAAGAGGAGTACGTAATTTGACGGATGCTGAGGAGCATCGACAGGGTCGATGTGGACTTAAACTTTCCATTGTCGGGGTGTCTAAAATTAGGTCCGCAGTTTACAAATAAGGGGTACTTTTTTCATGGCAGTAATCAGAAGAATGTCGTTTTCTTCTTTCAGACGGCAGCTGGTCTCTGGAAGTATTCCCCACAATACGCCATGAAAATATAACATTTCAATATTTTAAGGTAGTGTCAATCGAGTTTAAATTAGCTTATTTTTTCATAAATGTAGAGTTCCCAACTGAGTTTTTCCAATGGAGTGGCAATGTAGCGTGCCAATCCATCTACCCTGCACGTATTTGAGATGTGGGGAGTAACCACCCGTAAACATGGGGATAATGAGCAAACTCTGCACGAACAGTGACCCAGAGCCGGGATCGAACATGGCATCTGTGCTAATCACTACGCCATCGTTCTCCCCAGAGTTTCAATTTACAAAATGTAGGAAGCAATGTTGGGGTAAAGTTAAAATCACTCATACATGGTTGTCTAGATAACGCCGCTGGCTGGATTACTAGAGTCCGCATTCGGAGCATTATAAAAGCACCCACTTTTCCTCCTCTCAACTGGTTACGCCTGGAATATGGTCATCTGTCGCTGCTTTACGACGTTTCCTTGTGCACAATGTAGATAGAGCGCACAACAATGGATAGACTTCGTCAATAAGGGGTTTCAACCAGTGGCTGAAGCTGACCAGATCGTTGGAGTGAGGTGGGGGCGTGTCGGTGGCTCTGTTAATTTTTGATGCGGCAAGAATATTTGCACGTTTACTTACACACTTCTATGATGCGGGGATGAAATAGTTCGTTGTTATCATGAGAAGTTGACGATATGTTTTGTGTGTTTCTTTGCGAAATGGTTTCGAAATCAGTAATAATGCAGGAGAAAAGTGTTACAAAATTCGAAAAACGAGAGGATTCTAGTGTCGAATAAAGGCAGAAATGAGACTACTTTGGGAGAAGGAATCGGCCCGGACTGCAATACTTCATTGGTTGCATTGTAGTGATTACTAACCATGAAAGTTCTGTAACATTTTCAACAGCGTCATTATTATCCTTAATTGATCTGGAATGCATTACATGTCCTGATTATGCTCCAGCACTGTTTGTAAAGCTAGCGTATCCACATCGTAAACGAATTTAGAACTACTGTGAACATTTCATCAAGCGTGCAGTAAATCTTACTTCATATCACTATTAGCAATTATTCATCCTTTAATGGTACCATGTGCAAACCTATAACGTATGCTGCGACATCTGAGTCGATCTCTACAAAGCTCCAAGTTATGCCTGGCATCCAATCCGCCCCACCGCACTGTCAAACTATATAATTCAATACACTTGTATCCCTATTGTATTTTGCAGAATTGCAATGGGACTCTAAGCGTTAAATTAGTTTCCCTCTCAGCAGATACTGCCTGACATTTTGGGATCTCCATCTTTCTCTCAGCCTTGCTTACAGATAGAGTTGAGAGGTTTGATGCCAGAGATCAGGGCCTTCAGTTACCTGAGTAAACTGAGGGATTTGGATAAAATATTCCAAAAGAGGATGGTGAATCCAAGATATAACATATGGAGGATGAATGACGTCAATATCATGTGTCTGTAATGCTGATCAAAATGCAGATGTTATTTCTGACAATGGAAAGAACAAGAAATTTTCTGTTAAAAACAATACTCGAAGAAGCACAAATTTAACAAAATTTTAAAAATACCTTGACAAGAAGTGGATGACCAGGTTTTCGTCATTTGGGGGATTTAAAGGTATGCTTTGAAAGCAGAGGAAGTGAGTGTAACAGGGGTTCAACTCGGAGTCTGTGGATGGAAAAACATGAAAAAGCCAGCATTTTGGAAAAAACCCGGGCAAAGCATATTTTGCCGTAATGGCGTCTGACTAGCTTGCATCAGCAATGTAATTGTATTCAAACAATTCTGCCCAAATCACAGCATCAAGCGCAATGATTGTTACCCTCAAACTAGTCAGCCATCGGATGCGGGTAACAAAGAACCACTTACAGGAGATATTTCGCATGAATAACTCTTTATCAATATATAAAGCACTTGAAATGCACAGAACAGTTTTCTTTAAATCTCGTAAATAACTTGGTAGAACACTCATCATTGTTGCAGTAAATTGACTTCATAGTTACACTATACATTGCAAGGCGCGGGAATTAGCCTCCTTTGATGAAGGTTTCGTGTTTTACTGAATTTCTTCCCGCATCGAGAACGTGCGACCACCGACACAGATGACACCTTCAATAGCAAGCCGCAAAAAAAACCAGCAGGAATTTGCTAGCCTTGTTTTCATTATCTGTCGAGTCAATACGCGTAAAGAATCCTGCTCCGCAAAACTGCTGTTTCAATGGCCTTGTATTCTGTAAGTTCTGGAAGGTTACCTTTCACATTGTATTTTAGAGATGTTTAACAGTTGTCTATCGACCATATGATTTCTTTTTTTTAAATTTAGTGCACCCAATTCATTTTTTCCAATCAAGGGACAATTCTGAGTGTTCATCCATCTACCCTGCACATCTTTGGTTTGTGGGGGCGAACGCAAGCAACCACGGGGAGATTGTGCAAATTCCACATGGGCATTGACTCAGAGCCGGGATGGAACCTGTGACCTCGGCTCCGTGAGGCATCAGGTCTAACCCACGCCCTGATGATGTCTTGAGATAAAAATGACTGAATGGATAACTTCAGCCAATAAATTGGTTTGCAGAATTTGATAGTCGATATGAACATTTCGATAGCTTTACACAATTAGATTAAGCAACGTAAGTGGAAAAAGACCAATTTGCATTAGAATTTGTTCAAGGAGGAAGTATATTCGTCTTGTATGTGCATCTTGCACGGCGATACACACGCAGACAAGATTTTTGAAGCTCAACGGTTCTGTCCATTGGGCGATGATGCAACTTCGAAGTCCGAAACATATTAGACACTGTCATTAACTTTTCAATGTGATTTTTTAGTATGCATGTCTTTGCTTACTTAAATATATAGCGCATTTAATTTACTTGAATGTTACGGCCTCTACGTGTAATATGTTCGGATTTTTGAATTTTTCTGTAACTCTCCTCACTATAACCATAGATAAGCTATTCTCAATTTGGGAAATATATCAGTCTCTCGGGATGATTAATCTGTTGATACGAAAACAGATCAGAGCACATTCCACATCCTCAAAGTGATTGTTTATTTTCTGCCTTTTGCGCATTTTAATAGTTAAAATTGACCAGTTGAGGTCATAATACAGTAAGGATTGCACGTGCAGCAATGGTTAGCACTGGGATTAAGGCGCTGAGGTCCCGGGTTCGAACCCCAGCCCTGGGTCACTGCCCGTGTGGTGTTTCCACATTTTCCCCGTATCAGCGTGGGTTACAACCCACAACACAAAGATGGGTAGGTTAGGTCGATTGGCCACGCTAATTTGACACTTAATTGGAAAAAATAATAATAATTGGGTACTTTAAAAATATTTTTTTTTAATTACTGAGAAAAGTGAACACTGACTGGCTGAAAGCAATGTATCTACCGATCATGATCTGTTCAACTTGCAATGACACATTCATTCATCAATGCCGTGTTCCGCTTTCGGACTTGCAATCAATTGTTTCTGTTCATTAATTTGTATATATAACCATGTTTACTTTTATTTCAACCGCAGACTTTCAAAAGATAAATGAGGGTGAGGTGGTTAGAAAATGGTTGTCTTTCGATTTTCATCGTGCTGTCCGTGTCGTGGTTGCAAAATGACAAGTCTGCCACCAGTTGTCAAAATGCTGCTCGAATGCAGATAAACCGTGCTTGTCATGATGATGAGATAAACATTAGCGAAGTGCGGCGGCAACTGTTCCCTTCCAAGTTCGGGACGATTTCTATAATCTGTGATGTCCATTTATCTGGTTAAGCTCATTTCGGTTGCAAATGTGTGGTAAACGATCAAACAATCCATCACCATTATGTGAAAATGAATAGCAGATTTCGTTAAAATAAAATTTCAGAAACCATTATGTTTTATTTTTATTCTGCCGTCAGAATCGATAAAGGCAAAAGAAGGTAACATTGATTGATTGATTGATTGGTCGATTGATTGTCACCTGTACCGAAATACAGTGAAAAGTATTTTTCTTCGGCCAATGAAATGTACACAGTAGACAAACAAATTAGTAGATAGTTACAGTGAAAGCGAAAAAATACGCAGTAAATCGACAAGCATATGATTATTTACAGTGTGGAACAAGGACAAAATAACAGCGCAAATATGCGATAAAACGGGCAGCATAGAGCGTCGTAAATACTGTGTTATAGGACACAGAGCAGCCCGAGTGAGAATCGTCGAGGAATCTGTTAACTGTGGTGGTGAAGCTATTCCTAAGCCTGGATGAACGGATCTTCAGACCTCTGTATATTCTGCTTGATGGTAGGGTATGGAAGAAGGCAAAGCCTGGGTGTGAAGAGTACCTGACAATGCTGTCTGCCTTCCTGTGGCACTGGGATGTGTACGCAAAATCAGAAGGAGGTGGAACGTTTGTGTAATGCGTTGCGCTGAGTTCACCACACTCTGCTGTTACTTGCGATCGTGGGCCGAGAAGTTACAACACCAAGCTGTTATGCAGCTGGATAGGCTGCTCTCTATGACACATCTGTAGAGGTTTATGAGAGTCCATGCAGACATGACGAATTTCTGCACTTCCGTAGGATTATGAAATATGTCATATTTCGATCTTCAACCTTCGGTTATGGAATGGTTAAAACGCAAACACTTTGCAACACATTGAGAAAATGCGGGTCGAAATGACGTAAGTTGCGCACATCATTATGTCTAGATGAACAGTTGTGATGCACGCCTTGATTTTGTTCTTCCATAACATGCAGCCTCGTGAATGCGACACAGTGTTCTCAGATACAGACCGTACTTTGAAGCAGGGAGCTCACGTTTTGCATTCGGAGCACCTCATCCGTTCATACATAACGTTGGTCTGGTCCATGGGGGATCCCATTGATCAGAAACTGAATTGGGCAAGCCACAATCATACCGTGGCTACCACGGTACGTCAAATAATGGGAATCCTATGTCGAGTAACTCACCTGCTGACCGCCAGCAGCCTGTCAACTATCGACAAGACACAAGTAGACCCCACCGTATCGGATGGATGCACGCCGGTTCGTGAAGTTGCATAAAAATAGCGAGGCTGAGATGCTTGCGACTTCTGAATTGCATTGAGAATGATATTGTGAAATTGGAAGAGGTAGCAGCCTATTTATATAAGTTTCGCAATATATTATCTATTTGAAAGCGCATTCTTTCAGTAGATGTGTGCGTTGCTGGCTACCCCAACAGGAATTGTACAACTGTAGTTACAGATGATCAGCTGGTGCTGAGCAGTAGCATTGAAATGAAGCAATCTTTGAAATGTAGCTATACCCGAGTGGTGTGAGGGAGGTAGTTTGGAGTTTTCCAAACAGATATATTAAAGGATCCGCGCTATCATTTTGCAAGTTACAGGATTAATGCCCAAGATGGGAACATCCTGGTGCTGGACGTCTTTCCAAATATATGCTGCCCTGGTCCTTCTCTGCTGCAGCTGTCTTGGGATGAATGCAGCTGCCAGAGGAGCAATTGTAATATTAAGTAGTGCAATGTTTTAATGGTACACATAGCTCCAAATTTGTTTCGTGATCGAGGTGTTGCCTACTTGGGGAACTTATGAATCGAGTTGATTTCTTGGCCATTGTGTAAATCATCTACAAAAGTGTTCAAACTGCACATAGTTCACGTTTCAGTTAATTGAGTGATGATTTAAGTTATCCTACAAATAAATAGACAGGTGTCGCAAATACAAGGAAATCACTGACAAGCTATTCATTTTCGATGTTCCGTTTCGGAATTCTGCGGCTGCTTTTCATTTTGCGCACTTATTTAGTCCAGTTTCATGCCATCAACAATTAGATCTTGGCAAATCTGAGTAAGATTGTTGCTCACGTTATTTCGCAATAACTATCAATATGACACAACGTTATCCGTGTGGCTATTTCTGCTCCTCGACTTGGCTGATGACAGATTGTCTGTCTACCTGTGCTCAGCTGTGCCTGGCACTTGATGACACAGGGTCGAGCTATCCTGGATCTCAACTGTTCAGGCATAAAAACATGTATAACATCAATTCGTTCGTGACCCCGGCCTGTAATTTTATGCCACATTACCTTGGGTTTTTGATAGATAACACGTATATTATGCTTCTTGTAAGGATTTTCTCAGTATTCTATAATCTGTACGGAAATTTCAAAACATTTGTGGTTTTCTCGAGCAACACTTAAATCTCAGAAATAAGACATAATTATTGAATCATCTGCTGAACTATCTGAAACAGAGCCTACACCAATGGACAGTTGAAGTGTCTTGCATATTTTAAGTTTAAAATTTTTGCTGCAATACCATGATTCATTTTGCACGTGATTATTTCGGACCTCTTTGCCAGCCTACTAACCGGGGTGTTAATTCCTCTAAACTACACGTCCCCGTTACAATTTCCGAACTGCAAATGTCCGCAAGATAGCTGCCTCGACTGCTGTAGATATTGGAAGAAAGTGAGGATGCAGTGTTTATTTTTGTTTCTTTACAAAATTAAATTAAGGAATGAGCTTAAGGTGACCACTGCAATTTTTCAGCATGTTGAAGGATTAGATAAAGGGAAAAACATTCTGTTTGATTACCGGAGTGCAAATTGTGAACACCAAATCGTAGAATCATAGAGTTTGCAGTGCAGAATGAGGCCAGAATGAGTCTTCACCTGCCCGTGGAAAGAACACACTACTTAAGACCACGCCTACACTTATCCCCATTCCCCATTACAACCGCCTACGTGCATCATAATCACATGGAATACAATTTTATGTCCAGGAGGCGATATGCATGTGCAGGAACATATTGCAGGGATCGCTGTAAGCAATCAAGAACAAATGGTTTAATCGAGACAAAATGACCCTTGTACCAGAAGAGATAATCGAGATTACGCCACACAGAGATAATGAATATCCTATTGAAATTCCAACAAAGTTTCAACGTTGTCATGTCCGCCTGGGTCAAACAGCGTGATTCTGAGATCGATATGCGGAGGAGTCATCGTATTCGTTCAAATGGACCAATTTCATGATGTTGTTCGAAAGGAAATATGGAATACGAAACGTAAGTTGAGCAATACGTTCAACTGAACAATTTCACTGCTGACAGCGATTGGCTTCTGGGCCAATCTGGACAGCACTTCCCAAAAAATTTTATTTGCGACCTGGCAAAGTTTGTAAACACCTTCTTGTTCAACAATAGTCTTGGAGAATGGATCTCCTAAGACTGTTCTTATTGGGGTTTACGTACAACTGGCTCTATCCACACAGCAAATTTTGATTTCTGTTTTAAATGCGTCAAAATCAATCACCTGCATCGATGACGTATTGTAAATCAGTAATACCTGCTGTTCTTTTGCAGATCAGTGCGCATCCTTACCGAATTAAAGTACATGCATGAGACTTGCTGTTAAATAATTCTACCTTAATAAAACGTCCTGGTTAGTCGCAACCGCGTCGTTTCCAGGGAGGTTTGGTGCTGCACACATTGATTCTTGCCCCTGCTGATTAGGTGTTGGTTGTGTTTTGTCAACTCAGATGTTGAGCACCGTGCCACGTTTTAACAATTAAAGGACATCATTTAAATGAATTCTGTTAAGTTCATCGGAGCTGATATTATTTTGTCATATTTTCGGGCAATATCAACAGATATAGAAAACAGATTACAACGTTGGAAAGTATCAGGCAAATTAGGCAGCACGTTCCATGCAAAATATCAATTCTTCTTTCTGGTACGTCGTCCGTCCCACCTTTGCACTGTGATAAGCCAAGTTGCAGTGTCTAAAGCGGTTGTTCATTTCTCCATCAGAGCTTTTAAAGTGTCAAAAAGGTCAGCATCGACACAATTTCGTTGAATTTCCATGTCACTTGCAAAAGTGATCGCTGATACAATGTGCATCGAATCGAACTGTTTCTTATGACGCTAACTCCAAAACCTGTACTCTGTGAATTTACATTCTCCGGTCTTTATTATCTTCATGTTTTACGGAATGTGAGCTTCCCTGGCGAGGCCAGCAATTGTTGCCCATCCGTTATTACTGTTGATAAGGTGCTTTCTTAAAACGCTGCAGTCCATATTTGGTGATTTACCTTCCAATGCAGCTGCTATTATTTCTCTAAGACATCACAAAAACGGCAGCAAAGTGTTTATTTAAACTGTTACATAACTTTTATGATTCAGGTTTACGTCCCACTACAGAGGGCTTGGCCATGTTCACGCTTTGCCTAATGAGCTTGAAAGGGAAGTTTCCACGTACAGCACATGCTCCTGGGTTATCTTTGGTGAACTCTAAACAGTCCTGTAATCTATACCGTTTAAGTAAAACAACCCTTCACCCTCCAGACGGTATTTGAGCGTATCCGTAAGATTGCGAGAGAACCTGATCTCAATGTTCTGTAACACCATTATTGTTTCATCCGTGAAATGCCCAGATGTAAGTCGTCATTCTTTCTTCTCCCAGAAAATCAATGTTTGCACAGACAAGTGTATTGATACCTCTACCATCATGCTTCAAGATCCAATGTCATTGTCCTCTTTCATACAATGCCTCTCGGCTCAATGTTGGCCTTTCTGCTCATGTACATCAATATTTTGTGGATACACCCAATGTGCCATTCGAAAGGGTGTTCCAGAATTGACGCTGCGATCCAGAAGAAACGGCAATGCATTTCCATTCTGCGCTTGTATTGCGTGAATGCTAATTTCCACTTGTCTCTCCACGTCTCGATAGTGTTCACGCCCTGCTGCGTTTGCACATGGACTGCTTTATTCTGTAAAGAACTGGGAATGGTGATGCAGATCGTGCAATCATCAGTGAACATTCCCACATTTTACCTTATGACGGAAGCAAGATAATTTATGCAGCTGCTGAAGATGGCTTGTCCCAGGACACTCCCCTGTAGAGCTTCTGCGATGATGAATCGGTACCGAGATGACTATGCTGCAACCACGTCAACGATCTTACTTTGTGTTAGATTTCACTAATCAGTGGATGCCTTTAGCAGGGAATCCCATTGGATCCAGTTTTGCTCACGCTCCTTAATGCCATGGTCGATGGAATGCTGCTCCGATCTCAAAGACAGTCACTCTGGAGTTGAGCTCTTTTGTCCATGTTTGAACACAGGCGGTAATTTGATCAGGAGCTCAGCCGTTTTGGTGGAACACAAAGTGAATGGCTGCGTGAAGATTATTTTTAAGTAAATGGCCGTTGAATGTCGTGTTGATAACCACTCCCGCCGCTTTACTGATGATTAAGAGTAGATTGATAAGGCCTGAATTGGCCGGGGTGGATATGTCCAGGATCAAGTGCAAACCTGGTCAATTTTGCACATTGCGGGGCAGATGTTGTAGCTAAGGACCGCTAGGCAGCCGGGTTCACTTCCGGCCTGGGGATACTGTCCTGTATAGAGGTTGCACTTTTCCCCATGTCTGCATGGGTTTCCTGCGGGTCCTCCGGTTTTCTCCAGCAATGAAAGCTGTACAGGTGAAGTGGTTTTGCAATGATAAAATTGTCCCGTTTTTTCCACGGATTTGCATGTTAGGTGGGGTTAGAGAGATGGCACGGGACGAGTTCTGTGCTGCTGCGAAGGGTCGAAAGGAGTCTATCTACAATTTAGGGATTATATGGTTCCATGCAACATAGGTTCCTTGCATATTTCACAGCTCTGTAGTATGGTATTGCTGAACAATGCTAGCGTACACGACCAAATACATCGCTAAAGTTGTGAATTACATGATAGTTTTCTGGGAGTGGCTAAGGGAATGCTTTTGACAGAATATAATATTCATGCAATCAGATGTTATACGATGATTGATGCCGATCGACACTACGCTGTGCAGCGCGAAGTAACGATGATGCAATGAGGAATTTAGTCCCATTTATGGAAAACACTTGACAAGATGTCGGGGAGCACTCATGTGAGATGCAACCGCAAATTGAACAGATGTTTCTAATGGAAAACAACAGATAAAATATATAACAAATGGTCTCTTCTGACGGTACTTAATGAAGGAGAAAGTACCCCCACCGTCCATTATTCACGGGAACAGATTTTGAAATTGAGGTCCGAGCTGAATGGCCAAATATGTGCAGGATCGGTGGACTGACCATACTAAATTGTCCCGTCGTGCTGTAAAGGTTAATTCGTGTTACGGAATGTACCTATTGTATAGGGCAGGGGTGTAGGCCTGGAAGGATTGTGATTTTGGATGGCGGGCGCAACGTCGACGGGCAGAATAGTGTCCTTCTTTACTGTCGGGATTCTTTGTATTGGTGGACCTGAATGAGTCCCATGCCCACATTGCTCATGCGACTAATCATTTAACTCTAAATAGCAACTTGCGCAGCAGACACATTTATCGACATTTTTTGGCTAAATAATTGTAGGAATCTGGAGTAGTTGGTAGAATATGAGCTGCAATTTAAGATGGTAACAGTGATCGGACACATGCGCAATTGAAATTGTCAAGGTCCACAAGTTGAGCTGCTGCAGCGCGATCCCAAGTGAAAAACGGGCCTTGAGGCCCTCAGGATGGGAACGCACATTATTGATCCATATCTTTTGCAGCTACTAACTCGAGAAATAGCTCTAAACACAAGTCAACGTTGAACCTGGCAGATGGGAACGACTTACTGTAATTTCTTGATTCGTCCTTTTCCATATTGAAGTGACAATTTTAGTCTCCGCAGCAGTTTGTAACGTCCTCAATGTGATTAGTTTGCTGTTACATGGAGGTGATAATTCTGCTGATCAAAATCAAAATTGTGTCCCGATTTCGAAGGTGGCAGAAACTCGTGCTTCTCTACTCAGGCAATGCTATTTCGAAATTTCTGCCCCCTTCCAATAGAGGCAATCGCACTGAATTCAATTTTCCGCCTGCAGAGTGGGAAATGCGACTGGCAGCGACATGCAGGCATCGTCATTTGTAGGTATTGTGGAAAGGGGGCTGCCGTAAATAAAACACAGACCCGTTGCACACAGTCTCAGGCGGGTCTGAAAAGATAAATATCTCGAGTTAGTATTGACAATACCAAACTGAGACACATATTTACTGGTGACGGAAGGATGAATTGTGAACCTTGGTACCATTCAGACGATGTGTGTCCATACATTTCCACTTACAGTATCTTTCACCATGCTGCGTGCCTCAGATCCCCAGAAATTGCAAGAAAACGTTCCATCAACCGTACGCCACCTACAACTTCCGCACATTAAATAAGCTCTGCTGCAAACTCAATGCAACAGCAAAACCGTCATAGCAACAAATTGCAAGTACAACCTGGCATGTGCACATTCCAACACATTAACAAATCTTCTGCTGCATCTGACTTCTGCATCTTCGTACATGCTAATTCTCACAGTTAATTCGCTTCGGTTTTCTTGCTCTCATACGAAGTTGGTTATTTTACTGAAAGATCATCCATGAATGCACCTCTGTTTCCCATGTTTAAAAGGTGGTGTCACTGATGCGAAGATTGGTGAGTTCATTTTCATTTGAGAAATGTTATGATATGTGAAAATATATGTGAAAATATATATGAAGAGTATCGGAGAACGAATGAGAAAAGTTTCCACTTGGAAATGGGAAGACATTGTTCGGAACTTCATTATGGATGATACATTAAATGTTGCCGATGATGTAAAGTTAATTGGTGGCAGCTGAGATGCCGTCCTTTGATCCAGTAATGAAGAGGCTTCCCTCATGCACTACTCCTTTTCTATTAAATTTTCGTGTCCCCGATTATTTTTTTTCCATTTAAGGTGCAATCTAGCTTGCACATCTTTGAGTTGTGGGGGTGAAACCCACGCAGACAAGGGGAGAATGTGCAACCTCCACACGGGCAGTTACCCAGAGCCGGGATCGAACCTGGAACCACGGCGCCGTGAGGCAGCAGGGCTAACCCTCTGCGCAACCGCGCTTCCCTCCTCCTGCACAACTCTTAAGATAATATTCATGTGGCCTATTCTTACATTACTGTACTCTCTGACTCGCGGCATCGAGTGTCATCCACAGATTAGAGGATTGACGTCATGATTTTTGACCGGCTTCCCAGCAAACTCGTCATTCATTTTATCTTTACCGTTGATAACAACGTGCACAAAAGCGTTATCACCCTGGCCCCATGGGGTAGACACATCTTAGACATTGACATAGAATGTACAGTGCAGAAGGGGGCCATTCGGACAATCGAGTGTGCACCAATCCTTGGAAAGGAAACCACATACGTCCACCCGACCCCGTACGACAGTAACCCCACCTCACCTTTTTGGACACTGAGGCCAATTTAGCGTAACAAATCCACCTAACCTGCACATCTTTGGACTGTGGCAGGAAACCGGCGCACCCGGAGGAAACCAAAGCAGACACGGAAGTCCATGCAGAGTCCGCACAGATTGTGGTTCAAGCCGGAAATCGAACCTGGGTCCTGGAGATGTGAAGCAACTGCACTAACCACTATGCTACCGTGCTGCCCACTTGCTGTAGTTCCATTCACGGTCAGTGAAACGTCTATTTGTTCAACTAACTTACGAATCTCCAATCTTTATCTGTCTTCCCTTCTCCTTCCAGCGCAACTGTAGAAATAAACGGCTTGTGGAGCCAGAAACTGGTTTCTTGCTGCACTCTCTTGTGCTTTCAATATGTAAAACCGATATGAGAACATAGAACAAACAGTACAGAAAGAGGCCATTCGGCCCATCGAGTCTGCACCGATCCACCTAATCCCTCACTTCCACGGTATCCCCGTAACCCAATAACCCCATCTAAGCTTTTTGGTCAGTAAGGGCAATTTACCGTGGCCAATCCACCGAACCGGAGCAAATAGAGGAACACCACGCAGACACGGGGAGGACGTGCAGAATGAGCACAGACAGTCACACAGCGGCGAATCGAACCTGCGATCCTGGCGCTGTGAAGCCACTGTGCCAGCCGCTTGTGCTACTGTGCTGCCCACATATGCGGGAGGGACCACAGGGGACTCATGCAAGACCTGACGATTTTGCTTTCACTACCGAGTTGTAATTATTCTTCCCTTTGGTCCTTTGAGCGTCGGTGTTAGTATCTTTTTAAACGTGCTTTCCACGTAAGTCCCAACCTGGTGGGTGCACCACCGTGTCCCCAACCGCCGCTGATGTCCTGAAAGCTTGAGTTCAGATTTCTTCATTGAGGAATCAGCATGCGGGGAATCAGAATGCCACTTGTCCCAAGACATCCCACAGTTCACACATTTTTCTCAGTTTATCTCACCTGCCATGTCTTAAAGTTAAAGGTATTGCCAACATTCCATATTATTAGGCTTCATAGCTAATCCTCTGACTTCTACTTAGTCTTCCTGTTTCATTTCTATGTCATGTGACTTATGCTTGTCTTTGTAATTTGCTTTACTTCTGCTGGCTCCCTTGCGCTTCTCAGTTATGTCTTGAATTGGAACTTGCAAATGTAACCAATTTACACACTACCTCACTGATTTGCTGACTTAAGGAAACCTTTCCAGACAACTTCCCTGCCATGCTGACGGCAAGGCACTGTTCTCAGATTCCAAATTGCGCTGCATCACGAAGGATATCGGCACTCGCAGTGCCACCTGATATCGTATTCCACAATTCACTATTCCACGTGCCTGCGATGTTGTTGCTGTTCGTAGAGGTACCTAAAATCAGGGTCTGCACTCACTACCTATAATCAGGGTCTGCATTCGCTGGACCGAGATGATAATATTCCTTCTGTCTGCCGATCATGCACGGAGCATGCTGCGCTTTGTTGAGTTAAGTCTGGTGTGATTTCTACGGAGAACGCTGAAAATTTCTAATGTGAGTACATCGTTTTGTTTCACAGTGGATGACTTGAAATTCGCAAAGGAAGGTAATTCATTCCAATCCTTATGTGTGAACACGGGAGGTAGATTGTCTCCTACGAGATACACAGCAACAATATGAACGGAGCTCTATGCACCACCGTTTCATTTTTTTGTAATGAAAAATCTATAAGTGACCAAATGTGCTATTATAATTTATAAAAGCACTAGGTTGAAGAATAATCCAACGAGTCAACTGAAAATGAATCGGATAAATGTTCATGTATTTTCTTGAAATTAAAGTGTTTTTCATGTTCAGTCAATTTGGTAGCATTGACAGACATTAGCCATTCACGATGAAATTATTGTTGAGAGGTGATTGGCAAAAAGCCCATAATCACTAAGCAAGTGGGAGGCATTTGAACGTTCAACATGTAATCAATTAAAACGTCTTTCATCTGAAGCCCCATAAAAATAGATTGATACCAAATTAATTTAAGGCTTCCCAAACGAATTCTAAACAACACATAACGGCATTATGTACAACATTAATCAAATGTAGCTGCGCAATAATATGGTGTTCTCATTCTATACACACAGACATACACATATATATTATGTGTCTATGTGCGTATGTGTGTGTGCATATATATATACGTATGCATAATTATATGCATATTTTATGAATAATTATATTTATATGTTCCACATGTAGATATGTAAATGTCGCTTCAGTTCGACAGGAGAAAAGACTGCTATTCTCTTTGAGAGCATCTGAGGATTGTTGACTTAGCCTGAATGTCATCAAATCTCGCAGAAGTTTCGAGAAACCGGGATCTTCATGAATAACAGGACCGCGGAATTGGTCTGCGCTCTTGATGTTGCTCCATATCAGAAACCAGCCGTCCAGCCAACTGAACTTAGCTGCAGGGAAAGCTGACAGGGGTGTTCTGGAACAGTACATGCGTTGTATAGTTAAATGCTGAAGATCCTCTTCCACTCCACTTCGTGAGTCAGGTGGCAAAGCTGAAACACGTTCGCTGGTGCACGACGTTGGTTTGTGCGACCAATCCTTCTGTGTTGCAGACTTGCGACCCACGTCACAGCACACCTTTGGTTTTAACTTTTTCCCATTAAACAACCAACTTCGCTAATGTAATGTGAGTCCGAACATCCTTTTTGTACTGCCCCTTTTCTGCATTTGTCAGCATTCTAGATGCAAAACTGATAGGAATTTCGGAACCTTCGTCGATCAAATGTGAAAGAATTGACCACACAACAAAGAACGTGCCATCGAACGGCAGGATACACTTCCTCACTGGGTCAAAATAGAATCGGAGGTTAGTCCATTACAGCAAAGAATAATCAGATGGCCCCTACAGTGCAGAAGGAGGTCATTCGGCACTTCGAAAGTGCACCCAACCTTTGAAAGAACAACAAATCACGCCCGCAAACTATCCGGTACAGCACCGAAACATTTGGACACTGAGGGGAAATTTAGCATGGCCAATCCACCGAAACTGCACATCGTTGGAATGTAAGAGGAAACCTACGCAGAAAAAGGGAGAGGTGCAAACTACACATAGTCAATCACCGAGGTTGGATTTGACCCTGCGTCTCTGGTGCGGGGAGGAAGCAATACTTACCAATGTGTCACGCTACCGTCCATAGGCAGCTCAGTCACATCCTGCAAAACGGTCTTCAGTGTCGACCTGTAGTTCGGTTTATTTTATTTGTGCATACGTAGGTACAGTTGGGCCAGCACTGTAGGCAGGTCTGACAAAAATATTTGCAATATAGTTTACCAAGTCTCCACATGACCGGAGCTCTGTCACAGCCTGGAGCTCCGCAGCATCCCGAATGGCTTGGATTTTCCCCGCTGCAGTCTCTGAGCCTTGTGGAGTCATTCTGTGGCCTCGATATTCTGCACTTCGAAAATATAGTTTATTCTCTTCAGATGCAATCAAACGCGAAGAAAAAACATTATAAACTTGATCCCGCTGGCTGAGATCACCATTCTTCCATTCCCTGTGAATACAATCTCATCGAAATAGACTGCAAAGTCAGGAATATATATATAAGCTTTTGAAAAATCGCCGAATTGGACCATATGACAAAAACAAACAATTGTACTGAGACATACTGTTATGCATGTTGATCTTCACGTTTTACTTCGTATCTTCTTCCAACAACAGGAGTTGATATGCCTGGCATGTCCCCAGTTTTGAAAAAGTCTTGTATCCTGAAAAGGTTGCAAAGGAATCGTTAACCTTCGCTCAAGGGTAAGTATCTAACTCGGTGACCTGATTACTGTTCAGTTTCTAGACACCACAAGGATACTGATGAAAGGAGCACCCCGACTATAAAACTGCATCGGCACAATGATTCAAAGCATTTGCAGCTGTTCCAAGTGCTTTTGCACATTCATTTTCTGGAATTCGCGATTGCCCTTGGTTTCAAGGGTGACGATTAAGCTGAGGATTGACGCACAACTTTACAGTATTATCGAGCAATGTACCCACGTGATCCGTGAACACTTCCTGACAACATCATCGGCCACCGTTGTTTACTTCTTCTCGTCCAATTTAAATGGAAGATTGCTGCGACAGGCACGTCACAGCCACCGCGGCTCATTCGCTTTGACGATCAGGTGATGTAAATCTGCTCATTCATGATTAACGCAATATGTGTTTTCAACAACCGAGAAAATGTATGGATTCCGTTGCCTGTGCCCGACGGTTAATCTCTGATGGAGTAAGAGCTGGTGCTGTGTTCGATTCATACGTCGGTTTGCAGCTATTCCGTAGTTACGAAAGCGGAGGTTCTTGCGCTCACCTTCATCTTGAGTTATGTATTTAAAAATAAATTTAGAGCCCCCACTTGTTATTTTTTTCAATTAAACGGCAATTTAGCATGGCCAGTCCATCTATACTGCTCAGAATTGGATGGCGGGGTGAGACACACAAACACACGGGGCGAATGTGCCAACTCGAATGGAACCCGGATCCTCTGCTCGTGAGAGGCATGAGTCCTAACGACTCATTCAGCGTGCCGCCCCCCCCCCCATATTGAGTTCTTAACATCTACCACCACTTTAGGAAAATCGGCTTTGTTCGTGGCCTATTCACATTTAACATTCCGTCAGCTTGCTTTTCTCACTGAGTTAAGTATTTTAAATAATGTGCAGCTCCATGAGCATCCATCTAAGCTGGCATTTCGTGCTCAAACTTAACCTTTTTTTTCCGACTGCTGTATTTCTTCACTCAAAGGCCCTCCTGTTGCACCGGTGACAAAGAGCATCTGCAAAGTTGAAATTATTCACAGTGTGGCCGACCAAATTATAAAATGTTCCCAATGTTCGCCTCGCGGCTTGCAAACTATTTATTTATTTGATGTAGGTCCCTCACCTGGGCACGAAATTTTGTCTTCCGAATACAATTTGCTTTACTGGCCGCTTTGCCGATGCTCTGTCAAGTTTCAAGACACACGTTAAAGCCTATGTTGCTTTACTCAACAACTAACGCTGAATGCTGTCCTCGTTATTACCGCAGGCCAGCCAATCTCTGAGCACATGTTCTAAAACTGCAGAGAAATCCAAATGTTCTGTCAGCTGACGATATTTCCCAATAAATTATCTACTGAATGACCTGCTGTTCAAATTGGCTATGGAATTTGACATTCTAGCAATCATCCAGGTCTCTTGATCATGTTGATTTTGCACGTTAGCAACTAAAGTTTCGATTAAAGTTGCCTCTTTCTTCTGTAGTCTGGTCAGATTTCTCATCAACTTTAAATCTTCGCCCGACACATACACAGGAAGGTACACCGCTGTGTTGCCTAAACTTCTATTCAGATTACTCAATATAGATACATTTTCAACCTTTCCTCATATTCAACCCCATTCTCGCCTCTCTCCTCGAACTCATCAACCACGAAGATCATCTCTGTGTTGATACAAACTTGGTATTCCATCATCTCAACAAAGGAAGAAAGCTAACATCGCACTAAATGCAAGCACGTGTTTCCACCCAAAACAGCATTTGAACGCATCGTTATATTTTCGTCGCCTTTCCATCTCATCGTGAACATGGTATTTTTTTCCCAAATCTTTTCATTGGCATTTTGAATATAATTTACATTGACGTTCGTGTTTATTTCTTGTAGAGTGCAATGCAAAAAGGCTTTTTATCTTATCAAAAAGGGCTGCACGGTCGCAAAAGTGGACAGCACTGTGGCTTCACAACACCAAGGTCCCAGGTCCGTTTCCCCGCGGGGTCACTGTCTGTGAGGAGTCTTCAAGTCCTCCTGGTATCTGTGTAGGTGTCCTCCAGGTGCTCCGCTTTCCTCCCACAGTCCAAAGACGAGCACGTTAGGTGGATTGGCTATGCAAAATTGCCCTTAGTAACCAAAATGGTTAGGACTGGTTATTTGGTTACGATGATAGGGTGGACGTGAGGGCTTAAGTGGCTCCGTGGAGACTTGGTGGACCAAATGGCCTCAATCTGCACTGTATGTTCTATCTACCTATCTTAGTCTACTTTATTTACAGATTTCTGCCGTCTCATTCGGCGTATTCTCTGCCCCCCAGCACCCCCTAACCCTCTTTCCCTAAGCTCTCCCCGTCCCCCGCCTCCCTTGCTGTCGTCCCTGGTCGCCACGGGGTATGCTCCCCATCTTCATGCTTCCACCGCACTTCCCTTCTCCCTTTGTCGGCTTGAACCGTTTTTTTTGGGTGAATGAGTAGGGCAGGTTCCTCCAAGCCCCCCCCCCCCCCCCCCCCGCGTGTTGTTCCTCTTTTCCCGTCTGCGATTCACTGCACCCTCTCCCCCTCACCCCTGTGTTGTGCACACCTGGCGTGTTTCCTCGTCTTTTGTTCTGCTTCGCCCTCTATTGGCTGTTGTTGGCCGCAAATATATTTTGGAACAGACCGCCAAGTTGCCCCGATGCAGTAAAGAAATCTTCCTCCGACCCGCGGATGGCGTATTTTATCTTCTCCAGGTGGAGAAATTCCGCAAAGCCCGCTAGCCGTGACTTCTGCCGAGGAAAGAGTAAAGATTGCTATCTTTGTGCCCTTTTCTATATTCTGTAAATCCACTCTCCGTTCCCCCAACCCCTCCTTTTCCTCCCAACCTTTCCTCTCCCCTGTATTCGCCGCCGCCTCTTCCCTGCCCACCCACTTTGGCCTGACGCTCCCCTCCCCTCAGACGTGTACCGTGGCCCTCTTACTGCCTGCTTTCCCGTGGTAGCCCTCACTGCTCATACAGTGGCACCCCTCCCTGGGCTGGTCTCGCCCTTTCTCTGTTCTGTCTGCCTGTCTATGTTTCCTTCCTCGCCCACTCACACGTTTCTCCCATCCTCGCATCCCCCTTTCTGCACTCCTGCTTTTATCCGAGAATGAGGCAGCATCGTCCCACGCAAACACTGAGTCCACACAATAGATCTTGGTCGCATTTCGACATCCACATTCCGTCTGTTTGCCTGCTGCCCTCACTGTTGCTGCGTCTGTTCCTTTCCTAGATTGTTAGTCTTCACGAATTCCTCGGCCTCGGTGGGGTGCCGAAGTAATGTTCTTTTCCTTTATAGTTTACCCAGAGTCTGGCCTTGAACAACATGCCTAACCTCACCGTGCTCTTCCAGGGCGCCCATTTCGCCTTATTGAATTCGTCCCTTTTTTTCGCCAGGTCAGTCCCAATGTCCTTACTCTGTGTCCTTCCCACGAGCACGAATTCGTCTGTCAGGCCCACGTCAGGATCTTTTCCCGATCCTGGTGCAGGTGCTGCTTCTTAATGATCGCTCTCGGCTGCTCCCGAGCATTGGGTTTTGGCCGGAGCGACCTTTGTGCCCTGTAGAGCTCTGGGGGTTTTGGGTAGCTGTTCCTCCCAATCAGTTTGCACGGCAAGTGGGCGATGGAGACCGTAAGTCCCCTTCCCACCAACCCCGCTGGTGCTCCCACAATACAGACGTACTGTTACCTGGACCTGTTTCCCTGGTCCTCTACCTTTCTCCTCAGTTTCCCAAACACCGACACCAACCTTTTCATCTCGGTCTCCGGAGCGACGGTCCAATAACTCTTGCCGCCTTTTCCAGATCCAGTAACGTCCTTTCCTGGGCTTTCACATTCTTTCTCATGCCATCTATCGTGCGCTGGATGGCGGCCATCACTTCCGTGACTACCTGTTCATCAACACCTGGAGTTCCATTTTGATCGCCTCACTCATGACAGCCAGGTGCAAAACACTTGCTCGTTCCAGCTCGACGTGTGAAACTAACTTCTGATTAGAATACTGCAATCACACTGCAACCTGTTGTGTTAAAAGTTAGGAAGCAGATGATTCTATCAGCTGAGGTTTGCTCTCAGGTTTCAGTTTCGTTTTTGTGATGGAGCTTTAATTTTTCTCTCCGTAAAGGTTGTGATGATCTCTCAAACTCCAGTTGGAGGCTTTGTTTTCTCCACAGCCAAGCTGGTCGGAATTCTCTGTGAGTCCGTTTACCCAACATATTTTTCCGTTGGGTCAGGCAGCTGGTGAGTATAAGCCCTGACCTATCTGTTCTGATGGGTTAATGTCTGAAGGTGGAAGGTAAAGACCTCTCTATCTGCAGTCAGATTGACACAAGGCAATTCACTCCAGCAGCAGCTGCAAGCAAGGCCAATAGTGAAGTAGCTTCTTTTAAATGCTTATGTTGGGAGCTGCACGTTGACTCAGTCAGGCCGAGAGTCCATCTGGTCCGCACAAGATAGAATTGTACAGATCTGAAAGTCAACCTGGTGAAGGCCTGTACAGGTGAAGGTGACTATCCATAGGAATTACTGCAGCAAGCGGGAATTAAATGAAGGCAGATACCGAGATACCCAAACTAACCGTCGATTTTGTAAACATCACATTAATTAGATCACCACCGACAAAGACCGCAACATCATCAGCAAAGATCCTCATCTCTCGTTCTGTTTAATCACCAGTATATTGATCCTTCCCGTTCTCCACAGTGAGTCTGTCTTGTGTGTATGTGATGGAAATTGGGAAGGTGTGAGGGGAGTAAATGGGTGAGCAGAACATTGCTCTATTAGGACCATTCCATGGTGATCGTTTCTCTTGATAGAAATATACAGGTTGCTTTTTTTTTACTTACACAGCATGTCACCATAGCTCATGGCAGCTGTTAACGGTCAAAGATCTGCGAAAAATATGCAACTTATTGGCTTATTCCCTAACGTCGGGACACCGTGGTCTATGGGGCTGCAACTGACCGCACAATCGCCCACCGTGTCGCCAAAATATATTTGAAATAAAAACGGTTTCTGCCGTCTTCTCGGCCGGAGTGAAGGGGTCTAAAATACCAAGCAGTGAAGGGAAAGAAACGATGCGGCAATGTGCAATTGTGATGGACAATTTCAGCTTTTCATAAGAACAATGCTCACTCAGACAAAAAAAAGATAGTTTAAGGCAAGACTAGAAAATTATCGAAGTTTTAGAACTTACATGCAGACAGTTTGTCCGGCAAGAGAAAAATACTGCCATATTTTTTTACATAACACCACAGATCATATGATGTAAACGTAGAATTACAAAGTTCAATGCGCAACTAATGACATCCCTAGAAATATCTTACAACAAAACGGATAAATTAGCACCTCAATGGAATCACATAGAAATAGTTCAACTTCAATAATTATGGGTCACCGAATTTAAAACATTCAAGAAGATATATATAAAAAAGAAGTGAGGCTCTAATGCTTTAAATTTAAAAAAAACATTGACATGTTCCATTCAGGCTTCACTCTAATGAATGGAAAATCTTGCTTCGCCAAATTGCATAAGAATCGCGAGAGAGAGATACTTCCGTATTTCGGAAGACGCTGGAGAACAATGCTGTCAAAACCGATGAGTTATATGTCAATGAAAAGGAGGTCAGCATTAATTGTTTAATACATTCGCTTCCAGAATGAGATCATAGTCAACTAATCCCGCATGCATTGAGCAACTGTTGTGACCGTTGTGCAAATGGTGCGTCAGCATTCTTAAACTCAGCAAGCTTTGAAATGCAGCTCCATCACCTGTGGTGTTTGGGAAGCAGTTCCAGGTTTTTTGAACAAGTGACAGTGAAGGAGGTTCGATTTTTAATTGCAATTCAATGTGATAAATGAATAAAATAGAACATCGACCTGTTGCGAAATATCTGCTCGCCTTGTCCATCGAGATTGCAGCTGTACTGGGATGAAAGACACTGGCGAAGTAGCCTTGGTGCATTCCGCTGATTGCGTATCTCTGATGTGCATGTCACTGATTGCATGTCGCTGATTGCAGCGCGTGTCTCTGATTGTACACATTGCTACCATTTTTTCCTGGTGACGTAGGGTTAATTCTCGCGCGAACACGTACAAACCAAGCAATGTACTTGTTCTGGAAGGTAAACTGTTATTTAGCATTGTTGAAGCTGCACATATTTCACGTTTCAGTTTCGCGATTGATCATTTAATTTCTCCTTTCACTAAATAATTGACAGCCGCAACTGGGTAGAATTAGCTCCGATTCTCTTCATTTTCGACACTCTGATCCAAGGTGAAATTACACATCGGAATTTTAGAGATAGGTTTCATCCTGGCAAAGTTTTTAATCCTCATCCATCACGTTAATAATTTCAATTAATCAAGTCAGGGAAAGATTTTACTCACATTGATCCGCAATGAAAGGCAAAAGGACAAGACCATTTCGTGTGGTGACTTTTGCTCCGTGACTTGGTTGCTAACATGTTGCATGAGTGCTGTTCAAAGCTGTCCCTGACATATTATGATATGTGACATACATATTCCGGAACAGTTATTAATCATACTTACAGAAACCACTTTATCATAAATGCGTTCGGAACGTAAGTCTACAAGAGTGTTAGACAACGATTTGATTTTAGATTAGGTAAGGAGTTTGCTGGCGTTCAGGTTTATGGCTATTCTCCGGATTTGACAAACATAGGGATATATCCAAATATTTTCGATTACCTGTTACCCTCTAGAACCATTCATATAAACAATGAAATAAATTAGAAGATTTCTCTGCTTACCCGTCTGGGAGTTATCACACAATAAACCCCAGCCTCGAAGGCAATGACGTACTTTTTTATTGAAGATAATAAGATAAGAACATAAAAAATTATGAGCAGGAGTATGCCATCGGGCCCATCGAGCCTGGTCCGCTATTCAATGAGATCGTGGCTGATCTTTTGTGTACTCAGCTGCACTTTCCCGCCCTATCACCATAACCCTTTATTCCTTTATTCTTCAAAAAACTATCTATCTTTATCTTGATAACATGTCATGAAAGAGCTTCAACAGCCTCACTTGGGTAGGGAATTCCATAGATTCACAACCGTTGGGCTAAGAAGTTTCTCCTTACCTCAGTCCTCAATCTACTTCCCTTTATTTTGAAGCTATGTCCCCTAGTTCCGCTTTCACCCGCCATTGGAACCAACCTGCCCGCATCTACCCTATCTACTCCCTTCATAATTTCTATAAGATCACCTCCTCACCCTCCGCATCCTTCTAAATTCCAACGAGTAAAATCCAAGTCTACTCGAACTCTCCTCGCAATCCAACCGTCTCAACTCTGGGATTTCAGCGGGAGCCGTGCGCAAGGCATTTCTGGGAGGTATGCTTTTCCTTTAAAAAACACTTTCCTTCACAGGAGCAGGCCTTTGGATTTCGGCGGGAGCGGTGTGCAAATGATTTCAGGGAGGTAAGTTTTTCCTTTAAAAACACTTACCTTCACAGGAGCAGGCCTTGGCTTTCGGCGGGAGCGATGCGCAAGGCATTTCTGGGAGGTAAGTTTTTCCTTTAAAAACACTTACCTTCACAGGAGCAGGCCTTGGATTTCGGCGGGAGCGGTGCGCAAGGCATTTCTGGGGGGGGGGGGTATGTTTTTCCTTTAAAAAACATTTATTTTCTGTTTTATTTTTTTCGACCCGCGGACTTCTGGGAAGGCCCCCCCCCCACCAATAAATTCTGGTTGAGAGGAAACCCGAGACACTACACGTGCAGTGTCTCCCACCCACCCTCCTCCTCTAACCTAATAATAAGATCCATTGGTGTGAGGTAAGTGCCATATTATATTATTATTATTAGCATTATTATATTGCATTATTAGCATTGCGCAGGTTCAAGGAGACACAGCGTAGTGAGAGAGATACAGACAGTGGGAATTTGGTAGTTTGGTGCAGTAAGGTAACCAGGAAAGGTAAGTGGTTCATCTAATTGTGCTGTTTTTCAGTTAAAAGTGCAGGGTAGTGTCTGATTGGCTGAAGCTGCCCCCACCATAAACTTAAATTAAACTAATTAATTAATTTGTGATGGCTGGTCAGGTGATGTGCTTGAGCTGCTTGATGTGGGAGCTGGCAGATCCCATTGCGAGCTGCAGCGACCACATCTGCAGTAATTGTTGGCTGCTCGAAGAACTCCGGCTCAGAGTTGATGAGCTGGAGTCTGAGCTTCAAACACTGAGGCACATCCGGGAGGGGGAGACTTACCTGGACACTGTGTTCCAGGAGGCAGTCACACCTGTCAGAGTAAGTAGTTTAAACACTGCCAGTGGCCAGGGACAGCATTATGTGACTGCAAGTCAGGCAGGTAGATGGAACCAGCAGTCAGGAACTCAGGAGTCTCAGCCCTTGACTCTGTCCAACAGGTATGAGGCACTTGCTCACTGTGTGGATGGCGAACAGGGTTGCAGGAAGGATGAGTCAGCTGACCAAGGCACCATGGTTCAGCAGGCCATTCAAGGGGAGGGAGTAAATAGGCAAGTTGTAGTTGTAGGGGATTCTATTATCGGGGGATAGATAGTATCCTTTGTGAGCAGGATAAAGAGCCCCGCATGGTATGTTGCCTGCCCGGTGCTAGGGTGCGGGACATCTCTGACCGGCTTGAAAGGATACTGGAGAGGGAGGGGGAGGATCCAGTTGTTGTGGTCCATGTTGGTACCAACAACATAGGCAAGACTAGGAAAGAGGACCTGTTTAGAGATTATAAAGAGCTAGGAGTCAAATTAAAAAACAGGACCTCAAGGGTCATAATCTCCGGATTACTGCCCGAGCGACGTGCAAATTGGCATAGGGAGGCAAGAATAAGGGAAGTTAACACGTGGCTGAAAGAGTGGTGTGGGAATGAGGGGTTCCATTTCATGGGACACTGGCATCAGTAGTGGGACAGGGGGGACCTATACCGTTGGGATGGTCTCCACCTGAACCGAGCTGGGACCAGTGTTCTGGCGAAAAGAGTAAATAGGGTGGTCGATAGGACTTTAAACTAAAGATTGGGGGGGGGGGGGGTGGGGGGGGGGATGGGGAGGGAAACTCAGGGAATCAAGAGGTGAAGTGATCAGTGTGGAGCGTAGCTGCGTAGGAATACAAAAAAACACGAACAGACAAAACTCAAGAGTGGTTACGATTGTCCCCATCCCACAAAATATGTCACAGTGTATGGAAAGGCTCGTTAAACCAAGGTCCAGAACACAAAGAAAACAAAAAGGGACGGTCAATAGAGAATTAAAGATCCTGTATTTAAATGCGCGAAGTATACAGAACAAGGTAGATGAGCTTGTGGCCCAGAATGTGAATGGAAGGTATGATGTGGTAGGCATCACAGAGACATGGCTGCAGGGGGTTCAGGACTGGCATTTAAATATCCAGGGATTCACAACCTATCGAAAAGACAGAGAGGTGGGCAGAGTGGGTGGGGTTGCCTAGTTAATTAGGTATGAAATTAAATCAATAGCACTAAACGACATAGGGTCAGATGATGTGGAGTCTGTGTGGGTAGAGTTGAGGAACCACAAAGGCAAAAAAACCATTATGGGAGTTAAGTACAGGCCTCCTAACAGTGTTCAGGACCAGGGGCACAAAATGCACCACGAAATAGAAAGTGCATGTCAGAAAGCCAAGGTCACAGTGATCATGGGGGACTTTAATATGCAGGTGGACTGGGTAAATAATACTGCCAGTGGACCCAAGGAAAGGGAATTCATTGAATGTATACAGGAGTGCTTTTTGGAACAGCTTGTGATGGAGCCCACGAGGGAACAGGCCATTCTGGACTTAGTGTTATGTAATGAGCCAGACTTGATTAAAGATCTTAAAGTAAGGGAACACTTAGGAGGCAGTGATCATAGTATGGTAGAATTCAATCTCCAATTTGAAAGAAAGAAGGTAGAATCAGATGTAAAGGTGTTACAGTTAAATAAAGGTAACTACAGGGGCATGAGGGAGGAACTGACGAAAATCGATTGGGAGCAGAGCCTCGTGGGAAAGACAGTAGAACAGCAATGGCAGGAGTTTCTGGGAGTAATTAAGGACACAGTACAGAGGTTCATCCCAAAGAAAAGAAAGGTTATCAGAGGGGGGATTAGGCAGCCATGGCTGACAAAGGAAGTTAGGGAATGCATCAAAGCAAATGAGAAAGCCGAAAATGTGGCAAAGAGTAGTGGGAAGTGAGAAGATTGGGAAGGCTACAAAAACAAATAGAGGATAACAAAGAGAGAGATAAGGAAAGAGAGGATCAAATTTGAAGGTAGACTAGCCAGTAACATTAGAAATGATAGTAAACGTTTATTTAAATACATTAAAAACAAACGGGAGGCAAACGTTGTCATTGGGCCGCTCCAAAATGACGCTGGTAATTTTGTGATGGGAGACAAGGAAATAGCTGAGGAACTGAATTAATACTTTGCGTCAGTCTTCACAGGAGAAGACATGAGTAACATCCCAACAATTCCGGAGAGTCAGGGCGCAGAGTTGAATATGGTAGCCATCACAAAGGAGAAAGCGCTGGAGAAACTAAGTGGTCTAAAAATTGATAAATATCCGGGCCCAGATTGTCTACATCCTAGAGTTCTAAACGAGATAGCTGAACACATAGTGGAGTCGTTAGTTATGATCTTTAAAAAGTCACTGGAGTCAGGAAAAGTACCAGAGGATTGGAAAATCGCTGTTGTAACCCCCCTGTTCAAGAAGGGAACAAGGAAAAAGATGGAAAATTATAGACCAATTAGCCAAACCTCGGTTGTTGGAAATATTCTAGAATCCATTGTTAAGGATGAGATTTCTAAATTCTTGGAAGTGCAGGGTCGGATTAGGACAAGTCAGCATGGATTTAGGAAGGGGAGGCCGTGCCTGACAAACCTGTTAGAGTTCCTTGAAGAGATAACAAATAGGTTGACCAAGGAGAGCCAATGGATGTTATCTATCTTGACTTCCAAAAGGCCTTTGATCAGGTGCCTCACGGGAGACTGCAGAGAAAAATAAGCGCCCATGGTATTCGAGGCAATGTAGTAACATGGATTGACGATTGGCTGTCAGGCAGAAGGCAGAGAGTTGGGATAAAAGGTTCTTTTTCGAAATGGCAACCGGTGACGAGTGGTATCCCGCCGGGTTCAGTGTTGGGGGCCACAGCTGTTCTCTTTATATATTAACGATCTAGATGACGGGACTGAGGGCATTCTGGCTAAGTTTGCCGATGATACAAAGATAGGTGGAGGGGCAGGTAGTATGGAGGAGGTAGGAAGGCTGCAGAAAGATTTAGACAGTTTAGGAGAGTGGTCCAAGAAATGGCTGATGGAATTCAACGTGGGCAAGTGCGAGGTCTTGCACTTTGGAAAAAAGAATCGAGGCGTGGACTATTTTCTTAACGGTGACAAAATTCTTAATGCTGAAGTGCAAAGGGACTTGGGAGTCCTAGTCCAGGATTCTCTAAAGGTAAACTTGCAGGTTGAGTCCGTAATTAAGAAAGCAAATACAATGTTGTCATTCATCTCAAGAGGCTTGGAATATAAAAGCAGTGATGTACTTCTGAAGCTTTATAAAGCATTAGTTAGGCCCCATTTAGAATACTGTGAGCAATTTTGGGCCCCACACCTCAGGAAGGACATACTGGCACTGGAGCGGGTACAGCGGAGATCCACACGGATGATCCCAGGAATGGTAGGCCTAACATAGGATGAACGTCTGACGATCCTGGGATTATATTCATTGGAGTTTAGGAGGTTGAGGGGAGATCTAATAGAAACTTACAAGATAATGAATGGCTTAGATAGGGTGGATGTAGGGAAGTTGTTTCCATTAGCAGGGGAGACTAGGACCCGGGGGCACAGCCTTAGAATAAAAGGGAGTCACTTTAGAACAGAGATGAGGAGAAATGTCTTCAGCCAGAGAGTGGTGGGTCTGTGGAATTCATTGCCACAGAGGGCGGTGGAGGCCGGTACGTCGAGTGTCTTTAAGACAGAAGTTGATAAATTCTTGGTTTATCGAGGAATTAAGGGCTATGGAGAGAGAGAGGGTAAATGGAGTTGAAATCAACCATGATTGAATGGTGGAGTGGACTCGATGGGCCGAATAGCCTTACTTCCGCTCCTATGTCTTATGCTCTTATGGTCTCATTAAACTGCTGAATCTCCTCTGCACAGCCTCCAGCGCCAGTACGTATTTTCTTAAGTCAGGAGACCAAAACTGAACACAACACTCCAGTAGTGGCCTCACTAACACCTTATAGAGTTGCAGCATAACCTCCAACCCACTAGCACTGAAGTAATGAACGCCACCCGCCTTCATAATCACCTGGTAACTTCAAAACCAACGTTGGGCGTCTGATGCACGAGGACAACCAGGTCCCTATGCACAGCAGCATGTTTTTATATTTTATCATTGAAATAATAATCTTTTTGCTACTATTTCTACCAAAATGGAAAACCTCACATTTGTCAACATTGAGACCGTAGCCCATTCACTTAAACTATCCAACTCCCTGTGAAGACTTCCAATATCCCCTGCAACTTTTGCTTTAGCACTCATCTCCCTGTCGTCTGCAAACACCCATTATTCCCCACTCTTTGTTTTCTATAAATTAACCAATCGTCTATCCATGCTACTACTTTACCCTGAACTCTGTGAATCGTTATTTTATGCCATTCATGTGGCACTTTGTCAAAAGCTTCCTGGGAATCAAGATATACCACAACCATTGGCACCCTGTTGTCTACCGCACTGGTAATGTCCTCAAAGAATTAGTTCGGCACCATCTGCCCTTTATGAACCAATGGTGCGTCTGTCCAATGAGACAATTTTTATCCAGATGCCTCGCTGTTTCTTCCTCGATGATAGTTTCCAGCAGGTTCCCTTCTACCAACGTTTAGCAAACTGGCCTGTCATTAACAGCTTTCTGCCTAACTTCTTTATTACTCAGTGGTGTCACGTTTGCTAATTTCCAAATCACTGGGACCACCCCAGCGTCTCGTGAATTTTGATGAATTATCATGAGTGCATTTGCAATTTCGCTCTCCATCACTTTTAGTACCATGGAATTCATTAAACCAGGGCCAGGAGGCTAGTCTACCTTTCACCTCATTAGCTTGCCCATCACTACCTCTTAGTGATAACAATCGTCTCAAGGTCCTCAACTGTCATCGACTAATTTCCGTCAGTCACTGGCATGTTACTTGTATCTTCTACTGTGAACATCGACCCAAAAAACCTGTTCAGTTTCTCAGCCATTTCTTAACCTCACATTATCAAATCACCCTTCTCATTGTCGAAAGGACCAACATTTACCTTCGCCACACTTTTTGTTTTATATATTTGTGTAAACTTTTACTATCTGTTTTTATATTCTGAGCAAATTTACTCTCATAAGCTAACTTACTCTTCTTTATGGCTTTTTATATTCTGTATGTTGCCCCCTAAAGATTTCCCAATCCTCTACTCTCCCACTAATTTTTGCATAGCGGATGTTTTTTCTTTCAATTTGAGACTCTCCCTTATTTCCTTAGATATCCACAGTCGATTTTCACTCTTTTCACCCTCCTTCTTTTTTGTTGGTAGAATCATTTGTTGAGAACTGTGAAAAATCGCTTGGCAGGTTCTCTACTGTTCCTCAACTGTGTCACCAGAAAGTATTTGCTCCTCTTCTACCGTAGCCATCATTTTTCTCCTCCCATTGTAATCTCCTTGGTCAAAGCACAACACACAGGTGTTTGATTTTACCTTTTCACCATCGATCTGTATTTGAAATTCCACCATACTGTGATCGCTCCTTCCGAGAGGATCCCGAACTAACAAATTATTAATCACTACTTTCTCATGACACAGGACCAGATCTTGGATCTCGTGTTCCCTCGTGAGTTCCATTACACAATGTTCGAGGAAACTATCGCGGATACATTCCATAAGCTCATCCTCAAGTCTGTCTTAACCGAACTGGGTAAACCAATCGACACGTCGATTAAAATCCCCCATGATAACTGCTGTAACATTTCGACATGCATCAGTTACTTCTTCGTTTATTGTCCGCCACACACACCGTAATGTTAATATTTGCTGGCATATAGGTTACTCCTATCAGTGACATTTCCGGCTGACTATTCCTGATTTCCACCCAAATGGATTCAATCTTATCCTTAATGACACCGATGTCATCCCTCACTGCAGCCCGGATGTCACCCTTAAACAACAGAGCTCCACCAACCCTTACCATCTACTCTGTCCATCCGAACTCTTTAGCCGTGTTTCAGTAATGGCCACTAAATCATAGTCATTCACGATGATTTGCGCCATCAACACTTTGGCCTTATTCTGAATATTACGATCAATCCGGTAAAGGATCATTACGTTGGCTTTTCCATCCGTTTTGACTCTTAATACCTCTATCAGTAACGTTTACACTGCTGGTTTCTGTATTCGAACACAATAAAACGTCCGATTGTTCTGAGATTAATTCAGACCTCTCTTGCAGTCTATTAATCGAAACGTTATTTCCTTTAGTCCACGCGTCCATATCATGAGTTCCCTTCTCTACATAGCTACGTGAAAGCCTCAGCGACGCAGAGAGATGTTGGGAGAAAAATAGGATGCTGGATGTGTTTTAATTTCGGAAGCATACAAAATGTAAAATTGATCTGCCAAATCCTGTCACCGTCACAAGAAAGAAGCGTGGCCACAGAATGGCGAGAAGCTTTGTATCTGCTGGATATGAAATGTCGCATTCAATCATCAGTGGGTGGGATAGATTTCGAATGTGCAGGCAATTGCTTTTGTTGAAAAAAATTTCTACAATATCTTTACTTATAAATTTGGAGTACCGAATAATTCTTTTCCAATTAAGGGACAATTTAACATGGCTAATTCATATACTCTGCACAAAATCTTGTATTGTGGGGTGTAATCCACGCAGACATTGGATGAATGTGCAGATTCCACATCGACACTGACCCAGTGCCGGAATCGTACCCGGTTCCTCGGTGGAGTGAATTAGCTGCGCTAATCATTGGGGCACCGACCTTTATAAAGCATTAATTATGTTTATTGTTATTCTGACTGACAGAACTTAAAAAAGACAAAGGATGATCAGGACTGTTTTTCTGACAATGTCCACATTTCAACTACGACTGAAGTGCACTGTCAGCATATTACCAGTAGATACGAAAATGAGGCCTGCAATCAAAAATTAGATAATGCACTCGATAAATACTCGAGCAACAATACGGCAATTGCGTTCTCTGTTGAATGTATGATTGGAGTTTTTATATGTCCCGGTGTCTGCGTGGGTTTCCTCCGGATACTCTGATTTACTCCCGCAGTCCAAAGATGTACAGGCTAAGTGTATTGAGCATGGTAAATTGACCCTTAATGTCGAAAAGGTTACGTTTGGTTGCTGGGTTACCCGTAGAGGGCGGAGGTGTGAGACTACGTAGAGTATTCTTTACTCGTTCGGTGCAGACTCAATGGCCGCAGGGCCTTCTTCTGAACTGTAGGGATTTTCCAACATATAATTAAGTGAATATTTTGCAAAAGTATTCATATTTATAAAGTGCATTCAACATGATAACACCCGTGAACCTAATTTCCAAACATGTGTCAATTTCGTTTGTTAAACGGAGCTTTTAATGTTAATATTGCAGAATGCTACGAGCAGTCCCTGATCAGCGGCTTAAATTATGTTGCAAAAAGGAAAGAGAAAATCATCAAATTAGAATTGGAGTGTTCGCCAAAATCATATAATGTTCTATAATCTTCATGATGTGGAGATGCCGGCATTGGACTGGGGTGAGCACAGTACGAAGTCTTACAACACCAGGTTAAAGTCCAACAGGTTTGTTTCGATGTCACTAGCTGTCGGAGCGCTGCTCCTTCCTCAGGTGAATGAAGAGGTATGTTCCAGAAACACATATATAGACAGATTCAAAGATGCCAAACAATGCTTGGAATGCGACCATTAGCAGGTGATTAAATCTTTACAAATCCAGAGATGGGGTAACCCCAGGTTAAAGAGGTGTGAATTGTGTCAAGCCAGGACAGTTGGTAGGATTTCGCAGGCCAGATGGTGGGGGATGAATGTAATGCGACATGAATCCCAGGTCCCGGTTGAGGCCGCACTCATGTGTGCGGAACTTGGCTATAAGTTTCTGCTCAGCGATTCTGCATTGTTGCGCGTCCTAAAGGCCGCCTTGGAGAACGCATACCCGGAGATCAGAGGTTGAATGCCCTTGACTGCTGGAGTGTTCCCCGACTCGAAGGGAACATTCCTGCCTGGTGATTGCTGCGCGATGTCCGTTCATTCGTTGTCACAGCGTCTGAATGGTCTCGCCAATGTACCATGCTTCGGGACATCCTTTCCTGCAGCGTATGAGGTAGACAACGTTTGCCGAGTCGCACGAGTATGTACCGCGTTCCTGGTGGGTGATGTTCTCACGTGTAATAGTGGTATCTATGTCGATGATCTGGCACGTCTTGCAGACGCTGCGACAACGAATGAATGGACATCGCGCAACAATCACCATTTTGTACGCAGCGCTCCGAATGCTAGTGACATCGAAACAAACCTGTTGGACTTTAACCTGGTGTTGTAAGACTTCGTACTGTGCTCACCCCAGTCCAACGCTGGCATCTCCACATCATGGCTACCATCGACACCGCAAACTGCCGGCTCAAAGTGGAGAGGATCTCCAGGAAGAACGCGTAGATGGACACTGACATTATGTTTCTACAAAGATGCAAGAAAGCAGACAAGATCCCAAAAGGGCTACAGATCACAAACCCACTCAAGTCGACCTACAACACAGACTACGCTGAGAGTCTCTGCCGTCGCACCTCTCTCACACTCCTCAACCACCTCGTCCGCCAGCTCTACAGCAGACGACGCAACCTTAAAACCAAGATAGAGGCCATATTCTCAACTTGCGCTCAGGATGCAGCAGACCAGCTGCGGAACACCGCCAAACAGATGAGACAACAATACTATGCCACCTATATGCACACCAAGAACAGAAAATTTGAGGAACTCGGCATGACCACCAGCAGCAACCAAGCCACCAAGCCACAGTAGAAAATAATACAGGGAAATCTATTGTCAACTTGTCAGACTACACCCTTCAAACAGACGAGATCGAAGTCCTCAGCAGAGGGCTCAATTTCTGCACCACCACCAAAATGGACCCCATCAGTCTAGCGGCAGACACAGAGGAATTCATCAGGCGAATGAGGCTCCGGGAATTCTTCCACAGACCCCAAGAGGCCAACAGCGAACACCAGCAGACTATCAATGAACCGGAACAGCAGACCGAGAGATCTGCGGTGCAGCAACCGAAGAGGAAAGAGTCGAATTGGACCACTCCGGAAGGCCGCTGCCTTAGACTCGACATGTAAGCTCAAGCTGTCAGGAGTCGCGTCAATGCCAGATTCATCAGTCGCATTCACAAGACAGCCCCGAACGTCACCCAAGCACAACACAATGCCATCCGCGCTCTCAAGACCAACCGCAGCATCGTCATCAAACCAGCAGACAAAGGAGGGGCCACTGTCGTACTGAACAGAACGGACTACTGCAAAGAAGTATACAGGCAACTGAACAACCAAGAACACTACAGACAGTTACCCGCAGATCCGACCAAGGAACACATCCGCCAACTTAACAGACTGATCAAGACCTTGGATCCAGATCTTCAGAGCACCCTACGTGCTCTCATCCCACGTACTCCCCGCATCGGAGATCTCTACTGCCTCCCGAAAATACATAAGGTCAACACACCAGGCCGCCCTATCGTTTCAGGCAATGGGATCTTGTGTGAGAACCTCTCTGGCTACATCGAGGGCATCTTGAAACCCATCGTAGAAGGCACGCCCAGCTTCTGTCGCGCCACTACGGACTTCCTGCAGAAACTCAGCACCCATGGACCAGTTGAAACGGGAACATTCCTCGTCACAATGGACGTCTCGGCACTCTACACTAGCATCCCCCATGCCGACGGCATTGCTGCAACAGCCTCCGTACTCAACACCGACAACTGCCAATCTCCAGACGCAATTCTCCAACTCATCCGCTTCATTCTGGATCACAACGTCTTCACCTTCGACAACAAGTTCTTCATCCAGACGCACGGAACAGCCATGGGGACCAATTTCGCACCCCAATACGCCAACATCTTCATGCACAAGTTTGAACAGGACCTACTCACCGCACAGGACCTTCAACCGACGTTATACACCAGATACATCGATTACATTTGTTTCCTTTGGACCCACGGCGAAGAATCACTGAAACGACTACACGATGACATTAATAAGTTCCATCCAAACATCAGACTCACCATGGACTAATCTCCAAAATCAGTTGCATTCTTGGACACACTCGTCTCCATCAAGGACGGTCACCTCAGCACTTCGCTTTAGCGCAAACCCACGGATAAACTCACGATGCTCCACTTCTCCAGCTTCCACCGTAAACACATTAAAGAAGCCATCCCCTATGGACAAGCGCTGCGTATACACAGGATCTGCTCAGACGAGGAGGAGCGTAACAGACATCCACAGACGTTGAAAGATGCCCTCGTACGAACGGGATATGACACTCCACTCATGGGACACAACCGACATAATCCCTTTCGTCGTCCAGTACTTCCCCGGAGCGGAGAAACAAAGTCATCTTCTTCACAGCCTTCAACACGTTATTGATGACGATGAACATCTTGCCAAGGTCATCCCCACACCCCCACTACTTGCGTTCCAACAACCGCGCAACCTCAAACAAACCATTGTTTGCAGCAAACTACCCAATCTTCAGAACAGTAACCACGACACCAGACAACCCTGCCATGGCAATCTCTGCAAGACGTGCCAGATCATCGACATGGATACCACTATTACACGTGAGAACAACACCCACCAGGTACGCGGTACATACTCGTGCGACACGGCCAAAGTTGTCTACCTCATACGCTGCAGGAAAGGATGTCCCGAAGCGTGGTACATTGGCGAGACCATGCAGACGCTGCGACAATGAATGAACGGACATCGCGCAACAATCACCAGGCAGGAATGTTCCCTTCCAGTCGGGGAACACTTCAGCAGTCAAAGGCATTCAGCCTCTGATCTCCGGGGAAGCGTTCTCCAAGGCGGCCTTCAGGATTCGCGACAGCGCAGAATCGCCGAGCAGAAACTTATAGACAAGTTCCGCACACATGAGTGCGGCCTCAACCGGGACCTGGGATTCATGTTGCATTACATTCATCCCCCGCCATCTGGCCTGCGAAATCCTACCAACTGTCCTGGCTTGACACATTTCACACCTCTTTATCCTGGGGTTATCCCATCTCTGGATCTGGAAAGATTTAATCACCTGCTAATGGTCGCATTCCTAGCATTGTTTGGCATCTTTGATTCTGTCTATATATGTGTTTCTGGAACATACCTCTTCATTCACCTGAGGAAGGAGCAGCGCTCCGAAAGCTAATGACATCGAAACAAACCTGTTGGACTTTAACCTGGTGTTGTAAGACTTCGTACTATAATCTTCAGTACAGCCATCGCGCGTGAATTGTGATGGAAAGGGAAAAACGCAATTGAAGAGGATTCTGCATATATATCCTCATTCCCATCGATTCAGCAGACCAGCATAGCCATGAAACCAACAAAGCCGATGTAATCCAAACATCATGTAACCAGAAATGTGGACGTGATGATCCGCTCAGTCTTCTCCAGTGGTAGCCAGCATTTCAGCTGCCAGTCAAGCCTTGATAATTGCCTGCAGTGCATGTTGTGACTGTCCACTTTGCTACCACTCGTCCTTGATGACCCTGGATTTGATTGAGCGTGCGAATCCGCACGAATCAAGCGCTGTGTTTGTTCTGGACGGTGCAAAGGTTATTCAGTATTGTTAAAACTACACACGTTTCACGTTTCAGTTCCGTGAATGATCACTTCAATTATTCTGTCACGAAAAAATTAGGTGCCGCAACCCTGCAGATTTGCTTGAGATTCTCTTCATTATCAATATTTTGTTCAAGGGGGGATTACGCATCGAAATTCTATCGCTGGGTGTCAACCTCGCAATTTTTAAAATCCTCATCGCGTCAACAACTTCATTTTCGAAAACCTCAGGAAGAATTTTACTCAATGCACCCGAATCAACGTCAACAAGAAATGACTTTTCAAGTGGACATTTCGAGTCGATGAATTGGTTGCTGACAGGGTGTCCTTTGCATGTTTCAAGCTGTCGCTGACAGATTATGATTTACGGCTAACTTGTTCAGAACAAGTATTAATCATACTGACAAGAAACAAATACTGATCATACCTGCGTTCGTACCCGATGCATTGAAGAGTGTGACGCAAACATTTGTTTTTTTAGTTTGGTAACAAGTCTATTGCTTCAGGTTGATGACTATTGTCTGACATCCACAGTGACATGTCCAATCATGTCTGATTACCTGTTGCCCTCAAGCACTATTTAGATACAAGCAATAAAACATAATAGCTGAATGCTCCGCTCACCCGTCTGAGAGATGCCACACAGTAAGACCCAGACTCGGTGGCGATAAAGTGTCTTGCGTTTTTTACTTTTGCGCTTAAGCTTTATGTGCCTCGAATACAAATCATTTTTGTTTATTCTATGGTTAATTCAGACCTCGCTTACATCTATTAATCCAAGCGTTATTTCCTTTAGTTCACAAGTGCACGTGGGCAGCACGGTAGCATAGTGGTTGGTACGGTGCTTTACAAGGCCAAGGTCCCAGGTTGAACTCTTAGACTGTGCGAAGTCTGCACGTTCACCCCGTGCCTGCATGGGTTTCCTCCAGGTGCGCCGGTTTCCTGCCACTCATCCAGAAAGACGGACTGTGAGGTAATGTGGACATTCTGAATTCTCCCTCTGTGTACCCGAACAGGCGCCGGAATGAGGCGACGAGGGGATTTTCACAGTAACCTCATTGCAGTGTTAATGTAAGCCTCCATGTGCCAATAAAGATTATTATCAGTATTATTTCATTAGGTTATTTTGTAAATAGCTAGAGAAAAGTCTCAGTGACGCAGATTAAGTAGGGAGACAATGAGGATGTTCGATGTCTCTTTATTTGCGAAGCGTACAAAATGGCAAATGGATCTCCCAATACTGATACAATAACAAGAAAGAAGCGTTAGCACAGAATGGTTCGAAGCTTTGTGTCCGCTTGATATGATATGCCAGACGTGAAATGCCGCATTTGTTAATCAGCAGTGCGTTTCATTTCGAAGTGGCAAGTAATTGGTTTCGTGAATAACGTTTTGGAGAATTAATCGTGTTGAATTTTCTTCACCCTGAAGAACTTAAAAAGGCAAATGATGGTAAGCGCTGTTTCTCTTACGATGTGCGCAGCTGCTGGTTTGTTGATTTTATTAAGGACAACCAGATTCGTACTCTGTCAAGTTTGGCTTCAATCCGATCCCTTATTGGCGCTGGTACGCTCGGAGGAGCTTGTATTAGTGGTTGCGCACTGTGCTTTATTTGACTTCGGCAATTAACTGCCAAGTCACCAGCACCTTAAAAAACCTCGGGAAAAACTTGTCCTATTGAATCTACCGAATTACTCTGCGCAATAAAAGCATAATCGCGCTAATATAGTCCCTTGACAAATTGTAGTCACTCACAAGCTTCCACACCTAGTAATGATTCACAATCTGTGGCTACAATTGAATATTTCACTTGATGGATTCTATCTTTGACTTGAACTTCAACTCCCACACGTCTAAATAATTAATGCTTTGACCATTTTAATCTTTAATAATGCTGGTCTGTTCAAAATCTTGGACTACAATATCTGGGATACTGATGAGATTCTCTCTCGCTCTTGTAGCGAGGAACCTTTGATTTAAGAGTAAATAAACTGTCCAGTTACCTTTATTTACAGTACATACCGCATTATTACGACCTCTTATGTTCGTCGAGTACATTTCATTTTGCCTGGCTACGTTGGTCATGTCTTCATCAGTAATGAAAGCAATGAAGAATATAGCCTCAAAATGTATTTCTTCTACAGTGTTTATAAATTTTATGTGTTTACGTTTATTTGGAAAAAACAGTGCTTGGCAAAGTGATTTTGCCTTTGCACTTCGCACAAGGTTTCCCAAAGGAAGTACATTTCCTCTGTAAGTGTTTATTTTCACATAGCTTGCACAAAATAGTGATGCCTTGCGATCGCGTAAATGGCCACCACTGTTGAAACACGTTTTTGTTTTAGGCGCGTCACGACATCAACGGTGTTGGCTTCATTCCCGATTGTCGCACTTCAACCTCTCATGTTTAACGCGTTGTTTTTATCTACAGCTAACACGCTGGCATGGCAATTGTTTTGTGCCTTTCAGCCAGAGCTCATTGTCCCTGAGAAAACGTCCATGCACTTTATCTTTTAGTTATGCCAACTACGATTTGTTCCTGATCATTGATGACTTTAAAGTTGCGAAATTATCAGTCAGCGCCTTGAATGTTAGCCCAGTCAAATGCTGTCAAACGACTCCTCTGTCTGCTGCGTGCATATTCTGAAAGTATACCCTTCAAAAGTTATGTTCTTCTTCATGGTACAATGCGCATCGAACATTTTAATGATGACATCAAACTTCTCACTGTCTGCCTCTCGATCAAATACCAAAGTGTTAAAGATTTTGGTCGCTTGTCGACGTTCTAGATGAAGATAGATAGTTTTTTGAAGAATAAAGGGGTTAAGCGTTATGGTGTTTGTGCCGGAAAGTGGAGCTGAGTCCACAAAAGATCAGCCATGAACTCATTGAATGGCGGGGCAGGCTCGAGGGGCAAGATGGCCTACTCCTGCTCGTAGTTCTTATGTTCTTATGTTCCACAGTGAGCAGCAACGCTATTTTGCGCTCATCAGGCGGTGGCTGTAAACGTACAGTGGCTACGTACATGATAAACTGCTGAGACGTGTACCTATTTGCCCATACGTTCCCACGTGTATGAAGACTTTGTAGTGCTTTCAAGCTATTCACATGTTTCTTCGGTGACCAGTTGGGCGTTGAGATATGGCCTGTGGATGCTCTTCATCGATGAGTAGAGCTTCGTTTCCACAGTACCGTTTCCTAAGTTTTTCACTTCAGATCTTGAACTCGTAGATGACGACTTCTGGCACCATGTTACGTTCTATGATTGAGTGGGTGCACCAAAGATCTTCCAGCTCGTGACTTGTTAAGGTAAATTAGTTTACAATAACGCTGGCAGCAAACAATAGCTAATTAATTGGAAACTGATAACAACAAGAGTACCAGGGCAAATACAAAACACGACTATCCACGACGACTCCTCACTCCGAATTCCAACGTAGCAGTGTCACCTGGCTGAGGCCTACTTCCACCTGCTCGTTGTAGGTCTAACGTATCTGTAAGAAGGTCTAACATATCAACGTACAGAACTGATTATTCATATCAGAATAGAAGGTACTGTTAAGGAAACTTCGTGAGTTGCTGCAGTGCTTCTCTTGGAAGGCGCATGGCGATGCCCCCGTCGGTCGATGGTGGAAGGGTTGGATATTTGTTTACGACCATATCTAAAACATTCTCAAAATTCCACATAAATGAAAATTAGTTGATGGACGCAGTGCCTTGCTCTTGAAATGCAGTGCAGAGACAATACTTCCAGAAATTAGTCTGAAACCGAATTTCTTGTTCTATTATCTAATTATTAGCACAGTTGATAGACGTGGCATGGTGGCACATTGGTTAGCACTGTTGCCTCACAGCTCCATGGTCCTGCGTTAAATTCCAGATTTGATGACTGACTGTGTGAAGTTTCCACTTTTCCTGTCGGTGCTCCGTTTTCCTCCCATCGTCCAAAGATGTGCACGTTAGTTTGATTGGCCATGAGAATTTGCCCCTCGGTGTCCAAAACGTCAGCTTAGGTGTAGTGACCGAGATAAGGAGATAGGGTGGGTGCCTGACGCTATGTACCCTTCCAGAGTGTCAGTGCAGATTCAATGGGCTGAATGCTCTCCTTCTGAACTGTAGTGATTCTCTGACTCGAATGCCATTATATAATGTGGGGATATTTTGTTCAAACGTGCTTTAGCTGTTCTTTTGCTGTGCACGGATTTGTTGGGACCTCATCTGGTACAGTGTGTCCAGATTGTTTTCATTTTGAAAGGAATTGCTTACATTCGTCAAAAGCAGTCCAGAAGCGGTTTACCAGAGTAAGAAAAGGTATGGGCGAATAATCGTATTCGGAAAGTTTTACCAACAGTGTTATTTGCTTGACGAAGAGGTAATTTTTTGCATACCAGTAATTGTAAGAGCAGAATTGATGGACTCGGTGTGACGATGATTCTTCTACCTGTCCGAACTAAGAGGTTAATGTTTGAAAATAGTGAGTCCTTCGTTCAAGGAAAATAACAAATGTTGTTCTCTCCGTCTTAGTGGGTTTCTGGTCCTCTTGCGAAAAAGGCAGCGGAAAACCATTCGTTGATTTTTTTTGTAATGCTGAGCTGGGACGATTCTTCATTCGCAAGGGGGTGAAAGATTTTTTGCAGTAGACAAGAATCCGGAATACATATCTTTCAACAACTCGGTGTTTACATTTCTCTTTTATGATCACATCGGGATTAACCTGACACAGTACTGGTTAAATGTACAAAAAATAACAAATCAAATGGATGAAGAATTAGCTTCTGGAGCATGATTCATGGAGCTCTAGGACGTGTTATCGTATGAATACACACTCGGCTCATGAGATTGATTGATTGCAAATATAAAACAGGTTACCTATGATCCCATTTTTCGTGGACTAACACAAATCATTTTATATATGCAGCTTCTTTCAATTGACTAACGTGCTTCACAGCAAAGTCAGCAGACAAATTAGTACACCATATGGCGACACCGTGGCACAGGGTAGCAATTCTGACTCACAGCTCGAGGGACCAGAGTTCAATTCCAGTCTCGGGACCTGTCTTTGTGGAGATTGTATTTTCGCCGAGTGTCTGCTTGGTTTGCTCGTTGTGCTCCATTTAGTCCCACAGCCCAAATATGTACACGTTTGATGGATTGGCCATGCTAAATTGCAACTTAGTGTCCACCTGAGCGGTTTGCTGGTGTTACTGGGTTGCGGGACTAGGGTGGAACTGTTATTTCAAAGGGCAGTTGCAGACTTGAGTGGTGTAATGTCTTCCTTGTGTCCTGCAAATGTCATGAATTCATTCACATTGGGAACACGAGCGGGAAGCACCGTTGGAAAGAAACCGTAGCACATAAAGTGCAATGTTAATAATCGACATCGGACTCTTTTGAACATAATTCCAAAACCAAGCCATTGTGCTTTATAAAGCCCTGAAGACCATACATGAGCAACTGAGCGCTGAACGTCAAACCGAAAAAAAAACCAATGTTGGGCAGAGCAAATACATCGATTGTCATTTTTATTGCTTCACCAGCATCATCAATGGAGTGTTCGTGTAATAATTATCCATAATACTGAATACGCGTCGATTGTGGGGTGGTTCGTTTCGTCATGGAGTGTAAACATTAATTCACATATGTGAACGTATAGACTGTTCGGAATTGCGTTTTACGATGTACACGTGACCAGGGATTATCAGAAAGTGTCTGTTGGATTATTTTGCTCATTACGCACTGCCAAACCAGCTCCTTTCTCTGGGGTGTTCCCTTTGGAGTTGATTTCTATTGTTTATGTTGATATATTTGTAATATTAACGGACTTTTACTTTATTTTTTCCAATAGAAAATAAAAGGATAGCTGAAGGTAAGTTTTGGAGAAGACTGTGATCCTTCTGGGTGCAGCATTTGGACTGTCGTATATCTTCAATGAGACGAATTTCCACAAGTTGGACGAAATGCGCTTCCAAGTAAGACACATTGTGCGTATGATGACGATTGGATGAAGAGCAGTGATGGAGGGTTGTGATTTCGCTGTTCCAAGTGAAATGAAGATTTGGTAGAATAGTTCATTAAGAGTATGTGCAGTTTTCTGAGTAAACTGTTCTTCCCCAATTAACAATCCGTCAAATAGCTTCAAAACAAATATTTTTTTCTGTTGCTATTTGTAATAAATAACTCTGTTACATGATGCTCAGACTAAATCTGTGCTGCCAAAATAGTTCTCAACAAGAGAACATAAACGTAACATGTACAATGAACAGATAGAGATCTATAATCTGCACTTCTGGCACAGACAGTTGAGAATGGTGTTGGGAAACTGAATGAATCGCTGGAAACACGGCTCCATAGAAATCCCGTCTCAGTGATATAGGAGTACAGCACGTCACAATAAATGTTCCAGATAGTGCATTCACAAGAATCTTCTAGCAGAAACATACAATGGTGATGTATATCGGACTCCACAGATATCCACTGCTTCAGAATGTTCAATATTCAATTAATTTCATTCACCCCCTCTTGCACAGATAAACAGTTTTATTGTTGTATTCAATTAGGAGATGTGTTGCAGGCGCTCAGCAAATATCCTTACTCTGGGGAGATACAGGGTCCTACTTAGAGGATGTTCGTAAAATAGTCAGAAGCAGTCCACTTTTCCTGCTAAAATTCCAAAACCAAGCCATGTTCATGTGAATTGGCTGCAAAAATTTTATGTTAATAGCACAACCGGACATAGCTTTTTCTTTTGACACTCTTTGCTCTCTTGGGCAGTCCCTCAGCGCCGAGGATGGCGTGCTTCCACTCCGGGGGTGTGGGTTGTGTGGTGGCTGAAACTCTGATCCTGGATCCACAGAGCTTGCCACAGATTTTGCAGGTTGTGCTTCACAATGTGAATGGGTGGGACGCACAATCGTTTGCGTTCTCCATCTGCTGTTTGCGCTTGGCGCCCATGTATTCCATCTCCGACTCTCGTAGTGATTTGTGCATTCAAGTATGCATTTTCTCCATTTTTGTGCATTCGAAGAGAAGTGGTCCCCACTTCCTTTTAGTGATGTTGAATTAATTTCGGGAGACTTTTTGAGTTTCCTCATGCCACTTTATCTGCCCTCCTATTGATCGCTTGTCATTGAGGAACTCGGTCATGCGGTTAAACTGTCCCCGCCTCCCCTTCGCAGCTGGCTAAGTGTACTAACTTCCGAATTTCGGCAGCGGCCATGGAGTAGGAGGTCGCACATGTGGTAGCTCCCGCTTCTGACAAGACTTGTGGACGTATTCTCCTGTTTGTTTCAGAACGTTATTGGATCGATCGGTGGGGAGTGATACAGTGAGGAGAAATCCCATATCAGTGCATAGAGCAGTGGACTAGAAGTGGCCGTGTAAGGAGACGCAGTCAAGCAAGGAAGACTCGTGCAGTACAGGAAAATATGGCGGAGGTGCAGGATCCTGGCGTGGTGGCACAGTAGTCGATGGTACGGCTGGTGAAGTTCATTGAGGAGAGCTTAGACCATAAGGCCATAAGACATAGGAGCGGAAGTAAGGCCATTCGGCCCATCGAGTCCACTCCGCCATTCAACCATGGCTGATTTCAACTCCATTTGCCCGCTCTCTCTCCATAGCCCTTAATTCCTCGAGAAATCAAGAATTTATCAACTTCTGTCTTAAAGACACTCAACGTCCCGGCCTCCACCGCCCTCTGTGGCAATCAATTCCACAGACCCACCACTCTCTGGCTGAAGAAATTTCTCCTCATCTCTGTTCTAAAGTGACTCCCTTTTATTCTATGGCTGTGCCCCCGGGTCCTAGTATCCACTGCGAATGGAAACAACTTCCCTACATCCATCCTATCTAAGCCATTCATTATCTTGTAAGTTTCTATTAGATCTCCCCTCAACCTCCTAAACTCCAATGAATATAATCCCAGGATCCTCAGACGTTCATCGTATGTTAGGCCTACCATTCCTGGGATCATCCGTGTGAATCTTCGCTGGACCCGTTCCAGTGCCAGTATGTCCTTCCTGAGGTGTGGGGCCCAAAATTGCTCACAGTATTCTAAATGGTGCCGAACTCATGCTTTATAAAGCTTCAGAAGTACATCCCTGTTTTTATATTCCAAGCCTCTTGAGATGAATGACAACATTGTATTTGCTTTCTTAATTACGGACTCAACCTGCAAGTTTACCTTTAGAGAATCCTGGACTAGGACTCCCAAGTCCCTTTGCACTTCAGCATTATGAATTTTGTCACCGTTTAGAAAATAGTCCACGCCGCTATTCTTTTTTCCAAAGTGCAAGACCTCGGACTTGCGCACGTTGAATTTCATCAGCCATTTCTTGGACCACTCTCCTAAACTGTCTAAATCTTTCTGCAGCCTCCCCACCTCCTCCATACTACCTGCCCCTCCACCTATCTTTGTATCATCGGCAAACTTAGCCAGAATGCCCCCAGTCCCGTCAACTAGATCGTTAATATATAAAGAGAACAGCTGTGGCCCCAACACTGAACCCTGCGGGACACCACTCGTCACCGGTTGCCATTCCGAAAAAGAACCTTTTGTCCCAACTCACTGCCTTCTGCCTGACAGCCAATCGTCAATCCATGTTAGTAACTTGCCTCGAATACCATGGGCCCTTATTTTACTCAGCAGTCTCCCGTGAGGCACCTTATCAAAGGCCTTTTGGAAGTCAAGATAGATAACACCCATTGGCTCTCCTTGTCCTAACCTATTTGTTATCTCTTCAAAGAACTCTAACAAGTTTGTCAGGCACGACCTCCCCTTACTAAATCCATGCTGACTTGTCATAATCCGACCCTGCACTTCCCAGAATTTAGAAATCTCATCCTTAACAATGGATTCTAGAATCTTGCCAACAACCGAGGTTAGGCCAATTGTCCTATAATTTTCCATCTTTTTCCTTGTTCCCTTCTTGAACAGGGGGGGTTACAACAGCGATTTTCCAATCCTCTGGGACTTTCCCTGACTCCAGTGACATTTGAAAGATCATAACTAACGCCTCCACTATTTCTTCAGCTATTTCCTTTCGAACTCTAGGATGTAGTCCATCTGGGCCCGGAGATTTATCAATTTTTAGACCTCTGAGTTTCTCTAGCACTTTCTCCTTTGTGATGGCTACCATATTCAACTCTGCCCCCTGACTCTCCGGAATTGTTGGGATATTACTCATGTCTTCTAACAAACAAACAAAGAACAAAGAAATGTACACTAGCTCCGAAAGGTAGCGACATCGAAACAAACCTGTTGGAATTTAACCTGGTGTTGTAAGACATCGTACCGTGCTCACCCCAGTCCAACGCCGGCATCTCCACATCAAAGAAATGTACAGCACAGGAACAGGCCGTTCGGCCCTCCAAGCCCGTGCCGACCATGCTGCCCGACTAAACTACAATCTTCTCCACTTCTGGGGTCCGTATCCTTCTATTCCCATCCTATTCATATATTTGTCAAGATGCCCCTTAAATGTCCCTATCGTCCCTGCTTCCACTACCTCCTCCGGTAGCGAGTTCCAGGCACCCACTACCCTCTGCGTAAAAACCTTGCCTCGTACATCTACTCTAAACCTTGCCCCTCTCACCTTAAACCTATGCCCCCTAGTAATTGACCCCTCTACCCTGGGGAAAAGCCTCTGACTATCCACTCTGTCTATGCCCCTCATAATTTTGTATACCTCTATCAGGTCTCCCCTCACCCTCCTTCGGTCCAGTGAGAACAAACCGAGTTTATTCAACCGCTCCTCATAGCTAATGCCCTCCATACCAGGCAACATTCTGGTAGATCTCTTCTGCACCCTCTCTAAAGCCTCCACATCCTTCTGGTAGTGTGGCGACCAGAACTGAACACTATACTCCAAGTGTGGCCTAACTAAGGTTCTATACAGCTGCAACATGACTTGCCAATTCTTATACTCAATGCCACGGCCAATGAAGGCAAGCATACCGTATGCCTTCTTGACTACCTTCTCCACCTGTGTTGCCCCTTTCAATGACCTGTGGACCTGTACTCCTAAATCTCTTTGACTTTCAATACTCTTGAGGGTTCTACCATTCACTCTATATTCCCTACCTGCAGTAGACCTTCCAAAATGCATTACCACACATTTGTCCGGATTTAATCCATCTGCCATCTCTCCGCCCAAGTCTCCAGACACTCTAAATCCTGCTGTATCCTCCGACAGTCCTCATCGCTATCCGCAATTCCACCAACCTTTGTGTCGTCTGCAAACTTACTAATCAGACCAGTTACATTTTCCTCCAAATCATTTATATATACTATAAAGAGCAAAGGTCCCAGCACTGATCCCTGTGGAACACCACTGGTCACAGCCCTCCAATTAGAAAAGCATCCCTCCATTGCTACTCTCTGCCTTCTATGGCCTAGCCAGTTCTGTATCCACCTTGCCAGCTCACCCCTGATCCCGTGTGACTTCACCTTTTGTACTAGTCTACCATGAGGGACCTTGTCAAAGGCCTTACTGAAGTCCATATAGACAACATCTACTGCCCTACCTGCATCAATCATCTTAGTGACCTCCTCGAAAAACTCTATCAAGTTAGTGAGACACGACCTCCCCTTCACAAAACCGTGCTGCCTCTCACTAATACGTCCATTTGCTTCCAAATCGGAGTAGATCCTGTCTCGAAGAATTCTCTCCAGTAATTTCCCTACCACTGAAGTAAGGCTCACCGGCCTGTTGTTCCCGGGATTATCCTTGCTACCCTTCTTAAACAGAGGAACAACATTGGTTATTCTCCAGTCCTCCGGGACATCCCCTGAAGACAGCAAGGATCCAAAGATTTCTGTCAAAGCCTCAGCAATTTCCTCTCCAGCCTCCTTCATTATTCTGGGGTAGATCCCATCAGGCCCTGGGGACTTATCTACCTTAATATTTTTTAAGACACCCAACACCTCGTCTTTTTGGATCACAATGTGACCCAGGCTATCTACACCCCCTTCTCCAGACTCAACATCTACCAATTCCTTCTCTTTGGTGAATACTGATGCAAAGTATTCATTTAGTACCTCGCCCATTTCCTCTGGCTTTACACGTAGATTCCCTTGCCTATCCTTCAGTGGGCCAACCCTTTCCCTGGCTACCCTATTGCTTTTTAATGTACGTGTAAAAAGCCTTGGGATTTTCCTTAACCCTATTTGCCAATGACTTTTCGTGACCCCTTCTAGCCCTCCTGACTCCTTGCTTAAGTTCCTTCCTACTTTCCTTATATTCCACGCAGGCTTCGTCTTTTCCCAGCCTTTTCGCCCTGACAAATGCCTCCTTTTTCTTTTTGACGAGGCCTACAATATCACTCGTCATCCAAGGTTCCCGAAAATTGCCGTATTTATCTTTCTTCCTCACAGGAACATGCCGGTCCTGTATTCTTTTCAACTGCCACTTGAAAACCTCCCACATGTCAGGTGTTGATTTGCCCTCAAACATCCGCCCCCAATCTATGTTCTTCAGTTCCCGCCTAATATTGTTATAATTAGCCTTCCTGCAATTTAGCACATTCATCCTCTGACCACTCTTATCCTTGTCCACCGGTACTTTAAAACTTACTGAATTGTGGTCACTTTTACCGAAATGCTCCCCTACTGAAACATCTACCACGTGGCCGGGCTCATTCCCCAATACCAGGTCCAGTACCGCCCCTTCCCTAGTTGGACTGTCACATATTGTTTTAAGAAGCCCTCCTGGATGCTCCTTACAAACTCCGCCCCATCTAACCCCTGGCACTAAGTGAGTCCCAGTCAATATTGGGGAAGTTGAAGTCTCCCATCACCACAACCCTGTTGTTTTTACTCTTTTCCAAAATCTGTCTACCTATCTGCTCCTCTATCTCCCGCTGGCTGTTGGGAGGCCTGTAGTATACCCCCAACATTGTGACTGCACCCTTCTTATTCCTGATCTCTACCCATATAGCCTCACTGCCCTCTGAGGTGTCCTCTCGCAGTACAGCTGTGATATTCTCCCGAACAAGTAGCGCAACTCCACCTCCCCTTTTACATCCCCCTCTATCCCGCCTGATACATCTAAATCCTGGAACGTTTAGCTGCCAATCCTGCCCTTCCCTCAACCAGTTCTTTGTAATGGCAACAGCATCATAGTTCCAAGTACTAATCCAAGCTCTAAGTTCATCTGCCTTACCCGTAATGCTCCTTGCATTAAAACATATGCACTTCAGGCCACCAGACCCGCTGTGTTCAGCAACTTCTCCCTGTCTGCTCTGCCTCAGAGCCACACTGTCCCTATTCCCTAGTTCTCCCTCAATGCTCTCACCTTCTGACCTATTGCTCCCGTGCCCACCCCGCTGCCATAATAGTTTAAACCCTCCCGTGTGACACTAGCAAACCTCCCGGCCAGGATACTTATGCCTCTCCGGTTTAGATGCAACCCGTCCTTCTTATACAGGTCACACCTGCCCCGGAAGATCTCCCAGTGGTCCAGATAATGGAAACCCTCCCTCCTATACCAGCTGTTTAGCCACGTGTTTAGCTGCTCTATCTTCCTATTTCTAGCCTCACTGGCACGTGGCACAGGGAGTAATCCCGAGATTACAACCCTCGAGGTCCTGTCTTTTAACTTTCTGCCTCGCTCCCTGAACTCCTGCTGCAGGACCTCATGCCCCTTCCTGCCTCTGTCGTTAGTACCAATATGTACAACGACCTCTGCCTTTTTACCCTCCCCCTTCAGGATGCCCTCTACCCGTTCGGAGACATGCTGGACCCTGGCACCAGGGAGGCAACATACCATCCTGGAGTCTCTTTCACGTCCACAGAAGCGCCTATCTGTGCCCCTGACTATAGAGTCCCCTATTACTATTACTCTTCTGCGCTTTGACCCTCCCTTCTGAACATCCGAGCCAGCCGTGGTGCCACTGCTCTGGCTGCTGCTGTTTTCCCCTGATAGGCTATCCCCCCCCCGACAGTATCCAAAGGGGTATATCTGTTCGAGAGGGGGACAACCACAGGGGATTCCTGCACTGACTGCCTGCCCTTTCTGGTGGTCACCCATTTCTCTGCCTGCACCTTGGGTGTGACCACATTTACATAACTGCGATCTATGACGCTTTCCGCCACCTGCATGCTCCTAAGTGCATCCAATTGCTGCTCCAACCAAACCATGCGGTCTGTGAGGAGCTCCAGTTGGTTGCACTTTCTGCAGATGAAGCCATCCGGGGCGCTGGAAGCCTCCCGGGCCTGCCACATCTCACAGTCAGAGCACAGCACCCCTCTAACTGACATTGCGTCAATTAATTAAAATTAAAATTAAAATTTGTCTTTTTTCAAATATTTTCTACTGTGAAGACTGACGCAAAGTAGTTATTTAGTTCCTCAGCTATTTCCTTGTCTCCCGTCACAAAATTACCAGCGTCATTTTGGAGCGGCCCAATGTCAACTTTTGCCTCCCGTTTGTTTTTAATATATTTAAAGAAACTTTTCCTATCATTTCTAATGTTACTGGCTAGCCTACCTTCATATTTGATCCTCTCTTTCCTTATTTCTCTCTTTGTTATCCTCTGTTTGTTTTTGTCGCCTTCCCAATCTTCTGACTTCCCACTACTCTTTGCCACATTATAGGCTTTCTCTTTTGCTTTGATGCATTCCCTAACTTCCTTTGTCAGCCATGGCTGCCTAATCCCCCCTCTGATAACCTTTCTTTTCTTTGGGATGAACCTCTGCACTGTGTCCTCAATTACTCCCAGAAACTCCTGCCATTGCTGATCGACTGTCTTTCCCACTAGACTCTGCTCCCAGTCGATTTTTGTCAGTTCCTCCATCATGCCCCTGTAGTTACCTTTATTTAACTGTAACACCTTTACATCTGATTCTACCTTCTTTCTTTCAAATTGGAGATTGAATTCTACCATATTATTATCACTGCCTCCTAAGTGCTCCCTTACTTTAAGATATTTAATCAAGTCTGGCTCATTACATAACACTAAGTCCAGAATGGCCTGTTCCCTCGTGGGCTCCATCACAAGCTGTTCCAAAAAGCCCTCCTGTAAACATTCAATGAATTCCCTTTCCTTGGGTCCACTGGCAGCATTATATACCCAGTCCACCTGCATATTGAAGTCCCCCATGATCACTGTGACCTTGCCTTTCTGACATGCACTTTCTATTTCGTGGTGCATTTTGTGCCCCCGGTCCTGACCACTGTTAGGAGGCATGTACATAACTCCCATTATGTTTTTTTTGCCTTTGTGGTTCGTCAACTCTCCCCACACAGACTTCACATCGTCTGACCCTATGTCATTTAGTGCTATTGATTTAATTTCATTCCTAATTAACAAGGCAACCCCGCCCCCTCTGCCCACCTCCCTGTCTTTTATATAGGTTGTGAATCCCTGGATGTTTAAATGCCAGTCCTGAACCCCCTGCACCCTTGTCTCTGTGATGCATACCACATCATACCTGCCAGTCACAATCTGGGCCACAAGCTCATCTACCTTGTTCCGTACACTGCGCGCATTTAAATATAGCACCTTTCATTCTCTGTTGACCGTCCCTTTTTGTTTTCTTAGTGTGGTGGACCTTGGTTTACTCAGCCTTTCCATACACTGTGTCATATTTTGTGGGATGGGGACTATCGTAACCTCCCCTGAGTTTTGTCTTTTCGTGCTTTTTTGTATTCCTAAGCAGCTGCGCTCCCCACTGATTACTTCACCTCTTGGTTCCCTGACTTTCCCTTCGCCAATCTCAAGAAAGGTATTCTGGACACAATGAAAGCATCGATTGACCGGGTGTAACACGGTCTAGAAACTCACGGATGGGCAATTCAGAATGTGGAGGAAACGATTTCGAGCAAGAGGACCATTTGTCCGCTTTGGAGGCCGAGCTTGGACTTAGGAAGGACCATCAGGAAATGGTGTCGGAAAAGTTAGAGGATCTGGGAGAACAGGTCCAGAAGACAGAACCTGAGGATCGCCGGCCTCCCTGAGGGCAGTGAGGGTTCGGACGCGAGCGCATATGTGGTAAGTATGCTGGGAAGCTTGACGGGAGATGGGCGTTAATGCTACCCTTGGATGTGTACAAGGCGTATAGAGCTCTTGCAAGGGAGCCACGAATGAATGAACCGCAGAGGGCGATGGTGGTGCGAATGCACCGGGTCCAGGGCAAGGAACAGATTTTGCAGTGGTCCAAGCAGGCACGGAGCTCCGTGTGGGAGAACTGTGAGTTGCGCTTCTATCAGGACCTGGACACGGAACTGGCCAAAAGGCGAACACGTTTTAGGGCCTGGAACTTTATTTTGAATTACAGGACCAAGTTATGAACTATATGAAGTACAAACGGCTAGCAGGGGATTAAGGTCACTGAACCCTTGGGGACAGAATTGCTGTGGCGCGATGGTCAAAATCACCTCTGTGTTTTTTTGAATATGCAGTGCTCTATTAACAAGGGGTTATTTTGGTATCTTGTTCCATTTCTTTGCTTTTCCTTTGTTGCTTTTGCCACTTCCATTTTTCTTTGGTTTTCGTTGTGATAAGACGTATGAGCAGCGCTTAGGCATGCAAAGATAACTCTGTTAGGCAGCACGGTGACACAATGGTTAGTACTGCTGTCTCACGGCGCCAAGGTCTCACGTTCGATGCCAGCTCTGCGTCACTGTCCGTATGGAGTTTGCACATTATCCCCCTGTTTGCGTGGGTTTCACCCACACAACCCAAAGATGTGCTGGGTAGATGGATTGGCCACGCTGAATTGCCCCTGAATTGGATAAAATGAATTGGGGACTCTAAGTTTATTTTTAAAATGTTAACTCTGTTCCATTGAAAGTTGGGTGGAGGGACCTTTTCTACTGTTGATTTACTGGAGACGGTAATGCTTGAATAAGTAGGTTCACGCGGGGTGGTGGAGGGGGTGGGGGTGGGGGTGGGGGAGAGGAGAACAATGGGGAGCTTGGATGTCTGTTGCCATGAGCGGGAGCTAGCAGTCTGGCTAAGTTAGTTAGCTCACAGACGCACTGTGGAACGTGAGCAGGTGATACGTTTGATATAGGTTGTTGCGGTTCTGGTGCTGTTACTGGGGGGTGAGGCAAGCTGCTCTGCTGACCGGGGATGAACTGTTGCTAGGGCACAAAGGGGAGGTCGAGGACGATGGATGGCCGATTGAGGGCCGGAGGAGGCGAGGCGCGAGATCTGGTGGCTGGCCTGAGAAGGGTGGTGATGACCCTAGTCTAGGCTGATTACTTGGAACGTATGAGAGGTAAATGGGCCGGTTAAGAGGGCTCACGGTTTTTGCGCATCTGACGGGTTTCGAGGCCGACATGTCAATGTTACAGAAGAAACACCTAAATGCTATAGGCCTGACTAGATTGAGGAATGGGTGGGTTGTTCAGATATTTCAATCAGGGCTGGCCTCTAAAACCAGGGGCTGCCGCGATTCTGATTAACAAACGGGTGCCATTTGAGGCAGGGAGAATCGTGTCAGGCGCGGGGGAGGGGGGAGGGGGGGGGGGGGCGGCGGGCGGGGGGGGGGGGGGGGGGGGCGGGGGGGGGAGGGGGTGCAGTGACATTATGGTTTGTGGGAAGCTTCTGGTTAGGGAATGCGGATGGTACTCCTGAATGTAGATGCACCGAACTCGGATAATGTGGAATTTTGAGGTGGCTGTTAGTTAAGATCCCGGACCTAGAGTCACACAAACTGATCATGGGGGGAGATTTCAATACAGTCATTGAGGCAGTTTTGTATGGGTCAAAGTCTTGGACAGGGAGCGTGCCAGCCGTTGCGACGGCATTAAAAGGGTGTATGGAGCAGATGGGAAGCGTAGACCCATGGAGGTTTGGACTACCAAGAGTGAAAGAGTTTTCTTTTTATTCCCGTGTCCACAAGGTATACTGATGAATCGACGTTTGTTAAATCCTGAACAGGGCTCAACTGCCGGTGTGGTTGATGCCGAGTCCTAGGTAATCACGTGTCAGTGCATGTCCCACATTGGGTGCATCTACGGTCTAGTATGGAAACAGGGCAGCGCCCCTTATGTAGGTTGGATTTGGGACTGTTAGGAGATTAGGGGTGTGTGACGGGTGAGCATGTCCATCGATCTAATTTATTCTGAAGCTGGAGAAGGACACTGAGCAATGAGGGCCATACAGGCCGACCACCCTACTGAATGTCGGCGCCACACTGCTGGTTAAGATATTTGCCACAAGGATTGAGGACTGTGTACCGGGGTGATACGGAAAGACCTGACGTGGGTTCTAAAGCACATGCAACTCACGGCCAATGTTATAAGGCTTGTAAACATCATCAGGATGCCCTAGGAACGATGGGTGAGATGGAGGTGGTAGTTGCGATGGATGCGGTAAGGTCCTTTGATCGGGTGGAGCTAAATTATTTGAGGGAGGTGCTAGGAAGGTTCGGGTTTGGTCAGCCCTTCATTGCGTGGATCTGGTTGTTTTATCAGTCACCAGCAGCAAGTGTGCCTACGATTTGGCTGATGTTGGGCTATTTTAAATTGCAACGAGGGACAAGGCAAAGGTTTCCCCTCACCCCGCTGTTGTTTGCTCTGGCCACACTCTCTTTGGCTATGGCGTTAAGAGCGTCCAGGAACTGGAAAGGGCTGGTCCGGATGGCGGGAGTGGTGATGTGGAGCATCGGGCATCGTTTTATGTGGATGGCTTGCTCCTGTATATTTCGGACACGTTTGAGGGTGCGGGAGATTATGTGGACCTGAGGGGAAATTGGCAGGTTTTTGGGGTATAAATTGAAAGTGGGGAAAAGCAAGATGTACGCGATCCAGGCGAGGAGACAGGAGAGGAGGCTGCGGGAGATGCCGTTTAGAATGGTAGGAAGGAGCTTTTGCGGTCTGGGAATCCATGCTGCATGGGAATAGGAGACATTGCGCAGGATAAACTTGTCCCGGTTGTAGAACAAATGACGGAGGACTTTAGGAGGTGGGACATGCTCCCATTGGGACTAGCAGGGAGGGTACCGACCGGGAAAATGACGGTCCTACCCAGATTTCTATTTGTCATTCATTATCTCCTCCTCTTTATCCCGAGGTCCTTTTTTAAAAGCGTGAATAAGGTGATTTCGGGCTTAATCTGGGCGGGTAAACCGCCCCCCCCACCCCCGAGTCAACAAAGTGCAGTTAGAGCGGAGTCGGGGGGGGGGGGGGAGGGGGGGGTTGACGCTGCCGAACACTTGTAGTTACTACTGGGTGGCTAATGCAGCCATGAATAGGAAGTGGGTGGGGGAGGGGGGGGAGTGGGAATGGGGGGGGGGGAGCTTGTAGAGGCGGCATCGTGTCAGAACACAAGTTTGGGGTCGCACTAATCACGGAATCTCTGCCGTTCTCCCCGGCCCTGTACTCCACGTGCCCGGTGGTAGTGGCGGCTCTGAGAGTCTGGGGGCAGTGGAGGCAGCATAGGAGACCACAGGTAGCATGGGCCTGAGTTCGGATTGACCCCCAAACATCGGCTTATGCCGGGAAGAATGGATGGAGGGTTTCGGAAATGGCATAGAGTAGCAATAAGAGAATGGGAGATCTATTTATAGACGGGAGGTTCCCCAGCTTGAAAGATTTGGAGGAGAAATTTGAGCTGCCAACTGGGAATGGGTTTGGATATCTGCAGGTACGAGATTTTCTGAGAAGGCAGGTTCCGACTTTCCCGCTCCTGCCACCACGGGGGAGACATGACAGGTTAGTTTCCATAACATGAGTGGGAAAGGGGAAGGTATCAGCTGTCAACAAAAAACTTATGGAGCCGGAGGAAACTCAGATAGAGGAACTAAAGGTTAAGTTGTAAAATAAGCTGGGGGAGAGATAGAGGTGGGTCTGTGGGCGGATACCTCAAGCGGGGTTAACACATCCTCATCATGTGCCAGGCTTCGCCTGATAAAATTCAAGGTAGACCACCTGGCATAAATGACAGTCGCCCGGATGAGCAACTTCTTTGGGATAGAGGACAGGTGAGCGAGGTTTGCGGGAGTTCCAGCAAACAAGGTCCCTCTGTTTTGGGCATGCCGGATGCTTGGAGGGTTTTGGCAGGGTTTTGCTGAGGTTACGTCCACGATACTTAAAACACGGGTGGTGCGGCGTCCAGAGGTGGCAATCTTTGGACAGTCGAAATGCCGGGTGTCTTGGGGACGAGAGAGTCTGACGTTATGGCCTATGCCTCCCCGGTCGCCCGGAGACAAATACTGTTAATGTGGATGGACTCGAAGCCTCCGAAATTCGAGGCCTGGGTTAGTGACATGGCTGGGTTTATCTCTCTCCAGAAAATAAAGTTCGCCCGAAGAGGGGCAAGGTGAGGGCTCGTCCGGAGGCGGCAACCGCTCGTCGACTTTCTCGGAGGCAATTACAATGCCAGCACAGGCAGACACCTAAGAGGCGGGGCGGGGGGCGGTCAGGCTATTGTTTCATTGATTGGGTGTGCGGAGAACGTGATAGGGATGGAAATGTCGCGTGTACCATGTTTAAATTGCTGTTACCGTTGTTACTAATAAAATAACAGTAAATACTCTGCTAAAATATTGTTTTTTAAAAAACGTGTGGCCTGTACCTCGATATTTGGAATATTCCCCTGGGAGAAAACGCTCTCGTTCTAATGCCTATCCTGCCAATAGATTGGCAACATTTTGCGGTGGTAGTGTTGAAGATATCTCTCCCAGATTTATTGCTGTACATTATCTGAATATTTACTCTGATTCCCATACTATCATGTGCCTCGGTAAATGTGTCTACAAAGGTTCGTATCTCGGCTAATAATTGTGCGCACTCTAAGGCTTCATCTGCGTAATGCAGCGCTATGTCATAGGTTAGGATGATCTTGGTTTCTGACCCAGAGGTTACTGATGTTAAACAGTTGCCTGCGTCTCTGGTACGTTACTACAATTCGCCGGGTTGCTGCGAACACGTATCCCTTTTTGAGCCAAGTTTGCAAACGTATTGCAAACGTGCTCATCCGTTGGCGAGGATCACAATATGCATGTCATCGTGGAGCAGGAGGAGAATCGTGGCAACATTCTGTGGTAGTCAAATTTGAGGATGATGCTCCCCAAACCCTCACAGTTTGTTTGTTTGTTTGTTATTTACAGTACACAAGGAGGCCATTCGCACCGTGCCTGCACTTGCCCACCCTAGTTGTTCTTCCCATTCCCAAGCCCTATCTCTGTAGTTCTCGAAATTCTTCACTTTCATATACACATATATGTATTTTCAGCTCCCTTTTGAAACCTGCAACGAAATCCATCTCCACCAGTCTTGCAGGCAGCGTATTCGAAACCCTAAGAACGCTCTGAATAAAAAAGTTTTTCCTCATCTCCCTCCTAGCTCGCTTGCTGACCATCTGGAAATTGTGACAGCCAGTCAAAATTCACTGGTTACAGATTAATTAGTGGAAATACGATATCCTTCTTTATCCTGTCAAAAGTGTTCGAATTTTTAACATTTCAAGGAAGTCGCATCTTAATCTTCTCTGCTCAAAGGAGAACAAACTAATTTCTCCAATCTTTCCTTGAATCAAAAATTCGCGATTCCTGGTATCATTATCGTAAATCTCCTCTGCAGTCTCTTCAGGGCTTTGATATCCTTTTCTTAATTAAGATGCCCATAACTGAACACAATACTCAAACACTGTTCTGACCAATGATTTGTAGAGGTGCAGCGTCATCTCCTAGGTTTTATACTCTCATAGATTGGTTTAGCCTTCATAACAACTGTTTCAACTTGCCTGACCACCTTCACAGAAGTATGCACTTGATCCTGGGTCCGTCTTCTCCTGTACTCCAGTAAAAGTTGTACCATTGAGCAAATATTGTCTCCCATTGTTTTTAGACCAAAATCCATTACCTCACATTTTGATGCATTGAAGTTTATCTGCCAAGTGTCTGCCCATTTGGCCAACTTATCACGTCCCTCTGAAGTCGCCCAGCGTCATCCTCGCAAAACTCTGTTCTCCCTAGCTCAGTCTCATCTACAAAGGCGGAGTCTGTGCCCTGAGCAACCACTTTTACATCGTTTATATAAGTCAGAAAAAGAAAGAGTCCCAACATTTTACCTGGGGCACACCACATTCAACCCGACACTAGCCTGAAGAATGGCCAAATCCTTACCCACTGTTTCTTGTTTCTTAGACAACTTCTGATCCTTGCTGTGAAGGACTCTTCAATCCGAAACATTTTTTTGATTTGCAAACGAAACTGCCTCGTGGCACTGTATAAAATGTTTTCTGGAAGTTCAAATATGCAACATTCACGGCACTACCTTCATCCATTGCCTGAGTCATGTCATCAAAGAGCTCAATTAATTTGTCACACATGACCTTTCTTTGACAAAGCCATGCTGACTGTCTAGTATTAACTTAATTGTTTCTACTTGTGTATTTATCTCTCCCGTATTCTGGCCTCCAACAGCTTTTCCACTTTTGATGTCAATCTGATAGACGTGTAGTTTCCTGGGTTATCCATTCCCTTTCTTAAACAAGTGCATCATATTTGCAAACCTCCAGTACCCCTGTACTATCCCTGTGTTCAGAGAATCCTGTAAAATTTCTGGCAACGGCTACGCACGATGCTCCCTTACCGCTTTGAGCAATCTAGAATGCATCACATGCGGGCCCAGTGACTTCTCTACCTAAAGTGTTATCAGCCTTTCCCTCACCTTTTATTTATCCATTGATATACTGTTCCGTTGCTCACCATCCATATTTTCTACTGGGCCATTTCGGCCAACTTCCAATTTCATACAGAGAGAAAAAATTTACTCATTTAGTATCACTGCCATGCAGTCCGCTTCAGTGAGCAGTTTACCTGCGTGTCCGAAATGGACCCCAGTCTATCATTTACTTAACTTTTTGCAATTAATATGCTGGAAGAACATTTTTTTATTTGTTTTCGCAAAGCTTGGAAGTATTTTTTCATGCTTCCTCGTAGCCATCCTGATTCCAGCCTTCGCATCTCGCCTTCATTTCAGGCACTCTTCATTATCTCTATTGTTGTTAATACTCCAGGATCTGTTTTGCTTCCTTATTTTATCATCAACACCTTTAGTCATCCTGGTTACTCGAGCTTTGATAACCAGTGTTTATTTCTCATGGGGAGGTACGTAGCTCGTCAGCTATTCAACTCTCCGCTGAAAGTCTCCCTTTTTATCGCCACTGTTTGATGCACAAAAATGTGTTCCCAATCAACCGGTCCCAGTTCAGCTTTTTGACCCTAAATGCTGCGCTCTTACAGTTTGGGATCTTAATCGTATGGAATTAGGATGGTTACTTCCCAACGGCTTCCACACTCTGACATTCTCCACCTGCCCTGTCTCATTTTCCAGGACCAAATGCAGCACAGTTTGTTTCTTTCCTGAACGGGAAGTACATAAGAACACCAGAACTAGGAACAGGAGTAGGCCATCTGGCCTCTTGAGCATGCTCCGCCATTTAATGAGATCATGGCTGATCTTTGTGGACTCAACTCCACTCTTCATATCCCCGAATCCATTTATTCTTTAGAAAGGTATCTATCTTTTCTTAAAAACGTTTAATGAAGGAGCCTCAACTGCTTCACTGGGCAAGAAATTCCAGAGATTCACAACCCTTTGGGTGAAAAAGTTCCTCCTAAACTCCGTCCTAAATCTACTTCCCCTTATTTTGAGGCTATGCACCCTAGTTCTGCTTTCGCCGACCAGTGGAAACAACCTGTCCGCATCTATCCTATCTATTTCCTTCATAATTTTATATGTTTCAATAAGATACCCCGCATCCTTCTAAACTCCAATGAGTACAGTCCCAGTCTACTCAACCTCTCATCATAATCTTATCCCCTCAACTCTAGGATCAACATAGTGAATCTCCTCTGCACTCCCTCCAGTGCCAATATGCCCTTTATCAGGTAAGGAGACCAAAACAGAACACAATCCTACAGATGCGGCCTCACCAACACCCTACACAATTGCAGCGTAACCTCACTAGTCTTGAATTCCATCCCTCTAGCAACGAAAGACAAAACTCGATTAGCCTTCTTAATCACCTGCTGCACCTGCACGACAAACTTTTGGCGACTCGTGCACCAGCACACCCAGGTCCCTCTGCACAGCAGCATGTTATAACATCTTACCGTTTAAATAATAATCCATTCTGCTGTTATTCCTCCCAAAATGGATAGCCTCACACTTGGCAACATTGAATTCCATCTGCCAGACCCTAGCCCATTCACCTAACCTATCCAAATCCATTTGCAGACTTCCGGTATCCACTGCTCTTTTTGCTTTACCACTCATCTTAGTGTCGTCTGCAAACTTTGACACATTGCACTTGGTCCCCAACTCCAAATCGTCTGTGTAAATTGTGAACAACTGCGGGCCCAACACTGATCCTTGAGGGACCCCACTAGTTACAGGCTGCCAACCAGAGAAACACCCATTTATCCCCACTCTCTGCTTTCTGTTAGTTAACCAATCCTCTACCCATGCTACCACTTTGCCTTCAATGCCATGCATCTTTAGTTTATGCAGCAACCTTTTGTGTGGCACCTTGTCAAAAGCTTTCTGGAAATCCAGATATACCACATACATTGGCTCCCCGTTATCTACTGCACTGGTAACGTCCTCAATAAATTCTCCCAAATTAGTCAGACACGACCTACCCTTTGTGCACCCATGCTGCGTCTGCCCAATGGGACAATTTCCCTCCAGGTGCCCCGCTATTTCCTCCTTAATGATAGATTCCAGCATTTTCCCTACAACCGAAGTTAAGCTTACCGGCCTATAATTAACCGCTTTCTGCCGACCTCCTTTTTTAAACAGTGGTGTCACGTTTGCTACTTTCCAATACTCTGGGACGACCCCAGAGTCTAGTGAATTTTGATAAATTATCACTAGTGCGTTTACAATTGCCCTAGCCATCACTTTTAACACTCCGGGATGCATTCCATCGGGGCCAGGAGACTTGTCTAACTTTAGCCCACTTAGCTTGCCCAATACTGCCTCCTTAGTTATTACAATCATCTCAAGATCCTCACCTATCATATCTTTATTTCCATCAGTCACTGGCATGTTATTTGTGCCCTCCACTGTGAAGACTGACTCAAACAACCTGTTCTGCTCCTCAGCCATTTCCCCGTCTCCTATTATTAAATCTCCCTTCTCAACTTCCAAAGGACCAATATTTACATCAGCCACTCTTTTGTCTTATATATTTGTAGAAGCTTTTACTATCTGCTTTTATATCCTGAGATAGTTTACTTTCATAGTCTACCTTACTCTTCTTTATAGCTTTTTTAGTAGCTTTCTGTTGTCCCCTAAAGACTTCCCAGTCCTCTAGTCTCCCACTAATTCTTGCCACTTTGTATGTTTTTTCCTTCAATTTGATACTCTCCCTCACCTCCTTAGATATCCACGGTCGATTTTCCCCTTTCTACCATCCTTCGTTTTTGTCGGTATGAACCTTTTCTGAACACTGTGAAAGGTCGCTCGGAAGGTTCTCCACTGTTCCTCAACTGCTTCACCATGAAGTCTTTGCTCCCAGTCGACCTGAGCTAGTTCTTCTCTCATCCCATTGTAATCGCCTTTGTTTAAGCACAAAACACTCGTGTTTGATTTTACCTTGTCATCCTCCAACTGTATTTTAAATTCCTCCATATTGTGGTCGCTCCTTCCAAGAGGATCCCGAACTATGAGATCATTAATCAATCCTGCCTCATTACACAGGACCAGATCGAGGACCGCTTGTTCCCTTGTAGGTTCCATTACATACTGTTCCAGGAAATTATCCCGGGCACATTCTATAAACTCCTCCTCAAGGCTGCCTTTACCAGCCTGGTTAAACCAATCGATATACAGATTAAAATCTCCCATGATAACCGCTGTACTATTTCTGCATGCATCCGTTATTTCTTTGCTTATTGCCTGCCCTACCATCCTGTTATTATTTGGTGGCCTATAGACTACTCCTATCAGTGACCTTTTCGCCTTATTATTCCTGATTTCCACCCAAATTGATTCAACCTTGTCCTCCACAGCACCAATATCATCCCTTACTATTGCCCGGATGCCATCCTTAAACAACAAAGCTACACCACCGCCCTTACCATCCATTCTATCCTTTCGTATAGTCTGATACACTTGGATATTTAGCTCCCAGTCGTGACCATCCTTTAACCATGTTTCAGTAATGGCCACTAAGTCATAGCCATTCACGATGATTTGCGCCATCAACTCATTTACCTTATTTCGTATACTACGAGCATTCAGGTAAAGTACACTTATGCTGTTTTTTATGTCTTTGTTATGAATCCTAACACCGTGATCAGTAACGTTTCGCAATTTATTTTTCCTCTTACCCTTTCTCCTAATTTTTCTTGTCTTTGAACACACTTCTCTACATAATAACCTGTCACGTAACCTGCTGCCTTGATCTCCATTAACCATTATACTGTCCATAGCTTTACATTCCCCCCCCCCCCCACTCCACTACCCCCCCCCCCCCAAACTTGCTAGTTTAAAGTCCTTGTGACCAACCTATTTATTCTATTCGCTAGAACACTGGTCCCAGAATGGTTCAGGTGAAGACCGTCCCAATGGTACAGGTCCCTCCTGCCCCAGTACTGATGATAATGCCCCAGGAAATGGAATCCCTCTTTCCCGCACTACTCCTTTAGATGAAGGAAGTTCCCTTGCACTGATTAAGATCAGCGCTCACGTCATGTTGCTCATTGAATCATATAGTTTCCAATTCACGAACTGCATCTCGTTCAAGAGCAATGGTACAATTTTCAACGATGATTTCGCTCCTCGTCCCATATTTTAACCACCTTGTTTCTACTAAAAATATTTTAACACGGTATGTTAAGTGTCCAGGCATATTGCGACTTGAGCCATATGCCTGTCATTGCTAGCTGTGCCATGAACTTGCAAATCACTTCCTACTTCCAGGTTCCAATTCTGTCCGCTCATCTCCGTGTATTTAAATAAATGCTATTGAACCCTGCCCTCATCTCTTTAAAAAAACATTTTGCGTGCCCAATTCATTTTTCCCAATTAAGGGCCAATTTAGCGTGCCCAATCCACCTACCCTGAACATCTTTGGGTTGTGGGGGAGGAAACCCACTCAAACACGGGGAGAATGTGCAAATTCCGCACAGACAGTGACCCAGAGCCGGGATCGAACCTGGGACCCCGGCGCCATGAGGGAGCAGTGCTAACCACTGCGACACCGTGCTGCCCTGTCCTTATCTCTTTGTTGCCCTTTGGGAGGTGACCATTTCTTTGTTCACTGTTAACACCCAATTTAACTCTCAATTCCTTTTACCTATTCCAGATATTCTCTCTTTTTTTCTCACTGTATATCGAACACTGGGGCCATTAGTCAAACATCCCCCGTGCCTTACACGTTTAATTCCATCCCACCTAAACTATTCACCAACTCCACCTGGAGATTCTTCCCATTATGGCTCAGATGCAGCCTATCTGTTCTAAAGAGGTCTCTTCTTTCACAAAACTGATTCCAATCATCCAAAAATCTTAACCCCTCCCTTCAACACTATCCCTTAAGCTACGCATTTACCTCGATATTCTGCCTTTGTCTGAATGGTGAAGCGCGAGGAACAGATAGCGTTTCTGAGACAGGTAGTATTCCTGGAGGTCACACGATTCAAGGTAATCCCTAACTCCTGAAGTTATTCTGCAGAAACTCGGAACTGTCCCTCGCTATGTCGTTGCTTCCCAGGTGATCAACAACCTTTTGCACGTTCTCCCCGTGTTTGCGTGGGATTCGCCCCCACAACCCAAATATGTGCAGGGTACGTGGATTAGCCACGGTAAATTGCCCCTCAATTTGAAAAAATGAATTGGGTACTCAAACTGTTTTAAAATAATTTGAGCGACAACCTGTGAATGTTTACCCTCCCTTTCCAGAAGTTTGTCCAGCCGATCCGTCATGCCCCGAACTATTGCACTAGGGATGCAACAACCAATATGGTACTCAGGATCTTAGCTGCAAATTCGACAGTCTATGCCATGGACTATTGAGTCACCCACTACTACCAGCTTTCGAATCTGCCTGCCAACCTCCCTCTATTTTCTCGGAGTAGCCTCAGACACCACGGTATTATGAAGTTCCCACGCATCATCTATGTCTGATCCAGTGGTGTTACTAACTTCACAGACAACAACAAATTAATACCTGTTGCACATCTCCAAGGAGTATCGGATTTCCTGGAGCTGCTGTCTCCTTTTCTTTCGACGTATGGTTAGCCTCTCTCCTGCCATCCGTACACTCTTCCATGCTTGTCTATCACGATGTGGAATCACCACCCACTAGTACAACTGTTCTAGAAACATCTGTACCTCTTCTATGGTGCGCAGTGAAAACAGTCGCTGATGAAAATCAGCCATATGTTTTGCAATGTCTCCTTTTCTCTGGCAGTTCTTGCAAATATGACAGACCAGGATATCTTGTGGATTTGAAACCTGCTACAACTTTCATGCTTCACACATAAAACATTTTCCAAACAGACATTGCCTAATTGACTGATCAAGCTCATATACACTGTTGAATCTCAGCTGTTTCATCGCCGCAACAAATTATCATATATCCTCTCGCTATCCCACAATGCTTTGCGGAGGAGGGAAGGGTAAAAACACTATCGCAATGTAATTTTGGTGGCTTTACCGTTCTTTGACATTGGGTCCAACACTATTGCCTTATTAATTGTGGTGACTAAGGAGTACACTCCCAGAATCTTCCTCTGTCACTTCTCACTACTGCCATCTGTTGGATGCCTTCTCTCCTGTTGATATCCGGGCCCTTCTCCGTGATCCCCTTCTTACTTATGGTGCGCGACCCGATGTCTCCCAGAATCATCCTCAGTGACTTATCACGAACGTATTGTGTTTGCCACCCTTTGCGAGATACAATAAGGCAATGTACAGTGTTTGCCGCTGAGCTCTGCACTTTACCTGGTATTGTTGCCCGCTGAAGATCATGTCCATTGATCCTCTTGTTGGATGGAAGCTACACTGAGCCTCAGGGAAGATCCCATCAGCCACTGAGAATACGCTATTGTGGAGTATTCTCGTGATCACCTTTCCCGTGTTAGAGGTAGGACGAAACTCTGTAATTTCCGCAGTCGGATATGTCTTCTTGTTCAAGACGATAACAGTTATGGCATTTCTGAGATCATCCAACATACTCTCTTCCTTCCACACAAGGTTGATGATGTTGAGTAACGCTGTCAAGAGTGCGTCTCTCCCACATTTTAGCACTTCTGCGGGGATGTAAACTGCGCTAGAGGCCTTGTTCTTCATCCGCCGGATGTCTTTTTCAACCTCACAATAATTTGCAGTTGTGCTCAGACGCAGGCGGCCGGGTTGCCGTGTTGAAGGCTGTATCTTGGTTGAGAAGTTTCTCGGAGCCCTCTCTCCAATGGGTTTTGTATACCTCTCTGTGTTTGATGAGCACCTCTCCGTTTTTGCCTCTCACGGGGTGAGTCCATCGGTAATGAGAACGTAGATGGCTTTGATTGTACTGAAGGAACAACGCACATTGTGGTCCTCAGCCAGTTGCTGGGTGTCCTGCGCCCATTCCACCTACCATCTGTCCTTTGTGTCGCGAGTTATTGGTTGCACCTCGGCTATCCGTTGCATGCAGGTTTGTTTAATCTCACTCCAGTGTTGGTGCAGCTGCCAGTTGAGGAACGTCTTCCGTTTGTGGTTAGCGAAACAGTGGATTTCCTTATCATTGCCTTCAGACCAGTGTTGCTGATTGCTGGTCAGGGGCCTAGCGTCTTCTCGGAGAAGCTATCTCTGGAGTCTTTTGAAGTGGATTAGTTATTGTGAGCGGTCCACGGCAATGGTTCATTCGTTGTCGCCAGGTTTGTTGGGTGCGCCGACAGAATAGTACTTTTTTTCGGGGTATTTGAGTCTTCTGCGACATTACGTCTTCTGCGACAGTGGTTCTTATTCCTGTTGCGGTTAGGGGCCGGGTTTATGGAGATGGTAGAGCGGGTTTGCTGTTGGTAAGTCCAGCAGTCGTCAGATACATTCATGGCATTGGAGATACGGACGACTTTGCGGCCCCATGCACAGACAATGATATCATCTATTAGATGCCAGTACTTGGGGCGAATGGTTTAGCCACAAAACCTTCCGCTTGTCCCTGTGCCGGAACAGGATTTCTGTGATGACAAGGTCATGCTCTAAACATTTCCTCAGGAGGAGAACAGTGTTTGCATTTGATCTCCCCATGTCATCCCTGCCACCTTATCCTTTAAGTTGGCCGTCGCCAGCCGTGTCTCGCTCAAGGCAGCAATGCCAATTTTGCGGCATTAGAGATCGCGGGATGTGATAGCTGTGCGCCATTGAGGTCTGCATCTATGGGATAGTCCATGAGGGCCCAAACTCTCTAGGTCTGGAAAATAATTTATCTGCGCGGGGAGGGATTTGGATGGAAGACGCGGGTGCGTGTATTCTTTTAACGTGATTTAATCGTTCTAAACCAACGGCAACATTGTCCCAATGAGTGAGGTCTTTTTCCGTGGCAAGGAAATTCGAGCTGACATAAGTCCAAGTTTTCTTGTTGGATGGTAACTAATACAAACTCACCATCCTCAGCATATCTGCCTGTGAGTGACGTCACATTTAAGGCGTGATGTCAATGCACTTTTCCCTCCATGCGTCGTTGCTCCACGAACGTTTCTTCTGGCCCTACTGCTGTACCATCACATTGTTGCTGCTCCAATCTCCTCACTACTGATCCTCTCGCCTCGCTGCTGCTACTCCCGCCGTGCTGCTTCTCCACTCGCCTCTCTGCTGCTAATCGCGCCCTGCTGATGATCCGTTCGGCTCACTGCTGCTCTTCTCACTTCTGATTGAGCTGCTCCTCTCCCCTGGCAAATCAACTGATACACTTCTCCTCCATCACGTTCTGATGCCTGCCGTCATCTCAGGAGCTTCGCCTCTGCATTCAGTGAGGTTAGGCTGCGATTTGCGTTCGAGGTTTTGCTCCTGATGCTTTGCCCACAGAGTGCGCTCGCTGGAAACTGACCCTGTGTCACTGTTGCTTTCCTCTCGCTCTCTTATCCTTTTACTACGCTGCTCTAGTCGCACTCTTTTTCCATGAGTCTCCGCCGCTCTTCTTGCGCTCCTTTACTTTCTGTTTCCACCGCTGTCTTACCGGTCAGGGTGAATGCCGCGAGGAGAGCGTTTGACACATAGAATATACAACACATAACTTAACTGTGCACCAGTAAAACACCACGTTATTTCATTTATCTGTGCAGAGAGGACAGACAACATGTTCGGATTCTGATGAAACCTTCAGGGCCTCCTTAAAAAGATGGAATTTAAAGGACAAAACGCGTGGATGACCAGAACCAATGCACAATACAACTATGATCAGGAGCCTACCCAGGTAAGCACTTTCCTTGTGCAATATTTTCTCGCTTCCAATAATAAGCAAGATAACAGCCTGAATGTTTAAACAGAAACAAGCTGCACACCACGATGGAGCAATAGAATAACAAGCAACATTTGAATATAAGACCGCCAGACACCACCATGTAACAAAGAAGCAAAAAAAAGTCCTATCGGGATTCCGTAATAATTGCTTTCAAGAAGAACGTCCAAAGTCCTCCGAGCCAACAGTACCCAAGCCACATAAGCGGACGTGACCTAGCCCAGCTCTTCGCGAAACAGACAAATTAATGCGCACAGAGCGTGTTGCACACAAGTAAATCGACACCCCAGCCAGACGTGAATTCTCTAAACACGTCCAGGGAAATACTCCACCCCCACTTACATTAACAAAAAACATAGGACTCTCACCAGCCAAAACACGTGACAATTCGTCACCAAGGATCAGAAGAATCGCCAATGAACCCTACAATGTGGTACACATCGGGTGTTAGTCGATTTCTCCTTACGTGCACAATAATGGGAAGCTCTCCAGAATCATCGGGTGAGGATTAGGAACGACACCATGCTCATAAGAGTAAAGAACAGATAACATAGAACATTACAGCGCAGTACAGGCCCTTCGGCCCTGGATGTTGCGCCAACCTGTGAAACCACTCTAAAGCCCATCAACACTATTCCCTTATCGTCCATATGTCTATCCAATGACCATTTGAATGCCCTTAGTGTTGGCGAGTCCACCACTGCTGCAGGCAGGACATTCCACGCCCTTACTACTCTCCGAGTAAAGAACCTACCTCTGACATCTGTCCTACATCTATCTCCCTTCAATTTAAAGCTGTGTCCCCTCGTGCTACACATCACCATCCGAGGAAAAAGGCTCTCACTGTCCACCCTAGCTAATCCTCTGATCATCTAGTATGCCTCAATTAAGTCACCTCTTAACCTTCTCTCTGACGAAAACAGCCTCAAGTCCCTCAGCCTTCCCTCATAAGATCTTCCCTCCATTCTATGCAACATTCTGCTAAATCTCCGCTGCACCCTTTCCAATGTTTCCTCATCCTTCCGATAATGCGGTGACCAGAATTACACGCAATAATCCAATGCGGCCGCACCAGACATTTGTACAGCTGCAACATGACGTCATGGCTCCGAAACTCAATCCCTCTACCAATAAAAGCTAACACACCGCACACCTTCTTAACAACCCTCTCAACCTGGGTGGCAAATTTCAGGAATCTATGTAAATGGACACCGCGATCTCTCTGCTCATCCACACTGCCAAGACTCTTACCATTAGCCCAGTACTCTGTTTTGATGTTATTCCTTCAAAATGGATCACCTTACACTTTTCTGCATTAAACTCCATTTGCCACCTCCCAGCCCAGCGCTCCAGCTTATCTATGTCCCTCTGTAACTTGTAAAATGCTTCCGCACTGTACACAACTCCACCGACTTTAGTGGCATCTGCAAATTTACTCAACCATCCTTCTACGCCCTCCTCCACGTCATTTATAAAAATGACAAACAGCAGTGACCCCAGAACAGATCACTTTGGTCCACCACTAGTAACTGGACTCCAGTCTGATCTTTTCTCATCAACTACCACACTTTGTCTTCTTCCAGCGAGCCAATTTCTGATGCAAACTGCTATATCACCCTGAATCCCATGCCTACGTATTTTCTGAAGTAGCCTACCGTGGGGAACCTTATCAAACACTTTACTGAAATCCGTATAGACCACATCAACTGCTTTACCCTCATCCATCTGTTTGGTCAGCTTCTCAAAGAACTCAATAAGGTTTGTGAGGCACGACCTACCCTTAACAAAACCGGATTGACTATCTCTAATCAAATTATTCCTTTCCAGATGATTATACATCCTGTCTCTTATAAACATTTGCAAGACTTTGCCCACAACAGAGGTAAGGCTCTCTGGTCTATTGTTACCGGGGTTGTCTCTACTCCCCTTCTTGAACAAGGGGACAACATTTGCTGTCCTCCAGTCTTCCGGTACTATTCCTGTAGACAAAGATGAATTAAAGATCAATGCCAAAGGCTCAGCAATCTCCTCCCTAGCTTCCCAGAGAATTGTAGGATAAATCCCATCCGGCCCAGGATCTTACCTATTTTCACTCTTTCCAGAATTGCTAACACCTCCTCCTTATGAACCTCAAGTACTTCTAGTCTAGTAGCCTGAATCTCAGTATTCTCCTCCACAATATTGTCATTTTCCTGTGTGAATACTGACGAAAAATATTCATTTAGCACCTCTCCTATCTCCTCGGACCCCACGCACAACTTCCCACTACTGTCTTTGACTGGCCCTGTTCCTACCCTAGTCATTACTTTATTCCTGACATATCTATAGATACCTTTAGGGTTCTCCTCGATCCTACCTGTCAAAGACATCTCATGTCCCTTCATGGGTCTTCTTAGCTCTCACTTTAGGTCCTTCCTAGCTAATTTGTAACTCCCGAGCGCACTAACGAAACCTTCATGTCACATCTTTACATAAGCCTCCTTCTTCCTCTTGACAAGTGTTTCGGCTGCTTTCGTAAACCACGGTTCCCTCGCTCGACAACTTCCCCCCTGCCTGACAGGTACATACTCATCAAGGACACGCAGTAGCTGTTCCTTGAACAAGCACTACATTTCCGTTGTGCCCATCCCCTGCAGTTTTCCTCTCCATCCGATGCATCCTAAGTCTTGCCTCATCGCATCATAACTGCCTTTTCCCCAGATATAACTCTTGCCCTGCGGTATATTACAATCCCTTTCCATCACTAAAGTAAACGTAATCGAATTGTGGTTACTATCATCAAAGTGCTCACCTACCTCCAAATCTAACACCTGTCCTGGCTCATTACCCAGTACCAAATGCAATATGGCCTCGCCTCTCGTTGGTATATCGATATACTGTGTCAGAAAACCCTCCTGCACATATTGGACAAAAACGGACCCATCTAAAGTACTCGAACTATAACGTTTCCAGTCAATATTTGGAAAGTTAATGTCCCCCTTAGTAACTACCCCGTTGCTTTCGCTCCTATCTAGAATCATCTTTGCAATCCTTTCCTCTACATCTCTGGAACTTTTCGGAGGCCTATAGAAAACCCCTAACAGGGTGACCTGTCCTTTCCTGCTTCTAACCTCAGCCCATACTGCCTCAGTAGATGAGTTCTCATCAAACGTCCTTTCTGCCACCGTAATACTGTCCTTGACTAACAATGCCACCCTCCCCCTCTGTTACCACCTTCCCTGAGCGTAATGGAATATCTGAACCCCGGCAACTGCCACAACCATTCCTGTCCCTGCTCTATCCATGTCTCCGAAAGGGCCACAACATCAGAGTCCCAGGTAACAACCCATGCCGCAAGTTCATCCACCTTATTCCGGATGCTCCTGGCATTGAATAAGACACGCTTTAAACCAACTTCCTGCCTGCCGGTACACTCCTGCAAGTTTGAAAGCTTACTCATGACCTCACTACTCTCAACATCCGGTATACTGGAGCTACAATTCAGGTTCCCAATCCCCTGCTGAACTCATTTAAACCCTCCCGAAGAGGATTAGCAAATATTCCCCCCTAGGATATCGGTACCCCTCTGGTCCAGGTGTGGACCATCCTGTTTATAGAGGTACCACCGACCTCAGATTGAGCCCCGATTATCCAGAAATCTTCAACACTCCCTCCTGCACCATCCCTGTAGCCACGTGTTCAACTCCTCTCTCTGCCTGTTCATTGTCTCGCTAGCACCTGCCACGGGCAACAACACAGAGATAATAACTCTGTTTGTCCTAAATCTAAGTTTCCACCCTAGCTCCCTGAATTCCTGCCTGACATCCCTCTCCCTTTTTGCAACCTATGTCCTTGGTACATATGTGGACCACCACTTGGGGCTTCTCCCTCTTCACCTTAAGGATCCCATAAACACGATCCGAGACATCATGGATCCTGGCAACTGCGAGGCAACACACCAACCGCGAGTCCCTCTCGTTCCCACAGAATCTCCTATCTATCCCCCTAACTATGGAGTCTCCAATGACTAATGCTCAAGTCATCTCCCCCTTCCCTTCTGAGCAACAGGGACAGACTCTGTGCCAGAGACCTGTACCCCATGGCTTACCACTGGTAAGCCCCCCCCCCCGCCCCCCCCCCCCCCACCAACATTGTCCAAAGCGGTACACGTGTTACTAAAGGGAACGACCACAGGGGATCCCTGTACTGACTGCTTCCTCCCAGCCCCTCTCACCGTCACCCATCAAGCTTTATTTTTTGGAGTAACTACATCCCTGATGCTTCTATCCATGATCACCTTTGCCTTCCGAATGATCCGAAGTTCATCCAGCTCCAGCTCCAGTTCCCTAACGCGGTTTCTGAGTAACTGGAGGTGGGTGCACTTCCGGCAGATTAAATCATCAGGGACACTGACGGCGTCCCAGCAGTCACTCAGTCCTCACTCCGACTGGATTCAGCTGGAAACTCCCCGCAGCAATTTTTTTAAAATTTACTCCCCTTCTCAGCAAGCACTCACTCAGCAACCACTGCGCCCCGCACGATAACACCTCAGGGAAAAGAAAAAGTATTTACCTGTCATCAATCATTTACCAGTTACCTGCAGGCTGTGACGTCGCGGTTCAACTTCTTTCTACTTCTACCTGCTCTCGAGCCTTCCTCTCGGCTGGAATCCTTACAGCGGTTGTTTTTTTTTTTTGGTTAGAGGAACGAAGGGAAAGAGAAAGCGAAAGAGAGGGGGAAAAGTTAAAAAGGGAGCGACGCCCCAACTGACTCAAATATAACCACTACCCTCCACGCTCCGCCATTACAGAAAGGATATCAAGAACTTTCTCCCCCCTCAACAAACTAAAACGTAATTACCTAACCTCGCCTCAGCCTGAGCGATTATATTTGTTTTCCCAGTTATTTCAAATTTTAAAATGCTGGAATGTCTCCTTCGCAGGCCTGGGCACATTAGTTATCCTGGAAGGAGTGCATTCTTTATGACTGTTCCTTGAGTTTCGTTCTGACGTTTCCTAGAGTTTTTTTTTGCTAGGGCCTCTACTTTCTAATTCGAGCTATTAGATTTAGATCATTTAAGTAAAGGTGCAAACCTCCATCATGCCGTCGATCTGCTGCCCAAATGACCCAGCGCGTGAGACAACTCCAGTCTCTTGGTCACCTCTCTCCCTTCACGAGGAGAATCGGCAAGAAGAAATTATAGGATCAGTGATCAGCTTGCGCAACCCACCGCAAACGACGGAAATCCGATTTGTTGTGCTACATCGAATTTGAAGCACCCAACCGTCAAATCGAGATTACCGATACCCAATTATCGGTATCAATCGGGAATTTGCCTTCCAAAGCTCGCCAGGGACGAAGTTCATGGACACAACTGCCCCATGTTCCCTGAACCCGCCAAGGTAGACGCCACTGAATGCAGACATATTCTTGACCAGTCGAAAGCGGATCATGGCTAGGACGAATAGTCTTTCATATGCAAGAGATGTCTCATGAGCATCCAACATTCCCCAAAGTATCCATCTCAACTTTTAAAAGCGAGCTTCTTTGACTGAAACCTGATGGATACAGCGCCGCCGGATGGAGAGACCACTGATCAGCAACAACGCCTCTGCAAGCTTAGCCCAACGCCTGCCACTCTTAGCGAAAATACCATGCGATATTTGTCACGATGCATCTTGCCCCCCTCGTTGCGAAACACTACTCATGATCCTCCGTGGACACAGTGGATGCCAAGTGCCCCTAGGAAAAGAAAAACATATATGAAACTTGCACCAGGATAAACTAAAATATTATAAACTGAACAGAACCAGAGGTCAGGAAAACGTAATATGACCATGATTATACTGTTTGGCAAGGACGTGTTCTTCTTGTATCTTTAACAGGTTGACACCGCATTTTGTGGCATTCATGTTGGTGCTCCTGGCATGCACTGGCCTTCACCTTATTGAACCCAGGGGTGAACCTGTGGATTGGAAATCATAGACCGGGCGAAATGCTACCATGAAAGTAGAGGTTGCGGTTGAGTATAACTTTGATGCTGGGCAAAGCTACACATTGTCGCGAATGTCGCGAGGGGAAACTCAAGGTAGCGGATTTCCCAGGTACCTGCAGTTCTCGTCTTTCTACATGTTAGTGGTCGTTGGTTTGGAAGGTGCTGTCCAAGGTGAGTTACTGCAGTTTTTCTTACAGATGGTACACATGGCTGCCACTGATCGTTGGTGGTAGTGTGTTTGAATGTTTGCGGGTGGAGAAGCAATCATGCGGGCTGCTTTATCCTAGATGTCGTCAAGTTTTTTGAATGTAGTCGGAGGTGCACCCATCCAAGCAAGTAGAGAATATTCCTGCATGGCACATGCACTTATGTCCAAGCTTTGGCTAGAGAAGTTCCCGGCAATACGAACCATCCTGTCCCCTGACATAAATCCCAACACATGAAAGATCGAACAGTAATATTCACCACAATATAGTTGCAGGAAAAATAATGTGTACAACAGTACCGACGCAACAGAACTTTTGCAACTCCGACGGAGGTCACGGGGTGTGGACTATTGGGTTCCCTCCGACAGAGACTGAGTAAGTACTTCGCTGGCAACGAGGCGTGGCTTCCCTTTTTTCGAGGGGGGATCTATGGTAAAAATGGAATTATGGTTAAAAAAAACGCACTGACTGTTGGCCGCGGAGGGGGTGCCCATCGGTTTTGACCTGTTTTACTGTGTACCTTAAATAAACGAGTGTTTTTTATCCTACCATTCGTACTGCATGATCGCTCTGTTCGGATACTACACTGACAATGAGGACAAAGTGGAGCCACCGTCGGCACGAAGTGCTGAAATCTCGTCGTTCTCAGAAGGCCATTTTAGAACGGCAGGGATGCCTCACATTGGTACCTTTAAGTGCGCGTGCCGATGACTGCGAATAGAACATTGAAAGAATAAAGTACTTTTTCATAACGAATGCGGTACTTGGCGATTAAAGACAGATAGTGATGTTATTCATGTATTGAGGGGTCCCCTCATAGATTGTAAATAGTAGTTTAAATGGCCTGGACGCCGACTGCTGCATATGACGCTCAGAATCCGGGTTGGACCCGGCCCCAGGTGACTGGCTGTGTGGGGTTTGCACATTCACCACGTGCCTGCCTATGCTTCATCCCCACAATCCAAGGCTGTGCAGGTTCGCTGGATTGGCTACATTAAATTGCTCCTGAATTGGAAAATAACAATTGGTTACTCAAAAGTAAAAACAAAAAGACGTAGACGTCACAGATACATGGCCCTTCGATGCTGTGTGGCTTTATTCGGGCAACCGTTCATCTCCAAGCCATAAATAATTGTCCCACGTTTTTGGTTTCAAGCCATCAGCTGAAGTACATGTGAATGCATCGTGGCCTGTATTACCTGCCTGTAAAAACACTCGCAGTTCTATAAATTTGGATCAAAGCCGACCGAAACCTTAAGAGATGGTTTGGTTAGTCAAATCCACGATATATCAACACCACAGAACCTCCGATTGGAAATCAACTTTAATTTACAGCGCACAGTAATGGTTAACATCGCCTGCGAAGGCACAGGACAGCTTGTCCTGGAGCTCAAGGATGACAGTCCTGAGGCCGAGATGACAGAGGCCAACTCTGGGCCCACCCTTGCCGTGCCTCCACGCACACCAGCGCTGCCTTTGACTGGAATTACTACTTGGACCAGAACGACGGCCAGTACCAAGAATTACATTGACAAGCGGCGCCTTGAATGGCGTCAATTTACCCTCCAGGTAACCCCATACGCATGGGGTTCGGGACCGGGGTGACAGTCTCGTGGGCCACTCGACGAACTTTCGACTAGATTCGGTTGTTGAGCTCTGTTTTCACACTGTGCAACACAGATACCAGGGTAGTGATGTGCGCGGTGGTGCGACACGCTATCGTCGGTACATCATACTTGCCAGCCAGCTGTTGGTGGCAGTCCGTGAGTCTACCGTTGGCCGAGGACGCGTGGGCGGAGCAAGTATGCTGGGCTCCGACAGTCTGGGACACCTCTGCCTTGATTGGCCACATGTACCGAATGCACCGATATGGCCAAAGGGGTCTTGGCGAACTAAGTCGACGAATTCCAGGAGTGACTGGCCATTAAAAATGGGCTGCAGTCAAAATCAGCGTCGAACGATTGGCACTGCAATGCTATTTTCTGACCCGCCTGCTCAGGTATGTCTTATGCTCAGACGTAGATGCAGAACTGGATTGCATGGAAAGCTTGAGCATAATTCGCCCCATCAATGTCTCCGACTTGGCAGCAGCGGTCATGCCCATAAAGAAGCTAGATGGCTTAAAAAGCCAGTGTGGTGAATATAACATAACCATAAACAGGGTCGTTCGTTTTGGATCGCTATCTGGTTCGCCACAAAGACGATTTCTGCTCCATGCACGAGGATACTGCATGGACCGCCATGTCCTGCTCACAGTCCAGGACAGGGTCCACGCAATCCGATTGTCCCACATCACAAATGAACAAACTGTGCTTCGTACTTTCGTGGGACTCATAAATTGCAATGGGAAATTGACCCCCATCTAGCTACGCTGTCATCTCCCCTCCATCGATTGGTAACGAACGGACAACTTTGGGTACGGGCTCAGCCACTCTGCACGACTTTCGCCGACGTCAAAAAATAGGAATCTTTATCGCAGCTCTTGACTCAGTTTGACCCACCGACAATGTTCATCCCTTTATTTATGACGTCGTGGCAGTCCTGGCGCACTCGAATGGACTTTGGGTTAGAATGTCCCTTTGCTTATGCCTCCGGGACACTTGCAGATGTGAACAAAACTATGATAGAGAAGGAGAGTCTGGGCGTAGTATTCGGATTGAAAATATTTCACCAGTATGTGTATGGCTATGCATTCACGATTTGAACCTCGCTTTGAACCTGATCCTAATTGGCTTTTCCAAATCAAATATCGGACCCTTTCAATTAAACTGCAGTCAGCTCCAGCACATGTACTGCTGGTAATTATGACTTGGTGAAGTTCTAATATACAACCTCAGCCACGCTGCCTGCGCATTTCTGGACCTGCCCCGTCAATTGCCGATCAAACTATCATCATCCCCTATCGATATGTACCGGTCTGTTCTCCGAAGTCTAGATTGAGCCAGGAGGTTGAGCGCCCAGAGTTTCTGCTGTTACCTTATATGGGAACACGTTATGTGCAGACCACATCACCTGGTATGGAAACGTGGACGGTCTCAGGTGTCCTGCCAAACGCGCAAAACAACGGACCATTTATGCTGAGACCCCCATCCGAGGCCGCATTGTCAGAAAGCCAGGGGAAATGGCAAAAGAGAGCGAAGGAATGGGAGTTAAAAACAGGCACAAAAGAAGCGAAAACTCCGGAAAGAGACAATCAAGATAACTGAAAAGGATGGAAGGAAGAAATAAGCTACCAGCAAGAAATACCTTTGTGAAGATGGACGATATAAACTCAGAAATCAGGCCGGCATTTCAATCACACCATCTTAGCGGGTAGTAGAACAGAATTTTAGATGTTTCTGGTATTATCATGTGAGAATGCCTTTATGAAATGGGTGTTTATCAACTAGCTGCAGTGATGTAAATTGGCGGGAGGAGTTGGGCTCTGTTCTGCTTTTAATTTCGTTTTGAGCTGTGTGCTTGGTTTGGCTCTGTTTAGTTTCGTTTTGAGTTCGACAGCTGCAGTCAAAGCAAGCATATGTACACTGGTATCTCTCAACAAGCTAAGGAATGCCGGCAGCGCATTTGATGACGAATGTGATATAAAAGAGTTACTTTAAATATATTAGTTACTGGAATGGAGATGTAGGCCGGTTTAATTCATGTTAGTTGACAGACAAAGGATTTCAGAGAGCACGGCAAGGAAGGGGGGATGGGATGTTTGGAGTATGAGGAGAAAAGGATGTTGCGTAATAAGAGGCCGGGGAAGGGATGAGAAGTGAGCCAATTAGGATGTATGGCCAGGTCAGGAGGGGTATAGGATGACCTATGGGAATCGTGTATGTGAAACTTGATGCCATTTGAATGTGTTGGTCGAAATATCTTTGTTCCACAGAATCACTCGATCCTGGAGAGCTCGGAGACTAGTTGTGTCCTGGGTATTTGTGAAACGAGTCAGACTTGCAAGTCGAATAAAAATAACTAATGCTATGCCTACAAATCCATCTCGAGTTTTATTGAGGCCAGACTGAAGGGTAAAGAATTTAGAAATTTTCATTTGGTGTCGGAAACCCGGAATTTCTCAAGACAGTTCTGACCAACCGCGAAATCAGAATTAGACTGATTTTGGACAAGGAGAGTGGAAAAGGGCCCACAATGTATAGCTGGAAAATGACCGCGCATTGATTTCCCCCCTCTTCTTATGGTCTGATTAGTCTGGTCACTCGCGGTTGGTATGGAAAGATCTTCTCGACGAAATCATAGGTCAGTCTGGGGATTAGAAAATGTAACTGATGGGATTTCATAATTGATTATTCGGCTTGGGGTTAGGTTTGGGGATTAATGGGACATCAAAAAAGTTGGTTTAATTCCACGTGTGAGTTATGATTCGGTTTTGGGTTAGGTTTTGGGATTAATGTGACATCAAAAAAGATGGCTAAATTACATGTGTGAGTGTTTTGGAGAACTAATGGGACCTCGGGAAGAGGGTTTAGTTCAATGAGTGTTTTTAAATCTATAGTTGATTGAGCTAAAATTGTATCCTTGGACTGTAGTAGCGGCAGCACGGTAGCATTGTGGATAGCACAATTGCTTCACAGCTCCAGGGTCCCAGGTTCGATTCCCGGCTTGGGTCACTATCTGTGCGGGGTCTGCACGTTCTCCCGCTGTGTGCGTGGGTTTCCTCCGGGTGCTCCGGTTTCCTCCAACAGTCCAAAGATGTGCAGGTTAGATGGATTGGCGATGCTAAATTGCCCATAGTGTACAAAATTGCCCTTAGTGTTTGGTGGGGTTGCTGGGTTATGGGGATAGGGTGGAGTGTGGACCTTGGGTGGGGTGCTCTTTCTAAGAACCGGTGCAGACTCGATGGGCTGAATGGCCTCCTTCTGCACTGTAAATTCTATGAAGTAGTGGCGAGAAACCATCAATTATAAAACAAACTGGATGCTGCATGTTAGTTCAAGCAGAAGTCTCTCAAAGGGTTAACAGCAGCTTGAGATAACAGGCAGCTTGTGGTGTATTTGGATATCTTTCTTTCGAGTCAGTGAAACTCCAGCAAAGTTACGTTTTGAATTAATTAAAGGAAACCAGTGGATTTCTCCACTCTTTGATAAAAGTTTATTATTGTCGCAAGCAATTGATTGAAATTGCCAGAATCATCAGTTTTAATTACTTGAAATAATGTTTCTCTCATTTTATTTGTGAATTAACAGAAACTTAAAGAGACAAACTGACACCATTTTAAAAAGTGACTTTGCTCCAGTATAAATCACCGCAGCTAACTGCTCCCTCATTGATAGCAGCCAACATTTTTGTGAATGTAAGAAAAACTTATTAAAAGAAAAATTGTTACGATAAAGAATGAATTAAGTTGTAAAAGTTATACAAGTTTGTGTTAAGCAAATCGTAAATTTGGTTCTGAGTTCAGATCAGAGCGAAGCTTGCAGGTTGCAGTAATTCAATCTGAATTTTCAAACATTTTAAGTTTTAAAAGAACACTGTTAAAACCTTTTCAAGAATTTTTCCAAGTAGCAAAAATTGCCATTGGTTATAAATAGGCAAATAAAAAAATAAAAAATAATAAAAATAATAAAAAAGAAAGAGAGCAAAAGTATGAAAGCTAAAGAGTTAATTAGATTATGGAGACAATATTGTCAACATGAGAGGGATAAGATCATGTTATTAAGTTGGCAAGAAGATGCCCTTAAATGGGGATTCCAATTAGTGAAGCGGGAAACCAGAAAACGAGAGAGATCTTGAAAAAGGAGTGTGCATTCAAAAAAACGCGCAAGTCAAGAGAGTGTGGGAACAAAACAAAAAATGCAATGGGCTACGTAGTTCAATGGCTGGCCTTTCATTGACAGGGACAGAGGATGATGATTTTGAAAATTTGACAAGGTCGGCTAGGGATCCGACTGCACCAGTAGCATTGCCTGCACTAATTCCGGAACCATCAGAGTGTCATAATTTATATCCAGTCACTGTCCCCAGATTCAAATCAAGCCAGCCTCTCCAACCCCTTCGGTTGATAGCGTGGGCCCTATTTTGCCATCTTCACTGTCTGCGAGAGAGGACCCGATCTCGGATAGCGAGAGAAGGGCCTGATCCTATCCAGAAACAATCACGAATACCACCTAAATCCCTTCAGACCGATATCGTAGGACAAAAATAAGTACGAGAACAAAGGAAGCGGATCGGGATGGTTCTGAGGATCTGGGGCTCCCTCTAGTGATAGGGAAGGACGTCGAAGTCGTGGAAGAGCCAGAGGATCAGCTAGAGCGCCCCCTAGTGAGACTCTGAGACAGTTGCCGATTAGGAAAATACCAAACCCTGACGCTGTGACGGCGTCGGCCCAGCCCACGAGAGACGTTTATTTCCCATGGAGAGCCAGTGAGATGATGGCTATTATGGCTGCAATCCCAGACAGGAAGAAATCTCCTGCTGCTTTCGTGGACTATCTGAGAACTACCATCTCAGATTATCAAGCTGATTATAGGGACCTCTGGTCCCTAGTCCATCAGGCTTTAACCCCAGCAGAGTACCGCAATCATCTCAATCACTTGAATTATACTAGCCACGCCGCACTCCAGCAGGCCCATGCGTTGGACGATGGTAGACACAAATCCTGAATGTGTTGAATAACACATTTCAAAATAAAACATTTCTGCTATATTAGACCTCAAACCACTAAAAAGACAGAAGAGCCAGATGAATTTCTGGGACGTTTTAATGAAATCTACCGTGGGCAGTCAGGCGACTTGCCATATCAAAATGGTCAGAATTTCCCTCAATATTGTGCTATGTTAATGCATTGCCTACCACCTTCCGTGGCTACTGCCGTGAAATGTAATAACATGAATTGGACAGAAAACGACCCTTCTCAAATGGCCAGGGCAGTTAGATTTTATTGGAATGAGGGTGTAGGCCAGGAAGGATGCTCAGTTACAAAGATTCAGAGTCAGTATGTAATGCAAAAGGATGATCTGAGACCTCAACCAGCGGCAGAAATGGTGGCTAACCAGCTGGAACCCCAATATTGTGACTTTGGGTGGGTGGATCAACACAGGGGAGGATATCAAATCCACCCAAATGGACCCTGAGCTCCTCTTTATGTCCCACCGTATGCACCAACAGCTTTACAACTGCCGCCCCCTCTGAGGGGCCATTGGTCTACTGGGAAAAGAGGACGGCGCAGATACAGAGGGAACAATGCATGTTTTTATTGCGGCCGTGCAGATCACTGGCAACAGGAATGCCCCTTTAAAAGACGGGCAGCAGAAGGAGACTACCCGACCCAAAGGAGGGGGGACCCACATATGGGAGGACAGACGAGACACACTGACTTCTCCCAGGCAAGCCCTTTTCCCAACACTGGATTGACTAGGTAATTTAGTCATAAGGACTCGCCAATCGGACAGGGAACCTATTATTTCTCTGCAGATCGGAGATCAACATTACCCATTTGTAATCGACACTGGATCAGCCATGTCTTCGGCGCAATCAGAACTTCCACTACCACTATCTGACCACACGCAGCATTTGTCGGGGTTCCAAGGACAGGTGCGTGAGTATCCTATTTCTGAACCTGTGACAGTCACTTACGAGAATAAGTCTGTGCATCATCAGTTTGTAGTGACTACCGGATTGGAATGTAACTTGTTGGCCTTAGGTTAACTGTGTATCTTCCAGCCACAGCTCGAGTGCGGAGGCGAAGGGGTAACGGTTCAATCATGGAGGATGAGACAACAGTGCTATATTTCTATCACTCCCCAGTGGCGGACGTTAGACATTGAACACTCACTGCATGACGTTACCCTGGCCTATGACAGAACCGGACAAAACAGGGTGTTGGAGGACAAATCCCGGCCGTTAATTGGGACCGAATAGCCAGTCATGGTTACAGCCACAGTCACGGGAAAAGAAGGTATAGCCGATTTTGTTACAATACCACCACATTTATGGCCACAGTCAGCTTCGGTAAGCCCTCATATTACACATTAGGTCCACGACCAGTACCATGCCAAGGATCTGGGGCCTATGGTGAGGAGGGCAGTGGGTCATTCGGATCCAACAGAGTACGCACTTCAAGTCACGACAGACGGCACTGTGATAAAATATTTTGAGGTCCCTGAAACGATTAACACTCGACTGCAGCACCACCGGTAACGTGATGTTTTGGAATATGGCAATCCACCGGTCTGGGCGGAATACCCATCACAAGTGGGAAAGACAAATGTTACACCAATTAATGTAACGAGTAAGGACCATGTAAAGCTGCATTCCATTCGGCAATGCCCCCTGAAAACCAAGCTTCCCCCGTCTGTAGGCAAATTAATCCGAGAGCTCTTGCAACAGGGTATTTTGGTCCCTTGCCAATCACAATGTAACACCCCCAAACTTGCTGTGCCGAAACCAGCCAAGCCAGACCAGTACCGATTCGTACAGGATTTACGTTTAATCAGTGCCATCGCACAGCCGTTACATGCTCTCACTCTCCAACGGGATATTACGTTATATATCTCCCCCTCGGTCATCGCACTACTGAGGCAACTGCAGACTCAACATCGTACCGCAGCTCGTCAGAATGGGTATGAGATATACCTTTTGAACAATCCACGTCTGACATTTAAACACTGTACCACTATCCATCCAGCCTGTTTTTTTAGTGGTCCCCCTGTCCATGAAGACGCACCTGGCCACGACTCTTTAGCCTTGATTCAGGAAACTACCACAATAAGGAACGATCTGAGTGATATTCCGTTAGAACAACCTGACATGATTATGTATGGTCAAATATCCCACTGGGGTATAGTTAATGACCTACTACAGGCCCTCCTTATGCCCGCGCAGATCTCCGTCATTAAATGCTCTGCCCATACAAACGGTAAGACCCCAGTTGACGTTGGTAATCAACAAGCAGATTGTGCAGCGCGGACAGCTGCGCAAATTCAGCAAGTGATGATGGTTAAAATGTTAACTCAGACTAAACGTTCTGCAATAAATAGGTCTGCCTTTGACAAGCCAATGCCAACCATCCAAGACGTAATAAGGTTACAGGAGGACGCTCCTGAGAGTGATAAACAAATGTGGAAACGATTAGGTTGTCCATATGTTTCTGTTTCTTCTTTATGGACCACGCCAGCACATCAGACTTGTATGTCTGATGTACTGGCTTTGTGGGTCATCGTATGTGTACACTTTGCAACTCATTGTGGGGCTCGGGGGATTAGTGATTTGTTGCTGGACACTTGGTGGCACCCTGAAATGCAGGGGTTGGCCCAGAGTAACAGCAATCGATGTTTGATTTGTCAGCAATATAAAACTGCAAAAGTATCCCTTGTGGTATGAACCAAACCCCGTTGCCCAGTGGTCCCTTTGAGACTCTCCAAATGGATTACATTGAGTTGGAAAGATGTTAATGTTGTCAATGTTATAAATATGTTTTGGTTATTGTGGATGTGTTCAGCAGATGAGTCGAGGTGTCTCCGACTACCGATAATAAAGCTGCAACTATGGTTAAGGTTCTGAGGCGGGAAATCATTCCCCAGTACGGCATACCTGCTCAGTTGAGTTCTGATAACGGGCCTCATTTTCTTGGACAGATTAACCTGCCTCCCTTCCCCAGCGCTATTTCACAGGTGTGGAGCATGATGGGGTGGATACGCACCGCCTGTGTGATCTTCAGCCTCACCTAACTTGGAGAGACATCAGCGACGGACTTGTAAAAGGGAAATATTATCTAAATTTGTAACCCCAACCAAACTACAAGGACATTTCGTTTATGCAGAGGTGATGTTCTTCAATGCCCCCATATAACGAGGGCATGGTATCGACTGATGGAAGGTCATCAAATTAACGGTCAATGCAGGACTCATGAAGCAATTGCACCAGTCCCGGCGATGGGAAGGGAACATTGCATGGTCATTGCCTTGTTTTTGGAGTGCATGTAAATTTGATTTTGGAGGTGTTCAGATTGGTGCCACAAAGGTAAAGTCAGACCATGTGGAGACAGTAGTAAGGGGTTGAGAGAGAGAGAGAGAGAGAGAGAGGGACTAGAAAGAGGACGGGGCGTGTCAGGAGGGGAGTACAACTAGGACGTAGGAGGTCAGGAGATACACTTAATTCATTTAGGGCCCAGACTGAGGAAAACCCGGGTTGTATGAATCTCGTCTACCAGATTTACCACCGCTTGTATGGCCAGGGACGGGTTGTCTGCGACCCGAACCCCGCAGCGGTGTCTAGGTTATTTTCTGTTTCACCGATTTGCCCCCCCCCCCCCCCACACACACACACACTCAAACTGTGGTTCATTGTCAGCGTTCCGAGCCACCGCCCAAGCAAGTCACTCTTCCTTACGATCCAAGTTCAGCACCACCGGCTATTTGCCTTCCCCTGCCTCGGAATTATTTCCACTCACAGTATGATAGGCTGCAACGGTGGAGATCGTACATACGTAGCCATTTCACTCCCAATAGTGACTCCCGGTCGTACGCCCCACCTGTACTGACAGGAGGTGTCATATCACCCAGGCGTCTGGCCAATGCGTTTGTTACAACACTACCTGCGTTCCACTGAACGCCGGCCTCCAGCTCCTTTGTGGCTGGGCGAATGTCTCTCATATCACTGTTGGGTCTAGGGCTTTCCGCATTGCTAGGAGGCCCGAATGGGCGTTCCATAGCTGGATAAACTGGGCTCCTGGGGAATCCCTACGCAACCGATACACTGATTGTGATGCAAAACTCATGGCTTAGATAGGGTGGATGTAGGGAAGTTGTTTCCATTAGCAGGGGAGGCTAGGACCGGGGGCACAGCCTTAGAATAAAAGGGAGTCACTTTAGAACAGAGATGAGGAGAAATTTCTTCAGCCAGAGAGTGGTGGGTCTGTGGAATTCATTGCCACGGAGGGCGGTGGAGTCCGGGACGTTGAGTGTCTTTAAGACAGAAGTTGATAAATTCTTGATTTCTCGAGGAATTAAGGGCTATGGAGAGAGAGCGGGTAAATGGAGTTGAAATCAGCCATGATTAAATGGCGGAGTGGACTCGATGGGCCGAATGGCCTTACTTCCGCTCCTATGTCTTATGGTCTTATGGTCTTAAAACTGCATACGGAGCAAGGATACTATTTTTTCTGGCACAGCGACGAAAGGTTTGTGACACCCCCACCCCCCATTTCCCCGCCAAATTGCAATTGGGACTCTAGTCCCTACCACAGATCCCTGCCCCTCGGCGTGGATGCTGTAAAATCAGTTAGCACGCCGGGCAGTCTCAGCTGAATTCTGCGAGAACTGGAAAACACCTCAGGTTCTCGCCCCCAACCGGGGCCACTCAGCCGGATGGGGGATTCTGAGCGCATTGACACTGGGAGGTGTGGGGGGTTCCTTGGCGGTCAGCGATAGGAATTATTTTATTTGTGGCCTAACCATCCAGGGAAACGAAACCTTGGGAGCCCTCGGGGCAATACCCAAGGAATTGTCTCAGCTGCGGTTGTTTGCACTGCAGAACCGGTATGTTCTTGACTATCTTCTGGGCCGTGAGGCTGGGGTATGCGCCATCGTGCAGGGCAAGTGTATCATGGGAGTTCAAGACTTAAGCGCTAACATCATTAGATTTATGGATCGCATACGGGATTGCCTGGACGGAATGCAGGACCCTGGCTCTTGGGGTAACAGGCGATTTGGAAGTTGGAAGGACTGGTTGATAAATATGCCCATGTATTCAGCAGAGGCACTCGGCTGCATCTTTGTGGGCCTGGCCATCCTTAAATTCATGATGGGTAGAACGAGGGGTGCACTGGAACAGATAGACGCCCCGAGAATCATGGCTGTTAAAATCCACGAGGTTGCAGCGGATGGGGGAGGGGGGGGGCTACAACAGGAATTGGAAATGCAGCGACGAATCGTTTTAGATGAGGGTCCGTCGCTACGGATTGAATAGCCAGGTTATCATGAAATGCTAAAAGGAGGCAATGACGAATGTGATACAAAATTGTTACTTTAAATATATTAGTTACTGTCATGTTGATGTAAGCCGGTCTGATTCATGTTAGTTCACAGACAAAGGATTTCAGAGAGCATGGCAAGGAAGGGGGTTGGGGTGTTTAGAGTATGAGGAGAAAAGGATGCTTGGTAATACGAGGCCAGGGGAAGGTATGAGAAGTGAGCCAATTAGGATATATGGCCAGATCAGGAGGGGCATGGGATGACCTCTGGGAATCGTGTATGTGAAACGTGATGCCATTTGAATGTGTTGGTAGAGATTTGTTTGTTCTACAGAATCACTCGATTCTGGAGAGCTCGGAGACTAGTTGTGTCCTGGGTTTTTGTGAAACGAGTCAGACTTGCAAGTCGAATAAAAATAACTAATGCTGCGCCTACAAATTCATCTCGAGTTTTATTGAAGCCAGACTGACGGGTAAAGAATTTAGAAATTCTCACTGCTTCTGTCGAGAATTCAAACCTGCTTTGTTCAAACGTTTTTTGGCTTATGTATGTTGTTAGGAAATTTAAGAATGGGCAGCTATAGAATATTGCTTTTACGAGGTTATCAGTGTTGGTAATTGGTAATATATTTACTCGTGTTTTAAAAATGTTAACTGGATTCATAGAATTATCATTGTTTTGTTTTATAAATATTTTAGATCTCCATTGCATCACACCTGTAAAGTGGGCCTCTGCACTCCCCATAATCAAAATCTATTAAAGGCTGTGGGTCAGCTGAACTCCTTGATATACTGTGGTGTTCTCTAAACCCTGGACCATGACAAATTGGGCGCTGCAGGCGTAAACATCTATTTTTCGTGATTGGGTTAGCTTAGTGAACTTAAAGACAGTGAGTTGTGAGCATATTTGTTTTTGTTTTTTAAGTGTGGTGACGCAGTTCAACTAGAGGTTGTGTTGTGGACAATGGCTCTTTGAGAGGCTCGGAGTTTTTTTTTTGTGGGGGGGGGGCGAGAAGGTCACACGCCGTACCTTACGAACTGAGACGAAAAAAGGCTTTAAGATTTGGCAAAAACATTGTGGTTAACGTTACCTGCCAGCAGACGAAAAGAAGAGGTACTTCCGGCGCGAGCTGAGTATTCAAAATTGCCTGAATGTAGTCTGACTCATTAGAAAAGGCAAAAAATGAGTTACAGATGAAACAACTTGAACATTTAAAAGAATTAAATCACCTTGAATACGAAGTGAGGGGAAAAGAACGAATAGCTCTCGCAGAACATCAAGAAAGAGAAAGGAAGGTACTGACCAGTGAAAAAGAAAAAGAGAGAGGGGAAAATAAAAATAGAGAGAGCTAATTGGGAAAACAGAGAGAGTTCGAACTTCAGAAAATAGCCATGAAACATGAAGTGGTAAGTAACTTGTTCACACCAAAGAGTTGTGTCAAGTCAATTTATTGGCAAATGTTTTGGGGGAAAAACCAGGCACCCCGCAGTGCGCGTGGTTACCTTCTCAATTGTACAATGGCAGTTAGCCTCTTTTATACATGTGCACTAGGTTAGTTCCTAATAAGCTTGGGGGGGGGGGGGGGTACATACACGACAAATTAGGCCCCCCTAGCAACAATTAGCTTCCAATCACATTCCTCTGAAACCATTCGTTTTCTAATTTTCGCAAATCCTTGGCCACAATTATAACTATAGCAGTTGTCTCAATAGTTAACGGTCAGTTTGTCGGTTACAGAATGACTCAGCAATTAATCTGAACGTGGCAGATGTCAGTAGGTGACTGAGAGAATGACTCGCTGGTAACCGTATACTTATCAGGTCATTGCAAAATTAGATTGTCGTGGTCAGTAAGCTAGTATAGAATGACTCAGTCCACACTATTGCTGGCTTAAGCAATTATATATTGACTCAGCAGACCACACCATTGCAGGCATAAGCTAATAATCAAACATAATAAAATAGAGACATTCTCAATGAATAACCTCTAATGTAAATTTTCCTTTCCAAAACATGAGTCAAATAAAATTGGCGGTTGTAAAGGGAAACGTACAGTTTGAGGATCATGATGCGGATAAAGAGAAAGAGCATCATAATCTGTGGCTTGGGGGAATCTATTTAAATATGTCCACACATTGCCAAGGTTTGATGATAAGGGGGTAGAAGCCTTTTTCATTTCCTTTGAGAAGGTGGCTAAACGAATGAAATGGCCACTGGTCATGTTGATATTGCTGATTCAAACAAAGTTGAGCGGTAGAGCTAGTGAAGTATTTGCATTACTATCAGAGGAAGTAGCTGGGAAGTATGAAGAGGTGAAAACTTCAATCTTAGCTGCATATGAACCAGTGCCTGAAGCCTACAGACAAAAGGTTTCAAAATTTAAGGAAATAATCTGCGCAAACATACATGGAGTTTGAAAGGATCAAAACGAGTAATTTTGATTGGTGAAGAAGGGCTCTGAAACTAGGACAAACGTATGCAGCTCTCAGAGAAATTATACTCTTGGAGGAGTTTATAAATTCAATTCCTGATGTAGTGCGAACTCATGTGGAAGTGCAGAGGGTTCAAACTGCGACGTTAACAGCAGAAATGGCAGATGATTATGAATTAGTTCATCAATCTAATTTTGGTTTCGGTCATCAATTTCTGCCTGTGAGGGAGCTAAACTGGGGAAGGAGAAATACTCTAGTGTTAGAGGCAAAGGATATCTGAGTGGAGATAATACGGAGAATGTGCCTCAGACTAAAAAATAAATCCAGGAGGGTGGAAGAGAAATGCAGTTTCTTCAATGTTTTGACTGTAATAAACTAGGCCATGTAAAATAGGCCAGGTAAAGCACCAGTGTTGGTGGTTGAAACAAAACACTGGGAAGGCTGATGTTGTAAAACAGGATCTGACAGTTGCGTTTTTTAATGTGGTAACGGAAAGCCCAAGTGAAGCAAAGGTGGTGCAAGAGTTTGTACAGGCTGATCAAAAGGTGATTGATCAGAAGGTGCCAGATATCTATGAAGAATTTACTTGTGTGGTTAAAGTTTACTCATGTGTATCAGGAGCAGCAGGCAAATAAGTCACAATTTTAAGATATACGGTAGCTAGTCAAACTTTAATGGTAAGAGATGAGGAGTTATGTAGTTTGGGAAGAATATTGCCAGAAACAGTGGTAATATGTCGAATTCAGGGTGAGAAGAGTAGTCTTCAATTATATAAGGTAAGGTTGGAAAGTGCAGTGAAGTGTGGTGAAGTGGTAGTAGGAGTAGTAGAGAAACTATCTTGTCCAGGAATACAGATTATCTGGATCGCAGTTGGGAATGATACCTACTGTGGTTGAGAAGGCAATGGAAAATTAGCCAACTGAAGTGTTGAAGGACGAATATCCTGTGATTTTTCCGAATTGTGTAGTAACAAAGTCGCAAAGTCACAGGTTAAGACAAGAGGATAAATCAATAAGTTTAGTGACGTTGAAGTTCAATTATCAGAAACTATTTTTGATCTGATGGTTGGAAAAGAACAGCTGGAGGATAAGGCGGATATTTTCAGTTCAGGGAAATTGGCAGTTACAACACAAAGATGAAGAAATAAAACGGATGTATCAGAAAGCATACACGGAAGAGGAATCGGAGTGTATGTCAGAATGTTATTATCGTAAAAATGATGTATTGATGAGAAAATGGAGACGTTTACATATGCGGGTGGTTATAAAGAGGGCAGAAGTTCATCAAGTGGTATTGCCGGTCGGGTATAGAAAGGAGGTGTTGCGAATAGCACATGAAGTACGAACGGGAGGACATTTGGGAGTAAGGAATACTCAAGCTCAACTCCAAAAATTTTTTTTATCGCCCTGGACTAGTTAAAGATGGAATTAAATTTTGTCGATGATGTCACACATGTCAACTGATGGGAAACCCTCAATCAGTGATAAAACTAGCGCCCTTAATACCCATTCCAGCTTTTGAGGAACCTTTTACAGGAATCTTAATTGCTTGCGTAGGATCTGTTCCGAAAAAGAAAAGTAGGATCAATATCTTTTGACTATCAGATGTGTCTACGGGGTTTTCGAGTCCATTCCATGACGCAATATTAGAACTAGAAAAATTGTGTAAGTGTGACTTTTATTCTTTACCAGATATGGACTACGGACAGAAATACAATCGGATCAAGGATCAAATTTTACCTCAAGGTTATTCAAATAACTTATGGTTAGCTTAGGTATAAAACAGTTTAATCAACTGCGTACCATCAAGAATCGCAGGGAGCGTCAGAAAGGTGGCATCAGACATTCAAGGGGATGTTGAGGGATAATTGTGAAGATGATGCACAGGATTGGGATAAAGGAATTGTATCGTTCTGTTTGCAATTAGGGATGCACCTAATGAGTCAACCAAATTCAGTCAATTTGAATTAATATTTGGTCATGAGGTAAGAGAATAACTTAAATTGAATAAGGAAGAATTGGTGAGTGAGCAATCGGAACTTACATTGTTGGATTACGTGTCAAATTTCACGGTAAGATTATATACTGCCAGACAGCATTTAAAGGTTGTACAACTTGTGATGAAACGGGTAGCGGACAAGAAAGCAAAAGTTCGTAGTTTTGCCAGTGAAGATAAAGATGTAGTATTTTTTACCAGTGGTAGGTGAACCTTTAAAAGCATTGTTTTGTGGACGATATCAGATTGAAAGGCAATTAAGTGAGGTGAATGCCAGGTAGAAGGAAACTCACCGAGTGTGCCATGTGAATATGCTTAAAAGGTACTTTGAAAGGGAAGGAGAGCAAAAGGAGGAAGTATTAATGATTCTAACACAAAGTGAACAACCGAATTCAGATGACTTTGAATTTGACATCCCTCAAATTAAATGGGAAAACTACGATGTTATTAAAAATTGGGATAAATTGTTGAGTTACCTTCCCGGGGAAAAACGAACTGACCTGAAAGATTTATTGATATCACATGGGCAAGTTTGTGGAGATAAGTACGAAAAGGACTATATATGATGCATATGTGGGGAATTCTGTTCCAATTGAACAACATCCATATAGACTTAAGCCATTAAAATTGGCACAGGTTAACAAATACATTGAAAGTATGCATATAAATGACATAATTGAAGTGGGTTGCAGCCAATGGAGCTCAGCCATACTGATGGCACCAAAACCGGACGGTACCCAACTATTGTGTGTGGACTATAGAAAGCTTAATGCAGTTACAAGAACGGACTCATAGCCTATTCCACGCTTGGATGATTACATTCAGATAGTGGCACAATCAACTTGTATTTCCAAACTGGATTTACTTAAAGGTTACTGGAAAGTACCTTTATCTGAAAGGGCAAAGGACATTTCTGCTTTTGTGACTCCAGGTGGCATCTACCAATTCAAAGTTATGCCATTTGGCATGAAACACGCACCAGCCACATTTCAACGGTTAATTAACAAAGTCGTTTCAGGATTACCTAATTGTTCGGTATACATCGATGATCTGGTAATTTGAACATTTGAATCATATCATATGGTTATTCAATCGACTTTAGGAGGCGGGTAAAGCAGTAAACCTAGACAAGAGTGAATTTCGAAAAGCCCAAGTCACTTTCCTTGGCCATACAATTGGACAAGGTCGAATGGTCCCACGGAAAGTGAAAACAAAAGTTATTAGCGAGTTTCCAATACCCCCGACACGAAGAGAAATAATGCGATTTCTTGGCAACATTCGAATTTACCAGAAATTTGTTCGGAAATATAGCAGTGAGGTTGTTTCACTGACGGACGTGCTAAGGAAGTGCAGCAAGTTTAAGCGGACAGCGGAGTGTCAACACGCCATTCATTTTATGGCAGCACGGTAGCATTGTGGATAGCACAATTGCTTCACAGCTCCAGGGTCCCAGGTTCGATTCCGGCTTGGGTCACTGTCTGTGCAGAGTCTACACATCCTTCCTGTGTGTGCATGGGTTTCCTCCGGGTGCTCCGGTTTCCTCCCACAGTCCAAAGATGTGCAGGTTAGCTGGATTGGCCATGATAAATTGGCCTTAGTGTTGGGTGAGGTTACTGGATTATGGGGATAGGGTGGAGGTGTTGACCTTGGGCAGGGTGCTCTTTGCAAGAGCCGGTGCAGACTCGATTTGCCGAATGGCCTCCTTCTGCACTGTAAATTCTATGAATTTAAAGCTAAAAGCTGTGATAGCCAAACATCCTGTGTTGGAGAATTACAAGGGTCTCTGTGATCGGATTGATCTAAAGTATCTGACCTGAAAGAAAAATGCCGAGGCGTAGAGAAATAGATGGATCGTGCAGAGACGTTATTGTCCAAAGAGACTGTCAATCAAGAGGGATTACAATTGCAAGAAGTATAACTGAAATGGACAATGTTACTTTCCTTGTTTGCGTGTTTCTTCTTGTGTGTATTTCTTAAAGGAAACTGAAAAGGTGAACATTGAAACCATTTTGCAGTTGATGGTTTATTTTTATCTTGGAGGGGAGGTGTCATGTGACAGTGCCTTGAAGAAATGGGTGTTTACCAAATGGCTGCAGTGATGTCAGTGTGTGGGTGTAGCTGGGCTCTGCTTTTACTTTCATTTTGAACTGTGAGCTGTTTTTTCCCTGTTTGTTTCGCTTTGAGCTGGGAAGCTGCAGTCAAACCAAGCAGATGTATACTGGTATCTCTCTACAAGCTAAAGAATGCTTTCAGGTCATTTGATGATTTCAAAACAACACCTGTTTCTGTAGAGAATTCAGACATACCGTCTTTGTTAAAACGTGTTTTGGCTTATGGATGTTGTTCGGAAAGTTACAAAGGCTTCCCGATAGAATATTGTAATTGGGAAAGTATCAATGTTTGTAGTTGATAAGATGTTTACTGTGTGTTTACCAAATGTAAACTTATTCATAGAATAAAGATAGTTTTGTTTTAAAAATACTTTGGATCTATGTTGAGTTACACCTGTGCTTCACATAACGAAAATCTATTAAAAGTTGTGGATCAGGCGAAGTCCATGATATACCTTGGGATTCTCAAACCCTGGCCCATAACAATCTTATATATGTTTGGTTAATATATAGGTAAAATGGGCAATACGCTGATCAACGGTTAGCAATACTGCCTCGCGGAGCCAAGAGCCAGAGTTCGATATTGGATCCGGATCACTGTCAGTGTCGAGTCTGCACATTTGTCTCGTGTCTTCATGGGTCTCACCTCCACAACACAAAAAGATGTTTAGGTTACGTGAATTAGCCAAAATAAACTGCCCCATAGTTAGAAAACAATTGCGTCCGCTCAAATACAAATAGGGGTTAATTTTGGGTTTAGTAAAGATAGTCAAATGTAACTTATGCTTGGCCTTTGTTCTCCTTGCTATCAATTAACACCTGGAAAAATATTAGCATCAGTAAACTGATTGAAAATATCTGAATTGGAGAGATACAAATCCACACTGCTCACGCAAGTATCCGCCGATGGGCCCTTTTACTAGCCGGAGATGAGTATATGCTGGAGGAGTGCTTTGGCGCGAAGAACCCCCGTAAATATGCATTGATCCATCTTCCCCTTCCCTGGGCGACCAACGGCTACATTGGGCAGCACTGTGGTATAGTGGTTAGCACAGTGATTCACACCCCGAGGGACACAGACTCGATTCGGAACTTGGGTCACTGTCTGTGTGGAGTTTCCATGTTGCCCCGTGTCTGCGTGGGTTTCGTCCGCGTGATCCGGTTTCGCCACCAGTCCAACGATGTGCAGTTTAGGTGGAATGGGCATGCGAAGTTACCCTTAGTGTCCAAAGAAAGTTTGGATGGGGTTATTGGGTTATAGGGTTAGGGTGTAGGTGTGCACTCTGTGTGAGCTGCTCTTTCCAAGAGTCGGTGCAGACTCGATGGGCTGAATTGCTTCGTTCTGCACAGTAAATTCTCTGAATCAATGATCCATCGCCGAAGCCACAGCCACCTGACATTGGATGTATTCTTTACTCATGACGGCGTCTCACAATCGTACTGAACCCCAGACAGAACAACAATTATCCTTAGTCAAGCTCATCACCCTCTACTGTGGCCAATGCCGGGCGATGCTGGATGACCTTAAAGCCTCTGCGACCAAGATCATGGAGCTCAGCATCGATGATCCTGTCGTCATTTGGCCGATGTGACTCTTACGTCCGAAACGTGAGAGCGGCCCCTCCTTCAGGATCTCGATAAAGGGCAAAATGAAGATGTTGTCCCGGAATTACGTCTTTTGGTCCATAATAGATGCCGGCATCTAGATGTTGGTACAGCGATTTGTGCAGTGCAAGGAGTGCCAAAGATTGCTGCAGGCTGTCGCCCCTTGACAGGTTGGAATGGTTGGTTGAGCCCTGGTCGCGCCTGCACGTTGACTTTGCGTGCCTTTCCAGATTTTCATGTCCATCTTCATAGGGATAGAATTCCACAGAATACAGACAACTACAATGAAAGCTAAGGTCGAAAGGCTTCGACGGACCTTCGGCATGCACAGCATTGCAGATGTTTTGGTCTCAGACATAGGCACTTGATTGCGCCGAGTTCGCCGTATCTGTGCAATGCAACGGAGTTCGGCTAGTGTGCACTGCTCCCTACCACCCAGAATAAAATGATTATTCAAACCTTTGAGAACGACATGAAAAAGCAGACCTCTGGATCCTTGGATACACGGCTTGTGAGGTTTCATTTTCGTTAATGGACCACGCTACATGCCACAACTTGTATCGCCGCCCCCCCCCCTCCCCCGAGTTGCTAATGGATCATCTGCTCGGCATGGTTGCTTGATTCTGATAACATCTGACATTGGCGAGCAGATCCTCCATGGTCAAGAGAGTAACTAGGTGACGATGGCCAGGTGCAAGGCCGGAAGCAGCTTCTGACAGGGCGACACAGTACATATACGTAACTTTGGCGATGCCATCATATGGGTACCCATCGTGGTGCTCTGTCAGACCGGATCAGCCTCCGACAAAATGCAGGCGTAAGGCCGCGAATCGAACGGACACATAGACCACATACATAGTTGGGTCCATGACCAATCAGTCCCATGCACGGAACCTCCGATTCCACGCACCCAACCTGCTCCGTTACCGCCGTCCCCACCAGCCGCGTCGGCCGCTGAACCTCAGAATGTCAGGTGGCAGACGTGGACCTGTCCATCTCGGTCATGGGTATCCAGCTGCCAACAGTGGTTGGAAACGTTAAACACATTAGCCACAATACCACCAAATATTGTCCAACCCGTTTTGGGACAACATGTTTTTCCCACCCGGCGGAAACCTCAGGTAATAATGTACCGTTTTTCTCAACTGCGACTCAGCTGTCTTTAACGGGAAACTACGTCGCTGCATCCTCTGCACACCAAAATGGACAGGAGATCGTTCGAACGAAAGTACGGGTGCATTCCAGTGCAAATTAAAAGGAGCGCGGGAGCAAAGCGGTTGCGATTGTCCATCCATGGAGGCAGGAGCCCAACATCTCATTACACGTATTGCTTTCACTATTCTGATACGTGGGAATAGCTGGTTTTATCTGCTCCAGTATTTGTTTTAGGGCCCTTGGAGGTGTCCCATTGTCTCACAAATAAAATTCCCATTCAAAAACGTGCCCACTTCCAACTGCTCCGTATATCGTTTCCCTTTCTTTGAGTTTTGCTATTTTTGCCCTGATAATGCCTATTTGCTCAGGATAGCTGATTTTAATGCACATGTACATGAGATAACAAGAACAAAGAAAATGACAGCACAGGGACAGGTACTTCGGCCCTCCCAGACTGCGCCGATCCAGATCATTTATCTAAACCTGTCTTCTATTTCCCAAGGATCTAACTCCCTCTGCTCCCCACCTTTGCATGTATCCGTCTAGATGCGTCTTAAAACATGCTATCGTGCCCGCCTCTACCACCTCCGCTGGCAAGGCGTTCTAGGCACCCACCACCCTCTGCGTATAAACGCACATCTCCCTTAAAATGTCCCCCTCTCACCCTGAAATCGTGACCCCTTGTAATTGACACTCCCACTCTTGGAAAAAACTTGTTGCTATTCACCCTGTCCATACCTCTCATAATTTTGCAGACCTCAATCAGGCACCCCTCAACATCCGTCTTTCCAACGAAAAAAATCCTAATCTACTCAACCATTCTTCATAGCTAGCACCCTCCATACCAGGCAACATCCTGGAAAAGGATTGTCATCCTTTAGAAAGTTACGAAAAAAATACATTTTATTAAGGTATTTACAATTTTATAACAATAAACGGTACAAATAAAAACACCTCTCCGTCTCTCACGAATCCCGCCTACCATTCACACAAAGTTGCCGAACGAACCGATGATTATCACAAATTGCAGCCCACATGAATGCGCCCTCCACTCCCATATTCTTTCTCCACTGCCCCCAGATTCTCAGGGCCGCCATGACCACTGGGCTTGTGGAGTCCCTGGTCGGCGAAAATGGCAGAAAGGCCGTTACCAAAGCTCCCAAATGTGTGCCTTTACACGATGCCACCTCTACACGCTCCCACACCGACCCCCCCCCCCCCCCAACGCCCACCCACCATTACCCAATTCCTGATCATGGCTATATTTGCCACCCAGTAGCAGTTACTAAATTTCGGCAATGCCAGCACACCTACCCCTCAACTCCGCTCCAGCAGCCCTTTGTTTACTCACAGGGTTTTACCCATCCACAGAAAGCGCGAGATCACCCGATTCACCCGTTTAAAAGAGGCCATTGGTATTAAAATCGGAATGTAGTTGAAAGAAAACAAAAATCATGGGATGACCGTCCTTTTCACGCCTGTACCCTCCCCTCCAATTACAGGGGGAGGATAGCCCAGCTCCGGAAGTCCTCCTTCACTTCTTTAACTAGCCGGGTGGGTCAAATCTAACTTCAGAAGTTGCTCCCATCCCCGTGTCACCAGAATTCTGAAATAACCAAAACTCCCTCCCAGAACGGCAGCTCCACCAATCTCTTAACCCGGCATCGTCTGCATTGCAAACAGCTCACTTTACCCATATTCAATTTGTACCCCGAAAACTCAAAGGAGATCGACATAATCTCCCCCATCGCCCCTACTGGCAGGGAAATGTATAGGAGCAGGTCGCCTGCGTATAGCGAGACCCTATGTTCCAACCCCCTCCCCCCGCCCCCCGCGGACTATTCCCTCCCATTACTTCCATGCTCTTAGCGCCATCGCCAGTGGCTCTCTGGCCAAAGCAGATAACACTGGGGAGAGCGTGCATCTTTGCCTTGTCCCCTGGTGCAGTTTAAAGTAGTCCAAAGTCATCCAATTCTTCCATATCATCTCCACCGGTACCTGGTACAGCAACCGAACCCAGTCAATAAAGCTCTGCCCATTACCGAACAGTTCCAACCCCTCCCACAAATACTTCCACTTCACCGGATCGAAGGCCTTTACCGCATCCATAGCGACCACAACCTCCGCACCATCCAGAGGGCATTGTAAACACATTTAAGAGGTTCTAACATTGGCCGTTAGCTGCCTACCTTTAACAAACCCCGTCTGGTCTCCCCTGTCAATTCCGGGACCAAATATTCCATACTTCAGGCCAAGATTTTTGCCAGCGGTTTTGCACCAACATTCAGAGGTGAGATTAGTCTGAGTGACCGGCATATTTGCGGGTTCTTCTCCCGCTTCAGGACAAATGGTATTGAAGCCTCCAGCACTGTTAGGGGATGGACACTCCTTTCCCTAGTCTCGTTATATGCCCTCACCAGCAGCGGGCCCAGTTTCCCAGAAAACTCCTATAAATTTCCACAACGTATCCATCTGAGCCCGCGACCTTGCCCGACAGCAAGCCCTCTATACTCTCTACTACTTCTGCAATCCCGATCGTGGCTCCTAGCACATCCACCAATCCTTCCGCCACCTTCGGAATCTCCAAACCGTCCAAAAATTGCCTTATCTACTCCACCCCAGCTAGGGGTTCTGACTCATAAAACTGACTGTAAAACTCCTTAAACACCGTTCACCACTTCTGGGTCCAAGACCGTATTCCCTCCTCCGTCCTTCGCTTTTCCTAAGCTGGTGTGCAAGAATCCTGCTGGCCTACTCCCCATACTGACATATCGCCCCCCTTGCCTTCCTCAACTGTTCCACCGCCTTCCCTGCAGGTAACAGACGAAACTCCATGTATCGCTTCTGTCAGTCCTTCAATCACCCTACTTCCAGGGCTTCCATATATCTCCTGTTCACCTCGGCTATTTCGCTAACCTGCCTATCTAACTCAGCTCGCTCTGCCTTCTCCTTATGGAGCCGTATCGAAATTAGCTCCCTCCTAACAACTGGCTTCAGCGCTTGCCACATCGCTACTGCCCAGACTTCAGCCGTATCGTTTATTTCCATGTAGTTGTGGATGGCTTCCTTCACACACCCTTACACACCCTCATCCGCTAACAGTCCCACATTCAATCTCCATTGCGGGCGCTGATCGCTCTCCTTGCTCACCCTTAGATCCACCCAGTGTGGGGCATGTTCCGACATCTCAATCGCCGAATATACTGTGTCCACCACCTCCGCCAGTAGAGCCCGATTCCGAATGAAAACATCGAGTCCGGAGTACACTTGTGCACGTGGGAAAAGAAAGTATGCTCCTTCGCTCTTGACCGTCCGAACGTCCACGGGTCTACCACCCCCCCCCCCCCCCCACCCACACACACACATACACCTGTTCCATAATATGCTTTAGTTCCTTCGCCGCGGCTGGCACTCTCCCTGTCCTCCGACTCGACCGATCCAACCTCGGATCAATGACTGTATTGATGTCCCCTGCCCCCATGATCAGCGAACGCAAGTCCAGGTCCGGAATCTGCCCTAACACATACGTCATAAACTCTGCGTAATCCCAATTTTGTGCGTAAATGTTTTCTAACACCACTGGCATCCCCTCCAACTTCCCGCTCACCGTTACATACCTACCCCCCAGTCCCTGTATATTCTCTGTCTCAACTAACACCCGTTTATTTACCAGGATCACAAGCCCCATAGTCTTAGAGTCTAACCCCAAATTAAATACTTGCCCGCCGCTCCCGTTCTTCAGTCTAGTCTAATGCGCAACCCTCAGGGATGTGCCTTGTAACATTACCACGTCCGCTTTCAACCTCTTCAAATGTGCGAACACGCGAGTCCTCTTGACCAGCCCATTCAGCCGTCTGTCATTCCATGTGATCAGCATCGCAGTGGACACCCCCCCCCCCCCCCAACCGCTCAATCATCACACTTCTTAGGCCAGCCTGCAGCCCGCGTCCCGCACCTCCTCACGCCCGCACTCGGGCGCCCACTGTCCACGACCTTTATCTTGTCTCGCAACAACATCCCCCCTGTCGGCAGAGCAACTCCCCTTCCCAGCCCCACCCCATTAACAAAACAACAATCACAACACCCCGAAGCAAACTTATCACCTACCCGCCCCCCACTGATCTTCCGTGAGCTAGCCCTCCCAGTTCGCCTGGTAACCCACGCCCATGGCGCCGAACATCCTACTCCCTCTTTCCCCACCTACCCCTCCCCCGAGCATACATATTCAAAACATCAAAATCCCCACAAACACAAAGAAGAAAACTCAACCCACCACCATCATCCCCGCACCCCTCCGCCCCCCCCCCCCCCCCCAGAAGAACAAGTTAACTCACATACAAAATTGAGCAATGGCACCGAAATTGATACAAAACGCGTTCCATGTGGAGCCCAAAACGAAAATAACCGAGCAACGGTCCAAACATTAATACAAAAAACACTCCATGAACGACCCAAAACGAAAATAAATTGAACAGCACAAGCACGGCATTTTTTCCCCCGAAATTATATGTCCTCACTTACATGCCAGTCTTTTGTCCTGAACAAAGTCCATCGCCCCGTCCGGCAATCCAAAGTGATGTACTTGATGCTCGTAGGTGACCCACAAACGAGCTGGATACAACATACCAAACTTCAGCCCCTTCTTGAAGAGGGCCGATTTTACCCTATTAAAGCTTGCTCTTCTTTTGGCCAGTTCCCGGCCCAAGTTCTGCTAGCTCCACAGCTTGCTGCTATCCCATTTGCAGTTCCGTGTCTGCTTGACCCACGGAAAAATCTGTTCCTTCGGCAGGAACCGGTGCATTCACACAATCATCACACTCGGCGGCTCATACAGGCACGGCTTCTTCGCAGGCTCTGTGCGTCCTGTCCACTACCTAGTGTCGAGGAAAATCCCCATCGCCCAGAATCATTTCAAACATTTGCCCGGTCCCTCGCTGACTTCCGGTACGCCAACGATCCTCAGATTCTGCTGCGGGACCTGTTCTCCAGATCTTCCACCATGTCCTGCAGCATTTTCTGATTGTCCCCCATCAGCCCGTTCTCCGTCTCCATCGCAGTTAAACCTTCTGGACCGCCAGTCTCTGGGCTTCTGGTCGTTGTTCCGCCCGATCAATCCCTGAGTTAATCGGGTCGAAACATTCCAGCCTTTGCTTGACGATACTCGCCTCTATAAATTTCACGAGCTGCTCCGTTGACCACTCGGCCGCCAATCCCAGCTCCTGTATCTCCGGCATGTTCCCCTGTACTGTAGGTTTCACAACCTTCTTTTTTGCCCGGTAATTTCTTCTTTTCAGAGCATTTCTGGTGAACATCTCCATAAACTGTTGGGGGATTCCTCCTCTCTGCTTCACTAGCCTCAAGTTTTACCGATCAAATCGCACAGAAGCCGGGGGAAAAGGCCGCAAAAGTCTACCACGAGCGGGAGCTACTTAATAAGTCACCTCCTACTCCCTGGCCGTCATCGGAAGTCGTGGTTCAGAAGGATGAATAGGCATTGTCAATGGAAATTGTTCGGCTTAGTTTATCTTGAACTATAATCCAGTGTTCATTCGTTAAACGGAACATATGCTTGTGAACGGTCCCGTTCGTCAATTTTAAAGATTGAATTTCGAACTACATACATTGCAGTGAAATTAGGTTGTATAAATTACGGCAGCACGGTGGCGCAGTGGATAGCGCTGCTGACTCAGGGTGCCGAGGTGCCAGAATAGATTCTGCCTCTGGGTCACTGTCCATGTGGAGTTTGCATATTCTCCCCGTGTTTGCGTGGGTTTGGCCCCCTCAACACAAAGAGTGAGAATTTGGTAATTTGGCGCAGTGAGGTAACCAGGAAAGGTGAGTGGCCAATCTAATTGTGCTGTTTTTCAGTTATAAGTGCAGTGTAGATTAGTGTCTGATTGGCTGAAGCTGCCCCACTCTAATTGCTGAGGGGCAGTTATCTGGCAGTCACCTGAGGCCTGTTAAGGGGCACAAAGGTACACACTGTATTCTTCTCTTTGAAGTTTTAGTGTGAGTCACCCTAAAGTCTGTATAAAAGACAGACAGAAAGTGCACTTAGTAAGCATTGCGCTGATCAAGGAGACACAGCCTGAGTGAGTGAGACACAGACAGAGTGAGGATTTGGTAATTTGGTGCAGTGAGGTAATTCGATGAAGAGTGGGAGAAGTTGCTTTTTCCCGACTGTTTTTTTCTCTCTCTTTCTTCGGGCCTAATTTCGGGAGCCGTTCGCTGGAGGAGGAGCAGTCTCTGTGAGTATAAAAACCTAACGGCAACTTCCTGTGTTCCAGTTTCTCCCCCAAAAGTGACGTCAGAGGGAAGCTCTGATCTGATTGGTTGATAGCAAATCTGCCCCACTTTTTTTTAAAAAACACAGCAAATCTCGTAAACTTAAATTAAAATAAGTCATTAATTAGTGATGGCGGGTCAGGTGATGTGCTTGAGCTGCTTGATGTGGGAGCTGGCAGACCCCATTGCGAGCTGCAGCGACCGCATCTGCAGTAAGTGTTGGCTGCTCGAAGAGCTCCGGCTCAGAGTTGATGAGCTGGAGTCTGAGGTTCAAACACTGAGGCACATCCTGGAGGGGGAGACTTACCTGGACACTGTGTTTCAGGAGGCAGTCACACCAGTCAGAGTAAGTAGTTTAAATCCTGCCAGTGGCCAGGGACAGCAGCGAAAACAGCGCGGGAGCAGAGAGAGCCGCGACAGCGAAAACAGCGCCGGAGGAGAGAGCCGGGAGATTTAAAAAGCGCGGGAGGAGAGACCCGGGACAGCGAAAACAGCGCTGGAGCAGACAGAGCCGGGACAGCGAAAACAGCGCCGGAGGAGAGAGCCGGGAGATTTAAAAGGCGCAGGAGGAGAGAGCCGGGCCAGCGAAAACAGCGCGGGAGCAGAGAGAGCCGGGACAGCGAAAACAGCTCCGGAGGAGAGAGCCGGGAGATTTAAAAAGCGCGGGAGGAGAGAGCCGGGACAGGGAAAACAGCGCGGGAGCAGAGAGAGCCGGGGCAGCGAAAACAGCGACGGAGGAGAGAGCCGGGAGATTGAAAAAGCGCGGGAGGAGAGAGCCGGGACAGCGAAAACAGCGCGGGAGCAGAGAGAGCCGGGGCAGCGAAAACAGCGACGGAGGAGGGAGCCGGGAGATTTAAATAGCGCGGGAGGAGAGAGCCGGGACAGCGAAAAAAGCGCGGGAGCAGAGAGAGCCGGGACAGCGAAAACAGCGCCGGAGGAGAGAGCCGGAAGATTTAAAAAGCGCACGAAAGGTGTGGCAGGAGTGCCTTTAGTCACGGAGTGCTGATTGGAACAGAGTGCATCTGAGTTTGGGTGAGTGACTGAGTTCGGGCGAGTGGCTGTGTTTTTGTTGGTGTTCGGGTTTATCCTTGAGGTTCTATAAAGAAAATTTGAAAAAATATATTTAAATTCATTAACTAGTTGAATAAGGCTGGACAGGTGATGTGCTGTTGCTGTATGATGATGAAATTGGTGGATCCCATTGAGACCGTCAGTGACCACATCTGCAGCAAGTGTTGGCTGCTCGAGGAACTTCGGCTCAGAATTGATGAGCTGGAGACCGAGCTGCACACACTGCAGCACATCAGGGAGGGGGAACATTACCTGGACGCTTTGTTTCAGGAGGCAGTCACACCCGGTAGAATAAGTTCTGTTAATTCGGACAGTGGTCAGGGACAGAGTGGTGTGACTGCAAGGGAGGCAGGTAGGGGGACCTGAGTTTAGGAGTTGAGGAGCATCAGCCCTTGACCTTGTCCAACAGGCAGCACGGTAGCACAAGTGATTAGCACTGTGGCTTCACAGCGCCAGGGTCCCAGGTTAAATTCCCCGCTGGGTCACTGTCTGTGCGGAGTTTGCACGTTCTCCCCGTGTCCGCGTGGGTTTCCTCCGGGTGCTCCGGTTTCCTCCCACAGTCCAAAGACGTGCAGGTTAGGTGGATTGGCCATGCTAAATTACCCGTAGTGTCCATAAGGGTTGGGAGGGGTTATTGGGTGGAAGTGAGGGATTAATGTGGGTCGGTGCAGACTCGATGGGCCGAATGGCCTCCTTCTGCACTGTATGTTCTATGTAATCTATGTATGAGGTACTTGCTCCCTGTGTGGATGAGGAAGACGGCTGTAGGGAGGATGCGTTGACTGACCACTGCACCGTGGTACAGGAAGCCATTCAAGAGGCGGGGGAGCAAAATGACAAGTGGTAGTTGTAGGGGATTCTATAATTAGGCGGATTGATGGCATCCTTTGTAAGCCAGACCGAGAGTCCCGCATGGTATGTTGCCTGCCCGGTGCCAGGGTGAGGGACATCTCTGATCGGCTTGAAAGGATTTTGGAGAGGGAGGAGGAGGATCCAGTTGTTGTGGTCCACGTTGGGACTAACAAGTTAGGTAAGACTAGGAAAGAGGACCTGTTTGGGGATTATCAAACACTAGGGCCTAAATTAAAGAGCAGGTCCTCCAGGGTTATAATGTCTGGATTACTACCCGAGCCACGTGCCAATTGGAATAGGATTGAGAAAATTAGAGATGTTAACATGTGGCTAAAGGAGTGGTGCGGGAAAGAGGGATTCCATTTCCTGGGGCATTATTATCAGTACTGGGGCAGGAGGGACCTGTACCGTTGGGACGGTCTTCACCTGAACCATTCTGGGACCAGTGTTCTAGCGAATAGAATAAATAGGTTGGTCACAAGGACATTAAACTAGCAAGTTGGGGGGGGTGGGGGTGGGGGGGGGGAATGTAAAGCTATGGACAGTATAATGGTTAATGGAGATCAAGGCAGCAGATTACGTGACAGGTTATTATGTAGAGAAGTGGGTTCAAAGACAAGAAAAATTAGGAGAAAGGGTAAGAGGAAAAATAAATTGCGAAAAGTTACTGATCACGGTGTTAGGATTCATAATAAAGACATAAAAAACAGCATAATTGTACTTTACCTGAATGCTCGTAGTATACGAAATAATGTAAATGAGTTGATGGCGCAAATCATCGTGAATGACTATGACTTAGTGGCCATTACTGAAACATGGTTAAAGGATGGTCACGACTGGGAGCTAAATATCCAAATGCATCAGACTATACGAAAGGATAGAATGGACGGTAAGGGCGGTAGTGTAGTTTTGTTGTTTAAGGATGGCATCCGGGCAATAGTAAGGGATGATATTGGTGCTATGGAGGACAAGGTTGAATCAATTTGGGTGGAAATCAGGAATAATAAGGCGAAAAGGTCACTGATAGGAGTAGTCTATAGGCCACCAAATAGTAACAGGATGGTCGGGCAGGCAATAAGCAAAAAAATAACGGATGCATGTAGAAATAGTACAGCGGTTATCATGGGAGATTTTAATCTGTATATCGATTGGTTTAACCAGGTTGGTAAAGGCAGCCTTGAGGAGGAGTTTATAGAATGTGCCCGGGATAATTTCCTGGAACAGTATGTAATGGAACCTACAAGGGAGCAAGCGGTCCTAGATCTGGTCCTGTGTAATGAGGCAGGATTGATTAATGATCTCATAGTTCGGGATCCTCTTGGAAGGAGGGACCACAATATGGAGGAATTTAAAATACAGTTGGAGGATGACAAGGTAAAATCAAACACGAGTGTTTTGTGCTTAAACAAAGGCGATTACAATGGGATGAGAGAAGAACTAGCTAAGATAGACTGGGAGCAAAGACTTCATGGTGAAGCAGTTGAGGAACAGTGGAGAACCTTCCGAGCGACCTTTCACAGTGTTCAGAAAAGGTTCATACCGACAAAAACGAAAGATGGTAGAAAGGGGAAAATCGACCGTGGATATCTAAGGAGGTGAGGGAGAGTATCAAATTGAAGGAAAAAACATACAAAGTGGCAAAAATTAGTGGGAGACTAGATGACTGGGAAGTCTTTAGGGGACAACAGAAAGCTACTAAAAAAGCTATAAAGAATAGTAAGGTAGACTATGAAAGTAAACTAGCTCAGGATATTAAAGCAGATAGTAAAAGCTTCTACAAATATATAAGGCAAAAGAGTGCCTGAGGTAAATATTGGTCCTTTGGCAGATGAGAAGGGAGATTTAATAAAAGGAGACGGGGAAATGGCTGAGGAGCTGAACAGGGTTTTTTGGGTCAGTCTTCACAGTGGAGGACACAAATAACATGACCGTGACTGATGGAAATAAGGATATGATAGGTGAGGACCTTGAGATTATTGTAATCACTAAGGAGGCAGTATTGGGCAAGCTAATGGGGCTAAAGGTAGACAAGTCTCCTGGCCCTGATGGGATACATCCCAGAATGTTAAAGGAGATGGCTAGGGAAATTGTAAACGCACTAGTGATAATTTATCAAAATTCACTAGACTCTGGGGTAGTCCCAGAGGATTGGAAAGTAGCAAAGTGGACACCACTGTTTAAAAAAGGAGGTCGGCAGAAAGCGGGTAATTATAGGCTGGTAAGCTTAACTTCGGTTGTAGGGAAAATGCTGGAATCTATCATTAAGGAGGAAGTAGCGGGGCACCTGGGGGGGGGGGGGGGGCGCGGAATTGTCCCATTGGGCAGACGCAGCATGTGTTCACAAAGGGTAGGTCGTGTTTGACTAATTTGGTAGAATTTTTTGAGAACGTTACCAGTGCAGTAGATAACGGGGAGTCAATGGATGTGGTATATCTGGATTTTCAGAAAGCTTTTGACAAGGTGCCACACAAAAGATTGCTGCATAAACTAAAGATGCATGGCATTGAGGGTAAAGTGGTAGCATGGGTAGAAGATTGGTTAACTAACAGAAAGCAGAAGAGTGGGCATAAATGGGTGTTTCTCTGGTTGGCAACCTGTAACTAGTGGGGTCCCTCAAGGATCAGTGTTGGGCCCGCAGTTGTTCATAAATTACATCGACGATTTGGAGTTGGGGACCAAGTGCAATGTGGCAAAGTTTGCAGACGACTTTAAGATGAGTGGTAAAGCAAAAAGTGCAGAGGATACCGGAAGACTGCAGAAGGATTTGGGTAGGTTAGGTGAATGGGCTAGGGACTGGCAGATGGAATTCAATGTTGCCAAGTGTGAGGCTATCCATTTTGGGAGGAATAACAGCAGAATGGATAATTATTTAAACGGTAAGATGTTAAAACATGCTGCTGTGCAGAGGGACCTGGGTGTGCTGGTGCACGAGTCGCAAAACGTTGGCGTGCAGGTGCAACAGGTGATTGAGAAGGCGAATCGAGTTTTGTCTTTCATTGCTAGAGGGATGCAGTTCAAGACTAGTGAGGTTATGCTGCAATTGTACAGGGTGTTGGTGAGGCCGTATCTGGAGTATTGTGTTCAGTTTTGGTCTCCTTACCTGAGAAAGGACATATTGGCACTCGAGGGAATGCACGGGAGATTCACTTGGTTGATCCCAGAGTTGAGGGGATTAGATTATGACGAGAGGTTGAGTAGACTGGGACTGTACTCATTGGATTTTAGAAGGATGCGGGGGTATCTTATTGAAACATATAGAATTATGAAGGGAATAGATAGGATAGATGCGGGCAGGTTGTTTCCACTGGTCGGGGAAAGCAGAACGAGGGGACATAGCCTCAAAATAAGGGGAAGTACAAAGAACAAAGAAATGTACAGCACAGGAACAGGCCCTTCGGCCCTCCAATCCCGTGCCGACCATGCTGCCCGACTATACTACAATCTTCTACACTTCCTGCGTCCGTATCCCTCTATTCCCGTCCTATTCATGTATTTGTCAAGATGCCCCTTCAATGTCACTATCGTCCCTGCTTCCACCACCTCCTCCGGTAGCGAGTTCCAGGCACCCACTATCCTCTGCGTAAAAAACTTGCCTCGTACATCTACTCTAAACCTTGCCCCTCTCACCTTAAACCTATGACCCCTAGTAATTGACCCCTCTACCCTTGGGAAAAGCCTCTGACTATCCACTCTGTCTATGCCCCTCATAATTTTGTAGACCACTATCAGGACTCCCCTCAACCTCCTTCGTTCCAGTGAGAACAAACCAAGTTTATTCAACCGCTCCTCATAGCTGATGCCCTCCATACCAGGCAGCATTCTGGTGAATCTCTTCTGCACCCTCTCGAAAGCCTCCACGCTCTTCTGGTAGTGTGGCGACCAGAATTGAACACTATACTCCAAGTGTGGCCTAACTAAGGTTCTATACAGCTGCAACATGACTTGCCAATTCTTATACTCAATGCCCCGGCCAATGAAGGCAAGCATGCCGTATGCCTTCTTGACTACCTTCTCCACCTGTGTTGCCCCTTTCAATGACCTGTGGACCTGCACTCCTAGATCTCTTTGACTTTCAATACTCTTGAGGGTTCTACCATTCACTGTATATTCCCTACCTGCATTAGACCTTCCAAAATGCATTACCTCACATTTGTCCGGATTAAACTCCATCTGCCAGCTTTCCGCCCAAGTCTCCAAACAGTCTAAACCCTGCTGCATCCTCTGACAGTCCTCATCGCTATCCGCAATTCCACCAACCTTTGTGTCGTCTGCAAACTTACAAATCAGACCAGTTACATTTTCCTCCAAATCATTTATATATACTCCAGAGAGCAAAGGTCCCAGCACTGATCCCTGTGGAACACCACTTGTCACAGCCCTCCAATTAGAAAAGCATCCTTCCATTGCTACTCTCTGCCTTCTCTGACCTAGCCAGTTCTGTATCCACCTTGCCAGTGTGGATACACGTACACAATACACACCCTGATCCCGTGTAACTTCACCTTTTGTACTAGTCCACCATGAGGGACCTTGTCAAAGGCCTTACTGAAGTCCATATAGACAACATCCACTGCCCTACCTGCATCAATCATCTTAGTGACCTCCTCAAAAAACTCTATCAAGTTAGTGAGACACGACCTCCCCTTCACAAACCCATGCTGCCTCTCACTGATACGTCCATTTGCTTCCAAATGGGAGTAGATCCTGTCTCGAAGAATTCTCTCCAGTAATTTTCCTACCACTGAAGTGAGGCTCAGCGGCCTGTAGTTCCCTGGATTATCCTTGCTACCCTTCTTAAACAGAGGAACAACATTGACTATTCTCCAGTCCTCCTGGACATCCCCTGAAGACAGTGAGGATCCAAAGATTTCTGTCAAGGCCTCAGCAATTTCCTCTCCAGCCTCCTTCCGTATTCTGGGGTAGATCCCATTAAGCCCTGGGGACTTATATACCTTAATATGTTTTAAGACACCCAACACCTCCTCTTTTTGGATCACAATGTGACCCAGGCTATCTACACACCCTTCTCCAGACTCAACATCTACCAATTTCTTCTCTTTGGTGAATACTGATGCAAAGTATTCATTTAGTACCTCGCCCATTTCCTCTGGCTCCACACATAGATTCCCTTGCCTATCCTTCAGTGGGCCAACCCTTTCCCTGGCTACCCTCTTGCTTTTTATGTACGTGTAAAAAGCCTTGGGATTTTACTTTACCCTATTTGATAATGACTTTTCGTGACCCCTTCTAGCCCTCCTGACTCCTTGCTTAAGTTCCTTCCTACTTTCCTTATATTCCACGCAGGCTTCGTCTGTTCCCAGCCTTTTAGCCCTGACAAATGCCTCCTTTTTGTTTTTGACGAGGCCTACAACACCTCTCGTTATCCAAGGTTCCCGAAAATTGCCGTATTTATGCTTCTTCCTCAGAGGAACATGCTGGTCCTGAATTCCTTTCAACTGACACTTGAAAGCCTCCCACATGTCAGATGTTGATTTGCCCTCAAACATCCGCCCCCAATCTATGTTCTTCAGTTCCCGCCTAATATTGTTATTATTAGCTTTCTCCCAATTTAGCACATTCACTCTCGGACCACTCTTATCCTTGTCCACCAGTACTTTAAAACTTACTGAATTGTGGTCAATGTTACCGAAATGCTCCCCTACTGAAACATCTACCACCTGGCCGGGCTCATTCCCCAATACCAGGTCCAGTACCGCCCCTTCCCTAGTTGGACTGTCTACATATTGTTTTAAGAAGCCCTCCTGGATGCTCCTTACAAATTCCGCCCCGTCTAAGCCCCTGGCACTAAGTGAGTCCCAATCAATATTGTGGAAGTTGAAGTCTCCCATCACCACAACCCTGTTGTTTTTACTCTTTTCCAAAATCTGTCTACCTATCTGCTCCTCTATCTCCCGTTGGCTGTTGGGAGGCCTGTAGTAAACCCCCAACATTGTGACTGCACCCTTCTTATTCCTGATCTCTACCCATATAGCCTCACTGCCCTCTGAGGTGTCCTCCCGCAGTACAGCTGTGATATTCTCCCGAACCAGTAGCGCAACTCCGCCTCCTTTTTTACATTCCCCTCTATCCCGCCTGAAACATCTAAATCCTGGAACGTTTAGCTGCCAATCCTGCCCTTCCCTCAACCAGGTCTCTGTAATGGCAACAACATCATAGTTCCAAGTACTAATCCAAGCTCTAAGCTCATCTGCCTTACCTGTAATACTTCTTGCATAAAACATATGCACTTCAGGCCACCAGACCCGCTGTGTTCAGCAACTTCTCCCTGTCTGCTCTGCCTCAGAGCCACACTGTCCCTATTCCCTAGTTCTCCCTCAATGCTCTCACCTTCTGACCTATTGCTCCCATGCCCAACTCCCTGCCATACTAGTTTAAACCCTCCCGTGTGACACTAGCAAACCCCGCGGCCAAGTTTAGGACGGAGTGTAGGAGGAACTTCTTCACCCAAAGGGTTGTGAGTCTCTGGAATTCCTTGCCCAGCGAATCAGTTGACGCACCTTCTTTAAACGTTTTTAAGAAAAAGATAGATGCCTTTCTAAAGAATAAAGGGATTCGGGGATATGGTGTACGGGCCGGAGAGTGGAGCTGAGTCCACAAAGATCAGCCATGATCTCATTAAATGGCGGAGCAGACTCGAGGGGCCAGATGGCCTACTCCTGTTCCTAGTTCTTATGTCCTTATGTGACTGCAAGTCAGGCAGGTAAAGGGAACCAGCAGTCAGGAACTCAGGAGCCTCAGCCCTTGACACTGTCCAACAGGTATGAGGCATTGCTCCGTGTGTGGATGGCTAACAGGGCTGCAGGAAGGATGAGTCAGCTGACCAAGGGACCATGGTTCAGCAGGCCATTCACGGGGAGGGAGTAAATAGGCAAATTGTAGTTGTTGGGGATTCTATTATCAGGGGGATAGATAGTATCCTTTGTGAGCAGGTTAAAGAGTCCCGCATGGTATGTTGCCTGCCTGGTGCTAGGGTGCGGGAACTCTCTGACCGGCTTGAAAGGATACTGGAGAGGGAGGGGGAGGATCCAGTTGTTGTGGTCCATGTCGGTACCAAAAACATAGGCAAGTCTAGAAAAGAGGACCTGTTTAGAGATTATAAAGAGCTAGGATTCAAATTAAAAAACAGGTCCTCAAGGGTCATAATCTTCGGAATACTGCCCGAGCCACGTGCAAATTGACACATGGAGGCAAGAATAAGGGAAGTTAACACGTGGCTGAAAGAGTGGTGTGGGAAAGTGGTGTTCCTTTTCATGGAACACTGGCATTAGTTTTAGGACAGTGTGGACCTATACCGTTGGGATGGTCTCCACCTGAACCGAGCTGGGACCAGTGTTCTGGCGAAAAGAGTAAATAGGGTGGCCAATAGGACTTTAAACTAGAGATTGGGGGGGGGAGAGTCAGGGAATCAAGAGGTGAAGTAATCAGTGGGAAGCGTAGCTGCTTAGGAATACAAAAAAGCACGAAAACACAGAACTCAGGAGAGGTTACGATAGTCCCCATCCCACAAAATAGGACACAGTGTATGTAAAGGCTCAGTAAACCAAGGTCCACCACACGAAGAAAACAAAAAGGGACGGTCAATAGAGAATTAACGGTGCTTTCTTTAAATGTGCGTAATGTACGGAACAAGGTAGATGAGCTTGTGGTCCAGATTGTGACTGGCAGGTATGATGTGGTAGGCATCACAGAGACGTGGTTGCAGGGGGTTAAGGACTGGCATTTAAACGTCCAGGGATTCACAACCTATCAAATAGATTGAGAGGTGGGCAGAGGGGGCGGGCTTGCCTTGTTAATTAGTTATGACATTAAATCAGTAGCACTAAACAACATAGGGTCAGATGATGTGGAGTCTGTGTGAGTAGAGTTGAGCAACCACAAAGGCAAAAAAAAAACATAATGGGAGTTATGTACATGCCTCCTAACAGTGGTCAGGACCAGGGGCACAAAATACACCACGAAATAGAAAGTGCATGCCAGAAAGGCAAGGTCACAGTGATCATGGGGACTTCAATATGCAGATGGACTGGGTAAATAATGCTGCCAGTGGACCCAAGGAAAGGGAATTCATTGAATGTTTACAGGAGGGCTTTTTGGAACAGCTTGTGATGGAGCCCACGAGCGGACAGGCCATTCTGGACTTAGTGTTATGTAATGGGCCAGACTTGATTAAAGATTTTAAAGTAAGGGAACACTTAGGAGGCAGTGATCATAATATGGTAGAATTCAATCTCCAATTTGAAAGAAAGAAGGTAGATTCAGGTTTAAAGGTGTTACAGTTAAATAAAGGTAACTACAGGGGCATGAGGGAGGAACTGACGAAAATGGACTGGGCGCAGAGCCTAGTGGGAAAGAAAGTAGAACAGCAATGGCAGGAGTTTCTGGGAGTAATTGAGGACACAGTACAGAGGTTCATCCGAAAGAAAAGAAAGGTTATCAGAGCGGGGATTAGGCAGCCATGGCTGACAAAGGAAGTTAGGGAATGCATCAAAGCAAAAGAGAAAGCCTATAATGTGGCAAAGAGTAGTGGGAAGTTAGAAGTTTGGAAAGGCTACAAAAACAAACAGAGGATAACAAAGAGAGAAATAAGGAAAGAGAGGATCAATTATGAAGGTAGGCTAGCCAGTAACATTAGGAATGATAGTAAAAGTTTATTAAAATACATTAAAAGCAAACGGGAGGCAAAAGTAGACATTGAGCCGCTCCAAAATGACGCTGGTAATCTAGTGATGGGAGACAAGGAAATAGCTGAGGAACTAAATAAGTACTTTGCGTCAGTGTTCACAGTACAAGACATGAGTAAGATCCCAACAATTCAGGAGAGTCAGGGGGCAGAGTTGCATATGGTAGCCATCTCAAAGCAGAAAGTGCTAGAGAATCTAAGAGGTCTATAAATTGATAAATATCCGGGCCCAGATGGACTACATCCTAGAGTTCTAAAGGAGATAGCTGAATAAATAATGGAGGCGTTAGTTATGGTTTTTCAAAAGTCACTGGAGTCAGGGAAAGTCCCAGAGGATTGGAAAATCGCTGTTGTAACCCCCCTGTTCAAGAAGGGAATAAGGAAAAAGATGGAGACTTATAGCCCAATTAGCCTAACCTCGGTTGTTGTTTAGACTCTAGAATCCATTGTTAAGGATGAGATTTGTAAATTCTTGGAAGTGCAGGTTCGGATTAGGACAAGTCAGCATGGATTTGGTAAGTGGAGGTCGTGCCTGACAAACCTGTTCGAGTTCTTTGAAAAGATAACAAATAGGTTAGACCAAGGAGAGCCAATGGATGTTATCTATCTTGACTTCCAAAAGGCCTTTGAGAAGTTGCCTCACGGGAGACTGCTGAGTAAAATTAGGGCCCATGGGATTCGAGGCAAGGTACTGACATGGATTGACGATTTCCTGTCAGGCAGAAGGCAGAGAGTTGGGATAAAAGGTTCTTTTTCGGAATGGCAACCGGTGACGAATGCAGTCCCGCAGGGTTCAGTGTTGGGGCCACATCTGTTCTCTTTATGCATTAACGATCTAGACGACGGGACTGGGAGCATTCTGGCTAAATTTGCCGATGATACAGAGATAGGTGGAGGGGCAGGTAGTATGGAGGAGGTGGGGAGGCTGCAGAAAGATTTAGACAGTTTAGGAGAGTGGTCCAAGAAATGGCTGATGAAATTCAACGTGGGCAAGTGCGAGGTCTTGCAGTTTGGAAAAAAGAACAGAGGCATGGACTATTTTCTAAACGGTGACAAAATTCATCATGCTGAAGTGCAAAGGGACTTGGTAGTCCTAGTCCAGGATTCTCCAAAGGTGAACTTGGAGGTTGAGTCCGTAATTCAGAAAGCAAATGCAATGTTGTCATTTATCTTAAGAGGCTTGGAATACAAAAGCAGGGATGTACTTCTGAAGCTTTATAAAGCATTACTTAGGCCGCATTTAGAATACCGTGATCAATTTTGGGCCCCACACCTCAGGCAGGATATACTGGCACTGGAGCGGGTCCAGCGGAGATTCACATGGCTGATCCCAGGAATGGTAGGCCTAACATACGATGAACGTCTGAGAATCCTGGGGTTATATTCATTGGAGTTTAGTAGGTTGAGGGGAGATCTAAAAGAAACTTACAAGATTATGAATGGCTTAGATAGGGTGGACGTAGGGAAGTTGTTTCATTTACCAGGGGAGACTAGGACCCGGGGGCACAGCCGTAGAATAAAAGGGAGTCACTTTAGATCAGAGATGAGGAGACATTTCTTCAGCCAGAGAGTGGTGGGTCTGTGCAATTCATTGCCACAGAGGGCGGTGGAGGCCGGGACGTTGAGTGTCTTTAAGACAGAAGTTGATAAATTCTTGATTTCTCGAGGAATTAAGGGCTATGGAGAGAGAGCGGGGAAATGGAGTTCAAATCAGCCATGATTGAATGGTGGAGTGGACTCGATGGGCCGAATGGCCTTACTTACGCTGCTATGCCTTATGGTCTCATGGTCTTATGTGCATGCTGTGAGGACTAGCCACGCTAAATTGCCCAAAAGTTGTAAAAAAATATAATTGTGTACTCGATATTTATATAAAAAAACAAGCTAAATGAATTCAAATTTGGCCATTCCTTTGTCCCCTTTCTGCTCAAATCTGTATGTCCATTTTTCCCCTTGGCGCTTGATGTTCTCTGTCTTCAAGCTCGTTCGCTGTTTGACTTAAGATGTCGAAATATGGCATGTAAATATGTCGCAAATTCTGATTCCGAGCAATATTTGTTTTAATCTGAAAATTGATTTCCGGCATTAATGGATATTTCCATTGCTCCCGACAGAAGATCTGAAATGCAGCAATGGTAAGGAAATTAATGCGTGGACTTCCACCCGATGTGTAAGACGTGTGCTTTTTTCAGCCAATTTAAATTTAAAGCAAACATGGATGCAGGGAAATGTTGCGCGGTGGCTGAAAGCTTGAATGCATACAATTTTAGTTGGCTTTCGCAGAAGACTTAAAATATTGTAAATCAAAATCTGCCGGAATATTTAAGTGCCTTTATAAGCGGACATCGTCCATGCAGAAAGCAAGCTTTCCTGCCACTTTTTATATACCACAAATCCAGAGTGGAGATTTTCAAATGACTATATTGACGGCTTACTGTTAAAGAACGCGTGGGCATCTTTAATATGATATGGTTATGATAATCACGATTTCGCTTGAGGGGGATGGATACACTGGTATATTTCTCTTCAACGGAAATGAATGAATGGTTCGATCTTATTTTCCCAAGTTGCAGCACATAAATGAGAATATTTTTCCCTTGATGACACTTGCTGTTCTGATACCTAACTTTCAAAGTAAACATTGTGGAAAGGATACATAATTGCGCACCACATTGTATTAGAAATGCATGCGAGAAACACTTGGTGCCTTTCACATTACATGTTTAAATTGGTGCTTTGAAACTCAGAACAGGGAATAGATTCGGCATATAATATAGTGATAAAATGTGTAGCTGTGTATGGGGCGAAATGAGGACTTTGTATGCGGCGGAGAAAGGCATCGTGTTACATATAAGTTACTCAGAGAGGATTGACTGGAGAAATGTACGTCAATAGAAAATACGCATTTGTAACTTGCGAAGAGTAATTCGACATCTATTTCATAATTCCCGTCGTTCATTACACAATTTCGGTTGTATAACGATGGTAAGGACGGAAGCAACCTATCTTCTGAACTATGAACCTGTCAACCTAATATTTTCTTCTCACTGTTCTCAGATAAATAATAGGAATTCCAATCAATCACAGCAATGCGTACAGCTTGATAAATGATGCTCATATGTCGGCAAGCCAACCCCGATAAGCCATGATGCTGCCAGATAAATGCACTGGGAAGTAAATGTCCCTGATCAGCTAGGTAAACTTGAAAGATCAAAGACTTCTCATCGTCTATTTTTTTGCACATCATGGGATAATGCTTCTGCATTTAGGACGCTTTTCAAGATTGATGAGCCAAGTCACCATCTAACCTTTGCAAATTATATTATCCATTTGTGTACTTTTTGACGCACTTTAGCGCAGCTGTAGTTCATTTTTCTTTGTCCTAGAATGGCAAAACAGGCGTATGAGGAGAAATTGCATCGGTTCGGTTTGCACTCGCTGCAGTTCAGAAGAATGAGAGGGGGGATATCATAGAGACCTATAGTATTCTAACAGGACGAGGCAGAGTACGTGTACGAACCTCCTTCCCAATAGTCTGTATTTCCAGAACGTGCGGACACATTCTGAGGATACGGGGTAGACTAATTCGGGCAAAAATGAGGAGACATCTACTCATCCAGAGAGTGGCCGCCCTTTGGAATTTGTTACCACTGGAAGTAGCTGAGGCCAAAACATTTCATGTTTTCAAAAAGCAGTTCGATGTAACACCTAAGGCGAAGTGGTTCAAAGGATACGGTGGAATCGGGATTTGGCTATTGATTTGAATGATCAGCCAAGATCATAATGTTTAGCTGAGCAGACTCAACGGGCCAAATTTCTATGCTTCTAAACATCGAAACTAATCTAAACGTCGACGTTTGGTTTTGATATTTTCAAGAAAAGGCTGATTGAGTAGGGTCAACACTATTCTAGGTGAAACAAGGAAGAGGGATTTGCCCTTTTATTCGGTCAGCCCATCGACCAACATAATGATAAAGGTTTAACTGTGAACTTCCTAGTACAAAGCATACCGACGTGTGGTAAAGCATGTAAGCCATCCGGCACAAGTAATATTCAACTAGGACTATGATGCATAACTGGGAGTATTGCAGTCGGTACATTTCTCTACATTTAACGTTATATTTAAACGTTGACTCTGGGACAAACATTATTTTTTTCCCGTTTGATCTGTCTTGCGAACATTTGACAAAACATGTTAGGTGGAACATAACACTGTCGGTAAGATTGGAGAAGATATTATAATCCAAATAAATTAAGCTTGTGGATTAACTGAGGGCACTGGTCAAACGGTGATTGATCTCCCTCGACAATGTTTTAATACGCACCGTTTTAATAAAACACAGATTGATTTTTCAAATGATACAGGGTCTAAACTGTTACTCTTCGTCCATGTATTAATCGACGTGGCATACAAAAATATAATGTTAATAAATCTTCAAAGTACACAAGAAATGTACATGCATTCATTCACCGGCACCACATTTTTTCACATATTTTTATTTCCTATCTTCAAAAAGATAAATAATCCAATACATTTTTTTCCAATTAAAGGGCAATTTAGCCTGTCCAGCCAGACACGTATTTAGATTGTGGTGGCGAAACCCACGAAAAAAAGGGAAGAATGTGTAAACTGTGCACGGACAGTGACCCAGAGCCAGGATTGAACCTGAGACCTCAGAGATTGAAGCGTCAGTGCTAACCACATTGCCATCGTGCTGCCCTATTTTCTCACATTTATTCACAAATAAATGTACTGTGTTAATAATGGGCGTAAAGTATTTTTCGCTGTTGTGCACCATTTTTCGAAATGGAAGAAAATGCCACCAATGATTTACCTTGAAGCAACGAACCTGACCTTTCTCACAATAGAGTTTAGTTAACTTATGAGCACTTCCACTTTGTGCAAATGCACAGACGCTCTCTCATGCATACACGCTGCCTGCCTCTCTCTCAGAGACAAGCGCACGAACACTCACAGGCACGCAAATAAAACAGATGAACACACACACGCACACACCCGTAAAAGTACTGGCAGCCACACACACGGCCCAATTCACAAAGGATCGTGATGAATATTCCAGAAGCTGGAGAAAGAGAAGCAAAACCATCATATTACCTGGAGGTAATGACGCTAATGCCATTGCTTCAAAAGGTTACAACGTTTAAACATTCTACTCGTTGAACAGAACTAAAATGAGGAGTCTCCAATGCAAGAAATCCGGGTATCACCTCCCCAAAGCCTTCCGAGATGTCAAGAGAGAATATTTGACCAAGCTGGACTCACAGATTAGCGTTACAGACTTTCTCCGGTTGTCGCAATGCCTAAAGCAGTGTTTTCAAACTTATTTTCTATGGCCCATATTTACAACCGGCAAAGCTTCGGGACGCATGCCGGCTGACCCACAGTGCTCAATGTTCACAGCCAACGGTAGTCGACCTTCACGACCCATGCTGCTCGACAGTTGTGACCCAGGCAGATTGACCTTCGTACACCACACCACTCGACCTTCAGGAGCCACGCTGCTCGGGCTTTGCGACACATGCCGCTCAACCTTTACGGCCCATGCCAGTTGACCTTCACGATCCACGCCGGTTGATCTTCAAGACCCACGCCTTTTGTCTTACCTTTAATACGAGAGGTGATATCTGCTTGGTCCTCATGATCTCACTTCAATCACGTTCAAAGGAGTAAAGGGCTATGCACACATCGGGTGCAGGATTCAGCCAGGTTCTTTGTGCCATCTTCATATTTGTGAGGATGGAAGATCCAACCTCGGACACGTCGGTCGTTGTGAAGGAAGAAAGCAACAAAATGCTTGTTTTACTCAGCTTTGGATGTTAAGCAATGGGTTAAGAGACATTCCAGTTAGTTGGCTCATTTATGTTAAGTATCTAATAATTGTCACTGATAGGTAAAGAGGCTTCAGGTGGCCTTTGTGTCAGGTGATGTGAAGATAGAGTTTTGTGCAGATTCTGTTAAAGTGAAATGAATGTGTTTGTAAAAATGAGCAGTAACTTTGACTCTTTATATACAGCAGCTAAACGTCTAACATATGGTAGGAGAGGATGGATACTGTGCAAATGTAAAGAGTTGAAAGATACAACCTTTCCAGACCAAACCAAGGAGTGAGTGTGAAAAAAAGAAGATATGTAGCTGAATGAGGATAAGGATGGCCGCATATGGCAACACCCACTTACATTCTGAAAGGGGATCGGACGCCCAATGGAGAAGTGCAGTATCTATGTGGACAAAGATAACTGCCTGGGGAAAGATAAAACAAGGTATGGCATTGGCTTTTTCTCAAACTTATGACACTAAAATCCGAAGCAAAGTGTTTTCTGAGCTGGAATTGGAAGAGTTGGGCTCAGAAGAACGTTTGGAGAATCTATTACGTTATATGGATACGATTTTTAAAAACGACGACTTGTTAAGTGCACACGAAGCATTGTCTGATTTTGATAGGTTCTGGAAAATAGAGGATTTCTCCATTGTAGACTATAAAATGGAATTTGGCAAATTATATCAAAGGCAGCAGAAACACAACTGGAATTTCAGCAGTCTGTGTTGGTCTTTAAATAACTTGACTGTGTTGGAGTGAGCAACATGAATAGGCTCATGGTTTTGACAGGAGTTAAGTTTGTGCAAAAAAAGGATGCCTTATTCGACCAGATGACAGAAGCTTTGAAAAGGTTTCTGGGGAAATATTGGTTTCCGATTGCTCTGATGACCCAAATAAGTCTGCAATACAGCAGGGATGGAAGATACTCTACTAACAGGATGGCGAAAACGCACGACTACAAACAGGTTCGAAGGCGATAGATGGCGATGGGGCCCTGAAATTTTGAAGACAGGAACCCAGTTAGAACCGACAAAAGGAAGATAAAGCCCAGAAATGCACCGGGCATGATAAGTCGATGTTTTCGTTGTCACTCTCACTACCATTATGCGTTCAACTGTCCAACACGTTATAAGAGAGTGTTTGATGCGTCAGATGACACGACAGAGTCAGAAGAGGAAAAATATCGTGACCAGAAAGAAGGAAGGCATTGTCCTCTTAACAAGCAGTTTCACGCCGGTAATGGGGGTGCTGGTTGCAGAACCCTTCAATTGTGCTGTATTGGACAGTGGCTGCACATCTACTGTGTATGAAATTGATTGGCTAAAATGTTACCTGGACTCGTCGAATGCTGAAAATCGTAACAAGGTTAAGAAATTTAAAAGTTCCACAAGTTTCAGGTTTGGGGATGATAACACTCTGAAGACGCTGAAAAGAGTGGTGAGCTCTTGCAATATTACCGGAGTGAATCATTTCATTAGCACGGATGTTGTTTCAAGTGAGATACCTTTGCTTCTGAACAGACCGTCGATGAAGAAGGCACACATTAAACTGGACGTGGAACAGGATAAGGCAACGGTTTTTGGAAAGACGCTGGGCTCACAATTTACACAGTCGGGACACTAGCGTATTCCATTACTGACAAATAAAATTTCAAGTACAATTGTTCAGGATGTTTTAATGGCAGTTGGAATTGGGACTTTAGCTGACAAAAGGCTGGTATTAAAACTGCATAGGCAATTTTGCAGTCGACTCCTCGGCGGCTGAAAGATTTGTTGAGGTTTGCAGGGAGAAAGGATGAAGACCAAACTAACTGATAGAAGGGGGTTAGTGATCGCTGTGAAGTTTCTAGGAAGTACAGAAGGATTCCAGTCCAACCGATCGTAACCTTACCTTTGTCCAGAGATTTGAACAACTTTGTGGCCATGGACCTAAAGATCTGGGATAAAGCCAATAATATATTCATTTTGCATTTTGTAGAATTAGCAAACAGGTTTATTCAATCAACGATTGTACGAAGTAAAGAAAAGAGAGTAATTCTGGACCAAATCGTGGAAAAATTAATAGGGACAGGAATGTGGCCACCGACAAAATTACTTATCGACAATGGGGGGAGTTTACTAATGATGAGTTGAGGGGTATGTGTGAAAACGTGAATATCATAACTATGAATACGGCTGCAGAGTGTGTAATGGTGTGTTTGGAAGAAACCATGCGGTAATAGATGACATTTTTGCACATTGACCAAACTGCAAGCAAAACTCAGATTCAGCATGGCGTTACATTTAAATAATTCATTGTAGATGGGTGCGGGATATTGTCCTTATCAATTAGTGTTTGTTAGAAATTCTAAAATTCCGTCCATTTTAGATGATCAGCCTCCAGCTTGGTAAGGGACTACAGTCAGCTCTGCCTTTGCTGAACATTTAAATGCATTACATAGCAGTTGAAAAGCTTCTGTGGAAGCAGAAATCTCTGAATGAATTCGCAGAGCTTTGAGGCATAATGTACAGCAATCAAATACAGTTTTTCAGCAAGGATCCATAGTATAATATAAGAGAGACAGTTTTAATGAATGGAAAGGCCCAGGGAAGATCATAGATGGCAAAACAGCTGTTTTGCAACATGGCAATAAAACTGTTAGGATACATTCAGAAAGGATAATTGGTGCAGATTACAAATTTTCTAATTTCGACAAAGCAGAGAGGCATGACGAGGAACCAGTGTCATTTGGTACGCATGTGTTACATGACTCTGAGGACCAATTAACTAATATAGACAGGGTTTATGTAGAGGAACACAACACTCTGATGAATTAGAACAGGCCATTTTTACGAACGGACAACTGCCAAAGCTTGGTTCAAACGTGACATACTTACTTGAAGGATCTAGTCAATGAAAGGATGCAACTGTTATTAGTAGAGCAGAGAAGGACACTGGAAAGTATAAACATTGGTTGAATGTACAGCGTTCAGTGGAAGGAGTCAAGACAGTGGATTGGGAACACGAAGTTCAAATGTGGAGGGCACAGAAACGCAGTGCCAGTTCAGATAGTACATCGGATAGTGAACAGGTCCGCAGGAAATGGTCGATTATTATTGAAAGTACATCGCACAGCAGAAGGGAAAGATCAAGCAGTAGCAGTACAGAATGAGATACCAGGCGGGAGAGGGGACCATACCAAAGATATCAATATCTCGGAACACGAGTAAGACTTTGAATACGAATAGGAGTAGAAGAACACATGCACGTGAGATTTTGATGGCTTCCAATAAATTAGATGAAAAGTTAACAAAGATGACAAACAGCAAAAACTGCATAGTTGGAGGGAATTTGGGGTATACACGGAAGTACCGGTTGGGGACAAAAAGCGCTATCCCACAGGTGGATTTGCAAGGAAACGTTTCTTCCGGATGGAACTAATGAGGCGAAGGCCAGGCTTGAGGCAAGTGGATTTGAAGAAAAATTCGAAGATCAGGATTTAAGGGGAGATTCATCTACGGCAGAAAAGATTATTTGAAAGATCTTCACAAAGGCATGGTAATGCAAATCTACAGATATAAAAGCTGCCTTCTTGCAGGGACATCAGCTTCAGAGCGACATTTTTCTCCGCCCTCCTGAAGCCCAAAGAGGCAGCTAACACAGAAGGTGTACTCTGAAAGTTGAACAAATGTGTAAATGGATTAACTGATGCGTCTAGATTCTGTTATTTTTTGGTATGGTCAGTTTTGTAAAAGTTAGGCTGTTGACATTGAACGCAAATCCGACAATCTTTTTGAACATAAAACATGGAACGTAGAACAGTACAGCACAGTGCAGGCCCTTCAGCCCACGATGTTGCGCCCACCATTTATCTTTATCTAAGTTCAACCTAACCTACACCCCTTCAATTTACTCCTGTCCACGTGCCTATCTAAGAGTCGCTTAAATGTCCCAAATGACTCTAACTCCACTACCTCTGCTGGCAGTGCATTCCACACACACACCACTTTCAGTGCAAGAACCTACCCCTGACATCTCCCCTATACATTCCTCGAATCACATCATTCCTATAAAGAGGCTGCCAGAACTGGACACTATATTCCAAGAATGGTCTACCTCGGGTATTATAAAGCTGCAGCAGAACCTTGCGGTTCTTGAACTGAATTCCCCTGTTAATGAAAGCCAACACAACATACGCCTTCTTAACAAACCTATCAACCTGGCTGGCAACATTGAGCGATCTAAGTCCGTGGACACAAAGTTCCCGCTGTTCCTCCACACTTCCAAGAATCCTACCTTTTATCCTGTATTCAGCACTCAAATTCGACCCTCCAGACTGAATCACTTCACATTTATCAAGGTTGAACTCCATCTGCCACGTCTCAGCCCAGCTCTGCATCCTGTCAATGTCCAGTTGTAACCTGCAACAACCCGCAACACTATCTACAACGCCCCCTACCTTTGTATCATCGACAAATTTGCTAATCCACTTCCTCATCCAAGTCATTTACAAAAACCATAAAGAGCAGAGGTCCCAGAACAGATCCTTGCGGGACACCTTGGTCACCAACCGCCAGGCGGAATGCTTTCCATTCACTGCCACTCGCTGTCTTCTTTTGACCAGCCAATTCTGTATCCAGACAGCCAAATTTCCCTCTAAACCATGCCCCCTAAATTTCTGAATGAACCTACCATGGGGAACCTGATCAAGTGCCTTACTGAAATCCATATAGACCACATCCACTGCCCGACCGATACCAATGTGTCTAGTTACATCTTTAACGAATTCAATGAGGCGTGTGAGGAATGACCTGTCCCTCACTGAGCCATGCTGACTATCTTTAATCAAACTATGTTTTTCGAAATAATCATAAATACTATCTCTCAGAATCCTTTCCAAAATTTTGTTCACCACGGACGTAAGAGTGATTTCCTTTCTTGAACACGGTAACACCATTCGCCTCCCTCCAATCATCCGGTACTAGTCCAGTGGAGAGTGAGGACGGAAAGATCATCGCCAACGGCGAAGAAATCTCCTCTCTCGCTTCCCGTAGTAACCTTGGGTATATCCCGTCAGGCCCAGGGGACTTGTCTATCATGATGCTTTTCAAAATGTCCAGCACGTCCTCCTTCTTAATATCAACCTGTTCGAGTCTGTTTACCTGGTGAACACTATTCTCATGAGCAATACGGTCCCCCTCTCTGGTGAATACTGAAGCAAAATATTCATTTGGGGCCTCCCCATCTCCTCAGACTCTCGGCACAAGTTGCCTCCACTATCCCTGATCGGCCCGACTCTCACTCTGATCACCCTCTTATTTCTCAGATAAGTGCAGAACGCCTTGGAGTTGTTCCTGATCCTTCCCGCCAGGTTGACCCCTTCTAACTTTCCTCAGTCCATTTTTGTGTTCCTTCCTGGCTACCTTGTCACCCTCCAGAGCCGAGTCAGATCCTTGCTTCCTCAACCTTACGTAAGCTCCACTTCTCTTGTCATCCAAGGCACCTTCACCTTACCATTCCTCCCTCGTCTCCGTGGGACAAAACTATCCAGCACTCGAAGTAAGTGTTCCTAAAACAACCCCCACATTACTGTTGTGCATTACTCCAAGAACAGTTGCTCCCACATTAAGCTCCTCAGCTCCTGCCTAATAGCAGTATACTTTCCCCTCCCAAAATTAAATACCTTCCCATTCTGTTTGTTCCTCTCCCTCTCCATGACTATGGTAAAGATCAAGGAGTGTTGGACACTGTTTGGTCACAGAAATGCTCTTCCACAGGGACATCTGACACCTGGTCTGGTTCGTTGGCGAGCACGAAGTCCAATATAGCCTCCCCCCTCGTCGGAGGATCTGCATATTGAGTCAGGGATCCTTCCTGTACACAGTTGAGAACATCTATCCATCCTAACCATTTGCACTGAAGAGGTTACAGTCGATCCTTGGGAAGATGAAGTCACCCATGACAGCAGCTATGTTACTTCTGCACGTTGCCAAGGTTTGCCGGCCAATTTGTTCCTCTATCTCTCTGCTGCTATTAGGTGGTATGTAGAAAACTCCCAATAAAGTGACCACCCATACTGACACAGGAGACAAACCCTCCGCAACTACCTCCTTTTCTGCAGCGGTGGTGCACCCCCTAATTATCAGTGCACTTCCATCCTCTTTTACCTCCCTCTCTATTCTTCTGAAAACAGCTAATCCCCGGTCATCTAACAATCATTCCTGCACCTGTGAAATAGATGTCTCCGTAATGGCCATAACATCGTAGTTCTCAATACTGATCTATACTCTAAGTTCATCTCCCTCATTCCTGACACTCCTTGCATTGAAACAGACACACTTTAACCCATTCCACTTGAGTGCAACTTTGCCCTATCAACTGTCTATCCTTCCTCACAGACTTGCTGAAAGCTATTTCTGCTTGTCCAATAGCTACATTATCCTCTGGTCCATAGCTCCGGTTCCCCCCCCCCCTCCAACCCCCACCCCCTGCCAAATTGGTTTAACCCCCCCCCACCCCCTCCCGAAGAGCTCCAGCAAACCTCCCACCCAGGATATCGGTGCCCCTCCAGGTTTGGTGCACTCCGTCCTGCATGTGCGGTTCCCAGCTTCCCCTAGAAGATATCCCAATGATCCACATATCTAAAGCCTTCAATCCTGCACCATCCCTGTAGCAACTTGTTCAGCAGCACTCTCTCTCTGTTCCTTGCCTCACTTGCACGTGGTACTGGTCTCAATCCTGAGATCACTGCTCTGCTTGCCCTGCTCTTCAGCTTCAATCCTAACTCACTAAAATTACCTTTCAGACCCTGATCCCTTTTCTTCGCAATGTCGTTGGTGCCTATGTGCACCACGACTTCTGGTTTCTCCCCCTCCCCCTTAAGAGTCCTGTAGACTCGATCAGAGACATCCCTGGCCCTGGAACCCGGGAGGCAACATACCTTCCCGGAGTCTAGCTCGCGAGCACAGAATCTCCTATCCATTCTCCGAACCATTGAGTCTCCTAACAATATTGCTTTTCTAATCTCCCCCTATCCCTTCTGAGCCACAGACGCAGGCTCAGTGACAAAGATCTGGCCGCTAGGGCCTTCCCACAGTAGGTCATACCCCACCCCCCCAACAGTATCCAAAACGGTATACTTGTTTGAAGGGGAACGGCCACGAGGGATCCCTGCACTGTCTGCCCGTTCGTTCGCCTTCCCCTGACTGTAACCCAGCTTCTCTTGTCCTGTGCCTTGGGCGAGGCTACATCCGTGTAACCCCTCTCTATCACCGCCTCTGTCTCCCTCACGCGGTCTGTGAGCAGCTGGAGATGGGTACACTTCCCGCAGGTTTAGCTAGCGGGCACACCGGTGGAATCCTTCACCACGCACATCCTGCAGGAGGAGCATGCAAAAGCCCTACGCTCCATACCCTCTGATCTGAATTCACAAAGACATTTAAAGGGACAGAAAGAAAAGGTTAAACACCCGTTAGGCCCTTTAAAAAAATATATATATACACTGTTGCAACTCTCCCAAATGAACCCCCTGAAATTGGTGATTATGCCCTCAAAAAACAAAAACAAACACAAAATTTTTTTTTTAAAGATTAAAAATTCAAAAACCCCAAAACGAATAAGTCTTACCTGACAGAATGTAGCTGCTCTGTGAACCAGCTGGAGTACCGCCCCCGACTCTCCTCCCCCTAAGCTCCACTCTCTGTGAGCTCCATTCACGTTCTTTGAGGAAGTGTAGGAAATGCAATGAAAGGAGCATCTTGCTCCCTCCTCACCTAAGTCCCTCAGTCACCAAAATCTCACGATAGCACTCAAATGCACCCAAATTCATCAATCAGTGCAAACAAGTTCAGCACTGTATGCTGGCTCACCTCTATACTTTATGACTCTAGCCTCTGAAAACTGACCTAATTCAATGAAAGAAGTAACAAGCTCCACTGCAAGTAGCTGCAAGTAGAACCTCTGTTCAAAGCTGATTAAAAATTCACCTTTTTCTAAACCTACAACTTTGAAGTGAATTAACCAAAATAAGAGCTTCAGCTTGGACTCAGTGATCAAAGATACTTTGCTTCCTGTTGTTTGTGCCTCCTCCCAAATCCCCAACACTTAACTGCCCCACGTTCTGTCCTCTCAGCCCTGTGCCTGAGGTGGGAGTGGGACCACCAGGGGCCTATTGCTGTCTCTCCCTGCCGGGGTGAAACCCCTGCTGCCTTTCCCTGTCCTCCCACCCATCTGCCTGAGGTGGGAATGGAACCATCCAGGGCTGCAGGTCCTGACTTCTGTCCCCCCACCCCTCTGCCTGATGTGGGAGTGGGACCAACTGGGGTCTATTGCTGCAGGCCTCCTCCTGGGATGACGGTCCTGCTACCTGAATTCTGTCCTCCCTCCCCTCTGCCTGAGGTGGGAGTGGGGCCACCTGGGGCCTGGTGCTGTGCTCCCTCAAGGAGTGAAGACCCTGTTGCCTGCGATCGGTCCTCCCACCCCTCTACCTGAGGTGGCAGTGGGACCTCTTGTGGCCTGGTGATGTGCCCCGTCCTGGGGTGACGATTCTAGAATATAAGAACATAAGAACTAGGAGCAGGAGTAGGCCATCTGGCCCCTCGAGCCTGCTCCGCCATTCAATGAGATCATGGCTAATCTTTTCTGGACTCAGCTCCACTTTGCGGCCTGAACACCATAACCCTTAATCCCTTTATTCTTCAAAAAACTATATATCTTTATCTTAAAAACATTTCATGAAGGAGCCTCAAGTCCTTCACTGGGCAAGGAATTCCATAGATTCACAACCCTTTCGGTGAAAAAGTTCCTCCTCAGCTCAGTCCTAAATCTACTGACCTATATTTTGAGGCTATGCCCCCGAGTTCTGCGTTCAGTGGCAGTGGAAACAACCTGCCCGCATCTATCCTGTCTATTCCCTTCACAATTTTATACGTTTCTATAAGATCCCTCCGCGTCTTTCTAAATGCCAAAGAGCACAGTCCCAGTCTACTCCACCACGCCTCGTAATCCAACCCCCTCAGCTCTGGGATTAACATAGTGAATCTCCTCTGCACACCATCCAGCGCTAATACGTCCTTTCTCAGGTAAGGAGACCAAAACTGAACACAATACTCCAGGTGTGGCCTCTCTTTCACCTTATACAATTGCAGCATTACCTCCCCAGTCTTAAACTCCTCCAGAAATGAAGGACAGAACTCCATTTGCTTTCTTAATCACCTGTTGCACCTGTAAACCAACCTTTTGCGACTCACGCACGAGCACAGCCAGGTATCTCTGCACAGCGGATTGGTTTAATTTTCTATTATTTAAATAATAATTCTTTTTTCTATTATTCCAACAAAATGGATAACCTCACGTTTGTCAAAATAGTATTCCATCTGCCGGAACCTTGCCCATACACTTAACCTATCCAATTCCCTCTGCAGAGTTCCGGTATCCTCCGCATGTTTTGCTTCACCCCTCATGTTAGTGTCGTCTGCAAACCTGAACACATTGCACTTGGTCCAACTCCAAGTCATCTATGTACATGGTGAACAATTGTAGGCCCAACAGTGAACCCTGAGGGACACCACTAGCGACTGATTGCCAACTAGAGAAACACTCATTAATCCCCTCTATTTGCTTTCTATTAATTAACCAATCCTCTATCCATGCTATTACTTTACCCTTAATGCCAAGCATCTTTATCTTATGCAACAATCTTTTGTGTGGCATCTTGCCAAAAGTTTTCTGGAAATCCATATATACCACATCCATTGGATCCCTATTATCTGCCGCACTGGTAATGCCCTCAAACAATTCCACTAAATTAGTTAGTCACGACCTGCCCTTTATGAACCCATGCTGCGTCTGCCCAATGGGACAATTTGCATCCAGATGCCTTGCTATTTCTTCCTTGATAATAGATTCCAGCATCTCCCCTATTACCGAAGTTAAGCTAACTGGCCTTCCAGCTTTCTGCCTACCTCCTTTTTTAAACAGTGGTGTCACGTTTGCTAATTTCCATTCCGGCGGGACCATCCCAGAGTCCAGTGAATTTTGATAAATTATCACGAGTGCATTTGCAATTTCCCTAGCCATCTCTTTTAGCATTCTGGGATGCATTCCGTCAGGGCCCGGAGACTGTTCTACCTTTAGTCCCATTAGCCTGCCCATCACTGCTTCCTTAGTGATAACAATCATCTCAACCTGTCATAGCATCATTCCCATCAGTCACTGGCATGTTATTTGTGTCTTTCACTGTGAAGACCGACCCAAAAAAACCTGTTCAGTTCCTCAGCAATTTCCTCATCTCCCATTATTAAATCTCCCTTCTCATCCTCTAAAGGTCCAATATTTACCTTAGCCCCTCTTTTTTTGTTTTATATATTTGTCGAAACTTTTGCTGTCTGTTTTTATATTCTGATCAAGTTTACTCTCAGAATCTATCTTACTGTCCTTTATCGCTTTTTCGTAGCTTTCTGTTGCACCCTAAAGATGTTCCAGTACTCTAGTCTCCCACTGATCTTTGCCACTTTGTATGCATTTTCCTTCAATTCGATACTCTCCCTTTTTTCCTTCGATATCCACGGTCGGTCCTCCCTCTTTCTACCATCCTTCCTTTTTGTTGATACAAACATTTGCTGACCACTGTGAAAAATCGCTTGGAAGGTTTTCCACTGTTCCTCAAATGTTTCACCATGAAGACGTTGCTCGCAGTCTACCATAGGTATCTCTTCTCTCACCCCATTTGATCCTCCTTTGTTTAAGCACAAAACATTAGTGCTTAATTTTACCTTCTCACCCTCCATCTGCATTTTAAATTCCACCAGATGATGATAGCTCCTTCCGAGAGGATCCCTAACTATGAGATCATTAATCAATCCTGTCTCACTTCACAGGAGCAGATCTAGGACCGTTTGTTCCCTCGAAGGTTCCATTACATACTGTGCTAGGAAACTATCGCCGACGCATTCTATAAACTCCTCCTCAAGGCGGACTTGACAGACCTCGTTAAACCAATCGACATGTAGATTAAAATCCCCCATGATAACTGCTGTACCATTTCTACATGCATCAGTTATTTCTTTGTTTTTTGCCTGCCCCACCATAATGTTATTATTTGGTTTGCTATAGAATACTCCTACCAATGACATCATCGCCTTACTATTCCTGAATTCCACCCAAATGGATTCAACTTTATCCTCCATTGCACCGATGTCATACCTTACAATTGCCCAGATGTCATCCTGAAATAACAGTGCTATACCACCTCCTTTACCATCCACTCTGTCCATCCGAATAGTTTGATACCCTTGCATCTTTAACTCCCAGTCGTGACCATCCTTTAACCATGTTTCAGTATTGGCCGCTAAATCATATTCATTCACGATGATTTGCACCATCAACTCGTTTATATTATTCCGAACACTACGAGCGTTCGGTAAACCACGCTTATGTTGTCTTTTATACCTCTGTTTTGAATCTAAACACCTTGATCAGTAACCTCTCCTAAATTGTTTTTCCTCTTAAAGTTTCTCCTAATTTTCCTTGTCGTTGAACCCATATCTTCATGTAACAACCTGCCCCGTCGCTTTCCATTTATGTTTTTAGTTCCCGTTTTATTCCTTTTAGTATTACAAGGCCTATTCACTGAGCTCCCCTCAGTCACTGTACCTTGTACTGTCGCACTTTTTGATTTTTGACTCTGGATTCTCTGCCTCATACGTGCCCCCTTACTGTCTTTTGTTTCTTCCCTTGTTTTACTACCGTCCTTTTTGCTGCATCGATTCCCCTCCCCCTGCCACATCATTTTAAACACTCCCCAACCGCTCTCGCAAATAGCCCCCCCTAGGATATCAGTTCCAGTCCTGCCCAGGTGAAACCCGGCCAGTTTGTACAGGTCCCACCTTCTCCAGAAGCGCCCCAATGCCCCAGGAATGTGAAACCCTCCCCCTGACACCATCCCTTCAGCCAAGTATTCATCCTATATATCCTGTCATTTCGACTCTGTCTAGCACATCCTCTAACCTGTCCTCTAACCACCGAAAAATCTGCCTGAGGTGTGAATGGGACCACCTGGGGCTGCTATGAAGACAAAGGACTTTGTTTCGGGCCCCCACAGTGCTGAAGAGCGTCGTCTGTATTCCTTTTCGCCACCTGTGGCGAGTGTCGGGCAGTTTGGGACATTGCTTTATGCCCCTCCAGAGCTGAAGAACGCTGCCCCGCTCTGCCTTTCCCTTGTGGCACCTAATTTTGTGGTGACACATCCACACACCCCCATCCCCCACTCCTACTAACAAGTGTGGGCATGGCCAGTAACCCAGGGGCATCCTCCCCTCTGCCGGGGGCAGGGCTGACAAGAACCTATGCGGAGGCAGCAACCTCTCGACCTTCCGCTGCCTCCGCGCCCCTCTCGCCCTCCACCTACTAACGCTGCAGCTGGGTTGACATGTTATGCCCACCCTACCATGAGTATCGAGGATGCAGTCGTGCGATGGTCTGGGTCGTCATCCCCTCGGCCATCGTATCTGCCCCAAAGATGTACGACAAGGCCGTGTTTTCCTGCGGTCCGAGCAGGCGGTCCACCGTGTCTTAGAAAGGTTGTTCACGGTGGGCGGGACACACATGGAGGTGGACCCGCTGCATGCGTCCCGCCCAAACTCCGCACACTGCTCCTCCTCCCGCATCTCAACCTACGGTTGGAGGACAGGTCCGGGGTGGCGCCGCTGACACTCGGAGTTCGGGACCCATGCCTCCGCGAAGTATCCTCCTTCCGGCGACAGGTTTTTTAACATAGAACATAGAACAATACAGCGCAGTACAGGCCCTTCGGCCCACGATGTTGCACCGAAACAAAAGCCATCTAACCTACACTATGCCATTATCATCCATATGTTTATCCAATAAACTTTTAAATGCCCTCAATATTGGCGAGTTCACTACTGTAGCATGTAGGGCATTCCACGGCCTCACTACTCTTTGCGTAAAGAACCTACCTCTGACCTCTGTCCTATACCTATTACCCCTCAGTTTAAAGTTATGTCCCCTCGTGCCAGCCATATCCATCCGTGGGAGAAGGCTCTCACTGTCCACCCTATCCAACCCCCTGATCATTTTGTATGCCTCGATTAAGTCTCCTCTTAACCTTCTTCTCTCCAACGAAAACAACCTCAAGTCCATCAGCCTTTCCTCATAAGATTTTCCCTCCATACCAGGCAACATCCTGGTAAATCTCCTCTGCACCCGCTCCAAAGCCTCCACGTCCTTCCTATAATGCGGTGACCAGAACTGTACGCAATACTCCAAATGCGGCCGTACAAGAGTTCTGTACAGCTGCAACATGACCTCCCGACTCCGGAACTCAATCCCTCTACCAATAAAGGCCAACACTCCATAGGCCTTCTTCACAATACTATCAACCTGGGTGGCAACTTTCAGGGATCTATGTACATGGACACCTAGATCCCTCTGCTCATCCACACTTCCAAGAACTTTACCAATCGCCAAATATTCCGCATTCCTGTTATTCCTTCCAAAATGAATCACCTCACACTTCTCTACATTAAACTCCATTTGCCACCTCTCAGCCCAGCTCTGCAGCTTATCTATATCCCTCTGTAACCTGCTACATCCTTCCACAATATCAACAACACCACCGACTTTAGTATCGTCTGCAAATTTACTCACCCGCCCTTCTGCGCCTTCCTCGAGGCCATTGATAAAAATGACAAACAGCAACGGCCCCAGAACAGATCCTTGTGGTACTCCACTTGTGACTGTACTCCATTCTGAACATTTCCCATCAACCACCACCCTCTGTCTTCTTTCAGCTAGCCAATTTCTGATCCACATCTCTAAATCACCCTCAATCCCCAGCCTCCGTATTTTTTGCAATAGCCTACCGTGGGGAACCTTATCAAACGCTTTGCTGAAATCCATATACACCACATCAACTGCTCTACCCTCGTCTACCTGTTCAGTCACCTTCTCAAAGAACTCAATAAGGTTTGTGAGGCATGACCTACCCTTCACAAAGCCATGCTGACTATCTCTGGTCATATTATTCCTATCTAGATGATTATAAATCTTGTCTCTTATAATCCCCTCCAAGACTTTACCCACTACAGACGTGAGGCTCACTGGTCTATAGTTGCCGGGGTTGTCTCTGCTCCCCTTTTTGAACAAAGGGACCACATATGCTGTCCTCCAGTCCTCTGGCACTATTCCTGTAGCCAATGATGACATGTAAATCAAAGCCAAAGGTCCAGCAATCTCTTCCCTGGCCTCCCAGAGAATCCTAGGATAAATCCCATCAGGTCCCGGGGACTTATCTATTTTCAGCCTGTCCAGAATTGCCAACACCTCTTCCCTACTTACCTCAATGCCATCTATTCTATTAGCCTGGGGCTCAGCATTCTCCTCCACAACATTACCTTTTCCCTGAGTGAATACTGACGAAAAATATTCATTTAGTATCTCGCCTATCTCTTCAGACTCCACACACAATTTCCCATCCCTGTCCTTGACTGGTCCTACTCTTTCCCTCGTCATTCGCTTATTCCTGACATACCTATAGAAAGCTTTTGGGTTTTGCTGGATCCTTCCTGCCAAATACTTCTCATGTCCCCTCCTTGCTCGTCTTAGCTCTCTCTTTAGATCCTTCCTCGCTTCCTTGTAACTATCCATCGCCCCAACCGAAACTTCACACTTCATCTTCACATAGGTCTCCTTCTTCCTCTTAACAAGAGATTCCACTTCCTTGGTAAACCACGGTTCCCTCGCTCGACGCCTCCCTCCCTGCCTGACCGGTGCATACTTATCAAGAACACGCAGTAGCTGATCCTTGAACAAGCCCCACTTATCCAGTGTGCCCAACACTTGCAGCCTACTTCTCCACCTTATCCCCCCCCCCCAAGTCACGTCTAATGGCATCATAATTGCCCTTCCCCCAGCTATAACTCTTGCCCTGCGGTGTATACTTATCCCTTCCCATCATTAACGTAAACGTCACCGAATTGTGGTCACTGACCCCAAAGTGCTCTCCTACCTCCAAATCCAACACCTGGCCTGGTTCATTACCCAAAACCAAATCCAACGTGGCCTCGCCTCTTGTTGGCCTGTCAACATATTGTTTCAGGAAAACCTCCTACACACACTGTACAAAAAACGACCCATCTATTGTACTCGAACTATATCTTTTCCAGTCAATATTTGGAAAGTTAAAGTCTCCCATAATAACTACCCTGTTACTTTCGCTCTTATCCAGAATCATCTTCGCCATCCTTTCCTCTACATCCCTAGAACTATTAGGAGGCCTATAAAAAACTCCCAACAGGGTGACCTCTCCTTTCCTGTTTCTAACTTCAGCCCATACTACCTCGGAAGAAGAGTCCCCATCTAGCATCCTCTCCGCCACCGTAATACTGCTCTTGACTAGCAGTGCCACACCTCCCCCTCTTTTGCCTCCTTCTCTGAGCTTACTAAAACACCTAAACCCCGGAACCTGCAACATCCATTCCTGTCCCTGCTCTGTCCATGTCTCCGAAATGGCCACAACATCGAAGTCCCAGGTACCAACCCATGCTGCCAGTTCCCCTACCTTGTTTCGTATACTCCTGGCATTGAAGTAGACACACTTCAAACCACCTACCTGAACACTGGCCCCCTCCTGCGACGTCAAATCTGTGCTCCTGGCCTCTATACTCTCATTCTCCCTTACCCTAAAACTACAATCCAGGTTCCCATGCCCCTGCTGCATTAGTTTAACCACCCCCCCTCCCCCGCAAAGAGCACTAACAAATCTCCCCCCCCCCCAGGATATCTGTGCCCCTCAGGTTCAGATGTAGACCATCCTGTCTGTAGAGGTCCCACCTTCCCCAGAAAGAGCCCCAGTTATCCAGAAATCTGAATCCCTCCCGCCTGCACCATCCCTGTAGCCACGTGTTTAAATACTCTCTCTCCCTATTCCTCATCTCACTATCACGTGGCACGGGCAACAACCTTGAGATAACAACTCTGTTTGTTCTAGTTCTGAGCTTCCATCCTAGCTCTCTGAAAGCCTGCCTGACATCCTTGTCCCCTTTCCTACCTATGTCGTTAGTGCCAATGTGGACCACGACTTGGGGCTGCTCCCCCTCCCCCCTAAGGACCCGGAAAACACGATCCGAGACATCACGTACCCTTGCACCTGGGAGGCAACATACCAAACGTAATTCTCTCACGCTCCCACAAAATCTCCTATCTGTGCCCCTGACTATAGAGTCCCCAATTACTAATGCTCTGCTCCTCGCCCCCCTTCCCTTCTGAGCAACAGGGACAGACTCCGTGCCAGAGGCCCGTACCCCATGGCTTACCCCTGGTAAGTCCGCCCCCCCCACAAGTATCCAAAGCGGTATACTTGTTTCTCAGGGGAACGACCTTCACTGACTGCTTTTTCCCAGTCCCTCTTACAGTTACCCACCTATCTCCAATCTTTGGTGTAACTAATTCCCTGAAGCTGCTATCTATGACCCCTTCTGCCTCCCGAATGATCCGAAGTTCTTCCAACTCCAGCTCCAGTTCCCTAACTCGGTCTTGGAGGAGCTGGAGATGGCAGCACTTCCTGCAGGTAAAATCAGCAGGGACACTAACTGCATCCCTCACCTCAAACATCCTGCAGGAGGAACATTGCACTCCCTTCCCTGCCATTCCTCTTACTTTCTACCAAGATCTGGCTAACAACTAAATTAAATTTTTGTAAAAAATAATAATATAATAAAATATGGTACTTACCTCAGACCAATGGGTTTTATTATTAGGTTAGAGGAGGAGGGCGGGTGGGAGACACTACACGTGTAGTGTCTCGGGTTTCCTCTCCACCAGAATTTATTGGTGAGGGTCTTCCCAGACGTCCGCGGGTCGACTTCCTGTTCCCGCCTGAAAAACTAATTAAAAAAAAAGAAAAATTCTCAGCTCCTGCTGAAATTGACTAACCAGCCAGCTCCACTCCCGCCGAAATCGACTGGCCTGCCCCTGCAAAGACAAGTGCTTTTAAAGGACAGACTTACCTCCCAGCAACCACTTCCGCAATGCTCCCGCTGAAACTGACTCACCAGCTGATTCTCCCGCCGAAATCGACTGGCCTGCCCCTGCAAAGTCAAGTGCTTTTAAAGGACAGACTTACCTCCCAGCAACCACTTCCGCAATGCTCCCGCTGAAACTGACTCACCAGCTGATTCTCCCGCCGAAATCGACTGGCCTGCCCCTGCAAAGTCAAGTGCTTTTAAAGGACAGACTTACCTCCCAGCAACCACTTCCGCAATGATCCCGCTGAAACTGACTCACCAGCTGTTCTCACGCCGAAATTTGTTCCCGCCTGACCTGGGAGGAGGTCACGGAGGGAGGTTTCGTTGACTCCTACGAAGGGGAGGACCATAACGTGTTCTGGTCGGCGTATGACATGCGGTGCCATGTCTGCAGAGAGCTGGGCATATCCGGCGTAACTGTCCGACCCTGATGGCCGCCGCCAATACCACCTCCAGCGCAGCCGCGGCTGGGACTGCCAACTCTCATTCACCACTTCTTCGTCTGCCCAGCAGCCGGCCCATGACAACACCACGGATGCTGTCGCGGGGGGCGGGGGGGGGGGAGGGGGGGATGCGGAGCCTCCTCTTGACCAGCGAAAGTCGAGAAAAGCAAAACGAGCGGCTGCACGGATGTCAGACCGGGCCTTCCAAGACCCAGACCTGGCACCGGCCGAACTCACCCAGTACAGCTCAGAACCGCGATAGGAGCCTGCGAGGGAGCGGCCTGAGGACGATCCTGGCGGTGGGATCGACTTGGGTCCATGGATATCCGGTGGGCCCGTGTTGCCCGCCACACTCCATGTGATGGTGGCCTTAATTCGGGTGGTGACCGCTCGCAGGACTAAGGCAGCTCGGTGACGGGTGAGGAGGTGGATTTAGAAGCTCTCTGCGTAGAAACAGAGGGCGCCCTTACACCCAGCACCGATTCTCTCAGCATCTCATCTGCAGAACCCCGAGTCTATTTTGAAAACGCATCACGGTCGCCAGGACAAGGATCGCCGTGGAATCCAGCGCAGCTCGACGGCGGTGGTGAAGCTGAGGGACCTGGTTAGGGCCTTCGACAACGTGTACATCTGGCGGACTCTCCGTCCTGAATTGCGGCTGTACGCCTTTGTGCGCCCTCCTTTTAGAAAGTCCAGAATCGACTGTCTTTACATTCCCAACACGTACTTGCTCAGCTTTCCGCCGGCCTCTGTGGAGCAGGTGCCGTGCTCGTATCACCACCTGGTGTGGGCGGTACTCGCCCAGTCCCACGATCAGACACTGTCCCCATACTGGCACTTTAACAACCTGCTGTTGGAGGACGAGCGGTTCCTGGACTCGTTTCGTCGTTTCTGGGCGGCTGGAGAAGAAAGAGGGTTGGCTTCCCCTCCTTAAGAATATGGTGGAACGTAGGCATGAATCTCGCTGCGCATTATGCCAGGGGTATACGAAGGGATCTACGGCGGGGCGGAACTCCACGATCGCCACTTTGGCTGAGGAATCTTCGATCTGGAGTCACGTCTTGCTCAGTCCGGTCAGGACCCGGCCCTGCTGCTGGTGCACAGAGAGAAGAAGGGCGCGCTGCGGGACCTGCAAATTGCCGGGTCCTGCTGCGCGTACATAAGGTCCCGGATCCCTCTCCTGATCGTCCTAGACCGTGCCTCCCCATTCTTCTACTCGCTGAGGACGCGGGGCCCATCGGCAGATTTGAACGCTGCTGGCCCACGATGTGATCCCTCGTCTCGGATCCGGAGGGAATCATGTCCCTGATTAGGGACTTTTATTCCGAACTCTTCGCTGGGGATCCGTCCACCGATGACCCTTGCAGAGTTCTGTGGGAGGACCTGATGCAGGTCGGCCCGGAGGGCGCCAGAAAGCTCGATCAAGCCATCAACCTCCAAGAGCTGACCGGCGCCCTGGACAGCTTGTCGTAGAAAATATCACTTCCACAGTGGATCAGGATGAATGAGTTGCGGGTATTGGGTGGAAGTGAGGGCTGAAGTAGGTCGGTGCAGACTCGATGGACCGAATGGCCTCCTTCTGCACTTTATGTTCTATGTTCTAATGTCAGGTCTTAACAGCAACGAACGCAAAGGGTGGTGTGTGCGAAAACATAAAGGGATCAAGCCCCTTAGTTCAGTGTTGGGGCTACAGCTGTTCTCTTTATATATTAACAATCAAGATGACGGGACTGGGGGCATTCTGGCTAAGTTGGCCGATGACACAAAGATAGGTGGAGGGGCAGGTAGTATGGAGGAGGTGGGGAGGCTGCAGAACGATTTAGACAGTTTTGGAGAGTGGTCCAAGAAATAGCTGATGGAATTCAAGGTGGGCAAGTGCGAGGTCTTGCACTTTGGAGAAAAGAATAGAGGCATGGACTATTTTCTAAACGGTGACAAAATTAATAATGCTGAAGTGCAAAGGGACTTGGGAGTCCTAGTTCAGGATTCTCTAAAGGTAAACTTGCAGGTTGAGTCCGTAATTAAGAAAGCAAATGCAATGTTGTCATTTATCTCTAAGAGGCTTGGAATGTAAAAGCAGGGATGTACTTCTGAAGCTTTATAAAGCATTACTTAGGCCCCATTTAGAATACCGTGAGCAATTTTGGGCCCACTCCTCGGGCAGGACATACTGGCACTGGAGCGGGTCCAGCTGAGATTCACATGGATGATCCCAGGAATGGTAGGCCTAACATACGACGAACGTCTGAGGATCCTGGGATTAAATTCATTGGCGTTTAGGAGGTTGAGGGGAGATCTAATAGAAACTTACATGATAATGAATGGCTTCGATAGGGTGGACGTAGGGAAGTTGTTTCCATTAGCAGCGGAGACTGGGACCCGGGGGCACAGCCTTAGAATAAAAGGGAGTCACTTTAGAACAGAGATGAGGAGAAATTTCTTCAACCAGATAGTGGTGGGTCTGTGGAATTCATTGCCGCAGAGGGCGGTGGAGTTTGAGACGTTCAGTGTCTTTAAGACAGAAGTTGATAAATTCTTGATTTCTCAAGGAATTACGGGCTATGGAGAGAGCGGGTAAATGGAGTTGAAATCAGCCATGATTGAATGGTGGAGTGAACTCGATGGGCCGAATGGCCTTACTTCCGCTCCTATGTCTTATGGTATTAAGCCCGGGGCATTAGGCCTTTTAAATAAATTGCCTTGCCAATGAAGGGAAATGATGATTTGAGAGGAATCAGCGATAGAGTATTTCCAGCAAAGTTTACCAAATGGAAATCAAACATCGAGATAAAGGACTACTCTTGGAGGTGAGTAGTTTATTTAAAAGCCTTACCTTTACAGGAGCAGCCCTTTGGATTTCGGCGGCAGCGGTGCGCAGGGGCCTTCTGGGAGGTGAGTACTTACTTTAAAAAGCCTTGCCTTTACAGGAGCAGCCCTTTGGATTTCGGCGGCAGCGGTGCGCAGGGGCCTTCTTGGAGGTGAGTAGTGTATTTAAAAGCCTTGCCTGGTCCCGTGTCTGTTCTTCTTTTCTGTTTTATTTGTTTTTATGTAAGGCGGGAACCGGAAGTTCGACCTCTGGCAAGTCCCCCCTTTCCCCCCCCCCCCCCCCAACCAATAAATTCTGGTGGAGAGGAAACTCGAGACACTACACGTGTAGTGTCTCCCACCCGCCCTCCTCCTCTAACCTAATAATAAGACCCATTGGTATAAGGTAAGTGCCATATTATATTATTATTATATTATTAGCATTGTGCAGGTCAAGGTTCGGAGGTGGAGGAGCAGTCTCTGTCAGCGAGAGAACCTGAGAACTTCTAAGACACTCAGAAGGTAAGTAAGTTATTTTTACTTTTATACCTTTTTTCAAATTGTGTGTGTCGGGGGGAAACTAATGTGACATCACAGAAAAGCTGTGGCCAGAGTGGCTGGTTGGGATTCTAACCTAAATTTTTTAAAAATTTGAGTATTTGGGAACTAATTAAAAATAATAACTTAATTATAATTTAGAGGATATCTAAGCCAGAGATCGGAGAGTATTATAGTTAGCTATCGCATTTCTATTAGAAATCTAGTGCTAGGAAACAGATAGTTGATAGTAACTTTGAAATTTAAAAAAAAAGTATTAAAAAAAAAGACAAATTTTAATTAATTGACGCAATGTCAGTTAGATGGGTGCTGTGCTCTGAATGTGAGATGTGGCAGGTCCGGGAGGCATCCAGCGTCCCGGGTGGCTTCATCTGCAGAAAGTGCACCCACCTGGAGCTCCTCACAGACCGCATGGTTCGGTTGGAGCAGCAATTGGATGCACTTAGGAGCATGCAGGTGGCGGAAAGCGTCATAGATCGCAGTTACGTAAATGTGGTCACACCCAAGGTGCAGGCAGAGAAATGGGTGACCACCAGAACGGGCAGGCAGTCAGTGCAGGAATCCCCTGTGTTTGTCCCCCTCTCGAACAGATATACCCCTTTGGATACTGTCGGGGGGGGATAGCCTATCAGGGGAAAACAGCAGCAGCCAGAGCAGTGGCATCACGGCTGGCTCTGATGTTCAGAAGGGAGGGTCAAAGCGCAGAAGAGTAATAGTAATAGGGGACTCTATAGTCAGGGGCACAGATAGGCGCTTCTGTGGACGTGAAAGAGACTCCAGGATGGTATGTTGCCTCCCTGGTGCCAGGGTCCAGGATGTCTCCGAACGGGTAGAGGGAATCCTGAAGGGGGAGGGCAAACAGGCAGAGGTCGTTGTACATATTGGTACTAACGACATAGGCAGGAAGGGGCATGAGGTCCTGCAGCAGGAGTTCAGGGAGCTAGGCAGAAAGTTAAAAGACAGAACCTCGAGGGTTGTAATCTCGCGATTACTCCCTGTGCCACGTGTCAGTGAGGCTAGAAATAGGAAGATAGAGCAGATAAACACGTGGCTAAACAGCTGGTGTAGGAGGGAGGGTTTCCATTATCTGGACCACTGGGAGCTCTTCCGGGGCAGGTGTGACCTGTATAAGAAGGACGGGTTGCATCTAAACCGGAGAGGCATAAATATCCTGGCCGCGAGGTTTGCTAGTGTCACACGGGAGGGTTTAAACTAGTATGGCAGGGGGGTGGGCACGGGAGCAATAGGTCAGAAGGTGAGAGCATTGAGGGAGAACTAGGGAATAGGGACAGTGTGGCTCTGAGGCAGAGCAGACGGGGAGAAGTTGCTGAACACAGCGGGTCTGGTGGCCTGAAGTGCATATGTTTTATGCAAGAAGTATTACAGGTAAGGCAGATGAGCGTAGAGCTTGGATTAGTACTTGGAACTATGATGTTGTTGCCATTACAGAGACCTGGTTGAGGGAAGGGCAGGATTGGCAGCTAAACGTTCCAGGATTTAGATGTTTCAGGTGGGATAGAGGGGGATGTAAAAGGGGAGGTGGAGTTGCGCTACTTGTTCGGGAGAATATCAAAGCTATACTGCGAGAGAACACCTCAGAGGGCAGTGAGGCTATATGGGTAGAGATCAGGAATAAGAAGGGTGCAGTCACAATGTTAGGGGTATACTACAGGCCGCCCAACAGCCAGCGGGAGATAGAGGAGCAGATAGGTAGACAGATTTTGGAAAAGAGTAAAAACAACAGGGTTGTGGTGATGGGAGACTTCAACTTCCCCAATATTGAATGGGACTCACTTCGTGCCAGGGGCTTAGACGGGGCGCAGTTTGTAAGGAGCATCCAGGAGGGCTTCTTAAAACAATATGTAAACAGTCCAACTAGGGAAGGGGCGGTACTGGACCTGGTATTGGGGAATGAGCCCGGCCAGGTGGTAGATGTTTCAGAGCATTTCGGTAACAGTGACCACAATTCAGTAAGTTTTAAAGTACTGGTGGACAAGGATAAGAGTGGTCCGAGGATGAATGTGCTAAATTGGGGGAAGGCTAATTATAACAATATTAGGCAGGAACTGAAGAACATAGATTGGGGGCGGATGTTTGAGGGCAAATCAACATCTGACATGTGGGAGGCTTTCAAGTGTCAGTTGAAAGGAATACAGGACCGGCATGTTCCTGTGAGGAAGAAAGATAAATACAGCAATTTTCGGGAACCTTGGATGACGAGTGATATTGTAGGCCTCGTCAAAAAGAAAAAGGAGGCATTTGTCAGGGCTAAAAGGCTGGGAACAGACGAAGCCTGTGTGGCATATAAGGAAAGTAGGAAGGAACGTAAGCAAGGAGTCAGGAGGGCTAGAAGGGGTCACGAAAAGTCATTAGCAAATAGGGTTAAGGAAAATCCCAAGGCTTTTTACACGTACATAAAAAGCAAGAGGGTAGCCAGGGAAAGGGTTGGCCCACTGAAGGATAGGCAAGGGAATCTATGTGTGGAGCCAGAGGAAATGGGCGAGGTACTAAATGAATACTTTGCATCAGTATTCACCAAAGAGAAGGAATTGGTAGATGTTGAGTCTGGAGAAGGGGGTGTTGATAGCCTGGGTCACATTGTGATCCAAAAAGACGAGGTGTTGGGTGTCTTAAAAAATATTAAGGTAGATAAGTCCCCAGGGCCTGATGGGATCTACCCCAGAATACTAAAGGAGGCTGGAGAGGAAATTGCTGAGGCCTTGACAGAAATCTTTGGATCCTCGCTGTCTTCAGGGGATGACCCGGAGGACTGGAGAATAGCCAATGGTGTTCCTCTGTTTAAGAAGGGTAGCAAGGATAATCCCGGGTACTACAGGCCGGTGAGCCTTACTTCAGTGGCAGGGAAATTACTGGAGAGAATTCTTAGAGACAGGATCTACTCCCATTTGGAAGCAAATGGACGTATTAGTGAGAGGCAGCACGGTTTTGTGAAGGGGAGGTCGTGTCTCACTAACTTGATAGAGTTTTTCGAGGAGGTCACTAAGATGATTGATGCAGGTAGGGCAGTAGATGTTGTCTATACGGACTTCAGTAAGGCCTTTGACAAGGTCCCTCATGGTAGACTAGTACAAAGGGTGAAGTCACACGGGATCAGGGGTGAGCTGGCAAGATGGATACAGAACTGGCTAGGTCATAGAAGGCAGAGAGTAGCAATGGAAGGATGCTTTTCTAATTGGAGGGCTGTGACCAGTGGTGTTCCACAGCGATCAGTGCTGGGACCTTTGCTCTTTGTAGTATATATAAATGATTTGGAGGAAAATGTAACTGGTCTGATTAGTAAGTTTGCAGACGACACAAAGGTTGGTGGAATTGCGGATAGCGATGAGGACTGTCTGAGGATACAGCAGGATTTAGATTCTCTGGAGACTTGGGCGGAGAGATGGCAGATGGAGTTTAATCCGGACAAATGTGAGTTAATGCATTTTGGGAGGTCTAATGCAGGTAGGGAATATACAGTGAATGGTAGAACCCTCAAGAGTATTGAAAGTCAAAGAGATCTTGGAGTACAGGTCCACAGGTCATTGAAAGGGGCAACACAGGTGGAGAAGGTAGTCAAGAAGGCATACGGCATGCTTGCCTTCATTGGCCGGGGCATTGAGTATAAGAATTGGCAAGTCATGTTGCAGCTGTATAGAACCTTAGTTAGGCCACACTTGGAGTATAGTGTTCAATTCTGGTCGCCACACTACCAGAAGGATGTGGAGGCTTTAGAGAGGGTGCAGAAGAGATTTACCAGAATGTTGCCTGGTATGGAGGGCATAAGCTATGAGGAGCGATTGAATAAACTCGGTTTGTTCTCACTGGAACGATGGAGGTTGAGGGGCGACCGGATAAAGGTATACAAAATTATGAGGGACATAGACAGAGTGGATAGTCAGAGGCTTTTCCCCAGGGTAGAGGGGTCAATTACTAGGGGGCATAGGTTTAAGGTGAGAGGGGCAAGGTTTAGAGTAGATGTACGAGGCAAGTGTTTTACGCAGAGGGTAGTGGGTACCTGGAACTCGCTACCGGAGGAGGTAGTGGAAGCAGGGACGATAGGGACATTTAAGGGGCATCTTGACAAATATATGAATAGGATGGGAATAGAAGGATACGGACCCAGGAAGTGTAGAAGATTGTAGTTTAGTCGGGCAGTATGGTCGGCACGGGCTTGGAGGGCCGAAGGGCCTGTTCCTGTGCTGTACATTTCTTTGTTCTTTGTTCTTTGTTCTTTTTGACAGTCTTGAGGACGGAAGATCGGTGATACAGATCCTAAATGGGAACCAGAATAATGTGCATAATTTGTCCTTTTGAATTGCCCAAACTCATGCCCATGGAAAGGTCTGAACAGCGAATTATCTCACGAACACTATCAACAGGTTCAGATTTTGATATCACGATTAAATATGTGTGTGTTGACGCAGAATGTCATAGGAAAATGCAGGACCACGCTTCAGGAATATGCCGACGTGGCCGATACGCGATCAAAATCGTGTTTCTAAAGGGTGACTGTTTTTCAGAAACAAACACTTCTCCCACACCCCGTATTAAAACATTTTTTTTACAGTACCCAATTTATTTTTTGTGCAACAAGGGGGCAATTTAGAATGGCCAATCCACCTATCCTGCACATCTTTGGGTTGTTGGTTTCGAACTCACGCAAACATGGGGAGAATGTGCAAACTCCACACGGACAGTCACCCAGAGCCTGGATCGAACCTGGGACCTCGCCGATGTAAGACAGCAGTGCTAACCACTGCGCCATTGTGCTGCCCTCGCAGCCCATATAATTGCATAAGCCTACACCCTACTGTCATGGGAATGCCACTTTCAGAAATGTTGTCTTCTCAAGTGGCTTCAGTGATGTCATTGTGTGGGTGGAGATAGGCTCTGGCTTTGTTTTTTACTTTCGTTTTGAGCTGGAAGCTGTTTTGGCTCAGATATTTAGTTTCTTTTTCAGTTGGAGATCTGCATTTAAACCAAGGAGTTGCATTTTGCTCTCTCTCTCTCTCTCTCTCTGCCAGCTAAAGACTGTTTAAAGATCACTTGATGATTTAAAATTAACACCTGTTTCTGTAAGGATTGCAAACCTACTGTCTTTGTTAAAAAGGGTCTTTGACGACTTCCGGTGGCGGCAATGAGTGAGTGAGCCGCACATTCGGGGGCTCTCTCTCCGACGGGATTTGAGGACCTGGTTCCCCGGTTTTGCGGGGCTGTGAAAGGACGGCCACGGGGGGGGGGGGGGGGAGGGGGGGGCTGCGAAGGAGCGAGCAAAGCTGCATGGTACTGCGGGAGAGCAGAAAGCAGCGCAAACGGGAGAGGAAGGGACAAATGCAAGGTGCAGGGGAAGCTGACCCGGGAGCAAAGGTGGCGGACCTACGGGTCTCGGACCCGGCGATCCAGCAGGCGCTGTAAAACATGCTGCAGGTGATTAAGAGCAGTTTTGAGTCGTTGAAGAGGGATAACTTGGACCCACTTCAGAAGGCAGTGGATCAGCTGAACCAGAGACTGGATGGCCAGGACGAAAAGTTAAGGAGCTGGGGAGGCGGTGGAGGAGCAGGCTGACGCGCAGACGATTGCTGCGCAAGACGTCGACGGGTTGAAGAACAGAAATAGAAGACTTTTGGACAGAGTAGAGGAGCTGGAAAATAGAGCCCGTAGACGAAATCTGAGGATCATCGGCCTCCCGGAGGGGCGGACGAAGCTGATGCCACAGCGTTCGTGGCGCACCTGTTGATGCAGCTGATGGGGGCTGAAGTCGGTCCGCGACCGCTGGAGCTGGAGGGGGTACACACAGTACAGGCGAGACAGGTGCTCCCCCCCCCCACCCCCCCCCCCCCCCCACACACACACATCCGATGGTGATTAGTTTTCAAGGTTTCTGGAGAAGGAGCGGGTGCTGCAGTGGGTAAAGAGCGCGAAGAGCAGCACGTGGAATAACAGTATCCTTCGTATTTACCAGTACCTAAGCCAGGAGGTGTCCAGGCGGCGAGCAGCCTTTAAACAAGTTAAGGAGGTGTTGTTCAAAAAACACGTGAAGTTTGGTCTGCTCTTGCCGGCCCTTCTTTGGATTACGCATCAGGGCCAACACCACTACTTCTGCGAGCCCGAAGAAGCGATGGACTTTGTGAGGGATCAGGGGCTGGTCTCGAAAAAAGGACCCATGGATGCAAGCTAGGGTCCGAGAATGTCTAGTTGAAGTGACGCCGACTGTGTCTGGACTGCAGGTCGACTGTTTATTGCTTTAAAGATGCCTTGTGGTGTATTTTGTGTGGGCAGCTTTTGCCTGTGGGGGATGTGGGGGGGGGGGGGTGAGGGTACCCCCTCCCCCGCCCCCTTTCGAATGGTCTTGTTGCTTTTTTTCTGTTGTGTTTTTTCTTCTCTCCTTTTTTTTTTCTTCTGTTGTGGTGGGTACCTTTTGTTGGGCTCTCTGAGTGCACTGGAGTCTGTATTGTTACAAAAGGGTGGCCGGTCAGCAATGGGGATTAAAGATGTTGGTTGGGGGATTTTGTTTCATTTATGTCTATGGTTTTTATGTTTGTTTCGGATGGGGGATGTACGGGTACTGGGCTATTGCGGTGTTATATATAATTTTTATTTTGTTTTATTTATTTCTTGGTGCACAGACACGGACGTGGGTTAAAACTTCTCTGTGTACACAGCTGGAACTGTATTGTACCTGGAGCAGCCACGCGTTGCTGTTTGATGCTTACATCTTGTTTGATCTTTCCCATCTTTGTGAGACTGCTCCAGTGGGTCGGAGTGGGGGATGATATGCTGGGGAGTGGGAAGATGAGGTCGGGGAAACAATGGAAGTGAGACAAGGGGCGCCGGAGCGACGAGTCACCGGCATAGCAGATTGGCTAGTCAAGGGAGTCAGGTGGTGGGGGGAGGAGCATACAGGCAGTGATTGGCAGGGTCGGGTTATCGGGGAATGTTGCTAGGGTCGGCGGGGGGGGGGGGGGGAAGTTATTTTGCTGACGTGGTGGGGAGGGGGGGTGGATCTGAAGTAGATAGTGGAAAGGAGGTCGCGGGTGGAGGCAGCCAAGAGGCGAGCCAGGAATGGCACAGCGCATGGGCCGGGGGCGGGCTCAAGAAAGGTTATGGCTTTGCGGCGGGGGGGGGGGGGGGGGGGGGGGGGGGCGGGGGAAGTGGGGGGGGGGGGGGGTTGTGCACCACAACCAGTCTGATCACCTGGAATATCAGGGGACTAAATGGGCCAGTTGAAAGGGCACTTGTGTTCGCGCATTTGCGGGCTCTAAAGGCGGAGACACATCTGAAAGTGTCTGCCAAGATTAGGCTAAGGACGAGATGGATCAGCCAGGTCTTCCACTCGGACTTGATTCTAAGTCCAGGGGGGAAGCAATTATGATTAATAAGCGGGTTCAATCTGAGGCAGAGGGCGTAGTCGCAGACGGCGGGGGCAGATTCTTAATGGTAAGGGGCAAGCTGGAGGGGAGAAGAGTGGTGCTGGTGAACATCTATGCGCCGAACTGGGACGATGCTGACATTATAAAAAGAGTGCTGGGAAAGATCCCGGACCTCGACTCACGTAAGTTGATAATGGGGAGGGGGTGGGGGACGTTAATACTGTCCTTGACCCGGGGCTGGACCGGTAGTGTCCCAGCACGGGCAGACTCCAGCAATGACAAGGGTTCATGGAGCAAATTGGGGCAGTGGACCCATGGAGAGCAAGGCAGCCGACGGGAAGGGGCTACTCGTTTTATTCGCATGTTCAAAAAGTATATTCTAGGATTGTTTTTTTTAATCATGAGCAGGGGACTGTGTAGGGGAGGTAAAGAATGCGGAATACTCGGCAATCAGTATCTCGGACCATGCCCCGCACTGGGTGGACTAACGCCAGCAATGGAGGTTAGACGTCGGACTGTTGTCCGAGGAGGGGATATGTGAGAGACTTCGGAAGTGTATTCAGAATTACTTGCAGGTGGATGATACTGGGGAGGTTTCAGCAACGACCTGGTGGGAGGCGCTGAAGGCAGCAGTGAGGGGGGGGGGGAGCTGATCTCAATTCGGCCTCACAGGGTCAGGGCGCACAGAGTAGAAATGGACAGATTGGTTGGGGAAATTTACCGGATAGACGAGGAGCATGCGGGGTCCCCGGGGAAGACCTACTCAGGGAAAGATGGAGATTGCAGGCGGAATTAGGGGTGCTATCCACGAGTAGGGCCGTGGAACAACTTAGGAAGGCGAGGGGAGTGGTGTATGAGCATGGGGTGAAGGCCAGTAGATTGCCAGCGCAGAAACCCAGGAAGAGGGTGGCGGCCAGGGAAATAAGTAGAGTGGTTGATGGGGAGGGGAGCAGAGTGGAGGACCCGGCAGAACTGAATAAGATATTCCGGGACTTCATAGTAAACTGTACACTCCAGAACCCCAGAAGAGCCCGATGACATGAATAGGTTTCTGAATGGTCTAACCTTCCCAAAAGTAGGCAGGGGACTAGTGGACAGGCTGGGAGCCCCGATTAGAGCGGAGGAGGTATTGGGGGGGGGGGGGGGCGAAAGGCCATGCAGTCGGGGAAAGCACCGGGTACGGACGGATACACAGTAGAGTTTTACAAGACGTCTGACAAGGGTTTTTAATGAGGCAAAGGAGAGAGGCACCCTGCAACCGACGATGTCGCAAGCCACCATCTCGCTGATACTGAAGCGGGACAAGGACCCGGAATCCTGCGGGTCATAAAGGCCTATCTCCCTGATCAACGTGGATGCCAAGGTCCTGGCGATTAGAATTGAGGGCTGCGTACCGGAGGTGATTGGGGACGATCACACAGGGTTTGTGAAAGGCAGGAAGCTGGCAGCTAACTTGAGAAGATTGCTCAATGTGAGCATGATGCGCCCCCCCCCCCCCCCCACCCCCCGACGGGCAAAGAGGTGGATGTAGACGTGGCAATGGACGCTGAGAAGGCCTTCGAACGGGTGGAGTGGGGTTATTTGTTGGAGGTGCTTGAACGGTTTGGGTTCGGGGAATCACTGGTTAATTGGGGTCAGACTATTGTACCAGGCCCCAAAAGCTAGCGTTAGGACGAATAGGATAATGTCAGATTATTTCAGACTGCACCGCGGGACCAGGCAGGGGTGCCCACTCTCCCCATTGCTTTTCCCGCTGGCCATAGAGCCGTTGGCAATGGCGTTGAGAGCTGCGAAGGGATGGAAGGGAATGACGGGGGGGTGGGGGGGGGGGGGGGGGTTGGGGGGCGGATATAGAATCTCTCTCTGTGCGGACGACCTGCTCTTGTACGTGTCGGACCCACTTGCTGGGAGGGAAACTCTACTGGAAACATTGAGTACGTTCGACCGGTTTTCAGGGTACAAATTAAATATGGCCAAGAGTGGTGCAGGCAAGGGGCCAGGAGAATAGGACTGAAGGAGCTGCCATTTAGGCTGCTGGAGTAAAGGTTCCGGTACTTGATACAGGTGGCCGAGACTGGGGCAGGTTGCGTAAATTAAATTTGACTAGGGTGGTGGAACGAATGAAGAGGGAGTTTCGGAGATGGGATGCACTCCCGCTGTCACTGGTGGGGAGGGTGCAGACTGTAAATATGACAATCCTCACAAGATTCCTGTTCATCTTCCAGTGCCTCCTGATCTTTATCCCACGGTCCTTCATCAAAAGGAATCGTAAAATCATCATGAGCTTTGTCTGGGCGGGAAGGTCCCCGCGGGTGAAGAACATAGAACATTGCAGTGCAGTTCAGGCCCTTCGGCCCTCGATGTTGCGCAGACCTGTAAAACCACTCTAAAGCCCATCTATACTATTCCCTTATCACCCAGATGTCTATCCAATGACCATTTGAATACCCTTAGTGTTCGCAAGTCCACTACTGTTGCAGGCCCTTACTACACTCTGAGTAAAGAACCTACCTGTGACATCTGTCTTATATCTATCGCCCCTCAATTCAAAGTTATATCCCCTCGTGCTAGACATCACAATAAGGAAAAAGTCTCTCACTGTCCACCCTATCCAATCCTCTGATCATCTGGTATGCCTCAATTAAGTCACCTCTTAACCGTCTTTTCTCTAACGAAAACAACCTGAAGTCCCTCAGCCTTTCCTCATAAGATTTTCCCTCCATACCAGGCAACATTCTGGTAAATCTCGTCTGCACCCTTTCCAATCCTTCCACATCCTTCCTATAATGCGGTGAACAGAATTGCACGCAATACTCCAAATGCGGCCGCACCAGAGGTTTGTACAGCTGCAACATGACCTCATGGCTCCGAAACTCAATCCCTCTACCAATAAAAGTTAACACACCGTACGCCTTCTTAACAACCCTCTCAACCTGGTTGGCAACTTTCAGGGATCTATGTACATGGACACCGAGATCTCTCTGCTCATCCACATTTCCAAGAATCTTACCATTAGCCCAGTACTCTGTCTTCCTGTTATTCCTTCCAAAATTAATCACTTCACACTTTTCTGCATTAAACTCCATTTGCCACCTCTCAGCCCAGCGCTGCAGCTTATCTATGTCCCTCTGTAACTTGTAACATCGTTCCGCACTGTCCACAACTCCACCGACTTTAGTGTCATCTGCAAATTTACTCACCCATCCTTCTACGCCCTCCTCCAGGTCATTTATAAAAATGACAAACAGCAGTGGCCCCAAAACAGATGCTAGTGTGGTACACCACTAGTAACTGGAATCCAGTCTGAACATTTCCCATCAACCACCACTCTTTGTCTTCTTCCAGCTCGCCAATTTCTGATCCAAACCGCTAAATCACCCTGAATCCCTTGCCTCCGATTATCTGCAGTAGCCTACCGCGGGGAACCTTATCAAACGCTTACTGAAATCCAGATACACCACATCAACTGCTTTACCCTCATTCACCTGTTTGGTAATCTTCTCAAGAACTCAATGAGGTTTGTGAGGCACGACCTACCCTTCACAAATCCGTGTTGACTATCGTGTAATCAAATTATTCGTTTCCAGATGATTATACATCCTATCTCTTATAAATCTTTCCAAGATTTTGCACACAACAGATGTAAGGCTCACTGGTCTATATGTACCGGAGTTCGTCTCTACTCCCCTTCTTGAACAAGGGGACAACATTTGCTGTCCTCCAGTCTCTTGGCACTAATCCTGTAGACAACGATGATTTAAAGATCAAAGCCAAAGGCTCAGCAATCTCCTCCCTAGCTGCCCAGAGAACCTTTGTATAAATCCCATCAGGCCGAGGGGATTTATCTATTTTCACACTTTCCAGAATTGCTAACACCTCCTCCTTATGAACCTCAAGCCCTTCTAGTCTTGTAGCCTGAATCTCAGTATTCTCCTCGACAACATTTTTTTCTTCCTGTGTGAATACTGACGAAAAATATTCATTTAGCACCTCTCCTATCTCCTCGGACTCCAAGCACAAGTTCCCACTACTGTCCTTGACTGGCCCAACTCTTCCCGAGTCATTCGTTTATTCCTGACATATCTAGAGTAAGCTTTAGGGTGATCCTTGATCCTTCCTGCCAAAGACTTCTCATGCCCCCTCCTGGCTCTTCTTCGCTCACTCTTTAGGTCCTTCCTAGCATACTTGTAACTGTTCGAACGCCCTAACCTGAACCTTCATGTCTCATCTTACATAAGCCTCCTTCTCCTCTTGACAAGTGTTTCGACTGCTTTAGGTAAACCACGGTTCCCTTGCTCCACCTCTTCCTCCCTGCCTGACAGGTACATACTTATCAAGGACACGCTGTAGCTGTTCCTTGAACAAGCTCCACGTTTCCATTGTGCCATCCCCTGCAGTTTTCCTCTCCCTCCGATGCAATCCAAAGTCATGCCTCATCGCATCATAATTGCCTTTCCCCCCGATATAACTCTTGCCCTGCGGTATATAGCTATCCTTGCCACCACTAATTAAACTGAATAGAATTGTGGTCACTATCACCAAAGTGCTCACCTACCTCCAAATCTCTCGTTGGCCTATCTACATACTGTTGTCGGGAAACCTCCTGCACACATTGGACAAAAACAGACCCATCTAAAGTACTCGAAGTATAGCATTTCCAGTCAATATTTGGAAAGTTAATGCCCCCCCATAAGAACTACCCTGTTGCCTTCGCTCCTATCCAGAATCATCTTTGCAATCCTTTCCTCTACATTTCTGGAACTATTCGGAGGCCTATGGAAAACCCCTAACAGGGTGACCTCTCCTTTCTTGCTTATAACCTCAGCCCATACTACTTCAGTAGACGAATGCTCATCAAATTTCCTTTCTCCCACCCGTAATATTGTCCTTGACTAACAATGCCACCCACTCCCCCTCTTTTACCACCTTCCCCTGTTCTTACTGAAATATCAAAACCCCGGCACCTGCAACAACCATTCTGTCCCTGCTCTATCCATGTCTCGAAGTGGCCACAGCATCGAAAGTCCCAGGTACCAACCCATGCCGCATGTGCACCCACCCTTATTACCGGATGCTCCTGGGATTGAAGAAGACATACTTTAAACCAGCTTCCTGCCTGCCGGTACACTCCTGCAACATTAAAACCTTACTCATGACCTCACTTCTCTAAACGTCCTGTATACTGGAGCTGCAGTTCAGGTTCCCAATGCCCTGCTGAACTACTTTAAACCCTCCCGAAGAGCATTAGCAAATCCCCCCCCCCCCAAAGGATATTGGTATCCCTCTGGTCCAGCTGTAGACCATCCCGTTTGTAGAGGTCCCACCGACCCCAGAATGAGCCCCGATTATCCAGAAATCTGCAACACTCCCTCCTGTACCATCCCTGTTGGCACGTGTTCGACTCCTCTCTCTCCCTATTCCTCGTCTCGCTATCATGTGGCACGGGTAACCACCTAGAAATAATTACTATGTTTGTCCTAGATCTAAGTTTCCACCCTTGCTCCCTGAATTCCTGCCTTACATCTCTATCCCTTTTCCTACCTATGACGTTGGTGCCTATGTGGACCAGGACTTAGGGCTGCTCCCCATCCCCCTTAAGGATCCCGAAAACACGATCCGATACATCACACACCCTTGCACCTGGGAGGCAACACACCAACCGCGAGTCTCTCTCATGCCCACGGAATCTCCTATCTATCCCCCTAACTATGGAGTCTCCAATGACTAATGCTCGACTCGTCTCCCCCTTCCCTTCTGAGCAACAGGGACGGACTCTGTGCCAGAGACCTGTACCCCATGGCTTACCCCTGGTAAGTCGTCCCGCCCAACTGTATCCAAAGCGGTATACTTGTTACTAAAGGGAACGACCACAGGGGATCCCTGTACTGACTGCTTCCTCCCAGCCCCTCTCACCGTCACCCATCTTTCTTTATTCTTCGGAGTAACTACATCCCTGAAGCTTCTATCTATGACCACCTCTGCCTCCCGAATGATCCGAAGTCCATCCAACTCCAGCTCCAGTTCCCTAACGCGGTTTCTGAGGAGCTGGAGATGGGTGCACTTCCCACAGATGAAATCAGCAGGGACACTGACAGGGACACTCACCTCAAATGTTCTGCAGGAGGAACATTGCACTACCTTCCCTGCCATCCCCTCTAGATAAAAAAAGAAAAAAAAAGAAAGAGCTTACCTGTTGTTCATTCCCCTTCTCAGCAAGCACTCACTCTGCAACCTCTGCGCCCCGCACGATAACACCTGAAGGAAAATAAAATAAAAACTACTTACCAGTCACCACCCAGTCACTTACCTGCAGGCTGTGACGTCACGGTTCAACTTCTTTCGACTTCTACCTGCCCTCTTGCCTTCCTCTTGATATTAACAGCGGTTGTTGTTTTTTGGTTAGAATAGGGGGCAGAGAGGGAAACACTCAAGAAGTGATTCGGGTTTAAGTGTCCCTTGACAACAGCTCCTCCACAAACCACATTCAAGTTAGGGTGAGCAGACGGACGTATGCAGATTTTCCACGCAACAGCCAATTAGCAGCTCCGCTCTAGTGCCCTCTGCTGGATGCTTGTCTTCACTTGTACAGCTAGGGTCTCGTGCTGAGGTACACCTTTAAGTTAGGGTGACCACACGGACGTATGAAAATCCCCCCCCCCCCCCGCAAAAGCCAATCAGCAGCTCCGCTCTACTGCCCTCTGCAAATTTCTGAAAATCTGTGAAAGTGAAGAAAATTGGTAACTTTCAGAAACCAACAAACGGATATAAAATAGGGGGAAATGCATCATATTGAGGAAGTAGTACAGAAATACATAACAAGTAGACAATGGAATTTTGACCAGTTTTGCCAAAAGGATAGAGTTGGGAAAGGATGTTCTTGTCTCTGTGATGTGATATAATAATACCAAATATGGCACCCACGATCAATTCAAACGTTCTCAACAATTGACTGTTGTCTTTCCACATACACAGGGGAACGAGGAAAACTCGAATCCGAAATATATTTTACGTTTCCTACGGTGTAAGCAGAAACCATCAAAAGCAAGTAATATGGTTTAAAATTGGCAGTTCTGCTGATTTTTTTCTCATAATCTGACACGTGCTTGCAGCTATCTTGGATGAATTACCTTATATCTTGCAATTGCCCCATGTATTCTGGAATTGTCGCAGTGGGCTGGAAAATACAAGAAAATTGAGAAAAATATGTTACACAATTTAAATCAAGGTGGTAATCAGAATTCGTAAAGATATTTGTCCTTTTATCTACCAGGTGTTTGTTATTAATATGTTAAAACCCATAATTAATGGACCCTCTGCATCATAATGCACACAGACAGTGTTAATATGCTGTTACAAAATATAAATTATGTTTGCAATTTAACTGAATTGTTGCAGTATATAACATGATGGATTGAGGAAGTAATACAGAAATACATAACAAATAGACAATGTAATATTGATCAGTTATGCCAAAAGGATAGAGTTGGAAAGGGGAAACTTGACTCAAGGAAGTTATATAAGAATACCAAATATGTTGATCTGGGTAACGAAGTAGATGGTGCGATACTCCTTATAACATGTGAGGTTATCAGAAAAGGTGGAATCTAATGCAATCTATTATAGTACATTAGCTGAGATGAAGTTACAGATGTTGGAAAAAAAATGATCATTTTCAGGTTAACAAGATGTAACCAAGGCACTTTAAATCTGCAGATACCTTTACTGACGATATGCAGGAATGCAGAAAATTGAGTTGGAATCAGGATACAAACAATTTTACAAAGGAGGTAACTATAACGAGTTGCAGAAACCCTTCCTTATGGCGTAATTTGTGGAAAATCTGATATTACCACGTGGACAGACATAATTGAAATTCAAACTCATATTTATATTGAAGGGAGAACGCACAAAGTTGCCATACAGGACGCCCCTTGTGTCCTTGTGCACAAACAAGAAAACATATATGCCGAACGCACTTCTGTCCCATTCGGTCCATTAATGCTCCAATAATCGCAAAAACGGCTTCGGTTTCCGGGCCTCGATTCTTGATTTGCGAATCACAAGCATTTAACCTTCTGGGCCACATTATTTTTATTGCGACAGATTTGTGCAAGGAAACGAAGTTATCATCAACTTCAGGCTCTTGACATAGTACGGATGCTTTTCAAATTCCGTTCAAACAAGCCTTCCTGAAATTCCGTGAAGTGCTTACCCACTTCGCTTGTAAACTATTCATGTGTTTTGTTTCGTATGCCTGATTAAACATTTTGGTGTCAACACAGAAAACATCTTCCAAAAGCTGAAAAGAAAACGTCTGCTGAAATTTCTACAAATTCCAGAAAATATCCAGGTTATCACTTTTCTACTTCTATTCGAATTATTCAGGCCTCTCTTTTTCCATGAAGCGACTGGGTATTTTGCACAATGCACCTTCAATCCATTTGGATCTTAAGGAGTCGGGGGTTCAATGTAACACTTCAGTGAACAATAATGTCGAGTGCGACCCGATTGCAGGTGTGTATAGAACTTTTATTAATGTATTGTTCCATCCCTCAGACCTGAAGAAAGAGAAACGCGGTAAGAGCTGTTTCAAAAGTGTTTAATTCCTTTATTAAATTGTATAATGCGATAAGAATAATGGTGATGCGAATAATCGTCTCCACTGCCATTTATTTAACTGTCAGCAAAAATCAAATGATCTTCGTCTAAATATATTGTTCAGAAATATAAGCTTGACTGTTTTACTATCATTCTTAACCATAAATCAAATGTTAAAGTCACAGCCACGGAGAAAATTAGAGCAAAAAATAATTGACGCAGTGAAGATGTACCATACTTCATTCTGAAGCAAAACCTGGGGAACGAGGAAGTGAGAGAGAGACAGAGCGAGCGAAAAGGACGGATAGAGTGAGTGAAAATGGATTTGTATTTCTGAAGCATTCGCCTCGCAAATTCTATCATTTTAAGCGAATTATGATTTCGTGTTCGCTGTCTTTACGATGTGCTAGAATTTCGTAAGGCGCTTGGAAGGTATCTTTACTTGTTTTCTGCTTCGCCCCTCAGATCATTTGCGTAGCCAGTCCGGTAAGCGCACTGGTCTGTGGGTTATTTTTCCAGGGGCAGTGGACCAGTGTATAAAGTCGCAGAGTTGATCCTGGAAGCGGTATCCTGCCAAGTACAATACAAGGTCTGGAGAGTGGCAAATTTCCGAAGAGACGTTGACGTAGATGGAAAGTCCTAATCCTTCCTTGAATTTCGTTCACGGAATAAGGGCATCGGCGATATCTGATGATAACCATGCTCATGGCTGAGTGATTCCTGGCTTGGGTAACTGTCTGGCGGAGACTGCACGTTCTCCACGCGTCTGCGTGGGATTCCTCCGGATGCTCCGGTATTCTCCCACTGCCCAAAGAGGTGCTGATTGGGTGGGTTGGCCATGATAAATTGCCCTTAATATTCAAAAAGGTTTGGTGTGATGACTGGGTCACGGGCATAGGGTGGAGGCATGTGCTTAAGTGGGTTGTTCTTTCCAAGGGTCGGTGCAAACTCGATGGGTCGAATAGCCTCCTTTTGCACTGTAAATTCTATGATTCTATAAATAACAAAGTAGTGAGCAGAATCACGTTCCAGTTCAAAATGATGAGGATAAGTTGGATTTAGTTTATTGTTTCGTCGGTATTTTATGTGCAGACAAGTTCTGAGTACAATGGAGTGTGGCTTTCCTTGTCACAAATAGCAAACATGTTACTTACTAATTTAGAAAGACTTATTTCGTTGTTGAGGCAACGATTAGGCTAGACCAGTTCAGACATCGACTTTACGGAGAAAAAAACTTTTTAAAACATCGAACATTTTTTATTTTATGTTTTGTTTCATTTTTGTTATCTGAGTGAAAACAAGATCAAGGAATATGAATAGAAAGGGAGCTTGTGAACTCAAGGTAGCTTGGAATAATTGTGGATTAAAGAGTTTTAGCACGGGGCATCTGTGATGCCGGCAGAGTTTTCAGAAAAGACTTAATAACTGGAGGAAGTGATACTCAAAGCATCATCTGTTTGCATCGAGGTGGACAGCTGACGAGTCAGATATGAAGCACGTGCAGTTCCGAGGTGAAGTGTTCCTTGGACGTGTGCTCAAATGGACTGAATGTGCGACTTAAATATTAGGTGAAGAATACAATTGGGAAGGATTTAGTGCAAAAGTAAATCAAAGAATATGAGCAACTCAAAATAAACACTGGAAACAAAACGGGACTCCTATCATGCTGTAGCTGTCCAATGCCTTCATCTGGGCCCGAGTGTTCTGCGATCGGTCAAACAATGCAGTAAGACGGACCTGCTAATTTTATGTTTCTATTTTTGAAGCAAATACTGAATATATCGTGTGCATGCCATCCCACGAATGAAGAGGTGCCAGTAAAATCGAATAGCAAACTATGTGTGATGACCAAAGTCATGAAACGTTAGATCAAAAGTATTTGGAACATTTTCAGAAACTCTGATCTTGAAAGTTGGATGTGAATGAATAGTGATAATGGTAGCAGAAGTAGAAATTGGGAAACACCGATAATTCTAAAGAACCTGACAATCCTTGATGTATTTGGGTGAGGGTGAAGTTCCAGTTAATTGAACATTTGTACCCCCCCCCCCCCACCACCACCACCAGCACCACCACTACCACCACCAAGAATACGTGAACATTGCACACGGTACAGGAATGCATGTTATTGGATCTGACGAGCTCTACCAGTCCTGTTCCAATGCCTGCTTCATATGCTGTGGGCTGCATAAGAACAGATATGGTCCTCTGTACTGTGACCTCGTGGCAGATATGGTGCCGGCTATTTGAAGCGGTATCCGAGAAAAAATTGCATAGATATGGATATTGGCCCTTGTATCTTTTTTGATTTGACTGGAAGCTCATTAATGCACCGGACGCTACGGCTTGTAACTAAAGGTTCGTCAAAGTAGGTGATGATTACAGACTGATTCCAGTGTTTGCATTTGATCAGGCAAATATGTTTTTAAAGGTATCACATAATTAGTTCCATTAGCAGTTATCGAAATGCACGGAGGTGATTTATGTTTCAATGCAATGTGGTCTGTGAGCTTCCGTAAGAGTGGTCAAGTAGATGATGCAATTTCGAACAAACATTTTACAGGAAAATGTAATGACTATTAGAACTGCTGGGCCTTTGTGAACGCATCGCCCACAGCAATAACTGGACATCTTTGGCAAGATTACGGAACAGTCATGGTGTGAAGAACGATGAAGCCAGAAGTGAGGAACGCATTGAAAAAATATTGTGTCCTGTATATTTACCCGTCCCAGTTGGATTATTGTATCAGCTCCTCTGACTCAATTCCATCCACTTTGAACTTAATGTGGTCCCTCTGACACACAAACACCAAAGAAGGCGATTATGGGTTAGAATGGACAAAAAAAATCTCCCATCTGACACAGAGACAGGCAAATATCTCTGCGAGCAGCGTGCTATTTTCATGCGAGTAATACATTTTCAAGTGTTGAAAGTGTGAAAATAATTCGAGTTGTGCCAAACCTTTCCAGGAATGACGCCATGTGTTCAACGACACACCTTCAAATGGCAGGCTTAATGGCTAAGTAAGATACTGTGTAAGGCTGATGAACATGGTTACAAAGTGAAGCAGAGCATAACACAACAAAGTGTTCACGGTTGTGCTAAAGTATTATCTTTGAGATGATTATAGGTTCTGCAACACATTTAACAATTAACATATGTGAATGGATTTTCGCAAAAACAATCCCATTCGCCGTGTTTCGTTAACGTCGCGAATATGCAGGTCACATTTTCACCTGTAAAAATAAGACATTTTAATGTCGAAACATATACTGCATTTTTAAAAATGACATTTATATCTGTAATTCGAACCCATGTAAAATTCAGATCTTGCCAGCTGTCAGAAAGATTTACACGAAAAAGGTGAGCTAATATATTATCTTTGGACTGGATTTTGTGCAACGAAAAATAAGTCATTGGCAATCTAGATGTGAGGGTTCAATGACAATGATAACATAGAATTCTTCATCTAGGTGAGCAGTAAAGAATTTGCTTCGCAGACCAAGGTCCTGAACCGTATTAAGGTAACTATGATGTTATGAGTCTGAGCTAGGTATGACGGACAGAGAAACATGACTGAAAGGAAAGACAGCGGACAGGCAATGACAGGCATTCAAGTAATGAACAGGTGGAGTTCAAAAGATGGTTACTCCTTTTTTTTAAATGAATTTAGAGTACCCAATTAATGTTTCCAATTAAGGGGCAACTTAGCGTGGCCAATCCACAGAGCCTGCACATCTTTGGGTTGTGGGGCGAAATCCACGCAAACACGGGGAGAATGTGCAAACTCCACAGGGAGAGTGTCCCAAAGCCGGATCGAACCTGGGACATCGGCGTCGTGAGGCATCAGGCATCACTCTGCCCCACCGTGCCGCTCGGTTACAACGTTTTGACGCAAGAGTAGGAAGGGAACTGTGGTCAAACCATGGGCATATCAGAGATTCAAAGTACATAAAAAAAGGAAAAGCAATATACCTGAGGACTGGGCACAGTTTTAAATTCAGAAAACGCAGACCAAGGGATTTATTAAGGAGGGGAATATACAATTTTAATGTATGCCAGTGGAGGACATGAAAACTGACTGTAAATGTTTCTATAGCTATGTGAAGAGAAAGGTTAAGAAACATTAACAGCCAGAAAGGGCGGAATGCATAGCAGAGAACAAAATAACTGAGGAACCAAGTTCGTACTTCGCTTCTGTCTTCAAAAGGGAGACAATAATAATGTAACTGTTGTTCTGAGAACCAGTTTTTTTCGTGAGGAACTGGAGAAAATTCGTTTTTGTAAAGAAATGTTTTGGGGAAATTCTTCGCATTGAATGCGGATTTAAGGAAGTGGCTGGCCAGATAGTCGATACATATGTAGTAACTTTCCAAAATTCTTTGGACTCTGCCATTATTTCTACAGATTGGAGAATAGCGAATGGAACCCGAATATACAACATTGGAGATAGAGCGAAGAAAGGGAACCATAGACCAGTGAGCCCAACTTCAGTAGGAGGGGAGCTGCTGGAGTCCAGTATCAAGGATTTCGTAGCATTACAAAACATTGGGGTATTCAGGCAATGCTAGCATGCGTTTACGAAAGGAAAATCAAGCTTGATAAACCTACAAGAATTATTTGAAGGAGTATCTGGTATAGTTGACCAGGGAGAACAGGCGGACGATGTTAAATTAAATTTTCAGAATGTTTTCGACAATATCTCACATAACAGATTAATATGGACATTTACAACGTGATGGATTATGGATAGCGTCTTGAGATGGATAGAGAACTGGTGAGAAGGCAGGAAGCAAACATTTGCAAAACATTTTGCCTTTTTGTGATTGGCAAACAGGGACTCGTGGCGTACCAAAGGCATCTATGCTCGTATCCAAACAATTCACATTGTATATGAATGATTTGTATGATGGAACTAAGTGTATTATCTCCAAATTAGCAGAGGATTCAAATTTCTGGAGGGAAGCTGAACTGTGAGGATGATGCACAGATGCTTCATCGGTATTTGGACAGGCTGAGTGAGACGGCACATACAAGGCAGATGCTGCATATTGTGGATAGATGTAAGGAATCCGCTTCAGCAGCAACAATAGGAAGGCAACCTGAATGGCTGTAAATTGATAGAGGTGGATAATCGGCGAGACCTCGGTTTCCTAGTGCGACAGTCATTGAAAGTGAGCACACTGGTACAGCAGGCAGTAAAGATGGCAAATGGTATGCTGGCATTCATAGAGAGGCCGTTTGAGTGTTAGAATAGATATGTTTTAGAGCAATTGTATCGGGATTTGATGAGGCCATCCCGAGAGTATTGTGTGCCGTTTTGTACAGCAAAGGTTTACCAGGTTGATTCCTCGGCTGTTAGGGCTGCCAATTTCAGTAGAGACCACGTCGATTCCGACTATATTTGTTGGAGTTTAGAAAAGGCAGAGAGATCTCTTTGAATCGTACACAGTTCAAGCAGGATTATTCAGAGAAGCTTCAGAAGAAATGTTCCCAACATTGTGGAGTTCAGAACTAGGTGCCATGGTTTGAGGATCAGGGGCTAACCTTTTTGTCCCGTGGTGAGGATCAATTTCTGCGCCCAGAGTGGTTAGTCTCTGGAATTCACCACCACGGACATATATTGAGGCCACAACATTGTATAGATTCAAGAAGTAATTGTATATACCTCTTGGGGCGAAAGGGATCAATGGATATGTGCTTGTTTGTGTGTGTGTGTGTGTGGGGGGGGGGGGGGTGGGGGGGTGTTTGGATTAGGGTCTTAAAATTGTTGATCAGCCATGATCATAATGAATGCCGGAGCAGGCTCCATGGACACAATGGAGTCCCCCTGCTTCCTTTTCTATATTTCCACGTTTGCATGTTCGATTACGCAGCCGTGATATTCCGTGCAGAGATATCAAATGCAGAGATGTCAAAGGAAAATGGGAAAACGCTTTTTAAATTGTTTATGTGTGTACCCACTTCATCTTTCTTCTGATTACACTGCAAAAACGTGAAAGCAGCGTAACAGTAAATATTTAGTCAAGACATTTAGAATAATTATAATAATGATATTAATACCAATTACAACAGCATAGGTGATAATCATATTAGTAAGCTATATTATCACTCACCTGATAAAGAAGCTGCGATCCGAAAGGTAGTGATTCGAAACAAATCTGTTAGACTTTAACCTGGTGTCATCAGACATCTTGTTGAAACGAAGAAGAGTATGAGAATGGTGGTGTTAATAATTATAATTCAGTGCATTCACACTCTGTGGGAGAAAATAAATAAGATAGGGATGGTACGCTGGCATAATGTTGAACACTGCTGCGTCACAGCGCAAGGGAGCCGGGTTCAATTGCGGCCTTGCGTGTCTGTATGTGTGGAGGTTGAACTTCCTCCTAGCGTCTGCGTGTGGTTGTCCGCGAGTACTCCGGTTACCTCCGATAGTTCAAACGTGGTCACGTTAGATAAATTGGCCATACCAAATTGTCCCGCGATTCCAGTACGTTAGGTGGGGTTTAGGCGGGGTTTAGGGGCGGGGAGCATGGGGGGAGGGGCCTATGTAGAGTGATAATTCGGAGGGTCGATGCAGAATCCATTATTTAATTCTCCATTGTAAAATTTGTATGATTCTCTGTTAATATAAAGTCATATGGAGCAGAATCTTCTGAAAGCACAAAAGCGCCCGTGAAAATAACAAAGAGTGCAGAAGGACCTCGGCTGAGAACAAATATTACAAAATACAGCAACTTTGAGGCACATATTAACTCCTTTGTCTCGGAAATCAGTCCCAGGAACAATGTTTTTTCTGCATCAAACGCAACCGAATTGACCTGCACATTGCGTTGGAATATTAAAGAATTTGAATTGAGATTGTTTTTAAACTATGGTGCACTCCTATTGACGGACGGCAAATTAATATTTCATTGATTGTATTGTACCACAGATGTTCAACGGAGTTTTTCCACTATTTTGTAATAAAAAGGCGTTGCTGCAAGACGTGAATCAAACTGTCAACGAGTGTGTTTAATAATGTGTACGTTTTCGCATTTTTAACAGCTAGTGGATTTCTTATCAGCGTTTCTAACATAATTCAAAGCAAATTACACCAATTAAAATTACGAGACATGCATCTTCATGTCATCTTTGTTGAGATTATTTAGATATCTCCTGCGTACAATAAATTTTTTCCCACACTCTTCCATTCCAAAATTGCAGAGGAAGGTACGTGTTTACATTTGTTATTGCACACGAATTACACGAGCTCTTAAAACATTTGAATCTGCCTTGTATTATTTGACATGCAATGCCCCTATTACTCAGCAAACATATGTACGCTACACAAACGTTCGTACCTATTAGATTTATATAGAGAATCAACAGAGTCAAATGAGCTAAAGTAATTCAGAGGAGAGGTGATCAAAGAGTTTTGTGAACAGACCCTGAAAAGAAATATGAGGGCCAGCGGCCAAAATAATAGTTGAGGCTTTTGACACATTCTTATAAAAGCATAGAATGTTCTGCTGTAGTTGCTATTGTAGTAGATCATTTTAAATTTCTAGACATTGAAAACGAACGTGCAGTGACGAGTAGTGCACGGTCGAAAAGAGGTGAACTCCAAATAGTCAGAATTGGAGCAGTGAAGGTATTTTTCCCGGTCCCAAACCTTTCGACGACCACTCTATAGAATAAAATGGATTGTCGGATGAATTTATATACCAAATTCAATGAAAACCACAATGGAAAAGTAGTTTTAATTTACGTCATATCAGATGAATTGGGAGAGAATTCCCCCCCCCCCCCCCCCCAAATTGAAGCACTCAAAAATGTAAAGGGAAAAGTACACGATGATGGGTCTCACACGTTTTTGTACAGCGGAAGATAGGCCAAACGAGCATGAGGTGGCATGTAGCCGGACAGACTGGTCCGCCGTTCAAATATTTCATGGGTTCTGTTTTCGTCATCTAAAACCAACTTTGCCATCGGCTGCAACGGCTTCTCCAAATACCATCAGTGCCCACCGCACATTTCTTGTACTGCCTTGAATCTACTTTTGATGATCGCGAACGAGAATGATTGCACATATAAAATCACCGCATAATGGCCACAGGATTCTATTAATCCATGTGTGGCTGCTAAGTATGATCCAGTTCTACCTGTCCGACCGTACACATACCAAATGATTATGGAATGTGCAATTAATTCTCGGATGGATCCAAGGTGGCTGACATTCCATTCACTGGCTAGTTTTCCTGACCTCCTTTTAGAAATTGTGACTTTTTCGAGCAGGAGATCCCTGCAGGTGGGCTTATTCTGAGCAAGGGCCTCGAAGGTGTTCACATCTATGTTGTATTTCTTGTGAGAAGCCAGCAGCGTTGTTCTTGAAGCTTTGTATTCGTCCCCCTTTTGTACCCATGCCTTGTTTCTGCTTGGCAAACAAATATTTTCCTCAGCCTTGCATTTTAAGTACATTGCCAGGCCAACGGATGTGGTTAAGCCTGATCATGGAATCGATGGTGGTGCTTTGGTCCATCGAGAACACTACGGTTAGTACCGTGTTATTCCAGCGGTTATGGAGAATCTCTCCCAGACAATGTTGGAATTCTTACGTTGTCCAAATTTCTGTGCCTTATAGAAGAGTTTACAGGATCTTATTATCAGCATTGCTTACCGAGGGGAGGTGGGGATCGGCCTCCTGGATGCGATGTTGGATCTCATAGACGATGTCATAGAATCATAGAATATACAGTGTAGAAGGAGGCCACTCAGCCCATCGAGTCTGCACCGGCTCTTGGAAAGACCATCCCACCCAAGCCCACACCTCTACCCCAACCCCATAACCCAGTATCCCCACCCAACACTAAGGGCAATTTTGGACACGAAGGGCAATTTAGCATGGCCAAGCCACCTTATCTGCACATCTTGGGACTGTGGGAGGAAACCAGAGCAGCAGGAGGAAACCCACGCAGACACTGGGAGAACGTGAAGACTCCGCACAGAGAGTGACCCAAGCCGGGAATGCAACCTGGGACCCTGGAGCTGTCAAGCAATTGTGCTAACCACTGTTACACCGTGCTCCCCTTCAGCGTTAGATAAGAGGTGGCTCCACAGGTAGTTGGAATATTCTATGGTTGGATGGAGAGACATGATCTTGCGCGGTGGGGGACAGGGACGGGGTGCAGGAGGAGCTGCTGTTCTCGAAAAATTAACTGAGGATTATTGATGTTAGGGATGAGCCAATGCATGAAGCAAGGCTTAGATGTTCGCCTCTAAGCGACTGGAAATTGCGTTTTATCAGCATAATGCGGTTGTCAATGGCATTTTCAGTGTCGTTGTCCTCTTGTATTCTAAGTGGCTGAGGTGAAAAGATTTCACTTCATCTGGATGATCTCCTCTCCACTAACGTTTGAACGATGCTTAAAATGCGGGCGTGTGGGCAGTGAGATTTCACTGCTCGATTCTAGTCTTGACATTGAATTCTTCTGTTACATTTGATCATAGAATTTACATACATGTAATGGTGATTAGGGCTGTCTCAGACATCTTATCATGGGGAGGCGGAGGCTGTTGCTGAATCTCACCGGTCACATCTGCAGATCTTCCATTCTTCATTTATTTAACGTCAGCGTCAACTTCATCCTAGTTTTGCTGGGATCTCATGATCATCGTTGTTAGGGAGTTGGTGGATTTTCTGGTCCATGTCGTGGGCGGCACGGTGGCACAGTGGTTAGCACAGTTTATTCACGGCTCCAGTGGCCGAGGTTCGATTCCCGGTGTGGGTCACTGTCTGTGCGGAGTCTGCACTTTCTCCCCGTGTCTGCGTGGCTTTCTTGCGGGTTTTCCAGTTTCATCCCACAGTCCAAAGATGCGCAGGTTCGATTGATTGGCTATGCTAAATTTATCTTTATGTCCAAGGTGGTTGGGTGGAGACACTGGGTTACGGGGATAGGATTGAGGTGTGGGCTTGTGTGCGGTGCTCTTTCCAAGAGCCGCTGCAATTAAACGTGCAGAATGGCCTCTTCTGTACTGTAAATTCTATGATTCGCTGTCCTCATCCACGAATTTCTTAAGTTTTAGAAGGTCTTTGATGTTTTCCCACGATGGAGGGCTGATGTTTACAGTTCGACTCAACATGATTGCACCCTTTCTCTTCACAGGGTTCAGGCTTGGGTGTTCGACCAATAAATCGTTTCGTGGCACTGAATCCCCCCCCCCCCCCCCCCCGGATGCCATGCTTTCTGGCAAAGAGTTGCAGCTCTTTAGCTTTCTCACCTAACATTACCAATTGCTTTGTTTCCTCTTTGTATCAAAACCTTTGTTCGTTCTCCTCTTTGCCTCACGGTATTATTGGTTTTCTTGAGGGGGAGTCATTTCGTCTTTTCTCCAATGAGGTCTTCCAGGATGTGATCGTTACTGGCGAAGACACTTCTTCTGGGTTTGTTACCGAATGTTTCCTCACAGTTTCAGATGTTGTCTATCTGCAGCCCTTTCCAGTGATATTCTATTCCATCAGATTGAACGCTTGGATATTTTCTTGAAGACCTTGCTCGATAATCCGAAGCGTGGTTCGCTCCTGAAGCACTCAACGTTGATATTTTTTTCTGAACTGTTTCTTCATTTCCTGCTGCTGCTCATGGAAGATGGTGGATGTCGGCAAACAGATGAAGCAGCAGGCTGAGCAAAAGTCATCTGCAGTGGTCAGCTATTTGTTAATCAACATCTCTTTGTTATGGGGATCGGATGACGACTTAATTTATCATGTGCCGGAGCTTTGATCATGGATGTCCTGAGGCAGTATTGCAACTCTCTATTTTGGTGGAACAATGTTGAATGATGACAAGCTGGTTCCCCAGGAATCTTCCGAGCACGTGCACCCTATTGGTGCTGCATATCCCAATACCTTCATTTCCAATGAATTAGTTCCGAACTGGAAAACCTTTATGACCCTGGCGTTGAAGTCCTCAAGGCGGATGGTCTTATCTTCCTCAGTAATATTCGAGAGTATGGTGTTCAGGGGAGAGTTGAAGCCTTCTTGCGACGCCACCGGCATCAATAATTTGGGTGCAGGATTTCAAGTCCGTTTCCTGCTGGCTCTTTGCAAGTTGCAGATAGAGTGACATGAAACGTTAGTTGATGATGACAGGGAGCGCCCAGAGTCGGTTGTCCAGTTGGTTCATTGTGGCGAATCCAATTGCATGTGTTCGGAGCTGATCCTCGGGTTTCCATCTGCAGCATAAGGTATAACCACTGCCTTTTTCCCTTAATGCCATTCGGCCTCGGTCTGCACTTTGGACCTCTTGAAGGGCTGCGATGTCGATGTTGAAGTTCCTTAGTTTACTGGCAACAAGGGCAGTTATCTGTTCCGGTTGAATGCCTTGCTCATTAGCCATCAGTGTTATTACATGGAAAGTTTCGACATTGAACTTATTATCGTTTTTCTGACAGCAAATTGATGAGCACGCAGGAGAGACATGAGTGCCCATCTACTCCGGCTTGCTGCCGCATATTACTGACAGCTTCGCCCATGGCGATACCGTCAACAGGGAGGAATCAGAAAAAACACAATTCAATATAAATCCGCAATCGCTATAATGCTTACCTATCAACAATCTCCAACATTGATGCCATGGACAGGAGTGAGTATAAATGGAGCTACCAGGATTTCTCCGCTCGCTATCCATCCATAAACTTAAATATATACAGATAATTCGGATGTCCCCTTTTCTGAATAATGGCCTTTCCCCCTGAACACTTTAATTTGAAATATTCCTGTCCTCTGTGAATTACTCGCATCACAACCCCGAAGTAAGATCAATTGTAACTGGTTGGTTAATATTTAACACAGGCACGCACTTAGACAGACAAGCCTGCACAATAAACAGAAAAACACACACACACAAGACCACAACACAAACGAGAGAGAAATTGAAGAACTCTTGTTTAGGACACAACCACAGTTAAATCCGAGTAGCGTTTTCAGTTGACTGAGTCCGAAATCAAATGGCTAACAGAAGTGCCCTTTTCAAGGAAAATTGGCATATCATCAGCCAGAAACCAGTCTTCCACAATGGAAATAGGCACAGGATTTAGTTCATGCAGGAGGCATGATTCTCAACTGTTCTGCATTTTGCAGTGCATTGAGGGGCAAGATTCTATAATCTGCCAGCTGTTTGATGGTGGACAGAACTGTTTGTGGCTGTGAATACGTGTCCTCGTCAGACGTCAAACACCGGAACAATCAGGTCACAAGTCTGTACAGTTAGTAATTTAAAAAGATGAAGTGGAGATGCCGGCGTGTGACTGGGGTGAGCAAAGTAACAAGTCTTACAACACAAAGTGAAATCACTAGCTTGCGGAGCACTGCTCTTTCCTCAGGTGAATACAGAGGTAGGTTCCAGAACCATATATATAGACAAAGTCAGAGACACAGGACGATACTTTGAATGCGAGTGTTTGCAGGTAATTAAGTCATTACAGATCCAGCGAGAGGGGTAATCCCAGGTTAAATAGGTGTGTATTGTCTCAAGCCAGGACAAGTGGGAGGATTTCGCAAGCCATGGTCAGATAGAGGGGGTGAATGTAATGTGACATGAATCCAAGATCCCCGTTGAGGCCATACTCATGTGTGCAGAAGTTGGCTATAAGTTTCTGTTCGGCGATTCTGCCATATCGCGCTTCCTGAAGGAGGCCTTGGAGAACGCTTTACCGAAGATCAGAGGCTGATGCCCTTGACTGCTGAAGTGTTCCCCAACTGGAAGGGAACATGCCTACCTGGCGATTGTGGCATGATGTCCGTTCATCTATTGTCGCAGCGTCTGCATGGTCTCGCCAACGTATCATGCTTCGAGACATCCTTTCGTGCAGCATATGAGGTGGGCAACTTTGGCCAAGTCGCACGGGTATGCACCGCATACCTGTTGGGCAGTTTTCTCACGTGTAATGATGACACCCGTGTCGATTATCTGTAACGTGTTGCAGAGATTGCCATGGCAGGGTCGTGTGGTGTCGACGTCACTGCCCTGTAGGCTGGGTAGTTTGCTGCAAACAGTGGTTTGTTTGAGGTTGTGCGGTTGTTTGCAGACAAGTAGTGGGGTGTGGGGATGATCTTGGCAAGATGTTCGTCTTCATCGATGACGTGTTGAAGGCTGCCAGGAACATGTCATTGTTTCTCCGCTCCGGGAAGTACGGGACGACGAAGGGTGCTCTGTCTGTTGTGTCCCGTGTTTGTTTTCTATCATAGAATTTACAGTGTAGAAGGAGGCCATTCGGCCCATCGAGTCTGCACTGGCTCTTGGAAAGAGCACCCTACCCAACGTCAACACCTCCACCCAATCCCCACAACCTAGTAACCCCACCCAACACTAAGGGCAATTTTGGACACTAAGGGCAATTTATCATGGCCAATCCACCGAACCTGCACATCTTTGGACTGTGGGAGGAAACCGGAGTACCCGGAGGAAACCCACGCACACACGGGGAGGATGTGCAGACTCCACCCAGGCAGTGACCCAAGCCAGAATCGAACCTGGGACCCTGGAGCTGTGAAGCAATTGTGCTATCCACAATGCTACCGTGCTGCCCACTGCCCACGAGGATGTCAGTGTGGCTGTTTGTTGCGGCGCGTTGAAACTGTCGATCGGTGAGTCGACCGCTATATCCCGTTCGTACGAGTGCATTTTTCAGCGTCTGTAGATGTCTGTTATGATCTTCCTCGTTTGATCTTTTGGGTAAGCGTTCTCCAAGGCAATCTTCCGGACGCGCGACAACGCAGAATCCATGAACAGAAACCTTGGCTGAGGTTTAGTTAACTTTTAAACGCATTTGGGACCCGGAAGCCTGCATGCAACCAGGTGGTGCCTGTCAGCTGTGCGATTTTCCATTTTGGAGAGCAGAAAAATAACTTGATAAATTACTTAATTTGACGTCTTTACTGCCCCATCAAATAGATACAAACTATTCACCACTGTCTTAATCGTAGACCTGATAAACAGTTACAATGTCCATCAGTTATAATCTCCTCCACAAATCCAATCGTCGTTCCATTATCGACATACCAAATCGTCTGTGCTTCACGGATGTGTCAATAAAGTTAAGCCTCCGGCGTCAAAACACCAATGGGAGTAGGCCCAATCTGTTCAACCGTTTTTTTTTCAATAGGGAAGCTGCTCATACCTAGTCTGAATTGAGTGAAACTTATATGTTCATCTTCTAAAGCAAATATTTTTTTAATATAGCTTACTAAAAACGAGGAGCCCACTCTGTTCAAAACATTCCACATATATTCTCATCAAATCCCCAGTTGGATGCCGTTTCGATTTTTATATGCAATACGTTTTGTAACACAAGAGCATGTCATGTGCTGCATTAATCATTTGTTGTACCTGCATGAGCGTTCTGTGACTGATGTGCCACAGCTTTCAGACCGAACTCCACCGTTGACTTTGTATTCTCACAAAATTAAAATAATTTGCGTTTTTCGATCCTTCCTGCCAATACAGAGTAATCCGCAATATATCGTATTTTATCCGCTCTGCCATGCCTCTTCAACTATTCTCATCGATATATTTGTCTTCTGAAGACGGATGAATGGGCGTACAGAAACAAAATTCATATTTGCAGCCTTCTGTCCGTAATCCTTGTATACAAGGAGCTGATATGTTATAGGTGGGAGGCAGTATGCAAGAATCATGTTAGTGTCAGATCAAACAATATGTTATTAAATGGCACAGCTACCCGAGGTCCAAATGGCCCACTTCTGCTCCTTGTGCTGTGTCCAAATGTTCATCTTCAATAGGATAAACACAAGAGAAGTGGATGGGCTAGAACCACAGTTGGCGTACAAGATCATACAATGTCAATGTGCCAATTGTGTCATGGATAGCAGGAAATGTTAATCTATTGACTTCTTATTCTGCTTGAAAAACTGTTTTCCTACCCATGTTTGTGTTCGTGTAGCTACCGTGCAAGAATTCCTTCATCCACATTTTCATTACATATTCAATACATGACAGATATGCAAAGAACAAGCACCGAGCAATATGCTTACCCGCTGATGCAAGTAGCCAACTTCGGATAGATCCGTTTATTCTGATGTCTTGCTCATGTTACCTCGCCAGTCCTTTACAAGGGTAATATTGTCTTAGCTAAGCCGTTCAATTTGATCGTGTGGAGAAACAGTTGTTGTGACAGCTGTCAGATAGCTTCGGAACATCCAGGAAAACCCGATCTACACAATTCCACTGATACAGCTTGCACGTGCCGTGAAAAAAATCATATGGCGAAGCAGGAAATTTCTTTAAAAAGCTCATGTTGACCCTTCCTTATCATATTCAGACATCGATGTGTGGTGTTATACCCTCCGTGTCCCTGGGTTCCAGAAATTCTCCTCTGATGGATGGTTGCCTCACAGGCATGTCGCTTCCTATTCTCTTTTTCTCACTTCCAAAAGGAAGCTGTCGTTTTGGTCACGTATATACGTTTTGGAACTCTTCCAGGATCCAAGGCATTGTTGAATAGTGTGAGCATTCGGTCCACCATCGGTCGTCGCGTCTTTCCTTCAGACCCTGGGAGGTTATTCAGCTTGTCCTGTGTATGTGTCAATCTTTACCGCACTGTTTGCATCGGAACCTTTCGTTGTTACGGTGATCTTATCCAGTTCCTCAGATCCGTTGTCGTTTTAATTTTAAAGTTTCACTGTTTTGCAATACCAGTGCACAACAGCAAGGAGTGATGCACGAACATAACTTTGCAGCTCGTGCGTTGCCCTACTTTTAATTTTGAATTGCCCAGAGGCACTTTCTCGATGACCAACATAATATGTTATTTTCCTGTATATCCTTCATGCTTTATTTTTCTGTTTGTCTGCATAATTATTTGCTGTTTCGCACAGGATTATATATCTCTCAACCAAAGTGACAACATTATAATAATTGTGCACATGATTCCAGCTCGATGGGAAGACATGGGCGATGAGGGGGATTACATTTGCCGTACCACGTATCTAGCACAGTGGAATAAACACCTGGCTTATAATGCAGAATAAGCTCAGCAGCGCGGGTCCTATTCCAATACCGGTCTCCCCAAGCATGCGCTGGAATGTGACGAATAGGGGCTTTTCACAGGAACTTCACTGAAGCCTACTTGTGACAGTAAGCTTTTATTATGTTTATTATCATCTTGTTGCCTTGAAAATGCAGCAGGGGCGCTTTGTGAAAAACTCCTAAAAGGAAAAGGTGAGGAAACGTATTCCGTCTTTCACTGATACATTTGCGTAATCTTTTGTGATGGGACGTAATTTACCCATGGACGAGAAATGGAACAAAAAAAAAACTAAGCACCTTCGTTATTGTGCATCATTGTCACAGCTGAGCAAATTAATGCGCGTATTCGAGCTTGGCATTTTAACTAGAGAGCATGCTACATTTGTCATCCAACTACTGAGCCTGTAAACGTTTCTGTCCATGGTTTTACAATTCATAGTAAATATTACATTTTTGTGGATATATTTAAATTTGGGATATCATTAGTTGCAGTATCACAGTGAGAACTATTCTGGTATGGACCATTTTTAAAAAATAGAATGTGCAGCAAAAAATTGAGCGCAGCTGTCTGATAGCATCGTGTTTAACCTGTCCTACTTGCGATCCTTCCCGTTGTGACTGCAACGGAAATTTGGAACAGCGTTTCAATTATTCCCAATCCAATACACTTGCAGAGGCAGTCACTTTCACTTCCACTTCATTGACGTAAAATAACATTTTTTTTTGTCCAGTGAAATCATTTCTGTCGCAGCCTTTAAATGTGATTGAAACGTTTTGTTTATCCATGCTTAAATTGAACGTTAAAGAAGAGAAAAGCTAAGCGCCCCCCTGTTCTCCACATTCAAAAATTCACAAAGGAAACAAGCAGTCGATGCACCATACATCATTCAGTTGGTGTGAAATTTTCTTTCCTTTTGCTGTACCAGGTTACGATGCAAGCAAATATCTGATCAGTTGTAACAAAATTAATCGTCACTTTATTAGAAACATAGAAATATCGAAAATGGAAGCAGGCGGAGGCCGTTCGGCTCTTTGATCCTGCTTCACCATTCATCATGGTCATGGATGACCATCACGTTCAATACCTTGATCCCACCTTAGCCTCATATCCCTTGATTCCTTTCGCCCCAAGAGCAATATCTAATTCCTCGTTGAAATTACACAACGTTTTGGCCTCAATTACGTTCTGTGGTAGCGGCCTCCACAGATTCGTCACTCCCTGGATGAAGTCATTCATCCTGACATCCGTCCAAATATGTTTACCCCTTATCCTCAAACAATCACCGCTAGTTCCGGACCCCCACTATCCCTCGGAACATTTTTTTGAATCTATCCTCTATAATCCTGTTCGAATTTTGTAAGATTTTATGAGATCTCCTCTCATTCTTCTGAACTCCACTGAATAAATTCCTAACCAGTTGAGTCTGTCCTCATATAACAGTCCCGGCATCCTAGGAAACAGCCTGGTAAACCTTTGCTGCACCCCCTCCATAGCAAACACGTCCTTCCTCAGATAATGACACCAACACAGTACATAATCCTCCAGGTACGGTCTCCTCAGTGCCCCGTATAATTGCACTGAAACATGTCTATTCCTGTACTAAATCCCCATGATTTGCCTTATTTACTGCCTGCTGTATATGCGCGCTTACTTTCAATAACTAATGCACGAGGACACCACTGAGTACCCATGTCATTTTAATTTATACCCATTCAAATAATAAACTGCCTTCCTATTTTTCTACCAAAGTGGACAACACAACTTTACATTTATTGACATAATACTGCGTGTGCCATGTATGTACCAACTCGCTCAGCCTGTCCAAATAACGCTGATGCATCTTTGCACAGTCCTTACAGCTCACACTGCCACTCAACATTGTATCAGCAGAAAAATTGGATATAATGCATTTATATTACATTTATATACATTAATATTATTTAGTTCCCTCGTCCAAATCGTTCATACATAATGTGAACAATTGGGGTCCTGGCACAATTCTCTGCGGTATCCCTTCAGTTACTGCCTGCCACTCCGAAAACTACCCATTTATTCCAACGTTTTGATTCCTGTCTGCTAACCGCCTTTCTCTCCAATTCAAGACACTACCCATCATCCCATGCGCTTTAACATTGCATATTAATCTGCTGTGTGAAAACTTGACGAAAGCATTCTGAAAGTGTAAATATTTCATAGCCACTGGTTCTCCAAGGCGAACTCTACCAGTTGTACCTTCAACGAATTCTGGTAGATTTGTCAAGAGCGAGTTTCCTTTCGTAAATCCATGCTGACTCTGTCTGATTACACCGCTGCTTTCCAAATGCTATGCTATGAAATCCTTGATAAAGGACTGCAGCGAGTTCCTTACTCCCCAAGTAAAGTTCACTGGCGAGATATCTCAGTTTTCCCTCTTTCTCTATTTTTCAATAATTGGATTACATTCGCTACCCTCCAATATGTCGGACCATTCCAGATTGCAAAGAATTTGAAAAATTACCACCAGTCGATCTACAATTTCTGGGGCCACTTCGTTGAGTAATCTGGGGTGAAGATTGTTGTGCCCTGGATATTTGCCTGCCTTCCATCCCATTAATTTCCTCAATCCATGTTCCTGCTGCTACTAATTTTCGTCAGCTCCTCACTAAAACTTGGGCTTCTCAAATCTCCCAGCATATTATTCATGTCTTCCTTTGTAAAGGCAGAACCAAGTACAAATTTAGTTATCTGCCATTTCTTTGTTCCCTTTTTTGCATACCCCGGTTTCTGACTGTAAGGGGCCTACATTAGTTTGTATTTATTTTTTGCTCTTTGCACACCTATGGAAACGTTTGCAATCAGTTTTTATGTTCCCCGCTAATTCACTTCCACGGTATATTTCTGCCATTTTACTCACTCTTGTCGTCTGCCTTTGCTGCATTTAGAGTGTTCCGAAATCCCGGTTGTATTTCTTTTTCTTGCTAATTTGTGTGTCTGTTCTTTTAATCAAATACTATCTCCAATTTCCCTGGTCACCATTGTTTGGTCATAATTCCATTGTTACACTTGCACCAACTACGAAAAACAACTTTTGAAATTTACCTATTATATCTTTGCATGCCAGCCCTTTATGTCCGCTATACTTCCGTTGAGTCATATTTCCCAGTCCGTCATAGCCAGCTCATACAACACATCATCAAAAGTACCTTCATGTGGTTTCAAGACCTTGGTGCCAGAAGATGCTAACTCAATGAACCATATTATGGTCGAACATAGCCAAGGGTTCTCTCACAATTAAATTGTCAACTAATAATATCTCATTGCACAACACCCCTGCCAAGACATGTTTAATTCCCTTGCTGGTTCCTCAACATACGGGTACAGAAAACCGTCCCCTCGAGGATCCAGAAATTCCTCCTCCATTGAACTGTGATTGATTGGAGTCATCCAATCTATGTTCAGATTAAAGCAAGCCATAATCACAGATGCTTCTGAGTGACATGCATCTCTGATTTCCTGTATAATGCTATTCCCACCATTACCACTGGAGTCTGTTGGTCTGTGTACCAACTCCACGAATGTGGTTTGCCCGTTGATGTTGCATAACTCCACCCAGACAGATTCTATATCACCTGTACCAGTAGTAACGTATCTCGTCAATATTGTATCATTGTCTTATTTCATCAACAATGCAACTCCACCACCGTTTCCTCCAGTCTGTTCTTCCTAAAAACTGAATGTCCACAATGTTTAGATTCCACACTTGGCCAATTGTAACCATGTTTCCGTAATCCCAACTATATCATATCATTTTACATCTGGCTGAGCAACCAATTGATTCATTTTATTTCGAATGCTCCACATCTCGTTAATACGAGTCATTTTGACGTAGCTGGCCCCGTCCCTACTATTGTTTATATTGTTGTTATCTGATACAGTCCCTTGATTTCTCTACCGATCACTTTTTTTATTCTCCTTTCTGTCTTTATCTCTTTTTCTTGACTTCCCGGCACTGAATCCATGTATTGGTTCCCACTCCCTTCCATTTAAGTGTAAGCCTTCCCCAACCACTCTCGCAAGTAACCGCCCCGCTCCCAAGGATATCAGTCCCTGTCCTGCCCAAGTGTAGCCCGACTAATTTGTATAGGTCCCAACTTCCCCAGAACCTGTCCCATTGACCCAGGGATCTGAAAACCTGTCCCTCACACCATATCGTCAGCACATATCCGTATGAAACATCATACTATTTCTACTCTGACGACCACATGGCACTAATAATAATCCTGAGATCACTGCTTTTGACGTTCGACTTCTCAACTTTCTTCCTAACTCCCTATGTTCTGCATTCAGGTTTTCAACTTTTTACACCTATGTTTTTGGTTCCAATGTGCACCACAACCACAGATTGTTCACCCTTCCTCTCCAGAATATCCTGTAACCACTCCGAGCCATCCTACATCCTTGTACCAGGAAGGCAACATATCATCCTAGCTTGTCGTTTGCGGCAACATAAATGCCAATCTATTCACCTAGCAATCGAATCCCCGACAACTATTGAACACGCACACATTGTACTCCTCCCCACTTCAGAAGAACGAACCGTGGTACAACGAAATTGGCTGTTGCCATTTTCCCCTGAGAGCTCACCCCCCTAAACAATACCAAAAACGGTATACCTGTTTTGTAGGGGCAGCTCTTTGTTAACGCTTATTAACCTTAAACTACACAACGAAACTTGTGTAAAAAGAATAGACTTGCCAATTCAATCCCCATTCTGCTTCACGTTTCCGAGATTAAAGCTGAAATCTCACCCTTCCTGTGGCCTCAATGCAGATGGGGCCTATCTACCACCATGAGTAATTTCAAACGTCCATATTAGCATTTGCAGCGAATCATATGGAGGTCGCATAACCTTTTCTTTTTAGCTGGGCATGTATTTGGTCTGATTATTTTTTAACATAAGTTTAGAGTACCCAATTCATTTTTTCCAATTTCTTGAATTCAAATTTCACCACATGCCGTGTTGGGATTCAAACCCAGGTCCGCAGAGCATTACTCTTGGTGTCTGGAATAATAGTCCACTACCTTCCCCAGTAATGTAATCACAACAGAGTTGAAGCTGCCAATTTGCGAACTGCAAAACAAAGTTATCGAAAGATAAAAGCTAAAACGAAAATCTACGTCGGTACAATAGAATTGCAAATACACAAACACACATCTATGTACCGAAGATTATTATCATTTAAGTTTATCTGTATCATTGTCGCCATGAAACTCATGGCATTGTATCACTCATCAAACCAAACTATTCAACAATAGCTTAATTTCTGAACCACGTCTTTGGGAAATGTAAGTTTGAGATGACTGCTGGTTCTTCAAGATAATAATGTTGCAGCGCAATCTCGATGTCATTATGTGAAGGGTAGTCATAATGCAGTTCAGCTAAACGTTGTTTAATGTTCTATTTGAGTAATTCTGACTATAATAATACAGGAACAAGTGGATGTAAAGATGTTATAAAACTAAAAGGTGAGACGAAGGATGCACTCTTTATTCCACACATTTTTGGAATCACCGGCCCCTGACAAACATGAAACACCTCAAGGCCTTTCAAATCTAGCACTAAAAAGATAGCAATGTAAAGTATGCGTTATTGCTGCATCTGGAAAGAATTGTATTGTTGATCCACAATATGAAACGTTTTTTGTGAACATGCAAGTGACATGTTGAATTAACTGAGTTATTTTGTTACATATAGGGAAGATAGACGATGCTCTGATTTTCGCTGCCTTATTCGCACGTCGGAGAATCTCCTTGGCTGACGATCAGCAGCACCGCCCACAGCTGCAGGCTGGCTGGCAGACCAATGGAATTTCGCCACCTGGAGAGGATCAACTGTACCATCCGAGGGTCAACAAAGAAAAAAGAACAAAGAAATGGACAGCACAGGAACAGGCCCTTCGGTCCTCCAAGCCCGTGCCGACCATGCTGCCCGACTAAACTACAATCTTCTGCACTTCCTGGGTCCGTATCCTTCTATTCTCATTCTATTCATATATTTGTCAAGATGCCCCTTAAATGTCCCTATCGTCCCTGCTTCCACTACCTCCTCCGGTAGCGAGTTCCAGGCACCCACTACACTGTGCGTAAAAAACCTGCCTCGTACATCTACTCTAAACCTTGCCCCTCTCACCTTAAACCTATGCCCCCTAGTAATTGACCCCTCTACCCTGGGGAAAAGCCTCTGACTATCCACTCTGTCTATGCCCCTCATAATTTTGTATACCTCTATCAGGTCTCCCCTCAACCTCCTTCGTTCCAGTGAGAACAATCCGAGTTTATTCAATCGCTCCTCATAGCTAATGACCTCCATACCAGGCAACATTCTGGTAAATCTCTTCTGCACCCTCTCTAAAGCCTCCACATCCTTCTGGTAGTGTGGCGACCAGAATTGAACACTATACTCCAAGTGTGGCCTAACGAAGGTTCGAAACAGCTGCAACATGACTTGCCAATTCTTATACTCAATGACCCGGCCAATGAAGGCAAGCATGCCGTATGCCTTCTTGACTACCTTCTCCACCTGTGTTGCCCCTTTCAATGACCTGTGGACCTGTACTCCTAGATCTCTTTGACTTTCAATACTCTTGAGGGTTCTACCATTCACTGTATATTCCTACCTGCATTAGACCTTCCAAAATGCATTACCTCACATTTGTCCGGATTAAACTCCATCTGCCATCGCTCCGCCCACGTCTCCAGACAATCTAAATCCTGCTGTATCCTCCGACAGTCCTCATCGCTATCCACAATTCCACCAACCTTTGTGTCGTCTGCAAACTTACTAATCAGACCAGTTACATTTTCCTCCAAATCATTTATATATACTACAAAGAGCAAAGGTCTCAGCACTGATCCCTGTGGAACACCACTGGTCACAGCCCTCCAATTAGAAAAGCATCCCTCCATTGCTACTCTCTGCCTTCTAAGGCCTAGAAAGTTCTGTATCCACCTTGCCAGCTCACCCCTGATCCCGTGTGACTTCACCTTTTGTACTAGTCTACCATGAGGGACCTTGTCAAAGGCCTTACTGAAGTCCATATAGACATCATCTACTGCCCTACCTGCATCAATCATCTTAGTGACCTCCTCGAAAAACTATATCAAGTTAGTGAGACACGACCTCCCCTTCACAAAACCGTGCTGCCTCTCACTAATACGTCCATTTGCTTCCAAATGGGAGTAGATCCTGTCTCGAAGAATTCTCTCCAGTAATTTCCCTACCACTGAAGTAAGGCTCACCGGCCTGTTGTTCCCGGGATTATCCTTGCTACCCTTCTTAAACAGAGGAACAACATTGGCTATTCTCCAGTCCTCCGGGACATCCCCTGAAGACAGCGAGGATCCAAAGATTTCTGTCAAGGCCTCAGCAATTTCCTCTCCAGCCTCCTTCCGTATTCTTGGGTAGATCCCATCAGGCCCCGGGGACTTATCTACCTTAATATTTTTTAAGACACCGAACACCTCGTCTTTTTGGATCACAATGTGACCCAGGCTATCTACACCCCCTTCTCCAGACTCAACATCTACCAATTCCTTCTCTTTGGTGAATACTGATGCAAAGTATTCATTTAGTACCTCGCCCATTTCCTCTGGCTCCACACATAGATTCCCTTGCCTATCCTTCAGTGGGCCAACCCTTTCCCTGGCTACCCTCTTGCTTTTTATGTACGTGTACATAAAACGGTCGGAAGAGACCGTCCACGAAGCGCGGGTGCTATTCATCAGCCTGTTCCAAAAATTGCTCAAAGCCAATAGTGATTCTGACGAAAAGGGGTAGGGGTGGGGACCGAGGAGAGCAAAGAGGAGCAGACAAAACAGAAAGGAGCAGAGGCGGAGGAAGGAAGGACTCACGGGGAGTAACAGAGATAGACATAGGAAAAAGAGAGATACGGGGAGAAGCAGGGGAAACCCGACCCCATTCGAACCAACAAAGGCAACGAACGGAACTGCAAAGGAAAAGAGCAAATTACAACAGTACGCCACCGAGGGCCTGTATGAGCACCAGGAAAGAGTGCCATACTCAACGGGGAGGAGGGGGCGGGTGAACAGGGAGGAGGGAGGGCCGATAGAAGGCGTGTGTGTCAACTGTGTGCATAAAAATCATCATCCATTGTAAATATGATGTGCTCTATAAGGTAAACTGTTCTCGTGTTAAACTTGGAAAATTCGTTTAAGAATGAGGCGTACATATGGTTTGCATTAAATTATAGAACCCCATTCATGCGAATTACATAAGAGCTCAAAAACAATTTAAAGCTGTTTTTGAAAAAGGAAGCAGTTCTTTTGTCGGCAAGAATGAACAATATATCTTGATCTATCCGGAATAAGTTTAATTTTTATGTGTTTTCTTGTTACGGTAATCGCAATCAAACAGAGGAAGGTAAACAAATGTAATCTCCCATTTATTTTCTATTCTGTATCTCCCTTTGGCATTTTACCTTCGAGCCAAAATTCTTCTGTGATGTTCTGTGATCTGTATGGCTGTTGAAGATAAACTCTGGTGGAATCATAAGATCTCGGACATTGCCTATTCGACCAACACTGCCTCTTATGTAACTTGTAAATAGGTTTTGATTTCATATCTCCAGAATAAATTGTTACTTTTGTATCAAATTAACCATCTTTCTTAATCAGACAACTGGTCAGACTAATCTCGGATCCGTCGGCACTCTACATGGAATTGCATACATTTTTTCGTAACCAAATTATTTTGTTAGAATATGTGGGAGAATACACTACAATAGTCATCGTGGGGGTTTCACCAACGAGGTTGTAATTTACTATAAGCAAAGGTAAAATGCGAATTTAAACTGCTGAGAAGTAAAACAAAACAAATGATGTTTTCTGGAAATGATATACATAATAGTTCTCCTATAATGATTTGCTTCTTCGGCATGGTTCTGTGAAAGAGGTTCCTGTGAGAATGCAGTTGGACGAATGCTCGTGTTGGGTACAATCTAACAAAAATAAATAGAACAGATTAGCCATAGAGTTGTTCTCTATGCTGTCTCTGTACCTAACATTAGCCTGTTAATGTGCTCATTCTACATAATCTACATTGCATTCAAACGCTGATGGCACAATATGCTGGCGAGTACTGGGAACTTCATTTCATCAAGGAGGTAAACGCAGCGCAAATACTACTGGAAGAGATTTTTGAAATGCTACCAAATACAATATGTTTGAGTTCTTGAAGAAAACTAGAAGGACTTGAATAGATTAGTGCGAAGGTATGTGAATGGAAGATTTAATCGGGGCACTCAAAATCTAAGCAAACGTATTCGCCTGAAAATATCTTCACAAGAAAAAATAGAGCTGTAAAGCAAATAATCAAGATTTAATGCAAATTCTATAATGGCACAATTAACTGTATTTGGCGCATGAAAATATACTTGAACCTGACATAACTTTAAACATGGGGAGCAGAAACGGATTCGATCAGGGCAGTAAACAAAACAAACAAACGCAATCATTGTCTATAGGTTGAGATATAAGGGCAAATGTTTACGCAAATCTTTGACACCAGTACTTCAGTGTCAGATATTTCTAATAGCCATAAGGAAGACATTTGAAACGCACACATGTGCGCCATTGTCCTTCTGCATGGAGATAGATAAATAGCCGTTATGATATAATGGCAGTATTGCTACAGCACCCTATAAAGTTGGCGCCATCTCTTTGAATGTGTAATGCACTAATTTTACTTGCTCTCCCTAACAACCATCCCCCAGCCCACCCCGCCACCCTCGACACCAAAACAAGCACTCCTCCCTCAAAATTCCGGATGTCCAATTGCGTTTTGAACACGTTTTTTGGGATTGCATGGTAATTAGTTGGATACTGATGTGAAGACCATAAGACCATAAGACATAGGAGTGGAAGTAAGGCCATTCGGCCCATCGAGTCCACTACACCATTCAATCATGGCTGATTTCAACTCCATTTACACGCGCTCTCCATAGCCCTTAATTCCTCGAGAAATCAAGAATTTATCAACTTCTGTCTTAAAGACACTCAACGTCCCGGCCTCCACCGCCCTCTGTGGCAATGGATTCCACAGACTCACCACTCTCTGGCTGAAGAAATTTCTCCTCATCTCTGTTCTAAAGTGACTCCCTTTTATTCTAAGGCTGTGCCCCCGTGTCCTAGTCTCCCCTGCTAATGAAACCAACTTCCCTACGTCCACCCTATCAAAGCCATTCATTATCTTGTAAATTTATGTTAGATCTCTGCTCAACAATCGAAACTCCAATGAATATAATCCCAGGATCCTCAGACGTTCATCGTATGTTATGCCTACCATTCCTGGGATCATCCGTGTGAATCTCCGCTGGACCCGCTCCAGTGGCAGTATGTCCTCCCTGAGGTGTGGGGCCCAGAATTGCTCACAGTATTCTAAATGGGGCCTAAACAATGCTTTTTAACGCTTCAGAAGTACATCCCTGCCACTCGTCAACGGTTGCCATTCCGAAAAAGAACCTTTTATCCCAACTTTCTGCCTTCTGCCTGACAGCAATCGTCAATCCATGTTAGTACCTTGCCTGGAATACCATGGGCCCTTATTTTACTCAGCAGTCTCCCGTGAAGCACCTTATCAAAGGACTTTTGGAAGTCAAGATATATAACATCCATTGGCTTTCCTTGGTCTAACCTATTTGTTATCTCTTAAAGAACTCTAACAGGTTTGTCAGTCACGACCTCCCCTTAGTAAATCCACGCTGACTTGTCCTAATCCGACCCTGCACTTCCAAGAATTTAGAAATCTCATCCTGAACAATGGATTCTAGAATCTTGCCAACAACGGAGGTTAGGCTAATTGGCCTATAAGTTTCCATCTCTTTCCTTGTTCCCTTCTTGAACAGGGGGGTTACAGCAGCGACCTTCGAATCCTCTGGGACTTTCCCTGACTCCAGTGACTTTTGAAAGATCATAACTAACGCCTCCACTATTTCTTCAGCTATCACCCTTAGAACGCTTGGATGTCGCCCATCTGGGCCTGGAAATTTATCAATTTTTAGACCTCTTAGTTTCTCTAGCACATTCTCCTTTGTGATGGCTACCATATTCAAATCTGCCCCCTGACTCTCCTGAATTGTTGGGATATTACTTATGTCTGCTAATGTGAAGAATGACGCAAAGTACTTATTTAGTTCCTCAGCTATTTCCTTGTCTCCCATCACTAGATTACCAGCGTCATTTTGGAACTTCCCAATGTCTACTTTTGCCTCCCGTTTGTTTTTAATGTATTTAAAGAAACCTTTACTATCATTCCTAATGTTATTGGCTAGCCTACCTTCATAATTGATCCTCTCTTTCCTTATTTCTCTCTTTGTTATGCTCTGTTTGTTTTTGTAGCCTTCCCAATCTTCTGACTTCCCACTACTCTTTGCCACATTATAGGCTTTCTCTTTTGCTTTGATGCATTCCCGAACTTCCTTTGTCAGCCATGGCTGCCTAATCCCCCCCTCTGATAACCTTTCTTTCCTTTGGGATGAACTTCTGTACTGTGTCGTCAATTACTACCAGAAACTCCTGCCATTGCTGTTCTACTGTCTTTCCCACTAGGCTCTGCTCTCAGTCGATTTTCGTCAGTTCCTTCCTCATGCCCCTGTTGTTACCTTTATGTAACTGTAACACCTTTACATCTGATTCTACCTTCTTTCTTTCAAATTGGAGATTGAATTCTACCATATTATGATCACTGCCTCCTAAGTGTTCCCTTACTTTAAGATCTTTAATCAAGTCTGGCTCATTACAGACCACTAAGTCCAGAATGGCCTGTTCCCTCGTGGGCTCCATCACAAGCTGTTCCAAAAAGCCCTCCTGTAAACATTCAATGAATTCCCTTTCCTTGGGTCACTGGCAGCATTATTTACCCAGTCCACCTGCATATTGAAGTTCCCCATGAGCACTGTGACCTTGCCTTTCTGACATGCACTTTCTATTTCGTGGTGCATTTTGGCCCCTGGTCCTGACCACTGTTAGGAGGCCTGTACATAACTCCCATTATGTTTTTTTTGCCTTTGTGGTTCCTCAACTCTACCCACACAGACTCCACATCATCTGACCCTATGTCGTTTAGTGCAATTGATTTAATTTAATTCCTAATTAACAAGGCAACCCCGCCCCCTCTGCCCACCTCTCTGCCTTTTCGATAGGTTGTGAATTCCTGGATGTTTAAGTGCCAGTCCTGAACCCCCTGCAACCACGTCTCTGTGATGCTTACCACATCATACCTGCCAGTCACAATCTTGGCCACAAGCTCATCTACCTTGTTCCGTACACTGCGCGCATTTAAATATAGCACCTTTAATTCTCTATTGACCGTCCCTTTTTGTTTTCTTAGTGTGGTGGGCCTTGGTTTACTGAGCCTTTCCATACACTCTGTCATATTTTGTGGGATGTGGACTATGTAACCTCTCCTGAGTTCTGTGTTTTCGTGCTTTTTTGTATTCCTAAGCAGCTACGCTTCCCACTGATTACTTCACCTCTTGGTTCCCTGACTTTTCCTTCCCCCAATCTCTAGTTTAAAGTCTTATTGACCACTCTATTTACTCTTTTCGCCAGAACACTGGTCCCAGCTCGGTACAGGTGGAGACCATCCCAACGGTATTGGTCCCCCCGTCCCAAAACTGGTTCCAGTGTCCCATGAAAAGGAACCCCTCTTTCCCACACCACTCTTTCAGCCACGTGTTAACTCCCCATATTCTTGCCTCCCTATGCCAATTTGCACGTGGCTCGGGCAGTAATTCGGACATTATTACCCTTGAGGACCTGTTTTTAAATTTGAATCCTTGCTCTTTCTAATGTCTAAACAGGTCCTATTTTCTAGACTTGCTAATGTTGTTGGTACCGACATGGACCACAACAACTGGATCCTCCGCCTCCATCTCCAGGATCCTTTCAAGCCAGTCAGAGATGTCCCGCACCCTAGCACCGGGCGGCAACATACCATGCGGGACTCTTTATCCTGCTCACAAAGGATACTATCTATCCCCCTAATAGTAGAATCCCGTACAACTACAACTTGCCTATTTACTCCCTCCCCTTGAATGGCCTGCTGAACCATGGTGCCTTGGTCAGCTGACACATCCTTCCTGCAGCCCTGTTCGCCATCCACACAGGGAGCAAGTGCCTCATACCTGTTGGACAGGGTCAAGGGCTGAGGCTCCTGAGTTCCGGACTGCTTTTCCCTTTACCTGCCTGACTTGCAGTCACACCCTCTTTTCCGTGGCCACTGGCAGGATTTAAACTACTTACTCTGACAGGAGAAGCTTTAGTTACATGGAGACGATCCTTCATATAGGATGTGTTGCTTAATGGAGAGGAAAAGTGGATCGTTGAATGATGCTTACTTCACTGTGAAACTAAAATATAATTCACACTGTCGTTCTTACTTGTATCTAACTGTCATGCTATTCATGAATGTTTGCATACAATTCTGGTCAACAATATTCAGAACCAGAATGAGAATAAAACGTTTCAGAAACTAAAGTGATACAAGGATAAGTGTTTGTAAAAATGCTGGTAAACGTCGGGCAGATCAAACTAGCGTTTCAACTAATGGATTGAAAGAGGTAGTTGTATTCCAGGAAAGGTATTTGAATATGATTCAGTTCACTGAGCCTGAAGTTCAGAGATGATATGTCGATTCTTTGGAGCACGTTGATAATATTTTCGGTTTGCCCTAGCGTTAGTGAGCTCATATGAGGCAAACTGTTTCGTTAGACATGGCACGGACAGTGACCTGAGGGTGGGATCACACCTGGGTCCTCGGCGCAGTGAGGCAACAGTGCTAACCACTGTGACACCCTTCCGCCCATGCAATTTAACTTCAGCAAAATGTTCTGGGGGAAACTGATACAGTGGGTTTGTTACGTTTTGTAAGAAGAATGCAATCATAAAACATGCCCATAAAAACGGGGAGCAAGTATAGAACTGGTTAGCAATGCTGTGTCACTGGGTCTCGATCACAGGTTCGATTCCTGGATTGGGTCGCTGCCTGTGCAGTGCCTGCATGTTCGCACTGTGTATGCGTGGGTTTCCTCCGGGTGCTCCAGTTTCCTCTCACAAGTCCCACAAGACGTGCTGTTCGGTAATTTGGACATTCTAAATTCTCCTTCTGTGTCCCAGAATAGGCGCTGGAATGTGGCGACTGGTGTTTTTTCACACTAACCTCATTGCAGCGTTAATGTAATCCTATTGTGACAATAAAGAGTATTAGTATTGTAATTATCATTATCAGATCTTTGCAACAAATTGGAATTTAGGTGTATTCGAGTATGAAGGACAAACAAAGCGAAAATCAAGACAGAGCAAATAATGAAAAACACAATTGTGATGTTCGTCTGTTGATAAGGTAATAAAGTTTAGAATTATTTATACAACCGTTCATGAAGCAACGCTTACAGTGCGAGATATTATGTTGGTCTCATCATTAAAGCTGGAATTGTATCCTGCTCATCAAACGTTCTCTTGTTTGATTCCTGGATTATATAAGATGGCTTGGACAGGAAAATTGCGCGAATTGGGCAGAGGTACTGTGTTTTTTCTGCAAGTAATATATCGTCGAATTGAAGTGGATAAGATGCTGAGACGCTTGGAATGTTAGTTGTTGATAACACCGATCGTGGAGAAGTTATGAACCAGGAGACACCCTTTCAGAGTAAAGATTGTCTCAAACATATGTTAAACTTTCACTGTATGTGGAACATTAATCTTTGGACTTGTCCAGCGAGACGGCATTGGACCCTGTTATGCTGAATATGCTGAAGCCAGATTTAAACATTTTAAAATTCAATGGTCGCATTCTTGCGAGTCTGTGGGGATCTAAAATACATGTGTGGAGATCAGGCAACGAAAAATATGTGCAACATTTTATTACATTTGGGAGAAGAATAGAGAGGCCCAATTTTCTACTGCTGCTTATCATGTTTTATTGTCTTTTGATCTTATTCATTAATTCGTGTAATCTATAAATCGTTTATATCCTGTGAATGCAGTCTCTGCAGCGATGCCAAACATGCATGTTTAAGTTATTTTAATAACAGAAATCTAGTGAGTATCTAACGAAATTAAAATAAACCCGCTGTTTGTTCTGATGGAATAGAATCTTGGAATCCCTACAATGCAGAGTGAGGCAATTCAGCTGGTCGATTCTGCATCGACTCGTGTAAAGAGCTCTCAACTTAAGCCTGCAGCTCCACCCTATCCCTATAACATTGTAACCCCAGCTAACCTTTTTTGACACGAAGGCGCAATTTAGCCTGGTCAATCCTCTTTAACCTGCAGACCTTTAGACTGTGGGAGGAAACCGGAGCACCTGAAGGAAATCCACGCAGACACATGGAGAAAGTTCAAACTCCCCACGGACGGTTCCCCGAGGCCGATATTGAATCACGGGTCCCTGGATCCATGAGCCTACAGTGCTAACCACTGTGCCACCATTTCGCTCACCAGTACACATTTTTAAAATGTATTTTTGCAAGATTTTCACATCTTTTATACCACAATTGCGACGTTACAGATTGCATAACCGCGCAAAAATGGAAAATAAAAATGGCAAACAGGGAGCAGCATATACTTTTTACAGCCGGTTGCCCTCCCTCGCGCTGTGGCCGTGGTCCTTCTATAGTCGGTATATATCAATTACAGTACCCAGTGTGCTCAGAGAACGTATTTGAAACTGTCCATTTACAGGTTAATTTGGACTTAAACATGCCCGCAGACCAGTCCCCTGCTGCTTCGTTGCCTCCCTCGTTTTCTTTACGTGACTTCGCTCTCTTTGCACCCTTTCCCGTCCCTCTCCGCTCTCTCCTTCTCATTTTTGTCGCGTTGCTCGTTTGTGTCATTCCTCCTCTCCCCCACCCACCTCATCTCCCACATCTTACTCTACTGGCTGCTAAGAATGAAGAGATTTTGGAACAAGTTGTAAACGGCGTCCACGTTCTGTGAAATCCCTCTTCCGATCCACGGATTCTCTCCAGTCTGATAAGTACAGCCAGGTCGGACAGCAAGTCAGCAGCTTTGCTGGTGTTGCCGATCACCAACTGAGCAGTGTTCTCCGGTGACTGATCAGGGAGGCAATGGCACTGGTCCTCCGCATAAAGAGTTCTGGCTCATATGATAGCCCGGAGACCACTTCTTTTGGGCATGGCTCCAGCATCACTCACAAAACCCTGGACACATACTCAAGGACGGTCGTTCAGTATCTGACAACTCTTGGCTGGCCTAGAACGTGTTCACTGGGCCGCCCTGTCACCATTCGCATTCGTCGTCCTACTCAAAAAAGAATTAGATTATACGTGTTCTGGTTCGATGCGCTCTGTGCACAAACTTTAGCTGTGTTAGGCTCAGCCCTGTGCCTGTGCAGGTGATGTTCTCCCTGTGCAGTGCTTTGATCCAGATTCCTCCCCCTACATGTATGTCTTGTTCTTACTCCCCTGTCTTCTCCTGGGAGTGGGGAAATACCTCCTCCAATAGTCGTCCTCACAGCCCGAACGGTTTCCCACCCAGATGTTCCCCGCGATCAGCAGTTCCTCAATTAGCGAATGTCGTGGCATCGGCGAGTTTTTGTCATTTCCTTACGGAGGGATATTTCGCCATGTATGTGTCTTTGTTAGTTTCCTTTTGATTAACGGAACCACTTCGTGAGGTCCCACAGGGTCGCTATTCTCCTCTCTGCTTATTAGATCCTTGCCGTCTGTGTCCCCTAGCCTTGTCTCCACATTTTGAAGATGGCGTTCATTGTTGCAGGAGTGCATCTGTGGTTAATTTATATGGGGAACAAAGTGGAAATTTCGGTTTGTCCGAACTGTTGTGTCATTTGGTACCACGTCGGGAGCGTGGGCTTGTCGAGCACTTGGTCTGGCTGGGCAAGGGGTTCTGATTAGGGCTCTGAGGGATGACCCTATGCAGGAACTATCCTCGATTTTCGCCCATTCTGCACCACGTTTCTTCACCTACCTCACTCATTCTGCTGAGGCCGCCCAGTGGCAGCTCTGTGGGTTTGGTAGGACCAAGTCTCTCATGTTTATGTTCCTTTATAGGCCTTTTTTTTCACCTCCGCACCCGCCCGCCCCCCACCACACCCCCCCCCCCCCCACACCCACCCCGGCGCAGTACACGCAAACAAACGCACGTCATGATTAGCTTTTCTATCGTGTTCAATAACACCTTGGGGAGTAGATTTGGAATTATCTGGACAGGAAGAGGAACCTCCTCAGTACGTTCATGTTCTTCGTTTCTCGGGTAGCACGTACCCCAAGTGGATATCACTGTGGCTTCACAGCGCCAGTGTCCCAGGTTTGATTCCCCGTCGGGTCACTGTCTGTGCGGAGGCTCCACGTTCTCCCCGTGTCTGTGTGGGTTTCCTCCGGGTGCTCCGATTTCCTCCCACAGTCCAAAGACGTGCAGGTTAGGTGGATTGGCCATGCTAAATTGCACTTAGAGTGTTTAGCACACAGGGCTAAATCGCTGGCTTTGAAAGCAGACCACAGCAGGCCAGCAGCACGGTTCAATTTCCATACTAACCTCCCCGAACAGGTGCGGGAATGTGGCGACTAGGGGCGTTTCACAGAACCTTCATTTGAAGCCTACTTGTGACAAGAAGCGATTTTCATTTCATTTTCATTCCATTTCAAAACAATTAGGAGGGGTTATTGGGTTACGGGGATAAGGTGCAAGTGAGGGCTTAAGTGGGTCGTTGCAGACTCGATGGTCCGAATGGCCTCCTTCTGCACTGTATGTTCTATATTCTCAGTACTATATCTGCGAGGTCCCTTTTGACGTCTTCCACCAGACTCGTCTGGTTCCATTTGAGCATTCCTGCGCAAACGTGGGTTACGTGGATCACCAGGTAGTGGAATGTAGTCAGGACCTTCCAGCTCTATCCTTCGCACCCCGCGGATCCCCAGGAATATCTCACTTTTGCTCAGATCAGGTTTGTAGCCCGACTAAGCTCCAAACCTCCCGTAACAGCCTCCCCGAACAGGCGTCGGAACGTGGCGACTAGGGGCGTTTCACATTAACTTCATTTGAAGCCTACTTGTGACAATAAGCGATTTTCATTTGTATAGGGGCTGTTTAGCACAGGGCTAAATCGCTGGCTTTAAAACCAGACCAAGGCAGGCAAGCAGCACGGTTCGATTCCTGTAACAGCCTCCCCGAACAGGCGCCGGAATGTGGCGACTAGAGGCTTTATACTGTAACTTCATTTGAAGACTTCTTGTGACAATCAGCGATTTTCATTCCATTTCATTTTTCTTGAAGGGTTGCATTATCCCTTGCATACCGAACCAGGGGTTTGAGATGTGGAGGATCAGATTATCAGCATAGAGTGAAACTCGATTCTCTCTAACCGCCTCTGGAGGCCTGTCTAGGCCTCCAGCACTCTGAGGGCGATCACGAAAGTATCTATTTCCAGAGCACACAGCACGGGAGCAGATACGTATGATCGCTACGGGAGAGCTGCACTGTCGTTTCCCCCAGCAGGTGACACCTCGTCCGAACCCAAACCGGTCCCGTACCACTGTGAGGTACTTCTGCTCGACTGTGTCGATCATTTGTGCATTCAGCGCGATGAGCATTTCTAGAATTGTCTCACTGAATTAGGTCATTAGCACGTTCAGCAGGCGACTGATATTCGATGTTTGTTGTCTGCCCTTAACAAAGCCCATCAGGTGTATCGTGTTGACCTTTGGCACGAAACTATTCAGCCGTATTGCCAGGGTTTTTGCCAGGACCTTTGCATCGACATTCAAAAGCGAGATAACCCTGTAGGACGCGCATTCACTCGGATCTGCTTCCTTTTACTCATCAGACATATTGAGGGTCGTGCCAGAGCAGTTGGAAAGAAGATAACTAGCGAGTATCTCTGCAAATGCGGGTATGAGCTGACGCATATTTTTTGTAGAGATTCGCCGGGAATCCATGTGGCCCCATTGCTTTCCCGGTCTGCGTGGAATTGGTACTCTCCATGAATTGCCCCAGTTGTGATGTTGCTTCCAAGCCCCCTAGCCACTCTTGGCGCACGACCGGTGTGTCCAGTTCATCGAGGAACTGCTTCATGGCCCAGTCCACTTCGGGGCTCTGAGGTCGCAGGCATTTGTAGAGGGTGGTGACGCTTCTTTGATCCTTTCCAAAGTGGCAACATACCTGCTGTTCCTGCTCCTAACCTGATGTATTTCCTTCGTGGCTTCCTGCTGTCTCAATTGGTGTGCCAGTAGGCTTTGTGTCCGTGTTCCGAGGAGGTCTTGCGCGACTGCAGGAGCGTTCTTCATGGAGAGCCGGAATTTGATGCATTCTCTGTTTTATCCTTTGGCACTTGTGTGCTTCCTTCCTTATTTTGCGCAGTAGTTTTCTCTAGTATTTTGTTTGCCTCCTGGATTGATGTACTACGGACTGCTCCAAACAATTTCAGCACCTGAGGGAATATATCCGCACGTGAAACCACATGGAGCCATTCTTTCAAAAACTGCTTGGCTACGGTGCAGAAGGAGGCAATTCGGCCCATCGAGTCTGAACCGACCCACTTAAACCCCCACTTCCACCCTATCCCCATAACCCAATACTCCCTCCTAATCTTTTTGGACACTAAGGGCAATTTTGCATGGCCAATGCGCCTAATACACGGTCCTTGGACTGTGGGAGGAAACCGGAGCACCCGGAGGAAGCCCGCGCAGACACGAGGAGAATGTGCAGGCTCCACACAGACAGTGACCCAGCCAGGAATCGAACCTGGCGCTGTGAAGCCACAATGCTATCCACTGTGCTACCGTGCTACCCCAACAATTCAGCATGGTCAATCTACCTAACCTGCATATCTTTGGGTTGTGGGGGTGAAACCCAAGCAAACCTTGGGGAGAATGTGCAAACTCCACACAGTGACCCAGAGCCGGGATTTGAACCCGGGTCCTCAGTACCACAGTCCCAATGCTATGCACTGCGCCACACGCCGCCCTAACAGTTGTTGTTTTTTTTTTCCTTCAACTTTTACTTTCAACATGCATTAGGAATTGGAGACGTTTTTGCTGTTTATATTTATGAACTGGAATACGCAGTAATGGAAAATAGGTAAAACACTTCTCTCCCGCAATTTACGACCGGAATAATATTGACTCAGGATCCGGAAGATTGCCAGATTTCCCGGCTGTGTCATGTACAGGAATTTTCAGAATGAATCATATATTTCATTATGCCCTGCAGAACTGAAACATCGTGAAGATGGTAAGGACAGATACAGAACCCGTACGTGTCTTGGTGATTCTGGATTGTGTAATCATAGGAAAAAGAAGACATAAGATTTGCGTGGAGTCAACGCACTTGACATAAGGATAAAGTCACAAATGTTCATGCAATGTAAATGGGTCCTTGTTTTCGTTTTCCCCAAAACTGTGTCGCGCAGGACCACTAATATTGCCGCTTTCCCCAGGGACGTTCCATGCATTATGATCACTATTAATGACCTTAAATTGCGTTGTTCATTAGCCCAGTGTTGAAACGTTGCAAACCATTAGTTTACAGACCCTGATTTGCAGAAGGTAAAGTCACGAAAGTCCCAGCAGTTTATAAACTCTTTACCCTTTGAGGGACAGAGTTGACTGGTGATGATTTGACCTGAGGATTAACACATTTTAGGCGAGGGGCAAGATTGACAGGGCGTGCCTTCGTGAATAAATTCAGCTGGTATCGCAATTGAACACACGCTGTTGGCCTCACGCTGCGTTACAAAACCACCGACTGAGGTAAACTGCCCCACCGCCCACTGAAAGTATGTTGATTACAGGCGGAGCACAGAGCTGTTAAATCATCAAATAGTCCGGCGATTTCCATCGACGAACTTTATCTTTGTACTATTTATTCCACATGGGCACAGTGATAAGCCCTGCAGGCTCATCGCGCCAGGGACCCCTGTTCAAGTTCTGCCTTGGTTGACTATATGTGTACAATTTGTACGTTCTTCCCTTATCTGCGTGGGTTATCTGCGGGTGCTCTGCGTTACACCCACAGTCCAAAGATGATGGCTTATTTGCTCCATAGTTTTCAAAGGTTAAGTCGGTTTATGGTGATAGGCCGTGTGAGTGGGCAGAGATAGGATGTTCCTTTGAATGCTACGTGCAGAGACGGTGGGATGAATAGCCTCCTTCTGCACTACAGGAATTCTATGTTTTAAATGAACCAGTACCCGTTCTTCTCTGTCGTTTCATGCTTTATTTGTGTTCATAACGTGACCGCAATTTCTCATTCCATTGAATTGAGATGGGTACAAATTGGCTAAATCTGATTTATTACATGCGTTTGCTGTTATCGCGCTTTTGTCTGTTTTTATATATATCTACTTTACAGAACTGATCAGCTTATTTTATTTTGACCGGCAGACATAACAAAACTAAAAAAAGGTGCGTTCAGGGGCAAGTGTGTACATGTATGTGGAGACCTGTACGAGACTGGCTGAATGTTAAATTAATGAGGCTACAGCTATGGATCGATGGTAATAAAATAAATTAATGCTAAAAAAAAACAATTATCTACACTGCTGCCACTCAATGACCCCATGCTGTTTTGTTACTGTCACATTGCGAAACAAATATGAGCAGATACCACTCAGCCAATTACTGGTCCGACCGTCCTCGAAAAACACGTCATAAGATTATGTTCCTCAGTGAGAACACATTATTCAGCAACAAACTAAATGAAGAAACTCAGTTTCAGTTCTGTCCAGATGCCATGACGAGTTAGATTTAGCATTGCTCGAAAAATTGACAAAAACAAACATTGTCTCAGGTAAGTTCGTAGTGACTGGTATCGGGTTAAGTAATAATGCGAGGATGTATTACACTTAGTAATCCAAACAACAATGAATATAATTGTGTTCGCTTAAATATCTCCAAGTTTTGAGTAATTAGAATAGCAAACGATAGTTGGGGTTACTGGAAATGGCTGATGTCAGGATCTGCCCAATGCTGCTATAATTCCTCAGTTTTGCATTTTGAGATGCATCATAGATGTGCGATGTATAATGAGAAGGTAGACATGAAGTTGTGCGTGTATAGTCGCAGAATGTTCAATATTTCGGGTCCTTTAACGAAACAAAGTGTTTTTAAAAAGGGGTTAGGGAGGCTCTTGCAAATATTCAGGGTCTGCACCTCATGTTTAGCGATGATAAAAGCCAGGGCAGATATTTCAGGAACTTCTGAAAAATCACAATCCGAAATGCCTCATAAGATGATCTGCAAACTGTATTGGGAGCCCACTCTTTCACCATCTTGGTTGCAACTGCAACGATGTTCGTCAAAATTTCAAGATGTTAGTTTTGAATGTTTCCTGGAATGATAACAAATTTTAGTTCGGAAATTGACGGAAGGGAGCTGTAAGAGAAACAGATAGTTTTTGTCAACGTGCGTTCGTATCTGAGTATGTTTGTCATCAGCTATGTCATGGGAATGTCACTTTAGGAAATGCGTGTCTTCTCAAGTGGCTGCAGTGTTGTCAGTCTGTCGATGGAGCTGCGCTCTGGCTCTGCTGTTCATTTTCGTTTTGAGCTGGAAGCTGTTTTTAGCTCTGGGTTTTTGTTTCGCTTTCAGTTGGAGATCTGCATTCAAACCATCTCTCTCTGCATGCTAAAGAATGAGTCCAGGTCATTTGATGATTTCAAAGTAATATCTATTTCTGTAAGGAGTGCAAGCCTACAGCCTTTGTTGAAAAGGGTCTTTGAATTATGGATGCTGTTAGGAAAAGTACTCAGGATTACAGAGTACTGTATCTTTGGGAAGGGAGGTATCAGTGTAGGTAGTTGATAATATGTTTACTGTGTGTTTATAAAATGCAAACTGGATCCATAGAATAAACATTGTTCTATGTAAAAATACTTTAGATCTCTGTTGCATTAGACCTATAAAGTGGGCCCATGTGCTCCCCATAACTAAAATCTATTAAAGGTTGTGGGTCAGGTGAACTCCATGATATACTTTGGTGCTCTATAAAGGCTGGCCCATAATACATTGGATGCTCGTGGAGTAAAAGTATATATTTCGTGAATGGTTTGGCTGTGTGAACTTAAATACGGTGGGGGATGAGCATATTTGTGTTTCTTGTCAATTGTGGTATGCCAGTTTAAGTCGGGAGTGTGTTGTGGACTATGGCTAATTAAGAGGCCAGGACGTTTGGGGAGGGGGGGGTGCAGAAGGCCACACGCAGTATTTTATGAACAGAGACTAAAAAAGGCAATTAGATTTGGCGTAAACATTGCAGTTAAAATTACCTGACTGCATGCGAAAAGAAGAGGTACTTACGGCGGTAGCTGAGCATTTAAAATTCCCTCAGATACAGTCTGACGCATTAGAAATGGTAAATATCCAGTGACAGATGAAACAACATCAACATGAGAAAAACAACAGCTTGAATACGAAATGAGGGAAAAAGAAAGAATAGGCCGAGTAGAACAACAAGAAAGAGAAAGGAAGATACAGTTCAGCGAAGAAGAAAAAGCGATAGAGGGGAAAAAAGAAAAAAGGGAGAAAGAGATATAGAGGAAAGGGAAATAGAGAGAGAGTTTGAACTTCAGAAAATGGCCATGAAACATGCCTGTCAGATTAAATTGGTGGATGTAACGGGAAAAGTACAGTTCGAGGATAGTGATGAGAATAAAGAGAACGAACAGCATAATCGAAGGCTTGGGGGAGATCTATTTAAATATGTCCAAGCATTGCCAATGTTTGATGAGAAGGAGGTAGACGCTTTTAAAATTTAATTTCTGAAGGTAGCTAAACAAATGAAACGGCCACAAGACATGTGGGTGTTACTGATTCGAACAAAGCCTGTAGGTAGGGCTAGTAAAGTGTTTGCATCACTATCAGAGGTTCCAAGGTTGAGCTGCACGTTTCAGAGCCGGAAGAATATGAACTTCCAAAACGCCAGAAGCACACATGAATCTACAGCTTCAAGACTCACTACCATATGCCTGCAAATCAGTAGTGTAATGCAGCAACTCTGATTATTTCCGTGGTTACATGAAGACTAAGCCTGAATTCACCAAACGATAAAGAGAAGAAAAAAATGGGAGCGACAACTTCAAAACTGTAGGTCGTTTATCAAATAAGTTATCCTTGGGGAAAGTATCATTTCACAGAAGCTCCAAATGTCTGTCAATCGAAAGCGGAGATTGCGAATCTAGGAGTCAATTGTAGAGTTCCGGTCAGACTGAAAGACTCATACACTTCTAATTGTCTGTGGCAGCTTACAAGAGTTTCTTGAGATATAATTGGGTGACATCAGTCACTTGGTTTTAGAGTGCGGTGGTCTGCCCGTGATTGTGCACGCACTGCATTTATTACACTGTAAAGTTCATTATATTTGGAGATTATTTGTGTGGATATGATGTGTTTTTTGTGTAAAGGTATAGCGTTTGATATGTGTTTTATTACTGTGGAAATATTGTAGTATTGTCTTTACTTTTCATCAGCAGTCTATGGGAATTTATTCAATAGCAGTTCAGTTGCACTTTCTGAACTGAAAGACATATTACCATGTATAAGCCCCGTCGTACCATCATCTGCATCATAAGAAAGTGGGTACTCTACCAGGATTATTTTTTAATGTAGAGTCTCTTCTGCGGTTTGCAATCATTCAACGTTGGTTGGAATTGTGAACCCACAATAATTAACCATGCGGATTATATGGCAGAATTAACATAAAAATGACAATTTCAGTGAGCTAAACATTATGGGTTCTTCAGGTTAATGTGCAGGTTCAGTCGGCAGTTAAGAAGGCAAATGCAATGTTGGCATTCATGGCAAGAGTGCTAGAACAGAAGACCAGGGATGTACTTCTAAGTCGTTTTACGGCTCTGTTCTGACCACGTTGGGGTATTGTCAGCAGTTTTGGGCCCCTTATCTAACGTTCTCGCCTTGGAAAGTGTCTAGAGGACGTTCAAAAGAATGATCCCTGGAATGAAGAACTATTCGTACGAGGAAAGTTCGGGGGCTCTGGGTCTGTACTCGTTGAAGTTTAGAAGGATGAGATGGGTCTTATTGAAAGTTACAAGATTCTGCGAGGCCTGGATAGAGTGAGCGTGGGGAGGATGTTTCCACTTGTAGGAAAAACTACAACCAGAGTACACCATGTCAGACTAAAGGGACGATCCTTTAAAGCCGAGATGTGAAAAAATTTGTTCAGCCATAGGGTGGTGAATCTGCGCAACGATTTGCCACAGAAGGCTATGGAGACCAATGCATTGAATGCCTTTAAGACAGAGATGGATAGTTTCTTGATTAATAAGGGGATCAGGGGTTATGGGGACAAGGCAGGAGAATGGGGATGAGAAAATATCAGCCATGATCGAATGGCGGAGCAGACTAGATGGCCGAGTGGCCGAGTCTTAAAGTCTTATGTGATGACACACAAAATGGCGTTGGATGTTTCACAGTATTATTTGAAGATCGATGATGGAACCTGACGGGTTTTTAACAAATCACATATAAATTAATGGAATTGGCGAATTCAGTGGACTTAACATCACCTGTAGGTGAGCAGAAACCAGATATCTCTAAATGAATAGCGCAGCCTTTAGAATTTCATGTAATTTCGCAGAAATTTGGTATTTCCTGGCTGAATCCATTTAATGGCTGCGACACAGTTGCAACAGAAACATATAGTTTGAAATGGAGATTGGAGGCGGTAGATACAAGTGAGAGAGAGAGACCAATTCAAATAGTGGTAGAATAAATGCAAGGGAAAATAAACCAATAGAAAGATTAGAATGCAGAATGATAATGACAAATATGACATTGACCGCAAAAAGAGGAGTTTGCAAAAGATGAAACTGAATAAGGCAATTAATGACAGACAAAGGTGAGTGGCATGTAGCAAGTAAAGATTTGCCTCCATAATGGTTTGTAATTTATGAGAATCATCTCGAGATTATGGTCAATAATTTACTTCCATATCGAGGTCAAGTGAGGACATGTTTCGATTTGTGCAAGACCGTCAAACACTTGTGGAAATGGATGTTGAGACATGTTTATTTCGTCTGATGAGGGTGCTCAGGGAATGAAGAGGCCAGCTGAAACCCGTGGAACTTCTCCTAAAGGTTGACTGAGCGGTACTGGTCATTAGGTATATGCATAATGTCAGAACACTTCTTTGTTAAGTATGATGCAGTGACATAGATATTCTGAGTGCAAGTGCGTTCGTCCCTCAGACGTCAAGGCAAACATTTTATACAGTAACGAATCATCATGTTGGAATACATTAAACTTTAAAGGGAAATGTAATGTAATTTTAGTGGTGCGAAGTTGACAGTAAAGGTACAGACAGCATATAAAGCTTTTCGGGAAACATTTGTCTTGAAATGCTTTAGAGATTCACTTACTTCGCTGGTTAGAACCCACATTGAAGATAAGAGGTATAAAACATCTGGGCAGCCAACGGAGATTGATGAGTAAACGGAATGTGCGATTGAACCATTTTTTCCCTATCATACCGGGAAACAGCAGAAAGATTGCAAGTGGGACTTTAAAAGCAATGCAAGTCGTCTCGGACTACACTTTGCAGCCGAGAATTCAACTAAAATTGTTCCTCGGAGGAGAAAGAAAAACACCAATGCTGGAAAGAATGGTTGGACACCACAGTGTTTTCACTGTAACCAGGTGGTGCATGTTTGGTCAAATAATGCAAGTCGACGGTCACAGCGAAAAACATAGTTCCAAAAACTTTTCGTGATCCATTAAGGTATTGCCTCACAAACTGCGAGAAAGGGTTTTAATTCGGGACACGCCAGGAAGTTCTCAGTTGAATACTTATGAAGGAGGACAGCCGATTAGAGGTGCTGAATGTTCTGATACGAAAGGCGAAGTGTCCTGTCACTCTTCCAAAACATTGATTAAACAATTAAAACATTTGACTGGCAAAGTAATTCATGGTGACCAATGATGCAATATGTGACACAGATAGTGTATGGGATAAAAATACGTGGAAGTAAGATCATTCTTGAACCCCATCCTTTGTTTCAGGTGATCCCACGAAGCCACTTCATGAAACTATTTTTTATCATGGGGTATTTTTCCGAACTGACCGATTGAACTGATTCAACTCAGCTTAAGGATTTAGGCAGTTTTGGCATTATTGCGACAACAAATGTATTGCAGCATGCGGATGATCATCGTATTCTTCACGAAAGGACTAAATCTATTTTGCTTATGAATTAGACACTTATTGCAGATAACACACGATCGAATGGAAGCCTGATTAAATTCGGAAATTACACATTAATTTGAAATTAAGAATTACTAAAACTGATGTTGACAAATAAGGTGAACAACTGAGAATTAATCACGAATTTCATAAAACCTGTGTGAGGACTTTAATTGCCCAATTATTAATGTTGTGACAACACATTAAACAATTGTCACGTGAGAGTATCTTTAAGAAATGAGTGTTTATAAACTAGCTGTAGTGGGTGTACTTTTAAGAAATGGGTGTTTGTTGGATTGCTGCAGTGACGTCAGGGAATGGGTGGTGCTGCGCTGTCTGTCTCCTTTTACATTCGCTTTGATGAAGCAGCTACATGGTCTGTTTAGTTTCGTTTTAGATTTGGAGATGCTGCAGTCACAGAACGATGTGTAGGAATGTCTGCATTTTAAAGAGTATTCATTTGATGATTTCAATGTGTAACTGCTCTCAGTCGAGAATTAAACCTGCTGTCCTTCTGTAAAAAGGTTTTTTGTCTTATGGATGTAAAAAGGAAAGATTAAGGGACACATATAAAGTTTTCTTGGGGGGGGGGGGGTGTATTTGAATTGATGTTTGCTAAGATGTTCACTGTACATTTATAAATTGTTGACTGGGTTCATAGAATAAACATTGTTTTTTGTTGAAAAACATTCTTAGTTCTCTGTTGCATCACACCTGTAAAGTGGGCCCTTGTGTTCCCCATAAACATAATCTCTTTAAAGATGTGGGTCAGGTGAACTCTATGATACACTTTGAGTTCTCTAAACACTGGCCAATAACAAATTGGGGTCTCGTCCTGGATAAAAGTATATTTATTGGATTGGCCGAGTGAACTTCAGGACAGTGAGGGGTGAACATATTGTGGGTGCTTTTCAGGCGTGCTATTCCAGCTTAACTAGGGAGTGTGTTGCTGACAATGGCTCTTTCAAAGGCTCAGAAGTATTTGGGGGTGGAGACGGTCACACGCTGTACTTTACAGACGCTGAAAACAGGCTTATAGATTTAGTAATAGCATTGCAGTTAACATCAACTGACATAATAAGAAAAGAAGAGGTACATCCCGCGGTAGCTGCGCATTTTAAATTGCCTGATATACAGTCTGACTCATTGGAAATGGCAAAGATCCAGTTGCCGATTATGCATATTGAACATGAAAATAATTAAAGCAGCTTGAATACTCAATGGGAGAAAAAGAAAGAGAAAAGGTGATACAGATGAGGGGAAAAGAATAAGAGAGTAGAAAAAGAAAAGGAGAGAGAAGAAAGAAACAAAGAAAGAATAGCCCCAGCAGAACAAAAAGAAAGACAATGAGGAGGTGAAAAAAAATATTTGGTGCATGTCAGCTAGTGCCTGAAGCCTACAGACAAAGGTTTCGAAATTTAAGGATAGAACCTGGTCAAGCAGCCATGGAGTTTGAGTGGATCAAATAGAGTAATTTTGATAGGTGTATAAGAGCTTTAAACATAGACCAAACATATGAACCTCTCAGAGATAGTATACTTTTTGATCAGTTTCAAATTTCAATTCCTGATATAGCGAGAACTCATGTGGAAGAGCAGAGGGGTAAAACGACGAGATTAGCAGCAGAAATGGCAGCTGATTATGATTTAGTTCATAAATCAAAGTTTGGTTTCCCACATCAGTTTCAGCCTGTGCGGGAAAGAAACTGCGGACATGAGAAATACTCAAGTGGTTATGGTAAAGGTGATCTGATGAGCGAAAATAAGGAGAGTGTACCCCAGATTAAAAAGGAAATCCAGGAAGGTGAAAGAGACATGAAAAGTTTCAAATGTTTTCACTGTAATAAACTAGGCCATGTAAAGTCAGTGTTGATGGTTGAAGGAAAGCACTGGAAAGGCTGATATGGTAAAACAGGATAAGGCAGTGGGGTTTGTTAAAGTGGTAAAGGAAACCCCAAATGAAGCGAAGGAGGTGCCAAAGATTGTACAGCCTGATCAAGAGGTGATTCATAAGAAGGTGCCAGATCACTTTCAACAATTTACTTGTGTGGGTAAAGTTTACTCATGTGTATCAGACGGAGCAGGTAAATAAGTCACAATTTTAAGAGATACAGGAGCTAGTCAAGCTTTAATGGTAATGGATGAGGGGTTGTGTAGTTGGGGAAGAATATTGCCAGAAAATGTGGTAATATGTGGAATTCAGGGTGAGAAATGCATTGTTCCATTATTTGGTTGAAAAGTCCAGTGAAGAGTGGTAAAAGGAGTAATAGAGATACTATCCTGTGCGGGAATACAGTTTATCTTTGGTAATGATGAAGCTGGATCGCAGGTGGGAGAGATGACTACCGTGGGGGATAGGCGTGGAACATCAGAGAACTGAAGTGTTGAAGGACGAATGTCCTGGGATTTTCCGGATTGTGTAGTAACACGTTCGCCAAGTCGCAGGTTAAGACAAGAAGATAAATCAAAGAGTGAAGACGACATTTCAGAAACGATTTTTGATCAGATGGTTGGAAAAGTACAAGAACAGGTGGAGGATGAGGCGACTATTTTTAGTTCAGGAAAATTGGTGGAGTTACAACAGAAAGATGTAGGAATAAAACGGATGTATCAGAAAGCATACACGGAAGAGGAATCTGAGTGTATACCAGAGTTTTATTACCGTAAAAGTGATGTCTTGATGAGAAAGTGGAGATCTTTACATATGCAGGCGGATGAAAAGTGGGCAGAAGGTCATCAAATAGTATTGCTGGTATGATACAGAAAGTAGATGGTGCGAGTATCACATGACGTACCAGTGGGAGGTCATTTGCAAGTAAGGAAAACCTACGCTAAAATACAGAAACGTTTTTATTAGCCTGGACTACATAAATATGCAGTTAAATTTCGTCGATCATGCCATACCTGTCAAGTGAAAGGGAAAACTCAAGTAGTGATAAACCCAGCGCCCTTAATACCCATTCCAGCATTTGAGGAACCTTTAACAAGGGTCCTCATTGATTGTGTAGGACCGCTTCCTGAAACGAAAAGTGGGAATCTATATCTTTTGCCCACAATGGATGTGTCTACTAGGTTCCCAGAGGCCGTTCCTGTGCGCAATATTACATCTAAAAAGATTGTGGAGGAGTCATTTAAATTCTTTACGAGATATGAACCGATTATAAGGCGCACTACTCCAAATTAATAGGGCCAGAAGGGCAGAAAAAAATGTTGTTTATGTGTTTGCTTTTTATTATTATCATGTGTTTGTGGTTTTTTCAGTGAGTGATGACCTGTACGTCACTTCACACGTAACATGAGTCAAACCAGTATCCGCCAATTACACGGGCCTGATGCTCAGTGTGTCAACCACGCAAACGAACATAAAGTAACTGATGGATAAACCACAAATAAAGGGAGTGCCGCAAAACAACGAGTGGAGCACAGCCCAAAAAGAACGAGAAGGGAAACAAAACTTCTCCAAAACCCGTCAATTTATAGTTCGGAAATTGGCGTCCAAAAGGCAATCCAACACTTGCTTACTAGATATGGACTATCCACAGAAATGCAATCGGATCAAGGATCAAATTTTACCTCGAGGTTATTCAAAGAAGTTATGGATAGCTTAGGAATAAAACAATTTAAATCAACTGGTTACCATCCAGAATCGCAGGAAGCGTTAGAACGGTGGTATAAGACATTAAAAACAATGTTGAGGGCTTATTGTCAAGATTATCCAGAGGATTAGGAGAAAGGAATTCCTTCCGTCCTGTTTGCAATTAGGGATGCACCTAATGTGTCAACCAAATTCAGTCCTTTTGAACTAATTTCTGGTCATGAGGTTAGAGGACCATTTAAATTGATTGAGGAAAATTTCATGAGTGAGAAATCGGAACTTAACGTTGTCGGATTAAGTGTCATATTTGAGGGAACGGTCACATAAAGCAGGTGAATTGGCTGGACAGCATTTAAAAGGTGTACAACATGTGATGAATCGGGTAGAGGACAAGAAATTCAAAGTTCGTAGTTGTGCCAGTGGAGATAAAGGTTTAGTATTATTGCCAGTTGTAGGCGAACCTTTAAAAGCAAGGTTTTGTGGATCTTATCAGATTGACAGGAAATTAAGTGAGGTGAATTGTGAAGTACGAACGCCGGATAGAAAGAAAACTCACCGAGTGTGTGATGTGAATATGCTTAACAGGTACCTTGAGAGAGAAGGAGAGAAAAAGAAGGAGGTTTTAATGATTCTAACCAAAAGTGACGAAACAAATTGATACCACATGGCAAGTTTGTGGAGTTAAGTTGGGAACCACTAAAATGGCTATATATTGTGTACATGTGGGATATGCTGTTCCAATTAAACAACATCTAGATAGATGTAACCCTTTAAAATTGGCACAGAGATTGAAAGTAAGCTTAAAAATGGCATATTTGAAGTGGGTTGCAGCCCATGGAGCTCACCCATAGTGATGGTACCTAAACAAGACGGAACACAACGGTTGTGTGTGGACTACACAAAGGTTAATGCAGTTACACGAGCGTTCTCTTGCTCTATCCCACGTTTGGAGGATTGCGTTGAGAAAGTGAGACAATCAGCTTTTATTTCCAGACTGGATTTACGGAAAGGTTACTGGCAGGCACCTTTATCCGAAAGGGCGATGGAGATTTCTGCTTTTGTGACTCCAGATGGTCTATACCAATTCAAAATTCTGCTATGTGGCACAAAAAAAACATCTGATGGAGATATTCGATCGGCTTCAGGAGGAGGGTTTGGTAGTAAACCTAGCCAAAAGTGAATTTGGAAAACCCCAAGTCACTTTCCTTGGCCACACGCTCGGACAGGTTCGAATGGTCCCACGGGATGTGAAAACGAAAGTTATTGTGGAGTTTCCAATACCCTCGACACGAAGGGAGATAATGCGATTTATTGACATGAGTGGATTTGATCGAACATGTGTGCCAGGTTTCTGTGTCGTGGCTGCTTCACTGATGGACTTGCTGAGGAAACGTCGAAAATTTCAGTTTACATCGGAGTTTAAACAGGCATTTGACTGCCTGAAAGCTGTGATAACCAATGCTCCTGTGTTCGCGAATTACAAGGGTATCTGCCTTCGAAGAAAAATGCCGAGGCGTAGAGAAAAGGATGGATCGTGCTGAGAACTTCATGTTCATAGAGAGAATCAATCAAGAAGGAGTTCCGTTGGAGGAAGAATAATTAAAATAGACTGTGTTATTATAAATGTTTGCATGTTAAGGCAGCACGGTGGTGCAGAGGGTTAGCCCTGCTGCCTCATGGCGCCGAGGCCCCAGGTTCGATCCCGGTGCTGGGTCTCTGAATGTGTGAAGTTTGCACATTCTCCCCGTGTCTGTGTGTGTTTCGCACCCACAACCCAAAGATGTGCAGGGTAGGTGGATTCGATACGCTTAATTGCCCCATAATTGGAAAAAATGAATTGGGTACTTTCAATTGATATTTTAAAAAAAGTTTGCGTGTTTTGTTTTCTTAAAAACGAAACGTTTATTCTCTGTTAATATTTCTTTAAAATAAGCGAAAAAGGTGAAAAATTAAACCATCTCGAAGTTGATGGCATTTGTTTGTTCTTTTGGGGATGGGGGTGTCGTGTGAGAATATCTTTAAGAAATGGGTGTCTATAAAAGAGCTCTAGTGGGTGTACCCTTAAGAAATGGGTGATAATCGGATCGCTACAGTGATGTCAGATAGTGGTGGAGCTGAGCGGAACTGAGCTTTCACTTTCGCTTTGAGCAAGCAGCTACGGGGTCTGTTTGGTTTCGTTTTAGATTTGGAGAAGCTGCAGTCACAGCAAGATCCATATGAATCTTTGCAAGCTAAATAATGTTCTTTTGATAATTTCAAAGTGCCAAGTGCTCTCAGTAGAGAATTTAAACCTGCTGTCCTTCTGTAAAAGGGTGTTTTTGTCTATAAAATGTGAAAAAGAAAGATTAAGGGCTACTTATAGATTACTGTATTCTTTGGGGTGTATTTGAATTGATGGTTGCTGAGATGTTCACTGTATGGTTATAAAATGTCAACTGGATACAGAGAATAAATATTGTTTGTGTTTAAAACACTCTTAGTTCTCTGTTGCATCACACCTGTAAAGTGGGCCCTTGTGTTCCCCATAACCATAATCTATCTAAAGTTGTGGGTCAGGTGTACTCCATGATACACTTTGGGGTTCTTTAAACCCTGGCCCATAACACAATTTTTGATTTTTATTTAACAATCGACTCGCTTCAAACCACAATAGTCTCTGCGAGGTATCGTACACAATCCTTTGTTCATAACCACATTTAACATTTGGTTCAATTAGAATGAATAGTTGAATGCTGAATTCAGAGCCAAAAATAATAACGTGTTTGAACATGCTCGTGAAGAGGACAATTGCGTTATTTAACTTGAAAGAAAACTTCAGAAAAGGAAGTGGACAATTTCTGTTCTGGAGTGTCACAATTCATGCTACCGTGCTGCCCAGATCAATATCCAGAGATACTGACTTGCAGGAGTTTATGAATGATAATAGGGCGACAGAGAGATAGAACATCAGTCCGTTGACAGCTTGCAGAAAACCACTCTGAACCTGTATAGAAGAGTATGTAAGACCGAAAGGTGACGATCGAGGACATGAAAAATGACGTTGTTTAAAGATAAGCTGGGAATAGGTGTTTAAATGGGATTGGTTGAATGAATATTTTCTGCAGAGATTGATGATCAAAACAAACCGCGCATTTGAAACACATTTGGCTGATCAGGAGCCAGATTGCAATAAAACAAATGAACTGCCAAATGAATGTCTATCAAAGAAAAACAAATAGATATCAATGCACATAAATGTCATTCTCACTTTCATTCATCGGAACGAGAGCATTTAAGTATCTGGGCGTTCAAGCACTGGGAAAGACAGCAGCTGAGTGAGCCGGAGTCTAAGTAAGAATACTTTACAATTTGGAACAAAGTGGTGAAGCTCTTTAATATTCAGTATACTTGTGAAAAAATAAAATAAACATATGTTTCCTCTTTAAGTTACAGTAAACTCCGAGTCATGTGAAAGTCATTTCGGCTGAATAAGAGGTCAATAGTTTTAATTTTTAATGCAGAATGAATCGTGAGGTTGACTCATCACGGTTTTAAGTAAGAGGCGATGGCTCAATTGTGTGATCATTCGGCGACCGAGCACGGGGGAGACAAGGTCTCGATAGAGCTGGGAAGTGCAGATGTCTCCCGCTCAGTAATCTGGCTCCCTTTTAGAAGCGGCTGACGACACTGAACTTTTAGAGCAGTAGATTCAGAGCCAGATTTCTGGAACCTCGGAAGGCCCGGATACCCAGTCGGGTAGAGGAAGAAAAGAACAATAGTTTGCAGGGTTCGTTAGTAAAACAGATAGACGTTTCAATAACCGTGGACGTCATTCAGATTGGTATGTTTCCCCCATGGTGGCAGCATCAATGACGTCACCTGGCGACTGCAAAACGTTATTTTGGCGTCAGGTGAACAGCCACATTTTTGGAGTACATTTTGAAATTAACTTCGGTACGAAGGCGGAGGTGGGTCCCGCAATCAGAATGCAGGGGTCGGGGAGACAGGTGGAGCAGAACTTCGTTCGTGATTTCTCGAATTCTCCCTTTACCAACGACAAACATGAGTACAGAAATCCAAGAGGGCGATTTTGCGTCGTTTTAAGTACGGCGCAGGAGGAATGGATTTATACTCCGAACACACTGGCCCTGGTGGAGGGTGACTTATAAGCCGATGGATTGCGCCTTAAATGATCTGGCAGAGGATTGCTTGCAGCACATGTTACTTGTACTGTCGGGCGATCCAACAAACTCAGCATCTGTGCCAAGACCAAAAGGAAATTTTCTGGAGGATGACTGGGATGCTAAATATATTCAATTCAGTAAAATTGAAAATAGCAGAACCAAAACAGTACGTCAATTAATTAATTCTAAAAAAGGGATAATGTAATTAAATTTGAATCAGGATTAGATTGCACGTCATTAGTGTGTTGGAATACTCAATAATCGTCTGGAAGAGTGCAGACCGAGCAGCAGTAAAGAAGCTTGATATTATCTGGGGAAAAGGAGCCCACTTAAGTTCCATCTTTTATAAATATTAATTGAAGTCACCCAGGAGGCGTACTGGCTGCAGGCTCTGCGATGTAACGGTTGCACTCCAGGACTCAGGAACCGTGCATAGATTGTACTTTCCACACCCACGACGATGCAATATATGAGGACAAAGGGAAGAGGCACAAGATTAAAAGGACATCGGCATTGAACATGAAACCACTTATCATTCAATCTTGGTAATATATCATCGGTCCCTTCATTGTAACTTCGTCAATATCGTGGAAATCCCTACCTGATTTCAAACTCGATGTACCGATGGCACCTGGACTGCTGCGGTGCAAGACGGCAGCACATTACCTCTTTATGAATTAGATTTAATTAAGGTGAGTTCTTGCCTCGCGAGCGACGGCAAATCCCAGTTTTTACAAAATGGGCTGAGGGCTCCCTCCTCTACCATTCATTCCGGGAGCGAGTTCGTCATTTTCATTACCGTTTTGAAGAAAACGAGTTTATCAACTCCCACCTGAGTCCCGTGCTCCTTACCTAACTTTATGACCACCCAACCATTATTGACCATTCTACTGGGCGAAGAGTGCACACTATCCCTACTTCAGTCCCTCGTAATGTTGTGCAACTTGATAATGTCCAGACTCAGCCTTCTCCAAGCTAAGAAAAACAACCCCAGCATCTCTGTAATACTGCATAGCAGGCACCGATCTGGTGAATCCCCTCTGCACTCTTACACGCGAAATGAGAAATGTCATGTTGTGTGGCGACCAGAATGCACACAGTACATTAGCCACGGGCTATCGATCTTTTTAAACAGCAAGATCATAAAGTATCCTTGTATTATATGCCTCGGCTAAGAATGTAGCGTCTGTCATACAGCTTTATTAACCACTTAAATGAACTGTCCTGAAATAGTTAGAAATGAGTCAAGCTTATCACGTCACCGAATATCTGACAATGGTTTATCCAAAGCGGCTCTTCCAGCCGAGAGCATGACGCCAGGGTACGCTCTTTTAAATCTAAATTGAAACTACGTAGCTTTCCTGAGGATTTTTCCGAAGGTTTCGAATCCAGCAGGTATGCCGGCATTGGGTGCTCCACCGCACGCAGATAGGTAAATATAAATCTCTCTGACAATAGTAGATAATTCATACAGAGGACATTTTTAATAGAGTCATTGGGCTGCTACAGCATGGAAAGAGGTCCCTCGGACCATCGTGTCCGAGCCCACCAACTGAAAAAGTTGAAGGAGAGTAGTATTAGTAATGGAACTGTGTTGGGGAATTTAATGGGATTGAAGGTGGAAAAATCTAAAGGACCTGATCATTTTCGTCCAGCTTTACTAAAAGAAGTGACCCTAGAAATAGTAGATCCTTTGGTTGCCATTTTCAAAAATTCCTTGGACTCTGGAATGGTTCGTGCAGTTTGGAGAGAGCGAATGTAACCCTGCTATTCAAAAATGAAGGTAGGGAGAAAACAGTAAGACTAACGTCAGTAGCAGGGACGCTGCCAGGTATGAATCCAAGTATGAATCTTCAACCGAGGGCGAAGCTGTGGAGGAGTACACAATTTAGCTTTGAGAGAGAATCAAGAGCGGGGGGGGAGGGGGGGGGTTACTCCTGTCATGTGGGAAGACATAGTAAAGCATTCCTTGAAATATATCCTGAAAATTGAGATCTAAACATGGAGATTGTTGCTCTTTTTTGAGAACAGTCGCGTTGGTGCCCAAGTTTGATTCAGGTAGAATGCATGTGGCGCATATACCACGGAGTTGCCAACAAATGAAATACATTTCGACCAAAGTATAAGACCATAAGGCAGAGGAGCATAATTAGGCCATTCTTCGAATCGAGTGGGCTCTGCCATTCAGTTAAATTTGATTCGTTTCGCAACCCCATTCTCCTCCCTTCTCTCCATAACTCCTGATCCTTCTGTGAATCTAGGATCTATAGATCTCTGTCTAAAGACACTCTGTAAATTGGTCTCCAGCCTTCTACCTCAAAGAGGCTACATATCGTCATCACCTGGCTGAGGAATTTGCTCCTCATTCCAGTTTGAATGGTTTGTCCCTTCAGTTTAAAGCTTTGCCCTCTGCTCCCAGGTTTTACCACTCGTGGAAACATCCTCTCCCAGTTCACTCTATCCAGGCCTCTCAGTATACTGACAGTATCAATCGTATCCCTCTCATCCTTCCAAACGTGAAAGAGCAGAGGTCCAGATCCCTGAAGCGCTGCTCATATGGCAAACTCATAATTCCAGGGATCATTCTTTTGGGCCTTCTGTTACACATTCCAAGGTCAGCGCATCCTCCCTTAGGTACAGCGAGTGTGAGAATGGACAAAATGCTCACTTATTGAATAGAATCATACTCGTTGTATCAATGTGTGACTTCTAACTTAATATATATGTTTTAACTTGAGGTGGAAGTAGTTAAAGTGGGACTTGCCGTGTTTTATACGAAGGCAAAAGGCTTTTCTTATGACCCAGTATATTTACATTGAGCAATGTCAAGCGAAAATGGATGACTCGTGAACGGGCCATAAACTGTGGTGTGAGTTGCCACAACCTAAGCAATCCATCTTCTCTGAATCGACCCTCTCAAAGAATATTCTCCACATGTCCACTCCATCCAATCCCGTAACATAACCTTCCCATCCCTGTATACTAAGAGACAATTAAGCATGGCCAATCCGTATAACCCGCATTTCTTTCGACTTTAGGAGGCAACCGGAGCATCCGGAACAAATATACATAGAGAGGTGAAGAACATACAAAGTCCATACAAACAGTCCCCCAATGTCCGAACTTAATCCCAGTGCGTGCTGTGAGACATCAGTGCTAGCCACCGTGACACCGTGCTGCCCACGGTGACGCCTGCAGTTAACCTGAAATTTCCATATTCTACAGAAAATACATAGCTTGTTAGATATTTGATTTCATAACGTATTTAAAACTAAAACGATGATAAACAATTTAAGGACAGTCGACCTCCTCGATCATGGTATATGCAGACATCGGCAAACAATATGAATATCATGTGTGCACAACTGACCCGCTTAACTCGAATAAATGTCGGTCGTTATTTTTCAAAGTTGCAATTCATTTGAATGCCAGTCTTGTTTACGAATGTTCCTGAATTAAGTTAATTAAGCAATCTCATCTACCCAATGTTTTTGGAGAACGTAGCCACTGCAAGCTGATGAATTCGGGTGCATAGTCTGAAAGAACCAAGAGTCAAAGGCGCGGCAGCATCTTGCAAAGAACAATTCCTAAACAAAGATGGAAAATACCATTAATGATAACTTTTCCATGAAATCTTCCATAACGTATCGGCTGCAGAGCACCCTCACTTTCAAAAGACTGACTTCCGATATCTGAGCCTTCAGCTCTGAGTTTACTGATTCCAACAAAAATGTCTATAGTAATCTCGCCGTCTTCGATGTCGGAGGTGTGTTGTGGACGCCAGTCGTTGCTTTGTTGTTACTCATGTATTTTACCATTAGTCGAGGGTCGCCAAGCCATTTCTGAACTTTGATTCGACGCATGTCAGCAAACATGCATAATCTGTCCGTTCTATCATGCAGCACATAGTAAATAATGCATCTACTTACAAAAACAGTTTTCATATCGTTATAACTCCTGTTTTTTTAATGTTCAATCTATTTGCATCAACCATTCTTTGCCCCGGACGGGCGGCAGATCATTGTTGGTTGAGTACAATGCAACTAAAAACAGATTCGCTGTCCGACGTGAAATGTCGCAAAATTCGGTAAAACCAAATTATATATTCTGATTTGCTTCCTTAGGGATGTGTTATGTATTTCTGTGAAAATGTACATGGCCGCATTACATTCATCTTATCTCAATTCTGGCAGATGCTCTGACGTGCACAACAGGTATTGACAATCGAATACGAGTTTCATTCTCTAGCACAACCAGTTAAAATTTGGAGAGTGCAGGAAATTTGCAACAATCATACATTCTCGAATACTGTGTGTGAATAAAGAGCATGACCTGGATGCATTCGTCGACTACCACTGCACAGTGCGGGCCACATTTTATTGGAAATGCTCAACTCTTTATTCTATGGCGTTTTCCATGGGGCATCCTTTGATGCATAAAATGCATAGGATCGGTTAATTGTGCCACAAATTACATAATAGCATTTCCATTTGGGAAGGAAAAATGCCACACTTGCCCAAAACCTGCTCGGGACGTTTCAGAGATTATTTAGTAGAATATAGGTGTCATTAATTGACTTTCTGGAACTCGGTAAATGACAACATTTCTCCTGAAAATCAAGATTGTCAATATCATATGCAATACCTTACAAATTATCTCTGAAAGAAACTAGAAGGTAAGGCTGAATTATCATTCACGTTTCCAGCACGCTGATAATGTGTGTTCTCTAAATTTTAGAGGCAAGACGAGAGTGCATTTATTTCAGTCCGTCATATTACGTAAAAGTATAGAGAACATACAAAGTTGAGAAGTTTTAACCAATGTGTTTAAATGATTTCTGTCGTGAAAATGCATGCATCGCTCAAAGTGGGCCCTAAAAACAATTTCTAGACTTGGAGCGGACAGATCCTTCGTGCACAAACTAGACAGCTTGCGAACGCACTGTCGTGCAGAATGAACCGTGTCAATTCTTTCAGATATGCAGATTGCCATGCTTAAATTCCGCCACATGGACTATTTAACTGCCTTGATGCAGAAGCCCACATCTACGTGCATCTTTTGAATGGCAGGCACACTTCTGCAGGATTAACTTCAGATCAGATAGCCAGGCTTATCGACAGATTGAATACTGATTCCTCGCCTGCCATGAAGGGACTGCGTTAATAATTTATAGTCAAAGCAGTTCGACAACATCACTTTTCGATATCTATTATGTCTGCAGAAATACATGATCTCGAAGACGGTAAGGCACCAATTTTAGAAACAAGGATATCACTCAGTCATCCTAGTTAAAAAAAGAAAACTATCCGGACTGCTCCATGCATGATATATGTCATCCCATAGGCCTGTTGTTCCAAAGTAACTTGATTTCGCCATGGGCCGAACAAGCCAGAAACACATCTGGAAGGCGTTCATGAGTGAAAAATTGATGTTCCATACAACCGCCCCCTCCCGCTGCGACAAAAGAATGAATCAAATAACAGCAAACGCAATTGGTGTTTTTACAGAGAATTTTGTCATTTTCAATACTTTAGTGTTGAACGGTTTAATCGACAGAACAGTTCTTTCAGGCTAAGGACTGCTGAGGAGAATTCAGCCAGCAATGTTCACAATTATTTGCTTTCTCTCGCGACCTTCAAGCCGCTGTGTAAATCATGCAGATTTTTGCCACATGTCTCTCCAGACCAAGTTTTTTTTATTTCTCTGGGAGTCTGTCTATATCCTTTTTATTGAAAAGCAAGTGAAAACTTGGAAGGATCTGTCATGCTAATTGCAGAATATAGATTTCGTGCTTTGCAATTTTTTACACCAGTAGAGTAACTTCGGATAAATTGTTTCGTAGATTGGAATCCATCAATATTACCATTTTCTGAATGTAGTACGTCGCCACAATGGCTTGCAGCAGCACAATGACATCACATTGCACATTTTTATTTATTTGCGCACCCCTACTACAGTATGATGATTAATATCAATAATTCTGAAATACCAATTCTATTTTCGCTCAAGATCATGAAACGCCTGTTTGTCAAAGTCCAGGTTCCGCGACGAAAGAAAGGACAGCATGTGTCATTGGATATTGGCAAACATTTCCACTGGCCTGATGAAATGAGCGAACCTGTTAAATACTCCACCTTAAGTTTTGCACAATGTTGAAAACCCCTTTGCTCAATGGAACAATTATGCAGTCATATGCCCTGTTTTCAAAATGCAATAAGACCACAAGACACAGGAGTAAAACCTGGCCACTGAGACCGTTAAGTCTGCTCCGCCATTCTTATTGTGGCTGATATATTTTTCATCCCCATTCTCCTGTCTTCCTGTAAAAACACTTGATCCCCTTACTAATCAAGTAGCTATCTATCTCTGAATTAATGACGCTCAATGATTTCGCCTCCAAAGCCTTCTGCAGCAAAGAGTTCCAAAGGTTCACCACTCTCTGGCTACAGTGTGTGGTTGTGCCCCTGGTTCTAGCTCCTCCTACAAGTGGAAACATCAATTTTATGTTCACTCTATCCAGGCCTTACAGTGTGCAGAATGTTCAAATCTGATTCCCCCTCATACTTCCAAACTATAACGAGTATAGACCCAGAGGCAAGCTCTTCATTTCAGGGATCATTCTTCTGAACCTCCTCTGGACCATTTCCAAGACCACCACATCGTTCCTTAGATACAGGGCACAAAACAGTAAACAATACCCTAAATGGGATCTGACAATGTCCTTATGTGTCAAAGATTAGTGCGAGACTAGAGGACTGGGAAATCGTTGGGGGGCAAGAGAAAGCTACTAAAAAAGCTATAAAGAAGCGTAAGCGAGATTATGAGAGTAAATTTGCTCAGAATATAAAAACAGATAGTAAAAGTTTTTACAAATATGCAAAACAATAAAGAGTGGCTAAGGTAAATATTGGTCCTTTTGAGGATGAGAAAGTGATTTAATAAAGGGAGATGAGGAAATGGCTGAGGAACTGAACAGGTTTTTTGGGTCGGCCTTCACAGTGGAAGACACAAATAACATGCCAGTGACTGATAGAAATGAGGCTATGACAGGTGAGGACCTTGAGAGAATTGTAATCAGTAAGGAGGTAGTGATGGGCAAGCTAACGGGGCTAAAGGTAGACAAGTCTCCAGGCCCTGATGAAATACATCCCAGAGTGCTAAAAGAGATGGCTAGGGAAATTGCAAATGCACTAGTGATAATTTACCAAAATTCACTGGACTCTGGGGTGGTCCAGGCGGATTGGAAATTAGCACACGTGACACCACTGTTTAAAAAAGGAGATAGGCAGAAAGCGGGTAATTATAAGCCAATGTGCTTAACTTGGGTAGTCGGGAAGATGCTGGAATCTATCACCAAGGAAGAAATAGCGAGGCACCTGGATGGAAATTGTCCCATTGGGCAGACGCAGAATGGGTTCATAAAGGTCAGTTCGTGCCAAACTAACTTATTGGAATTATTTGAGTACATTACCAGTGCGGTAGATAATGGGGAGCCAATGGATATGATATATCTGGATTCCCAGAAAGCCTTTGACAAGGTGCCATACAAAATGTTGGTGCATAAGATAAAGATGCATGGCATTAAGGGTAAAGTAGTAGCATGAATAGAGGATTGGTTAATTAATATAAAGCAAAGATTGGGGATTAATGAGTGTTTCTCTGGTTGGCAATCAGTAGCTAGTGGTGTCCCTCAGGGATCAGTGTTGGGCCCACAATTATTCACAATTTACATAGATGATTTGGAGTTGGGGAATCAAGGGCAATGCGTCCAAGTTTGCAGACGACACTCAGATGAGTGGTAAAGCAAAATGTGTACATGATATCGGAAGTCTGCAGAGGGATTTGGATAGGCTAAGTGAATGGGCTAGTGTCTGACAATGTTGACAAATGTGAGGTTATCCATTTTGGTAGGAATAACAGCAAAAGGGATTATTATAATATAATTTACAGTGCAGAAGGAGGCCATTCGGCCCATAGAGTCTGCACCGGCTCTTGGAAAGAGCATCCTACCCAAGGTCAACACCTCCACCCTATCCCCATAACCCAGTAGCCCCACCCAACACTAAGGGCAATTTTGGACACTAAGGGCAATTTATCATAGCCAATCGACCTAACCTGCACATCTTTGGACTGTGGGAGGAAACCGGAGCACCCGGAGGAAACACACGCACACACGGGGAGGATGTGCAGACAGTGACCCAAGCCGGAATCGTACCTGGGACCCTGGAGCTGTGAAGCAATTGTGCTATCCACAATGCTACCGTGCTGCCCAAATTCATTTAAATTATAAAATATTAAAACACGCTACTGTGCAGAGAGAGACTGGGTGTGCTGGTGCATGAGCCGCAAAAAGTTGGTTTGCAGGTGAAAATGAAAAATGAAAATCGCTTATTGTCACAAGTCGGCTTCAATGAAGTTACTGCGAAAAGCCCCCTAGACGCCACATTCCGGCGCCTGTTCGGGGAACAGGTGCAACAGGTGATTAAGGAGGCGAATGGAATTTTGTGCTTCATTGCTAGAAGTATGGAGTTTAAGACTAGGCAGGTTATGCTGCAATTGTATAAGATGTTAATAAGGCCTCACCTGGCGTATTGTGTTCAGTTATTGTTTCCTTACTTGAGAAAGGACGTACTGGCACTGGAGGGTGTGTAGAGGACATTCACTAGGTTAATCCCAGAGCTGAAGGGGTTGGATTACGATGAGAGGTTGAGTAGGTTGTGACTCTACTCGTTGGATTTAGAAGGATGAGGGGGGGGGGGATATTATAGAAACATATGAAATTATGAAGGGAATAGATAGGATAGATGCGGGCAGGTTATTTCCACTGTCGGATGAAATCAGAACGAGGGGGCATAGCCTCAAAATAAGGGGAAGTAGATTTAGGACTAAGTTTAGGAGGAACTTCTTCACCCAAACGGTTGTGAGTCTATGACATTCCTTGCCCAGTGAAGCAGTGGAGGCTCCTTCATTGAAAGTTTTTAAGATAAAGATAGATAGCTTTTTGTAGAGTAAAGGGATTAAGGGTTATGGTGTTCGGGCCGGAAAGTGGAGCTGAGTCCACAAAATATCAGCCATGATCTCATTGAATGGCGGAGCAGGCTCGATGGGTCAGAATGCCTTCTCCCGCTCCTAATTCTTATGGTCTTATGTTCTTATACAGCCTCAGAATTTCATCCTTGCCCTGGTACTCTCTGCCTCTCGATGTTAATGCCAACATTTCATTCGCCTTCCTAATTGTAGACTGAACCTGCACGTTAACGGGAAGAGCATTTTGAGCAAGGGCACCCATGTCCGTTTGGGCTTCTGATTTTCCAAGCATTTCCCCGTTTAGAAAATAGTCTATGCCTCCATTCTACCTTCCAAAGTACATTACCTCACACTTTTCTACATTGCATACCTTTTATTGTACTTTCGCCACTCTCCTAGCCTGTCCAAGGCGTTCCGCAGACCCCCTGCTTTTTCAATACCACGTACCTCTCTGCATATATTAGTATCATATGCAAGCTCAGCAGCTCTGCCTCAGTTCCCTATTCCAGATTTCTAATGAACATTGCGAAAGTTTTGGTCCCAGCACTCCGATTGTCACCGGCTGAGTACCTGCAAAAGAACACTTTAATACAACTCCCTGCCTTCTCCCTCCCTCGATCCGTACCATGATATGACAATTAACACCATGGGCTCTTAACGTATTTAACAGCCTCCTATGCAGCACCTTAACAAAGGGCTTTTGTAATTCTAAATAGATCACCTGCACTGATTCTCCTTTGTCTAAGTTCCTTGCTACCTCCTCAATGAACTCTAACTGATTTGTCAGACATGACCTCACCTTGGCAAAGCCTGCAGACTCAGTCTTATCTGATCTTGCAGCCATACATCTTTCCTCTGGGGCCGCCTCTGCCTACAGTGACCCCTCAAAGATCACCAGCAATGCCACTACCATCTCCTCAGCTACCTCGTGTGCAACCCTGGGGTGTACTCCATTCGGTCCTGGTGATTTATCCACATTCAGACTTGTCAGTTTCCACATAATTTTAATCATAGTGATGACCAGTACACTTCCCACTGCTCCCTGATTAGCCTGGAATTCTGGTATCACAGTTGTGTCTTCCAATGTGAAGAATGATGCAAAGTAACTATTCAGTTCCTCTGTGTTATAACTTTGTTTCCTGTTACTGTTTCTCCTCATTTTCCAGTGATTCAATGACCATTTGTGCCTCTCTCTTATGTTGTATATAGAGCAAAAATAAACATCTTTGATCAACTTTTATATTACTAGCCAACTTAAACTTATGTTTTATCTGCCCCCCCCCCCCCCCAACGCGTTATTTATTGACTTCTGCTCGCTTTTCCAAATCCTATGATTTCCCACTAATGCTTTCCCCTTTGTATGCTTTTACATTTGCTTTTGTGATGTCTTTGACTGCCCTCGTCAGCCAAGGTTTCCTCGTCCTCTCCTTAGCATGATTCCTCTACCGAAAAGCCCAATTCTCCTTCCATTACTTTTCCACTGTCTTCCCTGCGAGACTCTCCTTTCAATCGATTCTGGCCAGGTCCTTCCCCACGTCTTTACAGTTACCTTTATTTAATTGTCATACCATTACATCTGGTTCCAGCTTCTTCTACTGAAACTGCAGTATACATTTTATCATATTGTGGTCACTGCCCATAATTTTTGCTTCAGCGTCAGTTCCCTATTCAAGTCTGTCCCATTACCCATCACCAAATCCAGAATTGTCTGTTCCCTAGTAGGTCACAAGCTTCTCCAATAAAATCATACACATTCCAGAAATTGTTTTTCTTGGGGTCCACTACCAATCTCATTTTCCCAGTACTCCTGCAGAAAGACGGCCCCCTTGATTAATGTAATATTGCCTTTCTTGTATGCCTTTTCTACCCCAACCATCGACATTTCTGCAGACTTTGCGACTGCAAGTAAAGACGAACGTGTAAATAACATCAGGTTCCCAGATCATGCACACTGGAAGAGAAATGCTTTTCAGGCTGATAAATATTGATAGTGGCGATTTGGCAGCGCCTTGGAAATCATTGTACCAATAGTAGTGTTGATGTGAATGTAATGTTGACTTTCAGGACGATGTTGGCCTTTTCATGGACGAAGCGAGTTCCCTCAGAAAAAGTGCACGTCTTTATATTACAGGGAATTGGGACATTTATACCGCAAAATCCACATTAGGTTTGGTTTGGTGCATTCGCCATGTTAAATTGCACCTTACGGTTGAAGTAATACGGAGGGGACTGTGCCTAAATGGGGTAGTCTTTCGAGGAGTGGGTGCAGACTCGGTGGGCTGAACAGCCTCCTTCTGCACTGTCGGGATTCTATGATTTTATGATATTCCGATTATTATTGCAGTGCTAATGACATCCCTAATATTCAGCCCATCCATTAAAGCCGATGCACAATATAAATGTACTATTATATAATGGAGAATCACGAAAGGGAGTGCAGCAAAAGTTCACTGGATCATATTGCACGTCTCGATAAATAGCTTCCAGGACAGGTTGGGAAAAAAAATAGTAAAGTAGAAAATGTGTCTTGTTGGAAGAACTCTATTTTTGTAAAGGCCTTATAAGAGATGATTGGGCAGAGGGAGAATCAGCCTGCGACCTAATATTCGAAATCATATTTCGGTGGATTTTGGGGGGGTGGAGGGGTGGTGGGGTCGTGGGCTCGCAGGGTTGAGTGGCGTATTGTTCTGATCTCATTTTGTTTGAGTGGGGGGGGGGGGAGTGTGGTCTTGGCTGGCGTGGTTGGTCATGTCGCGGGCTGGTGAGCATCAAGCTAAGATCACCACCAATAAATTAAAAGGCATAGTCAGGGCAAAATTCTCGTGTGCAATGCGTTGCTAAAGTTAATTGCTGAGGCAGTCCACGTCTAACGGCTTATCGTGAAATCGGAACTTTGAATACGTGAATATCATCACCCTTCATTTAAATGGCGAAAGGTGAATGGACGTCTGAGTGGAGTACAAAGAGTCACATGAATTATTTGCCCACATTGCTCTGTTCCAAGGCTGAATACCCCAAGTATTCCAAAGAATGCACATTTTTGGATCACATAACAGGCTCGTTAGTAAATTTGGATTCGAAAACTCTTGTCATAGGATTGAAGGAATAGAAATTCCTGAGATCAAGGTCCAGCAACATTTCAGCAACTGTCAGCACCATCTGCCTGTACACCTAACATTCCACACATTCACATAATACATGATTGTTCTTCGATGTCTCTTTTAATGGCGGAATTTAAGGACATGTCGCCGTGCGGGCGGGATCACGAAATTCAGGAAGCTGTACAATTAACAATTGACTTCCACTGTTCGGAACAGCCTGTCGGCGAGAGGGCCCTTTACCTTCTCTAAGAAAGGGCACACCTCTGGTAATACTCCACATGTTTGACGCATATTGACACATGCATGGAATTAACAGGCGATAATTACTCCTAAACCATGACAATGTTGCTGATTTTGACGAAATCCCTTAAATCAACCTCTAAACTCCGCAGTTGACTCCAGGAGTCCTTGTCAATTACACCCATTGTGCTTGATCAAGCTTAAGTCATCGTACAAAGCCCTGTTGCCAAATTACGCCTGATCTTGCAATTTATCTGTTTTGCAAAATGTTTGCCGCTTAAACGTCGAGGCATAATCCGGCATCCGATTCCATAGATCATCGAAGTCGTGAGTCACCTATCAAACTCATGCCCTGGCACCTCCGGCCTTGCTTTTTCGTTGTAATTCATTAACGGTTTTTCGTGCCGCGTGGTTGGAAGGATGTTAGGTGCTTGGCATGAGCTGGCGAAACATACAATAAAAATAGTGGCAAATTACAATTCATTTTCACTGGGATCAAACAGGGTTTTCAAGCAAAATCATTTTGAAAGCATTAACTCTGGGATTTTTTTTATCGTTCCTGGCAGTACTTCATAAGTGTAAAGACGGTAAGAACAATTACAAAATGATTGCAATTCTGGTTGGAACAGGGTGGAACTTGGCTTTTGATGGATATTTGAAACAAGTCTCAAATAACAACTATGTTGCTGAGATCCTGCATATGATACCTTGGTCCGAATATTCGGCCAGCACACAGGATTAGCGTTATTGTACTGGAAAACTCTACACAATACATCACCTTAAAAGGGAAGCTTTGTTCGTCAATACAAAAGCAAGCCTTCTATACATTTAAATCGAACTCAATTCATAATGTAGCGTGCAAATATTGCGCACCTTTCAAATTTGGGCACAATTGCATTTGTTTGTTGCAGAGAAGAATGGAAATGGCTCCGACTGTGATCGTTATCTTTCAAAACCTGGAATCGCTTCAAGCGTTTCTTTGAAACTCGAGGAGTTAAGCGTAACTTTGTTGGTCAATAGTTCCACCAGTTAAATACATACTTTACTTTACTGAGCAGCGTTTTTGATCTGGTGACTAAAAAGGATATTAAACATGGGGGATGCACTTAAAGTTGTGTGGCAAGTGACATGAACGAATTTCGGACAAAGATAATTTGGGTGGGAATAAAACGTGATACTGGACAATGTGGAAGATTTGATTTTTATTTTCGGGAGAGGAATGATAAACTGCTTGTAATGTAGCATGATTAGAGAAGTGCGTTGAAAGTTCTGGAACGGATGCGGGAGCATGCGAGTGTTGTCCAAAACTGAAATATAATTATAATTTTGGAAAATTCAAACAGACAGGACATTGGCAAAAATATTGTCCACCAATGTGCAAGGTAAATAAGGCATACACGGTGGATGTAAGATAAACAACAAACTCTTTAAAAGTGAGCAGTGTAGATCATTCGGAAATCAATTCACAATCACCATCTGAAGTACGTACTGGTGTCCAATAAATTATTCGACTACCAGGCAGTGGCCCTTCGTTTGATGGAAGGAGAAAATAAGTGTGTGTTTGTTCTGTGCAATTAATGACATGTTCTGAAATCCAATCACTTGGGGTTGAGATGATTAAGTGTGGAAAAACATGGTTTTCGGGTGATGATTTGCCCAGCTGTCGATCACGGCAGTGTTTTGCCTCACCCCATAATACCGGTGTTACTTCTTTGGGCTTTTAAAATTATTTCAATCGTTTATGTTTCTTTAAGGTTTAGGATCTCTTCTCGATCAAACAATATGTTGTCAGCGCGCAGTTGAATTATGCAATTGTCTCTTAACCCAGCCACATCGTTGCGGAGTTTTGCAAAATTATTGCCGTTATCTATACTTCAATCGTCGCCATTGAGCACAATTCGATAACTGCCATATTCGTCACTATAGGCTAACTATTTGTAGTGTCAATAACAGCATGCAGGTTAATTATATAGTATCTAAAACTCGTTGTCGAGCAGCACGGTGGCGCAGTGCAGTCCCACAGCGCCGAGGCCCCAGTTTCGATTCCGGCTCTTGTTCACTGTCCGTGTGGCGCTTGTACGTTCTCCCTCTGTTTGCGTGGGTTTCACCCCACAACCCAAAGATGTGCAAGGGAGGTGGATTGCATACATTAACTTGCCGTTTATTTGGAAAAAATGAATTGGCTACTCTAAATTAATAAGAGAATGCGTTGTCAATTGAGTGTCGCACATAATTCCACTACCTCCCCTTTTCTTTGAATATTCTCCCGCAATTTAATTAATTCGCATGTTCAAGGATACGTATCTGTTTAATTTACATTATCATTAGCTGATAAGCTGAAGGTGTCACTGTGTGTAACCTGGTTGTATTGAGATGCCGCAAGCACTGAGCAACGCTTTATCCGGTGAATATACTTGCTGTTAAATTGCATAATGAGAATCCGAGATCAAATTACGATGTATATATTGTCACACAGAATTTCAGAAATCTAATGAAGGTAAGAAAAATGCATATTTAATTTCAATATGCAAGATAACTTATCTGTCAGGTTCGAAATGAGCATTAATAATATTTGAACTTTAAATCAATGCAAATATGAAAGCATACACTGGCAGTGTAAAGGAAGATTGATTTTTGTTTGCTGCAGAAGGAAACAAACGTGCTTATTGATTTTTCCTCCACAAATTATTTCCAGTACAAACATCATGGCCATTGACGCTTATGTAATGCTATATTACAAGACGTTTAATATGGCATTTATAGATTAAATACTGCCTGTTGCCCAATATATCATTGAGAAAGAGATCGAGGAAGTGAGGAAGGACTGAGTCAAGACATTTAAGGATTTCACAAGACTTCTGACATAGACTTGAATCTTTGGCAAAGTGATGAGCACATTTCCTACAAATTCTTGTCAATGTAACAGATGATTTGTGTGGAAAAATGAATTAGATCTATGAAACAACAATGAACATCACCAGACTGCACACCACAAGTCAACAACTGACACAGATGATCTGTCCTTTGCAGCGGTACTAATTATATAAGACCATAAGGCCATAAGACATAGGAGTGGAAGTAATGCCATTCGGCCCATCGAGTCCACTCTACCATTCAATCATGGCTGATTTCAACTCCATTTTCCCGCTCTCTCTCCATAGCCCTTAATTCCTCGAGAAATCAAGAATTTATCAACTTCTGTCTTCAGTACATTCAACGTCCCGGTCTCCACCGCCCTCTGTGGCAATGAATTCCACAGACCCACCACTCTCTGGCTGAAGACATTTCTCCTCATCTCTGTTCTAAAGTGACTGCCTTTTATTCTAAGGCTGTGCCCCCAGGTCCTAGTCTACCCTGCTAATTGAAACAACTTCCCTACATCCACCCTATCTAAGCCATTCATTATCTTGTAAGTTTCTATTAGATCTCCCCGCAACCTCCTAAACTCCAATAAATACAATCCCAGGATCCTCAAACGTTCATCGTATGTTAGGCCTACCATTCCTGGGATCATCCGTGTGAATCTCCGCTGGACCCGCTCCAGTGCCAGTATGTCCTCCCTGAGGTGTGGGGCCCAAATTTGCTCACAGTATTCTAAATGGGGCCTAACTGATGCTTTATAACGCTTCAGAAGTACATCCCTGCTTTTATATTCCAAGCCTCTTGAGATGAATGACAACATTGCATTTGCTTTCTTAATTACGGACTCAACCTGCAAGTTTACCTTTAGAGAATCCTGGACTAGGACTCCCAAGTCCCTTTGCACTTCAGCATTAAGAATTTTGTCACCGTTTAGAAAATAGTCCCTGCCTCTATTCCTTTTTCCAAAGTGCAAGACCTCGCACTTGCCCGCGTTGAATTTCATCAGCCATTTCTTGGACCACTCTCCTAAACTGTCTAAATCTTTCTGCAGCCTCCCCACCTCCTCCATACTACCTGCCCCTCCACCTATCTTTGTCTCATCGGCAAACTTAGCCAGAATGCCCCCAGTCCCGTCATCTAGATCGTTAATATATAAAGAGAACATCTGTGGCCCCAAAACTGAACCCTGCGGGACACCACTCGTCACCGGTTGCCATTCCGAAAAAGAACCTTTTATCCCAACTCTCTGCCTTCTGCTTGACAGCCAATCGTCAATCCATGTTATTACCTTGCCTCGAATACCATGGGCCCTTATTTTACTCAGCAGTCTCCAGTGAGGCACCTTATCAAAGGCCTTTTGGAAGTCAAGATAGATAACATCCATTGGCTCTCCTTGGTCTAACCTATTTGTTATCTCTTCAAAGAACTCTAACAGGTTTGTCAGGTACGACCTCCCCTTACTAAATCCATGCTGACTTGTCCTAATCCGACCCTGCACTTCAAAGAATTTAGAAATCTCATCCTTTGTTGCACTGAGTGCTGAATTTGGTGCATTTGAGTGCGATAGTGAGAGTTTGGTGACCGAGGGAGTTAGGTGAGGAGTGAGTAAGGTGCTCCTTTCATTTTGTTTCTGACATTTCCGCAAAGAGTGCAAAGAGAGCCAGGTGTTTACAGAAAGTGTAGCTGACTGGGAGCAGGGTCGGAGGGCGGAGATCTAGTTAGTCCACAGGACAGCTATATTCTGTCAGGTAAGAGGGGATGGAGGCTAGGCCAGTTTCATGCTCCTCCTGTTGAATGTGGGTGGTGAGGGATACCACCGGTGTGCCCACTGACTATACCTGCGGGAAGTGCACCCAACTTCAGCTCCTCAAAGACCGTGTTAGGGAACTGGAGCTGAAGCTGGATGAACTTCGGATCATCCGGGAGGCAGAGGGGGTGATTGAGAAGAGTTACAAGGAGGGAACCACACCCAAGGTACAGGACAAGAATAGCTGGGTTACAGTCAGGGGGGAAAAAAACAAACAGGCAGAAAGTGCAGGGATCCCTCGTGGCCGTTCCCCTTCAAAACAAGTAGACCGTTTTGGATGCTGTTGGGGGGGATGACCTACCGGGGGAAGGCCCTAGCGGCCAGGTCTCTCGCACTGAGTCTGGCTCTGGGGCTCAGAAGGGAAGGGGGGAGAATAGAAAAGCAATAGTTGTAGGAGATTCAATGGTTAGGGGAATAGATAGGAGATTCTGTGGTCGCGAGCGAGACTCCCGGAAGGTATGTTGCCTCCCGGGTGCCAGGGCCAGGGATGTCTCGGATCGTGTATTCAGGATCCTTAAGGGGGAGGCGGAGCAGCCAGAAGTCGTGGTGCACATTGGTACCAACGACATAGGTAGGAAAAGTGGTGTGGAGGTAATAAACAAGTTTAGGGAGTTAGGCTGGAAGTTAAAAGCCAGGACAGACAGAGTTGTCATCTCTGGTTTGTTGCCGGTGCCACGTGATAGCGAGGCTTGGAATAGGGAGAGAGTGCAGCTGAACACGTGGCTGCAGGAATGGTGTAGGAGGGAGGGCTTCAGGTATTTGGATAATTGGAGCGCATTCTGGGGAAGGTGGGACCTGTACAAGCAGGACGGGTTGCATCTGAACCAGAGGGGCACCAATATCCTGGGAGGGAGGTTTTCTAGTACTCTTCGGGAGGGTTTAAACTAATTTGGCAGGGGAATGGGAACCGGATTTGTAGTCCAGCAACTTAGGTAGCCGATATTCAGGACGCCAAAGCGTGTAATGAGGCAGTGGGGAAGGGAACACTGACAAAGGAGAGTACTTGCAGGCACGGGGATGGGTTGAAGTGTGTATACTTCAACGCAAGAAGCTTCAGGAATAAGGTGGGTGAACCTACGGCATGGATCGGTACTTGGAACTACGATGTGGTGGCCATGACGGAAACTTGGATAGAAGAGGGGCAGAAATGGTTGTTGGAGGTCCCTGGTTATAGATGTTTCAATAAGATTAGGGAGGGTGGTAAAAGAGGTGGGGGTGGCATTATTAATTAGAGATAGTATCACAGCTGCAGAAAGGCAGTTCGAGGAGTATCACCCTATTGAGGTAGTATGGGTTGAAGTCAGAAATAGGAAAGGAGCAGTCACCTTGTTAGGAGTTTTCTATAGGCCCCCCTTCAACAGTAGCAGAGATGTGGAGGAACAGATTGGGAAACAGATTTTGGAAAGGTGCAGAAGTCATAGGGTAGTAGTCATGGGCGACTTTAACTTCCCAAATATTGAGTGGAAACTCTTTAGATCAAATAGTTTGGATGGGGTGGTGTTTGTGCAGTGTGTCCAGGAAGCATTTCTAACACAGTATGTAGATTGTCCGACCAGAGGAGGGGCAATATTGGATTTAGTACTGGGTAATGAACGAGGGCAAGTGATAGATTTGTTAGGGGGGGAGCATTTTGGAGATAGTGACCCCAATTCTGTGACTTTCACTTTAGTAATGGAGAGGGATAGGTACAGGACAAGGTTTACAATTGGGGGAAGGGTAAATACGATGTTGTCAGACAAGAATTGAAGTGCATACGTTGGGAACATAGGCTGGCAGGGAAGGACACAAGTGAAATGTGGAACTTGTTCAAGGAACAGGTGCTACGTGTCCTTGATATGTATGTCCCTGTCAGGCAGGGAAGAGATGGTCGAGTGAGGGAACCATGGTTGACAAGAGAGGTTGAATGTCTTGTTAAGAGGAAAAAGGTGACTTATGTAAGGCTGAGGAAACAAGGTTCAGACAGGGCATTGGAGGGATACAAGATAGCCAGGAGGGAACTGAAGAAAGGTATTAGGAGAGCTAAGAGAGGGCATGAACAATCTTTGGCGGGTAGGATCAAGGAAAACCCCAAGGCCTTTTACACATATGTGAGGAATATGAGAATGACAAGAGCGAGGGTAGGTCCGATCAAGGACAGTAGCGGGAGATTGTGTATTGAGTCTGAAGAGATAGGAGAGGTCTTGAACGAATACTTTTCTTCTGTATTTACAAATGAGAGGGGCGATATTATTGGAGAGGACAGTGTGAAACAGATTGGAAAGCTCGATGAAATACTTGTTAGGAAGGAAGATGTGTTGGGCATTTTGAAAAACTTGAGGATAGACAAGTCCCCCGGGCCTGACGGGATATATCCAAGGATTCTATGGGAAGCAAGAGATGAAATTGCAGAGCCGTTGGCAATGATCGTTTCGTCCTCACTGTCAACAGGGGTGGTACCAGGGGATTGGAGAGTGGCGAATGTCGTGCCCCTGTTCAAAAAAGGGACTAGGGATAACCCTGGGAATTACAGGCCAGCTAGTCTTACTTAGGTGGTAGGCAAAGTAATGGAAAGGGTACTGAAGGATAGGATTTCTGAGCATCTGGAAAGACACTGCTTGATTAGGGATAGTCAGCACGGATTTGTGAGGGGTAGGTCTTGCCTTACAAATCTTATTGAATTCTTTGAGGAGGTGACCAAGCATGTGGATGAAGGTAAAGCAGTGGATGTAGTGTACATGGATTTTAGTAAGGCATTTGATAAAGTTCCCCATGGTAGGGTTATGCAGAAAGTAAGGAGGCATGGGATAGTGGGAAATTTGGCCAGTTGGATAACGAACTGGCTAACCGATAGAAGTCAGAGAGTGGTGGTGAATGGCAAATATTCAGCCTGGATCCCAGTTACCAGTGGCGTACCGCAGGGATCAGTTCTGGGTCCTCTGCTGTTTGTGATTTTCATTAATGACTTGGATGAGGGAGTTGATGGGTGGGTCAGTAAATTTGCAGACGATACGAAGATTGGTGGAGTTGTGGATAGTAAGGAGGGCTGTTGTCGGCTGCAAAGAGACATAGATAAGATGCAGAGCTGGGCTGAGAAGTGGCAGATGGAGGTTAACCCTGAAAAGTGTGAGGTTGTCCATTTTGGAAGGAGAAATATGAATGCGGAATTAGGGTTAACGGTAGAGTTCTTGGCAATGTGCAGGAGCAGAGAGACCGTGGGGTCTATGTTCATACATCTTTGAAAGTTGCCACTCAAGTGGATAGAGCTGTGAAGAAGGCCAATGGTGTGCTCGCGTTCATTAACATAGGGATTGAATTTAAGAGCCGTGAGGTGATGATGCAGCTGTACAAATCTTTGGTAAGGCCACATTTGGAGTATTGTGTACAGTTTTGGTCGCCTCATTTTAGGAAGGATGTGGAAGCTTTGGAAAAGGTGCAAAGAAGATTTACCAGGATGTTGCCTGGAATGGAGAGTTTGTCATACGAGGAAAGGTTGAGGGTGCTAGGCCTTTTCTCATTAGAACGGAGAAGGATGAGGGGCGACTTGTTGAGGTTTAAAAGATGATCAGGGGAATAGATAGAGTAGACAGTCAGAGACTTTTTCCCCGGGTGGAACACACCATTACAATGGGACATAAATTTAAGGTGAAAGGTGGAAGACATAGGAGGGATATCAGAGGTAGGTTCTTTACCCAGAGAGTAGTGGGGGCCTGGAATGCACTGCCTGTGGAAGTAGTTGAGTCGGAAACATTAGGGACCTTCAAGCAGCTATTGGATAGGTAAAATGATATAGTTTAGATTTATTTGTTCTCAAGGGCAGCACGGTAGCATTGTGGGTAGCACAATTGCTTCACAGCTCCAGGGTCCCAGGTTCGATTCCGGCTTGGGTCATTGTCTGTGCGGAGTCTGCAAGTCCTCCCTGTGTCTGCGTGGGTTTCCTGCGGGTGCTCCGGTTTCCTCCCACAGTCCAAAGATGTGCGGGTAAGGTGAATTGGCCAATGATAAATTGCCCTTAATGTCCAAATTGCCCTTGGTGTTGGGTGGAAGTGTTGAGTTTGGGTACGGTGCTCTTTCCAAGAGCCGGTGCAGACTCAAAGGGCCGAATGGCCTCCTTCTGCACTGTAAATTCAATGATAATCTATGATTAATCTAGGACAAAGGTTCGGCACCACATCGTGGGCCGAAGGGCCTGTTCTGTGCTGTATTTTCTATGTTCTATGTTCTATGTTAACAATGGATTCTAGAATCTTGCCAACAACCGAGGTTAGGCTAATTGGCCTATAATTTTCCAACTTTTTCCTTGTTCTCTTCTTGAACAGGGGGGTTACAATAGCGATTTTCCAATCCTCTGGGACTTTCCCTGACTCCAGTGACTTTTGAAAGATCATAACTAACGCCTCCAATATTTCTTCAGCTATCTCTTTTAAAACTCTAGGATGTAGCCCATCTGGGCCCTGGGATTTATGAATATTTAGACCTCTTAGTTTCTCTAGCACTTTCTCCTTTGTGATGGCTACCATATTCAACTCTGCCACCTGACTCTCCGGAATTGTTGGGATATTACTCATGTCTTCTCCTGTGAAGACTGACGCAAAGTACTTATTCAGTTCCTCAGCTATTTCCTTGTCTCCCATCACAAAATTACCAGCGTCATTTTGGAGCGGCCCAATGTCTACCTTTGCCTCCCGTTTGTTTTTAATGTATTTAAATAAACTTTTACTATCATTCCTAATGTTACTGGCGAGCCTACCTTTAAATTTGACCCTCTCTTTCCTTATTTCTCTCTTTGTTATCCTCCGTTTGTTTTTGTAGTCTTCCCAATCTTCTGACTTCCCACTACTCTTTGCCACATTATAGGCTTTCTCTTTTGCTTTGATGCATTCCCTAACTTCCTTTGTCAGCCATGGCTGCCTAATCCCCCCTCTGATAACCTTACTTTTCTTTGGGATGTACCTCTGTACTGTGTTCTCAATTACTCCCAGAAACTCCTGCCATTGCTGTTCTACTGTCTTTCCATCTAGGCTCTGTTCCCAGTTGATTTTCGTCAGTTCCTCCCTCATGCCCCTGTAGTTACCTTTATTTAACTGTAACACCTTTACATCTGATTCGACCTTCTTTCTTTCAAATTGGAGATTGAATTCGACCATATTATTATCATTGCCTCCTAAGTGTTCCCTTACTTTAAGATCTTTAACCAAGTCTGGCTCATTACATAACACTAAGTCCAGAATGGCCTGTTCCCTCGTGGGCTCCATCACAAGCTGTTCAAAAAAGCCCTCCTGTAATCATTCAATTAATTCCCTTTCCTTGGGTCCACTGGCAGTATTATTTACCCAGTCCATCTGCATGTTAAAGTCCCCCATGATCACTGTGACCTTGCCTTTCTGACATGCACTTTCTATTTCGTGGTGCATTTTGAGCCCCTGGTCCTGACCACTGTTCGGAGGCCTGTACATAACTCCCATTATGTTTTTTTTGCCTTTGTGGTTCCTCAACTCTACCCACACAGACTCCACATCATCTGACCCTATGTTTAGTGCTATTGATTTAATTTCATTCCTAATTAACAAGGCAACCCCGCCCCCTCTGCCCACCTGTCTGTCTTTTCGATAGGTTGTGAATCCCTGGATGTTTAAATGCCAGTCCTGAACCCCCTGCAACCATGTCTCTGTGATGCCTACCACATCATACCTGCCAGTAACAATCTGGGCCAGAAGCTCATCTACCTTGTCCCGTACACTGCGCGCATTTAAATATAGCACCTTTAATTCTCTATTGACGGTAACTTTTTGTTTTCTTAGTGTGGTGGACCTTGGTTTACTGAGCCCTTCTATACACTGTGTCATATTTTGTGGGATGGGGACAATCGTAACCACTCTTGAGTTTTGTCTGTTCGTGTTTTTTTGTATTCCTAAGCAGCTACGCTCCCCGCTGATTACTTCACCTCTTGGTTCCCTGACTTTCCCTTCTCCCCCCCCCCCCATCTTTAGTTTAAAGTCCTATTGACCACCCTATTTACTCTTTTCGCCAGAACACTGGTCCCACCTCGGTTCAGGTGGAGACCATCCCAACGGTATAGGTCCCCCCTGTCCCAAAACTGATGCCAGTGTCCCATGAAAAGGAACCCCTCATTCCCACACCACTCTTTCAGCCACGTGTTAACTTCCCTTATTCTTGCCTCCCTATGCCAATTTGCACGTGGCTCGGGCAGTAATCCGGAGATTATGACCCTTGAGGACCTGTTTTTAAATTTGAATCCTAGCTTTTTCTCATCTCTAAACAGGTCCTCTTTCCTAGACTTGCCTATGTTGTTGGTACCGACATGGACCACAACAACTGAATCCTCCCCCTCCCTCTCCAGTATCCTTTCAAGCCGATCAGAGATGTCCCGCACCCTAGCACCGGGCATGCAACATACCATGCGGGACTCTTTGTCCTGCTCACAAAGGATACTATCTATCCCCCGATAATAGAATCCCCTACAACTACAACTTGCCGATTTACTCCCTCCCCTTGAATGGCCTGCTGAACCATGGTGCCTTGGTCAGCTGACTCATCCTTCCTGCAACCCTGTTCGCCATCCACACAGGGAGCAAGTGCCTCATACCTGTTGGACAGAGTCAAGGGCTGAGGCTCCTGAGTTCCTGACTGCTGGTTCCCTTTACCAACGAAGGATGTGCTAAAGCAGGCCTCTGAAGTTGTGACTGATTGCCTGCTTATTCAACTTCTTGGGAGCAATTCCCCTCACGAACCTAAAATACACTAACACAAAGTGAGAAATTCAAATGGTTCCAACTCTATTGGCAGAATGGTATTTCTATTCAGGAAGAATTACAAAAATCAAAACTGCTTCCAACTCCTAGATTACGACGTTAGCAGAAACCTAAAATTGCACAAAAGGTTGATAATATGGCTGAACAGACGCCCAGAAAATCTCTGACATGCGGATACTTTCCATACCCCGAAAACTGAACAGTCAACGAATGATAGCTGGAACCTCACATTATCTTAGCAGCAGAAGTTCACTCTAATTGGCACGCAATCATCGTCACCTGATGCCATCACTGATCCCAGATTTCCAGAGTATCCAATATTCTTGACTAACATTAATTCACAGTCAACCAGAAGGTTTAATCCTGCGGCCTCTGACTAAAGGGGCCTTATCGAATAAATTTAAGTTGAAATTCCGTGTTTTATGAGGAGACAACGGTTACATTAAATTCAAGCGCGAATGTCAATGGAGATCAGATGAAACACGGGCATCAGTATCAGGTTTCACGGAAAATAAAACGGCGATGTCATTGGAAAAGGAAAATCTCAGGAGTGTGTAGATTTGGTTCAATGCTTTGCCCAAGCCATTATTTTATTGCGTAACAATCCAGCGATTTAAAGTGTTACCTATTGAATGATCCATATTGGGAAAAGGCTCGAACAAAGCATGATTGGGGAAGAAGTGCATGAGAATGCTGATCAACTTTTCAACTTCGTGTACAGAATACTCCATGCAATGTACACTAATTTTGGAACACAATAGATGATGCAAACTTATTCGTTCTCAGTAACAAAGCAATTCGTATCACAATTCATTTTCTATTGTTCTTGACAGAACATCAAAAGTGCCGAGGCGGTAAGAATAGAGTTAACACAACAATTATTCCATGTGGTAGAAGTCCAAAATTGGAGTTTATAAATATTAACAACAAAGATAAAGTAACGAATATGTTGCGTGGTTATTTGTGTGGTCCAGAGATACTTAGCTTTCGCGGTCACAAAGGAATCGGTTATTGGGAAAACGTCAGCGCCATATTTAAATACCTCTGGAAATGTTTCTTCGTAATGGCAGATGTATTTCATTCTAAAATGCACTCTGACTTGAAAAAAATAAAGTTAATAATATGCTGAGTACAGCTTCAAAAGATTGAACTCTTCCTGTGAAAGAATGCGCAGTTACCTTTCAATGGACGAACGATGTATTTTTTTGGCCAATTAACGGGCAATTTAGCGTGGCCAATCCACCTACCCTGCACATCTTTGGGTTGTGGGGGAGAAACACACGCAAACACTGGGAGAATTTGCAAACTCCACACGAAAACGTGACCCAGAGCCTGGATCGAACCTGGGACCGCGGCGCCGTGAGGCACAGGGCAAATCCACTGCGCCACCGTGCTGCCCAGACGATCGATATCCTGAGAGGCATCTGGCACTGAATGGCCGTATACAACTAAGCCAATATCATTAAACGAGATAACATGATCTGTGTTTTTTTAACACGTGTTTCAGAGAATATTTATTTCATATCCCGTAACAGCCTCCCCGAACAGGCGCCGGAATGTGGCGACTAGAGGTTTTTCAAAGTAACTTAATTGAAGCCTACTTGTGACAATAAGCGATTTTCATTTTCATTTTCATTCATGTTGTTTCATTGAATGTGGAGATAGGTAGCCAGTTCAACGTTAAATTCCGTTCCGTGTATTACCATGGAGAGGCTAAAGGTAGTGGTGAACAACTTTTGTGGAACTTCAGTCCAGATTGTGGAGATATAGGAAGTGCTGTGAGAGACCGCTATCAAGTATGTTGTCTCAGCATCAGTGATGAATAGAAATGCAGTTTCGAGTCAGAATAGTGTCTGTCTGGAGGTGAACCGATAGTAGTGGCACCACAATTCATCAGATGGTCTCGTCCTTACAGATGACAAAGGTTTCAACGTTCTCCGGAATGAGCCTTGCTGTGATGGGACAGGGGTACTTGTCGATGGCGCACACTTCTGTCACTGGGCATGACAAGTGCAGGCACTAAACCGTGAAGAAAGTGGATAGGGTGAAATAAACGGAGACTACTTTTTCCTGGTTGGTGTGAAGCCTCTAGACCGATGCTGGATCTGCACTTATCCAGGAATTTGGAGTGAAGTCCATCATACACTAGAGTTGTACTTTGTTAATGATTAGTTTATTGTGAGGAGGCAGGAGGTGAAGTGCCTTCCTTAGAAAGCGAAAACCCTGCTCTGCTTTTGTAGTCAAAATAGGTATGCCAGTGGTCCAATTCCATGTCTGGCCATTGGTAACACCCAGGGAATTGTTAATAAAGTCCTCAGCGATGGAGAATCCATTGAATGATAGGTTAAGATGGTTGGGTTCTCTTTCTATAGAAATGGTCATTGTCTGACACATATGTTGTCCAAATATTTCCTGCCCCGAAGCATCCAAGGCTAAGTTATGTCCAACATTTGATGTATATATGTACGCCCGACGTCAGCTGGACACAAGATAAATGAAGATTATTTTCTTGCACAGTATCTCTTTTGAGATCTAAATTCCACAGCACGTAGGGCAGAACAGAATGCTGAGATGACTGACCATGGTATCATATGGGGAAGAGATGTCTGTAAATAAACAACTTACAGAAGCGATCCATGTTATTGCAGCTTTTGGTGCTGCAGACATTAAGTTAATTTACTCTTATAAATTATACTCTTATGATCTAATAACAAAAGTGCATTGAATAATGCACTGCTGTCTCACAGAGACAGTGACTGGGGATCAATTCTGGTCTTGGATGACTGTGTTTGGAGATTTCACTTTTGTCTGTCTGTCTGCGTGGGTTTCTTCCGCGCGGTCTGGTTTCCTTCCACGGTATAAAATGTGAAATTTACGTGGATTGGCCATGTTAAAATTGCCCCTTAGTTCCCAAAGATGTGTTGGTTCGTTGGGTGGGCCGTTGGTGTGGACCTTGGTGCGTTGTTCTTTCAGTGGGACGGTTAGGAATTATCAATACCAGTCCACTTGTTCGGAGTCACAGCACAAGTCAATTAATCAATCATTATTCTTCTTATAACAATAACAATGGGTCTTTTGCCCTTTGCTGAAAAATAACTAATCACCAGGGTTGCCGGTTTAAACAAAATTAATGTTTTTCTTTAACAAGAAAACAATGAAAGTTGTTGGAAAACATCTTCTTAATGACGAGCGGTAACCTCACTCGCCTTTCATATCCCTCACCCTGTTACCACACACGCAAGAAAAAAATAAAAGGACGACGTTCTAGCGAAAAAAGGCCTCGCTTCCGATGGTGATGCTTTATTCCGCTTTCTTCTCAGTTCGCTTGCAATTAGATTATTTGTTGTTTTCAGCTGGTGCCAGGTGTCTTGAGATTCATTCAGTCTGAGATCTGGCAGTTTAGAAATTGTGCCGTACTCGCAGACAGCATGATTTATGCATGTACCTTAAACAGGTCCCTCAGTTTGTGGTTTGGCTTCACATCTCTGCAGTCCCAAGATAATTATGTCCATACGCGATGGAAAGAAACTTACCCTGGCCCGCTGGCGAGAATTCGGTGGATCTTTTTTTGATGTGCAGATGCCGGCGATGGGCTGGGATTAGCACAGTATGAAGTCTTACAACACCAGGTTAAAGTCCAACAGGTTTGTTTCAAATCACTAGCTTTCGGAGCACTGCTCCTTCCTCAGGTGAAGGAAAGAGCATCTGAGGAAGCACAGTGCTTCGAAAGCTAGTGATTTGTAACAAACCTGTTGGACTTTAACATGGTGTTGCAAGACTTCTTACTGATCTTTTTTTTGGGAGAATTAGTCAAACTGATCCATCCGGGCTGTAGAAGGAAACGTGAAACAAAACCTCTGTCGTTGTAACTCTGGAAAGATATAAGTGGGACCAGAACCAATCACGACTGGATTGCGGGTGAAGAACAGACATTTGGGCCAATCTATATTCCATCAGACATATCAATCAAATTGAGTAATCATTGATGTGTTATGTATTCTTCCTGCTGGAATTAAAGGCACAGACCATTGCCTCTGTTTGACATAACGTTTCAGGATGCATTAAAACCATAGGGGTTTTACTCATCCGTTCATCAAAAATATAAAGTAAAGAAAGAAAATGGGGAAAAGAGAACAAACACGGTTCAAACAGGAGGGCCTTTAGACTTTTCAAAGTACAGTAATTTTCGCAGTTCTTCGATAATAGTCGTGACTGGAACTATGGAGATATTGTTTATGAGTTTAACGTCTGTTTAAATCACCACGCAATCTAATTAGATTTAATTTATAATGTATTTCATAATGAAACGTGCAGCACATTTTCAATATTTCTTATTTATGCATTTTATGCCTTCAAATCCGTCCGACTGAAATATTAAACAGTTTGTCGTTATATTAGTAGTGCGTTGCCAGCTGATTGATGTAAGCACTAATCACCTGGAATGCTAGGTTCATTGTTTGGTTTTGCATTTACAACAGTAATAAATGTTTTCTTTTTCATCTGCAGAATTAGTAAACGCAAATGAAGGTAATGTTAGGGCGTATTTCGATGTACTCGGTCCGATGGACTGGATAAAAGCAAATTACTGCAGATACTGGAATTTGCAACCAAAGAGGAAATGCTGGAAAATCTCAGCAGGTCTGGCAGCATCTGTAGAGAGAGAAAAAAGCTAATGATTCGAATCCAGTTGGTACTTTGTCCTCTGTAATGCCTGGTTAAAGATCGACGGTTTTGCAATTTGAGTGTACTGTGGTATTGTATCGAAATACCATAACTATTAATTAGTCACTGTAAGACTAAATGTGTGATTGAATCTGGAGGACCGAGCTAGATTATTGTTCTTTCGGTATGGCCTGTTACAATACCAGCGTCATGTCCGGTGGCTTTGATTTGCCAGCCGTGGACTGAGCATATAGCATGACAGTTTTCGTTTCAAGATGGACCAGCGGGGCACAATTAAACACTTTCCAAGTTTCCTTCGTCTATATTCACAAATTCTGCAAGACCGGTGAATAGCAATGTTGGCAGTGCAACGACCTGGGCACATAACATAGTGCACATTCATATCCAAACCACGCACCAGGTTAAATGAAAAAGAAGTCAGTGATTCTAACCGGTCGCTTGCTAAACAAGTACTAAGTTGCCCTGTTAAGAGCACGGAGTACATTCAAATATCGATTAATCACAGACGCAGTACCGTAGAAGCACCCCGAAAATGTATAAATATTGGTTGCAGGGTCGAATAGGAAAGAAATACTTATTTGCAGAATTTTGTCTAAAGTGGTCGGCATGGCCTCATTAATGTTGAACTTTAATTTACAACCAGCACTTCGCCGTATTCCATTAATTACCATGTCTGTGTGTTTTAATGCATTTTTATATGTTTAACTTTTTGAGTAGGGAATTTCCCTGGAAAAAAAAGTTTGCTGAATGTACTTCTTCGGTGCATTTTTAGTTGTCTTTTAAGTTCACCATAGTTGATATGCTTTGTGCTGTGTGAAGAATGATTTAATTACATGATATCTCAATATGCCAATATGTCGATACTATTTTGGGCAAATCATAGAATTTACAGTGCAGAAAGAGGCCATTCGGCCCATCAGGTCAGCACCAGCCTTTGGAAACGTCACCATAACTAGAACCACACCTCCACACTATCACCGTAACTCACTAAACCCACCTAACTTTTTGTTGACACAAAGGACAATTTAGCATGGCCAATCCACCTAACCTACACATCTTTGGACTGTGGGAGTAAACCGGTGCACCCAGAGGAAACCTACGCAGACACGGGGAGAATGTGCAGACTCCGCACAGACAGTCACCCAAGCAGGAATCGAACCTGGGACCCTGACTCTGTGAAACAGCAGTGCTAACCACTTTGCTACCGTGCCGTCCTGATGCACGATTTTCATTATTCTCCTGTTTCCGATCTGCATTCAATTAATTAACAGTGGCATTCTGATTTTGATGACGGCTTAAAATACAAACATAGCCGGTGAGTGGGTGGAAGCTATTTATCTGATAGATATGAACCGGTTGACCAGATTCGACACCCGTTCTCGAATGGAGGGTTTGTGTTCAAATTTGGTGTCAAATTGTTTTTTGAGGAAAATTGTGGAAATAATTACCTTTCCTTTCGTTTTTTCCACAGCAATCAAAGAGATAAATGAAGGTAAGACATTTTAAAAACTGGTTGTATTGCGATGTGCAAGCTTTAATCTATGACTTGGTTTCACTGTGAACAATTTGGCAAGAGTTCTGAAAATTCAGATCGAAATAGGGAACAGTTTGCATACGATGTTGACTAGTGCAACAGTGGAAACGATGGGCTGTGATTGTGATGTTCCAAGGGAAGTAAACATTTTATAAAATCTTTCATAGCGATGGTCAGCATTGATTTGGATAATATTTTTTCTCCTTTCTCACGCCGTGGTAAACAATAGATATCCTGTACTTATTCTGGATTCAAGTCGCATTATGTGTTTGTTAAGAGCATCGGGTGTGTTTGAAACATGATACTCAGACCACTCTTGGTATAGTGCGCAAAGATAAACCATTCCATGTATCTCTGGACAGTGTGCAATAAAAAATGTAATGTTGCAACAACATCAGTTTGAGGCATCGGGTTTTAAATATGGTGGACAATTGACCGACTCATTGGACAACGAGGGTCCGCACATATCCCTATCCGCAATAATAGAGAAATGTACCTCCTCGGTGTAAGATTCCCAATAACATTTAGCAAGACATGCAGGATGTATTTCTCCTGTGGCGACTAGGGGCTTTTCATAGTAACTTCATTGAAGCCTACTCGTGACAATAAGCGATTTTCATTTCATTTGAACTGATTCACTGCTTGAGAAGAGAACACCTAATAATGCATAAATCAAGTTGTAATTTCTCAATGGTATTTACTGGAATGAATTTATTTTCAGTTAACAAATATACATGATAGAATCAAAAAATCCCCACAGTACAGAAGGAGGTAATTCGGCCTTTCAAGTTTGCAACAACCCACAGGAAAAGCACCAACTTAGGATTTGGAGGCTCCGGTACAATTTAGCATGGCCAATCCATGCAATTTGCACATTTGGACTGTGAAAGGAAACCGGACGACCCGGAGGAATCCCACGAAGACACATGGAGAATGTACAAGCTCCACGGAGTCAGCCCAGGTCGGAATAGAACCCGGCTCCCTGGAAATTCGCGGCAGCAGTCTCAGCCACTGTGCCTCCGTTTCACCGGACCCGCGGGAATGAACTGGTCATAAGAGATCAAAAAAGTCCGCATCTCCATGGTCTTTTCAGCAAGAGGGGCATGCCGAATAGCAAGCACTCTCCGTGACCAGATGCAACACTTCGCTGTCCACTCGGTAGCATAGGCACATACAGTACCTTGCGTGGAAAACACATCCCACCCTCCGCAGGCAAACACCAATCTCCGGGAAAAGACGGATACACCCGCCCAAATTACAAATTAAATGTTCCCATTCGTTTGCCCCGTGACCAGCTCGCACCCAGTCACACCGCCATCCATGGAAAATCGGCAGTTTGTTTTCCACTACCAGCTGGGATCTGGCACTGATGACACTCGAAGCAGCAGACAGGCGCACAGTTTAAGACCACCATGGACATCAGTAGTGACGCATTTACGGCAGCAAGTGTCCAATTTCACTTGAAAATGTGCATATCTCATATCGAGACTGGGAAATGAGCGTCTACCAGTAGTTTTGCATTCAGGTTCTCGATCCGGGGCTTTGGTTGAGGTTCCAAACGGAGTCCTGTTGAGCGTTAACTTAGAGCCCCCCCCCCTCCCCCCACTACAATCTAATTGTTTTCCTAGATACGAGTACTGGGAGTACCGACGCCGCACAATCGACAAAATGTACAGCTCCAATGCTCACAAGGCCCTCGGCCCTTAAGCCGGCGGCGCTCCGTCTAACAAAGTGTAAAGAACCTGCAGCGCTCCTGTCAATCATGTAGCAATATGCCCGTCATTGATCCTTGACCACGATTAACGGGAGACTCGCCGACCATTATCCACAACCCAACGTGGTCGTCGTGGTTCGTGCAACGGTCCACCAGTGCACATCGCCAATCTTCGACCTGTGTCTCACAGATCCAACTGGTGCAACCCCGACCTTATTTTGTCAAATGTGTGCCCTCCAATAACGGAAACGACAGCTCCGGCGTATCGCGCTATATCTACGGGATGGTCGGCACTTCCACAGCCATCCTTTTGGAGGCCACTCAGGGCGCCGCAACACAACACAGCCGCATGTACCCCTCTCCTGGCAGGTCCAGGTGGAACGCAGCTGGCCCGAACTGACGCCTGGAACACCGGTAGACCGTTGCCCCTCCTTTCCATCGGCCCCGGTGTGCAGATGCCCCAGAACGTCCGAGCTTCCGGGGAGGTATCCCGTTGGGACAACTCGGTCCATCAGAATACGTCCACGCCGTAATCGGACCAGGGCTGGATATCTGTCCTGGGAAGGGGACGCATAACAGCCTGTTTTCTCCATCCCCTCGAAACTTTGCACCCGTCTCTCAATGTGTACATGGGGAAAAGGAAACTTTTATGACACATGGTCGGCCCGACGAAAAACCCCCATTGAGAAGGCACACCATAAACCAAACTCTTGCACAAAACCCCGAAAAGGAGAGACACGCACCGCCAACAGTCTGCTAGTTTTCGGAGCGTTGTTGATAACTCAGTTCCGGACTCTTCAAGGATTCTCCTCGCCGCACCAAAATGGTACCCCTGTCCAATAACAGACAGTCTTGGGTTGAAGTGTTTGCGCGACTAGGGTTACCAATTGCTCAAAGTCCGGAGTCTCTGGTGCCGCAGAACACATAAGGCCTTCCAACATTCTGTGAGTATGATCTCCACAGTCAATCAGCAACAGTACTATCTGCCGATCATGATCTGTGACAGTGCCTGCCGGAAAAAAGTCATGCATATATTCAGCGTACAAAGGTATATTTGTAAAAAAAAAACAGAATTCTCCAACCTTGGTCCAGCAGAGTAAAATTGATGGTTCAGCTACAGTGTAGGGACGTCGTCAGTAATCCACATGTATCCGTGTTGCCAGTTTTGTAGGATGAAAACGAGTCCGACCCAAGGTAGCGAAAAGAAAACTTGGTTTATGGCAAAGCAATTCTATGTACAACGTACATCAGAATACAGCGGGATCTGGTCTGTCGGATCCGTACCTCATCTACATTACACAGATCAGAACCATGAATTATATCGGGTTGCCCGCCCCCTTAGCCGGGAAACTAGCACTCACGGAAAAAAACTGATTGCTCCAATCCAATAAGGTCTCATGCGGGTTCTAACAAATACGTATTTTATGCCACGCATCGTGGACTTAGATGTGAACGTGCCAGGAGGTCATTCATCTAGAAACATTGACATGAGCCACGCCTTTATTCAGCCCGAAGTGGAAAGCGGGTCAAGACACCACGTAATCACAAACACCAACAGGAGCCTCCATGAGCAAACAAGACCGCGCCACGGCATATCTCTGGCTCGCGCCAATCTCCAGCGTGACATGCAAAATACGTCGCGGGGCCCGTCATGCACGGCAGCGCACATGGACGACAGGCCCATCATGACGGTGACGGAATAAGAACACCCGAACACCCCCGAAAAGCCAATACACCAGCCCTCAGAATCGGGCATTGGCCAGAAAAAAGAAGAGTACGTTTACCTCGCCAGGGAGTTCGTTTACTTCGGGTACCGCGCAAAGGAAGTAAACAGCCCACATATCAGAGAACAAACGAAGATGAGCACGTTCCCAGGATCCTGAATTATTTCGGAAAATTCATCCCTGAACACACAAGCATGCAAGACACCACTGCACATCCTTCTGGGAAAACAGCCATGGTTGTGGGAAGCAGTACAGGGAGAGGTGTTTACTTGATAAAGACAGCACCTACTTCATCTATCGTGCTGACGCACTATGATCCCGCAAAATCACCTGTGCTCAGGTACTATGCATCGCTATACGGAATTTACGCCATGTTATCTCACAGCATCGACGATTTTAGACATTGGCTGATTCAATTTGCATCCAGAAGGTTGGCTGTTGCAGAGAGAAATTGGGGACAATTTGAAAAAGAAGGATTGGCTGCCGGTTATGCAGTTAGAAATTTCCAGCCGTGCGTGTATGGGCTTCGTTTTATATGGAAAACAAAACAGAAAATAGAAGCAGGGACATTGGGGCTTTTGAGACTGCTTCACCATTTATTATTATCATGGCAGATCATCAAGTTCAATACACTGATCGAGCTTCGCCTTTTCCCCTGATCCCTTGATTTGCCTGGCAGACATCCGGTGTACTTCCTCAATAGCAAGAAAGTACATCCATTGGTAAGGGCAACAAAACTGACATTATTCCAGATATGACCTAACAAATGCCCAATACAATTGCACCAACACATCCTTATTCCAATGGTCACATCCTTTCGCTATGAAGGCCAACATACAATGTGCCTTCTTCACTGCCAGCTGTACCTGCGCGCTGGTGTCACTGAGCGACCTCTCTTAATTTACATGCAATGAGCATTCCTATTGTTTGTTAACGAAGCGAATAACCTCACATTTATCCACATAACACTGAATCTCCCATGGATATCCCCACTCACTTAGCAGGTCCAAATCTCGCTGAGGCATCTCTGCATCCTTCTCGCTGCTCGCTGGCCAAACTAACAAAGCTGGCCATAATACATTGAGTTTCCTCGCCCAAATTGTTAATATTTAATGTAAACAGTTGGAGTCCCAGCACCGATCCCTGCGGTACCCTACTAGGCACTGCCTCGGAAAAAAGACCCATTTTCCGACGTTTTGTTTCCTGTCTGCTAGCCAGCTATCTTTCCATCTCAAGGCACTTTCTGCAAACCCATGCGCTTCATGTCCACATTGTGATCTGCCATGTGAGACCTTATCGAAAGCCTTCTGAAATTGCAAATAAACGATATCTACCAGTTCTCCATGGTGTAGCCTACCTGTTACATCTTGAAACAATTCTAATAAAACTGTTGTTGAAGAATTAATCGTCAGCACCTCGGCTTTTCACCAAAGGTCCTTCATTTAATACGAAGTTCGTGGGGGGCGGGGGGGGGGGGGGTGGTGGAGGGGGGGTGGAGATTAGATAGACCACAGTCATTCCAAATGCCTCCGCTTTACAGAAGTAAGGCAAGCAATTTATATGATACAGTAAGCAATATCTAGGACAAAATGCATTCTTTAGATGAGCAAAAAGACGGAAAAGCGAGCAGGCCGGAGTTAGAGTTTAATAACAGGCCTTGATTTCCTCGCCGAAGAAAAAAAATAATTGTGTGCTGTCAGCAAAACAGTGTGCAGCTGTATGCATGTTCACATTGTATGTCCTTCTGACTTTTTCATACAGAACCTCTTGACTAAAAATAAGCCTAAATATCCATGCTTTGCCAAGTGCCTATTTCCATGAAAAATAATCAATCATAGAATTTACAGTGCAGGAAGAGACCATTCGGCCCATCGAGTCTGCACCGGCTCTTGGAAAGAGCACCCTACACAAGGTCAACACCTCCACGCTATCCCCATAACCCAGTAACCCCACCCAACACTAAGGGCAATTTTGGACTCTAAGGGCAATTTATCACGGCCAGTTTACCTAACCTGTACATGTTTGGACTGTGGGAGGAAACCGGAGCACCCGGAGGAAACCCACGCACACACGGGGAGGATGTGAAGATGTGCAGAGGATAAAGCAGCCGGTTAAAATGAATACAGAGTATTAACGCAACGAATCCGTCAATTACAGTCCCTTCTACAATTCCCTCCTTGTTGATCTTATGATCAACACATTGTTAGGACATTACAGTGTCCTCAGCAGCAAAGGGTGCATTGTAATGTAAGGGGAATGTACGTGTGATAGGCACCTGATTGTGAAGTGGCTGGGACCATGGAGGCAACGCGTACATACTCGCCACCATGCCCTGACAGCATCCCTAGCAACATTTAAACAGTAACCATACGATTATGATCAGGATTACAACAATGATTATAATAGAAATCACAATCCTGTGTCCTAATGTTCCCAAACACCCAAAATTAAAGTCCTATCCCCCATCCTCAAGCAATCGTGCGACCTCTCTCCGAATGTGATCCACCAGGTTATCAATTTTATCTGAGTTATCAGGGATGTATGTGCTGCAATCACTGCCTATCAGGGCACACGTACCTCCCTTTTCAGCTAACATGAAATCAAGAGCCATCCTATTCTGTAGGGCAACCGCTCCCATAGCAACCGTCTCAGTTTTTATCTGGTTAACAGCTGCCGCAGTATCATTAGCTACCTGCTCAAGGATGTTGCGTAATTCGTGTAGGTCGTATGCATTAGTGGCTATTCCTAATGGTGGTATCATTATTCACAGCATTTGTGCCCTTGTGATAACACTTCGTGTCGTCTTGTGGTGGGGATGGTCCTGCAGTTGCTGGACGTGATGTACATAAGGGACTCCATATCCCAAATGCCAGGAGTCCTCCCAATTCTCTGGTAACCACGGGTACGCCTTACGTCCACAGATAAAAATATGTGCCGTTACATGTGGTCAGGTTTACTTTACTATCAGTTTGCATTAGTCTGATCGGATCCTTTCCCCAGGGGCCTCCACCAGTACGATTTTGAACCGCTGACCAGTCAAAGATGAACAGCCCTTTAACTGTAAGGCAGAGCATAGGGGGTTGCCAATTCAAGTTCTGGCCGCACTGACTCGTGCCGACTGGGTAGGCCCCATATGTTTTCTGTTTCCGCATGCATATGCTATCTTTTGGGACTCCAGTATAATTGGGAAGGATCAAACTGGGCGGCTGGTGTGTTACATTAAATCTAGGCCATCACCATCCTTCAAACCTGTTCATATCGTATCCAGCTGATCGCCAATCTAACATATCCTGTGTACCTTCACATGCCCTGTATTATTCCCATTAGGGCCCACTCGGCTCTCTCGTTACTGGTGAATGGGATGGATCGCACGGGGTTGCACTCCCCCTTGCATCTGGGAATTTGTGCACAAACACAACAACTGGATTTATTTACCCTCGCTGCGTCTGCGTGAGACATGCATATCAAGGTGTTAGTGTTCAATTTTCCCTCTACGTGATGTTTGATTAAAATGATAATATATAAAAACATCAGCGTCGTCATTCTCTTTAGGGCAGCGTTTCGTTGGTACTCTTAAAGTTCTGAATGATGTAGTTTGCACCGAGTTGCGTGGATCCAATCTGGATTTTCTTTTACTTTAATGGCTGTTCGGGTTGTGAGCAGCACTTGGTAGGGTCCTTTCCACGTAGGAGAAAAATAATCATTGTTTAGTGCTTTCACATACACTTGATCTCCAGGTTTAAAGGGGTGTGTATTTCTCCCTTACGGATGCATCTCAGCCTGTTGCACCTTTGCATGTATTTTTCTAGAGGTCTTGCACATAGCCTGGGCATATTTGAGTGATGTCTCATCTGCCCAAATAACGGCTACTGCTGCTGGAGTCATTGGGGGGTTTGTTCCAGTTGTCATGGGCCGACCCATTAATATCACATGCGGGGATTAGCCTGGACTGCAATTTTTCTGATTTATCAGAGCATACATTACTATGGGTATGGCACGTGGCAATTGCAGCACATTATGTTGACAGACTTTTGTAACTGCAGTTTTAATTGCTTCATTAACCCGTTCCACCATTCCTGAGGATTGCGGCTGATATGGGATATGCAATTTCCAATCAAATTCACATAAAGAGAAAATGACTTGGTGAAATTAGGAAGTCCCAAAGCAGGGGCGCTAATCATGGCTTGTTTTAAGTTACGAAATGCTTGCTCCCTCTCTGGTGCCCAGGTAACAACTGAAGGGGCGTCCTGGAAGGCAGCCTTGTGCATTAATGCCTCCATTTCCCTATAGTTCGGGATCCACTGCCTGCAATAGCCCACCATGCCGAGGAAGGTGAGGATATACTTTTTCGTACGCGAAGTTGGAACCATTGCTACTGCCTGTATTATTTCAGAACCAAGCCTCCTCTGTCCTTGCTGAAGATGATATCCCAAATACTGAACTGTCTCCTTGCAGATTTGCAGCTTGTCCACTGAGGCCCAATGGCATCTTTCTGCCAGATTTCTGTCAATAACAAAAGGGTATCCTGTTGGCAAGTTAGACTCCCGCCTGAGACCAAAAATAAATCGTCCCCATATTGTAACAGCATTGAGCCGGACGACAACTGACACTCATCCAAGTCTCTTTTAACCGCTGCAGCATATACTGCCGGGCGTTCTGTGTAGACCTGCGGGAGGCGCGTCCAAGTGTACTGCTGATTCCGATATCTAAAAGCAATAGATATTGACTGTCCGGGTGCAATGGTCTGGAGAAAAAGGCTGAGCATAAATCTATGACAGAGAAGGTGTCTGCTGTTGGTGGTGTAGAAGACAAAATGACATTTGTGTCCGGCAGCAATGGGATATATAGGGATGACAATTTTATTGACGGCTCTGAGGCCTTGCACAAATCGCCACTCGTTGGGTCGTCCGACTTTTGTAATGGGGAATATAGGGGTGTTACAGGGGCTTTGGTCCTCTTCAGCACCCCTTGCTGTAATAGTGCATTGACCACTCCCTCTATCCCTTTCTCTGATTCTGGTGCCAACCAGTATTGTTTCAAGCAGAGCAGGGCAACTTTCATCTGTAACTGCACCCTATGCGCTGGGGCAGAATGTAACTTTCCAACATGATTTTAATGCTGGGCCCATAGATGTGTCCGTACCTGGGCCAGGACTGAAGGGAGTAAATGATCGCTGTTTCGGGGCGGTTGTTGTCTTTCAAAATAAGCTGGCCATTGTTCATCTTTCCAAGTCACTCTGCCCTCCTGTTTGCCATAAAACTTTATCAGGCAATTTCGTCCGTCTATTTGAACATCAATGTGATGTACGACTTTTTTCTTTCTGTCCTCTTTCATCAGTTCTCCCATTTGTTTTGCCATAGCGGGATGTCTTACGGCCAATGTTAAATGGGGTTCTGAAGATATGCCCATCCTAAAGAGGTCGCTCTGACTATTAGTCAACTATACTAACATTCCTCATCCCACCGAAAAATAAAAATGGGTTGACATGCAGTGTTGTCTGCCTTCCTAGGTGACATTGCGCTTGTGGATTGTATGCGAGCTCATCTTCACGAGCATACCAAGCCGTGCAGTCGTTCACTATGCTCTCTCGGCTGTTCTCTATCAGGTGTTTTAATAGCTGCGCCCAAGAGTCAGCAATCTTTTGTCAGGCTTCCTGTAGTTGTTTAATGATGGTGGTGTAAAGGTTAATTCCCAGCTACCAGCAATATAACACAGACAGAGAGATCTGGCTCTTGGAGAGAAGCTATTAAATTCAACAACTGATGAGCTCGTATCTGAGGCAGTTCCATGAACATGCCACTGTTAGTGCAATGTACTATTGCTCCCAATTTTTAGAGTGTCTGTCTGCCAAGCAGAGGGAGGGTCGTCGTTTTTGAAATAATCATAGTACCGACCAGGGGGATATTATCAATTTCCAGGTTAGTCGCACGTGACACACGCTCCGTCATGGGAATGCCGGCTACTCCCACAGTGACAAGAGGGGCAATAGAGGAGTCACCGGGGGTTAGTTGCACGGACTTGCGCAGAGGCGACATAGTAGCGCCGGTATCGACCAGTAGGACCACATAATGATCTCCTATTTTAACCGTTGTCATAGATTTGTCTCTCACTGAGTTGGACAGTATGATCATGGCTGCCTGTACCATCTGTTCTCCGTGGCACCCTATTGGCTTTGATTAGGGTTTGGGTCAGAGCACGTAAAGGGAGGTGGGGGGGGGGATGTCTCCAAGTGTGGCGCCGCCTTCCTGCGAGTTAGAGTTACATTCACGAGCCCAATGTCCCGTTGCCACGCATCTTCTACATTGATCCTGAGATATTTCTCTCCCTTGCCACTGTCCTCTGCTTCTACCCCTACCTCTCTGCCCTCTGCTGGCCTGCTGACCCCGACCATGCTCTCTCTTTCCTTGGTAGAATTGCCCTGTGATTCTCGGCTTTTGATCTTTGGGAGCTATCAACAGTCCTTCTCGGTCCATTTTTACCAAGGAGGTAACCATTGCAGTCCATTGGCTGTGTTTGCCAGTTGAGATTAATTAATTTGTAACTTTGCGCATGGTCTGGTAGCATGCAATTCAACAATGTCTATACCGCTAAAGGACCATTCTCTTCCAATGCAACACCGGCATGTTCCTCCCAACAATTCTTGAATCTTGCAACAAATTCAGGCAGCCTCTCACACTTTCCCAGCAAACACAGTGTCACCTAGCCTATGTCACTATGCGTCTTGGCGACTTGCATGATAGCCTCTTTGCCCCTACTTGCTAACCAGTTTTGAAGGGGCTCATTTCCTTCATTCAAATGATCACCATTGTGAGCCCAGCCCCGTTTAAAGCAGATGGGACTGCGATCCCATCTTTTAAAGCTGGCGAAGATGCACGACAAGAGTATTTTAACAGCAGCAAAACATCTCCAGGGAGGGGGCTATAAATAGCACACATTTGCTGTAACCAGTTGTGGAATGCGAGAGGTTTCTTTATTGTGGCCGTAGCCTCATGAACCATAGCCCTTATTTCAACAGGGGTCCAAGGTTTTAGGACAGGTACATCGCCTGTCATTATCTTGGGGTGCTGACGAACAGGCCCTGCTGACCGAAGCTGTCTGTCGCGCATTGTCCTGTTGGGCAAAGTCGTACCCCTACGAGAGGACGGTCCGTCGGCCGCAGGTTCTATCTCCATTGCCGGGGCGGAGGCTGCATCAAGTTGATTACGTAGAAAACTGCTCTGTACATTACTCCTTATCACCGTTTGTAGGGCCTGCCCTCCCACTGGCTGCTGTGCTCTCATCGCCTCTGCCATCAGTAACAGCCGTTGAATTCTTCTGACGGTGCAAATGCCTCAGTTACAACTTTAGGATATAACCCTGCTGCTGCCGACTCTGTCGGTTTTTGTCATTCTCATTCTTTACTGTATCTTTACGCTCTCCGCTACTTGTACATTTGATCGTTGGGGTCTCATTATTTACTGTATCTTTACTCACTTCGCTATTCTTACATTTGATCTTTGGGGGCTGGTGCCTCCGAGCCACTGCCTTCCATGTCTAAAAGCACCACAACATATAATTATACTCTCAATTTGGGTCTCCACTCCCATTTCTTGTCAAAACTTCCCATGTTTCAATCAGAGACATTATAAAACTACCCCCGGACGGCCAATCCCCGTGGGGCCACCAATACAAATCGCTATTGAATGTCAGCGCATATCGAATTTCTCCGGTTTCTCTTATCACAGTGTCAGCAGGTGATCCCGGCGGGACGAGGGGATCTTTATCCGCTGTTCTGTTATACTACTCATTTTCACTCCCGTCTCCTTTGCAGAGTCCGCCTTCTTTATTGCCCCGGACGTCTGTACCGTGACTTCGGGGTAACCTGTAAGGGGGCGTCCGAGTTTTTGGCCCATCGTGGTTTCTGAAAAATAATTTGAGGCAGACACATATAAGACGCGGGCCACGGTAAGTTATTAACAAATACTACAAGGAGCCGACAGCGCTGTTAGTCCTTGTGCGAATCACGAAGCCTGCTGATTGTTCAGTTGTTTTTTTCAGTCTCTAAGGCACCTTTGTTCTTCTTATGCAGCCAACATTAATTTATTAATTAAGATAACTCATTGAGCATGAGTGACTGGCCAGTAATTCAGGCTGCCGAGTCGCAGACACCCCCTTTCAGCTGGGGTCGCAGCTATGGCTCGCTCCCTTTCAGCTGAGAGAGTCCTGTTTAGAGATTCGTTTCGGGGTTCACTTCCCGTTAAATAAGGAAAAGTGCAACGACTACGCCAATTGTTGTAGACATTAATAGTCAGCACTTAGAGTTTTCGCCAAAGGTCCTTTATCTAACACGACGTTCGTCGGGGGATTAGGTAGACCACAGTCATTCCAAATGTCCCCGCTTTACAGAAGTAAGGCAAGCAATTTACATGACACAGTAAGCAATATCTAGGACAAAATGCATTCTTTAGATGAGCAAAAAGACAGTAAAGCGAGCAGGCCGGAGTTAGAGTTTAATAATAGGCCGTGTGTTCTTCGCCTAAGTAAAATTATAAATGTCTGATGTCAGCAAAACAGTGTGCAGCTGTATGCTTGTTTACATTATATCACCTTCTGACTGTTTGATACAGAACTTCTTAACTAAAAATAAGGCTAACTATCCATCATGCTGTGCCAAGCGCCGATTTCCATGAAATTTAGTCAAGCAGCCGGTTAAAATGAATACAGAGTATTAAGGCGACTAATCCGCCAACTAAAGACCCTTCTACAAATGTCAAGCATGATTCCTATTTCATAAATACATGCTGACTTTGTCTGATTATATCACTGCTTTCCAAATTATATGCTACCAAATCCTTTGTATTGGATTCTAGCAACTTCCCTCCTATCGACGTTAGGTTCACTGGTCCATTGTTACGTGGAATTTATCAACCTCCCTTTCTGAATAGTGGGGTTGTATTAGACACTTGCCAATCTGCAGGAACCGTCCCAGAGTTAAAAATAAATGGAAAATGGACACTAATAGATATATATTTTCTAGGGCTCAGGAATGAAGATGATCAGCACTGGAGATTTATTCACCTTAAATCCTATTAATGTCCCCCAGACGTATGCCTATACGAATACTAATTCCCTTCAGACTATTATTGAAATAGCCACCAATGGTTGAAATTATCCCTGCCTCTGGTGTATCTCCATCTACATAGCGCAGGTCAAGCTTAATGAAGGACGCTCCTTCACTCTAGGGATTGGGTTTCATTCCAGGCGTGAAGCTCTGTTCACTGTGCTTCTTACATTTCTGTTTTGACCAAGATGATCCAGACTTGCAAAGATAGCTTCCTTCTCTCTCCAATGATAGCTTCCTTCTTTCTCCAATGACGCTTTGAGACCTGCTGAGATTGTTCAGTATTTTCTGTCTTTCTTTAAAATTTCCATCGTCGGATAAATGTGTCACACTTCGTTGCTAACCCTGTTATCAGACAGGCAGCGCGGAGCCGTGTCAACGTTGGGAAACAATGCTTAGCAGAAATGCCTCGCCGTAAAATAGCAGATCTGAGTATCGGTATCAATGCATTTGAGGGGCTTGGCACCATTTCTCCTTCGCAGGCCTTCCTGGAACAGTTAGGGTATTTGCCCAGCATTTCGTACAGATTCCATGTGCCCATACAAAAAAACTATTGCCAGTTGAAACAGAATACTTGCAAGCAGTCTCGTACTAACACATTTTGCCCTTGTTCCTGCGCCACAATCAATGTAAGAGGGATAAACAGCTGTCTGTGCATTGACAAAGTCACGCTCGTTTCAAAGATGTTTAAACGCTCGTCGTTGTAGGTCGCCACCGACACTTGGGTATCATGCAATATCTGTGGCACACCGCTATGCAACTCTTTGTAATGCCTGATGATCTCCGATGGAGATGGCAGCTTCACTGTCCATTTCCATCATCATAGGGTGACAATTTGCTTGTCTATTGATGCAGTTCGGTCCGACAACTGTGGCCGTGACAGAGTTCAGCTGCTTAAATGCCTTCTCATTTGGATCAACAGGTTCATGATGGGAGGGGCATATATCGCTGCTCGCGTTCTCTGCACCGTAATTGACGGCCCAGACAACTCTTGTCCTGTGTTCCCACATTTGGCAATGTGGCTGTCTCTCCCTTTCACCATCGGAAGAGATACCCCATCGGTCAGCGTGAGCTCCTCGGAGCCAGCGGCGGAATTGTGCCTGGCGCTGCCTTTTCAGACGATGTCTGGTCAGGCCAGCTCTGTCCCGCGAAGCATATTTAGTGTACGCCGAACTGTGGACTGCATAGCCCATGCACCGCTGCAGTTTCTGCACTTCATTATCTACCTTCTACCGGGGCAGCGAAAGGCCGTTGCCCCGGTTCGAATCCAAGTTGATCTTTGTCAACATATTCCTCTGAGTGGCGGTCTTGTTTATGCCAGACATAATCATTTGCGGAAGTCAACGGTAGGAGAACAGACATTAGTTTAACTATTTACAATATCATGCTCAGGGCAGAAACTGTGCTATGTTTTTGACGCGATGTTTTACTTGCTGGGAACAAGCACCAATTTGGTGGCCTCCAGTCCCTATCTGGGAAGCTCACTTCACGAGTCCTACTGGCCTACCATCAATGGATTTCACGTTGTCCTCCTGTGGTTATAACAAATAGTAAATTGCGAAGACGACAGAAGTTTGCGGGCGTGTGTGTGTGTGTGGGGGGGGGGGGGGGGGGCAGAAAGGAATGTTTGTGTTAGAAGGAAAAAAATGTTGCACATATATTATACTTCTGAAATTGTCCATTTTGGCAGGAAGAATGAAAAAATTAGCTGTTGATGTAGAAGCTGAAAGATTGTAGAAATCTGAGGTGTTTAGTGGCTGATGCATGAGGCAAAGACAGATTGCTGAAATGCAGGATTAGCTAGTATGTAGGAATAAACATAATATTTTCAGTTATTTTGAGGGGAATTAATAACAAATGTAGGGAGGTTCTTTTTCGTTTGTACCATCTATTGGTTGGGCCACAACTGAAGTATTGTGTTCAATGTTCAGTATTGGTGTCGTTTTTCGGGGAATGAGTGAACGCATTAGAAACAGTTGAGAAGCTTACTCGATTATTGTGAGGAATATTAGCACGTTGATTTTTCTTCCGAGTGCATTCGAATTCTAAATGGACATAGTTGCTGTTGATGTGTCAATCTATGCCGGATCGCTGTGGCGTTTTTTCTAAAATATTCTTCAATTTCAAGCCAGAAATTGTCTTTATTGTGACATACAGAAATCAACTGGAATTACAAGTGATCCCACTATCATGTTAACATTCTTCAATTATCTGGAGAGAAAATAGAGGGCTATTGCTTATTGCGAGCGAAATAAAATACGAAACATAGGAAGGGGTTGATTTAGTTGCGTTAGATCTAATTTGGACTATTGCGTGCAGTGTTTATCTACTTATCTACAGAACAATTTAATGCGCTGGACGGCTTCATTGATGGGTGAGCGCAAGTAAAAGCCTTCGGAAAAGAAGAAATAGAAGGAAGGTACTTCCACGTATGAGAAGGGGAATGACAGGGAAATATCTGGACTAAACAATCGCGGAAAATTGGAGGACTGCATCAGCAAAAGCATCCAAAAAAGTAATAAGAACAGTCTTGATTACAATTTCGAACTCGATAACCGAAGAATTTAAATGCAGGTTAGGTGAAAAATGAAAGACACAACCTAGGTTTAATTTTGAAAACCGCTGTTCAGAAAGACTGTATTGGTATAGAGTTGATGTGCAAGGCGAGCAGGTTTGGATGACATGCATCGTTTCTAACCTGTGCCACCAAACAAAATGTATTCAACCGATTCCGAGAAAGGACAGAATCGAGATTAATGATGAATTGAGAAACAAATACAAGGACAGCGTTTGGAATAGTTAGATGAATAGATGGATTGGGATTGATAGATAGTTGACAGATAGATCGACAGAGTGACAGACGGTCAGAGAGACAGATATATATATATATATATATATATATAGAGAGAGAGAGAGAGAGAGAGAGTGAGAGAGAGAGATAGCTACATTGATAGATAGATAGATACATAGAAAGATAGATACGTAGACAGGTAGATAGATAGATAGATACATTCATAGATAGGTAGATAGATAGGTAGATAGATAGGTAGATGGATGGATGGATGGATGGATGGATGGATGGATGGATGGATGGATGGATGGATGGATGGATAGATAGATAGATAGATAGATAGATAGATAGATACATAGATAGGTAGATAGATAGGTAGATAGATAGGTAGATAGATAGATAGATGGATGGATGGATGGATGGATAGATAGATAGATACATAGATAGATAGATAGATACATACATGGATAGATAGATAGATAGATAGATAGATGGAACGATAGATAAATAGAAAGATAGAAAGATAGATAGACAGATAGACAGATAGACAGATAGATAGATAGATAGATAGAAGGGATGGAAGAGATGGAAGAGATATTTAGAAGCGATAGAAGAGATAGATAGATAGATGTGGTCATTCGGCCCTACCAGGCAGAACATAGGTCATGTAATTTACGTGCAGATGGAGGCAACTTGGCCCATCGAGTTGCACCGACCCTTGGAAAGACCACCCCACTTAATCCCACATGTCCACCCTACCGTCGAAACCCATTAACCCCTCCTAACCGTTTTGGACACTAAGTGGCAATTTAGCATGGCCAGTCCACCGGACCTGCACATCTTTGGACTGTGGGAGGAAAACGGAGCACTCGCAGGAAACCCACGAAGACTGGGGGAGAACGTGCAGACTCCGCAGGACAGTGCCCAAGCCGGTAATCGAACCTGGGACCCGGGAGCTGTGAAGGCACGACGCTAACAACTGTGCTACCGTGCTGCCCACAACCATTGTTCCCTGACCGGGAACAATGTCCCGATCTGCTCCGCTATTCATTATGATCATGAGTCATCGTTCTTTTCACAACCCTAATCCAGCGTCACCGATTTAGCTACTTTTACTGGCAGTGAATGCCATAGATTCACCATTCAATGGGTGTACACATCTCTCCTCACCTCAGTCTTAAATGTTTTACCCCTTGTCCTCAAACTTTGACCCCAGATGTGAACTCCCCCAACATCAGGAATATTATTACTGCATCTACCTTGTCTGCTCCTACTCGACTTTTAAAAGTCCCTTTGAAATTCCCTCTCACTCTCCTCACCTGAAAGGAATAGAATCCACCCGATTTACTTTCGCCTGGCAGGCAAACCTCGCCATCCCAGGAAGTAACCAAATAACCCCCCGTAGCAAGAACATGCTTCCTCAGATAAGGACACCAAAACTGCACACAATGACCAAGGTGTTGCTTCACCAATGCGTTAAACAATCGCAGGAATCCATGACTATCCATATACCCAAATCATCTCGATATGAAGGCCAACATACCATTTACCTTCTTTATTGTCTGCTGTATTTCGAACTTTATTTAAACGACTGATGCACGCGGAGATCAAATGTTTTGCCTAATATCCACATCACTCAATATACGCCCATTTAATTAGTGATCTGCTGCCTATTTTATATATCAAAGCAGATATACTCACCTTTATGCACATTATACTGCATCTATCATATATATGCCCACTCACTTAGCCTGTCCGAATCCCACTGAAGCATTTCTGCATGTTGTTCACATCCCATCCTCACATTTAACTGTCTGTCATCTTAAAATTTGGACAGAATCCATTTAGTTCCACTGTCCAAATCAATATTATAAAATGTGAAGCGATGGAGTCCTAGCACAGATCGCTGCCGCACCCCACAACCTACTGCCTGCCTGCTATAGGCCGGATGGGATTCTCTGGGAAGCTAGGGAGGAGATTACTGAGCCTTTGGCTTTGATCTTTAAGTCATCTTTGCCCACAGGAATAGTGCCAGAAGACTGGAGGATAGCAAATGTTGTCCCCTTGTTCAAGAAGGGGAGTAGAGACAACCCAGGTAACTATAGACCAGTGAGCCGTACTTCTGTTGGGGCAAAATCTTGGAAAGGTTTATGAGAGATAGGAGTATAATCATCTGGAAAGGAATTTTTTTATTAGAGATAGTGAACACGGTTGTGTGAAGGGTAGGTCGTGCCTCACAAACCGTATTGAGTTCTTTGAGAAGGTGACCAAACAGGTGGATGAGGGTAAAGCAGTTGATGTGGTGTATATGGATTTCAGTAAAGCGTTTGATAAGGTTTCCCACGGTAGACTACTGCAGAAAATATGGAAACCAGGGTCATTTAGCAGGTTGGACCAGACATTGGCTAGCTGGAAAAAGACAAAGGGTAGTGGTTGATGGGAAATGTTCAGACTGGTGTTCAGTTACTAGTGGTGTACCACAAGGATCTGTTTTGGGGCCACTGCTGTTTGTCATTTTTATAAATGACCGAGAGGAGGGCGTAGATGGATGGGTGAGTAAATTTGCAGATGACACTAAAGTCGGTGGAGTTGTGGACAGTGCGGAAGGATGTTACAAGTTACAGAGGGACATAGATAAGCTGCAGCGCTGGGCTGAGAGGTGGCAAATGGAGTTTAATGCAGAGAAGTGTGAGGTGATTCATTTTGGAAGGAATAACAGGAAGACAGAGTACTGGGCTAATGGTAAGATTCTTGGCATTGTGGATGAGCAGAGAGATCTCGGTGTCCATGTACATAGATCCCTGAAAGTTGCCAGCCAGGTTGAGAAGGTTGTTAAGTAGGCGTACGGTGGTGTTAGCGTTTATTGGTAGAGGGATTAATTTTCGTAGCCATGAGGCCATGTTGCAGCTGTACAAAACTCTGGTGCGGCCGCATTTGGAGTATTGCGTGCAATTCTGGTCGCCGCATTATAGGAAGGATGTGGAAGCACTGGAAAGGGTGCAGAGGAGATTTACCAGAATTTTACCTGGTATGGAGGGAATATCTTATGAAGAAAGGCTGAGAGACTTCGTTAGAGAGAAGGTTAAGAGGTGACTTAATTGAGGCATACAAGATGATCAGAGGATTGGATAGGGTGGACAGTGAGTCTTTTTCCTCGGATGGTGATGTCTAGCACGAGGGGACATAGCTTGAAATTGAGGGCAGATAGATATAGGACAGGTGTCAGAGGTAGGTTCTTTACTCAGAGAGTAGTAAGGGCGTGGAATACCCTGCCTGCAACAGTCGTGGACTCGCCAACCATACGGGCATTCAAATGGTCATTGGATAGACATATGGACGATAAGGGAATAGTATAGATGGGCTTTAGAGTGGTTTCACAGGTCGGTGCAACATCGAGTGCCGAAGGGCCTGTACTACGCTGTAATGTTCTATGTTCTATGTTCTGATCGGAAAGACATATTTATTCCAACTTTTTGCCTCCTGTCTGCCAACCAGATATCTATATTTCTCAAGACACTACGCAAAATCCCATTCGCATTAATTTTACTTCGTAATCTGTCATGTAACGTAGTCGAAAGCCTTCTTAAAGCCACCCCACAAATTCCTCCTCTATTGTACTGTGGCTGACTTGACTTACCCAATACATACGCAGATTAAAATCAGTATAATAACTAATGGTCCTTTATTGGTTGAAAATCTGACATTCTGTCTAATGCCAGTCCCAACATTTCCACTGTAGTTTGGTGGTCCGCGAATGTATTTTGCCCCTCGGTGCTTATTAATTAGATACATCCAGATTCAAAATTGTCTGTGCTAATATTTTTCTTCAATATTGAATCAATTTCTTCTGTCATCAACTAAGCCACTCCACCACATTTTGCTTTCTGTCTGTCCTTCCTAAAAACGGAATAGCCCTCAATGTTTAGTTCCCACCCTTGAAGGCAGATATCCGTAATACCGACTACATGATACACCTTTACCTGTGCATCTGATGCATCCATTGTATTCTAATTCTCCAACCGTTCCGTTATCCACTTTAAGACTCGTTCGTTGTACATTCCTTGTCCCACCACGGCAATTAATCACAGTGTCATAACCTGATATAGGCTCTTGATTTACTAGCTGTCACTGCTTTTATTCTCTTTGCTGATATTGCCTTTGATTGCACATGCTTTGCATCCTTATGTAGATTTCCATCTACCAGTTAGCTTAGCGCATCTCAACCGCTCTTGCAAGAACTGACGCCCCTCGCCGCCCCCGAGCCCCCCCCCCCCCGCCCCCCTCGCTCCCAATCCACGTGTCCCCTCCCTCCCAAATGGCATTACTCCCGGTACAACGCTGGTGTCACACATCCAACTTCTGAAGTTCCCTCCTCCACCAGAACCGGTCTCAGTGCCCCAGTACTCTGAAACTATATCTCACCCCTACCATCTCTTCAACCACTTATATGTTCGTGCAATTCTGCTCAGATTAGCACATGGCACTGCTGTAATCCTGAGATCGCTGTGGGCGGCACGGTCATGTCCTTGGACGCTGTGGGGTGCTTCACAGCGCCAGGGTCCAAGGATCGATTCCTGGGTTGAGTGACTGTCTGTGCGGAGTCTGCACGCCTTCCACGTGTCTGCGTAGATTTTCTCCAGGTGTTCCAGTTTCTTCCCACACGTTCCGAAAGATGTGTTGTTAAGTATACTGGATCTTCTCCTTCGGTGTCCGCGAGCAGGTGGCTAAGTCTGGTGATCAGTAGATTGTCATAGTAACGGCATTGCAGTGTTGCAAGGCCACTTGTATAGCTGTTGCAGCTATACAACACTTTGGTGCGGCCACATTTGGAGTATTGCGTGCAATTCTGGTCGCTGCATTATAGGAAGGATGTGGAAGCATTGGAAAGGGTGCAGAGGAGATTTACCAGAATGTTGCTGGTATGGAGGGAAGATCTTATGAGTAACGGCTGAGGGACTTGAGGCTGTTTTCGTTAGAGAGAAGAAGGTTAAGAGGTGACTTAATTGAGGCACACAAGATGGTCAGAGGATTGGATAGGGTGGACAGTGAGAGCCTTTTTCCTCGGATGATGATGTCTAGCACGAGGGGACATACCTGTAAATTGAGGGCAGATGGATATAAGACAGATGTCAGATGTAGGTTCTTTACTCAGAGAGTAGTCAGGGCGTGGAATGCCCTGCCTGCAACAGTAGTGGACTCGCCAACACCAAGGACATTCAAATGGTCATTGGATAGACATATGGCCAAAAAGGAAATCGTGTGGATGGGCTTTAGAGTGGTATCACAGGTCGGCACAACATCGAGGGCCGAAGGGCCTGTACTGCGCTGTAATGTTCTATGTTTTATGTTCTACTTGTGACAGTAGTAAAGGTTATATCGCAAGATACTCTTCAACTTTCTTCACAACCAAATATATTATGCTTTTCAGACTTCATTCTTTTTTAACGATTTCGTTTGTACCAATGTACACCACGACCAGTGGTTGTTCACCCTCCCCCTCCAGAATGTCATGTAACTGCGAGAGACACCATTGACCCGGGCACCAGGGAGGCAATATATATTACTGGAGTGTCGTTTATGTTCACAGTAACACCCGTCTATTGCCCATAAAATGTATTCTCCAATACAAATTGTATTTCCACACCTTTTGTACATCTGCTCTGCAGTAGAACCTACGGTTGTGCAACATATTTGGCTGTTGTTGATTTACTGTGAAAGGACATTCCCATCAAAGGTATCCAAAGTGGTAGACCTGTTTTGCTGCGGAATACCCACAGCACATTACTGAACTGCAGGCCTAGATTTCTCGATCTTCCTGCTGGTAACCCATTCCATCCAATCTGTGGAGCCTAAACCTGCAGTGCGACAACGTTTCAATACATGCTAACGGCGTTTGTTGGGGGACATTTACAGATACTGGACGATTATATAAATTATAGGTGCCTCTGTAACTACATTTTTGCTCCTATTGTCATGTGAGAGTACCTTTAAGACATGGATTTTGAAGCAATGTACCTTTAAGAAAACAGTGATTTCAGAGAGTGGGTGGAGCTCAGGCCAGGTCAGCCATTTTTCAGTTTACTTTGCAGTTTGGAGGAAAAGAGCTGGGTGTGTGTCTGTGATTTGCAGTGAGTTGGATCTCTGCCCTGAAAAACTATCTCTGGATCATTTGGGTGATTCAATCTAATAAGAGGGAAGCCTTTAACCTGATGTGATTTTACTTAAAGGTGATAAGTCACTTGGACGTTTGAAGGAATATTTGAAGGAGTTGTTTACTGTTGCAATATTTTCTGAGTTATCTTTGAAGTAAGGGGTGTTAAGAGATCCAATGCTTATTTAAGATGTTAAGTTGAGTTCATGGAATAAACAGTGTTTTTTATTACAAAACCCACGTTTCCATAATTGTAATTCCACCCCTAGGGAACAAGCCGTGTGCTAGGAAAAGCAACAAATCCATTCAAGGGAGAGGTTGGTTGAACTCTATTTTGGGGTTCTGAAAACGCCTCAACCATCACAAGTGGGGGCTCGAGGGGGATAGAAGTCTATCTATTGGATTGTCTTTTGTGAACTTAAAGACAGTGAAGGATTGTTGCTTTTCCGGTGTGGTGTTTTAGTTTAAGTGGGGAGAGTGTTGTGACCAATGGCTCTTTCAGAGGCTCAGATGTTTTTGGGGGTGGAGAATGTCACACGTAGTACTTTCCGGACAGAAACGAAAATCAGACTGTTAGATTTGGCAAGAAAATTGCAGTTAACATTACCTGACAAAATGCGAAAAGATGAGGTAATTATGGCGGTGGTTAAGCATTTATAGTTGCCTGAGATAGAGTTTGACTCATTGGAAATGACAAAATATTCAGCTTCAAATTAAACAAATGGAACAGGAGAAAGAATTGATGCGGCTGGCATACGAGAGTGAGAGAGAGGCAATAGTAAGAGAAAGAGAGAGAGCGGAAAAAGAAAGAGGAAGAGGGAGAGAGGAAAAAGAAAGAGAAATAGTTGAGACAGGAAAAAGAAAGGAGAGAGAAGAAAGGAGAAAAGAAAGAATAGCCCCAGCAGAACAAAAAGGAAAAGAAAGAGAGATGCAGATCAGGGAAAAAGATAAAGAGAGGGAATTTGAACTTCAGAAAATGGCCATGAAACATGACAATCAGTTAAAATTGGCAGACGTAAAGGAAACGTACAGTTGGATGATAGTGATGAGGATAGTAAGAAAGAGCGTCATAGTGGAAGGCTTGGTGGGAATCTATTTAAATATGTCCAAGCATTGCCAAGGTTTGACGAGAAGGAAGTGGAAACATTTTGCATTTCATTTGAGAAGGTAGATAAACAAATGAAATGGCCACAGGCCATGTGGGTGTAACTGATTCAAACAAAGCTGGTAGGTAGAGCTAGTGATGTGTTTGCATCGCTACCGGAGGAGGTATCTGGAACGTATGAGGAGGTGAAGAAATCCATCTTAAGTGCATATGAGGTAGTGCCTGAAGCTTACAGACAAAGGTTTAGAAATTTATGGAAAGAATTTGGTCAAACATTCATGGAGTTTGAAAGGTTCAAACAGAGTAATTTTGATGGGTGGATAAGGGTTTAAAAATAGACCAAACGTATGAAGCTCTCAGAGAAATTATACTTTTGGAGGAGTTTAAAAATTCAATTCCTAATGTAGTGAGAACTCATGTGGAAGAACAAAGGGTTAAAACTGCGAGATTAGCAGCGGAAATGGCAGATGATTATGAATTAGTTCATAAATCAAAGATTGATTTCCGACATCAGTTTCAGCCGGTGAGGGATAGAAACTTGGGACATGAGAAATACTCAAGTGGTAAAGGTAACGGTGATCTGATGGGAGACAATAAAGAGAGTGTACCTCAGATTTAAAAAGAAATCCAGGGGGGTGGAAAAGAAATGAAAAGTTTCAAATGTTTTCACTGTTGTAAACTAGGCCAAGTCACAGTGTTGGTGTTTGAAGAAAAGCACTGGGAAGGCTGATGTGGTAAAACAGAATAAGACAGTGGGGTTGGTTAGAGCGGTAAAGGAAAGCCCAAGGGAAGCGAAGGAGGTTCAAACGAGTGTACAGCCTGTTCAAGAAGTAATTATTCAGAAGGTGCCAGGTGTATTTAAAGAAGTTACTTGTGTGGGTAAAGTTTACTCATGTGTATCAGGAGGAGTAGGCAATAAAGTCACAATTTTAAGAGATATAGGGGCTAGTCAATCTTTAATGGTAAGCGATGAAGAATTATGTAGTTTGGGAAGAATGTTGCCAGAAAAGGTGGTGATTTGTGGAATTCAGGGTGAGAGGAGTAGCGTTCCATTTCTAAGGTAAGGTTGGAACGTCCAGTGAAGAGTGGTAAAGTGGTAGTAGGCGTAATAGATAAACAATCTTGTCCAGGAATACAATTTAACTTGGGTAATCATATAGCTGGATCGTAGGTGGGAGTGATGCCTACTGTGGTTGATAATCCACTGGAAAATAAGTCAACTGAAGTGTTGAAGGACGAATATCCTGGGATTTTTCCGGCTTGTGTAGCAACAAGGTCGCAAAGTCAGAGGTTAAGACAAGAGGAGAAATCAAAAAGTGATGATGAAGTTGAATGCAATTATCAAAAACGATTTTTGATCATATGGTTGAAAAAGAACAGGAACAGGTGGAGGATGAGGAGGATATTTTTAGTTCAGGAAGATTAGCGGAGTAACAACAGGCGGATGTAGAAATAAAACCGATATATCAGAAAGCATATACCGAAGAGGAATGTGAGAGTATACCAGAGTGCTTTTGCCGTAAAAATGATGTCTTGATGAGATAATGGAGACCTTTCCATATGCAGGCGAACGAAAAGTGGGCAGACGTTCATCAAGTAGTATTGCCGGTAGAGTATAGAAAGGAGGTGTTGCGAGTTGCACATGAGGTACCAGTGGGAGGTCATTTGGGAATAAGGAAAACTCAAGCTAAAATCCAGAAACATTTTTATTGGCCTGGACTACATGAAGATGTAGTTAAATGTTGTCAATCATGTCACACATGTCAAGTGATAGGGAAACCTCAAGCAGTGATAAAACCAGCGCCCTTAATAGCCATGCCAGCATTTGAGGAACCTTTTACAAGGTTCCTAATCGATTGTGTAGGAGCGCTTCCTCAAACAAAAAGTGGGAATCAATGTCTTTTCACTACAATGGATGTGTCTACGAGCTTTCCAGAGGACATTCCGGTACGTAATATTACAGCTAAAGGGATTGTGGAGGAGTTACTTAAATTCTTTACTAGATATGGACTACCCCCAGAAATTCAATCGGATCAAGGAGCGAATTTTACTTCAAAGTTATTCCAAGAAGTTATGGATATCTTAGGAATAAAACAATTTAAATCAACTGCGTACCATCCAGAATCGCAGTGAGCGTTAGAAAGTTGGCATCGGACATTAAAGACCATGTTGAGGGCGTATTGTCAAGATTATCCAGAGAATTGGGATAAAGGAATCCCATCGTATTGTTTGCAATTAGGGATGCACCTAATAAGCCTACTAAATTTCGTACTTTTGAACTACCTTTTTGTCATGAGGTAAGAGGACCACTTAAATTGATTAAGGGAATATGAGTGGGTGAGAAATCGGAAATTACACTATTGGATTACGTGTCAAATTTTAGGGAATGATTAAATAGAGCAGGTGAATTGGCGAGACAACATTTGAAAGTTGCACAGAATGTGATGAAACGGGTAACGGACAAGAAATCCAAAGTTCGTAGTTTTGCCAGTGGGGATATCGTTTTAGTGTTGTTACCAGTGGTAGGAGAGCCTTTAAAAGCTAGGTCTTGTGGACCGTATCAGATTGAAAGGAAATTAAGTGAGCTGATGTATGTGGTAAAAACACCCGATAGAAGGAAGACTCGCCGAGTGTGTCACGTGAATATGCATAAAAGGTACTTTGAAAGGGAAGGAGAGAAAAATGAGGTTTTAATGATTCTAACTCAAAGTGACGAACCAAATCCAGATGACTGTGAATTTGACATACCTCAAATTAAATTAGAAAATGAGGATGTTCTTAATAATTGGGATGAATTGTTATGTTACCTTCCAGAGGAAAAACGAACTGACCTGAAAGAATTATTGACGTCACATGGACAAGTTTATAGAGATAAATTGGAAAGTACTAAAATGGCTATATCTGATGTAGATGTGGGAAATGCTGTTCCTATCAAACAACATCCATATAGACGTAATCCTTTAAAATTGCCACAGGTTAACAGAGAGATTGAGAGTATGCTAAAGAATGGCATAATTGAAGTGGGCTGCAGCCAATGGAGCTCACCAGTAGTGAAGATACCTAAACCAGACTGTGCCCAACGGTTGTGTGTGGACTACAGAAAGGGGAATGCAGTTACAAGAACGGACTCGAATCCTATCCCATGCTTGACAGATTGCACTGAGAAAGTGGGACAATCTGCTTTTATTTCCAACGTCCAGGCATGGAAAGAACATTGAAAACATCGTATGGAGTTCTTCGATCGATTTCACGAGGCGTGTTTGGCGATGAACCTAGCCGAAAGTGAATTTGGAGAAGTCCGAATCGCTTTCCTTCCGGAGTTATCGTTCTCCTCAAGCCGAAGGGAAATAATGCGATCTCCCAGCATGAATGAATTTCATCGAACAGTTGTGCAAATGTTTTGCGGTGTGATTACTCCACTGTGAGACGTGCGAACGAAACGTCAAAACTTTCAATGGACAGCGGACTTTCAACAGGCATTTGACTGCTTGAAACCTGTGATCACCAATGTTCCTGTATTGGAGAATTGCAAGGGGCTCTGTGATCAGATTGAACTGAAGTAACTGATTCTAAAGAGAAATGCAGAGGATTAGCGGAATGGATGGATCCTGCAGAGACATTGTTCAAAGACACTGCCAATCGAGAAGTATTTGGGTTGGAGGAAGAAGAACAAAGAAAAATGGACTCTATTATTATACCTGTTTGCATGTGTTGTTTTTGTAAAAAAAAAACTAAAAGGTATATTTACTGTGTACATTTCTTAGTGGATGGTGCAAAAGTGAAAAATGAAACCATCTTGAAGTTGATGGTTTATTTTTTGTTCTTGGGGGTGGGGGGGGGAGGTGCATTGTGAGAGTACCTCTAAGACATAGATGTTTGAGCAATGTTCCTTTAAGCAAACAGTGATGTCAGAGAGTGGGTGAAGTTCAGGTCAGCCATTTTGCAATTTAGTTTTGCAGTTTGGTGGAAAAGAGCTGTGTGTGTGTGTGTGTTCTGCAGTGAGCTGGATCTCTGCCACTAAAGACTAGTACTGGATCATTTGGGTGATTTAAACTTCTAACAGTGAAGCCTTTAACCTGGTGTGATTTTGTTTAAAGGTGTTAAGTCTCTTGGTTGTTTGAAGGAACGTTTTAAGGAGTTATTTACTGTTGCAGTGTATTCTGAGTTATCTTTGAAGTAAGGGGTGTTAAGAGATCCAATGTTTAATTAAGATTTTAAGTTGAGTCAATGGAATAAACAGTGTTTTCTGTTTAAAAACCCACGTGTCCATAATTGTAATTCCACACTTAGGGAACAAGCCGTGTGCTAGGAAAAGCAACACATCCATTAAAGGGAGAGGTTGGCTGAACTCCATGATATATTTTGGGGTTCTGAATACGCCTCGTCCATAGCACTATTTTGCTTTTGATTAGTTCTGCTGACACAAAAGGAACTCATTAGCTTAGATGCCCGTTTAGAAGTGGCAATTTGCAGAAATAGATAGTGTATACACCATGCTTGTTAATATCAGAACGGACACAAAATGGCTGTTAGCTATTATAGCAATACGAAATACACAAAATGGCTGTACTAGCTACATTCCTGAACAATAATTTACAAAATGTGTAAACTACCTCATGAGAGCCAGGCGTGGGTATGGATATGGAGTATTTTAAGAGCTTCACAGAACAAGGAATGCAATGTATCCTTAATAAGCTGAAGGTCTCCAACTGAAGACAGGACATATCCTTATGTTAGTCTTGAGTGACGTTTGCATGAAGTTAGGGGCGGGTAAGACATCACCCACTTGAACCATACCTGTGATAACTGGGATGCTAAGAAAATTGTTTGATTGCATGGAATGAATTGTGACGCGAATATAGTTGACTGATTGTCTGAGGATACAACTAATTCCACCCCTTGAACCTGTATGAACCCAATGCGAACCTTAGCTCAAGCAAGAAAGAAGATTGCGCGGCTGCGGAGTTTCCAATATTTGTCCCAGATACGATATAATAAAATGCTTCTTTACTCACTCAAAAACGCCTACATGTGATATCTCTAACAGTGATCTGTAATGTCTGCATTACAGATGCTGCACAGTGTCCCCAACGGTCGCTCAAGATCCTAACCCAGACTTTCCAGGAGCTAAAGCTGGAGGCACATGCTGCACAGATATTGGTCCTGCTATCGGGAAACGTTCGGTTCGGAGCTCCCGCAGGCATGTCTTACCTTTTGAAACAAAAGTATATTTTTAATATCAAACAATGTCAACGAGTATTCACAAGTATTGACAGAGGCCATTCTTCTCTGATAATTGTTATCATAGAATATATAAAGGTCTTCAGCCAATGAGCTTTCTTCATTTCCTGATTATGCTTTCAGATTCACGTCTACTTTACCTCCGAGTGACTTTCCCTAACTGTTCACAAGTTCAGTAATTTATGATTCAGATATTCCTACACTGTCACTGATATCAGTTAACAAACAACTTCAAGCTAACTACTTTCCTGAGTTTTGGGTCAGTGTTTAGAGAACACCAAAGTATATCACGAAGTTCACCTGCCCTACAACTTTTAATAGATTTTGGTTCTGAGCAGCCCACATTCCCGGTGTTATGCAACATAGATCTTAAGTATTTTTAAACAAAACAATGTTTATTCTGTGAATCCTGTTCAAGTGTTATAAACGCACATTAAGCATCTTATCAACTACCAACACAAATACCTCCACAAGATACATTACTCTATAAGTATCCCTCATTAATTTTCCGAACAGCATTCATTTTTAAAAACAATCTAGAGTACCGAATTCGTTTTTTCCAATTCAGGGGCAATTTACGGTGGCCAATTGACTTATCGTGCACATCTTTGGGTTGTGGGGGCGAAACCCGCGCAAACTCGCGGAGAATGTACAAACTACACACGGACAGTGAGCCAGAGTCGGGATCGAACCTGGGGCCTCGGCGCCGTCAGGCAGAAATGGCAACCACTGTGCCACCGTGCTGCCCGCACTAACAACATTCATAAGCCAAACACCGCTTTTTTTCTACAAAACATTAGGTTAGTATTCCTTACAGAAACAGGTATTACTATGAAATGAGCTGGAGACATCATTTGGCAAGCAGAGAGAGAGAGATCAACATACACCTTCTTGGTTTGAATGCAGCTTCCCAACTGAAAACCGAAAGTAAAACACAGAGCCACAAAAAACCTCCAGATCAAAAAGCAGAGGCAGAGACCAGCTACACCCACACAGTGACATCGCTGCAGTCACTTGCGAAGACACACATTTCTTAAAGTGACACTCCCATAACACCTCACCCCACCCCCAAGAAAAAGAAAATTAACCATCAACTTTAAGATAGAACATAGAACATAGAAAAATACAGCACAGAACAGGCCCTTCTGCCCACGATGTTGTGCCTAACCTTTCTTCTAGGTTAATCATAGATTATCATTGAATTTACAGTGCAGAAGGAGGCCATTCGGCCCATTCAGTCTGCACCGGCTCTTGGAAAGAGCACCCTACCCAATGTCAACACCTCCACCCAACACTAAGGGCAATTTTGGACACTAAGGGCAATTTATCATGGCCAATCCACCTAACCTGCACATCTTTGGACTGTGGGAGGAAACCGGAGCAGCCGGAGGAAACTCACGCAGACACGGGGAGGATGTGCAGTCTCCGCACAGACAGTGACCCAAGCCGGAATCGAACCTGGGACCCTGGACCTGTGAAGCAATTGTGCTATCCACAATACTACCGTGCTGCCCTTAAGAACAAATAAACATACACTATATCATTTTACCCTAATCCATGTACCTATCCAAAAGCTGCTTGGAGGTCTCTACTGTTTCCGACTCAACTAATTCCACAGGCAGTGTATTCCATGCCCCCACTACTCTCTTGGTAAATAACCTACCTCTGACATCCCCCCCCCCCCCCCCCTATATCTTCCACCATTCACCTTAAATATATGTCCCCTTGTAATTGTTTGTTCCACCCGGGGAAAAAGTCTCTGACTGTCTATTCTATCTATTCCCCTGATCATTTTATAAACCTCTATCAAGTCGCCCCTCACCTTCTCCGTTCTAATGAGAAAAGGCCTAGCACCCTCAACCCTTCCTCGTAAGACATACTCTCCATTCCAGGCAACATCCTGGTAAATCTCCTCTGCACCTTTTCCGAAGCTTCCACATCCTACTTAAAATGGGGCGACCAGAACGGTACACAGCACTCCAAATGTGGCCTTACCAAAATTTTGTACAGCTGCATCATCACCTCACGGCTCATAAATTCAATCCCTCTGTCAATGAACGCTCGCACACCATAGGCCTTCTTCACAGCTCTATCCACTTGAGTGGCAACTTTCAAAGATGTATGAACATAAACCCCAAGATCTCTCTGCTCCTCCACATTGACAAGAACTCTACCGTTAAACCAATATTCCGCATTCATATTTGTCCTTCCAAAGTGGACAACCTCACACTTTTCAGGGTTAAAGTCCATCTGCCACTTCTCAGACCAGCTCTGCATCCTATCTATGTTTCTTTGCAGCCGACAACAGCCCTCCCCACTATGCACAACTCCACCATTCTTCGTATCGTCTGCAAATTTACTGACCCACCCTTCAACTACCTCATTCAAATAATTAATGAAAATCACAAACAGCAGAGGACCCAGAACTGATCCCTGCGGGACACCACTGGTAACTGACATCCAGGCTGAATATTTGCCATGCACCACCACTCTCTGACTTCTATCGGTTAGCCTGTTCGTTACCCAACTTGCCAAATATCCCACTATCCCATGCTTCCTTACGTTCTGCAGATGCCTACCATGGGGAACCTTATCAAATGCCTCACTAAAATCCATGTACGCTACATCCACTGCTTTACCTTCATCCTCATGCTTGGTCACCTCCTCAAAGAATTGAATAAGACTTGTAAGGCAAGACTTACCCCTCACAAATCAGTGCTGACTATCCCTAATCACGCAGTGTCTTTCCAGATGCTCAGAAATCCTATCCTTCAGTACCCTTTCCATGACTTTGCCTACCACCGAAGTAAGACTAGCTGGCCAGTATTTCCCAGGGTTAGCCCTAGTCGCTTTTTTGAACAGGGGCACGACATTCGCCAGTCTCCAATCCCCTGATACCACCCCTGTTGAAAGTGAAGACGAAAAGATCATTGCCAACGGCTCTGCAATTTCATCTCTTGCTTCCCATAGAATCCTTGGATATATCCCGTCAGGCCCGGGGGGCTTGACTATCCTCATGTTTTTAAAAATTCCCAACGCATCTTCCTTCCTAGCAAGTATTTCCTCGAGCTTACAAGTTTGTTTCACCCTGTCCTCTACAACAATATGGCTCCTCTCATTTGTAAATACAAAACAAATGTACTCGTTCAAGACCTCTCCTATCTCTTCAGACTCAATACACAATCTCCCGCTACTGTCCTTGATCGGACCTACCCTCGCTCTAGTCATTCTCATATTTCTCACATATGTGTAAAGGGCCTTGGGGTTTTCCTTGATTCTACCCGCCAAAGATTGTTCATGCCCTCTCTTAGCTCTCCTAATCCCTTCCTTCAGTTCCCTCCTGGCAATCCCGTATCTCTCCAACGCCCTGTCTGAACCTTGTTTCCTCAGCCTTACATGAGTCTCCTTTTTCCTCTGAACAAGACATTCAACTTCTCTTGTCAACCATGGTTTCTTCACTCGACCATCTCTTCCCTGCCTGACAGGGACATGCATATCAAGGACAGGTAGTACCTGTTCCTTGAACAAGTTCCACATTTCACTTGTGTCCTTCCCTGATACCCTATGTTCCCAACTTATGCACTTCAATTATTGTCTGACAACATCGTATTTATCCTTCCCCCAATTGTAAACCTTGCCCTGTTGCACGCACCTATCCCTCTCCATTACTAAAGTGAAAGTCACAGAATTGTGGTCACTATCTCCAAAATGCTCCCCCATTAACAAATCTAATACTTGCCCTGGTTCATTACTAATTACTAAATCCAATATTGCCCTTCCTCTGGTCGGAAAATCTACATACTGTGTTACAAAAGCTTCCTGGACACACTGCACAAACACCACCCCATCCAAACGATTTGATCTAAAGAGTTTCCACTCAATGTTTGGGAAGTTAAAGTCCCCCATGACTACTACCCTGTGACTTCTGCACCTTTCCAAAATCAGTTTCCCAATCTGTTCCTCCACATCTCTGCTACTTTTGTGGGGCCTATAGAAAACTCCTAACAAGGTGACTGCTCCTTTACTATTTCTGACTTCCACCCATACGACCTCAGTAGGCTGATACACCTCGAACTGCCTTTCCGCAGCTGTTATGCTTCCACAATTTAACAATGCCACCCCACCTCTTTTGCCACCCTCCCTAATCTTCTTGAAACATCTATAACCAGGGACATCCAACAACCATTTCTGCCCCTCTTCTATCCAAGTTTCCGTGATGGCCACCACATCGTAGTCCCAAGTACCGATCCATGCCTTAAGTTCACCCACCTTATTCCTGATACTTCTTGCGTTGAAGTATACACACTTCAACCCATCCCCGTGCCTGCAAGTACTCTGCTTTGTCAGTGTTCCCTTCCCCACTTTCTCATGACACTTTGGCGTCCTGAATATCGGCTGCCTTAGTTGTTGGACTACAAATCCGGTTCCCATTCCCCAGCCAAATTATTTTAAACCCACCCGAAGAGTACTAGAAAACCTCCCTCCCAGGATATTGGTGCCCCTCTGGTTCAGATGCAACCCGTCCTGCTTGTTCAGATCCCACCTTCCCCAGAGTGCACTCCAATTATCCAAAAACCTGAAGCCCTCCCTCCTACGCCATTCCTGCAGCCACGTGTTCAGCTGCACTCTCTCCCTATCCCTAGCCTCGCTATCACGTGGCACCGGCAACAAACCAGAGATGACAACTCTGTCTGGCCTGGCTTTTAACTTCCAGCCTAACTCCCTAAACTCGTTTATTACCACCACGCCCCTTTTCCTACCTACGTCGTTGGTACCAATGTGCACCACGACTTCTGGCTTCTTCCTCTCCCCTTAAGGATCCTGAAGACACGATCCGAAACATCCCTGGCCCTGGCACCCGGGAGGCAACATACCTTCCGGGAGTCTCGATCGCGACCACAGAATCCATTATCTATTCCCCTAACCATTGATCTCCTCCAACTATTGCTTTTCTATTCAGACTCAGTGCCAGAGACCTGGCCGCTAGGGCCTTCCCTGGGTATGTCATCACCCCCCCCCCCCACCCCCGCAACAGCATCCAGATCGGTATACTTGTTTTGAAGGGGAACGGCCACGAGGGATCCCTGCACTGTCTGCCTGGTTTTTTCCCCCTGACTGTACCCCAGCTATTCTTGTCCTGTACCTTGGGTGTGGTTACCTCCCTGTAACACTTCTCTGTCACCCCCTCTGCCTCCCGGATGACCCGTAGTTCATCCAGCTTCAGCTCCAGTTCCCTATCACGGTCTTTGAGGAGTTGGAGTTGGGTGCACTTCCCGCAGGTATAGTCAGCGGCGACACCGGTGGTATCCTTCACCATCCACATCCTACAGGAGGAGCATGCAACTGGCCTAGCCTCCATTCCCTCTTACCTTACAGAATATAGCTGCCCTGTGGACCAACTGGACCTCCGCCCTCCGACTCTGCTCTCAGTCAGCTGCACTCGGTAAACTCCTGGCTCTCGACTCACTCTGCGGAAATGGAGGAAACAAAATGAAAGGAGCACCTTACTCCCTCCTCACCTAACTCCCTCAGTCACCAAACTCTCACTTTAACACTCAAATGCACCAAATTCAGCACTGCCTCAGTCACCAAACTCTCACTATAGCACTCAAATGCACCAAATTCAGCACTCAGTGCAAACAAAGTCTGCACTGTAGGAGATCACTTTTATACTTTGAATCTAGCCTCTGAAAACTGGCCTAATCCAATTAACTAATTAACAGGCTCCAGTTGCAAGTGCCTACAAGTAGGAGCTTTGTTTAAAGCTGATTGAAAATTCACCTTCTTCTAAACCAAACAGCAACTTTTAAGTTAATTAACGAAATAAAAGAAAGACTAGACTTGAGATAAAAATGAAGCCTTATACTCCCTCAGACACCAAACTCTCACTATCGCACTCAAATGCACCAAATTCAGCACTCAGTGAAAAACCTAAGATGGTTTCATTGTTCATCTTTTCACTTTCCTTTAACAAATATTGAAAGTAAATGGACTTTTTTGTTGAACAAATCAAAGCATGCAAACATTACTAATAACAGTCCAATATAATTCTTCTTCCTCCACCGAACCTGCTTCTCTTCATTACATTCGTGACAAAGCATCGGCTATTACGGTCTCTTGTCCTGCCACATGGATTATTTTTCAATAGAATGGCTGTAATAACAAACTCCAGTGAAACAGTCTGGCATTGTTCTTCTGGAATACATCCAAAAACATCGATCCATTATGATCAGTATATATAATAGTTTCAGATGAATTGTTGGAAATGTAAATTTGAACATTTTGCAAAGCCAGCAACAAACTCCTCCCCAATCGTGAAATACTTTTTCTGGTGCTTATTTGATTTATTTGAAAAATAACCAAAAGGCCGCTCTAGTCCTTCGTCGTCTTCCTGTAACCGCACCTACGCCTACGTCACTCGCATCAACGGAGACTTTGAATGGTTTTGTGTAATATGAATGTCCAACACAGGAGCAGCGGTTAACACAGCCTTCAGGACTTCAAATGCATGATTACAATGCGCTGTCCACTTAAATTTGCGACGCTTCTTTAGCAAGTCCGTCAGTGGAGCGACCACTCTGCCAAAGTTCGGCACAAATTTCCGGTAAAATCCACTCAAGCTAAGAAATCGCATTATGTCCCTTCATGTAGAGGCTTTTGGAAACTCCGTAATAACTTTTGTTTTCATATCCCGTGAGACCATTCGACCCTGCCCAACTGTGTGGCCAAGAAAAGTGACTTGGGCTTTTCCAAATTCAATTTTGGCGAGGTTTACCACCAAACCCGCCTCCTAATGACGATCGAATAATTCCATCAGAAGCTTCAAGATACTTACGATGCCTGACTAAATATTACCAGAGATTCGATGTATCGAGCACAATTGGGTAATCCTGAAACAACTTTATTAGCTCACCGTTCAAATGTGGCTTTGCCGTTTTTCATGCCAAATGGCATAACTTTGAACTGGTACATACCATCTGAAGTCACACCAGCTGAAACCTCCTTTGCCCTTTCGGATAAAAGGTACCTGCCAGTAACATTTAAGTAAATCCATTTTTGAAATAAAAGCTGATTGTCCCATCTTGTCAATGCAAACCTCCAAACGTGGGATAGGTTAATAGTCCATTCTTGTAACTGCATTGACCTGTTTACAGCGGCTGTTTAGCACAGGGTTAAATCGCTATCTTTGGAAGCAGACCAAGGCACGCCAGCAGCACGGTTCGATTCCCGTAACAGCCTCCCAGCACAGGCGCCGGAATGTGGGATCCTGGGATTATATTCATTGGAGTTTCGGAGGTTGAGGGGAGATCTAATAGAAACTTACAAGATAATGAATGGCTTAGATAGGGTGGACGTAGGGAAGTTGTTTCCATTAGCAGGGGAGACTAGGACCCGGGGGCACAGCCTTAGAATAAAAGCGAGTCACTTTAGAACAGAGATGAGGAGGCATTTATTCAGCCAGAGAGTGGTGGGTCTGTGGAATTCATTGCCAGGCCGGGACGTTGAGTGTCTTTAAGACAGAAGTTGATAAGTTCTCGAGGAATTAAAGGCTATGGAGAGAGAGCGAGTAAATGGAGTTGAAATCAGCCATGATTGAATGGTGGAGTGGACTCGATGGGCCGAATGGCCTTACTTCCACTCCGGTGTCTTATTGTCTTATGGACTAGGGGCTTTTCACAGTAACTTCATTTGAAGCCGACTTGTGACAATAAGCGATTTTCATTTCATTTCACATTTCTAACGTCCGCACACAACAGTTCGGTCCTCTCTGGTGTCGGCACCATCACGATGGGTGAGCTCCATTGGCTGCAATCCAACTCAATTGTGCCATTTTAGGCATACTTTCAATTTCTTTGTTAACCTGTGCCAATTTTAACGGGTTACGTCCATTTACATGTTGTTTAATTGAAACAGTATTTCCAACATCTCCATCATGTATAGCCATTTTAGAACTTCACAACTTATCTGCACAAATTTGCACGTCTATCAATAACTCTTCCAGGTCAGTTCGTTTTTTTCCTCCGGCAGGGAATTCAACAATGTATCCCAATTTATAAGAACATCCTCGTTTTCCAATTTAATTTGAGTGATGTCAAATTTAATGTCATCTGGATTCGTTCCTTCACTTGGAGTTCGAATAATTAAAACCTCCTCCTTTTAACATGGAACATGGAACACACAGTGCAGACGGAGGCCATTCGGCCAATCAAATCTGCACCGACCCACTTAAACCCTCACTTCTACCATATCCCCGTAACCCAATAACCCCTCCTAGCCTTTTTGGTCACTAAGGGCAATTTATCATGGCCAATGCACCTAAACTGCACGTCTTTGGTCTGGGGAGGAAAACGGAGCACCCCGAGGAAACCCACGCAGGCAGTTAACCAGCGGGGAATGGAACCTGGGACCGGAGCGCTGCGAAGCGACAGTGCTATTCAACGCTATCTTGCTCTTCTTTCCTTAAAATTACCTTTCAAGCATACTCACATAATACACTCGGTGAGTTATCCTTCCATCCAGCGTTCTTAACACATAATTCACCTCACTTAATTTCCATTCAATCTGATAAGGACCAATACAGCCTTGCTTTTAAAGGTTCGCCTACCACTGGTAACAATACTAAAACGTTATCTCCATTGGTAAAACTACGAACTTTTGCTTTCTCGTCCGCTACCCGTTTCATCACATGCTGTGCAACGTTTTAAATGTTGCTAGCCAATTCCCTTGCTCTATTCATTCATTCTCTAAAATTGACACGTAATCCTATGATGCAAATTCCAAATGCTCGCTCACCAATTTCTCACCAATTTGTCCTTAATCAATTCCTGTGGTCCTCTTACCTCATGACCAAATATTAGTTCAAACAGTCTGAATTTGGTTGATGCATTAGACACATCCCTAATTAAAACAGTTCGAATGGAATTCCTTTTGCCCAATCCTCTGGATAATCTTGACAATAAGCCCCCAACATTGCCTTTAATGTCTGATTCCACCTTTCTAATATCGTCGCGATTCTAGATGGTACGCAGTTGATTTAAATAGTTTTATTCTTAAACTATCCATAACATTTTTGTATAACCGAAAGGTAAAATTTGATCCTTGATCCGATTGGATATCTGTGGGTAGTCGATACCGAGTAAAGAATTTAAGTAACTCCTCCACAATCTTTCTAGCTGTAATATTGTGCACTGGAATGGCCTCTGCAAACCTAGTAGACATATCCATTGTCGCCAAAAGGTATTGATTCCCACTTTCCATTTTAGGAAGCGGTCCTTTGCCATCAATTAAGACCCTTGTAGAAGGTTTCTGAAATGGTGAAATGGGTATTAAGGGCGCTGGTTTTATCACTGCTTGAGATTTCCCTATCACTTGACACGTGTGACATGATCGACAGAATTTAGCTACAGCTTTATGTAGTCCAGGCCAATAACAATGTTTTGGTACTTGAGCTTGAGTTTTCCTTACTTCCAAATGGTACCTCCTGCGCTACTCGCAACACCTACTTTCTATACCCTACCGTCAATACCAGCTGATTAACCTCTGCCCTCTTTTCATCCGCCTGCATATGCAATTGTCTCCATTTTCTCATCCTTAAGTGTTGGGTTGGGTTATGGGGATAGGGTGGAGGTGTTGACCTTGGGTCGGGTACTCTTTCCAAGAGCTGGTGCAGACTCGATGGGCCGAATGGCCTCCTTTTGCACTGTAAATTCTAAGATAATCAAGATATCATTTTTAAGTAATAACACTCTGGTATACACACAGATTCCTCTTCCGTGTATGCTTTCTGATCCGTCTGTTTTATTCCCCCTTGAATATTTCTCTTTTTCCAGTTTATATCCCTCACAGACTGAAACTAATGTCGGTCACCAAATTTGAATTCATGAACTAATTCGTAAGCATCTGTCATTTCTGCTGCTAACCTCACAGGTTTAATCCTCTGCTCTTCCACATGAGTTCAGCAATTACATTTTTTAATTCCTCCAAAAGTATAATTTCTCCGAGAGCTTCATACGTTTGGTCTATTTTCAAAGCCATTACCCACCTTTCACAATTGCTTCAAACTCCATGTATGTTTGACCAGGTTCACTCCTTGCGTTTCTAAACCTATGTCTGTAGGCTTCAGACACTGGTCCATATTCATCTAAGATGGATTTTTTCACCTCCTGATACGTCCCTGATACCTCCTCTGATAGTGATGCAAACACTTCACTCGCCCTACCTACAAGCTTTGTCTGAATCCGTAATACCCTCAGGTCATCTGGTCATTTAGTTTTTTTAGCTACCTTCTCTAAAGAAATGAAAAAGCCTTCTCTAACCTTCTCATCAAACCTTTACAATGCTTGGGCATGATTTAAATAGATCCCCACCAAGTCTTCGACGACGCTCTTTCTCCTTACCCTCATCTTTATGCTCAAACTGCTCGTTTCCCTTTACATCGGCCATTTTAACTGACTGTCATGTTTCATGGTCATTTTCAAACTCTCTGTCATTTTCCCTTTCCTCTCTTTCTCTTGGTCCCTTTCCTCCCTCCCTTTTTCTATTTTCCTTATCTGTACCTCACTTTCTCTTTCCTGTTTTTCTGCTAGGGCTATCCTTCTTTCCCCCCATTTCTTATTCAATCCGCTTTAATTATTTTTCATGTTCAAGTTGCTTAATCTTTAACTGTATTTTTGCCATTTCTAATGGGTTGGACTGTATCTCAGTCAATTCTAACTGCTCAGCTACCGCCGTAGGTACCTCTTCTTTTCGTATGTTGCAAGGTAACGTTAACTGCAAAGCTTTTTGCCAAATCAAAAACCCTTTTTTTTGGTCTCTTTAGTTCATAAGTTACTATGCGTGACCTTCTGCACCCCCAAACCGTCCGAACCTCTGAAAGAGCTATTGTCCACAACACACTGCCTACTTAAACTGGAATACCACTCCTCAAAAGCACACACATACGCTCACCCGTCACTGTCTTTAAGTTCTCTGAGCCAACCTAATCACGAAAGATGGCCGTTTACCCCACGAGCCCCCAATTTGCTATGGACCAGGATTTAGAGAATACCAAGGTATATCATGAAGTTCAGCAGACCTTCAACTTTGTTAAGATTTTGGTTAGGGTGAGCACAAGGGCCCACTTTAACAGGTGTTATGCAACAGAGATCTTAAACATTTTTACACAAAACAATATTTATTCTGTGAATCCAGTTAACATGTTATAAACACACAGTAAACATCGTATCAACTGCGAACACACATACCCCCCCCCCCAAGACACAGTACTCTATCGGTAACTCATGGTGACTTTCGCAACAACATCCATAAGCCAAACACCCCTTTTTCCTCCAAAAGAGTAGATTTGAATTCCACACAGAAACAGGTATTACATTGAAATTATCAAGTGGTCTGGAGACATTATTGAGCATGCAGATAGAGAGACCAAAATACATATTCTTTGTTTGAATGTAGCTCCCCAACTGAAACACGTAAATAAACCTCAGGATCACAAAAAACATCCAGCTCAAAACGAAAGTAAAAACAGAGCCAGAGGCCACCTCCACCCACACAAATACATCAGCGCAGCCATTTGAGAAGACAAACATTTCCTGGAGCGGGAGAGAGTGCCGACCTGAGTGCCGACTGCACTAGCTTGGGATTCTGGTCGGTGCTTAAACTTACCACCCGGTTCCAGCGGCCATCGTTTCGGGAACGGGAGAGAGAGAGGGAGCCGGAGAGCAGCTTGGGATTCAGGTAGGTGAGTAAACTCACCCTCAGGTTGCAGCGGCCTTCATTTCCGGGAGCGGGAGAGAGAGAGGGAGCCGGAGTGCAGCTTGGGATACAGGTAGGTGATTAAACTTACACCCATGATCCAGCCGCCTTCATTTCCGGGAGCGGGAGAGAGAGAGAGAGAGGGAGCCGCAGTGCAGCTTGGGATACAGGTAGGTGCTTAAACGTACCCGCAGGTACAAGCGGCCTTCATTTCCGGGAGCGGGAGATAGAGAGGTAGCTGGAGTACAGCTTGGTAATCAGGTAGGTGCTTAAGTGTTAAATTTTTTACCTCTATTTAAGTTGGGCGGTTGCTAAACCCAAAGCAGTACACTTGTAGTGTCCCCCACCCTTCCACCTCCTTTAACCTGAGGGGGTGAGTGAATATCATGTAAGCTCTTTCTTTTCTTTTATCCGCAAGTTGGAGCATCAGATTTTCGGTGGGAGCGGTGGCCTGGGGTCTCTCGGAAAGTTAAGTTTGCCGATTTAAAAACAGGAGAATCGGCCTTCAGATTTTCGGCGGGAGCAGTGGGCAGGGGTCTGTTGGAAAGGTAATTTAGTCACTTTAAAAACTTCAAAAGCTTACCTTGAGGAGTGACATCACAGCAAAGCAGTGACGTGATTGGCTGGTAAGGAAAGTGCTCCAATTAGCAGTAGCTGGGAGAAATTTAACTCTTCGTGTGTTGATAAGTATTGCGATTGGTAATTAAAATGCTTATTCCTTTCACTTATTCAGTATATGATATTACATTTGTAATCAGTTAAGTTAGAGTGTAAAAATGGCTGGAGATCGCAGACCCATGTTATTCTCCTGCTGCTCAATGTGGGAGTTCAGGGACGCGGCAGATGCCCCCGATTTCTTCATGTGCGGGAAATGTGTCCAGCTGCAGCTCCTGTTAAACCGCATGACTGCTCTGGAGCTACAGTTGGACTCACTTTGGAGCATCCGCGATGCTGAGGAAGTCGTGGATAGCAGGTTCAGTGAGTTGGTCACACCGCAGATTAGGATTGGTGAGGGACATAGGGAATGGGTGACCAAAAGGCAGAGAAAGAGCAGGAAGGCAGTGCAGATGTCCCCTGCTGTCATCTCAGTCCAAAACAGGCATACCATTTTGGATACTGTTGGGGCAGATGACTCACCAGGGGAAGGCAGTAGTAGCCAGGCTCATGGCACCGTGGCTGGCTCTGCTGCACAGAAGGGCGGGAAAAAGACTGGCAGGGCTACAGTCATAGGGGATTCGATCGTAAGGGGAGTAGACAGGCGTTTCTGTGGTCGAAAACGAGACTCCCGAATGGTATGTTGCCTCCCGGTTGCACGGGTCAAGGATGTCTCAGATCGGCTGCAGGACATAGTGAAGGAGAGGATGAACAGGCAGTTGTCGTAGGGCAAATAGGCACCAACGATATAGGTACCAAACGGGATGCGGTCCTACAATCAAAATTTAGGGAGTTAGGCGATACGTTTAAAAAGTAGGACCTCAAAGGTAACAATCTCAGGATTGGTACCAGTGCCACGAGACAGTCGGAGAAGAAATTCAAGAATAGTCAGAATGAAAAGGTGGCTTGACAGATAGTGCAGGAGTGAGGGTTCAGATTTTTGGGACATTGGAACGGGTTCTGGGGGCGGTGTGACCATTACAAATCGGATGGTCTACACCTGGGCAACTCTGGAATCAATGTCCTAGGGGGTGCTTTTGCTAACACTGTTGGGGAGGTTTTAAACTAATGTGGCAGGGAGATGGGAACCAGATTAGGAAGTTAGAGGTCAGTAAAGAGGCAGCAATTAAAGCCAGTAAGGTGCTAGATAATGAACTCAATGTGACTAAGGGGAAGAGTAGACAGGGAAGGGATGATGAACGCAAAGGGACAGGTGGTCTGAGGTGCATTTGTTTGAGTGCGAGAAGTGTAGCAGGTGAGGCAGATGAACTTGGGGCTTGGATTAGTACCTGGGAATATGATGTTATTGTTATTAGTGAGGCTTGGTTGAGGGAAGGGCAAGACTGGCAACTAAATGTCCCAGGGTATAAGTGCTTCAGGAGGAATACAGCGGGAGGTAAAAGGGGTGGAGGAGTTGCATTAATGGTCAAAGATGACATCACAGCTGTGATTAAGGAGGGCACTATGGACGAGTCGAGCACTGAGGCAATATGGGTAGAGCTAAGAAATAGGAAGGGTGCAGTAACATTGTTGGGACTTTACTACAGACCTCACAAAAGCGAGCGTGAAGTAGAGGTACAAATATGTAGACATGTAATAGAAAAATGTAGGAGCAATAGGGTGGTCGTGATGGGAGATGTTAACTTCCCCGACATTGAATGGGACTCATGTCGCGTTGGAGGCGTAGATGGAGCAGAATTTGTCAGCAGCATACAGGAGAGGTTTTTTTTTTAAGAGCAGTATGTAAATAGTCCAACTCGGGAAGGGGCCATACTGTACCTGGTATTGGGGAATGATCCCGGCCAGTTGGTCGAAGTTTTACTTTGGGAATCGCGATCACAATTCCGTAGGTTTTAGAATACCCATGGACAAAAACGAGAGTGGTCCTAAAGGAAGAGTGCTAAATTGGGGAAAGGCCAAGTTTCACAAAATTCGGCAGGAGCTCGGGAATGTGGATTGGGAGCAGCTGTTTAAGGGTATATCCACATTTAAAATGTTGGAATCTTTACAGGAAAGGTTGATTAGAGTTCAGGACAGACATGTCCCTGTGAAAATGAGGGGTAGAAATGGCGAGATTAGGGAACCATGGATGACGGGCAGAATTGTGAGACGAGCTAAGATGGAAAAGGAAGCGTACATAAGATCTAGGCGACTTAACACTGATGGAGCTTTGGAGGAATATGGGGAAGGTAGGATAAATCTCAAACACGCAATAAAGAGGGCTAATAGGGGTCTTGAAATATCTTTGGCTAACAGGGATAAGGAAAATCCCAAAGCCTTTTATTCGTATATAAGGAGCGAGAGGGTAACTCGGGAAAGGATTGGCCCACTCAAAGACAAAAGAGGGAATTTATGCGTGGAGTCAGAGGAAATGGGAGAGAATCTTAATAAGTACTTTGCATCGGTATTCACCAAGGAGAGGGACATGACGGATGTTGATGTCAGGGATGGATGTTTAAATACTCTCGGTCAAGTCAGCATAAGGAAGTGGAGGTTTGGGGTATTCTAAAAGGCATTAAGATGGACAAGTCCCCAGGACCGGATGGGATCTATCCCAGGTTACTGAGGGAAGCGAGGGACGAGATAGCTGGTGCCTTAATAGATAGCTTTGCAGCATCCTTGAGCACGGGTGAGGTCCCGGGCAACTGGATAATTGCTAATATTGTCCCTTTGTTTAAGAAGGGTAGCAGGGATAATCCAGTGATTTATAAACCTGTGAGCTTGACGTCAGTGGTAGGCAAACTGTCGGAAAAGATACTGGGGGATAGAATCTATTCACATTTGGAAGAAAATAGACATATCAGTGATAGGCAGCATGGTTTTGTGCACGGAAAGTGATGTCTTACAAACCGAATAGAATTATTTGAGGAAGTGACAAACCTAATTGATGAGGGAAGAGCTGTAGATGTCATATACATGGACTTCAGAAAGGCATTTGATAAGTTTTTCCATGGCAGGTTGACGAAAAGTGAAATCGTATGGGGTTCAGGGTGTACTAGCGAGATGGATAAAGAACTGGCTGGGCAACAGGAGACAGAGAGTAATGGTTGAAGGGAGTGTCTCAAAATGGAGAAAGGTGACTAGTGGTGTTCCACAGGGATCCGTGCTCGGACCAGTGTTATTTGTGATATACATAAATGATCTGGATGAAGTGAGAGGTGGTCTGATTAGCACGTTTGCAGAGATTACTAAGATTGGTGGAGTTTCAGATAGCGAGCAGGACTGTCAGAGAATACAGCAAAATATAGATAGATTGGAGAGTTGGGCAGAGAAACGGCAGATGGAGTTCAATCCTGGCAAATGCGAGGTGTTGCATTTTGGAAGATCTAATTCAAGAGCGGATTATACGGTCAATGGAAGAGTCCTGGGGAAAATTGATGTACAGAGAGATCTGGGAGTTCAGGTCCATTGTAACCTGAAGGTGGCAACGAAGGTCGACAGAGTGGTCAAGAAGGCATACAACATGCTGACCTTCATCGGACGGAGTATTGAGTACAAGAGTCGGTAGGTCATGTTACAGTTGTATAGGACTTTGGTTTGACCACATTTGGAATACTGCGTGCAGTTCTGGTCCACACATTACGAGAAGGATGTGGCTGCTTTAGAGAGGGTGCAGAGGAAGTTCACCAGGATGTTGCCTGGTATGGAGGGTGCTAGCTATGAAGAAAGGTTGAGTAGATTACGATTGTATTCGTTGGAAAGACGGATATTGAAGGGGGACCTGATTGAGGTATATAAAATTATGAGAGGTATGGACAGGGTGGATAGCAACAAGCTTTTTCCAAGAGCGGGGGTGTCAATTACAAGTGGTCACGATTTCAAGATGAGAAGGGGAAAGTATAAGGGGGATGTGCCTGGAAAGGTTTTTACGCAGAGGGTGGTGGGTGCCTGGAACGCTTTGCCAGCGGAAGTGGTAGAGGCGGGCACGATAGCATCATTTAAGATACATCTAGACAGATATATGAACGGGAGGGGAACAGAGGGAAGTAGATCCTTGGAAAATAGGCGACAGGTTTAGATAAAGGATCTGGATCGGCGCGGGCTGAAGGGGCTGTTCCTGTGCTGTAATTTTCTTTGCTCTTTTGTTCTTGACATTCCCATGAAACCTATGACCTCACTACATTTCCTCTCAATCCGAGCGTGCGGACGGTGCAACTCTTCCCAGGCTGTTTTACTGTGAATCTCGCTGCAGGCCACTCTTCCAGACTGTTTCGCTGTGATACTGACTGCAGGACACAATTCCCTGACTGCATCATTGTGATGCCGACTGCAGGATATTTTTCACAGGATACACTGTTTCAGCTCCGAAAATAACTTTCAGAATATTCTAGAGATTTTTTTTTCAGGACCGGGATGACAGCTCTCCCGCAATTGATATTCTGAATTTCAATTCCAAAAAAATAATCTGGGAAATATCATGTGTTAATGACGAAGCCTCACGTTTTTGGCTGTCTCTCTTCAATCCGCGGCAGAGTATGATTTTAAAATACCAGTTGTCTTTAATGACCAAACAAACCACCTGACAGTCCGTGGTTTACTCATTCTTACAAATAATTATTGTCGTCACCATCCGTTCATTATTTTATACCATTTTAATGTATCTGTTCTCTTATGATGCTGAATATTTTTCATTTTGTCTTTACGCTTTTCGTTGTTTCTTTTAATGCTGAGTACCTCGCTCTGTAATTCAGTGCGAAGTGTTATCCACGTTTCATTAAGTTGCTGCATTGAAGTTGACAATTAAATTATTAATTTTTATCAGTTTGTCGCTTTATACCGATACATCCCCATGTGTTTCCATATATATCTTTGATTGTTCACTTAGCAGTGTAGCGTTCTTCTCCCTTGTAACGTGTTGATACATGCGATTCTTTCAGGTTTTCAAATTATAATTAATGCTCACCGTTCTAGACTGTAAATCATCGTCGAGCAGGTTTTACCACAAATTATACAGCCCAATTCTCGGTGTGTTCCCTTATATATCCTGCATTGAAATAATTGGAAAAGACTTCAAATTGCTGAAGAAATGTGACCAATGAATGACTGATGAATGTGTCTGTTGTATATGATTGGTTGGATATAAGACGCCTCAACAACTAAGCAATGCACTGTTATGTTTTCAGACATGCTGTCATATAATTCTGGACATAAATTTGCAAAACAAATTGCGTCAATTTTATTTTACCCTACAGAGCGTAAAAAGGCAAATGAAGGTGAGTTATGTAGAAAATAGTTGAATTTAGATTTGCAACGTTCAGCCTGTAGTATGGTTTCAATGCGACAAGTGTGGTAATGCTGAGAAGCCGTAGCTTGAAATGAAACAGAAACATACTACACAAGATGAGTTATAAATGAAAAGCGGCGAAAATGGGCAGTGGTTTTGCTGTTCTCTGTGAAGTGAAGATTTCATTGTACTTTTCTCAATAATGATTTCCATTGCTCAGCATGAACTGTTTCCGCTTCAAAACGCATTGATGAACTAATGTATTCCGTTGAATTAATATGCAAATAAATTACAGTATTTTCTTGCGAAAGCGTCGATAGTTGATGTTACACAATGGTCTGATATGACTGGTATATTGCGTTGAGTTCCTTTCCAAACCCAAAAACTTTACAAAATAAATATTTCTGGGCAGCGTGCAGTATACATCGACCGTTGAAAGATTCTTGGCTCATCATAGTAAATCGTTAATGTGCTGAACAATTGGACAACTTACTGGATGACCCGACTCAACATATATACCATACTAATATTAGGAGCGAGACACAACAATACAAAAGACAATGCTGAAGCCTTACCTAGACTATTCAGCTAGAAGTGCCAAGTGGATGACTTAACTCGGTCTACTCAGGCGGTATCCAACATCACAGGTGCCAATATTCTGCCAATTTGTACGCTACTTGGCATCAAGAAATGGTAAATGTTATTGGGCAATATAAAGTATGATTAGCGCTAACGATATTCCTACAATATTGGTAAGTCTTGATGCCATAGGATGTGCAGACTCGGCAGCAAATCAATTCCCGGTTATCGATAAAACAAGCATGCACACAGCAATGTCTAAAATTTTACAAGTGACCTGAACGAAACACGTAAGAGAAATCCAGTCCAGCCAAATAGAGGTGCATTGGACTTGTGAGTTTTAGTTAAACGTTCACTGAAATAACAATTTTTGGACTTGGCCTGGAAATAAAATTGAGAACTCAGTCATCGAGCCGATCAGATTTAACGCATTTTTCTGTTTTCGCAATTTCCTAATAAGAATCGTGAACGTATTTCAGATCAAATATACAATTCTGTGCATTGTTAAGCTTCAGATTCAGATGTCCTCGTTTGTGTGCTCTGCTGCAGGATCCTGGATATGTGCTCTACTAATCCCAGCCCCACCTGCACCGAACTCACAACACGACTCAATTTACCAATAATTCCAAGAAACGTACCCTCCTACTTTGGTCCTTGGCTGCAGAAGAACTGCAGTCAGCCGGTTTGTAAATGTAAATACAATTTCTGTTTATATCAGTACCTATACAGTAATATGGATAAATACAAGTGGCCAGCGAAAATCCAATATCTACTACCCACTGTAACCTGCACCCACCGTCGACACACACGCGCGCGCACACACATGGCAGACACATAAAGAGCCCGAATGAGGTAAAATCAATTGTAAAAGGCAATATACCTAATGGTTATTTTAATACATCTTTCTTCACAGCAAGCAAGCAGTTTAAGTTATCTGGTTTGTAATTTGGAATGGCCTGCTCTGTTGATTCAATTATTTAGGACTCTGTAGTTTAGAAATGTAACAACCAATTGAGTTCTCTTTCCAAGCTGCCAGCATAGAAACTGAAGCTTTGTGGCTTTAAAAGCATCCCAGTGGGAGCGTCCAATCACCACCAGTTATATGGCTTCTGGACTAAATGTTTGGCAACAAGCTAATAAATCAAATGAATTCGCAAACCATCTCTGTTCCGGGAGCAGTTCCAGCTTAACCAGCATACAATAGCAGACGTCCTCTCATATAACTGCTGGATTATTCTACCTGTATTAAAGTTGCAGGATGCTTGCCTTCAAGAACCATGTCCATTATTCATCAATAGATCAAAAACATAATGGCAGAATAAACGAAAGATAAAACAGGAAATAAAGAGGAAGGTCTGTTTATACCACTCCCCTCCTCCCAAACAGAGTGAAACTGCAGGCCATTGAAGTTTTATTATGAGGTGTGAAAGACGGAAATCACCAGCACCTATCCATAACATCGTACCCCACCATTAAAACTCTCTACACAGTTCTATAGTGGTAAATTGTCAGTCCTTAAAAGTGCAACAAAGCATCCACATTTGCTTAATCCTTTCCAGGAATATGTACAATATTAGCCTTGATCTGTTGTAATAATAAACTCCAAACGGAATACTATTCTTTTCCCGGTTTTAAACTTCTCTGCAAATACAAGTGGACTCTGTTTTGGGTAAAATTAGCTTTGCACATTGGCATGACAGACGTATACCGTAACTTCATTGCAGTGCTAATATAAGACTACTTGTGACGCTAATAAAGCATTCTTCTTGTTATTATTATTCTTACTATTCAAAATGCTAAAGGGCCAGCAGCAAGGCGACGCTTTCTTTTTCAATGGTGCAATACTTTACTTGCCACGGATCTGGGATTCATTTCGAAAAATAATGACACTGGCTTCGCCATTCCTGTGTAGTCGCTGTTTAGTAGCTCCGCCACTACCCGCAACTTATTGGCACCTCAGATTATTTCAAACAATCCGAAGGTGTGTTAGCCGACCATCAGCTGTTCGACCACTGACATAGGCATCAGTCACTCAAACTCTAATTGCTTTTCTGTGGACCAGAGCGATTTCCCTTGTTTCTGCAACATACACTGTATTTCAGTTTCAACCTGAGCCAATTTGCATGGTTTTAATCTACAGGAAGTAGCCTAATACTTTCATGGTTTCTTATGTCTACATCATGATTATTTGACAGAGGTAGCATGGTGGCGCAGTGGGTGAGCCCTGCTGCCTCACGGCGCCGAGGACCCAGGTTCGATTCCGGCTCTGTGTCACTGTCAGTGTGGAGTTTGCACATTCTCCCCGTGTTTTCGTGGGTTTCGCCCCCACAACCCAACGAGATGCTGGGTATGTGGATTAGCCTCAATCAATTGTCCCTTCATTGGAAAAAATGAATTGGGTACTTCACATTTATTGAAATAAAATGATGATTTGACAGAGTGACCTTTATTTTTGTTTCACTGGGCCTCTGTCAAGATGTTTTCATTATTCGTATTATTTCCGCCTCTTTCTGTCTCTCGTGTAATGCACGCAGCCTTTTCAATTGTCCAACTAATGATTATACAATATTTTTTTGTGTTTTTTCTCCCCCTTTTTCACGTTTTCTCCCAAATTTACACCCACCGACCATACATAATAAGCAGTAACGAAGACAATGTAAATGCCCATATCAAGAACAACAATCCCGCCCTGCCACGAAACCCCGAAACAGCAGCCGGCATTTTCACGTAAACAAATAACAAAAAGTAATCAGAAATCGCCCATAGACATTAACACATACAGTCCCCCTCCCCCTAATCCTCCCAAGCCAACCGCTGATGTTCGATGGAATCCAATTCTTGAAAGTGCATTATCAATAACGCTCATGATTTGTAGTGCCCCTCCATCCTTTCCCTCAATTCAAACTTAACCTTCTCAAGAGTTACGAATTCCAGCCAGGACACAGGGTGGTGAGGCAGATTGTCATCCCAGCACGAACCGCATTCGGGCGACCAACGAGGCGAAATCTGCAACATCTGCCTCCACACACGTTTCCAACCCAGGCTGGGCCGACACCCCGAAGATGGCGTGCCGACGGTCGTGTCCATTTTCACGTGCACCACCACTTTGGAGATTACCCTAAACAGCTCCTTCCAGTAATTCTCCAGCTTTGGACAGGACCAAAACATATTAACGTGATTTGCAAGCGCGCGCCCCCCCCCCCAACCCCCGCAACGTTCACACATATATTCTAAATCCCCTCAAGCAGCAGACTCATCCTCGGCCTTGTGAGGTGTGCTCTATATATCACCTTCTGCTCTATCAACTCCAACATCACTCACGAGGTCGAGGCGTTGACTCTTTGGAGCACCTCACATCAAAACTCCTCTGCCATACCATCTCTCAACTCTTCCTCCCACGTTGCCTTGATCCCTTCCAGCGGTGTCATCTCCTCTTCCAAAATAGGCCCGTAAACCGCCAGCACTACACCATTCTACAATCTCGCTGTCATGAGCATCTTCTGCAGCAATGTGGGGGCCAGCTTCTCCGGGAAGCTCTATATCTCACTCCTGTGAGATAATGGCATGAAAATCGGCAGGCGTTGGAAAATAAACATAAACCGCGTCAACACGGTCAGTTTACCCGGCGGTGCCCGACCCACGAGTGGCAGAGGGAGACCATCCCTCCTTGCCAGATCAGCTTTCACCCTCCATACCAAACTAGAAATATTGTACCTATGGCGCCTCCCCCTCCCAATGCCTAGGTGTCTAACGTGAGCCCATGCCCTACATAACGGCAGCCCCCGACCCCCACCCCTGCCCCACCCCCGGCGGAGACACCACGAAATACACAATCTTCTCGAGATGTAATTTGTACCCAGAGAAAGACCCAAACTTCCGAAGCAGCTCCAATATTCCCTCTATTGACACACTGGGTACCGACACCTGTAACAAGTCATCGACAAATAAGGACAATAAATGCTCGACCGCCCGTCCCATCCCCCCCCCCCCCCCGTACTATCCATTTCCATGCACCAGAACTTCTTAAAACGATGACCAATGGTTCAATTGCGGGCGCAAGCATGGGGGGGGGGGGGGCGCAGGACAGTCCTGCCTCTTCCCACGGTGGAGAGAAACGTATACAGATCTGATGCTACTTGAGCCGACACTCGCCCTCAACTCCTTATACATTACCATTACCCAATTCATAAATCGTGACCAATCCCACGCCGCTCGAGAACTGCCATCAAGTACCCCCATTCTACCCGTTCAAAAACTTTCTCGACGTCCAGAGCTCCAACGACTTCTATTTCCTTCCCCTCCCCCCGGTGCCATTGCCACGTTCAACACACTGCGAACTTGCGAAAAAAGTCACTTCCCTCTCACAAACCCCGTCTGATCTTCTCCTATCACATTCGGAAGGCACTCCTCAAGCGTCCTGCCAGTACCCTTGCAATACATTTGCGTCCACGTTTAAAAGTGACAGGGGCCGATACAACCTACACTCTGCCGAATGCTTATCTTTTTTAAGCAACAGGACAATCGATGCCTGCCCCAAAGTTTGTGGTTGACACCCCCTTCTCTATCGCCTCCTCAAATAGCCCACCATCAGCAGAGCCAGGTGATCCTTGATTTTTTTTTTTTTTTTAAATGTATAATATTCCACCGGAAACCCATCTGCCCATGCTCGCTTCCCCAACTGCATCCTCCCAATTGCATCTTTCATCTGCTGCTCCACCATCGCCCCTTCTAATGTAGCCCTGTTCCCCTCCACCGACTTAGGGTACTCGAGTCCATCTTGAAATTCCTGCATCTCCTACATGGCTTTGACCGGTACAACCTGTCATCGAGTTCCGCAAAGACCATGTTAATCTGATCCGGAGCCACCACTAACTTCCTGACGTGTCCCGCACCTGAACAATTTGACTTGCCACCGCCTCCCTTCGAATACGACCTGCTAACATATGCCTGCCTTCTCTCCCTGCTTGAAAACTGCACCCCTTGCTCACTCCAATCGGCGCGTCGCCTTCCTGTTAGATGGACCGTCAACGCTCACCTGTAGTTCCTCCAACTTCGCTGGGTCCCTGTCTTCCGCTTAACTCCTATATCCCTCCAGCATCTCATCTATTACCCACTGATGCTCCAACGTCTCCTCTTTGTCCATTCTAGCTTTAAACGAGGTCACCTCGCCAGCAGACTTAGAAACTCCCTGCCAAACGCCTTTGACACTTCACCCATGCAGTTGAAGTCTACCTATTGCTCAACTGCTTTTTCAATCTTGTCACAGAACCCTCGGTCCTCCAACAGTCCCACATCTAATTTCCACCCCGCCTCTGTACTACCGCCTTCTCGAGTACCATATCCATCGAATTCGGAGCATGATCTGATATTCCAGATGCCGAGCATTCCATCCCCTTAACCTCAGGCAACAAAGCCTTCCCCAACCCGAAAATGTCGATCCAAGAGTATACCCTATGGACCGCCGACATAAACAAGTACTCACGCTCCCTCGGGCGCAGAAACCTTCAAGTGTCCACCGCTGCCATTTCCACCATTAGCCAAGCCAACGCATTCGTCCACCCTCACCACCAACCCGACCCCCTCACACACATACAGACCCGTGACCCCGACCAGCGAGCGGGGCCGTTAACTGCCCAACCTTGGCTCCAGCACCAAGTTCCAGTACCCGCCCCCATAATCAATTCGTGTGAGTCCAAGTCAGGGACTGCACACACATTCTTCGTAAATCCCACATCATCCAAATTGGGACAATATACAATGTACACGTACCAGCACCAGTAGTCCCACCTCCAGCGCCCCTGTAATAGACACACATCTACCACCCTGATCTGCAACCTCCTTCTTCATCATGAACCTGACCCTGCACTGTCCATTATTAACATCGTACTCTCACCTCTCTCCAAGAATTATTCCCTCCACTTCCTCTCGAATAAAGCTTACCCAGTATCGATCCCCTCCCCTTCGCTCGCCTCGAAGGCCCTTCGAAACCTGATAACTATGCTCCAATGTATGGAACCACCCTCTCACCTCACCTCCGTTCACTAGCTGACTTTAGTTAGCTCGTACGCCCCCCCACGCCTCCCATGCCCCCCCCCACACTCCCCCACGCCCCACGTGCTCCGAAGCCCCTGAAGAAAAATTTAAAAAATCCAACCCATACAGTTCAACAACATAACATATAACCATCGCAACAATGAATGCCAATCAAACCAAACAAAAACGTAAACTATATAACAATGTGATGTCAAGTAACGTACAATACAGTTCAATGAAATGAAAGTTATAACATTTATACATTTTCCAGCTCCCCAATCACAGTCTACGATCTCTTTTCTAGCTCCACTTCTCACTTCTTTCCCAAGCCATCTGCCCTCTGCCTTCACGATCGGCTCAGCCACCTGCACTTTTCCAAATGAAAATCCTTTGTATCGCTCGTTGCCCTCAGCTTCGCTGGGTATACCATACCAAATCGCACCACCTTGTTGTACACTGTTGCCTTTACTCGGCCGAATGGCCGTCTCTTCCCCAATTCCACGTCAAATCCTGGTATATCCGAACTGTAGCTCCAGTCCACTGCACCTCCTGATTCTGCTTCGCCCAGCTTAACACCTCTCTTTCACGTTGTGTTTATGGAAGCAGATAATCACTGCTTTTGGTGGCTCATTTACTTTTGGCTTCGGCCTAAACGACTGATGAGCTCGGTCCAGTTCATGCAGGGAGGGGTCCTCACCCTCCCTCATCAACTCCGCCAGCAGCTGAGCGATGTTTTCTGTTGGCCTCGAGCCCTCTGCCCCTTCGGGCAAGCCCACAATTCTCAGATTGTGGCACCAGGACCAATTCTCCAAATCTTCGAGCTTTCCTCGGAGCCCACTGTTGACGTCTACCACCCTCCGCAGCTCGTCTCCACCGAGGTGAGCAGGTCGCTGTGTGGCCACACGGCCTCCTCCACCTCTTTCATGATTCCACTTTGGGCTCTCACACCGGCCGATGCCACTGCAACAGCAACCTTCACCGGGCAGATTGCCTCCTCCACCAATGATTTCAGTGCGACCGCCACCTCCTTCCTCAACGTCTACATGTGCCGCGCAAACTGCTTCTCCAGCTCCACGGCCACCACCAAGGTCATATTTTTCACTGTAAGAAGTCTTACAACACCAGGCTAAAGTCCAACAGGTTTATTTCGAATCACTATCTTTCGGAGCACTGCTCCTTCGTCAGGATTCACCTGTGGAAGAAGCAGTGCTTCGATAGCTAGTGATTAGAAATAAACCTGTTGCAGTTTAATCTCGTGTTGTAAGAATTCTTACTGTGCTCATCCCAGTCCAGCGGCGGCATTTCCACATCATGGCTACCATCGTTTTCACTTTAAGCAATGTTTCAGGATCTCACACAACCAAAGTACCAGTGGTATTGTCAATGCTGCGAAATATATCTCGTTAATTCTGAATCATTTGGACACCCTTCAATCCTCGACTTTATATCCCTCCTGTCCATAAGACCATAAGGCATTGAAGCAGAAATGGACGACTCGGCCCATCGTATCTGCTCCGCCATTCAATCATGGCTCATATTTTGATCATCACCATTCTCCTGCCTTCTACCCATAACCACTGATCCACCCATTTATCAAAATACTATCTATCGCTGTCTTAAAGACACTCAGTGATTTGGCCCCCACAGCCGTCTATGGCAAAGAGCTCCACAGATTCTCATCCTCTGGCTGCAGGAATTCCTCCTCGTCCCTGTGTTAAAGGATTGTCCTTTTTATCAGAGATTTTGTCCTCTGCTTATAGCTTTTCCTACAAATGAAAACGTCTTCTCTACGCCCACGCGATGCAGGCCTCGCAGTATCCTGTAAGTTTCAATAAGACCCCCGTCGTCACTCGAAACTGCAACGAGAATAGGACCCAGAGGCGTCAACCATTCATTATACGACACGCTCTTCATTCCAGAGTTCGTCCTTGTTAACCTCCTCTGGACCCTTTTCAAGGCTAGCACAACCTTCCTTGGATACAGGGCCAAAAACTGCTCACAACACTCCAAATGGTATCTGTCCAGAGCCTTACATAGCCTGAGAAGTACATCCCAGGTCTTGTATTCTGGTCCTCTCGAGATGAATGCTAACATTGCATTTGCCTGCCTCACTGCCAACTGTACCTGCATGTTAACTTTAACTGAATCGGGAACAAAGATTCCCACGCGCCGATGTGTTTCTGATTTCCGAAGCATCTCCCCATTTAATAAATAGTCTATCTTTCGATGTATCCTTCCAAAGTGCATAACCTCACACTTTTCCACATTGTACTCCATCTGCCACTTCTTTAACTACTCTTCTCGCCTATCCAAGTACCTCTGCATCCTTCCAGCTTCCTCAATACTACCTGCCACTCTACCGATCTCGCTATTATCTGTAAACATTTAAATAGTGTCTTCAGTTCCTTCTTCCAAATCATTAATGTATATTGTGAATAGTTGTGGTCCCAGCAGCGACCCCTGAGGCACACCAATAGTCACCGGCTGCATTCCTTACAAGGACCCCTTGAACCCACTCTCTGCCTTCTTCCAGTCAGCCACTCCTCCATCCATGCAAAGATATTACCCCTAACATCATAGGCTCTTAACTTATTTAACAATCTCCCTCTGCGGCACCATGACAAAAGCCTTCTGGAAATCTAAATACATCACATGCATTTGTTCTCCTTTGTATAACCTCCTTGTTACTTCCTCAAATAACTCTAGCATATTGCCAGATATGACCTCCCCTTGACGAAGCCGTGCTGACTCAGTCCTATTTTATCATTCACATCCAAAAATGCCGCGATTTCATCTTTAATAATGGACTCTAAACTCACATCAAGGACCAAAGTCAAGCTAACCGGCATATAATTTCCCGTCTTCTGCTTCCCTTCTTTCTTACACTGTTACACAGAGCCACGTTCCAATCCTCTGCAACCCTGCCTGCCTCTAGTGATTGCTGCAAAATCACCACAAATGTCTCCACAATCTCCTCAGCTATCTCTTTTGAACCCTGGGGTGTAGTCCATCCAAATCCAGGTGATTTATCTACGTTCAGACCTTTCAGTTTATTCAGAGTCTTCTCCGTAGTAATAGTCACTGCACTCTCCTCTGCGTCCTGGTTCTTCAGGAGCTCTTGTATCCCATTAGTGTCTTGCACCGTGAAGACTGATGCAAGATAACTCTTCAGTTCGTCTGCCTTTGATATGTTTCCTGTTATTACTTCTCCAGCCACATTTTCCAGTGATCCAATGTCTATTTTTGTCTCTCTCTTCCTTTTATATATTGACAAAAATCTGTGCCTCTTCTCCTTTATATTACTAGCTAGCTTGCACTCATCCGTCATCTTCTTCCCCCTAATCACCTTTTTAGTTGCCCGCTTCTAGCCTGCAAAGGCTTCCCAGTCCTCGCGATCCCCACTAAACCTCGCCACTTTGTATGCTTTTTCTTTGTTTTTAAGCTGTATTGACTTCCCTCGTGAGCGATGGAAGCATTGCTCTCCCCTTAGCATCTTTCTTCGTCCTTGTGATGAATTTATGTTGTGTCTCCCGAATAACACCCCCCCACCCCCCCCCCCCCACCCCCACAAAAAATAACTCCTGCCATTCCTGTTCCACTGTCTTCCCTGATGGCTCCTTTTCTAATCAACTTTGGCCAGCCCCTTACTCATTTCTTTGTACGTATCCGTCATTAATTGTGGTGCCTTTACGTGTGATTGCAGCTTCTCCCTCTCAAACTGCAGGGGTAATTCTATCATGCTGTGGTCCCTGCTCCCTCAGGGTTCCTTCACCTTACGTTCCCTAATGAAGTTTGCCTCACTACACATCGCGAAATCAAGAATTGCCTGTTCCCTTGTACAGTGTGTTTGCCTTTTCCCAGTACAGTATTTTTCCAACTTTTTTTCCCGGGGACACATTTTTGAACCCGGCCAAGCTCCGGCACCCATGCCGGCTGACGTGTGCGACCCTCGGCGCTCGACGTTCAGAGCCCACAGCAGTCGACCATTGCAACCCACGCCGCTCGACCTTCTTGACTCACACAGCACGAGCTTCGCACCCCACGCCACTCGAACTTTGCGACCCACGCTGCTCGACCTTTGCGACATGTTCTGGTTGACATTCGCGACCCACGCCTGTTGATCTTCAGGACTCATGCTTCGACCTTTGCGACCAACACTGGCCAACCTTTGATGCTCACGCCGGCCGACATTCGCGACCCACTATTTTTTCTTACGTTTCATGCGAGAGGAAAGCATGGTTGTTCCTTTCGCATGCAAGATTCAACCAGTTCCTTTACCCCGTCTTCATCTTTGTGAAGACGGAAAATCAAACTTCGGACATGTAGGTCGTTGTTAAGGACAAATGCAACAAAATGCTTGTTTGACTCAGCACCGGATAGTCCTCGGAGACGCTAGTCCGGAATGCTGACTGCTGCTTCTTTTTTTAAAAAATAATTTTATTTATCTAATTTTTCACATTATCCCCCAAATTTACACCCACCAACAATAAACAATAATCAGTAACGAATATGTCAATCCCCATAATAACAACAACGATCTCATCCTCCCACCAAACCCCAAACATTAGCCCGCATGTTCACACACAATAATGACATAAAGGAACCAGGAATCACCCAGAGTCACCAGTAACACACAATCTCCTCACCCAACACTCCCCGCCCCCCGAACTATTGTTCGCAGTTATCCAGTTCTTGAAAGTGCAAAATAAATAATGCCCATGAATTGTGGAACCCCTCCACCTTTCCCCTCAATTCAAATTTAACCTACTCAAGAATTCCAACAGGTCCCCCGCCATACCAGGACACAGGGTGGAGAGGTTGCTCTCCATCCCAAATGCTGACAGTTCATTGCATTTCGCAGTGTTTTTAATGTGCTGTAAAAGCTGAGATGAAGAATTTCAGTCAGCTTCATTTGGAATCAGGCTTCCCAGTTCTTTGACAGTTTCTGTACTAATAATGCCTTCTTTGATGTGTCGTAGCAGTGTGGGGAACATGTCGTAATTTTGGCTTTGCACTCGCAATTGCCAAACTTTTAATGAGTTTTGGAAACCTGCCACTTCTTCACAGTGCCGAAAGCAATCATCACCCCGCCCTTGCAATTTGAGATGCAGTTCCTTTAGAATTGATAATATGTCTGCAAGGTAAGACACAGTTAGCATCCAAGTATTATCAGGAAACAAATAAGCCAGAGCGGAGACTTCCTCGATGAGGAAAGTGTGGTTTTCGTACCTCAGTTCCTAAACTCTGAGTAGCTTCCCTGTTGACTGATCATTATGGTAACTCTTCCAGCGGATGAAATCTAACGTAATAGCGTTTGACTGGTCACTGCTGCGATTCAATGCTTTAATGTAGTCTAAAAGGTCAGACAAAACGTATGTCCGCCCTTCAGTACACGAGGCCGATGATGTAATGATTTTCCATGGCTTTCATTATGTCCTTTGGCAAAAGTTAAGTTCTGTGCGTGGTGAAACCAAGAAGAATATGAACTTTCTCCAGATCATTTGAGTAATGTTCAGGGATGCAAAACAGGTCGCGGTCAGAGCCCTGTTCATCATCGCTGACCACCACGCAGTCTGCCGCCAAAATGCGCCAATCGCACTTTGACCCCAGGTTCAGGTCCGAACTCTCCCGGACCGCAAGCGCACGGATGAAGCGGGCACGCATGCGCAGTGCGCCCGCATTTATTCAGCTGGTCGCGGCCGTCATTTTTAATGTCGCTCGCAATCGGCATTGTTAAAAGCCGGCTGCTGTGGCTTTTGCGCCTGAATTTACGCGATAGGGAACGGCATGATGGACGGCTCCATGACTCTCCCGACACCCGCTCACGACCAACCTGCGGATCGCGACACGGACTTTGAAAATGCCTGCCCTAAGTAGGCTCAGACCTGTATAACGTTTACTGACACTTACAGGTGAAGATTCAATCCCCGAAGAATAGGTTTGGGGTACACGATCCATACTTTACTTTATAGCTTTTCCCTCCTCATTGGAACCTTCACAATCACAACCCTAATCTCAGTTTAGCCATATGGATGAAGATATTTGTGCTTTCCTAATTTCAGCTGTTCTGATTTACTTTCACAATAGCGAATACCATAGTATTGCCTCCAGAAACTTTCTGGTATTTACAAATAAATGCAGCAATGCATAAAGGGATGGTTTAGCACACTGGGCTAAATCGCTGGCTTTTAAAACTGACCATGCCAGGCCAGCAGCACGGTTCGATTCCCGTACCAGTTTCCCCGAACAGGCGCCGGAAAGTGGCGACTAACGGCTTTTCACAGTAACTTCATTTGAAGCCTACTTGTGACAATAAGCGATTTTCATTTCATTTCATTTCATTGGAACCGTCGTAATCACAACCCTAATCTCAGTTTAGTCATATGGATGAAGCAATTTGTGCTTCCCTAATTTCAGCTGTTCTGATTTACTTTCACAATTGCGAATAACATAGTATTGCCTCCAGAAACGTTATGGTATTTACAAATAAATGCAGAATCACTATAATGTTTCCGCATACATATTTTTCTCAATGATTAAACACAAAATAGAACAGATTATTGCATCTCCTTTACTAGTTGTTTCCGGTGCCGTTAAGAGGCACTGTGGACCTTGAAAATGACCTGGGTGGACCTGCGATTTACTTGTTGTCACTTCACAGTTTTTAATGTCCTTGTCCGGACTAACTGATGCTGACGAATGTGATATAAAATAGTTAGTTTAAATATATTAGTTACAGTAATGTAGATGTAGGCCAGTCTAATTCTAGTGAGTTCACAGACAAAGGATTTCAGAAAACATGGCAAGGAAGGGGGGGGTGTCTGGTGGAGGAGGGGGAAAGAATGCTGGGTAACAAGAGGCCCAGGGTTAAGGAATAAGAAGTGAGCCAATTAGGATGTATGGCCGGGTCAGGGGGGGGACGGGGGTGTATAGGATGACCTATGGGAATCTGTATGTAAAACGTGATGCCATTTGAATGTGTTTGCAGTGATCCCTTTGTCTCGGACCTCATTCGTTTCCAAGGGATCCAGGAGACTGGTTCTGTGTTCTGTGTCCGTGACAAGCGAGTCAGACTTACAAGTTGGTTAAACATAAATAATACTATGCCTACAAATCCATCTCGAGTTTTATTGAGGCCAGACCGACGGGTAAAGAATTCAACATTTGTCATTTGGTGCCGGAAAACCGGGATTTCTCCAGACGGTTACCGACCAACCGCAAAAGCAGAATTAGACTGATTTTGGACAATGAAAGTGGAAAAGGGACCACAATGTAATTCTGGAAGATGACCGCCCATTGGTTTTCCCCTTTTCTTATGGTCTGATTCGTCTGGTCACTCGCGGTTGGTCCGGAAAGATCGTCTCGACGAAATCAAAGGTCAGTCTGGGGATTAGAAAATTTAACTGAAAGGATATCATAATTGATAGTTGGGTTTTGGGTTAATTTTGGAATTGATGGGACATCGAAATTGATGGTTTAAATCCATGTGTGAGTGTTTTGATGAACTGACTGGACCTCAGCGAGGAGGGTTCAGTTCCATGTGTGTTTTTAAATCTATTGTTGATTAAAATAAAATTGTATCTTTGGACTGTAGTGGCAAGAAAAACAGTCCCGAGGTCTAGTTAGAGATTATGGGGAAATGTTTGGATACATTTCTAAACAAAAGAACATCCATAGAACTGGATGCTGCTTGTTAGTTAAAGCAGAAGTCTCTCAAAGGGTTAACAGCAACATCCAAAGTTAACGACTACAGTCAGTGCTTCTCACACGTGCCTTGAGATAACAGCAGCAGCCTGTGGTGGAATCGGATACCTTTCTTTCGAGTCAGTGAAACTCCAGCAAACGTACGTTTTGAATTAATTAAAGTAAACTAGTGGATTTCTCCACCTCTTTGATAAAAGTTAAGTATTTTAGCAAACAATTGATTGAAATTACCAGAATCTTAAGTTTGAATCACTTGAAATAATGTTTATTTCATTTTATTTATGAATACATAGAAACTTAAAGAAACTCACTGACACCATTTTAAAAAGTGTAAATCTGGAGATGACAGTTGGCTTTGCTCCGGTATAAATCACCGCAGCTAACTGCTCCATCAGTGATAGCAGACAACATTTTTGTGAATGTAAGAAAAACTTGCTAAAAGAAAAATTGTTAAGATAAAGAATTAATTAAGTTGTAATAGTTATACGAGTTTGTGTTAAGCAAATCGTAAATTCAGTTCTGAGTTGAGATCAGAGCTAAGCTTGCAGGTTGCAGTAATTCAATTAGTATTTTCAAACATTTTAAGTTTTAAAAGAACACTGGTAAAACCGTATAAATAAGTAGCAAAAATTGCCATTGGTTATAAATAGGCAAATAAAAAATAAAATAAAAAAAGTGTGCCAAAGTATGAAAGCTAAAGAGTTAATTAGATTCTGGATACAAGATTGAAAACATGAGAGTTGGCAAGAAAATGCCCTTAAAATGGGTTATCCAATCAGCGAAAGGGGGAACCAGAAAACTCTGGAGATCTTGAAAAAGGAGTGTGCATTCAAAAAACGCGCAAGTAAAGAGAGGGTGGACTCGAGTTAAAAAGAAATGAGCTACGAAGTTCAATGGCTGGCCTTGCATTGACAGAGGCAGATGAAGACCTAGAAAATTGGACCATGTCGGCTAGAGTCCCGACTGCACCAGTAGCATTGTCTGCACTAATTCCGGAACCACCAGTGTATTATAATTTATATCCAGACACTGCTCCCCAGATTCAAATCATGCTAGCCTCTCCAGCCCCTTCGGGTGATAGCTTGGGTCCTATTTCAGCATCTTCACTGTCTGTTAGAGACGGGAAGCTCTGTTCAACAAGCCCAGTTAGCTCTAAGAACCGATCTAGGACACTGAGAGAGGGCCCTGATCCTATCCAGAAACAATCCCGCATACCTCCTGGATCCCTTCAGACCGATATGGTAGGACAGAAAAGTTTGAGAACAAAGAAAGAGGATGGGAATGGTTCTGAGGAGTTGGAGCTCCCCCTAGTGGAAAGGAAGGACGTCGAAGTCCTTGAAGAGCCAGATGAATCCGCTATAGTGCCCCCTAGTGAGACTCTGAGACAGTTGCCGATTAGGAAAATACCAAAATCTGATGCTGTAACATCAGTTTGTGGTGACTAATGGATTGGACTGTAACTTTTTGGCCCGAGATTTACTGTGTATCTTCTAGCTACAGCTAGAGTGTGGAGAGGAAGGGGTAACGGTTCAATCATGGAGGATGAGCCAACAGTGCTATATTTCTATCACTCCCCAGTTGTGGACGTTAGACATTGAACATTCACTGCATCACGTTACCCTGGCCTATGACAGAACCGGAGAAAACAGGGAGTTGGGGACAAATACCGGCCGCTAATTGGGACCGAATGGTCAGTCAAGGTTACAGCCACAGTCACAGGAAAAGAAGGTACAATACCAGCACATTTATAGCCACAGTCAGCTCATATTACACGTCAGGTCCACGACCTGTACCATGCCAGGGAACTGGGGCCTATGGCAAGGAGAGCAGTGGATCATTCAGATGCAACAGAGTACGCAGTTCAAGTCACGCCAGACGGCACTTCTATAAAATATGTTGACGTCCCTGAAACGATTAACACTCGACTTCATCATCACCGGGGACGTGACGTTTTGGAATATGTGAATCCACAGGTCTGGGCGGAATACCTATCAGAAGTGAGAAAGACAAATGTTACACCCATTAAGGTAACGATTAAGGACGATGTAAAGCCGCCTTCCATTCGGCAATAGCCCCTGAATCCCCAAGCTGCCCCGTCTATAGATAAATTAATCCGAGAGCTGTTGCAACAGGGTATTTTGGTCCCTTTCCAATCAGAATGTAACACCCCCATACTAGCTGCGCCTAAACCAGCCAAACCAGACCAGGACCGATTAGTACAGGATTTACGTTCAATCAATGCCATCGCACAGTCGTTACATACTCTCGTCCCTAATCCTGCCCACATATTGGCTCAAATTCCAGCTCGAGCCCGGGTCTTCGCCATAATTGACCTTCAGCACGCTTTCTTTGCCCTTCCACTCGCATCTAGAAGCCAATATTTGTTTGCCTTCACATACAATGGACAGCAGTATACCTGTACCCGATTGCCACAGGGGCTCGACAACTCACATGCGCTCTTCTCCAGATGTCTGTAGACCCAACTCCAGGCCTTTACATTGGAGTATGGTTCCACTCTAGTGCAGTATGTAGACGACATATTGGTAGCGAGTCCTGACGAGCCCAGTGACAGGGATGATGTGATCCAGTGATTAAACCACCGATCCTCGTTAGGTTATGTTGTTTCACAATCAAAGGTCCTGGTGGCTCACATAAAGGTCACGTTCTTAGCAATTTTACTTACAGCCACAGAACGAAGTCTCGAACCCAGTAGGATTGAACCAATATGTCAATTCCCCGCCCCTACTACAGCCAACGAGGTCCGTCGTTGGCTGGGTGTGGTGAATTATTGTAGGCAGTGGATACCAAACATCTCTGACATTACAAGCTGCTGACGCCTTATGCTGGGAAGGGGGGAATTTTACTCTCTTCACCGAGGCACTCGAAGCCTTCCGTTGCCTGCAGCGGGCCTTGTTACAAGCACCGGCCCTCGGTAGGCCCCTGTACGACCGACCGTGCCAGGCATACTGTACTGTTCTGGAAGGATGTCCAACAGCGGTAATCATCCAGCAACATGGGGACAAGCACCGGCCCATAGCATATTACTCTTCCAAACTTGATCCAGTGGCGTTGGGCCACCCTGTTTGCACCAAGATCTTGGCAGAGATACACATTAGTTTGCAGGCTGCTGCCAATATAACTCTCCGACAGGATATTACGGTGTATAGGTCCCACTCGGTCATCGCACTACTGGGGCAGCTGCAGACTCAGCATCTTACCGCAGCTCATCAGAATAGGTATGAAAAAAACCTTTTGAACAATCCACGTGTGACATTTAAATACTGTACCACAGCCAATCCAGCCTGTTTTCTTAGCGGTCCCCCTGTCCATGAAGACGCACCTGGCCACGACTGTTTAGCCTTAATTCAGGAAACTACCACAATAAGGGACAATCTGAGTGATATTCCGTTTGAACAACCTGACATGATTATGTATGTTGATGGCAGTGCATTAATAAGCCCCACTGGCCGGAGACTGGCCGGTTACGCACTCGTAGATCCGCATGGTCTGATCCTAGAAGCGGCCACTTTTCAGACCCCTTATTCAACCGAACAAGCCGAACTTTTTGCCCTTACCCGTGCATCTATACTTGTGGTAGATCGTCGGGTAAATATTTGCACTGACTCCCGATACGCCTTCGGGGTAGTTCGTGACTTCGGACAGCTCTGCAAGAATAGGGGATTCCTTACCTCGGCCTGAACGGAAATATCCCACCGAGGTATCGTTAATGACTTACTGCAGGCCCTCCTCATGCCCGCGCAGATTTCCGACATTAAATGCGCTGCCCATACAAACGGTAAGACCCCAGTTGACGTTGGTAATGAACAAGCAGATAGTGCAGCGCGGACAGCCGCGCAAATTGAGCAAGTGATGGTGCCTAAAATGTTAGGTCAGACTAAACGATCTACTATGAATGTGTCTGCTTCTGACAAGCCAATGCCAACCATCCAAGACGTCATTAGGTTGCAGGAAGATGTTCCTGAGAGTGATAAACAAATGTGGAAACGGTTAGGTTGTACATATGATTCTGTTTCCTCTTTATGGACCACGACAGCACATCAGACTTGAATGTCTGATGTCCTGGCTTTATGGGTCATCGAATGTGTACACTTTGGAACTCATTGTGGTGCTCGGGGTCTAGTGATTTGTTGCTGGGCACTTGGTGGCATCCTAAAATGCAGGGGTTGGCCCAGAGTATCAGTAATCGGCGTTTGATTTGTCAGCAAAATAACCCTGGCCAAGGTATAAATTGTGGTATGAGGCAAACCCAGTTGTCCAGTGGTCCATTTGAGACGCTCCAAATGGATTACATTGAGTTTGAAAGATGTCAATGTTATCAATGTTATAAATATGTTTTGGTCACAGTGAATGTGTTCAGCAGATGGGTCGAGGCGTATCCATGGGTCGAGGCCTATCCGACTACCGATAATAAAGCTGCTACTGTGGTTAAGGTTCTGATGTGGGAAATCATTCCCCGGTACGGTATACCAGCTCAGTTAAGTTCTGCTTCCAGTTGGGCATACGCCAGCAGTTACAGACCGTAGGCGGCCGGGTTGATTGAGAGACACAATCAGACCCTCAAAACTAAGTTGTCTAAATTAAGAGCAGACACTGGACTGACATGGCTTAAGTTGCACTCCGTTGCTCTCTTCCAGCTGCGGGTTACACCTGCGGGACGGGCCCGGCTCTCTCCTGCCGAGATACTTTATGGCAGGCCCCTTAGAACTCCCTGGAACCTGCATGATCCCAGACTGTTTCAGTTTCACCATTTGAATGAAGAAATGACCACTTCCCGTACCTGCCTCCCCGAACAGTCGCCGGAATGTTGCGACTAGGGGCTTTTCCCAGTAACGTCATTTCAAGCCTACTTGTGACAATAAGCAATTTTCACTTTCACTATGTTCTAACCCTCACTAAGGTCCTCAAGGAGATGCATGGCAAGGTCCGCGTGGCTCACCCGCTTCGCCCCCATTACTTAGCTCACTTTCAGTGCAGCCCGGTAGTTCTGTCATGGTCAAAAATTGGACTCGGAAAGGGTCGGGGCCACGATGGGAGGTGCCCTTCCAAGTTCTCCTTACCATGCCCACTGCAGTTAAAGTGGAGGGGCCGAGTGCTTGGGTCCACCTCCGCCACTGTAAATTGGGTCCACCTCTACCACTGTAAAAAGGTCGGTTACTATCCTGCCTCCCTTCCCCTGTTTTACAGGTGTGAAACATGATGGGGTAGCTGCGCACCGCCTGTGTAATCTTCGGCCTAGCTTTGCTTGGAGTGTCATCGGCGTCGGACATGGAGACGGGAAATATCATCTACATCTGTAACAAGGACATTTCGTTTATGCAGAGGTGATGTTCTTCGCTGCCCCCATATCCGAGGACATGGTATCGACTCATGGAAGGTCATCAGATTAATGGTCAATGCAGAACACATGAAGCAATTGCACCGGTCCCGGCGATGGGAAGGGATCATTACGTGGACATTGTCTTGTTTTTGGAGTGCATGTAAATTTGATTTTGGACGTGTTACGATTGGTGCCATGAAGGTAAAATCAGACCGACAGCAGAGGGTAGGAAGAGGTTGTGAGGGAGAGAGGGGGACTAGAGAGAGGACGGGGTGTGTAAGGAGGGGAGTACAACTAGAACGTAGGTTATCAGGAGATACGCTGAATTGAATTAGGGCCCAGACAGAGGAAAACCCGGGTCGTATGATTCTCTTCTACCAGATGTACCACCGCTTGTATGGCCAGGGACGGGTTGTCTGCTACCCCAACCCTGCATCGGTGTCTAGGTTATTTTCTGTTTCACCGCTTTGGGGCACTCCCCAAACAGTGGTTCATTGTCAGCGTCCCGAGCCAACGTCCGAGCAAGTCACTGTTCCTTACGATCCGGGTTGAGCAACACCGGCTATTTGCCTTCCCCTTCCTCGGGATAATTTCCACTCACAGTATGATAGGCTGCCACGGTGGAGGGCGTACATACCTAGCCACTTCACTCCCAATAGGGATTCCCGGTCATACGAGAATTGCTTCAGCAGTGACGGGTATGGCTGTTTGCTGGTAGAGGTGGAAACGAATATAACATGTCTGTTCACCACATGTATGGACAGGAGGTGTCATATCACTCAGGCGTCTGGCCAATGCGTTTGTTACAACACCACCTGCGTTCCATTGAACGCCGGCCTCCAGCTCCTTTGTGGCTGGGCGAATGTCTCTCATATCACTGTTGGGACTACGGCTTTCCGCATTGTTGGGAGGCCCGAATGGGCGTTCCACATCTGGGTAAACTGGGCTACTGGGGATCTCTACGCAACCGATATGCTGATTGTGATGCTAGCCTGTACACGGAGCAAGGATCCGATTTTTTTTTAATGGCACAGCGACCAATGTTTTGTCACCCCCATGTCCCCGCCAAATTGCTATCGGGACTCTATCCCTACCACAGTCCCCTGCCCCTTGGCGTGGATGTTGCATAATCAGTTAGCACGCCGGAGAGTCTCAGCTGAATTCTGCGAGAACTGGAAAAACCTCAGGTCCTCGCACCCAACCGGGGCCACTCAGCCGGGTGGGGAATGCTGAGCGTCTTGACACTGGGAGGTGGGGAGTGGGTTACTTGGCGGTTAGCGATAGGAATTATTTAATTTGTGTCCTTACCATCCTGGGAAACGAAACCTTGGGAGCCCTCGGGGCAATAACCAGGGAATTGTCTCAGCTGCGGCTGTTTGCAATGCAGAACCGGTATGCTCTTGACTATCTTCTGGTCCGTGAGGATGGGGTATGCGCCATAGTGCAGGACAAGTGTATCATGGGAGTTCAAGTCCTAAGGGCTAACATCACTAAATTTATGGATCGCATACGGTATCACCTGGACGGAATGCAGGACCCTGGCTCTTGGGGTAACTGGGGATTTGCAGGTTGGAAGGACTGGTTGATAAATATGGCCATGTATTTAGCAGTGGCACTCGGCTGCATCTTTGTGGGCCTGGCCATCCTTAAATGCGTGATGGGTAGAATGCGGGAGCACTGGAACAGATAGACGGCCCTTGAATCTTGGCTGTTAGGATCCACGACGGTGCAGCGGATGAAGGGGGGCTACAACAGGAATTGGAAATGCAGCGACGAATCTTTTTAGATGAGGGGCCGTCGCTACGGATTGAATAGATAGGTTATCATGAAATGATAAAAGTAGGGAAAGATGAATGTGATATAAAATAGTTAGTTTAAATATATTAGTTACAGTAATGTAGATGTAGGCCAGTCTAATTCCAGTGAGTTCACAGACAAAGGATTTCAGAAAGCATGGCAAGGAAGGGGGGAGGGATGTCTGGTGGAGGAGGGGAATAGGATGCTGGGTAACAAGAGGTCCAGGGTTAAGGAATGGGAAGTGAGCCAATTAGGATGTATGGCCAGGTCAGGAGGGGTATAGGATGACCTATGGGAATCTGTATGTGAAACTTGATGCCATTTGAATGTATTTGCAGATATCCCTTTGTCTCGGACCTCATTCCTTTCCAAGGGATCGAGGAGACTGGTTCTGTCTTCTGTGTCCCTGAGAAGCGAGTCAGACATGCACGTTGGTTAAAAATAAATAATACTATGCCTACAAATCCATATCGAGTTTTTTTGAGGCCAGACTGACGGGTGAAGAATTCAACATTTGTCAGTACCATGCTATTATGCACAGTTCACTCAAGTACAGACATGCTCAGTCAAACTTTTGAAACTGAATAGAATAACAATGAGTAGGTTGGAAGAGGCTGCATGAAATTACCTTCATAAAAGTCCAATGCAAGGTCTTCTTCCGATTATCAGTCTGTTTTCACAGCTGCAATAATTACTTGCCATGTGTTAAAGATAAGGAAAAGTTAGTGAAAGGTTCAGTCAGTAACAACCGTCTGTCATTACTTCATAATCAGAACCAAAATCGGATTTCGGACGCTAGTCTGAATTTTCATCACTGCTACTGTTATTACATTCGGACTCATCTTTCTTATGGTCACCTTCGGCCTTTGAGGTTTTAGATTCAGATTTTCTGTTAGGTTTTATTATTTTGGCAAATGTCTGTGAGGAATCATCCACGATGAGGTAATTTCTCCAGTATTAGTTTAAACACATTCTCTCATTTGTCATTCGATATGCGATCAATAGCTTCAGTATTGTATTCTCTGAGACTTTGATGCAACATTAGAACATAGAACACAGAAAAATACAGCACCAAACAGGCCCTTCGGCCCACGATGTTGTGCCGACCCTTTGTCCCAGAGTAATCATAGATTATCATTGCATTTGCAGTGCAGAAGGAGGCCATTCGGCCCATTGAGTCTGCACCGGCTCTTGGAAAGAGCACCCTCCCCAAAGTCAACACCTCCACCCAACACTAAGGGCAATTTTGGACACGAAGGGCAATTTATCATGGCCAATCCACCTAAACTGCACATCTTTGGACTGTGGAATGAAACGGGAGCACCCGGAGGAAACCTACGCAGACACAGGGAGGATGTGCAGACTCCGCACAGACAGTGACCCAAGCCGGTAAATCGCCTTTGCACCTTTTCCAAAGCGTCCATATCCTTCCTAAAATGCGGCGACCCGAAAATGTACACAGTACTCCAAATATGGCCTTACCAAAGTTTTGTACAGCTGCATCATCACCTCACGGCTCTTAAATTCAATCCCTCTGTTGATGAACGCTAGCACACCATAGGCCTTCATCACAGCTATATTCACTTGAGTGACAACTTTCAAAGATGTACGAACATAGACCCCAAGATCTCTCTGCTCCTCCACATTGCCAAGATCTCTACCGTTAACCCTGTATTCCGCATTCATATTTGTCCTTCCAAAATGGACAACCTCATACTTTTCAGGGTTAAACTCCATCTGCCACTTCTCAGCCCAGCTCTGCATCCTATCTATGTCTCTTTGCAGCAGACAACAGCCCTCCTCACTGTCCGCAACTCCACCAATCTTCGTATCGTCTGCAAATTTGCTGACCCACCCTTCAACTCCCTCATCCAAGTCATTAATGAAAATCACAAACAGCAGAGGACCCAGAACTGATCCCTGCGGTACGCCACTGGTAACTGGGATCCAGGCTGAATATTTGCCATCCACCACCACTCTCTGACTTCTATCGGTTGGCCATTCATTATCCAACTGACCAAATGTCCCACTATCCCATGCCTCCTTACTTTCTGCAGAAGCCGACCATGGGGAACCTTATCAAATGCCTTACTAAAATCCATGTACACTACATCCACTGCTTTACCTGCATCCGCATGCTTGGTCACCTCTTCAAAGTATTCAATAAGACTTGTAAGGCAAGACCTACCCCTCACAAATCCGTGCTGACTATCCCTAATCAAGCAGTGTCTTTCCAGATGCTCAGGAATCCTATCCTTCAGTACCCTTTCCATGACATTGCCTACCACCGAAGTAAGACTACCTGGCCTGTAATTCCCAGGGTTATCCCTATTCCCTTTTTTGAACAGGGGCACGACATTCGCCACTCTCCAATCCCCTGGTACCACACCTGTTGACAGTGAGGACGAAAAGATCATTGCCAACGGCTCTGCAATTTCATCTCTTGCTTCCCATAGAATCCTTGGATATATCCCATCAGTCCCAGGGGACTTGTCTATCCTCAAGTTTTTCAAAACGCCCAACACATCTTCCTTCCTAACAAGTATTTCCTCGAGCTTACCAGTCTGTTTCACACTGTCCTCTCCAACAATATAGCCCCTCACATTTGTAAATACAGAAGAAACGTACTTGTTCAAGACCTCTCCTATCTCTTCAGACTCAATACACAGTCTCCCGCTACTGTCCTTGATCGGACCTACCCTCGCTCTAGTCATTCTCATATTTCTCACATGTAGGTTTTGCTCAATCCAAGATGCTCTCCTGTTTGCAGCATGATAAACCATCAATTAAGTCGGAGGACGCAGAGTGAATTAACTATGGTTTTAATTGACTTCCAACAGAGCTGGCGGCATGCCCCAGAATGAGGCAGAGTGAGAGGTTGCAGCTTATATACACAGGCCCTAGAGCGAAGAGCCATGGGCAGTGCCAAAACCGTACAACATGTAATATAGTGGAATACTGTGCAACACGTAATACTGTGGCAGCACAATACAACACAGTGGTTTCACCACATTTACCACCTGTTCAAAAAAATGTGCGGCGGGGGTGAAATGAACAAGTTGCGTCTGAGATTGAGTCTGACGGGGGCTTTGATTGTCCGCTGTGACCGCCTCAGTTCTAGCTGTGATATGGGTATCGAAGTCGGATGAAGAGTTGAGCCCTGCGTGTCCGGGAGCAAGACAGCTTCTGTGTTCTCAGGCGGATGGGCAGCAACGAGGGAAGGGGGTACAGGGTCGGGTCGAGTAGTAGTGGAGCGGGGAGGTATGGAGTCGGGAGCGCCAGTGACAGACACTGGGGATCCTGGGGGTGCCAAATCCCGAAGGGAGATTGTACTCCCGCCCGTAATGGCGAGCCACTCAGGCGTACTTGGAATTCGAATGGAGGAAAGGACCCTCTCTACCAGCGGATCCGACTTATGAGTCCTTACATGTCGTCGGAGGAGGACGGGCCCTGGAACCATCAGCCAGGTCGGGAGCGAGACCCCTGAGGTGGACCTTCTGTGGAAATCAAACATTCTCTCATGAGGGGGGGGTCACATTAGTAGCGGTGCAGAGAAGGGACCGGATGGATTGGAGCGCATTGGGAAGGATCTCCTGCCAGCGGGGGACTGGGAGACCTCTAGACCATAGGGCAAGAAGGACGGCCTTCCAGACCATTGCATCCTCCCTCGCCACATGTTCGTACCCCCGGGGATTGTAGCTGGTAGTCCTGCTTGACGCGATGTCCTTGCTAAGCAGGAACTGACGCACCTCATCGCTCATGAAGGGGGAACCTCGATCACTATGGATGTAAGTGGGAAAACCGAACAAGGTGAAGACCATGCTCAGGGCCTTGATGTATGTGGCAGAGGTCATGTGTCGGCATGGAAAGGCGAAAGGGAAACGTGAGTACACGTCAAGGTTGTTGAGGAAGTACACGTTATGCTCAGCGGAGGGGAGGGGCCCTTTGAAATCAATGATGTGGCGTTCAAAGGGGCGTTTGTCCTTTACCAGTCGTGCTCTGTCTGGCCGATAGAAGTGTGGTTTGCACTCCGCACAGACTTGGCAGTCCCTGGTCATGGTCCTGACCTCCTCGATGGAGTAAGGCAGGTTGCATGCCTTGATATAATGGAAAATCTGAGTGACTCCTGGGTGACAGAGGTCATTGTGGAAGGCCCGCAGTCGGTCTACTTGTGCGCTGGCACAAGTACTGCGGGAAAGGGAATCTGGGGGCTGATTAAGCTTCCCAGGACGATACTGGATATCATAGTTGTAGGTGGAGAGTTCGATCCTCCACCTCAATATCTTATCGTTCTTGATCTTGACCCGCTGTGTGTCACTGAACATGAAGGCAACCGACCGTTGGTCAGCGAGGAGAGTGAATCACCTGCCGGCCAGGTAATGCCTCCAATATCACACCTCTTCCACAATGGCTTGGGCTTCCTTTTCAACTGAGGAGTGTCGAATTTCGGAAGCATGGAGGGTACGGCAGAAGAGAGCCAGGGGCCTTCCTGCCTGGTTGTGGGTAGCGGCCGGGGCAAAGACAAACGCATCGCGCTCTACCTGGAACGGGATGGATTCGTCCACAGCATGCATTGTGGCCTGAGCACTACCCACCTTGATGCGGTCGTAGGACAGGCGAGCCTCAGCCATCAGGGGGAAAATGGTGGATTTGATGAGAGGACGGGCCTTGTCTGCATAATTGGGGACCAACTGGGCATAGTATGAATAGAACCCCAGGCATCTCTTCAGGGCCTTGCGACAGCGTGTGTGTGTGTGTGGGGGGGGGGGTTGCAGCAGGGGGCGCATGCGGTCGGGGGTCAGGCCCTAGGACACTGTTTTCCACTACGTAACCAAGGATGGCAGTGGAATTGTGCGGAAAAAGCATTTCTCCTTATCATATGTCAGATTAAGTAACTGGGCAGCGTGGAGGAATTTCGTGAGGTTAGCGTCGTGGTCCTGCCGATCATGGCCGCAGATGGTCACATTATCTAGATAGGGGAATGTGGCCCGCAGCCTGTACTGGTCAACCTTTCGGTCCGTCGCTCGTTGGAAGACCGAGACCCCATTGGCGACGCCGAATGGAACACAGAGAAAGTGGTAGAGGCGGCCAGTTGCCTCGAATGCAGTGTACTGGTGGTCCTCCGGGCAGATAGGGAGCTGGTGGTACGCCGACTTCAGGTCCACGGTGGAGGAGACCAGCTACTGCACAATCTAGTATGCGTGGGAGGGGGTACGCATCGGGCTGCATGTATCGGTTGATGGTCTGACTGTAGTCGATGACCATCTGATGCTTCTCCCCAGTCTTGACGAGCACCACTTGACCTTTCCAGGGGCTGTTACTGGCCTCTATGATCCCTTGCCGCAGGAAACGCTGAATCTCCGACCTGATGAAGGTCATGTCCCGAGCACTGTATCGTCTGCTCTTAGTGGCGATGGGCTTACAGTCTGGGGTGAGGTTGGCGAAGAGCGAGCGTCTTAAGTGTTGAAAGGCGTCAGACGGTGATTGGGGGCAGGGGTCCATCGAACTTCAGGGTGATACTCTGGAGGTTGCACTGGAACTCGAGACCCAGACGAACTTCCGCGCAGAGGTGCGGGAGGACCTAGAGCCTAAAGTTTTTGAAAATCTACGCCCCATACCATGAGAGTCACGACACAGTGCCCACGGATTTGCATGGTATGCGACCCAGGGGCCTGGCAGATTCTCTGGGCTGTGGGTAAAACGGGAAGAGAATAGCGCCATACCGTGTCTGGGTGTATGAAGCTGTCTGTGCTCCCGGAGTCAAAAAGGCAGGCCGTCTTGTGGCAGTTGATCCGGAACGCCATCATAGATTTTGCGAGGTGATGGGACCGAGACTGGTCTAAGGTGATGGAGGCGCTACGGGCCGGCGGGCTGGCTTCGGACGGCGGGCGGGCTCCGGACAGTACCAGAGTAGCAGAGGCCAGCTGACGGACGGGCGATCCGGGGTTCCGGGAGGTGGCCGCAGACTTCAAAAATGGCGTCGGAGATGCGGCGGTGGACTTCAAAAATGGCGTCGGGGATGCGGCGGTGGACTTCAAAAATGGCGCCGCAGCTGCGCGGTGGACTTCAAAGATGGAGGAGTCGGAGATGTGGCGATAGACTTCAAAAATGGTGTCCGAGATGACGTCCACGAATGTACCGCATGGTCGGAGGCAGAGGCACCCATGTTAGGGAAGGCCACCTTCAGCGATTCAGCAAGCTGCACCGTTTCCCGGAGGTCGAGTGCGTCCCTCTCTAGCAGGTGCTGGCGAACGCAGTGTGAGGATATGCCGGCAACAGAGGCGTCCTGGATCAGAGGTTCGGTGTGCTTAGCAGCCGACATCGCCTCGCAGTTGCAGGCCCCGCGGAGCACACGGAAATCGCGCAGAGATTCTGCCAGCGACTCTCCAGGGCGCTGGCGCCGCGTGGCAAGGAGGTGACTGGGGAACACTCCGTTAACCCGCCTCGCATACCGTCCTTTCAAGAGAGTAATGACTTCATCAAACGAGGCCGCGTCCCGGAAGATGAGAAAAATTCTCGGGCTCACGCGGGAGATGAGAACCCGCAGCTTGTGTTCCTCTGAGACGGCGACGGTAGCAGAATTGATGAAGGATTCTAGATAACGAAGCCAGTGTCCGAAGAAGACATCGGCATCGGCTGATTCGGGGTCGATCTGCATGAGGTCCGGTTTGAGACCCGGATCCATGTTAAACAACTCTTTGAATTTAATGTAAATCAATTAAATTGATATGCCATCAATTAAGACGGAGGACGCAGAGTGAATAAACTATGGTTTTAACTGACTTACAGAGCTGGCGTCGTGCCCCAGAATGAGGCAGTGTGAGATGTCGCAGCTTATATACCCAGGCACTAGGAGGAGGAGCCACGGGCAGAGCCAAAACCGTACAACATGTAATATAGTGGCAATATTGTACAACACGTAATACTGTGGCAGCACAAGACAACACAGTGGTTTCACCACACAGCACATCTGCAATCTGAAATACATCCATTTATCTCCCGAATCATGGGCAATGCTGCCACCTTCATTCCCGCCAACTGATTTCCTGATAGTATGTCCACTGGGAAATTAAACTATTCCGATGAAGACTGGGCCTGGAAGTAAGTCATACTCCAATTGTACTTTATACAATGGACAGGGGTATATATCCGCACCTCTTCCATTTAGTCATACCCTATATTTCACTGAGCTGTCAGGAGGGAAACCCAAGAGAGTCTGAGTCGCCCCTGTTTCCCTGAAGAGAGTTATTGCTCCAGCTATATCCTTTGATAAAACTGGTGGCCCTTTCCCAAAGACATAATGCCGGCATATCGCTTACTAACTAACTTCGCAAACCTTCTCCCACAGTAATGTTACCAGGGGTCTCCGATGATCTGGAGAGTATACCCTGTAGTGTTGTCAACATTTGTTCCCTTTGGGAGTAGAAAGTAGGGAATTATTAAAGGCATCTCAGAGAAGGACCTATATCAGAGGCCAACATATAACTGGCACGTTATGCCCCATGTGTTTAAAATACTTGGCTGCGTGATATGAGATGTCAAAATATTACGTTAAAATGTGACAATTCTTATTTATGTGTTGAATTTGCATTTGAAAGTCGATTTGCCAGCAATCATGGAGTTGTTTTACTTTTACGGACAGAAAATCAGAAGCACCTTGACGGTAAGGAGACCGATATGATGAGTTGCATTCATTGTGAGCGAGGAGCATATTGGAAGGCAAAGGAATAAAATAAAAAAACTACAATCAGGAATCTATTGTTTGGAAGCTGGACGTTATCTTTTGATGTCACAAAAAAATGTGAAATTGATCATTCCAAATCTCCTGTAATTTTCAACTGGTATTGCAACATTCAATATGGAGACATACATCATCTTCAGATGTTTCACTGACCACAAGTAACAGTATAACGTGCACAGACGTAGATCAGGAAAGAGGGGGCAGAAAATTAGCTAGTGATGTCATCTGCAATTTAGAAAGAGAAAAGGAAACAATGGTTAAAAGCGTCCATCAAATGAAATTGTGTCGTTGAGCTGGTTTTCTTTCAATACAGGGAGTGTTACAAAATGTTCTCGTCTCGGAAAGTCCATGCATTTTCATGAAATGTTTTCAACGTATGTTTTTTTACGAAATCTTCATTTTGCACAAAACGTGTTTATTCTCAACATATTTCTGAGACATTTCTTCAAAGAGCTTCAGCAAAATATTGCCAACTTGTTTTCCCGAAATGGTTTACCAATTCAATGCGTGTTTATGAAATCAACTTCGAACACTGCAGATATTCTGGATGAAGAGAGCACATTGAGGAATCAAATTAAAATATGTAGTAACAATATCAAAGAGAGGGCATGAACAAAGTATCAGCAAACAAGAGTAAGGAAAACTGAAAAACGTTTGCCAGTACATAAAGAGAAAATGGATTTCTTAAGAACAATCGGAACCTCGCAGAGATGAAGTAAGGAATATGTGGAAAGACGCAGATGATATGCAAGTGTCTTAAACTACTTTTTGTCGGCGTATTCACAAAGGACAGGGACTATGCGGATTTACTGGGTCTAGATAAAGTGTATGAAACATTTGGTAATCAAAATATAACACGGGGCGGGAATAGTTCGACGTGTTCGAATCCTTGAAAGTCGATCAGACGCCAGGGCCAGCTGGATTGTCCATTTGAATGTTCAAGGAGGAGAGGGAGACAATTGCTCATGCCCTGGGAATTATTTCACAATCGCCGACAGGCATATAGTAGGTTTCAAGGAACTGAAGGAATGAAAATGTGGTTCCGCTGTACAATACTTTTAAAATATAAATTTAGTGTACCCAATTATTTTTTTTCCAATTAAGGAGAAATTTAGCATGGTCAATCCACCTACTGAGCACATCATTGGGTTGTGGGGGCGAAACCCACGAGGAGAATGTGCAAACTCCACACTTACAGTGACCCAGACCCGGCATCCAACCTGGGACCTCGGCGCCGTGAGGCAGCAATGCTGCGCGCGGTCCACTATTTAAAAAGGGTATGGAAATAATGCAATACAATTAGATCTGATGAATTTCCCTTTTGGTGGCACGTTGTTAGAATCAATTCTGAGAATTCGGATAAATTGTCGCTTATAAACGCATGGACGAGGGCGTCCGGTGGTGGGAATGGAGCGAGTGGTCGCACTTGTGGTATCTCCCGCTCGTGCTGGACCTTTGGGACCTTTACGGTAGATTTGATTGACAAAACAGGATATTGGTGAAGTAGCGGAGAGTGATTCCCGACCAGTGTATTGAATCGTGGACCAGAAGTGTTCTGAAAAGGAGAGATCGTTCGTTGGTCGAAGAAGGGTGTGGAATCTGCAGCACAGGAGAATAAAGCGGATGGTCAGGAACCTAAACTGCCGACCCAGTGCTCAACGGAGCAGATGATGGTCCTTCTCCAGGTGAGCTTTGCTCAGCAAAGAAAGGAATACCTCGGTCAGAATAACAACAAACAAAGAACAAAGAAATGTACAGCACAGGAACAGGCCCTTCGGCCCTCCAAGCCAGTGCCGACCATGCTGCCCGACTATGCTGATGGGGTTTCATCGTGTGGAGCAGAGTTTGGAAGCCCAGGGCTAGGTGATGCAGAAGGGGCAACTGGTGGTGGCTGAGAATGACGATCAGCTAGCCGCGATGACAGTGGAAATGGGGCTGATGAACCATAACCAGAAGAGGCTGCAAGAAAAAGTGGAGGAGTTGGAGAAAAGGTCGGGCAGGCAGAAACTGAGGATTGTTGGCCTTCCAGAGGCAGGACCATAGGCGGCGCCTATGTTCGTGAAGGTACGTTTTCTCGGCGACTGGAGGTGGACAGGTGCAAAGAGCGCTGATGAGGAAGCTGCTGAAGAATTAACCGCCAAAGGCGGTTGTGGTACGAATGCATCGGTTCCTAGACAAGGAACAGGTGTTGATGTGAGTTAGGCAGACGAGGGGCTGCATGTGGGAAGGCAACAAGCTGCGTTTTTACCAGGACTTGGGTGCAGGACTGTCCAAAAGAAGGGCGAGATTTAATAAGATCAAATCGGCCCCCGTTAAGAAGGGGGTGAATTTCAGCATGCTGTTGGTCACTTATGCGGGCCAGGAACATAATTGCGGATCGCCAGATGAGGCGCTGAAATGTGTTTAGGGAAGGAGACTGGAAGGAGACTGGCAGGGGATGTAGTACATTGAGCTAGGGATCAAGTAGTTGCGTCCTCGATATGCTGCTAAATTTCGAATCGCTTTGGGTTTTGTATATATTGCTTCCATTGAATTTGGGGCCATTGCTCTGTTTTTTTGTGGGTTAACTTTGTTCTTAATGGAGGATGGTGGGTGGAAAAGATTATTTTCCTTTAGTTTTCAGGGAATTGTGATATTTTGCATATGTATGTCCAAACGGGGATGGGGGGTATATCAGTGGGCGATCGGATGCTTGGCGCCATTGGCAGAGGCTACCAGGCTAGCTGTGCGGGCACGCTCACGGAAGCGCAGTGGGGTGCGATCAATTAATCAGTTTGTTGAGGGGGGGTTGAGATTATTATTTTGTTATTGGGTGGGGGAGGTAGGGGAGTGTATTGATCTGCTCGTAGGCGAGGGGCTGGGTCCTGGAGACAAATTGGAGGTCGATGGCAGTTGGAGCCCAATGGCGGGCCTGAGGAGGCGCGGGACCCTGGCTGGATTTTGGTCCAAGACGGGTTATGGTTGGTCGACAGGGAGGCGGTGCCCCCCGACCAGGCTGATCACTTGGAATGTGAGAGGTCTGAATGGTTCGGTCAAGAGGGCTCGCGTGTTCGTGCATTTAAAAAGGTTGAAGAAGACAGGATGTTGGGGAGTTGTTTCCATTAGCAGGGGAGACTAGGACCCGGGGGCACAGCCTTAGAATAAAAGGGAGTCACTTTAGAACAGATATGAGGAGACATTTCTTCAGCCAGAGAGTGGTGGGTCTGTGGAATTCATTGCCACAGAGGGCGGTGGAGGCCGGGACGTTGAGTGTCTTTAAGACAGAAGTTGATAAATTATTGATTTCTCGAGGAATTAAGGGCTATGGAGAGAGAGCGGGTAAATGGAGTTGAAATCAGCCATGATTGAATGGCGGAGTGGACTCGATGGGCCGAATGGCCTTACTTCCGCTCCTATGTCTTATGGTCTTATGGTCTAAGACGTGGCTATGCTCCAGGAGACACACCTGTGGGTAGGTTATCAGACAAGGCTGAGGAAGGAGTGGGTTGGCCAGTTATTCCATTAAGGATTGGATACTAAAACTAGTGGGTACCGACCTTGATCAGGAATGGGGCATCATTTGAGTTAGGGAGGATAGTGGCAGACCCGGGGGTTAGGTACGATATCGTAAGTGGGAAACTGGAGGGGATGGCGGTGGTTTTGGGGGATATATATGCACCAAAGTGGAACGATGTGGCATTCGTGAAGCAAGTGTTGGGGAAGATCCAGGACTTGGACACACATAGGCTGATCATTGGTGGTGGGGGGGGGGGGGGGGGGGTACGAGTTTCAGATGGTTATGGATCCGAGTTTGGATTCGTCGAGTTCAACGACAGGGAGGGTGCCAGCTGTTGCGAAGGAACTAAAACGGTTTTTCGAATAGATGGGAGGGGTACATCCGTGGAGGTTCGGATCGGAATCCCAAGTCCGAAGGAGTTTTCATTTTTCCCCCATGTACATAAAGTGTACTCCCGGTTTCTTTGTTTTTTCGTTTTGGGCAGGGCTTTGCTGGCGCGGATGGTGGATGCCGAGTATTCAGCAACTGTTGTGACGGACAATGCCCCCCTCCCCACTGGGTGGATTTACGGAGGTTTAATGCAGGACTGTTGGCGGATGTGGAGGTGAGTGTGCGGGTGAGGGAGGCCATACAGAATTATGTGGACACAGTTGACACAGGGGAAGTTTCGGCAACAACGGTATGCGAGTCACTGAAGGCGGAGGTGGGGCGGAGCGGATTTCGGTCTGGGCTCATAGGGGTAAGGTGGAGCGTGTATAGTTCGATAGGCTGGTTCAGGTGATCCTCCAGGTGGTTTGAGGTTACTCGAAAGCCTCATATGCGGGGTTATTGAAGAAGCGGCCGAAGCTGCAGATGGAGTTTGGTCTGATATCCACAGCGAAGGTCGTGGGGCAATTGAGGAAGGCGAGAGGGGCGGCATATGAGTATGGGGGAGACGGCCAGAAGGATGCTAGCACAACAGCTCCGGAAAAGGGAGGCGGCCAGAGAAATAGGTCGAGGGAAGAATAGAGAGGGAAACACGAATTTGGACCATGTCATGGTGAACGGGGTGTTTAAGGAATTTCTCAGTCGGCTGTATGTGTCGGAGGCCCAGTTGGTGTGGAGGGGATCAGGCAATTCTTGGAGGGTTTGGATTTTCCAACGGTGGAGGAAGGGTTGGTGGAGAGGCTGGGAGCCCCGATCGGGATTGTGGAAGTAGTAGACGGATTGGAGGACATGCAGTTGGGCAAGGCACCGAGACTGGACGGATACCCAGTGGAATTTAATAAGAATTTTTCTGGGGTGCTTGGTCCGCTGCTGGTGAGGGAATTTAATGAGGCTACGGAGTTGGCCTATCACCAACAATGTCACAGTCTTCGATCTCATTGATCTCTGAAGCGGGAGAAGGACCCAGAACAATGCGGGTCATCTCGACGAATTTCCCTGCTATATGTTGACGCCAATTGTTGGAAAAGATTTTCCACTCGAGAAAAGAGGATTCTGTTCGGGACTGAGAGGGGAGGACCAGACGGGATTTGTTAAAGGTTGGCAGTTAACGGCCAACTTTAGAATATTCTTGAATCTAATCATGGTGCCCTCCGAGGGAAGGGAGCTGGAGGTAATGGTCGCTATGGACGCGGTGAAGAGCTTCCACCGTGTGGAGTGGAAGTATGGGGCAGTTTGGGCTTGGACAGGCATTTCTAGACTGGTTCCAGTTTCTGTAACAGGCTACCGTGGCGAGTGGGCGGACGAACCGGGCGACGTCGGAATATTCCAGACTGAGCCGGGGACGAGGCAGGTTTGTCCACTGTCGTTTGCCTTGGTTTTAGAGCAATTGGCGATGGCGCGGAGCGCGTCAAAGGACTGGAAGGGGCTAGTTCTGGTTGGGGGTGGGGAGAGGGGGGGAATGCGGAATCGTGGAGCTCTTTATATGCGGACCACCATCTCCAGTAAATTTCAGACCCGTTAGACGGTTGGGGTAGATGATGCGGATCTTTGGGGAATTTGGCTGGTAGTCGGGGTATAAATGGAACATGTGATCCAGGCCGGCGCGCAGGAGAGGAGGCTGGCGGAGTTGCCGTTTAAAGTGGTGGGAGGGAGCTTCCGATACCTGGGAATTCAGATGGCAAGGGGATGGGCGTAGATGCATAAATTAAATCTGCCCCGGTTAGATGTGCAGATGAAGGCGAATTTTCGTAGGTGGAATATGTTCTTGTTGTCACTGGCGGGGAGGGTATTAACCGTAAATATGATGGTCCTCCCGAGATTTATGTTTGTTTTCCAGTCTTTCCCTATTTTTATACCAAAGGCCTTTTTTAAGCGGGTTAATATGGTCATCTATGGGGTTGTGTGGGCGGGTAACACACCGCGAGTAAGAAAAGTGCTGGTGGAGCGGAGCCGGGGGTGGGGGGTGGGGTGGTGCAGGGGCTGCCGCACTTTAGTAATTACTACTGGGCAGCAAATATCGCCTTGCTCAGGAATGAATAGAGGGGGAGTGGTCGACAACGGAACAGGTAGAGGCGGCATCACGGCACCGCGGTCGTTCTCGCCTGCTCGGTACTTTACAAGCCTGGTGGTGGTGGTAGTGGCGGCTCTGAGAATTTGTGGACAGTGGCGAAAGCATATGGGAGTGGAGGGAGCGCCGGTGGGCTCCAATTTGTGGCACACACCGGTTTGTCTCGAAGAGGTTGGATGGAGGGTTTCGGAGGTGGCAGATGGCACGCATTGAGAGGCAGGAGAATCTGTTTGTCGATCGGAGTTTTTCTTGTTTGAATGAGTTGGAGGAGGAGTTCGCATTACCTGGTGGGAATGGATTTTGATATCTGCAAAGGAGAGTCTTTGTGAAAAGACAATTTTCGACCTTTCCGCTTTTACTGCAACAGTGGATACAGGATAATGTAGTTTCTGAAACGGGGGTGGTGGAGGGGTATATCTCGGACATTTATAACTTATGGAGTGGGAAAGAACCCAGATAGTGGGAGGTGAAGCGCAAGTGGGAAGATGAGCTGAGTAAGGAGCGAGAGGCAGGTCTGTGGGAGGATTCTCTGAGCTGAGTCTACACGTCCTCATCATGTGCCAGGCTCAGCCTGATTCAATTAAAGGTGGTTCAGCGGGCACACAAGACAGTGGCTCGGATGTGTAGTTTATTGGGGGTAGAGGACAGATGTGTGAGGTGTGCAGGACCGCCCGCAAATCATGTCCACATGTTTTGGACAGGTCCAATGCAGAGGGGATTCAGGCAGGGATTTGCTTATGTCCCAACCACGGTGCTAAAAACGAGAGTTGCCACGAGTCCAGAAATGACGATCTTTGGAGTGTCGGAAGACCTGTGAGTCCAGGTGACTCCAGGAGAGAGGTTGACATTTTAGCTTTTGCCTTCTTGGGGGCCCGGAGACGGATCATGTTAGCGTGAAGTGAGTCGGAGCCGCCGAAATCAGTGGTAAGCGTTAGCGATATGGCCAGGGCTCTGAGGCTCGAGAAAATAAAGTGCGCCCTGAGACGATCAATGTTACGGTTCGTCCTGAGGTGACAACTTTGGGGAAAACTAAACGACTAGCAGATACAACGAGGGTAGTTAGGGGATGAGGTTGTAGGAGGAGTTAGTTTTGTGCAGTTTCGGACGGATACGCGAGAGGAGATGGAGGGACGTGGGAATTGTGCGTATAATCTATGTTGGCGAGGTATGGTTGTTAGTTGGGGGCGGGGGGGAGTTGGTACGTACAGAAGTATGTTTACGTTTTTATTTGTAGCTTTCATTGTTATAAAACCATGAGTGCCTTAAGACAACGTGTGTGTAAAGAAAGAAACGTATGGGAATTGTCAGGGGCAATCAGTTAATCTTTGTTAAGAAAAAAACATGCGTTACAAATAAGCTTAATTATTTGTCAAAAAGAATGATCGATAATGATAGTGCAGTGGATGTTGTGTGCATGCATTTTAGCAAGCTATTTGACAAGTTTCCATTTGAAGACTGGTCAAAAAGGTGGAATCCCATTGGACATCGGCTAAAGTGGCGAGTAGGATCCAAAATCGGATTAGTAATCGGCTTCGTAATGGGAAACAAAAGGAAATGACTTATGTCTCCGCTTACAAATGATACGCTGTTTCAAGTGGTGTTTCTAAGGGCTCAGTGTTGGTACGTATGCTGCTTGTTTTACATATGAGCAATGTTCATAGATTATCATATAATTCATAGAATTTACAGTGCAGAAGGACGCCATTCGGACCACCGAGTCTGCACCGGCTCTTGAGAAGAGCACCCTACCCAAGGGCAACACCTCCCCCCTATCCCCATAACCCAGTAACCCCACCCTACACTAAGGGCAATTTTGGACACTAAGGCCAATTTATCATGGCCAATCCACCTAACCTGCACATCTTTGGACGGTGGGAGGAAACCGCAGCACCCGGTGGAAACCCACGCACACACGGGGAGAATGTGCAGACTCTGCACATACAGTGACCCAAGCCGGAATCGAACCTGAGACCCTGGAGCTGTGAATAAATTGTGCTATCCACAATGGTACCGTGCTGCCCTTGCCACATGTTGGCAAGAATGTGTGGGGCACGATTGGTAAACGTCAAAATGGAACAAAAAATGTTTGTGTGCTGGTACAAGAATGGTGTAAGCTGGTTGGTGAAGTGGGCAGGCAAATGGCAGATGGGGTTCGACTCTAATAAGCGTCATTTAGGAGGACAACATTAACAGGCTATATACAATAATTGCAAATATACTAAAACTGGTAGATGCAGCACGGTGACACAATGGATTGCACTGTGGACCGTCAGGATCCAAGGTTTGATTCCCTGCCTGGTCACTGTCTGTGCAGAGTCTGCATGTTTTCCCCGACCTGTGTGGGTTTCCTCCGGGTGCTCAGGTTTCCTCCCACAGTCCAAACACATGCAGGTTAGGTGCATTGGCATGCTGAATTGCCCTTAGTGTCCAAAAAAGGTTAGGAGGGGTTTTGGGGTTACGGGGATAGGGTGGAACAGAGGCTTTAGTGGGTCGGTGCAGGCTCCGTGCGCCGCATGGCTTCCTTTTGCATTGTATGCTCTATGTGCTAAAAAAAAAGTGAGCTTTAGGCATACAAATGTACAGGTCGCTATTGGTAGCAGCACAGACATGCAATGTTATAATAAGGCATATGCAGCGCTCCCCTGCATAAAGAGAGGCGTAGAATGGAAAAGTAAGGATATAATGATGCAATTTTCAGATTGGTGAGGCCAAATGTGGAGATTTTTGTGCAGCTGTGTTCACTAAATTAGAGGAAGGATTCAATTGCTTGTGACAGAGTGCAGGGAAGGTCAATAGAACGTTGTCTGGGCTGGAGAAGTGTAGCTACAAAGCGATTTTGGGGTGGTTACGGTTGTTTTCCTTGGAACAGAGAAAGCTGAGGGATGAAATGATCGTGGAAACCAACAGTTTGGCCGGCAGAGATATAGTAGACAGGAGGTGTCAGTCTTCCTTGGCAGTGTTCAAAATCATCGATTGAAGCAAAGCGTCTTAATAATAATAATATTTGTAAGTGTCAAAAGGGGGTTTAAATTAATACTGCAACGACGCTTCTGTGAAATTCCCCTAGTTGTCATACTCTGCTGCCTGTTTATGTACACTGCAGAATAATTGAGAATCTCCAATTTACCTCACAAGCAGGTCTTTCGGGATTTGCTGGCTGAAACCGGAGCACCCGGTTGAAACCCACGCACACATTGAGAGTGAACAAAGCCGTGAATCTAACCCGGCTCGCTGGCGCTGTGAACAACACTGCTGTGCACGATGCGACCACGCAGGATTAGAGACTGCACGGAGGAAACATTTTTTTTCACGCAGGGCGTGCTGTGCGACTGCAAATCGCTGCCTGAGTTGGTGCAGGGATCACAACCCACGAACAGTTTGCACCTGCACCTGAAGTGCTCGAAGCTGTAGGGCTGCGTGTTTTCTGAAGAAATTTGCGAAAAGAAAGGGCAGCTGTGGGCCGAATGGCTCCATTCTCTTCTGTAACATATCTGTGGTAATATGGTTCCATTATCTTCTGTGAATCGTTGTCTCCAAAGGACACGGCAGAGGAGTCCTTTTGAATGTGTACCTCTAAGAGTTTCAGGGCAATTGCTCGGTCAAGTCAAGCTTCTGATGGGCAATTATCCTGCGTGGAAACCACCCAAAGCCCAACATAAATCATAAGAACGGAATCTATAAATTGATTTACAATAATATATATCGAGATGTCTTCGTAGGAATTGAAACACTTTCAGATTACAGACTATAGGCCTGACCCACTATAACGTTTAATGGACTCATTCCGACACTTGATACCACAAGAACACTACTTTTAACCACATTATCGCCTGATTAACTCATCCCGTCAACTATTTAGCCTGATCAGATATCTGTATGTACCTACCTTTCAGCTGAAACAAATAGATGCTGTATTTTTTAATAGTGTATTCTATTGCGAGGGGCATCCTAAAGAAACACATGAGTGAGGTAGATGTTCGGAGATCTTGTATAATCTGTCTTTGAGAACAATACGGACATTTCTGTACAAAACAGGCAACAGAAATTCAGAAGGCAGGTCCAGCTATGGCAATAAAAAAGTAATGCATGGTGATGAACATGTAAAATTCGAAGAACAACACGTGTACATTAAGTAAACATCGGAAGAGGATGTAAACTACGGCTTGGTATGTACAGAGAAGAATGAAGTTGACAGCAATAATTCAGGAAATACTCTTTGCCTGTAATTCAATTTGTTAATCTGTACACCAAATAATTTATTTGACCCTATTCTGTACGAATATTTATCAAGATTTTGGATCATTATTGTCCTCACCACCCATTCCAGATTCTAGAAAATGAATCAAAATGAGAAGTAATTTATGTTCTCTGAAGGCCCTACGGTTCTTTTTTTTTTTACAGATTTAAACGCTTAAATGCTTAACTAATGGTGCCAGGGTCTAATACATCGGACGTCCTTAGTTGGAAAATGTTCTATAAAGTGGTATTTACGGTATCATTAAGTTTGGATCTTAACTTGCCGGTGGTGTTTCGCTGTCAACCTGTTATTTCCCCAAATGTTCTCATCATCTGTGTAGCGTGTTTCACTAGCACGCAGTTGGGAGATGTAATTGTCCTGATTTTTTTTCTATTATTCTCTCAATCTCACCATTGTTCACACAGTTCTCACTCTGCTGTTTACTATCTGATTGTTCTGCTTTCAAATAATGAAATGTGGGTTACAAATGTTGAAGACAACTTGGAAGAAAAATATGACAGATCAGTGGGTGCAAACTATCTACGTGTTGTATATCATTCGCCTAAAATTAAATGTCACATCCACTTGCGAATGCAAAGTAATGTGTTCGTATTTGTTGTCTGTAATTTATTTTCATAAATGTGTTGAATTAATTATGTTTCATTACATTTCACCTGGCAGAAATCAAAAAGAGAAATGAAGGTAATATTCTTCAGAAAATAATTGTTTCTCGAGGTGCAACGTCCAATATGTGACATGGTTCCATGAGAAAAATTCATAAAGGCTTCATAAAATTGAGATCTGAATAAGAAACACTGTGCATGCGTTGCTGACTAGCAGAATGTCGGTGACAAAGGACTGCGATTTTGCTCTTCTAACCGAAGATAGGATTTGACAAAAGATTCCATAATGATGATGAGCATTGATCAGGAGAATATTTTTTGCCAGCAAACGTGTTGTTAAACATGCCTGAAGCCCCGAACTTAATTTCCAAACACATCGCAGTAAAGTTTTTCTTAAGAACAGAAAATGAGACTGTTACGTGATGCTTACGCTCTTCTTGCTATATTGCGCACCATTGAGCATAAAATAACCCATCACAAATTTGCACACGTATCTCCAAGTTCAACGATGGAGGAGGGCAGCGTCTTGCTGCAGAGTATTCTCATGAATGTTCAGCCGTATTTGCCAATTGGAAGAACTATTTCTGCCTCCTCAGGATATCTAGAGAATTGCAGCTTCGAATCTTCATTAAAATCCAATGATGCAACGTGACATCGCGAAACGGCAAACGTCTCTGGACGCTACAAAATCTTAAGGGCACAGATAATATTCAGAAATATATACAGTAAAGTTAAGCTCCAGAACGTGTCCTGTCAGTAGTTAAGCTATTCCAGTACAGGCACAACTCAAGCAATCGCCTCGCATTTTCGATGGATTTACAAACGGGCCTGCGCAGGAAACCAGGGGAAATCCACCCTTACAATTAAATGTATATTAGGTGATTGCCTTTCAGGATGTTGAGGGCGCTTTTAAATCACAAATAATTCTCGTAGGGCAATCTTAAATATAATTGACGTCTCTATTTGTATTGAGAAACAAGCAATATTCATCGTGCAAGTCAGGCAGAGCAGACAGAATTAGCTATTCAATTCCAGTTATGTATAACATTTTATCATTTGACCTCGGCTGTCTGCTACTTTTCTTTGGTCTGAAACGTTGTTTTCCATTAGCTCATGTGAGAGTTATAAATATTACATTAAAAAGAACTGTGCACTGAATGATTCACGTTCATTTATTTTTTAGTTGAAAAGATAATTATCAGCAACAATCGTTTTAAAAAAAAATTAAAACAACGCTGAGAAGATCGAATGCTTGTTCTCATGGAATCATAGTCTCTCGAATCTAAGGCACACAGACAGGTTATTCGGCCCAAAGTAGTCTCTCGCAACAAGAAAGCCCATCTGAGGTAAGCCTATTTGCCTACATGTGGCCCATATTCCTTCAAACATTTCGTAGACATGCATCTGTACAAATATCTATTAAATGGTGTCAATATGCCTGCATTAACGACTTCCTCCAATAGCTCATTCCACAAACCTACCACCCTTTGTGTAAAAACTTTGAGCCTCCGGTTCCAGTTAATTATTTTCCCTCCGAGCTTAAACCTCTGTCCTCTGGTTCTCTATTTCCTAACCTTGGAAAAAAGATTGTGTGAATTCACCCAATTCATGCCTCTCATGATCTTATACAACTTTGCAATATCACACCACACTCTCCAACGCTCCAAGGTAAACAAAACCTAGCATGGTCAAACTCTCCCTATATCTCAGTCACGTTAGTTCTGGCAGCACGCTTGTGAATCTCTTCTGCACTTGCTCCAATTTAAAACCACCTTTCCTAAAGCAAGACGACCAAAACAGTTGTCTCAACAACGTCCTGTGCAACTCCAATATAACTTCCCAATTACTATAATGAATGCCCTGACTGATGAAGATCAGCATGCCAAAAGCCTTCTTCACTGCTCTGTCTACCTGTAACTCCACCTTTAGAGAATCGAGCACATCAACTCAAAGGTCCCTCTGTTCCACGATACTCCTTAAGGTCCTCCCATTCAGGCCGAAAGTCCTCCCCTCATTTGGCTGTCGAAAATGCCACACCCCACACTTATCTATACTGAACGCCATTTGCCATTTTTCGGCCACTTCCTCAGCTGATCAATACCCTGCTGCATTTTTTGATAACGTTCCTCACTGTTACAATACCAACTATTTGAGCGACATCTGCAAACTGATTGACCCTGCCTTGTACATTATCTTCCAAACTCTTGGAATATAGATAACAAAATACAAACGGGTCCAGCACTAAACCCTATGGCACACCACTAGTCAGAGACCCCCAGGCAGACAAAAATCCTTCCAGAAGTATCCTCTGCTTCCTACCATAAAGGGATTCAATATGATCAAACGTTCCAGTGCAGCCTAACATGTGGAACATTACCAGAGGTCTTACTGATGTCCATATAGATTACGACTATCGCCCTGCCCTCATCAACCTTCCTGGTAACTTCACCAATGAACTCTAACAAATCTGAAAGGCATCATATCCGATGTATATAGCAGTTCTGACTATTCCGAATCAGAGGTTCTGCGTTCGCCGACGCATAAATCGCCTTCGCCGATCGGCCATGGAAACGACCAAGGACCCGACAATTCTCCGCCGTATTGGCAGCTGGAGCCGTGTGGTCGACGCTTCCTGCATGCTAGTCCCCAACCCAGCGGCAGGTCGGTGGCCGTTTTGCGCCTAATTTTCGGTCGTAAAAGGCGACCATTCCCACGCGTCAGGACATAGCCTGAGAATGAGAGAATCCAGCCCTTCTAAGTGCCTGTATATCTTATCCATTAGAATATTCTCTGGTAACTGACCCAATACAAGTATTAGGCCTGCCGGTCCATAATTCCAAGGGTTTTCTTTGCAGTCCTTCTTTAATTCTGGCTCAACATCTGCTCGCCAAGAGACTTCTGGTACTTCATCCATGGCTAATGATGAGGCAAACACATCAACTAGGACTGCAGCAAGGTCTCCAATAGGCTGAGGTAGTGCTGCTGGATATTCCTGGTCAGGGCCAGGAGATTTATCCAACATCCTACATGTCCATGCAATTTATTCCATTCATCACCTATTCTACTGTAATGCGAAATGTCCCCAATATGTCGCCAATAACCTTCCCAGGTACCCCAGTCGATATCTTTCTCCACGGTAAACAGAAAGGATATATATTAATTCAAAACCTCGCCCATCTCCTGCGGTTCCACAGCGCAGTGTCCACTTTGGTCCTTTTCTCTCTCCAGTTGTTATTTTTCCTTTAATGTACTTGAAGAATCCCTTTGGATTCACATTAATCCTCTCAGGCAAAATTACTTGATGCCCCCTATTGCCCTCCTAATTTCCTTCACAATTGGTCTTACTGTCCAAAGGTTAGGTGTTGTTATGGTAACAGGACAGGGGAGTGGGAAACGGCTAGGGTGCACTTTCGGAGGATCCGTGCACACACGAAGGGCTGAATGACCCGCTTCTGCACTGTAGGGGTTCCATATGTCATTCTATGTATCCAGACAGAACATCGCTAATCCCTTGACGCTGAGTACAGCGACACAATTAGTGTCATAATTGATTAGGAAAGGATATTTCAAAGGTGATGACCATGTACATGTTGCGTAGATTCGGAGTGCTATCTTTAGCCAAAGCAGAACGCGTGAATTATTTTATTTGCAACGTTCACCATAACTCCTAACTAGATTTGTATTTTGCAGTCTTCGAATTGCCACGAATAATAAATGGCAAGATCATATGAAAATATTGACATACCAATGTGGACCCTGACCTGTTGTAGGTACCGGAAGAAGATTTAAAACATGCAGTTACAATATTCATTTTAAAAAATTGATATAAATGATCAACTGTAATCTGACACGTCACATTATTAGACCTAACGGGCAGTTTCGAGTTGCATGAGTTGAAGGACATAACCGACTATATGTCTTGTGTTTTAGTTTAGTTTTCAGCTATGATAACTAAAGTTGATACCACTCATTACAGAATATATACATATTTATTCACGATATTAGTTAATGACTGAGGTGAACAACGCTCGGTTGAATTCAAATACAGCTTATATTGAGGTAATATTACATATTAATGAGAAAAGTAGTTGACCGTGTTTCATATTTGAGACAAAAAAATGTTGTGGAAGGGAAAGGAGGGACATATTTTTAAAATGTAACCTGCTTGCAGAGACGGCACTGGAGACTGATATTTTCTTTCCCTGGTAAAATCAGAAAGAATACATATTTCCGAAGGTTAAGCACTCCCACCTCATGATCAACCATCAAGTCTTCCATTCAAGCTGTACGGCGATATTTTTATAACCACTTGCGAAAGAATCTTGCTAATATTTTGAAATCAGAAACTGTGTTGGAAATCAAATATTTCGCCTCGATTCATCTGTAATTGTCATTTAGTCCACAAGAACCAGATTTTTCCCACACCTGCAACAAATAAGTAAGAAGTTAACATTCACCAATAATACATCGTAAGAAAGCATAAATTTCACCAACTACATGAGTAATAATAATTCATCTGCCATTGTGTATGGTTGAAACACTGGGAATTGAGCCATTGCTTTCCATTTGCTATATACGTTGTTCTTGAGCAATGCTTTGTTAGTTTGTTCCTGATCCGACCGGCGCACAATGCAATAATATTACGGCGGTCTAGGCCGTGAGTAAGTACTTAATTCCATTGGACTATGCTCGAAATGGTGCCAAGTAGTGTTTTGGTATGTGACACCTCATATCCCTGGCTCATAAGAACATAAGAACCAGGCGCAGGAGGAGGCCATCTGGGCCTTCGAAACTGCTCTGCCATTCAATGAGATCATGGCTGATATTTTGTGGATTCAGCTCCACTTATTTCTTTATTCTTCAAAAATCTCCCTATCGTTATCTTCATCTTGAAGCTCCAATGGGCTTCCCGTTAAAATCTCAGAAAACGTTAATAAACTATTAAATACTATATTGCTTTTCATTTCCCGTAAATTCATAACAAGGTTCTATCAGGTTAGGAGTTCACAAATACAACGTATTTGTTGAAAAATGAATTTGGGTGTGCCATGTATTTAGATTTCCGGTGGGAATTTGGTGAATTTCATATCAAAGATTGTTCCTTGAAACAAATGCTCACGGCATCGGAGGCTGGATAGACGAATGTTTGCCACGCGTACAACAAATAAAACAGACAGTTGGGATAAGTTGGTCTCATTTGCCCGTTAGCAGGATGCGACAAATCGTTTGCCACGGGGATTAGTGTTGTAGCCTCCAATCTATATCATTCATCGAAGGCCTTTTTATGTAGGAAACGAAGGATTGGATGGTTTGCCGAGGACATAATGATAGCAAGGAAAGTATACTGCAAAGAGGAGGCATTGGGTTGTGGAGTTATGCAGGTGACTGTTGCGGGGCGGGGGGAAGTTGGAAATAGAGTTAGATATGCTATTTTAGTTGGCAGAAATATGGCAAATGGACTTTGATGTGGGCAAAACTCAAGTATTCCATTTTTGCAGGAAGAATTTTTTATAAAGCTTATTAATTCGATGATGAAAAACTGCAACGCTCTGAGGTGTGGACTGTCCTATGGGTGAGTGACACATTGCGACTATACGGGTAAAGCAAAATAGACCGCAAATATCATGTTTTCTTTTCTCGTGAAGGGATAAACAGCTGATGCACGGAGGTTCGCTTCATTTCTACAGCTTCTTGCTGAGACCATAACTGGGGTACTGTGTACACGGTTGGTGTCTTTATTTCAGGAAATGTGTAAATGCGTTAGAAACAGTTGACAGATTCACTACATTATTTTAAGGAATACTCGGGTTGTTGCAGGAAGAAACTTTGGATAGGATGTGTTTGTATCCTCAGTAGTTTTGAAGGAAAGAGTTATCGTGATTGAAATTTGAAGATACGGGCTGTTACGACTGGATATTTCCTCTTGTCGCAGATTCTGGGGAGATTTGTGTAAACATCGGTGAGCAGCTGATTCAGCAGAGAGTTGAAAATGCGATCTGAGATGTTTATTATTCTCTTGAACTGACGTCCTCTAAATGCAGTGACAAATCAGTTTTGAAAACATTTTTAAGGATATATTGGATAGGTTTTTTACGAACAAAATGGTGTGACGGATTCTGTAGGCGGGATTGTGGGGTAGAGCTTTAAAGAGTATCGGACATTATTGCGGAGCGGGATGGATCGTCCGATGGCCTTCTCCTGCTCGTTTTGCGTACATTAAGGGGTATTCTTACCAGCCACCAGTGTATCTCAAAAATAAATAATAGCAACACAACGATGATTATCCAATGCTGGTCTCTTTATTAATTTCGGAGGTTATAATCACTTCGATACTTAATGAAGTTCCAACATGTGCTCAATAAATTGATTCGGACTTCCACTGAGACATCGCCTTTTCGCAACTTTACTCCTTTCTTTCAGCATATTTTCAGTCCCTTCAGGTTTTCCAGTCTTTATATGAATTGCGCAATTTTAATTGTAAGGATTTTTTACATTGTAAAGCAACTGTAAAAAAAAACATTGGCACAGCGTTTTTTTCTTAAGAATGTATCACAATTATAAATGAATTTCGGTGATGTTGTTGCGTCTATCCTTGCCTGTATTCTATGGCACTATATCGGAACATTTTCCTGAAATTCAAATGTAAAAACCGTTATTGTCAGGCACAGTATCTTGTTCCTGCAATCCCTCCGTCGATTCTCCGCACGGGCTGGGCCGAGTGGTCACCAAAAAAGCCTATATTCCGCCGGCGCTGTTCACACCTGGTCTTTACCGGCGGGACATAGGCATCTACCCTGTCGGGGGCGACCTGGTCGGGGGAGAATGCGTTGGGTCCGACACCGGGGGGGGGGGGGCGGGGGGGGGGATATCACTGTGGCTTGGCCCGCGGTCGGGGCCGACCTAATGGCGGGCCGGCCTCTCTTGGTGGGGGCTTCATTACTCCACGCCGGTCACTGTAGCCCTACCCCATGTTGCATCGAAGTCGGCGCGGAGAAGGAAGCATGCATTAGAGAATGCGCGTTGGCAGCTGGATCAGAATGGGTCGCTCCAGTGCTGTTTTGGCCTCCTATGGGGCAGAGAATCGCTAGAGTTAGCGGTCCAATGTAGTTAAACTCTCCAATTTTTACGACGGCATTTGCACTCTGTCCTCAGAACGGAGAATCCCGCCCATGGCATTTATCAATATTTGACACTAAAATGCATCATATATGTTAATTAGCGATCAACCAGCAGCAGAAATCAAATGGGTCAGTCTGGCGGCCTGTACTTTACTGAAGGAACAGGGAAGACTGCATGCTTTGATGCTCAAGATCAGGGTTGTTACTTCCATGGAAATGGTGCTGCTTCAATTACTTTGTTCAATGCGCGAACAGCGAATGGAGTATTTACCAAGGTACACCGGGCATCTGTGTGATGTTGTCGTCCGTGAATGAATGAGCAAAAACAGTTGTCGCAACGTTTCTTGCACCATGAGTATGGTTTCATTCACGGGATATGACAACGAGGATATTTCTGGACACTCGTTATTACAAAGCAGAATTCTTATGCAGCCAAACTGCTCATTTATCGGTAAATACGTACGTGCCGGGATAAAACAAGATACACGTGCATTTTTGTTTTGATTGATGGGCGATCGCAAATAAATAAACTGGCACAGTAGAAACAAGGGTAGAGGATCGATTTTTGATAATGGGAAAAACCCGGAAAGGTCTGCACAAACTTTCAATAGAAACTCAATTGGCTGTGTCAGGCTTTATCAAAAAAGGATAAATTGTGGAGAGAATTTCGAACTTAATAATGACATATTTTAAGGGTAGGTTATGTAAGAAAATGAAGAGGTGTAACAGAGGCTTAATGTTTGAGATCATTGTTTGGAAAGGCCGTTGAAGTGATGGGACGGTACAAATATGGCAGCATGTTTTGGTGCAAGATATTACTTCTGTCTTACGCACCAAAGTAGGTTTTATTCATTCGATTATTATGGACGCTGAAATGGAAATCAATCATGAATTTAAACATAAATATGAGAAACGCAACGGGAATAATAGGCTCAGCTAAGAATATTGCTTGCAGATCATGGCAAAGATAGAAGGAACTCGGTGACAGCAATACCACAGGTGGATACCTGAACTCCAAGTGCCAATATTTATCTGCAAAATGCTACTTGTTAAACGAGGAAGTAGTAATCGTCTTGTTTATCTCTCGAGCATTTCACTCATATGGCATAATGAAGATTTGATCTGTAGCTATTTATTGCAATGACCGCATAGGCCACCTCACGTCGGATGTTTACTGGCATTAATTCCAATAAAATCACAAAAGTTCCCGTAAAAATGCCCTTGGCTATCCAACAACTGCAGCCATCAGGTTGTAAATGTAAAAACAATTACGGTTTACTTGGACGAAGTATTCTGATGTCAATACGCACAATATACAGCTGACCAACGACAAGCCGAGTCCTCACTCTAAATTCCCCCTCCCTCGACACAAACACAAAAGATGGACAGAGGGTTGAAAAGAGGTAAAGATCACAAGTCAAAGTGAGGAGTGTTTTTTTCGGATGATTGTTTGAGAACACTTTTCTTGACAGCCAGCATGCGCGACTTAGTGTCTGGTCATCAGCGTTTAAAAGTATTTTCTTTGGATTCATGCAGTCAGCTCCCTGTAGATTAGAAATGTAATAATCCCGTTATTCTGGAGAGATATATGGAGCGAGCCAGCAGAGTTCTGTCTCCATGCCGCCTGAATCTAAACGGAAAACTTGGACTCCGAAAAATCTCGCAGAGCGATCGCATTCGTTCGCTACCTGTTAGCAGGCAGAGCAAGACATAAATAACAGGCACATATCCATCCAGTCTATCCTCATTGTACAATCCCCCTTCCCATTCTCTAAATTGGTAACATGTCAGCCTGTGAACGCGTGCCTTGGGGCAGCAAGGTTGCACAGTGTTCAGCACTGCTGCCTCACCGCGCCAAGGACTAGGGTTCGATCCCGGCTTCGTGTCATTGTCCTTGTGCAATTTTCACATTCTCAACGTGTCTGCGGTGATCTCACCGACAAATCCCGGGAAGGATGTGCACTGTAGCTAAATTGGCCATGGTAAATTGTCATTATTCGGGAAAAATAATTGGGTACTCTAATTTTATTTTATTTTTCAAAAAACGCGTGCCAAAACATCCACAATTGCAATATTATTTCCAGGAAAGTGTGCAATTGATCTGTTGTGACAATAAGCACCAACGGAATGATCTTGCGTTTCCGGAATTAAGCGTCTTTATTAATGCAAGTGGGTGATGGTATGGATAAACTAAGCTTTCCTGATATTAATATAGGACACATACTTTAAATTTCTGAAGGGATCACGGGACAGCTAAGGCTCTTTATTCAATCGTGCAATGCTTTCTTTTGCATGAACACAGTAATTGTTGGAAAATATATATTACTCGCCTCACAACTCCTGCCTCGTCGCCGCACGGTAGCACAGTGGTTCGCAACGTTGCTTCACAGCACCATGGTCCCGGGTTCGATTCTCGCTTCGGTCACTGTCTGTGCGGAGTCAGCACGTTCTCCCCGTGTCTGCGTGAGTTTCCTCCGGGGGCTCTGATTCCCTCCAACAAGTCTCAAAGATCTGTTAGTTAGATGAATTGGACATGCTGAATTATCCCTGTGTGTCCCAGAACAGGCGAGGGAGTGTGGCGGGGAATTTCCCAGCAACTTCATTGCAGTGTAAATGTAAGCCTACTTGGGACTATAATAACGATTATTATTATTGTAGTAGCACTGCCCGTCGTCCAGAATACTGACATTTGTGGCCGTTTTACATTGTCTGGAAACGTCCAGGGCAGACAGCACCGGTTGTCCCACTGACATGACCGCCAGTCTCTCAAACTATTCATGGCATTCTATGGACCATAATGATTTCTCCATTTCTTTCAGCAACATGTCCAACTTGCACTGTATTTCAGATTATAAATGGCCCAGTGGCCATCCTTCTAGTCCAGACAAACTTTTTTGGTTCAACGTTCCTGATATCTACATCATGATTATTTCACAGGGTGCTCCTCTTTACCCTGGAAATCTGTCTATACACTTTCGTTATCCCTTTTATATCTGTCCCTTACAGTCTCTCGAGCAATGGAGTCAGGATTTTAGATCTAATGCACTGCTGTCAATATTTTGTAAATTTTGAATCAATAAACACCCTTTAGCCGTTCGAGCTTTATATTATTTTTTGTCCTGCACAAGGTAACGTTCAGAAAAAGTAAAGCTGAGGCATCAATCCTCACAGAGTTGGTTGTCGGAACACGCACGATTCTTTACTTTATAATCTTACTCGTCGTCGGAACCTTCATTATCTCACCCCTTATTTCCATTTGCAAATATGGAGGAAACAATGAGCGCTTTCCATATTTTAGCTTTTCTGCTTTACTTTCAGGATAGGGAATAACACATGATTGACTCTATGAACTTTCCGGTGCTTGCTAAGAAATGTGGTTTCGATATGGATCTCCCTCCAACTTCCTCTTGATTATCACAAAGAATAGATTAACGGCTACTCTATCGTCTTTACTATTTGCTTTCTTTACCTTGAAGAGGCATTGTGGACCTTGAAATGCTCCTGGTTTAACCATTTGTTGGATTGCTGTAACTTCACAGCCCTTACAGTCCTCGTCCTCACTAACTGACGCCATGCTGTCATAAGCAGTTCACGCAAATGCGGACAGGTTGCGTGACATATTTGCAACAGAAGTGAATGACAATGGATTTAATTTAACATGCTGCAACAAGTTACTTTTAGAATAGTCTAAGCAATGATCTTCTTCCAATCTGCTCTCTTCTTTCCGGACATTATTCTCCTTCCTGGTCCAGTGGCTAAATTTAGGGCATTTATTGATACATAAACATATAGAAGATAGTAGCAGGAGGAGGTCTTTTGGGCCTTCGATCCAGCTCCAAATTTATCACGATCATGTCTGATCATCCAGCTCAATAGCCTAGTCATGCTTTCTCCCGGTATCCTCTGATCCCGTTCGCCCCAAGTACTACATCCCGCTGCCACTTGGATATCTTCAATGTTTTAGCATCAACTACTTCCTGTGGTAATGAATTCCACAGGCTTGCCGCTCTTTGGGAAGAGAAATGTCTTCTCATCTCTGTCGGAAATTATTTATCCCGAATCCTCAGACTGTGACCCCTGCTTCTGGACAAACCCACTATTGGGTACATCTTCCCTGCATCTACCCTGTCTAGCCCTGTTAGAATTTTAAAAGTCTCTGTGAGATCCCCCTCATTCTTCTGAACTCCATCATGTATCATGCCAGAAATACAACTGATCAACTACAAATCAATTTCTAATCCTCACTCTACCCTATTCCATCCGCTACACACGCACAGAAGATACATCATCACAGTGGTTTTGACGTGGAAAACCATAAGTCAAATGCATAAATATTTGTTTCAGGTGATTTTTTTTCTGCAGTCTACATCAAAGCAAGCTCCCAGGTTCAAGTCTCTGGGTTTCAGAGTTTAATCGTCTTATTTGTGGATGAATTATTTCAGGTACCTGTAGGTTAGAAGAACACTCTTGTCTTTTAGTCAGTAAGAGTTAGTCAGGTCAAATCAGTGTTTTCTGGAAAGAGTTAGCACAGTTCGAAGTCCAAGCTGCCGGTACAAAATGGAAATATGGGACACTGAAATGCACCCCAATAGAACAAGTTCCAACTCCACCTGTTACGATACAGAGCACAGTTTTTTGAGCCACTTAATGTGCCACCACCTAATCAATCACTCATAGTCCGAAGCAATCTCTTTCCCTAGTTCCGAAAAGTGTGCGCCGCCAGTTGAAACCCGCACCAAATAGAAGAATCATATGTTCAACAACTTCTGTTGTCCCCTTGTTCAATAAGGGGAGTAGAGACAACCCCGGTAACTCTTGACCAGTGAGTCTTCCGTCTGTTGTGGGCAAAGTCTTGGAAAGGATTACAAGAGATAGGATTTATAGTCATCTGGAAAGCAATAATTTGATTAGGGATAGTCAATACGGTTTTTTGAAGTGTAGGTCGAGCCTCACAAACCTCATTGAGTTCTGTGAGAAGGTGACCAATCAGGTGGACGAGGGTAAAGCCGGTGATGTGGCGTATATGGATTTCTTCAGTAAAGCGTTTGATAAGGTTCCCCACGGTAGCCTATTGCAGAAAATACGGAGGCATGGGATAGAGTGTGCTTTAGCGGTTTGGACCATTAATTGGCTAGCTGTAAGAAGACAGAGTGTGGTGGATGATCGGGAATGTTCAGCCGGAGTTCAGTTACTAGTGGTGTACCACAATGATCTGTTTCGGGGCCACTGATGTTTGTTATGTTTGTAAATGATCTGGAGGAGGGCGTAGAAGGATAGGTGAGTGAATTTGTGAATGACACTAAAGTCGGTGGAGTTGTGGACAGTGCGGAAAGTTGTTGCAGGTTACAGAGGAGATTTGGAGGGAAGATCTGATGAGGAAATGCTGAGGGACTGGAGGCTGTTTTCTTTAGAGAGAAGAAAGTTCATAGGTGACTTAATAGAGGCATACAAGGTTGATCAGAGGATTAGCTAGCACGAGGGGACATAGCGTTAAATTGATGGGAGATAGATATAGGACAGTTGTCAGAGTTACGTTCTTTACTGAGAGAGTAGTATGGGCGTGGAATGCCCTGCCTGCAACAGTAGTGGACTCGCCAACATTAAGAGCATTTTAATGGTTTTAGACAAACACATGGATGATAATGGAATAGTGTAGACGGTCTTTAGATTGGTTTCACAGGTCGGCGCAACATCGAGGGCCGAATGGCCTGTACTGCGCTGTGATGTTCTATTGATCTATTGTTTTGGCGTGCTCTGCTTGACTAAAGATTCACACTTGTTCCTGAAAGTGCAATGTCCTATAGTCATCCATGGGTCAATTTGAAACGACAAAATAAATTAAAAGAAAAATAAGGGAACAAACAGGATGGACATTTTTAGCTCCAAAGCTTACTGTTGGAAAAATATTTTCCATTCCTAACATCCAGTTGCTTCGTTAGGTTAGCATGGCTTTAAACTGGTCCACTGCATGAGAATGTGAAGTATTTTGTTTTGAACATCTAACGTTGAGTTCAACTTTTATTGTAGAGATGTATGTCCTCTTCCGAGTTTCCTCACTCACTCCAATTGGCAATAGAAAGTTCACATGTAAGCATTGACATTGACCATTTATTGAAAGTCCAGATAGAGGTTATAAATATATGGGCTCCACAGATTCAGCATGTTGTTGCTTATGACACATTCTGTTAAATTATGCAGCGACGTCGGCCGTTGACCTCAGATGTGAGCCTCGCCAGAACCATCGTCAGAAAGCATAGATGGACTCAAAAAACAGTTCCTTCAGAACTTCCGGAATGGCAACGAATAGGGTATGTTTAAAACTATTACTGGAGCCGAATGCGAACCCAATCATAGCTCAGATGGTTCTGATTTAGATCAGAAAACGTAGGTAGAACACTAGTCTGTTATGCAGACAGAAACATGGAAAGAGAAAAGGAACAATGGGTAACATTGTTCCACAAACAAAATTGAGAGAGATTGAATTGGTCACATGTACCTGCAAATGGAGTTACAAACAAGGCAGATGAACTCAGGGTACAGATAAACACGTTTATGTAGGATATGGTTGCTACAACCGAAACGCGGCTCAAATGTCAACTTCAACAGTTCAATATCACTGGAAATAGAGTCCTCAGGCAGTATAGAGTCTATGTCATAAATGAGGGTAGCATTATTGGTTACAAAATTGAACGACAATTGAAAAAATGTCATATTCTAAACGGTTTAACAAGAGGACTTTACAGGTTGAGCTTTGGGTGAGAAAAGGATGAGACACACTCTAGCAGTATACTACAGCCTGGCAAATGCTGAGCGGAAGATAGAAGGCCATAAGACATCGGATCGGAATAAGCCACTAGGCCCATGGAATCTGCTCGTCCATCAAATCATGACTGATTTTTTTCCTCACCCCCATTCTTATGCCTTCTCCACACAACCGCGCATCTCCTTGTCCATCAAGAACCTATGTGTCCCCATCTTAAAAAGGCTCAGTGATTTGGTCTTCAGAGCCACCTGCCGCGAAGAGTTTCACAGATTCACATCCCTTGGTATAAGAAATACCTACTCACTTATTTTTAAAAGAATCGACTATTCAGTCTGAGGGTCTTGTTCTCCTACCAGTGGAAACAGCCTCTCCTTGTCCAATAGACCAGGCCTCACAGTACCCTGTAATTTTCAATAAGATCCCCGTTCATCGTTCTAAACTCCAACGAATACAAGCCCAGAGTCCTCAACCGCTCCTCATATGACAAGATTTCCATTCCATGGAACAATCTAGTGAACGTCCTATCGACCCTTTCTAAGGCCAGCACTTCCTTCCTTAGATGTGGGGCAAAACACTGTTTACAATGCTCCAAATAGGGTATGACCAGAGTCTTATAGAACCTAAGAAGTACACCCCTGCTCTTGTAATCTCGACCTAGCGACGCAAAAGCTAACATTGCATTTGCCTTCTTAACTGTGGACTGAACCTGCACGTTAGCCTCAAGATATTCTTGAACAAGTACTCCTAAGTTCCTTTGTGCTTTTCATTTCCTAAGCAATTTCCCATTTCGAAAATAGCCTAAGCCGCCATTCCTCCTTCAAAAGTACATAACCTCACATATTTCCATATTGTCTTCCATCTGGCACTTCTTTGTCCACTTTCCTAGACTGTCTAAGTCCTTCTCCTGTCCCGTCTTCCCCAATACCACCCGTCCATCTGGATATAGTTGTGCCATTTACAAACTTACCAACCCTCTGCTTATGCTTCCAGATCGTGAACCAAAACTGTGAACAATTGTGGCACCAGCACCGACCTCTGAGGCACACCAGTCGGCACCGGCTGCCATCCTGAAAAATATCTCTTTATCCCGACTCTCTCTTCTGCGAGTCAGCCAACCCTCTATAACTGTTATTATCATACCCTTAACATCATGGATTCATAACTTGTTTAACAGCCTCATATGTGACACCGTGTCAAAGGCCTTCTGAAAATCTAAATACATCACGTGCACTGCTTCCCCGTTGCCTTACCTCATTGTTAGTTCCTCAAATAACTTTAGCACATTTAGCACAGGGCTAAATCACTGGCTTTGAAGTCAGAGCAAGGCAGGCCAGCAACACGGTTCAATTCCAGTCACAGCCTCCCCGAACAGGCGCCGGAATGTGGCGACGAGGGGCTTTTCACAGTAACTTCATTGAAGCCTACTTGTGACAATAAGCGATTTTCATTTCATTTCATAGAATCATAGACTTTACAGTGCAGAAGGAGGCCATTCGGCTCATGGAGTCCAGATCGGCCCCTGGAAGAGCACCCTACCTCAGCCCACATCTCGACCATATCCCCATAACCCACAACCCACCTGGCGTTTGGACACTACGGGGAAACTTAGCGTGACCAATACACGTAAACCCCACATGCTTGGACTGTGGGAGCAATCCTGACTACCTGGAGGAAGCCCATGCAGACATTGGGAGAATAAGCAAACTCTGCGCAGACAGTGCCCCAAGTAGGGAATCGAAGCCCGCTCCCTGTCGCTGTGAGGCAACCGTGCTCAGTACTATGCGGTACCATGTGAATTGTCAGACATCATGTCCCCTTTACAAAACCGTGCTGACTCAGTCCTATTTTATCGTGCACTTCAAAGCATTCCACAAACTCATCTTTAATAATGGACTCCAAAATCTTACCAATGTCCGAAGTCAGGCAAACCGGTCTATAATTTTCCTCTTCTGCCTCCTTCCCTTCTTACACAGGAGTGTTACATTAGGCATTTTTCAGTCGTCTCGGATGCTCCCTGTCTCCAATGATTCCTGAAAAAAGACCCTCCAATGCCTCCTCATTCTCCTCATGTATCCCCTTTAGAACCTGGGTGTGATCCAGCCGGTCCAGGTGATTTATCCACATTCAGACCATTCAGTTTCCACAGAGGCATCTCCATAATGATGGAAGCTACACTCAACTGTGTCCCCTGATTCTCATTGGGGTTTGGTAGCCCAGTGGTCTATTTCTCCGTTAAGTCTGACGCAATTGAACCATCCATTCCTCTGCCATTTCTTTTTCTCCCATTACTGCTTCTCCGGCCTCATTTTCCGGTGGCCCAATGTATGTTCTTGCCTCTCTCTTACCTTCTATATACTGCAAACAGTATCTGCCTCTCTGATTTTATAATACCATCAGCCACTATTATTATTTCATCTTCTTTTCTTTTGTTGCTTTTGTGTTGTCCTCTGCTCCATTTTAAAGGCTTGTCAATACTCCGGCTTCCCACTAATTCTCGCCACTTTCTTTGATTTCTAATTCACTTTTATGGGTGCTTGACTTCCCTCCTCAGCCATGGATGCCTCATCTTCCCCTGAGCATGTTTGCTCATCCTTGGAATGAATTTATGTTGTATCCCCCGAATAACCCACAACTCCGCCAATCGTTACTGTTCCACTGTTTTCCCAGCTAGCCTCTCCTTCCAGTCAACTCTGGTAAGCTCCTCCTTTATGAGGGCAGCACGGTAACATAGTGGTTAGCACAGTTGCTTCACTGCTCCAGGGTCCCACGTTCGATTCCCGGCTTGGGTCACTGTCTGTGTGGAATCTGCACGTTCACCCCGTGTGTGCGTCGTTTTCCTCCGGGTGCTCCGGTTTCCACCCAAAGTCCAAAGATGGGCAGGTTCGGTGGATTGACCATTGTAAATTGCCCTTATTGTCCAAAAAGCTGAGGTGGTGTTACTGGGTTACAGGGTTAAAAGGTGGAGCGTGTGCCTTAAGTAGGGTGTTCTTTCCAAGGTCCGGTGCGGACTCGATTGGTCTAATGACCTCCTTCTGCACTGTAAATTCTAAGTCCTTGTCGTTAACTTTATTAAACTGTAATACCATTCCATCTGACTTCAGCTTCTACTTGTCAAACTTGAGGGGAAATGTAGTCGTCGTGTGGTCACTGCCTCCTCAGGGTTCCTTCACCTTAATTTCCCTCATCAAGTCTGCCTCACGAAATTCCTCAAAAACAGAATTCCCTGTTCTCAAGAAGGTTCTGTCACAAGCTGCACCAAAAAGTAAATGTTTTAGATAATCTACAAATTCATTTTCTTGGGAACCATTATCAACCTGATTTTCCCAGTCCACGTGCACATTCACGTCACCCATAATTATTGTGATATTGCCTTTCTTATGTGCCTTTTCCGCCTTCTGATTTATTTTCTGGGCAACATCCCGACGACTGCCACGGGGCCATTACATAACTCCCATCAGGGTATTTTTTACCTTTGCGATCCTCAACTCTGCCCACACATACTTTATGCCTTCTGATCCCATGTCACATATTTCTGTTCATTTTAATTAATGTCTTACTAAGACTGCAACTCCGCCCCTTTTGCCCATTGCATTGCCTTCCGATGAGACATATACCTTGGATATTTACATCCAAGCAGAGATCCTCATGAAGGCACTTTCAATGTGCGCAACCACCTACCTTGCTCCGTCTCCTGCGTGCATTCAGTTACAACACCCCCAGTCCTACATTGATCACGTCGCTTCCCATATTTGCCTTCTGTCGTTTCTTTTCCTGAAGTTCGATCCCTGCCACCTTCGGTACTCTCTCTTCTATTACATGGTCTGCAAACTTTACAAACCGCTACTGAGACATCGGATTGTTTAACTAGTTTAAAGTCCTCTTCATTGACCTGCACCTCAACCTTCTTCTTTAACTAGCAATTTCCAATTCTCGAAAGAGCTGAACCGCCCCCCACCCCCCCATCCACTATTTATTGTAAAGCCCTAGCTGTAGTAATAGCTTTGTGGTGATTGTCAAATGAAGAGCGCCTCATTGGAACAGTGCCCATCTTGCCTCATACTGGTGCAAATTACCCATGAATTCAAACCCACTACTCCCACTCCAATCTTTGAGCCACATTATATGCAATTATATTTCTTCCTGTCGGGATAAGTGGGTAATAATACAAGGAAACATTAGTAATCTAAATATCAACTGGATTTCAAAGATCATGAGGCGCATTGAGTGTGAAATATCAATGTACTGTGCCAAGGATATTTTGATATATTATGTAAAATCACAACGAGGGGAGGTGCAATTCTCGATGTAGACTTGGAAATGAAGATGGGAAGTGAATGAATCGACAATGGACCGCCACATCGGGATGAGGACCAGAATTCAATTGGATTTAATATAATACTGGAAAAGAACAAAAGTAAATCGGAAACAAATATTTTGAACTGGGCAACAGTATTTGACAAAGCTGCGAAGGGATTTGGCATATTTTTAAAAGTGCGGGACCTGAGACTCCGGGCAGTGATATAAAAAGAGAGCTGCAAGGTCAAGTCACAAATTTAAAAGGTGCAGGAGGTGAGAGACAGAGTGAATATTTTAAAAGCGCAGCAGGGGGGATGTTTTAAAAGAGCGGGAGGTGAGAATCATAGAGGAGATTATAAAGAATAGCAGCTGCGAGTATGGGTGGATAATTAAAAAGAGTGGGAGCTGTGAGTCAGAGAGGAAATGTAAAGAGAGAGAGAGAAGATGAGGTGTGAAGTTTCAGTTGGGGCGATGGATAGTTACAAGGTAGCGAGGACGGATCTAAAGAGAGAGCTAACGACGAGCAAGGAGGGGACATGAGAAGTATTTGGCAGGTAGGATCAAGGAAAACCCAAAAGCTTTCTATAGGTATGTCCGGAATAAGCGAATGACTAGGGAAAGAGTAGGACAAGTCAAGGACAGGGATGGGAAGTTGTGTGTGGAGTCTGAAGAGATAGGCGAGATACTAAATGAATATTTTTCGTCAGTATTCACTCAGGAAAAAGAAAATGTTGTGGAGGAGAATGCTGAGACCCAGACTATTAGAATAGATGGCATTGGGGTACGTAGGGAAGAGGTGTTGGCAATTCTGGACAGGCTGAAAATAGATAAGTCACCGAGGCCTGATGGGATTTATCCTAGGATTCTCTGGGAGGCCAGGGAAGAGATTGATGGACCTTTGGCTTTGATTTTTATTTCATCATTGGCTACAGGAATAGTGCCAGAGGACTGGAGGATAGCAAATGTAGTCCCTTTGTTCAAAAAGGGGAGCAGAGACAACCCCGGCAACTATAGACCGGTGAGCCTCACTCTGTAGTGGGTAAAGTCTTGGAGGGGATTATAAGAGACAAGATTTATAATAATCTAGATAGGAATAATATGATCAGGGATAATCAGCATTGCTTTGTGAAGCGTAGGTCATGCCTCACAAACCTTATCGAGTTCTTTGAGAAGGTGACTGAACAGGTAGACGAGGGTAGAGCAGTTGATATGGTGTATATGGGTTTCAGTAAAGCGTTTGATAAGTTTCCCCACGGTAGGCTATTGCAGAAAATACGGAGGCTGGGGTTGAGGGTAATTTAGAGATGTGGATCAGGAATTGGCTAGCTGAAAGAAGACAGAGGGTGGTGGTTGATGGGAAATGTTCAGAATGGAGTTCAGTTACAAGTGGCGTACCACAAGGATCTGTTCTGGGGCCGATGTTGTTTGTCATTTTTATCAATGACCTAGAGGAAGGCGCAGAAGGGTGGGTGAGTAAATTTGTAGACGACACTAAAGTCGGTGGTGTTGTCGACAGTATGGAAGGATGTAGCAGGTTACAGAGGGATATAGATAAACTGCAGAGCTGGGCTGAGAGGTGGCAAATGGAGTTTAATGTAGAGAAGTGTGAGATGATTTACTTTGGAAGGAATAACAGGAATGCGGAATATTTGGCTAATGGTAAAGTTCTTGGAAGTGTGGATGAGCAGAGGGATCTAGGTGTCCACGTACATAGATCCCTGAAAGTTGCCACCCAGGTTGATAGGGTTGTGAAGAAGGCCTATGGAGTGTTGGCCTTTATTGGTCGAGGGATTGAGTTCCGGAATCGGGAGGTCATCTTGCAGCTGTACAAAACTCTGGTACGGTCGCATTTGGAGTATTGCGTACAGTTCTGATCACCGCATTATAGGAAGGACGTGGAGGCTTTGGAGCGGGTGCAGAGGAGATTTACCAGGATGTTGCCTGGTATGGAGGGAAAATCTTACGAGGAAAGGCTGATGGACTTGAGGTTGTTTTCGTTGGAGAGAAGAAGGTTAAGAGGAGACTTAGCAGAGGCATACAAAATGATCAGGGGGTTAGATAGGGTGGACAGTGAGAGCCTTCTCCCGCGGATGGAAATGGCTGGCACGAGGGGACATAGCTTTAAACTGAGGGGTAATAGCTTTAGGACAGAGGTCAGAGGTAGGTTCTTTATGCAAAGAGTAGTGAGGCCATGGAATGCCCTACCTGCAACAGTAGTGAACTCGCCAACATTGAGGGCACTTAAAAGATTATTGGATAAACATACGGATGATAATGGTATAGTGTAGGTTAGATGGCTTTTGTTTCGGTGCAACATCGTGGGCCGTAAGGCCTGTACTGCGCTGTATCGTTCTATGTTCTATGTAGAGAGTTTAGCATCAGAGGGCTGCTTTAAAAATAGTGCAAACTGAGAGTCAGAGCAGAGATTTAAAAAGAGCGCGAGCTGAGTCTTTGCGGTGATTGAAAATGAATGAAAGCTTTTTCACAGCAGAGATTTCAAAAGAGATTCAGAATGGAGATACAAAATCAGCAGCTGCACCTCAGAGGGGAATCTTTAAACGAGCGGGACCTGGCCGTCGGAACACAGGTTTATAAGAGCGTGAGTTGAGAATCCAAGCGGAGACAAAAAAGAGAAGGAACTGAGATTCAGAGTGGAGATTTAAAAACAGCCGGAGCTCCGCTTCAAAGACGAGAAATAAAAAGAGTGGCACCTGAGAGTGACATTATTTTCCTCCCGGGTGCAGTAACCTCCATGGGTCCGCGCCTCCATCTGCTCCGCAAATGCTCCCATTTCCTCCGCCATGCCTGTATTGTTCCCCGTTCTGGGGTTTGATCGGTTGGTCAATGACACATTTCAAGTCGCCCCCCATAATCAGTCGGTTCGTGCCAATGTCAGGGATTCCCGCCATGGCCCAGTTGGGAGCATACACATTTACCAGTTACACCGGTGCCCCTTCTAGGACACCACGGATCGTTACCCTGGGTCCGTGACATAGAACAGAGAACATGACAGCGCAGGACAGGCCCTTCGGCCCTCGATATTGCACCGAGCTGTGAAACCACTCTAAAGCCCACCTACACTATTCTCTTATCATCCATATGTCTATCCAATGATCATTTGAATGCGCTTCGTGTTGGCGAGTCCACTACTGTTGCAGGCAGGGCATTGCACGCCCTTACTACACTCTGAGTAAAGAACCTACCTCTGACATCTGTCTTATGTCTATCTCCCCTCAATTTAAAGCTATGTCCCCTCGTGCTAGACATCACCATCCGAGGAACGGGCTCTCGCTGCCCACCCAATACAATCCTCTGATCATGTTGTATGCCTCAATTAAGTCACCTCTTAACCTTCTTCTCTCGAACGAAAACAGCCTCAAGTCCCTCAGTCTGTCCTCATAAGGTCTTCCCTCCGTACCAGGCAACATTCTGGTAAATCTCCTCTGCGCCCTTTCCAATGCTTCCACATCCTTCCGATAATGCGGCTACCAGAATTGCACGCAATGCTCCAAATGCGGCCGCACCAGAGTTTTGTACAGCTGCAACATGACCTCATGGCTCCGAAACTCAATCCCTCTACCAATAAAAGCTAACACACTGTACGCCTTCTTAACAGCCCTCTCAACCTGGGTGGCAACTTTAAGGGATCTATGTACATGGACACCGAGATCTCTCTGCTCATCCACACGGCCAAGAATCTTACCATTGGCCCATTACTCTGTCTTCCTGTTATTCCTTCCAACATGTAGTAACCGTCCTCGTGTCAGTAAATCTTGTCCTCTTGCTGATCGGTTTGGCCACCCCCTAGCCCTCGCCCCGTAGTATAAATCGTACGTCTGACCCAGCCAGCCCTTCCTTCCCAGTAAGCTGTCCTTCTCCCTCAGCTGTGTCTGCTGCGGGTAGACTATATCCGCCTTCTGGCTTCTCAGGTGGGCGCAAACTGTGGATTTTCTCTCGTGGCCTTTAAGTCGCCTTACGTGCCAGGTGACTATGCTGGTGGGGACGGGGGCGGAGAACGGTACTGACCACCCGGTCCTGAGGGATCAACCATGCTTACCTGGTGGTCGCGCCCCTGATCGACGGGGATGTTTTTTTATAATGCCGTGCAAAATGGCCGCGTTCTCCGCTCCACAATGAGGTCGAACATCTGGGCTCCCGGAATTTCCTTTGTCCAGCTGTCGCTCAACATGGCTGCCAACTCTGCGTAGGTGCGCCCCTGCACTCCATTTGTCCCTTTGGTTAGGGGCACTCCAAAGTGGCTGCTTGCAGCGCCGTCTTGATTCCCCGGCCTGCTCCATGCCTGCTGCGCCCTGTGTCGTCTCGCTGCCAGCCCACTGCTATCGTTCTGCACTTTCTATGTTCTGTGAATCCACTCTCCGTTCCACAATCCCCTCCCTGCCCTCCCTCCAATTCAGTCACCCTATACCCCACCCCCCCCTTATTCCCTGTTCACCCCCCTTGGCCTGACGCTCCCGCTCCCCTCAGAGGTTTGTCGTGACCCCGTTTACTGCCTGTCTTCCCGTGCTAGCCCTCCCTGCTAGTCCCGGTGGCACACCTCCCTCGGCTTGACTCGCCCTGTCTCTGTTATGAGAGCCCGTCTCTGTCCCCTTCCTCGCCCCTCACCTTTCTGCCCTATTCTCGCTTCCCCTCTCTGTCCTCCTGCTTTGATCCGAGAATGAGGCAGCATAATTCAGCGCAAACACAGAGTCCATACAACAGATCTTGGGCCCATTTCGTTTACCACTTTCCGTCTGTTGTCCGCTGTCCTCACTGTGCTGCGTTAGTTCCTTTGCTAGATTGTTGGTCTTCACGAACTCCTCGGACTCGGCTGGGGTGCCGAAGTAATGTCCTTTTCCTTAATAGTTTATCCAGGATTTGCCGGGAACATGCCGAACCTCACCCTGCTCGTGTTGGGCGCCGATTTCGCCTTATTCAATTCGTCCTTTTTTTCGGGAGGTCAGTCGCAATGTCCTTTTCTGTGTCCTTCCCACGGGCACGACTTTGTCTGTCGGGCTCATGTCAGGACCTTTTCGAGGTCGTGGTAACGGTGCAGATTCGCAATGATCGCTCCCGGCTGCTTCCAAGTCTTGGGTTTTGGCCGGAGTGACCTCTGTGCCCTCATGTCATGTCACTCATGTCAGCCGGTTCATTTTTTTTAGTTATGCCTGCAATCCATCCTCCGGTGTAGTGGTGTGCCTCGCTGCCTCTCCATGCTCATCTGATCGGGTCGCTGGACGCTCACTCTCTTCTTTCGCCAGGGCCTCTGCTTCGCGTTGTGCGACAGCTGGTCTGGCTGCTCGCTGCTCCTGTCCCTTGCCGCCGCTTCTACCTTCTTGCCAGTTGTTTGAACTACCGTCTTCCGGCATCTTCCCTTCTGCTTCTGCTTCTTCGCTGCTGGTGTCCTTTGGCTGGATTTCTGAGTGAAGAATCCTGGAAAATTTGCTATTTTGTGTCCGATTGGGAGGAGAGCCGTCTTATGCGTGTCCGCTCTGCTCATCGCCACCACCGGACGTCTAATCGGGAACATTGTATGATACCTTGAGACCAAAAAGCCGTTCGTCGAATGCGTAGATTCAAGTGGTTTCACGAAGTTTCACAATAACAGTAACTCGGTATTTCACGTGGGCTGTTTCGCTGTGTGATGAGTGACGCTAAACAGTGTGCAAACAAGAGCTAGCATCTCCGCCTGTGACAAGATATTGAGCGAAGATCAACACGATCCTGATGATATCCTCAGAGAGTTCCCTGATGTCCAGGACTGCGATGACTGACGTGCAACAACTGCAACAATCGAACACCCGGTGAACTAAATTTTTGGTACGTTTTGTAACATAGAACAAAGAACATACAGTTCAGAAGGAGGCCATTCGGCCAATCGAGTCTGCACCGATCCACTTAAACCCTCACTTCCACCCTATCCCGTAACCCAATGAGCCCTCCTCAGCTTTTTGGACACCAAGGGCAAATTAACATGGCAAGTCCACCTAGCCTGCACGTCTTTGGACTGTCGGAGGAAACCGGAGAGCCCGGAGGAAATCCACGCAGACACGTGGAGAATGTTCAGACTCCTCACATACAGTGACCCAGCGGGGAATCGAACCTGGGACCCTGGCGCTGTGAAGCCACAGTGCAATTCACATGTGCTACCGTGCTGGGCTATTTTGTTAAATGTAGCTATTTTTGTCAACTACAAAGTACTCGTAACATTCCTGGACCAGAAGGTCAGGTTCCGTTGCACAGGGGAGGAAAAGGTACATTAACATAGGAGTGGACTGTGTGGGATAAACAGCTAAAGTTCTAAACACTGCATCCCTACCGCATGAAATCGTGAATACTGGTGGAAATGTCAACAAATCCTCGCATCCATAGAGATGTAAGAAATCAGCACACCCGTGCAAAGGATAACGCCGACCAATTTCATGAACCTTGAGCCAGAAATGCCGATTATCTGATGTAATCAGCCTCGACCAGAGGTTTTCAGCCTCACAGCTGCCAGTCTTCAAACAATTCTCTAAACTCCTTGTGGTATTACGAAACGGCGAAAAGTACCGCATTCTGCAAATATTCATCGTCTGTAACAATATTTCTTCAGTGATACATAAGAACTGCAGTCCACACCTTTTCTATTTCACATCCAATTTGTTACAGTGAAGGTGGAATATTGGAAAACGTGGAGCAATGAAGAATTTTTTTAAGTTTTGTTGTCCGGCCATTCTACTCTTCAGATTATACGTTTTTAACTGTCTATTGTCCATCTTGGATTCTAATTGGTGTCATATGCCTGCTTGCTCAATAGCATGCATGTAGAGCATGGTCATCTCCAATATCCGTATGATCTAGTGATTCCAAAATTGGGACATGCCCAGATGTGTTGCCATTTTAAGACAAGTGTTGCTTATTCTTTGGCAAAGTGTGAATCCTTTTGGATCCTTATCCGATCCTTGCGTCCGTTTTCATTCCTGTTCTGCTACCTGTTTTCTGCTGGTACGTTTTTGTTGGCTGATTTTAATATGCAGACTTTTGAAACCACTCCGCTGCAAGCTGTTACGTGATCTGGCCGAAGGGGATCCCGCTCCGTGCATCGACCCGTGATGTAGATAGGATGGAGTTGGGTGGCAGTCAGACGTCTCCTTCGAAACTCAGGGTCACATGCTGCTTTCCACTCTGATTAGTAGGGCCCTTCAGAAGATTCTCGAAGAAGAGAGCAATCTCAATTCTCTGTCAGTGCTAGGGCAGGCATCAGCAGGTTGAAAACATTTGTTCGATCTAGCTCGGCGTGTGAAACTAATCTCTGATTAAAAGGCTGCAATCACTCTACAGCCAGTGTTGCTAAAAGTTGGGAAGCAGCTGATTCTGTCAGCTGAGGTGTGCAATCAGATTTCTGTTTCTTTTTGGGGATAGAGCTTAAGGAGGCTATAGCTTTTCGCTGCGTCAAAGTGGTGAACATCTCTCAAACTTCAGTTGGAGGCGCTGTTTTCTCCTCAGACGGGCTGGTAGGAATTCTCTGTGAGTCCGTTTGCCCAAGTTAGTTTACCGTTGGATCAAGCAGCTGGTGAGTATGAGCCCCGATCTCTTTGTTCTGATGGGTCAATGTCTGAAGTTGGAATGCAAAGACTTCTCTATCTGCAGTCAGATTGACCCAGTAAATTTAGGCCAGCAGCAGCTGCAGGCAATTCCAATGGGCAGCACGGTGGCGCAGTGATGGCACTGCAGTCTCACGGCGCCGATCTCCCAGGTCCGATCCCGGCTCTGGGTCACTGTCCCTGTCGAGTTTGCACATTCTCCCCGTGTGTGCGTGGGTTCACCCCCACAAACAAAAGATGTGCAAGGTAGGTAGATTGAACACGCTAAATTTCCACATAACTGGAAAAAATAATTTGGGTACTCTAAATTTATATTTTTTAAGTAGCTTACTTGAAATAAAACGGTGCCTGCCGCCTTCACGACCAGAGTGAAGGGGTCTAAAATACTAAGCAGTGAAGGGAAAGGACATATGTGTCTATGAGCAATTGTGGTGGATAATTGCAGCTTTTCATGTGAAGAATGCTCTTTCAGACAAAAAAGAGATACTGTTTAAGGCAAGGCTAAAATATTATCGAAATTTTAGAACTCATATGCAGACAGATTGTCCGGAAAGAGAAAAATACTGCCATTTTTTTTTTACCAACAACCACAGATCATGTGATGTAACCATAGCAATACAACGGTCAACACACAACTAATGATATCACTAGATATGCCTTAAAACAGAACGCATAAATTAGCACCTCAATGGAATCACATAGAAATAGATCAACTTCAAGATGTATGGGTAACCGAAACAAAACAATTCCAGAAGGCAGATATGTTGAAAGAAGTGAGGCTGTATTGCTTGAAATTAAATAACATTGGCCTTAAACAAAATTGTAGCCTTCACTCTAATGAAGAACTCGGCTTCGTCAAATTGAGTATTTCGGAAGACGCTGGAGAAGAATGCACTCAAAACGGATGAGGTATATGTCAATGAAAATGAGGTCAACATTATATTTTTTAATACACTCGTTTCCAGAATGTGATCATAGTTACCTAATCCCGCGTACATTGAGCAACTCTAGTTAACGTTGATCAAATGGTACGTCACCACTCTTAAAGTCAACAAGTTTTGAAATTCAGCTCCATCACCTGTGTTGTCTGGGAAGGAGTTCCACGTTTTTTGACCAAGTGACCTTGAAGGAATATCGCTTTTTGATTGCACTTCATGTGATGAGTGAATAAAATAGAACAGACTGATGGTCGACATGCTGCCAAATATCCGCTAGCCATGTCCTTCTAGACTGTAACGGTTCTGGGATGAAAGACTCTGGCGGCATTGCCCTGGTGCATGCCGCTGATTGCGTGTCGCTGATTGTTGTGCACGTCACTGATTGCATGTCACTGATGGCAGTGCATGTCGCTGACTGTACACAGTGCTACCACTCTTCCCTGATGACGTGCCATTGTCAAGCGATGTGCTAGTTCTGGAGGGTACAACATTACTTCAGCAATGATGACGCGATACATATTTCACGTTTCAGTTAAGTGAGTGATCATTCAATTTCTCCTTTCATTAACTAATTGAGTGTCGAAACTGGTCAGACTTTGCTCTTTGCTCTGATTCTCTTCATTTTCGACACTCTGATCCAAGCTGGAATTACGCATCGCAATTGTATAGATAGATTTCATCCTGGAAATGTATTTGATCCTCATCTATCACGGAAATAATTTCATTTTCTCAAGTCAGAGAAAAATGTTATTCACATGGATCCGCAATGAAAGGCAACCGTAAAAGACCATTTCATGTGGAGTCTTCTGCTCCGTGACTTGGTTACTAACATGTTGTCCGACTGCTGTTCCAAGCTGTCCCTGAGAGATTATGATATATGACATATATAACCCAGAGCAATTATTAGCCATACTTACATAAAACGTTTTTCATAAATGCGTTCATAACCTATGCCTATAAGAATGTGACAGAACGAATTGTTTTTAGATTAGGTAAGGAATTTACAGGCGATCATTTTCTGACTATTCTTCGGTTCTGACAAATCCAGGAATAGATCGAAACATTTTCGATTTTCTGTTCCCCTCTAGAACCATTCAGATCTAAGCAATATAATGGAACAGGATTCATAGATTCATAGAATTTACAGTGCAGAAGGAGGCCATTCGCCCATCGAGTCTGCACCGGCTCTTGGAAAGAGCACCCTACCCAAGGCCCGCTCCTCCTCCCGATCCTCATAACCCAGCAACCCCACCCAACACTATGGGCAATTTTGAACACTAAGGGCAATTTAGCATGGTTAATCCACCTAAGCTGCACATCTTTGGACTGTGGGAGGAAACCGGAGCACCCGGAGGAAACCCACGCACACACGGGGAGGATGTGGAGACTCCGCACAGACAGTGACCCAAGCCGGAATCGAACGTGGGACCCTGGAGCTGTGAAGCAATTGTGCTACCCACAATGCTACCGTGCTGCCCTAAAGATTGCTCTACTTACCCATCTGAGAGATATCGTACAATAAACCCCAGCCTCAAAGGCGAAAAAAAAAATAATAAAACCAGCAGCAGGGCTAGGCCATCTGGCCCTTCAAGCCTGCTGCGCCATTCGAAGATCTATCCCACCCGGCTTACTTACTCTTCCAACTTCTTCCATCGGGCAGGAGATACAGAAGTCTGAGAACACGCAGGAACAGACTCAAAAACAGCTTCTTCCCCACTGTCACCAGACTCCGAAATGGCCCTCTTTTGGACTGACCTCATTAACACTACACCCTGTATGCTTCATCCGATACCTGTGCTGATGTAGTTACATGTTGTGTTGCCCTATTATGTATTTTCCTTTAATCCCTTTTCTTCCCATGTTCTTAATGATCTGTTGAGCTGCTCGCAGAAAAATACTTTTCACTGTACCTCGGTACACGTGACAATAAACAAATCCAATCCAATCCATTCAATGACATCGTGGCTTATCTTTTGTGGAATGAGCTCCACTTCCCGCCCTAACACCATGACCCGTTATTCCTTTATGCTTCAAAAAACTATCTATCTTTATCTTGAAAACATTTCATGAAAGAGCCTCAACTGCTTCACTGTGCTGGGAATTCTATACATTCACAATGCGTTGGGTGAAGAAGTTCCTCCGAAGCTCAGTCCTGAATCCATTTCCCCTTATTTTGAGGCTATGCTCTCTAGTTCTGCTTTCACCCGCCAGTGGAACCAACCTCTCCGCATCAATCCTGTTATTCAATTTATAATTTCATATGTTACTTTAACATCCTACTCCCCTCTCCGTTTCCTTATAAATTCCAATTAGTACAGTCTCAGTCTACTCAACCTCTCCTCGTAATCCAACCGCTTCAACTGTGAGATTAACCTCGTGAATCTCCTCTGCACAGCCTCCAGCTTCAGTACATCCTTTCTCAGGTACGGAGAGCAAAAATGAACACAATACTCCAGGTGTGGTCTCACTAACAGCTTATACAGTTGCAGCATAACGTCCCTAGTGTTCAACTCGATCCCTCGAGTAATGAAGGACAGAACTCCATTCTTCTTCTTAATCACCTGTTGCACCTGTAAATCAACGGTTTGCAACTCATGCACTAGGACACGCAGGTCCCTACGCACAGCAGCATGTTTCAATGTTTCATCATTTGAAAAATAATCCCTTTGTTTTTATTCCTACCAAAATGGATAACCTCCCATTTGTCAACATTGTGTTCCATCTGCCAGACCCTAGCCTATTCACCTCAACCATCCAAATCCCTCTGCAGACTCCCAGTATCCCCTGCACATTTTGCTTTGCCACTCATCTTCGTGTCGCCTGCAAACCTGGACGCATTGCACTTGGTCCCCAACTCCAAAACATCTCCTCAAATTGTGAACAATTGTGGGCTCAACACTGATCCCTGAGAGCACCACTAGCGCCTGCATGGGTTTCCTACGGATGCACCGGTTTCATTCCGCAGTCCAAAGGTGGACAGGTTGAGTGAATTACTTTTGGTAAATTGACCCTTCATGTCTAAAAGGGGAAGTTTGGTTTCTGGGTTACCGGTATAGTGTGGAGGTGTGAGACTACGTGGGGTATTTTTCCCTCAGGTCGGTGCAGACTCAATGGTCGCATGGCCTCCTACTGCACGGTCAGGATTATATTTTATACTCTATGAACGATAGCGATTTTCCAACAAAGAGTTAAGTGAATATTTTCCAAGAAGCATTTTTATTAAAAATGTGCATTCATCATGGTAAGATCGTTCAGCTTGACGAATTATGTAGCCGTCCAATGGCCCGTCAACCTAATTTCCAAACACGTGTCCGTATCGTTCGTTAAACATCGCTATTGATTTTAATTTTGCAGAATCATACGACCGGGCCCTGTTTAGCGGATCGAAGTATTTGGCAATAAAAGTCGCAATCATTAAATTAGCACTGGAGTGTTCGCCAAAATCATTTACTGTCCTAAAACCTTCAGTACGGCAATTCAGTCGCGCGTGAGTTGTGGTTGAAAGCGAACAACGCAATTGAAGAGGAGTCTCCATACATATCCTCATTCCCATTGATTCGGAAGAACAGAATATCCATTCAAACGACAAAGCCGATGCAATCCAAATAACTTGTACCCAGAAATTTGGATGTGATGATCCGCTCAGCCTGATCCAATGGTCGCCAGTATTTCAGATGCCAGTGTAGCCTTCCTAATTGCCTGCAGTGCATGTCGCTGATTGTACACGTTGCGACCACTCTTCCTTGATGATGGTGGACTTGATTGTTTGTGCGACTGCGCACTAATCAAGCGCCGTGTTTGTTCTGGACGGTGTAAAAGTCATTCAGTCTTGTTGCAACTATACGCACCCACGTTTCAGATCCGTCAGTGATCACTTCAATTATTCTGTCACAAAAATATTGAGTGCCGCAACTCAGCAGAGTTGTCTGAGAATCTCTTCATTTTCAACACTCTTCCAAGGTGGAATTACGGTTCGAAATTCTATCCCTCGATGTCAACCTCACAATTTATTTAGTTCTCATCCATCTCGTCATCAATTTCATTTTCGCAAACCTAAGAAAGAAGTTTACTCAGATTTATCCGAATCAATGTCAACAAGAAATACCTTTCCATGTGGGCATTTCTAGTCGATGACTTAGTTGCTGACAGGTTGTCCTTGTGCCTGTTCATAGGTGCCCCTGACAGATTATGATTTATGGTTGACTGATCCAGAACTGGATGAATCATGCTGACAAGAAACATATATGATCATACCTGCGTTTGTAACCGAACATTGAAGAGTTTTACGCAAAGATCTGTTTTTTTCGGTAGGTAACACATCTGTTGTCTTCAAGTTTTTGGTTAATGCCTGATTCTGACATCCAGAGTGATATGTCTAATCATGTGTGATTACCTGTTGCCCTCATGCACTACTTAGATATAAGCAAAAAAACTGAACAGCTCAATACCCTACCCAACAATCTGAGAGATATCGCACATGAAGGCCCAGCCTCTCAAGCGATAAAACGTAATAGCTGAATGCTCTGCTCACCAGTCTGAGAAATGCCACACAGTAAGACCCAGCCGCGAGGGCGATAAGGTGTCATGCATTTTTAACGTTTGCACTGCTGATTTCTGTGGCCCGAATGCAAAACATTTTTCTTCATTCTGTGATTAATTCAGATCTCTCGTCCATCTGTAAATCCAAGCGCTTTTCCTTAAGTTCACTCGTCAATGTGGGAGCACGGTAGCACAGTAGTTAGTACTGTGGCTTAACGGTTCAGGGTCCCGGGTTGAACGCCTGGCTGGACCACTGTCTGTGCGGAGTCTGCCCGTTCTCCTCGTGTCAGCGTGGGTTTCCTCCGGTGCGCCAGTTTGCTCCCACTAGTCCCGAAAGACATGCTTCGGTAAATTTGACATTAAAAGCTCTTTCTCTGTGTACGCGAACAAGCGCCGGACTGTGGCGACGAAGGACTTTTCACAGTAACTTCACTGCAGTGTGAATGTAAGCCTACATTGCCAGTAAAGATAATTATTCGTATTATGTAATCATTCGTAAATGCTGAGATAAAATTCTCAGTGACGCAGTTACAAGTTGGGAGAAAATTAGGATGCTCGATGCCTCTTTATTTCCGAAGCATACAAATTGGCAAACTGATCTGTCAATACTGATACCATTACAAGAAAGAAGCGTGAACACAGAATGGCTCGATGCTTTGTATCTGCTGGATATGATGTTCAAGACATGAAATGTCGCATTTTGTTATCAGCAGTGGGTTTCATTTCGAATTTGCAGGTAACTGGTTTCGTGAATAACGTGCTGTAGAATTTATTGTGTTTAATTTTATTCTGCTTAACAGAACTTGAAAAGACAAATGATGGTGAGTGCTGTTTTTCCTACGATGTGCTCAATTTACACTTTGGCACAAAGGCGCTCTCAGCACTACCAGCGGACAGGAAAATGAAGCCCGAAGCGAGAAATTAGATGATTCAATCGATGATCCCTCGATCAACACTCCGGCAAGGTGGCACAATGGTTAGCACTGCTGTCTCCCATCGGCAGGGATCTGGGTATAATTCATGGTCCTGATGACTGTCTGTCTGGTGGTTGCAATTTATTCCGGTGCCTGCGTGGGCTTCCTCCGGTTTCTCTGATTTCCTCCCATCCTCCAAAGATGTGAAGGCTCGGTGCATTGGCCATGGTAAATTGTCCCTTCCTGTCCAAATGGTTTGGTGATGTTACTCTATTCCGGGTTATGGTGGAGGTGTGTGCCCAGGTGGGATACACTTTCCTCACACCAATTCAGACTCAGTGGGCTGACGAGTCTAGTTCTACACAGCAGGAATTCTATGATTCGTTCCTATAAATCTATGAAGGATTGCGATGTTTTAAAGTCTTGTAAAGTACATATTTTGAGTATACGTTTTCACATAAATAATATGCCTTCTTCATGCTAAAATCCGTCAGCTTGCCAAAGTGTTGTTAACCATCCAACAAGCCATTCACTTAATTTTCAAGCAACTGTCAGTATAGTTTGTTAAACGTATGGATTGATTTTGTTTTGCTCAATGTTCCAGCTAATTAAATTATTTTGCAAAGAAACGGAAACCAACAAACGTAGCAATTGGTAATTGCCCAAATCATCTAATGTTCGAAAATCTTCAGTCCCGCCACTGCGGGTGTACGTTGTGGTAGAAATTGAAGAAATCAAAATAGAAGAGAGTCCACACATATCTTCAATCCGATTAGTTGAGGACCCAGCATGTCTATGCAATGGCGACGTCGATGCAATCCAAGTAACTCGTAGCCCCAAATTCCGAGTGGATGATCCGCACAGCGTTCTCCAGTGGTTGCCAGCATTTCAGACGCCAGACAAGCCTTAATAAGTGCATGCAGTGCATGTCAACTGAACACATTGCTACCACTCTTCCTTGCTGATCACGTACTGGTCTCCCCGAACAGGCGCCGGAATGTGGCGACGAGGGGCTTTTCACGGTAACTTCATTAAAGCCCACTTATGACAATAAACAATTATTATTATGATAATGATGGAGGGCTTTATTCATTGTGCGAGCACGCACTACTCAATCGACGTGTTTATTCTGGGAGGTTTAAGGCTTCTTCGGCATTGTTGAAGCGACACATATTTCATGTTGCTGTTCCGGGAGTGATCAGGCAATCTCTCCTGTCACCAAATCATTCTTTGTATTAACTCAGCCAAGTTCGCTCAGAATATCTTCATGTTAGACACTCGGTTCCAAGGTGGAATTAAGCATCGGAAGATTCTCCCTAGATTTCTGCCTGACAATTTATTTTGTCCTCATCCATCACGTCAACAATTACATTTTCTGAAATCTGAGAAAGATTTGTACTCACATTCATCCGAAATAAATGTCAACCAGGAAAAGCCTTTTCATGTGGATATTCTTGCTCCATGACGTATTTGCTGATATGCTCTCCGTGTGCCTGTTCCAAGCTGTCCCAGACAGATTTTGATTTATGGCAGATTTATTCCGAAACAATTCACGGAACACGTATTAAAATGAATGTGTTCATAACCTATTCCAATAAGAGCGTGACACAAATATTATTTTAGGGTAGGTACGAACTCTATTACTTTCAGATTTATGGCTATTCCCCGCTTCTGACATCCATTGGGATATGTCCAATCATTTTTGATTGCCTGTTCCACAATTCAAATCTAAGCAATAAAAAACAATCGCTGAATGCTCTGCTCACCAATCTGAGAGATGCCGTAAATTTACCCCCAGCCTCGAAGTCGATACAATGTCTTGTTTTTTTTAACATGTGCACTTCTGATTTCTGTTGCAAGATTACGATAATATTAATATTTGTTCTGTAATTAATTAGGACTTTTCTTCTAGTATATTAATCCAAGCATTATTTCCATGACTCCACTCGTCCATGTCGTAAGTTTCATTCTGCACAAGGCTGCGTAAAGGCCCCAGCGATGCCGAGACAAGATGGGAGAAAATTAGGATGATCAGTGTTACTTTTTTTCTGAAGCATACAAAATGGTAAATTAATCTCCCAAACCTCACACCGCCACTAAAAAAAAGGGAGACCCAGTATGACTGGAATCATAGTATCTGCTGGATATGATAATCTGGATATGAAATGACGCATTCAATTATCAGCGGGTGAGCTTTATTTCGCATTTGCATGCAATAGGATTTGTCAATAACTTTTCTAGAATTAATTGTGTTTATTACGATTCTGCCCGACAGAACTTAAAAAGACAAAGGACGGTAAGGGATTTGTTTTTACAGTGCGCCACCTTTACACGATGGCTAAAAAGCAGTATCAGCACATTAGCAGCAGATAAGAAAACGACGCCTGAATTTTGCAATGAAATAGCACACTCGATAAACACTCGATCTATATATGGCAAGCTGACACAGTGGTTACCACTTCTGCCTCAGAGCGCCTGGGCCCCAACACAGACATTGGGAGGCTACCTGTGTGGGTTTGCACTTGCTCCCTTGTCTGCGTGCCTTTCCCCCGGGTTTTCCGGTTTCCTCCAACAGTCCAACGATGTGCAAGTTTGTTGGTTTGGCCATGTTAAATTGCTCCATCTTGTCTCAATTGTTAAATGGGGTGACTGGTTGATATTTACAGCGATACGGTGGGCGTTTAGGCCCATGCAGGTAAGCTTTCTTCGGGTAGATAAAGATTCAACGGGAGAATGGCCTTCCTCTGCACTGTAGGGATACTATCGTGGCCTGCGATTATTTTCCTTCTGAAAGTAAAGTGAACATTTTGCAAAACCAGTCACATAAATAACGATAAAATCCTTCAGCTGCCCAAACCATCCAACAGTCCGTCAACATAATTTTCAACCATGTGTTCGTATCGTTTGTTAAACGCAACAATTATATTTTGCGTTGCAGAATTCTCCGATCATTCCTTGTTCAGCGGATTAAATACTTCCTCACAGAACAGAGAAACATCAAAACTAGCAATGCAGTGTTCACCAAAACCATCTAATATTTTAAAATATTCAGTACTGTTACAGCGTGGGTGAGTTGTGGTGGAAATTGAACAAATAAATAGAGTAGGCATCTCCACACACACCTGATATCCATTGATTGATTACCCATCCATGCTAATGTCAAGTCCGCCGCAATCTAAATAACTAGTAGCCAGAACATCTGACGAGATGATACACTTCGACTTCTCAATGGTCGCGAACATCTCAGACGACAGTGTTCAGCCAATTCTCTTGTCACAACTACACTTCCGAAAATGGCAATATTTGCCGAATTCCGCAAAGGTGTATGGCCTCTGGTAATATTCCGACCATGGTCCATAATCGCTGTGAGACATCACTTACCTTTCTATTTTGTCCCAATGCAGTGACACTATTAATAACTAATGTGCAATGGAGAAACTTGCATATCTGTGTTCTCTTGCAAATGTTGTATCTCTAAAACCTCAGTCACTTCGACCAGTCTATTCATCAATTGTTTCACCCAGATTATATTAATAGTGTGGAAAATAATGTAGAAAGCAGCATAAAGGCAAATCAATTGTCTTCAACAACGACAACATTTGCCCTTAAATTAACCCCAACAAATTCTAAACATTCCCAAGATTCAGTATACTACCTGTCGCGGAAATTATAATACAGAAAAATTATTCGAGGTTCGATTTATGGAAATTTATTTGCACAAATCCATTTGCGGAGAGAGTCTTCTGGCTTTTTAGCGAGTCCACAACACTCTGAGATTCGATTGAAGGCAGCATGTCTTTATAGTCTGAAATAATAGCTTGAAGTAAACAACCATGTTTATATTTAATAGACTTTGGCAAGTACGTAAGATGAAATGCGTAGGACGTAGGTTTTGCCCTTGGCTAAAAACAAATCGAGTACACATTTCGTTATCTTTTGGAGGACAATGTGTTATCATATTAAGGCCGAGACCAAAATATTAAGCAGTACTTTGTTTATGTTACCTGGCCTACTTATTGTCGTTCAAAAGCATTGTTAAACTATATAGCCAAGCATTTCCCAGCATGCTTCTACGTTGACAACTCATTAATTTCTCTTCCACACTACCTTTATTTAAGGACTCGGTTTAGCAATGTACCCAGTTTTATGTGCAAAATTGCCCAGTTGTGTCCTGTATACAAGAAAGAGGACAAATCCAACCCAGCCAATTGCAGCCTATCAATCTACTCTCCACTATCAGCAAAGTGATGGAAGTTCGTCATGGACAGTGGTATCAAACGGCTGTTACTCAGCAATAACCTGCTCACGGACACTCAGTTTGGATTCCACCAGTGTCTTCAGTTCCTGACCTCATTACAGTTTTGGTTGAAACATTGACAAAATAGCTAATGCTCCAGGTGAAGTGAGAGTGACTGCCCTTGATATTAAGGCAGCATTTGACCGAGTTTTGTATGAAGGAGCCCGAGCTAAACTGGAGTCAATCAAATCAGGGGGGAAACCCGCGGCTGGTTGGAATCATACCTGGTACAAAGGGAGATGGCGGTGTCGGTTGGAGGTCAATCATCTCAGCTCCAGGACATCACTGCCGATGTTCCTCATGGTAGTGCCCTCGGCCGAAGCATATTCAGCTGCTTCATCAATGACCTGTCTTCCATCATAAGGATGGGGATGTTTGCGGATGCCTGCAAAATGTTTAGAACCATTCGCGACTCCTCAGCCCCTTTCTAACCCATCACCACTATCACCTAGAAGGACAAGAGCAGCAGATACCTGGGAGCACCGGCGCCTGTAGTATTTCCTCAAAGTCACTGACCACGCAGACTTGGAAATCTATCGCCATTCCCTCACTGTTACAAAGACGAAATCTTGGAACTCCCATCCTATCAGCGGAATGGGGGTACCTGCACCTGAATGGCTACAGCGGTTCAAGAAGGCAATTCACTACCACCTTCTGAAGGGTAATTCGGAATGGTAAATACATGCTGGCCAAACCAGCGATACCAACAATCCGTAAATAAGTAAAAAAAACAATTCCTAGACAGGATGTATTTGCCACCTCTCGTTCCGTGTCGCAGCAGATCGAGGTAATCGATGTGTAAATTAGTCCAGGGGCATTGAAATTGGTAAGTGTGTCGGATTGCTCCCTTGTGGGTGTTTCTGTTATGGTTAGGGCAGCACTGTGGCGCAGTGGGCTAGCCCTGTTGTCTCACGACGCCGAGGTCCCAGGTTCGATCCCGGCTCTGGGTCACTGTCCGTGTGGAGTTTGCACATTCTCCCCATGTTTGCGTGGGATTTGTCCCCACAATCCAAGGATTAGATGGATTGGCCACGCTAAATTTGCCCCTTAATTGAGCACTGTAAATTTAAAAAAACAATTTTTAAAAATATATATATGTTGGGGTTGTTTTGTGCGCAAATTATATCATTATTGACGTACTGTTGTGCAACCTGCTCTAGCTTGTGCCACCTCCACAATTCCGTCCTTGATTCACCTTTGGAACCTGCCCTTTGGTGACCTAAGCATCGTCGTTTTTGTAGGGAGTACATGGAGCCGGTTTTGAAGACTTGACTCTCCTATGTAATGATTGGTGACCGCCATTAATCAAGTCGTGTGGTGGGGGGCTGTATTTCCCTTCTTGATTTTTGTTTACGCCCTGGTTGTTGGTTTGGCCTGTTTCAGGTCTTCAACATTGCTCTGACTGACGGTCAAAGCGTCAATGCGTTCTGAAACAGGGATTTTCCAGGTTTCTCCCTCCCGACTGCCCAGTTTGGCTAATTCGTGCATCCTTCAGATCAGAAGTAGGGAGATGCGGCAGTTCGGTTTGACGTTAATGATGCTTTAGTAATGGTCTGGGACAGTTTGTCCAATAAATCTTAACATTACTGATGGCAAAGATTTCCAATTTGCCGAGACGAATCCCTACACTTACCACAATGGCAGTGAGCCTGTTAAACTATTTCAAAAGTAGTAACTTTCCAAGTGTAAGTTTGCTCGTGTGGAAAACTGGTCAGGGTGGCTGACGACATAATCGATGACTGTTGAGTCTGCAGCCTGGACACTCATATAGGTGGGAGTTTTTAAACCTACTTCCCTCATTGGCTTGCCTCCCCGTTCTTCCACATTAATGCCACCCCATGTTTTCCTATTCCCTCCTCTACCATAGCTGATCCGTCCACAACGGTCTAGGGATTGGCTGTTCTGCATGTTGATTCACCTTGGGCCATCCTTTTGCTTTGGCCTAACTGGCTTCTTTGGAATTTTTTTGCCGGAACATAGTATTCATGGCATTATCTCCGTCGGACAGATTGCTCGTTAATTCAGTGAAACTCGGGTACTTTTAACCAAGACTTCCCAGCGTGGTCCATCAGCATCCAGTGCGCAATATGCTTTCTGCAAACCGCGCCATCATTGATTCCACCGTTCAACAGTAGTGCTATGGGAGCGTGTTCTGTTCGGCTGGTGAGGGGTTTAAACCCAAGATGTACATGAAACGCTGTTCTGCCCAGAAAACGTCGTGGAGGTACCTTCTGCATACTAAAAAACGTTGATTATTTGCGGTTAGATTGCAAGATGCTTAGGCTAGTGAGCCAAGTCTCTTCTTGTAGGATATACTCTTGAAGAGCATGGCTGCCAATGTGTTGTTGGTGGCAAGTACCTGACGTGCAAAAGCGAAGATCTCAATTAGGTACTGGTAGTACTGGGCCTGTGCTAAAACATGTTCCAGTTCTGAGCCAGCGTGTGTGTGACACTCAGTCTGGGTCCCTGGGGAATTTTTGAATACAATTTCAGAAAGGGCGCGGCTTGCGTGGCGAAAGCATCGATATCATTCCGATAGTGCCCCAACAAGTCCAGAAAATAGCGTAACGAAAGCTCGTCCTTTGGTAATGGAAGACGTGTTATCTTCCTCATGTTTCCCTCGGTAACCACTGCATCAAAGTAGGAAACGTGGATCCTCATTATTTGGGCTTCTCTACGATTTAAGTGTAGGCCTAATGTCGTGAGGAGGTTAGGCGTTTCTTGCAATAATTTAAGATTTTGCCCTTTTGTTTTTGACTGCAAGATAAGATTGTCTACATTTTGCAGCAGTCATTCTCGTTCAGAACATCATTCCACGCCATTGGCTTTCCGGTGGAAAGTATGGAGGTGTAGTTCCGGAAACCTTGCGGCTCACACTTGCAAGTGTACTGCTGCCCTTGAAATGTTAAGGCAAATTTGTTCTGAAACTGACGGTGTAAAATACTGGAACGGAATCCGTGGCTGATGTCCATTCCCTTCAAATACTTAACAAGTTGGGCCTGTCTCATCATTGCTTCAGGGCACGACGCTGTGTGGGCTGTGATTGTGTGGATTCCTTGCGCGCTTGGTCGTCCATAGTTAGCTTCCTTGATCCATTGGATTCTCGTCCCAGTCTTACCGGGGAATTATTGGTGGATAAAATGGAGTGCAGAACTCAGCTGTTGCAGAAAGCTGTTAATCACTCGAGAAAAGTTCCCCTCAGCTTTCTTTGGGAGCCGCACTGTCTTAATGTTTTGGACCGTGGCCCTCTTTGATAACTTCATCTTTCATTCAGGCACAATTATATGTGTTCTTTGCGAACGCCTGTGTGCACATAGCTAATATTTCCCGTGCTCACTGATCATGACTGCACAATAACCCATTGGTAGAAACTGTGGCTTCCCCTATTTTCCTCTGATAATCTCAGTCAGATATTCCCGTATGGATCCCATTAACCTCTTTTTAACGGATATATTTGTTTCTGGAACATATCTCTTCATTCACCTGAGGAAGGAGCAGCGCTCCGACATCTAGTGACATCGAAACAAACCTGTTGGACTTTAAACTGGTGTTGTAAGACTTCGTACTGTGCTCACCCCAGTCCAACGCAGGCATCTCCACATCAGCTCTTTTTAACGGTGTGGCATGTGTGACCTCGATCACCAACTGCACAGACTTCCCCAGGCCTATGCTGATGAATAGCCCAAACACTTAATTCCTTGGCCTCCAACGCATATGACAACCTTACGATGTTCGGCTGTGTGACACGCATGGCCAACAACACTTCCTTCCTCTGCACGCTGTTGGGCTTCACCTGCTGCGATCATGGATGCTCGCCGAAAAGACCTCATGCAGTCGTTGACTCTGACTGGGCCTCCACTGCCGATGTAACTGTCCGTTCCAAACTGCTGAAATTGACCTGGACGGCACCCTACTCCCCGAGGTCGGGTTCCCACACAGCCGACCGACCCTCAGGAGCTCCTACATCTAACTTCTGTAACGGGGAGAGTGTGTGGTGCGCGCTAGGTAGTATCCCAAGAACTTCTTTACTCAATTGCGTGAACGAAGCGAGTGCCTCTGGGATGGTGGAGGTGTTGGAGACAGCTATGAGGGCAAATCCATGGTATCCGCAGATTTGATCCCAGGATTGTCCTGGGTCTCTCTCGGTCGACGGGTCACATGCAGCCGGTGTCCTCGTCTCTGCTGGGCACCGGGCGCTCTGGCTGTGGCTTGGGGCAGGGGCAGGGAGCTCCCCCCGCCACCTAATACCAGCAGCTCCAGTAAGACTCAAGACAAGATGCATGATTAGACCACAGGCGGGTACGGGGTGGGTTGAGTGCTTTGTGAGGTTTAGTAGGGCTGGTGTTTCTGGTGGAGTAGGGATTGTCTGGCTGTGAGAGAGCTGTGCTGGTGATATGGGCTGAGGATGCTGTGGGGGTGTTATTCTTTGGGGGTGGGACGGGATATTGACGCACATGTCAGGATGAACCGCAATTCAGTGGGATTTCCCTTCCTCACGCAACGCCAACTTCCAACCGGCGGCTGCCCATTGATCGGGCGTGCCGTCTATGTCGAGAGCTGCACTGCCGTGGTGAGGGGCTTCAGGTGTGGCGGTTCACGTTCAGTCTCTTTTCCATCTCGGAGGTCATGGATGGACTTCACCTGGTTTTGGAGGGGGGGGGGGGCAGAGAGTGCATAGTTTTAGTCAGCCAGATGCAAGCGACCCAGGGGCTGGGTTGTTCCTGGCTTTCATTTGGTAGGACAACAGGCTGTATTGGCCTGTTTGAGAGCGGGCATCATGTACAGGGTGAGTATTCGTACGCCATTTTTGTGTGAGTGTGGGCGGTAACTAGTGTGTGCGACGGGGGTTAATGCCAGGAGCACAGTGCTGCCTGCCAGCTCACACTGACCACATTGAGGAAGAAGTGCAATTGCGTACGGCACATCTGTTCCATCTGGACGCGCACAGGCACGGCCATTGCCGAGATGCCTGGTGCGAAAACCGGCTCACAGGTTCGCCGGCCTCTCCTCCACGGCGTCCAGAAAGGATATCGAGCTCAACGTGCACACATGGGATTGCAGTCTCACGCTTCCATCTTGTTTGCTGGGATGATGCTTGTGGAGAGAAAAGTGTGTCTTTGTGGGGGCAGTTTGTCAGCCTCCTGACTCCGGTGAATCCCACGCCGTTGCGTGTTGGAATCGGTTGTGTTGCATGTGGCACCAGTGCTTAACTGTCGTTGAATTGGTCCGGGCGTGGCGCCAGTGTTGATGTCGTCGCACTCCGCAACCTCTGCCCCAACGTCAACACTTAGTCTCAGAAACAAAGAATTCTGCTGCCTATGACGCAAGAAGTACTTAAACAAAGCACTTGGGGCAAAGTTGCTCAAAGGATATGGGGCGAAAGCGGGATTAATCTATTGACTAGGAGGCTCAATTATGGACATAATGTATTTGTGCAGCAGGGTCCAAGGGCTGAATGGCCTTCTCCTGTTCCTATCTTCTATGTTTCTATATTTATGGGATTGGCACCAACAATGTTTCCCTTCGGACCCCGATCCAATACCTGAGCATGACCACACTCCACCCATTTTGGCAAGTTCTTTTTAAGGTAATTCCGGAGAGTGTCGTCAAATTCGGGGCAACAGATATGATCTTCGTTAGGTTTTGTCTCAGTTGCCTGGGAATTGAGCATGATATGTGTCCGGTTTTCAGTTTAATCCCCGAGAGTTTACGCAACCCGTTCGACTATCCTATCTCTGAATACGTAGTTTCTGAAATTCATGTTACAGACACCTAGTTTGTAGCCAATTTTCGAACATTTGTCTCAATTAAACATTTTGCCAAAAAGTCCTTTATTTGCGAGGAAAACAAAGAAGAACAGAAGTATGAAGTCAAACCAGTTTTAGTCAACAACCGTTGTTGCGCTTAAATTAACCCAAAACCATATGCTAGAAATTTCAAGATGACTTATCCCATTCATATTGATGGGCACGGTTGAGCCTTGGGTCCGATTATCTGAGTCGCTCAAGACCGTCGTTACGAAAATGGGTTTCGCTGGTTGCACACTTCCTTCTCTTGTCAGTCTTCTGGATGGCCATATTCACCATCACGTCAGTCTTCACTGGTGTGTGTCTTGGGTGACAAGCTTTGTCCCCTTCCTTTGCACCTTTCTAGAAAATTCGCTGGCTTTCCGCCTTCGAGGTTTAGGGAGCGGGTCTCAAAAATCAATAGATTAGATAAAGGCTTGAAAGGACACCTGGGCCCTGTAGTGCTGTTTGCACGTAACTCGCAGCCATATAAAGTTACTGCTGGTGCTCTGGGTGCCGAAAAGTATGATTCGATCTGCGCAACACAAAATCAATCGGCGCATATCAAAATAACCGATGTTCTCCTGATGCTTGAGTGACAGAACAGGACCTGACATGTGCTGGATGCTATTCCGCCTGTTGTGTATTCGACTTTAGTCAATTCTGAATTCCCACCCGCCTGCCGCCGGTTGACTGCAGTTTGATTTAAAAGGTCCAATTCTGCAGCACTGTGGTGCAGTGTTTCTCAATGCTGCCGCACGGCGCCGAGGGCCCGGTTCGAACGTGGCCATGGATCACTGTCCGTGTGGAGTTTATGTATTATGCCCCATCTTCTTGAAGCTCAACCCCTCAACACAAAGATGTGCAGGGTAGGTGAATTGAGAACCCACATTTATTCCTTAATTGAAAACAAAATGCCCAATTCTTAATTTAAAACGTCCAATTTTATTGAGCGTAAAGGCCATACCCTTCCAGGTTTACACCGCCATAGTGGTGCCAGGGTTATATATTATCGAAATATCTGTGTCCATCCAGAGTATCTGCGTCCATCCACAATTCGTGCGAAGCGAAATATACCTTGTGGCTCAATGTCATGCAAATTGACGCCCTACAGTTTCCACTATCCCCATAATGTAGTAATCCAAATTGCATGCATACCGATCATATCATATAATTTACAGTGCAGAAGGAGGCCATTTGGCCCATCGAGTCTACACTGGCTCTTGGAAAGAGCACCCTACCCAAGGTCAACAGCTCCACCCTATCCCCATAACCCAGTAACTCCACCCAACACTAAGGGCAATTTTGGACACTAAGGGCAATTTATCATGGCCAATCCACCTAACCTGAACATCTTTGGACTGTGGGAGGAAACCGGAGCACCCGGAGGAATCCCAAGCACACACGGGGAGGATGTGCAGCCTCCGCACAGACAGTGACCCAAGCCGGAATCGAATCTGGGACCCTGGAGCTGTGAAGCAATTGTGCTACCACAATGCTACCGTGCTGCCCAGATCAGATCAGAGGCCTCGTTTCTAGCGTGACATGCATTTTGATTGGCACGGACATTTAAAAAGAAGCGTTTGCTTCCGTCTTTGCAAAAATGTTCAAAGTAAATATGCACAAAAGAAAAACATAGCAGCCGCCTCGATGCAACTGTGGGTGAGTAATATAGTATTCGTTGTGAGGAATGCCAGCATAGAAAACGATTGCGTTTAAGTCAAAGCTGAAAACATATCGACATTTTTGGACACACATGCAAACACCTTGTCCGACGACTGAAAGAGACTGGCCATAACTTTGTTCGGACACTCTGCAGTTTACTTAATGAAAATGTAAACATACAGCCTTCCACGCACACTGTCTAATTAATACTGATGTCTCAGAACGCAAACCATAAATGACCAGATACATTGAATGGCACACAGTGCCGGATACCCGGGTGCTCTGTCTATGTGGATTCTGCCTGTTCACCCTGTGTCTGCGTGTATTTCCTGAGGTTGCTGTGAATTCCTCTCACAGTCCGAAGATATGCGCGCTATCTGGATTGGCCATGATAAATTGCCCCTCAGTTTCAAGGGATGTGCAGTTTGGGTTTCATGGCTAGGACTGGATGGATGGGCGTGCTGGGTGGACGTGGATAGAATGCTATTTATTGAGTTCTCTGCAGACTGGATGGGCCGAATAGCCTCCTTTTTTACTGCAGGAATTCTAAGTTATAAGAATCAAATAGAAACGGACCCGCTGATGAAAGTATGAGAAAGCGAAGAAAAGCAATTCAAGATGCTTTTTCTAAAAAAATACAAGACTAATGAGGACTTTATTTCATTCTGGTCAAACGCACTGGCTAGTTAGGTTTTCAAAAATACACAGCATACACAAAAGAAATGTCACAATCGGTTCGTCAATTTGAACAAGAAATAGAGAAACTGAGATGCTTGGGAATTTCAGAAATGCTGCTAATACGCATGAAATGCCAGGCGATGTAAGGGAGGTTTATAATATTATATGTTTCTAAAATACATTCCTTTACATAATGTCTGCCTTTCACGACTCCAGTAACCCTCGATCAGGTGGTGTTGAGGTACATTCTTGAAATGCTGCAATCTTTGCAATGCAGTTACACCACAAGTCATGGAAGGAGGGAGTTGCAGATTTTTGACCAATCGGCATTGCAGAAAAAGCAATTCTTCGCTTTCACAATTTATAAAATAAATGAATCATAATGGAAACATCTGGCGGTGATCGTGTTCCCAAACATCTGCTGTATTTTCCTCCTGGATTATAGCGGTCGTGGGATGAAAGCTTCTTACGACGCAGACTTGGTGATTTCCAACAGTGCATGTTGCTGACGTTACAGATTATTACCCATGTTTGTTGATAACGGAGGGAGCGAGTATTTGTGGAACACGTACCAAAGAAGTGGGGCGTTTTGTTCTCGATTATGTTAATAATACTCACTAGTATCGAAGTTTCCAACATTTCACGTTGTAATACTGTGAGTGAGCATTTTAGTTCTCCTGTGACTAAATCAATGCGCATTCAGATATAAATCAGATACGTTCTTGACATGTAGAAATTTCTGCTCCATGACTTGGTTGCCGACAAGTTTTTCATCAGCGTGTTCCAAGCTGTCGCTAACACATCCTGTTTTCTGGAAAAGGTAAATAGGAGATAAAAAAGACTGAGACTTAAAAACAAAATTCATGCTTCGTCACCCATGCATCTATGGGCACAAGATTTTGTTTTCAAAAAACTAGCAACACTCGTATCTTTAATATTGAGGCTTTTCTGCGGTAAAATAAAAAATAACTATCAGCGTACTTCAAAACATTTTTGGTTACCTGTTTGCCTGAAGCACCATTCAGATCTGAGCAATGAAATTGTCTGCCGAATTGCTCTGAAGATCCATGTGAGAGATGCCCACATAACCGAACACCCACAGCACAGATCTTTAACTTTCCTTGCATTGGTCATCTTTTTTCATATCCTTTTTTTTGTGGCTCGAATGACATTTTTAAAATCCCGTTGGTTTGTGTCTAGCTCTGGCCGCTCTGCTGGTACATTAAACCAGGTGTTACGTCCTTTCATCGTTCCATCCATTTCGTAATTACGAAACAGCAAATGGCTCCATGAAAGTAGTCGTGACGTAGAGACACATTAATAGAAAATTAGGATGTCGGGTGCCTTTGCTTCTGCTTGACAACGTTCAAAGAATTAAGTAGAGCTGCTCATCACGATGACCTCATAAAAATAAGCATGACCACAGAACGGACGGAAGCTAAGTATCTGCTGGAGAGGACAAATGACATCAAAAGCCGCACTCAATCGTCAATGCGGCGGTCTGATTTAGAATTTGCAGTGAATAGATCATAAAAGCAATCTGCAGAGTAAATTATGTTTTAATTATTTTGTAAACATAGAGCTTACAAAGAAAAGTTTAAGTGCGGCAAAACATGTTTTTACGTCAATGAGCAAAATTTGAACTGCAGCACCGACAGGATAAACATATCGTCACGAGATAAGATAATGAAGCTCGAAATGAGATAGCTTATGCGCAGGATGTTAAGCAGATCAACAATATTGATGAAGGACTGCGATTTTCTATTGATAGCGAAGTGAGTATTTTACAGAAAATTCCATGCAAATGATGTGCATCATAGAGTCGTAGATGTTTACAGCATGGAAACAGGCCTTTTGCCCAGCTTGTCCGTGTGGTCCAGAATATATAAGCTATATTAAACGAAAGGATAGCGCCCGCATCGACCACTGCCCCTGGCAACTCATTCCAGATGCTCACCACCCTCTGTGTGATGAAATGTCCCTTCTGGTCTCTTTTGTGTCTCCCCGCTCTCACCTTAAACCTATGCCCTCTAGTTCTAGACTCGTCTGCCTCTGGGAAAAACTGTTGACTATCTACTTGATCTATGTCCCTCATTATTATACAAACCTCTATAAGATCACCTCTACACCTCCTACCTTGAGACCATAAGGCAAGGGACAGGATTAGGCTAATCGGCCCATCCAATCTGCTCCGCCAATCAATCGTAGCTGATATTTTCCTCATCTCCATTCTCCTGTCTTCTCCCCATATTCCCTGTTCCCCTTATTGTTCAATAACCTATAACTCTCTGTTTCAAAGACACTCAGTGATTTTGCCTCCACTGCCTTCTGCGACAAAGTGTTCCACAGATTCACCACCCTGTGGCTGAAGAAATTCCTCCACCTCTCTGTTTTGAAGGATCGCCTATTTTGTCCGAGATTGTGTCGTCTACTTCTAGTTTTCCCTACAATTGGAAACATTCTCTCCACGTCCACTCTTTGCAGGCCAGGCAGTATCCAGTAAGTTTCAATAAGTTCCCCCTCAACCTTCTAAACACGAACGAGTACAGACCCAGAGTCCTCACCCGTTCCTCATACAACAGGCTCTTCATTCAAGGCATCATTTTTGTGAATCCCCTCTGGACCCTTTCTAAGGCCAGCACATCCTTCATTCGATGCGGATCCCCAACACTGCTCACAATACTCCAAATGGGGTATGACTTATATTGCCTCAGAAGTACATCCGTGGTCTTTGTACTCTGGCCCTCTCGACATGAATGCGAACATTGCATTTGCCCTCCGAACTGCCGACAGAACCTACACGTTACCATTAAGAGAATCGTGAACAAGGACTCCCAAGTCCCTTTGTGCTTCTGATTTCCTAAGCATCTTCCCATTTAGCAAATAATCCATGCCTCCATTTCTCCTTCCAAAGTGCTGAACCTGACACTTTTCGACAACGTGCTCCATCTGCCACATCTTTGCCCACTCTTCTTCTGAAGCCCGCTTCCTTCATCAGTATTACCGGCTCCTCTCCAGATCTTATTATCATCTGAAAACGTAGCTACCGTGCCGTCAGTTCCGTCCTGCAGATCATTAATGTAAATTGTGAAAAGTTGTCGTCCCAGTACCGACCCCTGAGGTACAGCACTAGTCACCGGATGCCATCGTAAAAAAGACCCTTTATCCCAACTCTTTGCCTTCTGCCAGTCAACCAATCCTCTATCCACGCCAGGATGTTATCCTGAGTACCATAGACTCTTGCATTATTTAACCATCTCCTGTATGGCACCTTGTCAAAGGCCTTCTTGAAGTCTAAGTAAATCACTTCCACTGGTCCTCCTTTGTGTAACTTCCTTGTTACTTCCTCAAATAACTCCAGCAGTTTGTCAGACATGACCTACGCTTGACGAAGTCGTGCTGACTCAGTCATATTTTATCATGCACTTCCAATACTCCTAGATCTCCTCTTTAATGATGGATTCTAAAATCTTACCAATGACCGAACTCAGGCGAACCGGCCTTAACTTCCCGTCTTCTGCCTCCCTTCTTAAACAATGGTGTTGCATTAGTCACGTTCCAGTCCTCTAGGACTCTTCCTGCCTCCAGTAGATCCCTGAAAGATCGTCATCAATGCCTCCACAATCTCCTCAGCTACCTCTTTTACAACGCTGGGGTGTACTCCATCCGATCAAGGTGATTTATCCGTCTTCAGACATTTCAGTTTCCCCAGAACATTCTCCTTAGTAATGGTCACGGCACTCAAGTCTGTCCCCTGGTCCTCCTGGAGCCCTGGCATGCTACTGGTATATTTCATCGTGAACTCTGATGCAAAATAGCTATTTAGTTCTTCTGCCTTTTGTTTGTTTCTTGTTATTATTTCTCCAGCCATATTGCCCTGTGGTCCAATGACTATTTCTGACTCTCTTACCCTTTATGTATTGAAAAATACTCTTCCTATCTTCCTTTATATTACTTGCTAGTTTTCACTCATACGTTATCTTCTCCCTCCTTATTGCTGTTTTAGTTGTCCTCTGCTCGCTTTTGAAGGATCCCCAATCCTCTAGATTCCCACTGAACACCAGCACCTTTTCTGCTTTTCTTTCGCTTTGATGCTGTCCTTGGCATCCTTCGTCATTCATGGATGCCTTGTCCTCTCCTGGGGATGTTTCTTCCTCCCGAGGATGAATTTCTGTTGTGCCTCCCGAAAATCCCACCAAAATCCTGCCATTGGTGTTCCACTACTTCCCCGGCTAATTTCCTTTTTCAATCAATTCTGGCCAGCTCCTCCCTCATGCCATTGTAGTTACCCTCGTTTAATTGTAATACTGTTGCATCTAATTGCAGCCTCTCCCTCTCAAAACGCATGGTAAATGTTATCATATTGTGGCCACCGCTTCATAAGGATTCATTCACCTTAAGTTCCCTCATCAAGTCTGCCTCATTACACACCACTAAATCCAGAATTGTCTGCCCCTAGTAGGCTCTGTCAATAGCTGGTCCAAAAAAACATATTTTAGAAATTGCACAAATTCCGTTTCTTGGGATCCACTACAAAGCTGATTTTTCCAGTCCACCTGCATATCGATGTCCCCCATGTTTATTGTTTTTTATAACATACCTTTTCGATCTCCTGATTTATTTTCTGCCCCACATCCTGACTACAGCTAGGGGGCCTGGACGTAACTCCCATCGGGGTCTTTTTTACCTTTACGATTCTTCAACTCTACCCACAGAGATTCTGTGCCTTCTGAAACTATATCGCCCCTTGCTATCGATTAAATTTCATTCTTTATTAACAATGCAACCCCGGCCTTTTACCCATCTGCCTTTCCTTTCGATATGACACATATCCTTGTATATTTAGATCCCAGCCCTGATCCCGTTACAGCCACGTCTCCGTGATGCCCACACCATCGTACCGGCCAATTTCACTGTGTGCAACAAGCTCGTGTACCTTGTTCCCTATACTGCGCACATTTCGGTACATCACGCTCAATCCAGCATTGACCACCTCCTTTTCACACTTGTCATCGTTTTTGCTCAGCCTGAGGGTGATGTTGTTCTTTTATTTTAGTTCCCTCTTTCCCCTTCAGTTATTACACCTTCTGAGCACACATTCCGCCCCCAAAACCCCCACCCCAGCCAGACTGGTTTAAATCCTCCCGAGTGAATTTATCAAAGCTCCCAGCCAGGATTTGAGTTCCCCTCCAGTTTCGATGTAATATTTCCTTCTTTTACAGCTCCCACCTGCCCCGGAAAAGATCCCAGTGGTCCAAAAATCTGGAACCCTCCCTGGTGCATCACCAGTTTCGACACGTGCTTAGCGGCACTATCCTCCCATTTCTACCCTCACTGGCACGTGGTACACGGAGTAATCCTGAGATTACAACCCTAGATGTCCTGCTGTTTTGCTTACTGCTTATCCGTGCCCCTTACGATAGAGTCCCCAATAATATCGCTGTCCTGCAATTTTCGCAAAACGATTGGGGGGGGGAAAACTCCTTCCCACTCTGCACCGAATTACCTCACTGCATGAAATTACTTAGTTTGAATCTCACGCTAGCTGTATCCTCATTCAGGATGCACAATGCGACTTAGACGACTGCAGACTCAGCATCTTACCGCAGTTCGTCAGAATAGGTATGAGGTACACCTTTTGAACAATCCACGTCTGACATTTAAACACTATACCACTATCAATCCAGCCTGTTTTCTTAGTGGTCCCCCTGTCCGCACCTGGCCACGACTGTTTAGCCTTGATTCAGGAAACTACCACAATAAGGGGCGATTTGAGTGACATTTCGTCAGAACAACATGACATGATTATGTGTGGTCAAATATCCCACCGGGGTTTAGTTAATGACTTACTGCGGGCCCTTCTTATGCCCGCGCAGATTTTCGTCATTAAATGCGCTGCCCACACAAATGGTAAGACCCCAGTTGACGTTGGTAATGAATGAGCAGACAGCCGCGCAAATTCAGCAAGTGATGGTGGCTAAAATGTTAAGTCAGACTAAACGATCTTCTATAAATATGTCTGCTTCTGACAAGTCAATGCCAACCATCCAAGACGTCATAAGGTTACAGGAGGACGCTCCTGAGAGTGATAAACAAATGTGGAAACGGTTAGGTTGTACATATGATTCTGTTTCCTCTTTATGGACCACGCCAGCACATCAGACTTGTATGTCTGATGTACTGGCTTTATGGATCATCGAATGTGTACACTTTGCAACTCATTGTGGGGCTCGGGGGACTAGTGATTTGTTGCTGGACACTTGGTGGCACCCTAAAATGCAGGGGTTGTCCCAGAGTATCAGTAAGCGGTGTTTGATTTGTCAGCAATATAACACCGGAAAAGGTATCCCTTGTGGGATGGGGATAACCCCGTTGCCCAGTGGTCCCTTTGAGACGCTCCACATGGATTACATTGAGTTGGAAAGGTGTCAATGTTATAAATATGTTTTGGTCATTGTGGATGGGTTCAGCAGATGTGTTGAGGCGTATCCGACTACCGATAATAAAGCTGCTACTGTGGTTAAAGTTCTGATGCGGGAAATCATTCCCCGGTACAGTAGACCAGCTCAGTTGAGTTCTGATAACGGGCCTCATTTTCTTGGACAGATTAACATGCCTCCCTTCTCCAGTGCTATTTTACAGGTGTGGAGCATGATGGGGTGGCTACGCACCGTCTGTGTGATATGTGGGCTCACCTCGCTTGGAGTGTTATTGGCGACGGACATAGTAAAGGGGAATATTATCTATATTTGTAACCCCAATCAATCTACAAGGATACACCACGTATGCAAGGGTGATGTTCTTCGCTGCCCCCATATACGAAGACATGGTATCAACTCATGGAAGGTCGTCAAAGTTAAGGAGAATGGAGGAGTCATGAAGCAATTGCACCGGTCCCGGCGATGGGAAGGGAACATTATATGGACATTGCCTTGTTTTTGGAATACATGTAAATTTGATTTTGGATGTGTTAAGATTGGTGCAATAAAGGTAACATCAGGCCGTCAGGAGAGCGTGGGAAGAGGCTATGAGAAAGAGAAAGGGACTAGAGAGAAAGGACGGGGCGTGTGAGAAGGGAAGTACAGCTAGAACGTAGGTTATCGGGAGATACACTTAATTTAGTTAAAGGCCAAACTGAGGAAAACCCGGGTAGTATGAATCTCTTCTACCAGATTTACCACCGCTTGTATGGCCAGGGACGGGCTGTCTGCTACCCGAACCCCGCAGCAGTGTCTAGGTTATTTTCTGTTTCACCGCTTTGGGGCACTCCCCAAAGGGTGGTTCATTGTCAGCGTTCCGAGCCACCGCCCGAGCAAGTCACTCTTCCTTGCGATCCGGGTTCAGCCCCACCGGCTATTTGCCTTCCCCTTCCTCGGGATAATTCCCATTCACAGTATGATAGGCTGCAACGGTGAAGGGCGGATATACCTAGCCACTTCACTCCCAATAGGGATTCCCGGTCGTACGAGAATTGTTTCAGCAGTGAAGGATACGGTTGTTTGCTGGTAAAGGTGGAAACGAATATAACATGTCTGTTCCCCACCTGTACGGACAGGAGGTGCCATATCACCCAGGCGTCTGGCCAATGCGTTTGTTACAACACCACTTGCGTTCCATTGAACGCAGGCCTCCAGCTCCTTTGTGGCTGGGGGAATGTCTCTCATATCACTGTTGGGACTCGGGCTTTCCGCATTGCTAGGCGGCCCGAATGGGCGTTTCGAAGCTAGATAAACTGGGCTACTGGGAGGTTCCTTGGCTGTCAGCAATAGGAATTATTTTATTTGTGGCCTTACCATCTTCGGAAATGAAACCTTGGGAGCCCTCGGGGCAATAACCAAGGAATTGTCTCAGCAACGGTTGTTTGCAATGCAGACCCGGTATGCTCGTGACTATCTTCTGGCCGGTGAGGGTGGAGTATGCGCCATAGTGCAGGGCAAGTGTATCATGGGAGTTCAGGACTTGACCGCTAACATCACTAAATTTATGGATCACATACGGGATCACCTGGACGGAATGCAGGATCCTGGCCCTTGGGGTAACTAGGGATTTGGAGGTTGGAAGGACTGGTTGATAAATATGGCCATGTATTTAGTGGTGGCTATCGGCTGCATCTTTGTGGGCCCAGCCATCCTTAAATGTGTGATGGGTAGAATGCGGGGTGCACTGGAACAGATCAACGCCCCTAAAATCTTAGCTGTCAAAATCCATGAGGGTGCAGCAGATGAAGGGGGGCTACGCCAGGAATTGGAAATGCAGTGACAGATCTTTTTAGACGAGGGACCGTAGCTATGGATTGGATATTTCGGTTATCATGGAATGATAAAAGGAGAGAATGACGAATGTGATATAAAACAGCTACTTTAGAGAGATTAGTTACTGTAATGTAGAGATAGGCCAGTCTCATTCTGGTGAGTTCACAGACAAAGGATTCCAGACCGCATGGCAAAGCAGGAAGAGGTGTGTCCACCATAGGAGGAGAAAGGGATGCTGGGTAATAGGGGCCAGAGGAAGGGATTGGAAGTGAGCCAATCAGAATGTCTGACTAGGTCAGGAGGGGTATAGGCTGACCTATGGGAATCGTGTATGTGAAACTTGATACCATTTGAATTGATTTGCAGAGATCCCTTTGTCTCTTTGTTCATTCGCTTTCCGGGATGTAGGAGACTAGATGTGTCCTAGGCTTCTGTGAAATGAAACAAGCTTGCAAGCTAAAAAAAATAACTAATGCTGTACCTGCAAATCCATCTCGACTTTTATTGAGGCCAGACTGATGGGTAAAGAAATTTGGGATTTGTCAACTTCAGCGTGCAAAATGCTTACTGAGTGAGCTTCGTGGCTGTATTTATATAGACAGCTGTACAATATGACTCACACTATTTACAGAAGACGAATCCAATTCAATGCAATTCACACCTTTGGCCACGAAGGAGGCCTCAGGTGAGTCAGATTACTGCCACTCAGGAATTAGAGGTGTGGGCACCTTCAGCCAATCAGACACTAAGCTACACACTGAACATTTAACTGAAAACAGGACAAATAGACTGAACCCTTACCTTTCTGATTGCCTCACTGCGTCAAATTACCAAATTTGGACCTCACTCGAGGTGTCTCCTCACTCAGGGTGTCTCGACATCCTACGCTCCAGGGGGAAAACTGTCCCAGCCTATCCAGTCTCCCCTTTCAGCTCAGTACCGGTAGCACCCTGGTACGTCTCTTCTGCACTCTTTCTAGTTTTCCAATACCCTTCCGATAATAGGGTGACCAGAACTGAAAACAGTATTCCACACCCTTAGTGTTGGGTGGAGTTACTTGGTTATGGGGATCGGGTAGAGGTGTTGACCTTGGGTAGGGTGTTCTTTCGAAGAGTCGGTGCAGGTTCGATGGGCCGAATGGCCTCCTTCTGCACTGTAAATTCTATGATAATCTATGATGATGTGTTGTCTGACTCATGTCTTGCACAACTTCAACAAGACGTTCCGACTTCTGCGTTCAATATTCTGACCAATGAAACCTAGCATGTGGAACGCCTACTTCACCACCCTGTCCACCTGCGACTCCACAGTCAAGGAGCTATGAACATGTGTCCCTAGATCTCTTTTTTCTGTAACTCTCCCCAAATCCCTGCCATTACAGAGTACGTCCTGCCATGATTTGCTCTACCAAAATGCGTCACCTCACATTTATCTAAATTAAACTCCATCTGTCATTCATCGGTTCACTGGCCCAATTGGTCACATTCCTGTTGCAATCTAATATAATCTTCTTCACTATCCACTGTGACATCTGCAAACGTAGTAACCATGCCTCCTGCATTCTCATCCAATTCATTAATATATATAACAAATAACAGTGGACTCAGGACCGACCACTGAGACACAGCGCTGGTCAGAGGCCCCCAGTTTGAAAAATAACTCTGCACAACTACACTTCGGTCGTCATGTCAATTTTGAATTCAATTGGCTCCCTCATCCTGGATTCCGTCAGATCTAACCGTTTGCAACAACCCATGCGGTACCTTGCCAACGGCATTAATAATGTTCATGTAGACAGTTTTTTTCAAACTTTTTTTCCCGGGACCCACTTTTGCCAAACACGGATCCTCGTGACCCATGCAGGCCAATGTCCGCGAGACATGCCAGCTGACGTTAGCAGCCCGTGCTGGCCGACCTTCGCGACATAAGAACATAACATAAGAACTAGGAGCAGGAGTAGGCCATCTGGACCCTCGAGCCTGCTCCTCCATTCAACGAGATCATGGCTGATCTTTTGTGGACTCAGCTCCACTTTCCGGCCCGAACACCATAGCCCTTAATCCCTTTATTCTTCAAAAAACTATCTATCTTTATCTTAAAAACATTCAATGAAGGAGCCTCCACTGCTTCACTGGGCAAGGAGTTCCATAGATTCACAACCCTTTGGGTGAAGAAGTTCCTCCTAAACTCAGTCCTGAATCTACTTCCCCTTATTTTGAGGCTTTGCCCCCTAGATCTGCTTTCACCCGCCAGTGGAAACAACCTGCCCGCATCTTTCCTGTCTATTCCCTTCATAATCTTCTATGTCATTATTGCATTCCTTTAATGTGGCAGATGGGCCTGCTTGTTCCTCACGATAGCTCTTGCTTCGTCATTCAATGCTACATTCCAGCTCAGGACTTGAGCTGTTGGTTTAATTCTTGCTCCATGTTTTGAAAAGTGGATTCTCCTCGTACTCGCCATGATTAATCTTCGAATGCCCTTGACGATCTAAGGGTTTTAAACTTCATTTGTCAACACTTACTTGCATATAATACACATGAGCTTTGCATCCTGATTTGCATTGGCACAATTACCGCCATACCTCAATAAATGATCTTTGCACGGCTTTTTTCCCGATTTTCGTTTCTTCTTATTTGATTTTTCACCACAGGCCGTGGAGCTCGGGATACAGCTCACATCAGCACTGCGTTGTCCTGCCGTGGACTCTCCTGCGAACTTCTCACCAGCGGATTTAGTTGTGAGATCCTGCTCTCTTTGTACCCCTGGCCCTCTCTACATTACTACACAATGACCCATGTTCATTTCTTCACACAGTCGTATTGCTTGCTTTCTGGCAGCTACAAAATGGAGTAATCTCACCTCTCTGATGTTGCGCCCAAAGCATTTGCGTGTCGGTTGCTTGACCTTCTCTCTGCCGCTGCCTCTGGCGGAAAGACTCATTGTTCATATTTAAAAACCGCTTTGAAACTTTATGTCTAATACCCAATTTTTCCAAATGTATGACGTTTTACTGCGAAAATTTGATTCACTTCAGTTGAACATGTGCAGCCCTTCATTCAGACACACACTTTGTTATAAATATATTCCCATTTCCTTAGAAATGTAACCAATTATTTAAAAATGCTGTCTTGTTCTTACTTTACAAACCATGGCTTCAGAGGAGTTGAAGTGACTTGTCAAACACACATAATGTCACACTATTTCGTATTCGTTGCACTGCATTGCCCTGTCCAAATATACAAGTCACCTCCTGCTTCATTATCACCAAAAGCTCTGACTTCCTGGTTTCCAGAGAGTGCCCATACAATGTGATTACTGCAGGTTTCTTCCAATGGTCAGCATGTCAGCCAAGGATTGCAAAATCACCACTGGCCTTTCTTTAAGAACCGGCGCAATGCGGCCAACAGTATTGCAATTTTTGGGATGAACTGCCCGTAATAGTGTATAAGGCCCAGGGACGAGCGGGATAATGTGGGATCCTTCGGCATGTGCGCCTTTCCAGATGATCTGTAACTTTTCATCAACCTGGTGGGTTCCTTCTCTGTCCACCCTGTAGCCGAAGTAGACCAACTCTGTTGAAGCGAAGACGCCCTTTTCGCCCTGCATGCAGACTATTGCTGCCTCGAACCTACATTGAACGATTTCTAGATTGCTCAGGTTCTCCCAGTCAGTGGAACCGTTGATCAGCACAGCATCGAGGTAGACTGGAACCTATAGAAATCTACGCCGGAGATATTTGATCAACCTTTGGAGGTTTGCACAGGCTAAAGAGACTCCGAACGGCAACCTGGTGATCTCATAGAACATTCTTTGCGTGTTTATTTTCACCTATTAGCGCGAGGACGGGCCGTAGATCAATTAACGATAAGCATGGCTCTTGTTGAGCTTTCCTCCACTGAACATTGCATAGAAGTCCTCAATCTTGGGCACTGGGTAAAGATACAGACGGGATGCTCGATTGATTACCTTTTTCTCATCCCTTTTGAGGTAAACAGAATCATCAGGCTTCAGACCCAACATGAATAACACGGTCTAATCAAAAATTGCACCAAGCAGATGAATCCCAACTTCACAAAACAGCCCAGTTCGGCATCGACCTTTGGTATCGACGCGTTGGGAATGGACGGGACAGAAAATAGCGCCATTGCGCCTTTGGATCCACTGATATCGTGGCGGAGGCCCACCAGATGGTACCGAGGATACCCTGGAATAAGCTCGCAGATGTGCCAAAACCGTGTCTGCCCCATCGGGATGCATACGGCATAGTTACTCCCAGTTTTCTCGGAGACATTTTAGCCAGTCACGCCTCTGGAAATGTGGCCCCAGTCTCTGCGTCGTTAGAGCCCCACAATCAACGGTGTTTCTGAGATGCCCGCACACTCCAATGCCGACTTTATGTACATTGCAAGCCGTGTATAGGTGTTACGCAAAGACGTACATCCCAGGGCGAATACGCTCGTGACTGATCTCAGACACCGTGACTCTGGTATCAAGCACCATCCGTTTCGGAAGGAGTTGAACCAGACCATCACTTGGACTGGCGCCACACATGGTGTGAAAATGCAGTAAATGGGGCGGCGCCCCTCCGGCATGTCACCAATAAAATGTGTTCACACCCTGGGACTGTCATGGGGTGGTAGTAGCGTGTGGTAGTCACGTCTCGCTGGTGACTGGCACGATGAGCCTCTCTGATTCCGGCGCCCTTGACCGAGCGGTCACTGGAGTGCGGCACGCACAGCGTCCCGGCATTATAATGTTGTTTTCGGTCCTGGGCAGTGCCCCAAATGGTGGAGTCCAGAATTGCACTGCGGGAGTGGGGCGCTCCGTGCTTTTTGGGCGAACGAGGTCAGCATGGCTATTTTTCGGATCTCCTGGACATGCCATTCTGCGCACTCCCATTACAAATCTTTCTCGGTCGCTATCTCAAGGTCCAGATTTGCTTCACCGCAAAAAAGTGCCTGGGTTGCACCATCCCTGATCGCGTAAACCATATTTTCTCTGGCTGCCTCATATAATGTCGGACCTCGCTCTGGATTCGGACCAAAATAGTTGCCGACCAACATATTGTGCTCTGAAAATTGGTGCATGTCAGGTGAATTCGGAAAAGTTGATATTTTGATAAATCTGTCAGTCCCTGCACCGCAAACCGCGCGGAGGGTCACCGTCTGTCTGTCAACAGAGACTTTGTTGTTCTGAATATAAAGTAGCAAATTCGTTCAATGCACTGGGTTCAATCCCCGTCGACGTCAAACGCTTCTCGATTATCAAATAGTGACATGTCTGTTGCCTGAATGCAGGCCGTTGTACCTAATCGAGGTGGGCCTGGTACCGAGGAAATGACGCTTCTTTCAGGTGGATTTTATCCTTGTCGCCAGTGTAAACTTTCCGGCAAGCGATCACGCAGAAGCAATTAAGGTAGGAAACGTTTGACTTATCCGTCTCATTATTTCCAGTTCCGACACCCTCGAGGGTATTCCTCACTCGGCTCACATTAGAACGACTATTTGTGTCCGAGCAGTCTTAGTAAAGCGGGTGGGGGTGTGCGTTTTCAGCTTTTATCAAACTCAGCTGAGGCCACAGGAACCATGGATTTGAAGATTTCTGGGCCTCCTGTCAGGTAGCAAGTACAAGTGAAAGTGGCACCATATTCTGTCGAGCATCCACATAATCGAGTGAATCGAATCGCTGCACAGCTGAACACCGTAAACAGGTTTAAGTAGCGTGTGTTACTCATTCTTAGGCGGAATATTCACGAAAGAAATCATGGTTTCCGGATCCACGGCCAGAATGAATACACCCAAAGTAATTATGTGGAGAAATTACGCGGAGGGCAGCACGGTAGCATGGTGGTTAGCGCAATTGCTTCACAGCTCCAGGATCCCAAGTTCGATTCCCGGCTGGGTCACTGTCTGTGTGGAGTCTGCATGTTCTGCCCGTGTGTGCGTGGGTTTCCTCCGGGTGCTCCGGTTTCCTCCCACAGTCCAAAGATATGCGGGTTAGGTGGATTGGCCATGCTAAATGGCCCTTAGTGTGCAAAATTGCCCTTAGTGTCCAAAATTGCCCTTAGTGTCCAAAAATTGCCCTTAGTGTTGGGTGGGGTTACTGCGTTATGGGGTGGTGTGGGCTTGGGTAGGGTGCTCTTTCCAAGAGCCGGTGCAGACTCGATGGGCCGAATGGCCTCCTTCTGCACTGTAAATTCTATGAAATCTATGAAATAAAACATACAGTATATGCAACCGAAAATGATTGATATGGACTTAATTAGGAGGAATGCTAGCTCATAAAAAATGATTGAGTGAAAGGCATGGAGAGAAACCCATCGTAACATTTGGACACAGATCCAGATTCGTTGCACAGCGACAGAAAGAAACTAGCGACGTGTTATTGCGGAACTTCATGGTTCAATTGAACAGGTTTGCATGCAGAACAGATAACATCCTGCTATTTTGTTTGGAACACAAAACATCTATTTGTATCTCAATTTAACCACACAGAAAGGATAACATGATAAAAGTATGGGTGCCGGAAAAATAATTTTTTTTCTAAAAGACATAGGAATTTAGAACACATTTTCATTTCACATTTTAAAAGCTGTGGAATTTTCCACGATGTAAACTGGAGACCCCACCTGATGGAATAGAGGCAGGCCAATTCGTGAAGATGCATAAAAATAGCGAGACTAAAATTCTTGCGATTATCTGAAAAGCAGTATCAATGATGTTCTCAAAACTGAAGAGGTAACAGCCCATGACTATGAGGTTCACAGTATTTTATCTCTTTAGACGCTCTTTCATTTATTGGGCAAGTTACAGTTGAATAGTTGGTGCTGAGCTGTCATCTTCAAATGCACCAATCTTTGCAATTCAGATATACCCCAATTGTTTTAGGGAGATACTTTGAAGCTCTTGATGCAAACACGTGACAGTAACTGCGATATTATTTTGCACGTCATGGGATGAATGGCCATGGCGGGAACATCCTGGTGGCTGAAGTGTTTCTAAATATATATTGTCCTGGTCCGCCTCTACTGCAGCGATCTCGGAGATCTAGAGATTAATTCATCTGCCGGAGGACACTTTATGCTTTCCTGCAGTGCACGATTTTGACGTTACACATTTAATAAATGATCGTTGTTGGTGGAGGTTTTGCCATGACTCATTGTGGGTATTGGCGCCTGGTTCAAAGATTTTGCATCCTTTCTCACTGACAACAATGCCATTGGCGATCAGGGTATATGCATCCATGTGGATCGATGTGGGGTGGGGGGGGGGGGGGAAGAGGTGTAAATGTACTGCAATCACTTGATCGAAAACACCTATAAATGTTTTGCGATCCGCCTGGCATATGCCGTCGGATGTTCCGTTTTCTGCAGGCAGTTATGGGGCTATTTACCGGATCGTCTCTCTCGTGCCCCAGACAGGTAGAACAGCTGTTTACTGTGTACTTGAGTTCGCCCCGCCATGTTTCAAGGCCTAGCTGAACAGATTGCGGTTCTCAGGCACAACAAGATGGCTTTGACTTCTACTTTTTCTCAGCCATTTAAATTCTATATTGGGCTGTACTATCCCAACGGGTGCTTTATTTCCTGGTGTGTTCCAACACCTCGGGTGGCTTGGCGAACATGTTCAGTTGGGTATAATGTACTGGGTCATGTAAGGTATGTTGGTTTCTGTCTGCCCGTCCGTTGGTGGAACCAAAGTCATAAGGGTTGGGGTCGGTTCGGTTCATGTGGTCAGTTTCATTGCATGGGACGCAGGTCCCTCAACGTTATCGGGGTAAGGGTCCGAATATTAACAGGAATCCATCGCTCCCTCTTACCACTCGACAGCTTTGTCACTGTTCCCGGAGTCAATAGGAAAGGGGTTACATTGCCCCTCCTTATTAAAAAAAATAGAGTGCCCAATACATTTAATTTGCAATTATGGGCAAACTTGGTGTGGCCAATCCACCTGCACATCTTTGGGTTGTGGGGGTGGAACCCACGTAAACATGGGGAGAATGCGCGAATTCCACACGGACAGTGCCCCAGGGCCGGGATCGAACTTGGGACCACGATCCAGTGAGGAATCAGCGCAAACTACTGAGCCACTGTGCTACCCCTCATGATTGAATGAAAATGAAAATCGCTTATTGTCACAAGTAGGCATCAATTAATCTACTGTCAAAAGCCCCAAGTCGCCACATTCCGGCGCCTCTTTAGGGAGGCTGGTACGGGGATTGAACCGTGCTGCTGACCTGCCTTGGTCTGCGTTAAAATCTAGCTATTTAGCCCCGTGTGCTAAACCAACCCCAGCCCATTACAACACTCTTGATAGTTAGATGAGGCTTTGACTTTCAAGTCTCGCGTAGGCATTTGGAGTGATCTGCTGCACTTTTCTGTGTCCCTTTCTGCTTGGTGAACGACTTTCACAGCAGCCTGCAGGTCATTGCATTTCTTTTCCAAATTTCGCTAATTGTTGAAGCACGGTATCTTCTCACTGATAATATTCTGCGTCTTTCGGTAATCTTTGTCACACTCAGCTCGGAACTTGTTCATGTGTATTATGTTGGCTTGGTTTCTCTCTTCATCCATCCCATTTCAATTTTCTAATTGCTGGCTACGGAATCAGTGGCCACCACATATTTCTTTAATTATGACCATTGTTCCTTTAATAGTTTTATTTTTGCCTCTCCTCACCAGAGTTATTCTCGGCAACAGGTGATTATTGTCACCTTGCTGAGTTGTGAGACTATCTGCCCAATTCAAACAGGATTAGGCAGGGCAGGTGCTGGAAGAATATTACCGATGGTGGGTGTACCCATAAGCATGGTCCACAGTGGTAGGATAAATGTCGACAATTTAGGATTTGGGTGAGGAGATCTATCTCCACGCAGAAAGTGGTCAGTATACAGAATTCGTTACTGCAGGAATAATTTGAGTCCTGATTACTGTATGTCTTCAGAGAAGCAGTGAATTGTAGCACTTGGGCAAAGGGGATCAAAAGTGAAGTAAAACGTGGGATTAGTTGCATGATCATCCACGATCATAGTGAATGATGCACAAGTTTCAAAGGGCTAAATATCATTCTCAACCTCCCATTTACTATGTCTCCATGTTTATGGTCGTGGCTCATACTTGCCTTCGGATTGCCGATCACCAGACCGCACCCAACCCAAATGGGACAATTCTGATTCAGGTAATTATGGAGGTTCCCGTCCAATCAGCGAGACTGGCAATTACTTTGAGAAAGGTTTTTCAAGGGTCTGTGGGCATTGGTTAAGGTTGGAGGCCGCTTTCAACTCAATTTCTTCCCAGAGATTTAGCCTAACTTCATTGACCATCAGAACTCAGAAGAAATCCTTTCTTGACCTCATGTTTGCATTGAGTGTTGAATTTGGTGCATTTGAGTGCGATAGTGAGAGTTTGGTGACTGAGGGAGTATAAGGTTTCATTTTTATCTAAAGTGTAGTCTTTCTTTTATTTAGTTAATTAACTTAAAAGTTGATGTTTGGTTTAGAAGAAGGTGAATTTTCAATCAGCTTTGAACAAAGCTTCGACTTGTAGGCACTTGCAGATGGAGCTTGTTAATTAGGTAATTGGATTAGGCCAGTTTTCAGAGGCTAGATTCACAGTATAAAAGTGATCCCCTACAGTGCAGACTTTGTTTGCACTGAGTGCTGAATTTGGTGCATTTGAGTGCTCTAGTGAGAGTTTGGTCACTGAGGAAGTTAGGTGAGGAGGGAGAAAGTTGCTCCTCACGTTTCATTTCATTTCCTACATTTCCTCAAATAGCGTGAATGGAGCCAGCAGTTTACAGAGAGTGCAGTTGACTGGCAGCAGAGTCGGAGGGCGGAGGTTTAGTTGGTCCACAGGGCAGCTATATTCTGCAAGGTAAGAGGGGATGGAGGCGAGGCCAGTTGCATGCGCCTCATGTAGGTTGCGGGTGGTGAGGGATACTACCGGTGTCCCCGCTGACTAGACCTGCGGGAAGTGCACCCAACTCCAGCTCCTCAAATACCATGTTAGGGAACTGGAGCTGAAGCTGGATGAACTTCGGATCATCCAGGAGGCAGAGGGGGTGATAGAGAAGAGTTACAGGGAGGTAACCACACGCAAGGTACAGGACAAGAACAGCTGGGTTACATTCAGGGGGTGGGGGGGAAACAGGCAGGCAGTGCAGGGATCCCTCGTGGACGTTCTCCTTCAAAACAAGTATACCGATCTGGATGATGTTGGGGGGGGGGGGGATGACCTACCGGGGGAAGGCCCTAGCGGCCAGGTCTCTGGCACTGAGTCTGGCTCTGGGGCTCAGAAGGGAAGGGGGGAGAATAGAAAAGCAATAGTTGTAGGAGATTCAATGGTTAGGGGAATAGATAGGAGATTCTGTGGTCGCGAGTGAGACTCCCGGAAGGTATGTTGCCTCCCGGGTGCAAGGGATGTCTCAGATCGTGTCTTCAGGATCCTTAAGGGGGAGGGGGAGCAGCCAGAAGTCGTGGTGCACATTGGTACCAACGACGTAGGTAGGAAAATGGGTGTGGAGGTAATAAACGACTTTAGGGAGTTAGGCTGGAAGTTAAAAGTCAGGACAGACAGAGTTGTCATCTCTGGTTTGTTGCCGGTGCCACGTGATAGCGAGGCGAGGAATAGGGAGAGAGTGCAGCTGAACACGTGGCTGCAGGAATGGTGTAGGATAGAGGGCTTCAGGTATTTGGATAATTGGAGCGCATTCTGGGGCAGGTGGGACCTGTACAAGAAGGACGGTATGCATCTGAACCAGAGGGGCACCAATATCCTGGGCGGGAGGTTTTCTAGTACTCTTCGGGAGGGTTTAAACTAATTTGGCAGGGGAATGGGAACCGGATTTGTAGTCCAGCAACTAAGGTAGCCGATATTCAGGCCGTCAAAGCGTGTAATGAGGCAGTGGGGAAGGGAATACGGACAAAGGAGAGTACTTGCAGGCACGGAGATCGGTTCAAGTGGGAAAACCTCAACGCAAGAAGCATCAGGAATAAGGTGGGTGAACTTAAGGCATGGATCCGTACTTGGGACTACGATGTGGTGGCCATCACGGAAACATGGATAGAAGTGGGGCAGAAATGGTTGTTGGAGATCCCTGTTTATAGATGTTTCAATAAGATTAGGGAGGGTGGCAAAAGAGGTGGGGTGGCATTGTTAATTCGAGATAGTATAACATCTGCAGAAAGGCAGTTTGAGGAGTATCAGCCGACTGAGGTAGTATGGTGAAGTCAGAAATAGGAAAGGAGCAGTCACCTTGTTAGGAGTTATCTATTGACCCCCCCCAATAGTAGCAGAGATGTGGAGGAACAGATTGGGAAACAGATTTTGGAAAGGTGCAGAAGTCACAGTGTCTTGGGTGACTTTAACTTCCCAAACATTGAGTGGAATCTCTTTCGATCAAATAGTTTGGATGGGGTGGTGTTTGTGCAGTGTGTCCAGGAAGCTTTTCAAACACAGTATGTAGATTGTCCGACCAGAGGAGGGGCAATATTGGATTTAGTACTTGGTAATGAACCAGGGCAAGTGATAGATTTGTTAGTGGGGGAACATTTTGGAGATAGTGACCACAATTCTGTGACTTTCAATTTAGTAATGGAGAGGGATAGGTGCGTGCAACAGGGCAAGGTTTACAATTGGGGGAAGGGTAAATACGATGTTGTCAGACAAGAATTGAAGTGCGTAAGTTTGGAACATAAGCTTCCAGGGAAGGACACAAGTGAAATGTGGAACTTGTTCAAGGAACAGGTACTACGTGTCCATGATATGTATGTCCCTGTCAGACAGGGAAGAGGTGGTCGAGTGAAGGAACCACGGTTGACAAAAGAGGTTGAATGTCTTGTTAAGACGAAAATGAGACTTATGTAAGGCTGAGGAAAAAAGGTTCAGACAGGGCGTTGGACTGATACAAGATGGCCAGGAGGGAACTGAAGAAAGGGAGTAGGAGAGCAAAGAGAGGGCATGAACAATCTTTGGCGGGTTGGATCAAGGAAAACCCTTTTACACATATGTGAGAAATATGAGAATGACTAGAGCGAGGGTAGGTCCGATCAAGGACAGTGGCGGGAGATTGTGTATAGAGTCTGAAGAGATAGGAGAGGTCTTGAACGAGTACATTTCTTCTGGATTTACAAATGAGAGGGGCCATATTGTTGGAGAGGACAGTGTTAAACAGACTGGAAAGCTCGAGGAAATACTTGTCAGGAAGGAAGATGTGTTGTGCATTTTGAAAAACTTGAGGATAGTCAAGTCCTCCGGGCATGACGGGATATATCCAAGGATTCTATGGGAAGCAAGAGATGAAATTGCAGAGCCGTTGGCAATGACCTTTTCGTCCTCACTGTCAACAGGGTTGGTACCATGGTATTGGAGAGTGGCGAATGTCGTGCCCCTGTTCAAAAAAGGGACTAGGGATAACCCTTGGAATTATAGGCCAGTTAGTCTTATTTTGGTGGTAGGCAAAGTCATGGAAAGTGTACTGAAGGATAGAATTTCTGAGCATCTGGAAATACACGGCTTAATTGGGGATAGTCTGCACGGATTTGTGAGGGGTTGATCTTGCCGTACAAGTCTTATTGAATTCTTTGAGGAAGTGACCAAGCATGTGGATGAAGGTAAAGCAGTGGATGTAGTGTACATGGATTTTAGTAAAGCATTTGATAAGGTTCCCCATGGTAGGCTTCTGCAGACAGTAAGGAGGCATGGGATAGTGGGAAATTTGGCCAGTTGGATAACGAACTGGCTAATCGATAGAAGTCAGAGAGTGGTGGTGGATGGAAAATATTCAGCCTGGATCCCCGTTACCAGTGGCGTACCGCAGGGATCAGTTCTGCGTCCTCTGCTGTTTGTGATTTGCATTATTGACTTGGATGAGGGAGTTGAAGGGTGGATCAGTTAATTTGCAGACGATACGAAGATTGGTGGAGTTGTGGATAGTGAGGAGAGCTGTTGTCGGCTGCAAAGGTGCATAGCCAGGATGCAGAGCTGGGCTGAGAAGTGGCAGATGGAGTTTAATCCTGAAAAGTGTGACGTTGTGAATTTTGGAAGGACAAATATGAATGCGGAATACAGGGTTAACGGTAGAGTTCTTGGCAATGTGGAGGAGCAGAGAGATCTTGGGGTCTATGTTCATACATCTTTGAAAGTTGCTACTCAGGTGGATAGAGCTGTGAGGAAGGCCTGTGGTATGCTACCGTTCATTAACAGAGGGACTGAATTTAAGAGCCGTGAGGTGATGATGCACGGGGCAGCACGGTAGCATTGTGGATAGAACAATTACTTCACAGCTCCAGGGTCCCAAGTTCGATTGCGACTTGGGTCACTGTCTGTGCGGAGTCTGCACATCCTCCCCGTGTGTGCGTGGGTTTCCTCCGGGTGCTCCGCTTTCCTCCCACAGTCCAAAAATGTGCAGCTGAGGTGGATTGGCCATGATAAATTGCCCTTAGTGTCCAAAATTGTCCTTAGTGTTGGGTGGGGTTACTGGGTTATGGGGATCGGGTGGAGGTGTTGACCTTGGGTAGAGTGCTCTTTGCAAGAGCCTGTGCAGACACGATGGGTCGAATGGCCTCCTTATGCACTGTAAATTTTATGTTAATCTCTGTTAATATATGCAGCAGTACAAAACTTTGGTAAGGCGCATTTGGAGTTCTGTGTACAGTTCTGGTCGCCTCATTTTAGGAAGGATGTGGAAGCTTTGGAAAAGGTGCAGAGGATATTTACCAGGATGTTGCCTGGAATGGAGAGTAGGTCTTACGAGGAAAGGTTGAGGGTGCTAGGTCTTTTCTCATTAGAACGGAGCAGGACGAGGGTCGACTTGATAGAGGTTTATAAGATGATCAGGGGAATAGATAGAGTAGACAGTCAGAGACTTTTTCCGCTGGTGGAACGAACCTTTACAAGGGGTCATAAATTTAAGGTGAGTGGTGGAAGATATAGGGGGGGGGGGGGGTGTCAGAGGTAGGTTCTTTACGCAGAGAGTAGTGGGGGCATGTAATGCACTGCCTGTGGAAGTAGTTGTGTCGGAAACATTAGGGACCTTCAAGCAGCTATTGGACAGATACATGGATTACGGTAAAATGACATAGTGTGTATTTATTTGTTCGTAAGGGCAGCACGGTAGCATTGTGGATAGCACAATTGCTTCACAACTCCAGGGTCCCAGGTTCGATTCCGGCTTGGGTCACTGTCTGTGCGGAGCCTGCACACCCTCCCCGTATCTGCGTGGGTTTCCTCCGGGTGCTCCGGTTTCCTCCCACAGTCCAAAGATGTGCAGGTTAGGTGGATTGGCCATAATAAATTGCCCTTCTTTCCAAAATTGCCCTTCGTGTTGGGTGGAGGTGTTGACTTTGGGTAGGGTGCTCTTTCCAAGAGACGGTGCAGACCCAATGGGCCGAATGGCCTCCTTCTGCACTGTAAATTCAATGATAATCTATGATTAATCTAGGGCAAAATTTCGGCACAACATCGTGGGCCGAAGGGCCTGTTCTGTGCAACATCGTGGGCCGAAGGGCCTGTTCTGTGCTGTATTTTTCTATGTTCGATGTTTTCATTGTTGCAGACACATGGTTTATGGCCCAATTTCGACCATTTCTAATCATCAAAAGTTTTGACCCAGATGTATTTCATTTGTGCGGAAATTAAATAAGAACAGAAGCAGAAAATGTGTCCAACTTCATCCAACAACAATATTTATCCTTAAGTTGCGAGAAAATCATTTCTTAAGATTTCCAATATTTGTTACATTTCGCGTATTAATGGACTCGGTTGAGCTATGGTTACCATTCTCCGAATCACTGACATCCGTCATTGCGGAGGTGAGCTTCACTGGTGGCTTGCTTTCTTCTCCCGTTAGTATTTGGGAACAGAATTTTCACCTCCGCGTGAGTCGACACTGGGGTACGTGTTTATTCCTACCCTTCGCAACTTCCCAGAAACGTTTCTGGCTATCGGCCAATGTGGCCACTGGAGTGAGTCCCCAGCACAATTGAATAGACGGCCGTTTTGCAGGATACATGGGTACTCTGGCAGGATCCAGCTGTGGTGGTGTAACCCTCATGTAACCTGCTGCCATGTAAAGTAACTGCAGGACCTCGAGGTGCCAAGAGTTTGTCACGATCTGCGCAACCCAAAACAAATGGCGTACTTTAACAGAATCGATGACCTGCTGATTCATGATTGAAAGATCAGTGCCAGACATGTCCTGGCAGTTTGCCTTTGTGTTCGATATGTGACTTTGATTAATTCTGAATTTCCATCAGCCGACCTGAGTTTGACTTTTGATTGATTTAAAATGTTCAATTCTGCATCCCGATGGGATAGTGGGTTGTCACGTTGCCAAATAACCCACGTTCGATTATTGCCCCAGGTCACTGTCCGTATTCAAGTTGCTCGCTATATTGCCCATTACTTGGAAAAAACAAATGTACAAATCTCAATGTAAAATTCCGATTATGAGCGGCCCAATATTCCATCCACTGCCAAGTTTACCAAACCATGTCGGTAACCATGTTAGAGTTAACTATTTTCGAAATATATATGGCCATCCACTGTTCTTGCTAAGCATCATATGACTGGTGGTTCAATGTCCTGCACGTTTCCATTATCCGCATGATCTAGTAATTCAAAAATAAATTGCCACTGTACAGTCCTGAGGCCGAGTGAAACATTATGACTTACATTTTTGCAATGCATGTGTATGAAAAATAAATGTTGATTTCCGTCTTCATAGATATGTGCAAAGTAAACATGTGGAGAAGTTAAATGAGCACGGGGGGATTTCCTCCTTGCTGGGCGGATACGGCCAGATATGCCTACCTCACGCATCTATATGTAACCATGCTTCATTAATTTTGTATTCGAAATTACAAATGCCAGCATAGAAAAAGATTGTGTTTCAGGCAAAGTTGGAAACACATGGGCATGTTAGCACTCTGATGCATAGACTTTGTCCGACTCCTGGAATAACTTGCGACAACCTTTTGCGAAACACTCAAGATTATTTGATATATAAACGTAAACATAGATCCTAACACACATAACATATGATAAATTCTGACACGTATTATAACACAAACCAAAGATTAGGTTAGAGATTGAAGTGAAAACGGTGGCACGGTGTTCAGCACGGATGCCTCACTGCACCATACGCCCTGGATCGTTGACTGTGTGAAGTTTGTGCATACACCCCGCGTCTGCTTGTGTTTCCTTTGGCTGCTGCGTTTTATTGCCAAAATCGAAACATATACCGCATAAGTGAACTGGTTATGATCAATTGCCCTTGAGTGTCCAGGGATGTGCAGCTTGTTTTATTGGGATAGAGCGGGTTGGACATGTGTACAGTGCTCTTTCTATGGATCGGATCAGTCTCGAAGGGTAGAATGCCCTCTATTTTAAAATAAATTTAGTGTAGCCAATTCATTTTTTCCCATTAAGCGGCAATTTAGCATGGCCAATCCACCGAACTTGCACATCTTTGGGTTGTTGGGGCGAAACCCAAGCAAGAACGGGGTGAATGTGCAAACTCCAAACGGACAGTGCTCGAGAGCCGTGATCGAACCTCGGCGCCGTGACGCAGCAATGCTAAAGAATGTGCCACCGTGATGCCCTTAAATGATCTCCTTATGCACTGCAGGGAGTGTAAGTAAAAAGCACACAGCAAAGATCCTCTGAAAAAAGTGAGAGAAACTCAATAGAAACAGTTCGGTGCTTTTTCCAGAAGGTATAAAATGAATGAGGACTAAATGTTATAAATCTTTAAACACAGTGCATATTACATTTTCTTTTTTTTTTAAATATATTTTATTAAAGTTTTTCGATCAAAAAGAATTTTCCATTTTTACAACTTTGTAACAAAATGTACATTGACCGTTTTTTAAATAATATATTAACTAATAGCAAGTGCCGAAAACAAAAACAAGAAAAATAGAAATAGTAACATTGAAAAAATAAATATAAACAACTAGCATGGAACAAAACACAAAACCCCCGAAAACCCAAATGCACCCCCCTCGACCCTGGGTTGCTGCTGCTGTCTTTCCTGTTTTCCCTTATCGCTCTGCGAGATAGTCGAGGAACGGTTGCCACTGCCTGGTGAGCCCCTGAGCCGAATCTCTTAGTGCGTACTTTTTATAAACTCCAATTTTATAAACCCTGCCATGTCGCTTATCCAGGCCTCCACGCCCGGGGGTTTAGCTTCTTTCCACATAAGTAGAATATTCGCCGGGCTACTAGGGACGCAAAGGCCAAAACATCGGCCTCTCTCGCCTCCTGCACTCCCGGCTCTTCTGCAAGCCCAAATATAGCCAACCCCCAGCTTGGTTCTACCCGGACCCCCACCAGCTTTGAAATCACTCTTGCCACACCCACCCAGAACTCATGCAATACCGGACATGACCAGAACATGTGGGTGTGGTTCGCCGGGCTTCCCGCGCACCTCCCGCACCTATCCTCCACTCCAAAAAATCTAGTCAGCCTTGCTCCCGTCATATGCGCCCTCTGTAGAAACTTGAATTGGATCAGGTTGAGCCTGGCACACGAGGACGAGGATTTTACCCTACTTAGGGCATCTGCCCACAGCCCCTCCTCAATCTCTTCCACCAGCTCTTCCTCCCATTTACCCTTCAGCTCCTCTACCATTGTCTCCCCCCTCGTCTCTCATTTCCCTGTATATATCGGACACTTTACCATCACCAACCCATGTCCCCGAAATCACTCTGTCCTGGATCCCTTGCGCCGGGAGCTGCGGAAATTCCCTCACCTGTTGCCTCGCAAATGCCCTCACTTGCATATATCGGAATGCATTCCCAGATGGCAACTCGTATTTTTCTATCGGTGCTCCCAGACTCGCGAACGTCCAGTCCAAGAACGAGTCCTTCAGTTTCACAATTCCTGCCAGCTGCCAAGATTGAAATCCCCCATCTATCCTTCCCGGGAAGAACCTGTGATTGTTCCTTATCGGGGCCCACACTGAGGCACCGGTCACTGCCCTATGTCGTCTCCACTGCCCCCAAATCTTCAAAGTCGCCACCACCACTGTGTTTGTGGTGTATTTTTTAGGGGAGAACGGTAACGGCGCCGTCGCCAGTGCTTTTAAACTAATTCCCCGACAGGACGCCATCTCCAGCCTTTTCCACGCCGCTCCTTCTTCTTCCCTCATCCACTTACATATCATAGACACGTTGGCGGCCCAATAATAATCACTCAGACTCGGCAGTTCCAGTCCCCCTCTATCCCTACTGCGCTGCAGGAACCCCCTCTTTACCTTGGGGTCTTTCCAGCCCACACAAAGCTCATAATACTCCTATCCACCTTCTTGAAAAAGACCTTTGTAATCAGTATGGGGAGGCACTGAAACACGAAAAGAAACCTTGGGAGGACCACCATTTTAAACGCCTGCACCCTACCCGCCAATGACAGGGGCACCATGTCCCACCTCTTAAAGTCCTCCTCCATATGCTCTACCAGTCGTGTTAAGTTAAGTTTATGCAAGGTTCCCCAGTTCCTGGCCACCTGGATCCCTACATATCGGAAGTCCCTTGCTACTCTCCTCAGCGGCAGATCGTCTATTTCCCTGCCCTGTTCCCTGGGGTGCATCACACATAGTTCACTCTTCCCCATATTCAATTTGTATCCCGAGAACTCTCCAAACTCCCTGAGTGTCTGCATTATCTCAGGCATCCCCTCCACTGGGTCCGCCACATATAGCAACAAATCATCCGCATATAATGAAACCCGATGTTCCTCTCCTCCTCTAAGCACCCCTCTTCACTTCTTAGAGCCCCTCAGCGCTATGGCCAATGGCTCAGTTGCCAACGCGAACAGTAACGGGGGCAGGGGGCACCCCTGTCTTGTGCCCCTATGTAATCGGAAATAGTCGGATTGTTGCATGTTTGTAACCACGCTTGCCACCGGGGCCCCGTACAGGAGCCGAACCCATCTGATGGACCCCTCTCCAAATCCAAATCTCTTCAGTACCTCCCACAGGTAATCCCACTCCACTCTATCAAATGCCTTCTCTGCATCCATCGCCACCACTATCTCCACCTCCCCCTCCGGTGGGGGCATCATCATCACCCCCAGCAACCTTCGTATATTGGCATTCAATTGCCTCCCTTCAACAAACCCTGTCTGGTCGCCATGTACCACCCCTGGGACACAGTCCTCTATCCTTGTCGCCATCATTTTGGCCAGTAATTTGGCATCTACATTTAGGAGGGAGATGGGCCTGTATGACCCGCACTGCAGCGGGTCTTTGTCTCGTTTCAGGATCAACGATATCGTCGCCTCCGACATCGTCGGGGGTAGTGTCCCCCTTTTCTTAGCCTCATTGAAGATTCTCGTCAGACGTGGGGCCACTAGGTCCACATATTTCCTGTAAAATACCACCGGGAACCCATCTGGTACCGGGGCCTTTCCTGCCTGCATGTTCCCGAATCCTTTTACCACCTCCTCCACCTCAATCTGCACTCCCAGTCCTGTCACCTCCTGTTCCTCAACCCTCGGGAACTCCAACTGGTCTAGGAAATGTATCATTCTCTCTTTCCCCTCCGGGGGTTGGGACTTATACAGCCTCTCATAAAATGACTTAAACACCCCGTTCACCCTCTCCGCCCTCTGTTCCATCCATCCCTCCCCGTCCCTAACTCATCCGACCTCTCTCGCCGCCCCCCTCTTCCTAAGTTGTTGGGCCAGCAGTCGGCTCGCCTTTTCCCCATATTCGTATTGTATTCCCTGTGCCTTCCTCCACTGCGTCTCCGCCTTACCCGTGGTCAACAGGACAAAGTCCGTGTGTAGTCTCCGTCCTTCCCTGCATAGCCGTTCATCCGGGGCCTCCGCATATTGCCTATCCACCCTCAGAATCTCCCCAATCAGTCTCTCCCTTTCTTTACCCTCTTGTTTCCCCTTTTGGGCCCTTATGGAAATCAGCTCCCCCCTAATCACCGCCTCCCATATTACTCCCTCCTGGCCCTCTCCATCGTCATTGACCTCTAGGTATCTTTCAATACATCCCCTCACCCTTCCACACACACCCTCATCCGCCAACATTCCCATGTCTAATCTCCAAAGTGGGCGCTGCTCCTTCTCCTCTCCTCGATCCAGATCTACCCAATGTGGGGCGTGATCTGAAATGGCTATAGCCGAATACTCCGTTCCTGCCACTTTCGGGATCAGCGGCCTTCCCAGGACAAAAAAGTCTATCCGGAAGTACACTTTGTGGACGTGGGAGAAGAAGGAAAACTCTTTATTCCTCGGTCTAGCAAATCTCCAGGGATCTACGCCTCCCATCTGCTCCATAAACCCCTTAAGCACCTTGGCCGCTGCCGGCCTCCACCCGGTCCTAGATCTGGACCGGTCCAGCCCTGGGTCCAGCACCGTGTTGAAGTCTCTCCCCGCCCCCCCCCCCCCCCCCCAATTACCAAATCTCCCATCTCTAGGTCCGGGATGCGCCCCAATATACGCTTCATAAATCTCGCGTCATCCCAATTCAGGGCATATACGTTCACCAGCACCACCGCCTCACCTTGCAATCTGCCACTCACCATCACGTATCTGCCCCCACTGTCCACCACTATGGTCTTAGCCTCAAACTATACCCGTTTCCCCACCAGTATTGCCACCCCTCTATTTTTCGCATCCAAGCCTGAGTGGAATACCTGTCCCACCCATCCTTTTCTTAATCTGACCTGAGCATATTACATTTTCAAATATACATACCATACCCAAAGGAATGGGATCAAGGGCTTCACCAATTTGCAGACGAAATAGAGAGACTGAGATACTGGTTCTTTTCAGAAATGCAAATTGATGATGCTGTCAAAACGCACAATACGCACAATAGTTCAGACAATGAAAAGAATGGCCTCAATATTTTATTTTCTTATCAGTACATTAATTTACATGATCTGCGTGTTACTGACGAGTCAAGCATCTATTACCCAATTCCAGTACCCCTCAATGGTGGTGAACTGTTTTCTTGAAATGCAGCAACCGTTGAAATGCAATTACTCCTCCAGGCGTGTTAGGGAGGTGATTTCTGACCCATCGACAATATAGAAATAGCATTTTTTGTGTCAGTTGCAAGTCTTGAGATGAATGAATAAAATTGGAAACATCTGCTGATGGAAACGTTCCCAAATATCTACTGTACCTTCCCAAATGATTGCAGCGCTCGTGGATGTAAATGTCTGCCGAAGGAGCCTTAGTGATTTCCTGCAGCGCACGCTGTTGAAGTTACAGATAATTAACAGAGCCGAGTACAGCACGGTGGCGCAGTGGTTCGCATTTTAGCCCCACGGTATCTCGGTGCCCGGTTCAATCGCGGGTCTGGGTCACTATCCGTGTGGAGTTTGTACATTCTCGCCGTGTTTGCGTGAATTTCGCGCCACAACCCAAAGAAGTGCAGGATAGGTGTACTGGGAACAGTACATTGCCTCTTAATTGAAAAGTAAATTAATAGGGTACTCTAAATTTATTTTAAAATACAGGTAATTAACACTATGCGGAAACGGCGGATAGTCGGATTGATTGTGGAATCCTAACAATCAAGTGAGTGTTTCGTTCTGGAATGTGTTATGCATCTTCACTGTTATTCCAATTTCACACATTTCACGGTTCAGTACCCTGAGTGAGCAGTTTAGATTACCGATGACTAAATACATGGGTGTCAGGATTCCACTGAATTCTCTAAGATCATTTTGCTTCCTTACATTATGTTGGAGTTTGATTTTTTCTTCGGGATTCTACCTGTAACTTCCATCTTGATGGCGTACACTCTGCTACTCCAACAGATCACAATATGATATTCACAAAACTGAGAAAGGTTTTTACTCACTTTCTTACACAATGAGTCGAAGTCAGATACAAAGAAGCAAGAACAAAGAAAAGTACGTAAAAGGAAAATAGTTTTTCGGTCCTCCAAACGTGCGCCGATCACGGTGCCTGTCTAACCTTAAGCCTTCTACATTTCCGGAGTCTGGATCCACCTATTTCCATCCTCTTCAAGTATATGTCAAGACACCCGCTAAACGTCACCATCCTACCTGCTTCCACAATCTCTTCCGGCAGCGAGTTCCAGGCACCCCCCACCCTCTGTGACCCTTAACATATCTCCTCTAAAACCTATCCCACGTAACATTAGCCTATGTCCCCTGGTAATTTATTCACCACCCTAGGGAAAAGCTTCTGACTATTAATTATTTACAAGACCCGGCGACTCTTGTAGACTTCCATCATTTCGCCCATCAAGCTCTGTCGGTTCAGTGAGAACAAAGCGAGTTTAACCAACACCCCCACAGATACGACCTTGACATGCGGAAATGTCTGCTCCATTTGATTGGTGACACGTTATCCGACATCTTGTTACAAGCTGTCCCTGATTAATTTTGCTTCATGGGAGATATATCACGGCGATAAAACGGCAGAGACTTAACAAATAAAATAAAACAGGTACTTCGTAACGCATCCTTCCACTTCTGTGGCACACGGTCTGGTTCTCAGACAGATAATACCTCTAGTAATGTAATATTAAAGCTTATTTCCGTTTCAAAAAACTTGCAAGGATACATATCAAAATGTGTTTACCTGCTTCTTTCAAACACTGTTCACATCTGACCAACGAACGCGGATTGCTCTGCTGATCCTCCTGAGACATAACCTCCCCAACCCAGCCCGAGATTGGTTTAGCACAGGGTTAAATCACTGGCTTGGAAAGCACACAAAAGCAGGACAGCAACATGGTTTAATTCCCGTACCAAACTCCCCGAACAGGCGCCGGAATGTGGCGACTAAGGGCTTTTCACGGTGACCTCAATAAGCGATTTTCATAGTTGAAGTGTTTTGCATTGTTTCAGATTATATTTCAGAATTTATGTGGCTCTAATACAAAACATGAAAATCCCTTTTGTTTGTGATTTGTGGCGTAGCAAGGTGGCGCAATGCGTTAGCCCTGCTGCTTCACGGCGCCGAGGCCCCAGGTTCGATCCTGGCTCTGGGTCACTGTCTGTGTGGAGTTTTCACTTTCTCCCCGTGTCTGCGTGGGTTTCGCCCCCACCCCCCAAAGATGTGCAGGCTCGGTGGACTGACCATGCTACATTGCTGCTTAAATGGAAAAAAATAATTAGATATTCTAAATTTAATGAATAAATAAATATGGTTTGTGCTTTGTTCTGACCTTTTCAGCCATGCGTTATTGCCTTTAATGCATACGTCTAATTTTTATTGTAAAACTGTGAATGGCCCCATGAAAGCAGCCGTGGCGAAGATCCACATTGGGAGTAGATGAGGAAGTTGAGTTTATTTTATTGTGCTTGAAAACATGCAAACAGTTTAATGGAATTGCCAATATTGCTAACGTCGCAAAAAATAAGCATGACCACTGCTTGCCTAGAATTTACGCATCTGCTGGATATAAGAAACATAGAACATGCAGTGGAGGTGATTTGGCCCATCGAGTCTGCACCGACCCAGATAAACCTATCCCGTAACCCAATAACCCCTCCTAACCATTTTGTTCACTGAAGGCAATTTATCATGACCAATCCACCTCAACAGCACGGCTTTGGATTGCGGGAGGAAACCAGAGACTCGGAGGGAACACGGGGAGACCTTGCAAATACCGCACAGACAGTGACCCAGGACGGAATCGAACCTGGGACCCTGGCGCTGTGAAGCCACAGTGCTAGCCACTTGTGCTGCCCTGCTGCCCATAAGGAACACAGCATGAAATGCCACACTCAGTCTTCAATGCTGCGGTCTGATTTTTAACTTGCAGTCTAGAGACTATGTCAACAAATATTTGTAGGAGAAATTATGTTTTATGTTATTTTACGACACAGAACTTGAAAAGACAAGTGATGGTAAGGGCGGCAGAAAATGATTATACTGCGAAGTGCAACATTTAAACTATGGCACCAGATTGGTAAACATATTGCCAGAAGGTGAGAAAGTTAAGTTCGAAATGAGATTGCTTATGAATAGAACGATGCGCAGATCAACAATACTGACGAAGTATCACCACGGAAAATGTAGCTAGAGAAGTAATAATGGGAACCAAAGAAATGGCAGGCGAACTGAATAGTTACTTTGCATCAGTCTTCACGGTGGGCACCAGTGGAATGCCTGTGCTCCAGGAGAACATGGGGGCAGAGGAGAGTGCTGTGGCCATTTCTAAGGCGAAGTTTCAGGGGAAACTGGAAGGTCTGAAGGTGGATAGGTCACCTGAAACGGATGGGCATCACCCGAGGGTCCTAAAAGAGATAACTGAGGAAATTATGGCGGCATTGGTTATTTCAGGAATCTCTGTAGACAGGAAGGGTAGAGGACTGGAAATTGGCTGATGTAACACCACTGTTTCAGAAGGGAGGCGGACAGAAGGCGGAAAGCTATCAGCTGGTTAGACTGACATCAGTCATTGGTAAGATTTTGGAGTCTGTGATAAAAGATGAGATCGCAAAGTACTTGCAAGTGCATGGTAAAATCGGACTGAGTCAGCACGGCTTTGCAAAAAGAGGGCGTGCCTTTCAAATCTGTTATAGTTCTTTGAGGAGGTAACAAGGAAGTCAGACAAAGGAGAACAACAAGACGCGATTTATTTAGATTTCCAGAAGGCCGTTGACAAGGTACCGTCTGGGAGACTGTTAAATAAGTTAAAAGCCTATGGTGTTAAGAGTGAGATCCTGGCATGGATAGATTGTTGGCTGACTGGCAGAAGGCAGAGAGTGGGCATAAATGGGTCTTTTTCCGTATGCGACCGGTGACCAGTGGTGTGCCTCAGGGGTCTGTACAGGGACCACGACGTTTCACAATAGACGTTAATGATCGGGAAGAAGGAACTGAAGGCACTGTTGCGAAGTTTGAAAATTATACAAAGACCTGAAGGGGGGCATGTATAATTGAGGAAGCAAGGGGGCTGCAGAAGGAATTGGACAAGCTAGCAGAGTGGGCAATGAGGTGGCAAATGAAATACAATGTGGAAAGGTGTGAGGTTGTGCACTTTGGAAGGAGGAATTTAGGCATATACTATTTTCTAAATGGGGAAATGCTGAGTAAATCAGAAGCACAAAGGGATTTGGGAGTCCTTGTTCGCGATTGTCTTTAGGTTAATCGGCATGTTCAATCGGCAGTTAAGAAGGCAAATGTAATGTTAGCATTCATGTCAAGAAGGCTAGAATACAAGACCAGGGATGTACGTCTGAGGCTGTGTAAGGCTCTGGTCAGACCTCATTTGGAATGCTGTGAGCAGTCTTGGGCCCCGTATCTAAGGAAGGATGTGCTGGCCCTGTAAAGGGTCCAGAGGAGGTTCACACGAATGATCCCTGGAATGAAGAACTTGTTTGAGGAACGGTTAAGGACTCTGGGTCTGTACTAGTTGAAGTTTAAAGGATAACGAGGGATCTTATTGAAACATACAGGACACTGCTAGGCATGGATACAGTGGACGTGGAGAGGATTTTTCCACTTGGAGGAAAAATTAGAACCAGAAAACCCCATCACAGACGAAAGGGACGATCCTCTAAAACCGAGATAAGAAGAACCAGAGCATGGTGAATCTGCGGAACCTTTTGCTGCAGAAGGCTGTGGAGTCCAAATCACTGAGTGTCTTTAAGACAGAGGTAGATAAATTCTTGATTTATTAGGGGATCGTCGGTTATGGGGAGAAGGCTGGAGAATGGGGATGACAAAAATATCAGCCATGATTGAATGGGGGAGCAGACTCGACTGGCCTAATTCGGCTCCTGTGTCTTATGGCCTCGTGGTCTTATTTCCGGTATCATACTACGGCAATATCTGGAAGCCATTGATGCGGACCATCAGTTGGACAGGAGGCACCCGTTCTGCCGAAATGCAGTCATGGCTTTTTGCCTCGTCCGGCTCGTTATCGACGAAATGTGTCCACCCTCTGTGTTGCTCATCGGAGTGGTGGAGGCGGGTTCATGCAATATATTCCTGGCACTTGCCCTTGACCCTGCCCCCGAACGGCATCCGAACACCTGCGTGAACCTGTAACGGAATTGCTGGACGTGTGGAAACGTAAACGGTGAACAATTAAGGGTTGTTTTCGCTTAAAATGGTGGCTTTCCAGAGTAACACGCTCCGCAAACTGACGGGTCTCAGGCGAATCAACAAAAAGCTCAACTCTTGATAATGCTGCAAGTCTCTTCACCGCAAACGGCGAGATGCGTCACAATCTGTCTTTTACCCCCGACTAAGTTATTCAGATGACAAAAGTGTCCCCTGGAGCTCCAATATATTCTTGACGCCAGTGTAAAGTCTCAGACAAGCGACCATTCGACATCAATGACTGTGGACACGTTTTGATATATTGTCCTTGCTATTTCCACATCCTGCACCCAGAAGCATGCCTGCCGCCGGACCACACCGAGATCGGGGTATTTACGTCCCAGCAGTCATCGGATCGGAAGGCATGATTATAACATCACGCAACAGGCACCTGACTCTTTCTACTTGAGTGAATCGAATCGTTGGAGAACTTATCATCTGAAGCTGGTTTAAATAGCCAGTGTTCCTTATTGCAGGAAAGAACTTTCTGAAAACGTGCCATGGTTCCCGGGTCCACGGCAAGTGCAAAAACGCTCAAAGTATTTAAGCGGAGTAAGAAAGCACGCATGTATGTGCAACTGCGATTGGTTATTGTCGACTTCATTCTGAGGAATGGTATCTCATAATTAAAAGGTAACTATAAGGCCAATACATTGTAATTTTAGTACACCGCTGCAGACTGGTTGTCCAGCTATAGAACGTGAGTAGTGATATGTTGTTGGGAAAGCTCACGGTTCAATTGATGTAAAACTAAATGTGTTGCCTTCCATACATGATTCCTGATATCCTCTAACATGCCTTCTAGTACAAAACATTGATTTGTGTGTCTATTGAATCATATAGAAAGGATCCCAAGATGAAGGTCTGGCTGACAGGCGAAAGATACTTTTCCAAAAAGTCATCGGAACTTAGGTCTCATTTATCTTTTGCAATTTAAACACAGTGGAATTTTCAAGTTTTCGAATCTGGAGACCTCACCCTCTGAAATAGACGTAAGCCGGTTCGTGAAGTTGCATAAAAGAAGCTTTATTGGGGCGGCAGAGTGGTTAGCACTGCAGCCTCACGGCGCCGAGGACCCGTGTTAGATCCCGGCCCCGGGTCGGTCACTGTCCCTGTGGAATTGCATATCCCCCCCCCCCCCCCCCCCGTGTCTGCGTGGGTCTCACCCTCACACTGCACGGAGGTGCAGAATAGGTGGAATGGCGTTGCTGGCTTGCCCATTAAATGAAAAACACTGAATTGCGCACTTTAAATTACTTAGAAAAAAAGAGGGGGAAAGCGTGATTGAGAATTTCTGAATTGCATAAAGAAGGATGGTGCGGAAATAGAAGATGTACTTGCCTATGTAAATTAGTTTCGCAATATTTTATCCCTTTGAATATGCATCCATTTCCTGGATGTGGGCATCGCTGACTCGTCCAGAATGCACTGCCCAAAACTACTCATAATTAATCCTTCGTGCTGAGCTTAAAATACAAAAATCTTAGAAATGCATTTATGTCCCAGCAGTTTTACGGAGACAGTTTGAGGTTTTTCACCCAAATACATTTAAGAGACTGCGATATTATTTTGCAATTCATGGGAACTTGCTTGTGGTAACGTATGTCCAAATAAATACTGTCCTTGCCCTCCTCTACTGCCGCGGGTTAGGAATCAATGCATCTGCTGGACGAATCTTTGATTTTTTCCGTCCATGAAGTTGCGGTTCTGTATGCTGCCTGATAGTCCATCTCCTGCAGTTGATGTTGCTGGAACGCATTGCTACCAACTTTCTATGTTGGTGGAGGTATTGATCTTCCACCGACTAGTGCGCCTCCTAAACAAATAAAAGTACATATAGTTGCCTGTTCTTTTAAACATTGGAACGTTTTTCAAATTTACAGATTTATCGCAACCACGTCGGTTTCAGGAATAAAGAATAAACAAAAGAACAAAGAAATGTACAGCACAGGAACAGGCCCTTCGGCCCTCCAAGCCCGTGCCGACCATACTGCCCGACTAAACTACAATCTTCTACACTTCCTGGGTCCGTATCCTTCTATTCCCATGCTATTCATATATTTGTCAAGATGCCCCTTAAATGTCCCTATCGTCCCTGCTTCCACTACCTCCTCCGGTAGCGAGTTCCAGGCACCCACTACCCTCTGCGTAAAAAACTTGCCTCGTACATCTACTCTAAACCTTGCCCCTCTCACCTTAAACCTATGCCCCCGAGTAATTGACCCCTCTACCCTGGGGAAAAGCCTCTGACTATCCACTCTGTCTATGCCCCTCATAATTTTGTATACCTCTATCAGGTCGCCCCTCAACCTGCTTCGTTCCAGTGAGAACAAACCGAGTTTATTCAATCGCTCCTCATAGCTTATGCCCTCCATACCAGGCAACATTCTGGTAAATCTCTTCTGCACCCTCTCTAAAGCCTCCACATCCTTCTGGTAGTGTGGCGACCAGAATTGAACACTATACTCCAAGTGTGGCCTAACTAAGGTTCTATACAGCTGCAACATGACTTGCCAATTCTTATACTCAATGCCCTGGCCAATGAAGGCAAGCATGCCGTATGCCTTCTTGACTACCTTCTCCACCTGTGTTGCCCCTTTCAATGACCTGTGGACCTGTACTCCTAGATCTCTTTGACTTTCAATACACTTGAGGGTTCTACCATTCACTGTATATTCCCTACATGCATTAGCCCTTCCAAAATGCATTACCTCACATTTGTCCGGATTAAACTCCATCTGCCATCTCTCCGCCCAAGTTTCCAGACTATCTAAATCCTGCTGTATCCTCAGACAGTCCTCATCGCTATCCGCAATTCCACCAACCTTTGTGTCGTCTGCAAACTTACTAATCGGACCAGTTACATTTTCCTCCAAATCATTTATATATACTACAAACAGCAAAGGTCCCAACACTGATCCCTGTGGAACACCACGGGTCACAGCCCTCCAATTAGAAAAGCATCCCTCCATTGCTACCCTCTGCCTTCTATGGCCTAGCCAGTTCGGTATCCACCTTGCCAGTTCACCCCTGATCCCGTGTGACTTCACCTTTTGTACTAGTCTACCATGAGGGACCTTGTCAAAGGTCTAACCACTGGAGAGACTTTCAACCTCGTTCCATTGTTTGGGCTCCGGAATGCCACACTCGATTGAATGCCACCTTGATTTCTTCGGCAGTTATTCTCCACGTCTCTACTGGAGTTCAGCTCCTTTTTCCATGTTTGATCGCAGGCTGTAATTTGTTCACGAACTCAGTGACCCGGGTGGCATCGAAAATGTGCATCCGTGTGAAGGTTATTTGTAAGAAACTCTCGCTTGATTGCAGTGTTGATAACCCATTCTGTGAATTCAATTATAATTTCGAGTAGACATACAGAGCGTTAATTGGGCAGGGTGGATTAGTTATGGGTTTACTGGACAGGACAGAGCTGGGCAAGTTTACACATTTCAGGTTAGATGCCCATAGAGTAGCTAAACAGTGCCAGTGTGCCGTGTTCAAGTCAGGACTTGGGACACGACTCTGCATACAGTATGCACTTTCTCCCCGTATCTGCGTGTTTTTCCTGCGGGACACCGGTTTCCGCCCACAGCCGAACGTTGTACAGGTCAGGTGGATTGGCAGTGATTACATTGTCCCTTTGTTCCCATCATCATTCAGATCAGGTCGTGTAGTGGGCTGGAAAGGGACCTGGCTGGGTACTCTTCCAAATGGTCGGGACAGACTCGCTGGGCAAAAGTAGTCTATCTGCACTGTAGGGATTATAGAACAGAGCGTTGCTGCAGATCGTACTGCTCTGTTCAGATTTTACGAACAATGTTAGCTAGTGTTCACTGCCAATTATCTCTATGGTGGTCATTTTGTTAATTTCGAGTTTATTTTGTGGGAATGGCTGACAATATCATTTAGAATGAATGGAAGGCTTGTCTAATAGGAATTCACTCAGTGGTTGATGTAAACCGACGCTCTGCTGTGCAGCGCGACGCGTCGACGATGTGGTCATGAACTTAGTCGCAGATATGCAAAATAATTGAGAAGATGTCGGAGAAAATGTTATTGAGGCGCAACCGCAAGTTGGTCAGATAGTTCTCAAAGACTTCGAAAACAATACATGAGAAAGATAACGAAAGGTTTATTCTGATGTTACTTAATGAATGCAAAGCGACAAGCCGCGTCCATTATTCACGGGGACACATTTTCAAATTGAGGGAGGATCTGAGGGTCCAAATAAATGCTGGTCCTGTGGAGTGGCCATGCTAAATCGTCCAGCAGTGTGGTAAAGGTGAGAAGGCGTAATCCGATAGGGCAGCATGTTGGCCTGCTCCTTTGGAGGGTGGGTGTAGACTCGATGGGCCGAATGGCCTCCGTCAGCATTGTCGGGATTCTATGGAACGGGATGAGTGCCATGCCCACATTTCTCACGCTGCATTGCAGTTAAATCTCAATGGCTGACTTGCACAGCAGCCATATTTATCACAAATCTATTGGCCACATTATTTAAAGAATCTGGGGGCTGGTACACTACGCAATGTAAGATGGCAGCAGCGATGGGACACACACCCAACTGAAGACGATAAATTGCATAGTCTAGCTGCTTTGGCGCGTCCTGAAGCGGAAAACTGGCCCTTCAGGCCGAAAGACGATTGTGCCCTTGCACTAAACTCATGTCCGCATTCAAACTTTCGGCCTTTCCCATTTCGAAATGATAACCTTTCTCCGCACTTTAGAAAATAACTCAACGTAATTAACGTGTTGGTACACGGAACTGATATGTCTGCTGATTAACATCCAAGTGCGCTTTGCAAATTGTGTCCCGATTAAAAAGGTGGCAGAAATTCTTGCTCCTTTTATCAGACAATGCAATTTCAAAATTTCTGCTGCTTCCAATACAGGCGATTGGCTTAAATGCAACCTTTCGACCACCGATCTTGGAGATCTGACACGCAGCGACCTGCAGTCACCGTCAGCTGTAAGTACTGTGGAATGCATAGCTGCGAGAAATACAATGCATGCATCTTGCACACAGTCAAAAGCGGATCTGAAGAGATAGATCGCTCGAGTTCATATTGCCGAAACTAAAGGGAGACTTCAATTTATTGGTAGTAGAAGATTCAATTGTTAAACTTGGTACCATTCAGTCGATGTTCGTCCATATATCTACACCGACATTGGCTTGCACTCTGCTGCGTTCCTCACTCCCCGCCACTCTCAACAATAAAACACACCGCCCCCCACACCCCACGCACACACCGCTACCACACTACCTGCATCCAACACACATCCGCTTCACTCCTTTGCAAGGTCAGCGGAACAAAAAAAAGAGTCGTAAGAACAAATAGCAAATACAACTGAGCAAGTTAGAATTCCAATGCATTGCGTTAATCGTCAACCTGTTGCATCTGGCTTCTGATTTTTGCAACTTTCGCGCGAATGCTACGTTTATTAGTCAATTGCATTCGATGCACAACCTCTTACACGAAGTTGGTTATTTCACTGAAGTATAGTTCTTGAATACATGCCATTTTCACATTTTGAAAGGAGGAGTCACCGATGCAAACATGCGTGAGTCTATATCCTATTAGAAAATGTGAAATCTGAACTATGTCTATAGAATATATGATCTGTATCGTAATAGGAATAAAACAGTTTTCCCTTGCAAAGGCTAATCACGCTTACAAAACTTTATTATTGAAGATGCAACGAAGATGTAAACTTCTCTGATTCTCTTGATAGTCAACATCTTTTCCCAAAGGTAGGGGAGTCTAAAAATAGAGGGCATAGGTTTAAGGTGAGAGGGGGGAGATTCAGAAGGGCCCAGAGGGGCAATTTCTTCACTCAGAGGGTAGTGAGTGTCTGGAATGTGCTGCCCGAGGTAGTAGTAGAGGCGGGTACAATTGTGTCTTTTAAAAAGCATTTAGATAGTTACATCGGTAAGATGGGTATAGAGGGCTATGGGCCAAGTGCGGGCAACTGGGACTAGCTTAATGGTAAAAACTGGGCGGCATGGACTGGTTGGGCCGAAGGGCCTGTTTCCATGCTGTAAACTTCTATGATTCTATGAACGTGTTGGATGGCTCAGGTTAATGGGTGGCAACTGTGATTCTTGTGGACGGACGTCTCCATGTGGAATGGGAAACAAGAGGACGGTTTCATATGCTTTGGTGTGGCATCGGACGCAAAGTGGAAGACGTCCTCGAAGCCGTATCTAACACGTTCTGAGAGTCTTATTCGAAGCAGTAATCTATTTCTGCTTACAAATGGATACCTCTGAGGGTACAGAATGATGGCACAGTTGTTAGCGCTGCTGCCTCAGAGTTCCACGAGCCAATGTCCAATTCCGGCCTCGAGTTACTGTCTGTGTGGAGTTTGCACTTTCTCACCTGTCGGCGTGGATTTCATTCGGGAGCTGCTGTTTCCTCCCACTATCCAGGACAGTGCAGGTTAGGTGGACTGGTCATGCTGAATTGTCCTTCTGGTCCAAAGGGTTCGGTGGGGTTACTGGGTTACGAGGATAGTGTGGAGTAGTTGGATTAAATAGGACACTCTTTCCATGTGCCGGTGTAAACTCGCTGGGACAAATTACCTCCTTCTGCACTCTATAGTCAATGCTTCTTTGATTGAACAACGACCATTAAACGGAGAATCGGCGACGACCAGGTTGAATGGCTGCGCAGCTTTGAAGGAATAAATAACAAACTCCTAGACCAATGCTTAAATTCCATTCGTTTATTCATCAGTTGTGTAACTCAGCCCAAAGAGAATCCCCTCGCATTCATCTGGTTCAAATTTGAGCTGCCACTGATATGTCCATGGCACTCATCTATCTTCATGTTCCTGCCATCAAAAAACGTATTTTTCAGCTCTAAGCCCCGTTTCAACATTCGGCCCTCCCCTCCCCACATAGGCGCAAACACACACATATCCACACATTTATATGTACTACGAACAATAATATTCTTGCACTGACCCCTGCAATATGCCAATGCCCACTGGCATCCACTCACAGAAATTGTTTTTGTCCCACCATACCCCGTCTCCCAGCACTCAACCAAGTGGTGATCCAACTTGACAAGTCGCTCTGCATAACTGTGCTTTTACATTATTTTTCAGTCTCCAATGTGGGACCTTGCCAACGGCTCTGCTAAAATCCACGTACAGTGTACTAACATTTTCTGTACACTCGATAACATAACCGATACATATATCTAATAAATGTTGCCTTATTGCTGTCTGTCAAAGTCATGGTGACGAGCAAGATTCAACTATTGCCTCTCCATGTGGAGATTCATTTTCAACTTCATTACCGTCACGAATAGTTTCACTACCATTGACATTAGATTCACTGCTCTGTAATTTGCCAGCTTATCTTTCACACACGTCTTGAAAACCGGAAAGACATGAGCTGGTTCTTCAATACATTTTAATAATCCCTCCCCCTCCCCCCCGGTCCTTTAACTGTGACTAGCCAGTTAATGTTGGCGAAGTTTACATCCTCTCATATAATTATCCAACTGTTCAAATTCTTGCACAGCTGAGTGTATGTTCTGTACTTTTGCTCCTCTGCTATTCGTTTACTGGTCTGTGGCATATATGATTCTTCCAGAAAAAGGGATGCTGCCTTTTAATTTCTGAGCTCAACTCAAAAAGCCTGAGTTAAGACGCTCCAAGATATCATCCCTCCTTACTAAGCAACTGACTCATTAATCAATAATGCGCCATCACCTCATCTGTAGCACCCTCCCAGTCTCGAGAAAAGGCCCCATACCTCAAGCTGGCATGGTGCCAACCCGGCTTCTCCCTCTAATACATCACCGTGCTGGATCTAATACACATCCTTTGGTTGTGGGGGTAAAACCCACGCAAAGACGGGGAGAATGTGCAAATTCTAAACGGACAGTGACTCAGAGCCGGAATTGAACCTGTGACATCGGCGCATTGAGGCAACAGTTATAACCACTTTGCCACCTTGCTGCCCGCTCTTTAAATTCCTAGGACTGTTGCAGCACAGTATTCCTCTCACTGGCATCTTTGAAAAAGCAGCTTTACCAATACATGGTAGGATGGGTACAGAGGTATACGGCACAAGGAAGTGCTGCAGGGTTTCGTCATGGGTGGCAACATGACCGGTATAGGCGTGGAGGGCCGAACGACCTGTTTTTGTGATGTATTCTTCTTTGTCCTGTGTTCTATGCACATCCGGAGTGGAAGCGCCCTGCTGTCATTCCCGCCGTGTGACCTGCTTCCCGTATGATTGGCGACTGCCTGGGCGACCGGGCCTGGATCGGCAGAGTTGCTGTTTGGGTGTCCCAGCACGCGTGGTGCCGCCATGTTCTGTCCGCTGCCCAGCAGATGCACCAGGGACAGGAGAGTCGGAGTATATGCGGTGTTCTGGCAAAGGGGATCCAGGGTGAGGTGGCCAATTCGATAAAAATAATTGGCTAAACGGCAGAAGGAAAAGTATGGTTGTGGAGGTTGTTTTTCAAATTGGAGGTCTGTGACGAGCGGTCTGCCTGATGGATAAGTGTTGGCAACACTTCTATTTATTATTTATATAATGATTTGGATGAGAGTTTAGGAGGCGTGGTTAGTAGGTTGGCAGACAACACCAAAATCGGTGGCACAGTGGACAGTAAAGAACGTTATCCAGGATTGCAACGCAATCTTGATCAATTGTACAAGTGGGCTGATGACAGGCAGCAGGAAATTAATTTAGATAAATGTTAGGTGATGCATTTTGTCAGATCGAATTGGGGCAGGAGCTACTGAGTTAATGCTCGGGTGCTGAGAAGAGTTATAGAGGAAAACGATCTAGGGTTACAGGCTCATCGCTCCTTGAAAGTGGAGTCACAGGTGGACAGAGTGGTGAAGAAGGCATTCGACATGCTTTGTTTCATTGTTCAGAACATTCAATACAGGAATTTGATCATCTTGCTGAAGTTGTACACATATTGGTAAGGCCAAACTTGGAATACTGTATACAGTTCTGGTCACCTTATTATGGGAAGGATTTCATCAAACTATAAAGAGTCCAGAAAGCATTTACACGGGTGCTGCCGGGACTTGGTGGGTTGAGAAATAAGGACAGCCTGGATTGACTGGCAGTTATTTCCCTGGAGCATAGGAGACTGAGCATTGATATAATTGAGGTCTATAAAATAATGAATGGCATAGATAAAGAAGGTAGTCAACATATTTTCCCAAAATTATGGGAGTCAATAACGAGCGAGCATCGGTTTAAGGTGAGACGAAAAAGACACCAAAGTGTCTGGAGCGGCAGTTTTTTCACACACAGGGTGGCCAGTGTCTCGAACGAGCTGCCAAAGGTTTTAGTAGACGCGGGTACAATTTTGCCTTTGCTGAAGCATTTAGACAATTATATAGGAAAGAAGGATATCGGCCAAGTGCGGGCAATTGGGTATAGTTGTGTCGTAATTATTGGACGGACTGGACGATTTAGGCCGAATGGCGTGTATTCATGCTGTAAACCTTCATATTCACCTCTCCTCATTGAGTCAACTGCACGGTCCTCATATCCTGCTCCCCCCTAGTGGTACTATATGGCCCCCATGTTCCTCCATCGGATGGGGTTACGAGCAGATCTAGCCACTAAAGCCCTCGCCCACCCAGCCAACCCCCCCCCCCCCCCCCGCCACATGGCGCTGCAGGTACTGAAGGTCCGCTGTCCTCTTGGCCAAGGTCTGCATGCTCGCGGTCATGGAGCACAGGGAGTGGACTACATCTGTCTGTGACTACCCTTTATGACGCTGTGACTGCGCTACCAGCTACTGGGTCTATGCTACATCAGCCAATGTCTGCGACATCTCCCCCGGGACTGTGGCACGTCCCTTAGCACCTGTGCCACGTCCGACAGCGTCTGAACAAGGCTGCCGCTTCTCCCGGCCATGAGCTGCTGCGGCTATGCCATTCTCCGGCAGGCGACTGCAATGTCCAGCTGGCTCTGGTACATGACTGTCTGTGAGATGGCGCATCGCTGCTAGCAGTCGGCAACTGCTGTACAGATTTACCAGGCCTTGCACATGCTGATCCGTAACCGAATACCTCGCGGCAAGGCCTCCATCATTAATACCAACCATGCGGTGTTGGCATGGGTGGCACGCATAGCCGGCACCACCTCGTGCTCCTGCACATGGGTGGACTCCAGTACCTGCACCTGCAGTTTCTGGATGCTCGCCGAATACCCCTCATGCAGCCCCTTACACTGCGACTGCATCTCGAAGATCGATGGTACTGTCCATTGCCGAAGCCTGCAACCCCTCTGGAAGAAAGGTAGACACTTGGGTCGCTCCTATTTATGATCGTTCCACCTCTCAGGCGTTCACACGACCGCCTGCTGCACCGGACCATGTGTGTGCCGCACACCCAATAGTGTCCCTTTAGCCCCGTTGCTAGTGTGACCAAACGAGCTGAGTGTCTCAAGGATGGTAGAGGCCCTGGAGACATCTGTGGTGGGAAATGCATATTATCGTCGGACGCGAGCTCCGGGGTGACCTGGTATTTGGATCTATGGTTCCCTCCATGTCGGTGTCTGCATCGTTCATCGGCACCTTGGACCTGTCTGTCACTCTGACCGGGGGCGGGGGAGACTAGAAGCGCCCGCACTATCTCCAGGACCTCCTGCAAGACACATTAATGCGGAACGGGGCGGCGTAGGTATAGTGGGTGTGTGGAGGCAGCGGGCTGTGATTGGTGTGGGAGAATAGAGGTTTTTGTGGTGGTGGGGCAGCGGTGTATAGGTGGTGTGGCTGTGGGGGTGGCACTAAGATGGTGTGGGGGTGAGGTGTTGTTGGGCTGAGTCCTATGTTGAGGTGGTTGGGGAGCTGTTTTACACACATGCCGTGGGGAGCCGCAACTCTGCGGAGCCTCTCCTTCACACCCGACGCCGACGACACCCCGGCGACCTGACTTTCCTCGGGCATGCCGAATATGTCTAGGGGCTTTTTCTCTACAGCCGTGAGGGCGGTGCCTCTCCAGTTTTTCCCCTCTCCTGGGCGATCATGTCCTGGGGGAGCGGGGGGGGGATAAAATGGACTGTGTTCGACAGTCTGATGTATGGGGCGCTGGCACTGGCTAGCTGGTGGCGTCAGTGGGCAGTGAAGCTGCCAATGTCGGTCGAGCTGCCGATGTTGTTCGTTGCGACTGGCAACGACTGTTGCTAGAATTGTTGCAGGTGTGTGGGAATGGGCAACGACAGGTGTCCGGCTGCCACCCAATTTAATCTCAGAGCGTTTCCCAACTCCTTTCACTATCCGACCTCCGAATAGTTTGTCAACCTCATATTAGACATCTTGTTTGTGGCCCAATTACCACCATTTTGCATTACTCAAACGTGTTAGCCCAATACATTTGATTAGCGAGGAAAACTAAGAAGAACAGAAGTATAAACAACTACTTTTATTTAACAACAATATTACCTTAAATTAACTCAAAACTATATACTGAGGATTTCCAAGATTCGTTATACTAACCATATTGATGTGCTCGGTTGAGCCATGCATCCGATTTTCAGAGTCTCACATGTATTTAGTTCCAAACACGGCTATCACTAGTTGTTTTTGTCCTTCTCTTGTCACTCTCCTGGATGGTCAAGTTCACCTGCACGTGATTCCGCACTGGGGTGTTCCGTGGGTGTCTTCATTCATTCCCTTCCTTTACACCTTTCCAGAAATTGCATGCCGTTCGGCCTCTGAGTCGGCGGGATGGTTTCCAAACAATTAGTGTCAATCAATCATCTATGATGAGATGAGCGCTTGACAAGACACTGAGCCCGCCTCCAGTGTCCACCTCTGATGGTGTTTCTCCCAAGTAACCTATTGCCAAATAAGGTAACTGCAGGAACTCCGGGTACCGAGAGGAAGGTTCGACCTGCATACTTTACAACATACCGTTACAAGAATAGCTGGGTTAAAGTCAGGAGAAAAAAACAAGCAGACAGACTGTGCAGGGATCCCTCTTGGCCGTTCCCCTTCAAAACAAGTAGACCGTTTTGGATGCTGTTGGAGGGGGGGGGGGGTGACCTACCGGGGGAAGGCCCTAGCGGCCAAGTCTCTGGCACTGAGTCTGGGTCTGGGGCTCAGAAGGGAAGGGGGAGAATAGAAAAGCAATAGTGGTAGGAGATTCAATGGTTAGGGGAATAGATAGGATATTCTGTGTTCGCGAGCGAGACTCCCGGAGGTATGTTGCCTCCCGGGTGCCAGGGCCAGGGATGTCTCGGATCGTGTCTTCAGGATCCTTAAGGGGGGTGGGGGAGCAGCCAGAAGTCGTGGTGCACATTGGTACCAACGACATAGGTAGGAAAAGGGGCGTGGAGGTAATAAACACGTTTAGGGAGTTAAGCTGGAAGTTAAAAGCCAGAACAGACAGAGTTATCATCTCTGGTTTGTTGCCGGTGCCACGTGATAGCGAGGCCAGGAATAGGGAGATAGTGCAGCTGAACACGTGGCTGCAGGAATGGTGTAGGATAGAGGGCTTCAGGTATTTGGATAAGGGGAGCGCATTCTGGGGAAGGTGGGACCTGTACAAGCAGGACGGTGTGCATCTGAACCAGAGGGGCACCAATATCCTGGGAGGGAGGATTTCTAGTACTCTTCGGGAGATTTTAAACTAATTTGGCAGGGGAATGGGAACCGGGTTTGTAGTCCAGCAACTAAGGTAGCCGATATTCAGGCCGCCAAAGCGTGTAATGAGGCAGTGGGGAAGGGGACACTGACAAAGGAGAGTACTTGCAGGCACGGAGATGGGTTTAAGTGTGTATACTTCAACGCAAGAAGCATCAGGAATAAGGTGGGTAAACTTAAGGCATGGATCGGTACTTGGGACTACGATGTGGTGGCCATCACGGAAACTTGGATAGAAGAGAGGCAGAAATGTTTGTTGGAGATCCCTGGTTATAGATGTTTCAATACGATTAGGGAGGGTGGTAAAAGAGGTGGGGTGGGGGTGGGGCGGCATTGTTAATTAGAGCTAGTATAACAGCTGCAGAAAGGCAGTTCGAGGAGTATCACCCTAATCAGGTAGTATGGGTTGAAGTCAGATATAGGAAAGGAGCAGTCACCTTGTTAGGAGTATTCAATAGGCCCCCCAATAGTAGCAGAGATGTGGAGGAACAGATAAGGAAACAGATTTTGGAAAGGTGCAGACGTCACAGGGTAGTAGTCATGGGTGAATTTAACTTCCCAAACATTGAGTGGAAACTCTTTCGATCAAATAGTTTGGATGGGGTGGTGTTTGTGCAGTGTGTCCAGGAAGCTTTTCTAACACAGTATGTAGATTGTCCGACCAGAGGAGGGGCAATATTGGATTTAGTACTTGGTAATGAACCAGGGCAAGTGATAGATTTGTTAGTGGGGGAGCATTTTGGAGTTAGTGACCACAATTCTGTGACTTTCACTTTAGTAATGGAGAGGGATAGGTGCGTGCAACAGGGCAAGGTTTACAATTGGGGGAAGGGTAAATACGATGTTGTCAGACAAGAATTGAAGTGCGTAAGTTGGGAACATAGGCTGCCAGGGAAGGACACAAGTGAAATGTGGAACTTGTTCAAGGAACAGGTACTACGTGTCCTTGATATGTATGTCCCTGTCAGGCAGGGAAGAGATGGTCGAGTGAAGGAACCATGGTTGACAAGAGAGGTTGAATGTCTTGCTAAGAGGAAAAAGGAGACTTATGTAAGGCTGAGGAAACAAGGTTCAGACAGGGCATTGGAGGGATACAAGGTAGCCAGGAGGGAACTGAAGAAAGGGATTAGGAGAGCTAAGAGAGGGCATGAACAATCTTTGGCGGGTAGGATGAAGGAAAACCCCAAGGCCTTTTACACATATGTGAGAAATATGAGAATGACTAGAGCGACGGTAGGTCCGATCAAGGACAGTAGCGGGAGATTGTGTATTGAGTCTGAAGAGATAGGAGAGGTCTTGAACGACTACTTTTCTTCTGTATTTGCAAATGAGAGGGGCGATATTGTTGGAGAGGACAGCGTGAAACAGATTGGTAAACTGGAGGGAATACTTGTTAGGAAGGAAGATGTGTTGGGCATTTTGAAAAACTTGAGGATAGACAAGTCCCCGGGCCTGGCGGGATATATCCAAGGATTCTATGGGAAGCAAGAGATGAAATTGCAGAGCCGTTGGCAATGATCTTTCCGTGCTAACGGGGGTGATACCAGGGGATTGGAGAGTGGCGAATGTCGTGCCCCTGTTCAAAAAAGGGACTTGGGATAACCCTGGGAATTACAGGCCAGTTAGTCTTACTTCGGTGGTAGGCAAAGTAATGGAAAGGGTACTGAAGGATAGGAATTCTGAGCATCTGGAAAGACACTGCTTGATTAGGGATAGTCAGCACCGATTTGTGAGGGGTAGGTCTTGCCTTACAAATCTTATTGAATTCTTTGAGGAGGTGACCAAGCACGTGGATGAAGGTAAAGCAGTGTATGTAGTGTACACGGATTTTAGTAAGGCATTTGATAAGGTTCCCCATGGTAGGATTCTGCAGAAAGTAAGGACGCATGGGATAGTGGGGAATTTAGCAAGTTGGATAACGAACTGGCTAACCGATAGATGTCTGAGAGTGGTGGTGGATGGCAAATATTCAGCCTGGATCCCAGTTACCAGTGGCGCACCGCAGGGATCAGTTCTGGGTCCTCTGCTGTTTGTGATTTTCATTAATGACTTGGATGAGGGATTTGAAGGGTGGATCAGTAAATTTGCAGACGATACGAAGATTGGTGGAGTTGTGGATAGTGAGGAGGCCTGTTGTCGGCTTCAAACAGACATAGAAAGGATGCAGAGCTGGGCTGAGAAGTGGAAGATGGAGTATAACCCTGAAAAGTGTGAGGTTGTCCATTTTGGAAGGACAAATATGAATGCGGAATACAGGGTTAACGGTAGACTTGGCAACGTGAAGGAGCAGAGAGATCTTGGGGTCTATGTTCATACATCTTTGAAAGTTGCCACTCAAGTGGATAGAGCTGTGAAGAAGGCCTATGGTGTGCTTGCGTTCATTAACAGAGGGATTGAATTTAAGAGCTGTGAGGTGATGATGCAGCTGTACAAAACTTTGGTAAGGCCACATTTGGAGTACTGTGTACAGTTCTGGTCGCCTCATTTTAGGAAGGACGTGGTAGCTTTGGAAAAGGTGCAAAGACGATTTACCAGGATGTTGCCTGGAATGGAGAGTAGGTCTTACGAGGAAAGGTTGAGGGTGCTAGGCCTTTTCTCATTAGAGCGGAGAAGGATGAGAGGCGACTTGATAGAGGTTTATAAGATGATCAGGGGAATAGATAGATTAGACAGTCAGAGACTTTTTCCCCGGGTGGAACAAACGATTACAAGGGGACATAAATTTAATGTGAAAGGTGGAAGATATAGGAGGGATATCAGAGGTCGGTTCTTTACCCAGAGAGTAGTGGGGGCATGGAATGCACTGCCTGTGGAAGCAGTTGAGTCGGAAACATTAGGGACCTTCAAGCAGCTATTGGATAGGTACATGGATTACGGTAAAATGATATAGTGTAGATTTATTTTTTCTTAAGGGCAGCACGGTAGCATTGTGGATAGCGCAATTGCTTCACAGCTCCATGGTCCCAGGTTCGATTCCGGCTTGGGTCACTGTCTGTGCGGAGTCTGCACGTCCTCCCCGTGTCTGCGTGTGTTTCCTCCAGGTGCTGCGGTTTCCTCCCACAGTCCAAAGATGTGCAGGTTAGGTAGATTGGCCATGATAAATTGCCCTTAGTGTCCAACATTGCCCTTGGTGTTGGATGGAGGTGTTGAGTTTGGGCGGGGTGCTCTTTCCGGGAGCTGGTGCAGACTCAGAGGGCCGAATGGCCTCCTTATGCACTGTAAATTCAATGATAATCTATGTTTAATCTAGGACAAAGGTTCGGCATAACATCGTGGGCCGAAGGGCCTGTTCTGTGCTGTATTGTCTATGTTTTCTATGTTCTATATCAATAGAACCGATGATCGTCTGGTGCGTGATGGACACGACAGATCCAGACAGTTGCTGGATGTTTGTATGTGTGCTGTTTATTTGACTTTGGTTACTGCTGAATTCCGAACAGCCTACCAGAGGTTCACTGCAGTTTGATTAAGTTGTCCAATTCTGCAACACTGTGGCACAGAGATTTTCATTGGTGCCTCACGCTGCTGAGTTCCGCAGTTCGATCCTAACGCCGGGTTACTGTCTGTGTCGGGATTGCTCATTATCCCCGTGGCCGAGTGTATCTTGCCCACACAAATTAAAACAGTGCAGGGTGGGTGGATTGTCCCTTAATTCTTAATTTAAAATGATCAATTTTATCGAGCCTAAAATCCATGACCTTCCAGGTTTGCCACGCCTCGTGCGTGCTCGACTGACACATTTTCGAAATGTCGATGTACATTCTTTGTTCTTGTTCATTCCGTGTTGCTCAATATCATGCAAATGACATCTGGCAGTTTCCATTGTGCGCATCATTGCCTAATTCGAAAAAGCATGCATATGAACAGGCCAGATGCTGGGTTACATTGCATGAGTTACTTTTTGTTTGACACTGGCATTTACAATGGAACGTTGGCTTCGGTCCTCGCCAAGATGTCCAAAGTAAATATGAGGAGAAGGAAAAAATAGCATGAGTGTATCTTCAATTGTCCTTAATTGCGACAGTATTCGTTGTGAGAAATGCCAGCATAGAAAACGATTGCATTTAATACAACGGTGGAAAACACATCGAAATGTTAGCACACACACGTTGACACTTTGTCCGACAACAGAAAGGGAATGCCGATCATGTTTTGCGAAACTCTACAGCTTAATCGATGTAAATATACAAATAGTGCCTAACACACATAATATCTGATATATTCTGATGTGCCATATGAGGCGTAAACTGAGGGCTTCTGCATGAGTGATATTCGTCGCAAGGCAATTGTTTAAAATTATATTCATATGTCACCAAAAAGGGAGCCCAACGCAGAATGCAGACATAAGCCACTGGGGGAATTGCCTTACATAGATACAGAGAAGGTAGAAAAAGGAGGAGACCATTTGGCCCTTCGAGCCTGCTCCGCCATTCATCACGATCATGGCTGATCATGCAACCCAACAGCCTGCTTTATCCCCATAGTCTTTGATCCCATTCTCCCCAAGTGCTATGTCTAGCCGCCCCATGAGTATATTCAAAGTTTTATCATCAGCTACTTCCTGTGGTATAATTCCACAGGCTCACCACTCTTTGTGTGAATAAATGTCTCCTTATCTCTGTCCGAAATGGTTCACCATGAATCCTCAGGCTGTGAAGCCTGGTTCTGGGGATACCCATAATTGGAAAACATAGTCCCTGCATCTACCCTGTCTCGACCTGTTTGAATTTTATAAGTCTCCATGAGATCCTCCTCATTCTTCTGAACCCCAGCGAGAACAATCCCAACCTAGTCAATCTCTCCTCATATGGCAGTCCCGCCATCTCCGGTATCAGTCTGGTAAACCTTCGCTGCACTCGTTCGAGAGCAAGAACATCCTTTCTCAGAGAAGGGGACCAAATTTGCACTCAATAACCCAAGTGTGGCCTCCAACTGGGCCTTGTCCAATTGCAGCAGCACGTCCCTGCTTCTATACTCGGAACTCTTGCACTGACAGCCAACATACCATTAGCCTTCTTTACCGCCTGCTGCACCTGCATGTTTATCTTCAGCGTATGGTGCACAAGGACACCCAGAATCCGCTGCACACCCCGCTCTCCCAATTTGCAACCATTCAGGTAATAATATGCCTTCCTGTATTTGCATCCAAAATAAATAACCTCAGACTTTTCCAAATTATTCTGCATCTGCCATTGGTTTGCAAACTCGCCGAACCTGGCCAAATCTTGCTATTGGAGCCTTGCATCCTCGCCACAATTCACCCTCCCACCTAATTTGGTATCATCTGCAAACGTTGAGATGTTACATTTTGTTACCTCATCCAAATCATTCATATATATTGTGAATAGCTGCGGCCCAGCACCGATCCCTGTAGTACACCACTGGTGTACTAGTTACCTCTTCAAAGTATTCCAACAGATTTGTCAAGCATGATTTTCGCGTCATAAATCCATGCTGACTCTGACTGATCCTGCCACTGCTTTCGAAATATTACGCTCTAAAGTCATTGATAATGGATTCAAGCATTTTCCCCACTACCGATGTTAGGCTTACTGATCTATAATTCAATGCTTTATCTTCACCTCCCTTTTTATATATCGGTGTGACGTGAGCTACCCTCCCATCTGCAGGGACAGTTCTAGAGTCTATAGAACCCCGGAAGATGACCACCAATGTATCCGCTATTTCCATAGCCACCTCCTTAAGCACTCTGGGATGCAGATTGAGCGGCCCCGGGGATTTATCCGCCATCATTCCCATCAGTTTTCCCAGCGCCATTTCTCTACTAATGTTGATTTCCCTCAGTTCTTCCTTCTCACTAAACCTTTCATTCTCCAACATTTCTGGGATCGGTTTGTGTCTTCGTTTATGAAGACAGAACGAAAGCATGTATTCAATTGCTCAGCCATTTATTTGTCCATTCTTATGCACCCCCCTGTTTTCTGTCTATAGTGGGTCTACATTTCTCTTCACCAATCTCTTCTTTTCGCATATCTCCTAGCGTCAGTCTTTATGTTCCCTGCAAGCTTCCTTTCGTTCTGTACTTTCCCCTTCTTAGTCAATCCCTTCGTCCAGCTTTGCTGAATTCTAAACTGCTTCCAATCCTCAGACCTATAAATTTTCTGGCCAATCTTCCTTGTATTGGAAACTATTTCTAATTTCCTGTATAAGCCTTGGATTGCCCCTCTTACCGCCTTTGTTTTTGTGCCAGACAGGAATGAACAGTTGCTGTAGTTCCTCTGTATGTACTACCCTAACAACTGTTCATGATCAGTTTATGTTGCAAACGCATGTTTATAGACATAGATATGGAACGTTTAATGCCGAACACAATTGTCAAACCTTCTTTTTCTATGTGAGCGTAATTACACTCGGCTGACATGAAATGCGTGAAGCGATTGCAATGGTCTTCCAGATAACATCGCCTACCTTGTGCAGGGTGATGACCTAGATTCCGGAGTGCGAAACGTCGTGTGTGAGCAACAAAGCTTTTGATCGGTCGGAGTTAGTCAGCAGATGCGAAGACGACAGTAGTCGTTTAATTTCGTTTCAAGTTCTCTGTTTCCACAGTGGTCCCAAAACCACCGGTGGCCCTTCTTTAACAACAGGTGCTGTGGGGCCGACATTGTTGCAAAGTGTGGGATGAAGTTCTGTCGTGGAAATCATAATAAAGACAAACTCCTCGAGGTTCGATTGAAGGAAATTTATTTACACAGATATACTTGTGGAGAGAGAGTTTCAGCTGCAAAGCCAAGGCACTGCACTCTGAGTTATGCAGTCGAAAACCATTATATTTATAGTGTGAAATAAACAACTTTGAATAGATAAAGCTTGGGAACATACGCAAGAGGAAATATGAATGTTTTGCCCTTGGTTTAAAAACAATTCGAGTACGCATTTTGTTGTCCTTCGGTAGAACAACTTATTATCATAATAAGGCCTGTATAACATACTAAGCAGTATTCAGTTTACATTACTTGTCCTACTTATTTTCGATCAAAAGCAGTGTTAAAATAGAGTCAATCGTCCCAGCATGCTTCTAAATTGGTAATTCATTAACTTCCCTTCGCAATTCCCTCGTTGTTGATCTTTTGATGAACACCATTTAGTAAAATTATCGTGTCCTCCGTAGAGAAGGGTGGTTTCTAATGTAAGGGGAACGGACGTATGACAGTTCCCTGCGTGTTATGAGCTGGTAGCAAGGAGGCAAAGCGGCTCGGGCTGGTCTCCCGTGTTAGTACAATAAAAGTATATTGCGCAATATTAAAACAGTAACCATGCGACAAAGAAGATTACAATGGCGATTATAATCCAGAATACAATCCTCTGTTCTGACGCGCCTACCATCCAAAGCCAAAGTCCAATCCCTCATTTTCGGGTAATCTTGTTACCTCTCCACGAGAATGTGATCCACCAGATTATCAATTTTTCGGGGATGTTTGCGGAACAGTCACTTCCAATCAGGCCACAAGTGCCTCCCTTTCCAGCAACCAAGAAATCAAGAGTCATTATATTCTGCAGCGCAACCGGTCTTTCGTAAACATCTCAGTTTATATCTGGTAAACAGCTTCTGCAGTGTCATTTGCGACCTGCTCAAGGATATCTCGTAGTTCGCTTAGTTCGTATGCATTAGTGGCTATTCCTACTGGTGGTATCATTATTCCCAGCATTTGTGTCCATGTCACAACACTTTGTGTCGTCCTGTGATGGGGATCGTCCTGCCGTTTCCGAATGTGATGCACATAAGGGACTACCTATCCCAAATAGCAGGAGCCTTCCCAATTGCCTGGTATGGCCACAGATAAAATACGTGCCGTTATATGCGGTCAGGTTTCCTTTACTATCAGTCATCATCAGTCTAATTAATACCCTTGCCAGGAGCCTCAACTCGTTTGATTTTCAACTCCTGACCAAGAAAGATGAATAGTCCTTTAGATGTAAGGTGGAACATAGGGGGTTGTCAATTCAAGGTCTGCTCACACTGACTTTTGCCGACTGGGTAGGACCCATATGTTTTATGTTTCCTAAAGCATATGCTACCCTTAGGGGCTCCAGTGTAATTGGGAAGGATCAAACAGGGCTGCTGGCCTGTCACGTTAAATCGAGACCACCACCATTCCTCAAACCTATTCATATCGTATCCAGTTAATCTCCAATCTAACATATTCAATATATCTTCCCCACGTCCTGTACCATATTGTCCCCGAGCATCTGGGAATTTGTGTACAATCCCAACAACTGAATGTGTTTACCCTTTCTGCGTATGAGTGGGGCATACATGTATATCAAGGTGTTAGTGTTCAGTTTACCCTCTACATTGTGTTGGATTAATATGATAAAATAAAAACGTCAACGCCGTCATTCTCTTCAGGTTAGCGTTTCGCTAATACTCTCAAAGATCCGTATGATGTAGTTTACACGAGTTGCATAGATCCCATCTGCCTTTTCTTTTACTTTAACGGCTGTTCGGGTTGTTAGCAGCACTTGATAGGGTCCATTCCACCTGGGAAAAAATAATCTTTGTTTAGTGTTTTTCAAATATACTTGATCTCCAGGTTTAAAGGGTGTCTAGTTCCCTCTTTTGGATGCATCTAAGGCTGTCGCACCTTTCCATGTTGTATTTATTTATTTATTTTCAGCGGGTTCACACATGGCCTGTGCATATTTTAGTGATGCCTCATCTCTTCATATTAAGGCTACTGCCGCTGGAGTCATTGGGTGTTTAGTTCCAGTTGCCATGGGACGTTCCATTGATATCTCATACGGAGTTAAACCCGTGTTACGATGTCTCTGTTTTGCAGTGCCTACATTACTATGGGTATGGCATCTGGTCATAGCAGCCCATTTTGTTGACACACTTTTGGAACTGAAGTTTTAAATATTCCATCCGCCCTTTCCATCATTCCTGAGGATTGTGGCTGATATGGTATATGCAATTTCCAATCAAATCCCATGGCATCTGCCAGGGCTTTGGTCTATTTGCTCGTGAAATGAGTTCTCCTGTCACTGTTAATACCCATTGGTATCCCAAACCTAAGTGTTATTTCCTTTGACCATTCTCTGCTACCAGAATATTTACCATTGTTCTAGCATCATCTCTTTTGGTTGGAAAAGCCTCTACTCACCGTGATAACATGTTCACTATCACCGATTATTCCTTTGACAAATCAAACATGCACTTCAACTTCATCTTCACTCTTTGATTTCTCATCGTGTCTTAACCTATGACTTTGCGACCTTGTTACTACTTAATCCGGAAACATCCCAGGATATTCGTCCTTGAACACTTCAGTTGTCTGATTTTCCAGTTGCTTATCAACCACAGTAGGCATCACACCCACCTGCGATCCAGCTATATCATTATCCAAGATAAACTGCATTCCTGGACAAGATAGTTTACCTAATACTCCTACTTCACCGCTCATCACTGGGCTTTCCAGCCCTACCTTATATACTGAAACACTACTCCCCTCACACTGAATTCCACATATTACCACGTTTTCTGGCAACATTCTTCCCAGACTACTTAACTCCATCTCCCTCCATCAAAGATTGACGAGCTCCCGTACCTCTTAAAATTGTGACTTCATTACCTGCTCCTCCTGATACACATGAGCAAAACTTGCCCATACAAGCAAATTTTTTCAAAAGATTGGCATCTTCTTATCAATCAACTCTTGATCAGGCTGTACAATCTTTTGCACCTCCTTCGCTTCCCTTGGGCTTTCCTTTGCCAATTTAACAAACCCCACTGGCTTATCGTGTTTTACCACATCAGCCTTCCAGGTGCTTTTCTTCAACCACCAACACTGTGACTTTACATGGCCAAGTTTATTAAAGTGAAAACATTTGAAACTTTTGGCAGTCTCCTTATTATCTCCCATCAGATCACCTTTACCTTTACCACTTGAATATATCTCATGTTTTCAATTCTCTTATCCACCTATCAAAATTGTTTTGATAGCAACCTGCTTTTAGTCAAGAGCGATGCTCCTGTAGGGAGGCTTGCTCCCGTGCCTGTTTTAACTTTGGTTCTGTTATGGTGGATGGAAGTTCAACTGCAGCCGCTTGCAGTTGTGGCTGCTGTTTGAGAGCCAATTCCTTTGCTCTTTTATCAGCAAATCTATTGGCGCATGAGACTTCATCGTCTGCGGTAGTGTGCGTGTCACACTTGAAAACGGCTATCTTGCTGGGCAGCTGAACAGCATCGAGTAAATTTTAAACCAATTTAGCATGTTTAATAGGAAGGAAGTTATGAATCCCCTGTTTTTCCAGAATTGGTCAAAATCATATGCTACCCCGCAAGCAGATCGGGAATCATATAAATATTGAATATTTTATTTTTAGCTAGAATACATGTAAGGGCAAACTATTCGGTCGCTTGAGCAGACATTCGCGCAAGCAGAGCAGTGGTCACACCAGCTTGAAGCAGTACCTGAGCGAGAGACCTTAGCTGTTCAAGTGAAGGCAATCATGCGGCAGAGGGCAGTAGAGCAGAGCTGCTGATTGGCTGTTGCAAGGGAAATTTGCATACCTGCGTTGTGGTCACCCTAACTTGAAGGTATACCTGAGCTAGAGACTCTAGCTGTTCAAGTGAAGACAAGCATTCAGCAGGGGACAGTAGAGCGGAGCTGCTGATTGGCATTAGCAAGGGTAATTTGCATATCTCCGTTGTGGTTACCCTAACTTGAAGGTGTACCAGAGCTAGAGACACTAGCTCTTCACGTGGAGGCAGGTATCCAGCAGAGGGCAGTAGAGCAGAAATGCTGTTTGCCTGTTGCAAAGGAGATTTGCGTAACTCCGTTGGGTTCCGTCTACTTGAAGCTGTACGGGAGGGAGTGACCCGAACTGTTCAAGTGAACATAGAAAATGCAGCACAGAACAGGCCCTTCGGCCCACGATGTTGTGCAGAACCTTTGTCCTAGATTAATCATAGAGTATCATTGAATGTACAGTGCAGAAGGAGGCCATTGGGCCCTTTGAGTCTGCACAAGCTCTTGGAAAGAGCACCATACCCAAACTCAACACCTCCACCCAACACCAAGGGCAATTTGGACATTGAGGGCAATTTATCATTGGCCAATTCACCTAACCCGCACACCTTTGGACTGTGGGAGGAAACCGGAGCACCCGTAGGGAACCCACGCAGACACGGGGAGGACGTGCAGACTCCGCACAGACAGTGACCCAAGCCGGAATCGAACCTGGGACCCTGGAGCTGTGAAGCAATTGTGCTATCCACAATGCTACCGTGCTGCCCTTGAGAACAAATAAATCTACACTATATCATTTTACCGTAATCCATGTACTTATCCAATAGCTGCTTGAAGGTCCTAATGTTTCCGACTCAACTACTTCCACAGACAGTGCATTCCATGATACCTACCTCTGATATCCCTTCTATATCTTCCACCTTTCACCTTAAATTTATGTCCCCTTATAATGGTTTGTTCCACCCGGGGAAAAAGCCTCTGACTCTCTACTCGATCTATTCCCCTGATCATCTTATAAACCTCTATCAAGTCGCCCCTCATCCTTCTCCGTTCGAATGAGAAAAGGCCGAGCACCCTCAACCTTTCCTCGTAAGACCTACTCTCCATTCCAGGCAACATCCTGGTAAATCGTCTTTGCACCTTTTCCAAAGCTTCCACATACTTCCTAAAATGAGGCGACCAGAACTGTACACAGTACTCCAAATGTGGCCTTACTAAGGTCTTGTACAGCTGCATCATCACCTCACGGCTTTTAAATTCAATCCCTCTGTTAATGAACGCGAACACACCATAGGCCTTCTTCACAGCTCTATCCACTTGAGTGGCAACTTTCAAAGATGTATGAACATAGACCCCAAGATCTCTCTGCTCCTTCACGTTGCCAAGAACTCTACCGTTAACCCTGTATTCCGCATTCATATTTGTCCTTCCAAAATGGACAACCTCACACTTTTCAGGGTTAAACTCCATCTGCCACTTCTCAGCCCAGCTCTGCATCCTATCTATGCCTCTTTGCAGCCGACAACAGCCTTCCTTACTATCCACAACTCCACCAATCTTCGTATCGTCTATAAATTTACTGACCCACCCTTCAACTCCCTCATCCAAGTCATTAATGAAAATCACAAACAGCAGAGGACCGAGAACTGATCCCTGGGGTACGCCACTGGTAACGGGAATCCACCACCACTCTCTGACTTCTATCGGTTCGCCAGTTCGTTATCCAACTGGCCAAATTTCCCAATATCCCGTGCCTCCTTACTTTCTGCATAAGCCTACCATGGGGAACTTTATCAAATGCCTTACTAAAATCCATGTACTCTGCATCCACTGCTTTACCTTCATCCACATGCTTGGTCACCTCCTCAAAGAATTCAATAAGATTTGTAAGGCAAGACCTACCCCTCACAAATCCGTGCTGACTATCCCTAATCAAGCAGTGTCTTTCCAGATGCTCAGAAATCCTACCCTTCAGTACCCTTTCCATTACTTTGCCTACCACCGAAGTAAGACTAACTGGCCTGTAATTCCCAGGGTTATCCCTAGTCCCTTTTTTGAACAGGGGCACGACATTCGCCACTCTCCAATCCCCTTGTACCACCCCTGTTGACAGTGAGGACGAAAAGATCATTGCCAACGTCTCTGCAATTTCATCTCTTGCTTCCCATAGAATCCTTGGATATATCCCGTCAGGCCCGGGGGACTTGTCTAGCCTCAAGTTTTTCAAAATGCCCAACACATCTTCCTTCCTAACAAGTATTTCCTCGAGCTTACCAATCTGTTGCACACTGTCCTCTCCAACAATATCGCCCCTCTCATTTGTAAATACAGAAGAAAAGTACTCGTTCAAGACCTCTCCTATCTCTTCAGACTCAATACACAATCTCCCGCTACTGTCCTTGATCGGACCTACCCTTGCTCTAGTCAATCTCATATTTCTCACATATGTGTAAAAGGACTTGGGGGTTTCCTTGATCCTACCCGCCAAAGATTGTTCATGCCCTCTCTTAGCTCTCCTAATCCCTTTCTTCAGTTCCCTCCTGGCTATCTTGTATACCTCCAATGCCCTGTCTGAACCTTGTTTCCTCAGCCTTACATAAGTCACCTTTTTCCTCTGAACAAGACATTCAACCTCTCTTGTCAACCATGGTTCCCTCACTCGACCATCTCTTCCCTGCCTGACAGGGACATACATATCAAGGACACGTAGCACCTATTCCTTGAACAAGTTCCACATTTCACTTGTGTGCTTCCCTGCCAGCCTATGTTCCCAACTTATGCACTTCAATTCTTGTCTGACAACATCGTATTTACCCTTCCCCCAATTGTAAACCTTGCCCTGTTGCACGTACCTATCCTCTCCATTACTAAAGTGAAAGTCACAGAATTGTGGTCACTATCTCCAAAATGCTCCCCCACTAACAAATCTATCACTTGCCCTGGCTCATTACCCAGTACTAAATCCAATATTGCCCCTCCTCTGGTCGGACAATCTACATACCGTGTTCGAAAAACTTCCTGGACACACTGCACAAATACCTCCCCATCCAAACTATTTGATCTAAAGAGTTTCCACTCAATATTTTGGAAGTTAAATTCGCCCATGACTACTACCCTATGACTTCTGCACCTTTACAACATCTGTTTCCCAATCCATTCCGCCACATCTCTGCAACTATTGGGGGGCCTATAGAAAACTCCTAACAAGGTGACTGCTCCTTTCCTATTTCTGACTTCAACCCATACTACCTCAATAGGGTGATACTCCTCGAACTACCTTTCTGCAGCTGTTATACTATCTCTAATTAATAATGCCACTCCCCCTACCTCTTTTACCACCCTCCCTAATCTTATTGAAACATCTATAACCAGGGACCTCCAACAACCATTTCTGCCCCTCTTCTATCCAGGTTTCCGTGATGGCCACCACATCGTAGTCCCAAGTACCGATCCATGCCTGAAGTTCACCCACCTTATTCCTGATGCTTCTTGCGTTGAAGTATACACACTTCAACCCATCTCCGTGCCTGCAAGTACTCTGCTTTGTCAGTGTTCCCTTCCCCACTGCCTCATTACACGCTTTGGCGGCCTGAATATCGGCTACCTTAGTTGATGGACTACAAATCCGGTTCCCATTCCCCTGCCAAATTATGTTAAACCCTCCCGAAGAGTACTAGAAAACCTCCCTCCCAGGATATTGGTGCCCCTCTGGTTCAGATGCAACCGATCCTGCTTGTACAGGTCCCACCTTCCCCAGAATGCGTTCCAATTATCCAAATACCTGAAGCCCTCCCTCCTACACCATTCCTGCAGCCACGTGTTCAACTGCACTCTCTCCCTCTTCCTAGCCTCGCTATCACGTGGCACCAGCAACAAACCAGAGATGACAACTCTGTCTGTCCTGGCTTTTAACTTCCAGCCTAACTCCCTAAACTTCTTTATTACCTCCACATCCCTTTTCCTACCGATGTCGTTGGTACCAATGTGCACCACGACTTTTGGCTGCTCACCCTCCCCTTAAGGATCCTGAAGACACGATCCGAGACATCCCTGGCCCTGGCACCCGGGAGGCAACATACCTTCCGGGAGTCTCGCTCGCGACCACAGAATCTCCTATCTATTCCCCTAACCATTGAATCTCCTAAAAATATTGTTTTTCTATTCTTCCCCCCTTCCTTCTGAGCCCCAGAGCCAGACTCAGTGCCAGAGACCTAGCCGCTAGGGCCTTCCCCCGGTAGGTCATCCCCCCCCGCCCCCAACAGCATCCAAAACGGTCTACTTGTTTTGAAGGGGAACGGCCACGAGGGATCCCTGCACTTTCTGCCTGTTTGTTTTTTTCCCCCTGACTGTAACCCAGCTATTTTGTCCTGTACCTTGGGTCTGGTTACCACCTTGTAACTCTTCTCAATCACCCCCTCTGCCTCCCGGATGATCCGAAGTTCATCCAGCTTCAGCTCCAGTTCCCTAACACGGTCTTTGAGGAGCTGAAGTTGGGTGCACTTCCCGCAGGTATAGTCAGTGGGGACACCGGTGGTATCCCTCACCACCCACATGCTACAGGAGGAGCATGTAACTGGCCTAGCCTCCATCCCCTCTTACCTGACAGAATATAGCTGTCCTGTGGACTAACTCGATCTCCGCCCTCCGACACTGCTCCCAGCCAGCTACACTTTCTGTAAACTCCTGGCTTTCTTCGCACTCTTTGCGGAAATGTCGGAAACAAAATGAAAGGAGCACCTTACTCCCTCCTCACCTAACTCCCTCGGTCACCAAACTCTCACTATAGCACTCAAATGCACCAAATTCAGCACTCCCTCAGTCACCAAACTCTCACTATAGCACTCAAATGCACCAAATTCAGCAATCAGTGCAAACAAAGTCTGCACTGTAGGGGATCCCTTTGAAAACTGGCCGAATCCAATTAACTAGCTCCAGCTGCAAGTGCCTACAAGTAGAAGCCTGTTTAAAGCTTATTGAAAATTCACCTTCTTCTAAACCAAACAGCAACTTTTAAGTTAATTAACTAAATAAATTAAAGACTAAACTTTAGATAAAAATGAAGCATTATACTCCCTCGGTCGCCAAACTCTCGCTATCGCACTTAAAGGCACCAAATTCAGCACTCAGTGCAAAAAAAACCAAGACAAGCATACAGCATAGGCCGTAGAGCGCAACTGCTGATTGGCTGTTGCAAGGGAAATTTGCATACCTCCGTTGGGCTCACCTTAACTTGAAGGTGTTCCGAAGCTAAGGACCCCAGCTGTTCAAGTGAAGACAAGCATCCAGCAGAGGGCAGTAGAGCGGAGTAGCTGATTGGCTGTTGCTGGGGAAATTTGCATACCTTCATTCTGTTCATCCAAACCTGATGGTATACCTGAGCTAGAGACCCTAGCTGTTCAAGTGTGGACAAGCGTCCAGCAGAGAGCAGTACAGCGGTGCTGCTGATTGGCTATTGAAAAGGAGATTTGCCTACCTCCCTTGTGGTCACCCTAACTTGAAGGTGTACCTGAGCTCGAGAGGTTAGCTGTTCACGTGAAGACACGCATCCAGCAGAGGGCAATCGAACGGAGCTGCTGATTGCCTGTTGTAAGGGAAATTTGCATACCTCCGTTATGCTCATCCCAACGTGAAGGTGTACAAGAGCTACAGACCCTAGCTGTTCACGTGGAGACCAGCATCCAACAGAGGGCAGTGTAGCGGAGCTGCTGTTTGGCTGTTGCAAGGGAAGTTTGCAGACCTGCGTTGAGGTCACCATAACTTGAAGGTGTACAAAGAACAAAGAAATGTACAGCACAGGAACAGGCCCTTCGGCCCTCCAAGCCCGCGCCGACCATACTGCCCGACTAAACTACAATCTTCTACACTTCCTGGGTCCGTATCCTTCTATTCCCATCCTATTCATATATTTGTCAAGATGCCCCTTAAATGTCCCTATCGTCCCTGCTTCCACTACCTCCTCCGGTAGCGAGTTCCAGGCACCCACTACCCTGAGCTGTACCTGAGCTGCAGACCCGAGGTGTTCAACTGAAGACAAGCAGACGGCAGTAGACCGGAGCTGCTGATTGGTTGTTGCAAGGGAAATTTGCATATCTCCGTTGTGGTCACCCAAACTTGTAGGTGTACCTGAGCCAGGTGTACCTATTTGTTGACGTATAGACAAGCATCCCGAAGAGGGCAGTAGAGCAGAGCTACTGTATGGCTGTTGTAAGGGAAATTTGCATAACCCCGTTGTGCTCACCCCAACTCTCGGCCTTTTGGCTAAGATCCTCATGGCAGACGTGAAATACAAAAACACCCCTCTGAGACTTATTAATGTGTACGCCCCGGCCGTAAAAAGTGAGCGGCTGGCAGTCCTTCAGCAACTCCCACTGCTGTTGCCCACCTCCAAGCCGGTCATCCTGGGTGGTGACTTCAACTGCATCATCGATGCTGCTGGATGATCCGGCAGAGCCGACAGCAAACTAGACGCTACGTCCAGACTCCTGATGGAAACGGTAAAAGACGCCAAGCTGCTCGACGTCTGCAGCAACCCTGCAGATGGAGCGCAGCGTAGATACACATGGTCACGTCCAGACGGGTCTGTCCGCTCCAGGATAGACGTCTTCTTTGTGTCCCGAGCTTTCACGGTCAGGTCCACCAACGTAAGTCCGGTGTTCTTCTCTGACCACTGCCTCCTACTGGCCGACTGCCTCCTGCAGGAAGACCAGGGGGTAGGCAGGGGGACATGGAAGCTAAATGTAAAACTGCTGACCCCTGAGAATGTCGAGGAAATCAGGAGGGACAACAAGGGTTGGAGAACCGTGAAACCCCTCTTTGAGGCCCCACATCTCTGGTGGGAAGCAATCAAGGGGAATATCAAGAGGTTCTTCATCCTCAAGGGCGTTAAAAAGGTGAGAGAGAGACGAGAGGTCATGTCCAGGCTCCAGAAAAGTATGCAGAATTTGCACCAGCTGCAGTCGATGGGGGTGGATGTCAAGGAGGTGACAAGAGGTGAAGAGCCAGCAAGCCTAGCTCTACACCTCGGAGGCCTCCAAGGTTATCTTCCGTTCCAGAGTCCGCTCCGTGGAGCAGGACGAAAAGTGCTCACGCTTCTTCTTCCAAAAGGAGCACAGAGAGACCTCTGTGATAAGCAGCCTGAAGGAAGAAGATGGCTCTGTAAAGACATTGCAGTCTGACATCCTGAGGATCAGCCAATCCTTTTATGCCGGACTGTATGACCTGAAGCCAACAGATAGCACTGCTTCCCAGACCTTCATGTCGACTATCACGGAGGTCATAGGCGACAGCGAGCTGGAAAACCTGGACAAACCACTAATTCTGGATGTGCTGACAAAGGGCGTCAAGTCCTTCGAGACGAGTAAAACTCCCGGAAGCGACGTCTTACCAGTTGAATTGTATTCGGCTCTGTGGGACTGGATGGACCCAGACCTGCTGGAAGTGTACGAGAGTATGCTTCTGGAAGGCACCATGTCAGGTCAGAGTCCATGAGGAAAGGCATCATCACCCTCATCTACAAGCAGAAGGGGGAAAGGCAAGAAATTCGAAATTGGCGACCCATTTCACTGTTGAATGTGGATTACAAAATTCTAGCCAATGTCATCGCCAATCGTGTCAGGTCTGCTCTGGAGTCGGCGATCCACCCTGACTAGACCTGTGCTGTACCAGGCAGGAAGATCTCTGATAGCCTCGCGCAACTCAGGGATGCGATCGCCAACGTGCATGACAGGAGGGTGGACACCTGCCTCATCAGCCTTGACCAGGAGAAGGCTTTTGACAGAATATCGCCCACCTACATGATGGATGTGCTCTCCAAAATGGGGTTTGGGGAGGGAATTCGCAATTGGATCAAACTGCTCTACACAGACATCTATAGCGCAGTCTCAATCAAAGGGTAGGAATCAGAAAAGTTCCAGATCAAATCCGGAGTCAGGCAGGGCTGCTCTCTCTCCTCGGCCCTTTTTGTGTGCTGCATAGAATCTTTTGCCGAGTCCATCAGGAAGGATCCGGGTATAAGGGGAGTGACCATCCCAGGCAGTGGAGGCATGCAAGTCAAGGCCTCCATGTACATGGACGACGTTGCCGTCTTCTGCTCGGATCCTGCGTCTGTACGCAGGCTCTTGACCACCTGCGACCGTTTTGAACTGGCCTCGGGAGCCAAGGTAAACCGTGGCAAGAGCGAGGCCATGTTCTTTGGGAACTGGGCCGGCCGGTCCTTTGTCCCCTTCACTGTCTGGTCAGATTACCTGAAGGTGCTGGGGATATGGTTCGCAGCTGCTGGGGCGTGCACCAAAACCTAGGAGTAGCGCTTGGCAAAGGCAAGGCAGAAACTGGGCTGGTGGGAGCAACGCACCCTCTCCATTGCGGGCAAAACACTGGTCATCAGGTGTGAGGTACTCCCGGTGCTACTGCACGTGGCGAAGGTCTGGCCCATAACCCGACCCTACGCCGCAGCAGTCACCCGAGCCATCTTCAAATTCATCTGGAGATCCAAGAGGGACCGTGTCCGAAGGGACACCTTTTGGAGAAGGAAGGGCGGAACGTACCCAACGCCTCCCTCATCCTGTTGGCCTCCTTTGTGTCCAGCTGCATCAAGCTGTGCGTGGGCCCCCAGTTTGCAAACACAAAGTGTCACTACATACTGAGGTACTACCTCAGTCTCGGATCGTGTTTTCCGGGTCCTTAAGGGGGAGGGGGAGCAGCCCCAAGCCGTGGTCCACATTGGCACTAACGACATAGGTAGGAAAGGGTACAAGGATGTCAGGCAGGCTTTCAGGGAGCTAGGATGGAAGCTCAGAACTAGAACAAACAGAGTTGTTATCTCTGGGTTGTTGCCCGTGCCACGTGATAGTGAGATGAGGAATAGGGACAGAGAGCAATTAAACACGTGGCTACAGGGATGGTGCAGGCGGGAGGGATTCAGATTTCTGGATAACTGGGGCTCTTTCAGTTGAAGGTGGGAACTCTACAGACAGGATGGTCTTCATATCAACCTGAGGGGCACAAATATCCTGGAGGGAGAGATTTGTTAGTGCTCTTTCGGGGGGGGGGGGGGGGTTAAACTAATGCAGCAGGGGCATGGGAACCTGGATTGTAGTTTTAGGGTAAGGGAGAATGAGAGTATAGAGGTCAGGAGCACAGATTTGACGTCGTAGGAGGGGGCCAGTGTTCAGGTAGGTGGTTTGAAATGTGTCTACTTCAATGCCAGGCGTCTACGAAATAAGGTCGGGGAACTGGCAGCATGGGTTGGTACCTGGGACTTCGATGTTGTGGCCATTTCGGAGACATGGATAGAGCAGGGACAGGAGTGGATGTTGCAGGTTCCGGGGTTTAGGTGTTTTAGTAAGCTCAGAGAAGGAGGCAAAAGAGGGGGAGGCGTGGAGCTGCTAGTAAAGAGCAGTATTACGGTGGCGGAAAGGATGCTAGATGGGGACTCATTTTCCGAGGTAGTATAGGCTGAGGTTAGAAACAGGAAAGGCGAGGTCACCTGTTGGGAGTTTTCTATAGGCCTCCAAATAGTTCTAGGGATGTAGAGGAAAGGATGGCGAGGATGATCCTGGAGAAGAGCGAAAGTAACAGGGTAGTTATTATGGGAGACTTTAACTTTCCAAATATTGACTGGAGGAGATATAGTTCGAGTACATTAGATGGGTCGTTTTTTGTACAGTGTGTGCAGGAGGGTTTCCTGACACAATATGTTGACAGGCCAACAAGAGGCGAGGCCACGTTGGATTTGGTTTTGGGTAATGAACCAGGCCAGGTGTTGGATTTGGAGGTAGGAGAGCACTTTGGGGACAGTGACCACAATTCGGTGACGTTTACGTTAATGATGGAAAGGGATAAGTATACACCGCAGGGCAAGAGTTATAGCTGGGGGAAGGGCAATTATGATGCCATTAGGCGTGACTTGTTGGGGGGGGGGGGGGGTAGGATGGAGAAGTAGGCTGCAAGTGTTGGGCACACTGGATAAGTGGAGCTTGTTCAAGGAACAGCTACTGCGTGTTCTTGATAAGTATGTACCGGTCAGCCAGGGAGGAAGGCGTAGAGCGAGGGAACCGTGGTTTACCAAAGAAGTGGAATCTCTTGTTAAGAGGAAGAAGGAGGCCTCTGTGAAGATGAGATGTGAAGTTTCAGTTGGGCGATGGATAGTTACAAGGTAGCGAGGAAGGATCTAAAGAGAGAACTAAGACGAGCAAGGAGGGGACATGTGAAGTATTTGGCAGAAAGGATCGAGGAAAACCCAAAAGCTTTCTATAGGTATGTCAGGAATAGGCGAATGACTAGGGAAAGAGTAGGACCAGTCAAGGACAGGGATGGGAAATTGTGTGTGGAGTCTGAAGAGATAGGCGAGATACTAAATGAATATTTTTCGTCAGTATTCAATCAGGAAAAAGATAATGTTGTCGAGGAGACTGCTGAGCCCCAGGCTAATAGAATAGATGGCATTGAGGTACGTAGGGAAGAGGTGTTGGCAATTCTGGACAGGCTGAAAATAGATAAGTCCCCGGGACCTGATGGGATTTATCCTAGGATTCTCTGGGAGGCCAGGGAAGAGATTGCTGGACCTTTGGCTTTGATTTTTATGACATCATTGGCTACAGGAATAGTACCAGAGGACTGGAGGATAGCAAATGTGGCCCCTTTGTTCAAAAAGAGGAGCAGAGACAACCCCGGCAACTATAAACAGGTGAGCCTCACGTCTGTAGTGGGTAAAGTCTTGGAGGGGATTATAAGAGACAAGATTTATAATCATCTAGATAGGAATAATATGATCAGGGATAGTCAGCATGGCTTTGTGAAGGGTAGTTCATGCCTCACAAACCTTATCGAGTTCTTTGAGAAGGTGACTGAACAGGGAGACGAGGGTAGAGCAGTTGATGTGGTGTATATGGATTTCAGCAAAGCGTTTGATAAGGTTGCCCACGGTAGGCTATTGCAGATAATACGGAGGCTGGGGATTGAGGGTGATTTAGAGATGTGGATCAGGAATTGGCTAGCTGAAAGAAGACAGAGGGTGGTGGTTGATGGGAAACGTTCAGAATGGAGTTCAGTTACAAGTGGCGTACCACAAGGATCTGTTCTGGGGCCGTTGCTGTTTGTCATTTTTATCAATGACCTAGAGGAAGGCGCAGAAGGGTGGGTGAGTAAATTTGCAGACGACACTAAAGTCGGTGGTGTTGTCGACAGTGTGGAAGGATGTAGCAGGTTACAGAGGGGTATAGATAAGCTGCAGAGCTGGGCTGAGAGGTGGCAAATGGAGTTTAATGTAGAGAAGTGTGAGGTGATTCACTTTGGAAGGAATAACAGGAATGCGGAATATTTGGCTAATGGTAAAGTTCTTGGAAGTGTGGATGAGCAGAGGGATTTGGACTATTGCGTACAGTTCTGGTCACCGCATTATAGGAAGGACGTGGAGGCTTTGGAGCGGGTGCAGAGGAGATTTACCAGGATGTTGCCTGGTATGGAGGGAAAATCTCATGAGGAAAGGCTGATGGACTTGAGGTTGTTTTCGTTGGAGAGAAGAAGGTTAAGAGGAGACTTAATGGAGGCATACAAAATGATCAGGGGTTTAGATAGGGTGGACATTGAGAGCCTTCTCCCGCGGATGGAAATGGCTGGCACGAGGGGACATAGTCAGAAGATTGGGAAGGCTACAAAAACAAACAGAGGATAACAAAGAGAGAAATAAGGAAAGAGAGGATCAAATATGAAGGTAGGCTAGCCAGTAACATTAGGAATGATAGTACAAGTTTCTTAAATACATTGAAATCAAACGGGAGGCAAAAGTTGACATTGGGCCGCTCCAAAATGACGCTTGTAATTTTGTGATGGGTGACAAGGAAATAGCTGAGGAACTAAATAAGTACTTTGCGTCAGTCTTCACAGTAGAAGACATGAGTACTATCCCACCAATTCCGGAGAGTCAGGGGGCAGAGTTGAATATGGTAGCCATCACCAAGGAGAAAGTGCTAGAGAAATTAAGAGGTCTAAAAATTGATAAATCTCCGGGCCTAGATGGACTACATCCTAGAGTTCGGAAGGAGATAGCTGAAGAAATAGTGGAGGCGTTAGTTATGATCTTTCAAAAGTCACTGGAGTCAGGGAAAGTCCCAGAGGATTGGAAAATCGCTGTTGTAACCCCTCTGTTCAAGAAGGGAACAAGGAAAAAGATGGAAAATTATAGGCCAATTAGCCTAACCTCGGTTGTTGGCAAGATTCTAGAATCCATTGTTAAGGATGAGATTTCTAAATTCTTGGAAGTGCAGGGTTAGATGAGGACAAGTCAGCATGGATTTAGTAAGTGGAGGTCGTGCCTGACAAACCTGTTAGAGTTCTTTGAAGAGATAACAAATAGGTTGGACCAAGAAGAGCCAATGGATGTTATCTATCTTGACTTCCAAAAGGCCTTTGATAAGGTGCCTCACTGGAGACTGCTGAGTACAATAAGGGCCCATGGTATTCGAGGAAAGGTACTAACATGGATTGACGATTGACTGTCAGGCAGAAGGCAGAGAGTTGGGATAAAATGTTCTTTTTCGGAATGGCAACCGGTGACGAGTGGTGTCCCTCAGGGTTCAGTGTTGGGGCCACAGCTGTTCTCTTTATATATTAACGATCTAGATGACGGGACTGGGGGCATTCTGGCTAAGTTTGCCGATGATATAAAGATAGGTGGAGGGGCAGGGAGTATGGAGGAGGTGGGGAGGCTGCAGAATGATTTAGACAGTTTAGGAGAGTGGTCCAAGAAATGGCTGATGAAATTCAACGTGGGCAAGTGCGAGGTCTTGCACTTTGGAAAAAAGAATAGAGGCATGGACTATTTTCTAAACGGTGACAAAATTCATAATGCTGAAGTGCAAAGGGACTTGGGAGTCCTAGTCCAGGATTCTCTAAAGGTAAACTTGCAGGTTGAGTCCGTAATTAAGAAAGCAAATGCAATGTTGTCATTCATCTCAAGAGGCTTGGAATATAAAAGCAGGGATGTACTTCTGAAGCTTTATAAAGCATTAGTTAGGCCCCATTTAGAATACTGTGAGCAATTTTGGGCCCCACACTTCAGGAAGGACATACTGGCACTGGAGCGGGTCCAGCGGAGATTCACACGGATTATCCCAGGAATTGTAAGCCTAACATACGATGAACGTCTGAGGATCCTGGGATTATATTCATTGGAGTTTAGGAGGTTGAGGGGAGATCTAATAGAAACTTACAAGATAATGAATGGCTTAGATAGGGTGGATGTAGGGAAGTTGTTTCCATTAGCAGGGGAGACTAGAACCCGGGGGCACAGCCTTAGAATAAAAGGGAGTCACTTTAGAACAGAGATGAGGAGAAATTGCTTCAGCCAGAGAGTGGTGGGTCAGTGGAATTCATTGCCACAGAGGGCGGTGGAGGCCGGGACGTTGAGTGTCTTTAAGACAGAAGTTGATAAATTCTTGATTTCTCGAGGAATTAATGGCTATGGAGAGAGAGCGGGTAAATGGAGTTGAAATCAGCCATGATTGATTGGCGGAGTGGACTCGATGGGCCGAATGGCCTTACTTCCGCTCCTATGTCCTATGGTCTTATGGTCTCATGTTCAAGCGAAGACAAGCATCCAATAGAGGGCAGTAGAGGGGAGTGACTGTTGCAAGGGAAATGTGCATACCTCCATTGTGCTCACTCTAACTTGAAGGTGTACCTGAGCTAGAGACCCTAGATGCTCAAGTGAAGACAAGCATCCAGCAGAGGACAGTAGTGCGGAGCTGCTGATTCGCTGTTGCAAGGGAAATCTACATACCTCCATTGTGCTCACCCTAACTTGAAGGTGTACCTGAGCTAGAGACGCTAGCTGTTCAAGTGAAGACAAGGGTCCAGCAGAGAGCAGTTGCAAGGGACATTTGCATATCTCCGTTGTGGTCACTCTAACTTGAAGGTGCACCTGAGCTAGAGACTCTAGCTGTTCAAGTGAAGACAAGCGTCCAGCAGAGGGCAGTAGAGCGGAGATGCTGAGTGGCTGTTGCAAGGGAAAGTTGCATACCTCCGTTGTGGTCACCCTTACTTGAAGATGGTATGTAGAGGAGCTGTTGTCAAGTGACACTTAAACTCGAAACATTTATTCAGTGTTTCCCTCCCTACTCCCTCTTCTAACCCAAAAAACCACTGTAAATATCAAGAGGAAGGCTCGAGGGCAGGTAGAAGGAGAAAGACGTTGAACCGTGACATCACAGCCTGCGGTAAGGGATTCGCTGGTGACTGGTAAGTAGTTTTTCTTTTCTTTTCCCTCGGATGTTATCGTGCAGAGCGCAGAGGTTGCTGCGTGAGTGCTTGCTGAGAAGGGGTGTGAATAACAGGTAAGCTTTTTCTTTTCTTATCTAGAGGGGTTGGCAGGGAAGACAGTGCAATATTCCTCCTGCAGAATGTTTGAGGTGAGGGATACCGACAGTGTCCCTGCTGATTTCATCTGTGGGAAGTGCGCCCAGCTCCTCATAAACCGCGTTAGGGAGCTGGATGAACTTCGGATCATTCGGGAGGCAGATAGAAGGTTCAGGGATGTAGTTACTCGAAGAATAAAGATAGATGGGTGACGGTGAGAGGGGCTGGGAGGAAGCAGTCAGTACAGGGATCCCCTGTGGTCGTTCCCCTTAGTAACACGTATACCGCTTTGGATACTGTTGGGGGGGTGGACCTACCAGGGGTAAGCCATGGGGTGCAGGTCTCTGGCACAGATTCTGTTCCTGTTGCTCAGAAGGGAAGGGTGAGAGGAGTAGAGCATTAATCATTGGAGACTCCATAGTTAGGGGGACAGATAGGAGATTTTTTGGGAACGAGAGAGACTCGCGGCTGGTGTGTTGCATCCCAGGTGCCAGGGTGCGTGATGTCTCGGATCGTGTTTTCGGGATCCTTAAGGGGGAGGGGGAGCAGCCCCCAGTCGTGGTCCACATCGGTACCAACGACATAGGTAGGAAAAGTGCTAGGGATGTAAGGCAGGAATTCAGGGAGCCAGGGTGGAAACTTAGATCTAGGACAAACAGAGTTATTATCTCTGAGTTGTTACCCGTGCCACGTGATAGCGAGACGAGGAAGAGGGAAAGAAAGAAGTTGAACACGTGGCTACAGGGATGGTGCAGGAGGGAGTGTTTCAAATTTCTGGATAATTGGGGCTCATTCTAGGGTCGGTGGAACCTCTACAAACGGGATGGTCTACACCTGGACCAGAGGGGTACCTGGGGGTGGGGGGATTTGCTAGTGCTCTTCGGGAGGGTTTAAACTAGTTCAGTAGGGGCTTGGGAACCTGAATTGTAGCTCCAGTATACAGGAGGTTCAGAGTAGTGAGGTCATGAGTAAGGTTTCAAAGTTGCAGGAGTGTACCGGCAGGCAGGAAGGTGGTTTCCTTAAATGCCTGGAGCATCCGGAATAAGGTGAGTGAACTTGCGCCATGGGTTGGTACCTGGGACTTCGATGTTGTGGCCATTTCGGAGACATGGATAGAGCAGGGACAGGAATGGTTCTTGCAGGTGCCGGGGTTTAGATATTTCAGTAAGCTCAGGGAAGGTGGTAAAAGAGGGGGTGGTGTGGCATTGTTAGTCAAGGACAGTATTACAGTGGCAGAACGGACGTTTGATGAGGACTCGTCTACTGCGGTAGTATGGGCTGAGGTTAGAAACAGGAAAGGAGAGCTCACACTGTTAGGGGTTTTCTATTGGCCTCCGAAAAGTTCCAGAAATGTAGAGGAACGGATTTCAAAGATGATTCTTGATAGGAGCGAAAGCAACAGGGTAGTTGTGATGGGGGACTTTAACTTTCCAAATGTTGACAGGAAACGCTATAGTTCGAGTACTTTAAATGGGTCCGTTTTTGTCCATTGTGTGCAGGAGGGGTTCCTGACACGGTATGTTGATAGGCCAACGAGAGGCTAGGCCGTATTGGATTTGGTACTGGGTAATGAACCAGGACAGTTGTTAGATTTGGAGGTAGGTGAGCACTTTGGTGAAAGTGACCACAGTTCGATTACGTTTATTTTAGTGATTGAAAGGGATAGGTATATACCGCAGGGTAAGAGTTATATCTGGAGGAAAGGCAATTATGATGCGATGAGGCAAGACTTACGATGCATCGGATGGAGAGGAAAACGTCAGGGGATGGACACAATGGAAATGTGGTGCTTGTTCAATGAACAGCTGCTGCGTGTCCTTAATAAGTATGTACCTGTCAGGCAGGGAGGAAGTGGTCGAGCAAGGGAACCGTGGTTTACTAAGGCAGTCGTAACACTTCTCAAGAGGAAGAAGGAGGATTATGTAAAGATGAGGCATGAAGGTTCAGTTAGGGCGCTCGAGAGTTACAAGTTAGCTAGGAAGGACCTAAAGAGAGAGCTAAGAAGAGCCAGGAGGGGACATGAGAAGTCTTTGGCAGGTAGGATCAACGATAACCCAAAAGCTTTCTATAGATATGTCAGGAATAAAAGAATGACTCAGGTAAGAGTAGGGCCAGTCAAGGACACTAGTGGGAAGTTGTGCTTGGAGTCCGAGGAGATAGGAGAGGTGCTAAATGAATATTTTTCGTCAGTATTCACACAGGAAAAAGACAATGTTGTGGAGGAGAATACTGAGATTCAGGCTACTAGACTAGAAGGGCTTGAGGTTCATAAGGAGGAGGTGTCAACAATTCTGGAAAGTGTGAAAATAGATAAGCCCCCGGGCCGGATGGGATATATCCTTGGACTCTCTGGGAAACTAGGGAGGAGATTGCTGAGCCTTTGGCTTTGGTCTTTAAGTCACCTTTGTCTACAGGAATAGTGCCAGAAGACTGGAGGGTAGCAAATGTTGTCCCCCTTTTCAAGAAGGGGAGTAGAGACAACCCCGGTAACTATAGACCAGTGAGTTGTGGGCAAAATCTTGGAAAGGTTTAGAAGAGATAGGGTATATAATCATCTGGAAAGGAATAATTTGATTAGACATATTCAACACGGTTTTATGAAGGGTATGTTGTGCCTCACAAACTTTATTGAGTTCTTTGAGAAGGTTACCAAACAGATGGATGAGGGTAATGCATTTGATGTGGTGTATCTGGATTTCAGTAAAGCGTTCGATAAGGTTCCCCACGGTAGGCTACTGCAGAAAACACGGAAGCATGGGATTCAGGGAGATTTAGCAGTTTGGATCAGGAATTGGCTTGCTGGAAGAAGACAACGGATGGTGGTTGATGGGAAGTGTACAGACTGGAGTCCAGTTACTAGTGGTGCACCACAAGGATCTGTTTTGGGGCCACTGCTGTTTGTCATTTTTATAAATGATCTGGAGAAGGGCGTAGAAGGATGGGCGAGTACATTTGCATATGACACCAAAGTCGGTGGAATTCTGGACAGTGCGGAAGGATGTTACAAGTTACAGAGGGTCATTCATAGATAAGCTGCAGCGCTGGGCTGAGAGGTGGCAAATGGAGTTTAATGCAGAAAAGTGTGAAGTGATTAATTTTGGAAGGAATAACAGGAAGACAGAGTACTGGGCTAATGGTAAGATTTTTGGCAGTGTGGATGAGCAGAGAGATCTCGGTGTCCATGTACATAGATCCCTGAAAGTTGCCACTCAGGTTGAGAGGGTTGTTCAGACGGCGTACGGTGTGTTAGCTTTTATTGGTAGAGGGATTGAGTTTCGGAGCCATGAGGTCATGTTGCAGCTGTTCAAAACTCTGGTGCGGCCGCATTTGGAATACTGCGTGCAATTCTGGTCGCTGCATTACAGGAAGGACGTGGAAGCATTGGAAAGGGTGCAGAGGAGATTTTCCAGAATGTTGCCTGGTATGGAGGGAAGATCTTATGAGAAAAGCCTGAGGGACTTGAGGCTGTTTTCGTTAGAGAGAAGAAGGTTAAGAAGCGACGTAATTGAGGCATACAAGAGTATCAGAGGATTGGATAGGCTGGACAGTGAGAGCCTTTTTCCTCGGATGGTGATGTCTAGCACTAGGGGACATAGCTTTAAATTGAGGGGAGATAGATATAAGACAGATGTCAGAGGTAGGTTCTTTACTCAGAGAGTCGTAAGGGCGTGGAATGCCCTGTCTGCAACAGTAATGGACTCGCCAACACTAAGGGCATTCAAATGGTCATTGGATAGACATATGGACGATAAGCGAATAGTGTAGATGGGCTTTAGAGTGGTTTCACAGGTCGGCGCAACATCGAGGGCCGAAGGGCCTGTACTGCGCTATAATCTTCTATGTTCTATGAGTGCTATGCAATGAGGTCTGCTTTCCTAAATGACTTTCTGTTTGTAAATTGTATGCGTGTTCTTCCTCACGAGCACACCAAGCCGTGCAATGGGTCACTATGTTCTCTCATTTGGACTCTATTGGGTGTTTTAATAGCTGTGCCCAACGATCATTAACCTTTTGTAAGACTTGCTGCTATTTAATCTTTTTTTTCACAGTGGTACTGTAAGGGTTAATGTTCAGCTGCCAACATAGAACACAGACACAGAGCGATCGGGCGCAGGCTCAGAAGTTATTAAAATTTTCAGCTGGTGAGCTCGTATTTCAGACAGTTCAACAAACATTCCATTATCAATAAAATGAATTACCGCTCCTAATTTGCAGAGTGTCTGTCTGCCTTATAGAGCCAGGTGTCGCTAGTTTCGGTACATCCTTCCTGATTGATTTTATAGGCATTAGCTATCTTACAGACGTATATTCTTTCTTTGTCAATTCAGAAAAGATCAACTGTCTGCTGAAATGGTTAATGTTTCCTGCAGAATCTAAGGGGCGGAGAACCTAGCATGATGCCATTGACGTCTTTCACGTAATCTAAAAACGTATTCATATTCAATTACTTGTATTGGTAAAAGCACATTCTTTCTTTTAAACTGATCGTAATTTCCAATGTTTCCGTCCCTTAGAGAAATCGCAACAAAAATCATTTAAGTTATAATCCCTGACTCACAAAGAAAACGATAAAAAATAAACCCACTTAGCACTTCATGCTTTGACTAAAATTAGTTGGTTAAACAAAACACACAGATTCTCACAGCTTACAAATATCGAAGTTAACCGTTAGCCTTATCTCACGGCTGCAGAAAATCTGAAGTCCCTTTCTCCAGGAACTCATTTGTTACGCTTTTACCTTAATGTTCTATTTACTTTTACTCCCCTGTTCTTTTTTCGAGAGGCGTGGGGGGGGGGGGGGGGGGGGGGGTCAGCTTCATTCGATTCCTATGCGTGACATATAGGTTTTCCTACCTCACTCCGTTGCTTTACGGTTGTTTCTTTTCATTGTCTTACTCATTTTGACTCCCTTATCTGTCCTCTTTAAGGAGTTCACCTTCTTTCTCGCTCCGGATATCTTTACCGAGACTTCGGGACGACCAGTGAGGGGCGGGGGGGGGGGGGGGGGGCGTCGAGTTCATTGTCCATCGTTCCTTCTGCAAAATACTTTAGAACATATACAGAACAATAAGAACAACTGCGGAAATCATTTACAAAGACTACAGGGAGCGCGCACCGGTGTTTATCCTTTCACGAACCTGGAAGCCTTTTAAAAACAGAATTTAGTCTCTAAGGCACCTTTTTCTTCCCATGCAGCCATCATTAATTTATTAATTAAGATAACTCTAGCATGAGTCACTGGCCAGTAATTAAGGCTGCCGAGCCGCAGACATCCCCCGCCCCTCCCCCCTTCAGCTGGTGTCGTGCTTTGGCTCTCTCCCTTTCAGCTGTTCAGAGATTCGTTTCGGGGTTCACTTCCCATTAAATTAGGGAAACTGCAACGACTACGCCAATTTGTCGTGGAAATCATAATAAAGACAAATTCCCCGAGGTTCGATTGAAGCAAATTAATTTGCAGAAATATACTTGTGGAGAGAGAGTGTATCAGCTGCAAAGCCAAGGCACTGCACTCAGAGTTATGCAGTCGAAAACCATTATATTTATGGTGTGAAAGAAGCAACTTTGAATAGATAAAGCTTTGGAACATACGCAAGAGGAAATATGAATGTTTTGCCCTTGGTTTAAAAACAATTCGAGTACGCATTTTCTTGGCCTTCGGAAGAACAACTTATTATCATAATAAGGCTAGTACAACATACCAAGCAATAGTTCTGTGTGATCCTTCGGTATCGGTGTCTGTCCCATGGCTTGAAATTGACCACGAACAACGTGTAGCCCGATTCTGTTCACACTTTAGGCTAAGTCGACCAGAACCTTCTCTTTGAAAACGCACGTTTTGCCCTGCATCAGACCTCGGCTGCCTCGAACGGACATTGCTTGAATTCTAGATTATTCAGCTGCTGCAAATTGATGGAAACCCATGATCAGCACAATCATAAATGTAGACTGCCACATGAGGAAATACAAACTGGATAATTTACATCACGTTTTGAAATTCTGCTCATGCCGAAGGGACGCTAATTATCATCCTCGTGCACTCATACAACCTCCATTGTGCGTTAATCGTCACATATTTGCGTTTGAACGGGTCCAAGACAAATTGACGATAAGCATGGGTGATGTTGAGATTGGTGACGCTTTACCTCCACTGAGCCTTCCATACAGGCCGTCAATGTTGGGCATTGGGGAACGATCCAGTCAGGACATTCGGTTTATAATCTCCATAGAGGTGAACTTAATCATCAGGCTTCTTTATCTGTATGAGTGACGCAGCCCAATTCACAAATTAAGCAGGGCAGATGACTCCCAACGTCTCCATAGAGTCAACTTCTGTATCGACCTTTGTCTTCAATGCATAGGGAACGGGTGACTCAGAAATTGTGTGTTTCTGCCTTTTGTTCCACTGAAATCTAGCTGGAGGCCTACAAGATGGTAACGATGCCATCCTTAAATACCTCCGGCGATGTTCCAATATCGCATCTGGTGCATCGGGAACGTCTGGACTGCATGCTGCCAGTTGCACATGAGGCATTTCAGCTCAGTCACGCCCCAGCAAATGTGAGCCCAAATCTTCTATCTCTACCAGTGGTAGGAGCCCGAATTACGTGGGAATTTCTGAAGTCCACACGATCTTCAATGCCAACACTGTGTGCATCGCACGCTCAACATCGGTATCTCGCAATGCCAAGGTGCATATCCATGAGTGTATTTGGTCGTAAAGTCAGTGGCTGATCTCAGATAACGTGGCTTTAGTATCAAACTTAATCAGTATCGGAAAACATTGCTACAGATCGCCACTTGGACATGCGCATCCGTGGTGTCAAATGCAGCATTGGCGGTGAGTCTCATTGTCAACGAAATGCATCCACACTCTGTGACGTTCCTGCAGGCGGTGGTGGTGGGTGGTTGCAACTTTTCGCTGTCATCTGCCACGCCGTTTCCTCTGGTGTCGGCGCATTTGCCATGGGTTCCTGGTGTTCGTCAGGCACAGTGTCTCTCGGCAGGACAATGTTGTCTTCGATCATGGTCTCCCCCAATGGCGTGAGTTCGGAAATAAAGCACTGGAGAGGGCATTCTGCCCCCTGGTTAGGCAACCGAGGTTTAGGCCGACTAGGAGCTCCTCGACACGGCATTCTGCGCCGTCCCAATGCAAAGCTTATTCGGTTGCTTTTTCTCGGTCCAGAATCATTTCATCCAACACACTTTCTTGGCTGGTCCCAACTCTGATCTCGAAAACAAAACGGTCTCTGAGTGGCTTAGATAATGGAGATAACGTCTGGCCGAACTCACACAACTGGGCGAGTATTCGCAAACGGCGCAGAAATTGCATTGCAGATTAACCCTCATGTTGGAAATGCATGTGGAAACGAAACTGGCAAACGATTAGCCGTTGTTCAGGGTCAAAATGTTTTCTGACCAGAGTAACATTCTCCGCAAACTGGAATGCGACAGGTAAGTTGGGTAAACGTTTGATTATGCTGTGAGTCTCTGCGCTGCAAACCCTCAGGAGTTCACCATTTGTCTTGATCCCTGGCAATGCTATTCAGACAAAACAAATCTCAGCGTCGGACGACACGAGCTTGACAATCAGTGTAATGTGTGTTGCCTGATTAGAGGCCTGGTAGGGCCGACTGGAGGTGGGAGTCATCCAGAGGTAGAGGCGCCTCCTGCAACTGGACATTGTCTTTGCAGTCAGTGTAAAATTTCAGACAAGCGACCAGAAATAAGCGATCCATGGAGAACTGTTTTTATTTATGATTCTTAATATTGACACTTCCTCTCCCTCAGACGGCCCACAACCGTTCCATTGTATTCATGTCACAGCAGTCACCGGAAAGGGGGGGGGGGGAAGTGGGTTTTGCATAGCCCTAATCCCCCTTCTGGGTACATTGTACTCGGGTGAGGCCTCAAGGACTTTGGCGTTGCAGATCCCTGGGCCTCCTGCTTGGTCATTACACAATACAAGTGAAATGTGGTGCTTTATACCATATACATAATGGAATGAATCAAATCGTTGTGCAGGCGAAGATCTGAAGTCTATCTAAGTAGCCTGTGTTACTCACTCTGATGCAAAATACTCTGAACAAAATATACTATGGCCTCTGGATCCACGGCCCGAAGTAGTTAAGCGGAGAAAGAAATACCTCGTTTATGTGCAACTTGATTGTTATCGTCTCCTTCCTGTGCAATGATAGCTAAGGCGGAACAAAGCCAGTTTTATGTCTGGCGGAAAAAAAATCGTAATTTTGCGAACAGATGTCGGCTCTTTGTCCAGCTACAGAAAGATAATCTCAGTATGTTGTTGCTGAACCTCACGGTTCCAATGATGTAAAGCAGTCGGAACTGATTATATCCTCTATCTGTTTTGTAACATTAAACATAGATTAGTGTCTCCACTGAACTACATAGAAAGGATCACATGATGAAAGTACGGGTGACCGTAAAAATGTATCTTTTTTCCAAGACATAGAAATTTAGAACTCATCTTTATTTCGCAATTATGCGTCGGAAAATGCATCATGATGTTAAATGGACACCCCTTCGTATGGGGACACAGGCTAGTTCGTGAATTTGCATAACAATGGCGAGGTTGAGATACTTGCGAATTTCTGAAATGCATTCAGAAGAACGCTGTAAAAATGGAAGACGTACCTGCCGACGAATAGGTGGTTCGCAATATTTTATTTATTTGAAAACGCAACCATTTTCTGGATGTGGGTGTCGCTGGCTAGTTCAGCATACATTGTCCAACTCTACTTACAGTCGATCATTTGGTGTTGAGCTGTCACGTTTAAATTCAGCTATACACCAGCAATGTTCGGGGGATAGATTTAAGATTTTGGTCGAAAGACATGAAAGGAACAGCAATATTGTCTTGCAAATTATGGCATGAATGTTCAAAACGGGTATTTCCTAGTCGCGGACGTGTTTTGAAATATATACTGCCCTGGTCCGTCTCTACAGCGGGCTGGGTTGAGTACATCTGACGGAGGAGTATTTGTGATCTCCTGCAGTGCGTATTGTTGATCGCACACTGTTGCCAGTGAACATTGTTGGTGGAAGCATTACCTACATGTAGTTGGCTTACTCATTCAGAGATTTTCTTTGGGATGGATTGTATCTCCACCTGCAAACACTTCACTTTTCAGTTGAACGATTATTTTTTTAACTTCCCCAAAAACTAAATAAATAGGTGTCGAAACATCAATGGATTAACAAAAATTCTATTCATTTTCGATGCTCTCTTCCAAGTTGGAATCACACATCGTAATTCAGCGGCTAGCTTTCATCTGGGACACATATTTAGTCCTTTTGCATCCTGTCAAATAATTAAGAAAAATTCAAAGCTGTTGAATATTGTTATTCACATTTTTTCGCAATGACTGGCAATCAGAAACAACGATAGTCTAGATGCTATTTCTGCTCCTTGATTTTCGTGAAAACAGATATTCCGTCTCACTGTTCCAAGCTGTATTAAGCGCATTGTGCCTTATGACGGAGCTAGCATGGACCTCAACTCTTCCGATTTGAAAAAAACATGTTTTAACCTGAATTCGTTCGCAACCAATGCATGTAAGAACATAAGACTCGGGGCAGAATGGTGGCACAGTGATTAGCACGGCTGCCTCGCGGCACCGAGGTCCCAGGTTTAACACGGCTGTGAGAAACTGCCTGCGTGGAGTTTGCACATTCTCCCTGTGTTTGTGTGGGTTTCGCTCCCACAACCCAAAGATGTGCAGGCTAGGTGGATTGAACATGCTAAATTGGCCCTCAATTGGAAAAATAAATTGGCACGCTAAATTTTTAAAAACAAACAAATAGAAAACAAAAGAACTAAGGAAACAATCTCTCTGCTTCCAACTTAATTTTTCTCATCATAATTCTATGTTTCTATCGGATCCCCCTCCTTCGTCTAAGTTCAAATGAGTAGAATCACAGTCTACTCCGTCTGGTCGAATAAACAAATTCTCTGAAATCTGGAATCAACCGAGTGAAGCTCCTCTGCACCTCTCCAGGCCAGTACATTATTTCTCAAGTAAGGACATCAGAGCTGAACACAGTACTCCAGATGTGGCCACATCAGCACCCTATACATCTGCGCCATGACACCCCTGTTTTTAAACTCCATCCCTCCAGCAATGAAGGCCATAAATTCAATTTACCTTCTTAATTACTTGCTACACCTGCAAACCAAGATTTTCGATTCATGCACGAGGACACCCAGGTCCTTCCGCACAAAAGCACACTGCAATTCTTTCTTTGCCATTTCAATAAGAGATTATTTAACAATTATTCGTACCAAAATGAAAGACCTCACGTTTCCCAACCGTGTACTCCATCTGCCAGAGCCTTGACCACTTACTTAAAGTGTCTATAACACTCTGATAACATCCAGTGTCCGCCGCATACTTTACGTTACCACTCATCTTAGTGTCATCTGCGAACTTACACACCAGTATACTTGGTCCCCAACTCCAAATCATCTATGTAAATTGGAAACACCTGCGATTCCAAACTGATCCCTGAAGCACACCAGTCGTCACTAATCGACAACCATAAAAACATTCATTTATCACCACGCTTTGCTTTCTGTTAGTTAACGAATCCTCTATTGATGCTGGTATATTACCCGTAACTCCATGCACCCCTATATTATGCAACAATTCTTTGTGTGGCACCTTGTCAAATGCCTTCTGTCCACCGGCTGTCCGTTATCCACCGCACTCGCAATGTCCTCAAAGAATTCCAATAAATTAGTTAAATAGGACCAGCCTTTCATGAACCCACGCTGCATCTGCCCAATGGGTAAATTTCCATCCAGGTGTCTCGCTATTGCTTCCTTGGTGATAGATTCAAGCGTTTTTTCCACCACAGAAGATAAGCTAATCGACCTATATTTACCCACTTTTGTCCAACTAATGTTCTAAACATTGGCTTCACATTTGCAGTTTTCTGATCTGCCGGAACCACCCCATAATTCAGCCAATTTTAGCAAATTATCATGTGCGCATTTTCTATTTCCTGCATCATCAATTTACCCTGCTACGCATTCTGTCAGTGCAGGACCTGTGTACTTTAAGCCTCAATTAGCGTGCTAGCACTACCACCGTTGTGAAAGTGACTGTGTTTCGATCCTCACCAATCATAGCCTCCCTGCCGACAATTGTTGCCATGTTTTTTGTGTGTTCCACTGAACAGACCGACACAATATACCTGTTCAATGCCTCGAGCATTTCCTCGCATCTCATTATTAATCCCCATTATCATTCACGAAAGGACTACTGTTAGTCACTCTTTCTCGCTTTACGTATTTCTGGAAACATTTGCTGTTTTGGCGATTGATATTCTGAACTAGTGTACTCTCATAATCGTTTCCTTATAGCTATAGCGTTCCCAATACCTATTTTTCGTGGCTTTCTATTGACATTCAAAGATTTCCCAAGTCTTCTAGGTTTCCACCAATGTTTGCCACTTTGGATGCATTTTCTTTCAATTTGATAGCCTCTTTTATTTCCTCAGATATCCATAACTAATCAAGCCTTTTACGCCAGTCCTTCCTCTTTACTGGAATATACTTTTGCTGAACACTGTGAGATGTCGCTTTGAAGATACTCCAGTTTTCCTCTATTGTCCTACCATATACTCAACGGTCCCAGTGTACCAACCCCTTCCTCATCCCATTTAATCTCCTTTGTTTCTGCACAAAGCGCCGGTTTTGGATTTTACCTTCTCATTCTTCATCTCTGTTTAGATTCAATCATACTATGATCGTTCCTTTTGAGAAGATCACTAACTACGAGATCGGTCATTATTTCTGTCTGATTACACAGGACCAGACCTAGGCTGGCTTGCCCCCCCCCCCCCCCCCCCCCCGAAGGCTCCTTTGCATATTGTTCGAGGAATCTCTCTTGGATACATTCTATGAACTCGTCATCAAGGCTGCCTTGACCGACCTGGTTTGAACAATCGACATATAAATTGGCAGCACGGTCGCATTGTGGATAGCACAATTGCTTCATAGCTCCGGGGTCCTAGGTTCGATTCCGGCTTGGGTCACTGCCTGTGTGGAGTCTGCACATCCTCCCCGTGTGTGCGTAGGTTTCCTCCGGGTGCTCCGGTTTCCTCCCACAGTCCAAAGATGTACAGGTTAGGTGGATTGGCCATGGTAAATTGCCCTTAGTGTCCCAAAAATACCCTTAGTGTTGGGTAGGGTTACTGGGTTATGGAAATAGGGTGGAGGTGTTGACCTTGGGTAGGGTGCTCTTTCCAAGAGCCGGTGCAGACTCGATGGGCAGAATGGCCTCCTTCTGCACTATAAATTCTATGATAATCTATGAAATTAAAATCGACCATGGCAACTCCCGTACCATTTTGCCTGCAACGTCAGTTAGTTCTTTGTTTATTGTTTGCCCGACTATGATGCAATTACTTGCTGGCCATCTGGGTCATTGTCTGTGTGGAGTCTGCACGTTCTCCCCGTTTCTGCGTGCGTTGCTCCGCGTGCTCCGATTTCATACCACAGTCCAAAGACGTGTAGGTTCGGTGAACTGGCCATGAGCAATTGCCCTAAGTGACCAAAAACGTAGGAGGGGTTATTGGGTTCCGGGGAGGGGATGGGAGTGAGGGCTTAAGTTGGTCGGTGTAGACTCGATGGACCGAATAGTCTCCTTCTGCACTGTATGTTTATGTCCTATGTGCAGATTATGCCTATCAGCGATATTTTCTCCTTAGTTTTTCTAATTTCCACCGAATGGATATAACTTTTTCCTACATAGAATCTAAATCATCTCTCGCTACTCTCCTAATCTCATCCTTACGTATCGAAGGTACACTAACGCACTTAACTTCCTGTCTGTCATTCCGAATAGTCTGAAAGTCCTGGATACTTAAGTCCACGTCGTGAATACCTTGTAACCATACATCTGAAATGGCCCCTAAATCGTACTGATTCGCGATTATTTGTTTCGAATGTTACGAACGTTCAATTAAAATGCATTTATGCTCGACTTTTATAATTTATTTTTGTATCGTAACACCGCCATTAATAACATCTTCTATGTTCATCTTCCCTTTAACATTTTTTGCAATTTTCCCTGAAGGTAAATCTCTCCCTCCACACGCTAACCTGCAGGTTTGCTTCTCGTTAACCATTGTACTTCCCAAACTTCACCCATCCTTTTCCACTCTCCCACAACCTGATAGTGTAAAGCCCCTGTGACCACCCAATTTAACCTTTCCCCGAGTACACTGGTCCCAGATCACTCCAGGTGAAGAACCGCATAACAGTACAGATCCCTCCTGTTCCAATATTGATGTCAATGCCCAATTAAATTTAACTACTCTTTCGCGCACCATGCCTTTTGCTTTGTGTTTACCTCCCTACGTTTCTCATCCTTATGCCAATTTGCATGTAGCTCGGGTTGTAATCCTGGGATTACAAACTTGCGGACATGTTGGTTAATTTAGTTCATAGTGCCTGATAATCCCTCAATCGGTCATCTTTCCTAATCTTGTCCATGTTGTTTGTCCCAACGTGGACCAGAACAACTGGATCCTCCAACTCCCACTCGAATATCCCTGGAAATCGACCAGACAGACCCTTCATCCTTCCACCGGGCAGGCAACATACCATGCGGGACTCATGATCCAGTTAACAAAGGATGCTGTCAATAACCCTAATTATAGAATGCCCTTCCAACTTCCACTTGCGGTTTCACCCACTCCCCGCTTCTCTTGCCTCCTGTATAACGGTGCAGTGGTTGGCTTGTTCATCCTCCTCATAACCCTTTTCTTCTACCACACAAGTGCGGTATGCCTCTTGGACAAGGTCAAGGGCTGAACCTCCCCCGTCCTGAATTCACGATACCTCTATCTGACTGACGTGCAGTCACACCCTGATGTCCGGGACCACTCAACAGCTTTGAAGGACTTTATCTAAAGGGTGTGGTCCCCGCTAGAAACAAAGCGCACAAGTAATACCACCCCCCCCCCCACCCCACCCCCACCCCAACCCCTGGATGGGCCGCAGTGTCCTTCGGTTCTAAAATTTATAGGAACATTTAAAAACATTTTTGGTGTTTCTGTTTTCCTCAAGCAGCAACTCAATCTCAGCAATTAACACAACACATGAATACTCCAATGCAAACTCAGGGTCAGACAATCTCTCAATAGATAGGCAAAGTGACTTGCATTGTTAACATTTTACATATCTAATTTTGGTGCTCTCATGCGACACTGTGTTTTATTTTGTCAGTAATTATTCAGGACTTCTTTGCCAGCCTATTTATCGGGGTATTATTTCCTCAAGCCGTCGCGTCCACGTTGTAATTTCCAAACTGTAAATTTCAGAAAGAAAGTTTCCACAACGGCTGTACCAATGGAGAGAACGTGAGGATGCAGTGTGATTGATTCCTGTTTCTTTAAATTGTTCCTTTAAAACAATTAACCAGAAATGTGAGCATAAAGTGGCCAGTGCAACTTTGAAGTGTGTTTAACGATCAGATACGACTAAAAATGCTATGTGTTTGCAGGAGTGCAATTCGATATCGCCATAGCACATGGAATTCAATTTATGAGTCAGGAAGATGTATGCATTTGCATCGTACTATTACGGAGCTTCTTGGAAGAGAGAAATACCAAAGGGAGACGGCATAAGCTTGATGAGCAGAAGCAATATACTTTGTATACTGAGATATGGAAGATCAGTATGCAAATACTGCAACGTTTAAATCTTGTCATGTGCCTTTTGGTAAAATTGCGTCGTTGTCATATGCCAAGCAGCCACTTTAGTCCGACAAATGGGCCCAAATCGAGAATAAAATATCCGCCCGTTCAGTGCTAGTTCTGTGAGGATGGCGAGTGTTTCAGCCGATTATGGAAATGAAACGCTGAACTGCCCAGTATTGCTAACTTTTGGTTGGTTCATTTGGCTCTGTTTTATAACCTTTGGTCTAGAGTCGTCAGGTGTTTTTATGATACTGCCACGAGGTTCAAGTTCAAGTAATGATCAATAACTTAATACACCAATTAGTAAGATTCAAATCAAAGCACATTTATTATACACAGTAAATCGCTACTCATGCATAAACTCTACTTTCTCAGCTATTTCCATCACTAACAGGCCAATACTTAGCTTCGGACTAGCCCACCAGGTCAGGGGAACAAATGGCCTTTCGTCCGGGTTCTGAGTCTGCGGGATTCAAAGCTCGCTGGTATGGACTGGTAGCTAGGAGCGCCTATCTCGTAGCGATCCCTTGTGACTTGAGACTTAAATTATTTGGCGGTAGCTGGACAGGTCACTGTCAAGGGTTGGGTCGCGTTGCTGAGTGACCCTGTGAAGAAGAACGATTTGAACTTGGGTGCTTTACTTTATAGTCCCCAGGGGCTTCCCGCCTTTCGGGGCGGACCTCGGACCTGGTTTCAGGTGATTGGACTTCGTTCCAGTCGCTTGGTTCGATTTCTCCAATACTGGAACGGTTCCCTGATCGATGGGCAGTGTTTAGGTGTCCGCTGACCTCCTTCGTGTTGGCTCCTGCTGGCGCCGAGGAGTCTGGCTTGACCTTGTTTCTCTCAAATGTTTCGATTGTTCCCGGGGATCGCTCATTAGTACGTAGATGGCCACTACATTATTGTGCCGATGGCTGCTTGTATCGACGCTGTCTGGGCTTTTGCAGAGTCTAATACACAGTAAACCTGCACCTGCTAGTTTCTGCCTGTGTTGCCTGAATTTCGCTTCAGCCTTTGCTGTTCTCCATTTTACGTCGGGAATTGGCCAACCCAGGTGGCTACACCAGAAAACTGCTGAGAGGTGCTCGTCGCATATTGAAAGCTTTGGTTCAATGAGGTGACAGTACGTGATACATAGCTACTGGGTCGATTCTCCAGTGCCGTTATTGTGGGAGCATGGCTGACAGTGTCTTGTCAGTGGCTGTGACATCAACTGCAATGGGAAGATGGGAATTAGGTACCTGTAGTGCTCAGTTCCGTGCAAGACCTGTTTCAGCTCTGAGGCTGCTTGTGTGTGGCACTCGATCAATGTATGTGGGGAAGTTTTACCTAAAAGGTGAGAAAGCGGGCAGCGTGCGTGGCAAGGCCATTGATATGATTCCGGCAGTGCCTTACCAAGTTCGAAAGAAGCGTAACGAGCTCACGTCCTTTGGTAAGATAAGGCATGTGACAGACACGATTCACTTCTTCCCAGTCGCGTTCTTCCCGTTGATCACACGTGTATCAACGGAGGGTACTTGTCGTCCCATTAATTGGGATTTCTTGGGATATTCTTTCAGGCATAATTTAGGGAGGGTGTTCAGCAGTTCTGTCAATCATTTTAGATTTCCCCTTTTTTCCTGCCTACAGGAAGAAATCGTCGACAAATTGCATCGGTCATTCGTTTTTCGAAGATTTCTCCGAGCCCTTAGCGATCCGCTGGGGAAGTATGGAGGATTTGACAATAGTTTGTGGCTGACTTTTCGAAGTATACTGCTGCCCATGGAATCTAAATGCAAATTTGTACTTGTACTGTCGGTCTCAAGAAATCGTGCAGAAGCCGTTGCTGCTGTACAGTAGGTTCAAATTCTTGATTAGCCGAACCAGTGTCATCATGCCTTCCGGACTGGTCACCGCTGTGAAGGCGATGATTGCAGTGATTTGGATGAGTGTTAGGTGGCAATAGTTAGCCTTTATGATCCGCCCAGTTTTCTTCACTGGACATTTCGGGGATTTATTGGAGGAAGCAACGGGGTCCAGGACTCCTTTCTGAAGCAATCTATTAATTAGTTTGGCCGATTGCCCTCAGTTGCTGAGAGAGGCGGTGCTGTGCTTGGGGGTTTGAATCGCGGCCATATATGTCACCTTCTTTTTTCATTCGCCCACAATCGTGATTCTGGTATGCAAACGCCTGCCTGCTTCTTGCTGATATTTCATGGGCACCTGGACAATTAGTGTTTTGGGTGGTTGTGATCCACAATTCCCAATGGTAAATATCTGTCCTCATATATTAATGTGGCTATCTTAATCGGAGATTTGAGGGTACTGTAGAATCTTCGTGAGTCCCATAGGAACTCGACGTGGCAGCCCCTTCGATGGCCTTGCCACAGGAGCCGGTCTAAGCTATCACACCTAGGAAGTCAGGCCTGGCACCATCACCCGCCTATTCAGTGTCCCATTGGGGGTTCAAACGCTGGTCTGTTTGGCAGTTTCCTCTATGGGTCGACACAACTCTTCGAGGAACCGTCCAAAGGATTGTGCTTGTTGGCGGGATGGAGCCGGGCATTCGGTAACGGTATGGCCCTCAAAACTGCGATTCTAACATCGCCTATGTGTGGGTGAGCAGGTTGACTGGCTGCCTTCACTTCTGCTAGAGTTCCCTCAGCCATGTTTCATTTTCCACCAGTGCACAACAGGTTGCAGGTCTCAGACACAGCAAGATGAGTTTAACGTCTTCGATGTTGTCTCAGACATTTAAATTTTATATTTGACAGCGTTTTCCCAAAGGGTCCTTGGAACTGCAGGTGGGTTCCAACAGCTTGGATTCCATGGCCAGGATGGTGAGTTGGGTTATCGTGCATTCGATCACATAAGCTATGTTGGATTCTGTCTGCCCGTTCGTTCGTGGTAACCATATTCATATGGGTGGGGGGGGTGATTCGGTGCATGCAACAGTCCCATTGCCTGGAACGCAGGTGATGGTCCCTTGTTGGTATCGGATCAGGGACAGCATATTAGCAGGAATCCTCCGCTCACACTTCCACTCTCCACATTCGTCATTGTTTATGGATTCAGTAGTGAATGTGCACACTGCACCTCTGTTGATAGTTAGCTGAGACTTTACCTTTCCAATCACGCGCGGGCATTTGGAGGGATCTGTTGCACGTGCTTGAATTGAATTGTGTAAAGTCTTCCTTTAATAATGTTATTTCTGCCTCTCTTCGCCAGAGTTGTTCCCGGCAACATTCAAACACGAGCCATATTGTAAGCTTGGGAGCCCGTTTTCCCTGCTTTAACAGTGCTAGGCAGGAGAGGAACACGAAATATATTACCGATGTTGAGTGTGTCCCTAACAAGGGGACACAGTCTGAGGGGGCAGCTAGACAGTGTAGGTCTTATGTGAGGAGATATGTCTCAACGCAGAGAGTGATCAGCAAGGAAAATGCGTTACAACACGAAGTCGATATCGCCGAAACACTATGTTTTCATATACGCAGTTAGGCATAGGACTTGGGCAATGGGGATCAAAGGATGTGATGGGAACGATAGATTCGTCTATTGAGTTGGATGGCCATCCATGATCATAATGAATGGCGTAGAAGGTTCAAAGAACCTAATAGCATCCTCAATACCTTAATTTCTATGTTTCTATATTTTTGGTCGTGGCTCCAACAATGTTCGCCTTCGGTGCCCAGATAATGACACCCCATTCCACCCACTTGTGGCAATTCTGATTCAGGCAATTACGAAGACTCAGCTCCTATTCGACGCGACTGGCAATGAAATTCAAAAGGTTTGTCAAGGGTGTGTGTGTATTGGTCTGGGTAGGGGACCCGTTTCCATTGAATTTGCTCCCGGAGCGCTACCTAGCTCCCTTGACTATCAGAACTACGAATAAGTAGTTTGTGGACCTCGTGTTTCAGACACATGGTTCATGTCCCAATTTAGACCATTTGTATTCATCAAATGTTTGTTCCAGATGTATTTGTGAGGAAACCAAATCAGAACAGAAGTATGAAATCAAAGCAATTTCATCCGACGACAGTATTTACCTTTAAATTAACCCAAAACCATTCCTTATGATTTCGAATCTTCGTCACACTTCGTTACACCCGGTTGAACCATGGTCCTATCATCTCATTCTCTCACATCTGTCGCTGAGAAGGTGAGTTTCGCTGGTTGCTTCCTTCCTTCACCTGTCACTATTCGGGATGGTCACTTTCATCTGCGCTTGAGTCAACACTGCTGTGTGGCTTTCTTACCTCCCTTTGCACCTTCCCAGAAACACCTGACTTTCGGCCAATGAGACCTGTGGAGTGAGTCCCAAAGCGCCATAGAATATATGACCGATTGAAAGGACTGCTGGGTCTGCTGGCAGGTTTTGCTTGCATTTAACCTGTTGCCAACAAAATAACTGCAGGAACTCTAGCTGCAAAAAATATTGGCACGAACTACGCAACCCCATATCAATCGTTGCATATTCACAGAATCGACGACCTTCTGATGTGTGATCGAAAGGGCAGGTCTAAGCACGTCCTGGCAGTTTGTCTGTGTGTTGTACATGTGATTTTGGTCAATTCTGAACTTCCATCAGCCTGCCTGATTTTCACTTCAGATTGATTTAAAATATTCACTTCTGCAGCACGGTGGAGGCAGGTCGAGGCAGTGCCATGTCATAAACCAGTCGTACTTAGCATGGGGAAGCTGGTCGAGGCGGTGGGAAATCATTAACCAGTGGAGGCTGGTGGGGGCAGTCGGAAATCATTAAACAGTCGGACATAGCCTGTGGAGGCAGATCCAGGCAGTGGCATGTCTTAAACCGTCAGTGGTTAGCACTGATACCTCGCGGCACCGAAGAAACCATGCTCGATTTAGGCCCCAGGCCACTGTCTATAATGAGATTGCACATTCCTCCGTGACTGCGTGGGCCTCAAAACCACAACTCAAGATATGCTGTGTAGGTGGATTGGCCACGGTAAATTGCCTATCAATTGGAAAAAAAGAATGTCCAATGATCAATTGAAAATGCTCCATTTTAGCTGCCCTAAATCCATCCCCTGGCAGATTTACCACACCATGTCTGTGCGAGGGTTATATATTTTCGAAATATCTATGTCCATCCACTTTTATTGCGAAGCATCAATACCTGGTAACTCAATGTCATGCCTGTGGCGCCTGGCAGTTTTCACTTGCCGTCTAATCTAGTAATTCGAAAATGAATTTCATGTGTTCAGTCGTGAGGTCGAGTTATACATTGTGAGTTACTTATCGTTCTGCATGGATATTGAAAAATAAATGTTACTTTCGCACTTTATAAATATGTCTAAAGTAAACATGCGCAGAAGAAAAAAGAGCAGGTCCGGGACTTTAATATCGCTGGAGGGCAAGGTCAGAGAATCCCACCCCACGTGTCTATATGCAACTATGCTTGATTAATTTAGTATTTATCGTTAGCAACCCCAGCATAGAAACAGATTGCGATTGAGGCAAGGTTATATGCAAATTGAATTGTTAACACACGGACACAGACTTTGTCCGAATCCTGGAAGAGACGTGCGGTCACGTTTTGCGAAACACTCCAGATTATTTATGTAAATGTAAACATACTGCCTTCAACACAGGAAATATGATGTGTATTTCATCACAAAGCAAAGATTAACGGAGATATTGTAGGGCAAAACGGTGGCACAGGGTTTAGTGCTGATGCCTCACAGCGCCATACACCCGGCATCATTGTCTGTGTGGAGGTTGTACATTCTCCAATTGTCTGCTTGTGTTTCCTATGAATGCTCGGCTTTCCTTCCACAGACGAAATATGTGCCGGGCCCTGATAAATCTTCCCTGATGTCCCGGGATGTGCAGTGTGTTATTGGGAGAGGGCGATGTGGACGAAGGAGCAGACATGTGTACAGTGCACCTTCTATGGAACGGACCAGTCTCGAAGGGCTGAATTAACTCTTTCTGCACTGCAGGTATTATAAGTAATAATCACACAGAAAATGTCCCTGCGAAGAAAATATGAGATACCAAATAAAAGCAAATTAGGAAGCGTTTTCCTGAAGGGATGAAATGATTGAGGACTCCATTTTATAAAATTTTAAACACATGTTGCATTTTCAAAAATGCAAACCGTGCCCTTAGAAATGGGAGCAATTACTTCACCATTTTCAGAAGAAATAGAAAGACCCAGATGCTTGGGAATTTCAGAAATACAATTTGAAGATGTTGTTAATACGGTCAAGATATCAGGCGATGAAAAAGAGGTTCGTAATATGTTATATTTTTAAATCTATATTCTTTTACAAGATGCGGGCAATCCTGAAGAGTCCAGCATCAATTGCCCAGATCCAATAACCCTCAATCAGGTGGTGGTGAACTGTTTTCTTGAAATGCAGCAATCTTACAAGTCCAATTAATCCTCCAGGTGTGTTAAGGAGGTACTTTTTTACCCATCGAAATTATGGAAATAGCAATTCATTTTTTCTTTCAAGTCATGACATGAATGAATAAGATTGCAAACACCGAGTGGTGGATATGTTCCCAAATATCTACTGTACTTTGCCACCAGATTGTTGCGGTCGTGGGATGAAAATGTCTGCCGAAGGTGCCTTGGTGATTGCCTGCAGTGCATGTTGTCGAAATTACAGATAATTAACTCTATGCAGTAATGGCGGAGGGATCGATCGATTGTGGAACGTATACCAATCAAGTAGCTTTTTGGTTCTGGATTGTGTTACGCATCTGCATTTTTGTTGAAATTGCACACATTTCACGAGTCAGTACCTTGAGTGACCATTTGGATCACCTATAACTAAATGAGTGTATGTCGCGAATCCACGGAATTCCCTCAGATCACCTTGCTATCCGATCTTTTTTTAAATCAGGGTTCTATCTGTATCCTCTATCTTGGTGACGAATTGCCTCGTACTCCATCAGACAAACACTTTGAGAATTTGGTTTACTCACTTTCTTCTGCAATGAGTGTAAATCAGACACAAAGGACAAATAAATGTACGGTACAGGAGAACGGCTTTTTGGCTCTCCCAACCTGCGCCGAGCAGGCTGCCCCTCTAACCTTCCGCCTTGTGCACTTCCGGTGTCTGCATCCCTCTATTCCCATCCCATTCATGCATGTGTCAAGATACCCGTTAAGCGTCAGTACCGTAACTGCTTCCACAACCTCCTCCGGCAGCAGGTTCCAGGCACCTAACAACTTCTGTGTCAATAACGTCACTGACGCATCTCCTCTAAAACTTTACTGACGCACCTTTAACCTGTATCCATCTGCAAATTACTCATCCACCCTCGAAAAATGCTTCCAAATGTTCACGCTGCCCGTGCTCCTGGGACTCATGAAGACTTTTACAAGATCGCGCCCTTCAAGCTCCACCGGTCCAATGAGAACAAAGCGAGTTTATCCATTCTCTCCTCACAGATAGGATCTTGACATGTGGATAGTCACTTGGTTGGTGACACGTTTTCCGTCAGCTTATTCAAAGCTGTCCCTGATTCATTTTATGGAAGCATTATCTCGGCAATAAAACGACAGACTTAAAAAAATATATGTATTTCGTAACCCATGCTGCCAATTGTGTAGTGCAATTGTGTGGGATTGGTTTAGCACAGTGGGCGCAGTAGCGAGCTTTGCAATGCACAGCAATGCCAGCAGAGCGGGTTCAATTCCCGGTATGGCCTCCCCGAAAAGCGCCCGAATGTGGCGACAAGGGGCTTTTCACAGTAACTTCATTGAAGCCTACTTGTGACAATAAGTTATTATTACACGATCCGGTTTTTAGACAGATAACAACTCTAGTATTTTTAATGTGTTCGGTTTATCGACAGTTGAAACATCTGTAAGGATCCTTTGAACAAAATATTTATCTGTTTCCTTCAAGCACCATGCACATCTGGCCAATTAAACCAGATTGATCTGCTGACGCTCCTGAGACACGTACTCCCAGCCCAAGCCGCAAACTACTGGGAGTGAAAGTGTCTTGCATTGTTTCACTTTATATTTCAGAATGTTTATGGCTCTAATACTTGTGGTTAGTTCTGACCTCTGCCAGTATTTTCAGCCAGGCTTTATTTCCTTTCATCCAAACCTCCATTTTTTAATTGCCAAACTGCAAATGGCCCCTGGAGAGCGGCCGTAACGAAGATATACATTGGAAGAAGATGAAGGAAGTTGGTTTCGTTTTTGTTGCATGAAAACATTCAAACTGTTAAATTGAGCTGCGAATCCTGATGACGTCTTAAAAAAGAAGCATGACCACTGAAAGCCCGGTTTGTACGCATCTCCTCGATGTGATACACAACATGAAATGCCGCACTCAATCCTAAAGGCAGCGGTCTGATTTCGAAATTGCAGTCAATAGATTATGGTAACAACTATTTGAGAATTAATGATGTTTTCTTTTCTTTTACAACACAGAACTTAAAAAGAAAAATGATGGTAATGGCGGAAGAAAATGTTTTTACTTCGTTGTGAAACAATTAACTCTGGCACCTACGTGATATAAACAGATTGCCAGCATCTAAGAAAATTAAGTTTGAAATGTGATTGCTTATGAATAGGATGATGAGTAGATCTAGAATAATGTTGAAGGGCTGTAATTTATCTACTTGTAGCTGGCTGGTCGAACTCGGCGATGACCAGTTGGGAACTCCAGAGCAGGATGCCATCGGCCACACTGTGTCCCAACAATTATGGGGATAAAGCACTTACATCCTCTGGGACAGCAGGTTGCTGGACCCCGTGCCGCGCTATCTGTTTGACCCTGAGCAGCAACGTGTCTGCTATGTCGATGCCTTTATTTGAATGTCTTTCACAGGTAAATTGTCCATAAATTGTAAGGACGCGACCACGTCGTCCGATGTCATTGGCATTGGCATACTGGTCGCAGAGGTTGACCGCGCCAGGTGCTTTCATCCCTGGTGATGCTCAAAAATATGGTGCTCTGCCTCCAAGAGGAGAGACGAACGCTGAATACGGATGTACACCAGTGGTGAAATTGCGTCATCCTCTTCGAACTACCATAATCGTGTTTTCTGTTCCGTATATGATGCGGACGCACAGAATCATAGAATAACAAAATATACAGTGTAGAAGGAAGCCATCGCCATAAACATACTGTTGGGGCAATTTTACACCGAACACAAGGGCTAAACGTTATTTTTCCACCTTGCTTTGAAATTTACAGCATTGAACTCATTTTTTGCAATTAAGAGGCCATTTCGCGTGGCCAATGCACGTCCCTTGCACGTCTTTCGGTTCTCTGAATAAGAACTATATGCAGCAACGGGGAGAATGAACAAATTGCAAATGGATAATGACCTGGAGGTTGGGTATGACTGAGGTCTTCGGCGCCTGTGTGGCAGCAGTGCAAACGACTGTGCCACCATCCGCTCTAATTATTTACCAATACTCTATTCTCTACTGAGTGTAGCCCGTGCCTCTCCATCCCGTAGCTAAATAGAGCTCACGTGGATGACGCACATATCGCGCTGCAGAGGACGCCTGCTGCCTAAAATGAGACATGCTGTCAAGATGTTTCATGTGCTCTCGGTCCGAAGAAAAGGAGACCAGCCCATAATCCGTGTAGACTGCCATATGTGACAATCCAAGGAAGAGATTTTCCATCACCCTGTGGAATATGCCACATGCTGAAGAGACTCCCAGTGGCAGCGTGTTGTACTCATACACCCTCCTTTACATTTCAGTGGTGGTAAGTTTGCTTGATGTGGGGTCCAATGCTAATGAAGATAAGGGTGGCTCAGGTTAAGCTTGGTAAATGTCCCTCACGGCGCTGAAGACCTGGGTTCGATCCCTGCCCGGGACACTGTCCGTGTGGAGATTGCATATTCTCCCCCTGTCTGTGTGGGTCTCACCAGCACAAACCAGAGATGTGCAGAGTATGTGGATTATCCATGCTCACTTGCCCCTTAATTGAAGCAAAAGGAATTGGGCACTTTTAATGTATTAGAAAAAAAATCACAAAAAGCAAGATTGAGATGATTGCGAAACTCTGAATTGGATTGAGAAGGATGCTGTCGAAATAGAAGAGATAACTGCCGATGCATATGATGTTTACAATATTTTATCCCATTAAAATTGTAATCATTTATTGGATGTGGGCGTTGTTGACTTGTCCAGAATGCATTGACCAACTCTACTTATAGTCGACATTCGTGCTGAGCTGCCGTCTTGAAATGCGACAACCTCAGAAATGCATGTGTGACCCAGTAGTTTTATCGAGCTAGATTGACGTTTTTCACCCAAAGACATAAAGGGACTGGATATTATGTTGCACATCATGGGAACCTCCCGCTGGTGGGCGTGTTTCCAAAAATATGCTGTTCTGGCTCTCCTCGCGGCAATGGTTTTGGAATGAATGCATCTGCTGGAGGAGCCTTTGTGATCTCCTGTCGTGCATAATGATGATCGAACACACTACTACCAATGTTCTCTGTTGGTGGAGATACGGACTCTTTGTCGTATGGGCTCATTAATCGTTTTTTTTCACGATTGTGTAAAGCATCTACATTGTTGTTGGAACTGCACACACTTGGCGTTTCAGCTAAGTGAGTGATGATTTAATTTCTCCAATAACTAAATTCCAAGGAATTCACTCAGATTTTAATCATTTTCGATGCTCTGTTCGAAGTGGAATCAGACATCGGAATTTCGCCTCTTGTTTAGATCTTGAGGTGCCATCTATTGCTTCCTACTTCATCCCGTCAACAATTTGATTTCTTTCAACCTGAATAAGATTGTTACTCACATTATTTCGCAATGAGTGTAAATCAAAATCAACATTAGTCATGCGGATAGCTCCGGTCCTCGACTTGTTTGATGCCAGTTTTTCCATCTCCCTGTTCGAGGCTGCACATTGTACCTTATGCCTTATGGCAGAGATATTTCTGAATTATTCAGGCTTAAAAAACAAGTATTATAATAAATTCGTTCATAACTCATGACGGTAAGATTGTGACACAAGATATTGGTTTTCTAAGGATCACACAAATATTATCCTTCTTAAGGATTCCTCCGGCACAAAAATCAATAGGGATATTTCGAAACAATTCTTGTCTTCATATATCGCGAATGCACAATGACGACTTCCGCAATAAAACAAGGAAAATGAATCATCTGCTGAAGCCTCTGGAACAGGCAGTCCCACAATAGATAGTTATAGTGTCTTACATTATTTACCTATTACATTTATAATTTTTGTTGCTCTTATGCGATACTCTGGTTCAATTTGTTTGTGATTATTTCGTGCCTCTTTGCCAGCGGGAAAATTGTTGATTGCCCGCCTACACGTGCTGAGCATAACATTAAAACTACTAACGCCTGCAAGAAAACTCTCTAGACGGCTGGTCAAATAGGGAGAACATGAGTATGCACTGTCATGTTTGCGTTTCTTTCACACAATTAGGCCGACTAATGAGCTAAAAGTGTCCACTCCAATTTTAAAACATGTCGAAATATTTGGGGCACCGAAAACAGAATCGATTTATTGATAGGAGTGTAATTACATGTCGCCAAATGCACGATAATCACGTGGAATGCAATTTGCTAGCACGAAACAGGTATGACTGTGCAGGAAGCCTTTCAAGGGAAAAACAACAAAGGGTTGAACGGAGACTAAATAGGCTTGTGAGCAAAAGGGATGAAATTTATAACGTCATAGACTGAGGTAAAGAAGGTCATGAGGAATCGCCTGTAAAGGTAAAATCTTATCATGCTCCTTCTGGGTCAAAAACATCTTAATGCGACGAATATCTCAATCAGTCCTCTCAGTCGGACAAATGGACCAATGCGACTATATAATGGAATGCTCTTGCTAGAAATAGAATATGCAAGGCGTAAATTTAATTGAACAACATTTTTAATTGAACAATTTACTTGCTGACAGCAGTGGGTTCCAGTACATTTTGGATAGCTCTTCCACAGTATTTGCAATTGCAAACTTGTTCTAAACATACTTTTGGTTTCACAATTATTTTTGAGTTAGTACCTCGATTGTTCTTGCATGGATTCACAGATGCCCGACTCTATCCACGCAATAAATCAGTTAGTGTTGATTTCGTTTTTTAAATGCCTCAAAACGTATGACCAATATAAAAGACATATTATGAACCAATAATATATGCTGGTCTCATCCCGATTAGTGCTCCTCCGAGATGAATAAAAGTGCATATAGTTGTCTGTGCTTTTGAAAATATCTACCTTTTTTACATTTCCTGTTTAATCGTAAACGCGTTGGTTTTAGGAAGGTCTTTTGTTGCAGATATTATTTCTTGCCAGTGCTCATAGGTATTTGTTGTGCTTTGCCAACTCAGATGTTAAGCTTCGTGGCACGTTTTAACAATTCGATGACAACATTTAGATGAAATTAGTCCTTAATCGGAGCTGGTAAATTTTGTCACGATGTCGAAATAGTTTTAAGGTCATAATCTACCAATATTAGCAGATATACAAAAGAGTTTGCGGCCATAATCATTTTCAGGCGAAATAGCCATTACATTCCGCGCACAAGTTCAATTTCTTGTTTCCGAAACGTCTTCCATCCTCCGTTTACATCCATGAGCCCAGTCGCAGTATCTCATATGGGTTTGCATTTCTACATCAGGGCTTTTAAAGTGTCAAAAAGGTGTGAATCTACACAATCCCGTTGACTTTCCATGTTCATTTGTGCAGAGATCACTGGCGCAATTTGTGTCGATTACAATTGTTTATAATGATGTCATCACGAAAAAAATAAACACTGCATTTGCGTATTGCATTCATTTTTTTTACAGGAAGTGAGCCTAGCGACATAGGTCAGCAGTCGATGCATATCCGTAATTACTCTTGGAAGGGTGCCTTCTTGTTCAGCTGTAGTCCATGTCTTTGTGTATCTGCAGGCCGCACGTTATGATTGCGCACAAAATTGAATAGTCGCAGTCAGGTTGATTTACCTTTAAATTCAGCTTCTATTGTTTCTCTTAGACTTCACCAAGACGATAGCTGTGTGTTTATTTCTACTGTTACATAACGTTCAAACTCACCGCTTGAATCAATATATCCGAATAGAGATTGCGTGGTTAGATGCACGAACGAGGCGCTTTGAAATTCAGACCTGCAAACACGACGGTTAATCCCGAGTAAACTTTGGTGAAATATCGGTGGTCCTGTATATTTTACGATTCAAGTTAAACAACCCGTCAAGGTCAAGATGCCATTCGAACGGATCCGTGAGATATAGAGAGAGTCTTATCTCAATTTTACATCACAAATATAATATTTCATCCATGAAATATATAGTTGGACGTTGCCTGTTTGTCTTCTCCGAGTGAATGCATTTTTGCACAGAGACGTTTCTTGATAACTTTACAATAAGCTTCACGATCCAATGCCTTTGCCCTCATTTAGCATAATGTTTTCACTCCAATATTAGTGATTGATTGATTGATCAAATTTATTGTAACATGTACCAAAGTACAGCGAAAAGTATTGTTCTGCGGCCGAGGGAACGTAGACAGTACGTACATAGCAGAGAAAAGAATAGTCAACAGGGAACATTGACACATGGTACATCGACGAACAGTTATTGGTTACAGTGCAGAACACGCGGTGAAACAAAGCAAATACATGGGTAAGAGCAGCATAGGGCTTCGTGAATAGTGTTCTTACAGGGAACACATCCGTCCGAGAGCGAATCTTTGAGGAGTTTTGTAGCTGTGGAGAAGAAGCTGTTCATCTGTCTGGATGTCCGGGTCCTCAAACATCTGTACCTTCTGCCTGATAGAAAGACCGGGAAGACGGCAATGCCTCGGGAGCGGTCTCTGATAATGCTGGCTGCCTTCCAGAGGCGATAGAGGTGTATACAGAATCAATGTGGAGGTAGCAAGCTTGTGTGATGCGTTGGGATGAGTTCACCACACTCTGCAGTTTATTGCAGAACAGTTGCCATGCCAGGCTGTGATAGGATAGGATGCTCTCTATCGCACATCTGTAGAGGTGTGTGAGATCGATGCAGACATGCCAAATTTCATTAGCTTCCGCAGGAACTAGAGACATTGTTGGGCCTTTTTGACTATTGCATCTATGTGAGTGGACCAGGACAGACTGTTCGTGATGGTGACCCCCAGGTAATTAAAGTTATCGACCATCTCCTCTTCGGAGCCATGAATGCAGCGGGAGTGTGTGTCGTGCTACGCTTCCTGAAGTTGATGATGAGTTCCTTGGTCTTTACAACATTTGGAGAGAGGTTATTTTATGTGCACTTCCGGTGCACCCCACGGTTTTCGTTATACATCAATGTGGTTTGGGTGCACCCAATGTACTATTAGGAGTATTCTCACCCTGCGACTGTGAAGAGCGGGAAATATATTTCCAAGGCAGAATAGTGAATGATTTCCGGGGAAACTCCTACGTGGTGACTTCATGAGCACCTGCTATGATTATCCTTCTAGATGGTCAGCGTCCTGGAAGTTGCTGCATCAGAAGCATTCGTGACTTTCTGTCGTGCATCTTCGACATGTTACTGTCTGCGGCTACTGTGGATCGATGGGGAAGGAAGTGACTCTTTGTGGACGGGGTGCCAATCAAGACGGCTTCTATGTTTTGCATGTTGAGCAGCACCTTGAGTGTTGTTGGAGCTGCAGTCATATAGTGTAAGCGCGAAGAACTCCGTCACACACCGCGTTTGTTCTTTGTCCTTAGTTAACCTTAGTTAACCGAAGGTTTAAGACATGGCAGGAGATCTCAGACCCGTGTCATGCTCCTCGTGTGCGATGTGGGAGCTCACGGACACGTCCACTGTCCCTGGCTCCTTCACGTGCAAGAAGTGTGTCCAGTTGCAGCTCCTGTTAGACCGCTTGACGGTTCTGGAGCTGCGGATGGACTCACTTTGGAGCATCCGCGATGCTGAGGACGCCGCGGATAGCACGTTTAGCGAGTTCGTCACACCGCAGATGAAAGGTACTGAGGGAGATAGTAAATGGGTGACCAAAATACAGAGAAAGAGTAGGAAGGCAGTGCAGGTGTCCTCTGCGGTCATCTCCCTGCAAAACAGATATACCGCTTTGGATACTGTTGAGGGAGATGGCTCACCAGGGAAGGCAGCAGCAGCCAGGTTCATGGTACCGTGACTGGCTCTGCTGCGCAGCTGGGCAGGAAGAAGAATGGCAGGGCTATAGTGATAGGGGACTCAATTGTACGGGGAATAGACAGGCGGTTCTGCGGACGCAATCGAGACTCCAGGATGGTATGTTGCCTCCTTGGTGCAAGGGTCAAGGATGTCTCGGAGTGGCTGAAGGACATTCTGGGGGGGGGGGGGGGGGGGGAGGGGTGAACAGCCAGCTGTCGTGGTGCACATGGGCACCAACGATATAGGTAAAAACGGGACGAGGTCCTACAAGCTGAATTTAGGGAGCTAGGAGTTAAACTAAAAAGTAGGACCTCAAAGGTTGTAATCTCAGGACTGCTACCAGTGCCACGAGTTAGTCAGAGTAGGAATGTCAGGATAGAGAGGATGAATACGTGGCTCTAGAGATGGTGCACGAGGGAGGGATTCAAATTCCTGGGACATTGGAACCTGTTCTGGGGGAGGTGGGACCAGTACAAACCGGACGGTCTGCACCTGGGCAGGACTGGAACCGATGTCCTGGGGGGGGGGGGCGGGGTTTGCTAGAGCTGTTGGGGAGAGTTTTAACTAATGTGGCAGGGGGATGGGAACCGATGCAGGAAGTTGGAAGGTCGGAAAACAGGGACAGAAATAAAGGCAGTAAGGGGGAAAGTGTAAGGCAGAGAAGCCAGAGTCAAAAATCAAAAAGGGCGACAGTACAAGGTACGGTGACTGAGGGCAGCTCAGTGAATAGGACCAGGAATACTAAAAGAAATAAAACGGGAAGTGAAAACATTAATGGTAAACGACGCGGCAGGTTGTTACAGGAAGATATGGGTTTGACGACAAGGAAAATTAGGAGAACGGTTAAGAGGAAATATAACTTAGGAGAGGTTACTGATCGAGGTGTTAAGATTCAGAACAGAGGTAAAAAAAAAAACATAAGTGTACTTTACCTGAATGCTCGTCGTATTCGGAATAAGGTACATGAGTTGATGGCGCAAATCATCGTGAATGAATATGATTTAGTGGCCATTACTGAAACATGGTTAAAGGATGGTCACGACTGGGAGTTAAATATCCGAGGGTATCAAACTTTTCGGAAGGACAGAGTGGATGGTAAGGGAGGTGGTGTAGCTCTGTTATTTAAGGATAGCATGCGGGCAACAGTAAGGGATGACACCGGTGCTATGGAGGATAAGGTTGAATCCATTTGTGTGGAAATCAGGAATAGTAAGGCGAAAAAGTCACTGATAGGAGTAATCTATAGGCCACCAAATAGTAACATTATGGTGGGGCAGGCAATAAACAAAGAAATAACAGATGCATGTAGAAATGGTACAGCAGTTATCATGGGGGATTTTAATCTACATGTTGATTGGTTTAACCAGGTCGGTCAAGGCAGCCTTGAGGAGGACATTATAGCATGTATCCGCGATAGTTTCCTAGAACAGTATGTAATGAACCTACGAGGGAACAAGCGGTCCTATATCTGGTCCTGTGTAATGAAACAGGATTGATTCAGGATCTCATAGTTAGGGATCCTCTCGGAAGGAGCGATCACAATATGGTGGAATTTAAAATACAGATGGAGTGTGAGAAGGTGAAATCAAGCACTAGTGTTTTGTGCTTAAACAAAGGAGATTACAATGGGATGAGAGAAGAACTAGCTAAGGTAGACTGGGAGCAAAGACTTTATGGTGAAACATTTGAGGAACAGTGGAGAACCTTCCAAGTGATTTTCACAGTGCTCAGCAAAGGTTTATACCAACAAAAAGGAAGGACGGTAAAAAGAGGGAAAATCGACCGTGGATATCTAAGGAAATAAGGGAGAGTATCAAATTGAAGGAAAAAACATACAAAGTAGCAACGATTAGTGGAAGGCTAGAGGACTGGGAATTCTATAGGGGGAACAGAAAGCTAATAAAAAAGCTAGAAAGAAGAGTAAGATAGATTATGAGAGTAAACTTGCTCAGAATATAAAAACAGATAGTAAAAGTTTCTACAATTACATAAAACAAAATAGAGTGGCTAAGATAAATATTGGTCCTTTAGAGGATGAGAAGGGAGATTTAATAATGGGAGATGAGGAAATGGCTGAGGAACTGAGCAGGTTCTTTGGGTCGATCTTCACAGTGGAAGACACAAATAACATGCCAGTGACTGATGGAAATGAGGCTATGACAGGTGAGGACCTTGAGAGGATTGTTATCACCTAGGAGGTAGTGATGGGCAAGCTAATGGGGCTAAAGGTAGACAAGTCTCCTGGACCTGATGGAATGCATCCCAGAGTGCTAAAAGAGATGGCTAGGTAAATTGCAAATGCACTAGTGATAATTTACCAAAATTCACTTGACTCTGGGGTAGTCCCGGCGGATTGGAAATTAGCAAACGTGACACCACTGTTTTAAAAAGGAGGTAGGCAGAAAGCGGGTAATTATAGGCCAGTGAGCTTCACTTCGGTAGGAGGGAAGATGCTGGAATCTATCATCAAGGAAGAAATAGCGAGGCATCTGGATGGAAATTGTCCCATTGGACAGACGCAGCATGGGTTCATAAAGGGCAGGTCGTGCCTAACTAATTTAGTGGAATTTTTTGAGGACATTGACAGTGCGGTAGATGACGGGGAGCCAATGGATGTGGTATATATGGATTTCCAGAAAACCTTTGACAAGGTGCCACATAAAAGGTTGTTGCATTAGATAAAGATGCATGGCATTAAGGGGAAAGTAGTAGCATGGATAGAGGATTGGTTAATTAATAGAAAGCAAAGAATGGGGATTAATGGGTGTTTCTCTGGTTGGCAATCAATAGCTAGTGGTGTCCCTCAGGGATCAGTGTTGGGCCCACAACTGTTCACAATTTGCATAGATGATTTGGAGTTGGGGACCAAGGGCAATGTGTCCAAGTTTGCAGACGGCACTAAGGTAAGTGGTAAAGCAAAAAGTGCAGAGGATACTGGAAGTCTGCAGAGGGATTTGGATAGGCTAAGTGAATGGGCTAGGGTCTGGCAGATGGAATACAACGTTGACAAATGTGAGATTATCCATTTTGGTATGAATAACAGCAAAAGGGATTATTATTTAAATGATAAAATATCAAAACATGCTGATGTGCAGAGAGACCTGGGTGTGTTAGCGCATGAGTCGCAGAAAGTTGGTTTTCAGGTGCAACAGGTGATTAAGACGGCGAATGGAATTTTGTCCTTCATTGCTAGAGGGATGAAGTTTAAGACTAGGGAGGTTCTGCTGCAATTGTAAAAGGTGTTAGTGAGGCCAAACCTGGAGTATTGTGTTCAGTTTTGGTCTCCTTACTTGAGAAAGGACGTACTGGCACTGGAGGGTGTGCAGAGGAGATTCACTAAGTTAATCCCAGAGCTGAAGGGGTTGGATTACGAGAAGAGGTTGAGTAGAATGGGACAGTACTCGTTGGAATTTAGAAGGATGAGGGGGGATCTTATAGAAACATATATGAAGGGAATAGATAGGATAGATGCGGGCAGGTTGTTTCCACTGGCGGGTGAAAGCAGAACTAGGGGGCAGAGCCTCAAAATAAGGGGAAGTCGATTTAGGGCTGAGTTTAGGAGGAACTTCTTCACCCAAAGGGTTGTGAATCTATGGGATTCCTTGCCCAGTGAAGCAGTAGAGGCTCCTTCATTACATGTTTTTAAGATAATGATAGATAGTTTTTTGAAGAATAAAGGGATTAAGGGTTATGGTGTTCGGGCCGGAAAGTGGAGCTGAGTCCACAAAAGATCAGCCATGGTGGAGCAGGCTCGTGGGGCCAGATGGCCTACTCCTGCTCCTAGTTCTTATGTTCTTATGTCTCTTGTATGGGGAAGAGGTGAGTTACTTGCCGCAGGATGTCTCGCCTCTGAACTCCCCTTTTTGCCTCTGCTTTAGGTGGCATGTTCAGTTCAGAACATGGTCAATAGTACCCACAGGGTGTTGACAATGGGGCATTTAGTAATGGCAATGCTATTGAATGTCAATATTTGATTCGCTTTTATTTGAGATGATCAACGTGAACGTTTGTAGCGCGAATGCTACTTACGATTTATCAGTCCACGTGTGGATATTGTTGCTACATATGAACGAGGACTACTTCAGTGCCTTTCGAGCCTGGAATCGTGATGCACATCGTGCAATCAGCAGAGAGCATCCTCGAATCTTACATTTTTATGGAAGGCAGATCATTGGTACAGCAACTGAAGATGGTTCGTCTTTGCACATGCCCCGTCGAACTACCGCTGTGATGTTTCGAGATTGAGATGGCGATCCTACAACCAGAAAAAACATATTACTTTGTGTTCGCTATGTCTTTTACCAGTGGAGAGATTTCCAACTGAGTCCCATTGTGTGTGCTCCTTAATGTCATACTCGATCGAATGGTGCCTTGCTGTCTTCAGCAGTCACTCTCCACTCACGACTGGAGCTGAACTCCTCTACCCATGTTTGGAAGTAGGCTGTAGTTTGGTCAGGAAGTCAGTGACCCTACTGTGGCCCAAAGTGAGCGCTCGAGTGAAGCTTATTTCTAAGTAATTGTCGTTTGTTTGCAGTGTTGATAATCACTCCCGTCACTTCAATTATGATTTACAGTCGACGTATAGAGCTTTGATTGATTGGGTGTGGATCTGCTATGAATTTAGTGGACAGGGCATACTTCGGACATTTTGCACATTGCATGGTGCAGCCTAAGCTGCAACTGGTAAGCGCGAGAGAGCCTGGTTCAATTCAGAATTTGGAACACTACTCTGCATACGGTTTGCCCGTTATCCCCGTGTCTGCGTGTGTTCCCTGCGGGGGCTCCGGTTTCCTACACAGTCGGATGCTGTACAGGTTACGTGAAATGGCATTGATAAAATTGAACTTTTCTTTCCACCGACAAGCAAATCAGGTGGTGTTGGATGGATGGAACAGACCTATTTGAGTGCTCTTCCAGAAGTTCGGTGCACATTCGCTGGTCTAAAGTCCTCTAACTGCACTGTTGTGGCTATGAAACAGAGATTTCCTGCATATATTACACCGCTGTTCAACATTTGCGGACAATGTTCGTTGGCATGCATGACCAATTGCAGCTATTGTGGTCAAATTGCAAGTTCGTTTTTGGGGAATGATTTATAATACGATTTTGAATGAACAGGAATTCGCTCACTGATTGTTGTCAATCTACACTCTGCTGTGCAGCGCGAGGAGACGACGATGAAATCGGGAATTTAGTCCCAAATATGCAATATACTTGACAAGATGTCGGGAGATGTAATTGAGGTGCTCCCGCATGGTGGTCAGGTGGTAATAATGAACTTCGGAAAACAATACATGAAAACATAGCAAACGGTTAATTCTGACGGTACTTAATGAATGGGAAACGACAAGCATCACCCATTATTCACGGGATAGATTTTGAATTGGGGTCGGAACTGAGGGTTGAAATATGTCAAGGTCCAATTAACTGACCGTGCAAAGTTGACCTGCAGTATCGTAAAGTTGCGTTGGCGTCATTTGAAAAGGCAGCGGGTTGGGCTGCTGCTTCGGACGTTAGGCGCAGAATCGGCTGACGAAATGGACTCCCTCCTAACTGTAGGATTCTATGGAACGGACGGAATTCCGTGCCAATCGTGATTTCCAGATCCACGGCCAGAATGAATACACCCAAAGTCATTCAGCTGAAAAATAAAGCATACGGTATATACAACCGTGTTTCATTTATTTTGACTTACCTATGAGGAATGGTGGGTCAGAAAAAATTATTAACTTAGGCATGGACAGAAACCGATCGTAATTTTCGGACACAGTTCCAGATTCGTTGTCGACTGACAGAAAGACTGGTTCTACGTTGTTGCGAAACCTCGCAGTCCAATTGATGTAAAGGTACAAATACAACATTACATGCAGAATATATAATATTCTGATATTTTTTGTAAAACACAACATATAGATTAGTACATACATTGAACCACACAGAAAGAATCAAACGATGAAAATATGGGTAGCAGATTTTTGTTTTCAAGAAGACATGGGAGTTTAGAACTCATGATCATTTCGTATTTTAAAAGCTGCGGAATTTTCCATGATCTAAACTGGCGACTCAGAACAAAACGGAGGCCAGTCTGTAAAGTCGTGCTTATAGGAGTGTAATTTGAAAGCGCGATATGCACGTAACCACATGTAATTAAATTCCCGAAGGGAAGCACGATGGCGCAGTGGTTAGCACTGGGATAATGGCGCTGAGAAGCGGGGTTCGAATCCCGGCCCTGTGTCCCCGTCCGTTTCGCGTTTGTACATTCTCCGCTTGTCCGCGTGGGTTTCACCCTCACAACCCAAATATGTGCAGGTCAAGTGGATTGACATTGATAAATTAACCCTGAATTGGGAAAAAAAATAATTGGGTACTCTAATTTATTTCAAATTACATGTCCTAGGCAGGAAGAGGTATTCCTGCGCATCGTACTATTTCAGCGACCCTTGGAAGTGTAAAACACCAAAGGGATTAATGGAGACTAAATACGCTTGGGCTAGACAGCTGTTTTTTTTATGCAGAAAACTAAACGTCCAGCAACATGGGTTCAATTCCCGTGCCAGCTTACCCGAACAGTCGTTGGAATTTGGCGATCAGGCGCTTTTCACAGTAACTTCACACTTGTGACAAAAAATGTTTTATGAACAGAAGCAATAATACGGATGTCGCTGTAGACTGATATAAGAAAGTTCTGTATGACTCTCCTGAAAGCTTTAAATCTTGCCCTTGTCCTTCTGGGGCACATTGTGTCATTTGAGATTATTTGCCCAGCAGTCATCTCGTACAAGTGGACCACTAACGTAGTCAAACATAATGATTTAGTTAGATGCGAAACATGGAGCACGTAGCGTAAGTTGAACAATGCGTTTAACTGAACAGCTGACAGCGATTGTCTACCAGACCAATTTGGACAACTCTTCTGCAGAATTTGCAATGGAAAACTGTCTGCAAACATCCTGCAAACAATTACTTTGGAGTACAGTTTTGGATTATTTTTACAGGGATTAACATATAATTAGTTAGATTCACACCGCAAATCAATTAACTTTTATATATATTTCAAATGCTTCAAAAGGTATCACCTGCATTGAGACGTATTCGGAATCGGTAATAAATGGTGGTCTGTTACCGATTAGTGCTTCCTCTTCAACGAATACAACTACATACAGTTGTCTATACTTTCAATAAAATCCTAACTTTTCAGAACTTGCTGCTTAATTTCAAGCACTTCGGTTTCAGGACGTTTAGTGTTCTACATCGTCGTTTCAGTAGAGGTGATTAGGTGTTGACTGTGCTTCATGAACTCAGATGCTTAGCACGAAGGCACGTTTTAACAAGAGCACGGCAGTAATGAAATGAACTGAGTCGCATTGATCGGAGCTGATCTTTTGTGTCACTACGTCGGTCTTTATCTAAGCTCCCATTCTACCAATATCAGCAGATTTGCACAAGGTCCATTCTTCCTGCCGGTACGTCGTCTTTCATACGTTTGAAGTCTGATATCGAATACGGCTTTCAATTTCTCCATCAGATCTTTTAAAGTCTGAAAATGGTAAGTACCGACATAACCTCGGTGACGTTACATGCTCAATTGTGGTAGTAATCGCTGAGACAATTTGAGCAGATTATTATTTTTTTTGATGATGCGACCTCCAATATCTGTACAAAATTCGCATGTTCCTGTCTTTTAATCATACACTTATTTACGAATGTGAGCTTCGCTGGCTTGGCCTGCAATTTTTGCCCATCCATAATGGCTCTAGAGAAGCTATCTTCAACCGCTGCAGTCCATGTTTTTGTGCCTCTGTTGGCAGAAAATTACAAGTGCAGACACAATTGAATCCTCCCAGTCAGATTGCTTTCCCTTTAAAATTAGCTTTTATTATTTCTATGAGAATTCCGTCTGGTGACAGATATTGAATTTTTACAAAGAGAAGTTCATTGGTACCTTTACAATCATGTTTCAAGACCCAATGTCTTTGTTCAAATGTTGCATCATATTTTTCGGCTCAATGTTGGCCATTGTGCTCATTTACGATGAATGTAGACTGATAGGGCGTCATATGGCGGGTGGATTGGTCCTGATTTTCGTGAACAGACTAACGCAATTTTGCTCATTACAGGGTAGATTCTCATGTCGTAGCTGAAAAGCGCCAGGGAGCTGGGTTCAATTCTGGCCTTGGGATGCGAATCCGTTTCGAGTTTTCACTTTATCCCCGTAACTGCACGGGCTTCCTGCGGGTACTTTGGTTTCCTCATACAATCTAAAGTTGCGCAGGTGGTAGATTGGCCATAATATAATTGTTACTTTCGTTCCAGGGCATACATGTTAGGTGAGGTTAGACGTATGGAACCGGCCTCATTCGGTCCTCTTGTCGAGGTTGGTGCAGCCTTACTGGGTCGAAAGTTCTCCAGCGGCATTGTAGCGGTTATATAAATCTTGGAAACTGAGGATCACGACACATAGTACAGCTGTGTAAGGGTTTACGCAATAACGTTAGCAAGCGTGCATGACAAATTATATCGATGATCGTACTTTGCTCATTGCATGTCAGGATTTTTGGGAATGGCTTATAATCTCCGTTTTGATTGAATAGATTTATGCAATCTGAATTCACACAATAATTGATGTCGATCGCCATTATGCTGAGCAGCAGAAAGAGACCACAATGAAGTGAGGAATTTCATTACACATATGCCCAACACTTGATTGCTGTAGAGAGAATGTATGTCAGGTGATGCCGCAAATTGGTCAGATGGTCATAGCAGACTTCGAATACAATAGATAAAAACAAAATGAAGCGTTCCACTGACGGTACGTAATGAATGAAAAACTAAAGGTTCCTGTTCTTTATTCACAAGAACGCATTTTCAAATTGGTATCAAACTGACGGTCCAAAGATCTGCAGCTTCAGTGGATTGAAGTGCTAAATTGTTCCGTTGTGTCGCAAATTTTCGATGGGGTCACCGGATTGGGTAAGGGGATGGTCCTGGAGAGCCTTCTATTTTGGAAGGCCATGTCGTACGCGCTTGGCTGAATGAACTATTTCCGTACTGTAGGGATTATATGTATGTTATGGAACTGAATGAGTTCCATGCCCACATTTCCCATGCAGCATTACACTTAAGTCTCAATGGCTGACTTGCGCAGCAGGCACATTTATCGACAGATGTTTGGCCAAATAATGTCAGGAATCTGGAGCAGTAAGTAGATTATGAGCTGCAGTTTAATATGGAAGCAACTATGGGGCACGCATTCAACTGAAGATGGCAAATTGCACCGTATTGGTCCCCTCAGGCCCAATAATGACAATACACATAATGCGATCAAACATACCGCAGCGGCTCACCGAGGAAAATAGTTTTAAACTCAAGTCCACGTTGGAAATGACAGACAGGGTCGAGTCATGTGTTTGCTAATAAACATCAAAATACGGATTGCAAATTGTGTCACGGTTTCGATGGTAGTAGAAATTCCTCTTCACTCACACAATGCAATTCCCACATTTCTGTGGATTCCAATGGAGGCAATCGCGGTTCGTTCAACGCAGTATGGGAAATGGAAACCTGATTAGCAGCGATCTGCAGACATAGTCAGTTGTAAGTTTCGTGAAATTGGGAGCTCCAGGAAATAAAAGGCACGCACGTTGTGCAGGGACCAAAGCGGATCTGAGATGTTACAGCTTTCGAGTTTGTAAAGCGAATGCCAAACTGAGGCTGCAATTTATTGGTGAGGGAAGGTTCAATTCTTCAATTTGTTACCATGCAGACGATGTGTGCCCGTACATTTTCACCGACCCTGAGCTCCTCAGCACGATCAACAATTCTCCCCCTTTGCCACGCCAACTAGACCCACGGCAGATCGGTTCCATGCCATTGCCAGAACAGCGAAACCGTCATGGTAATAAATAATAAATAGAACATGTAAAGTTACCATTCCACTCTATTAATCGTTGACGTTAATCGTCAACCTGCTGCATCTGACATCTGAACGTTCCCAATTTTCGTGTGAATGCTAAATTCCACAGTGAATTTGATTCGATACACTGACTTGTACGCGAAGTTGGTTATTTTATTGTCGGATTATAATTGACTGCAAGTATTTCCCACATTTATTGAAGGAGGAGTCGCCGATGCGAAAATGGGTGAGTTTTTATTTGCTCGTACACAATCAGACCCCTGATGGTATGTGAATTAATGTGAGCAATATATGAACTGTATCGTGAACGAATAAGAAAAGTTTTCACATGGAAAGGCTTATCTAGATTTCTGAACTTGATTATGGCAGAGAAAGTATGTGTTTGAGAAGTTTTGAAGTTAACGAATGGCAGATGTGATGCTTGTAGATGGACGTCTCCATCTAGAATGGGAAGCAAAAGACTGTTCCAATGGTTTTGGATATTGCATCCCACTCAAAGTGGAAGATTCTCCACGCTTCGACGGTATCTAACAAGTTGTTAGGGTATTATTCAACGTGGTGGACTATGTATTGAGTAGAATCACATCGCTTTGAGAGCAGAGCAATGAGCATGTGACGAATAATCTGCCATGATCACATATAGTGGCTGTGGAGTCTCGAACGTTCGATTATCCACACCTACACCTATTGACGGCATATTCTTACAGCAGACTGAGGAGTCAGCTTGACCAAAAGTTTAAGAATAAGGCTAAAACTAACATGTTATTCGGTAAGTACAGTTGCACTGTGGTTAGCGCTGCTGCATTACGTCGCCGAGTTCCCAAGTTTTTCCCCGACTCTGGGCCACTGTCCGCGTTGCGTGTGCCCAATCTCCCCGTTTTTACGTGGGTTTCCCCCGCACAACCCAAAGATGTGCAAGATAGCTGAATTGGCCACGCTAAATTTCTGCTTAATTGCAAAATGAATTGAGAACTCTATTTTGTTTTAAAGAATCAGGCTAAAACGACAATGTTCTTCCGTAAGTGTGCAATCATTATGAATGAAAAATGCATCGACATCTCGGGCTCGTTGCTATCAATGCAGGCAATAGTAAATTAAACGGACCATAGCAAAGCCACGAGTAAGGTTGTGATAGGCAAAACACGATTTCATCAAGAAGACAAACCGGGTCAAGCTGCACGACATGCAACCACCGAATGAATATCAATCCGATGACAGAATAGCGCCCATTATATGGAAAACAGCCATTATGCTGTCTGTATAATTTGCGCGCTAACAGGGGAACATTCTCCAATTTAAAAGGATTTGAAAGCTTTCAAAAGCAGGATATTTCCAGAATTGTTATCAACGTGCGTCAACTGGTCCATGACCTTGAACTTTATTGGATTTGAAATGTTCATCTACCTTCCTCTTAATGTTGTGATGTTGTCTTCGTGACTTCCGTCACGCTCGGAATGACTTAAGTATCCCTAAAATACTCAGAATCTCATGGTCTTCCCGCAAAATTATGCGCGGTCATTATTGACAGATCAGCCAAGGCCAGCCATCATTTCCATAACCTTTATAACCTTACACTTGTCAATCATTTCCTTACGCAGATTGCTGTGCTCGAAAGGAAACAATCCGGGCCGATCAATTTACTCCTCATAATAAGAATGTTCTATCGCAGAGAACATCCAGATGCATGTCCGCCTTTGGAACACATTCTTTCTTGAATGAGGTGGGGAGAAATTAAGAGTGTACTCCAGGTATGGTATAACCGAAAGTTTGTATCGCCCCATCATAACATCCCTCTTTAGTAAGGTGTGCCAAGACTCATGAAGCCAACTGTCCTCAATACTTTCTTAAATAATCTGTTCTTCCACAGTGAGCTGTGCAATACATCCGAAGATCCCTGTCTTCCTCTCCGATGCCTGGAGTCGTTCCACTCTTTTACGAATTTCCTGTCTTAAACTCCGTCCAAAGAGCATCGCCACATATTTCTTTTTTAACTGCGTCCAAAGTGCAAGGCCTCGCATTTTTCCGGATAAAATTATCCGGCGCTGTTATGTCCACTGGACTAAACGATCTTTATGTACTTGGAACCTAAGAACATATTTTCAACCTTTAACCTCCGTGTCAATATTCGACTCATCAGTAGACCCTCCCACCCCCTCTCCTGCACACACATTTTTAGCTATATTATTTATATGTAGCGCCACAATTTTGGCACAGCTCAGATCCCTGCGATATGCCAATGGACACCGGCATCCCGTCACAGAGATAGGTTTCTCTTACCAGCCCCCGTCTCCCATCACTCACCCAGTCTGTGAAATAAACTGACAAGATAATCTGCACCTTTGTGTTTAACTTCTGTTTCAGTCTTCCATGTGGAACCTTGTCAATGACTTCGCTGAAATCCACGGTCACTGCACTAACATGATCTGCACACTTGCTTACATGATCGGTATATTCATGAAATACGTTAGACCTTACTGCTCTCTGTCAAAGTCATGCTGAACATCTCGATTAAAACATTGCACCTCCAAGTCGAGACTTAATTTCCAAGTCAATATTTTTCCAGTAGATCCACGACCACTGATACAAGGCTAACTGGTCTGCAATTCGCTAGCTTTTCTATAACAACCTTCTGGAAAAGCGAAACAACATCAGCTGCGTTCTCAATACATTTCAGTAGTTCTGGCCGTGTTAGCCCTTTGCACAATGGCTATAAAGAGTAAATGTTGGTGAAATTCAAACCGCATACATAATTACCCAAAGATTCAAATCCGTACATAATTGAGTCAATAATTGAAATATATATGTTCCTCTGCTATTCGATAAGTGTTATGCAGCATATATTATACAGCCAGATACAGGAACCTCGCCGTTTAATTTAGAAGGTCTACACATAAACCCCATTTCCAGACATTTCGAATATATTGTCCCTCCTTGTCGAAGCCAACGACTCCTTCATGGATAATGTAACACCACGTCCCATATCCCACCCTCCCCTATCTCGACTGAAGGCCCCATACCGCAAAATGTTGAGCTGCCAACCCGACTGCTCCCTCTAACACGTCCAGTGATGGGAACAAAATGACAATTTCAAGTGTTAATTCACTCGTTAATTTATCGGGTATATCTTTTTCTCACCCTCTCCTCACTCCCCTGTAACTCAAGAAGTCTGAACTATTTCAGCAATGGTTCCTTTGCTAACATTTACTGAGGCGCTATCACGTTAACACTCTCTGTTGACACATTTTGAAGTGGACATCCGGTGGCATCCGATGAAGGAGGAAATCGCACATTTGGTGGCTCGCGCTCTGGTTGGACCTTTGGACCTTTTCCCCCGATTCTCTAACGGACTTGAATTGTAGAACGGATGTTAGTGGCAATTCTCTACTGAATTACCACTTCGGTGCATGGAGAAAAGGACTAGAAGTGTTTGTAAGGGCAGAAACAAGAAGACAGGGAAGACTAGGTCTGTCGTTGCAGCAGGGGACAGCATAGCAGAGGGGCGAACCTCTGGGTTGTCGACCAACCAGTCTATGGAGCAGCTGGTGCAAGTCATCCAGGTGAGCTTTGCTACGCAGAAACGGGTCTACCTGCACCAGGTAAAAGCGTAGACTGAGCGGTTGGAGCTCAGGTCGGACGCCCAGGATCGGGCGATCCAGAAGGTGGATAAGGCGCTGGCTGAGCAGGAGGAGCATCAGACCGCGGTGGTGCTGGAGGTGGCGATGCTGAGGGACCATCAAAAGAAGCTTCTGTAGAAGGTGGAAGACCTAGCGAAGAGGTCCCGCCGGCAGAACCTAAGAATTGTCAGGCTCACGGAGGGGTCTGAAGGCATGGACGCTGTGTCATACGTCGCAGGCATGTTTGAGAAGCTACTGGGGGATGGCCCATTCTCCCGACCTTTGGAGGTAGATGTGGCTCGCAGAGCACCTGCGATGAAGCCGCGAATGGGAGACCCCCCCCCCCCCCCCCCCGATGGCTATGGTGGTGAGATTCCACAGGTTCTCGTGTAAGGAACGTATTCTGCGCTGGGTCATGCAGACTCGGAGCTGTAAGTGGGCCAATAGCACCCTGCGGGTTTACCAAGACCTGCTCGCAGAGTTGGCCAGCTGGAGAGCAGGCTTCAATCAGATGAGGACGATCCTTTTCAAGGAAAAGGTGAAGTTTTGACTGTTATACCCAGCCCGTCTCTGGCTCACGCATGAGGATCAGCACTTTTACTTTGCATCGCCTGAGGATGTATTGGAGTTTGCAAGATGGAAAAGGCTGACGAAGGGCTGCGAACTTTTGACCTTGGCTGCAACGTTCGTGTTTCGCTTTTCCCTGTCTTGATTCTCTGTTTTTGTAAAACGTTTCTCGTTTTGCTTGGAACCAGCGGTAGACCTAAGTGAGTTTAGGTTTTCACTTGCACTGTTGGGGGATGGAGGTGTGCTAGTTTTGATCTTTGTGGTTATCGGTTGGGCAATTGTGTGGGGATTATTTGATGATGGAGTTTGCTTGCATGAGCTGGGCGGAGGTGTGGGGGGGGGGTGTATTGGGGAGGGAACAGTAGGTATGAGACTATCTGGCGCCGGGGACGGGGGCCACCAAGCTAGCTCGGTGAGCTAGCTCTCGGAAGCGCAGTGTGGGGGTGTGCATATGTTTGGTTTAGGAAAGGGATTGGGTACAGGGTGGTGTTGCTACTAGAGCAGGGGGTGAATGTTCTGCTGGCGAGGGAAGGACTTTGGCTGAGGGACAGAGTGGAGGTCAGAGGCGGTGGTTGCATGGGGATCACCTGGAATGTTCAAGGGTTAAATGGGCCGTTATAAAAGGCACGTGTGTTCGTGCATCTTATGGGACTGAAGGCGGACGTGGTGATGTTGCAGGAGACGCATCTTAAGGTAACGGACCAGATTGGATTGAGGAAAGGCTTGATCAGTCAGGTCTTTCACTCGGGACTGGATTCAAAGACTAGAGGTGTCGCGATCCTGATCAATAAGCGGGTGGTGTTTGGGGCGGGTCAAATAGTCTCGAACGTGGGAGGTCGGAAAAGGTGCTGGTGGTAATAGTGAATGTTTATGTGCGAAATCGGGATGATGTGGAGTTTATGAGGAGAATGCTGGGGAAGATAGCGGACCGGACCTCGTACAGGTTGGTCACGGGAGGGGGCATCAATACAGTCATGGACCCGGGCTTTGACCGGTCAAGCTCAAAAACGGGCAGGCTGCCAGCAATGGCAAAGAAACTAAGAGGGTTCATGGAGCTGATGGGAGGTGTGGATCCGTGGAGGTTTGGGCAACCGAGGGCGAAGGAGTTCTCCTTCTACTCACACGTGCATACAACGTATCGCGGATTGATTTCTTCATTTTAAGCAGTGTCTATCTAGCTGGGGTAGTGGACGCCGGGTATTCGGCGATTGCAACCTCAGACCAAGCACCGCAGTGGGTTGACCTGCAGGTTAGTAAAGACAGTAATCAGCGCCCGCACTGTCGGTTGGATGTCGGACTTTTGGTGGATGAAGGGGTGAGCAAGCGGCTGAGGAAATGCACTCAGCGCTACCTGCAGGTCAATGACACGAGAGAATCTTCGGCAGCGGTGGTTTGGGAAGCAATGAAGGCGGTGCTAAGGGGGCAGTTCATCTCGATCCGGGCTCATAAGGAGAAGGTTGACAGGGAAGAGTCGGACAGACTGGTAAAGGAGATATTACAGGTCGATAGGAGATCCGCGGAGATCCCAGAGGCAGGGCTCCTGAGTGAATGGCGGAGACTGCAGCGGAGTTTAGCTTGCCGACCGCAGGGAGGGCGGTGGAGCAGCTGAGAAAGGCGAGGGAGGCGATTTATGAACATGGGGAGAAGGCCAGCAGAATGCTTGCACAGCAGCATAGAAAGAGGGAGGCAGCTAGTGAGATTGGGAAAGTAAAGGACGGTGAGGGGAACATGGTTGAACATGGGTGAAGAAGGCGTTTAGAGATTTGTACTGCAGGCTGTACAGGTCGGGATCCCCTACGGGGACAGAGGTGATGAGGTGCTTCTTGGAGGGGCTGAATTTCCCAACGGTGGACGGAGAGCGGGTAGAAGGGCTGGGGCCCCCAATTGGGCTCGAAGCGGTAGTGGACGGCTTGAAGGCTATGCTGGCGGGCAAGGTCCCGGGTCCGGACAGGTACCCAGTGGAGTTTTATAAAAAGTTCTCGGGGATACTGGGGCCAGTGTTGTTGAGGATGTTCAATGAGGCAAGGAGAAGAGGGTTGCTGCCCCCGACGATGTCACAGGTAATGATTTCGCTGGTTCTTAAACGGAACAAGAACCCGGAGCTTTGTGAGTCCTGCCGGCCGATTTCCTTGCTGTCAAAATCTTGTCCTCCAGGATCGAGGACTGTGTTCCCGAAGCCCGTGATCCAATAGATGGGCCAAGTTATTGGGGAGGGCCAGACGGGGTTTGTTCAGGGTAGTCAGATGGGGGCCAATGTAATAAGGCTGTTACATGTGATCGTGATGCCCCCAGAAGGTAGGGAATTGAGGTAGTGGTCGCAATTGATACAGAAAAGGCGGTTGATCCGGATGGATGGAATTATCTGTGGGAGGTACTGGCACGGTTAGGATTCGGGCGGGGCTTTATAGACTGTGTCACGTTACTGTATCAGTCTCCTGTGGCAAGTGTGCGGACGAACAGTACAACTTCGGACTATTTTAGACTGCACTGGGGGGCGAGACAGGGATGCCCCCTCTCCCCACTGTTGTTGGGCTGGCTATAGAGCCGTTGGCAAGTGCTCTGAGAGCTTCACGGGGCTGGTGGGGACTGGTCCGGGGCGGGGGGGGGGGGGGTGCGTGTTGGAGCACGGGGTTTCGCTCCATGCGGATGATCTGCGTCTGTACGTTTGTGACCTAATAGAGAGGATGGAGGCAATCATGAAGGTTTAAGGGGACTTCGGCCTGTTTTCGCGGTATAACCTAAACATGGATTATATGTTTGTGGTTCAGACGAGGGGACAGGAGACGCGACAGGGGGAGCTGACGCTTAGATCAGGAGAGGGTACTTTTAGGTACCTGGGCAACCAAGTGGCGCGGATTGGGACCGGCTGCATAAATTGAATCTGGCCCGGCTTTTGGACCAAATGAAGGACGATTTCCCGAGATGGGACGCGCTGCCGTTGTCGCTCGCCGGGAGGGTAGAAACGGTGAAAATGACGGTACTCCTGAGGTTCCTATTTTTCATCCAATGTCTCCCCATTTTTATTCCGCGTTCCTTTCTTAATCGGGTCGACAGGGCGATCACGGGCTTCGTCTGGGCGGGTAGGACCCCACGGGTAAGGAAGGTAATGCTCGAGCGGAGCTGGGGAGAGGGCGGCCTGGCGCTTCCACATTTTTGCAACTATTACAGGGCGGCGAACATAGGCCATGATCACGAAGTGGGAGGTTGGGGAGGGGTCGGCGTTGATGCGTCTGGAAGCTGCTTCTTGTAAGAGCACCAGTCTGGGAGCGTTGGTAACTGCGCCTCTGCCGCTCCCGCCGGCGCAGTACTCCACCAGTCCCGTGCTGGTGGCGGTCCTGAGTGTTTGGGGCCATGTGGGAGCAGTGGGAGCATCGGGCTGGGCCCCGATTTGCCATAACCACGTGTTTGCCCCGGGGAGTATGGATGGGTGGTTCAGGGTGTGGTGGAGAGCGAGGACTGAGATGGGGGACGTGTTCATAGAGGGGAACTTTCCGAGTATGAGGGTGCTGGAGGAAAAGTTTGGGCTGCCGAGGGGAAACGAATTCAGATATCTGCAGGTGCGGGACTTCTTTTGTAAACAGGTGGCAACTTTCCCGCTCCTACCGCTGAGGGGGATTCAGGATAAGGCAATTTCCAGAGGGTGGGTAGGGGAGGAGAGTATCTCTGACATCTATAAGGAGCGTATGGGGTCGGAGGAGACGCAGACCAAGGAGGTGAGATAGAGGATGGTTTATGGACAGACGCGTTGAGTAGAGTCAATACGACCGCAACATGTGCCAGGCTCAGCCTGGTACAATTTAAGGGTGTGCAGCGGACTCACATGACAGTGGTCCGGATAAGTAGATTATTTGGGATGGAGAACAGGTGCACAAAATGCGCGAGAGGACCAGCGAACCATGTCCACATGTTTTGGACATGTCGAAAGCTTCGGAGGTTTTGGCTGGGATTTGCGGATGTCATGTTCAAGGTTTTAAAAACAAGGGTGGCGCTTGGTCCCGAGGTGGCGATTTTGGGGTTGTCGGAAGATCCGGGAATCCAGGATGTGAAAGAGGCAGATGTTTTGGCCTTTGCTCCCTGGTAGCCTGAAGGTGGATACTATTGGCATGGAGGGTGTCGAAGCCCCCGGAGTCGAAGACGTGGCTTTCGGACATTGCTAGCTTTCTCTGCATGGAAAAAATTAAGTTCGCCTTGAGAAGTTCACTGTTCGGGTTCATCCGGAGGTGGCAACCTTTCATTGACTTCCTTGCGGAAAATTAATCGTCAGCAGACGGTGGTGGAAGTTTAGTTTAGAGTAGGGGGCTAATAAGGGTGGGAACTGTACGAAAGGTAAACGGTTTTTGCACTATGTTTCTGGTTTCATGTATATTGTCTATTTTGTTGTTGTTTTTATACTCAATAAAATGTTGATTTAAAAAAAAAATATTGTGAACTAATTCACAAAGCATTAGTAACTCTTCCCTCAAGCATTCTTGTCATATTCTGGTTCAGGTGCAGGCGCACACGTCGGTACCACGGTGCCAGTGATCTAGTAATCTATCGTCTGCCTTCCTGCACAACACTGAGCAAGCATGCATATGCCAATAAAAATCATTATTTCTCTTCGTTTCTTCTCCCCCCCTCCCCCCCCCCCCCCCCCGCGCCGCCGCCCCCCCCCCCCCCCCCCCCCGCAACGGTAAAAATAAACTGATTGTGTAGCCAGCAACTGGGTTCTTGCTGCACTCCATTGAGGGAGCAGCGCCGTCCTCATCTTCCAAGATGTAACACCGAAATGAGAAGGGGGGGGGCACAGGGGACTGATGCAAGACCTGCCACTTTTGCTTGCACGTACCCGTGCTAATCATGTTTTCCCCTTTTTGTTCCCTTGCACCCCTTTAGTACCTGTCTTAATGTGCTACGCACGTAACGAATAAGCCCAAATATGCATCACAGTAACCCTGGCCGCAGCTCGAGCAATGAAAACGAGGCTCAATGTTCTTTATTGTGAAGGCTTCGTGATGATTTAGAATGCTAGTATGTCCAAGACTCTCAAAGCTAACATTCAGGCATTCTAAGCGACTTATCTCACCGATCATGTCCTAAGCCCAAACGTATTTCTTCCAACTTGCACCATTCCACATTATTAGTTTTCAAAGATACTCCTCCTACCATAGCTTCCTCTCCTTTTCTAATTTCGATGTTGAACTGCTTATCTTTATATTACTAATTTGCTTTATTATTGCTTAGCCCGACCTCCCTGATTCCGCGTACTTCTCAGTATCTTCTTGAATTTGAACTTGGGGCCGGAGTTGACACATTTCCAGATACCTTCGCTGATACTGACTGAAGGATACGTTTCCAGACACCTCCACAAAGGTGCTGACCGAAGCCATCCGTTCTCAGACTGCTTTAATGCGCTGCTGAATGAAGGATATCAGCAACAGCACTGCCGTCTGATGCCACAGGGCAACCATCTTCCCGAGCCCCTGTGATGTTACTTCGGTCAATAGAAGAACCCTCTTTCTGTTTTGAAAAATAAATTCTGAGTACCCAAATCTATATTGATTTCCAATTAAAGGGCAATTTTTCGCAGCCAATCTACCAACACTGCACATCTTGGGGCTCTGGGGGAGAGACACGCAGGCACGGAGACAAAAATAAATCTGGAGCAGGGACCGAACGCGGGCCCCCGATTCCGTGAGCCAGCAGTCCTAACCACTGCTGCAGCATGCCGCCTAGTGTTTACTTTCATTGGGCCGAACTGATATCGTTCCATCTTGCAGCTGATCAGGGATGAGGTACTCTAAGCTTTGTTTGGTTAAGTTCTTGAGTTTTACGTATAATGTTGATAAATATCTAATACGACTGCATCGTTTTCCTTCTCAGTGGATGACTTGAAAGTAGCAAAGGAAGGGAATTAATTTTGTTTGAGACATATTACCACGGGTGATACATCGCCTACTACGAGAAAAAGAACAAAGATACGAACGGAGCACTGTGTATCAACGTTTCCATTTTTTGCAAATGACATCTGTCAGCGACCAAATCGTATGTTATCTGTGACTGGTGCTTACATAAAAGTTATATTACTCTGAGTCATAACCTGAATGAAGATGGCCACGGAGTGCTAAACAATCACTTCCGGGTTGCAGTCTCACGACACGATTCACTGGAACACTTTTATTGTCTTCCGGTTAAACACCTGCAGTTTCTGCGAAAGTCCGCAATGTAAAACTGAACATACGGTTTGAACTGACACATTTCAGCCGTTGTCAGCATTCTATAGAAAAAAACTGATGGGATTTTGGGAACCGTCCTCGATCAATAGAGAAATGACTGACCTCACACCGTAGACCGTGGCATCGCATGACAGAATACGTTCCCTGTCCGGATTAAAATTTACTATTAAATTAGCCTATTTATGCATAGAATCATCATATGCTCCCGCGAGTGCAGAAGGGGGACATTCGGCACATGGAGTCTTCACCGACCGAGGACCTGCAAATTACACATGGCCAGTCATCCGGAGCAGGGATCGAACGCGGGATCGCAGGGATCGAACGTGGGATCTCGAGTGCGTGAGGCAGCAGTGCTCACTACTGCTCCAACCGAGTCAGTCACCCGAGGCCAGGATTGAACCCGGGTCCGTGGCGATGTTCGGCAGCAATGCACACCAGTGTGTCACTGTACCGTCCATAAAGACCTCCGCCTCATCCTTGAATCTATTTTTTCTGCGTTGTCTTTTAATTACTTTGTGGAGACATCGGCCCAAGGCAGCAGACACGTCTGCCAAAACTTTACTAGTTATTTTACCCAGTGTGCAAATGACCGTATAGTTGCCACAACATTTTGTAGCCTAAATCTCTACATATTACAGTTGGAAAATATTTTTTTTTCTTCAGACGCAATGAAACCATGACAACCAATTTGAAACGTAGATCCCCATGGCGGTAATGACCCTTCTTGCATTCACTGTAATTACAATGTCGTTCATGGAGACTGTAAACTCAGGAATACCGTGTAACAGAATATGGAGAAGCGTTTGAAAGATCCGCGAACTGAACCATCCGACAATAAAGGAATCAATTGTACTTGGACATTTTATACTTTGGTTCTCAAGTATTGTTCTTTTATTTTCCTCTGGCAACAGTTGGTAATATGCCTGGCACACGGCCCTTTTGAAAATGTCTTGCGTGCTGAAAAAGCTGCAAATATATTTCCCACCCAAGGTAATGACGATAAAGACAACTTGGTGACCGGGTTAATAGTAAGCTTTTGAATACCACACGAACATGATCGAATGCAGCTGCCCAAACATGAAAACGAATCGGCTCGATGATTCAAAGCCTTTGCAGCCTTTCCAAACGCTGCTCCAATTCGTTCGCATGTCACAGACAATGTTCCTGGGCTTTCAAAGGTAATTATTAACTGAGGAACAACGTGCAACTTCACAGCAGCACCAGAACATGTGCCCACTTCATTCTTGAATAGAACAAAGAACAACGACAATTACAGCACAGGAACAGGCCCTTCGGCCCCCCCAGCCTGCGCCGATGCAGATCCTTTATCTAAACCTGTCGCCTATTTTCCAAGGATCTACTTCCCTCTGTTCCCCGTTCATAGATATGTCTAGATTCATCTTGAATGATGCTATCGTGCCCGCCTTTACCACCTCCGCTGGCAAAGCGTTCCAGGCACTCACCACCCTCTGTGTAAAAGACTTTCCACGCACAACTCCCTGAAACTTTCCCCCACTCACCTTGAAATCGTGATCCCTTGTAAGTGACACCCCACTCATGGAAAAAGCTTGTTGTTATCCACCCTGTCCATAACTCTCACAATTTTGTAGACTTCAATCAGGTCTTCCGTCTTTCCAACGAAATCAATCCTTATCTACTCAACCTTTCTTCATAGCTAGCTCCTTCCATACCAGGCAACATCCTGGTGAACATCATCTGCACCCTCTGTAAAGCATCCACATCCTTTAGGTAATGTGGCGACCTGAACTGCACGCAGTATTGCAAATATGGCCAAACTAAAGTCCTATACAGCTGTAACATGACCTGCCGACTCTTGTACTCAATATTCCGTCCGATGAAGGAAAGCATGCTGTATGCCCTCTTGACCACTCTATCGACCTGCGTTGCTACCTTCAGGGTACAATGGAGCTGAACTCCCCGATGTCTCTGTACATCAATTTTCCCCAGGACTCTTCCATTGACCGGATAGTCTGCTCTTGAATTAGATCTTCCAAAATGCATCACCTCGCAAGTCAGATACAAGAAGCAAGAACAAAGAAAAGTACGGAACAGGATAACTGTACTTCGGTCCTCCAAACGTGCGCCGATCATGGTGCCTGTCTAACCTTCAGCTTTCTACGTTTACGGAATCTGGGTGCCTCTATTCCCATCTATTCAAGTGTATGTCAAGACACCCGTTAAACGTCACCACCCTACATGTTTTCACACCCTCTTCAGGAAGAGTGTTCCAGGCAAACACCCCGCTCTATGTCCCTTAACATGTCTCCTATAAAACCTTCCCCACGTACCGTAAACCTATGACCATTGGAAACTTACTCACCACCCTGGTGAAAAGCTTCTCACTGTTCATGTTTTCCAAGGCCCTGCAACTCTTGTGGACTTCCATCATTTCGCCCATCAAGCTCTGCCTGTTCAGTGAGTACAAAGCGAGGTCATCCAAACTCTGCTCACAGATACGATCTTGACATGCTGCCATGACTGCTCCATGACGTTCTTGGTGACACATTTTCTCTCAGCTTGGTACAAACTATCCCTGATACATTTTGCTTTATGGAAGAGCTTTCTCGGCGATAAAAGTACAGAGACTCAACAAATAAAATTAAACACGTATTTCGTAACCCATGCTTCCATTCGTGTGGCACACGGTCTGGTTTTCAAACAGATAATACTAGCAATAATGTAGTATTGAGGCTTATCTCCGGTTCAAAAAACCTGCAACGGGCAGCACGGTACCCTTGTGGATAGCAGAATTGCTTCACAGCTCCAGGGTCCCAGGTTCGATTCCGGCTTGGGTCACTGTCTGTGCGGAGTTTGCACATCCTCCCCGTGTGTGCGTGGATTTCCTCCGGGTGCTCCGGTTTCCTCCCACAGTCCAAAGATGTGCAGGTTAGGTGGATTGGCCATGATAAATTGCCCTTAGTGTCCAAAATTGCCCTTAGTGTTGGGTGGGGTTATGGGGATAGGGTGGCGTGTTGACCTTGGGTAGGGTGCTCTTTCCGAGAGCCGGTGCAGACTCGATGGGCCGAATGGCCTCCTTCTGCACTGTAAATTCTATGATACATATTAAAATAGTTTACCGTCTCCTCTCAAGCAGCATTCACATCTGACCAACGAAAGCGGATTGCACTACTGATCCTCCTGCGCCATACCTTCCCGGCCCCAGCCGCACCCCACAAAGAATTAAAGTGTTCTGCATTGTCTCACTTTGTACTTCAGAATTTGTGTGTCTGTAATACAAAACAAGTAAATTCCGTTCGTTTGTGCTTATTTCTGACCTCTGCCAGTCTTTCCAGGCAAGCGTTAGTTCCTTTAGGACATAGACCTAATTTGTAATTGTAAATCTGTAAATGGCCCAATTGAAGCTGCCGTGACGAAGATCCACACTGGAACAAGATGCGGAAGTTGCGTTCCTGTTTTGTTGCTTCAAAACAGTCAAACATTTTCATTGAATTGCCAATATCGATGATGTCGCAAAAAACAAGCCTGACGCCTGAATGCCCTAAATGTACTCATCTGCTGGATATGATAAACGACATGAAATGTCACACTCTATCCACAATGCAGCTGTCTGATTTTTGACTTGCAGTAAAAAGATGATGTTAACAAATATTTGTAGAAGAAATGATGTTTTATTTTATTTTATGACACAGAACTTAAAAAGATAAATGATGGTAAGTACGGCAGAACATGTCTGTACTTCGATGTGAAAAATTTAAAAGATGACAAAAATGCAGTATAACAGATTACCAGAAGGTGAAAAAACTAAGATCGAAATGAGATTGCGTATGAATGGAATGATGAACAGATCAACAATACTGACGGAGGACTGTGATCTTTCTACTACTAGCGAAGTAAGTATTTGCAGAAGATTTAATTTAAATTGTGGTGCATTCATCATGGTAACTTCTTTCTGTTTACCAAATTTTGACAATCCATCCAAAAATGTGTCAGCTTAATTTTCAAACACAGCCAGAATGCTTTATTAAATGCTACGATGTATTTTCTCATAAACAAATGCTCCGAACATTTATTGATCAGTGGATCAAACGACTGGAATCTTTTGGTGCTCCTGAAACCGTTTACGCTGTTCGGCAATTTTTCGATATCTACATATGTACCGGCCACGCCACATAACTCGGGCCACAATTTCCATTATGGAGACTCCCGCATATACGCTGCGGAAGTCGTTTAATATCTCTCGCTGGTCCCGCTCAGCGTTTCCAGTTGGGTTCTCCATAGCAGGATGCTGTCGACCACGATGAGTTCCAATACTTGTGTCGATACAGCCCTTAACCCCTCTGGGTGTGCAGGGTGCTGGGTCCCATTGAACACTATGCGGTGGAAGCTGGCTAGCAAGGTGCAGAATCATGTCCATGCATTTATTTAGAGATGCGGCACAGGCAACGAGTCGATAAATTTGAATGGTGCGACATCATCCATGAAGACCCCTCCGATACCATTGGCATTGGCATACTAGTGGCTTAGTGTGACCGGCGAGGGGTTTATCCTCTTTGAACTCCCGTAATAAGGGTTTCACATCTGTTGGAACCAGTCCACGCCGAGAACAAGCGCCATGAACTCGTTTTCCATCTTTGGTTTAACAATAATCATTTGTTACAATTAAGGCGCCATTGCGCCTGGCCTATACATCTCCTCTGTACATCTTTCGTTTGTGAAAGTAAGAACCATGCATATACATTGAGAAAGAACAAAATAAAAATGGACGAGAACTGGGGTCGGGATCGTACCCGGGTCTTCAGCATCTTCTGGTAGCAGTGCTAAGCGCTCTTCCACACTCCGCGCTAATTATTCACCGATGCCTTATTAGCTACTGTGTGTAACCAGTGTCTGTCCAGCCCACAGCTGAAATAGACACTACCCTTTACGTGGAAGACGCACTTTTCGCGCCGCAGATGGGCGCCTACTGCCTCCAACTGAGAAATATTTTCAGGATTCTTCATGTGCTCTCGATCAGAGGAACAGGTGATCAGCACATCATTCATGCAGACAGCCACGTGCGGCAATCCTCGGAGGATATTTTCCATCACTCTGTGAAATATGTAACATGCCGAAGAGACTCCGAATGCCAACCTGCTCCACTCGTTGAACCTCCTTTACATGTTAATGTTCACATATTTGCGTGATGAGGGTCCCAGGACTAATTGAAGATAAGGACATCCCATGTTGATCTTAGTGAATGTCCTTCCTCCACTGAGCCTTGGATATGGCTCTTCAAAGCTGGGAACCAGTCATAATCCAGGTGGAATGCACGGTGAATGGTGAGCTCATTATTTTCACACATGGGAAGGAACTGCCAGGCTTCAATACCGGCACGACCGACGCAGCCTAATCCGCAAATTGGATGGGATAGACGACTCCCAACGTCCACAAATAGTCCAACACTGAAGCGACATTTGGTTCCAAACCAGAAGATAACGAGACAGGACCGAAAGTACCATTAATCGGCTAGTGGGCCCTCTTATATATTAGCAGAGTACACCCCTCCCTCTCTATGGCACCGATGCCATGATTGAATATAGGCAGGAGCAGTGCCCAAACCACATCCTGCCGTCAGGACATATCCGACATTATTGCTGACGGTACTTCTGGAGACGTTTCAGTCAGCCACGCCTCAGCAAATTTGAGCCCGAAACGTTTACCACTACCAGTGGTAAGTTCGGCAACTAGTCTCCATATTCCTCAGGGACTTCTGATCCAATCTAGCCGTACAATCACAGACCAGCACAACATGAGGCCATCCCATGGAGGAGGAAACATGCTAAGGGGAGGACAAGGCAGCCCTGGCTGACGAGTGGTGTCAAGGACAGCTTAAAAGCTAAACAAAAAGCATACAGTGTGGCGAAGATTAGTTGAAAGCCAGAGGATTTGGAAGCTTTTGAAAGAGAGCAGGGGTCAACTAAAAAATCTACAAGGGGGGACAAGATGAAGAATGAGTGAAAGCTAGCTGGTAATGTAAAGGAAGCTAGGAAGAGTTTTCTTTAACATATGAAAGGTAAGAGAGAGGCGAAAATTGACGTTGGCCCACTGGAATATGTGGCTGGAGAAGTACTAATAGAAAACAAAGAAATGGCAGAGAACTGAATATTTACTTTGGATGCGTCTTCATGATGGGAGACACCAGTGGACTACCAGAGCTCCGGGAGAACCAGGAGGTAGAGGTGTGTGCAGTGACCATTACACGGGAGAATGTTGTGGGGAAGCTGAAAGGTGGGTAAGTCACCTGGACCGGATGACCAACACACAAGGGTCCAAAAAGTGATAGCCGAGGAAATTGTGGAAGCATTGGTGATGATCTTTCAGCAATCAGTGGAAGCCGGAAGAGTCCCAGAAGACTGTAAACTGGCTACTGTAAAATAATTGTTTCAGAAGGGAGGGTGGCAGAAGACAGGAATTTATAGGCCGGTTCGCCTGACATCGCTCAGTGGTAAGATTTTAGAGTCTGTTAGTAAAGATGAGATCGCAAATGACTTGGAAGAGCATGGTAAAATAGGGCTGAGTCAGCACGGCTTTGCAAAGGGAGGTCGTGTCCGACAAATGTATTAGACTCTTTGAGGAGGTAACAAGGAAGCTAGACAAAGGAGAGCCAGTGGACGTGATTTATTAAGATTACCAGAAGGCATTATAGAAGTTTCTGCAAAGGAGACTGTTAAATAAGTTAAAAGCGCGTGGTGTCAATGGTATGATCCAGGGATGGAAAAAGGATAGGCTGACTGACAGAAGGCAGAGAGTGGGGATAAAGGCGTCTATTTCAGCACGGCAGCCGGTGACTAGTGGTGTGCCTCCGGGGTGTGGACAGGTACCACAACTTTTGACAATATACATTAATGATCTGGAAGAAGGTACTGTTGCTAAGTTTGCAGATAAGACAAGAATCTGAAGAGGAACAGGTAGTAGTTAGGAAGCAAGGGGGCTACAGAAAGATTTGGGCAAGCCAGTAGAGTGGGAAGTGAGGTGGCAAATAAAATACAATATGGAAAGGTGTGAGGTTATGCACTTTGAAAGGTTGATTTTAGACATAGACTATTTTCTAAATGGGGGAATGTTTGGGAAATCAGAAGCAAAAAGGGACTGGGGGCGGGTCGTTGTTCACGATTCTCTTTTGGTTAATGTGCAGGTTCAGTGGGCAGTTAAGAAGGCAAATGCAATGATAGCATTCATGTCAAGTGGGCTAGAGTAGGAGACCAGTGAAGTACTTCTGATGCTGTATAAGACTGGTCAGACCCCATTTGGAGTATTGTGAGCAGTTTTCGGCCCCATATCTCAGGAAGGATGTGCTGGGGTGGAAAGAATCCCGAGGAGGTTCACACGAATGATCCCTGGAATGAACAATTCGTATGCAGAACGGTTGAGGACTCTGGGTCTGTACTCGTTGGAGTTTAGAAGGATGAGGAAGGATCTTATCGAAACTTACAGGATACTGGGAAGCCTGGATAGAGAGGACATGGAGAGGATGTTTCCACTTGTCGGAAAATCTTGAACAACAGGACACCATATCAGACTCAATGGACGATCCTTTAGAACAGAGATGAGGAAGAATTTATTCAGCCAGAGGATGTTGAATATGTGGAACTCTTTGCCGCAGAAGGCGGTGGAGGCCAAATCACTGAGTGTCTTTAAGACAGAGATAGATAGCTTCTCGATTAATAAGGGATCAGGGGTCATGGGGAGCAGGCAGGAGAATGGGGATGGGAAAAATCAGCCATGATTGAATGGCGCAGCAGACTTGATAGGCCGAGTGGCCTAACTCTGCTTCTATTTCTTCTGTTCTTATCTCTTATCTCCGAAATCATACACCGTCAATATCCGGAAACCATTTATTCGCACCATCACTTGGATAGGCGACACCCGTTCTGTCGAAATGCAGTGAAGGCGTTTTGCTCCCTCCGTCTTGTCATCGACGAAATGTGTCCACTCTCTCGAATGGTCATCGGAGTGGTGGATGCAGGTTCATGTAATATCTTGCTGGCACTTGCCCCCGCCCCCACCCCACTCCTATCACCACCATCACCCCGACTCCCTCTGGTGTAGGCGCAGTCATCAGTGGTCTCTGTTGAGCCGAAAGTGAAGTGTCCATCCGCAGGAAACAGAAACCGGCGAGATTTTGCAAATCGTCCAGCAATTCCGTTACAGGTTTAAGCAGGTGTTGCGATTCCGTCTAGAAGAGGAAACGGTGAGCAATTAAGGATGGTTTTGGCTCAAAATGGTTCCTGTCCAGATTAATGCTGTCCGCAAACTGAGGTATCTCAGGTGAGTCGACAGTAAGCTAAAGTCTTGATAATGCTGCAAGTGTCTTCACCGCAAACGGGTAAGTGCGTCCCCACCCCCCCCCCCACCCCCACCCCGTCCCCACCCCCATTTCGACTATGTTATGCAGATGGCAAAGTGCCCCATGGAGCTCCAATTTATTATTGACGCCAGTGGAAAGTCTCAGACAAGCGACAATTCGGCATCAATGACTGTGGACACGTTTTGATATATTGTCCTTGCTGTGTCCATCTCCTGCTGCCCGAAGGATGCCTGCGCGCGGACCTCACCGAGAGGAGATCTTTACGTCCCAACAGTCATAGGTTCGGGAGGTATGGTTATAACACCACCGAACTGGCACCTGACCCTATCTACTTCAGTGAATCGAATTGTTGGAGAGCATATCATCTTCAGCGTGTTTAAATAGCCACTGTTCCTTCTTGTTATAAAGAACATTCTGAGAATAATTGTCGTGGTTCCCGGATCCACGGCAGGAGCAAAGACTCCCAAAGTAATTAAGCGGAAGAAGAAACCACGATTTTATGTGCAACTGCGATTGGTTATTGTAGACTTCGTTCTGAGTAATGGTAGCTCAGAAATAAAACGTTAAGTGTAAGGCGTGCCGGGAAATACGTTGTAATTTCAGTACACAGCTGCAGACTGGTTGTCCAGCTTCGAAGCTGACTAGCCATATGTAGTTGCGAAAGCTCACGGTTCAAGTGATGTAAAACTAAAATCATTGCCTTCCATCCGGGATTCCTGATATCCTCTGATATGCCATGTACTACAAAACAAGCGTCTCTATTGATTCACATAGAAAGGATCAAAAGTTGAAAGTGTGGCTGTCTGGCGAAAGATGCTTTTTTCTTAGGACTCATTTATCTTTCGCTATTTTAACACAGTGGAATTTCAAGTTTTCGAGTCTGGAGACCACACCCTATGAAATAGACGCAAGCCAGTTCGTGCGTTCCATAAACGTAGCGGTATTGGGGCACCACAGTGGTCAGTGCCTCACGGCGCCGAGCACCCAGATTAGATTCCGGTCCAGGATCACTGTCCCTGCGGAGTTTGCATATTACCCCCGTGTCTGGGCGGGTGTCAACCCCACACCCCAAGGATTTGCAGAGTAGGTGGTTTGGCCTTGATAACTCGCCCATTAATTGAAACACAGTGAATTGGGCACTTTAAATTTATTAGAAAATTGTGGGGCGGGGGGGGGGGGTCGAGATTGAGACATTCTGAATTGCATGAAAAAGGATGCTGTGGAAATAGAAGAGGTAACTGTCTATTCCAATGAGATTCGCAATACTTTATTCCATTGAATGTACATCCATTTCCCGGATGCCAGCATCTCTGACACTTCCAGAATGCACGGCCCAAAACTACTTATAGTTGATCGTTCGTGCTGAGCTGTCGTCTTGAAATACAACAACCTTCGAATGCATTACTGACCCAGTAGTTTTTCGGAGATAGTTTGAGGTTTTTCACCCTTATACATTAACGGGACTGTGATATTATGTTGCACTTCATGGGAACTTCGTGGTGGTAAAGGGTTTCCAAATAAATGCTGCCCTGGCCCTCCTCTACTGCAGCGGGTTTGGGATAGATGTTTCTGCTGGAGGAGCCTTTGTGATCTCCTGCAGTTCATATTGTTGTTGGAACGCATTGCTTCCAACGTTCTATGTCGGTGGAGGTATTGATCTTCCACGGTCTAGTGCTCCTCCTAAACGTATTAAAAGTTGACTATGCTTTTAAATATTCGTACCTTTTTCAAATTTACTGTTTCATCGTAACCACGTTGGTTTCGGGAATGTTTAGTGTTGTATATCTTCTTTCTTGACAATGCTCAAGAGGTGTTGATTGTGTTTTGTCAATTCAGATGTTAAGCATTGTGGCACGTTTGAACAATTCACAGCATTTCGATGAAATTAGTCCTTTGTCAGAGGTGTATTTTTTGTTACGTTACGCTCTTTATTCATCAGAGCTTTTAACGTGTCAAGAAGGTAGGTATCTACACAACGTCGTTGACTTTCCATGTTCAGATGTGGGAGCAATCACTGAAACAATTAGTGTCGATTAAAATTGTTCATAATGATGCCATCTCCAAACATTTACACTGCGCATTTCTATTTTGCTGCCTTCTTTGTACTCATTTTCTTTTTACAGGTGGTGAGCCTCGCTCCAGAAATCAGCAATTGATGGTCATTCGTAATTGCTCTTGAGAAGCTGCTTTCTTGGACCGCGGTAGTCCATGTCGTTGTGCCTCTGCTAGATGTACCTTGTGATTGTGGGCATACGTGAACTTTCGCTGCCACGTTTAAATTCAGCACCAATAAGTTCTCTAAGACTTCAACAAGACCAGCGCTATGTGTTTATTTAAACAGTTACATAACTTTCAAGACTCATGGCTTGAATCAAGTATGCGTTCGAATAGAGAGGGCATGGCTAGGTTCACTCTGATGAGCTTTGAAATTCCGGTCTGCACATAAGACGGTTAATCCCAAGTACAAACACGTTGCATATTTGCGTCCCAGGTGGTCTCTTGGTTCGGTTTCGGCACTGCCACCGCCGTGGCCCAAGCTCGATTCCCGGTCGGGGATTAAACTCTGGTAAACACGGTAGCACAAATGATTAGCACTGTTGCTTCACAGCGCCAGGGTCCCAGATTAGATTCCCTGCTGGGTCACTGACTGTGCGGAGTCTGCCCATTCTCCCCGTGTCTGCATGGGTTTCCACCGGGTGCTCCGGTTTCCTCCACACTGCAAAGACGTGCAGGTTAGGTGGCTTCGCCATGACAAATTGCCCTTAGTGTTCAAAATTGCCCTTAGTGTTGGGTTGGATTACTGGGTAATGGGGATCGGTTGGAGGTGTTGACCTTGGGTAGGGTGCTCTTTCCAAGAGCCGGTGCAGTCTCGATGGGCCGAATGGCCTCCTTCTGCACTGTACATTCTATGTCTAATTTCAAGCTCAAGATGACTGCAGTAAAACACACCCATTTTTCAAAGGTGCTCTCTCTACAGATATTTATATACACACCCATTCATAAACACCCATTTCTTAAAAGGTACTCTCACATGACACACTCTGTGGCTATTGTGCGTCGATGGTGGAGGGAGTGAATGTTTGTGGAAGGGTTGACAATCAAAGCGGTCTGCCAAGTCCTGAACGTTGTCGAGAAACGTGTGCTGATAGAGCCGCACTGTTACAGGTAATTTGGGAGTATTCTGTCACACTCCTGGCTTGTGCATTCTCCTTTGTGCAGGGAAGTGGTGAGTTAACTGCCACAAGATGCCTAACCTCTGACCGCCTGTTGTTGCCTCGGCCATTTGTGGCATGTCCAATTTAGATTATGTTCAATAGTAACCCTCAGGATGTTGATGATGGGGATTCAGTGATGTTAATGCTAGTGAATGTCAATGGTTGATTCACTCTTAATTAATATGATCAACGTGCACATATGTAGCCCGAGTGTTACTTGCCACTTGGCAGTCCATGTCTGGATAGAGTTGCTGCATATGCACGTGGCCTGCTTCAGTGTTTAACGAGCTGTGTTTGGTAATGCACATCGTGAAATTATCAGCGTGTATCCTCACATTTTACGTTTTGATGGAAGGAAGGCCATTGGCACAGCAGCTGAGGCATGTTGCTCTTTGCAAACTACCCTCTGGAAACCCTGCTGTGATTTCTAGAGACACAGATGACGATCGTAACATAAGAACAACCATATAAATTTGGTATCGCTATGACTGTAACCAGTGAAGATATTTCCAACCTAGTCCCATTGTTTGGGCTCCTTAATGTGACGCTCGATTGAATGCTGCCTTGATGTCTTTTGCAGTTACTCTTCATTCACCACTGGAGTTGAGCTTCATTGTCCATGTTTGGACGTAGGCTGGAATTTGGTCAGCAGGTCAGTGACACTTGTGGCACCGAAACTCAGTGCCCGTGTGAAGGTTATTTGTACGGAACTGACCCTTGATTGCAGTGTTCAGAACCCGTTCTGTCACTTCAATGATAATTTAGGGTAGACCTCTCGAGGGTTAATTGGTCGGGGTGGACTAGTCATGACTTTCGTGGAGAGGAAATAGCTGGACAATTTTGCACATTGCGGGTTAGATGCCCATGCAGTAGCTAAAAAGCGCCAGGGAGCCGTGCTCAATTAAGGATTTTGGGACACGACTCTGCGTACAACTTGCACTTTCTCCCCCGTATCTGCGTGTTTTTCCTGCGGGGCTCCAATTTCCGCACGACGAAAGCTGTACAGGTCAGGTGGACTGGCAATGCTAAAATTATCCCTTGGTTTCCAGCAAGTTGCAGATCAGGTGCTGTTCGCGGGATGGAGAGGGACCGAGCTGGGTACTCTTCCAAAGGGTCGGGTTGCACTCGCTGGACGAAAGTCGTCTATCTGCACTTTGGGGACAATGGACCAGAGCTTGGCTGCATCACGTACAGCTCTGTTCGTATTAACTGACAATGTTAGCTAGTGTTCATGCCCAATTCTCTCGACGATGGTCATTTTGTTCATTCCAAGTTCATTTTGTGAGAATGGCTGACAATATCATTTTGAATGAATGGAAGGCTTATGCAATAAGAATTCACTCAGTGATTGATGTAAATTGATGTTCTGCTGTGCAACGCGCCGCGGCGACAATGTAATCACGAATGTAATCCCAAATATGCAAAATAATTGACAGGATGTCGGAGAAAATGTTATTGAGGTGCAAGCGCAAGTTGGTCAGATGGTTATAATAGGCTTGGAAAACAATACACTAAAAACCTAACGAAGGTACTTCATGAATGGCAAACGATAAGCAGCGTCCATTATTCACGGGAACATATTTTCAAATTGGAGTCGGAACTGATAGTACAAATATGTCCAGGTCCTATGGGCTAACCATGCTAAATTGTCCCGTAGTTTTGTAAAGGTGAGGTAGCGTCATCTGATAGGGGGACGTGTTGGCCTGCTCCTTTGGAGGTTTGGCGCAGACTCGATTGATCAAATGCCCTCCTTCCGCATTGTAGGGATTCTATGGAACAGAATGAGTTCCATGCCCACATTTCTCTCACTTCATTGCAGTTAAATCTCAATGGCTGACTCGCGCAGCCGCCACATTTATCATAAAACTATTGGCCACATTATTTAAGAAATCTGGAGGCTGATAGAATATGCAATTTAAGATGGCAGCAGCAATGTGACATACGCCCAACAGAAGACGATAAATTGCATAGTCTCGCTACTGTAGCGCGTTCTCAAGAGGAAAACTTGCCCTTCAGGCCGATGGATGATTGTGCCCTTGCACTAAACTCATGTCCGCGTTGAAACTTTCGTTATTTTCCATTTCGAAATGATAACCCTTCGCCGCACTTTAGAAAATCCATCAACGTAATTAATCTGTTGCTGCACGGAACCGATGTGTATGCTTATTAACATCCAAGTGCGCTTTACAAACTGTGACCTGATTTAGAAGGTGGCAGGAATTCGTGCTTCTTTCGTCAGACAATGCATTTTCAAAATGTCTGCCGCTCCAATGCAGGCGATTGGCTTAAATGCAACCTTTCGACCACAGAGTGAGAGACCTGACACGCAGCGACCTATTGTGGAATGGATAGCTGCAAGAAATAAAATGCACGCGCGTTGCACACAGTCAATAGAGGATTTGAAAATATAAATAGCTCTAGTTAATATTGCCGAAACTAAACGGAGAGTGCAATTTTTTGGTGGTGGAATGTTCAATTATTAAACTTGATACCATTCAGACGATGTTTGTCCGTACATCGCCACCGACATTAGCTTGCACCCTCCTGCGTTCCACACTCCCCGGCACTCTCAACAATAGAACACACCGCTCCGCCCCCGCCACATACAACGCTACCACGCAACTTACACACAACACACATCCCTCCACACCGTTGGAAGCTCAGAGGAACGGGAGAACAGTTAAAATAACAAATAGCAAATACAACCTAGCAAGTTAGCATTCCAATGCATACGTTAATCGTCAAACTGCTGCATCTGGTTTCTGCATTTTTGCAACTTTCGCGCGAATGCTATGTTCGACAGTCAATTCGATTCGATGTACATCCTCTTACTCAAAGTTGGCTATTTTACAGAAGTATAATTCTTGAATACATGCCATTTTCACATTTCAAAGGACGTGTAACCGATGCGAAAAATTGTGAGTCTATTTCATATTATAAAATGTGAAATGTGAACGATATCTATAGATTACATGAACTGCATTGTAGAATGAATAAGAACAGTTTTCCCTTGAAAAAGCTAATCATGTTTAACAAACTTTATTATTGAAGATGCAATAAACGTGTGGATGTTTCAATTTAATGGGTGGCAACTGTGATGCTTGTGGATGGACGTTTCCATGTGGAATGGGAAGTAAGAGGACGGTTTGCATATGCTTTGGTGTGGCATGGGACGCAATGTGGGAGACAACCTCGAAGCCATATCTAACAAGTTCTGAGAGTCTTATTCGAAGTGGTAATTTATTTATGCTTACAAACAAATAACTCTGAGGATGCAGAACCATGGCACAGTGGTTAGCGCTGCTGCCTCAGATCTCCAGGGGCCTAGGCTCAATTCCGGACTTGGGCTACTGTCTGTGTGGTGTATGGACTTTCTCCCGTGTCGGTGTGGATTTCCATCGGGAGCTCCGGTTTCCTCCCACTATTCAAAAAATTGCAGCTTAGGTGCAATGGCCATGCTGAATTGCCCTTCGTGTCCAAAGGGTTAAGTGGGGTTACTCGGTTACAAGGATAGTGTGGAGCTGTATGATTAATTAGGGTACTCCTACAAGGGCCGGTGCAAACTCGCTGGACCAACTAGCCTCCTTCTGCACTGTACAGTCTATGATTCTTTGATTGAACAACGACCATTACACGGAGAATCGGCCACGATCAGATTGAATGGCTGTGCAGCCTTGAAGGGTTAAATAACAAACTCCTAGACCAATGCTTAAATTCCATTCTTTTACTCGTCAGTTGTCTTGTAACTCCGCCCAAAGATAACCCCCTCGCATTTACCAGGTTCAAACTCGATCTGTCATTGATATGTCCATGGGACTCACCCATCTTTATGTCTCTGCAATCAAAACACGTATTTATCAACCTTAAGCCCCGTTTCAATATTCGACTCACCCCTCCTCAAACACACGCAACCCTACACACACACACACTCATTTATATGTACTACGAACAATAATGGGACTTCCGCTGATGCCTACAGTATGCCAATGCCCACCGGCATCCACTCACAGAAATTGTTTTTTCTCCCGCCATACGCCGTCTCCCACCACTCATCCAGGTTGTAATCCAACTTGACAAGTTTCTCCGCAACACTGTGCTTTTACATTAATTTTCAGTCTCTGATGTGAGACCTTGCCAACGGCATTGCTGAAATCCACGTACAGTGTAGTAACATCACCTGTACACTCGATAACATAATCGATACGTGTATCTAAAAAAAAATACCTTACTGCTACCTGTCAAAGTCATGGTGAATACCTCGACTCAAACATTGCATCTGATTGTGGAGAATCATTTTCAGCTTCACTACCGTCTCGAATAGTTTCACTACTATTGACATTAGATTCCCTGGTCTGGAATTCGCCACCTGATCTTTCACACTCTTCTTGGATACTGGAAAGACATGCGTTGTCTTGTCAATACATTTCAATAATCACTGCCCCGCTAATACTATAACTGAGAGGAGTCAGTTAATGTTGGCGAAGATTACATCCTCTTATACAATTATCCAACTATTCAAATTCTTGCGTAGCTCAGTGAATGTTCTTTAATTATGCTCCTCTGTTATTCGTTGACTGGTTTGGGGCATGTATAATGCTTCCCAAAAAAAGAAGATGCCTCTTAAATTCTGAGCTCGACACAAAAAGCCTAATTTTTAGACCTAGCAAGATATCGTCCCTCCTTATTCAGCAACTGGCCCCTTAATCAATAATGCACCATCTCCTATTATGTCGCACCCTCCCGGTCTCAACTAAAGGTCCTATACATCAAGCCGTTATGCTGACCACACGGCTGCTCCCTCGAATGCATCAGCGTGCTGGGAACAATATAACAATGTGTTATATAACAAGCTTGGACCCATGCAGGAAATATAGCTTCCTGTCGTCCCTTCTGCGGCCACTGATACTCCTGCCATATGGCCTACTCCTGTTCCTAGTTCTTATGTTCTTATAGAGATTCGGGGATATGGTGTACGGGCCGGAGAGTGGAGCTGAGTCCACAAAGATCAGCCATGATCTCATTGAATGGCGGAGCAGGCTCGAGGGGCCAGACGGCCTACTCCTGTTCCTAGTTCTTATGTAATTTCAGGTGTCAATGTTCTCCAGAAATTCATCAGGTGTATCTTTAATTCTCCGAACATCACAGCAGATGCCAACCAGCCTCGCCATTCTCCGCTCTAACTCTACTCGGCGGACTCTCTAAGTTACGGTTTCTTTACTTTCGTTGGCTGAGTCGCTCCAGAGACAACGCTCTCTTCCGAAATATTTTGAACGTTTTTCCCAAAGCATGAGAAACTCCACCGGCAAGGGAGATTGTCACCTTCTGTTTCAGGTGCAGATAGCCCCACTTCCACACATCGCCCCCACCCAAATACGATTCCCGTTTTCGAGGAGTCCAGAGATTTTCCTCTTGCTCAACTCTTGGGTAACATTCATGGGCCCTATTCTTACATTTTTGCAATCGCTCGCTCGAGGTTTAAGCCATAGATTTAAATCTATGAGGTTGTGTTTTTTAATCTGCTACCCAGATAACTATTTATTCATTCTACCTATACCGTTGGTATCAACGTGTAATAAAGGTCTCCCTGACTATTTAGGATGCCATGTAGCCGTTTAGTGACCTTCCTGAGCTTGGACCCATGGAGCAAATATAGCTTCCTGTCGTCCCTTCTGCGGCCACTGATACGCCTGCCTGTACCACTAACTAACGAATCCCCGAAAATTCTCGCTCTTCGTTACGTTTTCCAACACCGATGTACAAATAAACTGATTGCTTAGTCAGAAACTGGGTTATTGCTGACGTCCCTTGAGGAAGTGGCGCCGTCCCGATCTTCCAATACATAATACCGAGTCCACTTAGGGAGAACTCGAATGAATAGGTTCTTCCTCGAGGTGGAGGACAAATACAAACGATTGCCAAGGAGGCCCGGCCAAGCCCGCCCACATGTTCTGGTGTTGCCCCAGACTTGTTGGGTTTGGGAAAACCTTCTTTGAGGCAATGTCCAAGGTGGTGGAAATGAGGGTGGAGCCGTACCCGAAAGTGGCAGTCTTCGGGGTATCAGAACAGCCAGATCCATTCATGGAGAGGATGGTGGAGGCCCTTGCCTTTGCCTCCTTAATCGTCTGACGGAGTATCCTGCTCGGCTGAGGTCAGCAGCACCATCCAAAGCTGCAGCATGGCTACCGACCAATTGGAATTCCCCCAAATGGAGAAAGTTTAATTCACCATCTGGCGGTCGGAAGAGGGCTGCCGCAAAACATGGGAACCATTCACCCAGTTGTTCCAAGACCTCTTTGTAGCCAACAGCCAATTAGACAAAGGAAGGGAGAGGGTAGCCACGGTATAACAAAGACGCGGGAGTGGGAGGTGGAACAAGGAGGCATGTGCCCAGCAAATACCAAAATACGCGGCAACATAACTGGAGCAGGCCACAAGAGCAGACGAGGGAGGAAGGCAGGCCAGGCGGCCAGAGGGGATGGCCGGTCAGGAAGAAAAAGGGAAGAGGGGAACGTGGGCAGCACGGTAGCACGGTGGTTAGCATAGTTGCTTCACAGCTCGAGGAACCCAGGTTGTATTCCCGGTTTGGGTCACTGTCTATGCGGAGTCTGCACGTTCTCCCTATGTCTGTGTGAGTCTCCTCCGGGTGCTCGGGTTTCCTCCCACAGTCTAAAGCTGTGCAGACTTGGTGGATTGCCCTTGGTGTCCACAAAGGTTAGGTTGGATTACTGTGTTATGGGAATCGAGTTGGAAGTGTGGACTTAAGTAGAGTGCACTTTCCAAGTGCCGGTGCAGACTCGATGGGCCGAATGGTTTCCTTCTGCACTGATTCTATGAGAGCGTGACCCCAGGGGACTCATGCCAGACCTGCCTCATTTTCTTGCACTGCCACGTGGTAATCATTATTCCGTACGTTCCCTTGAGCGCTGATGTTAGTTCCTTCAAATACGTGCTTTCCACGTAACTCTGAGCCTTATGGATGCATCAAAATGTCCCCAGCCACAGGTCGAGCAATGAAAACCAGAGCTCAAGTTTCTTTATTGTGAGCATTTGCGGCAAATATGAGGATTTAGGATGCCACTATGTCCCAGATGACCCACAGATGAAAGTTCACACATTCTACGCGGTTGATCTCACATGTCATGTCTTAAACGTAAACGTATTTCGTCCAACTAGATAATATTCCACATCCGTAGGCTTCAAAGACACTCCTCTTAACATAACATAACGAATTTCTACGTCGAACTGCGTGTTCTGATCTTATTAATTTGCTTTATTATTCTATGCTCATCCCTCGAGCTTGCCAGTTAATTCTTAAATTATAATGTGTGGCTGTAGTCCATTTCCACACTACTTCACAGTGATGCTGAATGAAGGAAACCTTTCCAGACAGCTTCAATGAGACGCTGGCTATAGGACACCGTTCTCAGACAGCTTCGTGGCGCTGCTGACTGAAGGTCAACGGCACTTGCATTGCCGTCTGGTGTCAGATTGCACACATACATTCTAGAATGACTGCGTTATTTCTGCGCAGGAATACCGGAAATTCCGGATCTGCCTTAGATGGACCGAGCTGATATTGTTCCTTCGTTCTGCCTATCATCGCGGATGCTTTGTTTTGTTCTGTTGATTACCATATTTTTGTATAATGCTGAAAACATCTAATATAAGTACCTACTTTTGATACTCAGTGCATGACTTGAAAGTAGCAAAGGAAGGTATTTAATTTTATTTCTTACACCTTAAAACTGAAGGTACATCGCCTACTCCGAGATAGTGAACAAGATATGAACGTAGCCGTGCGTAAAACGTTTTATATCTTTTGGAAAGAAAATAATACCTGTAAGAGAGCACATGTGCGATCGTAATTTTTACAAAATCCATTAATTTAAATGACAAAAACATTGAGTCAACTGAATATGTGCAACAGAAATGTGCTTGCCTTTTCCTGGAATAAAAGTGTATTTGACGTTCAAGCGATTTGTTAGCATTGACAGCCATAAACCATTCGCAATGAAATGTTTGGGGAAATATGCATTCGATTGGCAAAGGACCATGATCACTGAGCAAGTGCATCGAGGATCAAGGCTGAACATGGGATGAATTCCATAAATACATCGGAAGCTCCACAAAAAATCGATTGATGCCTAACTAATTGACGTTTTCCCATATGAATAACAAACAAAAAACGTTGGCAGTATTCATGGCATTAATCAACGGATCATTTTCAGGGTACTGATTGAATATGAACCAAAGAGAGATGCTCCCGATACATTTCCTGGGTAGGGGACAGGTATGGAGAGGTTGCATTTTAAACTGACCAAGAATTGTATGTATTTAGAAATTCAGCTGGCGCACATTTGGGCACTGTTGCATAAGTTGAACTTGGTCAATCTGGCGGAAGAGGTGAAGGGGCGCCTGAGGAGATGGTATACCCTCTCACGAAGTTTGGCTCGTCGAGCAAACAGTGTCAAAATGAATGTTTTCCCGAGTCTGGTTTTCGTGCTCCAGAGTGTTTCGATCTCCCTCCCTAAATCGTATTTTCGCTGGCGTTGATAGACTAATTTATGTCATAGTTTGAATGGGAAAGACGCCTCGCATTATAATTGCTTTCCTGCAGAGATGGGGACAATCTAGCGGGTTGGTGGGACAATACCCGATGCTCTATCACGGTGACGAAAATTGTGAAAGTGGAAGGATGGTTTGAGGAGCCTGGTCTGGGAAGGGTTGGAAGGAGGAGGTTTCTTACGTAGGGTCATGCCGAAGGGCGTTATTTACGGCACGTCTTCCGTTCTCCCTGGCAGAACGCTCGAAGAGTCCGTTGGTTGTAGAATGTTTAACGAGTTGGAAGCAGATTGGACAGCATTTTGGGCTGGAAGACATGTCTTTGCTGTCACCAATCTGTAATAATCAGAGGCTTTCACCATCAGGGCTGCACGCAATGTGTCGGAAATGGATGAGAAGAGGGGGAAAGAGGGGTTAAAAGGTTCAGGGATTTATTTGTGGGTGGTAGCTGTGCGAGTGTAGAGGAGATGAAGGAGAAATCTAAACACCCTAGGGCGAGTGCATTCAGTGAGACATTTTGATCGGAAAGAATTATCGTCGTCTTGCGCAGTTGCTAAGACCCGCACTGCTAGAATTGATACTATCACGGCATGAGATAGCGCAAGGGAAGAGCTGCGATATATATGAGTGTCTGCTGGAGATGGGGAAATCAGTGCGAAAAGAGGTGAGGTGGAAGTGGGAATTATAACTAGGCCCCGGTTTAGAGGGAGGGGTATGGAGTGAGATCTGCCCTGATTGAACGTTACAACCTCCTGCGCCTGGTTGAGCCCTATACAATTTAAAGTAGTTCATAGAATGCATTAACTAAGAAGCGAATGCCCGGGTTCTTGTCTGGATGGAGTGCAGAAGTGAGCGTCGTCCAGGGAGGCCTGATAATCACTCACACATATTCTGGATCTGCCACAAGGTAGTTGTGTTCTGGGTCTCATTTTGTTTAGATAATATCGGAGATCACTGGGTTCAAACTACAGCAGTATCCGCAGGTGGCGATCTTTGGAGTGTCAGACTCCCTGGAATGCCTTGAAGGGGCGGGGGGGCTCTGCCTCATTGTTGGCTCAGAGGGGTGTTCTGCTATAATGGAGGCCGGCGTTGCCATCCAGGGTATCGGGATTGTTGAGTGATGTGGGTGAATTTCTGCGATTGTAAAATATTAAACATACCTTCTTGATGTCGTTCTTCACTTTCTTAAATGATCTGTTCGTGGCCAGCAGTGAGATGGATGGAGCAGGAGGGTTAGGAGGGTAGGGAATAAGGGAGTGAGGCTAGGGAGCCGCGGGGGTAGGCAATATAGGGTTTTTGCTGTTACTGTGTGAAAATAAAAATAACCAACTGTTTGTATGATACAGCTAAGCCATTGTATGTCAGAATTTGATCATATTTGATGTAAATTATATTCAAATAGCGAGTGAACCCTACATTCCGCCCAGTATTTACAATTCTGCTTCTCCTTTAGTTGAAGGATAACCGTGGGATTTGATTGAACTTTCCCTCACGAGTCAGCAAAGACAGAAAGTGTTTCATGAGGGATAGAAGAATGCAGACACTCATCAAGTGCGAAAGGGGCGTCGAAGAAAATGTAGGGAAGCGCCACGGGGCACTGCATCAACTCGCAGTTGTGCGAAGCTTTAACCTGTTAACCAGTAAAGCTGCATGCGTCTCGTCAAAAACCAAAGAGTGTGGCTAAGTTAGAGATAGAGAATGGATGCATGTTTGACATTGTGCAAAAACAAGCAAACCATTTGTGATGGAGGGAACGCCAAAGGGCGACTGAGAGGTCGGCCGCTCGAATCTGTGCTGGCTACCCCGAAATTCCTCGAACTGTCAATTAGTTGCGACTGTAGAGACGTTAATAACCTAAAACGCAAGATGTTTATGTCGGAGTTTCTATTCCAATTGTTTGATGTACAACTGTACATAATTCCTGGAAATGAAAATGTGATTGGAACTACTTTATCATCTCTTGAACAGTTATATTTTTACTCGTCTCCAATACGGACATAAGAGTTGTATAATGGCACTAGCTGAGACAGTTACATGAAGGTGTTCTGTATTATGCGTACCGCATTATGAAACGTCCGTGTATTAGGTTTCATTCTTTTAGGAGTGGAGGCATGTGAGCACACTCTTTTAAATCTCTGTCTCTTCCATTAGACCTTTTCAATCCGTGTCTTACTGGATGTTCTTTTTGCTAGGTGTTTTCTTCATGGCAGTTTTCAAACTTGAGAATCTAGACGCCCCACCCTTCTCCGCTCCATGTTGCTATTTGAACTGGCCAAGTACGATTCCCGTTCCTGCACTGTGCTCTGTCGCATAGTCCAGTGACAGCGTTCTTCTGGACGCGGCTAACAGTCAATTGTCTCCTTTGAAATTCTGCGTTGTCTCGTGCTCTGGATTGTGATTGCTGGAGCCCATCAGAATATTCTGGAAGAAAAGAGCAAGGAACATGTTATGTCATTTCTGGTTCGATATCGACAGAAGACAGACGTATGTTAACATCCTCTTTATATCCAGCCAGGAATCTGAAGGTGACCGTTGATTGAAAGGCTTCAAGTAGTCTCGTGCCAGTTCTGTGAACACGTAGTAAGCAGCTGATTCCAGCAGCTGAGCTGTGTGTTAAGTTTTAGTTTCTTTTGGAAAAGAGCCGAAGTAGGCGATACGTTCTCTCTATACTGACAAAACTGAGTTGCCAGAATAATTCCAAGATCTCAGTGAAGGCAATTACGGCGGTGCCAAAGTGAACGGATGGTGTTCAACACCTCGCAGTCTAAGAAAATCATTGCCTACAAAGACAAAAAGTCAGCAGCGAAGATTCTTATCTTTCCTCACTTTTAATCCCCGTTATTTGGATTCGGGCCCTTCCACACTGTTTGTCTGCCTTGTGCGTATGTCCGTCGAGCATGGGACGGTGTTAATGGGGTAATTGGATGAACAGTCAGTTGATTTATTAGTCCCACCACATGTTTATCAAAGAACAAAGACCAAACAGCACAGGAACAGTCACTTCGGCCCTCCACGTCTGTACCGGTCATGATACCACCCTTGGCCAAAACGTCAGCACTTCCTAGTGCCGGATCACTCTCCACCTATCCGATCCATGTGTTAGTTCAGATGCCTTTTGAACGCCGTTAATGCATCTGCTTCAACAAGATCCCCTGGCAGCACGTTCCAGGCCCTCACCACCCGCTTGATAAAAAACGTGCCTTGCACAGCCCTCTAAATATTGCCCCAGAGATCTTAACCCTATTCCCGCTACTGACCGACCACTCCACTCTGAGGAAGAGTGCCTGCCCAGCCACTCTACCCACGCCTCTCATAATCTTAAAGATTAAGATCAGTTCGCGCCTCACTCCCAGTCGTTCTAACGAAAACAGCCTCTTCGCATAGCGAACACCCTCTGTACCAGGGAGCATCCCGGTAATGCAAGGGTTTTCAAACTCAGGGTTGCGACGCGCAGGTGGGTCGCGGGTGGCTGTCAGGAGGGTCGTGGAGTGATTAGTTGTGGCGTTCCCGATCGCGGGAAGAAGTACCCAACTGCAGTTCCCGATTGGTTTCGGTGTTTGAGGGTGCGGGCCGCGCAAAGCTAGGCTGTGTGCTGGTCACCGCGCGCAGAGTGCTGGGGTGGGGGTGGGGGGGGGGGGGGGGGGGGGGGGCTGATAGGGTGACGGGCGTCCACCTGGACGCGATGCTAACAGTGGTGGTCCCAGCTTGGAGCTCCACTGTCGTACTCCTCCTTTGCGCGCTGCTCGGCTCGTCCTACGCCGCTGATCGGCAGTATGCAGCCTGCGGCTACTTGGTCAATCTTTTAAACGGACAGCACAACGTCCATTTGAACTCCCTCTACGGTAAGTACTGGTCGCGAAGTGGTCTGTGACTAGGGTGAGTGCAGTAAGAAGAAGCCAGGTCAGGTGCCTAGGAATAGCGGTTATGAGTAATGGGTTAAGGGACATTCCAAATTGTTGTCTCATTTATGTTAAGTATCCTATAATTGATACAGATATGGAAAGGGACTTCAGGTTGCCTTTTTGTCAGGTGATGTGATGTTAGAATTTTGTGCAGTCTGTTGAAGTGAAATACAGGTGTTGGTGAAAAGGAGGAGAGCTTTTGACTCATTATACAAAAGCAGTTAAACGTCGAGAAAGCGGTGGCAGAGGATGGTTGCTGTGCAAATGTGAAGGGTTGACAGTTACAAATTTTCCAGACCAAACCAAGGGAGTGAGTAATGAAAAAAAATGAAAAGAAAGATGGAAATTGCGTGTGTGTTTTTGAGTTCCTTGTAATTTTGTTTGCACCTAATATTTTTTTTCTCCAAGGAAGGGGTGACAGTTTAATAATGGGTTAAGATACATTCCAATCAGTTGTCTCATTTATGCTAAGTATTCAGTAATTTACACTGACACAAAAGTGGCTTGAAGTGACCTTTGTGTCAGGTGATGTGATGTTAACGTTTCGTACAGAGTCTGTTGAAGTTAAATAAAGGTGTTGGTGAAAAGGAGCAGAATTTTGGACTCTTTATACAACAGCATCGAAACGTCAAACAACTGATTAACCGAGGCCAGTCAACAGAGCTGACATATGTGAACACTGGAAGAAACCTACAGTCATCACTTTGTGTCGACACTTTCTGGAAACCAGGAATTCAGAACTTTTGGTGAGAATGGAGCAGCAGCTGACTTGGATGTTTGGATAGTGCAATGCAGAGGAACAAGTAAGAAATAATGTGACAATGTGTGTGTTTGACAAGCTACTTCATCTCCTATAAAGTTGCAGTTTGAAAAGTAAAAATATGACTGGTTTGTGAGGCACGACCACTCCTTCACAAAACCATTCTGCCTATCGCTGATGTATCAATTTGTTTCCAAATGGGTAAAAATCGTGCCCCTGAACATTCTCTCGAATAATTTACTTAGCACCTACGTGAGGCTCAGCAGCCTATAGTTTCCTGGAGCATCTCTCTTATGTTTGTCAATCAGCGGTCCTACATTTGCTTTTTCCAGTTCTCTGGGATTTCACCTGAAGCCAATGAGGATGCAACGATGTCTGTAATGGCCTCAGCAGTTTCCACCTTTGCTTCCGTCAGTATTCTGGGGTAAGTTCCATTAGGCCCAGGAGACGTATCCACCTTAATGCATTTTAAAACTCGCAATACCTCCTCCTTTTTGATGTCAACATGAACAAGACTATCCACACACCCTAGCCAAGAATCATCTTCCACAAAGACGTTATCTTTTGTGAATACTGAAGCAAATTATATTTTACATTTTTATTTCTCCTACTCCTTCACATTATCATCCAAACTTTCACGAACCAACAAACAATCACCGGTAACAAATACAATGGCAACCCCTGACCAACAATTCCTCCCTCCCACCAACACCCAAAACAACCCTCTACATTTTTAAAGACATATCAAAGAAAAGAATTCAGGAATCCACCAACGACCCATGCATAGTCACCAACAACATACACAATCCAACACCCAAGCCAGACCCGAATCTCCCCTCATTTTCTATGTCATCCAACTCTTGAAAGTGCATAATAAACAAAGCACATGAATTGTAAAACCCTTCCTTTGTTCCCCTCAAGTCAACGTCACCTTCTCGAGTGGTAAAACTTCCAGCAGATCCCTCGCCACGCGAAAACACAGGGCGGAGAAACTAATCTACACTCAACAGGATTCGCATTTGGACGCTCAGCGATGTACTGGCGAAAACATTTGCCTCCGCAGCAGCTTCAAAAACCGGCCGATCCAAAACCTGCAATATGGCCTGCAGAGGGCCCGGCTCAAGCCTCACATGTACCACCTTCAAATATACCATGGACCATAGAACATGGAACATACAGTGCAGAAGTGACCATTAGGCCCAGCGAGTCTTCATCGACCCACTTAAACCCTCACTTCCACCATATCCCTATAACCCTATACCTCCTCCTTATCCATTTGGTCACTATGGACAATTTATCATGGCCAATCCACCTAACCTACGCGTCTTCGGACGGTGGGACGAAACCGGAGTACCCGGAGGAAACCCACGGAGACACGGGGAGAACGTGCAGACTCTGCTCAGACATTTAACTAGCGTGGAATCGAACTGGGACCCCGGGGCTGTGAAGCCACTGTGCTTTCCACTTGTGCTACCGTGATGCCCATGAACAACTCCTTCCAATACCCCTCCCACTTTGGACAGGAGCAAAACAAATGACCGTGGTTTGGGCTCCATCCCACACATCGAAACGTTCTCAAACATCCTGTACCCTCTCAGAGAGTCGGCTCATCCTCACCATTGTGAGGTGCGCCCTAGACACCACTTTCAAATGTATCATCCCCAACCTCACATACGAAGTTGCGGCATTTACCCTCCGAAGCTCCTCACAACAAAACCACTCCTCCATGCTCTTTCCCAACTCTTCCGCCAACTTTGAGTTAATCCCCTCCAGCAGTGCCTTCTGTTCTCCCAAAATCGCACCATAAATCGCCGACACCACCACGTTCTTCATTCCCCTTGCCGTTAACACCGCCTCCAACAATGTGGATGCCAGAGTCACCAGAACGTTCTGTATCTCCTTCTCAACGTAATCTCGGACCTGAATACGTCTAAACATTTCCCATGGCCCCAACCTATATTTCGCCCCCAGCTCCTTCAATTACGCAAACCGGTACCCTAGAAACAAATCTGTTGATGCCCAGATACCTCCCTTGTCCTCCCATCTCCGAAAACACCCATCCCACTTCACTGGCTCAAATCTGTGATTGCCCGAATCGGCATTTCCCTTGACCCCGCCCCCAGCCGAAAGTAATAGCGCAACTGCCTGTAGATTTTCAGGAATGCTACTACTACCGGACTCCTTGAGTATTACCCCGGGTCATCGAGAGTGGCGCTGTTGCCAACGCCTTCAGCCCCGACTCCCTACACAGATGCTCGTCCATTCTATCCCACTGGGAGCCCCTCCTTGAAACCAGCTCTATCCATCTCCGTGTTCACTGCAGAGTAATAATATAGTCAATTCAGAAGACCCAAACCCCCTGCTTGCCGTCCTCTCTGCAGCAGCACCTTCCGAATCCTAGGCACCTTCACCCGATATAAACGAAGTAATCATCTTTTCGACCTCCTTGAAAAATGCCTTTGGCAGGATGACCGGCAGGCACGGAAAAATAAACAAGAAGCGCGGCAATACCTTCATTTTAATTGCATGTACCCAACCTGCGAGTGACAAAGGGGGACCATGCCTCCTTGCCAGATCTGCTTTCACCCACTCCACCAGACTAGTACTGATACACCTACGGAGCCCCCGCCCCTAATCCCGTGCCACCTGCACGTCCAGATATCTAAAGTGAGTTCCCCGCTCTACGGATGGTGGCAGCCCCACCCCCAGCCCTGCTCCTATCCCTGGATGAGACAACACAAAATGTTCACCATTATCTACAAATAGTTTATTTCCCAAAAAGGAACCGAAAACTGGTAGCATTTCCAATATTCCCACCATTGGCACACTCGGTTCGGAGACATAGAAAAACACGTCGTCCCACACAAAGATACGCTATGCTCTACCCATCACTCGCACCTCCGCACTATCTCTTTCCCCAACTCTCAACTCTTCAACGCGATGGCCAATGGCTCAATGGCAAGCGCGAACAACAGGGGTACACAGGCCATTCCTGCCTGGCAACACGCTGCAGAGCTAAATTCGCCGAATTAATATTCCTGAAGACACTCGCTCTCGGCTCCCTGTACATCAGTCGTACGCAATCTACAAATCGTGGCCCATTCCTTTAACGCTCCAGAACCGCCATCAAATAATCCCACTCTATTCGGTTACATGCCTTCTCGGCTTTCAATGCCAAAACCACCTCTGTCTCCCTCCCCTCTTCCGGCGCCATAACTACGTCCATTACCCTCCGAATGTTCTAAAAGAGCTGCCTCGCCGTCACAAACCCCATGTGATCTCCCCCTATCACCTTCGGGAGGCATTCCGCCAACGTACACTCCAATACCTTCTCCAATACCTTTGTGTACATATTCAGAAGTTATATGAGTTTATAGGACAACATTCTGTGGGATCCTTATCCTTATTGAACAACAGGGCGATCGATTCATTCCCCAAAGTATATGTCAAGACCTATTGCCGACTCAAACATCCCCACCATCAGCGGCGCCTACTTATCTGTATATTTATTGTAATTCTCAACTGGAAACCCATCTGGCCCTGCTTCCTTCCCCGAGCGCATCCCTCCCAATCGCATATTTTATGTCCTGATCCACTATCCCTCCCTCCACTATGGACCTGTGGCGACCCCTCTCCTACATTTCATCACCTCATAAGCCCATTAAAACCTGCTTACCAGGCTCTAATTTCCGCAGCCCATCCCCCAACAGCACATCAGCTCACTAGTCATCTGACGTTAGCGAGCGCGCGGTCCCTACTCGGGCTCTTCATCGTCTCCCGACAAGTCCCAAGAAAAATAAAACAATCTAACATATACTTTTCATAAAACATCGTCGCAACAAAGAACAGCAAGAAAAATATTTAACCGCTGTAACAGCATGAAGTAAGAACATTAATCAAAGCTACAAAAAACTACAACAAAAAACGTTTCACCTCAATAACAGTATGAAATAAGGCCATTATTCAAAAGTTACATAAGACCATAAGACATAGGAGCGGAAGTAAGGCCATTCGGCCGATCGAAGCCACTACACCATTCAATCATGGCTGATTTCAACTCCTTTTACCCGCTCTCTCTTCATACCCCTTAATTCCTCGAGAAATCAAGAATTTATCAACTTTTGTCTTAAAGACACTCAACGTCGCGGCCTCCACCGCCCTCTGTGGCAATAAATTCCACAGACCCACCACTCTCTGGCTGAAGAAATTTCTCCTCATCTCTGTTCCCAAATATTGAGTGGAAACTCTTTAGATCAAATAGTTTGGATGGGGTGGTGTTTGTGCAGTGTGTCCAGGAAGCTTTTCTAACACAGTATGTAGATTGTCCAACCAGAGGAGGGGCAATATTGGATTTAGTACTGGGTAATGAACCAGGGCAAGTGATAGATTTGTTAGTGGGGGAGCATTTTGGAGATAGTGACCACAATTCTGTGACTTTCACTTTAGTAATGGAGAGGGATAGGTACGTGCAACAGGGCAAGGTTTACAATTGGGGGGAAGGGTAAATACGATGTTGTCAGACAAGAATTGAAGTGCATAAGTTGGGAACATAGGCTGGCAGGGCAGGACACAAGTGAAATGTGGAACTTGTTCAAGGAACAGGTGCTACGTGTCCTTGTTATGTATGTCCCTGTCGGGCAGGGAAGAGATGGTCGAGTGAGGGAACCATGGTTGACAAGAGAGGTTGAATATCTTGTTAAGAGGAAAAAGGTGACTTATGTAAGGCTGAGGAAACAAGGTTCAGACAGGGCATTGGAGGGATACAAGATAGCCAGGAGGGAACTGAAGAAATGGATTAGGAGAGCTAAGAGAGGGCATGAACAATCTTTGGCGGGTAGGATCAAGGAAAAGCCCAAGGCCTTTTACACATATGTGAGAAATATGAGAATGACTAGAGCGAGGGTAGGTCCGATCAAGGACAGTAGAGATAGATTGTGTATTGAGTCTGAAGAGATAGGAGAGGTCTTGAATGAGTACTTTTCTTCTGTATTTACAAATGAGAGGGGCGATATTGTTGGAGAGGACAGTGTGAAACAGATTGGTAAGCTCGAGGAAATACTTGTTAGGAAGGAAGATGTGTTGGGCATTTTGAAAAACTTGAGGATAGACAAGTCCCCCGGGCCTGACGGGATATATCCAAGGATTCTATGGGAAGCAAGAGATGAAATTGAAGAGCCGTTGGCAATTATCTTTTCGTCCTCACTGTCAACAGGGGTGGTACCAGGGGATTGGAGAGTGGCGAATGTCGTGCCCCTGTTCAAAAAAGGAACTAGGGATAACCCTGGGAATTACAGGCCAGTTAGTCTTACTTCGGTGGTAGGCAAAGTAATGGAAAGGGTACTGAAGGATAGGATTTCTGAGCATCTGGAAAGACACTGCTTGATTAGGGATAGTCAGCACGGATTTGTGAGGGGTAGGTCTTGCCTTACAAATCTTACTGAATTCTTTGAGGAGGTGACCAAGCATGTGGATGAAGGTAAAGCAGTGGATGTAGTGTACATGGATTTTAGTAAGGCATTTGATAAAGTTCCCCATGGTAGGCTTCTGCACAAAGTAAGGAGGCATGGGATAGTGGGAAATTTGGCCAGTTGGATAACGAACTGGCTAACCGATAGAAGTCAGAGAGTGGTGGTGGATGGCAAATATTCAGCCTGGATCCCAGTTACCAGTGGTGTACCGCAGGGATCAGTTCTGGGTCCTCTGCTGTTAGTGATTTTCATTAATGACTTGGATGAGGGAGTTGAAGGGTGGGTCAGTAAATTTGCAGACGATACGAAGATTGGCGGAGTTGTGGATAGTAAGGAGGGCTGTTGTCGGCTGCAAAGAGACATAGATAGGATGCAGAGCTGGGCTGAGAAGTGGCAGATGGAGTTTAACCCTGAAAAGTGTGAGGTTGTCCATTTTGGAAGGAGAAATATGAATGCGGAATACAGGGTTAACGGTAGAGTTCTTGGCATTGTGGAGGAGCAGAGAGACCTTGGGGTCTATGTTCATACATCTTTGAAAGTTGCCACTCAAGTGGATAGAGCTGTGAAGAAGGCCTATGGTGTGCTCGCGTTCATTAACAGAGGGATTGAATTTAAGAGCCGTGAGGTGATGATGCAGCTGTACAAAACTTTGGTAAGGCCACATTTGGAGTACTGTGTACAGTTCTGGTCGCCTCATTTTAGGAAGGATGTGGAAGCTCTGGAAAAGGTGCAAAGAAGATTTACAAGGATGTTGCCTGGAATGGAGAGTAGGTCTTACGAGGAGAGGTTGAGGGTGCTCGGCCTTTTCTCATTAGAGCGGAGAAGGATGAGGGGCGACTTGATAGAGGTTTATAAGATGATCAGGGGAATAGATAGAGTAGACAGTCAGACACCTTTCCCCCAGGTGGAACACACCATTACAAGGGGACATAAATTTAAGGTTAAAGGCGGAAGATATAGGAGGGATATCAGAGGTAGGTTCTTTACCCAGAGAGTAGTGGGGGCATGGAATGCACTGCCTGTGGAAGTAGTTGAGTCGGAAACATTAGGGACCTTCAAGCAGCTGTTGGATAGGTACATGGATTACGGGAAAATGATATAGTGTAGATTTATTTGTTCTTAAGGGCAGCACGGTAGCATTGTGGATAGCACAATTGCTTCACAGATCCATGGTCCCAGGTTCGATTCCGGCTTGGGTCATTGTCTGTGCGGAGTCTGCACGTCCTCCCCGTGTCTGCGTGGATTTCCTCCGGGTGCTCCGGTTTCCTCCCACAGTCCAAAGATGTGCGGGTTAGGTGAATTGGCCAATGATGAATTGCCCTTAATGTCCAAATTGCCCTTGGTGTTGGGTGGAGGTGTTGAGTTTGGGTAGGGTGCTCTTTCCAAGAGCTGGTGCAGACTCAAAGGGCCGAATGGCCTCCTTCTGCACTGTAAATTCAATGATAATCTATGATTAATCTAGGACAAAGGTTCGGCACAACATCGTGGGCCGAAGGGCTTGTTCTGTGCTGTATTTTCTATGTTCTATGTTCTAAACTGACTCCCTTTTATTCTGAGGCTGTGCCCCGGGTCCTCGTCTCCCCTGCTAATGGAAACAACTTCCCTACGTCCACATCTATATATTCTCACCCTCTTTACTTCCGTCACAAGCCTTCTGTCTTAATAAATGCCTCCATCGCGTCTACCATCTCAAAATAAAAGTCGCTGGATTTGTAGGTCTCCCTTAGCTGGTCCACAGGCTCGACAGCGTGCTCTTATTCTTCCCCTTCCTAACTACTGTCTAGCTCTAATTTTTGGACATCTTTCGCCCCTTTGTCGATTCTTACTCCTTCATGATTTACCCTAAGACCGGGCATTAAATATTCTGAAAAAGGAAAAAATAAATAAATACTCCGTAAGGAGGAGCCATCCAACGTGTGACGACCCCTCTATATTCTGCCTTTGGCTGCCTCGTCTTCTGCTCCCTGCGTTCTGCTCCAGCTGCTTCAAGCATTGACCTCTGTTTCACTGCTCCTGCTGCTCCTGACTTTGCTTTCAGTCCTGCTGCTCCACCCTTTGCCTTCAGTTATGCTGCTCCTACTGCCTGACCCACTGTGACCTTTTCGGCTGCCTCGGTCCAGGGTTCGGGCCTGCTGCCTCGACTGCCTCGTGTTAGACTCCACCCTCGCCGCTCCAACTGCTGCGCACTCCAAGCTCGAGCATCCGCTCCGGATCCCCGACAGTCCCGCGGGGTTTTTCACCTGTTTTAAACTGGTTCGGTTTATCGTTCGTCCCTTGGGCCTTAACGGCCGAGAAAAGTCGGAAAATTAAACCGGGGTAGAAAAACCCGAAAACGCCGAAAATAAGTATCTGTCGGCGGGAGCCTCTTCTTCATGCGGTCGCTCCGCTCACGAGCGCCAACGGAAGTCTGAACGCTGCAGCAAATTACACATTTAGTACATTGCCAGCTTCCTCCAGCTCAAAAGATGGATTCCTCCACTGTCCATAAGTGGTGCAATCCGTTCACTGGCCACCCACTTCCTTTTCACACATTTTGCACAAAATCTACTTTCCAAGGAAGTTTTAGGACCCATCGTTGCCCTCGTATCTTCCCGCCTAAGTCGATTTCTCCTTTCTTTATACTGGTCAAGGGCTTCGACTGTCTGCACCCTTGCAGATCGTCCAAATGTCTCCTTTATTGACGAGGTGCACAATAGCCCTATGTATCCAAGGCTCCCTAAACCTTCCGTGCATATCCCTCGTTCTCACAGGAATCGAATCCTAATCAACGATCGCTTGAAAGACTACCACATGTCCGATGTTGAATCACCTTCCATCAACGGCACCCAATCAATATTCTTCAATTCATGTCTAAAGTTATCGTAATTTACCTTTCCCCAGTTTTGTACCTTAACCCTAGGGCTACCCTCATCCTTAGCCAGATGTTCCCTACAACTTACAAAATTGTGATCGCTACTCCCAAAAGGTCCCCCTCATGAAACCTCAACCACCTGGCCATGTTGATTCACCAAAACAAGTTCAACTACTTCCACTTCCTTAGTTGGTCTATCTACATATTGCATCAGTAAGCCTACCTGGTTACATCTTATAAGCTCTGCTCCATCGAAGAACCCTGATTATGGATAATACGTTTTGTTTATCAGTTACGTACAAATCTGCTGCTTATAAGTCATTGCAGCAGCCAGCGATCAGTGATCTCAGGAAAACATACAAATCTTGTTTAATTCACTTCGGTCGGCAGTTCAGGCCTGTGGTGTTGGATTTGACCGCATCCCCGCCCGTGGTGTCAGAACAAAAGACATTTGGAAAAAACGTTTCTTCCATCTTCCCGGCCAAGGTGAAGAGGTTTAACAAAATGAAGCAGAGAAGGAAAAGGAAACATACGTCTGTGTGCAACTGTGATGGATTATTGTAGCATTTGTTGTGAAGGATGTCACCTTAGAAAACATGTACAGTTTAAGGCAAGGCCAGAACAATATCGAAATTTCAGAACTCATATGCAGACAGCTTGCCCGGCTACAGAAAGAGGAAGGACCCCACAGATCATGTGATGTAAACGTACATATACAAAGTTCCATGTGCAACTTATTACACCCTTCGGTATGTATTCTGACAGAACGCATACATTTGCCTCCCAATTCAACCAGACAGAAGATGTTCAACTGCAAAATGTGTGCGTTAGCGAAATAATTGAATTCAGGAAGATATGTATTTTAAAAAGGCGAGGCACTATTTTTGAAATTAACACATATTGGTACGCTCTATTTTCTAAAATGTAGGCCCTACTCCAATGAATGGCAGAAGCGTGTTAGCTAAGATGCAACAGAATCGAGAGACAGATGCTTGGATGTTTCAGACCTGCATTGAGAAGAATGCAGTCAAAATGGAGAAGGGAAATGTCAAAGAAAAGCAGGTTAGCAATATTTTACTTTATTAAATCAATTCATTTACAGAGTGTGGTCATAGTCAACAAATTATGCATGTATTGCGCAACTCTAGCTACCGTTGATCAGATGGTGCGTTGTCACCTTTAAGCAGAACACGCTTGGAAATGTAGCTCCATTAGCTGTGTTGTTACGGAGAGACCCAGTGCCATTAAAGGATGATCGAGTTTTGTTTGCAAGTCATCGGATACGTGACTAAAATGGGAACATCCTCGTGGTCGACAAGTTACTAAATATACACTGGCCTTATCCTTCTAGATTGTGAGATGAAGGAATCTGGCGATGCAGCCATGGTGATTTGCTGCAGGTTCTGTTGCTGATTGTACACATTGCTATTATTCTTCTTTGACGATGAAGGGCTTGATTGTTTGAACGTGTACTGGTTAAGCAACTGAAGGTGGAAAGCTTTTTCAATATTGTTGACACCACATAGATTTCATGTTCCGTTCCTGAGTGATCATTTAATTTAACCTATTGCTTCATAATTGACTGTCGCAATCCAACGGCGTTTGCCTAGATTCTCTGTTTTTTCGACATTCTGTTCCAAGGTGGAATTACGTGTTTGAATTCGATATCGAAATGCATCCTCGAGATTTAGTTAGTCCTCATCCAATACGTCATCAATTTGGTTTTCACAAATCTCAGAAAGAGTTTTCGCACATTCATCCGCAATGATTTGCACTCCGGAAACATAAGAACATCAGAAGTAGGAGCAGGAGTCGGCCATCTGGCCCCTCGAGCCTGCTCCGCCATTCAATGAGATCATGGCTGACATTTTGTGGACTCAGCTCCACTTTCCGGCCCGAACACCATAACCCTTAATCCCTTGATTCTTCAAAAACTGTCTATCTTTATCTTAAAAACATTTAATGAAGGAGCCTCTACTGCTTCACAGGGCAAGGAACTCCATAGATTCACAACGCTTTGGGTGAAGAAGTTCCTCCTAAACTCAGCCCTCAATCTACTTTCCCTTATTTTGAGGCTATGCCCCCTACATCTGATTTCACCCGATAATGGGAACAACCTGCTCCCATCTATCCTATTTATTCCCTTCATAATTTTGTATGTTTCTATAAGATCCCCCCCCCCCCCCCCCCCACCCTTCTAAATTCCAACGAGTATAGTATCAGTCTACTCAACCTCTCCTCGTAATCCAACCCCTCCAGCTCTGGGATTAACCTAGTGAATCTCTTCTGCACACCCTCCAGTACCAGTACGTCCTTTCTCAAGTAAGGAGACCAAAACTGAACACTATACTCCAGTTGCGGCCTCACTAACACGTTATACATTTGCAGCATAACCTCCCTAATCTTAAACTCCATCCCTCTAGCAATCAAGGACGAAATTCCATTTGCCTTCTTAATGACCTGTTTTATCTGTAAACCAACTTTTTGCGACTCATGCACTAGCACACCCATGTCTCTCTGAACAGCTGCAGGTTTTAATATTTTATCATTTAAATAATAATCCCTTTTGCTGTTATTCCTACCAAAATGGATAACCTCACATTTGTCAACATTGTATTCCATCTGCCAGACCCTAGACCATTCATTAGCCTATCCAAATTCCTCTGCAGACTTCCAATATCCCATGCACTTTTTGCTTTACCACTCATCTTAGTGTCGTCTGCAAACTTGGACACGTTGCCATTGGTCCCCAACTCCAAATCATCGATGTAAACTGCGAACAATTGTGGGCCCAACACTGATCCCTGAGGGACACCACTGATTGCTAACCTGAGAAACACACATTAATCCCTACGCTTTGCTTTCTATTAATAAACCGATCCTCTATCCGCGCTACTACTTTCCCCTTAATGCCATGCATCTTTATCTTATGCAGGAACCTTTTGTGCGGCACCTTGTCAAAGGCTTTATAGACACGAACCTAACATGTGGATCTTTCTGCACCATGACTTGGTTACTCACAGGTTGTCCGTTTGCCTGTTTCCAGCAGTCCCTGGCATATTCTAATTTATGGCAGATGTATCCCAGAACAATTGTTAATCAGATTTACATGGAACACATGTTATCATAAATGCGATCTTAACCTATGCTTGTGAGACTTTGACACAAAAGTATGTTACTCAGTTAGGTGAGATCTTAATTACTTAAAGGTTTATGGTTATTCTCCGTTTCTGAGATCCAAACGTATATTGCCAATTATTTTTATTATCTGGTGTACTCAAGCACCATTCAGATGTGAGCAATGAGGCAGAGTAGCTGAACACGCTGCTCAGCCACATGAGTTATACCGCACAGTACGCCCAGTCTGAAGTCGATCAAGTGTCTTCCACGTTTTAATCTTTTACTCTTCTGATTTCTATGGTTCGAACAAAATAATATTTCCATTTGTTCTGTGAGTATTTTTGACCTATCTGGCAGTGTGTCAATCGAGGCGTTGATTCCGTTCCTCCACGCATCCTTGTCATATGTTTCCTTCTGAAAATCGCTCCGTGGAAATCTCAGCTTCTCAGATACCAGATGGGAGAAAATTAGAATGCTGGGTGCCTCTTTCTTCCGGAAGCAAACTATAGTGTAAATTGATTTGCGAATCCTGATAACGTCAGAACAAACAGAATGTCTGGAAGCTTCGTATCTCCTAGATATGATACTCTGGATACGAATTGCCACATCTAATTATCAGTGCATGGGTTTGATTTCGAATTTGCAGATAATTGATTCTGTTAATAATCTTTTGTAAGATGAACTGTGTTAAATTTTATTTTGCCTGATAGAGCTTGAAACTACAACGGATGGTAAGAGCTGTATGTCTTACGATGCACAATATTTATACTCTGGCACAAATGCATCATCAACGTTTTACGTGAAGATACGAAAATGAAGCCTGAAATTAGAAATCAGATAGTTACTGCATAAGATGAACATTGGATCAGCACTACGAAATGAAAAACTGCGATCATTGTGCTTTAAGTAAAGTTAGTACGTTGCAAAAGTTTGCATATAAATAAAGTGCATTCATCATGATAACGTCCAAAGTGTTGTTAATCATCCAACAAGTTGTCAACTTAATTATCAAACACATGTCAGTGTCGTTTGTCTAAGATAATGATTCGTTTTAATACTGCAGAATTCTCCGACCATTCCTTGTTCAGCGGATTTTTTTGTTGCCAGAAAAGAAAACATCCAAATTAGAAATGGAGCGTTCGCCAAAATTATCTAATGTTCCAAAATCTTCAGTCCTCCCAAATCGCGACGTGAATTATGCAGTAAATTGATCAAATCAACAGAAGATGAGTCTCCACACATCTCCTCATTTCCGTTAATTGAGTAAACATGTATATCCGTGCCATAAGCATGACGTCAATTACGGTCAGGTGTGACACGAGTCAGCTGCATTACTGAATGTTATGTTGGAAGCTCGAATCCCCGACATCCTCGTAGCATGTAATGTCTCTAATGTCATAAATGTTTCTTTTATCTTCACCGTAGTTGACGGCTTTGGCGAAGGTCGTATGCACAGTAGTCAATTAGGTCCGAATTTATTGTACCGTCTCACACAGGAGTGTTTTGCAATAATCAAATTTGTAACCGCACTGCAGCACTTCTGACATAATTCCAGTTCTTTCTCCGTGCCAGCTTGAACACCCATGGTTAGTGTATCCCCACTACTCACTCTTGAATGTCATTCGTGGCGATCAGTAAGCAGAGCGCCCATTAGACTTGCTGTACACAAAAAGTAACATTCTTCTTGGCTGTGCCCATAGGACACCATTCCATAATTCCCTCGCATCTGGTGGGGCGAACAACGTGGAACCGGAGTCAGGAGGCCGATCTTCTAATGTTACATCGATAAGGCGTCAGTAGTCCGGGTATTATGAGGCCATGCTCGAGAGAGTACTGCAACCTCGCTTAGGAATAGGTAAGTCATTGCAGAAAACACATCAAGGCAACAGCTGTTTTATGCGATAATACCTGGTCTCTGTTTTCCCTTAGCCTTCCCCACAAATGTATTTTGTTACCCCCCCCCCACACACACACACACAGACACACACGCACACACCAACCCGCACCACCACCACCCTCCCGTTTTACTTTTTTGCAGTGGTGGATTACTTTTTCTGGGGTGGTGGCGAATGACACAAAAACCTATCCTTAAAATTCGTACCAAAGTGATTGATTTTCTGGAATATTTGCTCGTCCGACAAAGGACGTTCTGTGCTAAGGGGGTTAGAAGCTGCATGTGAACAACATAACGGAAAGAGTTACATAGACGAGAGCATGCCTGTGTTGCAGAGTTTCAGAGCTGGTATCTGCTTATTAAGAGAGCCATGCACGTACGGTTATGGTAACTCCCACTGATTAGGCGTCGAGTGAAGTGATGTATTTCATGCTCAAGAATATGCATGAGTGCGGCATTTGGCAGGCAGAAGCTATGTATACGTGTATGTTCGTGATGGATGCCAGTTATTAGGCGAGCGCAGTGCTGCTCGATTAGAAGCTGCACGGCAGTGACGTGATCGTAGGTTCGCTGAAACATATTGTGCTCGGCAAACTGTTCATTTGATCGCTGAATCATGTTGGACGACAATAATAGTGGCCTGCTGTTATGAAATCGAGCTACAGAGAAGTTTCTGGTGGTGGTGTTTCCACGTTGCAATCGCGGTGGCCTCTCAGGGGTGTTTTTCCACGGTTCGTTGGAAATACTCTGAGAAAATATAATGTGTCCGTAATGGCACATGAAACACTGGAACTTGAAATGTCTGATGTGTTCGAGTTCGCCAATGGAAGTCTAGCAGAGCGTGCGTGCCGGTTCAATCACCGCAATCTGACGCTCTCTATGGAAGGGTTAAGACACAGCATAAAAGGACATAACTGACTATTGTGGTATGGTGGAAAACCCTTTAAACAAACGGACACATGGAGTGATGGAAAACGGCTATTGACATTTGGACACAGAAGTCGCCGCACGGACGTTGCGGTCCAATCTAATTTGGTGGACTCTGACTATAAGGTTATATGCTGTTGCACTGGATCTAGTTTCTCGGGCCACGATCAGCGGTTCCAGTGGTCCTTGTGTCAGGCGCATCGGAGGTGGCCAGTTTTATCAACCACCCGTTTTTTCCTAATGAGCATCCTCAGACAGAATGTTGCAGCTCGGGCCGTTTATGGGTATGGCCGGGATTTGGATTCTAGGGGCGGGTGGGGGGGGGGGGGTTGATGCCAGGTTCCGAATAATGTGAGAGGTGTAGGTCCGGATACCCTGCTAGGGGTGCAAGGGCACAGAGTGCATCAATCAGTCCGAGGGAAACGTCAACTGGTGCAATCTCTGTTGGGTACCCAATGCCTTCTTTTGATTCGCCTGTAACAATCCGGCTTTCCTGGCTGTCAATAGCACCTTGTAAATGGGAAGGCTGACTTTCTCGAAAACTGGATGAGTTGGGGACTATTTGGGAGACAAGCAGCTGCAGGGTTGGAAACCCCGCAACATAATCTCCTTCATAACATTGTACTGGAGACACTGTGGAGCATCCGTGAGTCGGAGAGCATCGTGCACAGCACGCATCGAGAGGTGGTCACACCGCAGGCTCAGACTCCGCAGGCAGCAAGGGATTTGGTGACCACCAGACACAGCACGAAAGCGAGGTAGGTAGTGCAGTAATCCCCTGTGGCCATTTCCCTGCAGAACAGGTACACTATTTTGGATACTGTTGAGGCGAATGGCCTCTCAGGGGAAAACAGCAACAGCCAAACTCGGGGCACTACGGTTGCTTCTGATGCAGAGGGAGGAGTAATAAGTGTGACAGTGCAATAGTTATAGGGAATTCAATTGTAAGGGGAATATACAGGCGTTTCTGTGGCCCCCAAACGAGACTCCATGGTGGTATGTTGCCTCCCTGGTGCTAGGGCCAAGGATGTCTCGGAACTGGTACAATACATTATGAAGGAGGAGAGTGAACAGCCAGTGGTCGTGGAAAACATCGGTACAAACAACATAGGTAAAAAAGGGATGATCTCCTAAAATCAGAATACAGGGAGAAAGTAAGGAAGTTTAGGAATCGGACCTCAACGGTAGTGATCTCAGGATTACTACCGGTGCCACGTGCTAGTCAGAATTGAAATGACAGGCTATATATATATGATGAAGACGTGGCTGATAAGATGGTATCAGGGGGATGGTTTCAGGTTCCTGGGTGATTGGGACTGGTTCTGGGGGATGTGGGACCTGTACAAAACGGACAGGTTACACCTGGGCAGGACTGGAACTGATGTTCGAGGAGGAGTATTTGCTAGAGCGGTTCTATTGGGGTTAAACTAATATGCCAGGGGTATGGGAACCTCCTCAAGGATTCAGAGAAAGAGGGAGCAGGAACAAAAGCAAAAGGTACAAAAGTGAATAAGTAAAGGGAAAGGTGGAGAAACCAAGGCCAAAATTCAATCAGGCCAGCAGAGAAAAATTTTGGGAGCAAGACAAGTATTGTGAAAAAGACAAACTTAAAGGCCCTGTGCCTTAATGCACGGAGCATTTGCAATGAAATGGACGAACTAATCGTGCAGATAGAAATACATGGGTATTATATAATTGGGATTACGGAATCATGGCTGCAGGGTGAACAGAAATGGGAACTGAATGTTCGAGGGTACTCAGTATTTAGGAAGGACAGCCATAAAAGAAAAGGTGGCGGCGTGGCACTGCTGGTTAAAGAGGAAATTAACACAATAGTGAGAAAGGATATGCGCTCTGACAATGTGAAATCTGTATGGGTGGAGTTTTGAAATACCAAGGGACGAAAAACATTAGTCGGTGTCATATGTAGACCCCCAAACTGCACAGGTGAGGTTGGGAATGGCATTAAACAAGAAATTAGAGATGCATGTAATAAGGGAATATGGGTGATCATGGGTGATTTGAAACTTCACATAGTTTGGGAAATCAAAGTACCCACAATGTCATGGAGGAGGAATTCCTGAAGTATAAACAGGATGGTTTTCTTGACCAATATGTGGAGGAACCAACAAGAGAGCAGGCCAACGTAGATTGGATACTGTGTAATGAGAAGGGCATCATTGCCGATATGGCTGTACGAGGCCCCTTGGAGATGAGCGATCATAACATTATGTAATTCTTTGTAAAGATGGAGAGTGAAGTAGTTGATTCGGAGATTAGGGTGCTGAATCTTAATAAAGGGAACTATGAGGATATGTGGCATGACCTGCCTTGATTGATTGGGAGAGTTCCTTAAAGGAATAACAGTGGCAGACAATGGCAAACATTCAAGGAACGCATGGAGGAACTATAGCAACTGTTCATTCCTGGCTGGCACAAGGGGGTAACAGGGTCAATCCATTGCTTACAAATGAAATTAGAAATAGTATTCGATATAAGGAAGATACATACAGGTTGACCAAGAAATACAATAGGTCTGAGAATTGGGAGCAGTTTAGAATTCAGCAAAGAAGGACGAAGGGATTGATTAAAAAGGGGAAAGTACAGTCCGAAAGCAAGCTTGCAGTTAACATCAAGACTGACACAAAGAGTTTCTACCGAATTGTGACGAGAAAGAGATTGGTAGGTCCACTACAGACAGAAACAGGAGGATGCATAATAAGGGACAAAGAAAAGGCTGAGCAATTGAATAAACACTTTGGTTCTGTCTTCACAAATGAGGACGCAAACCAGATCCTAGAAATGTTGGAGAATGAAAGGTTGAGTAAGAGGGAAGAACTGATTGAGATCAACATTAGTACAGAAATGGTGTTGGGAAAACTGATGGAATTGAAGGCGGATACGTCCCCAGTACCTGGGAATCTGCATCCCAGAGTGCTTAAGTAGCTGGCTCTGGAAATAGTGGATGTACTGATGGTCATCTTCCGGGATTCTATAGACGCTGGAACTGTCCATGCAGTTTGGACGGTACCTCACGTCACACCAATATTCAAAATGCGAGGTAGCGAGAAGGCAGGGAATTATAGATCACATTAAAGCGCATGTGATTGGGAGAAACGTATTCAAGTAGATAGAAAACACCTTGGCGGAGAGGAAACAAAGAGTAGGGGTTAATGGGTCATTTTCAAATTGGCAGGCAGTATCCAGTGGGGTACCAGAGGGATTGGTGCTGGGACCACAGCTATTCACACTATATATTAATGATTTGGATAAGGGAACAAAATGTAACATCTCAATGTTTGCAGATGATACCAAACTAGGTGGGTGGGTGAATTGTGACGAGGATTTAGAGATCCTAAAGCAAGAACTGGACAGTTCTGGCGATTGGGCAAACCAATGGCAGATGCAGTATAATTTGGATAAGTGTGAGGTTATTCATGTTGGAAGCAAAAGCAGCAAGGCAGATTCCTACCTGAATGGTTGGAAATTGGGAGAGCGAGGTGTGCAGCGGGACCTGGGTGTCCTTGTGCATCAGTCGCTGAAGGTAAGCACGCATGTGCAGCAGGCGGAAAAGAAGGCTCATGGTATGTTGGCCTTAATTGCAAGCGGTTTTGAGTAAAGACTCAGGGATGTGTTGCTACAATTGTACAGGGCCTTGATGAGGCCACACTTGAAGTATTGTGCGCAGTTTTGGTCTGCTTCTCAGAGGAAGGATGTTCTTGCTCTTGAGAGAATGCAGCGAATGTTTATCAGAATGATTCCAGGGATGGCGGGACTCTCATATGAGGTGAGATTGATTAGGTTGGGATTGTTCTCGCTGGAGTTCTGAAGAATGGAGGGGGAATCTCATCGAACTTTAGCCATTTCTCACAGGACAAGACAGGGTAGATGCAGGGCAGATGTTCCCAATAATGGTTGAACAAACCCAGGTGTCACAGCCTGGGGATTCAGGGTAAACCATTTAGGACAGCGATACGGAGACATTTCTTCACACAAAGAGTGGTGAGCATGTGGAATTCATTACCACAGGAAGTTGTTGATGCTAACATTTTGAATATATTCAAGAGGCGGCTGGATATAGCACTTGGGGAGAATGTGATCAAAGGTTATGGGGAGAAAGCAGGAATAGGCTGTTGAGTTAAACGATTAGCCATGTTGGCGATGAATGGCGGAGGAGGCTTGGAGGGCCAAAAGGCCACCTCCTTCTCCTATTTTTATGTATTCTCTGTACCTATGTGCCCGATGGCGTTAATCTTAGCATAGAAGTAAGCTTTATTTTATTCTTACCGTTTTCCCGTTTTAACGGCTGTGGCTCGTTGCACAGCCTGGGCGTTCTACAGCAACGTTTTAATCTGTACTGCCATGTGTGAGGGCAGCAAGAAAGCTGTGGTTCGGAGAAACCTCTCCTAAGTAGATGCTCAATCCCTCCCATTGTTCGTCCAGTCCCTCGTACCTGTTGCGTGAAACCGGTGGAAGGCGATTCGGAGTAATGCATTTCCTTTAAAATGAAGGGAAGGTCTTTGTTCCAGGAATGATAGTTCTGCTGAATGGTTTTTTGAGTCATGCTTTGAGGCTGCGGTTCTTCTGGGGGGGATGCAGATAGATATATTTCTCAGGAAACAAAAAACGTGTTAAGGGATTTGGGATACAGGTGGGAGGTGTATTTGAGACCAGGAAGCTAGCAGCCTTGATCTCATTTAATGGTAGAGAATGCACAAAGGGATGAACTGCCTACTTCGGCTCTTATTTCCCATGCTCCTTTGTTCCTATATTGCGTTGCGCATCCTCTGCACAATCTCACATAATTGGGGGGTGCTAGACAAAGTGGTAATTTTATTTTACCCAAACATTCTATTGTCTGCTGAATTCCCTTGGCAGTGACGTGATTGGTCTAGCCTCAGTCGATGCTTCAGCATAAACCCCAACTTGTCAGGAGTTGCTGTACAAGAATAGTCCAGGTATCTTGGGCATGGTGCGTGTGTCTTTATTCCTCCTTTTCAGCACATATGTCGGGATTGTGTTTGCGCACATGATACAATTGTCGCCAGAGTGTCGGACATCCTGCTCCAGGTTTTGATACCGACAAAGTCCCTTAATGCACTCACCTGTGGTTCCTGTGCCTTGATCGACTTGGCAACGTGGTATTAGTAAATTATTAGTTCCAGGTTCCTAGTGGGATCCACATTACCCCGTTTTTATAGACTAGCTCATCCTGGAAAGTTCCGAAGGGCCGGAATTGATCAAGGGATGGTGTACATGTCCCTTCTTAATTTTGCTTCAGTTCCTGGTTGTTGCTTTGGGCAATTAAATTGTTGAAGGTCTTCAGCTTTGGTCTGTCTGACAGTCACACTGTTTATGCGTTCGGTAACGGAAGGGTGGAGGGAGGGATTTGCCAAGTTTCTCCCTCCCGAGCGCCGTGTTTTGATAATTCATGCACCCTTATGTTCCCACGTGTGCACGTGCGTTAGTGGGCCTTGACGCTAATGATTCCATACGTACGGTCTTGGGCCGTTTGGGAAATAAATCTTCATATATTTACTGATGGCAGAGGGTTTCCATCTGCCGAGATAAATTCATACGCTTTCCACAGCGGGAGCAAGTCTGCTAAACTATTGCTGAGGTAAATACTTTCTCAGCATATGTATGCTCGCGTGGTAACTGGTCAGCGTGGCTAACCACTGATCTACGATGTTACCTCTGCAGCCTGGGCACTCAAATGCGTGGTCGTTTTAAAGGCTATCTCTCACAAGTGCTAACCTCTCTCATCCTCCACATTAATGCCACACACTGATTTCCTGTTCCCCCCCCACTTTCACCATAGAGATCCGTCCACATTCTTTTTCAGGGCGTTACTGTTGTGCCTGTTGATTCAACTTGTGCCTCCCTTTTGCTTTTGCAGAAGTGGCCCGTGTGTGATCATTTTCTGCTGCAACTTTGCTGAGGTATATACTTTCTCGGTATATGTGTGCTCGTGTGGTTAACTGGTCAGCGCAGCTAACCATTAATCTACGATGTTAAATCTGCAGCCTGGACACTCAAATGCGTGGGCGTTTTTGAGGCTATCTCTCGCATGTGCTGGTCTCTCTCGTCCTCCACATTGATGCCACACACAGGTTTCAACTTGTGCCTCCCCCTTTTACGACGTTCAACTCCGAAGCACAGATTGTTCGCTAGGAATGGGGAGCTTGACCACAAGTCAGATTCACAGTATAAAAGTGAGCCAGTTACAGTGCAGACTTTGTTTGCACTGAGTGATAAATGTGGGTGCATTTGAGTGCTATAGTGAGAGTTTGGTGACTGAGGGATAATAAGGGTTACTTTTTATCTAGAGTCTAATATTTCTTTTAATTAGCCAATTAACCTAAACGTTGCTGTTTGGTTTCGACCTTTTATGGGGTCTCACTACTCTAATTTATTTGTGTTCTGGTTTTCTTTTTTAAATTATTTTTGTTTTTTTTGTGTGTGTTTTTTTCGTGGACTTTTGACCTGCACGTTTATCTAGACGTGCAGGATTAGGCCAGCATCCGCCACTGACACTGGCGTGATGCTGGGTGTGAAAAGTAAGCAAAAGAACATAAAATGACTGATGGATAAAACATAGGAGGGGAGTGCCCCAAAACAGCGAGTGCAGCACAGGCCAAAAAGACCGAGAAAGGAAACAGATATTTGTGAATAATCCGTATTCTGTAATCCGTAATCCGGAAACTGTAAGGGGATAGGCTCTGGACTAGCTACAGCATGTCAATATCAGAAACGTCGCACAAGACGGCAGCTCAGGCAGCCACTTGGGATGGTCCCTGATTAAAGCGGTAGCACTGTAGCATTCTGGATAGCGCAATTGTTTCACAGCTCCAGGGTCCCAGGTTCGATTCCGGCTTGGGTCACTGTCTGTGCGGAGTCTGCACATCCTCCCCGTGTCTGCGTGGGTTTCCACCAGGTGCTCCGGTTTCCTCCCACAGTCCAAATATGTGCAGGTTAGGTGGATTGGCCATGCTAAATTGCCCTTAGTGTCCAAAATTGCCCTTGGTGTTGGGTGGGGTTACTGGGTTATGGGGATAGGGTGGAGCTGTTGACCTTGGGTAGTGTGCTCTTTCCAAGAGCCGGTGCAGACTCGATGGGCCGAATGGCCTCCTTCTGCACTGTAAATTCTATGATATCTATCTAGCCTCGGACAGACAACATAAACATGCTCCACGGTCTCCACCAGGCCGCAACAGTGGCAGGTCTCTGGCAGAGCCATTAAGTGATTCAAACGATAGTTGCACGGCACTGCCATGCGCAGCACCCTCCACCCCAGGTCCCACAGTATTATGGGGATGACACCTCCGTCGAGGGACCTACAGTGGGGACCTCCGCCGCCGGACGGCAACAAGGCACGTCCGAGCGAAGGCCGAGGGCAAGGAGGTGGAAGGCGTGCAATAGCCGGACGTACAGTAAACCCCTCCGCGCAGTGCGAAAAGACACAAAGGGTATTTCCGCGAGGCGGCTGGGCCTGTGCGGCACCAGCACCAGGGAGGGGGTTCCCGGGTTTGGGACGAAAGTGGAATTCCGTCCGTGCAGAGGTCGGCTCAGACGGGATGCCCTCGCACAACCACGACGTCTCTAGCTCCAGTGTGCCCGCGGGGCCGAGCTCGGCCATTTAGAGGCCTTGGATCGCGTTGGCCGCGAATCGGACAGATACCGCCCCGCGCCTGGCAAGCTCGGAATGTGTCATCCAGCCCGCCCGTCCTACACCCAACACGTCCCCAATCCTGGTCACCACGGCATCCACAGCCCTCCGCTCCGCCATCCACCTGAATGGATATTGGCGGAGGTGCGGATTGCTGAGCAGCGGCTCCCTTATGACAGCCGCTACTCCTGACGGGGGAGAGCTTCGGTGCGTGGCGACCGTGTCCCAGCATTTGCGAAGGTCCTGGTACAGGACGGGCAGCGCCAACAAAGAGTTACGAAGATCATTCCCGTCAACGAACAGGAGCTGCACCTCCTTGTTCACGCCATGCATCTGGCAGAATAAATACGTTGCCAGGGCACACCATCGTGGAGGAGGCTCAACGTACAGGTATCGCTGCAAAGTCTGAAGGCGGAATGTCGCAATCTGGGTGCGATGGCACACCAGCGCCAAACCGCCCTCTGCAATCGGGGGACTCAAGACCTCCGCAGCGACCCAGTGCAATTCTTTGTCCCAGAAAGACCGAAGCAAGGTTCGCTGGATGCGTGTGACAATGTCAGGGGGAGGAGCCAGATTGACCAGATAACAGCCGATACCACAGCATGGAGCCGATCAGCTGGTTGATGACGTAAACTCGAGCCCTTTGGGAGAGCATTCGGAGCAGTGCTGTCCAGCGTTCCAGGCGAGTGCTGACCTTGGTCTCCATCGCCTGCCAGTTCGCCAGCCAGGCTTCCTCTGCTGGGCAAAGATGGACTCCCAAGTAGAGACCATAAGACCATAAGAGCATAACACATAGGAGCGGAAGTAAGGCAATTCGGCCCATCGAGTCCACTCCACCATTCAATCATGGCTGATTTCAACTCCATTTACCCGCTCTCTCTCCATAGCCCTCAATTCTTTGAGAAATCAAGAATTTATCAACTTCTATCTTAAAGCCACTCAACGTCCCGGCCTCCACTGCCCTCTGTGGCAATGAATTCCACAGACCCACCACTCTCTGGCTGAAGAAATTTCTCCTCATCTCTGTTCTAAAGTGACTCCCTTTTATTCTAAGGCTGTGCCCCCGGGTCCTAGTCTCCCCTGCTAATAGAAACAACTTCCCTACATCCACCCTATCTAAGCCATTCATTATCTTGTAAGTTTCTATTAGATCTCCCCTCAACCTCCTAAACTCCAATGAATATAATCCCAGGATCCTCAGACGTTCATCGTATGTTAGGCCTACCATTCCTGGTATCATCCGTGTGAATCGCCGCTGGACCCGCTCCAGTGCCAGTATGTCCTTCCTGAGGTGTGGGGCCCAAAATTGCTCACAGTATTCTAAATGGGGCCTAACTATTGCTTTATAAAGCTTCAGAAGTACATCCCTGCTTTTATATTCCAAGCCTCTTGAGATCAATGACAACATTGCATTTGCTTTCTTAATTACGGACTCAACCTGCAAGTTTACCTTTAGAGAATCCTGGATTCCCTTTGCACTTCAGCATTATGAATTTTGTCACCGTTTAGCGTATGTTCGTCCGACTCCAGCTGAAGGGCCTGAAGTCCTACGGGATGGGCTCCATCTGTCACGGACCGACAAGGAGTCCGGAACATTTAGCCCAGTTGATCCTAGCAGAGGTCGCGGCTGAATTTACAGCCTGGCACTCTTGCATCCTCCGCAGGTCACCGGGGTCAGTGAACATGAGGAGCACGTCATCAGCGTAAGGCGAGAGGACCACCGCCATGACCGGCTCGCGCAGAAAAGGCTCCACGCACACAGAATAAAGTTGGCCGGACAAGGCGCAGCTCTGATGCACCCCTCTCCCAAAGCGAAGGGGTGCCGTAAGGGACCCGTCAACCTTAATCAGGCACTCTGAGGTGGCGTACAATAATCGGATCGGGGCGATGAAGTGCGTCCCGAACCCGAAAGCTTGCAGAGTCCAGAGCAAATACTCGTGCCCCACCCTGTCGAACGCCTTCTCCTGGTCAAGATATAGGAAGGAACTCGACATACCAGTCCACTGAGTAAAATAAATAAAATCCCGGACCAGATGGATGTTATCATAAATGGTTCTGTGGGGGACTGTGTAGGACTTGTCAGGGTGAATCATTTGGTCCACCACGGGGCCAAGGCGTAAAGACATCGCCTTGGCCAAGATTTTGTAGTCCGTGCTGAGAAAGGAGACCGGTCGCCAGTTTTTAAGTAGGCGGAGATCCCTCTTCTTAGGCAGCAGGGCAATGACGTCCCTACGCCACGAACGGGGCATGCCCCCGGTCGCGTACATTCCCCAAGCAGCCCCGCATAATCGCTCCCCAGGAGGTCCCAGTACGCCCTGAAGAACTCCACGGTCAGCCCGTTCGGCTCTGGGGTTTTGCCCCGTGACAAGCTGTCCAGGGCGCCGGTCAGCTCTTGGAGGTTGATGATTTTATCGAGCCTCCCGGCGCCCTCCGGGCCGACCTGCTGCAGGTCCTCCCAGAGACTCTGCAAGCATCCTCGCTGGACTGATCCGGAGAGAATAGGTCAGACTACAAGTCCCTAATCAGGGTCCTGACCCCCTCCGGATCCGAGACGAGGGACACGTCGCCGGCCAGCAGCGCAGAAATCTGCCAACGGGCCCCGCGTTCTCATTCCAGCTAGTAGAAGAAGGGGGAGCCGCGGTCCATGTCCCCCAGGAAACGTATCCGCGACCGCACGTACGCGCCGCGGGAGCCGGCAAGTTGCAGGTCCCGCAGCGCGCCCTTCTTCTCTCTGTACACCCGCCCCAGGGCCGGGTCCTCATCGGGCTGAGCAGAGACGTGACTCCAGATCGAAGTGTTCCTCAGCCAATTTGGCGATCGTGGGGTTCCGACCAGCCGTAGACCCCTTCGTGTACCCCTGACAGAAGGCGCGGACGTGAGTCTTGCCCACGTTCCACCATAGCGTCAAGGAGGGAAAGCCACCCCGCTTCCTTCTTCAGGCTTCCCAGAAACGGCGAAACGATTCCAGGAACCGCTCGTCCTCCCCCAGTAGATAGTTTAAGTGCCAGTACGTGGACCGTGTCTGAGCGCGGGACAGGACGTGCCCCGCCCACACCAAATGGTGATCCGAGCACGGCACCTGCTCCACAGAGGCCATCGGAACACAGGGCAAGTACGTCTCGGAAATATAACCACGGTCGATTCCGAACGCTCTGAACGGAGGGCGCACAAAGATGTACACCTGCAATTCAGGATGGAGAGTCCGCCAGACGTCCACCAAGTCGAAGGACCTAACCAGGTCCCTCAACTTAATCACCGCCGGCGAACTGCGCTGGACTCCACGACGTTCCTTGTACTGGAGGGTGCAATTAAAATCCCCATCCAGGACGATGGACTCACCAACCGGGATGGTGCCGAGAAGAGTGGAGACTTTTTCGCAGAATGTCGCCTGCTGCAGCCCGACCAGGGGTGTTTAGTCATTCACAATGTGAAGCACCACATCCCCGTCGAGGACTGTTCAGTGCAACAGACGGCCTGGCACTGGCTCCTTGATCCCTAAGATCTCCGGCTGAAAATGTGGAGCCAACAAGATAGCCGCCGCGCCCGAACGTGGGGCCAAGTGACTCATGAAGACTCCTTCTTGCCACTCCAGGGTCCACTGAGCTTCGTCACCCGGAATGACGAGGGTTTCCTGTAGGAAGCACACCTCGTACTTTCCGTCCTGAAGGATAGGGAAGAACTGGAAACGGCGATGTGGTTCCTTGCTGCCGTTGATGTTGAGGCTGGCTATGGTTACCTCCATGTCAGTAGTAGTGTTTATCCGTCCCCAATCACCTCAGTACACAGAGGGAGTGGAGGTTCAACTCTCCTCTCCCTCCACTCCCTCAGGAGCCCCGCAAGGAACAGAAAACCTCGGCGCTGCTCACCCTGATCCTGATCGAAATCCGGGGCCTCTCTGGCATAGACGCGGGCGGAGCCGAGGAGCAGACCCAGATTTCCCCAGCTGTCCAGGGCCAGGCGCACACAGTCCTGCTGACCACGATGTTTATTCAAAAATGTCCGGAGTTCCCCTGAGGGGTTGAGCGTCTAAATCCTCCTCCTCACCCGTCACCGAGAAGCCTTCCTCCTCCGAACAGTCACCCCCTGAGCCCGAGTCCCCCGCCATACGGGCCCTCCGGCTTGCCCCAGGCCCGAGTCGGTCCCACCCCCAGAATCGCCCTAGGGCCGGTCCCTCGCAGCCCCCGCCGCACCTCCCCCCCCCCCCATCTCAGGGTCCGTGGGCAGCGGCGCCTCCGACCCCGCGTCCACCGTCGATGCTGGCCCCGCGGAGAAACGCGAGAAAGCCCCCAGAAACAGCTCCAGGAAGGATCCTGGGCCCTCTGGCAACGTCTGCACGGTTGTGGTGAGCGGAGGCCCTCCCTCGCCGTCGCCCGCCCACGAGCAGTATATATAGGGGCTCTGTGGCAACCGCAGGCCCCCGGCGATGAACAAAGGGAGGTAACCGGGGAGTAAAGCTCAGTGGAGACCGCCGTGGCTTATTTTTTAACGGGGCTGGGAGTCAGGGTGATGAGAATAAACACCGGAGACATCCAATCCCGCTCGCCCGGGGAGTGGGTGGCGCGACCCACAACCTCCTCCAGCTCGGACAGGCGACGCTTGTGGGGACACAATCAAATCTTGCTGCATGGCCGCCACCGCTGGAGGGCCAGCAGCAGCGTCGCTCCCCTCCGCATCGCCCAGCTCCTGGGGCTGTGGCGAGGCCGGAACAGCGTCCAGCTCTTGCCCAAGCACTGGCATCCCACCGCCCCCTGGAACCCGTGTGGTGGTCTCTCCGGGCCCCTCATGGTGTTGTGCGGTGGCGGCGGTATCCCGAGATGAGGCTGCGGCCTGGGAATTGGTTGGGACTAGCACGGTGCCAGTACCCGTGATGGGGCGAAGGTGTGAATGGGTCCGGTCCGTCCGCTGTGCCGTCTTCTTTTAACCTTTTTAGGCTGCCTCTGGTCTAGCGTAGGCCCCTTCTCGCCCCCCCTCCCTCCCCCCCACCCACCCGCCAGCAGCCGTGGTGTTATCGGGGGCCGGCTGCGTGGTAGACAAGGAGGAGGAGAGGGGGGCATTGCCAGCCGCGGCCGCCGTGGAGGTGGTATTGGCGGCCATCAGGGTGGGGCAGTTGCTCCGGTGATGCCCCAGCCCTCTGAAGGCATGGCACTGCATGTCATCCGCTGACCAGAATACCCTGTTGTCCTACCCTTGGTGGGAGACCACGATGCATCCCTCCGTGATCTCCTCCCGGATCAGGCGGATGAAAATCTGACGCCGGAAGGAGTTTACATGGCGGAGGGAGGGGAAGGCGGAAGGCCGAGCGTCAGCGGCGCCACCCCGCACCTGACCTCCCTCAGTAGGTTGGGATGGGGAGGAGGAGCTCGGTGGGGAGGTAGGGCGTGACATTGGGAAGGAAGACACGCTCAGCAGTGGCCTCCAGCGGGTCCACGGCCACATGTAACCCGCCACCCGTGAGCCCCCTTTCCAGGGCCCGGTGGACCGCCTGCTCGGCCCGCAGGAAAGTCACGGCATTGCCGTACATCCGCGAGGCGGCTACGATGGCCGAGCGGCCGACAACCCCGGATATCGCACGGGTGCACGCCTCGATGGTCATGGTGGGGTGGGCATAGCACTTTAGCCCCAGTTGCCCCGTTAGTAGCCGGAAGGGCGTGGGGGCCGCAGAGGCAGCGGAGAATCGAGAGGCTGCCGCCCCCGCATAAGTGCTTGGCCGCCCCGCCGCTGGGAGAGAGAAGGATGCACCAGAGGTGCTGGCCATTCCCACCCCTGCTACGCCTCGGCCGTGCGTAGAAAAATTAAACGATAAGGGAGGTAGGGACGTGACAACCTAAGCGCTGGTGCCGCAAGCGAAGGCACTGAAGAACAATGGGGAAGCGTTCTTCAGCCCTGGAGGGGCCTTAAACAATGTCCCGAGCTGCCCCACACCCGCCACAGGTGGTACAAAGGCGGGCGGACGACACTCTTCAGCTCTGCAGGAGCCCGAAACAAAGTATTTTGCCGCAGCCTCAGGTGGTGCCACTCCCAGCGCAGGCAGAGGGGTTGGAGGACAGAAGGCAGGGCCTGCAGCCCTGGATGGTTCCAATCCCACCCAGGTAGAGGGGAGGGACGACAGACGCAGGCAGCATGGTCTTCACCCCAGGAGGGAGCCTGCAGCAATAGGCTTCAGGTGGTCCCACTCCCACCTCAGGTAAAAGGGTGGGAGGGCAGAGGCAGGCAGAAGTGCCTTTACCCCAGGAGGGGGCCTGCAGCACTCGGACTCTGGTAGTCCCTCTCAAAGCTCGGGCACAGGTGTGGGATGACAGAAGGCAGGCAGCAGGGCCTTCATCCCAGGAGGGGGCCTACAGCACCAGGTCTCAGGTAGCCCCACTCCCACCTCAGGCAGAGGGGTGGGAGGACAGAAGGCAGGACCTGCAGCCGTGGATAGTCCCACTCCCACCTCAGGCAGAGGTGTCGGAGGACGGAAGGCAGGCAGCAGGGCCTCCACCCCAGGAGCGGGCCTACAGCTCTAGACCCCCAGGTAGTACCACTCTCGCCACAGACACAGGGCTGGGAGGACAGAAGATAGACAGGTAAAGTTTGGGGATTATGAAAGCAGACTGTGCAGCATTCATCGACAAGCTATTTGGTTTAGAAGAAGCTGGATTTTCAATTAGCTTTAGACAAAGGTTCTACTTGCAGGTACTTGCAGCTGGAGCTTGTTAATTAGTTAATTGGATTAGGCCAGATTTCAGAGGCTAAATTTACAGTATAAAATTGAGCCAGCTACAGTGCTGACTTTGTTTTCACTGAGTGCTGAATTTGGGTGCGTTTGTGTGCTATCGTGAGAGTTCAGTGACTGAGGGATAATAAAGGTTATTTTGATCTAAAGTCCACTCTTTTTTTTGTTCAGTCAATTAACTTAAAAGATGCCATTAGGTTTAGAAGAAGATGAACTTTCAATCAGCTTTAAACAAAGATTCTACTTGTAGCTACTTGCAGCTGGAGGTTGTTAATTCGTTAATTGGATTAGGTCGGTTTTCAGAGGCTCGATTCAATGTATGAAAGTGAGTCAGCTACAGTGCAGACTTTGTTTGCACTCAGTGCGGCATTTGGGTGCATTTGAATGCTTCAGTGAGAGTTTGATGACTGAGCGAGTTAGGTGACAAGGGAGTAACGTGCTCCTTTCATTACATTTCCTACATTTCCTCAAAGAGCGTGAAGGGATCCGGGAGTTTACAGAGATTGCAGCTGACTGGGAGCAGAGTCGGTGGGCGGAGTTCCAGTTGGTCCACAGTGCAGCTATATTCTGAAAGGTAAGAGGGGTTGGAGGCTAGGGCAGTTGCATGCTTCTCCTGTAGGATGTGGGTGGTGAGGGATACCACCGGTGGCCCCGCTAACTACACCTGCGGGAAGTGCACCCAACCTCAGCTCCTCAGAGACCGTGTTGGGAGCTGGCGCTTGATCCAGATGAACGTCTGATCATCCGGGAGGCAGAGGGCACGTGTTACAGGGAGGTTACCACACCCAAGGCACAGGGCAAGTGTAGCTGGGTTGCAGTCAGGGGAAGGAATACGAACGTGCAGGGATCACTCGTGGCCGTTCCCCTTCAAAACAAGGATACCGTTTTGGATGCTGTTGGGGGGGGGGGGGTTATTTACCGGGGGAAGGCCCTAGCAGTCAAGTCTTTGGCACTGAGTCTGGGTCTAGGGCTCAGAAGGGAAGTGGGGAGAGTAGAAAAGCAATAGTGATATGAGACTCAATGTTTAGCGGAATAGATAGGAGATTCTGTAGTCGCGAGCGTGACTCCCGGAAGCTATGTTGTCTCCCAGGTGCCTGGGCCAGGGATGACTCGGATCGTGCCTTCAGGATCCTTCAGGGGGAGGAGGAGCAGCCAGAAGTCGTGGTGCACATTGGTACTAACGATGTAGGTAAGAAAAGGGGTATGGATGTATTAATCGGGTTTCGGGAGTTAGGCTGGAAGTTAAAAGCCAGGACAGGCAGAGTTGTCATCTCTGGTTTGTGCCGGTGCCACGTGATAGCGAGGCTAGGAATAGGGAGAGTGTGCAGTTGAACACGTGGCTGCAGGAATGATGTCGGAGGGAGGGCTTCAGATTTGGATAATTGGAGTGCATTCTGGGGAAGGTGGGACCTGTACAAGCAGGACTGGTTGCATCCGAACCAGAGGGGCATCAATATCCTGGGAAGGAGGTTTTCTAATATTCTTCCGGAGGGTTTAAACTAATTTGGCAGGGGAATGGAAACCGGATTTGTAGTCCAGCAACTAAGGTAGCTGATGTTCAGGGCGTCAAAGCGTGTAGTGAGTCAGTGGGGAATGTAACGCTGACAAAGGAGAGTACTTGCAGGCTTGGACATGGGTTGAAGAGTGTTAACTTCAACGCAATAAGTATCAGGAATACGATAGGTGAACTGAAGGCATGGATCGGTACTTTGGACTACAGTGTGGTGGCCATCACGGAAACGTGGATAGAAGAGGGGCATAAATGGTTGTTGGAGGTTCCTGGTTATAGATGCTTCAATTAGATTAGGGGGGGTGGCAAAAGAGATGGGGTTGCATTGTTAATTAGAGATAGTAAAACTGCTGCAGAAAGGCTGAGGAGGATCTGCCCACTGAGGTAGCATCGGTTGAAGTCAGAAATTTGAAAGAAGCAGTCACCTTGTTGGGAGTTTTCTATAGGCCCCCCAAAAGCAGCAGAGATGTGGAGGAACAGATTGGGACCAGATTTTGGAAAGGTACAGAAGTCACAGGGTAGTAGTCATGGGTGACTTCAACTTCCCAAATATTGAGTGGAAACTCTTTAGATCAAATAGTTTGGATGGGGTGGTGTTTGTGCAGTGTGTCCAGGAAGCTTTTGTAACACAGTATGTAGATTGACTGGCCAGAGGGGAGACCATATTGGATTTGGTACTTGGAAATGAACCAGGGCAAGTGATAGATTTGTTGGTGGGGGAGCATTTGTGAGATAGTGACCACAATTCGGTGACTTTCAATTCAGTAATGGAGAGGGACAGATGCGTGCAACAGGGCAAGCTTTGCAATTGGGGGAAGAGTAAATACGATGCTGCCATACAAGAACTGAAGTGCATTAATTGGGAACATCGACTGTCAGATAGAGCAGGAAGATAGAGAACCTAGTGGAGTAGTGTAGCGACAACAAATTCTCCCTCAATGCTAGCAAAACTAAAGAACTGGTCATTGAGTTCCGGAAGCAAAGTACTGTAAATACCCCTGCCAGCATCAACGGGGAAGAGGAGCAGATGGACAGCAGTTTCAAATTCCTAGGGGTGCACATCTCCAAAAATCTGTCCTAGTCCACCCACGTCGACGCTCCCACCAAGAATGCACAACAGCGCCTACACGTCTTCAGGAAACAAAGGAAATTCGGCATGTCCACATTAACCCTTACCAACTTTTACAGATGCACCATAGAAAGCATCCTATCGGGCTGCCTCACAGCCTGGTACGGCAACTGCTCGGCCCAGGACCGCAAGATACTTCAGAGTCGTGTACACCGCCCAATCCACCAAACGAACCGACCTCCCATCCATTGACTCCATCTACACCCTCCCCGCAGCCCGGGGAAAGCGGGCAGCATAATCAAAGAACCCTCCTGCCAGGCTTACTCACTCTTCCAACATCTTCCATCGGGCAGCAGGTAAAGAAGTCTGAGAACACGCACGATCAAACTCAAAAACAGCTTCTTCCCCACGGTCACCAGACTCCCAAATGACCCTCTTATGTACTGACGTCATGAACACGAGACCCTGTATGCTTCATCCGATGCCAGTGCTTATGTAGTTACATTGTATATCTTGCGTTGCCGTATTATGTATTTTCTTGTATTCCCTTTTCTTCCCATGTACTTCATGATCTGTTGAGCTGCTCGCAGAAAAATACTTTTCACTGTACCTCGGTACACTTGACAATAAACAAATCCAATCCAATCCAATCGAATCAGAGAAGGACACAGTTGAAATGTGGAACTTCTTCAAGGAACAGCTGCTACGTGTCCTCGATATGTATGTCCCTGTCAGGCAGGGAAGAGATGGTCGAGTGAGGGAACCATGGTTGACAAGAGAGGTTGAATGTCTTGTTAAGAGGAAGAAGGATACTTATGTGAGGCTGAAGAAACAAGGTTCAGACAGGGCGCTGAAGCGATACAAGATAGCCAAGAGGGAACTTAAGAAAGGGATTAGGAGAGCTAAGAGAGGGCATGAAAAATCTTTGGCGCCTAGGATCAAGGAAAACGCCGAGGGCTTTTCACATATGTGAGAAATATGAGAATGACTAAAGCGAGTGTAGGACCGACCAAGGACAGTGGCGGGAAATTGTGTATTGAGTATGAAGAGATAGTAGAGGTCTTGAATGAGCACTTTTCTTCAGTATTTACGAATGAGAGGGGCCATATTGTTGGAGAGGACAGTGTGAAAGAGACTGGTAAGCTCGAGGAGATATGTGTTAGGAAGGAAGATGTGTTGGGCATTTTGAAAAACTTGAGGATAGGCACGCCCCCCCCCCCAGGGCCTGACGGGATATATCAAAGGATTCTATGGGAAGCAAGAGATGAAATTGCAGAGACGTTGGCAATTATCTTTTCGTCCACATTGTCAACAGGGGTGGAACCAGGGGATTGGAGAGTGGCGAATGTCGTGCCCCTGTTCAAAAAGGGGTATAGGGATAACCCTGGGAATTACAGGCCAGTTAGTCTTACTTCGGTGGTAGACAAAGTAATGGAAAGGGTACTGAGGGATAGGACTTCTGAGCATCCGGAAAGACACCGCTTGATGAGGGATAGTCAGCACGGATTCGTGAGGGGTAGGTCTTGCCTCAGAAGTCTTATTGAATTATTTGAGGAGGTAATAAAGCACGTGGATGAAGGTAAAGCAATGGATGTAGTGTGCATGGATTTTAGTAAGGCATTTGATGAGGTTCCCTATGGTAGGCTTATGCAGAAACTAAAGAGGCAAGGAATAGTGGGAAATCTCGCCAGTTGGCTAACGAACTGGCTATCCGATAGAAGTCAGAGAGTGGTGGTGGGTGGCAAATATTCAGCCTGGAGCCCAGTTACCAGTGGCGTACCTCAGGGATCAGTTCTGGGTCCTCTTCTGTTTGTGATTTGCATTAATGACTTGGATGAGGGAGTTGAAGAGTGGGCCAGTAAATTTGCAGATGATACAAAGATTGGTGGTGTTGGAGATAGTGAGGAGGGGTGTTTTGGGCTGCAAGGAGACATGGATAGGATGCAGAGCTGGGCTGAGAAGTGGCAGATGGAATTTAACCCTGAAAAGTGTGAGGTTGTCCATTTTGGAAGGACAAATATGACTGTGGAATACAGGGTTATCGGTAGGGTTCTTGGCAATGTGGAGGTGCAGAGAGATCTTGGGGTGTATGTTCATAGATCTTTGAAAGCTGCCACCCAAGGGGATAGAGTTGTGAAGAATGCCTCTGGTGTGCTAACGTTCATTAGCGGAGGGATTGAATTTAAGAGCCGTGAGGTGATGATGCAGCTGTATAAAACCTTGGTACGGCCACATTTGGAGTACTGTGTGCAGTTCTGGTCGCCTCATTTTCGGAAGGATGTGGAAGTTTTGGAAAAGGTGCAAAGGAGATTTACCAGGATGTTGCCTGGAATGGAGAGTAAGTCTTACGAGGAAAGGTTGAGGGTGCTGGGACTTTTCTCATTGGAACGGAGAAGGATGAGTGGCGACATGATGAAGTTTTGCAGATGATCATGGGAATAGATGTAGTAGACAGTCAGAGACTTTTCCCCAGGTGGAACAAACCATTACAAAGGGACATACATTTAAGGTGGAACATATAGGGGGGGGGGGGGGGGGAATGTAGAGGTAGGTTCCTGACTCAGAGAGTAGTGGGTGCATGGAATGCACTGCCTGTGGAAGTAGTTGAGTCGGAAATATTAGGGACCTGCAAACGGCTTTGGATAGGTACATGGATTACGGTAGAATGATGGGGTGTAGATTCATTTGTTCTTAATCTGGGACAAAAGTTCGGCACACGATCGTGAGTCGAAGAGCCTGTTCTCTGTTGCATTTTTCTGTGTTCTATGTTCTATGTTCTAAATCGCAGCCATGGAGCATGAGCGTCCAGTCTGTTATGCACTTTAGGCTAACCGTCCCAGCATTTTTTCAGCGGGTCAACAGTAGTCCTCTGGGTGTGTGTTCTGTCAGAATGATGAGAGGTTTAAGCCGAATATGTAAATATAACTCTATGGTGAAAAATGTACAGTGCAGAAGAAGGCCATTCTTCTCATCGAGACTACCACGCCCATGAAAGAGCACCACTGTGCTACCATGCCTTCCCAGAAACCTGCTAACAGGTGCATCTTGCATACTGAGATGCATTGTTCCTCTGGGGTTAGAATGCGAGAGGCATAAGCTACTGGGACGTAAACCCATGCCATTCTTGTACGAGCAACGCTGCCACTATGTTGTCAGTGGGCGCTACCGCAGTGGAAAGGAAAAATCTGTGTTTGGTACTTGTAGGGCTGGATCTTAGCGAGATCATGTTTCAAAACTGAGACAGCTTGGTGGTGACAACTGGTGGCGGTCCCTCTCGGATTTTTGCGGAAAAGGTCGGGAAGCGGCGCTGTTATGGTAGTGAAACAGCCGCCATTGTTCTGGCAGCATTGTGACAAGGTTAGTAAGAAGCAGAACGAGTCCATGTCCTTCATGCGCGAAGGTGTGCTACACTTGATTCCCTTCGTTTCAATCTCGTGATTCTCCTCGGTCCCTGCTGTATCCAAGAGGGAAACGTGCTGTCTCATTTTTTGGGTTTACTTGGGATTTACTCTTCATCCTAATGTAGTGAGGAGGTTTAGTTGTTCTTACAATAATTTAAGATTTACGCCTTTTTTCTTTCTGTCTGTAGAAATATATTGTCTAAATATTGCGCCTATCATTCCAGTCTCGAAAATCATTCCAGGCCCTTGGTTGTTCGCTGTTGAAATATGGAGTCCCAGTTCCAGAAATCTTGCGACACACACCTCAAGTACTGTGCTATCCTTGGAATTTTGAGGCAAATATGTACTGGACCTGACGGTCTGAATCAATTCACTTCCTTTCAACATTTGTTCTTCCCCACGGTCACTCCGGTATTCAAGTAGGAGACCCCTGTTCTCATTTTTTGGGCTTTCCTGGCATTTATCATTGGCTTAATGGAGTGAGCAGGTAGAGCAGTTCTTCCAACAATTTAAGATGTTCCCATTTTGTTTCTGTCTGTATCCTGATTTAGAAAATCCTTCCAAGCCCATTAGCTATTTGCCGGCGAAATATAGCGGTGGAATTGCGGATAGCGTGTGGCAGACTCTTCCAAGTATACTTCTGCCCTTGGAATGTAGAGGTAAATGTATATTGGAACTGTCAGTCGAAAGTAATCCAGCAGAAGCCGCTGCTGATATCCAGTGCTTCTAAATACCTGACACGTGGGGCATGTCCCAAAATGGATTTAGGACTGGTCGCCACTATGGGGGAACTAATTGGGTTGTGAAACCAAAACTGAAAATGCTGGAAAATCTCAGAACGTCTGGCAGCATCTGTAGGGCGATAAAAGCGCTAACGTTTCAATCCCAGATTACCCTTTGTCACAGTGATTAGGGTGGTTTGATGGATCGCTGGTACTCGACAGTTAGTCTCAACCATCCCTCCGGTTTCGTTACCGGCCACACGAGGAATGTTTGGTGGAAGCAAAGGAGCACAAGACTCTCTGCTGAATTAAACTATGAATTACTTTGGCAAAGTTACCCTCAGCTGGCTCATGGAGGATGTGTTGCGCTTGTGTTTTGTATCTTTGCCTTCTATAATAGCTTTCTCTTTAATTCAGCCACAATCATGTTTGTGCTTTGCGAACACCTTTTTGAAGCTTGCGGATATTCTCATACTCCTGGATCATTAAACATTTCGCCCTTTTTGATCGGCAATTCCACAATGGTAGAAATTATGTGCATATATTTTCCTGTCATTCTCTGAAGCGGAGATTAACGTGTGGATGCCATAAACCTCTTTCTCCCGGTGCTATACGTGCGACCAAAGTTGAGGGATGAGTACAGGGGAGCATGGAATCCTCCGGTGTCCTGCACGACCCTCTCTCTCGCCTTATACCTGGATACTCCCCACACTATCGCACTTGGCGTTCCACACCTAAGTCATTGTGGCCACGCATCTCGACGAATACATGGATAGGGTCGGTACAGAGGAATACGGCACGAGGAAGTGCTGCTGGTTTTGGTCAAGGGTGGCAATATAACCGGCCTTAATCTGTCTCTGTATTCTTTGTTCTTTGTACATCAGGGGTGGGAGCGGCCTGCTGTCATTCCCGCAGTGTGACCTGCTTCCAGTATCGGGGGCGACTGCTGGGGCGACCGGGCCTGGAAGGGCAGGGTTGCTGTTTGGGTGCCCAAGCTGGGTGTTCCCGTCGTGGTCAAACCGCTGCTCAGGAACAGGAGACTAGTTGGAGTGTCTGCGCTCTTCTGGCAATCAGGATTCAGGGTGTCATGGCCAATTCGATAAAAGCAATTGGTTGAACGGCAGAAAGACATGTGTAGTTGTGGAGTTTTATTTTCAAACTGGAGGTCTGTGACCAGCGTTGTGCCTCAGTGATCAGTATTGGCACCATTCTTACTTGTTATTTATATTAATGATTTGGTTGAGACTTTAGGAGGCATGATTAGCAGGTTGGCAGACGACACCAAAATCGGTGGCACAGTGGTCAGTGAATAACGTTATCTGGGATTCCAAAGCCGTCTTGATCAATTGGGCAAGTGGGCCGATTACAGGCAGCTGGAATTTAATTTAGTTAAATGTGAGGTGATGCATTTTGGCGGATCGAATTGGGGTAGGTGATACTGAGTTAATGCCAGGGTGTTGAGGAGAATTTTGGAAGAAAAAGATCTAGGATGACAGGTTCATCGCTCTTTGAAAGTGGAGTCACAGGTGGACAGGATGGTGAAGAAGGCATTCGGCATGCTTGGTTTCATTGGTCAGAACGGTGAATACAGGATTTGCGACATCTTGCTGAAGTTGTACAAATATTAGTGAGGCGAAACTTGCAATACTGTATACAGTTCTGGTCACCTTAATATGGAACGGGTATTATTAAACAATAAATGGTGCAGAAAGGATTTGCGAGGGTGCTACCGGGATTTGGTGGGTTGAGTTATAAGGAGAGACTGGATAGACTGGCAGTTATTTTCTTGGAGCTTAGGAGGCGGAGAATTGATCTTATCGAGGTCTATAAAATAATGAAGGGAAGCGATAAGGAAGATAGTAAACATATTTTCCCAAAGTCAGGGGAGTCCGAAACGAGAGGGCATCGGCTAAAGCGAGAGGGAAAAGTTGCAAAAGGGTCCAGAGCTGCAGTTGTTTTCACACAGACGGTAGCCAGTGTATCGAACGAGATTCCTGAGTTGGTAGTAGACGCGGGTACAATTTTGCCTTTTTGAAAACATTCAGACAGTTATATAGGAAAAATGGGTAGAGAAGGATATCGGCCAAATGCGGGCAATTGGGAATAATTTCGGGGTACAAACTGGGCGGCTTGGACAAATTAGGCCGAACGGCATGTATTCATCCTGTAGTCCTTCATCTTCACCACATGTTAACCTCTCCTGTGTGAGTCAACTGCACAGTCCTCATCACCTCCTCCTCCCTCGTGATACTCCGTGGCCACCATGGTCCTCCACGGGAAAGTGTTGCGTATAACTGTCGATGCCTTTAGAAATTACTACCTTTTTGAGACTTCATGTTTGATCGCAACCACGTTGGTTTCAGCGATGTTCAGTTTTGCAAGTCTTACTTCTTTGACATTAAAGGAATTGCGATATAATTTTGCACTTCATCGGAACCTCCTGGCGGTGGACGTTTTTCCAAACATTTGCTGCCCTGGTACTTCGTAACTGCAGCGTTTTGGGATGAATGGTTCAGCCAGAAGAGACTTTGTGATCTACTATCGTGCATGTTGTTGATCGTATACTTTGCGATCAATGTTCCTTCTTAGTCGGGGCATTGACTACTTGTTGTAGGGACTCAATGATCGATTATGTTTTTCTCCATTGCGTAAAGCATCTACAGTATTGTTGAAACTTTTCAGTTGTATTTGTGATGATTTAAGTTCTCTTATATCTAAATAAATGGATGTTGCAATTCCAATGAATTTCTCACATTCTAATCATAGTCGATGCTCTGTTGCAAGGTGAAATTACACATCGGAATTCCGCCGCTCGCTTTCATCTTGGTGCACCACTTTTATGGTTCGATTTCATCTCGTCAACAATTTGATCTTCTCACACCCGAGTAATGTTGTGACACATTATTTCGCAATGACTGTTAATCAGAAACAAACTTTGTCCTGTGGCTAATTCTGCGCTTTGGCTTGGTTAATGACAGATTTTCCGTCTCCCTCTTCCAAGCTTTAGCTCGCAGGGCATGTCTTAAGACAGGACTATACTGGACCTCAATTATGCGCGCTTAGAAACATGTATTGACATAAATTCGTTCATATCCCATACCTGTAACATTGTGACCCAGTACCTTGATTTGCAGATGGTAACACAAATACCGTTGTGTTTCCCTCCGGCTCCAAAACATATGGAAATATGTCAAAACGTTTTACGTTTTGCTAAAATAGCATGTCGTTCTCAGCAATAGAACAAGATACTTGAATCATCTGCTGAAACCTGTGAAACAGACCGGCCTGATTAGACAGTTAAACTGCCTTGCATTTTTTAACTTTTATGTTTCTAATTTTTGTTGCTCTAATGCGAAACTGCGTTTCAGTTTGTCAGTGATTGTTTCGAACTTCATTTCCAGCCTAGTCATCGGGGCGTAATTCCCAGTAGCCGACACATCCAAGCTATAATTTGCAAACTATAAATGTCCGCAAGAAAGCTGTCTCCACAGATGAATACAATTGGAGAAAATGAGGATGAAGTGTGTTTCTTTGTTCCTTCAAAACATTTTAGCAGACGAATAAGCTTAAAGTAGCCATTGCAATTTTGAAGTGAGTTTAAAGGCAAGTTGCATCTGTTAAAGAAATTCCATCTGTTTATGGGGTTATGATTAGTTGTCGCAAAATGCACGGTAATCACGTGGAAATCAAATTGCTAGCCAGGACGACTTATACATGTTCATCCTACTATTACAGTGGTCCTTGGAGGGAAAAACAACAAAGTGTTTCAGGGAGACTACTGAACTCATGAGCAGAAGGGATAACAGGGATGACATCATAGATTGTGACCAGGAAGCTCATGACGAATCTCCTGAAAAGTGTAAATCTTGTCATGGTCCTTCTGGGTGAAATCGCGCCTTTTTAGATAGATATGTCAAGCAGGCACCTTATTCGTACAAATTAAACATTTGAGAATCAAATATAATGCTGCTGTTAGAAAACAACATATGGAACACCAAACTGAAATTGCACAAAATGTTTATCTGAACAATTTCACTGCTGGTAGCCCTTGGCTTCTTGACAAGTTTGCATAGCTGTTCGACAAAATTTGCAATAGCAAACTGGCAGTAAAGAATGATCTTGGAGCATGGATCTCGATTGTTATTACAGGGATTTACATATAACTGGCTCTATCCACGCAATAAAACAATAAATTTGTTGTATATTGGAAATGCCTCAAAATGTATAACCTGCTTGGAAAACGTATTATGAATCAGTAATATATATCGGACTTTTACAGTTTGGTGTTTAACCACAACGAATAAAAGTACATAAAGTTGGCTATGCTTTTAAAAATGCCTACTTTTTTTAAAGCTTCCTGTTTAATCGCAATCACGTTTGTTTCACGGATGTGTCTTGTCATATGTCTTCTTTCTTGCCAGTGCTGAAAAAGTGTTGATTGTGTTGTGTTTTAATTCACATATTTAGCACCGTGCCACGTGAAAACAATTAAACAACATGATTTAAATGAAATTAGTTACCTTGATCGAAACTGATAGTTTTTGTCACTTTTTTGCTCTATTTCAATGCTTATCATTTGGGAATATTAGAAGATATGTAAAATCAATTAAACTTGAAACGTCGAAGTAAGCATCACATTCCTTTCAAATGATCAATTATTTTTTTCTGGTGCGCCGTCCATCCTCCGTTTGCAATCTGATAAGTCAAGTTGCAGTGTCTAATATGGCTTAACATTTCTTCATCAGAGCTTTCAAAGTGCCAAAAAGGTAAGTATCGGCACAACCTCGTTGACTTTCCATGTTCAATTATGAGAATAAGCGCTGACACAATTTGCGCCAATTAAAATTGCTAATTATAACTTTAACAGCAAAACCTTTGCAAGGTGCATTTGTCTTTTATGTGCTCAGTTTTTTTTACAGCATATGAGCTTCATTGGATAGGCCAGCAATTGTTCCCCACATGCAATTGTCCTTGAGAAAGTCCCTTCTTGAACTATTCTAGTCCACTTGTTGTGCCTCTGCTGGCTGCAATTTTAGAATGCAGTCAAAATTGAATATCAGCAGTCAGGTTGATTTGCATGAAAAAACAGCTTCTTTTATTTGTCTAAAAATTCAACAAGACTATAGCTATGAATTTATTTGAATATTACATATATTTGAAGGCTCACAGCTTGAATTAAGTACACATTCCAAGAGAGAGGGCTTGGTCTTTTTCACACTGAGGGACAGCTGAGCTTTTAAAGTGAGGTCTACACGGGCGATGGTTGGTCGCGGGTAACCGTTGGGGACATCTCGGTGGTCCTGTATGTTATACCTTTTACGTTAAATAGTCCTTCAAGGTCCAGATATCATTCGGGCGTATCCTTGAAAGAGAGATAAAATTGCCTCAACATTCCATGACAAAAGGATTATTTTAACTTGAAATTCCCAGCTGGAAGTCGGCGTTCTGTGTGGTCCCAGAAAATCCATTTCGCACAGGTGGATTATTGATACGTCTGACATCATGCTATACGATCAAAAGTAATTGTTCTCTTTAGCATCATACATCCGACAAAATATTGGTCATTATCCTAATGTATCTTTAATTTTGAATGGGTACATCATTTTTGCTATTAGGGTCGGTGTTCCAGAATTTTGACCCTGCGATTGTGAATAAACTGCAATATATTTCCAAATCAGCATAGTGAGTGACTTTCACGATAACTCCCAGGTGGTTCCTATTTACCTGCTTTCCTTGTCCTCGAGATGGTAATCGACATGTGTTTGAAGGTTACTACATTAGGAGGATTTGTGACTTCCTCGAGTCCATCTTGGAGCCGTTGCACACTGCTGCTACTGCACGTCGATGGTGGAGGAAGTGAACATTTGTGTAAGGGGTATCAATGAAGCGGGATGCTTTGTAATTCGTGCTGTCGAGCTGAATGTGTGTTGTTAGAGCTGCACTCATACATGAAAGTGAGTAGTGTTCCGTCAAACACCTGATGTGCGCCTTGCAGGTGGTGCACAGGCAGTGCACTGGTGGAAGGTGCGTTATCTGCCGCAGCATTGCTCGCCTGTGACCTCCTTTTGTTGCACCGGCCGTTGACGGCTTTTCCAGCTGAATTTGTAGCCAATAGTAACCCACAGGATGTGCATAGTGGTGGATCCCGTAATGGTAATGCTATTGAATAACACAGGGTGATTGTTTGATTTGCTTTTATTTGAAATGGACTTCGTCACTCGTGTAGCCCCAATGTTAAGTGCCACTTGTCAGGCTAAGCCTGTAGAGTGTACTGGTCTTGCTGCATTAGAAATTAGTCTGCTTCAGTGTTTAATGCATTGGGAAGAGTGATGTACATCCTGCAATCATGAGTGATCATGCAGATGATTGGTCTTCGGACACTACCCTGTGGAACTCCGGCTCTTATGTATCGGGACTGAAATGACTATCCTACAACCACAACAATCATCTTACTTTCTGTTCAAATGATTCTAACCAGTGGAAAGTCTTTCCAACTGCGTCCCATTTAATCCAGTTTTCTGGATTACTTAATGCTATACTTGATCGATAGATGCTTTAATATCAAGGACAATCTCTCTCTACTCACTACTGGAGTTGATCTCTTCTTTCTTTGCTTGAACCAAGGCTGTAAATCTGCCGGGAGCTCAGTGATGCTGTTGGAACTCAAACTGAGAGCCATGACGCAGGTCATTCCTAACTAATCACCGTTTGATTGCAATGTGATAATCCCTCTCGTCACATTAGTGATGATTTAGAGTAGACTGATAAGGCGTTAATTGGCCCGGTTAACGTTGTCCTGATTTTAGTAGTCAGAACATCCTGGGCAATTTTGCACAAGTACGGTATTTTACCATGTTTGAGCTGAACAACGTCGGGGAGCCGTGTTCAATTGTGGCATTGGGATACTGCCTGCGGTAAGTTTCCACTTTCTCCCCGTATGCACCTGGGTTTCCTGAGGGTGATCCAGCTTCCTCCCATCGTCGAACGTTGTACAGGTTCGGTGGTCTCGATAAACTTGTGATTTTGGTTCCACGAATTTGCAGTTTCGGTGTAGTTCGAAGATGGCATGGCCCGAGGAGCTTGATCTTCCAGTGGTTCGGTGCAGGCTCACTGGGTTGAACGATCTCTGTCTGCATTCTTCGTTTATAATGTTCTGTGGAACTGATGTTCTCCGCATATATTACAGCGCTGTTAGTTGTCTGTGCAACAATGTTAACAACGTGCATAACCAATTATATCGACGATGGTGATTTTGTTAATTGCATGTTAGATTTGTGGGAATGGTTTATGAGATCCTTTTTACTGAAAGGATGATTTATGCAATCATAATTCAGACAGTGATTGAACGCGAAAAGACGATGGTAGGATGAGGAATTTACTCCCAGATATGAAAAACCCGAAACAAGATGTCGCAGATAATTTAGGTCAGGTGTTACAGCAAATTATTCAGATGATCAGAATAGACATGGAAAGCAATAGATGAAAAACATAACAAAATATTTCTTCTGCCAGCACTTACTAAATGAGAAACTACAAGCGGTGCCAGTATCCAGGGGAACAGATGATGAAATTGGGGTCGGAACTGTGGGCCAAAGATGTGCAGGTTTGATGGACTGACCGTGCTAAATTGTCCATTCGTGTCGTTAATGTTACATGGGTTAACGGATAGGGCAGAATGGTGGACTTGGTTGGGATGCCCTTTCGGAAGGTGGGCGTAAACTCGATGGGCCGAATGGCATCTTTCTGCACTGTACGAATTCTATGTATTCTGCGGAAGTGAATGGAATCCATGCCCATATTTATCATATGGCATTGCATTTACACCTAAATTGCTGACGTACGCAGCAGGCACATTTATTGCCAAATGTGTGCCCAAATAATTTAAGGGATCTTTTGCAGCTGGTAGACGATCAATAGCCATATACGAAGGCCGCATCGAAGGAGATGAGTCTGGTGATCTGCACCCAAGTACGCACGCCCATCTGAAGATTATAAAATTGCTTAGTACAGCTTCTGCAACGCGCTGGCAAGCGGAAAACTGGCGCCTCTGGGCCAAGCATGGTGAAGGACATTAACCGAACAAATGGTTCGCGGCTGCTCATCTGGAGTAGCATTTCTGAACTCAAGTCCTCGTTCCACCTGACAGACTGGCAATAGGTGCCTTAATTTCCTCTTTCGTGATTTCTCATTTTGAAATGGCAATCTCTTTCTCCACGGCACTTGAGAAACTCCCTCAAGGTTATTAATTTGTTCTTACACGGAGGAGATGCGTCGGCTGATTTGCACCCAAGTACGGTTTGCATATTGTGTTCCCATTGCCAAGGTGGCAGATATTTGTGCTTCTTCGCTCAGGTAATGTAATTTTCAAAGTTCTGCCTCTTCCAATGCAGACTTTCGCTCTCAGTTCAACTTTTCGACCGAACAGTGAGATATTTGACGAGAGGCGACCTGCAGTGATCGTCAGTTGTTGGCATTGTGGGAATGTGAGCTGCAGGGGGAACACACTGCACACAGGTTGCACACAATCTAAAGAAATCTAAAATATATACCTTTCGGTTAATATTGCCAATAGGTCTGTTATTAAAATTGATTCCATTCGGACGATGTGTACACATACATTTCCACTTACATCCTCTTGCACCCCCCTGCGTCCCTCAGCTCCGCATCCCTCTCAACAACACCTCCCGATTTCCCACTTCACCCACTGTATATTTGAACCACTCCAATGCAAGGTTAGTGCAGCAGCAAAACCTTCACAGCAACAAAAACAAAATACAACCTAACTAGCTAACATCGGCGTTCATTACATTAGTGGTCAGACTGCTTCATCTGGCTCATGCTTTGTTGCAATTTTCGCATATGATAAATGTAATAGTCAGTGCGATTCGATGTACTGATCCTGTACGAAGTTAATTAGTGTACTGAAGCATAATGCATGAATACACTTTTTTTTTCAATTTTCAAAAGGAAGTGGCGCCCAAGCGAAGATTAGTGAGTTAATTTCGTTTTCCATAATCAGACCTCTTATGATATGTGAACTACATGTGAAGAATCTATTGACTGTATCAGAGAACGTTTTCGCTTGGAAAGGCTAATCAATTATGGAACTTGATTCTGGAAGGCACATTAAATGTGTTGGATATTTTCAAGTTAATGGGTTGCAACTGTGATGCTTGTGAATGGACACTTCCATGTGGATTGCTAAATAAGAGCACGATTGCATTTGTTTTTGGTTGTGGCATCGCACACAACATGGGAGACGTTCCAGAGACTCGGTGGTATCTAAAAGGTCCTCAGTCTTATTCGGCGCGGACGTCTGGAGAATGCTTAGAACCAGATTCTTCGGGGCAAAACAATGTGTATGAGATGGCGAATCGGACTCGATCACTTTGAATGTCTGCGCAGTCTCGACGGGTCGATTAACCAACTCCTTCATCTATCTCTGTTTGTGTATTATATGGCAACGGTCAGCCTTCCGACTAACGGGTCTGCTTGCGGAATAGGGTAACAAGAAAGCGAAAAGTATAACTTTCTTCCGGAAATGTACAATTATTGTGTATGAAAAGGCTTCCAAATCTCAGGCACATTTTTGTCAAATGAAAAGAGGCATAGCCAAGACACGACTAAGCTAGATTGCATCACCAACACAGCTGTGATCAAGAAGTAGAAAATTGGTCAGTCGGCTGTTCAACATGATACAGCCCAAGGATATCAATCTGATCTGAGCACAGTATGCATCAAATCGAAAATAGCCGGCGTGCTGCCTGTAATTTTTTTTTTACAATAAAATGAGAATATTAGGCCAATTAAATGCCTTATGATGCTTTCGTAAACAGCATTTCATCGGCATTCTTCTCAACGTGCGTCACTTGGCCCACAAACTTGAGTGTCATGACATTTCAAGCGTTGATCTATGTTCCTGCCCGTTGTGATGTTTTCGACGCGACGCGCATCACAATCTGTCTGACTTTATTATATTTAAACTGCCTCAGAATCTAATATGCCTGACATGAAAATAATTCCCGGTCATTATTCACCGATTAACCAATGCTATCCATAATTTCCTTTACCCTCATAAAGTTCTGGACGTCAATCAAATCCCTATTCAGACTGCTGTGCTCGAAATGGAACAATTCGAACATATACGTCGACATTTCCAAATTCAAATATTCTATTGCATACAACATCGTTGTGTGTGCTCTCCAGTGCAACCGATTCTTCCTTTAATGAGGCGAGGTGAGCTGCACAAAGTATTCCAGCTATTGTCTAATTAACGCACAAACGTTTCATTCCTGGTCTCATAATCTGTGCCATGACTGATGAAGACAAGTGTCTCGCATTTTTCGAAACTAACTCTGCCCTCCCACAGAGATATGTGGAATACACCAAAAGATCCCTTTTTCCTCCGAAATTCCTCGTGTCCTTCCATTATTTTAGTCAACATTAGTCTTGCCACTCTGGCCAAAACGCATCGCCTCATATTTTCAAGTTAAATTTCGATCTGCCACAAGCATATCTTTTGCAATAACACAACTTTGCGTTATTGCAACCTAAGAACATGTTTTTCGCCGTGAACTATTGTATCAATATTAATTTCTTCAGCGACTTATGCCAGCCAAAGGAGTGCCGCCTTTTAATGTGTAAGCTTGACACAGAATGTCTCTTTTGAATCTATTCCAAGATATCGCCCCGCCCTACTGAAGTAACTGACTCCTTAAAAAAATAACGCCACGTCACCTCCTATTGAACATCCTCCGCTGTCACGACTGAAGACCCCATTCCACAAAGTATTGTGCTGCCGGTCGGCTGCTCCCTCGAATTCGTCTCGGTGAAGGCAACAATATAACAATTCCATTTATCAATCCATTCCATGAATTCATCAGGCCTCATCTTAACTTTTCCGAGCATTAAACTGGATGGAAAACAGCTTCGCCTTAATCACTTCTAACTCAAAATGGCTGAACTCTCGATACGTGGTTCATTTGCTCTTGTTTGCTGAGGCGCGATCGTGTTACAGCTCTCTGCAAAATGATCATTAACTAATTCCCAAAGCAATAGCCACCAAACAGCAAGGACGTTTGTCACATTCTCGTTCAGGTACAAATCGCCCATTTGTACACGTCCCCCTTTCTCCAAAAACGATGCCAGTGATCCAGGAATCTAGAAGCTTCGCTACTGCACAACTCTTGAGCTAGCATTCATGTGACCTTCTCTTGCATTACTGCACTCGCTACCACGTGGTACCGCGTGCAATCCAGAAAGTCCAGTCATTGCGGTCGTGCTAAGAAATGTGCTGACCAGCTGATTCGTCATTCACTCTCCTATACCGTTCGTATAAACCTGAACTCAATCCACCGCTTATCTACTCATCCTTTAGGACGGTCAGCAGCAGTTCAGTGACATCACTGACAATTGACCCTGTGGGAGAACAAAGGGTCCTGTAATCACTTTTGCGGCCTGAAACGTCTGTCTGTTCCGAAAACGAATGAATTCGTATCATTGTCGCTCTTCCTTCCTTCTTCTCAAAATAACTAAATAATAAACTGCTTGTAGAGCCAGAAACGAAGTTATAGGTGCATCCCTTGAGGTAGTAGTACAGTCCTCAGCTTCCAATATGTAAAACTGATATGAGAACAAGTCCTGCTACTTTTGATTGCACTGCCTATTGATCACTTGAGCGCACGTGCCAGTGTATTTTTAACGTACAATCCCGCTAACTCTCAACGACGTGAAAGCACCACGGTCTCCCCAGCCGCCTATCGAGCCCTGAAAACCGGATCTCAGATTTCTTCATTGGGAGTACTTCCTACATAGGTGAGGAATTACGATACCAGTGTATTGCCGATGTCACAAAGCTCACTGTTGACACAATGCAGTCGGCTGATCGCGTCTTAATCTTAAACGCATTTCGTCCAACTTAACGGCATTGTAAATTATTAGGCTTCACATATTCTCCTCTTATCACACATTGATCTTATTTTCAAATTTCTACACCGTCCGACGTATCCGTGTATTCTTAATTTGCTTAATTCTTATTGTCTCCATCCTTTACTCACCGTCGTGCTCCTCAGTTATTTCTTAAGTTAATGCTCCCTGCCGGAGTCCATTTCTGCACTACATCACTATAATGCTCATTGAAGAACACTTTTCCAAATAGTTACACTGCGATTCTGACCGCAGGACACCGTTCTCAGACTGCTTCACTGAGCTGTTGACTGAACGCCCTGTGCCTGATATCCGATTGTACACCCATCTTTCCGAGCGCCTGCGATGTTGTTGTGGTCAACACAGGTACACACAAGTCAGGGTCTGCGTTCACTGGACCGAGCTGATGTTATTCCTTCTTTCCGCCTATCATGGACGAGGTATTCAATATTCTGCTGTGTTCAGTCTATTGTGATTTTCTACCTAAAATGCTGAAAATATCTAATATGATACATCGGTTTGCTTCTCAGTGGATTACTTGAAAGTAGCAAAGGAATGTAATTAATTCAAATTGTTAGCTATGAACATGGGAGTTACATCGTCTATTACGACATAGAGAACGATGATGTGAACAAAGCAGTTTGTAATAACATCTCTATTTTATGTCAGGGACCAAATGTGTGATAATAAATTTAAGAAACACTAAATTTAATGAAAATCCAATGAGTCAACTATAAATGAGTAGGATAAATTCTCATTAATTTTCCACGTAAAATAGTGTTTTTGATATTCAACCGATTTATTAGCATTGATAGGCATAGATCATTCGTAATTACGTATTTATGGAGAGGTGATTTCGATTTGCATGATCAGTGAGCATGTGCACACTGCTTAAGGCTGAAGATGGCATCAATACAAAATGCTTACTGAAATGAAAATGAAATGAATGAAATGAACTTACTTCTGAAGTTTGACAAAAATAGATTGATATTGAATGAATTAGCGTTTTCCAAAATAAATTTTAAAAAGAAACGGTAATGTTATTCATAGTATTAACCAGTAGTATATGTTGAATAATGCGATGTTCTTATTGCGTCTAGATATGATAGGCTTTAGAGAGGAAGGTTGTAGAGAAGTAGTGATTGGATTATAAATAAATATAAATGTCGCCGCAGTCCCATTGCACCTACGCGAGATATCACTTTTGAGAGCTGAGACTTGTTGAGTTAGCCTGCAAGTCTTCACACCTCGAGTACGGAGAAGGTTTGAAAAACTGGGAACTTCATATGAGCCAATGAGCCAGAGACGACCCAGCCAGATTGTGACATATCGAAGAGTGAGTTCGGGAATTTCAAGCCAGGTGGGAATTGGAAGCTGGTGGCCTTTTGTCCCTTGATGTGTTGCACCAATTTCCAGCTAGTGACCTTGTCCTGCTGCAGGTCACAACAAGGGAGAGGACTGATTGGTGAGTCGCAGGTAAGATAGGGGAGTACTTCATATCGGCAGGGGTGTCTGAACAGGTTAGTGGTATTTTTGACTGTGTCTCTTTATTTTCAAATTGGGGGTGGAGATCCAAGTCACATCACATTAAAGCTGTGACCTGACTGGCTAGAAAGGAATCTGTGGTAAATTTGCTAGCACTTAACTAGGTAGAGGAGTAACTGAACCTGAGGGAAAATGTTAGTATTTAGCATTTGATTTTACAGTGACCATCTGGTGCCAAGGACTACATTGTAATCGTAACTTAATTTCATGACAATTTAAGTAATTATTTTGTGTTGCTGAACTAGTGCTTAAATGCTACTCAGCGGGTGCAGTGCTGTAACTTTGAGATGTGACTGATTCGTGACGCTTCCAGCTTTCCCGTCGACTACAGCTGCAGCAAGTTTAACCAATGGCAACTCCTCACATACCGCGTGATTCGGTTGTAGCAGCAGCTGAATGTACTTGGGAGCATCCAGGTGGCGGAAAGTTTCATAGATAGGAGTTATAGAGACATGGTCACACCCAAGGTTCAGGGAGACAGATCGATGACCGCTGGGATGGGCAGGCAGTCAGTGCAGGAATCCCCTGTAGCTGTCTCCCTTTCTAACAGGTGTACCGTTTCGGATACTGTTGGGGGATAGACTAACAGGGGAAAACAACAGCAGCCTGAACTTTGACACCACAACCGGCTCTGTTGCTATTCAGGGGAAGGCAGTTCAGCAGAGCGATAGTTATCGTGGACTCTGTAGTACGGGACACAGATAGGCACTTTTGTGGATGACTCCAGGATGATACGTGGCCTCCCAGGTACCAGGGAAAATGATGTCTCTGAACGTACACAGGACGTACTGAACGGGGTGGGTTAACAGCCAGAGGTCATAGTACACATAGATACTAACGACACAGGGAGGAAGAATGATGACCTCCTGCAGAAGATGTTCAGGGAGTTGGGCATTAAGGTAAAACGCAGTACATCTGGGGTTGTAATCTTAGTATCACTCCCTGTGCAACGTTCCAGTGAGGCTAGAAATAGAAGGATAGTGCAGCTAAATACGTGGCTAAACTGGTGGTGTAGGAGGGAGCTTGTCAGATTTCTGGACCGCCGGTATCTATTCTACGGCAGGTGGGACGTGGCCAATAAGGTCAGGCTGCATCCAAACTGGAGGGGCACCAATATTCTGGCTGCGAGGTTTGCTGGAGTCACTCGGGAGGATTTAAACTACTGTGGCAGGGGGTCTCTAGCTACTCTAGCGGAGTAGGTGCAATAACTGAAGGGGAAATTCAGGACAAAAATATGATAACAACATCACCCTCTCTGCTCAAACGCAGTTGTTTGAAATGTATTTGTCTCAACACCAGAAGTATAGCGGGTAAGGCAGATTAACTGAAGAGGAAGTATTATTGCTAGAAATTACGATGTTCTGGCCATCACAGAAACATGATTAAAGGAAGGGCTGGATTGGCAGATGAACGTTGGAGGACATAGGTGATTTATGAGAGATAGTGAGGACATAAAATGAGTGGGGGAGCAGCATTACTGGTTACGAAAAATATTATAGCAGGTCTGCGGGAGGACACATTGCAGGGCTCACACAATGAGGCAATGTGGCGAGAGATTGTTGCTCGTTTTAGCCTTAGTTTACAAATTCTTATTTATTCTGTCACCTTTGCTCATTAATCGCCAGGTGTCTTTCTGATACCGCCACATGGTTCAAGTCCAAGTAATGATTAATAAGAGTTAAATCAACGCTCATTTATTATATACAGCAATTAATACTTATACAATAATCCTACTTCTAGACTACTACCTACCACTAAAGGCCAATACTTAACTTTGGAAATGGCCCACCAGGTCAGGGAAACGAATGGTCTTTCGAATTGGTTCTGAGCCTGCGGGATTCAAAAGCTGGTACAAGTCGATAGTCAGGAGTGCCTACCTGGTAGCGATCGCTGGAGTAAAACTTACGGTTTCTTGTACAAGGGCCTCGAAGGTTGCGAGCAGGAAAAGAAGGGTCGAGTTGAACTTGGCCCCTATACTTATCGTCACCAGGGGCTTCCCGCCTCTCGGGGCGGACCTTGTACCCGGTTCCAAGTGATTGGACTTGGTCCCAATCACTTGGTTCGATATGCTCCAATACTGGAGCGATTCCTTGATCGGGGGGGGGGGGGTGGTAGTTTTCCATTCTTTGTGTTCGTCCCTGCTGGCGCCGAAAGGTCTGGGTCGGCTTTGAGTTGCTAATTTGTAGCAATTGTTCCCGGGGATAGCTGAGTAAAATGCAGATGGCTGGGTTGTTGTGATGTTGATGGCTGCAGGTATCGGTCTGGACTGACTTCCCCAGAGGCGAATACACTGTTTTACCTGCAGTGTATTTGAGTCATGTTGGCTGATTTACCCATCAGCCTCTTCCGTTCGACATTTTAAATCGGTGTTTGACCATTCTAATCGGAGTCCGCCATTTCACATGGCTACACACCCTCCTTGTGATCCTAACGCGAAGCGTGAGGGATCACATTAATTTGTTACTTTCCATTCCTTTACCGGGGGACACACCTCCTACGTGACCTCTGCTCTGACCCTAGCTATGCACGAAAAAAAATTACCGAACAATTCTAAGGGCGCTATGTCAGACAGGGACATGCATTAAAAAATAACAAACCTGGAACCTTTAATTGATGCTTATTACACTCCCCTCGCTAAATATTCCATTAATCTAGCTTCCCTAATCACACAACAAAAAATCACAACATTTCATATACTCTTTCCTGGCTTGGCAGTCAAGCTCAGGATCATACATTTTTTGTTCATGAAAAGTTTTGTACATCTCTTTATTTACAACAATAAACGCAAGTCAATGCACTTTATTATTTTATTATAGATCGCGGGCGTCGGGGTCTGGTCGTAACCGAATACAGGGGATCTGATCCTATATACCGGGGTTCGAGCGCGGTACGCTCTCCTCCATTTACGTAGGCTCATAGTCTGCACTACACCGCAGTGTATCGCCAACGCTAACAGTGCTTCGATCACCTTGGACAGTGAGTACCAGGTTATGAACCTTGCACACCAGAAAGACGCAGTGTCGCTGGTGACTGGGCTCTGGGTACTGCGGGGCAGTGAAACATTAACGGCTGGGTGGTTTGAAGTCATGGGGTTCGCGTTCACGCGCAACCAAATGTCCAAGAAAAAGATGTTGATCACGATGAAGGAAGTCCTCATGGCTGTCCTCTTTCCTTTTCTTTCTTTGAGTGGTCTTTATTTTCTCTGATCCTGGAGCTACTGGAGTTCTGTAAAAACAAGCATAGTATCTGTAACTATCTTTGTTTGATATCCGGTATGCTAGTGTGTCTGTCTTTGGTTCCAATTATTCCCTTATAATTGGTCACTATGTGTGACTCTCTCATTTTTTTTCAAAACAAATTTTAGGACACGGCACACTTCCCAATGACGGACCAGTGCTGATTTACCATCCAAATGTTCCAGGATGTAAATAGCAGATGGCGGGCATCCTAAAGGTTCCCTAAACAAACAAAAACTTTTTGAAATGAAAAATGCCAAATGAGGTGCGCATGGGCCACGATGGGTAAGATTTGGATGGAGTCCCCGGGTAGGACGGCTACCAATGCCGTATCTCCCCTACCAGAGCGTGTTTGACCAGCGGGGGGGGGGGGGGGGGGGGGGGGACAGGCAGGGCGGGTCTCACGCCGTTTCTCCACTGCCTGAGCAACCGAAAAGAACGGGCAAAAATGTAGTCATGGTGGTGGGGCTGCCATAGTGGTTCTATCCCTTGAACCTGACGGGCAGTTACGATCGGGCGTCTGATACCCTAACAAGTATCAGCTGAAAAGCTAGTTCCACTGAACAAGCGTGTGGTCTGTTGACCAGGTATCTGCAGATAAGTTGGTTCCGCTGAACAAGCGGCTGGAAAAAATAATTCTCCTGTCGGACGAACAACAGTAAACAAACATACGAACAACATAAAACTTTCTGCAGGTTCCATCAGGAAGGACAACTCTTTTCTCAAGCGGTTCCTTTTCAACATCATGTGGAGATCTCAGTTCGCGGTTGTAAATACAAAAATTCCGCCTCGTCCGATGTGGCTGTGCGGTGGGTGGACACAGGGTTCATTGGAGCCTGAACTACCTGCTGTGTGTGTGTGTGTGTGTGTGTGTGTGCGCGCGCGCGGGGGGGGGGGGGGGGGCTGCTTTTCTCCTTTTGGGCTTTCCCTGCGCACATGTTCCGTGAACATATCTCTTCGCTGTTTCTTGTAACTCTTCCCAATCAGGGCCATCTTCCTGGTCTAATTTTTCCCCAATGGTTTCCTGAAACCCTTTCTGAACAGAAAGCAGTGATTGCAGGTCTGCAATCTGCGTCCGGCACTTTGCATGATCTATTGTGCTCTGTCTTTGTTCTGCGGTGGCAGCGTGGAGCGCTCTCAAGGCTGCCTTGAGATTATTACATTGTTTCTCTAGCGTCTCCATCTGCTTTTCTGTTTCTTTCCTCACCAGGACTGCACGCTGCGTGTCCTGATAGGCCTTTTCGTACTGTGATTGGAAACTGCTTAAATGCGCCAGACAAGACTGGTGACCCCGTTTGGTGTCAGCCACCTCTTCATCCCTTGCTGCTAATTTCCTTCTTAACTCTAAATTCTCTTTCTCAATCTCGGATGCATCGATTTTACACATCCGAAGTATGCCCTCTACTTTTTTGCAGAGCGTCCTGACGAACTCCTCTGTGCCTCGCAATTGTGCCAAACAGAACACGATTGCCATCGGCTTGCGAGCTTTCGCGAAGCTCTTTTTATGTATCTCACTCATGTTCTCCCACCAAATATGCCCTATACTTCCGGGACTGATTCGTTATTACAACAAAGAACAAAGAACAAATATCACAGAAATCATTCCACATGGGCCATCCTTTGCCCTTGAGATATTTCCGGATTTCCTCTTCCCAAATGGGACACTGTCCCACTCTACTGCGCTGGTGGCTGCGACCGCAAATTCCTCAGGGTTCATGAGGCTCTGCATTGCCTGCACGGCCATCTTTCCTATCCGCTTGCTTCTTTAAAGTTGGAACAGGGGGCTAAGGCGGTGTCGTAGATGCGGGTATGGCTTGCGCTTATTTCCGAAAATAGAGACTTCGACAGTTTTGACACAACAAAAATCTATCAGTTTTACCTTATAGCCCTGTTAGTTACGCATGCATACACACACCTCCGAATTATGACTATTAATCAGAACCGCTTGAACACTTGTGGTTTTCTGTTTCCAATTGAATTCTAATTCAAATTTCTTGTGTTCTCCCGGAGTGGTTTTCCACTTCTAGATCGGGTCCCGTCAGGGTGTCACCAAAATGTTGCTCGTTTTAGCCTTAGTTTACTTATTATGATTCTGTCACCTTTGCTCATGAGTCGCCAGGTATCTTTCTGATACCGCCACGTGGTTCAAGTCCAAGTAATGATTAATAATGCAACGCACCGCTGAGTAAGAGTTAAACCAACGCTCATTTATTATATACAGCAGTAAATATTTATCCAGTAATCCTACTTCTAGACTGCTACCTACCACTAAAGGCCAATACTTAACTTTTGGAAATGGCCCACCAGGTGAGGGAAACGAATGATCTTCCGAATTGGTTCTGAGCCTGCGGGATTGAAAAGCTGGTACAAGTCGACAGTCAGGAGTGCCTATCTGGTAGCGATCGCTTGAGTAACACTCACGGTTTCTTGCAGAAGGGTTTCGAAGGTTGGGAGCAGGAAAAGAATGGTCGAGTTGAACTTGGCCCCTATTCTTATAGTCCCCAGGGGCTTCCTGCCTCTCGGGGCGGACCTTGTACCCGGTTCCAAGTGATTGGACTTGGTCCCAATCACTCGGTTCGATATGCTCCAATACTGGAGCGATTCCTTGATCGGGGGGTGGTCGTTTACCTTTATTTGTGTTAGCCCCTGCTGACGACGAATGGTCTGGGTCGGCTTTGAGTTGCTAATTTGAAGCAATTGTTCCCGGGGATGGCTGATTAAAATGCAGATGGCTGGGTTGTTGTGATGTTGATGGCTGCAGGTATCGGTCTGGACTGACTTCCCCAGAGGCGAATACACTGTTTTACCTGCAGCTGTCTGTTTGAGTCCTGTTGACTGATTTTCCCATCACCCTCTTCGTTTCGCCATTTTAAATCGGGGTTTGACCATTCTAATCTGGAGTCTGCCATTTTTCATGGCTACAAGATCTGGAACAGGAAAGGGGTAATTACAATGTTGGGCGTTTTTTACAGACCCCCCCCCCCCTCCCAACTGCCAGCGAGAGATAGTGGAACAGTTACGTCGAGAGATTTTGGCTAGGTGGAAAAGTAGCAGGGTTATGGTAGGGGATTTCAATTTCCCCCAGATTGAATGGGACTCATTTAATGCTCGGGGGTTGGATTGGGCAGAGTTTGGAAGTTGGATCAAGGAAGGCCCCTTGATGCACTATGTGGATAGTCCAACTAGGAAATGGGCAGTTGGATCTGGTACTGGTAATGAGCCTGGACAGGGGGTAGAGGTTTCAACAAAGAACAAAGAAATGTACAGCACAGGAGCAGGCCCTTCGGCCCTCCAAGCCCGTGCCGACCATGCTGCCCGACTAAACTACAATCTTCTACACTTCCTGGGTCCGTATCCCTCTATTCCCATCCTATTCATGTATTTGTCAAGACGCCCCTTAAATGTCACTATCATCCCTGCTTCCACCACCTCCTCCGGTAGCGAGTTCCAGGCACCCACTACCCTCTGCGTAAAAAACTTGCCTCGTACATCTACTCTAAACCTTGCCCCTCTCACCTTAAACCTATGCCCCCTAGTAATTGACCCCTCTACCCTGGGGAGAAGCCTCTGACTATCCACTCTGTCTATGCCCCTCATAATTCTGTATACCTCTATCAGGTCTCCCCTCAACCTCCTTCGTTCCAGTGAGAACAAACCGAGTTTATTCAACTGCTCCTCATAGCTAATGCCCTCCATACCAGGCAACATTCTGGTAAATCTCTTCTGCACCCTCTCTAAAGCCTCCACATCCTTCTGGTAGTGTGGCGACCAGAATTGAACACTATACTCCAAGTGTGGCCTAACTAAGGTTCTATACAGCTCCATCATGACTTGCCAATTCTTATACTCAATGCCTCGGCCAATGAAGGCAAGCATGCCGTATGCCTTCTTGACTACGTTCTCCACCTGGGTTGCCCCTTTCAATGACCTGTGTACCTGTACTCCTAGATCTCTTTGACTTTCAATACTCTTGAGGGTTCTACCATTCACTGTATATTCCCTGCCTGCATTAGACCTTCCAAAATGCATTACCTCACATTTGTCCGGATTAAACTCCATCTGCCATCTCTCTGCCCAAGTCTCCAAACAATCTAAATCCTGCTGTATCCTCCGACAGTCCTCATCGCTATCTGCAATTCCACCAACCTTTGTGTCGTCTGCAAACTTACTAATCAGACCAGTTACATTTACTCCAAATCATTTATATATACTACAAAGAGCAAAGGTCCCAGCACTGATTCATGTGGATCACCACTGGTCACAGCCCTCCAATGAGAAAAGCATCCTTCCATTGCTACTCTCTGCCTTCTATGGCCTAGCCAGTTCTGTATCCACCTTGCCAGCTCACCCCTGATCCCGTGTGACTTCACCTTTTGTACTAGTCTACCATGAGGGACCTTGTCAAAGGCCTTACTGAAGTCCATATATACAACATCCACTGCCCTACCTGCATCAATCATCTTAGTGACCTCCTCGAAAAACTCTATCAAGTTAGTGAGACACAACCTCCCCTTCACAAAACCGTGCTGCCTCCCACTAATACGTCCATTTGCTTCCAAATGGGAGTAGATCCTTTCTCGAAGAATTCTCTCCAGTAGTTTCCCTACCACTGAAGTAAGGCTCACCGGCCTGTAGTTCCCGGGATTATTCTTGCTACCCTTCTTAAACAGAGGAACAACATTGGCTATTCTCCAGTCCTCCGGGACATCCCCTGAAGACAGCGAGGATCCAAAGATTTCTGTCAAGGCCTCAGCAATTTCCTCTCCAGCCTCCTTCAGTATTCTGGGGTAGATTCCATCAGGCCCTGGGGACTTATCTACCTTAATATTTTTTAAGACACCCAACACCTCGTCTTTTTGGATCTCAATGTGACCCAGGCTCTTTACACACCCTTCTCCAGACTCAACATCTACGAATTTCTTCTCTTTGGTGAATACTGATGCAAAGTATTCATTTCGTACCTTGCCCATTTCCTCTGGCTCCACACATAGATTCCCTTGCCTATCCTTCAGTGGGCCAACCCTTTCCCTGGCTACCCTCTTGCTTTTTATGTACGTGTAAAATGCCTTGGGATTTTCCTTACCCCTATTTGCCAATGACTTTTCGTGACCCCTTCTAGCCCTCCTGACTCCTTGCTTAAGTTCCTTCCTACTTTCCTTATATTCCACGCAGGCTTCGTCTGTTCCCAGCCTTTTAGCCCTGACAAATGCCTCCTTTTTCTTTTTGACGAGGCCTACAATATCTCTCGTCATCCATGGTTCCCGAAAATTGCCGTATTTATCCTTCTTCCTCACAGGAACATGCCGGTCCTGAATTCCTTTCAACTGCCACTTGAAAGCCTCCGACATGTCAGATGTTGATTTGCCCTCAAACATCCGCCCCCAATCTATGTTCTTCAGTTCCCGCCTCATATTGTTATAATTAGCCTTCCCCCAATTTAGTTTCATTACGGGAACATTGTGGGAGATGTGACCACAATTCCATACGTTTTAGGGTATTTCTGGACAGGGATGACGGTAACTCTCGCGTTAAGTTGCCGAACTGGGGAAAGGCAAATTACGATAACATTCGACAGGAATTGAAGAATTTGGACAGGATACGGCTTTTGGATAAGAAATCAACTTCGGACATGTGGGAGACTTTGAAGCGACAATTGATTACGATTCAGGAAAGTCGCGTTCCTGAGAGAACAAAGTATAAGTGTGTGAGAAGTTTAGGGCGCCAAGGATAACGAGGGGCATTGTAAACCTCGTCAAAAAGGAAAAAAAAAGACTTTTGCACGGTCTAGAAGGGTGAGGACAGTCGCAACCATTGAGGAGTATAAAGAAAATAGGAATGTACGGAGGACGGCAGCACAGTGGCTCAGTGGATTAGCCCTGCTGCCTCACGGTGCCGATGGCCAGGTTCGATCCCGGCTCTGGTCAATCTCCATGTGGAGTTTGCACATTCTCCCCGTGTTTGCGTGGCTTTCGCCCCGACAACCCAAAGATGTGCAGGCCAGTGGATTGGCCACTCTACATTGCCCCTTAATTGAAAAAATGAATTGGGTGCACTAATGCTTTTTTTAAAAAAAGGAAGGTGCTGAGGCGGAGAATTAGGAGAGCTACGAGGGGTCACAAAAATACTTGCAAGTAGGAGAAGGCGAATCCCAAAGCTCTCTATTCATATCTAAAAACATAAGAGGATGGCGAGGGATAAGATTAGACCACTTAAGTAAAGTTGGAGGAATGTAAGTGTTGTGCCACAGGAAATGGGCGAGGTTCTAAATGAGTACATTGCATCAGTGTTCACTAAATAAAATAACTTTCTGGAAGATGATTCTTGGATAGGGTGTGTGCACAGTCTGAATCATTGTAGAGAAATCTCAGGGAAGGATTTATACCCATTAGAGAACAAATGGACTCATAAGCGATATACAGCATGGTTTTCTGAAGGGGCGTACGTGCCTCACTAACTTGGTCGAATTTTTTGAGGAGATGACAAACAACATTGATGACGGGAATGCGTTGGCGCTATTTACACAGACTTCAGTAAACATTTTACAAGGTGTCTCATGGAAGACTGTTACAAAAGCTGAAGTCAGACGGGATCAGCGGTGAGGTGGGAAGATGGACTCAGAACTGGCTCGGTCACAGAAGGCAAAGGGTAACAGTACAAAGTTGTTTTTCTGAATGGAGGGTAGTGAATAGTTGTGTACCGCAGGGATGTGTGCGTGGCATCTGTTGTTTGTAGTGGATATAAACGATTTGGAGGAAAATGTAGCCAGTCTGATTAGTAAGTTAGCGGATGACACCATGGTTGGTGGAGTGGCAGACAGTGTTGAGTATTGTCAGAAGATATATCAGGTCATAGATAGGTTGGACACTTGCGCAGGTAAATGACAAATGGAGTTTAATCCGAACAAATGTGAGGAGATGCATTTTGGTAGGTCGAACATAGAAGGGAAATATACCGTAAATGGCAAATCTATTAGAAATACAGAATGTCAAAGAGATCTGGGCGTGCATGTCCGCAGATCTTTAAAGGCAGTAATATAAGTGGACAAGGTAGTCAAGAAAGCATACGGAATGTTTGCCTTCATTGGACGGGGCATCGAGTATAAAAACTGTCAAGTCATGCTGCAGTCAGATAGGACCTTGGAGCGGCCGCACATGGAACATTGCGCACAGTTCTGGCCCCCACACTACCAGAATGATGTGGAGGATTTGGAGAGGGTACGAGGAGGTTTACCAGGATGTTGCCTGGTCTGGAGGGTGTTAGCTATTTGGAGAGGCTGAAAGACTTGAAAGACGGAGGTTGAGGGATGACCAGGTGGAGCTCTACAAGATTGTGGATGGGCAGGGACTCTATTCCACGGTGGCGGGTGAGTCACCAGGAAGCATAGTTTTAAGGTCCGTGGGGCAAGGCTTAGATGAAATGTGCGAGGCAGTTGTTTTTTTGTGCAGAGCTTTGTGAGTGCCTGGAACGCGTTTCCAGGGAAGGCCGTGGAAGCAGTTACATTAATGGCGTTCAATAGGCATCTTGACAATCAGATGGATAGGATGGGTATAGAAGAATACGGCGCAAGGAAGTGCTGAGGGTTTTGGGAACGGTTGGTATTATGACCGGTAAAGGCTTGGAGGGCCAGAGTGCCTGTTCCTGTGTTACATAGAACATACAGTGGAAAAGCAGGCTATTCGGTCCAACGAGTCTGCATCAACCCACATCTGCCCTCACTTCCACCCTATACCCATAACCCAATAAACCCTCCTAACCTTCTTGTTCACTAAGGGCAATTTATCATGGCCAATATACCTAACCTCCACGTCTTTGGGCTGTGGCAGGAAACCGGAGCACCCGGAGGAAACCCACGCAGACACGGGGAGAATGGGCAGACTCCGCACAGACTGTGACCCCGCGGGGAATCGAACCTGGAACTCTGGCGCTGTGAAGCCACAGTGCTATCCACTTGTGCTACCGTGCTGCCCGTGTTGTGTTGTTATATGTTCTTTGTTCATGAATACACATGTTGTGGCATTTTGTCCATGCCATTGATATGGAGCCGGATCATGAACCAGCCACCCAGCAAATGGAGGGAAGTACTGTGCAATGATGTACCATTTGAATCCTGGAATCGGAGCAGAAGTGTTATGCTGAGAACCTGAAGATGAACGAGTAGCATCAACTGGCAAACCTGAAGCACAGGAACGTTTGGCGATGCATTGCCAAAGCAGCATTACCTTCTCCTACGTTATGTGTAACGCTTGCTGATACTGAAACTTTACACCATTCTGAGTCATAACCTACATGAGTATGGCCTTGGAGCCTGCAAACGACACTTCCATGTCGCAGCCTCGCGATGCAACTTAAAGGATCAAAATTCTTCAAGTTAACCAGCGGTGGTTTCGACTGAAGTCCCTAATGTAAACGTGGACCGACGGTTTGAACTGCCCTTTTTAAATTCTCCTAATAAATTAGATACCGGTTGCAGTGCTTTACGCAAATGGCTAATGCATTTGACTGCTCGCAATACCTAGGGCCCATCGTAACGCTGATGCTTGAGCACAGCAAGAAAACGTGCGAATAAATTCGCCTGTGGGATCTGTGGCGTGGTCAGAATCCTTATCAACTTTACATCTTCGACCCACACAGACAGCGGGGAATCGACCGGTGTTTTGCAGAATAGTCTATTCAATTTTTCAGTATTTCCACGTGTTCAACCTAATTCTCGCCTCTCCCATCGAACTTGTCGAGCTCTATGAATATGGCCATTTTGATGCTAACGTGGCATTCCATCACATCAACCAACGAGGAACAATAAGCTTTGCACTGAATGCGACCTTCTGTTGACACACAAACACATCGAAACGCGTTGTTATAATTTCGTATTCTTCACATCGTGAATGTTTTGTTGCATCTCGAGACTACAAAGCAGTTTGTCGAATGCGTTGATTAAAGTTGTTTCAGGAAGATTCACAATAACAGTATCTCGGTATTTGCACGTAGGCTGTTTCACTGGCTGAGGAGGTGAACATTGTGCAATCACCAGCTAGCATCTCCGGCTCGAACAAGATATTTAAGGCAGATTACTAGCCAAGTAGTTGGATATGCTGGTCCGAGAACACAATCCTGAGGAATTCCTCAGGGAGTTCTCTGATGTCCCGAGACTGCGCTGACTGATGTCCAGCAACCACAACCATTTTCCTTTCTGCTCGGCATTCCTCCAGCTTGCGGCAGTTTTCTCCTAATATCCCCTTCTGTCCAGGTTTGTCACCGCTCCCCTCTTCAGTTCAGCTTGACACTGGCAGAAATCCAACTGAGCAACATTGAGCTAGTTGTTGTAAGTACCTGCCGCTTGATCACACTGTCGATGCATGTATTGTTGAATGAGAGCAGACTGTGAGGCGGTAATTGACTTTGGATGTGATCTGTTTTTTGTGAACGTTTCATACTCGTATATTTTCCGATTCCCATAATTCAGGACGGGGATATCTGTGCAGGCTCTTGCTCCTGAGAGTATTTAGCTGTCCAACACCATTCACATGAATGTGGAGCTTTGATCTAAACAGCGGTTTAGGGATATGTCTATCATTTGCTCATGTTGGCTGACATGCAAGTAATGTTGAGTCTTAGATGTACCCGGCTGACAGTACATTTTTCGTGATGACTGCTGCATTCCGCCCTGCACAAGCCCCCAGGAGCCTGTGTGAGGTATTTACAGCGAAGATACGGCTGGGCTTTCCCACCCATATGCGGTTTCTGCTCGGTCCATGTGGGGTGTTCTGTCGTGTTCATTGACTTTGCAGCGATTTGATACAACGGAGTGGAATATTTTACAATTGGACTGGGCAGAGTTTTATGGCAATCATTGAATGGTAACCATTCGACTTTTATTTCCAGATGTGTTACTGGATTCAATTTCTATCATCTTGCTTGGCGGTATTCCACACAAACGCAAACGTTATAAGCCTCGGATGCCACTCAAGTTGAAATAACAGCACGCCGGCACAGGTCCATGTGACATAGGACACAGAACAAATCCATACAATTAGAAACATCATGAAATCTAATCCTCCATCTACCAAAATCTACTGTTGAAACGCTTGAGCACAACAATTGTATTAATTTGGCGATCATCGTGTTATGATACGCTTGCTTTGATGTTGCACTATTTCACAATGCATTAATGAAAGGTGCCCAAACAATGCAAAAAAATAATGGTGATTTGTATCTGTTCACTCTCATTGTGCTTTTGCTAATGTTCATTATTCCGCGCATATATTTGCCATGTTAGGCAAGTGCCTTGCAGGAAGTTGACACAACATTGTTGACTCGTAGGTTTTCCTGCTGATCATTTTGAAACATAATTCAGGGTCTTTTCACATAACCCAGTCTAAGTTTGAATACTGTATTGGCAAATAAATAGCCTCAATCGGGAACAGCATACAATAGAGAGATAAATGTCATTCCATTCCATCCACGGTTATATGTGATTTCTATGCCCCAGTCCGATAGCTCGACTCCTCATGTCTGAAACACGGCTTTTCCTTGGCGGTATGTAGTTGCTAACTGATATCCACCTGCATTGACATTTATTCGCAGCTTGGCACAGACGTTAGACATATTACATAAAATTGAGTTGCAAATTATGATTTGCCTGCTCTGATTTGTGTGTCTTTGAGTTGTGTTTAATTTTCATCTGGAAGGAATTTGGCAGCATTATCCGATGTTTAACTTTTTTTTTTCCTGACAGAACATCAGAAGTGCATTGACGGTAAGTGCTGGAATAAAAATATATATTTTACGCGATATGGGCGTCGTTGGTTGCGCCAGTATTTACTCCCCATCCTTATTGCCCTTCAGAAAGTGGTGATGAGATGCCTTCTTGAACTACTGCAGTCCTCGTGGTGCTCGTACACAACTGTACTGTTACGTAGGGAGTTCCCAGATGTTGCCCAGCGACAGTGAAGGAACGGCAATATATTTAGAAGTCAGGGTAGTGAATGATTTGGAGGGGATCCTCCATTTGGTGGAGTTTCCTGGAATCTGCTGCTCTTGTCAATCCAGATGGTAGTGGTCGTGAATTTGCAAAGTGCGTGGAAGGAACTTTGGTGAGTGACTGCAGTGCATATTTAAATGGCACCCGTGGTTAGTAGAAGGCGTGAATATTTGTGGGGAGCAAGCATGTGGGACCCTTTGTCCTGGGTGGTGTCGACCATCTTGAGTATCTTTGGAGACGCACTCATCAAGGCAGGTGGACATTATTCCATTTCACTCCTGACTTGTGCATTGCAGATGGTTCCAGGATTTGGGGGTCAGGAGATGAGTTACTCGCCGTTGGATTCCTCGCCTGTGACCTGCCCTGGTAGCCAAAGTATTAATATTGCTAATGCAGTTCAATTTCTGATATGGTAATCCACAGGATGTTGATTGTAGCAGATTCAGCGATGGTATTGATATTGAATGACAAACAACGATGGCTAGATCGTCCCATATAGGAGATGGTCATTGCCTGCCACTTGGATGCTGCGAAAGCAACGTGACACTTTTCAGCCCTCGCCTGGATGTTGTTCAGGTCTTGCTTCATTTGCCTATGAACTGCTTCATTATCTCAGCAGGCGCGGATGATGCTGACCTTGGAGCATCTACCTGGTTCCCCGGATCTAGCACCATTCCAAGAAACTCAGCAGAGGGCACACATTGACGAAAGTCAGCATCGGTCAAGCTTCCCTCCAGTTGGTCCTACCAGAATGTAACCGTGAACACACACAGGAGAATATATGAATACACCAGCCTGCCCGTTGGGGTTTCCTCCACGGATACGGTATTCCAGTGAGTAATGGAAAGCATCCTACGAGGTCTGCCTCGCGTGTCAGTCGATACGAGGCCTGTCTCGCGTGCCGGTCTATCTCGACGACGTTCTAATCAAGCCGTCGTCCGAGCAGGTGCACCTACCAAACCTGGCTGAGGTGCCGGTACATTTTGAGAATGCTGGCGTCCGCCTCCAGTTGGAGAAATGTGTATTCAAAGCCGCCGAAGTAACATACCTCGGCTACCGCATAGACCGCCATTGTTTGTACCCGGTGGAATAGAAAGAACAAGCAATTCGGCAGGCTCCAGTACCAGGTGGTGTAACGGAACTCGTTAATTTCCCGGAAGCCAAACTTCAATGTCAAGTTCCTCACAAACGTGGCCAGCACTTTTGCACAGCTCTACCGTCTGTTGAATAAGGGGCAGCGCTGGGAATGTTGCCGAGAGCAGCAAGCGGTTTTGGTCGAGGAGAAACAACAACTCTCCTCACCAAAATCGCAAATCGACCTAAAGCCAGCCCGCCCAATCCCATTGACCTGCGAGGATTCTCCGTATGGTGTTCGGGCCTTGAATGCCCATGAAATGAACGACGAATCGGAACGTCCCATCGACTTCACCTCAAGGTTAGTGGCCGATGGAGAGTTGCATATCCCCCGATCCAGAAGCAGGGTTTGGCTGTCCTATTCTGTGTCAAGAAATTCAATCGATATGTTTATTGGCACCGCTTCACCATGCTCACGGACTAAAAGTCCCTCCTAGGTCTCTTCGAGGAGAATCGGGTGATTCCTCTCATTGCTTCCTCCCGCATCCAGTGATGGGTATTGCTGCTTGTGGTGTTGGAGCATCGCTATGGAACCAAGATTCCCTTCGCCGACGCATCAAGTCGTCTGCCCCGCTAACCAGGCCACCTGTATGCAGGATAGGTCATTGCCGCCCTCCATTTTATGGACTCGCTACCGGTGAAGGCATCCCGCTGGACTCAGACTGACGCTCAGCCATCCTGCGTCCATCACATGATGCAGTTTGGGGCTCAGTACATGGCTGCACCATAGGACCGAAAGGCCGATGCCATAGTGGTGCAGGAACTCGGCATGGAGGACGGCGGCTCCTTTGGGAAACCAGGGTGGTGATCCCCGAACGTGGAAGTGACCCACTCCTGGTGGACCTCCACAATGTTCACCCTGATGTGTCAATATGGAGGTCGAAGCTAACTTTCGTGGTGCTGCATCGATTATGACTTGGAGCGAGTGAGCCAGCACCGCGTCCATTGTCAGGCACCCCAGAAGTTCCCTCCTGCAGCCTTGCTCCACCTGTGTGAGTAGCAATGTGGTCTCTTTTCCATGTAGACTTTGCGAGCCCCTTTGAATGGGACAATGTGCCTCATCCTCGTCGATGCCCACTCAATGTGCTTAGAAGTCCTACAGGAACAGGGGACGGCGGTCTGCACCACCATAGAGAAGGCCCGGCACAGTTTCAAAAATGCACGGATTACCCAAGGTGATCGTATTTGGCGATGGTACCGCATTTACGTGTGCAGAATTTGCGATATTCATGACTGCCACAGGATCTGTCATGTTAGGACCAGGCTATGCCACCCAGCTGCGAATGGGTTAGCGGAGCGGGTAGTGCAACATTTTAAGTTGCGCATGAAAAAATCAAACACTGCGATCTTGGGAGAACTGCTTTCCAAGGTTTTTATTCTGCGAACGGACAGCCCAGCATGCTACCATAGACAACGTGCCAGGCAAGATGTGATGGTCAACGCCTCCGCACGTGATTCAGTCTTGTTCTCCGGATATCGGCGGAATGACCCGTTGCGCTCAAGACCGAAATGAGACTGACGGAGGTCCCACAGGCACAGCGTCAGTTCGGACTGGGAGATACAGTACAAATCAGAAACTTCGGCAGAAGGGCACTTTGTAACCTTCGTGTTGTATTGGCGAAAACAGGTCCAGTTCCTGACCAAATACGGGCACAGGGTCGTGCTTCAAATCGCCACGTGAACCATCACCGAAGCTGCATGCACTCTCGCCTACCGGCCGCTGATTCAGGTGTATCATCGTGACCACTGACCCGGCACCCCTGTTGGCACCAACACCCCTGGCGGCGCCGGTTGCCGAGGATGCAGTGGTGATTTCTGAGGACATCGAGATGCTAGACACGTTGATGCTTATCTCCGACTCGGAATCCTGGATGGACATGCTGCTACTTCGATAGGTGCCGGTTCCGGCTTCCGCGGGCACACTGGCATTGCCCCCATCCGCCAGGCGTTCATCACGTAAACACCATTCCCCGGTGCGAAATTCGTCTCCTGAAGCCGAGAGGTTAGCGACTGCACACCATCCGCAGGTGAAGCAGCTGAAATGCCCAGAGCATTTCCCCTTGGATGTGGACATTGCTCTGGAGTTAGTGGGGAGGAGTGTTATAACACCAATGGAGATCCCGCGATCTATGAACTTTCCGAAGTCTTACACCAGGTTAAAGTCCAACAGGTTTGTTTCGATGTCACTAGCTTTCAGAGCGCTGCTCCTTCCTCAGGTGAATGAAGAGGTATGTTCCAGAAACACATATATAGACAAATTCAAAGATGTAAAACAATGCTTGGAATGCGACCATTAGCAGGTGATTAAATCTTTACAGATCCAGAGATGGTAGAATTTCGCAGGCCAGATGGTGGGGGATGAATGTAATGCGACGTGAATCCCAGGTCCCGGCTGAGGCCGCACTCATGTGTGCGGAACTTGGCTATAAGTTTCTGCTCGGCGATTCTGTGTTGTCGCGCGTCCTGAAGGCCGCCTTGGAGAGCGCTTACCCGGAGATCAGAGGCTGAATGCCCTTGACTGCTGGAGTGTTCCCCGACTGGAAGGGAACATTCCTGTATGGTGATTGTTGCGCGATATCCGTTCATTCGCTGTCGACGCTGTCAACCAATAATTTAATTCTCAGTACGTTTTTTACTTGCAGCGACATTTTAAACTTCAAAATATTCACACGATTCATGAGACCGAGAGCCAGACTCCGTTGTCGGGGGCGGTATGAGGGTGGGGTGGAACAATTAGAATTTCCAGTCCTGCCGCATCAATCGTGAATGGTCGCAGAAATGTCAATAGATTGCTAATCCTATTTGATGTAGGGGACCAGCACGTCCGTGCAAAGAATAAGGCCGAACAAGTTCCACGAAGCTTTGACCAGAAATGTCGAGTAGATGATGGACTCAACCTCCACCGTAGGCTGCCAATATAACAGATGCCAGTCTTCAGCTAATTATCTTAATTCCACGTGACCTCCAGAAACAAGAAAATGTACTGGTTTCTGCAAATGCTCATCGTCTGTGACGATATTTCGGTAGTGGTACATAAGGACTGCACTTGAGGCTCAATCACATGCAAGTGACACCTGGTTATCTCTATAATCCACGTAATCTCGTAATTCTAAATGAAACGAAAATGAAATATGGGAAAGTTTGGAGGTATGGAGGCTTTATAAGAATGTGTTGCTTATTCATAGGCATGTAAGGAACTACTTTAAAATCCTTGTATTATCCTTGTGACCTGTTTAATTCTTCTCTTGCTGCATGATTTTTGTTGGATATATTCTGCAGCCTGTTGTTAACATTTAGACGTTTGAAATCGCTCATCTGCAAACTGCTACTTGCACTGGGGTGCAAGTTCCAATTGTTCCAGCCCACCCTCATACCGCCCCAGACAACGAAGACTGGCTCCAAAGGGTTCCAATCCATGCAGTGTGCTCTGTGGCGTAGAGCCGCGATGTCGATTTGAATGAATTGGCCAGCACTCCATCGTCTCCTTTGTAATTCCGGGACATATGCTGATTTAGACTGCAATTGGTGGAATCATTCAGAAGATTCTGGAAGAAGCGGTCAAGGCCAGTTTATTTTACTTTCTGTTTCGATTTCGAGAGCAACTAAAAACAGGTTTAAAACACTTGCTCTGTGAGAAACACCCCTCACTCGATAATAATTTATACTTAGTCAAATTCTGAAGAAGTATTTATTTCAATCGGTCTTGCAAGAACGGGTGCCGCCGGTAAACAATAGCAGACACAAATAATTCATACAGCATCACTTTGTTATGTACAATCTGTGAGAAACACATCCCACAAACTGCCGAAAGGGCAGTTTCCTTATGAGTGATTCCTTATTCGAACTTGTTATCTTCATTTTGTCTTCCCCCTTGCATAGTGGTTTCTGTTAGCTCCTGGTATATCCTTGGACCGTCAATTAAAAGATAAGAATGTGGCCCCCTGCTTGCACCTCCTGTTTTCCCCCTTGCTTAGTGGTTTCTGTTATTGTACATCCCGTTCTTCCCAGAAGGCCAGTCCTGTACATAGTTACAACAACTTGCTCACTGTAGCTTACACAGAACTTGACATCTTAATTTCCCATCAGGCCTTATTGTTGACCTCTTAATTGTGAACCAGAGTTATACATGTAAAATCAACATAAAATGCTCATTTCTCACAATTCCCACTTTTTTTCTTTTTACTCTTGTTGCTTTTTACACTATGTCGCCCCTTCTAGCCTACCCCAGAATTGTCCAACATCCTCTCAACCTCTCTTTCTATGGGGGGCGTCCTCTCCTTCGGTCTTCCCTCTTTCTAGTAGGCAAATTGTTTCCTGGCCTCCCTTACCCAGGGGTAATGGCATCTGCTTGGTTAAGGCTGTTTCGATGAGCCTCTGTTCCTAATACTACGATGATGGATACAATTAACCCTTTCCATTTCCCAAACATGCATCAAATGAGGTGGGTATGTTTCGTTTAGATCGTCCCCCTTTTACACTCCCCTTCTCCTTTTGTCTTTCATAGGCGATACTGAACGGTATGGCTAGCTGAACTAATGTGCATGCCCCTTTCCATTGGGGCCGCAGAGTGGGTCTTAGGATTTTTCCTCCGCAATACCACCATATATCTGAACGTGGTATTTTTAGTGATGAGTAATTGCCCTGGGTGGTCACGTTCTTAGTCTCAATACAAGTCTTGAGTTCTCCCATATCTTTACTTAGCCACGTATCAGAACGACTTATACACGATATATGATGCTTCACGGTAACCAAGAAGGAGGGAGGGTTTGCTGACTGTTTCTTATTAACAGGAGGAAACATCAGAGATAGGGCAGTGGAGGTCTTGTTGCCCCAGGCAGTCTCATCTTCTGTTTCTGTTTCTGTTAGCACCTGCTATATCCTTGGACCGTCAATTAAAATATAAGAATGAGGCCCCCTGCTTGCACCTGCTGTCTTCCCCCTTGCTTAGTGGTTTCTGTTATTGTACATCCCGTTCTTCCCCGAAGGTCAGTCCTGTACATAATTACAACAACTTGCTCACTGTAGCTTACACGGAACTTGACATCTTAATTTCCCATCAGACCTTATTGTTGACATCTTAATTGTGAACCAGAGTTATACATGTAAAAGCAACATAAAATGCTCAACGAGGGCTGGCTCCAAAGGGTTCCAATCCATGCAGTGTGCTGTGAGGCGTAGTGCCGTGATGTCGATTTGAAGGAATTGGCCAGCACTCCATCGTCTCCTTTGTAATTCCGGGACATATGCTGATTTAGACTTCAATTGGTGGAATCATTCAGAAGATTCTGGAAGAAGCGATCAAGACCAGTTTATTTTATTTTCTGTTTAGATTTCGAGAGCAGCCAATAACAGGTTTAAAACACTTTCTCCATGCAGCCTGAGATGTGAAGGTAACTGTTGCTTAAAAGGCTTAAAGCTGGCTGCTCCAGTTCTGCGAAAACCTGGTAAGCAGCAGATTATATTGTAGCTGGCTCGCAGGTTTAATTTCCTTTCTCGGGCCGAGCTGAAGAAGGCTTTAGGATTTTACTCCCAGAAAGTGGTGGATCTCTCTCAAACCTCAGATGTCGTTTTCGGATGGATCAAGAAGCTGGCGAGTAGAAGCCCAGATTGATCTCTCTGCTCTGACATGTCACTGTCTGAAGGTGAAATATTAAACCTCTCTCAACAGTAAGATTGCCGCAAGGACATTTAGTCCAGCAGAAGTTGCAGGCAAGGTTAATGGTTTAAAATCCCTCTTTGGAATTCCCATGTATTGAACTTCATTTTAACTCAGTGAGGATGGTCGGAGATCTGGTGCATACAAGTTCGAATTTCACAGTCATTAGTGACATCTGGTTAAGGCCTATACATGGAAATACGATTCTCCAGAAGAATTCCTGCATCCCGCGGGTTCTAAGTGAAGGCAGATACGGGAAAGCCAAACCAACTGATAGTTTTCTGCACCTCAATTTCTGAGAAGGTCAGCACCTTCAAAAACCACCACCACTGCAACGCAGATTCTCATTTATCGTCCCGTTTATTCCTCGTTATTGTGATTTTTACCATTCCCAACAGTAAAACGATCTTTTATGTGTGCGGAGAGTGGGATTTTTAAGGGAATAATTGAGTAGCCGACCGTTGCTTCAGCAGCAACATTACATGTTTATATCTTCCCTTGTCATACAGAAGCAGTATTTTTACTATGTATTACTTACAAACTGATGTGTGTAAGTGATTAGAGCTCAAGTATCCATGGATTATTTCACTCATGCTCGGGGTTCACGGACTGTCAGGTGCAATTGGCCTGGCTGATACCCAGAATGTTGTATCATAAATTGAAGGCTTGACGGGATCTAAAGTGCTAGACGGAGCATTTGAGGTCCAGTGTGAATTAAAATATACAATAAGTTTGAAGGCTGGCGATGGAAGCTGCTGGGATTGTTACCCATGTGGATGGCCTGACTCTGGTTTACCAATTGGTCGACAGAATGGCAAACCTGCCGAGTTGGCGGGTGACTTACAAAACGTCGTATCAGCTAATCCAATAAGGCAGAGGTGGCTGTGCGATTCCCAAAATTTGAAGAGAAGTTTGTGGAAACACTCTTTAAGGCTTTTGAGAAAATAGCAACGAAATGGAGTGGTTCAAATAGAAGTGGATATTAGCCTTGCAGGGGCGATCACTGGATGTTCGAGCCACCTTGTTGGTACAGGAGTCTCGGAATTATGACAAAAGGCTATTCTAGATGCATACGAACTGATTCCCGAAGAATATCGGTAAAACAATTGGGATTTTGAGTGTACCGACAGGACACACCTATGCAGAATTTGAAAGTGGTAAGCAGAACACCTTTCATAGATGGTTCACTCATTGGGACTGTGCACGAAGCTCTGAGAGGTGTCCTCCTATTAGAGTTTAACAGTTCCTTACATTCGATAATAATAACCCATGTTGAAGACTAACGTGTAGAAACAGCTAAACAGACAGCCCGTGCGCCGCCCACATCCCAGGAATAAATCAGAAAATAGAGCCGGCGATTATTAGGTAATCCATAGACTTCATCTCTGTTTCTTCACCGCGAAAATTTTGATAAAGACAGGAGGTGGGAAATTGAGAGGAAGGCAGGTAACCTAACTAGATATTAGATAGCTGAAATCTCCGTCTGAGACGAGAAAGAAGTGCAATGGGGGTGGAAGTCAGTCTTAGGTGTCAACATTAGGGCAGCACGGTAGCATTGTGGAGCGCACAATTGCTTCAAAGCTCCAGGGTCCCAAGTTCGATTCCGGCTTGGGTCACTGTCTGTGCGGAGTCTGCAGATCCTCCCCGTGTGCGCGCGGGTTCCCACTGGATCCTCCGGTCTCCTCCCACAGTCCAAAGATGTGCAGGTTAGTTGCATTGGCCATGATAATTTGCCTTTACTGTCCAAAATTGCTCCTAATGTTAGGTGGGGTTACTGGGTTATGGGAATAGGGTGGTGGTGTTGACCTTGGGTAGGGTGCTCTTTCCAAGAGCCGGTGCAGACTCGACGGGCCGAATGACCTCCTTCTGCACTGCAAATTCTACGATAATCTATGATTGTAGCAAAGTGGCGGTGGGCCACGCTCTCTCTGCCCGTTGGAAGTTGGAATGAAGGCCCGTTTGACCTGTCTGTGTGCAAAGGGAGGATGTGTAAAAGGGAGCGAAATTGGAGAATACGACGCTTCACACGCTATAATTATCTACTCTGCGGAGAGCAAAGATGAACGCCTTCTGAGGAATGAGGTAGATGAGAGATATGTTGGATTTCTATCTGGGGGTAAGTCACCCATTTGCCTCGACAGATATAGCCAAACCCATCAGAATGTTAAGTGACATAGAGACTACACAAATTCTTGTGTTGCAAAAGGATTTATTTTTTCCTCCAGGAAGCTCAGTGAATGATGAGATTACGTGAATGGTGGGGTAGAGGAATTATCCTAGTTCCATTGTATAAAGTGTAGTTGCAGTTGTGATTTGTTGTCAAGTCCATTGGTGTCGGAATTGCTGAGAAAATGCCCGTGAAAAGAATAGCTTTCGTTTTGAGAAAGGATTTAGCGGGAGTGAACGCTGCAGCTCCACTCATAATTACAGAGAGAACGAACGAAGTACTGCAGACTGCAATGGTACATGCCGGAGCAACGAATATGCATTGGGAATTCGCTGACTTAGAGGAATAAACGGTTATAGCTGCTGATCACATTTCCTGTGTCAGTGGTCGTGAACAAGTTCCTGAGCCTTCTCAAACAGATGGCGTCCATAGGAAAGATGAGTTAGACTTCGGATCTAGTTATGAGGTACTGGTAAACAATTGTTGCAAGGGTGTTAGTAAGTACGAGGCGTAAGATGATCGTTTTGACTTCGACCTATTTCCTCATTACGAAGTAACCTTAAATCGCTGTTGCAAGAGTGATTGTAAGGAAGACATCAGACGACAGATTTCACTTTGATTGCGGGTCTCACTGTGATGCAATTATACACTTCGTGCCCGAGAAGATTCATCACAAATTGAACTTTGACAATTGGCAAGCAATTTACTAAAGCCAGTGAAGGAGGTAGCGGCCAAGAAGATGGTGAATTGGACTTGTCTAAAAGTAATGTGTTACAGCCACTTGTAGTAAACCTATTGTCTTTACCTTCGTGTGAAGACAGGTTCCCAGTTGGCGTGGTTTGAAAGGCTGTGCAGCTGCCTGCACGGCATCAGTTAGGAAGATCGAGGACAGTAAAGAGTGTGAAGCGCTACCAAGCAAACTGCTAGTTGACCCACGTCCGGTTGACGGTGAACACCGCCTCTTCGAGGTTGCCACGTAGATTGCGTGGAAGGTGGAGCACTTGGCAATAAATCCATTGTACGCCTTCTGGAGCAGACGGCTCTGCAACATCGGAGGCTGGCAAAAGGCAAACCGTGCAGAGGGTCGGTGACGTACCATATTCTGATTCTGAACGTGGAGATGAGGCAGCAGTTACAAAGGGAGGGAAACAGTGTCTTGCCAAGAACAGTGCCTGTCAGGTTTACCTATGCTGTGAGGCCCGAACCTGCAGCAGTGCGATTTTCTGAAGGTGTTCAGCCTCATGGGATTGAAGAGAGCATATTGACTAAGAGAGAATCAAATACATCTTTCAGTATTCACAATTTTATTCGGCGTTGAAGGAGGGTCACTAGGTCAACGACTCCTGCTGTGGACCTCGAAAATGTTGCTCCACGAAAGCTTTATCAGTCTGGAATAAAATCATTGATTCTGGCTCAGTAACAGACTGAGCATGAATGCATGTTGGGCCTTTTGAAGAAACAAGCAAAACCATTGCTGTCCATGGAACCCTGAGGAGAGTCTGAGAGGTCGGCAGCACGAATCTGTGCTGGAAGCTCCGGACTTTTCCGAAAAGTGAACTACTTGAGTTTATGGAGATACTTAAAACCTGGAACGCAATATTTTTATTCCAGTTGTTTGATCTACAGACTGAATATGTTTCCTTGAAATGGCAATGTGATTGCAAATATTTGTCATCTGTTCAAAAGTTAAATATTTACTCGTATCATAACCGCGTGCTTAGACAGTTATGTATGGATGTTGAGTTTCTTGCATAACTCATAATGAAATCTCAGTGTGCCAACGTTTCATTTTTTTAGGAGGGTAGATATGGTAGAAAACTCTTCTTAATTCCTCGTTTATCCTTGTGTCCTTTTAAATCCTTGTCTTGCTGGATGTTTTTTGCTGGCTGCTTTTATACTTCAGAGTTATGCACCCCCCCCCCCCCCCTCTCCCACCGTCGATGGTCTTCGCTAACGGCCTGTCGTCCCCTTTGAAATTCCGAGAAATATTCTGCTTTCGAATGTGATTGGCGGGGCCCTTCTGGAGATTCTGTAAGAAGAGGACACTCTCCATTTTATTTCAGTTCTGCTTTGCTCTCGCCATCAGCCAGGATCATGCTTAAAATACTCTTTCTATCTAGCCAGTCTATTGAAGGTTAACCCTGATTAACATGTTGCCAGCAATCTTCCGCCGGTCTGTGAACACAGAGGAAGCAGCAAATTCTAACCGCTGACGTTGGCACTCAGGTTCCAGTTTCCTTTTGGGGACAGAGCTGAAAAAAGGCTTTAAATTCTCTCTGTACAGGTGAAGGTGGGTCTCCAGAGGAATTCCTGTAGCCCACGACGTCTACGAGAAGGCATATACGAAAACACTCAAACGAACCGATGGTTGTCTTCTGAGAAGATCTCCGTCTGCAAAGACAAAAAGCTCAGCTGAGTAGATTCTGATCTCTCGAACGATTTAATCCCTATTAATTTGATCGTTCCCCGTCCCTAGACTTTTGCTGGTTTGCGTGTATGTAGCTGAAGGGTAGATGGAGCGAGAGTAATCGGTGCCTGTAAGTTATTGGTGCAGTGAGCGGTCAATGATCTCAGCAAAATATACAAACTATTGGTTAAGTTGCCTCCGTTAGGACTCAGAGGCCGCAGACTCGCCGAGATTGCCGTAAAAAGAAATTGATTTTCGTCATTCCGGGCAGGCATTCGAGAAGAGGTGGAAAAAAAAACTAAAAAGAGAAGGAAAAACAAAGCATGTTTGTATCTACAACAGTAATGGATATTTGAAGAATTTGTTCCGAAGAGTGCGAGCTCAGAAAAAATATATATGCACTTTCAGGCAACACGAGAAACACATCGAAATTCCACAATTAATTTGCAGACAGTTTGTACGGATACTGAACGAGGCTGGCGTTATTGTTTGTGAAACCCCACGATTAATTTGATGTAAACGAAGAAATATAACGTTCCATGCGCAATTTCTGATGTCCCTTGATCTGTCTAAAAGAGAACTCATAAATTAGCATCTCAATGGAATCACATAGAAAATGATCAACTGCAAAAGGTGTGGGTAACAGAATAAAATCAATTCAAGAAGCTTTTTATTAAGAAGATATATTAAAAAAGAGGGTTTAATAGTTTGAAATTAAATCATGTTTTCATGTTCTATTTTCTAAAACGCAGGCTCAGTCTAATACCTACCAGAGCGCCGGTTAGCAGATTTGCAGAAATATCGAAGAATAAATGCTTGGGTATTTCAGAAGTGGATTTATAATAATGCAGTCGAAACGTAGGGTGAATCTGTCAATGAAAAGGAGGTTACCAATATTTATATTTTTCAAAATACGTTAATTCACAGAATGAACTAATGCCACGTCCTGCGCAACTCCTGTTACCATTGACCGTCTGGTGCATTGCCATCGTTATACGCAACACTCTTTGAAGTGCAGCTCCATTATGGGAGATGTTTCAGAGGGAGTGCAAGGTTTTATGACCGAGCGCAAGTAGACGAAGATAGACTTTTGTTTGCAAATCATAACATGAATGATAAAAATGATAATCTCCTGGTGGCCGACGTACTGCCATATATCTACTTGCCTTGCCCATCTAGATTGTAGCCGTTGAGGGATGAAAGAATCTGGCGAAGCAGGCTTGATGATGCCCTGCAAGGCATGTTTCTGATTATTCACATTGCTACAGCATGGTAGCATGGTGCGCACGGTAGTGATAGAACATTGAGACCAGCTATGCAAAGCAGCTTAAGAAGCTTTCGAAAACGTAACAGCCGAAAAGGACCTCCAAAGAAGAGGAAGAACAGAGATATACTTGAGCAGCATGATAGCACAGCGGTTCGCACAGTTGCTTCACAGCTGCAGGGTCCCAGGTTCGAGTCCCGGCTTGCGTCACTGTCTGTGCGGAGTCTGCATGTTCCCCCCATGTCTGCGTGGGATTCCACCTGGTGCTCTGGTTTCCTCCCACAGTTCAAAGATGTACATGTCAGATGGATTGACCAAAATCAATTGCCCTTCGTGTCCAAAATGGTTAGGTCGGGTTATTACATTCCGGGAACAGGGTGGAGCCATGGGATTAAGTGGGCTGCCCTTTACAAGAGAGGGTGCAGACACGATGGGCCGAATGGCCTCCTTCTGCACTGTAAATTCTATGAAGTATAGTCATTGGAAATGCATTGATTTCTCGATGAAGTACCATTGTTCATTGTTAACGGAGGGCTTCGTTGCTTCTGCGAATGGATACTAATCGACGCTTGATTTTGGATGGTGTAACGCTTCTTCAGTATTGTTGACATTCCACATATATCACGTTTTAGTTCCGCCAGTGATCATTTAATTTCCCTTTTGACAAAAGAACTGAGTGTCGCAATTTTAGGGAATTTGCTCAGATTCACTTCCTTTTCGACACTCTGTTCCAAGGTAGAATTACAGGTCACATTTTATATCTATCTTTCCTACTGACGATTCATTCAGTCGTCATCCATCACTGCAACAACTTGGTTTTCTGCAAAATAGATTTTTACTCACACTTATCCGGAATGAAAGTCAATCAGAAATGGTATTTTTTTGGACAATTCTGCTCCATGACTTGGTTGTTGTCAGCTTATCCGTCTGTAGGTTATAAACCGTCCCTAACAGATTATGATTTATGGCAAAATTATTTCGGAGCTATTATTACTCAGCCTTTCAAGAACCATGTATTGTCATAAATGGGTTCGTAATGTACACATGTAAGCATGTGAAATAAAGATTTGTTTTAAGGTAGGTAAAGACTCTACTGCTTTCAGTTTTCTGACAATTCTACTGTTCCGCCATCCACAGAAATATGTCCAGTCATATTGATTACCTGTTGCCCTGAAGCACCATTCAGTTCTGCACAATAAAACACAGTGGCTGAATGCTTTGCCCACCCATCTGAGGTGTACCGCACCGTAAACCCCAGCCCCGCGTTAACGTGTCTTGAATTTTGTAACTTTTACATTAATGATTTCTCTGTCTCCAACAGAATAACATTTCCGTTTGTTTTGGAATTAATTCAGACCTTTCTTCCAGTCTATTAATCCAAGCGTTATTTATTTTAGTTCACGCGGCCATGTCATAAGTTTCATCATGTAAAAGCCTCATCGACAGAGATACAAGTTGGACGAAAATGTGGATGCTGGCTGTCCTTTTTACGGAAACATGCAAAGTGTTCAACTGATCTGCCAATACTGATAACGTCACAAGGGAGAAGCCTTGCTACAATGGCTAGACGCTTTGTATCTATTGGAGACGGTAGAATAGATATGAAATGGCACATCGAATTGTCAGTGTATGGGTTTGATTTTGATTTTGCAGGTAATTGCTTTTTCAATAATTGTTTGTGGAATTAATTGTGTTAATTTAATTTGACTGACAGAACTTTAAAAGGACAAACGATGGTCAGAGCTGTTTTTAGTACAATGGACAACTTTTCCGGCTTGGCCCACGTGCACATTCAACATTTTACAAGCAGGTAAGAAAATGAAGCCTGAAATGAGAAAGCAGTTAGCTTCTGTACCAGATGATGCCCTGATCAACACGGCTGATGAAGGACTGCAATGTTTCTAATAATGGTAAATTAACATTTTGCAAACGCTTTCATATCAATAATATGCATAAATCATCGTAAAATCCATCCGCTTGCCACGGTGTAATTAACCATCCAACAACCCGTCAACTTACTTTTCAAACACGTGTCAGTGTTGTTTTGTTTAACTTAGCTATACATTTCAGGGATGACGAACGCTGCGACCATTTCTTGTTCAGCTGATTAAATTACGTTCCCAAGAAAAGAAAACCATCAAAAGAAGCAATGGAGTCTTTTCAAACATCATCGAATGTTCTACATTCTTCAATCCTGCTACACTACGAGGTGACTAGTGGTGTAAATTGAACAAATCGATATAAGAGTAGGCTCCACATAACCGAATTTGCAAAGATTGAGGAAACCAGCACATCCGTGGAAATAACAAGCGGCGACGCAATCCAGATAACATTTCGCCAGAAATTCTGGGCGCATCATCCGCTCAGACTTCGCCAGTGGTCGCCAGATTGTGAGGTGCCAAACTTCAACTGATTCGCTTGACTTTTCCCATATCCAAAATGCAAACGTTGCTAGGTTCCGCAAAGTCTATCATTTCTGACAATATTTAGGCAACGGTCCGCAATCATTGTGCGACTGGACTTGTCCATTACCTTTACACTTTATTCCACTGCAGTGAGAATATTGATTTAAAAAACTGTAGGAACTTGAACAGCTGCATTCTCTCACATTCGCTGTTTCTGTTTAATCTGAGATACTTCGATATGTGTATTAATCATATGTTTCACTGAGACAACTTGATTTAACCCCATCCCTTTGCGCCTTTCCATAAACATCTCTGGGTGTCGGTCTACGAAACCACGGGGGTTGTAGGGGAGGGGGGTCGTCACAACAGTCCGTTGATTGGATGATGCACTTTTGGAAGGATATTGTTTCACGTTTCATGGGGAAGCACGGTAGCACAAGTGATTAGCACTGTGGCTTCGCAGCGCCAGGGTCCCAGGTACGATTCCCCGCTGGGTCACTCTCTTTGCGGAGTTTGCAGTTTCTCCCCGTGTCTGGGTGAGTTTCCTCCGGGTGCTCCGGTTTCCTCCCACAGTCTAAAGATGGGCAGGTTAGGTGGATTGGCCATGATAAATTGCCCTTCGTGACCAAAAGGTTTAGGAGAGGTTTTTGGCTAACAGGGATTGGGTAGAAGTGAGGGCTTAAGTGGGTCGGTGCAGACTCGATGGGCCGAATAGCCTCCTTCTGTATTGTATGTTCTATCTTCTATGTTCTCTGTTTCCAAATGTCCAACTCTGATCGTGTTCCTTATATACGGGTACAGCAGGAACTCTGAGTGACGAGTGCTGTTCCACAGGGATCTGTGCTGGGACCTCTATTGATTGTGGTACACATAATCTATTTGGACGAAAACGAAGGTGGTCTTATTATAAAGTTTGCGGATGACATCAAGGCTGACAGAATGGCAGATAGTGTTGGGGATCTTTGAAGAATACAGCAGGACATAGGTAGGTTGGAGACGTAGTTGGAGAAATGCCAAACGGAGTTTAATCCGGACGGAATGCATTTTGTGAGGTCCAACATCGAGGGGAAATATACCATTAATGACACAACTCTGAGGAATATAGAAAGTCAGAGAGATCTGAGCATGCACGTCCACAAATCTTTGAAAACGGAAACACAACTGGCCAACGTCGTCAAGTAAGCATAAGCAATGCTTTCCTTCATTGGACGGGGCATCAGGTCTAAAAGCTAGCAAGTCAAGCTTCAGGTGTATAGAACATTGGGAAGGCCGCACTTGGAAAGTTGCGCACAATTCTGGTCGCCACACTACCAGAAGGATGTGGACGCTTTTGAGAGAATACAAAGGAGTTTTGCCAGGATGTTGCCTCGTCTGGAGTACGTTAACTATGCGGAGAGGCTGAATCGACTCGGACTATTTTAATCAGAATGACGGAGATTGAGTGGTGACCTGCTGGAGCTCTACAAGATTATGAACGACGTGGATAGAGTGGATGGGCAGGTACTCTTTCCCAGGGAGGACCGATTCGTCACCAGGGGGAATACGTTTGTGGTCCGTGGGGAAAGGTTCAGAGGAGATATGCTGGGAAGCTTTTTTACACAGGGGGTGGTGAGTGCCTGGAACGCGTTTCCAGGGGAGGTTGTGGAAGGAGATACATTAAGGGCATTCAAAAGGATTCTTGACAAATACATGGTAAGATAGTTATAGAGGGATACGGCACAAGGAATTGCTGAAGGTTCTTGACAAGTTTGGGATCATATCCGTTACAGGGTGGAAGGCCAAAGGGCCTGTTCCTGTGCTGTATTGTTCTTTGTTCGTTGTTCTTTGTTTTTGTTCTTTGTTCTTATTTCCGGGCTCCTTGTTCTTTGTTCGTCCCAGCAAATCTGGCTTGATCTGGACAGCCCCAAACAAATCGATGTACATTAACAGAATCGATGATCTGCTAATGAGTGATTGACAGGGCATGTTCAGACTTGTCCTTGCACTTTTTCTGTGTGATGTATTTCAGTTTGAATTCCCATCAGCCTGTCTGAGGTTGACTGCAGTTTGAATTAAAATGTCCAATTTGATCTGGCCTCAAATCCAGGTTCTTCCAGGTACACCACTCTCCCTTCTCTTGATTCAGTGACCGTCAGCGAGCCGATCTGACAACCTGTTGAAGCCATCGGATGGGCAAGTATCCAAAACGGGGACTAACAATACAAACCTCTCAACCCGGCATACATATCATACCAATATCATAAATTAATTATAACACTCGGATAAATGAAAGACACACTTTAGAAAATAAGTACATAAAGAGCGATAAGAACAAAATAGATGCATCAAGCCATTACACTGAAAAACGAAACGAATGTGTCAAATGATGTATGGGAACCAAAGGAAGTTACACAATTACCAAAGTTCCTCGTGCATTAATTCCCTACACGAATCGTATTTTCAGCGTCCAATGCTGCTTACGTCTTTTATCCATCGGGCAAATTTGACAGACAGCATAGTTATGTTCACAGCCGTAAGTGGGATGGCTATTAAAGATAGGTGTAACAAGAGGAGCGTCCATGGGTGAACTTGGATGTTCGAAGCCCTATTCCGCCACATCCTACCACCATCTACTGTCCCTTATTGCAAGAATGCTTCTCATGCTTCCGCCTGTTTGTTCATGACTTTAACAACGTTCTTTTTCACAGTAGAAAATTGGGTTCGACTCCATTGTAGCGCTTTCCCAGCATGAAATTTCATGATTTGTCTTTTGTCACCTTATTGTGGCACGTGTGCACTCATTCCAGTCCTTTCTCCGGATCATGGACACGACATGCTACTTTGTCCACCCATGGTTAGTCTACCCCACAACTCACTAATGAAATCGTCCTGAGGAAGCTGCTCCCATACGGCAAAATGCCGCAGAACATTTTCTGGTTCTTGCACCCGCAAGTGACACGCTTATTGGACGGAGCCATAGCATACAATTCTTAAATTCCCCTGCATCGGCTGCGGTGAACCTCATGTATCCGAGCAAGATAATGCCGATCTTCAGATATTCTCTTGTTAACGTGTCTGTTGTTCGGGGCTCCTGCGATCATCCTAGATTGAGGACACAAACTAGCATAGTATCCTGAAATTAAATGTATGAAATAAATCAAGATAGCACTTGTAAAGATGCGCTAGTATCGGAGCCTGTTTCCCTCGCCCTTTCCGCCAAATGACTCATGTTACGACCGGCACACGCCCCCGCCCCGTTTGTTGTAAAGTTGGCTTTCTTTTTCTGGGGCGGTGGTTGCTGCTCCGAGCAGCATTTCTCTTTAAACGTGTATTAAAATGACGTTTTGCCCATTGTTCGGGCTGGCTACAACCACAAAAAAATGAAAAGCTCTGTTCAGGGGAGCGGCTTCATTTGATGTGGGGTTGTGCCACCACTAAAATTTGTCTAGAAAATCATGTTTAAGTCAGTTCTTTTCCGTTGCTGGTGGCGAGAGCCACCATTCGTATTTATTATTCTCTCCGCTTTGAAGGATTGCTTTTCCGTTATCCGGATGAGTCGCATACCACAGGGCATGCGGAGCGATTCCAATTATAAAATTAAGGGAAACCTAGATGGGGCATCGGGTTTACAGCGACTGGTTGTGTCTGAACAAAAGAACGGGTCAAGTGCACTGCTACATGGAATGCGTTGGTTGCAGAGTTGCACGGCTAGAAGCTGTGGGTGAGGAAAATAAGAGAAAGAGTTGCATACTATACGGCATGTGTAGACTGCAGCGTTCCACAGCTCGAAGCTGCGATTTAAGAGAACCATGCCAGAGAGTGCATGCAGCGCAGAATTTGACAGATAGGAGCTGTGTATGCGGATGTGATGGTGATTGATACCAATTATTACGCGGCGGCAGAGCTGCACGGCTAGAGCATTGGGTCGCTTAAGAATATTGGGTGAGGGGATATTGTACATTGGATCGTTGAAGCATATTGGAGGGGAATAATAAAATCCCGCTGTGAAATTGAGGATCAGAGCAATGTCGGAAGGAAGAGTGTTTCTCATGATTGACATCATGAGGACCTTTGTGAGGGGTGGTTATCACAGGCAGGCTGAAAGTAAATCCCAAATCAATGTGTCTGGACTGGTAATCTAAACAGTGGAACTGGGCATGCCCTCTGAGATCGAGTTCACCGACTTGATTCTAACGGAGCGTGCACTTTCAGGCTGCATTGTATGCTGACCTATAAGACAGCCGTATGAGACAACATAAGCGGACACAACTGACTGATGTGGAACGTTGGCAATCCCTTTAAACAAAGAGGTTTGTGGAGTGGTAGGAAAACGGCTATTTAAATTTGGAAAGAGAAATCCTGATACCTACCCTGCATTTCGGGTCTACTTGGGTGGGCTATGGTTACCGGGTGTTCTACTAGATAATCTTTCAAGCGCGGGTTCAGCAGCTCCAGGAAAGCGGTGGCAGGTGTCTCGGAGGTTGCGTGGTTTATTAATCCCACGTTTTCTCCTCCGAGCATTCTTAAACAGGATACGTCTGGCTCCCTTGGGGGCTTGGCGGGGTTGAATGGATTGCGTCCAGAATCTGGAGTTGGCTGCACCAGGTCGGATTATATGGCAGAGGTGAGTTTCCGGATCCTGGGGTATGGTGCAGCGGTAAGGGTGCATTAATCCGCACGAGAGAGAGACTTGAAAATGATGGCAGCTCTGTTGGGAACCAAATGTCTTCATTTGGTTTCCATGGTACCATCCGAATTTCCTGGTTTCAACCAGCACCTTGTCGATAGAGGAGTTGTCCTTAGGTAAGATTTTATATGGTCCGGCATATTTGACGGACAAGAAACTAGTGGGCGGGATAACCGAGAGCATAATGTTTCCCGAACATTGAATCCGAATGGTTTTACTTGCCACCGAAATAGGCCTTGCGCTGCTGTTTGTGGTTGCGGTTTTCTATTTTAAGGCTGTGGCTTGTTGCCCAGCTTGGACGATCTACAATAAAGTGTGAATCTACGCTCTCATGTGTGAGTGCAGCAAGCAAACACTGTTTCGGATACGTCGAACCCGAGTAGAACCTCAGTACCCAGCAGTGATCGTACTGCCATTTGTACGTGGTCAATAAAACCGGTGCAAATGGATACGGAATTCCATGTCATCCTTAAAATGAAGGGGAGCACTTTGTACCATGAATTATTGTTCTGCTGAACAGTTTGAGGAATCATGTCTTTGAGGGTGCGGTTCATCCGCACGAATCGAAGATAGATATATTTCGCATATAAAAAATGGATTAAGGGAAATACTCAACAGGTGGGAGGTGGATTTGAGACAAGGAAGTGATCAATGATTCTCGGATTGAATGCAGGAGCAGTCTCGGAGGGTAGCATTTCCAACCTTTGCTCCTAATTTCTATGTTGCTTTGATCATCCTCTCCACATTCCCCATGAATAGGGGTGGTAAGCCATGTGTAAATTTTGTTTTATCCCAAAAAACAGCGTTACCCAATGCAGTACCTGTGCATTGAAGTGGGCGTTCTGCTTGCAATCGATGCTGCAGGGGAGACGACACCCAGTCAGCATTTGCGGCATGAGGATGCCAGCCATAACGTCGTCCGGATTTGTACGAGTTAGAAAAACTTCCACTAATTTTCTAAAACTGTCTGCAATGACCAGGGCCTATTTGTAACCATCAGTGCCAGACAGTCGGTGACCAATTAACTCGGTTAGTCTATCCGTCCAGGGGCCTTTATTGCGTCTCAATTCTCCCTTGTGAGCATATTTGTCTGGATTGTTATGTGCGTAGGTGATACTATTATTAAAGTAGTGACGTACATTCTGCTCGAGGTTCTGCCACCAGCAGAATCGCGTAATGCTTTCGCCTGCGCTCCCTGTCTCTTGGCGGCCCTCGGAATAGTAGTTTTGCGAATTCCTTGATTGTTGACCCTTCACTGGACCACATACTGGCCGCTGTTGAGAACTAGCCGGTGTTGTGTCGTGATGGACGTTCGCCATTAATCAAGGGAGGCAGGGTATGTACCTTTCGGTATTTGTTTCAGGTCAGATAGTTGATTTGGGCCTGGATACGGTCTTCAACGATCGTCTGTCTGATTGCCATAGCCTGGACGCTTTCGGTAATGTGGCGTTGCCACGTTTCTCCTTCTCGAACGCCCTGTTTAGATATTTCATCCTCCTTCACGTTCCCAAGTGGTTATGTGCGGGAATGGGCCTTGAAATTGAAGACGCCGTACTCATGGACTTGGGCAGTTTAGGAAATGAATCGTAATGCAGTTGTTGATGGCAGAGGTTGCCCAAACGCCGAGCCGGATTTCTCGTTTATCAGAGTGGCAGGACTTATCTGAAATGATTTCTGACGTCTCAGTGTAAAGCTGATGTTGTGAGAAACTGGTCAAGGAGGCTACTAACTCTGTAGCATGGACAGTTATGTGGGTGGAATGTTTAAGGCTCTCGCCCTCTGCGCTTGCCGCCCTGCTCTCAGATATTAATGCCGCACCTTGTTTCATGTTCCCATCCTCCACCATAGAGGATAGTTCGACAGGATCTAATGCTGTCATTTTTATAACTGTTAGCTCTGCTTGGCCATCAGCCATTTGTTTCAAAAGAAATTACACCTTGCTATCATTGTTTGTCAGAAGCTGGCATTCATGGCCTTTCCCTTCTCAGCACAGATTGTTCACTCGGACGGTGTTGGCTCGGGTGTGCTTTCAGGCGATGTTACAGCCCTGAAGCACGAGCGCCCAAGGCGTTAAGTGCTTCAGGCTAACTGGCCCGTCTATGATCGGTCCATTCAACAGTAGTTCAATGGTATTGTTAATTGTGAGAATGGTGAGGGTGTTTACTGCGAATTTATAGATGGAATGCCGTGCTACCCAGCAAGCTCCAAAGAGGTGGTTTTCGACACTGAAAAACGTTATTCGTCTGGAATGAGAATGCAAGAGGGTCGGCAACGGAGCCGACTCGCTCTCGACATTTTTGGAAGAAAATGGCTGCCAGTGTCTGGCACAGTGGCCGCTTCCTCAAATGCAAAGGGATGATCTGTGTGTGCCACTTTGTCAATATCCATGGAGCATTTTTGCAGAAAAGATCGGAACTTGGGCAGCTTTGGTGGCAAAACAGTGGATATGGTTCCGGCGGTCCTCAACCAATCGTCAAAAGGAGAGTAACGAGCTCAACTTCCTTGATAAGGGAAGCTGTTTAAAGACTCCATTGGATTGCTTTCAATCTCGTTCGTCCCCTCTGGCACACTATCGAAGTAAGAGACATGTGATCGCATTATTTAGATTGTCTTGGGATTTCCGGATAGCCTTATGTAGTGAGGAGGTTCAGCAGTTCTTCCAATAATTTAAGATGTATGCCTTTTGTTTCTGTCAGTAGGAAGAGATTTCCTGCATACTGTATTAGCCATTCCGGTGTAGAAAATGCTTCCAGGCTCTTGCGTATTCGCTGGTGAAATATGGAGATGGAGTTGCGCAAAGCATGCAGGCGACACTTCCAGGTTCACTGCTGCCCTCAGATGTAAAGGCAATTTTGGACTGGCACTGGCGGTATCAAGTGAGAGATCAAAGTCGTTGCTGAGTTGCAGTACTTTTAAATACTCGACATGTGAGGCTACACCCATCATAGCTTCAGGACTGGTCGCCACTGTGTGACCTGTGATTCTGTCGGTTTAGTTGAGCGCTCGGTAGTTGTTAGATAGCCTCCATGGCCCATTCGGGTTTCCTACAGGGCATATCGGGGAATTATTGGTGGAAGCTATGCAGTGCAGGACTCCCTATTGCATAAAACTATTAGTTACTTTGGCACATTTCGCCTCAGCTGCTTTTGGAGGCCGTACTTTCGTTGGCATTTTGGCATGGGGCCTTCTACGATAACGTCCGCTTTCATTTGACCACTATCCTGTTTGTGGTTTGTGAAAGTCTTTGTGAGACTTGCTAATATTCCGACTGCTCCTAGATCATTAGTAGTTTCCATGGTTTTGATCCATAAGATGCCAAAGGTCGAAAATCTGTACACCTATCTCCCTGTGCCAACCTCAATCGGAGTTTTCCGTGTGGATACCATGGAACTCCTTTTCTCGGAGTGCCATGTGCGGTTCAGGTCTCAGGATGTGTTGCGAATAGTGCGGGAGCGACCTCTGTACCCACGGAACACGGTGTTGTGACATACTCCCTCGCTTTACACCAGGGGTCAGCCTGCAATATCGGAATTTGTGTTCCACACCCAAGTCGGGTTTTTAAATAGTTCACCTATTTGTGGCCTGTCGGGCAGCTTCCCCTCGTGGTATAAGTCCGCGTTCCCCGCCTGCAATCTGTTAGTAGGACTGTGGTTGTTGGCGGTGTGGCGCCCTGCATTGCTTTAAGATATGGGCAGACTGGCCCCAGTTGTAACACGACATAATAATAATAATGGCTAATTGTTACAAGTAGGCTTCAATGAAGTTATGTGAAAAGCCCCTAGTCGCCATTTTCCGTCGCCTGATCGGGGAGGACTCTACGGGAATTGAACCTGCGCTGCTGGCCTTGTTCTGCATTACAAAGCAGCTGCTAGAGAAGTATTTGCGCTGAGCTGTGTGATATTCTCGGTGTCCAGCGTTAGATGTATCTGTGGTCGATTCGGCGTGGTGTTCCTGGTCCTCTGGTTGGCGGAGAAAATGGAAGTGGGTAGACGGCACACCCGTATTCCCTGTTCCTGTCCCCACCTTCGTTTTGTGATACCGCGCTCGGGTTCGGGTATTGACGGATGGGTCACTTTTGTCCTTGTTTTGTAGGTTTGTGTTAATAACTTACTTCACATCCTGTTCCCAGGTAGATGCCATTTTCCAGAAGACCCACACATCATTCTGGGTGCTATCGCATGCATTGCAACTTCAATTAGTGACATGCGCGATCAAGGTATGGATCCACGTTGATCAGTGGCGTGGGTCTATTTGGACTCAATTCACTTGACCGAAAACCCCCAGAAATTGTATGCAGATCTGACTGGCATATGACGTCGAATGTTCCCCATTTCTCTGCAGGTAGGTATTGAGGATGTTCACTGGATCCTCTCTGCCGTACCTGAAGGCAGGTAGAACGGCGGCCTGAATTTAAACAGCGGTTCCGCCAGTGCTTTTTTTGAGGGGTGTGTAGGGTAATGTGGAATGGATTGCAGGGTTTGTGCAGAGCAAGACACCGTCAAACTCTTCCTCTTCGTCTGGGCCATTTAAAATTCTATATTTGGCTGTGTTATCGTAAACGCAACGTGTGTCTCCGGTGGTTTTGAATACCCTGATTGCCTTGGCGATTTTGGTGAGTTGGACAACAGTGTATGCTGTTACGTTGGTCACGTTGCATTCTGTCTGTGCTTACCTGTTCGTAACGAGTTTCATAGGGACGGGTGTAGGTTCGGTCCATGCGGTCGATTCTGCTGCTTCGAAAACGGGTAGGGTTTACGCTTCATTATCGGCATCAGATACCGCATATGGGCAGGCACCAACCGCCATCTCCTCCCAGTCTACACCTTGGTATCTGACCCCGCATTTTCTAGTAAAAGGGAATATTACACCTCGCTTGATAATAAGCTGAGACTTTAACTCCCAAATATTGAGCAGGCAGTTGGAGTGATCTGTCGCATGGGTTCTATTGTCCTTTTCTTCTTGTGCATGACTTTCACTTCAGCCTGTAGGTTGCTGATTTTCTGATTTATATTCGTCAAATTGTTGCGGCACGATAACCCTCGTTTTTACAGCGCACGTTGCCTGTTGGTAGGCGTAATCATACTCAACGTGGGACAGGCTCATTTGTATTATGCTGGGTTAGTTTGTCTTTTCCCCTGTCGCTAAGTCGTTTGGAATTTCCTGTATGCACACTTAGCGCGAATGATATCTTACTTTAATTATGTTAGACATATATTTAATAGTTTTATCTCTACCTGTCCTCTACGCAGCTCTTCCAGGCAATCGACATTCATAACCGAGTTGCTCAGAATGGGAGCCCATTTATCCAAAACTAACCGGACTAGACTGCGTACATGGAGGAAGAATGTTCTCTGTGGTGGATGCGTCCATTCCTAGGGGTCACAATCTGAGGATGCGGGGTAGAACCCTTATGGCAGAGATCATGAGAAATGATCCATTCTGTGAGTGGTCTGCCGGCAGAATGCATTACCACTGAACGTTTCTGAGGCCAAAGCATCATATGTTTTAAAACAAAACAGTTAGGTAGAACAAATGGACGGGGCCGAGGACCCGGAAACATATAAAATAGATAGAACATAGAACATTCAGTGCAGAAGGAGGTCATTCGGCCAATAGAGTCTGCACCGACCCACTTAAGCCTTCACTTCCACTCTATCCCCGTAACCCAATAACCCCTCCTATTCATTTTGGACACTAAGTGCAATTTAACATGGCCAATCCACCTAACCTTCACGTCTTTGGACTGTGGGATGAAACCGGAGCACCCGGCGGAAACCCATGCAGACACGGGGAGAACGGCCAGACTCCGCACAGACAGTGTCCCAGCGGGGAATCGAACCTGGAACCCGGGCACTGTAAAGCCACAGTGCTAGCCACTTGTACGACCATGCTGACCAGATCCTGGCGCTTCATCCTGGCGCAGGTTGACTGCCCATTTGAATCTGCACATTCTCCCCGTGTCTGCCTGGGTATGGCCCCAGAACCCAGAAGATGTGCAGGGTAGCAGGATCGCCCACGCTAAACTGTACCATAATTGGAGAAAAATAATTGGATACGCGAAATTCATGTTTTTTTTAAAGATATAGCACTTGGGGTGAAGGATATGGGCAGAAGGTGGAATTAGGCTATTGAGTTGGATGATTATCCATGATCATAATGATTGTTGTCGCAAGCTCAAAGGGCCGAATTCCCTCCTCCTGTTCCTATTGTTCGTGTTTCTATATTTTTACCTTTAAAATCGTGGCTGCAAAAATATTTCCCTTCAGATCCCAGACTCGATATCAGATTGTCACATAACTCCACAGTCTTGGACCAATTTCTCATTTTTCTACTCCATCCATTGCTCTTGGCATTGACTATTTGCTTCCGCTCGCTTTGTCCTGGGCGTCAGGTAATTGGTCAAGGTCGTGGTCCGCGTTCCATTAAATTTCTGCCCAGAGAATTTTTCCAGCTCCCATGCCTCTCCTAACTCTAAATACGTCGTTTGTTGACCTCATGTTACAGATACCTGGCTTCGGGCCCTATTTAGATCAGTTGTCTTAATCAAATGTTTTACCCAGATATATTTCATTCGTCAGGAAAACAATAAGAACAGAATTATGAAGTCAAACCAATTTTATTCAACGCCAATATTTACACTGAAATAAATCCAAATACATATACTAAAGAATTCCATGATTCGTTAAACCACCCGTATTGATGGATTCATCTGAGGCATGAGTCCAACGTTCTGGGCCTGTCACGTCCGTCGTTGTGAAGAGGCATCTCGCTGGTTGATTCCGTCATTCACTTGTCAATTTTCTGGATGGTCAACTTCACCAGCACGTAAGTGTTCTATGGGATGTGTGGTAGTTCTCTACATTTATTCATTCACTTTGCATCTTTCCAGAAACCTGTCTAGATATCGGCAAATGAGGCTTCGGGAGTGGCTCGCAAAACGCAATTGATTTGTTGCCCCCTTGACAGGACACCTGGACCCTCCATATATCGTGTCGTTGCTTGATGGTAACCTGTTACCATATAAGGTAATTACGGGGACTCTGGGTGTCAAAACGTCTGGCTTCACTGCGGCTGTGACACTGAGGACCCGGGATCGAATCCGGGCCTCGTGTCACTGTCCGTGGCAGTTTGCACATTCTCCCCGTATCTGCGTCGGTTTCATCCCCACAATCCAAAGATGTGCAGGTTACGTGGATTGGCCATTGGCTGAAATGGCCCTTAATTGGAGGAAAAAATAATAATTGGGTATTCTAAAGTTGCATTGAAAAAAAGTCTGGCTTGATCTGCGCCACCCAAAACAAATCGGTACCTATCAGTAGCATTAATGCAGTCCTGACGTGTGACTGACAGGGCTGGTCCAGGCATCACCTGGTACTTTGTCTGTGTGTTGTGTATTTGACTTTGGTCAATATTGAATTGCCATTAGCCTGCCTGAGGTTGATTGAAGTTTGGTTTTAATTTCAATTCAGTGGCGCAATGGTCTGCTGCCTCATGGAGCTGATGACCTGGGTTGGATTCCGGCCCCGGGTCACTGCCTGTGTCGAGTCTGAACATCCCCCCCCCCTCCATGTCTGTGTGTGTCTCACCCCCACAACACAAAGATATGCAGGGTAGATCGATTGGCCACGCTAGATCTCCGCTTGAGTGGAAAATCACCAATTCTCATTTTAAATGTCCAATTTTATCAGGCCTAAAATCCATCACCTGCTAAATTTACCACACCATAGTGGTTGAGCCGTATTTATTTCAGCAATATCTATATCCATCCACTGTTCTTGCTCAGAGTCGTATACCAGCTGGCTCATAGTCATGCAAGTGACGCATGGTAATTTTCAATATCCGCATGATCGAGTAATATAAAAAGAAGCAGATGTTGAGACCCTGGCCCGGGCTTTATTGCGTGAGTTACTTTCTGTTTGGCACGGACATTTAAAAATAATATTTGCCTTCCGACTTCATGAAGATGTCAAAGGTAAATATGCGGAGAGAAACAAATAGCACGCATGTACATGCAGTTATGCTTGATTATTATACTTTTCATTGTGAGGAATGCCAGCATAGAAAAATATTGCGTTGAAGGCAAAGCTGAAAACACATCGGAATGTTGGAACACAGATGCAGAAACTATGTCTGAAAACAGAGAGACACGGGCGATAACCTTTTTGCGAAAAACTACAGTTTCCTTGATGCAAACGTACACATAAAACCTTCCACACACAATATATGACAAATTATGGTGTGTCTTATAACAGAACCCATGAATTAACGTATCGATTGAAGGATAGCACATTGGAACAGTTCGTAACCAGTGACCCGAGTTCACTGTCTATGCGGGATTATACGTTCTCCCCATGTCTGCGTGGATATCATGCAGGAGCTCTGGTTACTTACCACAGTCCAAAAATGTGCGGCTTATGTGGATTGGCCATGATAAATTGTCCATTATTCTGCAGGCATGTGCGGGTTGAGTTACGGGATAGGGTGGGGTGGACCAGGGGTTGCTTGGGGGCGGGGAAGGCATGTGTAGGGTGCGCTATCTAGGGCTCGGTTCAGTTTCGATGGGTTGAATGGACTCCTTCTGCACTGTAGGGATTCTAACGAAGAAGGAATTGAATAGAACATTAAAAAACTTGATAAACCGTATCATAAGAGCATAAGAACTCGGAGCAGAAGTATGCCACCTGGCACTTCGAGACTGCTCCGCCATTTAATGATATCATGGCTGATATTTTGCGGACTCATCTCCACTTTCGCGCCCGAACACCACAATCCTTTATTCTTATTATTCTTCAAAAAACGATCTATCTTTATCTTGGAAACATTTAAGGAAGGAGACTCAACTGATTCACTGCGCAGGTAATTCCATAGATTCAGAACCCTTTGCGTGAAGAAATTCCTCCGAAACTCTGTCCAAAATCTACTTCGTCTGATATTGAAGCGCTGCCCCCAAGTTCTGTTTTCACCCGCCAGTGGAAATAACCTCCCCGAATCTATCCTATCCATTCCCTTTATAATTTTAGATGTTTCTATAAGGTCGCCCCGCATCCATCTAAACTCCAACGAGTCCAGTCCCAGTCTACTCAACCTCTCCTCGTGATCGAAACCCAATCAACTCTGGGATTAGCCTAGTGAATCGCCTCTGCACACTCTCCAGCGCCAGTACGTCCATTCTCATGTGAGGCTGCCCAAACTGAACACAATACTGCAGATGTGGCATCAATAACACCATATACAGTTGCAGCTTGGTATTGCAGCTAGAATACTAGGTATTCCCTAGTCTTAAATTCCATCCCTCTAGCAATGAAGGGCAAGACTCCATTCGCCTTCTTACCCACTTGTTGCACCAACGTTTAACGAATCATGCACTGGGACACCCAGGTCCCTTTGCACAGCAGCATGTTTAAATATTGAATCATATCAATAAAAATACGTTTTTCTGGTATTCCGATCAAAACGGGTGACCTGGCATTTGTCAACATTATATTCAATCTGCCAGACCCTAGCCCATTACCTTAAACTATCCAAATCCCGCTGTATACTTCCATTATATTCGGCACCTTTTGTTTGACCACTCATCTTCGTATTGTCTGCAAACGTGGAGACATTGCACTTGGTCCGCAACTCCAAATCATCGATGTAAATAGTGAACAGTTGTGGGCCCAACACCGGTCCCTGCGGGACACCTCTTGCTACTGATTGCCAACCAGAGAAACACCCATTAATTCCCACTGTTTGCTTTCTATTAATTAACCGATCCTCTACCCATGCTACTACTTTATCCTTAACGTCAAGCATCATTATTTTTGCAGCAACCTTTTGTGTGGCACCTTGTTAAAAGGTTTTTGGAAATCCAGGCACACCACATCCTTTGGCTCCCCGTTATATACCGCCCTAGTAATGTCCTCAATAAATTCGACTAAATTATTTAGGCACGACCTGTCATTTATGAACCCATGCTGCGTTTGTCCAATGGTACAATTTCCATCCAGATGACTCGCTGTTCCTTACTTGATGATATATTCGAGCACCTTCCCTACTTCCGAAGTTAAGATAACTGGCCTATAATTACCCGCTTTCTGCATACATCCTTTTTTAAACAATGTTCTCACGTTTGCTAATTTCCCATCCGCCGGGAATACATCAGAGTCTAGTGAATTTTCGTCAATTATCACGAGTGGGTTTGCAATTTCCCAATCCATCGCTTAAAGTACCCTGAGATGCATTCCATGAAGGCCAGGAGACTTGAACTACCTTTAACCCGATTAGCTTACCCATCGTCTCAAGGTCCTCACCTGCCATAGCCTCACTTCTATCAGTCATTGACATGTTATTTGTGTCTTCCACTGTGTGGATCAACACAAAAAAATCTGTTCAGCTCCGCAGCCATTTCCCCCTCTCCCATTATTAAATCTGCCTTCTCATCCTCGAAAGGACCAACATTTACCTTAGCCACTCTTTCAAAACAATTCAAGAAGATACGCCCAAAAGAAACAAAATGAATAAAGCCTCCATTTTCGTTTCTTTTAACACTGCTACGTTCCCAAAACAATATAGGCCATACTCTCAGCATGACTTGGAGCAAGGGCTATGCCAAATTACATCAGAAATAGAGAGACGGGGTGCTTTGGAATTTGAGAAAAGCAATTAGAAAATGTTGTTGCCACGCACGAGATATCAGGCATTGGACAGGAAGTTTGTAATGTTTTATCTTTTAAGATACATTCATTTGCATGTTGTGGTTGTCGCTGACGAGTTCAGCATGTATTGCCCAACTACAGTAACCCTCGACTGGGTAGTGGAGTGTTTTCTTTCTTGAAATGGAAAATCGTTCAAATGCAGTTACACACAAAGTCGTGTGAGGAAAGAGTTTCAGGTTTTTGATGAATGGACATTATAGAAAACACATTTGTTTTACAATTCATGAGATGAATTGTAAAACATTGGGAAACCCTTGGTGGTGGACATGTTCCCAGATACCTACTGTTATTTTGTAGTGTTCGTAGGACGAAAGCGTCTGCCGGAGAAGCTTTGGTGATTTTCTGCAGTGCCTGTTGCTAAAGTACAGATTATTAACAGTGTTTGTTCAATCCGCAGGATCCATATTTTGTGGCGCACCCCAAGTGACACAGAGATGACACATCCAGAGTGACGCACTCTGGGAGCTGGGAATTTGAAGCTATGTCGGAATTGAATTGGCAAGACTGGTACTTTTAAATTTCCTTTGACATTTTCAGGATTGTACTTTAACCTAGAAGTTGTGCAGTAAAGGTTATTAAGGGGCTGCCCCACCCACTCACATAACGGAGTGGCAGTTAACTGCCAGTCCCCTAAAGCCGAATTAGGTGGCACTGACTGAACTTATTTTGTTCTGAAGATACCAGTTGTATGAGTCATCTTTGGCCTATTTCAGAAGGGGGTTTGAAACTCACTCCCAGTGAGACAGAGAAGATACATCGACGAGTGAGTTTGGGAGCTGGGAATTTCAAGCGAGGTGGTGAGTGAATTAGTAAGGCTATTCATTTTTAAATTTCCCTTTTAAATGTAAGAAGTGTAATTTAATCGAGAAGCTGTGTAGGAAAGGTTAATTCTTTTCATAAATTTAGAATACCCAATTCATTTTTCCCCAATTAACGGCAATTTAGCGTGGCCAATCCATCTACCCTGCACATCCTTGGGTTGTGGGGGCGAAACCCACGCAAATACGCGAAGAATGAATGCATGAATGTTAACAAGGTATTGCCCCACCCACTCACAAAAGTGAGTGGCAGTTAACTGTCAGTCACCTGAAGCCGAACTGAGAGGCACTGATTGCACTTCTTTTGTTTTAAAGTTACCTGGTGTGTGAATCATCTTTGGCTATTTAAGAAATGAATTTCAATCTCACCACCAGTGAGCCCTCCCAGTGAGACAGAGAAGACATATCTCGAGTGATACATATCGAATAATGAGTTTGGGAGCTAGGAATTTAAAGCTAGGTGGGAACTGGACGTTGTGTCACAGGAGTTGCTTTTTCTACCTTGATTTGTTGCACTGAAATTTGCAGTGAGTGGCCTTGCCCTGCCGCAGCCGACTACAAGGGAGAGCGCTGATTGCTGAGTAGCAAGTAAGGCAGGTAAGCCCTTCATATCGGCAGCGGAGCTGAGCAGGAGAAATCCGGAGTGCAGTCTGAGAAGTTAAGTGGTACGTGTGTCTCTGTCTCTCTCTGTGTGTTTTAAAATTGTGGGGAAGAAAAAAAGAAAAGTGACGTCACAGTGAAGCTGTCATCTGATTGGCTGGTAGTTAATATCTGGTATATATATTTTTTAAACATTGATAAAACATAATTAAAACTAATTCCTTAACTAGGTAGTTGAAAAAACTAAACCTGAGGGCAGAGATTAGTACTTACAGTATTTTACAGTACTAATCTAGCGCCAAGGACCATATAGTTACATTTAACTTCATTTAATATCAATTAAGTAACTAGTGTTCGAATACCACTCAGCGGGGCGTAGTGCTCTAACTGAGAGATGTGGGAGATCGGTGACGCTTCCAGCGTTCCGGTCGACTACGGCTGCAGGAAGTGTAATCAATGGTATGTCTTCACAGACCGCGTGGTTCAGTTGGAGCAGCAGTTGGATGAACTTAGGAGCATGCATTTGGCTGAAAGCATCATCGTCAGAGGGACGTGGTCACACCCAAGGTGCAGGCAGACAGCTGGGTGGCCGCTAGAAAAAGCAGGCAGTCAGAGCAGGAATTCCCTGTGGCTATACCCCTGTTTCCCAAGAATACCGTTTTTGATGCTTTTGGGGGATAGCCTATCAGGGGAAAACAACAGCAACCACAAAGGTGGCTCCACAGCTGGCTATGTTGCTTGGCAGGGGAGGCCAAAGTGCAGGGCAGCGTTAGTTATAAGGGACTCTACAGTAAGGGGAAGAGGTAGGCGCTACTGCGGACGTGACAGAGGCTTCAGGATGTTATGTTACCTCTCTGGTACAAGGGTAAAGGATAGTTCTGAATGAATGCAGGATACCCTAAAGCGGTAGGGTGAACAGCCAGAGTTCGCAGTGCACATAGGTACATAAGAACTTAAGAACTAGAAGCAGGAGTAGGCCACCTGGCCCCTCGAGCCTGCTCCACCATTCATTGAAATCATGGCTGATCTTTTGTGGACTTAGCTCCACTTTCCGGCCCGAACACTATAACCCTTAATCCCTTTATTCTTCAAAAAACTATCTATCTTTATCTTAAAAACATTTAATGAAGGAGCCTCTACTGCTTCCCTGGGCAATGCATTCCATCGATTCACAATCCTTTGGGTGAAGAAGTTCGTCCTCAACTCAGTCCTAAATCTACTTCCCCTTATTTTGAGGCTATGCCCCCTAGTTCTGCTTTCACCCGCCAGTGGGAACAACCTGCCCGCATCTATCCTATCTATTCCCTTCATAATTGTATATGTTTCTATAAGATCCCCCCTCATCATTCTAAATTCCAACGAGTACAGTCCCAGTCTACTCAACCTCTACTCGTAATCAAACCCCTTCAACTCTGGGAGTAACCTAGTGAATCTCCTCTGCACATCTTCCAGTGCCAGTACGTCCTTTCTCAAGAAAGGAGACCAAAACTGAACACAATACTCCAGGTGTGGCCTCACTAACACCTTATACAATTGCAGCATTACCTCCCTAGTCTGAAGCTCCATCCCTCTTGCAATGATGGACAAAATTACATTTGCCTTCTTAATCACCTGTTGCACCTGTAAACAAACTTTTTACGACTCATGCACTAGCGCACACAGGTCTCTCTGCACAGCAGCATGCTTTAATATTTTATCATTTAAATAATAATCCCTTTTGCTGTTATTACAAACAGAATGGACAAACTCACATTTATCAACATTGTAATCTATCTGCCAGACCCTAGCACATTCACTTAGCCTATCCAAATCCCTCTGCAGACGTCCAGTATCCTCTGCACCTTTTGCTTTACCACTTATCATAGTGTCGCCTGCTAACTTGGACACATTGCCCTTGGTAAACAACTCCAAATCATCGATGTAAATTGTAAAACAGTTGTGGGCCCAAGACTGATCCGTGAGTAACATCACTAGCTACTGATTGCCAACCAGAGAAACACCCATTAATCCCCACTCTTTGCTTTCTATTAATTAACCAATCCTCTAACAACATAGGTAGGAAGAGTGATGAGGTTTGGCAGAATCAGTTCTGACAGTTCGGCAATAAGCTAATGTAGTCTCTCGATCATTCCCTGTGGCACGTTCCAGTGATTCTAGAAATAGGATAGTACAGATAAATACATGGCTAAATTGATGGTGTAGGAAGGAGCTTTTCCGATTTCTCGACCACTGGGATCTCTTCCGGGGTAGGTGTGACCTGTACAAGAACGGTGGGTTCCATTTGTACTGAAGTGGCGCCAATACTCTAGCTGTGATTTTTTCTTGAGTCGTTTACCAGTTTCCTCGAATAGGCGCCGGAATGCAGCGACTTGGGGTTTTTCACAGTAACTTCATTCGAAGCTTTCTTTTGACAATGAGCGATTTTCATTTCATTCATTTTATTTCGGGAGTACGTAAATTAGTATGGAAGGGGTGGGAACCAGTGAACGCGCTCAGAAGGAGTATTAACTCAAGGGGAAATAGAGAACAAAAATAAGAGAACAACATCACACTGTCTGCGCAAACACGATCGTTTGAAGTGTATTTGTTTCAACGCCAGACATATACCAGGTAGGGCAAATTAACTGGGAGCACTTATGATTACTTGGATTATGATTTCGTGGCTATCACAGAAACTTCGCTAAAGGGAGGGCAGAATTGGCAGCTGAACGTTGGAGGATATAGATGCTTCAGGAGAGACAGAGGGAGATGTGAAAGAGATGGAGGAGTAGCATTACTGGTTCAGGACAATATATGGCAGTACTCTGGGAGGACACCTGAGAGGTCTCATACAATGAGGCAATCTGGGTAGAACCTAGGAGCAGAAAGGGAGAAATCACAATGCTGGGCGTTTATTACAGCCCCCAACTGCTAGCAAACGATAGAGGAGCAGATATGTAGAGAGATTTTGGATAGGTGCAAAAGGAACAGGGTTACCGTGGTGGCGGATTTTAATTTCACCGACAGGCTCGTGGGACCACTTGGTGCTCGGGGCGTGGATGGGGCATGGTTTGTCAGGTGTATCAAGGAAGACCTCTTGATGATATATGTCGATAGTGCAACTAGGAAAGGTGCATTACTGGATCTGGTGTTGTGGAATGAGCCTGAACATGTAGTTAAGGTTTCAGTCGGGGAACACTTTGGAAGTAGTGACCACAATTCCGTAAATTTTAGGGTACTTTCGAATAGGGATGAGGGTAACCATGGCATTAAGCTACTCAGTTGGGGAAGGCAAATGACAATAACATTGGACAGGAATTGAAGAATTTGGATAAATCAACATCTGACAAGACGGAGACTTTCAAACGACAGTTGATTAGGATACAGGAAATTCACGTTCCCGAGAGAACGAAGGATAAGTTGTGGAAGTTTCGGGAGCCTTTGACAACAAGGAATTTTGTGAACCTCGCCAAATGTAAAAGGAGGCTTTTCTGATCTCTAGAAGGATCGGACAGTTGAAAGCGTTGAGGAGTTTTAAGAAAGAAGGAAGGTACTTAAGTGGGAAATTAGGATGTCTCGGAGCTGTCATGGAAAGTACTTGGCAAGTAGGATTAAGGTGAATTCCAAAGCGTCGTATTCATATTTAAAGAGCAAGAGGGTGCTCAGGGAAAGCATTGGGTCACTGAACGACGGTGGTGGGGAGGGGGGGGGGGGCGGTCTCTGTGTTGAGCCAGAGAAAATGGGTGTGGTACGAAGCGAGTACTTTTCATCAGTGTTCACCAAATAAAATGGTACTTTGTGGAAGATGATTCTTCCGTAGGGTGTGTCGAAAGTTTGGTCATGTTGACATCGAAAAGGAGGAGGCATTGGTTCTTTTAAAATATATTACCGTAGTTAATTCTCCTGTGCCGGGTGGGATTTACCCCAGAATGTTGAGTGAAGCAAGGGATGTAATTGCGGGGACCGCTACTAACATCGTTGTATTCTCACTGGCTACAGTTGAGATCTCAGAGGATTGGCAAATATCTAATGTGGTGCCGCTGTTTAAGAAAGGTAGCAGGGATAATACAGGTAACTGTACGCCGCTGAGCCTCAAGTCGATGGTAGGTAAACTATTGCATCGAATTCTCAGGGACATGATTTCAACTCATTTGGAAATAAATGGATTCATTCGCGGTCGACAGCATGGTTTGGTGAAGGGGAGGTCATGCCTCACTAACTTGATTGAGTCTTTTGAGTAGGTGACAAAGATGATTAACGAGAAGAGGGCGGTGGATGTTGTGTACATTGACCTCAGTAAAGCCTTTGACAACATGCCTCATGGCACACAGGTAAAACATGTGAAGTCATGCGGAATGAGAGGTGAGGTGGGAATCTGGATCCAGAACCGGCTCAGTCACAGAAGAAAATGGTAGGAGTAGAAGTGTATTTTTCTAAATGGCAATTTGTGACTTGTGGTAGTCAGCAACGATATGTGCTGGGGCATTTGTTTGTTGTCTACATAAACGATTAGGAGGAACATGTAGCTGGTCAGATTAGTTCGTTTGCAGATGACAGCAAGGTTGGTGGAGTAGCATATAATGTCGTAGATTGGCAAAGGATACAGCAGGACTCAGATATGTTGGAGACTTGGGCACTGAAATGGCAAATGGAGTTTAGCCCAGGCAGATGGGACGTAATACATTTTGGTAGGTCTAAATTAAAATTATAATTATAAGCCAGTGAGCTTAACTTCGGTAGTAGGGAAGATGCTGGAATCTATCATCAAGGAAGAAATAGCGAGGCATTTGGATGCAAATTGTCCCATTGGGCAGACGCAGCATGGGTTCATAAAGGTCAGGTCGCGCCTAACTAATGTAGTGGAATTTTTTGAGGACATTAACAGTGCGGTAGATAACGGGGAGCCAATGGATGTGGTATATATGGATTTCCAGAAAGCCTTTGACAAGGTGCCACACAAAAGGTTGCTGCATCAGATAAAGATGCATGGCATTAAGGGGGAAATAATAGCATGGATAGAGGATTGGTTAATTAATAGAAAGCAAAGAGTTGGGATTAATGGGTGTTTCTCTGGTTGGCAATCAGTAGCTAGTGGTGCCCCTCAGGGATCAGTGTTGGGCCCACAACTGTTCACAATTTCCATTGATGATTTGGAGTTGGGGACCAAGGACAATGTCTCCAAGTTTGCAGACGACACTAAGAAAAGTTGTAAAGCAAAAAGTGCAGAGGGTACTGGAAGTCTGCAGAGGGATCTGGATAGGCTAAGTGAATATGCTAGTGTCTGACAGATGGAATACAATGTTGACAAATGTGAGGTTATCCATTTTGGTAGGAATAACAGCAAAAGGGATTATTATTTAAATGATGAAATATTAACGGATGCTGCTGTGCAGAAATACCTGGGTGTGCTAGTGCATGAGTCGCAAAAAGTTAGTTTACAGGTGCAACAGGTGATTAACAAGGCAAATTGAATGTTGTCCTTCATTGCTAGAGGGATGGAGTTTAAGACTAGGTAGGTTATGCTGCAATTGTATAAGGTGTAAGTGAGGCCACAACTGGAGTATTGTGTTCAGTTTTGGTCTTCTTACTTGAGGAAGGACTTGCTGGCACTGGAGGGAGTACAGAGGAGATTCACTTCGTTAATCCCAGACCTTAAGGGTTCGGATTACGAGGAGAGGTTGAGTAGACTGGGACTGTACTCGTTGGAATTTAGAAGGATGAGGGGGGGATCTTATAGAAACATATAAGATTATGAAGGGAATAGATAGGATAGATGCGGGCAGGTTGTTCCCACTGGCGGGTGAAAGCAGAACTAGGGGGCATAGCCTCAAAATAAGGAGAAGTAGATTTAGGACTGAGTTTAGGAGGAACTTCTTCACCCAAAGGGTTGTAAATCTATGGAATTACTTGCCCAGTGAAGCAGTAGAGGCTTCTTCATTAAATGTTTTTTATGATAAAGATAGATAGTTTTTTTTTGAAGAATAAAGGGATTCAGGGTTATGGTGTTCGGGCCGGAAAGTGGAGCTGAGTCCACAAAAGATCAGCCATGATCTCATTGAATGGTGGAGCAGGCTCGAGGGGCGACATGGCCTACTCCTGCTCCTAGTTCTTATGTTCTTATAAATGCGAAGTGTACAGTAAATTCCAAAACACTTTGGAATACAAAGGTCAGAGATATCTGGGCGTGCAGGTCCACAGATGTTTTAAAATGGCAACACAAGTGGACGAGGTAGTGAAGAAATAATATGGAATGCTTGCCTTCATTGGACGGCGCATCGAGTATGAAAGATGACAAGTTATGCGATAGTTGTATAGAACCTTGGTAAAACCGCATTTAGAATATTGCGCACAATTCTGTTCACAACAAAACCAGAAGGGTGTGGAGAATTTGGAGGGGCTACAGAGGAGCTTGACCAGGAAGGAGCCTGCTGTCCACGGTGTTAGCTATGCGTAGACATTAACTGGACCCGGAATATTTACATTAGAACTACGGAGGTTAGGGGATGACCTGATCGAGGTCTATCAGGTTTTGGGGGGGGGGGGGGCAAGGATAAAGTGGATATGCAAGCACTCTTCCCCAGGGTGAATGGGTCAGTTAGCAGCTGGCATAGGTTTAAGATCCGTAGGGAAAGGTTCAGAGGAGATGTGCGAGACGGTTTTTTTATGCAGAGTTGTGAGTGCCTGGAAGCCGTTTACAGTGAAGTTTGTGGAAGCAGAGATATTAACGGTGTACATAGGCACCTTGCCAAATATATGGGCAGGATGGGTATGGAGGGATACGATACAAGGAAGTGGTGAGTGTTTTGGCCAAGGTTGGTATCAAGACCGGAACAGGTTTGGAGGGCCGAAGGACCTGTTCCTGTGATGCCTTGTGTATTGTTCGTTAACACGCACCAATTAAATTGGAAGATTTCTGGATTATGTTATGCATTTTCACTATTGTTGAAATTTTAGACTTTTCGTGTTTCAGTACCATGAGTGAACACTTTGGTTCTCCTCTAATTAAATAAATGAGCGTCACGATTCTGCGGACTTTGTTCAGGTTATCTTGCTTTCCGATATTATGTTGCAAAGTGGATGTATTCATCGGAAATATACATCTACCTTTCATGTTCGCGACTAATTTGCCCCTAATTCATCACGCGAATAGTGTGATATACTGTTTTTGAATTCGGCGTGGGTGGGGGGGGGGGGGGGGGGGGGCGGCGTTGAGGCAGATTTTAACATGGCCAGTCCACCGACATGCACGTCTTTGCTTGTGGGGGGTGAGACCTTTGCAGTCAGGGCGAACGTGCGCAAACTCCACACGGACAGTGACGCTGGTCGGGAGCGAACCGTATCCCCTGCATTCAAAACCAGAAGTCAGTGATTTTAAAACTAGTAGCAGGATAGATATTAAGCAAGGAACAGGAAACGGACAAGGATTGTAGCAAGTTCCTTCGAGCTGCATTTCATGTTTCTTTAATATCTGCTACGGATGCTGACTGCCAAATCATTCGTCACTCTGAGTCATTACCTGCAAGAATCTGTTCTTTTTCTTCTGTGAAGACCCGTTCAGTGTTGTAGTCTCACGGCAAAGGGCACTGGACCACATTAAATTGAAATCATTCCGATTCACAATTTGTGGTTTCTGCGAAAGGTCCTAATGTAAATCTGGTCATTCCTTTTGAACTGCCCACTTCAGCTTCTGTAAGCGTCAAAGGGCGGCACGGTAGCACATTGATTTGTGCTGTTGCTTCACAGTGCCAGGGACACTGGTTTCATTCCTGGCTTGGGTCACTGACTGTGCGGAATTCTGCACGTTCTCCCAGTGTCTGCGCGTGTTTCTTCGCGGTGCTCCCGTATCCTCCCACAAGGCCCCATATTCGTGATTGTTATGTGAAATGGACATTCTGCATTCGCCCTCTGTTTACCCGAACAGGCGCCGTATTGTGGCCATTAGAGGATTTTTCATTGTAACTTCATTGCAATGTTAATGTAAGCCTCCTTGCGACGCTAATCGAAAATATGCTAAACCAATGGGGTTTTCCGACTTTTCCTCGATTATATGAGAATGTACTGATCCCGCATCATAATGCAAGTCGGCGCACTTCAGGATATGTCCTCTGCAGGACGAGAAGACTCGTTGATTCGGCAGCGGTTTTGCATACTTCATAACGTTCGTATTTGCCGACTTCTCGTCTCAGTTGGTTTCTTTGTGCAGAAGTGGAAACAGTGGAGTATACAGGCATGACAACGTATTCCATAATCGTTTCACAAGTCCACAGATTACCTGACGTGTGGTTGATTTCAGGGCAGTCGATCTTCCTCAAAGGTTCGAAAATTCCCGTTACAGGATGTACGCCTTGGGCAGCTTTTTGTGGCCACGATATGCCACAATTTGTAATTGGAAATTATACCTGCTGATCTTCAAATGCTGTCACGCTACTGAAAACGTTTTTAAAATTTGATCCCAATTGCTGAGTTACTCCTGCTTAGTCGAAGATACCTTCAAAATAGACTAAAACCTCAGAAATTCGGTGCAACGGCCTGCCAATCGTCCTTTGAAAGATCGCCAAACTGGAGCAAATGACAAAGCAAAACAATCGCAATGGCTGGGACATTCCTTAACATTTTTAAAAATAAGTTCACAGTACGCTCTTTATTTTCATTCCAAAAAAGGGACAATTTAGCGTGGCCTATCGATGTACCCTTCACATCTTAGTGGGGGTGATACCCACGCAGACCAGGGGAGAATGTGCGAAATCCACATGGGCTGCGCCCTGGGCTGTGACTGAACTTGGCGCCATGATGCAGCAGTGCTAATGACTGCGTTATCGTGCAGAAAACCTCGAGAAGCCAGTTGAAGCATTGACAGCATCATTTTGTTTTCTTACCGTGTTCTCCTCATGGTCCAAATTGCGTGTTAACTTGACAACCGACAGGTGTTAGTCGAATGAGTTCTTAAAATTGGTTCACGAATATTCACATTGACAATACCTCTGCATTTACAAGGGGAATTCTTCGCTGTCTTAAATCGTCGAGAATGGTGCTGCCCAGTGTTCAATCATCAGCGACCACGCTCTTATCTGAGAGGACTTTGGAAAAAACGTCATTTATGCAGCATCCAATGACACTTTGGCCGAGGGATCTACCCTGAAGGACTCCTGAAGTGAGGTGCCGTGTAAAACTTGATTGGCCAGAAACGCCACAATAATTTTCATTTCTGTCAGGTATGCCATTAAATAATTTCGGTCTTTTTCCATAGAGCCCCTTTTGGAAAGTTTTTCGAGGGATCACCTTTTGAGTTCAGCTCTATTGTTCATGATTGAAGCAAGATCGTAATGAGGCCAAGTGCACGGGCAGAATGCTAACTGAGATTCAGCGGAATGGTTATTGCAATTGCTATTTGAGATCAATGTTTCCTGACCCCTGCCATCACTTTACTGATGGTTGAGAGTAGACTCATTCGTGGTAATTCGCTACGTTGGATTTGTTCTGCTGGCTATGCACTGGTCATACGTGGTCAATCTTCTGAAATGCCGGATATATTCCAGTATTTTAGCTGTACTGAAACATTTTGGTTGGATGCGCGGAAATTTATGGAGCACAGATCTTCAGGATAATTGTCAGATTATTTTCAGGTTCTATACGCTTTGCAGTATCCATGCCTTCAGCATTGTCTTTAGAGTACCAATGTAGACAGAATTGTCAGGAAACTGGCATCTGGTTATGAACACTGAGGTAGACCGCGATAAATCATCCTTTCGGCATTTCTGGCAAAAGCATATTGCACATTGACTTTTTAGGCCATATATGCAGACAATTTCACTGGCAACATAAAGAAAGTGGCATTTGATTTTTTTTCCGAAAACCTACAGCTCATTTTATGCAAACGTGCAAATATATATTTCCATGCGCAGTTGATGATATCCTTTGATAGGTCTCATACGAGAAAGCATACATTTGCTTCTTCATTGAATTATATGAAAAACGGTCAACTGCAGAAAATGTGGATCACCGAATAATTTTCATTTTCAACCTTTTTCAAGAAAATATAAGAAGAATGTCGGTCTCCATTGTTTGAAATTGAAGCAAAATGGTATGGTCCACTTTCGAAAATGCAGTCCCTTCTCGAAACAATGGAAGAACATCTGTTCTTCAACTTGCATAAACATGGAGAAACTGATATGTTTGGGAATTTCAAATCTGCATTTAGAAAAATGCTACCAAATGGCAGCATGGTGGCACAGTTGTTAGCGTTGCTATCACATGGCGCCGAGGTCCCAGGTTGGATCGCGGCTCTGTGTCACTGTCCGTGTGGAGTGTGCACTTTCTCTCAGTGTTTACGTCGGTTTCACCCCGACAACAGAAATATGTGCATGGTAGGTGGATAGGGCACGTTAAATTGGTCCTTAATTGGAAAACATGAATTGGGTACTATAAATGTATTTATAAAGATACATGCTGTCAAACCTTACGTTGTATTTGTTAATGGAAACGAGGTTAACAGTGTTCATCTTTTAAAAATACATTAATTTTCAAGATGTAGAAAATGTCAAATAATCAAGTCCAACTCTAGTCACACTTGGTCACTTGGTGAGTTGCCATCTTGAAACGCAGCAATCTTTGAAATCCACCTCCAACACCAATGCTGTTCAAGAAGGTATTTCAGGTTTTTTGATCCAGCGACATTCAAGGAGGAGCGATTTTGTTTGCAAGAAATAAGATGATGTTAGCTGTTTGCTCTATTCCACATAGACATGGCACACTCCTGCCTCAATGGACAGTGTCAAACACCCTGAAGGATTCTCAATTTATTTAGGTGGTAAGCACCGTGTCATCGGGTAAAGCAAAGGGTTGAGGTGTTTGCCTCCTCATCCACTCCTCCTGGGGCTCGGATGTGGCGCCAATGGCGAACTACTTCTCTCCGGACCAGAAGGACCTGACCGTCAAGTGCGCCCTTACTATCTTCCACATGAGTTCACTTCAACCATTATCATAATGGTCCAAATCTCACCCCAGACAGAATTGAATAAGGCGCTGGACGAACGGTCCACTGTTATAAACAACGAAACAGAACACCCGGAGGCCTTGTTCATCGTGTCCGGGTACTTCAACAAGACCAACCGCAAGAGTGTATTGCGAAAAGTCCACCACACATCTCCTGTCCCACCAGGGGCAACATCACTTTTCACCACTGCTCCACAATAATCAACGACGCCTACCTTCTATCCCCCGACCTCACTGTGGAATATCTGACCATTTGACGGTGCTCCTTTTTCCGGCACACAAGCAGAATCTCAAGCGGGAGCATCTGGTTCAGAATGTCCTGCAGTGCTGTTCCGAGAAATTAGAGAGCTCCTACGTTACTGCTTGGAAACAATGGACTGGTCCATATTTACGAACTCAGTGACCAACCAAATGTGTATTCCACCGCCGTCACAGACTTCAGCAGTAAAAGCTTGGACGAATGTTTGTCAAAACTAGTAGTGCATCCGTTCTCCAACAGGAAACCATGGCTCAATAGGGAGATTGACTCCCTCCTGAAAGACAGGGCTGTGTCGTTCAAGTCAGGCGACCCTGACCTATACAAGAAGACCAGGTTTGACCCCCCCCCCCCCCCCCCCCCCCCCCCGTAAAGTGATCCGGGATGCCAAGAGACAATATCGGACCACTCTAGAGTCACATACTCGGGTTACTGAGTCTCGTCGGTTGTGGCAAGGCCTAAACAACATAATGGGCTAGAAAGGGGAGCCGAGCAGTATCTCCGTCAGCAGCGCAACCCTTCCCCATGAACTCAATTCATCAATTTGCTGCCGACTTCCCCAGCAGCCCCGGATACAGCAATAGCCACCGCCAAAACTTCAAAAGTTAGATCGGCCTTCCTGAAAGTGTACTCTTGGAAGTCGATGGGCCCGGACCGGGTCCCTGATCGTCCACTCGGATTGTGCGCGAAGCAGCTGTATCAAACTGTACGTGATCCGCTCTAAGATCCCAACCTCTTTCAAGAAGACCACCATCATACTGGTGCCAAAGAAGAACCAGACAACATGCCTCAATGACTGCCACACGGAGGTCCTGACACTAATTGTAATGAAATGCTTCGAGATATTGGTCATGAAGCACATCAACGTCATACTCCCAGGATGCCTAGATCCACTGCAACTCGCATACCACGACAACTGGTGCACAGCAGATACCTTCTCCCTGGACCCACTCTCATCCCTGGAGCATCACGACAACAAACAATCGCACATCAAACTCCGATTGATTCACAAAGCTCCGTCTTCAATATCATAATCCCAACCAGGCTCATATTAAAGCTCCAAAACCTAGACTTGGCACCTCACCCTGCAACTGGCTCCTCGACTTTCTGACACACATACCACAGTAAGAATGAACAACAACACCTTCTTCACGATTGTCCTCAATACAGGGGCCATGGAAGGCTAAGTACTAAGCCCACTACTATACTCTCTATGCACAAATGACTGTGTGGCAAAATTTGGTTCCAATTCCATCTACACGTTTGATGACGCCACAACAGTATTGGGTCGGATCTCGAACAACGGCGTGTCAGAATACAGGAGGGTGATAGAGAACCTGCTGGAGTGTATAACGACAACAATCTATCCCTAAATGGCAACAAAGCTAAAAAGCTGTGTTTTTACTTCAGGATGCAAAGTACTGTACACACCGCTGTCTCCATAAACGGGGCCGAGGTAGAGATGGTTGACAGCTTCAAATTTCTAGTCGTGCACATCACCAAAAATCTGTCCTGGTCCACCCAAGTTTACGCTACTACTACGAAATGACAACGGCGCATTTACGTCCTCAGGAAACTAATGAATTTCCGGATGTCCACACCGACTCTTACCAACGTTTTCGATGCCACATAGAAAGCATCCAATCTGGCTTCATCAAAGACTGGTATGGTAACTGTTCGGCCAAGGAACTCAAGAAACTTCAGAGAGACGGGACCACAGCCCAGTATATCACACAACCCTCCTCCCTTCCATTGAGTCTATCTACATCCCCCACTGCCTTGGAAAAGCGGGCAGAATAATCAAAGAGACCTCCCACCCGGCTAACCCACTCTTCCAAATTCTTCCATCGGGTAGTAGATACAAAAGTCTGAGAACACACACGAACAGATTCAAAAACAGCGTCTTTCCCGCATTTACAAGACTCCTGAACGACCCTCTTAGTTGTGACCTGATTAATACTACACTCCTATATGCATCACCCGATGCCGGTGTCTACGTATTTACATTGTGTAACTTGTGTTGCCCTATAATGTAGTTTATTTTATTTTCTTGTGCTAAATCAATCTGTTTGAGCTTCTCGCAGAAAAACACCGTACTTCGGTACATGTGTCAATAAAAAGATCCAACGAATTGGAAACTTCCTTGTGGTCGACGAGTTTCCAAATGCTTTTCCAGCCTTGCCCTGCTAGATTGTTGGGATGCAATCGTCAGGCGAAGTAGCCTTGGTGATTTCCTGCAGTGCATGATGCTGGTTGTACGCATTTCGGCCAGAGTTCCTTGATTATGGAGGGCTTAATAGTTTGTGGTACACGTACTAAGCAAACAGTGTTTTTTTTAATGGATGTTGTGAAGTTTTTTCACTGCTGTTGATCTGCCCTTAGCTCTCGATCCTGTTCCGAAACAATAGAGTTACGCAACTCCACGGAACTGGCAAGATTGTCTTCATTTTCAGCACTCTGTTCCAAGGTGGAATTACTGGTCGGAATCGTGTCCATAGCTTTCATCTTGACGATTAATTAAGTCTGATCCATCACGTCAACCAACAGTTTGATGTTCACAAACCTAAGAAAGATATTTTTCTCACATTCTTCTCCATTAAATGTCAATCAGAGGATGCCTTTTCCTGCGGATATTTCTGCCCCATCACTTGGTTGCTGACAGATTCTCCGCCTGTCTGGTTCTAAGAATCGTTCCGACGGAGGGATGTAAGGAATTTCTGGTAGGGAGATTGCATGACCCTCACAGGATCCTTCCATTAATTTCAATGGAAATAATTTCAAGGAGGTTCTGAAATGGACTTGGTATCCTGCCCATCAGATGTTTCATTCTTTACACAGCACAGAAAATGCAGAAGAACACAAGGAGTACAGACAAAGGCGTTTCTCGCTTTAATGAAGGTCAAGTAAGCTCAAGAAACAGCACATTTAATTCTGGCACTTTACTGCCTTCTAGGTTCAGCATTGAGTTTAATGATTTCAGATTGCAAGCTCTGTCCTCATTTATTCAGCTGGAATTAGTTGTTTTTAATTCAGCAATACATAATCGCACCCCATAATCCCCTGGCTTTTTAGCGTTGTATTTGGGGGTTACTCCAATGATGCACTGGAGGTTCCTCGGTAAGGGTTTCCGCAGTAATTGCCCAGACGTCCTATCTACCCTGGATATCTGCACTGCGGTCTGAAAATTCCAAAAACGTGATTTAAATCATCCAACTCCGAATGGTCATGACATTAATACATTAATACTTACTCGAAAACGGTTAGAAGAAAGTAAAGCACTTCAAACCTCAGGGTAACTAATTTAAATACACATCCTGACACTCCAGACCACCCACCACTCGACTAATCGCCAGGGTTTTTCTCGGAGTTATTATTATTCCGTCTTTTAAAAAACATTTGTCAATCCTGATAACGTTAGAAGAAAGAAGGGTGGTGACAAAATGCCCGGATGGTCATTTATATGCTGGCCAGTATATGCTGGTTATGTTGCACGGATTTGAAATGCCACATCGAACTCGCCATGCGCGTTTCTTGTTACTATTATGGCTGGAATCAGTTATGTTAGTACTGTTTTATTTTTGTAGGTTTAATTGCAATACATTATTTTTTTACGGGCAGAACTTAAAAATACAAATGACGGTAAGGGCACCTTTTCTTACCATGTGCAACTTTTAGACGATGGCACGAGTGACCTATCAACATGTAACGAGGACATAAGAGCATCAAGTTAGAATTGAGATAGTTTCTCCATAGTCTGATCACACGATCAAAACATATAATGAAGGACTGCGATGCTTCTACTTCTGACCAGGTAAATATGTCACAGATGCTTTCATATGACTGATGAGCACTGATAAAGCCAAGATCGTTCCACTTGGCAAATTGTTAACCATCCAAAGTCTGTCAACCTGACTTACAAACATGTGCCAGCATGTTTTTGTAATCTCAATAAAGGCAATGATTCTAATGCTGCAAAATGTTCAGACTATGTAATGTGCATAAATAGTGGTGGCAATTGAATAAATCAACGGAATGTGAGTCTCTGCACATATTCGCATCTTCACTGATGACGCATATTTCCGTTTCAGTAGCATGGCCAGTCATTTAAAATCTACATATTCGAAATAAATAGCTGACCAAATGACACAGAGTTCATTCAGATTCTCTGAATTTTCGATGTTCTGTTCTCAGGTGGAAATGGTCACGAAATTCCACCCTAGCTTTAATATTGTGGATGTATTAAGTCCTACAGCATCACGTCAACAATCTGATTTTCACAAACGTCAGAAACACTTTTAACCACACTCTTTCGCAACGACTATTATTCAGCCGTATTCGTGTGACTATTTCTACTCCGTGTCTTGTTTTCTGGCAGATTGATCATACCCAAATAGATGCCTGATGTTGACACAAAAGCTTCAGATAGATCACAATTCGGTTATCTTAATTTGAATGCTTTCACAGAATTTGATTGAATTTCATAGAATGTACAGTGCAGAAGGGGGCCATTTGGCCCATCGAGTCTGCACCGGCCCTGGGAAAGAGCAGTCCACTTATGCCCACGCCTCCACCCTATTCCCGTACCGCATTAACCCCACGGAACATTTTTTGGACACAAAGGCAATTTAGCCAATCCACCTATCCTGCACATCTTTGGACTGTGCGAGGAAACCGGGAAACCCGGAGGAAACCCATGCAAACGCGTGGAGAACACGCAGACTCCGCACAGGCAGTGACCCAAGCCGGCAATCGAAACTGGGACCCAGGAGCTGTGAAGGAACAGTGCTAACCAATGTGCTCCCGTGCCGCCCTTTCGTCCGGTTCTAAAATCCATCTGGGTTTTTCCACACATTTTTCGTTTACCTATTATTGTCTACCACCGTGAATATCTGAGCAATAAATCTAAAAAATAAATAGATCCCTCTGAGACAGACCGCACCCCAAGAGATAGGGACGTTGCTAAAGTTAACGTTAACGTTGCTAAAGTGTTTCACTTCTATTTTTCGTTGATTTGAAAAACAGCATTTTTAGTTTGTTGCTAATAATTTCAGTATTCGCTGCGACTCGCTTAATTCAGTGATTGTTCATTTGTCAACCGCTTTAGTGATATTTTTTTGTGAACTGCCCATTGAAAACCGCTGCGACCGAAATACAAATCGGGAGAAAATTAGGATGCTGGGTATCATTTTCCGGTTCTCCAAAGCGCATAGGACTGAGCAAAACGGCGTTTATTGCAATTTTGATGGGTGTTGAAAAGCTGCTTAAGAGAAAGGTTTTCCACTTGTTAATAGATGCGCAATTTGAGATCAATAAATGTATCATAATTACAAAGAATTCAACTTGCTCGCCGGAAACTGGTGTACAAGTGAATTTTGCGATGAGAGTGCTTCTTCGAACGACAGAGAAGCATGGGGTTTAAGGGAGACTAAGTAAACAGGGAAACTAGTGATGACATGACAGACTGAGATGAGAAAATTCACGTTCAAACTCCTCCAACTTTTAAATCTGGAAATGGCTCTTCTGAGAGCAGTACCGTAGTTTCTATCTGTATATGTCAAGCAGCAAATATTATCCTGGTTTTAGAAATTAAGTAAAAAATGAGTACGTCATGTGAATCGAATAATATGTTAAATTGATCAATTTGACTGCAGACAGCGACTCGCTTTTAGACATATTTCAACAGATCTTGCACCGAGTTTTCCATTTTAAGATTGCTATGAATATCTTTCTGGTTCAACAACAATCTTTGATAGCAGAACTCAAGTGTTTGTCCAGGACTTTCAGTTCAGCTGCAGCTAGTGCAGCTATCTGTGTTCTGTATAGTTTTGAGCAGCCTCAAACCCTGTCATCTGTATAGAGTATGATGAATCAATAAAATAGCCCGCCATATTGCCGAGTCGTGTTACGCCTAAGCGATAAAAATACATATAATTGACCATGCTTTTAAACATTATGGCATTTTCAGGACGTACTGTTTAATGTCAATCACATTTGTTTGATGGTGTTTGGTTTCCAAGACGTTTGGTTCTGGACGTCCTGGTTCTCACCCGTGCTGTTCAAATCAATACCAGTTTATGCTCCTCATGTGATTGGGTGTCAACTTTGTTCGGTGAACTCAGATGTCCAGCGATGTTGGACGTTTTTGCACACTAACGACAGCATTCAGATTAAATGGCCCAAGTTAATAATTTTGTCACTTTGACGGTTTATTCTAAGTTTCCAGACTACCAATATCACCGGACGAGCGAAATAGATTTCTACAATGTAAATTATAAAGCGATGACAATCATATTCCATTGAAAATCATTGTTTTGCTTCTGATATGTCGTCCGTCGATAAATCCCATTGCAGTATGTATTATGGATTTCTATTTGTCCATCAGAACTTTTAAAGTGCCAACTAGGTAAGTATCGACGCAACCTCGTTGAATTTCCATTTCCAATTGTGGATGAGATCGGAGATACAAATTGAGGGGAAAATTGTTTATTACGATGTTAAGTCCATATTTTGTACACGATGCATATGCATTTTAGTAGCTATGGGCAGAACAACTGTAGACGGAATGTTGCAGCACTCATCCATGAGCCGCACCCAGCATACGGTTTAATTTACTTTGATGGCTTCGAACATCACATAAATCTTACGATCTATGATGTATCGAAAGCTTTTGCCCTGTGCAATCACTGGACAATATACAGAACATACTTTTGGATCAGAGACCATCTTTGTGAAAACTTCACTGACGATGTATCAGGCAAAGAATAAAAAGTAACGATTTAATGACAAAAGCTTGAAGAGATGTTGACAGCAGCTCTGAAAAAATCGTTCGCCCATTCACATGTTCGCCACAGAGGTAGGTCCTAGTCCGCGATGGCACAAACTACTGAATGGGGAGAAATATTTTCTGGACCAAGGTACATTATGGATTTGAAATGCACTTTAGGTGCGTGATCAATAAATAGAAATGCGTGAATGGAATGGATATCTCTTTTAGCTGGATGAATTTTATGATATTTCATCCTATCAATTTCTGCTACCGCCCCACCCACGGACACCAGCGACTCCCTTCATTCTCGTGGTAATCTCAAAGTCACCAAGTCTGAGACAATTGCATTACTCTTGATGTTGCTATCTGTGCCTTCGAGTCGCAACGCCAGTGCTTCGATTTTGCTTGTCGTGGAGGGAATCTTATAATGTAGGAAGGCTTCCCGACAACACTGGACTGCTGAAACAAACATGGGGATGAACATTGTAAGAGATCGTATACAGCCGCCGCAGCAATATCTTCATGTGTCGTCGGAAATTTAATTCCATTTGCCTAAAAATGAATTAGTGCAAGGTCACTTTGATTCAATCAGGGGTTCACTAATATCCAAAATGAACTGCCTTTCCCTGGATAAGTTATTGCTCTGTTAATTGTTTGATGCAAAATGTAATCAAGAGTGCATTAGCTGTTATATCGATGATGGTATTGGTAAATGTATGCTACTTTTTTGATAACGGTTATTTATTTCACTTTTTTTCAATAAAATACAAAATAATTATGTCAATACACACAATGCTATGCAGCGCGAAAACGTGATGATACAATGAGGAATTTAATTAGAGATCGTCAAAGAAATTAACAGAATGTCATAGAGAACTGCTGTCCCAAATTGGTCAGAAGATCATTCAATCCTTGGGACGCAGAAAGAAAATGTTTTCAAAAAAGTGTTTTGCAGACCGTACCATAATGACTCGGAAACAACAAGCGCCTCCCATCATTCACTGAAACATACTTTCAAAGTGAGGTCGGAACTGAATGAGTTCCCAGCTCACATTTATCATGCGACATTGCGTTTCAATCTAAATCGCCGACATTCGCAGTAGGCACATCAGTCGACAGATTGGTAGCCAAACACATGAAGAAGGCAGAGCTGATGGTAAACTGCGAGCTGCAATTAAAGATTGCAGCAGCGATGGGACATAATTCCAATTCTAGGAGAAAATGGCACAGTTCAGCTATTACAGCGCTCACACAAGCGGAACGCTGGTCATGTCGTCCCAGGGTGGCAATCAACATGATCTGAGGAAATATCGCCCGTGCACATATGTTTCTTCTTAGATGCAATAACACTGAACTCAAGCAGGTGGTGAACCTCATTATTTCGCGTTTTCAAACGGCAATCTCGCTCCACTGGGTAGTGTGAAAATTTTTCAGTATGAAGAAATTGTCCGTACACTGAACTGATGCGTTAACTGCTCAAAATTCAAATTCGTTTTGCAAACGTCGAAGTTGGCAGAAATGTGTGCCTGCCTGAAACAATGCAATTAAGTAAAGACTGCAGTTTATATATCAGTACACCTAATCAACTGAACTTCTCTTCTGCAGAGTGGGAAATTAGATTCGAAGCTCATTGCCGTGAACGGACTTTGTATATATTGTGGAATGGGAGCTGTAGGAATATATGCACGCCCGTCACTGACAAACTAAAGCAGACACACGTCTATAGAGTTCATATTACCAACACCAAATTGGAAGAAATATAAAACGTTCATGTGTACAGACAAAATGATGCATATGTGAAACTTCATGTTCTCTTGCAAAACCTACACCAACGTATCTCCCTTAGTACCCAACGCTCCCCCCGTCCAACCCATGGCACACCAGTTCCACTCCGCTGCATGCTCAGCAGAGGAGCAGAATGATAATGATAACGAATTGCACATACAACGTACATCGTGGTCAAAGTGCGGCATGTGGCTTCAGCATCATCGCAATGCTCACAAAAAATTGAACAGTCACTGCGAAGTGATTTACTGATACTTGAACGAGAATGTTTAAGTTACTGAATGATAAGTCAGAAATAGACGCCATTGTCATATTGTTGTTTTATGGTGGTGTCACCAATGCTAGGATTCGTGAGTTTCTTCCACCTTGCAGAGACAGATAGCATTGAAAGGTGTTTCAGTAACTCTACTAATAATGTTGCAACACAGAAAGTAAACATAAATCAGTTGATCTAATATTTGTTTTGCCATATATGTATTTCAGAGGAATACAATGGCGGAAGTAATTACCTAACAACACACATAGCTTCAGGGAATGTACATACGTCGAGCAATTTCACTTCTTGAGTGATGAACATAAATTCTCTCTGATGGGACTGCATACCAGTCGCTCCATACAATTTTAACAACGCAAATTCCACGCAGAGCCGGAAATATGAAAAAAATGGAAATAATCAAAAGTTCAGCCTCAGTGGTATACAGATGTGGAAAACAACCAAATAAAACTACTGCGTTTTCTTGATATTGTAAGCAATTAAATGCTCTAAAAACGCAACACATCTTGCGTGAGATTGGATTCGATTGCATTTATTTATTGTCATGTGTACCGTGGTACAGTGAAAAGTAGTTTTCTACGAGCAGCTCAACAGAACATTAAGTACATGAAAAGAAAGAAAAAATAAGAAAATGCATTCTAGGGCAATGCAAGGTACACAATGTAACTACATAGATACCTGCATCGGCAGAACCATGCACGGGTGAAGTGTTAATCAGGCCAGTCCATAAGAGCGTCGTTTGGAGACTGGTAACAGCGGGGCAGACGCTGTTTTTGAATCTGTCTGTGCGTCTTCTAAGACGTTCGTATCTTCTGCCCGATGGAGGAAGTTGGAAGAGTGAGTAAGCAGGTTGGGAGGTGTCTTTTATTGTGCTGCCCGTTTCCACAGGCAGCAAAATGTGCAACGACGTCAATGGATGACAGGTTGGTTCGTGTGATCCGCAGGACTGCATTCACGACTCTCTGAAACTTACTGCGGTCATGGGCCGTGCAGTTGGGATACCAGGCTTTGGGATGCCTTCTATGGTGTATCTGTAAAAGCTGGTTAGAGTTAATGTGGACGGACTTCCGGTAGCGGCTATGAGGGAGTGAGTCGCACATTCGATGGCTCTCACTCTGACAAATATAAATGTCTTTACCTGTCAGTCTGGCCTCAATAAAAGTCGAGATGGATTTGCAGGCACAGCATTAGTTATTTTATTTCACTTGCAAGTCTGATTCATTTCACACAGGCACAGGACACAGAACTAGTCTCCTAGACCCCGGGAAAGCGAATGAAGAAGGAGACAAAGGGATTGCTGCAAATATATTCAAATGGCATCAGGTTTCACATATACGATTCCCATAGGTCATCCTATACCCCTCCTGACCTGGCTATACATCCTGATTGGCTCACTTCTCATCCCTTCCTCTGGCCTCCTATGACCCAGCATCCTTTTCTCCTCCTTATCTGGACACCCCTGCCCCTTGCTTTGCCATGCGTTCTGAAATCCTTTGTCTGTGAACTAACAGAATCAGACCGGCCTATGTTTACATTACAGTAACTAATATCTCTGAAGTAACTATTTTATAATCACATTCGTCATTCCCTCCTTTTATCATTTCATAATAACCGAACTATTAAACCCATAGCTACGGTCCCTCATCTAAAATGATTCGTCACTCCATTTCCAATTCCTGTAGTAGCCCCCTTCATCCGCTGCACTCTCGTGGATTTTAACAGCCAAGATTCTTGGGGCGTCTATCTGTTCCAGTGCACCCCGCATTCTACCCATCACGCATTTAAGGGTGGCTGGGCCAACAAAAATTCAGCCAATAGCCACTGCTAAATACATGGCCATATTTATCAACCAGTCCTTCCAACCTCCAAATCCCCAGTTACCCCAAGAGCCAGGATCCTGCATTCAGTCCAGGTGATCCCGTATGCAATCCATAAATTTAGTGATGTTAGCGGTTAAGTCTTGAACTGCCATGATACACTTGCCCTGTACTATGGTGCATGCCCCACCCTCACGGACCAGAAGACAGTCAAGAGCATAACGGTTCTGCATTGCAAACAACCGCAGCTACAAGACGCTCAGAATTCCCACCCGGCTGAGTGGCCCCGGTTGGGTGCGAGAACCTCAGGTTGTTTCCAGTTCTCGCAGAATTCTGCTGAGACTGCCCGGCGTGCTAACTGATTATGCAGCATCCACGCCGAGGGGCAGGGGACTGTGGTAGGGACTAGAGTCCCAATACCAATTTGGCAGGGAAATGGGGGTGACAAAACATTGGTCGCTGTGCCATTAAATAAAAAGTAGTATCCTTGCTCCGTGTGCAGGCTAGCATCACAATCAGTATATCGATTGTGCACGGATCCCCCAGTAGCCCAGTTTATCCAGTTTTGAAACGCCCATTCTGGCCGCCTAGCAATGTGGAAAGCCCTCGTCCCAACAGTGATATGAGAGACATTCGCCCAGCGACAAAGGAGCTTGAGGCCGGCGTTCAATGGAACGCAGGTGGTGGTATAACACACGCATTGGCCGGACGCCTGGGTGATATGACACCTCCTTTCCGTACAGGTGGGGAACAGACATGTTGTATTCGTTTCCACCTATACCAGCAAACAGCCGTATCCTTCACTGCTGAAACAATTCTCGTCGACCGGGAATCTCTATTGGGAGTGAAGTGGCTAGGTATGTACGCCCTCCACCGTTGCAGCCTATCATACTGTGAGTGGGAATTATCCCGAGGAAGGGTAAGGCAAATAGCCGGTGGTGCTGAACCCGGATCGTAAGGAAGAGTGACTTGCTCGGGCGGTAGCTCGGAATGCTGACAATTAACCACCATTTGGGGAGTGCCCCAAAGCGGTGAAACAGAAAATAACCTAGACACCGCTGCTGGGTTCGGGTAGCAGACAACCCGTCCCTGGCCATACAAGCGGTGGTAAATATGGTAAAAGAGATGCATACTACCCTGGTTTTCCTCAGTATGGCCTCTAAATGAATTAAGTACATCTCCTGATAACCGACGTTCTAGTTGTACTTCCCTTCTCACACGCTCTGTCCTCTCTCTAGTCCCCCTCTCGCTCCCACAACCTCTTCCTACTCTCTCCTGACGGTCTGATTTCACCTTTATCGCACCAATCTTAACACATCCAAAATCAAATTTACATGTACTCCGCAAACAAGGCAATGTCCATGTAATGTTCCCTTCCCATCGCCGGGACCGGTGCAATTGCTTCACGAGTCCTGCATTTTCCGTTAACCTGATGACCTTCCATGAGTCGATACCGTGTCCTCGTATAAAGGGGCAGCGAAGAACATCACCTCTGCATAAACAAAATGTCCTTGTAGTTTGGTTGGGGTTACAAATGTAGATAATATGTCCCTTTTCCATGTCCGTCCCCGATGACACTCCAAGCGAGGTGAGGCCGAAGATCACACAGGCAGTGCGTAGCCACCCCATCATGCTCCACACCTGTAAAATTGCACTGGGGAAGGGAGTCAGGTTAATCTGTCCAAGAAAATGAGGCCCGTTATCAGAACTCAACTGAGCTGGTATACTGTACCGGGGAATGATTTCCCGCATCAGAACTTTAACCACAGTAGCAGCTTTATTATCGGTAGTCGGATACGCCTCAAGCCATCTGCTGAACGCATCCACAATGACCAAAACATATTTATAATATTGACATCTTTCCAACTCAATGTAATCCATTTGGAGCGTCTCAAAGGGACCACTGGGCAACGGGGTTTGCCCCATACCACAAGGGATACCTTTGCCGGTGTTATATTGCTGACAAATCAAACACCGAGTGCTGATATTCTGAGCCAACCCCTGCATTTTAGGGTGCCACCAAGTGTCCAGCAACAAATCACTAGTCCCCCGAGCCCCACAATGAGTTGCAAAGTGTACACATTCAGTGACCCATACCGCCAGTACATCAGACATACAAGTCTGCTGTTCTGGCGTGGTCCATAAAGAGGAAACAGAATTATGTGTACTACCTAACGGTTTCCACATTTGTTTATCACCCTCAGGAGCGTCCTCCTGTAACCTTGTGACGTCTTGGATGGTTGGCATTGGCTTGTCAGAGGCAGACCTATTTATTGCAGAACGTTTAGTCTGACCTAACATTTTAGGCACCATCACTTGCTGAATTTGTGCGGCTGTCCGCGCTGCACAATCTGCTTGTTCATTACCAACGTCAACTGCGGTCTTACCGTTTATGTGGGCAGCGCACTTAATGACGAAAATCCACGCGCGCGTAAGGAGGGCCTGTAGTTGGCCATTAACTAAACCCCAGTGGGATATTTGACCACACATAATCATGTCAGGTTGTTCTAACGGAATATCACTCAGATCGTCCCTTATTGTGGTAGTTTCCTGAATCAAGGCTAAACAGTCGTGGCCAGGTGCGTCTTCATGGACAGGGGGAGCACGAAGAGAACAGGCTGGATTGATCGTGGTACAGTATTTAAATGTCAGACGTGAATTGTTCAAAAGGTATATCTCATAGCTATTCTGACGAGCTGCGGTGAGATGCTGGGCATCATTCTCCGCCGGCAGGAGTCTCCGTTTTTCCGGCGCCCGGGGGTTTCCAGATGACGTGGGGCTGCCCCACAATGGGAAACCCCATTGACCGGCCGGTGTTACCGAGACTCCCGCTGGCCGGTCGGGGCAGAAATGTGGCGGGGCGGGTAGGAGAATTTCGCCCGCTGAGTCTGCAGTTGCCTCAGTAGTGCGATGACCGAGTGGGAGCTATACACCGTAATATCCTATTGGAGAGTGAGAGCATGTAACAGCTGTGCGATGGCATTGATTGAACGTAAATCCTGTACTAATCGGTACTGGTCTGACTTGGCTGGTTTAGGCACAGCAAGTATGGGGGTGTTACATTCTGATTGGCAAGGGACCAAAATATCCTGTTGCAACAGCTCTCGGATTAATTTGTGAAGAGACGGGGCAGCTTGGGGTTTCAGGGGGTATTGCCGAATGGAAGTCAGTTTTACATGGTCCTTAACCGTTACCTTAATAGGTGTAACATTTGTCATTCCCACTTGTGATGGGTATCCCGCCCAGACCTGTGGATTGACATATTCCAAAACATCACGTTCCCGGTGATGCTGCAGTCGAGTGTTAATCGTTTCAGGGACCTCAGAATATTTTATGGCAGTGCCGTCTGGCGTGACTTGAAGTGTGTTCTCTGTTGGATCTGAATGATCCACTGCCCTCCTTTCCATCGGCCCCAGATCCTTGGCATGATACTGGTCGTGGACCTGACGTGTAATATGAGGGCTTACCGAAACTGACTGTGGCCATAAATGTGGTGGTATTGTAACAAAATCGGCCGTAGTTTATTTTCCCGTGACGATTGCTGTAACCTTGACGGACCATTCGGTCCCAATTGACAGCCGGGATTTGTCCTCCAACTCCCTGTTTTGTCCGGTTCTGTCATAGGCCAGGGTAACGTGATGCAGTGAATGTTCAATGTCTAACGTCCCCCACTGGGGGGGGGGGGGGGGGGGGGGGGGGGAGGGGGGGGTGATAGAAATATAGCACTGTTGTCTCATCCTCCATGATTGAACCGTTACCCCGTCGTCTCCGCACTCTAGCTGTAGCTGGAAGATACACAGTAAATCTCGGGCCAATAAGTTGCAGTCCAATCCAGTAGTCACTACAAACTGATGATCTGCAGACTTATTCTCGTAAGTGTCTGTCACAGGTTCAGAAATAGGATACTCACACACCTGTTATTGGAACCCGGACAAATGCTGCGTGTGGTCAGATAGTGGTAGGCGAAGTTCTGATTGCACAGAAGACATGGCTGCTCCAGTGTCAATTACAAATGAGTGATGATGATCTCCTATCTGCAGAGAAATAATAGGTTCCCTGTCCGATTGGAGAGTCCTTATGACTAAATTAGCTAGTCAATCCTTTGTTGTGAAAGGGTTTGCCTGGGAGAAGTCAGTGTATCTCGTCTGTCCTCCCCTTGGTGGGTACCCCTCCTTTGGGTCGGATAGTCTCCTTCTGCTGCCTGTCTTTTAAAGGGGCATTCCTGATGCCAGTGATCTTCACGGCCGCAATTAAAACATGCACTGTTCCCTCTATACCTGCCCCGTCCTCTTCTCCCAGTAGACCAATGGCTCCTCAGAGGGGGCGGCTGTTGTAAAGCTGTTGGTGCATACGGTGGGCCATAATGAGGAGCTAAGGGTTCATTTGGGTGTGTTTGATATCCTCCCCCTCGCTGATCCACCCACCCAAAGTCACAATATTGGGGTAACAGCTGGTAAGCCACCGTTTCTGCCGCTGGTTGGGGTCTCAGATCATCCTTTTTCATTACATACTCAGTCTTAATCTTTGTAACTGAGCCTCCTTCCTGGCCTACACCCTCCTTCCAATAAAATCTGACTGCCCTTGCCATCTTGGAAGGGTCGTTCTCTGTCCAATTCATGTTATTGCATTTCACAGCAGTAGCCACGGAAGGTGGTAGGCAACGCATTAACATAACACAATATTGAGGGGAATTCTGACCATTTTGAATTGGCAAGTCGCCTGACTGCCCACGGTAGATTTCATTCAAACGTTCCATAAATTCCTCTGGCTCTTCCAAGACCTCGACATCCCTCCCTGTCACTAGAGGGAGCTCCTTCTCCTCATAACCATCCCTTTCTTCTCCCTTTGTTCTCGGAGTTTTCTGTTCCCCCTTATCGGTCTGAAGGGGTTTAGGTGGTATGCTTGATTGTTTCTGGATAGGATGAGGCCCTTCTCTCGCTGTCCGAGATCGGATCCTAGAGCTAAATGGGCTTGTGGAACAGAGCCCCCCTTCTCTCTCAGACAGTGAAGATGGTACCGAAGGGGCTGGAGGGGCTGGCATGGTTTGAATCTGGGGAGCAGTGACTGGATAGAAATTATGATACCCTGGTTGTTTTGGAATGAGTGCAGACAATGCTACAGGTGCAGTCGGAATCCGTGCCGACGTGGTCAAATTGTCCAATTCGGCATCTTCTGTCTCTGTCAATTCAAGGCCAGTCATTGAACTACGTGGCTCATCTTTTGCTTGACCCGAGCTTTCCCTGTCTTTACTTGCTCGTTTTTTTGAATGCTCACTCCTTTTTCAAGACCTGTAATGTTTTTTTTGTTACCCCCGTCACTAATTGGAATTCCCATTTTAAGGGCATTGTCTTGCCAACTTGATAACATGATCTTATCCCTCTCATGTTGACAATATTGTCTCCATAATCTAATTAACTCTTTAGCTTTCATACTTTGCCTCTTTCTTTTTTATTATTAGATAGATATATATTTTTATTTGCTTATTTATAACCAATGGCAATTTTTGCTCCTTGGCAAAATTATTGAAAAGGTTCTAACAGTGTTCTTTTAAAACTTAAAATCTTTGAAAATTCAAATTGAATTACTGCAACTTGCAAGCTTAGCTCTGATCTCAACTCAGAACTAAATTTACGATTTTCTTAACACAAATTTATATAACTTTTACAACTTAATTAATTCTTATCTTAACAATTTTTCTTTTTACACGTTTTTCTTACATTCACAGAAGTGTTGGCTGCTATCAATGAGGGAGCAGTTAGCTGCGGTGATGTATACAGGAGCAAAGTCAACTGTCATTTCCTGATTTACAATTTTTAAAATGGTGTCAGTGAGTTTCTTCAAGTTTCTATTAATTCACAAATCAAATGAGAAAAACATTATTTCAAGTAAGTAAAACTTAAGATTCTGGCAATTTCAATCAATTGCTTTCGAAAATAATAACTTTTATGAAAGAGGTGGAGAAACCCACTGGTTTCCTTTAATTAATTCAAAACGTAACTTTGCTGGAGTTCACTGACTCGAAGGAAAGGTACCCAATTACACCACAAGCTGCCTGTTATCTCAAGCTGCTGTTAACCCTTTGAGATACTTCTGCTTTAACTAACATGCAGCATCCAGTTTGTTTTAAAATTTATCGTTTCTCGCCACTTCAGTCCAAGGATACAATTTTAGCTTAATCAACTATAGTTTTAAAAACACTCGTGGAACTGAACCATCTTTACGATGTCTCATCAGTTCATCAAAAACACTCGTAGAACTGAACCATCTTTCAATGTCTCATCAGTTCATCAACAACTCTCGTAGAACTGAACCATCTTCCGATGTCTCATCAGTTCACCAACAACACTCGTAGAACTGAACCATCTCCCGATGTCGCATCAGCTCATCAACAACACAATTAACCCAAAACTGAACTATCAATTATGATATCCCATCAGTTTAATTTTATAATCCCCAGACTGATCTTTGATTTCGTCGAGACGATCTTTCCGTACCAACCGCAAGTGGCCAGACTAATCAGACGATAAGAAGAGGGGAAAAAGCAATGCGCTGTCATTTTCCAGCGATACATTGTCGGCCCCTTTTTCCACTCTCCTTCCGTCCATAATCAGTCTAATTCTGAGTTCGCAGCTGGCAGATGACCATCTTGAGAAATCCAGGGTTTCCGGCACCAAATGACAAATATGAATGTATTTACCTGTCAGTCTGGCCTCAATAAAAGTCGAGATGGATTTGCAGGTACAGCATTAGTTATTTTATTTGACTTGCAAGTCTGATTCATTTCACACAGGCACAGGACACAGAACTAGTCTCCTAGACCCCGGGAAAACGAATGAAGAAGGAGACAAAGTGGTTTTTGCAAATACATTCAAATGGCATCAAGTTTCACATACACGATTCCGATAGGTCATCCGATACCCCTCCTGACGTGGCCATACATCCTGAATGGCTCACTTCTCATCCCTTCCTCTGGTCTACTATTAGCCATCATCCTTTTCTCCTCCTTATCTGGACACCCCTGCCCCTTGCTTTGCCATGCATTCTGAAATCCTTTGTCTGTGAACTAACAGAATCAGACCGGCCTATGTTTACGTTGCAGTAACTAATATCTCTAAAGTAACTATTTTATATCACATTCGTCAACTCCGGCTGTCTTTTTGGATCGGGTTTCCCGACTTTTCGGAACTTCTGAACGCTAGAAAAGACGGCCACATAGTTGCTGATTGAAGTGTGAGGAGCTGTATGGAAACAAAGAAGAGCAGAAAACAGCGAAAGCAGGAAAAGAAGGGGCAGAGACAAAGTGGTGTGGGAGCTGACCCGGGACGACGGACCGCGGGCCAGACGGTGGACCAGACGATCCAAGCAGCGCTGGACAATATGCTGCAGGTCATAAAAGGAAGGTTTGAAGACATGAAGCGGGATAACTTAGAATCGCTTCAGAAAGCGGTGGAGCAAGTGAATCAAAGGCGAGAGGCCCAGAACAAAAAGGTCAAGGAGTTGGTGAAAGCGGTAGCGGAACAGGCGGACTCGCAAATGATCGCTGCAATAGAGATAGATAGGTTGAAGGAGCGACAGAGAAGGATGCGTGACATAATTGAAGGGCTGGAAAAGAGAGCCGGCAGACAAAAGCTGTGAAAAATTGGCCTCCTGGAGGGGACCGAAGGAGCGGACGCGACGACGTTTGTGGCAGACAATTTGCAGCAGCAAATGGGGGCTAACTATTTTCCGCGACCGTGGAGGGGCTGTTTAGCACAAGGCTAAATCGCTGGCTTTGAAAGCACTCCAAGGCAGGCCAGCAGCACGGTTCAATTCCCGTAACAGCCTCCCCGGACAGGTGCCGGAATGTGGCGATTAGGGGCTTTTCGCAGTAACTTATTGAAGCCTACTTGTGACAATAAGCGATTTTCATTTCATTTTTCCGTTGACGGGGCACACAGGGTGCAGGTGAGGCAGCCGCGAACGCCCCCCCCCCCCCCCCGACCAGTGGTGGTCAGGTTCCATAGGTTCACAGAAAAGGAGCGGGTCCTTCAGTGGGCAAAGAGTACGAAGAGCTGTACATGGAACAACAATATCCTGCGCATTTGCCATGACCTAAGTCAGGGGGTGGCCAGGCGGCGAGCAGCCTTTAAACGAAAAGAAGAGATTTTGTTCAAAAAGCACGTGAAGTTCGGTCTGCTTTTCCCGGCGCGACTTTGGGTCATGAACGAAAGCTAACATTGCTACTTTATGGACCCCGATGAGGCACTGGAGTTCGCAAAGGATCAGGGACTGTTGCCGAACTGAGGGCCCACGGACCCAGTCAGAGACTGAGTATTATTGTCTGTGGGACTTCTACTTTTTTTGACTGACTTTATATTTTTTGTTGCCTCACAGCTCCTTTGTAGTTGCTTTTGTCCGTTCTCGCTGCCTATGGGAACAATGGACGTGGGGGGGGGGGGGGGGGGGCGCTCTCTCTTTTGGGTTGTCTTTTTGCTTTTTCTTTGTGTTTTTCTCATTTTGGAGCTCCCAAAGTAACAGAAATCTGGCCGGGAAGCAAAGGGGGTTAAAGGTACTGGATGGAGGGGGGTGACGCGGGTACTGTGTTGCACTGGATGGAGGGGGGTGACGCGGGTACTGTGTTGCTGCGTGTTTTTATTATTAATGCGCAGACAGGGGTGATCGGTACCACACATCTGTTTGCACAACTGGAACAGCATTGCAGCTGGAGCGGCCTCCGGTCTTTGATTCAATGCCCTTGATTTTTGTTTGTACTCCCTTATTGCAGGGATACTTCTCGAGCAGGGCACATCAGCGGGAAGGGTGTGGATGGGTGGGAACTGAACTCGGGCGAACAATGGGAGCGAGACAAGTTGGCGCCGGAGGGTTGTGTCACCGGGCTAGCGGGAAGTTAGTCAAGGGAGTTAGGTGGGGTGTATGCATACAGCCAGTACATGGCAGGGGTCGAGTTACAGAGGGGTGTTGTTGCTCGCGGGGGGGGGGGGGGGGGTAGTTATTTTGCTGATGTGGGACCGATCTAAAGTAGGTGACAGAGTGGAGGTCGGGGGTGGGAGTTGCGAAGAGGTGAACTGGGAGGGGCGCGGCATATTGCCTGGGGGCGGGCCCAAGAAGGGGGTTGGTAGATCGGCAAGGGGGGGCGGTGCCCTCGAATCTGGCTGATCACCTGGATTGTCAGAGGACTAAACGGGCCAGTTAAGAGGGCGCGCGTGTTCGCTCATTTGCGGGCTCTAAAGGCGGACGTAATCATGCTGCAGGAGACACATCTGGAAGTGACTGACCAGACCAGACTAAGAAAGGGCTGGATTAAACATGTCTTGGTCATGGTCAATCATGATCAATAAACGGGTTCAATTTGAGGCGGAGGGCACAATTGCAGACGGAGGTGGTAGATTTCTTATGCTCCAGGGTGCGCTTGAGGGGGCAAGGGTAGTCCTGGTGAATGTATATGCCCCAAATTCGGACGAACTAACTTCATTGAAAGGATGCTGGGGAAAATCCCAGATTTGGATTCATGGAAGCTGATCATGGGTGGAGACTTCTACACGGCCCTCGACCCCCGGACTAAACAGATCATGCTCCCGAACGGGTAGGCTCCCAGCGATGGCAAGGGAACTGAGGGTGTTCATGGAGCAGATGGGCGGGGGGGGGGGGGGGGGGGGGGCGGCTAGACCCATGGAGAGCTAGACGGTCGATGGGAAGGGAGTGTTCGTTCTACTCGCATGTTCATAAAGTGTACTCTAGAATCGATTTTTTCATCATGAGTAGGCGGGGTAAAAATACGGAGTACTTGGCGATCACCATCTCGGATCATGCCCCACAATGGGTTGAACTGCAGGTCTGCAAAGGAAGCCACCAGCGCCCGCAATTGAGGTTGGACGTAGGATTGCTAGCGGAAGCGGAGCAGTGCGGGAGACTGCGGAAGTGCATGCAGGACTACCTGCAGGTTAATGACAGAGAGGAAGTCTCAGCAGCGACCCTGTGGGAGTCGCTGAAGACGGTGGTAAGGGGGGGAGCTAATTTGAATTCGGGCCCACAGAGTTAGAACGGACAGAGCGGAGACGGACAGATGGTCAAGGAGATCCACCGGACAGATAGGGAATACGCAAGGCTCCGAGGGAGGACCTACTTAGAGATAGACGGAGACTGCATGCCGAATTGGGGGTTTTGTCCACGAGCAAGGCAGTGGAACATCTAAGGAAGGCAAAGGGTGTAGCCTATGAGCTTGGGGAGAAAGCTAGTAGAATGCTTGCGCAGCAAATCAGGAGGAAGGAGGCGGCTTGAAAATAGGCAGGAAAGTGGACGGTATGGCGAACAGAGTATAGGAGCCGGGTGTTTCGGATGTTTTACAGCAAGCTCTATACCTCGGAACCAGCTGAGGAGCCGGAGGAGATGAAGCGTTTCTTAGACAGACTGACCTAACCAAAAGTGGTAGCGGGCTGGTAGACGGAATGGTGGTCCCGATCAGAGTTGAGGAAGTACTGGAGTGCTTCAAGGCCATGCAGTCGGGTAAATCCCCCGGACCGGATGGATACACAGTGGAGTTAAAAAAAAAGTTATTGGAGATAGTGGGGCCGGTGCTGTCTGGGGTATTTAACGAGGCGAGGAACAGAGGGACGCTACCCCCGACGATGTCACAGGCCACCATTTCGCTGAAATTAAAACGGGATAGAGACCCGGAACCGTGTGGGTCATATAGACGAAGCTCCCTGATCAACGTCGTCGCCAAGCTCCTGGCTAAGATCTTGGCGGTTAGAATTGAGGACTGTGTCCTGGAGATGATCGGGGGAGACCAAACAGGGTTTGGGAAAGGCAGACAGCTGGTAGCCAACTTGAGAAGACTACTCAATGTGATCATGATGCCTCCGGAGCGCAGAGAGGTAGACGCAGTGGTGGTAATGGATGCCGAGAAGGCCTTTGACCGGGTGGAGTGGGGCTATTTGTGGGAGTGTTCGGGAAGGGCTTTGTTGACTGGGTGAGACTATAGTAACAGGCCCCCAAAAGCTAGTGTGAGGTCGAATAGGACAACAACAGAGTACTGTAGACTACACCGGGGGACGATGCAGGCATGCCCACTCTCCCCGTTGCTGTTTGCACTGGCCATGGAGCCGCTGGCGATTGCCCTGAGAGCTGCGAGGTGGTGGAAGAGAATGATTAGTGGAGGGGTGGAACACAGGGTATCGCTGTACACGGACGACCTGCTCCTGTATGTATCGTCCCCGCTGGCTGGGATGAATAGTATACGAGGAATATTGAGAGAATTTGGCTGGTTTTCAGGGTGCAAACTGAACATGGCTAACAGTGAGATGTTTGTAGTGCAGGCAATGGACCAGTAGAACAGATTGAAGTGGCTGCCATTTAGGATGGACGGAGAAAGCTTCCGATACTTAGCGACATAGGTGTCACGAGACTGGGGCAGGCTGCATCAGCTAAATTTGACTAGAGTGGTGGAACAAATGAAGAGCGAGTTCAGGAGACGGGATGCACTCTCGCTATCACTTGCGGGGGGAGTGCAGACGGTAAATGTGACAATCCTCCCAAGATTCCTGTTTATTTGTCAGTGCCTCCCGATTGTCATCCCGCGGTCCTTCTTCATAAGGGTCAGCAAGATAATTATGGGCTTTGTCTGGGCGGGGAACTCCCCACGGGTAAAGAAAGCGGTGCTTGAGTGGAACCGTAGCTAGGAGAGGGAGGGACTAGCGCTGCCGAACCTCAGCAACTACTACTGGGCGGCCAACATAGCCACGGCAAGGGGTTGGATGATGGGTACGGGGTCTATTCGACAGCCCTGGTCACGGCCCCCTACCTCTACCGCCTACCAGGCACTCCACCAGCCCGGTAGTGGCGGCAGCCCTGCGGATCTGGGGCCAATGGAGTACGCATGGAGGGGAGGTGAAGGACGGGCCATATGTTCTTTGGTGGGGGGGGGGGGGGGGGGGGCTTCTCGAGCATGAGAGCCTTGGAGGAGAAATTCTGACTAGTCAGAGGGAATGACTTTCGGCGCTTACAAGCGCGTGACTTCATACGTAGACAGGTCCCATCCTTCCCACACCTCCCGCCAAATGGGATCCAGGGCAGAGTAGTGACTCGGGGAGAGATAGGAAAGGGGAAAGTCTCGGATATTTACAGTGAACTTATGAAAGCGGAGGAGTCCCCGGCAGAGGAACTGAAGCTCATGTGGGAGGAGGAACTCGGGGAGGAGATGGAGGAGGGGGTTTAAGCAGAAGCCCTGAGTAGGGTAAATTCAACTGCAACATGTGCTAGGCTCAGCCTGATTCAGTTCACGGTCATCCACAAGGCCCAAATGACGGTGGTCCGAATGAGTAAATATTTTGCGGTGCAGGATAAATGCGCTTGGTGTGCGGGAGGGCCAGCGAATCGCAGCCACATGTTCTGGGCATGCCCAAAACTTAGCAGATACTGGGAGGGATTTGCGGACGTCATGTCCCAGGTACTGAAAACTAGCATGGTCATGAGTCGAGTGATGGCAATTTTTGGGGTCTCAAAAGACCGGGGGTCCAGGAGGAGAAGGACGCCGACGTCTTGGCCTTTGCTTCCCTGGTAGCCCGGCGACGTATACTGCTGGCATGGTGGGACTCAAAGCCCCCAAAGACCGAAGCATGGCTATTGGACATGTCGAGCTTTTTAGGGTTGAAAAAAATTAAGCTAGCCTTGAGAGGATCTGTATTCGGTGAAGGTGGCAACCATTCATCGATTTCTTCGTGCGGAATTACATGTCAGCAGGGGTTGGGGTAGATTAGAGTAGAATACGAAGGATAAATAGGCGGGTACTGTTTATGAGAGAGGAGTGGTCTTTTGCACTATGTTTCTGCTTTGTGTTGATATTTGCATATTACTGCATACTGTAACTATTATAATGCCAAAAATACCTCAATAAAATTGTTTATTTAAAAAAAAGAGTTAATGTGGACATGCCGAATTTCGTTAGCTTTCTGAGGAAATATAGGCACTGTTGTGCTTTCTTGGTGGTAGCGTCGACTGGGTGGACCCGGACAGATTTTTGCTGATGTGTGCCCCTAGGAATTTAAAGCTGTTAACCACATCCACCTCGGCCCCGTTGGTGCTGACACGTTGCGCACAATATTTTGCTTCCTGAATCAATGACCAGCTCTTTAGATTTGTTGGCATTAAGGGATAGTTTGTTGTCGCTGCACTACTCCTCCACGTTTTCTATCTCCCTCCTGTATTCTGACTCATCGTTATTCGAGACCCGGCCCATTATGATCGTATCATCAGCAAACTTGAAGATGGAGTTGGAGCCAAATTTTGCCACGGAGTCGTGCGTGTACAGGGAGTATAGTAGGGTGCTAAGTACTCAGCGTTGCGGGCACCAGTATGGAGGCTGTGGGTCAGAATGCCGAGGTTCCAGTTACAGAGTGAATAGCCAAGTCCAAGGTTTTGGCGCTTTTGTATGACCTTGGCTGCGATTATGGTGTTGTAGGCGGAGCTGTATTCAATAAATATGAGTCTGATGTAGGAGATACCGACAGGGAAACGTTGTTCGCTGTTTAGTTTTCAGCTCTTCAATCAGAGCTGAGGGAGGAGATGCTTTGTATGATGCTCAACAAACGGAATACACAATGCGTGGTTGCAATGAAACGTTCCTCATTGTGTTTGGTGCAGGAGAGATGAAAGAAGAACAGTTGTGACAATATAAGAAATAAAATAAGTCGCTTGATGAAAAGCAAACTCAAAGAAAAAATAGATATATGCATTTGCAGCACTAAGAGAGACAGGCGGATCGACAGAAAGATTGCCGAAACATACAGGTATTTCGACAATTAATAGGACGACGCTGGGAAGCAGGGACGCCCACGGAAGCATACAGGTTTATGTTCAGAGATCACTGAAGGCAGTGGCACAGTTAATTTGGCATCTTCAGAAGGCAGATGACATATTTGCCTTCATAAGCCGACCCATAGAATATGAGAGCAGATCTGAGAGAGATGCCCAAAACTCCCCGTCCGTCGTCATCAGCTGGACTGATGAGTTATGAAATGAAAAAGATGAAATGAAAAATGAAATGAAAATCGCTGATTGTCACAAGTAGGCTTCAAATGAAGTGACTGTGAAAAGCCCCTAATCGCCACATTCGCCAGTTCGGGGAGGCTGGTACGGGAATTCAACCGTGCTGCTGGCCTGCCATGGTCTGCTTTAATAGCCAGCTCTTTAGCCCTGTGCTAAACCAACTCCAATATTGTTATTTTCTGTGCACCACAGTACAGAAAGAATGTGATTGCTGTAGAAATTATGCAAAGGACATTCACCAGGATGTTGCCTGGGATTGAGCGTTTCAGCGATGAAGAGTGCCATGTTGCGCTGGGTTAGTTTTATTCGAGGAGTCACGGCTGAGGTTTGTGGGTGGGACGATGGGCAAATCTGATTGAAGTGTACACAATTATGAGCGTCCTGTACAGGGTACATTGTTCAGAATTTAATCTCGTCATATAAGGGGCCGAAAGGGGCAAATGTAGGTGACCTAAGTGCAAAGGGAATGGGCAATGTAAAAGTCGCAGCAAAGACGGCAAGGGGTTCCCTGCATTCACTCCCCTCTCAAACAACTATTCCGCGTTGTATAGTGTTGTGGAAAATGGTCTACCAGTGAAAAGCAGCAACAACAAATTTCATGGCAGACGGGTGCCTCTTCTGCAAAGAAGAGGAGACCAACGAAAGTCGGGGCTAAAGTGACAGGTGACCTGATAGTAAGGGGTACAGACAGGCGCATCTATGGTCGCAGCTGTGAATCAAGGATGGAATGTTGGCGCCCTGGTGCCACAGTCAGGCATGTAACAGAGTTGCAGCAGGGCATTCTGCAGTGGAAGTGTCAACAGTAGGTAGTTGGGGTACAAATAGGTCCCTGGTTCTTAGGTTAACAAAAGGATGTTGATCTGCAATTTGACGATTGGAAGAAAGTAGATAAATTCCATTGCAAGGCCTCAACTGCAGTTTTTCCAGGGTGTCGTCCAGTACCCCCAGTAAGCAGGGGTAACAGGATGGGTTAGAGAAAAGTGTCGCTGGAGAAATGGTTCACGAGGGCGGTGTTTCGCTTCTTCAGGTATTTTGACCATTTCTGAGAAAGTTACAAATGTACAAGTTCCACGGGTTGCTCCCAAGGAGAGCTGAGACTAATAGACCCGCTCGTTATTTTGTTAGTACTTTACAGGACGTTTTCAACTAGTGTAGAAACGGGTTGCACACAATATGTAAGGCTTGGATTAACCAATGTCAGGTGAGGAAACAGGAAGTAGAATCGTACTGATTGATGTCGTCAGCGATTGCAAATGCGAAAGAAACAAGGAGTGAAACGCGTCCAGGTAAGAAAATTGACGCCGATCAACATTTTATACTTCAATGCAAGAAATATGACAATCATGGGAGGCGAATGAAGCGCACAGATAGACTCATGGCAGAACGATGGCAGCCAATAATCTCTGGATACTGAGTTTACTGGCAGGTTCGAGAGGCTGACAAAAACGTCGAGATGCTTTATTGAGTAAAGAAGCAGTCACAGATATGAGAAGGAATGCCAGACTAAACGTGGATGTATAGGTTTCGATTAGGAATTTAAAGGGTAGTTGCAGTATCAGGAGCATGCGACAGACCCCCAAATAGTGAGATAGAAGAAGATATATGTGCACACACTTCTGCCGGTAGATACAAAAGGGTACTACTCGTGGGAGAACAGACCAAAGCGAATATCAATGGGGTTTTCCAAATGTAAGAAAAATTGAGGTCACAAAAATGTAGTTGCCTAGGTTTTTTTTATACAACCCATTGTATGCCCAGTGAGATGACATGCAAATCTAGATTTAGTTTTTGGGAAAGTTAGATGAGGAAGTGACAGTGGACGTCCATATCAAGGATGGTGACCTCAATGTAATTTGATTGAGTATGGTGATTGAAGAAGGACAGGATTAGTCAGGAATCAACATTTCAAATGGGAAAGGCAAAATATACAAAACTGAAGCATGATTTCGACGAGGCTGCCACGTGGTAAACTCGCATTAAACCAGTGGGAAGCACCGGGACGTCAAACCCTGAGCTTTTTCACAGAAAGGTCTCCTTCCAAAACGACATAGTTGCCACCACGTCTAGTTGTGTAGAAAAATACGTTGAAGATTAAAAAGAAACAAAGAAAGCTTAAGGTCGTCACCAAAAATTCAACACTGCAGGGAACGTGGTGAGCTATAGGAAGTAGTGGGATCAAGCAAAAAAAAGGAATTTAAAATAAAGATATTAATTACCAGTAACTAAGATTAAAGGACATTCCAAAGATAAGTTACCAGTTCATAAAGATCAAGAACATAACCAAGGAAAGATCGGGATCAAAAATAAATGAAGAAGAGAACTTGTGTGAAGATGCATCATATATGAGAAGAGATTTGGACCATTTTTATCTCCTTATTCAAAAAGAAAAGGGATGATCCGGATACAGTATTCCAAGAGGAGGAATGTAAATTATTGGCTAAAATAATCTCAACGAGAGAGGAAGTGTGAGGGGTGCTGTCATTTTTGAATCTGGATCAGAAAAAAACGTTTCACTGTCCCTTGGTACACGTGACTTTAAACAAATCAAACCCAATTCGTCAAGATGTTAAAGCGCGTTCGGGAGGAAACTGCAGATGCTTTGAGGTTTGATTTCCAATCCAGACTTGATAGATTGGTGGTCCTAGAAGACATGTGGAATACAAATGTAATTCCCTTGTTTTAAAAACGCTAGGAAGTTAGTCCGAAACAATTTCTAGACCAGTGTGTCTTGTTTGGTGATGTAATTTTTTTTAGAATCAATCCTGACAGGTCGGACAACTTGTCACTTAGAAATACATCGACTAATCAGGAAAGTCTGCATTAATGTGTTACGGGGAGGATATTCCTTACACATTTGATTGAATTATTTTCGGAACTGAGGTTTTGGATTGATGAGGGTAGACCATTCATTTTTTCTCCATCGATTTTAGTAGGGACACAAATTGCAGAAAAGTTAAAGTCCACTGGATGCAGGTTATTGTGGCGACTGCATTCAAAGGTGGCTTAGTAACAGCAAACACATGGGAATGGTCGATTGCTGCCTTTGCGCATGGAAAGTTGCTTCAAGTGATGTTCCGCAGGTTTCAGTTTTGGGAACACTGCTGTTATATGTTTACATATCATTTACATTTGATTTATATGTAAACGTTTTGGACTTGAATGTGGTAGACACAATTGGGCATTTTGCAGATAACACATAAATTGGCCATGACATGGATAGTGTAGAGGATAGCTGTAAGCTCCAAAATGCTCAAGACCCGTTGGCAGACTGTGTTGTACGGTTGAAGATGTATTTTTACACTGATAATTGCGAGGTTCTCTCTTTAGGGAGGTCAACGCGTAAAAGGGAAGATATGCATTGCACAGGAAGATACTGAAAGTAGCAGTTGAAGTGAGGGGTCTGGCACAGGCAAAGAACACAAATGGATATTTATAATGAATAAATGTACAAGACACTGGCAAGGCGACAACTGGGAGATTATGTGGTCATCAACATTTAAGAAACGATGTCGTTCCTCTGGAAGGAGTGCAGAAAACACGGACTAGAATGTTGCCAGGGTTGGAGAAATGCAGCTACGAGAAAATACTGAATGTTGGAGTTGTTTTCCGTTAACCAAGAAGGCTACTGGGTAACATGATTTAGGCATGCAAACGGTAGATGTTGAGAAACATTAGAGACAAATAATTTGTTTTCCCTGAAATATAAGAGTGGGCTTTAAGAAATGGCCCATTTCTGTGCTGTATCATTTGTATAGTTCCACCGTTTCGAATATCACGTAGCATTGATTTCAATTTTGAGGGGATTTGATGAAAGACATTGCACCCAGATTGTTCTGGGAACGTGGAACGAACTGAACGGGCTTTTGGGAAAGTGAAACCACCAACATTGAAGATATATTTCTTTGAGTACTTGAAATTGTATTGTAGACGATGCTACGGAAGAAATGCTGGAAAATGTAAAGAGAATAGATAGGTCCTTAAGTACCTGCAGATGGACCTCTTTTTGTTTTATAAATGTTGTGATAAGAAACTGCTTGGAAGGCAGGTTGTCAGGCAGTTAGACAGATAGGAACGTAGAAGGCCAGATCGATTAATAGACATGTTGTTTGATGATTCTATATGTAGAATTGTAGATGGACAGAAATCATATATGTAGATGGATAGATGGACAGATAAATGGATGGATGGATAGATAGATGGATTGATAGATAGATAGATAGATAGATAGATCGATAGGTAGATAGATAGATAGATAGATAGATGGATGGATAGATAGATGATATATGGATAGATGGGTGGATGGATGGATGGATGGCTAACAGAGGTCGTTCTTTAAAAGTTTTGGAAATAACATTCAGCCCACGGAACAACAAAAAAGCGAAGGCACTTTTTTAGTTCGCACTTCATGCTGCATGTAACAAGAGATGACATCAGATATATGATTCCCCGAGTGGAAACCACGCTGTGAACGGAATTAGAAAGCGGCGACATTTGACGTTTGTTGAATGCACAAAAACTTTCTAAAATATAGTCCTCCCGCCAATGTTGATTCTCCACAAATTGGAAGAGAGTACACGATGAGCGGGAAACACAATATATTAACGGAAATTAGAACAGGAAAGAAGTACTTTTTTCACTTGCAGTGCCCTATCAAGTTTTCGGATGTTGTTAATAGACGAAAAATACGATTGTTTGTATTTCAATTCACAGCATTGCATTGTGCCATAAAATTGACGGGATATTTGCGCGTGAATTCGTGCATGGTCAGGGTTTTGTAGATGAACGTTTACATTTGGAGTGCTAGGTAGGAGTGCCGACGTATGTTGTTGTTGCGTCACAGACCTGGAGGAAGATGTGCCCGAAGCCTCGGGGTTTATAACACTTTTTCACAGTCCGATTCCATGGGATAGTATTTTTAGTGCTTCGATGAGGAGTATCATATCACTTTGAATGCAGCGCAATGGACATCAGATGGAAGATCCTCCACAAGCACATTGAATGGCAAAGCAGACTCGAAGGGATGAATTACCGACTACGGCACCTATCTTTCTGCGTCTGTATTTCAATATCAGCGAACGATCTGCTGAGTAATGAGTCAAAAATCTTCTACACTTCCGGGAATAGGGTGATACGGACCCCGGAAGTGTAGAAGACTTTAGTTTAGACGGGAAGCATGGTCGGCGCGGGATTGGAGGGCCGAATGGCCTGTTCCTCTGCTGTACTTTTCTTTGTTCTTTGTTGTTTTCTCACACTTTACAGGTTCAAATTTCATCTGACACTGATATGTCGATCAGGCCAGCCCATCTTTAACTTCTTGCAAACTCAGACCTGCTTTCTCACTGTTAACCAGCCTTCCAATCTTCGTATCATCAGCAAATGCGTTAATTCTCCTCCCCCTACCGTCCTCAACCCTTTGCGTCACATACATGATTATCTGTATTGTTTGGACATACCAGGAACAATTATGTGCTTTTCAGTGATGCCTGCGCTAAAAGCCAATGGGGCCCGGCTTCTGATCACAGACATTATCTTCTCTCACTTTCCTCTGTCCCCTACCACGATGCCAGCTCTTGATCTATCCTGGCATGTTACATTGAATCCCATTTGTTTTTACCTTGTTTATCAGTCTCTTTTGTGGTACCTGTCAGATGCTTTTCTGAAAACCACATGAAATGCATCGACTGCAATCAAGTCATTGAAAACTTGACATAGATTAGGCTTGACCTTCCTCTGTCAAAGGGTGGAGATTAATTTTCTGCTTCACAATTTTCTCCATTAGTTTCTGTCTGACTGATGTGAGACTCACTGTTCAGGAATTCCTTGCTTACTCTCTCCCCGCCACCTTTTTTGAAAAATTGAAGCAGATTAGCTATCGTCAGAAAACGTTCCAAGAAACGCCCGTTTACATGTTGGCCACTTTCTCGCCCTTCCATTATTTTGCGTAAGTTTACATACTCAAATTTGACAATCTAATTAGTTTAATTCCTACACCTCAGCGACTTGTTTACATGTTTGCTTGTCTTTTATTCATTGACTGCTGTAGTGCCTTAGTGCCCACAACACATTGCCAGCAACGAGACTGTCGCCAATTTCCTCCCAAGCTCTGAACACAAGTACTATTTCGAAGGTCCTAGCTGCTGCAGCATTGCTCCCCCTCCCTGCACACTCGTCGCTGCAATATATTGATCGCATTCCAAAACTATCCGCAGCTCGTATGTGTGTGACTCTGGTTCAGATGCACACCGTTCCTGTCGTGCATATCGCCTCTTCCCCAGAAATGATCCACGAATCGAACAGCGTTCCTCCTGCTCCAACTTTTAAGCCACACATTCAAGTTTCCTGTTCCTCAATTGCTGCCGTCGCTAGCACGTGTCACGGGGAATAATCCAGAGATTAGAAACTTTGAAGCCGTGTTTTTAAATGTACTGGCGAGCTCACTCCTATTCGAGATTTATCGTTGGCAACACCGTGTACTACAGGCTTTATCTTGTCATCCTCACCCTCAAGATTCCGGGCGTCATAGTGGCATACTTTGTAACACTGTTACCTCACAACGCCACGGATACGGGCCAAATTCTGGGGAGCGGTTTTAGGTGTGCTGCTCTAGTGTTGGTGTAGATTCCATGGGCCGAATGGCCATCTCCTGCACTGCATGGAATACTTGCTCTGGAGCCGTTCAGTGGCTTCCCTGAAAATCGCACAAAGAAGAACATAATCCTGGAGCCATGTCTGCGTCCGCCAAAAGCCCCATCTATTAACAAACTATGAATCCCTTCGCAGAAGGGCTCAGCATTACTTCTTCCTCCCTATTATGCCAATGTAATCAGCACGTTAAATGCTGTCATCTGCACCTCAAGTGCTGTAAGAATCATGGCTATGCATCAATTGCAGGAGGGTGTGGTTAGAAGGGGTCCCTGAGACCACTGGCTGGCATGGACAGGATGGGACGAATAGCTTATTTCTGTCCAGTGACTGTCCAATATTTTCTGTTTCTATGAAATGTACATTAAATCTACTTGTGGCGTCAAACGTTTTGCTGTGGCTAAAATTCATTGAGGAAAAGATGCCCCCTTTGCACCCAACATCAAAATGCGATTTGTCAGCAGGACGCCAGGGGACTCCCTCAATGCAGGCATGTTTTGTCTGCACTGCCTGTGATAATCATTCTTTACTGTCATCCTTTGAGCTGCTGTGTTACCAGCCGCCACTCTAGCCCTGAAACTCAGAGCTCAAGGTATGGCACGATTGGAGCCTTTCCTTCACATGTGGTCATGTAGGATGCCCGTAGGTTTAATGTCGCCACAAAGATGACATATTGCACATTCCACAATTTCAACCTTATCAGTCACGTTTTAAACTTTAAAGTATTTCGTCATACTTCACGCCTTTTAAACTATTGAAAGAAGTTCCTCTTACCTGAACTCAACTTCTGTGTCTAATTTCGAGGAGACTTATCGTGCTGTTCCTGATAATTTTCCTTTATCTTGCTGGCTCGACATTTTCTCAAACATCCTTCGTGCTTCTCTGCTTTTTTGAAAATTGGAACTGCCGACGGGGACAGTTGTTGGACTGTTTGATGGGATGCGAACTGCAGGGCACTGTTCCAAGACTGCTACACTGTGACGTTGCCAGCTGTTCACAGACTGCTTCACTGCGATGCTGACCGCAGGAAATCGTCACCATACTTGTCTTCTGATATCCTATGGCCCGCCCATTATTCAGAGTGCCTACGATTTCTGCACGGTCGGAAGAAGGAGCATGCAGATTAGGGTTTACGCTTTACTGGGGTCTAACTGATATTGTTTCTTTGTTCGGCATTCCATGGACCGGATATTTTGTTATACTGTGCTACGTTTATTGTAATTCTCACGTAAATTGTCGACACTGTCGAACATGAATAAATCGTGTTTCTTCTCAGTGGCTGCTATGCAAAGAATGGTAATTCATTGCAATTTGTATGTCTGAACGGGGGACATACATCGCTATGAGACTGAAAACAACAACATGAACGTCGCGATGTGAATGTAATGCCGTTTCCCCTTTCTTTCTATAACAGCTGCAACTGACCAAGTCAGTGACAGTAAACGTAAAATAAAAAAACATTAAAGTTAAGCGAAAATGAGGGCGACAGGGTGGCTCTGTGGTTAGCAGTCCCGCCTCACGACAAAAGAACAAAGAACAAAGAAATATACAGCACAGGAACAGGCCCTTTGGCCCTCCAAGCCCGTGCCGACCATACTGCCCGACTAAACTACAATCTTCTACACTTCCTGGGTCCGTATCCTTCTATTCCCATCCTATTCATATATTTGTCAAGATGCCCCTTAAATGTCCCTATCGTCCCTGCTTCCACTACCTCCTCCGGTAGTGAGTTCCAGGCACCCACTACCCTCTGCGTAAAAAACTTGCCTCATACATCTACTCTAAACCTTGCCCCTCTCACCTTAAACCTATGCCCCCTAGTAATTGACCCCTCTACCCTGGGGAAAAGCCTCTGACTATCCACTCTGTCTATGCTCCTCATAATTTTGTATACCTCTATCAGGCCGCCCCTCAACCTCCTTCGTTCCAGTGAGAACAAACCGAGTTTATTCAATCGCTCCTCATAGCTTATGCCGTCCATACCAGGCAACATTCTGGTAAATCTCTTCTGCACCCTCTCTAAAGCCTCCACATCATTCTGGTAGTGTGGCGACCAGAATTGAACACTATACTCCAAGTGTGGCCTAACTAAGGTTCTATACAGCTGCAACATGACTTGCCAATTCTTATACTCAATGCCCCGGCCAATGAAGGCAAGCATGCCGTATGCCTTCTTGACTACCTTCTCCACCTGTGTTGCCCCTTTCAATGACCTGTGGACCTGTACTCCTAGATCTCTTTGACTTTCAATACTCTTGAGGGTTCTACCATTCACTGTATATTCCCTACCTGCATTAGCCCTTCCAAAATGCATTACCTCACATTTGTCCGGATTAAACTCCATCTGCCATCTCTCCGCCCAAGTCTCCAGACAATCTAAATCCTGCTGTATCCTCAGACAGTCCTCATCGCTATCCACAATTCTACCAACCTTTGTGTCGTCTGCAAACTTACTAATCAGACCAGTTACATTTTCCTCCAAATCATTTATATATACTACAAAGAGCAAAGGTCCCAGCACTGATCCCTGTGGAACACCACTGGTCACAGCCCTCCAATTAGAAAAGCATCCCTCTATTGCTACCCTCTGCCTTCTATGGCCTAGCCAGTTCTGTATCCACCTTGCCAGTTCACCCCTGATCCCGTGTGACTTCGCCTTTTGTACTAGTCTACCACGAGGGACCTAGTCAAAGGCCTTACTGAAGTCCATATAGACAACATCTACTGCCCTACCTGCATCAATCATCTTAGTGACCTCCTCGAAAAACTCTATCAAGTTAGTGAGACACGACCTCCCCTTCACAAAACCGTGCTGCCTCTCACTAATACGTCCATTTGCTTCCAAATGGGAGTAGATCCTGTCTCGAAGAATTCTCTCCAGTAATTTCCCTACCACTGAAGTAAGGCTCACCGGCCTGTAGTTCCCGGGATTATCCTTGCTACCCTTCTTAAACAGAGGAACAACATTGGCTATTCTCCAGTCCTCCGGGACATCCCCTGAAGACAGCGAGGATCCAAAGATTTCTGTCAAGGCCTCAGCAATTTCCTCTCCAGCCTCCTTCATTATTCTGGGGTAGATCCCATCAGGCCCTGGGGACTTATCTACCTTAATATTTTTTAAGACACCCAACACCTCCTCTTTTTGGATCACAATGTGACCCAGGCTATCTACACCCCCTTCTCCAGACTCAACATCTACCAATTCCTTCTCTTTGGTGAATACTGATGCAAAGTATTCATTTAGTACCTCGACCATTTCCTCTGGCTCCACACATAGATTCCCTTGCCTCTCCTTCAGTGGGCCAACCCTTTCCCTGGCTACCCTCTTGCTTTTTATGTACGTGTAAAAAGCCTTGGGATTTTCCTTAACCCTATTTGCCAATGACTTTTCATGACCCCTTCTAGCCCTCCTGACTCCTTGCTTAAGTTCCTTCCTACTTTCTTTATATTTCACAGAGGCTTCGTCTGTCCCCAGCCTTTTAGCCCTGACAAATGCCTCCTTTTAGTTTTTGACGAGGCCTACAATATCACTCGTCATCCAAGGTTCCCGAAAATTGCCGTATTTATCTTTCTTCCTCACAGGAACATGCCTGTCCTGTATTCCTTTCAACTGACACTTGAAAGCCTCCCACATGTCAGATGTTGATTTGCCCTCAAACATCCGCCCCCCAATCTATGTTCTTCAGTTCCCGCCTAATATTGTTATAATTAGCCTTCCCCCAATTTAGCACATTCATCCTCGGACCACTCTTATCCTTGTCCACCAGTACTTTAAAACTTACTGAATTGTGGTCAATGTTACCGAAATGCTCCCCTACTGAAACATCTACCACCTGGCCGGGCTCATTCCCCAATACCAGGTCCAGTACTTCCCCTTCCCTAGTTGGACTGTTTACATGTTGTTTTAAGAAGCCCTCCTGGATGCTCCTTACAAACTCCGCCCCGTCTAAGCCCCTGGCACTAAGTGAGTCCCAGTCAATATTGGGGAAGTTGAAGTCTCCCATCACCACAACCCTGTTGTTTTTACTCTTTTCCAAAATCTGTCTACCTATCTGCTCCTCTATCTCCCGCTGGCTGTTGGGAGGCCTGTAGTATACCCCCAACATTGTGACTGCACCCTTCTTATTCCTGATCTCTACCCATATAGCCTCACTGCCCTCTGAGGTGTCCTCTCGCAGTATAGCTGTGATATTCTCCCGAACAAGTAGCGCAACTTCGCCTCCCCTTTTACATCCCCCTCTATCCCGCCTGAAACATCTAAATCCTGGAACGTTTAGCTGCCAATCCTGCCCTTCCCTCAACCAGGTCTCTGTAATGGCAACAACATCATAGTTCCAAGTAGTAATCCAAGCTCTAAGTTCATCTGCCTTACCCGTAATGCTCCTTGCATTAAAACATATGCACTTCAGGCCACCAGACCCGCTGTGTTCAGCAACTTCTCCCCGTCTGCTCTGCCTCAGAGCCACACTGTCCCTATTCCCTAGTTCTCCCTCAATGCTATCATCTTCTGACCTATTGCTCCCGTGCCCACCCCCCTGCCATACTAGTTTAAACCCTCTCGTGTGACACTAGCAAACCTCGCGGCCAGGATATTTATGCCTCTCCGGTTTAGATGCAACCCGTCCATCTTATACAGGTCACACCTGCCCCGGAAGAGCTCCCAGTGGTCCAGATAACGGAAACCCTCCCTCCTTCACCAGCTGTTTAGCCACGTGTTTGTATGCTCTATCTTCCTATTTCTAGCCTCACTGGCACGTGGCACAGGGAGTAATACCGAGATTACAACCCTCGAGGTCCTGTCTTTTAACTTTCTGCCTAGCTCCCTGAACTCCTGCTGCAGGACCTCATGCCCCTTCCTGCCTATGTCGTTAGTACCAATATGTACAACGACCTCTGCCTGTTTGCCCTCCCCCTTCAGGATTCCCTCTACCCGTTCGGAGACATCCTGGACCCTGGCACCAGGGAGGCAACATACCATCCTGGAGTCTCTTTCACGTCCACAGAAGCGCCGATCTGTGCCCCTGACTATAGAGTCCCCTATTACTATTACTCTTCTGCGCTTTGACCCTCCCTTCTGAACATCAGAGCCAGCCGTGGTGCCACTGCTCTGGCTGCTGCTGTTTTCCCCTGATAGGCTATCCCCCCCCGACAGTATCCAAAGGGGTATATCTGTTCGAGAGGGGGACAACCACAGGGGATTCCTGCACTGACTGCCTGCCCTTTCTGGTGGTCACCCATTTCTCTGCCTGCACCTTGGGTGTGACCACATTTACATAACTGCGATCTATGACGCTTTCCGCCACCTGCATGCTCCTAAGTGCATCCAATAGCTGCTCCAACCGAACCATGCGGTCTGTGAGGAGCTGCAGTTGGGTGCACTTTCTGCAGATGAAGCCATCCGGGACGCTGGAAGCCTCCCGGACCTGCCACAGCTCCTAGTTCGATCCCGGCTCTGGATCACTGTCCGTGTGGGGTTTGCACATTCTACACATGTTTGCGTGGGTTTCACCCCCACAGCACAAAGATGTGCAGTGTAGGTGGATTGGCCAAGCTAAATTGCCCCTTAATTAGAAAAAAAATTGGGCACTATAAATTTAAATAAAAAAGTGCAAGCGAAAATGATTGGGTTTTCGGATGATGAGAAAGAAAACAAAACAAATATTCCCTGAAATATGATATATAGAAGCTTGGATACCAGGAGGAACAACAGGGGTTCGGAATGACAGTGCCACATCAGAAAGGTGTGGATAACAAGACATTAAAATATAAATAAATATATTTGACTCTACAGTTCCAGATGACCAAAGTGTGCTATGCCCTCTGACAGCTGTCGCGTGTTGAGTTGAGCTGAACGTCACAACACATCAAGAAAATGACACGTTTAAGAATCCGAGACTTTGATGAAAACTCATTAACGCATCCAGGGTTCAAGCAAGTTACTAGTGTCGCTTTGCATCACGAACTAGTCATCAAGCCAACTGAATTAAGCACTGTTGAATGTTGCAACAGTTGATCTGCAATCGCAGGTGAAGAGCGATAATGATGTACCAAACAGAAACGTTCCTCTCCCACTCCCCCAGCAGAGTTAATCTGCTGAACACCCAAAGCAGCATTACTTTCTGCTCTGTTGTCTGCAACGTTTGCTGACTGTCAAATATTTCCCCACTCTGAGCCATAATCTGAAACACTGTGGACACTTTTAGTCTGTGGACAACCGTTCAGTGTTGCATTTTTCCTTTATCAGATATTGGACCGAAAGGTCTTGAAAAATTCCAGCAAACCAGCTATGGTTCTATGAAATGTTCTGATGTCACTCTCATCATCCTGTTTGAGATGCTCATTTTGAGCTTCTGTCCGTGTCCGAGACGCAAAGGGACCAGTCCAAAATTAAACGTGAATGTTCTATCCCCACTCTGTGCGTCAAGACACCGCAAGAAAGAATACATTATTTGTCTGGAGAGAAATGGACGAGACGATTAGCCGATTGCAGCAGCGGTTTCTATTCGTTCAAAACATTTGACTTTTGTACTCCTGGTATCATTTGGGGTTTTTGCGTGTAAGTAGGTACAGTGGATCTGACACAGTGGAGTGGTCAGATAAAATATTGATATGGAAAAATCTTGAAATCTAAAAATGAGCTGAGCTGTGGCACACTGTTGTCTCGTGGAACTTTCGTAATAGATCGAATAATCTCGCCACAGAATATAAGATTCGTGCAGTCGTTCTGCGTCATAGGTACTCAACACTTTGGGCCTGGAAAATGCACTTACTCCCCTTAAGGTGCACCCCCGTCTCTGAACACCAGTTGACAATTTGATCCAGAATGTTGTGTTGCTGCTGCTGAGTCTTAACTGTAATTCGTGTGTCATAAAAGTAGGCCAGAAGCTGAGGCATCCTTCTACATATTATAAAACTGGAGCAGACGACAAAAAACAAACAAACGGTTGTACCTGGGCATGACTTCTCGTGACATGCTGCTCGATTGGCCACAATAATTTGTCTGTAATTGGAGAAAAAATAAGAAAGAAAACATTGCGCGCACAATGCTCGAAATCATCTCGCAAGAATAGCTGATGTGTCAGGCTCTTGTCCAGTATCGAAACCGTCTGGCCTGCTGCAAAAGTTACAAACATATCTCCAACCCAATGAATTGTATAAGCATCGGAATTTGTAAACTGGTTGATAGTAAACTTGTAGTTACCACATGCGTTTACAGTACCATCTCACTGAAGGACACCAGGGAATACGCTTCCGAACAAGGAGACAGATTCTGTCCATGGTTTCATAGCCTTTGCAGCCGTTCAAAATGCTCTAGCACTTTCCCTCCATTGCCATAGGCCAATGTCCAGTGCTTCAAAAACGGAAGGATTAGCTTCACAATCTAAATGTCACTTCACACTAGTACCACTTCGTGTACAGAGATCATCTTTGAACAGATCTGCATACTGGTTCAGAACATCCTCGGTCACACCCCTTGTGCTTCACCCCACGTTACGTGAATGGAATATTTCTGCGCCAGTGACATTCTGGCAAACTTAGCACGTAGCTTTTTGCCACAATGAGGTAGTACTTCTTCCTGATTATTGTACGCCATTTGTACTTCCCACACTCCGAGCAATGCCCTGGAATCTTGGTGTACCCCGAAGGTTGTGCTCTGCTGGAATAATAGCTGACGTACCTTTCGATTCGCACAACAACTTGTACGTCTCTTCAATAAGTAAAAGGGCGTACGCTCCTGTGCCCAACTCCGACTTGATTTCATTTTAAAAACTTGTTACTATTTAAAAAAAAAAAATTTAGAGTGCACAATTATTTTATTTCCAATTAATGGGTAATTTAGCACGGCAAATCCACCTAATCTGCGCATCTTTGGGTAATGGAGTGAAAACCCACACAGACACGGGAAGAATGTGGAAAGTCCACACGAACTGTGATCCAGGGCCGGGATTCAAACTCGGCTCCTCTGCGCCGTAGTCCCAGTGCTAACCACTCCGCCACTGTGCTTCCCTCCGATTGATTTCTTAACATGGACCGCCACTGTGGTCTAGGTTCTATTCGAGCTTCATGGAAACTGGAAAAGTCGTACACCTCTTCCTTTACTACCTCTAAATTAGATAAAAGCTTTTTGGCGATTTGAGGGTTTGGTAAGTTTAATATATTTCGCACCACCTTTGAGGAATTGAACAAACGAATGTGATATAAAATAGGTAGTTCAAATATTCGTTACAATAACGGAGATGTGAGCCAGTCTGATAGTAGTGAGTTCACAAACAAAGGACAAAGAGTTTCAGAAAGCATGGCAAGGATGAGGCAACTTATGCAGGGTAACAAGAGGCCCGGGGTTAAGGAATACGAAGTGAGCCGATCAGGATATATGGCCAGGTTAGAAGGTGTATAGGAAGACCTATGAGAATCTTGTATGTGAAACTTGATGACATTTGAATGAGATTTGTAAAGATTTCTTTGTCTCCGATCTCACTCGGTTCTGGAGCTCCAGGAGACCGCTTGTGTGTTCTGAATCTCTGTGGAGCGAGTCAGCCTTGCACGTTGGTTAAACATAAATAATACCAAACCTACAAATCCATCTCGAGTTTTATTGTGGTCAGACTGACGGGTAAATAATTCAATATTGTCATTTGGTGCCGAAACGCGGGATTTCTCCAGACGGTCAGCGGCCAGCTGCGAAATCAGAATTAGATTAATGTTGAAAAAGGAAAGTGCAAATGTGTGCAGCTGGAAAATGACCACATTGTTTTTCCCCTCTGCTCATGGGCTGATTGGTCTGGTCACTCACGGTTGGTACGGAAAGATCGTCTCGACGAAATCAAAGGTCAGTGTGGGGATTAGAAAATTCAAAATTCAGTCGATGTAGGTGCGACTGAGGGTTAAAAAAAACTGACGGGATGGAATGGGATTGATAGTTCAGTTTTGAGTTGATTTTGGAATTGATGGGACGTCGGATAGACGGTTTAGTTCCACGTGTGTGTGGTTTGGAATTCATGGGACGTCGGAAAGACGGTTTAGTTCCAGGAGTGTATTGGAAACTATAGTTGACAAAGCTAAAATTGTATCCTTGGACTGTAGTGGCGAATAACGCAGTCTTGAGGAGTAGTTCGAGATTATGGGGAATTGCTTGGATAACACGAGTGACCCAGGCAGTTCATTGCAAATATTATGTGATATTTATCCAAATAAAGCGAGGGATTTTAGAAAAATATCAGCAATTTTAAGGAAGAAATTGGGTGCCGAATGGCCACTAGGGAGCACTAAAAATATGGGCATCATTAAGAAAATTCAGGGTGAAATCTGGAAAAAGAGCCAAAGTATGAAAGCAAAAGAGTTAATTGGATTAGGGAGACAATATTGTCAAGTGGAGAGGGATAAGATCATGTTATCAAGTTGGCAAGAAAATGCCCTTAACATGGGCACTCCAATTAGTGAAGGGGGGAACCAGAAAATTCAGGAGATCTTGAAAAAGGGGTGTGTATTCAAAACTCGCGCAAGTAAAGAGAGGGAGACACCTAGCGGGGCAGACTCGAGTACAAAAATGGCCTACGTAGTTCAATGGCTGGCCTTGCATTGACAGAGGCAGATGATGATCCAGAGAATTGGAGTCATGTCGGGTAGAGATCCGACTGCACCAGTAGCATTGTCTTCACTCATTCCAGAACAACCCGGGTATCATAATTTATATCCAGTCACTGCTCCCCAGATTCAAATCATGCCAGCCTCTCCAGTCCCTTCGGTTGATAGTTTGAGTCATATATCTGCACCTTCACCGTCTGTTAGAGAAGGGGAGCTCTGTTCCCACAAGCTCGGTTAGCTCTAGGACCCGATCTCGGACAATGAGAGAGGGGCCTGATCCTATCCAGAAACAAGAACGTATACCACCGACTTCCCTTAAGACCGATATGGTAGGACAGAAAAGTATGAGAACAAAGAAAGAGGACGGGAATAGTTCTGAGGAGCCGCAGCACCCCCGATCGGAGGGGAAGGACGTCGATGTCTTTGGAAAGCCAAAGGAATCCACTAAAGCGCCCCCGAGTGAGACTCTGAGACAGTTGCCGATTAGGAAAATACCCAACCCGGATGCTGCAACAGCAGCAGCCCAGCCCACGATAGACGTTTATTTCCCATGGAGACCCAGTTAGATGATGGCTATTTTGGCTCAATCACAGACATAAAGAAATCTCCTGCTGCATTCGTGGACTATCTGAGAACTACCATCGCAGTTTATCAAGCTGATTCAAGGGAACTTTGGGCCATAGACCAGCAGGTTTTAACCCCAGCAGAGTACCGCAGTCATCTCAACCACTTGAATTATGCAAGCCACGCCGCACGTCAGCAAGCCCGTACTTTGGACGATGATAGACGGGCACAGATCCTGAATGCGTTGAATGCCATATTTCAAAAGTCCATAAACATCTCTGCTATGTTAGACCTCAAACCGAAAACGACTCAGGAGCCACAGGAATTTCTGGAAAGTTTTAATGAAATCTACCGTCGGCAGTCAGGCGACTTGCTGTACCAAAATGGTCAGAATTCCCATCAATGTTGTGCTATGGTAATGCATTGCCTACCACCTTCCGTGGCTACTGCCGTGAAATGTAATAACATGAATTGGACAGAGAACGACCCTTCCCAGATGGCCCGGGCAGTCAGATATTAATGGAAGGAGGGTGTAGGCCAGGAACGAGGCTCAGTTACAAAGATTAAGACGGAGTATGTAATGAAAAAGGATGATCTGAGACCCCAACCAGCGGCAGAGACAGTGGCGTAATTGCTGGAAACCCAATATTGTGACCTTGGGTGAGTGGATCAACACCGGGGAGGATATCAAACCCACCCAAATGGACCCTCAGCACCTCGTTATGGCCCACCGTATGCACCAACAGCTTTTCAACTGCCGCCGCCTCTGAGAGGCCTTTGGCCTACTGGGAAAAGACGACGGGGAAGATAGAGAGGTAGCAATACATGTTTTAATTGTGGACGAGCAGATCATTGCATCAGGAATGCCCTTTAAAAGACGGGCAGCTGAAGGACACTACCCGACCCAAAGGACGGGGTACCCACCAAGGGGAGGTTTGACGAGGTACACAGACTTCTCTCAGGCAAATCCTTTTCGCACAAGATTGACTAGCTAAATTAGTCATAAGGACTTTAGGGCAGCACGGTAGCATTGTGGATAACACAATTGCTTCACAGCACCAGGGTCCCAGGTTCGATTTCGGCGTGGGTCACTGTCTGTGCGGAGTCTGCACATCCTCCCAGTGTGTGCGTGGGTTTCCATCAGGTTCTGCGGTTTCCTCCCACAGTCTAAAGATGTGCAGGTTTTGTGGATTGGCCATGCTAAATTGCCCTGCGTGTCCAAAATTGCCCTTAGTGTTGGGTGGGGTTACTGGGTTATGGGGATAGGGTGTTCGTGTTGACCTTGGCTAGGGTGCTCTTTCCAAGAGCCGGTGCAGACTCGATGGGCCGAATGCCCCCCTTTTGCACTGTAAATTCTATGATAATCTATGACTCTCCAATCGGACAGCGAACCTATTATCTCTCTGCAGGAGATCAACATTACCCATTTGTAATCGACACTGGAGCAGCCATGTCTTCGGTGCAATCAGAACTTCGACGAACACTATCCGACCACACCCAGCATTTGTGGGGGTCCAAGGACAGGTGTGTGAGTATCCTATTTCTGAACCTGTGACAGTTACTTATGAGAATAAGCCTACAGATCATCAGTTTGTGGTGACTACTGGACTGGACTGCAACTTGTTGGCCCGAGATTTACTGTGTATCTTCCAGCTACAGCTAGAGTGCGGAGACGATGGGGCAACGGTTCAATCATGGAGGATGAGACAACAGTGCTATATTTCTATCACACCCCAGTGGTCGACGTTAAACATTGAACATTCACTGCAACACGTTACCCTGGCCTATAACAGAACCGGACAGAAAAGGGAGTTGGAGGACACATACCGGCCGTTAATTGGGACCAGTCAAGTTCACAGCCACAGTCAAGGGAAAAGAAGGTACAGCCAATTTTGTAACAATACCACCACATTTATGGCCAAAGTCAGCTTCTGTAGGCCCTCATAATACAAGTCAGGTCCACGACCAGTACCATGCCAAGGATCTGGGGCCTATGGTAAGGAGGGCAGTGGATTATTCAGATCCGACAGAGTACGCACTTCAAGTCATGCCAGACGGCACTTCCATGAAATATTTTGAGGTCCCTGAAACGATTAACACTCGACTTCAGAGTCACGTCCCAGGTTTTGGAATATGTCAACCCACAGGTCTGGGCAGAATACCCGTCACAAGTGGGACAGGCAAATGTTGCACCCATTAAGGTAATGATTAGGGATCATGTAACGCTGCCTTCAATTCGGCAATACCCCCTGAAATCCTAAGATGCCCGTCTATAGACAAATTAATCCGAGAGCTGTTGCAACAGGGTATTCTGGTTATTTGCCAATCAGAATTTAACACCACCATACTTGCGTGGCCCAAACCAGGCAAACCAGACCAGTACAGGTTAGTACAGGAGTTACGTTCAATCAATGCCATCGCACAGCCGTTACATGCTCTCGTCCCTAATCCCGCCCACATACTGGCTCAAATACCAGCTCGAGCCCGGGTCTTCGCATAGTTGACCTCCAGCACGCTTTCTTTGCCCTTCCACTCGCATCTGAAAGCCAATATTTGTTTGCCTTCACTTACAATGGACAGCAGTGAACCTGGACCCGACTGCCTCAAGGGTTCGTCAACTCACCGACGCTCTTCTCCAGATGTATGCAGACCCAACTCCAGGCCTTGACATTGGAGCATGGCTCCACTCTAGGGCAATATGTAGGTGACCTACTGGTAGCGAGTCCTGACGAGCCCAGTAACAGGGATGATGTTATCCAGTTATTAAACCACCTATCCTCGTTATGTTATGTTGTTTCACAATCAAAGGTCCTGGTGGCTCAGACAAAGGTCATGTTCTTAGGAGTTTTACTTACAGCCACAGAATGAAGTCTCAAAGCCAGTAGGATTGAACCCAGATGCCAATTCCCCGCCCCGACCACAGCCAAGGAGGTATGTCATTTGCTGGGTATGGTGAATTATTGTAGGCAGTGGATACCAAACATCGCTGTCTATACAAAGCTGCTGACGCCTTACACTAGCGAAGGGGGGATTTTACTCTCACCACCGAGGCACTCGAAGCCTTCCGTTGCCTGAAGCAGGCCTTGTTACAAGCACCGGCCCTCGGTAGGCCCCTGTACGACCGACCTTTCCAGATAAACTGTACTGTCCTGGAAGGCTGTTCAACAGCGGTACTCACCCAGCAACAAGGGCATCAGCACCGCCCCGTGGCATATTACTCTTCCAAACTTGATCCAGTGGCGTTGGGCCACTCTGTTTGCACCCAGATCCTGGCAGCGATATGCTATATTTTGCAGACTGCTGCCAATATAACGCTCGATGTGGAGATGCCGGCGTTGGACTGGGGTGAGCACAGTACGAAGTCTTACAACACCAGGTTAAAGTCCAACAGGTTTGTTTCGATGTCACTCGCTTTAGGAGCGGTGCTCCTTCCCCAGGTGAATGAAGAGGTATGTTCCAGAAACATATATATATACAAATTCAAAGATGCCAAGCAATGCTTGGCATGCGACCATGGAAGGTCATCAGGTTAACGGACAATGCAGGACTCATGAAGCAATTGCACCGGCCCCGGCGATGGGAAGTACACATTGTATGGACATTGCCTTGTTTTTGGAGTACATGTAAATTTGATTTTGGATGTGTTAACATTGGTGCCACAAAGATAAAGTCACACCGTACGGAGAGGCGAGGAAGAGGTTGTGTGAGAGAGAGGGGGACTAGAGAGAGGACGTAGCGTGTGAGAAGGGGAGTACAACTGGAACATAGGTTATCAGGAGATATACTTAATTCATTTAGGACCCGGAGTGAGGGAAACCTGGGCAGTATGAATATCTTCCACCAGATCTACCACCGCTTGTATGGCCAGGGATGGTTTGTCTGCTACCCGAACCCATCATCGGTGTCTATGTTATTTTCTGTTTCACCGCTTTGGGGCACTCCCCAAACGATGGTTCATTGTCAGCGTTCCGAGCCACCGCTCGAGCAAGTCACTCTTCCTTACAATCCGGGTTCAGCACCACCGGCTATTCGCCTTCCCCTTCCTCGGGACAATTCCCACTCACAGTATGACAAGCTGCTTGGGGTAACTGGGGATTAGGAGGTTGGAAGGACTGGTTGATAAATATGGCCATGTATTTAGCAGTGGCACTTGGCTGCATCTTTGTGGGCCTGGCCATCCTTAAATGCGTGATGGGTAAAATGCAGGGTGCACTGGAACAGGTAGACGCCCCTCGAATCTTGCCTGTTAGGATCCACGAGGGTACAGCGGATGACTGGGTGCTGCAACAGGAATTGGAAATGCAGCGACGAAACTTCTTAGATGAGGGGCCGTAGTAACGGATTGGACCGATAGGTTATCATGAAATGATAAAAGGAGGGAATGAGGAATTGAACAAAGGAATGTGATATAAAATAGTTAGTTCAAATATTAGTTACAATAACGTAGATGTGAGCCAGTCTGATAGTAGTGAGTTCACAAACAAAGGACAAAGGGATTCAGAAAGCATAGCAAGAATGGTGGGTAACAAGAGGCCCAGGGTTGAGGAATGCGAAGTGAGCCAATCAGGATATATGGCCAGGTCAGGAGGTGTATTGGATGACCTATGAGAATCTTGTATGTGAAACTTGATGCCATTTGAATGAGATTTGTAAAGATTTCTTTGTCTCCGATCTCATTCGGTTCTGGAGCTCCCGGAGACCGCTTGTGTGTTCTGAATCTCTGTGGAGCGAGGCAGCCTTGCAAGTTGGTTAAAAATAAATAATACCAAACCTACAATTCCATCTAGAGTTTTATTGAGGCCAGACTGACGGGTAAAGAATTCAATATTGTCACCTTCAACATGCTGTTCAACATGCATTTGTTTGCCAATTGCAGTTCTTGTTGTATTGGTGACATACAGCTTCCTTAAATTTCAATGATACGTATAATGTGGCTGACCACACGGGAACAAAATCCACTGTTTTCACCTATTTTCTTGCAAGCTCTTTGTTAATTTGATGCAACGTCTCACCTGGGTAACCAGTCTAAAGACACTTCGCATTACTGGCAGCCAGTTATGTGTACTGCAACATTTCTGAACCCCTTAAAGTCTGTGTAGATCTCCTGAACATCCAGCGCTCAATACTGTCCTCGTTAAGGCTGTTGCTATCCTCGTTATGGCTGCGTATCAGCGTAAAACGGCCCTAAAATCTCAGTGTTCTGCAAGCTGGCGTAATTATGCCAATGCATTAATTACCCGCTGATTTGATTTTCGAAAATGGCGGTGCAATTTGAATCATTGAACTATCACCGAGTGCTTCTTTTTATTGTGCATCCGGAACATGGGATCTAAATCTTCAAATGAATTCGCCGCTTGACTTTCGTGCTGTGGCCAGATTTTTCATCAGCTTTAGGTCTTCGCGTCATACACACAGGGGACTCGAGCGGTTTATTGCTTCATGTTGTTTTTTCTTTGCGAAAAATAAAATGTTGCATCCTCCCCAGATTTACAGGGCAGTCGTCCATTGGTTCCTCGAAATCGTTCATTGTGCTGCTGGGTTTTAATTCCGTTCATTAAACAACGACGAAAGCTGACTACTTACTGAATATAAACTCGTGTTGCAACTAACAAAAATGAAAACCATAGTTATTTTTCTTGTCGTGTTCTGCCTTGTCGTCAAAATTGAGCGGAGAATTGAGACCAAAATGCTGTTAGTCAAATGTGTTGTTTAAAGTTGTTTCACGAAGATTCACATTCACAGTAACTCCGCATATTCAAATGACTGATTCAATTTCTGAGCAGTAGAGAATGATGTTGAATATTGTCAAATCGTTAGCCAGCAACCAATAACCTGACAGTATTTTTGATGGAATGTCACTTTTGAAGAAGCTGAAGACGCGTTGGCCAGGCCCTTGCGCCAAGGATCAACTGCGGTGATGTCTCGGGTACGAAATTACTGAGCTCCAATAATCAGAAACGCCTTCCTTTGTTTGAGGCATGCGTCTACATAATGGAGAGTGTTTGCCATAGTGTCCCTTTTTCTCCTCTTTGGCTCGAGCTCACTTTTGGTGTTCAGCTCGATTGCCCATGCTTGAATAAGTATTCTAACGAGGTTAGATGCTGAGTAACACGCGATGAACGAAAAAATAGTGTCAACGGGTTGGTTATTTCAAGAATGTGCCGCTTATAGCAGTGTTGTTGACCCGTGTCATCACATTACTGATGATTGACTGTAGATTAATAAGTGTAGTTGGCTGCTTTTTATTTGTCCTGCTTTATTTGCACAGGACATACCTGGGCAATTCACTGCATCGCCGGGTAAATTATTGTATTGTAATTGTACAGGAAGACTAGGCTTGGAGCATGGCAATCTTTCGAGCACAATTGTCAGAATATTTCGAGATTCCAGAGGCTTTTCAGTATGCAGTGCAAGCACTCATTCCATTATAACACGCACGGTGAATTCCATTCGCTGAAGACTAGCATCGGTTTATGAATGTTAGAGGAGACCGCGGTGGATCATCCACCCGGCATTTCTGTCTGAACGTTATTGTGAGTGTTTTGTCCTTTACTACTGGAATGGGAGTGATGGACTTACTTTCTGTCCTAATTGATAATCGGGGATGGGGATGCTGTGGATTACATTGAATAGCTTAACGAGTGTTTGAGCCTATTTTAGCACAAGACGCCAGATGTCAGGAAGAAGAATGGAGCTTTTACAGAACATGTTCGATGAAAGGACGCAGCGGGGGGAGGGGGGGGGGTCGAAACATTGTTTTCATTGGCTTTCTAGCGGTTTAAACAACTGAATGAATTGTTATGCCGGTTCACAGGACATTGTGTAACACTCACCATTAGGTGATCGGATTTGGATCCTGGTTGCCTGACTTCATGTTCATGCCAATACCCACCACGACAGGATATCGGCCACAGAACAAAAATGCATAACATCCCATACCATTCTGCAAAACAAATGTCCAAAATATAATTCAGGCATTCTTCGCAAAACCCAGTATTTGCTTGGAATTAGTGTTGGCAAATATTTACTTCAAATAACAAACATCATACTGTGGAGATTTAAAACGTCATTCAATTCCAAATTATGTTAGTTATAATTTCGATGTCCCCATACGATTGCTCTAACCCTTATTCCAGAAACATTGTTTTTTTTCGAGGCGGTATGTGGCTGCTCCGTTTGACCACCTGTATTGAAATTGATTCTCAGGATGACAGAACATTTCCAAATATTCCATCAAATGATTTTCAAATTGTGTTTCGTCATCTCGGAGGTGTACATTTTTTACATCTGATAAATGAGTTGCCAGCATTACTAGAACGTTCTCTTATCCCCAACAGAACTTAAGAAGTGCCTCGACGGTATGATAGGAATAAACTGAACGCCATCATTCTTTAAAGAGATCATTTCTGGGCGAAATCAATGTAAAATACACCGAAAGGGATGAATCGGTTATTTGACGCTGACCATTACCAGTGTACGTTTTCCTTTCCCGAAAGAACAAGGTATGACTTTGTATTTATTTGTTTGCAAAATCTACAGTACCTTTTACATGCCATCGTAAGCAGCAATCTTGGATGATTGCAGGGGCATGGGAACCTGGATTGAAGTTTTAGGGTAAGGGAGAATGAGAGTATAGAGGTCAGGAGCACAGATTTGACGTCGCAGGAGGGGGCCAGTGTTCAGGTAGGTGGTTTGAAGTGTGTCTACTTCAATGCCAGGAGTATACGAAACAAGGTAGGGAAACTGGCAGCATTGGTTGGTACCTGGGACTTCGATGTTGTGGCCATTTCGGAGACATGGATAGAGCAGGGACAGGAATGGATGTTGCAGGTTCCGGGGTTTAGGTGTTTTAGTAAGCTCAGAGAAGGAGGCAAAAGAGGGGGAGGTGTGTCGCTGCTAGTCAAGAGCAGTATTACGGTGGCGGAGAGGATGCTAGATGGGGACTCTTCTTCCGAGGTAGTATGGGCTGAAGTTAGAAACAGGAAAGGAGAGGTCACCCTGTTGGGAGTTTTTTATAGGCCTCCTAATAGTTCTAGGGATGCAGAGGAAAGGTTGGCGAAGATGATTCTGGATATGAGCGTAATTAACAGGGTAGTTATTATGGGAGACTTTAACTTTCCAAATATTGACTGGAAAAGATGTAGTTCGAGTACAATAGATGGGTCGTTTTTTGTACAGTGTGTGCAGGAGGGTTTCCTGAAACAATATGTTGACAGGCCAACAAGAGGCGAGGCCACGTTGGATTTGGTTCTGGGTAATGAACCAGGCCAGGTGTTGGATTTGGAGGTAGGAGAGCACTTTGGGGACAGTGACCACAATTCGGTGACGTTTACGTTAATGTTGGAAAGGGATAAGTCTCCACCGCAGGGCAAGAGTTATAGCTGGGGGAAGGGCAATTATGATGCCATTAGACGTGACTTGGGGGGGGGGGGGGGATAAGGTGGAGAAGTAGGCTGCAAGTGTTGGGCACACTGGATAAGTGGGGCTTGTTCAAGGATAAGCTACTGCGTGTTCTTGATAAGTATGCACCGGTCAGACAGGGAGGAAGGCGTCGAGCGAGGGAACCGTGGTTTACCAAGGAAGTGGAATCTCTTGTTAAGAGGAAGAGGGAGGCCTATGTGAAGATGAAGTGTGAAGTTTCGGTTGGGGCGATGGATAGTTACAAGGTAGCGAGGAAGGATCTAAAGAGAGAGCTAAGACGAGCAAGGAGGGGACATGAGAAGTATTTGGCAGGAAGGATCAAGGAAATCCCAAAAGCTTTCTATAGGTATGTCAGGAATAAGCGAATGACTAGGGAAAGAGTAGGACCAGTCAAGGACAGGGATGGGAAATTGTGTGTGGAGTCTGAAGAGATAGGCGAGATACTAAATGAATATTTTTCGTCAGTATTCACTCAGGAAAAAGATAATGTTGTGGAGGAGAATTCTGAGCCCCAGGCTAATAGAATAGATGGCATTGAGGTACGTAGGGAAGAGGTGTTGGCAATTCTGGACAGGCTGAAAATAGATAAGTCCCCGGGACCTGATGGGATTTATCCTAGGATTCTCTGGGAGGCCAGGGAAGAGATTGTTGGACCTTTGGCTTTGATTTTTATGTCATCATTGGCTACAGGAATAGTGCCAGAGGACTGGAGGACAGCAAATGTGATCCCTTTGTTCAAAAAGGGGAGCAGAGACAACCCCGGCAACTATAGACCGGTGAGCCTCACGTCTGTAGTGGGTAAAGTCTTGGAGGGGATTATAAGAGACAAGATTTATAATCATCTAGATAGGAATAATATGATCAGGGATAGTCAGCATGGCTTTGTGAAGGGTAGGTCATGCCTCACAAACCTTATTGAGTTCTTTGAGAAGGTGACTGAACAGGTAGACGAGGGTAGAGCAGTTGATGTGGTGTATATGGATTTCAGCAAAGCGTTTGATAAGGTTCCCCACGGTAGGCTATTGCAAAAAATACGGAGGCTGGGGATTGAGGGTGATTTAGAGATGTGGATCAGAAATTGGCTAGCTGAAAGAAGACAGAGGGTGGTGGTTGATGGGAAATGTTCAGAATGGAGTACAGTCACAAGTGGAGTACCACAAGAATCTGTTCTGGGGCCGTTGCTGTTTGTCATTTTTATCAATGACCTAGAGGAAGGCGCAGAAGGGTGGGTGAGTAAATTTGCAGACTATACTAAAGTTGGTGGTGTTGTCGATAGTGTGGAAGGATGTAGCAGGTGACAGAGGGATATAGATAAACTGCAGAGCTGGGCTGAGAGGTGGCAAATGGAGTTTAATGTAGAGAAGTGTGAGGTGATTCACTTTGGAAGGAATAACAGGAATGCGGAATATTTGGCTAATGGTAAAGTTCTTGAAAGTGTGGATGAGCAGAGGGATCTAGGTGTCCATGTACATAGATCCCTGAAAGTTGCCACCCAGGTTGATAGGCTTGTGAAGAAGGCCTATGGAGTGTTGGCCTTTATTGGTAGAGGGATTGAGTTCCGGTGTCGGGAGGTCATGTTGCAGCTGTACAGAACTCTGGTACGGCCACATTTGGAGTATTGCGTACAGTTCTGGTCACCGCATTATAGCAAGGCTTTGGAGCGGGTGCAGAGGAGATTTACCAGGATGTTGCCTGGTATGGAGGGAAAATCTTATGAGGAAAGGCTGATGGATTTGAGGTTGTTTTCGTTGGAGAGAAGAAGGTTAAGGGGAGACTTAATAGAGGCATACAAAATGATCAGGGGGTTGGATAGGGTGGACAGTGAGAGCCTTCTCCCGCGGATGGATATGGCTGGCACGAGGGGACATAACTTTAAACTGAGGGGTAATAGATATAGGACAGAGGTCAGAGGTATGTTCTTTACGCAAAGAGTAGTGAGGCCGTGGAATGCCCTACCTGCTACAGTAGTGAACTCGCCAACATTGAGGGCATTTAAAAGTTTATTGGATAAACATATGGATGATAATGGCATAGTGTAGGTTAGATGGCTTTTGTTTCGGTGCAACATCGTGGGCCGAAGGGCCTGTACTGCGCTGTATTGTTCTATGTTCTATGTTCTATGTTCTATGATCCGGCGTGTTTCTTCTTCTATTTATGCATGACGCATGACAGACAAGTTGAAAATGTTCACAGGTCAATATTGACCTATTCCTGCTAAAGTGGGGGGAATGAATGTTCTGATCGGCATTACCTACAGTTCTGAAAAAGCGTAAACTGCAATATTTATCCTCAAATGATGTGATATAACGTTCATATTTTGCACGAAGCTCAAACGAAATGTAAAATGTTCAAATTTTGCACCAGTTGCGGGAAAAACACTTGAAATATTTATGTAAACACGATGTAATGTTCTGTTATCTACCGGTCAGAACAAACATGGCGCAATCTATACTCAATATGTTCCATAACACATTAATATAGACCCACCAGTTAGAATTCACATAGAATGCACATAGAATCGAAATATGGTACCAATCAGATATTAGGTATGGGAAAAGGCTGTGTGAAAGCCAATACATGTTTGGGGCAGATGCCTATGGAGGAGAAATTATTAAAAACAATATTGCTAGCAGAGGTAAAACTGGGTGTAGAAACAGTGTGATAGCTCTACCGCAGACTGAATCTTGAAGTTCTATTACAAACACAAATCTTTTAAAATATATACCTTTGCAGCAGGAATCCAAACGATTTTGCCTGTTTCCCACATAGTTCAGTGAAGACGCAACGCAAGGTTTTGCAATTGTACCGTTGTTTCTATTGACAGAAGGCGGCATCCTACATTCCCCTTATAATTTTGATGTTCAATAATTATTTTCCTTTCTAACATTGCTGATTATAGACAATTAATAATTTAAAAAGCATGTATTTATGCGATTTTTCAAAATTCGTTTCCAATTCGTGTGCGCACTTACTTGCTGAAACGTTGGTTAAAGACCTAATTCGTTTCAGAGTTCTCGACTATGTAATCACTGTTATTGAATGCACTTGTTGCTCCAAAGTCGATACATGATTATTTTTTCAATTTGTTTTTGCCCGAGCCTCTTATTATTCCCAAACGATTCGAAATACACGTCTGATTGTTTACTTGAACGCGCAGTGCACTTGTCCATAAGACCATAAGACCATAAGACATAGGAGTGGAAGTAAGGCCATTCGGCCCATCGAGTCCACTCCACCATTCAATCATGGCTGATTTCAACTCCATTTACCCGCTCCCTGTCCATAGCCCTTAATTCCTCGAGAAATCAAGAATTTATCAACTTGTGTCTTAAAGACACTCAACGTCCCGGCCTCCACCGCCCTCTGTGGCAATGAATTCCACAGACCCACCACTCTCTGGCTGAAGAAATTTCTCCTCACCTCTGTTCTGAAGTGACTCCGTTTTATTCTAAGTCTGTGCCCCCGGGTCCTAGACTCCCCTGTTAATGGAAAAAAACTTCCCTACATCCACCCTATCTAAGCCATTTATTGTCACTTCACAGCTGCCTCATAAACGAAATTCCTCTGGTTTTGAAGTGCTTTTCAATACCGATCATCAATGTCATTGCAGAAGCCATTTTTTGATCTTTCAATCTGTAGACATTCGAACTACATTAAAATTAAAATGAATCGTACAAATATGACGCACGTCAGACAGCACCCTCATTATTACTCTGCTTTTCATTCTACACTTTATGCATTCAGAGAGTTAGATTTATCTGTCAATCCTGCTGACGGAACAGGAACGAATTGTAGCAGCAGAAAAGGCTGGTAACTTTGTATCTGGGGGATAAGATACATTGGATTTCAAATGCCACATTTATCATCAATATGCCGACATGATTTCGACAATTCCATCAATTGATTACGTGATTATGTTATGCAGTATTAATTACGTTGTATTTTTATTTGCCCGACAGAACTTAGAAAAAAAAATGATGGTAAGTGCGGCAGAAAATGTGCCATAATCCGAATTTGGCACGATCGCATTCTGAACACGTTGACAACAGAAAAGAAAATGCAGCTCGAAGTTAAATAATGTGTGCATATGATGATGACCAGATTAAAAGTACAGATGACATGAAGTTAATTGTCAGCATACATCAGTACAATCCGGTGAATGCTAAAATGTACCGACTTTTCCTGTTTTAGTGGGGTACCCTCCATTGTCCCAAGGGGAAAAATCGTGCAACATTAAAATGAATACCGTGCAACAAACTGCGAAAGTTCGAAACGCTTCAGTACTGCAAATCAATGTCGTGGATTGTGGAGGAATATTGAACAAATCAATTGAAAAGGGGTCTCCATCTCTACTTACATCCTTAGTGATGCAAGGGTACTCCACATCCTTGCAAATTCTGATGCCGAACGAATTCCTCCAAAATTTCAGACAGCAAATGCTGAGTGAGTATGCTGCTCAGTCTCCTTCGGTAACCGCCAGGAACACAAATGCCAGTCTTCCAATGAATCGGTTCATCTTTGTGACATCAAGAAACGGCAAAAGATACTGTATTAGCATATCGTTTGTGAGAATATTTCTGTCGTGGTACAGAAACCCTGTTCTCCAGCACATGCCTGTTTCTCCAGACAAAATATTGCAGTGAATCTACGATATTGACATCCGTTGAGCAATGGGTGCAGTGCACAGCTGTGTCATCACGCCCTGCCTCTGCTGGGGTTGTATATTTTCCAAATATGTATTGTTAGCCCACTTTCTTCATTGGCGTCATAAATATAGTTGTTCAAGGTCAGGAAAATCGCACATTTTTTTATTTCCATGGTCCACAATATCTATTCATAGAGTTCATAGAATTTACAGTACAGAAGGAGGCCATTCACCCCATCGAGTCTACACCGGCTCTTAGAAAGAGCACCCTACCCAAGGTCCACACCTCCACCTTATCCCCACAACCCAGTAACCCCACCCAACACAAAAGGCAATTTTGGACACTAAGGGCAATTTAGCATGGCCAGTCCACCTAACCTGCACATCTTTGGACTGTGGAAGGAAACCGGAGTACCCGGAGGAAACCCACGCACACACGGTGAGAATGTGCAGACTCCACACAGACAGTGAACCAGCCGGGAATCGAACCTGGGACCCTGGAGTTGTGAAGCAATTGTGCTAGCCACAATGTTACCGTGCTGACCCTATTGTTTCAAAACCTCAGATAGTTTTACATCTGTGGCCTGTTTACAAAGGGAGTATGACTGATTTATATGGAAACACCAGTTGTAATTCAAATATAGTGAATACATGGTGCCAATGAGAAATTAGTGTGAAATCGGGCTGTATGAAAACCAGTAGCTGTTTGGGTAGGGGCCTAAAGAAGATAAATTATTAAATGTGATATGGCTTGCAGAGGTGCCATGGTGTGTAGGAACAGGGGAATTAGGGGTGGGAAATATCATTTACAAAAAATAAAGTTGGTTGCTTCCGGTTTCGTCGCCAATGTGTGGTGGTGAAAAGACAGCGAAGCATGGTTGGAAAAATAAGTAATAACCATCTGTGAGCAACTGTGATGGATTGTTGTAGAATTCTTTGTGAAATATTCTAGATCAGAAACGAGATGAAATAGAAGGCAAGTCTCGAAACACATCGAAAATTCAGGGCCTCGATGCTGACCGTTTATCGGGCTATGAAATGTGAGTGGCCACATTTTGTTGGAGGAAACCCACAAATCCTTTGAAATCAGCCTGAAAATAAGCGTTGCATGCTCATTTGATGACATCTGCACATGTCCCATAAATTACCATTTCGATTAACTTGCATCGATAATTCTGAACTAAGTAAGTGTGATAAAAAAATTAATTCAATTCACAAAGCTTTTCAAAGAATACATGAACGTCATTTTGAACTTTCCGTTTTATTTAAACTAAGTGATCTATGGCCTGAAATGCAGACTACACCCTCAGGAAATTGTGCAGACCATTTCACCATGTTTCATAAAAATACAGAGACTGAGAAGCTTGTGAAATTCATTTAGAACGATCTATCCCGACAGTGCAGGGGGAACCCAGTCGGATCATCCAGTCTGCCGCCACCCTGCCCCAATAATTCTGGACACTAAGGGGCAATTTATCATGGCAAATTGATCTAACCTTCAAATCTCCGGACTATGCAAGGAAACCGAAACACCAGGAGGAACCCCACGCAGACACGGGGAGAATGGAGAGCCCCACACAGTCAGCCACCCAGGGATGGATTTGAACAAAATTCCCTGGCGCTGTGATCAATAAGTCCTAACCACTCTACCACGATGCAGCCCGTCTCAAAGCATAGGCAGTATGTGGGGATGAAAAGGAAGTTCAATTGAAGCGGGCTATAAACGGGAATCGCTGGCAACAGTGCATCCCTCCCCGATAAACCAAATGCTTCCCATGATCAATTCGAGCAGGAGACCATATAACTGTTGTCAACTGTGCCAGTTCACGTGCACACAGCCGTTCCTACCGACAAAGCCTCGGACGTCGGCTCGGCCTGCTTGAAAGGTAACCATCGGAAGCCAACTGGTCCCCGAAGAGTCCCTGGTGGTGCATTGAGATCGTGCACGGTCCAGCGGCCCAGTGTGTTCGTGGACACCTTCACTATACCTTTCCATGTTTGGGAGGCTTCCCCCTGCTTCAAAGAAGATCACCATCATAACTGTGCCACACAAGAGCCAGGCAACGTGCCGCAAAGAATACCGTCCGTTAGCCTTCACATCTATGGTTATGAAGTACTTCCAAGATTTGGTCATGATACACATCAACTGCATGCTCCCGGAAGCGTTGATCCACTGCAATTCTAATACCACCACAACCGGTCAACAGGAGACGCTCACCCGGGCCCTACACACATCCTTGGAGGATTTTGAGAACAACAAGCCCTTCGCCTGGCGCTTACCCATTGAATGCAACTTTGCCTTCAACACCAAGCCAAACGCATATCAAAACTCCAAAAGCGAGGACTTTCTTCCTCCCTCTGCAGCTGGATCCTCGACTTCCTGACACATAGGCCACAATCGGTAGGGATAAGCAGCATCACCTTCTCCACTATAGTCCTCAACACCGGGGGTCCGGAAGGCTGTGCACTTAGTCACTACTATACTTCATATACACAACCGCCGTGTGGTAACATTTGCCTCCAACCCCATGTGGATACCTTCTAATGACGCAATCGTACTTCGTCAGAAATCAAGCAATGGCGAGTCAGAGTTCAGGAAAAAGATAGGGAACTTCGTGGTGCTGAGTGACGAGGACAATCTGTCACTCTGGCAGCAAAACCACGCAGCTGATTATTGAATTAAGTAAGAAAAGTATCGTACACAATCCTGTTAACATTAACGTTGCTGATGCGGAGATGGATAACAACTTCAAATTGCTAGGTGTGCACATCACCAACATTCTGTCCTGCTCCACCCACGTCGACGCTACGACAAATAACTCACAAGAGCTCCCATACGTTCTCAGGAAACTAAGAAAATACATGTTTACAGAAGCATTATCTAAAGCATTCTCTCTGGCTGCATCATCGCTGTAAGGCAACGGCTTGGCCCGAGGCCCAAGGAAACTATAGACAGTCGTGAACACATTGTAATCCGTCACGAGAAACCACATCCCATCCATTGAGTATGGCTGCACCCCACGCTGCCTTGGAAAAGAGGGCAGCGTAAGCAAAGGCCCCTTATACCCAGGGTTTCCTCTCTTCCAATCTCTTCCATGGGGCAGGGGGAACAAATGTCTGAGAACACGCACTATCAGTTTCGAAATCAGCTTTTTTTCCGTTCTTACCAGATTCCTGAATGGCCCGGTTATGGACTGAACTTTTCTCTCCACGCAACTTCTCGACTGAGTAGCATTGCACTCTGTATGCTCTACCCGATGTCGATGCCTGTGTTTCTACATCGTGAATTTCTCGTATGTCCAATGCTTTTCATGTGTGGAACAATCTGCCTGGACTGTACGTGTGAAACTCTACTTTTGACTCTACCTAGTTATACTACACCATGCATACAATTACAATGAAATCAACAGTATCTCAGCTTACAAAATGCATTAATTTGAGTAATGTCGATGTCACTGACCAGTCCAGCATATTTTCCCTGCTCCTCTAACCCCGATCAGGTGGTGGTGAATTGCTTTCATGAAATGCAGCAATCTTTAAATACTGCACCAGCTCCAGTCATGTTAGGAAGGGAGCCGTCGACATAATGGACAAATCGATTCAATTCCATCTTGCAAGTCATGATGAATGAATAGGATTGGAAATCCAAATGGTGATCAGTTTCCTACTGAATTGTAGTGACCGTGGAGTGACAGCTTCTGCTGTAGGGACATCGTGACTCCCGAGAGTGAATGCTTCTGAAGTTACAGGTTGATGACAATGTTTATTCATGGCGAAGGCGTCGATTATTGGTTGAACGTGCACTAATCAAGTCGGGTGCTTTCTTCTGGGTTGCAGAAGTCAGCATCAATGTTGTTGACACTGTATACAATTCCGGTTTCAGCAAGGTGAATGAGCATTTAAGTTATCCTGTGACTAATGAATGGGTGGCACAACTATAGATTTTTTAGAAATGCTTTTATTCATGTTTTTTACATCTTGAGCATGATACCAACATTACGGCTAACTCTACAGATTACACTTTACTTGTGAACTTCCTTTCTGTCCGTGCCCCGTCCCCCTGCCCTCTTCTCTCGTCTCACTGCCCGTTCCTGAGCCCGTCACGGTACAACAGCTCGTACCTCATTATTTAGTCTTGGGTGACGCCCCCTTTTCATTTTGGCCCTTCTCCCTCCCCATCCCCTCCCTGTCGTCATTTGGACCTTACCTTGTGAGGTTCCTTGTCCTGTGATCCTCTTATTGGCTCGCTGGGGTTTGTTTCCCTTGTTTTCTGGCCCTGCCCCTCCTTTTCCCGGTAGCCTCCCTCTTCCCTGCCTCAGATTCCATTCTGCTTCCACTCACGTGCGCCGCTCCCCCATTCCTTCATACTATTGGCTGTTGGCTTCAGACAGCTCCTGGGACAAGTTTGTGAATGGACCCTGCGCTTTCTGGAAGCAACCCTTTGACCCTCGGATGATGAAAGTGGTCTTCTCAGGGTAGAGAAAGTCCGGTACGGCTGTCAGCCAGCCTGTAGCTATGGGTGTTGGTGCTGATCGCAAGTAGAACAGGATTCTCCGGCAGGCGATTAGGGAAACAAAGCTAGGCGGTCGGCCCAATTCACCATGAATTGTTTTGGCTGGTTTGATACACGAAGACTACCATTTCAGGGCGTGACACCTTACTGCTAGAACCTTGGACAGTGCCTCGAAGAAGGCTGTCGAGGACCAGGAAAGTCTGGGAGATGCGCACCACATGTCGACGTAGTTGGCCGTGCCTCCCGAGCACCGTGCACGTTTCCTCCACTACGGGAAGAACATGATCATTCGGGTTCTTGTCTGGCGCACTCTGCGCACCAGCTTCAGCTGTAGGAGGCTTAGTCTTGCCACTTGGAGATGCAGTTGGCCCTACATAGTGCATTTCTCCAGATACCCAACACTATTTGCCTCGCTAGCTCTTTCACTCATTATTTTCGGGGTACATCCAGCTGATAGAGGGTTCTTTATAAAAGCAATCAGTATATTTTCCCACAGTCTACCCTTCCCATAATGTCTGTGTCCAGTAAATGTTTTGGCATTGTGCTCTTAGGTGTTCGTGGCTATGTTCTCCTTGCACTGAAAGCTTTTTCACCTGCAACGTCAGAGTTTGTTCATATTTGATAGGTTCAGTCTATCTGTCAGCTCCAATAAGGTTGTTAGTCTGTCACCCGTGTAGAAATGCCCAACCCTCAGTGCCCCCCTCCCCGTCTTGAAGGTGGCGTCAAGCATGGCTGTTGCAAACCCACGGTTGCCGCAGATGGGGGCCATGTGCGATCTATCGGTGAGACAAAAATGTTGCCTGAACTGGTTCCAAGTTCTAAGGGTCGCTACCACTACCGGGCTCGTGGAGAGTTTTGCTGGAGGGGATAGGCGCGCTGACATGACGAGGGCCCGGAGGGACATCCCTGTACTTGTTGCCTCCTCATCCATTTCGTATTTGGTTGGGTCCTTTACCCACCCGTTAACTCTTTCTGCTGTGGCTCCCCAGTAGTAGTATTGAAAGTTGTGTCACTTTGCAGGAAATAGATGTAGTGGCGGAGGTCATCAAGTGAGACTCTGCGCACTCTGAACTGCCCCGATCGCATTCGGTTCCAACGTTTTACAACCCTCTGGGTAATTGACAGTGGCTCTATTGCCAGGGAGAACAAGAACATGAACTGCCATCATCCTTGCCTTGTGCCTCTGTGAAGCTGTTCATAGGTGGTGGCATTGTTCGTATACTCGTCTTGGGGTCGTTGATAGGGGTTTCATGCCTGCCGCTATTCCAAACCGGTCTAAGACCTCAATGACACATTTCTCCTCGACTTCGGCGAAGGCGTTTTCCACCTCGACTGATAAGCATAGAAGCATAGAATCATAGAATTTACAGTGCAGAAGGAGGGCATTCGGCCCATCTAGTATGCACCGGCACTGGAAAAAGATTTCCGCCTTAGCCCACGCCTCCACACATATCCATAACCCAGCAACCCCACCTAATCGTTTTCACACTAAGGGCAATTTATCATGGCCAATCCACCTAACTTGCACATCTTTGGACGGTGGGAGGAAACCGGAGCACCCGGAAGAAACCCACGCACACACGTGGAGAACGTGCAGATTCCACACAGACAGTGAACCAAGCCGGAAATCGAACCTGGGACACTGGAGCTGTGAAGCAACTGTGCTAACCACTATGATGCCTTGGATGCAGGGCAAGTGCTGTCGCATATTTTTGGGAAATGCCGCCGGAAACCCGCCGCGTCCCGACGCCGTTCCCGCCTCTGCCAGTACCCACAGTGCTTCTCGCTCCCCCAGCCTGTTGCCCAGAAAGACTGTTTTCCAGTGTATTGTGGAACCGATTCATTCCCGAGCCATTATACCTTCCCTAATCACAGCATTCAGGGCATCCCAAAACGTCGAAGGTGACACTTCCCCGTTCTTCTTGTTAGTAATGTACTGGCCTATGGCCTGTGACATTATCTGACAGAAGACCTTGCCGTCCAAACAGTGTGGTGTCCAACATCCATGTAGGCCTTTGGGCCTGGCCCGTGTCTAACCTGATATCCACGTAATGTGGTGCTTTGTCAGAGTTAAATTCGGGGACATTCTGCTCTTACATTTTCAGGATGCAGCGATTTCTGCACTACAAATAATTCAATGCGAGTGTAGACCTTATGTAATGGCGAGAAAAACGAGAAAACATTCTCACCAGATGCATGATATGCCAGAGGTCTACTCCCCCCCCCCCCCCCCATCTGCTTCATTAACTATTCCGGTTTCTGAGCCATGCCTGGCCTTTTCACCATTCTGGAGATTGAACGGTCCGTCCTTCGGTCATGGGCACAGACGACAACCTCCCCCCCCCCCCCCACCCCCACCCCTCCCCCCCCACTCCCCGCTCCCGGGATCAATCGGTACATTCCGGGCTTTCCGCAGTGGTTTTTTCAGAAGTTCCACGCCATCTCGGTTAGTTGCATACGCATTTACCAGGTCTACAAGTGCCCCGTCCTGGGCGCCGCTGGCTATGGCGTACCATCCCACTAGGTGCACCACCACCCTCTTACTTATCAGTATGGCTACTGGCCCTCGTCCCAGAACTGGAATGGTAGGTCAAGACCATTAGCCCTTCCACACTGGTCGAAGGCCGTTCTCCTACACTTGCATCTCTTGGAGGAAGAATATGTCAGGTTCCCTGCCTTTCAGGTGGGCGAAGACTCGGGGTCTTTTCGCTGGGCCGTTAAGTCACCTGACGTCCTAGGTGACGATTTTGATGGACGGCGGGGGGGGGGGGGGGGGGGGGGGGGGGGGGGGGGCGGGGGGGGGGGGGGGGGGGGGCGCTGTTGAATCCACCCTTTCTACGAGATCGTCCACAATTAAATTGTTGGTGTGCCCCTGCACTCAGGCCGTTGTCTGTGCTCGGGAGCATCCAAAATGGCCGCAGTCACCGTTCTCACCATGAGGCCGGGCCTCTGCTCTATGGCGGTTCCCGTACTTTCGTTCGCCAGCTAACATGGCCGCAAACTTTTTGTACGCCGATAGGTGAGCCCCTATACTTCGTCCTTTCTCTTTGCTCAGGAATCCTCCAAAGTGACTGCCTGAATTGCCATCTTGTTCTACGTTTCTGATATTGACATGTAGAAGCCAGTCCGGAGCATTCCTCCCTTACTGTTTCGATCGAACCTTGGTTTTCGCATCCCCTTATGCCTCTCTCGCTCAGCCCCAACACCGCCCCGCTGCCCACCCCATACTCATACTCTTATATTTACTTCCCAGTAAGCCAGAGAAGAAACAACCATAGCGAGACACAACCAAGAGTGAGTTTGGGAATTTGAAGCTAGGTGGGAATTGAAAGCTAGGGCGGTGGCGGGGGGGGGGGGGGGGGGGGGGGGGGGGGGAGGTACATTTTATCACTGATAAGTGACTGGTAAGTAGTTTTTCTTTTCATTGTCTAATTTATTTATTTTTTCTTTCGTTTTTTGGAATTGTGGTTGTATAAGTTTATCTAAGGTTTAAGACGTGGCAGGAGATTCCAGACCGTTGTCGTGCTCCTCGTGTGCGATGTGGGAGCTCAGGGACACGCCCACTGTCTCTATCTCCTTCACGTGCAAGAAGTGTGTACATTTGCAGCTCCTGTTAGACCGCTTGACGGCCCTGGAGCTGCGGGTGGACTCACTGTGGAGCATCCGCGATGCTCAGGACGTCGTGGATAGCACGTTTTGCGAGTTGGTCACACTGCAGGCGAAAGCTACTGACGGAGATAGAAAATGGGTGACCAAGACACAGTGCAAGAGTAGGAAGGCAGTGCAGGTGTACCCTGCGGTCATCTCCCTGCAAAACAGATACACCGCTTTGGATACTGTTGAGAGAGATGGCTCACCAGGGGAAGGCAGCAGCAACCAGGTTCATGGCACTGTGGCTGGCTCTGCTGCTCAGCTGGGCAGGAAGATGAACGGCAGGGCTCTCGTGATAGGGGACTCAATCGTAAGGAGAATAGACAGGCGATTCTGCGGACGCAATCGGGACTCCAGGATGGTATTTTGCCTCTCTGGTGCAAGGGTCAAGGATGTCTCGGAGCGGCTGCAGGACATTCTGGAAGGGAGGGTGAATAGCAAGCTGTCGTGGTGCACATAGGCACCAACGATATAGATAAAAAACGGGGTGAGGTCCTACATGCTGAATTCAGGGAGTTAGGAGTTAATCTAAAAAGTAGGGCCTCAAAAGTTATAATCTCAGGATTGCTACCAGTGCCACGAGCTAGTCAGAGTAGGAATGTCAGGATAAATAGGATGAATGTGCGGCTCGAGAGATGGTGCAAGGGGCAGGGACTAAAATACCTGGGGCATTGGAACCGGTTCTGGGGGAGGTGGGACCAGTACAAACCGGACGGTCTGCACCTGGGCAGGACTGGAACCGATGTCCTCGGGGGGGAGTTTGCTAGAACTATTGGGGAGGGTTTAAACTAATGTGGCATGGAGATGGCAGCCGATGTAGGAAGTTGGAAGGTAGGAACACAGGGACAGAAACAAAAAGCAGTAAGGGGGAAAGTTTAAGGCAGAGAAGCCATAGTCATAAATGAAAAAGGGCGACAGTACATGGTACAGTGACTGAGGGTAGCTCAGTGAATAGGCCCAGTAATATTAAAAGGAGTAAAACGGGAAGTAAAAATATTAATGGTAAGTGACGCGGCAGGATGTTACATGAAGATATGGGCTCGACCACAAGGAAAATTAGGAGAAAGGTTAAGAGGAAATGTAACTTAGGAGAGGTTACTGATCGAGGTGTTAAGATTCAAAACAGAGGTAAAAAGCCAACGTAAGTGTACTTTACCTGAATGCACGTAGTATTCGGTATAAGGTAAATGAGTTGATGACTCAAATCATCGTGCATGACTATGATTTAGTGGCTATTACTGAAACATGTTACAGGATGGTCACGACTGGGAGTTAAATATCCGAGGGTACCAAACTATTCGGAAGGACAGAGTGGATGGTCAGGGAGATGGTATAGCTCTGTTATTTAAGGATGACATCCAGGCAATAGTAAGGGATGACATCGGTGCTATGCAGGATAAGGTTGAATCCATTTGGATGGAAATCCGGAATGGTAAGGCGAAAAAGTCACTGGAAGGAGTAGCCTATAGTCCACCAAATAGTAACATTATGGTGGGGCAGGCAATAAGGAAAGAAATAACGGATGCATGTAGAAATGGTACAGCAGTTATCATGGGCGATTTTATTCTCCATGTCGATTGGTTTAACCAGGACGGTCAAGGCAGCCTTGAGGAGGAGTTTATAGAATGTATCCGCGATAGTTTCCTAGAACAGAATGTAATAGAGCCTACGACGGAACAAGCGGTCCTAGATCTGGTCCTGTGTAATGAGACAGGATTGATTCATGATCTAATATTTAGGGATCCTCTCGGAAGGAGCGATCACAATATGGTGGAATTTAAAATACGGAGTGCCGAGGCGAGGCTGCTGGTGTAAGGAGGTAGGCAGAAAACGGGTAATTATAGGCTAGTGAGCATAGCTTCGGTAGTCGGGAAGATGCTGGAATCTATCATCAAGGAAGAAATACCGAGGCATCTGGATGGAAATTGTCCCATTGGGCAGACGCAGCGTGGGTTTATAAACGGTAGGTCGTGCCTAACTAATTTATTGGAATTGTTTGAGGACATTACCAGTGCGGTCGACAACGGGGAGCCAATGGATGTGGTATATCTGTATTTCCAGAAAGCTTTTGACAAAATGCCACACAAAAGGCTGCTGTATAAGATAATAATGCATGGCCTTTAGGGTAAAGTAGTAGCTTAAATAGAGGATTGGTTAATTAATAGAAATGAAAACGTGAGATGAATGGTTGTTTCTCCAGTCGGCGATCAGTGGCTAGCGGTGTCCCTCAGATTTTACTGTTGGGCCCACAATTGTTCACAATTTACACATATTATCTGAAATTGTGGACCAAGTGCAATGCGTTCAAGTTTGCAGACGGTACTAAGATGAGTGGTAAAGCAAAATGTTGAGAGGATGCTGGAAGTCAGCAGAGGGATTTCGATAGATTTAGTGAATGGTCTCGGGTCGGCCAGATGGAACACAATGTCGACAAATGAGAGGTTATCTATTTTTGTAGGAATAACAGCAAAAGGATTTATTAATAAAATGATACAATATCAAAACGTGCTGCTGTACAGAGGAACCTGGAAGTCCCGTGCATGAATCGTAAAAAGTCGTGTTACTGGTGCAACAGGTGATGAAGAAGACGAATGGAGTTTTGTCCTTTCTTGCTACAGGGATGGAGTTTAGGATTAGGGATGGTCGTTTCCACTGGCGGGTGAAAACATAACTAGGGGCGTAGCATCAAAATAAGGGGAAGGAAATTTAGGATTGAGCTGAGGAGGAAGTTCTTCAGCCAAAGGGTTGTGAAATTATGGAATTCACTGCAAAGTGAAGCAGTTGAGTGTCCTTCATTACATGTTTTCAAGGTACAGATGGATAGTTTTTTGAAGACTACAGGAATAAAGGGTCATGGAGTTCGTACAGTAAATTGGAGCTGTGTACACAAACGATCAGCCATGATTTCATTGAATGGCGCAGTAGGCGCGAAGGACCAGATGGCCTGCTCCTGCTCCTAGTTTATGTGTTTTCATGTTATCTGTGGACTAGCAAGCCCAAATCTCTCCTAATTTCCATATTCCTCAGAGTTTTGCCATTTACGGTATATTTCCCATCTACGTCATACCTACCAAAACACATCACAACACATTTGTCTGGATTAAAATCAATTTGCCATTTCTCTGCCCAAGTCTCCAACCTATCGGTGTCTTGCTGTATCCTCCGACAATCCTAGACGCTCCACCAAACTTGATGTCATCAACGAACTTACGATTAACAAAACCTACATTTCCCCACAAATCGTTTATGTATGCTACAAACAATAAAGGCACCAGCACAGATCTCCGTGGAAAACCATTCGTCACAACCATCTATTCAGAAAAATACCCTTCCACTGCTCCCCTTTGCCTTCTGTGATCGAGCCAGCTCAGTATCCACCTTGCCACCTCTCCTCTGATCGTGTGTGACTTCATGTTTTGTACCTGTCTGCTATGAGGCACCTTGTCAAAGGCGGTACGGCAGTCCATGTAAACAACATCCGCCGCAATCCCCTTATCAATCATCTTTGCCATTACCTCAACAAACTCTATCAAGTTCGTGACGCACCATCTTCCCGTCACAAAGCCATGCTGTCTATCACTAATGTGCCCAGTTGTTTGCAAATGGCTATCAGTCCTGTCCCTGATAATTATCTCCAATAACTTACTGACTACCGATGTGAGGGTCGATGGCCTGCAGGTTCGTGTATTATCCCTGTTACCTTTCTTAAGAGCTGTTCTTCAATCCTCTGTGATGTCACCTATAGCCAAGGAGGATACAAATATGTCATTGAAGGCACCAACAATTTGTTCCCTGGCTGCCTTCAGTTTCTGGAACAAGTGCCATCTGACCCATGAGACATATCTGCCTTAACGCATTTTAAAATACCCAATACCTAATCCTTTTCGCGTCTACATGATCCAGACTGTGAACACATCACACCTGAGAATCACCTTCCAGAAATTCCTTGTCTTTTGTCAACACTGATTTGAAAGTACTCATTTAGATGCACGCCCATTTCATCTGGCTCAACACATAGATTCCCCCTCCCCCCCCCCCCCCCCCCACGGTTCTTTAGTGGTCCAATCCTTTCCCTGCCAACACCTTGTTTCTTACACATGAGTAAATAGCTTTGGGTTTCACCTTAATCCTACTTGCCAAGAACTTCACCTTAATCTTACTTGCTGCAGGCAAGAGAGACTGAGATGCTTGCAAATTTCAAGTATGCATTCAGAAAAACGATAATGAAACACAGGAGGTAGGGTGCAATGAAAAGTAGTTGCAAGCAGTTTATCTTTTTCTAACGGAGTAGTTTATAAGATGTGGTGTCGATGACTCGCCCAATAGGTATTGCCCAACTATCGCTAACCTCGATCATGTGGTTTTTTCGTGGTTTTCATGAATCGTGGTTTTCATCATTCCTTGATTGTTGACCCTGCACTGAACCACATACAGGCCGCTGTTGAGGACTGGTCCGTCCTGTGGCGTGATGAATTGTCGCCATTGATCAAGGGAGGCGGGCTATGTACGTTTCGGAATTTCTTTCAGGTCCAAGTCGTTTGTTTAGGACTAGTTAATGTCTTCAATAACCGTCTCTTTGACTGTCATAGCCTGCATCCTCTCGGTAAAGTGGTATTGCCAAGTTTCTCCCTCTCGGACGCCCTGTGTAGGTAATTCATCCGCCTTTACGTTCCTAAGTAGGGAGGTGCGGTAGTGGGCCTTGACATTGATGATACCGTACTCATGGACTTGGTCAGTTGGGGAAATAAATCGTAATAAAAGTGCTGATGGCACAGGGTCCCCAAATGCCGAGTCGTATCTCTCGCTTATCAGAGTGGCAGGGCGTCTGTTAAACGATTGCTGACGTGCAAATTGTCTCAGTGTTCATCTGCTGGTGTTGTAAACTGATCAGGGTGGCTGCTATATCTGTCTCATGGGCACACATAACGGTGGGAGGTATACGTCTAATGCTCCCAGGACTTGTCTCCCTGGTGATAGACTTGAATGCCACTCCGTGTTTCGTGGAAATAAACAGCCAGGCACTTCGAGATTTGCGAAGGTCATTTATTAAGGACAAGAAGCGTGGAGGGTCCAAATACCATTCCAGAATCCCCTGTATTACGGTACTATGTGCACATATTTCTAACATAAAATAAACAACCTCGAGGACAATAGCACAGCTAATACAAGACACAGAAAGCAAGCTGCCGCAGCCATGTTTTAAAACATACCTTGGGATGTTCTCTGTTTCCTGTCTGAGCAAAATGTAAAACATAATGTCAGCAAAAAGCTACGCAGCTGCACGTTGTTTACTTATATTCCACCTTCCAAAAGTCTATGCAGAACTATAGTAAAATATGGCTTAATAGCATAATGCTTTGCCAAGTGCCTATTCTTATAAAATATAGCCACGTAGCTACATAAAAATTAATACCATTAAGCGACCAACTAATGCGCACACTAAATTCCCTTCTAAACCATGTTTGCCTCTTCCCTTCCTCCACCCGAGGCGATATTTCCACAGGATTCTTAGTCGTGATTGTTCCAACTGTTAACTCTCCGTGGGCATCACCCTTTATTTTCAGAAGAAATTACACCATTGGTTCCCAGAAACTGCCATGCATGGCCTCTCCCTCCGTAGCACAGATGTTTCGCTACGAAGCTGAGGGCTCGGGTGTGTTTCACGGCGATTTTGCGGCCCGAACACATGGGCGTCCAGTACGCGATGTGCTTTAGGCTAATTGACACATTTTTGATCGTCCCGTTCAACAGTAGTGTTGGGAATGTGTTCTGTGCGGATGCTGAGGGCGTGTAATCCAAATATGGAGATGAAGCGCTGCGCTGCCAAGGGAGCTGCAGATTGGTGGTTATCGTATACTGAGAAGCGTTGTTCCACTGCAGTTCGAAAGTCAGAGGCGTCGACTACTGCGCCGAGTACCCGCGACATTTTTGGAAGAACATAGCTGTCAGTATCTGGTCGATGCCCGCTTTCTCAAGTGCAAAGGGAGGATCTGGGTAAGGTAATCTAGGTCTGGGCATGCTTAAGATCTGAGGCAGCTTGCGAGCGCCACTTGGTCAAGGTCCATTGGTGATGTTTGCATAAAGGATGGAACGTGGGGAACTTTGGTGTAAAAACCGTCGATATGGTTCTGGACGTCCCCCTCCAAGATTCGAAATGAGAGTAACGAGCTCAAATCATTTGGTAGGTAAGGCGTGTTACAGACTCCATACGATTCCTTTCAATCTCGTGCTCCCCCTCGGCCATACTGCATGCAAGTAAGAGACTTTTGATATCGTTATATAAATCGTGTTGGGATTTGCTTTTAAGCCTAATGTAGTGAGGAGGTCCAAACGTTCGTTCAATCATTTAAGGTGTTCCCCTTTTGTTTCTGTCGGTTGGAAGAGGTTTATCGCTACTGCATTAGCCATTGCGGTGTAGAAAATACTTCCAGGCACTTGGCTATTCGGTGGTAAAATATGGAGTTGGAGCCGTGGAAGCCTTTCAGGCGACAACTGTACTGCTGCCCTCAGATGTAAAGGCAAATTTGTACTTGCACTGGTAGTAGAAAGTAACAGAACAACGTCTTGCTGATATCCAATACTTTCAAATACTTTACATGTGGGGTTACTCTCATCACTGCTTCAGGACTGTGCCGCCATGTGCGGTCTGTGATTTGGGTGGTTTAGTTGAGCGCTCGGTGGTCGATAGTTAGCCTCCATGACTCATTTGGTATTCTTACAGGCCATATCGGGGAATTATTGGTGGAAGCAATGCAATGCAGGACTCCCTTTTGCAGTGATCTACTAATTACGTTGCCAAATCCCCCCCCCCCCCCCCCCCCCCCCCGCATGCTTACGGAGGCCATACTTTCTTTCGGGTTTTGGAATGTGATCTTTTATGATAAAGTCCCCTTTCATTTGACCACAATAATGTTTGTAGTTTGTGAAATCTTTGCGTATCATGCTAATATTCCGTCTGCTCCTCGACCATAAGTCACTTCGAAGGTTTTCATCAATAATGGTTTAGCACAGTGGGCTAAACAGCTGGCTGCTAATGCAGAACAATGCCAGCAGCGCGGGTTCAATTCCCGTACCGTCCTCCTCGAACAGGCGCCGGAATGTGGCCACTAGGGGCTTTTCACAGTAACTTCATTGAAGTCTACTTGTGACAATGGATCAGCTGAACTCTTGAAAGGATGGTTGGCCTCTCCACGGTGTTCATATCTGGTGTTGATGCTTGAAGGCCATATCGGGTAATTGCAGGAATCATGGGTTTCACAACGTCTGGCTTGATATGCGCAAGCCAAAACAAATCGGTACATATCAATAGAATCGATAATCTGCTCAGGTGTGATTGACAAGCTGGCCTTGACACCTCCTGGTACTTTGTCTGTGTGTTGTGTATTTGACTTTGATCTAATCAGAAATCTCCTCAGCCTGCCTCTTAGGACGATTGCAGTGTGGTTTTAAGTTCAACTCAGTGGGACAAAGGTAACCAGCGTTGCCTCATGGCGCCGATGGCCTGGATTCGTTTCCGGTCCCGGGTCATTGTGAGTCTCGAGTTTGCGCAGTCCCACCACGTCTGAGTGGGTTTCAGCGCAACAACCCAAAGGTGTGCAGGATAGGTGGATTGCCCAGGTTAAATCGCCGCTTAATTGGAAAATATGTCCAAATCTGATTTTAAATGTTCAATTTCACCAGACCTAAAATACATGCCCTGCTAAGTTTACCGCACGATGTCGGTGTGAGGCTCATTTATTTTAGCAATATCCAAATCCATCCACTCTTCTTGCGCAGAATCGCGTATACATGCTGGCTCAAAGTCATGCAAGTGACGCCTGGCAATTTCCACTATCCGTATCATCAAGTAATATTTTTAAATGCGTACATTGAGCCCACGGGCCGGGGTTTATAGCGTGGACTACTTTCTGTTTGGCTCGGAAAATTAAAAAAGTTGATTTCCGGCTTCACAAAGATGACAAAAGTAAATAGGCGGGGAGAAACAAATAACACACGTCTGCATGCAGCTATGCTTGATTATTATAATATTCATTGAGAGGAATGCCAGCAGAAACATATTGTGTTTAAGGCAAAACTAAAAACGCATCGAAATGTTTGGACACAGATGCAGAAACGTTGTCCAACAACAGAAAGACAGGGGCTATGACCTTTTTGTGAAGCACTACAGTTTATTTTTAATATGAATGGCCAAGTAAAATATTCCACACAGATTATATGGGATATTCTACTGTGCCTTATAACGCAAACATAAATTAACGTATATATGGAAGGACAGCACAGCTTTCAGCCAGGGACCCAATGTTCACAGGGCAGCACGGTAGCGCAAGTGACTAGCACCGTGGCTTCAATACACCAGGGTCCAAGATTCGCTTCCCCGCTGAGTCACTGTCTGTGTGGAGTCTGCACGATCTCCCCGTGTCTGCTTGGGTTTCCTCCAGGTGCTCCGGTTTCCTCCCACAGTCCAAAGATGTGCACGTTTGGTTGATTGGCCATGTTAAATTGTCCTTAGTGTCCAAAAAGGTTAGGAGGGGAGACGGGAATAGGGTGGAAGTAAAGGGCTTAAATGGTGTCGGTGGAGACTCGATGGGCCGATTGGCCTCCTCCTGCACTGTATTCTCCATGTTATATGTGAAATGTGTGCGTACTCCCCATGTCTGCATTGACTTTGTCCAGAATCTCTGGTTGCTTCCCACAATTCAAAAATTTGCGGCATATGCGGATTGGTCACGATTAATTGCGCTTTAATCTGCAGGCATGTGCAATTTGTGTTACGGAATAGAGTAGATTGGCCGGGTTTGGGTGGGGGCGATGTACACATGGGTAGAGCGCCCTTTCTAGGGGTCGATGCAGACTAGATGGACTGAATGGCCTCCTTCTGCACTGTCGGGATTTTAGCTAAGTAGCAGCCACATCGAAAAGGGAAATTTGAAGAACCGTAGCTTGAAATGCAAAATGTTTCAAATTCAGTTACAACTTAAGTCGTGTGAGGGACGAGTTTCAGATTTTTGACAATTCAACATTATAGAATTTTTTTTCATCAAGTCATGAGATGAATGAATAACATTGGGAACCCCATGGTGGTGGACATGTTTCCAAATATCCACTGCTAGTTTGTCCTGATCGTAGGATATAAATATCTGCCGAAAACCTTTGGTGATTCCCTTCAGTGCCTGTTGCTAAAGTTATAGATTGTTAACAGGGTTTGCACATGCTGGAGGATCGATTTTTTTGTTGAGCACTTCGAGTGAGACAGATAAGACACATCAAGAGTGAAACACTTTGAAGATTGAGTTTGGGAGCTGGTAATTTGAAGAAAGATGGGAATTGAATTTGTAAGACTGGTCCATTTTAAATTTTATTTTTACATTTCAGGAACGTAATTTAACCTCGAAGCTGTGCAGTAAAGGTGAAAAAGTGCTACCCCACCCACTCACATAACTGAGTGGCAGTTAAATTTCAGTCACCTAAAGCGGAATTAGGAGTCACTGACTGAAATTGTTTTGTTCTCACGTGTCCATGTGTGTGAGTCATCTGAGGCCTTTTTAAGGAGAGTATTTGAAAATTACTCCCAGTGAGACAGAGGAGACACATCAAGAGAGACACACATCGAAGAGTGAGTTTGGGAGCAAGGAATTTGAAGCTAGGTGAGAAGTGAATTGGTAGCACTGTGCCTTTTTTAATTTCCTTTAAAATTTCAGTAATATAATGTAATCTCGAAGTTGCGCAGTTAAGGTTAATACGTGGCCGCCCCACGAGCTCACATAACTGAGTGGCAGTTAACTGTCAGTCACCTAAAACCGAGGTTCAGATTTTTTACCAATCAACTTTACAGAATTTTTTTTTACAAATCATGAGATAAATGAATAACATTGGGAACACCAGGCGATGGACATGTTCCCGAATATCTACTGCTAGTTTGCAGTGGTCGTGGGATCAAAACGTAAGAGATACTGATTGCAAATATTTTGTTCTAAAGTTACCAGGTATGTGAATCATCTCAGGCCAATTTTAGAAGGGTATTTGAATCTCAGCACCAGTGAGAACTCCCAGTGAGGTAGAGAAGACACATCCCGAGTGAGATAAAGTGAAGAGTGAGTTTGGCAGCAGGCAATGTAAAGCTAGGTGGGAATTGTGGGTAGCATGGGAGGAGGTGAGTTTTATCCCTTGATTTGGTATACTCAAATTTTTAGTAAGTATTAGCTGGCCTGGTGCAACTGACTACAAGGGACAGCGATGATTGTTGAGTAGGAGTTGAGGCAGGCAAGTCTATCATATCGGTAGAGGAGCTAGGCAGGAGAAATCCGGAGTGCAGTCTGAGGAGGTAAGTCGCATTTGTGTCTGTGCTTGTGTCGCTCATTGTTTTCAAATTCTGGGAAAGAAAAATAACTGAGACGTGACGTCACAGTCAAGCTGTGGCCTGCTTGGCTGAGGAAGAATCTAAGTTAATATTTTTTTTAAATATTGAAACAACGAATCAAAACTAATTACTTAACTCGGTAGTTGAGTAACTACACATGGGGGAAGAGATTAGTACATAACATTCAATTTAAGAGTACAAACCTAGCGCCAGGAGCCATATAATTAATTGTAACTTAATCTAATAACGACTGAAGTATTTATTTCGAATTAATTGACCAGTGCTTAAATGTCAACCAGCGGGATGCAGTGCTCTAACTGAGAGCTGAGAGATGAGGGAGATCCGTGACGCTTCCAGCTTTACGGTCGACTATGGCTGGAACTAGCAGGAACTGTAACCAACGGCAGCTCTCACAGATCGCGTTGTCAGTATGGAGCAGCAGTTGGATGCACTTAGGGGCGTGCAGGTGGAGGAGCGCGTCACAGATAGGAGATGTAGATATATGGTCACACTCAAGCTGCAGGCAGACAGATGGGTGACCGTTAGAAAGGGCAGACAGTCTGTGAAGGAATCCCCCGTGGCTGTCCCCCACTTTACCAAGTATATCATTTTCAATGCTGTTGTGTGTGGGGTGGGGGGAGGGAGGGGGCAACAGCAGACATAGCAGTGGCACCGCAACTCTCTCTTTTGCTCATCGGGGGCAGGAAAGGTGCAGTAGACCGATAGTTATTGGGGACTCTATAGTAAGGGGAACAGATAGGTGCTTCTGTGGACGTGAAAGAGACTCCAGGATGGTATGTTGTTATCTGGTATCATGATCAAGTATGTTTCTGAAAGAAGATAGTGCAGTCTAAAGCGGGAGGGTGAACAGACAGAGGCTGTAGTACACATAGGCTCTAACGACATAGGCAGGACGCGTGATGAGTCCCTGCAGAAGGAGATCAGAGATTTAGGCAGTTTGATCAAAAGTATGACGTCTCGGGACGTCTCTGTGCCACGTGCCAGTGAGGCGAGAAATGGGAGGATAGTACACCTAAATATGTGGCTAAACTAACGATGCAGGAGGGAAGGTTTCAGATTTCTGGACCACTGGCATATCCTCCGGGCAGGTGTGAAATGTACAAGAAGCACGGGTTTTATCTAAGCTGGAGGGGCACCAAAATCTTGGCTGGAATGTTTGCAAGGGCCACTCTGGAGTATTTAAACGAGTATGGCGGGGGTGGGAACCAGCGAGCTAGCTTAGAAGGTTTAATATCTGAAGGGGAAATACAGAACATAAATAAGAGAACAACATCACCCTGTCTGCCGAATGCAATAGTTTGAAGTGCATTTATTTCAACTCCAGGCGTATAGCAGGTAAGGCAGATGAACTTAGAACACTTATTAGTATTAGAATTATGATGTTGTGGCTATAACAGAAACATGGTAAAAGGATGGGCAGGACTGGCCGCTCAACGTTGAATGATATAGATTCTTCAGAAAAGGTGGAGCGGGTGTAAAAGGGCTGGAGAAAGTAGCGGAACTGGTTGAGGAGTATATATAGCCGTGTTGCTGGAGGACACCTAAGCGTGCTCATACATTCAGGCAATCTGGGTAGAACCAAGGAACAGGAAGGGGCAAGCACAAATTGGGTTGGTGTAGGAGTGAGGGTTTCAGATTTATTCGAGCCCCCCCCCCCCCCCAACCCACAACAGCCAGCGAGAGATAGAGGAAAATATAAGTACAGATATTTTGGATAGATGCACAAGTAACAGCGTTGATGGGGTTGGGAATTTTAATTCCCCCTACATTGACTGGGACTCACTTAGTTCTCGGGGCTTAAATGAGGCCGAGTGTGTAAGGTTTATCCAGGAAGACTTCTTGACGCAATATGGAGACAGTCCAACTAGGGAAAGGGCGGTACTGGATCTGGTATTGGCAAATGAGAATGGTCAGGTGGTTGCGGTTTCAGTAGGGGAACATATTGAGAGTAGTGACCACAATTCCGTAATTTTTCGGGTACTTTCGGATAGGGATGAGTGTAACCTTCATCCCTATCCTAAAGTACCCAAATTGTACTAAACTCGGTGAAGGCAAATTATGATAACATTGGATAGGAATTGAATAATTTGGATAGATCAATCAACAGCGGATGTGACGGAGTCTTTCAAACGACAGTTGGTTAGGATTCAGGAAAGTCACATTGCTGAGAGAGCTAAGGATTTGTCGGGGAAGTTTCGGGAGCCTTGAATGACGAGGAATATTGTGAACCTCGTTAAAAGGAAAAAGGAGGCTTTTATGAGGTTTAGAAGGGTGTGAGCAGTCTAAACTTGACGAGTTTAAAGAAAGTACAAATGTTCTTGAGCGGGAAATTTGGAGGGCTAGGAGCGGTCATGAAAAGTGCGCGGCAAGTAGGTTTAAGGTGAGTTCCAAAGCGTTTTATTAATATGTAGCAAGCAATAGGGTGGGCAGGGAAGGGATTGGACTGCTGAAGGAAAGTGGGAGAGAATCTACGTGTTGACTCAGCGGAAATGGGTGTCGTACTAAATAAGAACTTTGTATCAGTGTTCACCAAAGAAAATGACTTTCTGGAAGATAACTATTGGGTCGGGTCTGTGGACATTTTGATCACGTTGACATCGAAACTAAGGAGGCATTGGGCCTTTTAAAATACATAAAGGTACATATGTCTCCTGGGACGGATGGTATTTAGCCCAGGATAATGCGCGAAGCAAGGGAGGCAATTGCTGGGGTTTTGACTGACATATTTGTATCCTCATTGGCTCCAGGTGAGATCCCAAAGGACTGGCGAACTGTGAATGAAGTACTGCTGTTTAAGAAAGGTAGACGGGATAAACCAGGAAACCATAGGCCAGTGAGCCTCACGTCGGTAATAGGCAACGTATTGGAGAGAATTCTGAGGGACATGACTTATACACATTTGGAAACAAATGGACTCATTCGCGGTCTACAGCATGGTTCTGTGAAACGTCATGCTTTCCTAACTTGATCGAGTTTTTTGAGGAGGTGACAAAGATGACAGATACAGGACGGCTGTGGATGGTGTTCACATGGACTTCAGTAAAGCCTTTGACAAGGTGCCTCATGGCCGACTGATAAAAAGGTGATGTCACACGGCATCAGAGGTGAGGTACTAAGAGCGATTCATAACGAGTTGGGTCACACAAAGCAATGCGTAGCAATAGATGTGTGTTTTTTTTTCTAAATTGACGTTTGTGACTAGTTGTCTTCGAGAGGGATCTGTGCTGGGGCCTTTGTTGTTTGTTGTCTTCATAAACGCTTTGGAGGAAAACATAGCTGGTCTGATTATCATAGAATTTACAGTGCAGAAGGAGGCCATTCAGCCCATCAAGACTGCACCGGATCTTGCAAAGAGCACCCCACCCAAGGTCAACACCTCCACGCTATCCCCATAACCCAGTAACCCCACCCAACTCTAAGGACAATTTTGGACACTAAGGGCAATTTATCATGGCCAATCCACCTAACCTGCACATCTTTGGACCGTGGGAGGAAACCGGAGCACCCGGAGGAAACCCACGCACACACGGGGAGGATGTGCAGACTCCGCACAGACAGTGACCCAAGCCGGGAATCGAACCTGGGACCCTGGAGCTGTGAAGCAATTGTGCTAGCCACAATTCTACCGTGCTGCCCCTTTAGCAAGTTTAGCAAACTTTAGCAAGTTTTCAGATGACAACAAGATTGGTGGAGTGGCAGATAATGTCAAATGGAGTTTATCCAGACAAATGTGATGTAATGGGGACATAGAGGGGAAATATACCGTAAATACGGAGTCTCGAGTATAAAATCAGTCACGTCATGCGACAGTAGGAAAGGACATTGGTAAAACAGCCCTCATAATTTGTACACAATTCAATTTGCCACAGTACCAGAAGGTTTTGGAGATTTTGGCGAGGATGCAGAGGAGTTTTACCAGGATGTTTGATTTGACGAAGGGTCATCTCGACAAGAAACTTTAGCTCTTTTCTCTCCCTACAGATGCTGCCAGACCTGCTGAGATTTTCTAGCATTTTCTCTTTTGTTTACTAGGATGTTGCTTGTTCTGACGGTGTTAGCTAAAGGCTGAATAGACCTGGACTGTTTGCACAGAACGACGGACGATGAGAGGTGACCTGATAGAGCTCTACACGATTATAAGGGACATGGATAGATTGGATAGACAGGCAATAATTCGCAGGTTAGAGGGGACAGTCACCAGACGGAATAGGTTTAATGTCCGTGCGGGAAAATTCGGAGGAGATGTGCCAGGCAGGTTTTCATGCAGAGAGTGGTGAGTGCCTGGAGTGGGTTTCCAGGGGAGGTTTTGGAAGTAGATACATTGGCTGCGTTCAAACGGCATTTGACAAATACATGGATAGGATTGGGTACAGAGGGATACGGCACGAGGGTGTGCTGAGGGCATTGCAAAAGATTGATATCACGACAGGTGCATGCTTCGAGGGCTGAAGGGCCTGTTATGTGCTGTATTGTCCTTTGTTCTTTTACACGCACCAATGTAATGGGTAGTTTTCTGGATTGTGTTCTGCATTTTCACTGTTTTTGCAATTTTACACCTTTCATGTTTCAGTACCATGAGTGAGCATTTTGGTTCTCCTGTAATTCAATCAATGACGTCAAGACTCTACCGACTTTGGTCAGATTAGCTATCTTTCCGATATTACGTTGCAAAGTGGAAATTTTCATCGGAATTCTGCATCCAACTTTCAGCTGAGGTATTAATTTACTCCGACTCCATCTCGCCAACCATGTGCATACTGTTTAAAAAGACGGACGGGGGAGTTTAAAGCGGTCAGCCCACCTGCCCTGCACATCTTGGGTAGTGGGGCTGAAACCCAAATAGGCACGGGGAAAATGTGCAAACTTCACAAGGACAGTGACACGGGACGAGATCGAACCCGGGTCCTGTTGCGTTCAAAACCAGAAGTCAGTGATTTTAAAACAAGCAGCAGGACAGGTACGAAACGAGAAGCAGAAAGCAGACAACGATGGTGGCAAGTTCCTTCGAGCAGCATTTCTTTTCCGTTCAATATCTGCGACGGACACTGAATTCCAAATCATTCGTCATTCTGAGTCACAACCTGTAAGAATCTCGTCTTTTATTCTGTGAGCAACCGTTCAGTGTTGCAGTCTCGCGGCACAAGGCAGTGGACCACATAATCTTGAAATAATTCCTGGAACTCATTTGTGGTTTCTGCGAAAGGTCCGAATATAAACCTGGCCATCCGGTTTTAACTGCCCATTTCAGCTTTGGCGAGCGTTCTAAGACGGCACGGTAGCACAGTGGTTTGCACTGTTGCATCACAGCACCTGGGACCCCGGTTAGAGTCCTGGCTTGAGTCACTGTCGGTGCTGAGTCTGCACGTTCTCCCCGTGTCTGCGTGGGTTTCCTCCTGGCAAACCAGTTTCCCCCCCACAAGGCCCAACCACGTGCTTGTTCAGTGAACTGGACATTCCGCATTCTCCCTAAATGTATCCGAACAGGCGTTGCAGTGTGTTCACCAGGGTATTTTCATGATAAATTAATTGCACTGTTAATGTAAGCCTACTCGTGACACTAATGTTAAAGATTCTAAACGATGGGATTTTCGGACATGTACTCGATTAAATGAGAAGGGACTGACCCCGTACCATGAGGCACGTCGGCGCACTTAAGGATATGTTCTCTGTCTGGGCGTGAGGACTCGTCAATTCGGCAGCGCTTTTGCATACATCATAACATTCTTCTTTACCGACTCTTCGTCCCAGTTGATTTATATGTGCACTAGTAGGTCCACTGAAGTATACAGGTCTGCCAAAAACTATTCCATAATTGTTTCACAAGTCCAGTAATTATCTGAGGTTTGCCTGAATCCTAGGGAGTGGATCTTCCTTAAAGTTTCGATTATTTCCGTTTGAGGATATATGCCTTGTGCAGTAATTCTGTGCCCTAGACGTTCCACACTTCGTAAGTGGAAATAATGCCTGCTCCTCTTCCGATGCAGTCACGCAAGTGAAAACCTTTTTGAAATTTGATCCCGATTGATGAGTTACTGCTGCTTCGTCCTCGCTGTTGTCATGTGAGAGTACCTTTAAGAAGTGGATGTGTAAGCAATGTACCTTTCAGAAAACAGTGATGTCAGAGAATGGGTGGAGCTCAGCTCAGTTCAGCCATTTTGGAAGTTTCAGTTTTGAAAATTGCCTGGCTGGTTTTGCTGACAGCAGCTTCAAAGTGCCTGGCTGTTTTGCTGTGAGCTGATAAAAAGGAGAAAGCCAGTTTGAGACAGCAGCTTGGATGTGACTGTGTGTTTCCAGAGATCTGCAGGAAGAAAGCAAGGTGCTGCAGCTGAAGTCAACCAAGCATATATATCTCTGCCATAAAACAGAAAATATATATTAACTGTGACTGGTGTGTTAATGTTTTGGAGGTTTGAAGCCTTTTGGATGTTTGAAGGAACGTTTTGAGGGATTGTTTATTGGTGTATTATTTTCAGGGTTATCTTTCAAGTAAGGGTGGTTATGGAATCCACTGTTTATTTAAAAGGTTAAGTTCAGTTTATAGAATAAATATTGTTTTGTGTATAAAAACCACGTGCCCATAATTGTAATATCGCACCGGGGGAACAAGCCGCGCGCTCAGAAAAGCAGCAAATCCATTAAAGGGTGAGGTTGGTTGAATTCCATGATACATTTTGGGGTTCTGAAAACGCCTCACCCATAACACTGTAATGATGAATCCCTCAAAAAAAGCGAAAACATCAGGAATTCGGTGCAACAGTTTGTCCATCATTCTTTTAAATATCGCCAAATTGGAGCAAATGACAATACAAAAGAATCGCAAGATCTGCGTTAAACCTTGACATTTAAAAAAATAAATTTAAAGTATCCTATTCAGTTTCTTTCCAAAAAGGGGGCAATTTAGCGTGATAATCCACCGACCCTACATATCATTGTGTTGTGGGCGTGACAGCCACGCAGACCCGTGGAGAATGCTCAACATCCACAGCGACAGTGACCCGGGCCGTGATTGAACTAGGGTCCTCGGCGTCATGATGCAGACGTGAGAGTGGCTGCGGCATCGTGCAGGAAACCTCGAGTTGCCAGTCGAAGCATTGGCAGCTCTCCTTTTTTTTCTTACCGTGTTCTCGTCATTGTCCAAATTCCGTGCAAACCTGTGACCAGACAGCTGTTAACCGAATGCGATGTTTAAAATTGGTTCACGAATATTAACATTGACAACATTTCTGCAATTGCAAGAGGAATTGTTCGCTATCTTAACAAGTCGAGAATAGTGCTGCACAGTGTGCAATCACCAGCGAGCACCCTGTGATTTGACTGCAATTTGTAAATATCATCATTTATGAAGCAGCTGATGACGCTTTGGCCTAAGTACACTACCCTGAAGGACTCATGAAGTGATTGCCGTGGACAAGCTGATTGACCATCAACACCAGAATAATCTTTCTTCATGTTAGATAGGACTCTTTGCATAGTGCCCCGTTTTCGAAAGTTTTGCGAGGCATCACCTTTGGAGTTCAGCTCCATGTACATGATTGAACCAAGATCGTAAATGATGCCAAGAGCTGACTGGCACGGGCAGAACGAGATTCACGGAATGGTTATTGCAAGTGCCATTTCATCGCCATTTTGATTACCTTGCCATCATAATACCGATGATTGGGAGGTAATACGCCATGTTGGATTTCTTTTGTTGTCTATGTACAGGTCATACTTGGGCAATATTCCGCAATGTCACATAAAAAGAATAGAACAGCGCAGTACAATCCCTTCGATCCATGACAGGACAGCGAAAACAGCGCCGGAGGAGGGAGCCGGGTGATTTAAAAAGCGCGGGAGGAGAGAGCTGGGACAGCGAAAACAGCGCCGGAGGAGAGAGCCGGGAGATTTAAAAAGCGCGGGAGGAGAGAGCCGGGACAGCGAAAACAGCCCCGGAGGAGAGAGCCGGGTGATGTAAAAAGCGCGGGAGGAGAGAGCCGGGACAGCGAAAACAGCACCGGAGGAGAGAGCCGAGAGATTTAAAAAGCGCGGAGGAGAAGGCCGGCACAGCGATAACAGCGCCGGAGGAGAGAGCCGGGACATTTAAAAAGCGCGGGAGGAGAGAGCCGGGACAGCGAAAACAGCGCCGGAGGAGAGAGCCGGGACAGCGAAAACAGCGCCGGAGGAGAGAGTCGGGAGATTTAAAAAGCGCAGGAGGAGGGAGCCGGGACAGCGAAAACAGCGCCGGGGGAGAGAGCCGGGAGATTTAAAAGGCGCGGGAGGAGAGAGCAGGGACAGCGAAAACAGCGCCTGAGGAGAGAGCCGGGAGATTTAAAAAGCGCGGGAGGAGAGATCCGGGACTGCGAAAATAGCACCGGAGGAGAGAGTCGGGTGATTTAAAAAGCGCCGGAGGAGAGAGCCTTGACAGTGCTGGGAGAGGTGAGTGCACAAAAGGTGTGGCAGGAGTGCCTTTAGTCACGGACTGCTGATTGGAACAGAGTGCATCTGAGTTTAGGTGAGTGACTGAGTTCGGGTTAGTGGCGAGAGAGGGCTGTGTTTTTGTTCGTGTTCGGGATTATCCTTGAGGTTCCATAAAGATTTTTTAAAAAATATATGTTTAAATTAATTAATTAGTTGAATATGGCTGGACAGATGATGTGCTGTTGCTGTATGATGATGGAACTGGTGGATCCCATTGAGACCGTCAGTGACCACCTCTGCAGCAAGTGTTGGCTGCTCGAGGAACTTCGGCTCAGAATTGATGAGCTGGAGACCAAGATGCACACACTGCGGCACGTCAGGGAGGGGAAACATTACGTGGACGCTTTGTTTCAGTAGGCAGTCACACCCGGTAGAATAAGTACTGTTAATTCGGACAGTGGTCAGGGACAGAGTGGTGTGACTACAAGGGAGGCAGGCAGGGCGATCCTGAGTTTAGGAGTTGAGGAGCCTCAGCCCTTGGCCTTGTCCAACAGGTATGTGGTACTTGCTCCCTGTGTGGATGAGGAAGAGGGCTGTAGGGAGGATGCGTTGACTGACCACTGCACCGCGGTACAGGAAACCATTCAAGAGGGGGGAGCAAAAAGACAAGTGGCAGTTGTAGGGGAATCTATAATTAGGGGGATTGATGGCATCATTTGTAAGCCAGATCGAGACTCCCACATGGTATGTTGCCTGCCCAGTGCCAGGGTGAGGGACATCTCTGATCGGCTTGAAAGGATTTTGGAGAGGGAGGGGGTGATCCAGTTGTTGTGGTCCTCGTTGGGACGAACAACATAGGTAAGACTAGGAAAGAGGACCTGTTTGGTGATTATCAAACACTAAGGACTAAATTAAAGAACAGGTCCTCCAGGGTTATAATCGTTGGATTACTACCCGAGCCACGTGCCAATTGGCATAGGGTTGAGAAAATAAGAGAAGTTAACACGTGGCTAAAGGAGTGGTGCGGGAAAGAGGGATTCCATTTCATGGGGCATTGGCATCAGTTCTGGGGCAGGAGGGACCTGTATCGTTGGGACGGTCTTCACTGGAACCGCTCTGGGACCAGTGTTCTAGCGAATAGAATAAATAGGTTGGTCACAAGGACTTTGAACTAGCAAGTTGGGGTGGGGGGGGGTGGGGGGGGGGGGGTTTGGGGGGGGATGTAAAGCTATGGACAGTATAATGGTTAATGGAGATCAAGGCAGCAGGTTACGTGACAGGTTATTATGTAGAGAAGTGGGTTCAAAGACAAGAAAAATTAGGAGAAAGGGTAAGAGGAAAAATAAATTGCGAAAAGTTACTGATCGCGGTGTTAGGATTCTTAACAAAGACATAAAAAACAGCATAAGTGTACTTTACCTGAATGCTCGTAGTGTACGAAATAAGGTAAATGAGTTGATGGCGTAAATCATCGTGAATGACTATGATTTAGTGGCCATGACTGAAACATGGTTAAAAGATGGTCACGACTGGGCGTTAAATATCCAAGGGTATCAGATTATACGGAAGGATAGAATGGATGGTAAAGGCTGTGGTGTAGCTTTGCTTTTTAAGGATGGCATCAGGGCAATAGTAAGGGATGATATTGGTGATGTGGAGGACTAGGTTGAATCAATTTCGGTGGAAATCAGGAATAGTAAGGCGAAAAGGACATTGATAGGAGTAGTCTATATGCCACCAAATAGTAACAGGGTGCTAGGGCAGGCAATAAGCAAAGAAATAACGGATGCATGTAGAAATGGTACAGCGGTTATTATGGGAGATTTTAATCTGCATATCGATTGGTTTAACCAGGTTGGTAAAGGCAGCCTTGAGGAGGAGTTTATAGAATGTGTCCCGGATAATTTCCTGGAACAATATGTAATGGAACCTACAAGGGAACAAGCGGTCCTAGGTCTGGTCCTGTGTAATGAGGAAGGATTGATTAATGATCTCATAGTTCGGGATCCTCTTGGAAGGAGCGACCACAATATGGTGAAATTTAAAATACAGTTGGAGGATTACAACTTGGAGTTACAAGGTAAAATCAAGCACTAGTGTTTTGTGCTTAAACAAAGGCGATTACAATGGGATGAGAGAAGAACTAGCTAAGGCAGACTGGGAGCAAAGACTTCATGGTGAAGCAGTTGAGGAACAGTGGAGAAACTTGCGAGCAATCTTTCACATTGTTCAGAAAAGGTGCATACCGACAAAGAAGAAAGACGGTAGAAAGGGGAAAAATCGACCGTGGATATCTAAGGAGGTGAGGGAGCGTATCAAATTGAAGGAAAAAACATACAACGTGGCAAAAATTTGTGGGAGACTAGGGGCCTGGGAAGTCTTTAGGAGACAACAGAAAGCTACGAAAAAAGCCATAAAGAAGAGTAAGGTAGACTATGAAAGTAAACTGGCTCAGAACATAAAAGCAGATAGTAAAAGCTTCTACAAATACATAAGACAAAAAAGAGTGGCTAAGGTAAATATTGGTCCTTTGGAAGATGAGAAAGGAGATTTAATAATAGGAGACGTGGAAATGGCTGAGGAGCATAACAGGTTTTTTGGGTCAGTCTTCACAGTGGGGAACACAAATAACATGCCAGTGACTGATGGAAATAAAGATATGATAGGTGAGGACATTGAGATGATTGTAATCACTAAGGAGGCAGTGCTGGGCAAGCTAATGGGGCTAAAGGTAGTCAAGCCTCCTGGCCCTGATGGGATGCATTCCAGAGTGTTAAAAGAGATGGCTAGGGAAATTGTAAACGCACTAGTGATAATTTATCAAAATTCACTAGACTCTGGGGTGGTCCCAGAGGATTGGAAAGTAGCAAGCGTGACACCACTGTTTAAAAAAGGAGGTCGGCAGAAAGCGGGTAATTACAGGCCGGTAAGCTTAACTTCGGTTGTAGGGAAAATGCTGGAATCTATCTTTAAGGAGGAAATAGCGGGGCACCTGGAGGGAAATTGTCCCATTGGGCAGATGCAGCATGGGTTCACAAAGGGTAGGTCGTGTCTGACTAATTTGGTAGAATTTTTTGAGGACGTTACCAGTACAGTAGATAACGGGGAGCCAATGGATGTGGTATGTCTGGATTTCCAGAAAGCGTTTGACAAGGTGCCACACAAAAGGTTGCTGCATAAACTAAAGATGCATGACATTGAGGGTAAAGTGGTAGCATGGGTAGAGGATTGGTTAACTAACAGAAAGCCGAGAGTGGGGATACATGGATGTTTCTCTGGTTGGCAACCTGTAACTAGTGGGGTCCCTCAAGGATCAGTGTTGGGCCCGCAATTGTTCACAATTTACATCGACGATTTGGAGTTGGGGACCAAGTGCAATGTGGCAAAGTTTGCAGATGACACTAAGATGAGTGGTAAAGCAAAAAGTGCAGAGGATACCGGAAGTCTGAAGAAGGATTTGGATAGGTTTGGTGAATGGGCTAGGTTCTGGCAGATGGAATTCAATGTTGCCAAGTGTGAGGCTATCCATTTTGGGAGGAATAACAGCAGAATGGATTATTATTTAAACGGTAAGATGTTAAAACATGCTGCTTTGCAGAGGAACCTGGGAGTCCTGGTGCACGAGTCGCAAAAAGTTGGTGTGCAGGTGCAACAGGTGATTAAGAAGGCTAATCGAGTTTTGTCTTTCATTGCTAGAGGGATGGAGTTCAAGACTAGTGAGGTTATGCTGCAATTGTACAGGGTGTTGGTGAAGCCGCATCTGGAGTATTGTGTTCAGTTTTGGTCTCCTTACCTGAGAAAGGACATATTGGCACTGGAGGGAGTTCAGAGGACATTCACTAGGTTGATCCCAGAGTTGAGGGGATTAGATTATGACGAGAGGTTGAATAGACTGGGACTGTACTCATTGGAGTTTAGAAGGATGCGGGGGGGGGGGGTCTTATTGAGACATATAAAATTATGAAGGGAATAGATAGGATAGATGCAGGCAGGTTGTTTCCACTGGTCGGGGAAAGCATAACTAGGTGGCATAGTCTCAAAATAAGGGGAGGTAGATTTAGGACGGAGTGTAGGAGAAACTTCTTCACCCAAAGGGTTGTGAATCTCTGGAATTCCTTGCCCAGTGAAGCAGTTGAGGCTCCTTCATTAAACGTTTTTAAGAAAAAGATAGATGCCTTTCTAAAGAATAAAGGGATTCGGGGATATGGTGTGCGGGCCGGAGAGTGGAGCTGAGTCCACAAAGATCAGCCATGGCCTCATTAAATGGCGGAGCAGGCTCGAGGGGCCAGATGGCCTACTCCTGTTCCTTGTTCTTATGTTCTTATGTTCTTATGATGATGTACCGACCATTTATCCGAATGCAAGATTAATCTAACCTACACCCCTTCAATTCCCTGCTGTCCATGTGCCTGTCCAAGAGTCGCTTCAATGTCCCTCATGACTGACACCCCCCCCCCCCCCCCACCACGTCCGATGGAAGTCACTCCACGCACCCAACACTCTCTGTGTAAATAACTTATCTCTGACATCGCCCCTATACTTTCCTCGAATCACCTTAAAATTATGTTCCCTTGTGACAGCCAATAAGGGAAGCGAGGGAAAAAGTATCTGCTATCCACTCTACCTATGCCTCTCATCACTGAGTACACCTCTATCAAGTCACCTGTCTTCCTTCTTCGCTCCAGTGAGAAAAACCCTCCCTCCCTCAACTAATCTTTATAAGTTATGCCCTGCAGTCCAGGCAGCATGCTGGTACATCTCCCGTGCAGCCTCACCAAAACATCCACACACTTCCTATAACGAGGGGACCAGAATTGGACACAATATTCCAAGTGTGGTTATAAATCTGAAGAAAAACGTCGCGGCTCTTAAGCTCAGTATTTCTGTTAATAAAAGCCAACAGACATATATCTTCTTAACAACCATATAAACCTTGGTGGCGACTTTGAGGGATGGATGTACATGGACCCCAAGATCCCTCTGTTTTCCCCCACACATCCAAAAATCCTGCCTTTAACCCTGCATTCAGCATTCAAATTCGATCGTACAAAATGAATCACTTCACATGTATCTAGGTTGAACGCCACCTGCCATTTCTCAGCTGAGCTCTTCATCCTGGCAATGTCCTGCTGCAACGTGCAACATCATTCGACGCGATCTACAACTCCACCCAACTTCGTGTCATCAGCGAATTTACGAACCAACCATTCCACACACTTATCCAAGTCATTTATAAAAAACACAAATAGCAGAGTTCACAGAACAGATCCATGCGGAGTACCACTGGTCACCGACGTCCAGGTGGAATACTTTCCATCCACTACGACTCACTGTCTCCTTTCGGCCAGCCAATTCTGTATCCAGACAGCCAAACTTCCCTGTATCCCATGCCCCTCAATTTTTAATTTCGTACAATGGGGAACCTTCTGAATGCCTTACTGAAATCCGTATATACCACATCCACTCTCCGACTTTCACCAATGTGTCTCCGCACATCCTCAAAGAACTAAATGAGGATGGTGGGGCACGACCTGCCCCTCACACAGCTACGGCGACTATCTTTATTCAAATTATGTTTTTTCCAAAGAATTATGAGTCATATCTCTGAGAATCCTTTTCAGTATTTTGCTCACAATTCGCAGGGATTTCTCTATTCTCTTTTTTGAACAGGGGAACAGTATTCTCCTCCCTACAGTCATCCGGCACTACTCCAGTGGAGAGTGAGAACGTAAAGATCATCCCCAATGGCGCAGCACTCTCCTCCCTCGCTTCCCTTAGAAACCTTGTGTATATCCCGTCAGGACCAGGAGACTTATCCATCCTGATGCTTTTCAAAATTTCCAGCACGTCCTCCTTCTTAATTTCAACCCGTTCGAGTCTGCTCTCAGGAGGAACATGGTCCCTCTCTCTGGTGAATACTGAACCGAAATATTCCTTTCGGGCGTCCCCTACCTCCTCAGACTCCAGGTACTAGTTTCCTCCACTATCCCAGATCGGCCCTACTCTCACACTGATCATCCTCTTCTATCTTACAGAAGTGTATAACGCCTTGGGGGTTTTCCGAATCCTTCCCGCCAGGGATTTTTCTGGCCAATTCTAGCTCTCCAAATTCCATTTTGGAGATACTTCATGGCTACTTTGTAACCCTCGAGAGCCGTGCCAGGTCCTTGCTTTCTCAACCTTCTCAACCATACCTAAGCTTCCTTTTTCCTCTTGACTTGAAGGACCACTTCTCTTGTCATCCAAGTCTCCTTCAACCTACCATTATTTCCTAGTCTCAGTGGGACAAAACTACCGAGCACTCGCAGCAGGTACTCCAATAACAATAACACCGCATTACTGTTGAGGATTTCATGAGAACATCTGTTCCCAATTTATGTTCCTCAGCTCCTGTCTAATAACTGTATAATTCCCCATCCCCGAATTAAATACCTTCCCATACTGCCTGTTCCTATTCCTCCCCATGACTGTGCTAAAGGACAAGTAATTGAGGTCACTGTCACAGAAATGCTCTCCCGCCGAGACATATGACACCTTGCGTTGTTCGTTCCCAGTCTCCAAATCCAATATAACATCCGCCTAGTCGGTCTATCAACACATTGAGTCTGTAATCCTTCCTAGGCATTCCTGATAACATATGTTCCATCCAAACCATTTGTACTAAGGAGGTTCCAGTCAATAGTAGAGAAGTTGAAGGCACCCATGGCAACAATTCTGTTACTTCTGCATCTTTTCAAGAACTACCGCCCAATCTGTTCTTCCATTTCTCCGCTGACATGGGGAGGGGCTATATTTAAAACTCCCAATAAAGTGACTGATCCTTTCTTGTTTCTGACTCCCACCGTTAAGGACTCAATCGACAAACCTTTATCGTTTATCTCCTTTTCTGAAGCTGTCACGGACTCTCTAATTAACAGTGCAACTCTCCCTCCTCTTTTAGCTCCCTTCTTATTCTTCTTAAAATATCGAAATTTCGGAACATCTAACAAACAATCTTGACCCTGTCTCCGTAATGGCCCCAACATCGTATTTCCAAATACTGATTCTTGCTCTAAGTTAGTTTCCCTCATTCCTGACACCTCTTGTATTGAAACAGACACATTGTGACCCAGGCCACTGAGTGCAACTTTGCAGTATCAACTGTCTATCCTTCTTCACAGATTCGCTGCATATTATTTCTGGCCTTTCAACAGCTACCTCTAATACATAGCTGTGGTACTTGTTTTGAAGGGGAACGGCCACAGGTGGCCCTGCAATGCCTGCCTGTTCTCTTTTTCCCTCTAACTGTAACCCATCTACTCCTGTCCTTAACCGTTGTATGTGGCTACCTTCCTGTAACTCCTCTCTATCAACCCCTCTGCCTCCCGGGTGATTCAAAGTTCGACCAGCTCGAGTTCCAGTTCCCGAACGCGGTCTCGGAGGTTCTGGAGTTAGGTGCTCTTCCCGCAGGTATCGTCAGTGGGGACACCAGTGGTGTTCCTTACTTCCCACATCCGAGAGGAGGAGCATGAAACTGCCTTAACTTCCATCCCCTCTGCTCTGACTTCCAGAAGAGGTTAAAAGGAAAATAAAATAAAAAATAAACACCCGTTAGGCCGTTAAATAAATGCTGCCGTACCCTCTCACTTGAAACCTCTAAAAGCCTTAAAAAAACAACAACTATTACCTTACAGAATGTAGCTGAGATTCTGCCCTGTAAACCGGTCGCTAGGCTCCACCATCCGAACATGCTCCCGCGAATCCGGCGGCTCCAGGGTTTCCTGTACATGTATCTTCCCGAACGACACATGGGCCGAACTCCGCCCCACGCTCAATTTAAACATTTATCCGTCGCGTGGCTCCGCTCTCTGGACAGTGCTCCCGCGATTCCCGGCTGCTCCTGCGTGCCACACAATGTAAGTTCCCAAGCTATACTGTGACCTTATTTTAGCTGTACTGAAACATGTTGCATGGAGGCGCGGAAATTTATGGAGCACAGGGCTTCAGGACAATTGTTAGATTATTGTCAGATTCTATTTGCTATGCGGTACCCATGGCTTCAGCAGCTCCTTCACAGAGGGAAACACGGTAGCATAGTGGTTAGCCCAGTTGCTGCAAAGCTCCAGGATCCCAAGTTCGATTCGTGGCTTGGGTCGCTCTCTGCGCAGAGTCTGTACATTATCCCCGTCTAGACATTGGTTTCCTCCGGGTGCTCCGGTTTCCTCCCTCAGTTCAAAGGTGTGCAGTTTAGGTGGATTGGGCATGCTAAATTGCCCTGAATGTTCAAAAAAGATTGGGGTTACTGGGTTACAGGGAGGCTGGAGGTATGGGCTTGGTTAGTGTGCTCTTTCCAAGGGCCGGTGCAGACTAGGTGGGCCGAATGGTCTCCTACAGCACTGTACATTCTATTCTGTGAGCAAGAGTTAAACAGAATTGGCTGAAAAACCGCCATCTGTTGATGAACGCTAAAGTAGACCGCGATGCATCATCCTTCCGGTATTTCTGGCTAAAGCGCATTGCACATCGAATTTTTTAGGACAGCTGTGCATACAATTTGACTGGCTACGTAAATAAATTGGCGTTTGATTTTTTTTTAAAAGCTCACTTTATGTCAAAGCACAAACAGTGCATTCCATGTGCAGTTGGTGATATCATTTGATATGTCTCAGACCAGCAAGCACACATTTGAATCTCCATTGAATTATATGAACAATTGACAACTACAGAAAATGTGGATCATCGAATAATTAGCATTTCGAGAATCTTTTTCGAGAAGGTATAAAAATAATTTCGGTCTCCATTGCTTGAAATTAAAACACAGTGGCATGTCCATTTTCTAAATGTTGTCCCCACTCTAATCAAAGAACAAAGAACAAAGAAATGTACAGCACAGGAACAGGCCCTTCGGCCCTCCAAGCCCGTGCCGACCATACTGCCCGACTAAACTACAATCTTCTACACTTCCTGGGTCCGTATCCTTCTATTCCCATCCTATTCATATATTTGTCAAGATGCCCCTTAAATGTCCCTATCGTCCCTGCCTCCACTACCTCCTCCGGTAGTGAGTTCCAGGCACCCACTACCCTCTGCGTAAAAAACTTGCCTCGTACATCTACTCTAAACCTTGCCCCTCTCACCTTAAACCTATGCCCCCTAGTAATTGACCCCTCTACCCTGGGGAAAAGCCTCTGACTATCCACTCTGTCTATGCCCCTCATAATTTTGTATACCTCTATCAGGTCGCCCCTCAACCTCCTTCGTTCCAGTGAGAACAAACCGAGTTTATTCAATCGCTCCTCATAGCTTATGCCCTCCATACCAGGCAACATTCTGGTAAATCTCTTCTGCACCCTCTCTGAAGCCTCCACATCCTTCTGGTAGTGTGGCGACCAGAATTGAACACTATACTCCAAGTGTGGCCTAACTAAGGTTCTATACAGCTGCAACATGACTTGCCAATTCTTATACTCAATGCCCCGGCCAATGAAGGCAAGCATGCCGTATGCCTTCTTGACTACCTTCTCCACCTGTGTAGCCCCTTTCAGTGATCTGTGGACCTGTACTCCTAGATCTCTTTGACTTTCAATACTCTTGAGGGTTCTACCATTCACTGTATATTCAATGGCAGAAAGTAAAGTAGCACAAGTGGATAGCACTGTGGTTTCACAGTGCCAGGGTCCCAGGTTCCCTTTCTTGCTGTGTCACTGTCTGTGCGGACTCTGCACGTTCTCCCCATGTCTGCGTGGCCTCCGGTGCTCCGGTCCTCCGGCAGTCCAAAGACGTGCAGGTTAGATGGATTGGCCATTAGAAATTGCCCTTCGTGACAAAAAAAAGATTCCAAAGGATTATTGGGTTACGGGGGTGGGGTGGAAGTGAGCGCTTAAGTGGGTCCGGTACAGATTCGATGGGCCGAATGGCCTCCTTCTGCACTGTATTTTCTATGTTCTACGTAAAGCCTGTTCGGCAATTTGCATCAACGTAGAGAAACTGAGATAGTTGGGAATTTCAAAACTTCATGTAGAAAAATGGAACAAACCGGACATAGTATCTGTCAATGAAAAGGATGTTAGCAATGTACATCGTTTCAAAAAGACTAATTTACTGAATGTGGAAAATATCAAACAATCAAGCCCACCACTAGTCACGTTTCATCAGTTGGTAAGTTGCCAACTGAAAACGCAGCAATTATTCGAATGCACCGATATCACCAATGTTGTTAAAGAAGGGCGAATTGCGTGTCAGCGGGTAAAGCAAAGGGTGGAGGGGATTGCATCCTCATCAATCCCCCGGGTGCTTGGATGAAGTGACGCTGGCGACCTACTGCTCCCCGGACCTGGAATACCTTACTGTGAAGTGCGCCCTTACTACCTTCCATGTGGATTCACTTCAGCCATTATCACACCGGTCTACATCCAACCCCTGGCAGAAGTGAAGAAGGAGCGGGACGAACTGTACACAGTTATAAACAACAACAAAATAGAACATTCGGAGGCCTTCTTCAACTTGGCCGGTTTCTTTAACAAGGGTTACCTCAAGAGAGTACTGCCGAACTTCCACCAACACGTCTCGTGTCCCATCAGGGGCGACAAAACACTTGACCACTGCGATACAAAAATCGAAGGCACGTACAGTTCCATCCTCCGACCGCGCTTTGTAAAACGAGACTAATTGGACTGTGGTCCTTCGCTCGGCATACAAGCAGAAGCCTCAGCAGGAGAATCTGGCAAAGGATGTCGTGCAGTGCTGGTCCGAGGAAACAGCAGAGCTCCGACGTGACGACTTGTAAACAGTGGAATGGTCAATATTTACGAATTCAGCGACCAACCTAAATGCGTATGCCACCACCATCAGAGACTTGATAAGTAAATGTGTGGGCGTCTGCGTGCCAAAGAAAGCAGTACGTATGTTCCCCAACCGGAAATCATGGCTAAATAGAGAGAATGATTCCTATTGAAGAACAGATCTGAGGCGTTCAAGTCAGGCGACGCTGACCTCTGCAAGAGGACTAATCATAACCACTGCAAATACGTCCGGGATTCCAAGATACAATAGCAGGCTAATCTGGAGTCACAGACTTTTGTTGGTGTTGGCAATCCCTAAACGACATAACCGGCTGCAAAGGGAAGCCGAGCAGTATATCTGGCTGCAGCGCACCTCTCACAGATTAACTCAATCAGGAAGCCATCTATCTGCTGACGAGTGCCCCAGCGGCCCCGGACACACCAATGTCCACCAACACAGCTTCCGAAGTCAGGACGGCCTTGCTAAAAGTGAACCCTCGGACGGCGACGTGCCTTCACGGGGACCCTCGTCGTGCACTCAGAGTCTGCATGTCCCAGCTGACACATGTGTTCCCGGACATTGCCAACTAGTCCCTTCTCCGCTCCAGTTTCCCCACATGCTTTAAGACAACCAGCATCATACCGGTGCCAAAGAAGATCCAGGCGACATGTCCCAATGACTACCGACCTTTGGCCCTGACGTCTATCGTAATAAAGTGCTTCGAGAGGTTGGTCATGGAGCGCACCAACTCCATGCTCCCAGGATGCCTACATACACTGCAATATGCAAACCGCCACAACCAATCCACAGCAGACGCCATCTCCCTGGTCCTACACTCATTCCTGGAATACCTCGATCCCAAGAACTCCAACATCATGCTCCTATTTATTGACTACAGCTCCGTCTTCAACACCATAATCTCAGCCAAGCTCGTATGAAAGCTCCACAACGGAGGACCTGACACCTCACTCTGCAACTGGGTCCTCGACTTTCTGACTCACAGACCAGAGTAAGAAGAAAGAAAAACACCTCCTCCATCGTAGACCACAATACCTGGGCGCCAAAAGGCTGCGTACTCAGTCCCCTACTGTACGACCAATACACACACGACTCCGTGGCAAAACGAGGTTCCAACTCCAATTTGCTGACGGCAACACCAGACTGGTTCGGAACTCGAATAACGACGATTCAGAATACAAGAGGGAGAAACAGAACACCGTGGCGTGGGGTAACGACAACAATCTATCCCTCAATACCAGCAAAACCTAAGAGATGGGCATTGACTTCAGGACGCTAAGTACTTTACACACCCGTATCTGAGTCTCCAGGTAGAGATGGTTGACAGGTTCAAATTTCTAGGTGTGCACATCAGCAAGAATCTGGCCTGGTCCACCCACGTCGATGCTACATCAGGTAAGCACAACAGCACCTTTACTTTCTCAAGAAATTAGGAAAATTAGGCATGTGCTCACTGATTCTCATCAAATGTTCTATATGCACCATAGAAAACATTATATCTGGATGCATGGCAGCCTGGTATGACAGCTGCTCGGCCCAACACCGCAGACAACATCAGAGAGTCATGAACAACGCTAGCTCCATCAATGAACCCACCGCCCATCCATTTACTCTATCTGCATCTCCGGCTGCCTTGGGAAAGTGGGAAGCATATGTAAAGACCGCTTGCACCCGACTTCCTCACTCATCCAACTTCATCAGGCAGGAGATAACAAAGTGTGAGAACGCGCACTAACATATTCAAACTCAGCGTCTTCCCTGCTGTTATCAGACTCCTAAGCGACCTCTTATGGACTGACATGATTAATCCTGCTCTCCTGTATGCTTCACTCGATGCCGGTGTCTCTGTATTTAAATTGTGTACCTTGTGTTGCCCGATTGTGTATTTTCCTTTCTTTTCATGTGCTAAATAATCTGTTTGAGCATAAAAACACATTTCACTGTACCTCGGTACAGATGAAAATAAACATATCCAACAAATTGGAAACGTCCTGGAGGTCGACAAGTTGCCAAATATTTTCAGGCCTTCCGGTCGTGGAATGCAAGCGTCAGGCGAAGTAGCCGTCATTATTTCCAGGAGTGCGTGTTGTTGTTTGTACGCATTTCTGTCAACGTTCCTTAGTTAGGGGGTCTCGATGGCTTGTGGTACAAATACTAAGTAAGCAATGTGTGTCTTTTGTGGATTTTGGAAAGTCTCTTCAGTGTTGTTGCAACTGCGCAAATCTCTGGATCCAGTTCCTGAGTGATAATGCAAGTTCCCTTGTCTCTAAATAATCGAGCTTCGCAACTCCACGTAATTCGTTCAGATGTCTTAATTTTCAGCTTTCTTTTCCAAGGGGGAATTACTCGTTAGAATTATGTCCATAAATTTCATTTTGACGATTTATTTAGTCTGATTCATCACGTCAACCAACGGTTTGATTTTCATAAACCTAAGAAATATGTTTTTCACAATTACTTCTGCAATGAATGTCCATCAGACGCTATCATTTCGTGCGGATACTTCTGCTCCATCACTTGGTTGCTCACAGGTTGTACCCTGCCTGTTCCAAGCTGTGCCTGACTGATTATGACTTATGGCACATTTTTCCCGGAGCTATTATTCTTCCGAAATTTACAAAATCATTTGCCATAAATGCATTCGTAACCTTTGTCTGAAAGAGTTTGCCATAAAGCTTTGATTTTCAGCCAACAGCAACCATATTACATCTACGTTGATGGTCATCCTCCGGTTCGAAGATGCAAAGGGGCGTCCCTATCATTCTTGTTTACTTGCGCCCTCAACACCATACAGGTCTCAGCCACAAAACAGAAAGGCCGCATTATTCGCTGACTCAGCAGAGACATACCCACCTCACCCAAGGCTCCGTCCAAATCAATAAAATCTCTTGCAATGTTGAGGTTTCACTCTTCTGATTTCTGGCACACAAATAGAATAAAATATAGCGTTACTCAGTGAGTACTCTAGACCTCTCTCGCAGTCTATGAATTTAAAGTTTATTTCCTTTCGTCTATACGTCCATTATCATAAAAGTCGTATATGAGTAACCACACGAAAGCCTGCGCAACGGAGATACACATTTGGAAAAAAATGAGGATGCTGAGTGTTTTCTGTGCCGACAACATTCAAAGTGTTAAATTGATTTGTTAATCCTCATAACGTTACAAGAAAGAAGCGTGGCCACAAAATGGCTGGAAGGTCACGATCTGCTGGTGATGATGCGCTGGATTTGAAATGCCATATCAAACTTTCCGTGTGCTTTTCTTACAACTAATATGCATGGAATTGGCTATGTTAGTATTGTTTTATTTTTGCAGGATTAATTGAATTGTACTTTATTTTTGTGGGCAGAACTTAAAAAGACAAATGATGGTAAGGGCAGCTTTTCTTACGCTGTGCAACTTTTAGACTACGGCACTAGTGCCCCTATCAACATATTGTGATGCGCTAAGAAAATTAAGTTAAAATTCAGATAGATTCTCCATAGGGTGATGACAGTATCAACACTTTTGATAAAGTACTACTTCCAATAAAGTTAATATTTTTCAGAAGCTTCCATGTGAATGATGAGCATTGATCAAGCCAACATCCTTCCGCTTGCTAACGTGTTGTAAACCACCCAAAGGTCTGTCAACCTGATTTCCAAACATGTGTCAGCATCTTTTACTAAATATCGGGATTTTTTATAATGCTCCAAAATGTTCAGACCATCTAATATTCTAAAATGCGCAGTAATGTTTCAGAAAAAAATGAACAAATCAATGGAAATGAGTTTCTACACAAATTCTCATCTTCACTGATGGACGAGCCCAGCAAATGCCAAAATTGAAGCAATCCCTACATCTGTTAGCCTGAAATTCGGAGTAGATGATCAGCTTCTCTCACGGTCGCCATATCCTCAGATGTCAGTCTTCCGCTAATTTGCCTGAGACCAGTTCACATCCAGGAACAGCATCATTTGCTAGATTCCGCAAAGGTGTATCATCGGGATGGTCAAACACGTTGTACATCATTGCCATTATCATTAGACTTTGGTCCAGTGCAGGGACAACAGCAATAAACGACCCTGCAATGATGGAACTGCACAGGTGAAATACTTCCGAAACATCAATCTTCCTCCACTGCTGTTGCTTAGCGTCAGAATCCTGGTGGCTCAATTTCATGCAAGCGACACCTGGTTCTTTCCACCAACCGCATAATCGAGTGATTCAAAATCATTCATAGTTTCATTTCTGAGGCTGTTTTATATCACATGTATTACTTTTTGTTTGGTATCGACATTTCAACCGGAACGTTGACTTCTGACTTCGTGGCAAGGGCAAAAAGGTCCGAAGTAAATCTGGAGCGTAGACATGCGTTCATATGGTGCTGTTCTTGATATATCATCGGATACACTGTGAGGAGCGCCTGTTTCGAAAAATATTAAGTTTAATGCAAGGCAAGAAACACATCTAAATGTCAGCGCACAGATACTGACTGTTTGACCGAATGCATAGAGAGACTAGCTACAACCTTTGCAAACAACTGCAGTTTACTTGATGAAAACATGCAAATACATCCTTCTGCACACAATATTTGATATCGTCTGGTATGTCTTATTCCCTTCCCCCCGCAGCTAAATGCGAAATAAACCGACTAAAAGCAAACAGAGAAAACTTTATGAGCGGATGTAAAACGGACATCTTGGTCATCCGTATAGGTTGCCACCTCTGAATCTATGTTATTGTGTGGCTACCACTGGGCAGGATGTATGTTTCGTCGCTGGGGGGGGGGGGGGGGGGGGGGGGGCTGTCGTACCGAAGGCCTGGAGGGACGTTTGCGTGCAGAAGGACGCCCCCATCCGCACTCATTCCGTGGTGGGTTCACGTACCCATCCCCTCACCCTCTCTGCCGTAGCTGTCCAGTTGTAACATTGTACATTTGGGAGTTGCGGTGTTGATTTGGACACTATCGGACCCTTACCAGCCCCCCCCCCCCCCCCCATTACCCCCCCCCCCACCCACACACACGCACACACACACACAAACACCATGATCACATTTTCTAAGTTTTGCAAATGGCCTTGGGGATGAAGATCGGTATTGATTTGAACAGGAAGATGAATCTCGGCAGTACGTTCATTTTGATCATCTGCACCCTCTCCACCAGGGAGAACAGGAGTGTGTGCCATTCTCTGGAGGTCGTTTTTAAATTCCTCCCCCAGGCTGGTCAGATTGCCCTCATGGATCTGTGCCCAGTCCCGGGCTATTTGGATTCACAGGTCGCGGGCATTTATTTTGGGCGACCTTGAATGGGAGTCCCACCAACTCTGTCCTTCCCATGTTTGGGTTCACCGGGAATGGCTTGCTCTTGTCCAGGTTACGTTTATAACACAGAAGTTTGCGAACGTTTCAGGAGCTGTATAATTGCTCCCATGCCGTCCTACAGTTGCGAAACAAGAAATCATCCACAGACAGCGAAACTTTGTGCTCTCTGCTTCCCCTCTGGATGACCCACCAGCTGTTCGCGTCTCTCAGAGCAACCGCCAGGTGTTCAATTGCGAGAGCAAACTGGAGCGTGGACAGTGGGCATCCATGAGGTGCGCCCCTGTGCAGTTGGAGGTACTCAGAGCTGGTGGCATTGATTTGAACACTCGTCTCGGGTGTTTTTAACCAAGAGATGAATCCTGCCACGAACCCACAACGCTCCAGCACATCGAGGACGAAGGTCCATTTGACTCTGTTGAAGACCGTTTTTGGCGTCGTGGAAGACGATCACCTCTAGGTGTTCTCTCATTGGGCGGGGGTGGGGGTCGTGGCTTTATTACATCCATAAACTGGCTGATGTTCGCAGTAAGCTGTCTACCCTTGACTATGTCCGTCTGGTCCTCTGTGACCATCGCTCGTACACAGTTTTCCAGCATTTTCGCCAGGACCTTCGCGAGTTTCTTCGCGTGAAAGTACAGCAGTTAAATGGGTCTTTAAAGCCGTGTTCCATCGGGTCTTTGTATTTTTTCTGTGTAAGCGATATCGTGGTCTACGCTAACGTAGGAGGGCGGGTGCCCCTCGCCATCGAATCGGCAATCAATTCCCTTAAATCTGGAGCCAGGGCCGGTGCGAATTGTTTATAGAAGCACGCTGGGGCCTTTCCCGCCTACATGGAGCTGATGTTCTCTATGTTTTCCCCCAGGTTTATTTCTATGTCCAATGCACCGCGCCTATCCTCCCCCACAATTGACATGTCCAGTCCTTTTAGGAACTGTTTAATTCCCGGATCACTGTCGGGTTTTTGGAGGTATACAGCCCTCGGTGGAAATCCTCAGACGCTCGTTTGATCTCTTTTGGCTCCATTACCAGTCTGCCCCTGCGTTTACCTGCACTAATTCCGCCGTGGCTGTCTGCTTTATCCGCTGGTGAGCAAGTAGGCGGTTGCCTTTTCTACTTGTTAGTAGAAGGTTCCCCCTTGTCTGGTGGAGTTGGTGTACTGCTTTCCTAGTGGATACCAGGTTAGAGACAGGATGGGCGGACACTGAATGTCAAGGACTTTTACATGCGGAACAGACTTTAAACAATGAGTGAACTGACGGACGAGCTGGAGCTTCGTACAATACGGGAACTTAGACATCTACCGGTATAACACTTTCTCCGCAAGTAGACAGTAGGATACCCCAGTGCTCCCGAGACATCATTACTAAAGGACCTGCTAAATATTGATGGGAGGGAAAGGAGAAACTGCGAAACAACCTGTAGACAGCTACTGGACACGGTGCGACTGGCACTGGATAAAGTCAGACGAAAATGCAGGGAGGAGCTGGGGACAGAAGTGGGCTGGGGACTCTGAAGCGAAGCACTGAGCATGGCCAACTCCGCCTCGTCCTGCGCAAGGCTCAGCCTCATGCAGCTCAAGTGGTGCACAGACCGCACCTGACCAGAACCAGAACGAATAAGTTCTTTCCGGAGGTGGAGGATGAATGTGATCGGTGTCAGAGTGGCCCCGCCAACGGTACCAACGTGTTTTGGGCATGTCCCAAACTTGCAGGGTTCTGGACAGCCTTCTCCGAGGCAATGTCAAAGGTGTGGGGGTAAGGTTGGAGCCGTGCCTAAGAGAGGCATGGGTAACAGGGCTGACACCCGAGTTTTCGCTTCGATAATCTCACGCCTGAGAATTCCGCTCGTCTGGCGATCAGCAGCACCACCCACGGCTGCAGACTGACTAGCAAGCCTGAAGGAATGTCACCCTTTGGAGAAGAACACATACACTATCCGAGGAAAGCTTCCTCAAAGCACGGAGGCAATTCGTCGGCCTTTCGAAGACCTGTTCGAACCCAACAGTGAGTCGGCGAAAAAGTGAGAGATGCGAGGAGACAGAGGGAGCACACATTTCTGTGGGGGAGGTGGGAGAAAAATAGGAGGGAACTCAGGGGAATACCGAGTTCGGCAGGCAGCAGAAAAATATAACGGGAATGAGGGCGAGCAGAAGGGAAGGGGCTGAGGAGGATACATCAAGATAGACGATATTTAATTCACAGTACCCAATTCAAGTTTTCCAATTAGGCGGAAATTTTGCATGGCCAATCCACTCACCTTGCATAACTGTGCGCTGTGGGGGCGAACCGCTCATAAACACAGGGACAATGTGTAAACACCACAGGAACAGTGATACAGAGCCTGGATCGAACCTGGGACCTTTGCGCCGTGAGGCAGCAATGCAAACAGTGCTGGCCTCAAGACTGAGAATCTCAATATGCATATTAGAACCACACATGCTGCAAATATTACGCGTCATGTGTTACTGTGTATAAATTGATAATATATATAAAGCAATATTTTTTTAATCAAATGAATTAGGGCGCTAACATTTAAACAGAGTGGTAGGCTTCGTATTAAACATACAGACCACACCTTAAGGAATGGGAGCAAGCCGCTTCGCAGATTTGCATGAGGCAACTAGAGACGGAGATTCTTGGCAATTTTAGAAATGCATTTTGAAGATGTTGTCAAAAGCACGAATTATCAGGTGATGAAAATGAGGTTCCCAATATATTGTCTTTTTCAAATACATTCATTTACAAGGTGTAGTTTTGCTGACTAATTCAGCATTAGTTGCCAGAATCAAGTTAACCTCGACCAAGTGGGAATGCGCTGACTTGTTGAAATGCAGCAAACATTGAAATAAGCTGCAGCAACAGTCGTGTAACGTAGGGTTTTCAGGTTTTTGATCCATCGAAATTATGGAAGAAACATAATTTTTTTGAATTCATTAGAATCTTCTGGTGGTAAACATGTTTTCAAAATACCTACAGTACATTTCGCAAAAAGAGTGGGGCTGTCGTCTGATGACCGCACGAAAGGCTCACATTTCCGTCTTATTAGCACGGGCGGTCATTTAAAACTACATGTTCGAACTGAATAGCTGACCCAACGCCACGGAATTCATTCAGATTCTCTTAAATTTCGATGTTTTTGTTCTCAGGCTGGAAATTATTATCGAAATTCCACCCTAGCTTTCACCTTGTCGATTTATTAAGCTCTAATATCACGTCAACAATCTAATTTTCACCAAGTTCCGCAAAACTTTTACCCACATTTTCCGCCTCGACTGTCAATCAGTCGTGTTCGTGTGGATATTTCTGCTCCACATCTTGATTGCTGGCAGATTTCCTGTGTGCCATTGCCAGGTATTTCCTGACACATTCTGCCGACCACTACATGGAGCCAACCAATTCAGACTTTTTAAATACATATATTAACATAAATTCGATCACAGTCACATGGCTGCCTGATGTTGATATGAGAGCTTCAGATAGATCACAATTCGATCAATTAAATTGGAAGGTTTTCGAAATATGGTTCTATAATCCATGTGGGTTTTTCAAACATGTTGAGTTTACCTGTGGACAACATATACTCACTGACAAACACTGTGAACATTTCAGCAATAAAGCCAAAAAAATATATAAACCTCGGCTGATCCCACTGTGACGCATGATGTGGAGATGCCGGCGTTGGACTGGGTGGGCGCAGTAAGAAGTCCTGATGAGACAACTGAGGAACAAGCTGTGCTCCGAAAGCTAGTGATTCGAAACAAACCTGTTGGACTTTAACTTGGTGTAGTGAGATTTTTTACTGTGCCCACTGAGAGAGAACGCCCCCTATCCCCCCCCCCCCCCCCCCCACCGAGATTCTAAGACAGTTTTGCGTTGCTAGACTATTGCATGTCGATGTTTGGCTGTTCTGATAACATAGCATTTTTAGTTTGTTCTTGATTTTTCCAGTCTTCTCGTCCACCAAATGCATCATGTGATTGGTTCTTTGGCAACCACGTTCGGTATAATTTTGATAAACGGCAAATGTCCCCATGAAAGCCGCTGCGACGGAAATACAAATCGCCAGAAAATGAGTAAGCTGGATCTCGTTTTTCGGTTCCACAAAGCGCAGTGGACTGCGGAAACGGTGTGTATTGCAATTTTGAAGCTTGGTTTGTCGTGTTGTTTCAGCGAAAACATTTTCACTTGTTAATAGAAGCGCAATTTGAGATCGATACATGCATCTTATTCATTAGGAAATTAAATTATTCGCCGGAACGTGGTGGGCAAGTGCACCTTGCTGTGAGAGTGATCCTTCGAAGTGCTGAACAGTAGCGGGTTTAAGGCAAACTAAGTAAGCTTATGATTAGGATAATAGAGATGAGATGGCAGATTGAGATGAGGAAACTCACGATAAAACTCCGGTAACTTTTAGATCTTGTCCTTTCCATTTGAGGGCAGTACCGTAGCTTTTAGCTGTAGATGTGAAGCAGTCATCTTATTCGTTCGAATAGGTCAATGAATCAAATATAATTCTGATGTTTGAAAATAAATAAAAACTGAGTATGTAATGTAAACCGAACAATATGTTAAATTGATCAATTTGATTGCTGACAGCGACTGGCTCCCAGACATATTTCGACAGATGTTGCACCGAATTTTCCATTTTAATCTTGCTATGAATATCTTTCTGGTTCAACAAAAATATTTGATAGCGGAACTCAAGTGTCCTTACAGAACTTACAGTTCAGCTGGAGCTAGTGTAGATGTCTGTGTCCATATAACACACCGATTAATTCTGAACTGTTTTCAGCAGCCTCAAACTCTATTACCTGCATTAAGTATTACGAATTGATAATATAGGCTGCCATATTGCCGAGTACTGCTTCTTCTAAGCTGTTAATATACAGATGCTTTAAACATCCTGCCATTTTCAGAACTTTCTGTTTAATGTCAACCACAATTTCGTCTGGCAGTGGTTGGTTTACAAGACATTTAGTTCTGGACGTCCTGTTTCTCACCCGTGCTGTCCAAAGCAATACCCGTTGAAGTGATGAGGTGTTAACTTTGTTTTGTCAACTCAAATGTCCAGCAACGTTGCACGTTTTTACATATTAACGACAGCATTCAAATTAAATGGCCCAAGTTAGTACGTTTGTCTCCTTGCCGTTTTATTCCAAGATTCCAATCCACCAATATCACGGGACAGGTGAAATAGATTTCTACCATACAAATTATAAAGCGAAATAAGCAACGCATTCCATCGAAAACCATTGTTTTGTTTCTGGTATGCCGTCCGTCGGTCATTTGACTCCGATAAATCCAATTGCAGTATGTATTATGGATTTCTATTTGTCCATCAGAGCTTTTAAAGTGCCATCTAGGTAGGTATCGACACAACCTCGTTGAATTTTCAATTTCAATAGTGGGAGAGATCGTAGATTCAAATTTAAGACGAAATTGTTCATTACGACCTTATTTCCTTATTGTGTACACGATGCATGTGCATTTTCGTTTCTATGGGCAGAACAATCGGAGAGGGAATGTTGCAGCGCCCAGTTTAGCGCCCGACCCTGCATACAGTTTAATTTGCTTTGTTGACTTCGAACAATGAGAACCAATGCTGAAATTTGGAGAGTGGTAAAGAGAGGATAGAAACAAAACTCAGTGAGGAGATAAATGAAAAGCAGAGAAACATATTGAACTGCATTTATTTCAATGCAAGAGGCTTAACGGGCAAGGCAGATTTAGTCAAGGCATAGATAGATGACTAGGATATTATGCCATTACTGAAAAATGGCAAAAGTAAGGGCAGGACTGGCAGCTCAATGTTACGGGGTACAGGTGCTGTGGGAAAGATACATCAGCAGATAGAAGAGGAGGAGGAGTTGCGTTTTTGATTAGGAAGAATATCACGGCAGTACAGTGAGAGGAAATATCCGAGAGTTCGCCCACAGAGTCTATATGTGTAGAACTGAAAGATAAGATGGGTGATATCACTTTGATTGAATTGTACTACAGGCACCCAGATAGTCAGCGGGATATTAGGAGCATATATGAAAAGAGATTATAGTTAGCTGCTAGAAATATAGGATGGTAATAGTTGTGGACTTCAACTTACCCAATAGTAACTGGCACATCCATAGTACTAGGGGTTTGGATGGAGAGATATTTGTCAATTGTATTCAGGAAGAATTCCTCATTCAATATGTGGATGGCCTGACGAGAGAGGGGGTAAAGCTTGACCTCCTCGTGGGGAATTAGACGGAAGTTTTAGTGAGGGATCACTTTGGGACAAGTGACTATAATTCCATTAGTTTTAAGATATCTATGGAGGATGATAGTTCTGAACCAAAGATTAGAAGTCTAAATTCGGGCAAGGCCAATTTCGAAGGTATGAGCTGGGGACTTTCAAAAGTTGATTGGCGGTGCTTATTTGAAGACGAGGGGACAGATAGTTAGTGGGACTCTTTCAAAAAGGTGTTAACTAAGGTTCAGAGTGAGCACATGCCTCTTAGAGTGAAGTGAAATGCTGGTTATAGGAGGAACCCTGGATGTCCAACGGGATGTCGAGGCCATGGTCAAAAGGAAGAAGGATGCATAAGACATGCATATGCAGCTGGGATGAAATGGATTCTTTGAAGAGTATAGGGTTTGACGGAGTAGAAGTAAGGAGAGAAATCAGGAGGGCAAAAAGAGAACATGAGATTGTCTTGGAAGATAAAGCAAAGGAAAATCCAAAGATCTTTTACAGAAACATAAAGGATAAATCTGTGATTGGTGAGGCGAAAAGGCTTCTTATGGAAAATAGGCCATCTATGTGCAGATGCACAAGGGATCGGAGAGTCCTAAATACACATTTCTCATCAGCATGTGCGAGGGAAATTGGGGGAATAAAAATTGATGTCTTGACGAGAGGAGTGTGTCTATTACAGAGAATGAGGTGCTGTAGGTATTAAAGCGCATCAAGTTAGATAAATCCCCGGAAATGTATCTCAAGACATTGTTGGCGGCTAGGGAGAAAATTGCCGCCGCCCTAGCTGACACATTTTAATTATGGACAGCCACAGGTGAGGTACCTGATGATTGGAGGCAGCAAATGTTGTGCGAAGGGCTGTGTGTATAATCCTCGGAACTACAGACCGGTTAGCCTGACTTCTGTATTGGGTATATTATTAGAAGGTATTCTGAGGGACAGGATCTACAGGCATTTAGACAGACAAAGGATAATTAGGGATAGTCAGCATGGCTTTGAAAGGGGAACACCATGTCTCATGAATTTTATTGAGTTTTATTAAGGGGTAACCAAGATGGTAGGCGAGGGCAGTGCAGTCGCCGTTTCTATATAGACTTTAGCAAGGCTTTTGACAACGTACAGCATGGTAGGTTGTTGCAAAAGGTTAATTCTCACAGGATCTACGGCGAGGTAGCCAATTGGATACAAAATTGGCTTGGCGACCGAAGCCAAAGGGTGGTTCTGGAGTGTTGTTGTTTAAACTTGAGGCAAGTGACCAGCGGTGTGCCTCATGGATCGGTGCTGGGTCCACTGTTATTTGTTATATATATAAATGATTTGGATGAGAATGTGGGAGGCATGGTTAGTAACTTTGCAGATGACACCAAGATTGGTAGCACAATGGATCCGCAGGAAGGTACATAGCATTGCAATAGGATCTTGACCAATTGGGGCACTGGGCCAATGAATGGCAGATGGAGATTAAATTGGAAAAATGTGAGGTGATGCATTTTGGTAGATGAAGCCAGAGGAGGACCTACTCAATTAATGGCGTGGAGTTGGGGAGAGTTGCAGAACCAAGAGATCTAGGGGTACAGGTTCATAGCTCCTTGAAGGTGGAGTCGCAGGTGGACAGGATGGAGGTGAAGGCATTCAGCACTCTAGGATTTAATGGTCAGAATATTGAATACCGGAGTTGGGACGTCTTGTTGAAGTTGTACAAGACATTGGTAAGTCTACACATTGTACACTGCATTCAGTTCTGGCCACCCTCTTGAGGGAAGGTACTGTTTAACTAGAAAGAGTGCAGAAGAGATTTACGAGGCTGCTACTGTCACAAGAGAGTACCTTTAAGAAATGGGTATTCATCAGATCGCTGTAGTGGGTGTACCTTTAAGAAATGGGCCAGAGAGTGGTGGGTCTGTGGAATTCATTGCCACAGAGGGCGGTGGAGGCCGGGACGTTGAGTGTCTTTCGGACAGAAGTTGATAAATTCTTGATTTCTCGAGGAATTAAGGGCTATGGAGAGAGAGCGGGTAAATGGAGTTGAAATCAGCCATGATTGAATGGTGGAGTGGACTCGATGGGCCGAATGGCCTTACTTCCACTCCTATGTCTTATGGTCTTATGGTCTTTATAAAATAGCTGTAGTAGGTATACCTTTAAAACATTGGTTAAAACATTGGTGTGTATCGAATGGCTGCAGTGATGTCAGAGAGTGGGTCGAGCTGGGCTGTCTGCCTGCTTTTACTTTCGCTTGGGTTTGTCTGCTACAGGATGTGTTTTAGTTTCGTTTTGAGATTTGGAGACGCTGCAGGCAAAGCAGGGAGCTGTATAAGGGTCTCTTTCTGCAATCTAAAGACTTTGGTGATTTTAAAATTATGCCTCTTTCTGTCGGGAAGTTAAACCTGAATTAATTCAGGAAAACTGTTTTTTTTCTTATAGATGTTGCAAGGATCGATTAAGAGTTACTTATAGAGTACTGTATTCTTCGGGGGATTAATTTGTGTTGGTAGTTGTTAAGGGTGTCACTGTGTATTTATAAAGTGTCAACTGGTTTCATAAATCAACATTGTTTAAATTTAAAAGTTTTGTCGACCTCTGTTGCATAACACATGCAGAGAACGCCCGTGTGCTCTCCATAACCACGATCTATTAAACGTTGTGTGTCAGGTGAACTCCATGATACACTTTGGGTTCTCTAAATCCTGGCGCACACCGATTTCAGGGCTCGTCCGGGATAAAAGTCTATTTATTGGGTTGGTTTTGTGAACTTAAAAGACAGTGAGGGGTGAGCATATCATGGTTGCTTTTCAGGTGTCGATTTCTATTTTAAGTAGGGGGTGTGTTGTGGACAAGGCTCTTTCAGAGGCTCTGATGTTTTTGGGGTGGAGACAGTCACACGCAGTACCTTACGAAATGAGAATAAAAACAGGCTTTTATATTTGGCAAAACATTGCAGTTAACATGACCTGACAGAATACGAAAAGAAGAGGTATTTACGGTGCTAGCTGGGCAATTAAAATTTCCTCAGATACAGTCTGACTCATTAAAAATCCAGTTAAAAAAATCAAGCAACTTGTACATGAAAAAGAATTAAAGCAGCATGAATACGCTGAGAGAAAAACAAAGAGAAAGGGAGATACAGATCAGGGGGAAAAAAAGAGAGAGGAAAAATAAAAGGAGAGAGAAGAAAGAAACTAAGAAAGAATAGCCCTAGTAGAATAAAAAGAAAGAGAATCGGAGGTACAGGTCAGGGAAAAAGAAAAATGGAGAGAGGAAACGGAAAAAGAGAGAGAGTTTGAGCTTCAGGAAATGTCCATGAAACATGATAGTCAAAATTGGTGGACGTAAAGGGTAACGTACAGTTGGAGGATAGTGATGAGGATAGTGAAAAACAGCGTCATAGTCGAAGGTATGGTGGGGATCTATTTAAATAAGTCCAAGCATTGCCAAGGGTTGATGAGAAGGAGGTAAAACCCTTTTCCATTTCATTTGAGAAACAAATGAAATGGCCAGCGGCCATGTGGGTATTACTGATTCAAACAATGCTGGTAGGTAAGGCTCTTGTAGTGTTCACATCACTACCGGAGGAGGTATCTGGGACGTATGAGTAGGTGAAAAAATCCATCTTGGATGCACATGAACTAGTGTCTGAAGCCGAAAGACAAAGGTTTAGAAATGTAACGAAAGATCGTGGTCAAACATATATGGAATTTGAAAGGATCAAACAGAGTCATTTTGAGCGGTGGATAAGGGCTTTTAAAATAGACCAAACGTATGAAGCTCTCAGATAAATTCTACTTTTGGAGGAGTTTAAAATTTCAATTCCTGATGCAGTGAGAATTCATGTGGAAGAGCAGAGGGTTAAAACTGCGATATCAGCAGCACAAATGGCAGATGATTATGAACTAGTTCATAAATGAAAGTTTGGTTTCCGACATCATTTTCCACCTGGGAGGGATAGAAACTGGGGAAAAGAGAAATACTCAGGTGGTAGAGGTAAAAGAGATCTGATGGTAGAGAACAAGGAGTGTCTCTGATTAAAAAGGAAATCCAGGAGGATGGAAGAGAAATGAAAGCTTCAAATATTTTCACCGTAATAAACTATGCCATGTAAAGACACAGTACTGGTGGTTGAAGAAAGGTACTGGGAAAGCTGATGTGGTAAAACACGATAAGATATGTTAAAGTGGCAAAGGAAAGTCCAAGTGAAGCGAAGGTAGTGAAAAAGATTGTACAGCCTGATCAATAGGTAAATGATAAGTTGCCAGGCCTCTTTAAAGAATGTACTTGTGTGGGTACAGTTTACTGATGTGTATCAGAAGGAGCAGGTAAAGAAGTCACAATTTTAAGAGATACGGGAGCTAGTCGATCTTTAATGGTCGGAGATGAGGAGTTATGTAGTTTGGGAATAATACAGCCAGTCGAGGTGGTAATATGTGGAATTCAGGGCGAGAAGAGTCGTGTTCCATTACGTAAGATAAGGTTGGAAAGTCCAGTGTAGCGTGGTGAATTGGTCGTCGGAGTAAGAGAGAAAATATCTTGTCCAGGAATACAGTTTATCTTGGGTAATGATCTAGCTGGATCGCAGGTGGGAGTGATGCCTACTGCGGTTGATAGGCCAGTGAAAACTCAGACAAATGAAGTGTTGAAGGACGGATATCTTGGCATTTTTCCGGATTGTGTAGTAACAAGCTCGCAAAGTCACAGGTTAAGACAAGAGGAGAAATCAGAGAGTGAAGATAAATTTGAAGATTAATTCTCAGAAATGATTTTTGATCAGATGGTTGAAAAAGAACAAGAACAGGTGGAGGATGAGGCGGATATTTTTAGTTCAGGAAAATTGGGTGAGTTACCACAGACATATATACAAATAAAAAGGATGTACCAGAAAGCATATACGGAAGAGGAATCTGAGTGTATACCGGAGGTTTATTACCATACAAATGATGCCTTGATGAGAAAATGGAGACCTTGACATATGCACGCGGATGAAAGTTGGGCTGAAGTTCATCAAGTGGCATTGCTGGTAGGGTATAAAAAAGAGGTTTTGAGAATAGCACATGTGGTACCAGTGGGAGGCCATTTGGGAGTAAGGAAAACTCAAGCTAAAATTGAAAAACATTTGAAGATGTAGTTAAATATTGTCGATCGTGTCACACATGTAAAGTAGAACATAGAACATAGAACAATACAGCGCAGTACAGGCACGTCGGCCCACGATGTTGCACCGAAACAAAAGCCATCTAATCTACACTATGCCATTATCATCCATATGTTTATCCAATAAACTTTTAAATGCCCTCAATGTTGGCGAGTTCACTACTGTAGCAGGTAGGGCATTCCACGGCCTCACTACTCTTTGCGTAAAGAACCTACCTCTGACCTCTGTCCTATATCTATTACCCCTCAGTTTAAAGTTATGTCCCCTCGTGCCAGCCATATCCATCCGCGGGAGAAGGCTCTCACTGTCCACCCTATCCAACCCCCTGATCATTTTGTAAGTGATCAGGAAAACTCAAGCAGTGATAAAACCAGTGTACTTAATGCCCATTTCAGCACTTAAGCAAACTTATACAAGGGTCTGATTTGATTGCTGAGGACCGCTTCCGAATCAATATCTTTTCACGACAGTGGATATGTCTGCTAGATTTCCAGACGCCATTCAATTACGCAATATTGGAGCTAAAACGATTGTGGAGGAGTAACTTGAATTATTTCCTAGAGATGGACTACCCACAGAAATGCAATCGAATCAAGGCTCAAATTTAACCTCGAGGTTATTCAAAGTAGTTACGGATAGCTTCGGAGTAAAACAATTTAAATAAACTACGTACCACACAGAATCGCAGGGAGCATTAGAAAGGTGGCATCTGACATTAAAGTCAATGTTAAGGGCTTATATTCAAGAGTATCCAGAGGGTTCGGATAAAGCGATTCCATTCGCCCTGTTTGCAATGAGGGATGCACCGAATTCTGTCCTTTTGAAATAATTTTTTTTCATGAGGTAAGAGGACCACTTACATTGATTAAGAAAAATTTGTGAGTGAGAAATTGGAGCTTAGATTATTGGATTACGTGTCACATTTTAGGGAAGGATTAAATGGAGCAGGTGAATTGGCTAGACAGCATATAAAATGTGCACAACATGTGATGAAACGGGAAGCGGATAAGAAATTCAAAGTTCGTAGTTTTGCACGTGGAGATGAGTTTTAATATTGTTACCAATGGTAGGTTTTGTGGACCTTATCAGATTGACCGGAATTTAAGTGTGGTGAATTATGTAGTACGAATGCTGAAAGAAGGGAAACTCACCGAGCGTGTCATGTGAATACGCTTCAAAGGTACTTTAAAACGGAAGGCGAGAAAAAGGAGGCAATTTTAATCAGTCTAACTCAAAGTGACGAACCAAATCAAGATGACTTTGAATTTGACATACCTCGTATTAAATGACGAAGGCTGTTCTTGCGAATTGGGATAAATTGTTGAGTTACCTTCCAGAGGAAAAACGAACTGACCTGATAGAGTTATTCATATCGCATGGGCAAGATTCTGGAGACAAATTGGGAAGTACGAAATGGCTATACATGATGCAGATATGGGAAATACTGCTCAAATCAAACAATATTCATATCGACATTAAAATTGGCACAGGATAACAAAGAGATTAAAAGTATGCTTAAAACTGGCGTTATTGAAGTGGGTTGCAGCCAAAGAGGCTCACCCATAGTGATGGTACCGAAACCAGACAGTACCCAACGGTTTAGTATGAGCTATAGAAAGGTTACTGCAATTACAAGAACAGACACTAACCCAATCCCACGTTTGGAGGATTGCATTGAGAAAGTGGCACAATCAGCTTTTATTTGCAAACTGGATTTACTTAAAGGGTAGTGGCAGGTAACCTTATCCGAAATGGCGAAGGCCATTTCAGCTTTTGTGACTCCAGATCATAGATCATAGAATTTACAGTGCAGAAGGAGGCCATTCAGCCCATCGATTCTGCACCGGCTCTTGGAAAGAGCACCCTACCCAGGCCAACACCTCCACACTATACCCATAACCCAGTAACCCCACCCAATACTAAGGGCAATTTTGGACACTAAGGGCAATTTTGGACACTGAGTGCAATTTATCATGGCCAATCCACCTAAGCTGCACATCTTTGGACTGTGCTGCCCAGATGGTATATACCAATTCAAAGTTCTGCCATTAGGCATGAAAAACGCCCCAGCTTCATTTCAATGAGTAACTAACAAAGCCGGTTCAGGATTACCCAATTGTGCGGTATACATCGATGATCTGGTAATTTTCAGCCAGACATGCAAAGAATATTTCAACGATAGGATGGAGTTATTCGATCGACTTCAGGAGGCGGTTTTGGTGATAAACCGAGCCAAACGTGAATTTGGAAAAGCCCAAGTCACTTCCCTTGGCAACACAATCGGACATGGTCGAATGATCCCAATGGATGCGAAAACAAAAATTATTGGGGAGTTTCCAATAACCCCGACACGAAGGGAATAATACGATTTCTTGGCATGAGTGGATTCTACCGGAAGGTTGTTCCGATCTTTAGCAGTGTGGTTGCTCCACTGCTGGACTTGCTGAAGAAACGCAGAAACTTTCACTAGACTGTGGAGTTCCAACAGGTATTTGACTGCCTGAAAGCTGTGATAACCAATGCTCCTGTGTTGGAGAATTACAAGCTACTCTGCGATCAGATTTAACTAAAGTATCTAACTGTAAAGAGAAGTACCGAGGCGTAGAGAAATGGTTGGATCGTGCAGAGACCTTCTTGTTCAAAGAGACTGCCAATCTAAAAGGAGTTCAGTTGAAGGAAGAAAAACTAAAATGGACGATCTTATTATAAATGTTTGCGTGTTTTGTTTTGTTAAAAAATAAACATATATTCACTGTCAATATTTAATAAAGGAAAGTGAAAATGGTGAAAAATGAAACCAGGTCGTAGTTCATGGTTTATTTATTTTCTTGAAGGGAGGTGCCATGTGAGAGTATCTTTCAGAAATGGGTGTTTATCTGGCAGCTGCACTGATGTAGCTTTCAGAAATGGGTGTCTGTATAATAGCTGTAGTGGGTGTACCATTAAGAAATGGGTGTTCATTGGATGGCTGCAGTGATTTCAGAGAGTGGGTGGAGCTTGACTGTCTGTCTGTGTTTCCTTTCGCTTTCGGCTGTCTGCCACAGGGTGTGTTTTAGTTTCGTTTTGAGATTTGGAGAAGTTGCAGGCAAAGCAAGCAGCTGTATAGGATTTCTCTGCAATTTAAAGACTTTCTGCAGATCCTTTGGTGATTTTAAAATTATATCTGTTTCTGTAGAGAAGGTAAACCTTATGTATTTCTGTGGATGTGGCAAGGAAAGATTAAGAGTTACTTTGAGAGTACTGTATTCTTCGGGGAATTTACGAGAATTGATAGTTGTTAAAGATGTTTATTGTGGGGTTATAATGTGTTAACTGTTTTCATAAATAAACATTGTTTTAATTTAAAAAGTACTTAGATCCCTGTTGCATCACACCTGCAGGGTAGGCCAGTGTGCACCTCACAACCAAAAGTCTGTTAAAATTTCTGGGTGAGGTGAACTCCATGATACACTTTGGCCTTCCATGAACCCATAACATGGCCGGGACTTGATGGTCTACTTATAAGGAGTGGCTGGATGGGCTGGTACAGTTTTCCTTGGAGCGTTGGAGGCTTACGGGTGCTCTTATTTGGTTCTAAAAATAATGAGGAGCACAGCTCAGATAGATAGCCGATATCTTGACTCAACGTAGAAGAATCTAGAACGAGAGGACACAGGTTTAAGGTGAGAGGGGAGATATACAAAAGAGACCAGGGTGGCATTTATTTCACTCAGAGTGCGGTGAGCATCTGGAACGAGCTGCCAGAGGCAGTGGTAGGGGCATTTTCCTTTTAAAAAAACAGCTGGCCAGTTACATGGACAGGATGGGTGTGGAGTGATATGGGCCTAATGCGGGCAAGTGGGACTTGCTTCCTGATAGACACTGGGCGGCATGTACAAGCTGTGCCGAAGGGCATGTTTCCATGCTGTAAAGATCTCTGACTCTATCACTCTATCACACAAATCAGACGACCCATAATCTTTCTAAAGCCTTTGCCGAGTGCAATCCCTGGAAAATATGCAGAACAAACTTTTGGATAATAGAGCATCTTCGCAAAAACCTCCATTACGATGTATCCGGCAAAAAATAATGACAAAACTTTGTACAGATGTTGACTGCAGCTCTGAAGAAAACGTTTGCCCATTTCCATGTTCAATGCAGAGGTGGGTTCTGGTTCGCGATGGCGCAAATAACGAATGGATGGAAACATTTTCTGAACCAAGATTCAGTATGGATTTGTTCGTGATCATTAAATTGGAATGTGTCAATGGACTGGATGTCTCTTTCAGCTGGATGTATTTTATGGCATTTCATCCTATCAATTTCTGCTACCACCCCACCCGCGGAAATCAGAAACTCCGTTCCTTCTCGTAGGTAATCTTAAAGTTACCAAATCTGAGCCAATTGCATTACTCTTGACGTTAGTCTCTGTGCATTCGACTCCCAACGCTTGTGCTCAAATTTCCATGAAATCTAGTTGTTCAGTGTAAAATCTTCGGTAACCAAATGCAGGTGCTAACTTTGCATTTTTGTGTGTCGTAGAGACCACCTCTTAATATTTTACAATAACGCAGAACAGCTAAACGAACCATGGGCACAACATTGTATGATATTGCATACAACCGCCTCAGAAACATCCGCATGTGTCATCAGAATGTAAATTCCATTTGTCTCAACGTGAATTCGTTCAACGTCATATCTATTCATTCATGAATTCACTAATAGCCAAAATAAACTGCCTTTCCCTGCATAATTTATTGTTCTGTTTATTGTTTGATGAAAAATGTAATCAAGTGTGCATTATCTATTTTATCGATGTTGATGATATTGATGAATGTGTGCGAGTTTCTGACAACGGTTTTTTATTTCACGTTTATTCAGTTGAATATTCATGCAATTCGGAGTTCACAAAAATAATTATGTCAACAAAGACAATGATGTTATACGCGAAGACATGACGATATAATGAGGAATATAATTCGAGATTTTCAAATAAATTAACAGGATGTCAGAGAGAACTGAAATGATGTGCTGCCCCAAATTGGTCAGAAGGTCATGCTGGCCAAAATGAGATCGGAACTGAAAGAGTTCCCTTCCCACATTTATCATGCGATATTGCTTTTCAATCCAAATGGCGCATTTTCGCAGCAGGCACATCTGTCGACTGGTTGGTAGCCAAATACATGAAGAAAGAAGTAGCTGATGGTAGACTGCGAGCTGGAACGGAAGATGGTAGCAGCGATGGGTTGTAAGTCCAATTCGAGGTGAGAATGGCACAGTCCAGCTACTAACAGCGCGCTCAGAAGCATGGTAATGTAGTCCCAAGGATGGCAATCCGCATGGCATGACGAAATATCGGCAGCGGCAAATGTGTTTCTCCTTTGATGTAATAACACTGAACTCAAGCAGCTGCAGAACTTCCTTAGTTCCCATTTTCAAACTGTAATCTCGATCCACTGGGATGTTGGAAAATCCTTCAGTGTGCGAAAATGTCCGTTCACTGAACTGATGAGTTGAGTGCTCAAAATCCAACTGCGTTTTGCAAATGTCAAATTTGGCAGAAATTCGTGCTTCCAGAAAACAATGCAATTACGTAAAAATGACAGTTTCCATAGTAACGCACCGCATCAACTGAACTTCTCTTGCGCAGAATGGTAAATCAGATTTGAAGCTCTTTGTAATGAGCCAGCGTTGTATGTATTGTGGAATGGGAGCTGTTGGAATAAATGCACGCCAGTTCATGAGGAACTAAAGCAGATACGGTTTGAAGACTCACATCTTTAGATTATATATTAGCACCACCAAATTGGAAGAAATATAAAACGTTTATGTCCACATACTTAAGCATTCATGTTTGAAACTTCATGTCCACTTGAATAAGCCTACATCGACCTCTCTCCCTTAACTCCCAGCACTCTCAAACTCTCCAACCTTCCAACGAACGGCACACCAGTTACTCACCGCTGCATTTCAGCAAAGCAGCATAACGATAATTGTGAGGAATTCCAAATACAACCGAGCAACCTAGCAAGTGACCAAAATGTGGCATGTGGCTTCTGCATTGTCGTAATGTTCACAAAATAATTAACAGTCCTTCCGAAGTGATTTACTGATACTTGGACGAGAATGTTTAATTTTCCTGAATGACAAGCCATAAATACATGTCATTGCCATAATTAATTTTAAGGCGGTGTCACCGATTCTTCGTGAGCTTCTTCCATGTTGCATACACAGGTACCATTGAAGTATGTTTCAGTAACTCTCTTAATAATATTGCAACACAGAAAGTCAACATAAATCAGTTTATCTAATATCTAATATCTATTTTGCCATATATGCATTTCAGATAAATAAAATGCGAAAGTAGTTACCTAACAACACACATAGTTTCAGTACATACGTCGAGCCATTTCACTCCTTGAGTGATGTTCAGAAATTCACTCAGATTGGACTGCACACCAGTCGTGACGTACAATTTACCAACTTCCTTAGTTCCCATTTTCAAACTGTAATCTCGATCCACTGGGATGTTGGAAAAACCTTCAGTGTGAGAAAATGTCCGTTCACTGAACTGATGAGTTGAGTGCTCAAAATCCAACTGCGTTTTGCAAATGTCAAATTTGTCAGCACGGTAGCACTGTGGGTAGCACAATTGCTTCACAGCTCCAGGGTCCCAGGCTCGATTCCGGCTTGGGTCACTGTCTGTGCGGAGTCTGCACATCCTCCCCGTGTCTGCGTGGGTTTCCTCCGGGTGCTCCGGTTTCCTCCCACAGTGCAAAGATGTGCAGGTTAGGTGGTTTGGCCATGATAAATTGCCCTTAGTGTCCAAAATTGCCCTTGGTATTGGGTGGGGTTACTGGGTTATGGGGATAGGGTGAAGGTGTTGACCTTGGGTAGGGTGCTCTTTCCAAGAGCCGGTGCAGACTCGATGGGCCGAATGGCCTCCTTCTGCACTGTAAATTCTAAGAAAACCTCAAAATCTGCGCAGAATTGGAAAAATGAAAAAAATTGAAATATTCAAAAATCCATCCTCAGTGGTACAGAGCTGTTGTCAAAACAAAGGAAAATACAGCGCTTTATTGAAATTTTACGCAATAAGATGCTCTAAAACCTCAACGCATACATTGTTCGCATTTTAGGTTTCATCTCATTAATCAGAACTGAGGAAGGACATGGTTTCAATGACGCACTACAGACGGAAGACAAAATGTGTGGTTGCAATGCAAAGTTCGTTATTATGTGTGGTGCACGAGAGATGAAAGAAGAACAGTTGTGACGATATAAGAAATAATATAATTGGTGAATTAAAAGCGAAATGGAAAAAAAACATGAGAGACTCAGACGAATAGACAGAAAGATTGGGGAAACACACAGATATTTCGACAATTTGGACGTTAAGATGCCCACAGACACCGTCGGGTTTATGTTGAAACTTCCTTGAAGGCAGCGGTACAGTTAATTACGCGTCTTGGGAAGGCAGATGAACAATTTACCTTTAGAGGTCGACGCATGGAATACGAGAGCAGTTGGGAGAGCGATTTCTAAAACTGCCCCACGTCAACAGCTGGACTAAAGAGTTATTTTCTGTACACCACAATACAGGATGGTTGTGATGGCACGAGAAAGTATGCAAAGGATGCTGCCTTGGATTGAACACTTTAGCTATGAAGTGATCCTTGTTCGGCTGGGCTTGTTTTCATTCGAGCAACGACTGCTGGGATTTGTGGGTGGGACGAGCGGCAAAGCTGATCAAAGAACACAGAACAAATAAATGTACAGCACAGGAACAGGCCCTTCGGCCCTCCAAGCCCGTGCTGACCATGCTGACCGACTAAACTACAATCTTCTACACTTCCTGGGTCCGTATCCCTCTATTCCCATCCTATTCATGTATTTGTCAAGATGCCCCTTAAATGTCACTATCGTCCCTGCTTCCACCAGCTCCTCCGGTAGCTAGTTCCAGGCACCCACTACCCTCTGTGTAATAAAATTGCCTCGTACATATACTCTAAACCTTGCCCCCCCCCTCACCTTAAAACTATGCCCCCTAGTAATTGACCCCTCGAACCCGGGAAAAAGCCTCTGACTATCCACTCTGTCTATGCCCCTCATAATTTTATAGACCTCTATCAGGTCGCCCCTCAACCTCCGTCGTTCCAGTGAGAACAAACCGAGTTTATTCAACCGCTCCTCATAGCTAACGCCCTCCATGCAAGGCAACATTCTGGTAAATCTCTTCTGCACCCTCTCTAAAGCCTCCACATACTTGTCGTAGTGTAGCGAACAGAATTGAGCACTATACTCCAAGTGTAGCCTAACTCAGGTTCTATACAGCTGCAACATGAGTTGCCAATTCTTATACTCAATGCCCCGGCCAATGAAGACAAGCGTGCCGTATGCCTTCTTGAATAGCTTCTCCACCTTTGTTGCACCTTTCAGTGACCTGTGGACCTGTACTCCCAGATCTCTCTGACTTTCAATATTCTTGAGGGTTCTACCATTCACTGTATATTCCCTACCAGCATTAAATCTTCCAAAATGCATTACCTCAGATTTGTCCTGATTAAACTACATCAGCCATCTCTCAGCCCAAGTCTCCAAACAATCTAAATCCTGCTGTATCCCCTGACAGTCCTCATCGCTATCCGCAATTCCACCAACCTTTGTGTCGTCTGCAAACTTACTAATCAGACCAGTTACATTTTCCTCCAAATCATTTATATATACTGCAAACAGCAAAGTCCCAGCACTGATCCCTGGGGAAGACCACTGGCCACAGCCCTGCAATTAGAAACGCATCCTTCCATTGCTACTCTCTGCCTTCTATGGCCTAGCCAGTTCTGTATTCACCTTGCCAGCTCACCCCTGATCCCGTGTGACTTCACCTTTTGTACTAGTCTACCATGAGGGACCTTGTCAAAGGTCTTACTGAAGTCCTTTCAGACAACATCCACTGCCCTACCAGCATCAATCATCTTTGTGACCTCGTCGAAAAACTCTATCAAGTTCGTGAGACACGACCTCTCCTTCACAAAACCATGCTGCCTCTCACTAATACGTCCATTTGCTTCTAAATGGGAGTAGACCCTGTCTCGAAGAATTCTCTCCAGTAATTTCCCTACCACTGAAGTAAGGCTCACCGGCCTGTAGTTCCCTGGATTATCCTTGCTACCCTTCTTAAACAGAGGAACAACATTGGCTATTCTGCAGTCCTCCGGGACATCACCTGAAGACAGTGAGGATCCAAAGATTTCTGTCAAGGCCTCAGCAATTTCCTCTCCAGCCACCTTCAGTATTCTGGAGTAGATCCCATCAGGCCCTGGGGACATATCTACCTGAATATTTTTCGAGACTCCCAACACCTCGTCTTTTTGGATCTCAATGTTACCCAGGCTATCTACACACCCTTCTCCAGACTCAACATCTACCACTTATTTGGTGAATACTGATGCAAAATATTCATTGAGTACCTCGCCCATTTCCTCTGGCTCCACACATAGAGTCCCTTGCCTATCCTTCAGTGGGCCAACCCTTTCACTGGCTACCCTCTTGCTTTTTATGTACGTGTAAAAAGCCTTGGGATTTTCCTGAACCCTATTTGCCAGTGACTTTTCGTGACCCCTTCTATCCCTCCTGACTCCTTGCTTAAGTTCCTTCCTACTTTCTTTATATTTCACAGAGGCTTCGTCTGTCCCCAGCCTTTTAGCCCTGACAAATGCCTACTTTTACTTTTTGACGAGGCCTACAATATATCTCGTTATCTAAGGTTCCCGAAAATTGCCGTATTTATCCTTCTTCCTCACAGGAACATGCCGGTCCTGAATTCATTTCAACGGACACGTGAACGCCTCCCACATGTCAGATGTTGATTTGCCCTCAAACATCCGCCCCCAATCTAGGTTCTTCAGTTCCCGCCTAATATTGTTATAATTAGCCTTCCCCCAATTTAGCACATTCATCCTAGGACCACTCTTATCCTTGTCCACCAGCACTTTAAAACGTACTGAATTGTGGTCACTGTTCCCGAAATGCTCCCCTACTGAAACTTCTACCACCTGGCCGGGCTCATTCCCCAATACCAGGTCCAGTACCGCACCTTCCCTAGTTGGACAGTCTACATATTGTTTTAAAAAGCCCTCCTGGATGCTCCTTACAAACTCTGCCACGTCTAAGCTCCTGGCACAATGTGAGTCCCAGTCAATATTGGGGAAGTTGAAGTCTCCCATCACCACAACCCTGTTGCTTTTACACTTTTCCAAAATCTGTCGACCTACCTGCTCCTCTATCTCCCTCTGGCTGTTGGGAGGCCTGTAGTAAACCCCCAACGTTGGGACTGCACCCTTCGTATTCCTGATCTCTACCCATATAGCCTCACTGCCCTCTGAGGTGTCCTCCCGTAGTACAGCTGTGATATTCTCCCTAACCAGTAGCGCAACCCCGACACCCCATGTTACATATGTTCTATGTAATCTATGTAATCCCCCTCTATCCCGCCTGAAACATCTAAATCCTGGAACGAAGTATACACAATTATGAGCGTCCTATATATGGTACATTGCTCGGAAATTGATATTTTAATAGAGAGGGCAAGAGAAATTTCATAAGTAGAAAGGGTATTGGTCACCATCAGGCCAGGTAAAAGGCGCTGCAAGTAGGAGCAGGTGTCCACTGCGTTCAGCCCCCATTCCAGTCCTCTCAGCTATTCCGCTTCGGAACGTGTGACAGAAAGTGGTCGCCCAGTGAAAAGCAGCAACAACCAATTTCATGGCACACGGGTGGCTCTGCTACAAAGAAGAGGAGACAAACGTGCGGCGGGGTTTAACTTACAGGGTATTTTACAGTATGGGGACAGCAGGCACAGTGGCGGCCGCAGCCATGAATCAATGATGGCATGTTGGTGCCCTGGTGACAGAGAGAGGCATGTCACAGAGCTGCTGCAAATCATTCTCCAGTGCAGCAGGTAGTTCGGGTACAAATAGGTACAGGGGACAAAGTGATCATGATCTACAAATTGAAGACAGCAAGATCGGAGATAAATTAACATGTAAGTTCTCAATTGCAGTATTCCCAGGATTTCGCGTGGTACACTGAGGAAGCGATAGCAGGGCTAACAGGATAGATCAGGAAAGGTGTGGCTGGAGAAATGTTATACGACGGCAGGTTTTCCATTCTTCATGCATTGAGATCATTGCGAAAGTTGCGCTTGTACACGTCTGACTGTACCCAGGGAGATCTGAGTCAATAGACCCGCGGGCTATTCTGTCAGTACTCCTGGGGACGTTTTCAACTAGTATGGAAGCGGGTTAGAACACAATGTGAAGCTTAGATGGGCCAAGGTCCGTTGAGGAAACAGGAAGTAGAATGTTACTTATTTATGTAGTCAGCGACTCGGAAATATGAAAGAAACAAAGGTTGAAACGCGTCCAGCTTAGAAAATTGACGATGTTCAAGGCAGACGAACTAACCGCGCAGGTAGACTCATGACAGCACGACGGCAGCTAATAATCTCTGGATAGTGATTTCACTGGCAGTGTCGAGAGGGTGACAAAAAATATGGGGTTCCTTTATTGAGTAAAGAAGCAGTAACAGGTCTGAGAAGGAATGAAATCGTAAACAGGTGAACAAATTGTATTTTATGTGTTCAGATTTGGAAATTTAAAGGGAGTCACATTATCAGGAGCATGCTACAGACCCCCAAATAGTGAGTTGAAGAAGATATATCCAGACAAACTTATTCCGGCAATTACAATAGGGTATTAATTGTGGGAGAATTTACCTATGCGAATATGAACTGGGTTTCAAAAATACAACTAAATTTAGGGTGAAAAATTATACTTGTCCTGGTGTTTTTTGTCCAACTCATGGTTTGTCCAGTAAATGACATGCAATTCTGGATTTAGTCTTGGGAAATTAAGATAGGGAAGTGAATGTAGTTACAGTGGGCGTCCATATCAAGGATGGTGACTTCAGTTTAACTACATTTCGTATGATAATTGAAAAAGGACAGGACACATCAGGAATAAACATTTTCAAATGGTGAAAGGCAAAATATTCAAAATTGGAAAGTGATTTTGATTTTTAGGATAGGACAAGGCTGCCAATGATAAACGCGCATGAAAGCAGGGGATGCATGGTTACGTGAGACTCTGGGGGTTCAAAGGAGAAAGCTCCCCTACAAAAATAAGACTGTTGCCACCACATCTCGTCTACATTGGTCCTGTAGACAAATACGTGGCAGATTAAAGAGAAACATAGAAAGCGTAAGGTAGTCACCAAAAACGCAACACTTTAGGAAGCACAGGGTTCAAGCACAAAATAGAAAATTAAATAGAAGGCATGAAAAAATACCAACAAGCAGGATTAAAGAACATTCCAAAGAAAACTACCAGTCCGTAAAGCGTGATAGCATAGATAAGGAGAATACGAGGACCAAAAAGAGATGTAGAAGGGAACGTGTGTGAAGATGTCTCTAAAGGGAAGCACGGTAGCACAAGAACAGTACGTGAGCACAAGTGGAGAGCACTGTGGCTTCACAGCGCCAGGGTAGTAGGTTCGATTCGCCGCTCTGTCACTGTATGTACGGAGTCTGCACGATCTTCCCGTGTCTGCGTGGGTTTGCCCCGGGTGCTCCAGTTTCCTCCCACAGTCCAAAGATGTGCAGGTTAGGTGGATTGGCCATGATAAATTGCCCTTAATGACCAAAAGGATAGGAGGTGTTTTAGGTTACGGGAAGAGGGTGAAGGTGAGGGCTTGAGTAGGTCGGTGCAGACTCGATAGGCCGAATGGCCTCCTTCTGCACGGTATGTTCTATGTTCTAAGATGCACTATATATAGGAAGAGACTTGAACCATATTTGTCTCCTTATCCAAAAAGTAAAGCGATGAACAGGATGCAGTTATCCAAGAGGAGAAATGTAAATTATTGGATAAAATAATCACAACGAGAGATGAAATGTGAGGGGTGTTGGCATCTTTGAAGCTGGATCAGTCGTCAAGACGTAGAAGGGTGTTCGGGAGGAAACAGAAGATGCTCTTAGGATCATTTTCCAATCCACACTAGACATATGGGTGACCCTAGAAGACTTGTCGAATGCAAATGTAGTTAGCTTGTTTTAAAAACGCTTGGAAGGAAATGCGAAACAATTTCTAGACTAGGCTGGGAACAGACGAAGCCTGCGTGGAATATAAGGAAAGTAGGAAGGAACTTAAGCAAGGAGTCAGGAGGGCTAGAAGGGTCACGAAAAGTCATTGGCAAATAGGGTTAAGGAAAATCCCAATGCTTTTTACACGTACATAAAAAGCAAGAGGGTAGCCAGGGAAAGGGTTGGCCAACTGAAGGATAGGCAAGGGAATCCATGTGTGGAGCCAGAGGAAATGGGCGAGGTACTAAATGAATACTTTGCATCAGTATTCACCAAAGAGAAGGAATTGGTAGATGCTGAGTCTGGAGAAGGGTGTGCAGATAGCCTGGGTCACATTAAGATTCAAAAAGACGAGGTGTTGGGAGTCTTGAAAAATATTCAGGTAGATAAGTCCCCAGGGCCTGATGGGATCTACTCCAGAATACTGAAGGAGGCTGGAGGTGAAATTGCTGAGGCCTTGACATAAATCTTTGTATACTCACTGTCTTCAGGGGATGTCCCGTAGGACTGGAGAATAGCCAATGTTGTTCCTCTGTTTAAGAAGGGTAGCAAGGATAATCCAGGGAACTACAGGCCGGTGAGCCTTACTTCAGTGGTAGGGAAATTACTGGAGAGAATTCTTCGAGACAGGATCTACTCCCATTTGGAAGCAAATGGACGTATTAGTGAGAGGCAGCATGGTTTTGTGAAGGGGAGGTCGTGTCTCACTAATTTGATAGAGTTTTTCGAGGAGGTCACTAAGATGATGGATGCAGGGAGGGAAGTGGATGTTGTCTATATGGATTTCAGTAAGGCCTTTGACAAGGTCCCTCATTGTAGACTAGTACAAAAGGTGAAGTCACACGAGATCAGGGGGGAGCTGGCAAGGTGGATACAGAACTGGCTAGGTCATAGAAGGCAGAGAGTAGCAATGGAAGGATGCTTTTCTCATTGGAGGGCTGTGACCAGTGGTGTTCCACAGGGATCAGTGCTGGGACCGTTGCTCTTTGAAGTATATATAAATGATTTGGAGGAAAATGTAACTGGTCAGATGAGTACGTTTGCAGACGACACAAAGGTTGGTGGAATTGCGGATAGCGATGAGGACTGTCAGAGGATACAGCAGGATTTAGATTGTTTGGTGACTTGGGCGGAGAGATGGCAGATGGAGTTTAATCCGGACAAATGTGAGGTAATGCATTTTGGAAGGTCTAATGCAGGTAGGGAATATACAGTGAATGGTAGAACCCTCAACCGTATTGAAAGTCAAAGAGATCTAGGAGTACAGGTCCACAGGTCATTGAAAGGGGCAACATAGGTGGAGAAGATACTCAAGAAGGCATACGGCATGCTTGCCTTCATTGGCCGGGGCATTGAGTATAAGAATTGGCAAGTCATGTTGCAGCTGTTTAGAACCTTAGTTAGGCCACACTTGGAGTATAGTGTTCAATTCTGGTCGCCACGCTACCAGAAGGATGTGGTGGCTTTAGAGAGGGTGCAGAAGAGATTCACCACAATGTTGCCTTGTATGGAGGGCGTTAGCTATGAGGAGCGGTTGAATAAACTCGGTTTGCTCTCACTGGAACGAAGGAGGTTGAGGGGAGACCTGATAGAGGTCTTCAAAATTATGAGGGGCATAGACAGAGTGGATAGTCAGAGGCTTTTCCCCAGGATAGAGGGATCAATTACTAGGGAGCATAGGTTTAAGGTGAGAGGGGCAAGGTTTAGAGTATATATACGAGGCAAGTTTTTTTACGCAGAGGGCAGTGGGTGCCTGGAACTCGCTACCGGAGGAGGTGGTGGAAGCAGTGACGATAGTGACATTTAAGGGGCATTTTGACAAATACATGAATAGAATGGGAATAGAGGGATACGGACCCAGGAAGTGTAGAAGATTGTAGTTTAGTCGGGCAGCATGGTCGGCACGGGCTTGGAATGCCGAAGGGCCTGTTCCTGTGCTGTACATTTCTTTGTTCTTTGTTAGTTTGTCTTTGTTGGTGGTGGGAAGGTTTTATGAATCAATCCTGACAGATCGGATAACTTGTCACTTGAAAAGAAATCGCCTCATCAGGAAAGTCTGTTTTGCTTTGTTACGGGAAGGCTTTACACATTTGATTGAATTATTTGAGAAAGTGAGGTTTTTGATTGATGAGGGTAGGCCAGTGCATTTTCACTCCATGGATTTTAGTAAGATCCCAAATGGCAAAAAAATTAAAGTCCACTGGATGCAGGTCATTGTGGCGAACTGCATTAAAATGTTACTAAGTAATAGAAAACTAATGGCAATGGTTGAAGTCTGCATTTGCGTCTGGAACGTTGATTCAGGTGGTCTTCCGAGGTTCCTGTGTTGGAATCACCGCGGAAGCAGGGCTTCGTGGTTCGATGGCAAGGACAAGTGAAATCAAGATGGAAAAGGTGAGTCAGTTGGCTATCCATGAGGTCACCGCTGAATGCATATCCTATCCATCTCATTGCAGCGTAATGCACACGGGTTGGAAAAGTCTCATGATAATAATAATATGTATTCGTGTCACAAGGAGACTCGTATTAACACTGCAATTAAGTCACTGTAAAAAACCCGAGTCGTCTCACTACATCGCCTGTTCCGGGAAACTGAAGGTGAATTCACAACATCTAATTAACCAAACAAGCACGATTTGAGGACACCGCAGAGGCAGTGACCTCATCCAGGGATCTCGGGTCCCTGGCACTGTGAAGCAACATTGCTAACCACTGTACTGCCAATCCGCACTGCGGTGTGTTCTCCGTTTCATATGTGCGATAAAGGGTGAATATGTAAGACTGTTCTTTTTAAATGTTGCGAGATAACCCCTCCCAGGGCAGTACATTTTTGGGTGATTTTTTTAAAATTAAAAGATCCTATCATAACCTCCAAAGTATACAAACACAGGAGGAGAACTGTTGCTTCATACGCATTTCACCCACACCGCATTCCCTTCATCCATCCTTCTATGCAAGGAATGAAACAACGAGAGCCTCTCCATTCTCCCTTCAGAGTACAGATTCTCGGCTACAAGGAATGGCCTGCTGAATCTCAGCCCCACGTTCCCTGATCCAATCACTTCCTTCTGTTATTGTACTTTTTCATGTTTCCAATTAAGGGGACACTTTATCGTGGGCCACTCCACCTACTCATCCCAGTTTCGGTTGTGGGTTGCGAACAAAGCAGACACGATGTAATGTGCAAACTTCACTTGGACAGTGACTCGGGGGTCGAGACCGAACCATCTTCCTCGGCACCCTGTGGCAGCAGTGGTAACCACTGCGCCATTGTGCCCCTGTGCCGCTGTACATCCTTCCTTTACTGATGTCAGGATAACTACACAAAGTATTCCAGCTATGGCCTAAACAACGTTTTGTGCAGCGTCGCATGGCAGGCTGTGACAGCATTCATTGCTCATCCCTCATTGCCCTTGAGCGGGCAATTAAGAGTTTTCCAAATAAAATTCCAAGGGGTCTGGAGTGCCTTATCTGCCAGACCAGGTTAGGATAGCCGATTTCCTTCCCGAAATGGCTTCAACGAAACAGATGTTTTTTTACCACAGTCAAGAATGGTCTCATGGTCATCAATAGACTTTTTAAATTACAGATTTGATTAGATTCTGATTTCACCTTCTGCAGTTGCGGAATTTGAACCTGGCCATTACTCTGGGTCTCTGGTACACTATTTTAGTGACAATGCCACTGCCACTCCTCAACATTGTACAACGTGTCATGACATATACATGACATGAAATGCCTGCTGTTATAATCTATGCAAATACTGATGAAGGCCCTGTCTCGTATGAAAATGAAATGAAATGAAAATCGCTTATTGTCACGAGTAGGCTTCAATGAAGTTACTGTGAAAAGCCCCTAGTCGCCACATTCCGACGCCAGTTTGGGGAGACTGGTACGGGAATTGAACAGTGCTGCTGGCCTGCATTGGTCTGTCGCGATTTAGTGAGCTAAACCAGCTCCAACGATTTATGTCTTCTTCAACGCCAGAGAACGTCTCCGACCATGTTCAGAGATCTATGGAATATACACAAAGTCCATCTTTTCCTCTGTTTACCCGTATCCCTCAATAATTTTACCACTCATTCCTCGAGTAGCTCCAAACAATGTTTAAATGTAATCTCCCGCTCATTTGTCGATCGGGCCAATCTATCTTTAACTTGTTGCAAACACATGCCTTTTTTCTCAATGTTAACCAGCCTTCCAATCTTCGTGTCATCAGGAAAGTTATTCATCGTCGTCTCCCTCCCATCCGCGCCCCTGTGCGTCACTTACATTACTATCTATATTGTTTGTACATACTAGGAACAATAATGAGCTTTGCAGTGATACCTACGCTATGCCAATAGACGCAGGCCTCTGATCACAAACTTGATTTTCTCCCACGACCCTCTCTCCCCTCCCACTATGTCAGCTCTTGGTTCATATTGGCAGGTTACATGGCATCCGATTTGTTCATACCTTCTTTGTATGTGTCCTATGTGGTACTTGTCAAATGCTTTGTGAAATCCACGTAAAATACATCGACTGCAATAACGTCATCTCCAAACTCTTTCACCTTGGCGAATTTAAGTATTTAGGCGGTCCCTCTGTCAAAGACAGAAGATGAATTTTCTGCTTCACAATTTTCTCAATTGGTTTCTGTACAACTAAGTTGAGACTCACTGTTCAGGAATTCCTTGTTTACTCCCTGCCCACCACCATTCTTGAAAAATTGTAGCAGATTAGCTATCTCCAGAATACGATCCAAAAGCCGCCCTTTACCTCAGGACCATTTGCTCGCCATTTAAGCTATGACCATCCATTATTTTGAGACAGTTTATATACCCTAATATGATAATCCAATTATTAAAATTATTACACATCACAGCGAATTGTCTGCATGTTTGCTTGTCTTTTGCTCCTTGACTGTTGTGGTGCATTTCTGCCCACAACACATTGCCAGTAAGAGACTGTCGCCGATTTCATCCCAAGCTCTGCAGACAAATACAGTTCTCAAGATCCGCGTCTTGCAGCACCCTCTCCGTTACAATATGTTGACAACACCCCAAAATTATCAGCAGCTCGACCAGCAAGTACGTTTGTCATTCTGGACCAGGTGCACATCGCGTGCACATGTCGCCTCTTCCCCAGAAACGGCCCCAGTGATCAACGAATCGAACAGCGTCCATTCTGCTCCAACTTTCGTTCCACACCTTCATATGCCCTGTTCCTCATTTCCTTCCCTCACTAGCACGTGGCAGCAGGAATAATCCAGTGATTACAAACTTTGAAGTCGTGCTTATCAATCTATTGCCCAGCTCACTCTACACTTATCCTTGGCAACACCGTGCACTGCCGGCTTCATCTTATCATCCTCACCGTTAAGATTCTGGGCGTCACGGTGGCACAGTGGTCAGCACTGCTGCCTCACAGAGCCAGGGATCCTCGCCCAATACTGCAGAGTGAGTCAAGGTGTTGTGTTGGTGCAGACTGCTTGCGCCGAGTGGCCTCCGCTTGCACTAAAGTGATTCTTTGCTCTGCAGCCATTCAGTGACCTCCCCGAAAAACACACCGAAACAGAAAATCCTGGAATCTTGTCTGCGGCCGCCGAAAGGCCCGTCTATTCCCAAACTCTGAATCCCCTATCAGAAGCTCTCATCATTAGTTGTTCCTCTCCATTATGCCAATGTAATCAACACCTTAAATGCTGCCATCTGCATCTCAGGTGCTCTGATATGCGGGGCTGGTTTAGCACACTGGGCTAAATAGCTGGCTTTTAAAGCAGTCCAAGGCAGGCCAGCAGCAGGGTTCAATTCCAGTACCAGCCTCCGTGAACAGGCGCCGGAGTGTGGCGACAAGGGGCTTTTCACAGTAAATTCATTTGAAGCCTACTTGTGGCAATAATCGATTTTCAGATACAAGGCGATGCAACAGTTGCAGGAAGGTTTAGACGGGACCCCTGTGTCCTCGGGCAGGCATAGACAGGATGGGCCGAATAGGTTCCTTCTGTGCTGTGGCTTTTGTATGATACTATGTTTTTTTAAAAATCTACAGTAAATCCGCATTGTGGAGTCAAAGCTTCGGTCTGGCTCAAATACCTTGAGGAAAAGGGGCCCTCATTAGCTCCGAGCATGAACATCCAATTTGTCATCAGGATACCAGGGGACTACTGCAATGCAGGCAAGTTTCTTTTGCACTGCCTGTGATAATCAATCTTTACTCTGGTCCTTTAAGCTGCTGAGTTAAAGTTCTGCGCCAAGCTACTTAACATTCGATCACTTATAATTTTCCTTTATTGTGCTGGCTCTATTTTCCTATTAAAACATCCCTCGTGCTTCGCAGCTTTTTAAAAAAATTAGACCTGCCGTCGAGGACAGTTTTTAGACTGTTTTGCTTTGATGCCAAATGCCAGGTCTGCTACATTGTGACGTTGCCAGTGAGAGACGATTCAGAGACTGCTTCACTGTGATGCTGACTGCAGAAAATCGTCACCGTACTTGACTTCTGTTATCCGATTGCCCCCCCCCCCCATTATTCAGAGTGTCTACGATGTTTGTACCGTCGACAAAATGACCATGAATATTAGGGTCAACGTATTACTCTGTCCTAATTGATATTGTTTCTTTGTGCTGCATTTCATGGACCTGGTATTCTATATTATACTATGCTATGTTCATTGTAGTCCTTACTTAAATTGTCGACACTGTCTAACATGAATGAATCGTTTTGCTTCTCAGTAGCTGACATGAAGGTAGCAAAGAAAGGTAATTGAATGAAATTTGCATGTCTGAACAGAGGCCATAAATCGCGATAAGGCTGAATACAACAATATGAACGTTGCAATTTGTATGTAATGCCGTTTCCTTTTATTTGAAAAGCAGCTGCAAGTGACAAATCAGTGAATATAAAACAACAACAAAAAATATTAAAGTTAAAGCGAAAATGAATGAGTTATCGGATGATGAGAAAGAAAAAAAACAATTAGTTCCTGAAATATGATATATCGAAGCTTGGATACCAGGAGGAACAAAAGGGTTTTGCAATGACAATGCCACAACAAAAAGGTGCAGAGAACAAAACGATCAAATATAAATAAATGTAATTGGCTATACACTCACAGAGGACCAAAGTCTGCTATCCCCTTTGGCAGCTGCCACGCCTCTAGAAAAGGACAGGCTTGAGAAACCGGGAATGTGATGAGTAAATTCATTAACGTATCCTGGCATTGAGCCAAGTTCTTGATGTTGGTTCGCCTCACGAACTAGCTATCAAGCCAATTCAGTTAAGCACTGGTGAATGTTACAACAGTTGATCTGCAAGCGCAGGTGAAGGGCGATAATGATGTTTCTCTCCCACTCTCCCAGCAGAGTTAACGTGCTCAACGCCCAAAGCAGCATTTCGTTCTGTTATGTTCTTTGCCACGTTTGCTGTGCCAAATCACTTCCCACTCGAAGTAATAATCTGAAAAAAATCAGGTCTTTCTAGCCTGTGGACAACCTTACCGCGTTGCATTCTGCAGTCCCCAGATATTGGACCACTTCGTCTTGAAAGTATTCCAGGAAACCAGCTGTGGTTTCTACTAAAGGTCTAAATGTAACCCTGGTCATTGGTTTGAACTGCTCATTTTGAATTGCTGTGCGCGTCCGAGACGCAAAGCCATGGTTCTTCGGAGCTGTCAAAGATTAAACGAGAAAGTTATGACCCCCACTCTGTTCGTCAAGACATCGTACGAAAGGCTAAATTATATGACTGGAGAAAAATAGACGAGACGGCTAGTCGATTGCAGCAGGGTTTTCGCATTCTTGAAAACATTTTACTTTTGTATCCCTGGTACCAAGAAACAACAAAGAGCAAAGAAAGGTACAGCACAGGAACAGGCCCTTCGGCTCTCCAAGCCCGTGCCGACCATGCTGCCCGACTAAACTACAATCTTCTACACTTCTTGGGTCCGTATCCCTCTATTCCCATCCTATTCATGTATTTGTCAAGATGCACCTTAAATGCACTATCGTCCCTGCTTCCACCACCTCCTCCGGTAGCGAGTTCCAGGCACCCACTACCCTCTGTGTAAAAAGTTTGCCTCGTACATCTACTCTAAACTTTGCCCCTCGCACCTTAAACCTATGCCCCCGAGTAATTGACCCCTCTACACTGGGGAAAAGCCTCTGACTATCCAGTCTGTCAATGCCGCTCATAATTTTGTAGACCTCTATCAGGTCGCCCCTCAACCTCCGTCGTTCCAGTGAGAACAAACCGAGTTTATTCAACCGCTCCTCACAGCTAACGCCCTCCATACAAGGCAACATTCTGGTAAATCTCTTCTGCACCCTCGCTAAAGCCTCCACATCCTTCTGGTAGTGTGGCGACCAGAACTGAACACTATACTCCAAGTGTGGCCGAACTAAAGTTCTATACAGCTGCAACATGAGTTGCCAATTCTTATACTCAATGCCACGGCCAATGAAGGCAAGCCTGCCTTCTTGAGTACCTTATCCGCCTATGTTGCCCCTTTCAGTGACCTGTCGACCTGTACACCTAGATCTCTCTGACTTTCAATACTCTTGAGGGTTCTACCATTCACTGTATATTCCATACCTGCATTAGACCTTCCAAAATGCATTACCTCACATGTGTCCGGATTAAACTCCATCTGCCATCTCTCCGCCCACGTCTCCAAACAATCTAAATCCTGCTGTATCCTCTGACAGTCCTCATCGCTTTCCGCAATTCCACAATCCTTTGTGTCGTCTGCAAACTTACCAATCAGACCAGTTACATTTTCCTCTAAATCATTTATATATACTACAAAGAGCAAAGGTCCCAGCACTGATCCCTGTGGAACCCCACGAGTCACATCCCTCCAATTAGAAAAGCGTCCTTCCATTGCTACTCTCTGCCTTCTATGACCTAACCAGTTCTGTATCCACCTAGCCAGCTCACCCCTGATCCCGTGTGACTTCACCTTTTGTACTAGTCTACCATGAGGGACCATGTCGAAGGCCTTACTGAAGTCTATATGGACAACATCGACTTCCCTACCTGCATCAAACATCTTTGTGACCTCCTCGAAAAACTCTATCAAGTTACTGAGACACGACCTCCTCTTCACTAAACCATGCTGCCTCTCACTAATACGTCCATTTGCTTCCAAATGGGAGTAGATCCTGTCTCGAAGAATTCTCTCCAGTAATTTCCCTACTACTGACGTAAGGCTCACCGGCCTGTAGTTCCCTTGATTAAGCTTGCTACCTTCTTAAACAGAGGAACAACATTGGCTATTACCCAGTCCTCCGGGACATCACCTGAAGACAGTGAGTATACAAAGATTTATGTCAAGGCCTCAGCAATTTCCTCTCTGGACCCCTTCAATGTTCTGGGGTAGATCCCATTCGGCCTTGGGGACATATCGACCTTAATGTTTTTCAAGACGCCCAGCACCTCGTCTTTTTGAATCTTAATGTGACCCAGGCTATCTGCACACCCTTCTCCAGACTCAGCATCTACCAATTCCTTCTCTTTGGTGAATACTGATGCAAAGTATTCATTTAGTACCTCGCCCATTTCCTCTGGCTCCACACATAGATTATCTTGCCTATCCTTCGTTGGGCCAATCCTTTCCCTGGCTACCCTCTTGTTTTTTATGTACGCGTAAAAAGCCTTATGAATTTTCCTTAACCCTATTTGCCAATGACCTTTACTGTTCCCCTTCTAGTCCTCCTTACTCCTTGCTTAAGTTCCTTCCTACTTTCCTTATATTCCACACAGTTTTCGTCTGTTCCCAGCCTTTTAGCCCTGATAAATGCCTCCTTTTTCTTTTCGACGAGGCCTACAATATCTCTCGTTATCCAAGGTTCCCGAAAATTGCCGTATTTATCCTTCTTCCTCGCAGGAACATGTCGGCCTTGAATTCATTTCAACTGAAACTTGAAAGAATCCCACATGTCAGATGTTGACTTACCCGCAAACATCCGCCCCCAATCTAGGTTCATCAGTTCCCACCTAATATTGTTATAACTAGCCTTCCCCCAATTTAGTACATTCTCCCTAGGACCACTCTTATTCTTGTCCACCAGCACTTTAAAACTTACTGAATTGTGGACACTGTTCCCGAAATGCTCCCCTACTGAAACGTCTACCACCTGGCCGGGCTCAGTCCCCAATACCAAGTCCAGTACAGCCCCTTCCCTAGTTGGACTGTCTACATATTGTTTTAAGAAGCCCTCCTGGATGCTGCTTACACACTCTGCCCCATCTAAACCCCTGGCACCAAGTGAGTCCCAGTCAATATTGGGGATGTTGAAGTCTCCCATCCCCACAACCCTGTTGATTTTACTCTCTTCCAAAATCTGTCTACCTATCTGCTCCTCTATCTCCCGCTGCCTGTCGGGAGGCCTGTAGTAAACCCCCAACATTGTGACTGCACCCTTCTTATTCCTGATCTCTACCCATATAGCCTCACTGCCCACTGAGGTATCCTCCCGTAGTACAGCTGTGATATTCTCCCTAACCAGTAGCTCAAATCCGCCAACCTTTTTACATCCCTCTCTATCCCGCCTGAAACATCTGAATCCTGGAACGTTTAGTTGCCAATCCTGCCCTTCCCTCAACCAGGTCTCTGTAATGGCAACAACATCATAGTTCCAAGTAGTAATCCAATCTCTAAATTAATCTGCCTTACCCGTAATACTTCTTGCATTAAAACATATGCACTTCAGGCCACCAGACCCGCTCTGTTCGCAACTTCACCCTGTCTGCTCTGCCTCAGAGCCATAATGTTCCTATTCCCTAGTCCTCCCTCAATGCTCTCACCTTCTGACCTATTCCTCCCTTACCCAACCCCGGGTCATACTAGTTTAAACCCTCCCGTGTGACACTAGCAAACCTCGCGGCCAGGATATTTATGCCTCTCCAGTTTAGATGCAACCCGTCCTTCTTATATAGGTCACACCTGCCCCGGAAGAGCTCTCAGTGGTCCAGATAACGGAAACCCTCCCTCCTACACCAGCTGTTTAGCCACGTGTTTAGCTGCTCTATTTTCCTATTTCTAGCCTCACTTGCACGTGGCACAGGGAGTAATTCCGAGATTACAACCCTAGAGGTCCTATCTTTTAACTTTCTGCCTAGCCCCCTGAACTCCTGCTGCAGGACCTCATGCCCCTTCCTGCCTATGTCGTTAGTACCAATATGTACAACGACCTCTGCCTGTTTGCCCTCCACCTTCAAGATGCCATCTACCCGGTCGGAGAACTCCTGTACCCTGGCAGCAGGGAGGTAACATACCATCCTGGAGTCTCTTTCACTTTCACAGAAGCGCCTATCTGAGCCCCTGATTATAGAGTCCCCTATGACTATTGCTCTTCTGCGCTTTGACCCTCCCTTCTGAACATCAGAGCAGGCCGTGGTGCCACTGCTCTGGGTGCTGCTGTTTTCCCCGGATAGGTTATCCCCCCTCCCCTCGACAGTTTCCAAAGGGGTATACCTGTTCGAGAGGGGGACAACCACAGGGGACTCCTGCACTGACTGCCTGCCCTTTCTGGTGGTCATCCAATTCTCTGTCTGCACCTTGCGTGTGACCACATTTATATAACTGCTATCTATGACGCTTTCCGCCCCCTGCATGCTCCTAAGTGCACGCAACTGCTGTTCCAACCGAACCATGCGGTATGTGAGGATCTCCAGTTGGTTTCTTTAGATGAAGCCACCCGGGACGCTGGAAGCCTCCCGGACCTACCACATCTCACAGTCAGAGCACTGCACCCCTATAACTGACATTGCGTCAATTAATAAGTAAATTAAAGTTAAACGTTTTTTTTATAAGTTACTGTGAAATATATGTTTCCTAGCACTAGATTTCTACTATAACTGTGAAAGCTAAATACAGTACTCTCCGATCTCTGGCTTAGATACCCCTCTAAATTATTATTAAGTAATTATGTTTAATTAGTTTACCAATGCTTAATTTTTAAATTTAGTGTAGATTCCCAACCAGCCAAGCAGGTCACAGCTTGTCTGTGATGTCACTTCATCCCCCCCCCCCCTCCCGCCCACACACACACAATTTCAAAAGGTAATAAAAGTAAAAATGAGTAAAAATCACTTACTTACCTTCTGAGTGCCTCAGATGCTCTCAGGGTTTCTCCCTGCTGATTAAAAGTTACAGGCTAGAAGAAAGAGAGAGAACAAAACAGGAGGGACAAGCACCTTCTCCCACTCTCCACCGAATTACTTTGCCGATTTGGTTGTTTTGCATGTACGTAGCTGCAGTGGATCTAACACAGTGGAGAGGTCAGATAAAATCTTGTTCAAAAAAATCTTCAAATCCAAAAATTACCTGAGCTATAGCACATTGTTGGCGAGCGGCACTTTGCTAATAGATCGAATAATCTTGGCATTGAAAGTAACATTTATGCAATCGTTCTGCGGCATAGATACTGAACACTTTGTGCCTGGAAAATCTACTTGCTCCTCTTCAGGTGCACTTCCGCCGCTTACTACAATTTTCCAATTTGACCCAGATTGTTGAGTTGCTCATGTTCAGTCTAAACTGTATTTAGAATGCCATCGAAGTGGACCGAAAACTCAGGAATATCGTGCAGTAACGTGTGTACCATTCTTCGCAACATCACTGGAGGATACGTTAAAAACCAAACAAAGGGTTGTACCTGGTCATGAACTTTCGTGTCGTGATATGCACATACTGCTCGATTGGTCACGCTCAGTAGCCTTTAATAAATTAAAAATAAAACATGGCTCAAATAATGATCAAAATCACCTCGCGAGAATAGCTGATGTTCCTGGCTATTTTCCAGTATCGAAACTGTCCTGGCTGCTGCAAAAGTTAAAAACATATCTCCGACGTGATGCAATGTATAAGCATCAGATTGGTAAACTGGCAAATAGTAAGCTTGTGGCTACCACACGCGTTTACTGTACTATCTCACTCAAGGACACCAGTGACTGAGCTTCCCAACTAGAAGACAGAATAGGCTCATGATTTCACAGCCTTTGCAGCCATTCTAAATTCTCGGACACTTCCGTCCATTGGCATAGGCCAATATCCAGTGCTGGAAAAGCGGAAGAATTAGCTTGACTATCTACATGCCAGTTTAAACTAATTCAACTTTATGCACGGAGGTTATACTTGAACAAATCTTCAGAATTCTTGAGACCATCCTCGGTCACGCCCTTGCGCCTGACCTTACCTTACTTGAATGGAAGTTTGCAGAACCAATCACACCCTGGCGAACACGGCACGTAGCCTTTTGCCACAAAGAGGTATCACTTGCTTCCAGATTATTCTTCGCCAGTTGTACATACTACACTCCGAGCAAAACCATGGATTCTTTGTGTAACCCTAAGATTGTGCTCTGCTGGCGTAATAGCGGATGTATCTTTAGATTGTCTTCAATAGGTACAGGCACGGTCAATTCTGTGCCCAACACCGATGTGATTTCTTAAAATGGGCCACTGTGGTCGAGGCTTTATTCCTGCATCATGCACAATTCACCGTAAACTTCCTCCGTTACTACCTCAAACTTGTATAAAAACTACTTGGCGCCTTGAGCATTCGTTAAGATTAACATTTCTCGGAGAACCTTAAACATGCTGTTCAACAAGCAGCTGTTCGTCAAATTGTCCTGCTTGATGCACTGGTGACACACAACATCCTTACATTTCAATGATACGTATAGTGTGGCTCATCACATCAAAGACATTACATTGTTTCCACCTCTTTGCTTTCAAGCACTTTGCTCATTTGATGTAGCGTCTCACCTGGGCAACCAAATTACCCTTCTGAATAAAGTTCGCATTAATGGCAGCCAGTTACAAGTGCTGCAGCATTTCTTTGTTTTAAATGTCTTTGATTTAAATCACAAACATCATATAGTGGAGATTTAAAACCTCATACAATTTCAAATACTGTGAGTTGTAATTTTGATATCCCCAGAAGATTGCTCGCACCCTTATTCCTGAAACATTGTTTTTTCCCCGAAGCGATACTTTGCATCTACCGTTGACCATCTCTCATGAAATTGATTCGCAGGATGAGAATAATGTTTAAAATATTACATAAAATAATGTGCAAGTTATGATTAGCTGTCGCTGAGTTGTACATGTTTTTGAATCTGATAACTGGGCTGCCAGCATTAATATAATGTTCCCTTGTCCCCAACAGAACATAAGAAGTGTCTCGACGGTAAGGTTAGGAATAGACTGAATTCCATCATTTTTAAAGGGATAATTTCTGGGCAATATCAATTTCAAATGTACCGAAAGGGATGAATCGGTTGTTTGAGGCTGACCGTTACCAGTGGACGTTTGCCTTTGCTTAAAGAACTAGATTTGACCTTGTATTTACTTGTTTGAAAAATCTACCGTACCTTTTACATGCCGTGGTAAGCAGCAATCTTGCATGATCAGACATATGTCTTCTTCAATTTTTGCATGACGCATGACAAAGATGTTGAAAATGTTCGCAGGTCAATATTGACCTTGTATGTGAAAGTTGACGGAATTAATGTTCTAATCTGCATTACCTGCCGTTGGGAGCAAGGATAATCTGTAATATTTAACCACAAATGATATGATATAACGTCAAATTTTGCACAAGTTGCGGGAAAACACGCGAAGGTTTATGTAAATACGATGATGTGTTTTGTTACCTGACGTTCAGAACAAACATGGCGGAATCTATACATATCTGCTCGCTGCGGTCCATAGAACATTAATTTGGAAACAACAGTTTTAGTTCAAATACAGTAAAACATGGTGCAAATGAGAAATAAGGAGTGAAAAATAGGCTGTGTGGAAGCCAGGAGCTGTTTGGAGCAGTGGCCTAAATAAGAGAAATTATTAAAAGTGATAATGCTTACAGAGGTGACACTTTGTGTGGGAACAGTGTCATAGCTGTCCCGCAAACAGAATCCTTCCTGAAGGCGTACTAAAAGCACAAATCTGTTAAAATATGTACCTTTAAAGCAGGAATCCAAACACTTTCGCCTGCGTCGCATACAGTTCAGTCAAAATGAAGCGCAAGGTTTTGCAACAGAACCGTTATTTCCAATGGCCGATCACGGCAACGCGCAGTCCCGTTATAATTTTGATGTTCAATAGTTAATTTCCTTATCAACATTGCTGATTATAGGCAACGAATAAAAAAAAACATGTATTTCTGCGATTTTCTTCTTTTGCAGTTCGATTTCGCACTTACTTGGTGAAACTTTAGTGAATGAACGAATTAGTTTCAGAGTTCTCGGCGGTGTGATCACGGTGCTTCAATGCACATATTCCTCCAAAGCCGATATATGATTATTTTTGCTCTTACTGCCATAGAATCATAGAATTTACAGTGCAGAAAGAGGCCATTCGGCCCATCAAGTCTGCACCGGCCTTGGAAAGAGCACCCTACCCAAGCCCACACCCCCACCCCATCCCCATAACCTAGTAACCCCACCCAACACTGAGGGCAATTTTGAACACTAAGGGCAATTTAGCATGGCCAATCCACCTAACCCGCACATCTTTGGACTGTGGGAGGAAACCGGAGCACCCGGAGGAAACCCACGCACACACGGGGAGAACGTGCAGACTCGGCACAGACAGTGACCCAGCAGGGAATTGAACCTGGGACCCTGGCGCTGTGAAGCAATTGTGCTAACCACTATGCTACCGTGCTGCCCATAAGGTGCCATAGCCCCTTATTTAAGCCAAACGGTTCGAAATACATGTCTGTGTGTTTGTTTATTTGAACGTACAGTGCACTTGTTACTTGAAAGCTGCTTTATAAATTAAATTCCGTTGGGTTTTCAATGCTTTTCAATAACGTTCATCAATGCCATTGGATAAACCATGATTTGATCTTGAAATCTCAAGCCAACCTAACTATATTGAAATTAAAATGCATTGCACTAATATTATGTAGGTCACACAGCACCCTAATTACTACTCTCCTTTGGTGTCGACTCATTGTGCATTCAGAGAGTTCGATACATCTGTCAACCCTGATGACGTCACAAGAACGAATCGTGGCAGCGGAAAAGGCTGGAAATTTAGTATCTGGGGGATATGATACATTGGATTTGAGATGCCACATTCAACGCCGACATGATATCGTCACTTCACTCAATTGATTACGCTAATATTTTTTGTAGGATTAATTATGTTAGATGTCTATTTGCCACACAGAACTTAGGAAAAAAAAGGTTTGTGCGGCCGAAAATGGTCGTATTTCGATTTGACCCATTCCGATACTGCCACGATCACATTCTGAACACGTTGACAACAGATAAGGATAGGCAACTCGAAGTTAGATAAGTTGTGCATTTGATAATTACCAAATTAAAAGTATAGATGAAGAAAAGTATACAGTTTTGTTCTTTTTGAGGGATATAATTAATTTACACAAGCGTTTTGAAGTATGGTGTGCATTCAACATAATAATACTATTCAGTTGTAAATTTGTTGATAACCATCTGACATTACATCAAAGTAATTTTCAGTATTATTCAGTACAATTATGTGAATGCTAAAAATGGACCGACAATTCCTGATTTAGTTGAGTACGCCCCATTGCCCAGGCATCATTCAACATGAAAATGTACAGTATGCAATTAACTGCGAAAGTTCGTAATTTTTCAATCTTGCGTATCAATGTCGTGGATTGCGGTGGACTATTGAACCAATCAGTGAAAGGATGTGTCCACACATATTTGCATCCTTAGTGATGCAAGGGAAATCCAGATCCTTACAAAGTATGAGGCCGAATGTCATTCCAACAATTTCAGACAGCATATACTTAGTGAATGTACTACTCAGGCTCCTGCGGACGTCGCCAAGAACACAATCTAACTCGGTTCAACCTTGTGACATTGAGGAATGCAAAATATATTGTATTTGCATATCGTTCCTGACAATATTTCTGCAGTGGTACACAAACTCTGTCTGTTGCCCAGACAACATGTTGCAATAAATCTACAATATTGACATCGGCGGAGCAATGGATGCACTACACAGCTGTGTCATCTGGTCATTCCTCTGCTTGGTTTGAATATTTTTTCCAAAACCTGTTGTTCGTCCACTATCTTCACAGACGTTTAAAGATGCACCATAGAAAGCATCTTATCTGGCCGCATCACAGCCTGTTACGAAGACTGCCTGGCGCAAGACGGCAAGAAACTACAGAGATTCGTGAAAACAGCCCAGTCCATCACACGAACATGCCTCCCATCCATTGACTCCAACTATACCCCACTACACGCGCCTGGGGAAAACGGGCAGCATAATCAAAGACATTTCCCACCCGGCTTACTCACTCTTCCAACTTCTTCCATCTGGCAGGAGATACGAACGTCTGATAACACGCAGGAACAGGCTCAACAACAGCTTCTTCCCCGCTGTTACCAGACTCCTAAACGATCACTTATGGACTGATCTCATTCGCACTATACCACTGTATGTGTCACCGGGTGCCCGTGCTACGTTGTTCAATTGTGTACCTTGTGTTGCCCAATTATGCATTTTCTTTTATTTCCTTTTCTTTTCATGTACTTAATGATCTGTTGAGCTGCTCGCAGAAAAATACTTTTCACTCGTCACAATAAACAAAATCCAAACCAATCATTGGCGTCATAAATCCAGTTGCTCAAGGTCAGGCAAGTCGTACCTGTATTTTTCCACTGTCCACAATATTTTGTGATCCAAAACCTCAGATAGGTTTAGATCTGTGGCCAGTTTATAAACGAGTATTAATTATTTTATGGTAATGTAATTTGCAAAAAAAAAGACGGTTGCTTCAGGCTTCCTTGCTAAAGTGTAATGGTGAAAATGTAGTGAAGGGTGCATGGAAAATTACGCCTATGGGCAACTGTGATGGATTGTTGCAAATTGTCTGTGAAATATCCCATTTGAGGAACGAGATGAAATTTTAGGGAAGTCTCGAAACAGATCGAAAATGTAGGGCACCAATACTGACAGTTGTCAAGCTGTAAAATGAGAGTGGCGTCATTTTTTGGAAGAAAACACACGGATCCTTGTCAATAATCCTCCAAAGTGGCTTTGCATGCACAATCATGATATATGCATATAAACCATAAATGAGCAGTTCCGTTGACTTACATCGTAAATTCTCAGCTGAGAAAATGTGATAAAAAATTTGTCAATTCACAAAGCATTTACAAGAACATATGTACTTCATTTTGGACTTTTAAAAAAATTTAAACAAAGCGTTCTGATATAGAACACAGAACATAGATCATAGAACAGCGCAGAACAGTACACGCGCTTTGGCACACGATGTTGTGCCGACCAGATATCCTAATACAAGATCAACTAATCTGCACCCCCTCAATTGTCTGGTGTCCATGTGCCTGTCCAAGAGTCGCTTAAAGGTCCCGAATGGCTCTGACTCCACCACCTCAGCTGGGATTGCATTCCAAGCACGCACCGCTCTCGGTGTAACGAAGCAACTGTGACATCTCCCCTGTACCTTCCTCCAATCATCATAAAATTGTGTCCCCTCGTGGCAGCCAGTTCCACATGGGGAAAACTGTCTGGCTATCCACTCTATCCATGCCTCTCAGTACCATGTACATCTCTATCAAGTCACCTCTCTTCATTCTTCTCTCCAGTGAAAAAAAACCCTAACCACCCCCCCCCCCCCAACCTCTCTTCCTGCATGCCCTCCAGTCGAGGCAGAATCCTGTTAAATCTCATCTGCAGCCTCTCCAAAGCATCCGATTCTTGCAGTAATGAGCCGACCAGAACTGGACGCAATATCCCAGGTGTGGTCGAACCAGTGTTTTATATAGCTGCAGCAAAACCTCGCGTATCTGAAACACAATTTCCCTGTTAATGAAAGCCAACACACCAGACGCCTTCTTAAGAACTCTTTATTCCTCCTCACTTCCAAGAACGCACCCTTTTATCCTGCATTCAGCATTCAAATTCGACTTGCCAAAACGAATTATCTCACATTTATCGAGGTTGAACCCCATCTGTCACATTTCAGCCCAGCTCTGCATCCTGTCAATGTCCTGTTGTGACCGGCAACAGCCCTGGACGCTATCTACAGATCCTCCATCCTTCGTGTCATCGGCAAACTTACTAACACAGCCTTCCACTTCCTCATCCGAGTCATTTGTAACAAACACAAAGAGCAGAGGTCCCAGAACAGATCCATGCGGGAGACCACAATTCACAGACCTCCAGGCGGAAAACATTACATCCACTACCACTCGCTGTCTTCTTTCGAGCATCCAATTCTGTATTCAGTCACCCAAATTTCCCTGTATCCCATGCCCTCTAACTTTCTGAATGATCCTACCATGGGTAACCTTACCAAATGCCTTACTGAAATCCATGTGCCCCAAATCCACTGCCCGACTTTCATCAATGTGTCTCGTCACATCCTCAACAAATTCAGTGAGGCGTGTGAGGCACGTCATGCCCCTCACAAAGCCGTGATCACTATATTTAATTAAACTGTGCTTTTCTAAATAATCATAAACCCTATATCTCAAAATCCTTTAGAGTATTGTACAACACCACAGACGTAAGACTGGCCGGTCTGTAATTTCCAGGGTTTTCCCTATTTCCTTTCTTGAACAGGGGTACAACATTCGCCTCTCTTCAATCATCCGGAACTACTCCAGTGGAGAGCGAGGACGCAAAGATCATCGCCAACGGCGCAGCAATCTCCTCCCTGTTGCCATAGTAAACTTGGGTATACCCCGCCAGGCCCAGAGGCCTTATCTATCCTGATGCTTTTCAAAATCTCCAGCACCTCCGCATTCTTAATATCAACGTGTTCGAGTCTATTAATCTGTTTCATGCTGTTCTCATCAGCAACAAGGTCTCTATCTCTAGTGAATACTGAAGCAAAATATTCATTCAGGGCCTCCCCTATCTCCTCAGACTCTAGGCACAAGTTCCCACCACTATCCCTGATCGGGCCTGCTCTCACTCTGATCATCTTCTTATTGCTCACGTAAGTGTTGAACGCCTTATGGCTTTCCCTAATTCCTCCTGCAAGGACTTTTTCATGCACCTTCTCGCTCTCCTAAGTTCATTATTGAGTCCTTCCTGGCTACTTCGTAATCCTCTAGAGCCATCCTTGCTTCCTCAACCTTACGTAAGCTTCCTTTTTCCTCTTGACTAGAAGCCCCACTTCTCTTGTCATCCAAGGATCCTTCAACTTGCCATTCCGTCCTCGTCTCAGAGAAGAATCCACCACTGGCAGCAAGTGATCCTTAAACAGCCCCCATATTACTGTTGTGCATTTCCCCACGAACAACTGGTCCCACTTTATGCTCCTCAGCTCCTGTCAAATAGCAGTATAATTTCCCCTCCCCCAATTATATGCCATCCCATAATGTCTGTTCCTATCGCTCTCCATGATAATGGTAAATGTCAAGGAGTTGTGGTCACTGTCAACGAAATGCTCTCCCAGTGAGACATCTGACACCTGGCCTGGTACGTTGCCAAGCACCAAATCCAATATGGCCTTCCCTCTAGTCGGCCTATCTACATATTGAGTCAGGAATACTTCCTGTACACACCTGACAAAATCTGCTCCTTCCAAACCATTTGAAGTAAGGAGGTTCAAGTCAATATTAGGGAAGTTGAAGTCTCCCATGATAACAAGTCTGTTATTTATGCACGTTTCCAAGATATGTCGCCCAATCTGCCCCTCCATGTCTGTGCTGCTCTTGGGGAGATTATAGGAAACACCTAATAAAGTGACTGTTCCTTTCCTGTTTCTGACTTCCGCCCATCCTGACTCAGTAGACATACCATCCTCGACCACCTCCTTTTCTGCAGCTGTCACGCACTCCCTAATTAACAGTGCTACTCCCTTCATCTTTTACCTCCCTCCCTATTCTACTTAAACAGCTAAAACCGGGAACATCAAACAACCATTCCTGCCCCTGTGAATTCCATGTCTCCGTAATGGCCACAGCACCGCAGTGCCAATTACTGATCCATGCTCCATGTTAACCTCCCTTATTCCTGACACTCATTGCATTAAAACAGACACATTTTGGCCCATTCCAATGAGTGTAACTTTGCCCGATCAACTGTCTATCCTTCCTCACAACTCGCCGCATACTCCGTCTGCCTGTTTAACAGCTTCCCTGTACTCTTGATGCAGAGATGTGGTTCCCATTCCCTGCAAAACTAGTTTAAACGGTGCCGGATAGCTCATCAAACCTCCCACCCAGGATATTGGTGACCCTCCAGTTTAGATCCAATCTGTCCTTGATGTACAGGTCCCACCTTCCCCAGAAAGTACCTCCATCATCCGCATATATGAAGTGTTCCCTCCTGTACTAGCCCTATAGCCAGGTGTTCACCTGCACTCGATCGATGGTCCTTGCCTCACTTGCAAGTGGCAATAGTACCAATCCTGAGATTACTACTCTCCTCGTTCTGCTCTTTAGCTTCCGAGCGAACTTCTTGAATCACTTTTTAGATCCACATTCCTTTCCGAGCTATGCCGTTGGTGCCGATGTACACCACGACTTCTGCTTCTCTCCGCTCCCCCTTAAGAACCCTGTAGACACGATCCAAGTCATCCCTGACCCTGGCACCCGAGAAGTAACATACCTTCCGGGAGTTTCGATCGCGACCACAGAATCTCCTATCCGTTCCGCTAACCATTGAGTTTCTTATCACTATTGCTTTTCTATTCACTCCCCTTGCCTTCTGAGCCACAGAGCCAGGCTGAGTTAGAGAGACATGGCCGCGAGGGCCTCACCCCGGTCGGTCAATCCCTCCAACAGCATCCAACACGGTATACTTATTTTGAAGGAGAACGTCCACGGGGATCCCTGTCCTGTCTGCCCGTTCCTTTTCGTTCCCCTGACTGTAACCCAGTTACTCTTCCCCTGCACCTTGGGTGTGGCTACCTCCCTGTAACTCTTCTATATCACCCCCTTTGCCTCTCGGATGATCAGAAGTGTATCCAGCTCCAGCTCCAGTTCCCCAACGCAGTCTCTGAGGAGCTGGAGTTGGGTGCACTTCCCGCAGGTGTAGAGACCAGTGGTGTCCCTCAGAACCCCCATACTGCAGGAGAAGCTTGCAACTATCCTAGCCTGCATCCCCTCTGATTTAAATTCCCAAAGAGATTGAAAAGGAAATAAAGGAATAAACACCTGTTAGGCTCATAATATATATATAGACATATACTGCTGCTACTCTCTCAAGTGAACCCTCTAGAATTGGTGATTCTGCTAAATGATACAAAGGTTGCTTGCTGCCCATAAAAAACAAAAACAAAACAACAAAAAAACAAAACGAATGAAACAACTCTTATCTTACAGAATGTAACCAACTGAAACTCCACCCTCCGACTCTGCTCCCAGTCAGCTGCACTGTCTGTAAACTACCGGCTTCCTTCATGCTCTTTGAGGAAATGTAGGAAATGAAATGAAATCAGCACCTTGCTCCCCCCTCACTTAACTCCCTCAGTCACCAAACTCTCATGAGAGCACTCAAATGCATACAAATTCAGCACTCCAGTGCTAAATAAGTGAGCACTGTAAGAAGGTCTCACCTTTGTGCTGTCTGACTCCAGCCTCGTAAAAGTGGCATAATCCAATTTACAAATTAACTAACTGAAGCTGCAAGTAGAGACTGAGTAATCTCTGTTTAAATCTGGTTTAACACTCACCTTGTAACCCAAACAAGAACATAAAAGATAATTTGCGAAATAAAAGAAGGAGTAGACTTTATATAAAACTGAACCCTTAATATACCTCAGTCACCAAACTGTCACTATGGGACATAAATGCACCCAAATTCAGCACTTTAGTGCAAGCCATATATTAACTGAAATGCAGACCCCATCCTCAGGAAATTGTGCAGACCATTTCGTCATGTTTCATGACAATAGAGAGACTGAGAACATTGTAAATTACAGAGGCAAATTTCATCTCGACAGTGCAGGGGAAAGCCCGTCGGATCATCCAGTCTTGATTCTGGATAATTCTGGAGAAAAATGGGCAATTTATCATCGCCGATCCATCTAATCTGCAAATCGCTGAACTATGGAAGGAACCGGACCACCAGAAGGACACCCTTACAGACACGGGGAGAATGAACAAGCCCCGCACAGGCAGTCACCCAGGGGTAGAGTTGAACAAAAGTCCCTGGCTGTGATGAAGCAATACTAACTTCTGTACCACAGTGCAGCCCGTGTCAAAATATAGGCAGTATCTGGGGATGAAAAGGAGGTTCCCATAAATTGACTACAAAGCACATCTCTGCCAATGGTGCATCCCTCCCTGATAAACCAAATGTATTCTATATTCGTTTCGAGCAGGAGACTAACACACCGTTGTCAACTGCACCAGCATCCTTGAACACACCTACCGACAAAGCATCCGATGTCAGATCGGCCTCCATGAAAGTAAACGCTCGGAAAGCAACCGATCCCGGCAGATTTCCTGGTGGTGCACTCAGATCCTGCACCGTAGCACAAGTGGATATCACTTTTATTTCACAGCTCCAGGGTCCCACGTTCGATTCCCTGCTGGGTCACTGTCTGTGCGGAGTCTGCACGTTCTCCGCGTGTCTGCATGTGTTTCCTCCAAGTGCTCCGGTTTCCTCCCACAGTCCAAAGACGTGCAGGTTAGGTGATTTGGCCATGTTAAATTGCCCTTAGTGACCGAAAAGGTTGGGAGGGATTGTTGGGTTACGGGGATAGGGTGGAAGTGAGGGCTTAAGTAGGCCGGTGCAGACTCGATGGGCCGAATGGCCTCCTTCTGCACTGTATGTTCTGTGAGTTCTGTGTGGACCAATGCCCCGAGTGTTCGTGGACATCTTCAACGTATCCCTACAGCGGTGGAAGGTTTCTACATACTTCAACGAAGAACACCATCATACCTTTGCCAAACGAGAGACAGGATACGTGCCGCAATGATTACTGTCCGGTCCCCTTCACGATTATCGTTACGAAATGCTTCGAAAAGTTTGTCATGAGACACATCAACTGCATGCTCCCGGAATGCGTTGAACCACGGCAATTCGCATACCACGATACCGGGCAAAAGGAGACGCTATCTCACTGGCGCTACACTCATCCTTGGAGCATTTGGACAACAAAAATACCTTTGCCAGGCTCTTATTCATTGACCGCAGCTTTTCCATGAACACTATAATCCCAGCCAAGCTCATATCAAAACTATTAAATTTAGGACTTTGTTCCTCCCTCTGCAACTGGATGTTCGAATTCCCAACACATAGAATAGAGACAATAGGGATAAACAGCATCTCCTGCTCCATCATAGCCCTCAATACCGGGGGCCTGAAGGCTGTGTACTCAGTCACCTACCATATTTGAAATGAAATGAATGTGAAATGAAAATCGCTTACTGTCATGGAGTCATAGAATTTGCAGTGTCGAAGGAGGCCATTTGGCCCATCGAGTCTGCAGCTACCCTGACAAAGAGCACCCTACTGAAGCCCAAGTATCTACCCTATCCCTCATAACCCAATCATCCCCACTTAACATTTCTTGGACACTAAGGACAATTTAGCATTGCAAATCCACCTAACCCGCACATCTTCGGACTGTCACAAGTAGGGTCCAAATGAAGTTACTGTGAAAAGCCCCGAGCCGCCACATTCTGGCGCGTGTTCGGAGAGGCTTGTACGGGAATTGAACCCGCGCTGCTGGCCTCCTTTAAAAGCCAGCTATTTAACCCTGTGCTAAACCAGCCCCGAATCAGATTAACACACCACCGTGTGACAACATTTGCCTCCAACTCCCCGTGAAAGTTTGGTGATGAAATGTCGGTAATTCACCGCAATTCAAAAAAGATCAGCCAGAGTTCAGGAGGAAGATCGCAAACCTAGTCGCGTGGTGTGACGACGCGAATCTGTCCGTCAGTGGAAGAAAACTTAGTAACCACTGAATGGATTCAATAAGGAAAGTATTGCAGACACCCCCGGTCAGCATAAATTGTGCTGAGACGGATATGGATAACAGCTTCAAATTCCGAGGTGTGCCTATCACAAACAACCTGTCCACTTCCACCCACGTCGACGCTACGACAAAGAACGCCCAACAGCGCCAATACGTTCTGAGGAAACGAAGGAAATACCCATGTCCATATTGACTCTTCTCGGTGTTTACAGAAGCATTATAGAAACACCCTCTCTGGATGCATCACAGCTGGTATGGCAACTGCGTTGCCCAAGACCGTAGGGAATTTCAGACAGCCGTGAACACATTGCAATCCATCACGCGAACCCACGTCCAATCCATTGACTGTGACTGCCCCCATGCTGCCTTGCGAAAGCTGGCGGCAAAAGCAAAAGACCCCTTACATCAAGGTTATTCTCTCTTCTAACCTCTTTCATCGGGCAGGAGATGCAAAAGTCTGAGAACACGCAATATCAGTTTCGATAACAGCTTCTTTCCGTTGGTACCAGATTCCTGTATGACCTTATCTCTTCACGCAACGTATCTACTATGTGCGCTTCACCCAATGCCGCTGTCTATGTTTCTTCATTGGGAATTTATCGTATGTCCAATGTTATTCATGTATGGAACAATCTGCCTGGACTGTACGCGCGGAACAGTACTTTTCACTGTTCTTTGGTATACGTCATGAGAAATATAAACAATATCAAGCCAACAGTAGCTTGTGTATAAAATGAATTCATTTGCATCATGTGGATGTCACTGGCCCGTCCAGCACCTTTGCCCCGCTCCCCTTACCCTCGATCAGTTGGTGATGAACTGGCTTCTTGAAATGCATAAATCTTTGTAATGTTGCTCCATTTCCAATCGTGTTCGGGAGCAAGCTTCATTTTTTGAACCGTCGACATTATAGAACAATCGATTCGATTCTGTTTTGCAAGTCATAAGTTGATGGAAAACGATTGGAAAACCAAGTCGTGGTCAGTTTCTTATTGAATTGGAGTTACCGTGAGTGACAACATCTGCCGTAGGAACATGGTGATTCCCTAAAGTGCATGCTGCTGAAGTGACAGGTTATTAACACTGTTCATGCATAGCGATGGCGTCGATGTTTTGTTGAACGTATACAAATCAAGTCGGTCTTTTTTTCTGCGTTGTTAAATTCAGCATCAATGTTGTTGCCACTGGATATAATTCACGTTTCTGCACTGCGATTGTCCATTAACGTGTTCCTGTAATTACATTAATGGGTGTCACGACTACATGGATTTTTAAAAATATATATTCAAGGTTTTACATGCTGTATATGGGACAAGCATCAAGGGTAACTGTGCGATTGCAGTGTACATATTAATATCCTTTATGTTGGTGCCCCCGCCCCACTCGCTCTTTGTTTCCGGGCTCTTTCCTGGGCCCTTCACTGTACAACAGTCAGTTATTCATTACTCAGACTTGGGCGGCCTCCCCTTTTATTTTTGCCCCTTTCCCCTCACCATCCCTCCTTGTCGTGCATTGGATCTTAACTTGCGGAATTACTTATAATGTGTTCTTCGTCTTGGCTCTCTGGAGTTTGTGCCCCTTGTTTTCCGGCCTCCGCCTCCTTTCCACGTTAGCCTCCCCTACCCGGCCTCACAATTCGCTCTCTGCTTGCTGTGGCCCCGTGATTAACTACCCCATTCCTCCAGGCTGTTGGCTTCAGACAGGTCCATGGAGAAGTTAGTGAGTGTCCTTCGTTCTGTGTGGAAGCAGTCCTTTGATTTTCGGATGATGAACTCGATCTTATCAAGGTGGAGAAGTTCCGCGACGTTTTAAAGCCAGACTGCAGCTGTGGGTATTGGTGCTGATCGCAAGTTGAGCAAGATTTTCCGGCAGGTTATTAGGAAAGCAAAGATAGGCCATCGGCCCTCTTCCCATGAATAGTATTGGCTGGTCCGATACAAGATGACTGACACTTTTGAGCATGGCATCACGCTCACCACAGGACCTTGGACATTGACTCGAAGAAGGTTGTCCAGTACAAGGCAGTAGCTTGTACAAGGCAAGTCTGAGAGATGCCCAGAACATGTGGGCGTGGCTGGCCCCGCCTCTTTAGCGCCGTGAACATGTGTCCTACACTACAGGAAGAACGGGCTCATCCGGGCTCTCGTCAGGTGCACTCTCTGCGCCACTTTCAGCTGTGTGATACTTAGTCTTCTGCATTAGGAGATGGAGTTGACTCTAAATGGTGTTTTTCTCGAGAGACCTAACGCTCTTTGCCTCGCTATCTCTTTCTCTCATTGTTCTCGGGGTCATTCAGCAGGGAGTGCGTTTTTTCTAAAGTGCATCCCAGTTTTCCCACAGTGTCCCCTTCCTATACTGTCTGTGTCCAGTAAACCTTCCAGCATTTTGCTTTTCGGGGTTTGTGTGTATATTGTCGTCTCCTTGGGCTGAACCTTTTTTGACTTGCAGGCGTCGGAATTTGTAGACATTTAATAAGTTCAGTCCCTCTGTCAGCTCCAATAAGGCTGTTAGTCTGTTACACGTGGAGAAGTCCCAAACCGAGAGCGTCCACCATCCAGTCTCCAACTCTTGAAGGTGGCGTCAACATGGCTGCTGCAAACCTATGGTCGCCGCAGGTGGGGGCCATGAACGATATATAGGAGTTATACATAAAATGTTGCCTGATTTGTTTCCAAGTGTTCACGGTCGCTACCATTGCTGGGCACGTGGAGAGGTTTGCTGGATGGGATGGGAGGGGTCAATGGCGTGTTCCCGGAGGGACGTACCTTGACGTCTGGCCTCCTCCAGCTTCATCTATTCCGAGTTTGGGTCCTTTACCCACTCGTTACTCTTTCTGCTGAGACTGACCAGTGGGAATATCGAATGTCCTGGAGCGCCAGACCTCCCATATTTCTAATCTTTGTAGTACTGTTTTGGGGATTCTTCTATTCTTCCCTCCCATTCACTCATCCAAACGCCATAATCAACCCCACAGATACACACACACAAACGTCATAATCATGTCCCAAACCCCCTTCCCCCGCCACACACACACATGCACAATCCATAATCATCTCATCTATTGAATGGAAAAAAGTCTTGGCGATATAGATACGTATGGATCCAAGCAGGAACAACCAAATATACAGGGCGTTTAGCTTGATCGGCTGCCGGTGAAAGCGGGAGTGTACTCCATTACATCATCCCTTTTTTACTTCCTCTGCCGGCCTCGTCATGTTTCACTTGTGGATCCGTTTCCAGTCGTGGGCAATCGAGATCTTCACGTCGTGGCATTTGTTTCAGGGTGTTTTGAATGGCAGTCCCTCGAGCTCTGCCCCTCCCACTCTTGCGTTCAGCGGGAACGCTATGCTTTTGCCCAGGTTGAGTTTGTAGTCGAGCAGACTCTGAAAACTCCCAGGTGCTCCATGATGTATTTCGTGTCACGTTGCAGGCAAGAGATACAGTGGAGGAGGTCATTCGCACAGATTGACTCTACGATGTATGTATTTCCCACATCGCATTCAATTCCAACCTCTTACATCTCTGTACCAGTGGCTCGATTGCGATGGAGAATAGGATCATGAACAGCGTTAATCCCTGTCTTCTGCCTCTGTACAGCTGGAAACATTCAGAGCTGGTGGCGTTGTTCATACAGTCTTGGGGGCGTTAAATAGGAGTTTCACACATGAGGTGAAAGCTGTCCCGATTCAAAACCGCTCTGAGACTGCAATGGCATTTTGCTCCTCAACTGTGTCGAAGGCGTTTTCAGCGTATAGGGTAACTAGCATCTCTGGTGTTCTCTCACCTGATGGAGTATTTATCAAGTTCTGCACACGCCTGATGATCGTGGTTATCTGTCTACCCTTAACAAAGCTCCTTTGATCATCTGAGACCTCCTCTGGCACTCAAGTCTCCAGTCACTTGGCCAGGAACTTTGCGTGTATTTTTTCGTCCACATTGAACTGCGAAATGCCTGTATGAACCGCACTCCATTGGGTCTTTGTTCTTATTCAGTGGAGAGAAAAACGAAAAATCCTTCTCACTGGGTGAATGAACCCTTCTCACCGGGTGAATGAACTGCCAGCGGTCTACTCCCCCCTCCCCCCCCCCCCCCCACTATCTGCTTCATGAGCATTCCTAGTTCTTTATTCATGCCTGACGTGTACCCCATTCTGAGGTTTGAATGGTCCATCCCTTGGTCCTGCAACCAATTGAGCTACCCCCCCCACCCCCACACCACCCTCCACATGATCAGTTGGTACATTTCGGGGATTTCCGCCGTGGTACTTTTCATAAATTCCATGTCATCCCAGTTGGACGCATACACATTAACCAGGCCAACGGTACCCCATCTAGGACACCACTGACCATGGCACACCATCCGACTTGGTCCGTAACCACCCTTTTATTTACCAGTATGGCTATCCGCTGGCTATCAACCCAGAACAGGAATGTTAGGTCAGTCCAACCCACACGTTCCGTACCGCCTTCTGTCCTTCTCCCTCCGATGCATTTCTTGGAGGAAGAATATTTGAGGTTTCATTCCTTTCAGTTGATCTAACACCCCCGGTCTTTTCACTGGCCGTTAATTCTGCTGACTTTCAATGTGACTATTCTTAGGGAGGGAAGGGGGGGGTGTTGCCCCCACGTTCCTGCGAGGTCAACTGTACTGATCTTGTGGCTGTGGCCCAGCACTCATGCGCCTCCCTTCGTTTGGGGGCATCCAAAATGGCCGCGGTTACCATTCTCACAATGAGGCCTGGCCCCTGTGCTCTGGACTTTTCCTTTATCGAGGTGCCAGGCAACATGGCCACGAACTATTTGTACATCGTGTGTTGAGCCCCTGAACACCGGGGTTTCTCTTTATCATAGAATTTCACAGTGCAGGAGGAGGACATTGGGCCCATCGTGTCTGCACCGGCTCTTCGAAAGAGTACCCTTACCAAGGTCAACACCTCCACCCTATCCCCATAACCCAGTAACCCCACCCAACACTAAGGGCAATTTGGGACACTAGGGCAATTTATCATGGCCAATCCATCTAACCTGCACATCTTTGGACAGTGGCAGGTATCCGGAGCCCCCGGAGGAAACCCACGCATACACGGGGAGGATGTGCAGACACCGCACAGACAGTGACCCAAGCCGCAATCGAACCTGGGACCCTGGAGCTGTGAAACAATTGTGCTATCCACAATGCTACAGTGCTGCCGCTTTAATCATGGACCATCCCAAGTGGCTGCCTGACCTGCCGTCTTGTGCGACGTTTCTGATATTGACATGCTGTAGCTAGTCCAGAGCCTACCCCCTTACAGTTTCCTTCGAACCGTGCTTTTTATCTTCCCATTATGCCTCGCTCGCTGTCCCCAAACCGCACCTCCATACTCCTCTTACGTTTACCACGCGTTTTCTCCCAACGCTGTGCCGCAACGCACCCCCTCCCCCGCCGCCCCGCCTGGCAGACGCTCTCTCCCATGTGCCAGCTGTGCCGTCGCCTTCCTCTCATAAGTCCTGGCGCTAGATTTGCCGCCAGTGTGGTGGCCCCCGTGGTCAATCTGGCTCCCCCTACGCCCGTGTTACAACTAACGCCTCCTCACACTCTCGTTCCTTCACCACCTCCATTGTATGCGTAGTTCCCTCATTCATAGCTAGGCGAAGCGGTCGTGCGCACAATAGTTTATTTTTTCTCTATTTGATTTTTATTTTTATTACCTTTTCAAATTGTGTGGGGGGAAACTGTAAGTGACATCACAGTAAAGCTGTGACCTGGTTGGCTGGTTGGGAATCTGTTTAATTTGAAAAAAAAATAATATTGCAAAAAAAATCTAATTAATTAACTAGATAGCGGAGTAACTAAACAATTCAGTAAGTTTTAAAGTGCTGGTGGACAAGGATAAGAGTGGTCCTAGGGTGAATGTGCTAAATTGTGGGAATGCTAATTATAACAATATTAGGCAGGAACTGAAGAACCTAGATTGGGGGCGGATGTTTGAGGGCAAATCAACATCTGACATGTGGGAGGCTTTCAAATGTCAGTTAAAAGGAATTCAGGACAGGCATGTTCCTGTGAGGAAGAAAGATAAATACGGTAAATTTCGGGAACCTTGGATAACGAGAGATATTGTAGGCCTCGTCAAAAAGAAAAAGGAGGTATTTGTCAGGGCTAGAAGGCTGGGAACAGATGAAGCCTGCGTGTAATATAAGGAAAGTAGGAAGGAACTTAAGCATGGAGTCAGGAGGGCTAAAAGTGATCACGAAAAGTCATTGGCAAATAGGGTTAAGGAAAATCCCAAGGCTTTTTACATGTACATAAAAAGCAAGAGGGCAGCCAGGGAAAGGGTGGGCCCACTGAAGGATAGGCAAGGGAATCTATGTGTGGAGCCAGAGGAAATGGGTGAGGTACTAAATGAATACTTTGCATCAGTATTCACCAAAGAGAAGGAATTAGTGGATGTTGAGTCTGGAGAAGGGCGTGTAGATAGCCTGGGTCACATTGAGATCCAAAAAGGCGAGGTGTTGGACGTGATATGATCTATGCCAGAATACTGAAGGAGGCTCGAGAGGAAATTGCTGAGGTCTTGACAGAAATCTTTGGATCCTCACTGTCTTCAGGTGATGTCCCGGAGGACTGGAGAATAGCCAATGTTGTTCCTTCGTTTAAGAAGGGTAGCAAGGATAACCCAGGGAACTACAGGCTGGTGAGCCTTACGTCAGTGGTAGGGAAATTACTTGAGAGAATTCTTTGAGACAGGATCTACTCCCATTTGGAAGCAAATGGACGTATTAGCGAGAGGCAACACGGTTTTGTGAAGGGGAGGTCGTGTCTCACTAATTTGATAGAGTTTTTCGAGGAGTTCACAAAGGTGATTGATGCAGTAGGGCAGTGGATGTTGTCTATATGGACTTCAGTAAGGCCTTTGACAAGGTCCCTCATGGTAGACTAGTACAAAAGGTGAAGTCACACGGGATCAGGGGTGAACTGGCAAGGTGGATACAGAACTGGCTAGGTCATAGAAGGCAGAGAGTAGCAATGGAAGGGTGCTTTTCTGATTGGAGGGCTGTGACTAGTGGTGTTCCACAGGGATCAGTGCTGGGACCTTTGCTGTTTGTAGTATATATAAATGATTTGGAGGAAAATGTAACTGGTCTGATTAGTAAGTTTGCAGACAACACAAAGGTTGGTGGAATTGCGGATAGTGGTGAAGACTGTCAGAGGATACAGCAGGATTTAGATTGTTTGGAGACTTGGGCGGCGAGATGGCAGATGGAGTTCAATCCGGACAAATGTGAGGGAATGCATTTTGGAAGGTCTAATACAGGTAGGGAATATACAGTGAATGGTGGAACCCTCAAGAGTATTGACAGTCAGAGAGATCTAGGTGTACAGGTCCAAGGTCACTGAAAGGGGCAACACAGGTGGAGAAGGTAGTCAAGAAGGCATATGGCATGCTTGCCTTCATTGGCCTGGGCATTGAGTGTAAAAATTGGCAAGTCATGTTGCAGCGGTATCGAACCTTAGTTAGGCCACACTTAGAGTATAGTGTTCAATTCTGGTCGCCACACTACCAGAAGGATGTGGAGGCTTCAGAGAGGGTGCAGAAGAGATTTACCAGGATGTTGCCTGGTATGGAGGGCATTAACTATGAGGAGAGGTTGAATAAACTCGGTTTGTTCTCACTGGAACGACGGAGATTGAGGGGCGACCTGATAGAGGTCTACAAAATTATGAGGGGCATAGATAGAGTGGATAGTCAGAGGCTTTTTCCCAGGGTAGAGGGGTCAATTACTAGGGGACATAGGTTTAAGGTGCGAGGGGCAAGGAGATGTACGAGGCAAGTTTGTTTATACAGAGGGTAGTTGGTGCCTGAAACTGCCGGAGGAGGTGGTGGAAGCAGGGATGATAGTGACATTGAAGGGGCATCTTGACAAATACATGAATAGGATGGGAATAGAGGGATTCGGACCCCGGAAGTGAAGAAGATTTTAGTTTAGACGGGCAGCATGGTCGGCACAGGCTTGGAGGGCTGAAGGGCCTGTTCCTGTGCTGTACTTTTCTTTGTTCTTTGTTCTTTGCCTCATCCGTCTCTTTCTCACGGCAGCCTATCTTGCTGCCTGTCGAAAACGTTCTTACGGTAAAACTGGTCCGCCTCTGCCAGGACGAAAATAACGTTCTTTGCACTGGAACCTGACCCAGAAATTCGCTGGAAACAACTTCCAGAATCTGAACTTGCTCTTGCACAGGGACACCTTTGCGTGGTTAAATTTAGTTCTGCGTTTTTCCAGGGCCGCCTCAATGTCATTGTAGCTCTTATTTTATGTCCCTCCCAGCTACACACCTTCGCCTGTCGAATGCAGGAATGGGTCTTATCTCGGTCCTAATATTTGTGCAGCATTATCACCGTCGACGTTTCCCGCCCATAGCCTTCGATCGAAACAACTTGAAAGCCCTGTAGATCTCTCGTGGTTTGGGTAAGTTGTCCCGCTTGAACAGTTTCCCCAGCATGTGGGATACATATATAGCTGGGTCCCTGCCCTCGAGCCCCTCAGGAACGCCCACTATCCGAATGTTCAGCCTCCTGGACCGACTCTCCTGGAGCACGACATCTCCTTTCATGCTCCACTGGGTCGAAACACCGTTTTGATCTCGGCCCCAAAGGCGACGAATCGATCGCCCTCATCTGTCAGCGCCGTTTCCAGCTTTAAACTCGTGTTCCCCTGGGCGTCCTGTTTCCTCCCCATGCTGTGGAGTGCCGTCTGCATGGCGGATACCGGCTCCGCAACGGCCACTTGACCGTTGCCTTTACCTTTGCTTGAATGTCATCCTTAATTGCGTTTCGTTCATTGATTCGGGTCATGCTCTGTTCATGGCCTAGTAGGGGAAGACGGGACGACCTTTTTTTGTGTCGCCTGTCTCCCTCTCTCGGGAGAGGCTGTGGAACCCCCCTGATCGGTCCGCTGACCCGATTGCTCGCCGCTCCTGTACCTTGCCGCATGTCAGGTGGTCGTGCGGCCTTTTGAGTTATTGCTTCCTGGCATTTTATTGTTCGTACTATTGTTGTGTAAAGGGATGTTTAACGCCAATTTTGTAGAGTAAATTCGACCAAATGTGCCTTTTCTTCTGTTGTATGGAGGAGAGCCACCTGATGTGCGACTCCTCAGCACATCCTGGTCACCGGAAATCCGACTCCATTCAGCTCGGTCAGATTTTATTACCTTTGTGTGCGCTGTTCCAAGGTGAAACTTTTCATCCTAATTCTGTACCCAGCAAGTCCACCATCAGGTATTCTCAAGCTCGACAATAGTTTAAACTTATATTGGTATACACTGACTGTAAATCAGATATAGGCTTGACATGTGGACGTTTCGGATCCATCACTTGGTTGTTAATACGTTTTCCGTCTGTCTGTTCCAAGACGTTCCTGCACATTCCACCTTATGCCAGAGCTATTTCGAAACTAAAAATACAATGACTTCAAAAACAAAAACGGTCGTATCACATGCCTGTACTCGTCTCGCATAAGATCTGGTTTTCAGATGGAAAACAACTCCAGTATCTTTATTTTCGAGACTTTCCTCCGGTTCAAAAAGCGCAACGGGGATACTTCAAATAACTTTGGTTTACTTGTTGCCCCCCAGCACCAGTCCGACCTGAGCAATGAACCAGACTTGCGATTGCACTGCTCATACATCTCAGACATTATCTCCCCTCACCAATCCCCCCCCCCGCCCCTCCCCCCCCAAAGCTAGTGAAATTAATTTGCATTTTTTTATTTTGTATGTCAGCTTTATTGTGGCTCTAATTTGTGAAAAGATCATTTCATTTGGTTTGTTATTAGTTGCGAACTCTATGTCCGTCTATCAATCCAGGCATTATTTTCTTTGGTTTACGTGTACATGCCACAATTGCTAATCTGCAAATGGGGCATTAATGCTGGAGCAACGAAGATACGCATTGCGATAAAGTTAGGATGTTGGACGTATCTCTTGCTTCTTGGAAACATTCGAACAGTGATGTTTCAGTGCTAATTTTCTCTGCCAATCCTGACGATGTCATAAAAAAGCAGCGCGACGACATGTCTGTAAGCTATGTATCGGCTGGATATGACACATGCTAAGAAATGCCACACTCAATCGTTAATGCAGCGGTCGATTTAGAACCTGTAGACAATTGATTATAATAGCAAATTTTGGTAGAATGAATTATGATTAATGTTATTTTGCTAAACATACCACACAGAGACAAATGATGGTACGTGCCACAGAAAATGCTTTTACTTTGACGTGCAACATTTGAACTATGGCACAAGTGCACAATGACACATTGCCATCAGATCCGAAAATGAAGAACGAAATGAGATAGATTATGCAGAGGATGATGACTACATCAACAGAACTGATCAAGGATTGTGATTTGTTTTGCTTCTAGCGAAGTAAGTATTACAAAAAATATTTCTTATCAATGCTGTGCACTCATCATGATATAATCTTTCCGCTTGCCATGGTGTTAACCATCAGGCAATGCACCAACGAAATACTTGAACACGTGTCGCTATGTTTCATTAAACGTATCGATTTATTTTAATACATACAAATGTTCCGATTATTTCTTCTTCCGTGAATAAATTTGTTTACCAGAACAAAAAAACATAAATGTAGAAATGGACAGTTTGCAAATAAACATCACAATTTCCTAATTATAGGTCCTGCCACATCACATCATATATTGTGCTGGAACAATTTACAAATCATTAAAATAGGATGCTCTACACATAGCGGTATACTTCCTGATGGAGGAGGCCAGGACAACTGTGAAAAGGATAAGGTCGAAAGAATGCCAAGAACTTGATAGAGGGGATGTAAAAGTGGTGGAGGGGTTGCGCTATTGGTGAAGGAGAATGTCACAGCTGTACTGCGGGAGCACACCACAGAGGGTAGCGAGTCTATATGGGCATAGATCAGGAATAAGAAGGCTGCAGTCATAATGTTGGGAGTGTACTGCAGGCCTCCCAACAGCCAGCGGGAGGTAGAGTAGCATGTAGGTAAACTGATTTTGGACAGGAGTAAAAGCAGCAGGCTTCTTGTGTTGGGAGACTTTAACTTCCCCAATATTTACCGGGAATAACTTGGTGCGAGGGGCTTGGACGGGGCAGAGTTTGTGAGGAGCATTCAGGAGGGCTTCTTAAAACAATAGGTAGATTGTCCAACTAGGGAAGGGGCTGTACTGGACCTGGTTTTGGGGGAACGGCAAGGTGGTATAAGTTTCAGTAGGGGAGCATTTCGGAACAGTGACCACAATTCAGTAAGTTTTAAAGTGCTGGTGGACAAGGATAAGAGTGGTCCTTGGGTGAATGTGCTCATTTGTGGGAAGGTTCATTCTAACAATATTAGCTGGGAACTGAAAAACCTAGATTGGGGGCGGATGTTTGAGGGTAAATCAACATCAGACATGTGGGAGGTATTCAAATGTCAGTTGAAATGAATGCAAGAACGGTACGCTACTGTGAGGAAGTAGGAGAAATATGGCAAATTTCGGGAACCTTGGACAATGAGAGATATCGTAGGCCTCGTCAAAAAGACAAATGAGGCATTTGTCAGGACGAGAAGGCTGGGAACAGCCGAAGCCTGTGTAGAATGTAAGGAAATTAGGAAGGAACTTAAGCAATGAGTCAGGAGGGCTAAAGGGGGTCACGAAAAGTAATTGGAAAATAGGGTTAAGGAAGTTTCCAAGGAATTTTACACGTACATAAAAAGCAAGGAGGTAGCCAGGGAAAGGGGTGACCACTGAAGGACAGGGGAGGGAATCTATGAGTGGAGCCAGAGGAAATTGACGAGGAACAAAACGAACTCTTTGCAACAGTTTTCACCAAAGTCAAGGAATTGGTGCATGTTGAGTCTGGAAGGGTTTATCGATAGCTGAGGTCACATTGAGATACAAAAAGAAAATGTGTAGGGCGTCTTGAAGAATCTAAATGTGCAGACGTCACCAGGGCCTAACGGGATCAACCACAGAATACTGAAGGAGTCAAGAGAGGTAATTGCTGAGGCCTTGACACAAATCTTTGGATCCTCACTCTCTTCAGGTGATGCCCTGGAAGACTGGAGAATAGCTAATCTTGTGCCTTTGTTTAAGAAGGGCAGGAAGGATAATCAAGGGAACTACAGGTGAGCCTTGCGTTAGTGGTAGGGAAATTAACCGAGAAAATTCTTCGAGACAGGATCTACACCCATTTGGAAGCTAGTGGACGTATTCACGAGAGACAGCACGGTTTTTTGAAGGGGAGCTCCTGTCTCACTATCTTGATAGAGTTTTTCGAGGAGGTCACAAAAATGATTGATACAGGTAGGGCGATGGATCTTGTCCATATGGACTTCACAAAGGTCATAGAAGGCACAGAGTAGCAATGGAAGGGTGCTTTGCTGATTGGAGGGCTGTGACAAGTGGTGTTCCGCCTGCATCAGTGCTGGAATCTTTACCATTCATAGTATATAGTCATGATTTGGAGGAAAATGTAACTGGTCTGATTCGTACGTTTGCGGCCGTCACAAATGTTGGTGGAATTGCGGATATCGCTGAGGACTGTCGGAGGATGCAGCACGATTTAGATCATTTGGTGACTTGGGCGGAGAGATGGAAGATGGAGTTTAATACATACAAATGTAAGGTAGTGCATTTTGGAAAGTCTAATACAGGCAGGGAATATAAAGTGAATGGTAGAACCCTCAAGAGGATTGAAAGTCAGAAAAATATCAGCGTTCAGGCCCACAGGTCACTGAAAGGGGCAACACAGGTGGAGAAGGTAGTCAAGGAGGCATAAGGCATGCTTGTCTTCATTGACCGGGGCACTTAGTATAGAAATTGTCAAGTAATGCTGCAGCTGTATAGAACCATTATTAGGCCACACTTGGAGTATTGTGTTGAATTCTGGTCGCACACTACCAAAATGATGTGGAGGATTTAGAACGTATGCAGAAGGGATTTTCCAGGGTGTTACCTGGTATGGAGGGCATTAGCTATGAGTAAAGGTTGAATAAACACGTTTTGATCTCACTGTAACGATGGAGATTGAGGGGCGACCTGATAAATGTCTCCAAAATTACGAATGGCATTTGCAGAGAGGAATGTTATGGGCGAGGCGTTTTGAGAACTCCAAAATGTATAATGCAGTTCAACCAACCTCTCCCTTTAATGTATTTGTTGCTTTTCCTAGCACACGGCTTGTTCCCTAGGGGTGGGATTACAATTATGGACACGTGGGGTTTTAAACACAAAACAATGTTTATTCCATGAACTCAACTTAACATCTTAAATAAACATTGGATCGCTTAACACCCCTTCCTTCAAAGATAACGCCGAAAATATTGCAACACTAAATAATTCCACAAAATGTTCCTTCAAACTTCCAAGAGACTTATCACCTTTAAACAGAATCACATCAGGTTAAAGGCTTAACTATTATGGGTTTAAATCACCCTAATGATCCAGAGATAGTCTTTCATGGCGGAGATCCAGATCACTACAAACACAGACACTCCTAATTTATTTTCAAACTGCAAAACTGCAGCTCTCTGGAAACACACGGACACGCACATGCTGCTTTTCCAAACCGGAACTTCCAAAATGGCTGACCTGCGCTCAGCCCCACCCACTCTCTGACATTACTGTTTTCTTGAAGGTACATTACTTAAACATCCATGTCTTAAAGGTACTCTCACATGACACCGCTCCCAAGAAGAAAAAAACATCAACTTCAAGTTGCTTAATTTTACACTTTTGCAGCATCCACTAAGAAATGCACACAGTAAATATACATTTTTATTTAAAGAAAACAACGCAATTAAACAGGTATAGCAATATAGTCCATTTTTCTTTGTTCTGCTTCCTCCAACCGAAATCCATCTCGATTGACAGTCTCTTTGAACAAGAAAGTATCTGCACGATCCATCCATTCCTGTACGCCTCGGCATTTCTCTTTAGAATCAGGTACTTTAGTTCAATCTGACCACAGAGTCCATTGCAATTCACCAATACAGGAGAATTGGCGATCACAGCTTTCAGGCAGTCAAATGCCTGTTGAAAGTCCGCTGTCCAGTGAAATGTTTTAGGTTTCTTTTGCAAGTCCATCAGTGGAGCAATAACGCCACAAAATGTGTGCACAAAGGTTCGATCACATTCATTAATGTTAAGAAATCGAATTATTTCCCTTCGTCTTGTGGGTATCGGAAAATCCGCAAGGAATGTGATTCGGGCTTCTCCAAATTCACTTTCGGCTAAGTTCATCACCAAAACTGCCCTCTGAAGTGGATCAAAGAACTCCATGTGATGTCTTAAATGTTCTTTCCATGTCTGGAAGTTGGAAATAAAAGCAGATTGTCCCACATTCACAATGCAATCGTTCAAAGGTGGGAGAGGATACGAGTCCGTTCTTGTAACTGCATTCACCTTTCGATAGTCCACACACAACCGTTGGGTACCGTCTGGTTTATGCACCATCATTATGGGTGAGCTCCATTGGCTGCAACCCACTTCAATTATGCCATTCTTCAGCATACTCGCAATCTCTCTATTAACCCGTGCCAATTTTAAAGGATTAAGTCTATATGGATGTTGTTTGATTGGAACAGCATTTCCCACATCTACATCATGTATAGCCATTTTAGTACTTCCCAATTTATCTCGACAAACTTGCCCATGTGATATAGTCTTTCAGTTCAGTTCGTTTTTCCTCTGTAAGGTATCTTAACAATTCATCCCAATTGTTAAGAACATCCTCATTTTCCAATTTAATTTGAGGTATGTCAAATTCACAGTCATCTGGATTCAGTTCGTCACTTTGAGTTAGAATCATTAAAACTTCCTTTTTCTCTTCTTCCATTTCAAAGTACCTTTTAAGCATATTCACATGACACACTCGGCGAGTCTTCCTTCTATCTGGTTTTTTTTACAACATAATTCACCACACTTAATTTCCTTTCAATCTGATATGGTCCACAAAACCTAGGTTTTAAATGCTCCCCTACCACAGGTAACAACACTCAAACTTTATCCCCACTGGCAAAACTACGAACTTTGGATTTCTTGTCAGCTACCCGTTTCATCACATTTTGTGCAACTTTCAAATGTTGTCTAGCCAATTCACCGACTCTATTTAATCGTTCCCTGAAATTTGACACGTAATCCAATGGTATAATTTCCGATTTCTCACCCACCAATTTGTCCTTAATCACTTTAAGTGGTCCTCTTATTCATGCCAAAAATTAGTTCAAAATGACTAAATTTGGCAGAGACATTCGATGCATCCCTAATTGCAAACAATACGAATGTGATTCCTTTATCCCAATCCTCTGGATAATCTTGACAATGCGCCCTCTTTATCTTTAATGTCTGATGCCACCTTTCAAACGCTCCCTGCGATTCTGGATGGTACGCAGTTGATTTAAATTGTTTTATTGCTAAGCTATCCATCACTTCTTTGAACACCTTTGAAGTAAAATTCGTTCATTGATCCGATTGAATGTCTGTGGGTCACCCATATCTCGTAAAGAATTGAAGTAACTCCTCCATAATACTTTTAGTTGTAATATTACGCACTGGAATGTCCTGCGGAAACCTGGAAGACACAGCCATTACAGTCAAATGATATTGATTCCCACTTTTTGTTTTAGGAAGCGGTCCGACACAATGGATTAGGACACTTGAAAAAGGTTCCTCAAATACTGGAATGGGTATTAAGGGTGCTGGTTTTATCACTGCTTGAGGTTTCCCTATCATTTGACATGCGTGACATGATTGACAAAATGTAACTCCATCTTTATGTAATCCAGGCCAATACAAATGTTTCTGGATTTTAGCTTGAGTTTTCCTTATTCCCAAATGACCTCCCACTGGGACCTCACGTGCAACTCGCAACACCTGCTTTCTATACCCTACCGACAATACTACTTGATGAACGTCTGCCCACTTTTCATCCGCTTGCATATGTACAGGTCTCCGTTTTCTCATCCATGCATCATTTTTGGGGTAATAACACTCTGGTATACTCTCAGATTCCTCTTCCGTATATGCTTTCTGATATATTCGATTTTTTTCTACATCTTTCTGTTGTAACCCCGCCAATTTTCCTGAACAAAAAATATCCGCCTCATCCTCCACCTGTTCTTGCTCTTTTTCAACCATCTGATCAAAACTCGTTTCTGATAATTGCACTTCAACTTCATCTTCACTCTTTGATTGCTCCTCTTGTCTTAACCTGTGACTTTGCGACCTTCTTACTACACAATCCGGAAAAATCCCAGGATATTCGTCCTTCAACACGTCAGTTGACTGATTTTCTAATGGCTTATCCACCACAGTAGGCATCGCTCCTACCTGCGATCCAGCTATATCATTACCCAAGATAAACTGTATTCCTGGACAAGATAGTTTAACTATTGCTCCCACTATCACTTCACCACTCTTCACTGGACTTTCCAACCTTACCTTATATAATGGAACGCTACTCCTCTCACCCTGGATTCCACATATCACCACCTTTTCTAGCAACATTAGTCGCAAACTACCTAATTCCTCATCTCTTACCATTAAAGAATGACTATCACATCATAGAATTTACAGTGCAGAAGGAGGCCATTCGGCCCATCGAGTCTGCACCGGCTCTTGGAAAGAGCACCCTACCCAAAGTCAACACCTCCACCCTAGCCCCATAACCCAGTAACCCTACTCAACACTAAGGGCAATTTTGGACACTAAGGGCAGTTTTGGACACTAAGGGCAATTTATCATGGCCAACCCACCTCACCTGCACATCTTTGGACTGTGGGAGGAAACGGGAGCACCCGGAGGAAACCCACGCACACACGGGAAGGATGTGCAGACTCCGCACAGACAGTGGCCCAAGCCGGAATTGAACATGGGACCCTGGAGCTGTGAAGCAATTGTGCTATCCACAATGCTACCGTGCTAGCCACTGTATCTCTTAAAATTGTAACTTCTTTACCTGATCCTCCTGAGACACATGAGTAAACTTTACCCACACAAGTAAATTCTTTATAGACATCTGGCACCTTCTTAACAATTACTTCTTGAACTGGCTGTACAATCATTTGCACCTCATTCGCTTCCCTTGGGCCTTACTTTACCACCCTAACAAGCCCCACTGTCTTATCCTGTTTTACCACCTCAGCCTTCCCAGTGTTTTTCGTCAACCAGCAACACTCTGACTTTACATGCCCTAGTTTATTACAGTGGAAACATCTGCACTTTTTCAATTCTTTTCCACCTTCCTGGATTTCTTTTGTCTGAGGTGCTCTCTCTTTATTGTCTTTCAACAGATCACCTTTACCTTTACCACTTGAATATTTCTCATGTCCCCAGTTTCTATCCCTCACCGGCTGAAACTGATGTTGGAAACCAATGTTTGATTTATGAAGTAATTCATAATCATTTGCCATTTCCGCTGCTAATCTCCCACTTTTAACCCTCTGTCTTCCACATGAGTTCTCACTCCATCAGGAATTGAATTTTTGAACTCCGCCAAAAGTATAATTTATCTGAGAGCTTCATACGTTTGGTCTATTTTCAAAGCTCGTATCCACCTATCAAAATTACTCTGTTTGAGCCTTTCAAACTCCATGTATGTCTGACAAAATTATTTCCTTACATTTCTAAACCTTTGTCTGTACGCTTCAGGCATTAGCTCACATGCACTTAGGATGGATTTCTTCACCTCCTCATACCTCCAGATACCTCCTCCGAAAGTGATGCAAACACTTCACAAGCTCTACCTCCCAGCTTTGTATGAATCAGTAACACCCACATGTCCTGTGTCCATTTCATTTGTTTAGCTACCTTCTCAAATGAAAGGAAAAAGGCTTCCACTTCCTTCTCGTCAAAACTTGGCAATGCTTGGACATATTTAAATAGATTCCCACCAAGCCTTCGACTATGACGTTCTTTCTCACTGTCCTCATCACTTTCATCCAACTGTACGTTTCCCTTTACCTCTGTCAATTTGAACTGATTGTCATGTTTTATGGCCATTTTCTGAAGTTCAAACTACCTCGCTTTATCTTTTCCCCTGATTATGTATCTCCCTTTCGTTTTCTTTTTGTTCTGCTCGGGCTATTCTTTCTTTTCTCCTTCCTCCTCTCTCCCTTCTTTTTCCTCTCTCTTTCTTTCTCTTTCTTTTTCCTCTCTCTTTCTTTCTCTTTCTTTTCCTCTCTCTCACTCTCGTATTCAAGCCGCCTTAATTCTTTCTCATGTTCCATTTGTTTAATTTGCAACTGAATTTTTGCCATTTCCAATGAGTCAAAGTTTATCGCAAGCAACTTTAAATGCTTAGTCACCGCCATAATTACCTCGTCTTTTCGCATTTTGTCAAGTGATGTTAACTGCAATGTTCATGCCAAATCTATCAGTCTGCTTATCTGACGTTTCTGTCCGTAAAGTACTACGTGTGACATTCTCCACCCCCAAAAACTCCTGAGCCTCTGAAAGAGCCATTGTTCACAACACTCTCCCCAATTAAACTAAAATTCCACACCGGAAAAGCACCAATCGTTCACTGTCTTGAAGTTCACAAAAGCCAATCTAATAGATAGACTTTTATCCCCCTCGAGTCCCCAATTGTTATGGGCGAGTCGTTTTCAGAACCCCAAAATGTACCATGGAGTTCAACCAACCTCTCCCTTTAATGTATTTGTTGCTTTTCCTAGCACACGGCTTGTTCCCTAGGTGTAAGATTACAATTATGGACACGTGGGTTTTTAAACACAAAGCAATGTGTATTCCATGAACTCAACTTAACATTTAAAAAAAACATTGGATCGCTGAACACCCGTCACTTCAAAGATAACGCCTAAAATATTTCAACAGTAAATGCTTCCTCAAAATGTTCCTTCAAACTTCCAAGAGACTTAACACCTATAAACGGAATCACATCAGGTTAAAGGCTTTACTATTATGAGTTTAAATCACCCTAATGATCCAGAGATAGTCGTTCATGGCAGAGATCCAGCTCACTGCAAATACAGACACTCCCAAGCTCTTTCCAAACTGCAAAACTGCAGCTCGCTGGAAACACACAGGCACACACAAGCTGCTTTTCCAAACTGAAACTTCCAAAATGGCTGACCTAAGTTCAGCCCCACCCAGTCTCTGACATCACTGTTTTTTTAACGGTACATTGCTTAAACATCTCTCACATGACAGGATAGTCAGAGATTTTTTAACTGGGTAGAGGGATCAATTACTGGTTGGCATAAGTTTATGGCGCGAGGGGGACGGTCCATAGCTGATGTACGAGGCAAGTCATTTACACCGAGATTAGTGGGTACATGGAATCCGCTGCCGGAGGAGGCGCTGAAAGCAGTAACGGTGGTGACGTTTAAGGGGCATATTGACAAATACATGAATAGGATGGGACTTACGGGATACGGAACCTGGAAGTGTAGAATACTTTAGTTTAGACGGGCAGCAGGGTCGCCGCAGGCTTGGGGGCGAAGGGTCTGTTCCTGTAACTTACTTTCCTTTGTTCATTCGTTTGCCAGAAATACCGAATTGATGCTCGAATCAGCCATCACCGTTGGCTGCCAACATCACAAATATCTATCAGCGGCCGACTCGCTTCGCTCCCCAACACATCAAGAAACAATAACTGTGGAATTCTGAAAATGTCGCTGAGCAATATTCCTGCAATGGCAGATAGTCCCTGTGGAACACGTCTTGTCTATTATCTTTACAAGTTATTCCAGTGCAGCGAGAACATTGAAATCCGCCGTCCAATGGGGGTATCTCGAGGCTGTGTTCTCTGAGCATGCATTCATAGGATTCTATCATTTCATTTTGTTTTAAAAAATATTTTATTCATGAATCTATAATTTACGCAATTTCAACGAACCGGTATCAACAAGTGTAACCACCTTCCGCCCCCGCCCCCCCAGCCCCCCCCCCCCCCCACCACCACCAGTACAAAACCGCCGCCACCTTGGCTTTGACAAACAGGACCTCCTTCCCAAGTCCAGCTTTCCACTGTTTTTCATCACGTTAGACGACCCCGCAGGGAGGTAAAGGCCAGAATATCGGCATCCCGCACTCGTTAGGCTCCCGAGTACTCCACCACGCAAACATCGCCACCCCTGGACTCAGAAGCACCACCATTTTTAATACTGCTGGCATGACGTCAGCAAACACCTCAACCTCGGACATGCACAAAACATATGGATATGGTTCGCCCGCACCTATCCACCAACCAATCAATTAACCTGCTAATCCGGGCCACCATCATATGCACCCTGTGGGCCACCTTGAATCATATCAGGCTGAGACGGCGCACGACGTGAATGCACTGAGTTACCTCAGGGTCTCCTTCCATAATCCGATTTCCAACTCCCTGGCCGGCTCTTCTTCTGACTTTCTCTTCACCTCCCCTATCGGTATTGCTCTATCAGTTCCTTTTATATCAGTGAAATCTTCCCTTCGCCTACTACTGCTCTCGAATCCACCTTATCCTGTAGCCGCTGGGCGGCATGTGCGGGAAGGTCCAAACATGCCTCCGGACAAAGTCCCTCACTTGCAGATACCGGAACCCATTCTCAACCTTGCAACTGAACCTTGCAACTCAAACTCCTCTCCAACTCCTACAAGCTCGGGAAGCCCTCATCGATAAAGATATGTCCAAATCGCCGCCCGCTGCCACCCCCGGAACCCTAGCCCCGCTCCCAACCCCACCCCCTTAACCATTCAGCCCCGCATCTCCCGTCCCCCACCCCCACTCCCGCCGGAGCGAAATGGTGGTTACCACATATCGGTGCTCACAGCGACATCCCTTTCAGCCCCATGTGCTGCCGCAACTGGCCCCATAACCTCAGGGCTAAAACTGCTACCGGGAACGGCATAACTAGCAGAGGTGCCGTTAACCGTGCGCACAAACACTTGTCAGAACATGATGCCGCTTCCATGGGCTCACAAACCGTCACCCCCCGACGACCCACTTCCTGACCATCGGTATATTCGCCGCCCAATAATAGTTTATAAAATTCGGAATGTCCAGGCCCCCCTCCCACCTCCCTCAAGCCTACGTGCCCCCGCTCAAGCAGCACCTGCTTCACACGTTGAATTTTACACGCCTAAACACACCACGAGTTCATTGTATTTTTTTTTTAAAGCTCGCCTCGGGAATAAAAATTGTGTGGCTCTGAAAGTCGACCAGGACGCTTGGGAGGACAGTCATCTTCACTGTCTACACCTGCGCCGCGATTGACAGGCGGAGCGCATTCCACCTCCGAAATCTGTTCTACCATCCAACCCAGATTGAAATTGTGCATCTGCTCCCACTCCCGTGCCACCTGGATACGCAAATAGCTAAAGCTCCACCACAGCCTTGAACGACATCTTCCCCAATCTTTTCACCTATAGCCCCACCTGAACCGCAAAGACCTCACTCTTCCCCAGTCTTTTCACCTATAGCCCCGCCTGAACCGCAAATACCTCACTCACGAGGCCATATTTAATTAATCGGCCAAATTCCCCCAAAATCCAGATTATACCTCCAATCCCCTCAAGCGGGTCTGAAATAAACAACAGTAATTTGTCCGTATAGAGCAAGACCCTGTGCTCCAACCTCCCCGCCCCCACCCCACCCCCAAACCGCAATATCCCCTACCAGATCCCCGATATTCTCAGTACCATTGCCAACCGCTCTATAGCCAGAGCAAATAGCAGTGCGGAATGTGGGCATGCCTGCCTCGCCTCGCAGTGTGCCTAAAATAGTCTGAACTCACTCGGCTCATCCGCACACACTTTACCGGTGCATGATATAACATCCGGACCCAATCCACAAATTTCTGCGGAAACCCAAACCGCCCAGGACCTCCCACAGATATTCCCACTCCACTCGATCAAAGGCATTATCTGCATCCATGGCGCCAACCATCCACCACTCTCGCCACTCTGGCGATCATATCATGATCATACTAAGTAAGCTTTTGATGTTGGCGGGCAGATTTCTCCATTCACGAACTGGGCCTCCTCTATCACCCACGGCGCACCATCCTCTGTTCTCGAGGCAAGGTCTAAGCCAATATTGTGGCATCTAGGTTTCGCAGCGAGATCTGTCTCTATGGCCAACGTCGTTCTGAGTCTTAATCTCGCTTTAAATTGAGGGAGTTCGAAGCCTGCGACAACGTCGTGGGGAGCACTGCCAACTCCCAAGCTCCGTTAAAAGCCCTTTCCTGCTGCGTTCCTAATATCTCCGAGAACGTCTTGTGACCCGGACCCGTCCGAAGCCGGTGCCTTGGACGATTGCATCGCCTGCAGTCCTCCCACCACTTCCAGTCCTCCCACCACTTCAACTGCCGAATTGGAGCCCTCAAGCCCTCCTTATACTCCTCACTCGCCTTTGGGAACAGCAGCCCCTCTAAAAACCGCATCATCCCCTCCACCCCCGCTGGCGTTCCCGACACCTGCAGTTTGTTGTAAAAGTCCCTCAACAACCCCCTTCAGCCCCGCCTGGTCCAAGGCTGTATTCACTCCTGCGTCCTTCACTTTCACTATCTCCCTCGCCGCCTCCTGCTTCCTCAACCAGTGCGCTGGCCTCATTATGCCATACTCATATTCCGCCTCTCTCGCCCGTCTCAACTTCCCCACTGCCTTTCCCATAAATAGTGGGCCAAACTCCATCTGCAGTCTCTGCTGCTCGTTTTGCAGCCGGGCGTTGTGTTAACCGCATATCACCAATCAACCTGCAGGTTTCGCCCACGAGCCTTTCTATCTCCGCGCAGTCCGCCGTCTCCCTATGTGCCCGAATCGAAATACACTCCCCCATGACCACTGCCTTTCTGCCTCCCCTACCGTAGCTGCCGACATGTCCAACGTACCATTAATCTCCACTTATCCGCGGATGACCTTCTTCACATACTGACACACCTGTTCCTCGGCCAAAAGCCCCACTTCGAAGCTCGCCCCACCCTTTGCTCACAGGTAGGTCCACCCAGTGTGGGACATTGTCCAGCACCACTATTGCCGTGTACACAACATTAACCGGCGCCGCCGGCAATATCTTAACGAACACAAAACGTCTATTCGGGCGTACATCTTGTGCACATGGGAGAAGAATAAAATGTATTTCACCCTTGGTCTCCCAAATCTCCACGGATCCACCCACCCCCACATGTGCTTCATGACCCCCCCCCCCCGTACCTCCTTTCCTGTTCCCGTCACCCTCCCCGACTTCTAGATCGACCAGACAAGTCTCGGATCTTGAACCGTATTAAAGTAATCCTCCACCCCATAATTAACCAATGTGAGTCCAGGTTGGGGGGTCCTCATTAATTCGACGTCGTACCAGTTTGGGGCATAAATGTTCACTAATACCACCGGTATTCCCTCCAATGTCCCACTCATCATAACATACAACACCATAGAAACCGCCACTATACTTCCCAATTCAGACCCCACTCACTTGTTGATAAAAATCGCCTCCCCCTTCGTTCTAGATTCCAATCCCGAGTGAAATACATGCCCTACCCATCACTTCCTCAGCCTAGTCTGGCCCTTCTATCAGGTGAGTCTTCTGTAGCATGGCCGCATCCGCCCTCTTGACCGGCCCATTCAACCCTCGCATCTTCCCCTGCCGATGAAACATAGCCCGTGTCCTGCATCTCCCAAAACTCGACCTCGGGAGCCCACCGTCATCGATCCTTCTCCTATTTTCTGTTACAACCCCTTCCATTGTCTACATCACGTCCCCCCTCGCCACGTCTCCAAAACAACACCTACCCCCTGTCGTGATCTGTACATCTTCCGGTGTTTCCCACATTGGGCTTGACCGAGTCCATTTGTCCATGGGACGCCACACATCGCCAGACAGTACTCTTGATGACATCAAACCGTCATCCCTACCACCACCGTGGTACCACTAGAGGGCAGCATTAGAGACGGGTATAGAGTGTCCGACACAAGGGAGGATCCGCCTCTTTTAGAAGCACAGGGCTAGTGAGCAGCAGCACAGAGAGACAACTCAGCATCGGCAGTTTACCTTAATTTCACTGGTGATACCTCTTGACTGTATTATCTCTAGCTGAGCTCTGGAAACAGAACGAACCCTCTGAATCAAGTATTTGTGTTAACTGGAAGTCTACAATCTTTATTTAGACTTAGAGAATAACATCCCCCCATCCCCCCACTAACATTCTGCTCAAACACCCCCCCCCCCTGCGCTTTCCTCTCGCATTCTGCACTCCATTCATTCCCCTCCCACCACCTTCCAAACAATCTGCGAGTGAAAACAAAAACAACCCCATCCCCAAGTCCAATCGAAGAGAACAACCGCATAAAGTTCCAACAACGAACAAGAACAAAGCTGGGCCAAATTTTGGCCTCAAACAGAATTAAACACACTGCCAAACCATCTCCACCAAAGTTCAATTTCCTCCTTCCCCTTCCAGTCGATTGTCTCTGATAAATACAAACGCCTTCTCCGACGTCTCAAAGTACAGTTCCCTGCCTTCAATAGTCACCCACAAGTGTACCGGTTGCGCCATCCCAAACATCATCCCCTTCTTTAAGAGGGCCGAATAGCCCTTTTAAAGCTCTGTTTCCTCCTGGCCAGCTGTGCAGCCAGGTCCTGGTATGCGCGGATTTTACTGCCCTCCCAGATGCCCGGCCCACCTCAAGGTCGTACTCTGCCTGGCCCATCTCGAGATCCCCTCCTTGTCCGGGAATCGGTGCAATCGCACCACCATCTCCCTCAGCGGCTTGTTCCCCTGGGGTTTTCCCATTCGCACGCTATGCGCTCGATCCACTTCCAGTGTTCGTTCAAATGCTCACTCTCCCAGCAGCTTTTCCAACACCCTACCCTTTACACGCTGGCGTCTGATCCCTCAGTTTCCACTGGTGGCACCATGATCATTAGGTTCTGCCTACTAGTGCCTTCCAGATCCTCAAATTTCTCCTGCAGCCGCCTCTGCTGTTCCCCATAAGCCTGATCTCCGCTGTGATTGAGTTGAGCTGCTCCTCGTGTTCCCCCGTCACCTCCTCCATCCTCAGGGTCCCCTGACTCTGGGCTTCCAGCATCGTCTCCACATGGTCGATCACCGGATGAATCATGTCCACCGCCCTGATGACGTCCTCCAGATTCTCCTTACGTTGATGACTGAACTTTCCGTCCAGCAAGCTCACCAGCGGCTCTGTTGTCTACTGAGCCGGCAGGGCCGCTCTCCGTCCCTCCGCCATCTCCACGTGTGTCGCAGACGCAACAACAACTTTTGTAGTTTGTTCCGCTCTTTTGCGACAGTTTCTGGTTCTGAGCCTCATGCACCAGTGGGTCACTCTCTTCGACCAGCACTTCTGCACTTTTTTCCTCCTCACATCCAAACTTTAACACGGCAAACGTTCCAAAAAAAATCGCTAGGTGTGGGAGTCACGAAATGTACGACAACTCACACCATGGCTGCCACCGGAACCGGTTCTATATTTTCGATATGCATATGTTCCTTCAATGTTCATTCCAGGTTCGTTTCACTCCCCGACAAATCTAGTGTTTTCAAAACGTAGAGGTTCAGCTCTGAGACCTGTTTATATAGCGTGAGTTACTTCACAGTAGGCACAGGTTTTTGGGGATATAAATTGGCTTCTTTTTTAGTGGATAGAGTGAAGACGTCCAAAGTAAATAAGCGGAGGGGGAAAAAATTACAACGTGCAACGGTGCTGGAAATTTGTATAATTCTTTGTGAAGAATGTAATGTGAAAAAAATATTGTGCAGGGTTCCCCGTCGCCAGATGCCGATATTGCGAAACACGATTGAGCAGTGAAGAGATTTTAACGTTGAAATCGCGGCAGCGGCTGTTCTGTTGCCAAATTGCAATTCTCCATCACCTACACGGTCCAGAATGCACGTTCAGTAAACCCCGTTGGCATATCATTATCATTAGCGGGTACCAACGGGTATTCTCTGGGACCGCCGTGATGCTTTATCTGAGATGGGCCATGTTCCTGATGGTACGGTTCGCTTTTGCTTTTCACAATCGTAAAACCGTTATCGTGGCAGCTCGAATGGGAAAGAGGAGCTATGGAAAGTGTCCAACAGCCCTATTATTTTCTGACTGCAGTGCTGCTTACGGGGGACCTCTGCCAGGACAAGGAATCGTACCAGTCTGGAGGCAAAAGGTGTGCTGTGCGTTCGGGGTGTAACGGTGCAGAACACCAGTGGTGCAGCCTGCAAGGCTGATGGCGATGCTAACAAAGCACTGTGAGCTTCCGGCCATGGATCGGGGCTGGTTTAGCACAGGGCTAATTCGCTGGATTTGGAGGCAGGCCAAGGCAGGCCAGCAGCACGGTTCAATTCCCGTATCAGCCTCCCCGAACAGGCGCCGGAATGTGGCGACTCGGGGCTTTTCACAGTAACTTCATTTGAAGCCTACTTGTGACAATAAGCGATTCTCATTTTCATTTTCATGTGCCCGCAGCACCTGTTAACTCGGTAACTGTATTGGGGCACCCCCGCACAACCAGTGCAATCTTGTTGGCTGAGATGAATGTGTGGGGGATGGCATGTGTGCGCACGGCTGCAGCTTTTCAGCCTCCGAGTGTCTATCAAGGACCGGTTTTTCGTTGGAACCGATTGTGTTCCACGTGGCGCAGATGCTAGCTCCTCCACAATTGCTCAATTGATCAAGGGTCGGCGCCAGTTTTGCTGTCGTGAAAGTTCGCAAATTCTGAGTCAGGTTCAGCACCTATGCCATGATTATGTCCCAACATTTCTAACTTAGTTTGTTGCGTTTCTTCCAGAAAATTACGCGTCGGCACTGCTGGTGAGTTCCCCACCGCTCTTCAATGACACTTCGACACAACTTTTCGGCTCTGTTGCTTTTCACACCAGTTTTGCCCAATCAGGGCGCGATTCTGCACAAGAATTTCAAAGTGTGCTATGGGCGGGATTTGCCACGACCTTTCCGGTGTTCGGCCCATTGATTCTGGCGATGCAATTAAACAATTATTGGTCCACGTAACAAGGCCTCACGGGCTACTCAACACAAATAGCTGATCCGCTCGGACCAAGCTAGCCAGCTCCCTGCTAAGAAGTTCGAGCAGCACATAAGCTGCACTTACTCAGCCAACCCCAGCCAGCTAGGAACAATGGCGCTGAGGAGCCCATCACCAAGATACGGGGAAGCTGCCTGAGGGTAGATCCTGGAAGCGGTGGAGGCCAGGAGAAATGGCCTTTTCCACAGAGGCCCCGAAGTGTTAGCCACAAGGGAGCATGTGCTGATTAGGATGAGGTGACAGCAGGCGACAGCTCAGAAAATGGGACCAGGTACACAGGACACCATTGCCAGAAAAAGGTCATTGACCTACACTGGGCAGCGTGAATGAGGTGACACCAACGCCTCCCACACTGCCCCTCATTGTTTCAAAAGACCAGCGATGCCTGTGCATCCTGGGCGTGCTTGGAGTCTCCCTTTGGGTCCCACCTTTGCCTGAGGGTGTGTGGCGGGATGCGGCACATGGGCCAGAGCAATGAGCACCAGCAGGCGCTGCTGCTGCCTCATAGCGTATCACCAGTGCTTCTGGGGCAACGACTGCTTCCGACACCCCTGCCAGAGCCTTTAATATCTGTAAAGAATTGGGAGAGGGTGTTAGACTGAGAAACTATGATGGCAGCCACACAGGACACGCCATTCCCCACTGATCCCCCCCCCAATTCCCCTCCACCCACTCCCGGAACACCCTTGACATATACTCCCTGCCGCAGCGACACCCTCACTAGGCCCGAAGCCCTCCACCCAGGACAACCTCTCACTGCGTCAACGAGACAGGACACTGCCTCCCTCCCGTGGCAGTCACCCACCCTGAGGCCACTGGAGATGTGTTACATTCCCTCGGTGTTCTGATGTTGGCTGCATGCGTGTGTGGTGTTCCTCCATCAGTGTTCATTCACACTGTCCAGTCATCGCGGTCTGATTGGAATGTTAGATAATGACACCCACATGCTACATGGCCCGCCAACCCACCCGAATGCACTTGAGTTATGTCAAGTGTTCACTTAACTAGGATTGCCAAGCCAATCGTACCAGTAATGAAGCCAGATCGTTCGGTTCACTTGCATGGCGACTACAACCTTACGGTGAACACAGCTCTCCTGATGGATAGATATCCCATGCCCCGCATAGAAGATCTCTACGCAAATCTCGCAGGCGGACTCTCGTTCACCAAACTGGATATGAGCCATGCTTACCTGCAGCTGGAGTTGGACCCAGCCTCCCAGCCATATGTTACTATCAATACGCAGAGGAGCCTGTATGCGTATACATGATTTACATGAGTGCACTTTGGAGTATCCTCTGCGTGTACTATTTTTTGCCCATCATGGCGAGCATCTTGCGAGGTGTGCCATGTGTCGCTGTTTAATTAGACAATGTCTTGATTAAGGGAATTTCGGACTGACAAACTTTGGAGAATGGAGGCTTACCTGACGTTTGCTCCATGTCGCAGAGAAGGTGCGCCTAATGCAACAATCCTCCATTCCGAATGATGCTTCGGGTCTTTCTTATTTTCTCTGATTCATAATTTATTGCGGTACGTTTCATCCCAGGCTGGCAACTAACCTGGCCCAGATGCACGTTGTTGAAGAAGAATCACGCCTGGGTTTGGGGGAGGGGGGTCAGACGCAAAAAAACGATTTTCAGCGGTTGAAGCAATATTTGTCGTCACTAGGGTTACTAACCCACTATGATCCTGCAAAGCCTTTGCTTTTCACGTGTGATGCATTCCCATATGGTAATAGGGCCGTCCTGGCTCACAACATGGAGTAGGGAGCTGACTGGCCAATAGATTTTGCTTCCCGCACGTTGACTGCAGCGGAAATGAAACACGTGCAGAGTAAAAAGGAGGGACTGCCAGTCGTCTTTGCAGTGAAACGGTTCCACGGATATGATTATGGCCGCCACTCCACTATCGTAACCGATCATAAGCCTCTGTTTGGACTATTCAAAGAGCATAAGTCAATTATGTCCATTGCTTCCACGCGAACCAACGCTGTGCTTTGCTGCTGGCCGCCTACTGGTATTTTTTGGCGCATATACAAGGGACCGACTGAGCTTATTGCCTTTGTCGACCGGCCCCTTGTCGACTCGCACGACAGGTGAGGTGCTCGCAACCCTAATTTGTATGGAATCATTGCCTGTCAAGGACTCGTGAATTCGTGAGTAGACGAAGACAGATCCGGTCCTTTACAAGGTCCGGCATGTAGTCCTGAATGTTGCCCAGCATAGCAAGCTGCCAGATGAGTTATGGTATATTCCTCCAAGTTGTGGAAGATGGCATCCTCTTCTGCGGGACGTGTTTGTTCATCCCAGATATAGGGCAGATGATGACACTAAAGGACCTCAGCAACCGTAATCCGGCCGTGACCGAAATTAAAATGTTGGAACGGAGTTATGGCTGCTGGCCGGGCCTCGATACCAATATTGGGAAGATGGCCCAACACTACTGTGTATGCTAAGTGCATCAGAAGGTTCCGCTGGCTGTACTGCTGCATCAATGTGAATGGTCAGGGTGGCCGTCCGGGCAGTTGCATGCAGATTTCGCCGATCTTTTCCAAGGACCAAGGTTCCATTTATTGATCAATGCTTAATCGAAGTGGCTGGAGGTGCAACTTCCCACTCAATGGATGGAACAACGTTCCACTCAGCCATCGACACGATGCATTCATCTTTCAGCACGTATGGCCTCCTCGCGGTTCTTGTCTCAGGGATAATGGCTCTCCTTTCACAAGAGTGGAGTTCACGTGGTTCTTAAAGATGAATGGCATACAATATATCCGTACCGCAGCGTTCCACCAGGCTTCCAATAGGTTGGCAGTTCAGTCATTCAAACGGGGCCTCAAAAACCATTCTTCCGGATCCATGGACACAAGACTGGCTCGTTTTCTCTTTTTTACAGTACCACTCCGTATGCGGTAACTGGGATAGCTCGCGCGGAACTCATAATAGACCGCACACATCGTTGTTGCCTGAGCGTGATTTTTCCGGACATTGACGCTAAAGTACACTGACCTCAGCAGCGGCAGGGGCATGGGCCTTCTTGACATCAGCCGCTCCGGCATTCTCAGTCCGGAGACATGGTGCTTGTTCGCAATTTTGCTAGTGGTGGCTAGTGGGTTCCCGTCCTTGCCTATCGACGAATGGATCCAATCACTTACCAGGTGCACGGCCATGGTGGTTTTCAACGCAAGCATTTCGACTAAATTCGGTCCAGAAGGGCGTCTCTTCCACAGATTCCCCAGCCCCGGAGATTGCTTCTCCAACCGCAGCAACTATCACATTCAGACTCAGTGGATGTCCATCCTCGATATCTCCTTCTGTTGCTGCACTCACAGCCTGCTCGAGTGGTTCAGAAGCCCTTGGATATAGGGATGCCGGAATGACGGGGGTTCTGGACTCCGAATCCGAGATAGTCACGCAGGACGCCTCCGAGGGGAAGCCCTCAGTTTCAGAGCCCACGGACTTGCAGCCGTGACGCCATTCAGCCTGGAAGCCTTCTCTTTACATGGCACCTGATCAATTGCCTCATGTGAATGTTGCCCAGCCTGTTGAAAAACGGGTTCGACGACCTACTTCACCATTCTTCAGTAGATTCCGTCGATTTTTTTTTTTTGTGGTGGCAGGGATACTTTCACCTGCCTGAACACTATTGGTTATCCCATGACATTCGGGGAATATGAGCTCCCCAAATGAGGGGGAGGGGATTCATTTGTATTTGCACCAGTATAAATTGAGCTGGCCAGTTTGGTACTAGCTAGAGTAGGAAGCTATGATGAACGACTGATGCTGTGCATAGATGATTGTAAATAAAGTTATTTTCTTTTTGACTCCACAAACTCGTTGTGGATTCTTCGTGGCTCTCACAAGTCAAATGGCAGAGCAGCAGTACCGAGTGTATATCGATACTAAATTATCTAGGGTATCCGCTATTTAGTTTGCAGGGAGCAGGAATATGGAACAGCAGCACAGAGTGTGCATTGTAATCAGAAGAAAATGAAGAAGTAACGTTATCGGAAATCTATGACCTGATTGGAGGGCAGGAACGTAGCACTAAACTTGAAAAAGAACACTGCAAAACTAAGTAATAAATTAATTAACCTGTGGAGATGACTGGGGAGGTGATGTGCTGTTGCATCATGATGTGACAGCTGCCAGATACCATTCCGATCTGCTGTGCCAACCTCTGCAGCAAGTGTTGGTTGCTTGAAGAACTTCGGCTCACTTCAGGTGGCGCTCGCGAGGGGAGCTGCCCGCGGTGAGAGGAGGCTCCCGCCGGTCCACGCTATTCCTGCCTTTTTCGGGGATTTCCCCGTTGTTTTTTAGATCGGTATGTCTTCGGCCGTTGGGTCCTGAGCGACGGGCGCCGGGCCTGCTTGTTTTCAGCTAGTGAGGCGCCCGCGGGAGTGTCCGGCGGCCGGAGGAGCAGGGGACATCTAGCCCGATGTGAGCGGCGGGGACGGAGCTTGGCACGATGCTAGGAGGAAAATAGAAGGGGAGCAGAGCACATCGGCTGTCAGACGCTGAACATGGATGGTGGGGATGGTCCGGTCCTGGGAAGAGATTATTTGAATTTTGATTTTTAAATGTATTTTTTTCAACTTATTAAAACATTTATGTCTTATTTAAATTATTTATTTTGTATTTTTTTTCATCATGTATTTATTTTAAGATTGAAGAAAGAAGGAGACAAATAGTGAGTCGTCAAAGGATGCCAAAACAGCTGTGAGGTAGGGAGGAAACGTGGGTACACTTTCGAATGAGAAGACCAGTAAAAGTGCTGACAAGATGGCGAATGCCGGACAACTTGGTGCGGCCGGACGACTTACAGTGGGAAACATGACCAAGGAGCTGGTGAACATGGCTGTAGAGCTGGTAAAGGCGTTTCTGAGGCACATGGACCTGTTGAGGAATGAGATGGCGTTCGCACTGTTGGTGGAGGAAGCACTTGCCCCGTTAGCTGTGGCAAAGGCATCGGCCGAGGAGCGAGAACAAGCTGAAAAGATGAAGAAAGTAGAGGAGGCCGTGTTGCAGCACAGCGAGCAGCTCACCTCGATGTGGAATGAGCTGTGGAGAATGGTGGAGGTCAACAAAGAACTCCGAGCAAAGCTCAAGGACTTGGAGAACTAGTTGATGCAGCACAATCTGAGAATCGTGGGCTTACCCGAAGTGGCAGAGGGCTCAATGCGAACAGAGTACTTTGCTAAGATGCAGGCGGTGTTGATGAGGAAGGGTGGAGACCTCTCCCGGCATGAACTGGACCGACCTCATCGTTCGGTCTGGCCGAAACCCAATGTAAATGAGCCGCCAAGAGCAGTAATTATCTGCTGCCATAAATACCACAGGGAGGCGAAGGTCTTACGCTGGGCGAAGCAGAAGCGGGAGATGCAGTGGGAAGATGCTGGAGTTCGCATTTACCAGGACATGACGGTAGAGTTGGCGAAGAGACGAGCGGCGTTCAGCCGAGTGATGGCGGCACTATACAAGAGGGGTCGATTCGGTATGGTGTCCCCGGAAATAGTGATGTACAATGCCTAAAGATTTTCATTTTGAAACTGGAAGGCGGCTGAGGCATCCATGAAGGCAGAAGGCTTGGGACAAAAGTGAGGAGTGGAGCTGGAAGTGAGATAATGGACTGTGATCGATGAGTTGTATACATGTTAAAACTTTCTTTCCATTGACCTGGATTATAATTTACTTGACTTCGCATTGTTATGGAGTTCAAGTTTTTGTTTTTGTTTGATTGGCATTCTTGTATTGTTTTTCTTTTTCTCCTTGGAATGGGTGGGACGGGACAGAATGCGTCTGCCGGGGCGGAGGGGCACCCGCGCTAGCTAAGTACAGTCGGATATTGAACGGAAGTGAGGTGAGACAATGGCTGTGGACATTGGAGCCTGGTTAGCAGGCTTCGATCCGCCTAAGAGGCGACCAAGTGCGGTTGGGGATACAGGCGTGAGAACGGGTAAGATTTTTTCGAGGGGACGTGCAGGGGGAATCTGTTGGGGTGGAGGGGGTTGGATGTTAATAATGGATACGGGCGGGTCAGGTTCATGGGGGAGGGCCCAGTGATATGATGATGGTGGATAAGAAAGGCAGGTGAGGGACTCCGCGATTTGAATAGTCACGTGGAATGTGAGTGGCTTGGGATGTACAGTCAAGAGGTCAAGGGTGCAATTTACGAAATCCTTGCTGTTTCTGACCAGCCTCATCACAATCCGCTTCTCTTCACCTCCGACCATTTCAACTGACATTCATTGATCGTGGTCAGTTTCCGAAGTTCAAAGTCTCTGTCTTTTTCTTTTTCCATTTCCTCTCTCCTTTTTTTGTTGCCTGTTCCTCGCTCTCTTTTTATTTTAGCATCTTAAATTCAAATAGTTTCAATTCTTGTGCTTTTTGTTCTTCCCTTTTTGTTCTGCTAGGGTTATCCTTTCTTGTACCTCCATTTCGAATTCAAGCTTTTTAAATCCTTTTTCATGTTCATGCCGTTTCATCTGTAATTGAATTCTTGCCATTTCGAATGATTCTGACTATATCTCAAACAATTTTCAATGCTCAACTACCGCTGTAATTACTTTTCATTTCCGTACTCTGTCAGGCAATGATAAATGTAATACTGTTTGCCAATTTTAAAATCCTTGCTTTAGTCACCGTTTGTAAGGTAATTCGCGTGACCTTCCCCTCGCCTAAAAACTTCTGATCCTACGAAAGAGTCATTGTCCACAACACACTCCCTATTGAGTCTTAGATACAACATCTGAAAAGCATCCAGAAATATGCTCAGAATAACGTGTATTGGGAAGCTCACCTGACTTGTAACCTGTATGTTGAATATGGCTACGATGAGCACAAGAGTCTTCACTTCAGATGTGATTCATCAGACTTCCGAGACACATTTATTAAAAACAAAGTTTATTGTAAAAAAGTAGTCAATATATACAAAACGCTGACTAAGAATGTATCAATTACAGACATGAAAACACACACAACTGCTTCAGTCATCTATGTATAGCACTCTGAATGAAACTTCATTCGCTGATCCAATTCAACACAGAATCCAAACCCATGTCAAGGAGATGGCGCAGCTCACTGTAATCTCACTTGGATGGGACTCGTCCTTTCCCTATGATTCTGGTCCAGTTTCCAACTATCAGATTCAAAACTCATTCAAGCAACTCTAGTTTTTAGGTCAGCAAGGCTGTTTGCCACATCCAATGTGCTTTCAGTTCACTGGAACAACTTTAAAATAAAATCGAAATGCAGGGAAACTTCCTGCAGTCCAAATGAACTGACCAAAACTGAAACCAAAACACGATACCTCTTCTCACCTGAGAGACACAGCCGCAGACCAGCTACACCCACAACTCAACACCACTGAAGCCGTGCTGCAATCCATGTGGTAAAACGGAATCTTTCCTAAAAGGACACTCACATGACACTTCTGTGTATGTGCTGGAGCCATGCTGTCCCATTAAATGTACGACTGATCTGAACGCCCCAATCTCTTCGCCTCAAGAACGTTGGTCAAAGCAGAGAAGCAGTTCAGTCTGATCGAAAAGGAGTGTTTGGTTGACATAATCGGTGCCAAGTAATTCCATCAATATGTCTACGGACATCGCCTCACAGGAACAACAAGCCTCTCCATGCTCTTTAATGAGGATCATACAATTCCGCCAGTTGCTTCCGTCTGCATCGCGCGATGGACATTGCTGCTCACAGTGTACAACAATCTGTTGGGTCATCGGTCCGGGCCCAAGGTTCCCCATACCAACGTGTTAATCCATCTGCCCTGTTGACCAGGCCACCTGCGCCATGACAGGCGCCGAGGTCATTGCCGCCCACCATTCTATGCACTCGGCACCGGTCGTGGAATCCTGTATCTGTGGATGGGCCCAGACCCCCCTCAACTAATCCGCTTCCATCACGTCGTGCAGTATGGGGCTCAGCACGGGGCTGCAACAGAGGACCTAAAGTCCTTCGCCACAAGGGTGCAGGAGCTTAGCAGAGAGGGCGGGGTGTCCCTTTGTGGGACGAGTATTTTGATCCCGAACGAGGACGTGGCCCGCTCCTGGTTGACCTCCACTGTGGTCGTCCTGGTGAGTCCAAGACGAAAAACCTGTCTCGAAGCTGATTTCTGGCCCGAAATCGATGCGGATATCAAGCGGATGGACCAGCCCTGCGTCCTGTGTCAGACACACCAGATGTTGCCTCCTGATGCCCCGCTCCACCTATGGGAATGCTCAGGTCGTCCGTGGACTCGTCTCCACGGGGAGCGCGTGCGCTTATTTCAAGTGGCAATGTTGGTCGTCCTCGTCGATTTCCACTTAAAGTTAATGAAGGTCCTCACGGTACAGGCTACGATGGCCCGGAGCATCACAGTGAATCTCCATCACATTTTCAGCAATCACGGCATACCCGAAGTGCTGGCCAGACAGTGATATGGCATTTACGGGCGCGGGAGTTGCGGCATTGATGTTTGGGATCAGAAACGTGAGGACCGTCCCACACCAACCAGCTTCGAACGGGTTGGCCGAGCTGGCAGTGGGTGTGGTTCGCAAGGTTTTTATTCTGCTACCGGGCTACCACGCTTTACCCGACGGGCATCGCACAAGCAGATACTTTGTTGGGACACTGCCTCCGCATCCATTTGAGTCTCGCCTTCTGGATGTTGATTGAGAAGTCTACAGTGCTTAGGAGAGTTTCAAGACAGGTGCGGGTGGCCACAGGCCACTGCACGCGTTAGCATTAGACGATCCAACACACGTCCGGAACATAGGCAAAGTGTCATGTGAGAGTGCCTTTAAGAAATGGATGTTTAAGCAATGTACCTTTGAGAAATAAGAACATAACATAAGAACATAACAAAAGAACGAGGAGCAGGAGTAGGCCATATGGCCCCTCGAGCCTGCTCCACCATTCAATGAGATCATGGCTGATCTTTTGTGGACTCAGCTCCACTTTCCGGCCCGAACACCATAACCCTTAATCCCTTTATTCTTCAAAAAACTATCGATCTTTATCTTAAAAACATTTAATGAAAGAGCCTCTACTGCTTCACTGGGCAAGGAATTCCATAGATTCACAACCCTTTGGGTGAAGAAGTTCCCCCTAAACTAAGTCCTAAATCTACTTCCCCTTATTTTGAGGCTATGCCCCTAGTTCTGCTTTCACCCGCCAGTGGAAACAACCTGCCAGCATCTATCCTATCTATTCCCTTCATAATCGTATATGTTTCTATAAGATCCCCCCCTCACCCTTCTAAATTCCAACGAGTACAGCCCCAGTCTACTCAAACTCTTTTCGTAATCCAACCCCTTCAGCTCTGGGATTAACCTAGTGAATCTCCTCTGCACACCCTCCAGTGCCAGTACGTCCTTTCTCAAGTAAGGAGACCAAAACTGAACACAATACTCCAGGTGTGACCTCACTAACACCTCATACAAATGCAATAGAACCTCCCTAGTCTTAAACTCCATCCGTCTAGCAATGAAGGACAGAATTCAATTTGCCTTCTTAATCACCTGTTGCACCTGAAAACCAACATTTTGCGACTCATGCACTAGCACACCCAGGTCTTTCTGCACAGCAGCATGTTTTAATATTTCATCATTTAAATAATAATCCCTTTTGCAGTTATTCCTACAAAAATGGATAACCTCACACTTGTCAACATTGTATTCCATCTTCCAGACCCTAGCCCATTCACTTAGCCTAGCCAAATCCCTCTGCAGACTTCCAGAATCCTCTGCACGTTTTGCTTTACCACTTATCTTAGTGTCGTCTGCAAACTCGGACACATTGACCTTTGTCCCAAAATCCAAATCATCCATGGAAATTGTGAACAGTTGTGGGCCCAACATTGATCCCTGATGGACACCACTAGCTACTGATTGCCAACCAGAGAAACACCCATTAATCCCCACTCTTTCTTTCTATTAATTAACCAATCCTCTATCCATGCTACTACTTTCCCCTTAATGCCATGCATCTTTATCTAATGCAACAACCTTTTGTGTGGCACCTTGTCAAAGGCTTTCTGGAAATCCAGATATACCACATCCATTGGCTCCCCGTTAACTACCGCACTGTTAATGTCCTAAAGAAATTCCACTAAACTAGTTAGGCACGACCTGCCCTTTATGAACCCATGCTGCGTCTGCCCAATGGGACAATTTCTGTCCAGATGCCTCGCTATTTCTTCCTTAATGATAGATTCCAGCGTCTTCCCTACTACCGAAGTTAAGCTCACTGGCCTTTAATTACCCGCTTTCTGCCTACCTCCTTTTTTAAACAGTGGTGTCACGTTTGCTAATTTCCAATCCGTCGGGACCACCCCAGAGTCTAGTGAATTTTGTTAAATTATCACTAGTGCATTTGCAATTTCCCTAGCCATCTCTTTTAGCACTCTGGGATGCATTCCATCAGGTCCAAGAGACTTGTCTACCTTTAGCCCCCTTAGCTTGCCCATCACGACCTCCTTGGTGATAACAATCCTCTCAAGGTCCTCACCTGTCATAGCCTCATTTCCATCAGTCATTGGCATGTTATTTGTGTATTCCACTGTGAAGATCGAGCCAAAAAACCTGTTCAGTTCCTCAACCATTTCCTCATCTCCCATTATTAAATCTCCCTTCTCATCCTCTAAAGGACCAATATTTTCCTTAGCCACTCTTTTTTGTTTTATGTATTTGTAGAAACTTTTACTGTCTCTTTTTATATTCTGAGCAAGTTTACCCTCATAATCTATCTTACTCTTCTTTATAGCTTTTTTAGTGGCTTTCTGTTGCCCCCAAAAGATTTCCCAGTCCTCTAGTCTCCCACTGATCTTTGCTACTTTGTATGTTTTTTCCTTCAATTTGATACACTCCCTTATTTCCTCAGATATCCACGGTCGATTTTCCCTCTTTTTACCATCCTTCCTTTTTGTTGGTATAAACCTTTGCTGAGCACTGCGAAAACTCACGTGGAAGGTTTGCCACTGTTCCTCAACTGTCTCACTATAAAGTATTTGCACCCAGTCTACCTTAGCTAGTTCTTCTCTCATCCCATTGTAATCTCCTTTGTTGAAGCACAAAACATTAATGCTTGATTTTACCTTCTCACCCTCCATCTGTGTTTTAAATTCCACCATATTGTGATCGCTCCTTCCGAGAGGATCCCTAACTATGAGATCCTGAATCAATCCTGTCAAATTACACAGGACCAGATCTAGGACCGCTTGTTCCTCGTAGGTTCCATTACATACTGTTCAAGGAATCTATCGCCGATGCATTCTATAAACTCCTCCTCAAGGCTGCCTTGACCGACCTGGTTAAACCAATCAACATTTAGATTAAAATCCCCCATGATAACTGCTGTACCAATTCTACATGCATCTGTTATTTCTTTGTTTATTGCCTGCACCACCATAATGTTACTATTTGGTGGCCTATAGATTACTCCTATCAGTGACTTTTCCGCCTTACTATTCCTGATTTCCACCCAAATGGATTCAACCTTATCCTCCCGAGCCCCGATGTCATCCCTTACTGTTGCCCGGATGTCATCCTTAAATAACAGAGCTACACCACCTCCTTTACCATCCACTCTGTCCTTCCGAAAAGTGTGATACCCTCGGATATTTGACTCCCAGTCGTGACCACCCTTTAACCATGTTTCAGTAATGGCCACTAAATCACAGTCATTCACGATGATTTGCGCCATCAACTCATTTACCTTATTTCGAATACTACGAGCATTCAGGTAAAGTACACTTATGTTGGCTTTTTTACCTCTGTTCTGAATCTCAACACCTCGATCAGTAACCTCTCCTAAGTTATATTTTTTCTTAACCTTTCTCCTAATTTTCCTTGTCGTCGAACCCATATCTTCATGTAACAACCTGCTGCATCGCTTACCATTAATGTTTTCACTTCCCGTTTTATTTCAATTAGTATTCCTGGTCCTATTCACTGAGCTCACGTCAGTCACTGTACCTAGTACTGTCGCCCTTTTTCATTTTTGACTATGGCTTCTCTGCCTTACACTATCCCCCTTACTGCCTTTTATTTCTGTCCCTGTTTTACTACCTTCCAACTTCCTGCATCGGTTCGCATCCCCCTGCCACATTAGTTTAAACTCTGCCAAACAGCTCTAGGAAACACCCCCCCCCCCCGCCCCCCCCCCCCCCCCCCCCAGGACATCGGTTCCAGTCCTGCCCAGGTGCAGACCGTCCGGTTTGTACTGGTCCCACCTCCCCCAGAACCGGTTCCAATGTCCCAGGAATTTGAATTCCTCCCTCTTGCATCATCTCTAGAGCCACGTATTCATCCTCTCTATCCTGACATTCCTACTCTGACTAGCTCGTGGCACTGGTAGGAATCCTGAGATTACTTCCTTTGAGGTTCTACTTTTTAGTTTAACTCCTAGCTCCCTAAATGCAGCTTGTAGGACCGCGTCCCGTTTTTTACCTATATCGTTGGTGCCTATGTGCACCACGACAGCTGGCAGGTCACCTCCCCCCCCCTCGCCCCCCCAGAATGTTCTGCAGCCGCTCCGAGACATCCCTGACCCTTGCACCAGGGAGACAACATACCATCCTTGAGTCTCGATTGCGTCCGCAGAACAGCCTGTCTATTCCCCTTACAATTGAATCCCCTATCACTATAGCCCTGTCATTCTTCTTCCTGCCCAGCTGCGCAGCAGAGCCAGCCACGGTGCCATGAACCTGGCTGCTGCTGCCTTCCCCTGGTGAGCCATCTCCCTCAACAGTATCCAAAGCGGTGTATCTGTTCTGCAGGGAGAGGACCGCAGAGGACACCTACACTGCCTTCCTACTCTTGCTCTGTCTTTTGGTCACCCATTTTTTATCTCCCCCAGTACCTTTCACCTGCGGTGTGACCAACTCGCTCAACGTGCTATCCACGACGTCCTCAGCAGCGCGGATGCTCGAAAGTGAGTCCATCCGCAGCTCCACAGCCGTCAAGCGGTCAAACACGAGCTGCAACTGGACACACTTCTTGCACGTGAAGGAGCCAGGGACAGTGTACGTGTCCCTGAGCTCCCACGTCGCACACGAGGAGCATGACACGGGTCTGAGATCTCCTGCCATGTCTTAAACCTTCGTTTAACTTCAACAACTACAATTTCAGCAAAAAAAACCACAAAAAAATAAATAAATATACCAATCCAATGAAAAGAAACAAAAAAACAGAAACACTATTTACCAGTCACTTACCAGGGATAAAAAGCACTTCCTCCCCATCCAGCTTCGAATTCCCACCTAGATTAAAATTCCCAAACTCGCTCTTTGCTGCCTCACTCTGGCTGTCTTCTCCCTGGCTCACTGGGAGAACTCACTGGGATTGAGTTTACAAGTTGCCCTTTTTAAACTGTCCTGAATTGACCCCCCCCCCCTCCTGCTTTTAGATCAAGGTCGATTTAAGTGACTGACACTTAACTGCCAACCAGTTATGTGAGTGGGTGCAGTGATGTCAGAGTGTGGGTGGAGCTGGGCTTTAGATCAGCCATTTTGCAGTTTACTTTCAGTTAGAAAATAGCTTGGGGTGAGTCTGTGTGTGCAGTGAGCTGGATCTGCTGTGATCTCTGCCATGAAAGACTATATCTGCACAATTTGGGTGATTTAATCTCATAATAGTAAAGCCTTTAACCTGATGTGTTTCTTTTTAAAGTTTTATGTCTCATGGATTTTGAAAGGAATAAATGAAGGAGTATTTAGTGTTGTAATATTTTCGGGATTATCTTTGAAGTAAGGGGTGTTAAGAGATCCAAAGTTTATTTAAGAGGTGAAGTTCAGTTCATGGAATAAACATTGTTTTGTGTTTAATAACCCACGTGTCCATAATTGTAATCCCAACCTTGGGACGAAGCCTTGTGCTCGTAAAAGCATCAATAGCATTAAAGGGGGAGATCGGTTGAACTCCATTGTACATTTTGGGGTTCTGAAAACGCCTCGCCCATAACAATTAGGGGCTCGATGTTGATAAAAGTCTATCTATCTATTGCATTGGCTTTTGTGAACTCAAAGACAGTGAAAGATTGTTGCTTTTCCGGTGTGGTATTTTAGTTCAAGTGGGGTGAGTGTTGTGAACAATGGCTCTTTCAGAGGCTCAGACGTTTTTGGGGGTGGAGAATGTCACACGCAGTACCTTACGGACAGAGACTAAACGCAGACTGTTGGGTCTGGCAAAAACATTGCAGTTAACATTACGTGACTAAATACGTAAAGATGAGATAATTATGGCAGTGGTTAAGCATTTAAAGTTGCCTGAGATAGAGTTTGACTCATTGGAAATGGCAAAAATTCAGATGCAAATTAAACAAATGGAACATGAGAAAGACTTAAAGCGGCTTGACTACGAGAGTGAGAGAGAGGAAAAAGAGAGAGAAAGATTGAGAGAGGAAAAAGAAAAGGAGAGAGAAGAAAGAAGAAGAAAATGAATGGCCCTTGCAGAACAAAAAGAAAAAGAAATGGAGATACAGATCAGGGAAAAAGGTAAAGAGAGGGAGTTTGAATATCAGAAAGATGACAATCAGTTAAAATTGGCAGACGTAAAGGGAAACGTACAGTTGGATGATAGTGATGAGGATAGTGAGAAAGCGCGTAATAGTCGAAGGCTTGGTGGGATTCTATTTAAATATGTCCAAGAATTGCCAAGGTTTGACGAGAAAAAAGTGGAAACTTTTTTCATTTCACTTGAGAAGGTAGCTAAAAAAATGAAATGGCCACAGGACATGTGGGTATTACTGATTCAAACAAAGCTGGTAGGTCGGGCTAGTTTGCATCACTAACAGAGGAGGTATCTGGGACGTTTGAGAAGGTGAAGAAATCCATCTTAAGTGCATATGAGCTAGTGCCTGAAGCTCACAGACAAAGATTTAGAAATTTAAGAAAATAATTTGGTCAAAGATACATGGAGTCTAAAAGGTTCAAACAGAGTAATTTTGAAAGGTGGATAAGGACTTTGAAAATAGACCAAACGTATGAAGCTCTGAGAGAAATTCTACTTTTGGAGGAGTTTAAAAATTCAATTCCTGGTGCAGTGAGAACGCATGTGGAAGAACAGAGGGTTAAAACTGCGAGATTAGCAGCAGAAATGGCATGATTATGAATTAGTTCATAAATCAAAGGTTGGTTTCCAACATCAGTTTCAGCCGGTGAGGGATAGAAACTGGGAACATGAGAAATATTCAAGTGGTAAAGGTAACGGTGGTCTGATGGGAGGCAATAAAGAGAGTGTACCTCAGATTTAAAAAGTAATACAGGAGGGTGGAAAGAAATGAAAAGTTTCAAATGTTTTCACTGTAATAAACTAGGCCATGTAAAGTCACAGTGTTGGTGCCTGAAGAAAAGCACTGGGAAGGCTGATGTGGTAAAACAGGATAAGACAGTGGGATTTGTTAGAGTGGTGAAGGAAAGCTAAAGGGAAGCGAAGGAGGTGCAAACGATTGTACAGCCTGTTCAACAAGCAAGTGTTAAGAAGGTGCTAGATGTATTTAAAGAATTTACTTGTGACAGTAATGTTTACTCATGTGTACAAGGAGAAGCGGGTAAAGAAGTCACATTTTTAAGAGATACAGGGGCTAGTCAATCTTTATTGGTAAGAGATGAGGAATTATGCCGTTTGGGTAGAATGTTGCCAGAAAAGGTGGTGATATCTGGAATTCAGGGTGAGAGGAGTAGCGTTCCATTATATAAGGTAAGGTGGGTAAGTCCAGTGAAGAGTGGTGAAGTGGTAGTAGGAGTAATAGAGAAACTATATTGTCCAGGAATACAGTTTATCCTGGGTAATGATATAGCTGGTTCGCAGGTGGAAGTGATGCCTAATGTGGTTGATAATCCAGTGAAAAATCAGACAACTGAAGGGTTGAAGGACGAATATCCTGGGATTTTTCCGGATTGTGTTGTAACCCGGTCGCAAAGTCACAGGTTAAGACAAGAGGAAAAATCAAACAGTGAAGATGAAGTTGAAGTGCAATTATCAGAAACGATTTTGATCAGATGGTTGAAAAAGAACAAGAACAGGTGGTGAATGAGGCGGATATTTTTAGTTCAGGAAAATTGGCGGAGTTACAACAGAAAGATGGAGAAATCAACGGATATATCAGAAAGCTTATACGGAAGAGGAATCTGAGCATTACACTGGTCAAGGAGACAGAGCCTGAGTGAGTGAGACACAGACAGAGTGAGAATTTGGTAATTTGGTGCAGTGAGGTAATTCAGTGAAGAGTGGGGGTGGGGGGGGGGTGGGGAGGGGAGGAGGTGCTTTTTCCCGACTGTTTTATTCTCTCTCTTCCTTCGGGCCTAATTTTGGGAGCCGTTCGGAGGAGGAGCAGTCACAGGGTGAGTATAAAAACTTAACGGTAACTTCCTGTTTTCCAGTTTTTTCTCCAAAAGTGACGTCAGAGGGAAGCTGTGATCTGATTGGTTGATAGCAAATCTGCCCCAGCTTAATAAAACACAGCTAAACTCGTAAACTTAAATTAAACGAACTAATTAATTAATTAGTAATGGCTGGTCAGGTGATGTGCTTGAGCTGCTTGATGTGGGAGCTGGCCGATTCCATTGCGAGCTGCAGCGACCACATCTGCAGTAAGTGTTGGCTGCTCGAAGAACTCCTGCTCCGAGATGATGAGCTGGAGTCTGAGCTTTAAACACTGAGGCACATCCGGGAGGGGGGAGACTTACCTGGACACTGTGTTTCAGGAGGCAGTCACATCTGTCAGAGTGAGTAGTTTAAATTCTGCCAGTGGCCAGGGACAGCAGGGTGTGACTGCAAGTCAGGCAGGTAAAGGGAACCAGCAGGCAGGAATTCAGGAGCCTCAGCCCTTGACCCTGTCCAACAGGTATGAGGCACTCGCTCCCTGTGTGGATGGCGAACAGGGCTGCAGGAAGGATGAGGCAGCTGACCAATGCACCATGGTTCAGCAGGCCATTCAAGGGGAGGGAGTAAATACGCAAGTTGTAGTTGTAGGGAATTCTATTATCATGGGGATAGATAGTATCCTTTGAGAGCAGAAAAAAGAGCCCCGCATGGTATGTTGCCTGGCTGGTGCTAGGGTGCGGGACATCTCTGACCGGCTTGAAAGGATACTGGAGAGGGAGGGGGAGGATCCAGTTCTTCTGCTCCATGTCGGTACCAACAACATAGGCAAGTCTAGAAAAGAGGACCTGTTTAGAGATTGTAAAGAGCTAGGATTCAAATTAAAAAAACAGGTCCTCAAGGGTCATAATCTCCGGATTACTGCCCGAGCCACGTGCAAATTGGCGTAGGGAGGCAAGAATAAGGGAAGTTAATACGTGTCTGTTTGAGTGGTGTGGGAAAGTGGGGTTCCTTTTCATGGGACACTGGCATACGTTTTGGGACAGGGGGATCTATACCGTTGGGGTGATCTCCACCTGAACCGAGCTGCGATCAGTGTTCTGGCGAAAAGGGTTAATAGGGTGGCCAATAGGACGTTAAACTAGAGTTGGGGGGGGCGGGGGAGGGAAAGTCTGGGAACCAAGAGGTGGAGTAATCAGTGGGAAGCGTAGCTGCTTAGGAATTCAAAACATCACGAAAAGACAAAACTCAGGAGAGGTTACGATAGTCCCCACCCCACAAAATATGACACAGTGTATGGAAAGGCTCAGTAAACCAAGGTCCGCCACACTATGAAAACAAAAAGGGACGGTCAATAGAGAATTAAAGGTGCTACATTTAAATGCGTGCAGTGTACGGAACAAGGTAGATGAGCTTGTGGCCCAGATTGTGACTGGCAGGTATGATGTGGTAGGCATCACAGAGACGTGGTTGCAGGGGGTTCAGGACTGGCATTTAAACATCCAGGGATTCACAACCTATCGATAAGACAGAGAGGTGGGCAGAGGAGGCGGGGTTGCCTTGTTAATTAGGAATGAAATTAAATCAATAGCACTAAACGACATAGGGTCAGATGATGTGGAGTCTGTGTGAGTAGAGTTGAGGAACCACAAAGGCAAAAAAAAAACATAAGGGAGTTATGTGCAGGCCTCCTAACCGTGGTCAGGACCAGGGGCACAACATGTACCACGAAATAGAAAGTGCATGTCAGAAAGGCAAGGTCACAGTGATCATTGGGGACTTCAATCTGCAGGTGGACTGGGTAAATAATGCTGCCAGTGGACCCAAGGAAAAGAAATTGATTGAATGTTTACAGGAGGGCTTTTTTGGACAGCTTGTGATGGAGCCCACGAGGGGAAAGGCCATTCTGGACTTAGTGTTATGTAATGAGCCAGACTTGATTAAAGTTCCTAAAGTAAGGGAACACTTAGGAGGCAGTGATCATAATATGGTAGAATTCAATCTCCAATTTGAAAGAAGGAAGGTCGAATCAAATGTAAAGGTGTTACAGTTAAATGAAGGTAGCTACAGGGGCATGAGGGAGGAACTGACGAAAGTCGACTGGGATCAGATCCTAGTGGAAAAGACATTCGAACAGCAATGGCAGGAGTTTCTGGGAGTAATTGAGGACACAGTACAGAGGTTCATCCCAAAGAAAAGAAAGTTTACCAGAGGGGGGGATCAGGCAGCCATGGCTGACAAAGGAAGTTAGGGAATGCATCAAAACAAAAGAGAAAGCCTAGAATGTGGCAAAGAGGATTGGGAAGTCGGAAGATTGAGAAGGCTACAAAAACAAACAAAGCGAGAAATAAGGAAAGAAAGGATCAAATATGAAGGTAGGCAAGCCAGTAACATTGGGAATGATAGTAAAATTTTCTTTAAATACATTATAAACAAACGGGAGACAAAAGTAGACATTGGGCCGCTCCAAAATGACGCTGGTAATCTAGTGATGGGAGACAAGGAAATAGCTGAGGAACTAAGTACTTTGCGTCAGTCTTCACAGTAGAAGACATGAGTAATATCCCAACAATTCAGGAGAGTCAGGGGGTAGAGTTGAATATAGTAGCCATCACAAAGGAGAAAGTGCTAGAGAAACTAAGAGGTCTAAAAATTGATAAATCTCCGTTCCCAGATGGGCTACATCCTAGAGTTCTAAAGGAGATAGCTGAAGAAATAGTGGAGGCGTTAGTTATGATCTTTCAAAAGTCACTGGAGTCAGGGAAAGTCCCAGAGGAAAATCGCTGTTGTAACCCCGCTGTTCAAGAAGGGAACACGGAAAAAGATGGAAAATTATAGGCCAATTAGCCTAACCTCGGTTGTTGGCAAGATTCTAGAATCCATTGTTATGGATGAGATTTCTAAATTCTTGGAAGTGCAGGGTCGGATTAGGACAAATCAGCATGGATTTAGTAAGGAGAGTTCGTGCCTGTCAAACATGTTAGAGTTCTTTGAAGAGATGACAAATAGGTTAGACCAAGGAGAGCCAATGGATGTTATCCATCTTGACTTCCAAAAGGACTTTGATAAGGTGCCTCACGATAGACTGCTGAGTAAAATAAGGGCCCATGGTATTCGAGGCAAGGTACTAACATGGATTGACGATTGGCTGTCAGGCGGAAGGCAGAAAGTTGGGATGAAATGTTCTTTTTCGGAATGGCAACCGGTGACGAGTGCTGTCCCGCAGGGTTCAGTGTTGGGGCAACAGCTGTTCTCTTTATAGATTAACGATCTAGATGACGGGACTGGGGCATTCTGGCTAAGTTTGCCGATGATACAAAGATAGGTGGAGGGGCAGGTAGAATGGAGGAGGTGGGGGAGGCTGCAGAAAGTTTTAGACAGTTTAGGAGAGTGGTCCAAGAAATGGCTGATGAAATTCAACGTGGGCAAGTGCGAGGTCTTGCACTTTGGAAAAAAGAATAGAGGCATGGACTATTTTCTAAACGGTGACAACATTCATAATGCTGAAGTGCAAAGCGACTTGGGAGTCCTAGTCCAGGATTCTCTAAAGGTAAACTTGCAGGTTGAGTCCGTAATTAACAAAGCAAATACAATGCTGTCATTTATCTCAAGAGGCTTGGAATATAAAAGCAGGGATGTCCTTCTGAAGCTTTATAAAGCATTAGTTAGGCCCCATTTAGAGTACTGTGAGCAATTTTGGGCCCCACACATCAGGAAGGACATACTGTCACTGGAGCGAGTCCAGCGGAGATTCACACGGATGATCCCAGGAATGATAGTCCTAACATACGATGAACGTCTGAGGATCCTGAGATTATATTCATTGGAGTCTAGGAGGTTGAGGGGAGACCTAATACAAGCTTACAAGATAATAAATGGCTTAGATAGGGTGGACGTAGGAAAGTTGTTTCCATTAGCAGGGGAGACTAGGACCCGGGGGCACAGCCTTAGAATAAAAGGGAGTCACTTTAGAACAGAGATTAGGAGAAATTTCTTCAGCCAGAGAGTGGTGGGTCTGTGGAATTCATTGCCACAGAGGGCGGTGGAGGCCGGGACGTTGAGTGTCTTTAAGACAGAAGTTGATAAATTCTTGATTTCTCGAGGAATTAAGGGCTATGGAGAGAGAGCGGGTAAATGGAGTTGAAATCAGCCATGATTGAATGGTGGAGTGGACTCGATGGGCCGCATGGCCTTACTTCCGCTCCTCTGTCTCATGGTCTTCGGGTCTTATGATTCTGCCGAGCCGAAACTAATAAGTCACAAATTCTAATTTATATACTTTGGTTATTTTCTATTTCTTTTCTCAGACTTGTGCTCCATGTAACCTCCAGAATGTTGTTCATTATTTCTCTCTATATATCTCTATCTTTGAGAAATTTCCAACATTGTCATTGTTTTAATTACAATTTTAATCCAGTTCCTAATTCCCAATTCATTTGAAACGCAATCTTGAAACCTCTATTGCAAAGTCACAATTTCGAGGAAAAATAAAAAAATACAGTTTCACAACAAAGAAATGCTACACGAATTATTTGCGGAGTGGTCAGAATATAGCACATGGAACAGATCAGCACAGTTCAGGCCCTTCGGTCAACAATGTTGTGCCGCCCATTTACCTGATCTAAGATCAACCTAGCCTACACCCCTTCAATTTGTTGCTGTCCATGTGCCTGTCAAAGAGTCGCTTATATATCCCAAATGACTGACTCCACCACCTCCGCTAGCAGTGCATTCCATGCAACCACCACTCTCATGCGTAAAGAACCTACCTCAGACATCTCCCCTATACTTTCCTCCAATCACCCAAAAATTATGTCCCCTCGTGACAGCTATTTTCGCTCTGGGGAAAAGTCTCTGCCTATCCACTCTATCCATGCTTCACGTCACCTTGTACACCTCTATCGTGTCACCTCTCTTCCTTCTTCGCACAAGTGAGAAAATTACTAGCTCCCTCAACCTTTCTTCATAAGACATGCCCTCCAACCCTGGGTGCATCCTGATAAACCACCATTGCATCCTCTCCCCATCCTGCCTATAATGAGGCGACCACAACTGGACACAATATTCGAAGTGTCGTCTAACCTGGGTATTACAAAAGCTGCTGCAAAACCTCGCGGCTCAATCCACCTGTTAATGAAAGCAAACAACATACGCCTTCTTAACAGCCCTATCAAGCTATGTGGGAACTTTGAGGGATCTATGCACGTGGGCCCCATATGAGTCTGCTCCTCCACACTTACAAGAATCCTGCCATTAACCATCTATTCAGCATTCAGATTCGAACTTCCAAAATGAATCACGTCACATTAATCTAGATGGAGCTATATATGCCACTTCTCAGCCCCGCTCTGCATGCTATCAATGTCCTGTTGTAAACTGCAACAGCCCTCGACACTATCTACAATTCCACCAACCGTCGTGTCACCGGCAAACTTACTAACCCACCCTTCCACTTCCTCACACAAGTCATTTATAAAAAACACAAGGAGCAAAGGTCCCAAAACAGATCCCTGCGGGACACCACTGGTCACCGACCACCTGGTGGAATATTTAACATACACTACCACTTTTCGGCCAGCTAATTCTGTATCCAGCCAGTCAAGTTTTGCTGTATCCCAGACCCCTTAACGTTCTGAATGAGCCTACCATGAGGAGCCTTCTGAAATGCCTTACTGAAATCCATGTACACCACATCCACTGCACGACCTTAATCAATGTGTCTCGTCACATCCTCAAAGAACTGAATGAGGCTTGTGGGGCATGACCTCCCCGTCACAAAACCATGCTGACTATCTTTAATCAAACTATGTTTTTTCTAAATAATCATCAATCCCATCTCTCAGAATCATTTCCAGTATCGTGCTTATCACAGACGTAAGACAGACTGGTCTATAATTCCCAGGGATTTTCCAATTTCCGGTCTTGAACAGGGGAATAACATTCGCCTCGCTCCAATGATCCGGCAATAATCCAGTGGAGATTGAGGACGCAAAGATCATCGCCAACAGCGCAGCAATTTCCTCCCTTGTTTCCCGTAGCAACCATGGGTATATGCCTTATGGCTCAGAGGACGTATCTACCCCCATGCTTTTCAAAATGTCCAACACATCCTCCTTCTTAATATCAACCTGTTCGAGTCTATTAACCCGGTTCACGCTGTTCTCATGAGGAACAAGGTCTCTCAGTAGTGAATACTGATACATAATATTCATTTCGTGCCTCCCCTACCTCCTCAGACTCTCGGCACAAGTTCCCTCCATGATGCTTAATCTACCCTACTCTCACTCTGATCATCCTCTTATTTCTCACATAAGTGTAGAACGCCTTGGGGTTTTCCGTAACCCTTCCCGCCAGCACTTGTTATGCCCAATTCCAGCTCTGCCAAGTCCATTTGTGAGTTCCCACCGGGCTATCTTGTCACCCTTTAGAGCCGTGACAGGTCCTTGTGACGAATGTGATATAAAATAGTTACTTTAGAGTTACTAGTTAATGTAATGTAGAAATAAGCCACTTTGATTTTTGCAGTTAGGGACAAAGGAATTTGAGACCGCATGGAAAAAGCAGGAAGAGGTGTGTCTATGAGAGTGAGACTGCATTGATAGGGACCAGAGAAAGGGATTGGAAGTGAGCCAATCAGAATGGATTAAACAGGTCAGGAGGGACCTAGGCTGACCTATGTCCGTCGAGTATGTGAAACTTGATACCATTTGAACTGATTTTGCAGAGATCCCTTTGTCTGTTAGTTCAGTCGTTTTCTGGAGTGTAAGAGGCTGGATGTCCTGTTACATTTCTGTAAGATGATTCAAGCTTGCAAGCTAAATAAATAACTTCTGTTTACGTGCGAATCCGTCTCAACTTTTATTGAGGCCAGACTGACAGAGAAAGAAATTTGGAGATCAACATTTGGTGCCGAAAACCGGGATTTCTCAGGGCGATCCTGTTCCAACTGCGAAATCAGAATTCGACTGATTATGAACAGGAGGACGGGAACAAAGGGCCCTCAATGTAGAAATGGAAAACGACCAGCATTGATTGTTCCCCTCTTCTTATCGTCTGATTAGTCTGGTCACTCGCGGTTGGCACAGAAAGACCGCCTCGACGAAATCACAGGTCAGTCTGGGGATTAGCACTTTAATTGATGGGATTTCATATTGTTGTTTCGGCTTGGGTTAGGGTTTTGGGCTGATGGGACTTTAAATAATAAAGGTTCAGTCTATTATTAGGGTTCAGAGGCTGATGTGACTTAAATAATAAAGGTTCAGTCTATTATCGGGGTTCAGAGGCTGATGTGACTTAAATAATAAAGGTTCAGTCTATTATTAGGGTTCAGAGGCTGATGGGACTTTAAATAATAAAGGTTCAGTCTATTATATGGGTTCAGGGGCTGATGGGACTTCAATAGATGGGGGTTCAGTCCAGTATAACTGTTTTTAAATCTGAAGATGGTTCAACTCTATGTGTGAGTGTTTTAAATATATAGTTGATTAAGCTAAAATTGTCTCCTTGGACTGTAAAGTTCCGAGGTCTAGTTGAGATTGTGAGGTTGAAGCAGAAGTCTCTCAAAGGGTTAACAGCAGCAGGCGGAGTTGAAAACAGACAGTGCTTCTCACTCAGGCCTTGAGATAACAGTCTGCAGTGTAATCGGATACCTTTCCTTTGAGTCAGTGAACACCACCAAAGTTACGTTTTGAATTAATTAAAGGAAACCAGTGGGTTTCTCCACCTCTTTGATAAAAGTTATTATTTTCGAAAGCAATTGATTGAAATTGCCAGAATCTTAAATTTTACTTACTTGAAGTAAGGTTTATCTCATTTTATCTGGAGATTAATAGAAACTTAAAGAAGATCATGGACACCATTTTAAAAAGTGTCAATCTGGAGATGATAATTGATTTTGCTAATACTTATGATAGTTGATTTTGCTAATACTTATGTGTATGTAACAGAAAAAAAACTTGTTAAAAGAAAAAATTGTTAAGATAAAGAAATAATTAAGTTGTAAATGTTATACAAGTTTGTGTTAAGCAAATTGTAAATTTAGTTCTGAGTTGAGATCAGAGCTAAGCTTGCAAGTTGCAGTAATTCAATTTGAATTTTCAAACATTTTTAAGTTTTAAAAAAAAGAGAGCAAATAGAGAAAAGAAGGACACAGATCTTGAATGCGTTGAATAGCACATTTCAAAGGCCCATAAATCTTTCTGTTATCTTAGACCTAAAACCTAGGAAGATTGATGAGCCATAGGAATGTCTGGGGCGTTTTAATGAAATCTACCGGGGGCAGTCAGGCGATTTGCTGTATCAAACTGGTCAGAATTCCCCTCAATACTGTGCTATGTTAATGCATTGCCTACCACCTTCTGTGGTTACTGCTGTGAAATGTAATAACATGAATTGGACAGAGAACGACCCTTCCCAGATGGCAAGGGCAGTCAGATTTTACTGAAAGGAGGGTGTAGGCCAAGAAGGAGGCTCAGTTACAAAGGTTAAGACTGAGTATGTAATGAAAAAGGATGATCTGCGATCCCAACAAGCGGCAGAAATGGTAGTTTACCAGCAGGAGCTCCAATATAGTGACTTTGGGTGGGTGGATCAGCGAAGAGGAGGATGAGACAACAGTGCTATATTTCTATCACCCCCCAGTGGTGGACGTTAGACATTGAACAGCCACTATCACTGCATCACGTTACCCTGGCCTATGACAGAACTGGACGAAACAGGGAGTTGGAGGACAAATACCGGCCATTACTTGAGACCGAATGGCCAGTCAAGGTTACAGCCACAGTCACGGGAAAAGAAGGTACAGCCGATTTTGTTACAATATCACCACATTTATGGCCACAGTCAGCTTCGGTAAGCCCTCATATTACACGTCAGGTCCATGACCAGTACCATGCCAGGGATATGGGGCGAATGGTCAGCATCTTACCACAGCTCGTCAGAATAGGTATGAGATATACCTTTTGAACAATCCACGTCTGACATTTAAATACTGTACCACTATCAATCCAGCCTGTTTTCTTAGTGGTCCCCCTGTCCATGAAGACGCACCTGGCCACGACTGTTCAGCCTTGATTCAGGAAACTACCACAATAAGGGGCGATTTGAGTGACATTTCGTCAGAACAACCTGACATGATTATGTGTGGTCAAATATCCCACCGGGGTTTAGTTAATGACCTACTGCAGGCCCTCCTTCTGCCAGTGCACATTTATTAAATGCGCTGCCCACACGAATGGTACAACCCCAGTTGACGTTGGTAATGAACGAGCAGATTGTGCAGCGCGCACAGCCGCACAAATTCAGCAAGTGATGGTGCCTAAAATGTTAAGTCAGACTAAACGATCTACTATGAATGTGTCTGCTTCTGACAAGCCAATGCCAGACGTCATAAGGTTACAGGAGGACGCTCCTGAGAGTGATAAACAAATGTGGAAACGGTTAGGTTGTACATATGATTCTGTTTCCTCTTTATGGACCACGCCTGCACATCAGACTTGTATGTCTGATGTACTGGCTTTATGGGTCATCGAATGTGTACACTTTGCAACTCATTGTGGGGCTCGGGGGACTAGTGATTTGTTGCTGGACACTTGGTGGCACCCTAAAATGCAGGGGTTGGCCCAAAGTATCAGTAATCGGTGTTTGATTTGTCAGCAATATAACACCGGAAAAGGTATCCCTTGTGGGAAAGGGCAAACCCCGTTGCCCAGTGGTCCCTTTGAGACGCTCCAAATGGATTACATTGAGTTGGAAAGGTGTCAATGTTACAAATATGTTTTGGTCATTGTGGATGTGTTCAGCAGATGGGTCGAGGCGTATCCGACTATCTATAGTAATGCTGCTACTGTGGTTAAAGTCTTGATGAGGGAAATCATTCCCCGGTACGGTATACCAGCTCAGTTAAGTTCTGATAATGGGCCTCATTTTATTGGACAAATTAACAAGGAGTTTTGCTCCCAGTTGGGCATACGCCAGCAGTTACACTGTGCTTACAGACCGCAGGCAGCCGGGGTGGTTGAGAGACACAATCAGACCCTCAAAACTAAAAAAATTGAGTCCATCTCCACTACTGTAAAAGGTCGGATACTAACCTGCCTCCCTTCTCCAGTGCTATTTTACAGGTGTGGAGCATGATGGAGTAGCTACGCATCGTCTGTCTGATATTTGGCCTCACTTCGCTTGGCGTGTTATTGGCGATGGACATGGAAAAGGGGAATATTATGTATCTGTGTAGCCCCAACCAATCTACAAGGATACATCACCTATGCACAGGTGATGTTCTTCACTGCCCCCATATACGAGGACATGGTATCGACTCATGGAAGGTCATCAAAGTTAAGGAGAATGCGGGAGTCATGAAGCAGCTGCACCGGTCCCGGCGATGGGAAGGGAACATTATATGGACATTGCCTTGTTTTTGGAATACATGTAAATTTGATTTTGGATGTGTTAAACGTGGTACAATAAAGGTAACATCAGGCTGTCAGAAGAGTGTAGGAAGAGACCATGAGAAAGAGAAAGGGACTAGAGAGAGGACGGGGCGTGTGAGAAGGGAAGTACAGCTAGAACGTAGGTTACCGGGAGATGCACTTAAGTTAATTAAAGGCCAAACTGAGGAAAACCCGGGTAGTATGAATCTCTTCTACCAGATTTACCACCGTCTGTATGGCCAGGGACGGGTTGTCTGCTACCCAAACCCCGCAGCGGTGTCTAGGTTATTTTCTGTTTCACCGCTTTGGGGCACTCCCCAAACGGTGGTTCATTGTCAGCGTTCCGAGCCATTGCCCGAGCACGTCACTCTTCCTTACGATCCGGATTCAGCACCACCGGCTATTTGCCTTCCCCTCCCTCGGGATAATTCCCATTCACAGTACGATAGGCTGCGACGGTGGAGGGCGTACATACCTAGCCACTTCACTCCCAATAGGGATTCCCGGTCGTACGAGAATTGCTTCAGCAGTGAAGGGTACGGCTGTTTGCTGGTAGAGGTGGACACAAATATGACATGTCTGTTTCCCACCTGTACGGACAGGAGGTGCCATACCACCCAGGCGTCTGGCCAATGCGTTTGTTATAGCACCACTTGCGCTCCATTGAACGCTGGCCTCCAGCTCCTTTGTGGCTGGGCGAATGTCTCTCATATCACTGTTGGGAATAGGGCTTTCTGCATTGCTGGGCGGCCCGAATGGGCATTTCAAAATTGGATAAACTGGGCTACTGGGAGGTCCTTACGCAACCGATATGCTGATTGTGATGCTAGTCTCCACACGGAACAAGGATCAGTTAGCACGCCGGGCAGTCTCTGCTGAATTTTGCGAGAACTGGAAAAAACCTCAGGTTCTTGCACCCAACCGGGGCCACTCAGCCGGGTGGGGCATTCTGAGCGTCTTGACACTGGGAGGTGTGGGGGGTTCCTTGGCTGTTAGTGATCGGAATTATTTTATTTGCGGCCTTACCATCTTGGGAAATGAAACCTTGGGAGCCCTCGGGGCAATAACCAAGGAGTTGTCTCAGCTACGGTTGTTTGCAATGCAGAACCGGTATGCTCTTGACTATCTTCTGGCCCGTGAGGGTGGGGTATGCGCCATAGTACAGGGCAAGTGGATCATGGGTGTTCAAGACTTGACCGCTAACATCACTAAATTTATGGATCGCATACGGGATCACTTGGACGGGATGCAGGATCCTGGCTCTTGGGGTAACTGGGGATTTGGAGGATGGAAGGACTGGTTGATAAATATGGCCATGTATCTAGTGGTAGCTATCGGCTGCATCTTTGTGGGCCTGGCCATCCTTAAATGTGTGATGGGTAGAATGCTGGGTGCACTAGATCAGATCACCGCCCCAATCACCGAGAAAAAAAATTTAACTGTTAAAATCCATGAGGGTGAGGCAGATGAAGGGGGGCTAAGACAGGAATTGGAAATGCAGCGACGAATCTTTTTAGATGAGGAACCGTAGCTATAGATTGGATAGTTCGGTTATCATGGAATGATAAAAGGAGGGAATGACGAATGTGATATAAAATAGTTACTTTAGAGTTACTAGTTAATGTAATGTAGAAATAAGCCACTTTGATTTTTGCAGTTAGGGACAAAGGAATTTGAGACCGCATGGAAAAAGCAGGAAGAGGTGTGTCTATGAGAGTGAGACTGCATTGATAGGGGCCAGAGAAAGGGATTGGAAGTGAGCCAATCAGAATGGATTAAACAGGTCAGGAGGGACCTAGGCTGACCTATGTCCGTCGAGTATGTGAAACTTGATACCATTTGAACTGATTTTGCAGAGATCCCTTTGTCTGTTAGTTCAGTCGTTTTCTGGAGTGTAAGAGGCTGGATGTCCTGTTACATTTCTGTAAGATGATTCAAGCTTGAAAGCTAAATAAATAACTTCTGTTTACGTGCGAATCCGTCTCAACTTTTATTGAGGCCAGACTGACAGAGAAAGAAATTTGGAGATCAACACTTGCTTCCTCAGACGTACATAAGCCTCCTTCTTCCGGGCGACCAGAAGCTCCATTTCTCTTGTCATCCAAGGTTACTTCACCTTACCATTGTTTCCGTGTCTCAGTGGGGCAAGGCAAATCAGTACTTGTAGCAAGTGCTCCGTAAACAACCACCAGATTACCGTTGTGCATTTCCCCCAAAACAACTCTTTCCAATTTATGCTCCTCAGCGCCTGCGTAATTACAGTATATTTTCCCCTCCGTCAATTAAATACCTTCCCATACTGTTTGTTCAAACCACTCTCCATGATTATGGTAAAGGTCAAAGAGGTGTGGCAACAGTGGTCAGCTCTTGAATCTGAAGTACAGATTGCTTTATCAGACGAATTGCCCTGCAAGCACGAAAACTGAACCCCGCAGACCGGTGAATCCTGGCCACACTCACTTTAGTGAATGTACCCCTTAATATGCTGCATTAAACAACATTCTGAGGCAGGAGGTCATACCTGCCTTCTTACAGTAGCAGCCCTAGATAGGAGGCTGGCTGTTTGGGAATAAGAGGTATCCGCTGAGGATCTGGGAAATGATGCCAGGCAGGAGACTGGGGTCCGAAGCGGAGACCCGGTATATCGAGACCCATGCAACCATTCGGGTTCTCACTACACTGAGCAGTGCATTGGTCTCCTCAAGATGCGGTTCCGTCGCCTCGACCGCTCTGGTGTTGCCCTGCAGTACACCGCCCGCAATGTTGTGATCTGCTGTGTCCTCCACAATCCGTAACAGCAGCGCGGCGACGAACTGTAGGTTGGTGACGAGGAACCATTGGCCACCTCCGAGGAGGAATGTTAGTACTAAGACGAGGAGGATGACGACGCGCAGGACCAGCAGTGGCTGGTCGACGAAGATGGCGAGCAACCTAAGGCAAAGCCGGAGGCAGCAATACAGTCAGCAGCGTTGATTGTCCTGAAAACCGAGGGGGGCAGTTAATACTCGCCTATTCACCGAGGGCGTGGCCTGGTCTATCATCGCAACCGTACTGACACACCACTGCCAATTCCTACCACCACATCTCGGTGTCGTCCCAGCATAACATCAGAGGTGGAGACAGGCAGCCTGTTAACTCTTCCCGTCGCATTTGTTGCACCGGGCGGGCGTCTTCTGGGGGCACAGGTGCCGGAGGGTGCCGGCTCACCTGTTGCCGACACATACACAGCCATGCCACCATGTCCCTTGTGCTGACGCAGAGAAGCGGCTTCATCAGACTGGTGGAATTCGATGGAGCTGCTGGCCACCGTCGGAGCCCCATGACACGGGTCCGGGTTTGCAGTCATTGGCTTCCTCTGGGTGCAGATAGGGGCCTGGAGTCCACCTTGGCGCAGAGGCACAACTGGTTCGATCCCCGGCCGACCATGCGTCATCTGGCTCTGCTAGCCCTGGCGGTTCCCCAATATGTCTACCCTGATGTCGACCCCCTCAGCAGTGCTCCTCAGTGACTGGAACGGGTCAGTGCCTCGGGAATGCGCATGTGCCACTGGGACAAGCTCCACAGCGCCTCGCGATTCTCATCTGAGAGCGGGACCTTTCCCGCAGAATCGCATCATGGTCGGCCTAGTACTAGATGACATCCGCCAGCGAGCGATCATTCAGTCGAAAGCCCCGGCCATGGCGTGCACAAACTGAGTGATACCTTGGACACCTTTACTAATGCTACCCACGATGTGCACCAGGCTTCAGATTGCGATCGTCACCATAACAGTGTTGGCGTCACTGTCATTTATTGCTAGCGCCATATCCTGCGCCCATAACGCCAGGGTCTCCGCCAATCGGCTATGGACCTGATGGAGTGTTGATTAGATCTCCTTATGATTGTATTTGTCGCTCCCGATCGTCTCCATCAGCTTTGCATAACCCTGTTCCAGAGGCTCTGCAACAGGCTGGGGCACAGCTGGGTTCAGGGATCCAGTAGCCCTCTGACTGCTGTCTTGTTTCGGCATCTCTACCTTCACCAGATATGCATCATCACCAGTGCTGTGCCTCAGAAGACTGTGCACGAACTTGTCCAAAGAGGTGTGTGTATCTACGCTGGTGAAGGGTGGGATGACAGCTGTGACACGACTATAACGATCGCATCCTTTGATCCCTCCTCCAAGGCGGTCCCGTGTGAGACATCAGCGGGTGACGCCCGGCATAGCCCAGCTGCTTCGGCTGGAGTACCTGCAGGAGAATCCACATGTGCCCAGTTTGAGGAATGGGTCAATAAGTAATGCAATCAGTGCTGACATTTGCCATATCCTCCGGTGGAGCCCGGTGCTTTCTCACCTCTGTGCCGTTCGCCACCTCCACGCGGGTGACCAACCGATCCACGGCGCCCCGGTTACTTTCAGCACCTGCTCCTCGAAGAAGATGCGGATTCTGAAGTCCGATACCCGACTGCCAGTGTGGGCCCGCTCCCGGCGAACATGGGAGAGCTTTTCCTGAGGTGACACACAGAGGGCATCGTTAGTCACAAGTTTGGATGTGCGCTTGAAGTGAGTGTTGAGGTGGAGGGATATTTGAAGGGTTAGTTGTAGGGAGGGTTGAAGGACGAGGGGGTGAAGTGGGGGAGGGGGGGGGGTTGGGGTCGCGTGGGGGTTTGTAGCGTGGATACACACCCTGTGGGGGGGGGGTGGAGAGGCGGCGTTCTTGCCTGCTTACTTAGATGCCATGTGTAGGTCGTTGACCTTCTTCTGGCACTGGAGGCAAATGCTCCTGGTCACATCCCCTGAGCTGACTGCTGCTGCCTCCTCGCCCCAGGCACCGCTGGCTGCCATATGACTCGTCCTCCAAGACCCCTTGGGAACAGAACATTCCTCCTGGTGTTATTGAAAATATGGAAAGATGTGTCATTTGAAAGATGGAAGTCTGGCAATATGTGGTCTGAGAGAAACACGAGAGAATACAGGGAAAGATCCCACGGAGGCTTATCAGCAGCTGCTCAGGAGCAGGATTGTAAACTGCAGGTAGCCTTGATCAAGCAGGCTTAGCAAACAAGAGAAACAGGATTTTGAATGAAGCCAAAAACAATGGCTCACACCTTCATTGAAATTAACTATCTGAGGAACGAGCTGGAAAAGAATGGACGAGCTTCAATTGAATTTGGTGAGAATTCTAGGTGTGAACATTTGCTGAAACCAGGTAAATTAAAGAAAACTAGAGACTATCGGTCTACGAGAAATATAATTCAAAGCCAAATCAAAGTCAAAATTATGAGCTGAGGACACACTTGGAAAATAAAACTTCAGAAATGACAGGAATTATAAGTAACACCTCTTAAAGTCAAAACGTTTTGAACATCACAAAGGAAACACTGTATTCAGATCGATGAGATGAAGTAATGTCAAAAAGAATACTTAGTTGGATTAGGCTGTTTAGATCAAAGATACTTTTTACAATCAAAGTTAATCAAGAGTTACTTTACAATAACTTCATAAAAACTTAAATGTTAGAAAGAGAATATAAACCCGAAGAAAAGGGAGAGCAGGCAGAAGCAGAACCAGAAGCAGAACTCAGAGAGAGAGAGAGAGGGGAGAAGTACAGACAGATTACAGTCAGCTCGACCATGGGAAAGAGACAGGGCAAGCAGCCGAGCTAAAATAGCTAATATATCTAAGGAAGATTAGAATTTAAAGAGTAGGCAGATTCAGCTCAGAGTCAGCTCAGAGATAGCCAGCAGAGCCAGCTCTCATAGCTCGGTACATGGGAAAGATAGGACACAGCAACTGAGCTAACCAGCGAATACATATAAAGACGACCAGACTTTAAAGAAGATTGATTGTCAAGTTGGGCCTGAAGGTCCCTTCAACCAACCAGAAGGATCCAGAAGCAAGATATGTTTACCTTCCTGTAAAGGCAGTAATTGCACCTTTTAAACAGAGAACAAATAATAAAATAACTTAAAAGTTTTAACCTGAAACAGTGGTTATAAGTCTACTTTACTTACTTAGCAATGCGGGACCCAGGATCGATGCTACTAAGTGGTAAGTAGATGAAATCTTCGGTGAAGGTATGGGTTATAAGAACTAGGAGCAGAAGTAGGCCATCTGGCCCCTCTAGCCTGCTCCACCATTCAATGAGATCATGGCTGATCTTTTGAGGACTCAGCTCCACTTTCCGGCCCGAACACCATAACCCTCAATCCCTTTATTCTTCAAAAAACTATCTATCTTGATCTTAAAAACATTTAATAAAGGAGCCGCTACTGCTTCACTGGGCAAGGAATTCCATAGATTCACAACCCTTTGGGTGAAGAAGTTCCTCCTAAACTAAGTTCTAAATCTACTTCCCCTTATTTTGAGGCTATGCCCTCTAGTTCTGCGTTCACCCGCCTGTGGAAACAACCTGCCCGCATCTATCCTATCTATTCCCTTCATAATCTTATATGTTTCTATAAGATCCCCGCTCATCCTTCTAAATTCCAACGAGTACAGCCCCAGTCTACTCAAACTCTTTTCGTAATCCAACCCCTTCAGATCTGGGGTTAACCTGGCGAGAGATGTGCCGGCGAATCAGCTGGCGAGCCGGAATTTAAGGCGAGAGGCCTATGAGGCCTCGTTACGTGGACCAATTGACGTAGAATAGTTTTGCCGGCCTCGCTGGACTGAGCGATGGGAAACTCACAGCAAATCCAGCTCGCTCGCTCGTACTCTTAGATATATTTTCCGGAGATTTGCACCAATCGTACCTTCACCGAATCTGAGGATATTTGGATAATTAGAAAGAATGCATTAAATCACATTTCTCAGTAATTCTCCACCAGTCTTTCCAGCAACACCTTATACAAATTTTAGAGATGTTGATCTCCTTACGGATATATATATATCTGGTCGCCTGGGAATATTGGATTCCATTCCAAGCGAACAGGCATGTGTGCCTTTGGAGAAGAAACAAAACGAATAAACACTGACAATTGCACCACAAAAATGAAGTAAATAATGAATTACGTGATGTACTTTTTATAAAAAATATCTTTTGACCGGAGATTTGGAGACAATCTGTTCCCTTGGCGAGGAACGTCCTAAAGAATCACTTAATTTGTTTGCAAATTATATTAATTTTATCAGGTATATAGTTGAGGCAGCCAATTCAAGAAGGGAACTATCGTAGCTATTTGAGCCCAGTGTACTTCTCAAGCAATTCCACAGAATTGAAGTGCTGTGCATTTGTAGTCAAACGTATGCAACACCAGGTAAGGTGTTCCAATGCATGAAAACTAACATAAATGTTACCTTAACTCCTGTAGTTTAATATCGATGGAACATACTTGTGAATAAAGTCAATTGTAGGAAAGATAAAGATTGGTCAGCAGAACGAGTCCCGTTAATAATTAGAATGTGCTGAAAATTGCCTCTTGATTGTCTATGATCTCCGAGTTGAAGGAAAATCGATCAATTATTCGTTGAATCTCCGACATGCTTCAAAGGCAGGAAGCAGCTTTAATAACTCTTTAACTAATTTTAATGCGAGTAACTGTAAACGGCCCCAAATATTATTCTCCGCAGGTTTACACCAGGAAAAAGGATTTAAAATTATTGCCAATGCATTTCTAATTCCGTTACATATTTTCAACAGAAAAACAACTTAAAGATTGCGAAAAAGGTAATCCAATTAAAGGTAAACGATCAGTTAAATGTTTGTTGACACCCCAACGAGCGAACGCCTCCTCTCAATGGGCACATAGACGTGCTCCGAATGCTCTGGAATTCATGGCATTTAATCCATTTCAGCAACTGAAGAACGATAGTGTAAACAGAACCAAGCGAGAGTATTATGAATGCAGAGAAGTGAGGGTGTGTGAATAAAAATGCGATCGTGCTTGAATGCCAAAATTGTCAGCTTTCCACTGCCCGTGGCTTTTGCACATGAACTGCTCCGTCATACAATTTATGTTGGTTTTCATCCACATTTTCGTGCTTCATTTTCTTTCCCCCACCAATGTCATTGCCCTTTTAAAGCCTTTGCATTACTTTTGTTGACTGGGTTGACAGCACAGTCACACTACCCTCACGCCACTACCTCTTCTTCTCTCTTATGTTACGCACGCTATTTTTTCAATCTTTGACGACAGTGAATTTAGCCGACGACTTATACAACCGTTATCATACGCCAAAGGTATTATATGTGAATGTAGACATCAACTGGCATTGCAAATGTGGGTCTCCTCTTTGGGGCATTCATGGCTATTGAAATAAGTCACAGCGATCGGTCAATAATGCTTGTGTACGTTTTGTTTCTTTATGAATTGTCACAAAGACCGTGGAAGTTTCTCCATACCGATTTGCAATGTATAAAACTATCCCTATGTTCACTGATGAGCCGGCGTGTTGTGACTCGTACATCTCGCGTTCAATTATCGTCCTGCGCATTACATTTCTCCTCTGAACGTGCGATTTGAAAGTATATCTGTTAAACACATTCTCACGTATCTGCACTGTACAGATAAGGAACAATTCATTCAGAACATAGGTAATTAATTTTGAGAAAACTTCGTCTAATTGAAATTGTGCATTACTATGGCGTTCGACGTGACATATTTTAATCTGATTTCAAATAATACCAACGGACCATACCCAACAGTTGCATTATATCATCAAAGGCTAAAACTGTCTGTCTTGAAAAAAAAACGAGCAAATAATGCAGAATAGTATTTTTGGCCATATTTCGTAAATCTCCCTTTGCTGACAGATTTGTTTATGTTGTGACTGAATTACAGTGAATAAATGCCTCGCTGCAGAGACAGGTATTTTAAACATGTCTTTGTTTTTCACGTCAATGAACATTATTTGGACGTAGTTTGCAGATGTCCTGAAATTCAATGAGATAGACGATATATTTTCATATTTTGCTCATCCGATAAGAGGATATATATCCGAGAGCATTTGTTTAAATTGCATGACCGTCCGCGAAACATCACAACAATAGAATATAATACAGCACAATCTTCGTTTTATTTTATTCATCTTTATTACGTATATCGGTTTGGTTTATTGTCGAATGGCAATATGAAATGAAATGAAAATCGCTTATTGTCACATGTAGACTTCAAATGAAGTTACTGTGAAAAGCCCCTATTTGCCACAACCCGGTGCCTTTTCGGGGAGACTGGTACGGTAATTGAACCGTGCCGCTGGCCTGCCTTGGTCTGCTTTAAAAGCCAGCGATTTAGTCCTGTGCTAACCCAGCCCATATGCTGCATCTGTTCGTGGATGTGAAGGTGCCTTCATCAATGCAGAGCAACATTTAGTTGATTTGTTATATGCAGGATTACGCTTGTTCTTAATCTTATTCATTATTGCAGCTAAATTCGCGAATCCAAAGTTGGTGCATTGCCTTGTGCAATTGTCTATACGAAGCTGTTTCTTAGTGAAGCGTATTGAAAACAGAAAAAAAACCCGAATCAAATAAACAGGCAACCGAATTAATAAAAAGAAGATGGTCCCTTGACTGAAATGCCCGAACAACAGAACAACATTCCATTCAGCTTAATATACTCGCCGGCTATCAGAGAAACACTGCAACATTGAAATCAGGAATCAAGAATCGTTTCTGTCATCTCAAATGATAGTCCAATAATTCTAACAGAACTTTCATGTTCCTGCTACATTGACGCACTTCGACGAAGTTTTATCTATATTTCTTAAATATGGTGTGCAGAAGCACTCGCGTTATTCACGGTTTAAGCACTTTAATGTCTGTACCCAGCTTTGCGTCTCAAATCTGCGTCTTAGTGGGCGTGCGTGGGGCGGGGGCTATCGCCTTTCAGGGCTGTTAAGAGATGGTCCCACGGTGGGGAAGCAGGGGCAAGCTGCTTTGTCTGAATGACCCTTTAACTACCTGTCTGCCAGGAAATTAACTTGTATTTACTGCGCGGCGACTGTGTACCAGTCGAACTCCAAATGTATCTAATTGAGAATGGAACTTCTGGCATTCAAGATTTCCCACTGCACATATTAGCCAACATCAAAATGGCACCGACAATAGGATGCTTGTCAAAGCATTGAAACTCTCACAAGAAAGATGGTGATATTGATCAAGACTCAAGCGAGTGTCGTCACCAATATGCATCCCATCCCCACATCCCCACGCCCGCCCCCCACACACACACACTCACCTCCTTGTGTTTTGCTTCCTTCATGGCCTATTCAATACTGCCTGTCAGTGGCCTCCAGCACCGACTGTCCTTCGAACATTTTTCCTTAGATCCTGGTCGGACAAAAACCTCTTCATCATGGTCTCCTCCAGTTTCGACGGCTGATGACTCTTTTTCCTCGGGCTGTGATACAATGTCATAAATCTCCATCTATCAGGATAGCGTTGGAGGACCAGTAAAACAGACTTCAGTTAATTCACCGTATCGGTCAGGAGAGCCAAACACTCCTCAGATAGGGTCAGTTGATCGGCCCTAAACCAAATGACGCTGGACAAGACTGCCCAGCTGCCCAATGTCGCGTGGGCGAAATTAAAGGGTGCGAACAATTTGCGTGTTTAAAGTGCTGCTTGTCCTCTGCTGTGTCGAGTATGTACTTATTTTTTAAAATACGATTTCAGTTGTGACTCTTCTGCATTACAATGTCACTCGACTCCTCGATCATGCCGGCAAGTCAGCAATTCGGAACGCACGATTTAATCATAAATTCAGCATATGACTGGAGAACCTCGAACCTTTCAACGCTGAAACGAATTGTCAGAAGTTGCACACAATAAATTAAACAATAGTTCGCTAATTTTGCCATTCTGTCCCAAACCAATTGCTTGCCATTTGCAGCGGTCAAAGGCACATATTGATTTAAGGATTTTTGAATTATCTCTCAGTGCCTGTGTATCAATGAACATCACGTCAGAGCTATTCTGAATCAAGCAAAAGCCGAAGAATTGCGAATTCGACACATCAACATCTGAAATGTTGCAAAAGATGCGTAATCCAAGACGTTGCATGGAAACGTTGCTTGCTGATACACGTACAGTTTTCAACAGTGAATCCATTGTGTTCTGAAAACATAGTTGCGAAATTATATTAATTCATTAAAGAGTATGCTAAGAGGAATACGATAGGTTGGATCTGATTGTTCATTGAAGTGGCGAGAATAGGCAGGACTGTTTCCCTCAGAGCACGATACATTTAGAGCAACATTCCTGGTTCTGTACAATATTCCAGTTAGATCCTATTTCGTTCATCAAAGGCGCATAGCGTTGTGCAGCACGGAAAGTGGTCGCTTGATCTATCATTTCTGCTCCAACCATAAAACACCTCTCTATTCCATCCTCATTTTGCCGAACTTAGTCCATCATCTGTATGGTGTGGCGTTTCACTTGCTCATCGAAATGCGCCTTAATTGTTGTGACGGTCAATTCCTGTACCACGCTTTGACAGTGAGTTCCACAAACCCTCATGGTTGAAAAGGTGTTCTGTCACATTCACCCAAAAACTCCTGCACCTCACCAGGAACCTACGAATCTTGGTGATAGACTCTCTGCGAAGTGGAAACGTTTTGATTCTATTACACTACCTGCATTCCTCATAATTGTGTGTACCTCAATCATGTCCCAACTCAGTTCAGTCTTATCTAAGGAAACCAAGATCAGCCTTTCCCAGTCTTTAATTGCAGCTGACACGATCCTCACATGTAACAGCCTGTTCTTCAATCGGTTCCACGTGTGGGAAACAGAAGTTTTCAGGATTGAACAGATGGCTTATTGTCTCTGTTCTTCGTCCTGCTGCAAAGTTGCTGATCTGTGCCGGGTGATGTTCATTGCATCTTTATAGATTGGACGTGTTCTTTTATGTAAACGTGAGTGGTAATCATAAAGTCCATAAAGTGATAACTTATTAATGCGTTTACTTGAGTGCACATGCTGGCGGTCAGCAGCGATTCCAGCCAGGCCTCCAATGACAGTTTCTGTTCCTGGCCTATGTGTCATGTCGGCGTGTTCCCTGTAAAATCGGAAATGAAGTCTGTACATCAACAGAAAGCAGATTACATACTGTACCAGGACCTGCCAGTTATGTATTGCTGATTGGCAAAACCCGTTTAATTCTATGACAGTGGATAGGCAATGGCGAATATATAAGGAACTATTGCATGTAAGGCAAACATTGCTAATATATTTCTGATGGCATATCAACAAGTAAGTGATCCAACCATGGGGAGCAAATGTGAACACTGCGAGCATCGAATCCAAAGAGGAAAGATGAAAACAAAAATGCAAGAAATTGACCAAGACGGACGATTTGGGAGCAGTTACCTGGTCCGAAAAATTAGACTTAAGCATGGATCAATTGCGTCTGAGAGTAAACCTGCAAGGCCCGCAGCTTGACCAATAAACTATCTTTTTGTCTGTTAAAAAAAATGAAGGCAAATGTCGTATACTTTCCTTTATAAACGTAAGGGACATAAATGGACAAGGAATTGGCAGAGCAATTAAAACAACGTTATTTCTCGAGTACCTCATGAAAACAACGGTAACTTCCGATGAATGACAGGGAGGACGGGACGATCGAAACTCAGGAATTAAAGGAAAATTGTATTTGGTAAAAGACATAGTGTTGTTCAAATTAAAGGGACCGACTTTGAACTGTGCAGAGGGGTGGCTAATTGATATTCCAGCCACTAATGGAGGCTGTTATTAAGGCAACGTGTGTATTGTTTGTAATTTTAAAAACATGGAGTGATTTGGGAATAGTCGCATCAGCAAGAACACCTCTTAAAAAAGAGTGATGACCTCCCGGAATCAGGATCCATATGCCGTTAACCTAATATCAGCAGTGGGAAAAATGCCGGCGGTCAGTATAAATGCTGTGGGAACAGAGCCCGAAGAAAATTACAGTGGGATTAGCAAAAGTCCAAATGTATATATTGAAGAGAGTTCATGTTTGCAAAACCTGCTGTAGGTTTTGGAGAAACAAATAAGATATTTGTAATATAATCTGTGGATTGACTGTATTTGGATTTTTGAAAGCTTCCAATAAATTCCCATATATGCTATTACTGTGTGCAATTAATGCACATGTGGGTAGGGTAATATATCTGTGTGGAAAGAGAATTGGTTCACAGGCAGAAAGAAGAGGAGCAATTAATGTTTCTATTCGGGCTGGAAGATGGACTAGAGGGCAGCACAAGCATCAATGCTTGGTCCGCATCTATTGAAATAATTTTTTTTGCACGTTTTAGTTGAGGGAATCAAATATAATTTTAGCAAGATTTCTGCTGACAGAAATATAGTTGGGGCTTTGATTGACGAATTAAAAGCAAAGAGGTTTGAATCTCATTTCGACAGATTGACCGTGTTGGCAAATGGACAACACGATAAGAAATAGAAACAGGAGTCGACAGTTCGGCCCATCGAACAAGCTCCTTTATTCAGTAGGTTTATGGCTGTATCGACATTTCCCAAGTCCATGTTCCTGCCCTTCCCCGTAACCCTTCATACACACACTGATCATTTGTTTCCAACGCAGACTTCAACATATAGAAGGACTCTGCCCACACACATCTCTGTGAAAAGAAATTCCAAAGACTCAGAATCTTCTGAGAGAACAAATTCCTCCTAATATATTTCGTAACGTGACACACTTTATTCTGACATTATACGTCTGATCCTAGACCCTTCCGTGAGGGGAAAGGTCCTTGTGGAATTTACGCTGACAAACCACTTAAAAAACGTACACGTTTCAATGAGACAGTTGCTGTGTAATGTGGCTATCTGCAATGCGAAACATTTTCATGGTGTAAACAGAATTGAAACAATGACAGTTTGGAAAATTCTGAAGTGCAAAGAGAAATGCGAGTCTTTATACACCGGTATTGAAAACACGCAGTCAGTTGAGCAAAGTTTTTCGGAAGAACAATGGTATGTTGGTATTCATTTGAACACGAGTTCAATAATGGATGTTGTGAACGCCTCTGCTATTATCAGCGGAAATGCCCCAAAGACGTGAAGGAAAAAATTAAATACTTGTTCTGAGCATTGCATTGGTGTTTGAAATAATGTGACGAAAAATGTACACGCCCAGAGAGGAACCACTGGATATTTATTTATAAATTTAAGTACCCAATTCATTTTTTCCAATTAAGTGGCAATTTAGCGCGGCCATTCCACCTAGCCTGCACATCGTTGGATTGTGGGGGCGAAACCCACGCAAACACGGGGAGAATGTGCAAACTCCACACGGTCAGTGAACCAGAGCCAGGATCGAACCTGGGATCTCGGCGCCGTGAGGCTACAGGGCTAACCCACTGCGCCACCGTGCTACCCAGTAGATGTTAGTCAAGTAAAATAAGTACACGGCAAATGACTAATTCACTCTTTGAGACTTCATTTTCCGATTAAGCGAATAAATTGACTTTTCTTAAGTTACCACTCGTTCTGAAAATCTCCAAACATTCCCCAAACAAATACAAAAATATATATTTTCCCAAGCAACATCTAATTTGATTAACTCTATCCAATCCATCCAACTGATCACATCCAACTAATCATAACCACACATTTCCGCTGAGGTGACAACATCTGGAAAATGGTACATCCTGGTTCGGTAAATATACCAAACTGCGTATTTTAGAGAGATCTCCAATCTGCTCTGTCTCTAAATTATAGATGGAGCAGACGTCCTACGTTCCAATCACGGAGGAAACTCGCTTGTCTCATTCCTAGACGAAAAACTATCGTTCTTTCCCAATGACTTTGTTTGCAGTTATACGTTTTAGTCTCTTTGGTATTCAACCCAAATGTGTTCGAATGTCTACATCTATAAAAATGACTTCCATTAGGAAATTATCATTTATATGCCCCACTGACCACTGGTAAATAATGTTTTTGATTTGGAAATTCGCAACTTAATGCCTCAAGACGCCAGCTAATCTTGTCAATGAGCAGATCGAATCTCATTATTCGTCGAGGATCGAAAGACCTGTTGGGCGTCTTAGTTGCCTGTTATTTTGTTTACACCTCAAACTCAAATGTTAACCTGTTTAACGTAGCCCATTCAAAACTCGCTCCCTATTTTGAAGCATGAAACTTTCTAAATTGAAGGACGATTTCATGTCACACCCTCGGGAAATCCACCCAGAATTCTCATAATGCTTATTTATACTAGCGATAAAGCTGCCACGAATAGATTTTCGCTCCACGCCTCTTGATATGTCTTTAAATTGAATGATTGTAACGACAGATTCTCTCCGAACAATCATGTTTACCTGCTTCGAAAGCCACAAAGCACGTTTCCGCGATTGTGATCCTTATATCCGATTCCTTCGACGCAATTACTGTCAAAGTAAATCTCCAAATATTATAATGCCAATATCAATCTTAAAATCTGAATATCTTGAGAATATGTGAACATGTTTCAAAATGCCATGTTCGTCTCGCCATAGCAAAAAAAAAGGCCCACACTCATACCCCAAGCATCCACGACCAGGATACAATTATTTGTGTTATAATTTGTTGTGGCTAACATTGTTTTTAGTGTCAACATAGTTTTTAAAATTTGAATGCGATTTGCCAGTCTGCCGTTCAATCAAAGTGTTTCTTCTTCTGTTAGCCTTCTGTGATTTGTGCTACCACACAGCTAAAGTTCGGCATGGATCTGTGATCGAGTCCGCTCATTCCTGGAAACGTAAAATCTAATTTCTTCTGGCGGGTTCAAGAGAAAAATTATGTTCATGTTTGCATTACGTGGTGCCGCTTGACCATGTCCCACGATATGTCCCACGTAGGACATTTCCGTTTCCGAGATTCATGGCGAAATTGTCTTCTTTCAAGCGGCGGAAGAGAACTTTTAAGTGGTGCAGTTGTTCTTCCACATTTTGACTGAGCATCATTGAATCATCAACGTATACTTCTCAGTGACTCATTCCTTCAAAAGCTTTGTTAACGAGTTTCTGAAAACTTGTAATTTAACCTTCCAGACTTTAAATCAAATCAAACATTCATGTTTTCGAACACAGTACAGAAATAGCATTTTGTGATGTAATCATGAAATCAATGTAACTTAGTCTTTGAACTTAAACGTCATTACCGACTTTTTCTTGTAACACCTATGACTGCACATCGAAAAAAGTTAATCAGCTATTGATTCGACAACTGGTAGTAATCGGCGAGGTGCACGTATAACTTTGTTTCTTTTTTGTCCTTAGAAAAAGATGCCCTCAGAAAGGAAAATGATGATTTAAGTGAGCTACCTTTTCCACCTGCCTGCTGAAAGCTGACATTGTTTATTCGTTTTCACTGTCCGTTCACCGCTTAAAGTCGTGTTTGCCATAACACATTGACGAAGATGAAACAGGGAAATTTTATTGCATTGAAGTTTTAATTTTGAGAATTATGACATTTTTGTTCTGTTATGTTCCTCTTTCAGCTCATTATGCATGGTTTCCCTTTTAAGAGTCAAATCGTCCTATTTAACGCATTTCAAATCGCAACATCACAATCAAGCTAGCTGGTGATTGTTTCTACAATTGCGGCATTAGTGTAATCTATTGATTAGTGTTCAAAGAAAATACGAACGAGAACAACAACATGGTGGTTAGCACTGCTGACTCACAGCGCCAGGGATCCGGGTCCTGCCCTCGGTGACAAAGTGGGATTTACGCTTTCGCCACGTCGGTTTTCTCCGGCGACTCCATTTTCCTTCCACATTACACAGATGTAAAGGTTCGGTGGATTGGCCACAGGGTTTTAGAACATAGAACAGTACAGATCTCCAGGCGTAATACTTTCCATCAACTACCACTCGCTGTTATCTTTCGGCCAGCCAATTCCGTATCCAGGCAGCCACATTTCCCTGTATCCCATGCCTCCTAACTTTCTGACTGAGCGTACCGTGGAGAACATTATCAAATTCCTTCCGAAAATCCATACACACCACCTCCACTGCCCACCCTTCATCGATGTGTCTCGTCCAACCAATCATCCGGGACTACTCTAGTGGAGAGTGAGGACGCAAAGATCATCGCCAACGGTGTGTCACTCTCCTCCCTCGCTCCCCGTAGTTACCTTCAGGGGATCGCGGGAGGCCCAGTTGACTTATCTATCGTGATGCTTTTTAAAATATCGGTCACATCCTCCTTCTGAATATCAAACTGGTCCAGTCTATTAACCTTGTTCACGCTGTTCTCATGAGCAAAAAGGTCCCTCTATCAGGTGAGTGCTTAAGCAAAATATTCATTTAGGGCCTCCCCTATCTCTTCAGACTCAAGACACAAGTTCCCTCCGCTATCCCTGACCGGCGCTACTCTCACTCTTATGTCTCACATGAGTGCAGAACGCCTTGGCGTTTTCCCTAATCCTTCATTCCTCCTTCAAGCTTTCCTAAGTCCATTTTTGAGTTATTTCCTGGTTACCTTGTAACCCTCTAGAGCCGTACCATGTCATTGCTTCCTTAACCTTACATAAGGTTCCTTCTTTCTCTTGACTACAAGCCCCACTGCTCTTGTCATGCAAGGCTCCTTTACCTTACTACTCCTTCCTGGTCTCAGTGGACAGCACAATGCAGCAAGTGCTCCTCAACAACCTACAGATTACTGTTTTGCATTTCCCCAAGTACAGCTGTTCCCACTTTCTGCTCCTCAGCTCCTGTTTAATAGTTGTATACGTTTCCCTCCCCAAACTAAATACCTTCCCATACTGACTGTTCCTATTCTTCTCCCACGCTATGACGAGGTTAGGTTGCGATCCGGGGATAGTGTAGGATCGTTAGCATAGGTAGGCTATTATTTTCAAATTTTTGGTGCAGATTCGAACTGAGATTCTCTTCTCTTGTCATTTAAAAAAAAATTGTTTCATTACAAACATGCATCAAGACACGCTGCAGCGAACAAACACCCGGGAAACATGCTTCCCAACAATGAACATTACAGTCTATACAGATGTTTCCCCTTTTTCACCCCCGCACCGCGACAAACAGACCCTCATACACGGGCATTCACAACCCCCAGCTTTCCAAAAACTCCCCTGAAGAGCCCCTTAACTCATACTTCATCTTCTCTAATCGTAGGAAGTCGTACAGGTCACCCAACCATTCAGTACCCCTGGTGGCGATGCCGACCGCCACTCCAGCAAAATCCGCCGCCGTGCAATCGGAGAAGCGAACGCCAGGACCTCGTCTTTCCTCCTTTCCATTAGCTCAGGCTTCTGAGACCACAAATATCGCCACCAGAGTATCCGTGTCCACCTCCTCCTCCACTATCCTGGCTAACACTGTGAACACTCTCGACCAGATTCTTCCCAAATTTTGCAACCCAAAAACATGTGCGCGTGAGTCGCTGGCCCCCGCCCACACATCTCACACTCATCTGCTGCCTCCTCACTGCACCAGGGGGTTCATTCTTTTCCGCGTCACATGCACCCTGTGCACCAACTTAAACTGTAGCAGGCTCATCCTTGCACATGAGAAGGTCCCATTTACCTACCCAGTGACTCACTCCATGCTCCCCAATTGATCTCCCCTCCCAACTTCACTTCCCATTTTTCCTTGATCTTTACCTCCCACTCGACTCCCTGTTGGCACAGCCACTTGGATATATCCCCTATTCCTCCCTCGCCTGCCACATTCCGGAGCAGCAGAGTGTGTCCCGTAAACCTAGGCAACATCCTCCAGACGTTTCGCGCAAATTCCCTAACCTGCAGATATCTGAACTCATTCCTCCTCGATAGCGCTACCCTCTCCCTTTGCTCCACCCGACTGGCGGACACTTCCTCCAAATACAGGTCCCTCACCTTGCCCAACCCCACTTCCCTCCACCATCTGTATACACTATGCTTTCCCCCGGTTGAAACTCACAATTCTCGCATTGGACCGACATCCCTTCCATGCTAAAATGCCTCCTTAACTGAATCCATATCTTCGCTGTGGACTGCACTTGAATGCCTACCCATTGGCAACGCTGCCAGCACCAAAACCCTCAAACTGGATCCCTTATAAGATTCATCCTCATTCCTAACCCTTCTCCTTCCCACCACCACCGCACCTCTCCACCTTCGCAGCCCAATAATATTGAAGCAAGTTCGGCAACGTCAACCCCCCCCCCCGCTATCTCTGTCCCGCGGCACTTTCCCCGCACACACAAAGTCAGAAATGATCGTGTCCACCTTCCGAAAAACGTCCTTTGGTACACAGATCGGGACAACTTGAAAGATAAAAAAGATCTTCAGCAGAATATTCATTTTCATCACTTGGACCCTCCCTGCCAGCTTTAAGTACAGTGTATCCCACCTCTTAAGATCCTACCTAGCCTCCTCCACCAGCTTCGTTAAGTGCCACTATTGTAACCCTGTCCATTCCCTCGCTACCTCAATCCCCAAATAATTAAACCGATTCCTCGCTATCGTAAATGGCATCCACCCTCAATTAACCCGCTGTGCCTGTTCATTCACCGGGAATACCTCGCTTTCCCCTTCATTCAGCTTGTACCCTACGAACCCTCCAACCCACCACAGCAGGACCTTAATCCCTCCCATTATCTCCAGCCGATCCAAAACCTACAGCAAGAGGTCACCGGCACAGAGCGACACCCGATGACCCCTCGTTCCCCTCATAATCCCTCGTCATTCTGCGGAACCTCTGATAGCTATCGCCAATGGCTCTATCGGCAGCGAAACAGCAGCTGCCTTCTACCCCTGTGTAAGTCAAAGCTTTGTGTGTTCAAATCATTCGTCCTCTCCCTCGCTTTGGGTGCCACATACACCAACCGTACACATGCGACACATCTCGTCCCAAACTCAAATCTTCCCAAATCCTGGAACAAGTGCCTCCACTCCACCCGATCAAATGCCTTCCCCACGTCCATGGACATCCAGCACCTCGGGTACCAGAACACCCGACGGATCCATCACCTCGTTCAACAGCCGTCTTATATAACCTGCGAGCTGCCTTTTCCTCACGAAGCCTGTTTGATCTTCTGCCACAACCTCGGGGAGAAACTCCTCCTTCCTCCCGCCAACAAATTATGGCAATCCTTTCACATCCTTGTTCAATAGTGAAATGGGCCAGTACAGCCCACATTCCAACTGGTCCTTACCCTTTTCCGCAATTAATGTGTTTACTGCCTGCAACATCGTCTACGGCAAGCCTTGCCTTCTCCAGTGCTCCATGAAATGGCTCTGACAGATGTCGTGCCAGGTCCGTTGCAAATTCCTTCCAGAATTCCGGCGGATACCAATGCGGCTGAGTGGTCTTCCCCAATTTCATACTCCTGATACAATCCAGCACGTCCGTCAACCCCAATGGCTCCTCCAACGCATACCTCTTCGCTTCCTCCAGCTGGGGAAATTCCAGCTTGTCCATAAACCACCTCATGCCCCTCCTCCTCTCCTCCTGGCTCCGCCTCATGAAGTCCATGGTAGTACCCCATAAATGCCTCATTTATCTGCACTGTAGCATAGTGGTTAGCATAATTCCTTCACAGTTCTAGGGTCCCAGCTTCGATTCCCGGCTTGGGTCACTATCTGTGCGGGGTCTGCACGTTCTCCATGTGTGTGCGTGGGTTTCCTTTGGGTGCTCCAGTTTCCTCCCACAGTCCAAAGCTGTGCAGGTTAGGTGGATTGGCCATGCTAAATTGACCTTAGTGTCCAAAATGGCTCTTAGTGTTGGGTGGGGTTACTGGGTTACGGGGATAGGGTGGGGATTTCGGCTTGGGCAGGGTGCTCTTTCCAAGAGCCGGTGCAGACTCGATGTGCCGAATGGCCTCCTTCTGCACTGTAAATTCTATGATCTTCCCTGTATCTAACACAGCATCCTAAGCTCTAGATCGTAAGTACAATATTTCCTTGGACGCAGCCTGCCTCCGCAACTAGTGCACCAGCATGCGGCTCGTATTCTCCCCATACTCGTATTGAACCCACTTGCCCCACGCATTTGCCCTACCGCCCTCCATGTTGTCAGACTCTCAAACGGCCCGTGCAACTTGTTCCTCCAGGCCAATCGCTCCACGCTGGGCACTCTCGTATATTCCCTGTCCATCTCCACTATCTCGCTCAATATACGGTCATGTTTCTCCCTCCTTTCCCTATCCCCACAGGCCTCAAACTAAATAATTTCCCCCCGGACCACGGTATTCAGTGCTCCCCCAAAAATGGCCGCCGACACCTCACCATTCTGATTCAACTCCATATACCCCTTAATCGCCGTTGGCACCTTACCACAACAATCTCCATCCGTCAACAACCCCAAGTCAAATCACCACTCCGGCATTCATATCGTCCCAATCTAAATCCCAGCCAGTGGAGCGCATGGTCCAAGATAACTATTCGCACAAACTTTGCCCCTCCACCCCAACCAAAATCTCCCGACTCACTTCAAAGTGATCAATCCTCGAATATACATTATGGACGAGTGAAAAGAAGGAATACTCCCTTCCCCCTGGTTTATGAAAGCGCCATGGATCCACCATACCCATCCTCTCCATTACCCACCTCCCCCACCATGTGTACCCTGGCCATCGACCTGGGGCTCGACCTATCCACCCTCGGCTCTCGTACAGTTAAAATCTCTCCCCATGATCAACTGCTGTGTGGCCAACTCCGGGATCGTTGCCACCAACCCTCTCATAAAAGCCATATCATCACAAATTGGGGCCTACACATTTATCAACACCAATCTAATACCCCATTCACAATGACAGATTTCCCACCTCGATCCCTCACTTCTTCCACACTCAGAAATTCCAGTTTTTAGCTCAATAAAAAGGCCTCACCCGTCGATTTCAAATCAAGCCCTGAGAGAAAAACCTGCCAGACCCACGCCATCCGTATCATAACCTGGTCTTTAACACAGAGCTGCATCTCCTGCAGAAAGACCACCCCACTTTCAAGCGCCTGAGCTGCGCTAACACCCGCGAATGTTTAACCAGCCTATTCAGTCACTGGGTGTTCCACGTTACCAGCCTTACCGGAGGCTTTTGCATCCAATGCCCTCTACCGAATTTCATCTTCCCACTTAACTCTCGCCCCTTTAATTCCACCCTGTACTTAGCCCATCCCAGATGGTCCCGTTCTCCACCCATAATCATGTCATCTTACTCCCTGCCACGTCTCAAAAACCTCCCCCTACTTCCCCAACACCACCTCACTACCATTCACCAGCATAACCTGCTAGCATGCAGCCTCTTTCCAAAGGCATTTACCAATGATCTCCTCCTCCGCCCCCACTTCTCAGCCGCAGGAGAAAGACGTCCTGTTTACCTCCCCCTCTCCACCCCAAACAATGACTTCTCCTGAACTTCAAACACCTTCTGCAAAACCAAACAAACAAATGTTAAGCATAATAAGTCCCAGAAAACAGGAGGGGGGAACGAGAATATTCATCCCCACACAAACCTTCCACGCCTCACAATCCCAACAGTGATGAGCAAACACCCCCCCATCCCAACAAAAAAGAGATGAACATTCCCCAATCCCTACCTCCAGTTCAAACATGCTCCCATCCATTACATTGTGCCAGTGCTCCGGTTCCCAAGCATTGTCCGCTCTGTTCGCGCCCAGTTTATGCTCCTTAATGAAGTATTGCGCCCCTTCTGCGTCTCTAAGTAACAGCCCCGGCCTCCGAACGTCAGCCATAACTTCGCCGGTTCGAGAACCCCAAACCTCATGTGCCGCCGGTACAGCACCTCCTTGGTCTTGTTGAAGCTTTCCCGTCCCTTTGCCATCTCGGGCTTCAATGTCATGATACATTCGGACGCTGTTCCCCTTACAGTCGCAGATACGCTTCTCCATGGTCCACCGTACAATTTTATCTTCCTCATCAAATTTGTGGAGCCTGACGATCACCACCCGTGGAGGCTCCCCAGCTCTAGGCTTCTGCCTCAGGGACCTATGCGCTCGGCCCAGTTCAGGCGCCTTATCTAGCATCCCTTCTGCCACCAGCCCCTCCAGCATCATCGAGCCGAACTTGGTAGAACTCACACCTTCCAGCTTCAGGCAGTCTCACTATTCGCTGGTTCTGCCTTCTCGCGATAATCTCCTGCTCCTCCATCTTTGCCTTCAATGTTTTACACAGGTCTCCTAGGAGCCCCACCTCTGCCTCCAGTGTCACCACACGATCGCTGTGGTCCGATATCACTCCTCGAATCTCTCGAATCTGTGACCACTGCACCTACAGACACTTCTCCACCGGTTCCAAAGAACACTTCAGAAGAGTCACCGCTTCTTCAACAGCCTTCGCGTGATCTTTTCGTAGTCGTACTCTCTGCTACTGGGATTCAACTTTAATAAAGGCCACCAAGTCGAGTTAAAACCTTTGAGTTTGCCCTTCGCCCATCTGTATCGTTGAAGAGGCTTTTGTTTTAGCTGCAGCACCTGTTAAATCTCTCACTGCTTTCTGCCGGGTCTGGTAACCAAGAGACATACCATTCCTGGGGCAAAGTACTCCTCCAACATTCACCTACGTTTTTTCATCAAAATTCCACTCCGTATTGGTTAAAGCGATCTCTTTTCTGTAACCTTGGGCAGGAGCTGCCTTGTATGTGACCACTTACTCCATGGTCCACATCGAAAGTTCTCTTCTCTACCCTTCTCTTGCCTTCTCTACACGTCTCTTGTCTTCCCTTCTCTTCTGTGGTATTCTATTCTATGTATTTTATCATATCCTAAGATGTGGGAGTCTCTGAAAATACCATGAACTGTTAAACATCCCCCATCGCCCCTGAACTAAATGGTTTGCCGTACCAGTTTAGTGGCCATGTAAAATATAGTGGTATGAGGCGTAGGTCAGCCCGTATGATCGGCAGATTTCCTTCAAAAAATTACATTGACTAACCAGATGTTTTTGTTTTGATGAGTTCTCCTGAAGTCCCAAGCGACCCTCATAGCGCCTCCGTTGCTGTCTGACAATCATGGAATTCCATCAATAACAAGACTTTATGGGTACCTTCAATCGGTGGACTGGAGCGGATCAATGTGGTAGCTAACCACCACATCCAAAAGGACAATCGGTGGTGGGCAATAAACACTGGCCGACCTGGAGAAATCCATTTTTTGAAATAAGAAGAATCGTGTCCATCACTGCTGGAAATACTGGATTTATATATTTATTTGTTCATTTTTACATATTTTATTCAAGTCATTTTCATGTGACAAAGAAAAGGAGAAGGAAAGTCAGACAGCTTTATAAATAACCAGCAGCCACTCTCCCCGAGTTCCCTCATATCACCCCTTGTCACATGCTGTCCTCCCCATTTTAACGCCATTACACAATATCTCCCCTTTGCTGATCCCTCAATCGTCCTGAAAGAAATCAACAAACGGCACCCTCCTCCGATGGAACCCATCAACCCCCCCCTCGTCCAAGACAAACTTGACCTTCTGCAGCCTCAGAAATACTGCCAGGTTGCTCACCCATACCCTCTCTTTCGGTATCTCCGAGTCCCTGCATGGGAGCAGGAACTGTCTCCGGACTATCGGGGCTGCAAACGCCAAACATCGCCCTCTCTCGTTACCTGGACACGCGGGTCTATCGATACCGCAAATATTGCCAACTCTGGACTCGGGGTGCATTCACCCCCAGCACCCCGGATCTCATGCCCGCAAACATCTTACAGAAACACTTCAGCTTCGGACATGCTCAAAACCTGTGGTTTGCGCCGCCTCCCCCCCCCAACCCGGCCCCGTGCTCTGCCCACATCTTTCCTCTACCCCTCAAAAATCTTACACATTCACGTTCCCGCCATATTTGCGCCATGAAGTTCTTGAAACTGGAAGAAGCTTAACCTCGCACACAACGAGGACTAATTAATCTTCCGCAGAGCCTTAGCCCACGTCAAGGCTTCCAACTTCCCTCCCAGCTCCTCCGCCAATTGTTAGAGGAGTTAAATCAGTCGAGTTCGTCAGACCGTATGAAACTTTAACAAAACGTCTTTTAATAGACATGTATGCGGGAGAGCTAAATTCGGCCGCTGGAACTGCAGCTTCGTCCAAGTAGCTCTGCACCGAACAAAGCCCCAAGCAATTCTTTATACCGTTTCGACTCGAAACACAGTGATTCAAAATGACATGAGTGATTCAAATCAGACAATACAATCGATTATCGGTGGTGGCAATGTAATAGGAATACAGTCGTTCACGATTAGATGACGCGGATATACTGTTTTACATACATTGGTCCCAATCGTTCCAGTGACACGTTTTTCCCACGTGCTTTGTAATACAAAATGACCGTGTCTGAACAAACAGTACGTGATGGGGTGGTACCTGCTCCATGTCCCAGATATTTGCATGTAGCTAGCAGTACAATGTCTCTCCTAGAAGTGGAATATATGTTATATGTGGCACGCTGGCTTCTACTATGCCAATTCTATTAGCATCTTGGAGACTGTCGGTTTAAACTTTTCCAGGCAGGGTTTCCCTTGCTACACTAAGTGTACCTCTGAGGCTCCATTTTCCATTTAGCACTCCCGCCTGATGGCGGTTGGTCACACCCAAGATCAGAAGTAACGTATATTATTTGATTTTTCATAACGTTCTTCTCACTAAACGTTTATATCGTGTGGCTAGCACCGGCACTCCTTGTGGATGCTCTCCTGGTTTATGTTCAGATCACGGTACCGGATCTTTCGGGTGGCCGTCCTTCCAGATCACGGAAAGTGTCCTACACGATCTCTCTGTACTGATTGGCTACTAATTTTTCCACTTCCCGTGTATGGAGGGGTGCCATTGGAGAGGGTACAGGGGAATTAGCTTTGTCCCTTTTTCGTTTCTTTTTCAAAATAAATTTAGAGTGCCCAATTATTTCTTTCAAATTAAGGGCGTATTTAGCGTCGCCAAACCACCTACGCTGCACATCTTTGAGTTGTGTGGGCGAAACCCACACAGCCACGGAGAAAATGTGAAAACTCCACACGGACAGTGATCCAGATACAGGATCGAAGATGGGACCTCGGCGCTGTCAGGCAGCAGTGCTAACCACTGCACTCCGTGCTGCCCAACTTTTTCGTTTCTGGCAGCACATGATGGCTGCACATGCCATTACTACACCCATGCCAATGGTCATCCTAATTCTGACCTCCTTCCACCCATTGGTCATTCGATTCCTTGCTGTCCCTGGAAAGAACATGTCCCACCAATGGTGTGCTCCGGAGAGTTCTATCCAAATGACGGTCTGTATTACGTAGTTTACCTGGATCCTTCCCTTGCTCGTTTGTTCCTTGGAGTACCTGACATATTACTGAGTGAATTCTGTTGCCCTGTGCATGGTCTATCTCATTATATTGCCTGGTGTCTCGTCGATGTGCAAGGAATCATCCGACCAGTCCCGAAATAGGTAACCTGATGCCCTTCCTGGGAGGCGAAACTCTCCAACAGTTAAAGCGTCTGTGATTTGCATACAGAAGCTGTGGATACGACGAAAAACACGACGGAGATTATCTCCGTTTCTGGTGTGATGAAACACTACTGAGCCGGCCTACGTGTATTGCTTTGAAAACTTCTTATAATGGCAGAACATCAACTAATATCTCGCTGCGATTTGACTGGGGTACAAGTGTCTCACACGCAAATTTTATGTAATGGTCTGACTCCGAGCAGCAGTCCGCAGTGCTCCTGAATGTTAGGCCTCCTTAGTGGGCTATGTACCCCCTACATCGAGTTCTTTAACACCGCCCTCCTGCACTGTTCCCAGCGATTCAAACCTGTAACTATTCTTCAAGGTTCCCTTTTAGTTCCTGTGGAACTGCTATAATGAATGTTATCCTTCCCTCTACTGGTCCAACATCGGGTCGGGTGACGACAACCTCGTGCCAGTCCCTGTGTATATTTAGGAGCTTTATTTTAAATGGGAAGGTGAATAAATGCCAGCGATCTCAAGTCTTCAATATCAGTTCGGACACTGTTAATAAGATCTCTAGTGACATCGAAACAAACCTGTTGGACTTTAACTTGGTGTTGTAAGACTTCGTACAGATCTCGAGTTTCACAGACTCTTCATTTTTCTTGTGCCAAGGTGGTGTTAATTATGCCTCCAGATATTTCGTCCAAGGCCTGCAGGAGCCCTTCTACTTGTAGGTTTATGGCAGTCAGTGCATACTCAGTCCCATAAGCCCCATATTGTCGCCCTTTTCCAACTTCCGTGGCTAGCCAAGAGGCGTAATGTTTTACTTCGGCTATTTATTCTCAATTCACTACTGAGTCTGGACTGCCAAACCACCCTCCAATGTTCCCGAGGCTGCTTATTTTACGTCGTCTGTGCACCTTGGATCCAGGAGTGATCCTAATGCTGCAATTGTCTACAGTCACCTGCAGCCTGTTTTTCTTGCCCACCTTAAGGCACTGGGATGGTTGTGGCATTTAGATTGTAGAACTTCGAATAAACTTGTGAGGTTTCATTGAATTTCTGAAGACATCATGGTGACATGATGTAATGGGGTCTTTGTTTTCCCAATCCTTTCTAATCCGCCTGTGGGTGTGCAACCGACTGAGGGCACCAGGTAGACTTTTAATATTGTTATGTGCTAGGGCTGACATAACCCAAAAGTGCATGATGGTGTTCACCTGATCCACAACTTTTAATAGATTGTGGTTATGGGGAGCACACGGCCTACTTTACAGGTGAGTGCAACAGAGAGTTAAAGTACTTTGAAATTAAAATAATGTTTATTTATGAAATCAATTAACACTTTATAAACCCACAGAAAACATCTGAACAGCTACCAACATCAATCATCCCCACCAATACAATTTCAAGGTGTTTTCATTTTTCACTTTCCTTTAAAGAATAGTGATAGTGAATACACGTTTTTTAAACAAAACACGCAAACATTTATAATAACATAGCCCATTTTAGTTCTGCTTCCTCCATCTGGAATCCCTCTTGATTGACAGTCCCTTGGAACAAGAATGTCTCTGCACGATCCATCCCTTTCTCTCCGTCTCGGCATTTCTCTTTAAAGTTAGATACTTCAGTTCAATCTGATCACAGAGTCCCTTGTAATTCTCCAACGCAGGAGCATTGGGTAGCACAGGATTCAAGCAGTCAAATGCCTGTTGACACTCCGCTGTCCACTTAAATTTTCTACGATTCTTTAGCAAGTCCGTCAGTAGAGCACCAAACTGCACAAATGTGGCACATATTGCAGATAGTTTCCACTCATGTCGAGAAATCGCATTGTACCCCTTCGTGTCGAGGGTATTGGAAAGTCCTCAAAAACTTTTGTTTTCACATCCTGTGGGACCATTCGATCATGTCCGTTTGTATGGCCAAGGAAAGTAAGTGACTTGGGGTTTTATAAATTCACTTTTGGCGAGGTTTACCACCAAACCCGCCTCCTGAACTCGATTGAATAACTCCATCAGATATTTTAAATGTTCTTTCCATGTCACGCTGAAAATTACCAGATCGTGGATCTGTTCCGCACAATTGGGTAATCCTGAAACGACTTTGTTTGTTAACAGTTGCAATGTAGCTGGGGCGTTTTTTCATGCCAAATGACATAACTTTGAATTGATGTATATCATCTGGAGTCACACAAACTGAAATCTCTTTCGATCTTTCAGATAAAGATACCTGCCAGTAACCTTTAAGTAAATCAAGTTTGGAAATAAAAAGCTGATTGTCCCACTTTCTCAATGCAATCCTCCAAACGTGGAATAGGATGAGAGTCCGTTCTCACCTTTCTATCGGCCACACTCCACCGTTGGGCAACGTCAGGTTTAGATGCCATCACTATGAGTGAGCTCCATTGGCTGCAACCCACTTCAATCATTACATTTTAAAGCATATTTTCAATCTCTTTGTTAACTTGTGCCAATTTTAACGGGTTAAGCTTTTATGGGTGTTGTTTAATTGGAACAGAATTTTCCACATCTACATCATGTGTCGCCATTTTAATGCTTCCGAATTTATCACCACAAACTTGCCCATGTGATATCAATAACTCTTTCAGGTCAGCCCGTTTTTCCTCTGGAAGGTAACACAACAATTTGTCCCATCTTTTAAGAACACCCTCGTTTTCCAAATGAATTTGAGGTATGCCAAATTCAAAGTCATCTGGATTTGTTTCGCCACTTTGAATTAGAATCAATAAAATGTCCTCTAATTGCTCCCCTTCCCTTTCAAAGTACCTTTTCAGCACACTCACATGACAAACTCGGTGAGTTTTCCTTCGATCTGGCGTTTGTGCCACATAATTCACCTCCCTTAATTCCCGTTCGCTCTCATGAGGTCCGCAAAACCTTGTTTTTAAAGGTTCACCTGCGACTGGTAACAATACTAAAACTTTATTGACACTGGCAAAACTTCGATCTTTGGATTTCTTGTCAGCTACCCGTTTCAGCACCTGTTGTGCAATTTTTAAATGATGGATAGCCAATTCACCTGCTCCATTTAATCGTTCCCTAAAATTTCACACGTAATCCAATTATGTACGTTCGATTTTTCAGTCGCAAATGTTTCCTTCCTCAATTTAAGTGGTCCTCTTACCTCATGACCAAAAATTTGTTCAAAAGGACTGAATTTGGTTGACTCATTAGATGTATCCTTAATTGCAAACAGTACGAATGGAATTCGGTTAACCCAATCCTCTGAGTAAACTTGACAATTCTATCGCCACCATTCTAGCGTTCCCTGCTGCTCTGGGTGGTACGCAGGCAGTTGATGTAAATTGTTTTATTCCGAAGCTATCCATAACTTCTTTGAAGAACCTTAAGGTAAAATTTGATCCTTGATCCGGTTGTATTTCGGTGGGTAGTCCATATCTCGCAAATAATTTAAGTAACTCCTCCACAATCTTTTTAGCTGCAATATTTCGTACTGTAATGGCCTCTGGAAACCAAGTAGACACGTCAAATTATAGTGAAAAGATATTGAGTCCCACTTTTTGTTTGAGGAAGTGGTCCAACGGACTCAATTAAGACACTTGTAAAAGGTTCTTCAAATGCTGTAATGGGTCTTAAGGGCGCTGGTTTTATCACTGCTTGAGGTTACCCTATTGCTTGACATGTGTGACATGATCGACAAAGTTTAACTACATCTTCATCCAGGCCAATAAAAATGTTTTGGGAGATTAGCATGCGTTTTCCGGACTCCCAAATGACCTACATTGGTACCTCATGTGCTACTCGCAACTCCTCCTTTCTATACCCTTCCGGCAATACCACTTGATGAACTTCTGGCCACTTTCTATCCGCCGGCATATGTGAAGGTCTCCATTTTCTCATCAAGACTTCATTTTTACGGTAATAACATTCTGATAATAACTCGGATCCCTCTTCCGTGTATGATTTCTGATTAATCTGTTTTGTTTTTATATCTTTCTGTTGGAAGTCCGCTTATTTTCCTGAACAAAAAATACCGCCTCATTCTCCACCTGTCCTAGTTATTTTCTCACCGTTTGATCAAAAATCGTTTCCGATCATTGAACTTCAACTTTATCTTCACACTTTCTCCTCTTGTCTTTGCCTGTGAGTTTGCGATATTGTTACTGCACAATTCGGAAAAATCCCAAGATACATGTCCTTCAACACTTCTGTTGGCTGATTTTCTACTGGCGTATCAACCACAGTAGGCATCACTCCCACCTGCGATCCAGCTATATCATTATCCAAGATACCCTGTATTCCTGGACAAGATAGTTTCTCTATTACTCATACTACCATTTAACCACTCTTCACTGGACTTCCCTACCTTACCTTCTATAATGGAACACGACTATTCTCACCCTGAAATACACATATTACCACGTTTTCTAGCAATATACTTCCCAAACTACACAATTCCTCATCTCTTACCATTAAAGGTTGCCTAGCTCCCGTATCTCTTAAAACTGTGACTGATTTACCTGCTCCTTCTGTAACACATGAGTAAACTTTATACACAGAACTAAATTATTTAAAGAGATCTGGCACCTTCTCATCAATCATTGCGCAGGTCAAGGAGACACAGCCCGAGTGAGTCAGACACAGACAGAGTGAGCATTTGGTAATTTGGTGCAGTGAGGTAACCAGGAAAGGTAAGTGGTTAATCTAATTGTGCAGTTGTTCAGTTAAAAGTGCAGTGTAGCTTAGTGTCTGATTGGCTGAAGCTGCCCCCATACTAATTGCTGAGAGGCAGTTATCTGGCAGTCACCTGAGGCCTGTTAAGGGGCACAAAGGTACACATTGTATTCTTCTCTTTGAAGTTTTAGTGTGAGTCATCCTAAAGTATGTATGAAACACAGACAGAAAGCGCACTTAGTAAGCGTTGCGCTGGTCAAGGAGAGACAGCCTGAGTGAGTGAGACACAGACAGAGTGAGAATTTGGTAATTTGGTGCAGTGACGTAATTCGGTGAAGAGTGGGAGAAGGTGCTTTTTCCCTACTGTTTTGTTCTCTCTCTTTATTCGGGCCTAATTTCGGGAGCCGTTCGGAGGAGGAGGAGCAGTCTTTGTGAGTATAAAAACCTAACGGTAACTTCCTGTTTTCCAGTTTTCGTTCCAAAAGTGACGTCAGAGGGAAGCTGTGATCTGATTGGTTGACAGCAAATCTGCCCCACTTTAAAAAAAAACACAGCTAAACTCATAAACTTAAATTAAACTAATTAATTAATTAGTGATGGCTGGTCAGGTGATGTGCTTGAGCTGCTTGATGTGGGAGCTGGCAGATCCCATTGCGAGCTGCAGCTACCAAATCTGCAGTAAGTGTTGGCTGCTCGAAGAGCTACTGCTCAGAGTTGATGAGCAGGAGTCTGAGTGTCAAACACTGAGGCACATCCGGTAGGGGGAGACTTACCTGGACACTGTGTTTCAGGAGGTAGTCACACGTGTCAGAGTGAGTAGTTTACATCCTGCCAATGGCCAGGGACAGCAGGGTGTGAATGCAAGTCAGGCAGGTAAAGGGAACCAGCAGGCAGGAACTCAGGAGACTCAGCCCTTGACCCTGTCCAACAGGTATGAGGCACTTGCTCCCTGTATGGATGGCGATCAGGGCTTCAGGAAGGATGAGTCAGCTGACCAAGGCACCTTGGTTCAGCAGGCCATTCGAGGGGAGGGAGTAAATAGGCAAGTTGTAGTTGTAGGGGATTCTATTATCATGGGGATAGATAGTATCCTTTGTCAGCAGGATGAAGAGTCGCGCATGGTATGTTGCCTGCCCGGCGCGAGGTTGCGGGACATCTCTGACCGGCTTGAAAGGATACTGAAGAGGGAGGGGGAGGATCCAGTTGTTGTGGTCCATGTGGGTACCAACAACTTAGGCAAGTCTAGGAAAGAGGACCTGTTTAGAGATTATAAAGAGCACGGATTCAAATTAAAAAAACAGGTCCTCAAGGGTCATAACCTCAGGATTACTGCCCGAGCCACGTGCAAATTGGCATAGGGAGGCAGGAATACGGGAAGATAACACGTGGCTGAAAGAGTGGTGTGGGACAGAGGGGTTCCTTTTCATGGGACACTGGCATCAGTTTTGGGACAGGGGGGACTATACCGTTGGGATGGTCTCCACCTTAACCGAGCTGGGACCAGTGTTCTGGCGAAAAGAGTAAATAGGGTGGTCAATAGGACTTTGAACTAAAGATTGGGGGGGGGGGAGGGAAAGTCAGGGAACTAAGAGGTGAAGTAATCAGTGGGAAGCGTAGCTGCTTAGGAATACAAAAAAGCTCGAAAATACAAAACTCAGGAGAGGTTACGATAGTCCCCATCACACAAAAAATGTCACAGTGCATGGAAAGGCTCAGTAAACCAAGGCCCACCACACTAAGAAAACAAAAAGGGATGGTCAATAGAGAATTAAAGGTGCTATATTTAAATGCGCGCAGTGTACGGAACAAGGTAGATGAGCTTGTGGCCCAGATTGTGACTGCCAGGGATGATGTGGTAGGCATCACAGAGACATGGTTGCAGGGGGTTCAGGACTGGCATTTAAACATCCAGGGATTCACAACCTATCGAAAAGACAGAGGGTTGGGCAGAGGGGGCGGGGTTGCCTTGTTAATCAGGAATGACATTAAATCAATAGCACTAAACTACAGAGGGTCAGATGATGTAGAGTTTGTGTGGGTAGAGGTGAGGAACCACAAAGGCAAAAAAAACATAATGGGAGTTATGGACAGGCCTCCTAACAGTGGTCAGGGCCGGGGGCACAAAATGCACCACGAAATAGAAAGTGCATGTCAGAAAGGCAAGGTCACAGTGATCATGGGGGACTTCAATATGCAGGTGGACTGGGTAAATAATGCTGCCAGTGGACCCAAGGAAAGGGAATTAATTGAATGTTTACAGGAGGGCTTTTTGGAACAGCTTGTGATGGAGCCCACGAGGGAACAGGCCATTCTGGACCTCGTGTTATGTAATGAGCCAGACTTGATTAAAGATCTTAAAGTAAGGGAGCACTTAGGAGGCAGTGATCATAATATGGTTGAATTCAATCTCCAATTTCAAAGAAAGAAGGGAGAATCAGATGTAAAGGTGTTACAGTTAAAGAAACGTAAGTACAGGTGCATGAGGGAGAAACTGACGAAAATCGACTGGGAGCAGAGCCCAGTGGGAAAGACAGTGGAACAGCAATGGCAGGAGTTTCTGGGAGTTGTTGAGGACACAGTACAGAGGTCCATCCCAAAGAAAAGAAAGGTTATCAGAGGGGGGAATTAGGCAACCATGGCTGACAAAGGAAGTTAGGGAACACATCAAAGCAAAAGAGAAAGCCTATAATGTGGCAAAGGTAGTGGGAAGTCAGAAGATTGGGAAGACTACAAAAACAAACAGAGGATAACAAAGAGAGAAATAAGGAAAGAGAGGATCAAATATGAAGGTAGGCTAGCCAGTAACATTAGGAATGATAGTAAAAGTTTCTTTAAATACATTAAAAACAAACGGGAGGCAAAAGTTGACATTGGGCCGCTCCGAAATGACGCTGGGAATCTAGTGATGGGAGACAAGGAAATAGCTGAGGAACTAAATAAGTACTTTGCGTCAGTCTTCACAGTAGAAGACATGAGTAATATCCCAACAATTCCGGAGAGTCAGGGGGCAAAGTTGAATATGGTAGCCATCACAAAGGAGAAAGTGCTAGAGAAACGAAGAGGTCTAAAAATTGATAAATCTCCGGGCCCAGATTGGCTACATCCTAGAGTTCTAAAGGAGATAGCTGAAGAAATAGTGGAGGCGTTAGTTATGATCTTTCAAAAGTCACTGGAGTCAGGGAAAGTCCCAGAGGAAAATCGCTGTTGTAACCCCCTGTTCAAGAAGGGAACACGGAAAAAGATGGAAAATTATAGGCCAATTCGCCTAACCTCGGTTGTTGGCAAGATTCTATAATCCATTGGTTAGGATGAGATTTCTAAATTTTTGGAAGTGCAGGATCGGATTAGGACATGTCAGCATGGATTTAGTAAGGGGAGGTCGTGCCTGACAAACCTGTTAGAGTTCTTTGAAGAGATAACAAATAGGTTAGACCAAGGAGAGCCAATGGATGTTATCTATCTTGACTTCCAAAAGGCCTTTGATAATGTGCCTCACGGAAGACTGCTGAGTAAAATAAGAGCCCATGGTATTCGAGGCAAGGTACTAACATGGATTGACGATTGGCTGTCAGGCAGAAGGCAGAGAGTTGGGATAAAAGGTTCTTTTTCGGAATGGCAACGGGTGAAGAGTGGTGTCCCGCAGGGTTCAGTGCTGGGGCCACCGCTGTTCTCTTTATATATTAACGATCTAGATGACGGGACTGGGGGCATTCTGGCTAAGTTTGCCGATGATACAAAGATAGGTGGAGGGGCAGGTGATATGGAGGAGGTGGGGAGGCTGAAAAAAGATTTATACAGTTTAGGAGAGTGGTCGAGGAAATGGCTGATGAAATTCAACGTGGGCAAGTTCGAGATCTTGCACTTTGGAAAAAGAAATAGGGGCATGGACTATTTTCTAAACGGTGACAAAATTCATAATGCTGAAGTGCAAAGGGACTTGGGAGTCGTAGTCCAGGATTCTCCAAAGGTAAACTTGCAGGTTGAGCCCGTAATTAAGAAAGCAAATGCAATGTTCTCATTCATCTCAAGAGGCTTGGAATGTAAAAGCAGGGATGTACTTCTGATGCTTTATAAAGCATTAGTTAGGCCTCATTTAGAATACTGTGAGTAATTGTGGGCCCCACACCTCAGGAAGGACATACTGGCACTGGAGTGGGTCCAGCGGAGATTCACACGGATGATCCCAGGAGTGGTCGGCCTAACATACGATGAACGTCTGAGGATCCTGGGATTATATTCATTGGAGTTTAGGAGGTTGAGGGGAGATCTAATAGAAACTTACAAGATAATGAATGGCTTAGACAGGGTGGATGTAGGTAAGTTGTTTCCATTAGCAGGGGAGACTAGGACCTGGGGGGCACAGCCTTAGAATCAAAGGGAGTCACTTTAGAACAGAGATTAGGAGAAATGTCTTCAGCCAGAGAGTGGTGGGTCTGTGGAATTCATTGCCACAGAGGGCGGTGGAGGCCGGAAAGTTGAGTGTCTTTCAGACAGAAGTTGATAAATTCTTGATTTCTCGAGGAATTAAGGGCTATGGAGAGAGAGCGGGTAAATGGAGTTGAAATCAGCCATGATTGAATGGTGGAGTGGACTCGATGGGCCGAATGGCATTACTTACGCACCTATGTCTTATGGTCTTATCACCTCTATATCAGGCTGTATAAACGTTTGCACCCCTTTGCTTCACTGGGCCTTCCCTTGACCACTTTAACAAACCCCACTGTCATATCCTGTTTTACCACATCAGCCTTCCCAGTAGTTTTCTTCAGTCACCAACACTGTGACTTTACATGGCCCAATTTATTACAGTGAAAACTTTGGAAACTTTTCATGTGTCTACCACACTCCTAGATTTCCTTTTTAATTGAGGTACACTCTCTATATTATCTCCTCTCAGATCTCCTTTACCTTTGCCACTTGAGAATTTCTCATTTCCCTAATTTCTATCCCTCAGAGGCTGAAACTTGTGTCGGAACCAAGCTTTGATTAATGAACGAATTCATAATCATCTGCCATTTCTGCTGCTACACTCCCAGTTTGAATCTTCTGCTCTTCCACATGAGTTCTCACTAGGAATCGAATTTTTAAACTCCTCTAAAAGTACAATTTCTCTGAGAGCTTCATACGTTTGCTTCATTTTCAATGCCCTTATACATGTATCAAAATTACTCTGTTTGATCCTTTCGAACCCCATGTATGTTTGACCAGGTTCTTTCCTTAAATTTCTAAACCTTTGCCTGTAGGCTTCAGACACGAGTTCATACCTAAGATGGATTTTATTCACCTCCTCATACGTCCCCTGATACCTCATCTGGTAGTGATCCAAACTAGCCTTGCCTACCAGCTTTGTTTGAATCAGTAACACCCAGATGTCCTGTGGCCATTTCATTTGTTTAGCCACCTGCTCAAGTGAAATGAAAAAAGGCTTCCACCTCCTTCTCATCAAACTTTGGCAATGCTTGGACATATTTAAATGGTCTGTTCCAGAAACACATATATAGACAAATTCAAAAATTTGTCTATATATGTGTTTCTGGAACAGACCTCTTCATTCACCTGAGGAAGGAGCAGCGCTCCGAAAGCTAGTGACATCGAAACAAACCTGTTGGACTTTAACCTGGTGCTGTAAGACTTCGTACTGTGCTCACCCCAGTCCAACGCCGGCATCTCCACATCATATTTAAATGGACCTCCAGCAAACCTTCGACAATGACGCTCTTTCTCTTCATCCTCATCACTCTCCTCCAACGGCAAGTTTCCCTTTACATCCGCCAATTTTAACTGACCTTCGTGTTCATGACTATTTTCTGAAGGTCACACTCTCTCTCTTTTTCCCTTTCCTCCTTTTCTCTTTCTTATTCCATGATCTGCACCTCGCTTTCTCTTTATTTTTCTTCTGCCAGGGCCATTCTTTCTTTTCTACTTTCTGCTCTCTCTTTTTCTTTTTGCTCTCTATCTCTTTCTCTCTCTTTTTCTCTTTCCTCTCTACCGTATTCAAGCTCCTTTCATTCTTTTTCATGTTCAAGTTGCTTAATCTGCAACTGAACCTTTGCCATTCTCAATCAGCCAGACTGTATCTCAGGCATTTTTAAATGCTCAGCTACCGCGGTAAGTACCTCTTCTTTTCGCATGATGTCAGGTAACGTTAAGTGCAATGTTTTTGCCAAATCTGAAAGCCTTGTTTTAGTCTCTGTTCGTAAGGTACTGCATGTGACATCATCCTGCGCCAAAACCTTGCCAGCCTGTGAAAGGACCCATTGTCCACAACACACTCCCTACTTAAACTGAAAGAACACACCTGAAAATCAACCACAAATATGCTCACTCCTCACTGTCGTTAAGTTCACTAATGCACCCAGTAGATAGATTTCCATCACTCTCGAGCCTCCAATTGTTACAAGCCAGGGTTTTGAGAACCCCAAAGTATATCATGGCGTTCAACAGACCAAAACTTTTAATACAGTGTGGTTATGTGCCACCTGTGCCACCGTGTTGCCCCCAAAGGGCACAATCCTGCGTCATTATCTTCCCCGCAAAGTGAGTGCCCTGACACTTAAACTAGCTGTAAGTAGACAGCCCACCGCTGAATAACTTCCTCTGCTAATATCCTAGGAACCGTCCCGGTTGAGCAATCCCTGCTGGGGAATGCCTCCACCCACTTTGGGAATCGGTCTGTCACTCCCAGGCAGTGCCGCTTATTCTGAGACTGGGGGAGCGGGCCGGTAAAGTCTTTCTGTAACTGTTCCCAAGGCCCCTGCGGTCCGCGTTGATAGCCCAGCATTATCTTGGGAGATTTCCCTGGCTTACACTGGGCATAGACTATACACTGCTGGCAATGTCTGGCTACCTCTCGCGCCATGCCGTTTCACCACCAGCGCCTGCTCATCTGCTGTATCATTTCATCTCGTCTGATATGTGCTACCCAATGATAAACGTTCAAAAAGGTGTGCCTTATTAATCGGAGTGCCACTAGATGCCCATCCTTCCTGCAAACATTGTTCCCATCTTTCATAGACCCGTCTTCCTCCCAGTCAATAGCTTCATCCGCTGCTGCGCAGCTGTACATTCTCTACAATGTCTGGATCCTGCTCAGATACAGCGATAGGTCTTTCTTCCTCTCTTAGTACACTCAGGATCTGCACGGTGAGAGGTTTGCCACCGTATATTTGCAAGTATTTCCCTGTTGCTGTGGAGTCTGCACCTTTCTGTGGGCACTTATCTTGATTACCATAACTTCAGCGAGTCCCTTAGAAGTCTCCACTAATTCCGGGACATAATTCACATGCTTTACATGCCCTCCTGACGAGCTGATGTAACTCCGCCGAGCCCAAGCTATCATTTAGCCGTGCAGTACCCCGAATGCGTACCGGCTGTCGCTAGAAATGATTGCCCTCTTTCCCGTGCTAAGCGCAATGCTTCAGTGAGATCTATTAATTCGGCCACTTAAGCTCACTGTATCCCTGGGATCTGTCTTCCTCTTAGAACTGCACCGGTTCTGTCCAACACCACGCAATCGGTCCGTGGGACCCCCTCATGGCATCTCACAGACCCATCTAACTATAATTCTACTACATCCAGCAAAGGGTAGAAGAGCGGAGCCACTGATTGGATGTCGCCGGGGAAATTTGCATACGTGCATTGTGGTCATCCTAACTTGAAGGTGTACCTGAGCAAGAGACCCGAGCTGTTCAAGTGAAGAGAAGCACCCAGCAGAGGGCAGTAGAGCGGAGCTGCTGATTGGCTGTCGCGGGGGAAATTTGCACACGTGCATAATGGTCATCCTAACTTGAAGGTGGTTTGTGGAGGAGCTGTTGTCAAGTGACACTTAAACGCGAAACATTTCTTCAGTGTTTCCCTCCCTACCCCCATCTCTTACCAAAAAAAACCAACCGCCGGAAAGATCAAGAAAGAAGTTGAACCGTGACGTCACAGCCTGCAGGAAAGGGATTGGCTGGTGACTGATAGGGACTTTTTCTTTTACTTTCCCTCATGTGTTATCGTGCAGAGGTTGCTGAGTGAGTGCTTGCTGAGAAGGGGAGTGAATAACAGGTAAGCTCTTTCTTTATTTTTTTTTGTCTAGAGGGGTTGGCACGGAAGGTAGTGCAATGATCCTCCTGCAGAATGTTTGAGGTGAGGGACGCCGTCAGTGTCCCTGCTGATTTCATCTGTGGGAAGTGCACCCAGCTCCTCAGAAACCGCGTTGGGGAACTGGAGCTGGATGAACTTCGGATCATTCAAGAGGCAGAGGTGGTCATAGATAGAAGCTTCAGGGATGTAGTTACACCGTGGAATAAAGATAGATCGGTGGCGGTGAGAGGGGCTGTGAGGAAGCAGTCAGTACAGGGATCCCCTGTGGTCGTTCCCCTAAGTAACAAGTATACCGCTTTGGATACTGTTGGGGGGGACTACTTACCTGGGGTAAGCCATGGGGTACAGGTCTCTGGCACAGAGTCTGTCCCTGTTGCTCATAAGGGACGGGGGGAGAGGAGTTGAGCATTAGTCATTGGAGACCCCATAGTTAGTGGGATAGATAGGATATTCTGTGGGAACGAGAGAGACTCGCGGTTGGTGTGTTGCCTCCCAGGTGTTAGGGTGCGTGATGTCTCGCATCATGTTTTAGGGATCCTTAAGGGGGAGGGGGAGCAGCCCCAAGTCGTGGTCCACATAGGTTACAACGACATAGGTAGGAAAAGGGATAGGGATTTAAGGCAGGAATTCAGGGAGCTAGGTTGGAAACTTAGATCTAGGACAAGCAGAGTGATTATCTCTGGTGTGTTACCCGTGCCACGTGCGAGCGAGACGAGGAATCGGGAGAGAGAGGAGTTGAACACGGGACTACAGGGATGGTGCAGGAGGGAGGTTTTCAGATTTTGGCCTGGGACTTCGATGTTGTGGCCATTTCGCAGACATGAATAGAGCAGGGACAGGAATGTTTGTTGCAGGTGCCGGGGTTTAGATATTTCAGTAAGCTCAGGGAAGGTGGCAAAAGAGGAGGATGGGTGGAATAGTTAGTCAAGGAAAGTATTACAGTGGCAGAAAGGACCTTTGATGAGGACTCTCTACTGGTCACCCTGTTAGGGGTTTTCTATTGGCCTCCGAAAAGTTCCAGAGATGTAGAGGAAAGGATTGCAAAGCTGATTAAGAATAGGAGCGAAAGCAATAGGGTAGTTGTTTTGGGGGACTTTAACTTTCTAAATATTGACTAGAAACGCTATAGCTCGAGTATTTTAGATGGGTCCGTTTTTGTCCAATTAATGCAGGAGGGTTTCCTAACACAGCATGTAGATAGGCCAACGAAAAGCGAGGCCATATTGGATTTGGTACTGGGTAATGAACCAGGACAGGTGTTAGGTTTGGAGGTAGGTCAACACTTTGGTGATAGTGACCACAATTCGATTCCGTTTACCTTAGTGATGGAAAGGGATAGGTATATATCTACGTGAAAGGCAAGTATGATGCGATGAGGCAAGACTTAGGTTCCATGGGATGGAGAGGAAAACTGCAAAAGATTGGGAACAGCGGAAATGTTGTTCAAGGAACAGCTACTGCGTGTCCTTGATAAGTATGTACCTGTCAGGCAGGGAGAAAGTGGTCAAGCGAGGGAACCATGGTTTACTAAAGCATTCGAAACACTTGTCAAGAGGAAGAAGGAGGCTTATGTAAAGATAAGACATGAAGGATCAGTAAGGGCGCTCTAGAGTTACAATTTAGCGAGGAAGGACCTAAAGAGCGAGCTAAGAAGAGCCAGGATGGGACATGAGAAGTCTTTGGCAGGTAGGATCAAGGATAACCCAAACCTTTCTATAGATATGTCAGGAATAAAAGTATGATTAGGGTAAGAGTAGAGCCAGTGAAGGAGAGTAGTGGGAAGTTGTGCGTAGAGTCTGAGGAGATAGGAGAGGTGCTAAATGATTATTGTTCATCAGTATTCACAAAGGAAAAAGACAATGTTGTCGAGGAGAACACTGAGATTCAGGCTAGTAGACTAGAAGGTTCATGAAGAGGAGGTGTTCGCAATTCTGGAAAGTGTGGAGAGAGATACGTCCCCTGGGCCGCATGGGATTTGTTCTACGATTCTCCGGGAAGCGAGGGAGGAGATTGCTGAGCCTTTGGCTTTGATCTTTCAGTCATCTTTGTCTACCGGAATAGTGGCAGAAGACTGGAGGATAGCAAATGTTGCCCCCTTGTTCAAGAAGACGAGTAGAGACAACCCCGGTAACTACAGACCAGGGAGGCTTACTTCTGTTGTGGGCTAAATCTTGGAATGGTTTATAAGAGATAGGATATACAATCATCCGGAAAGGAATCATTTGATTAGAGATAGTCAACACGGTTTGGTGAAGGGTAGGTCGTGCCTCACAACCCTTATTGAGTTATTTGAGAAGGTGACCAAACAGGTGGATGAGGGTAAAGCAGTTGATGTGTTGTATATGGATTTCAGTAAAGTGTTTGATAAGTTTCCCCACGGTAGGCTACTGCAGAAAATACGGAGGCATGAGATTCAGGATGATTTAGCAGTTTGGATCAGACATTGGCTGGCTGGAAGAAGACACAGGGTGGTCGTTGATGGGAAATGTTCAGACTGGAGCCCAGTTACTTGTGGTGTACCACAAGAATCTTTTTTGGGCCCACTGCTGTTTGTCATTTTTATAAATGACCTGGAGGAGGGCGTAGAAGGATGGGTGAGTAAATTTGCAGATGACACTAACGTCGATGGAGTTGTGGACAGTGCGGAAGGATGTTACAAGTTACAGAGGGACATAGATAAGCTGCAGCGCTGGGCTGAGAGGTGGCAAATGGAGTTTAATGCAGAAAAGTGTGAGCTGATTCGTTTTGGAAGGAATAACAGGAAGACAGAGTGGGATACCGATAGGATTCTCGGCAGTGTGGATGAGCCGAGAGATCTCGGTGTCCATGTGACGAATGTGATATAAAAGAGTTACTTTAAATATATTAGTTACTGTAATGTAGATATAGGCCGGTCTAATTCATGTTAGTTCACAGACAAAGGATTTCAGAGAGCATGGCAAAGGATGGGGTGTTTCGAGAATCAGGAGAAAAGGATTCTGGGTAATAAGAGGCCAGGGGAAGGAACGAGAAGTGAGCCAATTAGGATGTGTGGCCAGGTCAGGAGGTGTATAGGATGACCTATGGGAATCGTGTATGTGAAACTTGATGCCATTTAAATGTGTTGGTAGAGATGTCTTTGTTCTACAGAATCGCTCGATTCTGTAGAGCTAGGAAGCAGCTTGCGTCCTGGGTTTTTGTGAAACGAGTCAGAGTTGCAAGTCAAATAAAAAAAAACTAATGCTGTGCCTACAAATCCATCTCGAGTTTTATTGAGGCCAGGCTGACGGATAAAGAAAGTTATGTTTTCTCATTTGGTGCCGGAAACCAGGGATTTCTCAAGGCGGTTCAGACCAACCGCGAAATCAGAATTAGACTGATTTTGGACAAGGAGATTGGAAAAGGGCCCACAATGTATAGCTGGAAAATGACCGCATATTGATTTTCCCCCTCTTCTTATGGTCTGATTCGTCTGGTCACTCGCGGTTGGTATGGAAAGATCGTCTCGACAAAATCAAAGGTCAGTCTGGGGATTAGAAATTTAACTGATGGGATTTCATAATTGATGATTCGGTATTGGGTCAGGTTATGGAATTGACGTGACATCAAAAAGATGGTTTAATTCCATATGTGAGTGTTTTGTGAGAACTGATGGGACTTCATAATTGATGATTCGGTTTTGGGTTAGGTTTTGGAATTAATGAGACATCAAAAAGATAGTTTAATTCCATGTGTGAGTGTTTTTGAGAACTAATGGGACCTCAGGAAGAGGGTTTAGTTCAACGAGTGTTTTGAACTCTATAGTTGATTAAGCTAAAATTGTATCCTTGGACTGTAGTTAGTTCAAGCAGAAGTCTCTCAAAGGGTTAACAGTAACTTGAGATAACAGGCAGCTTGTGGTGTCATTGGATCCCTTTCTTTCGAGTCAGTGAAACTCCAACAAAGTTACGTTTTGAATTAATGAAAGGAAACCAATGGGTTTCTCCACCTCTTTGATAACAGTTTGTTATTTTCGCAAGCAATTGATTGAAATTGCCAGAATCTTAAGTTTTAATTCCTTGAAATAATGTTTATCTTATTTCATTTGTGAATTAATAGAAACTTAAAGAAACACACTGACACCATTTTAAAAAGTGTAAATCGGGAGATGACAGTTGACTTTGCTCCGGTATAAATCACCGCAGCTGACTGCTCCCTCATTGATAGCAGCCAACATTTTTGTGAATGTAAGAAAAATTGTTACGATAAAGAATTAATTCAGTTGTAAAAGTTATACAAGTTTGTGTTAAGCAAATCGTAATTTTAGTTCTGAGTTGAGATCAGAGCTACACTTGCAGGTTGCAGTAATTCAATTTGCATTTTCAAACATTTTAAGTTTTAAAAGAACACTGTTAAAACCTTTTCAATCATTTCGCCAAGTAGCAAAAATTGCCATTGGTTATAAATAGGAAAAGAAAACATTTTTAAAAAAATAATAAAAAAACAGAGAGCCAAAGTATGAAAGCTAAAGAGTTAATCCGATTCTGGAGACAATATTGTCAACATGAGAGGGATAAGATCATGTTATTAAATTGGCAAGAAAATGCCCTTAAAATGGGAATTCCAATTCGTGAACAGGGTAAAAAAGAAAAAGCTAGACATCTTGGAAAATGAGTGTGCATTAAAAAAAACGGCACAAGTAAAGAGAGGGTGGGGGAAAAAACAATGGGCTGCAGAGTTCAATGGCTGTCCTTGCATTGACAGAGACAGAGGATGAAGATTTTGAAAATTTGACAAAGTCAGCTCGGGTTCCGACTGAACCAGTAGCATTGTCTGCACTAATTCCGGGTCACCAGAGTACCATAATTTATATCCAGTCACTGCACCCCAGATTCAAATAATTCCAGCCTCTCCAGCCCCTTCGGTTGATAGCGTGGGTCCTATTTTACCGTCTTCACTGTCTGCGAGAGAAGGGGATCTCTGTTCCACAAGCCCAGTTAGCTCTTGGACCCGATCTCGGACAGCGAGAGAAGGGCCTGATCCAATCCAGAAGCAATCACGAATACCACCTAAATCCCTTCAGACCGATATAGTAGGACAAAAAAGTACGAGAATAAAGGAAGAGGATTGGGAATGGTTCTGATGAGCTTCAGCTCCCTCTAGTGACAGGGAAGGACGTCGAAGTCTTGGAAGAGCCAGAGGAGTCAGCAAGAGAGCCCCCTATTGAGTCTTTGAGACAGTTGCCCATTTGGGAAATACCAAACCCTGACATTGTGACGGCGGCGGCCCAGCCCACGATAAACGTTTATTTCCCATGGAGACCCAGTGGGATGATAGCTAATCTGGCTGCAATCCCAGAAAGGAAGAAATCTGCTGCTGCTTTCGTGGATCATCTGAGAACTACCATCTCAGTTTATCAACCTGATTCTAGGGATCTCTGGGCCCTAGTCCAGCAGGTTTTAACCCCTGCAGAGTACCGCAATCATCTCAATCACTTGAATTATGCTAGCCACGCCGCACTCCAGCAAGCCCAGGCGTTGGACGATGATAGACGGATACAAATCCTGAATGCGTTGAATAACACATTTGAAAAGCGCATAAACATTTCTGCTATCTTAGATCTCAAACCTAAAAAGACTGAAGAGCCAGAGGAATTTCTGGAACGTTTTAATGAAATCTACCGTGGGCAGTCAGGCGACTTGCCATACAAAAATGGTCAGAATTCCCCTCAATATTGTGCTATGTTAATGCATTGCCTACCACCTTCCGTGGCTGCTGCCGTGAAATGTAATAACATGAATTGGACAGAGAACGGCACTTCTCATATGGCCAGGGCAGTTAGATTTTATTGGAATGAGGGTGTAGGCCAGGAAAGAGGCTCAGTTACAAAGATTAAGACTGAGTATGTAATGAAAAAGGATGATCTGAGACCCCAACCAGCGGCAGGAACGGTGGCTTACCAGCTGGAACCCCAATATTTTTACTTTGGGTGGGTGGATCAACACGGGGGAGGATATCAAACCCACCCAAATGGACCCTCAGCTCCTCTTTATGACCCACCGTCTGCACCAACAGCTTTACAACTGCCTCTGAGGGGCCATTGGTCTACTGGGAGAAGAGGACGGGGCAGATATGGAGGGAACAATGCATGTTTTAATTGCGGCCGTGCAGATGACTGGCAACAGGAATGCCCCTTTAAAAGACGGACAGCAGAAGGAGACTACCCGACCCAAAGGAGGGAGTACCACCAAGAGGCGGACAGACGAGGTACACTGACTTCTCCCAGACAAACCCTTTTCCCAAGACAGGATTGACTAGCTAATTTCGTCAGAAGGACCCTCTAATCGGACAGGGAACCTACTTTTTCTCTGCATGTAGGAGATCAACATTACCCATTTGTAGTCGACACTGGAGCAGCCATGTCTTCAGTGCAATCAGAACTTCGACTACCACTATCTAAGGATGCTTTTCTCATTGGAGGGCTGTGACCAGTGGTGTTCCACAGGGATCAGTGCTGGGACCTTTGCTCTTTGTAGTATATATAAATGATCTGGAGGAAAATGTAACTGGTCTGATTAGTAAGTTTGCAGACGACACAAAGATTGGTGGAATTGCGGATAGCGATGAGGACCGTCGGAGGATACAGCAGGATTTATATTGTTTGGAGACTTGGGCAGAGAGATGGCAGATGGAGTTTAATCCGGACAAATGTGAGGTAATGCATTTTGGAAGGTCGAATGCAGGCAGGGAATATACAGTGAATGGTAGAACCCTCAAGAGTATTGAAAGCCAAAGAGATCTAGAAGTACAGGTCCACAGGTCATTGAAAGGGGCAACACAGGTGAAGAAGGTAGTCAAGAAGGCATACGGCATGCTTGCCTTCATTGTCCGGGGCATTGAGTATAAGAATTGGCAAGTCATGTTGCAGCTGTAGAGAACATTAGTTAGGCCACACTTGGAGTATAGTGTTCAATCCTGGTCGCCACACTACCAGAAGGATGTGGAGGCTTTAGAGAGGGTGCAGGAGAGATTTACCAGAATGTTGCCTGGTAAGGAGGGCATTAGCTATGAGGAGCGGTTGAATAAACTCGGTTTGTTCTCACTGGAACGAAGGAGGTTGAGGGGAGACCTGATAGAGGTATACAAAATTATGAGGGGCATACACAGAGTGGATAGTCAGAGGCTTTTCCCCAGGGTAGAGGGGTCAATTACTAGGGGGCATAGGTTTAAGGTGAGAGGGGCAAGGTTTAGAGTAGATGTACGAGGCAAGTTTTTTACGCAGAGGGTAGTGGGTGCCTGGAACTCGCTACCGGAGGAGGTGGTGGAAGCAGGGACGATAGTGACATTTAAGGGGCATCTTGACAAATACATGAGTCGGATGGGAATAGAGGGATACGGACCCAGGAAGTGTAGAAGATTGTAGTTTAGTCGGGCTGCATGGACGGCACGGGCATGGAGGGCCGAAGGGCCTGTTCCTGTGCTGTACATTTTTTTGTTCTTTTGTTCTTTGTTCTAGCCACACGCAGCATTTGTCGTGGTTCCAAGGACAGGTGTGTGCGTATCCCATTTCTGAACCTGTGACAGTCACTTACGAGAATAAGTCTGCGGATCAGCAGTTTGTAGTGACTACTGGATTGGACTGTAACTTGTTGACCTGAGATTTAATGCGTATCTTCCAGCTACAGCTAGGGTGCGGATAAAAAGGGGTAACGGTACAATCATGACGGATGAGACAACAGTGCCATATTTCTATCACTCCCCAGTGGTGGGCGTTAGACATTGAACATTCACTGCATCATGTTACCCTGGCCTATGACAGAACCGGACAAAACAGTGTGTTGGAGGCCAAATACCGGCCGTTAATTGCGACCGAATGGCCAGTCGAGGTTACAGCAACAGTCACGGGAAAAGAAGGCATAGCCGATTTTGTTACAATACCACCACATTTATGGCCACAGTCAGCTTCAGTAAGCCCTCATATTACACGTCATGTCCACGACTATTACCATACCAAGGATCTGGGGCCTATGGTAAGGAGGGCAGTGGATCATTCGTATCCAACAGAGTACGCACTTCAAGTCACGCCAGACGGCACTGCCATAAAATATTTTGAGGTCCCTGAAACGATTAACACTCGACTGCAGCATCACCGGGGACGTGATGTTTTGGAATATGTCAATCCACAGGTCTGGGCGGAATACCCATCACGAGTGGGAAAGACAAATGTTTCACCTATTAAGGTAACGATTAAGGACCATGTAAAGCTGCCTCCCATTCGGCAATACCCCCTGAAACCCCAAGCTGCCCCGTCTATAGACAAATCAATCGGAGAGCTGTTGCAAAAGGATATTTTGGTCCCTTGCCAATTAGAATGTAACATCCCCATACTTGCTGTGCGTAAACCAGCCAAGCCAGACCAGAAGCGATTAGACAAGGATTTACGTTCAATCAATGCCATCGCACAGCCGTTACATGCTCTCACTCTCCAACAGGATATTACGATGTATAGCTCCCACTCGGTCAGCACACTACTGAGGCTCCTGCAGACTCAGCATCTTACTGCAGCTCGTCAGAATAGGTATGAGATATACCTTTTGAACAATCTACGTCTGACATTTAAATACTGTACCACTATCAATCCAGCCTGTTCTCTTAGTGGTCCCCCTGTCGATGAAGACGCACCTGGCCACGACTGTTTATCCTTGATTCAGGAAACTACCACAATAAGGGACGATCTGAGTGATATTCTGTTAGAACGACCTGACATGATTATGTGTGGTCAAATATCCCACCGAGGTTTAGTTAATGGCCTACTACAGGCCCTCCTTATGCGCGCGCGGATTTCCGTCATTAAATGCGCTGCCCATACAAATGGTAAGACCCCAGTTGACGTTGGTAATGAACAAGCAGATTGTGCAGCGCGGATAGCTGCGCAAATTCAGCAAGTGACGGTGCCTAAAATGTTACGTCAGACTAAACGCTCTGCGATAAATAGGTCTGCCTCTGAAAAGCCAATGCCTACCATCCAAGACGTCATAAGGTTACAGGAGGACGCTCCTGAGAGTGATAAACACATGTGGAAACGATTAGGTTGTACATATCATTCTGTTTGTTCTTTATGGACCACGCCAGCACATCAGACTTGTATGTCTGATGTACTGGCTTTATGAGTGGTTGAATGTGTACACTTTGCAACTCATTGTGGGGCTCGGGGGACTACTGATTTGTTGCTGGACACTTGGTGGCACCCTAAAATGCAGGGGCTGGCCCAGAGTATCAGTACTCTGTGTTTAATCTGTCAGCAATATAACACCGGCAAAGGTACCCCTTGTGGTATGGGGCAAACCCCGTTGCCCAATGGTCCCTTAGAGATGCTCCAAATGGATTACATTGAGTTAGTCAGGTGTCAATGTTATACATATGTTTTGGTCATTGTGGATGTGTTCAACAGATGGGTTGAGCCATATCCGACTATCGATAATAAAGCTGCAACTGTGGTTAAAGTTCTGATGCAGGACATCATTCCCCGGTACGGTATACCAGCTCAGTTGAGTTCTGATAAAAGGCCTCATTTTCTCAGACAGATTAACCTGCCTCCCGTCCCCAGCGCTATTTTACAGGTGTGGAGCATGATGGGGTGGCTACGCACCGCCTGCCTGATCTTCGGCCTCACCGCGCTTGGAGTGATATCGGCGACGGACATGGAAAAGGGAAATATTATCCACATTTGTAACCTCAACCAAACTACAAGGACATTCCGTTTATGCAGAGGTGATGTTCTTCAATGCCCCCATATACGAGGGCATGGAATCGACTCATGGCAGGTCATCAAATTAACGGACAATGCAGGACTCATGAAGCAATTGCACCAGTCCCAGCGATGGGAAGGGAACATTGCATGGACATTGCCTTGTTTTTGGAGTGCATGCAAATTTGATTTTGGATGTGTTCGATTGGTGCCACAAAGGTAAAGTCAGACCGTGCGGAGAGGGTAGGAAGGGGTTGTGAGAGAGAGGGGGACTAGAAAGAGGACGGGGCGTGTAAGGAGGGGAGTACAACTAGAACGTAGGTTATCAGGAGATACACTTTAGTCATTTAGGGCACAGGCTGAGGAAAACCCGGGTAGTATGAATCTCTTCTAACAGATTTACCACCGCTTGTATGGCCAGGGACGGGTTGTCTGCTACCCGAACCCCGCAGTGGTGTCTAGGTTATTTTCTGTTTCACCGCTTTGGCGCACTCCCCAAAAGGTGGTTCATTGTCAGCATTCCGAGCCACCTCCCGAAAAAGTCAGTCTTCCTTACGATCCAGGTTCAGCACCACCGGCTATTTGCCATCCCCTTCCTCGGATAAATCCCACTCACAGTATGATAGGCTGCAACGCAGGAGGGCGTACACACCTAGCCACTTCACTCCCAATTTGGACTGCCGGTCGTACGAGAATTGATTCAGCAGTGACGGGTACGGCTGTTTGCTGGTAGAGGTGGAAACGAATAGAACATGTCTGTTCTCCACGTGTACGGACAGGAGGTGTCATATCACCCAGGCGTCTGCTACAACACCACCTGCGTTCCATTGAACACCGGCCTCCAGCTCCTTTGTGGCTGGGCGAATGTCTCTCATATCGCTGTTGGGACTAGGGCTTTCCGCATTGCTAGGCGGCCCGAATGGGCGTTCCAAAGCTGGATAAACTGGGCTACTGGGAGATCCCTACGCAACCGATATACTGGTTGTGCTGCGAGCCTGTACACGGAGCAAGGATACTACTTTTTATTTAATGGCACAGCGACCAATGTTTTGTCACCCCCATTTCCCCGCCACTTAGCTATTGGGACTCTAGTCACTACCACAGTTCCCTGCCCCTCGGCGTTGATGCTGCATAATCAGTTAGCACACCGGGCAGTCTCAGATTAATTCTGAGAGAACTGGAAACAACCTCAGGTTCTCGCACCCAACCGGGGCCACTCAGCCAGATGGGGAACGTCTTAAAACTGGGAGGTGCGGGGCGGTTCCTTGGCGGTCAGCGATAGGAATTATTTTATACATAGGAAACTAAACCTTGGGAGCCCTCGGGGCAATAACCAAGGAATTGTCTCAGCTGCGGTTGTTTGCACTCCAGAACCGGTATGCCATAGTGCAGGGCAAGTGTATCATGGGAGTTCAAGACTTAACCGCTCGCATCACTAAATTTATGGATTGCATACTGGATCACCTGGACAGAATGCAGGACGCTGGCTCTTGGGGTAACTGGGAAGTTGGAAGGACTGGTTGATAAATATGGCCATGTATTTAGCAGTGGCACTCGGCTGCATCTTTGTGGGCCTGGCCATCCTTAAATGCGTGATGGGTAGAATGCCGGGTGCACTGGAACAGATGGACGCCCCTAGAATCCTGGCTGTTCGAATGCCCGAGGGTGTAGCGCATGAGGGGAGGGGGGGGGGGCTACAACTGGAATTGGAAATGCAGCGACCAATCTTTCAGATGAGAGGCCGTAGCTACGGATTGAATAGCTCTGTTCTCATAAATGATAAAAGGAGGGAATGACGAATGTGATATAAAATAGTTACTTTAAAGATATTAGTTACTGCAATGTAGATATAGGCCGGTCTAATTTATGTTAGTTCACAGAAAAAGGATTTCAGAGAGCATGGCAAATGAGGGGGGGGGGGGGGGGGTTGTTTAGAGAATTAGGAGAAAAGGATGCTGGGTAATAAGAGGCCAGGGGAAGGAATGAGAAGTGAGCCAATTAGGATGTATGGCCAGGTCAGGAGGGGTATAGGATGACCTATGGGAATCGTGTCTGTGAAACTTGATGCCATTTGAATGTGTTGGTAGAGATGTCTTTGTTCTACAGCATCACTCGATTCTGGAGAGCTAGGAGACAGCTTGCGTCCTGGGTTTTTGTGAAACGATTCATACTTGCAAGTCAAATAAAAAAATAACTAATGAATTGCCCACAAATCCATCTCGAGTTTTATTGAGGCCAGACTGACGGGTAAAGAAAGTTATGTCTTCTCACATGTACATAGCTCCCTGAAAATTGCCACCCAGGTGGAGAGGGTTGTTAAGAAGCCGTACGGTGTGTTAGCTTTTATTGGTGGAGGGATTGAGTTTCGGAGCCATGAGGTCATGTTGCAGCTGTACAAAACTCTGGTGCGGCCGCATTTGGAGTATTGCGTGCAATTCTGGTCGCCGCATGAGAGGAAGAATGTGGAAGCATTGGAAATGGTGCAGAGGAGATTTACCACAATGTTGCCTGGTATGGGGGGAAGATCTTATGAGGAAAGGCGGAGGGTCCTGAGGCTGTTTTCGTTAGAGAGAAGAAGGTTAAGAGGTGACTTAATTGAGGCATACAAGATGATCAGAGGATTGGATAGGGTGGACAGTGAGAGCCTTTTCCCTCGGATTGTGATGTCTAGCAGGAGGGGACATATCTTTAAATTGAGGGGAGATAGAAATAGGACAGATGTCAGAGGTAGGTCCTTTACTCAGAGAGTAGTACGTGCGTGGAATGCCCTGCCTACAACAGTAGTGGACTCGCCAATACTAAAGGCATGCAAATGGTCATTGGATAGACATATGGACGATAAGGGAATAGTGTAGATGGGCTTTCGAGTGGTTTCACATGTCGGCGCAACATCCAGGCCCGAAGGGCCTGTACTGAGCTGTAATGTTCAATGTTCTATCCTTTCCTTCCAACGGTTCTTCTGCTATCCCGCTACTCTCGCCCTCATCAACTTCCTCTAAACAACTGTGTTCTGCACCATCTTTAACTATTATGGCTGTTGGGTTAAATGTAGAGTCTTTCATTATCTGTGTTTGTTCATCCACCGGAAGTAGCATTCTTTCCCACTTGGCCCGGCGGTGTGTGAAACTGCCAGCAGCTTTCCTGCTTAATATAACTGCACTATGGAATGTGGGGAGATGAGGATAATGGGTTCAAAAAGTACGATGTGTTCGGATACCCCTCTGAATCATCTGCACACCGCCGGCGTAATTCTTCCACTACGAGACTCCATTTTGAGGAATAATATGCTTTTGGCCGCACCTTATCACAGGGTTTCTGACGAACTACTGCTGTATAATGTCCCCTCTAATGGCCGCAGTAAAAATGGAAGGCCTTGGCCAAATATGGTATCCACAGTGCTGGGACTGACGTGAGGGTCTGTTTTATTTGCTCAAAGGTGCTGTCAACCTCCGGCTCCCATTCTACACGTTGCGGAACAGCGTGCGGCCTGGATATAACTTGCAATGGCACAGCGAGTTCTGAGTAATTCCCCACAAAGTTCCAACAAAAGTTGAGTCGCCCCAGTGCTTGCGTCACGACTCTTACGGTCTGGGGTTTGGGCATTTCTAATATGCGGTTTTTCCTTTCTGCTTGGATATTCCTTTCCCCCTGCGTGAAATTGTATCCTCGTTATGTTGCCTGCTTTTATCCCAATTGTGCTTTCCTTGGCCGTAAGGTCCGGATGAGGGCGAAAATGTGATTCAGTTCCCGCGGGGAGACCTTTAGGATATCGTCTGCATACTGGAGTCTGCTTCTCTCTGTCCCGCTAAGTTCTATCTCAGCTACTGTCTGGACCATATGCCTTTGCAATATGGCGAGGCTGTTGTGGAAGCCTTGTGGCTATCTAGCCCAAGTGTATTGCTGTCCCCCTCCGGAAAATGCCAGTTTATGTTGAACCCCCTCCCATACGGGAATGGACCAGAACCCGTTTGCGTTGTCCAATACTGAGAATCAATTTTGTTTTATGCTGAGGTTACTCCACATTGTGGTCACATACGCCACAATGGGATATTCCGGGACTGAATATTTGTTCAGGCTCGTGTAGTCGATTGTCAGTCGGTACGGGGAATCTGGTTGTGTGACTGGCCAGATTGGGGAATTCGTGGGCGAGTGGGTGGATCTCACTGTTCCCTGTTCGTGTACCTCCTGTACAATAGCCCGCACTGCATCTATGTCCTCCTGTTTTATGTGTACTGCCCGTGTGGCTGGTGGTAATCTGCCCCTTTGGTGATCATGGGCACCTCCAACCTCCCTCAATCCTGCTTGCCTTTCGCCCATTACGCTGGGTAGGTCTGTGATACGATTCCTCATATTCCCTGCTGCTTCCAGTCCATGGCGAATGAAGCAACAGTTCGTACGTGGTGTCGTACCTTTCTTCCCTACCGGTCTATTGAGAATGGCTTACGTCACTCAATGCTTTGGGTTCTTGTGTCAATTAGTGCCCCCTAATTGTTCGAGAAGATCAAACTCGAAAATGGTACCCTCAGCGATTTGAAACACGCATATTTGAATCTTTATCACAAAATCCTTGACCTCTAAAAGGGTGGGCAAACTCAAATTTGCCTCCCGAACTCCATCTCCTGCTCCCCGTGTCTGAGTTATTGCCTGTGTTAGAGGGAGATTCATATCGATTATCGATATTCAGGCTCCGGTATCTGCTAAAATTGTGCACTGCCGGATCTCTAACAGCGCGTCAATAAATATCCTGGAATCCCTCTCTCCCTCTCTGACGGCGTGATGGTGCTGAACATTTTTCGTCAGTTACACGGCTGAGACCTGCTGCTCCGGGGGCCCTCGAGCACCCCCTCCCCCTCTCCATTATTCTTTACTGCTCTGGGTCCCTGACCTTCCTTGCCGTCTTCTTTAGCCCAGCAATCCCCTTTGTCGTGCCCTAACCTTCGGCAATCCCGGCACCCCTGGCGACCCGGCATCGATTCATTCTCGCCCCTGCATTCTCCAGCAAGTGTTGTGTTCTGCCGCACTGTAACACTGTCTTTCCTCTGCTAGTTTCTCCATTGGGCTCACTTTTACATCACTTTCTGTTGTTTGTCTCTGCGTTCATCTCCCATGATGTGGATATGCCGGCGTTGGACGGGGCTGAGCATAGTAAGAAGTCTGACAACACGAGGTTGAAGTCCAACAGGTTTGTTTCAAATCACTAGCTTTCGGAACACTGCTCCTTCCTCGGTGACTCTGGGAAGAAACAGTGCTCCGAAAGTTAGTGATTTGAAACAAAGCTATTGGACTTCATCACCCAGGTCAGGACCTGATTATAATTATTGCACACCGGGTGTCCCAGATCCACTATTCCTGCATGGTGTGGACCCATCTCATTAGTTTACATATTTAGGAAACCAGCCCCAGGTTTACTGCTCACCGGATTTGTCGAGTATATTCGCTCGCTTCTCATGATTTTACTGAGGTTCAACTGCTGTTTGAAAGGAGAGCCTACCACGTGCACATATTGATCTGAAATGTTGCACATAGATGTTGCCGTACGAGCCACTCTGAGAAAAACCGATTTTGCTGCAATTCCTTTAGAACGCACATGCAGTTTCTATCACTTTTTGTAACCCATTCATTTAATGAATTTGCTCAACCCTACTTTTATACCCGCAAAAAACAGAGAGGATTCTTCAAAGGTCTTGCTGGGAATGTTGAACTGGTCAGGCGTTAAGACATCTAATTCTGTCACATTATATGGTCTGGCACAATTCTCCCCTTGCGAAACATGAACAAGGAAATAATATTGAGAAAGTTGCTTGGATAGTTTGGAAGTATTGGTGCCCCTAAATCTGGCAAAGCTGGATTGTTCCGTGCTTGCTAAATGCAGCTTGAATCGGATATTTGCTCCTCAGTGGGATTGCTACGGTGCTTTAAGGGGAATATAGGCCTTAGGACTATGCTTCAGGCATTCGTAGCGATCGGTAACGTATTGATAACCAAAAGTTGATTCTGAAACCGGTGGTAAAAGTGTAAGTGCACAGCAATTTTTATCACTCATGATCAGAAAAATGCATACCGATTCTAGACAAAGCAACAATATGATATCATACATTACTCGCAATGTTGCATTGCATTGGGAATATTCTGGCCAATAATCCTCTGTCATTTTCCGCGCCCTGGCTTAGTACAGCGCCGGAGAAAAACAGTTTGTTTCCAAACATTGGATTGCTTACTTTCCAAATTCTACAACAAAAAACACGAGGCATTCACGCAATGCACAATTAGTTATAATAAACATTCCTCATAATCTATTTCGAAATGCGCAAGATGCAGTTTTCGGAAACGGAATGCATCTCAACCAGTGGTAGTGGACCATTTCAAATCGAAAGGGCTGATAAAACTGCATGCGTGCCAGATGGTTTCGTGCAAGCATTAACACTCTGTTACAAAACTTAAACTAAGCTGAAGTGCAGTGCTTGTTTTCAAGGCCCGTGTGCATTGGATTGCGAGAGCTCAGTGACGTTATTTTAATGTTAAAACGTTTGCGTGAGTGGGTTCTTCAGTCTAATTGGTGTTTTGCTTCACGATTTTTTCTTTATTTGGACCCATCTGAGGATGTATATCCATTTTGTTAAGATCGATTAAAATATGATATGTGCTCTCATTTTAATTATTATTTATTTTCTTGCACGCTAAAGCATATGTGCGTTTCTTTCTTATTTTTCATTCTTTTATAATTCATTTCCAACATGTTTTATTTCAGAAAATAACTTTGCAGCTTCGTCAAATGGTAAATAAAACGTAATTCCATTTTCAATTCCCGAGATACATTTTGCATGCTTGCAGAAATTGGCCAGCGACTTCTCCATGACCCATCAAAGTTAAATTTTTATTCGCGCGTTCCAAGAGGCAACTATCTCAGCTTTGGTAGAGTCAACCCAATGTCAACAAGATATAGTGAGGTTTCCCAGATGTTTACCTGATGATTTTTAATGAGGCATTTCAACAAGCTCATTTGCGACACTTCTGTTAAGTGTCTTGCAATGTGTTTTTCCCGCTAACGTACGATACTGATACTAGTTTAGTCGATTGCCGGAGTCGTGGATTTATTTTAGGGTTTTATTGACTGCAAATGCAGCGATGCCTGAATTACCTCGTCAAAACTGCAATATGAATCAAGTGTGCAACCGTATGTGCCATCGGTGTGGTGCCGCCCAGAAGCGAAAGCTAAGTTAAAAGATTTTAAATCTGTTTGATTAATAATTAAATGTCTACCCCCTCCCTGCGATTTGCTGGGCGTCTATTATGCTGGCAGTTTGATTTACTCGGAGTTTATATTCTCACCTTTCCAAATGGCTTCTTAGTTCATACCAACTCGAAAGTATTTTAAAACGTATAATGCTAATCTAATCCATCGTAAAGTAAAGTAAAACATTTAAATTCAAACTGTTGTATTGATTGAATTTCAGAACATAAAATATGTAAAATTAACCTGAAAATCATGAAAAGAGGTAAGTCAAAATAAGAAGGCGATTATCCGATGGTCTTGAAGAAATTTTAAATTTTGTTGAGATCGTTCTCGTATATTTTACGTATAGTTGTAGTACACACTATTTTGTAATGGAAATGTAATGAAATCTGAAAGACTTCAATACAGCAAAGCAACATTCTGCCGATGTTGAAAACTTCAAAATAATTGATATCAACTTTCAAAAGATGAGCCGTGAATTAGAGTGAGCATACTAAAGTTTCCTCAGAACAGCAACTCTTGCCTATATAATCATTTGCAAGTAAATGGTGTTATGGTAGCTGCACGCAATGCTCAGTATACAGACGTGAGAAAACAACAAAGATTTAGTCAGTAAGACAACATTGGAAATGTAAGATTAAAGGTGCAGCTAATGGGAGAATTGACTGACATAATATGGGCCTGGATGAGAAGAGATTTTGTGTACGATCAGCGAGCAGCTGGCGTACACAGAAAATGAATTAAAGCGGTGGAAATATACAACAGAACCGCTCAAATGTGTAAAATAACTGACCACATCTGGCAATTTACAAAAAGGGTCAATAATATACCCGTGCAATAGATATTTCTGAGTGGCAGTCATTCTGAAAATTAATGGAAACTAAAAGAAAGTAGTAGTTCAGCGTCGGAAAGCTGCATGATTTCAGAGTAAAGGAACCCTTATTTCTGTCCATGACACATTTAGATTGGTTTGGGAGCAAAAAGAAAGCTAAATGGTTTTGCGTTTTGTTCTGTAGATCAACCAGAGTTATAGAGAAACGGAAAATCAGATTTTCAAATTAACTGGAATTGGCTAAAAGGAAAATTAAAAGGAATAAAGAAGAACATCAATATTCATTGTATAGACAGGGAGGTCAGAATTATAACTGAGGTAACGGGCAATGCTGCATGGTGAATTGTCACTGGAATTTTAGGGAATTTGTATGTTTTATTCACATTAACTAAGAAGACAATTGATCAGGTTCTGATGAATTAGGGGTTGTAATGTGACAGCTTTCTTATTCAGTCATTTTGTAAAACAGAGAAGGCTGCATCATTTGGGTATTGCCAATTTTGTAAATGGAAGAGGACCAATGTAGACTAACTGCCAATTCGATGCATGGTTATGTTATCTGAAGTAAGAATATAGCTGGACCACTTAAATTATAATCAAAGAGTGCAACGTAAGTTTGAACTGAACATGTTATTATCTTCGATGAAGTCATGTACTGGTAATGCACAATTAAACGCACAAGGGAAATGTAGGAAAATCAAAGGCAGAGCCCGCCAGCTTAAAAATAAAGCGACAATGAGTAATAACAAAAGCCGATAATTTAGCTGATGACATGTGTTCCGTTATGAGTTCATTTTCGAAGCAGGCTTATTATGCACATAGCAGCACTATGCATGCAACATTGGCGCTGACAATTAGCACAACGCAAATATAAACGGCGTAAAATGGCAAATAAATATAAAAATAAAAGTATAATGAACAGTGGTGTGAGGAACAAAGTTATATTTTGTAGACAATCATGATAACATTGATGAATAAGTTGCACCTGCCCTGTAGAAGGAAACCACAGAGAAAACACAAAGAATACAAATATATTAACATGGGAAGAGGAGCAGGCCATTTAGCCCGTCAGTCCTGCTTCCCCAATTGTGATGATCATGGTTAATTGAAAACGTCAATGCATTGTACACACACTATCTGCTTAACCGTTTGCGTTCTTGTCTAACAATATCTGATTTAAACATAGGGACAAGAGTCCGTCGACCAGCCGTCTAAACAGTACGATTTTGTGATGTCTACACTAGCAAAGCTGATGCAGGAGAATAAGAAGATACGTTTTATCAGGGCAATGACGTTTATGTTTTTTATTAATTTTTATTTTGCAGCATGTGGCATTCACTCGCTATGCCAGCATTTTCCTCCATCCATAAATGCTCATAAGTAGCTGCTGGTGAGCTGGCTTCTTCAATCCCACTGAAGTCCATTTGGTGTCGGTGCAACAATTGTGTATTTAACAAGGGAGTTCTAGGAATTTGAACATGCGACAGTGAAATAATGGTTTACAGTTCCAAGTCAGAATGGTGAGCGACTGGGACGGTGATGTCCAGCTGATGATGTTCGCATGCAAATTTTGCCCTTTACTGTTAAGATGGTAGGGTTCGCCTTTTTGGAAGCTGCTCCCGAACGTGATTTGTTGTGTTCCTACATTGTATGTTGCAGATGGTTCACACTGTTGCTACTATGTCTCGGTGATGGAAGGATAAATGTTTGCGGAAGGGGTGCCGTTCTAGCAAGTTGGCTTGCCCTGCATTGCGTTACACGTCTTGAGTGTTGTTGAAGCTGCACTCATCCAGGAAAATGGAGAGTATTCCATCACACTCCTAAAGTGTGCATTGTAGGCGTTCGGCAGACTTTGGCGAGTCAGAAGTTGAATTACTCACCGCAGGATTCCTCACATCTGTACTGTTCGTGCAGTGACTGTATTTCTATGACCAATACATTTAGCTTCTTGTCAAATATAATACCCAGGATGTTGTGAGTAAGAAATTCAATGATGGCAATGCCATTGAATTTCAAGGCACGATAATTTTTTTTCTCTGTTTTGGAGATAGCCACGCCCGGCACTTGTGTGCAGTGAATGGTACTTGCAAGTTGCCATTCCAAGCCTAAATATTGTCCTGGCCTTGCTGCATTTGCACGTAGACTGCTTCAGAGCTGGTGGACAGAATTGTTTTTTGAACACATTTGATTCTATACCACAATATACCTCACAGCTAAACAAAATATCGAGGCACGAAAAGTATGTTAACAATTGTGTCACTAATTTTGCCCTAGATCAGGAACGAGAGAGTGGTGGATGTATTTACATGTCAAACTGTAATGAGGCCTAAAATCATCTGTTGCTTATTTCCGAATTATACTTCGACGAACACTGTTGGACGTTTAGCTGCTGTTGTATAAAGACTCAAAGGTACTGCTCCTTTTACAAGTACCCTTATTTCCCTCGAACAGACTCTACACAAAACTATATGTCGGCACACCTCACACAAAGGCCACCTGAACCCTCTTCACATATAAGTGTCAATTCTTGGATACTTAACAGAAATGAGACAACTAATTGGAATGTCTCTTAACTCATTATTTAACAGTCTCCCCCTCCTTGGAGGAAAAAATAATAATTAGGTGAAAACAAAATTACAAGAAACTCAAAAACACATACGCAATTACCCCCCCCCTTCCTTTTTTCCTTTTTTTTTAAAGAAAAAAAACTATCACAGAAACAGGCGTTCTTCATTAACAACATTCAAAAGTTTATGTGAGCTAGCCCCTATTTTTGTAAAATAGTCTGGGAATTGATGGCTAGTGTCGACCCATTTATTGTTTTATTATTTCCCCTCTGTCCAACATTTGCTTCAAACTTGCGATGTCTATCCTTAATCTTTTTTCATTGACACTTTTTGTGGAGTGCACATTTTTCCACAGGGATTTATTGTCAATGTGACATTCAATAGGTATGTTACGCAAATCCCCAATCCCAAACTTTCTGTCAATACCTCAGATATGTAAAAGGCCATATCCACTGCCTCGACAAGGGTAAACGTCTCAGCAGCTAAAGTGCTTTCGACCACTCTCCTTATTTCCATTGTTTCCCACACAAGAGGGGAACATTTACCATTGTTCCCCAAAAGGAAAATTATAAAACCTCCAGAACTTGAAACCCATCACATTAATTGGCATAAGATGCATTAGTATAAACTATGAGTTTCAAGTGCCTACGATCACCTAAACCCTTGAACCTCAAAACAAACTCCTGCATTTTTAGTTTGAGCAACGCATTATTTGCTCTTATTATGTCTTCCACTTTGGGATTTTCATTTTTGTACTCAACACTAAAACATCAAAACTCACGTCCGGCCTTGTATCTCTACCTAACCAATTCAGTCGTTCAATTAAGCTTCACTGTTGCTCTTTTTCCATCTTCAAAATCGTTGCTTTTTGTGAAACCCGGCCAGGACTACTTGCTATTGGGCTGATACTTTCCAAATAAGATTGCTAAAGTAAAGTTGCCACTAACTTAGACTACCGATTCCCAGTCCAATATAATTAAATGCAGCGGAAGCTTGACTTTCACCCCTGAATTCTGTCCTCAAACCAGAGATTACAATAGCTTCGAAATCACTAGTCCCACCCCACAATAAAATTATCGACATGCATCAGAAAGATGCAAGAAATATTTCATTTCTCGTGCCAGTAAAACAATGATGGATCTGTTTTCAACTGTAAACCGCCTAACTTTAACAAAACTGACGTTATCGAAAACTACCAGACTCTACACGAATCATTCAATCCATTTGTTCAATTGCCAGAGTACCCCTTCTGTGTTAGCTGCCTTCATTGGAGGACGGAAATAATGTCTCTCTGGAGCTGATGCCCCTTCATAACGACAGCTTTTGTATCTATAGGTTTGCATTCACATGAGTATGTGGCTAATAGAGCCAAGAAGACCTTTAAAATAACATTTCCTGCCGTAGGTGAATCTACCCTTAAATCCTGATCTTCTACGTTTTCTTCAAATTCCCTTGCCACAAACCTGGCCTTTGCCATATAAGTTCCATCCTAAATAACCTTTTCCGTGCAAATCCATCTGTGGGACAGAGCTATTTATCCCCTATCTAGTACCTAAGTGTATAGCTTAAATTCACTCCAACTACGCAGTTCTTGCTGTTTGGCATCTTTTATATAAATTTCTCATCTAATTCATTGGAAGCCACCAAAATCTCACGTGCATGTGGACTTCTACTCCTGTTAGTATTTGTAGTCTTCCTCATGTTCCGATATCTTGACAAACTGCGTCGCCTCTCCCGCCTGGTATCTCTTTCTGTACTCCTACTGCTTCATCTTTCCCTTCTACTGTGTGATGTCCTTTCAATAGTTCTCGACCTTTTCCTGCGGACCTGTTCACTATCCGATGTACTATCTGAACTGGCACTGCGTTCCTATGCTCTCCATTTTTTAACTTTGTGTTCCCAATCCATTGTCGTGACGCCTTCCCCTGAATGCTGTACATTCAACCAATGTTTATACATTCCAGTGGCCTTTCCTGCTGTACGAATAACAGTTGCATCCTTCCATTGACTAGAACCTTCAGGCAAGTATGTCACTTTTGTACCAACGTTTGGCAGTAGTCCTTTTGGAAAAATGTCCTGTTCTAATCAATCAAAAGTTTTGTGTTCCTCTACAGAAACCATGTCTATGTCAGATAACTGATCCTCATATTTCTGTAATACGTGCGTAGCAGATTACTCTGGTTCCTACCCATGTCTGTCTGCTCTGTCTAAATTTGAAAGCTTGATACTTAACATAAATGAGACAACTAATTGGAATGACTCTGAACCCATTACTTAACACGCACAACAACATTTACATGTATGAACAAATTACAGGACATGATGTATTGTAAAATGCTGAGAGGGAAATGAGAAATATAAAGATGAGAGATTATAATTCACCAAAGCAGAACCAAGGGATTGACTTGAGCAAAGAACAAAGAAAAGTATAACACAAGAATAGGCCCTTCGACCCTGCATGCCTGCGCCGACAATGCTGCCCGTCTAAACTAAAATCTTCTGCACTGCCGGGGTCCGTATCCCTCTATTCCCATCCTATTCATGTATTTGTCACGGTGCCCCTTAAAAGTCTCTATCGTCCCTGCTTCCATCACCTCCTCTGGCAGCGTGTTCCATGCACCCATTAGTCTCTGTGTAAAACATCTGTCTGATACACCTCCTCGAAACCTTGCCCCTTGCACCTTAACCCTACTACCCCTAGAAATTAACCCGTCTACCCTGGGGAAAAGTCTCTGAATATCCAATCTATCTACGCCACTCATAATTCTTTAGACCTTTAACAGGTCACCCATTAACCTCCGTCGTTCCAGTGAGAGCGAACCAAGTTTATTCAACCTCTCCTCACAGTGTATTCCGTCCAGACCAGGCAATACCTTGGTTAATGTCTTGCACGTCCTCCCCGTGTCTGCGTGGGTTTCCTCCGGGTACTCCGGTTTCCTCCCACAGTCCAAAGATGTGCGGGTTAGCTGAATTGGCCAATGATAAATTGCCCTTAATGTCCAAATTGCCCTTGGTGTTGGGTGGAGGTGTTAAGTTTGGGTAGGGTGCTCTTTCCAAGAACCGGTGCAGACTCAAATGGCCGAATGGCCTCCTTCTGCACTGTAAATTCAATGATAATCTATGATTAATCTAGGACAAAGGTTCGGCACAACATCGTGGGCCGAAGGGCCTGTTCTGTGCTGTATTTTCTATGTTCTATGTTCCACGTCCTTCTGGTGTTGTGGCGATCAGAATTGAAGTCTGTACGCCAAGTGTGGCCGAATTATGGTTCTATACAGCTGCAACATGACCTGCCAATTACTATACTCAATGCCCCGGCCAATGAAGGCACGCATGCCCTATGCCTTGTTGACTACCTTCTTGACTACCTTCTCCACCTGTGTTGCCCCTTTCAGTGACCTGTGGACCTGTACACCTCGATCTCTCTGACTGTCAATGCTCTTAATGATTCAACCATTCACTGTATATTTCCTACCTGAATTAGACCTTCCAAACTGGATTACCTCACATTTGTCCGAATTGAACTCCATCTGCCATCTCTCCGCCCAAGTCTGCAATCTACCTAAATCCTGCTGTATCCTCTGGCGGTCCTGATCGCTACGCACAGTTCCACCAACCTTTGTGTCGTCCGCAAACCCACTAATCAGAGCAGTTACATTTTTCTCCAAAACATTTTTTTAACATGAATTTAGAACACCCAATTATCTTTTTCCAATTAATGGGCAATTTATCGTGGCCAATCCACCTAACCCTGACATATTTGGCTTGTGGGGGTGTAACCCACGCAGACATGGGGATAATGTGCAAACTCCACAAGGACAGTGCCCCAGGGCCGGGATTACGAACCCGACTCCTCAGAGCCGCAGTCCCAATTTTAAACACTGCACCACATGCCACCCTTCCAAATTGTTTATATGTACAGCAAATGTCCCAGGTCTGAACACTGCGGAGCAATACGAGTCTCAGCCCTCCAATCAGAAATCCACTCTTCAATTGCTACTCTCTGCCTTTTATGACCTATTCAGTTCTGTATCCATCTTGCAAGCTCACCTCTGATCCCGTGTGACTTCACCTTTTGTACCAGTCTGCTACGAGGGACTAAGAATGGAACAAGTCAAAATGAAGGTAAGCTAGCTGACTGTAAGAAATAGAGATTTATATAAACAAATGCAGATCAAACAACAGTCAGAAACAGGGGAATTCATAACGAGTAGCAACGAAATGGCTGAGGATCTAAATGCGTACGTCACTTCTGTCTTCACGTAGGAAGACACACATAATGTGCCAGAATTTCTGACAATCAAAGATTAATATTATCCCAAAGTAGTTCGGCAAATGGCTCTGTAAATAATACATCTATTGGTGATCTTCTGGACTCGGGAATAGCTCCAACATATGTCAGCATAGCTAATATTACTCTGCTTTTCAAAAATGGAGGAAAAGGGGAAAGAGGGCTTTCTCGAGCAGTGAACCTGATGTTAGTAGCATGGAGGTTTCTAGCGTCCATTACTAAGTGTTTAATAGCACAGCATTTCAAACACATTGGTATAAACAGAGAATGGCAGAATAAACTTACGAGAGGGAATTCATGCTTGACAAACATAACAGAATTCTTTGCAGATTTAACTAGTAGAGTCGAACCCAGAGAATCGGCGGAAGTAGTTTATTGAAGTTCCCGAAGCCTGTCCATGAGATCTCACATAGCAGATTGATAGCTAAAGCGAATGGAATTGTAGGCAGTTTCTTGAAATGCACAGAGTTAATTAGCAAACAGGAAGCACGGAGCCGGAGAAAATGGGTATGTTTCTGATTCACACGGAGTACCTAGTGGGGTATCGTAGGGAGCTGTGCGGGGGACGGAAATATTCACAGTATACAGTGTTGACTTGCACGAACGAATTGAATGTATTATCTCCAAATTTGAAGATGACACACGGTTGTGTTGGATGGATAGTATTGAGGAGCATGCAGAGATACTTCAGCGGGATTTGGACAGGTAGAGTGAATGTACATTATGAGAATACAACGTGGATAAATGTGAGGCTAAGTACTTCAGTTGCAAAAATTGGGGGACATAGTATAATTTAAATGAGTGCAAATTAATAGAGGCGGATACTCAGTGAGATCATGGTGTCCGCGTGAAAGCAACTGTCCATGTACAGCAGGCAGTAACGAAAGCAAATTATATGCTGTGCTTCATAGCGATAGCATTTGACTGCATGATTAGGGATTTTTATCAGAATTGTGCATGGTAGTGGTTTGGCCACACCTGGAGTATTGTGTGCAGTTTTGCTATCCTTATCTGAGGAAAGGAATTATTATTTTGCTACGGAGGGACTGTGGCGAATGTTTACGATGCTGTTTCTTGGGACTGCTGGACTCCCCAATGAGGAGAGTCCACGTCCGTTACGATTACATTCATTGGAGTTTTAATGTGTGAGAAGGTATCTCACAGAAAATTGTATAATTTTAGAAAGATTAGACAGGGTAGATTCAGAAATAATGATCCTGATGGTGTGACAGTTCAGAACTAAAGGTCGTAATTTGAGGATGCTGTGTGCAGCTTTTAGGACAGAGGTGAGGACCAATCTTTTCTGCCAGCGAGTGGTGAATCTGTGGAATTCACTACCCACAAAAAAAAGAGTACAAAATGTTGTGTAATTTTTATAATGAGTCAGATATGGCTCTCGTTGCCAAAGGGATAATAGTACAATGAGGTAGGCACGAAAGTACTAGTTATAGAGCCACTAGCCTAACTACTCTGGGATGAATATTAACCGTTGATTCTCAGAACCTCTGGCACATCATTTGTGTCTACCTCCGTAAAGGTAGAAGTGACGTACGCATTTAGACGGAACTGCTGATCAGCCATGGTAATAAATGGCGGAGCAGGCTCTCCGGGCCGAATGGCCTCCTCCTACTTCTACATGCTACGTTTTGTTGTTAGTGTGACACAGGCAAGCTCGCAAAAAGGGCGTATACGTCTCAGAGCAAAATTAGGTCAGGAAAGTAGTCTTTTGGTTAGAACAGCGATAAGAGGCGACGTAAAACAATAGCGTTGCAAATTAAGAGAAACGTATTGTTTTAACTGTGTCGAATACGTGACTGTAAAAAGGTTGACTTTAAATGAGGGCTTGTGATGTTTATTTCTTAAATTGAGGAGTTACTGGGTTAATGTCAGTTACTTCACTTCCTTGGCTAATCACTTTATCTGACTGTTGATTTTTACGTAAAATCGCCCCCAATCTGCCTATAGACTCCTCAACTAAAACGTCTTTGCATCGTTCAGTAAATGCATCGCATTTAATTGGTCGAAAGAAATGTCATTCGTTGTATACTATGAAAGAACACTTAAGACACAGAAGATGAACGGCAGAATTCTCAGGTCCCCAACAGCATATTTCTCAGTGTAATATTCTCTGGAGGCAAAATATTGTCTCCAGCAGCTTGAAACCACGGGGCGGGGAGGCGCTGCCGGCTAAAATAGAAACTTTGAACGGCTGGAGAATACCGGACTCGATATAGCATTTGATGCATGCATAGACGTGGATGGAACACACCGGACGTTGAGAGTTTGATCAGGAGTCCCTGGCATCACGGGAATAAAAATTGTTTCAGATTTCATAAATTTCAGAACAGTGCGAGATGATAACATCTCGCTGTGATAAATATTAGTGCATGTTACATTCAGTTGTTAATTTTTCAGGTCAGAAGTTATGGATGCACTTCTTGATTGTGCCGGTGGGATGTCATTGACAGGTGTGGTCCGGTGATGCTTATGCTGGGGTTGTGCAGTCGTATTTCAGCCATTACGCAATAAATATGTACACGCACATTCTCTGCGGACCTGCCAAACAAAATTGTAGGCCGGGTGGGTCATGGCTGCCACCAGATCTTCTTGAAAAGGGGAAGAGAGCATTGCCATACAAGTAGATGCCAGCACTCAAAATGCGACCAGACCAGGGCACCTGGTAAATGAGATGTAACCCTGCTAGTTTGTGCATTTTAGTCGCGACATTAGTGGAAGTCAGTTCTTTGACACATGAAAATCATTTTAAACCAATGGCCACAAATGGCGACCGCAAAATCTTGGCATGCGAAGGAAAAGACGTGAAAATAATTGCGTTAAACTGGGAAGTGTGTGGAATACGGAAGCAAATTGCATCGTGCTTCATGCCAATATCACATTTAAGCATCGATTTATTCGGCACTGTGAAACCCAGAAATAAGATGGATACAGCACGTTTAATCTACACATTGCACAAAACTCACGTAAATTAGCTTGAATTTATATTCATGCAGATATTTCCTGCAACGCATTTTTTGATTGAGCATGAAGTGAGCACATGTGAAATTTATAAACACCTTCAGAAAGCGTACAGTAGTTTTCATCGATGACTGAAAAACTGCTGTTGGGCAAGGAAGATAAATTGAATCCAGTCACCTTGTTATAAGAGATGTAGAGATATGGTTTTATGGATGATAGACCCTACTAATTGATGGACGGCATGTGACTCGCGAAAGATATTGATAAGATGGCTTTGGAAAAGTTCAGAAAACAAATCAAATGAAAGTAAGACATCGATGCATTCCCCAGCAGCACAGACGCCAGTCCACAGCCAATTCCATTCACCCCACGTATTCTCAAGAAACAGCTCAATACACTGTGTACTACAAAGGTTATGCGCCGTGACAATTGTACTGAAGATTTGCGCTACTGAACGTGTCACTCCCAGAAGAAAGCTGTTGCAGCACAGTACGACTGTGGCACAAACCGGCATGGTGAAAAATGTCCAACTATGCCCTGTAAAAGAACATAAGGGAAAATCGCACCCAGCCAATGATCGTCCTTTCCGATTGCTCTCAGTAATCACTAAAATGAAGAACCGGGTGATCAGCAGTGCTATCAAACGGCGCATACTTCGCAATAACGTGCGCACTGGCGCTCAGTTTGCATACAACCAGGATCACCCAGCTCCTTGTCTTATTACAGCCTTGGTAACAACGTGCACAAGAGAGCTGCACTCTAAAAACAAAGTGAAAGGGATTCACGTCACAATCAATATGTTGGAATATGCCATCAAGGAGCCCAAGAAACAATTGAGTTAATTGGAATCAGCGGGGAAACTCTCCACTGGTTCGATTCGTACCTAGCACAAAGGAAGATGGTTGTTGGAGGTCAGTAATCCCAGTCCCGGGACATTATCACAGCTGTTCGGCATGCTAGCGTCATCGATCCAGTAATTGTTTGCTTCTTCCCCACATAAGTAAAGGTGCAAGGATGTTCGGATGTTTCACAATGGTGACCACTATCCCGACTCCTCGGACACTGAACCAATTCACGTGCAAATATAGCATGTCCTGGAAAATATCCAGGCGTGTGCTGTAAAATGGCAAGAACTACCATAAAAATGTTGCATTTCCAAGAGCAGGCGGAATGCTGGCATCCTGTGGCTAGTGCCACAGCAACAATGCTTCAGATGGAAGCCACTTCCCAGGATGAGTCAATCTCCAACAACTCTCAATAATGTTGACACCATACAGGGCAAATAGCCCTCTTTATTGGCACCTCTTCAACCACTGGACCATAATAGCAGCAGTGACTAACATCCACAAGATGCATCGCAGGAACAACGAAGGCTGCATTGGCAGAACCTTACGCAATCTCGACCGCTACCAGTGGATAGGTAAGGGGAGACAGCACATGGGCACGACGGCACCTGGTATTTCTATTCCAAGTCTCTCACCATCCTGACATGTAGGTATCTCATCATTCATTCACTATTGCAGGTTCAAAATCCAGGAACTCCACTATAATAGCACTGCGTGCGTAGCTATTCAATATCGTCTGCAGCATTGCAAGAAGCCACTGACAATCACTTTTTCAAGAACGATTAGTAACTGGCATCAAATCTTGACCTCGGCAGTAATGTCTAGATCCCAAAAAGTGAATTAAATAAAAACTTCTGAATGCAAAATCAATAATAGATAACTCTACCAATCAAGTCATCATCTTCCGTTTTTTATTCGGCGATGTAACACTTTTTTGAGGTTTATGTTCCTACGCCAAAGAAGGACGGATACGGCAAAGCTGGAAATAGTTTATGCCGCAGCATATGTTTTGATGTTACCTCCCGGATGCACCTTGAGAATGATGTAGAGCGAACTACTGCAGCGTTAATGTTCCGCCGTTGTTCTGTAGAAGTGGTTTTGAGGAAGAAATGGCATCTTCATTGTGAAAAATAGTCAAGTTTAATATCGGAAAATAACGTGCACCTTGTCTGGCGGGGCCTGAGAGGGCCAGGTTATATTCATAGAGAAAAAGAAATAACGTGTAATGACTGCGCAACGCTGGATTTTTAAAAATCAATTGATTAATAAAAGAGACGAGGTCATGGGGATAACGGTGCACGAACAAGTGGAGAAGGAAACTGATGGAAATGTCGCCGCAGTTGTTTTTATCGGAAAATAACGTGCACCTTGTCTGGCGGGACCTGAGAGGGTCAGGTTATATTTATAGAGAAAAGGAAATAACGTGTAATGACTGCGCAACGCTGGATTGTTGAAAATCAATTGATTAATAAAAGAGACGAGGTCATGGGGATAACGGTGCACGAACAAGTGGAGAAGAAAACTGACGGAAATGTCGCCGCAGTAGTTTTTCTATGTTGGATGCTGATTGTGAGAACTGGCTGAAAAACACATGCAGGCAGATTGAAAAAAAATGTGACCATGGTCGTATTTACCTAAGATTCATATGCATAAGGATAACTGTGCTAATCAGAGTCCATCAGGACTCAAAAAGGCGAAAGGGCAGACACTGGAAATGCCAGGGAAGCGGGCAGATACGTTGTATGAGAGCCAATCGCTTAATCACCTCATCATTCCAAGCATTACAAACGACTAACGTTTTGTTCCCTGTTTGTTAGTTTTCAATCAAGAGTTTTGGTTTATATCAATTATTCCCACCCGAAACATACTACAACTGCGCACATTCACAAACCAGCACCAACCTCAAAACACGCACACACAGACAAATGCAAGCAAACACACACACATCGCAGATATCAAACAGATTTTCTGAGATTCAGAAGTTATTATCCATTGCAGGAGGATCTCATAATGGTAGGTTGCAATTTCCCTGGAAATTCCTGTGCAATGTCCCACTGTTAATCTTTAAGTGTACTGTGTTCATGTAGTTGTTTGACTCCATCATCCTGTTTACGTGATTCGTGTTTCATTGATCGGACTGTGCTGATTCTTTTGTTCTGATGTCATTACTCAAATTGTGTTTTGCAGAAAAAGCGGAATGTAAACGGAAATTGGACGATGCAAGTAAGCAATTGTGTTATACTAGCAAATGCGTGACCCACAATTATCATTTGAACAATCCCGTTAGAATACGGACCATTATTTTGACCGGCGTAGGTTCATATGAGCTTCCAGGCATATTTCAGGCTGACAGGTGAGAGGGTGCCTGTTATATTCGTGACTTCAGGCGAGTGATGCCAGCTATTTTATCGAGCCAGAACCAAATTAGGTTTACTTTCAAATGGTGCAGGTAAATTGATATCACGTATATGGTTTTAGTTTAGTACACTACTCAATGTGCATTCCATTATATGATTAAACCTGGAGAGAACTTGAGTTTGAACATGTCACTGTTCGTATCTTCAATGGATCGGACATGGCACCTTGAGAACTTTGACAGAAAAAAACCTAACCAAGGTTGAGTTAAGGTTGAATGCGATGCTCACATGAAATGAAATGAAATGAAAATCGCTTATTATCACAAGTAGGCTTCAAACGAAGTTACTGTGAAAAGCCCCTTGGTCGTGACATTCCAGCGCCTGTTCTGGGAGGCTGTTACGGGAACGTTTTGATTATCAGCATTTGTTATCAGCAGATGGAAGGTCTGCATAAACTTATAGGTGAGCAAGGAAGAATAACAACAGACATTCGCCCAGCTGATAGGATGTTGCGAATGACCGTTAACTTTGTATTAGAGTTAAAGTTTGGAATGGTATGAGATTAATTGTACTCCTGCAATTCTCTAGATCTTTATGATTCAACACTATGTATTAACTAGATGTTTAAAGAGACGGGTTTACAATGCCACATTGTGAACATTAACTATTGCTGCAAACTTATATGTGTACCAATCTGTATGGCTTATGGTGCAACTTATATTGTTACGTTTTATTTTCGTCTCTTGTAGCATTCTGTATTAGATATACATTTTTAAAAGTATTAAGCAAACTTACTTCATTAGTATTTGTTCTAACAGTAAAATAATTCATCCCACACCCCAACTTCGAAAGAAAACGGACCGGGCATCAAAATCAGTCATTGATCAGTAATTTTAATTCAATGAGGACCCAGCACCGATGAACTACTTCCCAGTCCCAGACTGCAATCGATTTCGGCGGGAGAATCGGCTGATGCGTCAGTTTCAGCGGGAGCAGTGCGGAAGTGGCTGCTCGGAGGTAAGTCTGTCCTTTAAAAGCACTTGTCTTGCAGGGGCAGGCCAGTCGATTTCGGCGGGAGAATCAGCTGGTGAGTCCGTTTCAGCGGGAGCAGTGCGGAAGTGGCTGCTGGGAGGTAAGTCTGTCCTTTAAAAGCACTTGTCTTTGCAGGGGCAGGCCAGTCGATTTCGGCGGGAGAATCAGCTGGTGAGTCAGTTTCAGCGGGAGCAGTGCGGAAGTGGCTGCTGGGAGTTAAGTCTGTCATTTAAAAGCACTTGTCTTTGCAGGGGCAGGCCAATCGATTTCGGCGGGAGTGGAGCTGGCTGGTTAATTAAAAACATTTAATTTAGTTGTTGGCCAGATCTTGGTAGAAAGTTAGAGGAATGGCAGGGAAGGGAGTGCAATGTTCCTCCTGCAGGATGTTTGAGGTGAGGGATGCAGTTAGTGTCCCTGCTGATTTTACCTCCAGGAAGTGCTGCCATCTCCAGCTCCTCCAAGACCGAGTTAGGGAACTGGAGCTGGAGTTGGAAGAACTTCGGATCATTCGGGAGCCAGAAGGGGTCATAGATAGCAGCTTCAGGGAATTAGTTACACCAAAGATTGGAGATAGGTGGGTAACTGTAAGAGGGACTGGGAAAAAGCAGTCAGTGCAGGGATCCCCTGCGGTCGTTCCCCTGAGAAACAAGTATACCGCTTTGGATACTTGTGGGGGGGGACGACTTACCAGGGGTAAGCCATGGGGTACGGGCCTCTGGCACGGAGTCTGTCCCTGTTGCTCAGAAGGGAAGGGGGGAGAGGAGCAGAGCATTAGTAATTGGGGACTCTATAGTCAGGGGCACAGATAGGAGATTTTGTGGGAGCGTGAGAGACTCACGTTTGGTATGTTGCCTCCCAGGTGCAAGGGTACGTGATGTCTCGGATCGTGTTTTCCGGGTCCTTAGGGGGGAGGGGGAGCAGCCCCAAGTCGTGGTCCACATTGGTACTAACGACATAGGTAGGAAAGGGGACAAGGATGTCAGGAAGGCTTTCAGGGAGCTAGGATGGAAGCTCAGAACTAGAACAAACAGAGTTGTTATCTCTGGGTTGTTGCCCGTGCCACGTGATAGTGAGATGAGGAATAGGGAGAGAGAGCATTTAAACACGTGGCTACAGGGTTGGTGCAGGCGGGAGGGATTCAGATTTCTGGATAACTGGGGCTCTTTCTGGGGAAGGTGGGACCTCTACAGCCAGGATGGTCTACATCTGAACCTGAGGGGCACAAATATCCTGGGGGGGGGGAGATTTGTTAGTGCTCTTTGGGGGGGGGGGTTAAACTAATGCAGCAGGGGCATGGGAACCTGGATTGTAGTTTTAGGGTAAGGGAGAATGAGAGTATAAAGGTCAGGGGCACAGATTTGACGTCGCAGGAGGGGGTCAGTGTTCAGGTAGGTGGTTTGAAGTGTGTCTCCTTCAATGCCAGGACTATACGAAACAAGGTAGGGGAACTGGCAGCATGGGTTGGTACCTGGGACTTCGATGTTGTGGCCATTTCGGAGACATGGATAGAGCAGGGACAGGAATGGATGTTTCAGGTTCCGGGGTTTAGGTGTTTTAGTAAGCTCAGGGAAGGAGGCAAAAGAGGGGGAGGTGTGGCGCTGCTAGTCAAGAGCAGTATTACGGTGGCGGAGATGATGCTAGATGGGGATTCTTCTTCCGAGGTAGTATGGGCTGAAGTTAGAAACAGAAAAGGAGAGGGCACCCTGTTGGGAGTTTTTTATAGGCCTCTTAATAGTTCTAGGGATGTAGAGGAAAGGATGGCGAAGATGATTCTGGATATGAGCGAAAGTAACAGGGTAGTTATTCTGGGAGACTTTAACTTTCCAAATATTGACTGGAAAAGATATAGTTCGAGTACATTAGATGGGTCTTTTTTTGTACAGTGTGTGCAGGAGGGTTTCCTGAAACAATATGTTGACAGGCCAACAAGAGGCGAGGCCACGTTGGATTTGGTTTTGGGTAATGAACCAGGCCAGGTGTTGGATTTGGAGGTAGGAGAGCACTTTGGGGACAGTGACCACAATTCGGTGACGTTTACGTTAATGATGGAAAGGGATAAGTATACACCGCAGGGCAAGAGTTATAGCTGGGGGAAGGGCAATTATGATGCCATTAGACGTGACTTGAGGGGGGGATAAGGTGGAGAAGTAGGGTGCAAGTGTTGGGCACACTGGATAAGTGGGGCTTGTTCAAGGATCAGCTACTGCGTGTTCTTGATAAGTATGTACCGGTCAGGCAGGTAGGAAGGCGTCGAGCGAGGGAACCGTGGTTTACCAAGGAAGTGGAATATCTTGTTAAGAGGAAGAAGGAGGCCTATGTGAAGATGAAGTGTGAAGTTTCGGTTGTGGCGATGGATAGTTACAAGGTAGCGAGGAAGGATCTAAAGAGAGAGCTAAGACGAGCAAGGAAGGGACATGAGAAGTATTTGGCAGGAAGGATCAAGGAAAACCCAAAAGCTTTCTATAGGTATGTCAGCAATAAGCGAATGACTAGGGAAAGAGTAGGACCAGTCAAGGACATGGATGGGAAATTGTGTCTGGAGTCTGAAGAGATAGGCGAGATACTAAATGAATATCATTCATCAGTATTCACTCACGAAAAAGATAATGTTGTGGAGGAGAATGCTGAGCCGCAGGCTAATAGAATAGATGGCATTGAGGTACGTAGGGAAGAGGTGTTGGCAATTCTGGACAGGCTGAAAATAGATTAGACCCCGGGACCTGATGGAATTCATCCTAGGATTCTCTGGGAGGCCAGGGAAGAGATTGCTGGCCCTTTGGCTTTGATTTTTATGTCATCATTGGCTACAGGAATAGTGCCAGAGGACTGGAGGACAGCAAATGTGGTCCCTTTGTTCAAAAAGGGGAGCAGAGACAACCCCGGCAACTACAGACCGGTGAGCCTCACGCCTGTAGTGGGTAACGTCTTGGAGGGGATTATAAGAGACAAGATTTATAATCATCTAGATAGGAATAATATGATAAGGGATAGTGAGCATGGCTTTGTGAAGGGTAGGTCATGCCTCACAAACCATATTGAGTTCTTTGAGAAGATGACTGAACAGGTAGATGAGGGTAGAGCAGTTGATGTGGACTATATGGATTTCAGCAAAGCGTTTGATAAAGTTCCCCACGTTAGGCTATTGCAGAAAATACGGAGGCTGGTGATTGAGGGTGATTTAGAGATGTGGATCAGGAATTGGCTAGCTGAAAGAAGACAGAGGGTGGTGGATGATGGGAAATGTTCAGAATGGAGTACAGTCACAAGTGGTGTACCACAAGGATCTGTTCTGGGGCCGTTGTTGTTTGTCATTTTTATCAATGATGTGGAGATGCCGGCGTTGTACTGGGGTGAGCACAGTACGAAGTCTTCCAACACCAGGTTAAAGTCCAACAGGTTTGTTTCGATATCACTAGCTTTCAGAGCGCTGCTCGTTCCCCAGGTGAATGAAGAGGTCTGTTCCAGAAACACATATACAGACAAATTCAAAGATGCCAAACAATGCTAGGAATGCGACCATTAGCAGGCGATTAAATCTTTACAGATCCAGAGATGGGGTAACCCCAGGTTAAAGAGGTGTGAATTGCATCAAGCCAGGACAGTTGGTAGTATTTTGCAGGACAGATGGTGGGGGATGAATGTAATGCGACATGAATCCCAGGTCCCGGTTGAGGCCGCACTCATGTGTGCGGAACTTGGCTATAAGTGTCTGCTCGGCGATTCTGCATTGTCGCGCGTCCTGAAGGCCGCCTTGGAGAACGCTTGCCCGATTTTTATCAATGACCTAGAGGAAGGCACAGAAGGGTGGGTGAGTAAATTTGCAGACGATACTAAAGTCGGTGTTGTTGTCGATAGTGTGGAGGGATGTAGCAGGTTACAGAGGGATATAGATAAGCTGCAGAGCTGGGCTGAGAGGTGGCAAATGGAGTTTAATGTAGAGAAGTGTGAGGTGATTCACTTTGGAAGGAATCACAGGAATGCGGAATATTTGGCTAATGGTAAAGTTCTTGAAAGTGTGGATGAGCAGAGGGATCTAGGTGTCCATGTACATAGATCCCTGAAAGTTGCCACCCGGGTTAATAGGGTTGTGAAGAAGGCCTATGGAGTGTTGGCCTTTATTGGTAGAGGGATTGAGTTCCGGAGTCAGGAGGTCATGTTGCAGCTGTACAGAACTCTGGTTTGGCCGCATTTGGAGTATTGCGTACAGTTCTGGTCACCGCATCATAGGAAGGACGTTGAGGCTTTGGAGCGGGTGCAGAGGAGATTTCCCAGGATGTTGCCTGGTATGGAGGGAAAATCTTATGAGGATAGGCTGATGGACTTGAGGTTGTTTTCGTTGGAGAGAAGGAGGTTAAGAGGAGACTTAATAGAGGCATACAAAATGATCAGGGGGTTGGATCGGGTGGACAGTGAGAGCCTTCTCCCGCGGATGGAAATGGCTGGCACGAGGGGTCATAACTTTAAACTGAGGGGTAATAGATATAGGACAGAGGTCAGAGGTAGGTCCTTTACGCAAAGAGTAGTGAGGCCGCGGAATTCCCTACCTGCTACAGTAGTGAACTCGCCAACATTGAGGGCATTTAAAAGTTTATTGGATAAACATATGGATGATAATGGCATAGTGTAGGTTAGATGGCTTTTGTTTCGGTGCAACATCGTGGGCCGAAGGGCCTGTACTGCGCTGTATTGTTCTATGTTCTATAACTACGCCAAAGACGATTAGTTTAAGGCACAATTTAAAAGATTAAGATAGCATGATTCCTCAGCCCTAAATAATAGGCAAGGAAGATACCATGACACCTCCTTTGATCTCAGCAGGAGGTTATATAACAAACTTTAATGAGAACGATGGTCCCACGAGAAACTGACACTTTATCCTGAAGGGGGAGGGCAAACAGGCAGAGGTCGTTGTACATATTGGTACTAACGACATAGGCAGGAAGGGGCATGAGGTCCTGCAGCAGGAGTTCAGGGAGCTAGGCAGAAAGTTAAAAGACAGGACCTCGAGGGTTGTAATCTCGGGATTACTCCCTGTGCCACGTGCCAGTGAGGCTAGAAATAGGAAGATAGATCAGCCAAACACGTGGCTAAACAGCTGGTGTAGGAGGGAGGGTTTCCATTATCTGGACCACTGGGAGCTCTTCCGGGGCAGGTGTGACCTGTATAAGAAGGACGGGTTGCATCTAAACCGGAGAGGCATACATATCCTGGCCGCGAGGTTTGCTAGTGTCACACGGCATGGTTTCAACTAGTATGGCAGGGGGGGTGGGCACTGGAGCAATAGGTCAGAAGGTGAGAGCATTGAGGGAGAACTAGGGAATAGGGACTGTGTGGCTCTGTGGCAGAGCAGACAGGGAGAAGTTGCTGAACACAGAGGGTCTGGTGGCCTGAAGTGCATATGTTTTAATGCAAGAAGTATTACGGGTAAGGCAGATGAACTTAGAGCTTGGATTAGTACTTGGAACTATGATGTTGTTGCCATTACAGAGACCTGGTTGAGGGAAGGGCAGGATTGGCAGCTAAACGTTCCAGGATTTAGATGTTTCAGGCGGGATAGAGGGGGATGAAAAAGGGGAGGCGGAGTTGTGCTGCTGGTTCGGGAGAATATCACAGCTGTACTGCGAGATGACACCTCAGAGGGCAGTGAGGCTATATGGGTAGAGATCAGGAATAAGAAGGGTGCAGTCACAATGTTGGGGGTTTACTACAGGCCTCCCAACAGCCAGCGGGAGATAGAGGAGCAGATAGGTAGACAGCTTTTGGAAAATAATTAAAACAACAGGGTTGTGGTGATGGGAGACTTCAACTTCCCCAATATTGACTGGGACTCACTGAGTGCCAGGGGCTCAGACGGGGCAGAGTTTGTAAGGAATATCCAGGGGGGCTTCTTAAAACAATATGTAGACAGTCCAACTAGGGAAGGGGCGGTACTGGACCTAGTATTGGGGAATGAGCCCGGCCAGGTGGTAGATGTTTCAGTAGGGGAGCATTTCGGTAACAGTGACCACAATTCAGTAAGTTTTAAACTACTGGTGGACAAGGATAAGAGTGGTCCTAGGATGAATGTGCTAAATTTGGGGAAGGCTAATTATAACAATATTAGGCGGGAACTGAAGAACATAGATTGGGGGCGGATGTTTGAGGGCAAATCAACATCTGACATGTGGGAGGCTTTCAAGTGGCAGTTGAAAGGAATTCAGGACCGGCATGTTCCTGTGAGGAAGAAGGATAAATTACGGCAATTTTCGGGAACCTTGGACGTCGAGAGATATTGTAGGCCTCGTCAAAAAGAAAAATGAGGCATTTGTCAAGGCTAAAAGGCTGGGAACAGACGAAGCCTGCGTGTAATATAAGGGAAGTAGGAAGGAACTTAAGCAAGGAGTCAGGAGGGCTAGAAGGGGGTCACGAAAAGTCATTGGCAAATAGGGTTAAGGAAAATCCCAAGGCTTTTTACACGTACATAAAAAGCAAGAGGGTAGCCAGGGAAAGGGTTGGCCCACTGAAGGATAAGCAAGGGAATCTATGTGTGGAGCCAGAGGGAATGGGCGAGGTACTAAATGAATACTTTGCATCAGTATTCACCAAAGAGAAGAAATTGGTAGATGTTGAGTCTGGAGAAGGGTGTGTAGATAGCCTGGGTCACATTGAGATCCAAAAAGACGAGGTGTTGGGTGTCTTAAAAAATATTAAGGTAGATAAGTCCCCAGGGCCTGATGGGATCTACCCCAGAATACTGAAGGAGGCTGGAGAGGAAATTGCTAAGGCCTTGACAGAAATCTTTGGATCCTCGCTGTCTTCAGGGGATGTCCCGGAGGACTGGAGAATAGCCAATATTGTTCCTCTGTTTAAGAAGGGTAGCAAGGATAATCCCGGGAACTACAGGCCGGTGAGCCTTACATCAGTGGTAGGGAAATTACTGGAGAGAATTCTTCGAGACAGGATCTACTCCCATTTGGAAGCAAATGGACGTATTAGTGAGAGGCAGCGCGGTTTTGTGAAGGGGAGGTCGTGACTCACTGACTTGATAGAGTTTTTCGAGGAGGTCACTAAGATGATTGATGCAGGTAGGGCAGTGGATGTTGTCTATATGGACTTCAGTAAGGCCTTGGACAAGGTCCCTCATGGTAGACTAGTACAAAAGGTGAAGTCACACGGGATAAGGGGTGAGCTGGCAAGGTGGATACAGAACTGGCTAGGCCATAGAAGGCAGAGAGTAGCAATGGAAGGATGATTTTCTCATTGGAGGGCTGTGACCAGTGGTGTTCCGCAGGGATCAGTGCTGGGACCTTTGCTCTTTGTAGTATATATAAATGATTTGGAGGAAAATGTAACTGGTCTGATTAGTAAGTTTGCAGGCGACACAAAGGTTGGTGGAATTGCGGATAGCGATGAGGACTGTCGGAGGATACAGCAGGATTTAGATTGTTTGGAGACTTGGGCGGAGAGATGGCAGATGGAGTTTAATCCGGACAAATATGACGTAATGCATTTTGGAAGGTCTAATGCAGGTAGGGAATATACAGTGAATGGTAGAACCCTCAAGAGAATTGAAAGTCAAAGAGATCTAGGAGTACAGGTCCACAGGTCATTGAACGGAGCAACACAGATGGAGAAGGTAGTCAAGAGGGCATACGGCATGCTTGCCTTCATTGGCCGGGGCATTGAGTATATGAACTGGCAAGTCATGTTGCAGCTGTATAGAACCTTAGTTAGGCCACACTTGGAGTATAGTGTTCAATTCTGGTCGCCACACTACCAGACGGATGTGGAGGCTTTAGAGAGGGTGCAGAAGAGATTTACCAGAATGTTGCCTGGTATGGAGGGCATTAGCTATGAGGAGCGGTTGAATAAACTCGGTTTGTTCTCACTGGAACGAAGGAGGTTGAGGGGAGACCTGATAGAGGTATACAAAATTATGAGGGGCATAGACAGAGTGGATAGTCAGAGGCTTTTCCCCAGGGTAGAGGGGTCAATTGCTAGGGGGCATAGGTTTAAGGTGAGAGGGGCAAGGTTTAGAGTAGATGTACTAGGCAAGTTTTTACGCTGAGGGTAGTGGGTGCCTGGAACTCGCTACCGGAGGAGGTGGTGGAAGCAGGGACGATAGTGACATTTAAGGGTCACCTTGACAAATACATGAATAGGATGGGAATAGAGGGATACGGACCCAGGAAGTGTAGAAGATTGTAGTTTAGTCGGGCAGCATGGACGGCACGGGTTTGGAGGGCCGGAGGGCCTGTTCCTGTGCTGTACATTTCTTTGTTCTTTGTTCTTTATTCTTTTGATGGCCAGTCAGAGGAGGATTGAGAATAACCTCAAACGACGAACATTTCTGGTCATGTATCCTATAAATCAGTTGAGAATTCGCCTTGTCCTATTCGAGACAATCAAAACACAACAACAGCATTGATAAAGCTGTGGGTTGTAGCTTGGAAATGGTTAATAAACAGCTGATGGCAGTGAGCAAGGTGCGTAGCAAGCTTACATGTGACGTTTGCAGAGCCTGCAGTCGACAGGGAAGCAAAAGACAAACCGAGGTTTTTGGGAGACAACTGAAGCCGCGTGTCGCCTTGTGCCCACTGCTGAACTGCAAAGCAAGAAACATCATCCGCTCGGAAATTCGCTGACTTGCGTTGTTAGGTATTAATTAATATCTTAAGTAAAGTTTCCTGAGTTATTTTTTTTACAATACAGCGCAGTACAGGCCCTTCGGTCCACGATGTTGCACCGGAACAAAACCCATCTAACCTACACTATGCCATTATCATCCATATGTTTATCCAATAAACTTTTAAATGCCCTCAATGTTTGCGAGTTCACTACTGTAGCAGGTAGGGAATTCCACGGCCTCACTACTCTTTGCGTAAAGAACCTACCTCTGACCTCTGTCCTATATCTATTACCCCCTCAGTTTAAAGCTATGTCCCCTCGTGCCAGCCATTTCCATCCGCGGGAGAAGGCTCGCACTGTCCACCCTATCCAACCCCCTGATCATTTTGTATGCCTCTATTAAGTCTCCTCTTAACCTTCTTCTCTCTAACGAAAACGACCTCAAGTCCATCAGCCTTTCCTCATAAGATTTTCCCTCCATACCAGGCACTATCCTGGTAAATCTCCTCTGCACCCGCTCCAAAGTCTCCACGTCCTTCCTATAATGCGGTGACCAGAACTGTACGCAATACTCCAAATGCGGCCGTACCAGAGTTCTGTACAGTTGCAACATAACCTCCTGACTCCGGAACTCAATCCCTCTACCAATAAAGGCCAACATTCCATAGGCCTTCTTCACAACCCTATCAACCTGGGTGGCAACTTTCAGGGATCTATGTACATGGACACCGAGATCCCTCTGCTCATCCACACTTTCAAGAACTTTACCATTAGCCAAATATTCCGCATTCCTGTTATTCCTTCCAAAGTGAACCACCTCACACTTCTCTACATTAAACTTCATTTGCAACCTCTCAGCCCAGCTCTGCAGCTTATCTATATCCCTCTGAAACATGCTACATCCTTCCACACTATCGACAACACCACCGACTTTAGTATCGTCTGCAAATTTACTCACCCACCCTTCTGCGCCTTCCTCTACGTCATTGATAAAAGTGACAAACAGCAACGGCCCCAGAACAGATCCTTGTGGCACTCCACTTGTGACTGAACTCCACTCTGAACATTTCCCATCAACCACCACCCTCTGTCTTCTTTCAGCTAGCCAATTTCTGATCCACATCTCTAAATCACCCTCAATCCCCAGCCTCCGTATTTTTTGCAATAGCCTATCGTGGGGAACCTTATCAAACGCTTTGCTGAAATCCATATACACCACATCAACTGCTCTACCCTCGTCTACCTGTTCAGTCACCTTCTCAAAGAACTCAATAAAGTTTGTGAGGCATGACCTACCCTTCACAAAGCCATGCTGACTATCCCTGATCATATTATTCCTATCTAGATGATTATAAATCTTGTCTCTTATAATCCCCTCCCAGACTTTACCCACTACAGACGTGAGGCTCACCGGTCTATAGTTGCCGGGGTTGTCTCTGCTCCCCTTTTTGAACAAAGGGACCACATTTGCTATCCTCCAGTCCTCTGGCACTATTCCTGTAGACAATGATGACATAAAAATCAAAGCCAAAGGTCCAGCAATCTCTTCCCTGGCCTCCCAGAGAACCCTAGGATGAATCCCATCAGGTCCCGGGGACGTATCTATTTTCAGCCTGTCCAGAATTGCCAACACCTCTTCCCTACGCATCTCAATGTCATCTAATCTATTAGCCTGGGGCTCAGCATTCTCTTCCACAACATTGTATTTTTCCTGAGTGAATACTGTCGAAATATATTCATTTAGTATCTCGCCTATCTCTTCAGACTCCACACACAACTTCCCATCCCTGTCCTTGACTGGTCCTACTCTTTCCCTAGTCATTCGCTTATTCCACACATTCCTATAGAAAGCTTTTGGGTTTTCCTTGATCCTTCCTGCCAAATACTTCTCATGTCCCCTCCTTGCTCGTCTTAGCTCTCTCTTTAGATCCTTCCTCCCTACCTTGTAACTATCCATCGCCCCAACTGAAACTTCACACCTCATCTTCACAGAGGCCTCCTTCTTCCTCTTAACAAGAGATTCCACTTCTTTGGTAAACCACGGTTCCCTCGCTCGGCGCCTTCCTCCCTGCCTGACCGGTACATACTTATCAAGAACACGCAGTAGCTGATCCTTGAACAAGCTCCACTTATCCAGTGTGCCCAACACTTGCAGCCTACATCTCCACCTTACCACCCCCCCCAAGTCACGTCTAATGGCAGCATAATTGCCCTTCCCCCAGCTATAACTCTTGCCCTGCGGTGTATACGTATCCCTTTCCTGTGTAAGTTATGTCACCGACCTGCCCTGTTGAGTTGTTTTACTTAAAATCTCAAATGAACGAAATGCAAGGTAAGTTCAAATAGTACAATAACTTATGATGCGAAATAAAGTGCACCCTTTATGAAACTGAATTCAGCCGTGAGATGCACGCTAGTCACAGTCAGCGTGCAACTTCGTCGATAATGCTGAATGATCATAAGAATAATCTTTCCTGTCACAAGTAGGCTTACAGTAACACTGCAATGAAGTTACTGTGGAAAGTCCCCATGTCGCCACATTCCGGCGCCTGTTCTTGTATACAGAGGGAGAATTCAGAAAGTCCAAATCACCTAACAACACGACTTTCATACATGTCCAGGTCCATAAAATCCATAACGTTACAGCCTGTGATGTACAGTACAATAACGTGTCGGCACGAATTTCCATTGCATACTCCCTGACAATTGCCGACATTTCTACTGGTTTACCCACTTGTCCTATATCTTATTCAATTCAAGTCTATTGATTGAAAACTATTAATAGGGCTTGGACGATGCCACATGCCAGTATTATCGAGTAATCTATATCGTTGAATATCTTCAATGAACAAACGACGGGCAAATAGTTCTGTGTGTTTATGCCCTCCAATACAGGATAAGCTCACCTTTACTGTGCAGACTTATTGGTTATTTCACTCGTATGGTAATTTGTAGCAACCGGCTCAAGGCTACGTTCGTTTCCTTAATTACCAGATGATTCATCAATATATCTGTTATTTGAAATACATAGCAAATGAACAAGCCGAAAAAGAGACAGGTAAGTGCGAACATATATGTTCAAGTGATGGAAAGTAGTTCCCCCGTTTGCCCTTTGAAATATGCAAGTGGGATATGTTACAGTGGTACGAGGAAACAACTAATATACGTGAGGTTAGTCGAGAAATCGAGATTTTGTCTTGCAATAATGAACGATCAGCGAATTTGGTCAATCCGTGCTTAACCATGAATACCACCACCACTCCATCCTCCTCCTACTACTACTCTTACTAATAATAATGATCATCCCCGTCATTGTTGTCACAAGTAGGCTTACATTAACACTGCAATTAAGTTATTGTGAAAATCCCCTAGTCGCCACATTCCGCCGCCCATTCGGGTACACAGATGGAGTATTCGATATTTCCAATTCACCTAACAAGCATGTATTTCGGGACTTGTGGTTGGAGCAGGAGCACCTGGAGGAAACCCACGCAGACACGGGGAGAACATGCAGACTCCTGAGGGACAGTGCGCCAAGCGGGAATCGAACGTGGGGTCCTTATGCTGTGAAGCAACAGGACATTAAGAGAAAATGCTTTTCCTGACTTAGCCGGAGATCAACATACATCAGACCAACATCGGTAACTGACAAAAAAGGACCAGCGTATATTAAGTTAACAAAGTAAACAGCCAAGTGAGTCATTCTGACCTAAAACAGAGAACCAGAAAGGGTGATAGTCTAGTCAACATTCCATCATTTTAAAACTTAAATTTAGTGATGAGATGAAGCTCACATATGTGCACACCTTTGCGTGGGAGAGCGGGTGACTAAGATGATGTTTGAAGGTCTCCCTCACAGAGATGAAAACAATGCATATCTTTGGCAGGTTGCTGGGGCATTGTACAATTCTAAGAATTCTGTGTAAGTTATTTTGAACGAATAATGCCCGTATTCCATTTTACCACTTAATTCTGTTTTCCTATTTCTTATGAGTTGACGACACAAGGTCGCGTAATTTATTATTCTGTTACGTGCTACCAATTTATCCGCACAATAAAGATGTGGAATTGTGCAAATGGAGGATCACATTTTGAAAATAACAACAATGAGATAATCACAATTATGTCACACATTATCTACATTGGGATGTTTGCGAAAAGATTTTGTATTTGCTACTTTCGGAATGATAAACAGGTCGCCACTTAAATCGAATTGTGATGGACTAAATTAGTGCGAAGCTAATTATCTCTATCTCTCTGGCTATCTTCCTCGCTCTCTCCCGCCCTCTCTCTATTTCAGTGTATCTTTTTCTCGAAACGAAATAGATTTTCGAACATCGATACAAAATTATTCTTTCTTTCAGTGAGAAGAGGGCTATGATCATTGTTTTATCATTCATACAATGATCCATACATTCGAATGCATCCACTACGACAAAACGTATCCATCGCCCGCCCCCAGAAGTTATTCCTTAATCATAACAGCATAATTCCTTCCCTTCCTTGTGCAATATCAAATTTCCTTTAAAACGTTACCAAATTGCATGTATTATTGATCTGCATCGAAAAAAAATAAATTAGACAGGTGAGTTCATAACAGCGCAGCGACAAGTATCAATGATCTGTACCTCAGGCTCATTGAAAATTAACTTTTTTAGTTTTCAGCAACTACACATCTTGACATCTCATGCCTGAACACTCATACTTCAGATAAATAAAAATGATCCACAACTTCTAATGGAACCGGGATGATGGAAGCACGGAAAGTAACACATTCGCCTAGTGAACCTCAAGCTCATTATTCCGTGGAGACGTCTCAACTACCAATTTGACATCTTATGAAAATGTGAATGCAAGAAGAAAATCTGAAAGTAAGCGTGTCAAACGATAGCATTGCTTTCAGAAAAATAAACTGTCTGTTCATGCATGCCCTTTATTTGAAGAAATATATCTTCTTTATATGGTCAGGCATGTGTCAGACACCAGTCCCGCACAAATGTGTTGGTCTCGCAATCACCCTCTTATATCAACGATGAAAGATGCCGTCCTTGCCAAACGTGCCCGCATTCCATCGCAAAATATTTCTGAATCGTCATTAAATGTCCAACTTCAGGGCAGCACGGTGGCACCGCGGTAGCACTGCAGTCTCACGGAGCCGACGTCCCAGGTTCGATCCCGTCTCTGGGTCATTGTCCATGTGAAATTTGCACATTTTCCCCGTGTTTGCGTGGGTTTCGCCCCCACAACCCAAAAATGTACAATGTTGAAAAAAACGCTAAGTTGCCCAGTAATTGGTAAAAAAATAATTGGGTACTCTAAATTTATAAAAGAAAAACATTAAATGTCCAACTTCCCAAGAATTTTGATTTATATTGGAAAAGCAAACTACGTCTAGATGCGCATCAATCATGTGTGAAGGAACCGTGTGTGTCGCAGTCTCGTAGTGGCATTTCAAATTTGTATGGCGAGTTGATGACTTAGTTCTGAGTGGTCTGGGAAAGTATTGTGTTGACATGAATTTATCCGATTGTTGAAAGTGTTTGACATTTGAATTGAATAACGAGGGCGTGACTCGCTCCATCGTAATTTTGCGCAACATGATAAGCAGTCTCTGCTCTTTGCTACAAGAGATAAAATATAATTCGATCGTCCTGATGTATCGGTAAGCATTCCGAGGTGACGGTCCAATGCACGGAATAAGCAAGCCACTGAGAGCAAACTATCGTTCGCACAATACAGGTATTATAATAACTTGACAGGCACAGGGAAGTAAAGACATCTGTGATATGATTTTAGTTAATCGATTTAATATTCACCTTTAGAGCTTGTTCATATGCAACAAAGATTGGAATCATTACGTAAGTCGAAGCTATCTTCGAATACACTGTTTGAAAAGTTGGTTGAAACAGCCAGTGTTGCCAATGTCGTAATTTAGCTGTGGCAGATTCATGCCGAAGCGAATTTAAGTCTGCAATCGTTTCTGCCTCTCAAATTGTTTCCCATTGTGGTTTTAACTGAATCAGATGCATGTCATGCTCGTTCACGCCGTACCTGATTCGGTCCATGTGTTATTTTAGGACAAAAATAATTTCTTCTCTTTTACTGCCTTTATAATAGTATTGACTTCGAGAGGAACAGTGAACCAAAGGATGCACATTGTATCTGTGTCCACAATTTTAAAAATAACACATTTATGATCTGCTGATATCAATGAGAGTTGATATAAGGCAGAAGCAAACAGGCGAGTACTGCCGGAATGGTTGCTTCATTCTCTGTGCTCAAATCCCCCAAAACAAATCATCCGCTTGCACACCATTTTACAAATTAACATAATAAATTTGAATTCTTATATTTCAAAAGTAACATTGCCCGAACGAAGTAAAACTGCAGCTTCAAATTAATAATGTATGGCTGGCAAATGCTACAGTACTGGAACAGAAGTGACTATTTACGTCATCTGCAATTGACAGCTATAATATAATTGTTATTTCAGCATATCTGAGCGCCCCTCCGTCCCCTCCACCCGGAACACACCAGACGGTTTCGTGTTTGTATGCTTTAAGTCCATGGGAAACAATTTTGTTTTGCTATGCAGTTCGTACAATTTGCTGCAACTTGAAAGACTTCAGAGCAAAATGCATAGGTGTGCATAGGCTTATGGAGTAATTGGATAACTTGTTTATTTTATGCCAGATATCCTGTGGCCCCGTTTAGCAAAAAAACAAACAATCTTTGAAGTTCACTAAGGTGACCTTTGCTCCGTTTACCTCATAATAATCCGCGCGGAACTGCGTTTTGGCAATTGCGTATTGAACGCTATTTTGGGGATATTCGTGTCAAGCGATTACCATTTCTGATTCGCACATCCGGAAATTAGATCAACTTATTTGTCTTAAAGTCAATTTCAAAGCCAGAAAATGTTAGCTAATTAATGAAGATTTATTAATAGCATGAAATCTCAATGCGAGGTGGAATCCTTTAACGCTCTTGAAACGTAGACAATATTATTAGAGCTGTTGCGTTGTAAGCGCCTTTCCGCAACATACAACGGAAAATGTCATTAAGTTACCCACCCATGACAACTAGAAGGCGCTACCACATTTTTGAAGCACAGGTATTCATTTGGAGTCACTACTCTCATGATGGAAAAATAGTTGCGAAATTAACAACATCACGGTGATTGTGGAAAAATAGTCTTGTTCTGTGAAGGTTATTTCAAAACACCGCCGCGCAACTGTTTTATTCTCTGAACTCAAATGGCCGCTAGTTTCCAGATTTAGGATATCAGCCGAAATGCCAATAATGTATTATTGCGGGTTTTAGGCAAGACTGAAACTTCGACAAAACGACACTCAGTTCGCACTGTTCGTGTGAAATTTTCGAATTCCACAATAATTACCGTACGGACATACGGTTGTCCCTCTATCTACCCTGTTTTCCTTTCGTACTTCACTTAGCCCAAAAATGTTCCATCGTAGTTCTTTTTTTGCTTCTACTGTGTGTGTTTGTATTTCCAGTATATGTTCTATTCTCAAGTCCGGAAATTGATTTGAAAGAGAGGGGGAGAGATGATTTGGAATGTTTTGCTATCAATTAAATGTAACGACGAACCTGCAAAATAATGAAACACCTTCCCTGCATCAGAAAGACAACTAAAAGATCTGACCGCAAGTAAATAATTACATATTCTGTAACATTCCATACTTTCATGCTCGAATTATGTTTGCACATCTTTAATTTATGTATCCAGATGTTTTCATAGCCAATGGTGCAAATCTTTCCCATCTTCTTATAGTGCTGAAAGCAAAATGTGGAGACAAAGGTGAGTGTGCGCTTCGGAAGGGAAATAAATAAATGACCTGCTGCCTTGCAGATTTGGTACTTTAATTCACTGAGCCATAATTAATTGGTTTCGAACAAACAGAGTCATGGATACATTTCGTCGTCTTATGTTCGATTCCTTTAAATGTTTGCTGGTATTCACAATGCAATAACTGATTGGGATCATTACTTTCTATCTTTGCTTTTCTCGCATCAGACCCACGCGTTTCAGCTTCGGTAATATGGGCGCAGTTAATGGAGAAACGTGTTCCCTCTTAGCATTGAGAAATCATCTATAGTGATGTGCTGCATAACAACCGTGCAAGCTGAGAGAGATTTCGAACAGACTGAGCCACGCTAAACTCGGAATTCAACAGGGGCTGCGGGCCATCAACACCATCAAAGTTGTATTCACGAACAATGTATAACCACATGAAAGGACATATCACCCGCTGTACCATGAACAACAAGTCAGATGATCAACTCTCTTTAAATTAAGTGTGCAGGAGGATATTGTAGGAGCAACATCAAGTACTTCAAATATATTGTCAATCTGGTGAGTCGACAACACAGGAGCAACTACGTGTCAAACAACAAGAACAGTAAGTGACAGGCAAGAAATTCACGATCAGCAGATCAAAACTCTGATTTACAGTGCAGCCATATCTTTTCCGGAATAGAGGAGGATAACTTAACAACTTACTGTTAGAGAATTCTCCTCAAACATCTTAACCTTCAATGGTAGAGGAGACCAGCACATCTTTGCAAAATGTAAGTTTGAATCATTCACAATAACCATCGGCCAAAAGTACCCAGTGGGTCATTCATCTTGACCTTCTCCGTGTGTCTCCAGAACTGGAGAGGTGACCGTTAATCGAAATTCATTCACTTCCCTTGATAGTAAACAACAGTTGAAGACACTCGAGGCTGCCTGGTGGTGGCCCCTTAAAATATTCCGACAAAAGTACTGAGCACGTGCGCTCAATAGCTGTCTGCGCCACTGGCAAATCAGTTCTAATACACCGACAATACTGACAGGTACGAGACAATGTGGAAAATAGCGCTTTTGCACTGTACACAGACATCAGGAAAAAGAAAAAAAAACAGGACAGGAATAACCTAAGACTGGACTCACAAAACTCAGCGAATTGACGCCATCAACAGAGCTGTCAAGACACGCTTGTATGCCGCTGAACGTCTCACTTCCGCTCAGTTGGGGTTCAACCTTATAACAATCATCTCCTGACTTTATCGAAATCTGTATTATAAAATGAGCAAAACAGATCAATTCCACGGAGAGCGGGAGAATGACCCTTGATCTCGGCCCAATTACCTTGAACTACATTATCAATGCCATGCCTTCCATCATGAAGTCCGAAGTGGCGATATTCGCTCTTGATATCACAATGTCCAGAAAACATCTGTGACTTCTCATAAACTGTCGGAATCGATATTCAAATGCAGCAATAACCGGACAATATACAGATTGGCTCTGACAGGTGGCAAGCAATATTCGAGCTGCACAAGTGCTAGGCAATGCCCATCTGCAATGAGCCGTACGGAACCGTCGGCGTTTGATATTTGATAGCTTTCAATCGCGCCCCACCGTTGACATCGTAGGACTACTGTTGACGAGAAACGGGGCTGTAGTTTGCGAATGAACATGAGGAAAGAGGAACAGGACACAGACTAGGAATCCTGGGGCGCATAACTCGCATAGTTGCCTTTACACTATCTGCAAGTCACCAGTAATGGGCGAGGTGGAATACTCGGCACTTGGCTGGATGAATGTAGCTCCAACAATACTCAATACTTAATGTACGCCTTTCCCAGAAGCATCTAATCCCTCCACTGCTGGCGAAAAATGGCATCACTGTGTCCCATCAACAACATGCACTGCAGAAACGATCCACTTTCCCTCAGGCAGAAACCTACCAACTCAGCACCGCCAGTATTACCTACGAAAATCAACATACACCGTGGAACACAAGCAGCTGGAGTTTTCGCATTCAAGTAACGCAACATCATTACCTGGAAAAATATCGCCATGCGTTCACTATTGCTGGTTCGAAAAGCTGGAATACCCGCCCAGAACAGCATTATAAATGCAGCTACAACACAAGAACTTCAGCTGTCGATGAATGCAAGTCATTCCCAGCTGCTGAACGACAACAAACAATGGGAAATAACTCCTGACAGTGCCTAAGAGTGCTTCAACCCTGGCAGAGTTCCGCCATACCAATCAATGGTCAGCTGATTTTATAGTTGCCGTCACGTCAGCAGTTGGATGTCCAGTGCCACCCCTGCTACGAGGTAAAGATGTTGGTTGAAACAGAAACATTCGTTCAATCAAGAGTAATTACTTGAAGTCCTCGCGGGTATGCATAATGATTACGTTTATTGACCATTATAGGGCAATTAGCAAGGCGTGAAGCTATGTTTATAAGTCACGTATTCCACAACAACATACAAAGCTAAAGATTGATCCGACATTCGAATTGAAAATTAGTGTCCCTCACAGAGCAAACTGCCATGAAATGTATTGCTGTATAATTGCCTTTGAAGATGACACACTGAAACGGAGCAAACGTTGTTATCATTATGGTGAGCATCGTTGATGTTGCTGAATTATTTTCTGAATGTAAATCTAAATTTTTGTCGAATTTGAGTAGCAATCGACACTATAAGACACTGCGGTCTTTCTGAAAGGTAGCAATAACAAATCAATGCCGCCTGAGTTGGCCGAAATGCATTATACTCTCTGATGTGTTGTGACTGAATGTCAATCTGTTAATGCTTGCTAATGTATTTTTGTTCGATAGGGCAACACGGTAGCACAGTGGTTAGCACAATTGTTTCACACGTACTTGTTCCATACCCGCTTGGGTCACGGTCTGTGCGGAGTCTGCACGTTAATCTCATGCCTGCGTGAGTTTCCTCTAGGTGCTCCGGTTACCTCCCACAGTCCACATGTGCAGGTTAGGTGGATTGGCCATGCTATATTGCACTTAGTGTCCAAAAATGTGAGGTGTGGTTACTGGGATAGAGTGCGATAATGTGGGGTGGTCTTTCGATGGGCCGAGTGGCCTTTCTCTGCACTTTAAATTCTACGGTTTTATTGTTGCAATCATTACATAGAATATAGAACATAAAGTGCAGAAGGAGGCCATTCGGCCCATCAAGTCTGCACAGACCCACTGAAGCCATAACTTCCACGCTCTCCCCGTAATTCAATAACCCCTCTTAAACCTTTTGATCACTAAGGACAATTTATCATGGCCAATTCACCGAGCCTGCACGTCTTTGGACTATGGGAGGAAACCGGAGCACCCGGAGGAAAGCCAAACAGACACGAAGAGAACGTGCAGACTCGGTACAGACAGTGACCCAGCGGGGAATCGAACCTGGGACCCTGACGCTGTGAAGCCACAGTGCTATCCACCTGTGCTGCCATGCTACCCTTCCATGGATAATGAAATAGATGCTTTGCGGCTGGTTGTGATAAAAAAAAACAATGAGCTGCTATTAAAGGGCAATACCTGCTCTAAAACACCTTGAGCACAACACACAAACCACCTTTTGAATCCTGCATGTTTACATCTAAACCAACTGCCAAGACAAAAAGTCCCATAGATTTCGTTTTGTTATTTGTATAGCATTGCGCACTGTTATCCTTGTGTTAACAAACATATTTATTTATTTTGTAGGACCATTAATGGTGTATCTGAGACAGAAAGATGGTATGTGATGGAAAATCAACCTTGTATTAATTAAATATTGAACGGGGGTGCAAATAATAGTTAATATATCGGGGACAGTGAAGTAAAATCCGACTGATTGCAAAACGTCTGGTAAAGAAAATACATTTTCCAAGAGAGCAGTACGATGAAAAGAGGGCCTCCGTTACTGGTAGCAGAACAGGCTTTTATTGTCGAACAGGTATTGTACCAGTTCACAACGTCTGCTCGAGTAAACGCAATTCAGTTAAACGCGAAGTTGTACACTCATGCTGCAGTAAGATGGTGGTCACCAACATGTGGGTATTTAAAATATTTAGGAAAGAAAACATGGAAACGGGCAGAATAAACACATTTACTATTCAATGCAATTAAATAATTCAAAGGGCAGCTCACTGGCTCAATAGATAGCACTGCTGCCTCACGGCGCAGAGGTTCCATGTTCGATCCCGTCTCTGGTCACTGTCCGTGTAGAGTTTGCACGTTCTCCTCGTGTTTGCGTGCCTTTCGCTCCCACAATTCCACGATGTGCATGGTAGGTGGATTTGCCACGCTAAATTGTCCCTTAATTGTAAAAAATAAATTGGGCACTCTAATTTTTAAAAAAATCATTCCAAACGTGTCTCAGGTAAGACGAATAAACTGCAACGAAAGAATTGTGGAAAAAATATTCAAAATTATGTTGAAGCTGAATAAAAGATTGGCAAGCCCTCAATACGAAGTGTACCTTGCGAGTGAATTAGTATTATTAAATTGATAATCAATGATTTTACATCGCTTTCCCCATGTATCGAGAAAAACCGTACCTTAATGGCTTAATGTAGCCCATAATTAGAAATTAGTTCAGTCAGAAGCAGATTAGGTACCAAGGCATTGACCAGCCAATGGAGCGAAGAGCAACGCAAATTGAATAGTAAGCGTAAGCTATTTGCAGCTTGACGCTGTTGCAACTGAGAAATGCCCTATCAGCACTCTGTGCATCTAGGGAGCAAGAGCACGGAGTGATGCCGTAAATCTCGGAATGTCTGCTAAAAATAACTGGCGAGCCGGATTCCTGCCACTGGTTTAACGCTGCAGTGAAGCTACGGAAGCCTAATGCGGCGCAATAAGAGAAAAGTGGCCCAAAAGCTGCGCGTGAGCAGTCAATCTTTTCTGCATTTTGAACCTACTTAACAACAAAACGTTGCAGGCAGAATACGGAGCAAGAATTGAAGCTTCTCTTCAAGGATAAATTGGGGGATACAGGGTCGCAGGATTGGCCTCGATAAATTATCCCATTATTGGAAAAAATGAATTGGGTACTCCATATTTATATACAGAAAATGGTGCGAACAGCTAGTTGTGCCTACCATTTGTGGTGCAGTTAATGGATTCTATTTGACGCCAGGTTGCATTTTAATCAATGTTTTAACGGCAATTTATAAAAGTGCCTGTGTAGGAAATGTATTATTAATACAATTAATAGCTTGGTTTTTGAAACCATTGCTTTTGAATTTTGAGTTATAAAGGGAACAATTCTTCGCCCATAACAAGATTGGCACACAAGTTCAACATTTGAAAATATATAAAATCGACAGTCATTTACAAGGATTGGGATTCGCAAAAGCTCTGAGAAATTTAATACACTCATTGAAAAGGGCAATGATTTTCATTTATATGTGAGAGAGACGCTACAGAGTTCGTGTCGCACCATTTTGTCCGAGTGTAGGCCACAAAAAACAGACGGTAATAAGAGTCACGGGGAAACTTTCCATTTAATGAAGTAATCAGTCGGTTAAAAAAAGATAATTGAGACGGTGTTTGAAATTGAACATTTTCTCAGTTCAGGACATGACTGCAAGAGTTCCTCAGGGGATTATCTCGATGCCCCTATTTCCATCTGTTTAACAATGACCATTCTTCCATCATTAGGTCAGAAGTTGTGATGTTCGCACAAGGCGTCACGTTGATTCCACCATTCGTGACTTCTCACCAGATTGAAGCAGTCCACGTACAAAATCTAATAAGATCTAGACTAGTTGAAAGGTGGCTAGCGCGTGCAAAGTGACATTCGCACATATGTGTCAGATAATGATCATCGCCAATAGGAGATCATCAAAAAATCAGTCCTATCATTTAATGGCATGTGCATCGCTGGATCCACGACTATCAACATCACATGGATTGCCATTGACCAGAAAGTTACTAACCATAAAAAGTTATGGCATCAAGAGCATATCAGAGGATTGAAATCCTGCAGCGTTTGACTCAAGTCCTGACCCGCCAAGCACTGCCGACAATCCACAACACCGAATCACGCTGCGTTGATCGTCATTCCACAAACAATTATTCTTTGAACTACTAACGGTCAGTGGCATCAGTTATATGTACAAGACGAATGGTAGTATCTCCAAAAGAAGCTTTCAACCAAACGATCCCTAACATCCAGAAAATCCAGTGCAACAGATACTTTTAATTTCTCCAATTATAGGGGAATTCAGCATAGACAATCCACCATTCGACTGTGGGGGTCAACCCCATGCAAACTCCACACGGGCAGCGAGGTGGGGCTAGGATAGAATCCGAGTCTTAAAGCAATACTAACCACTGCGCCATCGTGCCGCCTCATCACTTACCTTACTGAGTGTAAAGTGATTCGCCGTTCCTTCGCTGTTGCAGCGTTAAAATCGTATATATCCCTCCCCAACAGCCATGTGGTTGTGCCTAAACATCAGGAACTGCAGATCTTCAAAAGGAAATATTGACACGCGCTGACGACTGGTAAAAAGCCGGATCCAATAAACACTCGCCGAGCCAGCAACGCCTGAATTCAAAAATTCAGTTGTATCACAGATATGGTGATGGGCTAGTCGTATTTGCAATTATTCATGCTTCGTAATTGGTATTACCCCCTAAAACAACTTCTATTTAAAATACTATAAGCTATCCGTTACAAGACAAACACGAATTGAACTTGAAATATGGAAATTAAACGTTATGAGCGGACTGAAATTATTTGAGTCTGTATAATGGATGCAGACTTATCCGAGTTCAGAGGCTGCCGTTTCCAACTAATGTCGTTTTCAGTTTACTATTTAAGAGTACAATTCGCAGTGAGACTGTCACATCATTATAAGCAGAGACCAGCAATATTTTTTTAAAAACACGATATTTCAACTCGTGACGTTAAATTAGTACCTCGATTTCGGTTTGGATTTGCGTGCATAAATGCCAGCTGTATGATTCCCCTTTGTGAAATAACCTTCATAATTTACATTTATGCTCTGATTCCGTGTGACAAAATAAATCAGTGAGGTGAATTCGCTGAGAAGTACTGTAAATGCAACCAAAAAAACGGTTTCAGGCATTCACAGTCAGGAGGTACTAAATTGAGGTCTTATCTCTGAAAATAACTGGAGTTCGGAAAATTCAAGGCGTCTCCAGAGGTTTCTGGTATATACATCGTAGTCAAGGCGAAAAAAGTAACATTTAGCTTATAGAATTTTAAATAGAAGCTGTTTTAGGGAGTAATACAAATTACGAAGCATCAATAATTGCAAATAACAGTTTAAAATGCGTGTCGATTATTATTATGTTTAGATTTTGATAAGTTTAAGAAAACATTTTGAGTCTTCTTTCGAACATATAATGCATTGGTTGAATTCGACATATTTTCAGTTCATGTCTGGTTCATATTGTGCAATCCATTTTCATGGGTCGACTATTTGCCTGTTTAATGTACACCTATTTGGATGTGAACTTGATACAGTGTCGTCTGAGCAGGAAGTTGTACCTTAGTTGCGCGCATCAATGGCATGTATCGCATCCCAGATATGGATGAAAGGGTGTTAATCATCTGGAGTGCCTTATATCCTTTATTTTGGATTTGGTAAAAGGCGATAAAAATAAGAACGAAACCATGAGACATAAATGAATGAATTGAAGTTGCACCGCAACCAACGGACATACTTACATTACATTCTAGACATGGACATAATGTACCGAAAATTGAAACAACAAGGTAAACAGAAAATGAGTCGACTGCTTTTTCATCTGATAGCGATTTTAAGAGGCACGTCGAATGGACATGCATGCTTTCTGCTTTTTCAAACGAATAATGATTGTCATAATGTTACAATACTGTATCCATATCTCCTGGAGATTGAACGGAATAGATGAGAGCTGATGTAAAAGCAACGATCGTGATCAGTCTTGACGGTGCCGATGTTAAGAGGATATTTCCTGGACTGGGACAGAACAACACCAAAAATCATGAATCTGCAATTCATGACAGAAATCACATATTTTGTCTCATAGGCATTTGGAGCGTTAGGTCTCTCCCCGTCAACTATTATTGAAAAAAGAACAGTTTTTATGTTAGATTATTATTAAATAATGGATAAAGACTTTGCTCGCGACATAAGGAATGTGGAGAATATACATCAGTTTTGGTAGTTTTCAATTGTGGAGCAAACTCAAGAGAGCGTGCGGCCTAGTCCTCCAAGCATTTGGTGCGGTCCCTTTTACGAACTGTGCAAGAATTGCAGCAGATATGTGGGACATCTTGTGTGCAGAGGCCGAGGGTGCGCATGTCAGATTGTACACGGGGAGAGTTCTGAGAAAATGTTAATGTATGCGTGTTTTAGTAAAGAATGAACGACAGTACATTAAATCAATGAATATTCAGCAACCTGGCTTGAAACAGTTGATAAATTCTGCCAATATGGCATGCACAGATACATTATCGCACCGAATGAGCCTGTCGGGATGGCAATAAAAAATTGAAGAATGGATTCCAAAAGGAAGTTTATACCAATAAACTCTGGGCGAATGAGAAACCGAACCACTTTTTAGTAATGGTGGTTCTTTTTAAAATTGCAGGCCGACTGACTCTTGACAGAATGACACTATTTTGCATTGTATTTTTTTATTTTCCATGCTATTAAAGTGGATCACTGTGCAATAGAATAGAATCATATTATGCACATTGCATTGTGGGCTCGGATAAGACAATGGCCGGCCTCCTTTCCTAAAAACTAAAATGGCGCCGTAGCAACTTGTCCCGTACATTTAATATAGCCGTTGTAGCCATATACATCTCGAAAAATGTTGATTCTAAAACCAAAAACGGAGCTAAACATGCTACTTTGAACTTAATTACTTACTGTAAAGGCTAAGGCAAGCGAACACGCTGGAGCGTTGACTGTAGAATAGGTTTGTTTTATACTCCCAATTGTAAACTGCTCCTACTCCTCTAAGTGCCTCCTGCGACCGGTCCACACCTGGGCAGGTTTGTTTTATATACCAGCGGCCCGAGAAAAGAGGGGAGAACCCCCACACCCACCCCATGATCAGCGGAAATCGTATTAATTTGAGGCCACAAGGACTCTGATGCTTCAGACCGCCGTCCCCTATCAGGTTATAAAGTCCCTCGCACCCCAACCTCGAAATGTCGTCCATTTGGGGAAATCTTTCACCCTCTTAGACAAGAGCTAATTATCCAACGGCAGCCATTTTAGCCGGGAGGGTGGCAGCACACCGGGGACCATCGCTTTTTGATCGAATATCTGGGCGGCTCATCAGCCTTTTGGTCCTAGGTCACCACCAGACTTGCCTCGATTTCCATTGGCAAAAAACTTCATCTCCAACTCCTGCTTGGACTTCCACATTGCTACATTCTGTTCCTGCTGGTCACAATCCTTTCTCCTATCAGGGGAAAACAACAGCAGCTAGAAAGGTGGCACCACTAGTGGCTCTGTCGGTCAGCAGGTGTGGGCAAAGTGCAGGAGAGTGATAGTTATAAGTGACCCTATAGTAAGGGGCACAGATAGGCGCTACTCTGGGCGTGAAACATACTCCAGAATGGTATGTTGCCTCCCTGAAGCCAGGGTCAAGGTTGTCCCGGAACAAATACAGGACTTCCTGAAGAGGGAGGAAAATAAACAGTCAGACGTCGCAGTCGTCATAGACAAGAAATGTGACGAAGTCCTGCAGAAGGAGTTCAGGGAGTTAGGTAATGAGCTTAATAGCAGACTTTCTCGGGGTGCAATTTCAGGATTACTCCCTGTGCCTCGTGCCAGTGAGGCTAGATATAGGCGTATCGTACAGCTAAACACGTGGATAAATTGATGTTGCAGGAAGTAGGGTTTCAGATTTCTGCACCATTGCGATCTCGTCCTGGATATGTGGGACCTCTACAAGAAGAACGGGTTGCATCTAAACCGGAGCAGCACCAATAGCCATGCTGGAATGATTTAAACTAGTATGTCTTTGGGGTGGGAAGCAGAGCGTTCGCTCAGAAGGTGTCATGACTGACGGGAAAATAGAGAACAAAAATATGAAAACAACATCACAATCAGTCAGGGCAAAAAAGGTGACAAGTGTGATAAGTGAGGTAATCAATGCAGGACTGAGGTAGTTGTATCTCAATTTGCGCAGTGTACGGAACAAGGTAAATTAGCTTGTTGTGCACATTGAAATTGGCCGGTATGATGCAGGAGGTCTCACAGAAATGTGGATACAAGGGGATCAGGACAGGGATCTAAATAAACGAGCATATGTGTCCTATCGAAACGACAGGCAGATAGGCGAAAGGGGAGGTGTTTCAGTGATCTTCAGGCCGTCAAATGCCTGTTGACACCGCGCCCTCCAGTGAAATTTGCTACGCTTCTTCAGCAAGTCCGTCAGTGGAGCAACCACGCTGTTACAATTCGGCACAGATTTACGGTAAAAACACTTATTCCCAGAAATCCCATTATTTCCCATCGTGTCGAGCGTACTGGGAACTCCCCAATAACAGTTGTTTTCACACCCCATGGGACCATTTGACCATGTCTATTTGGAGAGCCAAGGGACATGACTTTGGATTTTCGAAGCTCACTTTTCGCTAGCTTTACCCAAAAAAAAACGCTACCTGAAGTCGACTGAATAACTCCATGAGATGTTTCAAAATGTTCTTTCCATGTCTGACTAAAAATCACCAGATCGTCTCAGTATACCACACTGAAATGACTTTATTAGTTAACGGTTCAAAAGTGGCAGGGGCGTTTTTCATGCCAGGTGGCATAACTTTGAATCGGTATCAGTCATTTGGAGTCACAAAAGCTCAAATATCCTTCGTCCTTTCGGATAATGCTACCTGCATTATCCGAAATAATAAATCCAGTTTGGAGATAAATGGTGATTGTCCCACATTATCAATGCAGACCTCGAACCGTGGAATAGGTCAAGAGTCTGTTTCTGTAACTGCATTAACATTTCTATAGTTTACACACAATCGTTGGGTACCGTCCGGCTTTAGTACTACCGCTATTGGTGAGCTACACTCGCTGCAACCCACTTTAGTAATGCCATTTTCAAGCATATTTTCAATTTAATTTTCAGCCTGTGAAAATTTCAGAGGGTTAAGTCTACATGGATGTTGTTTAGTTGGATCAGCATTTCGCACATCTACATAATGTACAACTATTTGAGTACTTCCAGGTTTCTTTGCACACAATTGCCCATGTGGTATTAATGAATCTTTCGCGCCAGTTCGTTTTTCCTCGAGAGTAATTTATATAAATTTTTACGAACATTCTCCTTATCCAATTTAATTTGAGGAATGTCAAATTTAGCGTCATCTGGATTCGGGTCTTCACTTTGAGTTAGAATGACTATAGCCTCCTCCTTTTGGTATCCTTCCCTTTCAAAATAGCTTTTAAGCATACGCACATGACACACTCGGCGAGTTTTCCTTATCTCTGGCGCCCTTACCAAATAATTCGCCTCAACCAACTGCCTTTCAATCTGATCAGGTCCACGAAACCTTGCTTTCAAAGGTTCACCTACAACTGGTGACAATATTAAAACTTTATCTCCAATAGGAAAACTACGAACTTTGGCTTTCTTGTCCGCTTCCTGTTTCATAACATGTGGTGCTTTATATAAATCTTGTCCGACCAATTAAATTCCTCTATGCAATACGTCCGTAGCATTTGACACGCATTACAATAATGTTGTATCAGAATGCTCACTTACCAATTTCTCCTTAATCAATTTAGGTGGTCCTCTTACCTCATGGTCAAAAATTAGGTCAAAGGGACTGAATTCCATTGACTCCTTATGTGCATCCCTAATTGCAAACAGTACGAATGGAATTCCTTCATCCACATCGTCTGGATAACCCTGACAAGACGCCATCAACATTGTCTTTAACGTTGGTGCCACCGTTCAAACGCCTCGAGGGTACACAGTTGATCACTCTCTGTGATCCGCGAGGGTACGCAGTTGATTTAAATTGTTTTAGTCCTGAGTGATCCAGAACCTCCTTGAATAACCTCGAGGTAAACGTTGATCCTTGATCCAATTGTATTTCTGTGGGTAGTCCATATGCAGTAAAACATTTCAGTAACTCCGCCATAATCTTTTAAGCTGTAATTTTGCGTAATGGAATAGCCTCTGGAAGCCTAGTGGTCCATTATCCTCAAAAGACATTGAATCGTACTTTTCATGCTAGGAAACGGTCCGACGCAATCACTTAAGACCCTTGTAAAAGGTTCCTTAAATGCTGGAATGGGTATTAAGGGCGCTGGTTTTATCACCGCTTGAGATTTCCCTATCACTTGACATGTGTGACATGATCGACACAATATAGCTACATCTTTTTTAGTCCAGGTCAATAAAACTGTTTTTGTATTTTAGCTTGAGTCTTCCATACTCCCAACTGCCCTCCTACAGACACCTCATGTGTTACTCGCAATTACTTTTAATATCCTACTGGCAATAACACTTGATGAACGTTTGCCCATTTTTCATCCGCCTGCATGTGTAATGGTCTCCATTTTCTTATTAAGACATCATCTTTAAGATAATACATTCTTGTATCCATTCCGATTCCTCTTCCGTGAATGCTTTCTGATACTTCCGTTTTATTTATACATCTTTGTGTTGTAACTCTGCCATCTTTCCAGATCTAAAGACACCCACCTTATCGTCTAAGTGTTCTTGTTCTTTTCCAATCATCCGATGAAAAATTGTTTCTGACAATTGAACTTCAACTTTATCTTCACTCTTTGATTTCTCCTCTTGGTCTAAGCTGTTACTTTGCGACCTTGTTACTACAAAATCAGAAAAAGTCCCAGGATAGTCACTGTTTATTTTTCCACTGCCTTATCAACCACAGTAGGCATCACTTGCACCTGCGATCCAGCGATATCATTACCCAAGATAAACTGTATTCCTGGACAAGATAGTTTCTCTATTCCTCCCAATACCACTTTCCAATCTTCACCGGACTCTCCAACCTCAGCTAAAATAAAGGAGAACTCCTCTTCTCACCCTGATGTCTACATATTACCACCTTTTCTCGCAATATTCCTCCAAAACTACATCATTCCTTACCATCAAACATCAACGAGCTCCCATATCTCTTAAAATTCTGACTTATTTTCTTACTTCTCCTGGTACACATGAGTAAACTTTACCCACACAAGTAAATTCATTAAAGAGATCAGGCACCTTCTTATCAGTCTCTGCTTGATCAATCTGTGCCTTCTTTTGGACCTCCATTCCTTTAATTGTGCTTTCCTTACCACTTCAACAAACCCCACTGCGTGTCCTCTTTTACCACATCAGCCTTCCCAGTGTTTTTCTTAAACCACCAACACTGACTTCACATGACCTTGTCCATTACAGTAAAGACATCCGAAACTTTTCATTTCTCTTCCACCCTCCTGGATGGCTATTTCAAATCAGAGGTACACTACCCTTATTGTCTCCCATCAGATTTACTTTACGTTCAGTTTCTATCTCGCACAAGCTGAAAATGATGTGGGAAACCAAACGCATGAACTAGTTCATAATTATCTGCCATTTCTGCTGCTGATCTCGTAGTTTTAACCTCGAAGTTATGCACTTCCACATAAGTTCCACCTTCATTTGGAATTTGATTTTTCACTCTTCCGAAATTATCATTTCTCCAAGAGCTCCACAGTTCCGTCTATTTTGAAAGCCCCGATCCACCTTTAATGTTACTCTGTTTATTCCTTTCAAACTCTATGTATGTTTAACAGGTTCTTGCCTTAGATTTCTTAACTTTTGTCTGTAGAATTCAGACACAGCTTCATATGCACCTAAGGTGGATTATTTCACACCATCATACCTCACGGATACCTCTTCTGCTCGTTATGCAAACACTTCTCTAGCTCTACCTACCAACTTTGTTTGAATCATGTGCCCATTTCATTTGTTCAGCCACCTTCTCTAATGAAATGAAAAAGGCTCCTAACCACGGCAATGCTTGGGCATATTTAAATAGATGCCTACGTAGCCTTCGACTACGAAGTGCTTGCTCTTCCTCACTATCCTGATGACTATCCGCCAACTGTATTCCTCTCTTTACCTCCGCTAATTTTACCTGACGTTCATTTTTAATGGCCAATTTCCGAAGTTCAACGTCTCCCGCTTTCTTTTTTCCTTTCCTCACTTTCCTGTTCTTTTTCCCTTTCTTCTTTCTCTATTTCGTTTTCTTTGATCTGTAATTCAAACAGTTTCTATTCTTGTGCTTTTTGTTCCTCCATTTCTCTGGCGTTTTGTTCTCCTTGGGCTATTCTTTCCTTTCCTTACATCTCCTTTCAATGTGCCCTGATCAGTATTACAAGCAGCTTTAATTATTTTACATGTTCAAGCTGTTTCTTCAATTAAATTCTTGCCAGTTCCAATGATTCTGAATCTGTCTCAGGCAATTTTAAACGCTCAGCTCCCACCGCATTATTTCCGTACTTTGTCAGACAATGTTAACTTCAATCTTTTTGCCAATTCTAAAAGCATTATTATAGTCACCGTTTGTAAGTTACCGCGCGTGAGCCTCTCCACCTTGATAAACGTCTGAGCCACAAAAATAGCCATTGTCAACAATGCACTCCCTATTTTAACTGTAAGACAACAACTGAAGAGCATACACACATATGCTCACGCCTCGCTGCCGATAGGTTCACTAAGGCAAACCAATCACGGAAGATATACTGAGAGCCAACGATCCCCCAATTTGTTCTGGGCCAGGGCTTAGAAAGTCCAAAGTGTAGTGAGTAGGTCACCTGACCTATAACCTTTATGTTGAATTTGGCTAGGATAAGCAAAACAGCCTTCACTTCAGGTGTGATTCATCAGACTTCTTCGGCGCTTCAATCACAGCCAGGTGTATGCTAAGAATGTAGTTAACATATTTATGTGAACACAAAGGTTTTTTTGTCAATTACAAACATAAAAACAGCACAACAGCTGCAGTTATCTAAGTATATAACATTTAATAAATACCCCCTGAGTTGATCCAATTTAACAACAGAATCGAATAAACCAAAACCCCTTTTAAGGCTGTGGCCTAGCACACTGTATTCTCAGCTGCATGGAACTGATCCTTTCCCTGAAATTCTGATCCAATTCCAACCTGCAGATTCAAAACTGCTTGCGGAATTCGACACTACCTTTAAAGTTGTCAAGGCGTTTGCCACATCCAATGTGTTTTTTCGCTGGGAAAGCTTTTAAATTATAACAGAAAAACAGCTGAACACTTAATGTCCTTCTGCAGTCCAAAACAACAACCGAAAACTGACCTGCACAAAAACACCTCTCACCTGACAGCAACAAGCCAGCTTCACCAACAAATTACATTACTGAAGCCGTGCACAAGTCACATGGTAAGAGAGCAAACACTTCTTAAAGGGGAACTCGCATGAGAAAATGAATTTATGGAATGCCTAAGATATATATTTTTGGAGCAGCTTGTTACAGGACTACTCTGGACCACACAATTCTGGATTTGGTGATTTGCAATGAGAGAGACTTGGTTCGAGAATTTAAAGTGATGTAACCCTTCGGGAACTGTGACCACATTATGATAGAGTATACCCTGCAGTTTCAGAGGGAGAAGCTGCAAAGAGAAGTAAGGCATTACAATTAAATAAGGGTAACTGCAAAGTCATGATGGAATATCAGGGCAAATTTGATTGGAAACGGAGCCTGGCAGGGAAGAGAGTTGGAACAGTACTGGCAGGAGCTTTGGAGGGTTATTCGGGAAGCACAACAGAAATTCATCCCAAGGAGGACGAAACATTCCAAGGGGAGGACAAGGCATCGATGCCTGACGTGTGAAGTCAAGGACAGTGAAGTCAAGCAAAAGTAAAATCATACAAAATGGCGAGGATTAATGGAAAGCCAGTGGATTCGGAAGACTTTAAAAGCTAGCAGAGGACAACTGGGAAAGTTATAAGGGGGGAGACGATGAACTATGAGTTAAAGCTCGCACGTAATATGAAGAGTTTTTTTCCAATATATAAATGATAAGAGAGAGGCAAAACAGACATGAGCCATGGGAAAATGTGGCTGGAGAAGAAATAATAGATAGGAAATGGCAGCACGGTCGGACAGTGGTTAGCACAGTTGCTTCACAGCTCCAGGGTCGCATGTTCGATTCCCCGCATTGGTCACTCTCTGTGTGGAGTCTGCACGTTCGCCCCGTGTCTGTCTGGGATTCTTCTGGGTGCTGCGGATCCACCCACCGTCAAAAGATGTGCAGGACTGGTGATTGGTCATGCTAAATTGCCCTTCGTGTCCACAAAATTTAGGTGGGGTTGCTGGGTTATGGTGATAGGGTGGAGGGTGCACTTTCCAAAGGCCAGTGCAGACTCGATGGGCCGAATGGCCTCTTTCTGCACTGCAAAATCTACGAATTCTATGAAACAGAGAAATGGCAGAGGAATTGAAGAATTGCATTGCATCGGTATTCATGATTGTATACACCAGTTGGATGACAGAGCTCCAGGAGAATCAAGGGGGAAATGAATGCAGTGGCCATCTCTAAGGAGAACGGTCTGGTAAAATTGAAAGGTCTGAAGGTGGATAAATCACTTGGAGCGGATGGTCTACACCCTATGGTTCCAGAATGACAGCTAAGGAAATTGTCGAGGCTTTTGTGGTGATCCTTCAGGAATCATTCGAGGCAGGGAATATCCCAGAGAACTCGAAAATGGCTAATATAGCACCGGAGTTTACGAAGGCAGGGTAGAAGAAGACGGGAAATGATAGGCCGGTTAGACTGACTTCGGCATTTATCACGTGTTCAAAAATTCAATCGAGCTGTTGAGACATGACGTTCCCCGGACCAATCAATGCTGCCTATCATTAACTAGACAATTTTCCTCCAACTGAGCATATATTCTGTCCCTCAGTATATGTTGCAAAAGCTTTCACTTCAGTGATGTCAGACTCATCGTTTTATAATTTGCGGGATTAGCCCTGTGCCCTTTCTTAGACAAGACAACAGCATTGACTATTCTCCAGTCCTCTAGAATCTCACCGGTGGTCAAAACGAATGTGAATTTACACGAGAATGCCCCATCTATTTCTCCCCGTGCCTCCCACAGTAACTTAGGATCGATTTCATCGAACTCCGGCGATTTGTCTCCCTCGATGAATTTACGACATTTAACACTTCCTCCTTGTATATATTAATGTTCTCAAGAACGTTCGCACACCTATCCCTGACCTCAGCATCCGTCATTTCCTCCGCCCTGGTGAATACCGATACAATGGTTTCATTAATAATTTCATCCACTTCTTGTGGTTACACGGATAACTTCCTTCCATTGTCCTTCAGTTGGCATATCCTTCCTCTTGGTACCCTCTTGCTACTAATATATGCATAAAAAGCCTTCGGATTCTCCATGCCCATGAATGCGAAAGATATTTCATGGCATCGTTCAGCCATCACGTCCCCCAGGTTTTTTAGATGTTGCTGGTCGGAGGAGCCGGTACTCCTCATCCGGACAAACTGCCACCTGTGGCAACCTGCTGAGGATATATTTCAGCATGTTTTGAAATATGAGACTGGCCGAACAGGCACTAAATGACAGTCTGGTGTATTCGTACAGCTCGCTTTGCGTTTTCAAGATCACGTATTTTCGTGAGGCTGAGACTAAAACCGTCTGGAGATAGAATTGGCTCATGCCCTGCATGGTAAACGCTCGCCCTCTACTGAACCTCGTCGAAAGGTCGTCAACCTTCTGTTCTGGGCAATGATCCGCCCGGAACGATTGGTTAATTGTCATTTGTGATCCTCACATAGGAGTACAGACCCATCGGGCTTCGGTTACAGCACGACCATTGCAGTCCAATCCGCAAATTACACCGGGGGATGATATCCACCTGCTTCAAAAGGTCCAGTTCTGCATTCACCTTCGGCTTCAAAGCGTAAGAAACACGACGGGCCCTAAAATAGCGTTGTTGCCCCTCTGGGTCTACTAATATCCTGGCGAAGGCCCTATGGATGGTACCCAAGCCCTTTTGGAACACCCTGGGGAACTTGTAAATACTGAGGCTGACCATTCAGGGCACATTCACCATACCTGCTACCAGTGAAACCAAAGGCGGTTTAGCCAGTTGCGCCCCAGCAAATGAGAATCTGAACCTGACACCACCACACGTTGTAGGTTCACCGAATGAGCCCCGTAGTCCACGGGGTCTTCTCAGGTGTTCATGGTTTCCAGTGGTTCACCCCTATACGTCACCAGCGAGGCACCTGTACCTCTCAACGCTAAGACTCGTATCATTGATCGAATTCGGTTGAACTGCAGCGGTTGATCACCAAGACTGGAGCTCCGCATCAAGTTCCATCCAATTTTGGAACCCTTTACGACGGACCACAGCATGGAGAGACGCCACCAATGGTACCATAATGCAGTAAAAATGGTGGCCTCCCCAGTTCAGAGTCGCCGAAATGCTTCCGTTATCGGGGGTGTTGATCAGAGCGCCGGTGATGCAAGGGTTGAGGTTTCCTGCTGGCGTCTGTCCTGTTGCCTCCCTTCATTCTTCTCCACTGGAATCTCTGGTGTGTGGTATGCATAGTTTCCATTGATGCGGAAATTGTTCAATCGCTCCTAGTTCCCTGGAATGTGCTCCCAATGGCAACCGAGGTTCAGGACAACCATCCATCGGAACTTTTGGACACCGTGTTCTGCACACTCTTGGGAGAAATATATATCAGTCGTTTTTTACCCGTCCACATTAGGTTCACACAACAATCACTCTTGGGTCACCCCGTCTCTGATCCTGTAGACCACCCAGCTTGAAAGCGTCGATGATCACACCAGCGCAAATACATAGATAACATAATTTTCCTTAGTGTCCCAAGAAGGCTTACATTAACACGGCAATGAAGTTAATGTATACATCCCCTAGTCGCCACATTCCGGCGCCTGTTCACGTGCACGGAGGGAGAATTCAGAATTTCCAATTAGCCAAACAAGCAGCTCATTCGGGAGGAAACAGGAGCACTCGGAGGAAGGACACTCAGACGTAGGGTGAACGTGTAGACTCCGCACAGACAATGACCCAAACTTGGATCGAACCTGGGACCCTGGTGCAGTCAAGCAACAGTGTTAACAATTATGCTGTCGTGCCTCCTCCAGAGCTTCGCTGGTTTTCGCATCCAAACTAGGAATCCCACTACCCTGTCGTCCTGGTGTTGAGAAACCGTGGGAAATAAAAACGACGCACAATTAGTTGCAGTTTCGGGTGGAAATGGGGGCCAACAGTTATAATGAGTTTCGTGAACAAGCGATTTCTGGATGAGTTGGAGACAGTTAAACTTCTAATAATGCTGTCATTCTCCGCAACACACGTCGTGCGGCGCGTCACCGCGCTTCTGCCATTTTCGGCAATGCTGTTTAGTCAAAAGATAGTTGATTCTCTCTTTCTACTGCGTCCAGACCTCAACCTCGGTGTTCTCCGCCTCACGCTCACCGAGTGGCATATTTGCTGCCTGAGTGGAGGACCCTTAGGCCCAATCGAGTTTGACCCAGTTCGGACAACCGTACACCTCCGGCAGCTCTACTTAACGGTGACCCCCAGTGTAAAGTTTGAGGCAAGCGGCAATTCGAAAGCCATGGCTGCACGAGTCCGGGTGATTTACCTCGCAGCAATCCGAGTAAAGTGGGTGGGAGGGGTGGCGTCGTAACAGCGCCTCTTCATCTGGGTAAACAGTATTCAAGTAAGGCCGCAGAGAATTGATGTTGCGTATCCCTAGGCCTCCTGTCAGGTTAGATCACATATGGGTCTGGAGATTCTTCAACTTCCGTTCAACGAGTCAAATGACTCAGTCCAATCTGACTCAGAGGGAGGTGACGACAGATCGGACTTCAAAATGGAAATGGACGAGGCCCGGCACGTGGGCTCGTCCCGGTTTGAAGAAGGATCTGACGTGCGAGGTACAAGATTCGGAATCCAACCATGTCATCCAGCTCGAAGCTAACTGCAACATTCCTCTCAGCGTTCATTCCTGACCAACCTGATCGGGAAGGAGAAGACGCCAAATTAGTAGGCGGCTCGGACGCTTCACTGAATCTGGGGCTTTCGCTCTGGCGGTCGAGTCTGGGTCCATTCACATAGCCCAGCCCGACCGCATGCAGAAGCATAAGAGGGCCAACGAGTAGGAAGAAGCAGCAATCGACTTAGAGAAGTAGGAAAACATGCTGGTCTGCAGCTCAGTTTAAAACAACGCGGTTGCACGCCTCCTCGCCCGAGTATCTCCCGAATACACTTCATACAAACGTCGAAACAATTGAAAACAAGCTGAACGAGCTCAATGCTAATCTTATTTTCATAGGGATGTGAGATACTGCTGTGTTCTCTGTTTCAGAGAGATATGGGTGGCACGGCCGCACGGTGGTTAGAACTGTTGCTTCGCAGCGCCAGGATCCTGGTTTCGAATCCTGGCTTGGGTTACTATCTGTGCTGGGTGTGCAACTTCTCCCTGTGTCTGTTTGGGGTATCTTCGGGTGGTCTGGTTTTCTCCCACATGTCCCGAAAGTTCGACTGTTATTTAACTTGGACATTCTGAATTCTACCTCCGTTTACGCGAAGAGGCGCCGGAATGTGGCGACGAAGATATTTTCACAATAACTTCAGTGTAGTGTTGATGTAAGCTACTTGTGACAATAAAGATTATTATTATACGTGGCTTAGTCATGACTTACCAAACTGTCATTTTACATGGGACACTTGACGTAAACAGGAAATCTACGACAACGCCCGTAAGGCCAGCAGTTATGCCAAGAGACACCCCCAGAGTTTTGGACTAACGTTACGAACTCTCTTCGATTGCGGAAAGGCTTGCACAACATAAGGCTCTCTTAAGCAACCTTTTTTTTATCATACATATTGTTTTGGGTATAAAGCAACGTTGAGTAGAATCACTGCGAACAGAGCATCTCTCCCTGATCAGCGTAATGCATTTTATCTTCGCTTTGAACAGGAAACTAATCAATTAATGAAATCCGCTTCAATAGTCTTGTATATATTCATACCTACAGTCACAGCCTCAGAATTCAGATTGGACTGCTCCAAATTAAATCAACGAAACGCAATAGACCTGAAGCTTTCATGAGCCATGCACCTAGATCCTTCGTGGATCAATTAGTTGGTGTGCTCTTCTACATCTTTAAGCTCTCCTCACTCCGTTCTCAGCTTCTCACCGGCTTTAGGAAAACCACTGTGATACCGGTGGTAAGTAAAAATCAAGCAGTGTGCCTCAGCGACTATCACCCGGTTGCCCAGACATAGCTTATGATTACGAAGTTGTTTCGAGAGGTTAATCATGTCATACAACAACGCGAGCGTTCCACGTTGCGTTAATCCACTGTAATTCTATTACTGCTTTAACCCGCCGACAGCAGATGCTCTGTTCCTGGCCTAAGACTCATCTACTGAACATGTCGACAACACGGACGCTCTGTCAGGCTATTGTTTATTGAAAATAGTTCTGTTTTAATACTATAATTCCAACCAAGTTTTTCTGTAAATTTCAACACCTGGGACTTCACTCTTCCCTTTGCAATTGGATTCCTGATTTCCTGACCCACAGCCCGCAATCTGTAAGGGTATGCTACGAGATCTACCCCAAGATAGCCCTTAACGTAGGGGCCCTCCAAAACGGCGCACTGAGCCTATATTCCATATACACAAATGATTGTGTGGTTAAATGTGACCCTAACTGCTTTCTGCACGTTTGTTGAAGATCTAACCATTGTGTGTCGGATTTCAAGCAAGCACGAGTCTGAACACAGGGAGAGATACAGAACAAAGGGGGGAGATAGTGGGGCTGGTTTAGCACAGAGGACTGAACAGCTGGCGTGTAATGCAGAAACAAACATGGTAGAAGAGACCCTTCAGCCCATCAAGACTGCACCGACAAAACACTACTCTCATCTTTATTAATCCCACTTCCCAGCACTTTGCTGACAACCATGAATATTTGACATTTCTAGATCTCATCAACGATTTTGTTCAAAGGTTTTGAGGGTTCCAGCTCAACTACTCCCTCAGGTAATACATTCCTGATTTCTAACACCCACGGGGGCGATTATGTCCCATGCCAATACCCTCTAAGCCTCTGGCCTTTCACAGGTAAATTGCGGACTCGTGGTACTGACCCGTTTCATCATTGAGAAGTCTTACAACACCAGGTTCAAGTCCATCAGTTTGTTTCAAGGACTAGCTTTCGGAGCACTGCTCCTTCCTCAGGTGAATGTCTTGCATCTTTGAATTTGTCCATATATATGTTTCTGGAACGTACCTCTTCATTCACCTGAGAAAGGAGCAGTGCTCCAAAAGCTAGTGTTTGAAACAAACCTGTTGCACTTTAACCTGGTGTTGTAAGACTTCTTACTGTGCTCATCCCAATCCAACGTCGGCATCTACACATTCCGTTTGCTCATGGAATAGCTACAATCTATCCACCCTGTCCATGGTGCCAACTTTGTGCACTTCAATAAAGTCCCCTTTTAATTTCCTCTGCTGTTTGCTTCTCTACTCCCCAAAACAACTAAAACTGATTCAGCCTCCCTTAATAGCTGAGACGTTCCATTCCAGGCATATATGACGAACGTCCTCGACATCCACTCTTGTCGAATTCCAGTTTTCCTGTAGTGCAGTGACCAGGAGTGAACACAGTCCTCCAATTATGGGCTATCACAACTCCTGTTAGATTTTAGATGATATTTTGGCTGTCAAGGGCAATCAGCAACATTGAAGGAGGGCGCCTATGAAAAGGGTGATTATGTGGGTTTTAATTTTAAATCAGTCATTTTTTGGAGGGAAAAAAGCTCCAATAAAGGGAGAATTTAGCGTGGCCAATCCACCTAGCCTGCACATCTGTGTGTTGTGGGGCAGACGCTGGACGCAAACTCGACACCGGCAGTGACCAAAGGACAGGTTTCTCGGCGCTGTGAGGCAGTAGTTCTAACCACTGGGCTGCAGTGCCGCCCGTTTCAAATCAGTCTAGCTCATTCTTTTCCTTCCGCAAACGTGCTTGAAATGTTTATGGTTTATTTATAGAGGACCAGTTACAGAAGAAAGGAAAAGGTAACCAATATCCAGAGTTGAACACCATAACCGAATGTTATAATGAATGCTTTTCGGAAGCAAAAATCAAACTACATCGATGAAAATTAAATTTCTCATCTTGAATTCTAAAGTATGTTGTGAAATAACAACAGTTGGATTTGTCGCAAATTAGTTGTTGACTACATGTACCAACTTGCAAATTATGTTTTGTCCAGCACCGTACATTTCCAAGTAAACGCATTTTGAACAAAGTAACGTTTCTTAAAAGAGAATACGAATTCTCCCCAAGGTCCAATAAACGTCGATATATTAAAGTATGCTGGCAGATTTTCAAAAATGGTTGATATGAATGTTTACGTACATTAACGTGCAATTTATTCTTTGACTGAACAATCTGTTTTTGTTTTTCGCACGATGTATAACTCCAATGCGTAATAGTAAAGTATCACGATGTCATTACATTGTTTGGCTTAGATTTAAATCTATCTGAAAGATGCAGATGCGATTTTCATTTGAAGTGACAACTGATATGAGTTCAATATTACATCGACGATTTCTACTTGCTCAGAGAGGAAAATGCAGCTGTGACAATTCAACTGTTGGTGATCATATAGAAAATGCCTGTGTCCTCACATATCAGGGCTCATGATCCATCCTAAAGGTTCAGGAGAGGTAATTAGATAACGACCTTGCCATTCAATTTTCCCATGGGCAGCGCATCTGTGACCGCGGATTCCCGGTGGGGTGATTAAGAATTCGAAATTCCAATGACATGCGGGCGGTATATATAATCGGGCGTAGCAGAGACACACGCGGCTGGCAGTCGTTGGAGTCCCACCAAATGTATTCTGTTGCATCATTCGTTAGCTATTGCACTTCAGCACATATTACACGGGGCAAAAACAACACTGATGCTTTTGGGCAGGAAGGTTCTGGAATATCAAATTAAACGTTATGTTCAAGAATGGACGAAGCGAACAAATTGTCGGTAAAAATGAAAAAATAACTGTCTTAATCAGGAACAATATTGAAATACGTGTGCCATGTCACACATGTCGCTATCATTTAATTTCGACGCCTAAGTAGACATTAACAGGCGGTACTGTTAACTTTCCTTGTTCCAGTTAATGTGATTGTATTTTTGACTGCGACTATATTTTTTCCTCTGGTAATGCACGACTTTCCGGGGGGGGGGGGGGGGGGGTTTGCTGGCGATGGGGAATAGAATTTACATGCGGCGAGAAGAGAGAATTCCACTCTCAGCGAACCGCGTGCTGCTGATAAACATGTGGCAGGCCTACAGGATATCCAAATCAATATGGTTGTGTCTTGTACGAATATTTTCATGTGGTGATCGTCTTCAATCGTTATTCTTTTACATGTCAAAGACCTTGTTCATGACACATGTTATTGACGGCGACGATCCTCCTTGATGTGAATTCCAAATTATATGAAATCCTGTCGCTCTGGATTGATGGTAGCAAAAGCGAATGTTCAAGCAGACGTGCACCTGCATTTGAAATTAGCTGTTTTGTCCAGTACGTTGTTAATCTTCTCCAGTGTTACTGGGACTCGGTTATCGAGGGACGTCACGAGCGTTTCATGACATTCCTGTCGTCTGTCCTGCAGTTTAATAGAGTTCCCTGCCGTCAAGTGTGCATTCAACAATTGTCCGTGCGTACTGCCTTGAAGGCAAGCGCATCTGTGTTCAGCGCATGGCTTCAGTTCAGCGTATTATGCCATGTCTGAACATGGCTATACCAATGTCAGGAAACAGGAAGTTGACGGAAAATCTAAACCGAGTCTCCCCATTCAGGTTGTTGTTCACGAATACGCAACGTTTCTTAATGGTGCTGCACACATCTTAACCATGTTCAGTTGTACGGTTGTTCCTAACATTGTTTTCTTTATCATATCATGTCCAGTGAAACAGGGAGCATGTGAAGCCCAACTTTTCCCCTTTGACCTGAGTGTCTTTCCGAGTCTTGTCAAAGGGCACCATAGAACATAGAACAGTACAGCACAGAACAGGCCCTTCGGCCCTCGATGATGTGCCGAGCATTGTCCGAAACTAAGATCAAGCTATCTCACTCCCTGTCATTCTGGTGTGCTCCATGTGCCTATCCAATAACCGCTTGAAAGTCCCTGAAGTGTCCGAAGCCACTATCACATCAGGCAGTCCATTCCACACCCTAACCACTCTCTGAGTAAAGGACCTACCTCGGACATCCCTCCTTTATCTCCCACACTGAACCTCATAGTTATGTTTCCTTTTAACAGCTACATCCACCCGAGGAAATAGTCTCTGACGGTCCATTCAATCTATCCACCTCATAATCTTATAAACCTCTATTAAGTCGCCCCTCATCCTCCTTCGCCCCAAAGAGAAAAGCCCTAGCTCCCTCAACCTTCCCTCATAACCTGCAAACCAGGCAGCATCCTGGTCAATCTCCTTTGCACCCTTTCCAATGCTTCCACATCCTTCCTATAGTGAGGTGACCGGAACTGCACACAGTATTCCAAATGTGGTCTCACCAGGGTCATGTAGAGTTGCAGCATCACCCCGCGGCTCCTAAACACAATTTAGAGATCTCTTGATGAATGCCTGTATCCACATCGGCGCAAAGCCAATTATTGGTGACAGATTTCCATTTGTAATTGCCTTTATTAATCAGATGTGTTTCGACAACAATTTTTGACACGTTGACAGTCATGACAACAACATTAATTTCCGGACTTCTTGTAAAACCAATGAACGTAATAATTGAATTCCATGTTTTTGAGTTTCCCACGCTGCTAATCTTTTAGCCCGAGCCTTAGGTTTACTATTCCCATGACATGACAACTGCATTTCTGTCACTGCTATATGGTGCAGTTTCACCATTTGTAATTGGCCAACAACATTCATGTTTGCTGTGGTTAACTACAGAGTCGTAAAGGCAACTGCTTTTATTAGCTTCAGACAAATCTCTCTATCAAAAGCTACCATTGTTGAACTTGCATATTTAACAGCTTTGGATATTAATGGCTGCGCGGTTCATTTCTCCATGAGCGGTGCTCCCTTTCATTATTCAATGAATCATCATCGAGCCTCTCAACTTCATAGTATGGCAGAAAGAGTGCGTTTCCGTGGTAAAAACTTACAAGACTGTTTGAAGAATATTATGTTGCCACGGTGGCCTGAAACCATTTCCCGATTTTCCAGGGTTGAGCTGGTGGAGCTGGTCGGAAGCCATTCCATTTACAAAATAGGACTACAGAAGATATAGTATGTTCTATGTGAATAAAATGCTTCAGCTGCACAATGACTGCACAGTGGCAGGGTTTGCGTGTCATGTAGAGGTCTACGAAATATCGTTTGGACGGGACACAGTCGAGATATATTTGAAGGAGTTTTTGCTCATGGTCATTAATGTATTGCAGCAGGAATATGTCCGGTGCCCTTGACATCCTCAGTCTATTTTGTAATTAATGTTCAAAGTGGAGGACTATTTAATCAGTGCAAGTTCGAGTCGAAATCATCAAATTGTGTTTTAGCGTGTGCTCTGAGACTTCATGAGTTGGGGGTGAACTGTGGACGTTTCCACCATCAGCCACCTTGAAATTGCCTGCGTTGCAATCCCTTGCTTCGACAGGTACTGGCGGAAAACCTAATTAAACAGGTACACAGGTCAGTGAAAGGGGCAACACAGGTGGAGAAGGTAGGCAAGAAGGCATACGGAATGCTTGCCTTCATTTGCCGGGGCATTGAGTATAAAAATAGGCAAGTCATGCTGCAGCTATATAGAACATTATTTAGGCAACATTTGGAGTATCGTGTTCAATTCTAGTCGCCACACTACCAGAAGGATGTGGAGTCTTTAGAGAGGGTGCAGAAGAGATTTACCAGGATGCTGTCTGGTTGGGAGGGCATTAGCAATGAGAAGAGGTTTGTTCTCACTGGAACGATGGAGGTTGAGGGGTGACCTAATAGAGGTCTACAACATTATGAGGGACATAGACAGAGGCGTTTTCCATGGTAGAGGGTTCAATTACTGGGGGGGGCATTGGTTTAACGTGCGAGGGGCAAGGATGAGAGGAGATGTACAAGGCAAGTTTTTTACACAGATCGTAGTGGGTCCTGGAACTCGCTGCCGGAGGAGGTGGTGGAAGCAGGGACGAAAGTGACATCTAAGGGCATCTTGACAAAAACATGAATAGGATAGGAATAGAGGGATACGGACCCCGGAAGTGTAGAAGATTTTAGTTTAGACGGGCAGCATGATCGTCACAGGCTTGGAGGGCTGAAGTGCCTGTTCCTGTGCTGTGCTTTTCTTTGTTCTTTGTTAATATATTATTTTTTCGATGCCAGCATTGCCACCGATGTCAACATAAATGGATAGAAGAGCAGAATCAAATATTAATCCAAATTTTCTGATGCCAGAACTAACAATTAAGAATAGTCTTAATCTCAGATATGTTTTTATTCATGCCGACACACCAATTCGTTGCTCTGCGGGCTGCGTAACGAAATGGAGTATGCAGCAGGTTTGCGTTATCCGTTGTTCAGCATCCTGGGTCATTGCGATGTTGGACAATTGATTTCGTGAATGCAAGGGTCTCTTCTCTTTGTTTCAATTTAGTTGTCTGCCTGCTTGCTAGAACAATTTCTTCACTTCAAATTAACTTCAACCCGTCCACCAAGTGTTCCGCAGTGCTCAATCTTAACGTCTGTAGCTCGGTTAAAGGCCACGTTGAATTATTTTCAAATGGAGAAAATTCGTTCATGCAGCTGGACAAAATGGTTTAGAGAACCCAAGGGCGGTAATTTCCGGTACTTGGCTGAGGAAAATGAAAAGCAGTAAATAGTGAGTGTGTTTGACAGCCTACTGGCTTTATCGCCATTTGGGCAACATTGGGACCTTTACTCTGCTAAAATTATGATACATTTTACCCGCTATTTCAACTGAGAAAACAATGACCAGTTTCTTTCCCGGTTTTGTCCATGACAAAACTATTTTGAAAGTCAACCTAAAATGTAATCATTTGATCTTTGTAATATCAGTTTATTGTTCAATTCTCAAGACCTCCGAGACTGCTTGTGGAAAGTCAAGGATCGAGGTGAGCAAATTCTATTTTCTGGATTGAAAACTGGTCATTTTTTCCATGTCATCAATTCAGATTTATCTTATCACGCAAACATATGGTTCAGCAAATAAGCCTAATTAATGAATGTTTAATGCAAAACAAAGACTGAAAGATAGTATCGCTTGAGGCAACACTAAAAGTGATTTAAAATATTTTCCCCAATCTTAGCATTCGGGCTTTTCATAATAGTTTGTTAAGGAGCATTTTTTCTGCCATATCTTCAGACAAAAGCTAAACATCAACGGTTAGTGCAGCCTCTCCAGAGGAAGTCACCCGCTGGAACGAATTGGTGGGAAAAACAGACTCAACGTTCAATAACACTTGCTACGTCATTCGGTCAACGATGTTAACTCTTCCATGAATCACATCAGGGAAGTAGTGAGTGGTAAGAGAGAGAATATTTTGGGATGTAGGTGAACGAGTGGTTGCAGTGGTTGATTTATTAGAGTCATAGAATCACATTGCAACTAAACCGACCTTAAGCCCATAATGTCTCTGCCAACCATCAATATTATTCTCTACTAATCCTGGTAAATCACACTTGGTCCATAACCCCATATGCATTTGCGTTGTATGTACTCATCCAAATGGTTCTTCTATGTTGCCAGCGTGCCCGCCTCCACTACGCTTCAAGCAATGTAATACATGCGTGCACCAACCTCGAAATGAAAACAATGTTTTCTCGGTTCCTGTCACAACCACTTACTCCTCGACTTAACCATATGCATTCCGAACTTCGACACTTCTGCCATAGAGAACATATTCCGTCGGCATACACCACCTATGCCTCTCATAATGGTCTTTACCGCTATCAGATCCTACTCAGCCTCCAGTGCTCTCGGTCTATCACATCTAAATTATCCAGTCTACCTTCACAGTACAAACTTTCCCATCTCAGGCAATATCCTGGTGAATCTCCACTGAACCGCCTCCAGTTCAATCACCTGTTGCCTCCTTTGCCTGTCCGAGCCTTTTGTCCTGCATTGCTTCTCCTCTCTTGCATCCTCCTCGTTCGACAAGGGCTGGCGTCATTCTCCTTTCAAGCACGTCGCCCTTTTGTTGCACGATGTTGTGGAGGACGCAGCAGGCTAGCACAATGTGGAAGACTCTCCTAACGATACACAGGAGGGACTGTCCAGAGTGGTAAAACCAGCTATTTCGCATCTTGAGGATGTCGGAAACCCGCATAATGATGTCGAAATCGCGACACGGACGTTGTTGCAGCGGCTTTCCACATCGTTCTGTCGCCTCTGGATAAACGTCACAAGCCCTGGCCGCAGCGGACAACCCCTGTCACCTGGGACCCGGCGTCTCAGCTGGTGGTCCGCCTCACAGAGATCGGGGACTATCGAGTGTGCCAGGATGAAGCCACACTGCGCGGGTATCAGACTCGACTAACAGGAGCTGTCGTCGACACAAGACCTCATGAGTGCCGAAATCAAACCTGCTCCTTGGAGTTGGCAGCGGGCTGTCCGCACCCACTGGCTCCGCCTATTCCTCTGGTGTAAGCTTCACTGCTGCCCCGTCCAAGTCGAGTTGCACCAGCTCGCTCAGCCTCAGTCATCATCTGGGGCTGCGGCTGCTGGGGTGAAGGCCACCATTCCTGATTGCATTCCGAAATCCATGCTCTGGAGAGACTGACAGTGAGACATGTTACCACCGTACGTACCCGCGTGCGCAAATTGTTCCAACGAGTTACCCGGTGGCCCTAGTCTGAACTGCAGATCCTGCCCACGCATGTGCAACTCCTTCCGAGCCGCGGACCCACCGTCGGCCGTAGTCTCACACACACTGCTCTCTACTTCCAGGCTCACTAGGTGCAGAGTACTGCTGGCTTCTCGGGACTTGCTGCAGGTTCCTGCTGCCGTTGAAACAGGTGGCTGGCACTACCCACGCCAGCGCTAAGCACCGTGGCTTCGCCCGTCCCCCTCCTCCAGGGGCGACTGTGGCCGTTTTACTTGGGTGGCTCACGTGATACCCCGTCGGCAGATGAGGTCCGGTTGGGCGGGGGGGGGGGGGGGAGGTTTAGGGCAGAGTGTGTGGACCGGAGTGCGGCTTTGGTGGAGTGGAGTGTGGGTGCTGGTGTGCGAGGTGGCGATGCGCAGGATTTGGGGTTGGATTGCAGGGATGGAGTGGTGAACGGTGGACGATGGAATGCAGATTGTTGGCGTGGACAGTGGGGTTGGAGTGCGAGGATGGGACACCTCTGTGACGTTGCATAATCAGGAGCCGCGCTGGTAGGTCAGGAGGATACACAGCAGCATGGCTGCCTTGCTGGCGGCTGTAAGCGGTCCGTGCTTCGACACCATGGTCCCTTGGGTACGCACCACGATCTACGGCCCACCGCCGGTCACCCTACTTACTCCGCTGCCCACTACAGGCTTGACTTTAACTCCTTTCCAACCAGCCCTTCTTGCGGAAGGATTGGCAGCCCACAATTGCGTCCCTGTATGTTCTTCCTCCTCTGTACTTCAGTCGTAACGGCGCCTGTTTCACGATTTTTAAAGCACAAGTGAAACTCGCCACCGCGTATTCCGCCGGCGGTGCATCTAGGATGCTCAGGAGGATACTGGATGATGCCCGCTCATGCTATGTGAAAGCATTCCCTGTACATGAGCAGTAGAATGTATTGACGGTGGTCTCAAGGCATGGGCCCAGCGTCGCCTGCGATTTTTGCTTCACGCCATATCCTCTGCCCAATCATATTTCGAGGTTCCGGTAGAATCCAGTCCAATATTTTGAAACTTTAAATAAAACGCAAGGGGGGCGGCCGGGGGTGGGGGGAGGGGGGGGGGCCGGGAGGGTTGAGCTGCATGCGCACGACAGATGTGATATCGGCTCATTTGGCATACAATTCGGAGAGGCGATCACTTGCAGCTTCGTCTGTTATGTACAAGTGCACGGCAGTTCAATGGGGTTATTTTGGGTCGATATGGCGAGCCGCATAGTGGGTAGTCGGAGCGCGGAGTTAGTTGCCTGTACAAGTGCCAGCGGCGGAAATCGTGGCGGAGGTATTTTTGTTTGAGTGATGCAATGTTGCCGTTAGGAAATCGTCCACTGCTGGGTTGTTGGCGTGGCCAGAATTTCTGGCTGCTAAGCTGAAACTCAAAGTGACCGTTGGTTTTATTTCACATATTGTTTCGGATTTGTGAAGTAAAAAATTAGATTAGATAATGGCTGTTGCGTGGTGGAGGTGTGTGAGTGGGTAGAGAGGTGAGAGGGGACTCAATAACGGAAATTCTGTATTGTTCTTTGGAGCCAATCAGTGCAGCAAGGGCTTAATCCGCTGGTCACGGAATTCTGCTGCTCTATCTAGTCACAGGAACGGCACTTTGACAAATCTAATTGGGTGGATGTTCGTGTGGGATGCGGGGACGCTGGAACCTCCTAAAATTCGCAATTTTAGCGATATATTGTCCTGGGCCGTGCTGTGCCACACAAGTTATCTGGTTGTCGGTTTGCAGATCGGTGGTTCAGCTATTGCCTTCAGGTTTGTACTGGAGAATTTCCTTGTTTGATTGCCATGGAATGGATTGTGCGACATAAGTCAGTTGCAGTGGCTTGTCACTGAGATACAATATGCACTGCCCAGAGTAACAATTCCAGATAAACGTACATGGGCATATGCTTTGCATTTACTGCAAGACTACCGTCTTGAATTTAGGGTCAGAGTTGTTGAATGATGTCCCTGGTCCCTGGCACCCAATCTAATTTTCTCAAAGCATTTCCATATGTATCCCTGTAAAGGATGTCCACGGGAATCTTGATGTCTATCGACTATATTTTAGCCCATCTATAACGGCACAGCTACTATTCATTTTGAACCAGTATCTATTCTAATTTAGATGTGATATTAGCAAAGTGAATCATGATTTGCACTGCAATCATGGCCCAATTATACCAATTACTAGCACATGTAGAACCAAGATGAATGGCTGTTCTAACTTATTTTTCTAATCATCAATTTAAGTTTTAAATATTAAAAATCAAAACATAGAAATAGTCCACACGAATAACGCCTACCTTATCGCCAATTTACGACTGAAAAAAATGCCACTTTCTTTACATATCTCCTCAATTGAATAGTTCCACTTAACTCCGCTACCACAGTGATTTTCTTCACTTGATACATTGAAGAGAGGCACTGTAAATGAAAAAGTCTGCTCAGGAAGTGGCGTAAATTGGGTGATATCAGATGGCATTCATGTATATGTATAGCAATAGGTGTAATTCAATTATATCAGAGATTAGTGCTGTGAATCGCAAATTGCATGCAAGACACCATCGTCTGAGACTCATTTTTGAGCTTTTTCATATCACGATGCACTGTTTTTCAGAAAAAAATTGAAACCATCTACTGTAATCTTTGAATTCCAATCATGATACTCAAATAATCTCAAATCACTTTGCAGCTGCAGTCTGCTTGTCTCCAACAGAGTGTTTCTTGAACAACACCAATGTGTCGGAAGTTCAGAACCCTTGGGTATAATTTGCGTCGACTGATCACAAAAATCGTACAAAATATGTAACCTGAATACCGGTCAGACCATGAGTTGAGTTATTTTGCAGAAAGGCGAAGTTTGAATGCAACTTCATTGTTCAACAGTTCCTTTCAAATGCCATCACAGGCAAAAACTGCATCACGCGTGAATTGCTTATTTATAATTATTAATATTCTACTTTGTCCAATAACAGAACATGCATTGGCTACCAAAGATGCAGGTAGCAAATAAACTGAAATTTTACATTATACAATAATTTCATCACCACGTGAAACGTTTTAACTTTTCGCCCCGTCAAAATGTTAGAACGGAAGAAGTTTACATGTAGCAATATTGTTCGACAGGTGTCTTGTGAAAAATTCAGCTGCTGAAAAATTCGTTTAAACCTGGAGTCATCGAACTGCGTTGCCACTTGTCAATCTCGCCATTTAATAGATAGGCCGGCGTGCCATCACTGACACTCTCCTTCCCTGATGTATCTCCAAGTGAATTGTTGAACCTGGAACCGGCTGCGCTCTCCGTTCAAACTATAAATAGTTGGTGGTAAAGACTAGATTGGCAATCCATATCAATTACTTTCCTTTAGTTTACTTTTTCCTTTGGAAAAGGGGAATCAGTTCTCGGAAGCATAACCGTGAGTTGTGAAAGCTGTTTCATCTCTGGATTCTGAGATGTCACATATTTCAGAGTTTGCCAAATATTATTTACGGAGAAGGAGTGAGAATGAGAAAACGATATAGAGACTCGGATTTTGAAGTCCTTAGTTCCTACTTTTCGAATATCTGGATACCGTTGAAAATTATAAACTCTGAGGGAGTAAGATAATAATTGCAAATATTTGAAGCTGCAGACAGTGTCAACATAAAGATAGGGCGATAATTTACCTCTGGCTCGAGACAGGTACACAGATGAAAGGTTTATGTGGCCTGCAATTGGCATCAGGCTCCTCAGCGTGATTGGACAGATGCGATCAGTGGAGTGATCAACCAGTGTTCTTGAGCAGTGCTGAACTGAATTGCTGCAGGACACGTTGCTTGAAAACAAGTTACATTTTGATAAGATGCATAAAGCATGTACTATGTTGTGTTATAGAAAGCAATTCAGGAGTAGAAAACCATTTAGAACCAGACTAATGAAGAACATGATATATATAGATTCAGCTTTAAAAAAATAATACATGGAAATGCACGACGTTTGATACATATGCATGGAATGTAATGGCAATAAATTACTGGCTTAAAATTATGATGAATCTACACGTCACATATTCAAACTGTTATAAATGCGAAGGAAGGATAATCATATGTAATGGAAATATGTATTAAGCAATATATCGTCACATTCATAAGATAACAAATTCCCGTTTATGCATAGACGTGAAGTGCAGACTGTATCATGTATTATGTATTCCATCACCGTCAAAATCCTGGCAGATTAGGGCATCGGAGTTGCAATTGGCATGGAACTAATCGAGTGTAGCGATATCAATAGTGTAGCTGAAAGTGCTCTTAAAAGTCTCGGAATCCTCCAGAGCTAAAGCGTCCCCCTACGCCCCGAAACGTTTTCATCATATTTTAAAGCACAAGTCAGTAGATTGGTGGAATAATTGTCATCTGGACTTGAAACATTACTTCTCTTATTCTCACAGCTGCTGCCAGACCAGCTGAGATTTTCTAGCATTATCACTTTTGGTTTCAGAATGCAGCATCCACAGTAATTCGGTGGCATGGGCATGACAGCCCTGATTTCGACGGCCTCTGAGCTGTTGCATCTTCTGCAGCACCGGGAGGTGATCCAGGTAAGGCAGGTGTATGGCTGGAAGCATCGTCCGCAGGTCTCTGTTCATGAGGAGTTGAGCCGGCGACATGCCAGTGGACAATGGAGTCACCCTGTATGCGTGCAGTGCAAGGTGTATGTCGGAAGCAGAGTGCGTGACCTTGCAGATGAGCGGTTTCACAATGTGCACCCCCTTCTCGACATTTCCATGGGACTGTGGATAGTGCGGACTGGAGGAGACTTGCTGGAAATTTTATGACCTGGAAAACCTGAACCATTCTCGACTGTTAAAGCACGGGCCATTGTCCCACATGAGGGTGTTTAGGATGCCATGCCTTGAGAACGTCTCCTTAGAGGCTTTCATGACGGTTCGAGGGGTGACGTGTGGGAACTTCAGCACCTCAGGGTAATTCAGGAAATTGTCGATGATCAATACGTCGTCGCGACCATTCGCATGAATGGGGTGGATGCCAACCTTGGACCACGGAGTGGTCACTATGCCATGCTGATCGAGCGTCTCCTTTCTCTGCGCTGGCTTGAATCACTGACAGGTAGCACAGTTCAGGACAATGTTCAGGACAATGGTCGATGCCGGCCAGTAGACAGCTTGCCGGGCTCTGCGTATGCACTTCTCAACGCCCAGGTGTCCCTCATGAATCTGGTGCACCACGAAGCTCTGGAGACTGAGCGGGATTACAATCCTGTCCAGCTTTAGGAGCATACCATCAATCACCGTCAGGTCACACTTCACATGATAAAATTGTGGGCACTGCCCTTTCTGCCAGCCATTGGCGATGTTGTGGATGAAGCGTTGCAACAGGGGGTCTTTGGCTGTCTCATCACGGATGAGAAGTACCTTCTCATCTGTCGCCGGGAGAGTGCTAGCACACAGCTGCACCTGTGATTCGATGTGCTGTACGATCTACAGTGGCTGACTGGGCGAGATGACGGAGCAGGACAATGCATCAGCAATGATGAGCTCCTTGCCAGGTGTGCACACCAATTTCAAGTCATACGTCCTAAGTTTAAACAGGATTCTCTGCAACCGAGGCGTCATGCCGTTCAGCTCGTTGTGAATGATATCCACCAGAGGCCTACGATCCGTCTCGACAGTGAATGTCGGAAGGCCGTAAACGTAATAATGAAATTTGAGGATGCCGGTGAGAAGACCCAAGCACTCCTTCTCAATCTGAGCATATCTGGTTTCAGTGGGCGTCATCGCCCTTGATGCCTAGGCTACTTGTGCCCAGGATGATGTATCATCTCGTTGAAGCAACACCGCACCGATGCCATCCTGACTCACATCTGTGTATAGCTTTGTCTCCCGGTCCGGGTCGAAGAATGCCAGGACTGGTGCAGTGGTGAGCTTGGCTTTCAGCTCCAGCCACTCTGTCTGGTGTGCCGCCTTCCACTCAAAGGCAGTTGACTTTTTCACCAGGTTGCGTTGGGCAGTGGTGTGTGTGGCCATGGTTGGAATGAACTTGCCCAGAAAATGACCACACCCAAGAAGCACAGCACCGACCTTTTGTCCTCAAGGCCTTCATCGTTTCGATGGCCCCGATTTTGTCTGTGTCCGGGCTCACATCATGCTGTGAGATCTGGTCACCTCGGAGCATGAGCGTTGATGTGCCAAAACAACATTTGGAGCTGTTTAAATTTTGGCCGTTGGCATGTGGAATACCTTCTGGAGACGGGACACATGGTCTTCAGAGTTCGTGGACCATATGATGATGTCGTCCACGTACACACAGACCCCTTCAACGCCTTCCATCATCTGCTCCATGATGCGATGGAATATCTCCGATGCAGACATGATGCCAAATGGCATGCGATTGGAGCAGTATCTGCCAAAAGGCGTGTTGAAGGTGCAGAGCCTTCAACTGGACTCTTCTACCTGGATTTTACAAAATCCCTGTGATACATCCAATTTGGTGAAGAAGCGTGCGTGTGCCATCTCACTCGTCAGTTCCTCCCGGTTCGGGATGGCATAGTGTTCCCGCTTGATATTCATATTGATATCCATGGGATCAATGCAGATGCACAGGTACCCCAAAGGCTTCTTAACGCACACCATCGAGCTGACTCAGTCAGTTGGTTCGGTGACGTTGGATATGATGCCATTTTGCTGAAGATCCTTGAGCTGTGCCTTCAGGCGCTCTCTCAGTGGAGTAGGGACATGTCGTGGTGCGTGGACCACTGGCTTGGCATCAGATCACAGTAGAATCTTGTATCGATAGGGCAGCGTGCCGATCCCGTTGAACATCTGGATACTGGATGAGTATGTCGTCGATGCCGTGGGAGAATGCCGTGGTGTAACCCCTTTCAATCAGGTCCAGCTGCTTGCAGGCGTGAGCACCTAGTAGGGGTGCCCTGTCCGGAAAACAATTTCAAAGCGTAACTGTGCATGTGTGTGTCGGTTAGATACGTGCAGATGGCAGGATCCCAGTGCCGTGATGGCATTCCCGTTGTAATCCAGGAGCTTGAAGGCAGCTGGAAGGACTGTGAGGGGCTTCTTAATGCGTCTGAAGTCAGCCTGTGAGAGGAGGTTGGCAGAGGCACCTGTGTCCAGCTTGAACTGGATGGGACAGTGGTTGACCTTCATCACTGCTCGCCATTCGTCCTCGGAATCCACCGCTAGGATTGACTGGACTTGCCATAAGTCTTGTCTGGCATAGTCACACGCTGTAATAATGCCCACACGGTAGGCATTGTCCAGGCATTCATCACCTGGATCCTTTGCACTGCTGGGATCACCATCTTGTAGGCATTATTGCTCACTCCGGATGCGCAGTCGTCGGAATTGGGAGCGCTGTCTCCTGACTGGTCGTGCAGATCTGCACAGGGCTGCACAGTGGCCTGGCTTCCCTCAGTTTAAACAGCGTGTGCCTCTTGCAGGGCAGAGTTACTTGAAATGGGCGGTGCCACAGTACGACCACGTCATGACGTCCGCGTCATGACGCTCCGTTCGTCGTTGCGCATGCGCAGTGCGGTTCTCGGACGTCTGCAACTGCGCGGAGCGGGTTTCGCCCACTTCGGTGTCCGTTTCGCACCGCGCATGCGTCTCGCCACAGGCAGAGCGCGCGAATTGGCCACCTTTCAATGTTGAGGTGCTGCATCCGGGAGTTGGCCTGCACACTCTCCGCCTGGTGGGAGGCTAGTTTTTAATTTTCAGCCGTTTTGTGCTGGGACGGCAGCACGGTAGCATGGTGGTTAGCACAATTGCTTCACAGCTCCAGGGTCCCAGGTTCGATTCCCGGCTTCAGTCACTATCTGTGCGGAGTCTGCACGTTCTCCCCGTGTCTGCGTGAGTTTCCTACGTGTACTCCGGTTTCCTCCCACTGTCCAAAGATGTGCAGGTTAGGTAGATTGGCCATGCTGAATTGCCCTTGGTGTCCAAAAATTGCCCATAGTGTTGGGTTGGGTTACTGGGTTATGGGGATACGGTGGTGGTGTGGGCTTGGGTAGGGTGCTCTTTCCAAGAGCCAGTGCAGACTCGATGGGCCGAATGGCCTCCTTCTGCACTGTAAATTCTATGAAATCTATGAAATCTATGAGTAGCGATTTTCAGCGTGCTCATGCACTGTGCATGTTTTATTCGCGACTTGCAGGGCCATATGCTTGATCTTCAGTAACTGCTCTCTCAGAGGATGAGCGTGAACACAAAAAAAAATCTTGGTCTCTGATCATGGAGTCAGTGATATCACCGAAGTTGCAGTATTGCGCCAGCTGTCTAATGTTTGTTAAATATGAGTTGAAGGATTCATCTTTCCCTTGCAATCGCTACTTGAATATGTAGCGCTCCAGGATCTCATTGCGGTCCACCTCACTGTGGCTATCAAACTTGTCCAGGATGGTCTGAAACTTTCTCTTGCCCTGGTCTTCGGCGAAGTGAAGGCAGTTGAATAGTTCCAAGGCGTGATCACCCGCTGTGTTGAGCAAAAGAGCTGTCTTCCGTCCATCAGACGCACCATTGAGGTCTGATGCTTCGACGTACAGCAGAAATTTCTGCTTCAATGTCCACCAGTTGGCACTGAGATTGCCGGAGATCCTGAGCTGGCGACGAGCCGGAATCGTTTCCATTGTGCCGGTATACATTCGCTGGTCGTCACGGATCTTACTGAGTTGAACTAACTAGATTGAACAGACTCCTGGTATCATGCTGAGTTATGTAATTTGGAATAACACTATCTGCCACCAGATGCATTTTTGAGTAAAACATTCTGCAGACTTTGAAGTGAGTTCAATGTGTTTTATTGATCTATTAGCAGAGATCTCAATGAGTTCGACTGCCTGCTAATCTAAATATAGTAACTCAGTCTAACTGAACCAGCCTTGCTCTAAGCCACGTGCTGGGATGTGATGCTGAGGATACCCCTGTCTCACTCTGTAGATGTTAGCCTGTGGAAAGAAGCGGGGTGTGAGTAACTAATCCCTTTTATAGTAGGATACCACCATTGAGTGTCCTGACTGCTCATTGGTCGTGTCCTATTATATGTGGTCATTAGATGCATGTTTGCATATCATGACAGTATTTTGCCCTTCGTAGCGAGAGGATTCGAGGACAGGAACAGGGGTGTCTTGGTTATCCAAAGCTGGAATTTGTCTGCAGGCTTGGTACCCTTATCTGAGCCAGGATGTTCTTGTTCTGGTGGAGTTGCAGCGAAGGTTTACGACACTGATTCATGGATTCTGCGGACTGGCAGAGGGGGGGGGATATTAAATCGTTTGGAATTGTTTTCGCTGGAGTTCAGAAGAATGAACTTGGGGAGGCGGGTCATAGAACCATTTAAAATTCAAAAAGCAACAGGCAGAGTCGCTGATGGAAGGATGTTCTCGATGGCGGATGTGACCAAAACCAGATGTCACATTCTGAGGACATTGGGGCATCGATTATGGCAAATGTATTCACCCAGAGAGGCGTCAACCAGTGGAATGCGTTGCCACAGGAAATAATTGAAGCCAATACATTGTATGATTTCAAGAAGCAGCTAGGTACAGTACTTAGTGCAAAAGGGATAAACGATTGTGGGGGACAACGGGATTACCCTATTGTACTGGCCGAGCAACCATGATCGTAATGAATGGCGGAACATGCTGGAAAGGCCGAATGACTTCTTCCTGTCCGTATTTTCTATATTATAATGTTTTTTACTATAACATTATTCAATAACAGAAGGAAGTTGAAAATGTGACGATGTCACTGGGCTAGATCGCAATGTGCTTCGGTGAAGGACAGACACATGGTAGCTGTAATTTACTGCAGGGAATATCCAGTTTAGCACGACGTAAACACAAACGTTATTGAGATAAGCCCCTGTGATGTTTTCGAAACTTTTAACGTTTTGTTTAATTTTTGTTAACAATTCATTCAATTATTGACTGTCATCCGGAGGTGCTACACCGTGTGATTGACATCCACCTGTTCGTCTGTGAATTTAGCATTATAATGTCATATCACTGTGAGCGAACTCGACAGTGACATAATAATACAAGCAAGCGGATATGATGCAGATTTTGAGCTGATTTGGACCTAACCCCTTTCCCCTCTGCACAGAGACGTCAATGATGGAATTTTAACAACTGAGCTGCATCTTTCGCGAGGGTGGTGGAAGCACACATATTCAATCTGTAAGAAGTGAAACTGTGGTAGTCATTTTCGGGGAATCGTGCACGGTTACGGGGATAGAGAGCGAATATTAGAACTGTAAAATATTTGGACGTATACAGAGAAAATGCACATCTCGCCCTGACCACACACGCACCACCACAAACCGGAACCCGTTTGTTTATGACCCCCATCGCTGCATTCTCCATCACCCTCTGCAAAGTTATTTAACAGGAAAGTTGCAAATACAACAAATGGTAAGTGACAAGTGTGTGCACCAGTCGCACTGTAAGAACAGATGCCATTTTTAACAGCTTGGGTGGTTCTTTTTCCGGTTTCAGACCTCAAGAATTCTGCAGCGGCATTGAAGAAAACGAGTACGTCTTGAAGAGAAAGACAGACTTGCCTATTACTATAAAACTATGATATTGCTTGCCTGTTTTCAGTTGACCGAAGATTGAAAATGTGTTTGAAATATATTTTGAGATTGGCTTAATGGCTTGAGTGCTACATTTCGGATGCGTTATGTACCATCACAAGAAATCGGAATTAAAACATCAATGCTTCATTTATTTCAGATTTAGACGTTAGATCTGCCCACACTGCACAATTCGCTGTTTTTTCACGCTTGAGTTTAATGAATGGTCATGAAAGCACTTATACGCAATCTGAATTGCTCCCGAGGGTCGTGCTGAGATGCCATCTGAAACTCAGCCGTCCATGCTGTGCAGGTACACTCATGGAGGAGTTGTGCTACTGGTTTGGGAGAATATCACAGCTGTACTGCGGGAGGACACATCCGAGGGCAGCGCGGCTATCTGGGTGGAGATCAGGAATATGAAGGGTGTAGTCATGATGTTGCGGGTTTACTACAGGCCTGCCAACAGCCAGCGCGAGATAGAGGAGCAGATAGGTAGACAGATTTTGGAAAGGAGTAAAATCAACCTGGTTGTTGTGATGGGAGATTTTAACCTCCCCGATATTGACTGGGACTCACTTCGTGCTCGGGGCTTGGAGGAGGCAGATTTTGTAAGGAGCATCCGGGAGGGCGCCTTAAATCAATATGTAGATAGTCTAATTAGAGAAGGGGCTGTACTGGACCTGGTATTGGGGAATGAGACGGACCAGGTGGTAGACATTTCAGTAGGGGAGCATTTCAAGAACTGTGATCACAATTCAGTAAATTATAAAGTGCTAGTGGAGAAGGATAAGAGTGGTCCGAGGGTGAATGTGCTAAATTGGGGGAAGGCTACTAATGACAATATTAGGCGGGAACAGAAGAACATAGATTGGGGGCGCATGTTTGAGGCTAAATCAACATCTGACATGTGGGAGGCTTTCAAATGTCAGTTCAAAGGAATTCAGGACCGGCATGTTCCTGTGAGAAAGAAGGATAAATTTGGAAAGTATCACGATCCGTGGATAATGTGAGGTATTGTAGGCCTCGTCAAAAAGTAAAAGGAGGCTTCTGTTAGGGCTAGAAAGCTGGGAACAGACGACTCCTGCGTGAAGATAAGGAAAGTAGCATGGAACTTTAGCAAGGAGTCAAGAGTGTAGCACGGTCGCACAGTCGGTTAGCAGTGATGCCGACAGCGCTGAGGACCCGGGTTCGAATTCCGGCCCTGGGTCACTGTCCGTGTGGAGTTTGCACATTCTCACCGTGTCTGCGTGGATTTCACTCCCACAACCCAAAGGATGTGCAGGATCGGGGGAGTGCCCCTTAATTGGAAAAAATAATTGGGTAAGCTAAATTGATAAAAAAAGAAATAAAAACAAGGAGTCAACAGGGCTAAAAAGGGTCACGGAAAGTCATTGGTATACAGGGTTAAGGAAAATCCCAAGGCTTTTTACAAGTACATAAAAAGCAAAACGGTAGCCAGGGAAAGGGTTGGCCCACTGAAGGACGGGGAGGGAATCTATGTGTGGAGCCAGAGGAAATGGGCGAGGCACTAAATGAATACCTTGCATCAATATTCACCAAAGAGAAGGAATTTATCGATGTTGAGTCTGGAGAAGGGTGTGTAGATAGCCTGGGTCACATTGAGATACAAAAAGACGAGGTGTTGGACGTCTTAAAACATATTACAGTGGATAAGTCCCCAGGGCCTGATGGGATCAACGCCAGAATACTGAAGGAGGCAAGAGAGGAAATTGCTGAGGCATGACAGAAATCCTTGGAACCTCACTGTTTTCAAGTGATTTCCCGGAGGACTGGGAAAGAGCCAATGTTTTTCCTTTGTTTAAGAAGGGTAGCAAGGATAATCCAGAGAACTACAGCCGGTGAGCCATACGTCAGTGTTAGGGAAATTAATGGAGGAAATTCTTCGAGACAGGATCTTCTACCATTTTGAAGCAAGTGGTCATATTAGCAAGAGGCAGCATGGTTTTATGAAGGGGAGTTCGTGTCTCACTAAATTGATGGAGTTCTTCGAGGAGGTCACAAAGATGATTGCTGTAGGTAGGGCAGTGGATGTTGACTATATGGACTTCAGTGACGCTTTTGACAAGGTCCCTCACGGCAGAATTGTACAAAAGGTTAAGTCACAGGGGATCAGAGGTGAGCTGGCAAGATGGATACAGAACTGGCTAGGTCACAGAAGGCAGATAGTAGCAATGGAAGGATGTTTATCTGATCGGAGGCAGTTACTAGTGGTGTTCCGCAGGGATCAGTGCTGGGACCTTTGCTGTTCCTAGTATATATAAATAATTTTGAGGACAATGTAACTGGTCTGATTATTAAGTTTGCGGCCGGCACAAACGTTGGTGGAATTGTGGATAGCGATGAAGACTGTCAGAAGATACAGCAGGATTTAGATCATTTTGAGGATTGGGCAGCGAGATGGCAGATGGTGTTTAATTCGAACAAATGTGAGGTAATGCATTTTGCAAGGTCTAATACAGGTAGGGAATATACAGTGATTGGTAGAATCCTCCAAACTGTTGACAGTCTGAGAGATCTTGGTTTACAGATCCACCGGTCACCGAAAGCGGCAGCACAGGTGGAGAAGGGAGTTAAGAAGGCATGCTTGCCTTCATTGGCCGGGCCAATGAGTATACAAATTGGCAAGTCATGTTGCAGCTGTAAAGTACCTTAGATAGGTCATACTTGAAATGAATGAAATGAAAATCGCTTATTGTCACAAGTAGGCTTCAAATGAAGTTACTGTGAAAAGCCCCTAGTCGCCCCATTCCGGCGCCTGATCCGGGAGGTTGGTACTTCGGGTATCGTGTTCAAGTCTGGTCGCCACACTACCAGAAGAATGTGTAGGCTTTGTAGAGGGTGGAGAAGAGATTTACCAGGATGTTGCCTGGTATAGAGGGGACTAGTTATGAGGATAGGTTGAATAAACTTGGTTTGTTGTCACTGGAACGAAGGATGTTGAGGGGCGACATGATAGAGGTCGACAAAAGTATGAGGCGCAATGACAGAGTGGATAGTCAGAGACATTTTCCCAGGGCAGAGGGGTCAGTTACTGGGCGGGGGGTGGGGGTGGGGGTGGGGGGGGGGGGGCGGGTTATAGGCATAAGGTGTGAGGCGCAAGGTTTGGCGAAGATATACGAGGTATGTTTTTTACACAGCGGCTAGTGGGTGCCTGGAACTCGCTGCCGGAGATGCTCGTGGACGATCGTGACGTTTAATTGGCATCTTCACAAATACATGAATTGGATAGGAATAGAGTGATACGGACATCGGAAGTGCAGACGATTTTACTGCAGACGGGCAGCATCGTCGGTGCAGGTTTGGAGGGCCGAAGGGCCTGTTCCTGCGCTTTGCTTTTCTTTGTTCTTCTTCCTTTGTTCTTTGGCACAGACACGAATGGAGTCCAGGTATTGACACGGAGTCATTGAAGGAACGGTGCACAGTTCCAAGTGAGGATGTTGTAGGCGTGGGATGGGGTGGCGAGAACGATTAGAATGGCAATTGCTGGGAAAGCTACTCTACGCAAACAATTGTATTGTCATTCACGGCGCTAGTTTTTACGAGGATGGAAAGCACTCAACGGCGAGGCTTTCTCAGTTACCGCATTCAGCCTTGTTAATGGTTCAATATGTTCCCCCTGCGCATATTTCCTTGACGCTGAATACCCTGGTAGGTGTGGCAATCAAGCTGATGATTACGCGCTGAATGGTGCTCAGCTTCTTGAGTGCTGTGAAAGCTGTGGTCATCCAGGCCAGTTGATGATATTCTGTCACCGTTCTCGCTTAGTTGTGCCGGTGGTTGACATACACTAGTGTATCTGCAGCTAAGTCACACTTCGCATGATTCCCCGCCTTGACCTGTTATTGTAGCCACAGTGTTCATGTGTTGGTACAGTTCTGTTGCTTTTGATTTGTAATTCCCGGTGTTGGTGGATAGTAATGTGATTGGATTTCAGTGGGTAAGCTATGAAGCTCTCTTGTTAATGCCATTGAATGTCTGGCAGTTGAGTGCCACAGATGTAATTTACCACATTTATCAAGCGCAGACTTTATGTTGTCTTCTACTTGCTCCATCTGTGCTATTCCTTAGGCGAGTTCGTGAAAACATAAATATATATTTTAATTACTGAATCCCATTTTTGAACGTTGGATCTGACGGCGATGGATATTCATGCCATGCTATTCATCTACACCGACTTTCAGCTGAATTTGCATAGTTTTCATATTATTAAATAGGCAAATATGTAGCCTGAAAAGTAAAATAGCATTGTGGCACATTTCACATGTGACATTTCAGAACCAATTGCTGATTTCCTTGTTTTTCTTCCTGGATGCTTGTTTAATGAAGAGCATACATGCATGTGTGGCTTTTTTATGGTAAAGTTTCGATGACCTCGAAAGCTGCATTATTGACTTGCCGCTTAACGTCTTATTTTAAAATATCTTCTTGAGCTTAGCGTCTTATCTTCCTCCCTTTCATGAACAAAAATAATAGCAATGTTAATTAAATGAATAGAGTGCGTTTTGTCAGATGATGATCCGTATGACGCGTTCAAAGTTCTTTCTTCCGGCAGTTAGTCATTTGTTCGAGGTTGGTTTACACAGAGGGCTAAACAGCTGGCGTGTAATGCAGAACAGTTCCAGCAGCGCGGGTTCAATTCCCGTACCTGCCTCTCCGAACAGCCGCCGGAATGTGGCAGCTCGGTCCCTTTCACAGTAACTTCACTGAAGTCTCCTTGTGACATAAACTATTCTTCTTCTTAAGTAAGTCCATGTAGTCAAATGCAACGCCTAGGTTGACTTAGGATAGAAATATGAATTGAGCAAATTAAACAATTAGGTATTTCCTGCGTCTGTTCCCAAGTGCACATGCGTCCCATTTATGGAAAGTTCAGGGAATCGATGTGAATGTATTTCGTCATAATCAACAACCAGCTGTTCAAACAAACGATTCACCAATAATTCTAATCTCTTATTTTGACTTGCAGAGAAACAGTTGGACTCGACGATAGACGGTACCTGACTTCAAATATAAATGTTTCAATTGCGATTAGCACTATGATGTTATGATCCCGGTTAAAGTCGCTTCCCTCATGCGTGTGTCGTGACGCCGTGATAATGCCTTGCCAAACGGAATTGGGTAATTCTTTGTCTGGGACAATTACATTTGTTTTGAGGAGTAGAGCTTTGGTGTTAAACGCGCATAACGCTTAATGACACAACATATGGAGGAATGAATGAAACATCTCGCATTCCGCTACAACATCCGATACCCCTCAATGAATGTCCCAAAATTCTGAATTTCTGACTTCGCCCGAAACTGAATACACATATTTCTAATGCGGCTGGACCAAGTTTTCGATATTATCCACGTTTATGTCAAGTTAATGCCGAACACACTTTGCCCAGGATGCTGGTGCTGGACGTTGTTTACTACAACTTGGACAGATATCTGAAATTCTTATCAGAAAAAATGCCATGTTCAGAATATCGACGGCAAACATGTACACATATAAACTGAAACTGCAATATGTGTTGAAACATAATATCATGTTCTCTTTTTGCAGAGTTACACAATTCAAGATACCCGAAGTCAGGTCAGTCGTTGGAACTGCGGGATCATTGCGTTTGTCACTGATAATATTTGACTGTCGATACATTGGAGGACATGCGACGTGGTAAGATAATTGTTGCTGCATTATGAGTGATAGCGCAACAAATACACGCTTATGGAGTTAGGCCACACATCTACAATGCTCCAATGTAAAAATTTGATGTGTTGTAGCCGACTCACGTTTTTTTCTCTTCGGATCTTCGTAACCATCCCTGCTGAACAGTGACAATAGTTTATATAGTTTATATAAACTATCACTGTGGGGACGGAGCACACATGGATAGCGCATTACAATATGAGTCAATAACGAGTCCTACAGCCTCTCCAGTGATGACAACTTACTTATATTCTGTGCACTTCGTTGCTCATAAAATACCATCCACATCTGCTGAGGTGTGCTTCAATTTATTCACTGGTCCTGTGTTTCTGTTGCCTCTCCGTTACTGCAGCTGGAAACTTCAATTAATGTGCTCAGTTTAGTATCTATTTCAAAACTATGCTTCTGTCGCGAGAAACACGAATCTTCATTTACGATTAATTCTGCAATACGTCCAATGATCTCAAGAAGTCAAAACATACGTGGAACACATGTACGTAATATCAGGGCAATGAAATGATTTCGCAGGAGTCATTGGAATGAATACGAAAAATATACAAACTGATGTTTCGGCGAATTATCCATGAAGGAGCTATATTCGAATTGGAATTCTCACAATTTTCCCTCCACAATTCATGTTTTCGTCAAACAGAGATAAGTCTCTACAAATCGGGTTCATTCATTAATTATTATATTTCATAAAGCATCGTTAGTTGTTTGCTCGAATGACAAATTAATAATGGTGGGGATACTGTCAAATTTAGGCAATACAGCACAATGAACTTCTGTGGATTATGCAACACAACAACCAACATGCACTCTTCATGGGCATTGATGGTAAATAAGATGCAAAACAAAACCTGTGCAACCCCAAACTCATACAGTAAAGTAAAGTGATCGTTTCTGAGCGGCTCCTGCCTGTAATATTCAAAAAACGTTTGTAAATGAAGCTTGTGGCAATGTTTTTGAAAATAGTAATTCCTTATTAAATACTGGAAGTTCGCAATGTTCTTCTGCATGAATCCATTTAGAAACTGCTTACATTGCAGCATCGAATTTTGTTGTGAATAAAATTCTCTTCAAAAGTGCAACATTCTGCAATGTTAATTTCCACTTCCCTGCCTTCCTTCAAATCCCAAATCGCGATAATACATCGTGAATAATAAATGAGACGTGGTGACCACAAGAGTGACGACTCTGGAACTGTACTCTACAGAGTTTAGAAGGATGGAAGGGGATCTCATTGAAATACCTAAATACTGACGCGCGTAGATAGAGTGAACGTGCAGTGTATATTTCTACTGGTAGGATAAACAAGACACTGAGACTGAAGACTAGGTCCTTAAAATTGGAGATGAGGAAAAACCCCTTCAGTGAATCTGTAGAACTTTTTGCCGCGGAAGGCTGTGGCGACCAAATCACTGAAAGAGAGGCATGTTCTTGATTAGTTCGGGAAACAGAGTTTTTGGGAAGATGGCAGGGTAATGGCGATAGGAAACATATCAGCCATGATGGAACGGCGGAGCAGATGCGCTGGGTCGAATGGTCTAATTCGTCCCTTATGTATTGGAGTCTTATGGTCTTGCGTGATGGAAAAACACCGACGGAGAGTGAATCATTTGGTCTAGGTTGCTGAAAATGACAGATTACTGCAGAATGTCTTTGATAAATTATGCTCTAAGTACGTACCTTGCACGTGCGTATGCAGCTGGGCAGTAAATATGTGTTAATATTACTGAGAACAAAACAGAATCGGAAAAAGCTGAGATGACATTAGTTTAAGCGCCAATGCGACAAGGCAGGACGTTCCATACAATCAGGTGAACAATTTTTAAAATGGTGCTGCAGTCATTACCAGATTGTAGCGAGAAATGATGAGAGTCAATGACACAAGACACGGGAGGAATGTGTAGTGGTTACCCTTTCTGAAGCTCCAGTTTGATGGTACTTATTGTCACTGTTAGGCTCTCTCAGAAATGGTCGTGTGGGGCAGCACGGTGGCGCAGTGGTTAGCACTGCTGCCGAGGTCCCAGGTTCGATCCGGGCTTTGGGTCACTGTCCGTGTGGATTTTTCACGTTCTCACCCAGTTTGCGTTGGTTTCACCCCCACAAGCAAAAGATGTGCAAGGTAGGCGGTTTGGCCACGCTATATTTGTCCCTTATTTGGAAAAAATGAATTGGGTATTCTAAATGTTTTTTTTAATTGTCATGTTGGTCAGTTGAATGAAGTCGCCACAAATAGTGAAAGAACAAAACCACCAAGCGTGGCAACGTGTAGACGTAATCAACAAAGAAATCGTGAACAATCCTCTCGGCCAAATCAAAACTGATTCACGAGCAGCTAATTATTGTAACACATGTCGCATAATGTGATATTGGCAAGATTTATCAGCGCACAATTAGATTAAAGTGGAAACATTTGGGAAATGATGATGTTGCGCGAACTATATATATATATAGGCTAGGAGCCCTGGGTTAATGCATATAGGTTTGTAAATATTTCAGTAGAACGAAGAACATGTCTTTGAGCAGCTTTTAAGCGTACGTACTTCACAAATGCAAATCTGTGAATTGGAAATTGCAATCTGACAACGTTGTGCAGTATTCTACAATGCGTTCAGTGGTGGGTTGCAGATCATGTGGTTGTTCACCATTTCGTCAAGGGTGATTGCCTGTCCTTGTGTTTACCTGCACAAGCGATCCTGGAAGCTGTGAGGGAGGACTTTATTCGACCTATCGAGTGATGTTAATTTGGAGTTCGCTGCCTGTGAGGGCATTGATGACGAGACGAACAATGATTCTAACGTACAATTCCTTGCTCAATTCAGGGACTGGAGTGGCAGAGTTCATTGGATAGTTCAGGAGATTCTGAGGCACTTCTTGATCGACAGGGAGCCACGATGGCCTGCAAGGTTCCAAGAGCCGAATCAATGTCGCAATTGAACGGCAAATGATGGACAATAACTGGCAATGTTTGGTTGCAACGCAGGAAAACAAAGAAAGACTTTACATTTCAGAAAAGAGCTCCCACGTTCGGTCGCACACTTTTGGTGGTATTGTTCTTTCACTATTTGTGGCTCTACAAGGCTGCACTTTGCCTTTCCGGATCGAGCGAGGTGGCAAGTACAAATGGGACAAGAAAACAGCGTGATGTTCAGTTCATCAATCAGCTCTCTTCATTTTGAATCAGCACTCTGAGGTACAGTGATGAAGGACAGGCAGAAAAAGTACTTTTTGGTGTGTTCTCCCTGTACTTGTATCAGATTCCCTTTTGTGAATAACATCACCAAGTGTGGTGAATTATAAACGTAATTAGAAAAATAAACAATCCTTTCGCTCTGTTCAAGATACTTTCATCAACAACTAATTGTTGGCAATTTAATCGTTAATGCAGCGAATGGAATTGCAAAATGCAAATAAAGGGAGGAAACAAAGTCCAATAGTTGACGAACTGTGGGTAACTTAACCAGCAAGGATTCTTAAAACACACATCGTGTTTCAGAAATGTTACTGTTTCTCATTAACTGTCGGGAAAGAATTCGAACGAATGGAGTTTATATTGATGTCCAGAAGGTATTTAACAACACATCGTATGGTGTAGTATTGGCAACAGTTATATGCGCACAATTGTATTAAAATGGAGAAATGGGGGAAATTCTGCTGTTGCACATGAGATATATAAAAAATGACATGGCACGCCAGTTGAACCCTATCATTTCGGAGTTCATGAGGTGGAAAACTGAAAGAAACATGTTTGCAGATTGTTGTATTTATTTAGCGTTGGTAGGAATGTACCAAATGACAGCACGAATAAGACACAAATCAGAAATGAAATTGAAGGACTTCTAATTTTCTTTATGACTGGACCTCAAGCCATACTCAAAATGCTTAATATAATGCAAACCCAAATGGATCACATGGCAGGCATCTCGTTCAGCAGATTAAACGTACCCTCGCACCGCAAGTGTTTGATTGGAATGTTCCATACCATATATAGCATACAATCACGCCAAATGTTCTACGATAGCAGCTTCCAGGCAAGGAATGCCTACACTACTGACGTCTAAGTGCCTTAGTGCTCTGGCAACATTGCACCCCAACCACCCCTTCCCCCCCCCCCCCACCCCGTCAAGCTCTATACCATGCCACATCGAATTCTCAAATCGCTGGATAACTCAAGCCTGACTGCATCTTTGGAGAGAGATAATAGATTTAACGATCCGTGTCCTTATAGTTGTTCTTCAGAACTAAAACGAGGAAGAACTATTATGTTTTATTTAAAGTATAACAGGCACGGCACCAGAAACATGAGCGCGATGCTCCGTTACGCCGGCTGATCAATGGGATTTCCAGTTGTGAGGCAGACGCACGCCGGCCGGAAACACCCGGGTGCCGTGCAAAATGGAGCTTCCCGCTGGCGGAGAATCCAGACCAAGATTTCAGAATGTGGTAACGGAAGAGTAACGGTGAAAGAAAAACCCACAAACACGTATCAGATGATGCGCCGGGAAAGGAAGAGTGAGAGCTTTTTCGATACAACAAAATGTTTTCAGGATACGTAAAGTCAGAAAGTAAAGATTGAGCTGGTTATGTCACATTGTATTCTCAATTCAAATGTCATTTTGCTTAGTATGAGTCTTTAGAAAAAGAAAATTGGGAACGGGATAAAGTTGTGGAAATACGGACAGCGGGAGAAGCTGCAGTGATTCAATAACCTTTTACCCATATTGTCGCAAAGGCATTCATGAATGTGAAGCCCACATGTGCTTCGTCACAAAGTAACGAACTGTTGTTCTGCAGATTTTTGTAAGAGTACGTGTGCCTCCGTGTGTGTGTTTACAGGCGTGGGAGTGATATCGGAGATAGGGCTGGTGGGGGGGGGGGGGCATTCAAGTGACCCTTCCGGCTCTGCTGCCGCTCCCGATAATAATGTGTAGCAGCGTCGACCTGCATCTTAATTTAACTTAATATATCAATCGTTGTCCTCTCGCACTTAAAGTCCTTGCAGACGAGAACAAAATAATGCAAATCTAGCCTGAAAATTTAAACGGAAGAAGTGAAATTGTTTTTTCTTGTGCTTGTTTCTCTTTCATTGTGTCTGATGTTGCACTCCCATCAAAGAAGGTGTGGCAGTGGATCAAAGGATGATCCAACTATGTTCGGGCTGAAGTACAAAATATTCATAGCCTTTGACGTTTCTCTTAATAAGGGGCGAAGACCCTTCGGAATGAACTAGGTAAATTGCATCAATACGCTTTTATTTTCATGCAATCCTGTCCTTTGAAATTGGAAGCACCAAACAAAGCACTTCCATTCGGGGATTCTCATTTCCTCTATTTATGATATTTTTCACTGACCGCCTCTTTCTATATGATCTGTCGACTCAATTAACAATATTTTAATTATCGCGAGCTATTCTAAAATTTAAGTACCCCGACTCGCCGTGGTACACTAAGCCACCGGTTCTTTTATCACTGGTTTACAATTCCTTGATCATCCACCCAAGGCTTTGCGACCCTGTACATTGTTGCATATTTGTGCTGATGAATATTTAGCAAAGGTGACAGACCACATTGCGCTGCACAATTTCCCACAAATCTTCAATGATTTAGAAATTAGAATTGACACTTATGTTTACCTTTCTGAGGCAAGAGAGCGCTTCAGCAGGGATTAGAATGCCAGTGTTTTTAACATATATTAATCTGAAAACTTCACAACGTTGGAATACTTCCAGGGCAATTAAAATATAAATACCGCACCGTAATGAAGATCAGAAGATCAGGAGAACATTTTACTTTACCCCTGAGAAAACATGAAGAGTTCTGGAAAATCTGGTGAGAGAGTCAATTCCCAGCTACGAAGAACTCCGGGCTGGGACGTTCAAATGATCTCTGCTGTCTTTTAGTCATAATTGACGTAATTTCCGGGAGTTCAGATTCTATTTTCTAACCGGCAGCGCACCTCCACCCAATAGTTTCCCACCAGGATCGGATGGCTTCAATCCGGAAAAACCATTAACAAGCGAGAGGAATCCCGAATTTCACAACTGAGAACGGGGTAGAGAGAAAGCGCCAGTGCTCAACAGGAATAATGGCATGCAAGAGAGGGCGGTCGTGAGAAGTGACTGAGGAGCATTTTGGGTTCAGTCGGTTCCCTCACATTAACTGAGAAGGGGATCTTGGAGGGCCCACTGTCTGAGGAGGGTTCTGGGAAAAGACAGGTTTCTGCGCACAACTGAGGTGGTGATAGCAAGGAGGATCCACTGCTCAAGGATATGCAATTAAAGGCGGCAGTGAGAAGTGACTGAGCAGGATAATGGGATAAGTCAGGCCGGTCACCAGAACTGAGAAAGGGATCGTGAGAAGTGAGTTGGGAGGATTCTGGGGGAAGTCGGGCTGCTCAGCACAACTGAGGAGGGAATAACGGATAAGGTCCCCCAGCTGAACGGGAGGAAGGGCATGAAACAGAGGGTGGTAGTAAGAAGTGACTGAGCAGGATTTTGGCATAAGTCGTGATGCTTTCCACAACTGAGAAGTGGATCGGAGATGGGGGTTGAGGAATATTCTGGGAGATGTCTTGTTGGTCAGCACATCTAAGATGGGGTAATTGAGAAGGAAGCGGAACCGAAAGGTGGAAGGCCAGGCGAGAGGTACTGAGAGTAGACAGAAGAGGAAAATGGGATAGGTTGTGTCGCTCCCCGCATCTTAGAAGTGGAATCACGGAGGTCCAAACGAATCAGGCGGAGGATTCAGGTAGAAGTCCAGTTGCTCAGCATCAATGAGAAGGGGCTTGCAGAGAAGGGCCCGCTGCTCAACAGGAAGAAGGGAAAATAACATGGGCTGCAGTTAAAAGTGACTGAGCAGGATTATGGACCACAGCTGAAAAGAGTATCGTGAGATGTGATTGCGGGGTATTCTGGGAGGAGTATGGTTGTTCAGCACGATTGAGAAGAAGATGTCGTGGAAGGAGACAGTGCTCAACAGGAAGAAGGACATGGAACAGGGGACGATATGAGGAAGTGGCTGAGAGGGATTCTGGGATAATTCGTATATCTCACCACAACTGAGAAGCGAGACGTGAGAAATGACAGATGAAGAGTGCGTGCGAAGTCCAGTTGTTCAGCATAACCGACAACTGGGTAGCGAATGCCCTGATGTTCAACTGAAGGAATGGCATCCAACATAGTGGGGGCGGGGTGGGGGGGGGCGGCAGTGAGAAATGACTGAGGAGGATTGTGAAAGAGAGCGGGTCGCTCAGCACAATTGAGAATTAGACGGCTGAGAAGGACCGGATGCTCAACAGGAGGAAGGGCATGCAATAGAATGCGGTGGTGAGAAGTGACAAAGCCGGATTCTGGGATAAATGGGCTCTCTCACCACAACGGAGAACGGAATCAAGGAGGGCCACTTAACATAGGCGAATTCTGGTAGTTCTCGTGTATCACTACAACTGAGAAGGTGATAGCAAAGATGGACCCGGCGGTTTACAGGATGGTGGACATGCAGCAGAGAGCGGTAGTGAGAAGTGAATGAGCAACATTCTGGGTACGCCGATCGCTAATGGCAACTGAGATGGGAATAATGGAGAAGGATCTGTTGCTCAATTTGAAAGTAAACTCGCAGGAAACATTGAAACTGACTGTACAAGGTTATATAGAACTGTAAAGAGATACATATTGATAAAAACTGTTGTGGGCCCCCTACAATCAGAAACGTGAGGATTCATACCAGAGACAAATAAATGGCTGTGGAAAAAAATTCGTACTTTGCTTCTCCCTTCACAAAGGAGACATTAATAGTTTACCGAATTTTCTGAGAAACACAGGTTTTAGTCAGGAAATGAAGGAAATTAGTATTAGTAAAGAAATGCTTATAGGGAAATTTATGGAATTGAAGGTGGGCACATTTCCGGGGCCTGATAGTCTTAATCACAGAATACATAAGGAAGGGGCGCTAGAAACAATAGATTATTGAGTGTTAATTTTCCAAAATTCTTTGGTCTATGATTTGGTTCCAAAAGGTTGAAGGGTATGGAATGTAGCACCGCTATTCTAAAATGAGATGGAGAGAAAACAGTAATCTCCAGGCTTGTAAGCCTAACGACGGTAGTAGGGATGTTGCTGGAGCCTGTTACCGAGAAAGCAGTTGCGGAATCAGACAAATTCAGCATGGATTTACAAAAGAAAAATCATGTTTGACAAAACTACTAGAATTCTTTGAAGATGTACCTCGCATGGAACCTGTGAATGTGTTATTGTTATACTTTCAGAAGGGTTTCGGCAAGGTCTTACATAACAGATTAATATGTCAAATTAAAGTGCATGAGATTACGCGTCGTGTCTTGAGATTGATAGGAAAGTGTCTGCCAGAGAGGAAGCAAAATGATCGAAAAATTGACTATTTTTTCTGATTGCAGGCATGAAAAGTGGTGTACTGCATGGATCTGTGCTATGGTCTCAACGTTTCACATTATATATTCATGATTTGGGCGAGGGAACGAAATTGATTATCTCCAAATTTGCAAATGATACAAAGCTGCGTGGGAGAGTGAGCTGACAGGAGGTGCAGAGATGCTTCAGCAGAATTTGGACAGGCCGAGGGAGTGCGCACCTGCATTACAGATGCAGTCTAATATTGATAACTGTGTGGTAATCCGCTTTGATCGGAAAAATCGAATGAGTGTAAATTGAGAGCTGTGAACACTCAGCGAGACGTAGGTGCCCTTGTGTATGAGCCGTTGACAGTAAGCATGCAGGTGCAGCAGGCAGTAACGAAGACAAAAGGTTTGTTGGCCTCGAAAACTGGAACATGTGAATTAAGGAAGATAGGTGGTTTACAGCAACTGTATAGGGCAGTGGTGAGACCACGCCTGGAGTATTGTACTCAGGTTTGGTGTCCTTACCGGAGAAAGGAAGTTTTTGCTACGGAGTGAGTGCGGCGAAGGTTTACCAGGCTAATTGCTGAGAGTCGGGACTGTCATATCAGGACTGATTAAAGTGGTTCGGATTGTATTCATTGGAGTTTAGGTGAGTAAGAGGTGGTCCCATGCAAACCTACACAATTCCAATAGGATTCGACTGGGTCGATTGAGACAAAATGTTCCAGATGATGGGGAGTCCAGAACTAGGCGCCATTGTTTGAGCCTACGTGGTGAACGTTTTAGGACTCAGGTGATCAAACATTTCATCAGCCATGAATGCTGATCCGTGGAATTCGCTACCAGAGAAAGTAGCTGAGGCCAAAACGTTGTGTAATTTCAAAAAGCCATTAGATATAACTTTCTGGGCTAAAACGATCAAGGGATGTGCGGAGGAGGGGGGGGGGGCGATCAAGATATTAATTTTGCTGATCATACAGGATTATAATGAATGGCACAATAGCGTCAGAAGGCCGAATTCTCTCCTCCAGCCTCTATTTCTCTGTTTCGATGTTTGAACTGGAGGAAGGGCATGCAATAGAGATCGCGAGAGAGAGCTCACTGAGGAGGACGGAAGGAAAAGTTGGTCCCTCACCACAACTAGAAGTGGATCGTGATAAGTGACAGAGAAGGGCTTTGCGAGAAGTCAAGTCGCCCAGCACAACTGGAAAGGCGATAGCGGCGAAGGGCACGGTAGTCAACAGAAGGAAGGATATGCATCTGAGGGCAGGAGCGAGAAGTGCGAGAGGGAATTCTGGATCATTCGGTACATTCATCACAACTGAGAAGAGGATCGTCCGAAGTGACAAAGGCGAATTTTTGGATAACCCGGGTTGCTCACTGTAACTGAGAATGCGATAGTGGAGAAGGGCCCTTGCTGAATAGGAGGACGGGCATACAAGAAAAAAGCGATAGTGAAAATTGACTAAAGTGTATTCGTGGAGCAGTCGGGTTCCTAAGCAAAACTGAGACACTGCTCATGAGCAGTGACTGAAGAGGATTCCAGGAGAAGTCGGGTCACTCAGCACAGCTGAGAAGTGGATAGCGGAGGAGGACTCGGTGCTCAACAGGGGAAAGGACATATAAGGGTCGTGCGAATGGGCAAATGTGGATTTAGGCGTAGGTCCGGTCGCTTATCACAACCGAGAAGGGGATCTTAAGAAGTGACTAAGGAGGATGCTGGGAGCAGTCCAGTCGCTGAACCCAACTGAGAAGCGGATAGCAGGAAAAGGACACAGTGCTAATCAGGACGAAGGGCACGCAATGAGTGCGGTACTGTGAAGTGACTGAGCAGGAATCAAGGACAATCACCACAGCTGAGAAGGACTCATGGAGTACCCAGTGTCAAAGTACTGCAAAGCTCCAAACATCACATTGCGGTATTGTTTCCATCCTGACTTCCTCTTCAAACCAAAGAGAACGAGAGAGGCTGAATGAGGTTTTGAAGCAGCAGAGCCTGAGTAGTGATAATCACCTGAATCAGCAAAGATTGCTGGGTGTTTGGGAAATCTTGTGATGTGTGCGGCCTTCCAGGTGTAGGAACCTTTGGATTCACAAGAAATCCAAGATCGTCGTATCTACAAGACATTCCAGAGCGTGGCAATCCTTGGGCAGTGACTCTCTTCACTGTGAACCGTATTGGAGAAAGGCACGTTTAACAGACGTACCGGAGGGTAGGCACTGCATATCGTTATTGGCAAGCAAGGACTGGTGTACATAGATAGATACATAGAAGATAGGAGCAGGAAGAGGCCTTTTTGCCCTTTGAGCCTGCTCCGCCATTCAGCACGATCATGGCTGATCGTCCAACTGAATAGTCTAATCCTGCTTTCTCCCCATAGCCATTGATCCCATTCTCCTAAAGTGCTATATCCAGCCAACTCTTGAATACATTGAACGTTTTAGCATCAACTACTTCCTGCGGTAATGAATTCCACAGGCTCACCACTCTTTGTGTGAAGGAATGTCTCCTTATCTCTGTCCGAAATGGTTACCCTGAATAATCAGGCTGTGACCCCTGGTTCTGGACATACCCATCATTGGTAAGATCTTCCCTGCATCGATCCTGTATAGTCCTGATAGAATGATATAAGTCTCGATGAGATCCCCCTCATTCTTCTGAACTCCATCGAGAACAATCCCAACCTATTAAACCTTACCTTACCAGAATCAGTCTGGTAAACCTTCGCTGAACTCCCCTGAGAGCAATAACATCCATCCTTAGAGACGAAGACAAGTGTGTCCTCAACAAGGCCCTGTACAATTGCAGCAACACACCTCTGCTTCAATACTCGAAACCTCTTGCAATGAAGGCCGACGTACCATTACCTTCTTTACCGCCTGCTGCACCTACATCCTTACCTTCAGCGAATGGTGCACAAGGACACCCAGGTTCCGCGGCACAGTCCCTTCTCCCAATTTTCAACCATTCAGGTAGTAATCTACCTTCCTGTTTGTGCTTCCAAAATGAATAACCTCACACTTATCCAAATTATTCTGCATCTGCCATTGGTTTCCCCACGCGCCCAACTTGTCCAGATCTTGCAATTGGATCCCTGCATTCTCGTCACAATTCACCCTGCCACATAATTTGGCATTAGCTGCAAACTTTGTTATGTTATATTTTGTTCTCTCATCCAAAGCATTCGTAAATATTGTGAATAGCTGGGGTCCCAGCACCGATCCCTGTGATACCATAGTAGTTACTGCCTGCAAGTTTGAAAAGGACCTATTAATCCCTACTCTTTGTTTCCTCTCTGCCAACCAGGTTTCTATCCACCTCGGGATGACAGGAGAGTGGGTGGCAAATTCTCGAAAGAGAAAGAGACCACACACCCAGGAAAGCAGAAGTCCTTGGAGCTGTGCAACAGATATCAAATTAAGGATGCCTATGAAGTGAGAAACACGACTGAGTCAGGCATAGGCTACTCGAGGAAACTTTATAATGTCCTTTGTCTGAGTCGATTCCGGGAAAAGAGAGGGACGCTGTTGGGTTGATTCGCGAGGTGGTAGTAGAGGGTAATCAATAGTTGGAGGGATAGGCAGCTGAGGTTGCAGCGAATACCTTGAGTCTCTATTGTCTGTTGCCTCCCGGTACAATGGTTCGGAACACAATTGATCGGCTGGACAACCTTCCAGAAAAGGAGGGCGAAGACACAGAGGTTCTTTTCATATGGCAACCAACAAAATCGGGAGAGACAGTTTCGAGATCCTGCAGGACTAATTTCATGTGTTAGGGTACAGGTTGAAACTTAGAACTTCCAGGGTATTAATCTCAGAAATACGATCTGAGCCACGATATTCACCATTTACAATTACGGAACATAACGATCATTTTGGGAAAGGAGAAAGCTTTTTCGTACAAATGGGCTGCATCTGAGCAGAAATTGAACCAATCGCCATGCTTAGAGTGTAAATAGTGTAGTGTGGGTGAATTTGAACTTCAAAGGCAGCGTGCAGGTTGACAAACACGTCTAGATTTCGAAGTACTAGTCTGTGAAAAAGAAAGAAGTTGGAGACCATGGGAAATAAAGTTCTGAAAGGCTTCAGTGTTGACAGTGAACAAAGAAATGGTCGCCTCCCAAAGTTGATGCAGAATCTATATGGTTCGAGGTGAGAATCAGGAAGGGAGTTGTGGTATTTATTATTGACCTCCAAATAGTGAGGAGCAATAGAAAGGTAGATTTTGAAGGCAGATTATGGAAACGATCAGGGCAAGTAGTGCTTTGATATTTGGGCATTTCAATTACCCTTTGATAATCTGGGAGAAATGTAGTGCGTGGGGCAGGGAAGGAGAGGAATTGCTTCAGTGCTTGCTGGAGAAATTTCTGGAGCAGTAAATTCCCAGTCCCACTAGGAGCAGTCTGCGCTGGATTGTTTCCCACGAAATCTGGCAGGAGAAGGGGAGAACTTCAGATTGGGTGTCTTGGCGAAGTACTGATCATAATAGTATTCGGTTCAATATTAATTAAGTAAAGGATAAAGTCGATCGCTGATTCTAATCCCAAACTGGAAAAGTGCATATATTCTGGGTCTAAAATTAAAACTGGAGCATGTTGATTGAAAGTTTACTCTGATGCATAAAACAGTGGTTGAAAAATGGGAAACTTTCAGCGGAGAGATGAATAGGAAGCAAGCTAGGTACACACCCATGGGAAAAAAAAGCAGGTATCCTAAATTCTAGTACCCTGGATACCAAAGGAGATTTACTGTAACATAAGGCATAAAGAAGAGGTATATGATGCATACAGCAATAATAATAGCAATAGAATTCAGGAAGAATATCTCAAAAGCAGTAGAGCGGCTAAGGCTGGAGCAGCACGCGCCAAGAAGAAGCACAAGGAAAGGTTGCACGCTGTTCTAAAACAAATATCAAATCGCCCTTCAAATATATTAATAGTATATGATTTATGAAGGTAAGAGTGGGGCCCACAAGTGAGAAGCAAGGCAAACTGTTCACATACCTGGAGGGTGTGACAGTAGTACTAAATTAGTACTCTGCTTCCGTCTTTTCCAAATAGAAGATAGTGGCAATGGCCCAGTTGAAATGTGAATGTTGAGCAACTGAGCAGTATGGTAATAGAGTAAGAAAAGGCGCCGAAGCGGCTGGGAGCACGAGAGGTAGAGACGTCCGCAGTTCCAGATGAGATGCTTCCTCGGTTGCTGTGAGCAGTAAGGGAGAATATTGTTGAATAGTTTACAGAAATTTTGCAGGCCTCTCTAAATTTAATGTTAGTTCTGGGTACAGAAGGTTTGAAAATGTGACGCCGTTGTTTAGTGAAGCTGCCAATGGATAACTGTGAAAACAACCGACCTCCCAGTTTGATATCAATAGTGGGAATACTGCCGTAGGCCATAATACCGGATAAGATAAATACACACTTTGAGAAAAAAGTGAAGACTAGACTGACAACATGGCTTTTTCAAGTTGAGGTCATGTCTGACAAATTTAATTGAGTTCTTTGACGATATGGCTCAGGCAGATAATGAAGATAGTTCCGTGGATGTTGTGTATTTGGACTTTTGGAAAACATTTGATCAGGTGCCTCATGGCAGGTTGGTTACAAGATTAAAAATGTTTGGGACTGGTGGGTCCCTGGCAGCATGGATTGAAGTTGGCAAAGCGAGAGTAAAGGGATGATAAGTGGTGATGGGCATCACTCAAAGCAGTGAGGAGTTTAAAGTAGCTTTCCACAGGGCTCAGCGTTGGCATATTAACTTTTTCTGATTTATGTAAATGTTTCTAAAGAGAGGGCTGAGGGCGATATCTCCAGATTTTCAGATGATAATAAGCTAGGGAGCATAGTGAATTGTGAGCTTGACACTCAGCGACTTCATAAGGACACTGGCAAGTGGCCAAATGGGCACACACATTCTACATTAACGTCAATGCAGCGAAGTGTGAGGCAACGTATTTTGCGAGAAGAAATATGGGCAGACAAAAAGACTCAATGCTTTGAGGGGAGACCCGGAGCAGATAAACCTCAGAGTTCAAGTTTGTAATTATCTGAAGGTGGCCAGGGAAGTTGAAACAGTTGTTAAGCAGGCTGTCGCATCCTTGAGTTTATAAATAGCAGCAGAGCGTTTAAAAACAAAGAAATCATTCGACACCTCTACAAATTATTGGCCAGACCTCCTTTGGAGTATCGAGTTCAGTTATGGTTACAACAGTTAACGAATGATATCAAAGCCTAGAGATAATGCAGAGGAGATTTACTAGAATGATACAAGGAATGAGACATTTTAGATACAAAAATATGTTGGAGAAATTGGACTTGTTTTCCTCGGAGCAGAGAATATTAAATGGTTACCATGCTAGAGTTTTCAAAATTCTATCCAAATTTGGACTGGTAAAGAAGGATATTTCCGCTAGTTGGTATGTCAGTGGCGCGAGGTGATATTTTCAATATGGCCGTGCAGCACGGTAGCGCAGTGGATTAGACCTGCAGCCTCACGGCGCCGTTGTCCCAGATTCGACCCCGGCTCTGGGTCACCGTCTGTGCGGAGTTTGCATATTCTCCCCTTGTTTGCGTGAGTTTCGCCCCCAAAACCCAAAGACGAGCAGGCTAGGTGGATGAGTCACGCTAAATTGCCCTTTAATTGGAAAAAATGAATTGGGTACATTAAATTTATTGACATTTTTTTTTCAATATTGTCAGTAAGAGATAAACCTTTTTGCTCAAAAAGATGTTGGGGTTTGGAACGCTCTGCCTGGCAGTGTTGGATGCGTATTCCATCGGATGTTTCAAAAGAGCGCTGGGTATGGATTCGAAAGTGATTTATTTAGAGGGCTATGGCGCGACGGGTGGGAAGTGGGACTAGCTAGGTAGCTCTTTGGGGAGCCGCTGCAGTCACAGTGGACTGAATGAGCTCCTTCTGTGCTGCAACTCATAAACAACACAAAGTGCCCAAAATTACGTTTGCACTGTTCTCCACCACACCTGCCAAAAACAACCTGCTCAACAATACGAGAATGGATGGCAACATGTGACATATTATAAAGCAAAGGAGTAAAGCAAAGTAGAAGGTATTGAAAATGGCAGAAAGAAAAAATAATGTTGGTTTGAGAGACAGTGATTTGGGTATTTGTGGGAATCTGATCGTCTTCACCCCCCATAATATGATGCAGGATTTCCTCAGGCAACATATTCAAACGCAATTTCGCAGCATCCATGATACGACAGCGTCGCTAATAATTGCACGATTTTCAGTTCCATTCAGACTCCTCTAATAATGTAATAATCCGCACAATGAGGACGTAAGATTGTACACTGAGGGGATGTACTTCAAGAAATATTATTGCCACACAAGTAACAGATTTCATCAACCTGAAATATCTGCAGCCGTCAGCATTTTCAATTTCACAAAAAACAATAATGTACAGTATATCATAGATGTTTCCAAAAATCGAAAAATGAACTGGCACAGCCATCCATATTAAAAAGCATCAAAATCAGGCCAGATATTGAGAAATATGAGTGAAATAGCTTCCCACCTACCTTCCTAAGGCACGCTGTTATCTGGAGGTGTTCGGCAGAATTCCAACTAATAATAACCAAGTGCTGCATGCATGCAAAAATAATATTCCTCTTTCCAACAACTTAGATAATTGAGGCAATCTCAGCTAATAAAATGATATACCTGTACCGTATTACTTACACCAGACCAAACATTAAGACCTACGTTGTAAATGTTTTGCAAACTATACCCTTTGGATCCTAAAACTGGCCACGTCTTTGTCGAAAGCATATCAGAAACGCATAGAACCTGGCAGATTGTAAAAACATCGGAGAAAGACATTTCAAATTCCCATGAGGCACGCTGAAACTAACTTGGCAAACCATAACGGTTTCGTAATAATGGCTCCGATATGATCTTGGAATTCACCTTCGAATTACATTATTGTATTCCCATACAAGTCTCACCCCACTGTTTCAAGCACGCATGTCGCTAGTTTTTTTCTGGCAGCACACATAAATCTTTACATTAAGTCATGCACAATAAAGCCCACGTGAAATCGGAATAAAATGTACATTTGGATTATCGCTTTGGAAATTGCACTGAGTGTAAGGTTCTGGCGATGTTGGGACCTGTGACCAATAATTGTGCATGCTGAAATGAGACAGAAATCAGCTCCGGGGTGCTCTGGCTGAAAGATGAAAATTAGTTTTGGCTGGCTGTACTCGTCTAACAAATTAGACAATGGCTTAAATTTCGAGAGAGCATGTCTGATGTGACAGCGTACAATACTCCACTGCAATATCACACCTGAAGGTAGCAAACGCATGGATACATTCCAGGACCAACTTCATGCAAAAATATTGACCGAGTGGGATCCAACTCCTTTTAATCATTTGAGGTTGGACCAGATAAGATTAAAAGCGCAGTTTACATAGTGAAATGGCCTAACATCAGCACAAGAACAGTTGTAAATTCCATCCCAAATACCTGTGGACATAAATGAATGGATGGAGGTATACCGGCGATTAATTCCATTTTACGGGATCACTACTAACAATAGCGCGGATATTATGCCTGCGATCGGTTTCCGCAAGGTAATGAAAAATTATATCCAGATTAATGAAATTGTAATTTGATTATTGTGTTCTCTCACACTTTATTTCATTTGAAGATAAATGTGAAGCACTTGTACAAGAACTCAGTAAGTGAAGTCCTTTATTATTAGCGAAGAACATTTTTCATTTCCAGGTGTTCTTGTAAGGACAGTTAATGATTTTCTCACAGTTGGGGTTATCTGTTGCTGCGAGCAGCACACTCCCGCCCGCGGATTTATCGGCAGCGTGGAGTGGCGTCAATGGGGTAAGCGAGGACCGCCGCCAGTGAACGATACGCCGCTTGAAAGCATGCGGTTCATCAGCCGAATAATCTCGTTCTTAGATTCTGAATGGACACACGCAGCCCTCCATGATTACTTTTACAACAATGATACCTTTTCAACATACCTCTTCATTCACCTGAGGAAGGAGCAGCGCTCCGAAAGCTAGTGACATCGAAACAAACCTGTTGGACTTTAACCTGGTGTTATAAGACGTCTTACTGTGCTCACCCCAGTCCAACGCCGGCATCTCCACCTCATTGTAACAATTATGAACATGCGTAATAAAGAATGATAATCTTAAATTCGCAATACATTTGGGACACTGGCCAATACACAAGTAAAGGAAATTAATTTTAAACCTTTTATCCCCCAAAAAGGGATTTTATCGTTGATTGGTCCAATACTTTTCTTTTTCTGGTCTGGGGCACTGCGGATGCAATGACACTGCGAGCCAAGTCACGACCTGAGGAGGCTGTGGCACATTTAACAAAATATACAAGCAATGTTATTCTGTGGAATTCGGCATTAAATCTCGCTTCAATGTTCGTCCGTTGGGATATTTTCGCCATAATCCCAGTCCTACCCATAGTCTAAGACCACTCTGCTGATTCACAACTTTCTATCAATCAGAAATTAACGATGTTTGGAGTAATTTAAATCTGACAGTAGCCAAATATACGTTTATGCCATGGGCATGTTGGATGTTGGCGGTGGAACAGGTCAGCACGTTGTAATTTCCTTGTCGGGTGACCTGATTTATATTACAAGAGCACTTGCAGAGAAAGCACTAAACGATTTATTAACATTAACTGTCGATCAAATATATACAAAACAACAGATGAGTCACAATATGAACATGCACATGCACGCTCTTACCCAGCTCCCTTGTCAGTCTGAGGTTACCTGACTTTAACATTCACTTATATACTAACGGAACTACTAGTGAGAAGTCGGTGAATTACAACACAACCATGATATCACTGTCCGATAATAAAAGTGACTACGATCCTTTCTTTTTTCATGGGAAAGAATGCCAGGTGGAGGGTTTAAGCTTCACTGATGCAATAACAGGTGTTCAGTGTTTTATTCACATTTTTGACCACACGACGTTGTTCACATATAATCGGCGTTGTTGCTACATTCCAGAAGTTAAGTTATGAAACAATTATTAACCTTCAGTGGCGCAGACTCCTTGGCGCAGCAATATTGCAAAAGACTAACAAAAACTTGAAAAGACTACAATTCACAATTGGATTGAGCGTTTAACGTCTTGCAACACAATGCTTTTGTGGGCAAGCATTGACTATTTGCAGGTAACGGTAAATAGTTGAATGGTTATTTTTCTTCACTGATACCGATTGTCATGTTCTCTGTCTCTGCGTTAACACCCGTATACCTACATACATTTCTTCTATAGTCTCACAAAGAAATATTATGGCCACGATGCTCCGATTTAACGCTGCGTGTTTCTCGGAGGTTCGCTGATGGGAGATTCTGTCTTTCCCCCGAATGTCAATGGGATTTTCCATCAAATACACATCACACCGCCACAAAACCTACGGGTGGGAGTGAGGTTTTGGGCGCGACGAAAGAGTCCCAACGGCCAGAGAATCAAAAAAGGAATTTTCGACGTTACATGTATTCTGAGTTCAGGATGAGCTCTCCTTTCGAAGGCTGTTATCGTTGCTCATTGGATAAGATTTAAGCCCCAACGTTAAACGGTTGAATACATTACTCTGATGTGTTCAGTCTATCAAATTGGTTTGACCCGCAGCAATGATTAAGTTCCGAGCAATGGCAGGAGTTATAACGAATTGAACGTGCACATGCTGTAAACATGTAATCTTGTAAAAATGATCTTTGAATGTGAACCTGCTTGCTGCGACTTCGTTGTCAATCGCCACTGTCCGAAGTCGGAAAAGGTGTAATAATGAGTTTGCAACTGTAAACCTAATTATGACATGTTCTTAAGTTGAAAAGACACATGTGTGTTTATCTTTCTTTGCACATTTTAATGAATATCTTTCCGTGCAAAATTATGAACAGCATCTGAAAACATGAAACAAGCGCAAGGTATTAAAACATTCTGATATCCACCTTTTCTCGTTGAAGAGACTGCTTTCCGAAATATGTTATTCTGCTTTTTCAGCATTATTTCAATCGCATGCAAATCGGGTGCCATTTTTCTCAGTTCACCGACTGAATCATAGAACCCCTTCATTGCACAAGAGGCCATTCCGGACTCCGAGTCAAGACCGACCCTACGAGCGAGCGGAAACACCGACTGAATTGCAGAATCACACCTGCAGTACCGACCTCACGCCCAGAGCCTGTATCAGTATACTAACCCATTCGCGAATATCACGGCCGCTTCTGGTCCTGAAAGACTCGAAACGTCACTGGTAGACATCATGACCTGACCATCGACTGAAGCATACACCACAGAATGAGAAGTGCGTGCCTTCACCAGTGCTGAATCGAAAAGAACCTCAAACTCCGCTGACCACCGCCCCTATACATTTTGCGACGAGAATACGGATGGATGAACATCGCCATCTGTAGGCAAGTATTCAGCACTGATCCTTATTCGCCGGTAGAAACTCAGAATTTCCACCCCTATCACTCACCCAGCTTGACACTACAGTCCCCCTGACACCGATGATTCCGTCCTCGCTACTGTGGTGATATGCATCACTGTAAATACACAAGGGATTAATATAAATACACGTAGACTAGATGAAAACTAGAGGGAGCACCAGAGACATGACACACAGACATTCAACCAGTAGGTCAGTAAGATAGGACACGACGAATGGGCAATCAAGACACGCCTAGATGTGACACTACCACAGGGGGAGGCATTACACCAATCCATATAAAAGGACACAGCACACATGCTCAGGCTCTTTCCAGTGGAGACACTTAGTGAGGACAGACAGGGTTTATTGAAGCACATCACACCCACCACGTGTATTGTAGCAGACTGGTTAGTTAATCTGAGTAGTTATAGCAGGATTAAGAGGAGAGTCGAATCAAAATAGAAGAATCGTTAACAGTTTAATAAATGTGTCAAACCTCTCTCCAAGTCTGAACCTTCCTTTGTCAGAGTGCACATCAAGGAATTAGCTTATGATACGCCAAGAGCATAACAAAATAGCTACATCACGCAGATACGGTCGGTCCCAAAACCAGGACCTTCGTCCCTGAAATATCGAATGGAGCCAGACCACACCAACCTGATGGACACTCCAACGCCAAATGACGCTGTCACTCCGAGTTGACATCCGCCATATTTCACAAGCCAGTCACATTTCCTACTGCCATGGCTTCCGATCCCCTACGACAGGCCGGATGGATTATCCCCAAAATGTACTCCCCCCCCCCCCCCCGCTCCCGAAGGTGCCTCAACGGCCAATCCCGCTACTGCTTATGAACGATCGCCAATACCAAATTGCAGGTATTGGAAGTTCACTCAATTGATACAGGGGTTGGATGGACGCTCCTTTGAAGAGCAATTGGTTCAACTGGGCAAGTTGTCACTGAGAGTTAAAAGGCTTAGACATGGTCTTATTGAAACATATGAATTTGTCACAGGCCTTGGCAGACTAGACGCAGGTGGGATAGCTTATCTGGTGGAGAATCTAGTATCGGGAAAAAATTCTCAGGATATGGATATACCATTCAAGACTGATATGATGAATTACTTACTCAGTGAGAGTGTAGTGAATCTGAGTATTCTTTCGCACAGAATGCTGAGGAGGACAAGTCACCGAACGCATTAAATAAAACGATATATATATTTTTGATTTTGTGTCATAAAGAGGATGCAGATGCACTAGGAATGCGACATTTAGATCGATGGCAATCCACGCTCACGGTGAACGACCTAAAAGATTCGAGATGTAGAGCAGCGTCTTTCTCCTCACAGTTTCCCATGTTTCATAGCGTCAATGACTTTGAATGGCGAAGGTTGGTTCTAATCATAAGATATTTAATATTTTCCTCGTTTCGAATTCTGAGACGTTTATTGTCCAACAATGGATTGAATAATATGTGTGCTCCTGGTGCAATCGCATTAATGACTCTGAATGTCTGTTTACAGAACGGAACCGACTGCTAGGCGAACTGTCGGATGCAAGTGAGGAAGCCTATCAGTGCAGACATTGAATTCAGATGGTCAATGATATAAATTTTTAAAAATAATGTACCCAATTCATTTTTTTCAATTAAGGGCAATTTAGTGTGGCCAATCCACCTACTCTGTGCATCTTTGGGTTCACTTTGGGATCAAAACTCAGGCAAACACGGGGAGAATGTACAAATTTCACACGGACAGTGATCCAGAGCTGGGATCGCACCTGGGTTATCGGCGCCGTGAGGCAGCAGTACCATCCACTACGCCACCGAGCTGTCCTGTGGTCCAATGATAGCTGGTCAACCACCCCTACATGAATTGTATTATTTCACACGAAGCATCAAATGCCATGGAAATAGTAAGCTTGCAACATTTTGTTTCCTGCTGAAAAGCTGCCTCAATTTTAAAATCGTATTCGTTGTGTGCAAGATAATTCTTGACGCACTATAACATCTTCAAAAATGAACGTATTTCCTTTCGTCCAGTTCTCCACTATTTACATCCTTTGACTTTCCGAACTCTATGCCAGCCACGCCTGTATCCTAAAATTGCCTGTGATGGTTGTTCCTTTAACGCCTCGTTAAACCTATTGATTCCACTCTGTCTATCTTACAATCTACCCTTTTCAGCAACTTTATAGTTTCATGGATTAACATTTTGTCGCATGGGAAATCAAAATTTTGGTTTGTTAACGAGCATGAAAAACTGAAAGTGTTTTTTCTTTTAAAGTTAGAGTACCCAATTCATTTTTTCCAATCACGGGGCAATTTAGCGTGTTCAATACACCTACGTTGCACATTTTTGGGTTCTGGGGCGAACCCAATGCATTAAAGGGAAGAATGTGCAAACTCCACAAGGACAGTCACCCAGAACTGGTATCGAACCTCGGACTTCGGAGCAGAAAGACTGCAGTGCGATCACTGCGCCACCGTGCTGGCCTGTGCAAACGTGAAAGATGTTGCAATATGACTAGATGCTGCTGAAGTAGAAATCACTGCCGTTGTCAAAGTGCATTGATGCAACAACACATTATTATTGACTCAAAATAAATAATTTCCATCCAGAAATGATCCATGTTTCTCGGAGTACCTCCGATTCCTCTCATTTCAGTGACTTTTTTGTTTTAATTTGCAGCTTCTTCCGGGAAGTGGAGACGAATTAACTGAAATGAACAGCTTCGCATCAGGAGGGATCACAATAAGGCGACAATAAGGAATTGAACATTAATTCTTGTGAAAATTTCACAACAGATAATGCACGAGGAAGTTAATCTGCACCTCATCATAAATTAACGAGCCATTATTTAGTCATAGAATTTCATAGCATGGAAAGAGCATGATCGATCCATCGCGTCTGCATCGACCATCACACACTTCCCTATGAGAAAGTCACTTGCCAGCAGTAGTTGGTCCACAGTCTCGAATGCAATGCTTTTTCAATTACTCAGCTGAACACTTTTTCCACAGAAAGCGTAACTCCCTTCACGATCATTTCAAGCAGTGACATCAAGATTATAATCACCGTTGTGTGAAAATGTCTGTCTTCACACCTTCTCTGAATCTCCTGCTCATTACCGTAAATATATGCCTGCTGGTTGTTCACCCCTTCCCGAAGAAGCAAAATACTTTCCTATATATCATATCCATGTCTCTCATAATCTTATGCACCACAATCAGGCTCACCCTCAGCCTTCTGTTAACGAGGGATAACAACTCTCGTCAGTACCTCTGTCTTGATAGCTGAAACGATCCAGCCTAGAAAGCCCACGGTGAATCTCATCTCCACCCTCTAAACTGCAAACACTTCGTTTCTATCAGATGCTGAACAGAACTGTGCACAATCCGCCAACTAGGGCCTAGTCAGCATTTTATACAACCGCAGCACGTCTTTCCAAATGATGTACCAAATTCCTTGGTTAATAAAAGCAAGGGTTCGACAGGGTTTCTTAACCACTTTATCTTTGAGTCCTGCTGTCCACAGAGATCTCTGAACCTTTCTATCAGTGTGAACCACTGTACTTACTTGGGTACCACGATTCATTGCCTGCTGCCTTTACGTGTTAGCCCTCGTGGATATGAATTAATCACCTTCCCTTTTAAAGTTGTTAATTCATATCCCGTTGTTCATGCAGTTCGTAGGTCATCTGCTATAATGGTAGTCGACAAATAATAAACTACAGTAGCATTTCTAAACAAGAGTTGAAATTTGACTTTGCGAGCCTTAGTGATATATATACATATATTTAATGAACAGTGATTCGTGAATTGTTTGGGGTCGGCCAAACATTTCCTTCGATGAGCACTGTTCATTCCGCATTTAAATGATTGGGCATGCTCAGTAAACAAAATTCCCTAATGTGAGATCTTTTCCACAAATTCGTACATATCCCAATGGGCCAATTTCATGACAAAATATGCAAAGTGCTCAGCATTTAATTCATCCTATGTATTTCGTCGTGATTTAGTGTTTAATTGGTCACATCTCTCTTGCAGAGGAAAAACTTAAGAAGCTACAGTCAGGTAAGAGAAAGACGTGTATATCTAAATCATGCTTTCATTTCTCCAGCTCCAGTTTATATATATATATATATACATATTTAATTTACCATTAATATTAAATACAACTTTCGATCAGTTCTAGTCAGTGATATGTACGCGACCTACTGAGAGCTTGCATGAATTATTTACGTGAGATGTCTAACTAAAAATGACGCTGTGGCCAGCCATGTTTGTCTGGGGTCTGTCGATTATCTGTCATAACCCATACCGGGTGTTTTTCAAACATATCGAGTATGAGATTCATCGGGGATTTTCAGAAAGATTATATACTTGACAATTGTCATTGGGAATACACGAAATGTATTGTCAGTGAATATCATCAGAATATTGAGAAAGTGTCAATAATAAATCAAGCAGAATATTATTTATAAAACGCCGGATTAATGGAAGAGTCGCAGATGCAGTATTTATTCAATTAGTATAAATGAATAATGTGGTCACACACATAGATTTGCGTGGTCTTTGGCAGGTCTCATATGAACGAAGCATGCAAAACTGGAGCGAGCACTGAACATTTATCGTTCGATAAGCCAGTTGGAAGTCCCGTATGGTCTGCCCCAGACAAACTGCAAAAGCGCCGCGACCAGTTTTGAACTACTTACATAATTAATGATATTCTAGTACATGGAACAGTTTAAGAATTTTAGCCAGCCTAATTGTTGGGATAAATTTTTTGCAGAGGCGGAATACCAGAGTGTGTTCGGGCGCGCATTTATATCCACAACAGAATGGTAATCGTTTTACTGGGGCTGCCATAGCACTCGGGGCTTGGATGGAGAGAAATGTGTCGAGTTTATTCAGGAAGAATTGCGCATTCAATATGTGGATGGCCTGACTAAAGTGTGGGCAAAACCTGACCGCCTCTTCGGGAATAAGGAACGGCAGGTGACGGAAGTGTTGGTGAGGGATCACTTTGGGACCAGTGACCATAATTCCATTAATTTTAAGATAGCTATGGAGAATTATAGTTTTGGCCCAATATGAAGTGAAAATGACTTATTGACACAAGTAGGCTTCAAATGAAGTTACTGTGAAAAAACTCTAGTCTCCACATTCCGGCGCCTGATTGGGGAGGTTGGCACGGGAATTGAACCGTGCTGCAGTTCAAGCCTGCTCTGCTTTCAAAGCCAGCGAGTTAGCCCTCTGCTAAACAGCCCAATAGTTAACATTCAAATTGGGGCAAGAAACATTTCTAGGGTATTAGGCGGGATCTTTCAAAAGTTGATTGGGGGTGCGTATTTGGAGGCAAGGGGACAGCTGGTAAGTCTTTCAAAATGGTGTTATCTAGGGTTCAGGGTGAGCAACTATCTCTTCTGGTGAAGGGTGAGTTTGGTAGAAGCAGGAGAACCTGGGTGACTCGGGATATTGAGGCAATAGTCAAAAGGAAGAAAGAGCATATGACATGCTTTGGCAGCTGGAATCAAGTGGATCACTTGAACAGTAAAGGGCTGGTCGGACTCCAGTTAAGAGAGAAATTAGGAGGGCAAAGACAGGATATGAGCTTGTCTTGGCAGACAAGGCAAAGGAACATTCAAAGAGCTTTTGTAGATTGTTACGGGAGAGGTGTTTTCAGAACCCCAAAATGTATCATGCAGTTCAACCAAACCCCACCCCCTTTAATGGATTGTTGCTTTTCAAGCACACGGCTTGTTCCCTAGCTGTAGTATTACAATTATGGACACGTGGTTTTTAAAACAAAACAATGTTTATTCCATGATCTCAAATATACCTTTGAAATAAACATTGATCTCTTAACACTCCTTACTTCAAAGATAACCCCGAAAATAATCCAACACTACCCAATCCTGCAAACTGTTCCTTTACACATCCAAAATACTTCACCTTCACAAAAACAGTAACACACCAGGTGACAGTCAATATATATTTTTCTGTTGGATGGCAGAGATTTATCAGCTTGGTTGACTTCAGCTTCTTGCTTTTCTTCCTGCAGCTCTCAGCAAAACATACAGACACTCCCACTGCTCTCCCAAACTGAAACTAAAACTCACAGAATTAACCTCAAAATGGCTGAACTGCGCTCAGCTCCACCCACTCTCTGAAATCACTATTTTCTTAAAGGTACATTGCTTAAACATCCATTTCTTAAAGGTACTCTCACATAACACCCCCCACCCCCCCCACCCCCCCCCCCCACCCCCAAGAAAAAAAAACCCATCAACTTCAAGATGGTTTTATTTTTCACCTTTGCACCATCAATTAAGAAATGCACACAGTAAAAACACTTTTTCGTTAAAAAAAACAACACACGCAAACAGGCATAATAATATAGTCCATTTTTCCCGTTCTTCTTCCTCCAACCGAAAATCTTCTCGATTTGAACAAGAAAGTCTCGGCACGATCCATCCATTCCTCTACTCCTCGGAATTTCTCTTTAGAATCAGATACTTTAGTTCAACCTGACCACAGAGCCCCTTGCAATTCTCCACTAAATGAGCATTGGTGATCACAGCTTTCAGGCAGTGAAATGCCTGTTGAAAGTCCCCTGTCCATTGATTTTTTTTTTTACGTTTCTTCAGCAAGTCCATCAGTGAAGCAACCACGCAACAAATCTTTTGCACAAAGGTTCGATCTAATTCATTCATGATATGTGATTGCATTATTTCCCTTCGTCTTGAGGGTATTGGAAACTCCTCAAGGAACGCGATTCGGGCTTCTCCAATTCACTTTCGGTTAGGTTCATCACCAAACCCACCTCCTAAAAATCGATCGAAGACCTCCATACGATGTTTTAAATGTTCTTTCCATGTCTGAAATTTGAAAATAATAGCAGATTGTCGCACTTTCTCAATGCAATCCTTCAAACGTGGAATAGGCCAAGAGTCCGTTATTGTAACTGCATTCACCTTTCAATAGTCCACACAACTGTTGGGTTCCGTCTGGTTGAGGTACCATCACTATGGCTGAGCTCCGTTGGCTGCATCCTACTTCAATTATGCCATTTTTGCATACTCTCAATCTCTCTGTTACCCTGTGCAAATTGTAAAGGATTACGTCTATGTGGATGTTGTTTGATAGGAACAGCATTTCCCACATCGACATCATGTATAGCCATTTTAGTACTTCCCAATTTACCTCTAAAATACTTGTCCGTGTGATATCAATAACTCTTTCAGGTCAGTTCGCTTTTCCTATGGAAGGTAACTTAACAATTCATCCCAATTTTTAAGAACATCCTCATTTTCGAATTTAATTTGAGGTATGTCAAATTCATAGTCATCTGGATTCGGTTCGTCACTTTGAGTTCGAATCACTAAACCCTCCGTTTTCTCTCCTTCACTTTCACAGTGCATTTTATGCATATTCACATGACACACTCGGTGAGTCTTCTTTCTATCTGGTATTTTTACCACATAATTCACGTCATTTAATTTCCTTTCAATCTGTTACGGTCCACTAAACCAATCTTTTAGAGTCTCACCACTGGTAACAACGCTAATTCTTTATCCCCCCTGACAAAACTACGAACTTTGGATTTTTTGTCCGCTACCCGTTTCATCACATTCTGTGCAACTTTCAAATGTTGTCGAGCAAATTCACCTGCTCGATTTAATCGTTCCCTAAATTTGACACGTAATCCAATAGTGTAATTTCCGATTTCTGACACACCAATTTTTCCTGAATCAACTTAAGTGGTCCTCTTACCACATGACCAAACATTAGTTCAATATGACGAAATTTGGTAGACACATTAGGTGCATCCCTAATTGCAAAGACTACGAATGGGATTACTTTATCCCAATCCTCTGGATAATCTTGACAATACGCCCTTAACATCGTCTTTAATGTCTGATGCCACCTTTCAAACGCTCCCTGCGATTCTCGATGACACGCAGTTGATTTAAATTGCTTTATTGCGAAGCTATCCATAAATTCTTTGAATAAGTTTGAAGTAAAATTCGATCCTTGATCCGATTGAATTTCTGTGGGTAGTCGATATCTAGTAAAGAATGTAAGTAACTCCTCCACAATCATTTTAGCTGCAATATTACGTACTGGAATGGCCTCTGGAAACCTAGTAGACGCATCCATTATAGTCTAAAGATATTGATTCACACTTTTTTTTTAGGAAGCGGTACTACACAATCAATTAGGACATTCGTAAAAGGTTCCTCAAATGCTGGAATGAGTGTTAAGGGCGCTGGTTTTCTCACTGCTTGAGGTTTCCCTGTCACTTGACATGTGTGACATGATTGACAATATTTAATTACATCTTTCTGTAGTCCAGGCCAATAAAAATGTTTCTGGATTTTAGCTTGAGTTTTCCTTATACCCAAATTACCTCCCACTGGTACCTCATGTGCAACTCGCAACACGTCCTTTTTATACCCTACCGGCAATACTACTTGATGAACTTCTGCCCACATTTCATCCGCCTGCAGATGTACAGGACTCAATTTTCTCATCAAGACATCACTTTTACGGTGATAATACTCTGGTATACTCTCAGATTCCTCCTCTGTATATGCCTTCTGATACATCTATTTGATTTCTTCATCTTCCTGTTGTAACTCCGCCAATTTTCCTGAACTAAAAATATCCTCCTCATCCTCCGCCTGTTCTTGTTCTTTTTCAACCATCTGATCAAAAATCGTTTCTGAAAATTCCACTTCAATATTCATCTTCACTCTTTGATTTCTCCACTTATCTTAACCTGTGACTTTGCAATCTTGTTATTATAGAATCCGGAAAATTTCCAGGATATTCGTCCCACAACACTTTAGTTGTCTGATTTCCCACTGGCTTATCAACCACAGTATGCATCACTCCCACCTGCGATGCAGCTATATCATTACCCAAGATAAACTGTATTCCTGGACAAGATATTTTAGCTGTTACTCGTTCTACCACTTCACCACTCTTCACTGGACTTTCCAACCTTACCTTATATAATGGAACGCTGCTTCTCTCACCCTAAATTCCACATATCACCAGTTTTTCTGGCAACATTCTTCCCAAACTACACAATTCCTCATCTCTCACCATTAACGATTGACTAGCCGCTGTATCTCTTAAAATTGTGACTTCTTTACCTGCTCCTCCTGATACACATAAGTAAACTTTACCCACACAAGTAAATTCTTTAAAGACATGTGGCACCTGCTTAACAATTACTTCTTGAACAGGCTTTTCAATCGTTTGCACCTCCTTCGCTTAACTAGGGCTTTCCTTTACCTCTCTAACAAATCCCACTGTCTTATCCTGTTTTCCCACATCAGCCATTCCAGTGCTTTTCTTCATCCATCAACACTGTGACTTTACATGGCCTAGTTCATTACAGTGAAAACATTTGAAACTTTTCATCTCTTTTCCACCCTCCTGGATTTATTTTTTAATCTGAGATGCACTCTCTTTATTGTCTCCCATCAGATCACCTTTACCGTTACCACTTTAGTATTTCTCATGTTCCCAGTTTCTATCCCTCACCGGCTGAAACTGATGACGGAAAGCAATCTTTGATTTATGAACTAATTCACAATCATCTGCCATTTCTGATGCTAATCTCGCAGTTTGAACCCTCTGTTCTTCCACATGAGTTCTCACTGCATCAGGAATTAAATTGTTAAACTCCTCTAAAAGTATAATTTATCTGAGAGCTTCATACGTTTGGTCTATTTTCAAAGCCTTTATCCACCGATCAAAATTACCCTGTTTGAGCCTTTCAAACTCCTTGCATTTTTGAGCAATTTATTTCCTTGAATGTATAAACCTTTGTTTGTAAGCTTCAGGCACTAGCTCATATGCACTTAAGATGAATTTCGTCACCTCCTCACACGTTCCAGATACCTCCTCCGGTTGTGATGCAAACACTTCACTAGCCCTACCTACCAGCCTTCTTTGAATCAGGAATACTCCGACGTCCTGTGGCCATTTCATTTGTTTAGCTACCTTCTCAAATGAAATGAAAAAGGCTTCTACCTCCTTCTCCTCCAACCTGGGCAATGTTTGGACATATTTAAATAGATGCCCACCACGTCTTCGACTATGACGCTCTGTCTCATTATCCTCATCAATCTCCTCCAACTGTACGTGTCAATTTGCCTCTGCCAATTTTAACTGATTTTCATGTTTTAGAGCCATTTCCCGAAGTTCAAACTCTCTCTCTTTTTCCCTTTCCTCACTATCTCTTTCTTTGTTACTTTCTTCTCTCTCCTTTTCTTATTCGTTTCTATCTCTTTCTTTTTCTTTCGTTGCATATTCAAGCCGCTTTAATGCTTTTTCATGTTCAAGTTGCTTTAATTCTTTTTCATGTTCAAATTGCTTAATCTGCAACTGGAGCTTTGCCATATCTAATGAGTCAAAATGTCTCACAGGCAAAGGTAAATGCGCAGATACCGCGTTAAGCACCTCATCTTTTCGTATTTTGCCAGGCAGTGTTAACTGCTATGCTTTTGCCAATCCGAACAGTCTGTTTTTAGTCTGTCAGTCAGGTATCACGTGTTACCATGTCCACCCCCAAAAACTTCTGAGCCTCCGAATGAGCCATTGTTCACAACACTCTCCCCACTTAAACTAAAATACCACACCGGAAAAGCAACAATCCTTCACTGTCTTTAAGTTAACAAAAGCCAATCCAATAGATATATTTTCATCTCCCTAGAGCCCCCAATTGTCATGGGAGAGGTGTTTTCAGAACCCCTAGATTTATCATGGAGTTCAACCAACCTTTAATGGATGGCTGCTTTTGAAGCACACGGTTTTTTCCCCAGGTGTAGTGTTACAGTAATGGACACGTGTTTTTTAAAACAAAACAAGGTTTCTTCCATAAACTCAAATTAACCTTTTAAATAAACATTGGACCTCTTAACACCCCTTACTTCAAAGATAACCCCGAAAATATTACAACACTACCCAATCCTGAAAACTGTTCCTTAACACTTAGATAGGATGGATGTAGGTAAGTTGTTTCCATTAGCAGGGGAGACTAGGACCCGGGGGCACAGCCTTAGAATAAAAGGGAGTCACTTTAGAACAGAGATGAGGAGAAATTTCTTCAGCCAGAGAGTGGTGGGTCTGTGGAATTCATTGCCACAGAGGGCGGTGGAGGCCGGGACGTTGAGTGTCTTTAAGACAGAAGTTGATAAATTCTTGATTTCTCGAGGAATTAAGGGCTATGGAGAGAGAGCGGGTAAATGGAGTTGAAATCAGCCATGATTGAATGGCGGAGTGGACTCGATGGGCCGAATGGCCTTGCTTCCGCTCCTATGTCTTATGGTCTTATGGACTGCCTCAGGCCATCGTGCGGTCCATTCGGTGCATCGAGAAGCCTTTGGCTTGGATCACGCAGCTTTGTGTGGCCGGAGTAAGTCATGTCGTGGCGAAACCGAGAACATAGCAGTTCCTCACTTCTCCCTGGGAGTTAAGTCTAGCGATGAGGTCGTCCGTTTTGTTCTGAATCACTTGGATATTCGCCAAGAGCACGCTGGGGTGAAGGGTCCTGAAGACGCGTAATGTAAGTCTCATTTTCAGACAAGCCCATGTTCCTCGCTTCCTTGGTCAGCGGCTGCCCTTGGACGGGAGGGCTAGCTTTGTGTATGGTAACTGGTTACGTTCGGAGGGACCGTGAAAGATGGTGGCGGTGTCAGGCTCACTGCAGAGGGTTGTCCATTGGCCGTTCTGGTCTCGTGCGGCAGCGAGGTTGGGTTCACCTTCCGGAGAGGTCGGGTGGGTGCCTGTCGCTCCGACGGTGGCTCGGGAATTTCCGCTTCCCTGGCGAGACCTCGCGCCCGACAGCATAGCCACGCTGAGATTGATTTGCTAGGTTTACTTAAATGCTCCGTAAATCACATTTTCTTCCCGCCGATACTTCAGGATGATGGACAGACAGAATACCATGAGGTTGGATCGGGTCATGTGGTCGGAGAGTGAAGGGAGCGATGTCGTGGTCGGACTCTGGTATGGGGCGAGTGGGGCGAACACCGAGGAAAGGAAATCACAAGTCACCTGGAGCAGGTACGTAAAAGAGTTTTTGGTTGGTCCTCGGGCTGTCGCTCACGGGTGAGCCCCGGTGCTCTGGCAGTCGCTGGGCGGGTGGGCTCCTTGCTCCGTGCGGTCGCTGGGCGGGAGGGCGCCAGTCTTCGGGCGCGCGCTAGTCGGAAGAGCTCCGGTCGTGGTTGTGGGTTGGAATGTACTCCCGAACGAGATACTGCAGTGCATCTTCTATATCGTACACACGACTGCCACTATCCTCCGGAGATGGATGGATTGAATCTTTGTATAACTGGTAGTCATCCAGCGGGTTTCTTTGTCCCGGATAAAGTCCCCAGAGTGTTGTTGGAGCTGCACTCACGCATGCAATTGGAGAGTATTCCATAGCACTCCTGACTGTGTCTTGTAGATGGTGGACAGGATTTGGCGTGGAGGTGGTGCGGCAGGAAATGTAAGACTAATATCCGGTGATTGCTCTTGTATCGACATCCTAAGCAGTAGCAAGTCCATTCAAGTTAATTTTCTGACCAATCGTTACCCACAGTACTTTGACTGTGGGGGATTCAAAGACTCATAGACAAACTGCATTTACCCTGTCAAGTGCCGTGAGTAATTCATATTTTTCCATGAGATCCCCGCTTCTGTGGTACAGCGAATACAATCCTAATCGATTAAATATCTCCTCGTAGTGAGTCCTGCTGACCCAGGAATTATGTCTGGTAAACTTTCACGGCACTCGCTCTCGAGCGAAAATGTTCTTCCTCAGGTAAGGAGACCAAAACACTGCATGATATTCCTGGTGTGGCCTCACAAGGCACTGTATAAGTGTTGCAAGGCACCGCTCTTTCCTGCACACGAATCCTCTCGCAGTGAAGGCCAGCACACGATTTGCCTTCTTTACCGCCTGCTGCACCTGCATACGTACCTTCAGTGACATGTGTATGAGGACAGCTATGGCTCGATGCGCGTCTCCTTCTCCAAATTTTCCCAATCTATATGAAGATTAAAATCACAGGAATTACATATGTTCTTTGTTGCACGTGTCTATAATTTCCTGCGATGAAAACTTTGACAATGGATTCTAGAATTTTCCCCACTGCTGATGTCAGGATTACTTATCTATAATTCCTTGCATTCTTCCACTACCCCTCTTTTTAAATAGTGGGGCTGTATTAGCCACCCTCCAATCTAAATGAACTGTTTCACAGTCTATGGCATGCCAGAAGATGAACACCAATGCATCCACCATTTCTAGAGTTACCTCCCTCAGTACCCTGGGTAGTAGATCATCACGCCTTGTGGATTTATCAACATTAAACCCCATCAATTTCATGTACATCTTTTCTCTACTGATATTATCCTGCTGAAGTTCCTCTGTCTCGAGATTGCCAATGATTCAGTTCTCAATCCGCAGTATGCGGTCGAGGATGGACTGTTATTTAGTTGTCTCCTCAACATATTGGTCCAGGAAACCACCCTGAATATGCTCCAGTAATTCATCCTCTGTGGTATTGTGGCTAATTAAATTTTCCCAATCGATATGCAGATTAAAATCACCCAGACGTACTTTAATTATTTGCCGCATGTGTCTCTAATTTCCTGTTTAATGCCATTCCGAACAATATCAATATATGACGCCCAGTGACGTTTTTTTGAACTCTTATGCTCTCTGCAAACAGTGTCTGCATTGATGGAACTAATACCCTCCCCACTATTGTGTTACTTTCTTTCTTGATCAGAAATGCAACCACACCACCTTTTCCATTTTGTCCGTCTTTCCTAAATAGTGAGTACCCCTGTACATTCAGTTCCCATCTCTCGTCACCCTGCAGCCTTGTAACCGTAATCCGTACTATATCGTGCTCGTTCTTGTGTAATTGTGTGATTAGCTTATCCACTTGTGAATGCTCCACCTGGCAAGACACAGAGCTTTTAGGCTTGTCTTTTTAACAGTAGTCATTCCGCTCCAAATATATTTTTATACTCTGGCCCTGTTTTAATCTGGTTCTTGGATCATCTGCCTATCACATTTCTTAGTCTCGTTTCTGTCTTTTATTTTGTCGTTATTTCCTCCTCCTTGCATCGGTACCCACCCCCCCTGCTATATTAGTTTAAACACCCCCAACCATACCAGCAAATACTCCCCCGAGGACACCAGTCCCGATCTCGCCCAGGTTAAGCCCGTACAAATTGAACTGGTGCAACGTTCTCCTGGAGTTGAATCGGAAACACTCCCACTCACACCATCTCTTCAGCCACGAATTTGTCCGATGTATTCTGCTATTTCTACGCTGACGAGCACGTGGCACTGGTATTAACCCTGAGTTCAGAACCTCAGTGGTTGAACTTCTTAACTTTCGTTGAAACTCCATAAATTATGCTTTTTGGTCATCTTCTTGTTATCCTCTATCTTTGGTACCGATGTACACCACCATTGGAAGTTCATCCTCCCACCTGCAGAATATTCTGCAGCCGCTCCAACACGTTCTTGACCCTAACTCCAGGGAGGCAACATACCATCCTGGAGCCTCGTTTGCGGCCACAAAAACGCCTTTCCTACACTTTCTATTCGTTCGCTTTGCGTGGGTAATGTCAATGAATGATACGGGGCGATATTTCTACCCCCTCTCCTTTAGTTAATGGTCACTGCCTGGCACTTGTGTGCGCAAATATTTCGAATTTTAATATTGTCACTTTTACCGAGGTACAGTGAAAATTATTGTTCTCAGTACAGTCTAGACAGATTGTTCCATACATGCAAAAATGCAGAGGGCATGCACCAATACACAATGTAAATACATAGTCACAGGCATTGGTGAGCATACCGAGTGTAGTACAACTCAGTAAGGAAGATGTGTGAGGAGATCATTTCAGTACATCGAGAGTCATTCAGTAATCTGGCAAGAGCGGGATGAAGCTGTTTTTGGAGCTGTTCGTGTGCGTTCTCAGACTTTTGTATCTCCTGCCCGATGGAAGAAGTTGGAAGAGATAATAACCCGTGTGGCAGATTTCTTTGATTATGGTGCCTACTTTCCCAAGGCAGCGGATATGTAGAAAGGATCAAAGGTTAAGATACGGGTTCACGTGATGCGCATGGCTGTGTTCACGAGTCTCTGTGTTTTCTACGGTCGTGGGCCGAACAGTTGCCATTCTAGGCTCTGATTCAGCCAGATATGATGCTTTTTCTGGTCCCTCTGTAAATATTGCTGCTAGTTAATGTGGGCATGCCGAATTTCCTTAGTTTCGCAAGGAAGTATAGGCGCTGTTATGTTTTCTTGGTCGGAACGTCGACTTGGGTGAACCAGGGCAGATTGTTTGTGATGTGCACATCTAGGACGTTAATGGTGTCAACCATCGCCACCTTGTGTAGGATAGTTTGGTTCCTGAAGTCAATGACCAGCTCCTTAGTTTTGCTGAAATTAAGAGAGAGCCTGCTGTCTTTACACCACGCCACTAGTTTCTCTATCTGCCTCCAAGACTCATTGTTTTCTACATCCTACCCACTACGCTTGTGTCATTCAAAAACCTGTAGGTGGAGTTGGAACCATATTTGCCGCAACGTTTTGTGTGTATAGGATGGATAGTTGGGAGCTACGTACGTAACCTTGCGGGACCCCGGGGGTATTGAGGACTAGCGTGTGGAATGTGTTGTTACTATTCTTTCTTTTGTTTCTTTTATAAATGTAGAGTACCCAATTACTTTTTCTCCAATAAAGGGGCAATTTAGCGTGGCCAATCCACCTAACCTGCGCATCTTTGTGTTGTGGAGCTGAACCCACGCAGACATGGGGAGAATCTGCAATCTCCACACGGACAGTGACCCAGGGCGGGATTCGAACCCGGGTCATCCGCGGTGCAGGCCCAGTGCTGAGCACTGCACTGCATGCTGTCCTTTGTTTACCCTTTCTGATTGTGTTCTATGGGTCAGGAAGTTTCGGATACAGTTGCAGAGGAAGGAAACTAGTCCTATGTTTTGCAGTATTCAAATGAACTGTGCTGGGACTATCATTTTGAAAGCAGGACTGTAGTCAAAGAATAGGAGTCTGACGTAGGACCCTTGTTGTCAAGGTGCTCCAGGGATGAGTGTAGGGTGAGAGAGATGCCGTCCGCCGTGAACTGGTTGTAGGGTTTGTGACTTTCAGTGGATCAAGACATTCTGTGAGTATTAAATTGATGTGTCTCGTGACCAACCTCTCGAAGCAGTTCATAATGATGGATGTCAAGCCGCAAGACGGCAGTTTTTGAGGCACATTGCCTGGTTCATCTTTGGCACCTATCTGATATTGTACCACTTGAAACAGGCGGGAACTTCGGAATGGAGTAGCGAGAGATTGAAGATGTCCAGGAACACACCCACAGGTGGTCCGCAAAGAATCTCAGTGTACGACAATTTCCTCCGTCAGGACCCGTCACTTTCCCAGGGTTCACATTCAAGATGGCCGATCTGAACTTAGGACCTGTGACGGTAGGCATGGCTGCTATAATTTACCACTTGTCAACCCAAGCCTGAGTATTGCCCAGATCTTGCACACATTGAAATTGGCCATGGACTGCTTCATTTGATGAGGAGTCTGAAATGGTGCTTGAAATTGTGCCGTCATCTGCGAACGTCCCACTTCTATCCTTCTGATGGAAGGGAGGCCATTGATGAAGCAGGTGGAGATGTGGTCCTGGACACCCTACTGTGGAATTCCTGCAGTGATGTTCTAGAGCTGAGATGTCCTCCAACTACATAACTACCGCCGTTTGTGTCAGATATTACTCCAAGCATCAGAGAACGTTCCCCCTAATTCTTATTAACTACCGTTTGCAAGACTCCTTGAAGCTATATTCGGTCAAATGATGCCTTGATGCCAAGGACAGTCGCTGAGCTCTCATCACTGACAGTCAGCTGTGTTGTCTATGTTTTAGCCAAGGCTGCAATGAGGTCAGAGGTTAATTCACCATGGTGGAATCCAAACTGAGTGTCCGTGAACAAGTTATTGCTGAGTACGTGCCGCCAGATAGCACTGCTACCGACTCCTTCTATCCCTTCACTGATGTTGGAGAGGAAACAGATGGAGCGGTAATTGGCTGGGTTGGATTTGCCCAGTTTCAACTGTAGCAGACAGACTTGGACATTTCCACATTGCTGGATAGATGCCAGTACTTGAGCTGTACTGGAAATGATTGACGTGGTGCGGCATGTTCTGGAGCAAATGTCGTCAGTACTATTGCTGGGATATTGTCAGAGCCCATACTCTTTGGAGTATTCAATGTATTCAGTCATATTATCTCATCGCGAATGAATCGTATTGTCTAATGACTAAACTCTGTGATGGTGAGCATGTCTGGAAGAGACTGAGATGGATCATCCTCTCGGTACTTCTAGCTAAAGATTGTTGCGAATGCTTTAGACTTGTCCTTTGCTCAGAAGTGCTTGACTCCTCCATTTTGATGATCGGTAAATTTGTTGAGTCTCCTCCAGTGAGTTGTTTAATTATCCACCAGCAATCAAGGCTGTTTGCGGCAGGACTTCATATCTTAGATCTGAAATGTTGGCTGTGCAATCGCTGAGCTCTGTTTATTGCTTGCTGCTTATATCATTTGCAAGCGAGTTGAGATCAGTTGGCTGAATAGCTGGATTGTAATTCAAAGTAAGGCCAATGGCGCGGTTCCAATTCAATAGCCAGATGAAGTTATTCATTAAATTCCCGCCTTATCTACGTATCCCGTCGCTTAAGGTGTGCCAAATTTCAGGTGGAATCACGATCCGTCAGCTCTCCGCCTTAAATCGTTGAAAATTAAACATTTCAATGATTTCTGCAGTTGTGCTTTCATCATACATTATCGATCGAATAAGGTTATTGGGATCAGCATTACCTCCATCTAACCTGACATGAGAAAACCTGTTTTGTGAAATGTGCGATGCTAGAGCTTGCTTCCTGCAAGAACTTTGACATGGAATGTTGTCTTTAATGGGACGTGCACCGTCCCGGTGATAGGACCCATGAGCAACATGGGTGAATCCATATTTGCAGAAGACATGATGAATTGAAAAGTAACGTATTGCGGCTTCAAATGTGAAGCCGAAATGTTTAAAATTCGCAGTCAGACTCGATTCTCCGCTGTCGGGATTCTCCTTTACACCTGCAGCGCACCAACGCTGGAGGATTTCCCGACGGCGTGTGGCTGTCCATAATGGAAAAGCCATGGGCGGCTGGTACAACTGAGAATCACGCTGCTGGCAGGAATAGAATACCGATCACTATCTTTCAAAAGGAACACCAGAAGAACGTTTCAGGCCGCTTGCTTGGCGTCTGCATGCACACCTTCAAGTTTCCGCAAGGGATAATCAAACCAATGAAGACAATTTGTGTCAGAGAGTTGAGTGTAGACTTAATCCTTTCAGAAAGATGTGCTGATGAAAGGCAAAGAGGGAACTTCATGGATTAGTTTTGAAACAATATAGAATGGTGTAGCATCTCAGGCAAAGGACCAAACGGAAGTGATGACTGTAGAAAAGACTGTATAGTTCCCCTATCCCAAAGGATTCGCTCAGGCAGGAGCAACCCCAAGCCCGGTATTTATATCCTAGTTGAACTAGTAAACGGGGAGCTATCGCTATTCCCTCATCTGGATCAATTGTCAAGAGTCACGGACACAGGGGCGTTGATATTGCTGATCCGTCGCCCTCCTGTGAGGTTATATCATCACTCCCCTCCCACGACCGATATTTCATCCACTTCGATGGGAGAGGAAAAATCTTCCGCCCTCTTCGCGAAGGGCTCATTAGACAGCACCTACGCATTTTTGCTCAGAGGGTTGTTGTCGGCCTGCAATGTCACTTCCTGATTGAATGACCGGATGATTCCTGCAGACTTTCCTTTTGCGGTCTCCCCTGTACCTACGAAGTTTTCCGTAGACTAGAACTTCATATCTGACTCCTGGTCAGAATGGTCGCCCTCCCGCATTCTAGAGTCATAGAATCAGATACTTTACAGTGCAGAAAGAGTGCATTTGGCTCATCGAATCTGCACCGGCCCTTGGAAAGAGCACCCTGCCTAAGCCCATACCCCCACCCTATTCCCGTAATCAAGTCACTCAGTAACCCAAAACAATCATTTTGGACACTAAGTACAATTCAGCGTGGACAATCCACCTAACCTTCACATCTTTGGACTGTGGGAGAAAACCGGAGCACCCGGGTGAAACCCACGCAGACACGGGGAAAAAGTGCAAACTCCACACAGGCAGTGACTCAATCCGGGAATCGAACCTAGGACCCTTGAGCTGTGAAGAAATTGCACAAATCACTCTGCTACATTGCCCTCCCCCTCTCCACAATGTTCAGTTGCCTTGTTGGGTGCCAGCGGCAACTTCTCTGGAGGGAGCGGCGCTACCTGGCTCGGGATCAATGGTCGGTCATTGAGTACCAATTCCACCGACTTGCGTATTGTCCACCTGCCGCGTTGAGTCGTTTCCTTGCAAGCTCGGCCTCGATAATTTTTTGATTGATTCCGGAATGAGAAATGCAACACCAGTAAAATGCCGCATGTAAAATCAGTCGTCATGAGCGGACTATCGCATGGTCTGACTCACTTCGCCCCTCTCTGCTCCAGCTTCTCATGGGTCCTATCACCGATATCCAATGAGGCTCAGCAACTTTCGCAAGTGTGAACCCATTAAAAGCTCCACGGGCGTCACCACGGTGTTAGTGGATGGCGTTGGTATATAGTAGAAGTAGAACAGGAAATTGAGAGGCGAATCCCTGGTCAGCATGAGATCTGTCCTGTCATTCAAATTTTGAATGTCAGTACGGCACGTTCTGCCAACCATATCAGAACTGGGGATTTGGGGCGGTGCGGACAAGACAGAACCCGTTTTGCTTCAAAATAACCCCAAACTCTGACCAATCAAACAAGGTGCCTTTGTTTCCCCCGTGTATCGCCCGGGCTCCGTAAACACCAAAAGTCTGCTTCAGCCATTCGATGGTGGGGCGCGATGTAGAAACTGTCATTCGGTGCACATTCATCCATTTACCATGAGTAGATGGATTGACCACGGAAACGCCCTGCTAAATCCACATGGAGGTGGAACCATGGCCGGTACGGCCATTCCCATGGAGAAGTGGAGTTGCCAGGCCGTTCGTCTGTTGCTCCTGGCATCGAGTACACCGCTTTACCATCTTCTTAACATCTGCGTTGCTGCCGGGCCATTTCTCCGGGACAACATTTTCATTTTTCAGACTCCTGAGTGTCCGCTGGGATGGTCCTGCATAATTCCGCCCCCCCCCCCCTTCGGCTGCGTTCGGGAATGACTACACGGGAACCCCAGAGCAGAAGGACGGCAACCATGCTGAGATTTGCCACTTTTGTGGTCACCGCCCTCAGGTCCCCCGGGTGCTTGGCCCCATACAGCACGATGAGTTGCACGCAGGCCAGCAGTGCGACGGTCATTTGCCAAGCCTTTACTTGTGCCGCCGTTACAGGTGACGAGTCCATAATATGGCCTCGTCCAATGCTGCTAGCGTTGTCGCGCTGATGGGGAGCGGGAGACGTTTGAGAGCGTCCATGTGGCGTATCTCTATCTCTACGCATTTTCCAAATATACTTACATTCTGGCAGAAGGAGAGCCCAACGCTAAATACGAACAGACGCTACCAACAGAATTGTCCATTACTCTTTGAATTGGGAACACCAAGAGGTGTTTATGGTCGGTATATCACATGGACACATGTCTGTAGACATAGTGATGCAATCATTTTACGCCGAATTGCAGTGCTAAAACGCCATGTCCTCGTTTTTTCTCCGCCGCCGCTAATGTGCGTGAAGCGAATGCAGCGGGTCGATTTGGACCATAGTCCGTTCTGTGTGCCGGGGCAAAGCTATCTCAGCTACTTTTTTCAGGTACAGAACAGTTTTACTCAATAAATGTTCTTAGGTCGCCTATTCTCTCATCCCACAAACAACCTGTCTCGGAGCGCCTCTCATAATGCCGGCCCGAATTCCCAGCAGGCGAACGTTTACACATTTGGCCAAGATATTCCGCTATGAGCTCATCCTGGTGTTGAGAATCTTGGTGGAATTGAAAACGGTGTACACTTAGTGGCGGTTTCAGTTCAACATAGCTGCCAACGAATGTATCGAGCTCCGCAAACAGGCGGGAATGGGGGGGGGGTGTCTGGATAAGTTAAACTTTTTATAACGCTGTAAGTCTCGATACCGCACACCGCAAGGCATGTCATCATCTGTCTGTCGTCCTCTGTTATTCAGACAAAAAATAATAGTTTGTTCTATGTATTGGGTTCAATTCCCTGTCTCGGCTTCGAATGCCTCAAGATTACCGATGACTGGCATATATGTTGCCTGAAAGGAGGCTTCTTCAGTCAAATCGATCTGGGCACGTTCCAGAGGCCTTCATATTGTGCCCAGTGTAAAATCCCTGACAAGCGACCATTTGGAAGCAACGACTGTAGAAATGGTCAGTTTTACTCTCCTTACTATTCACTCCTCCCACTCTCCGAACGCTGTCCAGCGGGCAGAGGTACGAAAATGACAGTAGTCCTTGGGAGAGTGGAGGAACCCCGCCCCCTCATCTGGGTAAAACGTTTTCAAGTAAGGCATCAGGGACCCTGATGCTGCATATCGCTGGGCTTGCGGTCAGGTTACACAAAATGCAATACCATTTAAGGTAACTAGAGTCTGCACCAGTCCTGCTTCTAAAACAGATAATCAGTGATTAAAATCGAACAGTGATGCGTACTAACAAATTCTGCACCTAGCACATTGTAAAGCATCAAATAGAAAAATGAAGTAGCAAAGGCGCAAAGGCATTTTTGTTGATTTACTATTGGAGGCACTGCACAGAGAGATACGACCTGCGTAACAGAAAATGCATGGTCATCGTTTGGGATTTCAGACTGAGATGTATAGATGGAGTCAGAGATGTTTACAGCTTGGAAGCAGGCTCTTCCGCCCAACTTGTCCATGCCGCTCAGTTTATATCACTAAACTCGCCCCATGTGTCGGCATTGTCTTAATTGCACGTGTCTACTTGCTTTTTAAAGGAAAAAAATGTACCCGCCTCCACAATTGCCTCTGGTAGCCCGTTTCAAAAGCTCACCACCGACATTGTGAAGGCATTTCCTCTCTAGTATCTTTTGTATCCCTCCCCTCTCACCTCAAACCTATGCCCTCTCGTTATAGACTCCTCCACCTTGGGAAACGAACAAAACTGATTAAGGAGAATATCACAGCTGTACTGTGGTAGGAAACCCCACAGGAGTAATTTGGCGAGGCAAGATTGGCGGAGCTTAGGAACAGCAAGAGTGCAATCACATTGTTGATAGTTTAATTAAAGGCCTCGCAACAGCCAGCGGGGAATAGAGGACCAGATATCTTGCGAGATTTTGAAAAGGTTCAAAAGCAACTGGTTTGTTGCAGTGGGTGATTTTAAGTTCCCAGATATTGACTAGGACCAACTTAGTACTGGGTCTGCATGGGGTAGTGTCCAAGCAGTATCCAGGAGAGCCTCTTGAAACAATATGTAGATAGTCCAAATGGGAAGGAGCGTTGTGGATCCGATGTTGGGGAATGAACCCGGCCAGCTGGCCAAAGTTTCAATAGGAGAGCAATTCAGTTACACTGTAAATAATACAGTAAGTTTTATGATATTGTTGGATAATGATACGAGTCGTCCTCGGATTCCGGTGCCCTAATGGGTGAAGGGTAATTCTAACAATATTGGGCAGTTAATGTCGAATCTAAATTGGGGGCGAACGTTTGCGGGGAAATTAACATTTGTCATGTGGTGGCATTCAAATGTGGTTCATATGAATTAAAGAACGGCATGTTCCTCTGAGGGAAAAGGATACGTCTGGAAAGTTCTGGGAACATTTGAAAAGGAGGGATATTGTGAGCCTTGCCCAAAAGAAAAAGGAAATATTTGTAAGTGTTGGACGTCTGGATACAGATATCGCCCGTGAGGAATATAAGGAAAGGAGGAAGGAACTTAAGCAAGGAATGAGGAGTGCTAAAACGGGTCACGAAAAAGGAATTGGCGAACATGATTAAGGAAAACCCCAAGGATTTTACACGTATATACAGAGCAAGTGTGTAGCCAGGGGAAGGTTGGCATACACAAGGACTGGGGACAAAATGTATTCGTGGAACCAGAGGAGATGCGCGAGGTACGAATGAGTTCTTTGCATCAATATTCTCCAAGATGAAGCACTTGGCGGATGATGAAACTGAGGGAGTGTGTGTCGATAGTCTGGGTCAGAGAACAAAAAGGAGGTGGTGTTGGGCGTCTTGAAAAATATTAATGAAGATAAGTCCCCAGGGCCTGATGGGATCTAACCCAGAATACGAAGTGAGGCAAGGGAAGAAAACTCTGGGGCATGAACAGAAATCTTTATTTCCTCACTGGCAACTGATGAGGTCTCAGAGGACCGGAAAATAGCTGAAGCTATTTCTTTGTTTCAGAAGGGTAGTAAGTATAATCACGGAAATTTCAGGCCGGTGAGCCTTACGTCAGTAATCGGGAAAATATCGAGAGGATTATTCGAGATTGGGTTTCCATCCATTTTGAAACAAATGGACGGATTAGCAAGAGGCATCATGGTTTTGTGAGGGGAAGATCGTGTCTCACTAACTTCAACTAACTAACTTGGCATTTACCTCAGGAAGGTGCTCCGAAAGCTGTTGATTTGAAGAAGACCAGTTGGACTTTAACCTGGTGTTCTAAGACTTCTTCCTGTGCTGACCCTAGTCCAACGCCGGCATCTCCACATCATAACTTGAACTAATGTTTCGTGGAAGTGACGAAGATAATTAATCAAGGCAGGGCAGTGGAACTTATCTATATGGACATAGGTAAGGTCTTTCAGAAGGCCCATCACGTCAGAGTGGTGCAAGAATGAAGTCACACGGTCACAGAAGACAGAGGGCAGCAGTGGGAGTGTGCTTTTCTGAATGGAGGTCTGTGACTAATGGTCTTCTACAGGGGATCAGTTCTGGGACCTTTGTTCTTTGCAGTGTATAAATAATTTAGAGGAGAATGAAACTGGTCTGAATAGTAACTTTGTGGACCACACGACGTTTGGTGGAATTGCAGATAGCGACGAGGACTGCCAGACGACGTAGTAGGATTGTGATCGGTTGGAAACTCGGCCAGAAAGATGGCAGATGGAGTTCAGACCGGAAAAATCTAAGGCTTCGGAAGGCCTAACACAGGTGGGAATTATAGAGTAAACGGCAGAAAACTTAAGTGTACTGACAGGCAAAGTTGTACAACTCCTGAGGTCGCTGAAAGTGGCAACGCAGGTTGTAAAGGTAGACAAAAAGGCAGACGGTATGTTTAGCTTCGTCGGCCGCGGCTCCATAAAAATTAGCGAGCCATTCTACAGCTGTATAGAGCATCAGTTAGGCGGCACATGGAATACAGTGTTTAATTCTGATTGCCACACGACCAGATAGATTAGCAGATTTTGAAGATGGTACAAAATAAATTTACCAGGATGCTGTTTGATATGGAGTCGTCACAGATGAGGAACCATTGGCTAAGCTTGGTATGTTCTCACTGAAACGACAGAGTTTGAGGAGCGATCTGCTGGAATTCCACAACATTATGATGGGCATGGGCAGAGTGGATAGTCAGAAAGGTTTTCCCGGCGTGGAAGTATCAATTACTAAAGGACATATTATTAAGATGCGAGTGGCAAAGTTCAGAAAGAATGTACGAATGGATTGTTTTACACAAAGGGCAGCAGGTGTCTGTCATTCGTTGCTGGAGGAGATGGTGGAATGGGTCACGACAAAACATGAATTGGATCCGAATAGAGGGATACGGACCCCGGAAGGGTAGAATGCTTTCGGTGTGATTGGAAGCATTGTGCCACATGTTTACAGAGTGGAGGGGCGGTTGATGTGCTGTACTTTTCTTTGTTAATTGTTCTTTGTAATTGCAACGTAAGTTCAATACTGATATCATCTCGGACGCATTTGATTTCCTGAAAGACATGAATGTCATTCATATCCCATTGTTCATATCAGAAAAAGGTATGCATATTTTGACTGGAAGCAACAATATATAGCATATGAGCGAGTTGAGATGTGTCTTTGTATGACAACACATGCACAGAAACATACATAGAAGATAGAACGTTTCCGCCCTTCGAGCGTGTTCCGCCATACATTTTGACCATGGCTGATTATCGAGTTTAATAGCCTGATCCTGCCTTTCCACTATATCCCTGGATATATTAAGGCCCACGGGCTATATCTGATTGTTTTTTGAAATTACACTGCTTTTTGCCTCAGCTACTTTCTGTGGTACGGAATTCCACACATTCATTACTGTCTGGGTGCAGAAATCCCTCCTTACCTCAGTCCTAAAATCGTTGCCCCTTACTCCTCCTTCTGGACTCCCCCACCATCGGGACCGTTTTATTTTCAGAATCTGCCCTGTTTAATCCTGTGACAATTTTAGATGTTTCTCTAAGATACCCCATTACTCTTCTAAACTCCAGCGGATATAATCCTAACCGATTTGTCTCTCTTCCTATCACGTCCCACCATCCCAAGAATCAGCCTTTTCAACGTTCGCTGCACTCCTTCCATAGCAAGAACATCGTTCTTCAGATGAAGGCACTAAAACTGCACGCAATGCGCCAGGTGTGCCTCACCAATGCCCTGTACAATTGTAACAAATCATCACTATTCGTATATTCAAACCCCCTCGCTACGAAGGCCAACATACAATTTGCTTTTTTGACTGACATCTGTCCCTGCGAGCTAACGTTCAGTAATTCATGCACTGGGACACGAAGGTCTTATTGTGTATCCACATCTCTCAATTATCACCCATTCAAATAATAATTTGCCTTCTTACTGTTGATACCAAAGTGAATACACTCGTAGGGCGGCTTGTACCGCATTGGGACAACGGCGCCGAAGACCCTGTTTCGAATCCAGGCTCTGGTTCGATGTCCGTGTGGAGTTTGCACATTCTCCCCATGTCTGCCTGTGTTTCACCCCAACAAACAAAAGATATGCAAGTTAGGTGGATTGGCCACGCTAAATGGCCATTTATTTGGGCAAAAAGTGATCGGCTACGCTAAATTTATTTTTTTTAAAGTGAATACACTCATAATTTTCCACGTTACACTGCATTGGCCATGCATATGCCCACTCAATCAGCTTGCCCAAATCCCGCTGAAGAAACTTTCCAACCTCGTCGCTATTCACCCTCCCACCCAACTTTATTTCATCTGCAAATTTGGAAACACAACATTTCGTTCCCTCGTCCAACATATTCACATAGAATGTAAACAGTTTTGATCCTGGCACAGATGCCTGCGATACACCACTGGTCGCGTGCCTGCTAATCGGGAAATTACCAATTCTTTCCAACTTTTTGCTTCCTGTCTGCTAACCTGCTTTCTATCCGTCTTCATACACTATCCACAATCCCATGCCCTTCAATTTAACATAGTAACCTGGTTGTTGAAGCTCTTGTCATGGAGAATATTACATGGCACAGTCCTGCTGTACGTATTACTTCAATTTTTTAAAATGGCTGGGCATTCCCCCACGCAGACCCCATACTCTACAAAAAGACAGTACCAAAAGACCGAGGTTGCGGTTTATGGATGTAACGCAACGTAAACAAGAGTGCTTGAGCCATTGTGCGACACCGACTGATCTTCCCACATTGATATTTATCGAGATCTAGAACATATTATTCATTATTTCAGCGTATTTTTGTTATCATGGCTCCGGAAACAATTTAAAACAATAATATAGACATTAGACTCATTGTAGAGTAATGCAACACGCGCTGCGCTGAGGTCACAGCTTCCACCATAATCTGTACACACGAATGCACTCCATTACCGTAGAGTACAGTCCTGTGGGTATGCTCATTAACATTCTCTCACCAAGGTAACTTTTCACGACAGTTGTTTTGAAGAAGACATGTGGAGATACCACACTTAGATTGTAAACAAAACCTGAAATTGTCGCCAGATATACACAAAGTAATGCTTTCAATTCGAAAGAAGGTGAAAGCATTGAGGGAGAACGAGGCAATAGGGCCAGTATGGCTCTGAGGAAGAGCAGACAGGGAGATGTTGCTGAAAACAGCGGATCTGGTGGCCTGAATTGCATATGTTTTATTGCAAGTAGTATTACGGGTAAGACAGATGAACTTAGAGCTTGGATTAGTACTTGGAACTATGATGTTGCTGCCATTACAGAGACCTGGTTGAGGGAAGGACAGGATTGGTAGCTAAACGTTCCGGGATTTAGATGTCTCAGGCGGGATAGAGGGGGATGTAAAAGGGTTTGCGGAGTTGCGCTACTGGTTAGGAAGAATATCACAGCTGTACTACGCGAGGACACCTCAGAGTGAAGCGAGGCTATATCTGTGCAGAGATCAGGAATACGAAGGGTGCAGTCACAATGTTGGGGATTTATGACAGGCCTCCCAACTGCTAGCGGGAGATAGAGGAGCAGATAGGTAGACAGATTTTGGAAACGAGTAACACCAACAGGATTGTTGTGATGGGAGACTTCAACTTCTCCAATATTGACTGGAACTCACTTAGTGCTAGGGGCTTAGACGGGGCAGATTTTGTTCGGAGCATCCAGGAGGGCTTCTTCAAACAATATGTAGATAGTCCAATTAGGGAAGGGGCTGTGCTGGACCTGGAATTGGGGAATGAGCCCGGCCAGATGGTAGAGATTTCAGTAGGGGAGCATTTGGGGAACAGTGACCACAACTCACCAGGTTTTAAAGTGCTGGTGGACAAGGATAAGAGGGAACCTAGGGTGAATGTGCTAAATTGGCGGAAGGCCAATATTAGGCGGGAACTGAAGAACCTAGATTGGGGGCGGATGTTTGAGTGTAAATCAATATCTGACATGTGGGACGCTTTCAAATGTCAGTAGAAAGGAATTCAGGACTGGCATATTCCTGTGCGGAAGAAGTCTAAATACGGCAAATTTCGGGAACATTGGACAACGAGAGTTATTGTAGGCCTCGTCAAAAAGAAAAAGGAGGCATCTGTCAAGGCTAGATGGCTGGGAACAGACGAAGCCTGTGTGTAATATAAGGAAAGTAGGAAGGAACTTAAGCAAGGACTCAGAAGGGCTACAAGGGGTCACGAAAAGTCATTGGCAAATAGGGTTAAGGAAAATCCCAAGGCTTTCTACACGTACATAAAAAGCAAGAGTGTAGCCAGGGAAAGGGTTAGCCCACTGAAGGACAAGCAAGGGAATCCATGTGTGGAGCAAGATGAAATGGGCGAGGTACTAAATGAATACTTTGCATCAGTATTCACCAAAGAGAAGGAATTGGTGGATGTTTAGTCTGGAGAAGGATGTGTAGATAGCCTGGGTCACATTGAGCTCCAAAAGGACGAGGTGTTGGGCGTCTTGAAACATATTAAGGTAGATAAGTCCCCAGGACCCGATGGGATCTACCCGAGAATATTGAAGGAGGCTAGAGAGGAAATTGCTGAGGCCTTGACAGAAATCGTTGGATCCTCGCTGTCTTCAGGTGATGTCCCGGAGGACTGGAGAATAGCCAATGTTGTTCCTTTGTTTAAGAAGGGTCGCAAGGATAATCCAGGGAACTACCGGCCGTTGAGCCTTACGTCAGTGGTAGACAAATTACTGGAGAGAATTATTTGAGGCAGGACCTACCCTACCCCAATTTGGAAGCAAATGAACCTATTTGCGAGAGGCAGCATGGTTTTGTGAAAGGGGGGGGGTCGTGTCTCACAAATATAATAGAGTTTTTCGAAGAGATCACACAGATGATTGATGCAGGTAGGGCACTGGATTTTGTCCAAATGGACTTCAGTAAGGCCTTGGACAAGGTCCTTCATGGTTGACTGGTACAAAAGGTGAAGTCACACGGGATCAGGGGTGAGCTGGCAAGATGGATACATAACTGGCTAGGTCATAGAAGACAGAGAGCAGCAATGCAATGGTGCTTTTTTAATTGGAGGGATGTGACCAGTGGTGTTCGGCAGGGATCGAGGCTGGGACGTTTGCTGTTCGTAGTATATATAAATGATTTGGAGGAAAATGTAACTGGTCTGATTAGTAAGTTTCCGGACGACACAAAGCTTGGTGGAATTGTGGATAGCGATAAGGACAGCCAGAGGATATAGCAGGATTTAGATGGTTTGGACACTTGGGCGCAGACATAGCAGATGCAGTTTAATCTGGACAAATGTGAGTTAATGCACTTTAGAAGGTCTAATGCAGGTAGGGAATATACAGTGAATGGTAGAACCCTCAAGAGTATTGAAAGTCAGAGCGATCTAGGTGTCTAGGTCGACAGGTCACTGAAAGGGGCAACGCAAGTGGAGGAGGTAGTCAAGAAGGCATACGGCATGCTTGCCTTCATTGGCCGGGGCATTGAGTATAAGAATTGGCAATTCATGTTGCAGTTGTATAGGACCTTAGTTAGGCCGCACTTGGAGTATAGTGTTCAATTCTGGTCTCCACACTACCAGAGGATGTGGAGGCTTTAGAGTGGGTGCAGAACAGATTTACCAGGATGTTGCCTGGTATGGACAGCATTAGCTATGAGGAGCGGTTGAATAAACTCGGTTTGCTCTCACTGGAATGACGGAGGTTGAGGGGTGAACAGACAGAGGTCTACAAAATTATGAAGGCCATTATCAGAGTGGATAGCCAGAGGCTATTACTAGGGGGCATAGGTTTACGGTGCAAGGGGCAAGATTTAGAGGATATGTACGAGGCAGTTTTTTTACACAGAGGGTAGTGGGTGCCTGGGACTCGCTGCCGGAGGTGGTGGTGGAAGCAGGGACGATAGTGACATTTAAGAAGCATCTTTACAAATACATCAATTGGATGGGAATAGTGGGACACGGACCCAGGAAGTGTAGATGCTTTTAGTTTCGACGGGCAGCATGGTCGGCACAGGCTTGGAGGGCCAAAGGGCATGTTCCTATGCTGTACCTGTCTTTGTTCTTGGTGAAATAATAAGATATAAAAGGATTATTGGGGGTCGGGAAAGACATATTTTCTAGTTCTGGATGAAATCAAGAAGTGACAATAGACTGTCAACACTCTATATCTTCCACAAAATATTTGCGCATCCCTTTATTTTGCCTACTAATCTGATCGAGTTGGGTTCAACAGAAGGTTGAAATCTTCTTGAGTTTGAACATATATTTTTTAATGTTTATTTAATTATGATTCAGGAAAGTAAAGCAATAAGCTTTGGTAGAATTTTATTATACAACGTATGTTTATATGTGCTTTGCTTTTGATAGTTCTTTTACAAAATGTGACGTGCCCACACCAACATTTGGTGTTTACTTTTCGTTTTAATATTCCAATGTTTGCTGTTCACGAACATAACTTGGCACAGTTATTGAACTTAGTTCGCCATTGTATTGCTGTACACTTTTTATAAATGTATTATATATGAGAGGGCATTGAATCCGGTATTTATATCGTGTTTCCTTATTTTAGGTTGCACATATTCGCATCGTGGCAATGAGGAACAGATGTATAGTGTATCACGTTTTCGTTTCAGAACTGAAAGAACAGAAAGATGATTTAGCGGATCTTGGTCAGAAGAAAAATCAAGTTGTAATGTTATTTCCATCATTCACATGTCAACGTGCACAATCCAAATCATGGGCAGATGGTAGATTGGTCACGCTAAATTGCTCCTTAAACGGACAAGAAAATTACATTTAAAATACATGCCAATGGATTGGCGTTCGATATGTCATAAGCATTGATAGCGTACGTAATGAGCATTCAATAAAATGTTGTCCAGAATAAAACAAAGCACAACGAACAATACAGCACAGGAACAGGCTCTTCAGCCATCCAGGCCTGCGTCGACCATGGTACATGCCGAAACTAAAACCATTCCCACTCTATTCATATATTTTTCCAGTTGTACCTTAAATGCCTCAATCGTACGTGCTCCCACCACCTCACCAGGCAGCGCGTTCCATATATTTACCATCTTCTTTGTAAAACACTTGCCACGCCCATCTGTTCTTAACTTTTCCCCAGGCACATTAAACCAATGTCCCCTGGTATTTGATTCTCCTACCCTCGAAAAGAGCACCTGACTATCGACTCTATCCATGCCGCACATCATCACGTCGCCTCTCAACCATCGTCGTTCCACTGAGAACATATCGAGTTTATCTAACCTCTCTTGAGAGCAAATGCACTCCATACGAGACAGCTTCCGAGAAACCGCTTCTCTACCCTCTCCAAAGCATTGACATCCTTCTGGTAGTGTGGCGACCAGAATTGTGCACAATATTCCAAATTAGGCCGAAATAACGTCCTGTACAGCTACAACGTGACTTGCCATTTTTTATATGCAATGACCCGATCGCTCAAGGCAGCATGTTCACCTTATCCATATGCGTTGACACTTTCAGCGATCGCTGGACATGCCTGTCAGTAATCGCATGTCTCTCTGCCTGTCAGTGCTCGCACGAGTTCTACCTTTTTTTAAAAATCGTTTTACTCCATCTGACTTTTCTCGGCCCAAGACTCCAACCAGTTTATATCCTGCTGTGTCCTCTGACAACCCTCTTCAATATCCGCAACTCCACCAAGTCTCGTGTGGTCTGCGAACTTACTAGTCATACCAGCTACATTTTCTTCCAAAACGCATATATACACCACGAATAACAAAGGCTATGAACGGAGCATTATGGAAAGTCGCTACTCACAGCCTTTAATTCAGAAAGGCACGCATCTACTGCTACACTCTGTTCTCTGTGCCCAAGCCAGCTCTGTATCCAACTTGCCAGTTCTCCTCTGACCTCATGTGACTTAACCTTATGTACCAGTCTACCATGGAGTACATTTTCAAAGGCTTTACTGAAGCCCATGTCTACAACATATACTGCCTTTCCCTCATCTGTCACCTTTTTCAATTGCTCCAAAAACTCGGTCATATTAGTAAGGCACGACCTCCCCTTCACAAAACCATGCTGGCCATCACTAATAAGTCCATTTGTTTCCAAATGTAACAAATACTATCTCTAAGAATAGTTTCCAACAATTCCCGTGACTGATTTAAGGCTCACCGGCCTATAATTTCCTGGATAATCCCTGCTGCCCTTCTCAAACAATGGATCAACATTGGCTGCTCTCCACTCCTTTGGAACTTCACCTGTAGCTAAAGAGGATACAAAGATTACTGGCAAGGTCCCATTAATGTGCTCTCTTACCTCCCTCAGAATTGCGGGATTGAGCCCCTCAGGCTCTCGGGACTTATCTACTTTAATTATTTTTGAGATGCCCAACACCTCCTCCCAGAATATCGACACACACTACCCGATACTCTTTATCCATCGAGTCCTCCTATTTGGTGAAAACTGAGGCAAAATATCCAGTTAATGTCTCTCCCATTTCCTCTTTTCCAGACATAGATCCCCTCCAATATCAGTGAATGGGCCAACCCTTTCTCTGGCTACCCTCTTGCTCTTTACATATTTACAAAATGCCTATGGGTGTACTTAATCCTGTTTGCCAACGACATTTTAAGGCCCATTTTGGCCTTCCTAACTCCTGTCTTAAGTTCTTTCCTACTTTCTTTATATTGTTCATGCGCTTCATCAGCCCTAAGCCTTTTAGACCTTACAAACGTTTACTTTTTCATTTTGACAAGTTTCATAATGTCCCTAGTTATCCAGGGCTCTCAATACTTGCCATCATTATCTATCGTCGTCACAAATGCATGTCGGTTCTGAATCCTGATCAATTTGAATACCTCTCAAAAGCGGAATTGAAACAGCCTCGCCCAGTCAACACTCATCAGATCCTGCATAATGATGTTGCAAGGTGCAGGTGTTAGACTGGCAGAAGTCTAATTGCAACTTCAGCATGTAGGGCAGCAGGGAAGCTTCACAGCGCCAGGGTCCCAGGTTCGATTCCCCGCTGGGGCACAATCCGTGTGGAGTCTGCACGTTATCCCCTATGTGCGCGTGGGTTTCCACCGGGTGCTCCGATTTCCTGCCACAATCCAAAGACGTGCAGGTTAGGTGGATTGGCCGTGCTAAATTGCCATTACTGTCCAAAAAGGTTAGGAGGGGTTATTAGGAGAAGGGGATAGGATGGAAGTGAGGGCTTAAGCGAGTCGGTGCAGACTCGATGGGCCGAATGGCCTGCTTCTGCACTCTGTGTTCTATGTTCAATGTAGGACCTTATACAGTTTTTTTCACCTGTATCGTTGGTGCTTATATGCACCACGACAGCTTGCTGTTCACCCACCCTCACTTTAGAATGTCCCAGAGCCATTCTGAGACATCCAGGACCCTTGCGCCCGGGAGACAGCAGAGATGGAACATAGAACATAGAATAGTAAAGTACAGTACAGGCCCTTCGGCCCACAATGTTGTGCCGACCATTTATTATAATGGAAGATCAACCTAATCTACACCCCTTCAATGTACTGCTGTCTATTTGCCTGTCCAAGAGTCGCTTAAATGTCCCTAATGACTGTGACTCCACCATCTCCGCTAGCCCTGTATTCCACACACTCACAACTCTCTGAGTAACGAACCTACCCCTGACATCTCCCCTATACCTTCCTCCAATTACCTTCAAGATATGCCCCCTCGTGACAGCCATTTCCACCCTGGGTAAAAGTTTCTGGGTATCCATTCTATCCATACCTGTCATCACCTTGTACACCTCTAGCATGTCACCTCTCCTCCTTCTTCGCTCCAGTGAGAAATACCTTAGCTGACTCAACCTTTGTTCATAAGGTATGTACTCCAAGCAGCAACCTGGCAAATCTGCTCTGCACCCTCTCCAAAGCATCCACGTCCATCGTATAATGAGCTGACCATAACTGTCCACAATATTCCAAGTATGGTTTCACCAGAGTTTTATTAAGCTGTAGCAAATCGTCGCGGCTCTTGAACTCAATCCTCCTGTTAATGAAAGTCAACACACCATACGCCTTCCGAACAACCCTATCAACCTGGGTGGCAACTTTTAGGGATTCATGTACGTGGACCACAAATCCCTCTTTCTGTCCACACTTCCATGAATCCTGCCATTAATCCTGTATTTATCATTCCAATTCGACCTTCCAAAATGAATCATTTCATTAGGTTGAAGTCCATTAGCGCTTCTCAGCCAAGCTCTGCATCCTGTCAATGCCCTGTTGTAACCTACAACAGCCCTCGTCACTATCTACAATTCCACCAACCTTCGTGAGCTCGACACTCTTGCTAACCAATTTCTTCATCCAATTCTTTATAAAGACTATGAAGGTAGGCCTAACATACGATGAACGTCTGAGGATCCTGAGATTATATTCATTGGAGTTTATGAGGTTGAGGGGAGATCTAATATAAACTTACAAGATAATGAATGGCTTAGATAGGGTGGATGTAGGGAAGTTGTTTCCATTAAAAGGGGAGACTAGGACCCGGGGGCACAGCCTTAGAATAAAAGGGAGTCACTTTAGAACAGAGATGAGGAGAAATTTCTTCAGCCAGAGAGTGGTGGGTCTGTGGAATTCATTGCCACAGAGGGCGGTGGAGGTCGGGACGTTGAGTGTCTTTAAGACAGAAGTTGATAAATTCTTGATTTCTCGACGAATTAAGGGCTATGGCGAGAGAGCGGGTAAATGGAGTTGAAATCATCCATGATTGAATGGTGGAGTGGACTCGATGGGCCGAATGGCCTTACATCCACTCCTATGTCTTATGGTCTTAAGACCACAAAGAGAAGAGGTCCCAGAACAGGTCCCTGTCGGACACCACTGGTCACCGACCTCCAGGCGGAATATTTTCCATCCACTACGACTCGCTATCTTCTTTCGGCCAGCCAACTCTGTATCCAGACAGCCAAATGTCCCTGTATCCCATGCCCCTAACTTTCTGAATGAGCCGAACATTATCAAATGCCTTACTGAAATTCATCTCCACCACATCCACTGCCCGACCTTCATCAATGTGTCTTTTCATATACTCAAAGAATTCAATGAGGCTTGTGAGGCATGACCTGCCCTTCACAAAGTCATTCGATCTATCTTTAATCAAACTTTACTCAAACCAGGGATTCCCCGATTCCCTTTCTTGAACAGAGGTACAACATTCGCCTCCCTCCAACCATCCGGTCCGACTCCAGTGGAGAGTGAGGACGCAAAGATGATAGACAACGGTGCAGCAATCTCCTCCCTCGCTCGCATTCCGTAGTAACCGTTGGTGTATCCCGTTTGGGCAAGAGGACTTATTTAGCCTCATGCTTTTTTAAATTTACAGCACATCCTCCTTCTTAATATTAACCTGTTTGTGCATATTCATCTGGTTCACGCCATGAACAACAAGGTCCCCCTCTCTCGTGAAGACTGAAGCAAAATATTCATTTGGCGCCTCCCCTACACCGTTAGACTCTCGGCACAAGTTCCCTCCACTAGCCCTAATCGGCCCGACTCTCACTGGGACCATCCTCTTATCAATGTAGAACGGCTTGGTGTTTTCCCTAATCAATTTTTAAGTTTTTTACTGTCTAACTTGAAACCCCGTAGAACTGTGCCGGATCCTTGCTTCCTCAAACTTACGTAAGCTTTCTTCTTCCTCTTGACTGGAAGCTCCATTCCTCGTCATCGAAGTCTCCTTCGCCTTACCATTCCTCCCATGTCTCAGTGGGACAAAACAATCCAGCACTCGCAGCAAGTGCTCCTCAAACTATCCCCACATTACGGTTCTTCCCAATTTATTTTCCTCAGCCCCTGTCTAATAGCAGGATAACTTCCCCCCCCCCCCATTAAATACCTTCCCATACTGTCTGTTTCTATCCCTCTCTATGACTATGGTAACGGTGAAGAAGCTGATGTCACTGTCACCGCAATGCTCCAAAACCGAGACTTCTGACACCTGGCCTGGTTCCTTGTCAAGCACGAAATCCAAGATGGCCTTCCCCCTAGTCAGCGTATGTACATATTGAGTCCGGAATCGTTCCTGGACACACCTGACAAAATCTGCTACATCCAAACCATTGGCACTAAGGACGTTCCAGTCAATATTAGGGAAGTTGAAGTCACCCATGAGAACGTCTAATCCTTTCCAAGATGTGCTGCCCAATCTGTTCCTCCAACTCTCTGTTGCTCTTCGGGTGTCTACAGAAAACTACGAATAGAGTGACTTCTCCTTTCATGTTTCTGACTTCCACCCATACTGACTCAGTAGACAAACCCTGCTCGACTATCTTACTTTCTGCAGCAGTGATCCACTCCCTGATTCACAGCGCCACTACCCCTCCTCTTTTTCCTCCCATCCCAATTATTCTTGAAAAATCGAAACCCCGGAACATCTAACACACATTCCTGCCCCTCTGAAATCCATGTCTCCTTGATGGCCACAACATCGTAGTTCCAAGTACTGATCCATGCTCTAAGTTCCTCGCCCTTAGACCTGACACTCCTTGCATTGACACTGACACAATTTAACCCAGTTCACTGAGGGTAATATTGCCCTATCAACTGTCTCTCCTTTCTCACAGACCCGCTGCATACTAGTACTGCCTGTTCAACTGGTACCCTATTGTCTGATCCATAGCTGGGCTTCCCATCCCCTTGCCAAACTAATTAAAATCATCCCGCGGAGGTCTAAAAAACCTCCAGCCCAGCATATTGGTGCTCCTCCAGTTTAGGTGCAACCCGTCCTTCACGTACAGGTCCCAACTTCCCCAAAAGGTATCCCAATGGTCTATATATCTGTACTCTTCCCTCCTGCACAAGTCCTGTAGCCGCGTGTTGAGCTGCACTCGCTCTCTGTTCCTTACCTCACTTGCATTGTAGCAATCCATAGATTACTACTCTGCTCGACCCGCCCTTTAGCTTCCAACCTAACTCCGTAAAATCGCTTTTTATATCCTCATCCCTTTTCTTACCTATGCCGTTGGTGCGTATGTGCACCATGACTTCTGGTTTCTCCCCCTCCCCCTTAAGACTCCTGTCGACTCGACCCGAGACATTCCTGACCCTGGTACTCGTGCACCAACATAATTTCCGGCAGTCTCGTTCGCGAACATACATTCTCCGTTCCATGCCCTGACCATTGAGTATCATTTCACTATCGCTTTTCTATTCTCCCCCTTCCCTTCTGGGCCTCGCAGCCAGACTCAATGCCAGAGATCTGGCCGCTGTGGCATTCCCTTGGTACAAAGAACAAAGAACAAAGAAATGTACAGCACAGGAACAGGCCCTTCGGCCCTCCAAGCCCGTGCCGACCATACTGCCCGACTAAACTACAATCTTCGACACTTCCTGGGTCCGTATCCTTCTATTCCCATCCTATTCATATATTTGTCAAGATGCCCCTTAAATGTCCCTATCGTCCCTGCTTCCACTACCTCCTCCGGTAGTGAGTTCCAGGCACCCACTACCCTCTGCGTAAAAAACTTGCCTCGTACATCTACTCTAAACCTTGCCCCTCTCACCTTAAACCTATGCCCCCTAGTAATTGAACCCTCTACCCTGGGGAAAAGCCTCTGACTATCCACTCTGTCTATGCCCCTCATAATTTTGTATACCTCTATCAGGTCGCCCCTCAACCTCCTTCGTTCCAGTGAGAACAAACCGAGTTTATTCAATCGCTCCTCATAGCTTATGCCCTCCATACCAGGCAACATTCTGGTAAATCTCTTCTGCACCCTCTCTAAAGCCTCCACATCCTGCTGGTAGTGTGGCGACCAGAATTGAACACTATACTCCAAGTATGGCCTAACTAAGGTTCTATACAGCTGCAACATGACTTGCCAATTCTTATACTCAATGCCCCGGCCAATGAAGGCAAGCATGCCGTATGCCTTCTTGACTACCTTCTCCACCTGTGTTGCCCCTTTCAATGACCTGTGGACCTGTACTCCTAGATCTCTTTGACTTTCAATACTCTTGAGGGTTCTACCATTCACTGTATATTCCCTACCTGCATTCGCCCTTCCAAAATGCATTACCTCACATTTGTCCGGATTAAACTCCATCTGCCATCTCTCCGCCCAAGTCTCCAGACAATCTAAATCCTGCTGTATCCTCAGACAGTCCTCATCGCTATCCGCAATTCCACCAACCTTTGTGTCGTCTGCAAACTTACTAATCAGACCAGTTACATTTTCCTCCAAATCATTTATATATATTACAAAGAGCAAAGGTCCCAGCACTGATCCCTGTGGAACACCACTGGTCACAGCCCTCCAATGAGAAAAGCATCCCTCCATTGCTACCCTCTGCCTTCTATGGCCAAGCCAGTTCTGTATCCACCTTGCCAGTTCACCCCTGATCCCGTGTGGCTTCACCTTTTGTACTAGTCTACCATGAGGGACCTTCTCAAAGGCCTTACTGAAGTCCATATAGACAACATCTACTGCCCTACCTGCATCAATCGTCTTTGTGACCTCCTCGAAAAACTCTATCATGTTAGTGAGACACGACCTTCCCTTCACAAAACCGTGCTGCCTCTCACTAATACGTCCATTTGCTTCCAAATGGGAGTAGATCATGTCTCGAAGAATTCTCTCCAGTAATTTCCCTACCACTGAAGTAAGGCTCACCGGCCAGTAGTTCCCGGGATTATCCTTGCTACCCTTCTTAAACAGAGGAACAACATTGGCTATTCTCCAGTCCTCCGGGACATCCCCTGAAGACAGCGAGGATCCAAAGATTTCTGTCAAGGCCTCAGCAATTTCCTCTCCAGCCTCCTTCAGTATTCTGGGGTAGATCCCATCCGGCCCTGGGGACTTATCTACCTTAATATTTTTTAAGACACCCAACACCTCGTCTTTTTGGATCACAATGTGACCCAGGCTATCTACACCCCCTTCTCCAGACTCAACATCTACCAATTCCTTCTCTTTGGTGAATACTGATGCAAAGTATTCATTTAGTACCTCGCCCATTTCCTCTGGCTCCACACATAGATTCCCTTGCCTATCCTTCAGTGGGCCAACCCTTTCCCTGGCTACCCTCTTGCTTTTTATGTACGTGTAAAAAGCCTTGGGATTTTCCTTAACCCTATTTGCCAATGACTTTTCATGACCCCTTCTCGCCCTCCTGACTCCTTGCTTAAGTTCCTTCCTACTTTCCTTATATGCCACACAGGCTTCGTCTGTTCCCAGCCTTTTAGCCCTGACAAATGCCTCCTTTTTCTTTTTGACGAGGCCTACAATATCACTCGTCATCCAAGGTTCCCGAAAATTGCCGTATTTATCTTTCTTCCTCACAGGAACATGCCGGTCCTGTATTCCTTTCAACTGACACTTGAAAGCCTCCCACATGTCAGATGTTGATTTGCCCTCAAACATCCGCCCCCAATCTATGTTCTTCAGTTCCCGCCTAATATTGTTATAATTAGCCTTCCCCCAATTTAGCACATTCATCTTATCCTTGTCCACCAGTACTTTAAAACTTACTGAATTGTGGTCACTGTTACCGAAATGCTCCCCTACTGAAACATCTACCACCTGGCTGGGCTCATTCCCCAATACCAGGTCCAGTACCGCCCCTTCCCTAGTTGGACTGTTTACATATTGTTTTAAGAAGCCCTCCTGGATGCTCCTTACAAACTCCGCCCCGTCTAAGCCCCTGGCACTAAGTGAGTCCCAGTCAATATTGGGGAAGTTGAAGTCTCCCATCACCACAACCCTGTTGTTTTTACTCTTTTCCAAAATCTGTCTACCTATCTGCTCCTCCATCTCCCGCTGGCTGTTGGGAGGCCTGTAGTATACCCCCAACATTGTGACTGCACCCTTCTTATTCCTGATTTCTACCCATATAGCCTCACTGCCCTCGGAGGTGTCCTCTCGCAGTATAGCTGTGATATTCTCCCGAACAAGTAGCGCAACTCCGCCTCCCCTTTTACATCCCCCTCTATCCCGCCTGAAACATCTAAATCCTGGAACGTTTAGCTGCCAATCCTGCCCTTCCCTCAACCAGGTCTCTGTAATGGCAACAACATCATAGTTCCAAGTAGTAATCCAAGCTCTAAGTTCATCTGCCTTACCCGTAATGCTCCTTGCATTAAAACATATGCACTTCAGGCCACCAGACCCGCTGTGTTCAGCAACTTCTCCCCGTCTGCTCTGCCTCAGAGCCACACTGTCCCTATTCCCCAGTTCTCCCTCAATGCTCTCACCTTCTGACCTATTGCTCCCGTGCCCACCCCCCTGCCATACTAGTTTAAACCCTCCCGTGTGACACTAGCAAACCTCGCGGCCAGGATATTTATGCCTCTCCGGTTTAGATACAACCCGTCCATCTTATACAGGTCACACCTGCCCCGGAAGAGCTCCCAGTGGTGCAGATAACGGAAACCCTCCCTCCTACACCAGCTGTTTAGCCACGTGTTTGTCTGCTCTCTCTTCCTATTCCTAGCCTCACTGGCACGTGGCACAGGGAGTAATCCCGAGATTACAACCCTCGAGGTCCTGTCTTTTAATTTTCTGCCTAGCTCCCTGAACTCCTGATGCAGGACCTCATGCCCCTCCCTGCCTATGTCGTTAGTACCAATATGTACAACGACCTCTGCCTGTTTGCCCTCCCCCTTCAGGATTCCCTCTACCCGTTCGGAGACATCCTGGACCCTGGCACCAGGGAGGCAACATACCATCCTGGAGTCTCTTTCACGTCCACAGAAGCGCCTATCTGTGCCCCTGACTATAGAGTCCCCTATTACTATTACTCTTCTGCGCTTTGACCCTCCCTTCTGAACATCAGAGCCAGCCGTGGTGCCACTGCTCTGGCTGCTGCTGTTTTCCCCTGATAGGCTATCCCCCCCGACAGTATCCAAAGGGGTATATCTGTTCGAGAGGGGGACAACCACAGGGGATTCCTGCACTGACTGCCTGCCCTTTCTGGTGGTCACCCATTTCTCTGCCTGCACCTTGGGTGTGACCACATTTACATAACTGCGATCTATGACGCTTTCCGCCACCTGCATGCTCCTAAGTGCATCCAATTGCTGCTCCAACCGAACCATGCGGTCTGTGAGGAGCTGCAGTTGGGTGCACTTTCTGCAGATGAAGCCATCCGGGACGCTGGAAGCCTCCCGGACCTGCCACATCTCACAGTCAGAGCACAGCACCCCTCTAACTGACATTGCGTCAATTAATTAAAATTAAAATTTGTCTTTTTTTATTTAATACTTTTTTTTAAAATTGCAAAGTTACTGTCAACTATCTGTTTCCTAGCACTTGAGTTCTAATAGAAATGCAATTGCTAACTATAATATTCTCCGATCTCTGGCTTCGATATCCTCTAAATTATAATTAAGTTATTATGTTTAATTAGTTCCCAAATACTCAAATTTTTTTTAATTTTTTTTTTTTAAATTTAGGTTAGAATCCCAACCAGCCACTCAGGTCATAGAACATAGAACATAGAACAATACAGCGCAGTACAGGCCCTTCGGCCCACGATGTTGCACCGAAACAAAAGCCATCCAACCTACACTATGCCATTATCATCCATATGTTTATCCAATAAACTTTTAAATGCACTCAATGTTGGCGAGTTCACTTCAGTTTCCCCCCCCCGACACACACACTTTCAAAAAAGGTATAAAAGTAAAAATCACTTACTTACCTTCTTCGTGTCTGAGATGTTCTCAGGTTCTCTCGCTGACAGAGACTGCTCCTCCACCTTCGATCCTTGACCTGCACAATGCTAATAATATAATAATATGATATGGCACTTACCTTACACCAATGGGTCTTATTATTACGTTAGAGGAGGAGGGCGGGTGGGAGACACTACACGTGTAGTGTCTCGGGTTTCCTCTCCACCAGAATTTATTGGTTGGGGGGGGGGGGGGGGGACTTGCCAGAGTTCGAAATTCCGGTTCCCGCCTTATATAAAAACAAATAAAACAGAAAAGAAGAACAGACACGGGACCAGGTAAGGCTTTTTAAACTCACTACTCACCTCCCAGAAGGCCCCTGCGCACCGCTGCCGCCGAAATCCAAAGGGCTGCTCCTGTAAAGGTAAGTGGTTTTAAAGTCGCTACTCACCTCCCAGAAGGCCCCTGCGCACCGCTGCCGCCGAAATCCAAAGGGCTGCTCCTGTAAAGGTAAGTGGTTTTAAAGTCGCTACTCACCTCCAAGAAGGCCCCTGCGCACCGCTGCCGCCGAAATCCAAAGGGCTGCTCCTGTAAAGGTAAGTGGTTTTAAAGTCGCTACTCACCTCCCAGAAGGCCCCTGCGCACCGCTGCCGCCGAAATCCAAAGGGCTGCTCCTGTAAAGGTAAGTGGTTTTAAAGTCGCTACTCACCTCTCAGAAGGCCCCTGCGCACCGCTGCCGCCGAAATCCAAAGGGCTGCTCCTGTAAAGGTAAGTGGTTTTAAAGTCGCTACTCACCTCCCAGAAGGCCCCTGCGCACCGCTGCCGCCGAAAACCAAAGGGCTGCTCCTGTAAAGGTAAGTGGTTTAAAAGTCGCTACTCACCTCCCAGAAGGCCCCTGCGCACCGCTGCCGCCGAAATCCAAAGGGCTGCTCCTGTAAAGGTAAGTGGTTTTAAAGTCGCTACTCACCTCCCAGAAGGCCCCTGCGCACCGCTGCCGCCGAAATCCAAAGGGCTGCTCCTGTAAAGGTAAGTGGTTTTAAAGTCGCTACTCACCTCCCAGAAGGCCCCTGCGCACCGCTGCCGCCGAAATCCAAAGGGCTGCTCCTGTAAAGGTAAGTGGTTTTAAAGTCGCTACTCTTTTCCCAGAAGGCCCCTGCGCACCGCTGCCGCCGGAATCCAAAGGGCTGCTCCTGTAAAGGTAAGTGGTTTTAAAGTCGCTACTCACCTCCAAGAAGGCCCCTGCGCACCGCTGCCGCCGAAATCCAAAGGGCTGCTCCTGTAAAGGTAAGTGGTTTTAAAGTCGCTACTCACCTCCCAGAAGGCCCCTGCGCACCGCTGCCGCCGAAATCCAAAGGGCTGCTCCTGTAAAGGTAAGTGGTTTTAAAGTCGCTACTCACCTCCCAGAAGGCCCCTGCGCACCGCTGCCGCCGAAATCCAAAGGGCTGCTCCTGTAAAGGTAAGTGGTTTTAAAGTCGCTACTCACCTCCCAGAAGGCCCCTGCGCACCGCTGCCGCCGAAATCCAAAGGGCTGCTCCTGTAAAGGTAAGTGGTTTTAAAGTCGCTACTCACCTCCCAGAAGGCCCCTGCGCACCGCTGCCGCCGAAATCCAAAGGGCTGCTCCTGTAAAGGTAAGTGGTTTTAAAGTCGCTACTCACCTCCAAGAAGGCCCCTGCGCACCACTGCCGCCGAAATCCAAAGGGCTGCTCCTGTAAAGGTAAGTGGTTTTAAAGTCGCTACTCACCTCCCAGAAGGCCCCTGCGCACCGCTGCCGCCGAAATCCAAAGGGCTGCTCCTGTAAAGGTAAGTGGTTTTAAAGTCGCTACTCACCTCCCAGAAGGCCCCTGCGCACCGCTGCCGCCGAAATCCAAAGGGCTGCTCCTGTAAAGGTAAGTGGTTTTAAAGTCGCGACTCACCTCCCAGAAGGCCCCTGCGCACCGCTGCCGCCGAAATCCAAAGGGCTGCTCCTGTAAAGGTAAGTGGTTTTAAAGTCGCTACTCACCTCCCAGAAGGCCCCTGCGCACCGCTGCCGCCGAAATCCGAAGGGCTGCTCCTGTAAAGGTAAGTGGTTTTAAAGTCGCTACTCACCTCCCAGAAGGCACCTGCGCACCGCTGCCGCCGAAATCCAAAGGGCTGCTCCTGTAAAGGTAAGTGGTTTTAAAGTCGCTACTCACCTCCCAGAAGGCCCCTGCGCACCGCTGCCGCCGAAATCCAAAGGGCTGCTCCTGTAAAGGTAAGTGGTTGTAAAGTCGCTACTCACCTCCCAGAAGGCCCCTGCGCACCGCTGCCGCCGAAATCCAAAGGGCTGCTCCTGTAAAGGTAAGTGGTTTTAAAGTCGCTACTCACCTCCCAGAAGGCCCCTGCGCACCGCTGCCGCCGAAATCCAAAGGGCTGCTCCTGTAAAGGTAAGTGGTTTTAAAGTCGCTACTCACCTCCCAGAAGGCCCCTGCGCACCGCTGCCGCCGAAATCCAAAGGGCTGCTCCTGTAAAGGTAAGTGGTTTTAAAGTCGCTACTCACCTCCAAGAAGGCCCCTGCGCACCGCTGCCGCCGAAATCCAAAGGGCTGCTCCTGTAAAGGTAAGTGGTTTTAAAGTCGCTACTCACCTCCAAGAAGGCCCCTGCGCACCGCTGCCGCCGAAATCCAAAGGGCTGCTCCTGTAAAGGTAAGTGGTTTTAAAGTCGCTACTCACCTCCCAGAAGGCCCCTGCGCACCGCTTCCGCCGAAATCCAAAGGGCTGCTCCTGTAAAGGTAAGTGGTTTTAAAGTCGCTACTCACCTCCGAGAAGACCGCTGCCGCCGAAATCCAAAGGGCTGCTCCTGTAAAGGTAAGTGGTTTTAAAGTCGCTACTCACCTCCCAGAAGGCCCCTGCGCACCGCTGCCGCCGAAATCCAAAGGGCTGCTCCTGTAAAGGTAAGTGGTTTTAAAGTCGCTACTCACCTCCCAGAAGGCCCCTGCGGACCGCTGCCGCCGAAATCCAAAGGGCTGCTCCTGTAAAGGTAAGTGGTTTTAAAGTCGCTACTCACCTCCAAGAAGGCCCCTGCGCACCGCTGCCGCCGAAATCCAAAGGGCTGCTCCTGTAAAGGTAAGTGGTTTTAAAGTCGCTACTCACCTCCCAGAAGGCCCCTGCGCACCGCTGCCGCCGAAATCCAAAGGGCTGCTCCTGTAAAGGTAAGTGGTTTTAAAGTCGCTACTCACCTCCCAGAAGGCCCCTGCGGACCGCTGCCGCCGAAATCCAAAGGGCTGCTCCTGTAAAGGTAAGTGGTTTTAAAGTCGCTACTCACCTCCAAGAAGGCCCCTGCGCACCGCTGCCGCCGAAATCCAAAGGGCTGCTCCTGTAAAGGTAAGTGGTTTTAAAGTCGCTACTCACCTCCCAGAAGGCCCCTGCGCACCGCTGCCGCCGAAATCCAAAGGGCTGCTCCTGTAAAGGTAAGTGGTTTTAAAGTCGCTACACACCTCCCAGAAGGCCCCTGCGCACCGCTGCCGCCGAAATCCAAAGGGCTGCTCCTGTAAAGGTAAGTGGTTTTAAAGTCGCTACTCACCTCCCAGAAGGCCCCTGCGCACCGCTGCCGCCGAAATCCAAAGGGCTGCTCCTGTAAAGGTAAGTGGTTTTAAAGTCGCTACTCTTTTCCCAGAAGGCCCCTGCGCACCGCTGCCGCCGAAATCCAAAGGGCTGCTCCTGTAAAGGTAAGTGGTTTTAAAGTCGCTACTCACCTCCCAGAAGGCCCCTGCGCACCGCTGCCGCCGAAATCCAAAGGGCTGCTCCTGTAAAGGTAAGTGGTTTTAAAGTCGCTACTCACCTCCCAGAAGGCCCCTGCGCACCGCTGCCGCCGAAATCCAAAGGGCTGCTCCTGTAAAGGTAAGTGGTTTTAAAGTCGCTACTCACCTCCAAGAAGGCCCCTGCGCACCGCTGCCGCCGAAATCCAAAGGGCTGCTCCTGTAAAGGTAAGTGGTTTTAAAGTCGCTACTCACCTCCCAGAAGGCCCCTGCGCACCGCTGCCGCCGAAATCCAAAGGGCTGCTCCTGTAAAGGTAAGTGGTTTTAAAGTCGCTACTCACCTCCCAGAAGGCCCCTGCGCACCGCTGCCGCCGAAATCCAAAGGGCTGCTCCTGTAAAGGTAAGTGGTTTTAAAGTCGCTACTCACCTCCCAGAAGGCCCCTGCGCACCGCTGCCGCCGAAATCCAAAGGGCTGCTCCTGTAAAGGTAAGTGGTTTTAAAGTCGCTACTCACCTCCGAGAAGGCCCCTGCGTACCGCTGCCGCCGAAATCCAAAGGGCTGCTCCTGTAAAGGTAAGTGGTTTTAAAGTCGCTACTCACCTCCCAGAAGGCCCCTGCGCACCGCTGCCGCCGAAATCCAAAGGGCTGCTCCTGTAAAGGTAAGAGGTTTTAAACTCGCTACTCACCTCCCAGAAGGCCCCTGCGCACCGCTGCCGCCGAAATCCAAAGGGCTGCTCCTGTAACGGTAAGTGGTTTTAAAGTCGCTACTCACCTCCCAGAAGGCCCCTGCGCACCGCTGCCGCCGAAATCCAAAGGGCTGCTCCTGTAAAGGTAAGTGGTTTTAAACTCGCTACTCACCTCCCAGAAGGCCCCTGCGCACCGCTGCCGACGAAATCCAAAGGGCTGCTCCTGTAAAGGTAAGTGGTTTTAAAGTCGCTACTCACCTCCAAGAAGGCCCCTGCGCACCGCTGCCGCCGAAATCCAAAGGGCTGCTCCTGTAAAGGTAAGTGGTTTTAAAGTCGCTACTCACCTCCAAGAAGGCCCCTGCGCACCGCTGCCGCCGAAATCCAAAGGGCTGCTCCTGTAAAGGTAAGTGGTTTTAAAGTCGCTACTCACCTCCAAGAAGGCCCCTGCGCACCGCTGCCGCCGAAATCCAAAGGGCTGCTCCTGTAAAGGTAAGTGGTTTTAAACTCGCTACTCACCTCCTAGAAGGCCCCTGCGCACCGCTGCCGCCGAAATCCAAAGGGCTGCTCCTGTAAAGGTAAGTGGTTTTAAACTCGCTACAAACCTCCCAGAAGGCCCCTGCGCACCGCTGCCGCCGAAGTCCAAAGGGCTGCTCCTGTAAAGGTAAGTGGTTTTAAAGTCGCTACTCACCTCCAAGAAGGCCCCTGCGCACCGCTGCCGCCGAAATCCAAAGGGCTGCTCCTGTAAAGGTAAGTGGTTTTAAACTCGCTACTCACCTCCAAGAAGGCCCCTGCGCACCGCTGCCGCCGAAATCCAAAGGGCTGCCTCTGTAAAGGTAAGTGGTTTTAAACTCGCTACTCACCTCCCAGAAGGCCCCTGCGCACCGCTGCCGCCGAAATCCAAAGGGCTGCTCCTGTAAAGGTAAGTGGTTTTAAAGTCGCTACTCACCTCCAAGAAGGCCTCTGCGCACCGCTGCCGCCTAAATCCAAAGGGCTGCTCCTGTAAAGGTAAGTGGTTTTAAAGTCGCTACTCACCTCCCAGAAGGCCCCTGCGCACCGCTGCCGCCGAAATCCAAAGGGCTGCTCCTGTAAAGGTAAGTGGTTTTAAACTCACTACTCACCTCCCAGAAGGCCCCTGCGCACCGCTGCCGCAGAAATCCAAAGGGCTGCTCCTGTAAAGGTAAGTGGTTTTAAACTCGCTACTCACCTCCCAGAAGGCCCCTGCGCACCACTGCCGCCGAAATCCAAAGGGCTGCTCCTGTAAAGGTAAGTGGTTTTAAAGTCGCTACTCACCTCCAAGAAGGCCCCTGCGCACCGCTGCCTCCGAAATCCAAAGGGCTGCTCCTGTAAAGGTAAGTGGTTTTAAACGCGCTACTCACCTCCCAGAAGGCCCCTGCGCACCGCTGCCGCCGAAATCCAAAGGGCTGCTCCTGTAAAGGTAAGTGGTTTTAAAGTCGCTACTCACCTCCCAGAAGGCCCCTGCGCACCGCTGCCGCCGAAATCCAAAGGGCTGCTCCTGTAAAGGTAAGTGGTTTTAAAGTCGCTACTCACCTCCAAGAAGGCCCCTGCGCACCGCTGCCGCCGAAATCCAAAGGGCTGCTCCTGTAAAGGTAAGTGGTTTTAAAGTCGCTACTCACCTCCAAGAAGGCCCCTGCGCACCGCTGCCGCCGAAATCCAAAGGGCTGCTCCTGTAAAAGTAAGTGGTTTTAAAGTCGCTACTCACCTCCCAGAAGGCCCCTACGCACCGCTGCCGCCGAAATCCAAAGGGCTGCTCCTGTAAAGGTAAGTGGTTTTAAACTCGCTACTCACCTCCCAGAAGGCCCCTGCGCACCGCTGCCGCCGAAATCCAAAGGGCTGCTCCTGTAAAGGTAAGTGGTTTTAAAGTCGCTACTCACCTCCAAGAAGGCCCCTGCGCACCGCTGCCGCCGAAATCCAAAGGGCTGCTCCTGTAAAGATAAGTGGTTTTAAACTCGCTACTCACCTCCCAGAAGGCCCCTGCGCACCGCTGCCGCCGAAATCCAAAGGGCTGCTCCTGTAAAGGTAAGTGGTTTTAAACTCGCTACTCACCTCCCAGAAGGCCCCTGCGCACCGCTGCCGCCGAAATCCAAAGGGCTGCTCCTGTAAAGGTAAGTGGTTTTAAACTCGCTACTCACCTCCCAGAAGGCCCCTGCGCACCGCTGCCGCCGAAATCCAAAGGGCTGCTCCTGTAAAGGTATGTGGTTTTAAAGTCGCTACTCACCTCCCAGAAGGCCCCTGCGCACCGCTGCCGCCGAAATCCAAGGGGCTGCTCCTGTAAAGGTAAGTGGTTTTAAAGTCGCTACTCACCTCCCAGAAGGCCCCTGCGCACCGCTGCCGCCGAAATCCAAAGGGCTGCTCCTGTAAAGGTAAGTGGTTTTAAACTCACTACTCACCTCCCAGAAGGCCCCTGCGCACCGCTGCCGCCGAAATCCAAAGGGCTGCTCCTGTAAAGGTAAGTGGTTTTAAAGTCGCTACTCACCTCCAAGAAGGCCCCTGCGCACCGCTGCCGCCGAAATCCAAAGGGCTTCTCCTGTAAAGGTAAGTGGTTTTAAAGTCGCTACTCACCTCCAAGAAGGCCCCTGCGCACCGCTGCCGCCGAAATCCAAAGGGCTGCTCCTGTAAAGTTAAGTGGTTTTAAACTCACTACTCACCTCCCAGAAGGCCCCTGCGCACCGCTGCCGCCGAAATCCAAAGGGCTGCTCCTGTAAAGGTAAGTGGTTTTAAAGTAGCTACTCACCTCCAAGAAGGCCCCTGCGCACCGCTGCCGCCGAAATCCAAAGGGATGCTCCTGTCAAGGTAAGTGGTTTTAAAGTCGCTACTCACCTCCAAGAAGGCCCCTGCGCACCGCTGCCGCCGAAATCCAAAAGCCTGCTCCTGTAAAGGTAAGAGCTTTTAAACTCACTACTCACCTCCCAGAAGGCCCCTGCGCACCGCTGCCGCCGAAATCCAAAGGGCTGCTCCTGTAAAGGTAAGTGGTTTTAAAGTCGCTACTCAACTCCCAGAAGGCCCCTGCGCACCGCTGCCGCCTGAATCCAAAGGGCTGCTCCTGTAAAGGTAAGTGGTTTTAAAGTCGCTACTCACCTCCCAGAAGGCCCCTGCGCACCGCTGCCGCCGAAATCCAAAAGCCTGCTCCTGTAAAGGTAAGAGCTTTTAAACTCACTACTCACCTCCCAAAAGGCCCCTGTGCACCGCTGCCGACGAAATCCAAAGGGCTGCTCCTGTAAAGGTAAGTGGTTTTAAAGTCGCTACTTACCTCCAAGAAGGCCCCTGCGCACCGCTGCCGCCGAAATCCAAAAGCCTGCTCCTGTAAAGGAAAGTGGTTTTAAAGTCGCTACTCACCTCCCAGAAGGCCCCTGCGCACCGCTGCCGCCGAAATGCAAAGGGCTGCTCCTGTAAAGGAAATGTTTTTAAAGTCGCGACTCACCTCCCAGAAGGCCCCTGCGCACCGCTGCCGCCGAAATCCAAAGGGCTGCTCCTGTAAAGGTAAGTGGTTTTAAAGTCGCTACTCACCTCCCAGAAGGCCCCTGCGCACCGCTGCCGCCGAAATCCAAAGGGCTGCTCCTGTAAAGGTAAGTGGTTTTAAAGTCGCTACTCACCTCCCAGAAGGCCCCTGCGCACCGCTGCCGCCGAAATCCAAAAGCCTGCTCCTGTAAAGGTAAGAGCTTTTAAACTCACTACTCACCTCCCAGAAGGCCCCTGCGCACCGCTGCCGCCGAAATCCAAAAGCCTGCTCCTGTAAAGGTAAGAGCTTTTAAACTCACTACTCACCTCCCAGAAGGCCCCTGCGCACCGCTGCCGCCGAAATCCAAAGGGCTGCTCCTGTAAAGGTAAGTGGTTTTAAAGTCGCTACTCACCTCCCAGAAGGCCCCTGCGCACCGCTGCCGCCGAAATCCAAAGGGCTGCTCCTGTAAAGGTAAGTGGTTTTAAAGTCGCTACTCACCTCCCAGAAGGCCCCTGCGCACCGCTGCCGCCGAAATCCAAAGGGCTGCTCCTGTAAAGGTAAGTGGTTTTAAAGTCGCTACTCACCCCCAAGAAGGCCCCTGCGCACCGCTGCCGCCGAAATCCAAAAGCCTGCTCCTGTAAAGGTAAGAGCTTTTAAACTCACTACTCACCTCCCAGAAGGCCCCTGCGCACCGCTGCCGCCGAAATCCAAAAGCCTGCTCCTGTAAAGGTAAGAGCTTTTAAACTCACTACTCACCTCCCAGAAGGCCCCTGCGCACCGCTGCAGCCGAAATCCAAAGGGCTGCTCCTGTAAAGGTAAGTGGTTTTAAAGTCGCTACTCACCTCCCAGAAGGCCCCTGCGCACCGCTGCCGCCTGAATCCAAAGGGCTGCTCCTGTAAAGGTAAGTGGTTTTAAAGTCGCTACTCACCTCCCAGAAGGCCCCTGCGCACCGCTGCCGCCGAAATCCAAAAGCCTGCTCCTGTAAAGGTAAGAGCTTTTAAACTCACTACTCACCTCTCAAAAGGCCCCTGCGCACCGCTGCCGCCGAAATCCAAAGGGCTGCTCCTGTAAAGGTAAGTGGTTTTAAAGTCGCTACTCACCTCCAAGAAGGCCCCTGCGCACCGCTGCCGCCGAAATCCAAAAGCCTGCTCCTGTAAAGGTAAGTGGTTTTAAAGTCGCTACTCACCTCCCAGATGGCCCCTGCGCACCGCTGCCGCCGAAATGCAAAGGGCTGCTCCTGTAAAGGTAAGTGGTTTTAAAGTCGCTACTCGCCTCCCAGAAGGCCCCTGCGCACCGCTGCCGCCGAAATCCAAAGGGCTGCTCCTGTAAAGGTAAGTGGTTTTAAAGTCGCGACTCACCTCCCAGAAGGCCCCTGCGCACCGCTGCCGCCGAAATCCAAAGGGCTGCTCCTGTAAAGGTAAGTGGTTTTAAACTCGCTACTCACCTCCCAGAAGGCCCCTGCGCACCGCTGCCGCCGAAATCCAAAGGGCTGCTCCTGTAAAGGTATGTGGTTTTAAAGTCGCTACTCACCTCCCAGAAGGCCCCTGCGCACCGCTGCCGCCGAAATCCAAAGGGCTGCTCCTGTAAAGGTAAGTGGTTATAAAGTTGCTACTCACCTCCCAGAAGGCCCCTGCGCACCGCTGCCGCCGAAATCCAAAGGGCTGCTCCTGTAAAGGTAAGTGGTTTTAAACTCACTACTCACCTCCCAGAAGGCCCCTGCGCACCGCTGCCGCCGAAATCCAAAGGGCTGCTCCTGTAAAGGTAAGTGGATTTAAAGTCGCTACTCACCTCCAAGAAGGCCCCTGCGCACCGCTGCCGCCGAAATGCAAAGGGCTGCTCCTGTAAAGGTAAGTGGTTTTAAAGTCGCTACTCACCTCCCAGAAGGCCCCTGCGCACCGCTGCCGCCGAAACCCAAAGGGCTGCTCCTGTAAAGGTAAGTGGTTTTAAAGTCGCTACTCACCTCCCAGAAGGCCCCTGCGCACCGCTGCCGCCGAAATCCAAAAGCCTGCTCCTGTAAAGGTAAGAGCTTTTAAACTCACTACTCACCTCCCAGAAGGCCCCTGCGCACCGCTGCCGCCGAAATCCAAAAGCCTGCTCCTGTAAAGGTAAGAGCTTTTAAACTCACTACTCACCTCCCAGAAGGCCCCTGCGCACCGCTGCCGCCGAAATCCAAAGGGCTGCTCCTGTAAAGGTAAGTGGTTTTAAAGTCGCTACTCACCTCCCAGAAGGCCCCTGCGCACCGCTGCCGCCGAAATCCAAAGTGCTGCTCCTGTAAAGGTAAGTGGTTTTAAAGTCGCTACTCACCTCCCAGAAGGCCCCTGCGCACCGCTGCCGCCGAAATCCAAAGGGCTGCTCCTGTAAAGGTAAGTGGTTTTAAAGTCGCTACTCACCCCCAAGAAGGCCCCTGCGCACCGCTGCCGCCGAAATCCAAAAGCCTGCTCCTGTAAAGGTAAGAGCTTTTAAACTCACTACTCACCTCCCAGAAGGCCCCTGCGCACCGCTACCGCTGAAATCCAAAGGGCTGCTCCTGTAAAGGTAAGTGGATTTAAAGTCGCTACTCACCTCCCAGAAGGCCCCTGCGCACCACTGCCGCCGAAATCCAAAGGGCTGCTCCTGTAAAGGTAAGTGGTTTTAAAGTCGCTACTCGCCTCCCAGAAGGCCCCTGCGCACCGCTGCCGCCGAAATCCAAAAGCCTGCTCCTGTAAAGGTAAGTGGTTTTAAAGTCGCGACTCACCTCCCAGAAGGCCCCTGCGCACCGCTGCCGCCGAAATCCAAAGGGCTGCTCCTGTAAAGGTAAGTGGTTTTAAAGTCGCTACTCACCTCCCAGAAGGCCCCTGCGCACCGCTGCCGCCGAAATCCAAAGGGCTGCTCCTATAAAGGTAAGAGCTTTTAAACTCACTACTCACCTCCCAGAAGGCCCCTGCGCACCGCTGCCGCCGAAATCCAAAGGGCTGCTCCTGTAAAGGTAAGTGGTTTTAAAGTCGCTACTCACCTCCCAGAAGGCCCCTGCGCACCGCTGCCGCCGAAATCCAAAGGGCTGCTCCTGTAAAGGTAAGTGGTTTTAAAGTCGCTACTCACCTCCCAGAAGGCCCCTGCGCACCGCTGCCGCCGAAATCCAAAGGGCTGCTCCTGTAAAGGTAAGTGGTTTTAAAGTCGCTGCTCACCCCCAAGAAGGCCCCTGCGCACCGCTGGCACCGAAATCCAAAAGCCTGCTCCTGTAAAGGTAAGTGGTTTTAAAGTCGCTACTCACCCCCAAGAAGGCCCCTGCGCACCGCTGCCACCGAAATCCAAAAGCCTGCTCCTGTAAAGGTAAGAGCTTTTAAACTCACTACTCACCTCCCAGAAGGCCCCTGCGCACCGCTGCCGCTGAAATCCAAAGGGCTGCTCCTGTAAAGGTAAGTGGTTTTAAAGTCGCTACTCACCTCCCAGAAGGCCCCTGCGCACCACTGCCGCCGAAATCCAAAGGGCTGCTCCTGTAAAGGTAAGTGGTTTTAAAGTCGCTACTCGCCTCCCAGAAGGCCCCTGCGCACCGCTGCCGCCGAAATCCAAAGGGCTGCTCCTGTAAAGGTAAGAGCTTTTAAACTCACTACTCACCTCCCAGAAGGCCCCTGCGCACCGCTGCCGCCGAAATCCAAAGGGCTGCTCCTGTAAAGGTAAGTGGTTTTAAAGTCGCTACTCACCTCCCAGAAGGCCCCTGCGCACCGCTGCCGCCGAAATCCAAAAGCCTGCTCCTGTAAAGGTAAGAGCTTTTAAACTCACTACTCACCTCCCAGAAGGCCCCTGCGCACCGCTGCCGCCGAAATCCAAAAGCCTGCTCCTGTAAAGGTAAGAGCTTTTAAACTCACTACTCACCTCCCAGAAGGCCCCTGCGCACCGCTGCCGCCGAAATCCAAAGGGCTGCTCCTGTAAAGGTAAGTGGTTTTAAAGTCGCTACTCACCTCCCAGAAGGCCCCTGCGCACCGCTGCCGCCGAAATGCAAAGGGCTGCTCGTGTAAAGGTAAGTGGTTTTAAAGTCGCTACTCACCTCCCAGAAGGCCCCTGCGCACCGCTGCCGCCGAAATCCAAAGGGCTGCTCCTGTAAAGGTAAGAGCTTTTAAACTCACTACTCACCTCCCAGAATGCCCCTGCGCACCGCTGCCGCCGAAATCCAAAAGCCTGCTCCTGTAAAGGTAAGAGCATTTAAACTCACTACTCACCTCCCAGAAGGCCCCTGCGCACCGCTGCCGCCGAAATCCAAAGGGCTGCTCCTGTAAAGGTAACTGGTTTTAAAGTCGCTACTCACCTCCCAGAAGGCCCCTGCGCACCGCTGCCGCCGAAATCCAAAGGGCTGCTCCTGTAAAGGTAAGTGGTTTTAAAGTCGCTACTCACCTCCAAGAAGGCCCCTGCGCACCGCTGCCGCCGAAATCCAAAGGGCTGCTCCTGTAAAGGTAAGTGGTTTTAAAGTCGCTACTCACCTCCCAGAAGGCCCCTGCGCACCGCTGCCGCCGAAATCCAAAGGGCTGCTCCTGTAAAGGTAAGTGGTTTTAAAGTCGCTACTCACCTCCAAGAAGGCCCCTGCGCACCGCTGCCGCCGAAATCCAAAGGGCTGCTCCTGTAAAGGTAGGTGGTTTTAAAGTCGCTACTCACCTCCCAGAAGGCCCCTGCGCACCGCTGCCGCCGAAATCCAAAGGGCTGCTCCTGTAAAGGTAAGTGGTTTTAAAGTCGCTACTCACCTCCAAGAAGGCCCCTGCGCACCGCTGCCGCCGAAATCCAAAGGGCTGCTCCTGTAAAGGTAAGTGGTTTTAAAGTCGCTACTCACCTCCAAGAAGGCCCCTGCGCACCGCTGCCGCCGAAATCCAAAAGCCTGCTCCTGTAAAGGTAAGAGCTTTTAAACTCACTACTCACCTCCCAGAAGGCCCCTGCGCACCGCTGCCGCCGAAATCCAAATGGCTGCTCCTGTAAAGGTAAGTGGTTTTAAAGTCGCTACTCACCTCCCAGAAGGCCCCTGCGCCCCGCTGCCGCCGAAATCCAAAGGGCTGCTCCTGTAAAGGTAAGTGGTTTTAAAGTCGCTACTCACCTCCCAGAAGGCCCCTGCGCACCGCTGCCGCCGAAATCCAAAGGGCTGCTCCTGTAAAGGAAAGTGGTTTTAAAGTCGCTACTCACCTCCAAGAAGGCCCCTGCGCACCGCTGCCGCCGAAATCCAAAGGGCTGCTCCTGTAAAGGTAAGTGGTTTTAAAGTCGCTACTCACCTCCAAGAAGGCCCCTGCGCACCGCTGCCGCCGAAATCCAAAAGCCTGCTCCTGTAAAGGTAAGAGCTTTTAAACTCACTACTCACCTCCCAGAAGGCCCCTGCGCACCGCTGCCGCCGAAATCCAAAGGGCTGCTCCTGTAAAGGTAAGTGGTTTTAAAGTCGCTACTCACCTCCCAGAAGGCCCCTGCGCACCGCTGCCGCCGAAATCCAAAGGACTGCTCCTGTAAAGGTAAGTGGTTTTAAAGTCGCTACTCACCTCCCAGAAGGCCCCTGCGCACCGCTGCCGCCGAAATCCGAAGGGCTGCTCCTGTAAAGGTAAGTGGTTTTAAAGTCGCTACTCACCTCCAAGAAGGCCCCTGCGCACCGCTGCCGCCGAAATCCAAAGGGCTGCTCCTGTAAAGGTAAGTGGTTTTAAAGTCGCTACTCACCTCCAAGAAGGCCCCTGCGCACCGCTGCCGCCGAAATCCAAAAGCCTGCTCCTGTAAAGGTAAGAGCTTTTAAACTCACTACTCACCTCCCAGAAGGCCCCTGCGCACCGCTGCCGCCGAAATCCAAAGGGCTGCTCCTGTAAAGGTAAGTGGTTTTAAAGTAGCTACTCACCTCCCAGAAGGCCCCTGCGCACCGCTGCCGCCGAAATCCAAAGGGCTACTCCTGTAAAGGTAAGTGGTTTTAAAGTCGCTACTCACCTCCAAGAAGACCCCTGCGCACCGCTGCCGCCGAAATCCAAAAACCTGCTCCTGTAAAGCTAAGAGCTTTTAAACTCACTACTCACCTCCCAGAAGGCCCCTGCGCACCGCTGCCGCCGAAATCCAAAGGGCTGCTCCTGTAAAGGTAAGTGGTTTTAAAGTCGCTACTCACCTCCAAGAAGGCCCCTGCGCACCGCTGCCGCCGAAATCCAAAAGCCTGCTCCTGTAAAGGTAAGTGGTTTTAAAGTCGCTACTCACCTCCAAGAAGGCCCCTGCGCACCGTTGCCGCCGAAATCCAAAGGGCTGCTCCTGTAAAGGTAAGTGGTTTTAAAGTCGCTACTCACCTCCCAGAAGGCCCCTGCGCACCGCTGCCGCCGAAATCCAAAGGGCTGCTCCTGTAAAGGTAAGTGGTTTTAAAGTCGCTACTCACCTCCCAGAAGGCCCCTGCGCACCGCTGCCGCCGAAATCCAAAGGGCTGCTCCTGTAAAGGTAAGTGGTTTTAAAGTCGCTACTCACCTCCAAGAAGGCCCCTGCGCACCGCTGCCGCCGAAATCCAAAGGGCTGCTCCTGTAAAGGTAAGTGGTTTTAAAGTCGCTACTCACCTCCAAGAAGGCCCCTGCGCACCGTTGCCGCCGAAATCCAAAGGGCCGTTCTCCTCCCCCCACGCAGCATCCAAAACGGTATATTGTTCTGAAGGGAACGACCACGGGAGATTCATGCATTGTCTGCCCGTTCCCTTTCCTTCCCCTGACTGTAACCCAACTACACTTGTCCTGCACCTTGGATATGGATACGTCCCTGTAACTCCTCTATATCACTCCCTCATACCCTTTGGAGGCTGGTTAGCGTCCGCAGAAACTCCTGTCTACTCCCCTTACAATCGAATGCCATATCACTATAGCTCTACCACTCTTTTTCCTGCCCTACTGTGCAGCATTGCCATCCATGCGCCATGAACCTGGCTACTTCTGCCTTCCCTTTGTGAGCCATCTCCCTCAACAGTATCCAAAATGGCATACCAGTTTTGGACGGAATTGATCGCAGGGGACCTCTGCTTGCCTTCCTACTCTTCAACAGTCATGTGGTCACCCATTTCCTATCTCCCTCTGTACTCTTTATGTGTGGTGTGACCAACTCTATAAACGTGTTATCCACGATTCACTCGGCATCGTGGGTACTCCAAACTCAGTAAATCCACAAAACCATAGCCGTCAAGTCGTCGATAAGGAGCTCCATCCCCAGTGTGTATCGTTTGTGTGACTCGGCACGAGAAATTCTGATCTTTCTTCTCAGCGGAAAAAATGTTTCAGAGAGATTTTAGAGATCATGTATTTAAACCATATTGAGAGACATTAAAATTCGGATTTTTCCACCGACCGGATTTTAGGTAGCACAAGCCACAGATTTTAACCTTTTGCCCAAAAGCAAGAGGGGTGATGAGTTGTGATTGTTGTGTGAGTGTGTGGTTGAGTCGTCATGGGAGGGTAGATAGAGTGATGTTTTGTTGTACTCAGCGCAATGGTACACGCTGGATGGCAAAGAAAACTGTAGTCAAGCAGATTCAGTGAGATAACTAAATATTGAACTTCAATCGCTGCTGCCGAATTGTATTATACGACTCTCACGGCAGTAATATACTTGCTGCAGACGTTGTGTTGCTGAATATAAGATTGATGTTCTCACAGAATGTGCAAGTTGCACGATAGGTTTCAGAGGTTGTAATATTGCGCCACAGAACGAATACAAAACATTGGTAAGGATTCTCCCGAGCACACCACGAATTTTCAGAAAAAACCTTGACGCAAAAGAAGAACATAGGCGAAATGATTGATGCGCCAACATTATATTTATCCACAAATACATTTGTTATTATCCGCATTACATCGTGTAAAACCCAATGCAGGGCAAGATCTGTTCTCTCCCTCGTCAAGATCAACGAGAAACCGCAACCAAAAGTGAAAATGTTCCCATACCAGGGGATACACCACTCCTCGCAAGCTGTCATCGGTGCAGATACATTATATGGTATCCAATCCTAGAATCCCCACGAGTAAGATTATCATAGATTATCCTGGAATTTACAGTGCAGAAGGAGGCCATTCGGCCCACCGAGTCTGCATCGGCTCTTGGAAAGAGCACCCTACCCAACGTCAACACCGCCACCCTATCCCCATAACCCAGTAACACCACCCAACACGAAGGGCAATTTTGGACACTAAGGGCAATTTATCATGGCCAATCCACCTAACCTGCATATCTTTGGACGAGAGTCTGTGATGACTGCGAAATATGTGCTAATAGCAAAATCGTCGCCCGCAAGGCGATCATCCTCCAAACTGCTTTATGTTGCTCAGAAACTTTGACTGTGGACAGAGAACACCAGAAAAACCTGGCGAGTTACGAATAACGCTTTTTGAGACGTATTCTCCGCATAAGCTGGGACGAATGGAGTACAAACAGCAGCGTTCGTGCTGAAGCCAAGAAAACCAATATGGAATTCATTATCATCTGAAACCAACTCCACTGGGTCAACCATAAGCTTAAGGTCCCGAGACTAGATTGCAGAAGCAAATATTCTTTGTCCAACTCAAATAAGCCTTCCGAACAAGAGGAGATCAATGAAACGTGAAAGGCAGCTTTAATGCTTCCCTTACGAAATGTGATACTGTCATGAATGCCTGTGAGACCCTTGCGCAGAAGAGAATGATTTGAGGAAACTCCGAATTGTAGGGACACAATTCCTCGAGGAGACCCAATGTTACGAGCAGGCCCGGAAAAGTATATTTTGAAAGGAATATCAGCGATCTTATTTCCAGGGACCAATTTCATCACTTGGAAACACCTGCCATGTGTGTGGTGGAAAATCTGGCTCTCGGATTGCCTCATCAGCATCGCAAAACCCACACAACCCAAGTCCAGGAACACAGAGTTCCTCTCGTGGGCAATAAAGTGCGTTGGCGAGTGTTCGCCAAAGAAGAAATAGAATCCGGTAACGTTGCAACAAACGACAGCTCTAGCGATGATCCAATTCCGAACATTCGCACTTCTCTTATGTACAAAGCTTCGATAGACGTGTCTTCATCTTCCAATCCGATTAAAACAAATGATGGAGGAATATATTTTAACCAACGAAAATTGCCTTTTTTTTTGAGATCCGATTATGAACGTTGTGAATTGAAGTAGAAATTATCCTATCATTTATTTAAACAGAAAAACAACTGCAGAAGAAAGACGACGGTAATTGATATTGTTACAATATGGTGTTTGTCTCTCAAATGCACAATGTTTACGCGATGTTGCATTGACGCCTACGCAGGGCTTTACTGGGTAAAACACTTACATTTCTTTAAGTGACCCGAGCACTTCTCGCATATAATCCCATCTGGCTGATCCAACGTTTAAGCAGTTGGAGCGTTACTCCCGATTCCATACGGATTATGACTGTGCAATAGATGTTTGAATGCCGCGAAATGGGATTTTGAATTTCGGGATGACCTGCTGCCTCTCCTGGAACAGGATTTTAGAGATAATTAATCCTTTTGGAGTCAGGACCATTCACCACGTCGTTTCAGCACATAAAGCGATACTGATCCAGCTTCGTACCTTTGTGATTAGCTGCGCTGTAATTATGATAATCAATTTCTTTCTTTAGCAATGGATGAAAAATGTAAAACTGCCGGTAAGTCATAAAACAGTACATGGACATGTTGCAAATATCTAGTTCTAGACAGAAACCAACTTCAATTGCAATATAGCCCTGGCTGGGGTTTAAGATATGGAACTTCGCTGTGTGGCTTATGTCGAGCTTCTGTGGAATACGTATGAGCAACATGTCGCGAAGTTAAGAAAACAACTCAATAATAATGACCAACAGAGGGTTACACGGTTAGTTTAACGTCTCATGATTTAAAGAAGAAGATACTGGAGGTATATCCATTTATAGACAGAAGACTTGTAACTTCGCATCAAACAATTCCACCCATACAACCACAGAAAGGATAAACATGTTGACTAAACTTTATGTTGACATTAAGCATCCTATGGTGCGACTTATAACATGTTATGAAAATTCATTGACATGGTGCCGGACAGCGAGGCAAACGGAACAGATTCCCATGGGCCAGTGGCCTCGCTGTGGACTGCTGTTGGATGCACAACTATTCATTGAACACCCGGTGGACGGCAGAATTCACAGCAAAGAATTTAATTCGTGGCTCAAAGTGTTTATAAGAAAACAGTGTGAATCCATTTGAAAGGGAAGTTGTCCAATGTGTGGAGGCAGTGGTTTTGTGGTATTGTCGCGGGATTAGTAATCCAGAGACCCAGTCAGGCTCTGGGAATTCGGCTTCGAATTCCGCTGTGGCAGACGTTGAAATTTGAATTCAATAAAAAAATTCTGGAATTAAAAGCCGAAAAGGTGACCAGAAACTCATTCTCGTATAAACCCGTTTGGTTCACTATTGTCCTTCAGGGAAATAAATCTGTCGTCCTTACCTTATCTGGCCTTCATGCATTTCCGGTTCCACAGCAATGTGATTGACTCTTAAATGCTGTCAGTGGTGGGAAATAAATATTTGCGCATTCAGCGGCGTCCACATCATAGGGACGAATAAAACAAAACAGAAAGTTAAATAAAGGAAATTGCAAGAATATTGGGTAAAATAGATTGGCAAAACAGTTTAAACTGTCAGATGGTTAAGATTCGTGGTTGTCATGTAATGGAAACCGTACTAATTTCAGGTTGTAGATTATTATGGTTGTTCCATCAAGGCATTGCACTTGTCAGTAGATCTCAAAGTCAAAAGCACTATGCTAATGATCCCCATTGTTTTCTGAATTTTAGTTCAGTGTATTACTTTCCAGGATCTGCAATAAACAATTAATTTAAACGTGTCTGTCAATGAGCCCTGCTGATTTGTGTAAAAAAATATTTTGAGAGAGTAGAATCGGAATCAGCGTAAAATAAGAAAAGCCTTTATTGAACTCAATAAGGCGAAAGCAGGGAACGGTTTTAATGGCATTGCCAGTGTTTCTGGCAAATTATTTTCCCTCACATCCCTATCAGTCCTGAATACTGTATAAAAGCTGACTTCTGTGCCTCCAAATAGGTGTGCCATTTGCGAAAGAATCTGTTTTCTTTTAACGAACTTCAGTTCTTCAAATCTTTGCACACCTCTATTTGATGCCATGTTAATCGATTTCGCTGCATGAGAACACATTTGTCTTCTGCAACGAAACCGAAAAACAGACGACACACTGCATGAATCGGAGGCAAAGCAAGTGTGCACAAAAGGCCTGCTCTGGATTGATCATCCGAAATGTTCAAGGAAAACCGTCACCCACCCAGCCCACCACCCCCCCCCCCATCCCCGACACTCCCTGGCAAGTCGCCTGTTTCTCGGCGCTGTGCCCCTTGGTTCTCAATAGGATTTGCAATTGTGGCCATATAACTTCACATAAATTTGGAAATATTTCCGTCTTTACATATCAATGGTAATTTGAAAGAAATATAGAGATATACAAATATGGTGACTGAATTGTTCTCTCACCGGTAGCTGCAAACAACGGTGCAAATAATCACGTAAGCTTCGAGACTGCAAAATCTGCTTAACTGCCATACTAATTTGTAGTGTCTCTTTACGGTCCCTGAGCAGAACTGCATTATTTTTCAAATAATCTTAATAATCTTTATTGTCACAACTAGGCTTACATTAACACTGCAATGAAGTTACTGTGAAATGCACCTAGTTCGCTCCGGCGCCTATTCAGATAAATAGAGGGATAATTCAGAATGTCCAAATTACTTAACAGCACTTGTGGAGGAAAACGGAGCACGCTGAAGAAACCCACGCAGACACGGGCGAACGTGCAGCCTCCGCACAGAGAGTGACCCGGGATTCGAACCTGGGACCGTGGCACTGTGAAGCCATAGTGCTAAACACCATGCTACCGTCAAATCATGTTTTGCGATTGGGTGCTGGACAATGAGTCCTGAAAGCATAACGGGGAATGTTTATTCATTGGGAACACAGGAGAGCAAACAGGCCATGTGAGAACGGTTGTTATTTGCACCAGTGGTGGAGAATATGCCCGATTTGGAAATGTTCATACTTCACAAAGACTGTCCGAGAAGTGGAGAGTATAGAGCATCGAAATAATCGCCAGGACTATATAGATGGGTTGATGGAGAAAGTGGCAAAGTGGCGTGTGGATTTCAATGCAGAGAACTACGAGGATATGGATATATGGAGGTTAAATAGTTAACGAGAGTACACAATAAACGTGAAAATATAAACACGGGGAGATGAAGTGTGATCCTGACGTAGAAGCATAAGGGTCTTTAAAGGCAGCAGCTCAAGTACACAAGGTGATAGACAATACATATGGAATGCTATCCTTCATTGACATAAGTATAGAATATAAAAGTAAGGATATATGTTGGAATTGTATAAAACGCTGCTGAGGCCCCAACTGGAGTATAGTGTGCAGGAGTTATCGTCGCATTACAGATGAATGCAATTGCTCTGGAGAGGAGATTTAAAATAATGTTGCAGTGGCTGCGCAGGTCTTGCTACGAGCAAAGAGTGGAAAGGTTAGGGTTATTTCCTTGGAACACAGAAGGCTGGATGGGGGTGACTTAATTAAGACATACACACTTATGAAGGGTAGATATGGACTGCTTAGGATAACATTGTTTTTATTACCGCATAATTCAAAACCTGGGGACATAGATTCAAAATGAGTGACAGAAGGTGTAAAGGGGAAATGAGGAATACATGTTTTTACACGTTAAATAGTGGGTGAGTGAAATTTGCTGACCGAGTTGATGGTGAATGCGGAGAGCGAAGCACTATTAAAGAGTACCTGCATCTGCACCTTCAGTGCTGTAAGTTACAGGGCTGCGGATCGTGTGCAAGAAGATGGGATGAGCAGGGGTGCCTTCCGGTTGCCATGGACGAGCTGCAGCGTTCCGCGGAACAGCAGAAAGCGGGATTTAATGCAGCTATCTGTGACTTAATTCAGTTTGGGAAAGTCAAGGAGGTAAAAAGTATACATGGAACTGCAGTGTGCTAAGCAGTACTGAGGACAAGGTGGACTTTGGGTGCGTGTTGAAATGGACCTCAAATATTTAAGAAATATTTAAGAAACATTGACATGAGAACATGAAATGCAATAATATTCAAGACTAAGGATCAATTTCTGGAAGTGGGGACAAGACATGTGTTTGATGGTCGGCACGGGCAAATGGGCATCAGGGCCTTTTTAGTGTCCTGAAGAAAATCCCAATCATGATGCCTCCATATATAATAAGTTACAATGGTGAGCGATTTTGAGACAAGCCATGAGGTTATGGTGTTCCCAGGTATGTACAGGTCTTTCACTTCCAGGTGGTCTTCCTCATCGGTTTTGACGTGATTTATAATGGGCAGCACGGTAGCATTGTGGATAGCACGAATGCTTTACAGCTCCAGGGTCCCAGGTTCGATTCCGGTTTGGGTCGCTGTCTGTGCGGAGTCTGCACATCAAAGAACAACAAAGAAGAAAGAAATGCACAGTACAGGAACAGGCCCTTCGGCCCTCCAAGCCCGTGCCGACCATGCTGCACGACTAAACTACAATCTTCGACACTTCCTGGGTCCGTATCCTTCTATTCCCATCCTATTCATATATTTGTCAAGATGCCCCTTAAATGTCCCTATCGTCCCTGCTTCCACTACCTCCTCCGGTAGCGAGTTCCAGGCACCCACTACCCTCTGCGTAAAAAACTTGCCTCGTACATCTACTCTAAACCTTGCCCCTCTCACCTGAAACCTATGCCCCCTAGTAATTGACCCCTCTACCCTGGGGAAAAGCCTCTGACTATCCACTCTGTCTATGCCCCTCATAATTTTGTATACCTCTATCAGGTCTCCCCTCAACCTCCTTCGTTCCAGTGAGAACAAACCGAGTTTATTCAATCGCTCCTCATAGCTAATGCCCTCCATACCAGGCAACATTCTGGTAAATCTGCACCCTCTCTAAAGCCTCCACATCCTTCTGGTAGTGTGGCGACCAGAATTGAACACTATACTCCAAGTGTGGCCTAACTAAGGTTCTATACAGCTGCAACATGACTTGCCAATTCTTATACTCAATGCCCCGGCCAATGAAGGCAAGCATGCCGTATGCCTTCTTGACTACCTTCTCCACCTGTGTTCCCCTTTCAATGACCTGTGGACCTGTACTCCTAGATCTCTTTGACTTTCAATACTCTTGAGGGTTCTACCATTCACTGTATATTCCCTACCTGCATTAGACCTTCCAAAATGCATTACCTCACATTTGTCCGGATTAAACTCCATCTGCCATCTCTCCGCCCAAGTCTCCAGACAATCTAAATCCTGCTGTATCCTCCGACAGTCCTCATCGCTATCCGCAATTCCACCAACCTTTGTGTCGTCTGCAAACTTACTAATCAGACCAGTTACATTTTCTTCCAAATCATTTATATGTACTACAAAGAGCAAAGGTCCCAGCACTGATCCCTGTGGAACACCACTGGTCACAGCCCTCCAATTAGAAAAGCATCCCTCCATTGCTACTCTCTGCCTTCTATGGCCTAGCCAGTTCTGTATCCACCTTGCCAGCTCACCCCTGATCCCGTGAGACTTCACCGTTTGTACTAGTCTACCATGAGGGACCTTCTCAAAGGCCTTACTGAAGTCCATATAGACAACATCTACTGCCCTACCTGCATCAATCATCTTAGTGACTTTCTCGAAAAACTCTATCAAGTTAGTGAGACACGACCTCCCCTTCACAAAACCGTGGTGCCTCTCATTAATACATTCTCCCCGTGTGTGCGTGGGTTTCCTTCGGGTGCTCCGGTTTCCTCCCACAGTCCAAAGATGTGCCGGTTAGGTGGATTGGCCATGCTAAATTGCCCATAGTGTCCAAAATTGTTGGGTGGGGTTACTGGGTTATGGGGATAGGGTGGCGGTGTGGACCTTGGGTGGGGTGCTCTTTCCAAGAGCCGGTGCAGACTCGATGGGCCGAATGGCCTCCTTCTGCACTGTAATTTATATGATCTATGATAAGGAACCTTGTTGAGTTACTGCAGTGCGTCCTGCTTATGGTATACAGTTCCTCGGCAGTGGTGGGATTTCTCAATATTGTGGAAGAGTTAACAATCGATCGGGCTGCTTTGTCCGTGTTGGTGTGCAGCTCCTTGAGTGCAGTTGCAGTTGTACTAATCCAGGCATGTGGAGACTGTCCCATTGCATTCCCGACATGTAGTTTGTCGATAGAGGGCTGTCGTTTGGGAAATCATCGCCTACGTTATGCATCGCAGGATTCCTAGCATTTGACCTGCTGTGGTTGCGAATGTATGGCTAGTCCAGTCAACCTTCTCGACAATTGCATCCCCAATATGTTAGCAGTGGTTTTCTGACAATGTCACGAAATGTCAAGGGGCGATAGCCAGATCTTCTATCTTTGGAAATGGTCGTTACCTGGCACTTGTGTGATGTTAATGTTACTTGCTGCTTGCCAGACCAAGCTTCGTTTCTTTTCAATTTTGGAATTCGCTGCTTCAGTATCTGTGAAGCAGCAAATGGCACTGAACAATTTGCAGTCATGTGCGAACTTCTTTATTTCTGACATTATAATGGAACGAATGTCATTCCTGAAGCAGCTGAAGGTGTTTGGGCACTAACCTGAGTAACCCCTGCTGTAACTGAGATGGTTGACGTCCAACCACACAACAAGCATTTTTGTTGTGCTGCAGAAAATACAAAACACTGATTCTATATATTAACGAGTCCCCATTATGAGCGACATTGGGAGGAAACATCAGGTAAGTAACATTCACGACACACAAGTGCCAGGTAAGATGAATTCCAAAGAGAATCGCCCCAACTATCTTTTTGGAAGATATATCTCCAACCAACGGTGAGTTGTCCCTCTCATTCTCGTTGATTCCGGTTTGGCTAGGATCCACTGAGCTGTCCTCGCTAAAATGATATCTTAATGCCAAGGGCAGCCGCTCAAATCATGCTTAACAGCTTAATGATTTTCTTGTTTGTAGCACAGGGTGTAATGCAAGTGAATTCTGGCAAAATATGATGCAATACGGGGCAGGACTGTGGCACAGTGGTTAGCATTGCTGCCTACGGCGCCGAGGACTCGGCATCGAATCCCGGCTCTGGGTCACTGTCCGTGTGAAGTTTGCACGGAGTCTGCGTGGGTTTCACACCACAGCCCAAAGATGTGCAAGTTAGGTGGATTGGCCACGCTAAATTTCCCCTTAATTGGAATAAATAATACTGTACTCTAAATTTCTTTTTAAAAAACATGATGTAATGCCAGTCCAGATGGACCCACGAGGTACAAATTTCCCTGCAGAGATGCTCACAAACGAATCTAAGATTAGATTAATGGCAAACCAACTTCGAGGCAGATAATTGTTTGTCAATCACAAACATCGGTCTGCACATTTTGCACTGATTCTCAAAAACTGAACATTTGGCACATGATTTGGATCGCACTGATTGAAAAATAGGTCTCTCTGGTTCATGCCGCAGTTTCGAACATTCACTGCCATCATGTGGACAGATGACGAGTAGATCGTGCTGGGTGCAGAGCACTGCAGATGACATTGATAAGCAGGACATAACTGCGATTTAATCGTGAAACGTCTACATTCAACATTCAACATAAACAGGCTAACGTAGGATTAATCAAGTTTCATTTACAAATGTTGACAACGTTAGCGCCGTCCTCTCTCCACAGACGATGCCAGATCTGCAGAGATTGTCCAGAGTTTCACGTTCCTGTTGCAGATTCTACCATCTGCAGTAATTTTCCTTACCTTTTGACTTCCATTGATGCCATTTCCCATGTTCGCCCGACCGTGGGATCTTAAACATATGCGGATCATGTCGACTGTCAGCTCAAAGATAAGTTGCTGAGATATTGTCGGCTTTTCATTTTCTTAGCGTCGCATATCTATTTTTGCTCATAATTTATCATTACACAAACAGATGTTAAGGAAGAATTTGATGTATTCCTGTCCAGCGGGTAATCTACAATTAGAAGAACCTTGTCAGGAGAGACATGTTTTCTGCCAGATTAAGTCCAAATGAATTGGATTTCGATGAAGATCAAAACTGTCTAAGAATGTATCAGGCGTTTTCAATTCACAAGACAACAAATCGATTCCAGTTGACTGTAAATTCTATCACGCGGAAAACCTAAATATTGACAAATGGATCGCAAGTCTCTCGCTGTGAACTTTGCATCCCGAGGTTTAACACTCGACCACTGCTTTAAGTAATCACGTTAAAACTGTCCACAGATCATGGAACATTATTTTGCATGAATGACGAGCGCAGCAGCAATAATGTCAAGAACGTTAAAAAGCAAACAATTTGTAGCGATTTCAATTTAATATTTGATTTAGACTGGATTGTAAAATTGCTGGTTCTGAGCAATTTAACAAATCTGAGGTAGCTTCGGTATATGTTTCTACAACTACATGTGGACGGAGTGAATTGCACTTTAAATGTTATGTATTCCACGGAGATCTCATACGTTAAGCTCAACAGACACGCAAGCAACGTCAGAAGAAACCATTAAATGATCCAGAGGCGATGACATTATGTACGATTGCCATAGATTGTTAGCTTGGCGTATTGCGACATTACCAGATCCTACCAAATTCATTTGGGCAGGCCTTTTTCATCGGCACAGATTCCGGTTAAAATTTTAGAACACAAGCAAAGTCAAATGCCCCTGTACCAAACAGAATAAGTGCAATATGCTTGGTGTTCTGTGCAAGATATTATAGCACAATTACGTCCGCAATATGCCGAAGGACTTTTTCGTGAAAGTGTGCGCAGTGGTTCATGAAATATGTGGCATCGTCGTCACACTATTCCATCCTTAGTTGTTTTGTAGAGCATCATAGTTCTCAGGCACTCATAATGAATAACAGATAAATAAAAAAAAGATTGTGGATTTGCCATTTACAACTCAAAAGCAAGAATTTTAGATACAGCTAAACTTCACCGTCGGAAATCATACTTAGAAACCACATTGGGACGGTCGAGGGATGAGTTGAAGAAGCCAACGTCAATTGCTCATCCCAAATTAGCCTTCACAATTTGCGATAAATATTATGTTAACTCTATCTTTGATGTGTTGCTTTGCAATGTTCTACCTAGCGGTCAAATCTTTAACTGCAACACATCATCCATCTTGCGACATAAGAATGCAGTAACAATGTAGATAAGGACTTCTGGCTATTCACCTATCCCCCCCCCGACTTCCATATTTTTAAAAAATTCTGTAAACATTAATTAATTTCAATGTCTGAGAGAAACAAATGGACGAGATACTTCTGTCCCTCAGTCGCCTGTTTATCGGCGGCGTGCCGTTTCCTGGCCGGCAGACACTCGACTCCCGCCGCTTGTCAATGAAGCCACCTCACACCGTTCAGAAACTCATGGGCTGCCGGTGGGAACAGAGACAATTGCAACGGCCCATGAATACATTCTCCATTGGCGGTAAACTTCAATCACCCACGTTGCAAAACAATATTCAGAGCTGCACAATGGGATTGGGTCTACACCAGCAGCCGGATATTCGGTTACACATCCGCGTTTTTCTCGGCGACCCAAATCGCTGGCAGCGCTAATCTTGCTTCCCGCTGTTTGTGAATAGGATTTCCCATTGAAGCCAGCCCAGACCTCAGCAACAGGGGAAATCACTGGCGAGGGTGCGTTTCCAGCGGTAAGATTAACCGCAAAGGTCTGGAAATTCCGGCCCGGACTCTGGCATGATCTGTCCAATCTTCCTTGATGCATGGTCATCACCTCTTTCCTCTGTCCCTGGAAGTCCGTGGAACAGGGTGATGACATTGCTGAATGTGTTCATCCCTCAAACAGATAGCTATACAATTGAAGTGCCACTGTCGTTTCAATCGTCTCAGTAGAATTTGTATTTCTTCCGCTGATATTCCTTTCTGTACTTATGATTGCCCAGGACGTGCAAAGCGTTCTGGAGTTTCCACATTACAGAGTTTTCAAAATAATGATTTATGACGTTACAGACATTCCACATTTCAACGTATACGTTTAAAACGTTGAATGTATATTTGTCCTACAGACCAGCGAGTGGTTGATCTTAAAAAAGGTAATGACTTTCTGAAAAGCAAAGTGCGGCGTATAGTTAGGATAACGTTAAAAAAGGTTAAGCTTTGCACATGCAGACGTTGTAACAGTGAATCAGAATTACATCGTAAAGTAAGAAAATTCCAATTTTGTATTCAATTGACAAACGGATCGGATCAGATGTAGAAGTTCGAGACCGGTCGGCTTGCGGGCTGATGCGTGAGAGTGCGTTTATGTCGGGCCGTGCCGTGGCGATTTTATTAGCGCGGTGTCGTTTGTTTCAGTCGAAGGGTGGATATCGTTGCAAGGGGTACTCTGTGGGCGTGGGTTGAGATCACCTACGATAACGGAAGTGTATCCATCTCCTTCCAGTTCATTAATCTAGTTGCAATGAATTCGGAAGTATTTTCTTCCAACTCATTGAAAATAATTGGAAATGTGAGCCGGGCATTTGCCAATGTAAATTGCATTGACGGATGCTTCTCAATTTAGAGCTGATTCCACACAATCTTTGCACATCTGCCCCCCAAATCAGACTCTGTGTAGATAAGAGGATACCGCTCAACTCTGCAATTGAGGCTGAACAATATTTAATCCAAACGTTCAACCTCCTCAAATGACTAACACGGGCTAATAATGTTTGAGTCAACTGGTCACATCACTTAGCTGCGACCTCAAACCGTTGAAACCGGCAATGACTCATGCACCCAGGCCGCACATCAGGACAACCCTAAGGCCGATTTAAAATTGCAGCATATCGAATGCAGCGAATGCAGAATGTTTTTTATTTCTCGAAAAATGCAGCAATTCGCAATTCGGAGCATTGGATTTCATTTGACATAAAACGGAAAATGCTGCAAAATGCCACGACGTCTGGCATCATCTGCAAAGATTGAAACAGAGTGGTGTGGGCGGAAGCCTCACTGAGGAGTTTTCAGGGTGAGGGGGGGTTATTGCGTTGGTGAAGTGAAGGTATTCTGCGTGTCGGCAGAATGCGAGACCTGGCGGACCGCTCCCCATGTCCCATTCTGCTCCTCTCCTCCCTCAGCCTCTCATCTTCACCAACGACAGTAACCTTAACATTTCTGAAACTGCAACACCTGACCCTGCGACAATTGCGTCCTCACTGTTCAAAGGAAACACATACAGTTTAGGGGAGGCAACATTTCTTTGCGCTTCTTTACATTTGACCGACTGGATTTGCTGTTCGCCTTATCTAATCAGGTGGCACTAAAGACAGACTCGGTAACCACTTTACAGACCACCTTTGCTCAGAGCGCAAGCATTACTGCAAACTTATTGTTGTTCACCAGTCGATGTCAAGATATTGCAAGGGGTAAATATGACTTCGTCCTTGGTCTGCTGCAATGCTCCCACGCAACCCACCACAATGTTATGAGGAGCCTAAATTCATTTTCCAATTAGGCACATTACTGACTCGGGATCTCAAGGATGATTTCAATACCTTTTGGTTACGTTCCGGTCCCAGCTCATGCCTTTGCTGGACAATAAGTTACCAGGATTACCCTTGCTCAAAAGGGAGTACCTCTCACATTATTTTTAGAAAAGTTGTTTCAATGAGTCACAGGCCTGCCAACTAATTTTTACAAAATTAAAGAAACGTATCGAAAGGAAATGTTTGGCTTTGAGGTTCTACATTTTCGCCCTCGCTAACTCAATAGGTGTACCTGCTCATTCGGGATATCGATTTCGCCAAAACTAATGTTCTCGGTAAGTAAACAGACCGTAAAAAGCACCAACCGACTCTTTACAACAAACGAGCAGCCGCCACAAAATGCAACTCCCATAGATTACACCTCAAATACCCTAAGGCGCTTGTCACTCTGTTAGCCAAATCGCATTACAGGAACTTTAAATTCCACGCGATTGTTTACAAACACCATTTTCGAAATGACACGTATTGGAATCTTAATCGAAACAATACTTCCCGTCTGACATCGTCTCTTATGGCTCATTTCCAGGAATTCGTACCATCAAATAATTATAGAGTACCTGCAGTGCAGAAAGAAACCGTTTGGCACATCGAGTATCACGGTCCCTCCGAAAGAGCACTCCACCTAGACCCAGTTTAATGCCCTATACACATAACCCAGCAGTCCCACCTAGCCTGAATGACCTTTGGACACTGGGGACATTTCCTTCAGCATTACCAATCCACCCTAACCAGGACACCTTTGGACGATGGGAGCAAACCCATGGATACACGTGAAGACTCCGCAAACTCCATACAAACAGCCACCCAATGCGTGGCCCTGTGAGGAGGCATTGCTAATCAAAGTGCCCTCGAGACGCAGGTCAATTCAATCTCCGCTGCCGTCTACATCTGCCTTGCTTTGATACTAAATTGACGCTTGCATACAATTCCTCAAGGACACTGCTGTGACAACAGGACACCATTATTCAAAGTTTGCACCCAAGTCAGAAACTATAAAGATTACTTCCGATACATGCCATCTCGTGAGCCAACCATGCTCGTTCTCAACCTTTCAGGTAACACAAATTGTCTGCGTTTCCCTTTCTTTAGTGTCACTGGACAGTACATTCTTCAAAATTAATTTCGTTTGTTTGCCTGACTTTAGTCTACCTGGAACTTTTAAAAAAATAATTTTTTTCTAAAATAACCTACATTTTCGTTTCTGCGAATTGTTTTCTTCCCTTTATTTGATTATTCTACTTCTGACAATGCCTGTGGGAAATGCTCCACTCCAGCTAACTAGTTGCAACTGTCTTGGGTGCCGCTTCTGCCTTGCGTCCACCCAAATACTAAGTTCAACATGTCAATCTAACCCGACGTGGCCCCTGGTTGCTCTGCAGCAACCTAATATGTTCTTACACTTAACTGTTTGCTCATCATGAACAGTTTGCACACAACTAAACACACATATATCTGAACCTGCTTTCAATTGTCCGAAATTCAAAGTTAGTTTCTAATCATTACAACGATTTCCTAGCAGCTGTGAACTTTCTCTCAAATGTTGACCTCTTTTATTATTCAAAGAATTCCCAAACAAACAACGCCCCATCCCGTTTCAATAGACCATCTCGCGGTGGCATAGTTATACTGTCGCCAAACTAGTAATCCAGAGATCCAGTATAATGAACTGGAGACCAGGTTTAAGATCCCACCACGGCAGGTGACGGAATTTGAACTCAATACCTGGAATGAAAAAGTCTAATGAAACGAGTGTCGGTTGTTGGAAAAAACCCATCTGGTTCACGACATCCTTACTTTGTTTCATGTACGAATAAATAAAAAAAGGTCTGGTCTCTTGTTCGCAATTTTACTTTCACTACACACCGAGCTTCTGCTATCAAGATAGTCTACTGTCATACAATTATTACACTATCAGCGCCTTTTAAAGCCTCGCCATTAAAGCTTCATCTCTCTCTTGTCCACTGCATAACTGTTGCAATCTTTCCATGCTCCCAACTGCCACTGACTTCTAGTTTACCATTGCCTCTCAACCTCTTCGGATACAGAACGTGATCCATCACAATTGTCCCTCACCTGAGAGCTGCGCAAGAATAATCCAGAGTCCAAGTTTTTACAATCATTTATTCATCGCAAATTTTAACAGGCTTCCTGAGGTTTTTAAGTGTGCTCTGTTTCTATTTCAGATTTTCCTCATCAGCACTTACTTTGCTCGGCCAATCTACCAATCTGTCTGTCTCCTTGTGATTTTGTTATACTGCCCTTGCTACTGTCCCGCATACTTCTATGCATTCTACAATCATCGTTTTTTGAAATTACGCCTTGCACTCAGTATGAGGCACATCATCAAACTTTATTTTGAAATGCACCAACAGCTATGCAAATTACTTATGCTTACCAGCCCTTTCTTCAACCTTAACAACTGAGAACAATATCGCAACAAATTATTTAACTTACGTTCGTTAATTACTGAACAGATATCTCGCTGCAAGACAAAGATGATATTAAATGCTTTTTCAGTCTTGCAGCATAAGATCACCTCAATTTTGGAAGTGACTCCAAAAATGGTGTTTAAAATTGGCATGCAGTCACTGCATATAATAAGGTTCATATTGAATACGTTGGCACCATTGATGTTGGTTAACGCTGTGGAGGAACTATCCTTCAGCATGGGTTGCGATCTGTGGAAAAATGTATTGTTCGACGAGACAGACATGAGTTCGAACCGTTCGCACAGACTTCAACATGTTTGTAGCCAAATATAACACAACAGTTCAAGGATTCAGCTGTGCTCTGCAGCTTTCAATTTGATCTGACGAAAATGGACTCAAAGAACAAGAGCATCAGAAATTTATGGCCGCCTTGGGTCCACCATCATTCTAAAATTCATACCAACAAGGTAAACTTCTGCCACAAGCCAGGAATCTTTCCTGGTTTTGGAAGATGTTCGTCGCATCTATGGAAGATTCCTTTAATATTGTACAAAAACGTTACTTTGCGATGCGGTTTTGCGACGCAGTAAGCGGCCCTGTTAATCGCATGTTATCCCTGTTAATCGCATGTTATTGGAGCCGGTGAGCCGTAAAAACACGTTGACCGTTTCATTTCATCTTGGATATCGCTGTTTAAAAGAAATACATTCACAAACATTTCTATTGTAGAATATATTGCCTGACAACTGTAGCAAGAATGTCCTGCAGGCCGACCTGATCGCACGAAAAAAGCAGCTCGAGGCAGCAGAGTGAAATGAAAAGGCTGTAGCAGCGTTAAATTTCATAACAGTGTATCCAGGAACGCCAAATCTAAATCTTTTGTGATTAAAATAAACAAATTATATCCCTGGCACTCTCCCTATGCCAGATAACGTACTACCTTTCCTCAATGCAATTGAAAGCCCGAAATCAAATAAATTGAATGATCTGAACGGATTGCTGGGCTTGCTGCATCGTTCAGTGGGGGAAAAAATTCGCCCTCGAAGATAACGTTCAAGAATACCAGTGCGCAGCCCCCTCCCCACCCCCCCCCCCCCCACCCCCGCCCGCCCAAATGTATTACAAATCGAATAAGTATGTGCTTCCGGTCAAGTGACAATATTTCCCATACTTTCCCCGATTGCAGCGTCCACAGTTGCAACGTTGCTCATCGTCAGCATATGTACGAACATGTGCATGCACTTGTTTTATAATTCCACAGATCCAACTTTCAATCTGACGCCAAGCACAATGCGCTTGTTGTTAGTCTCGAGGTTAGTACAGCCTCAAAAAGGAAACTGATTATGAAAAGTGGAGCTACATCTTAACCGTGTCTCTCGAACGAGTCTGTAATGACATATTCTGACTCTGAGGCCCAAGATTACTGAAGCAATGCAGAGAGAAATATTGGCAACAGACTTAATATATGCACTAATTGATAATTCTGTATCTGAGTGACATGTCATGTCACAGATATGTTCCATTATATTTGGAAAATGAGTTGAAGACATGAATGAACAGATCTACATTTGTGAATTTTTGATCTCTGTAAATTAGCCACCGTCTCCCTCTGGATTACAAATAATATTTTGAGTAAAATCGTCGTGTAGTCATGGATCAGAAAAATAAACAACGTTATGTCAGTGAATACTGTTCCTTTCGCATCCATTCAAAAAGAAGTGTCGAGAATTGAACTCATTAACAGTGTGCGTTTAAAACCTTGCATTTTCCATTTCAGAACTGAACGCCATTAAAGAAAAGTATAAAGGCAAATGTAAGAACGAAAAATGTGGTGTATGTTTCAGCTGACAATTCAATGTTCATTGTTCTATCACAGACTACACCTGTATAATGTATTTGATGAATAAATATGTAGACAACTTGGAGAAACATTTTATAACCTCTGTCTTCATATTCGACATTTTAATGTCCGGGCTACAGAAAGAGGGTAAAAGCGAATTTTGGAGATGGTTTATTATCATTCGAAGTGTTTGAACAGTGCCAGTGCATTTCCTCCGAAAATATGTCTTCAAGAAGAATGGCACGAATGATTATCGCGCTATTCTACCAAGAGAGTTGTGAAGCAGGTTATTTATCGAGTGTAACGGCCAGACGCTTTGAAGTTAGGTTCAAGGTTTAAAGGGTTTTGAGACAAATGGTCGAAAGTCATACGTAAGCGTCACAGTTCATACAGGTTGGTGTTAAGACTGAGGTTCATCTTCTCGTAGTTTTCAACATGTGTGTCCAACAAACATAGTTAACGACTAATTATGTTGTCGAAACCGTGTAAGTGCAGATTATAGCGGAACAGTGGCACAATGTTCGCAGTGCTCCCACACAGCCCCAGAGACGCAGCTTCGATTCCGACCTCTGGACACTGTCTGTGAGTGCACATTCTCCACGTGTCTGCGTGGATTTCCTCCGGGTGCTCCCGTTTCCTCTCACAGCCGAAGGAGTGCAAGAGTATTGGCTATGCTAAATTGCCACTTCCGGTAGGATTGATTGAATAGGCCGGAAGATTGGGCCTCGCTATGCTGCCCTTCCAAAGGTCGTACAGACACGATGATCCGAACGCTTCCGTCACCATTGAGTATTTGTCGTCAGTATTTACCATTCAGAAAGGCAGGCATGTTAAGGAAAATGGGGAAATAAAAAGTGATGTCTTGAGGAATGTACATGGTGCAGATAAGGAGGTGCTGGAGGTATGAAAGTGTATCAAGATTGAAAAATCTCCGGGATCTGATGATTTGTGTCCCCGGACGTTGTGGGAGGCTAGGGAGGAAATTGCCGGCCTCCTAGCTGAGAGATTTAAATCATCGACAGCCACAGGAGAGGTGCCTGTAGATTGTAGTGTAACAACTGATGTGCCCTTGTTTAAGAAGGGCTGCAGGGATGAGCCCGGGAACTACCGACCGGTGAGTCTTACTTCTGTCGTGGGTAAGTAGTTGGACGTTATTCTGTGAGTCATACTCTACAGGCATTTAGACAGTCAAGGGCTAATTAGGGAAAGTCAGCATGGCGTTGGAAGCGGAAAGCCATGGCACATTACCAAAAGGTAGATGAGGGCAGTGCGGTCGCCGTTGACTACATGGGTTTTCGCAAAGCCTTTGATAAGGGACCGCATGGTAGGTTGTTGTGAAAGGTTAAATGTCACGGAATGAAGGGCGAGGTAGCCAATTGACTTCAAAATTGGCTTGGCGACCGAAGCCAAAAGTGATTGGGGAGGCGTGTTTTTCAAACTGGATGTCTGTGGCCAGTGGTGTGCCTCAGGAATCGGTACGGGTCCACTGTTATTTGTGACAGGTATAATTGATTTGGATGAGAATGTAAGTTTGCAGATGACACCAAAATTGGTGGCATAGTAATAGTAATAATCTTTATTGTCACAATTAGGCTTACATTAACACTTCAATGAACTTACTGTGAAACCCCGTAATCGCCTCATTCCAGCGCCTGTTCGGCTACACAGAGGGAGAATTCAGAATGCCAAATTCACCTGACAACACGTCTTTCGAAAGTTTTGGGAGGAAACTAGAGTTCCCGGAGGAAACCACCGCAGACACGCGGGGAACGTACAGCCTCTGCAAAGACAGTGTTCCAAGCCATGAATCGAACCTAGTACCCTGGAGCTGTGAAGCCAAAAGTGCGAACCACTTTGCTACCGTGCTGGCCTAGTAGATAGTGAAGAAGGTTATATAAGATTGCAACAGGATATTGACCAGTTGGGCCAGTGGGCCGATGAATGGCAGATGGTGTTTCATTTAAAAAATGTGAGGTAATGCATTTTGGGCTGTATCTATTCAGTTAATGGTAGGGAGTTGGGGACAGTTCCAGAACAAAAGGATCTTGAAATACAGGTTCAAACAGCCTTGAAGGTGGAGTTGCAGGTGTACCCGTTGGCGAAGAAGGCATTCCGCATGCTAGGTTCTTGTGGTCAGAATACTGACTCCATGAGTTGAGACGTCTTGGTGAAGTTGTACAAGACTTTGGTAAGATCGCATATGGAATACTGTGTTCAGTTCTGGTCAACCTATTATCGGAAGAGTATTGTTAAACTACAAAGAGTGCAGAAGAGATTTACGAGGATGCTACCAGGTTTTGATGATCTGAGTTATAAGGAGAGGCTGGATAGGCTGGGACTTCTTCCCCAATATTGACTGGGACTCACTTAATGCCAGGGTTTAGATGGGGCAGAGTTTAGAAGGAGCATACAGGAGGACTTCTTAAAACAATATGCAGACAGTCCAACTAGGGAAGGTGCGGTACTGGACCTGGTATTGGGGAATGAGCCCGGCCAGGTGGTAGAAGTTTCAGTAGGGGAGCATTTCGGGAACAGTGACCACAATTCAGTAGGTTTTAAAGTGCTGGTGGACAAGAATAAGAGTGGTCCCAGGATGAATGTGCTAAATTGTGGGAAGCCTAATTATAAAAATATTAGGCGGGAACTGAAAAATCTAAATTGGGGGCGGATGCTTGAGGGAAAATCAACATCTGACATGTGGGAGGCTTTCAAGTGTCAGTTGAAAGGAATTCAGGACCGGCATGTTCCTGTGAGGAAGAAGGAGAAATACGGTAATTTTCGGGAACCTTGGATAACGAGAGATATTGTGGGCCTCGTCAAAAAGAAAGAGGAGGCATTTGTCAGGGCTAAAAGGCTGGGAACAGACGAAGCCTGTGTGGAATATAAGGAAAGTAGGAAGGAACTTAAGCAAGGAGTCAGGAGGGCTAGAAGGGGTCACGAAAAGTCATTGGCAAATAGGGTTAAGGAAAATCCCAAGGCTTTTTACACGTACATAAAAAGCAAGAGGGTAGCCAGGGAAAGGGTTGTCCCACTGAAGGATAGGCAAGGGAATCTATGTGTAGAGCCAGAGGAAATGGGCGAGGTACTAAATCAATACTTTGCATCAGTATTCATCAAAGAGAAGGAATTGGTAGATGCTGAGTCTGGAGAAGGGAGTGTAGATATCCTGGGTCACATTGAGATCCAAAAAGACGAGGTGTTGGGCGTCTCGAAAAATATTAAGTTAGATAAGTCCCCAGAATACTGAAGTGGGCTGGAGAGGAAATTGCTGAGGTCTTGACAGAAATCTTTGGATCCGCACTGTCTTCAGGTGATGTCCCGGAGAACTGGAGAATAGCCAATGTTGTTCCTCTGTTTAAGAAGGGTAGCAAGGATAATCAAGGGAACTACAGGCCGGTGAGCCTTACTTCAGTGGTAGGGAAATTACTGGAGACAATTCTTTGAGACATGATCTACTCCCATTTGGAAGCAAATGGACGTATTAGGGAGAGGCAGCTTGGTTTTGTGAAGGGGAGGTCGTGTCTCACTAACTTAATAGAGATTTTCGAGGAGGTCACAAAGACGATTGATGCAGGTAGGGCAGTGGATGTTGTGTATATGGACTTCAGTCAAGCCTTTGACAAGGTCCTTCATCGTAGACTAGTACAAAAGTTGAAGTCACACAGGATCAGGGGTGAGCTGGCAAGGTGGATACCGAACTGGCTAGGACATAGAAGGCAGAGAGTAGCAATGGAAGGATGCTTTTCAAATTGTAGGGCTGTGACCAGTGATGTTCCGCAGGGATCAGTGCTGGGACCTTTGCTGTTTGTAGTAGAGATAAATGATTTGGAGGAAAATGGAAATGGTCTGATTAGTAAGTTTGCAGACGACACAAAGTTTGGTGGAATTGCGGATAGCGATGAGGACTGTCAGAGGATACAGCAGGATTAAAATTGTTTGGAAACTTGGGCGGAGAGATGGCAGATGGAGTTTAATCCGGACAAATATGAGGTAATGAATTTTGGAAGGTCTAATGTCGGTAGGGAATATACAGTGAATGGTAGAACCCCCAAGAGTATTGAAAGTCAGAGAGATCTAGGTGTACAGGTCCACAGGTCACTGAAACAGGTAACACAGGTGGAGAATGTAGTCAAGAAGGCATCCGGCATGCTTGCGCTCATTGACCGTGGCATTGAGTATAAGAATTGGCAAGTCATGTTGCAGCTGTATAGAACCTTAGTTAGGCCACACTTGGAGTATTGTGTTCAATTCTGGTCGCCACACTACCAGAAGGATGTGGAGGCTTTAGAGAGGGTGCAGAAGAGATTTACCAGAATGTGCCTGGTATGGAGGGCATTAGCTACGAGGAGCGGTTGAATAAACTCGGTTTGTGCTCACTGGAAAGACGGAGGTTGAGTGCGACCTGATAGACGTCTACAAAATTATGAGGGGCATAGACAGAGTGGATAGTCAGAGGCTTTTTCCCAGGGTAGAGGGGTCAATTACTAGGGGGCCTACGTTTAAGGTGATAGGGGCAAGGTTTAGAGTAGATGTACGAGGCAAGTTTTTTACACAGAGGGTAGTTGGTGCCTGGAACTCGCTACCGGAGGAGGTGGTGGAAGCAGGGACGATAATAACATTTAAGGGGCATCTTGACAAATACAAGAATAGGATGGGAAAGAGGGATACGGACCCATGAAGTGTAGAAGATTGTAGTTTAGTCGGGCAGCATGGTCGGCACGTGCTTGGAGGGCTGAGGGCTTGCGCCTGTGCTGTACATTTCTTTGTTATTTTTTCTTTGTTCTTTGAGTGTAGTAGTCTTAAGGGTTGTCTTCTGGAGATCGATAAAATAATTAGGGGCATCGATAAGGTAGATATTTGACATCTCTTCCCAAAGGTATAGGATTCTAGAACGAGAGGACATCGATTTAAGGTGAGAGGAAAGAGATACAAAGGAGACCAGAGGGTAAATTTCATCACACAGAGGGTGGTGATAATCGGGACGGGCTGCCAAAGGTAGTGGTAGAAGCGGGTACAAAGTTTTCCTTCGAAAAGCAGTTCGGCAGTAACATGGGCAGTGTGGATATTGAGTGATATGAGCGAAATGCAGCAAGTGGGACGAGCTTAGTGATAGAAACTGGGTGGCATGGACCGGCTGGGCCGAAGGGCCTGTTTCTATGCTGTAGACATCTATGACTCGATTGCTCCAAATATATGCTAGTGATTGCAATTGGACAGACGATTGTTCCAAATATATGCTAGTGATTCCAATTGGACAGACATAAAAATAAAACAAAGTAACTTTAACACGAGAACATTTAAAGTTATGAATTCGTCGCCATGTGAGTCGGTTCAGCTGAAACACTTATTTACATAGATTTACATAGAATTTACAGTGCAGAAGGAGGCCATTCGGCCCATCGAGACTGCACCGGCTCTTGGAAAGAGCACCCTACACAACACCTCCACCCTATCCCCTGTAACCCAGTAACCCCACCCACCACTAAGGGCAACTTTGGACACTACGGGCAATTTTTCATGGCCAATCCACCTAACCTGCACATCTTTGGACTGTGGGAGGAAACCGGAGCACCCGGAGGAAACCCACGCACACACGGGGAGGATGTGCAGACTCTGCACAGTCAGTGGCCCAAGCCTGAATCGAACCTGGGACCCTAGAGCTGTGAAGCAATTGTGCTATCCGCAATGCTACCGTGCTGCCCATATTGAGGAGAGCTAGCATGTATCTGATGAGGCGAAATGAGAACGTATACTAAAATGTCTGGACATTGAGCCCGATCATAAAAGTTGGACACAATGTAGAATATCAGGATATTTTCACAAAGTTCTGAGTTATACATTTGAATTAGAGTGAAAAGTGGACTGTTTTCCCATTGCCAGAACTTCCATTTCTCCTCATGTCTGTTCTGCATGTGTTCCCTCTCTGCTTGGACTTGTCGTTACGACCCACTCAACGCTCTTACTCCACACACCAGTCTTCATCATGACACTCTGCATCGATCACTTCCGCCCAAATTCCTCGGACTCAACTGGTCTTGATTACTCCTGCACATAAAATATTGAGAACTCTTATTACGCCAACAGTGGTCTTATTACCAGTTGACTTTGTAGTTGCCACAGCAATGCTGGTCAAACAGTTTCATCGAAATTCCAGGATTGCGAATTCCTGACGAGAATGAAAATAATATATTCGCTGGCGTTCGTTATTGTTATATACTCCATTGTCGAACAAATGCCAGCAGTTATGGAAATTTAATCTATTCAGGCCAGCTTTTGGGAAGGAACAAATATGTTATGTCTGAAGCAAAAATAATAAACAATGCTTCAACCATCTGTTGTTTACTTTCTTTGAATATATAGAGGTGGCAACTTGGCCGTTTCTGTCATCCGGCCAACATGGTGCCTTACATAAGATTATGATTCGACTCTATTTTGTTACCAATAGTGCGACCGATATCAAAATTTATGTGGGCGGGCAACTACTCCTTATGATTAGGATTTTAAAAATTAAACCCATCGCTCATCGTTCTTTCTGAGCATACGGATACGTAACAAGCCAACGCCAAACATCCCCACTGTTCCGAAAAACGAGCATCTCTTGCTTACTGATAATTTATTCACCTCTGTCTAACATATCCATGCTATGACTTTGCTCCCATTATATTTCTGAGGAACAGAGTACCAGTTACGGACGATACTATGAGGGAGAAAAGAATTCCGTCTCCTCTCCGGTAAAATTGGCAGGGCAGTATCTTTAATTTTTGACCCTTGTTGGAGTTTTTATGCAGTAAACAAACACATCTTCATTGCTATCCAGTGAAGAGCGCTCCAGTTTTTACGTGTTCCACTTAAGCAGTCTCTTACTCTTCTGAATGACTTCAGACGGGGTTTGAGCGTGGGCGGTGGGGCGGTTGGACGGTCAGGGAGACCCTCCTCTGTTTTGAGTCAAAACTGAGACAGTAAAAGATCGCTGTAGAATGGTTTCTGACGAGTGCACCATGTCCAGCAACATTAACTACGCCTCAGACACCGATGCAGTCCATGACCTCGACAATCTCTATGCTTGCAGTGGCAATTGACAACTAACACTTGCGTGCCACACAACTGCATTTGATTGATCAGCTCCAATCGGGTAAGCTCACATCGCCCCATTCAATGGCATCACCAAACCTGAATCGCGCAGCATTACCTTGGCGTGCAGGGAGCGGGTGAGGTGGGTGACCATTGATTAATAACTGGCCTGGTTGAGCGAAATGAATGCAATGGCTAACGGAGTAGGTCATTGTCGAGCAATCCTGTGTGGCAAGTAACTAACCTCCCGAATTCACAACCACTTTCCATCATCGCGAAAGCAGAACTCATAATTGTATTGAGATGCTCTCAACTTGCTTGGATGAATCCAGATCTAAAATCGGACAAGACGCTCAATACCAAGCAGGAGAAAAACGGCCAGCTGACTGCGATTGCTTCCTCAAACATGAAATCCGGCCAGCACTGATGAGCAGCGGCTGCGTAGTGTACCTTGGTGCACTGTACTAAGACGCCAATTTCCTTAGGCAGCGCATCTTTAGGGGGCAACAGAAAGCTACTAAAAAAGCTATAAAGAAGAGTAAGATAGATTATGAGAGTAAACTTGCTTAGAATATAAAAACAGACAGTAAAAGTTTCTATAAATACACAAAACAAAAAAGAGTGGCTAAGGTAAATATTGGTCCTTTAGAGGATGAGACGGGAGATTTAATAATGCGAGATGAGGAAATGGCTGAGGAACTGAACAGGTTTTTTGGGTCGGTCTTCACAGTGGAAGACACAAATAACATGCCAGTGACTGATGGAAATGAGGCTATGACAGGTGAGGACCTTGAGAGGATTGTTATCACCAAGGAGGTAGTGATGGCAAAGCTAATGGGGCTAAAGGTAGACAAGTCTCCTGGACCCGATGGAATGCATCCCAGAATGCTAAAAGAGATGGCTAGGGAAATTGCAAATGCACTAGTGATAATTTACCAAAATTCACTAGACTCTGGGGTGGTCCCGGCGGATTGGAAATTAGCAAACGTCACACTACTGTTTAAAAAAGGAGGTAGGCAGAAAGCGGGTAATTATAGGCCAGTGAGCTTAACTTCGGTAGTAGGGAAGATGCTGGAATCTATCATCAAGGAAGAAATAGCGAGGCATCTGGATGGAAATTGTCCCATTGGGCAGACGCAGCATGAGTTCATAAAGGGCAGGTCGTGCCAAACTAATTTAGTGGAATTTTTTGAGGACATTAACAGTGCGGTAGATAACGGGGAGCCAATGGATGTGGTATATCTGGATTTCCAGAAAGCCTTTGACAAGGTGCCACACAAAAGGTTGTTGCATAAGATAGAGATGCATGGCATTAAGGGGAAAGTAGTAGCATGGATAGAGGACTGGTTAATTAATATAAATCAAAGAGTGGGGATTAATGGGTGTTTCTCTGGTTGGCAATCAGTAGCTCGTGGTGTCCCTCAGGGATCAGTGTTGGGCCCACAACTGTTCACAATTTACATCGATGATTTGGAGTTGGGGACCAAGGGCAATGTGTTCAAGTTTGCAGACAACACTAAGATAAGTGGTGAAGCAAAAAGTGCAGAGGATACTGGAAGTCTGCAGAGGGGTATGGATAGGCTAAGTGAATGGGCTAGGGTCTGGTATATGGAATACAATGTTGACAAATGTGAGGTTGTACTTTTTGGTAGGAATAACAGCAAAAGGGATTATTATTTCAATGATAAAATATTAAAACATGCTGCTGTGCAGAGAGACCTGGGTGTGCTAGTGCATGAGTCTCAAAAAGTTGGTTTTCAGGTGCAACAGGTGATTAAGAAGACAAATGGAATTTTGTCCTTCATTGCTAGAGGGGTGGAGTTTAAGACTAGGGCGGTTCTGCTGCAATTGTATAAGGTGTTAGTGAGGCCACACCGGGAGTATTGTGTTCAGTTTTGGTCTCCATACTTGAGAAAGGACGTACTGGCACTGGAGGGTGTGTAGAGGAGATTCACTAGGTTAATCCCAAAGCTGAAGGGGTTGGATTACGAGGAGAGGTTGAGTAGACTGGGACTGTACTCGTTGGAATTTAGAAGGATGAGGGGGGGGGGATCTTATAGAAAAATATAAGATTATGAAGGGAATAGATAGGATAGATGCGGGCAGGTTGTTTCCACTGGCGGGTGAAAGCAGAACTAGGGGGCATAGCCTCAAAATAAGGGGAAGTAGATTTAGGACTGAGTTTAGGAGGAACTTCTTCACCCAAAGGGTAGTGAATCTATGGAATTCCTTGCCCAGTGAAGCAGTAGAGGTTCCTTCATTAAATGTTTTAAAGATAAAGATAGATAGTTTTTTGAAGAATAAAGGGATTAAGGGTTATGGTGTTAGGGCCGGAAAGTGGAGCTGAGTCCACAAAAGATCAGCCATGATCTCATTGAATGGTGGAGCAGGCTCGAGGGGCCAGATGGCCTACTCCTGCTCCTAGTTCTTATGTTCTTATGTTTGTTATATCAAATCCGCAACGACTGGCATGGAGAAGGAGAAGAACAGCAGACACGTGCGACTAGAATCAGTTTGAGATTTCCTTGAAAATTCACACACCAACCTAATTTGGAAATGTTTCAGCGTTGCTTTGCCATCGCTGGGGCAGAACTCTTGATTTGGCTTCCTAAGAGCACTGTGGCCCCACCAGCACTTTAGTGGTGATAGCGGTCCATGAAGACAGCTACTCATCGCATTCAGAAGTACTCCTAGCAATGAGCAATACATTTCGCACCATCCACGCGAAGGCCATATCCGCATATTAGTGAAAGCATCTCAGGGATACGAGGCTCGTTTGTGCACACTTTCCTCACAAGACAACCCAACATTCCATGTATGACTCTTGTAAGCAGTAACTAAATTGCGTCCACTGACTATATCCCTCTTTAAATAAGGTGCCAAATATTTTGCACAGTGCTCTATATGTGGTACCATCAGTGCGCTGTACAACTGAAACATAACCTCAGGACATTGCTATTAGGTTCATAGGAACGTCGGCACCGGGGCAGGCTGCTTAGACCATCGATATGCTGTGCCCATTAATGCAATCATTATTGAATGCTTGAAGCACGTTTACAGACGTTATCCCGCACCATTTAGCTGACTATTAATCAGACATCTATCAATATCTACTTCAGTCATGCCCAATGCCTGTTCTTCCCCAGCCATCCAGAGTAGATAATTTCAAAGATTCACAGCCATCTCTGATAATAGACTCATCTGTGTTCTTAGTGGCATCACTCCATTTTTAAATTGTTCTCACTGTTTGTAGTCTCGGCCCAAGCAAATCAGAAAATCTGCATTTAACCTGCATATTTGTTTATTTTTTTAATGTTTAATGTAATTGTCTCTCATTCTTAAACATTCTCGAAACTCAGGCACAACTTGACACATCTCTCTTCTGAAGAAAGTCTCAACATCTCTGGAACATTTCTCTTGTATGTTCATTGTACTGCTTCTATTAGAATAATATCCACTCTCAGACAACTGGACTGGAAGTGCACGCAATACTTAAGATGCGGTCAACCTGACCTTCTAGACAATTGAAACAAGGCATTAATACTTCTGTATTCAAATCTTCATGAATAACGGCTACTTCTTGCCTTCCTGATAGCTTGCTGAACTAGGATGCACGCCTTCACGCACTTCGGACAATAACGCATTGCTCCCATTGCACATCAACGCTTTCTAGTATCGCAATACGTCGGAAACACTCAAAATTTTATTCCACCCTTCAATCTGGATTTTCTCAATTTTCCACATTGTATTCCATCTGCCATGTCCATGCCACAGAGGCAGAGTTCTCAAATATCCATGTCGTCGCATTGCATGTTCTTTGAAACAATTTTCCATTTAGCTTTGTATCGTCCACCAACTTGGAAATGGATCATTTGGTCCGCACCTCCAAATTATTGACATACATTATGCAAAGCGTGGCCCAAATAATGATCCTTGCTGCACCCCACAGCCCACTGCCTGTCACCACGAGAACGTCCCGTTTATTCCTATACTCTGTTTTCTGTATATAGACAATCCTTATTCCATGCCAGTATATTGCCGCCTATCAAATGCGCTTTAATATTGATAATCAACCTCCTGTGCGGCATTTTATCAGAAGCTTTCTGAAAATACACTCGCCTTTCCAATGTTGCCAGTAGAATCATGAAAACCATACAGCATGTTTGTCAAACACTATTTCAAATTCGCGAATCCACGCAGACTTTTCCCAGGCACTTCACGATTGATTGTCAAGTCACATTTATCACATCCTTAATAATAGTCGAACATTTTCCATTGGATTGAAACAAATTGCTGCAGATGCTGACATCTGAAACACAAACAGAAAAAGTTAGACATCTCAGCAGCTCTGACGGCATCTGTGACGAGAGAGCGCAGGGAACCGTTCAGGTCATCAAGATTCAAAATGTTAGCTCTCTTCTCTCTACATAGATGCTGCCAGGCCTGCTGATCGCCAGTGGATGCACTATCTCGATAGCAACACCTTTCAGCACGAACGCATATGCCATATCACGACGCGGGGACATGTCCATTTCCAGACACAAAATGTCAAAGAAACAATCATATTACTTATTCAAAAGTCCTTCAAATCCGCATTCCGTTTCATCTCTTTCATCTCCACATCCTCGTTAGTAAAACAGACACAATCCAGCCATTACGATTTTCTGCAAATTACTCTATTCTCCATTGTGAATTTTGCTGACTCTGCCTTAAATGGATGCACATTTTTATTTTCCAATCTCCTCCAGTTTTCATACATGCATAAAAACTTCAACAGTATATTTCTGCCTGGTTGGAATGCATTTATGATCTGTTTACTCATTCTGTGTCAGTTTCTTGGACGTCCTTCTTAATATTAGGTCAGGAGCACAGATTTGACGTCGCAGGAGGGGGCCAGTGTTCAGGTAGGTGGTTTGAAGTGTGTCTACTTCAATGCCAGGAGTATACGAAACAAGGTAGGGGAACTGGCAGCGTGGGTTGGTACCTGCGACTTCGATGTTGTGGCCATTTCGGAGACATGGATAGAGCAGGGACAGGAATGGATGTTGCAGGTTCCGGGGTTTAGGTGTTTTAGTAAGCTCAGAGAAGGAGGCAAAAGAGGGGGTGGTGTGGCGCTGCTAGTCAAGAGCAGTATTACGGTGGCGGAGAGGATGCTAGATGGGGACTCTTCTTCCGAGGTAGTATGGGCTGAAGTTAGAAACAGGAAAGGAGAGGTCACCCTGTTGGGAGTTTTTTATAGGCCTCCTAATAGTTCGAGGGATGTAGAGGAAAGGATGGCGAAGATGATTCTGGATATGAGCGAAAGTAACAGGGTAGTTATTATGGGAGACTTTAACTTTCCAAATATTGACTGGAAAAGATATAGTTCGAGTACAATAGATGGGTCGTTTTTTGTACAGTGTGTGCAGGAGGGTTTCCTGAAACAATATGTTGACAGGCCAACAAGAGGCGAGATCACGTTGGATTTGGTTTTGGGTAATGAACCAGGCCAGGTGTTGGATTTGAAGGTAGGAGAGCACTTTGGGGACAGTGACCACAATTCGGTGACGTTTACGTTAATGATGGAAAGGGATAAGTATACACCGCAGGGCAAGAGTTATAACTGGGGGAAGGGCAATTATGATGCCATTAGACGTGACTTGGGGGGGGGGGGGGGGGATAAGGTGGAGAAGTAGGCTGCAAGTGTTGGGCACACTGGATAAGTGGGGCTTGTTCAAGGATCAGCTACTGCGTGTTCTTGATAACTATGTACCGGTCAGACAGGGAGGAAGGCGTCGAGCGAGGGAACCGTGGTTTACCAAGGAAGTGGAATCTCTTGTTAAGAGGAAGAAGGAGGCCTATGTGAAGATGAAGTGTGAAGATTCGGTTGGGGCGATGGATAGTTACAAGGTAGCGAGGAAGGATCTAGAGAGAGAGCTAAGACGAGCATGGAGGGAACATGAGAAGTATTTGGCAGGAAGGATCAAGGAAAACCCAAAAGCTTTCTATAGGTATGTCAGGAATAAGCGAATGACTAGGGAAAGAGTAGGACCAGTCAAGGACAGTGATGGGAAATTGTGTGTGGAGTCTGAAGAGATAGGCGAGATACTAAATGAATATTTTTCGTCAGTATTCACTCAGGAAAAAGATAATGTTGTGGAGGAGAATGCTGAGCCCCAGGCTAATAGAATAGATGGCATTGAGGTACGTAGGGAAGAGGTGTTGGCAATTCTGGACAGGCTGAAAATAGATAAGTCCCCGGGACCTGATGGGATTTATCCTAGGATTCTATGGGAGGCCAGGGAAGAGATTGCTGGACCTTTGGCTTTGATTTTTATGTCCTCATTGGCTACAGGAATAGTGCCAGAGGACTGGAGGACAGCAAATGTGGTCCCTTTGTTCAAAAAGGGGAGCAGAGACAACCCCGGCAACTATAGACCGGTGAGCCTCACGTCTGTAGTGGGTAAAGTCTTGGAGGGGATTATAAGAGACAAGATTTATAATCATCGAGGGAGGAATACTATGATCAGGGATAGTCAGCATGGCTTTTTGAAGGGTAGGTCATGCCTTACAAACCTTATTGAGTTCTTTGAGAAGGTGACTGAACAGGTAGACGAGGGTAGAGCAGTTGATGTGGTGTATATGGATTTCAGCAAAGCGTTTGATAAGGTTCCCCACGGAAGGCTATTGCAAAAAATACGGAGGCTGGGGATTGAGGGTGATTTAGAGATGTGGATCAGAAATTGGCTAGCTGAAAGAAGACAGAGGGTGGTGGTTGATGGGAAATGTTCAGAATGGAGTACAGTCACAAGTGGAGTACCACAAGGATCAGTTCTGGGGCCGTTGCTGTTTGTCATTTTTATCAATGACCTAGAGGAAGGCGCAGAAGGGTGGCTGAGTAAATTTGCAGACGATACTAAAGTCGGTGGTGTTGTCGATAGTGTGGAAGGATGTAGCAGGTTACAGAGGGAAACAGATAAGCTGCAGAGCTGGGCTGAGAGGTGGCAAATGGAGTTTAATGTAGAGAAGTGTGAGGTGATTCACTTTGGAAGGAATAACAGGAATGCGGAATATTTGGCTAATGGTAAAGTTCTTGAAAGTGTGGATGAGCAGAGGGATCTAGGTGTCCATGTACATAGATCCCTGAAAGTTGCCATCCAGGTTGATAGGGTTGTGAAGAAGGCCTATGGAGTGTTGGCCTTTATTGGTAGAGGGATTGAGTTCCGGAGTCGGGAGGTCATGTTGCAGCTGGACAGAACTCTGGTACGGCCGCATTTGGAGTATTGCGTACAGTTCTGGTCACCGCATTATAGGAAGGACGTGGAGGCTTTGGAGCGGGTGCAGAGGAGATTTACCAGGATGTTGCCTGGTATGGAGGGAAAATCTTATGAGGAAAGGCTGATGGACTTGAGGTTGTTTTCGTTGGAGAGAAGAAGGTGAAGAGGAGACTTAATAGAGGCATACAAAATGATCAGGGGGTTGGATAGGGTGGACAGTGAGAGCCTTCTCCCGCGGATGGATATGGCTGGCACGAGGGGACATAACTTTAAACTGAGGGGTAATAGATATAGGACAGAGGTCAGAGGTAGGTTCTTTACGCAAAGAGTAGTGAGGCTGTGGAATGCCCTACCTGCTACAGTAGTGAACTCGCCAACATTGAGGGCATTTAAAAGTTTATTGGATAAACATATGGATGATAATGGCATAGTGTAGGTTAGATGGCTTTTGTTTCGGTGCAACATCGTGGGCCGAAGGGCCTGTACTGCGCTGTATTGTTCTATGTTCTATGTTCTATGTTCTATTACAAAAACCTCCTGAACCTGAGGATTACTACTTTCTGATAACTTTACAAGCCTTTACTTTTAACAATGTGTCATGGTTTACCTATTTTTTTCGCCAACTGATGATGGCTTTTTATTCTTTCTTTTTGGGGAGGGGAGAATGTTTGCACCTTGTATTTAAGACATGCACAGGCGTTTTAAGATATGTAATAGTTATTTGAACACTACGAGTTGGCTGTGCACAATCATATATTTTAATGCATATTCTCAATTTAACTCAGTCAATGTTCCGTCACTTTTATGGTTCACTTTTAAAACCCTGGATTGAATTGAACTTGCTCACTTTAAAACACAGTTCAAAATTCTCCCAAAATCTGTTCAATCATTCACAAATGTTGTTTTACCACAATATTATCAATTTGCCGTTTTCATTCCGTGACAGTGTATCTCGACTCACCTATTCTGGGGGAATCTTCAACATTCTTGATAATGCATTACAAAAAAACACCTTGCACAAAGTTAGTGTTCACTGCTTTTAACAAACGATATGCAGATTGACGTCACCCATGATTAGTGTATTCCCAATATTGCATGCGTTTGTTATCTCATAATTAATTTCATGCTCCACATTACGCTAAACACTCGGTAGCCCATCAGTAACTCAAGTCAATGTCATCTGCCTTTTGCTGTTTCTGAACTCCAAGAAAACATATTCTATGCATTGTTTTCTTTTCATTTCTACGACCTTCCCTCACTTCTGCAATGGTCTCCTCCCGCACATGCATCGCTACGCCAGTTAATTTTCCTTCTCAGCAGTCCTTCGTATGTTGCCAATCTCATTGAATATTGAATTCCCGATCTTGGTCGCCATGCGCCATTTTACCTAATTATAAGTATGTCTTATCCATTTACCTCCATTTGCACCTATTGATCACCGTCCCTGCTACCAATCTTTCGTGCGTTTCGATAGTATTATGTATTTCGAGTAGTTTATGTGTTGTTACGTGTTGAGCGGTTCAGTCCAATCACTTGTATAGTTTTTGACGTCATCGTCCGCTTCACAGTCTTGCCGCATTATCGATCTGAATTTGGAGAGTTAAGGCGCAGTCGGAAGCAATACTGCCTCACGGCGCCGCGGTCCAAGGTTCGAGCCCGCCTCTCGGTCACTGTCAGTGTGCAATTAGCACATTCTTCCCGTATTTGCGTGGATTTCGCATCCACAACCCAAAGATATGAAACGTAGGTGGATCTGGTCATGCTAGAATTGCCCCTTAATTGGAAAAAAAATGAATTCGGTACTCTAAATAAAAGGAAATTCAAAGATTTCGACTTTGAAACAGAATCAACAGCATGTCAGCGTACGGCTGTTAGTCACAAAAACGAAGCCCCGTAACTGAAATTAAAACCGTCGCCATGCTGATTTCAGGCTGCCGAGCTCGCCACGTACGCAGTTAGTTTGTGACAGTGAAATAGAGTGAGATGACGAGATGTATGGCATTGCACTAAATCCAAGACACGCTGGTATAATTGCCTTTTGTTTCAATAGACTTATTCATAAGGGGAAGCATCTGAAAGGAATTTTCGAACAGACCCCGCTATTCTTGAAAATAGGGTGATGGTTTTTGCCATTGGCCAATTCGGGGAAGAATCCTAAAAGTGGAATTCTTGTGCAGAAAGTTTTTATTGCTGTATCTCAACTAACAAGGCATCTGAACATTTCGGAGAGTCTGCATTGCTTACCATTTAATCTATACCGATGTCTGATTCAGTCCGAAAAATCTGTATGTAAAATATATCCATAATTAACTAAGCAACTGGAGGACGATTACATACCCACATCGTTAATAATTCCGCAGAATTTTAGTTTTCACTGAAGAAAACGCCCAGAAGGAGACCATATAGCACAGTTCGTTGCGACTGAAAACTTTCTCGTGATGTACTATGAAGATGATGACACTCTGGATGATAATATTCGAGACTGCCCTGGCATATGATCTAAATAATGATGCCACACCACGTACATTGCTAACGATTGCGGTTTATGTAATACAACAGCACTAGAGATATATTTTCGATACAACATGTTTCTATTGAGGTTTTCAGTTCCAAGTGGACACGTTGAGCCATAAAATGCAAGCATCCGGCGAATGTCTGCTCAGGAACAGGCATGTCATCATGGTACAAATCCAAGGTATTCTCAGGCTGATTGCTGGAGCGAAGATGAACAATGTAAACATTCTGGCAAAAATGACCGCACAGCACGAGTGTGGTGGAATAAACGACTTGCTTCAAAAAAAAGTACAAAGAAAGAAAAAGTGCACACCTAAAGCAGAAATCAAATGAATTGCACAAATTCAGCACCATCTAATTAATAGTGTGGAAGACAGAACGAATTAGAAAAACGAACACACTAATCTTACGAGAATTTAAATGCACTTTCAATTCAAGGTGGATCTCAGAGGTGCGGGGTAGTGCAAAATTAAATGGATAGCAAATATAACTGAAGGTCGGAACGGTGTTTCCGTCTTCCTAATTCCTGATCCCTACTGTGAGCAAACATTGTTCCACATACCAAATTAAGCAAGCAGAAGTAACCGTGTGGAACGGCACTGAGGAAACTATGAGAGGATATATTGTTGTAAAGTAAAGTTAAGTGCGCAAACTGCGGAGCTGCTACCAAATGTTATCGGATGATTTGTTTTCCAGGCCTCTTTGGCCGCACTGGGCCGGAGAAGATAATGTTGAACTGGCGTGCTGTGAGCAATTTGGCTGATTTCAAAGTTGCTCTCTTATGAATCTTAGAGAATTGCAGTACCATATTAGTGGACGTATGATGGTACTGCATAATACCATATTAATAATATGCAGTACCATATGCATAGTGTTCTGGGTTCCATACAAGTAGAACTGGTAGCAACTGAGATCAAACAAATCTGCCACCCTAAGAATCTCAAGGCTTGAGCAGAATGGGAACCATATAACCAAAGGTAAAATCAGAGCTAAGGATACTTGTGGATACAGAGTCTTGGAGTCCAAATATGGACTAGATCGATTGTCCTTGTTAGTGTTGCCCTTCAAATGTATAAAGATGTGGAGTTGATGTAGAGTTGTGGGAAAATGGTGCTCTTTCAGGGGTTTGGTGCAGTGTCAATGGGGAATGGTCTCCTTCTACACTCTTTGGATTCTATGGATTCTATGGTACCAGAACAACAATTTACTGGAAACGCGCATTCTGCCTGGACTGAAGAACAATGGAACTCTCTGCGTGTGAAGAGATTTTAAAAGAATCATCGCTCCACTTTGATATGTGGATAGAACTATAGTACCATTGATTATGGATTTGTACAGCGGCTTAACAGGGGGACCTAAAATCAGCAATGTTGGCCAATCGCACGCTGAGCTGCAACCGAATGTTACAGCTGAATCTGAACTCCTGCTTAGCATTATAACTCATAAAATTCAATTCGTGTATAAAAGCGTGCCTTTTAGTGAAACGACATTTTGACCAATGGCCCATGGACGCCATCCCAATCATTTTGCAGGGGTTTCAATATTACCGTGACGAAATATTAATCATTGCTACCAATGAACAGGAAGATATACGTAACAAAGAAGCCAAATTATAACAACTTCAGGCGTACTGTCTTCCTGCTGGAAAGATGAGTTTGAATTATGACAATATAAGAGCAATATATAGTCAATTTCATGTGATGCAAGTTTTCCCACATGGTAACTGAGAAGCTGTAGGTTAATCTGGTCTCGCAACGATCAACGAACGTAACGCAGTTCACGTATTTTCCAGCGTTATTAATTTTTAAAGGTATTGGGTTACGTTTTGCCAACATGTGTAAACCGTTACATACATCGGTGTGGACAAACAATTATGGTAATAGACCACAAATGCAAAAAGGCAAACTGTTCAAATAGCCCTGAGGAATTCAAAGCATTGGTACGTTTAAACCCAATTCTACCACGACAACTTGCCAGTGATGACTCCGCTCTATGGAGTTGGGCCAGTGGTGCCTGAGGTACTACGTTAAGTACCAAAAAGCAACAGTCTTTGAAGCGCATATCCTAACAAACGCTGAATGAAATTGTCCGTCGTCGGAAAACAAGGCACTTGATATCATGGTTGGTGAGAGAACATTTCAACAATACCTCTCTGGTTCTCACTTAGCATTGCTGATGGACTACCGGCCGTTAATGTCTATGTTTGTTCCGCGTGGTGTGATCCCTTCGTTAACAGCAAGATAACTTCAACTATTATCTTTATAATTATCTTCAGATTTCTAAAAGATAAAGCAACTTCAGAATGCCATGCCAATGCATATGAATTATCAAGATATTTTTTCTTCCTGCTAGGTACTGCCCAAATGTGAAACCATCACCTATGTTTCAGTTAGAATACGCCCTGTGACTGCAGATCGGGGTCAAACAACCGATCAGAAATGACTATCTGAAGTTAATAGTACGGAAATGATTATAAGAGGGACGATAATTGAAACACATCCTGCATTAAACATATATGTCCCCGAAAAACTGAAGCTGACAATATAGGTCGATACGAGTTGTGGGAGATGAGTATACCAAATGCTGCAAACTTCCCACAGGGATTATTGGAATAATTACATCGAGAATACCGAGGTAATGTTCGCACAAAGGAGTTACTTCTGGTCGCCAGGAATCAACGGACAAGTAGGGGAATACGCAGGAATGTGAGAGACGTGCGCGCAGATGAGGCTGTCCCAGCGCATCCACGGCGGTGCCCTAACACGATTTGCCAACAGATTGGCGTTTCATTTCCATTCCATTGGATCATGTTCGTGGTTGTCAAAGATGCACCATCCAAATGGCCAGCAGTGGTTCGACCGAATTCGACAAATTTGGAACATATCTTCGAAAAGCTCAGTAAGATTTCAGTCACATTTAGGAAACTAAATGAAAAAGGGTTTAATGCAGAAAAGTGTGAGGAGATTCATTTTGGAAGGAATAAAAGGAAGACAGAGTACTGGTCTAATAGTAGGATTCTTGGCAGTGTGGATGAGCAGAGAGATCTCGGTGTCCATGTACATAGATCCCTAAAAGTTGGTACTCAGGTTGAGAGGGTGTTGAGAAGGCGTACGGTGTGTTAGCTTTTATTGGGAGAGGGATTGAGTTTCGGAGCCATGAGGTCATGTTGCAGCTGTACAAAACTGTGGTGCGGCCGCATTTGGAGTATTGCATGCAATTCTGGTCGACGCATTATAGGAAGGATGTGGAAGCATTGGAAAGGGTGCAGAGGAGATTTACCAGAATGTTGCCTGGTATGGAGGGGAGATATTATGAGGAAAGGCTGAGGGACTTGAGGCTGTTTTCGTGAGAGAGAAGAAGGTTAAGAGGTGACTTAATTGAGGCATACAAGATGATCAGATGATTGGATAGGGTGGTCAGTGAGAGCCATTTTCCTCGGATGGTGATATCTAGCACGAGGGAACATATCTTTAAATTGAGGGGATATAGATATAAGACAGACGTCAGAGGTAGGTTCTTTACTCAGAGAGTAGTAAGGGTGTGGATGCCCTGCCTGCAACCGTAGTGGACTCTCCGACACTAAGGGTATTCAAATGGTCATTGGATAGACATATGGACGATAAGGGAATAGTGTAAATGGGCTTTAGGGTGGTTTCACAGGTCGGCGCAACATCGACGACTGAAGGGCCTGTACCGCGTTGTAATATTCTATGTTCTATGAGTGACAAGTTTCCAGATTTCACGGCCCAGAAGTTTGAAGACGACATTAATATGACTGAGATCCAACACAGAAATTCAGCATCTTACCTCCCATCAATGAATTATTTATCTGAAACCTTGAAACATACTCTGAATACGTCCAAATAGCATGGTTCATTAAATCTCCGGTTAAGACGACGTCTTACCACAAAGATGACTATTTAGAATTCCCGGTTTTAGCACAACTAAAGAGGAAGCAGAGGATTATATATTGTCCAAAATAAATTTAGAGTACCCAATTCATTTTTTCCAATTAAGGGGCAAATTAACATGGCAAAAGCACCTTCCAACACATCTTTGGGTTGTGGGGGCGAAACCCACGCAAAGACGGCGAGAATGTGCTGAATCCACACGGACTGTGACCCAGAGCCGGGATCGAACGTGGGACCTCGGCGCCAAGAGGCAGCAATGGTACCCACTGCGCCACCATGCTTCCCCAGCTGAGGATTATATTTGATGTACTTTTACAACAGGACCTGTCCGAGATGATAGTGACGAATGTGATATTAAATAGTTAATTTAAATATTAGTTACAGTAATGTGGATGTAGGCCAGTTTAATTATACTGAGTTCAAAGAGACAAAGCACAAAGGATTTCAGAAAGCATGGCAAGGAAGGGGGAAGGGGTGTCTGGTAGATGAGGGGAAAAGGATGCGAGGTAACAAGAGGCCCAGGGTTAAGGAATGAGAAGTGAGCCAATTAGGATGTATGGCCAAGTCAGGAGGGGCATAGGATGACCTATGGGAATCGTGTACGTGAAACTTGATGCCATTTGAATGTATTTGTAGAGATGCCTTTGTCTCCAATAGCACTCGGTGCGGTAGACCCCAGGAGGCAGCTTGTGTTCTGGGTCTTTGTGAAGCGAGTCAGACTTGCAAGTTGGGTAAAAATAAATAAAACTATGCCTACAAATCCATTTCGAGTTTTATTGAGGCCAGACTGACGGGTAAAGAATTGAACATTTGTCATTTGGCGCCGAAAACCCGGGATTTATCCAGACGGTTACCGACCAACTGCGGAATCAGAATTAGACTGATTTTGGACGAGGAAAGTGGAAAAGGGCCCACAATGTGTAGCTGGACAATTGCCACGCATTGATTTTCCCCTCTTCTTACGGTCTGATTGGTCTGGTCACTCGCGGTTGGTCCGGAAAGATCGTCTCGACGAAATAAAAGGTCAGTCTGGGGATTAGTAAATTTAACTGATAGGATATCATAAATTGATACTTCGGTTTTGTGTTAATTTTGGAATTCATTGGACATCTAATTGATGGTTTAATTTCATATGTGTGTAGTTTTGGAATTGATGTGACATCGGATGATGGTTTAATTCCATGTGTGAGTGTTTTTGAAGAACTGATGGGACCTCAGACAGGAGGGTACAGTTCCATGAGTGTTTTTAAATCTATAGTTGATTTAGCTAAAATTCGATCCGTTGACTGTAGTGGCAAGAAACGCAGTCTTGAGGAATAGTTAGAGATTATGGGGAAATGTTTGGATAAATTTCAAAACAAAAGAACATCCATCGAACTGGATGCTGCATGTTAGTTAAAGCAGAAGTCTCTCAAAGGGTTAACAGCAGCCAAATTGAAAGACTACAGACAGTGCTTCTCACACGGGCCTTGAGATAACAGCAAACAACAGCCTATGGTGTAATCGGATACCTTTCTTTCGAGTCAGTGAAACTCCAGAAAAGTTACGTTTTGAATTAATTCAAGGAAACCAGTGGATTTCTCCACCTCTTTGATAAAAGTTAATTATTTTAGCAAGCAATTGATTGAAATTGCCAGAATCTTAAGTTTGAATTACTTGAAATAATGTTTATTTCACTTTATTTGTGAATTAATACAAACTTAAAGAAGCTCACTGACACCATTTTAAAAAGTGTAAATCTGGAGATGACAGTTGACTTTGCTCCGGTATATATCACGGCACCTAACTGCTCCATCATTGAGAGCAGCCACCATTTTTGTGAATGTAATAAAAACTTGTTCAAGGAAAAATTGTTAAGATAAAGAATTAATTACGTTGTAAAAGTCTTCAAGTTTGTGTTAAGCAAATCGGAAATTCAGTTGTGATCAGAGCTAAGCTTGCAGTTTGCAGTAATTCAATTTAAATTTTCAAACATTTTAAGTTTTAAAAGAACACTGGTAAAACCTTTTAAATAACTTTGCCAATTAGAAGAAATTGCCATTGCTTATAAATAGGCAAATACATTTTTAAAAAAGAGAGCCAAAGTATGAAAGCTAAAGAGTTAATTAGATTATGGAGACAATATTGTCAAGGAGAGGGATCAGATCATGTTATTAGATTGGCAAGAGAATGCACTTAAAATGGGTTTTCCAATTAGTGAAAGGGGGAATCAAAAAACTCTGGAGATATTGAAAAAGGAGTGCGCATTCAAAAGACGCACAAGTAAAGAAAGGGTGGACTCGAGTAAACAAATGGGCTACATAGTTCAATGGGTGACCGTGCATTGACAGAAGGAGACGAGGACCCAGAGAATTGGACCAAATCGGCCAGAGTCCCGACTGCACCAGTAGCATTGCCTGCACTAATTCCGGAACAACCAGGGTATCATAATTTATATTCACTCACTGCTCCCCAGATTCAAATCATGTCAGCCTCTCCAGCCCCTTCGGTTGGTAGCTTGGGTCATATTTCAGCATCTTCACCTTTTGTTAGAAAAGGGGAGGAGCTCTGTTCAACAAGCCCTGTTAGTTCTAGGACCCGATCTCGGACAATGAGAGAGTGGCCTGATCCTATCCAGAAACAATCACGCTTACCACTTAGATCCCTTCAGACCGATATGGTAGGATAGAAAATTATTAGAACAAAGAAAGAGAATGGGAATGGTTCCGAGGAGCTGGAGCTCCCCTAGTGGAAAGGAAGGACGTCGAAGTCTTTGAGGAGCCAGAGGAATCCGCTTGAGCGCCCCCTAGTGAGACTCGGAGACAATTGCCGATTAGGAAAATATCAAACCCTGATGCTATAACAGCAGCCGCCCAGCCCACTATAGACGTTTATTTCCCTTGGAGACCCAGTGAGATGATGGCTATTCTGGCTGCAATCCCAGACAGGAAAGAAAACCTCCTGCTGCTTTCGTGCATCATCTGAGAACTACCATCTCAGTTTATCAAGCTGATTCAAGGGACCTCTGGGCCCTAGTCCAGCAGGTTTTAACCCCAGCAGAGTACCGCAATCATCTCAATCACGTGAATTATGCTAGCCACGCCGCACTTCAGCAAGCCCATGCTTTGGACGATGACAGGCGGGCACAAATCTTGAACGCGTTGAATTTCAAAAGCCCATTAACATTTCTACTATCTTAGACCTCAAACCAAAAAAGATTGAAGAGCCAGAGGAATTTCTGGAACGTTTTAATGAAATCTACCGTGGGCAGTCAGGCGACTTGCCGCACCAAAATGGTCAGAATTCCCCTCAATATTGTGCTATGTTAATGCATTTCCTACCACCTTCCGTGGCTACTGCCGTGAAATGAAATAACATGAATTGGACAGAGAACGACGCTTCACAGATGGCCCGGGCAGTCAGATTGTATTGGGGGGAGGGTGCAGGCCAGGAAGGAGGCTCAATGACAAAGATTAAGACTGAGTATGTAATTTTCATAGAATTTACAGTGCAGAAGGAGGCCATTCGGCCCATCGAGTCTGCACCGGCTCTTGGAAAGAGCACCCTACCCAAGGTCAACACCTCCACCCTATCCCCATAACCCAGTAACCCCACCCAACACTAAGGGCAATATTGGACACTAAGGGCAATTTATCATGGCCAATCCACCTAACCTGCATATCTTTGGACTGTGGGAGGAAACCGGAACACCAGGAGGAAACCCACGCACACACGGGGAGGATGTGCAGACTCCGCACAGACAGTGACCCAAGCCGGAATTGAACCTGGGACCCTGGAGCTGTGAAGCAATTGTGGTATCCACAATGCTACCGTGCTGCCCCTTTAATGAAAAAGGATGATCTGAGACCCCAACCAGCGGCAGATAGAGAGGGAACAATGCATGTTTTATTTGTGCCTGTACAGATCACTGGCATCAGGATTTTCCCTTTAAAAGACGGGCAGCAGAAGGAGACTCCCCGACCCAAAGGAGGGGGTGCCCACCAAGGGGAGGACAGACGGGGTACACTGACTTCAACCAGGCAAACGCTTTCAAAACATAAGTTTAACTAGCTAATTTAGTCATAAGGACTCTCCAATCGGACAGGGAACCTATTATTTCTCTGCAGACAGGAGATCAACACTTCCCATTTGTAATCGACACTGGAGCTGCCATGTCTTCGGTGCATATTGGAAAGTATTCTGAGAGATAGGGCTTATGATTATTTAGAAAAACATAGTTTGTTTAAAGATAGACAGCATGGCTTTGTGAGGGGCAGGTCATGCCTCAGAAGCCTCATTGAGTTCTTTGAGAATGTGACGAGACACATTGATAAAGGTCGGGCATTGGATGTGGTGTATATGGATTTCAGTCAGGCTTTTTATCAGGTTCCCCATGGTACGCTCATTCAGAAAGTTAGGGGGCATGGGATACAGCGAAATTTGTCTTTCTGGATACAGGATTGGCTGGCCGAAAGAAGACAGCGAGTGGTAGTGGATGGAAAGTATTCCGCCTGGATCGCTGACCAGAGTGGCCCGCAAGGATCTGTTCTGGGACCTCTGCTCGTTGTGGTTTTGAGAATTACTTGGATGAGGAAGTGGAAGGGTGGATTAGTAAGTTTGCCGATCACACGAAGCTTGGGAGAGTTGTAGATAGCGTTGAGGGTTGTTGCAGATTACAACAGGACATTGACAGGATGCAGAGCTGGGCTGAGCAGTGGCAGATGACGTTCAACCTTGATAAATACGAAGTTATTCATCTGAAAGGTCGAATTTGAATGCTAAATACAGGGTTAAAGACAGGATTCTTGGAAGTGTGCAGGAACAGAGGGACCTTGGGGTCAACCTTCATTGCTCCCTCAATGTTGCCACCCAGGCAGATAGGGTTGTAAATAAGGCGTATGGTGTGTTGGCTTTCATTAACAGGGGGTTTGAGTTTAAGAGCCGCGAGGTTTTTCTGCAGCTTTATAAAACTCTAATTAGACCACACTGGAATACTGTGTCCAGCTCTGGGTGCCTCATTATCGGAAGGATGTGGATGCTTTGGAGAGGGTACAGAGGAGATTTTCCAGGATGCTGGCTGGACTGGAGAGCATGTCGTATGAAAAATGTCTGAGGGAGCTAGGGCTTTCTCACTGCAGCGAAGAAGGCAGGGAGGTGACTTGATAGCGGTATACAAGGTGATGGCCAGACCTTTCCCTAGTGTGGAAATGGCTGTCAAGGGTGACATAATTTTGAGATGTTTGGAGGAAGGTATAGGGGAGCTGTCAGATGTAGGGTGTTTAAATAGGGAGTGGTGGGTGTGTGGAATGCATTGTCAGCAGTGATGGTGGATTCAGAGTCATTAGAGCCATTTATGCGACACTTCGGCAGGCACATGAACAGCAGTAATTTGAAGGGGTGTAGGTTATTTTGATCTTAGATTAGGATAAATGGTTGGCGCAACATCTTGGGCTGAAGGGCATGTACTGTGCTGTACTGTTCTACGTTCCATGCTCTAAGAGGTACCAACGGACATCCCTCTGATCCCACATTTGCTGTTTGAAACTATGACAAGCAAAAACAATGTTGCGTGAACAATGATTCAACATTTGAGCGTTTATTCTTTTGGCAACAGTTTCTGTCTCCCTGTAGGTACTCTGTAGCATACACAATATCAAATAGGGTGCAGAAAATTAACGTGCAAAGCCAGAAACTGCTTATCGTGTCTTATTAATTTGACTTCACTTCTTCGCATTTTTGATACAGGCCAAATTGCTCCAGTGGCCATGCGTACATGTGCTGCAACGATGTCTGCACGTCGGTCCTTCTGACATTTTCGTCGATGACTCTGAGTGATAATAGTACTGTATCGTTTTCGTCATGCTTTATAATTTGTTGTTGACAGCTCGCATTCCAATAAACACTGGAAGATGTCGAGAAGACGGTAAGTAGAAAGCAATTAGATTCACTCGAATATGGAGCATCTGTGAAGTAGTTTAAATATGTAAATCATGTTACCAAGTATACAACCAGCAAACTAATTCGGGTATTAGAGCAAAATGGATCTGCAACGCTGTCTTGCGATGCTGCTGCTATTATGCCCTCTGCTGCTTAGAGTCCCGTCCTTTCTGCCGAGGATGTCCCCCTCATCACTGCCGGTCAGGGAAACTGACAGTAGAACAACTTTTCGGAGTGTATAATTATATTTAAAGAAAAAACGGAATATTTGCAATTCGCAACACTGAACATGGAGATTATGACAATGCAAATTGCAAGTGCTGATTGCCACCTGCCCCGAAACGTGAGAAATACCGTGGCCACCTATTTGTCAAACATTCAGTATTTGCGTGTTGAAACAAATTGCTTGTTGGATCTGTTATTATCCCGAGGCAGCCATATTTCTTTTTGGCAAAAGAAGCAAAATACTGGAGATGCTACAAGGTGAACAAATAATTCTGAATAAAAATCAAAAGGTCTAACAGCATCTGTGCGAAACATATAATTTACTTGGATAGCATGTCGCCTTTATTCCATGGGGGCATACCTCATTTATATCTACCCTATCCGCTATAGCTCATCGTGCAACGTTCCACAAAACAAACTTGTATGACGATGAGAGTTTGATTAGTATTCCAGCACTACCGCCACACTGCATAAAGTACGAGTGCCTGGACCACCAACCATAATTTCAGCTCACAGGAGAGGTAGTGCCACACATGTAAACGTTTTACTTAATTAGCGCCTCAGAAGAATGAGGACAGCATCTTCCCTCGCTGCCAGGCGGAAACTTGCTGTATCCTCCACAGAGTATCTTATTGAATTGACTTTCGTAAAGTTGAATATTCTACGCTGCCTTTTGTAAACTGCCAATTCTACTTGTTACATTGTTTACGTCTCGATGCAAATTGTGAAAATACGTCAATCAAACTATTTTCTGACTGCCCTGTCTCGATTAGATGATCCTTTTTAATTATTCCTGGCAACAGTTTGGCGCGAACTTAGTTTTCAAGTCCTTGAATTGTACTGAACATATTCAGCAACGAACGATTAATCGGGCGTTTGGATAAGTTGAAACGAGTTTTCCCTTTGTTATACAGGCTTAGAACTCGGTTAACCGAATGAATGGATTTTTCGAACAGGGATGGCGAATTTTGCATATGTAGAAGTGCAAATTTAAAAAAAAATAGTTACATTTGGAATACCCAATTAATTTTTCCGATTAAGGGGCAATTTAATGTAGCCAATCGACCAAACCTGCACATCCTTTGATTTGTGGGGGCGAAACCCACGCAAAAACGTGGAGAACGTGCAAACTCCACAACGGCAGAGACTCAGGGCCGCGATCAAACCTCGGAACTCGGCGCCACCGTGCTGCCCTAGAATTGCAGATTTTAACACCACAAATGAACGAGAAGAAGTATAAACCTGATCATTATTTCAGATGTAATTTCTGGTTAGGTTATAATGTGTTACTCGCTACCACATAAGACCAGAAGACCATAAGTAAGGCCATTCGGCCCATCGACTCCACTCCACCATTCAATCATGGCTGATTTCAACCCCATTTACCCGCTCCCTCTCCGTAGCCCTTAATTCCTCGAGAAATCAAGAATTTATCAACTTCTGTCTGAAAGACACTCAACGTCCGCAAGAGAAACAGGAAACTAAGGGAAATGAAGATTAACGCACGGCACAACTTATTAGGATCCTTTCTTTCCTGCAATTTGATAGTTGCATTATTTGTACACAACAACATATTATGCCAGAAGAGATGATAATTTTCCTTTTGATATGTTATTGGTATATGATTGGATGTTATCATCTGGAAGAAAGTGTGTTTTCCTATGACAATTGCCCCTTTGTTATTTTACAAGTCCGTCTTATTGAAAATACGTATTCTGAATCCTCAGACATTCAATAAAATGTTTATTTTCACACAATCATGCGCTACAAGTTCACAGTAGTCTTCATTTGAGGATTGTATCCAAATGTCCACAAAATTAGTCACATTACATATAACTTGACGACCAGCGATAAAAATAGCACTTGTTGATGGGACTACTTTTCCTTCTGTTCAATGATCTGCATTCGCTAAAGGTTGGAGAATGCCTGAATTTAATATTCCCTCCTTTGGTTGTAAATCACCCCATGGTCTCGACGATTTCTTCAATTGCTTGACACAGTTATGATGATTCTGCCCTGGTCTTCGCATCCGCCAGTTCAAACTATTGTTAAAACCCCTTAATGCCAATATGTTTTGTTTCGTTCTTATCACAGGCCTGGAGTTCACACTTAAAAAAATACCCGTGCCGACCTCGTTCAATATATTTTTTCAAACGTTCTTTAAAAAAGGCTCTCTGTCATGGTGGGAACCAGAGCATTAGCTTAGAAGGTGCCATAACGTAAGGGGAAATAGAGAACTAAAATCATAGACGTTACCATAGAATGTACAGTGCAGAAGGAGGCCATTCGGACCATCTAGTCTGCAACGGCCCTTGGAAAGAGAACCCTACTTAGGTCCATCCCCGTAACTACACCTATCCTTTTTGGACACTAAGGGCAATTTATGATGACCAATCCACCTAACCTGTCCATGTTTGGACTGTGGGACCAAACCGGAGCACCCGGACGAAACCCACGCACACACGGCGGGAACATGCAAAATCTGCACAGACAATGACCCAAGCCGGGAATCGAACATGTGATGCTGAAGCCCTGAAGCAACTGCGATAATCATTATACTACCGTGCTGCTCTTTTAAATGAGAGAACAATATCACCCTCAGGCAAGCAAAAAAGGTGACAAGTGTGAGATGGGAAATGGACAATGTAGAACTGAGGGTATTGTACCTTAACACGTGCAGTGGACGCAACATGGTAAATGAGCTTGTTGTGCACATTGAAATTGGCCGGTACGATGTTATGGGCATGACAGAGACGTGTTTGCAAGGGGATGGAGGCTGGATAAGGATATGTGTCCATTCGAAAGGACAGGCAGATAAGCTAACGGGCAGGGTTGCATTGTCAGTCAGGAATGACGTTCAATCGATACCAAGGAGTGATATAGGATGAGAAGACGTAGAATCTCTGTGCAAAGAGTTGGGGAATCGCAAAGGTAGAAAAGGTCCGGATGGGAGTTACGAACAGGCTCCGTAGCAGTGGTCAGGACGTGGGGCAGAAAATAAATCGGGAGATAGAGAAAGCATGTAAAAAAGGCAATATCACAATAATAACGAGGGACTTAAATATGCAGATGGGCTGGGAAAATCAGATTTGTAGAGGATCCCAAGAAAACGAATTTGTGGAATATTTAAAATCTTTTTTTGGGAGCCGCTTGTGTTAGAGCACACTAGATCTTTTGATCTCTTTGCAGCAGAAGGCTGTGCAGGCCAAATCACTAAGTGTATTTCAGACAGAAAAAAAAGTTTATTGATTAATAAGGGGACCAGGGGTTATGGGGAAAAGGTAGGCGAATGGGGATGAAAAAAATACCAACCGTAGTTGAATGGCGAAACAGACTCGATGGGCCGAGTGGCCTAATTCTGCGTCTTATGGTCTTATGGTCTTTTGGCCTCTGGTCCCTTGTTCTAAGGCCTTGGAATGTGCGGCATTGCTGAATTCCGATGACGTCACTTTGGTACATTATGGAACATTGAACTAATTTTACGACACACACATGCAGGTCATTGCCGCTGATATTTGCATTAAGTTGATCAAATTGTCGTTGGCTTCATTTTCAGAGATGCAGGATCTTGTGCAAGCTACAAGTAAGACCACCAGCAATTTACGAACAGTCTTTGTTTCACTGCAAGATTGGGAAATGCAATTTGATCACGACCGTTCTTCGATAATTGTAACTTTATTCTGTCACTGATAATGCCACCAACATTTTGCATACTTGAGTAGGGGTCGAGCATACCACCAAACCCGGTCGCGGGCCAAGCAGTCGAGCTGATAATCTTTTGATTGATATCAGAGTACATCAATGAAAGTTATGGGCGTAGAAAATGTGATCGACATGAATTCCTATTCCTAACTGGAAGAGCACGCTTGCAAAGGTTTAGGGCAAACTTGCACTAAATAGGTAATGTTAGATGCAATAAAATATACATCCACAAGATGAGGGCGTTGTTTCTTTGAAAGCGAAACTTTCAGTACTATCTGGCAGTGTAATACGCAATCTTACAGGCAATAAGCTCCACGTAATCCAGTCAGACTATGTTCCCTCCTGTTGAAGATTCTGCCATTTAAATATGGTGACTTACTTAATTTTCGGACAATCATTCTAACCCGTTCAAATAACGCTTCATGTTTCGGTTTGCATGCATATATTAAGGATGCGGAGATGCGAAATCGCCTTTGTTAAAGAACGAATTTCACAACTGTTCAGAGAGAATGTAATTCGCAGCTGAAGATAGAAATGCAGATATTTAACTTTTCCATAGTTTGAGAACTCTCAGTCATGAGGACATTAGAACTAGGAGCAGAAGTGCGCAATTCCAACACTCGAACAGTTTCGACCATTCAATATGATCATGGCTGACCTCATCACGACTCCAACTCCACTCTCCCGCCAAAAAATAACTCCACGTAGGCCCATCCCCTGACAATCCAACGACCCTGCAATGATCATGACCAATCCACCTAACCTGCACATCTTTGGACAGAGGGAGGAAAGTGGTGCAGCCTGACAGAACCCCGCGCAGGCACAAGCAATACGCGAAATCTCCACTCAGCCACCCATAGCCAGAATTAGCTGGTTTAGCTCACTGGGCTAAATCGCTGGATTTTAAAGCAGACCAAGGCAGGCCAGCAGCACGGTGCAATTCCCGTACCAGCCTCCCCGAACAGGCGCCGGAATGTGGCGACAAGGTTTTTTCACAGTAACTGAATTGAGGCCTACTCGTGACAATAAGCGATTTTCATTTCATTTTCATTTTTCATTTAATTTCATTCATTTCAATTAAACCAGGTCCATGGCGCTGTGCGGTAGCAATAGTAATCACTCTGCCGACGTGCTTGATGTATTCACAGACGTTATCTGCTCAGACATCGCAGTTTCACGACATTGCGCTCTACATTGAAAGGTATATTAGATGCAGAGAATTTTCAAAATGCATCTTCATGAAAGCTGAACTGGCACTGGTACCAACGTTAACTGTGCGCCTTGTTCATTTGCCGCTGGCAAAATGGTACATTCCTGTCTGTATTACTGTAAGTTAATGTTTGCATTATTTTAAAGAGTAGATTCAACAGTGAAAAAAAACGAATAGAAAAATTAGTAGCAGGCATAGGCCATTCGGCCTGGTAATGGATCTTCGCTATATAAATGGAACATGGATGACCTGACTGGAGTCTCAACACCACGTTTAGCTTACCCCTGACTTTGTTTTCACTAATATAGATCAAAACTCTCTCTTATATGCTTAAAGGCAACATCCAAAATTGGAAGCACGTAAATGTATCCCTTTGTTATTTTCACTACCACGAAGGAAATCATGATTTTAGCATCCCCATTATCCATTCCCTCTGCATCTTATTTTTTTAATATGTTCAAGTATCAATAATGTAAGCTACACTTAATCTGGGCCCACATCTTTCCCCATCATACATCGCTTTTCGTTTTGCCCAAGATAACCACCAGCTGAATCTACCTGAACAAACTGCTTGCAGTATGTTTATACAGTTTACTGATAAATATCAAATCAGGCAACTATCATTTACATGTGATCGAACCAACGCCTTGATTATTGTATATGACGAACAAAGGCGTGGGAGGTCTTGTTGATGATATCAGATGGATATGGCTGAAACCGCAATGACCACCTATGGAAAATAATTATGTATGCTGTTTTATATCACTTCTTACGGATTTGACCTGTCTTTCAGTGGACACTTTATTTGAAAAAGAGGAAGGTATGGATTCCATTGCCATGGAAATAAATATGATGAAGCTCCTAGTCTTCATACATAAAACAAAACGGGAGGAAGCATAGGATGAACAACAGGACTGTTTAAATCAAATTTCCAGTGGCATGGAGCAACTACAATCAATTGTGAAATATTGCGGCCCACGTGTCCACGATAATAAAGCACTTAAGCTCATCATCAGTGCACGCTGTACAAGAAAATACAATTGTATTCCGTATATTTTTCGCGTTCAATGACCTGGATTTTCAAATCATGTTCCAGATCAAGTCAAAATGTGTGCACATATTACAATAATTGGGTCTGCGAAATTAATATTCCCTGGAATATTACCTGGAATCTCTGAGAAAGTAATGTGGTAGCTATTCGATTTTGACATTGACAACAACATTTAGTGTATAAAGCGTAATGGAACCAATATCCGTATCATTTCTACAAATGTTGCTCTGACGTTCATAATGTGTTATAATCTTTATGGCAGGTTTATTAAAACTATGAATGGTCTTGTTTTATGCTACGTTAATTTCGTCTCTGACGAATGAACAACAGTGCGAAACCTCTTAATAAATACTTTTCGTCCACATCAGTAACTTAGTGGCGTGACAATAATTACGTTTCACAGACAAAAGGGGAATGTATCAATCCCCAGTGGCGGAAATTTCAATCTCAGAGAATCAGACAATAGAACTGTACTTGCGATTTGCAAAACTTTTTGCGCTCAACGGTGTATGGTACTACACATGTCAATTGTTTACTGCCATACGAGAACTTCAGAATAAAGAACATGCCATTAGTCTGACAATCTGAATAATATGACATGACTCCAGGAGATTATTTGTATCCATTCAGAGTGTTTTTCCTTCTTGTCAGGTCTGCTGAAGTGCAAAATGGAGCGTGAGGAAAATGGTTCGAGAGAATTATTTGGTCTTATCGATGCTCGTGAATGATAGAAAATAAATAGTTTTCAATTCCTGACGAGTCACGAACCGTGCCATGGTATTCAGAATTATTGTGTGAAACACCCCAATTTAAACTGTGTACTTTTAAATTTGGAATTGCACATCCGAGATACAAATGTAAAATCAGACACACAAAAATATTATTTCTTATTTGTTCCAGCTCTGGACCATAACAACGCACTCTGTAATATATGAAGTATCATCGGGTTTTGTCCCTTTTTCCCACAAATTATTGAGAATGTGGGTATCCTATGGATTTACCTTTGTCATCGCAGAAATCAACCGAGATAATTAATTTTCCAAAGCTTTGCCGAATAATCATTGAATGCCTCCGTTTCATTTATCATAAAAATGTTACTTCTAAATTAAAGAATCTCAGCTTTACATTTGACTCAAAGTAACCAATCTCATTTGAAGAGAGACACAGAGCCTTCAAATTTTGCGTATGCTCAAATGTTAATAAAGTGCTTGCAGCTGGAGAAATCCGATGTCCTAGATTGTTCTTAACACCACGGACGATAGAACTCCCCATCTTTATTGATCCATGGAAGACGTCAAATTTGCCTCGTTGTTCAATTGCCTAAATATATGCCAAATTAATTAACTTTTTAGATCAATATTTTTACGGTCCACAAAGGACTGGCAGAGTTCAGGGCATAATTTTATGGGGGAAGCGGGCCAGGTGGTTGTTTGTTTGTGGACTGGCATCTTAGTGATAGCGACCACAGCAAAGTACCATTAACGCTTATCATGGGAAAATAAATAGCTAAGTTTCAAAAAAGTTTTTGGAATTGCTGGAGGGAAGATTTTAATGAAATAAGGTAGGATGTGGCCATGGTGGACTGGGAAGAAATACTTGTAGGGTAACTTCCAAAAAAAAGTAAGAGTGGATCCAAAAAGTCAATGGGAGGTACACGCTCTACATGTTCACTGTACGGCGATAGGAAAGAGTAACAAACCCAGCGAACAATGGCGAGCAAGAGACATTCAGTATATGATGAGAAGGAAACGAGAAGCGTTTGTCATGTATAAGGGAAGAAAATCAGCGAAGCATTATTGGAGTACAGAACGTGCAGAAGGGAGCTCAAGAAATCAATTAAGGGTGCAAGGAGGGTCTATACGAAAGCTCTGGTTGGAAAAAGTAGGGAAATCCCTCGGTATTCTGAGTGCATATCAATGGGACGAGGATAACCACGGAAATAATTGGGCGTATGAAAGACCAAGGGGACAAATTGTGGGTAAAGCCGGATGACATCGTTAGGCTGCTGAACAAATACTTCACATCTGGTTTCACTCAGGAGAATTAGGTTGTAAGTATGGAAATCAAAGACAGAGACTGTGAGGTTTTTCACCAACTTAACGTTTGGTGTGGCAAGATATTGTCGGTGTTGGCAGGCATAATGTGGACAAACCTCCAGGTCTGGATGAAGTATGTACGAGGCTGCTGCGAGAGACGAGGGAGGAGATTGCCGGGACTCTGGCCCAAAGTTACAATACCTCTCTGGCCATGGGGAGGTACCAACGGACTGGAGGACAACTAATGTGCTTCCACTATTTAAGAAACTTTCTATAGGTAAGCCAGAGAACTACAGACTACAGGACGATAAGACATATGAACACAATTAGGCCACTCAGCACATTGAGTGTTGCGCCATTCAATCATGGCTCATATACGTCTCATGCCCATTCGTTCGACTTCTCCCATAACACCTGCCCCACTTATGAATCAAAAATCTATCTATCCCTGTCTTAAAGATACTCAGTAATTTGGCTTCCACAGCCTTATGTGTCATATGGGTCCACAGATGCACTACCCTCTGGCTTAAAAAAATCTACATCACTGTTTTAAATGATCGTGCTTTCAGTATCAAGCTGTGTACTCTGGTTCTCTTTTATCCTGCTCGTGGAGCCACCCTCTCCATGTCCACGCGAACTCGGCCTCTCAGTGTTGTTTCAGTTTCGATAATCCTTCTAAATTCCAGCTAGTACAGCCACATAGTTCTCAACCGCTCCTCTTGTGGCCAGTCTCCATTCCAAGGAAACTTCTTGAGAACATTCCATGGACCCTTTCATGGCCTGTACATTTTTCCTCAGTTACGGGTCTGTAAACTGCTCACCATACTCCAGATGGAGTCTGACCAAGGCTCTATACAGCTTCAGAAGCACATCCCTGCTCTTGTATTCTAGCACTGTCGACGTGAATGCACTCATTGCATTTGCCTTCCGAAGGCAAGACCAGAGAGTGTCACTTCTGTTAAAGGGAATCGATTGCACAACATTCTGAAGGAGATAACGTATCTCCATTTGGAGAGAACAGGTTTGCTGAGGGATAGACAGCACAGCGTTGTCAGAGGGATATCATGCATCACAAATATGATGAGATAGTTTGAGGAGTTGAACAGTTGTGTAGATGAGGTTCGATCATTTGTTTAATGTCTATGGATTTCAGTGATGCCTTTGACAAGGTTCCACATGGGAGACAGAGAAAGAAGGCAAATGCACATGGGATACACGGTAATTCAATGAGTTAGATTCAAAATTGGCCTCATGGTAGGAGACAGAGGATGTTCACAGACGGCTGCCTTAGTGACTGGAGGCCTGCGTCCAAGGGTGTTCAGCAGCGATCTGTGCAGTTTCCCGTTTTTTTTTTGAAAATATCTGAACGACAGAGATGATTGTGTGTGTGGTCGGATCAGTAATTTTGTGGCTGAATAATGATTCATTTGTGGTTGTCATAATGATACCAACGACGTTGGTAAAACAAAGACAGAGGTTCCGGCTCGAGACTACGAAGGGCCAACAACGAATTAAAAACAGATCCCAAAAGGTAACAATCTCGGCATTACCAATCAGCCAAGAGGTAACTGGCATCGGATAAATTAGATTAAAGAAGTAAATACGTAGCTCAAAGATTGGTGTGAGTAAAATTGGTTTGAATTCATGAGGCATTGGCACCAGTAGTGGGAACGAGCGGACCTGTTCCGATGTGGCGATCATCATCTCAATCATGCTGGGAGCAGAGTCCTGGTGAATCCCATAACTGGGGTTGCAGAAATGCATTTAAACTAAATAATGTGTGTGTGAGGGTGTGGGGGGTCTAATTTGTATAGAGAATTAGCAAATCTAAGGTAAATGAGATGTTTCCAGTACAGACTAATGGCGAGTACGTTAAAATAGTTAAAGAGGCCGAGCGCTCAACGGAGGTTAGTGAACTATCCAGAACACGGAATTCAACAGAGAGTATCATAGGTGACAGGAATCCATGATCAATCAGAGAAAAACATTGGACAAATATGAAAAGGGCGTGGTCAATGCAGGACTGCGCGTATTGCACGTAAATGCACACGGTATATCGAACAAGGGAGATACCTTGTTGCTCAGATGATGATTGGCCGGTACAATGTTGTGGGTGTTAAAGAGACATAGCTGCATGCCTGTGAGAGCTGGGATCTAAATATCCAATCATATAGAACATTGAACAGTACAGCACATGGGATACACGGTAATTCAATGAGTTAGATTCAAAATTGGCCTCATGGTAGGAGACAGAGGATGTTCACAGACGGCTGCCTTAGTGACTGGAGGCCTGCGTCCAAGGGTGTTCAGCAGGGATCTGTGCAGTTTCCCGTTTTTTTTTGTTGAAAATATCTGAACGACAGAGATGATTGTGTGTGTGGTCGGATCAGTAATTTTGTGGCTGAATAATGATTCATTTGTGGTTGTCATAATGATACCAACGACGTTGGTAAAACAAAGACAGAGGTTCCGGCTCGAGACTACGAAGGGCCAACAACGAATTAAAAACAGATCCCAAAAGGTAACAATCTCGGCATTACCAATCAGCCAAGAGGTAACTGGCATCGGATAAATTAGATTAAAGAAGTAAATACGTAGCTCAAAGATTGGTGTGAGTAAAATTGGTTTGAATTCATGAGGCATTGGCACCAGTAGTGGGAACGAGCGGACCTGTTCCGATGTGGCGATCATCATCTCAATCATGCTGGGAGCAGAGTCCTGGTGAATCCCATAACTGGGGTTGCAGAAATGCATTTAAACTAAATAATGTGTGTGTGAGGGTGTGGGGGGGGGGGGGGGGTCTAATTTGTATAGAGAATTAGCAAATCTAAGGTAAATGAGATGTTTCCAGTACAGACTAATGGCGAGTACGTTAAAATAGTTAAAGAGGCCGAGCGCTCAACGGAGGTTAGTGAACTTTCCAGAACACGGAATTCAACAGAGAGTATCAAAGGTGACAGGAATCCATGATCAATCAGAGAAAAACATTGGACAAATATGAAAAGGGCGTGGTCAATGCAGGACTGCGCGTATTGCACGTAAATGCACACGGTATATCGAACAAGGGAGATACCTTGTTGCTCAGATGATGATTGGCCGGTACAATGTTGTGGGTGTTAAAGAGACATAGCTGCATGCCTGTGAGAGCTGGGATCTAAATATCCAATCATATAGAACATTGAACAGTACAGCACAGTACAGAACCTTTGGCCCACGATGTTGTGCAGAACATTTATCCTAATGTAAGATCAAGCTAACCTACACCCCTTCAATGTACTGCTGTCCATGTGCCTGACCACGTGTCACTTTACTGTCCCCAATTATTCAGACTCCACCACCTCCGCTGGCAGTACATTCCACGTACCCACCACTCTCTGGGTAAAGAACCTAGCCCTGACATTCCCGTTGTACCTTCCTGTAATCACCTTCAAATGATGTCTCCTCGTGACAGCCATCTCCGCCCTGGGAAAAAAGTATCTGGCAATCCACTCTGTCCATGCCTCTCATCACTTTGTGCACCTCTATCATGTCACCTCTGTTCCTTCTTAGCTCCTGTGATCAAAGCACTCTCAACCTTTCTTCATAAGACACACACCCTCCAGACCAGGCAGAATCCTGGTTAAAAAAAACACTGCACCCTACCCAAATCATCCACATCCTTCCTTTAATGAGGCGACCAGAACTGGACACAACATTCCAAGAGTGGTCTAACCAGGGTTTTACAAATACCCAGCAAAGCCTTGCGGCTCTTAAACAAAATCCCCCTCCTAATGAAAGCCAACACACCATATGCCTTCCTCGTAACACTATCAACCTGGGTGGCAACTTTGAGGGATCGATATACTTGCACACCATGATACCTCTATTGCTCCACAGTTCCAAGAATCCAGCCTCCAACCCTCAATTCAGCATTCACATTCGACCTTCCAAAATAAGTCACTTCACATTTATCAATTTGAACCCCATCACCTTCTCCTCAGCCCAGCTCTGCATCCTATCAGTGTCCTGTTGTAATCTGCAATAGCCCTCGACACAGTCTATAACTCCACCAACCTGTGGTTCATCAGCAAACGTACTAACCCACCCTTGCACGTCCTCGTCCAAGTCATTTATAAAACCCAGAAGGAGCAGAGATCCCAGAACAGATCCCTGCGGGACACTCCTAGTCACCAGCCTCCAGGCGGAATATTTTCAATCCACTACCACTCGCTGTCTGCTTTGCGCCAGCCAATTCTGGATCCAGATAGGAAAATGTCCTCTATCACATGCCCCTGACTTTCTGAATGAGCCTAACATGGGGAACCTTATCAAATGCCTTACTGAAATCCACAGGGGCAGCAAGGTAGCATAGCGGTAAGCACTATGGGTTCATAGCACCAGGGTCCCAGGTACGATTTCCGCTTGGGTCACTGTCTGTGCGGAGTATGCACGTTCTCTGCGTGTCTGCGTGTGTTTCCTCCGAGTGCTCCGGTTTCCTCCTGCAATCCAAAGATATGGATATTAGGTGGATTGGCCATGCTAAATTGCCGTTAAGTTAGATGGGGTTGCTGGGTTACGCGAATAGGGTGAGGTGTGGGTTTAAGTGAGGTGGTCTTTCTAAAAGCCGGTGCATACTCGAATGGCCTCCTTCTGCACTGTAGATTGTGTGAATTTAACAATCAATATGCACGACATCCATTGCCCGACCTTTGTCAATGTGTCTCGTTACATCCATGATGAATTCAATGAGGCGTGTAAGGCAGGACATGCCCCTCACAACGCCATGCTGACTATCTTTACTTGAACTATCTTTATCTAAATAATCATGAATCCTATCTCTCAGAATTCTTTCCAGTATTTTGCTCACCACAGACGGGAGACTGACTGGTCTGTAATTCCCAGGGATTTCCCTATTCCTTTTCTTCAAAAGGGGAACAACATCCGCCTCCCTCCAATCATCTGCGACTATTCCAATGGAGCGTGAGGACGCAGCAATCATCGAAATGGCGCAGCAATTTCCTCCCTCATTTTCTCCAGTAGCCTTGGCTATATCCCGTCCGGCGCAGGGGAAATATCTATCCTGCTGTTTTTCAAAATTTCCAGCACATCCTCCTTCGTGATATAAATCTGTGCGAGCCTATTAACCTAGTTCACGCTGTTCTCATGAGGAACAATGTTCCACTTTCTCGTGAATATTGAAGCAAAATATTCATCCTCAGACTCTACGCACCAGTTCTCTCCACGATCACTGATCGGCCCTACTCTCACTCTGATGATCCTCTCATTTGTCACATAAGTGTAGAACGCCTTGGGGTTTCCCTACTCCTTCCCGACAGGTCTGTTTAATGCCCCCTTCTAGCTCTCCTCAGTCTAATTTGTGTTCATTACTGGCCACCTTGCAACTCTCTAGAGCCATGCCAGATCCTTGCTGCCGCAACCTTATGTCAACTTCCTTCTTCCTCTATACTAGATGATCCACTTCTCTTGCCATCCAAGGCTCCTTCACCTTACCATTCCTTCCTTTTCTGAGTGGGCAAATCTATCCAGCACTCGCAGCAAGTGCTGAAATACAACCCCCAACTTACTGTTGTTCAGTTCCCTGAGAACAACTGTTCCCAATTTATGCTCCTCAGCTCCTGTCTAACATCAGTATAATTCAGACATTTTCGAAGTGGGATTCGCGACCCGCGGGTGAGTTGCGGGATGTTGTTGGTAGCGTCGCAGAGCCAGCCATTGCGTCCTTCCCGGTCGCGGGAACTCACGCGCAGCAGCCCCATCAGCCGCTTTTAACAATGCAGCTAAGCGAGGCTTTGAAAATGGCAGCTATTAAACGAGGCCGCACTGCGCACGCGTGCCAACTCATCAGTGTGCATGGGAAAGAGAGTGTTGGGACCTGAACCAGGAGTCGAAGTACGATCGCGATTGGCGGTGGCTGACTGCGTGCTGATCACTGGTGATAAACAAGTCTATGACCTCTATCTGATTTGCATCCCTAAATAATCTGCAGAGAGTACAGATTCTTCATGTTTGTTTTTTATAAATATAGAGTACCAATTCATTTTTTCCAATTAAGGGGCAATTTAGCGTGGCCAATTCACCTACCCTGCACATCTATTTGAGTTGTGGGGGCTAAATCCACGCAAATGGGAGAATGTGCAAACTCCACATGGAAAGTGACCAGAGACGTGCTCGAACCTGGGACCTCGGCACCATGAGGCATCAGGACCAACCCACTTTGCCACCGTGCGGTCCAGCCTCATGGTTTAATCATGACCGAACTGATCGTTTGACAAGGGATATAATGAAGGCAATGGGGAATCATCACATTGTCGCCCTCTGAAGGATGCCCATACATTTTTTTTTGCTGACCATTTAGAGAACATGAAAGCAGTTAATCGAAACAGTAAACAGCCTATCCCAATGACAGTGGACTTCAGCGGCTTGGCGAGTTACTGGCATGCTTAGTCAACAGGGGAGCTGCTCAGAGTTTACGAACTGAGGTCTGAAATCCACGCTTTCCTCCTCGAGAAATTGACCACTTTGGCTGATTCGTTTGCTGATGCAACATGGATGCTCACTGTGCCTTATATTGAAGACATGTTTTCAATTCTAAATGAACGAAAACTCAACTTGCAAGGGGACAATGATGATTGTTTTGGGCACTGGGAAGAAATCGCAGCTTTCCAAAAGTAATTGAAAGTTTGCCAATTCCGAAATTACTACATGTTCCCCACATTGCAGCGGCACGTGGAAGAAAACAGCATTAGTAAGGAAACTGTCAATGGACTGGGAAGCCCGACTCTAAATGAAGTTGACTAAACGTCTGCGCCTCAGCTTCGACAAAACATTGACAACACGTCACGAGTCAATTTGATTGTCAGCATTCTGGAGTAGCCTCTCTGGGGAGTATACGGAGCTGAATAAAACAAGCATTCTGTTGTTTTTTTCCTTCACAACGAGCTATACGTACGAGTTTGGATTTTCCGTCCTTAAAAAGATGAAGATGCCACATAGGAACCGGTTGAATCCTGCTCACGATATGCGCATGGCCCTCTCCTCCTGGGAACCTGATTGGAGTGAGATTGTGAGGACCAAGTAGGCTCACCTCTCGTATTAATGGTAAGAGAAAATGGTGGATCACGAAGGTCGGCCTGCGTGGGCCACAAAGGTCGGCGGGCGTGGGTCTCGAAGGCCGGCCGGCGTGAGTCGCGATGGTTAGCCAGCATAGGTCGTGAAGGCAGATCGCCGTAGTTCCCGATGGTTGGCCGCTCGCTAAAAATGGGTCCATGGAACAAAAAATTGAAAAACACTGTTGGATTTCCCGTGCCCCAATTGAATACCAACCAACGCTGTCTGTTCCTAACTCTCTCCATGACTATGGTAAAGGTCAGGGTTTTGTAGACACTGTCACTGAAACGGTCTCCAACCGAGACATCTGACACCTTGTCTCGTTCGTTGTCAAACGGCAAATCCAATATGGCCTTCCCAGTCGTGGGTTTATCGACAATTTGTGTCAGTTATCCTTCCTGGACACAGCTGAGAAAACCTGCTCCATCCAAAACACTTGCACTGAGGAGGTTCCAGTAAATATTAGGGAAGTTGAAATCACCCATGGCAACAACTCTGTTACTTCTGCACATTTCCAGGATCTGCCGCCCAATCTTTCCTCCATCACTTTGCTGGTATTGGGGCGTCTATAGAGAACTCGCAATATAGTGACTGTTTGTTTCTTATTTCTGACTTTCGCCCACACTGACTAAATAGACAGCTTCTCGACTGCCTCCATTTCTGTAGCTGTGATGCACTCCCTAATTAACAGTTCCACCCTACCCCCACCGTTTTATCTCACTCCTATTCTTCTTAAAGCATATAAATCCCGGAACATATAACAACCATTCCTGCCCCTGTGAAATCCATGTCTCCGTTATGACCACAACATCGTAGTTCCAAGTACTGATACATGCCCGAGGTTAACCTCCCTTATTCTTGACACTCCTTGCTTTTAACCCATCCCACTGAATGCGGCTTTCCGTCTCAACTGCCTCTCCTTCGTCACAGATTCGCTGCATACTACCTCTGCTTGTTTGTCAGCTAACCTATCCGCCGAACCATGGTTGGATTGGATTGGATTGAATTTGTTTATTGTCACGTGTACCGAGGTACAGTGAAAAGTATTTTTCTGCGAGCCGCTCAACAGATCACTAAGTACATGCGAAAAAAATGGAATAAAAGAAAATACCTAATAGGCCAACACAACATACACAATGTAACTACATAAGCACTGGCATCGGATGATACATACAGGGTGTAGTGTTAATGAAATCAGTCCATAAGAGGGTCGTTTAGGAGTCTGGTGACAGTGGGGAAGAAGCTGTTTTTGAGTCTGTCCGTGCGTGTTTTCAGACTTCTGTATCTCCTGCCCGATGGAAGAAGTTGGAAGAGTGAGTAAGCCGGGTGGGAGGGATCTTTGATTATACTGCCCGCTTTCCCCAGGCAGCGGGTGGTGTAGATGGAATCAATGGATGGGAGGCAGGTTCGTGTGATGGACTGAGCGGTGTTCACGACTCTCTGAAGTTTCTTGCGGTCCTGGGCCGAGCAGTTGCCATACCAGGCTGTGATGCAGCCTGATAGGATGATTTCTATGGTGCTTCGGTAAAAGTTGGTAAGATTCAATGTGGACATGCCGAATTTCCTTAGTTTCCTGAGAAGCTATAGGCGCTGTTATGCTTTCTTTGTGGCAGCGTCGACGTGGGTGGACCAGGACAGATTTTTGGAGATGTGCACCCCTAGGAATTTGAAACTGCTAACCATCTCCACCTCGGCCCCGTTGATGCTGACAGGGGTGTGTACAGTACTTTGCTTCCTGAAGTCAATTACCAGCTCTTTTGTTTTGCTGGCAGTGAGGGAGAGATTGTTTTCGCTACACCACTCCACTAGATTCTCTATCTCCCTCCTGTATTCGGACTCATCGTTATTCGAGATCCGGCCCACTATGGTCGTATGGTCAGCAAACCTGTAGATGGAGTTGGAACCAAGTTTTGCAGTCGTGTGTGTACAGGGAGTAGAGTAGGGGGCTAAGTCCGCAGCCTTGCGGGGCGCCGGTGTTGAAGACTATTGTGGAGGAGGTGTTGTTGTTCATTCTTACTGATTGCGGCCTGCTGGTCAGAAAATCGAGGATCCAGTTGCAGAGTGGGGAGCCAAGTCCTAGGTTTTGGAGCTTTAATAATGAAATGAAATGAAATGAAAATCGCTTATTGTCACAAGTAGGCTTCAAATGAAGTTACTGTGAAAAGCCCCCAGCCGCCACATTCCGGCGCCTGTTCGGGGAGGCTGTTACGGGAATTGAACCGTGCTGCTGGCCTGCCTTGATCTGCTTTCAAAGCCAGCGATTTAGCCCTGTGCTAAACAGCCCCTATGAGCTTGGCTGGGATTATGGTGTTGAAGGCGGAGCTGTAGTCAATAAATAGGAGTCTAATGTAGGAGTCCTTGTTTTCGAGATGCTCTAGGGATGAGTGTAGGGCCAGGGAAATGGTGTCTGATGTGGACCGGTTGCAGCGGTATGCGAATTTCAGTGGATCAAGGCGTTCTGGGAGTATGGAGGTGATGCGCTTCATGATCAACCTCCTGAAGCACTTCATTACAGCTGAAGTCAGGGCCACTGGTCTGTAGTCATTGAGGCACGTTGCCTGGTTCTTCTTTGGTACCGGTATGATGGTGGTCTTCTTGAAGCAGGTGGGGACCTCGGAGTGGAGTAGGGACAGGTTAAAGATGTCCGTGAATACCTCTGCCAGCTGGGCCGCACAGGCTCTGAGTGTCCGACCCGGGATCCCGTCTGGGCCCGTTGCCTTCCGAGGGTTCACTTTCAGGAAGGCCAATCTGACTTTGGAAGCTGTGATGGTGGGTATGGGTGAATTATGGTCTGCTGGGGCACTCGCTAGCGGATTGTTGGTTACCTGCTCGAACCGGGTATAGAATGCATTGAGTTCATCGGGGAGGGGTGCTCTGCTGCCAGATATACTGTTCGGCTTCGCTTTGTTACCCGTTATGTTGTTTAGTCCTTGCCACAACCGTCGAGAGTCTGTCTGTGACTCTAGCTTGGTTTGATATTGTATCTTGGCATTCCGGATGGCTTTGCGGAGGTCGTACCTGGATTTCTTGTATAGGTCAGGGTCGTCTGCCTTGAACGCCTCAGATCTTTCCTTCAGTAGGGAGTCAATCTCGCGATTGAGCCATGGTTTCCGGTTGGGGAACCCACGTACTGCTTTCTTTGGCACGCAGTCGTCCACATATTTGCTGATGAAGTCTGTGACGGTGGTGGCATACTCATTTAAATTGGTCGCTGAGTTCTTAAATATGGACCAGTCCACTGTTCTGCTTAAAATACCCCTGCCGAACTAGTTTCAACCCTTCCCGAAGAGCCCAAGCAAAACTCTCGCACAGGTTATTGGTGGCCCTCCAGATTAGGTGCAACCAGTCCTTCATGTACAGGTCCCACCTTCCTCAGAAGGTATCCAACTGATCTACATATCTGAACCCATCACTCCTGCACCAGCCCTGTAGACAAGTGTTCAGCTGCACCCCCTTTCTGTTCCTTGCGAGACTTGTACGTGGCACCGGTACCAATGCTGAGATTACTACTCTGTTTGTCCTGCACTTTAGCTTCCAACCTAACTCCCTAAAATCACATTTTGGATCATCATCTATTTTCTTAACTACGTAATTGGTGCCTATGTGCACCACAAATTCTGGTTGCTCCACCTCCCACTTAAGAAGCCTGTAGACTCGATCCGAGACAACCATGAACGAGGCACCCGAGATGCAAATTCTCTTCCGGGAGTCTCGCTCGCGACCACAGCGTGTCCCATCCGTTCCCTTAACCATTGAGTTTCCTATCACTGTCCCTTTTCTAATCTCCCCCGTCCCTTCTGAGCCACAGCTCCAGGCTCCAGGCTCAGTGCCAGAGACCTTGCCGCTATAACCTTCCCCAGGGTGCCCCCGCCCCTCCCCCCAACAGCATCCCAAAGGCGTTTTCCTCGATTTGAAGGGAAACAGCCATGGGAGACCCCGGAAATGCCTGCCCGTTCCCTTTCCTTCCCCTGACTGTAATCCAGCTATTCTTGTCCTGAACCTTGGGCATGGCTTCCTCTCTGTAACTCCTCTCTATCACCCCCTCTGCCTCCCAGATGATCCGAAGCTCATCAAGCTCCAGTTCTCCAGTTCCCTAATGTGGTCTCCAAGGAGCTGGAGTTGGGTGCACTTCCCGCAGGTATTGTCAGCGGGAACACTAGTGGCCTCCCTCATCACCCATATGCTACAGGAGGAGCATGGGCTAGCTTTCATTCCATCCGATATGAATTCCCAAAGAGATTTAAACGGATACAAAAAATCAGTATATGAAAAATAAAGATTAAAACACCCGTTTGGCCCTTAAAAATAATAATATAGAAATATGTGGCTCGGCTCTCTCAAGTAAGCCCTCTAAAAGTGGTGGTTCTGCAAAATGATACAAATAAAGCAATGTCCCCTAAATAAAACAAACAAAACAAAACTCTTACCTTACAGAATGTAGCTGAGATTCTGCCCTGTGAATCAGTTCGAACTCCGCATTCCGACACTGCTCCCAGTTGCCTGCATTCGTTGTGAACTCTGCGTTCCCACACGCTCTTTGAGGAAATAAAAGGAGGATCTTGCACCCTCCTAACCAAACTCCCTCAGTCACCGAACTCCCTATTTGGCACTCGAATGCAATCCAGTCAGCATTTCAGTACAAACAAAGTGTGCACCATTCGATTGTCCACTTTTATACTGTTTAACTCTCGCCTCTGTAAACTGTCTCAATCAAATAAACTAATCATCACGCTGCAGCTGGTGGTAGAGTAAGTATAAACTCGTTTTAAAGCTGGTTGAAAAATCACCTTCTTCGATCCCATATAGAAACTTCTAAGTTAATTTACTAAATAAAAGAACGACTAAACTTCAGATAAAAATGAGATATGTCATATCAAGGACATACAGATTTGCAGAAGGGGCGGAGTTGCATCGTTTGCAATAAATGAAATTACATTGATAGCAAGAAGCGATATAGGATCAGAAGATATAGAATCTCTGTGGTAGTGCTGATGTATCGCAATGGAAAAAACACAACGATGGGAATTATGCACAGGTCTCCTAGCAGCAATCAAGGTGTAGCGCAGAAAATAAATCAGGAGATAGAAAATGCATATAAGGAAGGTGATGTTACATGGGGTACTTAAATATGTAGGAGGATTGGGAAAAGCATGTTGCTAATGGATCGCAAGAAAAGGAATTTGTGAAATGTCAAAACATGATGAGGCGCGGTGATGTTTTAATGGCTGTCGAGGGAAGCCAAGGACAACATAAAATTAAAAGAACAAGCATGCAAGCTGGCGGGGATTAGTGAGAAGGCAGATGATTAGGAAGCCCTTTATTGGTAGTAGTCGGGGCAACACGGTGGCGTAGTGGTTAGTGCTGCTGCCTCACGGCACCCACGTCCCAGACTCGATTGAGGGTCACTGACCGTCTGGAGTTTGCTCATTCTCCCCGTGTTTGCGTAGGTTTCAGCCCCACAGCCCAAAGATGTGCTAGGTAGGTGGATTGGCCAAGCTAAATTTCTCCTTAATTGGAAAAATAAATTGGGTACTCTAAATTTATTTTACAAAAGGGTTTAAACGAAAAACCAAAAAAGAAATACGGTGGGAGAAGATTAAATATGAGTGTAAGAAAGCTTTTTTCAAAATATAAAAGGTAACAGAAAGGCAAGAAAAACGTTGGACCACAGGAAAATGATGCTACTTTGCACCAACCTTCACAGTCGAAGATACCAGTGAGTTAACAGATCATCATGAGAATCAGGGAGCAGAGGTGAGTGCAGTGTCTATCACTAAGGAGAAGTTTCTTGGAACCTGAAAAGTCTGAAGGTGGAACAATCAGCTGGAAAACAGGGACTACGCTCGGAGTTCTAATGGAGACAGCTGAGGAGCTTGTGGGGGCATTTGATGGTGATCTTTCAGGAACCAATTCAGGCAGGGATTGTCCCAGTCGACTGGAAACTTGCTAATGTAACTCCCCTGTGTAAAAAAGAGGGAGACAGAAGCCGCGAAATTATAGGCCGGTTAGCTTGACTTGGGTCATTTGTGAGATTTTGGAGTCCATTATTAAAGATGGGTAGCAGAGTACTTGGAAGTGCACGATAAAAAAGGATGGAGTCAGCACGGTTTCGTCAAAGGGTGGTAATTTGTGACAAATCCATTATAATTATTTGAGATGGGAACACGGAGGATAGACAAAAGGTAACCGCTGGACGTGATCTATTTAGATTTCCAGAAAACTATTGACAAGGTCCTGAAGAGCAGGATGTGAAATAAGTAAGGTGTCCATGGGGTTACAGGTAAGCTACAGTCATGGATAAAGAATTGGGTGACTGGAACAAGGAAGATAGGGGTAATTTTCAGGATGGCAGCCGGTGACTAGTGGTGTGCCTCAGCGTCGGTGTTGGGACGACACCTTTTCAAAATATACATTAACAATATGGAAGAAGGAACTGAGGCCACTGTTTTGTTGCAATTTTGTAGGTGATACAAAGATATACAAAGGAACAGGTGGTATTGACGGCGTACGGAAGCAACAGAAGTACTTGGACAGACTAGGACAGTTGCAAAGAAGTAGAAGATGTAATACATTGTGGAACGGTATGAAGTTATGCATTTTTGAAGAAGAATGGAAACATCGACTATTTTATGAATGGGAAATCTATAAGGATATCGGTGCACAAATAGATTTAGGATTCCTGGTTGAAGATTTGCTTAAGGCTAAGTTGCAGGTGCGGCGTGCGGAAGGCAAATGTAATGTTCGCATTAATGTCGAGAGGGTTAGACTACAAGAGCAGGGATGCATTTCTGAAGCTGTTAAGGGCCTACGTGACACTAAGTGCCATCAAGACAGGGGTCGATGCATTTTTGATTAACAAAGAGACCAGAGGTTATTGGGAGAAGACAGGAAAATGGGGTTGAGAAACGCATCAGCCATGAATAAATAGCGGAGCAGGCTCGATTGGCCTAAATGGCCGATTCTGCTCGAATTACATCTTGTCGGGGGTTGGCAGACATATTGAGTACCCTGGGTTACAGGAAGATATTGACAGCATTTCCAAATGGGCAGAAAGTAGCTGATGAATTGTAAACCTGAATATTGTGAGGTCATACACGCTGGAAGGAGCAGTTTGACGAGGAAATATTCAATCGCACTGGGAGGTTTCCAGGGACAAAGGGTCCTTGGTGTGTTCGTCCATAGATTACCGAAGGCAGGAGGACTGGTTAGTAGGGTGCTGAAAAATGGCAATATGGGACATTTGACTTCATCAACCGAGGAATATCTTACAACATCAGAGAGGTCATGTTAGTGCTGTAAAGAACCTTGTTGAGCCCACAGCTGTTGTGCTATATGCAATTCGCGTCTCTCCGTTATAAGACGAATATGATTGCACGAGAAAGGTGCACATTTAACTCATAAAGCTAGTCTGGGTAGCTTTGGGTTGTTTTCCTTTGGGCAGAGAAAACTGAGCGGCAACCTGATCGAGGTGTACTATATTATGAAGGTCATGGACAGGGTGGAAAGTGAGCAGCTGTGCCCCGTATTTGAAGCGTTAGTCACAATGAGACACAAGTTCATGGTGAGGCACAGGTTGTTTAGGTGACTTTAGGAAATTTGAACGTTTTTAGCCAGAGGATGATGATGGTCTGGAATGCCGTTCCTGGGAGGGCGGGAGAGATGATTTGCTTCAATTATTTGAAAAGTACCCGTTCGAGCACTTGTCACATAGTGACATTCAAACTATGCGCAAGTTTTAGCTAATGGTATAGTATAATCAGCCAGGTGTTTTTCATGTGGAGGTGCAGTTTCGATAGGCCGTAAGACATCTGCTCTCTGTTTTCTGTGATTGTGTGGGTAGCTTGATATTGAAACCTGCATGCCAACCTTCCCATGAAACGGTTGATATATACATTGCATGAAATACGCTGAAAAAAGGTGCACTTTATGGAAAGTATATTTGTTCATTACTTTTGTAGAGAAAGCATTCGAAACCTGTGAGACTGGTAGGCATTTTCTTCTTAACGTAGATTTACTCCGAACATGTTTAGAATACTGACAATAGCTTGATTTTTTTTTGAGTGATGAAGAACGTTGTGACCAAGAATAGGACAGCTAGTCTATCACAGCACGTCAGCAATAGTTGATTATATGTCCTTATTAGAGTAATCCTACATCCACGTTTCCTTTTTTACAGACATACCGGGGATATTTTATAGATTCGGCACGCTCTGGTTTCTCGGCCACAGATAATGGCATTAAGTTTAAATTTCCTGGATGTTTACAACACTGTTGCCTTCTGGAAGGTTGTACGGGCATGCATGTATTAACTAACTGATCCTAAAAGATCAAGACAAAATAAGGCTTTGTCCATTTAATATGTTGAAATATGTCTAACAAAATGTCATGTCACGCGTGGTAATAGCGTGTAAGTTAGTGTCTACGCCAAAGGTAGAATTGCTCAGACAATCAAATCTTTCAAAAAGGTCAGGAACAATAATTTAAATAAATTAAACATTCAGGGAAATATGTCGAACGTCAGTAATATGGAGTTGCAACGATCTTGCTTTCTTTATTTCCATTCCTAAACCACTGGAACATTTCCCATTACTGATTTAATTTAGGATGCAATGAAATTCTTGCAGTAGTATCGAGAATACATTAATTTCCCTTAACAAATGGTAATAAATGCTTTGTTCTGGGTTCGTAATTACAATTGAGAGGTACACTGGAGTATTGGGAACATCAAAGTCTTGATACATATGTCCCATTGCTTTCACTCACGATACCCAGACTCTAGTAAAACGGCACCAGGCGTTTGATTTACGTCGTAATCTGCTGTCCCACTTTATATCAGAATTGCAATTGTCAATTTACTCAGTACACTCTGTTTAGTGTTCCTTGATTTCTAAAGAACATTAACTTGGTCTCTTTGCTCTTAACACATTCGCCAAAGAGCATCCCTTCCGTCCCAGCCCCCTAGTTAATTGAACTGTTACTGTTTCTTTGGGAAGCGTTCCTCGTTGCAGATCCTGCCTGTGCAGGCATTTTGTCCACAGATGTGAGATAAATTCACTCCCTTATTACCAGTCTACAACTGCAATATTTCCAGTTTATAAAATATTTATATGCTACCAAGTCTCCATTTCTTAAATAAGAATTCTTACAACACCAGGTTAAAGTCAAACAGGTTTGTTTCAAATGACTAGCTTTCGGAGCAACGCTCCGTCCTCAGGTGAATTAAAAGGGCGGTTCCAGAAACATATATATAGACAAAGTCAAAGATCCAGGACAATGCTTTGAATGCGAGCATTTTCAGGCAAGTAAGTCTTTACAGACCAAGAGAGAGGAGTAATCCCAGGTTAAAGAGGTGTGAATTGTCTCAAGCCAGGACAGTTGGTAGGATTTCGCAAGCCCAGTCGAGATGGTGCAGGGGGGCGGGGTGGGTTGCTGAATGTCATGCAACATCAATCCAAGACCTTGGTTGAGGCCGTACTCATGTGTGCGGAACTTGGCTATAAGTTTCTGTTCAGCGATTCTGCATTGTCGCACACCCTGACGGCCGCCTTGGAGAACGCTCGCCCGGAGATCAGAGGCTGAATGCCCTTGACTGCTGAAGTGTTCCCCGACTGGAAGGTAACATTCCTGCCTGGTGATTGTCGCACGATGTTCGCTCATCCGTTGTCGCAGCGTCTGCATGCTCTCGCCAACATACCATGCTTCAAGACATCCTTTCCTGCAGCGTATGAGGTAGACAACGTTGGCCGAGTCGCCCGCGTATGTACCACGTACCTGGTGGGTGGTGTTCTCGCGTGTAATGGTGGTAACCATGTCGATGATCTGGCACGTCTTGCAGAGATTGCCATGGCAGGGTTGTGTGGTGTCGTGGTCGCTGTTCTGAAGGCTGAGTAGTTTGCTGCACACAGTGGTTTGTTTGAGGTTGCGCGATTGGTTGAAGGCAAGTAGTGGGTGTGTGGGGATGACATTGGTAAGATGTTCGTCTTCATCTAAAACATGTTGAAGGCTGCGAAGAAGATATCGTTGTTTCCCGGCTCTGGGGAAATACTGGACGACGAAAGGTATTCTGTCGGTTGTGTCCCGTGTTTGCCTTCTGAGGAGGTCAGTGCCGTGTTCTGCCATGGCGCGTTGGATCGATCGATCGATCAGTGAAGCGCCATATCCCGTTCGGACGAGGGCATCTTTCAGTGTCTGTAGATGTCTGTTACGTTCCTCCTCGTCTCAGCAGATCTGAGCGGACCCTACCTCTTAATTCACCTGAGGAAGGAGTAGTGCTCCGAAAGCTTGTGATTTGAAACAATCCTGTTTTACTTTAACCTGGTGTTGTAAGACTTCTTACTCTGCTCGCCCTAGTCCAACGCCGGCGTCTACACTCCATTTATTAAGGAAGAACAGTTGCTCCTATTTATTTTTCATGCCGTAACCGCTACTATGCACAATGGAATCGCAGTTAAAATTGAAACAAAGCCCAAAACGTACAAATACCTTTGTCTAGCATGAATTGACCTAGAAATGTTACCCTTCCAGGCACATAATAATTAACTTAAACGCACACCAAACGATATGTTAATGTGAGTGTTTATCCGTAGAAATGTGATTAATACTACGTTCATTGTTGTCAAAATTATTTATCCCGTAACCGAAAGTGAATTTCATACCAGCGCAGAGTTTCCAGGATGAGTTACGTTTTTCTCCCCGAAGCTTGAATTACAAATTACTTAAAAGAACAGTGCACTAAATAAATTATGTAAAAACTGCGCTGGAGCAACTTCGGTCTTCTTTCATCAAGGGTCATGAAACACCTTCTAAAAGATGGTTGAATACTTATTTTTAGAGAATAGGTGTGGACGCAAGGACAGAATTGGTGGTCGACTACGGCAGCTGAATTGGCTTCTGTCCCGGAATAATTTTGCAACCGTTCATGGGCTCACACAGATGCACGTGTAACACGAGCGTTTCCAATGAAAAACGGTGTCTAATAAGCCGATATCTGGATTGGCACTCCAGAGCCTGACAAGCCACAGCTGCGTATGAGCAATACACTCGCTCACACACCCATCGCAGCAAAGAAGGTGCACTGGTTGCGCTGAAGCACGCCCATCCTGTTGATAGGTTAACTGGGCTCAGAGGGTACGTATGGACGTGGTCTGAAGGGCACTCATCAGACCCATGGCATGAACTTCACATTGGGCAGTGAGTAATGGACGCAGCAGCATGGCTTCCTTGCAGGCTGCGGGAATGTTGTTCCATACCCCAACTGCACAGCCTACCTCCTGCCGCCCTCCCCCCTGCCCCCCGCCCGCTACTACTCCCGCCGGCCTTGGCAGAAACCCCCGGCCAGCGGCACGACTTTCAGCACACTATGGCGATGTTGGTAAATTTCTCTATCGCCCTCTCTCTTCCTCAGCTGCCTGTTTCCGAATTGTGAAATCACATGTGAAATAGGCCGTTGACAATTCCTCTTGGCAGATGCAGAAAATCAATGTGGCCCAAGAGACTACATTGTCAGACCCACTAAAGGTAGGCCAACGGCGTTGACTGTATATGCAGATTAGAATGAATTGACGCCGCTGTGGAGACACTGGAGCACGGCAATCTGTCGGCGATCAATTTTCGTCATGATTTTCGCCTCACGGACCATTCTTTCCGCAATCACGATTCCAGATTCCAGCGTCGGCCCGATTCCAGCGACGAACGATGGAGAATCCTGCCCAAGGGTTTTCAGTTACTGTGCAATGTGTTCGATATTATTGTATGTTTAGACATAGCAAAGTGTTCTCACAAACACGAGTGTAATGTTTCGATGCATTAAAATTCCCGCTATAGTTTAATTGGAAGACCTAACTTTGTCGACGTCTTATTCAGAAAGTCATAAATGCATTCCGGGTGAATAAATGGGACAGAACATGCTCCGAGTTTGCTGAGAGGTGTTTACAGCCTTTTCCCAAGCACTTGGAATTAAATTACATACGAAATTAGATCGGAAAATATTAGAGTTTTATTTTCAGCGCGTTTTGCCTTTTTACAGCTTCTCGGCAAACACAATCGAATGTAATATTGATAAAATTCCACGTAACTATTCTAACCAGGTATTCGATCATGCTTCGTCAATCCTGGCCAGCACGGTAATGCAGTGGTTGGCACTGCTTCCTTACGGCGCCGAGGAAACAGGTTCGATCTCAGACCCGGTTGACAGTCCGTGTGGGATTTCCCCTTTTGTCCCCGTGCCTGAGGCTGATCCACACAACCCAAAGATGTGCAGGGTACGTGGATTGGCCAGTCTAAATTTCCCTTGAAATTGAAGAAAATAATTGGGCAATTTAAGTTTCGAAGAACATATTAATTTCACAATCAGTTTTACTGATCATGTCTGCTGCATAATTCCCGACACATTCTGCAGGGGTCGGAAATGCCGAGGTGAAATTATGCAGCTACTCGACTAATGTATTCTTCACCTTCACGCAGACAACAAATCACAACACAGACTCTTGGCGTTATAAACAAGCCTTTATTGCAACTATAACTGATACAAATACATCACAAACTGGGGCGCCAGAGAACCCTCATTGAATAGACTTAAAGGCAGTTCTACCTTGAAATTGGATTGCAAGAATTTAGAATGTACCGATAATTTTTTCGTAGTTTTCTGTCCAATTGTGACTACCAATTAGACTCAAATCATGCATAGTATACGAGAATAATTCGCCAGCGCCAAGACGTGGATGTTTATTTCATTATAATGTCCAATCAGTGCAAAGACACATACGTCCGTGCTGTTTCCTAATATTTATCACCGGCTCCCCATTGTAAGGATCTGACTGTCAGCCACTTGCTTGGCTGACTCGTCTAATTAAAATCCGTTTCCGATTATAAATCTGCTAATAATGCAGACTACAATAACAATTATGTAGGTTTATGTCTTCGTTCCTGATACCAGTCCGCCTGTGGAAAAGATCCCACATTGTAATTGCAATCATTGAGGTTCACCATATGTGACCTCCACCTTTCCTGGGCCCAATCAACAGCAACATGTGCCCTTGGTATAGCTTTCTGCACCGCAATTGCAGCTAAACATCGTGCGTGTGTAACCCAAATCGATATAGAAATGTTTAACACCTTGAGTGATAAATATGACAGCGGTTTCAAATTAATTCCGATATGATACTTTTCCCTCATCAGAGTCTTGGCCTATATGTACCTCCTAAACCCATGTTCCACAGCAGGACAAAATGTTTTCTATAATGTTTCCTGGCATCAAAGCTGTATATAATGCTGATTAATTTCGAATTACCTATGTGATGGCTGTAATTCCAACCCTACGTGTCCCAATAAAAGCTTCATTGAAATAATTTCTCCCAACGCATTTATTTTTGGAGTTAAACAAATAGTCGAGTGATGGTCCAGGTGCAAAGAAGATTTACCAGGATGTTGCCTGGAATGGAGAGTAGGTCTTACGAGGAAAGGTTGAGGGTGCTAGGCCTTTTCTCATTAGAACGGAGAAGGATGAGGGGCGACTTGATAGAGGTTTATAAGATGATCAGGGGAATAGATAGAGTAGACAGTCAGAGACATTTTCCCCGGGTGGAACAAACCATTACAAGGGGACATAAATTTAAGGTGAAAGGTGGAAGATATAGGAGGGATATCAGAGGTAGGTTCTTTATCCAGAGAGTAGTGGGGGCATGGAATGCACTGCCTGTGGAAGTAGTTGAGTCGGAAACATTAGGGACCTTCAAGCAGCTATTGGATAGGTACATGGATTACGGTAAAATGATGTAGTGTAGATTTATTTGTTCTTAAGGGCAGCACGGTAGCATTGTGGATAGCACAATTGCTTTACAGCTCCAGGGTCCCAGGTTCGATTCCGGCTTGGGTCGCTGTCTGTGCGGAGTCTGCACGTCCTCCCCGTGTCTGCGTGGGTTTCCTCCGGGTGCTCCGGTTTCCTCCCACAGTCCAAAGCTGTGCAGGTTAGGTGAATTGGCCAATGATGAATTGCCCTTAATGTCCAAAATTGCCCTTGGTGTTGGGTGGAGGTGTTGAGTTTGGGTCGGGTGCTCTTTCCAAGAGCCGGTGCAGACTCAAAGGGCCGAATGGCCTCCTTCTGCATTAAATTCAATGATAATCTTTGATTAATCTAGGACAAAGGTTCGGCACAACATCGTGGGCCGAAGGGCCTGTTCTGTGCTGTATTTTATATGTTCTATGTCTATGTTCTATGTTCTATTGGCGTGGTATTTGTCAGAAACATTAAACGGAGATGCATATTGTGCTTCCTCGATGTTGCACAGGGAGTAATGTTCTCGGTGGACAAAAATGCAAAATGGCTGATATTCGTTTTTTTACCGCCATTAAATAATAATGAACACAATATAAATGTATAATTAAGGAAAAGTAAAATATGACTAGTTTCAAATAACTTTAACAGAATAACATTTAGAGCTACCAGAATGTGGCATAACGTGATGTTTGCCTGATTCGCTTGTTCCACAAGTTTACAGATTGAGAATACTGATGCCACATTGTGTCAAATTGGCAGCGCGAGTACCCCTTATTCAGTTGTGCAAACTGGCTTGTTAACTGTAAGTAAATTAAGCCATAACGTTATTTCGAACGAGCTAAAAAGATTCTTATTCATTGCCAAATTAATACTTGTCCCACAAGCAAAATCAATAAAAACAAATCAAATGTGCTTTCTATTGTCAGAGTGCTCATTGTGCTATTTATTCAAATTAAGATTTAGTATTTCCTTGGATAGTTCGCACAATTGACAACACTACGCGTGTGATTAATTGGTATCAGTGAATTACGGGAATAATAAAGTAAAGATAATATGACCTCTTTTGAATAGTTGGACAAAATATCTCATGGTACTTATGTTATTTCAGAACTGAAGTCGAGTAATGCAAGGTTGAAAGAAGCAGGTCAGCTAACCGAGAGCTAGCAGCATTGAGATCCTGCAGAATAATTTGCACAGCATAATGCCCAGGATGACAAGCGTATGTTAGAGAAGAGTCGTTTCCATCGTAGCTCAGAAAACGCATCTTTCCGAAATAGTTTTGTTCAAGGATTTGCCTCGTAGCAGCAGCAACGCGCAGCTAAAAAGGAAGAAAAGGATGCAATCTGCCAGCGACAGGCAGATATATTTCTCGCGAAATCAGTAGCGATTGGTCAAAAGGGAGGATGAGATACGACTTACCCAGGAAGAAGATTAGAAGGCTCCTGGACAGAATCAGGCGTGAATCGTATCTTCGGAGAACAAAGCTTAGTTAGACGATTGGAAACTCAGAGATGTGTTCAAATACAAATATATCATGTCAAGGCATGAGCAGAAAGCCAAATGCACAGCAAGCTGAATAAAAGGAAAATTGTATAATTATCATCTGAATCACAAGCAAGGGAGATCGGTGTACATCTAACAGCCTGGAGTTGAGTTTCACATCTAACAGCCAAGAAAGGCAGTTTTACCTCTAACATCCTCTACGTCTTAGAGCCAATGCAGTTCAGAAAATCTTCCTAAATGCGGAGGAAATCTTCTTTGTGGAAGAATTATCTGCTGATAATTATACTGTTTTCATTTTATTCAGCTTGCTGTGCTTTTTCCTGACGTTATTGTCCTCTCCGTATTATGTGTCAAGTATATGGTGATTTCGACATATAAATCCATTTCGTGTGCATATTGTTTGGTGAAAGGCGAAATATTAAGGTTATGAGGGACCACAGATTTATTTTGGAACGAAGGAACATTTCTATATAAACTGTGTGTGCGTTTAGTTTGTTCGAATGTTATTATATTGTTCAAGCAGTCCAATCCTATTCGTGTGATTTTCACATTTATTTAATTTAACATATAATCGTTAATACTACTTTCACGACAACAGGGCTGTTTATTTCCACTGGGGTTACTTCCGATTCATCACAGTATTACAAAACACAATCACAAAAATACAATGCACGAACTGATTTCCCAAGTTGGCATAGCCTCAGAGATAACAACAGCGTGATTCATCACGGAACATTAGGTAATCGAGTTAGGGATCTGAAAATTTAAATTTCTTAGTTGGAACGGACTATTGACTGTTTAAAAGTAACGGAATTGTGGAATAAGTAGAACGATTTCAGAATATGCTGTTTAAAGTAAAAAAGCTGCGAAAATGCAACTTGATCTCGAACTTATTGAAGTAAACAACCTCAGCTGAAATGATTGCCTGAAACCAAATCGATGGAATTGGCAGATACATTGCGCGGAGTATCATCTATAGAGGCTAGGAAAGCTGAGCAAATCGAAATCATGACTTCTGGAAATACGACAGGGTTGTCGTACATTTCGAGAAGTGATAAATTTCAAGCAGGGAAGATTACATTCCAAAGAGTTGTAGAAATTATCTCCACCTAAACTGCACTGTGGGAATAATCCAGAACAGCCCAAGGAAACACACGCAGAAACGGGGAAATGTACAAACTTTACCGGAGGTCGTAACAGTTTGGCACTCTGAGACAGGATGGCGAACGATTGTGCCACCGTGCCGCCCCGAAGCTACGTAGATGAAATGTCCACAAGACACCTGTACCTTTATCAGGACGAAACTTGTAGGTCGGGCGAGTGAAGCCTCCGTGTCCCTGTACTAAGGGCAGTCATGAAATTCAGATTATGTGCTTATGATTGGATCCCAGCTTTGTACAGCCGCAAGTTTAGGACTGTGAGAAAACAGTCTGAACAGGCTTACCTGAATAAGGAGACATTAAAAATTTTGATTGCTGGATGAGAACATTGAGAATAAATTAAAACTCTGACTCCCTTAAATTGATTAATCTTCTGGAGGAATTAAAAGATTCCTTGCCGACACTCGTTCCTAGTCAGGTTGTGGAAGATAAAAGTAGAACTGCCAAACTAGCCGCGGAGCTTGCGGACGTCTGTCAGCTGGTTTGCAGATTAAAGCCTTTTTTTTAGACCCGTTCTAAATTGGAGAAAACTAGATTTTGTGAATGTTCGAGAGACAACAGGGCAGCAAGAGAGAGAGAGTTGTCAGAAATCAAAGGGGGCGTCCCCCTGAAAATAAAATAAAGTCGGTTGGAAGAGATACAGATCGCAACAAAGAGAGTCACAACAATTCAGTATACTGGGGATTATCCAGAATGCACGTTTGATTTTTCAATCTGATACCATGTCTGCTTGTGTTTGCTCCGGGTGCTGCGCTTTCCTCTTACAGCGCAATGTGCAGATTAGGTGAACTGACAATGCTAAATTCTCCTTTAGTGTACGAAGATGTGCAGGTTAAGTCGGGATGCATGGATATGGCGAGCATACACTTTCAGAGGATCGGTGCAGACTCGCTGGGCAAAAAAGCCATATCTCCTTGTTGCTGATACACTATCTAGAGCCGCAGGCATAGAAGCGACATACCTGTTGGATGCGGACGTTCAAGTCAATGTAATCTTTGCCACTGAGTCGCTGCCGGTATCTGACAAGTCAAAATTAATAAAGGAGAAAACCACCAAACACAGTCTTGCAAAAGCTGAGAACATATTTCCACGGGGTTCGCCCAAAGATTCCTGCTGAAGTTCATGGAATGAACAAGCACAGTTAAATGATGCAAATGGATTTTTGCTTCGAAAACAAATAACTATGATTCCACAATAATTAAGGGAAATTATCCTAACGTAATTCAATGAAGGGCACGTGGCAATAGAAACGTCCAAGCTTAGACGCAGGGCTGCAGTTTATTGGCCAGGAATAACCCACGACATTGAAGTGACGATGGATAACTGAGAAACCTCTCAAGAGTTTCAATGCCGTCAAAGCAGAGACGATGCAAATGGTTAAGATCGTCACAACGCCGTGGCAGAAGGTTGGCATGGATCTCTTTTGGATCAATGGAAAGGAATACCTTCTAGTCATTGACTACTTATCGAATTATGCATAAATTGCACAGGTAGCAAATTCCATGGCCAGATGTGTAATCCAATATGTTGAAGAGATTTTCGCAAGCCACGGAATACCGAATATAGTCAGAGGTTATAATGGGCCGTGTTAGGATGGATATGAGTGGACAGAGTTTGCACGTCAGTACGATTTGAAACACGTCACCTCCAGTCTTCTGTACCCTGAGTCGAATGGAACAGCTGAGGAGGGCGATATCGTTAAACAGATCGTTTAAGAAATTTAGAGTATCTGATTCATTTTTATCCAATTAAGTGGTAATATAGCGTGGCTAATTCACCTACATTGCACATATTTTGGGTTGTGGAGGCGAAACCCACGCGAACACGGGGAGAATGTGCAAACTCCAAATGGAGAGGGACCCAGAGCCGGGATCGTACCTGGGACCTCAACGACGTGAGGCAACCATGCTAACCACTTGCGCCACCGTCCTGCCCCTCGAAAAAAAGCCTTTGGCAGCTGAGACGACACTTATCTCACGCTCTAGAATTATCATTGCTCCACCTTTCAACGGGCTTTCGCTTGCGCAGTTGGCGATGAATAGGCAACTGAGAACGACCTTGTTCCATATTACTCAAGAATCAGTGAACCGTCCTTTAGCGAGGCAACTTATCACTCAAAAAAGGAGGCGAAAGAAATGTTATGATAGATCAGCGAACATACTCCAACCATTGCAGCCAGATTGCGCAACCAGACTGGACGATTCTAAAGGAATGCATTGTCAAAGTATGCGAAGGTACTGTGACAAGCAGGTACAAATCCATATCTCATCATCACGTATGAAGGCGCTGTCTTAAGGAGAAACAGAAGAGTTCTGCTGAAAATTGGGCAATAGTGTTTAATACAACCGCAAGGCGAAGTGATTAGTCGTCCTAGGACAGCTAAAGAAGATACATTGCAGCATACCGAGCCACAAAAAAGATAACGACACAATGGTATAAGACGAACAACAAGCAGCATCCACAACTACAAAGGAAGATGAAGTAACTTCGCAAGGTTAGCAGCTACTCAGAAGATGAACAAGGTTAAGACATAAATCTGATAGACTGGAATTGTAACAGACTTTAAATAGTAAAAGATGTAATTCTTTATGCCTATCATACTGGATGGTAAAAATGATCTAATGAATGTAATTAATTACATTTCCAAAGGGAAGCGATGTCATGATATGCATAAGCAATGTTGTATATAGTATGGTGAGAAGGCTTAAAACAGGTTAAAGTCCAACAGGTTTGTCTGGAATCACGAGCTTTGGGAGCACTGCTCCTTCCTCAGGTGAATGAAGAGGTTGGTTCCAGAAACATTTATATTGACAAAGACAAAGATGCAATCCGATACTTTGAATACAACTCTTTGCAGATAATTATGTCCACAGGTCCATACGGAGCATAAGGAGAGAGGGACATTCACAGGTTAAAGTGGTGTAAATTGTCTCAAACCAGGACAGTTGGTAGGATTTTGCAAGCCCAAGCCAGATGGTGGTGGTGGGGGGCGGGGGGAGGGGGGAGGAGGAGGGGAGTGAATGTAATGCGACATGATTCAAGGTCCCGATTGAGGGCGTACTCATGTGTGCGGAACTTGGCCATAAGTTTCTGCTCAGCGATTCTGCGTGGTCGCCCGTCGATGCGTTGTACTGTGCGTTGATGATGTGATCATTCTGGATCACAACTTCTTCACCTTCGACAACAAGTTCTTCATCCAGACACACGGAACAGTCATGTGGTCCAAATTCTCACCTCAATATGCCAACATCTTCATGCACCTATATGAACAAGTCCTCCTCACCGAACAGGAGCTTAAACCGACGTTATACACCAGATACATCGCTGACATTTTTCTGCTTTGGACCCACGGTGAAGGATCACTGACGTGACTACACCAGGACTCCAATACGTTCCATCCCACCATAGAACTCACTGTGGACTACTCTCCCGAATTGCTTTTATTATTAGACACATTCATCTCCATGAAGGACGGTCACCTCAGCACTTCGCTTTACCGCAAGCCCACGGATAATCTCAGAATGCTCCACTTCTCCAGCTTCCACCCTAAACACATTAATGACGCCATACGCTTTGGACACGCCGTCCGTATACACAGGATATGCTCAGACGAGGAGGAGCGTAACAGACATCTACAGACGCTCAAAGATGCCCTCGTATGAACGGGATACGGCACTCGGCTCATCGATCAACACTTCCAACAAGCCACAGCAAACAACCACACCAACCTCCTCAGAAGACAATCACGGGACACAAACGACAGATTACCATTCGTCGTCCCGTACTTTCCTGGAGGGCAGAAACTGCGACATCTACTTCCCAGCCTTCAAAACGTCATCGATGAAGATGAACATCTTGCCAAGGTCATCCCCTCACCCCCGATACTTATCTTCAAAAAACCGCGCAACCTCAAACAGGCCATTGTTTGCAGCAAACTGCCCAGCCTTCAGAACAGCGACCACGGCACCACAAATCCCTGGATGGCAATCTCGGCAAGACGTGCCACATCATCGACATGGAGCCACCATTACACGTGAGAACACCACCCAGCAGGTACCTGGTACATACTCGTGCGACTTGACCAACGTTTTCTACCTCATTGGCTGCAAGAAAGGATGTCCCGAAGCGTGGTATGTTGGCGAGACCATGCAGCTGCTGCGTCAATGGATGAACGGATATTGCGTACAATCGCCAGGCAGGATTGATCCCTTCAAGTCGGGCAGCACTTCAGCAGTCAAGGGCATTCAGCCTCTAATATTCGGTTCAGCGTTCTCCTAGGCGGCCTTCAGGACGCACAACGCAGAATCGACTAGCAGAAACCTATAGCCAAGTTCTGCACAAATGAGTCCGGCCTCAACCGGGACCTTGGTTTCATGGCGTGTGACATTCAGTCCCCCGCCCCCCCCCCCCCCCCCCCCACCATCTGGCCTGGGCTTGCAACATCCTACCAACTGTCCTGGCTTGAGACAATTCACACCTCTTTAACCTCTTGATTATTCGACTCTACAGTTGCTCCGTCTGGACCCGTAGACTTAATTACCTGCAAAGACATGCATTCAAAGTTTCGTACTGCATCTTTGACTTTGTCTATATATATATTTCTGGAACCCACCTCTTCATTCATCTGAGAAAGGAGCAGCGCTCCGGAAGCCAGTGATTCGAAACAAACCTGTTGGACTTTAACCCGGTATTATAAGACTTCTTACTGTGCTCATCGCATCCAAGGCCGGCATCTCCACATCATGTATATAATATTGTACAAGACCTCCGACCACCAGGTGGCAATGTAATCCTAGAATGTTACTCTGTGCCACAGGGGAGTTGGGTAAAAGTCGTGTTGATGGATAGACGTATTTTTCAGTAGCTATAGAATAGTTTGCTAGTGTTTGTAGTTTGCTGTATATTTTTTCCGGTTAGCTTTACCACGCAGTTGTTTCACATTTAAATTATCTTAACCAGTGAACGAATTGATGTTCTGTAGTGCATCATTCACACCGGCCAGTCCACAAAATATGTCAAGGTGGATCGCAGTGAATATTGTCGTGATCATCATTAGTTACATGAGATTAAGTTCAGGAGTGCCACGCTGTTTAAGAAGCTTGCGTACAAATAGTTTTAATATGTTTGTAAAATGTGTTGTTTCTATTTTGAAAGAGAGAAAACTTCAACAAGCACAGAAAGGTAAATCGGGATGAGTTGTATGCTGAATGCCGCATTTTGTTCCAATACTCAGCAAAGTGGCATGTGTTGATCACATCTGAGAACAAACATTTGGTTTTACATTACACTGTATTTGTTATTGTGTTTCGTTTTCAGAAGCCCTGGGAAGGTGCAAACCTGATGGTGAGTGGAATGCAGCATCATGCTGCTTAAATGTGACATGTACAGAATACACGAACTGTGCAGAGCTTACGAATAAAACATCAAGTATTAACATCCCCCAGCAGCAACATGAAACGTGTTTGATTGAAATGAAAGTGGAATATTTCTCCGTGACGAATTGAATTTATTTGAAAGGACCATAATTTCTCGATCTAACGTTCTTGATACATGATGTAGGATTGATCATTCATTGCCCTTCTACGTTTAAACATTCAGCAATGATTCTATTATTACTGGCCATGCCAACACATCCACCCATGGCGCACTAGCAGGATACACACGTGAAGAATTAGTAAATTCTGCAAAACGGAAAGTAAGATCATAGATCCAAATCAGAAAGTAGGCCATTCGGCTCTTCGTTCCTGCACCACCATTGTCTATGATCACAGCTACTCATCCAAGTTGAATGTCCTAATCCCGCTCTTTCTTCATAACCCTTGACCTCTTTAGACACAAATGACACTCCCAGCTTCCTCTTAAATATATCGAACGAAGAGCTTTCTGTGGTCGAGGATTCCACAAGTTCACAACACTCTTCATCCCCATCTCAGGCCTAAATGGTTTGCTCCGAATTATTAGGCAGTGCACCCAAGTTCTGGGCGTCCGCAACATCGGGATCATTCTTCCTACATCTAGCCTGCCCTGTCCCATCAGGATTGTATATGGTTTATGACATCTCCATTCATTCTTCTAAACCCCAGTGATTTGAAGCCCAGTCGCTAGAGCCTTTCTTCATATGACAATCCTGTCTTCCTGGGAGTTCGTCTGGTGAAATTTCGCTGGACACCCTCAATAGATAGAATGTCCTTCTTCAAACTAGGAGACCAAAACTGCACACAATACTCACGGTATTGCCTCACGAGGCCTCTGTATAACTGCAGCACGATTTCCCAACTCCTATACTCAAATAATCTTGCTATGAGGGCCAGCATGCCATTAGATTTACTCACCGCCTGTTGAAACTGCCCACGACACCCAGGTTTCTTTGCAATTACCCTTTCCCTAAACTGCGACCATTGATATAATAAGCTACCTTCCTGTTTTGACACACAACTGGATAATCGCACATTTACCCACACAATTTTTCATTTGTCAAGTATTTGCCCACTCAGCCAATCGGATCAATTAACCTTGCGGCCTTTTTGCATCCTCCTCGCAGCATCCATGGCATCTAGTTTAGTGCCAAGTGAAAATTTGGAGATATTGCATGCATTCCTCCGTCCAAATCATTAATGTATATTATGGACAGCTGGAGTCAGAGCACTGAGACCTGTGTTACCTCACTAAGGGGCACGGCGGCACAGTGGTTACCACTGTTGCTTCACAGCGCCAGAAACCGGGGTTTGGTACCCAGCTTGTGTGACTGCCTGTGTGGAGTCTGCTAGTTTTCCCTCTGTCTGTGGGTTTCCTCCGCGTGTTTCATTGTTTTCCCACAAGTACCCAAAAATGTGTTTGTTGGGTGAATTGGACATTGTGAATTCACCCTCATTGTACCTGAACACGCACCAGAATATGGAGACGATGCGTTTTTCACAAGACTTCACTGCATTGTTAAATAAGCTTACATGTGTCATCAGTAAATATTATTACTACTGGTCACTCCCTCCACTTTCAAATGGACCGGTTTTTTTACACTCTCTGCATCCTGTCTGCCAAACAATTATCTATCCTCGTTAACACATTACCCCCAATATCATGATATTTCTTTTTGTTCACTAATACCTTGTGGGGCACATTGTTAAAAGTATTTTGAAAGACCAAATACACAAACATCCACTGTTTCACCCTTGTCCACTCTACTGGTCAGATCCTCAAAACGTTCCAGAAGATTTGTCAAGCATAACTTCGCTTTAGTGATTACATGCTGAGTTGTAGCGATCCTGTTTCCGCTTTCAAAATGGTGAGTTATTCCATCCTTAATAATTGACCCCAGCCTCTTTCCTACCACCGATGTCAGACTAACCGGTTTATAGTTCCCCGTTTTATCTCTCCCTCCTTCCAAATAAAAAGGGCGGTTGTATTCGCGACCCTCCAATCCATTTGAATTCTTCTACAGTGTATCTACTGCTGGAAAGTGATCAGCAATGCGTCCACTATTTACACGGCCAGGCACATAGGTATTCTGGGCTGTAGACCACCGGATCTGTGAACTTATTGGGTTTTCGACGCATCAATTTACCCAATACAATTCCCTGACTAATACGGATTTCCTTCAGCTCTTCCTTCATGTCCTCCTGCCTGTCCCCTCGTATTTTCCGATGGTTACTTGTCTCCTCGTTTTGATCAAAATTATTTGTTCAAGTGCCAGCCAACTTTTCGTTTTCCATTATGAATTCACCTGATTCAAATTGTGAGGGTCATATATTTGTCTTCACCAGTTTTTTTTAAAGCACTTATCTATCGACGCTTTTTGCAGTCAGTTTTTTTTTTTCCTGAAAGCTTACTCCCGTACTGGAAATAAAACCTTTCTCCTCCTCTGCTTAATTTTAATTATCTCCCGGTCTTCAGGGTAGCTACTTTTTTATGGCTAATTCTTTGCGTCCTCTATGACTTTAACAATATTCCTCATTTCCCTTGTTAGCCATATCTCAGGCACATTCTCGATATTACGCTTGCACTAGACAGAAATGTACAACTGTTAAAGTTGGCCCATGTGTTCATGAAATGTCTGCCATTGCCTATCCACCATCAACAACTTAAGTATCCTTTGCCAGGTTATGTTAGCCAATGCACGACTCATATCATCAAAGTTAGCTTTCTCCAAGTTCAGGACACTAGTCTCAAACTTAACTGTGTCACTCTGACCCTAACGAAGAAGGTGACCATAATAGCGTGACTCTTCCTGAAAGGATATCGCGCCACAACGTTGCTAAGTAATCATATCTTATTGTATTACGTGTCGGCCAAAAAAAACTCCTCTTTCACCTATTAAACCTCGAATCAAAATCTCGCAATCTGTTTCAAAGAATGTTACAAAACAAATGGGCAGTAAAAAATTAAAAATGTATGACGTTTTCGCACACGAATTATTTTCTTTGCCCTGGCGAACTGGGATTGATGTTGCTTCCAGGCACATTCGAAAATTACATGGAGCTCGGGATATCCTAATAATTGTTGGATTTACAAGACAATATTCTGCGATATTAACGAATATAAAGTGTCACATAATTAAACTGAACCATCACCTGTTCGCTGAAATCTATATACATATGTATTTATATACCTTGAGAGAGAGAGAGAGCGAGGAAGAGAGAGAGTGAGATGGGAAAACCGGTATCATGGCTGATGAGGTACAGCGAGAGAGGACGTAGGAAGGAGAGAGGAAAGACTGTGGGCTTCGTGGGCGCATACTCCCGATAAATTGCCTAATGGCCGGAGTCACCCCCACGGGACTGGGGAGGTGTTCAGTCCCTGACTGCCATTAGTACGGACTGCAAGGCAGCCATCTTGTTGCGCACCACAATTACCACACACTTTGTCCACTGGTTCAACAGTGACACCGACCATATGGGTGTTCATAACCCCCAATCACACACTGCCACACTGACCCCCGACACTGCCGCCACCCGGCAGCGGCCCAATCAGCACATGTCCACAGGAGCCCCGACGGGAGTCCAGGGTTGGTCCTGCAGAGCGAAACCCTGGCAAGGGTCTGCCAGCGAACGGTACCACTGGCTTCAGGGACAGGCAACAGGGCCTGAAGTCCACACGCTGCTTGGCAACGACGGGCCTAGGTTTGCGTTGATGAGGGGGGGGGGATGCGGGATCGACCCCGCAGTGACAACTGCGGACACTATGTGACCGTTGCACTTGGCTGGGCCCGGGGTTGTGCACCGTGCCAACATGCTGAGTTGTAGCGATCCTGTTTCTGCTTTCCAAATGATGAGTTATTCCATCCTTAATAATTGACCCCAGCGTCTTTCCTATCACCGATGTCAGACTAACCGGTTTATAGTTCCCCGTTTTATCTCTCCCTCCTTCCAAATAGATCCCTGAAAGTTGCCATCCAGGTTGATAGGGTTGTGAAGAAGGCCTATGGAGTGTTGGCCTTTATTGGTAGAGGGATTGAGTTCCGGAGTCATGAGGTCATGTTGCAGCTGTACAAAACTCTGGTACGGCCGCAATTGGAGTATTGCGTACAGTTCTGGTCACCTTAGTATAGGAAGGACGTGGACGCTTTGGAGCGGGTGCAGAGGAGATTTACCAGGATGTTGCCTGGTATGGAGGGAAAATCTTATCAGGAAAGGCTGATGGACTTGAGGTTGTTTTCGTTAGAGAGAAGAAGGTTAAGAGGAGACTTAATAGAGGCATACAAAATGATCAGGGGGTTAGATAGGGTGGACAGTGAGAGCCTTCACCCGCGGATGGAAACGGCTAGCACGAGGGGACATAGCCTGAAACTGAGGGGTAATAGATATAGGACAGAGGTCAGAGGTAGGTTCTTTACGCAAAGAGTGGTGAGGCCGCGAAATACCCTACCTGCAACAGTAGTGACCCCGCCAACATTGAGGGGATTTAAAAGTTTATTGGATAAGCATATGGATGATAATGGCATAGTGTATGTTAGATGGCTTTTGTTTTTTGACTTCCCATGTCGGTGCAACATCGTGGGCCAAAGGGCCTGTACTGCGCTGTATCGTTCTATGTTCTATGTCGGCCTTTCACCTGCTGCAAACAATGGATACTGTGGTTCTAACTGCAATGTTGGCCTCCCTCCTAGTCGCCACAGCCTTCTGGTCGCCACATTACCAAAAGGATGTGGATGCTTTGGAGAGGGTGCAGACGAGGTTCACCAGGAGGTTGCCTGGTTATGAGGGCGCTAGCTATGAAGAGAGGTTGAGTAGATTCGGATTATTTTCATTAGAAAGACGGAGGTTGAGAGGGGGACCTCATTGAGGTCTACAACATCGTGAGAGGTATAAACAGGGTGGATAGCAAGAAGCTTTTTCAATTACTCGGGGTCACGAATTCAAGGTGAGAGGGGAATGGTTTAAGGAAGATATGCGTGGAATGTTCTTTACGCAGAGGGTGGTGGGTGCCTGCAACACATTGCCAGCGGGGGTGATAGTGGCGGTCACGATAGCGTCATTTAAGATGTATCTAGATAGATACACGAATGGGCAGGGAGTAGAGGAATACATATCCTTAGTAAATAGGCGACAGTTTTAGATAGAGGATCTGGATCGGCGCTGGCTTGGAGGCCGAAGGGCTTGTTCCTGTGCTGTAATTTTACTTTGTCTTTGTTCGGCGAAGCCCTGCTGCTGTACGAGCTTCAGTTGCTCGAGAGGAGGAAGCTGCAGCAGCAGAGCACACAACAGAGGAACGTGCCACAGAGGGCCAGGTTGCAGCCACTCAGATAAAGAGCCAGTTGCCTTCCGGCCTTGAGGGAGGAGGTGACAAGAGCGCACCACGCAAAGTCTCACATGTACCAGCAGTGCCTGTCATTTGAGGATCTGTGGGACTGGGCATGCAGTCAAAGACTTCGCCTGAGCAGAGTGACAGTGCAACATAGCTGCAAGATGTTAGCACAGTTGGCACCGCGTGGCGATGGGGGAGGATGACCGCTCTTGCTGGCCGGCAAGGTAGCAGTCGCCCTGAACATTTATGTCACGGGATCCTTCCAAGTGATAAGTGGGGACCTGGCCACGATCTTATAAACGTCTGAGCACAGGTGCATCCGCGACGTCACGGAGGCCCTGCATGTCCAGGCGGTTCAATGTATCCATTTTAGTGTGCACCAAGTCCACCAGGATGTATGGGCAATAGGATCGCCCCATCGACGGGATGCCCCGTGCCCAGGAGATAATCGACGCGATGCGTGTTCCCCTACGAGCACCGATGGAACAGGTCACTTGGCACAAACCAAAATGGGTATCACTCAATGGACGTGCAGCTAATATGTGAACGTCACCTGTACATCATTCAACTCAGTGCACTTTACCCGGTTTACGATGCTTCGTCCTCGCACACTCGATGAATCCTGACATGTTTGAGACGCCACTCGGCTGGGGGCTTGGCTTCTGGGTGACAGGGTTTATCGAATGAGCATTTTTTGATGATACCTATCGGTAGGTTATAGCCCGATGCTGAAACGCCCACACACCAACCAGAAGCATGGTCGAGTCGATCTTCGGCTTCCGGAAGATGAGGTTCAGGTGACTTGTCCGATCCGGAAGGGCCATCCTATATGATGTAGAAACGGCGGCCATCATTTTGGCCGCCTGTTGTGCCTTCCATGACATCGCACAGCAGAAGATCGCCGATGAGGAGGAGGAACACCAGTACTCGACGAACGAGGAGGCTGCCGGGGATATCATAGATATCGTAGAATGTACAGTGCAGAAGGAGGCCATTTGGCCTATCGAGTCTTGGAAAGAGCACCCTACACAAGGTCAACACCTCCACCTTGTCCCCATAACATAGTAACCCCACCCAACAGTAAGGGCAATTTTGGACACTAAGGGCAATTTATCATGGCCAATCCACCTAACCTGCACAACTTTGGACTGTGCGAGGACATTGGAGAAGCCGGAGGGAACCCACGCACCCACGGGGAGGATGTGCAGACTCCGCACAGACAGTGACCCAAGCCGGAATCGAACCTGGGACCCTGGAGCTGTGAAGCAATTGTGCTATCCATATTGCTACCGTGCTGCCCACGGGGATTTCAGTGGATTGGACGTGGATGGCAGCCAGGACATGGGACACAGGCTGGCTTGGGAGAGAGCACGATTTGTGCCCCAGCACCGGCGCACACGTGACGCTATGATCGGGTCCAGGTACACCAATTATAGCGGGAGGGGGGGGGGGGGGGGGGAAGGGGGGAGGCGGAGGGGGGGGGGGGGCTGTAAGTGGAACGGGAACGGACACCGCATCCCGTCAACACTCCCGCCTCCTCCAGCCACCTGCCGCCTGTCACTTGCAACCCCATTTGCATTACATGACTGCCGCACTACGGGGTGTTGGCACTGGATTTGCAGTAACAGCGGGACTGAGCCATGGGATGGAGAATGATGAAAACCTACTGTTATGGGCGAGGTGTTTTCAGAACCCCAAAATGTATCATGGAGTTCAACCAACCTCCCCCTTTAATAGATGTGTTGCTTTTCCGAGCACACGGCTTGTTCTCCAGGAAGAATATTACAATTATGGACACGTGGTTTTTAACACAAAACAATCTTTATTCTATGAACTCAACGTAACATTTTAAATAAACATTGGACCCCTTAACACCCCTTACTTCAATGATAACCCTGAAAATATTACAACACTAAATAATCCTTCACTTATTCCTTTCAACATCCATGAGACTTAACACCTTTAAACAGAAGCACATCAGGTTAAAGGCTTTACTATTATGAGTTTAAATCACCCAAATGATCCAGAGATAGTCTTTCAAGGCAGAGATCACAGCAGGTCCAACTCACTGCAAAACCCAGACACACACAAGCTCATTTTCAAACTGAAACGCGGTTGTGCGTGGTCTTCTACTAAATAGGGGAACAAAACAATATCGTTAGATATTTCGATGTATGCAGCCCAGCGGCTGAGTAGCTGATGGACTTACTGGCCAGGACAACCGTTGTGGTGGCCAGTATGTCTACCGGCATGTAATAATAATCGTTATTGTCACAAGTAGGCACTCCAACGAAGTTACTGTGAACAGCACCGAGTCGCCACATTCCAGCACCTGTTCGGGAACCCAGAGGACAATTCACATTGTTCAATTTACTGAACAGCACGTCCTTCGAGACTTGTGGGAGAAAACGGGAGCACCTGGAGGAAGCCCACGAAGATATGCAGGTACGTGGAGAACGTGCAGACTCCACACAGTTACCCAAACCAGGAATTGAACCAGGGATCTTGGAACTGTGAAGCAACCGTGCTACCCATTGTGCCACCGTGCTGTTCCTGTGGTGCAGCGTGGGAGTCCTGCCACACTCCGAGTAGGTTAGGGGTATCGGACGGGGTTTCGTGACAGGAGTACAGTTCTGCGTACTCAAACTGGCCGTCCTGATGTTGTGGGGCAGTGTTTTGCTGCACTGGTGGCCGGTCCCGCTGATGTTGCCCACAGTGCTCAGTGGTACAGATGTCAATGACGAGGCGGCAAATGTTTATGGTGCGAGGGGCAAGGTTTAGAGGAGAAGTACGAGAAACATATTTTACACAGAGAATAGTGGGTGCCTGGAGTTGGTGGAAGCCAGGGACGAAGTTGACGTTAAAGTGACAACATGACAAATACATGAATAAGATGGAAATAGAGGGATACTGATCCAGGAAGTGTGGAAGATTTTAGTTTAGACGTGTAGCACGGTCGGTGCAGACTTGGAGGGCCGAAGGGCCTGTTCCTGTGCAGTACCTTTCTTTGTCCTTTGACTCTGCCAACTGCATCCAGGCATGGCCAATGGCGCCGGCTATCAGCGTCCGTCTTACAACGTCAATGCCCTATCGTCCATCGGATACAGGAGTGCCTGAAGCTCAGCATCCATTAACCTTCATTCCACTCTGCTTTTTTGCATCCTGTTGGCTGGAGTGATGTGTGTGTGTTGGGAGTGAATTGTGTATATGCGGCTGCAGGTTTTTAGCCTCTTGAGTGTCAATCACAAGCCTCCGAATTCGGCACAGTTTCTCATTAGAATCGATTGTGTTCTACATGGCACCACTTCTAGCTCCTTAACACTAGCACAATCGATCAATGTGTGGCGCCAGATTTGATTTCATAGAACTCCACAAATTCTGCGTCGGCGTCAACACATATGGCTGGATTCCTCATTTACGAAGCTATGTCCGGATCATGTGTCTAGTCTTCCGACCAAAAAGTAGGCGCCGAGTCCGCACTGAAGCTTCGCCCAGTGGGGGGAGGGGGGGGCGCTAGCAGCCATGTCACGTGAAGTCCCCGGCTTTACCTGCAGATGCAGGGCTCATATCCACACCATCGGGATATTCTGTTTTGCCGGCAGACCACTTGTTTACTGACGGCATGGGCTGCGGCACAACGGGAATCCTCATCAACCAGCCAGCGAAACGGAGAATTCCGACAGCCTGCTGAAGCAGAAATCTGGCGGGGCGGGACGGAGAAACCTGCAGCGGTTGCGTCATACAACATGTCGCCGGCTGCGCGTGGACCAGGCGTGCGTGACAGTGCCTCCCTGTAACACCCTCGCCACAGCTGGACAACCACACACCAGTCACTTTAGCCCCCACCAACTGGACACATTCCGCAGCCGCCATTCTGGTCACCGAAAACTGTGAGCACGCGCCATCAGCAAGTGGGCCAATCGGGGAAGGAGCATCGGGGGAGGGCCTCAGGTTACGTCCTGAGGCGGTCCCAACGGTGTACGGCACAGTTATTAATGACGCTATTTTAGAGGGTGGGGGAGCATCTGAAAAACGTCGCCGCCTCCGAATTCGGCGGTTTTTTCAGTCAATCGCTGAATGCGATTTCGGCATCGGCAATCGGAGAATTCCGCCCATACTCTCAGAAACGACGAATCCAGCCCGCAGTGTTTGTTCGCTGTGTTTTTTTTAAAGGAAAATATGGAGTGGAAGCAGCAGATGGCCCATTGTCCCACGCCTATAGGCACACTAGTCAGAATCAAAGTCTGTCACTTATAATCTGCCGATGAAAGATTGCGAATTAATATAGTGTCAACAAAAATAATGTTGCGGCTTTTTGATATTTCGAATGTTCCACAACCCAATGCTGACGTAATACCTTCAACTGGCTGTCTCGAAACAGAATTCATGGCTAAACGCCATCATCGCTCTTCCTCACTACGTTAATTATGAGAGGCATTGAGAACCATGTTTTTATTCTCTGCATTTCATTTGTGGCTTTCTGACGACACATGTTTGATACTTTTCATTAAAGTTACGTAGGATCAAAGATAGTGATTCTTTATCTCTGAAAATAATAAATAGCCGTGATATTTAAAAGGACGGAAAAGAGGCAGCTCTGGAAAAATAATGGGTCCAGCATTACAGAAGTTACCGCCATCGAAATCTGAATTAGACTACATAAATATCAGAACAGTTCCCAACTGGATTACGGAGCTAAAGCGCGCAACGTGTTCCCTTGTGATCTGTGCTGACGCTCAGATTTGTTGAGGTCAAGACAATGGAAGCGGTTGCAATGTGGACCGGTTTGAAGGTGGGAGGAGTGGATGCGAGGGGACGGATTATAGCATAGCTCATTCTAGGTGTGCCTGAAGCATCAAAATGCTTATTCTCACAACAGTTTTGTAATGTTCGCATTTAAATATCTGGCAGTAAATGAAAACATGGTGATTGTGTTTAAAAACTATTTCATTGAAAGACCTTATCCATGGGATATTGGTGTCATAGCCGGAGCAAATGTTTGGTATTTGGGATACCAATGGGCGCTGCATAATATAACAGGCCGCCAGGGATTATTTGGATCATCTTTCACGTTGAAATTGCCATTATTCTGAAACAGTCAACCGGCATCTTCTTTGCAGATGAAAGAAGCTTTGAACAGTTGGCAGGTAAAGACATAATGCCATCATATCGACACGGAGACTGAGGGAAAAAGATCGCTGTCGGTGTTGACAAACACTTGAACTGTTTCAACTGATGCAATGCAAATAAATGTGATTCCATCGGACATTCATTCCTGAAAGCAAGAATTCATCCGTGGCTGATGGTGCAACGTCCATGGCCTTCAACACATATTTTGCAGTTAATTTGATCAACCTGTGGGACGCAAAGGAACGCCTCTCCTCCAAAGTCTAATGCATGTGAGCATAGGTCTGATTTGCCGTGGCAGTTGAAACTAAAATATCACAACTGAAAAGACGTCGGCTCGTAATGTCTGCAGAGAACCAAGCTGCTTGGCATTGATAAATGGAGTTGGCATCAGATTTTATGATGTTAACCTGTTTCCATGGTTTCTGACATGCTTGCTCCTTTTCAATGCCCCATAATACTGGGATTAAGTTGCTAAATGTCAGTTTGTGGTTTTCTTTCAGATGCATTCTTATCCCAGTGCATATAGTGGACATTATTGTGGGATAACAGGAAGCCTCATGAGATGTGTTGGCCTCAATATTCGAGACATCATCCTGTGTTGGCCTCAATATTCGAGACATCATCCTCATAATATCACCAACGCGGATATCTGACATGTTTGTCTGCCAGTTCCGAAGAGATATTAACCTGCTGAACTGTCTTATTGTGCATAGCATTACAATTAAAAAAACATGACTTGGTTGTGCTTCTGTTGCTTCAATTGGTACCCGTCACTTACCTTATCAGAGATCCAAACTTTGGTTCTGATGGTTGGCATTTGACAAACACGGTTTAATGCAGATTCAAGAGTGCTGTCAAAATATGGTTTGCATTGGATCCTGGATGATTTATGTCAGCTCCAGCAGTAGACACGATGACGGTTCTGGCATCAGTGTTACTCGATTTGAATTCTGAACAGTAAATGTGGAATTCCCTGTGAATATTCAACCCTTCGAAACTAGCCGTCCTAACAACACTGATTTGCACTCGAAGCCCTGCAGCCCTTGATGATTAAAAACAAGTGTGAAATAATTACAATATGCAAATTGCAGTGTTGCGTTGGTAGGTATGTTCCATTTTTCAGACTGACTGACCAATACATTTTCCTTAGATATTTGTGTTAACTAGATTGTTGTGACCATCTATATGCAACACGGTAGCATAGTGGTTAACACAAAAGCTTCAAAGCACCACGGTGCCAGGTTCGATTCCCCGTCTCTGCGTGGGTTTCCTCCAGGTGCTCCGGTTTCCTCCCGCAGTCCGAAGGTGTTCAGGTTAGGTCGATTGACCTTGCTAAGTTTCCCTTCGTGTCCAAAAACGATTAGGTGGCGTAACTTGGTTACAGGGATAGGTTAAAAGTATGGGTTTAAATGGGGTGCTCTATCTAAGGGCCGGTGCAGGCTCGAAGGGCCGAATGTCAACGTCCTCCTTCTGCAATGTAAATTCTATGACACCCCTTAAGTCAGTCTCATTTCGATTGAAATGAATGAAGGTGAAGATCGTGCTAGAATTCCAATAATTGTTTGCTGGATTCATTCGACGTTCACAAACAATTCAACTGAATTTCTTCATTCATATAATATTTCTTTGCATGAAGTTTTCCCGTTGGTTCTCCATAACAGACTGCCCTTTTGAACTGTACAAATCGAACGTTAATTTGAATTCGTTAATGAAGAGGAGTATTTTTGCCCTTTATAAGTTGTTGAACCAGTACAGGTCCATTCATACACTTCATATATTTCCGATGTTAATTACCGTAAACAGAATAACGGTACATCTCCTTGTTTTTTTTTTAATTTTAAGTGTGCAGAGCATTTCGAAACAAAAACAAGTTGTATTTTCCTTCAAAGAAAATTTCAGGTTGAGAGAAGAACTGCAATATAAAGGTCAGCAATAACAATTATCATTCCCAATTATGCAGCGGTTAATTGAACGTGTTTTTCCACTGATCCATAACATTTCGAGGATCTTTTTCATTTCCGAAAAGTCAGATAACAACTGCAATAAGGACACCAATGCACGCGACTTCAAGGGCTACAATTTGATAGTCAATTGCAATTCATACAACCATGTAATCTTCAGCGAGTCTCATTACATTTCTGCCAGACTACTGTTGTGTATTTTGTCGAAAAAATATGTTATTCGATTGGATCGTCAAAAAGAGTAGGATCGTTCAATGGCATGAAATTATATGGGATGATTATATTGAACCCCCGAACACAACTCAGAATATGTACCGACAGATTGGTGAGTACATCGTAATATATAATCCAAGGGCCAGTGGAGGAAAAAAGTGAATGAAATGTTTCCAAGAAAATATATATACATACATAGTCAAAAGTCGGTAAACGGGGAGGCGTTTTAGTTGGTGAGAATATTCTACGTGAGAGGGGAAATTCTTCTGCAATTGGGAAGAAACTAAAGCTGAAACTTGCTCATTTCAGATCTACCAAGCACACATCAGCGATTGAAATTATTTATCCATATGTTTCTTCATAGCGAGCTTGCATGGGCAAATTTAAACATTTCGAAGTTCTAAAATTATTAATTCGAATGCTTAGGTTTAAAAATGCTGAGCAAGTATGCTGTGAGAAACATGATGGAACTCAATGCAAAATTAATGATTCAATACCGAGAAGGATAGAAGAAAATAGATTGCACACGGTTGAAGTTAAAGCACGAAATTTGAAACTCAAACAGATTGGGCAGCGCGGTAGCAGAAGTGATTAGCACTGTGGCTTCACAGTGCCAGGGTCCCAGGTTCGATTCCCTGCTGGGTCGCTGTCTGTGCTGAGTCTGCACGTTCTCACCGTGCCTGCGTGGGATTCCTCTGTGTGCTCCGGTTGCCCCCCACAGTCCAAGGACGTGCAGGTTAGGTGGATTGGCTATGACAAATTGCCCTTAGTTATTGGATGACTGGGATAGGGTGTATGTGAGGGATAAAGTGGCTCGGTGCAGACTCGATGGGCACAATGGCCTCCTTCTGCACTGTATGTTCTATGTTCTACGGGGAATTCTGTCTGGTGCGGGGGTGCCAGTGTTACATGAAATCCTGGTCTGAATTCTGGCCTAACTGTCTCGTCCTCAGGCAGCAACCTTCATTTCTGAGCGGGTGATGCGTATATGGACTCATGGTGCCCTCTTGCCCCTGCAGATATTGGTGTTGTAGAATACAACAACGTAAAATTCAGCCATCACATGATTACATCAACAGGGATTAAAATTTGATATTACCAAAAACAGAGACTCAACACGGTTTTCCCAGTTCACCAGCCACATGATTCTTCCCTGCGCGCCGTTTACTGGCGGCGGGATTCTAGCTTCACACAGATTGACAATGTGTTTTTTTCTCAATTTAATTTCGGGGATATGGGCGTCGCTGGTTCGGCCAGTATTTCTTTCCGATCCTAAATGCCCTTCACAAGGATGTGGTTAGTTCGCTTCTTGGGCCGCTGCAGTTCTTCAGGTGCAGCTGTACTGACTATGCTTTCAGTAAGTGAGCTCCAGGATGTGGCACTAGCGACTTTGAAGGAACGGCGATATGTTTCCAAGTCAGGGTGGTGAGTGACCTGGAGGCGAACCTCCATTTGGTGGAGTTCCCAGATTCCTACACCTTTCGTCCTTCTGGATGGAAGTGGTCGTGGAATTGGAAGGTACTAACGAAGGAAACTTAGTGAGCCACTGCAGTGCATCTTTAGGTTGGGTTAGGTTATTGTCACGTGTACCAAGGTACAGTAAAAGTATTTTTCTGCAAGTAGCTCAAACAGATCACTTAGCACATGTAAACTATATAAAATATAACACTTACTATGGTAACAAAATATACACAATGTAAATACATATACATCATCATCGGGTGAAGCAGACAAGAGTGAAGTAATTAAGCGCAGTACGATGGCGCAGTAGTAGCACCGCAGTCTCATGGTGCCGAGGACCGAGGTTCGATCCCGTAACTGGGTCACTGTCCGTGTGACCGGATTTTGCACATTCTCCCCGTGTTTGCGTGGGTTTCGCCCCCACAATCCAAAGAGGTGCAAGGTAGGTGGATTGAACACGCTAAACTGCCTCTTAATAGAAAAAAAATGAATTGGGTACTGTAAATTTATAAAAACAAAAGAGTGTAGTAATTAATCAGGTCAGTTCATAAGAGGGTCGCTTTGGAGTCCGATAACAGGGGAGAAAACGCTGTTTTTGAATATGCTCCTGCGTGTTCTCAGACTTTTTAATCTCCTGCCCTATTGAAGAAGTTGGAAGCGTGAGTAAGCCGGGTGCGCTGGTCTTTGATTATGTTGTCCGTGTTCCCAGGGCAGTGGGACAGACGGCTGTCCCTGTTCTTCGGTGGCGGAGGATTTTAATAACGGCCTGCTTTGTCCTGGATACTGTCGAGCTTCTTGAGAGTTGTTGGAGCTGCACTCACGCTAACGTTGGAGAATATTCCATTGCACTACTGACTTGTGCCTTGTAGATGTTGGCCAACATTTGGGGTAGGGGGGATGTCAGTAGATGAGTTATTCGCTGTAGTTTTCCGGACCATTGACACGCTCTGGCAGCCACAGTATTATTATTGTTATTATATGACTGTGGGTGATTCAGCAATGAAAATATCATTGAATATCGCAGGGCGTGGTAAGAACATCTCTTGTAGAAATGGTCATTACCTTTTACTGGTCTGGCACGAACGTAAGTTGCCACTTGTTAGCCCACAGCTGGATATTGTCCAGGTCTTGCTGCCTTTGGACACGGACTGCTTCATTAAGTGCGCAGTTGCGAATGATGCTGAAAATTTTGCATTCAGATGAAATCATCCCCACTTCTGACATTATGTTGGAAAGGAGGTAACTGATGCAGCAGTTGAAGATGGTTGGACCTTGGACCCAACCCTGGGAAATCCTTCTTTGATGTCCTGGAGCTGAGATGATTGACCTCCAAACACCAGAACCATGTTCCGTTGTGCCATGTACGACTACAACCAGCGGAGCGTTTTCACCCTGATTCTCATTGACTCCAGTTTAACTAGGGATCGTTAACGATATAATCGGTTAAGGACTGCCTTGACGTCATGCATATTCACTATCATTATCTCTGTCATTCAAATCTATTGTCCATGATTGAGCTTTATTGAGCTCACGAGCGTGACCCTGGGAGAACCCAAATTGAGCGTCCGTGCGCGTGTCAGTACGGAGTTAGCGACGTTTGACAGCACTGTTCATTACTCCTTCCACCACTTTGCTGATGATCGAGATAAAACTCATAGGGCGGCAATTGGCTGTGTTAGATTTGTCCTGTTTCTTCTGCACACGGCACACCAGGGCAATTTTCCACATTTGCAAGTGGAAGCAGTGTTGTAGCGGTACTGGAATAGCTTGGCTAGGGGTGTCGCCAGTTCTGGAGCAGTAATGTGATCATTACTGTTTCCGTGATATTCTCAGGGCCGAGAACCATTGCAGTGTTGTGTGCCTGGAGCCGTTTCTTGATATCACCTGAAGTGAAAAGTTTTGGCTGAAGCCAGACATCATTTATGATTTGGACCTCCAGTCGATACCGAGAAGGATCATCCACTCGACACATTTGGCTAAAGATTGTTGCATATGCTTCAGCCTTGTCTTCATCACGTATGTGCTGGGATCCTGCATCATTGAGGATGGCGATTCTTGTCGACCCTCCTCCTACACTGAGGTGTTTACATTCCAACACCAATTAAGGCTGCATGTGATATGGCTTCTGAACTTAGCTCTGATGCATGTGTTGAGGAATCACTTAGCGCTGTCTATTACTTGTTGCTTATGTTATTTGGCACAATCGTCCTGAGTTTTACTTCACCAGATTGACACCTATTTTTTCGGAATTCCAGATGTTGATCCTCACATGCTCCCCTGCACTCTTCTATAAACCAGACTTGATCCCATGGCTTGGTGTTCATGGCCGAGTCGGGGTTATGCCGGGCCATGCGATTGCAGATTGTGGTTGAATACAATTATAGATCAAAGATCACAGGGGCTGTTTAGCACAGGGCTAAATCGCTTGCTTTGAAAGCAGACCAAGGCAGGCCAGCAACACGGTTCAATTCCCGTAACAGCCTCCACGAACAGGCGCCGGAATGTGACGACGAGGGGCGTTTCACAGTAACTTCATTTGAAGCGTACTTGTGACAATAAGCGATTTTCATTTCATTTCATTTTAGTTCTGCTGCTGATGGCCCTCAGCATCTCGTGGATGCCAAGTCTTGAGTTCCTAATTCTGGTCAAATGTCCATCCAATTTAGCACAATGGTAGTCCTACACTACACGATGCAGGGTATTCTCAATGTGAAGGCGGACTTTCCCTCCACAAGGAATGGGAGGTAGTCACTTCTACAGATACAGTTATGGACAGATGTATCCGCAGCTGGCAAATTAGTGAGATGAGGTCAAGAATGTTTTTCCCTCTTGTTGTTTCCCTCACCACCTGCTGTAGTCCCAGTCTAGCAGCTATGTCCTTAAGGACCCGGGCAGTTCGATCTATTGTGGTACTACAGAGCGATGCCTGCAGGTGGGCATTGACGCCCCCCACCAAGACCATATTCGTCGCCCGTGCACCCCCGGTGCTTCTCCAAGCCGTGCTCAAAATGGTGGAGTCCTGATTCATGAGCTGAAGGTTGTTGGTATGTAGTAATGAGAAAGAACTTCCCTTGTCCATGTTTAACCTGAAGCCACTATACTTCATGGGTTGTGATGACTGCTGATTTAGTTTTCCATTCTAACCACTCACGATGCCGCTAAACATGCTAGCTGGAAAATTGTATCGCAATGGCCGCATAATTCCTCCCTAAATGAGAGCTGACTTTCGGCTATAGTGATAGCCTGTTGTTTTCGTGCTCGTAGTGCCAAAGAACCCCCTAACAATGCTAACCCCTGATATGTATGGTTGATTTCAACAATCTTGTGCATCCCGGCCCCACACCCTCAGCCATGCTGCGTAACGTACACATTTGAGTATCAACGGAGTATTGAGAACCGAACATCAGGTATACTTGGGACACAATTATCTCTGTTAGTGTCTGCCTTCATCGTTCCTCTCTTGTTGGTAACCTACACCGGAGGATATCGGCAGATTTCGCATCATAGCCAGTTCAGCATACAAATTAATGTATTAATACATCCGGAAGCGAACATTAATATTTTCCCAGGGTAGTGAGTCGATTACTAGGGGGCATATGTTTAAAGTGCGAGGGGCAATGTTTAGATGAGATGCCAGAGGTACGTTTTTTAGACAGAGGGTGGTGGGTGCCTGGAACTCGCTGCCGGAGGAGTTCGTGGAAGCAGGACGATCGTGACGTTTAAGGGGCATCTTGCCAAATACATGAATAGGATGGGAATATACGGATCCCGGAAATGGAGAAGATTTTAGTTTAGACGGACAGCATGGTCGGCGCAAGCTTGGAGGACCGAAGGGCCTGTTGCTGTGCTGTACTTTTCTTTGTTCTTTGTTCTTTGTTCGAGACAGCACAGGCATCAATGTGTACGGCATGAGAGTACCCTGCCGGGATTAGTACAGTACAGCACCTCCAACGTCCGAAACGTAACCAGCCAGCATGTGCCGAGCAATAATCTGACATTACAACTTCGATTCAATTTAGGTTCTCACTCCTGCCGAGGAAATGCTCACAAATCCCCACCACTGTGGTCTATTAAGGGCACAGGTTCATTGGCCCTCAGATCCAATTGCCACTTGCTGCGTGTTCAGAAACGTTCAATTAGAGTGGCTATTAAAAGAGTGCATCCAACGATTCGTGAAGCCAATAACTATTGGCTCCTGAATGTGAAGTCGAACTTACAAAGTCGTCGAATGGATTTCGCTCTGAAAGGTATTTTATCTCATCGTGGCTGTTGGGATTTTCACCTGTACTTTTTCCATACTGCCAAGCCTTTCGTCAAGCCTTTAGTCGTGCGTCGACAATTCGCGAGGGATATGAAGGTTTTTTTTCCAGAATACAGAAGTCTCTTAAATTGCTTAACTTATCCTATTTATTGGATCAACCTCTAGAATTAGCTCTATATATTGTTAAACGACCATAATTCGTCAGAAGGTACAGTGCTGCCCTATTTCATCAATTGTATAGCAGAGTGCGGAGCCTTAAGGGTGCGTGGAAGAACTCCCTCACTTTCTCATGGATTGCAATAGTAGTAGCGCCAGTAGGATTAGTAACAGGCTCTTGACATGGTATCCGATATTCCCTGGAGGCCTTGGAATTTCACATGACGATGACAAGTCTTTGACGGATTATTTGTCACTGCTTGTCCTCAATCAGTACAATCCACGTCGTCATATTTCTCATGCTTCTATTTTTTTTAATAGGGCGTCTCTGTGGTCCGAAAATGGCGTAAATGCATCGTTCGATGCGCGGTATTTAGGCACAATGAGCGGTCCTGACCCACTATTCTCCGGGGTTTCCGAGATTCGCCGCGTCCGATGGTTAAGTTCACAACAGGGTGGTTCACTTGTGGTCTCACAAATCGTCAACCTGGCGTCGCGGCTGCCGAGCGAGAGCCAGGAGGTGGAACACAGAGTGGAGTGACTGCGGTCTACCGGCATGGACAACAGCCACACTGGCTGTGGTGTGGGGCGCCCTTGCAGGCCCGGAGGGGGGGAGCCCTCCCCCCTCACAAGGCTGGAGTGGTACCGCGGGACCGACCGCCATTACGGCGGCCAACTTGGTGTGCACCCACTGATCAACCATCTCGGCCCCTGGTTCTACACAGTAACGCAGGCGGCATGAACACCCACGCCCCCCCCCCACACACACACACCTCTCTCCACAGCACACACACCCCAGCACCAAACACCCCGCCCAACCGGCGGACCATCCAGGGCCACACCCACGGCTGCTCCCAGTGAGGGCAATGCCAGCCAACGGTACCCCTGGCAGCAGGGAGGGGCGCTAGAAACATGGGCCCCAGGGTTGCTGGACACCGACGGGGCAGGAGAGAGGGTGCGGCTGGGGCGGGGGGGGGGGGTTACGCAATGGGAGTTCGCACTGCCAAAGAGGGGCACCCCCTAGCCCTTGGAAACTGATTGTGCACGGGAGTATCACCATGGTAACATTTTGGGTATTTCATCCCCTTCAGAAAATGGTGTTCGGACTTCAACCAGCAATGGTGGCTGCCCTGGTGTTGGTAGCGAGTTGCCCTGCTGCCGCGTGTCCGGGAGCCGATAGAATACGAGAGGGAAGCTGCCCCAGCAGAGCGGGCAGCAGCAGAGCGGATAGCAGTGGAATCGGCTGCAGAGGAATAGTCTGCAGAGAGGCAGGGGTCAGCTTTACAGGCCGGAGTGCCGGCAGCCCAACAGGCAGAGGAGGTGCCCATTAGGGTCTCGTGTGCACGGGCAGCGCTTGTCAATCGAGGACCTGCGCCGTGGAAGACTGTGGTTGAGTAGAGAGACAGGGCGACAAAACTGCCATACGACAAACCACTTGACACTACCGGAGTATGTGGGAGGACACCCTCTCACGGCGAGAGTCAATATGACGATCACCCTGAACCTCTGCGCAACGGGGTCACTCCAGTCTCCGAGTTGGCACCTTTTCCGGATCTTACACAGCTCGGTGCACAGGTGCATTCGCGTCTTTATGGAGGTCCATATACCGAGACGGATCAATACATTCATTTCCATGTGCACCGAGGCTAACAGGATGAGCGGGCAGCGGGATTCGTTATCATCGCCAGGATGCCCCGGGCCCTGTTCTTCCTCCTGCCCACCACGTGCGCCTGGGACAGTAAAGGGGGAGTACTAGGTGGAGCAGTGTTCCGACATCTCCCCTGCGGGAGTCACTGGCACGTGTCCCATAGCCTCCCCATGCGTCGAGGTGCGTGAAGACCCCCGGGCTACTCCGTGGGACGGGTATCGGAGTAGAACCGTACCCTGACCCCGGCTCCCTCACCCCCGCCATATGGCGCTGACAGTCCCGCAGTCCCGCTCTCGTCTCAAAACGGTCTGCATTCACGCGGTCATGGAGCACAGGGTATCCACTATCTCCATCTGGGAATGTATCACATCACGCTGCGGCTGTTCCACCACCATGTGGTTCTGTGCCACATCAGCCTGTGACGGGGCCACCACCCTCTGGAACTGGGCCACCTCGCTCTGGGAGGGGCCATTTCCCTCTGAGACTGGGCCGCCTCTCCCAGTGTCTGCGGAATGCCAGCCAGCGCGTGGCGTCCTGTGACTGGGGCACGCTGAGTAGCGCCGTTGAAATGTCCAGTTTGGTCTGGTACATAGCTGCCTGTGAGAGGGTAGCCCTGTCCTGGGCCTGTGGCACCGCCTGCACAGAATTCCCCAGGCCTTGGACATGCTGATCCATTGGCGAAACCATCGCCACCCATGCCTTCACTGCGTATGCACCCGTGCGGTGTCGGCCTGGATGGCACGCATTGACCGTACCACACCCTGCTCCTGTACGCTGGTAGACTCCACCAGCTGCGCCTGCAGGTGCTGGATGCTCGCCGACATCTCCTCTTGTAGTCCCTGGCTCTCTGTCTGCATTTGCACTGCGGCTGCGGCTGGATCTTCCAGACGCCTGGGACACTGATGGTTGGCAGCTCGTTCCTGGGGCCGCTCTGTCCTCCAACCACCCTGCCCCTTGGGTGCTCCAACGTCCACCTGCTGTACTGGGTGTGTGGTGCGCACCAGATAGCGTCACAGGAGTCTCTTCTCTGATGTATCCAACCGAGTTTATCGTCTCTGGGATGGCGGTGCATGTAGCATACAGCTGTGAAGGACATATTTTACAATCCTCCTCAACGAGCCTCTGTGTCTCCTGAGTCTCGGTCGGAGGGCTGATGTTTGGGCTGCTCTCCCCGTCAGTGCTCGGCTTTCTGGGGCGAACTGGCTCTGGCATTGGCTCGGGACATTGGATGGGTCGGGTCCATCTCTGGTATGTCCTCTAAGACAGAAGACGACATGTATCATTACCCAGCGGCCCGGTCGGAGAGTGGGGGGGTGGGGGGGGGGCTGGTGGGAGGAGGTGATGATGGAGGGTGCGCGTGGTGAGGGGTGAGAGGGCATGGGGATGAGGGGTGTGGGTGTGTGAGGGCTGTGGGGGGGAGTTCGTGGTAAGGGATTGCGCGAGGTGTGGGTGTTCCGGGAGTTTGGGGGTTGCCAGTGAAGGGGTGACGGGGTGTGGGGGTGAGGGAATACGGCGGTGTGGTAGTGCGAGGGTGTGGGGGTGAGGGTAGTAGGAGGTGAGGGGGAGATGAGGGTGTGAATGTGGTGGGAGGGAACGAGTTGAGTGATGTGGCAGTGCGTGGGATGTGCAGGTGAGGGTGTTTTGTAGGCCTCAACACACGTGCACGGCCAACTGCAACTCGTCATTGTCTCACTTGTTCGTCTGATCGACCGCACTCCAGCTCGACGACCGCTGTTTCCTCTGGGCCACCGGCGACGTTCTGCTCCGGCATGGTGAGGGGCCTCAGATCTGGTGGTTTATCTCTGGTCTTATCCCTCCCCCGGCTGTTGTGTGCGGCCTTCTCCTTGTGTGGTGGTGGTGGGGTCCACATACGACGATACCGTTAGATGGTACGACGCATGCAGCGTAGGGTTGGCACCAGTGGCCAGAGATGCCGGCCGTAGTGGATGGTATGCATGCTGGCATGTGGGGAAGGGTGTGGGTTCGGCCGTGAACCGGGGAGTGGGGCCAGGTTACGGATGTGTGTGCGGGGGGGGGGGGGGGTGGAGGGGCTAGTGCCAGCGGCACGGAGGTGCCAACTCGAACATGCCGCCCTGAGCAGGTCGTGCAGTTTCTTGCGGCACTGCATGCCCCTCTGGGCAATATTGACCTCTGCACTGACCGCCTCTGCCACCGGCACCCAGGCACGGCGGATGACAGCGCTGGGCGGCCTTCCTCCCGGCCCGGGCGAAAGGGTTAGTCTTCCCTCCTCCACGGCGTCGAAGAGGGTCTCCAGCTCAGCGTCCCTGAATTGTGGCGCTCCTATCCTTCCAGCCATTTTGGTGGCTGGGATGGTATGTGTGGTTGGAAGAACCGTTTAAGTCAGGCTGTGGTGTGTGAGCCTCATGATTGCCAATCGCGAACCCGACGAACATCGCACCAGTTTTCCTGGAATTGATTGCGTTTCATGTGGCGACGGTCCTCGCCCATTCAAAGTAGCGGAACTGGTGCAGGTGGTGCGCCGATATTTCTGACGTAAAACCCACATACCCACATACCACATAGACTTGGATTTCGGCGGGAGCAGTGCGCAAGGCATTTCTGGGATGTAAGTTTTTCCATTAAAAGACACTTACCTTCACAGGAGCAGCACTTGGATTTCGGCGGGAGCGGTGCGCAAGGCATTTCTGGGAGGTAACTTTTTCCTTTAAAAGACACTTACCTTCACAGGAGCAGCACTTGGATTTCGGCTGGAGCGGTGCGCAAGGCATTTCTGGGAGGTACGTTTTTCCTTTAAAAGACACTTACCTTCACAGGAGCAGCACGTGGAATTCGCCGGGAGCGATGCGCAAGGCATTTCTGGGAGGTAAGTGTTTCCTTTAAAAGATACTTACCTTCACAGGAACAGCACCTGGATTTCGGCGGGAGCGGTGCGCAAGGCATTTCTGGGAGGTAAGTTTTTCCTTTAAAAGACACTTCTTTTCTGTTTTATTTTTTTCGACCGCGGACTTCTGGGAAGGCCCCCCCCCCCTACCCAATAAATTCTGGTGGAGAGGAAACCCGAGACACTACACGTGCAGTGTCTCCCACCCACCCTCCTCCTCTAACCTAATAATAAGATCCATTGGTGTGAGGTAAGTGCCATATTATATTATTATTATTAGCATTATTAAATTATATTATCAGCATTGCGCAGGTCAATGAGACATAGCCGGAGTGAGAGAGATACAGACAGTGAGAATTTGGTAGTTTTATGCAGTGAGGTAACCAGGAAAGGTAAGTGGTTAATCTAATTGTGCTGTTTTTCAGTTAAAAGTGCAGGGTAGATTAGTGTCTGATTGGCTGAAGCTGCCCCCACCATAAACTTAAATTAAACTAATTAATTAATTAGTGATGGCTGGTCAGGTGATGTGCTTGAGCTGCTTGATGTGGGAACTGGCAGATCCAATTGCGAGCTGCAGCAACCGCATCTGCAGTAAGTGTTGGCTGCTCGAAGAGCTCCGGCTCAGAGTTGATGAGCTGGAGTATGAGCTTCAAACACTGAGGCACATCCGGGAGGGGGAGACTTACCTGGACACTGTGTTTCAGGAGGCAGTCACACCTGTCAGAGTAACTAGTTTAAATCCTGCCAGTGGCCAGGGACAGCAGGGTGTGACTGCAAGTCAGGCAGGTAAAGGGAACCAGCAGTCAGGAACTCAGGAGCCTCAGCCCTTGACTATGTCCAACAGGTATGAGGCACTTGCTCCCTGTGTGGATGGCGAACAGGGTTGCAGGAAGGATGAGTCAGATGACCAAGGCACCATGGTTCAGCAGGCCATTCAAGGGGAGGGAGTAAATAGGCAAGTTGTAGGTGTAGGGGATTCTATTATCAGGGGATAGATAGTATCCTTTGTGAGCAGGATAAATAGTCGCGCATGGTGTGTTGCCTGCTCGGTGCTAGGGTGCGGGACATCTCTGACCGGCTTGAAAGGATACTGGAGGGGGAGGATCCAGTTGTTGTGGTCCATGTCGGTACCAACAACACAGGCAAGTCTAGGAAAGAGGACATGTTTCGAGATTATAAAGAGCTAGGATTCAAATTTAAAAGCAGGTCCTCAAGGGTCATCATCTCCGGATTACTACCCGAGCCACGTGCAAATTGGCATCGGGAGGCAAGAATAAGGGAAGTTAACACGTGGCTGAAAGAGAGGTGTGGGAATGAGGGGTTCCTTTTCATGGGACACTGGCATCAGTTTTGGGACAGTGGGGGGGGGGGACCTATACCGTTGGGATGGTCTCCACTTGAACCGAGCTGCGACCAGTGTTCTGGAGAAAAGAGTAAATAGGGTGGTCAATAGGACCTTAAACTAAAGATTGGGTGGGGGAGGGGGGGGGAGGTGGAAGGGAAAGTCAGGGAACCTAGAGGAGAAGTAATCAACGGGGAGCGTAGCTGCTTAGGAATACAAAAAAACACGAACAGACAGAACTCAAGAGTGGTTACGATTGTCCCCATCCCACAAAATATGACACAGTGTATGGAAAGGCTCAGGAAACCAAGGTCCACCACACTAAGAAAACAAAAAGGGACAGTCAAAAGAGAATTAAAGGTGCTATATTTAATTGCGCGCAGTGTACGGAACAAGGTAGATGAGCTTGTGGACCAGATTGTGACTGGCAGGTATGATGTGGTAGGCATCACAGAGACATGGTTGCAGGGGGTTCAGGACTGGCATTTAAACATCCAGGGATTCACAACCTATCGAAAAGACAGAGAGGTGGGCAGAGGGGGCGGGGTCTCCATGTTAATTAGGAATGAAATTAAATCAATAGATCTAAACGACATAGGGTCAGATGATGTGGAGTCTGTGTGGGTAGAGTTGAGGAACTACAAAGGCAAAAAAAACACAATGGGAGTTATGTACAGGCCTCCTAACAGTGGTCAGGACCAGGGGCACAAAATGCACCACGAAATAGAAAGTGCATGTCAGAAAGGCAAAGTCACAGTGATCATGGGGGACTTTAATATGCAGGTGGACTGGGTAAATAATACTGCCAGTGGACCCAAGGGAAGGGAATTCATTGAATGTTTACAGGAGGGCTTTTTGGAACAGCTTCTGATGGAGCCCACGAGGGAACAGGCCATTCTGGACGTAGTGTTATGTAATGTGCCAGACTTGATTAAAGATCTTAAAGTAAGGGAGCACTTAGGAGGCAGTGATCGAATATGGTCGAATTCAATCTCCAATTTGTCAGAAAGAAGGTAGAATCAGATGTAAAGGTGTTACAGTTAAATAAAGGTAACTACAGGGGCATGAAGTAGGAACTGACGAAAATCGACTGGGAGCAGAGCCTAGTGGGAAAGACAGTCGAACAACAATGGCAGGAGTTTCTGGGAGTAATTGAGGACACAGTACAGAGGTTCATCCAAAAGAAAAGAAAGGTTATCAGAGGGGGGATTAGGCAGCCATGGCTGACAAAGGAAGTTAGGGAATGCATCAATGCAAAAGAGAAAGCCTATAATGTGGCAAAGAGTAGTGGAAAGTCAGAAGATTGGGAAGGCTACAAAAACAAACAGAGGATAACAAAGAGAGAGATACGGAAAGAGAGGATCAAATTTGAAGGTAGGCTAGCCAGTAACATTAGGAATCATAGTAAAAGTTTCTTTAAATACATTAAAAACAAACGGGAGGCGAAAGTTGACATTGGGCCGCTCCAAAATGACGCTGGTAATTTTGTGAAGGGAGACAAGGAAATAGCTGAGGAACTGAATAAGTACTTTGCGTCAGTCTTCACAGTAGAAGACATGAGTAATATCCCAACAATTCCGAAGAGTCAGGGGGCAGAGTTGAATATGGTAGCCATCACAAATGAGAAACGAAGAGGTCTAAAAGTTGATAAATCTCCGGGCCCAGATGGGCCACATCCTAGAGTTCTAAAGGAGGTAGCTGAAGAAATAGTGGTGGCGTTTGTTATGATCTTTAAAGAGTGACTGGAGTCAGGGAATGTCCCAGAGGATTGGAAAATCGCTGTTGCAACCCCCCTGTTCAAGAAGGGAACATGGAAAAAGATAGAAAATGATAGGCCAATTAACCTAACCTCGGTTGTTGGCAAGATTCTAGAATCCATTGTTAAGGATGAGATTTCTAAATTATTGGAAGTGTAGGGTCGGATTAGGACAAGTCAGCATGGATTTAGTAAGGGGAGGTCGTGCCTGACAAACCTGTTAGAGTTCTTTGAAGAGATAACAAATAGGTTAGACCAAGGAGAGCCAATGGATGTTATCAATCTTGACTTCCAAAAGGCCTTTGATGAGGTGCCTCACGGGAGACTGCTAAGTAAAATAAGGGCCCATGGTATTCGAGGCAAGGTAACTGACATGGATTGACGATTGGCTGTCAGGCAGAAGGCAGAGAGTCGGGAAAAAGGTTCTTTTTGGAATGGCAACCGGTGACGAGTGGTGTCCCGCAGGGTTCAGTGTTGGGGCCACAGCTGTTCTCTTTATATATTAACGATCTAGATGACGAGACTGAGGACATTCTGGCTAAGCTTGCCGATGATACAAAGGTAGGTGGAGGGGCAGGTAGTATGGAGGAGGTGGGGAGGCTGCAGAAAGGTTTAGACAGTTCAGGAGAGTGGTCCAAGAAATGGCTGATGAAATCCAACGTGGGCAAGTGCGAGGTCATGCAATTTGGAAAAATGAATAGAGGCGTGGACTATTTTCTAAACGGTGACAAAATTCATAATGCTGACGTGCAAAGGGACATGGGAGTCCTAGTCCAGGATTCTCTAAAGGTAAACTTGCAGGTTGAGTCCGTATTTAAGAAAGCAAATGCAATGTTGTCATTCATCTCAAGAGGCTTGGAATATAAAAGCAGGGATGTACTTCTGAAGCTTTATAAAGCATTAGTTGGGCCCCATTTAGAATACTGTGAGCAATTTTGGGCCCCACACCTCAGGAAGGACATACTGGCACTGGAGCGGGTCCAGCGGAGATTCACACGGATGATCCCAGGAATGGTCGGCCTAACATACGATGAACGTCTGAGGATCCTGGGATTATATCCATTGGAGTTTAGGAGGTTGAGGGGAGATCTAATAAAAACTTACAAGATAATGAATGGCATAGATAGGGTGGATGTAGGGAAGTTGTTTCCATTAGCAGGGGAGACTAGGATCCGGGGGCACAGCCTTAGAATAAAAGGGAATCACTTTAGAACAGAGATGCGAAGAGATTTCTTCAGCCAGAGAGTGGTGGGTCTGTGGAATTCATTGCCACAGAGGGCGGTGGAGGCCGGGACGTTGAGTGTCTTTAAGACAGAAGTTGATGAATTATTGATTTCTCGAGGAATTAAGGGCTGTGGGGAGAGAGCGGGTAAGTGGAGTTGAAATCAGCCATGATTGAATGGTGGAGTGGACTCGATGGGCCGAATGGCCTTACTTCCGCTCCTATATCTTATGGTCTTATGATCTTACCCCCGCCCCCCGCCCCCACCCCCCGCCCTCCCCCGGCGTTAAAACGGAGCCTCAGAAATGCAGAGTACAGCCCATGCATCGATTCCGGTACTATTAATGGGCTAGCACTTGCGCCAGGTGGAACACAATCTATTCTCATGAATAATGCTGCCGGATCCGCCGGATCCGTGATTGACAATCAGGAGGCTGACATGTTGCAGCCGCATATAAATGATTCTCCCCAGACACACACCGCCCAAGCCAAGAAGATAGCTGTGCAGAGAGCAGTTCCACGGTTCACGGACGCAGAACTGGAGACCCTCTTGGGCGCGGTGGACGTGTGGCATATGACCTTGTATCCTGGCCCTGGAAGGGGGCGGCCAGCTTCTGTTGGCCATCATGCCATGGGCGCATGTGGCAGAGGTGGTCAGCGCCGTGAGCAACGTCGCACGCACCAGCATACAGTGCAGGAATGAACTCCATGACCTTGACAGGGCGACAAGGGTGAATAGGTCGCAGTGTACCCCAGGCATTAACGCCGTCCCCCAGAGACCCGTACACGGCCCCCCACACACACTCGGAAAAAAGCAGAATCCTCACCCTGCCCCAAATGCCTGTACCATAACATCTACCATGGCCGGGTGCGTTGCCACTGATGACACAGGCTACCCAGCGCCTGGATTGCATGTGCCGGACTGTCTAACTCTGTCGTCGTATGTGTCTTGACCGCACCCCCCCCCAACCGAGGAGGAGGCCACACATAACCGTCGGGTGCGAGAGAAGACCGGCCGGGTACCACCAGAAATGCGACTTGGAGTTGGGCTTCCAGGACTGGCAGTGCCAGGTAACGGTAAGCCAAAGGGTGCATCTGGTGGGCAAAACAGTGCGGCACCACGCCACCCGGGTGAGAGGAGCAGCGGCTGGGTCCACCCAGGCCCGGACGCCCCAAAGGGCGCACGCCAACGGGACTTGTGTCGCAGTGGAGGGGTGAAAGAAGGCCGCCTCCGCTCCTGCTGTACCATCTGGGCTACCACCTAGATGTAGCGATAGGGCCTCTAAGGCCAGAAAGTTAAACATCAGTTACGTTGGCACGGGTGCAGGGCAGCTTATTTATAGGGGCCAGGGCAAAGACTGTAAATATTTGTTCACAATAAACACCGGTTCCCACTATTGAAACATGCCCAGGCGCTCTGTCTGATGGCTGTGAAGGGTGGGCTCGTCTGGGATGGCCGGGGTGTGGGGGGTGGGGGCGTGTGGCGGAGAATGGTGCAAGCACTATGAGGGGCGTGTGCTCCCCCCCCTCCCCCCCCCCCCCCCCCCCCCGCCGAGCGTTGCCACCACCTTCACTCCAGGGATTCGATGGTGCAGGTGTCAACCAGATGGATGGTGTGAAGTCCGGTTATCGGCATTAATGAGACAGTATCTTAAAATGAGCAGCAACTGAGGTAATCATAGAGCGGGTTTTCATTGCCCTCCATCCCAGGGCCAGACCTGCTGTTACTGTAAACCCAGGGCTCACATCCCGTAGTGTTGCATATATGTATCACAGAGTGGGTGCAGGCGGGGAGGTAGCCAATGAGGGAAGTGAGAAGATGTGGGGTTTGTATATTATTGCCGTGCATCTGGTCAGCCATCCCCTTCCTCATGGTCGGTGAAGCAGGAGGCGATCAACCGTCAAGTGTTCATTGGCCCTGGCACAGACGTCGTGAAGCCTCCCGCGCCTGTCACGGCCCCATGTTCCGCCCACCCTGACAAAGAGTCATCGGTCTCGAAAGGTTAGCTCTTTTCTCTCCCTACAGATGCTGCCAGCCATGCTGAGATTATCCAGAATGTTCTCTTTCGTTTCGGTCTACACCAGGGCAGGACTGGAACCAATGTCCTAAGGTTGTTTATTCTCGCGCTGTTGGGGACATTTTAACCTAATGGTAGGGGGCGGGAACCAATGCAGGGAATCAGAGGGTTGTAATGCGGGGATAGAAAGAAAAACTAGTAAGGATAAAAGTGAGAGGCAGTGAAACAGATTGAAGTGCCTGGTATGGCAAGGGGGTGGGAACCAGCGCAGGAGTTTAGTGGAAGAAATAATTGAGGAAGAGCCACAGACTTAGCCCAGTAAGATTCAGAGGAAGGAAAGGCAGGGAGTGGTTGTTCAATGCACCGGGGCTGGTGGGCTGAAGCGCATTAGTTTCAATGCGTGGAGTATTTCAGGTAAGACAGATGAACATAGAGCTTGGATTAGTGCCTGGAATTATGATTTTGTTGCTATTAGAGAAATTGGTTGAAAGAGGGATGTCTTGGCAACTAAACATTCCAGGCTTCAGATGCTTCAGGCAGGATAGCGGGGATACAAAAGTGTGGGGAGTTGCATTATTTGTTCAGGAAAATATCACAGCTGTGCTGAGGGAAGGTATCTTGGAGTGTTCAGACTGCGAGGCAGTATGGGTAGAGCTGATGAATAGGAATTGTGCTGTTACAATGTAATGGCTTTACCACAGACCTCCACAAAGCCAGCAGGAGATAGATGCGCAGAGATGGAAACAGATTTTGGAAAGATGTTCAAGAGCGTTGTTGTGGTGGGTGATTTTAACTTTCCCTATATTGACTTGGACACACTTCCTTCTGGAAGCATGCGTGGAATGAATCTGTAAGGAGAGTCCAGGACTGTTTATTGAAACAGTATGTAAATAGCCCAACTCGGGAAGGGGCCATATTCGACGTGTTTTCGGGAATGGGACCGGCCAGGTGATCGAAGGTTCAGGGGGACATCTTTTCGGGAACAGTGATCATAATTCTGATAGTTTTAAGCTGTTTATGGATAAGGACAAAAATGGTCATAAGGTGAAGGTGTTCGACTGTGGGAAGGCTAATTACAACAACATTTGGCAGGATCTGGAGAGTGTTGACTGGGCCAGGTTGTTTGAGGGAAAGTCAACATACGGCATGTGGGAGGCATTCAAATGTTAGTTGTTTAGAATTCAGGGCCGGTATGTACCTGTGAGGACAAAACATATGGTGGAAAGCGTAGGGAACTCTGGATAACCAAGGATAATTTGAACCTTGTCAAAAAGAAAAAATAAGCATTCCTAAGGTCTAAAAGGCTGAGGATAGATGAACCCCTTGAAGAATGTGAAGGAAGTACGAAGGAACTTATGGTAGGAGTTAGGAAGGATAAACATTGTCATGGAATGTCGTTGACAAACAGGATTAAGTAAAATCCGAAGGCATTTTGTGCACATGTAAAGAGCAAGAGGATAGTCAGAGATAGGGTTGGTCCCTTCAAGGATATTGGAGAGAATCTATGTATGGAAACAGAGGAAATGGACGAGATATTAAATGAAAACTTTTCGTCAGTATTCACCAAAGAGGAGGACTTGGTGGATGAGGCGTAGAGGGTGGAGTGTGTACATATTATGAGTCATGTTGATATTAATAAAGAGGAGGTTTCGGGCATCCTAAAAAGCATTAAAGGAGATATATCCCCAGGTCCGGAAGGATGTGCCCCAGAATACTGATGGAGGCAAGGGAGGCAATTGCACGGGCCTGGACAGTAATCTTTATATCCTCATTGGCTACAGGTGAAATTCCAGAAGACTGAAGTGTAGCCAATGTTGTTCCATCGTTTAAGAACGGCAGCATGGATAATCCAGCAAATTGTAAGCCGATGAGTCTCACGTCAGTGATCGGGAAATTATAAGAAAATATGCTTAGAGACAGAATTTACTCATATTTGGAAACAAGTATGACTTATTAGTGAGGAAAGCCCGGTTTTGTGAAGGGGTGGTCGTGCCTCACTAATTTGGTCGAGTTTTCCGATGAAGTGACAAAGATGATAGATGAAGGAAAGGCGGTAGATACTGTAAACATGACCTTCAATACATTTTTTGACAAGGTATCTCATGGAAGATGGTACAAGAGGAGACATCACATGGGATCACAGGAGAGCAGAGAAGTTGGATACAGAACTTGCTTGGGCACGGAAGACAAAATGTCGCAGTAGAAGGGTGCATTTCTGAATGGAAGGCGGTGATTAGCGGTGTTCCACAGGGATACGTTTTGGGACCTTGGTTCGTCGTGTATACAAATGATCAGGAAGGACTTGTAGCTGGTCCGATTAGCACGTTCCCATCCGTTACAAAAATTCGTGGAGTTGCGGATAGTGAAGTGGATTGTCAGAGGATACAGCAATATATAAACTGGTTAGAGCCTGGGCGGAGAAATGACAAATGGAGTTCTATCCGGACAAGTGTGAGGTAATGTACTTTGCACGGTCCAATGCATGTAGGAATTACACAATAAATGGTTGAATATTTGCGAGTATTGACAAACAGAGAGTTCTGCGTGTGCATGTCTACCGATCACAGAAAGTGGCAACGCATGTGGTTAAGGTCAAGAAGCTATATAGCATGCTGGCCTTCATCGGTCGGGGCATTGTATATAAAAATTGGCAAGTCATTGTGCAAGCTGTACAGAACCTTAGTTAGGCCTCATTTGAAATATTGCGTAAACTTATGGTTGCCACATCTATGTGGATGCTTTGGAGAGGGTACAGAAACGATTTACCAGGATGCTGCCTGCTATGAGGAGAGGTTAGATAAACTCGGTCTGTTATCACTGGAACGACGGAGGTTGAGAAGCGATCTGATAAAGGTCCACAAGATTATGAGTCATGGACAAAGTAGATAGGCAGATACTCTTTCCGAGGACATAGATTTAAAGTGCGTGGGGAAAATGTGCGAGGCAGGCTTTTTACCCAGCGGGTGATAAATATGTGGAACGCTCTGCCTGGGGAGCTGGTGGGCGCATGCACGATAGAGGCTTTTAAGGGACATCTAGACAAATATAAGAATAGGGTGGGAAAGGAAAAGTATGGACTCCGTTACTGCATACAGTATTAGTTTAGGCAGGTACCATGATCGCCGCAAGCTTGGAGATCCAAAGGGCCTGTTCCTGTGCTGCAATGTTCTCTTTGCCTTCATCACTTTGATCTCTTTTACAGGCGATGCCTGTACCCTCGATGCCTGATGCGGCGCCTCCTTGGCACCTCCTCGATCTCGGCCTGTTGGACAGGTGGCTCCCTAGCTTCGGCGGCTGCCACCTGCCCCTCTGTGGCTCGCTCCGCTGCTGCAGCTCCACATTCACTTCAAGCAGTTCCCGCACATACAGCCACAGGGCTCTCGCCGAGCTGCTTGGAACAGCAGCACTGCTCCACTGCTGGTCGAACAAAGTCCATTGCCTGCAGTAGGTAAAAGATCGACATGTTAGCGTGGTGAATACCAGCGTGCCCAACGAGATTCTACGGGCTACACGGTGGCCGCGGTTGGCACTGGGGGTCCGCCTCCGCAAACCCCTCACTCCCGCCCCGTCAGTAGCCGTCACCGTGGGAATTACTGTTCCTGGCGCCCGCCCCTGATGTCAGTGTTACTGCTGGCTGGCACTGGCCATGTTAGCGGCTGCCGTGGGTGCTGCCCTGAGTGGTCCCCAGGCGAGTAGCTGCCGGTTGGGCGGGGAGTTTGGAGCGGGCGAGATTGTACAGAACCAAGGACCAAGGTTGGTAATCAGTGAGTGTGCAGCCAGATGGCTGCTTAATGGCGATCCGTGCATCCCGGCCACTCTGCCATTTTACCCCTTCTGTTCCTCCCCCGGCGCTGGCAGAGCCCCAGCCCCAACCGTGCAAGAACGGTCACTATCCGGCCCCGCAGCCCACAGACGCTCCCTTCCTGTCCTTCCTCAGCTTTTACCTCTCAACAGCCACCACGCCAGGTGCACAGTTTTTAAAATAAGACGTTGACCGCGCAGTCAGATACTCGATCCATTAGAGGTTTAAAATCCCGCGTGGTCTCACTAATGATATGCGAACGGTGTTTAAACCATGCGCATCGCATTGACGCTGTTTCTGCGGTGGCGCAGAATAGTAATTTGGCATTAAACCGGCGCCTGCTTCGATTTTGGCATCTGAATCTATTCTGCGCCCAATCGCATTTCAGATTTTGGTGTCCGTCGACTGCAACTACCGCTCTACGGGCGTGATTCTGCGCAGCCCCACGCCGAAATCCAGTTTGGCATGGGGCGGAGAATCCTTTTTCTGCCAAAATCGGGAACTGCGCAGGACCGGCGATTCTCCGAGCCACGAAAATCAGTGCGTCCGTGTAGAGCTCCGTGCGGCTCGGTCGTAATTGCGAGCGGCCCACCCAACAATCCTCCCGATCCGACCATACGAGTTCCCGACGGCGTGGAGCTAACATGGTATTGCCATTCGGGATGCTCGCGTGCCGGCTGCATTGTCTACAAAACACACACATCCTTTTCATCGTGTGGCGCCTGGAACAGCTCACGATTTTCCAGCTAAATTCGAAGAGCCACAATGCATTAGGAACACGATAAGCTCCTTGTTCATTTTGGCTATATATTTATTAATGAAGCACTGCCTGTTTTACTAACTGATCTCTGCACCTGTCGCACCAGTGTCAATGCCCAGGCATATCCTGGTCCCGTTGCTCAATCTGTTATTAATAATTTTACCACTTAATGTATATTCTGCCCAATTTTCTTCCTATAAAACTGAGTTACACCCCACGTCTATGCATTGAAAATCGTCGACCACTTTTTCTGCAATAAAAATATATATATTCGTTTGATGTTCCTTATTTGCTACTTCACAGTGCAACGTATTCTCCATTTTTGTTTCCTTTTCAGTCATTAGATATAACCACTGTTTTTCACTTGCAGGGGCCTATAATTCCATGTTTTTAATCTCTATTCCCACTGTCCCTAATATTTCATATGCATTGCTTTTTCTCAGGGGCCTGTTGTGCGTGATTCTATCGAACGTTTTCTCTAAGTTCTTGTACACTAGGAGAACTGGAATACGCTCATCGATATCCTCTATTACTTCCTAAAACTAGTATACGTCATGTTGGTTAAAGATGATTGCTCTCTATAGAAATCTGCGTCGTCTCTTCCTTATCAACCCATTATTTTTCTATGTGAAGATAAAGTTTATCTTGATTTGGGTTTTTTTTCTGCTTCCTCGCCAAACAAATTAAACTGGTGTGTCTTTAATTGCCGGGACAATCGTTTTAATAATATTTGAACAAATGTGTAAGATTGCCAGATCTGAAATCCTTTGGCACCTCGCCAGAGGCGACGAACGAAAGACGGATTATGGCCAGGAATACTAAAATCTCTATTCTCACTAAATTAGATGTCAGTGGACGCATCTCATCCGGTCCCGAAGCCCTGTCAACTTCAAATACTTTTGGTCTACTTAACACTTCAGCGTGATCAACTTTGAGCCCTACTTCGGACAATTGATTTCATCTGTGACATTGGCCCCTGTATTTGCAACTTTATCAGTAAAGTCAGAGGCAAATTATTCAACTAACGCCTCAGAGATGTGGCCACCATTCATATGCAGATTGCCTCGTGGGCCCCTTCGTGTGCGTTCCCTTATGTTTCCCTACGTGGACCCATGCAGAAGACTTTCCGGTTCGACATTATGTTCGTTGCCAGCAGTTTATGCGAATTTACCCTTCGCCTCTGTAACATGCGTCTTCGCCTTCGCTTTATTCTACCCGTGTTACGCTTAGTTCTGAAGTATATTTCATTCCCGACACCTTTCAAAGGTAAACTTTTCTTCCCCGTCTAAATCGATATTTTCAAATATAGAATATCCGCACCAACTCGATTAAATTAATAGTGTTTTCTGCTAATGCATTTATTTGGCCAATGACACTGTATGGATCCGAAATCCGGAACGCCACGAAAAGCGACGAGATACGAAACGACCATCCTTTGTCACCTCTATGAGGAGGCCTATTTAATACCAAACAGCAGTATTTCTGCACAGATTGTAATTGCCAATTCCAACGGATGACATCTATCGTTGGGACAGCATTGTGCCACAGTTGTCAGCAGTGCAGCCTCATACCGCCAGAAACCTAGTTCCAGTTTCGATCTCTGGTCACTATCTATGCGGAGTCTGTACGTGCTGTCCCTGTCTGGCGGCGCCCCGGTTTCTTCACACAATACAACCATGTGCAGCTTAGGTAGTTGGCCATTTAACATTGCCACCAGTGTCTAAAATGCGTGTTGAGGTTGCAGGGATATGGTGGAGATGAGAGCCTATGCATTGTGCTCCGTCGAAGTGTCAGTGGAGAATTGATGCCGAATGCCCTCTTTTTGAATTTTCGGGGTGCTACGATTCTATTATTCTATGACCATTGCGCAGTGACGATACTCTTTCCCGCATTGCAACAACGACTGTTATCCCCACGTCACTTCAACTTTTTTTTAAACTTCGTTCATGCCTTGCTGAAAAGCTTCTCCATTAAGTGTACAGTTTTCACCGTGGAGGCCACATAGTGTTTACAAAATTTCCAAACCAATCAACAACTTTATTGTATGGACATATACATTGCAATTCCCGGTTGTAATTTTCAGTTGCTGTTGCACGTTACTGGCTTCAACTGGCGAAAGAGAAAATAAAAACAGACATAATGTGGATGAGACTCAGTAAAGATTCTATCTATTAGCAACTATATTTGACTCACTAAGACTTTGGTAATGCGCGTTTTGAGGAGTTACATAATTCGCCAGACTCATAATTTGAATTTAAAAGATTATCCCGTCGCGAAAACGCGCCAAACCCGTTCTGGAGCATGTGTTCTGTTCTGGGTTTTCAAACTGAAGTCTCCTTCTGCGAATCTTGATCCCAGGGTTCTCACTGCTGAAATCTCGGAAGATTCAATTTTTTGTGAGATTTTATTCTTGGTTATTGATAATTCTTTACCATCAGTCATCCTTCAGAGAGACTTGGCTTCGTTGCCTCAGCACAAAGTGTCATCAGTGATGAGTCGAGATCTTCACGTAATTGTTCTGTCTTTTCCAACGGTGGTCATGTTGCTGAGCTGACGGTTTCGCACACTCAAGTCTGTTGGTCTTTTTTACTATCATGCCTCACTTAGAGCACATTTTCAACGTATGCCTCGAGGCACAATGTTGACTATTTCTCCTCGCAGCACTGTGTTCGACATTAACTACTTCAACCAGAGTTGAGAATATTCCCATCTCAGGCAAGGCCGAATACTCTCAAAGTTTGGCAACGTGTTATACACTTACATTGTACTTCTCCGCACCCGCATGTCAATCGTTTTCTACACACTTTAATCAATCCAAAGGGACAAGGTCCCATTTCATCTGATGTGCACAATGTCCAACGTTATTCGACACCTTCTCTCTCAGACGAGATCCAAATCAGGCATGAATATTATTTTGTCTATCTTGTGCCGTTTCTCAAGATACTCACTTCTAATGGGCCAGGCCTTAAAAATGCCAGAGTGCAACATGAAGTTCACCTGACTTCCAACCTTTATGGTGAATTTGGCTAGGATGAGCATAAACACCTTCGCGCAGGTGTGATTCATCAGACTCCCGATACACTTTAATCCAAACAAGGCTTATTCAGAGAATGTAGTTAACATATATATATATATATATATATATAAACACAGCAAGTATTTTCATCGACTACAAACATAAAGACACCACACAGCGATAGTAATATATGTGCACCACATAATGAATTCCCCCTTAACTATTCGAATTCAAGAACGATATCCAATTAAATAAAAACCCTTTTTAACAGGGCGTGGCCCAGCAAAATGTATTCTCATTTGAATGGGACTGTTCTTGTTCCTGAAATTATGATTAAGTTCAAAGCCCCAGACGCAAACTCCTTCTGGAAAACACCTATATCTTTAAAGTTAAAAAGGTAGTTAACCACACCCAATGTGCTTTTTACTGGAACTACTTCAAAAATGAAAACAGAGAAAGACAGAGAAATTACATATTTTATCTTTCCGTAGTCTACAGCTGCCAAACTGAAACTGAAACCCTCTCTCACCTCATGGCCACAGCCCAATATGCTGTAAGTCACATGACAATACACTACACCTTTCTTGATTTTAAAATACATTTATAGTACCCAATTCATTTTTTTTTCATTTATGGGGTAATTTATAGTAACCAATCCACCTAACCTGCACATCTTTGGGCTGTGGGTGCAAAACTCACACAAACACGGGGAACATGTCCAAACTCCACATGGACAGTGACCCAGAGCCAGCATCGATCTGAGACCTCGGCGTGGTGAAGCAACAGTGGTAAGCACTACGCTGCCGTGCTGCTGTGCCTTAACCTTTCTAAAAGGAACACATACATGACACATTGATCAGTGGGATTTGCTTATATCTACTCGCACTGAAGAAAACCAAAGTCAACTTTGAAGGATACCTCCGTCCTAATAGCCTGTCCATTGGGATTTCGACCGTAGGGCATAATGCCCTTGCGATGTCGTGTTGCTGAACGTCTCCCTTAATCTCTGGCTTAATCCCTTTCTATCCAGAATTCATTCATTCATTCAGTGATGTTTTGAACAGAAGCACTAAAACAGAATGCATCATCCGTGGTCATAATGCTGGGGAGTTGATATTCACCCTTTGTTACTCACTCCTATACCGCCATTTAGCCTTTTGAGGAAACATCCAAATAAACTACTTCAAGATAATCTCATTCACAGTCGTGTCTAATACAATTACGCATTGGCAATGGCGTTCAAACTCCCAAATTACCTGCCACTTTCCGGGTTGTCTGATCACTATCCTTATGTTTTACTGATTAAGTTATTGTCAACTCCTAAAATAAAAGTCAAACATGGCTTGCCCCTTTCCAGTTCGCCCAATAGATTCCAGCGACGCCAACCAATTAAAAATAGAGAGCTCATGCGGCATACGCACACTGTTCTGTGAATAGTTCTGATTTTGTTTTCAATGTTCAGATTGGCAAGTAATGTAGTTATGTCAGGTATACATTCAGTGCGTTAATCAAAGTCTTCGGTAATCTAGGTCGTATCTACATTCACCTATTATTTTTATGAAACAAATCTCGAGAACACGTCTGCCGTTATACTTCATTCACACATTTGCTGAAGCATGCCCTCAGACGGACGGAAGTTTGATTTTAATCCCCGATGCACAAACTGAAGTAACCTCCCTCACGAAAACACAAAAGTGATTCTGAAATATAAACTCGCCAAACGCTTGTTACTTACTCTATGTGGCACAAAACCTTGACGTTCTAATTGAGGAGGTTGGATATGAATCCACGTAATACCAAGCATAACTCTCGTCTCGCTATGCTCTCTCACTAGCGCGCTTTTGGACAATTTGGACAAATATTTTATTTACCTACTTGTTCAGTAATCAATTGATTTTCTTCCAGTTCTTATCTACATCATTGTGTTTCATAGAGAATTGGTTTTAATATATGCTGAATCTTATTTCCTCTATCTTTTTTAGTATCTGCAGTATTAGCTAAATGTTGAATTATGTATCCTCTCAAATCTCAACGATGTCATCCGTGGTCCTGCGTCCTCCCTTTATTTCTCTGACAGCCGATCCAACAGCAGTCCTGCCACCCTACAGCTGTCACAACAACACCTTTGCATTCCACTTTGACCTGGACATTGACATTTATTTGACAACTCTGCAGATCAACTTGTGATATCGTGACATCTTTCTGTCCCTGGTAGCGATCGACGGAACGAGAAATAACACGAAGTCAAATCGACAAATTGATGGAACCAGAAGGAAACCCTTTGCAACCTATTGCAGGAGTCAAAGTATTGTGGGTGCACCCGTAATAGCAGTTTTTTCACATTCTTAATGACGAACAATTCTAATTTGATGGTAATTTCCTTCAGTTCCGCATCCATACCACAGCTGTTCACTTGTTCATAGGAAATCCGGAATGCAAAAATGAATTTCACAATGAACTAGCTCCATCATGACATTTCACTTTCAGCTGACAGGCAGGAAACAAGAATGTCGCTAGCGCTTCTTAATTACTGAAACAAATATCGGATTCTAGGATTTTAGATAAGTTCTGCGATACGACAATTGCAACCTGACCAAATGGTTTGTGACCCGAGGCTTATCAAAGTAACTACTCTATGGCCGATTTCTGACTGTAAAGTTCTTTGACCGTTCCATGAAGCATAAGACAAATGTTTGCCACGATTATCCTTGAAACCAAAAATAAAATGTAATGTTCTGGAAATGCCGGTTTCAACGGTTCATTGGTTAATTTGATTTTGCTTAATCTCCTGCAGCGTAACCGAACAACAATACTGCAGATGCACATATGTCACTGGGGCAGTGACTTGTAAGAATATAGCTCACCTTTTCAAGGTCAATGAGAGACGGTTAATAATACTTTCCGATCCATCAAAGCACTCGGTTACAAAAAACGATTATTGAGAGCACTACATGTGTTAAAGCCTTGAGGCGTAGAGAGATATCAATGACATTACTGCAACCATTGTAACAATAATAATAATTGTATAACCCTACCGGCTTGGTTTAATGGAAATTAAAAATGTGAAATTAATTTAATATGCAACACCATCTGTTTCTGCTGTTTACAGTCTAAATATACGCTAAAATTAAGCAGGGTTTGGTGTTCAATTAGAACCACATATCGTCAGAGATTTCGCAACAATGAACGGGTGTTATCTGGGAGAAGCATGAGCACAAGTATTTGCTCGTCGTATACAAATCGATACTAATATGATTCTCGCGTTTACTGAATGCAGACGAACTGATTAGAATGAAAGATGAAGGTAATACGAAGGAATGTAACTGCAATGGAAGCTGTTCTCAATCGCGATTCAAAATATAAATTAATTGGCATGTTACATGAAATTAAATTGCCAGATTTCAGAGTTGACCGGAATGTAAGATTAATTGAATTATTCAAATGAATAGCTGCCATAACCTCCATCATCCGATCCGACGCCAAATTACCACAATCATAGAATCGAAGAATCAATTAATCCCTACCGTTCACAAGTAGGCCATCCAGCCTATCGAGTCTGCACGGACCCTCCGACAGAACACCCTACCTAGTCCGACACACCACCATACCCCGTAACGCCACCTCGGGGCGCCTTAGCATAGCCAATCCACCAACCTGTGCATTCTTGGACTGTGGAAGGAAACAGAAACAACTGGAGGTAAACTACGCAGACACGGGAAGAATGTGGAGACTCCACACAGACAATCGCACGAGGTTGGAATCGAACAGGGGTCACTGGCGCTGTGAAGCAACAGTGCCGACTTCTGTACGACCACGCCATCACCGTGCTGCCCAGATTATTTGAAAGTGTGCTGTCGACAAAGCAACAGTGTTTCATTTATCCTTAAATTAATGTAAGTCCAATTTTATATAATATAGAATTCGTAAGAATCATAAGGAAACTAAATTGAACGTGGTGGAAGAATGTGTAGCAGGAGATAACGCACAAGAGTCTTTGCAGAATATTCACGAGATTCTAGTTTCGGGGGAATGTGGACTGTATCTGCTACCAAGCAGTAACTACGTTAAATACCTCAGTGTCGGCAGAGGAAACTGGTATCAAACTGCTCTACAATAATGATGATTAACTGCACTTTATTTCTGCGACGTGAGTATCAACAATTATCACAATGTTCGAACTGAAATTTATTCCGCCCAACGTCACATCAAAGTATTATCAGTTGCGTAACAAGACCCTTCGTGACCACATATGAATACAATTCGAATTCTTACCCGACGTGGCATATATATAACGGCATCAATGCGAATTGTGCGTTTAATTCCTGAGATGTAACTTTGGTCTTCACGATGTATCCCACATTTTGGGCTCTGCTCCTCGCACATCTGCTTCACGTTCACTATTTAAGTGGCAGATATATGGACTTTGATTTGTTGTAATTCAACAATATCGTATTTGTTATTTTCTATTTTCACATATAATTTCCTGTATCGCTTGTTGCTTCTTTTCTATATCCATATGTTCATGCATTATCTCATGAAAGTGCTCACCGCGATGAGATTTGGTTTCGAATACAACCATGGTGCATATTTTATTTATCACGGGAAAGTCTCGACTTTCTTCCCGTATGTTAATTTCAGACTGCGTTCTAGCCATACATCTGGAAATTCCAATACTTTTCTAAACGAGCATTCAGCTGGTAATATTTAGTTCCAATTGAAATAGGGCTTGCAACCGTCAATTATTAAATTTCCCTCCTTTCGTCTCACAAAGAAAAGAAACAACTGAAATAATTATGCCATACTTTTCATACCTGATAACTCAATTCTTCCAACATGATCTTCCTAGAATATTGCAGGAATGTATGTTGTGCAATGTGTAGAATGTTCCAGATTCGGTACGTTACACGATGTGAAAGGGAAACGGGAAACGATCTTGAAAAATGACAAGTGGACCATACGAATATACCGTTTATGGTACCGTCAGAAAACATATTTTCCCCCAAATCATTACACCTAAACATCTTGTAGTGCCCGGAACAATTTTAGTGGGGCCGCGGTTCTTGTAATAATGCTAAAATTACAGTGGAATGTAACTATGGCACACGAACATAGAGACAGAACACACGCGCAGAAACACACACGAAAACGCCAACATTTAAACATACAGAAACATGAACTAACACAGAGAAACGCATCACACACACCCACACACACAAACTGACAACAAATCACGGACACAAGCGCGGACGCACGCGCACACAATGACGACTCCCGTACGTTGTATCACTTCCGAACTTTACAGATTTACCCATCCACTATCTTCTAATGAACCAGCGTGGATAGTTCACCACTTCTTGAATACAATACCCAGTCACCAAGCAATCTCTCCGGTGAATTAGTTCAATCCTGGCTCGAGCTGAAAATAAACGTCCGAAGCACTTGGGCTACCAAGAAATGTGAAGTCACTGGAAGTTATCGCATAGTGAATGAATTATATACAACAAAAAATAAAATGAGCAACGATGGCCCCTCATCGTTTCTTTATTTCTCCAGCCATCTATTCAGTGTGCTGACGATCTATGTATTCTCTTTCATGGGCGTAATGCATGCGCGCTGCTAATACTGCTATTAATTCAAGGCATGATCGGACCGGAATCGTTTCACTTCAGTTTCCGAGCTCGTGGTTCCAAACATTATGCACCCATCTAGAAGGGTTGAAAACCCAGATCAGAAAAACATGACTAACTGCACACTTATCTGCGTTCCTGGCCCCTCATAAATTCACAATATGAAAATGTTGCACCTGGGATTGGAGGGCACGAAACCATCTGTAATAGCTTGGCACTCGTCAGCTGCGTTGCAATTTTTGTTTCTGTTCCGATATCCCATTCATTCGCAGGCGCATGGCTTTTTTTCCCTGTCGGACGTGCGCTCTCTGGATTGGCCACGCGCTCGCTCCCTGCCTGCTCGAGAACGTATGTGACACTTTGCGCTGTGCAGTTAATTCTTTGCAGCGGCTAAGATGAGGTAACTGAGTTCCTTACTCTGATTTGCTCCTTAAATAGATAGATCGCCGTTTTGCAGTTGTTCCTGTTAAATTTACCGGAGGATTGTCCGCTCTGGCAATCAGAACTTTAACTAAAAATCATTGGAATTCTGTGGAAAAGGTGAAATTAGATCATCTGATTCAACGGCCAATGCATGATTGCTCTTTACATCATGTTGTGGGAAAAGCAAAAACACACTTATTGTCATCTCCATACTTTTATCGATTTTGATCCTGCCTGAATCCCTGAAATGATTTCGAAGTAGCATTTAATATTCCAGAAGATTTCAGCTAAAACATGTTCCTTGGGAGATCTCTACGAGATGTGTTTTTTTCTATCCATTTTATGTGAGCTAATGTTGTGCACAGCTCCGCTTTTTGTCTTCAATCTTCATGAGGGTTAACGATCTGGAAACTTCTCGATCTTGGGCGCGGAAACATGAAAAACACCAAACCGTTTTCTTGGATGCACTGGCACACTGATTATTTAATTTCTCTAGAAATACGAAGGCCAACAGGAAGGATCTGCCCAAATGGCATAACACCCCGTGATGACAGCACCTGGAGTTTAATTTCAATTAATTAAAAATATAATTTATATCGAGGTTCAGGAAGGGTATGACGAAAAATGTCATTGATCATTTTAAATCTGCTACTGATTTACTAATGTTCTTCATGAAAATAATCTGCTTTCCTCCCAGGTCCGTCACACATGTGGTTCCATATTCACTGCACTGCGCATGACTATGTACTGCGGCTGAAAATGTCGAGGGAAACCAATCAGTTTAGAAGCAAAGAGGAAGTTAAAACCAATAATGCGCGACATTCGTGGGAAGATGTTTCGTCTAGGATAATCCATCACATCACAGTTATAGCAACAATCTTGCCGTTTCTCGTTTTTTCCATAATTATGCCATCAGTATTGAGTAAAGAAACAAAATTGAAGTCAAATAAAAGTCCAATGTACAGTAAACATCAAGGTTCAAGACTCCTTATTCCCCAGCATTTAGTTCAGGTGTTCCCCAATGACGTGCTGAAGAATAGGTCAAACACGATCGATTGCAAGGACATGCGTGGCAGTTGTCCAGAAACCTAACTTCCTCTTGGCAATTGGGATGCTTTGCCTTGGAATCATTCGACAGAAACGTTTGCTATCGTTAACTTTGGATGGTTGTTCCCGGGTTAACCGCATAGTTAAGCCGAAGATATATATTTAAATTATTTAACCACTGCGATGACTGATAATGCATTTTCTCGGCGTTTGGAGTGTCAGAACTAACAGTTGTTCATTTTTGATATGTAACATGCAGAAATGAAAGGACTAAAGGAGATTTTTGACGAATGTGGTAAGAGGTTCAATCGTCAACCCTTGATGCCTCAATTTGGTAGGTCTTCGCCGAAAGCAAAGTCTACCCGCGAAAACAGAACCTGAAAGTTCACTTCAAATATTCGATACAACGAAGATCAGCCTCCCGTTGTTAGAAATCATCATACTACTTTTCCAGGACATCTGGGTCCACGTTCAATTTCAGCCATTCTAGCTGAGAGTTCGCCCGAGATAGGCTGACTTCCGTTCAACACTTTTGGATGTTTTGCCTCCTACAACAGTAAGCTCTTTAAATACAACCATGAATATGACCTATTCGAATACGCCAAAATTCATGGGCACTCATTTATTTCACGACAATTCTAAATTGGGATCTCAATGTGCAATTATGGGACGTACAAGAAGCACCCGACAATTTTGCACCTCACAGAAAGTGCGGGGTTGTTATGGGTTTCGAATAACAGGAGTAAAATAAACATACTCGGAAAGTATTCTCAGTTGCTAGTGCGTATCCTTAACCCTGCCATTGAGGCCGGACAATTTGACGCTGACAAATCTCTATTCACTGCAGCGTGAACAGAAATTCCCGCCAGCGTGAACGACCGGGAAATCAAAGTCATCAATGCTTGAAATTAGTTGCCAAATTCAGGAGGCAGACCATAAGACCATAAGACATCGGAGCAGTATTAGGCCACTTGGCCCATCGAGTCTGCTCCGCCATTCAATCATGGCTGATATTTTCTCATCCCCATTCTCATGCATTCTCCCCATTACATAGAACATCGGACATTACAGCGCAGTACAGGCCCTTCGGCCCTCGATGTTGCTCCGACCTGTGAAACCACTCTAAAGCCCATCTACACTGTTCCCTTAACGTCCATACGTCTATTCAATGACCATTTGAATGCCCTTTGTGTTGGCGTGTCCGCTACTGTTGCAGGCAGGGCATTCCATGCCCTTACTACTCTCTGAGTAAAGAACCTACCTCTGACATCTGTCTTCTTTCTATCTCCCCTCAATTTAAAGCTCTGTTCCCTCGTGCTATACATCACCATCCGTGGAAAAAGGCTCTCACTGTCCACCCTATCCAATACTCTGATCATCGTGCATGCCTCAATTAAGTCAACTCTTACCGTTCTTCTCTCTAACGAAAACAGCCTCAAGTCCCTCAGCCTTTCCTCATAAGATCTTCCCTCCATACCAGGCAACATTCTGGTAAATCTCCTCTCCACCCTTTCCAATGCTTCCACATCATTCCTATAATGCGGCGACCAGAATTGCACGCAATACTCCAAATGCGGCTGCACCAGAGTTTTGTACAGCTGCAACATGACCTCATGGCTCCGAATTTCAGTCCCTATACCAATAAAAGCTAACACACCGTACGCCTTCTTAACAACACTCTCCACCTGGGTGGCAACTTTCAGGAATCTATGTACATGGACACCGAGATCTCTCTGCTCATCCACACTGCCAAGAATCTTACCATTAGCCAAGTACTCTGTCTTCCTGTTATTCCTTCCGAAATGAATCACCTCACACTTTTCTGCATGAAACTCCATTTGCCACCTCTCAGCCCAGCGCTGCAGCTTATCTATGTCCCTCTGTAACTTGTAACATCCGTCCGCCCTGTCCACAACTGCACCGACTTTAGTGTAATCTGCAAATTTACTCACCCATCCTTCTACGCCCTCCTCCAGGTCATTTTTAAAAATGACAATCAGCAATGGCCGCAAAACAGACTCCAGTCTGAACATTTCCCATCAACCGCCACCCTTTGTCTTCTTCCAACTTGCCAATTTCTGATCCAAACTGCCAAATCACCCTGAATCCCATGCCTCTGTATTTTCTGAAGTAGCCTACCGTGGGGAACCTTATCAAACGCTTTACTGAAATCTATATACACCACATCAACTGATGTACGCTCATCCACCTGTTTGGTTACCTTCTCAAAGAACTCAATAAGGTTTGTGAGCCACGACCTACCCTTCACAAAACCGTGTTGACTATCTCTAATCAAATTATTCCTTCCCAGATGATTATAATCCTTCTCTTATAAACCTTTCCAAGATTTTGCCCACAACGGAAGTACGGCTCACTGGTCTATAGTTACCTGGGTTGTCTCTTCACCCCTTCTTGAACAAGGGGACAACATTTGCGATCCTCCAGTCTTCTGGCACTATTCCTGTAGACAAAGATGACTTAAATATCAAAACCAAAGGCTCAGCAATCTCCTCCCTATCTTCCCAGAGAATCCATGATCAATCCCATCCGGCCCAGGGGACTTATCGATTTTCACACTTTCAAGAATTGCTAACACCTCCTCCTCCTTATGAACCTCATGCCCTTCTCGTCTAGTAGCCTGAATCTCAGTATTCTCCTCGACAACATTGTCTTTTTCCTGTGCGAATACTGACGAAAAATATTCATTTAGCACCTCTCCAATCTCCTCGGACCCCAAGCACAACTTCCCACTACTGTCCTTGACTGACCCTACTCTTACCCTAGTCATTCGTTTATTCCTGACATATCTATAAAAAGCTTTAGGGTTATCCTTGATCCTACCTGCCAAAAACTTCTCATGTCCCCTCCTGGCTCTTCTTAGCTCTCTCTTTATGTCTTTCCTTGCTAACTTGTAACTCTTGAGCGCCCTAACTGAACCTTCGTGTCTCATCTTTACATAAGCCTCCTTCTTCCTCTTGACAAGTGTTTCAACTGCTTTACTAAACCACGGTTCCCTTGCTCGACCACTTCCTCCCTGTATTACAGGTACATACTTATCAAGGACACGCAGTAGCTGTTCCTTGAACAAGGTCCACATTTCCATTGTGCCCATCCCCTGCAGTTTTCCTCTCCATCCGTTGCATCCTAAGTCTTGCCTTATCCCTTCATAATTGCCTTTCCCCCATATATATCTCTTGCCCTGCAGTATATACCTATCCCTTTCCATCATTAAATAAACGTAATCGAATTGTGGTCACTATCACCAAAGTGCTCACCTACCTCCAAATCTAACACCTGTCCTGGTTCATTACCAAGTACCAAATCCAATATAGCCTCGCCTCTTGTTGGCCTATCTACATACTCTGTCAGGAAACCCCCCTGCACACATTGGACAAAAACGGACCCATCTGAAGTACTCGAACTATAGCGTTTCCAGTCAATATTTGGAAAGTTAAAGTCCCCCATAACAACTACCCTGTTGCTTTCGCTCCTATCCAGAATCATCTTTGCAGTCCTTTCCTCTACATCTCTGGAACTTTTCGGAGGCCTCTAGAAAACCCCTAACAGGGTGACCTCTCCTTTCCTGTTTCTAACCTCAGCCTATATCTGTCTACTATGTCAGTAGACGAGTCCTAATCAAACGTCCTTTCTGCCACCGTAATACTGTCGTTGATTAACAATGCCACCCCTCCCCCTCTTTTACCGCCTTCCCTTAGCTTACTGAAATACCTGAACCCCGGCACCTGCAACAACCATTCCTGTCCCTGCTCTATCCATGACTCCGAAATGGCCACAACATCGAAGTTCCAGGTACCAACCCATGCCGCCAGTTCACCCACCTTATTCCGGATGCTGCTGGCATTGAAGGAGACACACTTTAAACCATGCCGATACACTACGTGCCGATACACTCCTGCAACTGTGAAACCTTACTCATGACCTCACTACTCTCAACCTCCTGTATACTGGATCTACAATTCAGGTTCCCAAGCCCCTGCTGAACTTGTTTAATCCCTCCCGAAGAGCATGAGCAACACCCCCCCCCCCCCCGCCCCCCCAGGATATTGGTACCTCTCTGGTCCAGGTGTAGAACGTCCCGTTTGTAGAGGTGCCAGTGACCACAGGATGAGGCCCAATTATCCAGAAATCAGAAATCGTCCCTCCGGCACCCTTGATCCCCTTATTAATCAAGAACGCCTCTGCCTTCAAGACATTTATTGAATTGGCCTCTACAGCCTGCTGGGGCAAAGAGTTCCATAGATTTACCACCCTCTAGCTGAAGCAATTCCTCGTGATCTGTTTCACAGGGTCGTCCCTTTAGTCTGAGATGCTTTCCACTGGTTCTCGTTTTTCCTACAAGTGAAAAGCATGGAAATGCCGGGAGCAATAATTACATGACAAAGGAGAATAATTGCGCCGAAGTAAAGTGCGGACTATCCAGAGTTTAAATTTACAGCAAAGAAACGTTGGCAAGAACAATGAAGCTAATTAAACGGTGGTGGGGGGGGGGGGGGGGTAGGGGGGGACATTTACTATTCGAGATGACAAAAAATGTACTGGTGACGTGAATTCTAATTTCTACCCGACTGTTAGTGGAACTGATTAATTTAACACGCAATACTTTTAGTGAATACGGACAATAGAATTCTTGCAAATCAGATGCGGCCCATTCGATTTAGCGAGTCAGCACCTCACCTTCGAATGAGCACTCGTCCCATGTGGACTTTCTCGCGGATCCCGTCTTATCGCGATAATCTAATCAACACATCCTTGACACGAAGGTCAGCTGGCCAACTGACCTAGCCTACACGTCTTTGGACATGTCCTCACACGACATGTATATATGCAGTGTCCATGTATCTAATCATGATCTGTGATGGAGAATGAAACAAGCAGAATCTACAAAAATGGCGTCATCATTTATGGCTGGCGTTCAGGGGAGCAGTGTTAGAAGAATGCATGAGACCATGTAACGTGCGTCTTCGGGCCGCACGGTCACACAGTGGTTAGCACTGTTGCTGCAGAGCGCCAGGAACCCAGGTTCGATTCCCGAATTTGATCACTGCTCGGAGTCTGCAATTCTCCCAGTGTCTGCGTGGGTTACCTCCGGGTGCTCCAGTTTCCTCCCACAAGTCTCGAAAGACGTGCTGTTAAGTAAATTGGACATTCTGAATTCTCCCTCCGTGTACCCGAACAAGTTCAGGATTGTGGCGACCAGCGGCTTTTCACAGTAACTTCAAAGACAAAAAAGAACACAGAAAAGTACAGCATAGGAACATGCACTTCGGCCCTCCAAGCCTGTGCCGACCAGGCTGCCCGACAAAACAAAAATGTTCGGCTATTCCAGAAGCCGTATCCCTCTATCACCATCCTATTCATGTATTTGTCAAGAAACCCCTTAATCGGCACTCTCGTCCCTGTTTTCACCACCCCATCCGGCAGCGAGTTCGAGACACCCAATACCGTCTGTGTAAAAAAAACTTTCCCCGTACATCTCCTCTAAATCTTGCCCCTCGCACCTTATACCTATGCCCCCTAGTAATTGACCCCTACACCCTGGGAAAAAGCCTCTCACTATCCCCGCTGTCTATGCCCCTCATAATCTTGTACAGCTCTATCAGGTCGCCCCTTCGTTCCAATGTGAAGAAAAAAAGTTTCTTCAACCTCTCCTCATAGCTAACGCGAACCATACAAGGCAACATTCTGCTGGTGAATATCTTCTGCACACGCCCCCCCCCCCCCCCAAAGCCTCCACATCCTTCTTGGCGACCAGAATTGAACACTATTTTCCAAATGTGGCCTAACTAAGGTTCTATACAGCTGCAATATGTGATGCCAATTTTTATACTCAATGCCCCGGCCGATGAAGGCAATCCTGCCGTATGCCCTATTGACAACCTTCTTCTCCTGTGTTGCTACTTTCAGTGACTTGTGGGCCTGTACACCTAGAACTATCTGATTGTAAATACTCGTGAGGGTTCTACCATTAACTGTATATTCCCTGCATGTATTAGACATTCCAAAATGTATTACCTCATATTTGTCCCGATTAAACTCCATCTGTCATCTCTCTATCCAAATCTCCAAACGATGATGAATTATGGTGTATCCTCTAACAGTCCACATCACTATCTGCAATTCGACCAACCTTTGTGTCGTCCACAAACTTGCTAATCAGACCAGTTAGATTTTCCTGCTAATCATTTATCTATACTACGAACAGCAAAGCTTGCATTTTGATCGCTGTGGAACATCACTAGTCACAGCCCTCCAGTCAGGAATGCACCCTTCCATTGCTACTCTCTGCCTTCTGTGACCTAGCCAGTTCTGTATCCGTCTTGCCACCTCACCTCTGATCCCGTGTGACTTCACATTACTCAATATCGAACACAGAACATAGAGTGCAGAAAAAGGCCATTCGGCTCATCGAGTCTGCACCGATCCACTTCGGACCTCATTTCCACCCTATCCCCGTAATTCAATAACCCCTCCTAACCTTTTTGGACACTCAGGACAATGTATCACGGCCAATCCAACTAACCTGCACGCCTTTGGATTATGAGAGGATACCGGAGTACCGGGGGAAACCCACGCACACACTGGGAGAACGTGTAGACTCCGCACAGTCAGTGGCCAAGCGGTAATCGAACCGGAGACCCTGGCGCTGTGAAGTCACAGTGCTAGCCACTTGTGCTACCATGCTGGCGTCTTGTATCTGTTGTACCAGTCTACCATGAGGGATCTTGTCAAAGCCCTTACTGAAGTTAATGTAGACAACATCCACTGCCCTACCTGCATCAATCATCTTCGTGACCTCCTCGAAAAACTCGATCAGGTTAGTGATACACGACTTCCCTTTCACAAAACCGTGCTGGCTCTCGCTAATCCGTCCACGTGCTTCCAAATAGGAGTAGGTTCTGTCTCGTAGAATTATCGCCGGTAGTTTTCCTACCACTGACGTAAGGCTCACCGGCCTCTAGTTTCCTGGATTGTCGTTGCTACCCTTCTTGAACAAAGGAACAACATTTGCTATTGTCCTGTCCTCCGGGACATCACCTGAAGACAGTGAAGATCCAAAACTTTCTGTGAAGGCCTCAGCAATTTCCTCTCTTACCTTCTTCTGTCTTCTAGGGTAGATCCCATCAGGCCCTGGGGACTCATCTCCCTTAATATTTTTCAAGACGCCCAACACCTCTTCTTTTTGGATCTAAATGTGACCCAGGCGAGCTACAGACCCTTCTTCAGACTCAACATCCAACAATTCCTTCTCTTTGGTGAATACTGATGCAAAGTACCAATTTAGTACCTCGCCCAATCCCTCTCGCTCCACAAATAGATTCCCTCCCCTGTCCTTCTGCTGGCTACCCTCTGACTTTTTATATACATGTAAAAAGCCTTGGGATTTAATTAACCGTATTGCAGTATTAATGTAAGCCTATTTGAGACAATATAGATTAGTATTATATTATAAATGAGTAAAAATAGGTTATATCGTCTGCTGAATTTTCCCTTGTCATATATGGCTGCGTATAATTTGATTGACTGAATGGCGATACCAGTGACAGTAAAGAGAGCAAACGCGATTGTAATTGACATAAGGAGTTCGTTTTAAGTATCACATTATTTTCCATTCCATTCTGGCAAAACGTATTCCCTGCAACCTTGAAAATGTCGATGTATGCCCTTCACAAAACATGCAGCACAACTTCATTCCATGCTGGTCACTTCACGTACGATTGTATCCCTTCATCAGGAAAACGCTGTACGTGGTTGGTTTAGCACAAGGCTAAAGAGCTGGCTTGTAAGCAGACCAAGGCAGGCCAGCAGCACGGTTTAATTCCCGTAACAGCCTCCCCGAACAGGCGCCGGAATGTGGCGACTAGGGGCTTTTCACAGTAACTTCATTTGAAGCCTACTTGTGACAATAAGCGATTTTCATTTCATTTCATTTCGTGTTGTCGACAGTTCTATAATCTGTCAGCTAAGCAATAATAATCTGTTGACAATGATTAATTTATATTCGCCAGCATTCCTCGTCTCCTGAAAGAACTGAAGCATTGTTCAAATTTGGCAGTCGATCTCAGGGAAAATACTTACAGATAGAGCGTTCCGGCCTTATATGAGCCAATACTTCAAGTAATTTGGGATCAATTTACGTCAGGACAGCACGGTGGAATGTGTCGCGCAGCGCTAAGTACCCAGGTTCAGTTCTTGCCTTGGCTGAGGTGCTGTTTGCACTTTGTCCTTGTGGCTGTAGATTCCACCCGCAGTTCAAATATATGCATGTCACCTTGCCCCTTAGAGTACAGGTCAAATGGGGTTACGGGGATAACGAAGTGATTTTCTTTCTGAGGGTCGTTTCAAAATCGATGGGCCGAATGTGGCTAGTAGAACTCAAATCAATTCGAATTGCATTTCTCAAAAGCCCTCATAAATGGATATTGTCATATTTGTATTACTAAATCGCATAGTAAGGTTTTCAGGACACATCTTTGATCGAAGGAGATCTAATTGTTTCGTCAATTGCCATCTCTCAATACAAGGATAGATGTGGGCATGTTCACCACAAATTAGACAGTGTTCAGTCACAGAGTCTAGGAAACTGGATTGCATGCCCATCTGCGACAATGGCATTCCAATATTCAGGATTGACCGCAATATACAATTTCCATAAAAGCCACTGAGTATCCTATACTAGAAAGTGCATCTGTTTGCAGGTGACATGTTGCCGAATTTCTGGAGCTTCCTTCCGGGAATCGCGGAAGGTGGGCGCATGCTAATGGGGTACAGTCATAAATGGGATGCTTACCAAAAATTTTAAACTTACAATCAGGATGGGCAACACATGGTGATCTCTTCAGGGCAGCTCAGGTCCCATGAACCAGTATATTAAATCAAAAAGTTAGCATTTCAAATACAAGAACGACTTACGATGTTTTGTCCAGTATTGAAAGGAAATCAATGTATGTGCCATCGGACCAGAAATGTCTGAATGTGTAGTTGTGGGTATCTCTGTTCTAGCACCAGGTGCCAACCCACAATATTTTATATAGGATGGGTTATGTGTGCCAGAGTAGTAACAATAGTGTAACTGGCATTTAATTTGTTAAGATCGTATGTTTCAAAAATCATGCTTTAACTTGTCTGATGAAATAAAGTTCAAAAGGAATGTCAACGTTTGCCTTTACAATTTCTTCACTTCGGGCTGCATTACTGAAAAAAATCCGCGTTTCTTTCCTTACCCGGTCTTAATTTTACAGCGTGTGTTTACATAACTACAGGAGAAAGGCTCAAGAAGGAACCGGCTGGTAAATAATGAACAACAATTGAATAAGGGTTGATTCTCTTAAGGAAACATCACAGAACAAGCAAAATAGCTACTATCTGACGCATGAAAATAGATCGCTCAATATTGAAAGTATCTTTTGCAAAACATGAGATCTTGATTTACAGGAATAAAGGCATTATGGATATCAGCAGACACGTTAAGCTGAATCAATTTATAGCTCGCTGGTTCGGATACTGATAAAGAACGGCATCCATCTTTGTTTACCTGCTGTTTGAAACACGGTCCATCTCCTTTATAAAGGTGCAGATGAGGATCTGGAAAAAGAAGTATATGATTTCCTCAATGTTAGTATCAAAAAGGAGGAAATATCTTCTCTAGAGCTGACAGAATTTTATGAGATCAGATAGATATTCAGAAGATTGTGACAGCTATACAACGAAATGCACTTCAGGTCAGTTAATTCTGGTAGAAAACGATGCCACTCATTAAAACAGTTAACATTGTCGTTCCAAGAGCGATTTCGGCAGGTTTTTCTGTTGTGATATCTGGCACATTCCCTTGTGGTTCGTTGAGTAAATCACGGGAAACTGGCACTGCAGCACAGTAGTTATCACAGCTCAAGGGACCCAGGTTGAATTCCGTCCTCCGGTGACTGGCAATGTGGAATGTGCACTTTCTTCCCGTGTCTGCGTGGGTCTCCTCCGGGTGCACCGCCTTCCTCGCAGTGCTCCGCTTTCCTCCCACTGTCCAAAGATGTTCTGGTTAGGTGGCTAGCCACGCAAAATTGCCCCTGAGTGTCCAAAGGTGAAGTGGCCTTGCTGGGTTTTGGGATGGGGTGGAGGTGTGGGCTTAAGTAGGTTTCTCTTTCAGGGGTCTGTGGCGACTCAATGAGCCGAAAGGCCTCCTGTAAATTATGTGATTCTATGAAATATGAGTGAAAATAAATTATTTGGGCAACCAAATCCAGTCTGCCCTCGGTTAGATCATGACAGCAATGGAGTTTTCACTGAACTAGTGAACTCGAGACCCAAAATCTATCTCTGCTCCCTGTGACCATGTACAAATGCGGCCACTGCAGATGGTGACATTTGAACTCAATACAAATCTGGAACTAAACGTCGAATGTCGGTTCTCGTAAAATTACACCTGGTTCACTAGTGTCCTATAGGGATGGAAATCGTCCGTGCTCACCTCGTCTGGCCCACATGTGACTCCAGAACTACATGAATCTGCTTGACTCTTAAGTGCTCCCTGAACGGTAATTAGGGATGGGTAATAAATGCTGGCAGAGCCTGCGACACCGACGTCCAATGATCGAATAAAAAAATAACATCATTAACACATATTTGTCTGATATGGCGTCAAAGTCTTCCAAAAAGGAATCCTAGCATAATTGCCCGAACCGTGTACATGTGTCCCATGGAGCAGATCGTTGCTTTATCCACTTTATTTCACAATGAAAAGATAATGCTTTGTCTTCCTTCTCCTTGAGCTGATAACCCATTTTCTTCAGACGTCAAAATGGTAGTCGGGCACGACAGCACAGCTTTGTAATTGGTCTGTGTTTGCTCTCATAGACCGTCTTTTACGTCTTTTTATTTCTTGCAAGAGGAAAAAGCTACCCATTCACTTCAACATGTTTTTCTCTCTTTGGCCTTTAAAGCGGTGGACCCGACCGGATGTTGCAAATCTAAGGACGGTAATCACATTCATCGCTTATTATCCATCACTTTAAGTTGCCTGCATGCGAAAATTATAGATTAGTAAGTAGTGTCCGAAATACCATTGTGAATCTTTCCACTCTCTACCCATATTTAATCAACGAAAAACATTGCTCATATAAATCTCTGGAAAAAAAATAAATAATGTGAACAACATCCGAGTGTGGCTCCATGAAGGTGTCAATGCCGATCTCGCTTATGAATTCGAAAATGAAATCGAAAAGGAAAGGCACAGATAGACTTTTATCTCCATGATAATGATGCAGAGCGTTAAAGGCATTGTCGCACCACAATAGACAATTGAGCACTTCAAGTACACGTGGGCTCTCAACCGAAACAAAACATCAATTCTTTGCAGCTCGCTCTATCCCTGTTGCCCCGTAAAATATTTTTCAGTCACACCCACATGCAAATTTATTTTGATATCTGCCAGCACTTCTGAGTCCAGAGCCGTCGGTGTCTGCAAATTTATTACCATGAACCGCAAGAGGCAACACATTTAATCAAGGTATTCCTTTACTGACTTTTCGAAATGAACACCTGTTGGAAGGTCCCTACATTATCGGATTGTGGGAAATGTGAAACATTTTGACCACTTCCAAACATGCCACAATGGTTTAAAACTTAATGAGCACACTTATTTAATGGAAAATAAATAGCCTCAGCTCGAGAAACAAAGCCAGGAGGCAAAGGTATCAACTTTTGAACTATTCCGTTAACTGCACAATAGTTAACACCAATTACACATCCGTGTTGTGGTAAAATGCAAGAATGTGATGCAATATGTCCACTTATGAACACATATTCTGGTATAAGTACTGCACGCCATCACATTAAAACAACTGTGTTCATGAAATCTCAGGACATTCTCACCATATGTAATTGCAAGAATTGTGCCATCTATTCAATTTTTTCTCTGGACTTTGCTCGTGCAAAAGTGCATCAGCTCGTGTTTAAAGTTTCAATATCCCCTTGTCGGAATCGTATCTTTACTTTAAAAAATAGAGTACCCAATTCATTTTTTTCTAATAAAAGGGCAATTTAGTGTGGCCAATCCACCTACCCTACACATCTTTGGGTTGTGGACGCGAAACCCACGCAAACATGGGTGAATGTGCAAACTCCACACAGACAGTGGCCCAGAACCGGGACCGAATCTGAGACCTCGGCGCCGTGAAGCTGCAGGGCTAACTCACTGCGCCACCGTGCTGCCATTCGGAACAATTTCTAATCGATATGTGGCCCCATGCCATCAACTGCCGTCATTGTACATGTCAGAAACACTTTTGATTTCCAAGCTACTGACACATTTTGAAACTTAAAACTTCGTTTTCTCAAATCCAAATGTTGCACAATGATTTAACAAATACGATAAAAGTGGTTTTTGGACTCTAGCTTAGATAACAGTAACGTCGAATACATCAGGGATGTAAACGGACAGTTCTAAATGATTGGCTTATTTCTCACCATCAGTCATTTTACTCACCATACACTGATGTTCAACTTCCCATTTCACGTCCCATTTTCTTTTTCTGAAACTGCCTGGTATAAGGTACTTGGGGAAAGCTAATAAATGTCCAGAACAGTGGAGTACTTTAAATTTTCTTCATATTTCTCTCTCAGCTATTTCACCAAAATTATCGTTCTTGACAAAATGTGTTTCCTTGAATTTGAATCATCCCGCTTACTGCCTTCATTGTTTCCATTGCTTTGTTATTATTTCAGCGACTATATTTATAAATAACAACTGACTGGCTTATTGTGTCACCCGGATTAACTGTGCAAGTTCTGAATTCCCTTGGACACGTTCGTGATTACGGCCCTCACATATGCTATTCCCAAATATCGAAGGACAGAAGCAGAACTTAGCAACTCTGAAAATGAGACGAGCACAAACCAAATTTGTATTCTGGGATTTAAGCGAGGATAATGGGCTCAGCATACGCAAATTCTCCATGCCAAACTAATTAGTAATTTTAATGGAAACAATTATGGGCAACATCTTGTTTCCCTTCAATGTCTGTCCAGAAGATGTTAAATGAACGTCCTGCTTTCCTCCTTTCCTTCCTTCCTTCCTTCCTTCCTCCGTTCCTTCCTTCCGTTCTTCCCTTTCTCTTTTCCTTTCTTTATTTCTTTCTCTCTTTCTGTCTTTCTTTCTGTCTTTCTTTCATTCTTTCTTTCTTTATTTCTATCTTTCTTTCTATCTTTCTTTCTGTCTTTTCTGTCTATCTTTCTCTCATCCTTTCTTTATCGCTGTTTCTTTCTCTATTTCTACCCCTATTTCTCTCAGTGGGTTCACCAGGAAACCAGAGAACGCACACAGGAGTTTGTCACAGCGAACAGTGAGTTTGGGAATTTGAAGCTATTTGGGAATTGAATTGAATTGTAAGACTGTTTCTTTTTAAATTTCAGGAATTTAATTTAATCTAAAAATGTGCAATGAAAGTTAATAAAGGTCTGCCCCACCCATTCACATAACTGGTTGGCAGTTAAGTGTCAGTCACCTTAAGCTAATTTGATCGAAAAGCAGGTGAGGGGTGGAGGGAGTCAACTAAGGCCAATTTAAAAGAGCAACTTGTAACTCACACTCCTAGTGAGCCAGAGAAAGCATAGCTAGGAGCGAGAAACAGCAAAGAGTGAGTTTGGGAATTTGAAGCTTGGTCGGAATTCGAAGCTGGATGGGGTGGAAGCGCTTTTTATCCCTGGTGCGTGACTGATAAGTAGTTTTTCTTTCCATTTGTCAATCTATTTACTTATTTATTTACTTTTCTTGGAGCGGGAGAGAGAGAACCGGGGTGCAGCTTGGGAAAAGGTAAGTTGTATAAAATCTTACCCCGAATTTACAGCGGCCTTCATTTCCGGAGCGGGAGAGAGAGAGAGAGGGAGAGCCGGGGAGCAGCTTGGAACAGGTAAGTGATAGATGTTCTGCTATTCTGGGTGCTACGGCTGGGGGGAAAGGGGGGGGAGTCTGGACAGTGATGTCACTGGAAAGCTGTGACCTGATTGGCTGGTAGGGAAACTGCACTAAATTAAACAATGGAACATTGTAAAACGAATTAAACACAATTAGTTAATTACTTAATCAGAACTTAGAGGGGTACCTAAGCCAGAGACCAGACTGTACTGTATTTGGCATTTACATTTATAGTAGAAATCCCGTGCTAGGAAGCATATAGTTAACAGTAACTTTTAGTGTTTAAAAAAACATTATTTTCAGTTGAATTTGTTAATTAGTGCACGCAATGTCAGCCAGAGGGGTGCAGTGCTCTGACTGTGAGATATGGCAGATCCGGGAGGATTCCAGCGTCCCGGATGGCTACGTCTGCCGGAAGTGAACCCAGCTGCGGCTCCTCACAGGCTGCATGGATTGGTTGGGGCAGCACTTGGATGCACTTAGGTGTATGCAGGTGGCGGAAAGCGTCAGATAAAGCAGTTATAGTGACGTACTCACGCACAAGGTGCAGGCAGAGAGATGGGTGACCACCAGAAGGGGCAGGCAATCAGTGCAGGAATCATCTGTGGTTGTCCCTCTCTCGAACAGATATAACATTTTGGATACTGTTTGGGGAAAAAGCCTATCAGGGGGAAACCGCAGCAGCCAGAGCATTGGCACCACCGCTGGCTCTGATATTCAGCAGGTAGGGTCAAAGCGCAGAGGAACAACAGTCATAGGGGACTCTATACTCAGTGACACAGGTAGGTGCTTCTGTGGACGTGAAAGAAACTCCAGGATGGTATTTTGCCTCCCTAGTGCCAGGGTCCAGCATGTCTCAGAACGGGTCGCGGGCATCCGGCAGCGGGAGGGCGAACATGCAGAGGTCGTGGTACATATTGGTACTAATGACATAGGCAGGAAGGGTGATGTGATCCTGCAGCAGGAGCTTAGGGAGCTAGGCAGAAAATTAACAGACAGGTCATTTAGGGTTATAATCTCGGTATTACTCCCTGTGCCACGTGCCAGTGAGGCTTGAAACAGGAAGGCAGAGGAGCTAAACACGTGGCTAAATATCTGGTGTAGGAGGGAGGGTTTCAATTATCTGGCCCACTGGGTGCTCTTCCGGGGCAGATGTGACCTATATACTAAGGACGGGTTGCATGTAAACCGGAGAGGCATAAATATCGTAGTCGCGAGGATTGCTGGTGTCACAAAAGAGGGTTTAAACTAGTACGGCAGGGGGGTGGGGGGGGGGGGGGGCTCCGGAACAATAGGTCATAAGGGGAAAACATTGAGCGAGAACTAGAGAACAGGGCCAGTATGGCTCTGAGGAAGAGCAGAGAGGGAGATGTTGCTTAAAACACCAAGGCTGGTGTCTTGAAGTACATCAGCTTTAATGAAAGAAAATAACATGTAAGGCAGATTAAATTAAAGCTTGAATTAGTACTTGGAACCATGATGTTGTTGCCATTACAGATACCTGGTTGAGAGTAGGACAGGATGGCATCGAAACATTCCAGGATTTAGATGTTTCAGGCGGGAGAGATGTGGATGTAAAAGGGGTGCGCTATAGGTTCGGGGAACATCACAGCTGCAGTGCGGGAGGAAACCTCAGAGGGCAGCAAGGCTACATGGGTGGAGATCAGGATAAGAAGGGTGCAGTCACAATGTTGAAGGTTTACTGCAGGCCTCCCAACAGCCAACGGGAGATAGAGGAACAGATAGGCAGACAGAATTTGTAAAGGAGTAAAAGCAACAGGGCTGTTGTGATGTGAGACTAACTTCCCCAATACTGGGACTCACATAGTGCTAGGCTCTTGGACGGGACAGATTTTGTTAGGAGCATCCAGGAGGGCTTTCTAAAACAATATATAGATAGTCCAGCTATGGAATGGGCTGTACTGGACCTGGTTATGTGGAATAACCCCGGCCACGTCGTGGAAGATGCAGTAGGCGAGCACTTCGGGAACAGTGACAACAATTCAATAAGTTTTAAAGTGCTGGTGAACAAGGATAAGAGTGATCCTCGGGTGATTTTGCTAAATTGCGGGAAGGCTAATTATAACAATATTAGGCGGGAACTGAAGAACCTAGATTGGGGGCGGATGATTGAGGGTAAATCAACATCTGACATGTGCGATGGTTTCACATTTCAGCTGAATGGAATTCTGGACCTGCATGTTCCTGATGCAAGACAGATACACATGTCAAATTCAGGGAACCCTGGATTACGAGAGATATTGTCGGCCTCGTCAAAAAAGAAAAAGCAGGCATTTGTCAGGGCTAGAAGGCTTGGAACAGACGAAGACTGTGTGGAAAAGAAGTAAAGTTTGACAAAACTTACGAAAGGAGTCAGGAGGGCTAAAATGGATCACGAAAAGTCATTGGCAAATAGGGTTCAGGAAAATCTCAAAGCTTTTTTACACGTGCATAAAAAACAAGAGGGTAGCCAGGGAAAAGAGTTGTCCACTGAAGGACAGGGGAGGGAATATATATGTGGAGTCAGAGGAAATAGGCGAGGTACTAATTACATGCTTTACATCAGTATTCAACAAAGAAAAGTAATTGGTGGCTGTTGAGTCTGGAGAAGGGTGTGTAGATATCCAGGGTCACATTGAGATTCAAAAAGACGAGGTGTTGGGCGTCCTGAAAAATATTAAGTTGAATAAGTCGCCAGGGCCTGATGGGATCTACCTCAGAATACTGAAGGAGGCAATAGAGTAAATCGCTGAGGTCTTGACAGAAATCTTTGGATCCTCACTCTCTTCAGGTGATGTCCCAGAGGACTGGAGAATAGCCAATATTGCTCCTTTGTTTAAGAAGGGTAGCAAAGATAATCCAGGGAACTACAGGTCGGAGAGCCCTACGTCCGTGCGAGGGAAATTACTGGAGATAATTCTACGAGACAGAATCTACTCCCATTTGTAAGCAAGTGGACGTATTGGCGAGAGGCAGCACGGTTTTATGAAGGGAAGTTCGTGTCACACTAATTTGATAGAGTTTTTCGAGGAGGTCACAAAAATGGTTGTTGCAGGTTGGGCAGTGCATGTTGTCTACATGGACTTTAGTAAGGACGTTGCCAAGGTCCCTCATGGCAGACCAGTACAAAACGTGAAGTCACATGGGATCAGAAGTGAGATAGCAACGAGGATCCAGAACGGGCTAGGTCATAGAAGGCGGTGAGTAGCAATGGAAGGGTACGTGTCTGATTGGAGGACTATGGCTATTGGTGTTTCGCAGGGTTCAGTGCTGGGACGTTTGCTGTTCGTAGTATATTTAAATCATTAGGAGGAAAATGTAACTGGTCAGATTAGTAAGATTTCGTAGGACACAAAAGTTGGTGGAATTGCGGATAGCAATGAGGACTATCGAAGGATACAGCAGGACTTACATCGTTTGGAGACTTGGGCGGAGAGATGGCAGATGGACATTAATCCGGACAAATGTGAGGTAATGGATTTTGGAAGGTTTAATACACGTAGGGTATATGCAGTGAATGGTAGAGCCCTCAAGAGCATTGACAGTCAGAGAGATCTAAGTATAGAGGTCCACACATGACTGAAAAGGACAACACAGGTGGACAAGGTTGTCAAGATGGCATACGGCATGCTTGCCTTCATTGGCCGTGGCATTGAGTACATAAATTGGCAAGTCATGTTGCAGCTGTATAGAACTTTTAGTAAGGCAACACTTGGAGTATAGTGTTCAATTCTGGTCGACGCACCACAAAATCATGTGGAGGCTTTAGAGAGGTTGCAGAAATGATTTACCAGGATGTTCACTGGTATTGCGGGCGATAGCGATGGTGAGAGGTTGAATACATAAGCTTTGTTCTCACTGAAACGACGGCAGTTGAGTTGCGACCTGATAGAGCTCTACAAAATTATGAGGTAGAGGGTAGAGCGATCTCTGACTCGAGGCCATAGGTTTATGGTGTGAGGGGCAAGGTTGAGAGGAGATGTACGAGGCATGTTTTTTACACAGAGGGTAGTTGGTGCCTGGAACCCGCTGCTGGAGGCGATGGTTGAAGCAAGGGTGGATCGTGACGTTTCAGGGGCATCTTGAGAAATACATGAATAGGACGGGATAGAGGGGTACGGATGCCGGAAGTGCAGTATATTTTAGTTTGGACGGGCAGCATGGTCGGTGCAGGCTTGTAGGGCCGAAGGACCTGTTCCTGTGCTGTGTTTTTCTTTATTACTTGTTCTTTGTTCTTTTTGTTTCTTTCTTTCGCTTTCCCCCTTGTTCTCTCTTTTTTTCTTTATTTTCCTTTCTTTCTTTCATATTTTCTTTCTTTCCAATTTTCTTTATTTCTTTTTATCGTTCTTTTTTTCTTTCTCTCTTGTTTCCTTCCTTCCTTTGTTCCGACGTCTTTTTTTCTTTCCTTCTTTCTTTCTTCCTTTCATTCTTCCTTTCTTTGCCTTTCATTCTGTCTTTATTTATTGATTTCTTAATTTCTTTCTTTGTCTCTTTGTTACTTTATTGCAGTCTGTCTCCCTGTTTCTCATCTGTTACTCATCCGGCAGTTTCTTGTGATATTTGCCCTACTGAGTTCCTGTATCTGTGTTGCTGCACTCGACAGTATATAAGAACTACATCGTATGAATCCTACGAACTACCGAATTTGCTAGTTTGCTTTTTATCAATCCATGTTTCCTTCAAATCAAGCAATAACTGACCCTCGGTACATGTAAATTCGCAAATTCGAATGTATAAGAACACATGTGTAGGTCGTTAAGGAGCAGACGGAAACCACTCTACGCCTGGATATATGCTCATTTGGTCTCCATCAACAGGACAACGATGATGACATTCTTCATGACTGTGCATTCCACACTTCCTGTAACAAATGTTTCCCGAGCGATCCTCTCTTTTTCTATGCCCTGGTGCAGATATGTAACATGGTTAAAGAATAATAATCGCTTATTGTCATAAGTCGACTTCAATGAAGTTACTATGAAAAGTCCCTAGTCGCCACATTCCGGCGCCTGTTCGGGGAGGCCGGTACGGCCGGTAGTGCACACATTGCCCGTAAATTGAAGTATCCAAACATTCAAGTGTGTCTAGTGATTGCATTGAACAATGTATGTGTGTTTATTTTCAGAACTTCAGGACCTTCTGGAAAAGACCAGTACGTAGTAGGAAACATTATCTACAAACTGGTGTAACTGAAACCAATGCCATTTTCGGTCTTGATTGATGGGATTTAGATAGTTATTCTCAGTACATATTGCATCAATTTCGGAGTTCGATCAACCACATCGAGATGGCGGACACATTCAATGTGAGCCAAAACATTCTGAACATATATTTAATGAATTTGGATAACTACTTACGCTCCACCCAAGGAGGAGATGGAGACATATTTTTCGGAGCTTTATGCAAACTGGTACATTTCAGGTTCATCTTAAAGGAGGTACGATATTTAGGAAAAGCCAAGTTTTGGAAACTATGCAATGGATTGTTGGATCTTGGCTGCTGTTGGTATTGACACCAATAGAAAACGAATTGCTACCAATGGCGTGCAAATCACTCGCAAATTTTTCTGAAGCGAACTCAATATATTTTGTGGATGAAACAAGACATAGAGTTATTAGGCGAACGAAACAGTGCGGTTTATGTGGCGGGAATGAGGCTTATAATATGACGAGAGTTCTGAAATTTGTGATATGATCCGTGTCAAGTATTTCAACGAACAAAACAGCAATTACCAAAAAGTGAAGTTACTTAAGTAAAGATGAAGTTGCATTCGTTTATTGTGGCTGAATAATCTCAGTACAGAATCAAGCTTGGATGAGATAAAGCTACATATCATGAAACACTCAAAACAATGTCAACAGAAAATCAGCTAAATGGTTCATTTGCAAACCGTTTGGAATGCTGAAGGAGCGCCTCTATAATTCGAAGCTCCACTCATGTTCAAAATACATTTCATGCTTGCCAATGGGGGGCGAAATTGATGAACAGCATCAGGACCAGAGATAGTTTGATGGACAAATGTCAACCGTGTTGACCTGTCCAGTATATCGTTGAAACACATTTGTTCTCGTATCCACTGCAGGAACAGCCGAAACACGTTGGCGAATCAGAGGAATGGGAGAAAGAAATGCTCCCTGAAGGAATAACGCTGGAATTCTTCGACATACGTATGAACATAAGAACATAATAACTAGGAACAGGAGTAGGCCATCTGGCCCCTCGAGCCTGCTCCGCTATTCAATGAGATCATGGCTGATCTTTGTGGACTCAGCTCCACTCTCCGGCCCGTTTATCATATCCCCGAATCCTTTTATTCTTTAGAAAGGTATCTATCTTCTTCTTAAAAACGTTTAAAGAAGGAGCCTCAACTGCTTCACTGGGCAAGGAAGTCCAGAGATTCACAACCCTTTCGGTGAAGAAGTTTCTCCTAAACTGGGTCCTAAATCTACTTCCCCTTATTTTGAGGTTATGCCCCCAAGTTCTGCTTTCCCCGACCAGCGGAAACAACCTGTCCGCACCTGTCCTATCTATTCCCTTCATAATTTTATATGTTTCAATAAGATCCCCCGCATCCTTCTAAACTCCAATAAGTACAGTCCCAGTCTACTCAACCTCTCGTCATAATCTAATCCTCATAACTCTGGGATCAACTAGTGAATCTCCTCTGCACTCCCTCCAGTGCCAATATGTCCTTTCTCAGGTAAGGAGACCAAAACTGAACACAATACTCTGGAATATATCATCAAGGAAGAAACAGCGAGGCATCTGGATGGAAATTGTCCCATTGGGCAGACGGAGCATGGGTTCATAAAGGGCAGGTCGTGCCTACCAAATTTAGTGTAATTTTTTGAGGACAACGGGGAGCCAATGGATGTGGTATATCTAGATTTCCAGAAAGCCTTTGACAAGGTGCCACACAACAGGTTGCTGCAGAAGATAAAGATGCATGGCATTAAGGGGAAAGTAGTAGCATGGATAGAGGAATGGTTAATTAATAGAAAGCAAAGAGTGGGGATTAATCTGTGTTTCTCCGGTTGGCAATCTGTAGCTAGTGGTGTCCCTGAGGGATCAGTGTTGGGCCCACAATTGTTCACAATTTACATAGATGATTTGGAGTTGGGGACCAAGGGCAATGTGTCCAAGCTTGCAGACAACACTAAGGTGAGTGGTAAAGCAAAAAGTTCAGAGGATACTGGAAGTCTGCAGAGGGATTTGGATAGGCGAAGTGAGCGGGCTAGGGTCTGGCAGATGGAATACAATACAACATACAATGTTGACAAATGTGTGGTTATCCATTTTGGTAGGAATAACAGCAAATGGGATTATTATTTAAATGATAAAATATCAAAACATGCTGCTGTGCAGAGGGACCTGGGTGTGCTAGTGCATGAGCCGCAACAAGTTTGTTTCCAGGTGCAACAGGTGATTGAGCAGGCAAATGGAATTTTGTCCTTCATTGCTAGAGGGGTGGAGTTTAAGACTAGGGCGGTTATGCTGCAATTGTATAAGGTTTTAGTAAGGCCACACCTGGAGTATTGTTGTCAATTGTGGTCTCCGAATTTAAGAAAGGACGTACTGGCACTGGAGGGTGTGCATAGGAGATTCACTAGGTTAATCCCAGAGCTGAAGGGGTTAGATTACGAGGTGAAGTTGAGTAGACTGGGACTGTACTCGTTGGAATTTAGAAGGATGAGTGGGGATCTCAGAGAAACATATAAAATTATGAAGGAAATAGATAGGATTGATGCGGGCAGGTTGTTTCCACTGGCGGGTGAAAGCAGAACTAGGGGGCATAGCCTCAAAATAAGGGGAAGTAGATTTAGGACTGAGTTTAGGAGGAACGTCTTCACCCAAAGAGTTGTGAATCTATCGAATTCCATGCCCAGTGAAGCAGTAGAGGTTCCTTCATTAAATGTTTTTAAGATAAAGATAGATAGTTTTTTGGAGAATAAAGGGATTAAGGGTTATGGTGTTCGGGCCGGGAAGTGGAGCTGAGTCCACAAAAGATCAGCCATGATCTCATTGAATGGCGGAGCAGGCTTGAGGGGCCAGGTGACCTACTCCTGAACCTAGTTCTTATGTTCTTATGTTCTTAAAGGCATTTCTGAAGTTCATATAGACAACATGACCTCGCTAATCACTCAGATCCATGTCACGTATGCATTGGAAAAAGGGTAGCCTAACCAGAGCCGCCCATATATCATGAAGGAAATTGAGGAGAGAGAGAGAACAGGGATTATATTTTTTTAAATCGTGTAGCAGCGCCATAAAAATATGTTGGAAATATTCAGCTGTGGAATCCCTCGAAATATTATGACACACATGAGGTACATCAAAACGGCTAATAACTGAATGATTTGGTGTTATTCATTGGTAAGATCCAAAGCGGTATATGTATCTAGAGTTGTGGAAGCTGAGAGAATACTAAAATTGCAGTGTGCAAAATACAACCCACACCCATTGCAAGAATGCATATGAGCATTTTTGCCTCGACCTAGTTCGGATTGCTACTCGTCAAATTGCGAGGTTTTAAAGCAATTCTCAATGTTATTTCGCGTTTGTTTTTATAGTGCAGACTCTGTTTGACAAAGAGAAAGGTCAGTATTTGTTCATCCAGTACGAATCAAACAATTCAACCTGATTATGACCATTAATAAAGCATTGACGGGCAGCATGGTGGCGCTGGGGGTCAGCACTACAGCCTCACGGCGCCGAAGTCCCAGGTTCGATCCCGGCTCTGGGTCACTGTCCGTGTGCAGTTTCCACATTCTCCCCGTGTTTGCGTGGGTTTCACCCCCACAACCCAAAGATGTGCAGGGTAGGTGGATTGGCCATGTTAAATTGTCCCTTAATTGGAAAAATGAATTGGGTACTCTACTTTTTTTTAAATAACTAAATTAAAGCATTGGCGTTTTGTTATTCAGGCGTTTCCTGTCATGACACAAACTTTGGGATTGAGTATAAACTAAACGATCGGGGTTTGCGCCGGAACGAAAAATAAACTCCTCAACCAATTGTCAAACATATAATTTTTACATTCCACGAACTGTGTTATGCACTGCCCAAAACGGGCAAGATCCAAAATGTACTTGCTGAGCACTGTCTACACTTTCATGTTTGGACGTCGGAAAGAGCTTCTTAATCAATAATGTACTTTTGTTTTAATCAAAAGTCAATGATATAAATACACGTACGATAGGGACAAGATCTGCCACGATCTGAGATCGGATACTTGCCACGTTACATATTTGTTTGGCATGTTTCTTACTCTTGCGAAATGATCAAAGTATTTGTCAACCAATCGAAATGTCTGTACTCAATGCAGGTGACACTTGCAGGGTTCGTAATCCTCCAGCATTGACAAGAACTTCACTTGATTTGAAACAGTAGTTTGCACATTCCACAAATTCACTTCATCCAACACAGAAATAGACGTGACTCAAAAGCAACAGTTTCATATTAACCAGAACATTTGGTGTAGTATTGTGGATATGCAAAAATATAAGTTAGGACAACGAGGAAATGTCAGATTGTAATGCTTTCCGTTAAATCATGTTGGTTCACTCAAGAACACTAACCACTTTTCGACGTCAGTTTATCTTTGAGTACTACGCCCGAAAGAAGTAAGAGCGTGAGAAAGGCATTAATCCCAGTCAGCCACTCCGAAATGAAAAATAAAAATAATCTCTGCCTGACAATGACTTTAAAAGTAAGTTTCAGTTCACCTTGCCTCTTCGGTATTTTAAAAAGCGGTGCAACCCAGCCGTGACGATATTGCAACATAGGAACATATAATTATGAGCAGAGGTAGGCAATTCTGCCCCTTGATCCCGATCCGCCATTGAACGAGATCATTGCGTCACAAGGGGGAATATTTGGTCTATGTTTAATTTATCAATCCAATTTAGTATGATATACACATCGATCAGATCGCTCTCATCCTTCTAAACTCCAGCGAGTATAAGCCCAAACTATTTAATCTGTCCTCATGCATCAGCCATTTCATCCCCGGAATCAATCTGGTGGACTTCCGCTTAGCTGCTCCAATGCCACGACATCCGTGCTCAAGTAAAGCGACCAAAAATTGAAAAGCATTCCCGATGTGGTGTCACCAATACTCCATAAAATTGCTGGAGCACATCTCTACTTTTATACTCCAATCTTTTTGCAATGAACACTAAGATTCTGTTTGTATATTTAATTACATGCTGGAACTGCACAGCGAATTTCAGTGATTCCTTAACAGAGAAACCCAGATCCGTTTACCCGGACACATCTTGGAACTGCTTTCTATTTAGACAATAATTTGCTATATTTGTATTCGGCCAAACTGGATAACCACACACTTATCTACATTCAACTCCGTCTGCCAAGTTTTCGTCCACTCTCCTAGTCTTTATACAACCATCTTTAATATGTTTATCAGCTCTTCACTGTTTTTTTTCCGACCAATTTTAGTGTCATCCGCAAATGATGCTATATTACACTCTGTCCCTCCTTTTGATCATTTAAATACATTCTAAACAGTTGCAGTACAAGGACTGGCCCCTGCCGCAACGATCTAGTTAAAATTCGCCAGCCAGGGGAAGCGTAATTTATTCCAATCAGTCAGCCAATCCTCAATACAATCTAGTACTCTGCCCGAGTCCCCGACGATCTCATCTTCTGAATCATTATTTTATTTGGCATTGTACCAAACGCCTTCGTGACGTCTAGAGATACAACATTGGAAGGTTCCTTATTATGCTACTTGCATTTTACGTCCTCAGGAAACTCAGGCAAGTTTATCAAGCATGATCTACCCTTCACAAAAAAATGCTGACACTGATGAGTTGAGATTTGTCCTTCCAAATGTCCCCCTCTTTACTGATTGATTGCACTCCCCCCCCCCCCCCCCCCGCCCCGCTCTAAGTTCAAGCTACCAGCCTATGGTTCCTTCCTTTTTGCCTCTCTCACCCTTTGGATTGGGGCGTCAAATTCGGTTGATTGCACTGAACCGGGACACTTCCATAATCCAGAAAATTCTTAAGTATCATACCCAATGCATCCAATATTTCCGCTGCCACCTCCATTCATATCTTACGATGCAGGCCATCAACTCGCTGAGACGTTTCTGCCGTTTATCACACAAATGTATTCAATGCCATCTCCCTGGTGATGGTTATTGCACCAAGATCATCTGCATTAACTATGGCTTGTGCGCTACGCTTTTCTGATTTTCGGACCTCCGTTAGTAACCTCTGATAGCACTCAGCCTCATCCCCGAAGTTCACTCTACAGTCACGTTACATTTTGATTTGTTTACCTTTCATATCCCCTCCGTAGTCCTTAGAGTCGCCATGTCTGTTCATAATATTGACCGCTACTTTCTCCTTTCAAGCCGGCCTCCATCGTAGGTTCCTATTGACCATTATACTCTTTGTTGGTTTACCCTTCCCTCCCTCCCCACAAACTCTGCCTCCACCCCCATTTGCGAATTTAAAGTCCATATGACCACCCTATTTTTTTCAGCTGCTACACTGGTCCCAGACAGGTACAGGTGGAGAAAGTCCCAAAAGGTAATAATCTCTGCTGTCCCACACCATTCCTTTAAAACGTCTTTACCTCCCCAATATTCTCGTCATTTTGCCAATTTGCACGTGGCTCGAGTAGTAATTCAGAGATTATAACCCTTGAGGAACTGTTCTTTAAGTTTGCTCCAAGTCTCTGATAATGCCAATCAAATCCTCTTTCCAAGTCTTGATTGTCTTGTCTGTCCCAACGTGGACAACAACAATTGGATTATCTCCCACCTACTCCAATATACGTTCAAGTCGGGTGGCGATGTCCTTCACTCTGGTACTAGGCAGGCAACGGATCATGCGGGATTCTCGACGTCAGTTGCAAAGGATGCTATCAGTATCCTAATTCTAGAATCACCAATAACTGCCACTTGTCGTTTTGCTCCCGCTTCCTTTTATCGTCTGATGTGCCATGTTTCAGTGGTCAGCTAGCTCATGCTCCCAACAGTTATTTGCCTCATTCACGCAGAGAGAAGTTACTTCTCACTTGCTTCACCAGGTCAATGACATACGCCCCTCCATTTCTGAATTCAGACTCCTTCTACCTGCCTCAATGGCAGTCACACCCTGCTGTACCTGACAGCTTGCCGCATTTGCGGTACTTAATCTGCGGGGTGTGATCACCTCCTGAAGCAAAAATTCCAGTTAACTCTCCACCTACTGGATATGCCGCATATTCTGACGCTCATGAATTCTGACACTAAATTCCTCGTACAACAAGCACTTGCTGCATATGTAGTGACTGCAGCTCGAAATGGGATCTGCCAGTTCCCATATCATGCAGCTGCATCACATCGCTTGTGTAACTAATTACTCGGTGTAGAAATTAATCTTGCAGTGTTTTTTGTCAAATTTAGCACAGGTTCCCTCTGGCCAATTAGGTCACAGCTTTCCTGTGACGTCTGAGTTTTAGCTTCAATGGAAGTCCCGATACACATCGTTCCGAAGCTACGCCCTTCGTGATTGCTCCCTCGACACCAGGGATCCCCCTGCTTTATATAATCACTGCGTCGATTCTCCGATGCTCTGCCATCTTTAAATCTCCCGTTCCTCTCGCGCTCTTTTGAATCTCCGGTTCCTCTCGTGGTCCGTTGCAGTGCCGTGGTCTACACTGTTTTCGGGTGAAGATTTTTTATCTGTTACTGTCGCTCTGAAAAGACATTCCTTCACATGATCGGCTAAAATACTTACTTTGAAGTATTTCTTCGAAGGGGATGTCTGGAATCCATTATTTGGGGGCAGTTGGAAAAACGTAGCCTTATTTCCCGAGGAAGAATGATAACTGGATGGATTGACAGTTGGCTCCTATTTTGCAGTGCTAAGCACTGCTGCGTATATCTTCACTGTCTCAGAAATAATGATTCTTCTGAAACGTGCTGCTCAATACCATGCAGCCACTGTCTGCTGGTATTAATTCGTGAGGGGTGCGGCAAGACAAGGTCTCCTTTACAAGGCACTCGTTTCCCTTTGTTGTAGCTGTGCACGTGAAATCTGAATATATTTGAGATAAGGGCACTGTAATTCAATGTGATGGGAAAGACGCGGCTGTGTAAATAGATGAGCGAATCGCTGACTGAATGGCTGATTGATCTCATCAATTACTGAAACATGTGTAAAGGAAAGGAAGGACTGGCAACTCAATGTTCCGGTGTGCAGGTGCTGTAGGACAGATTGAATAGGAGGTAAGAGAGGAGGGGGAGTTGCGTTTTTATTAGTGGCAATATAACGGCAGAACAGAGAGGGGGTATACCCGAGGGTTGGCCGACTGAGTCTACATGGGTAGAACTGCAAAATAAGAAGGGTGAGGTGACTTTCATAGGACTTTACTATAGGCCACCAAATAGACAGCGGGATATTGAGGAGCAAATATGTAATGAGGTTCGAGATAGCTGCAGGAAAAATAGGGTGGTAAAAGATGGGGACTTTAACTTTCCCAACATTAACTGGGACAGCCATAGCACTAGGGGTTTGGATGGAGAGAAATGTTTTCAGTGTATTCAGGAAGACTTCCTCATTCAATATGCGGATGGCGCGACCAGAGAGGGGGCAAAACCTGACTTCCTCTTGGGGAATACGAAAGGGCCGTCGACATACGTGTCAGTGACGGGTCACTTTTGGCCCTGTGATCACAGTTCCATTAATTTTCAATACAGCTCGAGAGGATGATAGTTTTTGCCCCCAAAATTAAAATTTTCAATTGGTGCAAGGTCAATTGCGAAGATGTTAGGTGGGAAATTTCAAAAGTTCATTGGGGTACCTATTTGCAGGCAAGGGGACCCTGGTCAGTGGGAACCTTTCAAAAAGGGTTTAACTAGGGTTCAAGGTGAGTAAATTCCTCTTAGAGTGTGAAGGGTAAGGCTCGTAGAAGAAGGGAACCGGTTGGCCTTACTTCTGTCATGGGAAAATTGTTAGGCGGTCTTCTGAGGGACAGGATCTACAGGGCTTTAGACAGACAAGGGATAGTTGTGGAAAGTCAGCATGGCTTTGAAAGCGAAAGTCATGTCTCACCAATTTGATCAAGTTTTTTGATGTGGTAACCAAGAGGCTAGAGGGGAGGCAGTGTAATCGACTTTGGCTGCATGGACTTAACCAAGGCATTTCACAAGTTGCCGCATGGTAGGTTTTTGCAAGTGGTTAAATATCACGGATTCCATAGTGAGGGAGCCAATTGGCTAGAACATTGGCTTTGCGACCGAAGGCAAGGAGTATTTTTCCAAACTGGAAGCCTGTAACCAACGGTTTGCCTCAGGGATCGGTGCTGTGTCCACTCTTAGTTGTTGTATGTATGTCAATGATTTGGATGAAAATGTAGGAGGCATGAGTAGTATGTTTGCACATCATACCAAGATTGGTGGCATTGTGAAGAAGGTTATGTAAGGTTGCAACAGGATCTTGACCAATTGGGCCAATGGGCCGATGAATGGCAGATGGAGCTTAATTTGGAAAAATGTGAGGTGCTGCATTTTGGGAAGTCAAGTCAGGATAGGACCTATTCAGTTAATGGCAGGGAGTTGGAGAGAGTCAGGGAACAAACAGATCTCGGGGTACAGGTTCATAGCTCCTTGAGGAAGGCGACGCAGGTGGACCGAGTGTTGAAGAAGACATTCAGCATGCTAGGTTTTAATGGTCAGAATATTGAACACAGGAATTGGGACGTCTTGTTGAAGTTGTACAAGTCATTAGTAAGACCACACATGAAATGCAGTGTTCAGTTCTGGTCACCCTATTATGGGAAGAATATTGTTGAACTGGAAATAGTGCAGCAGAGACTTTCCAGGATGCTACCAGGAGATGATGATCTGAGCTATACAGAGAGGCTTGATAGGCTGGGTTTTTTTCGCTGGCGCGCAGGAGGCGCAGGTGTGAACATATAGAGGTCTATAAATTAATGAGGGGCATAGATACGGTGGATAGTCGGCATATTTTCCCAAAGGTAGCGGTTTCTAGAACTAGAGGGCACAGGTTTAAGGTGAGGGAACAGAGGGGATATTTATTCACACAAAGGGTTGTCAGCATATGGAATGAGCTGCCAGTGGCAGTGGTAGGGGCGTGTACATTTTGTTCCCTTTAAAAAACAGTTAAAACATTACATGGCAGGGTAGGTATAGAGGGATACGGGCCAAATGCGGGCAAGTGGGACTAGCTTCGTGATAGAAACTGAGCGTCAAGGACAAGCTGAGCCAAAGGCTCTTCTTCCATGCTGTAAACATCGATCACTCTATGACTGTAATTTGTGGGTTTTTCAAGTCATGCTCGCATGTGTATCCCGGATGAGGGGTATATTTTGTAAATTTCTTTTATGGTAACTGTGCAGCGTTTTAGGTGGAAATGCTAGCAGTTGAACAGCATGAAAGAACTGTGGCGTAGTAGCTGGTGTTAGACTGGTAAAAGTAGTCAATGTGCAAGCGTAGAATTCTGTTCATAAGCTTTATTGAAGATCTTAAAACGGCAGGGAGAAAATGTATACCTGTCCTGCACGCAAGGAGTACGCAAAACTGGCCTCGGCATGCAAGGACGGGAGCTGAAGTTATATAAACTGTTGGCCCCCTTGTATGTAGAGTATCCCCCATAACCCCACCAGTCTGTATGCTTGTATTTGCTAAATTGGGTTTGATGATGTTATCATCCAACATTTTCGAATGGAGCCCACAGACCTTTGGAACAAAGAACAATACAGCACAACAACAGGTACTTCGGCCCTTCAAGCCTGTACCGGTCATGATACCACCCTTGACCAAAGCCCTCAGAAATTCCAAATGCCGGATCCGTCTGTACCCATCCTATCCATATTTTGGTCAAGCTGCCTTTCGCACACCGTTAATGTGTCCGCTTCACAACCTACCCTGGCTGCACAGTCCAGGCACTTACCACTCTCTGTGTAAAAAAGCAGCCTCACATGTTTCCTCTCAATCTTTCCCCGCGGACATTAAACCTATTCCCCCCCTGGTGACTGACACGACCAGCCTGGGAAAGAGTGTCTGCCAATTCGAACTATTCGTGTCTCTCATAACCTTGTAGACCTCAATCAGGTCACACCTCAACCTCCGTCGTTCTAATGAAAGCAGTCCAAGTAAATTATGTCTCTCCACACAGCACAGTGGGAGTTGCGACTATGCGTGGGGGCGGCGTGGGGGGGGGGGGGGGTGGTGGTGGGGGGGGGGGGGGCTGTGAAGTTATGTACAGATTACACATCTTAACTGTAGCCGGATTAGGAATGATAAAGCTTTCAGTCGGCTGGCATGCCTAGCCCTGAATCCAGCCGAGAACCGGAGAACGAAGTAATGGTCAGTAACTACCGGTAGGAAGATACGAAAAGCGTATCAGCTGTTCATAAATGTTATGTTTTGGTGTGGACTTCTCAGCTCTGATCGATGGGATCCGCCAGCTGGACGACCCTATGTAATATGCAGTGTTTATCATAGAATTTACAGTGCAGAAGGAGGCCATTCAGCCCATCGAGTCTGCACCGGCTCTTGGAAAGAGCACCCTACGCAGGGTCAACACCTCTATCCTATCCCCATAACCCAGTAACCCCACCCAACACTAAGGGCAATTGTGGAAACAAAGGGCAATTTATCAAGGCCAATCCACCTACCTGCACATCTTTGGGCTGTGGGAGGAAACCGGAGCTCCCGGAGGAAACCCACGCACACACGGGGAGGATGTGCAGACTCCGCACAGACAGTGACCCAAGCCGGAATTGACCCTGGGACCCTGGAGCTGTGAAGCAATTGTGCTATCCACAATGCTACCGTGCTGCACACAATACTTGTTAATTTGGAGCGTGAAAACGAAACTACTGAAATGCTGGAGATGTTTGAATATTACCTCTAGGCTTCTCCATAGAAGCCATAGAATTTCGACACTGTAAAAGTAGGCCATTCGCCCCAACGAGTCTGCAGGTATCCTCCTAAAGAGAACTCTCACTGGAACCATCACCCGGTCATGTGCCTGTAACCCTCTCATTGATCATGGCCAATCCGCTTATCCTGCACATCGTTAGATTGTGAAAACACGCAGAGGAAATCCACCCCAATACCAGAATAGAACCCGGATGCCTGTAAGGCAGCAGTTATCACTGTGCTGCCACCGTGCCTCGTCTTCAAACATGTGGTAAAATGAGTGATAATAATCAAGCGCTTCCCCTCTGGGACGTAAGATAGACGAGATTGCTTCTCTCAAAGTGCCATTTCTTGCTTGGAAGTATCCTGTACAGAGTACAGTGGAGTTTTGGTTACCGAATGTAGTAAATAGTGAATTAAACTGAAGTTCCATAATTCACGAATATGGTCCAATGTTGGGTTCGTACGCAACAAAGTCATCATGACACCGTAATCGAATTTCATTGACTAGTAGTGCATGACTGACGTGTTGAATTGACTATTTTTGCTCCTAGTTCTAAAGCTGCACTGTGCATTGTTGCTTCTTTAGATTCCATCACGAGGGGCAATAGCTTTCAGTTCCCCTCCGTCGATTTCCGGCAGAATGTAATACCGAGTGATCACACCATTTCCTGTGTTTGTGTCCTGCGTGTAGAAAGACCAAAGAACAATCAAGCACAGGGACAGGCCCTTCGGCTCTCCAAGCCTGTATCAATCACGTCACCAAACATTGTCAAAACACTCGGCATTTCTCTGTGTCGTATGCCTCTACACCCGTCCTATCCATGTGTTTGTCAAGCTCCCATTTGAACGCCGTTAATGTATCTGCTTTCACAACCTCCCCTGGCAACGCGTTCCAGGCACTCACCACGCTCTGTGTAAAACATACGTCTCGCACATCACCTCTAAACTTTTCCCCACGGACCTTCTACCTATTTCCCCCGGTGACCGATCCCTGCACACTTGGAATAAAGATGTCAGCATATGCACTCTATCCACACCCCTCATATTCTTGTAGACTTCTATCAGGTCACCGCTCAACGTCCCAGGTTATAATTAAAACAGTCCGAGTCTATTCAGCCTCTCCGCATACGTAGCACCCTCCACACCAGGCTACATCATAGTAAGCCTACTCTGCACCCTCTCCAAAGTCTTCACATCCTACTCGTAGTGTGGCGACCTGCATTATGTGCAATATTCGATGAGCAGCCTTACCAAGGTTCTAAACAACTGTACCACGGCGTGTCAGTTTCTATATTAGATGCCCAGTCAATAAAGGCAAGCATTCCGAAAGCTTTATTGACATCCTTGTCCAATTGTGTTGCCACCTGAAACGATCTGTGGACCTGCACGCCCAGATCTCTCCGACTTTCTATATTCCTAAGAGATTTGACATTTACGGTGTATTTACCCTCTATGTTAGACCGAGCAAAGAGCACAACCTCACATTTGTCGGGGTAAAACTCCGTTTGCCAGTTCTCTGTCTAAGTCTACAACCTATCTATGTCCTTCTACATACTCGAACGATTCTCATTACTAGCTGCTACTCCACCAACCTTGGTGTATTACGCGAACTTGGCTTCCAGCTACATTTTCCTTCAAATCGTTAATGTATACTAGATGCCTGTGCACAGATGCCTGTGGTATAGGTCTAGTCACAACATTTCATTCATCAAAACACCATTCTTCTGCTGCCATTTGCCTTCTGTGACCGAACCAGTTCTGTATGCATCTTATCACAGCTCATATGATCCCGTGTGACTTCACCGTTTGTACCAGCATGCCATGAGTCACGTTGTCAAAGGCTTCACTGAAGTCCATCTAAAAAACATCCACCGCCCTCCCTTCATCAATCATCTTTGACACCTCCTCAAAAAATATCGACCAAGTTAATGAGGCACGAGCTCCACTTCACAAAAGCATGCTGTCTATCGCTAATGAGTCCTTTTGTTTCCAAATGGGTTCAAATCCTATCCCTGAACATTCTATCCAATACATTGCCTACTACCAACGTCAGGCTCACTGGCCTATAGGTTACAGGATTATCCTTGCTTCCTTTCTGAAACAGCTGTACCATATGAGCTATTTTCCAGTCCTCTGGGATCTCAACTGCTGCCAATAAGGATACACAGACGTCAGTCAAGGCCCCAGATATTTCCTCTGTTGCGTCCCTCAGTATTCTGGTGTAAATCCCATCCGGCCCAGGAGACCTATCTACCTCAATATATTTTAAAAGACCCAATGTCTCCTCCTTTTCCATGTGATCCAGAATGTCCACACACCTTTTCCAAGAATCATGTTCCACAAAGCCCCTTTCTTTGGTGAACTCATTCAGTGCCTCGCCCATTTCCTCAGGTTGAGCACATAGATTTCACCCATTGTCCTTAAGAATTCCAATTTTTCCCTGGCCACCTTCTTGCCTTTTACACATGAATAAAATGTTTTGGGATTCAATTTAACCCTACTTGACAAGGACTGTTCATGATTCCTCCTTGCCCTCCTAGTTTTCCGCATATGTACCTTCCTACTTTCTTTATACTCCACGATGGTTTCGTCATTCACCATCATTCTGGACCATACAAAAGTCTCCTTCTTCATTCTGACGAGGTTCACAATATCCTTCGTTATCCAAGTCTCCTTAAACACCCATAATTATCCTTCGTTCTCTCAGGAACGTGAGTTTTCTGATTTCTAATCAACTGTCACTTGAAAGAGTCCCACATGTCAGGTGTTGATTGACAGCCGCACCAAATCCAAATGTTTCAATTCCTGTCTAATGTTATCGTAATTTGCCTTTCCCCAGTTTAGGACATTATTAACTCGAGGGTTGTCCTCGCCTCCATCGAAAAGTACGCTAAAGCTGACGGAATTGTTGTCACAACTCCCAAAATGTTCCCCTCCTGAAATCTTAACCACCTGTCCATATGCATTTCCCCAAACACTTTCCAGTTCTCCCCTTCCCTAGTCAGACTATCTACATATTGCAAAAAGAAACCTTTCAGGATACTCCTTAAAAGCTTTATCCCATCTAAGGCCCTAGGACTAAGTGAGTCCCAGTCAATATAAGGGAAATTAAATTCCCGTACCACAACAACCATGTTACCTTTGCACCTATCCACGATCTCTCCACCTATCCGCTCCTCTATCTCTCAATGACAGTTGGGGGCCAGTAATAAACGCCCAACATTGGGATTGCCCCTTTCCTGTTCCTGAACTCTACCCAGATTGCCTCGTGGTTCTGAGACCTCCGAGGTAACCTCCCGCAGCACCAATTGTAGATATTCTAGATATCCAATTGCAGAAAATACCATTCGTGCGATAGTCTCACAAAGCAAAGGAGTGAAACTTATTTAATTACCTACAATGTAGAATTGCCTACTGGAATTAACAGACTCATACTGGAAACTGTACATGAAATGTGGTCTTGTGCATGCCATATGACCGAGAACAGTGTATTCTATCCGCCAAACGTATTCAACTTATCAAGTTGACATTCGTTTACAGAACTAAAGGTTTTGAAGGACAAGGGTGAGAAAATATTAGAAATGACGAAATGAAAAGAAATGAATGAAATGAAATGAAAATCACTTAATGTCACAAGGAGACTTCAAATTAATTTACTGTGAAAAGCCCCTAATCGCCATATTCTGGCGCCTGTTCGGGGAAGCTGGTACGGGAACTGAACCGTGCTGCTGGCCTGCCTTGGTCTGATTTAAACACCAGCTTATTAGCCCTGTGCTAGACGAGCTTTGTTTCCAACGTTTTTCTTTAGTTCCGTAATGTATATGCATCTCTAAAAAAAACAGCTATGCTTTCCCTTTTCAATATTCTAACATAATTATATACAATAAATGCAGACGGCATACGCTGCCAAAAAGTGAGAGTTGTATTTTTGAACGGTCAGTCGTGTGAATTATGTTGACCTTCAAATATTGCTTCTTTATTTTTCCCTAATTATTGCTTCGTAACGGAACGTCCTGTGCCCACATTCCATTTGCTCTTGTAGTAATCGGTTAACGATTAAGTAAACGATTAAGTGACATTTTATGGTAAATAGCTTAATCTATACTTTATCATTCTATGGCAGTTCTTCTCTCGCGTTACATCCAACGTCATTCTGCAATATAACCATGCAACCTATCTGAACTAGTCACATTAGTTTCAGCATGTCAATTTTCGTTACTCGAAAATGGCAGGATTTGCCCGCCCGGGCGCTTTACGTTTGAAATTCGCTATATAGTTTCATACAGTTCGAAAACAAGGTTGGACTTCACAAAGTCGAGCATTTATTTTTGTCCGGCATGAGCAATTTGTGACTACCGTCATAACCGTTCCCAAAGTCGTAATGACCACTTTATTTCTAAGATCAAATGTGCCAAATAAGTATTTTCGCAGGTTTTGAAACTAATATTGCGAAGAAATCTGAAATGATGTGACACTATACCGCATCTATATTTAATTTTGCTGGATTGTAAGCAATTGAACATATTTGCTTATAGAATCCAGCAAGAAATTCATTCGCTGCTCGAATATAGAATCCATCGCAATGTCGAGCTCTCTTATAGCTCGTTTTTGTATATTTTTACCTCTGTCAGACAAGGAAACGTTTAGAATATTGTGGCGCATCCGACGCGTATTCACTTGACAGTGTAGATATAGTGGCGACTTCGTAGTCGGAAATGAATATTTGCAGTATAAAATCGTGTTTATTGTCACTTCCCGCACCTGCCTGCCTTTGATTTCGCACCTTATGATGTTGAACAAGCAACGTAAGATGTTCTGTAAAAGTCACCGAATGTTCTGGGTGAGGAAAGTCCAATGGACAAAATAATCGTTTATCTGTCGTACAAATTATGAATGAGCTGGCCGGGCTATGATGGGCGTGGGTGTTAAACAAGCCTGCAATTGCAGGGGAGGTAAGATAATGGGTTTATAAAAAGCTAACTGAGGTCATCTACTTATGTCCTTTATTCGTTCAAAGTCGTTTGCGATCTCTGGCCTGGACACCATTTGTCACCGATTTCCAATTGCCGTGGACAACATCTTGGTGAATTTAGTGCATGATGCGATGCAGGGCGGGTGCGCAGTTACCGTCAATGTCTTTCCAGGAATACAATTGATTATAAACAAATTACATGTTGCAAATGTGTTATTCCAAGGAAATTTACATTCAGAGAAACATAAAGAGAAACATAAGCTTGAGCAGGCCCGTCGAGGCTGCTCGCCCATTCATTATGATCACGGTAATCAGAAAATTCAGTATCCCCCATATGCTTTGTCCTCTCTAGACCAAAGAGGGTATGTAATTATTCCTTAAAATCACACAACGATTTAGCCTCAACTATTTTCTGTGGTCGTGATATCCACAGATTTACAACGTGCTTCGTGAACAAATTTCTCCGCACCTCAGTCCGGAAATGTTTACCCCTTATCTTGAAACTATAGCCCCAAGTTCTGAACAGCCCATAATCGGGAACATGTTTTCGGAATATGCCCGGTCTTATTCTCTTAGAATTCTATAACGTTGTATGAGATTCCCTCTCACTCTTCAAAACTCCAATTAATATAATGCTCATCGATTTAGTGTCTGCTCAAATGATAGTCCGGCAGTTCCAGTAACCAGCCTGGTAAATCTTGGCTTCACGCCTCCCATAACGAGAACATCCTTCCTCACATAAGGATACAAAACTGCGCACAATACTCCATGTGTCGCGTTAACAACACGTTATAGAATTGGAGTAAGAATATATATTCCTATACGCGACGTCTTGCTATGAACGCCAATAAGTCATTTGGTTTCGTTACTACCTGCTGAATTTCCAGGCTTAATTTCAGTCACTGATGCACCAGCTCACCGAAGTCTCGCTGAATATCCACCTCGCACAATTTACGCCAATTTGAATAATAATCTGCCTTCCTCTTCTTGCTGTATGTAGGCATGCTCATATTTATCCACATCGCACCGCATCTGCCATGTATTTGTCTGCACAATCAGCATGTCCAAATCCCGCTGAAGAATCTCTGCTTCCTCCACACAGCTCAACCCTCTTGCTCAACATTGGATTATTTGAAAATATGGAGAGAGTGCATTTAATTACCTCACCCAAATCAGTAATGCACAAAGTGAACAGTTATGCTCGTGGCACAGATATCTTTGGTGACCCTCAGGTCACAGCCTGACAATCGAAAAAGTGACCATTTATTCCAACTCATATCTTCCTGCCTGCCAGTCAGCTTTCTCTTCGTATCATGACACTATGTGCAACCCCATGTGCTTTACTTTTACATTGTAATTAACTCTATCAGTGCTGGGACCTTTGCTCTTTGTAGTATATATAAATGATTTGGAGGAAAATGTAACTGGACTGATTAGTAAGTTTGCAGACGACACAAAGCTTGGTGGAATTGCGGATAGCGATGAGGGCTGTCGGAGGATTTAGATTGTTTGGAGACTTGCGCAGAGAGATGGCAGATGGAGTTTAATCCGGACAAATGTGAGCTAATGCATTTTGGAATGTCTAATGCAGGTAGGGAATATACAGTGAATGGTAGAACCCTCAAGAGTATTGAAAGTCAAAGATTTCTAGGAGTACAGGTCCACAGGTCATTGAAAGGGGCAACACAGGTGGAGAAGGTAGTCAAGAAGGCATACGGCATGCTTGCCTTCATTGGCCGGGGCATTGAGTACAAGAATTGGCAAGTCCTGTTGCAGCTGTATAGAACCTTAGGTAGGCCACACTTGGAGTATAGTGTTCAATTCTGGTCGCCACACTACCAGAAGGATGTGGAGGCTTTAGAGAGGGTGCAGAAGAGATTTACCAGAATGTTGCCTGGTTATGGAGGGCATTAGCTATGAGGAGCGGTTGAATAAACTCGGTTTGTTCTCACTGGAACGAAGGAGGTTGAGGGGCGACCTGATAGAGGTCTACAAAATTATGAGGGGCATAGACAGAGTGGATATTCAGAGGCTTTTCCCCAGGGTAGAGGGGTCAATTACTAGGGGGCATAGGTTTAAGGTGAGAGGGGCAAGGTTTAGAGTAGATGTACGAGGCAAGTTTTTTACGCAGAGGGTAGTGGGTGCCTGGAACTCGCTACCGGAGGAGGTGTTGGAAGCAGGGACGATAGTGACATTTAAGGGGCATCTTGACAAATACATGAATAGGATGGGAATAGAGGGATACGGACCCAGGAAGTGTAGAAGATTGTAGTTTAGTCGGGCAGCATGGTCGGCACGGGCTTGGAGGGCCGAAGGGCCTGTTCCTGTGCTGTACATTTCTTTGTTCTTTGTTTGTTCTTGAAACCATGCCAAAAATCTTCCAACGGTTGAAATTGTTTATATCCACGGGGTCTTCCTCTGCTACTGTACTAGTTACATCTTGAAATAGTTCCCGTCGATGTGTCATGAAAATGTCGCTTAAAGAAATGTTTGGCTGCTCATATTACGGCAGTGATGTCAGAGTGTGAGTGGAACTGGGCTGTCCGTCAGCTTTTTACTTGCCTTTTAGGCTGTTTGCTGCAGGGTGTGTTTTAGATTCGCTTTCAGTGTTGGAGCTGAAGCCAGAAAGAGCAGATGCACTGTTGACCTCTCTGCCATGAAAAGACTATCTCTTGATCATTTGGTGAATTCAAAATTAGAAATGTTTTCAGTCGTGAATGTAAACCCGATGTGCTTCTGTTAAAAGGTTTTTCTTCTGTCTACTGATGTTATTTGGGAAGTTGTTAAGGATTACTTAGTGTTTTAATCTTTTGGTTGTATCTGGATTGATGGTTGCTAAGATGTTCACTGTATGTGAAAAAGATTAACTTGGGTTCATAGAAAAATCGCTGTTTTGCATGAAAGAAATACTATTACATTTCTGCTGTACCACAACTGTAGTGTGGTAGTGTGCGCCCCATACCACAATCTGTAAAATGCTGTGGATCAGGTTAACTCCATGATACACTTTGGGGTTCTCTAAACCCTGGCCCATAACATATTGGGGGCTTATCCGGGATAAAAGTCTATCTATTGGATTGGCTTAGTATACTTAAAGACAGTGAGGGGTGAGCATATTGTTGTTGCTTTTCAGGTGCGGTATTCCAGTTTAAGTGGAGACTGGGTTCTGGTCAATGCCTCTTTCAGAGGCAAGAGGTTTTTCGGGGTGGAGACTGTCACACGCAGTACCTTACGGACATAGACTAAAAGGAGACTGTTAGATATGGCAAAAACATTGCAGTAGCCATTACCTGACAAAATGCGAAAAGATGAGGTAATTATGACGGTGGTTCAGCAGTTAAAATTGTCTACGATACAGGTTGACTCATTGGAAATGGCAAAACTTCAGTTACAACATAAACACATGGAACATGAGGAAGAATTAAAGCAGCTTGAATACGAAAGAGATAGAGAGGAAAAAGAAAGAGAGAGAGAAGAAAGAAGAAATGAATGAAAAGCCCTTTCACAATAAAATGAAAGAGAAAGGGAGGTACAGATCAGGGAAAAAGATCAAGTAACCGAGTTTTCACTTCTGGAAAATGGCCATGAAACATGACAGCCAGTTAAAATTAGAATTCGTAACGACAAACTTACAGTTGGATGATAGTGATGAGGATAGTGAGAAAGAGCGTCATTGTCGACGACTTGGTGAGGATCTATTTAAATATTTCCAAGCATTACAAAGGATTGACGAGAAGGGGGTGGAAGCCTTTTTCATTTAATTTGATAAGGTAGCTAAACAAATGAAATGGCCACAGGACATGTGGGTATTACTGATTCAAACAAAGCTGTAGGTAGTGCTAGTGAAGTGTTTGCATCAGAGAACGTAGAACATGGAACATTGCAGCGCAGTACAGGCCCTTCGGCCCGAGATGTTGCGCCGCCCTGTGAAACCAATCGAAAGCCCATCTACACTTTTCCCTTATCATCCATATGTTTATACAATGACCATTTAAATGCCCTTAATGTTGGCGAGCCAACTACTGATGCAGGCAGGCCATTCCACGCCATTATACTCGCTGAGTAAAGAACCTACCTCTGACATCTGTCCTATATCTATCTCCCCTAAATTTAAAGCTGTGTCCCCTCGTGCTAGCCATCAACATCCGTGGAAAAAGGCTCTCACTGTCCACCCTATCCAATCCTCTGACAATCTTGTATGCCTCAATTAAGTAACTTCTTAACCTTCTTATCTCGAACGAAAACAGCCATAAGTCCCTCAGCCTTTCCTCATAAGATCTTCCGTCCATCCCAGGCAACATCCTGGTAAATCTCCTCTGCACCCTTTCCAATGCTTCCACATCCTTCCGATAATGCGGCGACCAGAACTGCACGCAATACTACAAATGCGGCCGCACCAGAGCTTTGTATGGCTGCAACATGACCTCATGGCTCCGAAACTCAATCCCTCTACCAATAAAAGCTAACACACCGTACGCCATCTTAACAACCCTCTCAACCTTAGTGGCAACTTTCACGGATCTTTGTACGTGGACACCGAGATCTCTCTGCTCATTCACACTACAAAGAATCTAACCGTAAGCTCAGTACTCTGTATTCGTGTTACTCCTTCCAAAATGATTCACCTCACACTTTTCTGCAATAAACTCCATTTGCCATCTCTCAGCCCAGCTCTGCAGCTTATCTATGTCCCTCTGTAACCTGCAACATCCTTCCGTGCTGTCCACAACTCCACCGACTTCAGTGTCATCTGCAAATTTACTCACCCATCGTTCTACACCCTCCTCCACGCCATTTACAAAAATGACAAACAGCAGTGGACCCAAACAGATCCTTGTGGTACACCCCGAGTAACTGAACTCCACGCTGAACATTTCCCATCAACCACCACCCTCTGTCTTCTTACAGCTAGCAAATTTCTGATCCAAACCGCTAAATCAGCCTGAATCCCATACCTCCGTATTTTCTGCAATAGCCTAACGTGGGAAACATTATCAAACGCTTTATTGAAATCCATATACACCACATCAACTGCTTTACCCTTGTCCACCTGTTTGGCCACGTTCTCAAATAACTCAAAAAAGTTTCTGACCTACCCTTCAGAAAACCGTGTTGACTATCCCTAATCAAATTATTCCTTTGTAGGTGATTATAAACCCCATCGCGTATAAACCTTTCCAATACTTTGCCCACAACTGAAGTACGGCTCACTGTTCTATAGTTACCGGGCTTGTCTCTACTCTCCTTCTTGAACAAGGGGACAACACTTGCTATACTCCAGTCTTCTGGCACGACTGATGTAGACAATGACGACATAACGATCAAAGCCAAAGGTTCAGCAATCACCCCCTAGCTTCCCAGAGAATCTTTGGATAAATCCCATCCCGCCCAGGTGACCTATCTATTTTCACACTTTCCACAATTGCCAACACCTCCTCCTTATGAACCGCAAGTCCGTATAGTCTAGTAGCCTGTATCTCAGTGTACTCCTCGACAACATAGTCTTCTTCCTGTGTGAATACTGACGAAAAATATTCATTTAGCACCTCTCCTATCTCCTCGGACTCCGCGCACAAATTTCACTACTGTCCATGACTAGCCCGACCGAAGAAGGTTTCTGGGACGTATGAGGAGGTGAAAAAAATCCATCTTTGGTGCATTTGAACTAGTGCCTGAAGCCGACAGACAAAGGTTTAGAAATTTAAGGAAAACATTTGGTCAAACATACAAGGAGTTTGAAAGGCTCAAACAGAGTAATTTTGATAGGTGGATAAGGGCTTTGACAATAGACCAAACGTATGAAGTTCACAGAGAAATTATACTTTTGGAAGTCTTTAAAAATTCAATTCCTGGTGAAGTGCGAACTCATGTGGAGGAGCAGAGGGTTAAAACTGCGAGATTGGCAGCAGAAATGGCAGATGATTATGAATTAGCTCATAAATCAAAGCTTGGTTCCCGACATGAGTTTCAACATGTGAGGAATAGAAACTGGGGACATGAGAAATACTCTAGGGGTAAAGGTAAAGGTGATCCGATGGGAGGTAACAAGTAGAGTGTACATCAGACTAAAAAAGAAATCCATGACGGCGGGAAATAAATGAAAATGATCAAATGTTTTCACTGTAATAAACTAGGCCACGTAAAGTCACAGTGTTGGTGTTGAAGAAAATCACTGGGAAAGCTGATGTGGTAAAACGAGGTAAGACAGTGGGTTTTGGTAAAGTGGTAAAGGAAATTCCAAGTGAATCGAAGGAGGTGCAACAGATTGTGCAGCGTGATCAAGAGTTGACTGATAAGAAGGTACCAGATCTATTTAACTAATTTAGTTGTGTGGATAAAGTTTACTCATGTGAATCAGGAGGAGCAGGTGAAAAACTCACAATACGGGAGCTAGTTAATCTTTAATGGTCAGAGATGAGGAGCTATCTAGTTTGGGAAGAATATTGCCAGAAAAGGTGGTGATATGTGGAATTCAGTGTGAGAGGAGTAGTATTCCATTATATAAGGTAAAGTTGGAAAGTCCAGTGAAGAGTGGTGAAGTAGTAGGAGGTGTAATTGAGAAACTATCGTGTCCAGGAATACAGTTTATCTTGGGTAATGATATAGCTGGATTGCAGGTGGAAGTGATGCCTACTGTCGTTGATAATCAGTAGAAAATTAGACAATTGAAGTGTTGAAGGACGAATATCCTGAGATATTTCCGATTTGTGTAGTACCAAGGTCACAGGTTAAGACAAGAGGAGAAATCAAAGAGTGAAGATGAAGTTGAAGTACAATTATCAGAAACGATTTTTGATCAGATGGTTGAAAAAGAACAAGAACAGGTGCAGGATGAGGCGGTGTTACAACAGAAAGATATAGAAATAAAACGAATGTTTCAGAATGCATATACGGAAGAGGTATTTGAGTGTAAAGCAGAATGTTATTACCGTGAAAGTAATATCTTGATGAGAAAATAGAAACCTTTATATATGCAAGCGGATAAAAAGTGGGCAGAAGTTCATCAAGTAGTATCGCCGGCAGGCTATAGATAGGAGGTGCTGCGACTTACACATAAGGTACCAGTGGGAGGTCATTTAGGAATAATGAAAACTCAAGCTATAATCCAAAAACATTTTTATGAGCCTGAGCTGCATAAAGATGGAGTGAAATTTGGTCACACATGTTAAGTGATAGGGAAACCTCAAGCAGTGATAAAACCGCCGCCCTTAAAACCAATCCCGGCATTTGAGGTACCTTTTACAATGGTCCTAATTGTGTAGGACCACTTGCTAAAACGAAAAGTGGGAATCAATATCTTTCGGCCACAATGGATGTGTCTGCTAGGTTTCCAGAGGCCATTCCAGGATGTAATATTACAGCTGAAAAGTTTGTGAAGTAGTTACTTCAATTCTTTACTAGATATGGACTACCCACAGAAATACAACGGCATCATGGATCAAATTGTACCTCAAGGTTATTCAAAGAAGTTATGGATAGCTTAGGAATAAAACAATTTTAATCAACTGCGAACCATCCGGAATCGCAGGGAGCGTTAGAAAGGTGGATCAGACATTAACAACAATGTTGAGGGCTAACTTTCACGATTATCCCAGAGGATTGGGATAAAGAAATTCCATTCGTACTGTTTGCATTAGGGGTGCACCTGATGAGTCAATCCAATTTAGTCTTTTTTAACTAAATTTTTGTCACGAGGCAATACGACCACTTAAATTATTAAGGAAAAATTGGTGAGTGTCAAATCGGAAATTACATTTTTGGATTACGTGTCAAATTTTAGGGAACGATTAGATAGAGCAGGCGAATTGGCTAGGCCACATTTAAAAGTTGCACAAAATGTGATAAAACGGGTAGCGGACAAGAAATCCAAAGTTCGTAGTTTTGCCATTGGAGAAAAGATTTAGTGGTGTTACCGGTGGTAGGTGAACCTGTAAAATCAGGGTTTTGTGGACCTGATACGAATGAAAGGCAATTAAGTGAGGGTAATTATGTGGTAAAAACACCAAACAGAAGGAAAACTCACCAAGTGTCTCATGTGAATATGCTTAAAAGGTACTGTGAAAGGGAAGGAGAGAAAAACGAGGAGGTTTTAATGATTCTAACTCGAAGTGACCAATCAAATCCAGATGAATTGGAATTCGACGTACCTGAAATTAAATAGGAAAACAAGGATGTTCTTACAAATTGGGATAAATTGTTGAGTTAACATCTAGAGGAATAACAGACTGACCTGAAAGTGTTATTAATATCACCTGGGCAAGTTTTTAGAGATAAATTGTGAAGTACTAGAATGGCTATACATGATGTAGATGTGGGAATTGCTGTTCCGATCAAACAACAACCATACAGACTTAACCCTGTAAAACTGGCACAGGTTAACAAATAGATTGACAATATGCTTAAAAATTGCATAATTAAGTGGGTTGCAGCCAATGGAGCTCACCCATAGTGTTGGAACCAAAACCATACGGTACCCAACGGTTGTGTGTGGACTCGAGAAAGGTTAATGCGGTTACAAGAACGGACTCTTATCCTATCCACGTTTGGAGGATTGCATTGAGAAAGTGAGACAATCAGCTTTTATTTCCAAACTGGAGTTACTTAACGGCTACTGGCAGGTAACTTTATCCAAAAGGGTGAAGGAGACTTCAGCTTTTGTGACTCCAAATGGTATCTACCAATTCAAAGTTATGCCATTTGGCATGAAAAAAGCCCCAGCCACGTTTCAACGGTTAACTAACAAAGTTGTTTCAGGATTACCCAAATGTGTGGTATACATCGACGGACGATCTGGTAATTTTCAGCTAGACATGGAGAGAACATTCAAAACATCTGCTGGAGATATTCGATCGACTTCAGGACTCGGGATTGGTAATAAACCTAGCCAAAAGTGAATTTGGAAAAGCCCAAGTTACTTTTCTTGGCCAGACAATCGGACAGGGTCGAATGGTGACACGGGATCTGAAATCAACAGTTATTGATGAGTTTTCAATACCCTCAAGACGAAGGGAATTAATGCGATTTCTTGGCATGAGTGGATTTGATCGAACATTGGTGCAAAGGTTTTGGAGCGTGATTGCGCCACTGATGGACTTGCTGCAGAACCGTCGAAAATGTCAGTGGAGAGCAGACTTTCAACAGGCATCTGACTGCCTAAAAGCAGTGATAACCAATTATACTGTGTTGGAGGGTTGCAAGGGACTCTGTGATCAGATTGAACTAAAGTATCAGACTTTAAAAAGAAATGTCGAGGCGTAGGGAAATGGATGTATCGTGCAGAGACCTTCTTGTTCAATGAGACTGTCAATCGAGACAGATTTCACTTGGACGAAGAAGAACGAAAAACAACGGACTATATTATTATACCTGTTTGCTTGTATTTTGTTTTCAAACGAAAAAGTATATTTATTGTTTACATTTGTTGAAGGATAGTTAAAAGGTGAAAAATGACACCACCTTGAAGTTGATGGTTTGTCTTTTTTTCTTGTGGGGAGGTGTCATGAGAATGTCGCTTGTAGAAATGTTTGGCTGGTCATATTACGGCAGTGATGTAAGAGTGTGAGTGGAGCTGGTCTTTCTGTCTGCTTTTTACATTCGTTTTAGGCTGTTTGCTGCAGGGTGTGTTTTAGTTTCGTTTTCAGTGTTGGAGCTGAAGCCAGAGAGAGCAGATGCACTGTTGATCACTCTGCCATGGAAAGATTATGTCTTGATCATTTGGTGAATTCAGAATTATAAATGTTTTCAGTAGTGAATGTAAACCTGATGTGCTTCTGTTAAAAGGTATTTCATCTGTCTTCTGGATGTTGTTTCGGAAGTTATTGAGGATTACTTAGTGTTGTATTCTTTGGAGGCTATCTTGGAAATGATGGTTTCTACGATAGTCACTACATGCTTTTAAAAGGTTAACTTGAGTTCATAGAATAAATATTGTTTTGGTTTACAAAATACTTTCGGGTTATCGAAACCCTGGCCATAACAGATGTGTCAAGCATGGCTTCACATTCGGAAATTAAAGCTGTTTTTTCTGACTAAGTTACTGTTTTCCAAATGCTGTGCGAGGGAACACTTGATAGTCAACGTTACAGACATCCCTAATACCGACGTTAGGCACTGGACCATATATACCTGTTTTCTGTATCCGTCCCTTGGCACACTGGACCATATATACCTGTTTTCTGTATCCGTCCCTTTTTGAACAGGGGGCTTATATTAGCTGCACTCTGATTCCGCGTATAAGACCATAAGACATAGGAGCGGAAGAAAGGCCATTCGGCCCATCGAGTCCACTCCACCATTCAATCATGGCTGATTTCAACTCCATTTACCCGCTCTCTCTCCATAGCCCTTAATTCCTCGAGAACTCAAGAATTTATCAACTTCTGTCTTAAAGACACTCAACGTCCCGGCTTCCACCGCCCTCCGTGGCAATGAATTCCACAGACCCACCACTCTCTGGCTGAAAAAATTTCTCCTCATCGCTGTTCTAAAGTGACTCCCTTTTATTCTAAGGCTGTGCCCCCGGGTCCTAGTCTCCCCTGCTAATGGAAACAAATTCCCTACATCCACCCCATCTAAGCCATTCATTATCTTGTAAGTTTCTATTAGATCTCCCCTCAACCACCTAAACTCCAATGAATATAATCTCAGGATCCTCAGACATTCGTCGTATGTTATGCCTACCATTCCTGGGATCATCCCGTGTGAATCTCCGCTGGACCCGCTCCAGTGCCAGTATGTCCTTCCTGAGGTGTGGGGCCCAAAATTGCTCACAGTATTCTCAATGGGGCCTAACTAATGCTTTATACAGCTTCAGAAGTACATCCCTGCTTTTATATTCCAAGCCTCTTGAGATGAATGACAACATTGCATTTGCTTTCTTAATTACGGACTCAACCTGCAATTTTAACTTTCGAGAATCCTGGAGTAGGACTCCCAAGTCCCTTTGCACTTCAGCATTATGAATTTTGTCACCGTTTAGAAAATAGTCCATGCCTCTATTCTTTTTTTCAAAGTGCAAGACCTCGCACTTGCCCACGTTGAATTTCATCAGCCATTTCTTGGACCACTCTCCTAAACTGTCTAAATCTTTCTGCAGCCTCCCCACCTCCTCCATACTACCTGCCCCTCCACCTATCTTTGTATCATCGGCAAACGTAGCCAGAATGCCCCCAGTCCCGTCATCTAGATCGTTAATGTATAAGGAGAACAGCTGTGGCCCCAACACTGAACCCTGCGGGACACCACTCGTCACCGGTTGCCATTCCGAAAAAGAACCTGTTATCCCAACTCTCTGCCTTCTGCCTGACAGCCAATCGTCAATCCATGTTAGTACCTTGCCTCGAAACCATGGGCCCTTATTTTACTCAGCAGTCTCCCGTGAGGCACCTTATCAAAGGCCTTTTCGAAGTCAAGATAGATAACATCGTTTGGCTCTCCTTGGTCTAACCAATTTGTTATCTCTTCAAAGAGCTCTAACAGGTTTGTCAGGCACGACCTCCCCTTACTAAATCCATGCTGACTTGTCCTAATCTGACCCTGCACTTCCAAGAATTTAGAAATCTCATCCTTAACAATGGATTCTAGAATCTTGCCAACAACCGAGGTTAGGCTAATTGGCCTATAATTTTCCATCTTTTTCCTTGTTCCCTTCTTGAACAGGGGGGTTACAACAGCGATTTTCCAATCCTCTGGGACTTTCCCTGACTCCAGTGACTTTTGAAAGATGATAACTAACGCCTCCACTATTTCTTCAGCTATCTGCTTTAGAACTCTCGGATGTACTCCATCTGGGCCCGGAGATTTATCAATTTTTAGACCTCTTAGTTTCTCTAGCCCTTTCTCCTTTGTGATGGCTACCATATTCAACTCTGCCCGCTGACTCTCCGGAATTGTTGGGATATTACTCATGTCTTCTACTGTGAAGACTGACGCAAAGTACTTATTTAGTTCCTCAGCTATTTCCTTGTCTCCCATCACAAAATTACCAGCGTCATTTTGGAGCGGCCCAATGTCAACTTTTGCCTCCCGTTTGTTTTTAATGTATTTAAAGAAACTTTTACTATCATTTCTAATGTTACTGACTAGGCTACCTTCATAATTGATCCTGTCTTTCCTTATTGCTCTCTTTTTTATCCTCTGTTTTTTTTTGTAGCCTTCCCAATCTTCTGACTTCCCACTACTCTTTGCCACATTATAGGCTTTCTCTTTTGCTTTGATGCATTCCCTAACTTCCTTTGTCAGCCGTGGCTGCCTAATCCCCCCCTCTGATAACCTTTCTTTTCTTTGGGATGACCCTCTGTACTGTGTCCTCAATTACTCCCAGAAACTCCTGCCATTGCTGTTCTACTGTCTTTCCCACTAGGCTCTGCTCCCAGTCGATTTTCGTCAGTTCCTCCCTCGTGCCCCTGTAGTTACATTGATTTTACTGGAACACCTTTACATCTGATTCTACCTTCTTTCTTTCAAATTGGAGATTGAATTCTACCATATTATGATCACTGCCTCCTAAGTGCTCCCTTACTTTAAGATCTTTAATCAAGTCTGGCTCATTACATAACACTAAGTCTAGAATGGCCTGTTCCCTCGTGGGCTCCATCACAAGCTGTTCCAAAAAGCCCTCCTGCAAATATTCAATGAATTCCCTTTCCTTGGGTCCACTGGCAGCATTATTTACCCAGTCCACCTGCATATTGAAGTCCCCCATGATCACTGTGACCTTGCCTTTCTGACATGCACTTTCTATTTCGTGGTGCATTTTGTGCCCCCGGTCCTGACCACTGTTAGGAGGCATGTACATAACTCCCATTATGTTTTTTTTGCCTTTGTGGTTCCTCAACTCTACCCACACAGACTCCACATCATCTGACCCTATGTCGTTTAGTGCTATTGATTTAATTTCATTCCTAATTAACAAGGCAACCCCGCCCCCTCTGCCTACCTCCCTGTCTTTTCGATAGGTTGTGAATCCCTGGATGTTTAAATGCCAGTCCTGAACCCCCTGCAACCATGTCTCTGTGATGCCTACCACATCATATCTGCCAGTCACAATCTGGGCCACAAGCTCATCTACCTTGTTCCGTACACTGCGCGTATTTAAATAGAGCACCTTTAATTCTCTATTGACCGTCCCTTTTTGTTTTCTTAGTGTGGTGGACCTTGGTTTACTGAGCCTTTCCATACACTGTGTCATATTTTGTGGGATGGGGACTGTCGTAACCTCTCCTGAGTTTTGTCTTTTCGTGCTTTTTTGTATTCCTAATCAGCTACGCTTCCCACTGATTACTTCACCTCTTGGTTCCGTGACTTTCCCTCCCCCCCCCACCCAATCTTTAGTTTAAAGTCCTATTGACCACCCTATTTATTCTTTTCGCCAGAACACTGGTCCCAGCTCGGTTCAGGTGGAGACCATCCCAACGGTATAGGTCCTCCCTGTCCAAAAACTGATGCCAGTGTCCCATGAAAAGGAACCCCTCTTTCCCACACCACTCTTTCAGCCACGTGTTAACTTCCCTTATTCTTGCCTCCCTATGCCAATTTGCACGTGGCTCGGGCAGTAATCCGGAGATTACTGAAAGGGTTGATGTACAAGGAGAGAGATTGGACAGTTTGTGCTTCTACTCGCTGGAGTTTGGAAGAATGAAAGGGGATCTGATCGAGGTTTATAGTATACTAAAAGACATTGTTGAAGTAATCGTAGACTAAACTTTAACAGGAATGCGGAATATCTGGCTAATGGTAAAGTTCTTGGAAGTGTGGATGAGCAGAGGGATCTAGGTGTCCATGTACATAGATCCCTGAAAGTTGCCACCCAGGTTGACAGGGTTGTGAAGAAGGCCTATGGAGTGTTGGCCTTTATTGGTAGAGGGATTGAGTTCCGGAGTCATGAGGTCATGTTGCAGCTGTACAAAACTCTGGTTCGGCCGCATTTGGAGTATTGCCTACAGTTCCGGTCACCGCATTATAGCAAGGACGTGGAAGCTTTGGAGCGGGTGCAGAGGAGATTTACCAGGATGTTGCCTGGTATGGAGGGAAAATCTTATGAGGAAAGGCTGATTGACTTGAGGTTGTTTTCGTTAGAGAGAAGAAGGTTAAGAGGAGGCTTAATAGAGGCATACAAAATGATCAGGGGGTTAGATAGGGTGGACATTGAGGGCCTTCTCCCGCGGATGGAAATGGCTAGCACGAGGGGAAATAGCCTTGAACTGAGGGGTAACAGATATAGGACAGAGGTAGGTTCTTTATGCAAAGAGTGGTGAGGCCGTGGAATGCCCTACCTGCAACAGTAGTGAACTTGCCAACATTGAGGGCATTTAAACGTTTATTGGATAAGCATATGGATGATAATGGCATAGTGTAGGCGAGATGGCTTTTGTTTTTTGACTTCCCATGTCGGTGCAACATCGTGGGCCGAAGGGCGTGTGCTGCGCTGTATCGTTCTATGTTCTATGTTCTAAATGTTCCCCCTTTTGGGTCAACTAAAACGAGAGGTGGCAGCTAAATCATAATAATCATTATTTGTATCACAAGTAGGCTTCCATTAACACTGCAATTAAGTTACTGTGCAATCCTCTTGTCGCCACATTCAGGCGCCTGTTTGAGTACACGAAAGAGAATACCGAATGACCAATTCACCTCACTGCACTTGTCGGAGGAAACTGGAGCACCTGGAGGAACCCATGGGGAGACCGTGAACAGTCAGTGACCCATGCCGGGTATCGAACCTAGTTCCCAACGCTGTGAAGCAACTGTGCTAAACACTGTGCTTGTGTGCCGCACTTGTATGTTGGGAGGCGGTAGATTTAACATTGAGACGAGGGCGATCGACTTTTTGCAGAGAATGGTGAATTTGTGGATCTTGCTGCCCCGTTGTTCGTTGGAATCGGAGTCATTAAATGTTTTCAAGAAGGTGACCGTTTCATTTCATATGTAAAAAGGCGTTAAAGAGTTATGGGAAACAAGCAAGGAGGTGGATTTGAAACCAGGAAGAAATAAGCCATGATCTGTTTGAAAGGCGGAGCAGGGTCGACGAGTTAAATAGCCTACTTCTTATCGACATTCCTATATTCCTAGGTATGGCTATTTTGAGTCCAAATAATTTTGGATAACGGACACCATTGTACATACTATACATAGGGCTACTGCGTTATGTACTAATGGACGAAAAGTATCAGGACCTGCAGATTTCGCTTCAATTCCATTAATGCCGCCAAATAATTTTTCTAATCATACTAATTTGCTTCGGATCCTCACTAAAACTTACATGGCTCAGAATTTCAGGCTATTCTTCATTTCTTCTTTTATAAATAGAGAAGCAAAGTTCGAATTTAGATCCTCAGCCATTTCGTTGTTCAACATTATGTAATCCTCTTTTTCTGACAAGAAGGAGATTACATTCGTTTCGTTAATGCTTTTTTCTATTTGTGTATCTACATAAACTTTTAACATCGCTCTTAATGTACTCCACTTGCTTACTTTCATGTTGTATGTTCACGTTCTTAATCAATTACTGAACTTAAAATTGTTCCTCGTCTTCAGATCTATTGCTATCACTTGCCATTGTGTATGCTTCATATTTGAATCTAATACTAGCTCTAAAACTCATGAAATCCTTGGTTGGCCACCCTGTTGTTTCGAATCTTGCACCAAATAGAATTAAACAATTTGGAGTTCACCAATGCGTTTTGAATCCCTGCCATTATCTGTCCACTGTATAAAAGCAAATTGCTGCGGATGCTGGAATCTCAAACGAAAGAGAAAATGCTAGAAACGCTCAGCAGACCTGGCAGCATCTGGAAGGAGAGCAAAGAGCCAAAGTTTCCAGTCCAATGACGCTTTGTCAAAGCTAACAGACAGATAAATTGGAAAATATTTACACTGTGGTGGGAATGAAAGACGAGTCACATCCACAGCAACCCAGAGAACCCGAGTGCTAATGGCAGTCCCCAGAGAGAACAATCGATATGAAAGGCCAAAAAGCAGAGAAACTGACATCAGAGGATGAACTGTGATAGATGTAGATGTGATGGGAGGGGAAGGGGGAAGCAAGGAGGAGAAAGGGTAAGGGAAGGTTGGTAAGATGGGTGGGGTTGAATATATATTAAGAAAGACAAGAAAGAAAGAAAAGACAGTTAAAATGAAATGTGATGAAAACAAATTGGTCGAGGTCGGATAGAGCTAAACATCTGAGGTTGTTGAATTCGATGTTGAGACCGGAGACCACAGCGTGCCTAACCAGAAGATGAGATGTTGTTTCTGGCCTACCCGGGCCCCCTCCCACAACTACTTTACCGATACATTGATGACTATTTTGGTGCCGCTTCATGATCCCGTACGGACCTAGAAAAATTCATCAACTTCGCTTCCAGTTTCCACCCCTCGATCACTTTCTCCTGGTCCTTCTCAGGCACTTCCGTTCACGTCCTTGATCTTTCTGTCTGCATTTCCGGCAATAGACTATCTACTAATATCCAATACAAGCTCACTGACTCCCACAGCTATTTGGACTACAGTCCGTTCGCACCCTGTAAGGACTCCATCCCTTTCTCTCAACTCCTTCGCCTCCATCGCATTTGTTCCGATGATGCCACTTTCCAAAATGGTGGTTTGAAAATATTTTCCTTCTTCCTCAATCGTGATTTCCCACCTACAACTGATGACAGGTCCCTCAACAGGGTGCGGTCCATCTCCCGCGCCACTACACCGGCCCCCTCCCCTCCCTCCCAGAACAAGGGTAGAGCCCCCTCGTTCTCACATTTCATCCCACCAGCCTCCGTATACAAAGCATAATCCACCGCGTTTTTCGCCAACTCCAGCGTGCTGCCACCACCAAACACACCTTCAAACACATCAGTGTGAAAATAGATTAGTCACCTGGGCCGGATGGGATTTATCCTCGGATTCTCTGGGAAGCTAGGGAGAAGATTGCTGAGTCTTTGGCTTTGATCTTTAAGTCATTATTGTCTACAGGAATAGTGCCAGAAGACTGGAGGATAGCAAAAGTTGTCCCCTTGTTCAAGAAGGGGAGTAGAGACAACCCAGGTAACTATAGACCAGGGAGCCTTACTTCTGTTGCCGGCACAGTCTTGGGAAGGTTTGTAAGAGATAGGATGTATAATCATCTGGAAAGGATAGTGATAGGAAAGGATCTGGAAAGGATTAGAGATAGTGAGCAGGGTTTTGTGAAGGGTATATCGTGCCTCACAAACTTTATTGAGTTCTTTGAGAACGTGACCAAACAGGTGAATGAGGGGAAAGCAGTTGATATGGTGTATATGGATTTCAGTAATGCGTTTGATAAGGTTCCCCACTGTAGGCTCCTGCAGAAACTACGGAGGCACGGGATTCAGAGTGATTTATCAGTTTGGATCAGAAATTGTACCGCTGCAAGAAGACAAAGGGTGGTGGTTGATGGGAAATGTTCAGACTGGAGTCCAGTTACTAGTGGTGTACCAGAAGGATCTGTTTTGGGGGCACTGCTGTTTGTCATTTTTATAAATGACCTGAAGGAGTGCGTAGAAGGATGGGTGAGTAAATTTGCAGATGACACTAAAGTCGGTGGAGTTGTGGACAGTGCGGAAGGATGTTACAAGTTACAGAGGGACATCGATAAGCTGCAGCCCTGGGCTGAGAGATGGCAAATGGAGTTTAATGCAGAAAAGTGTGAGATGATTCATTTTGGAAGTAATAACAGGAAGACAGAGTACTGGGCTAATGGTAAGATTATTGGTAGTGTGGATGAGCAGAGAGATCTCGGTGTCCGTGTACATAAATCCCTCTAAGTTCCCCCCGCCCCCCCCCCCCCCAGGTTGAGACGTTTGTTAAGAAGGCGTACAGTGTGTTAGATTGTATTGGTAGAGGGACTGAGATTCGGAGCCATGAGGTCATGTTGCAGCTGTACAAATCTCTGTGCAGCCGCATTTGGAGTATTGCATGCAATTCTGGTCGCCGCATTACAGGAAGGATGTGGAAGCATTGGAAAGGGTGCAGAGGAGATTTACCAGAATGTTGCCTGGTATGGAGGGAAGATCTTATGAGGGAAGGCTGAGGGACTTGCGGCTGTTTTCGTTAGAGAGAAGAAGGTTAAGAGGTGACCTAATTGAGGCATACAAGATGATCAGAGCATTAAGTAGGCTGGACAGTGACAGCCTTTTTCATCGGATGGTGATGTCTAGCACGAGGGGACATAGCTTTAAATTGAGGGGAGATAGATATAGGACAGATGTCAGAGGTAGTTTCTTTACTCAGGCAGTAGTAAGGGCGTGGAATGCCCTGCCTGCAACAGTAGTGGACTCGCCAACACTAAGGGCATTCAAATGGTCAATGGATAGAAATGTGGACGATAAGGGCAGAGTGTAGATAGGCTTTAGAGTGGTTTCACAGGTCGCCGCAACATCGAGGGCCGAAGGGCCTGTACTGCGCTGTAATGTTCTAGATGCTATGTTCCCCTCCCCCACATTTACATCTATCACAGTTCACCCTCTGATGTCAGTTTCTCTGCTGTCTGGCCTTTCACATCTTTTGTTCTCTCTGGGGACTGCCATTAGAACTCTTTCATCTTGGTTTCTGCGGCCATTAGTACCCGGTTTCCCTGGGTTTCTGTGGCTATGACTCAGCGTTTCTCTGTCTGTTAGCTTTGACAAGGAGTCATTGGACTCGAAATGTTAGCTCTTTTCTCTCCCTCCAGATGCTGCCAGACCTACTGAGATTTTCCAGGATTTTCTCTTTCATTTCCCGTCCAGTGTTGTTCCTTTCAGCAAGATTTCCCTGTCCAGCATAGAAAACCGTCATAATCCGTCATAATTACATAAATTTATATTCAGAAGCCTGTTCTCAGAATCAGCTCACTATCCACGAGAACAAAGAATTATTTTGTAATCTGGTCAGTCATCCCCAATGTTTCTCTCACAACTAGATTATTATCTTAACCTTTCTCATTGCACAATGCCAAGTCCAAAATGGTCCATCCCTTTGTTGGTAAATCAATGTATTTGTCCAGAAAACCGTCTTGCACACACAATAGGAATTCATCTTCTATTCTACTGCGACGAAAATGACTCACCCAATCAACAGGCAGATTATTGGCACCCATAATCAGAGATGTTTCTGCATAACATGCACCTCTGATCTCCTGTCTAGTTCTATTCCTAACATTACCATCACAGTTTGGTATTCTGTATGCAACCCCTGCAAATGTTCGCTGCCCCTTTGGTACTTTCTACCTCGACTCATACAATTTCTGTGTCATAGATCTGCATATGTTTTCACAATATTGCACTAATACCTTCTTCAATCAACAGTGCAAATCCATCAACTTTTCCTTTATGTCTGCCCTTGCTAAAACCTGAATAACCCTCAATTTTGAGTTCCCAAACTTGGTCACATTAGAAACATATCTCCATACTCCCAATTAGATCGTATCCCTTTACCTCAATTTACACCACTAATCCGTCCATTTTATTTCGAATGATCCGAGCATTCAGGTTCAAATCCTTAAAGCCAGACCTTTTAACATTCCATGTCCTGTCCTCATTATTTGTATTGTGTCCTTATCTCATTCTAGCCTTTCATAGTTGTGCCTATCACTTTTCTTATTCTACTTGCTGCTGTGTTTTCTTATTCCTATTCCTCCCTACGCTGACTCATTATGAAGCTTTCCATTGTCCTGACATATGAGTTTAAACCTTGGCCAACCGCTCCTGCATGCTTCCCGGAGCACCTGCACCGGTCTCGCACATTGCAGCCAATTGAGTTTGTACTCATCCCCGTCCCCTCTAGGAACCGAAACTAATGCCCCAAGAACAGAAACCCTTACCCTCGCAGCATTTGGTCTGCCATTTATGCACCCTATATATCCTGTATTGTCGACTTTGACTAACAAGTTGCAGTGGTAGTCATCGCGAGATATAACTTTAAGTTCCTACTGTTCAACATAATCCCTAGCTCCCTGCCTTCTGTTTTTATGACCTCACGTTTTTATCCAATATTCTCTTCGCATGAGCACCCTGACCACCGTTGGTCCACGCTCCCCCTTCATCCGCTTTGTCATATGTTGGCCGAAGCACCAGGGAGGAAATATACCATGATGGAGACTGTTTTGCAGCCACATAAACGTCTGTCTATTCCCCTCACAACTGATTCCACACGACGGTTTTATTTCTATTGCTGTTGCGCCCACCTGGTGCAGCACAGCCTATTGTGTAGCCGGAAATCTGGCTGCTGTTGTTATCTCATGGGAAGCCACGGTAGCACAAGTGGATAGCACTGTGGCTTCATAGCACCAGGGTACAAGGTTCGATGTCCCGCTGGGCCACTGTATGTGCAGAGTCTGCACGTTCTCCCGTGTCTGCGTGGGTTTCCTCCGGGTGCTCCGATTTCCTCCCACAGTCCAAAGAAGTGCAGGTTAGGTGGATTGGCTATGATAAATTGCCCTTCGTGACCAAAAAGGTTTGGAGGGATTATTGGGTTACAGGGAAAGGGTGCAAGTGAGGGCTTAAGTGGGTAGGTGCAGACTCGATGGGCCGAATGGCCTCCTTCTGCACTGTATGTTCTGTGTTTTGTGTTCAACCGTATGCAGAATTGCAGAATTGTTTTGAAGGGTTAGCCGCGCTCGTTTTGAAACTCTCGGCTCCTCTCGCGCCATTTTTCAAACTCTTGTCTCGTCTCGCATTCATTTTTGAAAGCCTTCTTCCGATTGCGCTCTTTGTGAACGCCCACCTCCTCTCGCGCTTTAAGAAAAGAGTACCCGTCTTGTCTCGCGCTCTTCGAGGACCTATTTGCTCCACTCGCGCTCTTTGTGATCTGAAAATGAAAAAATGAAATGAAAATGGATTATTGTCACAAGTAGGCTTCAATGAAGTTACTGTGAAAAGCCCCTAGTCGCCACATTCCGGCGCCTGTTCGGGGAGTGTGTTACGGGAATTGAACCGTGCTGCTGGCCTGCCTTGGTTTGCTTTCAAAGCCAGCGATTTAGCCCTGTGCTAAACAGCCCCTGCAGGTTAGTTCTACATGTTTTTTGAACTCGCGGCTTCACTGTGCTCTTTGATGAGTGTTTCACTGCAGGTTATATTTAGTGGCGACGTGCCGCCTTCAAATGTTGACTACATGCGTTAATATAATGTCTAACATATCTCTCACACTGCAATGCAAGCATTCTATTGGATTACCTCTGGATGAGAAATGGTGGGAGAGAGGATAATGCGGGCAGAATTTGAATATCCGAAGACAAGTCGTGACCTTAGTGTAAGAATTGGCAAGTCATGTTGCAGCTGTACAGAACCTTAGTTAGGCCACACTTGGAGTATAGTGTTCAATTCTGGTCGCCACACTACCAGAAGGATGTGGAGGCTTTAGAGCGGGTGCAGAAGAGATTTACCAGAATGTTGCCTGGTATGGAGGGCATAAGCTATGAGGAGCGATTGAATAAACTCGGTTTGTTCTCACTGGAACGAAGGAGGTTGAGGGGCGACCTGATAGAGGTATACAAAATTATGAGGGGCATAGACAGAGTGGATAGTCAGAGGCTTTTCCCCAGGGTAGAGGCGTCAATTACTAGGGGGCATAGGTTTAAGGTGAGAGGGGCAAAGTTTAGAGTAGATGTACGAGGCAAGTTTTTTACGCAGAGGGTAGTGGGTGCCTGGAACTCACTACCGGAGGAGGTAGTGGAGGCAGGGACGATAGGGACATTTAAGGGGCATCTTGACAAATATATGAATAGGATGGGAATAGAAGGATACGGACCCAGGAAGTGTAGAAGATTGTAGTTTAGTCGGGCAGTATGGTCGGCACGGGCTTGGAGGGCCGAAGTGCCTGTTCCTGTGCTGTACATTTCTTTGTTCTTTGTTCTTTGTTCTTAGTGAATCTGCAGCATTACGTTCAGTGCAGAGAGTTGACATATGATCTATGAACATCTCCTCCCACAGCTGTACAGTGAGTCACGTTATAGCTGACTGTTGAGGAGTTTTGAAGAAGCCTGTATGACACAGCACACATGCACATGTGGACCTTGATTTTGTACAAAAATATATATTCACAAATAATGATTTGTGCTTAACGCGTGACGCCGCCAGATCCGTATCCATTATGGAACAACAAGTATCGAAGACGACAGTATAAGATGCATCAGGAAAAGCAAAAATACGTGAAGGAACCCGCCATCGAAAATCATTACAATATAATGAAAATGATTATGGACGTGAGAATTATGAAGCTAAATTTAAGACAGGACATGGGATCCCTGAAAGATAATTGAAAAGTCGAAAAGCAACAAAGTGAAATGTTCCTTTAAGACCTGAAACTCAATGTCATTCGGTTGAGCAATTCCATGTTCATCGTTAGCCCTTCTGGTAAGAAACGAATGGGCCATACACAACACATAAATGGCTGAGCCTATTTTAGTCGAAAAAAAAGCGGAAACGGCAAGGAAAATATCCGATGGAAAGGTTAAAAGCCGGAAGCGGGTTTCAATCAGAATCAAAAGACCAAGCCAGATCGCAGAAAAGCGCTGCTCAGTGTTACAAAAAATCGGGGAAAAAGCGGGACCCGGCCATAAAGGAAGATTCAACGAAAATGACCAAATCACAGTACGACTTAACAAAACATACAATTGCAGAAAGTGAAACAACAAATTAACAATCAACTGTGAAGATGTTAATCTGAGTCAGATGGAGGCTGTTTAAGATACACAGCCAACTCAGGAGCAGTGATGCGGAGCTTGATTTGAACCTTTTTTGTCTGAAGAACAGAGGTTACATCCTTAAATGTACGATCATTTCATCCAGCTGCATGAAAGGCATACAGGTCGCATCCTTTCCCCTAAAATTGAGATTTTTATATTAAATGTGCAGTAAATTTGCGAATGCAGTTCATCATTCATCTTTCTTTGTTTCCTATTTTTGTGTGAATTCCATTGTGCACAATGTCATGTGCGTCAACGCTTTCTTCCCTTGCTGACTAAAATCCACAGCACAATGATTAACCAACAAAGAAAACTGTCTCTCCGTTTTTAAATTATTCTTCAATTTTCTTCTAAATTTGTTCACCTCACAGCCATAGGAGGCGTCTGTACTTATTGAATGCTGGCGTTTTTGGATGCCCAACTAACATTGTTCCAAAATGCCTGCGTTTCGCTGTCCGGGCGTCATAACTTTACAATTCCTTCCACAAGGATTTCATACGACGCCGCTCTTTCCACATATCAGATCAGACACTCCTTAAATAAATACGCAATATATATTTTCCTTCAATAAAACTTTTTTTAAAAGGGTACTCAATTCACTTTTTTCCAATTAAGGGACAATTTCGTGTGTCCAATCAAACTCCACGCAAACATGGGGGCAATGTGCAAGCGTCGCATGGACAGTGACCCAGGGCCGGGATCGAACCTTTGATCTCCGCACGGTGAGGCAGCAGTGTTAATCACTGCGCCACCGTGTTGCCCCGTGTAGTTCCCTTCATGTACCTTGTGCTTGGTGCCATATCTTAAAACACTTGATTGCATTTGAAGCATATGCGTTAGTTTTCTGAGACCAGTGCGCCAAATAGATACGTTTCCATTTATCTATCTGAGAGTTCGAATTAATTTGACATTGAGCAATAATATATTGTAGGTAAAATCAATTTGATTTATTCTATGCAAGTGAACACACATTTTATTTTCGGAAGCGAGCAAAGACGGTTGACTTCACAGGAGGTTGGAAACGCACAATGTGAAATTGGAATTCACACTTGGGGGAATAAAATGCAACAGAAACATTATTCTTTACTCAAATTCCAAACAAAGTTCAATGTGATGCTATACTAAAAGATGTGCTCACTAATATTTCGCTTGTGTTAGGTAGGGGCATAATGCACGCTGAGGTATTGCATCGGGCTCTTATTGAACTTCCACTCAATCAATATTTTAGGCTGTACATTAGGCTCGGTCGTTTCTCAGATTTGGTGGTAACTATTACTTTGAGTTGCACTCGAAAGTCATAATAGCGACTTGACAGAGTCTTTTCTGAACACATTAGATTTCTAAAATTTCCACTATTTGGCAGGAATTCGTAGGTATTGGTTTAAATCGTGACATTGTTTTCACTGTAGAAACAAATAATATAATCATCATCATTGATAAATTGCGGTTCTTGCCATCTGCAAATCTGCGTCTAAACTAATCCCTGCCACTATCCCAATCCCTTGACATATTGTTCATTTTATTATATTTGACATGTTTTGCGCCCATGTTTGTGAATAATTTTAATTTCGCATTCAATTCTCATACCTCAACAATTTTAAATTTATTTTTTAAATCTATTACTGTAATGTAATCAGCCTTCTCTTACGGAGAGCAAGTAGGATGCACTAATGGAATATGGGCGGAATTGGATGCCCAACTTTGCACATCTCTTCGATATGCGATATATTAAAGTTATATAGTGTAACTGTTTTATGAGGCAACTAAATTTCTTATGGTTGATTTTTAAATTTTTTCCCAGATATAATGAGCCGCTAGAAAGAAGAACGAAATGGTGTGGATTTTGGGGACCGGTTTGAGCGATTATTAATTGCCATACTATCCAGTGGGGAGGTCAATACTCTGTGATACGGCGGTCGAGCCGACAACGGCAGCTGTGGACTAAATTCACTTAAATGTAATATTCTGGCATTAAAGCCCAGCACTTGGCTGCTGCTCGTGAAACCATATGTTATAGAACATATGTAATAGGTCTCTACTTCAAAATAGTATTTCGGGAAGATAAACGTTTTTTCATACTTTGACCTTGAGTCCAGTACCACAAAAATGTGCTGATCCCCAATTAACTCGGCGATGAAAAGCCACCCACTCACTTCTAACAAACCTGGGGAACATCCTAAAAATGCGGAAGTGTAAGAAAACACAACTCTCACCTCGTCACTGGAAGCATGAACAACACACACCAGGCTACCCTGAGATCGTCTTCTCAACAAGTAACTGGGGATTCGTGTCAAACGTGAGACAGCTGCCCCAGGCATTATTCCGCTAAAGTCGCACATTTTCATACTCTCCGACTGGTGAATTTAGATTCGTTTATCACCAACGTCATTCATCGGCATCATTGCTCTCCAGCAGGACATTAACACAAAATGAGAGGCGAGAAAGTCTGAGGGAAGTCACACCAGCATTGATGTATCATGCCATTGTATAACAATCGAAAATTATCTTGTTGTCAATTGTCACCTGCCGCGCCACTCAGTGACGAGCAGGCAACGGAAGAAGCTCTAGTGGTGGAAACGACGTACGATGTATTCTTGGAGTGGGAGTTCAATTTTCCAAAACAAAAGTAGCTCGGTTGTATAACCATGAACGAAATAGTCAACGTATATACTGCGCAAATGTGCGACAAGTCGGAAAAATGATGTAAGCAAAGCAACGCCTAACTGATGTCCGTTATGCCTTTCTTTTATTTATTGAAGGGACGTGCAAAACTTTGATTAAGTTAGCAGCTGTTGCCTGTACATAATTGCCATGGAGAAGATGGTGCTTCATTGCTTCTTTGAACTAATGCACCTGCCACAGGTATTGTCCAGTCAAAGGAGACATTTATCTTCATCAGTTATACGTTGCAGTTTTATGTTTCCGTGATAGTATTTGATTTTGGTTACACGTGCATTGTCCACTTGGAGGCATTACAGCGTCTTCAACATAAAACATCTACTCCCACTGATCTGCGTGGCAAGGCCGCATAATTAATGGTGTCGAAGTGGAAACATAATCCAGTATCAAGACTTGATACCAGTACAGTAAGACGTCTGACAACACCAGGTAAAAGTCCAACAGGTTTGTTTCTAATCATTAGCTTTCGGAGCACTGCTTCTTCCTCGGGTGAAGGAGCCCTGCTCTAGAAGCCAGTGATTCGAAGCAAACATTTGGACTTTAATCTGGTGTGGTCAGACTTCTTACTGTGCTCACCCCAGTTCAACGCCGGCATTTCCACACCATGGTACCAATAGACACTGAGGGGCCACAGGAAACAGCAGACTTGTATTTTCACAATCTATATCGCCGTGGCAAGCGTAACTCTCAACCAGAATTGAAATTATACATTTGCATCATCTTAGTTCATTGATACTCGTAGGGCAGCACGGTAGCATTGTGGATAGCACAATTGCTTCACAGCTCCAGGGTCCCAGGTTCGATTGCGGCTTGGGTCACTGTCTGTGCGGAGCCTGCACATCCTCCCCGAGTATGCGTAGGTTTCCTGCGGGTGCTCCGGTTTCCTCCGACAGTCCAAAGATGTGCAGGTTAGGTTGATTGACAATGTTAAATTGCCCTTAGTGTCCAAAATTGCCCTTAGTATTGGGTGGGGTTACTGGGTTATGGGGACAGGGTGGAGGTGTTGACCTTGGGTAGGGTGTTCTTTCCAAGAGCCGGTGCAGACTCGATGGGCCGAATAGCCTCCTTCTGCACTGTAAATTCTATGAGCTATGAAGGCTGTTCGATAGAATTTGAAGGGCACCCACTAGAATACCGGAAAATGAGCTTTGAATGCAGTGAAACTATTGTATGGGGCTGACTGCTGTTCATCAGAGAGCGGGGAAATATGTTGCTGGAGAATATCACGCCCCCCATTGATGTAGAGCTGACAGTTTGGTACCGCCTGGAATCATCTTGCATGTCTGTACATTGGATTTCCCAAAATTATGACTCAACGTTAAATACACGCTTCCAGACCTTATCGTGACGCACTAAAGAGTCTTTCCGATATGGTAATAATGTAAGGTGGTTATGGAAAGCCAAGACAAGTAGGTGAGGGAAAGCATAATATCAAAGAACGAAAAAATGAAGAACATACGCCCAGAACTGAGAGGTGTGCAGCTTCATGGAAGATGTGGCAGGAGATCACTAAAAGCGAAATGTAAAAGTGAAAAGCAACGAGATAAAACATCCTCTTCAACATGTGATGCATAACATTCTACCCCAAAACAGTTGAACGTTCATTGTTAGGCCAGATCTAAGAAAAAGGTTGAATGTCTTTCATTTGAAATTACAAACGACTGAAAACGTTTTTCAAAAGATGAGATTAGACATGTCCCGTTGTGGTGACGTAAATGTAGCCACTGACCTGACGTGGTTCCGAACTAAATGACCGACTTGGAACACAAAAACGAGTCCGATCAATGTTAAAATTACATGAAAAAAGTATTGAAATCAGAAAGAAAGTAATCCAATGTGCAGTAGAGCAAGCAAAAAAGCAGCTCGATCGTATAACTATGAACGAACTAGTCAACGTATATACTGCGAAAATGTGAGACAAGTCGGCAAAATGATGTAAGCAAAGCATCGCCTAACTGATATCCGTTATGTCTTTATTTTATTTATTGAAGGGACGTGCAAAACTTTGATTAAGTTAGCAGTTGTTGCCTGTGCATAATTGCCATGGAGAAGATGGTGGTGCATTGCTTCTTTGAACTAATGCACCTAATACAAGTAAATGTTGAAAGGAAATGACCACATAACAAGGAGACTAAATTATATATATAAATGTGGAAAATGGTTGAACAAAATAGTAATCCATTGTGCAGATAAGGAACAAAACCAGAATAGACCAGAGCAGGAAGATGAAAAGCAATGGAAGGTGTTTGGGGTGTAATTCAAGAGGCACAACAAAAAATTATCCCAAAGAGGCGAAGGCATGCGAAGTGGAGGGCGAGATGACCATGACTGACAAGAGACATCTGAGACAGCATGAAAGCAAAAGTAAACATACACATTTTGGCGAAGATGAGTTGGAAACTAAAGGTTTTGGACGACTTTAACAGCAATGAGAGGACAACGAAAAAGGCATGGATGGGAATAAGTAAATATGAAATATGAGCGTCAGGTAGTTATTAATATAAAAGAAGGGCGGCTGCCGGACATTATAAAAAAGGAGGGTGAAAAACCAACTGTCGTGGTGCATATAGAAACCAACGATATAAGTAAACAACGAGATGATGAGCTACATGCTGAATTTATGGAGTTAGGAGCTAAACCATAACGTAGGACCTCAAAGGTAGTTATCTCAGTATTCGCACCAGTGCCATGTGCTATTCAGAGTAGGGATCACAGGATATACAAGATCAATGGATGGCTTGAGAGATGGTGCACGAACGAAGGATTCAGAACTTTCGGACATTGGAACGGCTGTGTGAGAGATAGGACCATGCAAATCGGACAGTCTACACCTGGGCAGGACCGGAACCAATGTCCGTGGGGGGATGTTTGCTCGCGCTGCTGGGGAAGATTTAAACTAATGTGGCAAGTGGTGCGAACAAATACAGGAAATCAAAGGGGAGTAAAGAGGTGATATAAACAAAATCCAGTCAGGAGAAATGTGGAACGAAGAGAAACAGATTAAACTGCATTTAATTCAATGCAAGAGGCCTAACGTGTAACGCAGATTTAGTCAAGGCATGGGTACGTATATGGGACTGGGATAGTATATCTATTACAGAAACATTGCTAAACGTGGGGCAGGACTGGCAATGTTTCGGGCTTCCAATGCCACAGGCAATCTTGACAAGGAGATAGGAGAGGAGGGGGAATTGTGTTGTTTATTTAGCACCACATTACGCCAGTACCGAGGGCAGATATATCCAAGGGTTCGCCCACTGAGTAGAACAGAAAAATAAGAAGGGTGAGATAAATTTGATGTGACTATACTACAGGCTCTCAAATAGACAGTGGGAAATCGAGAAGCAAATCTGCAAGGAGATTACAGATAATTGCAGGAAAAATGGGGTGATAAGAGTAGGGGACATCACAATTCCCAGCATTAACAGGGACAGTTATAGCTCGAGGGGTTTGGATGTTGTACAATGTGTTGCGTGTATTAAGGAAGTCTTCCTCATTTAGTATGTTCATAGCCCGACTAGAGAGAGGAGACACCTTGAATTCTTCTTGGGGGATAAGGAAGCTCAAGTGACGGAAGTGTTCGTGAGATTACTTAAATTAAAATGAAGTCTGTGTTCGTTGATGGTGACTGAATAATCTCAGACCGGAATAAAGCTTGGATGACTTAAAGCTACATATTATGAAACACTCAAATCAATGTCAACAGAAAATCAACTAAAGGAAGCATCTGCAAACCGTTTGGAATGCTGATGGAGCGCATATATAACTCGAAGCTCCAGTCGTGTTCAAACTACATTTCATGCTTGTTATGGGCCCGGTTTAGCCTCATCCAATTAATGGGGGGCGAAATTGATTATCAGCATAAGGACCGGAGATAGTTTAATGGACAAAAGACAACCGAGTTAACCTGCCAGGGTTGAAACCAATGTGTTCTCATATACAATGCAGGAACAGCCGAAAGCAAGTTGACGAATCAGAGGAATGGGAGCACTGAAATGCTCCATGAAGGCGAAAGGCTGGAATTTCTCGACATGCGTATACAACTTCATCGGGTTGCTGATCGGGGATCCATAAATGCATGAGAAAAACGGGAATCAGAATCCCTTGGGATCTGCTCGGGTCAGAAGCCCTCTGAAAATGATTGATCATCAGCAAACAGCGAATTGCGGAAAATTTGGAAAAACTACATTCCCAGCATGAAATTATTATCATATTTTGGCAGCATCGATGAGAAGACAGGCCGAACAAACAAGTATGCGAAGAAACAGTGAATTGCAACGCGTGTTGATCAAGTTTTAGGCAGGTACAGAAACACAGAAAATATCTGTCATCAACATAGTGGCGGAAGAAATTCAATGACAGAGACAGAGCCGGCCGTTTGCGGTGACACAGTCATACTGCCGCGCGACAAGCAGGTGCTGCTCTGTGGATCCTTATTCAAATCACCGAAAATCACTGGACAAATTTGAATTCAAAAGATAAATGGGTAGCCTAACGAGCGCCGCCCACATACCTTGAACGAAATTGTGAAGAGATGAGAGAACAGGGATTATCACATTTTAAATCGTGTAGCAGCGACATAAAAATTGTTTTGGAAATATTGAGATGTGGAATTCCTCGTAATATGAGTGACATCCAAACGTTTAACAACTAAATTATTCTGTGTTATTCGTTGATAATATTATAACAGAAGAACATATGAAACAGGAGCAGGAGTAGGCCACCTGGCCCCTCGAGCCTGCTCCGCCATTCAATTAGATTATGGCTAATCTTTTGTGGATTCAGCTCCACTTTCCGGCCCGAGCACCATAACCCTTAATCCCTTTATTCTTCCAAAATCTATCTATCTTTAGCTTAAAAACATTTAATGAAGGAGCCTCAACTGCTTCACTGCACAAGGAATTCCATAGGTTCGCAACCCTTTGGGTGAAGGTGTTCCTCCTAAACTCAGTCCTAAATCTACTTCCCCTTATTTTGAGGCTATGCCCTCTAGTTATGCTTTCACTCGCAAGTGGGAACAACCTGCCCGTACGTATCCTATCAGTTCCCTTCATAATTTTAGATGTTCCTGTAAGATCCACGCCCCCCCACCCCCCCCCCCGCATCCTCCTAAATTCCAACGCGTCCAGTCCCAGTCTACTCAACCTCTCCTCGTAATCCAACCCCTTCAGATCTAGGATTAACCTAGTGAATCGACTCTGCACCCCACCCCACCTGCAGCGCCAGTACGTCCTTTCTCTGGTAAGGGGACCAAAACTGAACACAATACTCCAGTTGTGGCCTCACGAACACCTTCTACATTTGCATCATAACCTCCCTAGCCTTAAACTCCATCCCTCCAGCAATCAAGGACAACACTCCATTTGTTTTCTTTTTTGAAAAAAAATATATTTTATTCAAATTTTTTGGCCAAACAAAAAAATACAAAGGTTTTCCTTTTTACAACAGTAAAACAGTATAAATAACAGTGGCCGTTTTTAACAAATAAATAAATAATATATAAACTAAATGGCAACTGCCATATCAAAAATAATAACTCTCCAAAAATAAAATCAAACAATCCAATATACATAGCCTAATACTGATATCTATACAAAAACACACCTGAGGACCCGCCCGGGCCCTCCCCCCACCCCCTCCCCCCTGGGTTCCTGGTGTTACCTTCCCATTTCCTTTATCGTTCTGCGAGGTAGTCAATGAACGGCTGCCACCGCCTGGTGAACCCTTGAGCCGAACGCCTTAGTGCGAACTTTATCCGTTCTAGTTTTATAAACCCTGCCATGTCATTTATCCAGGTCTCCACGCCCGGGGGTTTGGCTTCCTTCCACTTAAGCAATATCCTTCGCCGGGCTACTAGGGACGCAAAGGCCAAGGCATCAGCCTCTTTCGCCTCCTGCACTCCCGGCTCTTCTGCAACCCCAAATATAGCCAACCCACAGCCTGGTTCGACCCGGACGCCCACCACCTTCGAAAGCACCTTTGCCACCCCCACCCAGAACCCCTGCAGTGCCGGACAGGACCAGAACATGTGTGTGTGGTTTGCTGGGCTTCTCGAGCATCTCCCACACCTATCCTCTACCCCGAAGAATTTACTGAGCCTTGCTCCGGTCATATGTGCCCTGTGCAACACCTTGAATTGTATCAGGCTTAGCCTGGCGCACGAGGACGAAGAGTTTACCCTACGTAGGGCATCTGCCCACAGCCCCTCTTCAATCACTTCCCCCAGCTCTTCTTCCCATTTTCTCTTCAGCTCATCCACCATGATCTCCCCCTCTTCCCTCATTTCCCTGTATATATCCGACAGCCTACCATCCCCCAACCATGTCCCTGAGATCACTCTATCCTGAACCTCCTGCGTCGGGAGCTGCGGGAATTCCCTCACCTGTTGCCTCGCAAAAGCCCTTAGTTGCATGTACCGAAATGCATTCCCTTGGGGCAACCCATATTTTTCCGTCAGCGCTCCCAGACTCGCAAACGTCCCGTCTACGAACAGATCTCTCAGTTGCACAACTCTAGCTCTTTGCCATGCACCAAATCCCCCATCCATTCTCCCCGGGACAAACCTATGGTTATTTCTTATCGGGGACCGCACCGATGCTCCCGTCCTTCCCCTTTGTCGTCTCCACTGCCCCCAAATTTTTAGTGTTGCCACCACCACTGGGCTTGTGGTGTATTCTTTCGGGGAGAACGGTAACGGCGCCATCACCATTGCTTGTAGGCTGGTTCTCTTGCAGGACGCCATCTCCAATCTCTTCCACGCCGCTCCCTCCCCTTCTCCCATCCACTTACACACCATTGAAATATTGGCGGCCCAGTAGTATTCACTTAGGCTCGGTAGTGGCAGCCACCCCCCTATCCCTGATACGCTGCAAGAACCCCCTCCTCACTCTCGGGGTCTTCCCGGCCCACACGAAACTCATGACACTTTTCTCAATTCTCTTGAAAAAAGCCTTCGTGACCTTAACCGGAAGGCACTGAAACACAAAGAGGAATCTCGGGAGGACCACAATTTTAACCGCCTGCACCGTACCCACCAATGACAGGGGTACCATGTCCCATCTCTTAAAATCCTCCTCCATCTGTTCCACCAATCTTGTTAAATTAAGCCGGTGTAAGGTTCCCCAACTCCTGGCTATCTGAATCCCTAAGTACCGGAAATCTCTTGTTACCTTCCTCAGCGGTAAGTCACCTATTCCCCTGCTCTGCTCCCCCGGATGCACCACAAACAACTCACTCTTACCCATAAAATTCCCCAAACTACCTGAGTGTCTGCATTATCTCAGGTATCCCCTCCACTGGGTCCGCAACATACAGCAATAAATCATCTGCATACAAGGATACCCGGTGTTCTTCTCCTCCCCTGAGCACTCCCCTCCACTTCCTGGAGCCCCTCAGTGCTATGGCCAGGGGCTCAATCGCCAATGCAAACAGTATCGGAGACAGGGGACACAGCTGCCTCGTCCCTCTATGAAGACGGAAGTAATCAGGCCTCTTGTCTGTTCGTGACCACGCTCGCCACCGGGGCCCTATACAGCAGATGTACCCATCCGATATAACCTTCTCCAAAACCAAATCTCCTCAGCACCTCCCATAGATAATCCCACTCCACTCTGTCAAATGCTTTCTCGGCATCCATCGCCACCACTATCTCCGCCTCCCCCTCTGGTGGGGGCATCATCATTACCCCTAGCAACCTCCGTATGTTCGTGTTCAGCTGTCTCCCCTTAACGAACCCAGTTTGATCCTCGTGGACCACCCCCGGGACACAGTCCTCTATCGTCGTCGCCATCACCTTGGCCAGGAGCTTAGCATCTACATTTAAAAAGGTGTAGGGCCTTTAGCCTGTAGGACCCACAATGCAGCGGGTCTTTTTCCTTCTTCAAAAGGAGTGATATCGTTGCCTCCGACATAGTCGGGGCAGCTGTCCCCTTTCCCTAGCCTCATTCAAGGTTCTCGTCAAAAGCGGGGCCAGTAAGTCCATATACTTCTAATAAAATTCCACCGGGAATCCGTCCGGTCCCGGGGCCTTCCCCGCCTGCATGCTCCCAATCCCTTTTACCACCTCCTCCATCTCAATCTGTGCTCCCAGTCCCGCCCTGTCCTGCTCCTCCACCTTAGGGAATTCCAGCTGATGCAAGAAACACATCATTCCCTCCTTCCCTTCCGGGGGCTGAGCCTTATATAACCTCTCATAAAATGCCTTGAACACCCCGTTCACTCTCGCCGCTCCCCGTTCCATCTCTCCCTCCTCATCTATCACCCCACCTATCTCCCTCGCTGCTCCCCTCTTCCTCAATTGGTGGGCCAGTAGCCGACTCGCCTTCTCTCCATACTCATACTGTACACCCTGTGTCCTCCTCCACTGTGCCTCTGCCTTACCCGTGGTCAGCAGGTCAAATTCCACATGTAGCCTTTGTCTTTCCCTGTACAGTCCCTCCTCCGGTGCCTCCGGATATTGCCTGTCCACCCTCAAAAGCTCTTTCAGCAATCGCTCCCTTTCTTTACCCTCTTGCTTCCCTTTATGTGCCCTTATGGATATCAGGGCCCCTCTAACCACCGCCTTCAACGCCTCCCAGACCACTCCCACCTGAACCTCTCCATTGTCATTAGGCTCCAAGTACCTTTCTATGCAACCCCTCACCCTTAAAAATACCCCCTCATCCGCCAATAAGCCCATATCCATTCTCCAGAGTGGGTGCTGTTCTTTTTCCTCTCCTACCTCCAGGTCTACCCATTGTGGAGCGTGGTCCGAAATAGCTATGGCCGTATATTCCGTCCCTGTCACCTTCAGAATCAGTGCCCTTCCCAAGACAAAAAAGTCTATCCGTGAGTATACTTTGTGGACATGGGAGAAAAATGAGAACTCCTTACTCCTAGGCCTACTACATCTCCAGGGGTCTACCCCTCCCATCTGCTCCATGAAATCCTTGAGCTCCCTGGCCGCTGCCAGCCTCCTCCCGGTCCTGGACCTCGATCTGTCCAGCCCTGGATCAAGCACCGTATTGAAGTCTCCCCCCATTACCAACTTTCCCGCCTCCAGGTCCGGGATACGTCCCAACACACGCCTCATAAAATTTGCATCATCCCAGTTCGGGGCATATACGTTCACCAGAACCACCGCCTCCCCTTGCAATCTGCCACTCACCATCACATATCTACCCCCACTATCCACCACTATAGTCTTTGCCTCAAACAGTACCCGGTTCCCCACCAAGATAGCCACCCACCCTTGTTCTTTGCATCCAAACCCGAATGAAACACCTGCCCCACCCATCCTTTACGTAGTCTGACCTGTTCTATCAGTTTCAGATGCGTCTCCTGCAACATAACCACATCTGCCTTTAATTTCTTTAGGTCTGCGAGTACCCGTGCCCTTTTAATCGGCCCGTTCAGCCCTCTCACGTTCCACGTGATCAGCCGAGTTGGGGGGCTCTTTACCCCCCCCCTGTCGACTAGCCATCCCCTTTTTTTAACCCAGCTCCTCACCCGGTTCCCACGTACCCGTGTATCCCCCCGACGGCGCCCTCCCGCCTCGACCACCCCATCCCATAACAGCTCCCCCTTCTCCTTAGCAGCAGCAACCCAGTTAAACCCCCTCCCCCGCCTCCGCTAGATCCCTTTCTAGCGTAGTTGCACCCCCCATGTTGCTCCCAGAAGTCAGCGAACTCTGGCTGACCTCGGCTTCCCCCCTTGTCCTCGGCCCCCACTGTGCAAGGCGCCCTCTTTCCTGCGTCCCTGTTCCCGCCATAATTACCATAGCGCGGGAACAAAGCTCGCGTTTCCCAATCGGCCCCGCCCCTAATGACCGGCGCCCACATTTCCTCATACTCCCCCCCCCCCCCCCCCGCCAACATGGGGAAGAGAGAAATGTTACAGGATCGCAAGATTAATAAATTGAAAAATCATCCCCCCTCCCGCCCCCTTTTTCCTCGCCCCACATAATCACCCCACCACTTTGTCCCAAAAGTTCTTTCTCTCTCCAGACTATTCCAGCTTCTCGTCCACAATGACTGTCCACGCCTCTTCTGCCGTCTCAAAGTAGTGGTGCTTCCCCTTGGTGTGTGACCCACAATCTCGCCGGTTGTAACATTGCAAACTGGATCTTCTTTTTGTGAAGCACCGCCTTAACCCGATTAAAACTTGCCCTCCTTCTCGCCACCTCCGCACTGCAATCCTGGTATACGCGGATCACCGCGTTCTCCCACCTACAGCTCCGGGTTTTCTTTGCCCATCTGAGGACCGTCTCTCTGTCATTATAGCGGAGAAACCTCACCACTATAGCTCGAGGTATTTCACCAGCCCTCGGTCTTCACGCCAAAACTCGATAAGCTCCCTCCACCTCCAAAGGGCCCGTCGGGGCCTCCGATCCCATTAGCGAGTGAAGCATCGTGCTCACATATGTCCCGACGTCCGCCCCTTCTGCGCCTTCGGGAAGACCCAGAACCCTTAAATTCTTCCTCCTCGAATTATTCTCAAGTACTTCCAGCCTTTCCACACACTTTCTGTGCTGTGCCTCGTGCGTCTCTGTCTTCACCACCAGGCCCTGTATTTCGTCTTCATTTTCAGCAGCCTTTGCCTTCACGACGCGAAACTCCTGCTCTTGGGTCTTCTGCTCCTCCTTTAGCCCTTCAATCGCCTGTAATATCGGGGCCAACACCTCCTTCTTCAACTCCTTTTTCAGCTCTTCCACACAGCGCCGCAGGAACTCTTGTTGGTCTGGGCCCCATAAAAAAACGGCCACCTTCCGACGCCATCTTGCTTTGAGCTTGCCTTCCTTGCCGCTGCTCCAGAGGATCCTCCGCAATCCGGCCGCTATCCTCTCCCTTATCCATGCGTGTCCCGGGGGATTCCCTTCTAGTCTACCGCACAGTGTTTTTGGCCGTTTAAATTGCCGTTGGGGCTCCTATTAAGAGCCCAAACGTCCGTTCCACCGGGAGCTGCCGAAACGTGCGACTTAGCTGGTCATCGCCGCACCCGGAAGTCCCATTTGTTTACTTAATCACCTGTTGAACCTGTAAACCAACATTTTGCGACTCATGCACAAGCACACCCATGTCACCCTGCACAGCAGAACTTTTTAATATGTTATCATTTAAATAATAATCATTTGTGCTGTTATTCCTACCAAAATGGATAACCTCACATTTGTCAACATTTCCATCTGCCAGATGCTAGCCCATTCATTTAACCTATCCAAATCCCTCTGCAGACTTCCGGTATCCTCTGCACTTTTTGCTTCACCACTCATCTTCGTGTTGTCTGCAAACCTGGACACATTGCACTTGTTCCCAGCTCCAAATCGTCTATGTAAATTGTGAACAATTGTGTGCCCAGCACTGATCCCTGAGGAACACCACTAGCTACTGATTGCCAACCAGAGAAACACCCATTAATCCCCATTCTTTGCTGTCTATTAATTAACCAATACTCAATCCATGCCACTACCTTACCCTTAATGCCATGCGTTTTTATCTCATGCAGCAACCTTTTTGTGTGGCACCTTGTCAAAGGTTTTCTGGAAATCCAGATATACCACATCCATTGATCTCCTTTGTTTAAGCACAAACCACTAGTGATTGATTTTACCCTCTCAACCTCCATCTGTATTTTATATTACACCATATTGTGAACGCTCCTTCCGAGAGGATTCCGAATGATGAGATAATTAATGAATCCTGTCTCATTACACAGGACCAGATCTGGGACCGCTTGTTCCCTCGCAGGTTCCATTGCATACTGTCTACCGCGGATACATTCGATAAACTACTCCTCAAGGCTGCCTTGACCAACCTGGTTAAACCAATCGACACGTAGATTAAAATCCCCCACGATAACTGGTGTACCATTTCTACACGCATCAGTTCAATGCGGAATATCTATATAGTTGTGGAAACTGAAAGACTACTTAATTTGCAGTGAGCAAAATGCACAGGCATTTTTATAAACGTCACTCAATGCAAGAATGTATAGCTTTTTTTTGCCCAGGCCAAGTTTGTATTGCTACGTACTAAATAACTAGGTTTTGAAACGCGCTCTCAATATTTTTTCCGCGTTTGTTTTCACAGTGAAGACTCTGTTTGACAAAGAGAAAGGTCAGTATTTGTTAAGACAGTGCTAATCAAACAATTCAACTTGATTATGACCATTATTAAAATACTGAAGTTTTGTTATTCAGGCGTTGCCGTCATCGAAAATCTTTTGGCATTCACTAGAAACGATCGGGTATAGCGACAGAACAAAAACCCAACACCTCAACCAATCGTCAAACATATCATTTTTACTTTCCATGAACCTTTCTACTCGCTGCAAAAGCGGGCAAGATTCAAAATGTACTTGCTGAGCATTGTCTACACTTTCATGTTTGGACGTCGGACAGCGCTTCTTAATTAATGATGTACATTCGATTTTTTGAAAAATCAATGATTATACATGATGGAAAAATAGGTATTATAGGAACAAGATCTGCCACAGATGCTTGCTCCGTTGCAAATGTGTTTGGCATGATGTTTAATCTTGCGAAAATATCAAAGTATTTGCAAACCAATCAAAGTGGTTGTACTCTATACAGTTGATGCTGGCAGGGTTCGGAGTCATCTAACATTCATTAGCACTGATTTGAAACAGTAGTTTTCACATTTCACATAGTTCACTCCATCCAGCACAGAAAGAGATATGACTCAAAAGCAACAGTTTCATATTAACCAGAATATTTGGTGTAGTATTGTGGATGTGCAAAAATATAGTTTGGGACAACCTGACTGTTATGCTTTCGAGTAAATTATGTAGGTTCACTTGAGAACACAAACCATTTTTAGAGTTCAGTTTTATCTTTGTGGACAACGACGTAAGAAGAGCATGAGAAAGGCATTTATCCCTGTCAGCTACACCGAAATTAAAAATACAAATAATCTCTGCTTGACAGTTACTTTAAAACCAATTTTCAGTTTATCTTGCCTCTTCAGAATTTCAAAGCGCTGGGTAACTCAGTCGTGACCATGTTGGAACATAGAAACAATGTAATTATGAGCAGAAATAGACAATTCTGCAACTCGATTCTGCTCCGCCATTGAATTATATCATGGCCGATCACTTCCTGATCTCAATGCCAACTCCCCATTTGATATCCAGTTCCTCCTCATATCAGTTCTGACTCTCGCGCCGCTAACGCTATCTTTTCCCTCTCGTTCTAGATTGCCTCACGAGGGGGAATATTTGATCTATGTTTAATTTATCAATCCAATTTAGTATGATATACACCTCGATCAGATCGTTCTCATGCTTCTAAACTCCAGCGACTATACGCCCAAAGTATTTAATCTGTCCTCATAAATCAGCTCTTTTGTCCCCGGAATCTATCTGCTGAACCTCCTCTGAGCTGCTCTGATGCCAGGACATCCGTCCTCAAGGAAGGTGACCAAAAATTGAACAACATTCCAGATGGTGACACCAACACGCTATAAAATTGCATGAACACGTCTCTACTATTATTCTCCAGTCCTTTTGCAATGAACGCAAAGATGCCATTTGCATTTTTAATGACATGCTGTAGCTGCATACCGATTTTCAGTGATTCTTGAACAGAGACACCCAGATCCATCTCCCCAGACAGATCTTGAATCTGCTTTCTATTTAGACAATAATTTGCCTGTATATGTATTCGGCCAAACTGGATAACGACACACTTATCCACATTCAACTCCATGTGCCAATGTTTGGTTCAATCTCTTAGTATATCTATCACCACATGTAACATCTTTATCATCTTTTCGCTGCCTATTTTCCAACCAATTTTAGTGTCATCCGCAAATTTTGCTATACTACGCTCTGTCCCTCCTTCTGATCATTCATGTAAATTCTAAAGGGTTGCTGTCCGAGGACTGATCCCTGCGGCACCCATCCTGTCACAGTTCGCCAACCAGGAAAGTGCAATTTATCCCAAACCTCTACTTTTTGTCAGTCAGCCAATCCTCAATACAATCTAGAACTCTATTCGTGTCCCCGGCCATATCCTCTTCTGAATCATTCTTTTATGTGGCGCCAGATCAAATGCCTTCGTGACGTCTAGATATGCAACATCCGCAGGTTCCTGATTATCCATCCACCTTACTTTTTGCACCCTCAAGCACCTCATGCAAGTTACTCAGGCATGACCTAACCTTCATAAAACCATGCTGACACTGGCGGTTGAGATTTCTTATTTCAAATGTTCAGTAATTTCCTCTTTAATGATTGATTCCAGCAACCTTCCCGCCAAGATCAAGCTACCGGCCTACAGCTTCCTACTTTTCGCCTCTCACCCTCTGGATAGGGGCGTCACATCCGCTTGTTTTCAATGAACCGGGACCCTTCCAGAATCCAGGGAATCCTGAAATATCATTCGCTATTTCCGCTACCACCTCTATTAATCTCTTAGTGTTCAGGGTCACTAGCTCGCGAGGAGATCTCTGCCCTTAATCGCACAAGTGCATTCACTATATTTCCCCTCGTGATGGTTCTTGCACTGCATTAACTGGAGCTTCTTGAAATGTTATATTATCTTCTACGGAGAAGACAAGGGCAAATATTGGCTCAGTACATCCTCCATCTCTGTTTTCCCCATTATTACCGCACTCAGATCGTCCCCTGAAGGGGAACAATCACTTTACCTATTCTCTGAATACTTAAACACGAAAAAAGCTTTTGGTATCAGTCATTTTGCTTCCTGCTAGTTTACTTTCATTGTTCATTTTTGCTCATTCAAATTTATTTTTTGCAACATATTGATGGACCTTAAAGTTCTCCTAATCCTCCAGTTTACAATGCGTTTTAGCATTACGATATGCCCGAGATTTTGCCGTTATGGTTTCCTTGCCTTCCACATGTAGCCATGGAACTTTTGTTCTCCCTTTTACAACACGGTTTCATCTCAGCAATGTACTTGAATTGAATAGTATTTAATATCTCCCTGAACATCAGCCATTGTTCATCAACAGTCCGACCCTCAATTACCTGTCCCCCGTCTACATGGGACAACTTTTTTCTCATGCCTGTAGAATTACCTCTGCTCGATGCGAATACATTAATAGGGCACTTTGCCTTCCTTCGTTCAATCTGAATATGAAATTCTAGCCTGCTGTGATCACTCCTTCCAAGATCATTATTAACGACAACTCGATTTATCAAACCTTCTTTGGTACAAATATTAACTCTGAAGTAGCCTGCTGCCTAGTTGGCCACGTAACATATTGCATCAGAGGGTTAGATAGGGTGGACAGTGAGAGCCTTCTCCCGCGGATGGAAATGGCTAGCACGAGGGGACATAGCCTTAAACTGAGGGGTAATAGATATAGGACAGAGGTCAGGGGTAGGTTCTTTACGCAAAGTGTAGTGAGGCCGTGGAATGCCCTACCTGCTACAGTAGTGAACTCGCCAACATTGAGGACATTTAAAAGTTTATTGGATAAACATATGGATGATAATGGTATAGTGTAGGTTAGATGGCTTTTGTTTCGGTGCAACATCGTGGGCCGAAGGGCCTGTACTGCGCTGTATTGTTCTATGTTCTATGTTCTATGCTCTGAGAAACACTTTCTCATACATCCTATGAAATCTCCCTCGATTAATCTAGTCCACATGCATATTAAAATTATCCCTGATTTCTGCTCTGGCCTTTTCACAAGCCCTAATCATTTCTTGGTTCATACCATTCACAACATTAGAAATTTTGCTCGGGAGCCTGTAAATTACTCCTACAAATAAATGTTTCCATTGTTTTTTTCAACCATGATCAATCCAATATTTCGTACCTATTGCCAATATGATTTCTTAATACAGCCCTGATGGCATCTTTAACCAATAAATCAAATCCACCTCCTTCGGAATAAAAGCAAATTACTGCGGATGCTGGACTCTGAAATGGAAGAGCAAATGCTGGAAAATCTCAGCAGGTCTGGTAGCATCTGCAGGAAGAGAAAAAAAGCCAACGTTTCGAGTCCAATGACTCTTTGTCAACGCGAAAAATCAGAGAATGTGGGGAATATTCATACTGTGGAGTGAGAATGAAAGATCAAAGATGAAGCAAAGGCACAGAGACCCCGGTAAACGGGTGCTAATAGCCACAGAAACCAAGGGAAAAGAGTGCTAATGGCAGTCCCCAGAGAGAACAAAAGCTGTGGGAGGTGAAACAGCAGAGGTACTGCCATCGGAGCCTAAACTGTGACAGATGGAGATGTGGGGGGAGCGGAAGGGGGAGCAAAGGGGAGAAGAGGTAATGAAAAGTGCATTATATTTTTTTTCCGGGGGGCATCTAAATAAATAATAAGTTAAACAAGATAGAGAGAAAGGGGAAGAGGCAGTTGAAATGAAATGGGATGAAAACAAATGGGTCGATGTGGGGTAGAGCTAATGATTTGAACTTGTTGAGACCAGAGGCTGTAGCGTGCCTGACCGGAAGATGAGATGCAGTTACACCAGTTTGCGTTGACCTTCACTGGAACTTTCCAGCAGGCCAAGGACAGACATCTGGGCATGGGAACAGGGACTTGTGTTAAAATGGCAAGCAAAGGGAAGGTCCGGGTCCTGAATGCGCACGGACCGATGGCGCTCAGCAAAGCGATCACCTAGTCTGCGTTTGGTCTCTCCGAGATAGAGGAGAACACATTGGGAGCAGCGAATGCAATAGATCAGTTTGCAGGAGGTGCACGTGAAACGCTGCTTAACCTGGAATTCTTTCGGAATGCTGATTACCCATGGAGTTTAGCTCCCAGTTCTTGTCTTGCTGCAGCCAAGTCGCGGAAGTCACCACTAAACCATGCCCATTTGTCTCTATTTGTGCTGCCGCTCATTAACTTTATTCCGAATCCTGCGCGCATGAAGTTACAATGCCTTTACATACGTCCGATTGATTTGTCTCTCCCTTGCAAGAATATCTTTTGCACTGAGTTTTTCTGATATTCGGACCTCCTATGTGAATCTCTGATAGTACTCAGCCTCACCACCGACGTTCACTCTCCAGTCACATTACAATTTGATTTTTTAACTTTCCGTTACAGAACTGGCTAGGTCATAGGTCATAGAAGGCAGAGAGTAGCAATGGAAGGATGCTTTTCTAATTGGAGGGCTGTGACCAGTGGTGTTCCACAGGGATCAGTGCTGGGACCTTTGCTGTTTGTAGTATATATAAATGATTTGGAGGAAAATGTAACTGGTCTGATTAGTAAGTTTGCAGACGACACAAAGGTTGGTAGAATTGCGGAAAGCGATGAGGACTGTTAGAGGGTACAGCAGGATTTAGATTGTTTGGAGACTTGGGCGCAGAGATGGCAGATGGAGTTTAATCCGGACAAATTGAGGTAATGCATTTTGGAAGGTCCAATGCAGGTAGGGAATATACAGTGAATGGTAGAACCCTCAAGAGTATTGAAAGTCAAAGAGATCTAGGAGTACAGGTCCACAGGTCACTGAAAGGGGCAACACTGGTAGTGAAGGTAGTCAAGAAGGCATACGGCATGCTTGCCTTCATTGGCCGGGGCATTGAGTAAATGAATTGGCAAGTCATGTTGCAGCTGTATGGAACCTTAGTTAGGCCACACTTGGAGTATCGTGTTCAATTCTGGTCTCCTCACTACCAGAAGGATGTGGAGGCTTTAGAGAGCGTGCAGAAGAGATTGACCAGAATGTTGCCTGGTTATGGAGGGCATTAGCTATGAGGAGCGGTTGAATAAACTCGGTTTGTTCTCACTGGAACGAAGGAGGTTGAGGGGCGACCTGATAGAGGTCTACAAAATTATGAGAGGCGTAGACAGAGTGGATAGTCAGAGGCTTTTCCTCGGGGTAGAGGGGTCAATTACTAGGGGGCATAGGTTTAAGGTCAGAGGGACAAGGTTTAGAGTAGATGTACGAGGCAAGTTTTTTACACAGAGGGTAGTGGGTGCCTGGAACTCGCTACCGGAGGAGGTGGTGGAAGCAGGGACGATAGTGACATTAAAGGGCATCTTGACAAATACATGAATAGGATGGGAATAGAGGGATACGGACCCAGGAAGTGTAGAAGATTGTAGTTTAGTCGGGCAGCATGGTCGGCGCGGGCTTGGCGGGCCGAAGGACCTGTTCCTGTGCTGTACATTTATTTGTTCTTTGTTCCCCTCTGTCGCCCTGAAACTCGTTACGCCTGTTCATCCTATTGACCGCTACCTCCTCCTCGCATGCCGATCTACTGCCATAGGTTCTTATTTACCATTATATACTTTATGGTGGTTTATCCTTCCCTCCCTCATCACAAATTCCGCCCAACACTCCCAATTTCGAGTTTAAATTCCTTACGACCACCCTATTTATGTATTCCGCTAGAACACTGGTCCCAGATAGGTCCAGGTGGAGAACGTCCCACAGGTACTAATCTCTCCTGTCCCACACCACTCCTTTAAATACGTGCTCGTCCTTCTGCCAATTTGCACGTGGCTGTGATAATAATTCAAAGATTATATCCTTTGAGGACCTAATCTTTAATTTAGCTCCAAATGCTCAATAATCCGCATCAGATCCTCTTTCCTGGACTTGCCGATGATTTTTTTTCCCGACATGGACAACAACGACTGGATTCTCTCTCACTCACACTCCAATATAGTTTCAAGTCGGGTAGAGATGTCCCTCACTCTGGCAGAAGGAAGTAACGTATCATGCGGGATTATCGACGTCATTTGCAAAGGATGCTATGAGGTTTCCTAATTATAATAGCCCTACAACTGCCATTTGTCGTTTTATTACACCCTCGTTAATCGCATCAGGTATCATTGTTCAGTGGTCAGCTAGATCATCCTCACAGCAGTCCTTTTCCTCATTCAAACAGAGAGGAAGTATCTCATAATTGCTGCACCAGGTCAAGAGCATGTGGTCCTTCGTTGCTGAATTCAGGCTCCATCTACCTGCTTCACCAACAGTCACAACCTGTTGTCTCTGACAACTTGAAGCATTTGAGGTACTTAATCTGCGTGGTGTGGCCACCTCCTGAAACAAAGGTCCAGTTAACTCTCCACTGACAGGATATGCCGCATAAAGCAAAAGGGTAGCCAGGGAACGGGTGGAACCACTGAACAGCAGGCGAGAGAATCTATGTGTGGAGCCAGAGGAAATGGGAGAGGTCCTAAATTAATACTTTGCATCAGTATTCACCAAAGAGACGGAATTGGTGGATGTTGAGTCTGGAGAAGGGTGTGTAGATAGCCTGGGTCACATTGAGATCCACAAAGACGAGGTGTTGTGCGACTTGAAAAATATTAAAGGAGATAAGTCCCCAGGGCCTGATGGGATCTACCCCACAATACCAAAGGAGGCTAGGGCAGAAATTGCTGAGGCATTGACATGAATCTTTGGATCCTCACTGACTTCAGGGGATGTCCCGGAGGAGTGGAGAATAGCCAATGTTGTTCTTTGTTTCAGAAGAGTAGCAAGGATAATCCAGGGAACTACAGGCCGGCGAGCATTACGTCAGTGGTAGGGAAATTACTGGAGAGAATTCTTCGAGGCAGGATCTACTCCCGTTTGGAAGTGAATTGACACATTAGCGAGAGCAGCACGGTTTTGTGAAGGTCTTGTCTCACTAACTTGATAGAGTTTTTAGAGGAGGTCACAAAGATGATTGAAGCAGGTAGGGCAGTCGATGTTGTCTATATGAACTTCAGAAAGGCCTTTGGCAAGGTCCCTCAAGGCATACTGGATCAGGGGTGAGCTGGCAAGTTGTATACAGAACTGGCTAGGTCATAGAAGGCAGACAGTAGCAATGGAAGGTTGCTTTTCTGATTGGAAGGCTCTGACGAGTGGTGTTCAGCAGGGATCAGTGCTGGGACCTTTGCTATTCGTAGTATGTATGAATGAATTGGAGGAATATCTAATTGGTCTGATTAGTAAGTTTGCAGATGACAAAAAGATTCGTGGAATTGCGGATAGCGATTAGGACTGTCAGAGGATACAGCAGGAATTAGATCGTTTGGAGACTTGAGCGGTGAGATGGCAGAAGGAATTTAATCCGGAGAAATGTGAGGAAATGCATTTTGGAAGTTTTAATGCAGGTAGGGAATATAAAGTGAATGGTCGAACCCTCAAGTTTATTGACAGTCAGAAACATCTAGGTGTACAGGTCCACAGATCGCTGGAAGGGGCAACAGAATTGGAGAAGGAAGTCAAGAAGGCACACGGCATGCTTACCTTCATTGGTCGGGGTATTGAGTATAAAAATCGGCAAGGCATGGTGCAGCGCTATAGAACCTTAGTTAGGCCACACTTGGAGTATAGTGTTCAATTCTGGTCGCCACACTACCAGAAGGATGAGGAGGCTTTAGACAAGGTACAGAAGAGATTTCCTAGGATGTTCGCTGATAAGGAGGACATTAGCTATGAGGAGAGGTTGAATAAACTCAGTTTCTTCTCACTGGAACGACGGAGGTTGAGTGGCGACCTGATAGACTTCTAGAAAGTTATGAGGGGCATAGACATAGTGGCTAGTCAGAGGTTTTTTCCCAGGGTTGAGTGGTCAATTACTAGGGGGCATAGCTTTAAGGTGCGAGGCGCAACGTTTAGAGGAGATGTACGAGGCAAGTTTTTTACACAGGGGTTGTCGCAGTCTGGAACACGCTGCCGGAGGAGGTGGTGGAAGCAGGGACGATAGTGACGTTCAAGGCACAACTTCACAAACACATAAATATGAGGGAATAGAAGAATACGGACCCCGGATCTGCAGAAGATTTTAGTTTAGACGAGCAACATGGTCGGCAAAGGTTTGGAGGGCCGAATGGCCTGTTCCTGTGCTGTACTTGGCATTGTTCTTTGTTCTGAAGCTCATCAATTCTGACATTAAATTGATCAAGGAACAAGCACTTGCTGCAGACGCAGTGACTGCAGCTCGCAATGGGCCTGCTGGCCCCCATATCATGCAGCTACAGCATATCGCGTGTGTAACTAATTAATGAGTTAAGTAATTCGTTTAGCAGTGTTTTTTTTTCAAACTTAGCACAGATTTCCTATTAGCCAATTAGGTCACAGCTTTCCTGTGACGTCTGAGTTTCAGCGTCAATGGAACTCCCGATAGTCACCGTTCCGAAGCTCCACTCTTCGGCATTGCTCCCTGGATACCAGGGATCCCCGTGCGTTATTACACCCTGCTCCGATTCTCTGCACTCCTTAAGTCTCCGTTCGTCTCGCTCACTTTAGCATCCCCGGCTGCTCTCGCGCTCTGTTGCAATGGAATAGCCTGCACTGTATTCTGGCGAAGATTTTTTTCAACGTTATTGTCGCACTGAACAGATTCTCCTTCACATCATCGGCTAAAATGCTTACTTTGAAGTTTGTCCTCGAAGGAAATGTCTGGAATCCTTTGTTGATTGCGGCACTTGGAAAATCGGAGCCATGTTTTCCGAGGAAGAATGATAACTGGACGGATTGGCAGTTGGCTACTACTTTCAAGTGCTAACCACTCTGCCTAACTCTTCCCTGTCTGAGAAATACTGATTCTTGTGAAATCTTCGATACTGTTTTGGATACTGTAGGGCGGGAGGGGGGGACCTACCAGAGGTAAACCACGGTGACCAGGTCTCTGGTACTGAGTCTGTCCCTGTGGCTAAGAAGGGAAGGAGGAGAGCAGGGGAGCATTAGTTATTGGAGACTCTATAGTTAGAGGTACAGATAGGCGGTTATGTGGCAACGGTTGGCGTGTTGCCTACCGAGTGCCAAGGTCCGTGACCTCTGATCCAGTTTTCAGGATCCTTAAGGGGGAGGGAGAGCAGCCACAAGTCATGGTACACATCGGTACCAACGACATAGGTAGGAAAAGGGACGGTGATGTAAAACAGGAATTCAGGGAGCTCGGGTGAAAACTGAGAGCCAGGAGCGACCGTCTTGTCATCTGTGGTTTTCTGCCGGTGCCACGTGCTAGCGTGGTGAGGAACAGGGAGAGAGTGCAGTTCTCCCTGCACTCGTAGCTACAGGGATGGTGTTGGAGGGAGAATTTCAGTTACTTGGATAATTGGAGCACATTCTGGGGAAGTGACACCTGTACAAAAACGCCTGAACCAGAGGGGCACCAATATTCCGGGAGGGAAATTTGCTAGAGCTCTTCGCGGTGGGGTTGGGGGTGGGGCGGGGGGGGGGGGGTTCAACTAATTTGGCTCTCGGATGGGAACAAATTTGTATTCCAGGAGATAGTGTTGCTGGTGTCCAGGAGGGTTGAGGGTAGTGCAGTACTGAGGAAGGTACCAAGGTCACAAGAGTGGACCTGCAGGCATGTAGGTGGTTTGAAGTGTGTACTTCAATGCGAGGATAATCAGGAATAAGGTTGCTGATCTTGAAGCATGGATTGGTACCTGGGACGACGATGTTGCGGCCATTACGGAGACATGAATAGATCAGGGGCCGACGATGTTGTGGCCATTACGGAGACGTTTATAGAACACGGGCAGGAATGGTTGTTCGACGTTCCGGGGTTTAGATATTTCAGTAAGATTAGTGAGGTGGTAAATGAGGTGGAGGAGTAGTATTGTTAATCAAGGACAGTATAATGGCTGCAGAAAGGTAGTTTGAATAGGATCTGTCTACTGAGGTAGTGTGGGCTGAAGTTAGAAGTAGGAAAGGAGCGGTCCCTTTGTTAGGAGTTTTCTATAGGCCCCCAAACAGTAACAGAGGTGTGGAGGAAGGGATAGCAATGCAGATTTTGGATAGGTGCGGTAGTCACAGGGTAATTGTCATGGGTGACTTTAACATTCCATATATTGATTGGAACATCTATAATTCGAATAGTTTGGACGGGGCTGATTTATCCAGTGTGTGCAGGAGGGTTTCCTCACACAATATGTGGATAGACCGACAAGAGGCGGGGCCACATTGGATTTTGTACTGGGTAATGAACCGGGCCAAGTGTTAGATTTGGTTGTGGGAGAGCACGTTGGAGATAGTGATCACAATTCGGTGACGTTCACTATTGCAATGGAGAGGGATAGTAGCATGCGGCAGTGCAAGGTTTATAACTGGAGGAAGGGCAATTACGATGCGATTAGGCAAGAATTTAGGAGCATAAGATGGAAACAGGAACTGTCAGGGACAGGCACAATTGAGATATGGAGCGTGTTCAATGAGCAAATATTGTGTGTCCTTGATATGTATGTCCCTGTCAGGCAGGGAGGAAATGGTCGAGTGAGGGAACCATGGTTTACAAAAGAGGTTTAATGTCTTGTCAAGAGGAAGAAGGGGGCTTATGTAAGGATGAGAAAACAAGGTTCAGTTAGGGCACTTGAGGGGCACAAGGTCGCTAGGAAGGTGCTCAAGAAAGGGCTTAGGAGAGCTAGGAGGGGGCATGAGAAGTCCTTGGCGGGTAGGATCAATGAAAACCCCAAGGCTTTTTATACTTATGTGAGGAATAATGAATGACCAAGGTGAAGTTAGGGCCAGTCAAGAACAGTAGTGGGAACGTGTGCACGGAGTCTGAAAAAAAAAGAGAGGCACTGAATGAATACTTTACTTCATTGTTCACAAAGGAGAGGTGCCATGTTGTTGAGGAGGATAGTGCGATACACGCTGGTAGGCTGGAGGAGGCAGATATTCGGAAGGAAGATGTGTTAGAAACTTTGAGAAGCCTGAGGATAGATACGTCCCCTGGGCCTGATGGGATATATCCTAGGATTCTTTGGGGGCGAGGGACGAGATTGCAGAGCCTTTGGCTTTAATCTTTATGTCCTCACTGTCTCCAGGAATAGTGACAGAAGACTGGAGAGAGGCGAATGTTGTCCCCTTGCTCAAGAAAGGGAATAGATATTACCCTGTGAATTGTAGGCCGGTTAGCTTCACTTCGGTCATAGGTAAATTATTGGAAAGTGTCCTGAGCGACAGGATGTGTGATCACTTGGAAAGATACAGCTTGACCCAGGTTTGTCAGCACGGATTTGTGAGGGGTAATTCTTGCCTCACAAGGTTGATTGTGTTCTTTGAGGAGGTAACTAAGTACATAGATGAAAGTAGAGCAGTTGATGTCGTATACATGGATTTTAGTAAGGCGTTTGATAAGCTGCCCCATGGTCGGTTCATGCAGAAAGTAAGGGAACATGGCACAGAGGGAAATGTGGCCGATTGGATCAGTAACTGGCTATCACATGAAGACAGAGGGTGGTGGTAGATGGTAAATTTTCATCCTGGAGCCCAGTCACCAGCGGTGTACCAGAGGGATCAGTGCTGGGTCCTCTGATGTTTGTGATTTTTATCAATGACTTGGATGATGGAGTTGAAGGTTGAGTGAATAAATTTGCTGATGACATCAAGATTGGTGGAGTAGTGGATAATGTGGAGGGCTGTTGTACGCTGCTAAGAGACATTGATAGGATGCAGCGCTGGGCTGAAAAGTGGCAGATGCAGTTTAACTCTGATAAGTGTGAGGTGATTCATTTTGGTAGTACAAATTTGAATGCCAGTTACAGGATAAACGGCAGGGTTCTGAAGAATGTAGTGGAGCAGAGATATCTCGGAGTTCATTTTCATAGATCTCGGAAAGTTGCCAGCCAAGTGGATAGAGCCGCGAAAAAAGCCTACAGTGTGTTAGCATTTATTAACACGGGGATTGGGTTTAAGAGCCATGGGGAATAAGGAACGGCAGGCGACGGAATTGTAAGTGAGAGATAACTTTGGGACCAGTGATCATAATTCCATTGGTTTTAAGATAGCTATGGAGAATGATAGTTTTGGAACAGAAATTAAAATTTTAAATTGGTGCAAGGGCAATTGCGAGGGTGTTAGGCGGGTACTTTCAATCGTTGATTGAGCCTATTTGCAGGCAAAGGGACACTGATAAATTGAAATATTTCAAAAAGCTGTGACCAAGTGTTCAAGATGATCACATTCCTCTTGGAATGAAGGGTAAGTCTCGTAGATGGAGGGAACCCTGGCTGACTCGGGATATTGCGGCCATTGTCAAAAGGAAGAAGGAGAAAATGACATTGCATAGGCAGCTGGGAGCTAATGGATCCCTTGAAGTGTATCGGGCTTGTCGGAGTACAGTTAAGAGCGAAATCAGGAGGTCACAAAGGATGCATGAGATTGTCTTGGCAGATAAGGCAAAAGAAAATCCAAACAGCTTTTCCAGATACATAAACGATAAAAGGGTGACGAGGGAGAGGCAGGGCCTCTTAAGGTTAAATAAGGTCAACAATTTGCAGATCCAGAAGGGATGGGGGAGGTCCTAAATAAATATTTCAAGTCAGTATTTACTGTTGGGAAAAGCACAAATGCGAGGGAAATTGGGAAAATTAAAAGTGATGTCTTGAGGACTGTACATATTTCACAGAAGGAGGTGCCGGGGGTATTAAAGCCACGCGGCCTCATGAAATGTATCCCACGACGTTGTGGGAGGCTAGGGAGTAAATTGTAGGCCCCTTAGGGAAGATATTTGAATCATCGACAGACACAGGAGTTGAGCCTGAATTTAAAGAGGGCAGCAAATTGGGTGCAATTGTTTAAGAAGGGTTGTTTGGATAATTCTGGGTACTACAGGCCGATTAGCCTTATTTCTGTAGTGGGTAAATTGTTAGAATGTATTCTGAGAGACAGGATCTTCAGGCATTTAGACAGGCAACGGCTAATTAGGGAAAGTCAGCATGACATTGTAATGTGAATGTCATGTGTCGCCAGTGTGACTGAGTTTTCTGAAGGGGTAACCACAAAGGGAGATGAGGGCAGTGCAATCGACGTTGCCTACATGGACTTTAGCAAGGCCTTTGACAAGGTACTGCATTGTAGGTTGTTGAAAAATGTTAAATCTCACGGAATCCATGGCGAAATAGCCAATTGGTTACAAAGTTGGCTTGGCGACCGAAGACAAAGGGTGTTTATTTCCAAACTACAGGCCTGTTACCAGCGGTTTGCCTCAGGGTAGGGTGCTGGGTCGACTGTTACTTGTTATATATATATTAATGATTTGGATCAGAATGTTAGAGACATCGTAAGTGTGCAGATGACACCAAAATTGGTGGCATAGTGGATAATGAAGAAGGCTACATAAGATTGAAACTGGCTGTTGCCCAATTAGGCGAGTGTGCCGATGAATGGCAGATGGAGTTTAATTTCAATAAGTGTGCGGTGATGCATTTTCTGAGAATAAATCAGGGCAGGACCTATTCAGTTAATGGTCGGTAGTTGGGGCGAGTTACAGAACAAAGAGATCTAGGGGTACATATTCATTGCTCCTTGAAGTTGGTGTCGCAGGTGGACAGGGTGGTGAAGAAGGCATTCAGCATGCTAGGTTTGATTGGTCAGAATATTGCATACAGAAGTTGTAAAGGCTTGTTCAAGTTGTACAATAAATTAGTAAGACCACACATGGAATACTGTGTTCAGTTCCGTTGACCCTATTTTAGGACGGGTATTGTTAAACTAGAAAAAGTGCAGAAGAGATTTACGATGATGCTACGAGGACTTCATGGTCTGAGCTAGAAGGAGCGGTCGGATAGGCTGGGACTGTTTTCGCTGGGGCGTAGGAGGCCGAGCGGGAAACTTATAGAGGTCTATAAAATAATAAGGGGCATCGATACGGTAGATAGTCGACATATCTTCCAAATGTAGAGGAGTCTAGAACTAGAGGGCATCGGTTTAAGATGAGAGGAGACATTAATTCACACAGAGAGTATTGAGCATCTGGAATGGGTTGCCAGAGGCAGTGGTAGAGGAGTCTACATTTTGTTCGTTTAAAAACATTTGGACAGTTACATGGGCAGGGTAGGTGCATAGGAACATGGGACAAATGCGGACAAGTGGGAATAGCTTCGTGATAGAAACTGGGCGGCATGGACAAGCTGAGCCAAAGGGCGTGTTTTAATGCTGTGTCTCTATGACTCTAATTTTTTTTTTTGCTCGCATGTATGTGCCGGATAAGGGATATATTTAGTAAGTTACATGACTGGAAACTGTGCTCGGTTGTAAGTGGAAATGTTAGCAATTGAACAGCATGACAGATCTGTGGCGTAATAGCTGGTGTTGGGCTCCACCGTGACGCAGTGGGTTAGCCCTGCAGCCACACGGCTCCAGGGTTCCAGGTTTGATCCTGGATCTGGGTCACTGCCAAAGAACAAAGAGAACAAAGAACAAAGAAAAATTACAGTACAGGAAAAGGCCCTTCGGCCCTCCAAGCCTGCGCCGATCCAGATCCTCTATCTAAAACTGTCGTCTATTTTCTAAGGATCTGTATCCCTCTGCTCCCTGCCCATTCATGCACCTGTCTAGATACATCTTAAATGACGCTATTGTGACTGCCTCTACCACCTCCGCCGGCAATGCGTTCCAGGCACCGACCACCCTCTGCGTAAAGAACGTGCAGGTTGCGTGGATTGGCCAGGCTAAATTTCCCTCAATTGGAAAAACTCAATTGGGCAATCTAAATTTATTTTTTTAAAGTAATAGCTGGTGTTAAACTCGAAAAAGTGGACAATGAGCAACGGTAGAATTCTGCTCATAAGCTTTAATGAAAATAATTTTTTTTAATGAAAATCGCTTACTGTCACAAGTCGGCTTCAAATGAAGTTACTGTGAAAAGCCCCAAGTCGTTACATTCCGGCGCCTGTTCGGGGAGGTTGGTACGGGAATTGAACCGTGCTGCTGGCCAGCCTTGGTCTGCTTTTTAAACATTCACCTGAGCAAGGAGCAGTGCTGCGAAAGCTAGTGCTCCGAAAGCTAGTGTTTGAAACAGACCTGTTGGACTTTAACCTGGTGTTGTAAGACTTCGTACTGCGCTTTTTAAAAGCCAGCTACTTAGCCCAGTGTGCTAAAGATCTGAAAACATCAGGGAGAAAATGTATTTCTGTGCTGCACGACAGGAGTAAGCCAAATTGACCTCGGCATGCAATGGCGGGAGCAGAAGTTATACAAACTATTGGCCCCCTTGTTCACTACCTCCCATACCCCTACCATTCTATATGTTTGTGTTTGTAAACATGGGTTTCATGATGTTATTGTACAACATTTTCGAGTCGAGTACAGAGACCTTTGGAACAAAGATCAATACAGCACAGGAACAGATACTTCGGCCCTCCAAGACTGTACCGCTCATGATACCGCCCTTGACCAAAGCCCTCAGCCCTTCCGAGTGCCGTATCCCTCTATGTCCATCCTATCCATTCGGCGAGCTGACTTTCGAACGCCGTTAAAGTATCTACTTCCATTCCCTGCACTGGCTGCGCAGCCCCTCTGTGTAAAACACCCGCCTTGCATATCTCCGCTCAACATTGCCCCACCTTTAACCTACCCCCCCCCCCCTAGTAAATGACCCCTCCACCCTGGGAAAGGGTGGCTGCCCGTCCACACTATCCATGTCTCTCATAACGTTGCAGAACGTATCAGGGCACACCTCATCTCTGTCGTTCGAATGAAAGTCCTAGTAATTTTAATATCTCCGCATTGCACAGTGGAGGTGGAGTGTATGTGTGTGTGGCGGAGGATGTGGGGCGGCGGGGGGCGGGGGGGGGGTGTTGGTGCGGCAGTGTGAAGAAACTTTCGGATTACACATTTTTACTGTAGCCGGAGATAGAATGAAAAGGATTTCAGGAGTTTGGCGCGTCGGGCCCTGAATCCAGCAGGGTACCGGAGAACGAAGAAATGTTCAGCAACTGCCGCTAGGAAGATGCGACTGGCGGAACTTCTGTTCAGAAAGGATATGTTTTGGTGTGGACTGCTCAGCTCTGTTCGATGGGCTACGCCAACTAATCGACCCTATGTAATATGCAGTGTTGCTAATTTGGAGCGTGCAAACGAAACTACTGAAATGATGGAGGCGTTCGAATATTAATTCGAGGCTGCTCCATAGAATCCATAGAGTTTCGACACTGCAGAAGAAGGCCATTCGCCCCATCGAGTCTGCAGGGACCCTCCGAAAGAGTCCCTGTGAACCGCTCATTGTTCATGGACAATCCACTTAACCTGCACATCATTAGATTGTGGAAACATCCAGACCAAACACACGCAGTCACGGAGAGAGCGTGCAAATTCTAACGCCGTCACCCAAGGTCAGCATCGAACCCGGTGACCTGTAAGGAAACAGTATTCGCCGATCTGCCACCGTGCTTCGTCTTCACAAATGTGGAAAAATTAGTGATTTTAATCAACCGCATCCCCTTTCGGACGCAAGATCGTTGAGTTTCCTTCTCTCAGAGATTTATTTGTTGCCTGGAAGTCTACCTTGCAGAAGAAAGTGGAGACTTGGTTACCGAATGTAGTGAATGGTGAATTAAACAGAAGTCCCATAATTGACGAATATGGTCCAATGTTGGGTTCGCAGGCAAGAAAGTGATCATCGCTGTGGGGTCGAATTTTATTGACCGGTGGTGCATGACTGACCTGTTGAATTGACTATTTTTGCTCTTCCTAGTTCTAAAGCTTCATTGCCTATTGTTGCTTCTTTAGATTCCATCACGAGGGGCACTGCCTTTTGAGTTCCCCTCCGTCGACTTCCGGCAGAACGTAATACCTAGTGATCACAACGCTTCCTGGGTTGTTTTTCCTGCGTGAACAAAGAGAATTACAGCAGAGGAACAGGCCCTCCGCTCTCAAAGCCTGGACCAGTCATGATACCAACCTTTGACAACACCCTCGGCACTTCTGTGTGCCGTGTCCCTCAATACCTAGCTTATCCATGTGTTTGTTAAGATGCCTTTTGAACGCTGCTAATGTATCTGCTTCGACAAGCACCCCTGGTAACGCGTTCCAGGCACTCACCACCCTCGGTGTAAAAAATCTGCTTCGCACATTTCCACTAGACTTTGCATCACGGACCTTAAACCTATTTCGCCTGTTGACTGACCGTTCCTCCCTGGGAAAGAGTGCCAGCCCATCCATTCTATCCATGCCCCTCATAATATTGCAGACCTCGATCAATTCACCGCTCAACTTCTGTGGTTCTAATTAAAACAGTGCGAGTCTATTCAGCCTTTCCGCACAGCCAATACCCTCTGAACCAGGCAACATCATAGTATACATTCGCTGTACCCTCCCCAAAGCCTCCACAGCCTTCTCGGAGTGTGGCGACCAGAATTGTGTGCAATATACAAAGTGCGGCCTTACCAAGTTACTATACAACAGTAGCACGACTTATCATTTTTTATAATCGATGCCCCGCCCAATGAAGGCAAGCGTTCCGTAAGCTTTCTTGACTACCTTGTCCAATTGTGTTGCCGACTTCAAGATCTGTGGGCTTGCACGCCCAGATCTCTCTGGCTTTCTATATTCCTCATTGTTTTGCTATTTACGGTATTTTTCCCCTCTATGGAGACCGACCAAAATGCACTACCACACAGTTGTCCGGATTAAACTACATTTGCCATTTCTCTGCCCAGGTCTCCAACCTGTATGTGCCCTGCTGCATCATCTAACAATCCACAATACCCGCTGCCACTCCACCAATCTTGGTGTCATCCGCAAACTTACTCAACAGAGCAGCGACATTTTCCTCCAAATCGTTTATGTATACTACAACAACAGAGGTCCCAGCAGAGATCCATGTTGAATACCAGTAGTCACAACCTTCCATTCATAAAAACACACGTCTACTGCTTCCCTTTGCATTCTGTGACCCACCCAGTTCTATATTCATCTTATCACATCTCTCGTGATCCCGTGTGACTTCACCTTTTGCACCAATCTGCCATGAGGCACCTTGTCAAATACTTTACTGAAGTCCATGTAAACAACCTGCACCGACCTCCCCTCATCAATCATCTTTGTCACCTCATCGCAAAACTCGATGAAGTTGGTGAGACACGACTACCACTTCACAAATCCATGCTCTCTATCTCTACTGAGTCAATTTGATTCCAAATGGGTATAAGTCCTAACCCTGAAAATGTTCCCCAATACTTCACCTACATCCGATGTGAGGCTCACAGGCCTATAGATTCCAGGATAACCCCTGCTACCTTTCTTAAACAGATGTACTACATGGGATACTTTCCAGTCCTCTGGGATCTCACCTGTAGCCAATGAGATACACAGATGTCAGTCAAGACCCCACCAATTTCCTCCCTTGCTTCCCTCTGTATTGTTGGGTAAATCCCATCCGGCCCAGGAGACTTGTCTACCTTAATATATTTTAAAAGACCGACTGTTTGCTCCTTTTCGAAGTTAACACGATCCAGACTGTCAACACACCCTATCCAAGAATCATCTTCAACAAATTCCCTTTCTTTGGTGAACACTGATGCAAAGTGCTCATTTAGTATCTTGCCTGTTTCCTCTGGCTGACCACATGAATTCCACCCACTAGACTGAAGCAGTCCAATCCTTTCCCCCGGCTACCCTTTTGCGTTTTACTTATGAGGAAAATGTTTTGTGATTCATCTTAATCCTACTTGCCAAGGACTTTTCATGTCACCTCCTAGCCCCCCCCTCTACTTTTCCGTTTAATTACGTTTCCACTTCCTTTATACTCCGCAAGTGTTTAGACTATCCCAGCCATTCTAGACCGTACAGAAGTCTCCTTTTTGTTTATGACGAGGTTCTCAATATCCTTCTTTATCCAAATCTGCCTAAACGTCCTATACTTATGCTCTGTTCTCTGAGGAACGTGAGGTTCCTGATTCCTAATCAACTGTCGCTTGAAAGACTCCCACATGTCCGATATTGATTGACAGCCGCACGCAATCCAAATATTTCAATTCCAGTCAAATGTTATTATAATTTGCCTTTCCCCAGTTTCGCACTTTAACTCGAGGATTAGCGTCATTCGCTTCCAAAAGTACCCTAAAATTTACGGAATTGTTGTCACTACTCCCAAAATATTCCCCTACTAAAGCGTCAGTCCAGGCTCATTACCACATACCGCATCCAGAACTTCTCCTACCCTAATCGGACTATCTGCATATTGCAACAAGAAATTTTCCTCGATACAACTTACTAACTCTGCCCTATCCAAGCCCCAGGCACTACACGAGTGCTAGTCATAAAGGGGAAATTCAAAGTCCATACCACAACAACCATGTTACATTTGCACATACATAGAACATTGAACATAGAACAATACAGCGCAGTACAGGCCCTTCGGCCCACGATGTTGCACCGAAACAAAAGCCATCTAACCTGCACTTTGTCATTATCATCCATATGTTTATCCAATAAACTTTTAAATGCCCTCAATGTTGGCGAGTTCACTACTGTAGCAGGTAGGGCATTCCACGGCCTCACTACTCTTTGCGTAAAGAACCTCCCTCTGACCTCTGTCCTATATCTATTACCCCTCAGTTTAAAGCTATGTCCCCTCGTGCCAGTCATTTCCATCCGCGGGAGAAGACACTCACTGTCCACCCTATCCAACCCCCTGTTCATTTTGTATGCCTCTATTAAGTCTCCTCTTAACCTTCTTCTCTCCAACGAAAACAACCTCAAGTCCATCAACCTTTCCTCATAAGATTTTCCCACCACACCAGGCAACATCCTGGTAAATCTCCTCTGCACCCGGTCCAAAGCCTCCACGTCCTTCCTATACTGCGGTGACCAGAACTGTACGCAATACTCCAAATGCGGCCGTACCAGAGTTCTGTACAGCTGCAACATGACCTCCTGACTCCGGAACTCAATCCATTTACCAATAAATGCCAACACTCCATAGGCCTTCTTCACAACCCTATCAACCTGGGTGGCAACTTTCAGGGATCTATGTACATGGACACCTAGATCCCTCTGCTCATCCACACTTTCAAGAACTTTACCATGAGCCAAATATTCCGCATTCCTGTTATTCCTTCCAAAGTGAATCACCTCACACTTCTCTACATTAAACTCCATTTGCCACCTCTCAGCCCAGCTCTGCAGCTTATCTATATCCCTCTGTAACCTGCTACATCCTTCCACACTATCGACAACACCACCGACTTTACTATCGTCTGCAAATTTACTCACCCACCCTTCTGCGCCTTCCTCTAGGTCATTGATAAAAATGACAAACAGCAACGGACCCAGAACAGATCCTTGTGGTACTCCACTTGTGACTGAACTCCATTCTGAACAATTCCCATCAACCACCACCATCTGTCTTCTTTCAGCTAGCTAATTTCTGATCCACATCTCTAAATCACCCTCAATCCCCAGCCTCCGTCTTATCTGCAATAGCCTACCGTGGGCAACCTTATCAAACGCTTTGCTGAAATCCATATACACCACATCAACTGCTCTACCCTCGTCTACCTGTTCAGTCACCTTCTCAAAGAACTCGATAAGGTATGTGAGGCATGAACTACCCTTCACAAAGTTATGCTGACTATCCCTGATCATATTATTCCTATCTAGATGATTATAAATCTTGTCCCTTATAATCCCCTCCAAGACTTTACTCACAAAAGACGTGAGGCTCACCTGTCTATAGTTGCCGGGGTTGTCTCTGCTCCTCTTTTTGAACAAAGGGACCACATTTGCTATCCTCCAGTCCTCTGGCACTATTCCTGTAGCCAATGATGTCATAAAAATCAAAGCCAAAGGTCGAGCAATCTCTTCCCTGGCCTCCCAGAGAATCCTAGGATAAATCCCATCAGGTCCCGGGGACTTATCTATTTTCAGCCTGTCCAGAATTGCCAACACCTCTTCCCTACGTACCTCAATGCCATCTATTCTATTAGCCTGGGGCTCAGCAATCTCCCCCACAACATTATCTTTTTCCTGATTGAATACTGACGAAAAATATTCATTTAGTATCTCGCCTATCTCTTCAGACTCCACACACAATTTCCCATCCCTGTCCTTGACTGGTCCTACTCTTTCCCTAGTCATTCGCTTATTCCTGACATACCTATAGAAAGCTTTTGGGTTTTCCTTGATCCTTTCTGCCAAATATTTCTCATGTCCCCTCCTTGCTCGTCTTAGCTCTCTCTTTAGATCCTTCCTCGCTACCTTGTAACTATCCAACGCCCCAACTGAAACTTCACACCTCATCTTTACATAGGCCTCCTTCTTCCTCTTCACAAGAGATTCCACTTCTTTGGTAAACCACGGTTCCCTCGCTCGATGCCTTCCTCCCTGCCTGACCGGTACATACTTATCAAGAACACGCAGTAGCTGATCCATGAACAAGCTCCACTTATCCAGTGTGCCCAACACTTGCAGCCTACTTCTCCACCTTATCCCCCCCCCCAAGTCACGTCTAATGGCATCATAATTGCCCTTCCCCCAGCTATAACTCTTGCCCTGCGGTGTATACTTATCCCTTTCCAGCATTAACATAAACGTCACCGAATTGTGGTCACTGTCCCCAAAGTGCTCTCCTACATCCAAATCCAACACCTGGCCTGGTTCATTACCCAAAACCAAATTCAACGTGGCCTCGCCTCTTGTTGGCCTGTCAACATATTGTGCCAGGAAACCCTCCTGCACACACTGTACAAAAAACGACCCATCTAATGTACTCGAACTATATCTTTTCCAGTCAATATTTGGAAAGTTAAAGTTTCCCATAATAACTACCCTGTTACTTTCGCTCTTATCCAGGATCATCCTCGCCATCCTTTCCTCTACATCCCTCGAACAATTTGGAGGCCAATAGCAAATTCCCAACAGGGTGACCTCTCCATTCCTGTTTCTAACCTCAGCCCATGCTACCTCGGAAGATGAGTCCCCATCTAGCATCCTCTCCGCCACCGTAATACTGCTCTTGACTCGCAGCGCCACACCTCCCCCCTTTTGCCTCCTTCTCTGAGCTTACTAAAACACCTAAACCCCGGAACCTGCAACGTCCATTCCTGTCCCTGCTCTATCCATGTCTCCGAAATGGCCACAACATCGAAGTCCCAGGTAGCAACCCATGCTGCTAGTTCCCCTACCTTATTTCGTAGACTCCTGGCATTGAAGTAGACACACTTCAAACCACCTACCTGAACACTGGCCCCCTCCTGCGACGTCAAATCTGTGCTCCTGACCTCTATACTCTCATTCTCCCTTACCCTAAAACTACAATCCAGGTTCCCATGCCCCTGCTGCATTAGTTTAAACCCCCCCCAAAGAGCACTAACAAATCTCCCCCCCAGGATATTTGTGCCCCTCAGGTTCAGATGTAGACCATCCTGTCTGTGGACGTCCCACCTTCCCCAGGAAGAGCCCCAGTTATCCTGAAATCTGAATCCCTCCCGCCTGCACCTTCCCTGTAACTACGTGTTTAATTGCTCTCTCTCCCTATTCCTCATCTCACTATCACGTGGCACGGGCAACAACCCAGAGATAACAACTCTGTTTGTTCTAGTTATGAGCTTCCATCCTAGCTCCCTGAAAGCCTGCCTGACATCCTTGTCCCCTTTCCTACCTATGTCGTTAGTGCCAATGTGGACCACGACTTGGGGCTGCTCCCCTTCCACCTTAAGGACCCGGAAGACACTATCCGAGACATCACGTACCCTTGCACCTGGGAGGCAACATACCAAACGTGAGTCTCTCACGCTCCCACAAAATCTCCTATCTGTGCCCCTGACTATCGAGTCCCCAATTACTAATGCTCTGCTCCTCTCTCCCTTCCCTTCTGAGCAACAGGGACAGACTCCGTGCCAGAGGCCCGTACCCCATGGCTTACCCCTGGTAAGTCCCCCCCCCCACAAGTATCCAAAGCGGTAGACTTGTTTCTCAGGGGAACGACCGCAGGGGATCCCTGCACTGACTGCTTTTTCCCAGTCCCTCTTACAGTTACCCATCTATCTCCAATCTTTGGTGTAACTAATTCCCTGAAGCTGCTGTCTATGACCCCCTCTGCCTCCCGAATGATCCGAAGTTCTTCCAACTCCAGCTCCAGTTCCCTAACTCGGTCTTGGAGGAGCTGGAGATGGCAGCACTTGCTGCAGGTAAAATCAGCAGGGACACTAACGGCATCCCTCACCTCAAACATGCGGCAGGAGGAACATTGCACTCCCTTCCCTGCCACCCCTCTAACTTTCTACCAAGATCTGGCTAACAACTAAATTACATTTTTTAATAAAAAAATAATAATACGAATAATATATGGTACTTACCTCACACCAATGGGTACCATTGACTGGAAAATATATAGTTCGAGTACAATAGATGGGTCGTTTTTTGTACAGTGTGTGCAGGAGGGTTTCCTGAAACAATATGCTGACAGGCCAACAAGAGGCGAGGCCACGTTGGATTTGCTTTTGGGTAATGAACCAGGCCAGGTGTTGGATTTGGAGGTAGGAGAGCACTTTGGGGACAGTGACCACAATTCGGTGACGTTTACGTTAATGATGGAAAGGGATAAGTATGCACCGCAGGGCAAGAGTTATAGCTGGGGGAAGGGCAATTATGATGCCATTAGACGTGACTTGGGGGGGGGGTGGGATATGGTGGAGAAGTAGGCTGCAAGTGTTGGGCACACTGGATCAGTGGTGCTTGTTCAAGGATCAGCTACTGCGTGTTCTTGATAAGTATGTACCGGTCAGGCAGGGAGGAAGGCGTCGAGCGAGGGAACCATGGTTTACCAAGGAAGTGGAATATCTTGTTAAGAGGAAGCAGGAGGCCTATGTGAAGATGAAGTGTGAAGTTTCGGTTGGGGCGATGGATAGTTACAAGGTAGCGAGGAAGGATCTAAAGAGAGAGCTAAGACGAGCAAGGAGGGGACATGAGAAGGATTTGGCAGGACGGATCAAGGAAAACCCAAAAGCTTTCTATAGGTATGTCAGGAATAAGCGAATGACTAGGGAAAGAGTAGGACCAGTCAAGGACAGGGATGGGAAATTGTGTGTGGAGTCTGAAGAGATAGGCGAGATACTAAATGAATATTTTCGTCAGTATTCACTCAGGAAAAAGATAATGTTGTGGAGGAGAATGCTGAGCCCCAGGCTAATAGAATAGATGGCATTGAGGTACGTAGGGAAGAGGTGTTGGCAATTCTGGACAGGCTGAAAATAGATAAGTCCCCGGGACCTGATGGGATTTATCCTAGGATTCTATGGGAGGCCAGGGAAGAGATTGCTGGACCTTTGGCTTTGATTTTTATGTCATCATTGGCTACAGGAATAGTGCCAGAGGACTGGAGGACAGCAAATGTGGTCCCTTTGTTCAAAAAGGGGAGCAGAGACAACCCCGGCAACTATAGACCGGTGAGCCTCACGTCTGTAGTGGGTAAAGTCTTGGAGGGGATTATAAGAGACAAGATTTATAATCATCTAGATAGGAATAATATGATCAGGGATAGTCAGCATGGCTTTGTGAAGGGTAGGTCATGCCTCACAAACCTTATTGAGTTCTATGAGAAGGTGACTGAACAGGTACACGAGGGTAGAGCAGTTGATGTGGTGAATATGGATTTCAGCAAAGCGTTTGATAAGGTTCCCCACGGTAGGCTATTGCAAAAAATGCGGAGGCTGGGGATTGAGGGTGATTTAGAGATGTGGATCAGAAATTGGCTAGCTGAAAGAAGACAGAGGATGGTGGTTGATGGGAAATGTTCAGAATGGAGTACAGTCACAAGTGGAGTACCACAAGGATCTGTTCTGGGTCCGTTGCTGTTTGTCATTTTTATCAATGACCTAGAGGAAGGCGCAGAAGGGTGGGTGAGTAAATTTGCAGACGATAGTAAAGTCGGTGGTGTTGTCGATAGTGTGGAAGGATGTAGCAGGTTACAGAGGGATATAGATAAGCTGCAGAGCTGGGCTGAGATGTGGCAAATGGAGTTTAATGTAGAGAAGTGTGAGGTGATTCACTTTGGAAGGAATAACAGGAATGCGGAATATTTGGCTAATGGTAAAGTTCTTGAAAGTGTGGATGAGCAGAGGGATCTAGGTGTCCATGTACATAGATCCCTGAAAGTTGACACCCAGGTTGATAGGGTTGTGAAGAAGGCCTATGGAGTGTTGGCCTTTATTGGTAGAGGGATTGAGTTCCGGAGTCGGGAGGTCATGTTGCAGCTGTACAGAACTCTGGTACGGCCGCATTTGGAGTATTGCGTACAGTTCTGGTCACCGCATTATAGGAAGGACGTGGAGGCTTTGGAGCGGGTGCAGAGGAGATTTACCAGGATGTTGCCTGGCATGGAGGGAAAATCTTATGAGTAAAGGCTGATGGACTTGAGGTTGTTTTCGTTGGAGAGAAGAAGGTTAAGAGGAGACTTAATAGAGGCATACAAAATGATCAGGGGGTTGGATAGGGTGGACAGTGAGAGCCTTCTCCCGCGGATAGATATGGCTGGCACGAGGGGACATAACTTTAAACTGAGGGGTAATAGATATAGGACAGAGGTCAGAGGTAGGTTCTTTACGCAAAGAGTAGTGAGGCCATGGAATGCCCTACCTGCTACAGCAGTGAACTCGCCAACATTGAGGGCATTTAAAAGTTTATTGGATAAACATATGGATGATAATGGCATAGTGTAGGTTAGATGGCTTTTGTTTCGGTGCAACATCGTGGGCCGAAGGGCCTGTACTGCACTGTATTGTTCTATGTTCTATGTTCTATTATTAGGTTAGAGGAGGAGGGCGGGTGGGAGACACTACACGTGTAGTGTCTCGGGTTTCCTCTCCACCAGAATTTATTGATGAGGGTATTCCCAGAAGTCCGCGGATCGACTTCCTGTTCCCGCCTTAAACACTAAAATTTAAAAAAAAACAGCAAAGAGGGACCGAAAACGGGACCAGGTAAGTGTTTTTACAGGAGAGACTTACCTCCCAGAAATCACTTCCGCACTGCCCCCGCTGAAATTGACTAACCTACTCCGCTTCCGCTGAAATCAACTGGGCCTGCAAGGTAAGGAAGTTGTTAAGCAGTACTTACCTCACCCAGGCCGCGACCTTTTAAACTGTCCCCTCTGCCTCGCAGCTCCCGCGCTTTTTCAAACTACCGCGCTGTTTCCAAGGTCCCGGCTCTCTCACTCTCCCGAACTAACATCTGACCTGCAAGGTAAGGAAGTTGTTAAGCAGTACTTACCTCACCCAGGCCGCGACCTTTTAAACTGTCCCCTCTGCCTCGCAGCTCCCGCGCTTTTTCAAACTCCCGCGCTGTTTCCAAGGTCCCCTCTCTCTCTCTCTCCCGAACTAACAGCTGACCTGCAAGGTAAGGAAGTTGTTAAGCAGTACTTACCTCACCCAGGCCGCGACCTTTTGAACTGTCCACTCTGCCTCGCAGCTCCCGCGCTTTTTCAAACTCCCGCGCTGTTTACAAGGTCCCTGCTCTCTCTCTCTCTCCCGAACTAACAGCTGACCTGCAAGGTAAGGAAGTTGTTAAGCAGTACCCTTAACCCACAATCTCTCTCCCTATCTGCTCCTCGGTCTCTCACTGGCAATTGGGGGTGTGCAGTATTAAACGTCCAACATTGTAATTGCCCTTTCCTGTTCTGAAGTCTACGCAGATTGCGTCGTTGGATGAGCCCTCCGAGGTGTCCTCCCGCAGTACCAATTGTAGATGTTCAATTTAAGTAAAAACCATTCATACGATAATCTCACAAATAAAACCAGTGAAATATATTTAACTACCTGCGATGCACAAATGACTATTGTAATTAACAGACTCATACTGGAAACTATTCTTGATATGTGGCCTTGACCATGTCTTATGGCCGAGAACTGGATGTTCTATCCGCCAAACGTATTCAAATTATCAAATTGGCGTTCCTTTACATAAATAGAAGTTTTGCAGTCCAAGGGTGAGAAAACATTAGAAATGACGAGCTTTGATTCCAACATTTTCTTTCAGCTCCATAATTTATATGCATCTCAGAAAAATCTACTTTGCTTAACTTTTCAATATTCCAACATAATTACATGCAATGAATATAGACAGTACATGCTACCCAAAAAATGTGAGCTTTAATTTGAAACGGTCAGTCATGTGGATTATGTTAACCTTCAAACATTGCTTCTTTATGTTTCCCTCATTGTTGCTCTGTGAGATCAACGGTGCCAAATAATTCGTTTCGCAGATTTTGAAACTAATGTCGCGAAGAAACCTGAAATGAAGTAACACTCTATTGCATCTAAATTTAATTTGGATGGATTGTATGCAATTGAACATATATGCTTTTAGAATCGATGAGAAAGACACCGATTCCACGGAAGATAAGGAAACACAAAATATACTATTGGAATACAGTCTGAAATCAAGCCAGCTAGAAATTCATTCTCTGCTCAAATACAGAATCCATCTCAATATCGAGCACCCCTATAGCTAGTTTGAATAAATTCTTACCTATGTCAGACAAGGAAAAGTGAGGAAAGTGTTGTTGCATCCGACTCGTATTCAATTTACGTTGTAGAAATAATGTCGGCTTCATAGTCGGACAGAAACATTTGCAGTAAAAAAATCGTGTTTATTGCTATTTGGCGCACATGTCTACCTTTCAGTACGTACCTGAAAATGTTGAACAACCAATGTAAGAAGTTCACATTGAGTAAAAGTCGCGAAATGTTCAGGGGGAGGAAAGTCCAATGGACAAAATAATCGTGGCCCTGTCGTACAAGTTATGAATGAGCTGGCCGCGCTATGATGGGTCTGGCTGTTAAACAAGACTGCAATTGCTGGGGAGGGAAGACAATGAATTTTTGAAAAATGAACAGAGGTAATGTACGCATTTCCTTTATTCGTTCAAGAGAGATTGCGACCTCTGGCTGGGACAACATTTGTCGCCCATATCCAATTGCCGTAGACATCTTGCAGAATTTACTGTGTGGTGTTATGCAGTACGATGCAGTGCAGGTACATTAAAAGTTCTTTCGGGATATAATTGATTATCACCAAAATACCTGTTGCAAATTTGTCATTACAAGAAAATTTACATTCGGTCAAACATAGAAAGAAAAAGAAGCTTGAGCAGGCCAGTCGGTCCGTCAGGCCTGCTCGTCCATTCATTATGATCACGGATCATCATAAAATTCAGTGTCCCCCATATCCTTTATTCTCTCCAGCCCAGAGAGGGTATATAATTATTCCTTTAAATCACACACAACGATTTGGCCTCAACTATGTTCTGTGGTCGCGATTTCCACCAATTCACAATGTGCTTCGTAAACAAACTTCTCCTCACCTCAGTCCTAAAATATTTACCACTTCTCTTGCAACTAAAGCCCCAAGTGTTGAGCACCCCATCATCGGGACCGTTCTTTCGTAACCTACCCTGTGTTATTATGTTAGAATTAGATAACGTTGTATGAGATTCCCTCTGGCTCTTCAAAACTCCAATGAATATAATTCTCATCGATTTAGTGTCTGCCCAAATGACAGTCCTTCAATTCCAGTAATTGGCCTGGTAAATCTTCGCTTCACTCCTCCCATAACGAGAACATCCTTCCTCACATAAGTATACCCAAACTGCGCACAATAGTCGACGTGTGGCGCTAACAACACCTTATTTGATTGCAGTAACAATCCCTATTCCTATACACATCGTCTTGCTATGAACGCCACTCTGCCATTTGCTTTCATTACTACTGGCTGAACGTGCATGCTTACTTCCAGTCACTGATGCACGAGCTCACCTAGGTGACGCTGAGTATTTACAATTTACGCCCATTTAAGTAATGATCTGCCTTCCTCTTTTTGCTAAATGCAGATATTCTGAGATTCATACACATGAATCTCAGGGCGGCGCGGTAGCATTGTGGATAGCACAATTGCTTCACAGCTCCAGGGTCGTAGGTTCGATTCCGGCTTGGGGTCACTGTCTGGGTGGAGTCTGCACATCCTCCCCGTGTGTGCGTGGGTTTCCTCCGGTTGCTCCGGTTTCCTCAAACAGTCCAAAGATCTGCAGGTTAGGTGGATTTGCCGTGATAAATTGTCCTGAGTGTCCAAAATTGCCCTTAGTATTGGGTGGGGTTACTGGGTTATGGGGATAGGGTGGAGGTGTTGACCTTGGGTAGGGTGCTCTTTCCAACAGCCGGTGCAGACTCGATGGGCCGAATGGCCTCCTTCTGCACTGAAAATTCTATGATAATTGCACTGCATTTCTCATGCATATCTCTGCACAATCAGCATGTCCAAATCCCGCTAAAGCATCCATGGTTCCTCCTTACCGCTCAACCTCCTGTGCAACTTTGGATTATTTCAATATATGGCGAGAGTGCATTTCGTTCCCTCGCCCAAATCAATAATGAACAATGTGAACAGTTATGGTCCTCGCACAGATATCGTTGGTCACCTTCTAGTCACAGCCTGACAATCTAAAAAGAAACCATTCATTCAAACTCTTATCTTCATGTCTGCTAATAAGCTTTCTATCCATCTCACGACACTATCTGCATTCCCATGTGCTTTATCTTTATATTGTAATCAACTACACGAAATCATGTCAAAAAACTTCCAAAAGTTTTCAATATGCAAGTATTACTTGCATATTGAAATAATTCCATCAGATGTGTCAAGCATGGCTTCACTTTCGGAAAGTCATGTTGATTTTTTCTGACTATATCATTGTTTTCCAAATGTTGTGCGAGGGAACACTTGATGGTGAACGCTAGAAACATCCCTACTACCGACTTTAGGCTCACTGGTTCATTCTTACCGGATTTCTCTCACCGTCCCTTTTTGTACAGCGAGCTTGTATTATCTACACTCTGATTCCGTGGATGAAAGGGTTGGGAAATGAGAGAGATTGAACAGTTTGTGCTTATACACGCTGGAGTTTAGAAGAGTGAGACAGGATCAGATCGAGGTATCAAAAATTCCAAAAGGCACTGATGAAGGGATTGACCAAATGTTCCCATTTGTGGGGCAATCCAGAACGAGAGGTCGCAGATAAATAATGATAATCCTTATTTGTATCACAAGTAGGCTTACATTAATACTGCAGTGATTTTACAGTGAAATCCTCTAGTCGCCACATTCAGGCTTCTGTTCGGGTACACGAAAGAGAATACAGAATAACCAATTCACCTCACAGCACTCGTCGGAGAAAACTGGAGCAACTGGAGGAAATCTACGGGGGGACCGTGCAGACTCCCAACAGACAGTGACCCATGCCGGGTTTCGAACCTGGATCCCAACGCTGTGAAGCAACTGTGCTGAGCACTGTGCTACTGTGCCGCCCTTATAGGTTGAGAGACGGTAGATTTAAAATTGAGACGAGGAATATTTACTTTTCGCAGAGAAGGATTTCACTTTACGTGGTGAATTTGTGGATCTTGCTGCCCCGTTGTGCGGTGGAATCGGAGTCACTAAATGGTTTCAAGAAGGAGACCGATACATTTCTGATAGAAAATCGGTTGAAGAGGTATGGATAACAGCAAGGAGGTGGATTGAAACCAGGAAGAGATAAGCCATGGTCTGATTGATGGCGGAGCAGGGTCTACGAGCTAAAAAGTCTACATCTAATCGGCATTCCTAGGTTCCTTGGTATGACCCATAGCGTCCAAATAATTTATGAAAATGGACACTAATGTACCTGCTATTCATAGGGCTACTGCTTTATGTACTCTTGGAAGAAAAGCATCAGGCCCTGGAGATTTATACGCCTTCAATCCAATTAACGCCGCCCATACTAATTGGCCTCAACGCCTCACGGAAACTTACACGTCTCAGAATTTCACAACATTATTCATTTCTTCTTTTTCAAGACAGATGAAATGGGCGAATTTAGGTCCTCTGTCATTTCGGTGCTCTCCATTGTGAAAAGCTCTTTTTCTGACGATAACGTGCTTACATACATTTCATTAATATTTCTTTCTATTTGCATATCTACATAACCTTTTAAAATCACTCCTTACGTGCTCCACTTACTTACTTTCCTGTTGCATTTTCACCTTCTGAATCAATCACTTGGTATGCCTTTGCTGAATTTAAAATTGTTCTAACTCTTCAGACTTATTGATTTTCCTTGCGAACGTGTATGCTCCTTCTTTGAATCTAATGCTAGCTCTCAACCTCATGGAACCCTTGATTGGCCACCGTTCTGTTTCGAATCTTTCGCCAAATAGGAATAAACAACGTTTTGAGTTCCCCAACGTGTTCCTTGATTACCTGTCATTTACTGCCCTCTGTTGTTCCGTTCAGTAATATTTCCCTTTCCGTCAGATAAAACTCATACCATCATAATTCCGTAAATTTCTAGTCAGAACGCTGAACTCCGAATCAATAACCCCACTATCCACTAGAATGATGAATTATGTTGCAGCCTGGTCAACCATTCCCAATATTTCTGTCACACCGAGATTGTTAACTTATCCCTTCTCAATGCACAATGCCCAGTCCAATATGGCCGACTTCTTTGTTGGTTAAGAACAAAGGACGAAGAAAATTGCAGCACAGGAACAGGCCCTTCGGACCGACAAGTCTGCGGCGAGCATGCTTCCCGTCTAAACTAAAATCTTCTGCACTTCCGGTATCCGTATCCCTCTATTCCCACCCTATTCATGTATTTGTGAAGATGCCCCTTAAACGTCTCTATCGTCCCTGCTTCCAGCACCTCCTCCGGCAGCGAGTTCCAGAAACCCACTACACACTGTGTAAAAAACCTTCCTCGTAAATCTCCTCGAAACCTTGCCACTCGCAGCTAAACCTACGCCCCCTAGTAATTGACCCCTCTACTCTGGGAAACAAACCTCTGACTATACCTCCTGCCTATGCCCCTCATGATTTTGTAGACCTCGATCAGGTCGCCCCTCAACCTCCGTCGTTCCAGTGAGAACAAACCGAGGTTATCCAACCCCTCCTCATAGTTAATGCCCTCCATTGGTAAATCTATTCTGCACTCTTTCCAAAGCCTCCACATCATTCTGGTAGTGTGGAGACCAGAATTGAATACTATACTCCAAGTGTGGTCTAACTAAGATTCCACACAGCTGCACTATGACTTGCCAATGTCTTCACTCAATGCCCCGGCCAATGAAGGCAAGCATACCGAAAGTCTTCTCGACTGCGTTCTCCATCTGTGTTGCCCCTTTCAGAGACCCGTGGACCTGTACACCTAGATTTTTCTGACTGTCAATACTCTTGAGGGTTCTACCATTCACTGGGTATTTCCGACCTGTATTAGACCTTCCAAAATGCATTACCTCACATTTTTCCGGATTAAACTCCATCTGCAACCTCTCCGCCCGAGTCTCGAAATGATCTAAATCCTGCTGTATCCTCTGACAGTCCTCATCGTGATCCACAATTCCACCAACCTTTGTGTCGTCCGCAAACTTACGAATCAGACCAGTTGTAGTTTCGTGCAAAAAATGTATATATACTATGAACGGCAAAGGTCCCAGAATTGATCCCTGCGGAACACCTCTAGTCACTTCACTTCAAACAGAAAAGAACCCTTCCATTGCTACACTCTGCCTTCTGTAACCTAGCCAGTTCTGTATCCACCTTGCCAGCTCACCTATGATCCCGTGTGGTTTCACCTTTTGTACCAGTCTGCCATGAATGACCTTGTGAAAGGCCTTACTGATGTCCTGATAGGCAACAACCACTGCCCTGCCTGCATCACCGTCCTTTGTGACCTCCTCAAAAAGCTTTATCAAGTGAGTGAAACACGACCTTAATATTTTCCAAGACGCCTCACATCTCGTCTTTTTGGATCTCAATTTGAAGCAGGCTATCTACACACATTTCCCCAGAGTCAACATCCACTTCTCGTTGGTGAATTCTGATGCATGCAAATTATTTATTTAGTACCTCGTGAATTGGCTCCACGCATAGATTCCCTCCCCTGTCCTTCAGTCGGTCAACCCTTCCCCTGGCAACCCGATTGCTTTATATGTACGTGGAAAAAGCCTTGGGATTTTCCTTAACCCTATTTGTCAGTGACTTTTCGTGACCCCTTTTATCCGTCCTGACCCCTTGCTTAAGTTCATTCCTACTTTCCTTCTATTCCGCACAGGCTTCGTCTGTTCCCAGCCTTCTAGAACTGACAAATGCCTTTTTTTCTTTTTGACGAGACATGCAATATCTCTCGTTGTCCAAGATTCCCGAAATTTGCCGTATTTATCCTTCTTCCTCACAGGAACATGCCGGTCCTGAATTCCTTTCAACTGACATTTGAAAGGCTCCCACATGTCAGATGTTGATGTACCCTGAAACATCCGCCACCAATCTATGTTCTTCAGTTCCCGCCTAATATTGTTATAAGTAGCCTTCCTCCAATTTATCACATTCCCCCTAGGATCACCCTTATTCTTGTCCACCAGAACTTTAACGCTTACTGAATTGTGGTCACTATTCCCAAAATGCTCCCCTACTGAAACTTCTACCAGCCAGCCGGGCTCATTCCCCAAACCAGGTCCAGTACAGCCCCGCCCTAGTTGGACTATCCACATATTTTTTTAAGCAGCCCTCTTGAATGCCCCATACAAACTCTGCCCGCCCAAGCCGCGAGCACTAAGTGAGACCCAGTCAATATTGGGAAGTTAAAGTCTCCCATCACAACAACCCATTTGCTTTTACTCCTTTCCAAAATCTGTCTACCTATCTGTCACTATTTCCCGCTGACTGTTGGGAGGCCTGTAGTAAAAACCCAGCATTGTGGCTGCACCCTTCTTCTTCCTGATCTCCACCCATATAGCCTCGCTGCCCTCTGAGGTGTCGTCCCGCACTACAGATGCGATATTCTCAATCACCAGTAGCGCAACTCCTCCACCCCTTTTACCTCCCACTCTTTCCCGCCTGAAACATCAAAATCCTGGAACGTTTAGCTGCCTGTCCTCAACTCAACCAGGTCTCTGTAATGGCAATAACATCATAGTTCCAAGTCTTAATACAAGCTCGAATTTCATCTGCCTTACCTGTTAAACTTGTTGGATTAAAACTTCAGGCCACCAATCCCATTGTTTTCAGCAACACAATCCTTCCTGCTCTTCCTCAGAGCCATTCTGGCCCCATTTCCAAATTAAACCTCAATATTTTCACCCTCTGACCTATTGCTCCGGTTCCCACACCCCTGTATTACTAGTTTAAACGGATTTGTCCAGAAAATGATGTTGTATACACAAATGGAATTCATCTTTTTATCATAGAATTTACATTGGAGAAGGAGGCCATTCTGCTCATCGAGTCTGCACCAGCTGTTGGAAAGAGCACCCTACCCAAGTCCACACCTCCACCCTATCCCCATAACCCAGTAACCCCACCCAACTATAACGACAATTTTGGACACTAAGGGCAATTTAGCATGTAAAATCCACCTAACCTGCACATCTTTGGACTGTGAGAGGAAACCAGAGTTCCCGGAGGAAACTCAGTCACACACAGGGAGAACGCGCAGACTCCTCACAGACAGTGAGCCAAGCCTGGAATCGAACCTGGGACCCTGAAGCTGATAAGCAATTGTGCTAACCACTATGCTACCGTGCTACCAAGGAGAGAAAGAAAAGCGATAGGCACGAATATCCAAGGCCAGAATGAGATAAGTACACAACAGGAATAATATTTGTATTCTATACTACTGGGACGAAATTGACTCACCCAATCGACAGGCAGATTAAAGGCACCAGTAATCCGATGTGTTTCTGTATAACATGTACCTCTAATCTCCTGTCTAGTTCTATTCCCAACATTGCCATCACACTTTGGTATTCTGTATGCGACCCCTGCAAATGTCCTCTGCCCTGTTGGTATTTTCTACCTTGAATCCGACAAATTCTGCATCATCGGCCGGCATATCTTTTCTCGATATTGTACTACTATCTTCTGCAATCAACAGTGCAAATCCATTAACTTTTCCTAAATGCCTGTCCTTCCTATAACCTGAATAGCCCTCAATTTTGAGTTACCAAACGTGGTCACATTAGAACCATATCTCCGTACTCCCAACGAGATGATATCCCTTTACATCTATTTACACCACGAATTCATCCATTTTATTTCGAATGGTCCGAGCATTCAGGTTCAAAACCTTAAAGCCAGTCCTATTAACATTCCATGTTCAGTCCCTATTATTTGTATTGCGTCCTTATCTCATTCTGGCCTTGGATATTTGTGCCTCTTGCTTTTCTTTTTCTCCTTGCTGTCGTATTTTCTTGTTCTTGGTTCCCCCTCGTCTGGATATATATATAGCTTCCCAATCGCCTGACATATGAGTTTAAACTCTCGCCAACCGCTCTTGCACGCCCCATATCTGTCCCGTTCCTGCCCTGTGCAGCCAATTCAGTTTGTAGTTGACGTATGTGACACAAATAGTTACTTTAAAGATATTAGTTACTGTAATATAGATATAGGCCGATCTAATTCTGTTAGTTCACAGACAAAGGATTTCAGAACGCATGGCAAAGGAGGGGGGGGGGGGGGGGGACTGGGTGTCCAGTGGAGGAGGAGAAAAGGATGCTGGGTAATAGGAGGCCAGGGAAAGGGATGAGAAGTGTGCCAATTAGGATGTATGGCCAGGTCAGTAGGGGTTTAGGATAACCTATAGGAATCGTGTCTGTGAAACTTGATGCCATTTGAATGTGTTGGTAGAAATGTCTTTGTTCTACAGAATCACTCGATTCGGGTGTCTCAGGAGGCAGCATGCGTTCTGTGTCTGTGTGAAACGAGTCAGACTTGCAAGTCAAATAAAAATAACGAATGCTATGCCCTCAAATTCATCTCGAGTTTTATTGAGGCCAGACTGACGGGTAACGAATTTAAGATTTCTCATTTGGTGCCGAAACCCGGGATTTCTCAAGACGGTTCTTCCCAACCGCGAAATCCGAATTAGACTGATTTTGGACAAGGAGAGTGGAAAAGGAACCACAATGTATAGCTGGAAAATGACCGTGCATTGATTATTCCCCTCTTCTTAGGTCTGATTAGTCTGGTCACTCGCGGTTGGTACGGAAAGATGGTCTCGACGAAGTCAAAGGTCAATCTGGGGATCAGAAATTTTGCTGATGGGATTTCATAATTGATGATTCGGTTTTGGGTTAGGTTTTGGGATTAATGGGACATCTAAAAAAAAATGGTTTAATTCCATGTGTGAGTATTTTTAAGAACTAATGGGACCTCAGGAAGGAGGGTTTAGTTCAATGAGTGTTTTAAATCGATAGTTGATTAAGCTAAAATAGTACCGTTGGACAGTAGTGGCGAAAAACGCAGTCTTGAGAACTAGTTGAGATTATGGGGAATTGCTTGGATAACACAAATGATCCAGGCACGCCACTGCAAATATTATGTGAAATTTGTCCAGAGAAAGCGAAAGATTTTAGGAAAATGTCAGCAACCTTAAGGAACAAATTGGGTGATGAATGGCCACTAGAGGGCACCAAGCACCTAGCCATTCATTAAGAAAATTCAGGGGCAAATCTGGAAAAAGAGCCAAAGTTTGAAAGCAAAAGAATTAATTGGATTATGGAGACAATATTGTCAAGAGTAAAGAGATAAGATCATGTTATCCAGTTGGCAAGACAATGCCCTTAAAATGGGAATTCCAATTAGTGAAGGGGAAACCAGAAAACGTTAGAGGTCTTGAAAAAGGAGTGTGCATTCAACAAATGCGCAAGTAAAGACAGGGAAGGATCGAGTCAAACAAAAAATGGGCTACGTAGTTCAATGGCTGCCCTTGCATTGACAGAAGATGAAGATTTAGATAATTTGACCAGGTCGGCTAGGGTTCCGACTGCACCTGTAGCATTGTCTGCATTAATTCCAGAACCACCAGAGTATCATAATTTATATCCAGTCACTGCTCCCCAGATCCAAATCATGCCAGCCTCTCCAGCCACTTCGGCTGATAGCATGGGTCCTATTTTACCATCTTCACTGTCTAAGAGAGAAGGGGGAAGCTCTGTTCCACAAGCCCAATTAGCTCTAGGACCCGATCTCGGACAGCGAGAGGAGGGTCTGATCCTATCCAGAAACAATCACGCATACCACCTAAATCCCTTCAGACCGATAAGGAGGAACAGGAAACGTCCGAGAACAAAGGGAGAGGACATGGATGACTCTGAGGAGCTGGAGCTCCCTCTAGTGACAGGGAGGGACGTCGAAGTCTTGGAAGAGCCAGAGGAAACAGCTAGAGTGCCCCCTGGTGAGACTATTAGACAGTTGCCGATTAGGAAAATACCAAACCCTGACTCTGTGACGGCGGCGGCCCAGCCCACGATAGACGTTTATTTCCCATGGAGACCCAGTGAGATTATGGCTATTATGGCTGCAATCCCAGACAAAAAAACATCTCCTGCTGCTTTCGTGGATCATCTGAGAACTAACATATCAGTTTATCAAGCTGATGCTCAGGACCTCTGGTCCCAAGTCCAGCAGGTTTTAACCCCAGCAGAGTACCGCAATCATCTCAATCACTTGAATTATGCAAGCCACGACGCACTCCAGCAGGCCCAAGCGTTGGACGATGGTAGACGGACATAAATCCTGAATGCGTTGAATAACACATTTCAAAAGCCCATAAACATTTCTGCTATCTTAGACCTCAAACCTAAAAAGACTGAAGAGCCAGAGGAATTTCTGGAACGTTTTAATGAAATCTACCCTGGGCAGTCAGGCGACTTGCCATATCAAAATGGTCAGAATTCCCCTCAATATTGTGCTATGTTAATGCATTGCCTACCACCTTCCGTGGCTACTGCCGTGAAATGTAATAGCATGAATTGGACAGAGAACGACCCTTCCCATATGGCCAGGGCAGTCAGATGTTATTGGAAGGAGGGTATAGGCAAGGAAGGAGGCTCAGTTACAAAGATTAAGACTGAGTTTGGAATCAAAAAGGATGATCTGAGACCCCAACCAGCGGCAGAAACGGTGGCTTACCAGCTTGAACCCCAATATTGTGACTTTGGGTGAGGGGATCAGCAAGGGGGAGGATATGAAACCCACCCAAATGGACACTAAGCTCCTCTTTATGGCCCACCGTATGTACCAACAGCTTTACAACCACCGGCTCCTCTGAGGGGCCATGGATCTCCTGGGAGAAGAGGACGGGGCAGATATAGAGGGAACAATGCATGTTTTAATTGCGGCCGTGCAGTTCACTGGCAACAGGAATGCCCCTTTAAAAGAAAGACGGGCAGCAGAAGGAGACTACCCGACTCAAAGAAGGGGGTACGCACCAAGGGGAGGGCAGACGAGATACACTGACTTCTCCCAGGCAAACCCTTTCCCAACACAGGATTGACTAGCTAATTTAGTCATAAGGACTCTCCAATCGGACAGGGAACCTATTATTTCTCTGCAGATAGGAGATCAACATCACCCATTTGTAATCGACACTGGAGCAACCATGTCTTCAGTGCAATCAGAACTTCGACTACCACTATCTGACCACACGCAGCATTTGTCGGGGTTCCAAGGACAGGTGTGTGAGTAATCTATTTCTGAACCTGTGACAGTCACTTACGAGAATAAGTCTGCAGATCAGCAGTTTGTAGTGACTACTGGATTGGACTGTAACTTGTTGGCCCGAGATTTACTGTGTACCTTCCAGCTACAGCTAGAGTGCGGAGACGAAGGGGTAACGGTTCAATCATCGAGCATGAGACAACAGTGCTATATTTCCATCACTCCCCAGTGGTGGACGTTAGTCATTGAACATTCACTGCATCACGTTACCCTGGCCTATGACAGAACCGGACAAAACAGGGATTGGAGGACAAATACCGGCCGTTAATTGGGACCGAATGGCCTGTCAAGGTTCCAGTCAAAGCCACGGGAAAAGAAGGTACAGCCGATGTTGTTACAATACCACCACATTTATGGCCACAGTCAGCTTCGGTAAGCACTCATATTACTCGTCAGGTCCACGACCAGCACCATGCCAATGATCTGGGGTCTATGGTAAGGAGGGCAGTGGATCATTCGGATCCAACAGAGTACGCATCTCAAGTCACGCGAGACGGCACTGCCATAAAATATTTTGAGGTCCCTGAAACGATTAACACTCGACTGCAGCATCACCGCGGACGTGATGTTTTCGAATATTACAATCCACAGGTCTGGGGGGAATACCAATCAGAAGTGGGAAATACAAATGCTACACCTAGTAAGGTAACGATTAAGGACCATGTAAAGCTGCCTTCCATTCGGCAATACCCGCTGCAACCCCAAGCTGCCCCGTTTATAGACAAATTAATCCGAGAGCTGTTGCAACAGGGTATTTTGGTCCCTTACTAGTCATAATGTAACACACCCATACTTGCTGTGCCTAAAGCAGACAAACCAGACGTGTACCAATTAGTACAGGATTTACGTTCAATCAATGCCATCGCACAGCCTTTACATGCTCGCGTCCCAAACCCTGCCCACATACTGGCTCAAATTCCAGCTCATGCCCGGGTCTTCGCCATAATAGACCTTCAGCACGGCTTCTTTGCCCTCCCACTTGCACTTGAAAGCCAATATTTGTTTGCCTTCACTTACAATGGACAGCAGTAAACCTGTACCCGACTGCCACAGGGGTTCGTTAACTCACCTACGCTCTTCTCCAGGTGTCTGCAGACCCAGCTCCAGGCTTTGGCATTGAAGCATGGTTCCACTCTAGTGCAGTATGTCGATGACATATTGGTAGCGAGTCCTGACGAGCCCAGTAACAGGGATGATGTGATCCAGCTATTAAACCACCTATCCTCGTTGGATTATATTGTTTAACAATCAACGGTCTTGCTGGCTCACCCAAGGTCAAGTTCTTAGGAGTTTTACTTACAGTCACATAAATAAGTCGGCCGGGTTGGTTGAGAGACACAATCAGACCCTCAAAACTAAATTGACTAAATTAAGAGCAGACACGGGACTGACACGGCTTAAGTTGCTCCCCGTTGCCCTCTTGCAGCTGTGGGTTACACCTGCGGGACAGGACCGGCTCTCTCCTGCCGATATCTTTATGGCAGGCCTCTTAGAACTCCCTGGAGCCTGCAAGTTCCCAGACTGGTTCAGTTTCACCATATGAATGAAGAGATGACCACCTATGTTCTAGACCTCACTCAGGTGCTCAAGGAGCTCTATGGCCAGGTCCACGCGGTTCACCAGCCACCGCCCCCATTACCTAGCTCACTTTCAGTGCAGCCCGGTAGTTATGTCATGGTCAAAAATTGGACACGGAAAGGGTCAGAGCCGCGATGGGAGGGGCCCTTCCAAGTTCTCCACCACTGTAAATTGGGGCCACCTCTACCACTGTAAAAAGGTCGGTTACTAACCTGCCTCCCTTCCCCAGCGCTATTTTACAGGTGTGGAGCATGATGGGGTGGTTACGCACCGCCTGTGTGATCTTCGGCCTCACCTCGCTTGGACTGTCATCGGCGACGGACATGGAAAAGGGAAATATTATCCACATTTGTAACCCCAACCAAACGACAAGGACATTTCGTTTATGCAGAGGTGATGCTCTTCAATGCCCCCATATACGAGGGCATGGTATCGACTCATGGAAGGTCATCAAATTAACGGACAATGCAGGACTCATGAAGCAATTGCACCGGTCCCGGCGATGGAAAGGGAACATTACATGGACATTGCCTTGTTTTGGGAGTACATGTAAATTTGATTTTGGATCTGTTAAGCTTGGTGCCATAATGGTAAAATCAGACCGTCAGGAGAGGATAGGAAGAGGTTGTGAAAGAGAGAGGGGGACAAGAGACAGGACGGGCGTCTAAGGAGGGGAGTACAACTAGACTGTAGGTTATCAGGAAATATACTTAATTCATTTAGAGGCCAAACTGAGGAAAACCCGGGTAGTATGAATCTCTTCTCCCAGATTTACCACCGTTTATATGGCCAGGGACGGGTTGTCTGCTACCCGAACCACGCAGCGGTGTCTAGGTTATTTTCTGTTTCACCGCTTTGGGGCACGCCCCAAACGGTGGTTCATTGTCAGCGTTCCGAGCCACCGCCGCAGCAAGTCAAACTTCCTTACGGTCCGGGTTCAGCACCATCGGCTATTTGCCTTCCCCTCCCTCGGGATAATTCCCACTCACAGTATGATAGGCTGCAACGGTGGAGGGCGTACAGACCTAGCCACTTCATTCCCAATCGGGACTCCCGGTCGTACGAGATTTGTTTCAGCAGTGAAGGATACGGCTTTTGGTGGTCGGGGTGGAATCGAATATAACATGTCTGTTCCCCACCTGTATGGAGAGGAGGTGTCATATCACCCAGGCGTCTGGCCAATGCGTTTGTTACAACACCACCTGCGTTCCACTGAACGCCGGCCTCAAGCTCCTTTGTGGCTGGGCGAATGTCTCTCATATCACTGTTGGGACGAGGGCTTCCCGCATGCTACGCGCGCTGAATGGGCGTTCCAAAGCTGGATAAACTGGGCTACTGGGGGATCCCTACGCAACCGATATACTGATTGTGATGCTAGCCTGTACACGGAGCAAGGGTACTACGTTTTACTTAATGGCGCAGCGACCAATGTTTTGTCACCCCCATTTCCCCGCCAAATTGCTATTGGGACTCTAGTCCCTACCACAGTCCCCTGCCCCTCGACGTGGATGCTACATAATCAGTTAGCACGCCGGGCAGTCTCAGCTGAATTCTGCGAGAACTGGAAAGAACCTCAGGTTCTCGCACCCAACCGGGGCCACTCAGCCGGGTGGGGAATTCTGAGCGTCTTGACACTGGGAGGTGTGAGGGGTTCCTTGGCGGTCAGCGATAGGAATTATTTTATTTGTGGCCTTACCATCCTGGGAAAGCCCTTGGGGCAATATCCAAGGAATTGTCTCAGCTGCGGTTGTTTGCAATGCAGAACCGGTATGCTCTTGACTATCTTCTGGCCCGTGAGGGTGGGGTATGCGCCATAGTGCAGGGCAAGTGTATCATGGGAGTTCAAGACTTAACCGCTAACATCACTAATTTTATCGATCGCATACCGGATCACCTGGACTGAATGCAGGATCCTGGCTCTTGGGGTAACTGGGGATTTGGAGGTTGGAAGGACTGGTTGATAAATATCGCCATGTATTTAGCGGTGGTTGCATCTTTGTGGGATTGGCCATCCTTTTCTGCGTGATGGATAGAATCCGGGGTGCACTGGAACAGATCAACGGCCCTAGAATCTTGGCTGTTAGGATCCACGACGGTTCAGAGGATGAGGGGGGCTACTACAGGAATTGGAAATGCAGAGAAGAATATTTTTAGATGAGGGACCATAGCTATGAAATGAATAGCTCGGTTATCAGGAAATGATAAAAGGCGGGAATGACGAATGTGATATAAAATAGTTACTTTAAAGATATATATAGTTCCTGTAATGTAGATATAGGCCGGTCTAATTATGTTAGTTCACAGACAAAGGATTTCAGAACGCATGGCAAACGAGGGGGGAATGGGGTGTCCAGTGGAGAATGGGGTGTCCAGTGGAGGAGGAGAAAAGGATGCTGGGTAATAGGAGGCCAGGGAAAGGGATGAGAAGTGAGCCAATTGGGATATATGGCCAGGTCAGGAGGGGTATAGGATGACCTATGGGAATCGTGTATGTGAAACTTGATGCCATTTGAATGAGTTGGTAGAGATTTATTTGTTCCACAGAATCACTCGATTCGGGAGACTCAGGAGGCAGCATGCTTTCTGTGTCTGTGTGAAACGAGTCAGAATTGCAAGTCAAATAAAAATAACTAATGCTATGCCTGCAAATCCATCTCGAGTTTTATTGAGGCCAGACTGACGGGTAAAGAATTTAAGATTTCTCATAGGCATCCCCTCCCCTCAGAAACCGATACTAATGTGTGAGGAATGAGAAACCCTTACCCTCCCACCATTTCGTCTGCCATGTTTGCATCCTATATATCCAGCATTTTCTACTTTGACCAACAAGTTGCAGTGGTAGTCATCGCGAGTTAATTACTTGAGGTACTACTGTTTCAACATACTTCCCAGCTCTCTGCCTTCTGCTTTTAGAACCTCACTTTTGCAGCAAATACCCTCTTCATAATGAGCACCATGACAACTGCTGGTTAACGCTGTCCCTTCAGAACATTGTGCAACCGCTCTGAAATATGCTTAGCCGTAGCAACAGGGAGGTAACATGCCATGATGGAGTATGTTTTTCAGCCACATAAACGTCTGTCGATTCAATTCACAATTGATTCCCCGCGACTCTTTGATTTCAAATCGTCTGCACCGCCCTTGTGCATCACACCCTCCTGTAGTGCCGCAAATGTGGCTTCTGTTGTTATCTCATTGGACGCCATTTCGTTGAACCATATCCAAAATGTCATAACTGTTTGCATTGGTATAACCGCGTTCTTTTTGGAACAATTGGCTCCTCTCGCGTCATTTGTCAACTTCTTGGTTCCTCTCGCACTCGTTTTTGAAAGTCTTGCTCCTCCCGCGCTCTTTGTCATCCCCCGCCTCCTCTCGCGCTTTTAAAATCTCCCGGCTTGTCTCGCGCTTTTCTCAGACTCTGTGGCTCCTCTCGCGCGCTTTATGAGCTGCCGGTTCATTTCACCTCATCTTTTGAACTCGCGGCTCTACTGCGCCCTTTGATACGTATTTCACTGTAGGTTATATTTGCTGGCGATGTGCCGTTTTGAAATGTTGACCACTTGCGTTAATATAATGTCAAGCATATCGCTCACACTGCATTGCAAGCTTTCTATTGGATTACCTCTGGATCAAAGACAGAAGATCATGCGGGCACCATTATAATATCTGAAAACAAGTCGTGACGCTAGTGAATCTGCAGCATTAAGTTCAGTGCACAGAGTTGACATCTGACTTATGAACATCTCCTCCCATAGTCGTGTAGTGAGTCACATGCCTTCTGTGGAGTTTGGAATAAGCCTGCATGACCCAGCACATGTGCATATGCGTACCTTGATTTTTTTTTTACAAAAATACCCTTTCACAATGAATGATTTATGCTCAACACGAGACCCCCTTCAGATCTGGTTCATTCACGAAACAGCCCGTATCAGTGACAGCAGGAATTGATACATCAGGAAATTCAAAACATGCGTGAAGGGACCCGCCTACTAAAATCATGACAATAAAAGGAAAAAGAATCCGGACATGAGAATTATGCGGCTACATGTAAGACAGGAATCAGATCCCTGAAAGATAATTGATAAATTGAAAAGCAACACAATGAAAATACCCCTTTAAGACGTGAACACAATGTAATTCCTTTGAGCAATTTCATGTTCATCGTTAGCCCTGCTGGAAATAAAATAATGTGCCATACACAAAGTAAATGGCTGAATATATTTTACTCGAAAACAAAAGCGGAAAGGCAAGGAACATATCCGATAGGAATGGTTAAAAGCTGGAACGTGGTCTCAATTAGAATTAAAAGACCAAGCTAGATCACAGAAAAGGGCTGTTTATAATTAAGAGAAACGGGGAAAAAAGCCGGACCCGGTGCCCATAAAGGAAGATTCAACGAAAATGACCAAATAACAAGACGGTTTAAAAAACATACAATTGCAGAAAGTGGATCAACAAATTAACAATCAACTGTGCAGATGCAAAACTGAACCAGCTGAAAGCAGTTCAAGATATACAGCTCCATCTGATGTGAAAATGTAGTTCCAGTAATGTTGAGCTTGATTTGAACCTTTTTTTATTTGAAGAACACAAGTTACATCCTAAACGGTTTGATCATTGCATGTAGCTGCATGACTGGAATGCAGGTCACATCCTCTCCCCTAAAATGGAGATTTGCATTTTAAACGAGCAATAAGTCTGCGAATCATGTGAAACATTCATCTTTCTTTGTTTCCTATTTTTTCTAATGAATTCCATTTTTCATAATGTCATGTGCGTCAATGTTATCTTCCGTTGCTGACTGAAACCCACGGCACGATGATTTAGCGATAAATAAAACAGTCGCCACGTTTTTGAATTATTCCTCTATTTTTTCGCATTCCGTTCAGCCCACAACCATAGGAGGCGTCTGCATAATTGAATACCAGCGTTTTTGGACGCCCAGCTTCCATTGTTCCAAAATACCAGCATTTGGCTGCCATAGCTTTGTAATTCCATCCACATGGATTTCATAAGACACCGCTCTTTCCACATAGCAGATATTCCTTAAATAAATGAGCGATGGATGCTTTTCTTAATTTAAATAAATAAATAAATTCAGAATACCCAATTCATTTTTTTCCAATAAAGGGGCAATTTAGTGTGTTGAATCTACCTCCCCTGCACATCTTTGATTTGTTTGGGGCGAAACCCACGCAACCACGGGGAGAAGTGTAAACTCCACATGGACAGTGATCCTGAGCCGGGATCGAACCTGGGACCTCTGCGCCGTAGGCCAGTAGTGTTAACCACTGCGCCACCGTGCTGCCCTGTATTTTCTCCTTCATGTGCCTTGTGCTTGGTTATATATCTTTTAAAAAGTGATTGCATTTGAAGCGTGTGCGTTCGTTTTCTTAGGTTCAGACCGCCAAATAGGTACTTTTCCATTTGTCTATCTTATAGTTAGAATTATCTGACAGAGAGCAATGATGGTCTAGTAGGTATGAACGATTTGGTGTATTCTACCCAAGTGAACACGCATTCCATTTTGATAAGATAGCAAAGATGATTGACTGAACAGAAGGTTAGAAACGCGCAATGTCAAATTGGAATCCACACTTGGATTAAAAGCAACAGAAACATTATTCTCTACTCAAATTCCAAACAAATTTCAATATAATGCTCTACTAAAAGATGTGCGAACTAATATTTCGCACGTGTTAGGTACGAGGACAACGCACGATGCGGCAATGCATTGGGCCCGCAATGATCTTCCACTCAATAAATAATGTGGCTGCACAATCGGATCAGTTGCTTCTCAGACTTGCTGGTAACCATTACTTTGCGTTGCACTCGAGAGTCGTAACAGCAAATTGGCAGTGCCTTTTCTGAACACATTAGATTTCCAAAATTCCATCTACTTGACAAGAATTCGTATGTATTGGTTGCAATCCTGACATTGAATTAACTGTCGAAACAAATAATACAATCACAGTCAATGATAAATTGCAGCAATTGCCATTAGCAAATCTGCATCTAAACTAATCACTGCCACTATCCCAATCCTGTTGGTATTGCTCTTGACCTTTTGTTTATTTTATTGTATTTGGCGTGTTTTGCGTGCATGCCAGTGAATAATTTTCACTTCGCATTTGAATTCTCATACCTCAACACTTTTTAATCTGGTTTTGAAATCTATTACTGTAATGCATTCAACCTTCTCTTATGGAAAGGGCATAGGATGCACTAATTGAATGTGGGCGGAATTGGATCCCCAACTTTGCACATCTCTTCAATATGCGATATACTAAGGTTATAGAGTATAACAGTTTTGAAGAGGCATCTCATTGGCTCACTGATTTGGTTTCTTTTTCATTTTTAGTTTGGTTCATTTTTGAGATTTAATGAGCAGTTGGCGAGAAGCAAACGATGCGGATTTGGTGGATACGTTTGTGCGACTATTACCTATTAATTGCTACACAATCCAGTGAGAAGGCCAATAATCTGTGATCCGGCAGTCGTGCCGCTAACGGCAGCTGTGGGTTAAATACAATTAAATGTAATATTCTGGCCTTAAAGCATAGCACTTGTCTGCTGCTCGTGAAACCATATGCTATAGGTCATATAAGCGTCTCTACTTCAGATATTATTTGGGGAACATAAACTGTTTTTCTTACCTTGGGTCCGGTACCACAGAAATGTGCTGATCCCCAATTACCTCGGGGATGAAAAACCACTTCCACCAAACCTCGGGAACATCCTAAAAATGCGGAAGTGTAAGAAAACTAAACTTTCACCTCGTCACTGGAAACAAGAACAACAGACACCACGCTACAATCAGATGGTCTTCTTAACAGATATCTGGGGACTCGTGTCAAACTTGAGACAGCTGCCCCAGACAGTATTCTACTAAAGTCTCACGTTTTCGTGCAGTGATGACCAGGAGATGGAAGAAGTTCTAGTGGTGGAATTGACGTACGATGTATTCTTGGAGTGGGAGTTCAATTTTCCAAAACAAAAGTTGTACGACCATGAACGAAGTAGTCAACGTATTTACTGTGTAAATGTCAGAGACGTCAGCAAAATTATGTAAAAAAAAGGCAATGCGTAACTGCTATCGGTTATATTTTCTTTTATTTGTTTAAGGGCCGTGGAAACCTTTGACTAAGATGGAAGTTGTTTCCTCGAGATAATTGCCATGGAAAAGATGGTGGTATGTTGCTTCCTTGAACTAATGAACCTGACACAGGTACAGTCCAGTCTGGAGGGACATTTATCTTCATCAGTTATAAGTTGCAGTTTTATGTTTCCAAGGTAGTATTGATTTTCGTTACAACTGCATTGTCCACTTGGAGGCATTACAGCGTCTTCAACATGTAAAGTACTGCCACGTATATGCGTCGCATGACCATGGAATTAATGGGCTTGAAGTGGAAACATAATCCAGTATCAGGATTTGGTACCAAAGGACACTAAAGGGCCACAGAGAACAACAGACTTGTATTTCCCACAATCGATGTCGCCGTGGCAAGCATACATCTCAGACCAGAATTGAAATTATACATTTGGATCAGCTTGGTTCATTGAAGGCTGTTCGAGAGAATTTTAAGGGCACCCACTAGAATATCGGAAAATTAGCTTTGAATGTACTGAAAATATAGTATGGGGTAGAATGTTGTTCATCGCAGAGCGGGGAAATATGTGACTGGAGAACTTCACCTCTCCCATTGATGCAGAGAGGCACATGCTAGTTGACAGTTTAGTAGCGCCTGGAATGCCTCTGCATGGAGAGAATCATCTTGCATGTCTGTCCATTGGATTTGCCTAAAGTTCTGACTCAACGTTAAAAAGTTATCTTTCCAAATACACGCTCCAGACCCCATTGTGACACACCAAGGAGCCTTTACAATATGATCATAATGCAAGGTAGTTATTGAAACCCAAGACAGCAGGTGTAGGGAAGCATAAAATAAAAGAACGAAACAATTAACAACATACTCCCAGAACTGATAGATCGGCGGCTAAATTGTAGACATGGCAGGAAATCACTGAATGAGACATCTAAAGGTGAAAAGCAAAGAAATAAAAAATTCTCTTTCATATGTGATTCATAAAATTCTTCCCCAAACATAGAACATAGAACATAGAACAATACAGCGCAGTACAGGCCCTTCGGCCCACGATGTTGCACCGAAACAAAAGCCATCTAACCTACACTATACCATTATCATCCATATGTTTATCCAATAAACTTTTAAATGCCCTTAATGTTGGCGAGTTCACTACTGTAGCAGGTAGGGCATTCCACGGCCTCACTACTCTTTGCGTAAAGAACCTACCCCTGACCTCTGTCCTATATCTATTACCCCTCAGTTTAAGGCTATGTCCCCTCGTGCTAGCCATTTCCATCCGCGGGAGAAGGCTCTCACTGTCCACCCTATCTAACCCTCTGATCATTTTGTATGCCTCTATTAAGTCTCCTCTTAACCTTCTTCTCTCTAACGAAAACAACCTCAAGTCCATCAGCCTTTCCTCATAAGATTTTCCCTCCATACCAGGCAACATCCTGGTAAATCTCCTCTGCACCCGTTCCAAAGCTTCCACGTCCTTCCTATAATGCGGTGACCAGAACTGTACGCAATACTCCAAATGCGGCCGTACCAGAGTTCTGTACAGCTGCAACATGACCTCCTGACTCCGGAACTCAATCCCTCTACCAATAAAGGCCAACACTCCATAGGCCTTCTTCACCACCCTATCAACCTGGGTGGCAACTTTCAGGGATCTATGTACATGGACACCTAGATCCCTCTGCTCATCCACACTTTCAAGAACTTTTCCATTAGCCACATATTCCACATTCCTGTTTTTCCTTCCAAAGTGAATCACCTCACACTTCTCTACATTAAACTCCATTTGCCACCTCTCAGCCCAGCACTGCAGCTTATCTATATCCCTCTGTAACCTGCTACTTCCTTCCTCACTATCGACAACACCACCGACTTTAGTATCGTCTGCAAATTTACTCACCCACCCTTCTGCGCCTTCCTCTAGGTCATTGATAAAAATGACAAACAGCAACGGCCCCAGAACAGATCCTTGTGGTACTCCACTTGTGACAGAACTCCATTCTGAACATTTCCCATCAACCACCACCCTCTGTCTTCTTTCAGCTAGCCAATTTCTGATCCACGTCTCTAAATCACCCTCAATCCCCAGCCTCCGTATTTTCTGCAATAGCCTACCGTGGGGAACCTTATCAAACGCTTTGCTGAAATCCATATACACCACATCAACTGCTCTACCCTCGTCTACCTGTTCAGTCACCTTCTCAAAGAACTCGATAAGGTTTGTGAGGCATGACCTACCCTTCACAAAGCCATGCTGACTATCCCTGATCATATTATTCCTATCTAGATGATTATAAATCTTGTCTCTTATAATGCCCTCCAAGACTTTACCCACTACAGACGTGAGGCTCACCGGTCTATAGTTGCCGGGGTTATCTCTGCTCCCCTTTTTGAACAAAGGGACCACATTTGCTATCCTCCAGTCCTCTGGCACTATTCCTGTATCCAATGATGACATAAAAATCAAAGCCAATGGTCCAGCAATCTCTTCCCTGGCCTCCCAGAGAATCCTAGGATAAATCCCATCAGGCCCCGGGGACTTATCTATTTTCAGCCTGTCCAGAATTGCCAACACCTCTTCCCTACTTACCTCAATGCCATCTAATCTATTTACCTGGAGCTCAGCATTCTCCTCCACAACATTATCTTTTTCCTGAGTGAATACTGACGAAAAATATTCATTTAGTATCTCGCCTATCTCTTCAGACTCTACACACAACTTCCCATCCCTGTCCTTGACTGGTCCTACTCTGTCCCTAGTCATTCGCTTATTCCTGACATACCTATAGAAAGCTTTTGGGTTTTCCTTGATCCTTCCTGCCAAATACTTCTCATGTCCCCTCCTTGCTCGTCTTAGCTCTCTCTTTCGATCCTTCCTCGCTACCTTGTAACTATCCATCGCCCCAACTGAAACTTCACACCTCATCTTCACATAGGCCTCCTTCTTCCTCTTAACAAGAGATTCCACTTCTTTGGTAAACCACGGTTTCCTCGCTCGGCACCTTCCTCCCTGCCTGACCGGTACATACTTATCAAGAACACGCAATATCTGATCCTTGAACAAGCTCCACTTATCCAGTGTGTCCAAAACTTGCAGCCTACTTCTCCACCTTATCCCCCCCAAGTCACGTCTAATGGCATCATAATTTCCCTTCCCCCAGCTATAACTCTTGCCCTGCGGTGTATACTTATCCCTTTCCATCCTTAACGTAAACGTCACCGAATTGTGGTCACTGTCCCCAAAGTGCTCACCTACCTCCAAATCCAACACCTGGCCTGGTTCATTACCCAAAACCAAATCCAATGTGGCCTCACCTCTTGTTGGCCTGTCAACAAACTGTGTCAGGAAACCCTCCTGCACACACTGAACAAAAAACGACCCATCTAATGTACTCGAACTATATCTTTTCCAGTCAATATTTGGAAAGTTAAAGTCTCCCATAATAACTACCCTGTTACTTTCGCTCATATCCAGGATCATCTTCGCCATCCTTTCCTCTACATCCCTAGAACTATTTGGAGGCCTATAGAAAACTCCCAACAGGGTGACCTCTCCCTTCCTGTTTCTAACCTCAGCCCATACTACCTCGGAAGATGAGTCCCCATCTAGCATCCTCTCCGCCACCGTAATACTGCTCTTGACTAGCAGCGCCACACCTCCCCCTCTTTTGCCTCCTTCCCTGAGCTTACTAAAACACCTAAACCCCGGAACCTGCAACATCCATTCCTGTCCCTGCTCTATCCACGTCTCCGAAATGGCCACAACATCGAAGTCCCAGGTACCAACCCATGCTGCCAGTTCCCCTACCTTATTTCGTATATTCCTGGCATTGAAGTAGACACACTTCAAACCACCTACCTGAACACTGGCCCCCTCCTCCGACGTCAAATCTGAGCTCCTGACCTCTATACTCTCATTCTCCCTTACCCTAAAACTACAATCCAGGTTCCCATGCCCCTGCTGCATTAGTTTAAACCCCCCCAAAGAGCACTAACAAATCTCCCCCCCAGGATATTTGTGCCCCGCAGGTTCAGATGTAGACCATCCTGTCTGTAGAGGTCCCACCTTCCCCAGAAAGCGCCCCAGTTATCCAGAAATCTGAATCCCTCCCGCCTGCACCATCCCTGTAGCCACGTGTTTAATTGCTCTCTCTCCCTATTCCTCATCTCACTATCACGTGGCACGGGCAACAACCCAGAGATAACAACTCTGTTTGTTCTAGTTCTGAGCTTCCATCCTAGCTCCCTGAAAGCCTGCCTGACATCCTTATCCCCTTTCCTACCTATGTCGTTAGTGCCAATGTGGACCACGACTTGGGGCTGCTCCCCCTCCCCCTTAAGGACCCGGAAAACACGATCCGAGGCATCACGTACCCTTGCACCTGGGAGGCAACATACCAAACGTGAGTCTCTCACGCTCCCACAAAATCTCCTATCTGTGCCCCTGACTATAGAGTCCCCAATTACTAATGCTCTGCTCCTCTCCCCCCTTCCCTTCTGAGCAACAGGGACAGACTCTGTGCCAGAAGCCTGTACCCCATGGCTTACCCCTGGTAAGTCGTCCCCCCCACAAGTATCCAAAGCGGTATACTTGTTTCTCAGGGGAACGACCGCAGGGGATCCCTGCACTGACTGTTTTTTCCCCGTCCCTCTTACAGTTACCCATCTATCTCCAATCTTTGGTGTAACTAATTCCCTGAAGCTGCTATCTATGACCCCCTCTGCCTCCCGAATGATCCGAAGTTCTTCCAACTCCAGCTCCAGTTCCCTAACTCGGTCTTGGAGGAGCTGGAGATGGCAGCACTTCCTGCAGGTAAAATCAGCAGGGACACTAACGGCATCCCTCACCTCAAACATCCTGCAGGAGGAACATTGCACTCCCTTCCCTGCCATTCCTCTAACTTTCTACCAAGATCTGGCTAACAACTAAATGTAAAAAAAAATTTTATATATAAAAAAAATATAAAGAATAAAAATTATTAATAACAATAATAAAATATGGTACTTACCTCACACCAAAGGGTTTTATTATTAGGTTAGAGGAGGAGGGCGGGTGGGAGACACTACACGTGTAGTGTCTCGGGTTTCCTCTCCACCACAATTTATTGGGGAGGGTCTTCCCAGACGTCCGCGGGTTGACTTCCTGTTCCCACCTTAAACACTAGAATTTTTAAAAAAAAATTTATTTAAAGGAGAAACCTACCTCCCAGAAATCACTTCCGCACTGCCCCCGCAGAAATGGACTAACCTGCTCCGCTCCTGCTGAAATCGACTTGGCCTGCAAGGTAAGCAAGTTGTTAATCTCGCAGCCCCCGCGCTTTTCAAAAATTCCCGCGCTGATTCTAAGGTCCCAGCTCTCACTCCCGAACTCAACAGCTGACCTGCAAGGCAAGTAAGTTAATCTGTACTCACCTCACCACAGACAGCGACCTTTTAAATGGTCCCCTCTGCCTCGCAGCCCCCGCGCTTTTCAAAAATTCCCGCGCTGATTCTAAGGTCCCAGCTCTCACTCCCGAACTCAACAGCTGACCTGCAAGGCAAGTAAGTTAATCTGTACTCACCTCACCACAGACAGCAACCTTTTAAATGGTCCCCTCTGTCTCGCAGCCCCCGCGCTTTTCAAAAATTCCCGCGCTGATTCTAAGGTCCCAGCTCTCACTCCCGAACTCAACAGCTGACCTGCAAGGCAAGTAAGTTAATCTGTACTCACCTCACCACAGACAGCAACCTTTTAAATGGTCCCCTCTGTCTCGCAGCCCCCGCGCTTTTCAAAAATTCCCGCGCTGATTCTAAGGTCCCAGCTCTCACTCCCGAACTCAACAGCTGACCTGCAAGGCAAGTAAGTTAATCTGTACTCACCTCACCACAGACAGCGACCTTTTAAATGGTCCCCTCTGTCTCGCAGCCCCCGCGCTTTTCAAAAATTCCCGCGCTGATTCTAAGGTCCCAGCTCTCACTCCCGAACTCAACAGCTGACCTGCAAGGCAAGTAAGTTAATCTGTACTCACCTCACCACAGACAGCGACCTTTTAAATGGTCCCCTCTGCCTCGCAGCCCCCGCGCTTTTCAAAAATTCCCGCGCTGATTCTAAGGTCCCAGCTCTCACTCCCGAACTCAACAGCTGACCTGCAAGGCAAGTAATTTAATCTGTACTCACCTCACCACAGACAGCAACCTTTTAAATGGTCCCCTCTGTCTCGCAGCCCCCGCGCTTTTCAAAAATTCCCGCGCTGATTCTAAGGTCCCAGCTCTCACTCCCGAACTCAACAGCTGACCTGCAAGGCAAGTAAGTTAATCTGTACTCACCTCACCACAGACAGCAACCTTTTAAATGGTCCCCTCTGTCTCGCAGCCCCCGCGCTTTTCAAAAATCCCCGCGCTGATTCTAAGGTCCCAGCTCTCACTCCCGAACTCAACAGCTGACCTGCAAGGCAAGTAAGTTAATCTGTACTCACCTCACCACAGACAGCGACCTTTTAAATGGTCCCCTCTGTCTCGCAGCCCCCGCGCTTTTCAAAAATTCCCGCTCAGATTCTAAGGTCCCAGCTCTCACTCCCGAACTCAACAGCTGACCTGCAAGGCAAGTAAGTTAATCTGTACTCACCTCACCACAGACAGCAACCTTTTAAATGGTCCCCTCTGTCTCGCAGCCCCCGCGCTTTTCAAAAATTCCCGCGCTGATTCTAAGGTCCCAGCTCTCACTCCCGAACTCAACAGCTGACCTGCAAGGCAAGTAAGTTAATCTGTACTCACCTCACCACAGACAGCGACCTTTTAAATGGTCCCCTCTGTCTCGCAGCCCCCGCGCTTTTCAAAAATTCCCGCGCTGATTCTAAGGTCCCAGCTCTCACTCCCGAACTCAACAGCTGACCTGCAAGGCAAGTAAGTTAATCTGTACTCACCTCACCACAGACAGCAACCTTTTAAATGGTCCCCTCTGTCTCGCCGCCCCCGCGCTTTTCAAAAATTCCCGCGCTGATTCTAAGGTCCCAGCTCTCACTCCCGAACTCAACAGCTGACCTGCAAGGCAAGTAAGTTAATCTGTACTCACCTCACCACAGACAGCGACCTTTTAAATGGTCCCCTCTGTCTCGCAGCCCCCGCGCTTTTCAAAAATTCCCGCGCTGATTCTAAGGTCCCAGCTCTCACTCCCGAACTCAACAGCTGACCTGCAAGGCAAGTAAGTTAATCTGTACTCACCTCACCACAGACAGCGACCTTTTAAATGGTCCCCTCTGCCTCGCAGCCCCCGCGCTTTTCAAAAATTCCCGCGCTGATTCTAAGGTCCCAGCTCTCACTCCCGAACTCAACAGCTGACCTGCAAGGCAAGTAAGTTAATCTGTACTCACCTCACCACAGACAGCAACCTTTTAAATGGTCCCCTCTGTCTCGCAGCCCCCGCGCTTTTCAAAAATTCCCGCGCTGATTCTAAGGTCCCAGCTCTCACTCCCGAACTCAACAGCTGACCTGCAAGGCAAGTAAGTTAATCTGTACTCACCTCACCACAGACAGCAACCTTTTAAATGGTCCCCTCTGTCTCGCAGCCCCCGCGCTTTTCAAAAATTCCCGCGCTGATTCTAAGGTCCCAGCTCTCACTCCCGAACTCAACAGCTGACCTGCAAGGCAAGTAAGTTAATCTGTACTCACCTCACCACAGACAGCAACCTTTTAAATGGTCCCCTCTGTCTCGCAGCCCCCGCGCTTTTCAAAAATTCCCGCGCTGATTCTAAGGTCCCAGCTCTCACTCCCGAACTCAACAGCTGACCTGCAAGGCAAGTAAGTTAATCTGTACTCACCTCACCACAGACAGCGACCTTTTAAATGGTCCCCTCTGTCTCGCAGCCCCCGCGCTTTTCAAAAATTCCCGCGCTGATTCTAAGGTCCCAGCTCTCACTCCCGAACTCAACAGCTGACCTGCAAGGCAAGTAAGTTAATCTGTACTCACCTCACCACAGACAGCGACCTTTTAAATGGTCCCCTCTGCCTCGCAGCCCCCGCGCTTTTCAAAAATTCCCGCGCTGATTCTAAGGTCCCAGCTCTCACTCCCGAACTCAACAGCTGACCTGCAAGGCAAGTAAGTTAATCTGTACTCACCTCACCACAGACAGCAACCTTTTAAATGGTCCCCTCTGTCTCGCAGCCCCCGCGCTTTTCAAAAATTCCCGCGCTGATTCTAAGGTCCCAGCTCTCACTCCCGAACTCAACAGCTGACCTGCAAGGCAAGTAAGTTAATCTGTACTCACCTCACCACAGACAGCGACCTTTTAAATGGTCCCCTCTGTCTCGCAGCCCCCGCGCTTTTCAAAAATTCCCGCGCTGATTCTAAGGTCCCAGCTCTCACTCCCGAACTCAACAGCTGACCTGCAAGGCAAGTAAGTTAATCTGTACTCACCTCACCACAGACAGCGACCTTTTAAATGGTCCCCTCTGTCTCGCAGCCCCCGCGCTTTTCAAAAATTCCCGCGCTGATTCTAAGGTCCCAGCTCTCACTCCCGAACTCAACAGCTGACCTGCAAGGCAAGTAAGTTAATCTGTACTCACCTCACCACAGACAGCAACCTTTTAAATGGTCCCCTCTGTCTCGCAGCCCCCGCGCTTTTCAAAAATTCCCGCGCTGATTCTAAGGTCCCAGCTCTCACTCCCGAACTCAACAGCTGACCTGCAAGGCAAGTAAGTTAATCTGTCAGGCAAGTAAGTTAATCTGTTGAACAGTTGAACGTTCATTGTTAGGTCAGGTCTAAGAAAAAGGTTGAACGTTTTTCATTTGAAATTGCAAACTACTGAAAGCCTTTTCAAGAAATGGAAACAGACATGTCCCGTTGTGGTGACGTAAAGACGGTCCCTGATGTGACGCAGTTTCCGAACCGAAGGACCTAATTGGAAAAAAAAATAGAGTCCGATCAATGTTAGAATTACATGAAAAAAAAATTAAATTTAAAAAAAGTAAACCAATGTGCAGCCGAGCAAGCACACGTATTTTACAAGGAAATGACCAAATAACAAGGAGGGCAACTTAAGTATATAAATGTGGAAAGTGGATGAACAAAATAGTAATCCAGTGTGCAGATAAGGAACACAACCTGAATGTATCCGAGCAGCAATGGCAGGTGTCCAGGTTGTGATTCAGGAGGCACAACAACAAATTATCCGAAAGAGGAGGAGAGGTGCTATGTGGAGGGCGAGATAGCCATGACTGACAGGAGAAATCAGAGACGGCTAAAACCAGAAGTAAGCATGTACGTTTTCGCGAGGATGAACGGGAATCTAAAGGTTTTCGAAGACTTTAACAGCAATGAGAGGACAACTAAAAAGGCAATCGGGGATGGGTGTATGCTCGTATGAAATATGTGCGTCAGGTAGTTATTAATATAAAAGAAGAGCGGCTTCAGGACATTCTAAAGGAGGAGGGTGAGCAACCGTCTGTCGTGGTGAAAAGAGTCTCCAACGATGCAGATAAACAACGGGATGATGTGCAACATTTTTTTGATGTAATCTTTATTGCCACAAGTCGGCTTACGTTAAAACAAAGTTACTGTGAAAAGCCCCTAGTCGCACAATTCTGGCGCCTGTTCGGGTAAACAGAGAGAGTATTCAGAATGTCCAATTTACCTAACAGCACGTCTTTCGGGATTTGTGGATGGAAACCGGCACAACCGGAGGAAACCCACGCAGACACAGGGAGAACGTGGAGACTCCGCACACATCGTGGCTCAAGCAGGGAATCAACCCTGTTTCCCTGGCGCTGCGAAACAACAGTACTATCCGCTGTGTTACCGTGCTGAATTTAAGGAGTTAGGAACTAAACTCAAAAGGAGGACCTCAAAGGTAGTAATCTCAGAATTGCTCCCAGTGCCACGTGCTATTCAGAGTAGACATGGCAGGATAGACAGGATGAATGCTTAGCTTGAGAATTGTGGGGTAGGTTTTCAGAATTTGGGGACATTGGAACGGTTCTGGGCGACATGGTACATTTACAAATCGAAAAGTCTACACTTGGGCAGGAGTGGAACCAATCTGCGAGGGCTGTAAGAGATGCTTTTATCTAATGTGGCAGGGGATGGGAACAAATACAGGAAATGAGGGGGTGGTAAAGAAGGCATAGAAAGAAAAGCGAATTAGGAGAAATGTTGAGAGAAGTTAAACAGATTGAACAGCATTTATGTCAATGCAAGAGGCCGAACGGGTAAGGCAGATTAATTCAAGGCATGGGTAGTGACATGGTACTGCGATATTACATCTATTACTGAAACATGGCTGAAGGAGGGGCAGGACTGCCTTCTCGGTGATCCCGGCTATCGATGCTGTACGAAGTGTGGAGCTGGAGATAGGAGAGTAGGGGGAGATGCGTTTACCATTTCGGACAACATCACGGCAGTGAAGAGAGAGGAGAGATCCAAGGTTTCGCCAACTGAGTAGAACTGAAAAATAAGAAGGGTGCGATAACTTTGATGGGACTGCACTATAGGTCCCCAAGCAGACAGCGGGAAATCGAGAAGCAAATATGTAAGAAGATTACAGATAGCCACCAGAAAAATAGGGTGATAATACCAGGGAACTGTAACTGTCCCAGCATTAATTGGGGCAGCCATCGCACTGGGGATTTGGATGTTGGAAAATCTGTGGAGTGTATTCAGGAATACGTTCTCATTCAATATGTGGGTAGCCCGACTAGAGAGGGGAGACACCTTTACCTCGTCTTGAGGAATAAGGAAGAACAGGTAAGGGAAGTGTTAGTGAGGAACCGGCATAGAACATAGAACAGAGAACATTGCAGCGCAGTACAGGCCCTTCGGCCCTCGATGTTGCGCCGACCTGTGAAACCACTCTAAAGCCCATCAACACTATTCCCTTATCGTCCATATGTCTATCCAATGACCATTTGAATGTCCTTAGTGTTGGGAGTCCACTACTGTTGCAGGCAGGGCATTCCAAGCCCTTACTACTCTCCGAGTAAAGAACCTACCTCTGAAACCTGTCTTATATATATATCCCCTCAATTTAAAGGTATGTCCCCTCGTGCTAGACATCACCATCCGAGGAAAACGGCTCTCACTGTCCAACCTATCCAATACTCTGATCATCTTGTATGCCTCAATTAAGTCACCTCTTAACCTTCTTCTCTCGAACGAAAACAGCCTCAAGTCCCTCAGCCTTTCCTCATAAGATCTTCCCTCCATACCAGGCAACATTTTGGCAAATCTCCTCTGCACCCTTTCCAATGCTTCCACATCCTTCCTATAATGCGGCGACCAGAATTGCACGGAATACTCCAAATGCGGCCGCACCAGAGTGTTGCATAGCTGGAACACGACCTCATGGCTCCTAAACTCAATCTCTCTACCAATAAAAGCTAACACACCGTACGCCTTCTTAACAACCCTCTCAACCTGGGTGGCAACTTTCAGGGATCTATGTACATGGACACCGAGATCTCTCTGCTCATCCACACTGCCAAAAATCTCAGCATTAGCCCTGTACTCAGTCTTCCTGTTATGCCTTCCAAAATGAATCACCTTACACTTTTCTGCATTAAACTCCATTTGCCACCTCTCAGCGCAGCGCGGCAGCTTATCTATGTCCCTCTGTAACTTTTAACATCCTTCCGCACTGTCCACAACGCCACAGACTTTAGTGTCATCTGCAAATTTACGCACCCATCCTTTTACGCCCTCCTCCAGGTCATTTATAAAAATGACAAACAGCAGTGGCCAGAAAACAGATCCTTATGGTACACCACTAGTAACTGGACTCCAGTCTGAACATTTCCCATCAACTACCACCCTTTGTCTTCTTCCAGCTAGACAATTTCTGATCCAATCTGCTAAATCTCCCTGAATCCCATGCCTCCGTATTTTCTGCAGTATCCTACCAGGGGGAAATTTATCAAACGCTTTACTGAAATCCATATACACCACATTAACTGCTATACCCTCATCCACCTGTTTGGTCACCTTCTCAAATAACTTTTTCAGGTTTGTGAGGCACGACCTACCCTTCACAAAACCGTGTTGACTAGCACTAATCAAATTATTTCTTTCAAGATGATTATGCATCCTATCTCTTATAAACCTCTTATAAACAGCCGCGATCTGTGCTGCCATGAGTTTGCATCAGGAGTTTAAGCATACATCAGGCAACATTTCCAAGATTTTGCCCACAACAGAAGTAAGGCTCCAACGGACCAAAATGAAACGATATGAGGGCTGCAGGGTGTGTAGTAAACATATACGGCCTTTGGGGTATGTAACCTCATAGATGTTCCGTATGTACATTGCGCATGTTATTCAAAGATCACCCCTCACAAATAGGAATGATGTACCTTTTCAACTGCCGTTATCTCAGGGAGTGCCTCGACATCATCACTCGCTATAGCCGCGATCTGTGCTGCCATGAGTTTGCATCAGGAGTTTAAGCATACATCAGGCAACATTTCCAAGATTTTGCCCACAACAGAAGTAAGGCTCACTGGTGTACAGTTACCGGGTTTATCTCTACTCACCTTCTTGAACAAGGGGACAACGTTTGCTATCCTCCAGTCTTCTGGCGCTATTCCTGTAGACAAAGATGACTTGAAGATCAAGGCCAAAGGCTCAGCAATCTCCTCCCTAGCTTCCCAGCGAATCCTAGGATAAATCCCATCCGGCCCAGGTGACTAATCTATTTTCACACTTTCCAGAATTGCTAACACCTCCTCCTTATGAACCTCAATCCCTTCTAGTCTAGTAGCCTGAATCTCAGTATTCTCCACGACAACATTGTCTTTTTCCTGTGTGAATACTGACGAAAAATATTAATTTAGCACCTCTTCTATCTCCTCGGACTCCAAGCACAACTTCCCACTACTGTCCCTTGACTGTCCCTACTCTTACCCTAGTCATTATTTTATTCCCGACACATCTATAGAAAGCTTTAGGATTATCCTTGATCCTACCTGCCAAAGACTTCTCATGTCCCCTCCTGGCTCTTCTTAGCTCTCTCTTTAGGTCCTTCCTAGCTAACTTGTTGCTCTCGAGCGCCATAACTGAACCTTCATGTCTCATCTTTACATAAGTCTCCTTCTTCCTCTTGACAAGTGTTTAGACTGCTTTAGTAAACCACGGTTCCCTCACTCGACCACTTCCTCCCTGCCTGACAGGTACATACTTATCAAGGTCTCATATTCATATAATCTCAGAAAACAATTGAATATGCCGTGAGAGACAGAATTGAATATAATGTGAGAGACAGAATTGAATATAATGTGAGAGCCAGAATTTTCTCACCAACACTTTCCTCCTCTTAGTCATGGAAGATGTTTACAGAGCTCCAACGGACCAAAATGAAACGATATGAGGGCTGCAGGGTGTGTAGTAAACATATACGGCCTTTGGGGTATGTAACCTCATAGATGTTCCGTATGTACATTGCGCATGTTATTCAAAGATCACCCCTCACAAATAGGAATGATGTACCTTTTCAACTGCCGTTATCTCAGGGAGTGCCTCGACATCATCACTCGCTATAGCCGCGATCTGTGCTGCCATGAGTTTGCATCAGGAGTTTAAGCATACATCAGGCAACATTTGGGCAAAAGGGCGGCAATTAAGGACACCCCGTACACCAGGTATGATCGCCAAGAGCACCAAATAACCATACGAACCAGCCACCCACAACTGAGTTGTAGTCGTAAAATTCCGCCACAATTGCCTGAATCTTTGAGGCCTCCTTGCGAATGTCGGCTGCCAAATCAGTGACGTTTTCACAGGAGGCGGGAATGTAAGTGCAACACTCTCTTCCTACAATGGCACATGTGCCCCCCCCCCCTTCTTCGCCAGAATAAAGTCGAATGCCAAGCGGTTCTGTAAGCAGTAGTTCGCTCTGCCGCTAATTCTGCTGATGTGGCTTGAAGCGCTTGGCTGCCTCACTGAGAGCTAATGTGGTCTCGTTAGCCAGTCTCTCGAGTGCGGAGGCCATGTTTATCAGCTCCCATGCTGATTTTGCGTCACCATATGGTGGAAAGACTATCATCCAGAATCGTTGCAGCTCGGTAATGCCACGACGGGACCGAAGGGTCGGGGGCTGGATCAGAGTAGTAGCCTTCCTAATGTATGGAACGACATAAGCTAAAATGCAGCACCCTCTCCATTTCGAGCTGCTAACCGCTGACCACTTCTGTGGGCGGCCCAGGAGCAATGGATATGCTTTGAACCCGCAGACCCAGTTGGTCCCATTTAAATTCCGTGGGGGTGGCAGAGTTGTTATTTGACCGCACATGTACACCTGCGCCGTGTCTTATACCCGTTCCCTAGAAACGGGCCATCGCCTTGAAAATTACAGTGGCATGTTGTACAGTTAGGAGGGGCAGCGATACTGGTTAGTTCAAGATGTGGGACCTCTTTGCCGGGAGAAAGGCCCCAATTATCAGCGAAGCGGGGGACATGCCACCCAGTGAACCGAGTGAGTCCCCAAAATCTTTGCGCCTGGATATTAGATAACTATACGTCCGTGTTTACCTTACTAATAAAGAACCACACTTTCAATCTTTCGGTATAATTAAGGGGTATTGCCCATCAGGGAATTCCGTCATCTACCCGGTACGGGATGTGCGCACACACCCAACAGGAGGAGGCATTTGTTCCCTGTGCATTTTCATATTGTAGAGCCAGAAAGGTATTCTTAATGATGACATGTTTCATATAAGAGCATTTGGTTACAGACGGCATGTTCAGAAACATCACAATAAAAATGTAGATGGCTGACATGCCGGGCTTCATCATGCTTCGGCTGGGTAGCGGCATTTTATTCTTTGGTACCTATCGTAAAGATAATAAACGAATCAAATGTTATACAAATTTACTGCGTCCTATGTTTCCTGCGTCCCACGCCTTTTATGTGTATGCATGCGCAAGTATCCCCACTGATGAGGAATTGGTGCGTCCTGTGCACCTGGAAGAAAACACTAGTTTTTCAGGCAGGACCTTGAGCAATAATTTTGAGCCAGCGGGGGGAGTATCAGGTAACGCTGCCAGTTCTAAATTTTTATCCATAGTTTCCTGTCTAGATCGTGTTTGTTGGCGCATGTCTTTCAATTGGTTGCTGAGTTCAAATATATATTTGCGCATTCTGTCCCTCAGTGGGCCTACGCCTCCCCCCTCCCCCCCACCCCCCCACCCCCCGTCAGTAGTTCATACGGAGATAAGCCGGTCGTCCTATTAGGGATTGGTCGTAATTTCATCAGGACAGTGGGAAAAACGTCGACCCACTGATGATGTTTATCTCCACGGCTTTCTAGGTCCGTTTTCCTAGGGCAGCTTTGGGTGTTCTGTGCATACCTTCAGCCATCCCATGGCTCTGTGGGTGATATGGTATGTGGAATGTCTGTCTGAAGCCCACCCATGCACATACTTTCTTTGTAACTAGCCGAGTGAAATGAGTCCCTTGGTCTGAATCAATCTGTGAGCCCCCCCCCCCCCCCCGCCCCCAGCACGGGATAATTTCCTCTGCCGTTATACGTGCAGTCATAATTTTTGTGCAATTGCGTGTTGGGAACGCCTCAACCCAGCGCGTACATTGATCGATAATGACAAGACAATATCTCTTCCCTCTGCTTTGGGGCTGTGGTCCGGTAAAGTCAGCTTGCAGGTTATCCCAAGGGCCCCTAGATCTCGGCTGATGTGCCATCGTGATTTTAGCGGGGCTTCCGGGATTATGTTGTGCGCATGGGGTGCATCGCTGGCAGTGTTTGGCTCTCCCCCGTCCCATGCCGGGCCACCACCTGTCTTTACCAATTAGGTGTACCATAGCCTCCCTCCCTACATGGTTCAAACCATGATGTGCTGTGAGAAGGGTCTGTTGGATACAAGCAGGGGCAATTACTCTTCCATCTTTTCTCCAAATTCCCTTTTCATCCTGTTGACCCCGCTTTGTCCACCAGCCCTCCTTTTCGTCCCTCGATGTGTCTGTTGCTTCATTGCCCCGTTTTTGTGGTGTATCTAACTTCTGGTGGTCTTTAACATTTATTACTGCAGACTGTTTTGGTAACTTCACGGCTGCCAACAGGGACTCTGTACGTTGCTGATGTTTTACCCGCCCCCCCCCCCCCCCACCCGCCCAGAGGGAACAAATGCCCTCCTATCTCAGGCAGGCATGTCATCATGTACTACTCCGAAGGCATATATACTATCGGTGTATATGTTCACTGTTTTCCCCTCTGGGATGCTAAGTGCTTTTGTGAATGTGACCAATTCCGCCACTTGTGCTGATAGGGAATTGTCTAACCTTCCCGAAAGTACTGTCCTCAGCTCACCGTCTACTACCGCCAAAACAGTTCGTGGCGTCCCCTCAATATATTTCCTTGACCCATCCACATACAGGCTGAGGTCTGGAGTTACGAGAGGGTCTTCAATTAGTGTCTCGCCCACTGCCTCATCTTCCTGTGAACAAATATGATCACATCAGCGGGGTTCTCCCCGTCCTCTCTGACGATTAAAACTGACCGATCCTTGGGGATTAAAACAGACTCAGTGGGCCCGGCGTACGTTTGAGACTGATCGGAGTATATGCTTGTTTAACATTTCCACAATTGTATGTTCGGTGTGTCAGATGATATCGCCGACCATCATTATGGGTTCGCTAACCCTGACTGCCCAAGCCGCGCAGTCGAGAGAATCCACGCAGCGGGACAACCCAGCTGCTACAGGTGACTGTTTTGTTGAATAATATGCCTCCGGTCTGCGCCTATCTCCGTGGACCTGCGTTATCACCACTGCATAGAACTGACCATCGTTGACGCAATGTATGTGGAATGGAATCCTCGGGTCCGGTAGACCGAGAGCTGGGGCTGAGGTTAATGCCTGTTTCAATTTCGCATCAGCCTCTTGCTGTACCGGGTCCCAGTCTATGGACCGGTTCCTGGGTTTCCCCCCTTTCACAAGTGTTCTGCTAAGGCAGCGACGTTATGAATGAAATTCCGGCTGTAATTAAAAAGTCCTGAGACTTTGCAAACCCCGCGGACCGAGGTCGGACAGGGCATCTCCTGTATCGCTATTCGTCTGTTAGGGGGCACAGTGCGAGTTCCCTGTGATATCCGTCGCCCAAGGTAAAGGACGGACTTACGTCCGCTCTGGGCCTTTTTGAGGTTAACTTTAAGGCCTCCTTTCTCGAATGTCAGTAATATTTCGGTCAACGTGGCGGCGTGACCGGCCGCATCCTCTGAGGCAATCAGCAGGTCATCAACGTATTTCAGAAATGTGCTGCGAAACGGGATCAAATCTACGTTCTCCAACAGCGAGCTCATAGAACATTGAACATCGCTGGGCTGTTGTGGAATCCCTGCGGTAATCTCGTCCAAGTGTATTGTCTGCCCCCCACCGTGAAGGCGAATTTATTCCGAGACTCTAGATCTAATGGTATGAACCAGAATCCGTTTGCTATGTCTAAAACTGTAAAGCTTTTATGGTCTGGAGTTAAGTCGTTGAGAATAGTGCTTGGGCTCGCTACTATGAGGTGCAGCTTGGTGTTATTTTGTTTAATTCGGTGTAATCAATGGTCAGACGGAATGTTTTATCAGGTTTGATGACTGGCCGGATGGGTGAATTAGTAGTACTTTCAATTCATCTGACTCTACCCATTCTCTTTACATTCTGGACAATCTCCTGAACGGCGCATCGCGTCTCTGGCTTAATGGGATATTGTTTATGGGCTGTGTGTTCAGCTCCGTTTACAGTGATACGTGCCATGAGGACGCGGCCTGTTTCCTGTTTAGTTCTGGCCCAGACCGCAGGCAGCAACCTGCAGACGGTGTCAAAAGTCTCGGCTACTGTGTCCCAGTCGCGCTGTAAGATGCTGGCACTATCTACTTTGGCCAGATGTTGGCAGGGTTGTTTACGCTTAACCTTATTCCCGTCGTGTCGGAGCCAGTGAATCTTATGGTTTGTTGTCATCAGAACTTTTAATTATTTTAAAATATCTATCCCCAGGGCACAACCTTCGTTGTTAGGGCATACAAAATGTTGAATCCGTATAAGTCGGTTAGCTATGTCTAAAATGACTGGGCTACTCTTTTATGCTCGGGTCTTGAAGCCCCCTACTCCTACAATGCACATGTATTCTTTGTTCAATGGTAATGGGATATCGGAGAAGGTGAGAGCTGCCCCCGTGTCAATTAACATCTCGCACTGTTGGCCCCCGAACAGGGCAGGTATGTAGACATGATTACCTGTCCCTGGATCAGCGGAGGCCACGTGGCATCAGGAGGCCTGTCCCTTTCCTTTGTACTTGAGCCATTCAAGGAAAGCTGCCTGATCTTTTGGGTCAATTGCGTTAGTTTTCTCGGATTTTTGCCAACAGCAATGACTCTGGTGTCCGGTTTTCCCACAATTGTCACACTTCTGTGCATTAGCTTTGCAGTGTTTGGACTTATGTCCCACATTCCCACAATGAAAACACTTTCCTATTATTCTCTCGGCGGGCTGTATAGGATGTGATACGGCTATCTTTTCCTGCTTTATTTGTAATTCTGGTTTCATGCCCCCACCCTGAATATCTTGATCCTTTGCATCTACCTGGCTTGCCCATTGAACCTCAGCATCATATGTGGGCGCGGCCAGTACTCGCATTCTTAGAATTGTCTGGTGCACATGAAAGAGTCCATCCTTAAACATCTGAATAAAAGGGGCATCGTCCCGTTGGACATTCAGTTGTCCCGAAGATTAGCAATATGCATTGAACAGTCGTTCCCCATCATCGCTACTGGACTCCCCTTTTCTTTGTTGTGTAGCTTGGATCCTTCCCCAATTGACGGTAGGGTCCCCCAGGCTAGCGCAGATAGTCGCCTTAAATACGTTATAGGCTTCCTGTTGGGCGGGACGACCAGCGTTCGCCACGACTGCGGCCGCCCAATCGCCGTCATGGAAATTGGCCGCCAGAGTCCTCCATTTATCTGCTGGACCGTTCTAATTGGCGAATGTCACGTGCATGCAGGTCGTGATCGTCCCACATCTATAAGTTTTTACGAAAATTTGTGTTTTTGTTACGGGGAGCGAGAGCTCCTAAATCCTTCAAAACAGCTTATTTTTCCAACGGCGTGAAGGCTTTATATTATTAACATAACGCTGCACGGGGGCGCACTTAATTTGTGTCATTTTTTTTTCCTCCCCAGTGTGTAGGGGGGCGGAAGCGTATGGAGGTGGGTTTCCTTGGCTAAATGTGTTTAGGATTTCCGTCGTCTGTTGTGGTGACGTCTGTGCCGGTTCTGTATCTCTGATCAATTGATGGACTCAAGTGATCCCCGCCTTTTTTGTCTTATCTCGCTTCTGTGATTTCCACCATTTTCTTTGTTCCACAGGGGCTGCGTCGGGGTCCCACTCATCTCTGATCATGTTCTGTTTCAGAGTTTTTAGCGCTTGCCCGAGCGCCAGACTCATGGATCCCGTGGGACCCCAGAAAAGCGGCCACATGCCTCTATTTTCCATGATGTGTTAACTGTGTCGTCTCAATAACCCCTGTAGCCTGTGTGCCGGTTCAGACGCTTTACCTGTCGTCCACTCCCGGAGTGTGGCGGTCCTGGTTTGGCACTGTGTCACGGTAAATTTCGCGACCCGTTATTCACTGAACAGTCGGTGCGTCTCGGATTCCCAACTAACCCTGACCGTCGCGTGAGAGCTCAATTGCCCCCTTAATTCAGGCCCAGCATGGGTCCTCGAGCGCCAATTAATACTAAAGAAAATGGTATAGCGGACCAACAAAACAAAACCAAAAAAAAGAAATGCTAAAATGAGACTTTTACTCACTTTGCCTTGATACCAGATTCGTTGGATGTTACCTCACCGACCGTCTGCCTCGCCGAGTGACTCTACTTTCTGGCGGTCAAAGGTCTGATTACGCGCCTTGCCCACGGCTCGAGCGGCGTTCGTCTCAGCAACCTCCCGCCAGACTACGTCAAATGTTAGAGGTGAAAATATTCACACGAAGGCCTGAGTATAAGTTTAAAGAAAACAGTTTATTATGTCAGAATTCTGGGGGACAAGCTCAGAATCTCCGCAGCCTTTGACAGCTCCTTATCCCACTTCAGCTAAGACTCACATGGGTTAATATACAGATACAGAAGCGAAATCAGTTCGTAATCTCATTTACATACAGCCAATAACCTTTATTCGCGTCACAATCATTACATGCAACCAATTAGACCTAATTGGTCCTCCATTATCTCGGTCCATGCCATAAATGGTTGTCAGGTTGTAACCTATTGCCTCTTCTTGTAGTTAAATTGCCAGCTCGTGGCTCGCCGGGCAAGACAGGGTTATCTTCAGGCATTTCGACCTTGGGCAAGTTTGTGACTATTTCATTGTCTCTCGGTCAGCACCTGGCGATGAGTCATTTGTTTTCCACAAAGGACTGTCTTTAGACACAGAAAGTACACCGGGCTACGAAGTTAGCTACAATTTGCAACCATTAGTGAAAATGCAAACAGCATGATTCCCCACCAACATGTCCGATCGTCATATAATGTGAGAACAGAATTGAATGTACTGTGAGAGACAGAATTGAATGTAATGTGAGAGACAGAATTTTCTCACCAACAATACCTTTGGGACCATTAATTATAACATCGCTACAGATAATCATAGTTCTTACCCGAAAGTTAAAATTCTAGATTTGGGTCAATTTCGACGGTATTAGGCGGGAACTGTCAAAAGTTGATTGGGAGAGCCTGTTTACAAGCTGGTAAGTGGCAGTCTTCAACAGTGTGTTAACCAGGTTTCAGGATGAGCACATTCTTCTCAAGTAAAAGGTAAGGCTGACAGAAGCAGAGAACACTGGATGACTTTGGATATTGAGGACTTGGCCAAAAGATAGAAGGGGGCAGATGGCATGCATTGGTAGCTGCGATATAGGGAATCCCTTGAAGAGGATAGTGCGTGTCGGACTAGGGTTAAGAGAGAAATCATGAGTGCAAACATTATACATAAGATTGTCTTGGCAAATAAGGCACAGGAAAATCCAAAGAGAGTTTGCAGATGCATAAAGGGAAAACGGGTAACTAGGGAGAGCTTAGGGCATGTTAAGGATCAACAACGCCATCTATGTGCGGATCCGCAAAAGATGTGAGAAGTCCTAAATTAATATTTCACGTAAGTATTTACGCTTGAGAAAGGCACAAATGTTAGAGAAATTGGGAACTGAAATGTGATGTCTTGAGCAGTGTATATATTACAGAGAAGGAGGTTCTGGAGGCATTACAGCGCATCCAGATAGATAAATCCCCGGGACCTGATGAAATGTATCCCAGACATTGTGGGAGGCTGGGCAGGAAATTTCCGGCCCCCGAGCTGAGATATTTAAAACATTGACAGCCACAGGAGAGGTGCCTGAAGATTGGAGGGAACCAAATTCTGTGCGCTTGTTCAAGAAGAGCTGCAGGGATACGACTGGGAACCGCAGACCATTGAGGCTTTATTCTGCTTTGGGTAAGTTGCCAGAAACTATTCTACTGAAAGGAGTGAGTGAGAGTGAATGAGATTGAGTGAGTGAGAGAATGAGTGAGTGAGAGAGGGTAAAAGTGAATGAGTGAGAGCGAGTGAGACAGTGATATGGGTGAGAGTGAGTGAGTTGGAGTGAGCGAGCGAGAGTGAGATTGAGAGAGAGAGTGAGTGAAAGTGAGTGAGCGTGCGTGAGTGAGTGAGAGTGAGTGAGATAGAGCCAGAGAGTGAGAGTGAGTGAGTGACACAGTGTGTGAGTAAGTAAGAGTGAGTGAGAGTAAGTTGGATTGACAGTGAGAACGAGTGAGAGAGTGTGAATGAGTGAGAGTGAGTGAGAGAAATGGGAAGTATGTGAGAGAGAGTGAGTCAGTGATAAGGAAAGTGAGTGAGAGAGAGTAAGAGAGACAGAGTGAGTAAGTGTGAGAGAGCGAATGAGTGAGCGAGAATGAGTGAAAGTGAGTGTGTGATGGTGACAGAGTGAGAGTAAGTGAGCGAGACGAGATGTGTGAGAGTGAGGGCAAGTGAGTGACAAAGAGTGAGAAAGAAAGAGTGTTATGGGCAAGGGGTTTTCAGAACCCCAAAATGTATCATGAAGTTCAACCAGTTCATCCCTTTAACGTATTGTTGCTTTTGAAGCACACCGCTTGTTCCCCAGGTGTGATATTACAATTATGGACACGTGGTTTTTAAAACAAAACGATGTTTATTCCATGAACTCAAATTAACCTATTGAATAAACATGAGATCTCTTAACACCCCTTACTTCAAAGATAACCCCGAAAATTATACAACACTAAATAATCCCTCAAAATGTTCCTTCATACATCCAAAAGGCTTCAAACCTTCAAAACAGGAACACACCAGGTCACAGAATATGCATTCGTTCTCTTGGATGGCAGAGATATATCAGCTTGGTTGACTTCAGCTCCAGCACCTTGCTTTTCTTCGTGCAGCTCTCTGGAAACACACAGACACACCCAAGCTGCTTTCTCAAACTGAAAAGAAAAACAGAAGTGAGCTCAGCTCCCCCCTGTGACATCACTTCAGTAATATGATCAGCTTCATCTGTTAAAGATACATTTCTTCAGCATCCAATTCTTAAAGACACTCTCACAAGACAAGAGAAAGAGAGAGAATGATAGAGAGTGAGAGACAGTGAAAGTGAGCGAGAAAGAGTGAGTGGGTGGGAGTGAGTGAGAGTGAGACAGTTGAAGTAAAAACATCACCACTATTCTCAGAATTGCCCTTGTACCAAAAAGGGCCACTTGGACATTCTAAATGGTGAACAGAGATTCTTACTCCCTGGCTCCCGTGCAGACTTAGGTGGGTGCTATTCGGGTCAATCTATATTTTCAAGTTATCCCCGGTATAACCCATATCTTTATAGAAGATGTTTTATCTGTTTACCACTTAGAAGCATCGATCTTGGGTCCCGCGTAGCTGAGTAAGTAACGTTGACTGTGTAATAACTACTGTTTCAGGTTAAAACTTTTAAGTTATTTTATTACTATATTTCTTCATTTAAAAGATGCAATCACTGCCTTTACAGAAAAATAAAAAGGTCTTGCTTCTGTGTTCTCTTGGTTGGTTGAAAACACCTTCAGGTGTACCTTGACAATCTCTCTTCTTTAGCTTTTGGTCTTTCTCAGATGGATTCGCTGTTCCGCTCTGTCTCTGTGCTCAACACTCACATGACCAAGGGCAGCTATGAGAGCTGACTCTGCTGCGTGTCCCCACGGGTTTATATTCTTCTTCGAGCAGTTGTGAAGTTCATTATCGTAAAGTAACTTTATTTTACTCTTGATTGCACACGGTACCTTTAATCGTAATTATTTCTAACACGACTATGTATTCATGTTGAGCATGACTTTAGCTCATCGAACTCTGATTACATTTTTCCATTTTGATGGTCAAAAGTGGTTTGGTCCTAGAGGGGTATTACATCTGGTTCCTGTCACTTCTTAAGTTGCTTTATTACCAAATAGTGCCCTTAGCTTGTCAGAACTCTGACTCCGATTTGGGGGTAACGTGTGCTCTCGTGGACACGTTGTCATCCAGCTTCCCATTTTCACCTGGTGTCACCAGAAATTAACACCTAAACATTTGTCACCCAATTCAACTGAAGATCTTGGCAATTATCTTTTAGCTGCTTACTAAAATAATTAACTTCAAAGAAGGTGTGAAACATTATTTTTTCCATATAACTAAACGTTCAATCTGCTGTGACTGAAAAGATATGCATCAATTTTGCAGCTTGAATAGTCACAAGCTGTTTTCCTAACGACTATTTGATAAGTACTATCTGCAATTCAAAACCTTCTTTTGCAGCTGCTGTTAACCCTTCGTTGGATTTTTAATCACATTTTCTCATGTTTCCTTCGATCAGGTTTTTCCAGACTTCCATTTTCAAATGGCATATTTTCGCATTTTTACTTTTCAGAGTGTGTGAGTGAGAGAGTGTGTGAGTGCGATTGAGAGTGAGAGTGACTGAGAGTGAGTGAGTGCATGTGAGTGAGAGAGACCGAGAGAGTGAGCGAGTGAGATCATTTCTGAGTAAGTAAGAGTGAGTGAGAGTAAGTTGGATTGAGTAAGTGAGAGAGAGTGGGAGTGAGTCAGAGGGTGTGAGTGAGTGAGTCAGAATAAGTAAGTGAGAGCTAGTGAGTGAGTGTCAATGAGTGAGAATCAGAGAGAGAGTCTGAGTGAGAGAGAGTGAGTGAGTGGGATAAAGGGAGAGTGAGTGAGCGAGAGTGAGTACGTGACAGGGAGAGTGAGTGAGAGTGAGTGAGAGAGAGACTGAGTGAGCGTGAGAGAGCGAGTGAGTGAGAGAGAATGAGTGAAAGTGAGTGAGTGATGGTGAGAGAGTGAGAGTAAGTGAGCGAGCGAGATGAGTGAGAGTGAGAGCAAGTGGGTGACAAAGAGTGAGTGGGAAGGAGAGATAGAGTGATATGGAGTGAGAGTGAATGAGAGTCAGTGAGTCTGTGAGTGAGAGTCAGTGAGTCAGAGCGGTTGAGTCATTGTGAATAAGGGAGTGAGTGAGAATGAGTGAGCGAGTCAGAATGGCTGAAAGAGAGGGGGGAGTGAGAGTGAGTGAGTAAGTGATAGGGAAAGTGAGTGAGAGAGAGAGAGTGTGTGAGAGAGAGATTAAGTTAAAGTGAATGTGAGAAAATGTGTGATGGTGAGAGAGTGAGTGTAAGTGAGCGAGCGAGATGAATGAGAGCAAGTCATTGTCAAAAAGTGAGTGAGGAAGACAGAGTTATAGCTAAGTGAGAGAGAGTGAGTGTGAGTGAGAGATAGTGAGTATGAGAGAGTGAGCGGGGGTGATTGAATAAGAGAGTGAGTGATTCATAATAGGTGAGTTAGAGACACGGAGAATGCGTGAGTGAGAGAGAGGGTGAGAGGTAGTTTGTGAGAGAGTGTGAGTCAATAAGAGAGAGTAAGTGAGAATGAATAGCTCAGAGGGGTTCAGAGTGACTAAGGCGCAGTGAAAATGAGTGAGAGAAATTGTGAGTGAGAGAGAGAATGTGGATGACAGAAATAGAGTGAGGGTGAGATAGTGTGATTGACTTAGAGAGGGGAGAGAAACTGAGTGAGAGTGAGTGAGTGAGAGTGAGTGTGTGAGAGTGTGAGAGTGTGAGAGTGAATGGGTGAGAGTGAGTGAGACAGAGTTACTAAGTGCGAGAATGTGAGTGAGAGAGAGTGATAGTGAGTGAGAGTGAGTGAGAGGGTTAGTGTGTGTGAGTGAGCGTCTGCGAGTGAGTGAGACTGAGTGAGAGATCGTGAGTGAGTGAGAGTGAGTAAGTTAGTGAGAGTGAGTGAGTGAGGGTGAGTGAGAATGAGTGTGTGAGAGAGTGTGAGTGAAATAGAGAGTGTGAGTGAGAGAGATAAGTGAGTGTAAATGAGCGTGAGTGTCAATGAGAGAGTGAGAAGTGATATCGAGCGAGAGAGTTGTGAGAGTGAATTAATGAGTGAGTGAGTGCGAGAGAGTGAGTGAGAAATAGAAAGATATTGAATATGAGAGAGAAAGTGAGTGATTGACTGAGAGTGAGTGAGTGAGAGAGAGGGAGGGAGTGAGTGAGAGGGAGAGAGTGAGCGAGAGAGTGCGGGTTAGAGTGAATGAGTGACAGTGAGTTAGAGATTGTAGTTGACAGTGTGTGAGTGCGAGTGAGTGCGTGAGGGTGAGCGAGTGAGAGTGAGTGCAACACAGTGACGGAGTGCGAGAATGTGAGAGAGAGTGAATGCGTTTGAGTGTGAGTGAGAGTGAGTGGGAGACAGGGAGTGAGAGTGTGTGACTGTGAGAGAGTGAGTGCGTGTGAGTTAGTGAGAGAGTGAGTGACAGAAAATATTGAGAGAGAATGAGTGAGAGTGAGTGAGTGTGAGAGAGGGAGTGAGAGACAGAAATAGATTGAATGTGAGGGAGCATGTGAGTGCGTGAGTGAGAGTGAGCGAGCAAGGGAGAGTGAGTGAGAGAGAGAGTGAGTAACAGAGTGAAAGTAAGAATGAGTGAGAGTGAGTGAGAGATGTGTGTGGTAGTGAGGGATTGAGAGTGAGTTAGAATGAGCGAATGAGAGAGAGTGAGAGTCAGTAAGTGATAGTGCCTGAACGAGAGTGAGTGTCAATGAGTGAGAGTAAGGGGGAGTGAGTGAGTGTGTGCGAGGGAGAGTGAGTGAGACTGGGTGACTGAGAGTGAATGAGTGAGAGTGCTTGAGAGAGAGTGAGTGATAACCTGTTCGTGAGAATGAGTGAGTGAGAGATTGTCAGTGTGTGAGAGTACATGAGTGCCCGTAGGTGAGAGTGCGTGAATGAGTGAGAAAGTGAGTAGTAGGTGTGAGTGAGTGAGAATGATTGAGAGAGTTAATGAGAGTGTGAGTAATCGGGGGTGATTGAACGTGAGAGTGAGTGAGTGTAGTAGGGGGCTAATTGCGCAGCCTTGCGGCGCTCCGGTATTGAGGACTATCTTGTCAAGGTGTTGATGTTTATTCTTACTTATTGTGGTCTGTGCATCAGAAAGTCGAGGATGCAGTTGCACAGGAGCCAAGTCCTAGGAGCTTTGATTTGAGCTTGCCTGAGATTATATTGTTGCTGGCGGAGTTGTAGTCAATAAATAGGAGTCTGATATAGAAGTCCTTGTTGTCAAGATGTTCGAGGGATGAGTGTAGGACCAGGGAGAGGGCACCTGCTGTGGACCGGCTGTGGCAGTGTGGGAACTGCAGTGGATCTGGGAAAACTAGGAGTATGAGGTTGATGCACTTCATCACCAATCTCTCGAAACACTTAATTACGATTGATGAGAGGGCCAGCGGTTTGGAGCCATTGATGTACGTTTCCTGGTTCTTCTTTGAGACCGGAATGATTGTGGTCTTGTTCCAGCAGGTGGAGACCTCTGAGCGGAGTTGGAACAGCGTAAAGATGTCGCAAACACATCTTCCAGCTGTTCCACGCATCTCTGAGTGCAACACATCAGGACCCATCGCCTCCTAGGGTTCACTTTCAGGTAACCCGATCTTACTTCGGAAGTTGTGACGGTGGGTGGGTATGGGTGTATTTTGGGAGCTGGGGCACTCGACAGTGGATCGATAGTTCCTGCTCGAACCAATCATAGAATTCATCGTGGAGGGGTGCGCTGCTCCTGGAGAAACTGCTCGACTTCGTATTGTAGCCCGTTATGTTAGGCCTTGCCACAACCAGAGACAGTCCGTGACGCTAGTCTATGACTCAAGCTTGGTCCGATATTCGCTCTCGGCATCCTTGATTTCTTGTACAGGTCCGGGTCGCCGACTCGAATGCCTCAGACGTGTGCTTCAATAGGGAGTCAATCTCCCGATTAAGCCATTGCCTCTGGTTTGGGATCGAACGTATTGCTTTCTTTGGCATGCAGTAGTCCTCACATTTGGTGAAGAAGTCTCTGACGGTGGTGGCCTATTCGTTTAGGGTTGTCGCTGAGTTTTTAAATATGGACCAGTCCACTGTCTCCAGGTAGTCACGTACGAGCTGTTCAATTCTCACGGATCAGCATTGCACGACCATTTAGCCGGATTCCCCTGCACAAGATTCTGCTTGTTTGCCAGGAGAGTGACCACCGTCTTATGGTCTGATTTTGCAAAGTTCGGTAGGGGGGGGGGGTAGCAGTGTGTGACAGTCTAGTCTATGAGAGTGATTTTCCAAGGTGCCGTCGATGGAGTGACAGTGTGTGACAGTTTCTGAGAGTGAGTGAGCGAGAGTACGTGAGTGAGAGAATGAGCGCGAGTGCGTTAGAGAGAGTGCGTGATAGACAGTGAGTGTGTGAGCGAGAGATCGAGAGTGAGTGAGAGGCAGGGAGACTAAGTGAGTGAGAGAAAGTGAGTGAGTGACTGTGTGAGAGTGTGTTAGTAAGAGAGAGTGAGTGACAGTGAGTGACAGTGAGTAAAAGTGTGAGTGATAATGATGAAAAATCAAAATCGCTTATTGTCACATGTTGGCTTCAATTAAGTTACTGTGAAAAGCCCCTAGTCACCACATTCCGGCGCCTGTTCGGGGAGGCTGGTACGGGAATTGAACCATGCTGCTGGCCTGAATTGGTCTGCTTTAAACGCCAGCTATTTAGCCCAGTGTGCTAATTCAGCCACGTGTGAGTGAGTGAGAGATGGTGAGTGAGTGAGAGAGGGTGAGTGAGTGAGAGTGTGTGACAGTGAATGAGAGTGAGAAAATGAGAGAGAGTGAGAGTGAGTAAAAGTAAGTTCGATAGAATGAGTGATGGAGAGGGAGTGAGTGAGCGAGTGAGAGAGAGAGAGTGAGTGAACGAGTGAGTGAGAGTGAGAGAGTGAAAAACAGTGAAATTACTGAGTGAGAGAGAGTGAGATAGTTAGAGTGAATGACAGTGAGTGAGAGTGAGTGAGTGAGAGTGGGTGGCAATGAGTAAGAGTGAGTTTAAGTGAATGACAGTGTGTGAGAGTGAGTGGGAGCGAGTGAGTGCGAGCGAGTGAGTGGCAGTGAGTGTGAGAGAAAGAGAGTGAGTGAGTGAGAGTGTGTGAGAATGAGTGAGTGAGAGTTTGTGGGAGTGAGCGTGAGTGAGTGAGCGTGAGTGATTGAGTGAGGGTGACTTAGAATGAGTGAGAGTGTGTGAGTGTGTGAGTGAGAGAGTGAGTGAGTGATAGAGAGAGTAAGTGAAACAGGGTGATTGCGTGACAGACAGTAAGTGACAGTGAGTGACAGAGAGGGAGAGGGAGTTTGACGGTGAGTGAGTGTGAGTGAGAGTAATTCATGAAGATAAATTTAGAGTACACAATTCATGTTTTCCAATTAAGGGGCAATTTAGTGTATTCAATCCACCAACCTTGCACACCGTTGGGTTGTGGGGAGTTTGAGAGTGAGTGAGTGTGACAGAGTAAGTAAGACAGACTGATTGCGTGACAGAGAGTGAGTAAGAGTGAGAGTGAGTGAGAGTGAGGGAGAGAGAGCGTGAGTGAGAGATATAGAGTGAGTCAGAGACAGTGCGAGCGAGTGAGTGAGTGAGAGTGTGACATTGAGTGAGTGAGAGTGAGGTCGTGTGAGAGAGTGATTCACTGAGAGTGAGTGACAGTGTTTGACAGTGTGTGATTGCGAGGGGTAATGCGTTAGTGAGTGAGAGATAGAAAGCGTGAGCGTGTGAGAGAGGGTGAGCGAGAGAGAGTGAGTGAAAGTGAGTGACGGAGAGAGAATGACATTGAGTGAATGAGAGAGCGTAAGAGTAAGTTAGAAAAAGTGAGTGATGGAGTGAGTGAGTGAGTGAGTGAGAGAGAGAAAAAGAGAGTGAACGTGTGATTGAGACTGAGCGAGTGAAAAAAGAGAGTTACTGATTGTGAGAGAGTGAGATAGTCAGAGTGAGTGAGATTGGGTGAGAGAGTGAGTGAGTGAGAGTGAGTGAGAGTGGGTAAGAGTGAGTGACTGTGAGTGAGTGTGTGAGAGTAAGTGAGAGCAAGTGAGGGGGAGTGAGTGAGAGATTGTGGACAATAGTGAGTGAGTGAGAGTGAGTGAGTGACAGTGAGTGTGTGAGAGGGTGAGCGTTAGTGAGTGAGAATGAGTGAGACACAGTGACTGAGTGCGAGAATGCGAGTGATAGTGAGTGAGTGTGAGTGAGAGTGAGTGAGAAATAGTGAGTAGGAGAGAGTGAGCGAGAGAGATTGAGTAAGAAAGTGAGAGAGAGTGGTTGACAATACGTGAGCTAGAGACATGGAGAATGCGAGAATGAGTGATTGAGAGGAAGTGTGTGAGAGAGTGTGAGTCAATAAGAGAGTAAGTCAGAATGAGTGGCTGAGCGAGATTGAGAGTGAGTAAGGCGCAGTGAGAATGTGTAATGTAAAGTGAAAGTGAGTGCGTGGGAGAATGTCGGTGAATGAGACCGAGTGAGTATAATATAGTGAGATTGAATGAGAGAGAGGGAGACAAACTAAGTGATAGAAAGTGAGCGAGAGTGAGTGTATCAGAGGGTGAGAGTGAGTGGGTGAGAGTGACGAAGACAGAGTAACTGAATGCGAGAATATCAGTAAAAGAGTGAGAGTGCGTGCGTGAGAGTAAGTGAGAGAAGGTTAGAGAGAGTTAGCATGAGTGGACAGGTGAGTGAGTGAGTGAGTGAGTGATAGAGTGAGTAAGCTAATGTGTGAGTGACTGTCTGCGAGTCAGTGAGACTGAGTGTGAGTCCGTGAGTGAGTGAGAGTGAATAAGTTAGTGAGAGTGAGTGTGAGGGAGTGTGAGTGGGCGTGAGTGATAGTGAGTGCGAGAGTTTTGACAGTGAATGACTGAGAGTGAGTGCGAGAGAGCGAGTGAGAAAAAGGAAGAGATTGAATGTGGGAGGGAAAGTGTGTGATTGAGTGAGAGTGATCGAGTGAGAAAGAGAGAGTGAATGAGTGAGAGGGAGAGAGTGAGTGAGGGACTGAGACTGAGTGAGACACAGTGACGGAGTGCGAGAATGTGAGTGAAAGAGAGTGGGAGAGAGTGTGAGTGAGAGTGAGTGAGAGATAGTGAGTGATAGTGTGTGAGTGAGATAGAGTGAATGAGTGTGAGTTAGTGAGAGTGAATGAGAGAGTAGAGGAGTGAGTGAGATAGTGAGTGACAGAGAGTATTGGGAGTGAATGAGTGAGAGTGAGTTGTGCGAGAGAGTGAGTGAGAGATAGAAAGAGATTGAATGTGAGAGAGGATGTGTGTCAGTGAGTGAGTGAGAATCAGCGAGTGAGCGATGGGAAGAGAGGGAGTGACAGAGTGAAAGTGAGAGTGAGTGAGAGAGTGAGTGGGTTAGTGTGTGTGAGGGAATGTCTGCGAGTGAGTGAAACTGAGTGAGAGTCCGTGAGTGAGAGTGAGTAACTTAGTGAGAGTGAGTGAGTGAGAGTGAGTGAGAATGAGTGAGTGAGAGAGTGTGAGTAAGATCGAGAGCGTGTGAGTTAGAGTGAGTGATAGTTAGTGAGAGAGTTTTGACAGTGAATGATTGAGAGTGAGTGTGAGAGAGCGAGTAAGAACTAGAACGACATTGAATGTGAGAGAGAAAGTGAGTTATTGAGTGAGAGTGAGAGAGTGAGAGAGAGAGTGAGTGACTGAGAGGGTGAGAGTGAGTGAAGGAGTGAGAGTGAGTGAGACACAGTGACTGAGTGCGAGAATGTGAGCGAGAGAGAGTGGGAGTGATTGAGTGTGAGTGAAAGTGAGTGAGAGATAGTGAGTGCAAGTGTGACAGTGTATGAGTGAGAGAGAGTGAGTGAGTGTGAGCTAGTGAGTGAATGAGAGAGAGGGAGGCGTGAGTGAGATAGTGAGTGACAGAGGGTATTGAGAGTGAATGAGTGAGAGTGAGTGCGAGAGAGTGAGTGAGAGATAGAAAGAGATTGAATGTGAGCGAGAATGTGAGTCAGTGAATGGGTGAGAGTGATCGAGTGAGGGAGAGTGAGTGAGTGAGTGAGAGGGAGAGAGGGAGTGACAGAGTGAAAGTGATAGTGAGTGAGAGACTGTGTGTGGCAGTGAGTGAGTGAAAGAGAGTGAGTTAAAATGAGTGAATGAGAGAGAGTGAGAGTCAGTGAGTGATAGTGCCTAAATGAGTGAGTGAGTGTGAGTGAGTGAGCGTAAGGGACAGTGAGTGAGTGTGTGTGAGGGAGAGTGAGAGTGAGTGAGAGTGATTGAGTGAGAGTGAATGAGAGAGAGAGAGTGAGTGATAGCCTGTCAGTCGCAATGAGTGTTTCAGAGTGAGTGAGTGTGTGTCTGTGAAAGTGCGTGAGTGACCGTAGGTAGGAATGCGTGAGTGTGTGAGAAAGAATGAGTGAGTAAGCGTGAGTGAGAGTGTGTGAGAGAGTCAGTGAGAGAGTGTGAGTGATAGAGACTGAGTGAAGATAAGAGTGAGTGAGCGTAGTCGGGGGCAAATTGCGCAGCACTCCGGTATTGAGGAGTATCTTGTTGTTTATTCTTACTTACTGTGGTCTGTGCGTCAGAAAGTCGAGGATGCAGTTGCACTGTGAGGAGCCAAGTCCTAGGATTTGGAGCTTTGATTTGAGATTGCCTGAGATTATGCTGTTGAAGGCGGAGTTGTAGTCAATAAAAAAGAGTCTGATATAGGAGTCCGTGTTGTCGAGATGCTCGAGGGGCGAGTATAGGACCAGGGAGAGGGCACGTGCTGTGGACCGGCTGTGGCGGTGTGGGAATTGCAGTGGATCTGGGCAAACTAGGAGTAAGAGGTTGATGCGCTTCATCACCAACCTCTCGAAACACTTAATTACGATTGATGTGAGGGCCAGCGGTTGGTAGCCATTCAGGCACGTTGCCTGGTTCTTATTTGGGACTGGCATGATCGTGGTCTTGTTGAAGCAGGTGTGAATCTCGGAGCGGGGTAGGGACTGGTTAAAATGTCGCAAACTCATCTGCCAGCTGGTCCACGCATCTCTGAGTGCATGACCAGGGATCCCATCAGGGCCCATCACCACCGAAGATTCACTTTCAGATAACCCGATCTTACATCGGAAGTTGAGACGGTGGGTGGGTACGGGTGTATTTTGGCCTGCTGGGGCACGCGGCAGCAGATCAATTGTTCCTGCTCGAACCGATCATAGAATTCATTGAGTTCATCGTGGAGTGGTGCGTTGCTCCTTGAGAAACTACTTGGCTTCGCATTGTAGCCCGTTATGATGTTTAGCCCTTGCCACAACCGACGAGAGTCTGTACTGGGAGACTAGGGGCTTTTCACAGTAACTTCATTTGAAGCCTACTTGATACAGTGAGCGATTTTCATTTCATACTCTCTCGTGGCATCCCAAATGACTGCGGAGTTCGTACCTGGATTTCTTGTATAGGTCAGGGTCACCTGTCTCGAACGCCGCAGACGTGTCCTTCAGTAGGGAGTCAATCTCCCGATTAAACCATGGCTTATGTTTTGGGAACATACGTATTGTTTTCTTTGGCATGCAGTCATCCTCACATTTGGTAATGACGTTTCTGATAGTTGTGACATATTTATTGAGGATGTGGAGATGCCGGCGTTGGACTGGGGTGAGCACAGTACGAAGTCTCACAACACCAGGTTAAAGTCCAACAGGTTTGTTTCGATGTCACTAGCTTTCGGAGCGCTGCTCCTTCCTCAGGTGAATGAACAGGTCTGTTCCAGAAACACATATATAGACAAATTCAAAGATGCCAAACAATGCTTGGAATGCGAGCATTAGCAGGTGATTAAATCTTTACAGATCCAGAGATGGGGTAACCCCAGGTTAAAGAGGTGTGAATTGTCTCAAGCCAGGACAGTTGGTAGGATTTCGCAGGCCAGATGGTAGTCGTGCGAAACGACTACACAATGACATTAATAAGTTCCATCCAACCATTAGACTCACCATGGACTACTCTCCAAAATCAGTTGCATTCTTGGACACACTCGTCTCCATCAAGGACGAAAGCTAGTGACATCGAAACAAACCTGTTGGACTTTAACCTGGTGAAGTAAGACATCGTACTATATTTATTTAGGTTGGTGACTGAGTTCGTAAATATGTCTCCAAGTAGTAATTTAGGAGATCGCAAATTTTCACGGACCAGCACAGCACGACCTTTTAGCCGGACTCTGCCGCTTAAGATTCTGCTTCTATGCCAGGAGATTGATGACCCTCTCATGGTCTGATTTTCCAAAGTGCGGTCGGGGGATAGCAGTGTGTGACAGTTTGTGAGAGTGAGTTTCCAAAGTGCCGTCAAGGTAGTGACAGTGTGTGAAAGTTTGTGAGAGTGGGTGAGCGCGAGTGAGTGAGTGAGAGAGTGAGCGTGAGTGCGGCAGAGAGAGCGAGTGAGTGAAAGTCAGTGAATATGAGTGAGTGAGAGATAGAGAGTGTGTGAGAGACAGTGAGAATAAGCGAGTGAGAGAAAGTGAGTGAGTGACAGTGTGAGACTGAGTGAGTGTGTTTGAGTTAGTAAGAGAGAGTGAGTGAGAGTGAGTGACAGTGAGTAAAAGTGTGTAATAGTGAGTGATAATGAGTGTGTGAGAGTGATTGAGTGAGAGATAGTGAGCATGAGTGAGTGAGAGAGGGTGAGGGAGTGAAAGTGAGTGAGAGAGAGTGAGGGAGAGAGAATGAGATTGTGTGAGTGAGAGAGAGTGAGAGTCAGTAAAAGTAAATTAGAAAGAGTGAGTGATGGAGAGGGTGAGTGAATCAGAGAGATAGAATGAGTGAACGAGTGAGTGAGTGAAAAACAGTGAGAGTTACTGAGTGATAAGCGTGTGATAGTTAAAGTGAGTGAGAGTGAGTAAAAATGAGTGAGTGAGAGAGAGAGTGAATAAGAGTGAGTGAGTCAGAGAGAGAGTGAGTGAGATTGAGTGGGAGTGAGTGAGTGAGAGTGAGTGAGACTGGATGAGAATGAGAGACAGTATGTGACAATGTGTGAGAGTGAGTGAGCTAGAATGACTTAGAGTGAGTGTGAGAGAGTGAGCTTGAGTGCGTCAGAGAGAGTGTGTGTGTGAGAGAAAGTGAGAGGTAGAGAGTGAGAGAAAGTGAGAGTAAGTGAGTGAGAGTGAGTTAGTGACAGTGTTTCAGAGTGAGTGATAATGAGTGTGTTAGAGTGATTGAGTGAGATATAGTGCGCTTGAGTGAGTGAGAGAGGGTGAGAGAGAGACAGTGAGAGAGAGTGAGTGAGAGAGAGAAATGAGATTGAGTGATTGAGAGAGAGAGTAAGAATGAGTAAGAGTAAGTTAGAAAGAGGGAGTGATGGAGGGGAGTGAGTGCGAGAGAGAATGAGTGGACGAGACAGTGAGTGAATGAAAAACAGTGAGAGTTAATGTGTGATACAGAGTGAGATAGTTCGAGTTAGTGACAGTGAGTAAGAATGAGTGAGTGAGAGTGAGAGTAAGAGTAAGTGAGTGAGAGAAAGAGTGAATGAGATTGAGTGAGAGTGGGCGAGTGAAAGTGAGTGAGAGTGAGTGAGAGAGAGAGTGTGTGACAGTTTGGGAGAGTGAGTGAGATAGAGTGAGTGAGAGTGAGTGAGATAGAGAGTGAGCGTGAGTGCGTCAGAGAGAGTGAGTGAGTAAGAGATATGAAGTGAGTGAGAGAATGTGAGAGTAATTGAGTGAGAGTGTGAGATTGAGTTGTGAGAGTGAGTTAGTGAGCGAGAGTTAATGAGGGAGAGTGAGTGAGTGTGAGTGACAGTGCGTGATAGTGAGTGATAATGAGTGAATTTGATAGATTGATTGAGAGAGGGTGAGTGAGAGATATGGAGTGAGTGCGAGATAGTGAGAGTAATTGAGTGAGAGTGTGAGATTGAGTTGTGAGAGTGAGTTAGTGAGCGAGAGTGAATGAGAGAGAGTGAGTGAGTGTGAGTGACAGTGTGTGATAGTGAGTGATAATGAGTGAATTTGATTGATTGAATGAGAGAGGGTGAGTGAGAGAGAGTGAGTGAGAATGAGTGAGAGAGAGAAAAGACATGGAGCGAGTGAGACAGAGTGAGAGTGAATACGAGTACGTTGGAAAGAGTGAGTGAAGGAGAGGGAGTGAGTGAGTGAGAGAGAGAGTGAGTGAACGAGTGAGTGAGAGTGAGTGAGTCAAAAACAGCGAAAGTTACTGAGTGAGAGAGAGTGAGATAGTTTGAGTCAATGAGAGTGAGTGAGAGTAAATGAGTGAGTGTGAGAGAGTGAAAGTGAGTGAGAGTGAGTAAGAGCGATTGACAGTGGATGACAGTGTGTGACAGTGAGTGAGACCGAGTGAGTGCGAGTGAGCGAGTGGGACTGATTGAGAGAGTGAGTGATTGAGTGAGGGTGAGTGAGTGTTATTGAGAGTGCGTGAGAGTGACTGAGTGAGAGAGAGTGGGTGACAGAGAGAGAGAGTGGGTGAGAGAGAGAGTAAGTGAGACAGGGTGATTGCGTGACAGACAGTAAGTGAGAGTCAGTGAGAGTGAGCTTGAGGGTGAGTGAGTGCGTGTGAGAGTAATTGACAGAGTGAGTGAGAGTGAATGAGTGAAAAAGATTTATTTCGAATGAGTGTGTATGAGAATGAGAGAGTGAGTGAATGAGTGAGAGAGACGGAGAGTAACTGAGAGTGACAGAGAGTGAGTGAGTATGAGTGAGTGAGTCAGAGAGATTGGAGATTGTGTGAGTGAGATTGAGTGAGCGAGTGAGAGACTGAGTGAGGGAGAGAGTGAGTGAGTGAGAGTGAGCGAGAGTAAGTGAGAGTGAGAGATAGAGTGTGGCAGATTGTGAGAGACTGAGAGTGAGTGAGTGAGAGTGAGTAAGAAAGAGAGAGTGAGTGTGAGAAAGTCAGTGAGAGAGAGTCAGTGATAGTGAGTGAGAGATAGACATTGAGTGAGAGACACTGAGAGTGAGCTAGTGAGAGCGAGTGAGTGAGTGACAATGAGTGCGGGCGAGTGGGAGTGAGCGTGAATGAGTGAGCGTGAGTGACTGAATGATGGTGAGTGAGAGCGAGGGAGAGTGTGTGAGAGTGAGTGAGTGAGAGAAATTAAATGAGACGCGACAGACATTAAGTGAGAGTGTGTTTGAGTTTCAGTGAGTCTGAGTGAGAGTGAGCGAGAGAGAGAGTGAGTGAAAGGGAGCGAGTGAGAGTGAGTGAGCGATTGAAATCGAGTGAGTGAGTGTGAGAGTGAACATGTGAGTGAATGAGTGAGACTGACTGAAAGTGCGTGAGTGAGCGAATGAGTGAGAGAGAGTGAATAAGTATGCGTGAGTGACTCAGAGAGAGTGAGTGGGTGAGATTGAGTGAGTAAGAGTGAGTGAGAAAGAGTGAGTGAGTGAGAGTGAGGGAGAGTGAGTGAGAGTTAGTGACAGTCAGTGACAGTTTTTGAGAGTGAGTGATCAGAGAGAGTAAGTAAGAGAGAGTGAGGGTGAGAGGGAGGGAATGAGAGAGAGTGAGCGATAGTGAGTGAGAGATAGAGAGTGAGTGAGAGACAATGAGAGCAAGTGAGTGACGAGAGTGAGTGAGTGAGAGTGTGAGTTTGAGTGAGTGAGAGTGAGTTAGTGAGAGAGACTGATTGACTGAGAGTGAGTGACAGTGAGTGGCCGTTTGTGATTGCGAGCGGCATTGAGTGAGTGAGTGAGAGATAGCGAGCGTGCGCTAGTGGGGCAGGCTGAGGGAGAGAGAGTGACTGAGAGTGAGTGATGGAGAGAGGAAGAGAGGAGGAGATTGAGTGAATGAGAGAGAGAGAGTGCGTAAGAGTTAGTTTAAAAGAGTGAGTGATGGAGTGAGTTTGTGAGTGAGAGACACAGAGAGTAACCGAGTGATTGGGACTGATTGAGCGAAAAACAGTGAGAGTTAGTGAGTGAGAGTGAGTGAGTGAGAGTGAGGGAGAGTGAGAGTGAGTGACAATGTGTGACAGTTTGTGAGAGTGAGTGAGGGTGAGGAAGTAAGAGCGATTGAGCGTGAGAGTGAGTGAGAGAGTGTGAGTGATAGTGAGTGAGAGATAGAGAGTGAGAGACAGTGATTGCAAGTGAGTGACGAGAGTGAGTGTGTGAGAGTGTGAGATTGAGTGAGAATGAGTGAGTTAATGAGAGAGAGTGATTGACTGAGATTGAGTGACAGTGTTTGATTTCGAGGGGCATTGAGTGAGTGAGTGAGAGATAGTGAGCGTGAGCGAGTGAGACAGGGTGAGTGAGAGAGTGTGTGAGAGTGAGTGATGGAAAGAGAATGAAATTGAGTGAATGAGAGACAGAAAGTGAGTAAGGGTAAGTTAGAAAAGTGAGTGAGGGAGTGAGTGAATGACAGAGAGAGAGTGAACGAGTGATTGAGACTGATTGAGTGAAAAACAGTAAGAGTTACTGAGTACGAGAGAGTGAGATAGTTCGAGTGAGGGAGATTGTGTGGGAGTGAGAGGGAATGCGTGAGCGTGAGTCATTGAGTGAGAGTGTGTGAGAGTCAGTGAGAGTCAGTGAGCGTCAGTGAGCGTCAGTGAGAGTCAGTGAGTGAGGGAGAGTGAGTGAGTGAGAGTGTGAGATTGAATGAATGAGACCGAGTTTGTGAGAGAGAGGGAGTGAGTGACAGTCTATGAGAGTGTGTTAGAATGAGTGAATGAGAGTGATTGAGTGAGAAATTGTGAACGTGACTGAGTGAGAGAGGGTGAGTGAGAGAGAGTGAGTGGGAGAGAGTGAGAGGGAGAGAATGAGATTGACTGAGAGTGAGTAAGAATGAGTGCCAGTGTGTGAGAGTGAGTGAGAACGAGTGAGCTTTAGTGAGTGAGTATGAGTGGGAGTGAGTGAGAGAGAGTGACTGAGGCAGAGTGAGTGAGTGACAGAGTGCGTGAGAGTGAGTGAGTGAGAAAGAATGCGATCGAGTTAGTAAGTGAGAGTGAGTGAATGAGTGAGAGACTGAGTGAGGGAGAGAGTGAGTGAGTGAGAGTGAGCGAGAGTAAGTGAGAGTGAGAGATAGAGTGTGGCAGATTGTGAGAGACTGAGAGTGAGTGAGTGAGAGTGAGTAAGAAAGAGAGAGTGAGTGTGAGAAAGTCAGTGAGAGAGAGTCAGTGATAGTGAGTGAGAGATAGACATTGAGTGAGAGACACTGAGAGTGAGCTAGTGAGAGCGAGTGAGTAAGTGACAATGAGTGCGGGCGAGTGGGAGTGAGCGTGAATGAGTGAGCGTGAGTGACTGAATGATGGTGAGTGAGAGCGAGGGAGAGTGTGTGAGAGTGAGTGAGTGAGAGAAATTAAATGAGACGCGACAGACATTAAGTGAGAGTGTGTTTGAGTTTCAGTGAGTCTGAGTGAGAGTGAGCGAGAGAGAGAGAGTGAGTGACAGGGAGCGAGTGAGAGTGAGTGAGCGATTGAAATCGAGTGAGTGAGTGTGAGAGTGAACATGTGAGTGAATGAGTGAGACTGACTGAAAGTGCGTGAGTGAGCGAATGAGTGAGAGAGAGTGAATAAGTATGCGTGAGTGACTCAGAGAGAGTGAGTGGGTGAGATTGAGTGAGTAAGAGTGAGTGAGAAAGAGTGAGTGAGTGAGAGTGAGGGAGAGTGAGTGAGAGTTAGTGACAGTCAGTGACAGTTTTTGAGAGTGAGTGATCAGAGAGAGTAAGTAAGAGAGAGTGAGGGTGAGAGGGAGGGAATGAGAGAGAGTGAGCGATAGTGAGTGAGAGATAGAGAGTGAGTGAGAGACAATGAGAGCAAGTGAGTGACGAGAGTGAGTGAGTGAGAGTGTGAGTTTGAGTGAGTGAGAGTGAGTTAGTGAGAGAGACTGATTGACTGAGAGTGAGTGACAGTGAGTGGCCGTTTGTGATTGCGAGCGGCATTGAGTGAGTGAGTGAGAGATAGCGAGCGTGCGCTAGTGGGGCAGGCTGAGGGAGAGAGAGTGACTGAGAGTGAGTGATGGAGAGAGGAAGAGAGGAGGAGATTGAGTGAATGAGAGAGAGAGAGTGCGTAAGAGTTAGTTTAAAAGAGTGAGTGATGGAGTGAGTTTGTGAGTGAGAGACACAGAGAGTAACCGAGTGATTGGGACTGATTGAGCGAAAAACAGTGAGAGTTAGTGAGTGAGAGTGAGTGAGTGAGAGTGAGGGAGAGTGAGAGTGAGTGACAATGTGTGACAGTTTGTGAGAGTGAGTGAGGGTGAGGAAGTAAGAGCGATTGAGCGTGAGAGTGAGTGAGAGAGTGTGAGTGATAGTGAGTGAGAGATAGAGAGTGAGAGACAGTGATTGCAAGTGAGTGACGAGAGTGAGTGTGTGAGAGTCTGAGATTGAGTGAGATTGAGTGAGTTAATGAGAGAGAGTGATTGACTGAGATTGAGTGACAGTGTTTGATTTCGAGGGGCATTGAGTGAGAGATAGTGAGCGTGAGCGAGTGAGACAGGGTGAGTGAGAGAGTGTGTGAGAGTGAGTGATGGAAAGAGAATGAAATTGAGTGAATGAGAGACAGAAAGTGAGTAAGGGTAAGTTAGAAAAGTGAGTGAGGGAGTGAGTGAATGACAGAGAGAGAGTGAACGAGTGATTGAGACTGATTGAGTGAAAAACAGTAAGAGTTACTGAGTACGAGAGAGTGAGATAGTTCGAGTGAGGGAGATTGTGTGGGAGTGAGAGGGAATGCGTGAGCGTGAGTCATTGAGTGAGAGTGTGTGAGAGTCAGTGAGAGTCAGTGAGCGTCAGTGAGCGTCAGTGAGAGTCAGTGAGTGAGGGAGAGTGAGTGAGTGAGAGTGTGAGATTGAATGAATGAGACCGAGTTTGTGAGAGAGAGGGAGTGAGTGACAGTCTATGAGAGTGTGTTAGAATGAGTGAATGAGAGTATTGAGTGAGAAATTGTGAACGTGACTGAGTGAGAGAGGGTGAGTGAGAGAGAGTGAGTGGGAGAGAGTGAGAGGGAGAGAATGAGATTGACTGAGAGTGAGTAAGAATGAGTGCCAGTGTGTGAGAGTGAGTGAGAACGAGTGAGCTTTAGTGAGTGAGTATGAGTGGGAGTGAGTGAGAGAGAGTGACTGAGGCAGAGTGAGTGAGTGACAGAGTGCGTGAGAGTGAGTGAGTGAGAAAGAATGCGATCGAGTTAGTAAGTGAGAGTGAGTGAATGAGTGAGGGCGACTGAGAGTGAGTTAATGAGTGAGTGAAAGAGATTGAGTAACGGTGAGAGAGAGAGTGACTGAGTAATTGAATGAGAGAGAGAAAGGGAGACAGAGAGTACAAAAGAAGGCTGTGGAAATCGATCAGAGTGATCATGAAAATTTCCAACGATTCAGTATTCGGAAAAGTGATCTGAACAAATGTCTCTAAAGGAAGAATATAATGCCTCATAAATGCAAGTATTGCCTCGGCTTGTCTGTGTAAGCCGCACGAGCGACATGTCTTTTTTAAGTGATTAGTAATGAGAACTAATGTGTTAAGGTTAAGAAAGTGCATGTGATCTGTTCGCGTTCGAGTTGCAGTTAAGGTTTAAATATCGTTTTAACAACGTTTCTTTTAAAAATATCCAAATCCCAAATCATATATTATCACTTCTGAAATGAAGCGATGTTTCCACACCACATTAAAAAGTTAAAACATTTAGAGCATCTGGTGCCGTCACTTATGCACTGTTATGAGGTGACCAAACGTCCATAACAAATTGTTACACGTGGCTGCAATTCTTAATTCCTTTTTTGGTGTGGGTTTAGCGAACGTTTATACAACGAGTGTGTATGGGTCGATTGCATTCTAACCGAGTCTCAAGTGTTGAGCAGGCAGTGACTGGATATGGCCCCGACAGATGCCTAGCGGTGGAGGTAATTACTAAGGAGGATTAACAAAGGGAATGAAAACCATAACTTTTGACTTCTAACACTGCCAAAAGGGGGAAAGAAGCCAGATACAGTGCAAACCATGGTTCCTTATTTAAACTTACCAAGATCACAGTTTAACCAATTTGAGGGGCTTCCATAACGTTCTGACAAGATAGTACCTGAGAATTAAAATCTTGTCATATGAGGAGCGGATCAGTATTCTGGGGCTGGATTCACCGATTTTGAGAGTAAGTGCTGACGCAGGCGTTAAAACATTGGTACTTTTACGGCAGCTAAAATGGCGCAACATGCGCACCGATTCAGCAACTATAAATGGACTAGCACCATCGCCACGTGGAACGCAACCGCTTCCGAGCAAAACGGCGCCACATTCGTCGGGTCCGTGATTGTCGCTCTGGAGGCTCATATGCCGCAGCCGCCACTAAAAGATCCATCGCCACACACAGACCGTCCCACTCAACAAGATAGCTGGAAGGAGAGCAGGCCCATGGTTCAGGGATGCTAAACTGGACACCCTCCTGGACGGCGTGGAGGAGGGACGAATGACCCTTTACCCCGACTCGTATGGAAGTCCACCAGGCACCGCCATTCGCCGTCGCGGGCGCAGGTGGCAGACGTGGTCTGCGCCGTGGGCAACGTCAACTCGACTGGTTTCTACTGCAGGAAGAAACTGCATCCTCAGGGCCTCCAAGATGAGTAGAAAGCATTGTGCCCCTGAGATCAACCCCACTCCCACCAACACATACATGTAACGCGCACACCCTCCCCCCCCCCACCCCGGCGGATGGCCTAACCCCCACCCTGCCCCACATGCCAGCATCCATGCCAGCCCCAATGAATGGCCGGGTGCCCTAGCCACCGAGGCAACCCCTGGGCTGCATGCAGCGGACTGTCGAACAGTGTCACTGTTTGTGAGTCCACCCCCTCCCCCAGGAGTAGGTTGCTCACAGCCGCCGGGAGCGCGATAAGACTGGAGGGGGACCACCAGACCTGCGACTCCTCAACATGCCCGAGCGGAACGCACTGGACGTGGACCCCTGCTTTGTTGCGGATCCTCACCCTTACCACCTAAACAGCCCTCACCCTCTCAGCCCCCATATCCCCATCACCCTCACTCCTTCACCGCCACCCCCACCCCCCCCCCCCCCCCCCAACACCGCCTGCAACCCCCCCCCCACCCTTCACAGACTTCCCCCAAATACAACGCACCCATCCCACGGCTCTCCCGTCTGGCTATCTAAATAAATATATCATCCCGCGTCTCACAGGACCTGGTGGAGATGGGCCAGGTCCAACCGGGGACCCCCGTCCACATCCAGTGCCAGAACCGCTGCCCCCCAGGCAGCCGATAATTGATGGAGATAACAGCCCGAGCACAATCCCTCCGCCCGAGACACAGGGGACCCCTGAGTTCGGTTCGAAGGAAGACACGGCCTTCTGCCACATCTATCTCCAACACTCTCCATCATCTCAGACACTATCACCTCGTTTAGGCACATGAGTGAGGAGGCTTCTGGGACACTATCTGGCGCGCACAACACATTCTGTCCAGTACAGCAGGTGGAGAGAGGAGCAGCCGAAGGGCCAGATGGTCGGAGGGCAGGCCAGCCCAAGGAATCAACTGCCACACAGGCGTGTCCCGGACTCCTGGGACATCCAGTCCCATCCACAGTGGAGATGAGGGCAGAGAACCAGGGACGACGGGAGGGGATTACGATCGGATTCCCGCACCTAATGGTGCAGGTGGAATAGTCCATCGACGTGCAGAAGCAGAGGCTGTGGCTGGTTATGCATGCCGTCCAGGCCGAGACCGCACGGATGGCGTCAGCGGTGGAGGTAATGGGAACGACGCTGTCGGATATGGGTCAACGTGTGCAAGATCTGGGGCATGCTGCGCAGGCGGGTGCCGAGTCCCAGGAGAGGGCTGCCATCTCACAGGAAGCCATGTGCTAGAGCTACCTCCTGGACATTGCAGCGGCGCACCTCAACATGGCCCAGCCACAGCAGGTCATGGCTGACAGAGTCGGCGGTATTGCTCAGATGGTGGCCGGCGTGGTACAGACATGGAAGGAGATGGCCCACCCACAGAGGGACGTGGCCCACACCCAGACGGACGTGGTCCAGTCACTGGTTGATGTGGCCCAAACCCAAAGGGACACGGCCCAGTCACTAGCTGATGTGGCTCAGACTCATAGTGTTGTGGCACCGTCACAGACGGAAATGGGGGAGGCGGCGAGGGAGCCTCAGTGAGGGGGGCCGATCGCACCCCCGTCCCATTGAGTATCCCTGGAAAAAACGGGCACCCCGAGGGAGGAGAATGTGCTGGAGCCTGTGCCAGTGACCCCCGCAGGGGAGGTAGCGGAAGAGCGGAGATTCCCGGAATCTCCCTCCACTCCTGCCCCTGGTGCATCTGCTGGACATCGGACAGAACAGGTTGGTACACCCCCCCCCCCCCACGACGCCCCAGAAGTCGTGCGCCTTGTCTTAGGTCAAGGGTCACAGCAGGCCGCCTCCACTCCTTCTGTCCCGTCTCAGGAACCACCTCGGCAGAGTGCTACGTTCCGTAAGGCCAGAATGTTATACACCAGTTAAGTTTTGCATGGGTGCAGGGCATTGTTCAGATACAGGGGCTAGGGCAGAGACAGTATATATTTGTTCACAATAAGCACCTGTTAACAACGTTCAAACGTGCTACGGTCCTTTGTCCGATTTGCGTGGGGGTTTGGCGGTCATTCCTAGCGTGTGCTAGTCGGGTGGGGTTCGACCATGCTCCCCCCTCCCTCAACGCTCCACTACCCCACCCGTCCCAAGTACCCCCACCCCAGGGACTCGACGGGACCGTGTGATGGACTGGCCAGCTCGCATCTAGGGTCCACCCAGGTGGAAGGTCCGAATATAAGCATGAGCCAGACGTTGTCATACGATGTGGTACACGGGCTCTCATGATCCACCATCCGAAGGACCAGACCCGTTGTCACTGCCAGCCCAGTGTCCCAAGCTCATCGCGCCACAGGTATGTACAACAGAGAGCGTGTGCATGAAGTGGGTTGTCGGTGTGGCAGGGCAGGGATTTTTTTCCTGTGAGAGGTGAAGGGGTGTGGGTTTAGGAAGTTGGTGACTGCGCCCCTGGCCAACAATCGAACTCCCCCCCTCGTCAGTGAAGCATGAGACAACGAGGGCGTCCACTACGCCATGGCCCTGGAGATGGCGTTGTGCGGCCTCCAGGTCCTGGCCAGATTCCATGCCCCGCCCAGTGTCTCCCTCCGCCTAATCCTCCTGGTCTGACGAGGCCTGCCCTTCCTCCCCATCCTCCTCCAGCACATTGCCCCTCTGCTGCACGATGTTGTGGAGGAAGCAGCAGGCCACCACGATGCAGGCGACTCTCTTTTCCTAGTACTAAATGGCCCCTCCACAGCTGTCCAGCCATCTGAAGCAGATTTTCAGGACCCCGAAGCACCACTCGACAATATTGCTGGTTGCTGTGTGGACATGATTGTAGCGGGTCTCCACGTCGGTCTGTTGCCTCCACACAGGTGTCATCAGCCATTTTCGCAACGGGTAACACCTGTCGCCAAGCAACCAGCCCCGCAGCCGGGGAGGGGTGGTGGTGATGAAACATGTCGGGGATCACCGAGTGTGCTGGTATGAATGTTTTGTGCGCGCTACCTGGGTATCAGGCGCAGACATTCATCATGCACACCAGCTGAATGTTCATCCCGTAGTTGCCCTTTCTGTTCGTGTACAGTGGTCTGTTATCCGTCGGTGGCCGTAGGGCGACATGCATGCCATCGATCATTCTCTGGACCCGGGGCATCTTACCGACGGCAGCGAACCCAGCTGCCCGCACATGCTGGTGTGTGCGGTCCGCATGGTACTCTTTGTACCGATCCGTCTGGGCATACAGTTCGTCCGTGATGGCACGGTTGCACTTGTATGCTGATGTCTGTGTAATGCCGGACAGGTCCCCACTCGGCGACTGGAAGTACCCCGTGGCATAAAAGTTGATGGGGACCGTTACCTTGACAGTCACCGGGCATGGCTGTTCTCCCCCATATCCCCGCGGTGCCAGGTGTGCCATCATCTGGCAGATATGTCTGACAGTCTCTCTCATCATCCGCAGCCTCCATCTGCATGCCCGGTCCGGCAGGTCCTCAAACGACATACAGTTACTGAACACGTGGAGCCTCATCTGGTTCCTCTTAGACACCTCCTCCTCCTGAGCCTGTTGCGCGGCCGGCCCTCAAGCCTTTGTCGCTGCCACATGCCGCTCTGCACCTCGCTCTCCTGCTGAAGCATATGACATTGTTATACATGACGAAGATGCTATTCTAATGAAACAACATCCACATCGACTTATCCCACTAAATTTGGCACAGGTTCAAAAGGCAATTGAAAGAATGTTTGAAAATAATATAATTGAAGTGGGTTGCAGCGAGATGAACTCTACCATAATGATAGTACCCAACAATTCTGTGTGGACTGTAGAAAGTTAATGCTGTTCCAAAAACAGACTCTTATCCTATCCCACGGCTGGAGGACGGCATTGAGAAGGTGGGGTAATCAATTTTTATCTCAAACTGGATTTAATCAAAGCTTTTTTTTCAGGTACCTTTATCCGAAAGGGTGAAGGAGATTTCAGCTTGCGTGTCTCCAAATGGTTTATTGCAATTCAAAGTTATGCCATATGGCATGAAAACCGCCACGGCTACATTTGAACGGTTAACGACCAATATCATTTCAGGATTACCTCATTGTTCGGTGTAGATAGACGATCTGGTGATTTTTAATCAGAGATTTAAAGAACATTTGAAGCATCTGTTGGAGTTATTCAATCGACTTCAAGAGGCGGGATTGGTGTTCAACCTAGCCAACAGTGAGCTTGGAAAGTCCAAGTCATGTTCCTTGGTCATACAATTGGTCATGGACAAATGGTCCAAGGGGCTGTTGAAACAAAAGTTATTGTGGTGTTCCAAATACGTTGGACACGAAGGGGAATAATGAGATATCTTGGCCTGAGTGTTTTTAGAGTTAATGTGTGCTGGATTTTAGCAGCGTGGTTGCTCCACTGACGGACCTGCTGAAGAAGCGTCGGACATTTGAGTGGACGGCGGTTTGACAACAGGCAGGTGACGGCCCGAAGGCTGTGTAAACCACTGCCACTGTGCTGGTCAGTACTAATGACTCAAAACCATTCAATGTGGCTATCGATGCAAATGATGTGGGCTTATGTGCCGTGTTCTTTGAAGAAGATGATGACGGAATAGAGCGGCCTATGTGGTATTTTTAAAAATGTAAATGATCACCAGAGGAAGTATTCGACAATTGAAAAGTAGACTTTGAGTTTCGTGCTGGCTTTGCAACAGTTCAACATTTATGTTCCCAGCAATTCGACTGAAACAATTACAAAAACTGATGATAATCCGTTGACGTTTTTGGAGTGAACAAAGAACAAACAAAGAAATGTACAGCACAGGAACAGGCACTTCGGCCCTCCAATCCCGTGCCGACCATGCTGCCCGACTAAACTACAATCTTCTACACTTCCTGGGTCCGTATCCCTCTATTCCCATCCTATTCATGTATTTGTCAAGATGCCCCTTAAATGTCACTGTCGTCCCTGCTTCCATCACCTCCTCCAGTAGCGAGTTCCAGGCACCCACTTACCTCTGCGTAAAAAACTTGCCTCGTACATCTACTCTAAACCTTGCCCCTCTCACCTTAAAATTTATGCCCCCTAGTAATTGACCCCTCTACCCTGGGGAAAAGCCTCTGACTATCCACTCTGTCTATGCCCCTCATAATTTTGTATACCTCTATCAGGTCTCCCCTCAACCTCCTTCGTTCCAGTGAGAACAAATAAGTGCTTCAATAAAAATTGCCAGACTATATCGACGGAGTACATTATTACAGCTATATTCTCAGTTATTTATGTTAGTTCCGTAGCCAGATGCACCTGAGAAAATAACGACCAGTGCCTACAAAACATTATGTTTTTAAGCCTTATCGCGAGATCCACCTCTGTTTCAAGAATCAGTCTGACGTGAACTTCACAAGCGCTGTAGTGGAAATGAACTGATGCAGAAGTAATTTTTTTTCTGAACAAAATCTAGAAACCTTGCCAGCTCAGCCAGCCACATCACTGATATAGCAATCTGCATTCCATCGTTGCATCCCACATTATAATACACTTCAGAATTTCCTATTTGGAATAGCTCTGCACCAGTTGTTGTTTATGGAAATGGCATCTAAATGTTTGCTAATTACTCCTTAATGCGGGTGGCAACCTAATTTTTATGATCAGCACGGAGAACACTGAAGTACTATAACGTTTACGCTTCAGGGCTGATCTCCTGCAGTGTTTTATTTTCCGAAAATTGACAAACAATATGCAATAATGGATATATTCGCTGCGCTCGAATGGGCACTGGCTCCATAGAATATAGAACACACAACGACACAGCGCAGTACAGGCCCTTCGGCCCACGATGTTGCACCGAAACAAAAGCCATCTAACCTACACTATGCCATTATCATCCATATGCTTACCCAATAAACTTTTAAATGCCCTCAATGTTGGCGAGTTCACTACTGTTGCAGGTAGGGCATTCCACGGCCTCACCACTCTTTGCGTAAACAACCTACCTCTGACCTCTGTCCTATATCTATTACCCCTCAGTTTAAAGCTATGTACCCTCGTGCCAGCCATTTCCATCCGCGGGACAAGGCCCTCACTGTCCACCCTATCTAACCCCCTGATCATTTTGTATGCATCTATTAAGTCTCCGCTTAACCTTCTTCTCTCCAACGAAAACAACCTCAAGTCCATCAGCCTTTCCTCATAAGATTTTCCCTCCATACCAGGCAAGATCCTGGTAAATCTCCTCTGCACCCGCTCCAAAGCCTTCACGTCCTTCCTATAATGCGGTGACCAGAACTGTACGCAATACTCCAAATGCGGCCGTACCAGAGTTTTGTACAGCTGCAACATGACCTCATGACTCCGGAACTCAATCCCTCTACCAATAAAGGCCAACATTCCATAGGCCTTCTTCACAACCCTATCAGCCTGGGTGGAAACTTTCAGGGATCTATGTACATGGACACCTAGATACCTCTGCTCATCCACACTTCCAAGAACTTTACCATTAGCCAAATATTCCGCATTCCTGTTATTCCTTCCAAAGTGAATCACCTCACACTTCTATACATTAAACTCCATTTGCTAGCTCTCAGCGCAGCTCTGCATCTTATCTTGATAACCACGTATGCAGGAATCGCACCTGGGATGACGCATTTAGAGACTAAATATATTCTTTGAGAATGACAAATGTTAAGACCTCTTTCGATTTGGATAGTTGGGCGAAGCACATACAGGATCGATGCTCCACGCACAAAAACCCCCAAAATAACGGTGCATAACGGTGCACCTGAGAGGCAGAGGGAAAATGAAAGTCAATAAATTCTTGAGTCGGTGGAAACTAGTCCAAAACTTAGAACTTTGTGGAACTCTGTCCGATTTGTAGTCAAAACCTTTGGGTGCTGAACTGCCTCAACAGCGGCCTACGTTCTGACGGCCTTCATAATAAAACCGTAGGTGATGATCACTCTCACATACACCTTGATTTATTAAAAATTAAATAACGAACAAAATGATATCCTCAAATAGCCATCGAATCTTACATTCAAATTTGATTAATCGGACGGTGAACCGCCATGATGTTCTCCAACTACATCAAAATTTGAATTTCAAGCCGTGTGGGAAAAGCATATGCCTCAGTTAGTCACAGCTATGGCATTGGCCCTATGCTGTCCAATTATTATGTTAATATCATCTTGAACGTTAGTTATCGCTACAGAAAACGATAGTATTTCAAAAGTGTCAAGAAAGGTTCCCAAAATCTCTTCACTGTAACGTTAGTTCAAGTGGCATTGCAACGTATTCAAACGTTTTGGTGAGATTTATACTTCGAAACATATCGGCTGACCCAAGATCTCTAACAACACACCACAAATATATAATCTGTAATTTTGACTTCAGCTTTGCTGAAATTGACAACAAGATCCGACTGCATTAAATGTGCAGCGTGATCTTTACCGATTCGGGCAATTCAAATGCATCTTTCGAATTCAATTGGTAAAATGGCCCGTTCGTTATTCTTTGATTGAAATATAAAACCCATGCTGCTAATTGATAAAGGTGAATCCACTGAACTCGTATCCAAATCTTTAATGGACGTGGTTTTCTGTGTAAATACTGAGCCGTCCAGTTGATCACTGTGGGTCAGAAATGTGGACCATCTGTAAACGTAGAACGTGACCTTGTACAAGCCATCTACAGATTCGAAAACTCTGGCAATTGACGAGATTTTCTATGGATACTGCCGTTGGGGGTTCAGGCACCTTTTTGCATAATCATCCCGTTCATTCGGTCTTAAAAGATATTACAAAATTGTCATTAGCGGCTTTTGATTGGCCTCTAAGGCAATGTGTTGGAGCGAAATCCCTTTCATCGCAACCCCAGTCCGCACAGGTGAGGCAGTATTTTATGATCACGGTTGTTTTTCATTACTGTGGGTCTTGGTATATCGGATTTGATTTCCGACAAACCTTATGCCGATGTTAGCTGAAAATTCTATCAGATGTATCAATGCCATATGTAATGTAAACTATAGCACGTGTATGCATATCAAATCATTCAGTCATAGATGTATCGAAGTAGAAAGAATCAGTAAGTTCCATGGTGCTTCTGCCAACACGTTTAATCAACGACAGAAATGTTCCCATCTACAGGCTTTTGCTCAAAGAATTTCCATTGATGTAATTTCAACCTATTCATAGAATTTAGAATGTACAGTGCAGAAGGAGGCCATTGGGCCCATCGATTTAGCACCGGCTCTTGGAAAGAGCACCCTACCCAAGGTCAACTCCTCCACCCTATCCCCATAACCCAGTAACCCACCCAACACTAAGGACAATTTTGGACACAAAGGGCAATTTATCATGGCCAATCCACCTAACCTGCACATCTTTGGACTGTGGGAGGAAACCGGAGCACGCGGCGATGTTCGCTGAAGAGTCTTCACAATCCATGAATCAAACCATCCATCTATGTATTTACAATGCGCTGGAATCGTGAGCCACTACCGTCTGCTGCATCCTCACGGTGCGGTGGTATGGAAATGTTTTGAAAATTATTTCATTAATAATAATGTAACCAGTTTCTCCTTTGTTTACGATGCTGGGTCGCAGCTGTGATAACCATAGCAGAATCAACTTATATGTTGCCCAGTTCACAGGCAATTCTGACTTTGGGCAAATCATTCTGAGTCTGGAAATGGCCTGTTACCATTTCTCTGCTATTAAATTATTGTAAACATGTAGACGAATGACATCACTCAACCTGGCTTGCAATCAAATATCTGTTGCGCCCACAATTTGTTTAGCTAATGTAACAGATATCGTCGCTTGAAATCTAGTGTCTGTGCACCAAGTTCTGTGGAATTTTAGAAGTTTGTAAAACGGAAAAAAAGGCAGAACTCTGGTTATGTGTCATGAAACGCAAATGTCGAGAAGAAGTTAGAACAGCAAATATGCAGGCAGATTTCTGATTGTATGAACGGAAGATACTCGAAAAATGGGACATTTGAATATTCCATTTTCATCTCGAAAACGGACGGCATATAGCGCCGTGAGGGTAAAAACTTAATAGGTAAAATTGAAAATAACGCAACACGGTCAATGCGATGGAGCACAGTCTCAGAAATGTAACTGTGCAATTGGCAGGTTTAGCTTGATCTGAATATTTCGGCAATTCTGAAAACAGTACGTTAGTTTTCGTAAGACTATAAGACCAGTGTCCCAACATAAGTAACTAAACCAATAATTCACGTTTTCCGAAGACCTTTAATCATTTACTGCTCCAATGAGTGACATAATCGGGTATATAAGTAAATGATTAACAAGCTTTCTATTAATGAAAAAAGGGGAAAAGGTGAATATTTAGGGAAATAACAGTAGAATGGTCGAGCAGACTACCAATCACATAACTCCGTCCCACTCTCTACCAAGAAACACAAAAGCCAGGCATATAGTAAGGTCAGCGAGGAATAAAAAAACAGAGATTAACTGTGTAGGCCTGATACGAGTCTTCAGTACAGTGGTTGTAGCCTCTGGGAAACAGATTTACTCGAGAGGTTCAGGTTGCTCATTTCTATCCATCGACCACCAGATGGTGTTCCCCACAAGAATTCCAGGCCGGTGCAATTCCGCTCTTCAGCCAGCAGATGGAGGTCGGCCCGAGGTAATCAGATCCGAGCAGTTCTCCGCCTGCCACCAGATGGTGCTGTACACAGAATGCTAAGGCGCACACCAGCTGGCGGTTCCGCCACCCTGAGATGGAAATGCAGCTCTGATTCTGGATATAAAAGTTTTTCTGCCATTGCGCAAAGGCACCAATTTAGATCGAAATCCCAATGTGGTAGTAACTTTGTAGCAGCAACCCGAAGAATGGCTATCAAAACAGGAAGCAGGAAAGGCTTTAAAAGGAACCACAAGACAGACAGACAATAACCTACCAATCGCAACGATTCTATCCAATTATAACAGCCAGGGGGAAAATGATCACGTTGAAAGGCAATAAATAATCAGGGAGGTTCATGATTTTCTTAACGACAAGTCGCACCTTGTTAATGTAAATGCTTCCTTTATTTTGGAACAGCGATGATTTATAATTATGAGAGTAAACTTGCTCAGAATATAAAAACAGATAGTAAAAGTTTCTACAAATATATAAAACAAAAAAGAGTGGCTCAGGTAAATATTGGTCCTTTAGAGGATGAGAAGGGAGATTTAATAATGGGAGATGAGGAAATGGCTGAGGAACTGAACAGGTTTTTGGGGTCGGTCTTCACAGTGGAAGACACAAATAACATGCCAGTGACTGATGGAAATGAGGCTATGACAGGTCAGGACCTTGAGAATATTGTTATGACCAAGGAGGTAGTGATGCGCAAGTTAATGTGGCTCAAGGTAGACAAGTCTCCTGGACCTGATGGAATGCATCGCAGAGTGCGAAAAGAGATGGCTAGGGAAACTGCAAACGCACTAGTGATAATTTACCAAAATTCACTAGACTCTTGGGTGGTCCCGGTGGATTGGAAATTAGCAAACGGCACACCACTGTTTTAAAAAGGAGGCAGGCAGAAAGCAGGTAATTATAGGTCACTGAGCTTAACTTCGGTAGTAAGGAAGAAAGAGCGAGGCATCTGGATGGAAAGTGTGCCATTGGGCAGACGCAGCATGGGTTCATAAAGGGCAGGTCGTGGCTAACTAATTTAGTGGAATTTTTTGAGGACATTAACAGTGCGGTAGATAACGGGGAGCCAATGGATGTGGTATATCTAGATTTCCAGAAAGCCTTTGACAAGGTGCCACACAAAAGGTTGCTGCATGAGATAAAGATGCATGGAATTAAGGGGAAAGTAGTATCATGGATAGAGGATTGGTTAATTAATAGAAAGGAAAGAGTGGGGATTAATGGGTGTTTCTCTGGTTGGCAATCAGTAGCGAGTGGTGTCCCTCAGGGATCAGTGTTGGGCCCACAACTGTTCACAATTTACATGGATGCTTTGGAGTTGGGGACCAAGGGCAATGTGTCCATGTTTGTAGACGACACTAAGATGTGCGGTAAAGCAAAAAGTGCAGAGGATACTGGAAGTCTGCAGAGGGATTTGGATAGGCTAAGTGAATGGGCTAGGGTCTGGCAGATGGAATACAATGGTGGCAAATGTGAGGTTATCCATTTTGGTAGGAATAACAGCAAAAGGGATTATTTTTAAATGATAAAATCTTAAAACATGCTGCTGTGCAGAGAGACCTGGGTGTGGTAGTGCATGCGTCGCAAAACGTTGGTTTACAGGTACAACAGGTGATTACGAAGGCAAATGGAATGTTGTCCTTCATTGCTAGAGGGATGGAGTTTACGACTAGGGCGGTTATGCTGCAATTGTATAAGGTGTTAGTGAGGCCACACCTGGAGTATTGTGTTCAGTTTTGGTCCCCTCACTTGAGAAAGGACGTACTGGCACTGGAGGGTGTGCAGACGAGATTCACTAGGTTAATCCCAGAGCTGAAGGGGTTTGATTTCGAGGAGAGGTTGAGTAGACTGGGACTGTACTCGTTGGAATTTAGAAGGGTGAGGGAGCATGTTATAGAAACATATAAGATTATGAAGGGAATAGATAGGATAGAAGCGGGCAGGTTGTTTCCAGTGGCGGGTGAAAGCAGAACTAGGGAGCATAGCCTCAAAATAAGGGGAAGTAGATTTAGGACTGGGTTTGGGAGGAACTTCTTCACCCAAATGGTTGTGAATCTGTGGAATTCCTTGCCCAGTGAAGCAGTAGTTGCTCCTTCATTAAATGTTTCTAAGATAAAGATAGATCGTTTTTTGAACAATAAAGGGATTAAGTGTTATGGTGTTCGGGCCGAAAAGTGGAGCTAAGTCCTCAAAAGATCAGCCATGATCTCATTGAATGGTGGAGCAGACTCGAGGGGCCAGATGACCTACTCCTGCTCCTAGTTCTTATGTTCTTATGTTCGTATAAGGTTAGTGCAGTGATTGTTAATTGGATGGATGATAAGAATGTGTTTGATAACTTCACCGGTAGCAGACTGGGCAGAAAATGAATATCTACGGAACACCGAAAAGGATGGTGACTTGGAATGAAAATTAGCTCTCAACCGGGAACGAAAGTGGCAGTTGTTTTATTCAGAACATAATGCGGTTTGTAGCGCCTTTTCACTGAGATCAATGCTTTTTTCTTTGCTTAATGTGGAATATCTCAATGGTTCAGACTTAATTGCTTAATTGCACGAGGCATAATTGGGAATATTGAGGTGGTTCAATTTTCGGCCTTTGTGACAATAAAAGCGCTGGAATCCAGTGTGTTGTCAATGTCTGGATGACAAAGTAGCAAAATGGTAACACTCTGTAGAAATGTGATATGTTGTATTTTAGGACGACAAACAAAGTAAGTCCTACTTCATAAGCAAAAACGTTACGAGAGCCATAGACGGTGTAAGAGCCCTTGGAGGGCTTGACCGCAGAATTCCGGAGATATATTTTATGAGATAAAAGTAGATAAAAGTAACAAAGACCGCACAAGAAATGCGGCCCTTTAGTCTGCGAAGGAAGCAATACAAAAACTAGGATATAATCTGGACGTGTGTATCAATATGTGAATGCCAAAAATGATTTTTTACACACATTTCTGATGTCTATAATACCCGAATAGCAGAATTAGACTGGCGGGAGTAATGCAGTGAGAAGAAAGGACTTAGTCATGTCTGGTAAATTGCAGTTGTGGCTAAATATTACTTACAATTGGAATCTGTCGCGAGAGAAGAGAGAATACGGCGACTTGGAAGAGGTATTTAAATGAAGATAGAATAAACAGGAAATACACGTTCTACATTGTGCTGATTCACTCACCAGAGGCACATATTTAACAATGTTACGAGAACGTTTAGGGGGTATATCCGGAAAAACGATTTCATCAAAACAATTGCATGGTCGGAATTCGTTACCGGAATCCATTGCCAGGATGTATTGTTCACAAACAAACCCTGCACTCGTTTAAGGAGTAATTGTACCTTCACATGAAATTCGGTGACCTGTAATACTACAGCCGATGTGTTAAAACATGAGATTAACATGAACATCTTCTTTCACAGCAACTGGGATCGTCACTTCACGTGATAAATATGGTCGACACGATGCTCCAATTGACCCCTATCTGTACCTTGAGCTTTCTATGGTTCCTCATACATATCAATAAAGAATCAAAGGTAAACTATTGTGATCACACTTCCTGTAATGAAAGATTCCGGATAATTATTTTTATGTTCACCCGAAAATCGCAATAAACCAAACAAATCCGAAATTGCACGTTCACTGTTTGGGTTCCGGAGACACTTTTCTTGTAGCGGTAGGAAAGCCTTCATTCGACCTCTCCCATTTTAAACGAGCCCATTTTATTTTCCCTGTCGATATAACGGTCAGGTGGATAGCCGCCATAACATTCACTGCCCGGACATATTCGTTATATCTTCCCTGGTTGTACAAGGGCGTAGCTAAAATATGGAGTCGACAGTGTACCCCTTCCCCTCTGAACCGTAGCTTTTTCAAAATTAATTCTGATGGACAAATGAACCGTGGTTTCAAACGTGAACCAATTGCCAATTCCCTCATTTTTTTTTTCGTTGAAACAAAGCCTAAACAGGAGGAAGAACATCCAGCAGAGGCGGGAACAAAAGAACAAAGACCAAAGAAATGTACAGCACAGGAACAGGCCCTTCGGCCCTCCAAGCCCGTGCCGACCACGCTGCCCAACTAAACTACAATTTTCTACACTTCCTGGGTCCGTATCCCTCTATTCCCATCCTATTAATGTATTTGTCAAGATGCCCCTTAAATGTCACTATCGTCCCTGCTTCCACCACCTCCTCCGGCGGCGAGTTCCAGGCACCCACTGACCCACTGCCCTCTATGTAAAAAAACTTGCCTCGTATATCTACTCTAAACATTGCCCCTCTCACCTTAAACCTATGTCCCCTAGTTATTGATCCCTCTACCCTGTGGAAAAACCTCTGATTATCCACTCTGTCTATGCCCCTCATAATTTTGTAGACCTCTATCAGGTCGCCCCTCAACCTCCGTCGTTCCAGTTAGAACAAGCCGAGTTTATTCAACCGCTCCTCATAGCTTATGCCCTCCATACCAGGCAACATCCTGGTAAATCTCTTCTGCACCCTCTCTAAAGCCTCCACATCCTTCTGTTTGTGTGGCGACCAGAATTGAACACTCTACTCCAAGTGAGGCCTAACTAAAGTTATATACAGCTTCAACATGACATGCCAATTCTTATACTTTCTGCCGGTCAATGAAGGCAAGTATGCCGTATGCCTTCTTGACTACTTTCTCCACCCGTGTTGCCCCTTTCAGTGACCTGTGGACCTGTACACCGAGATCTCTCTGACTTTCAATACTCTTGAGGGTTCAACCATTCACTGTATATTCCCTACCTGCATTAGACCTTCCAAAATGCATTACTTCGCATTTGTCCGGATTAAACTCCATCTGACATCTCTCCGCCCAAGTCTCCAAACAAATCCTGCTGTATCTTCTGACAGTCCGCATCGCTATCCGCAATTTCACTCACCATTGTGTCGTCTGCAAACTTACTAATCAGACCAGTTACATTTTCCTCCAAGTCATTTATATATACTTCAAAGAGCAAGGCACTGATCCCTGCAGAACACGACTTGTCACAGCCCTCCAATTAGAAAAGCATCCTTCCATTGCTACTCTCTGCCTTCTATGACCTAGCCAGTTCTGTATCCAACTTGCCAGCTCACCCCTGATACCGTGTGACTTCACCTTTTGTACTAGTCTACCATGAGGGACATTGTCAAAGACCTTACTGAAGTCCACATAGACACCATCCACTGCCCTACCTGCATCAATCATCTTTGTGGCCTCCTCGAAAAACTGTATCAAGTTAGTGAGACACGACCTACCCTTCAGAAAACCATGCTGCCTCTCACGAATACGTCCATTTGCTTCAAAATGGGCGTAGATTCTGGCTCGAAGAATTCTCTCCAGTAATTTCCCTACCACTGGCGTAAGGCTCACCGGCCTGCAGTTCCCTGGATTATCCGTGCTATCCTTGTTAAACAGAGGAACAACATTGGATATTCTCCAGGCCTCCGGGACATCACCTGAAGACAGTGAGGATACAACGATTTCTGTCAAGGCCTCAGAAATGTCCTCTCTAGCCTCCTTCAATATTCTGGGGTAGATCCCATCAGGCCCGGGGGACTTATCTACCTTAATATTTTTCAAGACACCCAACACCTCGTCTTTTTGGATCTCAATGTCACCCAGGCTATCTACACACCCTTCTCCAGACTCAACGTCTACTAATTCCTTCTCTTTGGTGAATACTGATGAAAAATATTCATTTAGTACCTCGCCCATTTCATCTGGCTCCACACAAAATTCCCTTGCCTATCCTTCAGTGGGCCAACCCTTTCCCTGGTTACCCTCTTGCTTTTTATGTCCGTGTAAAAAACCTTGGGATTTTCCTTAACCCTATTTGCCAATGACTTTTCGTGACCCCCTTCTATCCCGCCTGACTCCTTGCTTAAGTTCCTTCCTACTTTCCTTATATTCCACACAGTCTTCGTCTGTTCCCAGCCTTTTAGCCCTCACAAATGCCTCCTTTTCCTTTTTGACGAGGCCTACAATATCTCTCGTTATCCAAGGTTCCCGAAAATTGCCGTATTTATCCTTCTTCCTCACAGGAACATGCCGGTCGTGAATTCTTTTCAACTGACAATTGAAAGCCTCCCACATGTCAGATGTTGATTTGCCCTCAAACATCCACCCCCAATCTAGGTTCTTCAGTTCCCGCCTAATATTGTTATAATTAGCCTTCCCCCAATTTACCACATTCACCGTCGGACCACTCTTATCCTTGACCAACACCACTTTAAAACTTACTGAATTGTTGTCAATGTTCCCGAAATGCTCCCCTACTGAAACCTCTACTATCTGGCCGGGCTCATTCCCCAATACCAGGTCCAGTACCGCCCCTTCCCTCGGTGGACTGTCTACATATTGTTTTAAGAAGCCCTCCTGGATGCTCCTTACAAACTCTGCCCCGTCTAAGCCCCTGGCACTAAGTGAGTCCCAGACAATATTGGGGAAGTTGAAGTCTCCCATCACCACAACCCTGTTGTTTTTACTCGTTTCCAAAATCTGTCTACCTATCTGCTCCTCTATCTCCCGCTTGCTGTTGGGAGGCCTGTAGTAAACCCAAAACATTGTGACTGCACCCTTCTTATTTCTGATCTCTACCCATATAGCCTCACTGCCCTCTGAGGTGTTCTCCCGTAGTACAGCTGTGATATCCTGCCTAAAGAGTAGCGCAACTCCGCCACCTATTTTACATCCCCATCTACCCCGCCTGAAACATCTAAATCCTGGAACGTTTAGCTGCTAATTCCGCCCTTCCATCAATCAGGTCTCTGTAATGGCTACAGCATCATAGTTGCAAGTACTAATCCAAGCTCGAAGTTCATCTGCCTTACCCGTAATACTTCTTGCATTAAAACATATGCTGTTCAGGCCACCAGACCCGCTGTGTTCAGCAACTTCTCCCTGACTGCTCTGCCTCAGAACCACACTGTCCCTATTCCCTAGTTCTCCCTCAATGCTCTCACCTTCTGACCTATTACTCCCGTGCCCACCCCCCTGCCATACTAGTTTAAACCCTCCCGTGTTACACTAGCAAACCTCGCTGCCAGGATATTTATGCCTCTCCAGTTTAGATGCAACCCGTCCTTCTTTCTAGGTCACACCTGCCCCGGAAGAGCTCCCAGTGGTCCAGATAACGGAAACCCTCGCTCCTGCACCAGCTGTTTAGACTCGTGATTAGCTGCTCTATCTTCCTATTTCTAGCCTCACTGGCACGTGGTACAGGGAGTAATCCCGAGATTACAACCCAAGAGGTCCTGTATTTTAACTTTCTGCCTAGCTCCCTGAACTCCTGCTGCAGGACCTCATGCCCCTTCCTGCCTATGTCGTTAGTACCAATATGTACAAGGACCTCTGCCTGTTTGCCCTCCCACTTCAGGATGACCTTTCCCCGTTCGGACACATCCTGGACCCTGGCACCAGGGAGGCAACATACCATCCTTGAGTCTCCTTCCCGTCCACAGAAGCGCCTATATGTGCCCCTGACTATAGAGTCCCCTATTACTATTGCTCTTCTGCGCTTTGACCCTCCATTCTGAACATCAGAGCCAGCCGTGGTGCCCCTGCTCTGGCTGCTGCTGTTTTCCCCTGATAAGCTCCCCCCCCTCCGACAGTATCCAAAGGGGTATACCTGTTCGTGAGGGGGCAACCACAGGGGATTCCTGCACTGACTGCCTGCCCTTTCTGGTGGCCACCCATTTCTCTGCCTGCACCTTGGGTGTGACAACATTTATATAACTGCAGAAGAGGATGTTGCTGGAAGTCAACACAGTCATCTCGACTGTGTTGTGGGTATCTGTAGTTCTGGTGTCCTGGAGCGGTTAATCCTGAAACAGGACGCGATTGTTTCTCGTCCTCCTCCTCTATCGAAAAAAAGGAACTTTGAGGATGACATGCTCGGTAACAAACGTGTTCATATTTGTGTTTAAGTGTACAATGGCAGAATGGCAGATGGGCAGGGATACGCTGTTTCTGCCAGATAGGAGATATCAGAGAGCGTTCTAGCATGCCGACGAAGTTGTCTGCGGAATTGTGACCAGTCGCGTCTGGCAGAATGCGTATTTCGGTTGGAGCGGCAGCAGAATACATAGCAGAGCATACAGAGGGCAGAGAGTGTGAGAGACTCTAGCTTCAGTGAAGTGGTCACACCACAGCTTGAGACAGGAAGATGGGTGACCGCCCAGAGTCAGGTAAGGCAGGATCCTCCCGTGGCTAATCTCCTCTCAAACAGGCGTACCATTTTGGATGCCGTTGTGTCTTTGGCGGGGGTGGGGGCGTCGCTGACAGGATGATACCAGAAAGAAATTACCGGTGGCACCGCAACTAGTTCTGCGGTAGATCAGGTTCGGGCTTTTGCCAAGCGAGTGACACTCGTAGGAAATCGATAGTCCGGGTCACAGGCAGGCGTTTGTTTCGCCGCAAATGGGATCCTAGGATGGGTAACTTGCCTCCCTGCTGCCAGAGTCGGATATGTCTCTACACTGCCTTAGGGCATCCTGAAACAGGAACGAAAACAGACAGATGTTATTTTTACGGATACATGCCTGTCCTGCACGTCAATCAACTCGCTTTCAAAGATTCCCACATATCAGCCGTGGATTTGCCCTCAAATATTCGTTCAGCATCCGTGTGGCGGGATGGTGGGAACCAGAATAGCAGGCCAGTGATTTGAGAGAGGACATAAAAAGGCCAGACTGATGAAAAGCATAGCGCAGAGTAAGTACAGACAAAGGTGCCCTGCAGGGCTCAGCGGGACTGGAAGTCTGGAGTGCGTTGGCTTTCATGCAATAAGTACAACAGATAACGCTGATGACCTGAGAGCCTGGATTACTGCATGGAACTGTGAAGTTATGGTAATTACGGTGACAGGGTTAACGGAGCTATAGGACAGTGACCTTAACATTCCGGAATAACGGGATTTGGGGGAAACAAAAGTGGTTGGGGAGATGTATTGCCGATGAGGGAGCAGATCACAGCAGCGTTGAGGAAACATTGGAGGGATCTTATATTGAGGCATTATATGTGAAACTCATGAATAAGAAGGGTAAAATTAAAATTTTGAGTGTGTACTATAAACCTCCCAACAGCGCTGAGGAGACAGAGGAGCAGTTGTGTAGTCAGATATTGAAAAGCTATGAAACAAGCAAGATAGTTTTGTTGGGTGACTTTTACTTCCCCCATATTGAATTGGAATCCCTTTCGGCAAGGTCGGGGCTGGTTTAGCACACTGGGCAAATTAGCTGGCCTTTAAAGCTCACCAAGGCAGGCCAGCAGCACGGTTCAATTCCCGTCCCAGCCTCACTGAACAGGCGCCGGAATGTGGCGATGAGAGACTTTTCACAGTAATGTCATTGAAGCCTACTTATGACAATAAGCGATTTTCATTTTTTCAAGTGCCTCGGAAAGAGAGCATTTTTTTAGAAGTATTTATGAGGGTATTATGATGCAATGCAACCAGGGCTGCGGCCATACTAAGACGGCATTGGGAAATGAGTCAGGCCAGGTGATTGGTGTTTCAGTGGGGATGCATTTTGGCCTGAGCGACCATAACTGCATCAGATATCGTCTAATCATGCATAAGGACAAGAGTCGCCCGCGGGTGAGAGTGCTTAATTAGGCTAGAGTCATTTACATCGAAATTAGGCAAGAACTGGGGAATGTGGATGCTGAACGAATATTTGAGGGCAAATCCACGGCTGATATGTGGGAGTCTTTGAAAGCGAGTTGATTGACGTGCAGGACAGGCATGTATCCGTAAAAATTAAGGATAGAAATGGCCGTATTTCGGAACCATGGATGACCAGGGATATTGTAAGCTTAGTCAAAAGGAAAACGGAAGCTTGCAATAGGTCTAGGCCTCTAAACATTGACGAACCCTTGAGAAGTATGGTGAAAGTAGGAAGCAAATTAAATTTGGAATGAGGAGGGCTAAACCTGGCCATGAAATGTATTGAGCAACAGTGGCACAGGAGCATCGCAAGGCTGTTTATGCAAATATTAGGCGGCACGGTAGCACGGTGGCTAGCACTGTTTCTTCACAGCTCCATGGGGCCACGTTCGATTCCCGGCGAGGGTTACTGTCTGTGTGGAATCGGCACATCCTCCTTGTGTCTGCGTGGGTTTCCTCCGGGTGCACCGGTTTCATCCCAGTAGTCTCGAGATATTTGCTGTTAGGTAATTTGGACACTCTGAATTCTTCCTCCGTGTACCCTAACAGGGAGCGGAATGTGGCGCATCCGCGAATTTAACAGTAACTATATTGAAATGTCAGCCTACTTGTGACAATCAAGATGAAAAGAAAAAGCCCGCGAGGCCGGGTGAGATCTATCCCGAGGTCCCACATGCCAGACTGGCACAAAGATTAAAATCACATGGGATTTGGGATGGGTTGGGAAGGTGAATACAGATCTGGCTTGGTTATGGAAGACAGAGAGTAGCAGTGCAAGCGTGTTTTTTTCCGTATGGAGATCTGTAGCGATTGGTGTTCCGTACGAATCGGTGCTGTGAGCTCTGTTGTTTACATGAGCAAGAGGAAAAAGTGGGTGGACGACTCAGTAAGTTTGCGGATGACAGAAAGATTGGCGGAGTTGCTGACTGTGCCGAGGTTTTTCAGAAAGTATAAAAGGATATAGATAGCTTGGAAACGTGGGCACAGCTGGAGTTTAACGTGGACAAATACGAAGTGATGCATTTTGCGGCTCAAATCGAGGCATGAATTATACTGTAAATGCTGAACCCTCAGGAAAACTAAAGAGCAGAGGTATTTGGGCGTGCAGGTTCACAATTCAGGAAAATAGACAAGACTGGTAGCACTTGAGCGGACAGTTGGCACGTTTGCAATCATCAGCCGGGGCATTGAGTACAAGAGATGGAAAACCATGTTGTTGCTATGTAAATCCTTGGTTAGACCGCATTTAGAGTATTGTGTGGAGTTCTGATCACCACTATTTCAGAAGGATGAGGACGCTCTGGAGACTGTGCAAAGAGGTTTCACCAGGATGCTGCCTGGTATCAAGGATGTTGGCTATGAGGAGAAATTCAATAAACAAGGATAGCTTTCATTGGAAAGACTGAATCTGAGGGAAGACCTGGTAGAGGTGTAAAAATTATGAGAGTCATGGGCAGGGTGGATAGTCAGAGCCTTTTCCAATGGCGGGAGTGTCTATTACAAGGACGCATAAGTGTAACATGAGAGAGGGAAGGTTTAAGGGAGATGTGCCCTGTAGATTTTTACGCAGGTTATGCTGGGGGCCTAGTACGCACTTCCAGAGGGTTTGGTGGATGAAGGCACATTAGAAACTCTTAGTAGCCTCTCGATGTTTTCAGGAATAGGGACGTCATGGATGGATTAAGGATCGAGTAAGGGCAGAATGTTTTTGTTTTGGTTCGGGAATGGTGAACGGCATAGTCTTGGAGGACCGAAGGGCAGGTTCCTGTGCTGCCCTTTGCTTTGTTCTTATATCGTCCACAAAGCAGTGTACTCGTATTTATTTTATTTGTCCAAATGTTCCAGTTACTCATGTAACAGGCTAAAGAGAATAAACTTCCATTTAATGTTAATTAATGGGCTCAATAATTTGTCAAACACACGGAATGCGATATCCTATTTCGGTTTCACATATTATTGGTTTGTATATGGTTGACACCAACTTCCATTTCCTGCTACATAATTATTTTCCTTCTCCAGATGAGAAGAAATATCCTAGCCCCTGACTCGGTTCTGGTAGCGCAATTTTTAGAATTGCAGTTTGCAGTGACAGAAAGCTTTATATGTTGCTTCACAAATAGCAATTGCCGATTCAAATACCACGTCACGGTCCTCTCATAGATTCACCAGCAATGAGTTAACCCCTGTACAAAATTGTGCGTAGTTTGTCCATCAGCCCGACAATCTTTGGCCTTATCGATAGAGGTGCTAGGGACGCAATCCGTATCAATTACTGGTAAAGGACACATGTCCGATTGAACTGAAAGTGATTCCCCTTAAACTGGTGACGTTTCAAGCACGCCCGTGTATTCCAAATGTTTTGAGCTACCTGGACTCGCTGCAGTAAGATCGTTCAGAATAATTCTGAAGTACCGATTGCATGTCTCTGACCTGTAATTATATTTACCTGATTTGATTAGATTAGATTTAATATTGTCACATGTATTAATATACAGTGAAATGTAATTTTTCTTGCATGCTGTACAGACAACGCAGGGAAGGAAGTAGATACAGCAAAATGTAGTGTTACAGTCATAGCTCGGGTGTGGAGAAAAGATCAACTTAATACGAGGTAGGTCCATTCAAACGTCTGATAGCAACAGGGAAGAAGCTGTTCTTGAATCGGTTCGTAGGTGACCTCAAACGTTTGTATCTTTTTCCTAACGGAAAAAGTTGGAAGAGACTGTGCCCGGGTGCGTGGGGTCCTTAATTATGGTGACTGCCTTTCCGAGGCAGCGGGAATTGTAGACAGAATTAATGGATGAGAAGCTGGTTTACGTAATGGATTGGGCTACATTCACGACTGTGTGTAATTTCCTGCGGTCTTGGGAAGAACAGGATCCATACCAAGCTGTGATACAACCAGAAAATGCATCTGTAAACGTTGGCGAGAGTCATAGCTGAGATGCCAAAATCCCTTCGTCGTGTGCGAAGGTATATTCGTTGTCGGGATTTCTTAACTATAGTGTCAGCATGGGGTGGGGTGTGGACCAGGAGAGGTTGTTCCTTATCGGGACACCAAACAACCTGAAGCTCCCATCCCTTTCTACTTCGTTCCAATTGATGTAGACACGGGCATGTTCTCCACTACGCTTCCTGAAGTCGATGAAAATGTCCTTCATTTTGTTGGCATTGAGGGCGAGATTATTGTCGTCGCACCAGTTAATTAGATTCTATATCTCATTATTGTCCTCTGTCTCGTCGTTGTTTGATAACCGACCCACTGTGGTGGTATCATCCGTAAATTTAAAAATCGAGTTGGAGGTGAATTTAGCCACACAGGGATAGGTAGAGAAGGAGTACAGTAGGATGCTGTAGACACGGCCTTCTTGGGCACCGGTGTTGATGATGACCGTGAAGGAGGTGTTGTTGCCACCCCTTACTGATTGTGGCATGTGGTTTGGAAGTTCAGGATCCAGTCGCAAAGGGAGCAGCCGAGGTCCAGGCCACGGAGTTTGGAGATTTTATGAAGGCTGACCTATAGTCAATAAATAGGAGTCTGACATAGGTGTCTCTGTCATCTCCGTGTTCCAGGGTTGAGTGCAGGGCCAGGCAGATGGCGTCTGCTGTGGTCCAGTTGCAGCGGTTGGCGAACTATAGTTGATCAAGGCAATCCGGGAGGCTGGATTTGATTCGTGCCATGGCTAACCTTCCGAAGTTCTTAATAATGATGGAAGTCAGAGCCACTGGGCGATAGTCATGAAGGCACGCTGCTCGGTTTTCTTTGTGCAAGGCTGATGGTAGTCTTCTTGAAGCAGATCGGGTCCTCAGATTTTGTAAAGAGAGGCTGAAGATGTCTGCGAATACTCCCGCCAGCCGATCCAGGCAAGATATGAGTGCTTGTCCGAGGGCCCCATCCGGGTCAGTGGCTTTCCGTGGCTTAAACTGCGAGAAGGCTGCTCCTACATCTGCAATGATGACCTCAGGTGCAAGTTCATCCCAGACTTCTGGGGTGGAGGGCGTTCCCTCGCTGACCTCTTGCTCAAAGCGTGAATTGAATGCGTTGAGCTCATTCGGGAGGGGTGCACCGGAACTAGCGAATTTTCATTCCTTCACCTTGTAGCCCGTTATGTCTTGCAGACGTTGCCATGTGTCTAGCTTGGGAATCGAGCTCAGTCCGGCACTGTATTTTAGCATATTTGATGGATCTCCTGAGATGATATCTGGCTTTCCTGTACATATCAGGGTCGCTTGACTTGGACGCCCCAAGCTTCGGCTTCAGCAACTATTGGATATCCTTGTTCATCCAGGCTTTCCAGTTGGGGGACACGTGGATTTGCTTCTTTCGCTCACAGTCTTCTACACACTCGCTAACAAAGTCAGTTACAGTAGTGGCATACTATTGTTGCTAACTTTTGGTTGGTTCAATTGGCTCTGTTATAACCTTTGCTCTCGACTCGCCAGGTATCTTTACGATACCGCCACGAGGTTCAAGTTCAAGTGTTGATCAATAACTCAATACGATATTTTGTAAGATTCAAATCGAAGCACATTTATTATGCACAGTAATCGCTACTCATGCATACATTCTACTTCTAAGATACTTCTACAACTAACAGGACTATATTTAGTTTCGGACTGGCCCACCAGGTCAGGGGAACAAATGGCCTTTCGTTCGGGTTCTGAGTTTGCGGGATTCGAACTTGGTACGGACTGGTAGCTAGGAGCGCCTATCTCGTAGAGAGCGTTGACTTAAGACTGGCTGGATCTCGGCGGCAGCAGCAGCGGTCACTGTCAAGGGTTGGTTCGCGTTGCTGAGTGACCCGGTCAAGAAGAACGATTTGAACTTGGGGGCTTAACTTCATAGTCCCCAGGGCTTCCCGCCTTTCGCAGCGGACCCTGTACCTGGTTCTAAGTGATTGGACTTCGTTCCAATCGCTTGGTTCGACTTCTCCAATACTGGAGCGGTTCCCTGATCGATGTCCGTTAAACTCTTTTGTGTTGGCTCCTGCTGGCGCCGAGGAGTCTGGCTTGGCTTTGTTTATCCCAAATGTTCGATTGTACCTGGGGATCACTCATTAGTATGTAGATGGCTGCTGCATTATTATGCAGATGGCTGCTTGTATCGATGCTGTCTGGGCTTTTGCAGAGTTTAATACAGTTACTTGCAACTGCTAGTTTCTGCCTTTGTTGGCTGAATTTGCCTTCAGCCTTTGCTGTTCTCCATTTTACATCGGGTTTGGCCAACCCAGGTGGCTACAAACCCTCCTTGTGATCCTAACGCGAAGCGTGAAGGATCACATAACTGCGTTGTTTTTCATTCCCTGACCCGGCGAGCACTCTTCAATGGCCTCTACACTGACTATAACTATGCAAAACATTTCTAACTGACAATTCTGAGGGGCGCTATGTCAAACAGGGACATGCATTACACTACAAGAAAGTCGGAACCACTAACTATCCTTAAAAAACTACACTCTCTCAAACATTTCATCACACTAACCTCCTAAACCATGCAAACAAAATCATAGCAGTATTTTACACATTTTCCTGGCTTGGCAGTCAAGCTCAGGATTGTACAATTGCTCATGAACATTTCTTTATTTGCAACAAATCGCAAACGAATGCTCTTTATTATAGATCGCGGGGTGTCGGGGGTCTGGTCATCTCCGAAAATAGGGGATATTATCCTATATACCGGCATGCGAGCGCGGTAGGCTCTCCTTCTCTATTTTCTCAGACGAATAGTCTGCACGATGCAGCAGAGTATCGCCAATACTAGTAGGGATTCTATCAAGTGGGACAGGGAGTACCAGGTTATAAACCTGTCACACCAAGATGGTGTGGTGTCGCTTGTGACTGGGCTCTCGGTTCTCTGGGGGAGTGAATCATTAACGGCTGGGGGGGGTTGGGGGGGGGGTGGGGTCACGGAGTTCGCGTTCGCGCGAAACCAAAAGTCAATTAGGGTGTTGAGCCATGCGGAGGATGTCCTCATGGTTCTCCTCTTCTCACTTTTCTTCTCTTCTCTTCTCTGGCCCTGGAGTTCTATGTGATCAAGCATAGTGACTGTGACTATCTTGATTTAATATCGCGTATGATAGACTGTCTGTCCTTTACTGCCAATTACTCCCTTTATAAATGGTCACTATGTGTGACTCCCTCATTTTTTGTATCAAAAACCGAATTTCAGGACAAGACAAACTTACAAATACTGAACCAGTGCGAGCCGTCTCGTAGGCTGTGCGATTTACCATCCAAATGTTTGAGGATGTAAATAGCAGAGGGTTGGCAACCTAAAGGGTTACCGGAAAACAAAATAAAACTTTTTGAATAAAACTTGCTGAAATGGGCCGCGACGGGTAAGATTTGGGTAGAGTCCCCGGGTAGGATGGCGACCAATGCCGTGAGTTCCTACCCGAGCGTAGCTGACCAGAGGGGGGTTCCAAGGCAGGGCGGGTCCCAATGCCGTTTCTCCACTGCCTGAGCAACCGACAAGAACCGGCAAGAAATGTAGTCATCGTGGGGGGTTGCCGTATTGGTTCTTCCTTCGAACTTGAAGGGCAGTTTCGAACGGGGTTCTGTGTATCTGTCGACAGACCAGTTCATCTGATCTGGCGTCTGGGACATTAACAAGTCTCTGCGGACAAACTAGTTCCTCTGACTGCCAGTGGGCGTCAGAAGGGTGGTGTCGTGGGGCCGTGGATAAAAAATTCTGGTCTAACATACAACATTTAACAGTACAAGTACAAAGTCGTCATCTTCTCCCGGATGCCAAACTCTCGAGTGTACCAGGGCTGATAGTGCTGCATGGTGTGATCTGGGATTGCTCTCGTCATTCCGGACGAGTCTGTACGAATTGTCTCGGTGCCAAAAGGTGGTGTCTAGTTCTATGGGGACGGCATCGGGGTCGTCATTGAAGTTTGGTGGTCGGTGGTGGGGTTTGTTTAGGAAAGTGATCGTGAAGAGATCACTCGAATCGTGGTCAGATTCGCTGGGTGTCGGTCCTGTTCCATGGGGATCGTAGGGAGGCGTGCTGTGGCTGTTGTCCGAATCACAGTCGCTGTCGCTGCTGCTGCAGTCCGTGGGCATTCCGGGGCGTAGTGTATATTTCGGGGGTGGAGTTTGAGTGCGTGGCTGGGCGTGACGTGTTGGGGGAGGGTAGGGTTGCGTTGGCTGTGGGTGGGGCGTGGTCTGCTGCATCGAGCATGACATGATGTGCGTGGTGAGACTGTGTTCCACATGCCTTCAGCTGGTTGATATGGAACCACGCAGTGTTTCCATTGGGGTACTTTATTTTGTAGACAGAAAGGCTGACTTCCTCCGCAATGGAGTACGGACCCGAATGCTTTGGTGACAGGATGTGCAGGGATTGTATACGGAGAGCATGACTTGCTGTCCTACACTGAACTCAGTCGCATGCACTGTCTTACTGTCTTATCGAAACAAGCCTTGCTCTGTTTCCTTCTTGTGCCCAATTTCACAGCGGCTGCGAACTGAGCCGTTTTAACAGTTTCCAGTACTTGTTCTACTGCTTTCTCGTGTGTGAGGGCCGCCATTTCGGGGCTGGTCAAATCTAATCCTAATAAAAATGCTGTGCCTTTCATGGGACGTCCGGTCATGAGGCTGTGTGGGGTGTAACCTGTGGATGTTGAAACCGTGTTTCGCAGAAACATCAGCGCAAAAGAGAGGACTGAGCCCCAAGTGATGTTGTTTTGCTCGACCATTTTTCTGAGGGTGGATTTTAGGGTCCGATTCGTGCGCTCCACGATACCACTCGACTGGGGCTGGTATGCAATGTGGAATTTTTGGGTAATGCCAAATATCGTGAGGACGTTCTTCGTGACACGTCCCGTAAATTGGGACCTTGGTCGGATTCAATGCTGCGGGGGAGTCCCCATCTCGTAAAGATGTGGTGGGTTAAAATCTTGGCTGTGGTCTTTGCCGTGTTATTTCCGGATGGGAATGCTTCCACCCATTTTGTAAACGTGTCTATCACCACGAGTACAATTGATAACCATTCCTGCAACGGGGCAATGGTCCTGTACAATGAATCTGGAGGTTAGTCCAGAGGCCATTAACGGGTCGGGTGTGACTGAGCTGAGCCTTTTTGGCGTATCTATCCGGGTTGTTCTGGGCACAGATAAGGCAATTCTCAATGTAGTGATTTACATCGTCTTTTAGACCCGGCCACCAACAGAGCTGCCTGAGGTGGGCTGTAATGGGATCGATTCCCTGATGTCCATGACTGTCATGGAATAAACACATCAGTTGATTCCTGTCCTGTTCAGGAACCACATAATGGGTGTCCTTTAACACCACGCCGCCATGTGTGGTCAGAGCATTTTGAAATCTCTCGTAAGGGGCTGGATAGTTTCCTTTTTAAACCTCCAAGAGATTGCTGTCCTCCTTCTGGGCCTGCACTAAATCCTCGATATTAGTCTGAGAGACCTTAACTGTATTCACTGGTGCGCTTTCGCGGGGGTGGAGGGTCCAAAAATATCCGTGTGTGGAACCTGGTTTAACCAGTGCGTCGGCCTTTACATTTCCAGGGTGGGAGGAACGATGGTGACTTCGAACTTTGACTATTCCAAAGGTCCTGTTCTGTGCTCGCTCTAAAATGTGACTGAGCAATGGGGCTGAAGGTAGGGGTTTTCCGTCTGCGGAAACAAATCCACAGGGGTAGGAATTCCGTAAGGCTGCGGCAGACATAGAGGCTCTCCAAATAGATGTCTTCTGGGCTGGGGAAGGAATCTGGGTGTTTCACTATGTACGTGATGGCCACAGGTTCTGCTGCCTGTGCGCCTAAGTGTCCTGGAAGTTTTATTGCTATTTCTTCTAGGCGCGTCCCTTGCATCCTCGACGTAAATGCCGCATCCTGTTATGCGCTTCCCTTCTAATATTGTGGAAGGTCCATCCACATATACCGTTATGGGTTCGCACGTGTCTGTGTGCTTGAGGCCCTCGGTTGAACTACCTATCTTTCTGGGGGGGGGGTTCGCAATAAAGGAGCCTGTGTTGTGCTGTGGAGAGATAATTTCACATTCATTGGGGGGGGGGGGGGGTCCGGGGTACTGTAGGCTGTCGGCTAAAAAAGTGTGGGTCATTCTTTGTTCTTTTAACAGTGATGCCTGTCCCTGCAAAAGAAGGGTCCATCTGGCCGCTCTTATCTGACTAACTGTGCCGTCCTTGAGTAGTCCGTCCAGTAAATGTTGGGTGGGGGTGTGTTCTGTGAGGGTTGTGATGGGGTTTAATCCGGTAATGTAAGAAAAATACTGCACGGCCCAAAAAACTGCGAGCAGGTGCCTTTCACGGGCTGAAAATCCCTGCTCCACAGCATCTAAAATTCTGGAGGCGTAAGCCACGGGCCTTAACTGTTCGTGCCGTTCCTGAAGGAGCATGGCCGAAAGGGTACGGTCTGTGCTTGCTCCCTCTATCGCATAGGGGGAAAGCGGGTCTGGAACTTGAAGTGCGGGGGCTGCTATTAGTGCTTGTTTCAAAGAGTCCACAGCATCGGTATGCTGCGGAAGCCATTTCCAGGGTGTTCCTTCCTTTGAGAGGTCTGAGAAGGGTGCTGCCTTGCTGGCGAAACCGTCAATGTGGTTTCGGCAGTAGCCAACCAGTCCTAAAAAGGACCGGAGGGCTGAAACGTTCTGGGGAAAGGGCAATTTAGCAATCGAGTCAATCCTTTTATGCTCAATCTCGCGTTTACCGTGCGTGATAATTGTACCCAAATATATCGCTCTGTTTTCCAAAATCTGGGCCTTTTTGGGGTTAACTTTACATCCAACTGCTTGTAGGAGCTCCAGGAGTTCGGACAGAAGCTCAATGTGCTCTTCCTTGGTGTCTGTCTGCAGTAGTAGGTCGTCTACGTACTGGACCAGATATTCGGGGCGAGAAAATTTTGATAAACCATTTGCCAGCTGTCGGTGGAAAATGGAGGGGGAGTTGTGCAATCCTTGTGGAAGGCATGTCCACGTCCACTGTTGATTTTTAAAGGTAAAGGCAAATTTGTACTGGCACGCCTTTGCCAATGGAATGGACCAGAATCCATTACTGAAATCCAAAACCGTAAAGTATCGGGAATTGAGTCCCTGCCTGAGCATGGTCTCGGGTCTTGTGGCTACCGTGGGGGCTGCTGCGGGGGTGATTTTTTGAGTTCCCGGTAATCGATGGTCAGTCGCCATGATCCATCGGGCTTTCTCACTAGCCAAATCGGGGCATTATTAGTTGAGGCTACTGATCTAAGTACGCCCTGCTCTAATACGCTGTCGATTACTTTTGCGATTTCTGCCTCTGTCTCTTGGGGAAATCCATACTGCTTTTGGGGTCCAGGGTAAGGTACTGTGAGTTGTACCGAACCAGTCATCCCGCGACAGTCGTACTTGTGGGTCGCGAATGCAGTCCTGTTCTTTTGTAACACTGCCCTAACCTGCTTGTCCGTGCAAATTGTCGGCGGGTTAAACCAAAATTCGGCTACTGCGCTAATTTTGTTGGTGTATTCACCTATTGCGAGCGTTGCGGGGGCTCTTGGAGATTTTGCCATTTTCCAGACGCACTGGTTGACTGGATCAATTGAAAGGTGGTGGGAGTTCATAAAGTCTATGCCCAAAATGTGCTCTGCTGTGTGGGGCAGGTCGACTAAATCTATGGGGTGCTTAGTGGTGATGGTGCCGACTTGAGTGGGTACAGGGGCTGTGATGTGTCCCTGCTGTGAGTGGCCTGTAAAGCCGCTGAGGGTGATGGTGGCTGTAGTGGGCCACGTGTCATTTTGAAACATGGTGGGGGAATTTTATTGTGGTGCGGGACCCTCCTGTGTCCCAGAGACACTCGATGGGCTGTCCCCGTATTTGTGCTGCAACTACCGGTCGTCCGGAGCTATCCCAAAGGGTGTCGCAGACCCAATTGGGGGAGGCCGAACACCGTCAGTCCATTCTGTTCAGATCCGTCTGATCTCAACGGGTGCTCACACTATGTATGGGCTCTGTTTTATTCTTATTTAGAGTGGTCGTCTGCTGGGCTCTCTGTGGCTTTCGTGGGGCATTGCACTCTCTTGCAAAGTGTCCCAAATGGCCACAGTTGTAACACTCCTGTGACTTTGGTGGGGGTGGGGGGTGGGGGGGGGGGGGGAGGTGGCTGTTCTTGCTTTCATTTACCCATGCGGGCTTCTGGTGTGTTTTAACTGCTTGTATGTCTGCTCCTGCCTGCTGTCCGTCGGGATTTGTAACTGCGGGTTTGTTTTGTACAGAAGGCTCCCAGGCGGGGGACAATATTTTTACGACCCATTTCTCATTATGTGCCTCCTCTGAGGGATCATAACTCGCACACGCTTTTTGTCCTGTTTCTGTGGCATGGGAGATAAGCGTGTGGGTCCGTTTGGCCATGTTGTCTGGGGACAAATGGGCGCGTCTAAGTCTCTGAAAACCACTGCAAAGTGGATCCACAGGCGTCCAGCAAGCGCGGTGGGGCGCTCGGTTTTCCTTTGCCTGCACTTATTGAGGTCATCTACGGGGTCACCCCGTTATACCCGATCGCGTCTAGGACCGCGGTTTACATTTCTGAAAGGGTGCCTCCTCCTACATTCTGTGGGTCGTGAAGGGCTGCTACGACCGAAGGGTCTAGACACAAAACGGTGAGCTTCACATGCTCTCGCTCACCCAGGCCGTACATGGTCGCCTGCTGCTTTACTCTGGCAAAGAAGTGGTGGGGGTCCGAGGTGGGGAGGGACGGTGTGATTTTCTCGCACGCGGCCCGTAATTGGGTCACTGTTAAGCGGGTGGAGTACAGAAATTCCGTAGCGTCCGATGTGGCTGTGCGGTGGGTGATGACTGGGTTCATTGGAGCTTGAACTATCTGCTCTGGGGGGGGGGGGGGGGGGGCGCTTTTCTCTTTTGGGGCTTTCCCTGCGCACATGTTCCCGGAACATATCTTTGCGCTGTCTCATTTAACTCTTCCCAATCAAGGCCGTCTTCCTCATCTAATTTTGCTCCAAAGATTTCTCGGAATCCTTTTTGAACTGAAAGCAGAGATTGCAGCTCTGCAATCTGCTTCTGGCACTTTGCGTGGTCTAACCAGCATTGTCTTTGCTCCGTGGTGGCAGCATGGAGTGCTCTTAACGCTGCTTTCAGGTCACTACACTGCCTCTGCAATGCCATTACCTGATTCACGGTTTCTTGTCGTACCAGGACTGCACGTTGCGTGCCCTGATCGGCCTTTTTCATACTGGGACTGGAAGCTGCTTAAGTGTGCGAGACAAGACTGGTGTGTCCGCTTGGCATTATCCACCTCTCCTTCTTTTGCTGCCAAATTCCTCCTTAGCTCTAAGTTCTCTCTTTCTACCTCACTGACCTCGACGTTGCTCATTCGATGTATGCCTTCTACCTCTTTCCGGAGCTTCCTAACGAGCTCCTCTGTGCCTCGCAACTGTGCTAAACAGGACACGGTTGCCATCGCCTTGCGAGCTTTTCCTAAGCTCTTCTTGTGAATCTCGCTCAGGTTCTCCCACCAAGTATGCCCTATACTCCCGGGACCTGTTTCCTCGTTGTTACAGAATTTGCTCCAAAGAGGCCAACCTTTCCCTTTGATGTACTTTCTGATTTCTTCTTCCCAGACGGGACATTGTACTACTCTACTGCTGCTGGTCGCTGCGACCGCAAATTCTTCTGTGTTCATGAGGCGTCACATTGCCTGCATTGACATCTTTCTTATCTGAATGCTTCTTTTAAAATTTGGAACAGGGGGACTACGGCAGTGCTGTAATTACGGATACGGCTTTCGCTAATTTCCGAAATACAAACTCCCGACAGTTTTGTCGCAACAAAAAGATCTATCAGTATTACCTTATAGCCCTGTTAGTTATGCATGCATTTAACACACTTCCGAATTATGAGGATTGATCAGAACTGCTTCAACACTTGTGGTTTTCTGTTCCCAATTGGATCTCTCATTCACATTTTTGGGTTCTCCCGGAGTGGTTAAGCCACTTCTAGTTCAGATGTCGCCTTTAATATGTAGCTAAGTTTTGGTTGGTTCAATTGGCTCTCGAGTCGCCAGGTAACTTTATGATACCGCCACGAGGTTCAAGTTCAAGTAATTATCAATAACTCAATAAACCAATTAGTAAGATTCAAATCAAAGAACATTTATTCTACACAGTAATCGCTGCTCATGCACACATTCTACTTCTAAGCTACTTCTACAACTAACAGGCCTATACCTAGCTTCGGACTGGCCCACCAGGTCAGGGGAACAAATGGCCTTTCGTTCGGGTTCTGAGTCTGCTGGATTCGAACTTGGTACGGACTGGTAGCTAGGAGTGCCTATCTCGTAGCGAGCGTTGACGTAAGACTTACTGGATCTCGGCGGCAGCAGCACCGGTCACTGTCAAGGTTTGGTTCGCGTTGCTGAGTGACCCGGTCAAGAAGAACGATTTGAACTTGGGGGCTTAACTTTATAGTCCCCAGGGGCTTCCCGCCATTCGCGGCGAACCCTGTACCTGTTTCCAAGTGATTGGACTTCGTTCCAATCGCTTGTTTCGATTTCTCCAATACTGGAGCGGTTCCCTGATGGATGGGAGGTCTTGAGGTGTCCGTTAACCTCTTTTGTCTTGGCTCCTGCTGGCGCCGAGGAGTCTGGCTTGGCTTTGTTTATCCCAAATGTTTCGATTGCACCTGGGGATTTCTCATTAGTTTGTAGATTGCTGCTACATTATTATGCAGATGGCTGCTTGTATCGATGCTGTCTGGGCTTTTGCAGAGTTTAATACACAGTAACTTGCACCTGCCATTTTCTGCCTGTGTTGGCTGAATTTCCCTTCAGTCTTTGCTCTTCTCCATTTTACATCGGGAGGTCGCCAATCCACGTGGCTACACTGTTTAGGCTGGTTGCAGAGTTGTTAAATACTGACCAGGCCACTTACTTTAAGCACTGCCGTACGAGATCTTCCGATTCCTCAATCCAACATTGCACAACATTCATTGACGGATTCACCCGCTTCAGTTTTTGCTTATACGCATGGAGCAGAAGCACAGCCTTATGGTCAGAATTGCCAAAGTGTGGGCGGGCGACAGAGTGGTAGGCATGTGTGATATTTGTGTAGCAGTGGTCCAGGAGGTTTGGGCCTCTGGTGGAACAGGTTACGTGTTGATGGTAACTTGGTAGTGCGCCTTTGAGCGTGACCTGATTGAAGTACCCAGCCACGATGAACAAGGCCGCGGGATGTTTCGTTTGAAGGCTATTTGTGGTGGTGTATGTTTCGTCAAGCGCGAAGTTGAAGTCCGCATGGGGTGGGATGTAATCTGCCGTCAAGATAGCGGAGCTCAACTCCCACGGAATGCATTGGGGCCGCCTTTTAGCATCTGGTATCCAAAGTCCGATGAACAGAAACTCGCCATTGTTGCTACATCTAGGCACCACGAGGGATTGATTAGGAGGCAGACCCCACCTCCACAAGCCTTGCCTGAGGCCGCTGTACGGTCTATTCGGTGGATTCAGAAGCCCTCTGGTGCTGGGGCACAGTCCGGTGAAGGAGGATTGAGCCATGTCTCCGTGAAAAAGAACACTCAGCAGACCCTCAGTTCTCTTTGCAAAGTGAGTATGGATTTAATTTCGCCTAGCTTGGTAAATCATTCGCGCGAAACACATGGGGCACGATATCCTATATCGGTTGCAAATAGTATTGGTTTGCATATTGTTGACGTCAACTTTCATCTCCATCTACATAAGAATTTTCTTTCTCCAGGTAAGAGGAAATATCATGATCCCTGACACGGGTCTGGTAGCGCAATTATTCGAACTACAGTTTGCAGTAGCAGGCAACTTTACAAGTTGCTTCACGCTTACCAAGTGACGATTAAAATACCACGCCGCGGTCCTCTCGTGCATTCGGCATCAGTCAATTAATCCTGCACAATATTCTAATTGGATTGTCTATCAGCCTTGTCTATAGAGGCGCTAGGGACGCAATCCGTTTCAATTTCTGGTAAAGGATAAACGTCCTGTAAAACTGAAAGTGCTGTCCTTTAAATTGACAACGTTTCAAACACACCCGTGTATTTCAAAAGTTATGAACTAGCTAGACTTACTCCGACAACTTAGTTGAGAATAATTCTGAAGTACCGATGGCATGCCCCTGTCCTTCAATTTGATTTATCTTTTCTCAGAGATGAAACTCATGGAATGCCAGGCTGGTGAGTGGCACCTCGTTTGCGCAAGAAATTAAATTTCTGCCTGTATCATTCAATGTATAAGTTACTTAATTATTTCAAATGAATTTTTCTTATCAGACCTCCGCAGTTTTTGCTAAACGTAGAACTCGAAGTTCAAAACCATGGCAGGTGTCCGGCATTGCATTTCTCTATTCCTGCCGACAGATACTCCCATCCGGCGGGTAATTTCGCTTCATTGGGAAATTCAATTGAAACGCGGCGGGAATATCCTCTCTTGCTGCCTGCAAACGAGCGGCGTCTGAGGTACTGGTGAATCCAACTTACTATATTTCCAATGTTTTGGTTTTGTACACTTTGAAATAAATAAGCTATCAGAAGGCACTTCACAGGACAAGAGAAAAGGTTCAAATGATGGCAAAATCTCGCGGATGCTAGTAATCCGAATAGCACATTCCTCCCGAATGCTCATCAAAATATGAGGTATTCTTCCAGAGGTGAATGTAGCTCATTGTTGAACTCCGTATTTGTTCACTCGTGCTCTTCTAATGAGATAAACTACAGCTTGCATTTCTGTAGGACAGTGCATCCTAATTACATATTAACTGTGACCGAATTCAGAAGCTGAGGACAGAAATAACAAGAGCAACGTTCCCACAAAGTGTTTATTAATCATTGCGAATTAATCATAGAAAAACTAGCAGCTATGCAGCAGAAGGTCAGTCGATTTGTTGAGCGCAAATGTATGCAACAGCGAACGAGAAGGCGAAATTTTTTTGAAAACCAACTGATTTCAAGAACGGAGGCTGCGAATTTTGCATAAGAGTTCTTGTCTACCGAGAGACTTTATTTTCTTTGTTCTGATTAATGCAATATTGCTCGCTTATACTTATAGCTTTGCGGATTAACGTGTAGAGCTGCGAATTCTCCAACAACTACTTTTATAACATAATGTTTCGCTTTACGTTTACGCACAAAAGTCATTATTTATGCATTCCAAACAATTCTGCATTAGAATATTGAGGAAAATATGCTGTCTACATTAATTAAGCGGCCGCAGTATGTTGATTTTATTTTTATGTTTGGATATATGAGTGGTGTACGAATGCACGTGCGAATATAATAATGCCGAAAACACAGACATCTCAGTTATTCGGAAGTGAGATATTTTGTCGCCATCTCCATGTAGTTACAGACTTACTGTACTTGAAACGGAGATTGTTCTATTTGGTAATTCGGAGACAGGAGAGAAGAAAAATACACCTTGATTGGGAAATGCAACGGTCCATGTTAGTCCCCGTTCCTCTTGGTAAAAAATAGTGACGACACTTTCCCTGTCAATTGTGTTCAATTCAAACCTAATGAGCGCACTTCGCGTACAAAAACGGCAATATATTTAACGCAAATAAGGGTAATGCGGCATGAAATATATTGAAAGGTGTTGAGAAAGAACTGTCTAACTTGCTTCCTGAGGTTGATTCCCTCACAACGTTGCAGGTTTAGTGCAGCAGTGACATTTTCATTTATTGCTGTTTCCCCTCTGTTGCGTCATATTCCGCTCCTGCAAGAAATGTATACACCTAATTAGATTTCGTGCCGTATATCTAATCACACATGTGATTATAATATTGTAATTTGGTAAGGTAAACGACTTTCAAGGAGCAGTCACTTCCATACTGGCGAGCGGGTACGGAGGTCGACACTATTGGGAAATAATGGGAGCAGACACAACAGAAGATAATAAAAGCACCTTTAGCAATTGTCCATTCATGACATGATCATATAGCTTGCAGGACCAGTATTCGTTGTTCAACGCGGGTTGCATTTGACAGAATGATTTCAATGACCTTTCAGGCAAACGCTGAAGAGATTGTGCTGGCGAAAAAGGCATATTAATAACATAGAACAAAGAACAATACGGCACAGGAACAGACATTTCGGTCCTCAAAGCCTTTACCGGTCATGATGCCTCCTTTGGCGAAAACCCTCAGCACTTTCTAGTGTCGTATCCCTCTATATCCATGTATTTGTCGGGATGCCTTTGTACGCCATTAATGTGTGTGGTTCGACAACCTACCCTGGCTGCGCGTTTACCCGCTGTGTAAAAGAATCTGCCTCGCAAATCTGCTCCAAACCTTGTCACACAGACCTTAAACCGATGCCACTCGTGACTGACCTCTCCACCCTTGTAAAGCCTGCCCGCCAATCCGCTCTGTCGATGCCTCTCATAATCCTGTGGAAAGCTATCACATCGCGCCACAACTTACGTCGTTCTAATCAAAATAGCCCGACTCTATTCACCCTCCCCGCATAATTAGCACCCTGCAGACCAGGCAACCTGCAGGGAAACGTACTCTGCACCCTCTCCAAAGCCTCCACATCCTTCTGGTAGTATGTTGACCATAATTCTGCGCAAAATTCCGAATATTGCCTTCGCAAGCTTCTATACAACTATAGCATGAGTTCTCAGTATTTATACTCGATGCACCATCCAATAAACGTAACCATTCCATACACTTTCTCGATTATCTCGTCCACTTGTGTTGTCGCTTTCAGCATTTGTGGACATGTACGTCCAGATCTCTCTGACTTTCTATATTCCAAAGAGTTTTGACATTTGCTCTATATTTCCGCTCTACGATAGACCTATCACAATGCATTATCTCATATTTGTCCGAATTGAACGCAATTTGCCATTTTCTGCCCAAGTTTACAACGTATGTACGTCATGATGTATCCTGTGACAATCCTCAACACTATCTGCCACTCCACCAAACATCGGGTCATCCAAAGAAATCCGGTTTCTTCCCACAGGTCCAGAAGGACGTCAGGTGATTTGGACGTTCTGAATTCTGAATTCTCCCTCAGTATACCTGAACAGGCACCGGAGTGTGGCGATTCGGGGATTTCCATAGTAACTTCCTTGCAATGTTAATGTAAGCATACGTGTGACAATAATAAGGATTCTTATTTATCAAACCAGCTACATTAGCTTTCAAATCGTTTATGTACACGGGAACCAACAGAGGCCTCAGCTCCGATTTCTGTGGAACAGCACTACTCACAACCTTTAATTCAGAAAAACACCGTTCTACTGCTACCCTCTGCCTTCTGTGACCGAGCCAGTTCTGTATCCACCTTGCCACCTCACGTCTGATCCCGTGTGACTTCAGCTTTTGTACCAGTCTACCATGAAGCACCTTGTCAAAATATTCACTAAAGTCCATGTAAACAGTATCCACCACCCTCCCGTTATCAATCATCTTTGTCACCTCCTAAATAAACACCATCAACTTTGTGAGACACGACCGCCACCCCTTTACAAAACCATGCTGTCTATCGCTGATCTAGCAATTTGTTTGCAAATGGGAATAAATCTTGTCCCTGATAATTCTCTCCAATAATTTACCTCCTCCCGATGTGAGGCTCACCGTCCGATGGTTTGCCGGATTATTCATGCAACATTCTCAAACAGTGGTACCACATTAGCTATTCCCCAGTTCTCTGGCACCTCACGTGTACATAATCAAGATACACCGATATCAGTCAAGCCCGTGAAATGCTTTCTCTGTTTCATTCATTATTCTGGGGTAAAACACATGAGGCGCATCAAACATTAATAGAAGTTTAACAAATCAATACATCCACCTTTTTGATGTCAACATGACCCAGAATATCCACGCACCCAACCCACGAATTATCTTCACAAAGATAATTTGGTGAAAACTGATGCAAAGTACAAATATAGTACCTCGCCCATTTCCTCTTGCTCAAAAAATAAGTGGTCCAATCTTTACCCTGCCCACACTCTTGCTTTTTACATATGATTAAAACATTTTGGGATTCGCGTTAGTCCTACTTTCCAAAGGCTTTTCATGACCCCTCCCAGACCTCCTAATTCCCCGCTCAAGTACCTTCCTACTTATCTTATACTACTCAAGGGTTCGACTGTCCCCACCTTTCTAGTCTTTTTAGGTTCCTTTTGCTTTTTGACGCGGTTAAAATATCTCTCGTTATCCAAGTCCCCGGAAACTTCCCATACTTACCCTTCGTTGTCTCAGGAACGTGACTTTCCTGAATCCTAATCAACTGTCCAATCAACGACGCCCACATGTCCGATGCTGATTTACCCTCCAACAGCCGCACCCAATCCAAATCTTTGAATTCCTGTCTAATGCTATCGTAATTTGTCTTTCCCCAGATTGGCACGTTAACCCGATAGTTACCCCCATCCCTATCAAGGGTGTTCCAGAGTTTGACGCAAGACAGGAATCCACCAATGATTAAGGAACCGCAATACAAGTCAATAATCCTGGATGCAACGTAAAGGGCGTGATTCTCACGGCACTCGTTCATCTGGGTTACAGGACTCGCAGATGTCGAATTGGCTGCTGAAGTCTTCTTTACACTATACTGAAATGTATGTTGTATCTGAGATGAATAAGTTACTGCGCGACTTCCGGCAGACTCGTAATCACAGGAAATTAATTTTCTTATTAACCATTGCTTTTGAAAAAATATATGATATTCTCCTTTATGTTTAATTTAAGTACTGAAGTCCAGTAATTTTCGTACAGTACTTCGGAAGTTAAATATGTACAGGTCAACCCTTGCCCGAATCAACATTTCCAGCACGGCTGTCATTGAACATTAAACTGAATTTAGTCTCAACGGAATGTTTAACACATTCATCATGTTGCGACCGCGAGAGGTTCATTTTACTACAAAATAAATAATTACGAGATCAGCCGGCAATTTACTCTTCCAAGGTTAATCAAAATTGGCCTGTAACTTCCTGAGAGTGGACATCTCTTTCAAATTACCTGTCTGCCATGGTTTACTTAGGCTGTGATTTCAAAGCCCCTGTCTCGTTCAAACGTCCGCATTCAGGCTGGGGGAGAGAGTAGCAGGAAATCGCACCTGTGCAAAACTATCATGGAGGAACTGCGGCACAGAGAGGTAAGGCAATACGTACCTGTCAGGGGCCTGCCCGGAATAAATGGGAGGAAGAGAGCTGGCATGGGTTGGTGGAAAGCAGGCTGTGGGGGTACGTCCTTGTGGTGGTCAGTGTGGAATGGCTCGTCTGGTCGGCAGGCGAGAATGGGTCGGGAGAGTAGTTTCCGACAGGGGCAGGGGGTATCCAGGAGAGTTATTGTCAGCACAGGACAGCTGGCGGTGAGAGAGAGATTAACAATCCGCGAAAGTGTGCCTGTTCAGGAGATGTGGGTTGGACCGGACTTGGTTTCATTCGGGGACAGAGTCGGTCGGTGTATCAAACATGAACGTGGATGGAAAGATAGTGGGTGGAATCGGGAGTCAAACTGCAAGCAGGGGTGACCTTTGGTTTGAGGTGGTACAGGCGTCATTATACTGGGAGGAGGTCGGAGTGTGAGCTCTGGGTCGCAGGTAGCTGCATCGGTAGGGGGATAAATTCCTGCAGAGGATTATGCCTGGCAGCTGGTATCAGACTGGGCGGTAAGGTCATTTCGAGACAGGAGCGGTCAGTACTGGAGGAGGATGTTAATCAAGGAGAAGCGGTCAGTACTGGAGGAGGATGTTAATCAAGGAGAATGGTGCTCGCATAGTATAGGATGTTTAGTGAAATGTGTGTCAGTCAAGGTGTGTGGGGGTCGGATTGGAGAGATATTATGTGCGGGAGCCCAGTGGGTGGAGATGTGGCTTTGGGGGGGGGGGGGGGATCGGCAAGGTGTTTGCTGTCAATCCCAGAGGGACGCTGTCTGTTCAGAAGAGGTGAGTTCGGGTCCAATCGGTAATGGGGTGAGTGTGCACGGGCGATGTCCCATGCTCGATATGCTGTACCTTTTACTTAATAGTTGCTTCTGAGATATAAATTAGGAAATCTGACAGAACTATCTGAAGTTAGTGAATTAAATCACTTCTGTCGGATGATTAACCGACCAGCGGAATTGTACAAAGGAAAGTAGCACTTATGGGCAATTGCCAGGTCAATTCTTATGTGCGAACTTGCGAATGGGGTTCCCCAGCACATCGATAGGGAGTAACGTGGTATATGTGAGGCTAGAAAACAATATGTATTGGCCATATTTACATCAAAATATAAACAAAATGGCAAGTATTCAACGGTTCAGCTCAACGTTTCAAAGTCAGTTTATTTTCCATGGGATAACATAATACTTCCTGGGAGAAATGCAAATGGTATTCTGACATCGATGGGAACGATGTTGCGTTGGAGTGTACTGTAAAATTTGCATTCTAACTTACGTGTTAATCGGAAAGGAACTGTGATTTATTTTTATTGTCATGAAACTGATGAGAAGAAAATTAATCGAGGGGTAGGATTCTCGGGTCACATAGCCGAGTATTTGCTGGCAGAGCGCGGTTTGCTGGCGGCAGGATTTCCGATGAAGCCGCCACACGCCGCCAATGAAAAAGGGAATAGCAATGTCCATATGTCCTAGTGGTGAGCAGCACAATAAATTGCATTCAAGCATTAATCAAAAATCAACTTTGGGGCTAGAGGAAAAATGTTCAAAAACAAGAACGTTGGACGTAAATACAGTTAATTCCAGGGGTGTATTTCCAGAGAGCTCAACTTGAGGTAAAATTAAATTATACTAAACTTTCACATCTTAAATGCCTCACTATTGCAGCCTATTATAACCCATGCTCGGTGCACATTATTACTGTTGTGATATAATTTGATTATTGCGTCCGAAAGTTACAAGCAAACGAAATGTCAGCCTGAACTTTGAACACTGGCGGAATGCACTTTTCGTTGCGGACGTCGAAAAACAGACAGGTTTAAAATTTAAGAAACAAACAATTGAAGTATGAAATGTTCCTGAGAAAACTGAAGTATTTCAAAGTGCTCAAGCAAAACCAATGAGGATAGCGTAGCTGGATGAAGATATAGAAGAATAAATCGGGCTGACTCAGAGTAGCAGCCAATTATAAGCCGCAGCCGTTGCACCTCATCACTGGTGTGAAATATTTGATTATTGCGCCCGAAGGTTACGAGGAATCGAAATGTCAACCTGGGCTTTTCGGAAATGTTGATGACACATTTCCTCCCTAACGTCGAGAACCAGAGAATTTTAAAATTTAAGTGAAAATATTAACTGGAAACTCGTGAAAAAAGCTCTAAATTTGTGCACAGAAATGCAGGATTTCAAAGATCTCAAACAAGATCAAGGTGAGAATAGACTAGCTTCATGGACAGGTATGTGTTATGGGCCAGGGTTTAGAAAACTGCAAAGTATGTAATGGAGTTAACTGAACTACAAAAATTTATCGATTTTGTTTACGATGAGCACAAGGGCCTAGCTTTCAGGTGTTATTCAACAGAGATATGAAGTATTTTTAATCAAAAACAAGCTTTATTGTAAGAAAAAGTTAACATTTGTATAATCACACAGTCAGCATTTTTATCAACTACAAACATAAATACCCCACACAGCTACAATAATCCATGTGGCATCCTTAATACATTTCACCCTTTAACTGTTCCAATTTAATAAGAAGATCCCATAAACCAGACAACCCCTTTTCAAAGATGTGGCCCAACAAACGGCACTCTTACTATCTTCATGACTTGGTGCGGATACATCTAGTTATCGTTCCAAAAAGCAGGAATGAATTCCTTCCAGAAAACAGTTATCTCTTTTATGTTGTTATGTAATCTTGAAACAGCTTTTAAAATGCAGATGGAGAAACATTTCTTTTTCCACGTGTGCGGGACAAACTAGTTCAAACTCAAAGCGAAAGTAAAACCAATCCAAGGGCAAAAGCCCAACTCCACACACAATGCAATCACTGTAGCAATGTGATAAGAAAAAATCATTTCTTGAAAGGACATTCACATGGCATATGCGATTTCTCAGTGGTTTAAATAAAATGCAAAAACAGTCTAATGAAGACAGTAGCCGACGCTTGTTTAACAATTAAAAAATTGTTGCTCAGACGGTTATCGTCTGTGCTGTGTTTAATGGCTTACATGTAGCCAAATGTCAACAGTGATAGGGAACAGACGGTGGATAGAGTATCATTGGCTTAATTCGGTCGATCCCCTCTTTAGCAGAGCACTGAACTAGTGGGCTTTGCTGAGCGATAGAACTGATGATTGAGAGGGATGAAGGAATGATGTTCTATTCAATGCTGCCAGAAGGGAGATTGATAGGAACTGAAGGACGATATATGAAGTACGCATGAGTACTTCATTTCCAAGTTGAAGAAAAACAGTAACCAGACATGGGATGTATTAACCTCGGCATCATTGGGAGAGCCACACGAAGATTCGCATAACATCCGACCTATCAAGAAAATTATTCGTGGTGAAAAGATTCGAAGTTGGAAAAAACGTTTATTTCTCACGTGAAACGATAATAATTCCGAAGATTAAAAAAATGTACTGATAGGGTGGGTCTTACAGTACGGGGGGGGGGGGATGCGTGTCTGATCGGATTTTGTTAACAGGGGACTGACAATATTTTCATTTTAATGTGCTTGTGCGCTATCGTGGTGAGGTTGGATTGGGGGTGTACAGTAAACTTATGCAGTGTGACTAAAGTGTTACACTGACAGGAACCACGGATCTGTGCAATGACAAGAGAAGGAAATTACTCGCTGGATTTTCTGCTACCCCAGCCACGTGTGTGTCATTGGCGCAACGTTTCCGGGGTGGCGTGATTAGCTATTGAACCAAATACACGCCGCCATGGGCGAAAACTCATGAACAAGGATTCACAAACTGCGGGGAAACTGAGTCGCAACAGCCGGAGGTGTCAGCACAATTTGCACAATAACCTACTGCTCAGTATCAAACAAAAATCAGAGTTGGGGTTAAGGGATGATATTCGAAAGCAACAACGTGAGACGTAAACAAAATCAATTGCAAGGCTGCATTTCCAGAGGGCTCAACTTGAAATATTGTGAAATGATGCTGAACATTTATACATTTTGCCACAATATAGTCAAGATACTGATGCAATTTTGATTATTGCATTCAAAACATGGTATTGAGATTCTGCCGCCGGTACAGAGAGGATTTAGTCATAATGCCAGAAAACTGTCATTTGCATAACGAGGGTTTCCAGTGAATTAAAGTTCAAAAAATATATATTTTGCACAGATCTAAAGAAGTTACAAAAATCTGAAAAGCTTAGTTCTAATCAATACAGGAAGACAGTTTACATATTGAATCAAATTACATTCTGCCATCAATTTATGATTGTTACCAACGAATCCAACATCGGCATATGTGGAAAAGGATAGGTCAACCAGAGATGGGTGACGATGCAGAACCCTGAATTTAGAGGGAATTGCCGAGACGTCTGGTAAACATGAATTGATCAACAGGCTAGTCAAATACATGGCGATATGCAGCGGAATATTACGATGATAGTTTTAAATGAGGGAAGAACTCTTGTGGGTCGAATAACAGTGTATTGGACTGGTTGGGTGAATGCTTTGTGTTTCTGCCTCGTATATCATCACAAATTAATTTGCAATCGCCTGACAGGCTTCTGAGCTCGGTAAAAAGAGGCCGTCATCTAACCGAGACGAGGTTGATAATATTAGGCATTAAACGAGTGCCATCTAGTAGATTTAGTGATGACTAATTATAATTTAGGAAGATCAAAATTAGCATCAATGCAGCCGTTAATTCTTTGAGATGAACCTTCGAACTTCGTTGACATTTTTTCCTATATTTGAGGAAAAAAACCTGCTTATTCATATGCATTGAATGTCCGGTAATTCGAAGAATATCGTGTCATTAATCATTATGGAAGCCAGTTTGAAGTATGCCATCGGTGATGTTGTTTTCCAAACAAATATTATTTTTGCTTTAGCGTCAAAATTATCAACTCTTTATATGCTACTCGAAAATAATCGAGATCTGTGTGTTTGCATTCCAGAGGATAAATCTCAAAAAACCTCTGTGGACGCTGAAGGTGATGAACGAAATATGATGCCAAATACGAGTTGACAGCACTTGAAATTTCCACGATTTTAAATTCACTAACTATTCGAAGTTAGGAACTAATGTTTCTAACTTGTTTTCAAATGTGTGTCCTATAATACTGCCAACGTCGTGCATGCCCCACAATATATGCATATAATAGGGGCTGATGGGGAACTCCCGGATGAGTGCTATTACCGAAGAATATCCGCTGGGTCTCTTTTCTATCCAGACTTAAACTTAATCGACTTCTCAAAAATAAGAGACTGATGTATATATGTAAATGATGCTGTGTTATACAATGCAACTCCACAGAATTCAGTGGAACATTCGACTTAAATTTCAGGCAGGCGCACATAGCAATTTGTTTTCCAATTAGGGGGCAATCTACCGTGGACTATCCACGCTCCCTTCACATCTTTTGGTATTGAGATCTACGTAGAAATGGGTAGAATCTCCTCAGTCAACACCGACAGGGAACGAGGGCCGGGATCCTCTGTGCCGTGAGGCAACAGTGCTTACCATTCCGCCACCGTGCTTTATCACGCCTTAATCAGACAATGAAGCAATGTTCACAGGAAGGTCGGAAGACAATATGAAGTGCACGAATGTTCAGATCAGAAAATCGAATCAGTAACTCATGAACCGAACGTACATAATTGCAAGTGCGCAAGCCATCGTATAAATCAGTTGTTGCGAATGAGGAGAGGAGCGAGGCACATAAATCTCCTGCAACTGCCCAAGAATATTCCGACAATCACACCTTTAGAGTAGACAGCATTTCACTTGCTGAATTCCCGCTTAAAGCAATATTGTGGTTATTGTAGACTAGCTAATAAGTGCCATTATAATATCAGAGGTTATGAACTTTGCGGTGAGTAATTGAGATCCTAATTCCCTAAATCAGACGCGCCGTGTACACGTCACACGTTCGGAGGCGTTTCAAATACCTGGAACATTGCTGCCTAGTAAATAAAAGAACGTGAAAAATTATCCAGAATGTGCCGGCCAGTTTGATAGCAGCCCATCCATCGTTTTAAACGTGTTCTCCCTCAACCACCAAAGAATTGTGATGTTTAGATGTGGCACTTGCAAAACGCACTGCCGGAATTTACCAATGTTCCTTCAAGAGCATACACCAATTTCGCCAACTCAACCACACAGGGAGACAGGGACAAATGCTGCATGGGCAAACCAATTGCATCCCCGTTAAAGCCACGTGACAGAGTGGCTTGGAAACACATCGTCGTTCCTCGCCATCGCTGGGTTATTATTCTGGAACACAATTACAAACAACACTGCGGTCTGACCTACATAGTATGGACTCCATCAGTTCAATAAGGCGACCCAAAAGAACGTTCCCGACCACCATTTTGAATTGGACGAGATAACCTGTGACTTTCCGATGACGCTGCGAATTTTCCAAACATGGAGAAAAGCACTCGCCCAGTAGTTAAATCAATTCTCACTTATCCTGCTTCATACCGTTCGCAAAAAGAGATTTAGCAACTAACAGAGATGATCATTGAACTCAGTAAATGATGCAAAATCAAAATGGCCAATCTTTCGCCACCATGTACACCCTGCGGTGTGGCATGAAGTTTGCGAATATAAATGCCAAATTCAACGATATTCATGGCTGAAGAAACAAATCAACTTCCCAAAAACGGATATACCGTACAATTTTCAGTACCTTATGTAGGTTGGAAAGGCAGAAAGCAACCTTCCAGCCACACGTCGGATCACTAGATGATGGAGACTTGCCGTTAGAATTATCATAGAAGGTGTATTTTTCGTTTATAGAATCCAACATTGGAATGCGGACCTCCAGGTGCTTTTAACTCGCACTCTGCCCGAAAGTCAAGAAAGTATCTAATACATTCATTGTTTAAAACGAACAGACCACAAGTAAACCTAATTGCAGGGAAGCAAGTTTGTACAACCGGTGTATCAAACTTTAGTTGTGATATTGCTTAATTTGAAAACTTGTGTGCAACGAAACATGTCTATTTTTTCTCATAAAGTTTTGCATTCGGTTCATCTTGCAGATTTGAAACTTCTGAAAAAAACGTTAGGTGAATTATTTCACAAGTTCGTCATTTACATGATTTCGTTCTTATCTACTTCAGTCAGTATCTTCGCAGGTGGAGAAAATTCTGCTTCAAAAATGGTTTCCATTGTCGAAATAGATTTTATATTTAGATCGTAGTTGAGAGGCATATTATGCAGCATTCTGAGTTGCGAAACGGATTGTGAATTTGGGGAGACAAACCCATCGTCAACAGGGCGAGATTTTCAAACTCCAAAGCGACAATCTAGCAAGCCATATACCTCTCTGGCACAGATTACATTATCAACGATTTTGAGTAATATTAGTAGTGTGTATGCAAGACTTCAATTTACTCATGTTATCTATTTCCCAGCATGGTTTTGTAAGTGTGAAACATTGACTAAACTGTCGTTTGTCTACAATTTAGCTCAATTGGCTGCACGTCTATTTCGTGATGTAGGGCGAGGTTAACAATGCTGGTTGAATTCCAGTACCAGCTGAGGTTATTCATGAAAGCCCCGCCGTGGTGTCTTTGCCTCTTGACTGCCGTGTGAAAATCGTCAGGTTAAATCACCAGCAATCAGTTCTCACCATCAAAGGGGAAAGCAGCCGATGGTACATATTAAATGTACGCCCACCTAATTAGCGTAACCGAAACATATCTAAGGCTCTTTTCTCCTCCACAGAGACCACACTTCAAAATAATTTTCTTACATCCATATAATTTGAATGATTGCACTGGTTCCCCAAATGCAAATATTTGAAATAGCCTGCAGAAAGCTAGCGGAAAGCAGTGTTGATTGCGAAAAAATGCACTTATCGAAATGTGAACGCTCTATGAGCACATTTATTCGCAAACTCTGCGAGGAACCACCCTGCCTCCAATGCCATGTCCTTTATTTTTGTTACTAACCCATTTTTCTAGAAGTGCATCAGTAGGTTTCACAGTTTTTTTTTCATGGCCGGACAGTGGCACAGTGCTCAGCCCTGTTGCTTGATAGCTTCGGTATTCTGGTTCGATCACCGAATTGGGTGACTGTGCTGAGTCTTTACGTTCTCATCGTGACTGTGTGGTTTTCCTCCGGGTCATCGGATTTCCATCAACGGGTTCCGAAAGACGTGGTTGTGTGGTGAATTGGAAATTCGTAATTTTCCCTCAGTGTAGAGGAACAGACGTCGAGTCTAGCGACTCGGTGATTGTCACACAATTAAAGTCTACTTGTGACACGAATAAAGATTACTTTTAAAATGTCAATACTCTACATCCATGCATAACTATCATCACAGTTGCAATTTCAAATCGTTAAAGCATGTTTGTGTAATATTGATCGCAATTGAAAAATCCATGTTGGGCTCTTCCCACCAACAGTTATTTTCACGTCACCTATGACCAGGTCACAATAAAATACGACATTCCGGAATTTTACCGTCAGTGTGTCTAAAGTGTTTATACTTCGCACTGGTCTCAACCCCTTTAATAAAAAAAATATGGGCTTACATTCGCAACTTTCAATTTGTTGGAATCGTCCATTGTTCCAGTAAACTTTGAGGGATACCCACCAAACCATCTAAAAAGGTTCAGGCACTTTGTCAATCGTGGGGGGCGGGGGAGGTGCAGATGTATATAATCTGATCCAAGGGATCAATTCACTTCAGTCCCATTAATTTCTTATGTACGTGTATTCATTAATATTTCCATTTTGTAATTGCTCAAGTCGCCCAGACATTTAATTCAACATTGTTTGGAATGTTGTTCCGATTTTCCTCAGTTAAGCCGAATCGTATGTTACGCATCGTATGGCACCATTTGACTCTTGCCCACAGTAGCACTTTCCGGTATCCACCTGGATGATACCTGAATGCGAGTTTGCCTTTCAATCGCACGGTGCCATCGGATCTCTGAGGTAACGGTGGTGTGGGTCATGGGGGGGGGGGGGGGGGGGGGGGTGTACGGGGTGCCCAGCCCAACTACAAATTCTGCCCATTCACGATACGCCTCCCCCTCCCCGCAACCCATCTCTGGCCAGCCCAGCCCAGCCCACCGCATAAGCCCACCTACAGAGCACCGAGGCAGGTTGTAACACTACGAACACACATTCAATCTGCACAAATATGTACAGATACGTGCCCTAGCCCATATTATTAACGGTATCCTATACCAGTGCCGAGTTAATTCCTATCTCACTTTCTGGTCATACGGGCTCAAAAGTTACGTCTAGGTGGATCCCCAGACTGTACATCGGTAGTGGATGCAACTTGCTGTGCTTCTCGGTCTGATACATGGGCCGTCGTTGGCGACACTATTCTGAGATGACTTGGGGTGGGATCAGCCCGTCCGCTGCTCCACTGTACCAGATAGTGTGATGCCGCCCTGTCCTGCCCACCTGTGCGCCAGAAAAAATGAGGGTGTGTCCCAGGTGCTGCAGTGTTTCGGCATCTCCCCTTCGGGAGTCAACGGCAGGTGCTTTATTACCTCCTCCTCCCTGAGCTTCTTCATGCGATTGCGTGCTAATCGGGCTAAACGCTGTGGCACATCCGTCACCTGGTACTGCCAGTCATTGAAAACGGCCATGGTCCCGAAGAGGGTCTGCACGCTTGCAGCCATGAAGCACAGGGAGTGGACCAACTACTTCTGGAACTACGTCACATCACTCAGCCAGGGGCTGGTTTAGCACACTGGGCTAAATCGCTGGCATTTAAAGCAGACCAAGGCAGGCCAGCAGCACGGTTCAGCCTCCCCGAACAGGCGCCGGAATGTGGCGACTCGGGGCTTTTCACAGTAACTTCATTTGAAGCCTACTTGTGACAATAAGCGATTTTCATTTCATTTCATTTCATTTTCATCCACTGTGCCACCTCATTCTGGGCCTAACTAACACTAGCCAGTAATTGAGCCAGTTCCCTCTATGACTGTGCCACGTCTCTCTGTGTCTGCGACACGTCACACAGCGCCTTGCCAATGCCGCCGATGGTACCAGAATGGCTGCTGTGATTGGGCCACTCTCTGGAGCGCCACTGCGATTTCCAGATGGCGCCGCGACATAGCTGAGGCGGCAACCTATCTGACGTGACAACAAAATGATCCAGACCTTTGATTATGCCCATCCACAGCCAAAAACCTCGCCCCCAATGTTTCCATCGGGGAAGGGATCGTGCGCTTTTGGCCTGGGTAGCACGCATTTCCTGTGCCTGCAATCTGTTGGACTCTTCCAACTGCACATGAAGGTTATGTATTCTCGCCCAATACCCCAGAGGTGGTCTGTGGCTCCGTGAGTGAATTTCAACGATCGATGTGACCACCTGTTCCAGAAGCAGAATACCCACTTGAACGGCAGCTATTTCTTGGGGTTGGCCCACACTCCGACAGTGCGCACCCTCGGGAGGTCCTACCTGCACATGATGTACGGCATCTTCTGTATGGTGCACAGGAGATAGTGCTCCAGGAACCTCTCACTGAAGTTCCCAACCAAGGTAAATGACTCAGAGATGGTGGAGGTGTTGGAAACATCTGTTACAGGAGTTCAGTGACACCCACAGACTCGAACTCCGGCTTGTTTTGGGTATCTTGTCAAGGGCTGCTTTCAGAACACTAGATTAACGTGCCCATCACCAGAATTCCCTGCAAGACGTAACGAAAGATGCCTGATTAATCTCATGTCCCCGGGGTGTGTGGGGTTGGTGGCAATGAAGGTGAGGACGAGGGTGGGGGTGAGTGTGATGGCCTTGTTGGGATGAGGATGGTGCCCGGATAAGGGTTAATGGTTGGCGAGGGTGGGGAGGATGAGGGTGATTGTGAAAGCTGGGTTAATAGGTTTTGGGGGTGAGGGTGAGGATTGTGTGAGGGTGAGATTGGGGTGAGGGTGAAGGAGATATGGTTGTGGTGTTGCGTGCGGCTGACAGATGTGGCATTGGGAAAAGTAACTCAGTAAGTTTCACTCCCACTCCCACTCCCCGTGGTCGATCTCCAACCCGGCGTTCTCCCCTTCCTCTGGGTCACAGTTCACTTCCAGGGCCCGCTGCTCAGCCACGGTGATGGGCTCCAGAGACAGAGATCCCTCTCTTGCTTTCTCCACCTCCCAACGGCTATGGGCCGTCTTTTATGGGGGGCGGAGGGGGGGGGGGGGTAATAGAAAGCTACAGTGTTAACCGGTGCAGAACACCCCGCCCAAAGGGGTGCAGTATCTGTTGGCCTCAGTGGTCAGAGCAAACGGCTACGGCGGCCGGTATGGGTTCCCGTACGTGGTGCCGGATGGGGGTTCAGCATCGTCTTGGATGAGGGATGGGCCGAGGCAAGGTTGTGTGGGACATGGGTTGTTGCAGTGTTGCCTACTCATTCTGGTTGCCGTGAGGAGGCCGTTCAGTTTTATGCAGCACTGCTGGCTGGCCCGGATGATGTTACCTGTGGCGACATTGGCCTCTGCCTTCTGCTCCCAGGCAGAGCGAATGGTTCTCTTTCACACGTCCATTAGCATCTCCAGCTCGGCGTCCGCGCTGCCACATTGATGGTTCGGATGGTCTACGTGTGCAGTGCAGTACGTATATACGGCTGCAGCTTGTCGGCATCCAGAGTGTCAATGTAAATCGAGCGAATACCGCGCGGTTTCCCATTGAAACGGACTGCGTTCCACAAGGTTCCGGCTCTATCACCTCAACAGTCGCTCAATCGCTTCAGATGCGGCTCCAGTTTTGCTGTCGTTTAAGTCCCCAAATCCTGCTCCTGCGTCAACACTTAGGGCGGTATTATCCGACACAGGCGCGGCACGCTGTCGGGATTCTACATTTCGCCAGCTGGTCAATAGGGCTTCGCATTGTGGGGCAGTCCCAGGCCGACGGGAAACGGCCGGGTTGCCTGTAAAACAGAGATTATGGACGGCAGAGAATTCAGCCCAATGTCTCATGAATGGAGAATCCTCCCTATGAATTGGATTCTCCGGTCCCTCAGCCGCGTATTTCTCGATGGCACGCCGTTCGCTGGCAGCTGAATTTTCTCTTCCATCCGCCCGTCAATGAGATTTCCCCTTGAAGCCACCCCACTCAGATGGGGAATCTACGGACGGTGGTGTGCTACCAGCGGGAAAATATAAGCCCGACTGCAATTAACTGAGCCCCCTATCTGCTTTGTATTTCCGCCAATAATCAACAAAACCTCTCAGAAATCGACGAACATCTTCCATTCCTTTGGTTCTACCTCTCGGCAGCAACGTCCTGCTGCAGAAAAAGGGTTATTTATTAAGCATCCATCCCAATGTCACGTTAACATTGTTTTTATTGTATTATATCTGATACAGGAAAAATAATTAAATCTCACGAGTTTAGAATTTCCGCAGCAAATGATAGTAATTGTTTCGATGGTTAAGCATTGTTCCAGGAGCCGAAAATAGACAAACAAACTGAGTTTTCAAACCCATGTTAAACTGTAAAGAACATAATTTGCCTTTTTAATACCTCATGTCTTCTCTAACAGACCTGGAAAAGACAAAAACAATGCTATATGACACACGTAAGGAAGATACATTATTGAAGTAAACATGCATAACTTGAAGTAAAATGTAACTGTTTTTGATATGCGGCTCCTTTCAGTGTCAGTTGATGCCAGCAGACATTCAGTAATTTAGGTGTTCTGACAAACTTAACATATCCTCCAAATGACACTAAGGGAAAATATAAATCAGTGGTACACTATCTAAAGTGCAGAAGGACCGCGAGGGTAAGTATGTATAGACCAGAAAATATAGCAGGCCAGCGGGATAGATCAGTAAATAGCTCAGGCTGTTGACGAACTTTCTTAATAGTGGTAAACAGCACACGCGCAAGGAGATTAAAATGACCTTCTACGCAAGACTAGTCAGAGCTGCAACATTATGTACGGTTCTCGGTGCCAGACAATTTGAACGACGGATAAGCATGGATGGAAAGCAGAAGAGACTTTCAAGAATGTTTCCGTGGATATGAAACTTAAATTACCAAGATGGGTTGGAGTGTTCGGCAATGTTCTCCTTGGAGTTAAGAAGAAGGGGTTCAGCAGCATTGATCGAGCTATTTCAATTCACGCGGGGAATGGACAGTGTAAATATGGAGAAACTGTTACTGCTCCAAAAAAGGAACAGGGACGAAAAGGCACTGATTTAAATTTGTTATGCAATATAACGAACTGTGATGTGGTGCACAAACGTTTGCACAGAACGAATTATTCGAGTCTGGAATGCACTGCCTGGCGTGGTCGTGAAGGCAGGTTCAACGAGGCATTGGAGAAGGCACTAGATGATCACTTGAATATAAAGCATGTTTCAGGGCTACGGCAGGGAAATGGCCTGTCGTTTGGATAACCGGAGCAAACACAATGGGCCAAATGTCCTCCTCCAAATGTGCCATAACATTCTGCGATTTTCTCATAGCAACTGCATATCTGGATTATATACTGCTCCATAACTATCTTATTGATGTTTGCTGAACGTGTAAGAGAAAAAATCGGTTTGTACATCAGCTATGTTATCTACATCACACCACGTTACATTCCATTGAATTTAATGGAACTGAACAACTGCTGCTGATTAAAATTGCAAGTTTGGACTTCTTCATTAAAAATGACACCAGAACAAAGTATTCAGACAGCGTATTTTGTTATTCAGTACAAATGCGAATGAAAGATTTGCAGCACATTCCTTATCACAATTATCAATTTAAATGTATCTTTTGGACAGTGTCTAAATCGTTCCTTTCAGAAAGAGGTTTCGATCAATGCAATTTAAAATTCGACATGTTCCAATTATCACGCAGCGAAAGAAAGGATCCGTAAACGGAAATAAATAAGACGTCATGGTTATTACTGTTAATGTTTATCACTGAGTTTAGATCTTTTGAATTGTTAGCATTCGTAATTACTGATAATTAACTTATTTATTATTAGTAGTAAAATATGAATTTTATACGTACTCCTGAGAATGCACTATTCTATTTTAGGGCGAAAGCTGAAGTCATGCGAAACAGGTAATATCATTTCTACTGTTACATGATCTAATTTGAGAAAACGCATTTCTCGTCTGTTTCTCATATGTTTATCTATTCTATCCGTAGCTTTTAACGAGAAGTGCAACAACGCTGGTGAGTGGCGATCAGTAAGCAGCGTTTGCTGCAAACCTATTGGAAAGTATGGCGAAATTGACGGGGACAATATCCATATTTTTTGTATTCGTTCCTGAGATGTGAATGCAGATGGTTGTTTGCACCAATGGTTTCGGGACGGAATGCTCAGAAAAAGGCTGATGGAACTGTTTAGCAAGCGAATTGATTTGTCCTGGAGAGTTTAGGGTTTATATTATTTTGCTTCAAATGCAGAGTATTCCATCGCACTCCGCAATTACACGTTGCGAATGTTGGACAGTTGTGAAAATTGCAGATGAGATCATCTCCAAAGTAGTCTCAGTTTCTGATATACCTTTGTACCAACATCTCCCTGCACTAAAGGCCCTGCTGAAAGTGACGTTGAAAACTGCATCATTTACAACACACCCCTAACCTGTTCCAATTCGTTGTCTTGCTCGATTATGCAGGGCTCACCTCGTTATGTTTCTTTGCCGTAATTGTTCCTCCATTTTACGTTGCATCTCGAAATCTGTCCTGTTCCATTAACGATATAGAAAGCATTCTCGGTAATTATTAATCTTCTTTCAGTTTAACTTGCTGAAACTGCAATTCTGAATGTGTGCCATAACTTCTCAATAGCGTGGGCGTTTAATAGATTTAATATGCAATCATGAGTTAAGCGGCGGAATAGAACCATATTTTCCGTACCACTGGCATTTCTGATCAGACTATATCCGACACAAGATTGCAGCACACATGAAGGTTGCTACAGGAAATGTAGGGATCCCAAGCCTCAAGCTTAATTCACACTGAGTGGGCAACTTTGGAACAATATGTACGAGAGTACATTTGCTTAACGTTGGACCTTGTGCTATAATATATAAAAAGTTGAAGCCCCCACCACCTTTTTCCCACCAAGCTCATGGCATAATGTCGAACAGATCACCAAGATGCGGACTAAGAGAATGGAATGAAAATGGGTGCATTTTAATCATCAAAGACGATGAAATTTGAGGAACAGAAAATGCATGGTACTCAACGTTGTTGTTCCATTTACGCCCGGTGTTTATATCTACAAAGAGAGGTTGAGGTTGGGAGTATGGTCAAAACGAAATTCCAAGTAACGACAACACGAGTCATTGGTATCTTCTTGTCATGGAGAATCAAGATAAAGACAACGCAAGTAACACATGAAAATGTACGAAAAAGGCATTTCTGTGTTAACTTTGTCTCCGCTGGCGCACCAAAGAGATGTTTTACAACAGTTGCAACGTTGCTGTCGGAAATCATCCGCATTTAGAACATAAAACTGTACAGCACGGAACAGGCCCTTCGGCCCTCGAGGTTGTGCCGTATTTCAATTCATACAATTACAGATCATCATCGAGACCCGTCTAGGAACGTTATTACATTGCTACAGTGGCATGACATTCCTAGTTACGCTTCAGCAATCACTCATACTTTCTGATAACGTACCATCAGACATAAACACGACCATCGAGATACGGTATGATTGTAGACTGAGAGGACATAATAGCAGTGTCTCTTGAACCCCGGACACTAATACTGCGAGAGACATTCAGTTAAGTAATTAAAACTGTTACAGCAGCTAACTGACGCCGGAGATAGATTATTTTCTCATGTCTGATGATACACACCTATGCTGTTACCAGTTGGAAATGGTTAGCTCTAAACTCTATAATTCGTCCCTCACTATGATGTTGCTGGACGATTATGTCTTCCAGAACACTGACCGTCTTAGCTTTTACAATAATCTGTCTGCAGCAGATTACATAGTAACATCGTCATCCAGGGAAGTCGAACTATACTTTGGGCTGTATTTTGCGTCAAGCAACGTCGGAATCATAATTGGACGCAGTAGACGTGTGACCCGAAAATCGTAGCCGGCCCTGGTTGCCTGACACAATTCCATGTTACAAACTGCCGCTGCAGCGGCGTCAATGCATTCTTCTCCATACAGTAGACGCCTTGGCATACAGGTAACGGGATTGTCCCGGTATTCTCCATGGTTCCGACTGTTTCCGCGCCAGCCAGGCAGATTTACCAACGGCAAGGTGCACTTGTAGTTTGAAAATTGGAATATGAGAGCCGTGAATGCTGCGGGAGAGAGACGAGGCAGTTCAAGTTCACAGATGCGCAAACATGGGCTGCCAGTCCTGTCGTTGCCTGGGAGGACGTTGGCTGTAGGTGGTGGGGACTCTGCCAGGGCCGGGGCGGGCGTATTGTAGGACTACTGTGCAGTGCAGGTCAGGGCCACTGTATAGTAAGTAGGACCTGGTTGACTACGGGGTTTGCATGTTGCTAATATATCTGCCTTTCACACTCTGCAGACAATGGACTTCGGAATTCTGCCACGAATGATGGCCTTCATCCTAGCCTCCACAGCCTTGCGGGATGCTGATGGATGAATCTGGTTCAGTTGATTCTGCTTCAGTGTAACTGGAGCCAGCCGGTGATAATAGAGCAGCTGAACACGCAGGGGAGTAGGTGGGAGGGAACAAACGCATCAGGCCTCGTGTGTACTGGAAATGCCTGTCATTTGAGGCTCTGCCGGACCGTGCATGCCCTTGAAGACAACAGGTTAGCAGTGGGACCATGCAACATATCTGCCGGATCATGATGCACTTGGCACCGTGGGAGAATAGGGAAAGGTCCCGCTCCCGGTAGATTTCAGGGTGATGGTCACCCTGAATTTTTACGGCATGGGGTCCTTCCAGGCGGCCAGGGGGAACTTGTCTGCAATCTCAAAGACCTCGGTGCACAGGTGCATCCGGGTCGTTCTCGGATTCCGTGTATGACCGGTTGGCACAATACATCAAATTCAATGTGGACAAAGCCCACCAGGATGCCCAGGCAGCGAGGTTCGCCTTCGGCGCCAGGAAGCCTCAGTTACAGAGGCTGATTGGCAGGATGCATTTCCCCCTACGAATACCTGCCCATGACTGGACTGTCTTCATGAACTGAAAGGGGTCCCAGTCGATGAACGTGGTGCTGGGGTGTTGCCATGACCTCCACATCATGCACGTCTGCACCTGATGTCCGGGAAGTGTTTACGACGCCTTTATCCTGGCACATTTGCTTCTTCCCGGCACCTTCGAGGTGTACCTCGGGGTGAAGAGTTGACTGCTGGGCGACAGGTATTATCCGCATCGGTATTGGCTTGCTACGACTATCCACAGGCTACACACTGACGCAAAGACCAGCTAGAACGACGCCAAAGCAGGGACAAGGGACGTGGTCGGCCACTTCATCATCATCCTGAAAGCGAGACCTGGGTGCCTGGAGAATTCTGGGGTGATCCTCAATATACTGTAAGGAGCGTCTTGGCCACCGTTTTGGCCTGCTGTGTCGTCCACAATATGGCAAAGAAGCGGTTCGACAAGTTCCAAGAGGGGCTTTAACGCCGGCTTTCGTCTGATGAGGAGGATGCGCAGTAGGGCCAAGACGGATAGTCAAGGACAGGCAGAGGAGTCCAACAACGTGTGGGGTGGTTTATCTCCTCCTGATTCACTGACTACGGATCCTGGCAGACAGCATAACAACTCAATTTCACCCCAACACCCAGCACACCGACAGGCCGACCACCGCCTCCATGACAAGCCTCCCTGCACCTCCACCCCCACCAGCCCCCTTTCCCCCTCAGCGGCCTATGGAATTCCCACCTGTCTTACTGTGCATTGCGGGCCCTTGGGTGGCCGTAACAGCGAGTCTAACCCAAGGGATGGAGGATGATGGTGGTCCACTCTACAGTGAGCTGCCGGTCATTTGAAAGTGTCTGAATGCTGCCTATGGTAACAATTCCCATCGCCCAGCTGCGTGATTTCGTCTGTGAGCTGACGATTCCATTGAATGATAACACTGAACACTTGGGTGGTGGGACTTAGTATGGGGGTGGGTTGTGTTTCGGGTTGGGTTTGAGGAGTATTGTACTGAGGCAATGTGCGGCATCAGATCTCGGACCCCACCCCGTGCACATTTCCAATGTCTGCCCATCTGCGCCCCACACCACAACGCCCCTTCTACAGTCAGCTCAACCTAGCCCAGCACATCCCTCACATCCTTCTAGGAGAGCTCTGAGACAGCTTGAAAGCTTCGTGCACAGGTGTTTCCTTTGAACATAACAGATGAAAATCTCTACAATGAGGTGTTCCCTTGTCTTGAAAGCTATCCTGTGTCACGCACTCCTGGTGTCTTGGTTCCTGGCCTTACGTGGCCAAATGCTACGTCTATGTGGATCACCATGCAGTACCTCAGGAGTGGATACGGCCTACAGGGATTCCCATTACGTGACACGAGTCACCTTTGGCGGCCGTGCTCTGGAACGACCGGACCTGGTGGGCCCGACAGTTGCTCCAGTGACCCAGGAAGCATCATAACCCGTTATGCCCGCTACCCATCAGATGCAGCAGGGTGAGGCTGCGTGACTCCAAAGCGCTGTGGTAGACTATAAGATTATAAGACTTAGGAGACGAAGCCACTCATCCATCGAGTTTGCCCCGCCGTTCAATCATGCCCGATATTTCCCCCATCCCCATTCTCATGCCGTTTCTTCATAGCCGCTTATCCCCTTACGAATCAAGATCCTATCGATCTCTGCCTTTAACACACTTCGCGTATTGGATCCGCAACCTTCTGCGACAGAGTTTCCACGGATTCATCACACTCTGGCTGGAGAAATTCCTCCAAACCTCTGTTTTAAAGACTGAGATTGTGGCCTCTTGTCCTAGTTTTTCCAACTACTGGAGACATCCTCTTCAATTCCACTCTATCCAGGCCTCGAGGTGTCCTGTAAGTTTCAATATCACCCAACTTCATTCTTCTGAACTAAAAACGAGTACAGACCCAACATCCTGAAGCATTCCTCAACGACACGCTCTTAATTCCAGGGATCAGTCTTGTGAACCTCCTCTGGACCCTTTCCAGGGCCAGCACATCCGTCCTTAGATATGGGGCCCAAAACTGTTGCCAGTACTCCAAATGGAGTCTGACGAGAGCATTTTACAGCCTCAGAACTAGATCCCTTCTCGCATTCTTGCCCCCACGACATGAATGCCAGCTTTGCATATGCCTCTCTCACTGCCGACTAAACCTGCAAGTTTCCCATAAGGGAATCTTCAACAAAAACACCCAAGTCCCTTTCTATTTTTGATTTCGTAAGCATTTCCCCATATATAAAATTACCGATTCCTCCAAACTCCTTCCAAAGTGGATCAGCCCACACTTTTTTACATTGTATTCTATCTCCGATTTCTTTGCAAACTCTCCTAGCCTGTGCAACTGCTACTGCAGCTCCCCGGCTTCCTCAATGCTCTCTGGCACTCTGCAGTACCTCTCATGCGTGAGGTGGTGTCATGGGCCCTCCACCTTCGCCGTCATCGTGATGCCCGAAAGCCCCGGAGCTTTCCTGGGGATGGGCGTGCAGTCGGTGCCAACCTCTCCGTCTCCCACAGCAGCTTTTCTTGCCAGTCTGGGAGGCCGGCTATGGTCTCACCTACTGTGTCCGTACTCGCGGAAATGGAGTACAAGTACTGAAGAAACTTGCTTACTCACTGTGCCATCTCCATCTGGGTCTCACTAAGGTTAAGCCTACGTCCGGGCAAGATTGGTAACGCCCTCAGCCAGAACCTGTTGTGGCTGCACCAGTTCTAGTGCGTCGGTGCAACGCCCAGAAGACGCTGGTTCCTAGCTGCCTGTGACATGACAAAACTGTTATGTGCCTCAACCTTCAAGCGAACAGAGTGTTGCGGACCTTGGACGTCCTGACCCATGGCTGCTTTGTTCGCCTGGAAGGCGTCCATCGCAGGCTCCACCCGTGCGGTGTTGGCCAGGATGGCACGCATGGTTGGCAGAGGCTTAGTCTCTTCAGGCGGGTTGACTGCTGCAACTGCACCTGCCGACGCTGGATGGAGCATGGCAACCACGTATGTAGCCCCCGGCTGTCTGCCTGCGTCTCCATTATCGATGGGACCTTTCCAGAAGCCCCAAACATGCAGATTTGGCGTAATGCTAAATTACCCCTCAGCGTCCAATAGGTTAGGTTGGCTTACTGAGTTACGTGGATAGGGTGCAGATGTGGGCGTCAGTAAGGTGCACTTTCGAATGGCCGGTGCAGACTCGTTGGCTGAACGTCCTCCTTCTCCACTGTACATTCTATGATTCTAAGCCCGGGATCTCTCCGGTCGACAGTTGGTCCCTGTGGTCGGTCTGCACTCTGACTGTGAGTCCACTCGGTGGTTCCTGTCGCCACCTTTTATTCCACTGCACGTGTGTCGTGCGCAGGACAATGTGCAGCAGTAGCCTCTTCGCTAACACGTCCAACCAACCTGAGTGCTTCTGCGATGGTGAGGCTTGTTTCCGGACTCCACGTCGTTTTCCATTGACAACTCCTCGCTGGAATCCGCTGTCGGTGGGCTTCAGAGGCGAGAGACACCAGAAGGTCCCGCCTCGTCGTCATGTGATTATATAAGACACAGGGCATAACACGTGATTAGATAATGCATTGGAGATGTGAGGGGATGGTTTGCGGATGGTGCAGGGGGTGAGGGTGTTCGGGGGTGTTGTGAGGAGTGATGCGGTAAGGGGAGGTGGGGTCGTGAGGGGATTGTGGCTGGTGGTGTAGAGTATTGAGGGGGTGGTTTGTGACTTGTGCCACGCGTGCCTTAAGAATACCACAACTCAGTGGGCGCTCCGTTGGTTGCCCGGTGCCGTCCTTCACCAAGGCAACTGACTTTCCAGGCCCACTGACCAGGTACATGACCCGATGCTCTGGGGCGGTGAGCGACTGATGGTCCAGCTGTCCCTATCTGGTCTTCACACTCTCTCTGTGGCTATGTGCCGCCTTGTCGTGGTGTGTGGACAGACAGCGAATAGTGTTAGGCAGTTGGACGTATTCATCGTGGGGGGGGGAGGAATGTTGGCATTTGTGAACACTCACCAAAGCGCGTGGTATGGATCTCACTCGTCATGCAGGTTGGGGAGCGTGCATATTGCCTTGGGCTGGGGCCCGCTCGCCCTGAGGCTGCGGAGTAGGTGCGTGTGGGTTACGCATGCGTGGGATGCGGTTTCGTTCCATGAAAAAGGTACTTCCTTCTCACCCTGGATGCCGGAGTGCATCGGACATCTTCTTTCTGCCCTTCTTTCCGGTATTAGCGGCGAGGACCACGGAACTCACGGCTTGTGCCACCTGTATCCAGGTCTGGTGCAGCCTGCTTCCAATGCCGGGGATCATGGCGGCTCCCAGGTTCACGGCGTCTGCATTCATAAACCAGGGTGCCACGAATTGTGCTGTCATCTTCTTGGCTACGATGAGTGTGTGCCATTTGTTGAATGCTGATATTCGGCTGCAGCTTGTCAGACGTTTGAGCTGCAATCCCAACTCCATCGATTTGACCACCGTTTTTAATGCGAATAAATCGTGTTCCAGCTGGCGCCGGTGCTAATCCATTCAGGTATCATTAATTCCTTCGGGACCAGCACGAATTGAGGTGTCGTAGAAATCCCATGTTACTCAGGGCGTCAAAACTTAATTACTAAAACTGAGCATTCCGCCATTTATCCCTGCCTCTGCATTTACCGCAAGTCCCATCTGTGCCCACCGGCACCACTCTCTGATCGATCAAACACACACCGACCCGCACACTCAAGCACATTCATGTTCAATTTTACTGGTTGGTTCACCAAGTGAAAGTGTGTTCCCTTCGCAAGCTCCTGACCTGCCAGCAACAAATGCACCATGCTGTTTGGGGCCATGTTGCCTCTCTGCGGCAAAGACCCGCTCACGAGTCACTAATTATGCAAGCATAGCTATCCACTGAAGTCCAGCATCCAACTCTGATTGCACAGCTATGCATTTTGCACATTCGGGGAATCTGGCTACAAGCACGGAAAATGTTTTGCAGTAATTCGCCGTGTATTTGAATGCCCTGAATCTGGCTTTTCTACTCTGCTTCATTGGCTTTTGGCTTACAGTTACACTTTTGATATGAAGGTGGAGTTGCTTTTTCTATTCACGGTAAAACTAAATTCGTGTTAATGGGATTGCTGATGGGTGGGTGAATTTAACAGTAGTGAACTGAGCATTGGGTGCATCGGCTGATACCGTTGAAACTTGTACCAATGCTAATTATATGAGAACTATTGGGAGATAATTAAACTTGTTATTCGCCTGAATGTCAGTTGTGTCACTAAGTACTTCGAACAGATGTTGAATATTCTCTGCGTTTGTATCTCTGTGCTGATAGCTGGTAGTTATTGCATGTAACTTCCCTATCCCTTTGAAATACATGAATCCTTCCGTCATTCCAGGTCTGTAGCTGACATATCGGACCCCAGCATCGATCCATCCGTGTGTGTACTCTACCACGACCACCCATTGCTGAATTTACAATTGAGCGTTTTCTTTAATCCGGAAGGCAACAATATTTTAGAGGCACAGCTTCATTTAAAGTAGCATTAAACACTCATTTAAAGCAGCATTAAACACTCCCATAATTATTGCGTTTGTTCAAGCGAAAAATAAATTGAAAGCGCCGACGGCGTTAAATGCCTGTGAGACAATTCAACTCACAGGTTGAGAGATGGCGGGGGATTCTGGTCGCTGTGATGCTAACATAGGCATTAAGGGTAATGGTCTGAGGAAATAGCCCCGGATCTCCCCAAGCAAATGATGGAATTGAAAGAATTGTAATTTAAATAAATAATGTTATGTTTGTCATAAAAAGCTAACTCAATGTTTGTTGTGTTCGAAAAGTTTGATCAAGCAATAGCGAAAGAATGACGATATATTTCAAAGTCACAATGCTAGAACCAATGCTCAAATATGTCCGGTGTTGAAATGATAGAGCTGGACACAGACTGAGTGGCAGTGAACATTCTATTCCGATTCAAGAGCCAGTTGAACGAGCTCCTCATGAACTTTGCAAAAATGTTACTAATGATGGGGAATAACCAGATGGAGAGATACATTCGGTTTTAAAGTATATGTTTTCGCCTACAGGAAATATTGGGAAATCACAAACACTGTTTGGAGGATGCGAGAGTTTTTGAAGTCCCGGAAATCTTGGCGCAGGGCGTTGCAAATGTTAGAGCACATATCTACAGTACCCGTGACGGAATATTCGCATAGCACAAAGCATTTGCAGCATCCAGTTCATGAAGCAGTATATTGACCGGACGCGGGATGAAATGATACGTTTTACCACTGGTATGATGGTGACTCTGGAGAAGGTTGAGTTGGATCACACACTCGGCTCCTCTTCTGCAATAGCTTTAGAATTATATACTGTCCTTAGTGCTATTTTCTTCCATGAATAAGGATGGGAATATTTTAGTAGTCTTCCATTCGAGAATTGTTTAATTCACCTCTACCATTCACGACTCGATCTCCTAGAATTACAGAGCATGGATCTGAATTGTTGGTTCTGGACTCACCTCACTCTGTCAAGTATTTGCTGTTGACAAGTCGAGCCGAGGGCATTCCTTCTTAAAGATAACAACTGAGGTTTAGGTATGGGCTGTTTGGCTCGAGGAATGCCCTTGTACACTCTTCAATGAACCTGATCGATGCCGACATGGCAATTATGGCGGAGAAGGGGATATCCAACCCCTGAAATTACAGTTTCGGCACGAATAGAATCGAGAAGTGGAACATTGAACTTATGGCCAGATATAGGCACTGCAGACCAGTGAGTCTGCTCCGCAATTCAACCAGATCGAGGCTGATCTCGTCCTGGTCTCAAATCCAGCTGCCCAGCTATTCCCCATATCCCGTAACCCATATTTTTTTAAAAGTCAGAAATATATCTATCTCCTTCTTGAAACTGTTTGATGACTCTGATGTCCTGCATTATGGGCCGCGAATTTCAAAATTCGCCACTCTCGGAGACAGTAGTTCCTCCTCACCTCAGTTCAAATTTTAAGCTCCTCGACCAAGATCCATTCTTGATTACACCTCACGGGCAAACACTTGGCTTAAGTTTACTTCATCAATCTCTATTAGCATTGTATATGCGTCGATCACATCCAATCCTTCTAGATTGGAGCGAGTGTAAATACAAACTGTTTAATCTCTCCTCGTACGTAACTACATTCATTTCTGGAATAAATCTGGTGAAATATCTCGAAACTGACTCGAATGCAACCACATCTTTCCTCAAATAATGAGTCCAAATCTGGTCGCAATACTCTAGATTGCGTCTCACAAAGACCCTGTAAAATTGCAACAGCACATCTTAACATTTATTCTCCAGTCGTTTTTTTTTCAATAAACGTGAACATTCCATTTGCCTTCTTCAATGCATGCTGTAGCTGCATACCAATATTTTTGAGATTCATGAACAAGGATATTCAGATTCCTCTGCTCAGATACATTTGAAACAAGGTTTTAGTTTTAAACAAAGGTTCTACTGGTAGCTACTTGCAGTTAGAGCTTGTGAATTAGCTAAGTGGATTAACTATTTTCCAGTTAGTTTCCAGAGGCCAGAGTCACAGTATAAAGTGCGTCAGCTGCAGTGAAGTCTTTGTTTGCACTGAGTGCTGAATTTGGGTGCATTTGAGTACTACAGTGAGAGTTTGGTGACTGAGGGATATTAAGAATTCATTTTTATCTAAAGTCTCGTCTTTCTTTTAATAAGTTAATTTACTTAAAAGTTGCTGTTTGGTTGAGAATAAAGGTGAATTTTTAATCAGCTTTAAACAAAGTTTCCATTTGTAGCGACTTGCAGCTGGAGCTTGTTAATTAGTTAATTGGATTATGCCAGTTTTCAGAGGATAGGCTAACAGTATAACGGTGAGCCAGTTACATTGCAGACTTTTTTTGCACTGAGTGCTGAATTTGGATGCATTTGAGTGCTCTCGTGAGAGTTTAGTGACTGAGGGAGTTAAATAAGGAGGGAGCAAGGCTTCCCCGGCATTTCATTTACTCAAAGAGCGAGAAGGTATCCGGGAGTTTACACAGAGTGCAGCTGACTGAAAGCAGAGTCGGAGGGCGGAGTTCCAGTTGGTCCACAGGGCACCTACATTATGTAAGGTAAGAGGAGATGGAGGCTAGGGCAGTTGCATGCTCCTCCCTTAGGATGTGGGTGGTGAAGGATACCACCGGTGTCCCCGCTGACTATACCTGCAGGAAGTGCACATAACTCCAGCTCCTCAGAGACCGTGTTTGGGAAGTGGAGCTGGACCTCGATTAACTTAGGATCATCCGGGAGGCAGAGGTGGTAATAGAGAAGAGATATAGAGAGGAAGCCAGACACACGGTACAGCACAAGAGTAGCTGGGTTACGGTCAGGGGAAGGAAATCGAACGGGCAGACAGTGCATGGATCCTTCGTGGCCGTTCCCCTTGAAAACAAGTATATTGGATGAAGTTGGGGGGAATGACCTACAGGGGGAAGGCCCTAGAGGCCAGGTCTCGTGCACGGAATCTGGCTCTGTGGCTCAGAAGGGAAGGGGGGAGAATAAAAAAGCAATATTGATATGAGACTCAATGGTTATGAGAATAGGTAGGAGATTGTGTGGTCGCGATCGAGACCCCCGGAAGGTTTGTTGCCTTCCGGGTGCCAAGGGCCAGGGATGTATCGGATCGAGTCTACAGGATTCCTAAGAGGGAGGGGAGCAACCAGAAGTCGTGATGCACATAGGCACCAACGACATAGCTAAGAATCAGGTTGAGGACCTAAAATGTGATTTTAGGGTGTTAGGTTGGAAGCTAAAGAGCAGTACAAGCGGAGTAGTGATGTCAGGATTGCTACCGGTGCCACGTGCAAGTGAGGCACGGAGCAGAGAGCGAGAGTAGCCGATCACGTGGCTACAGGGGTGGTGCATGGGAGAAGGCTTCAGATATGTGGTTCATACGGATATCTTCTGGGGAATGTGGGACATGTTCATGGAGGACGTATTGCACCTAAACTGGAGGGGCATCAATATCCTGGGAGGGAGGTTTGCTGGAACTCTTCAGGAGGGTTTAAACTAGCTTGGCAGGGGTTGGGAAACGGAGCTATGAGTCAGAGGATATGGTAGCTGGAAAGACAGGCAGAAATAGTATGCAGCAAGTCTGTGAGGAAGAATAGACAATTAATAGGGCAAAATTGCACTCAGTGGAATGGGTTAAAGTGTGTCTGTTTCAATGCAAGGACTGTCAGGAATAAGGCAGATGAACTTAGAGCATGATCAATACTTGGAACTACGATGTGGTGGCCATTACGGAGACATGGTTTTCACAGGGGCAGGAATGGTTGTTCGCTGTTCCGGGGTTTAAATGTTTTCAGAAGAATAGAGATGGAGTTAACAGATGAGGGAGGGACACTGTTACTTCGGGAGTGCACCACAGAAAAGGAGGTATTTGAGGAGGGTTTGTCTACTGAGTCAATATGGATGCAAGTCAGTAACAGGGAAGGAGCAGTGACTTAACTGGGAGTTTTCTATAGACCCCCCCCCCCCCCAATAGCAGCAGGGAGATAGAGGAACAGATTGGGCGGCAGATTTTGGAAAAGTGCAGAAGTAACAGAGTTGTTGTTATGGGTGACTTCAACTGACCTAATATTGACTGGCACCTCCTTAGTGCAAATGGTTTGAATGGAGTAGATTGTGTCAGGTGTGTACAGAGAGGATTCCTGACAATATGTACAGAGGCCGACTCGGGGGAGGCCATATTAGACTTGGTGCTCGGCAACGAACTAGGGAAGGTGTTAGATGTCTCGGTGGGAGAGCATTTAGGTGACAGTAACCACAACCCCTTGAGTTTTACCATAGTAATTGAGAGGGATAGGAACACACAGTATGGAAAGATATTTAATTGGGTGAGGGGAAATTATACTGCTATTTGACAGGAGTTGAGAAGCATAAAATGGGAACAATTGTTCTTGGGGAAATGCACAACAGTAATGTGGGGTTTGTGGAAGGAGCACTTGCTGCGAGTGCTGAATAGCTTTGTCGCACTGAGATGAGAATGAATGATAAGAACATAAGAACTAGGAGCAGGAGTAAGCCATTTGGCCCCTCGAGCCTGCTCCACCATTCAATGAGATCATGGCTGATCTTTTGTGGACTCAGCTCCACTTTCCGGCGCGAACACCATAACCCTTTATTCTTCAAAAAACTATCTATCATTATCTTAAAAACATTGAATGAAGGAGCATCTATGCTTCACTGGGCAAGTAATTCCATAGATTCACAACCCTTTGGGTGAAGAGGTTCCTCCTAAACTTAGTCCTAAATCTACTTCCCCTTATTTTGAGGCTATGCCCTTTAGTTCTGCTGTCACCCGCCAGTGGAAACAAGCTGCCCGCATTGATCCTATCTATTCCCTTCATAATCCTATATGTTTCCATAAGATCCCCCCTCATCCTTCTAAATTCAAACGAGTACAGTCCCAGTCTACTCAACCTCTCCTCGTAATCCAGCCCCTTCAGCTCTGGGATTATCCTAGTGAATCTCCTCTACACACCCTCCAGTGCCAGTACGTCCTTTCTCAAGTAAGGAGACCAAAACTGAACACAATATTCCAGGTGTGGCCTCACTAACACCTTATACAATTGCAGCAGAACCTCCCTAGTCTTAAACTCCATCCCTCTAGCAATGAAGGACAAAATTACATTTGCCTTCTTAATCACCTGTTGCACCTGTAAACCAACTTTTTACGACTCATGCACTACCACACCCAGGTCTCTCTGCACAGCAGCATGTTGTAATATTTTATCATTCAAATAATAATCCCTTTTGCTGTTGTTACTACCAAAATGGATAACCTCACATTTGTCAACTTGTATTCAATCTTCCAGACCCGAGCCCATTCACTTAGCATATCCAAATCCCTCTGCAGACTTCCAGTATCCTCTGCACTTTTTGCTTTACCACTTATCTTAGTGTCGTCTGCAAACTTGGACACATTGCCCTTGGTCCCCAACTCCAAATAATCTATGTAAATTGTGAACAGTTGTGGGCCCAACACTGATCCATCAGGGACACCACTAGCTACTGATTGCCAACCAGAGAAACACCCATTAATCCCCACTCTTTGCTTTCTATTAAGTAACGAATCCTGTATCAATGCTACTACTTTCCCCTGAATGCCATGCATTTTTTTCTCATGCAGCAACCTTTTGTGTGGCACCTTGTCCAAGGCTTTCTGCAAATCCAGATATACCACATCCATTGGCTCCCCGTTACCTACCGCACTGTTAATCTCCTCATAAAATTCCACTAAATTAGTTAGGCACGACCTACCCTTTATGAACCCATGCTGCGTCTGCCCAATGGGACAATTTCCATCCAGATGCCTCGCTATTTCTTTCTTGATGATAAATTCCAGCATCTTTCCTACTACCGAAGTTAAGCTCACTGGCCTATAATTACCCGCTTTCTGCCTACCTTCTTTTTGAAACAGTGGTGCCACGTTTGCTAATTTCCAATCCGCCGGGACCACCCCAGAGTCCAGTCAACTTTGGTAAATTATCACTAGTGCATTTGCAATTTCCCTAGCCATATCTTTTCGCACTCTGGGATGCATTCCATCAGGTCCAGGATACTTGTCTACCTTTAGCCCCATTAGCTTGCCCATCACTACCTCCTTGGTGATAACAATCCTCTGAATGTCCTCACCTGTCGTAGCCTCATGTCCATCAGTCACTGGCATGTTATTTGTGTCTTCCACTGAGAAGACCGACCCAAAAAACGTTCTGCTCTTAAGAGGATGACCAGAGTGAGATCAGGACCGATCAGGTATGATGGAGGGAACTTGTGCCTAGAATCTGAAGAGATGGGGTAGACCCTAAATGAATACTTTGCTTCAGTATTCACTAGAGAGAGGGACCTTGTTGCCCATGAGAACAGTATGACCCAGGTTAATAGGCGCGAACGTGTTGATAGTAAGAAGGAGGATGTGCTGGAAATTTAGAAAATCATCAGGTTAGATAAGTCCCCTGGGCCTGACGGGATATAGCCAAGGTTACTATGGTAAGCGAGAGAGGAGATTCCTGCGCCGTTGGCGATGATCTTTCCGTCCTCACTCTCCACTGCATTAGTACCGGGTGATTGGATGGAGGCGAATGCTGTTCCACTGTACAAAAAAAGGGAATAGTTTAATCTCTGGGAATTACAGACCCACAGTCTTACGTCTGTGGTTAGCAAAATATTTAAAGGTTTCTGAGAGAAAGGATTTATGATTATTTAGAAAAACATAGTTTGATTAGAGATAGTCAGCATGGCTTTGTGAGGGGTAGGTCATGCCACACAAGCCTGATTGAATTATTTGAGGATGTGACAAGACACATCGATGAAGGTCGGGCAGTGGACGTGGTGTGCATGGATTAGTGGAAGGCATTTGATAAGGTTCCCCGTGGCAGGCTCATTCAGAATTTTAGGGGGCATTAGATGCAGAGAAATTTGGCTGTCTGGATACAGAATTAGCTGGCCGAAGGAAGACTGCGAGTGGTAGTAGATGGCAAGTATTCCGTCTGGATGTCGGAGACCAGTGGTATCCAGCATGGACCTGTTGTGGGACCTCTGCGCTTTGTAGTTTTTACAAATTGCTTGGATGGGGAAGTGGAAGGATGGGTTAGTAAGTTTGCATGTTGGTGGAGTCGCAGATAGTGTTGTGGGTTGCTGTAGGTTACAACAGGACATTGACAGGATGCAGAGCTGGGCTGAGAAGTGGCAGATGGAGTTCAACATCGATATATTTCAAGTGATCCATTTTGGAAGTTCGAATTTGAAGGCGTATGGTGTGTTGGCTTTCATTAACGGAGGGATTTTGTTTAAGAGCCGCGAGGTTTTGCTGCAGAATTATAAAACTCTAGTTAGACCACACTTGGAATATTGTTGGCAAGTCTTATGAAGAAAGGTTGATGGAGCAAGGGCTTTTCTCGCTGCAGCCTAGAAGGCAGAGAGGTGACATGATTGAGGTGTACAAAGTGATGAGAGCATGGATATAGTGGATAGACAGAGACTTAACCCCGGGGTGGAAACGGCTGCCACGAGGGAACATAATTTTAAGGTGATTGGAGGAAGGTGTCGGGGAGATGTCAGAGGTAAGTTCTTTGCGCAGAAAGTCTTGGCTGCCTGGAATGCACTGCCAGCAGAGGTGGTAGAGTCTGAGTCATTATGGACACTTAAGCGACTCTTGACAGGCATATGGACAGACGTAAATTGAAGGGGTGTAGTTTAAGAACAAACAAAGAACAAAGAAATGTACAGCACAGGAACAGGCCCTTCGGCACTCCAAGCCCGTGCCGACCATGCTGCCCGACTAAACTACAATCTTCTACACTTCCTGGGTACGTATCCCTCTATTCCCATCCTATTCATGTATTTGTCAAGATGCCCCTTAAATGACACTATCGTCCCTGCTTCCACAAACTCCTCCGGTAGCGAGTTCCAGGCACACACTACCCTCTGCGTAAAGAATTGCCTCGTACATCTACTCTAAACCTTGCCCCTCTCACCTTACACCTATGCCCCCGAGTAATTGACCCCTCTACCCTGGGGAAAAGCCTCTGACTATCCACTCTGTCTGTGCACCTCATAATTTTGTAGACCTCGATCAGGTCTCCCCTCAACCTCCTTCGTTCCAGTGAGAACAAACAGAGTGTATTCAACCGCTCCTCGTAGCTAATGCCCTCCATACCAGGCAACATTCTGGTAAATCTCTTCTGCACCCTCTCTAAAGCCTCCACATCCTTCTGGTAGTGTGGCGACCAGAATTGAACACTATACTCCAAGTGTGGCCTAACTAAGATTCTATACAGCTGTAACATGACTTGCCAATTCTTATACTCAATGCCCCGGCCAATGAATGCAAGCATGCCGTATGGCTTGTTGACTACCTTCTCCACCTGTGTTGCCCCTTTCAATGACCTGTGGACCTGTACTCCTAGATCTCTTTGACTTTCAATACTCTTGAGGGTTCTACCATTCACTGTATATTCCCTACCTGCATTAGACCTTCCAAAATGCATTTCCTCACATTTGTCCCGATTAAACTCCATCTGCCATCTCTCCGCCCAAGTCTCCAAACAATCTAAATCCTGCTGCATCCTCCGACAGTCCTCATCGCTATCCGCAATTCCACCAATCTTTGTGTCGTCTGTAAACTTACTAATCAGACCAGTTACATTTTCCTCCAAATCATTTATATATACTAAAAAGAGCAAAGGTCCCAGCACTGATCCCTGTGGAACACCACTGGTCACAGCCCTCCAATTAGAAAAGCATCCCTCCATTGCTACTCTCTGCCTTCGATGACCTAGCCAGTTCTGTATCCACTTTGCCAGCTCACCCCTGATCCCGTGTGACTTCACCTTTTGTACTACTTTACCATGAGGGACCTTGTCAAAGGCCTTACTGAAGTCCATATAGACAACATCCACTGCCCTACCTGCATAAATCATCTTAGTGACCTCCTCGAAAAATGGTATCAAATTAGTGAGAAACGACCTTCCCTTCACAAAACCGTTCTGCCTCTCACTAATACGTCCATTTGCTTCCAAATGGGAGTAGATCCTGTCTCGAAGAATTCTCTCCAGTAATTTCCCTACCACTGAAGTAAGGCTCACTGGCCTGTAGTTCCCTGGATTATCCTTGCTACCCTTCTTAAACAGAGGAACAACATTGGCTATTCTCCAGTCCTCTGGGACATCCCCTGAAGACAGTGAGGAACCAAAGATTTTGGTCAAGGCCTCGGCAATTTCCTCTCCAACCTCCTTCAGTATTCTGGGATAGATCCCATTAGGCACTGGGGACTTGTCTACCTTAATATTTTTTAAGACACCTCGTCTTTTTGGACCTCAATGTGACCCAGGCTATCTACACACCCTTCTCCAGACTCAAAATCTACCAATTTCTTCTCTTTGGTGAATACTGATGCAAAGTATTCATTTAGTACCTCGCCCATTTCATCTGGCTCGACACATAGATTCCCTTGCCTATCCTTCAGTGCGCCAACCTTTTCCCTGGCTACCCTCTTGCTTTTTATTGTACGTGTAAAAACCCTATTTGCCAATGACTTTTCGTGACCCCTTCTAGCCCTCCTGACTCCTTGCTTAAGTTCCTTCCTACTTTCCTTATATTCCACGCAGGCTTCGTCTGTTCCCAGCCTTTTAGCCCTGACAAATGCCTCCTTTTTCTTTTTGACGAGGCCTACAATATCTCTCGTTATCCAAGGTTCCCGAAAATTGCCTTATTTATCCTTCTTCCTCACAGGAACATGCCGGTCCTGAATTCCTTTCAACTGCCACTTGAAAGCCTCCCACATGTCAGATATTGATTTGCCCTCAAACATCCGCCCCCAATCTATGTTCTTCAGTTCCCGCCTAATATTGTTATAATTAGCCATCCCCCAATTTAGCACATTCATCCTAAGACCACTCGTATCCTTGTCCACCAGTACTTTAAAACTTACTGAATTGTGGTCACTGTTACCGAAATGCTCGCCTACAGAAACATCTACCACCTGGCCGGACTCATTCCCCAATACCAGGTCCAGTACCGACCCTTCCCTAGTTGGACTGTCTACATATTGTTTTAAGAAGCCCTCCTGGATGCTCCTTCCAAACTCCGCCCCGTCTAAGCCCCTGGCACTAAGTGAGTCCCAGTCAATATTGGGGAAGTTGAAGTCTCCCATCACCACAACCCTGTTGTTTTTACTCTTTTCCAAAATCTGTCTACCTATCTGCTCCTTTATCTCCCGCTGCCTGTTGGGAGGCCTGTAGTAAACCCCCAACATTGTAACTGCACCCTTCTTATTCCTTATCTCTACCCATATAGCCTCACTGCCCTCTGAAGTGTCCTCCCGCAGTACAGCTGTGATATTCTCCCGAACCAGTAGCGCAACTCCGCCTCCCCTTTTACATCCCCCTCTATCCCGCCTGAAACATCTAAATCCTGGAACGTTTAGCTGCCAATCCTGCCCTTCCCTCAACCAGTTCTCTGTAATGGCAACAACATCATAGTTCCAAGTACTAATCCAGGTTCTAAGTTCATCTGCCTTACCCGTAATACTTCTTGCATTAAAACATATGCACTTCAGGCCACCAGACCCGCTGTGTTCAGCAACTTCTCCCTGTCTGCTCTGCCTCAGAGCCCCACTGTCCCTATTCCCTAGTTCTCCCTCAATGCTCTCACCTTCTGACCTATTGCTCCCGTGCACCCCCCACCCCCTGCCTGCCATACTATTTTAAACCCTCTAGTGTGACACTAGCAAACCTCGCGGCCAGGATATTGATGCCTCTCCGGTTTAGTTGCAACCCGTCCTTCTCATATAGGTCACACCTGCCCAGGAAGAGCTCCCAGTGGTCCAGATAACATAAACCCTTCCGCCTACACCAGCTGTTTAGCCACGTGTTTAGCTGCTCTATCTTCCTATTTCTAGCCTCACTGGCACGTGGCACAGGAAGTAATCTCGAGATTACAACCCTCGAGGTCCTGTCTTTTAACTTTCTGCCTTGCTCCCTGAACTCCTGCTGCAGGACCTCATGCCCCTTCCTGCCTATGTCGTTAGTACCAATATGTACAACGACCTCTGCCTGTTTGCCCTCCCCCTTCAGGATGCCCTCTACCCGTTCGGAGACATCCTGGACCCTGGCAGCAGGGAGGCAACATACCATCCTGGAGTCTCTTTCACGTCCACAGAAGCGCCTATCTGTACCCCTGACTATAGAGTTCCCCTATTGCTATTACTCTTGTGCGCTTTGACCCTCCCTTCTGAACATAAGTGCCAGCCGTGGTGCCACTGCTCTGTCTGCTGCTGTTTTCCCCTGATAGGCTACCCCCCCGACAGTATCCAAAGGGGTATACCTGTTCGAGAGGTGGGACAACCACATGGGATTCCTGCAATGACTGTCTGCCCTTTCTGGTGGTCACCCATTTCTCTGCTTGCACCTTGGGTGTGACCACATTTACATAACTGCGATCTATGACGCTTTCCTCCACCTGCATGCTCCTAAGTGCATCCAATTGCTGCTCCAACCGAACCATGCGGTCTGTGAGGTGCTCCAGTTGGGTGCACTTTCTGCAGATGAAGCCATCCGGGACGCTGGAAGCCTCCCGGACCTGCCACATCTCACAGTCAGAGCACTGCAACCCTCTAACTGACATTGCTTCAATTAATTAAAATTACAATTAATTTTTTTTTTTTTAAATATATATTTTAAATTTTTTTTCAAAGTTACTGTTAACTATCTGTTTCCTAGCACTAGCAATCGATTTCTAATAGAAATGCGAAAGCTAAATATAGTACTCTCCGATCTCTGGCTTAGATATCCCTCTTAGTAATAATTAAGTAATTATGTTTAATTAGTTACCAATGCTTAATTTTTTTAATTTAGTGTAGATTCCCAACCAGCCACTCAGGCCACAGCTTTTCTGTGATGTCACTTCAGTTTCCCCCCGACACACACAATTTGAAAAAGGTATAAAAGTAAAAATGAGTAAAAATCACTTACTTATCTTCTTGCCCTCTGAGTGTCTTAGAGGTTGACTTTAGGTTGAACTTAAATCAGGATAAATGACCGGCACAAGATTGCGGGGTGTAGGGCCCGTACTGTGCTGGACTGTTCTAAGTCCTATTTGGACAATAACTTGCCTTTCTATTTTTCCCCGCCAAAATGGATAATTACACACGTATGTACATTAAACTACATCTGCAATGTTTTGCCCAAATCTCCGAGCCTACATATAAATGCATCTGCGTTTTTTCATTTCTTCATCACAGCCTGCCTTACCACCTATTTTTGCATTATTCGCAAATGTTGCTGTGTTCTACTCTTTCCCTGCTTGCAGCTCATTCATATAGATTTGGCATAGTTCAGGTCCGACGACTGATCATTTCGGCATGCCGCTCATTATATTTTTTCAGCTAGAGAATGGCCCATTTAGCCGAACCCTTTACTTTCTCTCAGTCAGTCAATACTCAATCGAGCCCTGCACTCTACCCCCCGATCCCCTGCGATATTCCTTTCTGCATCAGTTGTCATGCAACACTTTGTCGAATGCCTTCTCATGTCTAGAAATACCATATTCCCAGGTGTCCTATTATCCATCTTGCTGGTTAAGACCTCAAATAACTCAAACAAGTTTGTCAATAATGTTTTACCCTTCATAAAAACATGCTCGTAGATTGAGCTTTGACGTTCCAAATGTTCGATCAACTCCTCCTTCACGCGTCACCCCACCACAAAGGTCAATCGAACATGTCGATAGTTTCCGACCATGCCTCTCTCACTTTCTGAGTCGGGGCGTCACTTTAGCGTCTCTCCAATACACCGGGACGCTTACAGAAACCAGGGAATTCTAAAATAGCATAAACAATGGTTCCGAGTTCCCTGCTGCAACCTCCATTAATACTCCTCTGTCCATGCGAGAAGGTCCAGGAGATTTCTCTGCCTTCAATCCCATCGGTTTGTTCCATACCATTTCCCTAGTTATGTTTATTGCATCACCGTTCCTCTGCATTAACTGTAGTTTTGGATTTTTTGAAAAATATCTTCTACCATGAAGCAGAGACAGAATATAGGTTCCGTGCCTCCACCGCCTCTGTGTTCACCATTATTACCTCAGCTGCGTCGTCCTCTAAACGGTCAACATTTTCTTTCGTTGTTCTCTTCCTCATTTTGTACTTTTACTTTGAACAATGACAAGCCCCAGTTTTTGTTTTAATGTCTTTCCGACTTCCTTTTTTCGCCATGTAATGTTTTTATCCCTTTTACAATTCCTCTTCCACTCAGGAATATACTTTAATTGAGAGGTAATAAATATCTTCATGAACATCCGGCATTGTCGCCCAAGTATACTACTCTCAATTAACTGTCCCGTGTCTACTTGGGTCAACTCTTTCCCCAGGTCTGTATAATTACCCTTGCCCAGCAGTAAAACTCTGATATGGCACATCTGTCTTCTCTCACTCAATCTGAACTTGAAATTCGAGCATGCTGTGATCACTCATCCGAGTTGATCAAGAACGGCAAGACTATTTAGCAATTGTTGTTCTTTTGTAATACTCCATTTAAATTCGACTGCTCCCTGGTTGGCTTCATGACATCCTTTTCCAAGAAGCAATTCCTTTTACACTCTATGCCATCTCCCTCGATTCTACCCTTGCCAATTTATTTTGTCCAGTCAATGTACATTTTAAAATGACTCATGATTGGCGTTACAACCTTTTCACAAACCCCCGGTATTGATTGGTCTATATTATGCCACACTTTGTAAGTAATGCTCGGAGGCCAGCAAATTGCTCCTTCCAAGGAGTTTTTCTTCCCTTGTTTGTTTCATTTTATTTTCACCAATATCCCTGAGAACGAATACCATTCCTGAATACAGTTTTGCTGCCATCCTTACCTAATAAAGCAACTCCATCTCATGTTACATCCTGCATATCCTTTTGGGACGCTGAGTAGCCTTGGATAGGTAATTGTCAGTCCATATATCCTCGCCCTCTCATTAATAACCACCAACTCAGACCCATTGTATCTCTTTGTGCTGGTATCTCATTGACCTTTTCCGAATACTGCATACATTTACATCCAAGGTTTTGAAATGTGCCCGATTGATGTCTCTATCCTGTGCATGGATTTTATTGGGCACCACTCTTTTCACACATTCTTTTTTTTTTAAATTCGAGTACCCAATGCATTTTTTCCAATTAAGGGGCAATTTTACGTGGCCAATCCACCTACCCTGCACATCTTTGAGTTGTGGGGGCGAAACCTACGCAAACACGGGGAGAATGTGCAATCTCCACACGGATAGTGACACAGGGCTGGGATCGAACGTTAAACCTCGGATTCGTGAGGCAGCAGTGGTAACCACTGCGCCAGCGTGCTACCCAACCTTACACACATTCTGACCTCGTGGAATCCCTACTGTGCAGAATTAAGGCATTTGTCCGTTCGAGTTTGCACTGAGTCCTTGAATGAGCGCTCTACCCATGACAGACCACCCTGGCATGCACGTACCTGGACACCAAGGGACAATTTATCATGGCCAATCCATTTAAACTGCACATCTTTGGAATGTGGGGTGAAACTGGAGCAGCCGGAATAAACCTAAGCAGACACAGGGAGAATGAACAAACTCCACACAGACAGTGACTGAACGCCTGTTCCCTGGCGCTGGGAGGCAACAGTACTAACCACCGAGCCACCGTGTCGCACTTTATTCATCTCTGATAACACTCGGCCTCATCCCAAAGGTTCAATCCAGAGTCACCTTTCATTTTCTTAATGAAATTTTCTTTCTGCTCGGTCTGCGTTCCACTGACCGGCTTGCTCATCCTATAAACCTCTATCTTCTGACATGCTGACCTGCTGCTTTGTTTCACGTGAACCATTAAACATCTGGCAGTTTTAACCTCAACTTCAAAGCACTAATTTGTAACTTCACAACGTTCAAGTCCTTCACAATTCGAGATCGGTTTCTCTTCAGAATTGATAATGATAAAGTGTGTGGATGTCTCTTCCGGAAAAACTAGATTCAGTTGAATGACCCAATGCAAGTTTGCAATGCGAGCGAATTAGCTGCGCACCGTATAAACACATTGGATGCACGGGGTTTTGTCTCGAAAGTCTGGAGCGATGCCGACATCATTGGTGTAGTGACGCACTCGAAAGTAAAATGTGATCTATGCAGCGGCGACCATTTTAAATGCTTGCCAGAAGCAGACGTGTAAAAGATATGGAACAACGCACTTCTCGATCCAGTGTCCATCATTTGGAAAATTGTGCACGAATTGCAAAGGCAAAACCCATTTTGGTAAACAATGTATCACAAATAAGACGGTTAATCTGGAAATATCTAGCAGTACTGGTGATGATGTTTACTTAGAGGGCACATTTTCATCGATGTAGTCTCGAATGAAGACAAGGCCAGCGATGCAAGCGTAAATATCGCCAATAGAAAGAGACATGTATAAGACTGATACTGCAACGGTAACAAACGATATTTGGACAGTTTTGCTCAGCATAAATAAATCACCCATCAATTTTAAGCTAGTCACAGGAGCAAGAGCGAATCTCATCAGCATCAGGGATATTGAAGCTATGAAAATGAAATCGAGAATTCTAAACAAGCCAGTCTTCTTGAAGGGTAATAATGGTCATAAAATTTACTCCTTAGCCATGTGCAAACTCGATGACAAAGCTCACAAAGTCAAGTTCTCTCGAGTAGCTAAAGATCATGAGTCGCTGTTAGATGTTGAAGCGTGTGAAGCACCAGAACTGGTAAAACGAGTGTATACCACTGACTTTGCACTAAACACACGCGGCAGCTCGGTGGAATACATTGTGCAGGCATTTCTGGAAATTTAGAACATAGAATTTACAGCGCATAAGGAGGTGATTCGTTCCATCGAGTCTGCACTGGCCCTTGGAAAGAGCACCCCACTTGAGCCCTACACCTCCACTGTAACCCCGTTATCCAGTCTCACCTTATTTGGACAGGAAGGGCTATTTAACATGGCCAATCAACCTAACCTGCACATACTTGGACTGTGGGTGGAAATCGGAACACCCGGATTAAACACTCCCAGACACGGGGAGAAAGTGCAGACGTCGCACACACAGTGACCCAAGCCTGGAATCGAACCTGGGACCCTGGCGGTGCGAAGCAACTGTGCTACTGTGCTGCCCCAGGATTTGTCAGGGCTTTGGTGTTTTGCCTTTCACCTACACGATTCAACTAGAGAATGATGCTCATATCGTGATCCATGATCCGAGAAGAGTCCCAGCACCGTTACGTTGCCGTCTAAAAGCTGAATAAGACAGAATGACAAATCTTGGTGTGATCAAAAAGATCGAAGAGCCGACAGATTGGGCCAATGCGATGAAGTGTATTAAAAAACGCAGTAATCATATAAGGTTGTGCATGAATCTCAATGACCTCATTGTAAACATAAAAACGAACACTATCCGACACCTGCACAAGAGGTCGCAATTGAGATGATAGGTGCAGCACATTTCAGCAAACTTGATAATTCGTAGGAATTCTTGCAACTGATGTTGGATTAACAGAATGCTAAATATTGGGCGTGCAATGCTCCATTTGGTAGATTTTGCTTGCCATTATGCCCTTTGGCATAACTTCAACATCAGAAATCGTCAATATAGCGATGGAGCAAATAGTTGAATGCATTCAGGGTGTTCGAGTATTTGTCGATGACATCATCATTTGGGGTTCCACACGACAGGAACACAATGAAAGGCGAATCAGAGCACTGCAGAATTTTTAAAGAAAATGGGTGATGTCCTAACGGGGCCAATGTACATTTGATGTGCAGTAAATACCGTTTCCAGCAGGCAGGTTGTCTGCTCAAGGAATAAAGCCTGAGGACATGAAAAAAGAAGCCATTATGAATATGCCTCGAACAACAGAAAAAAAATAGAGCACTGAGAATATTAGGCATGAGTACTGTAATTGGTGAATTTATTCCAAACCTCTCAGCCAAGACAGACTGTCTCAGAGAAGTTCTCAAAAATGTAAATAACTTAACGTAGACAGACGCACATCAAGAAGAGTGGATCACATTGAAAACAGCTCGATCAACAACTCCAGTTCTAACACTTTTTTTTACCCGACCAAGGACACCCAAATGTCGACAGATGCATCGAAGGATGGTTTAGGTGCAGTTGTGTTGCAACAGTGAAATGATAGTGATTGGAAATCAGCAGCATATGCATGCAGATCAATTACACGGTCTGAGTGACGTTATGCTCAGTTTAAAAAGGAATGTCCAAAATTGCTCATCGGATTAGAGAAATTCCACAGTTACTCGTATAGCCTCCCTATGTTCCTCGAAGGGACATATCGCGGACCGTTGGTAGCCATAGTCAAGAAAAACATTAGAGAAATGCTACCTCACATGCAAAGGATGATGATGAAACTTCAATGACTTTCAATTGATCTATCATGGGGAAGCACATAGTAGTAGCCTGTGCACTATTCAGAGCAACAGCTGGATGACAATTCCATGGGAGAGGATGTGCAAATGCATGACGGATCTGATCACAGAGTCACTACCAGAGTCAGGTGCAAAGACAAAACTGATTGTTACAGAAACAGGAAATGATGAAGTTCTGCATATGGGCTACACAATTCCATCAATGGAAGTCAGAATGGTTCCTGCTCCAAGTATCATAATATAGAATTGGAGCTAAGTGCAGCCAATGGTTTGGTACTCAGACAACAGAGAATTGTTATTTCACAGTCTCTGCACAACAAAATACTGCAAAAGATTCATGAGTGTCATCTTGGAATCCAGAAATGCAACAGAAGAGAGCGAGGTACGGTACACTGGCCAGGCACAAAGAAAGATATACAGACTATGGCGGAAAAGTATACCACATGTCAACGATTCCAATATCGACAAGCAAAGGATACGATGGATCTTGGCGACATTCCGTCAGTTACTTCGCAAAAGGTGCGGACACAATTATTATACCTTGAAGGTAAAGAGTATTTACTAATAGTCGACTACTAGTCATACTATCCTGAAGTGACACATTTGTTAAGCTGCTCAGCCAATTGTGTTCTGAGCACACGGCAGCAATATTTGCACGCCATGATATTCTCCAGGTCATCAAGAGTGATACTTGCTCGTGTTTCAATTGTAAAGAATGGAATACATTGGCACAGCATTGTGACTTCAGCTTGTAACATCGAGTCCATTGCATTCTCAGTATGATGGGAAGGCAGAAACGCGTGTGCGCATTGTGCAAAAAAATTACTGAAAAAAAAATCGACGGACAGGCAACATGATCCATTGCTAGCATTGCTCAACTGTCGGACATCACTGTTAAGGAGTGGTTTGCCGTCATAAGAGCTGCTAGTGTGTTGAAAGCTCCGGACAAATCTGCCATGCCATACAAAACAGTAAGTAAATGATATGATAAGTAATCAGCTGCAATCTCAAAAGAGGAAGCAGAGGAGTTACTATTACACGGCAAGCAGGATTCTGTCACATTTAAATCCGAATAACGTAGTGAGGGTGGAGGATCCTATTGGCTAGTCAAAATGTGGAACAGTATTACCGAAAATATGTCCGAGATCGTACACTATAATCAGGGAGCACGGAATGGTACTACGGAGAGATAGATGTGCACTCGTGAAAGTTAAACAACCTGTGGCTCAACTGCCAGCAGGCAATGTCTATGAAATCTTGTATTCTTCAAAACCAAGACAAGCAGAGGGATTATCAAATATCACTGCACAGTTTGAAATTCCGAACAGCAATGTGGTCATACCAGTTGCACCGACAGAAATGCAAGACTATAAGGTGATTCATGAGACCTACCGAAGCTACGAAGATAAAGAAGGAAAACAAAGAAACCTGAAAGACTGATTCTGCAATTGGACAATATAGCTGTACATTATATAAATTATTGTGTGATGCGTATCATATATAATATTTATTCAAATGATGTATATATTGTTTGTTCAATTTCTTAAGGAATGGGGACATTTTGATATGGATGTAAATATATTTAACCTCTCGCCACTCGTTGGCAGGCACGTTATATCTTGTGACACTGCAACCTAGTGGAAATATTGAGTAGAAGTCAATCATAGAATCCTAGAATTTACAGTGCAGAAGGAGGCCATTCGGACCATCATGTCTGCACCGGCTCTTGGAAAGAACATCCTACCCAAACCAACACCTCCACCCTATCCTCATAACCCAGTAACCCCACCTGACACGAAGGGCAATTATGGACACTCAGGGCAATTTAGCATGGCCAGTCTACCTAACCTGCACATCTTTGGACTGTGGTAGGAAATCGGAGCACTTGGAGGAAACTCACGCACACACGGGGAGAACGTGCAGACTCCGCACAGACAGTGACCCAAGCCGGGAATCGAACCTGGGACCCTGGAGCTGTGAAGCAATTGTGCTAACCGCTATGCTACCGTGCTGCCCACGTTGTCGTGGTTAGTTATGTTTGTGATTGTTCCAGTTTTTTTAGTATTAGTTTCCATCACACGTTTTTTTATGCAATAATAAATTGGGCTCGTCTGGAACTATATTGTCTTTGTTGCACTGACTCTATAACTATCCATGCCCCAGTACATAACAATCGTGGGAACCTGCTGATTACTGAAATGTTCCGTTATCAATGTAATACGTTGATTCTGCTCAACGTATAATAGATGTTGAACAATAGTGTGGAAGTGTCTATATGAAACCAGGATTGACAAAGGACATCACATTTGGAAAAAGAAACTAAGGACGAGTTATTCACCTACAATTATCTTCGCCTCATGGTCACTTGTTTGAAATAAGGCTAGAAAATGCATCCTGAGAGATGTTAAATTTAGTAGTTGGTGAGGACTGCAAATGTCAAAACCCATAGCTGTCCTTCTTTGCATTGACCAATTTATTTTGTTTTCAGAATTAAAAAGACAGACTGAAATTATCAATCATACAGGTGGGAAAATTACATTTGTATCGTTGGTCGGCAACCTGTTTTGCCCGTTGATACACAAAGAGCAAGAGGATATCCATTATTAATTTCAAACTTGCATCGCATTCACCTGCAAAAATTAACACACGTATAAGCATAACGTGAACAGACACGAATATCACACTTACTGCAACGGGTAAATTATGTGATAATTTTCTTTCTGCAAAGCAGTTCCAGCGAAACGTGAACATTGCCTCAGAAATGAGAAGTCAATCATGTCCCAATTCTTCAGCAAAATGCCAATACGCAATGCACTGCAGTGCAGAAATCCTTTAGATTATTGGGGTCACGCGTACAACTGTGAGAAAGTTTTAAATCTACTCATGATTGCACTTCATCCGATCTAATTTTGTGTTCTCACGTTTTGCAATAAAAATATACATTTAATATTCTACTGTCATATACATAGGTGTTCTAATCATTCTGGCGACATATCGCCGAAAATATTTTGAGGCATAATCGAAATTGTTCAATCAGGAAAACATAATTCTGAGACTTGAATGACCAGGGCTGTTTAGCACAGGGCTAAATCGCTAGCTTTGAAAGCAAACCAAGCAGGTCAGCAGCACGTTTCAATTCCCATAACAGCCTCCCCGAACAGGCGCCGGAATGTGGCGACTAGGGTCTTTTCGCCAGGCAGGAAGGTAAAATGAAAGGATTGCAAGTCGCATCCCGTTTCATCTGAAAACATAATAAGCCCCTTACATTTTTCCCTCCTTGTGACAATAAGCGATTTTCATTTCATTTCATTTCAGTGACCCTTCACTGAAGTAAGAATCTGGCACGAACTACACCATCTAGGCTCGTGGAGTTAAAATATAAAATCTTGCAGGAACGCAAAAGGTTTGCCAGCATCTAAGGGTAGTGAAACACATTTCGTTGTTGGGGTTCCGGTGGTTCCATTTTAGTTGTTTAGTCGTAGCTTATGTTGCTGAGGCAAGCATCTGCGTGTGTGCATGGAAGACTTGGTGAAAAACACAACGTCGGGGCGAGGACTGAATGTCAGGAGGCGTAATTGACACATATTCTGTGCGTATATGAGACAGGAGAGTGAAAATGTCACTGCTATAGATGAGCAAATAAGTTAATGTCGACATAAAAAACATTTAGATAGTTACATGGGTAAGATGGGTATAGAGGGTTATGTGCCAAGTGCGGGCAACTGGGACTAGCTTAATGGTAAAAACTGGGCGGCATGGACTGGTTGGGCCGAAGGGCCTGTTTCCATGCTGTAAACTTCTATGATCTATGATATGCTCATCTGTCAGATTAAATTTGGAACTGAAGTGGTATCAGCGCTTCCTAAAAGCAAAACATGTCACAAGGTGCAGACTCGTAATGTCGGGGGAAGGTGGAATGTGTGCGTGTGTGGGCTGGCGGTATTTGCGGGACTTAGACTGAAATGGTGGACGGTGTTTATGATGCAAATTGTTGAAGTCAATGTTATGTTCAGAAGTCTGCAAATGTTCTAACCTAAAAACGGCACACTGTTGCACGTGTGTGCCTGGAGCATCATACCAGCTTTGCCAATGCCCAAGCACAGAAACTTGAGCATGAAAGCAAGATGGTGGATTTAAATGGCCAACAACCGAAATATCGGTCACATGCTTGCAGAATGACAGAAGTCGATTGAAAACTGGTCGCAAAGTCTGTGGTTTGTCTCGGGAACGTTGAAAAGACAGCGGACTGCATCTGCCAGTCTCCTCCCTGCTCTGGCTCAATAGCATTTCAATTTGAAGCTACAACGAGACGTCTGGAAATGCGCTCAATGGACGGCATTGCCAACGGGAAAAGAGAATCATGAAGAGCGGAGAATTCCGTCCATCATTGACAGTTGCCCCAGGCAGGAGGGTAAAATGAAAGAATTGCAAGTCACATCCCGTTTCATCTGAAAACATAATAAGCCCCTTACATGTTTCCCTCAGCGTATTACCCAAAGAGATAGGAGGTGGGCAGCAAATGGTAAACCGAGTTGCACCTCTATAAAATAGGCCGAGATGATGCAGTAAAGTAACATGGATAGAACTCGCTTGAATATTACCATCACGAATCTGAGAGGAAATAACGCAGGCAACAGGTTATATTTTGGACGCGTGGTTCAACTACAATAGACGAATGTTGCCAAGGGTTAACTTCAGAAGGGGACTGTAGAGAACATATCCTATTGGACAAAAGATGCACACTGCAGATTGTGCAGCCCTAATATTTATTTGTTTTCCCTTTTGCACTGGCGGGGCGCGGGGCGTGAAGATATACGTCAAACTGAACAATCCAGCAGAAAATAAGTTGCTAAGAAACACTTAGCAGACATATAGACGCTTTGGTGTTTAATTGCCCACACGATTATCCTCGGCAGGAACCATTAATAATATTCTGCAGCATGTCTGCTTATTGGCAGTTAGCTAAACAAATTTGGTGTCGATGTTATGAGGCCTGATTGCAGCGCACATCATTCTCTCAGTGAGACGAACAATGGATTATAAAGTTAAGAAAAACATACAAAATAATAGACTTGCTTTTATTACCTCTGCAGTCAGAGAAAGAATGATTGTCAATTCAGCCATCAAATCTCCTGAGCCAGCCTCCAACATCAGCTTCACAGTCACGGTGCATTATATTATTGCTTACCTGCAATCACTGCTTTCGCTCGAAATGGGGATCGTTATTCAATCCGATTAACGTAAATACATGTTGCAATTCAGTCAGATGTTTAAGACCATGGTCTATTAGCCAACAGTTGGTGGACAGGCTTAATGAGTATGGGCCAATATGTATTCCGGTTCTATCGTTACCCAAGTGTTGACAAGACTGAATTCAGTTGTGCACTGAATGCTTTTTTTGGTATAAGCTGCAGACAGTTTCAGGTGAAATGACAGCTCACATTAGCATGTCTTCGTTTAAAACATCGTCATTGGCATTTCCTGGCCTTCTCGTTGCAAGAATATGTGATAAAACTGGACTTTGCCTTCGCCAAACGTGCCACAGCACAGTCAACCACACGAATCCACGTCTTGCCAATACTTGGGTGAGGATAGAACCGGAATGTTTGACAGTGCGAAATACGACAGCATGCAACAAATGTATAACTTTGGTAACAGGAATTATGCCTAATGTGAGCAACTGGAAGTGGGGCCCTAGCAACGGCTGCTTTAAATGAATTTATGATGATAAACACAGGAAGTTATTGAGCAAACTTTGAAGCGTCCGATTTTCAGCATTTGAAAACTTTTGTTATAAGTGGAACTCGCAATTTATCTGCTATAATTCAGGGCTTGGGCAGCATGGTGGCGCAGTGGGTTAGCCCTGCTGCCTCACGGCGCCGAGATCCCTAGTTCGATCCCGGCTCTGGGTCACTGTCTGTGTGGAGTATGCACATTCTTCCCGTGTTTGCGTGGGTTTCGCCCCCACATCCCAAAAGATGTGCAGGCTAGGTGGATTGAACACGCTAAATTGCCCCGTAATTGGAAAAAAATAATTGGAGTCTCTAAAAAATGTTTTTAAAAGAAACAAAAAAGATAATTCAGAACTTGACAGTTGAACTGCATAAAATACTTATTCTTTTGGAGCAACGCCAAAGCTATTTGCTGCATAGAATGCACCACACAGCCAGAACACTGTCGTGTTTTAGAACAGTCAAGACAGCCTCGAAAATGTGTGTGTGATACTGCATAACGAGAGGCTGGATCATGAAAACACTACGATCTGTTAGAATGAAGACCAACGTGTCATTTATGGTAAAATAAAATAGTCGCTTGTGATCCACAAGCGACGACGTCTGCAGTTGGAATTGGATTTTCTTTACTGTCACGTGTACCGAGATACAGTGAAAAATATTTTTCTGCGAGCAGCTTAACAAATCATTAAATGCATGAAAATAAAATACAAGAAAAGAAAATACATAACAGGCAACACAAGGTACACAATGTAGCTTGTGTGCAGGTGTGTAGTGATAATCAGGTCAGTCCATAAGAGGGTCTTTTCGGAGCCTGGTAATAGCGGGGAAGAAATTGTTTTTCAGTCTGTCTGTGCGTGTTCACAGGCTTTTGCATCTCATGCCCGATGGAAGAAGCTGGAAGAGTGAGTGCGCAGGGTTGGAGGGGTATTTGATTATGCTGCTCGCTTCCCACAGCCTGCGGGAGGTGTAGATGGAGTCAGTGGATAGGGTGCAGGTTCGTGCGGTGGACCAGGCGGTGTTCACGACTCTCTGGTGTTTCTTGCGGTCTTGGGCCGAGCAGTTGCCATACCAGGCTGTGATACAGCCAGATAGGATGCTTTCTATGGTGCATCTGTGAAAGTTGTCAAACGTTAATGTAGTCATGCCGAATTTCCTTACTTTCCAGAGGAAGTATAAGCGTAGTTGTGCTTTCTTGGTGGGAGCGTCGACATGAGTGGACCAGACAGATTTTAGGAAATGTGTACCACTCGGAATTTGCAATTGCTAACCATCTCCACATCGGCCCCGTTAATGCTGCCAGGGGTGAGTACAATAGTTCGCTTCCTGAAGTCAGTGAGCAGTTCTTTAGTTTTGCGGACATTGGGGCGTCAGATCATTGCTGCTGCACCAGTCCACGAGGTTCACTATCTCCCTTCTGTATTCTGACTCATCATTATTGGAGATCCAGCCCACTATGGTCGTATCGACAGCAAGCATGTTGATGGAGTTGGAACCACATTTTGCCACGCAGTCGTGAGTGCACATGGGGTATAGTAGGGGGCTATGTACGCAGCCTTGCATGAGCCGCTATCGAGGACGATTGTGGAGAAGGGTTGTCGTTTATTCTTACTGATTGTGATCTGTGGGTCAAAAACTCGAGGAACCAGTTGCAGAGTGAGGAGACAATCACTTTGAAATAGACTGTTCGCAAAATCAGCATGGCCTGAAAGGAACAGGTTTTCCATTGTGTGGATTGTACAGTCAACTGAGTTCCGACAGGACATAAAATGTAAATGTCTGTTTGTAGCTCTTGACGGTTAGTTAATTGGACTCTCAGTGTTATCATAGCAATTTTAAATAACTAGTGAATTGCATGCACGTTGAAGGGAAATTACTGCAAAATATAATTCCATGCATTGAATATCATATCTGCTGCGTATTGCACCTGAAACAAGTCAGCGTCACAAATCGAAAAAAAATATAATCTTTTGGAGGAGAAAATCCATTCCACATTCCACGCATCATACATTATTAGTCATACTATTTTTAAAAATCTGGTGACACTGAAGAAAAACATGCTATAGTGAACGCACGACACGCCTCTTCGCATCACTGGGAAGGACATTGCGAGGATCACGTTGAAATATTTAATTAGCGTGCAGGCTGAAAGTAAATGGAAACATACATTTCGAAGTGTATTTGGGCGCATATTGGACCCCCAGCCCACGCAAATTCAGTTACAACTGAAGTTCAGAAAGATAACTTCTGTTTGTACAGTTCTTTCAGCGAACTTCCAGTCAGTCATGATTAGCTGTACCAAAATTGTGGACAAAAGTATCAATCCTGCGCAGTTGCCAGGTCTTATGAATCTCTTTCCTGAGAAAGAAATTAAGTACCTCAGTGAGTATCGACACAACCTCCAGAGATTCAGCGGAAGAATAGAGGGGTGCGGGACTCTGTGCTTGAGCTATATTTTGATAACGTTTGATATGCACGTTGTTATGGGCGAGGCGTTTTCAGAACCCCAAAATGTATCATGGAGTTCAACCAACCTATCCCTTTAATGGATTTGTTGCTTTTCCTTGCACACAGCTTTTTCCCTAGGTGTGGGATTACAATTAAGGACACGTGGGTTTTTAAACACAAAACACTGTTTATTCCATGAACTCAACTTAACATCTTAAATAAACATTGGATCTCTTAACACCCCTTACTTCAAAGATAACTCACAACATATTGCAACAGTAAATAACTCCTTAAAATGGTCTTTCAAACTTCCAAGAGGCTTAACACCTTTAAGCAGTATCACATCAGGTTAAAGGATATATATATTTCTGCTGAATGGCTGAGATATATTAGCTTGGCTGACTTCAGCTCCAGCACCTTACTTTCTTCCTGCAGCTCTTTGGACACACACAGACACACACAAACCGATTTTTCCAACCCGGCTTTCTACTTTTAAACTGCTCTCAGCAAAACCAGCCAGGTACTTTTCAAACTGAAAAACCCAACTGCAACATGGCTCACCTGAGCTCAGCCCCATCCACTCTCTGACATCACTGTTTTCTTAAAGGTACATTGCTTAAAAATCCATGTCTTAAAGGTACCCTCACATGAAACCTCCCCCCAAGAAAAAAATAAACCATCAGCTTCAAGATGGTTTCATTTTTCACTTTTGCACCATCCACTAAGAAATGTACACAGTAAATGTACCTTCTCGTTTGAAAATAAACCCCACATGCAAACAGGTATCATAATATCGTCATTTTTTCTTTGTTCTTCTTCCTCCAACCGAAATCCTTCTCCATTGACAGTGTCTTTCAAAAAATTATCTGCACGATCCATCCATTCCTCTACTCCTTCGCATTTCTCTTCAGAATTAGATAATTTGGTTCAATCTGACCACAGAGTCCCTTGCAATTCCCCAACACAGGAACGTTGGTGATCACAGCTTTCAGGCAGTCAAATGCCTGTTGCAAGTCCGCTGTCCATTGAAATTTTTTAGGTTTCTTTAGCAACTCCATCAGTGGAATAAGCACGCCACAAACCTTTTGCACAACTGTTCGATCAAATGCCAAGAAATCGCATTATTTTCCTTCGTCTTGAGGGTATCGTAAACTCCGCAAGGAAAGTGATTTGGGCTGCTCCAAATTCACTTTCGGCTATGTTCACCACCAAACTCGCCTCCTGAAGTAGATCGGAGAACTGAATACGATGTTTGAAATGCTCTTTCTATGTCAGGAAATTGGAAAAAAAAGCAGATTGTCCCACTTTCTCCACGCAATCCTTCAAACGTGGGTTAAGATAACAGTCCGTTCTTGTAACTGCCTTCTCCTTTCTATACTCCACAAACAACCGTTGGGTACCGTCTGGTTTAGGTACTATCACTACGGGTGAGCTCCATTCGCTGCAACCCACTTTAAATATGCCATTTTGCAGCATACTCTCAATCTCTTTGTTAACCTGTGCCAAATTTAAAGGGTTGAGTCTATATGGATGTTGTTTGATCGGAACAGCATTTCCCACACCGACGTCATGTACAGCCATTTTAGTACTTCCCAATTTATCTCTACAAACTTGCCCATGTGATTTCATGATGTGGAGATGCCGGCGTTGGACTGGGGTGAGCGCAGTAAGAAGTCTTAGAACACCAGGTTAACGTCCAACAGGTTTGTTTCGATGTCACTAGCTTTCGGAGCGCTGCTCCTTCCTCGTGTAATTTCAATAACTCTATCAGGTCAGTTCGTTTTTTCTCTGGAAAGTAACTTAACAATTCATCCCAATTTTTAAGAACATCCTGATTTTCCAATTTAATTTGAGGTATGTCAAATTCACAGTCATCTGGATTTCGTTCGTCACTTTGAGTTAGAATCATTAATATCTCCTTTTTTTCCTCCTTCCCTTCCAAAGTACCTGTTAAGCGTATTCACATGACACACTCGGTGAGTCTTCCTTCTATCTGGTGTTTTTAACCACATATTTCACCTCACTTAATTTCCTTTCAATCTGATACGGTCCACAAAACCTAGCTTTTAAAGGCTCCCCTGCCACTGGTAACAACACTAAAACTTTATCTCCACTGGAAAAACTACGACCTTTGGATTTCTTGTCCGCTACCTGTTTCATTATATTCAGTGCAACTTTCAATTGTTGTCTAGCAAATTCACCTGCTCTATTTAATCGTTCCCTAAAAATTGACACGGAATCCAATCGTGTAATTTCCGATTTCTCACACACCAATTTTCCCTTAATCAATTTAAGTAATCCTCTTACCTCATGACCAAAAATATGTTCAAAAGGAGTAAATTTGGTAGACTCATGAGGTGCACCCTAATTGCAAACAATACGAATGGGATTCCTTTATCCCAATCCTCTGGATAATCTTGACAATACGCCCTCAACATTGTTTTTAATGTCTGATGCCACCTTTCTAACGCTCCCTGCGATTCAGGATTTAAAGTGTTTTATTCCTGAGCTAACCATAACTTCTTTGAATAACTTTGCAGTAAAATTAGTTCGTTGATCCGATTGAATTTCTATGGATAGTCTATATCTAGTAAATAATTGAAGTAACTACTCCACAATACTTTTCCTGTAATATTACGTTGTGGAATGGCCTCTGGAAACCTAGTAGACACATCCATTATAGTCAAAAGATATTGATTCCCACTTTTTGTTTTAAGAAGCGGTCCTACACAATCAATTAGGACCCTTGTAAATGGTTCCTCAAATGCTGGAATGGGTATTAAGGGCGCTGGTTTTATCACTGCTTGAGCTTTCCATATCACTTGACATGTGTGAGATGATTGACAACATTTATCTACATCTTTATGTAGTCCAGGCTGATAAAAATGTTTCTGGATTTTAGCTTGAGTTTTTCTTATTCCCAAATGACCTCCCACTGATCCAACAGAGGACAATAGAGCGGAGCTGCTGATTGGCTGTTGCAGGAGAGATTTGCATCGGTCCGTGTGCTCACCCTAACTTAGTGGTGTACCTGAGCAAGAGACCGTAGCTGTTCAAGGCAAGACAAGCATCCAGCAGAGGGCAGTAGAGCGGAGCTGCTGATTGGCTGTTGCGGGAGAAATTTGCATACGTCCGTGTGCTCACCCTAACTTGAAGGTGTTTTGTGGAGGAGCTATTGTCAAGTGACACGTAAACGTCCCTCCCAACCCCCTCCTCGAACAAGAAAAAAACCAACCGCTGTAAAGATCAAGAGGAAGGCTCATGGGCAGGTAGAAGTAAAAAGACGTTGAACCGTGACGTTACAGCCTGTAGTTAAGGGATTGGCTGGTGACTGGTAAGTAGTTTTTCTTTTATTTTCCCTCTGCTGTTATCGTGCGGGGCGCAGAGGTTGCTGAGTGCGTGCTTGCTGAGAAGGGGAGTGAATAATAAGCTCCTTCTTTTTTTTCTTATTCTTATCTCGAGGGGATGGCAGGGAATGTAGTGCACTGTTCCTCCTGAAGAATGTTTGAGGTGAGGGACGTCGTCAGTATCCCTGCTGATTTCATCTGTGGGAAGTGCACCCATCTCCAACTCCTCAGAAACCGCGTTAGGGAAGTGGAGCTGGAGCTGGATGAACTTCGGATCATTCGGGAGGCAGAGGTGGTCATAGATAGATGTTTCAGAGATGTAGTTACTCCGAAGAATAAAGATAGATGGGTGACGGTGAGAGGGGCTAGAAGAAAGCAGTCAGTACAGGGATCCCCTGTGGTCTTTCCCCTTAGTAACAAGTATACTGCTTTGGATACTGTTGGGTGGGACGACTTACCAGGGGTAAGCCATGGGTTCCAGGTCTCTGGCACATAGTCTGTCCCTGTTGCTCAGAAGGGAAGGGGGGGGGTGAATAGAGCATTAGTCATTGGAGACTCCATAGTTAGGGGGATAGATCGGAAATTCTGTGGGAACGAGAGAGACTCGCGCTTGGTGTGTTGCCTCCCAGGTGCCAGGGTGCGTGATGTCTCGGATCGTGTTTTCGGGATCCGTAAGGGAGAGGGGGAGCAGACCGAAGTCGTGGTCCACATAGGTACCAACGACATAGGTAGGAAAAGGGATAGGGAAGGATGGCAGTAATTCAGGGAGCTCGGGTGGAAACTTCGATCTTGGACAAACAGAGTTATTATCTCTGTGTTGTTACCCGTGCCACGTGATAGCGAGACGAGGAATGGGGAGAGAGAGGAGTTAAACACGTGGCTACAGGGATGGTGCAGGAAAGAGGGTTTCAGATTTCTGGATAATTGGGGCTTATTCTGGGGTCGGTGGGACCTCTACAAACGGGATGGTCTACACCCGGACCAGAGGGGTACCAATATCCTGGCCGGGGTGGGGGGGGGGGGGGGGGGGATTTGCTAATGCTCTTCGGGAGGGTTTAAACTAGTTCAGCACGGGCTTGGGAACCTGAATTGTAGCTCCAGTATACAGGAGGTTGAGAGTAGTGAGGTCATGAGTAAGGTTTCAAAGTTGCAGGGGTATACCGGCAGGCAGGAAGGTGGTTTAAAGTGTGTCTTCTTCAATGCCAGGAGCATCCGGAATAAGGTGGGTGAACTTGCAGGAATGGTTGTTGCAGGTGCAGGAGTTTAGAAATGTCAGAAAGCTCAGGGAAGGTGGCAAAAGAGGGGGAGGGTGGCATTGGTAGTCAAGGACAATATTACGGTTGCAGAAAGGGCGTTTGCTGAGGACTCGTCTACTGAGGTAGTATAGGCTGAGGTTAGAAACAGGAAAGGAGAGGTCACCCTGTTTGGGGTTTTCTATAGGTCTCCGAAAAGTTCCAAAGATGTAGAGGAAAGGATTGCAAAGATGATTCTGGATAGGAGCGAAAGCAACAGGGTAGTTGTTATGGGGGACTTTAACTTCCCAAATATTGACTGGAAACGCTCTGGTTCGAGTACGGTAGATGGGTCAATTTTTGTCCAATGTTTGCAGGAGTGTTTCCTGCCACAGTATGTAGATGGGCCAAGGAGAGGAGTGGCCATATTGGAATTGGTACTGGGTAATGAACCAGGACCGATGTTAGGTTTGGAGGTAGGCGAGCACTTTGGTGATAGTGACCACAATTCGATTACGTTTACTTTGGTGAAGGAAATGCATAGGTATATACCGCAGGGCAAGAGATATACCTGGGGGAAAAGCAATTATGATGCGATGAGGCTAGACGTAGGATGCATCGGATAGACAGGAAGACTGCAGGAGATAGCCACCATGCAAATGTGGCGCTTGTTCAAGGAACAGCTACTGCGTATCCTTGATAAGTATGTACCGGTTAGGCAGGGAGGAAGTGATCGAGCAATGGAACCGTGGTTTACTGAAGCAGTCGAAACAGTTGTCCAGAGGAAGAAGGAGGCGTATGCAAAGATGAAACGCAAAGGTTCAGTTCGTGTGCTCGAGAGTTACAAGTTAGCCAGGAATGACCTAAAGAGAGAGCTGAGAAGAGCTAGGAGGCGACATGAGAAGTCTTTGGCAGGTAGGATCAAGGATAACCCTAAAGCTTTCTATAGATATGTCAGGGATAAACGAATGACGAGGGTAAGAGTAGGGCCAGTCAAGAACAGTAGCGGGAAGTTGTGCTTGGAGTCCGAGGAGATAGGAGAGGTGCTAAATGAATATTTTTCGACAGCATTGACACAGGAAAAAGACTATGTTGTCGAGGAGAATACTGAGATTCCTGCTACTACATTAGAAGGCTCTCAGATTCTTGAAGAGGAGGTGTTTGCAGTTCTGGAAAGTGTTAAAATAGATAAGTCACCTGGGCCGGATGGGATTTATCCTAGGATTCTCTGGGAAGCTAGGGAGGAGATTGATGAGCCTTTGGCTTTGATCTTTAAGTCATCTATGTCTACAGGAATAGTGCCAGAAGACTGGAGGATAGCAAACGTTGTCCCCTTGTTCAAGAAGGGGAGTAGAGATAACCCCGGTAACTATAGACCAGTGAGCCTTACTTCTGTTGTGGTCAAAATACTGGAAAGGTTTATAAGAGATAGGATGTATAATCATCTGGAAAGGAATCATTCGATTAGAGATAGTAAACACGGTTTTGTGAAGGGTAGGTCATGCCTCGCAAACCTTATTGACTTCTTTGAGAAGGTGACCAAACAGGTGGATGAGGGTAGAGCAGTTGCTGTGAAGTATATGGATTTCAATTAAGCGTTTGATAACGTTCCCCACGGTAGGCTACTGCAGAAAATACGGAGAATTGGGATTTAGGGTGATTTAGCAGTTTGGATCAGAAATTGGAGAGCTGGAAGAAGACAAAGGGTGGTGGTTGATGGGAAATGTTCAGACTGGAGTCCAGTAGTGGTGTACCACATGGATCTGTTTTGCGGCCACTGCTGTTCGTCATTTTTATAAATGACCTGGGGGAGAAGGATGGGTGAGTAAATTTGCAGATGACACTAAAGTCGGTGGAGTTGTGGACAGTGTGGAAGGATGTTACAAGTTACAGAGGGACATAGATAAGCTGCAAATGGAGTTTAATGCAGAAAAGTGTGAGGTGATTCATTTTGGAAGGAATAACAGGAATACAGAGTACTGGGCTAATGGTAAGATTATTGGCAGTGTGGATGAGCAGAGAGATCTCGGTGTCCATGTACATAGATCCCTGAAAGTTGCCACCCAGGTTGAGAGGGCCGTTAAGAAGGAGTACGGTGTGTTAGCTTTTTTTGGTAGAGGGATTGAGTTTCGGAGCCATGATGCCATGTTGCAGCTGTAGAAAACTCTGGTGCGGCCGCATTTGGAGTATTGCGTGCAATTCTGGTCGCCGCATTAAACGAAGGATGTGGAAGCATTGGAAAGGGTGCAGAGGAGATTTACCAGAATGTTGCCTGGTATGGAGGGAAGATCTTACGACGAAAGGCTGAGGGACTTGAGGCTGTTTTCGTTAGAGAGAAGAAGGTTAAGAGGTGGCTTTATTGAGGCATACAAGATGATCAGGGGATTGGATAGGGTGGACAGTGAAAGCCTTTTCCCTCGGATGGTGATGTCTAGCACGAGGGGACATAGCTTTAAGTTGAGGGGGGATAGATATAAGACGGATGTCAGAGGTACTTTCTTTACTCAGAGAGTAGTAAGGGCGTGGAATGCCCTGCCTGCAACATTAGTGGACTCGCCAACACTAAGGGCATTCAAATGGTCATTGGATAGACATATGGACGATAAGGGAATCGTATAGATAGGCTTTAGAGTGGTTTCGCAGGTCGGCGCAACATTGAGGGCCGAAGGGCCTGTACTGCGCTGCAATGTTCTATGTTCTATGTTTTACTGGTACCTCATGTGCAACTCGCAACACCTCCTTTCTATACCCTACCGGCAATATTACTTGATGAACTTCTGGCCACTTTTTATCCGCCTGCATATGTACAGGTCTCCATTTTCTCATCAGGAATCATTTTTACTGCAATAACACTCTGCTATACTCTCAGATTCCTCTTCCGTCTACGCTTTCTGATGTATCCGTTTAATTTCTATATCTTTCTGTTGTAAATCCGCTAATTTTCCTGAACTAAAAATATCCGCCTCATCCTCCACCTTTTCTTGTTCTTTTTCAACCATCTGATCAAAAATCTTTTCTGATAATTGCATTTCAACTTCATCTTCACTCTTTGCTTTCTCCTCTTGTCTTAACCTGTGAGTTTGCGACGTTGTTACTCCACAATCCGGACAAATGCCAAGATATTGGTCCTTCAACACTTCAGTTGACTGATTTTCCAATGGTTTATCAACCACAGTGGCATCACTCCCACCTGCGATCCAGCTATCTCATTGCCCAAGATAAACTGTATTCCTGGACAAGATAGTTTATCTTTTGCTCCCACTCCCACTTCACCACTCTTCACTGGACTTTCCAACCTTACCATATATAATTGAACGCTGCTCCTCTCACCCATAATTCCACATATCAACACCTTTTCCGGCAACTTTCTTCCCAAACTACATAATTCGTCATCTCTTACCACTAAAGATTGACTAGCCTCTGTATCTCTTAAAATTATAACTTTTTGCCTGCTCCTCCTGATACACACGAGTAAACTTTACCCACACAAGTTTATTCTTTCAAAACATCCGGCACCTTCTTAACAATTACTTCTTGAACAGGTTGTACAATTGTTAGCACCTCCTTCGCTTCCCTTGGGCTTTCCTTTACCACTCTAACAAACACTGTCTTATCCTGTTTTAACATATCAGCCTTCCCAGTGCTTTTCTTCAACCACCAACACTGTGACTTTACATGGCCTAGTTTATTACAGTGAAAACATTTGAAACTTTTCATTTCTTTTCCACCCTCCTGTATTTCTTTTTTAATCTGTGGTAGACTCCCTTTATTGTTTCCCATCAGATCACTTTTACCTTTAGCACTTGCGTATTTCTCATGTCCCCAGTTTCTATCCCTCACCGGCTGAAACTGATGTCGGAAACCAATTTTTGATTTTTCAACTAATTCATAATCTCCTGCCATTTCCGCTGCTAATCTCGCAGTTTTAAGCCTCTGTTCTTCCACATGAGTGCTCACTACATCAGGAATTGAATTTGTAAACTCCTCCAAAATTATAATTTCTCTGAGCGCTTCATATGTTTGGTCTATTTTGAAAACCCTTATCCACCTATCAAAAGTATTTGGTTTGAGCCTTTCAAACTCCATGTATGTTTGACGAAATTATTTCCTTAAATTTCTAAACCTTTGTCTGCAATCCTCAGACACTAGTTCATATGCAGTTAATATATATTTCTTCACCTCCTGATACGTTCCAGATACATCCTCCGGTAGTGATGGAAACACTTCACTAGCCCTACCTACCAGCTTTGTTTGAATCAGTAACACCCACATGTCCTGTGGCCATTTCATTTGTTTAGCTACCTTCTCAAATGAAATGAAAAAGGCTTCCACTTCCTTCTTGTCAAGCCGTGGCAATGATTGGGAATATTTAAATAGATGCCCACCAAGCCTTCGACTATGACGCTCTTTCTCACTATCCTTATGACTATCATCCAAGTGTACGTTTCCCTTTACGTCTGACAATTTTAACTGAGTGTCATGTTTCATGGCCATTTTCTGAAGTTCAAACTCCCTCTCTTTAGCTTTTCCCTGATCTGTATCTCCCTTTATTTTTCTTTTTGGTCTGCTGGGGCTATTCTTTATTTTCTCCTTTCTTTTCTCTCCTTTTCTTTTTCCTCACTCTCTCTTTCTTTTTCTTTTGCCCCTCTCGCTCTTTCTCTTTCCTCTCTCTCACTCTCGTAGGCCTACCGCTTTAATTCTTTCTCATGTTCCATTTGCTTAATTTGCAACTGAATCTTTGCCATTTCCAATTAGTCATACTCTATCTCAGGCAACTTTAAATGCTTAACTACCGCCATAATGACCGCATCTGTTCGCATTTCGTCAGGTAATGTTAACTGCAATGTTCTTGCCAAATCTAACAGTCTGATTTTCGTTTCTGTCCGTAAGGTACTACGTATGACATTCCCCACCCCAAAGACTTCTGAGCCTCTGAAAGAGTCATTCTTCACAACACTCTCCCCACTTAATAAAATACCACACCGGAAAAGCAACAATCCTTCACTGTCTTTATGTTCACAAAAGCCAATCCAATCAATAGACTTTTATCCCCCTCGAGCCCCCAATTGTTATGGGCGAGGCGTTTTTAGAACCCCAAAATGCATCATGGAGTTCAACCAACCTCTCCCTTTAATGGATTTGTTGCTTTCCTGCCACACGGCTTTTTCCCTAGGTATGGGATTACAATTATGGACACGTGGGTTTTTAAACACAAAACACTGTTTATTCCATGAACTCAACTTGACATCTTAATTAAACATTGGATCTCTTAACACACCTTACTTGAAAGAAATTTCAGAAAATTTTGAAACAGGAAATAACTTCTTAAAATGTTCCTTCAAACTTCCAAGAGACTTAACACCTTTAAACAGTATCACATCAGGTTAAAGGATATATATTTTTTCTGTAGAATGGCAGAGATATATTAGCTTGGTTGACTTCAGCTCCAGTACCTTGCTTTCTTCCTGCAGCTTTCTGGACACACACAGACACACACAAACTGCTTTTTCCAACCTGGCTTTCTCCTTTTAAACTGCTCTCAGCGAAACCAGCCAGACACTTTTTAGCTTCTCTCGGCAAAACCAGCCAGGCACTTTTCAAACTACAAAACCCAACGGCAAAATGGCTCACCTGAGCTCAGCCCCACCCACTCTCTGACATCACTATTTTCTCAAAGGTACATTACTTAAACATCCATGTCTTAAATGTACCCTCACATGACACAGGTTCCTGATCTTTACTATCCCTCAAAACACGGGAGAATTTTATAGGCACATTAAAACAGGAAGAAAACGCACATAACATTGATAGCAAAATCAAAATGCATAACATGTGCAGGGAACTCATCTGCTGCAATCGGTTTTGGCTCATCAGTGACACAGAAACTCAGTGAGAAAGATCGATGGATTATTGCTCAGAAGCATGTTTTTTTTTTTACACATCATGCAAGGAGACAGCAAGCTCCCTCTGTGCATTCTGAAGTTTCTCTACATTCAGATAATAATTTATGGGTTTTTTTCCCACAAAATGGGTACCCTCGCACTTAAACATGTAAAACCAAAGTGGAAAACGTTGGTCCACTCAGCAGACCTTTCCATATCCACTTGTAATTGCTCTTATTTTCTCATTGCAGCTTACCGTCTCCCCAAATGTAGTGTCGACTGCGAAATTTGAAACAGTGGCTTCAATCGTGGCATCCAAGTCATTAATAAAAATCATAAATAGTTGGGGCACGTGGACTCATCTAAAAGGCAGCGCAGTCCCTAAGACAGCGCATTAGTTGCATCCTGCCAAACAGTAAAATACACCGACACATTTATCCCGGTTCTACATTCTGTCTGTCAGCCAGTCAGCTATCCAAACCAATAAATTGCCCCAACCCCATGTGTGTTAAGCTTCTCAAATGCCTTATGGAAATTCGAATATCGTCCATTTACCGGTCAGCATTATCCACTTGGCGTGTTAAATGTTCGAATACCGCTCGAAAATCAGTTAAATTGCATTTACCTTTTTGAAATTCATGCGGACTCAGATGGTTGTCATTTTCACTTTCTTAATGTACTGTTATTACATCCTTAAAACGGATTCTCGCTATTTCTTAATTACAAATGTTAAGCTATCTAGTGTAAAGAATCCTAATTTCAGTTTTCCAACCTGAAGGAATAAGAGAGAACGAAGCATTTTTCCAATCCACAAGAAATTTTCCAACATCTGTGGAATGTTGAAACATTATAACCAGGTTCTCCACTGCCCGACCTAGATTGTAACACGATCTGCTTACACGATCTGGAGACTTGTCTTTTCTTTAAACCCATTTAAATTTCCGTACATGAAAATGAAAATCGCTTATTTTCACAAGTAGGCTTCAAATGAAGTTACTGTGAAAAGCCCCTAGTCGCCACATACCGGCACCTGTTCGGGGAGGCTGGTATGGAAATTGAATAGTGATGCTGGCCTGCCTTGGTCTCCTTTAAAAGCCAGCTATTTTGCCTAGTGTGCTAAACCAGCTCCGTCGTTATGGTTGTTCATAGTTGCTCCTTTGCACAAACACTGCATTGGATGTTTCTATTGGTTCTATGGCCCCTCACCGTGAAAACTGAGGCAACATATTGATTATTTCGTCGCTGACATTCATGTGCTCAACACTGTTCACATTCTGGTTTCATCCTCCAAGGGAGCAACGTGAAGTGCACCGACGCTGTAATACACTGAGTGATGATTTTGCTACATTTTTGAAAAAGTTGCACCAGTTTTCTTCATTATTCGCCTTTGCGCTTTGTATTACTTGTTTTAGTGATCCTTTTATTGTTCTTTCAAATGTTTCCCAAATCATTCAGCCCGCCTTTGTCTTTTGTAATGTATGATGCCTTCACTTTTATCTTCCTGTTTTCTTTAACTTCTCCGTTCAGCCATCGATGCTAATTACCCCTCTTAGAAGATTTCTTCTTCTCTGGAATTGATTGTAGTTTGGCGGAATTGAATATCTTGTGATACAACTGCCATTGCATTTCAACGGCCCTACATTTTAATAATCGTGCTCAGTCAACCAGATCTATCTGTATCAGCATGCCGATGCAATAACATTTGTTTAGCACCAGAAAGAGAGTGTGGAAATGCAGTTTCTCGCCGAAAAATTGAATTTTTAATTTTGGCATTCCATGATCGTTCTTTCAATAAGGTAGTTCAGGCCAGAATGACCTCTCCCGAATAGCATGATCGCTGATTTCTTTCAGAACATATTGTTCCACCAAGCAATTTCTCACACATTCAGTCACCTCGCCCTCGAAGCTACATTTACCAGCTTGATTGCTCCTGTTTATATGCAGAAGGAACTCACCCATGACATTTGGCGTCGCTTTGTTAGAAGTCCCCATTATTTCCTCAGTTGTGGTATGTCCCAATGCACATCTTCTATTTTGGGGACCTGTACACTCTCCCTTGCAATTTCATTCTTGTCCACAGACTGACTCCACCTCTTGAACTTCAGCGCCGGTATAATATATTACTTTCATAGATACATAGAAGATAGGAGCAGGAGGAGCCATTTTGGCCCTTCGAGCCTGCTCCGCCATTCATCTCGATCATGGCTGATCATCCAAATTAACAGCGTAATCCTGCTTTCTCCTAAAAACTTTTGATGCCATTCGCCCCAAATGCTTTATCTAGCACCCTCTTGAATTCAATGTTTTGGCCTCAACTACTTACTGTGGTCATGAATTCCACAGGTGCACCACTCTTTGTGTCAAAAATGTCTCCTCATCTCTGTCCGAAGTGGTTTACCCATAAGACTGTGACCACTGGTTCTGGACCCAAGTACCATCGGGAACATCTTCCATGCATCTATCCTGTCTCTGCCTTTTAGACTTTTAGAAGTCTCTATGAGATCCCCCTCGTACTTCTGATCTGCAGCCAGAACAATCCTAACCGCGTCAATCTCTACTCACATGACAGTCCCGCCATCCCTGGAATCAGCCTGGTAAACGTTCGCTGCACTCGCTCGAGAGCAAGAAGATCCATCCTCAGGAAAGGAGACCAACCCTGCACATAATATTCTAGGTGTGCCCGTATAATTGAGGATAATTGTAACAACACATCCCTGCTACTGTTCTCGAAACCTCGCGCAATGAAGGCCGACATACCATGAGAGTTCGTTACCGCCTACTGGATCTGCACAAGGGCACTCAGGTCCCGCTGCACACTTCCCTCTCTCAATTTAGAAATGTTCAGGTTGTAATCTGACTTCCTGTTATTGCTGCCAAAGTGAATAACCTCACACTTATCCAAATTATACTACATCTGCCATTGGTTTGCCCACTCCCCCAACCTGTGCAGATCATGCCTGAGGGTCTCTGCATCCTCGTCACAATTCACACTCCCCCCAACTTGATATCATCTGAAAACGTTGTGATGTTATATTTTGTTCGCTCATCCAAATCATTAATATATATTGTGAATAGATGGGCTCACAGCCCCGATCGCTGTGGCACCCCACTAGTTCCTGCCTTCCAGTTTGAAACGGACCCATTAATCACCACACTTTGTATCCTCTCTCCGAATCAATTTTCTATCCATCTCACTAGACTTCACCCACAACCATGAGCATTCATTTTGCACAATAATCTCGTATGCGGGAGTCTTTCAAATGCCTTCTGAAAGTCCAAAAATAGCATATCGACTGGCTCCCCATTGTCTCGTGCACTTGGTACATCTTCAAATAATTCCAACAGATTTTTCAAACATGATTTCCCCTTCATAAATCCACCGTGACTCGGACTGATCCTGACACTCCTTTCTCAATGTTCCGCTATCATTCCTTGATAATCGATTCAATAATTTTCCTCACTACTGACGTTAGGCTTGCTGGTCTATAATTTCCTGTTTTCCCTCTAACTCCGCTTTGGAATATTGGAGCGACATTATCTACCCTCCAACAGCACGGACTGTTCCAGTGTCTATAGAATCCCGGAAGAAGACCACCAATGCATCCATTATTTCCAGAGCTACCTGCCGATGCACTCTAGAATGCAGATTATCAGACCCTACGTATTTTGCCGCCTTCAATCCCATCAATTTTCCATTACGATTTCTCCAATCATATTGATCTCCCTCCGTTCTTCCCTCTCAGAAAACTTTTCATTCTCCAACATTTCTGGTATTAGATGTGCGTCCTATTTTGTGAAGACAGAACCAAAGTATGGATTGAATTGTCCAGCCATGTCATTGTCCGTAAAAATGCATCCCCCTGTTTCTGTCTGCAAGGGGCCGACATTTCACTTTCCCGATCTACGTTTCTTCACATATCTATAGAAACTCTTCGTGTCAGTCTTTATGTTCCCTGCAAGCATTCGTTCGCACTGTATTTTCCCCTTCTTAATCAGTACCTCGGTCCTTCTTTGCTGCATTCTAAACTGCTCCCAATCCTCAGACTTCTTATTTTTCTTGGCCAATCTGTGTGCTTGTTCCTTGGATCGGATCACGTTTCTAATTTCCTCTGTAAGCCATGCACTGGCCCTCTTGCCCAATTTGCTTTTGTGCCAGACAGGACTGAACGGTTTCTGCAGTTCCGCCATGTGTTCTTTGAATGTTTGCCATTGCCTATCCACGGTCATCCCTTTAAGCAACTCTCCCCAATCGATAAAGGTCAACTCACGCTTCATATCTTCATATTTGCTTTATTAAGATTCAGCGCCCTCGTCTCCGAATCAACGACTTCACTCTCCATCTTGATTTTAAAAAGTCGATCATGATATGGTCGCTTACCCCCAAGGGGTCTCGCACAGCCAGGTAGGCATAGATTCCCTTTTCATTACACAGTACCCAGTCTAAAATGCCCCGTTCTCCAGTTGCTCCCTGCAGATATTATGAAGAAAACCATCCCGTGTACACTCCAGGAATTCAGCCTCTATGGCATTGTGGCTAATTTGATTTGCCAATCTATGTCCAGATTTAAAACGCCCATGATCACCGATATTCCTTCATTACATGCATCTTTAATTTCTTACTTAATGCCATTGCCAAAATTAGTACTGCGTGTTTTGGGTCTATACATGACACCACTAATGTTTTTTACCCTTTGGTATTTCTCATTTCTACCCATACAGACTCCACATTGTCAGAACTAATATCGTTTCTCACTGTTGTGTCAATTGCCTCTTATAAGCACAATGCCAAGCCACCACCTTTTCTTTATGCCTGTCCTTCCTAAATACTAAACACCCTGAGAAATTCAGTTCCCATCCCTGGTCACTCTGCAGCCATGTCTCCGTGATTCCAATTTTATCGTACCGATTTATATCTATCTGCGCGATTAGTTCATCCACTGTATTGCAAATGCTCTGTGAATTAAGGCACACAGCCTTTAAGTTTCGTATTTTCGCATTGTTTGTCTTCTGTCAATATTTTTCTTTTCGCCTGGTTTGAATTTTGCCCTTGGTTTCTTCACCGATCAGTTTCCTTATTCCCTTTGCTATCTTTTATTTTGTCCTTGATTCCTCTTCCTCTGACTCCTTCCATAGGTTCCCCTCCCGCTGGCATGTTAGTTTAAACACTCTCCAACAGCTCTAGAAAACAATATCCCTTGGACATTGGTTCCAGTCCTGCGCAGTTGTAGACCGTCCGATTTGTAATGGTCCTCCCGGTCCCCAAAATCTGAATCCGTCACTCCTGCACCACCTCTCAATCCACGTCTTGATCCTTTCTGTCCTGTCATTCTTACTCTGAGTAGCACATGGAATTGGTAGCAATCCTCACATTACGATCTTTGAGGTCCTGCATTTTCGTGTAGCTCCCACCTCCCTTAATTCAGCATGTGGGCCCTCATCCCGTTTTATACCTATATCGTTGGTGCCTATATGCACCACGGCAGCTGGCTCTTCACGCTCCCCATCAGGAATGTCCTGCAGCCGCATTGTGATATCCAGGAACATTGCACCCGGGAGGCAACATATCATCCTTGAGTCTCGTTTCCGTCCGCAGAACGCCTGTCAACTCCCATTGCAATCGAATCCCCTATCCGCTGGCTCCAATCTCTTTTTCACGCCGTCCAGTGCAATAGAGCGGGACACGCAGGCATGACATTGGCTCCTGCTGTTTCCAGTTTTACTAGGGCAACAAGGTAGCACAAGTGGATAGCACTGTGACTTCACAGCGCCAAGTTTCGATTCCCTGCTGGGCCACTAGCTGTGCGGATTCTGCACGTTCTCCCCATGTTTGCCTGGGCTTACTCCGGGTGCTCTGGTTTCCTGCCACAGTGCAAAGATGTGCCGGTTAGGTGGATTGGCCATGATAAATTATCCTCAGTGACCAAAAAGTGTATGAGGGGTTATTGGGTTACGGGGATTGGGTTGAAGTAAGGTCTTAAATGAGTGGGTGCAAACTCGATGGGCCGACTGGCCTCCTTCTGCACTGTATGTTTTATGTTCTCCTGCTGCCTTCCCCTGGTGCGCCATCTCCCTCAACATTATCCAAATAGTTATCCCTGTTTTGGAGGGAAATGACACACGGGACCACGCATTGTCTTCCTGATCTTCCTCTGCTTGTTGGTCACCTATTTACTATCTCCCTCAGTACTCTTTATCCGCGGTGTGACCAACTCACTAAACGTGCTATCCACGACTCCCCCAACATCGTGGGTGCTCCAAAATGAGTCCATCCGCAGCTTCAGAGTCATCAAGCGGTGTAACAGGAGCTGCAACTGGACGCACTTATTGCACGGGAAGGAGCCAGGAACGGTGGATGAGTCTGTCAACTCCCACATCGAACAAGGGAAGCATCACACAGATCTGGGATCTCCAGCCATGTCGTAAACCTTAAGTTAATTTGCACAATTACAATTGCCACCAAAAAATGATAAATGAACAGAAAAGAAAAGCTACTTACCTGTCAGCACTACATACCAGATATATTGTAATTTAGCAGTCTCCGAGTTCTGCCACTGGAGACTGAACAGGCACTTCTCTCCCTTGCAAATTTTTCCCTCCAGCAGTTCCACCGAACTCCATCTTTCAGTCAACGCCAAGACCAATTTCTGTCAACCAAGGCAGGACTCACCGTGGAGACCTGTAATCAGACTGATTGTGTTGCTGGTCCTGCTTCTGTTGTTGCTGGTTTTGTTGTTTCTGCTGCGCAATGTCGAGGGTGATGTATTTGGGCGACACCCACCCCTCTCTTGCGGAGGGGTAAGGACGTGTACCGTCCCTCCATGGCGGGAAATCATCACACTAGATTCACCAGTACTGACTGAAAGTACAGGGAGGAGTGAAGGAAGCCAGGAACGGAGGAAGAATGGCAAACTCTTGCTGCGTACAACTAGGGAAGGAAGGAGTGGGACTGGTGTCTTATACCCACCACCACCCCTCGCTCCTTCCTTTTCCTTGGCTTGTCATGAACAACTCGGCCCCTCCTTGGGCTGACGGTCTCCTCTCCATGATCCCTCTCTCAACCCGCCCACACCCAACACTCAGTCATCCCAATGGTACTGGTACACCCAGCGGCAGATTGCTGTGCCCCTTCCTGTGGTGAAGATCCCATCACAACATCTGAGGTGGGAGTGCAGTCCGGATCGGCCATCCAGGGCTGAAGATCGTTCTCCGCCCTCGGTCTTCACACACCGGTGCCTGAAGTGGTATTTGGACTGGTAGTGGGCCCTCCCGGGACGGCGGCCCTGCCCTGCCCTCAGTGCTCTAAATCGTCAGCCTCAGTGTGAGTGGGAATATTCAAGGAATTTTTTTGGACCTCTCGAGGGCCGACGATCGCCGCCCACCTTACAACCATCTGTGGCGGTGTGGAGCAGTGTGGGACATTGTTTACCCCCTGCCAAAGGCATCATGTGGGCTCCAGGTGCTGGGCGATGTGGGCAGGTGGATTAGTGCGGAGGGCCCTGCAGCGGTGCAGCCCCCCTTCCCCCTCTGCAGGCGGCAGATTTCCCGGCGGGGAGGGACGGTACACGTCCTTACCCCTCCGCAAGAGAGGGGTGGGTGTCGCCCAAATACATCACCCTCGACATCACGCCGAGCCGCACGAAGAAGCGAATGAAGGCGGCCATCAGGGCTGCCACGGTGCCTGACTCGTCCTTGCCCCCTGAGCCGTAGGATCGGTGGATGGGCAGAGATGTGAGCCACAAAGACTCGTGCCGCCTGGTTCGGTTTTGCATCTCGGAACCTTTACTTTTTCGACGCTGCGGGGCAGCGGCAACTCGTTTATTTTCGTGTCATGGGTGGGTGGCGTTTAGGCTGGCTATCTGCCCGCTCCGTCCCAGCCAGCAAGCCTGCCTACCATTCAGGAGAATTTTCCAATCCTTTTCCTGCATCTCTCCGTTGACCCGGCGTCAGGTGCGTAGGCAGTGTCGGAGCCGTTGCCAACCACTGATCCTGAATCCCGGAAGGTGCCAGTCGTGAACCCGCCCGCTGTCGATCCTGGGGGTGGGATCAATTGGGGCCAAGGGCTGGTCGGTGGATCCGTGCCTCCCGTCACACTGCATGTGGCGAGGTCTCAGGCCGAGGAGGTGACTGCGTGGAGAAGGACGGCTGCTCGGTTGCGAACGAGGATGACGATTTTTACGCCCATGCTGGGAGGCAGACGGCGCCCTCCTGCCCAGCACCGAATCTCCCCTCATCCCCTCGGGGGAACTTGGGTCCTTTGAAACACAACATCACCGTCACCGAGAATGCGTGCGGTTGGCCCTGGACAGTTGGCGATGCTCCGAGAGTCCTCCCGTGAAAATGCCAAGGAGGCACAGGAGTTCGACCAGGACAAGGAGGAGCAGTGCCAAACTGTCAACTTCCAGGCAGGGCTCGTGCGGGAGTGGAGGTGCAGTTTTCCCTCTGCTCCCTCCCAGCACTGAGTTATGGGTGATTGTGGACGGACACACACTACAGCTGACATGGAGGTAACCGTAGCCAGCCTCAACATCCACGGCATGGAAGGTTCAGGGACAGTCATGTCTTACCAGCTCAATAGAATTCTTTGAGGAAGTGACAAAGTTGATTGATGAGGGAAGGGCTGTAGATGTCACATACATGGACTTCAGTAAGGCATTTGATAATGTTCCCCATGGTAGGCTGATGGAGAAAGTGAAGTTCTATGGGGTTCAGGGGGTACTACCTAGATGTATAAGGAACTGGCTGGGAAACAGGGGACAGAGAGTGTTGGTGGAAGGGAGTGTCTCAAAATGGAGAAAGGTGACTAATAGCGTTCCACAGAAATCCGTGCTCAGACCACTGTTGTTTGTGATATACATAAGTGATCTGAAGGAAGGTATAGGTGGTCTGATTAGCAAGTTTGCAGATGACAGTAAGATTGGTGGAGTAGCAGACAATGAAGGGGACTGTCAGAGAATACAGCAGAATATAGATAGATTGGCGAGTTGGGCGGAGAAATGGCAGATGGAGTTCAATCCGGGCAAATGCGAGCTGATGCGTTTTGGAAGATCCAATTCAAGAGCGAACATTAGGTAAATGAAAAAGCCCTGGGGAAAATTGATGTACAGAGACATCTGAGTGTTCAGGGCCATTGTACCCTGAAGGTGGCTGCGCAGGTCGATGGAGTGGTCAAGAAGACATACGGCATGCTTTCCTTCATTGGAAGGGATATTGAGTGCAAAAGTTGGCAGGTCATGTTACAGTTCTATAAGACCTTGGTTCGGCCACATTTGGAATACTGCATACAGTTCTGGTCGCTACATTACCAAAAGGATGTGGTGCTTTGGAGAAGGTGCAGATGAGGTTCACCAGGATGTTGCCTGGTGTGGAGGCCGCTAGCTATGAAAAGAGGTTGAGTAGATTAGGATTATTTTCATTCCAGAGACGGAGGTTGAGGGGGGGACCTCATTGAGGTCTAGAAAATCATGACAGGTATAGACAGGGTGGATAGCGATAAGCTTTTTCCCAGAGTGGGGGACTCAATTACTAGGGGTCACGAGTTCAAGGTGAGAGGGAAATATTTTAAGGGAGATATGCGTGGAAATGTCTTTAGACAGAGGGTGCTCAGTGCCTGGAACGCATTGGCGGTGGAGGTGGTAGAGGTGGGCACGATAGCGTATTTTAAGATGTATCTAGGCAGATACATGAATGGGCACGGAGCAGACGGATACAGATCCTTAGAAAATAGGCGACAGTTTTACATAGCGTATCTGGATTGGCGCAGGCTTGGAGGGCCGAAGGGCCTGTTCCTGTGCTGTAATGTTTCTTTGTTCGTTGGCAGCCGGGATGCGCATCAACGATTCCAGTGCTTCTCTATCCTCCAAGAAACCCACGCCGCTACGTGGACGAAGATAGATGAATTCTGGAGTGCCAAGCGTGAGTCTTCATGAGTCATTTGGCCTCACGTTCGGGCGGTGTGGCTCTGTTGATGGCTGCGTATTTTCTGCCAGATATCTGTGGGGGGGGGGGGGGGGGGGGGGGGTCAAGGCCCTAGAGCAATGCCGTCAATTGCACTGAACAGACCGGGACCGGGAAGTGGTGCTTCACCGTTTGAAAGTCTGCCATGATTGCTGCATTGTCCACGTGCAAGAAAATAGGAATTCGGAAGAGGAGGCCATTTGTTCCCAGCATGTCCTCAAATATCTTCTATATAAATTCAATAATTCCTTACCGGCTAGACATTTTTTCAGACCTGTCAGTGAGAATAGAAAACTCGTGGATTATAAGCAGAAATTCTAATGGTTACGGAAATGAACTGAAGCATGTTGCAAAGCCGAGAAGTGAAAATCAATGTTCCCGAATGATGTGGATATGAAATAAAAAAAATAGCCTCTCAAATACACAGACGTCTGTGAGGAATTAAACAAACAAATGTGGTTTAAAATAGTTAGTCCAAATATCAGTTCCAATATGTAGATGTGAGCCAGCCTGATAGTAGTGAGTTCAGAATCAAAGGACAAAGGAATTTAGAAAGCATGGCAAGGATGGGGAAAACGATGCTGGGTAACAAGAGGCCCAGGGTTGAGGAATGCGAAGTGAGTCAATCAGGATATATGGCCAGGTGAGAAGGTGTATAGAATGACCTATGGGAATCTTGTATATGAAACTTGATGCTATTTGAATGAGATTTGTAAAGTTTTCTTTGTCTCCGATAGCACTCGGTTCTGGAGCTCTAGGAGACCGCTCGTGTGTTCTGAAACTCTGTGGAGCGAGTCAGCCTTGCAAGTTGGTTAAAAATAAATAATACTATACCTACATTACCATCACGAGTTTTATTGAGGCCAGACTGATGGGTAAAGAGTTCAATATTGTCATTTGGTGCCGAAACCCGGGCTTTCTCCAGACAGTCACCGGCCAGCTGTGAAATCAGAATTAGACTGATGTTGGACAAGAAAAGTGGAAATGGGCCCACAATGTGTGTCGCTGGAACATGCCCACATTGATTTTCCCCTCTTATCATGGTCTGATTGCTCTGGTCACTCGCGGTTGGTACGGAAAGATCGTCTCGACGAAAGTAAAGGTCAGTCTGGGGATTAGAAAATTAGAAATTTAGTCAATGTAGGTGCGACCGAGGTTTAAAAAAAACTGATGGGATATCAGAAGATTGATAGTTCAGTTTTGAGTTAATTGTGGAATTAATAGGACGTCGGAAAGACGGTTCAGTTCCATGTGTATTTTGGAATTGATGGGACGTCGGAAATACGGTTCAGTTCCCTGTATGTTTTGGAATTGATTGGACGTCAGAAAGACGGTTCAGTTCCATGAGTGTTTTGGAAACTATAGTTGATTAAGCACAAATTGTAACCTTGGACTGTCGTGGCGAACAAGGCAGTCTTGAGGACTAGTTCGAGATTATGGGGAATTACTTGGCGAACTTGTGAGATTTATCCAGATACAGCGAGGGATTTTAGGAAAACGTCAGCAACTTTAAGGAAGAAATTGGCTTATAACACCACCTGCGTTCTATTGAACGCCGGCCTCCAGCTCCTTTGTGGCTGGGCGAATGTCTCTCATATCACTGTTGGGACGAGGGCTTTCCGCATTGCTAGGAGACCCGAATGGGCGTTCCAAAGCAGAATAAACTGGGCTACTGGGCGATCCCTACTCAACCGATATACTGATTGTGATGCTAGCCTGTACACGGAGCAAGGATACTACTTTTTTTTTAAATGGCATAGCAACCAATGTTTTGTCAACCCCATTTCCCCTTCAAATATCGGGACTCTAGTCACTACCACAGTCCCCTGCCACTCTGCGTGGATACTGCACAATCAGTTGGCATGCCGGGCAGTCTCAGACGAATTCTCCGTGTACTAGAAAAAACCTCGGGTTCTAGCACCCAACCGGGCCACTCAGCCGGATGGGGAATTCGGAGCGTCTTGACACTGGGAGGTGTGTGTGTGTGTGTGTGTGTGTGGTGTGTGTGTGTGTGTGTGCGTGTGTGTGTGTGTGGGGGGGGGGGCTTGGCGGTCAGCGATAGGAATTATTTTATTTGTGGCCTTACCATCCTGGGAAATGAAAGCTTGGGAGCCCTCGGGGCAAGAACCAAGGAATTGTCTCAGCTGCGTTTGTTTGCCATGCAGAACCGGTATGATCTTGACTATCTTCTGCCCCGTGAGGTTGGGGTATGCAGGACAAGTGTATCGTGGGAGTTAAAGACCGAACCGCTAACATCACTAAATTTATGGATCGCATACGGGATCACCTGGACGGTATACAGGACCCTGGCTCTTGGGCTAACTGGGGATTCGGAGGTTGGAAGGACTGGTTGAGCAACATGGCCATGTATTTAGCAATGGCACTCGGCTGCATCTTTGTGGGCCTGGCCATCCTTGAATGCGTGATGGGTAAAATGCAGGGTGCCCTGGAACAGATAGACGCCCCGAGAATCTTGGCTGTTAGGATCCACGAGAGTACAGAGCGGATGACAGGGTGCTGCGACAGGAATTGGAAATGCAGCGACGAATCTTCTTAAATGAGGGGCCGTAGCTACGGATTGGACCGATAGGTTATCATGGAATGATAAAAGGTGGGAATGAGGAATTGAACAAACGAATGGGATATACAATAGTTAGTTCAAATATTAGTTACAATAATGTAGATGTGAGCCAGTCTGATAGTAGTGAGTTCACAAACAAAGGACAAACGGATTCAGAAAGCATGGCAAGGATGGGGAAAAGGATGCTGGGTAATAAGAGGCCCAGGGTTAAGGAATGCGAAGTGAGACAATCAGGATATATGGCCAGGTCAGGAGGTGTATTAGGTGACCTATGGGAATCTTGTATGTGAAACTTGATGCCATTTGAATGAGATTTGTAAAGATTTCTTTGTCCGATAGCACTCGGTTCTGGAGCTCCAGGAGACCGTTTGTGTGTTCTGAAACTCTGTGGAGCGAGTCAGCCTTGCAAGTTGGTTAAAAATAAATAATACTATACCTACAAATCCATCGCGAGTTTTATTGAGGCCAGACTGACGGGTAAACAATTCAATATTGCCATCTGCGGGCCCAAACCACGTGTGTCTCAACGACGCTCGGTTCGCGAGCGGTGAGATTTTACCTTCCCTCCGCTTGTCAATAGGATTTCGTATTATAAACATGCCACGGAGCCGCGTAACCGCTGAAAGCCCGATTGAAGAATCATGACGAAGGAGAATTCCTTCCACACCTTCCATTCATGTGGTGCACAAATTGAAATGTTAAACCCTCAATGGAAAGTTGTCCACCATCAGCAATAATAAGAGGAACGAGGTCAATAAGTGTTCTGACTTTCACACATATTCGTAATTTAATTCAGATGATATATTCTTCCGTTCTTTCAGCGGAATAATTGACATTTTGTGGAGAATGTTTATACTGGGATTCTATTATTGGAACGAGCCGACCAAGGAGAGGAACGACAGCAGCAGCGACCTGTCCGGCATCTGTTGAGTGTTCAGCATTGGGCATCAGCCGGAGCAAGTGGAGCTGAGTTGCTGTGGTCCTGTGTATAACTGTTTAGCTGTTAGATGAAAAAAATACATAGGTGGCAGGATTTTCAGAGGGAGTTCGAAATTATCGAACTTTGACAACTTTAAGTCTGAAAATATTCCGAAGTTGAAAGGTAGGAACATAACCTGTTTTTGATCCAACCATATTCTTTCTGATTAAAAATATCACGTGCCCTTACAGAGGAGAAACTGGGTATTGAAACCGATTGTAATAATTAAACAAAATACCAGGTGGTGTTGGATCGGGAACCAGCATTTTGTAGCAGACTGATACGTAATTAAGGGGGTTGATTTGGTCAACCATATTTCAGACCATTGCAGTCGCATTGCAATCGAATCTAATCGCTTGAAAGATTATCTGGAAGTCGAAAAAATAACTGAAAAGCGGTATGCAGTAAGTTCAAAGCGATATGTACATTGTGGTTTCTGTTTAATAGGCGGTATTTAAGTATACATGCGTAGCCATTGGCAGAGATGTCATCTCATCTGAAAGCACATGTTCAATTCTATTTTCTATTTAAATTCAGTAAGATCAAATTGAAAAAGGCCTGTCGAATACATACGGCACATTTGCTTGACAACATCCTAATTGTGAGTTTTAGGCGAAGTTAACTGCATAGAGGTCTCGGAAAGGTTATTTCTAAAGAAAATAAACGACATTTCCACCTGTTGATGTTACCATTGCTGATAAGATCATTATACTTTTTGGAAAGGTAGAGTTTAAAGAACATCTGCAGTAATTTTTTTGAAGGCAATAACTGTAATGTGATGTCCCGATATTGAAAAAAACCTAAACTTGGGATTTCTGCAAATTAGATCAATTGAAATTTTCCCAACGTGTATTCATGGTCGCCGAACAGAATTGACCAAACTCTTCGCTTTATCTTTTGGCAACCAGCCCTAATTTGTAACACAAATTGGACGTATTGAGTATCTTGACACCTGCTAGCACCAATTGCTTTCACAGAACATTATCTGTTCTTTTTTCCATTGCAGGCTTACAGCAACTTCAGTATTTCCCCATGTTTCACTTGCATTGGACAACACATTCGCTCTGAAGACGGCGGCATGGTGGTTAGCACTGCTGCATCACAGAGCCGTGAGCAGGCGTTCAATGCCAGTCCTGGTCACTGTCCGTGTGGAGTTTGCACGTTTCCCCCGTGCCTGCGTGAGTCTCATTCTCACAACCCAAAAGATGTGCAGAGCCGGTGGATTCGCCATTGTAAATTGGTACTTAATGGGAAAAAAATAATTATCTCTAAATGTACAGAAAATTATTTCCGCTCTGAAGTTCCAATCTGACCTCCCCCAAAGTTTTCCATTGTGTTAGATACAGAATTTTAACAGTCATGATGTTGCTTTGAGCGGAATCTGATCGGAGTCGAAAATGTCACCATACTTAGTTCATCTTTAAATCTCCGCAAATGATTTATTCTTCCTCCAGTGGCATGAAATTGTTCGGCAGCCATGTATTAGCACTCAAGTGCGATTATTTATATTCATGTGCGACATTTATAATCCAAGTCTTTGGTTCCACAGGTATTTTCAGATGGAGGGTGATACATAAGGACACCTCTACACTTCCTGGGTTCGTAATATGGAATTTGCAAAGATCTGGATTATTATAAATTGGACAATGACATTGGTGTTCAGTGCAACATTAGAAAATCTGTTCAGTTCAGCCTAACCCGCATTGCGATAAGACTATGACTGAGATGACTGTGCTGTAAAACGAGCGTTATTCTGCCTCCCGACCGCCCACTGTGACCAGTAGATTTCAAGTTTGTTTCAATAATACCGTACATCTGCTGGTATTTTATTCAAATACAAGGCACCACTGATTTCTGAGGACCAAGAGGGCACATATTAACAACACTCCGAGCTAATAAATCCCCTCACCTCTATCCAAAGATTAAGAGCATGTATTACATAAATGATTCACCGAATTTCATTTTTTTCAAAATGTTAAAACCTTTTTCAGGAAATAAGGCTTAATTGCATGATCGTGTCGACTACGGTTCATCTACATGGTTACAAACGCTATATCTGTTTTTTTTAAAGAATTCCAAGAATTAATAACCTCAGCATGGGACAGAACAGCTGACGAAATACTTCCCATGTCGAGTTCCACTTGCATTATACGTCAATTTGATTTTGGTGAATGGGGGGATTTCATGCTCAAATTGTGGCACACTACCTTTCCTAAGTATTGTCTTTCTTCAATTTCAAAATTCACCAAATCTTCTCTTTCCGATGGACGTGGATGGATCATATGTCACAAAAAATATAGCAGGAAGCAGCTTTAAACCTTTTTATAAAATGCAAATATTTTCAGATCTTTTAGTCGTAACAAAATACCAGGACGCAGAATGCCAAATTGTAATTTACTGCGCAAATTAACAGAAATATTTTATCAGAACAAAACACCGAAACTAAGATTTCACTGGTGATAGAGGTGTATCATGACAACCTCTCCACTCAAAGAGACGGTATAAAGACAAATGGTTCACAAGTATAATTTAGAGAGATTTAAAACTACGCATCCAGTGATTCAGGCCAGATAAAGTGGGAAGAAATAAAACTGATAGAAAATTATTTACAAAGCATAACAGTAACGAGCTAAATAAATCATTTGCCTTTTATTAGCATTCGTCGTTTTTTGTGATATGGTTCCACGACTGATAAATTTGACTTTCTTATACCAATTTGTATTCTTCGCATTTGCTGTTTGAAATGAGTCGAAACGGCAGGTTTGATGTCTTCTGCGTGCGCTGAGTCTTCAAGAAGGAAAACAACAACGTAAATGGAGAGAGACCATAGAATTCCGACAGAGCTCAAGGACGCCACTGGGTCAATTTAGTCTGCATCAACCTTCTGAAAGAGCGCCCTTACTTGGCCCCCCCCCCTCCCCACCACAGCTCTTGAACCCGTCTGAACATACACATGCTTGGACTATAAGGGGGCATTTCAAATGTCAATCAATCTAACATGCCCATACTTGCACTGTAGCATCAACTTTCGAGGTTAGAGTTTTGAGCAGTAAACAGCTTCAAGTGTTTTCGATGCACTTGAAAACACATCCTATATCAGTTCCCTTCTTCTGAATTATTCAGATCTGTCAGTCATAACGAAAAACTAGTAATTTGTATGCCAAAATTGAATTTCACATGCAAAATTAACAGAGGTACTTAAAAAAAACATAATGAACAATACATTTCACGAGTGAATGGCACATTTTATGACAATCTGAACACTCAAAGTAACAACATCAATACACATGGTGTGCAAATATAAATAACACAGGTTTTTATGGAACGTGTACTTTGACTTATAAGAGGTGAAACGAGATCAACAGGCAAAAAATTATCTTAAAAAATTACCTTTACACCAGAATGTAGTGAAGAGTGTCTTTGGTGTGTCTAAATTTATTGTGTTCCTCTCATAAATGTACAAAACGGTTCGATGAAACATTATGGAAACGTCCTGGTAGCCAACAGAGACGTAACCAATGGATTAATCACTTCAAACGTATTTCTGGTCTGAAGCAGGAGACATACAGTCGAATCAGACCATGTGTCAGACCATGTTTCATCCTGTAAAATAATTGCGGAACAATTATCAGCAGCCAAAAGAACAAAGAAATGTACAGTACGAAGTCTTACAACACCAGGTTAAAGTCCAACAGGTTTGTTTCGATGTCATTAGCTTTCGGAGCGCTGCTTATCCTCAGGTGAATGAAGAGGTCTGTTCCAGAAACGTATAGCCAAGTTCCGCACACATGAGTGCGGCCTCAACCGGGACCTGGGATTCATGTCACATTACATTCATCCCCCACCATCTGGCCTGCGAAATCCTACCAACTGTCCTGGCTTGAGACAATTCACACCTCTTTAACCTGGGGTTACGCCATCTCTGGATCTGTAAAAATTTAATCACCTGCTAATGCTCGCATTCCTAGCAATATTTGGCATCTTTGAATTTGTCTATATATGTGTTTCTGGAACAGACCTTTTCATTCACCTGAGGAAGGAGCAGCGCTCCGAAAGCTAGTGACATCGAAACAAACCTGTTGGACTTTAACCTGGTGTTGTAAGACTTCGTACTGTGCTCCCCCCAGTCCAACGACGGCATGTCCTCCTCCGGTAGCGAGTTCCAGGCACCCACTGCCCTCTGTGTAAAATACTTGCCTCGTACATCTACTCTAATTCTTGCCCCTCTCACCTTAACCCTATGCTCCCTAGTAATTGACCCCTCTACCCTGGGGAAAAGCCTCTGACTATCCACTCTGTCTCTGCCACTCATAATTTTGTAGACCACTATCAGGTCACCCCTCAACCTCCGTCGTTCCAGTGAGAACAAACGGAGTTTATTCAACTGCTCCTCATAGCTAATGCCCTCTATACCAGGCAGCATTCTGGTAAATGTCTTCTGCACCGTCTCTAAAGCCACCACATCCTTCTGGTAGTGTGGCGACCAGAATTGAACACGATACTCCAAGTGTGGCCTAACTAAGGTACTATACAGCTGCAACATGACTTGCCAATCCTTATACTCAATGCCCCGGCCAATGAAGGCAAGCATGCCGTATGCCTTGTCGACTACCTTCTCCACTTGTGTTGCCCCTTTCAGTGACCTGTGGACCTGTACTCCTAGATCCCTCTGACTTTCAATACTCTTGAGGGTTCTACCATTCACTGTATATTCCCTACCTGCATTAGACCTTCCAAAATGCATTACCTCACATTTGTCCGGATTAAACTCCATCTGCCATCTCTCGGCCCAAGTCTCCAAACAATCTAAATTCTGCTGTATCCTCTGACAGTCCTCATCGCTATCCGCAATTCCACTCACCTTTGTGTCGTCTGCAAACTTACTAATCAGACCAGTTACATTTTCCTCCAAATCATTTATATATACTACAAACAGCAAAGGCCCCAGCACTGATCCCTGCGGAACACCACTGGCCACAGCCCTCCAATTAGAAAAGCATCCTTCCATTGCTACTCTCTGCCTTCGATGACCTAGCCAATTCAGTATCCACCTTGCCAGCTCACCCCTGAACCCGTGTGACTTCACCTTTTGTACTAGTCGTTACATTTATAGCTAACAAATGAAGAATTAGGCCAAAACTTATATCTATAAATTTGGGGTCGCTGACAATTCCGCGTTTCTTGCTGTTAGGAATGTCAAAGTCTTCAGTTGCGATGGAGACGTTTAAAATAATTTTAGACAAATACAGGAATAAGGTAGAAATATAGCGATATGGACCCCGGAAGTGAAGGAAGTTTTAGTGTAGACAGGCATTTTGATTGCCGCAAGCTCGGAGGACTGCAGGGTCTGCTCCTGTGCGGGACTGTTATTTGCATATTTTGGAACGCTAATTCACCGGAAAGCCAACGGCCGGTTGCCGGTACATTTCGTGTGCTTTAAATTAGGGTAGTCGATTAAAGGTCAATGCACTGGAGCCTAGATATTTGCTTCAAGACATGCCAAATATCTGAATTTCCCGAGCACCTAAAATCCGTGAGATCAATGCCCCATCTGCAATGGTAAAAAACGGCTGGAATGCGCCGGTCGTTGTGATTCATTGTTCACGCCTGCAGTGCAGCAACATCACTCAGTTTGCCGGCAACTTGATGTGGTTGCAATTGGAAATTCACAAGTGGCTGGAACCCCAGGCCAGCAGACGAGGAATCCCCGCCCAAAATTTCGAATTGTGGATTTCGACCTTGCCTGTAAAATCAACTGACCAGCTTCGCTGCATAGAATTAGAAACGCCACCGAGCGCGATTATTTTACATGACCATGCATGCCACGTGACAGTGTTCAGAAAGTGATACATAGTTTGCTTTTGCAGCAGATTTATTCACTAAATTTTCGCCGAAGTGAATTTATTGCCAGCGTGTGAAATTGGACATATATCCCCTCTTCACATTCATGTTTCGGCAGCAGATGTAAAATTCAATTGAAGTGACCTTCTGAGATATACAGCCGTCTGGCAGCTCCTGTTTTCAGAAAGTTCTTATTCAAAATAAAATGCCGATCTTCATTGTTATACATTGTGCAACCGCTCATGGACAGCATATATACTTCAAATTCGGACTGTAATTTATATTCCGGGGCAGTGCGGTGGCGCACTGGTTTGCACTGCTGCCTCACGGCTAGGAGGTCAGATTTTCAATCCCGGTTTGAGTCACTGTTCGTGTGGACTTTACACATTCTCTCTGTGTTCGCGTGGGTTTCGCCTGCATAACCCAAACGATGTGCAGCTTCGTTGAATGGGCCACACTAAATTGGCCGTAAATTGGAAAAACATAATTGGGTTCTTTAAAAGTTTTGGAGAAAATTTGATTGATTTGCCGAGACTGTATATCGAACATTATGTTATCTTACAAAGGGTGCAAAACTTTGTACTCTCCATGTTCTAAAATTGATGAATTATTGCATCCCTACCCAGGCTTCTGCTCTCAGAGAATTGCATTTCCACACTCATCTGTACCTGCACGACGTTGATAAATGTGCCGGAATCGGCTTGAAAATATGTAAACTGAACGCATTAGCCATCAGAAGCACGGCAGATTATCTGAACTCCAATGTTAATCAATCTATTAGCTTCCAAGAAACAATACGCTATTCCCGGCCAGGTATCACAACGTGTCTCACTTCCTGCCATTTGTTGATTATTCGCTTCGTGGCTTTTCCCGATCAAATTCCACAACCGTATAATTCTCGGGAATGAATGCGTCCCTGAGTCAAACCTCTTACATGATTTTGGAGTCCTAAGATATTGGTTCAAGAACCACAGGCTGTATTATGCATTGGGTAATGCCGAAATCGAGAAACGTGATATGTCCCTCCGCCATTATCTTGGTGGGCACCGATTTGATGGAAAATCGCATTTCTGCGTCACCAATACAGCTGCGGCATTACAGTCCGGAACACACAAACAGTAGGGAGGGAGGGAGGGAGTGACAGGCTGAGCAGCCGAGTGCTCCCCCCACCCAATCCACCTTGCTGAGGCTCCATCAAAACACCTAGTTCTACACAGTGAGAACAGTCGTATGGTGCGCCGAACCCTACACACTAACTCCCGCCCGCAAACACCTCGCCCAACCTCCCGCCACCCACTGGCACACCACCAACGGCCACACTCATGTCGACTCGGACCGGGGCACCGATGGCGCTGTGTACTGCCGGTTCCGGTCTGCTGATGTGGGGCAGAGATACGCATTGCAGGGGCCCACAGTGCCAATTGGGACCACCGTGTAGCCCAAAGAAGCTGGTTGCGCATGGGAGTGTGTGCCATGTTGATATGCTGGCCTTCCAACCCTGCAGAAAATGGTTTTTTGGCGTTCAACCAGCAATGTTGGCCGCCGTGGTGATGTTCGCAGCTCTGCTCGATTCCCTGCTCTTGACGAGCGGAAAACTACTGCAGTACAGCGGGCATCAGCAGTGCAGGGAGCATCGGAACCGGCGACAGAGGATCGGGTTGCAGAGGAACGGGGTGCTGAGTGACAAATGGCGGCTGCAGAGGCTGTAGGGCTGGTCACCCAATACGTCGAGGAGGCCGAGGTGCCACGGAGGCGCTTCATGACGCCTCGTGTGTACCGGCTACGCCTGCCACTCCAGAATCTGTCAGACTAGGCATGCAATTGGAGACGCTGGCTGAGTAGAGGAACAGTACGAGACATCTGTCACATTATGGCACAACTGGCAGCATAGGGGTAAGCGAGGGGGGGGGGGCACACTAACACTCACCCTAACCCTAACTCTTGCCCGCTCCCCGTGACCGGTCACCCTGAATTTCAACGCGAGGGGGTTCTTCTGTCACCGAGAATAAATCTGTCGGGGACCTCACAGGTCTCAGTGCACAAGTTCATCCTCGCTGTCATGGAGGCGCCATATTTCCAGGCGGATCACTACATTCGTTTCCATGTGGACAGAGACCACCAGGTTGCCCGGGCAGTGGAGTGCGCTAACACTGCCAGTTTGCTTCGGGTTTATGTGATAGGTTGGATGTATGTCGCCCCATGGTCAGCTGTGGATAGCAGGTCGCTCTACAGTAACTGAAGGGGATATCACTCAATGAAGATCCAGCTCAACTCTAACCATCAGCTGTGCATCGTGCAGCTCCTCGACCGAAACCAGGGCAGTCTGCATGACTCCTTCAACTTGGCACACTCGGGGATTCCTGACATATTTCAGCGGCAGCCGCCTCCGGCTGGGTGACGGATTAACCACAGCGGCCGTACCCGATGACACCTATGCGGAGACCATAGACCATCGCGGAGGCACGCCACAGCGACGACCGTACAACGACCAGGAATGTGATTGAGCGGTGCGTCTGAATCCTGAACATGCACTTCAGGTGCCTGGACTGCTCTGGAGAGGCCATCCAGTATGATGCTGAGAGGGTCGCCTGCATCAAGGTGGCCTGCTGCATGCGCCACAACATTGTGCAGCAGGTGGGGACATATTCTGGAGGAGGAACAGAAGGAGGAAGGGCAGGCATCGTCCGACGAGGAGGATACGGCGGAGTGGGACGATGAGCTGGGCATGGGTCCCGGGCAGGCAGGGGGAGGCGAAGTAAGCTTCAGGGCCAATGCATACAGGATGTTCTGATCGCCTCCTGGTTCACCGTCTAGGATAGAGCGAGTGGCGAGGAGGGAGAGGGTGCTGGCCAGGGTAATGGACACCACATACTAGACACACACCCGCTCACCTTCCACCCCACCAAATTGCCCCCTTTGCACACCCCTCCGTTATATATGCGGCACTACGAAGTTGGCGCCCCGGGTTGGCAGTAACAGTGGTCCCCGATCATGGGATAGAGGATAATGACAACTGCCTCTGCGATGAGCTCCGCGCTCCACATCGAATGACAACGTCTGACAAATACCCACAGTAGCACGTTCCATCTGCGTGACCCCTGCATGCAATCTGGCAAGTCCATCACACGGTCCCGTCGAATACACGGGTGGGGTTGCAATGGGCAATCGAAGCCGGCGGGGGGGCCGGGGGGGGGGGCGGGGGAGCGAAGTCGGAGCACGGTCCTACCACATAGCCTGCACTAGTCCTCCGAAAGCGCCAACCCGCTCCACCCCCTTCCTCCCACCTTCCAGCCCAACCAGCCCACCCTACACCCCTCAGACCGAGAACCTAGGCACCTTTTAACGGTGTTACCAGATGTTTATTGTGCGGAAATATATACTGTCAGTACCAGAGCTGCTAATACTAAGCTATGCCCTGCACTCGTGTCAACTTAACTGACGTCTACGTTGCTGGCATTACTGGGCCCCGAACTGGGTTCCCCAGACGCTACAGCTGGGATGCAGGCGTCCTACGGTGATTCATGACCTGGGACAGGTTTTCCCCGTTGGCGCACGTCTCCTGGGGAGACACGGTCTGAATGAGCTAGGCCGCTGCTCGGGTGTCCCGGATGACGATGCGCCGACCAGATCTGCCCGCTGCCCACCAGGTGCACCAGGGACAGGGTGGGGGGAGTCCGGGGTTCTGTGGTGTTCCAGCATCTCCCCTTCTGGGGTCAGCAGCATGCGCCCACCACCTCTTCAGCCTTCGGGTTGTCCTATGGCCTCCGGGCTACTGCGTTGGATTGTGGTGAGAGCGCTGCCATCACCTGAGGCCCCCACGCCATCTGGCGCTTCCAGTCCTGGAGGCCCGCCCTGGTTTCGACCAGGGTCCGCTCGCTCGCTGCCATGGACCACCGGGAGTGGACCATCACCGACAAGGAGCTGCACCACAACACACTGCGACTGTCCCACATCAGCCAGTGACTGTTTCACCTCCCTGTGCGACTGGGACACCTCCCTCGGAGACTGGGCTACCCCAGCCAGTGTCTGTTCAAAGACTGCCAGCGCCAGGGAAATGCTATTGACGTTCCCAGCCGTGGCCTGCTGTGATTGGGCAATGCCGAGTAGCGCCGCTGCAATGCCCAGGTGGCTCGGACACATGGCTGCCTGTGAGAGGGCAGCCCTTCACTGGTTTCAGCCACAGCCTGCTCAGAATATTCCTGTCCGTGGACATGCTGATACATAGCCAAAACCTTCGCCCTCAGTTCCTCCAGCTCCGAAGCCACCCTTGTGGTGTGGGTCTGATGGCATGCATGGCCGGCAGCATAGCCTGCTCCTTACACGCAGATGGACTACTCCATCTGCGCTTGCAGGTGCTGACTGCCTACTGCCATCCCTTCCTATTGTCCCTGGGTCTGTGGTTGCATTTGCACTGTAGAGGGGACTGGATGTTCCAGAAACTCGTAACCCATCTGGACGGCAGCTGGGCCTTGGGGCCGACCTGCCATCCAACCGCCTGGCCCCTCGGTTGCTCGTACCTCGACCTACTGGACCGAATGCGAGGAGTGATGCGCACCCTGTAATGTCCCAGGAGCCTCTTCACTGATATGCTCAACCGTGGTGATAGTCTCTGGAATGGTATGGGTATAGGAGACAGCTGTGCTGGAAAGACACTGTCATCCTCCGAGCCGAGGTCCGAGCTGTCCTGAATGTCGGGCGGACGGTGCGTGTTCGGGATGCTATCCCAGTCATGCTCGGCTGTCCTGCCGAGGGGGGGAGGAGACCTGCTCTGGCACAAGCTGAGGGCGCCGGCCTCTGGATCGACTGCCCCCGTCTTGCACAAATCCTGTAAGACACACGACTACATGTATGATTAGACTGCGGGCCGAGTGAAAAGCAATGTCGGATTCGCCAGATCCATGATTGACACTCAGGAGCCGGACAAGTTGCAGCTGCATATAAACAACTCTCCCTCCACCCCCGACAGCATCCCAGCCAACAGGATTGCTGAAAGGAGTGCGGCGCCAAGGTTCGCGGTCTCAGCGCTCGAGACGCTCCTGGGCGCCATGGAGGAGAATGGGGGGGTGGGGTGGGGGGTGGGGTGGGGGGTGGGGGTGGGGGGCTGTGTTGAAGGGGTGAGCGTGGTGTAAGTTGAGAGGCGTGAGAGGGTTGAGGCGTTGTGAGGTGAGTGGCTTGGCTGCTGGGGGTGAGAGGGTCGGGGTTGTGTCCACACACATGTCATGGAGATCCACAAATAACCAGGGTCCCACTTTCTCGCCCGGCGCTGAAGTCCACCTTGATGCTCTCCCTTCCCTCCGGGCCGCCGACCAAGTCCAGTGAACTCTGCTCGGGTTTGGTGAGGAGCCGCAATTCTGTCCAATGTTTGGTCTTCTCCCTCTCCCGACGGTTGTGTGCGACCTATTCCAGGGGGGTGGGGGGGGGGGGGGGAGCCGGCGGTGTACAAACATATAATGACACTGTGAGACGGTCACACGCATGCAGTCCAGGGATTGTGTAGATGGTGGCCAGGGCGGCCGGCATGGTTACTGGCATTTGGGGAACGTTGGGATAGTGGCCATCCCCCGGTTGGGCATGGGCTGAGTTACGGGTGTGTGGGGTGGGAGTGTTTTGTGCCAAGGGAACAGAGTAGCCGATCGATCCTGCCGCCCTGAGGATATTGTGGAGCTTGTTTTGGAAGGGCATGGAAGTCCGGAGGACATTGGCAATGGCGTTAACCGCCACTGCCACCTATACGAATGTCGGTGCCTGGCGGCCGTCCTATTGGGCCGGGGTTCAGGGACATCCTTCTCTCCTCCACAGCGTCCACGAGGGTGGCCAGCTCAACGTCCCTGAACTGTGGCGCGGTTCTCCTTCCAGCCATCGTGTTCACTGGGTTCATGTGTTTGGTCGGAATGACCGTTTAAGTGCGTCTGTGGCGTGTGATTCGCACGTGCACCAATCATAGACCTGGCGAATCGGACACCGTTTTCCATGGAATAGATTGCGTTCCATGTGGGGACGGTGCTAGCCCATTTAAAGTAGCTGAATCAGTGCAGCGGTTACGCCATTTTTTTCTGTCCTAAAATGACACGGTTCCCATGCCAGCACCTTCACTTAGTCTCAAGATTGGAGAATCCATCCCTCAGTGTTGGTGCCAACGGATGGTCTGTGGTCTTTCATGACAGAAAGATCGGCGCCACATCTGCACCCATTCAGCTACGACTGAGGGGCTAGCACCGGTGCCGCGTGGAACCCAATCGGATCTAATGAAAAACAGTGTCGGACTCGCCAGATCCATGATGGTCACTTAGGAGGCGGACAAGCTGCAGTTGCATATAAACAACTCTACACCCCCACGACATCCCAGCCAACAAGATTGCTGAAAGGAGTGCGGCACCAATGTTAGTGGACGCAGCAGTCGAGACGATCCTGGGCACCGTAAAGGACGGGCGGTTGACACTGTAACCCAACCCGGGAAGGAGGTTGCCAGCATCCACTGATCGCCGTGTCTGTGCGCAGGTGGCAAAGGCGCTCAGCGCCGTGGGCAACGTCGCCTGGTCGCCCAGCAGTGCACAAAATACTGCATGGCCTCCTCAGCATGGCCAGGCTGAGCAGGCAGTACTTGGCCCCTGGCCCTAACTTCCCCCTGCGAGCCGTCCGTAACCCACTCCCTGCCCTACCGCGTGACGGCCAAACCCCCACATTCTAGCACCAATGCCAGCCGCCATGGCCGGGTGCCCTGGCCACTGAAGCCAACACCTGACCACCCCATCCCCCCTAAACGTCAGATTGTGTAACACTGTTGATTTTTGTGTATGCCTCCGATCGCCCATGAGAAGGTGGCACAACCGCCGGGAGCGCGAGAAGACAGGAGAAGGGCCACCAGCCTGCGGCACCTCATCATGAAAGAGAAGAACCTGTACGTGGACGGCGGGCAGCAGGAGAGTGAGGTCATCCAGGAGAGAGTAAGTGCGACGCTGCAGAGCTGCGGTTCCCCATGACACATCTGCCAACACCCAGCAACAGCACCCCCACACCACCCCTATCCCAATGCCACCCATATTCCCACACGATCCCCACACCCACATTATTCCCACCGTCACACTGCCACACCCCCTCACTACCATCACTCCACACCATCCTCATCCCCATCCACAACCTGACTATACACCATTCCCACACCACCATACCACACGCCTCGACAATCACCACCAACCCGGCCCATAGACTAGTCATGAGTCTTGTCTTGTGTCTTCCAGGACATGTTGGAAGCGGGCCCCGCACAAATGGCGCCGACCACCCATGACAGTGCTGCCGCCGGAGCCCCCCCCCCACCCCGTCCACCGTGAGCGTGGCAGCGACGGGAGATGGTCCAAAGTTGTGCAGGGTAGGTGGATTGGCCATCCTAAATTGGTCTCAGTGCCCACAAAAATATAAGTTTAGGTTGGGTTACGACGATAAAGGGGATAGGGTGGAGGCAAGGGGCTTAAGTAGAGAGCTCTTTCCCAGGGCTGTTGCTGACTCGTTGGGCTGAACAGTGTCCTACTGCACTGTAAATTCTATGATCTTATGATTCTCTGACACCAGCACTCCGCCCGAAATTCAGGAGAGCCCTGAGCTCTGGTCGTTGGATGATGGTGATTTTCCGTTACCGCTGTTTCCAACAGCCTCTAGTTTTCCAGAAAAACTCACCACCGTCAGCTATGTTAATGAAGAAAGACGCAGCACGGTGGCACAGTGGGCTAGCCCTTTGTCACAGCGCCGAGATCCCAGGTTCGATCCAGGCTCTGGGTCAGTGCCTCTGTGGAGTTTGCATATTCTCCCCATGTTTGCGTGGCCTTCACCCGCACAATTCAAAAGATGTGCAGATAGGTGGATTGACCATGCTAAATTGCGCCTTAATTGGAAACAAATGAATTGGGAACTCCACATTTTAAAAAAATGTTACTGCAGAAGCTTCTGGTACACTATCCGGTGCGCATCACACAGTTGACCAGGTACAGCAAGTGCAGTTGGCAACACCAGAGGCGGCGGACGGTCGGAGGGCAAACCGATCCCAGAGACTCGTGTTGTCGATTTGGGTCTCGGCATTCTGGAATAGACAGTACCATCAGTAGTGGAGGTGCAGATCCTCGGAATACATGAGACGTCTGCGGCGAGCATCCTGCACGTGCAGGCGCTGATTGAGGAGTCCAACCGCGAGCAGGGACAGGGGGTGGTTTCGACAATGCGTGACAATAAGGCTTGGGTTAGTCTCAGCAGGCGCTAGCCGAGGCCCAGGTCAGGGTAGCCGCCTCACGGGCGACTATGTCCCAGAGACACCTGGAACTCGCAGTGGCACTCAGGGATGTGGCGCAGTCACAGCTGTCCATAGCTGGGAACATCGGCGGCAAAGCCCAGGCATTGGCCGACGTGGCACAGCCACAGATGGAGTTTTTTCCAGTCCAGAGGGAGATTGCACAGTGACAGGCTGATGTGACACAGGCCTAGAAGGTGGTGACACAGTTGCAGCGTGATGTCGTGCAGTCCCAGACTGAGACGGTTGACTCCCTGTTATCCATGGTCGCGGACGTGTAGTCCACGACCGAGATCAGAGCAGGCCTCCAGAACTAGCATTCCCAGATGGCGGGAGAGCCTCAGGGGTACCTCCACGTGCACCCTAGTCCCAAGCAGTAGCAACGGGACATCTGGCATCTCGAGGGAGGAGCAGGTGTTGGGGCCTCGGCCTGTTACTACTGCAGTGGAGGTGCCAGAACACAGCTGTACTTAGGATTCCCACCTTCCTGTCCCTGGCGCATCCGGTGGGCAGCGGGAAGAACAGGGCTTCACCACGCCACCTGGGAGACCCGCCTAGCAGTCGGCCCCATCCATTATCGGTCGCCCATGAAGTAGCCCACTGACGGAAACCCAAGGTCGCAGGGCGGCAATCACAGCAGGCCGCCTCCACTCCTGTTGTGCAATCTCGTGAGCCACCAAGATGTAGAAATATGGTCAGCAAGGCCAGAAGAGTAGACACCAGTGAAACTGGCACAGGTGCAGGGCAGTGTTTAGTCACAGGGGCTAGGGCACAAACCTCTAATTATTTCTCCACAATTACCACATGTTACCACGTGTTACAACCTGCTTCGTTGCGCTGTCTGGCGGGATGAGGGGTGAGTTTGTCTTCACAGGCCGGTGGGGGGGAAATGGGTGGAAGTTGTGGGGTGGAGGTGGGGCTGTTCCTGTGTGTTGCCCGTGCTCCCCATACCCCCCCCCCCCCCCCCAACCGCGTAGACCGTATCCACGATCGTCACACCAGGGATTCGATCGGACTGTGTTATTGGATTGCCAGCTGGCATGCAGGGGTCACCTCTGTGGACGGTGAGAAGTGCTACCGTAGGAAGGAGTCAGACGCTGGCATATGTTTCGGACCACTCGAGCCCATCGCAAAATGGATTCTCGTCCTCCTGGATCCCATCGGCCACACCCGCTGTTCCTGCTTAGCCCGTTTTGTGGCCTGTATGTATCAAGGAATTGCTTGAAGGTCTTTTGGTGGCTGGGGCAGAGGGGGTGTAGGGTTTGGGTAGATCTGCCCATAACCGTGGCTCGTGCCCCCTACACCTTCTTCTGATCAGTGAACCTGGAGGCGATCATAGCGACCAGTGCACGTTGGTCCTGTCGCACATATCGCACGTCCACCTGTTCCTGCCTTGCCTCCACGTCCTGCTCACCCCCATTATTCCCCCGCACAAGCCCCCTGCACCAGCCTCGCCTGACTAGTCCTGATATTCATCCTCCTCCTCTGGCACATCGACCCTCTGCTGTGCAATTGTGTGCAGGGCGCAGCATGCCGCTACGATGCGGACGCTGCTCTCAGTTTCTACTGGAGTGCACCTCCAGATCACTGCAGACACTTGAGCCGCTTCTTCAGGATGCCGAAGCAACGCTCGATCACAATCCTGGTCGCTGTATGGGCGTCGTTGCACGTTTTCCCGCGTCAGTCTGTTGCCTTCGGATAGGTGTCATTGACCATGGCTGCAGTGGACAGGTGTCATCGACCATTACCGCAGTGGACAACCCTTGCCACCCAGGAGCCGACCCCTCACGGAGGTTACGGTGGGGTGGGGGGGGGGGGAAGTGGGCGTCCCGAACATATCAGCGACCATCGAGCGTGCCAGCATGAAAACATGGTTTACACTGCCCAGGGATCGGCACAGATGTTTATGATGTGCAGGTGATGGTCACATATCAGCTGCACGTTCCTCGAATGGAAACCATTTAACTTTGTGCAGAGGGGCCTGATATCTGTCGGTGCCCATAGATGGACATGCGTCTCGCCAACTACCCCCTGGACATGGTGCATCCCGCCGATAGCGGCAAACCCCGCTGACCGACCATCCTGGTTGGCTCGGATCACATCGATGTAGATGTATTAATCCATCTGGGCATATAGGGCCTCCCAGATGGCATGGATGCACCTGTGCACCGAAGTCTGTGAGAGCTCTGACAAGTCCTAACTCGGCGACTGGAACGATTATGTCGCCTAAAAGTTCAGGCCGACCGTGACCTTGACGGCCACTGGGAGCGTGTGTTCCCCCCTACACCCCTAAGCTACCAGGCGCCCTGTTGGGCTTCCGGCTATCGAACATGGGCGGCTGACACGTGCTCCTCTGTTGCCCGATGCACTGTTGTCCGCTCCTCTGCTGCAGCCTCCTCCTCCACCCCGAGCAGCTGCCGCTCGTAGAGCAGCAGAACCTCCCCGATGGTGGCACTAAAGAAGCTCACTGCTTCAAAGTGTCAGCTGTAGACACCCACAGCCCTTGCTCCAATCTCAGTGTACAAGTTGCTCAGGCATCACTGATTTACAGACTCATTCACTCCTTGCTCTCTGTTCATGTTATTTGGGATCCCTCAGATAAACCGTTCTATAGGTACTGAATGAATGTTCCTGCACATTAGAACACATGTTCATATTAAAATAATTTGTTGAAAAGAATATTAGTATTAACTGCTCTGCTCGCCAGTGATAAGCACACTTTCTACCTTTGCAGAAGATTATCAATGATTGAAAGCAATTTCTTGCGAGCATTGACTGACGCGAGTGTGGTTTCTTTCACTTTCTGAATCCAAAGACCATTGTTAGAAGTTTCTTGCGACCGTTTGGCTGAAATTGCTTTCCATTAATTAGGTGAAATGCATTCTCTGGTTAACCCGTTGAATTGCTAAAACTGAATCTAAATAAAATAGTTAAATGAACTCGATAAATCATAACAGATCGTATAAAATCAGCGATTTTTCCAAATTGCGAGAAATGGAGCTGATAAAAGGCATAAACAGCGCGACATGGTACCAATTCAAAATGGGAACTCCTGCACACACCTTAAGATACCGCAGTTCTAAAAAGTGACGATTCACGTCCAGCAGATTGTGAACGATGTCGAGTTGCCCGCAAAGTCTGTTCATTTTTGCCTGATGTAAAGTTCTTTGTTCATGGAAAGTTTCAAGATTGGAATGTTTCAGCATGGGGACTCATTTGGATCAAATCGGTCATCCTTCATTATACAATATGATGACTGTAATATAATAATGTTCTGAGAGTATTCGCTTCAATGAAATGGGAAAGGTTGCCGTCCGGTAAATATGTTTCAAAAGCCGTTGGAATTGTTGTGCTGAAAATAATTGTTTGCATCTCTTTCAGTAACTAAGCTGCGCGCTTGTGAGAGAGGTAATTTATCAGAAACTATTGATTTGGTGGTATTATATACACACAACTGCGGCGCTGTTAAAACACGTAGTTCCACGTTATACAACCTCTATAGACAACGTGCAATCTAAAATAACTTCGACTGTAGGTTTTGCCTTTTCTTACAATGTGGTAACGTTAATTTCAGGCTCCAGTATAAAGACATGAACGGTGAAAATACATCCCAAACCGTAGTCCTGTGCACTTTCACGACGCTTTATGGCTTGATAAACAAGCGACGTGGATGAACATCAGGAAGCAATGATGAAATTAATTTAAAACGCACCGAAGTTGTATCATTAATTATCTGTTCATTTACCTGACAACATTAATAGGCACCCCGGGTAAATTGTTGCTCCGCTTGCCAGAATTGAACAGTGGTGCCGGGGTCCACGTTACGTAAGTTGTCGAGATAGGAGCAGCTCCGGTGCAGATATTCGCTCTTCATAACCCCTACATCACACAGGCCCATACCTGACTGAATAGAAAACGCATTATGCAGTGGAACTCCTTTTGCTTTTCATACTGGTTAAATAAATAATTTCTGGCTGCATGGTGGTGTAGTGGTTGTCACTGCTGCAACACGGCGCCGAGGACTCAAGGTCGTCTCCGGCAAAAAGTCACTGCCCGTGAGAAATTTCCACATTGTCGTGAGTCTTACCCCCTCAACCTGGTCACGCTAAATTGCTCCATGGTTAGAAAGAAAATCCAGCTGTCATGAATAATGAGCAAGACACGGCTGGCATCTGACGGATTATTCTGTATGTTTTCATTGACAATGCTTTTCGAATGCTTTTTCTTAAAATGTCAATGGGCCAAAACGTACGGTGTCTCCACCACGTCCGAAAACAGGTCTGTACTCGCAAATGAGGATCCAAGACCCAGACAACGCGAACAAATATCACTTACTTTTTTGTTAATGAAAAAACCTTTTTCCCATTACTGATCTTCGTTTTAGAACTAAAAGGAAAGTGCAGAACAAATGGTGAGTTCAAATAGGTTTTGCTTGACAGTGAGCATACAGCGACCGCACGGTAGCACAGTGGTTAGCAATGTTGTTTCACAGTGCAAGGGTCCCATGTTCGAATCCCGCTTCGATGACTGTTTGCACGGAGTCTACAACGTCTCCCCGTGTCTGCGTAGTGTTTCCTCCAGTGCTCCGGTTTCCTCCCACAGGTTCCTAAAGACGTGCTTGTTAGATGAATTGTATATTCTGAATTCTACCTCTGTTATCCGAACAGGCGCTGGAATATGGCTCCGATGGGGTTATCACAGCAACGTAATTGCCGTGTTAATAAAGATTGTATCATTATGAATCAGGATGCAGATGGATGCTCAGAATATAATGAAGCCGTGTAACAAAGACCAGCTGGAGAATAAGATGCAGGAATTTCTCGAGCGACATCCAAAGCTAAATTTTCAGATTGTTGTGTTCCACACTGCCAAAAACATTCTTGAAAATCAGGGAGAACTGTTCAAGAATCCAGATGTTGAGGAGGGTAGCGAATTGGTAGTGATGATGATGATTGCATTAATCGGCAACCGCTCAACATTCATGATAATGTTGTCACATTTGGGCGAAGTGGAAAAATGTTGGAGGGGGGATTTCAAACCCAAGACATTGTTAATTATGTTGGTTTGTTGATCCATGGGAATTGTGCAATGGGTGAACGGTGAACAGCGTGTGTTTGATCTTGACTGGGGTGCTTTGTCGGCTGATGCCCGAATAAGGAAGGACTTCGGCGGAGATTCGATCGTGAAGCCAAAATCGTGCTGAAGGCAGTCATCCGCCAGAATACTATGCTCCGGTACCTCCACAGCAAAGTTAATGAGTTCCACTGGACACATAGAGTAATCGCCGTTAGCATATTATTGGCAGGTTAAATAATTAGTGCAATAATCGAGAAACAGGCGCCGTGACCAATGAGGGAGATAGAGGAACTCGGGCACGCAGAAGCGTGACTGTGGGCTCTCGGACTTGCCACTGGCAGGCTGGCTGGGAGACGGGATGGGAGATATCTTGTAGGCCGGTGACCGGAACAGCGGGGTGACGGGGAAGATCAGTGGATGGCCCGTGATGTCGGGGTGACATCCCATGGGACTGGAAGGCACCCATCACGCTACATTGTACCTCACAGACCGCCTACAATGGCCCGTGATTGCGCAGCCAGACACCCGCCGTGCGGGGGCACCCAACCCAAAATCCTCGCGTTCCAACCTACTCCATCCACCCCACAGACTCCGCCTCCACAACGGACCATTACCTGCCACCGGGGCAGCAATGGTGCACCCAGAGCGAATGCCACAGTATCCCCTACAGGTGGCTGTCGGTTGGAAGCTGAATAGCGTATCGCTAGCATTGTTGTGCCAGCTACCGATACCCGTGCAGCAAGAATGGATGCCAGTGCTAGAGGCCCCACAGTGCCGGCCACCACCGGGGCCAGGTGCACGGATGGAAAAGTGCAAAGGGAACAGTCGCGGTTGGGTTTGGGATGGGCAGGAGTGTCAAGAGGGACAACCGGAGACACCTTCAGTGCAGACTGGACCACCATGTAGCAGGGTGCACCTGAATGGGCACAGCGCTTCGGACCATGCTCTAATGTGTGCATTTAACCCCCAGCAGACAACAGGCTGCGTTATCCGACCAGGAATGGTCACCTCTGTCCTAATCGCTACAGCCCTGGAGAATGCACTGAGGCAGTACCGCCTTGTTCTGATGAAGCCGGACCCTGCAAGAGTGGTGCATGCCCTGATGAACAGGAGGCAGCAGCAAAGGTTTTAGAGCCTGCCGCCCAACTAACAGAGGAGGAGGTGAGAATGAGGCTCTGCATCAGACATCATATGTAACGCCAAAGCCAGTCATTCAAGGACGTGCCGACAGGGCATGCAGTCACGGACTCAGGCTGAGTTGTGTGACAGTGTGACATCTCTGCCAGGTCATGGGGCACCTTGCACCGCAGATGTATAAGGGGAGTACAGCCGGTACAATGCAGGTCAAGGCCACGCTCGCCCTTAGCCTTAATGCCACAGGATCATTCCAGGTCGTGTGTGGATTCCTTCCAGAATCTGACAAATATCGGTGCACATGTGCACCCGCACAGGAACGGAGGCCCGTATTCTCGGTTAGCACAATACATCAATTTCTACTTGGACAGTGGCCACCAAATTGCCTGTCCTGTGGGGGTCGCCATCGTCAACGTGGTGCCCCGTCTCCACGGAATGTCCCATGTGATGCATGTCACCCTACGAGGTTGGAACGCGAGGATTTTGGGTTGGGTGCCCCCGCACGGAGGGTGTCTCGCTGCGCAATCACGGGCCATTGTAGGCGGTCTGTGAGGTACAATGTAGCGTGATGGGTGCCTTCCAGTCCAATGGGATGTCACCCCGACATCACGGGCCATACACTGATCTTCCCCGTCACCCCGCTGTTCCGGTCACCGGCCTACCAGATATCTCCCATCCCGTCTTCCAGCCAGCCTGCCAGTGGCAAGTCCGAGAGCCCACAGTCACGCTTCTGCGTGCCCGCGTTCCTCTATCTCCCTGGTGTTCCCTAATGCTAGGGGTTGCAGTCGACGCATGTGCGGCTGTTGTGTGAGCATCATCATTCACGTCTGTGCCCGACAGCCGGGCAGCAGGCACGGCACTTCATCCTGGAAGACCGACGGTTCGTAGTCTCACCGAGAACAGCCCTGAATGACTTCTTGGCTTCTGGGCAGCAGTGCTTATCTGTTGTGGCCATGCTGACGACAGATATCCGGAGCCTTTAGCATGACGTGGCGACCGGTTACAATGATGCCCGTGCCGCGATCACGGGCGTGCTCGAGCACTGCTTCAGCATCCTTAAGATGCGGTTAAGGTTCCTGTTAATCCCCCAGTAAAGCGCTTGGGGAGTCTCCAAGATTGTGCTGGCTTGCTGCATCCTCCAACTCAGCCTACAGCAGAGGGCAACCTGCCGGAGGCTATAGAACAGAGGGAGTGGGACAACTTTCTCGGTGACCGTCTAACATCAACCTGTTACTGTGCCACAAATTTCTGGGTCTCTGGTCCAGCAGCCATTGTTTGCGGCACTTCCCTCTGGGTCTGTGCTGCATCACCCAGAGCCCAGAAAATGCCGCTCACATCATCATCCATGCCCGGTATGACAGGGCCACGTTCACGTGGAGTTTGTTTGCGGGATTGTGGGGATTGTGAAGGTGGACGGCTGTCTGCAGGGGCGTGGGTTTGGGATGGGAGTTGTGAAGGGGGTGGGACACACTTGTCGTTGGTACCGAATCTGACCTGCTCCTCTCGCTGAGGGGCCGGTGCTCCTGCGGCCCACCTCCAGTCTTTTGCATCTCCCGGCGCTTGTAGGCCGCCTGTGCCCTGGGGGAGGGCGTGGGGAGTCGGGGGAACAGACAGTAAACGCATACTGGTAGACGTTCGCACCACAGGGGGCGGGTAGTTGCTGGCCTTCGCGGACAGGGCATCCGGACATTGTGGCCGATCTGGCAGCTGTCACGTGGTGCAGGGTAGTTTGTCCCTCCAGGTGGAAGCTGGGAAGGGGGGACGAATGTGTGGGATGCCAGCTAGTGCGAAGCATGCAGTGGTGTCTACTCACCCTGGCCGACCTGACGCTGTCATGCCATTTTTTAATGGAACGTCTTGCTGTTCGCTTCTCGCTCTGGGGCCAACGGCGCATATGGTGTCTGCCACTGTGCCCAAGTCCGGTTTACGACAGCGGCTGGCATCCTCTTTCCTACCTCGGCGTGCAATTTAGTTTGCAGCACGTCAATAACTTCTAGCAGGGTCTCCAGGTCTGCGTCCGTATGCGGGGTACTGCTCGTAGTTCTGTCATCCTGTTCGCTGGGTTGCGTGTGTGTGTGGGGAGTAGAGCCGTAATATGCGCCGCAAGGGCAGCAAGGTGGCGCAGTGTGTTAGCCCTGCTGCCTCACGGCGCCGAGGTCCCATTTCGATCCAGGCTCTGGGTCACTGTCCGTGTGGCGTTGCATTTTCTCCCCATGTTTGCGTGGGTTTCGCCTCCACAACCCAAAGATGTGCAGGCTAGGTAGATTGGCCATACTAAATTGCCCCTTAATTGGAAAAATGAATTGGGTACACTAAAAAAAAATAAAAAATTAAAAAATACGCGCTGCTGCTTGTCAGTCTCCTCAATGTTAATCCCGACTCTGGCATATCCGTGACTGTTTCTCATTGGACTCACTCGTATTCTACGTGCCACTGTTGCTAACTCATAAACGGTTGATCAATTGCTCCGGGGGGAGGCACCAATTCTGGTGCCTTACAAGTCCCCCAAATTCTATACCGGCTTCTGCACGCAGTCTCTGAAACGGAGAATCCCGCCAAATGTGTTTCAAGAGCTCATTTTCATCGAAGCGGACAATGGGAAGCCTGCAAAACGTGCATTAAAAAGAAAAGTTCCAATTCATATAGTTACGTGATCGAATCTCTATTTCATCCATGAAATGGGACGCAGAGATATTTGGCCAGCTTAAAGTAGTGGAAGTGGCGCTGATGATGATTATGTGTTAGGTTGATATCACAATTCCAGGCGAGCAAAAAATCAATAAAGTGACAACGTAAGCAATAGACAGTTGAAATGTGTCAATGGTGAACGATATCCCGAACTGTATTGAGGAGGTGAGCACGCGGAGTCAATTTGCTTTAAAGATAGAGGATGGTGCAGGGCCGGAGCAGGCCGAGGGCACGAAGCGAAATGAAAACAAGAATGGCAATTTAAATCTTCGCAACAGAGAGCCGCGTTCGCGTAGTTTTTTGTTTCTGGAACGGGAACACAGAGGTGAAGGGAAGGCTCTCTCCAGCTGACACCAAACCATGTCAGGAACAATGCTAGACTATGAATGCAATGCATATCTTAATCAAGTAGTTAATCCATACCAATAAGAATGCCCTTGGACAGATGTCAGAGCCCACTCAGTCATATCTAAGCTCAAAGAAATCCATAATAAACAAGATGCAGCCACGTTCGCCACCCAGCATCAGTCATGGAACAACGAACGAGCCTGAGACCAGTATTGCTGACGTCTGACTTAAAAATTAGGTGAGATGTAGATGACAGTGAGTGGCGAAAAACGGCTGCTTTGTGACTGGAAGCAAGTGTCGTGTGGTTTAACACAGGGATCTGTGTTGTGTCCCGTATTCATATAAGCGATATAGATGACTATGTGAGCGTAGGTTCAGTAAGTTTGCGGATAGCTCAAAGATTGGCCAGGTGGTTCAGAGAGAGGTTGTGTGATGTGTCACAGGAAGATACAAACTGGAGAGTTCAATCGGCAAAAATGCGGCAGATTGAACTTGAAGCTAAAAACTGTGAGGTAATACACATTGAAAGGAATCAGTTGACAAGGAGGTACTCAATGAATATCGCGACACGACGAAGTTCGTTAGATCTAGGGGACCTTGATTTGTTTGTTCATCGATCACTGAAGACAGACGGGAATGTTAATGGGCTGCTGGATAAGTCAAATGGGACACTTGCCTTTATCAATCGAGGCATGGCATACAACAACAGAAAAGTCTTGATGTAGTTGTGTAGAAATGTTGGTGAGACCGCAGCTCGAGTATTGTGTACAATACTGGTCGCCAAATTATAGGAAGGATATGATTGTGGCAGAATAGCGGCAGAGTGTTTAGCCATGGTGCCTCACAGCGAGAGAGACCAGGTTTTATTCCCACCTCCCGTGACTGTGTGTTGGACGCACATTCTTACCGTTGTGCGTGGGTTTCCTCCCGGTTCCACATTGCTGTGCGAATCTGCGTCTAAGTTGCAGGGAGTGACTACTTGTGGACGCATGCAAATTCATTGGTCTGCATAGTGAGTATTGTTGGAGCTGCACTAATCCAACCAAGTGTGGAACATTCCATAACATTCCTCACTTGGAGCTTGCACTGGTGGACAGGATTTGGTGAGTCAGGAGGTAATATACTCACCAGGGATTCCTAGCATCTGACATGCATTTGTCGACACAGTATTTGTAAGGATTGTCCAATTGATTTTCTGGTCAATATTTTCAGTAGTGGGTACTGGTCGATGTTGGTAGTGGGCAATTCTGTGATTGTAATGTCCTTCAGGGTCAAGGAAAGGTGCTTGAATTCTCTCTTACTGGAGACGGGCATTGCTTGGCACTTGTTTGGCACAAATGTTTCTTGCCAGCTGTGAGCCCAAGCCTGGATCTTGTCCAAGTCTTCCTGATTCTGAGCATGGAGTGTTTCAATATATGTAGAGCCGCCTTCTCTGGTCTCTCCTCAGTCCAAAACACTTGAATAGATGGTGAAAATAATACATCGACATAAAGGTACAACCCCCTAAAAAAATCATGCAGAGATCTAAATTGAACACAACGGTGAGCACACCTGGGGAAATAAAAACCGTTATTGGAGAGAAATTGATTCACGTTTCTGATCATCATTGAATTTTGGTTTACCCTTTATGATATGCAGTGTGGCCGTCTAGTGTGTGGAGTAAATAACTTCAAGTGATGGCCATGATGTGAGTTCTCCTGCTTGAAGGCACAAGCAATAACTCTTTTTACCTTATGCTCGGTGGAATTCTGATTGACAGCCGTTAGTGAATGTTGGAGGAGTAGTTTCTCCCTGGAATGGTACGTCTGCTGCTTATTAAACCCGGCAGAACAGTAAGCGTGCATGCGGGGGCCGGGCTGATGCAAGCTGGACGGCCTCAGCTGGAGTTGATGGCTGTTATTGAGGTGGAATTCCTGCAACACAGGAAGTAAATACACGAGGATTGCTCGAAGGCTATCGAAGGAGCATTGGCACCCCTGACGCGTTCTTTCGAATCGGTGGAGAAGTGTTTAGAGATGCAGGGGTCGCAGATTCCGGAGACAGAAGGAGTGATCTCGGATCACCGCCATTGCGTGGTGGTTCTGAAAGCGGACGTAGGGCTCCTAGGGGACCTCTCAAAAATGTTGAGACAACGATGGCGGAGCAGGGTAGTACCTCAAGAAAGCAGCGCCTGTGAATAGTGGACTTCCTGAAAGAGTAGAAGGTGTAAGTGCCACGGGGCACGCCTCGAAGATGCCTGGGGGGGGGGGGGGGGGGGGGGCTTATGGCAGCAGGAGCGTTAGATAAGGCGCCTGAAGTGTACAGAGCGCAGAGGTCCACGAGGCAGAATCCTAAAGCTGGGAAGCCGCAGCAGGCGGTGAACGTGAGACTACACCTATTTGTTGAGAAAGAGAAGATTTTGCGATGGACCAAGGAGAAGCGTCCCTGCGAGTGGGAGGCGTATGAGATCCGAAAAGAACAGGGCATCGCAGCTGAGATGACGCGACGGGCAGGCTTCAACAAGGCCAGTGGCAGTGCTGTCCCAGCGGCAGATCAGATTTTGAATGCTCTACCCGGCGAAATTGTGGGTGACGTTCGGTGTTCGAGAGTATTATTTCGAGCTCCAAGAAGTGGCCGAGGTCTTCATTGAGGAGCATAAACTGGGAGAGAACAGAACGGACAATCATTGGAAACGAGGTGTGTTGGCATTTTGTAATGGTTGGAGTATTTCTGAAGTGAGGGGGGGGGGGGACGGATTCGGGGATTTTCGTCTTTTATTTTGGGGGGGGGGGCCTGTTTACTGGTGCGATTGTTGGGGGTTGTTGTCAGGGTGAAAGGTGTATGTGCAGATGAATGTGCCACTCCTCCCCCCCCCCCTATATTGTGGGACATTTTGTGTTTGACATTTGTTTGTGTGCTTTTAGAGAAGGATGCCTGGATTTCAGGAGAATTTGTTGCTCTGAGGAGGGAGGATCAGGTTAGCAGGGTGCCTTCCTCCTTGTGCTTAGGAGTGGGGGAGGAAAGGGCGGTAATTTGGAGGTGCCTTTGGCAGGGACTCTAATGTTTGCATGTGATGCTGTTGAACGGAAGTAAGGTGGTGGGGAGAAGGCAGAGAGGTGTGGCCGGGGGGAGGGCAGGCTGATGGGGAAATGGAGGAGGGAGGTTGTTTCGACGTGGCAGGGGGTGAGAGATGACATGGTCAGGGTCGGCGAAAGGGGCCATCTGGAATGGCCTTGGTATAGGGTGGAATCAAAGGGGTGGGAGTTATGTTGGAAAGATTGCGGGCGATAGAGGGGACTGGAGGTGTAGGCCTCCACGAAGGCTGGTAACGTGGAACGTCTGGGGACTGAATGGGCCAGTTAAAACTTCCCGGATGTTCGTGCACCTGAAGGGTTTGAAAGCGGGGCAGGTGATCCTGCAGGAGACGCACCTCCGTTTGAAGGACCAGGATCGGTTAAGGAAGGGGTGGACACTGCAGGTTATCTACTCGGGGTTTTATTCCAAATCGATTGGAGTAGCGATTTTGATGAGCACGATAATGGGATTTTTGAGTGCGAACGAGTTGTAGAATCCGGGTGGGAGATATGTGAACGGAAGCTGGATATTCGAAAGGGCACCACTGGTGTTGGTAAGTGTGGCTGCCCCACATTTGGATGATGTGGGTTTGATGAGAGAATTGCTGGCAGCGATCCACTATTTGGCCATCCACCAGTTGATCATTGGAGGAGATTTTAACTGTGCCCTCGAGCCAAGGGTGGATAACTCGAGTCCCAGGTAAATGGGCAGGGTACGAATGCCAAGGGAGCTGGGGGGGGGGGGGGGGGAGGCGGGGCAACGTTATGGAGAGGACGCGAATGGTTGATCCATGACACTTTCAGAATCCTGGGGAAGAGAGTTTTCCGTATCTTCGCACGTCTATAATTTGTACTCGAGCATTGAGTACTTTGTAGTGAGTTAGGTGACATTAGTTTGGGGTGGAGAGGGCAGAATATGTGGGCTACGTTATCTCGGATCATGTGCCCAAGTGGCTGGATGTTCTGTTTAGATCGAGATGAGAGCCGAGGCCGGAGTGAAGGCTTGATTCCGGGTTGTTGTCAGATGAAGGATTTTGTGATAAGGTGCGGGCCGCGATTCATGAGAGTGTGGAGTTGAATCAGAATGGGGAGGTGCTGGTGAAATGTTTGAGGGAAGCACTGAAGGCAGTGGTCCGGGGGAAATTATACTGTTTAAGCCTCCTGCGGTTAGGGAAAGGAGTGAGGAACACGACCGTCTAGTGAGCGACATAATAGAGGTCGACAGGTCTATTCAAGGGTGTTCACCGTGGAGGGATTTGCGACCAGGAAAATGCTGCAGAGGCAGTTTGACATGCCGCAACGGGTAGGGCAGTTGGGCAATGCGGGGGCAATAGTAGTAAGGGGAGAATTTGACCCGCATGCTGGCGCACCAGCTCCAACATTCGTTTAAATGCCCCTAATAACTCTGACTCCACTACATCCACTGGCATTGTCTCCCACGCACCACCACTCTTTGTGTGAAGAACCTACCTCTGACATCTCCCCATACTTACCTCCATTCAACTTAAAATTATGTTCCCTCGTGAAAGCCATTTCAGCCCACGGGAAAACTCTCTGGCTGTCCAATCTACACTTGTCTCTCATCACCTTGTACACCTCTATTAAGTCACCACTCTTCCTTCTTCGTTGCAGTTGGACAACCCTCGCTCCCTCAACCTTTCTTCATAAGACATGTCCTCCAGTATCGGCAGCATCCTGGTAAATCTCCTCTGCATCCTCTCCAAGGCATCCACATCCTTCCTATGATGAGACGACCAGAACTGGACATTTTATTCTTAGCATGGTCTAACTAGGGGTTTAATACAGCTGCAGCAAACCTCGGCTGTTTAACTCAGTCCTCCTGTTAATGAAAGCCAACACACCGTACCACTTCATAACAACCATATCAACCTGTGTTGCAAATTTGAGGCATTTATGTACGTGTACCTCAAGAGCCCACTGCTCCTCCAACCTTCCAAGTATCATGCCTTTAACCTTGTATTCAGCATTGATGCAGGTTGAACTCCATCTGCCGCTTCTCAGCCCAGCTCTCCATCCTGTCAATGTCCCGTTGTAACCTGCAGCAGCTCTCGACACTATTTGCAACACCACCAACCTTCGTGTCATTGGCAAACTTACTAACCACCATTCCCCTTTCTCATCCAAGTCATGTAAGAACTGCAAAGAACAGAGGTCGTTGCGGAACTCGCCTAGTCGCCAACCTCCAGGCAGAAAACGTTCCATTCACTAACTCTCGCTGTCTTCTTTCGGCCAGCGAATTCTGTATCCAGACAGCAAATTGTCCCTGCATCCCATGTCCCCTAACTTTCTGAATGTGCCTCCGGTAGGAAACCTTATCAAATGCCTTACTTAACTCAATATACACCACATCGACAGCCCCATATTCATCTATGTGTCTCGTCACGTCTTCTAAAATTTCAATGAGGCCTGGGAGGCATGACCTGCCTCTCACAAAGCCATGCTTATCATCTTTAATCAAACTATGTTTTTCCAAATAAGCATCAATCCTATCACTCAGAATCCTTTCTAGTATTGTGCTCACCACAGACGTAAGACTGACTGGTCTGCAATTCTCCGGGATTTCCCTATTCCCTTTCTAGAACAGGGGAACAACATTCGCCTCCCTCCAATTATCTGGCACTACTCCATTGGAAAGCGAGGACGCAAAGAACATCACCAACGGCGCAGGAGTCTCCTCCCTCGCTTCCCGTAGTGACATTGGGTGCATCCCGTCTGACCCAGGGGACTTAGCTATCCTAATTCTTTTCACAAGTTCCAGCACATCCTCCTTCTTAATATCAGCGTTTTCGAGCCTATTAACCTGGTTCATGCTGTTCTCATGGGCAACAAGATTCCTCTCCCTTCTGAACATTGAAGGAAAATATTCATTTATGGTCTCCCCTATCTCCTCAAACTCTATGCACAAGTTCCCGCCACTCTCCCTCGTTGGCCCTATTCAAAGTCTGATCATCGTCTTATGTCTCACATAAGTGAAGAACGTCTTGGGGTTTTCCGTAATTCTTCTCGACGGGGCTTTTTTCATGCCCCCTTCTTGCTCTCCAGTCCATTTTGAGTTCCTTCCTGACTACGTTGGAGCCATCTGGATCCTTGCTTCCTCAATCTTACGTAAGCTTCCTTCTACTACTTGACTAGAAGCTCCACTTCTTTTGTCGTCCATGGCTCCTTCACCTTACCATTCCTTCCTTGTCTCAGTGGGACACAACGAACCAGCACTCGCAGCAAGTGCTCCTTAACCAACACTCACATTACCGTTGTGCATTTCCCTGGGAACATATGCTCCCAATTTATGATCCTCGGCTCCTGTCTGATAGCAATATAATTTCCCCTCCCCCAATTAAATACCATTCCATAACGTCTGTTCCTATATTCAGTACTATATTCGGCCAAGGTTCTTGTTTGTCTCTCAAGCTCTCCCGATCTTTCTACCAAGCGCCTTTTTTCGGAATGTGGACACGATCATTCCGGACTCTGTATGGGCGGTGAATGTGGGGAGGACACTGCTACAGAGACAGACGCAGCGGGGTGTATTGGCGTTCCCGGAGTTGTTTCATTATTATTTGGTGGTGCATATGGACAAAGTGAGGCAGTGGTGGGAAGGAGAAAGGGTAGACTGGGTTAGGATGGCGGAGGAATCTTGTAAGGTGTCTAGGTGGAGGGCTATAGTGACCCCAGCGTTGCCAATGGCTCCGAGTAGATATTCAGGGAGCCCCGTGGTGCATTCCAGGGTGAAGAATTTAAATCAGTTGAGGACCCATTTTAGGGTGGAAGGGATGTCGTTGTTCATGCTGTTGCCCGGGAATCATGGATTAAGCCGGGCGTGATGGATAGTGTATTCTGGAGATCGAGGGAAGTGGGACTGGTCAAGCTCAGTGATCTGTGTTTGGAGGAAGTGTTCGCCAGTCTGGAGTAGCTAAGGGAGATGGTAGAGCTTCCGAAGGGGAGTGAGTTCAGGTCTCTGTAGGTTAGGGACTTTGCGCGAAAGGTCTGGAAGGGGTTGCCCGGTTTGGTGTGATATACCCTGCTGGATGGGGAACAGGTGGGCGAGCGCGTGTTGAAGATCAAGGAGAAATAGGAAGCGTAGTTGGGAGGAGAGATCAATTGAGGAGTATGGAGTGAGGCACTGCGAAGGATAAACGGGCGTGTGCAAGAACGAGCCTGATACAGTTGAAGGTACTGCACAGGGTTCATATGACTCGGGCAAGAATGAACTCCCTGGTACTTTAATAAGGTAGCAGATGAGTGAGATATGTGGGCGGGGCCAGAGAATCACGCGCACATGTTTTGGTATTGCAAAAAATTGGGAAGATTCGAGTCGAGAGTGTTCGTGGCCTTCGCAAGGATACTGGAGGAGGAGGCGGACCCAGACCGTTTGTTGGCGGTATTTGGGCTTTCAGATAAGCCGGAGCTCATGGTGAGGAGGAAGGCATATGTCGTGACCTTCGGCTCTCTGATTGCATAGTGGCGAAGTTTACTGCAGTGGCGGCCGGCATCAACACCGGGAGTTACCTGGGTGATCTGTACGACTTCCTGAGGTTGGAGAAGATAGAGAATGAGTTAAGGGGCTCTGCAGTGGGGTTTCAGAAGAGTGAGGGATGTTTGTGACCGTCTTTGAGGAGGTGTTCGTCGCAGGAGGGTGTGTTGGGAGGGGGACGGTGAAAAGGGGAAAACATTTGTACAGACTATATAGTTGATTGCTGGGAAGGTTGCTTCCCAGGGAGATTATTTGCTGTAACCAGTGTTGATATGTGTTTGTAATAAAATGCATTTAAAAATAACAATAGTGTGTGGAGTAATAATGTTGCCATACTGAAAAAAGCTGTTAGCAGAGCAGATAACAGCAAGAACAGCGTTATGTCAGAAAAGGATGTGATGTTGTTCCAAAGAGAGAAAGCGGGGAGGACACCAAGTTTTGAAGGGAAGCTGCTCATTGCAGCAATGCCAAGCTAGCGGGGCGGGAAACACAGAGCTTGTGAGAGATTAGATATATAAAAGGCTGGGGCTACAAACCAAGATATGTGAACATTGTGATCGGTGTAGGGGAACCACCCCCAGGAAAAAGATAGGTTCAAGGAAGTTGTGTGTTCTTCCTCTGCAGTTAAGTACATCTTATCAGCGAACATACAGTAAACCAAGGTCAGCCCGGTGCTCACAACGTCAAGATTACGGCTCCCATAAAGAGCATGGAGGATAATTGTGACGAGGGAGCATTTGTGCATTTGTTGAATAACATTCCGATGTATCAGATAGCCCGTATCCGAATAATGCTGCTGGTTAGTGATCATCTGCTCAAAATGGAAGTTGGGAAATAAGCCTCTGCCATATTTTTGGGACATAAACCTATCGCTAGTTGCAAGAAAACGTAATTTTAAACAGACTCAATTTTCCAGTTGGCGACACAGCTGGGAGAGGTTATGTTGGGTACCACAGGATTCCCTCGCAATTACAGGCAGAAGAGAGCCTTCCTGTCCATAATTTCCATTGCGTCCAAGGACCAAGCCTGGGGCGTCGATATCTGGTTTCCAAAATTAAAGTAAATTACCTCAATATTTTAACATTAATGAATGAACCATAAGATCTACATGAAGTCCTCAAAAGGTACAAAACGTATTTCAAAAGGATCTGTGCAAATTCCGTGCATTGTAAACCAAAGTTCCTTTGAATATGGGGGCAATTTATATCAATGTTTAAGAGGCAGGCTTGTTCCGTATACTTTCCTCATTATGATTAAGAGCGAATATAAATTTTGAGAGGTTTCGGACAGAGAAATTACCATGAACCTTTAGACTTGTCAGGTCCATTGTACCAGTGGTGAATCCGGATACGACCACACGAAAATACGGAGATCAAAAAGTAGCCGTGGACATGGGATCAATACTACTCATGTATGCTCAATCCAGAATGAACGATTTATTTGGGACAAAATGGCCGGCAGTCCAATATACACGAAAATCGGAATGAGTCAAGCATAACAGCAGTGGGGACTGAATGAAAATTCCGGAGGTTTTACGACGATTACCATAGAATAAGGTTCAGTACAAATCTGGTGGATTGGAGTTTCTTCTGCCTGCGAAATATTTCAATGCGCAATGGAGAGCCTATTGCAAGGGGTACCTAATTTCGTCGTCTTTTTGGATGGTCTGCCAATCACTGGATCCAGAGAAGAGTAGCATTTAATTAACCCATTAGGAGGTTATAAAAGGACCCAAAAAGCAGGAGTAAGATTAAAAGGGTGAAAGGGACACTTCAATTATGCCAGGTGGCAGGTCTGCAGTTTAGAGTAGAGGTGCAAGGATTTCATCCGCTGGAGGAAAAAAAAGTAAGGCCTTATGGTGTCTCCCCTTGACGGAAGGTGAGCCAATTCCATCATTACCACCATACCTTTGCTCTACCATGTATTTTCTCTTTGCAGTATCTGTGTATAAAACGCAGCCCAAATGCTTCAATCAAAGGCAGCCAGTGTTGCCCAAAGTAAAACATTTTGTCCAACATTATTATAGAAAGCTTGAAGAAATACAACCTTTTGAACTGAGTTGCGAAGGGGCGTTCTTTTGTGGGGACTTAGGCAGGTATGCCTGGCGGTCCATGTTCTTGAGGAATTACACAGTGACCCCCAGTGTATGTCGGGTGTAATAGCTGGCTCGCAGAGATGTTCGGAGACTGGGGATAGATTCGTACATGGAGAGGACGGTTGAGAATTTCGTGCAATTGTGACGAGCATCAAAAGTTATCATCTGAAGAGACGATGCACATTTGAGACGGGCAGAGGCGGCCATGGGTGCGACTTCACGTGGATTTTCCCGGCCCTTTTCTGGATGCAACTTTTATTGGACGCACGTTCAAATGACGGTATATTTATTCAATGAATTCTCCCACATATTACATAGCGGTGGCGATGCCAAGGCATGCCTTTGCCAACCATGAGTTGAAGGAGGAGTTGGTCCCAGATAATTAAATGGCATTTGGTACATGGTAGTGAGCAGTTAAAGTATTCCACGTAGTCAAAGAGCATTAAGTATTAACGTACCACAATTTATCACCCGTCAACGAATGAACACCCTTAGGCGGTTGTACAGACATTCAATGCAGTAACGTCCAAACAACCACCAGCATCCCAGCAGGAAACGTCCCATGTTTCTCCTTCAGAATGACTCAACATCAGTTATCACCGTTGGTTTCAGCATTACAGGTTTGCAGTTGGGCAGGCGTGCCTGAACCAAACAAAGAACAAAGAAATGTACAGCACAGGAACAGGTCCTTCGGCCCTCCAAGCTCGTGCCGAGCATGCTGCCCGACTAAACTACAATCTTCTACACTTCCTGGGTCCGTATCCTTCTATTCCCATCCTATTCATGTATTTGTCAAGATGCCACTTAAATGTCCCTATCGTCCCTGCTTCCACCACCTCCTCCGGTAGCGAGTTCCAGGCACCCACTACCCTCTGCGTAAAAAACTTGCCTCGTACATCTACTCTAAACCTTGCCCCTCTCACCTTAAACCTATGCCCCATAGTAATTGACCCCTCTACCCTGGGGAAAAGCCTCTGACTATCCACTCTGTCTATGCCCCTTATAATTTTGTAGACCTCTATCAGGTCTCCCCTCAACCTCCTTCGTTCCAGTGAGAACAAACCGAGTTTATTCAACCGCTCCTCATAGCTAATGCCCTCCATACCAGGCAACATTCTGGTAAATCTCTTCTGCACCCTCTCTAAAGCCTCCGCATCCTTCTGGTAGTGTGGCGACCAGAATTGAACACTATACTCCAAGTGTGGCCTAACTAACAGCTGCAACATGACTTGCCAATTCTTATACTCAATGCCCCGGCCAATGAAGGCAAGCATTCCGTATGCCTTCTTGACTACCTTCTCCACCTGTGTTGCCCCTTTCAATGACCTGTGGACCTGTACTCCTAGATCTCTTTGACTTTCAATACTCTTGAGGGTTCTACCATTCACTGTATATTCCCTACCTGCATTAGACCTTCCAAAATGCATTACTTCACATTTGTCCGGATTAAACTCCATCTGCCATCTCTCCGCCCAAGTCTCCAGACAATCTAAATCCTGCTGTATCCTCCGACAGTCCTCACCGCTATCCGCAATTCCACCAACCTTTGTGTCGTCTGCAAACTTACTAATCAGACCAGTTACATTTTCCTTCAAATCATTTATATATACTACAAAGAGCAAAGGTCCCAGCACTGATCCCTGTGGAACACCACTGGTCACAGCCCTCCAATTAGAAAAGCATCCCTCCATTGATACTCTCTGCCTTCTATGGCCTAGCCAGTTCTGTATCCACCTTGCCAGCTCACCCCTGATCCCGTGTGACTTCACCTTTTGTACTTGTCTACCATGAGGGACCTTGTCAAAGGCCTTACTGAAGTCCATATAGACAACATCTACTGCCCTACCTGCATCAATCATCTTAGTGACCTCCTCGAAAAACTCTATCAAGTTAGTGAGACACGACCTCCCCTTCACAAAACCGTGCTGCCTCTCACTAATACGTCCATTTGCTTCCAAATGGGAGTAGATCCTGTCTCGAAGAATTCTCTCCAGTAATTTCCCAGCACAGAAGTAAGGCTCACCGGCATGTAGTTCCCGGGATTATCCTTGCTACCCTTCGTAAACAGAGGAACAACATTGGCTATTCTCCAGTCCTCCGGGACATCCCCTGAAGACAGCGAGGATCCAAAGATTTCTGTCAAAGCCTCAGCAATTCCCTCTCCAGCCTCCTTCAGTATTCTGGGGTAGATCCCATCAGGCCCTGGGGACTTATCTACCTTAATATGTTTTAGGACACCCAACACCTCGTCTTTTTGGATCACAATGTGACCCCCTTCTCCAGACTCAACATCTACCAATTCCTTCTCTTTGGTGAATACTGATGCAAAGTATTCATTTAGTACCTCGCCCATTTCCTCTGGCTCCACACATAGATTCCCTTGCCTGTCCTTCAGTGGGCCAACCCTTTCCCTGGCTACCCTCTTGCTTTTTATGTACGTGTAAAAAGCCTTGGGATTTTCCTTAACCCTATTTGCCAATGACTTTTCGTGATCCCCTTCTAGCCCTCCTGACTCCTTGCTTAAGTTCCTTCCTACTTTCCTTATATTCCACGCAGGCTTCGTCTGTTCCCAGCCTTTGAGCCCTGACAAATGCCTCCTTTTTCTTTTTGACGAGGCCTACAATATCACTCGACTTCCAAGGTTCCCGAAAATTGCCGTATTTATATTTCTTCCTCACAGGAACATGCCGGTCCTGTATTCCTTTCAAATGCCACTTGAAAGCCTCCCACATGTCAGATGTTGATTTGCCCTCAAACATCCGCCCCCAATCTATGTTCTTCAGTTCAAGCCTAATATTGTTATAATTAGCCTTCCCCCAATTTAGCACATTCATCCTCGGCCCACTCTTATCCTTGTCCACCAGTGCTTTAAAACTTACTGAATTGTGGTCACTGTTACCGAAATGCCACCCTACTGAAACATCTACCACCTGGCCGGGCTCATTCCCCAATACCAGGTCCAGTACCGCCCCTTCCCTAGTTGGACTGTCTACATATTGTTTTAAGAAGCCGTCCTGGATGCTCCTTACAAACTCCGCCCCGTCTAAGCCCCTGGCACTAAGTGAGTCCCAATCAATATTGGGGAAGTTGAAGTCTCCCATCACCACAACCCTGTTGTTTTTACTCTTTTCCAAAATATGTCTACCTATCTGCTCCTCTATCTCCCGATGGCTGTTGGGAGGCCTGTAGTATACCCCCAACATTGTGACTGCACCCTTCTTATTCCTGATCTCTACCCATATAGCCTCACTGCCCTCTGAGGTGTCCTGTCGCAGTACAGCTGTGATATTCTCCCGAACAAGTAGCGCAACCCCGCCTCCCCTTTTACATCCCTCTCTATCCCGCCTGAAACATCTAAATCCTGGAACGTTTAGCTGCCAATCCTGCCCTTCCCTCAACCAGATCTCTGTAATGGCAACAACATCATAGTTCCAAGTACTAATGCAAGCTCTAGGTTCTTCTGCTTTACCCGTAATACTACTTGCATTAAAACATATGCACTTCAGGCCACCAGACCCGCTGTGTCCAGCAACTTCTCCCTGTCTGCTCTGCCTCAGAGCCACACTGTCCCTATTCCCTAGTTCTTCCTCAATGCTCTCACCTTTTGACCTATTGCTCCCGTGCCCACCCGCCTGCCATACTAGTTTAAACCCTCCCGTGTGACACTAGCAAACCTCGCGGCCAGGATATTTATGCCTCTCCGGTTTAGATGCAACCCGTCCTTCTTATACAGGTCACACCTGCACCGGAAGAGCTCCCAGTGGTCCAGATAATGGAAACCCTCCCTCCTACACCAGCTGTTTAGCCACGTGTTTAGCTGCTCTACCTTCCTATTTCTAGCCTCACTGGCACGTGGCACAGGGAGTAATCCCGAGATTACAACCCTCGAGGTACTGTCTTTTAACTTTCTGCCTAGCTCCCTGAACTCCTGCTGCAGGCACTCATGCACCTTCCTGCCTATGTCGTTAGTACCAATATGTACAACGACCTCTGCCTGTTTGCCCCCCCCCCCCCCCTTCAGGATACCCTCTACCCGTTCGGAGACATCCTCGACCCTGGCACCTGGGAGGCAACATACCATCCTGGAGTCTCTTTCACGTCCACAGAAGCGCCTAGCTGTGCCCCTGACTATAGAGTCCCCTACTACTATTACTCTTCTGCGCTTTGACCCTCCCTTCTGAACATCAAAGCCAGCCGTGGTGCCACTGCTCTGGCTGCTGCTGTTTTCCCCTGATAGGCTATCCCCCCCGACAGTATCCAAAGGGGTATATCTGTTCGAGAGGGGGACAACCACAGTGGATTCCTGCACTGATTGCCTGCCCTCTCTGGTGGTCACCCATATCTCTGCCTGCACCTTGGGTGTGACCATATTTACATAACTGCGATCTATGACGCTTTCCGCCACCTGCATGCTCCTAAGTGCATCCAATTGCTGCTCCAACAGAACCATGCGGTCTATGAGGAGCTCCAGTTGGGTGCACTTTCTGCAGATGAAGCCTCCCGGACCTGCCACATCTCACAGTCAGAGCACAGCACCCCTCTAACTGACATTGCGTCAATTAAATAAAATTAATTTTTAAAAAAAAATGTTTTTTTTAAATTTCAAAGTTACTGTTAACTCTCTGTTTCCTAGCACTAGATTTCTAATAGAAATGCGAAAGCTAAATATAGTACTCTCCGATCTCTGGCTTAGATATCCCTCTAAATTATAATTAAGTTATTATGTTTAATTAGTTACCAATGCTTAATTTTTTTTGAAATTTAGTGTAGAATTCCAACCAGCCACTCAGGCCACAGCTTTTCTGTGATGTCACTTCAGTTTCCACCCGACACACACAATTTGAAAAAGGTATAAATGTAAAAATGAGTAAAAATCACTTACTTACCTTCTTACCTTCTGAGTGTCTTAGATGTTCTCAGATTCTCTCGCTGACAGAGACTGCTCCTCCACCTCCGAACCTTGACCTGCACAATGCTAATAATATAATAATAATATAATATGGCACTTACCTCTCACCAGCTTTGAGTTGTTTTTGTTCAAATTTGTGGGGGACAGTGGAGGGAGAGTGGATAGGTGAATTACGATTCAACAAAGATAACGAGGATATTCGAAGTGGGCAATCTAGTGTATGGCATGAAATTAAGGATTGGTCCCATTTGGCTCCCTGGTGTTGCTTTGGCCAGAAAGGGACCAATATCGCATGAGGTGGCAAATTCAGTTAAACTATTCCAAAATACCTTAGATCACGTGAGAACATAAAAACATAAGAACTAGGAACAGGAGTAGGCCATCTGGCCCCTCGAGCCTGCTCCGCCATTTAATGAGATCATGGCTGATCTTTGTGGACTCAGCTCCACTCTCCGGCCCGTACACCATATCCCCGAATCCCTGTATTCTTTCGAAAGGCATCTATCTTTTTCTGAAAAACGTTTAAAGAAGGAGCCTCAACTGCTTCACTGGGCAAGGAATTCCAGAGATTCACAACCCTTTGGTTGAAGAAGTTCCTCCTACACTCCGTCCTAAATCTACCTCCCCTTATTTTGAGGTTATGCCCCCCAGTTCTGCTTTCCCCGACCAGTGGAAACTACCTGCCTGCATCTATCCTATCTATACCCTTCATCATTTTATATGTCTCAATAAGATCCCCCCCCCCCCACCCCACCCCGCATCCTTCTAAACTCCAATGAGTACAGTCCCAGTCTACTCAACCTCTCGTCATAATCTAATCCCCTCAACTCTGGGATCAAGAAGAAGTGAGTCCTTTCGAGAACAAATTGAGCAGCGTTCCCCGATTATACATGGCAGTAAAATCAGTGTTAGGGAAAGAATCGTGAAAGCAGTCGTCCAGAGAAAGGGCAAATTAGGACCCCACCGGGAACCGCAAGAAGCACTGATGTACATTTGCAGTATGAAAGTCTAATTTCAGAAGGACAACAGTGGAACTTCTCTGGTTTGAAGGCACCACCGGCTGAACAACATCGCCACCAAACCCTGGAAAGGCCGAGGCAGGCGAACCTAATGAAACACTGTGATAAAGAACGTATTCATTGTTGATCAATTTTGATCGGTTTACCTTTTGTTTGTTTGTGGTATCAAGGAACTTAAGAGCGAGTGATCTAGTCACGAGCGCCTTACAACGGGCGAGGTTTCGAGGGACTCTGACCCTATTGGCAAATCGTTCCAAGGAGCATAAATTATGGGGCTCAGCGCTCGCTTTTACCAGAAGCTGAAAATTTTAGTTGAAGTCAGCCTTTTCACTTTCTCGGATGCTCTTCATAGTTTATTATTGCAATAAGCAGTTTGCGTAATTAATATGCTTGGTGTTTTCCCGTCCTTGAGCTATTGCAGCATGCTAGCAAAAAACTCAGTGGAAGAGGAATTTGTTAAACTATTTTTAATCTCAATTATAGAGGATCTGAATCTATCACTGAACAATGGCACAGCTGAAGAATTCCCAACATTCTTCAGCCAGACATTTCGAATGGCTCATTCACCATAGACTCATTCTATCGTTCCCATCATTACAGGTGCTGGACTCAGAAATTTCGATCCATTCCAAATTATTCAGTAACAACTGAAGAACGTCAAAGTTGCACCTTCACTAATAATGTTCCGTAATTAGTTTGAAGACTTGTAATTCAAAACGTGCAGGCAAGTTAGTGACATGTGTGCAAAATTAGTATCACCGGTTATGTCCTATACACAGAATGAGGATATATCGAATCCGATCGACGATTTACACTACAATTATATGGGGCATTGGTGATCTTAGAATCACAACAGTGCAGAAGGATGCCATTCAGCTCATCGAATCTGCACCGACCCCTGAAAGAGCACTCCATCCAATTCCAATTTCCCACCCTTTTCAAATAACCCGTTTATCAAAACTGAACATCCCTGGACACTAAGGAGCAATTTATCATGGCCAATCCACCGAGGAAGCCGGAGTACTCCGGGGGAAACGCTCGCATCACGGTGAGAAAGTGAAAACTCCACACAGGCACTCACGCGAAGTCAGAATTGAACCCAGATCCCAGGCGCAGTGAGGGACTAGTGCTAACCACTGTGCCACTGTGCCGCCGCTGGAAATATGAATCTTATCTCGAAAATTAGTAAAGTTCCTGATTGGGCATCAAGTACTAGCAAGTGGCAAGTCCGCAATAGTAACATACGCCTTTTTGCTTCCAGCTGGCACATTTACATTCTAGCTTCATTAAAGCCTTGATTCACACATGTAAAATAGTTTGGAATATCAGAGGTGTAGTGAGAGTCCAGACCCTTGACACAATGAACATTTCGCTCTACAGTGGCATTAAGTAGCCATAGCAAAATCGGAGTCAATGGCAAAGATGGAGTGAACATCGAGCAGTTGGATTCATATTTGGCACAGAATGAAGAATATTGTAATGGGTGGAGTTCAACCATCTCAGTTCCAGGACAACGCTGTTGGAGGTCGCAAACCCATACCATCCTCACGTGCTTCATCAACACCCTGAATTAATGTATTTGCGTCAGAAGTAGGGATGTCAGTTGACGATTTCACAATTTTCAGCATCATTTCTTCGTGAAGAACAAGCCAGCTAGTTTCGGCACATTGAAAATTGACAATTTGCATTAATACAATGGTAATAATAAAGGCTTGCACAAATTAATGCCAGTCGTATTCAGCCAAATCAGTCAACCATCCTGAACGACAGTTCTCTGTATCATACAGAGGCAGCTAAAACTCCCATTAATTGAATGTAGGAAAATCACTGGTGAGTCACAACTTATTTGTTTTAATTTGGAACTGAAATTAAAGTGGAAACCTGACGTTGTTCATACCAGGAGGCTACAGCGTTGGTTGGGTCAATATAAAATGTGTTGCAGTACATTTTATAACAAGTTGAACACCTCATTCACTTTGCAGATGAACGAGTACTTGAGGGCGAATTAGGTAACATCTTTCCTTGTTTGGGAATACCATCCGTTTAATTATGATAATACTTAAATGATATATATTTGGAATTATCATGCTATTGAAGTTTCAAATGTTCCACCAATACGTCTCATGGTCTTTTTGTTGATCAAGACATATCATACCATCTGGTGTATCAGGACAAAAAACGTATTCGCCCAATTAAGTTATTTATCTCACCTCATGCAGACACTGCAAGCCTTTGCAATCTCTGAGAGATATGAATTACAACAACAAAACGCTAACGAGACACCAGTTGAAACATTCGGTCCGAAATTACACACCTGGCTTTGTGTGCTGATGAGCAGCCCAATAAATGACATCGATTAACTGTAAATTACTATGAGGAAAGACGCTTTGCCTCTGCTGTGGTCCTATCCATATGAATAAAAACAAATATGTAACTCATTTTCGGTTACATACAGAGAGTATACCAACAATGAGCACCCTACGTATTATCGAGGCATATAACGCGCATGCGAAAATGGAACAGGTTCAGGTGCATTGCACTCTCATCAATAAACAATTTAAGTTCTTATACACATATCCTGGGACTGCAGGACAACTGTAACCATCTATAATAACGTGCATTTTACAGATCATTTATTATGCTATAATTCTGGAATATTGCGGAACAAAAGAAATGCTTTGAAAGCTTTAAATTTTGTTTCTCATCAAGAGAAATTAAACATGACGCCATCAGGTACGACAATACGAGACGGAAAAAAGGGTCTGTTAATTGTGAACCCACCCAACTGAGAGTCGCAAGGAGAAATACGATCCCTAACTTTGCGGGAAATTGAAATATTCCTTCATATTGCAGAGTTCAACTTATTATTTCTGAAACATTTCTATCTCATATCAAGAATAAACTATGACCAAATTCGTTCAGTTAATTATCTTGCATTCGATGTCCTACAAGCTCAGATATCACTTAGCATTGTTCAGCAAATGTGGCGTAAGTGTTGAATCACATCGGTGGTTTTTGCAAACACGTGCTGTGTGACCAATCGTTGGATTATGCCTGTTATGAACAATCGAAGGAAAATCTTGAATCGATTGGAATTTCCGTTTAGTGCCATTAATGACGCGGTCAGCAACATTCACAGAGGTGCAAAGGTTTCGAACATAGACGGACCGTACTTTTGCCCAGGTGCTGCATCGAAATACCAAAACAGATATCTCTTACACAGCGACTGCATAATAGCAGCAATAAATGATTCTATTCAATATAATTTCTGGTACGTTTACTTATTTTGTCCGCAGATTGTATTTGAGGGCGACCATGCTGAAGGAGTCTAAAAGCGACATTGGTTCAATTAATTTTTTTTCACTATTCCAAGCGAATAGAAAATGCAATTTCAGTCTCTATCAAGTCAGTGAGACACGACCTCCCCTTCACAAAATCATGCTGTCTCTCACTAATACGTCCATTTGCTTCCGAATGGCAGTAGATCCTGTCTCGAAGAATTCTCTGCAGTAATTTCCCTACCACTGAAGTAAGGTTCACGGGCCTGTAGTTCCCTGGATTATCCTTGCTACCCTTCTTAAACAGAGGAACAACATTGGCTATTCTCCAGTCCTCCGGGACATCACCTGAAGCCAGTGAGGATCCGAAGATTTCTGTCAAGGCCTCAACAATTTCCTCTCCAGCCTCCTACAGTATTCTGGGGTAGATGCAATCAGGCCCTGGGGCCATATCTACCTTAATATTTTTCAAGACGCCAAACACCTCGTCTTTTTGGATCTCAATGTGACCCAGGCTTTCTACACACACTTCTCCAGACTCAACATCTACCAATTTCTTCTCTTTGGTGAATACTGATGCAAAGTATTCATTTAGTACCTCACACATTTCCTCTGGCTCCACACATAGATTCCCTTGCCTATCCTTCAGTGGGCCAACCCTTTCCCTGGCTACCCTCTTGCTTTTTATGTTCGTGTAAAAAGCCTTGGGATTTTCCGAAACCCTCTTTGCCAATGACTTTTCGTGACCCCTTCTAGCCCTCCTGACTCCTTGCTTAAGTTCCTTCCTACGTTCCTTATATTCCACACAGGCTTCGTCTGTTCCCAGCCTTTTAGCCCTGACAAATGCCTCCTTTTTCTTTTTGACGAGGCCTACAATATCTGTCGTTATCCAAGGTTCCCGAAAATTGCCGTATTTATCCTTCTTCCTCATAGGAACATGCCGGTCCTAAATTCCTTTCGACGGACACTTGTAAGCCTACCACATGTCAGATGTTGATTTGCCCTCAAACATCCGCCCTCAATCTGGGTTCTTCAGTTCCCGCCTAATATTGCTATAATTAGCATTCCCCCAATTTACCACATTCACCCTAGGACCACTCTTATCCTTGTCCACCAGCACTTTAAAACTTACAGAATTGTGGTCACTGTTCCCGAAATGCTTCCCTACTGAAACTTCGACCACCTGCCCGGGCTCATTTCCCAATACCAGGTCCAGTACCGCCCCTTCCCTAGTTGGACTGTCTACATATTGTTTTAAGAAGCATTCCTGGATGCTCCTTACAAACTCTGCCACGTCTAAGCCCCTGGCACTAAGTGAGTCCCAGTCAATATTGGGGACGTTGATATCTCCCATCACCACAACCCTGTTGTTTTTACTCTTCTCCAAAATCAGTCTACCTTTCTGCTACTCTATCTCCCGCTGGCTGTTGGGAGGCCTGCAGTAAACCCCAAACTTTATGACTGCACCTTTCTTATTTCTGATCTCTACCCATATAGCCTCACTGCCCTCTGAGGTGTCCTCCCGCAGTACAGCTGTGATATCCTCCCTAACAAGTAGCTATACTCCGCCTCCCCTTTTACATCCCCCTCTATCCCGCCTGAAACATCTAAATCCTGGAACGGTTCGCTGCCAATCCAGCCCTTCCCTCAATCATGGCAACAACATCATAGTTCCAAGTACTAATCCAAGCTCTAAGTTCATCTGCCTTACCCGTAATACTACTTGCATTAAAACATATGCACTTCAGGCCACCGGACCCGCTGTGTTCTGCAACCTCGACCTCAGAGCCACATTGGCCCTATTCCCTATTTCTCCCTCAATGCTCTCACCATCTGACCAATTCCTCCCGTGCCCACTCCCCTGATATACTAGTTTAAACCCTCCCGTGTGACACTAGCAAACCTCGCAGCCAGGATATTTATGCCTCTCCAGTTTAGATGCTACCCGTCCTTCTTATATAGGTCACACCTGCCCCGGAAGAGCTCACAGTGGTCCAGATAACGGAAACCCTCCCTCCTACACCAGCTGTTTAGCCACGTGTTTAGCTGCTCTATCTTCCTATTTCTAGCCTCACTGGCACGTGGCACAGGGAGTAATCCCGAGATTCCAACCCTAGAGGTCCTGTCTTTTAACTTTCTGCCTAGCTCCCTGAATTCCTGCTGCAGGACCTCATGCCCCTCCCTGCCTATGTCGTTAGTACCAATATGTACAACGACCTCTGCCTGTTTGCCCTCTCGCTTCAGGATGCCCTCTACCCGTTCGGAGACATCCTGATCCCTTGCACCAGGGAGGCAACATAGGAGTCTCTTTCACGTCCACAGAAGCGTCTATCTGTGCCCCTGCCTATAGAGTCCCATATTACTATTGCTCTTCTGCGCTTTGACCCTCCCTTCTGAAAATCAGAGCCAGCCGTGGTGCCACTGCTCTGGCTGCTGCTGCTTTCCCCTGATAGGCTATCGCCCCCGACAGTATCCAAAGGTTCTGACAGTATCTGTTCGAGAGGGGGACAACCACAGGGGATACCTGCACTGACTGCCTGCCCTTTCCGGTGGTCACCCATTTCTCTGCCTGCACATTGGGTATGACCTCATTTATATAACTGCGATCTATGACGCTTTCCGCCACCTGCATGCTCCTAGGTGCATCCAATTGCTGCTCCAACCGAACCATGCAGTCTGTGAGGAACTCCAGTTGTGTGCACTTACTGCAGATGAAGCCATCCGGGACGCTGGAAGCCTCCCGGACCTGACACATCTCACAGACAGAGCACTGCACCCCTCTCAGTGATATTGCGTCAATTAATTAGTAAATTAAAATCAAAAGTTACAATTTTTAAAAAAAAGTTACTGTTAACTAACTGTTTCCGAGCACTAGATTTCTACTATAAATGTGAAAGCTAAATATACTACTCTCCGATCACTGGCTTAGATACCCCTCTAAATTATAAATAAGTAATTATGTATGCTTAGTTACCAATGCTTAATTTTTTTAATTTAGTGTAGATTCCCAACCAGCCACTCAGGTCAGAGCTTTTCCGTGATGTCACTACAGCCCCCCCCCCCCACACACACACACACAATTTGAATTAAAAGTAATAAAAGTAAAAATAAGTAAAAATCACGTACTTACCTTCTCACCTTCTGAGGGTCTTAGGTGTTCTCAGGTTCTCTCCCTGACAGAGACTGCTCCTCCTCCTCCGACCGGCTCCCGAAACGAGGCCGCGAACCTTTTATATCTCCGCTACGACTCGCAGCTCCCGCGCTTTTTAAATCTCCGCTCTGACTCGCAGCTCCCGCTCTTTTTAAATCTCCTCTCCGACTCGCAGCTCCGTCTCTTTTTAAATCTCCGCTCCGACTCGCAGCTCTTGCGCTTTTTACGGAGCCATTACATGACGGGTAACATTGGGAAACGGTGTCCAATGCATTAAAGATAGAGAATTTCGTTGAAATATCAGGGCAATGTGGTTTTCCTTTCCAGAATTGGAGAAACTGAAGACAAGTCTGCAAGATACAGGTCCATGTTTTAGTTAATCGACAATCGGAATTGACAACTTCTTAAATTTAAATTTCTTTCGCTCAAAATATGTACCTCATGAAGGACTTCAAATGTTTTACACAACTACTGCATGCCGAGATACCATCTTAGTTGAATAGGAGAGGAAGGTGACATTGATTTTTTAGATCTTCGATCAAATTAATTATGTTCGCTTGCGCCTTCTGGAGGGCCTTCCATTTAACTGTATATCTAATTTCCCTTAACAGTAATGTTGGATGCCCTGACACGCGTGTTTAAGCCTGAATGATTCAGAGAAAAAGAACAAGATGAACGAAAAAACTGACACATTGTTTTGCGGTTGTTCCCCCCCCCCCCCCAAAAAAATTATCGTAATACTAAGAGGGCGGGTTTACAACTCTGCTTCCAGTGAAAATCGTATCTTCATTTTTTAATTCGATCAAGGCACTTCGCGACGCTCACTCAGAGCGCGCCATTCTTCTGTAGTCTTGTCCGAGACACACGCAATACTTCAGCGGAGGCCCAACAAGGAACTTGCCAATTGTTTGATTAACGTATTTGCGTACGCAGTGCATGGCTCGACTGAGAAAACAGAGGGTGCATTATGCCGTTGAACCGGAGTGCATGTTTGGCCTACTTGGATGACAGATTTCTTAAGTGCATCTCATTATGGATATTTAGCTACAAACCTTTACATTTCGTATTGCGTATGAAAACACCAAAATGTACAGAACAGACCATCCAACAAAGAAACAAACCTAGTTGGAACTATCAATAAGATATTCATTTGGTTACAGTGTGTAGTGCAGACGTTAAACTACATGAAGATATCATTGTTAAATTCAGGTTGTTGGTAAATCGACTACTGTCTTCGCCACCCGTCTTATATATCTGCCGAATGTTTTCAGTTTACTAGCAGAAAGAAAAAGTTGTGTGTGGAATTTGCACATTTTCCCCGTGTCTGCGTGGGTTTCGCCCCCACAACCCAACGATGTGCAGAGTAGGTTGACTGGCCACCCGAAATTGCCCCTTAATTGGAAAAAATGAATTGGGTACTCTAAATTTTTAAAAAAGAAGAAAAAAATAGAAAAAAAGAAAGAGAAAGTTTGCAATAACATAATGGTTTGCCGAACCACTACTGCAGTTGTACGATTCTAGATGGCACGGTAGCACATTTGTTAGCACTGTTGCCTCACAGCTCTAGGGTCCCAGGTTCGATTCTTGGCTTCGACCACTGTCTGTGCGGAGTCTGCACGTTCTCCCCGTGGCTATGTGGGTTTCCTCCGGATGCTCCGGTTTCTTCCCACAGATCAAAGATGTGCAGGTTAGGTGGATTGACCAATGTAAATTGACCTGAGTGGTAAAAAGGGTGAGGTGGAGTTCCGCGGAAAAGGGGGATGTGTGGACTTAAGTAAGGTGCTTTTTCAAAGGCCCGGTGCAGACTCAACTGGCCTAATGGCCATATTCTGCACTATAAATTCTCCGATTGATTTTCACTGATGAAAGCTGTGTCTCATTTTGAGTGAATTCTCGCCACCAAAATCGACATTTCCAACAGGGCGACTCAGGGAGTGTTGCATTAACGAGGGGAGCAATTGTTATCTCATACTTTACACAGGAGTTGGGCTTTCCCGATATATGTGATTTTCACCTGTAAGGATTTATTTCGCTATCTGCTTTCGAAATTAAGTAATAATCAGCCGCCCCCAACAGCTCTATTTTATTTCTTTATATTTCAGAACATAAACTTGCTTTCTGTAACCAAGGTAAATACTGTTTCATGATTTTGCATATGGTAAACGGTGTTCTGGGAGACCTATAGTAAATACAATACTAATTTGCAATGCTTTCTTTTGGTTATTGCTCATTTAGAGCTACATGATTCGTTCAAAAGTGGTGGTGAGTATGATGGGCTGGCTCTCGCAAGTGCACGGGTGCTTCTTGATTTAGTGCAGCTGCAATTTGCAACGGTGTGGTCGTCCCTTCGCGCTTCTCTGGCTATATATATATGTCATAATATGATTCGTTGATTCACAAACACTTTTAAAATGGAAACAGTGTAAAACGAACATGACGCAAAACGAATCGGTGTGTTTTTTTCAATCTGATGAATCAAGCGTGAACTATTCTGATTGGGACCTTAGTTTATCAGTTCAGAATTTCAAATGTTTAAAAGGACTCTCGAACTAGCAGAACGTCTCCGGTACATTACACTTAGAACAAAATACTCGATGCAGCTTTTTTTTCACGGTCACCGCAGGGAGAGGGTAAAACTGTTCGGTCTGGCAATTTCATCCAAATATCTGGTCCACTTCAAATGTAGCGCTGATGCCGCGACGCTGCGGTAAGCACATGTCACACGTGTACCTTACTCTTAGGTTGGACTCGTGCCTCCGTAGATGCGCAAAACATGGTTATATTGTCAATGCAATCAGAACCAGGAGAGCACTTAAACCATGGACTATCGTCTGGCATACCTTCCATTTCGAGGCAAATGCATCTCGTATACTACTGCCAGACGATTTGCGATTAATTCTATTCCAAGGCCTCATTATTGGGCGAGTCCTTTCTATTTCACAATATGTCCTGAAAAAAAAAGCATAATCGAAATTCTCAAAGCAGTCCATCGAGATTTAATTTTTACCCCCTCGAATTCAAATTTGGGCCTCTTAACTATTCAACCGAGGTGAGAAAACGCGTGAGACAAATGTCGATTTTTCCAGGGTACCGCCAACTGAACGTTCTTAGTAAACGAGAAGGCTAGAAAATATTTTAACATGGCGCAAAACGCGGTGGCGAATGCTTGCAGAGGGTGATGGGGATGTCGTTGCATCGTTCCGGCACTCTCGCATGATATAAAGGTTCAGCTCATACTTTCTACTTTGAACCACAAAATGTAACCAATATATGTCATAATTGAACGGGCTCTTCTGGCTTATGTTCATTGCAGATCAGCGGCTGCTTGATAAAGTTTTAGGTAAAATTATTCGTACCAAAACAGTTCCATTAAACAACTATATTAGTACGTTTTCATAGTAATCCTTTTCACAATTGAATACTAATGTGAACATGCAAAGGAAAATGTTTCACATTGCATGCGACAATAGGTCATGAAACGACGTCCACTCATGAATTGAAGGAAAAAGCACATCCCATGTGTTTGTACCGTTGACACTTCGACCAGACTGCACTCCGACAGGAATATTAAATGTTCGATCGGTTATTGTTTCAAAGAGAACGAGTGTCCCCACCCTGCCTCCGTAACCCACGCATTGATCAAGGCCAATCCACGCGTCCTGCAGATATTTGGTCACTAAGAGGCAATTTAGCATGGATAATCCACCAAACCTTTGGACTCTAGGAGCAAACAGGAGCATTCATCGTTGGCAGCACGGTGTCACAGTGGCAATGTTTGCTGCCTCACAGTACCAGGGACGCACTTCACTTCAGGCAGGAGTCACCTGGGTGACTGTGTGGGGCTTGTCTTTATCTCATGGAATATTGGTAATATCTTCAAGACTGAATAAACGTTAAAAAAAACTAAATATAAAGGCGTCCGGCATTTAATATGCCGTGCATATCATAAATATCAAATATAATATAAAACCACTCCTCAGGCCCGATTATCCTACCAGAAGCGGAATATGCGTCCATCGCAAATTCAGATACATTCAACAATAGACCGTTCAGACAATACAATCCTAGTCACGGATTATATCGATGAGAACTGACAGCAAAATTGGAAAAATTGCTGCATTCCCATGTACTTCAATCGGGTCATGTTCCGTATAAAACAAACGAATCTGTTTTTCAGTATATTATATAGTGGATGCAACACGTGCATAGAATTATCCCTTACACACCAACACCCCGCTGCCCCCGAAAAAATACATTTGATGGATTAATTGAAAATCTAAAACCAAAATTATGTTTTTTAGTCTGTTTATCTTATAAAAGCTAAAAAATTCGAAAATAGGTCCCAGGAGTTTGGCAAATCGAATCATTAAATAATGTTTGGACCTTAGCACACACTCAGCTCTCTGATTGAATTATCCTTCGTTTTGTTGAAGGGTCACAAAAGGATCGAGTAGAGCCACATGTATCGATGAATATATTTTAGCATTCATTATATTCGATATCATTGCTGCAACCTTCGATTTCCTTTGTAATCAATCATTAAAATGTCCAGTGCTCATCACAAGTTTTTCCTAACGCCTTACTTTCGATGAGATTTCATCAGATAGGTGTTTTATGTTCTTGATTAGTGTGCACGTTATCTACCCTATTTCGGTCCATTTGAGACTGACACTCAATTAAAGGTGACGTCGGAGTGAAGGGAATCAAGGCGTGAGAGTTCGCCACAACCGCCCAACATTAATACGACACATGGTAAAGCTGCTTGGTCGCACCTAGCTGCAAAAGCAAAATAATTTCCGAATATTGTGGCATCGATATTATCACTAATCGTGTTACTATTTTTTATTGTGTTTGACTGGCTATTGTTTAATCCTAATTGCCACGGATATTGAGCCGTGAGACATTTTCTTTACCCACTGCTGTGCATGGCGTTAAGTTATACTCAGTGGTGTCAAGGCGGGAGCACCAGAATTTTGAACAAAGAACAGAGAATAATTAAGATATTTTTCGAAGCAGGCAAGTCTGTGCCTTGGTGGGGAATGTCAGGCATCAGTTGTCCTTTCCGTTGAGTAGTCAGTGCTAGCGGTTTTTGCATCAGAGTTTGAATGTACCTCAGTAAATTGAGGTCACGCATCATCAACATGCTAAATACAGCTTCAACCTGAGTCACTTTGGAGACTAATTTCATTTTTGATTAATTTCACGGAGTGGGGAATTATCTGGTAGATCATCCGAACCTAATTGCTCTTGAATATGTAAGCATGACCTGCATTCTTGAACCGATGCCGCTGCTTAGATGTCGGTAACCCCACCATGTTGTGAGATGTTTTTCACGGACTTTGGCACAACAGCGGAGTAACGACCAGATATTTCCAGGAGAGGATAGTGTGCGGTATGATGTACGTCTTTGACGAATAGTTAATCTGCTTTTAATTCAATGGTTGTCTACCTGTCGACAGAGTTCGGAGTCAGGAGTGTGATGACATTTACTGAGTTGTCTCGATTATTGCAGCTTAAAGATTGCAGAGGAAGCTTGTCAATTTCCATTGGTCATCAACACGATCTGAGAGCATCACTTCCACGAACATTCATTCCCTACACCACGGACAAACATGAGAAGGAGAATGTACCATCTACAAGAAGCAGCGCCAGAATGTAACAAGTCACCTTTCTGCCCAACGAGACGATCTCTGCCACCTTGAAACTTAGGGCAGCACACGGCACTGAACAGAATTAACTTCAGTTCCTGAATTTAGAACAAAATCGGTCATGAGGTCACGCGTTCAATGACGCTAGAGCCACCGAGCTGAGAATCAATGCGCAGGTCCGCTAGCATGCTCGCTGCTGCAGCTTTTAACCCTCTTGGTGATCTCGCCCATGACTTCGCTGGTGATGGCAGCAGATTGGCGGGGTGTAATGAGGCATGTGCAATTTGTAATGGTTTTTGTGATCACAGTACACCTGTACAATTTTCCAAATGACCCGGTAGGAACTAGTATTGCAGTGGCACTGGGACGTTTTCTTTCAGGACGCGAATGTTTCTGGTGCGTAATTATTGAATGCAGCTTCTGGAAATTTGCCAGGGCCGTAGACATTGCAGCGTGCAGTTAATGAAACCTTGTTGGATTTTGTGCGGCAAAATTCCAATTTTCTGAAAACTGACATCTGTTATGTTGGGATCGATCATGCACTCGACATCTATGGCAGAAGATGGCTATGATTGCTGCAGTCTCACATGTTGCACTGTTGGGCTTGGAACTTACATCACTGAGATCAGAAAACGTATGGAGTTTCTTCCCACTGAATGGTGCTAAATTGACCAGCAGCATTCACGTCTGCATGAGTCAGGACTGAAGACCAAACGTCTATTGGCCTTGATTGTGAAACAAATCATTTACGAATTGTGCTTGCTGTCTATGCTGTTTAGCAGGTAGTTCGTCCTGTTTTGTGTCTTAAACAAGGTAACGACTCGTTTTAAAGTAAGTTTGACATTTCTCCTTTCATGCTCTTCTGCATTCCCTTGAACTAGCGCTGATCTCATTGTTTTATGGTAAGAGTAAAGTTGGGGATATGCTGGATCATGAGTTTACAGACTGATCATGTGCCATTATTCTTTTGTTGTCCACTGAATTCAGTTTACTGATGACTTGGCTTGGGCTGCTCGATCTGTTCAAATCTAGCACATTTAGAAAGGTGTTGAGAACATAGTACATGGTCGAGGGCTCCCTCATTGTAAAGACGGAACTTTATCTGCGTAAGGGCTGTGTGGTCAACAGGATTACTGACTCAAACCTGTCCAGATGCAATCGCAGCTTGAGGGTTAGTGAGAATTATTGCAGGCAGGTGTTCCTTTGTGTTGGGTAAATTACCATCTGCCGAAGGCACTCTCTGGCGGCAATGTTATTTGGAATACACCAGCTCTGTTTCTTGTACAGACACACCAGGTGAGTATTGAAGTCTCCATTCAGAACACATGGCGCGCTGTTGCAGTCGTCGCTGCTTTTCAAGTGTTTTTCAGCATGGAGGAATATTGTTATTCAGATGAGAGGCGTGTAGGTGTTAAACGGCGAGATTCCTTGTTTATGCCTGAACTGATGAAATTAACATCCAAGAGGGGGATACTCGATGTTGAGGATTCCTGAGGCTCCGTAAGAAGAGCACTGTGGTGCCTCCGCTGTTATTATGTTTATGGTATGTATTGTGTTCCTATAGTCGAAAAATATCCAGCCAAGTTGACGATGAAGCCAGGGACATGATCGGCAATGTATGATTCCGCGAGGATGAACTTGTAAAGTATTAATTGAATATTCTCACTCCTTCTTTGAATATTGACGCAAACCCTGCGATGTTCTTACCAATGATGTTGCAGGGCCCACAAGGCATGGGTTGCCGTTCTTGTTCTCGATGCTTTAGTCGATGCCGTGTGATTCATCAAATTTCTTGAATTCTTGCGGTTAGCTGAAAATGACTGATTTGTGTAGACAACCAGTGGGCAATTCAGTGTCGACCAAACTATTATGTGTACGGAATTGAATGGAGGCCAGATAGGGTGCAAACTGCATATTGCCATCCTTTATGGTTATCAGATATCCAAATGTGATTTAATATAATAATAATCGCTTATTGTCACAAATAGGCTTCAATGAAGTGACTGTGAAATGCCCTTAGTCGCCTCATTTCGGCGCCTGTTCGGGGAGGGCGGTACAGGAATTGAACCCGCGCTGCTGGCCTTGACCTGCATTACAAGACAGCTGTTTAGCCAACTGTGCTAAACCAGCCTCTAATATGAAGATGCGTCCATCCATACACATTTATAATATTTGCGCACATTTCGGAGAACATTTTTTGTTATGTGTTCAGGCATTTAGTAGGCAGGAAGTCATTTAATTGCCGCAAAGCTCGCAACCTATGACCTCTAGTGATGCGAAAGGGCGTATAATCATATTTAATTCCATATTGGTGCGGTTTCTTGCAGAAAAATATCTTGCTGAGAAAAGTTTCTTCGTGCGACGCACAAATTACTGAACTTCATACCAAATTCTTCATGAGCTCCAGCTGTATTTGCATTATGCTGAAAAGAAAGCAAACGACTGCATTTACTGGAAATGTGTAGTAGTGCACGAAAAACGTGACCTGCTGCCCATGTTCAGTTTGGTAGCACACTCTTTGTTGGAGAGCACGCATAACGTTAGTTATACAACCTGAAGTCTAAGTCGTGTTTCTAACTCCACAATTGATCCCTAAGCTCTGAGGTCCGTGCTGCATGTGTGTATCTCTTTTGCAATGGTGCACACCTTCCCGAGCGCTTTTAATTTGCTATATAAATGTGGACTTCCCATTCATAGCTCACAATTTGGGAGATACTACTTGACGACGTGCATGCGTATAAGAGATCTGCTATATCACCCCTGGTACTGTGCATTGCAAAATGATTTATGGGCTGAATAAATCTTGCACGTTCACCTCGTCAATGGAAATTTCGTTTGCATTGTATGGCAAACAAACTCGTCCGCCTACAAAGGCTGGTTTGTGGTTGAACAAACGTTTGCTCATGTGTGTGGCAACAGGAAATTACAGCAACGGTTGGAGCCGACGAGGTATTATTGGCATTGGATCATTTCAGCAGTCCCTATGGGAAATCAAATTTGCAACTCTCAATCCCTCATGCATGTTCCTGAGCCCGCCTAATTATTATCTGCTCAGTTAAATGTCGAATTCCCGTGAAATGCCACAATCACCCCACTACAGTCTTTGATAGTGCCTTTTATGTCTTACTCACTAGGTGCCTGAAACATTTGATGTCTTCTTTGGTCTCTCGCATGAGTCGTTAGACACATTTCGTTCAGTTTTTCATAAACGCACAAACACACATTGAACATGATTCATATTTCGTTTCGGCGCCAGCGCCAATCCCTTCTCCCTCATGCTAAAGCTTATTGCCATAAAATTGTACATTACAGCAGAAAAAAATCTGAAATGGGTAGACCACCCACGCCGTGTGTCAACAGGGTCGCTCATTGAGGTCATACCCAATAATTGCATGAAACGTCACTTTGATGTCGGGAATCAACCACCCACAATTCGTTGGGAGCAGAAAATCCTGACAACTTCAGCTTGACTATATTGACCGATGGAGTGAACTTTGTGCTCCACGTTGTGGATTAGTATACTGCGCCATTTTCGAACTGACGAGCTTTCTATCCATCTCGCTGCAAGTAATGATTCTAATCCCCTGAGACACGATAACATATGTCAGGTTATCAGTCAGAAGCCACAACTTCTTTTAGTTTGACAGCTTTTCCAGAGTTGTGTATGTGTTCCAATTGGATCACATGTTATTCTCCAAATATTGAGATACGTGAAAAGGGCCCATGGTATTCGAGGCAAGGTACTAACATGGATTGACGATTGGCTGTCAGGCAGAAGGCAGAGAGTTGGGATAAAAGGTTCTTTTTCGGAATGGCAACAGGTGACGAGTGGTGTCCCGCAGGGTTCAGTGTTGGGGCCACAGCTGTTCTCTTTATATATCAACGATCTAGATGACGGGACTGGGGGCATTCTTGCTACGTTTGCCGATGATACCAAGATAGGTGGAGGGGCAGGCAGTATGGAGGAGGTGGGGAGGCTGCAGAAAGATTTAGACAGTTTAGGAGAGTGCTCCAAGAAATGGCTGATGAAATTCACCGTGGGCGTTGCACTTTGGAAAAAAGAATAGAGGCATGGACTATTTTCTAAACGGTGACACAATTCATAATGCTGAAGTGCAAATGGACTTGGGAGTCCCAGTCCAGGATTCTCTAAAGGTAAACTTGCAGGTTGAGTCCGTAATTAAGAAAGCAAATGCAATGTTGTCATTTATCTCAAGAGGCTTGGAATATAAAAGCGGGGATGTACTTCTGAAGCTTTATAAAGCATTAGTTAGGCACCATTTAGAATACTGTGAGGAATTTTGGGCCCCACTCCTCAGGAAGGACATACTGGCACCGGAGCGGGTCCAGCGGAGATTCACACGGATGATCGCAGGAATGGTAGGCCTAACATACGATGAACGTCTGAGGTTCCTGGGATTATATTCATTGGAGTTTAGGAGGTTGAGGGGAGATCTAATAGAAACTTACAAGATAATGAATGGCTTAGATAGGGTGGACGGAGGGAAGTTGTTTCCATTAGTAGGGGAGACTAGGACCCGGGGGCAGAGCCTTAGAATAAAAGGCTGAGAATGGCCTTACTTCACCTGAGGAAGGAGCAGCGCTCTGAAAGCTAGTGACATCGAAACAAACCTGTTGGACTTTAATCTGGTGTTGTAAGACTTCGTACTGTGTTAGAATAAAAGGAATACACTTTAGAACAGAGATGAGGAGACATTTCTTCAGCCAGAGAGTGGTGGGTCTGTGGAATTAATTGCCACAGAGGGCGGTGGGGGCCGGGACGTTGAGTGTGTTTAAGACAGAAGTTGATATATCTTGATTTCTCGAGGAATTAAGGGCGATGGAGAGAGAGCGGGAAATAGAGTTGAAATCAGCCATGATTGAATGGTGGAGTGGACTCGATGGACCGAATGGCCTTACTTCGGCTCCTATGTCGTATGGTCTTATGGTTATGTCAAACGTGTTATGTCTATAATTGGAGGAGACCACTTTCAATACAGCGACCAGAACAGTAAACAGTTAATCTCTCGTCTTCAATGCAAAGCTATATTACATGACTAAAGAGTCGGAAACTGACAAATATTTCCACAACTACTGTTCAGCGCTACTAAGGCGCTGATCCCCCAACAGCAGCACCCCTCCCCCCGCCCCCCCCCCCCCCCATCTATTTCAATCAATGACCAGCGGATATTCGCCTTGCCAGTTGTGTTGTGTCCCAAGTGCATGTCAGCCACGCGGGTCTGTCTCTCAGAACATCTGTGTTTACGAGGTTCTCGTATTAAAAAATGAACTGTTATTCTCACTGGATAATCAAATCAAATAGACTTAGACGTACCCACAATACATTCCATCTACTATCTTGTTCCCCATTCACTAAACTACCAATATCACAGTGCAGCTTTATTGTGTGCTCCACTTGTCGGCCGATGCAACTGTATGTCCCCTGCAAACATTACACACATAAATCTGTGTTCATAGGTCATAGTAGCTCAGGCGCTTTCTCCCATATTGGATGTTCTGAAATACTTCCAAATTTAAAAAAGGATATGTAGGCCACATGAATTAATTTCCTGCTTTCGAGCCAATCGTCCTCAATACCTAATTGCTCTGCAGGATATCGGTCATTATTATTGGTCTTGAACCAACCGTTTACACTGGGCAGCGTTACGTTGATCAATTCAATATTCCAAACTCGAAATGTCTGGTTGTTTTTAAGTGTGTCTTCTTTATCACTTTGTTGAGCTATGATGACTTCCTGTAATCTCAAAATTAAATTCTAAATTTATTTCTCAATCTCCCCGATTGCGTAATTCCAGCACTCACGCATGAATGATTTATGTCTCGCTTATGTCGCCATTTTCTATAGACCGCCTGTCTTGACAGAATTATCCCATTGATGTTGAACAAATGCTTTAACAAAGTGATCCATGATTTTACATACAATTTCCAACACGCTCCTCCCCAAAATATCCAGATAGGCGCAAAGCCTTATTAACTCCCAAGCCAATATTTTTCTTTAAACTTAGAGTACCCAATTCATTTTTTTCCAATTAAGGGGCAATTGAGCGTGGCCAATCCACCTTGCTTGCGCATGTTTGGGTTGTGGTTGCGAAATCCACACAAACACGGGGAGAATGTGCAAACTCCACACGGACAGTGACCAAGATCCGGGATCGAACCTGGGACCTCGACGCCGTGAGGCGGCAGTGCTACCCCACTGCGCCACCGTGCTGCCCTCCCCCAAGCTAATAATTAATGCCGTTTTCAAATATTGTGAACATATGCGCTAAACCCAAGATGCTTGTGCCTGCTTTCAAATACCAATGACTTCATATATTGTTGTAGACTTTCCTACCTCCAATACAAATACAACGCTTTGCCATGATTTCAACACTTTTCATCTGTCATGTGTCCGCTATTCGATCCTATCGATGTCCTCTTAAGTCCATAATAATCCTTCTATTTTCACAAGATATTCAGGTTTTGTATCAACCAACAGGGTGTAATTTATTTTATGCTGGTAGTCCAATTATAGGTCTGGTAAGGTCTGTGAAAACGTGGCCCTCGAAGCAGGCCATTGAAAACGCGCGACTATGTAGCTGGGAAATAGCGAAAAATTACAACTTGTTCTACATTTCCTCACAAAGCATTTGAGGTCCCGATCTGACGCCACTCCTTTATTATGTGGCACTTTCATAGCACTTTCTCAAATAGAAACATCAAGGCCATGGTAAATATTTGAACTGCATTGACATCATCAATAGTCATAGTTAGCTCAAAAAAATACGACGATGCAGAGGAATTTAAACATACTTCTACGGCTGTAGCCAACAGCTATCTCAATATGTCAGTTAATTTAAAATTGCCTCCTGCAATGCTCAATATCCATGGGAATGAGGTATATTTTCATTCTTGTTCTGCAATTTGGATGTCGAGTGAGACATTGCGTATACTTCGTTGAATATTATTGTTGATGTTCATACACAAATGTCTGCTCTTGTTATTGTTGTACTTCAATAGTTCATAACACTATTGTTGTATTAACTTGCTTCCTAGAAACAGAAAAGACGAAAACTGTTCTGCAAGAAACACGTGAGTGTTCTGTCCGATGTCCAATATCTTGATGTTATTATTTCTTGTTCTTTGTCAGTTTTAGTGTTTCATTTTTCTGAGGTAAAGCAAACCAATTCATTTCAAATTGTATACACTGCTCCAATCATATTGCAGTCTGTTCTTGAAAAACACCGCCTTGAATGTCATTTGGGGCGTTTGATGGCCTACCTTGACTCTATTGTCTGTCTAATTTACATTCCGGTTATTCAGTATATTACTGAAATACAAAGCATATGCCGATTTACAAGTTGTATTAGTATTTTACTCGACTGCCATACAACACAACAACTGCAGACCCAGCAGTAGTCAAAAAAATAACAGTTTTCACAGGGTCTGCGGAGAGAGAGAATGAGTTAGTGTTTCAAGTTCAAATTGAATCCTCTATGGGACACAAGAAAAATTCATTTTTTTAACATTTGCCTTTAATATTGGAAAGGAGAAATTAGGACGAAACAGACCGTCTGGGCTGGTTCCGAGAGCGGGGTGATTAAGGGTGGCAAAGTGGTTAGCACTGTTGCCGCACAGGGTCCTGTTTTCAATTCCGGTCTCGGGTGTCTGTGTGGAGTTTGCACGTATTCTGCGTCTGCGTGATATTCCCCCGGATGCTCTGGTTTTACCCAACAGTCGAAAGACGTGCAGGTTAAGTGGATTGACCATGCTCAATTGCGACTTCGTGTCAAAAGCTTAGTTGAGGCTTTCCGGGCATAGGGCAGGGTGGGGAGGGACGGGAGGAGGGGCTGTGTCTTCGTTGGGGGCTCCTTCGGAGGGTGGGTGCAGCCTCGGCGGACCAGAGCAGATCCTTCTGCACTGTCTGGATTGTATCCATTTTTAAAAAAACATCAATGGAATGAATTAGATTGCGCCGTGCCAGTTCATTTACACCGAATGAAAATAACATATTGTAGCTTTTGGCGGCGTGTTGGCACGGCGCCAGCGCCCTGCATTCGAATCCGACTTCGGGTGACTATCTGTGTAGGGGTTTCGCACTCGCTTCGTGTCTGCATAGGTTTCTTCCGGTGCTCCGAGTTGCTCTCACTGTCCAGCTTATATGATTTAACGAAGGAATGTTGTCTAAAGCTCGGTTGGCAGGGAGAGGAGCGGGGCGAAGAGCGACGGTGATTTGTCGGAGCAAGGTCTGTGCAGACACGATGGGTCCTCTGGTACTTCTAAAAATCGCTTTAGACATCCGCCCAGCAGTCGAGGAACTCGAAGGTAAATTTCATGATTCCTTGAAATCTATTCTATGAAATACCTCAAGCATCTTGACAAATACATGAATGGGATGGGATTAGAGGGATACGCACCCAGGAAATGTAGAATATTGTAGTTTAGTCAGGCAGCATGGTCGGCACGGGCTTGGAGGGCCGAAGGGCCTGTTCCTGTGCTGTACATTTCTTTGTTCTTTGTTCTTGTTCGTCGTCTCAGTCCAATCTGTACCCAGCCTTCCAGGTTGCAAGTAAAATAAATCGCAGCGATTTCAGTCAGTGAGATATGAATTTGTTTTTTTGTAATGTATACAGTGGTACAGTGAAAGGTGTTGTTCAGACAGATCGTTACTTACATGAAAAATGACATATACATATATATATATATATGCAACATAAATGCATAGGCTCATGCAACGGAGCATACGGAGTGCAGTACTACTCAGTAGGGAAGATAGAACATAGAACAATACAGCGCAGTACAGGCCCTTCGGCCCACGATGTTGCACCGAAACAAAAGCCATCTAACCTACACTATGCCATTATCATCCATATGTTTATCCAATAAACTTTTAAATGCCCTCAATGTTGGCGAGTTCACTACTGTAGCAGGTAGGGCATTCCACGGCCTCACTACTCATTGCGTAAAGAACCTACCTCTGACCTCTGTCCTATATCGATTACCCCTCAGTTTAAAGTTCTGTCCGCTCGTGCCAGCCATATCCATCCGCGGGAGAAGGCTCTCACTGTCCACCCTATCCAACCCCCTGATCATTTTGTATGTCTCTATTAAGTCTCCTCTCAACCTTCTTCTCACCAACGAAAACAACCTCAAGTCCATCAGCCTTCCCTCATAAGAGTTTCCCTCCATACCAGGCAACATCCTGGTAAATCTCCTCTGCACCCGCTCCAAAGCCTCCACGTCCTTCCTATAATGCCGTGACCAGAACTGTACGCAATACTCCAAATGCGGCCGTATCAGAGTTCTGTACAGCTGCAACATGACCTCCCGACTCCGGAACTCAATCCCTCTACCAATAAAGGCCAACACTCCATTGACCTTCTTCACAACCCTATCAACCTGGGTGGCAACTTTCAGGGATCTATGTACATGGACACCTAGACCCCTCTGCTCATCCACACTTTCAAGAACTTTACCATTAGCCAAATATTCCGCATTCCTGTTATTCCTTCCAAAGTGAATCACCTCACACTTCTCTACATTAAACTCCATTTGCCACCTCTCAGCCCAGCTCTGCAGCTTATCTATATCCCTCTGTAACCTGCTACATCCTTCCACACTATCGACAACACCACCGTATCGTCTGCAAATTTACACACCCACCCTTCTGCGCCTTCCTCTAGGTCATTGATAAAAATGACAAACAGCAACGGCCCCAGAACAGATCCTTGTGGTACTCCACTTGTGACTGTACTCCATTCTGAACATTTCCCATCAACCACCACCCTCTGTCTTCTTTCAGCTAGCCAATTTCTGATCCACATCTCTAAATCACCCTCAATCCCCAGCCTCCGTATTTTTTGCAATAGCCTACCGTGGGGAATCTTATCAAACGCTTTGCTGAAATCCATATACACCACATCAACTGCTCTACCCTCGTCTACCTGTTCAGTCACCGTCTCAAATAACTCAATAAGGTTTGTGAGGCATGACCTACCCTTCACAAAGCCATGCTGACTATCCCTGATCATATTATTCCTATCTAGATGATTATAAATCTTGTCTCTTATAATCCCCTCCAAGACTTTTCCCACTGCAGACGTGAGGCTCACCGGTCTATAGTTGCCGGGGTTGTCTCTGCTCCGCTTTTTGAACAAAGGGACCACATTTGCTGTCCTCCAGTCCTCTGGCACTATTCCTGTAGCCAATGATGACATAAAAATCAAAGCCAAAGGTCCAACAATCTCTTCCCTGGCCTCCAATAGAATCCTAGGATAAATCCCATCAGGTCCCGGGGACTTATCTATTTTCAGCCTGTCCAGAATTGCCAACACCTCTTCCCTACGTACCTCAATGCCATCTGTTCTATTAGCCTGGGGCTCAGCATTCTCCTCCACAACATTATCTTTTTCCTGAGTGAATACTGACGAAAAATATTCATTTAGTATCTCGCCTATCTCTTCAGACTCCACACACAATTTCCCATCCCTGTCCTTGACTGGTCCTACTCTTTCCCTAGTCATTCGCTTATTCCTGACATACCTATAGAAAGCTTTTGGGTTTTCCTTGATCCTTCCTGCCAAATACATCTCATGTCCCCTCCTTGCTCGTCTTAGCTCTCTCTTTAGATCCTTCCTCGCTACCTTGTAAGTATCCATCGCCCCAACCGAAACTTCACACTTCATCTTCACATAGGCCTCCTTCTTCCTCTTAACAAGAGATTCCACTTCCTTGGTAAACCACGGTTCCCTCGCTCGACGCCTTCCTCCCTGTCTGACCGGTACATACTTATCAAGAACACGCAGTAGCTGATCCTTGAACAAGCCCCACTTATCCAGTGTGCCCAACACTTGCAGCCTACTTCTCCACCTTATCCCCCCAAGTCACGTCTAATGGCTTCATAATTGCTCTTCCCCCAGCTATAACTCTTGCCCTGCGGTGTATACTTATCCCTTTCCATCATTAACGTAAACGTCACCGAATTGTGGTCACTGTCCCCAAAGTGCTCTCCTACCTCCAAATCCAACACCTGGCCTGGTTCATTACCCAAAACCAAATCCAACGTGGTCTCGCCTCTTGTTGGCCTGTCAACATATTGTTTCAGGAAACCCTCCTGCACACACTGGACAAAAAACGACCCATCTATTGTACTCGAACTATATCTTTTCCAGTCAATATTTGGAAAGTTAAAGTCTCCCATAATAACTACCCTGTTACGTTCGCTCATATCCAGAATCATCTTCGCCATCCTTTCCTCTACATCCCTAGAACTATTAGGAGGCCTATAAAAAACTCCCAACAGGGTGACCTCTCCTTTCCTGTTTCTAACTTCAGCCCATACTACCTCGGAAGAAGAGTCCCCATCTAGCATCCTCTCCGCCACCGTAATACTGCGCTTGACTACCAGCGCCTCACCTCCCCCTCTTTTGCCTCCTTCTCTGAGCTTACTAAAACACCTAAACCCCGGAACCTGCAACATCCATTCCTGTCCCTGCTCTATCCATGTCTCCGAAATGGCCACAACATCGAAGATGTGTAACGAACTCAGTTCCGTCCATAAAGAGGCCATTCACATTTATCGTCACAGCGGGGAAGTTGCTGGTTTGGAGCTGCGACTCCATGTTACCAGACGATCCTACCTCCTGCCCAATGTAAGACGCAGGATGAGAGAATGGCATGGGTGGCAGATGTCTTAGATTTTGCTGTTCACTTTCACAAGGCTGCGGGGGTGTAGACAGAGTCAATGGATGGGTGATGGGTTCGCGTGATGGACTAGGCTAAATTCACGTCTCCCTATGGTTTCTAATAGCCTTTGCCGGAGCAGCTCCCATGCCAGACGGCAATCCAGCCGGCACGGATGCTTTCTATGGTATCTCTGGAAAAAGTGGTATGAGTCAATCTGGAGATGCTGAACCTGCTTAGTTTCCTGAGGAACTATCGGCGTTGTTGTGCTTTCTTGATCGTAGAGTCGACGTGGATGGACCAGCATGGTGAGGTGAACAGCTGGGAATTTGAGGCTGTGATACATCGCCATCCACCTCAACACAATTTATTCAGACAGGGGTGTGTCCGATAAATTGGGTCTTGAAGTCAATTATCAATTCTTTGGTTTTACTGACGTTAAGGGAGAGATTGTTGTCATTACGCCATGCCACTATGTTTTCTATATTCCTCATATACTCTGACTCATCGTTGTTCTACATCCCGCCAACTGTTTTTTTCATCAGCAAATATGGAGATTGAGAGGGAGCTATGTCTTGGATTTTGGTGTTGAAGGCGTAGCTGTACACAATGAATACGCGACTTACATAAGAGTTCTTGGTGTCGAGATGCTCCGGAGATGAGTGCAAGCCAGGGTGATGATGCCTGCTGTGGTTTGGTTGTTACGGTATCCAAATTACAGTGGATCAAGTCATTCTAGGAGTATGGAGGTGATGTGTCCCATGACTAATCTCTCGAAGCACTTCGTAATGATCTATGTCAAAACCAGCGGATGGTAGTCGTTGAGGCACGCTGTCTGGTTCTTCTTTGGCACCGGAATGATGATCCATTTGCCGAGAAGTTTTCAGCCCTTGCAACATATTTTTAAATCTCCTGCATAGCCTATCTCATGCAATTACAAATGTATTTGATTTTAGTATAACATGCCTCCTTTATTCTGAGATGAACATATCATTTGCAACATTACGATGGGAATATGAAATCCACCACGACAAAGACAACCTCAGAATCTCAGCCTAGCTTCTCTTCAGCGTTAAGCAATAAAGATCAGAAAGTCATGAAGTAGATGCTTCACGTAATAAGATGTAACAATGCATGGTGCGTGTAGACTCTTGTCGAAAACAAACAAGGAAACCCGTTGGCCATTCACGTCATCTAAATGCGCTTCATGATCGAAAACGTAAATAACAGAATGAGAGGTTGGATAGACAGAGAACCTCCCGAATTCTGCACCAGAAAGCAAATATGTTTAACCTAAAAATAAACTTGTGGAAAAAATATTCAAATGTTTGCCTTACCTATTATCCTTTCTTCATTCCCAGAAAGAAAATTAAACGACTGTCAAAAGGGTAATTCGGGGACATTCTAAAGAGCATTGAGGATTTCAATGTTTCCAAACATAGTCAGTTGTTTCCATACTGATCATTTAAAAAAATATTTCATTTCGTTTCAGTGTTTGAACACAAGTGTGACAGAGGTTAGTTCGAATACTTACCTTATTACATGATGTAAATGTGAGAGGCATTGGATTACAACAGAATATACCGGTTCATCGTTCCTTTGCCCAAAAGTTGTGGAGATGATTCGTGGAAATGCTACTGATTAAATGAGCGGGAAAGCATCTTCACTCTGGTGGAAATTCAAACTGCAGCAGCTGCACTGTGCAGAGTTTGCGCTGCTGCCTCCGAGCGGTATGGATTCGGTTTCAATTGCAGCATTGGATAACTGTGTTGAGTTTGGAGGTTTTACTCCTGGTCTGTGTGTGTCGCACAAAGATCTTCAGGTTAGGTGCATTGGCCAAGGTAAATTGCCGCTTGGTGTATAAAAATTAGGTGTGGTTACAGGGATGAGTAATGGAGCGGACATAGGAAGTACGCTTTTATCGATGGTACCTGCAGCCTCAATGGGCAAGTAGCCTCCTTGTGCACTGAAGGGATTCTGTGGTTCCATGTACTGTCATCGTGATATATTTCTTGGACTGAATGTGAGCAGTGAATGTGGAAATGTTGCTCAATCATGCACGTTTTTACTTAACATTTGTTCATACCCGATTGGACTGTCGGGAGTCATAACACGAAAATATCTGTCAACATCTCTTTTACTATAACTTAAGTTTGTGTGAGTGGATTTTTTCACATTAAAAATTTTGCGGGCAGTACAAATTCGACCATGGCTTTCCAAGTATGGGAATGGCGATTCCCCAAACCCAACGCTAATGCACCAATCGCCAGTCATGCATGTCGGCTGAAGTTCAGGTTTGTTGACTCGATGTTAGGATCATGAATACTGGGGCAGAGAAACGTGTCATTCAAAGTCCGCATTGCATCTATGAAGTTGAAGTATGCAGGATGTGTTCTTCATTAGTCTACACCTCACTGTCAAAAGCTCGACACTGTGGCGTCTGTTAGCAGTGCTCCCTCACGGCGCTGGGGATCCGGCCTCTATTCCCACCCGGGTCAAACTGCGTATGATATTTGCACATTCTCCCCGTGTCTGCGTGTCAAAAGATGTGCAGGGTAGGTAGATTTGGCAAGCTAAATCGCCCCTTAATTAAACAAATTAAAAGAAAGAAACGTTGAAATGATTCACATTGTCGACAACGATGGGGTTGGTGATGTAACTCGTCGTGATTTGTTTGAGCTGAATACTATTTTCCTTGAACTCCAGATCGAAGGCTCTTAAACGCAGCTATAGGTAAGAACATACGTAACGTTTTTGAGATAATAATACAATCTTTATCTATGTTTTCTACCATTTAGCGTTATCTGAACAACTTTTACCTGATGCATAGGTTCAGAAAGGATAATTCCACTTCGGAGGAGTGCATCAAAGAATCAGTAGGACAATAAAGCGTCTCAAACTGTGTCAGCAACGACAGGCTGTTTTAATACTGCTTCTATAATAAATGTGAAGGATTTCGTTCAATAATTAAAATAATTACGTCGTTGTCTCGATTGAGTGAAAATAACTAATCTCCTGTTAGAGTTCACGGCACAATAACGCCAAATGACATGAGATTGAAGACTGGACAAACTGAATTAACCTTAAAGGTAAGGTACTGCATTTTCACAAATGGGAAATACGAATCTGCAACACCCAGCTCCATAAGATGGTCAGGATAAATCCGCTGTTTATTCAATCTATGGGAAAGAAACATACTTATTGATGTGCTGTGGCAATGACGCCGAATTTCAATATATTTCGAAACGCACTCCAGTCGCAATGATTTTGGTCGAATCTATCCCGAGATTACATGTAGGCGCACATACCGCAGACCGGCTAATTGGTCTATATGTTCACACGATCACATCATTTGAAGATACAATCCACTGAATTTTAAAGACGTATTCAATGAAAACAGAGACGTAGACAAACGTACTGCCGTATTTTACAGTTTGGTAAATATGTTCGCTTTTGATCCACGCAGCAAGACTGATTCATCCGTCGTCATGCCATCATTGCATATTTTTGAAACAATCAGCAAAGGCACGCTGTTAGCTCTGCTGCCAAAGGGCAGACAGTTCAATGCAATATTAAGCAGTCAATAGATGAATGTCTACTTGTTATCCATGCCAAGGCATGAAACATGGCACCCAATATGTGTTCTTCAAATGCCGCAGTGAATGAGTCAAATTTCTCCTGATCCTCCAGTCTCCAGTTTCTGATTTCATCTTTCACTGTTTAATAAGGATTTGGTCTAAATATCCTCAAGCTGTCGTTAAGCATACTCGCTGACTAAAGTAAAATCTAAGCTGGTTGGGGGAAGTGGAACATTGGCAGAGAGAGCTTTTTGAGATGAGACCATATCATAGATTATCATAGAAATGACAATGCTGAAGGAGGCCATTCGGCCCATCGAGTCTGCACCGGCTCTTGGAAAGAGCACCCTACCCAAGGTCAACACCTCCACCCTATCCCCATAACCCAGTGACCCCACCCAACATTAAGGGCAATTGTTGTTACTACGGGCAATTTATCATGGCCAATCCACCTAACCTGGACTTTGGACTGTGGGAGGAAACACGAGCACCCAGAGAAAACCCACGCAAACACGGGGAGGATGTGCAGACTCCGCACAGACAGTGACCCAAGCTGGAATCAAGCCTGGGACCCTGGAGCTGTGAAGCAATTGTGCTATCCACAATGCTACCGTGCTGGTAGTACCGAAGTTCCGTCTTCTACAATGTCAGGGAAATGAAGCGTTTTAGTATTCTCGTAGATCAAGGCACAGCATTGTTGCGCACACCCGTTTCCCATTAAGTATTGATATATAACATAACCGGTCGAAAATACATACAAGATTATCGGATCTCCACTGAATTGCTGTTGCCGTTTCGTTCATTTTCTTGATATAAATTAGCTGCCCAGTTCTAAAATGTAATGTTATCTGCCTCTCGGATTTGAAAACATGTTCCTAAGTGTGTGGACACCTGAGGTCCAGTCGGTTGCAATATTTAGCGTCCCATATTTTGGCCTGTCATTATTTTCGTAATGGTAATTTAAATGTCACTTCCAGTCACGCATCTAATGGCTATTATCAAAGGTTTACTTGAACTGTTTTCCAGAAACGGCGAATCTTGACAAACTTTACCCATCGATATTGAAAGGCATGAAGGCCATATTTAACAAAACCAATTATATCGATATAAAATATTTTGATTTTGCCCTTCAGAGCTGGAAGAATTGAAGCAGAAGCTGGATGATTCCGGTAATGGAAGACACATAATTCTCAATTTCATTTCAAGTTGTATGCGAATACTTTTGAGTCGACATCCGAATTGGTTACTTGAATAAATCATAGAATTTACAGTGCAGAAGGAGGCCATTCGGCCCATCGAGTCTGCACCGGCTCTTGGAAAGATCACCCTACCCAAGGTCAACACCTCCACCCTATCCCCATAACCCAGTAACCTCACCCAACACTAAGGGCAATTTTGGACACTAAGGGCAATTTATCATGGCCAATCCACCTAACCTGCACTTCTTTGGACTGTGGGAGGAAGCCGGAGCACCCGGAAGAAATCCACGCACTCACGGGGAGGATGTGCGGACTCCGCACAGACAGTGACCCAAGCCGGAATCGAACCTGGGACCCTGGAGCTGTGAAGCAATTGTGCTATCCACAATGCTACCGTGCTGCCCCAAAGCAAGTGCTTCAAAGCGCACTGCCTTTCTTCTCAGGCGCAAGAAAATATACGGATTTATAAATATAAATAAATGAAATGTACATTCAAAATAAAAGGTTTTATTTATTGAATTTTAAGGAGGCCGGAGAATTTTAACGGAATGTGGAGGAGTTTTTTAAGTAGGCAGTATATATAGCGAGATGGAAATATTCTCAGGGATTGAGTACTGAGTCGGGTGAAAACGTTGGTTGTAAAGTTAGACTTCTGATGATAGAAGCCAGGATGTTCGTCTATTCATAAAGGGCAGTTGAATTCTGTAACCAAATCGCCTGTCACTGAAACCCGAAACCCACCCACACTCGCCTCGCCAAATGCGTTAGACTAGAGTTTCCAATGTGGGAATAGTGGAGTTTGTTTATGCATTGATATTATGCCTCACAGAATAACATAGAGACAGATTTAGTTTTGTTGTTGTAGATAATTTATAACACAAACACGAGTGCGGATGAGCTGTGCCGAAAACCTTCCGATATTTTACGCACTGAGTAAAATGTAGTTCATTATTTTGTTCTTCACCTGCAGAATACAAATTTCGTCAACGCGAGGAAGGTAGTAGAAGAGAGAATTGCTTTCTGTATTTTTTTTAATGTAATGTTAACTTTCCCCTCCTTCAGCAATTTTGTATTTCTTTCTTAGAGCTTAACAGAAAGTGCAAAACTACGGGTGAGCGACCTATCCCAATCAAGTTCCGTTTTGTGCAACATATTGCAAAATATACCGATCAGCGGCAGCTACGAATTATACAGGGTTCATTTGGTATAAAGTAGGTTTCAGGCAAACATGATTGCACCGAAAACGTGTTTGCCCTGAGAAAGAAAGTGCAAGGCATGCATAAATTCTAACAACATAATCAGTACCTGTCGCGAAGACCACAATGATAATTCGGATTGATAATGATCTGTTATGAATGAAACACAATATGCCTCTTACACGAAAACAATATATTTTTCTGAACAAATGGAGAGGGTCATCGCCAAACGCATCCCATTAGACTCTTGAGTTCACTTTGGAATTCAGCTTCAAGGAGCTGGACGTAAAATTCAAGAATGACAATGGCAACATAACACCTGATACACTAGTCAAAGTCATGATTTAGGAAAACTAATCTAAGTGAATTGACGGTTGAGACAATATTGTAGTTAATCAATTCATCATCAAACAACGAACACAACAACAAGAAGAAACACGTATCTGTGACCTGTTAATCGGTTAATATAAATACGGTACGTGAGTATTTTCAAACAAACATTGATACACGGCCACGGAGGCAAATGTTGGGAAAACGCTGAACAGACGTGCTGTCGAACAGTGAATTGTAACAAACATTTCAAAACAGGCTTCAAATGTAAACATGTAATGCGACTGAAAGAGGGAATTTTTCTTAAGAAAATGTCGAATGCCCATTTATTTTTTTCCAATGAAGGGGCAATTTAGCATGGCCAATCCATATAGCCTGCACATCTTTGGGTTGTGGGGGCGAAACGCAAGCACTGGGTGAACGTGGAAACACCACACGGAGAGTGACCCAGGGCCGGGATTGAACCTGGGACCTCAGCGCCATGAGGCAGTACTGCTAACCACTGTGCCACTGTGCTGCCCTTGAAAGAGGAAATTGAAGGGCTTGAGCGAAAGGACTTTACAGTTATTGTCTAAATAGGCGCAGTATACGAACCAAGGTAAATGCGCTTGTTGTGCACATTGAAATTGGCCAGTACGATGTTGTGGGCATCACACAGACGTGGCTGCAAGTGGATCAGGGCTTGGATCTAAATATGTATGGATATGCGTCCTATCTAAAGGAGTAGCATTGTTAGTAAGGAATGAAGTTAAATCGATCGCAAGGGGCGAAATGGATCGGGAGGCATAGAATATCTGGGTGTAGAGTTGTGGACTCGCAAAGGTAAACAGATGCTGATGGGAGTCATGTACAGCCCCCCTATCTGTAGTCAGGATGCTGGGCAGGAGGGCAGCATGGTGGCGCAGTGGGTTCGCTCTGCTGTCTCAAGGCGCCGAGGTCCCAGATTCGACCCCGGCTCTGCGTTGCTGTCCATGTGGGGTTTTCACATTCTCCCCGTGTTTGCGTGGGTTTCGCCCCCACAACCCAAAGATCTCCAGGGTAGGTGGATTGGATACGCTAAGTGGTCCATTAATTGGAAAAAATGTATTGAGCTATCTAACATTTTTTTTAAAGATGTGGGGCAGAAAATAAATCAGGAAATAGAAACGGCATTCAGAAAAGGCAATATTGCGATACTCACGTGGGACTTCAATATGGAGGTGGACTGCGAAACTTAGTTTGGTAGTGGATTCCAAGAAAGGAAATTTGTGCAATGTCTAAGAGATGGTTCTCTGGAACAGCTTGTGACAGAGCCTGCCAGGGAACAGGCAATTCAGGATTTGGTGAGGTGTAATTTCATAGAATTCACAGTGCAGAAGGAGGCCATTCGGCCCATGGAGTCTGCACCGGCTCTTAGAAAGAGCACCCCACCCAAGGTCCACACCTCCACCCTATCCCCATCCGCATAACCCAGTAACCCCACCCAACACTAAGGGCAATTTTGGACACTATGGGAAATTTAGCTTGGCCACCTAACCCGCTCATCTTTGGACTGTGGGAGGGAACCGGAGCACCCGGAGGAAACTCACGCACACACGGGGAGAATGTACAGATTCCGCACAGACAGTGACCCAAGCCGGAAATCGAACCTGGGACCCTGGAGCTGTGAAGCAATTGTGCTATCCACAATGCTACCGTGCTGCCCGTATTGAGGCAGACTTTATTAGGGAACTTAAGGAGACGGAACCCTTAGGGTGCAGGGACCATAATATGATACAATTTACCATGCAGTTTGAGAGTGAGAAGCTGGACTCAAATGTAACGATATTATAATTAAATAGGGGAAACTAGAAAGACTTGCGCAAGGAGCTGGCCAGAGTTGTTTGGAAAAAAAGAGCCGAGCAGCAAAGCATATTTAAATGAAAATGAAAAATGAAAATCGCTTCTTGTCACGAGTAGGCTTCAATGAAGTTACTGTGAAAAGCCCCTAGTCGCCACATTCCGGAACCTGTTCGGGGAGGCTGGTACGGGAATTGAACTGTGCTGCTGGCCTGCTTGGTCTGCTTTAAAAGCCAGCGATTTAGCCCAGTGTGCTAACCAGCCCCTATTAGACACGAAAGGCAGGGGTTTGGGGGATAATAATAATCGCTTATTGTCACAAGTGGGCTTCATTGAAGTTACTATGAAAAGCACCAAGTCGGCACATTCCGTCACCTGTTCGGGGAGGTCGGCATTCGGGAGGCACAATAGAAATTCAACCCACTGAAGAGAAAACACGGCAAGGGGAGGATAACGCATCCATGGCAGGCGAGAGAAGTCAAGGGCAGTATAAAAGCAAAAGCAAAAGCATACAAAGTGGCGAGAATTAGTGGGAAGCCAGATGATTGAGATTCCATTAAAAGTGAGCAGAGGGCAATGAAAAAATGAGCAGAGGGCCATGAGGTCGGGAGCAGATGAACTATGAGTGCACGCTAGCTAGCAATACAAAAGAAGACAGGAAGATTTAAAAAATATATATAAATGGTTCGAGAGAGAGAAAATAGGCATTGGACCACTTGAAAATGTAGTTGAAGGAGCAATAATAGGCAACAAAGACGTGGCAGAAGAACTGAATAGCTACGTTGCATCCGTCTGCACGTTGCAAACACCAGTGGGATGACAGAGCTCAAGGATAATCACGGGGCACAGGTGAGTGAAGTGGTCATCAACAAGAAGAAGGTTCTGGGGAATCCGCAAGGTCTGAAGGTGGATAAATTACCTGGATCGGATGGACTACGCTTCAGGCTTCCCAAATGGGACAGCTGAGGAGATTGTGGAGGGATTGATCGTGACCTTTCAGGAATAATGGAGGCAAGGATGTTCCCAGAGGACCGGGCAGTATCTAATGTAACACCACTGTTTAAAAGGGAAGGAGGCAGATGACGGGAAATTCTTAGCTGGTTGGCTTGAGTTCAGTAATTTATGCAATTATCTCATTATAATAAATCTCATTATTAAAGATGAGATCGCGGAGTACTTGGAAGGGCATGGCAAAATAGGACTGAGTCAGCATGGCTTCGTCAAGGGGAGGTCATGTCTGACAAATCTGATAGAGTTATTTGAGGAGGTAACAAGGACGTTAGACAAAGAGAACCAGTTGAGCTGATTTATTTAGATTTCCAGACGTCCTTTGACAAAGAGCCGCGTAGGAAACTATTAGATACATTAAGAGCCAATGCTGGCATGCATAGAGGGTTGGCTGACTGGCAGAAGGCAGAGACTGGGGATAAAGCGCAACTTTTCAAATGGCAGCCGGTGACTAGTGGTTTTCCTCGGTGGTCCGTTCACAATATACATTAATGATCTGGAAGAAGGAACTGAAGGCACTGTTGCTTAATCTGCATGCAATGCAAAGTTATGTCGAGGGACAGGTAGTATCGAGGGAGCAGGGGTGATTCAGAATTACTTGGACAGTCTACGAGACTGGGCAACGAAGTGGCAAATGGAATTCAACGTGGAAAAGTGCGATTGAATGCACTTTAGAAGGAGAAATAGAGGCATGGAGTATTTTCTAAATGGGGAACGCTTAGGAAATCAGAAGTACAAAGGGACTTGGTACCCATGTTCAAGACTGTTTTCTGATTAACGTGCATGTTCAGTCGGCATTTAGGAAGGCAATGTTAGCATTCATGTTGACAGGTCTGTAATACAAGAGCAGGGACATACTTCTGAGGCTTTATCAGGCTCTGGTCAACCCCATTTGGACTATTGTGAGCAGCGTTTGGCCCCATATCGAAGGAAGGATGTACTGACCTTGGAAAATGTCCAGAGAAGGTTCACAATAATGATCCCTGGAATGAAGAGCTTGCCAAACGAGGACCCGTTGAGGACTCTGGATCTCTACTCCTTGGTGTTTGGAAGGATGAGGGGGGATCATATTGAAAATTACAGGATAATGCGAGGCCCTGGCAGTGTGGACATGGATAGGATGTTTCCATTTGTAATAAAAACTAGAACCAGAGGACAACAGCTCAGACTAAAGGGACGATTCTTTAAAAAAGAGACCAGGAGGAATTTTTGAGCCAGAGGGTGGTGAATCTGTAGACTTCTTTGCCGCAAAAGGCTTTGGAGGCCAAATCACTGAGTGTATTTAAGGGGCAGATGCATCGGTTCATTATCAATAAGAGAATCATGGGTTATGGGGAGAAGGCAGTAGTGTGACGTTGAGAGAAATATCACCCATGAATAAATGGCCGAGAAGGCGCCATGGGCCTTGTGGCCTAACGCTGCATCTATATCTGATGATCTATTGGTCTTATGGTCTCCAGTTGCGATTGTATTAAATGGAGAATGCACAGGCGAACGTAGTTTTCGGAGTCGGGAGATCTTGCCGGCGAAATAATGTTATAAAATTAATGGATTAGGAAGTGGATTTCAAATCAATTCAATCGTGATTATTGAACAAAAAAATAAAAGAATTTCAAACTGAACAGATATCGGGCAGGAACGTAAAGACGAGTTTTAGGATACAATAATTAATATTTTGCCTTTAAACATTTCAGTTAATCGGACCATGTGAAATAAGGGGATACATGTCTTCATTGTGTGAACAGAAACAGTCGCGAAAGGGATGTATCAGGCACCTTTTTCTTCAACCGGGGGCGGTATCTGTCCTTGTCAATCGAATGCTCAGCATTGAAAGCGAGTGTCATCATGATGAACCATCGTCGCCTGTTTCAGGTTGCTGTAAATCTACTAAATTCGCGATCCTGCGCGATCTTAACAGTGTAGATGCGGACACGATGTTTCATCTAGCCCGAAAATGTCGAACCAGTTGTCACCATTTAAAATGCCGTGCCTATTGGATGGAGGGAAATGTAGATTTTCAGCTTACCTGAATGTGCAGTGAATGTTTGGACCGCTCTTACTGTGAAGGCTTTTACCATAAATGCTGCATACTTTGAAAGAAGAGTTAGATAAGCCTTTGAGAAAATGCGCAGGTCTGAGGCTTGCAGAGTTTGGTAGGAAGTTAGAAAAAGATCACCAGCAACATATTGAATGGGAGAGCAGGTTCGAATGTTCGAGTGATTGACTAGAACAAAACAACAAAGACCAAAGAAAATTGCAGCACAGGAACAGGCCCTTAGGCCCTCCCAGCCTGCGCCAACCCAGATCCTTTATCTAAACCTGTCGCCTATTTTCCAAGGATCTACTTCCCTCTGTTCCCCACCCGTTCATATATCTCTCTAGATGCATCTTAAATGATGCTATCGTGCCCGCCACTACCACCTCCGCTGGCAAAGCGTTCCAGGCACCCACCACCCTCAGCGTAAAAAGCTTTTTACGCACATCTCCCTTTAACTTTCCCCCTCTCACCTTGAAATCGTGACCCCTTGTAATTGACACCCTGCACTCTTGGAAAAAGCTTGTTGCAATACACCCCTTCCATACCTCTCATAATTTTGTCGTCCTCAATCAGGTCCCCCCTCAACCACCGTCTTTCCAACGAAAACAATCCTAATCTACTCAACCTTACTTCATAGCTACCACCCTCCATACCAGGTAACATCGTGGTGAACCTCCTCGACACCCTCTCTAAAGCATCCACATCGTTCTGGGAATGTGGCGACCAGAACATAGAACAAAGAACATAGAAATTACAGCACAGAACAGGCCCTTCGGCCCACAATTTTGTGCCGAACCTTTGTCCTAGATTAATCATAGATTATCATTGAATTTACAGTGCAGAAGGAGGCCATTCGGACCATTGAGTCTGCACCGGCTCTTGGAAAGAGCACCCTACCCAAAGTCAACACCTCCACCCAACACCAAGGGCAATTTGGACACTAAGGGCAATTTATCATTGGCCAATTCACCTAACCCGCACATCTTTGGACTGTGGGAGGAAACCGGAGCACCCGGAGGAAACCCACGCAAGCACGGGGAGGATGTGCAGACTCCGCACAGACAATGACCCAAGCCGGAATCGAACCTGGGACCATGGAGCTGTGAAGCAATTGTGCTATCCACAATGCTACCGTGCTGCCCTTAAGAACAAATAAATCTAGACTATATCATTTTACCGTAATCCATGTACCTATCCAATAGCTGCTTGAAGTTCCCTAATGTTTCCGACTCAACTACTTCCACAGGCGGTGCATTCCATGCCCCCACTACTCTCTGGGTAAAGAACCTACCTCTGATATCCCTCCTATATCTTCCACCTTTCACGTTAAATTTATGTCCCCTTGTAATGGTTTGTTCCACCCGGGGAAACAGTCTCTGACTGTCTACTCTATCTATTCCCCTGATCATCTTATAAACCTCTATCAAGTCGCCCCTCATCCTTCTCCGCCCGAATGAGAAAAGGCCTAGCACCCTCAAACTTTCCTCGTAAGACTTACTCTCCATTCCAGGCAACATCCTGGTAAATCTTCTTTGCACCTTTTCCAGAGCTTCCACATCCTTCCTAAAATGAGGCGACCAGAACTGTACACAGTACTCCAAATGTGTCCTTACCAAAGTTTTGTACAGCTGCATCATCACCTCACGGCTATTAAATTCAATCCCTCTGTTAATGAACGTGAGCACATCATAGACCTTCTTCACAGCTCTATCCACTTGAGTGGCAACTTTCAAAGATGTATGAACATAGACCCCAAGATCTCTCTGCTCCTCCACATTGCCAAGAACTCTACCGTTAAACCTGTATTCCGCATTCATATTTGTCCTTCCAAAATATACAACCTCACACTTTTCAGGATTAAACTCCATTTGCCACTTCTCAGCCCAGCTCTGCATCCTATCTATGTCTCTTTGCAGCCGGCAACAGCCCTCCTTACTATCCACAACTACACCAATCTTCGTATCGTCTGCAAATGTACTGACCCACCCTTCAACTCCCTCATCCAAGTCATTAATGAAAATCACAAACAGCAGAGGACCCAGAACTGATCCCTGCGGTACGCCACTGGTAACTGGGATCCAGGCTGAATATTTGCCATCCACCACCACTCTCTGACTTCTATCGGTTAGCCAGTTCGTTATCCAACTGGCCAAATTTCCCACTATCCCATGCCTCCTTACTTTCTGCATAAGCCTACCATGGGGAAATTTATCAAATGCCTTACTAAAATCCAAGTACACTACATCCACTGCTTTACCTTCATCCACATGCTTGGTCACCTCCTCAAAGAATTCAATAAGATTTGTAAGGCAAGACCTACCCCTCACAAATCCATGCTGACTATCCCTAATCAAGCAGTGTCTTTCCAGATGATCAGAAATCCTATCCTTCAGTACCCTTTCCATTACTTTGCCTACCACCGAAGTAAGACTAACTGGCCTGTAATTCCCAGGGTTATCCCTAGATCCTTTTTTGAACAGGGGCACGACATTCGCCACTCTCCAATCCCCTGGTACCACCCCTGTTGACAGTGAGGACGAAAAGATCATTGCCAACGGCTCTGCAATTTCATCTCTTGCTTCCCATAGAATCGTTGGATATATCCCGTCAGGCCCGGGGGACTTGTTTATCCTCAAGTTTTTCCAAAATGCCCAACACATCTTCCTTCCTAACAAGTATTTCCTCGAGCTTACCAATCTGTTTCACACTGTCCTCTCCAACAATATCGCCCCTCTCATTTGTAAATACAGAAGAAAAGTACTCGTTCAAGACCTCTCCTATCTCTTCAGACTCAATACACAATCTCCCGCTACTATCCTTGATCGGACCTACCCTCGCTCTAGTCATTCTCATATTTCTCACATATTTGGCTAATGGTAAAGTTCTTGAAAGTGTGGCTGAGCAGAGGGATCTAGGTGTCCATGTACATAGATCCCTGAAAGTTGCCACCCAGGTTGATAGGGTTGTGAAGAAGGCCTCTGGAGTGTTGGCCTTTATTGGTAGAGGGATTGAGTTCCGGAGTCGGGAGGTCATGTTGCAGCTGTACAGAACTCTGGTCCGGCCGCATTTGGAGTATTGCGTACAGTTCTGGTCACCGCATTATAGGAAGGACGTGGAGGCTTTGGAGCGGGTGCAGAGGAGATTTACCAGGATGTTGCCTGGTATGGAGGGAAAATCTTATGAGGAAAGGCTGACGGACTTGAGGTTGTTTTCGTTGGAGAGAAGAAGGTTAAGAGGAGACTTAATAGAGGCATACAAAATGATCAGGGGGTTGGATAGGATGGACAGTGAGAGCCTTCTCCCGCGGATGGATATGGCTGCCACGAGGGGACATAACTTTAAACTGAGGGGTAATAGATATAGGACAGAGGTCAGAGGTAGGTTCTTTACGCAAAGAGTAGTGAGGCCGTGGAATGCCCTACCTGCTACAGTAGTGAACTCGCCAACATTGAGGGCATTTAAAAGTTTATTGGATAAACATATGGATGATAATGGCATAGTGTAGGTTAGATGGCTTTTGTTTCGGTGCAACATCGTGGGCCGAAGGGCCTGTACTGCGCTGTATTGTTCTATGTTCTATGTTCTATATGTTCTATGTGTAAAAGGCCTTGGGGTTTTCCTTGATCCTACCCGCCAAAGATTGTTCATGCCCTCACTTAGCTATCCTAATCCCTTTCTTCAGTTCCCTCCTGGCTATCTTGTATCCCTCCAATGCCCTGTCTGAACCTTGTTTCCTCAGCCTTACATAAGTCACCTTTTTCCTCTTAACAAGACATGCAACCTCTCTTGTCAACCATGGTTCCCTCACTCGACCATCTCTTCCCTGCCTGACAGGGACATACATATCAAGGACACGTAGTACCTGTTCCTTGAACAAGTTCCACATTTCACTTGTGTCCTTCCCTGCCAGCCTATGTTCCCAACTTATGCACTTCAATTCTTGTCTGACAACATCGTATTTACCCTTCCCCCAATTGTAAATCTTGCCCTGTTGCACGCACCTATCCCTCTCCATCACTAAAGTGAAAGTCACAGAATTGTGGTCACTATCTCCAAAATGCTCCCCCACTAACAAATCTATCACTTGCGCTGGTTCATTACCCAGTACTAAATCCAATATTGCCCCTCCTCTGGTCGGACAATCTACATACTGTGTTAGAAAAGCTTCCTGGACACACTGCACCAACACCACCCCATCCAAACTATTTGATCTAAAGAGTTTCCACTCAATATTTGGGAAGTTAAAGTCGCCCATGACTACTACCCTATGACTTCTGCACCTTTCCAAAATCTGTTTCCCAATCTGTTCCTCCACATCTCTGTTACTCTTGGGGGGCCTATAGAAAACTCCTAACAAGGTGACTGCTCCTTTCCTATTCCTGACTTCAACCCATACTACCTCTATAGGGTGACACCCCTCGAACTGCCTTTCTGCAGCTGTTATACTATCTCTAATTAATAATGCCCCCCCCCCACCCCTTTTACCACTCTCCCTAATCTTATTGAAACATCTATAACCAGGAACCTCCAACAACCATTTCTGCCCCTCTTCTATCCAAGTTTCCGTGATGGCCACCACATCATAGTCCCAAGTACCGATCCATGCCTTAAGTTCACCCACCTTATTCCTTCTTGCGTTGAAGTATACACACTTCAACCCATCTCCGTGCCTGCAAGTACTCGCCTTTGTCAGTGTTCCCTTCCCCACTGCCTCAATACATGCTTTGGCGTCCTGAATATCGGCTACCTTAGTTGCTGGACTACAAATCCGGTTTCCATTCCCCTGCCAAATTAGTTTAAACCCTACCGAAGAGTACTAGAAAACATCCCTCCCAGGATATTGGTGCCCCTCTGGTTCAGATGCAACCCGTCCTGCTTGTACAAGTCCCACCTTCCCCAGAATGCGCTCCAATTATCCAAATACCTGAAGCCCTCCCTCCTACACCATTCCTGCAGCAACGTGTTCAACTGCACTCTCTCCCTATTCCTAGCCTCGCTATCACGTGACACCGGCAACAAACCAGAGATGACAACTCTGTCTGTCCTGGCTTTCAACTTCCAGCCTAACTCCCTAATCTTGTTTAGTACCTCCACACCCCTTTTCCTACCTATGTCGTTGGTACCAATGTGCACCACGACTTCTGGCTGCTCCCCCTCCCCCTTAAGGATCCCGAAGACACGTTCCGAGACATCCCTGGCCCTGGCACCCGGGAGGCAACATACCTTCCGGGAGTCTCGCTCTCGACCACAGAATCTCCTATCTATTCCCCTAACCATTGAATCTCCTACAACTATTGCTTTTCTATTCTGCCCCTTCCCTTCTGAGCCCCAGAGCCAGACTCAGTGCCAGAGACCTGGCCGCTAGGGCCTTCCCCCGGTAGGTCATCCCCCCCAACAGCATCCAAAACGGTATACTTGTTTTGAAGGGGAACGGCCACGAGGGATCCCTGCACTGTCTGTCTGTTTGTTTCCCCCCCCCCCCTGACTGTAACCCAGCTATTCTTGTCCTGTACCTTGGGTGTGCTTACCACCCTGTAACTCTGCTCAATCACCCCCTCTGCCTCCCGGATGATCCGAAGTTCATCCAGCTTCAGCTCCAGTTCCCTAACACGGTCTTTGAGGAGCTGAAGTTGGGTGCACTTCCCGCAGGTATAGTCAATGGGGACACCGGTGGTATCCCTCACCACCCACATCCTACAGGAGGAGCATGTAACTGGCCTAGCCCCCATTCCCTCTTACCTTACAGAATATAGCTGCTGTGTGGACGAACTAGATCTCCGCCCTCCGACTCTGCTCCCAGTCAGCTACACTTCCTGTAAACTCCTGGCTCTCTTCGCACTCTTTGCGGAAATGTCAGAAACAAAATGAAAGGAGCACCTTACTCCCTCCTCACCTAACTCCCTCGGTCACCAAACTCTCACTATCGCACTCAAAAAGCACCAAATTCAGCACTCAGTGCAAACAAAGTCTGCACTGTAGGGGATCACTTTTATACTCCTGTGAATCTAGCCTCTGAAAAACTGGCCTAATCCAATTAACTAATTAACAAGCTCCAGCTGCAAGTGCCTACAAGTAGCAGCCTGTTTAAAGCTGATTGAAAATTCACCTTCTTCTAAACCAAACAGCAACTTTTAAGTTAATTAACTAAATAAAAAAAAGACTAAACTTTAGATAAAAATGAATCCTTATACTCCCTCGGTCACCAAACTCTCACTATCACACTCAAAAAGCACCAAATTCAGCACTCAGTGCAAACAAAGAACTGCACGCAGTATTCCAAATGTGGCTTAACCAAATTCCTATACAACTGTAACATGAACTGCCGACTCTTGTACTCAATACCCCGTGCGATGAAGGCAAGCATGCTGTATGCCTTCTTGGCCACTCTATTGACCTGCGTTGCCACCTTCTGGACACAATGGACCTGAACTCCCATATCTCTCTGTACATAAATGTTCTTCTAATTCCAAAGTGCGTACGTTTGCAATGGAGTTCACAAATCTAGATATTGCGAGAGGACAGGAAGGGCCTCGATCATCCCAATACCTTGTCATCCGATGCGCCAATATGTGATTTATTGACAGAGCACCGCAGATCGTGTTACCGCAGGATAGCAAGGTAGCATAGTGGTTGGCACAATTGCTTCACAGCTCCAGGGTTCCAGGTTCGATTCTCAGTTGGGTCAGCTGTGTGGAATCTGCACGTTTTCCCCGTGTCTGCGTGTGTTTCCGCCAGATGTCCTGGTTTCCTCCCACAGTCCAATGACGTGCGGCTGAGATGGATCGGCCATGCTAAATTGCCCTCAGTGTCCAAAAAAATAAAAAGGTTAATTGGGGGTTACTGGGTTACGGGGACAGTGTAGACATTTGGGCTTGAGTAGGGCGGCCTTTGTAAGGGCCGGTTCAGACTCGATGGGCCGAATGCCCCCCTTCTGCACTGTAAATTCTATGATTTTTAGTTAATAGAAACTGAGTAATTGTGATGAAGTGGACTTGCTTTTATTTGTAAACTCCGGGAAACTAATTTGGATATCTTGACTTCCCATTTATTCTATTCGTCGGAGTCGCTCGCGAGGCCCACATTCTTTGCCAAACCCCATTTGCCCTTGGGCACGTGGTGATGAAGATCCTTATTCAACCGTTGTCGTACATATATTGTTGCAAATCCAACAGTTAAGAGGGAGGGAGTTGCTGGATTGACCCATGGGACAGTGAAAGAACGGCTACCTATTTCTATGTCAAAATAATGGATTCCTTAAAGGGGAAATTCCAGATGGTGTAAGCCTCGAGCATTTTTTTCTTTTCTGTCCTAAATGGTAGTGGTTCTGGGCTAGGACGGTGATGTTTCAAGATAAGGCGATTTATTATAGTACATATTGTAGAGAATACACAATGCCGCTATTGATCCTCGCTGACGGTGGCTGATATGTTAGTGGGCTAAATGCTGATCAACAGATTTGCTTGAAAGCGATAGTGTCCAGCGTCTGTCAAGCCTTCGTGGTGTACTAATACAATCAAGGAGAGATATGTAATTTAAATTCCTGATTTGTGACTACTGAACACACATCCGCAACCATCCACTCTTATTATAGTTTGATTTCCGACTGGTGGTTGAGGAAGCAGCTGAAGATCTTTAGGACGAGAACATACTTCTGAGGATTTCACCCTCGGTATCTTGAAGGAGAGTTGACTGACCACCAAGAACATCAAGCATCTCCCGTTTAAAAAGAATAAAGAACAAAGAAAAGTACAGCACGGGAACAGGCCCTTCGGCCCTCCAAGCCCGTGCCGACTTTGCTGCCTGACTAAACTACAATGTTCTACACGTCCTGGGTCCATATCCCTCTATTCCCATCCTATTCATGTATTTGTCAAGATGCCCCTGAAATGTCGCTATCGTCCCTGCTTCCACCACCTCCTCCGGTAGCGAGTTCCAGGCACCCACGACCCACTGTCTCAAAAACTTGCCTCGTACATCTATTCTAAATCTTGCCCCTCGCACCTTAAACGTATGCCCCATAGTAATTGACCCCTCTACCCTGGGAAAAGCCTCTGTCTATCGACTCTGTCTATGCCCCTCATAATTTTGTAGACCTCTATCAGGTCGCCCCTCATCCTCCGTCGTTCCAGCGAGAACAAACCGAGTTTATTCAACCGTTCCTCATAGCTAATGCCCTCCATACCAGGCAACATTCTGGTAAATCTCTTCTGCACCCTCTCTAAAGACTTCACATCCTTCTGGTAATGTGGCGACCAGCATTGAACATTATACTCCAAGTGGCGCCTACATAAGGTTCTCCACAGCTGCAACATGACTTGCAAATTCTTATACTCGATGCCCAGGCCAATGAAGGCAAACATGCCGTATGCCTTCTTGACTACCTTCTCCACCTGTGTTGCCCCTTTCAGTGACCTGTGGACCTGTACACCTAGATCTCTCTGACTTTCAATACCCTTAAGGGTTCTAGAATTCACTATATATTCCCTACCTCCTTTAGACCTTCCAAAATGCATTACCTCAAGTTTGTCCGGATTAAACTCCATCTGCCATCCCTCCGCCCAAGTCTCCAAACAATCTAAATTCTGCTGTATCCTCTGACAGTCCTCATTGGTATCCGCAATTCCACCAACATTTGTGTCGTCTGCAAACTTACTAATCAGACCAGTTACATTTTCCTCCAAATCATTTATATCTACTACAAACAGCAAAGGTCGCAGCACTGATCCTTGTGGAACACCACTAGTCACAGACCTTCAATTAGAAAAGCATCCTTCCATTGCTACTCTCTGCCTTCTATGGCCTAGCCACTTCTGTATCCACCTTGCCAGCTCCCCCCTAATCGCGTGTGACTTCACCTTTTGTACTAGTTTACCATGAGGGGCCTTGTCAAAGGTCTTAGTGAAGTCCATATAGACAACATTCACTGCCCTACCTGCATCAATCGTCTTTGTGACCTCTTCGAAAAACTCTAACAAGTTAGTGAGACACGACCTCCCCTTCACAAAACCATGCTGCCTCTCACTAATACGTCCATTTGCTTCCAAACGGGAGTAGATCCTGTCTCGAATAATTCTCTCCAGTAATTTCCCACCACTGACGTAAGGCTCACCGGCCTGTAGTTCCCTGGATTATCCTTGCTACCCTTCTTAAACCGAGGAACATCATTGGCTATTCTCCAGTCCTCCGCGACATCACCTGACGACAGTGAGGATCCAAATATTTCTGTCAAGGCCTCAGCAATTTCTTCGCTAGCCTCCTTCAGTATTCAGGGGTAGATCCCATCAGGCCCTGGGGACGTATCTACCTTAATATGTTTTAAGACGCCCAACACCTCCTCTTTTTGGATCTCACTGTGACCCAGGCTAATTACACACTCTTCTCCAGGACTCAACATCGACCAATTCCTTCTCTTTGGTGAATACTGATGCAAGGTATTCATTTAGTACCTCGCCCATTGCCTCTGGCTCCACACATAGATTCCCCTGTCTATCCTTCAGTGGGCCAACCCTTTCCCTGGCTACCCTCTTGCTTTTTATGTACGTGTAAAAAGCCTTGGGATTTTCCTTAACCCTATTTGCCAATGGCTATTCGTGACCCCTTCTAGCCCTCCTGACTCCTTGCTTAAGTTCCTTCCTACTTTCCTTGTATTCCGCACAGGCTTCGTCTTTTCCCAACCTTTTATTACTGACAAATGCGTCCTTTTTCGTTTTGACGAGGCTAACAATATCTCTCGTTATGCAAGGTTCCCGAAAATTGCGGTATTTATCCTTCTTCCTCAAAGGAACATGCCGGTCCTGAATTCCTTTCAACTGACACTTGAAAGCCTCCCACATGTCAGAGGTTGATTTACCCTCAAACATCCGGCCCAATCTAGGTTCTTCAGTTCCCGCCTAATATTGTTATGATTAGCCTTCTCCCAATTTAGCACATTCACCCGAGGTCCACTCTTATACTTTTCTACCAGCACTTTAAAATTACTGAATTGTGGCCACTGTTCCCGAAATGCTCCGCGACTGAAACTCGTACCACCTGGCCGGGCTCATTCGCCAATACCAGGTCCAGTACAGCGCCTTCCCTAGTTGGACAGTCCACATATTGTTTTAAGAAGCCCTCCTGGATGCCCCTTACAATCTCTGCCCCGTCTAATCCCCTGGCACTAAATGAGTCCCAGTCAATATTGGGGAAGTTGAAGTCTCCCATCACAACAACCCTGTTGTCTTTACTCTTTTCCAAAATCTGTCTACCCATCTGCTCCTCTATCTCCCGCTGGCTGTTGGGAGGCCTGTAGAAAACCACCAACATTGTGACTGCACCCTTCTTATTCCTGAACTCTACCCATATAGCCTCACTGCCCTCTCAGGTGCCCTCCCGTTGTACAGCTGTGATATTCTCCCTAACCAATAGCGCAACTCCGTCACCCCTTTTACTTCCCCCTCTATCCCGCCTGGAACATCTAAATCCTGGAACGTTTAGCTGCCAATCCTGCCCTTCCTCAACCAGGTCTCTGTAATGGCAACAACATCATAGTTCCAAGTCTAATCCAAGCTCAAAGTTAATCTGCCTTACCCGTAATACTTCTTGCATTAAAACATATGCACTTCAGGCCACCAGACCCGCTGTGTTCAGCAACGTCACCCTGCCTGCTCTGCCTCAGAGCCATACTGGCCCTATTCCCTAGTTCTCCCTCAATGCTCTCACCTTCTGACCTATTGCTCCGGTGCCCACCCCCCTGCCATACTAATTTAAACCCTCCCGTGTGGCACGAGCAAACCATTATGCCAACAATGACTCAAACACAGCGAGTTTAAGCCCGATGTCCATTGGATCCAGTTTTGATAGAACAGTTGAAGACCACACTCACATAAATGCGAATATGAAGCGCAAACCCTCTCACATAATGTCCTTTGACATTACCTCGGCAAAGTATGCTCATAATAAGAGAGCGTGGATTTTAGAAAAATTGGAATATGCAATTTAGAAGTAAACGAAATGCATTCTGAATGATCTAGTGATGGCTACTACAAGCAGACATGCACAATACGTGTTGAATCTCTCACGAGAAAGTGGTTGACATTCATAATTGAACCAAGAAATGAAATGTCAACCAACCGAAGATTAATCGGGGCAAAATCATTGGAAGTATTTTTATGGAACCTGTTAACGACCTTTCTTGAATTTCATCAGCTGACAAACCTCATGAATATTGATCGGCTCAAGAGAAGCACTGATTCGCGGAATAATTTGCGTTTGATGAGGTAACGTTGAACAATTTTCCAGTGGCTCTTTGTTTATTGCCTATATGGGGCTTCACAACCCTTTGCATGAACGACAAGAAGGAAAATCAAGTGGTGCACGCATTGGCAACATTATCACATTTGTGCCCGAAAACTCAGTTTTTTCAACGATCTGCACCAGGATTTTGATGTCGCAGACGAATGTTTCGTTCAATACAGAAACTGGGAATTAACTTTCACTTGTGCTTTTGGTCCACTCTCTTCCAGATATATTCGCGGCTTTGATGCAAGGAAAATTCAGGAATAAAAACGTGCAGGGCAGCGTGCTGAAACTTTTCCTTGATGCAAAATCGGGACAGTGGTAGTTATTAATCAGCGAACATACAGTGCCGAAGGAGGCCATTCAGCACATCGGGTCTGCACCGACCCACCTAAGCCCTCACTTCCGCCCCATCCCCCGAACCCAATAATCCCTCCTAAACGTTTTTGCTCACTAAGGGCATTTTATCATGACCAATTAACCTAACCTGCATGTCTTTGGACTGTGGGAGGAAACCGGAGCTCCCGGAAGTAACCTACGCAGACACGGGGAGAACTTGAAGACTCCGCAAAGGGAGTGGCCCAGAGGGGAATCGAACCTGGGACCTTTGCACTTTGAAGCCACAGTGCTAGTCATTTGTGCAACCGTGTTGCCCGATACAGATATAAGTTTGTTTGATATCCACCACTGCGAAAGCAATATGATAGTTGGAACTCAGAACTATCCAGTTCCATTAAGTGTTGTTTTCAGGTGAACAATTGGGCAGATACGATCGCATCTGCACGCTAGAAATTGAGTTGGACAAGCCATTGAGTCTGAAAAAAATCAGGTTATACATACTTTTCCTGAATGGTATATTTTATGATTTCGTTACATCATGACTTTATGAATTTCCAACATCTGCAGATGGACACACGCAAGCACACACACACAATATAGACGACATCTTATTTTTAATGGTGTAAGTGGTTGGTCACTGCAATTGCTGTTTTAAAGTCATGTGTTTTTCTCTCTCGCTAAAGTTCTTCAAATTGTTCGTTGACATGTGCATTAGCACCATATTTGTCCGGAAATTCCAGAACAAACATCAGCACAAATGATGCGATATTGCAATGGTCAGCAATATGGTTTCACAGCGCCAGGGTCTCTGGTTCGATTACCAGCGTGATGCCTGTCTGTGCGAAGTCTGCGCGATCTCCCGGTGTCTCGCGGTGCCCCTGTTTCCTCGCACAAGTTCCGAAAGACATGCTTATCAGATGAAGTGAGCAGTATGAATTTTCTTTCAGTGCACCGGAAAAGGTGACGGAGTGTAGCGACTGGGTGATTTTCAGAGTAACTTAAGTGTAGCGTTAATGTAAACCTCCTTCTGACATTAATAAAGATAATTATTATATTTTCCAATTTCTCCTCTGCTGTACAGACGAAAAAATACTCGAAAAAGATATCGGTAAATCTTTCGTAAATTAATTCAACATTCTGTTATAAGTCATATTATTTTTCGCTGAATAAGAGTTCATTGGCATATTTCGAATCATAACTTTTTAGGCAATGGTAAAATCACATTTTCTTCTTCTGTTGCTTGCTTTATTTAATTTATTGCATCTTCGCATTTTTGGGGCTGCACGCCTGCGTTCCCAGCACACAGCCAACGCATGGGGTTCAGTTCCCGCATGGGGTGGCGTTGTGCAGCACGTGTGTTTTCTCTCTGTCTGCCTTGGTCCCTGCAGATGCTCCGGTTTGCTGCTGCATTCCAAAATGTACAGCACTAGACCAATGCGCCGACTTACAGTGAAAGGCCGGGGGCGTTGCCGTAGTTTGAGTTGTCATACCGACGGTTGGTGCAGACTCGATGGAACGACTGCTCTCCCTCTTCACTGTCCGACATCTGTGGCTTTATCTGAGTGGAAATTCCAGACATCTTGTGTTAATAGTATTCATTTCTGGGCTGCGAAATCCGAAATCTGAAGCATGAACTCAATTCTGCTTTGCTCAAGATGATATTTAAATTCAACCGGTTCCCTCTGTGATCGGTGTAAAGGCACGTTCCTTCTTCTAGTGTCTCCTGATTCGTCCTCCCAACACTGTTGTTTTTATTCGCAATTCCTTCAGTCTTAAACTTGTTCACCAGCCACTCTTCGCGGCAGGGCGAGAAAGCTTACTGCTGCAACACACAGGTGACGTACAGGGAAGGACCAACTAGCCACCCGTCAGCCTCGTGGAATAAAAGCATCCCGCTGAGGTGCTGGATTCATCAATGGAGTAATGAACTCTAGTATAAAAGCCGGTCCAGATAGGAGCGAAGGATGGGTAGTCCGGGCTGGGACGTGGAGGGCACTGAGCATATACATTACTTTGTAAAAATATAAGTTTCTTCAAACATCAGTTGTGGCCACCTCTATGGCCAGCAAACTTGCCACGAGGGTAAAAGTGTCGCTCCAGTTGACACTTCGAAGTGTTTTCAAACAGTGATCTCCTATCGCACTACCGGAATAAGATCTGCACTGATGTTGAAATGCCGGTCTTTTGGAGAACTGATATGTTTGGTGCGACCATGGAATATTGGACGCAATATGCAAACCGAGTGTGGAATTTGTTTTGGAGCTGACGCTATTAGTGGTGATGAGTGAAATAAAGTAATACTCTTGGCTGTCAGTTGAGTCTGCACCTTCAACGTGATGAAACACCTCAGGTATCCCACAGCCTAGTACTGCAAGAGCTTTGAAGAGCTGGGAGCCCTGATGACGAACTATTCAGGATCAAACCTGTGGATCGCCATGTATAAATAACGGTTTAACGCGGCAAAGCCGACCCCAGGGGCGTCCGTTACAGACTCTTTAACACATTCAAGAAAATTGGCTCTGTTTTGTAACGATGGGTCTTCCCTTCAGGAGATTCAGCTGGATTGGTTGGTTCGTGGCTTCAACAATGAACTGGATAAAATCGAACATTAGGTGGGGGGGGGGGGGGTTGAGGGGAGGGGAAATGTGTGTGTTTCTGATGACTATGAGTTATTCCTGATTCCATTTGTTTATGTGAACATGCGGGCTAATGCTTGGGATCGGATCGTTGATATTGATATGGGGATGGACATATCTGTTACTGATTATTGTTTATTGTTCGTGGGTGTAAATTTGGGAGAAAATTTGCAAAAGGAGGAGAATAAAAATATTTACAAAAAAACAATCTGACGACCATTGAAAGTCACTGGCCGAACTACGGCGAGACATGAAGTAGGTTGCAGGAATTCATATTGTACGTGGAAGTGCAGAAAACTGAGTACATTTTCTCCAAAGGCTGTAAGTTATCATTGTGGGACGTCCCTCTCGCAGAATTGAGCGTCTCCCAGAACAGGAATCCCAGATGCCTGCCAAAGGCGAACACGACAGAGGCCAGGGACTGAGATAAAGAGTCACATTGACTAGGCCAGATACGTCCCCAGGTCCTTATAGGGATGATATGGGGCGTGCAACTGGAGAAAACTCAAAGAACAAAAGTCACCAGCGACCAACAAATCCGTCACTCCATCGGAGATAAGCATCAACCCAGAGCCCACACTTTAATTTTCAATAGCCCGATGAAGTGTGCACCTAAGCAGAATCGCGACAGCAAATATGCTCCCATTCAGATCACCATTCAGAGAAACGGTCATACTCTCGTAATATAATTGGCACGGGTCCAAAGGAAACGCAATCACGTTTGAAAAAACATCGAAGTGTATGACGGTTGATGTTACGTGATATGGAGGCATGAATAGCAACATTCATGGGGGGAAGGGGGGCACTTGACAGAGCTGGGAACACGATGACTCTGGTGATGTAAGGGCATCAAGCTCGATGCCCTATTCTGTTAGCCCGTGTTTGGCTGCAACATTTTCACCAAGATCATTCAGATGGCTGCTGGAGGCCTCGATGAGACGTTGGGGAAATACCAGGAGGTGTGCCATAATTGGCAAATATTTCCGTCGATCCTGAAGCACAGCGTAAACCATTTTGGGTCCGTCCAATCTCCGATACGCTAATAACCAGGTTTGAGGCAGGTCTCTGCCGACTAGATGGCCTCTGGATCAATCGGTAGGTAAAATCTTTTGACGGGGCAGCGCCCATAGCCTCCATCCTCAAGCTGGACAAAACGCTTAAACTTTCGGGGGACTATAATCTCACAGTAAATTGGGCCTCCCGATTGGATAGGTACATGATTGCATGCTTCTGAGACTGATGTGTACTATTGGTAGGACATCACATTTTGAAAACAGCCCTGCTTATCTTTACTGGAACTAGACATTGCGCTCAGAAAACGTGTGAGTGTAGAATACTTTATGAGTATTCTAGTTTGCCCTTTGGTGTATTTGCAGCCTACGACTTTTCCACTGAGCAATTGGAAACAATCTGAGCGGCCTGTCACATTAAATGTTTCTTTTGGAAGGCGTATTGATCACAGAGCTGACGGAGCGAGAACACTTGAGCAACATTGACAAAGTGCTCAGTTGTTTTTTCAGAGTTGAACGTCCACCTCAAAATAGAGAAGTGTATCTTCCTCGCCTAGAGGTCATTTAGTTAATGTACCGTTGAGACCGCAATGACCAACACCTGGTGGACGAGCATGTATAAGCAATAATCAAAACTCCAACCCCGGAGTACAGAACCAGCTAAATTCATGTTTTTTTTTCAATTCAGGGGCAATCCACCGGCCCAAAATATATTTCAGGTTGTGGGGGTGAGACCCAGAAAGACACGGTGAGAATGCTCAAACTCAACGTGGACTGTGACCGAGGGCCGGTATTCAACTCGGGTCTTCAGCGGCATGAGGTAGCCTTGCTAACCGCTGGCCCACCGTGCCCCCCAAGCTGTGTTGTTTTTTAGGGTCTGCTAAATTGATACGGGACGTTCCTACACAGCCTTGCAACATTGATAGCACCCCCGCTCCGATAGAAAGAATGCTGATAGAAAAAGAGCCCTGGGTTTGGAGAGCCGTAAAGGAAGAAGTGTTAGACCATAAGACCATAAGACATAGGAGCGGAAGTAAGGCCATTCGGCCCATCGAGTCCACTCCACCATTCAATCATGGCTGATTTCAACTCCATTTACCCGCTCTCTCTCCATAGCCCTCAATTCCTCGAGAAATCAAGAATTTACCAACTTCTGTCTTAAAGACACTCAACGTCCCGGCCTCCACCGCCCTCTGTGGCAATGAATTCCACAGACCCACCGCTCACTGGCTGAAGACATTTCTCCTTATCTCTGTTCTAAAGTGACTCCCTTTTATTCTCAGGTCATGCCCCCGGGTCCTAGTCTCCCCTGCTAATGGAAACAACTTCAATAAGTCCACCTTATCTAAGCCATTCATTATCTTGTAAGTTTCTATTAGATCTCCCCTCAACCTCCTAAACTCCAATGAATATAATGCCAGGATCCTCAGAGGTTCATCCTATGTTAGGCCTACCATTTCTGGGATCATCCGTGTGAATCTCCGCTGGACCCGCTCCAGTGCCAGTATGTCCTTCCTGAGGTGTGGGGCCCAAAATTGCTCACAGTATTCTAAATGGGGCCTAACTAATGCTTCATAAAGCTTCAGAAGTATATCCCTGCTTTTATATTCCAAGCCTCTTGAGATAAATTACAACATTGCATTTGCTTTCTTAATTACGGACTCAACCTGCAAGTTTACCTTTGGAGAAACCTGGACTAGAACTCCCAAGTCCCTTTGCACTTCAGCATTATGAATTGTGTCACCGTTGAGAAAATAGTCCATGCCTCTATTTTTTTTCCAAAGTGCAAGACCTCGCACTTGCCCACGTTGAATTTCATCAGCCATTTCTTGGACCCCTCTCCAAAAGTGTCTAAATTTTTCTGCAGCCTCCCCACCTCCTCCATACTACCTGCCCCTCCACCTATCTTTGTATCATCGGAAAACTGAGCCAGAATGCCCCCAGTCCCGTCATCTAGATAGTTAATATATAAAGAGAACAGCTGTGGCCCCAACACTGAACCCTGCGGGACACCACTCGTCACCGGTTGCCATTCCGGAAAAAGAACCTTTTATCCCAACTCTCTGCCTTCTGCCTGACAGCCAATCGTCAATCCATGTTAATACCTTGCCTCGAATACCATGGACCCTTATTTTACTCAGCAGTCTCCCTTGAGGCACCTTATCAGAGGCCTTTTGGAAATCAAGATAGAGAACATCGTTTGGCTCTCCTTGGTCTAATCTATTTGTTATCTCTTCAAAGAACTCAACAGGTTTGTCAGGCACGACCTCCCCTTACTAAATCCATGCTGACTTGTCCTAATCCGACCCTGCACTTCCAAGAATTTAGAAATCTCACCCTTAACAATCTTGCCAACAACCGAGGTTGGGCTAATAATTTTCCATATTGTTCCTTATTCCCTTCTTGAACAGGGGGGTTACAACAGCGATTTTCCAATCGTCTGGGACTTTCCCTGACTCCAGTCACTCTTGAAAGATCATAACAAACGCATCCTTGATTTCTTCATCTATCTCCTTTAGCACTCGAGGATGTAGCCATCTGGGCCAGGAGGTTTATCAATTGTTAGACCCCTTAGTTTCTCTTACTCTGTCTCCTTTGTGATGGATACCATATTCAACTCTGGCCCCTGACTCTCCTGAATTGTTGGGCTATTACTCATGTCTTCTACTGTGAAGACTGACGCAAAGTACTTATTTCGTTCCTCAGCTATTTCCTTGTCGCCCATCACTGGATTAACAGCGTCAGTTTGGAGCGGCCCAATGTCTACTTTTGCCTCCCGTTTGTGTTTAATGTATTCAAATAAACTTTTACTATCATTCCCAATGTTACTGGCAAGCCTACCTTCATAGTTGATCCTCTTTTTCCTTATTTCTCTCTTTGTTATCCTCTGTTGGTTTTTGTAGCCTTCCCAATCTTCTGACTTCCCACTACTCTTTGCCACATTATAGGCTTTCTCTTTTGCTTTGATGCATTCCCTAACTTCCTTTGTCAGCCATGGCTTCCTAATCCCCCCTCTGATAACCTTTATTTTCTTTGGGATGAACCTCTGTACTGTGTCCTCAACTACTCCCAGAAACCCCTGCCATTGCTGTTCTACTGTCTTTCCCACTAGGCTCTGCTCCCAGTCGATTTTCGTCAGTTCCTCCCTCATGCCCCTATAGTTACCTTTATTTAACTGTAACACCTTTATATCTGATTCTACCTTCTTTCTTTCAAATTGGAGATTGAATTCTACCGTATTATGATCACTGCCTCCTAAGCGTTCCCTTACTTTAAGATCTTTAATCAAGTCTGGCTCATTACATAACACTAAGTCCAGAATGGCCGTTCCCCTTGTGGGCTCCATCACAAGCTGTTCTAACCAAAAAGCCCTCCTGCAAACATTCAAAGAATTCCCTTTCCTTGGGTCCACTGGCAGCATTATTTACCCAGTCCACCTGCATATTGAAGGCTTCCATGATCACTGTGACCTTGCCTTTCTGACATGCACTTTCTATTTCGTGGTGCATTTTGTGCCCCTGGTCCTGACCACTGTTAGGTGGCCTGTACATAACTCCCATTATATATTTTTTTGCCTTTGTGGTTCCTCAACTCTACCCACACAGACTCCACATCATCTGACCTTCTGTCGTTTAGTGCTATTGATTTAATTTCATTCATAATTCACAAGGCAACCCCGCCCCCTCTGCCCACCTCTCTGTCTTTTCGATAGGTTGTGAATCGCTGGATGTTTAAATGCCAGTCCTGAACCCCTTACAACCACGTCTCTGTGATGCCTACCACATCATACCTGCCAGTCACAATCTGGGCCACAAGCTCATCTACCTTGTTCCGTACACTGCGCGCATTTAAAAATAGCACCTTTAATTCTCTATTGACCGTCCCTTTTTGTTTTCTTAGTGTGGTGGACCTTGGTTTACTGAGCCTTTCCATACACTGTGTCATATTTTGTGGGATGGGGACTATCGTAACCTCTCCTGAGTTCTGTCTTTTCGTGTTTTTTTTTAATTCCTAAGCAGCTACGCTTCCCACTGATTACTTCACCTCTTGTTCCCTGACTTTCCCTTCGCCCCCCCTCCAATCTCTAGTTTAAAGTCCCATTGACCACCATATTTACTCTTTTGTTTACTCCTGTCAAGAAGCATTTGACTTAATCCAGTCTACCGATGCACTATAATGGCGCCCAAATAACTGGAAGTCGAGTGTGAGGTTTCACTGCATGGCTTTGGCAGTGTATCCACACGCAACATGGACGACGGTAGAGAATTGTCTTTGCCTCCAGAACACTGTCCGCAGCAGAGATAGACTGCGCACAAATCGAAAAATTTGGATAAGCTGTATTTTAGCAGGCAAAATGTTCCATCAGTCCTCACATTTGCATCGACTAACGAGAGTGACGAGCGCAACTCGTTGTTCGCTTCTTCGAGGAGGACAAGGCTGTCCTACTGATTGCATCAGGGTGTATGCAGCAATTGGAACTCCTATTGATAGTATAAGAGTATGAGTTCGAGTGCCAATCTGGCCCACAGATCGCGAAAGCAAACACTTTCAGTAGACTTACGCTGCAGAGAGGACTCCCAACACTCCCCAGACATGACGATGGTCTAGCCATGTCAAACGTCATGGATACGTTGCTAGTCGCGGAAGTCCATATATGTGACTGGAATTAAGCAAATTGCTCATTGTCCAATGTGCGCCATATCATTTTATACGTTGATCAACTCCCAAAACCGCAAATCAGTTGAAAGGTGTTTCCGTAAGACCAGAATACCATAACACATAGGAGCGGAAGTAAGGCCATTCGGCCCATCGAGTGCACTCCGCCATTCAATCATGGCTGATTTCAAATCCATTTACCCGCTCTCTCTCCATAGCCCTTAATTCCTCGAGAAATCAAGAATTTACCAACTTCTGTCTTAAAGACACCTAACGTCCCGGCCTCCACCGCCCTCTGTGGCAATGGCTTCCACAGACCCACCGCTCACTGGTTGAAGACATTTCTCCTTATCTCTGTTCTAAAGTGACTCTCTTTTATTCTAAGGCTATGCCCACGGGTCCTAGTCTCCCCTGCTAATGGAAACAACTTCCCTACGTCCACCCTATCTAAGCCATTCTTTACTTTGTAAGTTTCTATTAGATCTCCCCTCAACCTCCTAAACTCCAATGAATATAATGCCAGGATCCTCAGAGGTTCATCCTATGTTAGGCCTACCATTCCTGGGCTCATCCGTATGAATCTCCGCTGGACCCGCACAAGTGCCAGTATGTCCTTCCTGAGGTGTGGGGCCCAAAATTGCTCACAGTATTCTAAATGGGGCCTAACTAATTCTATATAAAGCTTCAGAAGGACATCCCTGCTTTTATATACCAAGCCTCTTGAGATGAATGGCAACATTGCATTGGCTTTCTTAATTACGGACTCAACCTGCAAGTTTACCTTTAGAGAATCCTGGGCTAGGACTCCCAAGTCCCTTTGCACTTCAGCATTATGAATTTTGTCACCGTTGAGAAAATAGTCCATGCTCTATTCTTTTTTCCAAAGTGCAAGACCTCGCACTTGCCCACGTTGAATTTCATCAGCCATTTCTTGGACCACTCTCCTAAACTGTCTACATCTTTCTGCAGCCTCCCCACCTCCTCCATACTACCTGCCCCTCCACCTATCTTTGTATCATCGGCAAACTTAGCCAGAATGCCCCCAGTCCCGCCATCTAGATCGTTAAGAGAACAGCTGTGGCCCCAACACTGAACCCTGCGGGACACCATTCGTCACCGTTTTCCATTCCGAAAAATAACCTTTTATCCCAACTCTCTGCCTTCGATTAATATAATAGAGCTCATCAACGAAAACAGCAACCTTTTCTGGGGAACTGGTGCCATTGTACCCACAAAGGTCAGGTCGTTATATTTATAAATTTGCATAACAGGTGCCTTGGTACACCAAGAGTGAATATGTTAGCCTGATGTTTCGTTTGATGGGCTCACCTGTATTCGGAAACAGAGCGGCTGTTTTCGCAGTTTAGTGTTGGCCAGGAGCAGCACAGGAAGCCGCCCAAGTATTTAATATAGAATGAAATATATTTTCACAGCAAGCGGTGAGTGCAGGTCATATATTCAGAAAGTAAACTTGAGGATGAGTTGTGAAAGCTGAATGAACACTGAATGTGATGAGTGCGGAAGAATATGTCAACACAATAACAAAAAAAATCACATAGCGGGAAGTGAAGGTTGTTGTATGTCATACTTGGAAAACTTTGACATTGAAAATATTTTTGTTTTACAGAATTGGAGAAAATGAAACATGTCCTAAATGACACAGGTGAAGAGGGATAGGACATGGTTTTATTATTTGGGACAATGGTTACATCGGTACATCGCTTCATTAAAAATGTACAAATAATTACCGAGCAACCAGAGATTATTCACACATTCGCCACTTTGAGAAAGAAATTACGGCGTCAGCCAGATTTGATCTAATCCATTTCAGGAGAATGTGAGTTCAGCCAATTGCCTTTAGCGCACAGGTTTCAATACGACGCAGGAGCAGAAAAGCTTCGATTTGTATGGAATAGACTTTGATCGTGACCATTCATGCATAACATGCACAGAGATTTACGATGGAGTTAGTATGTGGCCGTGTGTTTGCTTCGTTAGTTGACCGTATGCACGTGGCAATGGTTTCTTGGTTTTGTTTCGATTTGGATCACGCAGCAGTTAGTACAAGGAGAGGCTGATATTTCGGAAACATTTTCACGAGAACGTTCTTGAAACATTTGGCTCCTTTCAAATGAGAGGAAGGACGATTTATCCGAAAAGGAAGCAAATTTACCAGGGCAAAATAATCTGTAACTTGATCATGGTTGATTGGAAGAAAATAAATTGAATGATTAGTCGTCCTGGTGTCAGATAATGAAGAGGACATGAAGCCAAAGGATCTAAAGCAACAATTCTTAATAGCAATAACGGTGTGGCGAGATCTATAATTTCAGACATGCAATGTCGCAGATAAATGGGTACATTCATATTAACCAGTTTGCATCAGCTTCACTGCACACCTGCATCTCTGAATCTAGCCACAGCGCTATTGCTATAAAGAATTATGGCTTTATGTCCTTCGGCTTCATGGTTCTTCAATATCAAACACCAGGCACAGCGCTTCCGGCCTCTCACTTTAAAAGATTAAAGGAGACATAATCAGGATAAATAAGAAATACAAATCTTGACTCTCAGCAGGTAAGAAGCAGCACAGAGCTGGCGTTGCACATCGTGCAGCTCCATCGGAAAAGGAAGCAAATTTTGCACGGTATGACTAGATCATGGTTGATGGTGAGAAAATAAATTTCATGATTACTGGCACGGAAACGTCCAAGGTAGGAAGCAAGACCAATGCAATCCAAAGCTTTTTGATTGAAGAGTCGATACTGCAAGTGAGACGAATACTTGAACAGGCAGATCGATTAACAGCAACACCTAAACAGGGAAAGATAAATGAAACAATGATTCGCAGTGAATTAATGTATCGAAATCAACAGTGATAGAAACAATGTAAACGCCTACACATAAATAGCAATTGGATAGACAGATGAAGTCGTGCTAATTAGGTGCAAAGATGCTGTGATATGCTTAGATGCGTATGACACGAACCAAAATACTTGCTGGACGAGTACCTCCAATATTGGGAGCGCCGATTCCCTTAAAGGCATTGATTACTCAATTTGACCTGCCATGCAAATCAATTTGTTACACGAGTAACTCAGAAGCCATGAATGGTGCGGGAAGACACTGAGCTCCAGACTCTCGGGTCACATTTACAGATGTACAAGGGACAATTCAAGAGTATGACGAATATGCCTCATCTGCTTGGAGGAATGCAGCTGCAGAATATTCAATGTGCTTCATATAAGCGCAGAACGTACAGTGGAGAATGAGGCCAAAAGGCCCATCGAGTCAGCACTGGACCCTGGAAAGAGCACCCCACTCGGAACTGTGATGTTGTTGCTTTTAAAGATACCAGGTTGAGGGAAGGACAGGATAGGGAGCGAAACGTTCCAGGATTTAGATGTTTCAGGCGGGATGGAGGGGGGTGTAAAAGGGGTGGCGGAGTTGCGCTACTGGTTAGGGAGAATACCACCGCTGTACTACGGGAGGACACCTCAGAGGGCAGTGAGGTCAGGAATAAGAATGGCGCAGTCACGATGTTGGAGGTTTACTACAGGCCTCCCAACAGCCAGCGAGAGATAGAGGTGAAGATAGGTGGACAGATTTTGGAAAAGAGTAAAAACAACAGGGCTGTTGTGATGGGAGACTTCAACTTCCCCAATATTGACTGGGACTCACTTAGTGCCAGGCGCTTAGACGGGGCAGAGTTTGTCATGAGCATCCAGGAGGGCTTCTTAAAAAAATATGTAGACAGTCCAACTAGGGAAGGGGCTGTACTGGACCTGGTATTGGGGAATGGACCCGACCAGGTGGTAGAAGTTTCAGTAGGGGAGCATTTCGGGAACAGAGACCACAATTCAGTATGTTTTAAAGTGCTGGTGGACAAGGATAAGAGTGGTCCTCGGGTGAATGTGCTAAACTGAGGTAAGGCTAATTATAACACTATTAGGCGGGAACTGAATAACCTAGATTGGGGTAAATCAACATCTGACATGTGGGAGGCTTTCAAGTGTAAGTCGAAAGGAATTCAGGACCGGCATGTTCCTGTGAGGAAGAAGGATAAATACGGCAAATTACGGGAGCCTTGGATAACGAGAGATATTGTCGGCCGCGCCGAAAGAAAAATGGAGGCATTTGTCAGGGCTAGAAGGCTGGGAACAGACAAAGACTGTGTGGAATATAAAGAAAGTAGGAAGGAACTTAAGCAAGGAGTCAGGAGGTCTAGAAGGGGTCACGAAAAGTCATTGGCAATTAGGGTTGAGGAAAATCCCAAGGCTTTTTACAAATACATAAAAAACAAGGGGATAGCCAGGGAAAGGGTTGGCCCACTGAAGGATAGGCAAGGGAATCTATGTGTGGAGCCAGAGGAAATGGGCGAGGTACCAAATGAATACTTTGCATCAGTATTTACTAAAGAGATGGAATTGGTGGATGTTGAGTCTGGAGAAGGTGTGTAGATAGCCTGGGTCACATTGAGATCCAAAAAGGCGAGGTGTTGGTCGTCTTAAGAAATATTAAGGTAGATAAGTCCCCAGGGCCTGATGGGATCTACACGAGAATACAGAAGGAGGTTAGAGAGGAAATTGCTGAGGCCTTGACAGAAATCTTTGGATCTTCACTGTCTTCAGGTGATGTCCCGGAGGACTGGAGAATAGACAATGTTGTTCCTTTGTTTAAGAAGGGGAGCAAGGATAACCCAGGGTACTACAGGCCGGTGAGCCTTACGTTAGTGGTAGGGACATTACTGGAGAGAATTTTTCGAGACAGGATCTACTCCCATTTGGAAGAAAATGGGTGTATTAGTGTGAGGCAGCATGGTTTGTTGAAGGGGAGGTCGTGTTTCACTAACTTGATTGAGGTTTTCGAAGAGGTCACAGAGATGATTGATGCTGGTAGGGCAGTGGATGTTGTCTATCTGGACTTCAGTAAGGCCTTTGATATGGTCTCTCGTGGTAACTGGTAGAAAAGGTGAAGTCACACGGTATCAGGGGTAAGCTGGCAAGGTAGATCCAGAGCTGGCTAGGTCATAGAAAGCAGAGAGTAGACATGGAATGGTGCTTTTCTAATTGGAGGGCTGTGACTAGTGGTGTTCCACAAGGATCAGTGCTGTGACCTTTGCTGTTCATCGGATATATAAATGATTTGGAGGAAAATGTAACTGGTCTGATTCGTAAGTTTGCAGACGACACAAAGGTTGGTGGAATTGTGGATAGCGATGAGGACTGTCAGAGGATACTGCAGGATTTAGATCGTTTGCAGACTTGGGCGGAGAGATGGCAGATGGAGCTTAATCCGCACAATTGTGAGGTAATGCATTTTGGAAGTTCTAATGCAGGTAGGGAATATACAGTGAATGGTAGAACCCTCAAGAGTATTTAACGTCAGTGAGATCTAGGTGTACAGGTCCACAGCTCACTGAAAGGGGCAACAAGATGGAGAAGGTAGTTCAGAAGGCATACGGCATGCTTGCCTTCATTGGCCGGGGCATTGAGTGTAAGAATTGGCAAGTCATGATGCGGCTGCATTGACCCTTAGTTAGGCCACATTTGCAGTATCGTGTTCAATTCTGGTCGCCACACTACCAGAAGGATGTGGAGGCATTAGAGAGGGTGCAGAAGAGATTTACCAGGATGTTGCGTGGTATGGAGGGCATTAGATATGAGGCGAGGTTGAATATACTCGGTTTGTTCTCACTGGAACGACGGAGCTTGAGGGGCGACATGATAGTGGTCTACAAATTCATGAGGGGCATAGACAGAATGGATATTCAGAGGCTTTTCCCCAGGGTAGAGGGGTCAATCATTAGGGGGCATAGGTTAAAGGTGCGAGGGGCAAGGTTTAAAGTAGATGTACGAGATACGTTTTTTACACAGATGGTAGTGGGTGCCTGGAACTCGCTGCCGGAGGAGGTGGTGGAAGCAGGGACGATAGTGACATTTAAGGGGCATCTTGATGAATACATGAATAGGATGGGAATAGAGGGATACGGACCCAAGAAGTTTAGTCGGGCAGAATGGTCGGCTCGGGCTTGGAGGGCCGAAGGGCCTGTTCCTGTGCTGTACTGTTCTTTGTTCCTTGTTGTTCTTATGCCTGCACCTCCACGGCGCCCCCGTAACCCAGTAAACCCATCTAACGTTGAAAGCGAATGTATTATGGACAATTCATCTAATCTGCACGTCCTTGGATTCTGGGAGGAAAACGGAGCACCTGGAGAAAACCCACGGCGAAAACGTGCAGACAGTGACCCGAGCTGGGGATCGGACCAGGGGCCCTGTCGCTGTGATGCAACTGTGCTATCCGCTGTGCTACCTTGCTCCACACACTTCTCGCGCGCCGAAAAAAGAAACCCATTGCATTTGTACCGTTTCAAAAATGTTTCACTCTCTTCACAGCCGAATGCGCCGGAATTATCTACCATCTTCCCATGGACAAGCTGCACTGCAGAAAATCAGTCGCTCCCATATAAAAAGGCAAGACCAATCGGCAGATCGGAACATTAACGCTTTGAAATATCCTCCGAGTCAATCAGCTAACTTGTTTAGAATATATTTCTTCTCCTTCCGTGTCACTTGGTCAATCTACCTCGCAAAGAACACTATTGGTGCAGCTACATTACAGAGACTGTCGCAGCTCCAGAAGGCAGACCATCACCTCCTTTGAAAAGCTTGGACAATATGTGTTTGGTTAACTGGCGATGCGAAAGTTATGTAAAATCATGAATTAATATAATTGCTGTTGCGCGTCCTGTTTTCTACTTTCCGAGGCTGATAAGTATCTAACAGGCTGATTTCTGTTCATTGCGGCACGATTAACATGTATTTCAGTTGGGGATTTCACCGATATACGTTTTTATATGTGATATGCGGACGATGGACGATTTGGTAAGTGGTTAAAACTGTACCAAAGATGATGTGAGCAAATATGATGAAGAAACAATGTGAAATATTGAGGACAACAATTACTCACGAATTGAAAATGCAATTGCTATCAATTTTTACTGAAAAGCTGGGACAAAGGTTTTACACGTCACAAATTTCAAAATATCCGCCCAGGCACAATTTCTGAGCTCCTTTCGGGTTGTTCTATTTTATTATAATATTGTCATATGATATGTCAAACCAAATGACTCCCCTGTTTAGGTTACTCAATTATGGATGCACCTTTCATGTAAAATAAACGACATTTTTCACAGCATATCGTTTTCTCTTATTCAGAAGAGAAATTGGAACGATGTTACATAGGTAAATTCTTGGTAGAATACGCCAATGTTAACCTTGCCATATTTGGTTGACGTGCTTACCCTGATTCTTCATCTTGTGCTGATCATTTGATTTCCACAGTTGGAGGGGATCCATCAGATGGTGAGTAGTAGTAAATGCATTCCCATCAATTCAGATTGACAACCGTTGCACATCTAAAAGATTGCAAAATAGCATTACAAGCAATGAAACAAATAAGAAACTTTCATATGTTCCGACATGGATGCTGCGGTTGATAAATGTAATAAAGACTATATAAACTACTTTAATGCCATTTCTAATGCCCAACACAATAATGATCTTCATGCCGCAAGTAGACTGACATTAACGCTGCAATGAATTCGCTGTGAAAATACCCTAGTCGTCATATTCCGGTACCTATTCGGGTCCATAAATTGAGAATTCAGAATGTCCTAATTACCTAAAAGCATGTGTTTCGCAACTTTTCGGAGGAAATCATAACCCCCGTAGGAAACCAGCACGGAGATCGTGCAGACCCAAACCGGGGATCGAACCTGCGACCCTGGCACAGTGAAGCAACAGTGGTAACCACTGCGCTACCTTGCCAATATATAAATTTACTGTGATATTAGTGACACTGGAGGCATGCACTAGCATTTGGTGTCGTTTTCCATTCGTGAGAAATTGTGAATACTTTTCTTGCGATATTGACGAGTGACTGCATGATTTTTAGAGGAAACATTGAATTCTCATTTATTTTTTTCCATAAAAGCGGCAATTAAACGTCGCCTATCACCTACCCTGCAGACCTTTGGGTTGTGATGGTGAGACCCAGAACGCTGAGTAAAATGAGGGCCCATGGTATTCGAGGCAAGGTACTAACATGGATTGACGATTGGCGGTCAGGCAGAAGGCAGAGAGTTGGGATAAAAGGTTCTTTTTCGGAATGGCAACCGGTGACGAGTGGTGTCCCGCAGGGTTCAGTGTTGGGGCCACATCTGTTCTCTTTATATATTAATTATCTAGATGACGGGACTGGGGGCATTCTGGCTAAGTTTGCCGATGATACAAAGATAGGTGGAGGGGCAGGTAGTATGGAGAAGGTGGGGAGGCTGCAGAAAGATTTAGAAAGTTTAGGCGAGGTCTTGCACTTTGGAAAAATGAATAGAGGCATGGACTATTTTCTAAACGGTGACAAAGTTCATAATGCGGAAGTGCAAAGGGACTTGGGAGTCCTAGTCCAGGATTCTCTAAAGGTAAACTTGCAGGTTGAGTCCCTAAATGTGAAAGCAAATGCAATGCTGTCATTTATCTCAAGCGGCTTGGAATATAAAAGCTGGGATGTACATCTGACGCTTTATAAACCACGAGTTAGGCCCCATTTAGAATACTGTGAGCAATTTTGGGCCCCACACCTCAGGAAGGACATACTGGCACTGGAGCTGGTCCAGCAGAGATTCACACGAATGATGCCAGGAATGGTAGGCCTAACATACGATGAACGTCTGAGGATTCTGGGATTATATTCATTGGAGTTTAGGAGGTTGAGGGGAAATATATTAGAAACTTACAAGATAATTAAAAGCTTAGATAGGGTGGACGTAGGGAAGTCGTTTCCATTAGCAGAGGAGACTAGGATCCGTGGGCACAGCCTTAGCATTAAAGGGAGTCACTTTAGAACAGAGATGAGGAGACATTTCTTCAGCCAGAGAGTGGTGGTTCTGTGGAATTCATTGCAACAGAGGGCGGGGGGAGGCAGGCACGTTGAGTGTCTTTAAGACATAAGTTGATAAATTCTTGATTTCTCGAAGAATTAAGGGCTATGGAGAGAGAACGGGTAAATGGAGTTGAAATCAGCCATGATTGAATGGTGGAGTGGACTCGATGGGCCGAAAGGCCTTCCTTCCGCTCCTATGTCTTATGGTCTAAAGACACGGGGACAATGTGAAAAGTCGAGGCTTTTAGTGGGAAATGTAATTTTCCAGGACATTCTATGGTTTAAAAGGCGAAAAGAAAGAACAAATCAAAACAAGTACTCGACATTTAACACGACACTTCGCAGTGCTGAAACGTAATTTTATTTTTAGTCCTCATTCTTAATTACCCTTGAGGGACTGCTAAGAGTCAACCACGTTGCTGTGGATCTGGATGTGTATCACATGCAGTCCGCAACAGGTAAGGATCAGAGGACATTAGTGGACCTTGGCAATGGCTTCACTGTCCTCATTAGGCGTTTAATTTCTGATTTTTATTGAATTTAAATATCACCATTTACAGTGAAGGGGTTTGCACCTGAGTCCGCACATGCTGTTTTTCTTGTTTTGTGATTCCAGTGACAACACCATTGTGCCACCGCCTCCCCGGTCCTAACATACAACTTACAGTGCTCCGAAAGCTGTTGTTTGAAACAAACCTGATGGTCTTTAACCTAGTGGTGAAAGACTTATTACTGTGCTCATACCACATCACAAATTACGGGTATGTTTTTAGCTCCATCCAAAATCTCCGCAGTGTTTTCCTTGTTTGTGAGGCTGTTTTTCCGTGTCGCTGGTTTAAAAAAAAAATGATTGCAACTTCTTTTGGAATTATGCTTTATTATTGTATTTCTTGTTTGTGTTGGCTGATGAATAGGATTGTTGCAGATCTTTCAACTATTATTCTGTTATGCAACCCGATTAATGTCTAAAGGCACCACAGCATTGTCAACACATCGGTCGATCCGAGGCTTCATTTCCTTCCTGTGAGTTGATTAATGTTGCTTTCCTGACTGCGTAACGATGAAGAAACGCAGTTTCTTACAGCGTTCCAACCTGACACGGAAGAGCTTTCTTTAAGGGGGCCATATTTGCATACAAAACTCCTGCTGAACCAAATACATTGTGTTATCATCTGATGCCATCTAGGCCCAATTCTCGCAAAAGTCTTGGTTGTGTCCCATGAGGATAACGTCTTCACCCAAATGACACCTATACCTTGCACTTTTTACGAACCGGAGATGGCACCTCCACTATATATGAACCAGAGCGGCATGCAAGAACTTCCTTGCACAACGAAATGGGATTCATCCTGCGTTGACATTCAAATTTGCACTGGAGCCGTCAACGGATTCCTTTTCGTCAATCTTCTGGTATTGGCATCTCCCAATGGTTTTCCTTCTGCTCCAATGCAGATAAACCATCACAATTCAATACATGTATTCACATTCGTGCAGTTCAACCAGAAAAACTTGGCTTTGACGGCACTCTCAGTTATTTGGCCAGGGCCCACCATGCAACCATTTCGAAATATCTGCATTATCCCCATTCTACGGTGACTGCTATGCACTTCTCAGCCCATTGTCCGCTGTATTCTGTGCCATGTCTCCACGGGGAGATTTGTGGATGACTTCACAATGTTGAGCACCATTAACGACTCCTCAGACAAGGAAGCAGACCGTTTCTAAATGCTGCAAGACTTGGTCGATATCCAAGTTCGGGCTGACAAGTGACAAGTTACATTTACACCAATAAGTGTCATACAATGGCCATCCCCTGCAACAAAGCATCTAACGACCTCCCATTGTCGTTCAATGGCATTACCATCGCAAATTCCCACACAATCAGCATCCGAGGTGAGACCATCGATCAGAAAATGAACTGGACGAGCCACATTCATACTGTGGCTACCAGGGCATTTCAAAGGCTAGCAATCCTCCCGCGAGGAACTCACCTGTTGACTCTCCAAACCCTGTCAACCAGCTGCAGCTTCAAAAGTCAGCAGTGTAATGCAATATTCCCTACTTTTCTGGATGAGTGCAGCTCCATCAACATTCAAGGAAGTTGACACCATCCAGGAAAAAGCAGCCCGTTTGATTGCTCCTGCGTCCACAAAATTTCAAACTCTCCACCACCGACGAACAACTGAAACCTTGTGTGCTAGCTACAAGAAACACTGCAGCAACTCCCAATGGTTCGTTCGAAACCCCCTTGCAAACCCACGAAAAGTACCATCCAGAACAATGCGAGCAGCAGGTACCTGGGAATCCCGCCACCGAGAGGTTCCCCTCCAAATCACATCCACCCCGTTATGGGCCAAGGTTTAGAGAACCCCAAAGTGCATCATGAATCCTCAACTTTTAAAAGATTGTGGTATGGGGAGCACACGGCCCAAACTGCAGGTGCGGTACAGCAGAAATGGAAAAGTATTTTATTAAAGCAAAACAATGTTAATTCTATGAACTCACGTGAACCTTTTTAAAACATACAGTGAGCATCTCAGCAACCATTAATTCAAATACAGTCCCCAAAGAATGCAACACCAAGTAATTCTTAAGCTGTCCTTTTAACATCCATAAGACTTAGAAACAATCTTTAAACAGAAACACATCAGGTGAAACTCACAATTGAGAGCAGTTATTAGGTTTAAATCACCAAAGGACCGATTTACAGTCTTTAGATTACAGAGAGAGACTCATACACCTTATGTGGCTGTGACTGCAGCTATCCAGCTGTGACAACGAAACTAAAACACACCCTGCAGCAAACAGCCTAAAACGAAAGTAAAAATCTGACAGGCAGCCCAGCTCCACCCTCTCTCTGACATCACTGCAGTAGTAAACACCCATTTCTTGAAGGTACTCTCACATGACAAGCCTGACTTCAAAATATATCGCCGTTCCTTCGCTGCCACTGGGACAACATCCTGGAACCCTCTCCCTAACAGCACCCTGGGTGTACCGGCACCTGAAGGTCTGCAGTGCTTCAAGAAATCAACTCGCAACCACGAGTTGGGCAAATAGGGATGGGCAATAAATGCCGGCTTAGCCAGCGACGTGCAGATCCTTTAAATGCATTTTAAAAACATATCGACATGGGGCTAGGGCAGCCTGTCTCTGTCTTGGAAACTGCCCAATCACCATACATTACCCTGATTGTAAAACATGTCTCAAAACGTTGTACAAAAGTCAATTGCACGTTGTTGCTATCGACCAGAAGCACGGCGAGTGTTCTCCAAATTTGCTTCAGCCATTAGAAAAACGCAAACATAGATCATAAACAACAGGCGGGTGCTTTCAAAACATGAAACATTGTGTTCAATATTAGGTGTGGTTGTGAGTTGGACAACGCATGCTAAACGATCTCGATTCTGCTTAGCATTGCAATGAAAAACAATTTTATATTGTCAATAAGAGTCACAGGACAGAACTCTTACAAATTAAGAAAAGACTGAGATGGGGCTCTGTTTTTATCCACGATTGAATTGGGTGTGCTGCTGACGAATGTGATATAGCCTCGACGAAATCAAAGGTCAGTCTGGGGATTAGCAAATTAAACTGATGGGATATCATAATTGATAGTTTAGTTTTGGGTTAATTGTGTTGTTGATTAACTGATGGGACATCGAGAGATGGTTCAGTTCTACGAGTGTTGTTGATTAACTGATGGGACATCGAGAGATGGTTCAGTTCTACGAGTGTTGTTGATTAACTGATGAGACATCAGGAGATGGTTCAGTTCTACGAGTGTTGTTGATTAACTGATGGGACATCGGAAGATGGTTCAGTTCCACGAGTGTTTTAAATCTATGGTTGATTAAGCTAAAATTGTACCCTTGGACTGTAGTGGCGAAAAACGCAGTTCTGAGGACTAGTTGAGATTGTGGGGAATTGCTTGGATACATTTCAAGGGCTGGATGCTGCATGTTGGTCGAAGCAGAAGTCTCTCAAAGGGTTAACAGCAGCAGCCAAAGTTAAAGACGACAGACAGTGCTTCTCACTCAGGCCTTGAGATAACAGCAGCAGCCTGTAGTGTAATCGGATACCTTTCCTTTGAGTCAGTGAACTCCAGCAAAGTTACGTTTTGAATTAATTAAAGGAAACCAGTGGGTTTCTCCACCTCTTTGATAAAAGTTATTATTTTCGAAAGCAATTGATTGAAATTGCCAGAATCAAGTTTTACTTACTTGAAATAATGTTTATCTAATTTTATCTGGCGATTAATAGAAACGTCAAGAAGATCACGGACACAATTTTAAAAAGTGTAAATCTGGAGATGATAGTTGACTTTGCCAACATTTTTGTGAATGTAAAAAAAAACTTGTTAAAAGAAAAAGTTGTTAAGATAAAGAATTAATTAAGTTGTAAATGTAATACAAGTTTGTGTTAAGCAAATCGTAAATTTAGTTCTGAGTTGAGATCAGATCTAAGCTTGCAAGTTGCAGTAATTCTCAAACATTTTTAAGTTTAAAAAAAAACACTGTTAGAACCTTTTCAATCGCTTTGCCAAGAAAAAAAAAACGCGCAAGTAGAGACAGGAAAGGCACGGGTCAAACAAAAGATGAACTACGTAGTTCAATGGCTGGCCTTGAATTGACAGAAAATGATAAATTCAATAATTTAGAAAATGTTCACTGAAAGTTCCGACTGCACCTGCAGCATTGTCTGCACTAATTCCAGAACCACCAGAGTATAATAATTGATATCCAGTCACTGCTCCCAGATTCCAATTATGCCAGTAACTCAAGCCCTTTTGGGTGATAGTATGGGTCCTGATTTACCATCTTCACGATCAGTAGAGAAAGAGGAGCTCTGTTCCGCAAGCCCAGTTAGCTCTAGGACCAGATCTCGGATAGCGAGAGAAGGGCTTGATCCTCAACGGAAACAATTAACTATACCACCTAAGTCCCTCCAAACTAAGGAGAAACCGCAAGGTTTGTAGAACAAAGGAAGCTGCAACAGATGATTTTGAAGAGAAAGAACTCCCTCTAGTGACAGGGAGAGACGTCGAAGAACCAGAGGAAATAGCTAGAGTGCCCCCTGGTGAGATTCGGAGACAGTTGCCGATTAGGAAGATACCAAACCCACCCAAAGGGACCCTCAGCTCCTTTTTATGGCCCACCGTATGCACCAACAGCTTTACAACCGCCGCCCCCTCTGAGGGGCCATTGGTCGACTGGGAGAAGAGGACGGGGCAGATATAGAGGGAGCAATGCATGTTTTAATTGCGGCCGTGCAGATCACTGGCAACAGGAATGCCCCTTTAAAAGACAGGCAGCAGGAGGAGGGGGTACCCACCAAGGAGAAGACAGACGAGATGCACTGACTTCTCCCAGGCAAACCCTTTCCCAACACAGGATTGACTAGCTAATTTAGTCAAAATGACTCTCCAATCGGACAGAGAACCTATTATCTCTCTGCAGATAGGAGATGAACATCACTCATTTGTAAACGACACTGGAGCAGCCATGTCTTCTGTGCAATCAGAACTTCGCCTACCACTATCCGACCACACGCAGCAATTGTCGGGGTTCTAAGGACAGGTGTGTGAGTATCCTATTTCTGAACCTGTGACAGTCACTTACGAGAATAAGTCTGCAGATCATCAGTTTGTAGTGACTACTGGATTGGACTGTAACTTGTTGGCCCGAGATTTACTGTGTATCTTCCAGCTACAGCTAGAGTACGGAGACGAAGGGGTAACGGTCCAAGCATGGAGGATGAGACAACAGTGCTATATTTCTATCACCCCCCCAGTGGTGGACGTTAGACATTGAACATTCACACGTTACCCTGGCCTATGACAGAACCGGACAAAACAGGGAGTTGGAGGACAAATACCGGCCATTAATTGGGACCGAATGGCCAGTCAAGGTTACAGCCACAGTCACGGGAAAAGAAGGTACAGCCGATTTTGTTACAATATCACCACATTTATGGCCACAGTCAGCTTCGGTAAGCCCCCATATTACACGTCAGGTCCACGATCAGTACCATGCCAGGGATCTGGGGCGAATGGTAAGGAGGGCAGTGGATCATTCGGATCCAACAGAAGTACACACTTCAAGTCATGCCGGATGGCACTACCATAACATATTTTGAGGTCCCTGAAACAATTAACACTCGACTGCAGCATCACTGGGGACATGATATGTTGGAATATGTCAATCCACAGGTCTGGGCGGAATACCCATCACAAGTGGGAAAGACAAATGTTACACCTATAAAGGTAATGATTAAGGATCATGTAAAGCTACCTTCTATTCGGCAATACCCCCTGAGATCCCAAGCTGCTCCGTCTATAGACAAATTAATTCAAGAGCTGTTGCAACAGGGTATTTTGGTCCCTTGCCAATCAGAAAGTAACACCCCCGTACTTGCTGTGCCTAAACCAACCAAACCAGACCAGTACCGATTAGTACAGGATTTACGTTCAATCAAGGCCATCGCACAGCCATTACATGCTCTCACCCTCCAACAGGATATTACGGTGTATAGCTCCCACTCGGTCATTGCACTACTGAGGCAACTGCAGACTCAGCATCTCACCGCAGCTCGTCAGTATAGGTATGAGGTATACCTTTTGAACAATCCACGCCTGACATTTAACCACTGTACCACTATCAATCCAGCCTGTTTTCTTAGTGGTCACCCTGTCCATGAAGACACACCTGGCCACGACTGTTTAGCCTTGATTCAGGAAACTACCACAATAAGGGACGATTTGAGTGACATTTCGTCAGAACAACCTGACATGATTATGTGTGGTCAAATATCCCACCGGGGTTTAGTTAATGACTTACTGCAGGCCTTTCTTATGCCCGCGCAGATTTTCGTTATTAAATGCGCTGCCCACACAAATGGTAAGACCCCAGTTGACATTGGTAATGAACAAGCAGATTGTGCAGCGCGGACAGCCGCGCAAATTGAGCAAGTGATTGTGCCTAAAATGTTAAGTCAGACTAAACGATCTACTATAAATATGTCTGCTTCTAACATCACTAAATCTATGGATCACATACGGGATCACCTGGACAGAATGCAGGATCCTGGCTCTTGGGGTAACTGGGGATTTGGAGGTTGGAAGGACTGGTTGATAAATATGGTCATGTATTTAGTGGTGGCTATCGGCTGCATCTTTGTGGGCCCAGCCATCCTTAAATGTGTGATGGGTAGAATGCGGGTTACACTGGAACAGATCAACGCCCCTAAAATCTTAGCTGTCAAAATCCATGAGGGTGCAGCAGATGAAGGGGGGCTACGCCAGGACTTAGAAATGCAGAGACAGATCTTTTTAGATGAGGAACCGTAGCTATGGATTGGATAGTTCGGTTATCATGGAATGATAAAAGGAGGGAATGACGAATGTGATATAAAATAGTTACTTTACAGATATTAGTTACTGTAATGTAGAGGTAGGCCAGTCTAATTCTGCTGAGTTCGCAGACAAAGGATTTCAGACCGCATGGAAAAGCAGGAAGAGGTGTGTCCACCAAAGCAGGAGTAAAGGATGCTGGGTAATAGGGGTCAGAGGAAGGGATTGGAAGTGAGCCAATCAGAATAGATCAAACAGGTCAGGAGGGATATAGGATGACCTATGGGCGTCGAGTATGTGAAACTTGATACCATTTGAATTGATTTGCAGAGATCCCTTTGTCTCTTTGTTCATTCGCTTTCTGGGATGTAGGAGACTGGATGTCTCCTATGTTTCTGTGAAATGAATCAAGCTTGCAAGCTAAATAAAGTAACTAATGCTGTACCTGCAAATCCATCTCGACTTTTATTGAGGCCAGACTGACGGGTAAAGAAACTTGGGATTCAACACTGCCTTTCTTGATCTAACAAAGATTTTCAGAACAAATAATTCTTGGCGTATTACTCGATGCAATGGCTTCATCACTCAGACTCGTCGTGCTGGATTCCTTCGATTTTGAGACGAATTGCTGACGCCGGCATGGTAAGACGTCGGCATGGTGTTTTATGACAGGGAAAAAAGGCGCAACAGCAACACCTATTCAACAACTCAAAATGGGCGTGCAGCATCACCACGTGGAATGCAACCGGTTCCATGCAAAGCGGCGCTGGATTTGTGCTGTCTGTGATTAGCGCTGATGAGGCTGACACGCCACAGTCTCACTTAAACGATACACTCCCCCCCCCCCCCCCACACACACACACACACACACACACACACAAACACAAACACACACACACACACACGATTCCAGATGACAAGATGGCTGGAAGGAGAGCAGCGCCGTCGTTCAGTGACACTGAGTTGGACACCCTCCTGCACGCCGTGGAGGAGAGAAGCGTGACCCTGTAAACTGGCCTGGATGAAAGGCCGCCAGGCGCCACTGTTGGTCATGCCAGGTCGTAGGGGCAGATGAGGTCATTGCTGAGGGCAACGTCGTCCGGAATGGCAAGCAGGGCTGAAAGAAAGTAGGCAGCGTTTTACCCCTGGCACTGACACCCGTCCCCCACGCAGACGTAACCACGCCGCTCCCTCTTCCGTCCATCCAACCCCCCCCCCCCCACCCACCCCCACCCCCGGGGACGGCCGAGCCCTAACCCTGACCCACATCCCACATGCCAGCACAAACGACTGCTGCAATGGCAGGCTGCCCTGGCCACTGATGGCATCATCTGCCCAATCCCTGGACGACATAAGTCGGAACTTCTGACACTGTGGTTGTTTGTACCCCACCCCTCCCAACACCCACCCTCAGGGGAAGCACGCACACAACCGACCGGAGTGGGCGAAGACCGGAGGATGACCACCAGACATGCGACCGCTTACCATGCCCGACCACAGGGCAATGAATGTGATCGGCGGGAGGGAGCAAAGGGAAGTCACCAAAGTGGAGATCGGCGGTGTGCCAGGAGGTGACAGCCTGCATAGTTGAGGATCCCATGCCACGTACGTGGACATCCCCTCACACACCCCTCGAACCCCTCATCCCCGCACACCACTCATCCCTCAAACACTTCACCCAGCACCACCGTCAACCCCTCTAAACCCCTCATCCCTCACCTCCCTCACACCCCCAAACTTCACCCACCCACCCCGCCCCATCACCCGTTTCGATCCCTTCACTCTTACCCTCCTCACCTGTCTTCCCATCCCCAACCACTAAACCCCCCCCCCCTCCAGCCGAGCCCCCGCGGCCCGCTCTCTAACCATACATGTCGCTCTGAGTCTTACTGGACCTACTGGAGACGCGGCCAGTCCATCCGGAACACTCTCCCCCAGCACTTTCACAGGCAGTCATGTGTAAATTGTAGCTATGCGTCTTAGCATGGCCCCGTCACAGGAGGCCATGGATGAGAACGTTGGCAGCATTGCCCAGATGCCGGCGAGCATTCCGCAGACACAGAGTGAGGAGTGCCAGTCTCAGAGGGAGATGGGCCAGTCCAAAGGGGAGGTGGCCCAGTCACTTGCCGATGTGGTACAGACTCTCAGGCTGGGGACACAGACGCAGCACGATGTTGCGCAGTCCCAGACGGAAATGGTCGACTGTCTGTGCTCCATGGCACCGAAAATACAGACCCTGGTCGAGACCACAGTGGACTTCAGGACTGGCAGTGTCACGTGGCGGCGGGCCTCAGGGTATGGCTCCGCTCGCGCCCCCGCTCTATGGAGTAGCTCAGGGGCCATTCAGCACCCCATAGAAGGAGCAGGTGACGGGTCCTGTGCTGGTGACTCCCGTAGCGGGAATGGCGGAACACCGCAGCACCTCGAATTCCCGAAACGTGTCCCTGGTGCACCTGGTGGGCAGCGGGCAGAACAGTGTGGCGCCACGCCACCAGAGGCGCCCGAGCAGCCTGGTCCCACCAGGAGACATGCGCCTACGAGGATCCTTGTCGCATGGCATGCGTCAAAGCAATCTGCCACCACTCCTGCTGTACCGTCTGGCGAACCACCCCGGCATAGTGTTAGACACCAGTTAAGTTCGCAACGGTGCAGGGCACAGTTGTGTTATAGGTGCTGGGGCGCAGACTGTATAATATTCTCCACAAAAAACAGCTGATAACACCGTTGAAACCTGCCTCCGTGCTCTGTCTGCTGTGTGTGGGTGGGTGGGCTGGTCACTGGTTACCGGAGGTGGTGTGACCAGTCCAGGACCAGTGGGTGGATCGTCGTCCCCATCCTCCCGCCACCCACCCGCTGCCTCGACCGTTCCCAGCAACCACACCGCAGGAAGCCGACGTGACCGTGTGATGGTCTGGCCAGCTCGCATGCAGGGATCATGCTTGTGGAAGGTGCTGCTGTGGGAATCAATCAGAAATTGTCATCTGGAACATTACAAATCATCGCAGAGTGGGTTGTCATCATATGCATACGATGCACCAGACCCGCTGTTACCGCAAACCCAGGGCCCCCAGCTACATACCACGCAGATATGTAGCATGGAGGGTGTGTGTATGCCGGCGGTTTTGGTGTTGTGAGAAGGGAGGGTGTGTGGGTCTGGAATGAGGTGTCCGTTCGCCTGGCCACGGACCCCCCCCCCCCCCCCCCAAACCCCCCCCCTCCCCCTAGTTAGTGAATCGTGTCGTGCACAAATCATCATGCTGGCCCTGGCGGTTGTGTCGTGCAGCCTCCCGTGCCTTCCTGTATATGTGCGTCTCATCGTCCCCCTGCCCCACTTCCTGCTCCTCCGACGTGGCCTCCCCTTCCTACTCATGCTCCTCCTCCAGTGCATCGCCCCGGTGCTGTGCTATATTTTGGAGGATGCAGCAGGCAACCACGATGCGGGCGACCTTCTCAGCCTGCAGGGCCCCTCCTGAGTGGTCCAGGCACCTGGCGCGCAGCATAAGAATGCAGGAGCTTCGTTCGACCACGCTCCTGGTCGCTGTAAAACATCGTTGTATCGAGTCACCGCGTTGGCCTCTGTACTTCGGATAGGCGCCCTCAGCCACGACTATAGTGGGTAACCTCCTGTCGCCTAGCAACCAACATCGCAGCTAGGTGAGGGGACTGCACCTCAAACTTGCCGAGATCACCGACTGTGCCATTACGAATGAGTCATGTACACTGCCCGAGTATCAGGCGCAGACGTGCAGGATGCTGCCCCTCTGCAGCCCATTGCTCTGCAGCCTGGTCCTCTCCAGCCCGTCCTCCTGCTGTAGTGTCCTCCTCTCCTCTGAGCTGCTCCCGCTCACGTGGCCACAGGGTATCTCGCAGGGCTGCAGCCATCACTACAGCGGCCAGCATTGCTAATTTGTGTCCGAATTCCATTGTCTGCATTGGCTGAAATATGTTAGCGTTGCACATGATGCCGTGCCCATCGAGATGCCATGGACTACACGGTGGTCCCGGTTGGCATAACGGCCTGCGACGCGTCGATGATGTATTATCCATGGCAATCAGTGTCCACTAGTCGATGAAGCAGCAGTCACTTCTCTTCCAACTTTCTTATTTTGTATTTGTATCCTGCCTGGTTAACGTTTAGTAATTTCCCGCAAATTATGCCGATGAGCGTTTGACGAATAGTTTAGCATCTAATTTTTGTATTGAGAATAGCAGACGTTAAGTTTTAACTTTGAAACAAAAATTAATAAGAGCCGGATGGAACAGCAATGCCAGTATTAGAAAAGAGTAAAGTAGTGTAACACTTAAACAGATCATGTAAATGCTGCCATATGCTTTATTGTGCAGATGACATTAATTGGCGCCACCATAGTGTGCTATTTCAGGGACGTCCATTGGAGAGATTGCAAGTGCGCTACCTATACGGAATTCGGGACTTTTCTTCAGCGGGAAATAAAACACAGAGGAGCAATTCTGCAATGGCACGTTTCGAGAAGGAACTGTCGATAGAATTATTATAACGTGCATGCATTTTAAGAAAAATATATTCACGAAAACAGAAAAAATAGGAACACGAAGCGAAGTAAAGAAAGCGATTGAATGGCGGAATCATAATTCACTTCAAAGCAAACTTAGGTATTACTTCGACAACCAGATTTTACTAAAATTAGGCAACCAGATATTTAAATCCGTCGAAAATATTAACCTGGCTACTCCTAAGAAAGACAATTGTATCATCATCACACGTATTCTACCATATGAATTTCTCTGAACTTGCTGATCCCTCGAGTTTGGTATCTTAGAAATATGCAATTGGTCAATCTGAATGAAATAATTCGAATCAAACGTGATTACACTATTTATGCACTTAAACTAAACGATGGTTATCTATCTGTCGGTCCTGTGTATTCTAAAATTAAGTTCCAATTAACTCAATAATGTAAATATCTTGAAAGAATGTCAATGATAGTAAGTTACCCTGCTACGTTTTGCACTATTTGTCAGCATTAACTTATTTGACGTCAGCTTGTGAAATTTGTCAACACCATCTGGTTCACAATTTCAGACATGTGATGTTTTCCAACATTTATTGTAAGCATTAGCTCCCCATTACATACACTGCCCTTAGTTTCATCCAATTGGAGTTATAATCGACAAATACTTGAATTTACTAAGGTCGAATATGTGTCAGCAGCCACTTACACCCATAATCCAATGCTTGCTTCAGTTGGCCAATGCTCTATTGTAACGCAATACGCACCCGTGCCATCGAATATCGATGTTCCATGTTTTAAGATTGTTGCAACTGTACATTTTACTTCACTGCTCCATGATACGGTCAACAGTATTTGCTCGTTGCCTTTCGACACCGCATGGGGGAAGAGTGGCAGTCATTGAATTGCATCCTTGATCTCAGCAAAACTGCCCAATTTGAGATATGTCAATGCGTGGCTAAGCAATTCAAATACGAGTCAATGTCTAGAAAAGCGAACAGCAGCATGCCTGTTTTTGTTTTCCGAGGTCGAGCACAATTCAGAGTGAGAAAAATGGAAAAAGAATCAACAAACAGCTTTGCTGAACAGTTCAATAATCGCGATTCAAACGGCTACCAAAATGTAATATGAGCAAGGGCAGCATGGGACTGCAGCCCTGGGGGCTCGGGTTCGAATGCCGACCCGGGTCGATGTCTGTGTGGAGTTTGCACATTCTCCTCTTGTCTGCGTGAGTTTGACTCGCACAACCCAATGATGTGCAGTTTAGGTGGATTAGCAATGCTACGTTAACCGTTAATTGGAATAATAATGACAATTTTAATAATAATTCTTAAATTTAAAACAAAAAAAAGTAATATGAACAAACATTCAACAGTTTCACTGCTGCAACTCAAAAGATATACACTGGTCTCGATTCTCTGCTGCCCGTAGCCACTAGCAGAAGCGGCAGATAATCCAGCGCTGAAACTGGCGGCACGGTAGCACAGTGGTTAGCACTGTTGCTTCACTGCGCCAGGGTCCCGTGTTTCATTCCCGCTTGGGCCATTGTCTGTGCGGAGTGTGCATGTTCTCCCCGTGTCTGTGTGAATTTCCTATGGGCGCTACGCTATCCACCTACAAGTCGCGAAAGATGTGCTGTTAGCTGAAGTGGATATTCTGAATTCTCACTCGGTGCACCCGAACAGGCGCCGGAATTAGGCGACTGGGGGATTTAGACAGTAACGTCATTGCAGTGTTCATGTAAACCTACTTGTGACAATAAAGATCACATTATTAAATAAACAGACTAGACGCCTCCCCATCGACTTCAGGATTGTTGTTAGCTCCCCGTTCTAATAGTCGGATGCGAATTGGGTATTTTAAAAGATTTGCATCGATGTGGGGACCGGTTCCATGGGCGCAATCCATTGTTTCAGAGAGGAAGATCGGACACCACGACTTCTCGGTTCTGCGTCCATAGAAGCGGTGCAGGTTGTGGAGCAATTCACGTTCTGTTAATGGGTTCGCACCACTGCCACGTGTAACTAGCAGTTGCAATGAAAAACGGTGTCCGATTCGGCGAGTGGGAACGGGAATCGGGCTTCTGGAAAGGGTGGTCACGTCGATGATGGAGATGCAGGCATAGTGCAAGGGATTGCAGAAGTGTGTGTCATCAACCATCCAGCGCGTGCACGTGCAGGTCAAAGAGTCCATCCGGCTACAGGAGAAGGCGGCTGTGACGACATTGCATTCCATCCAGGCCAATACGGTTCAGGTGCCTTCCTTTGTGCAGGACTTGGGTGCGAATCAACGGCCATGAGCCAGTATGTCAAAGGTGTGCATCACGATGTATGTATTGGGCCACCTGAACATTGCAGTTATACTCCAGAGTTTGACCCCGTCACAACGGATGATGGCTGCGGGTATTGGCGATTTTGCACAGGCGCGGTTGACTTGACCCAGTCATCGAGCTACGTGGCACTTTCCCAGAGGGACGTTGACTAGTGCTTGTCCTCTATGGTTGCATGGATTGAGAAGCTAGTCAAGACGGAAGTGGGCTCCAGGACTGGCAGTGACGTGTAGTAGTGGAACCCTCAAAACCCGCTCCTGTCGCATCCCCTTCCAGCGAGTAGCCCAGGGTCATCAGGTTCGCCGATAGCGGAGGAATTGAAAGGGCCTGTCCCGATGGCCCCCCACTGAGGAGACGGTGGAACAGCACGGCTCCTCAGTCTTCACTACCTTCTGACCGTGGCGCCTCCAATGGCAGTGGGATAAACAGGCCATCTGGGATACACGAGGGTATGCAAATTCGCCTGATCCGGACGAGAGGGCGACCGCCAACCGGGTCCCAGGACACAGGGCGGGAATCACAGCAGCGGCCTCCACCCCCGATGTAACGACTGGGTATCTCCCTCGACTCATCTTCTCTAAGGTCGGTGTCACTCCAAAGAACAAATGGTTACAGAGGGTGGTGAGTGCGGTGCACACAAGGATGTCTGCTTTACAGGTCGCAGAAATGGTGGGTCGTGCTTAGACAGGGTAATTCCGGGGATACACCCAAAAATGGAGCTCATCCCCTACTCACCTCCCTGATACTACCATTGGGCCTGACAGGTGCCCCCATTCCCAACAGGAAAGCCAGCGGCAGGGCCTGCAACCATACGTGCGGCTCTGGGAACATGGCATACCTATCATCTCTTCAACAGCAGGCTCAAGCCTGTTTCCCGATGTTTTAAACCCGAGTGAACCTCACCATAGGTTCTTCCTCCTGGTAGAGGCGAACCTTTGCGAGAGCCCGGGATAATACCGGGACGTGCACGTTAATGATGTGCCTAAGGTCTTCACTGTACGTAAGGCACAGAACACATTCATGCCGCTGTTTAGAAACCGGAGTCTGGCATTCCGGCAGAAGCCCTCCGCCAAACACGACGCCCACCTCTACTTTCTGCTGATGCGTGATTTTTCCACCGATTCTGCTTCCCGATGCTGGCGTAGTTGAAAGAAGAATCTTGCCCCATATTCGTCGGGTTCGCCTGATTCTCTGCTGTTCTAGGCTGGGAATCACGTGGACAAGAATTGGTGCAGAACTTGGGAAACGTCGACCTGCCGGCTGGACTTAGCTGTCGGCCAAGGGAGTATCTCTTTCATGGAGTTTTACGATTAGTCGTTTGAGGGCCACCCTCGCCCAGAATGCAAGACCTACCACCCCACCATATCCCAACAGAGACCACCTAATCAATGTTTTGCACACCAGCAGCCCCTCAATTAGACAGAACCCCACAAGGGAACCCCTAATTAGAACTATCCCAGCAGTCCCCTGTGATTAGAGAGAATCGCACCGGAACGACCCAACGAATCCCAGAATTACAGACAGACCCGACAGAGACACCGAATTAGATGGAGTCCCACCAGTGATCATGTAATTAAAGAGGCTTGCACCAGAGACTCAAAAGAAAACCCCCTCCGGTTGAAGCCCCCATATGCGAGTTACGGCTAGAAAGAAACCCAGAGATAGTGAGAGAAAAAAATAACGCTTTTGAAGTTACCTGTGCAGTACACCGCTGTCTCAGGCAGCAGAAGCAGCACCTCTCAATTCCTGGAAAAACAAAAACTGTGAGATGGGTTTAAATGCCCTCAAATCTCTCATCTGCAAACCTTGCATTTATTTATTTCCCAAATTGCGTTCTCTAGGTTGCAGGCTACAGATTCTACACGCTGAACTTCACGGCAGCAGGGTAGCATCGTGGACAGCAAAATTGCTTCAGAACTCCAGGGTCCCAGTTTCGATTCTGGCTTGGGTCACTGTCTGTGCGGAGTCTGCATATCCTCCCCGTGTGTGCGTGCGTTTCCTCCGGGTGCTCCGGTTTCCTCCCACAGTCCAGAGATGTGCAGGTTAGGTGGATTGGCCATGATAAATTGCCCTTAGTGTCCAAAATTGCCCTTAGTGTTGGGTGGGGTTACTGGGGTATGGGAATGGTGTGGACCTTGGGTAGGGTGCTCTTTCCAAGAACCGATGCAGACTCGATGGGCCAGACGGCCTCCTTCTGCACTGTAAATTCTATGAAATGTAAATTCTATGAACAGATAAACTAACATAAACACAGAACTGTCGTTGTTGTGGTCCAGGAGCATATCTCGATGATGCGAAATCATGCGGTTATTTTTACAGCTGGTTACTTCAAATCCACTCAAGCGTGCAGGGAGATGAATGGAGCACTCATAGCCCGGTGAAAAGAATTTCACAGATACATGAATGAAGGATTCATTCATTTCAAAGACCTGACGGTATTTGAATCCAGCTCACTGCTTTTCACTTTGCAGAGAGGCTGTTTAATCTTCTTGAGCCAGCAGCTGTATTGTGCATGTGAATTTTAAAGCAATGTTTTTTGCAGTGCCCTGTCTGTTTTTCTATCGAGATTCAGGGCTGTGGTCTCTCATATGGGCGCATACTAAACAGGGGTGTTTGTTATGGAATCTCTGTTGACGTCTCTCATATGGCTGTCTCGAATTAGGGTTCTCCGATGGAGGTCTCTCTAATGACAGGGTCTCTGGTGATACATCGCCCATCAGTCTGTCTCTGCTGGGGAATCGTGGAGGCACTGGACTGGAGTTCGAGGCACACTCGTACTGTGGGCTGCTCGTGAATCAGAACATTCAGTCGGGGCGTGGGGGGGAGCAGCCACCGGACTTCGTTATCTGGCCGCCTTCTCCGAGTTGCAGCATGTAGGGCAGCACGTGACCCAATGGTTGGCATTGTAGCCTCACGGCGCCGTGGGGGGCGGGGGGGGCAGCATGTAGGGCAGCATTGTAGCCTCACGGCGCCGGGGTCCTCGGTTCGATGTCGGCTTTGGGTTACTGACCGTGTGGAGTTTGCACATCCTCCCCGTGTTTGCGCGGGTTTCGCCCCCACAACCCAAAGGTGTGCAGGGTAGGTGTATTGGCCACGCTAACTGCCCCTTAATTGGAGAAAATAATCGGGTACTCTGAATATTTTAAAATAATTGCGGCCTGATACTGGGATTTCCGCGGAAGTTAATCGCAACCCTCTCATGCATAGACTGACTGGCAAAGGAATATGATCCTCTTCTTGACTTGCGCTTCCAGACAAAAGATGTGCGAATGGGGACTGGCAGGAGAATTTATGGCAGAATTTTCCGACTGTTGCGTCTCAGCTATCCCACAGACAGCGCACTCCGCCGTTCACGGTTATCCTGTCGGCGTTCAGTGGGGAAAATGCCATTGACACACGATGGGAAGGAAAACCACAACCAACGACGGACGCGTGGCAGAGAATCACTCGACTAGGGGACTGGGACATTTACCCTATAGTCTCCCACATGGAGAATTGTACCCATTATATGATTTTTATTTCCAAGCCTAATCTTTGACATTAATTCGGAGCAACAATGACAATGATGTGATGTGCAAACCAATAGGAAGATTGAAATATCAAGCAATGCGTTGCCTTCACGATGCATGATGAACAGTCTTGGTGCTGACAAACAGCCGTGTTCACTATTTAATTCCAGTTTTACTTTTGCTTTGACAACCGAGTCGGGCGCGACTCAGCTGCCGCCCCGCCGTGCGACCGGAAATTCACACCAGATGTCAATGGGACATTACATGGTCCCAGTCCCTCGCATGTCGATCATGTTTCGGGCGGGGCGGAAGAATCCAGCCCACTGAACCTTCAGAACACGGCATTTCAGATCATTACCTAACGCTGGTAAATTACTAACGGTCCACACATCGTATAAAGTAAATTATGTCATTGGGTCTCGGTCTGTACATTCCGGTTTGGAAATGCAATTTTCTACTCGGCAGCAGACCTGATCCTATTCCAGCACAGGGAGGAAGCAGCCTACATGGGATCGCTGACCTCAGAGGTTTAACAACGCAATCATGGCCTGTTACTTCAGATGGAGTGACAATTGTGTCGCATAGCAGTCACCTGGAAATTACATAGCTTGAAATAAATCCGATACTATGTTGTCTGAAATTCACACTGAGGTCTGGTGGGATCTATGTCATGTAACAGGTTCCAGCATCTGCAACAGAGCGGACATCAGCCGACGTTAAATAATGCAGGTTCTCTTTGTAACAACAATAGATATGATTAAGCGTGAAAGGTGACCGTACCAGCCACTTGGAAAGGATAGCGTGGAAAATATGTAGGTGTAACGTGGAGTAGGCGTCATGTCGAAACTGGTGACCATTTGGCTTGTTTCGGATCTGGCCTTGGTGAGCGGCTGGGTTTGGGCGTGCAGCCGGGATGGTGGTGTCATATTGTGTTGGGCTTGGATGAGGTCTCAGGGAGGAGAGTCTGGTGGTTTGTACTGGTGCGAGGTCGAAGGGGAGGGTAACGAAGTTCAAGTGGGACTATACTGGTGTTGGGTAGGGTTACGTCAGCGTGCAGTATTGTCAGCACTGGAAACTAATTGATGTTCGCTTAGAACCGGACAATGATTGAGTCTTCAAGCGGGGCTAGTTTAGCACAGGGCTAAGTAGTTGGCTTTGAAAGCAGGCCAAGGCAGGCCAGCAGCACGGTTGAATTCCCGTACCAGACTCCCCGAATAGGCGCTGGAATGTGGCGACTAGGGGCTTTTAACAGTAACTTCACTTGAAGCCTTCTCGTGACAATAAGCGATGCTCATTCTCTTGAGAGGCAAGGCGTCGGAACCATCGGATACTTCTGATTCAGAAATGCAATTCTTCTCATCGGGTTTTCGCAGGCTGAATAAATCCATGTAACAAAATAGCCGCTCATTTAAAACCCACTTTCCAGCACATGATCTCTCGCTTTCCAGGTGACAGCGCGTTTAATTAGATGCAGATACCGTTTAAATTTGTTGCGAATTTCCACGTCTACTAAATGTGTGACCGCTAATAATACTAACCTGAGCCGGGGAAAACCAGTCTTTATGTCTCTGATGTATCTACGCCCCCCACCCCCCCCCGCCCCCGTTTTAGGCATCTCAGAAACTATCCTGTTGTTCTCAGCAAAATAATGCCAGTCTGCGCATGTCTCCTCATCGCTGCAAATTTTAAGCCCTGGCAACATTATTGTAAACATGCCTTCCTCTCTCTCTCTGTCTCTCCAGAGCAATTATGCCCGTCCTCAAATGTGGTAATCAGAACGATAAACAAAATTGCAGATGTGGCCTAACCAGCGTTTTCTGTAGTTAAGTCATTAGATTACTGTATTTTTTTATAGACAGTAACTGCCTCACCAAATGAAAACATTACATACGTTTTCTTGACAACCTTCTGCACCATGCCTGTTACACTCATGGGAGTGCTACTCTGAACTCTGACATTTTTTACATCCTCAATATCTCTCGATTAATGAGGTGCTTATTTTTGTCCTCCTCAAACGCATTCCCTCACAATCTTGGGGAGTAATTTTATTTTTCAGCGCATCTACTCACTCAAACTAAAACACGACTATCATTCTGGAGTCCACTGCTACCCTCCTGGCGACCAAAAAAGCAATCAATTGTTCTGCCACTAGCAAGTTTCAAGTTTATTCCATCCACAATTCTCTTTAAGTCATCAATTCTTGCAAAGAACATCAAGGACTCCAAAGCTGAACTGTGTGGTCTACCGCCGGAAACCGTTTACTATTTGCAGCAGTGTCCATCGAACACCTTTGCTTCCTGTCATGTTATGTATTTTGGAGAAAAACCTGCCCCTGTTTTGAATGAAATATCGCTTTTCTGGCGATTGTACCAGGTGGAACCTTCGCAAATATCTACACGAGATCCATGTGGATTGGATGCACCGCTTTGCTCTTAGCGATCCCATGTGTTCGTTCATTAAAAAGGCAGTTACATGAGTAAGACACGATCTTTGGCTAACAAAAGAATGTTGTCAATGCGCGATCCTTCTAAACGAAAGAACAAACTAAGTTGCAGCGCAGCAGCAGGCCATTCGGCGCTTCAATTCTGCGCAGCCCATGCTGTCCGTCTAATCTAAATATGTCTACACTTCCCGGGACATTATTTTCATTTAATTGGCAAGATACCCCTTAGACGTCACTATCATGCCTGCTTGCACCATCTCCTCCAGCAGCGAATACCAGACACCAACTACCCTCTTGGTAAAATCATCCCTCGCACAACTCCTTTAAACTTCGCCCTCACTCCTCAAACCCAATTCCCCAAATTATTGACTTTTTGCTCAGGGACAACGCTTCTGACTATCTGTCAAAGCTCCTCATACTTTTGCGGACGACTATCAAGTCGCCACTCAAAATCTGTCTGTCCAATGACAACAAATCGATTTATCCTCATTGAAGACGGATATCAAGTAGTCAATGAGATCACAGCAGATACATTCTTTGTTAACTGTAAATTGCTACGGGCATCTACTACAGACAATGCATTTTCTTCCACTTGTAAAAGACTTGAAGATTTAAAAACTATTTTTATTTATTTTTAATGACAGGAACAAGAGTATGCCATACATGCTCCCGAGCTTTCTCCAGCGTTCAATTAGATCACAGCTGATACATGGCTAAACTCCGTCGACTTGCCTTTGTCCCATATCCTTTGACATGTTTATTGAGGAAAAGTGCAAAATCTGCCTCAGATTTAAAATTATAAACTGATCTTGCATAAATTGCTTTTTTTTTAAGATTGTCCCTATCCGTTTAACCCCTTGTGTGTAAAAATGTTTCCTAACATCTCTTATGAATGGCAGAGCAATAATGTTTGGACAACCGTCCTGAGTTTTAGAATCTCGCTTCAATGGAAAGGGTTTTCCATGATCTGCGCAGCATTTTGCAGTTAGTCTCTTGGAACCTCGATCAGAGTACTCCGAACCATCTAAATTCTACACAAAATAGACGTAAATTGTAGCATCTATCCTCATCAACAAACACCTGAAGTCCAGGTTCCATTCTTGTAAACATGCATTGCACAGTCTCCAAAGCCATGATATCTTGATAAGTATAGTGCCCAGGCGCACGGTGCTCCACAAAGGGTTAAACAATGTTTTGTAAAACTGCTGTTTCACGATTGCTTCAGAAATTCGATAATCTTTAATTTATATCAGGGTTTCCAACACGTCATTGGTCACACACTTTTTCAATTTCATTAGTGGCTTCCAAATGGGGCTGGGAGTCACCCCCAGCTGAGTGTCTTAGCGACATTTATTTTGAATTTCTAACCTTGCTCCATGAAGGTTAATTTCAGGAACGCATTCGATTTTTACCCATGTCATTGGAACGAACTAGATTATGAATGTGCCTTGTCGTTCGAGAAAATAATAATATTTCCATGCGCTCTCCAGCATTCTTGCCATTGGCACTAGAGAGGAATGATACTACACTTGATTAACATCCGCATCTGCAAAATGCTGAGTTGTTCGGCGAACAACGCATTCTCGTAGAACTACTGATCTCTCCATATGTTTTCACCTCTGATCTACCGAAGAGCAGACCGTATTTCAATAATGATGGTTCTAATGACAATCACAAAGAAATCAAAGCTATATAAAGCGGGATGCCGCTTGTTCAGCGACACCAAAAACTCAAAAAGAACAAACAAAGAACAAAGAAAAGTACAGCACAGGAACTGGCTGTTCGGCCCTCCAAGCCCGTGCCGACCATGCTGCCCGACTAAACTACAATCTTCTGCACTTCCTGGGTCCGTAGCCCTCTATTCCCATCCCTTTCATGTATTTGTTAAGATGCCCCTTAAATGTCACTATCGCCCCTGCTTCCATCACCTCCTTCGGCAGCGAGTTCCAGGCACCCACTGCCCTCTGTGTAAAAAACTTGCCTCTTACATCTACTCTAAACCTTGCCCCTCGCACATTAAACCTATGCCCCCGAGTAATTGACCCCGCTACCCTGGGGAAAAGCCTCTGACTTTCCACTCTGTCTATGCCCCTCATAATTTTGGAGACCTATATGAGGTCGCCCCTCAACCTCCGTCGTTCCAGTGAGAACAAACCGAGTTTATTCAACCGCTTCTCATAGCTACTGCGCTCAATACCATGCAACATTTTGGTAAATCTCTTCTGCACCGTCGCTAAATCCTCCACATCCTTCTGGTAGTGTGGCGACCTGAATTGAGCACCATACTCCAAGTGTGGCCTAACTAAGGTTCTATATAGCTGCAACATGACTTGCCAATTCTTATACTCAATGCCCCGGCCAGTGAAGGCAAGCATGCCGTATGCCATCTTGACTACCTTCTCCCAGGTGAGTTGTCACAGTGAGTCAGAGAAGACACAGCCAGAGTGAGACAGAACCAAGAGTGAGTTTGGGAATTTGAATCTAGGTGGGAATTCGAAGCTTGGGGGGCGGGAGGGGGGGGGGGGGCTTTTTTATCCCTGGTAAGTGACTGTTAAGTAGTGTTTCTATTTTTCTGTTTCTTTTCATTGGAATTTTTATTTTATTTTTTCTTCGTTGTTTATTTATTTAATTTGGGGGTGGGGGGGGGGGGGGGGGGGATTGTAATTGTTAACGTTAACCGAAGGTTTAAGACATGGCAGGAGATCTCAGACCCCTGTCATGCTCCTCGTGTGCGATGTTGGAGATCAGGGACACGCCCACTGTCCCTGGCTCCTTCACGTGCAAGAGGTGTGTCCAGTTGCAGCTCCTGTTAGACCGCTTGACGGCTCTGGAGCTGCGGATGGAATCACTTTGGAGCATCCGAGATGCTGAGGACGTCGTGGATAGCACGTTTAGCGAGTCGTTCACACCGCAGATGAAAGGTACTGAGGGAGATAGAAAATGGATAACCAAAAGACAGAGCAAGAGTAGGAAGGCAATGCATGTGTCCTCTGGTGTCATCTCCCTGCAAAACAGGTATACCACCTTGGATACTGTTGAGGGAGATGGCTCACCAGGGGAATGCAGCAGCAGCTAGGTTCATGGCACCGTGGCTGGCTGTGCTGCGCAGCTGGGCAGGAAGAAGAATGGCAGCGCAATAGTGATAGGGGCCTCAATTGGAAGGGAAATAGACAGACGGTTCTGCGGACGCAATCAAGACTCCAGGATGGTATGTTCCCTCCCTGGTGCAAGGTTCAAGGATGTCTCGGAGCGGCTGCAGGACGTTCTGGGGGGGGGGGGGGGACAGCCAGTTGTCGTGGTGCACATATACACCAACGATATATGTAGAAAACGGGACGAGGTCCTACCAGCTGAATTTAGGGAGTTAGGAGTTTAACTAAAAAGTAGGACCTCAAAGTTAGTAATCTGAGGATTGCTACCAGTGCCACGGGTTAGTCAGAGTAGGAGTGTCAGTATAGATAGGATGAATGCGTGGCTCGAGAGATGGTGCAAGAGGGAGGGATTCAAATTCCTGGGAGACTGGAACCGGTTCTGGGGGAGGTGGGGCCAGTACAAACCGGACGGTCTGCACCTGGGCAGGACTGGAACCGATGTCCTAGGGCGCGGGTTTGCTACAGCTGTTGGGGAGAGTTTAAACTAATGTGGCATGGGGATGGGAACCGATGCAGGAAGTTGGAAGGTAGTAAAACAGGGACAGAAACAAAAGGCAGTAAGGGGGAAAGAGTAAGGCAGAGAAGCCATAATCAACCATCAAAAAGGGCGACAATACAAGGTACAGTGACTGAGGGGGACCTCAGTGAATAGGATCAGGAATACCAAAAGGAATAAAACGGGAAGTGAAAACATTCATGGTAAGCGTCGTGGCTGGTTGTTACATGAAGATATGGGTTCAACGACAAGGAAAATTAGGAGAAAGGTTAAGAGGAAATATAACTGAGCAGAGGTTAGTGATCGAGGTGTTAAGATTCAGAACAGATGTTAAAAAAGCCAACATAAGTGTAATTTACCCGAATGCTCGTAGTATTCGGAATAAGGTGAATGAGTTGATGGCGCAAATCATCGTGAATGACTATGATTTAGTGGCCATTACTGGAACATGGTTAAAGGATGGTCGCGACTGGGAGTTAAATATACGAGGGTATCAAACTATTCGGAACGACAGAGTGGATGGTAATGGAGGTGGTGTAGCTCTCTTATTTACGGATGACATCCGGGCAACAGCAAGGGATGACAACGGTGCTATGGAGGATAAGGTTGAATCCATTTGGGTGGAAATCAGGAATAGTAAGGCGAAAAAGTCACTGATAGGAGTGGTCTATAGGCCACCAAATAGTGACATTATGGTGGGGCAGCAATAAACAAAGAAATAACTGATGCATGTAGAAATGGTACAGCAGTTATCATGGGTTTAACCAGGTCGGTCAAGGCAGCCTTGAGGAGGAGTTTATAGAATGTCTCCGCGATAGTTTTCTAGAACAGTATGTAATGGAACCTACGAGGGAACAAGCGGTCCAAGATCTGGTCCTGTGTAATGAGACAGGATTGATTCAGGATCTCATAGTTAGGGATCCTCTCGGAAGAATCGATCACAATATGGTGGAATTTAAAATACAGATGGAGGGTGAGAAGGTAAAATCAAGCACTAGTGTTTTGTGCTTAAACAATGGAGATTACAATGGGATGAGAGAAGAACTAGCTAAGGTAGACTGCGAGCAAAGACCTTATGGTGAAACAGTTGAGGAACAGTGGAGAACCTTCCAAGTGATGTTTCACAGTGCTCAGCAAAGGTTTATACCAACAAAAAGGAAGGACGGTAAAAAGAGGGAAAATCGACAGTGGATATCGAAGGAAATATCAAATTGAAGGAAAAAACATACAAACTTGCAAAGATCAGTGGGAGACTGGAGGACTGGGAAATCTTTAGGGGGCAACAGAAAGCTACTAAAAGAAGCTATAAAGAAGAGCAACATAGGTTATGAGAGTAATCTTGCTCAGAACATAAAAACAGACAGTAGATTTTCGACAAATATATAAAACAAAAAAGAGTGGCTAAGGTAAATATTGGTCCTTTAGAGGATGAGAAGGGAGATTTAATAATGGGAGATGAGGAAATAGCTGAGGAACTGAACAGGTTTATTGCGTCGGTCTTCACAGTGGAAGACACAAATAACACGCCTGTGACTGATGGAAATGACGCTATGACAGGTGAGGACCTTGAGAGGATTGTTATCACCAAGGAGGAAGTGATGGGAAAGCTAATGGGGCTAACGGTAGACAAGTCTACTGATGGAGTGCATCCCAGAGTGCTAAAAGAGATGGCTAGGGAAATTGCAAATGCACTAGTGATAATTTACCAAAATCCAATAGACTCTGAAGTGTTCCCGGCAGATTGGAAATTAGCAAACGTGACACCACTGTTTAAAAAAGGAGGTAGGCAGAAAGAGGGTAATTATAGGCCACTGAGCTTAACTTCGGTAGTGGGGTAGATGCTGGAATCTATCATCAAGGAAGAAGTAGCGAGGCATCTGGATGGAAATTGTCCCATTGGGCAGACGGAGCATGGGTTCGTAAAGGGCAGGTCGTGCCTAACTAATTTAGTGGAATTTTTTGAGGACATTAACAGTGCGGTAGATAAAGGGGAGCCAATGGATGTGGTATATCTGGATTTCCAGAAAGCCTTTGACAAGGTGTCACACAAAAGGTTGCTGCATCAGATAAAGATGCATGGCATTAAGGGGAAAGCAGTAGCATGGATAGAGGATTGGTTAATTAATCGAATGCAAAGAGTGGGGATTAATGGGTGTTTCTCTGGTTGGCAATCAGTAGCTAGTGGTGTCCCTCAGGGATCAGTGTTGGGCCAACAACTGTTCACAATTTGCATAGATTATGTGGAGTTGGGGACCAAGGGCAATGTGTCCAAGTTTGCAGCCGACACTAAGATAAGCGGTAAAGCAAAAAGTGCAGAGGATACTGGAAGTCTGCAGAGGGATTTGGATAGGCTAAGTGAATGGGCTAGGGTCTGGCAGATGGATACAATGTTGACAAATGTGAGGTTATCCATTTTTGTAGGAATAACAGCAAAAGGGATTATTATTTAAATGATAAATTATTAAAACATGCTGCTGTGCAGAGAGACCTGGGTGCGCTAGTGCGTGAGTCGCAAAAAGTTGGTTTGCAGGTGCAACAGGTGATAAAGAAGGCAAAGGGAATTGTGTCCTTCATTGCTAGAGGGATGGAGTTTAAGACTAGGGAGGTTATGCTGCAATTGTATGAGGTGTTAGTGAGGCCACACCTGGAGTATTGTGTACAGTTTTGGTCTCCTTAATTGAGAAAGGACGTACTGGCACTTGAGGGTGTGCAGAGGAGATTCACTCGGTTACTCCCAGAATTGAGGGGGTTGAATTACGAGGAGAGGTTGAGTAGACTGAGACTGTACTCGTTGGAAATTAGAAGGATGAGGGGGGGGGGGGATTTTATAGAAACATATCAGATTATGAAGGGAAAAGATAGGATTGATGCGGGCAGGTTGTTTCCACTGGCGGGTGAAAGCAGAATTAGGGTGCATAGCCTCAAAATAAGGGGAAGTAGATTTAAGACTGAGTTTAGGAGGAACTTCTTCACCCAAAGGGTTGTGAATCTATGGAATTCCTTGCCCAGTGAAGCAGTAGAGGCTCCTTCATTAAATGTTTTTAATATAAAGATAGATAGTTTTTTTTGGAAGAATAAAGGGATTAAGGGTTATGGTGTTCGGGCCGCAAAATGGAGCTGAGTCCACAAAAGATCAGCCATGATCTCATTGAATTATGGAGCAGGCTCGAGGGGCCAGATGGCCTACTCCTGCTCCTAGTTCTTATGTTCTTATGTTCTCCAGCTGTATTCCCCCTTTCAGTGACGCGTGGACATGTACACCTAGATTTCTCTGACGTTCAATACTTTTGCGGGTTTTACCATTCAGTGTATATTCCCTACCTGCATTAGACCTTCCAAAATGCATTACCTCACATTTCTCCGGATTAAACTCCATCTACCATCTCTCCGCCCAAGTCTCCAAACAATCTGAATCCTGCTGTATCCTCTGACAGTCCTCATCGTTACAGCAATCCCACCAACCTTTGTGTCGTCTGCAAACTAATCAGAACAGTTACAGTTTCCTCCAAATCATTTCTATATACTACAAACAGCAAAGGTCCCAGAACTGATCACGGCGGAACACCACTAGTCACAGCCCTCCAATTAGAAAAGCATCCTTCCATTGCTACTCTCTGCCTTCTATGACGGAGCCAGTTCTGTATCCACCTTGCCCGGTTACACCTGATCCCGTGTGACTTCACCTTTTGTACTAGTCTATCATGGTGGACTTTGTCAAAGACCTTACTGAAGTCCATAAAGACGACATCCACTGCCCTACCTGCATCAATCATCTTCGAAAAACTCTATCAAGTTAGTGAGACCCGACCTCCCCTTCGCAAAACTATGCTGCCTCTCACTAATACGCCCATTAGATTCCAAGTGGGAGTAGATCCTGTATCGAAGAATTCTCTCCAGTAATTTCCCTAACACTGACGGAAGGCTCACCGGCCTGTAGATCCCTGGATTATCCTTGCTACCCTTCTTAAACAAAGGAACAACATTGGCTCTTCTCCAGTCCTCAAGGACATCACCTGAAGACGGTGAGGTTCCAAACAGTTCTGTCAAAGCCTCAGCACTTTATTCTATAGCCTCCTTCAGTATTCAGGGGTAGATCCCATCAGGCCCTGGGGACGTAGCCACCTTAATGTTTTTTACGTCGCCCAACACCTAGTCTTTTTGGATCTCAATGTGACCCAGGCTATCGACACACCTTTCTCCAGACTCAACATCCACCAATTCCCACTCTTTAGTGAATACTGTTGCAAAGTATTCATTAAGTACCTCGCCCATTTCCTCTGGCTCCACACATAATTCCCTTGCCTATTCTTCGGTGGGCCAACCCTTTCCCTGGCTACCCTCTTGCGTTTTATGTACGTGTAAAAAGCCTTGGGATTTTCCTTAACCCTATTTGCCAATGACTTTTCGTGATTCCTTCCAGCCCTCCTGACGCCTTGCTTAAGTTCCTTCCTACTTTCCTTATATTCCACACAGGCTTCGGCTGTTCCCAGCCTTTTAGGCCTGATAAATGCCTCCTTTTTCTTTTTGACGAGGCCTACAATATCTCTCGTTATGCAAGGTTGCCGAAAATTGCCGTATTTAACCTTCTGCCTCACAGGAACATGCTGGTCCTGAATTCCTTTCAACTGACACTTGAAAGCCTCGCGCATGTCAGATGTTGATTTACCCTCAAACATCCGCCCCCAATCTAGTTCCTTCAGTTCCCGCCTAATATTGTTATAATTAGCCTTCCCCGATTTCGCACATTCAGCCTATGACCACTCTAAAGTCCAACAGCACTTTAAAACTTACTGAATGTTACTCAATGCTCCCGAAATGCTCCCCTACTAAAACCTCTACCACCTGGCCGGGCTTATTCCCCAATACCAGGTCCAGTACAGCCCCTTCTCTAGTTGGACTGACTGCATATTGTTTTAAAAAGCCCTCCTGGATGCTCCTTACAAACTCTGCACCGTCTAAGCCCCTGGCACTAAGTGAATCCCAGTCAACATTGGGGAAGTTGAAGTCTCCCATCACAACAACCCTGTTGGTTTTACTCTTTTCCAAAATCTGTCTACCTATCTGCCTCTCTGTCTCCCGCTGGCTGTTCGGAGGCCTGTAGTAAACCCCAACATTGTGACTGCACCCGTCTTATTCCTGATCTCTACCCATATAGCCTCGCTGACCTCTGAAGTGTCCTCTCGTCGTACAGCACTGTTGCTCTTATTAGCCTTAGTTTTATTAGCTCTCATTCTGTCACCTTTGCTCACGAGTCAACAGGTATCTTTATGATACCGTCACGTGGTTGAATCTCAAGTAATGATTAATAATGCAGCACACCGTCTAGTAAATGTTAAATCAACGATCATTTATTATATACAGCAATAAATACTTGTACAATAATCCTACTTCTAGACTATTACCTACCACTAAAGGCCAATACTTAACTTTGGTGATGGCCCACCAGGTCAGGGAAACGAATGGTCTATCGAATTAGGTCTGGCCTGCGGGATTCAAAAAGGTTGGTACGGGTCGATAGTCTGGAACACCTATCTGGTAGCGATCGCTGGAGTAAGACTTACTTGTTCTTTCGTCGAAGGGTCTCAAAGGTTGCGAGTAGGGGAAGAAGGGTCGATCTGAACTTGGCCCCTATTTTATAGTTCCTAGGGGATTCCCGCCTCTCGGGGCGGTCATTGACCCTGGTCCCAAGTCATTGGACTTGGTCCCAATCACTGGGTTCGATATGCTCCAATAATGGGGCGATTCCTTGATCGGGGGTTGGTCGTCCACCTTTCTTTGTCTCGGCCACTGCTGGCGCCGAAAAGTCTGGATCTGCTTTCAGTTGCTAATTTGTAGCAATTGTTCCCGGGGTTGGCTGATTAAAATGCAGATGGCTGGGTTGATGTGCTGTTAATGGTTGCAGGTATCGGTCTGGGCCGACTTCCCCAGAGCCGAATACACTGTCTTGCCTGCAGCTGTCCGTTTGAGTCCTGTTGGCTGATTTGCCAATCAGCCATTTTATTTCGCCATTTTAGGTCGGGGTTTGAACAAATTAATCGGGACTCAGAGCCATTTTGGATGGCTACCCACCCTCCTTGTGATCCTAACGCGAAGCGTCAAGGATCACATAAATTTTGTTCTTTCCATTCCCTGACCCGGGCGCGGGGGGTGGGGGGGGGGGGGGTGGGGGCTCCGACATGGCCACTGCTCTGGCCCTAGCTATGCACAACATTGTTTTACCTAAACAATTCTAAGGGCGCTATGTCAGGCAGGGGCATGCATTTACAAAATAAAGAACTTGCAACCTCTAATTTTCCCTAAATACAGTATACTCACTAAACATTGCATTATCCTATCTTCCTAAAACATACAACAACAATCACAACATTTAATATACTCTTTCCTGGCTTGGCAGTCAAGCTCAGGATCATACATTTTTTGTTCGTGAAAAGTTTTGTACATCTTTTTATTTACAGTAAAAACGCAAGTGCATGTTCTTTATTATTGTGTTATAGGTCGGGGGTCTGGTCATAACCGAATATTGGGGATCTGATCCGATATACCGCGGTTCGAGCGCGGTACGCTCTCCTTCTCCATTTACAGAGGCACATAGTCTGCACTACATAGCAGAGTATCGCCAACGCTAACAGTGCTTCGATCACGTAGGACAGGGAATACCAGGTTATGAACCTGGCACACCAGAAAGATGCAGTGTCGCTGGTGACTGGGCTTTGGGTACTCCGGAGCAGTGAAACATTAACGGCAGGGAGGTTCCCGCGCAACCATATGTTCGTGAATAAAATGTTGAGCACGATGAAAGAAGCCCTGATGGCTGTCCTGGCTGTCCTCTTTCCTTTTCCTTCTGGTGTACTTTTGATTTATCCGGTCCTGGAGCCTCTGGAGTTCTGTGAAAACAAGCATAGTATCTGTAACTACCCTGGTTTAATATCCGGTGTGTGAGTGTGTCTGTCCTTTTGGGGCCAATTATTCCCTTATAATTGGTCACTATGTGTGACTCCCTCTTTTTTTTTTTCAAAACAAATTTTAGGACACGGCACACTTCCTAATGACGGACCAGTGCTGATTTACCATCCAAATGTTCCAGGATGTAAATAGCATCTGGCAGCAACCTAAAGGTCGTCTGAACAAATAAAAACGTTTTGAAATGAAAAATGCCAAATGAGGTGCGTATGGGCCGCGACGGGTACGATTTGGATGCAGTCCCCTGGTAGGACGGCTACCAATGCCGTATCTTCCCTACCCGAGCGTGTTTGACCAACGGTGGGGGGGGGGGGGGGGTCCCTAGGCAGGGCGGGTCTCACGCTGTTTCTCCACTGCCTGAGCAACCGACAAGAACGGACAAAAATGTAGTCATCGTGGTGGGGCTGCTATAGTGATTCTATCCTTGAATCAGATGAGCAGTTATAAGCGGACGTCTGGTGAGCAGGTATCTGCTGACAAGCTAGTTCCACTGAACAAGCGTCTGGTCTGCTCACCAGTGTCTGTAGACAAGTTGGTACCGCTGAACAAGCGGCTGGAAAGAAATTTGCCTGTCAGACGAACAACATAAAACAAACGTACGGACAACATAAAACATCCTGCAGGTTCCATCAGGAAGGACAACACTTCTCCCAAGCGTTTCCTTTCAACATCATGTGGACACCTCAGTTCTCTGTTGCGAACAGGGTCGCAAAGTGGTTGGCGGCTTGGGTGTCAGACTCGAGGTCGTCCCCTTCTCCCGGGTGCCAAACTCTGGAGTGAATTCGTGCTGAAAGGGCTGCTTGGTGTGAATTGGGGTTGCTTTCGTCGTTGCGGACGAGTCTGTAGAAGTTGTCGCGGTGCCAATGAGTTGTGCCGAGTTGTGTGGGGACAAAGTCGGGGTCGTCCGTGTGGTTCGGTGGTCGGTGGTGGGATTTGTTTAGAAAAGTGATCATGAAGGGACCACTGGAGTCGAAATCGGAGTCGCTTGATGTGGGTCCGGTTGTATGGGGATAGTAGGGAGGCGTGCTGTGGCTGTCGTTCGAGTCACAGTCGCCGTCTCTACTGCTGCAGTCTGTGGGCGTTCCGGGGCGGAGTGTAGGTTTTGGGAGTGGAGTCGAGGGCGAGTGTGTGGCTGGGCTTGACGTGGTGGGGGTTGGTCGGGCGGGGGCGGGGTGTGGTCTGCTGCGTTAAGCATGACGTGGTGGGCGTGGATTGACTATCAGGCATGTCCACGTGTACTGCTGTGCTTTAAAAGTGAAGGCAAATTTGTACTGCCACGCCTTTGCCAATGGAATGGACCAGAATCCATTACTGACGTCCAAAACCGTGAAATATCGGGCATTGAGTCCCTGTTTGAGCATGGTCTCGGGACTTGTTGCTACGGTGGGGGCTGTTGCGCCGGTGACTTTATTGAGTTCCCGATAATCAATGGTCAAGCGCCATGATCCGTCGGGCTTTCTCACTGGCCAAATCGGGGCATTATTAGTTGAGGCTACCGATCTTAGTACGCCCTGCTCTAATAAGCTCTCTATAACATTTAGGATTTCTCCCTCTGCTTCTAGGGCGAATCCGTACTGTTTTGGGGGTTTGGATCCGGTCCTGTTATTTGTACGGAGACAGTCATTAGCCCACAGTCGTGCTTGTGGGTCGCGAATGCTGCCCCGTTTTTTTACGTAACTGCCCTAACCTGTCGGTCCGTGCTGAGTATGATGGGGTTGAACCAAAACTCGCCTACTGCGCTACTTTTGTTCATGTAGTCCCCTATGTTGAGTGTTCCGGGTGCTCTAGCGGACTTCGCCATCTTCCAGATACACTGGTTGACTGGATCGGAAGATAGGTGGTGGGAATTCATGAAGTCGATTCCCAGAATGTGTTCTGCTGTGTGGGGCAGGTCGAGGAAAACTACGGGGTGTTTAGTAGTAATGTTTCCTATTTGGATGGGTACAGTGGCTGTGATGTGTCCCTGCTGTGAGTGGCCTGTAAAGCCGCTGAGGGTGATAGTGGCTGTAGTGGGCCACGGGTCCTGACAAAGGGTGGAGGAATTGAAGGTGGTGCGGGACCCTCCTGTCTCCCAAAGGAACTCGATAGGCTGTCCCCGAATTTTCATTGCGACTACGGGTCGTCCTGACCTATCCCAAAGGGTATCGCAGACCCAACTGGGGGAGCCTGTACACCGTCAGTCCGTTTCGGTCAAGTCCGTCTGATCTGAACGGGCGCTATCGCTATGTATGGTCTCTGCCTTTTTCTTACTGAGAGTGCCTGTCTGTTGGGCTCTCGGTGGCTTTTTAGGGGCATTGCATTCTTTGGCAAAATGTCCCAACTGTCCGCAATTTTAGCATTCTTGCGGTTTTATTTGGGGGGGGGGGGCTGTTCGTTCCCTCATTTACCCAGGTGGGGTTGTGAGGTGTGGTTTTTACTGCCTGCATGTCTGCGGCGGCTTGCTTTTCCTCTGTGGCTTTAGCGGCGGGTCGATTGTGAACAGACTGCTCCCAAACGCGGGACAATCTTTTCACCACCCACTTCTCGTTGTGAGCCTCCTCCAAAGGATCATAATTACTACAGGCATTCTGTCCTGCCTAGGTGTCCTGGGAGATAAGGGTGCGGGTCCATTTGGCCATATTGTCCGGGGACAAATGGGCATGGTCTACGTCTCCAAAAACGGCTTCGAAGTGAATCCACAAGCGTCCTGCGAACGCTGTGGGTTGCTCAGACTTCTTCTGCCTACACTTATTTAGGCCATCTACGGGGTCACCCCGGTTATACCCGATTGCATCCAGGATCGCGGTATTCCTTTCTGCAAGGGTGCCTCCTCCTACGTTCTGTGGGTCGGGAAGGGCTGCTGCTACCGATGGATCTAAGCTAAGAACGATGAGCTTTACATGCTCTCTCTCATCCAGGCCGTACGTGGTCGCCTGATGTTTGACGGTGGCAAATAAATTGTGTGGGTCTGAAGCGGGGAGGAACGCTGTGATTTTTGCACATGCATCCCGTAATTGGGTCACTGTGAGGGGGGTGGAATATAGGAATTCCGCCTCGTCTGATGTGGCTGTGCGGTTGGTTGTTACAGGGTTCATCGGAGCCTGAACTACCTGCTGTGTGGGGGGTGGAGGTGCTTTTCTCATTTGGGGCTTTCCCTGCGCACATGTTCCCTGAACATATCTCTGCGCTGTTTCCTGTAATTCTTCCCAATCAGGGCCGTCTTCGTGGTCGAAACTTTCCCCAAACGTTTCTTCGAACCCCTTTTGGACAGAAAGCAGTGATTGCAGGTCTGCAATTTGCTTCCGGCACTTTGCATGGTCTATGGTGCCCTGCCTTTGTTCCGTGGTTGCAGCGTGGAGCGCTCTCAAGGCTGCCTTGAGATCACTACATTGCTTCTGTAGGGTCTCCACCTGCTTCTCTGTTTCTTTCTTTACCAGGACTTCACGCTGCGTGTTCTGATAAGCCTTTTCGTACTGGGACTGGAAACTACTAAAATGCGCCATACATAACTTGTGACCCCGTTTGGCGTCAGCCACCTCCTCGTCCTTTGCTGCTAATTTCCGCCTTAATTCCAAATTCTCTTTCTCCAACTCGCATACGTCGACTTTACTCATACAATGTATGCCCTCTTCTTCTTTGCGGAGCGTCCTGACGTCCTCCTCTGTGCCTCGCAATTGTGCCAGACAGGACACAATTGCCATCGGCTTGCGAGATTTTGTTAAATTATTTTTGTGGATTTCATTCATGTTCTCCCACCAAGTATGCCCTATACTTCCGGGACCTGAGTCGTCGTTATTACAGAAATCATTCCTCGTGGACCATCCTTTGCCCTTGAGGTATTTCCGAATTTCTTCTTCCCAAGTGGGGCACTGTCCCACTCTACTGCTGCTGGTCGCTGCGACTGCAAATTCCTCGGGGTTCATGGGGCATTACATTGCCTGCATGGCCATCTCTCCTATCTGCTTGCTTCGGTTAAATTTGGAACAGGGGGCTAAGGTGGTGTCGGAGATGCGGGTACGGTTTGCGCTAATTTCCGAAAATACAGACTTCCGACAGTTTTGACGCAACAAAATTATATCAGTTTTACCTAATAGCCCTGTTAGTTTCGGATGCATACACACACTTATTATGAATTATGAATTATTCATCAGAACCGCTTGAACACTTTTGGGTTTTTTTTTCCAACAGGATCCTAATTCAAAATTTCTTGGGTTCTCTCGGAGTGGTTTTCCACTTCTAGATCGGGTCCCGTCAGGGTGTCGCCAAAATGTTGCTCTTATTAGCCTTAGTTTTATTAGCTCTAATTCTGTCACCTTTGCTCACGAGTCGCCAGGTATCATTCTGATATCGCCACGTGGTTCAAGCTCAGGTAATGATTAATAATGCAGCACACCGCTTAGTAAATGTTAAATCAACGATCATTTATTATATACAGCAATAAATACTTATAAAATAATCCTACTTCTAGACTATTACCTACCACTAAAGGCCAATACTTAACTTTGGTGATGCCCCACCAGGTCAGGGAAACGAATGGTCTATCGAATTAGGTCTGGCCTGCGGGATTCAAAAAGGCTGGTACGGGTCGTTAGTCGGGAATACTATCTGGTAGCGATCGCTGGAGTAAGACTTACTTCTTCTTTCGTCGAAGGGTCTCGAAGGTTGCGAGGAGGAGAATAAGGGTCGATCTGAACTTGGCCCCTAGTTTTATAGTTCCTAGGGGCTTCCCGCCTCTCGGGGCGGACCTTGACCCTGGTCCCAAGTGACTGGACTTGGTCCCAATCACTGGGTTCGGTATGCTCCAATAATGGGGCGATTCCTTGATCGGGGGTTGGTCGTCCATCTTTCTTTGTCTCGGCCACTGCTGGCGCCGAAAAGTCTGGATCGGCTTTCAATTGCTAATCTGTAGCAATTGTTCCCGGGGATGGCTGAGTAAAATGCAGATGGCTGGCTCGATGTGCTGTTAATGGTTGCAGGTATCGTTCTGGGCCGACTTCCCCAGAGCCGAATATACTGTCTTGCCTGCAGCTGTCCGTTTGAGTCCTGTTGGCTGATTTTCCGATCAGCCTTTTTAGTTCGCCATTTTAGATCGGGGTTTTGACCAAATTAATCTGGAATAAGCCATTTTCGGTGGCTACACCACCTCTTTTACATCCCCTCTATCCCGCCTGAAACATCTAAATCCTGGAACGTTTAGCTGCCAATCCTGTCCTTCCCTCAACCAGGTATCTGTAATGGCGGCACCATCATAGTTGCAAGTACTAATCCAAGCTCTAAGTTCATCTGCCTTACCCGTAATACTTCTTGCATTAAAACATATGCACTTCATGCCACCAGACCCGCTGTGTTCAGCACCTTCTACCTGTCTGTACTGCCTCAGAGCCATACTGGCCCTATTCCCTAGTTCTCCCTCAATCCTCTCACCTTCTGACCAATTCCCCCCCCCCCCCACCCCCACCCCCCCCCCCCCCCTCCCGAGCCCACCCCCTGACAAACTAGTTTAAACCCTCCGGTGTGACACTAGCAGACCTCGCGGCCAGTATATTTATGCCTCTCCAGTTTAGATGCAACCCGTCCTTCTTATATAGGTCACACCTGCCTCGGAAGTGCTCCTAGTCGATCAGGTAACGGAAACTCTCCCTCCTACACCAGCTGTTTAGCCACGTGTTTAGCTGCTCTATCTTCCTAATTCTAGCCTCACTGTCACGTGGCACAGGGAGTAATCCCGAAATTACAACCCTAGAGGTCTTGTCTATTAACTTTCTGCCTAGCTCCTGATGCAGGACCTCATGCCTCTTCCTGCCTATTTCGTTAGTACCAATATGTACAACGACCTCTGCCTGTTTGCCCTCCCCCATCAGGGTGCCCGCTACCCGTGCGGAGACATCCAGGATCCTGGCACCAGGGATGCAACATCCCATCTTGGAGTCTCTTTCACGTCCACAGAAACGACTATCTGTGACCCTGACTATAAAGTTCCCTTTGACTATTGCTCTTCTGCGCTTTGACCCTCCCGTCTGAACATCAGAGCCAGCCGTGCTGCCACTGTTCTGGCTGCTGCTGTTTTCCCCTGATAGGCTATTCCCCCGACAGTATCCAAAGGGGTATACCTGTTCGAGAGGGGGACAACCACAGGGGATTCCTGCACTGACTGTCTGCTCTTTCTAGTGGTCACCCATTTCCCTGCCTGCACCTTGGGTGTGACCACATTTATGTAACTGCTATCTATGACGCTGTCCTGCATGCTCCTAAGTACATCCAACTGCTGCTCCAACCGAACCATGCGGTCTGTGAGGAGCACCAGTTGGCTGCACTTTCTGCAGATGAAGCCACCCGGTACGTTGGAAGCCTCCCGGACCTGCCCCATCTCACAGTCAGAGCACTGCACCCCTCTAATTGACATTGCATCAATTAATTAGTAAATTAAATCTGAAAGTTTAAAAAAAGTTACTGTATCCTCTCTAGCATTAGATTTCTACTATAAATGAGAAAGCTAAATACAGTACTCTCCGATCTCTGGCTTAGATACCCCTCTAAATTATAATTAAGTAATTATGTTCAATTAGTTTAACAATGCTATATTTTTTTAATTTCGTGTAGCTTTCCAACCAGCCAATCAGGTCACAGCATTTCTGTGATGTGACTTCACCCCCCCCCCCCCACACACACACACACATAATTTGAAAAGGTAATAAAAGTAAAAAAGGAATAAAAATCACTTACTTACCTTCCGAGAGTCTCAGATGCTCTCTGGTTCTCTCCCTGCAGATTAAAAGTTGCAGGCCAGAAGAAAGAGAGAGAACAAAACAGTAGGGAAAAAAGCACCTCCTCCCACTCTGCACCGAATTACCTCACTGCACCAAATTACCAAGTTCCAAATTCCCACTCTGGATATGTCTCACTCCGGCTGTGTCTCCTTGACTCCTACACTACCTGACAATTTTTCTCAGAAAACTCGGCTGTCACGCCATCTGTTTCTGCTTGCCGACGGCTATGCTGACGGACTCCACATCTCAGTACATGCAACCCACTTAACCCTCAGCCTCGTGGATTCGCCAAAATGACTCGAACCAAAACCGGGCGATGGCGCTGGATGCTTTGGCGCTGGAGGCGTCCTGAGGAAAGTACGACCACTTTGGGTGTCCGAGAAGGTGGAATGTGGACAACGTTAAAGAACAGCCAATTATATTCGATGATATCTAATCTCAATTAGCATTAAAGTGTCAAAAGCTACCTTTGATAAATCCATCAAGCGTTCGGTGCACCATGACATACTGTTTAATAGAGTTTAGTTTGCCTCTGTCCTGACGATAGTTTGCAATCCTCCTTGCAGCGCTGTTCCAATCAGGGATAAAACAGTTGAAATGAAGACATGAACACAGCCCCTCCCTTTGCATTAAGAGAATATTTTACGAAGGGTATCCCCCCCCCCCCCCACACAAACATATGAGGTTAATGATAATCTGGTAAAACTGGAATTAAACTGCATGAGCATCAAGGAACAAAACGCTGTACTTCTTGGCATCCAAACATAGCTACAGCTGTGAATCAGCAAAATAATCCCCAATGTCGTTCTCCCGGATCAATTCTCACCAGGATCTCACTGTCCGACTTGTTTTCCAAATAGTGCAAGATATAACTTTTTCGCTTCAGATTGCAGAGAGCTCAGTTCAAGTTTAGACTTCGCAGTTTCGGAGGCAGTACGAGTTCTCATACCTCAGCTGGGCAATTTGGGCAAAATAAATAATTAGAGCAGCTGGGCAGACTGCTTGATTTTCTTTGAGGAAAGTCTCTTTTTCCCCATGCAACAGCCAGCCGAAAGCATTTGCTCTCCAGAGAAATTACCACCACATCCAACTGATATTCAATATTATTTCGGTCCCTGAACGCCCAATCACAAGTAATTGCGCCATATACGATTAATGGGGAACATAAGTACAACGAAGGTATCAAATATTTAAATACTCTGGCTACACATGTATGGGAGTCGGTGGGAATTATTCAACGATTAACTGGCGCACTGTAGACCAAAAACCCGTTCACCATCTTAAAATCACAGTGGAACTTGTGGTAGAATGGAGTCCGCTCGACTCCAGAATGCCTTTGCTGCTCACGTCTATTTTGAACAAATGCAATGGCCAATTCCTGCGCTTCTCGGGTACTCAATCGACGTTCCCTATCACTACCAGTGGCAGTCTTTGACAGGACACATGGTACACAATATGAAATAAGCTCCAGTGGGGAAATGTGTCAGTAACTGGTATCAGGTGTAAGAGCAGCTGCACAACATTAAATCAGCAAACGTCTTTCGGAGAATTCTTCAAAGCAACCATCAAGGACATAGTAAAGAGTCGCACGGTAACGTGCCCTCGCACCATTACCACATCAGGATGCGTGCGATCGTTTATTTGGAATGTTTAAGTTCTTCCTTCACCACTTACATCCAAGATTATTTTGTTTCGTACAATAGCAGATAGGATATAGCTGCTCCAAAGTACGAAGTCCGCGAATGGCAGCAAATGCTGACCCAATCAGGGATCTGACATTCTTGACTGAATTAGATAAATCCTTGCATCGAGCACATGACTCAAACCAAGCCAAACAAACGTAAAAAAATAAGTGAACTGATATCTAATGCGTGTTATGCATACATTTTCCCATAAATAATATGCAACGAAAGGTTTTTGCATCAGCGACTTCAGTATTCAATAAAACAAAAAGCTGTGCTGGACAGATCTGCCAATTTAATGTACTACCAGTCGGATCACTCATATTGTGTGCAGACTCCTTTTAAGATTTATCAAATATCATGAACAGTTACGTGCTAAACCTCGTCGAGGACGCTTAGACACGTAATTCGTCTAGTACCTTTTGGTACACACGTTTGGCTTTTCATCACTGGAAGATGATTCTTTCCGCGCCATTCAGGTTTTCAGGATCCAGACATACGCAGTGTTTGAAACTAAGATATCTACAAGACAAAATGGAAATGACATGAATGTCTCACGGAAGCAAAGTTAGCCTGGAGGATGAGGCCATCGAAAGCTTTGCCATGTACGACAATTTTACTGAATGATCAAGATTGTGAGTTCCTCCTGAAGATGCCAAAGGCAAGAATAATTATGTATTTACAGTTTGGTTGTTCAATATAAAAGCATCGGATTCTGACTTGCATTGATCGACGTGATGCGCTGTTATTAGGGTAAGTGGTGTCCCGTGAATGTCGTCATTAACAATGAGTGACGATGACCAATCCATTTATCGCAAGAATATATATAGCCTTGTTCGGGAAGTTTATTTTACAATGTGGACATTTCGTTGACGGATGAGAACAGGACTTGTTTACTGTCCTAAATCTTGGTGCACCAGAAGAGAATTCCTTGTTTCTTTGCTTGGAAGCTGAAAGTGGGTCGTCAGTTTAATGAGTTGGACTGCAATTTCGGATGTTTGTATCCATTTATCTAATTGCAGTCTGGCAGAGTGACCCCAGTCACGGCTGAAAACAACACACTTTTGTTCATCTAAATTAATCGGCATTACACCACGAATGAAAAACAGACCGCCCTGTTTGGTTCTTCACCTTCATTTAGCTGTCTCCAAATTCCATCTTCCAAAGCAACTTTGTAATTTCGTTTAGCACGACATTCCGCGATTCTTGTCCTTTCCTGACCGCGTTACACCTCTTCTCTGTCATTCGCAATTATTTATTTGTCAAGAGACCCACGTGCTCAGGAGGCTGAGAGTTTCCTTACCGTTTGCTCAGATGCTTACACTAGTCTGGCAGTCAGTCTGCCTTTAGAGCTACTCAAACAGCCTATAGCTAACATCTGTACCAACAGACGCCCAGACATGTGAGAATATAAAACCGTCGATATGGTTCCGTAGAAGTCTCTTTTGGAGCCGACTGAGTTAAAAAAAACGCACACAAACATGCTCGAAACGTGGCTCCAACAGTTTGGATATTATTTTCGCACTGGCAGCCAGACCCGCTTTTGGCATTCCCAGCAGCGTGAGGTGGTTTCCATGCGAAAGGAAAATTTCAAGCGGCGGGAAGACAGAATCCTGTCGCCAAAGAAAATCGCACTGTTAAGCAATACACGGCTGGGAGGGGGGGGGGGGGGGGGGATCGGAACTCAATCTACCGTATCCTTAAGTTATGCAATCCATTTTAAGTCTTCGTAATTTTATTTCTTTAACAATGCAACAGTTATTGCACTGTGCGACTGATAACGTTGAAAGGCAATCTTGTCTTTACATTAGCAAGACATGGAAAATGTCACCAGCAAAATAAGGAAAATGGAATCAACAATCACTTGATCTCAATTCTCCGGCCCTCCAGATCCCTGATTTTCGCTGGCGGCGACATTTTCTATTCTACAACTCCCGCCAACAACCTCTCCTCTTCCCAACCCAGCCTATCTTGCCAATGGAATTGCACAATTAAATCACACAAAGCCCCTTGAAATGCGCGAGGGGAACAGACAATCCACTTGTCTGAAAATTTGGACAATTTTTGCTGCCTTCATCTACGACATGGAGCGCGATAGTTTGCCTCGTTGCGCTCGTACACAAGTTAACGAGGCCGGTGAATAGTGTGGGAAGCCACAAACTTAACCGCGCCCGGTGCCAAGCAGTTTGCGATGCAAATGCTACGCATACGCTCCCCTACGCGAAATCGGGATGTCGCCGTAGCATAGACAGAAACTAATGATCACCACCGAACGTCCATTCCCATGCCATTAACGAGAACCAATTCAATGGCTTGACGTCATTCAGTGGGCTCTCCAGCAACTGCTAACGCTGGCACCGATTAGTACTCCTTTCTAGAAACATGAATCTGGCGGGTGGGCTTTTGTGGGCAGGCGAGGAGGTGAGTAGTAAACGTAGTTAGCAAACAAAGCTGCTCGCTGTTCGTCTGAGGATGGGGACGCTCTGCTGGGACACAATGGGAGCGTGTGGGGGACGCTGGGGAGGCAGCCGCCGCTGCACCAACACGCCAACCGCTGCATGATCTGTACGCGTTCTGGTGCTACACTTATCCCTAGCAGTCTGCCCTACCATCCACACATGAACCCCATCAACAGGCGAGCCCTCTCGCCATGCTCCTGCAAGTTATTGCTATAGGGAATTGGCAATCGTAGTTAAGTGAGCCGTTCACACTTGCCAAGTGGATTACTGTGGGTGGACGGGACATGCAGCATGTGGCAGTCATTGCCCAGCATTCTAAACGCAACTTCATTTCTGGATACTGCGGGAGCAACACCACTAAAGCAACGGCCAACATCCGAATACCCAGTGGATGGGGCACAACTCCGTGATGTAGCCATGACCAGTGGGCGGGGGCGTGCTACTGGAAATGAGTATTGCGTGGAGAGATGGGTGTAGTGTCCAGGGCTCAGACTGCATTGTGGAAGTAAGTGAAGAACGCATCATGATAGTTGTGCATGAGGTTTTCTAACGCGCTGTACAATACCCAATGCCCGATATTACCCACCCCAACACCCCAGCCCCCAACCCATCCCATCCCCACTCCCTACCTAGCCCCTCCCCTCCACTCCACCTTCCCATCTACCCTCATTGATCCTCAACATGCGTGGCCATCCTAGTCCAACCAATACGTCTAGGCGTTTCCCCCAGGACGCACATCTGACGTGGAGGCAGCCAGGTGCTTCCCTCGCACCATTACCCTTGATGCCTCTGGTGAGCATTCTCTGGGAGCTCGGGGCTCCCCGCTCACTTGTCGGCGGCACGTGCACCGTCGTGCCGCCCTGTCCAGTGTGCTGCATGTGAGACGCGGCCTCACCAGAGCCCTGGAACCCGGGCAGCTGCTGACCACTGGCGCCACTCCATGGAACGGGTCCCGGTTAGCAACCTTCCGATCATTTCCCATAGGGCTCTGTGCTCACCCTCCTGTATCCCCTGGTAAAGGCCATCTCTTCTCGCCTCAAGGAGCCTCCCCAGTACAGCATGCCCGAATCTTCCAGCTGGTCTGCTCTGCGTCATCGTTGCGTGCTGGATGGGTTTCGCTGAACAAGTATAACTGAAGCGTTGCTCGGCCATCTTAGTGTTAAGCTGGCAAGTGAAGTCCCGGCGAATCAGCTTGCGAGCTGACATTTGGGGCAAGAAGGACTGAGGCCTCCTTCAGTTGACCAATTAACGTTGAATAGCGTTGCCAGCCTCACTGGGCCGAGCCTGGAAAACACGCGGCAATTACCGCTCGCACTCAGAAATCTGCCTCGAAGATAGCGCCCAAAGTCTGAACTTGCCGAGAATATGTGATACCTAAATGCTGCCTGCACTTGTTCTGGCTGGCGTTAACGTTGCGTAGCAAGGGAGTCGTTATTGCCAGGGCGGGCATAATCTCTCACACTTTGACACGACATTCGGGTCACGGTATTGAGAGGGCACATTTTGGGTGAGTCCTCCCGCGTTCTGTGCTGCATCAAATATTTTGTTGGGATCAATTCCAATACAGTGAGAGCCTTCCTAATAAAATTTAGAAGATTGATTTCCCCAATCAGAACAATTAATTTTTGATACTTCTAAATAAAGTATACAGTCCGTACCTTTCCTCCAACGAGCTTCAAAATGTTATCAGGATAAATGAGTTATATTTCTCCCTTGTTGCCAGGGATACAAATGTCCCCTTCTTTACCGGGCCAATAAACAGCAGTAAAAGAGGGGAAAATGAAAAGTGTAACAAATTACCGAACTGACTACTTGGAAAAGCACGTTGTGATCACCGAACCGTCAGATCCGCGCAGTGAACGTGTGTAGAAGAATAAAGCAAGATAATAGTTAGGAGCATGAGTAGAACAATCGACCACTCGAACCTTCTCACGACCGGAAATCCGACGTCTGGTGATATATTGGATTACCTTCTTTCGAACAAGCACTTTTGCGAATAATTTCTTAATATTCTTCTGACTTCTCACATTGTTGTTACATGCTGAGAGATAAAAGACAAAAGAACAAGGAATAAAGGACAATACTGCACAGGACCAAGCTGTTCGGTCTTCCAAGCCTTTACTGGTCATGATACCAACCTTTGCCAAAACGTCAGAACATCCTTGTGCCAAATCCCTCGATAGAAAATCGAGCCATGTGTATGCCAAGGTGCCTTTTGAACGCCGCTAATGCGTCCACGGCCTCACTTGCCAACATGCTGCAGGCACTCATCAGCCTCTGTGTACAAAATCTGCCTCGCGCATCTCCTCTGAACTTTGTCCCACGGTCTTTAAACCTATGCCGTCTGATGACTGACCCCTCCACCTGGGAAAGAGTTCCTGCTAATCCACTCTGTATATGCCCCTTATAATGTTGCAGATGTATATCACGTCACCCCCCTCAATCTCCGTCTTTCTAATGAAAACAGTCCGTGTGTATTCAGCCTCTCCGCACAATTACCATTCTCCAGACCAGGCGACATCCTGATAAACCTCCTCTGTAACCTGCCCAAAGCCTTCACACCCTTCTGGTAGTGTGGCGATCAGAATTGCGCGCAGCATTCCAATTGAGGCCTTACCAAGTTTCTATGCAAATGTAGCAAGATTTATCAGCTTTTACACTCTATGCCCGGTCCAGTTAAGGCAAGCATTCCGTATGTTTTCTTGACGACCTTTTCCTCATGTATTACCACTTTAAAAGATCCGTGGACCTGTACGCCCACATCTCTCTGACTTTATATATTTCTAAGAATTTTGCCATTTAAGATATATTTCTAAGAGTTTTGCCCTTTTTGTTAGGTCTAAAAAATGCTTTACCTCAGATTTTTCTGGATTAAACACCATTTGTCACTTCTCTACCAAAATCTCCAACCTATCGTTGTCCTGCTGTATCCTCTGACAATCGTCAACACTATCTGGCACTCCACCAACCTGAGTGTCGTCCGCGAACTTACCAATTAGACCAGCTATATTTTCCTGCAAACCATTTGTGTATACTACAAACAACAGAGGGCTCAGCACAGATCATGAACCTAGTCATAAACCTCCACTCCGAAAAACACCCTTCTACTGCTAGCATTTGCATTCTGTGACCGAACCAGTTATGTATAAATCTTACCACCTCGCCTCTGATCCCGTGTGCTTTCCGCTTTTGTACCAGTCTGCCATGATGTCCCAGGTTCAATTCTGGCATGATGTCCCAGGGTTGACTCCCATCCTGGGTCACTGTCTGCGAGAACTCCGCAGGTTCTCCCGATGTCTGCGTGTGTTTCCTCCGTTGCTCCCACGTGTCCCGAAAGATGTACTGTTAGATGAATTGGTCATTTTGAATTTGTCCTCTGTGTACCCGAGCATGCGTCGGAATCTGGCGGTTAGGGGATTTTCACAGAAACGTCATTGCAGTGTTCATGAGACGATAACGAGTATTACTAATATTGCCATGACCGTGAGAATACTCTCAAATCATTCACCTACTACCAACGTGAGCTCACCGGCCGATAGCTTCCCAGATTATTCCTGCCACCTTTCTTATACAGCGGGAACACATCAGCTATTGTCCAGTCCTCTGGGACCTCACTTGTATGAGATACCAATGAAGATACAAAGATGTCGGTCAAGGCACCAGAAATGTCCTCCCTTGCTTCCCTCAGTATTATGTTGTACATCTCATCCGGCCCAGGACACTTATGAACCTTATTGTTTTTTAAAACTGCCAATATCTCCACCTATTCGCTGTGAAATGACCTAGATTGTCCACATATCCTAGCAAAGAATTATTTTCCAAAAAGTCCTCTTTGTTGGTAAACACTGAAGCAAAGTACTCGTTTGGTATCTCGCCCATTTCCTATGGCTCAAATGTTCGATAATGCACAATTTTCTGAAGATTCCTTGTGGCGGTAAAAAAAATAAGCACACTTCAGCTTCATGTGTTGATTTATCGCTGATGCCAGGCTTGAAAATAAATAATGGACTTATGAAATGCTTCATTTTTTGAAGTCCTGGCAGTTTTGATGTGCATTGTATTCAAGCAATTCTGCCGTACTCGAAAGGATTACTGTCAGTGAATGTATGGGGCACATGAGATAACTGCAAGAATTATGCAGGAATGAAACAATGGGAGTTCTTTGGTTTTGCCTTTCAGAAATAGGCAAACTGAGAAAAGCTCTTGCTGATGCAGGTGAGGAAGATTTTGATTGTCCAGTCTTTGTTCCAGGAGTAGCAACCACATTGCAGATAACAGAGTTGGAGTTTACGGGGGACGAGGGGTGTGTGTGCATGTGCATGTGCGTGTTGGGAAGTTTTCTGGAGGGGTGTATAGTGTTTGTGGCCAGTTGTGAAAATCGCATGATGTGCTGTGCTGTTGAGCTGAAAACATCTTGAATACATTGAGTGGGTTTATCCAGTTCTTGCGATTCTAATTTGCTGCCGGCAGCGCAAACCCGCTATCGGGATTTGTTGCAACTAGCGGTGCATCCAAACCATAGACGATTGGCTGAAAGATAGAATCGCGCCGCCAGGGAACGGCGTCTGTGCAAGAAACACACGGCTCGTTGACCGGACTGTTCCGTTTCATAATATAACAACACCCTGTAATACAGTCCCATTCTAATTTCACTTCGTTACTCTCAACTTGGAAGCTTTGTTTTCTGTTGCCATTTTCGGCGGCCCTGTCTGCCTGCATTTTAAATGCATATTAATCGAAAACTTTGGATCGGTCATGTTTTAGATCACCACGTTAACATACTTCACTGAATGAGGAGAGATTTACTTTTCTATCTGGCCTTGTGCTCCTGCCCATCATTAATTGACGTTCCTGTATTCTAATGTGCGAATGAAATTGGGGGGGAAGGGAAAGTCAGGGAACCAAGAGGTGAAGTAATCAGTGGGAAGCGGAGCTGCTTAGGAATACAAAAAGCACGAAAAGACAAAACTCAGGAAAGGTTACGATAGTCCCCATCCCACAAAATATGACACAGTGTATGGAAAGGCTCAGTCAACCAAGGTCCACCACACTAAGAAAACAAAAAGGGACGGTCAATAGAGAATTAAAGGTGCTATATTTAAATGCGCGCAGTGTACGGAACAAGGTAGATGAGCTTGTGGCCCAGATTGTGACTGGCAGGTATGATGTGGTAGGCATCACAGAGACATGGTTGCAGGGGGTTCAGGACTGGTATTTAAACATCCAGGGATTCACAACCTATCGAAAAGACAGGGAGGTGGGCAGAGGGGGCGGGGTTGCCTTGTTAATTAGGAATTAAATTAAATCAATAGCACTAAATGACATAGGGTCAGATGATGTGGAGTCTGTGTGGGTAGAGTTGAGGAACCACAAAGGCAAAAAAACCATAATGGGAGTTATGTACAGGCCTCCTAACAGTGGTCAGGACCGGGGGCACAAAATGCACCACGAAATAGAAAGTGCATGTCAGAAAGGCAAGGCCACAGTGATCATGGGGGACTTCAATATGAAGGTGGACTGGGTAAATAATGCTGCCAGTGGACCCAAGGAAAGGGAATTCATTGAATGTTTACAGGAGGGCTTTTTGGAACAGCTTGTGATGGAGCCCACGAGGGAATAGGCCATTCTGGTCTTAGTGTTATGTAATGAGCCAGACTTGATTAAAGATCTTAAAGTCAGGGAGCACTTAGGAGGCAGTGATCATAATATGGTAGAATTCAATCTCCAATTTGAAAGAAAGAAGGTAGAATCAGATGTAAAGGTGTTACAGTTAAATAAAGGTAACTACAGGGGCATGAGGGAGGAACTCACGAAAATCGACTGGGAGCAGAGCCTAGTGGGAAAGACAGTAGAACAGCAATGGCAGGAGTTTCTGGGAGTAATTGAGGACACAGTGCAGAGGTTCATCCCAAAGAAAAGAAAGGTTATCAGAGGGGGGATTAGGCAGCCATGGCTGACAAAGGAAGTTAGGGAATGCATCAAAGCAAAAGAGAAAGCCTATAATGTGGCAAAGAGTAGTGGGAAGTCAGAAGATTGGGAAGGCTACAAAAACAAACAGAGGATAACAAAGAGAGAAATAAGGAAAGAGAGGATCAAATATGAAGGTAGGCTAGCCAGTAACATTAGGAATGATAGTAAAAGTTTATTTAAATACATTAAAAACAAACGGGAGGCAAAAGTTGACATTGGGCCGCTCCAAAATGACGCTGGTAATTTTGTGATGGGAGACAAGGAAATAGCTGAGGAACTAAAAAAGTACTTTGCGTCAGTCTTCACAGTAGAAGACATGAGTAATATCCCACCAATTCCGGAGAGTCAGGGGGCAGAGTTGAATATGGTAGCCATCACAAAGGAGAAAGTGCTAGAGAAACTAAGAGGTCTAAAAATTGATAAACCTCCGGGCCCAGATGGACTACATCCTAGAATTCCAAAGGAGATAGCTGAAGAAATAGTGGAGGCGTTATTTATGATCTTTCAAAAGTCACTGGAGTCCGGGAAAGTCCCAGAGGATTGGAAAATCGCTGTTGTAACCCCCCTGTTCAAGAACGGAACAAGGAACAAGATGGAAAATTATAGGCCATTTAGCCTAACCTCGGTTGTTGGCAAGATTCTAGAATCCATTGTTAAGGATGAGATTTCTAAATTCTTGGAAGTGCAGGGTCAGATTAGGACAAGTGAGCATGGATTTAGTAAGGGGAGGTCGTGCCTGACAAACCTGTTGGAGTTCTTTGAAGAGATAACAAATAGGTTAGACCAAGGAGAGCCATGGATGTTATCTATCTTGACTTCCAAAAGGCCTTTGATAAGGTGCCTCACGGGAGACTGCTGAGTAAAATAAGGGCCCATGGTATTCGAGGCAAGTTACTAACGTGGATTGACGATTGGCTGCCAGGCAGAAGGCAGAGAGTTGGGATAAAAGGTTCTTTTTCGGAATGGCAACCGGTGACGAGTGGTGTCCCGCAGGGTTCAGTGTTGGGGCCACAGCTTTACTCTTTATATATTAACGATCTAGATGACGGGACTGGGGACATTCTGGCTAAGTTTGCCGATGACACAAAGATAGGTGGAGGGGCAGGTAGTATGGAGGAGGTGGGGAGGCTGCAGAAAGATTTAGACAGTTTAGGAGAGTGGTCCAAGAAATGGTTGATGAAATTCAACGTGGGCAAGTGCGAGGTCTTGCACTTTGGAAAAAAGAATAGAGGCATGGACTATTTTCTAAACGGTGACAAAATTCATAATGCTGAAGTGCAAAGGGACTTGGGAGTCCTAGTCCAGGATTCTCTAAAGGTAAACTTGCAGGTTGAGTCCGTAATTAAGAAAGCAAATGCAATGTTGTCATTCATCTCAAGAGGCTTGGAATATAACAGCAGGGATGTACTTCTGAAGCTTTATAAAGCATGAGTTAGGCCCCATTTAGAATACTGTGAGCAATTTTGGGCCCCACACCTCAGGAAGGACATACTGGCACTGGAGCGGGTCCAGCGGAGATTCACACGGATGATCCCAGGAATGGTAGGCCTAACATACGATGAACGTCTGAGGATCCTGGGATTATATTCATTGGAGTTTAGGAGGCTGAGGGGAGATCTCATAGAAACTTACAAGATAACGAATGGCTTAGATAGGGTGGATGTAGGGAAGTTGTTTCCATTACCAGGGGAGACTAGGACCCGGGGGCACATCCTGAGAATAAAAGGGAGTCACTTTAGAACAGAGATGAGGAGACATTTCTTCAGCCAGAGAGTGGTGGGTCTGTGGAATTCATTGCCACAGAGGGCGGTGGAGGCCGGGACGTTGAGTGTCTTTAAGACAGAAGTTGATAAATTCTTGATTTCTCGAGGAATAAGGGCTCTGGAGAGAGAGCGGGTAAATGGAGTTGAAATCAGCCATTGTTGAATGGCGGAGTGGACTCGATGGGCCGAATGGCCTTACTTCCGCTCCTAAATCTTATGGTTCTTATGGTCTTATGGAAATGCGATTAATTACACTACAATTGTCGTTCTTGGAAAGTCGTAATTCGTTTACTTCCTCAAGTACTTTTTTTTGCAGAGGTCAGCCTGCGAATGTGCAATCAAGGTAAAAGTTGAAACACGGAAATCGTAATAGAATGTGTTTATAGAATATATTATATTGATTAATAAATGTTATTGATGCATTTATATTATAGTTATCTTAATTGCAAACGGGTGGTTGTACAAGCGTACTCAATCTTACTGCAGTTAGAGTGAGATTTCGAAGACGATACCTGCACTTTTTGCCATTGTTTTCCTCTTATAAAACAACTTCGGATATTGTTCACTTAGAGGGAGTGTAGCATAAGTCGAGTTGATTGTTTCCTGCGCGACTGTACGTGTTCTCTCAGGAAGATGTAATATAGCAGGTCTATTTGTCTGAATTGCGGAATAATTGTGTGATGTTAACTCTTATCAGATCGGAAGGCATATTTTCGGATGTAACATCTGAGACACTATTCATTCTGAGTGGGAAATATTGCAGTATATAATTTCGGAAGACACTGAGGCATCTTACAGCGAATTACAAATTCAAAAAGACCGCAGATATTTTAACAAACATTCTCAAACTATTTCCTTTCCTCACCTCTGCTAAATATGTCGTCGTAATTTCAAATGGAATAATTATTCTGGTATGAACTTTATTTGAATAATTAAATGCGGATATCGTACTTTGAGTGACGTGCTGAATTGTTTCGTGACGCATTTGTTTCAATTCAAAATGCCTCTCTCTGAACTTTTTAATGGAAGCAACTGATTTCCCACAGTTAGTCCTTTCATATATATGAATCATTCCTGGCTTCCGAAGTTAGCCTTCTATATTCCAATGCATGTACATTTAGTTTCTGTAAAAGATCTACATAAAACAGGCACAGAGTGTAGCAATGAGAATGTTAAGTATAATCTGAAACTGTTCTCAGGCAATTCGATTTTTTAAAGGCAACGTGCTGAGAATTGCATCAAGTGATCAATTTCGTGCCACTCATTTGCACAGTGCATAACTTCGTTCACCTTCTATTCTGTGCCAATAGCCTTTAACATCCCCTTCACTTCCATAGTTATTCCCTCCGGGTTACCAGAAAAGTAATATCCACACTGCATCTCAACATCCAAGTAACAATCGAACATGCATGTTCGAAAGATACCAGGATGGTGATTCGGAATGAGATGAGAATGCATATGCTTATTCAACTGCTTGTGCATGCTTAGAATTGTCAATTCTGTAAATGCATATTTTGTCGCCCAGGTCATTCAAGGATGGGATGGATAAATGATTCGACTCCAAGGATATAATAGATTGTCGGCTTAAGTCCATGTTCCTTATCGACTGCAGTCCTAGCACCCATCCGATTATTGAACATAATCAATGCCTCATAATGCACAGCCTTTGAGGTTAAGTTTTCCAAATTTTGACGGTCATGCGAGAATGAATGCGTCCTCCAACTTGTTGAGCTGGATCATCTTCTTATAATTGAGCCGGAATGTGCTCCGTAAAAAAAATCACATAACTTTATCTCTTTCGAGCTTTCACAACGATCGGGAGAGTTGATTAAACTCCCCTCACATGAAAACGCATTCCTTCATGAAACCAAAAGCGTCAATCGTCATGGATTTTTTTTCCAAACCAACGTATTACAGTAATAATACAAAGAGCGTGGTCAAACACAGACCAATGTTTCACAAGAGACTGCTCCACAATTTGTTAAGGCCCTGGCTGAACAATGCATTTAACATCACTGTCTTATGAATCATAAAATGTTTTCTCCGGGGTGCCATAATCTGCCGACATCAATGCAAAATTCTTCAAGAATGGGTAATCTACAGTTGTCTCTGTGAATTAATGCCAACATTTCACTGCCTTTTGAGCGAACAAATATATTTTCAATGAGCGGCACCTTCTCCTTGTTAGGAAGGAAGATGTGTTGGGCATTTTGAATAACTTGAGGATAGACAAGTCCCCCGGGCCTGACGGGATATATCCAAGGATTCTATGGGAAGCAAGAGATGAAATTGCAGAGCCGTTTGCAATGATCTTTTCGTCCTCACTGTCAACAGGGGTGGTACCAGGGGATTGGAGAGTGGCGAAAGTCGTGCCCCTGTTCAAAAAAGGGACTAGGGATAACCCTGGGAATTACAGGCCAGTTAGTCTTACTTCGGTGGTAGACAAAGTAATGGAAAGGGTACTGAAGAATAAGATTTCTGAGCATCTGGAAAGACACTGCTTGATTAGGGATATTCAGCACGGATTTGTGAGGGGTAGGTCTTGCCTTACAAATCTTATTGAATTCTTTGAGAAGGTGACCAAGCATGTGGATGAAGGTAAAGCAGTGGATGTAGTGTACATGGATTTTAGTAAGGCATTTGATAAAGTTCCCCATGGTAGGCTTCTGCAGAAAGTAAGGAGGCATGGGATAGTGGGAAATTTGGTCAGTTGGAGAACGAACTGGCTAACCGATAGAAGTCAGAGAGTGGTGGTGGATGGCAAATATTCAGCCTGGATCCCAGTTACCAGTGGCGTACCGCAGGGATCAGTTCTGGGTCCTCTGCTGTTTGTGATTTTCATTAATGACTTGGATGAGGGAGTTGAAGGGTGGGTCAGTAAATTTGCAGACGATACGAAGATTGGTGGAGTTGTGGATAGTAAGGAGGACTGTTGTCGGCTGCAAAGAGACATAGATAGGATGCAGAGCTGGGCTGAGAAGTGGCAGATGGAGTTTAACACTGAAAAGTGTGAGGTTGTCCATTTTGGAAGGACAAATATGAATGCGGAATACAGGGTTAACGGTAGAGTTCTTGGCAATGTGGAGGAGCAGAGAGATCTTGGGGTCTATGTTCATACATCTTTGAAAGTTGCCACTCAAGTGGATAGAGCTGTGAAGAAGGCCTATGGTGTGCTCGCGTTCATTAACAGAGCGATTGAATTTAAGAGCCGTGAGGTGATGATGCAGCTGTACAAAACTTTGGTAAGGCCACATTTGGAGTATTGTGTACAGTTTTGGTTGCCTCATTTTAGGAAGGATGTGGAAGCTTTGGAAAAGGTGCAAAGAATATTTACCAGGATGTTGCCTGGAATGGAGAGTAGGTCTTACGAGGAAAGGTTGAGGGTGCTAGGCCTTTTCTCATTAGAACGGAGAAGGATGAGGGGCGACTTGATAGAGGTTTATAAGATGATCAGGGGAATAGATAGAGTAGACAGTCAGAGACTTTTTCCCCGGGTGGAACAAACCATTACAAGGGGACATAAATTTAAGGTGAAAGGTGGAAGATATAGGAGGGATATCAGAGGTAGGTTCTTTACCCAGAGAGTAGTGGGGGCATGGAATGCACTGCCTGTGGAAGTAGTTGAGTCGGAAACATTAGGGACCTTCAATCAGCTATTGGATAGGTACATGGATTACGGTAAAATGATATAGTGTAGATTTATTTGTTCTCAAGGGCAGCACGTTAGCATTGTGGATAGCACAATTGCTTCACAGCTCCAGGGTCCCAGGTTCGATTCCTGCTTGGGTCACTGTCTGTGCGGAGTCTGCACATCCTCCCCGTGTCTGCGTGGGTTTCCTCCGGGTGCTCCGGTTTCCTCCCACAGTCCAAAGATGTGCGGTTTAGGTGAATTGGCCAATGATAAATTGCCCTTAATGTCCAAATTGCCCTTGCTGTTGGGTGGGGGTGTTGATTTTGGGTAGGATGCTCTTTCCAAGAGCCGGTGCAGACTCAAAGGGCCGAATGGCCTCCTTCTGCACTGTAAATTCAATGATAATCTATGATTAATCTAGGACAAAGGTTCGGCACAACATCGTGGGCCGAAGGGCCTGTTCTGTGCTGTATTTTCTATGTTCTATGTTCCTGTGTCTGCGCCCGTATTTCTTTTTTTTAACCAATAATCCTGTGCAAACTATTAGCAATGTCAACATCTTCAAGGATTTAATTTGTTGTGTCAATGATATGGCACCTTTTAAAAACTGTGCACAGTATGTGGGTATATTATCAGTGTCAGATACAATTCAGAAAATTTGCATAATTTTATTCCCCATTTTAGAAGCAACATTCCAAAGCATTGAAAGTGAATTATTGCACAGCACCTCACAGTTTTCTCTTTACTTTTTTATGCCATGAAGCGAAACATCGGGATCTGAAGGCTCCATGGCCTATTTTGATTTCAAACATTAGAATATCAGTGCCGTATAATAGTTTATTTTGATAGATTATACTGCTTCCTCTAAATCCTTACATGTATTCTGTCCTTTCCTTTTGAAAAATCATCACTGCCTTTTTTCCCAAATAACTTCGCATCGTTTGCAAAGTTATCGAGAAAGTAACCAGTACATTCGCTCTTTCATTTATATCAGATTCGAATTGTTGATGCCCCGAAGACTGAACTGTTCTGCTGCCACGTCCTGTAGAATGTGCTCGTCTCAACATGAGCCATTCATTGAGATCCGGTGGGATTCTCCGGTCTCCAAATCACGTGTTTCCCCGCGGCGCACATTCGCTGGCCACGGGATTATGTCTCCCCGCTCAGTGGACGGCTGGATTCCCCAGTTCACCAGCCCCGTGTTTGTCGGAGGCCTGGCATTCGGGTTGACGGCATGTTGTACTCGCGCCCCGTCTCACTGGGATTTCCATTTGAAGCCACCTCAGACCCGTGGGAAACCCGTGGGCGGGAGGCGCTGTTGGCAGGATAGGTGAATCGTAACCCACGTTGACGTCTCGACAACGACGATAATTGCTTTAAATTGAAAACTTAAATTGAAACGGCCTTATAGCATTTTTTGTTTGTTTGAAGTCTGGAGCATTTCCTTAATTCCGTATCATCCCTACTCAACCTTGCAGCCATTCGTAAGGACACGGGTAAGTAAAGCAATTTAATAATCTTCATCGATTTAAAACCAATAACCTTTTGCTGCTGCGGGATGCAATTTGGGAATACGTGTAAAAGTACAAACTTCATTCAAAATTATCACGGCCGTATTATATAAATATAAAGTCAGCAAAAGTCATTGGCCATGTATAGGCCAGGCAAGGACGCGTTGAAAGTGGGTGAAGTCAGTGTAAAGTGAAAATAGCATCTTATCAATCGGAACAAAGTCGCCCATTTGGATCGAACAAAATAACATGCTTAATTTGAACTTCCCATTGCCTTCCGTCATCAGCAAAGTAGAACTTAAAAGGTGGCTTAGCAGAACGAGCACCAGATAAGTATTTGAAAGAATGGCACATATTAAAAGACATTGCCATGTTCTCAGCTGCCAATACTTTTCGCTGAGCACATCGGATACCCACAAAACTCATGCCAGGCATTACGTGCGCGGGATGTCTCTTCCAAACAAAAACAACGCATCGTTGTATTTTCTGTGCAGGGATTATATTGCTTTTTATATGTGTGTGTGTGTGTGTGTGTGTGTGTGTGTGTGGAGGGGGTTGTACTATACACTCACCAACACCTCGCATACAATTGGTTCTGATATACTATGATTGTGGACCGTAATCGACTGAACTCGCGAATTTGTAACATTTAGATCTTTTACCCGCAGTTACAAAATGTTCCACCCAGATTATGTTTCAAATTTCTCATTTCCAAATGACTAATAAATCCACCAAAGTCTTCCAGAACTTACATATGTCCATTTGGCCACAATCAGGGCGCTTATGACAAAACGAAGGAAACCTGCCTTCATATTTGAGACCTGGCTGTTATTGTGCCTGGTCGATATAACAATCCTTGTCAATAATAATTGTTTTCCCCATGTCAATCGTCCGTCTGCGTAACGACCGTCCTGCTGCATGGGTAAATTCCTGCCTCTTCCTTTGTGTACCTGGCTTGGCTAACTGGTTTATTCCTGTATGATATCCGCATGAATGCAAAATGTCACGTGACTACATTTGCCTGTCATCTTGTACATTCCAGATGTTCCTACATGTCTCAATGATCTGGAACTACCTTCGGAAATCATACCACGTCAACTATGTGCTAACCTTTAAATTGTCTCCAACAAACTTGGGTAGGGTGCTCTTTCCAAGAGCCGGTGCAGACTCGATGGGCCAAATGGCCTCCTCTGCACTGTAGATTCTATGATAATCTATGAAACTAACGTTTGATTATGTTGTATTTCTGTATTTTCATACATTGCACGTGGCCGGCGGACAGTGTTCATTTGAGGACTTCCCTGAGAAAGTCGCTTAACTAAGTTAAAATTGCAATCTCCATACCAGGAATTATTGCTGCGCACATTTGTTGATCAGCTAATTTCGCCAATATTTCAGATCTGCAATTGCTTGAACAAGCTCACCGTAAGTTTGAAAAATGATTTGGTGTCAATTTCTTTGAAGAAAAATGTACTTCAGTGGCTGTCGCCCCACACGCAGTGTGCAGAAATCCGCATGCGTGTGGGGAGAATGTACGTTGCATGTTGTATCATGAGACTGAGGAGATATGTTACTCTGATATTGCACACATTACTTTGGGAAGTGCTGCATGGTCAATTATTCCGACTTTGATTGAGAATATGCGAGTTAAGCAAAATTCAAGACGTTCTGTTACATCACTGAGGGAAAAGGTCAACGCCTGTTTGCCAAACCATTCTCCATTTGAACATATAGTGCATCCTGTGTTGACGCACAATTGCAATAGTAAGTACTATTTGCAAACTGCATTGCCACAACATCCCAAGGCATCTTCGAAAACACATTACACATCCGATGCCTCCACCAGCTAGAAGTACCAGGCCATCATCATGTATGAGAAAATACAGGGTAATTGCTACTGCATAACAGTAAGCTTCATAATGACTAGTTAGGTGTTCAGGTTTAACATGACAAAATGTTTGCAATTCCTCGGTCTTCGGTTCAAAACGCATAGATTAGCTAAATTGCATACAGTTCATAATGTTTAATTCGATACACTTCGTGCACGTTTGCACTTTATGGTAAAGTTCTGGACATTAGAGTTAGGACAATAGCTACACGTTGAAAACGTTGCAGTTAAGATTGAACAGAATGGCAATTATCAGGTGGAATTTATCATCTGGGGAGAGTAGAGGTGCTCGCATTGTTCAATTAATCAGTACAATCCTGATAGGGAGGAAAGATGAGGTGTTCACAACTACATGAAGCATTGACCCTTCGAGAGGGTGAGGGTATTTAATCTAGCTTGGTTGTCAGAATTCCTGCGAGACAAATTCATGGACAAAGTATGCATTTACAGGCAGGAGATGTTGTTTGGTACACCGCGCAATAGTTTGGAATGGACCTGAATAATGTCAAAATATATATTTTTGTCAATACAGATTGAAAAAACATATGCTGTGTGGACAAAATATTCCAAAAGCAGTCATTGAAGATCAATCACGGCCATGCTGATTCAACATGTTTGTTTGTGAGTTCTCTGATTGTAGGGTGTTTTGCAGACTGGATACCGATTGACTGCCACCTGCAGTGAAGCTGATAATTCACTGCATTGTGATTTTTTAAAAAACAGCTCCAATTTGCTCTTTGCTCCTCTCTGTCATGCGTTTTTCGGAATTACACATGCTTGAACTTTTTGTGGGATTACTGATCAAGTTAAGTTTAAAACGGGCAACAAAGTGCCTGTTGAGCCAAGGCGGGGATGATGTAGCGTTAATGACAGGGAAAAAGCAATTCTCGTAATGCACGTTCTGAAAACATCACGACAACTGGTAGAATTACATTTGTAATAATGGACGAGTACACTTGATCAATAAAAATATGAATTTAAATATTATCGTAATAATGCTGTAAATGGTGCAATAAAAAGCAGCTCACTATGGAGGTCTGACATCCTAGCCTGGATAACATATATAAGAATTCAGAGCAACAGTAAATTGGTTGTACTTTAATTACTCTCAGGAACAATTAGCTATGAGCAGCAAATATCATCATTCTTCGCGGTGTTCGCCAAAACCGAAGAAAAACACATATGTTGCCCTTGTGCGGAATCTTTGTTCATTATGTGGTCTTCATTTACGAAGTGTCCGCTGGCCACAGAATACATTCGCTCCGGTGCCAGCAATGCATTGTTTTATATAATATCACCGTCATAAGATTCAAACAACCGTCACATGTTTCCAGATGCCTGCAATTCCAGCATCTCTCGTAAATTGCGTGTTCTGTGTGCTTCTAAACCAGCGCACCTGTCGAATTTTAATAACATAAATTTAGAGTACCCAATTATTTATTTGTTTATTCAGGTGTAATGTAGACTGGCGAATCGCCCTCCAAGCCCGTGCGGACCATGCTGCCCGACGAAACTATAATCTTCCATACTTCCTGGGTCTGAATCCCTCTATTTCCATCCTATTCATGTATTTGTCAAGATGCCCCTTAAATGTCACTATCGTCCCTGCTTCCGCCACCTCCTTCGGCAGCGAGTTACAGGCACCCACTACCCTCTGTGTAAAAAACTTCCCTCGTACATCTACTATAAACCTTGCCCCTCGCACCTTAAACCTATGCCCCCTAGTAATTGACCACTCTACACTGGGGAAAAGCCTTTGACTATCCACTCTCTGTATGCCCCTCATAATTTTGTAGACCTCTATCAGGTCGCCCCTCAACCTCCGTCGTTCCAGTGAGAACAAACCGAGTTTATTCAATCGCTATTGCACTTATCCTTGCTATCGCACTGACAAATCCTTCTTTTTCTTACTATTCTTCCTGGGATTCCACGCAAAAGAAATCTCTTTAAATGCGTTGATCTGCACTGAATGAATTGTACCTATGATGCCATGACTTTCTGGAATGCTTGGTCTCAGTGTCTGATTTCGTGTCAGGAAACGTAATGTAGATCCCTGTGATGTCATTTTGGTACATTGCTGCTTAAACAGAAATACTTTGTTTCAAGTACTGCCGATATTCTTGGCTTATATAGATAATAGTCACCGATGGATATTTTTTTTTGAAGAATTAAGGGTTATGGTGTTCGGGCGCGAAAGTGCAGCTGAGTCCACAAAAGATCAGCCATGATCTCAATAAATGGCGGAGCAGGCTGGAAGGGTCAGATGGTCTATTCCTGCTCCTAGTTCTTATGTTCTTACGTTTGTTATAATACGAACTTTACTTAATTGCTCACTCGCTTCTTTTGTCATAGTCAGGTCATCGACTTCTTGTACGCGTTCATCGGCTTTCACAAACAGCTTTGTTATACATTTATCATACGGAGATAAACTGTTTTACTTTTAGAACTTGACAGATGTAAAAAAGAGCTAAAGGAAGCAGGTGACCAAGGAAATGATTTGTTATTTCACGATGTACATATGCAGCAAGATTCAGTGCTCACTAGATTACGTTACACACAAGGATTTAAATACAAATATATACGATATACGTATATATTTATATACATATAAGTATGTACAAAGGTTGAGAATTCAATTTCCAAGTTGATGCCCTTCTGTTACCATATATTGTAGGTCTTCGGGAGATACCTGATGCAATCGGGGCGATGGAAAACACCTTTAAATTCTGTCCGGGAATCCATAGAAAGGTTGAACGATGTCATAGTCAAGAAACATGTTGAATATATATGGCGTCACGTATCGCACCTTCTATATGACAGCAGGATAAAACTGACTGTCTCTCTGAACGATCACCAGTGGATACATAACCACATGGCACATTCGTTTTCGTATTCCTCCGAACTTAAGGAAGGCGCAAAAGTGTTATAGTTTACTCTTGATATACGCCATGGAAGAATGCTGATGTGTTAAATTGATAGGTTGGAGTACTTACCTGCGGTAACATTTAGTGCACTGTGTCTGCTAACTAGAATGGATGAGAGTATCTAGGTGTAAATCATGCAATATATCCATTACTAAAAAGTCCCACTTGAGTAGAAAACCGTTACTTCGCTCCATGAGCTAAATGAGTTTTCACAGAAGTACAATAGTTAAGGAATTCTGCCATGATGTTTGCGGCACTTCCCTGTACGGACAATCCTCCAGGCAGTACAGATTGCTTTTAACAACAAATCAAACACGGACATGCCATATCGGCAGTACAATTACAGATCCTGTAGATAATAATTGATGTTGCCATGAAAATAACTAAAAGACATAGCATGGCACTTATGTGCAGACAATGTCGTGGTGGTATTGTTGCCGAACAAGTAAACTCGCAACCAAACGCAATGCTCTCTGGAGATCGGGAACGATTTTCGATCCACAGTGATAGGCTCTAAATAATAGTTTCGCCAGCGACGCAACAATTCCATGAACGAACAAAACTGTGTTAGATGCGATGTCATTCATTTGTGTGGATCAATTTAAATGATAATCATAGGGGTCTTAAAATCGTTTTTAACGACCTGTTTTCAAAGGTGCTATGATGAAAAGAATTGATGGTGAGTGCCATCGCGTAAAATCGAATGCTCACCTTCCTGCAGTACCGACAGTCCCAGAAGATAAGGACTGGTCATTTTTAAGTAACATCGATGAATTAGTCGCATCTAAACTGATTGCGAAGGGTGAGGTGAAGCTGTACAAAGACAGAATGACCAGGACAATATGCAGGCCTTCGGTCACAAGTGGCAAGTAACATTCGTTCAATTCAAGTGTCAGGACATGACAATAACAGAAAACGGGAGCATTTAACCATTGCACCTTGACATTTAATGTTATTAGGATCACGAAATCCTTCACTATCAACATCCTGGGGATAATCTTTGACCAAAACCCGACTTGCATGAGTCATATACATGCTGTGGCCACCGGATCAGTTCGAAGGCTAGGAAACCCGTAGCCAGTGACTCACGGCCTGACCCCCCCCCCCCCCCCCCCTCGAAAACTGCCGACCAGATAGAAGGCACAAATCAGCCGTCAAATTGAATATTCTCCCTTTGCGTGGATGTCTGTGTCTCCAACAATATGTTCAAAAGCAGATAGAACCAAGCTGCCCGAGAGCGTGCTACCGCTTCTGCAAGGAGTTAATCTGGTCATAACCTTCAATCAATGTCAACCGTATGTACTATCCATAATATGCACTAAAGTCTATCACCAAGAATCATTCAGCAGCAACTTAAAAGCGTACGACCATTACGATCCAGAGGGACAAACGTAGCAGCTATCTGGCAACCATCTGGATGTTCCTCACCATCCTGACGTGGAAATACACCGACATTCGTACACTATCGCAAGGTGAAAATACTGGTATTACTACCCTAATAGCGCTAAGGGTGGACCTGAACTTCAGTGTCTGCAGCGCTTCATGAACCCAGCTCGTCAACACTTTCTTAAGAAGAAATAGGATTGGGAAATATGTACTGGCTTAGCCTGTGATGCGCACATTCCATGAAGTAAAGTAAGAATAAAACCTTCAGAGATTTTTATTACATGATGTGTAATGCATAATGATCCATCACTAACACTAATCACAAATATACCATTGGCCACCATGTCTACAGGATATCGCAACTGCATTTTGGTGTAAAAAAGCACAATAACATTCCGATTAAATGGGTAAAATTATAGTTGAAATCTGAACAAATTTTTCGTCAGGAACAAAAGAGCTTAAGCCGTGTTGTGATTTAAGGCAAATCAAATGCTGTTCTGTCACCAGAGTGCCCCCCATGATGACGTCATGGATCATTGGATAAATTACATTGAAATAACTTGGTTAGCGCGATTCTGTTGTTCCAAGGATAAGAGAAACTTTCAATGCATCTGGTTCTTGCAGTGGAAAATGTCATGACAGTATGATGAGTTCAGCCAATTCAGTCATTGTCGCATGCAGCACCCGGTCTCATTCATATATTTGCCCCTCAGATCACCCAAGCTGACTGGCTAAATGTTATAAATATATTCCATGTTATATGTTCTACTCCTTATGGTAAGATGTCTCCATGATTTCCCACAGCACCTCCGCTTCACCGCTTCGAAACTACTAGCCTCTTAAATGTGTGCACTTATACACATCGGATTTCTGGCTGCTCCCGATTACATGAGTTTTGGAATTCTCTCCCAAACTGCCTTTCCATAATCCGTTGATCCAATCAGTAAAACTACAACTGTTGACCATATTATTGTAATCATGTGTTTATGTATAGACATACCAAGTGCTGCCTTGGATAACACTTGAGGAGAATGCGATCAAGGGCTATGGCGAGAAAGCAGGATTAGGTTATTGAGTTGGATGATCAGCCATGATCGTGATGAATGGTGGAGCAGGCTCGAAGGGCCAAAAGGCCTCCTCCTGGTCCTATCTTCGATGTATGTATATATGCCTGACATAACTCTTGTATAGCTTATTTACGCAATTTAGTTTCAAACCAGGGTTATGCGATTGATATGTGTCGTTCAAAAACCGCCTCAATGTTCCTTTTTTAGAAGTAGAAGAATTGGACGACCTGATTGGAAAACTAGGTGAGGTTAAACTGTTACCACCTACTAATTTGTCAAAGTTTATCATGTTTTCATGTTTTTAGTCCAGACAAGCAAGTTAAAAATTCCGCATATTGAACTAATTATTCCAGTTGAATAATACAAAATGTCACCATTAATTTTTTTAGCTTTGCCTGACGGACAAACGGTCCCTCAGATAATCATTTAATCAGAAAGCTTGTATTGGTGACAGGTGCACTACACGTCTTCTCTTCGTGCTGCCGCCTCGTTGGGGAGATCTGAACCAGTCTTACCTGACGCAGGGCGTTGACTCTGGTCTCGGCAGATGGCTGCAGATCGACCAATGAGCCATTCTTAACAGTAAAGGGGAATGTGTTTAGAACAACAAAAATAAGTGAATCGCCAGTCACAAAACGTGCATGAAGGCGATTCCGTGCCAAAAAAACAACATATTATCAGCCTTTCGTTTAAACAAATACAATTTTCATCATGGAGATTGAGAACATGCCGGTGGCGTGTACATAGAAGAGTTTGACTGACCGCAGATAAACAGTTGAGGAAGATGCACATGGGAGGGGCTTTGTTGGCTTTGACGAGAGAAGTTGCATGTTGTGTTTGGAGAAACACACAACTGAAAAAATCGAATTCATGAAGCAACCGATATGCTGCGCAGGAGTGGTGTGAAACAAGATGAAAAACTGTGTCCACTGCATGGGAGATAAAGTCACGGTTATTTTCACACAACATAACTCTGTTGTAATTAGTTCATGTAAGTCACATCGAATAATTTCTAAGAAGCAGCTATTATCTTCTGAAGAAACGTTGAAAAGTGTAAAGTTTAGAATAATGTGACGTAAACCTATTCACCGATACAATATCCTAAAGTGAGTTAATCGGTGTGACACAGGAAAGGTACCCTAATTCGAAGTCACTTTGGCAGGGAACACAAGAAATATAAAATGTTGTTGAAGAACAAAGAGGCTTACATCAACCGATAAGTGAGGGGATTTACTTTTCTCCGGGAGTGGCTTAATTCTGCGGAATCCTCACCTCCAGAAAAAAGCAGATATTCAGCCATTGGATTCTGATCAAGCTTGAGATAGATCTCGGTTTTGTATTCAGGCGAGCTAAGATGCATTGTGGGCAGACATACGATAGATTTGCAGGTTCAATCAAACAGCTATGATGGTAACTAATGAAGAGACAATGAAAGTGATCGAATGATCTATACCTGCTGCTATGACCTTTTTCCGACATAAATAATAATAATCGTTTATTGTAACATGTATGAAGTTACTGTGAAAAGGCCCTAAAACGCCAGATTCCGACGCCTATTCGGGTAAGCTGGTATGGGAATCGGACCGGCGCTATTGGCCTTGTTCTGCATTACAAACCAGCTGCCGAGCCCACTGAGTTCAACCAGCCAACATCAATGATAATTGAGCAGCAGATTCTGCAAAATTCTATGCTCTCCTTGGTTTATGATGTCGATTTGTTTTTGTTGCAGGAAGCAAGTTGCACCCAAATAATCGAGGTAAAATTCTGAATCATATTCTTTGAGAAAAAACACCAAACAAAGGCTGCATTGGGACGAAGCTCCATGCAGGCAGGTTGCTCGTGCTGTTGGCGCGGCTTTAAACTAACTTGGCTGGAGAGTGGAATCCTGAGAAGGTTCAGCAGGGGGACAGCGCAGCCAGAATTAGGAAAGGCAGACAGTGAATGAGGAAAGCATTGAGGTTCTAAGCCAGTTAACTCACAAGAGAGTATGACACGATTAAATGTTATTTATTGCAATAGATTGAGTCTGACAAACAAGGCAGATGAGTTGACTGCGTAATGTAAAATATTGGGCATTAGTATATTTCTGCCCTGGGACACGGTTGAGGGACGGGCAGGATAACCTGCTCAAACGATATCGGAATTTCACACGGGACAGAAAAGGAGGTAACAGAGGAATGGTTGTATCAACAATGATCACGGATCCAAGAAGAGCAACAACAAGGGGTGTCATCTTAGAACATAGAACATTACAGCGCAGTACAGTCCCTTCGGCCCTCGATGTCGCGCCGACGTGTGAAACCACTCTAAAGCCCATCTACATTATTCCCTTATCGTCCATATGTCCATCCAATGACCATTTGACTGCCCTTAGTATTTGCGAGTCCACTGCTGTTGCAGGCAGGGCATTCCACGCCTTACTACTCGCTGAGTAAAGAACTTACCTCTGACATCTGTCTTCTATCTATGTCTCCTCAATTTAAAGCTATGTCCCCTCGTGCGAGACATCTCCATCCGAGGAAAAGGGCTTTCACTGTCCATCCTATCCAATCCTCTGATCATCCTGTATGCCACAAATAAGACACCTCTTAACCTTCTTCTCTCTAACGAAAACAGCCACAAGTCCCTCAGCCTTTCCTCATAAGATCTTCCCTCCATACCAGGCAACATTCTGGTAAATCTCTTCTTCACCCTTTCTAATGCTTCCACATCCTTCCTATAATGCGGCGATTAGAATTGCACGCAGTACTACAAATGCGGCCGCACCAGAGTTTTGTACAGCTGCAACATGACCTCGTGGCTCCGAAACTCAATTCCTCTACCAATAAAGGCTAACACACCGTACGCCTTTTTAACAACCCTCTCTACCTGGGTGACAACCTTTAGGGATCTCTGTACATGGACACCGAGATCTCTCTGCTCATCCACATTAGCAAGAATCTTACCATTAGCCCAGTACTCTGTCTTCCTGTTATTCCTTCCAAAATGAATCACCTCACACTTTTCTGCATTAAACTCCATTTGCCACCTCTCAGCCCAGCGCTGCAGCTTATCTATGTCCCTCTGTAACTTCTAAAATCCTTCCGCACTGCCCACAACTACACGTGTCCACAGTGTCATCTGCAAATTTACTCACCCATCCTTATCCGCCCTCCTCCAGGTCATTTATAAAAATGACAAACAGCAGTGGCCCCAAAACAGATCCTTGGGGTACACCACTAGTAAGTAACTGGACTCCAGTCTGAACATTTCCCATCAACCACCACCCTTTGTCTTCTTCCAGCTAGCCAAATTCTGATCCAAACTGCTAAATCACCCTGAATCCCATGCCACTGTATTTTCTGTAGTAGCCTACCGTGCGGAACCTTATCAAACGCTTTACTGAAATCCATATAACCACATCAACTGATTTACCCTCGACCACCTGTTTGGTCACCTTCTCAAAGTACTCAATAAAGTTTGTGAGGCACGACCTACACTTCACAAAACCGTGTTGACTATCTCTAATCAAATTATTCCTTTCCAGATGATTATACATCCTATCTCTTGTAAAACTCTCCCAGATTTTGTCCACAACAGAAGTAAGGCTCACTGGTCTATAGTTACCTAGATTGTCTCTACTCCCCTTCTGGAACAAGGGGTCAACATTTCTATCCGCCAGTCTTCTGGCACTATTCCTGCAGACAAAGATGACTTAAAGATCAAAGCCAAAGGCTCAACAATCTCCTCCCTAGCTTCCCAGAGAATCCTAGGATAAATACCATCCGGCCCAGTGAACCTAACTATTTTCACACTTTCCAGAATTGCTAACACCTCGTCCTTATGAATCACAAGCCCTTCTAATCTAGCAGCCTGAATCTCAATATTCTCCTCGACAACATTGTCTTTTTGCTGTGTGAATACTGACGAAAAATATTCATTTAGCACCTCTCCTATCTCCTCGGACTCGAAGCACAACTTCCAACTACTGTCCTTGACTGGCCCTACTCTTAACCTAGTCATTCGTTTAATTCTGACATATCTATAGAAAGCTTTAGGGTTATCCTTGATCCTACCTGCCAAAGACTTCACATGCCCCCTCCTGGCTCTTCTTAGCTCTCTCTTTCGGTCCTTCCTAGCTAACTTGTAACTCTTGAGTGCCCAAACTGAACCTTCATGTCTCATATTTACATAAGCCTCCTTCATCCGCTTGACAATTGTTTCGACTGCTTGAGTAGATCACCTTTCATTGATCGACCACGTCCTCCCTGCCAGACAGGTACATAATTATCAAGGACACGCAGTAGCTGTTCCTGAACAAGGTCCACATTTCCATTGTGCCCATCTCCTGCAGGTTTCCTCTCCATCCGATGCAACTTAAGTCTTGCCTCATCGCGTCATAACTGCCTTTCCCACAGATATAACTCTTGCTCTGCGGGAAATACCTATCCCTTTCCATCACTAAAGTAAACGTAATCAAATTGTGGTCACTATCACCAAAGTGCTCACCTAGCTCCAAATCTAACATCTGTCCTGGTTCATTACCCAGTACCAAATCCAATATGGCCTCGCCTCTCGTTGGCCTATCTACATACTGTGTCAGGAAACCCTCCTACACACATTGCACAAAAACGGACCCATCTAAAGTATTCGAACTATAGTGTTTCCAGTCAATATTTGGAATGTTAAAGTCCCCCATAACAACTACCATGTTGCTTTCCCTCATATCCGGAATCATCTTTGCAATCCTTTCCTCTACATTTCTGGAACTTTTCGGAGGCCTAAAGAAAACCGCTAACAGGGTGACCTCTCCTTTCCTGTTTCTAACCTCAGCCCATACTACCTCAGTGGACGAGTCCTCATCAAACGTCCTTTCTGCCACCGTAATACTGTCCTTGACTAACAATGCCACCCGCCCCCTTTTTAATCACCTTCCCTGAGCTTACTGAAATATCTAAACCCCGGCACCTGCAACAAACATTCCTGACCCTGCTCTATCCATGTCGCCGAAATGGCCACAATATCGAAGTCCCAGGTGTCAACCCACCTTATTCCGGATGCTCCTGGCATTGAAGAAGACACTCTTTAAACCACCTTCCTGCCTGCCGGTACACTCCTGCAACTTTGAAACCTTACTTATGACCTTACTACTCTCAACATCCTGTATTCTGGAGCTACAATTCAGGTTCGCAAGCCCCTGCTGAACTAGTTTAAACCCTCCCGAAAAGCATTAGCAAATCCCACCCTTCCCCCAGGATATGGGTACCCCTCTGGTCCAGGTGTAGACCAACCAGTTTCTAGAGGTCCCACCGACCCCAGAATGAGCCCCAATTATGCAGAAATCTGAGAGCCTCCCTCCTGCACCATCCGTGTAGCCACGTGTTCAACTCCTCTCTCTCCCTATTCCTCGTCTCGCTGTCACGTGGCACGGGCTACGACCCAGCGATAATAACTGTTTGTCCTCGATCTAAGTTTTCACCCTAGCTCCCTGAATTCCTGACTTACATCCCTATCCCTTTTCCGACCTTTGCCGTTGGTACCTATGTGGACCACGAATTGGGGTTGCTCCCTCTCCCCCTTTAGGTTCCCGAAGACACGAACCGAGCCATCACGCACCCTGGCACCTGGGAGGCAACACACCAACAGCGAGTCTCTCTAGTTCCCACAGAACCTCCTGTCTATCACCCTAACCATGGAGTCTACAATGACTAATGATCGACTCCTCTCCCGCCCATCCCTTCTGAGCAACTGGGACAGACTCTGTGCCAGAGATCTGTACCCCTTGGTAAGTAGCCCCCCCCCCCCCCCCGCAACAGTATCCAAAGAGGTATACGTGTTCCTAACGGCAACGCCCAGAGGGGATCTGTGTACTGACTGCTTCCTCCCAGCCCCTCTCACCGTCACCCATTTATCTTTATTCTTCGGAGTAACTACATCCCTGAAGGTTCTATTTATGACCAAATCTGCCTCCCGAGTGTTTCGAAGTTCATCCAGCTCCAGCCCGGTTGCCTAACGCGGTTTCTGAGGAGATGGGTGCACTTCCCACAGATTAAATCTGCAGGGTCATTGACGGCATCCTTCACCTCAAACATTCTGTAGGAGGAACACTGCACTACCTACCCTGCCATCCCCTCCAGATAAAACAAATAAAAAGAAAGAAAGAGCGTACCAGTTATTCACTCCCCTTCTCAGCAAGCACACACTCAGCAACCTCTGCGCCACGCATGAAACAGCGGAGGGAAAATAAAAGAAAAACTACTTACCAGTCACCAGCAATCCCTGACCTGCAGGCTGTGACTTCACGGTTCAACTTCTTTCTACTTCTACCTGCCCTCGAGCCTTCACGTTAGAGTGAGCACAACAGACGTATTCAAATTACCCCGCAACAGTCAATCAGAAGCTCCAATCTACTGCCCTTTGCTGGATGCTTGTCTTCACTTGAACAGCTAGGGTCTCTTGCTCAGGTACACCTTCAAGTTAGGGTGAGCTCAACAGGCGTTTGGACATTTCCCCGCAACAGTCAATCAGCTGCTCCGCTCTATTGCCCTCCGCTGGATGCTTGTCTTCACTTGAACAACTAGGGTCTCTTGCTCAGGTACATCTTCAAGTTAGGGTGAGCACAACAGACGAATGCAAATTCTCCCCGCAACAGCCAATCAGCAGCTCCGCTCTGATGCCCTCTGGTTTTCAAATGATGCCTTATGGGTTGAACAAAATAAAACGAGCAATAACATTGTTGGGAGTGGCCTGCAGCACCTAAGTGTCGGATACTAAAAGAATAGCAGATATGCACGCACATGTAAGAGAATAATTAAACTAATAGCCTTGTGAGAGTGGGGCATTATAATTTTCCAACCAGTAACTGCCATAGTCGTACTCTGAAAGGTATAGAGTGAACGGAATTCTGGAACAGGCTCCAAGAGAACGTATTTTTCAGTAAATAGAGTGGTCCGCCAAGATAGTTGGTGGTCCTGGTTTTAGGTGTAGAAGCTGGGCATCTCGTTGGGTAACATTTTTCAGACAGCGATTTTAACTACCTTAAATTAAAAATTGTATGGAATAGGAAAATTATCAGTCTAAAACTAAACTTTTCAGCAGGAGTAGGAGCGTGTTAATCAGATCAAATATGAATTGGCCTGTGTGGAGGGTGGAGCAGACACGTTTACGTAAATCTGTAACAGGGCCTTGGGACACATTCAAGATTCCAACAGAGCGAGTAAAGGATAATCATGTTCCGTTAAAGGGAAACAAAAGTGAGACTAAAATATACGGTGAACCCTGGATAACGAGGGATTTGCTGCATTGGATGATAATTTTAAAAAATAAGGCTTATGGCAGATATCGATGGCTCAAAGCAGAAGAAGCCCGAAAGGCGTATATAGTGTGCAAGAGGGAATGCAAACTGAAATTCTGTGGGCAAGAGGACATCATAAATGTACACTGGCAGTTAAAATAAAGAAACATCCAAAGTTGTTTTGCAAGTACATGAAGGGCAAAACTATATCCTGGGAAGGAATAGGGCACATTAAGGTTCGCAATGGAATTTGTGCGTGAAACCGGAGGCCGTAGATAGGATTCTAAATGAATACGTTGTGATGTTGTTGACTACTGAGGGGGTCGATGTGAGTGTAGAAATCAGGAAGAAGGACCATGACCAAATTGAAGAAATTATTATAGTCAGGTAGGAGCTTATGAATGGTCGGGCAGACTTAGAAATAGAAAAATCTCCAGGGCCAGATTAAATTTGTAGAAGGTTGTTCAGTGAGAGAGGAGTGGAAATGGCAAGGGAGCTAGCAGTCTTTGGAAATTTCGCTCTTGCCGCAGGAGAGGTGCCAGACGACTGGAGAAAATTCAATCTGGTACCATTATTTCAGAAGGAAGAAAGGGACAAACCAGAAAACAATAGGGTAATCAACCTAACATGAGTTGCGTGGAAACTACTGGAAGTATTCCCAAAATTAATAATTTTTCTGCAGTTGGTGTGGCACAGATTAATTACCAACAGGCAGAATGGTTTCGGTACGTGGAGATCATTTCTCAGAAACATCATTGAATAATGGGTAGAGTTGAGCACGTGTGGAGGCAAGGACAATGCATTTCATTTTGTATACTTGGACGTGAGAACCGCTTTTGAAAAATTGAAAACTCTTCCCGAAAGTAAGACCCCTTGAGATCTGGACATTTTGGAAAACGGGATCCAGGATTAGTTTACTCGTCAGAATCAGGACAATGGGAATTTTTATTTCAGACAGGCAGCCTGTGTCCAGTCGCTGGGCATATTGTTGAATTCTCAGTGGAGGAAGCATTAAACAGGCATGGATTATAACTGTGTTAGATTAAATATTGTTATGTAGCATGACATGACATTACCTGAAATCAAGATTTTAAATATGCTGGGCCACTTAAAGCAGGGCAGATATGATTGGGCCAGTGTGGACGGTAATCAGACACTTTTACGTAAATCAGTGACAGAAGAGTGGGACACATTCAAAAAAGAAATAGTTTGCATGTGGGAGAAACATGTTTCGATAAAGGAAAACGATAGTTGGACCAACTAATACAGTGAGCCGCGGAAAGAAAGGATTTACAACATCGGATGGCAATTTAAAAGAGGAGGCTTATGGCAGATATCAATGGCTCAAAAAAACAGAAGCCATTAAAGCGTATTCAATGTGCAAGAGAGAACTGCAAACGGAAATTAAGAGGGCAAAAGAACGCCATAAAATTATACTGGGCTAGTAAAATTAAGACAAATCCTAATTGGTTTTGTAAGCACATTAAGGACAAAATGTTCCCTGGGGATTGAATATCGCCATTAAGGACCACAATGGTAATTTTGTGTGGAGTGAAGGACGTAGGTAGGATTCCAAGTGAACACGTTGTGGCGTGTGTTCACTGTTGAGAGGGACAATGCGAGTATATAAATCAGCGAGAAGTACTGTGGTGAAATTTAATAAATTAATATCGACAGAGAGGGCGGCACGGTAGCATTGTGGTTAGCACAATTGCTTCACAGCTCCAGGGCCCCAGGTTCGATTCCTGACTTGGGTCACTGTCTGGGCGGAGTCTGCCCGTTCTCCCCGTGTGTGCGTGGGTTTCCTCCGGGTGCTCCGGTTTCCTCCCATAGTCCAAACATGTGCAGGTTAGGTGGATTGGCCATGCTAAATTGCCCTTAGTGTCCAAAATTGCCCTTGGTGTTGGGTGGGGTTACTGGGTTGTGTGGATCGGGTGGAAGTGTGGACCTTGGGTAGGGTGCTCTTTCCAAGAGCCGGTGCAGACTCGATGGGCCGAATGGACTGCTTCTGCACTGTAAATTGTATGATTCTATGAGAGTAGATTATGAGTGGTCTGGTCGCCTTAAATGCAGTCAAATACCCAAGGCCAGATTGACTATATACTAAGCTGTTGTGTGAGGCAGGGTAGGTAATGGAAGGCGCGCAGGCACGCGTTTTCAAATCTTCTGTCGCCACAGTAGAAGTGCAAAGGACTGGCAAATATTCAATGTGGTACCATTATTCAAGATGGGGGTGAATGATAAACCGGGAAACTGTACGTCAGTCAGCCGAACCTCGGTGATGAGGAAAGTATTGGATGTAATTCTGAAAACGGTAATTAATCTGCATTTGGAGTGGCAAGATTAATTATTTCAGGAGGTCATGTCTCACGAACATTACAGAATAATTGCAAGAGTTGACCAGGTGTTTGAATAGGGGAAATGCATCTAATCTAGTATTCTTGGACTTTAGCAAGTCTTTTGGTAATCTCCCTCATGGGAAACTATTGGCGAAGAGAAGGGCCTAGGGGATCCATGATATTTTGGTAAATTCGATCCCGAATCAGCTACGAGACCAGAATTAGGTATGCTGGTTAATGGGCGCTTTTTTCTTTTTTCTGACGAGACGTTTGTTTCCAGTAGCTGTACATCTCATTGAATTATCAGTTGGGGGAGCATTTTGCGTACAGATATTGTGCCTACGTTACAAAAAAGATTGATATAGAAAATACAAGTGCGGACCTGAAAACAATGTTTTGAACTGGGGGAAGGTCATGGAATTCAGATCGTATATGATTTGGCCAATGTGACTGGAACGATACAGTTCAACATAAATCTGTGATAGAACAGCGGGAGACATTCACGAAAGCAATATATTTAGTCGAAGAGCAACATGTTCCAATGAAGAAAAACAAAAGTGTGACCAAGAAATATAGTGAACCTTGGATAACGCGAGATTTACACCTTTTCCATTGGGATCAGTGTGAACTACTTGCTTCTTGTGGTTTACAGAATTATTTTGAATTGGATGTTAGTTCGTGGATGACAGGAACGCTTTAGAGTGTAATATCGTGAAGAGTGTCGCCTTACTTTACAGAAGGATGAAGACGAGCTTGTTAGATGGTATGCTCAAAGGCAAATGAAACGTAATCTCGATAAGTGTCTGGTGATACAGCACTAGGAAGGGAAGGGTCTATTGCAAGTATGGCATGATCCTGAGAAGCGCCGATGAACAAAGGTAACTTGCTGTGCAGTTACATAGGTCCGTTAGCTGGCAGGGGAACTGGGGATAGTCGTTAAGAAGGGATCGGGAATACTGGCATTTTTCGCAGAGGCACACAGTTTAAAAGCATGGATCTGATGTAGGAAATGTAGAATTCGATGGTTATTCCACAGCTAGAGTGCTATGTGAAGTCCTGCAATTCACAATATAAAGGAGATGTGATTTTAATGGAAATTGTGCAGAGGATATTTACCGCACTGATGCCTGCGTTGGAGGGTTTTAGCTATTGGTAAGGATTGGATAGTCCAGGATTGCTTTTGTTGGAGCAGGGGGTACTGCGAGGATATGATTCAGAAGTGTTAAATTATGAACGCATAAATGGAGTAGACAGGAACAAACCTTTCCCTTGGTGGAGCTATCAACACCAAGGGGGCATAGAGTTAAAATAAGCGACTGGAGGTTGAGAGGTGTTATGAGGTAAAACATTTCCACCCAGAGGATGGTGGGAATCTGGAGCACACTGCCTGAGAGGGTGGTGGATGCCTATAACCTCATAACATTTAAGAAGAAATTCGACATGCACTTGCAAAATTAGAACATGCAAGGTTACGAGGGAAGTGCTGCAAAATTGGGTAAGAAAATTAATTTCGGTTGTTGATTTGGAACAGTGCTATTGCGATGGACCGAATCCCTTTCCTGTGTTTTAAACCTCGAAGACTCTATGACTCTCGTGCATCGGGACAAAATAAATTTAAATCACTAAAACAATAAAAAAGATACTCAAGGGCGCTTAGAGAAACAGAGAAAAGTTACGGCAGAATTGACTTGGATTAGGATTTTTCTTTATTGTCACGTGTACCAAGGCACAGTGAAAAGTATTTTTCTGCGAGCAGCTCAACAGATCATTAGGTACATGAAAAACAAAGGAAATGAAAGAAAGTAAACGATTGTAAGATACGGAAAGAGAGGATCTGTTAGGGAGAGTTCGCAGAGAGTGGTCACACTCTGGCGCCATATTGTGCTTGTGCCCATGGGCGCACAGTTAAATGAAATCAACAGCACAGTAAATTTGTAAGGCAATGATAATATGTGAGTTTGCAATCAGAATTAAGAGACAGCCGAAAATGAGGAGCTGGAAGAATGAGGCACGCAATTAACAGAAGGAAGTGGAAGGATATAAGGAACAAGAAAAACATGATTTAACAAAAAATGATAAACAAGTTCTATTGGCGACTCTAATTTCGTCTCATCTTTATCGCCTTGACCAATTTAAAAGTGTTTAGATGCCGTGTTCATTGATGGTCAAGACATCAGGAAACAACTGCTGGAATACTCCAATCATTGATATTAGAAACGTGGGTGAGATTATATTCAATCTCCCTGCTGGCAGCCCATCACACAAGCGCGTGACGAGAAGGCGTGGAGAGGTTACAAGTAGAAATTCCATAATAAAATTCCACCGCCCGTCGGCGAGAACTAGGCTTCAAAGCGTTCATTTTTAATACTTCTTCCTTGCTTTTCTTACTTTTTTACAATTAAGCACCGATGTACCGTAGTCAATCCACCTATTTGTGCATATAAAGGTTCTGCATGTCCATTCTCGAGACTAAGTGTTGACGCCGGGTAGGATCAATGGAGATCTGCGACAGAAAATGATTTGGCCAATCGCCTATCTTGTACACCTTTGGCATGTGGTGGTGAGTCTCATGCAGACATGGGGAGAACGTGCAAACTGAACAAGGACAGTAACCCAAGACCGGGGTCCAGCCCGGATCTTCAGTGCCGTGAGTGAGCAGTGCTAATCTGTGTGCCACCTTTCCACCCGATTACATTGGAGTACAGCAGCAACAAACGACATGTCCAAATTAATCCATTGAATAGAAAGTAAACATAAAATCATAATGAATAATAATTGTTTCCTCCCATTCATCAGCAAATGATGGAAGGAATCATTATCAGTGCAAAACAATGGCATATGTAGCCAGGTTCTCCATTCTCGAGGCTAAGTCTTGACTCCGGGTAGGATCAATGGACATCGACGGCAGCAAAGCCGGCGGTGCACATGGACTAATTTCACGATTGTTATGATGCTTGCACCGGCGCTGGTGGTAAATGGTCGATTACAATGAAACACCGTGTCGGATTCACCATGATCGACCCGCAGGAAGCTGACAATCTGCAGCCGCATATATACACTTCACTCCCGAGATACACTGATCTCAGGCACAACGATGGCAGCTGGATGAGTGGCACCAAGAATTTCCAACGCATATATGGAGACGCTGCTGGACGCGGGGGATGAGAACGGATGATCCTGTACCCACTCGTAGGACAGACGCTGCCAGACCCCGCAATTCGCTGAGCTTAGTGTAGGTGGCAGAAATCATCAGCTCCATGAAGAAAATCGTAAGGCTCAGCCGGCAGAGGTCAAAGAAGCTGCACGACATCAAGTCGGCAAGAGTGAGCAGGCAGAACTGTGCGTAGAGCACAAATCCCCATGCCACACTATCGTGACCAAGTCCCCCCGTCCCCGCACAAAGGGCGCCCGAACCGGGACGCTGCACCACATGTCAGCACCCATACCGGCCGCCATGGATATGTGCCCTAACCACCGAAGCAGCCAGCGATCCATGCCCTGGATGCATGCGTCAGATTGTCTAACATTCTGCGTCTTTTGTTTCTCCTCGGGCCGCCACCCGATGCTAATATTGTGCACTGTCGCCAAGAACAGAAGACGGGAGCTGGAACTGCCGTCCTGCGGCCTCTAACCACAGCATAACAGAGGACAGCCGACGTTTCCGGATACTCTATATGACGTGCCAACCCTCTCACGTGCGGTTCCGCATGGCAGGTTAATTACATTCTCCCATCATCAAGTTCACCTTCCCTCCAGCACAACTTCCACACGTCTCCCCATACCCACCCATTCCCCCCGTACTCAGCATTCCCGCAGACATACAACTCCGACACCACCCACACACCCAATATAATCCAAACGTCCCCTGTCCGCTGCCAGCAACACCTCTGCAACACACACTCCACCACCAATCCCATCCCGCGGCAGGCTCAAACATTCCCACTCCCCACGCCACGTGATGCAGCCATGCGTTTTATCCTCTTGGAGGAGATGCCAATGACGGCACGGGCTCATCAGGGGCTGTTTAGCACAGGGCTAAATCGCTGGCTTTGAAAGCAGACCAAGGCAGGCCAGAAGCACGGTTCAATTCCCGTAACAGCCTCCCCGAACAGGCGCCGGAATGTGGCGACTAGGTGTTTTCGCCGTAACATAATTGAAGCCTACTTGTGACAATAAGCGATTTTCATTTCATTTCATTTTCTGGTGTCCCCAGCCCCGGCCAAAGCCGCAGCCGGAACATCGTGTGTCGTCCAGCGACGAAGATGTGACCGACACGGACGGGGGAGGGGGACATTTAGGCCCATCGCGAGACACCCTAGAGCTCGAGCTTGAGAAGATGCTCACTTTCCATCGCTGTTGCCTCCCCCACCTTCCTTCAACATCGAGGCATTGACCTCAGTGGAGCTTGTTTCTCAAGATTTCCCTGTGGCTCCATCTGGTGTGCAACACACATACGCTCTGGTACAACAACTGGAGGTGCGGACTCCCAAAGGGGACGGAGTGTCGGAGGGCGGGCCATGACCAGGACTAGCTGCCATACACTGGAATTGTAGGCGTCTGGAAAGGACGGCCCCATCGACTGTGGAGATGCAAGCACAGAGCCAACGACGACACGAGGGGTTTGCGATGAGCATCCAGCACTGCAGGTGCAGGTTTAGGAGTCCAACCGTGTGCCTGAGCAGCAGGTGATGCCGAATATACGTGCTAAACAGGCCACGACCGCATGGATGGCGTCCACTGTCAAGTCATTTTGGGCGAAGGATTCAGCCATGCGTCAATCTGTGCAGGCTGCCGCCGGGATCCAGGCCATGGCTGCCCTACCACGTGCAGCCATGTACCAGAGTCAACTTTACATTGCAGTGGCGCTCCGGAGCGTGTCCCATTCACTACAGGCCATGGCTAAGGGCTTCGCTGGCATTGCCCAGGCGCTGACCGACGTGGCACAGACCCAAAGGGAGATGTTGCACATTTTCAGAAGGTGGTGGCACAGTTGCAGCGTGATGTGGCACAGTCTCAGATTGAGGTGGTCCACTCCCTATGAATCATGCCTGCGAGCATGCAGATCCTGATCGAGACGAGAGTAGGCTTCCGCGATGCCAGAGCCAGGTCGCAAGGGAGTCTCGGGGCTTCGCTGGCCACACAAACCCATCTCTTAGTAATGCCCGCGGGCCATTGGATGTACCGAGGGAGGAGGTGGTGAAGGTGCCCTTGTGGGCGACTGCTTCAAGGGATGTGTCGGAACAACGGACAGCCTCGTACTCCCTATCTCCCCCTCATGGTCCAGGTGCACCATATATGCAACAGGCAGAGCAGTGCCGCACCTCCCCATCTGGGACACCCAAACAGCAACCAGACCCATTCGCCCCAGAAGATGGCCGCCAGGGCGAGAATAGCAGTGGGCTGCCTACCGTCCTGATGCACCCCTGCGGATCACCTTAGACGTTACGATAGAGACCATAAGGGCAGAACATTTGACACCAGTTAATTTGGCATGTGTGCACGGCACAGCATAGCGTTTGGGGACAAGGAACAAAACTGTAGAAACGGGTTGGGGAGGATTCGTCCAGGGATGGCAGTTGAGCCCGCCCTGGCCGCTTCGGTGTCCGAGGCCCACGCCTCATTCCCTCTCCTCAGCCCCAAGGATCAGATGTGGTCGTCTGATGGAGTGTCCAGATGGCATGCATGCATCGCCAAGCTGGATGGTGGAAAGTGCTGCCATGAGCGAGAGTAAGACGTTGTTATATGATGCCGACCAGCAGATCTCATCGCAAGGCGAGTTTCCAAGATCCATCATCCCATGGGCCAGGTCCGCTGTTTCTGCCAACGCAGGGCCGAACCGCACATTGAGGCAGGTAGGAATCACGTCGTCGCTTGCAAGCAGAGGGATGGAGGGAGGGTTGGCTGCACATGAAATGGTGTGCTGGGCCGGGGACGTTGTGGGGTTTCGATAGGACAAATGTGTCCCTGTTAGTCCTCTTCTTCAGTGAAACTTGTGGCGAATAGAGCTTTCCTTGCTTATTCTCCAAGGCGCACATGCTTATGACTTCCCGTGTCTACCTGGGGTCAATGTCCTGCGCTTGCTCACCCTGCTGCGCATTCTCTTCATCGGACGAGGTCTGCCGTTCCTTCTCTCTCTTCAGCAGGGTCAACAGGTTCAACAGCTGTGCGCTGTTGTTGAGAACACAAGCAGGTCATTATGTTGTCTCAGGCCCTGCCAGTGCTATACTGGAGGGCATCACGATCCAGGCAGATGAATTGTATCTTCACGATGCTTACACACTGATCGATCACAACCCTAGTCGTAGCATCGGCACAGTTGTAGCGGATCTCTGCGTTTGTCTTTGACTTCGGGATAGACGTCATCAGACGCGATCGCAGCGAGAACCCCTTTCACTGCGTGATGCGGCGGATGCGCCTGTGCACAAAGCTCTCTGCAATCCGAGACAGGTCCCCACCCAACGTCTGGAGTGTCCCGTGGTGTTGGATTTCAGGCCACCCGTCACCTTGATGCTCACCAGAAGAAACTGTCCTCCATATTTCTCCATGATGCCAGGTGCGCGATGATCCGGCAGTTAAGTCACACTAATAATGAGGACTCTTGGAAAGCATTCTCGAACCATCAGGTCCTCGAATGAGGAACTGCTGATAAATATGAGCCCTTTTGCAGCATCTACCATGTACCTCGTACCCCTCGCACTCCTTCTGTTGCACGACTAGTTATCCATCCTCAACAGCTTCCTGCAGTTCCTCTGGGGCGTGCTCTGTTGCTGCAGCGTCGTCCTCCTCGAAACACCCTGTCCGTATCGCTGCAGTGTATTCCGGGAGCTGCGGCGACTGGGAGGAAGGCCATCATTGCTTGTTGAATTGCAATATCAAATATCTGCAGCGGGTGCAATGCCGACATTTTAGAATGGCTCATTAACCCTTGTCGAACCAGGTCCAACGGGCGACATGGTCGCACAAGTTGGTACTGAACTCTGCCCCCACAATTCCCCCTCTGCTACTCCACCATTCCCGTATCTTGGATCCTGACCTGGGCTGGCACTGTGGTGTCTCTGTCCCTTGCACCCATCCTGCTGTCAGGAGTACCACCGGATGGCGTTGCCCCTGCCAGCTGTACTGTCCGCGTCCCGCGTCCAGCGCTCTCTTGTACCGGCCCCTTCAGGCGTTGCCGCTGGCTGGGTGGAGTGATGCCCCGCCAGCCCGTGGCGGCCGGTTGGGCGGGAGCGTGGGGAGTGGTGTGACAGAGAGTGTAGTGCGGTCGTCTTGGGGTGTTGGCTGGGCGTCGGAATGCGAGGGTGGTGGATGGAATGCGGGTGCGGTGCGTAGTGGGTCTGGCACTGGGGCGGTGGTGTGGGGGTTGGAATGCAGTGAATGGTGCGTTGGTTGGGAGAATGCCGTTGTTCTGAGTGGAGGGTGGGGGCTGGACGCACGTGATGTTGGGTTGGCGGCACCTATCCGACCGCTGTTATTCTGCAGAACCAGCAAACGTGCGAGGTGTTCAGTGGGTTCCGCACCAGATTGGCTGCCTTGCAATCAATTGAAATGGCGGCCAGTGCGTGGACACAGATGCAGACTTATGGGGGCTCCACCATTCTCACCGCCAGCCCACTGCTCACCCGCCACAGCACCCCCCCCCCCCCACCCCCCCCCACCCCCCATCAGCCAAGGCAGGGTCTCCTTGAGCTTGGCCGGCCAGTGTCAGGACCGGCAGCCCACGCTGATGCCTCTGCACGTCCTAAGTCGTCTCTGTCTCTGATCAGCCACGGCGCCTGAGTCCCGATTTTGCAAAGCAAAAGTGAACATCGCCAAAGGGAATTACACCCGATGGAGGTAAACAATCACGCAGACCCTGTCGAATACTGCGTCAGTCCCGGTAATGCTAAGCAAACGATGTGCACTGTACGTCAGGAATGAAACGCATAGACGCCGCTTTTGAGGCCCGTGGATTTGCAATTTGGCATCAAACCAGCAGTGACCACATTGCGCATTAAGATTCATTCTGTGGGCAAATGCCTTTCCCGCTTTTCCCATCGGCCAATGGAGAATTATGCGCTTTATACTTCCGATGTATTTATTTGATTAGCAACTAAACATACAATGTGAATTAATAAAACATGTCTGTGAACATTCAGCAGCAAACTGATGGCAAAACACCTCAACTGTGCTATTAAGCTGCAATTACTCCGTAATAACCACCATGGTCACTCAGCTCCTGACCTGATTACATTATTGAATCAAACCTTAGCAAAAGAGCTGAAAGCCATAGAATTGGTGGGAGTGACCGCCCTTGACTACACATGATAACAGCGCAGCACTTCTTCGAGTATGGCATCGAGGAGTCCGAGCAAAACTCCAATCAATGGGTATCAGGGGGGGGAAGCTTTGCTTTGCTTTGTGAGCGTACTTTTAAGACATGGATGTTTAAGCAATGCACCTTTAAGAAAACAGTGATTTCAGAGAGTGGGTGGGGCTGCGGTCAGGTCAGCCATTTTGCAGTTTAGATTTGCAGGTTTTTAGTTTCAGTTTTGAAAAGAGCTGGGTGAGTGTCATTGTTTTGCAGTGTACTGGATATCTGCCATGAAAGACGATATCTGGATCATTTGGGTGATTTAAAATAAAGCCTTTTACCTGATGTGATTTTGTTTAAAGGTGTTAAGTCTCTTGGAAGTTTGAACGAACATTTTAAGGAATAATTTACTGTTGCAATATTTTCTGAGTTATCTTTGAGGTAAGGGGTGTTAAGAGATCCAATGTTAATTTGAGATGTTAAGTTGAGTTCATGGAATAAAAAGTGTTTTGTGTTTAAAAACCCACGTGCACATAATTGTAATTCCACACCTAGCGAAAAAGCCGTGTGTTCGGAAAAGCACCAAATCCATTAAAGGGAGAGTTTTGTTGAACTCCATGATACATCTTGGGGTTCTAAAAACGCCTCGCCCATAATAATTGGCGGCTCGTCCGGATAAATCTCTATCTATTGGGTTGGCTTTTGTGAACTTAAAGACAGCGAAGGATTGTTGCTTTTCCGGTGTGGAATTTTAGTTTAAGTTGGGAGAGTGTTGTGAATAATGGCTCTTTCGGCGGCTCAGAAGTTTTTTGGGGTGGAGAATGTTACACGTAGTACCTTGCGGACAGAAACGAAAAGCAGACTGTTAGATTTGGCAAGAACATTGCAGTTAATGTTACCTGACAAAATGCGAAAAGATGAGGCAATTATGGCCATGGTTAAGCATTTAAAGTTGCCTGAGATAGAGTTTGACTCATTGGAAATGGCAAAAATTCAGTTGCAAATTAAACAAATGGAACATGAGAAAGAATTAAAGCGGCTTGAATACGAGAGTGAGAGAGAGGAAAAAGAAAGAGAAAGAGAGAAAGAGGTAAAGGAAAGAGAGGGAGAGGACAAAGAAAGAGAAATAGAGAGAGAAGAAAAAGAAAAGGAGAGAGAAAAACGTAGAAAATAAAGAATTGCCCTAGCAGAACAAAAATAATAAGAAAGGGCGATACAGATCAGGGAAAAAGCTAAAGACAGGGAGTTTGAACTTCAGAAAATGTCCATGAAACATGACAATCAGTTAAAATTGGGAAACGTACAGTTGGATGATAGTGATGAGGATCGTGAGAAAGAACGTCATAGTCGAAGGCTTGGTGGGAACCAATTTAAACATGTCCAAGCGTTGCCAAGGTTTGACGAGAAGGAAGTGGAAGCCTTTTTAAATTCATGTGAGAAGGTAGCTAAACAAATGAATTGGTCACAGGACATGTGGGTGTTACTGATTCAAACAAAGCTGGCAGGTAGATCAAGTGAAGTGTTTGCATCACAACCGGAGGAGGCATTTGGAACGTATGAGGAGGTGAAGAAATCCATCTTAAGTGCGTTTGAGCTAGTGCCTGAAGCATACAGACAAAGGTTAAGAAATTTAGGGAAAGAATTTGGTCAGACATACATGGAGTTTGATAGGTGGATTTTGATAGGTGGATAAGGGCTTTGAAAATAGACCAAACGTATGAAGCTCTAAGATAAATTATATTTTTGGAGTTTAAAAATTCAATTCCTGATGTAGTGACAACTCATGTGGAAGAACAGATGGTTAAAACTGCGAGATTAGCAGAGGAAATGGCAGATGATTATGAATAAGATCATAAATCAAAGATTGGTTTCTTACATCAGTTTCAGCCGGTGAGGGATAGAAACTGGGGATGTGAGAAATACTCAAGTGGTAAAGGTAAAGGTGATCTGATGGGAGACAATAAAGTGAGTGTACCTCAGATTAAAAAATAAATCCAGTAGGGTGGAAAAGAAATGAAAAGTTTCAGATGTTTTCACTGTAATAAACTAGGCCATGTAACGCCGCAGTGTTGGTGGTTGAAGAAAAGCACGGGGAAGGCCGGTGTGGTAAAGCAGGATAAGACAGTGGGGTTTGTTAAAGTGGTAAAGGAAAGCCCAAGGGAAGCGAAGGAGGTGCAAACGATTGTACAGCCCGTTCAAGACGTAATTGTTAAGAAGGTGACAGATGTATTTAAAGGACTTTGAAGAATGTTGTCAGAAAAGGTGGTGATATGTGGAATTCAGAGTGAGAGGAGTAGCGTTCCAATATTTAAGGTAAGGTTCGAAAGTCCAGTGAAGAGTGGTGAAGTGGTAGTAGGAGTAATATATAACTATATTGTCCAGGAATACAGTTTATCTTGGGTAACGATATAGCTGGATCGCAGGTGGGAGTGGTGCCTACTGTGGTTGATAAGCCAGTGGAAAATCAGTAAACTGGAGTGTTGAAGGACGAATATCCTGGGATTGTTCGGATCGTGTAATAACAACGTCGCAAAGTCACAGGTTAAGACAAGAGGACAAATCAAAGAGTGAAGATGAAGTTGAAGTGCAATTATCAGAAACGATTTTTGAAAAGATGGTTGACAAAGAACAAGAACAGGTGGAGGATGAGGAGGATATTTTTAGTTCAGGAAATTTGGCGGACTTGCAACAGAAAGATGTAGAAATAAAACGGGCATATCAGAAAGCATATACGTAAGAGGAATCTGAGCGTATACCAGAGTGATATTACTGTAAAAACTATGTCTTAATGAGACAATGGAAACCTGTACATATGCAGGCGGATGAAAAGTGGGCAGAAGTTCATCAAGTCGTATTGCCGGTAGTGTATAGAAATGAGGTGTTGCTAGTTGCACATGATGTACCGGTGGGAGGTCATTTGGGAATAAGGAAAACTCAAGCTATAATCCAGAAACATTTTTATTGGCCTGGACTGTATAAAGATGTAGTTAAATTTTCTCAATCATGTCACACATGTCAAGTGATAGGGAAACATCAAGCAGTGATAAAACCAGCGCCCTTAATACTCATTCTAGCATTCGTTGAACCTTTTGCGAGGGTCCTAATCGATTGTGTACGACCGCTCCCTGAAACAAAAAGTGGGAATCAATATCTTTTGACTCTAATAGATGTGTCTACTAGGTTTCCAGAGGCCATTCCAGTACGTAATATTGCAGCGAAGAGGAATTTGGAGGAGTTACTTAAATTCTTTACTAGATATGGACTACCCACAGACATTCAATAGGATCAAGGAACGAATTTTACTTCAAAGTTATACAAAGAAGTTATGGATAGCTTTGGAATAAAACAGTTTAAATCAACTGCGTACCATCCAGAATCGCAGGGAGCGTTAGAAAGATGGCATCAGACATTAAAGACAATGTTGACGGCATATTGTCAAGATTATACAGAGAATTGGGATAAAGGAATCCCATTCGTATTGTTTGCAATTAGGGATGCACCGAATGAGTCTACCAAATTTAGTCATTTTGTACAAACTTTTGGACATGAGGTAAGAGGACCACTTAAATTGATTAAGGAAAAATTGGTGGGTGAGAAATCGGAAATTACACGATTGGATTACGTGTCAAATTTTAGGGAACAAAATCGGAAATTACACGATTGGATTACGTGTCAAATTTTAGTGAACGATTAAATAGAGCAGGTGAATTGGCTAGACAACATTTGAAAGTTGCACAAAATGTGATGAAACGGGTCGCGGACAAGAAATCCAAAGTTCGTAGTTTTGCGAGTGGGGATACAGTTTTAGCGCTGTTCCCAGTGGTAGGGGAGCCTTTAAAACCTAGCATATTAAGTGAGGTGATTTATGTGGTAAAAACACCAGATAGAAGGAAGACTCACCGAGTGTGTCATGTGAAAATGCTTAAAAGGTACTTTGAAAGGGAAGGAGAGAAAAAGGAGGTTTTAATCATTCTATCTCAAAGTGATGAACCAAATCCAGATGACTGTGAATTTGACGTACCTCAAATTAAATTGGAAAATGAGGATGTTCTTAAAAATTGGGATGCATTGTTAAGTTATCTTCCAGAGAAAAAACGAACTGACCTGAAAGAGGTATTGATATCTCATGGGCAAGTTTGTAGATATTAATTGGTAAGCATTCAAATGGCTATACATGATGTAGATGTGGGAAATGCTGTTCCGATCAAACAACATCGAGAGCTACTTAATCCTTTAAAAGTGGCACAGGTTAACAGAGAGATTGAGAGTATGTTGAAGAATGGCATAATTGAAGTGGGTTGTTCTCAATGGAGCTCACCCATAGTGATTGTACCTAAACCAGACGGCACCCAACGGTTGTGTGTGGACTATAGAAAGTTGAATGCAGTTACAAGAACGGACTCTTATCCTGTCCCACCATTGAATGATTGCATGGAGAAAGTGGGACAATCTGCTTTTATTTTGAACTGCCAGACATGGAAAGAACATTTAAAACATCGTATGGAGTTCTTCGATCGACTGCAGGAAGGGGGTTTGGTTACTAAACTAGCCGAAAGTGAATTTGGAGAAGCCCGACTCACTTTCCTTGCGGAGTTTCCGATACCTTCAAGACGAAGAGAAATAATGCAATCTCTTAGCATGGATGATTTTGATCGAGACTTTGTGCAAAAGATTTGTGGCGTGATTACTCCACAGATAGAATTGCTGAAGAAACGTAAAAAATGTCAACGGACAACGGACATTTGAGTGCCTGAAAGCTGTGATCACCACTGTTCGTGTGTTGGAGAATTGCAAAGGACTCTGGTCAGATTGAACTAAAGGATCCGATTCTAAAGAGAAATGCCGAGGAGTAGAGGTATGGGTGGATCGTGCAGAGACTTTATGCAAAGATAGTGTCAATCGAGAAGGAAGAAGAACAAAGAAAAATGGACTATTGTATTATACCTGTTTGCATGTGTTGGAGTTTTCTTTTAAACGAAACGGTATATTTACTGTGTACATTTCTTAGTGGATGGTGCAAAAGTGAAAAATGAAACCATCTTGAAGTTGATGGGTTTTTTTTCTTGTGGGGAGGTGTCATGTGAGACTACTTTTACGACATGGATATTTAAGCAATGTACCTTTAAGGATACAGTGGTGTCAGAGAGCTGGTTGGGCTGAGGTCAGGTCAGCAATTTTGCAGTTTAGTCTTGCAGGTTTTTAGTTTCAGTTTTGAAAATAGCTGGGTGGGTGTCTGCGTTTTGCAGTGAACTGGATATCTGCCATGAAAGACTATCTCTGCATCATCTAGGTGATTTAAAGTAAAGCCTTTTGGCCGATGTGATTTTGTTTAAAGGTGTTAAGTCTCTTGGAAGTTTGAAGGAACATTTTAAGGAAGTATTTACTGTTGCAATATTTTCTGAGTTATCTTTGAAGTAAGGGGTGTTAAGAGATCCAATGTTTATTTAAGATGTTAAGTTGAGCTCATGGAATAAACAGAGGTTTGTGTTTAAAAGCCCAAGTGCCCATAATTGTAATTGCACACCTTGGGAAAAAGCCGTGTGCTCGGAAAAGCACCAAATCCATTAAAGGGAGAGGTTGGCTGAACTCCAGGATATATTTTGGGGTTCTGAAAACGCCTCGGCCATAACAGCTTGTTGGAGTCATACTTCACGCAAAGGAACATGGGCGTGGTATTTATGGCTCATTCATCTCAGCTCCAGGAAATCACTGCAGTCGTTCCTCATGGTATTCTCCTAGCCCCACCCATCTTCAGCTGCTTCAATTAGTTCCTTTCCATCATAAGTTCTGAAGTGGGGACGCTTCCAGATGACTGCAAAATGTTTAGCAACGTTTGCGACTCCTTAGATAATGAAGAAGTCCATGTCCAAACGAAGCAAGACCTGGACAACATGAAGAATTGGACTGGCAAGCAGCATGTTAGATTTGCGTCGCACAAGTATCAGATATTGACCATCTCCTACAACAGAGGATCTATTATCGCCCCTTGACATTAAATGGCATTGTCATCGCTGAATCCGCCACAGTCAACATACTGGTCCATTGAACAAAAACTGAACGGGACGCACCATATTAATACTGCGCGTACCAGAGCAGGTGGAAGGCTAGTAATCCCACGGCAAGTAACACAACTCCTGCCCCCCTCCCAAAGTATGTCCATCATCTTCAAGGCAAACTTCAAGAGACCAGTAGAATACTCTCACCTTGTCTGGATGAGTGCAGCTCCAACAAATTCGACTCCATCCAATAAAAATGATCCCTTGATTGAAACCCCTTCCATAAACATTCAAACCCTTGACCACGGAAAAATATTGGCAGCCGTGTGTATTATCTACAAGATGCACTGCAGTAACTAGTGCACTTTCCTCCGATAATTTCCAAGTCCACGCCCGCTACTCTCGAGAAGTAAAAGCGTTGCGATACCTGGGAACACCACCACCTGGAGGACCCTTCTAATTAATCTCCATCCTGACTTGGAAATATATAATTGTTCCTTCGCTCTCGTTGAGACAGTACCCTGGAAGTCCCTTCTTAACAACGCTGTGGATGATGTACACAAAAGGGACTGCAGCGAATGAAGAAGGCACCTCGCCACCACCTTCTGAAAGACAACTTGGCCCAATTAACGCTAACCTAATCAACGTTGCATATATCCGCAAGCAAATTATAACATTGATAGTGAAAGTAACCTCGTAGATAAAATCGCTATTTTACGCCCCACCCGTCTCACACTGATGCTGTATCCCCAAACATATCAGTCCGAATGTAACGAAATTGTTCGAGTAACCAAGTCGCTCAGTCGCATTTTGTCTCCCTTCATAGAATCGGCACATTCCTTTTTTAAGTCACTGGTGGTTATGCACCGCACTCGCTTTCGGGCAATGATATCCCATTGTGGAATTTCTCGCTTAACAAAATCGAACAGGAAAAGCCTCAGACAGACTTTGTGCACTCCAGAGGCTTGCATTTCGGCAGCAAGTAACTCGATTTCTTTATTCCCAGCGACCCACTCGTACCAACAACTCCCAACTCAAGGGTAGGATGGAATAATCTCCATTTGTCTGGATGAGTGTAGCACCACGTAACGCAGGGAACTCAACTCCATTCCAATGTAATGATTGATCATTACGTAAATCAACAGCTTCAAAGTTCACACAACCTAGCACCGACACATAGTTGTATCGCCGTATAAGTTTTAATAACTGCAGTGTGGTAATCCAGAATGCTAAATTCATGCGCTCTGGTTTTCAACAAACTGGTAAAGAAAAGTTACTACTTTAACCAAAATCCCTACGATTTGAACAGTTGTTTCTGCCATTGGAATGTCACTTTAAGAAATGTGTGTCATCTCAAATAGCTGCAGTGATGACATTGTGTGGCTGGAGCTGGACTCTGGCTCTGCTTTTTATTTTCGTTTCAAGCTGAAAGCTGTTTTTGCCTGTGAACTTCACATTCTGTTTTCAGGTGGGGAGCTGCATTCAAACAAACGAAGTGTATTTTGGTCTCTCTCTCTGCATGCAAAAGTATGTCTCCAGATCTCATGATAGTTTCAAAGTAATACCTGTTTCTGTAAGGAATGCAAACCTACTGTTGTTGTCGGAAAAAGGAATATTTGCCTGATGGATGTTGTTAGGAATGTCACTCAGGGTTACCAATGAAGTGCTGCATCTTGGGTAAGGTGGTATCAGTGTTGGTAGTTGATAAGATGTTTACTGTGTGTTTATAAAATGTTAACTGGATTCATAGAATAAACATTTTTTTGTTTAAACATACTTAATATCTCTGTTTCATCACACGTGGAAAGAGGGCCCTTGTGCTCCTTATAACCAAAATCTATAAAATGTTGTAGTTCAGGTGAACTCCGTGATATACTTTGGTGTTCTCTAAACCCTGGTCCACAATATTCCTAATGTCTTTTATTGGAAGCATGGTAAAATGATGCCGTCTGGTTTTCGGACAAACTGGTGACAAAGGTACCGACTATACCAAAACACCTGTGATTTTGAACATCACTGACAAATCGTCTCTCAGTCACGCTGCTCTTAAAATAAACCATGACCGATTAACCAACTCACGACCACAGCTGAAATCGACCAAGTTGGACCCCATTCACGTAAACGTTTCCGCTCCCTCTCGAAAGCACCGTTTGTATCTTAAACGTTCGTGCTCAGGAATTTGGGCAGAACAGTCCCATTCGAGCAGAAAAGGTGGTCAGCAAAGGTTTAACACAAATCTCTTGATTTTTCTGTAAAACTCAAACAAGCAGCTCATAGGTCAAGAACATCTGAGCAGTGGCAACGATCGCAAAATCGCAGCGACCGTAAATTTCCCTGAGTGGACTTTAGCAAGAATTATTTGGGGAACATTCCTGTAGGTGTTTGGCAGCTGCCATTGCTTCTTGAAGTTAACGTTGTGTGAAGAAAGCCGGCTTCTTCGACACACATGCTATGTTCTGGCACTGTCTACTGCATGTAGGACTAAATATTAAGCTTGATTTTCCCCGAAATTGATGAATGCATGGTCAGTGGACGAGTGAGTGAATTCATTAGTAGGATGCATGCATGCTTTGTAATTGTGCAACTGCATGCGTGGAAAGATGCACAAGGCGCTTCCGTGTTTTTACTGGTTCAGTGGGGAGAGAGAGCGTGAATTAAGTTCTTAGTTGTTTAACTGGTAACTCTGCGGCTCAAAGTTAGCTGAGTTAGCTAAGTAACAATTGGTTGTATGCCGAGTTGGTAACATGACGAATGTGTCCCAGTGAGCAGGGCATGGACGGCTCAGTTGCGTGGGTTTAGGTGGGTCGATTAGTAAGGTGTTACGCGGTTAGCTTTTCATTATCTCCATGGGTGAGATAGGTGGGTGGGGGATGGGTGCTCAGTTGTTAAAATTAACTGGTTGGTTGCTCTTGGTGTATAGTTTAGGTGCAGAAATGAACACGTGTGCAGTTGCCCATGCAGTGAGTGGATACGCTGGTTATGTTAATGAGCTCACTAAGTTAGACGCAGGTAGGTGTATGAGGTGAGTCGTGGGCGATATGACTAATTGGGTTTGTGAGAAGTGTCTGGTTGAGTAAACAATTTTCGTGGCTGAAGTATTTATGTGGGTCATTTTGGATAAGTGTGTAGACAGGTCAGATCTAGATCACTTTGGTCGGCGAATGGTCGGTTGTCTTGTCACGTACCACGGTTTTATATCAAGATCTGTCAAGAACTATTTGCTAAAGTGGTGGATAGGTAATTGCGCGATCGTAAACACGAGAGATATTTCGACTTCTTCTGTGTTTGAGTATGTTCTAGGACGGCTGATACATCTTTAATCAAGTTGTTGCTGCCTTTCGAAGCAGACAGGCAACGAGCAATTTTTGCAGGCTGAAACTTCCATGCCACTCTGTATTCGTGGATCCAAGAATTGTAACGCGATTTCTCCGGAATACGACTTGTTTAACTTTCTGACGTTATCGTGCTTGTGCTCATGCAGCCGCTGAAGCCAGTAATTACGGAATCGTTTATGAGCGCAGGTATTCTATCTGAATTTCGAAATACATGTTTGGAAAAAAATATAACCAGAAATGGACTTGCCGACGTCCTTAAACTTGGATTCAGTATAGCACGTGTTTCCTGCAACATACTTGTGGCTGCGCATTTAATATTACTTGATAATTTTTTGGTAATCTCTTGTACAATGGCACAACACTTGCAACTGTTGAACAAACTTCCTTCTGTACCCGCTGCTTCCAGCGAGCTCACGTGTTACACAGGTAAACCATGGTCCTTCAAGATTTCTCCCACCCAAGGAGAAACGGGTGTTGGTGCTACGTCTGTGTCAGTGCTGAAAAATAAAAGCATCAGCAGATGAAACAAACCATGAACATAGATGGGCAAACCTATATTGGCCAAGACAACTGCCTTGCTTCATCTTCTGTAACTCCATCTTGAGCTTTTCGATTTTGTGCGCACATTATTTACTTGGCGAATCAATGATAGACAAACGCCGACACACAAATCTCCGAATTTATATGGTCTAAAACAAAACATCGTAAAACATGTGATGGTATTGCAATACTACGTCTTCGAAATCTGATCTTCTTCGGAACCTTGTCAGGTCTTGAAACGTGACGAGGATGTCGCATTGGCGCAATTATTATCGTAAATGTCAATTCCTACTTTCTGGTATTGTGCATCCAATGCATCGAATTGTTCGTCCGGAGAATATCACAGGCATTTTTAAGTGAAAATGAAATGAAATAAAAAGAAATGAAAATCGCTTATTGTCACAAGAAGGCATCACATGAAGTTACTGTGAAAAGCCCCTAGTCATCACATTCCGGCGCCTATTTTCTAAACGGTGACAAAATTCATAATGCTGAATTGCAAAGGGACTTGGGAGTCCTAGTCCAAGATTCTCTAAAAGTAAATTTGCAGGTTGAGTCCGGAAGTAAGAAAGCAAATTCAATGTTGTCATTTATCTCAAGAGGCTTGGAATATAAATGCAGGGATGTACTTCTGAAGCTTTATTTAGCATTAGTTAGGTCCCATTTCGAATACAGTGAGCAATTTTGGGCCCCACACCTCAGGAAGGACATACTAGCACTGCAGCGGGTCCAACGGAGGTTCACACGGATGATCCCAGGAATGGTAGGCCTAACATACGATGAACGTCTGAGGATGCAGTAATTATATTAATTGGAGTTCAGGAGGTTGAGGGGAGATCTAATAGAAACTTACAAGATAATGAATGGATTAGATAGGGTGGACGTAGGGAAGTTGTTTCCATTAGCAGTGGAGACTAGGACCCGGGAGCACAGCCTTAGAATAAAAGGGAGTCACTTTAGAACAGAGAGGAGGAGACATTTCTTCAGCCAGAGATGGTGGGTCTGTGGAATTCATTGCCACAGAGGGCGGTGGAGGCCGGGATGTTGAGTGTCTTTAAGACAGAAGTTGATAAATTCTTGATTTCTCGAGGAATTAAGGGCTATGGAGAGAGAGCGTGTAAATGGAGTTGAAATCAGCCATGATTGAATGGTGGAGTGGACTCGATGGGCCGAATGGTCTTACTTCCGCTCCTATGTCTTATGGTCTTATGGCCTGTTCGGGGAGGCTGATACGGGAATAAAACCGTGCTGCTGGCCTGCCTTGGTCTGCTTTCAAAGCCAGCAATTTAACCCTGTGCTAAACAGCCCCTTGTTATTTGGATATAACCTTTGTAAAGGCAGATGCAACGTCTCAATTTAAATTTCACCTATGATTATTGTCTCAGAGTTCCAATCGTGCAGAAGGAAGACTTAAGAAGGGGTTCTGCACCGACTCTGTGAAAGAGTAGATTAGCATGGGCTATCCACATCACCCATAATTTTTTGGACTGTGAGAGGAAGCGGAAGTAAGACCATTCGGCCCATCGAGTCCACTCCACCATTCAATCATGGCTGATTTCAACTCCATTTACACGCTCTCTCTCCATAGCCATTTGATTGCATACGGAGAAAATACAAACTCCGGACAGGCAGTCACCCAAGCCTGTAAATTGAACACGAGGCCTTCGCGCTGACTGGCAACAGTATTAGCGATCGTGCCATGCTGCCACCCATGTCTTCATGAGTAAATCCCCGTGTGGCTCCTAAACAATCCTACTCCTCCGTTTACCACATTTTTAATGTTTACATTTGAAAAAACACTTTCGGAGTCGGCTTTATGCGTGAAGTCAGACGTTTCTAACAATGCATGTTTGCGTATCTAATGGGACTTTTGCTTCGCTTGAAAACTACCATATTCCTCTTGTCTCTCGAGTGTAAATGCGACGTTTTTTTCACTTTTTCTTCTTTATGTTTACTATCGCCTGCTCTTTCATGCCGGGAGGCCTGGATTCATTTGTTCTGCCATTGCTGTGTAATTGAACATACATTTATAGCGCCAGGAGCACTGGTGTTTTTGAAGATTGTGGGGATGATGTTCCGGCTACCAGTCGCGTGTTATTCGGCGACACACTATTCTCGAGCGGCGGGATTTTCGTCTCGCATGGCTTTCTGAAACCACCTCGCTCCGCTTTGAAACCCATGGTTTGGGTCCGCTGCCAACGGGAAAAGTGACTCTCGACGATCAGAGAATACCGGTCAATTGAATTAAAAAACATCCGAAAAAGCAAGATGCAGCCAACCTATATCCCATCCGTTCGTTCAAACAGAAGCACAACAACTATTCAAAATAAATTGATGTACATCCATTGTAGGATTTTTGAGAACGAAGACTGAGCAGCATTTGGACAATTGTGATTGTTGGTTAAACGTTGACAGAATGAATACACACTGTAGACTATCCATCATGCAGTAAGTTTCGTCATTTCCGTTCTTTTCATGTTCTTTGATCAGATGGAGGCGTGCATAATATGCATCAAAACGTCGAACGTCCTCCATTACGGGGACGTCGTGATCTGCAGTTCTGTTACGACTGTTCGTTCGTTTTCGTGAATTCCGCCAAGATCTATATTATTCTATGGGCATCACCTTTGCTTACACGGTAGTCACGTAACTGAATTTTCTATTTCCCTTTTTGTTCTGGGAGCAAACCTGTCCATCAGAGCAATGGTGTTCTGTGACGTCTGCAGAAATAGGAACCACGCAATTGCTTTCAGAAATACAGGCTGTGCCATCTTATACATAAAATCATTCCAGCAAGCCGCAGACACCTTTGTTGTTGCTGCTACCAAGTCCAAACTGTACGCACAAGAAAAATAAAGCATACGATGGGCCAAAAGGCCTACTTTTGCACTCTTGGGGCGCAATGGAATCTACGAAGAATCCCTGAAAGTCATAACTGGCTTGGAACTTTATCTGTGCTAATTTCAACGCCGCAATGACGTTTCAATATTAAAGGCAGTTCACGAACACATTCTCAAAGGTCATTATGGAGCGTCAGTTCGGAATTGTACATCCGTTTGGATTCCCTGTTCCCGTGACAAGTCCACTCCCGCAACAGGTTCCCAGCAATGTGGGATGGTTTCAATGGGTTAATACTATTTCAACGCAGCGGGACTAGAGAATTGTGCCACCAGTTGAACGTGCACCTCCGACAAATACGCGGCAGCATGGCCGGAAAATCCAGTGTAACTCCGCTGTAATTTGAACGGACCGCAGATTCAATCAGACGGGCATTTAAAACTTATAACGCGCATATACGAAATAATACAATACGAATACCATATACAGATGTAGCAAAAGCGATTTAAGTCGATATTCGATGATTCCATTAGCTCCTCGAGATGAAAAGCCATTACGCAGCAGCCTGATTCTGAACTCAACGTTGCATATGTCTAACAATATCAAGTGAATACCTGCTCTAAATAATACAGTCTCGGATTTTACAGCCGCTCTGCATGGGAGGGAGCCATACATTTCAGTTTATTATTCCAAGCACGTGCTTTTCGCCAGATGGCTCTTTGTTAGTGTGCAAGAGTTTCTAATTCAAAAGTAGGTTACAGTGACATAGCTTGATACTCTTATTGAGTGGTTTGTGACTAAACTAGTTACTGTAGCTCAATGCATTATAGATGTGATGCAATTATATGCTTTTACATTGGCTTTGAAGGGAGACATACTATGTTTATCGTTAAACAGTAATTCGAATTTCGTATCTTTCACAAGGGGCAAAAGGTGCACTGGATAAGCTGTGTAAGTATTTGATTTCACATGTTTCCTAATACTATTCCAGCCAAAAATGGGAACAGTGGCCAAACATTCACATCAGTGGTTCCACACGCCAAACAGCGTTGTCAAATCAGGAGCAGATGGATTCAAACGTGCGAACATGCATCAATAAGAAACAAGGAGCGGGATTATAGGCTCGCCCTCCTGCCCCCCCCCTCCCCCCCGCCCCACCACCGCCATGTCTTCCTTGGCGGCGCACAGTTCACTGGAGGGAAGTTTTGTTTTCCCTCCGCTTGTCAATGAGATTTCGCACTGAGCCACCCCCACGTTGCCGCGAAACCAGTGGGCGGGCCTGCGCTTGCGGCGGAAGAATTTAATCCCCGATATGTATGATTATGTCGTTAAGAGCTAATTGGATTTCTGTGACGATGTTTATCCTCATCTAAAAAAAGAAAATCGTTTAGTCTGTGGACCGGAGTTCCATTCTGAGTCCTGACAAGCCAGCAGTATAATTAGCTGGAGTCGGAACAATCGATAACTGCTCGTGTTGGACAGCTGCCTGTTTCTGGAGGCCACTTACCCTCCTTTTAATCGTAAATCCCACCAGGCTAATGTCGGTGATTCAGGGTCACATTCTGACTCCAATTCGTACTCTTCAAATATAACTTATAAGGACAGCAAGGTGGCGCAGTACTTAGCATTGTTACCTCACGGCACCCAGATCCAAGGTTTGATCCCAGCTGTGGGTCGCTGTCCGTGTGGAGTGCGCACATTTTCCCCGTGTCTGCGTGTGTCTCTCTCCCACAGCCCAAGTATGTGCAGGGTAGGTGGATTTGCCATGGTAAATTGCCCCTCAATTGGGTGATCAATCTGACATCATCATGACGTGCTTTAAAAGGTTTGTCATGGCACGAAGCAAGTCCAGCCTCCCGGATTGCCTTGATTCACTACAGTTCGCCCAACGCTGCAACAGGTCCACAGCAGACGCCATATCCATGGCTTTGCAATCTACCCTAGCACACCTAGATAACAAAAACACCTCTGTCAGACTCCTATTTATCGACCTACAGCTCAGACCTCAACACCATCATTCCTGCGAAACTCATCTTCAAACTCCGTGGCCTTGGCCTCGGCTCCTCCCTCTGCGACTGGATCCTGAACTTTCTAACCCACAGGCCACAATCAGCCATGACAGGCAGCAACACCTCCTCCACGATCACCCTCAACACCGGTGCCCCACAAGGCTGTGTCCTCAGCCCCCTACTATACTCTTTATACAACTGTGACTCTTTGGCCAGATTCCCCTCCAACTCGAATCTCAAATTCCATGGTGACACCACCATGGTGCGTCGGATTTAAAGCAACGACGAGACAAAGTACGTGAATATGAGATAGATAATCTGGTGGACTGGTGCGACGAAAATACTCTCTCCCTCAATGTCAACAAAACTAAGGATATTGTCATCGACATCAGGAAGCGTAGTGCAGACCATGCCCCAGTCTATATCAATGGGAACGAAGTAGAAAGAGTCGAGACTTCAAGTTTTTAGGTGTGCAGATCACAAACAGCCTGTCCTGCCACCCCCATGTCATACCTATAATTAAGAAAGCCCACCACTTTCTCAGAAGACTAAAGAAATTTGGCATGTCAGCAACGACTGTTACCAACTTCTACAGATGCTCCATAGAAAGCATTATTTATGGTTGTTTCACAGCTTAGTATGGTGCCTGCTCTGTCCAAGAACACAGGAAACTACAAAAGGTCGTGAATGTAGACCAGTCCATCACGCAATCCAGCCTCCCATCCATTGACTCTGTCTATAATGCCGCTTCCTTGGAAAGATAGCCAGCATAATTAAGGACCCCACGCACCTCGGATATACTCTCTTCCACCTTCTTCACCAGGAAAAAGATACCGCAGTTTGAGGTCAAGCACCAACCGACTCAAGAACAGCTTCTTCCCCGCTGTCATCAGGCTTTTGAATGGACTTATGTCGTATTAAGTTGATCTTTTCTCTACACCTTTCTATAACTGTATCAATATATTCTGCAGTCTCTCCTTCCTTCCCTATGTACGGTATGCATTGTTTGTACAGCATACAAAAGACAATACTTTTCGCTCTATACTAATACATGTGAAAATAATAAATCATTCAAAGTGGGAACGAAGAATCTTGCGCTCAGCCAACACTTACTGCAGCTGAATCGGAGAATCCCGCCGGCGTGACATATGGAGATTCGCTGCCACTATCAGAATAAATAGGAGTAGGAGGCGAGAATAGTGCTTTTTCAGCTTCCAGTGACAGTCGGTAACAATGGGTCTGTTCTCTCACTCATCTTAATTATTCTTCCGCCCACAAAGAAACACCATTGATTCTCTTTTATGATGCAGAATCGTTCAAATTCTGCGTTAAAGAAGTCTACTGACACGCCTTTGCACTGTTTCCGTGTGTGTCTTTGTTGGGGCTGGGGTTGAGGGGAAGGCGGACTGTGTAGTGTGTGTGTCTGTGTGTGTGTGCGGGGGAGGGGGGAGAATTACATGGACCAACGAGACTCAGAGGGAGACTGAAACTCTTCCTGTGCCTTGCAGAGGAAACCTGTTATTTTCAACTGTGTCTGCAGTTTCTATTCCCCACACAAGCGGAAACGTTCTCCGTGTATATGGCATATGCTGACAGATTAATATCACAACTATTTCAAAAGATGCACCCAAGAAGACGTCTGACTTTTCCGAGCGCGAATAAAACATAGTACAAATGTTTTCTTACTTTCTTTAAAAGCCTGGTGGGCATCTCAAAAATCAATCGAACCAACATTATCTCAAGTACTTTTGATACCAGCATCTATGTTTTTGATTGTAATATCAATGACGACACTGTACAGACGACGATATGGCGGGGCTGAACAATGCATTGATCAGCAGTTTTAATTTCCAAAACTGTCTGTTCAATTTCCTTTGCAAAATAATACTCAATTGTTGTTCATAATTTCTCAATAAGCAGCACGGTAGCACAGTGAATCACAGTTCCAGGGCCCCAGGTTCGATTTCCAGCTTCTGTCACTGTTAAAGTGGTGTCTGCACGTTCTCCTCGTGCCTGCCTGGGTTTCCTCTGGATGCTCCGATTTCCACCCAAAGTCCAAAGATGTGTAAGTTAGTTGCATTGGCCATGCTAAATTGCCGTTAGTTTCCTAAAAGTTTAGGTAGGGTGACTGGGTTACCGGGATATTGTGGTGGGGTGGGCTTTACTAGGGTGCTCTTCGTCAGGCCCGTTGTACACCCGATTTGCCGAATGGCTTCGTTCTGCACTATAACTTACACGATTCTATGATTCTATAACTGCAAATCATCTCCTGTTTTTGGTGATTTTAGTTTCAGACGAAACTGATCCCTGTGTAATACTGGGATACTGGGTGGATTATCCGATTTTGGTGCTGCGTCGTGAGCATGTTTCTTGCCTTATGACCAAAACGTCGGCGCGGCCACCGCACCGATGCTGCGCCTAGTGGTGGGCTAGTAGCTGCGCTAGCTAAAGCACCCGGCTTTAGCTGCAGATACGGATATGGAATTCCCGGATCTGTGGCCGCGTCTGTGCACGGCAGGGAGCTGTCGCGGTTGCGGCGTACAACATGGCGCTGGCCATACGTGGACCACGCCTGACAGATCGTAGCCCCACCCCAGACCCCAATAACTCCCCTCACCACTTTCGGACCACCCCGAACCAGTCCCCCCAAACCCCGCCAAAGCACGCACGGCCAGCGAAACGCCCCCCCTCCCCCATCGACTGCCGCAAGGTCCCTGAAAACCGTAGGCACCCGTGCCACAAGCCGTCGAGATGTTTGACACATTTTTGAGGCAGCGGGGCATCCGAAAAGCGGCGCCGCCCCCAATTCCGACAACAAACCGGAGTCGCCGGTCATTTACCGAATGCGATTTCGCGGACGGCAATGGGAGATTCAAGCCGTAGCTTCTTTGGTCCCCCTATCCCGTGTTTCTGAACGGCGAGATAGTCGTTGGAGGAGGGGTTCGCCATTCTCTTCTCAGCGGGATTTCCCACTGGGGCCACCTCACGCCGCCATAAAACCCGCAGGCGATGGTGTGATATATGTGGGAAAAGACAATTCAGGCGATAGGAGAATTCCATATTTTGCTTATGATCTGAGAATGATTGCATTTCAAATATATAATTGCTTGGTTATTAACCATTTCCTCCTGACTTCGCAGCCAAATTGGTGATTGACACAAAAAACGGTAAATATATGAAATCAAGCTGGTGCAGTTACTTAACTTAATCATGAAACTCTGACTGTTAATGTGCTCAGAAATTAACTCCGTGATGTCGGTTTTGTGTCAATACATCAAACTTCTTGAGGCTTTGATACTGCCAACGAAAATTAAATTTAGACTATTTTCACCGAAACACGTGGATCATTTCATCACATTTGGATTATAAGAAATATAATCGGCAAAAATATTGCAACAATCAAATTGAACATGTCCAGAGCGACAAAACATAATGGATTCTCCAGTCCCCCTGCCACATGTTTATCGGCGGCGTGCCATTCGTTTCAATGGGAATCCTCTTCCGGCCTCTTGTAAAAGAAACTTGCCGTTGAAACAGCCGGGAAACCATGGACGTTGATGCGGTGCCAGCGAGGCAAATGAATCCCGACCACCGGAGTATTCGGGCCAGACTGTTTCGCGACAAGTGATCATTGTCCTGCTCAGCCATAGAAACATTGAGGACAGGAGCGGATGGAGGCTTTTTGGCCCTTCGAACCTGCTGCATCACTTATCACGATCATGCCTGACCATCCAACTCAACAGCGTAACCCTACTTTCTCCCCTTGCCTTTGATCCCATTCACCCCAAGTGCAATATCCAGCCGCCTCTTGAATATATCAATGTTTTACTATCAACTACTTCCTGTGTGGTAATCAATTCCAGAGGCTCACCACTCTTTGAATGAAGAAATGTCTCCTCATCTCTGCCCGAAATGGTTTAGCCTGATTCATCAGCCTGTGACTGCTGGTTCTGGACAAACCCACCATTTGAACATCTTCTCTGCATTAACCGTGTCTAATCCTAGTTGAATATTATAAGTGTCTATGAGATTCCACTTCATTCTTCTGAATTCAAGCGAGAAAAATCCTAACCTGATCAATCTCTCCTCATATGACAGTCCCACCATCGCTGAAATCAATCTGCCAAACCTTCGCTGCACTTCCTCGAGAGCCGGAACATCCTTCCTCAGAAAAGGAGACCACAATTACAGACAATTTTCTTTATGTGGCCTCACCAAGGCCCTTTACAAGTGGAGCAACGCATCCCTGTTTCTGTGCTCGAAACCTCTCGCAATGAGGTTAACATACCATTAGCCGTCTTTACCGCCTGCTGCACATGCATGCATGCTTCCCTTCAGCAACTGGTGAACAACGACATCGAGGTCTCGGTGCATGCTCCCCTCTCCGAATTTGCAACCATGCAGGTAGTAATCTGCCTTTCTGTTTTTGCTTCCAAAATGGATAACCTCATACTTATCCAAATTTATACTGCACTTGCCATTGATTTGCCCACTCGCCCAACTTCTCCAGATCATGCTGCAGGATCTCTGCATCATCGTCACAGTTCACCCTCCCACCCAACGTGCTAACATCTGAACATGTTGTGATGTTACATTTTGTTGCCTCATTCAAATCATTAATATACATTGTGAATAGGTGGCGTTCCAACACATTCCCTGTGTTACCTCACTAGTTAGTGCTTGCCAATTTGAAAAGGACAAATTGATTCCTACTCTTTGCTTCCTCTCTTCCAACAAGTTTTCTGTCCATCTCAATACATTTCTCCCAATCCCATGCGCTTTAATTGTACACAATCATATCTTATGCACGACATTGTCAAATGCATTCTGAAAGTCCAAATATACCTTATCGACTGGCTCACCCATGTCAACTGTACTGGTTACATCTTCAAAGAATTCCAACAGATTTGTTAAGCATGACTTCCCCTCCATACATACATGTTGACTCTGACTGATCCTGCTTTCTAAATGTTCCGCGATAACGCACTTGATAATTGATTCAACAATTTTCCTCATTACCGATGTTAGGCTTACTTGACTATAATTCCCTATTTTCTCCCCATCTTCCTCTTTGAATATTGGAGTGCTATTATCCACTCTCCAATCTGCAGGGATGTTCCAGAGTCTGTACAATTCCAGAAAATGACCACCAAAGCATCCACTATTTCCAAAGCCACTTCCTTAAGCACTCTGGGATGCAGATTATGATGCCCTGGGAATTTTTCCGCCTCCAAAACCATCAACGTTCCCAACACCACATGTCTACTAATATTTATGTCACACAGTTCTTCCCTCTCACCAAACATTTCATACCCCTACATTTCTTGTATCTGATTTGTATACTCTATTGTTAAGACAAAACCAAAGTATGGATTTAAATGTTCAGCCAATTCTTTGTCCCGTATTATGAATGCCTCTGTTTCTGTCTCTAGGGGGCCTACATTTGTCTTTACGAATCTCTTTTCTCTTCACATATCTATAGAAACTTTTATTGTCAGTCTTTATGTCCCCTGCAAGCTTACTTTTGTACTGTACTTTTCCCTTCTTAATCACTCCCTTCCGTCCTTCTTTGATGAATCATAAACGGCTCCGTATCCACGGGCCTATTATTTTTCTTATACCATAAGACCATAAGAAATAGGAGCAGACTCATGCCACTCGGCACATCGGGTCTGCTCCGCCATTCAATTAAAGTTGATATTTTCGTCATCCCCATTCTCCTGCCTTCTCCACATAACCACTGATACATTTATTAATGAAGAAACATTCTACCTTAGTCTTAATTACATTAGTGATTTGGCTTCCACAGCCTTCTCCGGCAAAGAAGGCCACAAATTCACCACCCTCTGGCTGAAACATTACTCCTCATCTCTTGTTTTTAAAAAATCGTACCTTTCGTCTGCGATGGTGTCCTCTGGTTCTAGTTTTTCCTACAAGTGAAAACATTCTGTCCACGTCCACTCTATCCTGGCGTCCCACTGTCCTGTAAGTTTGAATAAGATTCCCCATCATATTTATAAACGACAATATTACAGACCCAGAGTCCTCACCCCGTCCTCATACGACAAGCTGTTCATTCCAGAGAAAATTCTGGTGAACATGATCCGGACCCTTTACAAACCCAGCACATGCTACCTTAGAAACTGGGCTGAAAACTGTTCACAATACTCCAAATGAAGTCTGAACAGAGCCTTATCCAGCCTCAGAAGCCCATCACTGCTCTTGTATTCGAGCACTTTTGACATGAATGCGAACGTTGCATTTGCCTTCTTAACTGCCGACTGAACCTGCACGTTAATATTACAGGAATCGTGAACAAGGATTCAGAGGTCCCGTTGTGCTCCTGATTTCGTAATCATTTCCCCAATTCGTGGCCAATCTATATACTTCTTCCTTCGATTGGTTATGATTTATAATTTCCTTTGTAAGCCATGCAGTGGCCATCTTACCATTTTATTTTTGTGCCAGACAGGACCGAACAGTTGCTGCAGTTCCACATGCGTTCCTTGAATGTTTGCCATTGCGTATCCACTGTCACTGCTTTAAGTAGCTCTCCCCAATCTATCGAGGCGAACTGACGCCTCATATCTTCATAGTTTCCCTTATTAAAATTCAGCACTCCAATCTCCGAATAAACGACTTCACTCTCCATTTTGAAAAAAAAAAATTCATGTTAAGGTCGCTCATCCCCAAGGGGGCCTGCATAGCCGGTTTGGCAATGATTCCCTTCTGATCACACAATATCCAGTCTAAAATGGCCTGCTCTCTACTTGGTTCCTCCACATATTGGTCAATTAACCCAGCCCGTTTACACTCCAGGAATTTCTCCTCGATGACACTGTGGCTAATTTGATTTGCTCAATCGATGTGAAGATTGAAATCACGCACGATCACCGATATTCCCTTATTTCATGCATCTCTAAGTTCGTGGTTAATGTCATTCTCAACATCACCACTGTAATTTGGGAGATCTATATATGATACCCACTAATGTTTTTGCCCTTGGTATATCTCAACTCTAACCATACAGAATCCACATTGTCAGAGCTAATATCCTTTCTCACCATTGTGTTAATTTCCACTTTAATTAGCAGTGCCACGCCACCACATTTTCTTTTATGTCTTCCTCATACTGTACTGGGATATGTAGTTTTCATCCCTGTTCCCCCTGCAGCCTCGCCTCCGTAATCCCGATTATATCGTACCAATTATATCTTTCTGCGCGATTAGATCTTCGACTTTATTGCAAATTCCCCGCACTAAGGCACAGAGATTTAAGTTTGTCTCTTTCATATTGTTTGACTTGCTCAGAATATTTTTCTCTTGTGCCCTTTTTGGGTTTTGCCTTTGGTTTCTCTACCTATCACTTTTGTATTCCCTTTTCTACCTTTTGGTGTTGTCCTTGCTCTCTGTTTCTCTGACTCCTTGCATCGGTTCCCATCCCCTCGCACCTTATGTTAAACCCTCCCCAACCGTTCTAGCCATTAACCTTCCTAGGACATCAGCCACAGTCCTGCCCAGGTGTAACCCGTCCAGTTTGTACAGCTCCAATCTCCTCCAGGAACGGCCCTGATGCCTCAGAAATCTGAAACCCACTCCCTTACACCATCTCTTCAGCCACGTATTCACCCAATATATGATGTAATTTCTACTCTGACTCGCACGTGGCATCGGGAGTCATCCTGAGATCACTACCTTTGAGGTTCGATGACTTAACTTCCTTCCGAGCTCCCTGTATTTTACTTTTATGACCTCATTCGCTGTGTCATTTGTACTGATGTGCACCACAACCACTGGATGTTCATGCCCCACCCACCCCACGATTCAGAATGCCCTGTACCTGTTCCAAGACAGCCTTTAACCGAGCATCAGTGAGGCAACAAACCAGTAAGCTACTGCAAAAAATACGGAAGGATGGAATTCGGGGAGATTTAGCAGCTTGGATCAGAAGCTGGCTAGCTGGAAGAAGACAAAGGGCGGTGGTTGATGGGACGTGTTCAGACTGGAGTCCAGTTACTAGTGGTGTACCACAAGGATCTGTTTTGGGGCCATTGCTGTTTGTCATTTTTACAAATGACATGGAGGAGGGCGTAGAAGGATGGGTGAGTAAATTTGCAGTTGACACTAAAGTCGGTGGAGTTGTGGACAGTGTGGAAGGATGTTACAAGTTACAGAGGGACATAGATAAGATGCAGCGCTGGGCTGAGAGGTGGCAAATGGAGTTGAATGCGGAAAAGTGTGAGGTGATTCATTTTGGAAGGAATAACAGGAAGACAGAGTACTGGGCTAATGGTAAGATTATTGGCAGTGTGGATGAGCAGAGAGATCTCGGTGTCCATGTACATAGATCCCTGAAAGTTGCCACTCAGGTTGAGAGGGTTGTTAAGAAGGCGTATGGTGTGCTAGTTTGTATTGGTAGAGGGATTGAGTTTCGGAGTCATGAGGTCATGTTGCAGCTGTACATAACTGTGGTGCGGCCGCATTTGGAGTCTTGCGTGCAATTCTGGTCACCTCATTATAGCAAGGATGTGGAAGCATTGGAAAGGATGCAGAGGAGATTTACCAGAATGTTGCCTGGCATGGAGGGAAGATCTAATGAGGAAAGGCTGAGGGACTTGAGGATGTTTTCGTTAGAGAGGAGAAGGTTAAGAGGTGACTTAATTGAGGCATACAAGATGATCAGAGGATTGGATATGGTGGACAGTGAGAGCCTTTTTCCTCGGATGGTGATGTCTAGCACGAGGGCACATAGCTTTAAATTGAGGGGGAATAGATATAAGACAGACGTCAGAGGTAGGTTCTTTACTCAGAGAGTAGTAAGCGTGTGGAATACCCTGCCTGCAACAGTAGTGGACTCTCCAACACTAAGGGTATTAAAATGGTCATTGGATAGACATATGGACGATAAGGGAATAGTGTAAATGGGCTTTTGAGTGGTTTCACAGGTTGGCGCAACATCGAGGGACGAAGGGCCTGTACTGCGCTGTAATGTTACATGTTATATCCTGGAGTATCGCTCGAGGTCACGTAAACGCCTGTCCATTCCCCTTACAATTGACTCCCCGACAACTAATGACCTGCCGTACTTATTACCCTTCCCTTCTGCCGCAGACCCGACCGTGGCGCCACGAGTTTGGCCGTTGCTGTTTCACCTGATAACCATTCCTCTCAACAAAATCCAAGTTGATCATATCTTATCCATTTTAATTAAACTTTTGAAATTTAACTTTTGAACGATGTTTTATATCAGATTGTATCGAAAGTCTGCTATACTATTTATTGAGCTTTTATTTTTTTTTAAATCACTGAGTATTTACTGAAATCAAATTAAAAATAGTAATTTAAATCAGTAACTCGAAAAATTTTCAAATTCAGACCAGTCTCCCTTTCGGCTAATCAGGTCACAGTCTCCTGTGACGTCACTTTAAAGTTTTTTTTCTTTCAAATTCTCAAACAAACAAAACGTCTCTCACCCGGCTCCTCTCCGCTACCGGAAAGTAAGTTAAGGCCCCGAGCCTCCCGCTGTATTTATCCTCTGACCCACTGGAGATGTCTCTCGCAGGTCATGCTCCTCTCCGCTCCTGGACGGTCACTTTCAGCTCCGCTAATTTAGTCAAAGCCCACCCGTTATAATTTGCATATTGCGCGCTCAATATTTTCAATTCTGTTGTAAAATTACAAGCAGGTATTTTGATTGTGAACAAAAAACGTTAACGTTTCAGACACAGGCCGGAATTCTCCGGTCGTTGATATTAAAACTAGTCGCTGGCAGCGCAACCCCTTCCCTTCAGGTTTCCCGGCGGCGTATAGTGGCTCCGGAGCAATGGGATTGGCAATCAACGGGAAGATGGAAGGCCGCTTCAGCAAACCGCACTCCGCAAGGAATACGCATCTCGGGATGCTGATAATGACGCTCATAATATCGTCCCCGTCCCCAATTAGTTCAGTAGGTTTTTGGGGAAATTCTTCACAATCTGAGGGAGCAGGGGTTGATGAGAGCCAGGGCACGCTTGGTTTCTTTAATTATCAAAATGTTGCCAGTTCTAAAAGCCGATTATTACTTTGATGCCAAGTACCACGAACATGATAGAAATTCGCATCTGGTATCATAGTATCATAGGAGTTACAGTGCAGAAGGAGGCCATTTGGCCCATCGAGACTGCACCGGCTCTTGGAAAGAGCACCCTATACAAGCCCACAACTCCGCCCTATCCACATAACCCCATAACCCCGTAACCCCACCCAACACTAAGGACAATTTTGGACACTAAGGGCAATTTAGCATGGCCAATCCACCTAACCTGCACATCTTTGGACTGTGGCAGGAAACCGGAGCGCCCGGAGGAAACCCACGCACGCACGGGGAGAACGTGCAGACTCCGCAGAGACAGTGACCCAAGCCGGGAATCGAACCTGGGACCCTGGAGCTGTGAAGCAATTGTGCTAACCACTATGCTAACGTGCTGCCCCTTCGTGTTCGTCATGAGTTTACAACGGTCTACTGGCGTTTCCATTAGAAATGGCCAGCATCTCATTCAATTCTACTGAAGAAAGCATGACCGATCATCAGGATCACAGGTCGTTGAGGTGATGCTGCTGACTTTATGCCCCAACGTCCTCTCTCTTTTAATTTCCCTTCGTCGGTTCACGACCTCAGAGGGAGTAATTGATCCAACGTCTGGGCTTATATTCAGAAACATAATATCATTGGAAATTATTATTTTATCGGCCGCATCAAATAAAGTAGAGTGGCGATGTGGCAGCATCTTTATTGTTCTTATGTCCAAGATAAAGTACAGCACCGATTCCATTGTCTTTATTTAGATTTGGAGAAGTTGAATAAAAATCGATACCCTGCGGGTAAGAAAACAAATGAGCTGGCCGAAATCTTCCTGCTGATAAAACAACGGTTTATAAAATTGGTAATAGTAATCAAGCAATGTATGGAAACGTTCACTCAAATATGCGCCGTGCAACTGGATTAGTTGTCTGCCAGTTCTGGCAGGGCATCGACTATGCACTTACTTTACATGTTTCCACATCACTTCTTGTGAACATTTTTCAAACTCTATAACGTGCAAAGAACAATAAAGCACAGGAACAGGGCCTCAAACCCTGCACCGACCATGGTACCTGTCTGAATTAAAACCTGCCCCCACGGAGTCCGTGGCCCTTAAATGCTGCTATCGCATCCGCCCCCAGCACCTTCCCAGGCAGCGCATTCCATATATGCCCCACCCTCTGTGTAAGTAAATTGCCTTGCACATCTGTTGTAAACTTTTCCCGCACACATTAAACCTATGACCCCTGGTACTCCCTACCCTAGAAAAGAGCATCTGACGATCCATTCTGCCCATGCTACTCATAATCTTGTCGACATCTATCAGGTCGCCTCTCAACCTCCGTCGTTCCAGTGAGAACAGACCGAGTTGATCTCATCTCTCTTCATAGCTAATGCCCTCCATAACAGGAAGGATCCCAGTAACCTGTTTCTATACCCTCCCCTAAGCATTCTCATCCTTCTGTCATTGTGGCGACCAGTATTGTACACAATATTTCAAATGAGGCCGAGCTAAGGTCCAGTACAGTTGCAAGATAACTTACCAATTTTTATATTTAATGTCCCGACCGATGAAGGCCAGCATGCCGTCTGCCTTCTGGACTACCTTATCCACATGCGTTGCCACTTTCAGTGATCGGTGGACATGCACGCCCAGATCTCGCTGTCAGTCAGCACTGGCAAGACGTCCAGCATTTATTGTGTAATTCCTGCATGCATTGGGCCTTCCAACGTGCATTACCTCACACTTGTCCGGATTAAACTCCATCCGCCATTTCTCCGCCCAACACTCCGACCAGTTTAAATCCTGCTGTATTCACAGACAATCCTCTTCACTATCCGTAACTCCACCAACGCCTGTGTCGCCTGTGAACTTACTAATCAGACCAGCTACATTTTCTTCCAAATCATTTATGTACATCACGAACAACAAAAGCCCAGGACTTAACCCTGTGAAACACCTCGAGTTCCGGCCTTCCAGTCAGAAAAGCAATCTTCTACCGCTACTCTCTGTCTGCTGTGCCCAAGCCAGTTCTGTATAGAACTTGCCAGCACTCCTCTGATCCGCTGGAACTTCACCGTTTGTCCGAGACTGCCACGTGGTACCCTGTAAAAGGCTTTACTGAAGTTGATGTATACAACATCCACTGCCGTTCTCTCATCTGATATCTTTGTCACTTCCTCGGAAAAACCTGATCAATTAGAGAGGCACGCCTCCCCTTCACAAAACCATGCTGTCCATCACAAATAAGTCCATTTGTTTCCAAATGTAATTAAATCCTATCTCTATGAATCTTTTCCAATAATTTCCCTACCACTGACGTAAAGCTCACCGGCCTATAATTTCAAAGCCTCCAACATGAAGGATGCTGATTTTCCCTCAAACAGCCTCGCCCAGTCAACATTCCCCAGATGGAGCCTAATGCTGTTTTAATTAGCCTCCGTCCAGTTTATCGCCTTCACCTGAGGACCTCCATTGTCCTGTTCCATAAGCAGCTTAATTCTTGCAGAATTGTGATCACTGTTCTAGAAATCATCGCCTACTGAAACTTCGATCACCTGGCAGGGCGCATGTCCCAGCACGAGGTCTAATATGGCCCCTTCCCGAGTTGGGCTATTTACATCGTGTTTCAAGAAAACCTCCTGGACGCTCCTTACAAATTCTGTCCCAATCAGTATCGGGAAACTTGAAATCACCCACCACGACAAACGTATTGTTTATGCATTGTTCCAAAATCTGTCTACATATCTGCTCCTCTATCTCCCGCTGGCTGTTAGCAGGTCTGTAGTAAAGCCCCAACTTTGTGCCCTATTGCTGAGCTCTACCCAGATTGTCTCGCTTCCTGATCTCTCTAAGGTGTCCGCCCTCAGCACAGCTGTGATACTCTCAGCAACCAATAATGCAACTCCTCCGCCCCTTTTGTATCCCCTATATCCTGCCTGAAGCATCTAAATCCTGTAATATTCTGTTGCCAATCCTATCCCTATTTGAACCAAGTTTCTGTAATAGCAAGAACATCATATTTCCACGTAATAATCTAAGCTCTAAATTCATCTGCCTTACCTGAAATAATCCCCACACTGAAACTAATGCACTTCAGTCCACCAGCACCGCTGCATTGACCAAATGCTCCAGGCCTCCTCGTCCTCTTAATCTTACTGTACATAGTCTGTAGCTCTCCCTCAGTTATTTCTCCCGCTGTCCTACAGATCTGGTTCCCCACCCCCATGCCATACTCTGCCGTTGCATCTATTTGTCTGTCTTCCACTTTTCTCCTTACCAGCCTTTGTTTCTGTCTCCTGTTTCCTACCCTCTGACTTCCTGCATTGGTTCCCAGCCCCCTGCCACATCAGATTAAACCCTCCCCAACAGCGCTTGCAAACAACGCACCTAGGCCATTGGTTCCTCTCCTGCCCAGGTGTTGACCGTATGATTTGATACGTTCCCACCTCTCCCAAAACCGTTTCCAATGCCCCAAAAATCTGAAACCCTCAATCCTGAAGCCACGCATTCACCCTGTTTATCCTGTCATTCCTCTTCTGACTAGCAGGTGGTACTGGTAATAATCCTGAGGTTAATACTTTTGAAGTCCTATTTTTTAGTTTATCTCCTCACACCCTAAATTCAGCATGTAGAACCTCATCCCGTTTTTACTATATCGTTGTTGTCGACATGCATGACGACAGCTGGTTGTTCACCCTCCCCCCTTTAGAACGTCGCTGAAATCCTATAGATCTGGCGCAATATTCAGACAAACTTCCATGGCTGGCTCTTGGCGACCCAATAACCTATAACTTCTTGAGAGGAGCACACCAGAACCGATTCTCCTTTGCAACTCTGGTTCGCCCGCCCAGAAAACAAATCTAGATATAGTCTTGACCTTTATTTGGTCTGTAAAACCTGATATCTACTTTGCTCCAATTTGTTTGCCTCGCCACTCCTTGAATCACCATGGAACGTGGTACCTCGTTGAACATTTCATGTGAATCCTTCTACTTCCTGGTTTCACGCGCTATGTCCAAAGAGGCGGCCATATATTCGCTCCGAAGACGAAAAAGAGTTCCTGATCATTTGTTTCAAAGGCGACAAGCTGCAGCAAGCTTGCACAGATAATTGATATGTACGTTGATAGTGGACTGATCTTGGACAATTTATATGTAACCTTGCCTAACCCATAAATTCAATGTGATATCGGGGAATGGCCACACTTAGCGCCATACAGGTCTAATTATGGCTATCAAACTAAGGAAATGCATGTCCACAGCACTTAATGGGCAACCTATTAAACGTTTGTTAACCAAATAAATTACACACATTTAATTACCGTTCCTGTTAGCACATTAGCCAATTGGGAGATTATGCATTATTTTATCAGCCAATTTCTGGACAAAACCTCTATAAACGTAGGAGCATAAGTTTACATAAAACCTACATATGGTGCTACAATGGTTAACACTGCTGCCGCACGGCGTGGAAGACACGGGTTCCATCCCGTCCTCTTGGTCACTGTCAGCGTGAAGTTTTCACATTTCCACCGCGTCAGCGGGGGTCTCACCCACAGAACCAAAAGATATGCAGGGTAGGTGGGTTGATCATGCTGAATTGCCCCTTAATTGGCAAAAAAAACAATGGGGTACTTTGAATTAAAAAATAACTTGTATTGCTTCTTGAAATGTTAATTGTGTAATGATATTGGGAAATGTGGATATCGGCATAATTAAATTGATATCCCAAAGACCGAATTTCATCCACTGTGGGTAAATGTATAATTCATGTGCCATGTTTCCACTAGAATTAAGCTCAAACATTTAATTTGATCTCGTTTCCAGGTAAGAATCTATCTTTGCTGCCAATAGGTGAGGACCAAATTTTACATGTCCCTGCTTCAGTAGAATTCCGAATATAGGTGTTGCATAGGTGTTGAAAACATAAACATGTCGGCAAATAATTTCAGTAAGTAATCCAGGATTAGTTTTATGTACTCATGTTAAATGACAGTCCGCCCAATTCCAAAAAGCCCCATATGCATTTAGAGGCATCGAATTTTACAGCACCGAAAGAAGCCATATGGTATTTTGCGTCTGTGCCGGCCATCAAGCACCGATGTATCCCATTCTCATTGCCAAACGATCGGTCCATTCTCTTGTGCGCTATGTTATTTTAAGTGCTCACCTAAGTACTTCTTAAATATTGTGAGTATTCCTGCTCCCAGCACCCTTTCAGATAGTGAGTTCCAGGTTCCAAAGGCCCATTACCTGAACGGTTTTCTCCTTATACCGCTTCTAAATCGACCGGAATTATCATAAGTCCACGTCCCCTGGGTATTTATCAATCTGCTTAAGGGGAGAGTACTTTCCTGTTCACCATATCTATGTCCCTCATAATTTTGTGCACCTCAATCAGGTACCCCCTCAGCTGTCTCTACTCTAATTAAAGCAACTCCAACCTATCCAATGATATCGATTGCCTCAACACTCCAGCACAGGCAGCACCCTGGTGCATAGTTCCTACATTTTCTCCACTGCAATAACTCCCATCATATAGGGCGAAGACGCTCACTGTGCAGCGTACCGAAGTTGGGGCCCAACCACCATTTTGTACCGCTCTATCAGAACCACTCTGCTCGTGTATTCCATGCTTCAGTAAATAAAGGCAAGAATCCCATACACATTCTTACCCACCTGCCCTTCTGTCTGCAGAGATCTGTGGCTATGCACACCATGGTTCCTTGAATGCTCTGTACCTCCGATGGTACGACCAGTCATTGAATATTCATCTGCCTTGTTAGTCTTACCAAAACGGATTACCTCAGACTTTTTATTCTTACATTCCATTTGTCACTCTTTTGCCCATCTAAACTGCCACTCCATATGGTCCTATAAACTAACGTCCTGCTGCTCACTATTTATCACACGACAATTCGTATCTCACATGTGAACACAATTATCTAACATTCACATCCAGATCATTAATGTATACTCCGTACGTCAAGGGATTCAGAACGGATCCCTGTGGAACTCCAATTGAAACAGACTTCCAGTTGCAATAACAACCTTCAACGATCACACTTTGCCTTCTACCACTCTGCTGTCTTCGATCCAATTTCACAAATTTCCCTGCATCACATGGGCTCTTATCGTCTCCATTAGTTTCACAGGCGGGACCTTTTCAGTAGCCTTACGAACTACATCAACCGCACGACCCACTAACATAGTCACAACCTCACAAAATGCATTCATATATGTTGACAAAACAATGCTGACTATCCTCAATAATCACGGTAGCACTGTGGTGGGCGGCAGTGGTTAGCACTGTTACTTCACAGCTCCAGGGTCCCAGGTGAGATTCCGATCTTGGGTCACTATCTTTGCGGAGTCTGCACGTTCTCCCCTAGTCTGCGCGGGTTTCCTCCAGGCCCGCTGGTTTCATCCCAAGGTCCAATGATATGTAGGTTAGGTGAATTGGCTATGCTAAATGGCCCTTAGTTTCCGAAAAAGGTTAGGTGGGGTTACGAGACAGGGTGGAGGTGTGGGGTAAAACCGGGTGCTCTTTCCAGGAGCCTGTGGAGACTCGATGGGCCGAAGTTCCTCCTTATCGACTGTAAATTGTATGATGAGTATTTTTAGAAATTCTATGGAGAGTATTTTCCCCTCAGAATTTCGTTCAGTAGTTTCCCCACTGCTGAAGCTAGACTCAGCATCCTATAATTTCCTCATCGAATAGTGGCACAAGATTATCTATTCTCCAGTCCTTGGGAAAATCTCCTGTGTCAGGATGATATTTGATACTTTTGTAAGCGCCGCTGCAAACCTGTCTCGTGCCTAATAAAGCATCCATGGCTCGGTTACTTCTCCAACTTTAAACTCACTAAAACTGTTAATACTTCCGCCTTGTCAATGTTAAGTTGTCCAATTAAATCACGATGCACCTCACTTATTTCCATAGCCTGACAATCCATCTCTTTATGAACACGGATGCACTGTGCTCATGCAAATCCTCATGAACTTCCAGATCCATATACCAATTGCCATAATGTCTCTTAATAGCCCTCCTCTTTTCCTGGCCAACCTTCAACTTTAACATATTTATAAATCGCCATTCAATACTCCTTTCTTCTATCTGCCAAGGCTACTTCATGCACCGTCTTGCCTTTCCAAATGTATTTATGAAGTAATCCCCTGCACGTTCTATTCTTCTCTAAGTTTTCCACTGTCTTGAGCACTCGGCAGTAGCAATACACCTGTTTTAATATTAGTTTCCAAACCGAGGTATCTTTGACGTGCAGTGTTCTCTGAAATTATTGTCCCCACCCATCACTATCATGGGAAATTATTGGCCTGTATGTTTTCTATTTGGTTTATTACAGGATCCCACTGTTCTAATGTAGATGTGCGACAGGTAGCTGCTCCGCGTAGCGTTGGACGGGTCCTGTCTAATCTTCTGGATTCGCTTCATTCCAATTTAGAGGCAATTTACTGTGGTCTTACACTGTACATCAGTGGTTAGCACTGTTGCTTTAACGCGCCAGGGACCTGGGTTTGATAACCGTCTGGAATCACATTTTTTTCCCGTGTCTGTGTGGGCTTCCTCCAGGTGCTCCGGTTTCTTCCCACAGTCCAGAGATGTGCAGGTCAGGTGGATTGGCCATGATAAATATCCCTTAGTGTCCAAAAAGGTTCGGTGTGGTTACTGGGTTACGGGGAATAATAATTATAATTTTTATTGTTACAAGTAGGTTTCCATTAACACTGCAATAAAGTTTGTGTGAGAAGCCCCCAGTCGCCACATTCCAGCGCCTGTTCTGGTACACAGAGGGAGAATTCAGAATGTCCAATTCACCTAACAGCACGGCTTGCGGGCCTTTTGCGATGAATCCGGAGCACCCAGAGCAATGTCACGCAGACACGGACAGAACGTGCATAATTATTTACAGACAGTGACGCAAGCCGGGAATCGAACCTGGGACCATGGCGCTCTGAAACCACAGTGCTAACCACTGTGATGCCTTGCCCTGTGGTGGCCAGTGTGGGCCTAAGTGGGGTTCTCTTTCCAATGTCAGTGCTAAATTGCCTTTACTATCCAAATAAGGAATGGTGGGATTACTGCGTAACGGGGATCCCCTGGAAGTATGAGCGTACGTAGGGTAGCCATGCCAAGGACGGTGCAGGCTCGATGGGCCAAATAGCCCCTTCAGCACTGTAAATTCTATGATTCTATGATCTTTTGGGTTGTTAGTGTGAGACCCACGCAAACACTGTGAGAATGTGCAAAGGCCCCACAGAAAGTGAACCATGCGGGAATAGAACATGTATCCTTGGCGGAATGATGCAGCCGTCGTTACACTACGCCATTTTGCCTTATATCTTGTATTAAAACCGACCCTTCACTAATTCAATACCTTACTTTTCGTTTTAACTTCGTCCCTTTCCAAAATTACCTCCAATTCTGCTGTGGTATGATCACTGTTCCAAAATGTTCCCCATTGACTCGTCAACCACTTGGCCGTCATTAACCCCGAAAGCTAGATACTACAACGCCAACTCCCTTGTAGATCCTGCTACTCATTGGGTGGCGGGTGGGCTGGGCTGCTCTCCTGGATGCATTTTAAGAATTACGTTCTTCTACACCTTTCAAATTTTTTTATTGGTGAAGTTTAAACGGACCTCGTGGGTCTTAAATGCTCAGATCTCTGCCCACATATCTGCCCACATATATCTGCCAGACACTTTCAGGGCTACAGAAAATTCCCAGAAATCTGACCATCCACTTTCTGTCACTAAGACCTGTCATATGGACTAATTTGAGGATGTTACTAAGATACAGCACGGGCAGCACGGTAGCATTGTGGATCGCACTATTGCTTCACAGCTCCACGGTCCCAAGTTCGATTCCCGCTTGGGTCACTGTCTGTGCGGAGTCTGCACATCCTCCCCGTGGGTGCGTGAGTTTGCTCCGGGTACTGCGGTTTCCTTCCACAGTCCAAAGATGTGCAGGTTAGGTGGATTGGCCATGATAAATTGCCCTAAGTGTCCAAAATTGCCCTTAGTGTTGATTAGGGTTACAGGGTTATGGGGATAGGGTGGAGGTGCTGACCTTGGGTGGCGTGCTCTTTCCAAGAGCCGGTGCAGACTCGATGGGCCGAATGGCCCCCTTCTGCACTGTAAATTCTATGATATTATTCCTGAGTACTGCCGTCAGGTTCTCCATAATCAATAATGGAAAACATCTCTTCATTCTCCTCCACCTCTATAACGACTGAATCTTCTACAACCTGGAATATTAAACTGTAAATCCTTTAGTTCAGTCAACCAAGATTATGTTACTGGAATAATGTCACAATTCCATTGCCTGGTTAACACAGTAAGTTAATTAGGCTTACCCAGATGTCTGCTTGAATTGAGATATGTGCAGTTCTTCCTGCCACTTGTCCCATGTGCCTTACCATACCCGTGCCTGCTCTGCCCACTGGACTTGCCTTATTTTTCTATTATATTTGACTTAACGTTCTCACCCCCTGTACTGTACATTTGGATCTCACTCCCCTTTCCAAATCAGTTTAAACCATGTGCCCTGGCTAAAGCACCCCCCTCCTTCCATTATATTTGCCCCCCACCAATGCAGATGGAACCCATCTCACTTATACAGGTTCCATCCGCCCCAGAAGCAGTCCCAATGATCCAAGTAACTAAAGTCCTCACTCTAGCGCGATCCGTCCGGACGCCCGTTTATCTGCCCTTTCATCCTTTATATTTGATCACTCGCCCATGGCACAGGAAGTGACCCCTATATCACAACCTTCGTGGTCATATGTTTAACCTTCTGCCTTATCCGCTAAATTCACGATGCAGGACCTTATCCCACTTTATCCTGATGCCATTTGCACCAAAGTGACCAGCCATTTGGCTGGTCACCCTCCCCTTTTAGAATGTCATGAAGCTCCTCTGTGAAATCATTTACCCTGGAACGGGCGTGGTGACTTTCCGTGTTGGGTCGTGCTTGTGGCCACGGACATGCCTGTCATTTGTACGCACTATTAAATGCCCAACCATTTTTGTTCGCTATGTCAATTTCCTTCCTTGCTGTCCAGTAGCGCCAGCTGCGGTGCCACAAACGTGGCTGCTGCTGCATTCCCCTGACAGATCATCCCCCTCCCCTCCCGGAATGATATCCAAAAATGTATATCTGTTCCGTTCTGAAGAGGAATATCCACAAGGCATGCCTGCACTGCCTGCCTGGCCCTCTTGCTCTACCTGACAGTCATCTGTTTCCTTCCTTCTTGTGGGGCAGAAAGCTGTGGTGCGACGTCGCTCTAATTCTGCATTTCACGGTACTCACAGTCCAGAAATGGTAGATCCAATCTTAGTTATTTTCCAATATTCTTTGGAGCATGGAATCATTCCTGCAGATTGGAATTTAGTGAATGTAATCCCGCTATTCCAAACGAGAGATAGAGAAAAAATGGGGAAATATCGACCAGTGAGCCTGGCATCGGTTGTACTGAAGTTAGTGGAGTCCATTATCAAGAATTTCATAGCACGGCATTTCGTATTAGGGGCTAGTTTAGCACAGTGGACTAAACAGCTGGATTGTCATGCAGAACAAGGCAAGCAGCGAGGGTTCATATCCCCAACCGGCCTCCCCGAACAGGCGCGGGAATGTGGGGACCAAATGCTTTTCCCAGAAACTTAATTGAAGCCTAATTGTGACAATAAGCGATTATTATATGCCAGTCCCGCCATCCAGGGAATCGGCCCGGTAAATCTTCGCTGCACTCCCTCCATAGCAAGAACATTTATGGTATTTTTACGTTATGTTGTTCGTGCCGTGCTCTATCTTTCTCTTAAACGCTGTATCAATTGCAGAGTTATTTACAGGCTGGGTCACGACCATCGAGAACCGGTTGTCATGGGTTTGGAACTGGCCAGATGAATCGTTCTTGCATGACGGGCGTCATGATTTCGACTCTTGAATGTTTTCACGCATTTTATTTTACTGTGATTTCATTCGTATTACAGATTTGTCGCAGATCGATAACACTCTCGGTAAAATTTCCAACATCATGCACATGCTCATAATTTTTGGCTTGGAATATGAAGTAAATATATTTCTATCAGCATCTTTGGCGAGAGAAACAAAGTTACCGAATCATGTGGTCAAATTATGCTTATTTTTGTTCTGGAATTGCTCCAGGAACCTAAACCAGAGTGCATCCTACAGCGGGTAAATGTAATCGATTGAGAATAAAATAGGCCATGCAATTGACGTTGTTGGGAAAATGCGCTGTTTGCTTTTGATATAAATTTTTGTTTAGTTTTGGGACGTATGTTGTCAACGATAAATTAATTAACAAGTAAATTTATTTTACACTATGATGCAGGGTACCGATCCTCCCGCTGTTGGGATTCAGCCTTCACGCCGGCAATTCAACCCCGCACTCGAGTTTTCCAGCGGCACGGGGGTTGGTTTAGAAGGAAATCACATTGACAAGCGGCGGGGGGATCGAATCCCGCCGGTTGCGACCGGCGCGCCTTGGGGAAAATACGCAAGTTGAAGATCGGAAAATCCAGCACGTTGTGCTTAAAGCGGATATGGAATACTGTGACTTCCGTTTATTTCGTTTAAAATACTGGAAGCAAATTCTAGTCACCTACAATTTAAAACAAATTACCCGTTCAGTAAACAACAAAAAATATAGGGTTGAAAGCTAGTTCTCAAATACCGCTTTCAAAACGAATTCTCCTCTGCTTGCATATCTAAGCCTTTTTACCGCCACGGGCCAATGTTGCTTCATTGTTAACAGGTTTGGCAATGGCCTAGGAAATCAATAACGGGCATAAAATGGGCACAATAAAAAGTCTTACAACACCATTTCAAAGTCCAACAGGTTTATTTGGAATAACGAGCTTTCGTCGCTCTGGAAGTTAGTCATTCAAAAGAAATCTCTTGGACTTTAACCTAAGACTTCATACTTTGTCCATCCCTGTCCAACACCGGCATTTCCACATCAGGGCATAAATGTATCTTCATCACATCATCTACAGTGGTTTGTGAATCGAGGTTACCGTCGTCTTCACGAAGGCAAGACATGCAGATCTTTTTGAGATTACCCGCATTCTGTGAATTAATAAAAACTACTTTTTTAAAAATTTAGTGTATCCAATAATGTTTTCTGATCAAGGCCTAATTCAGCATGGCCAATCGTCCTAACATGCAGATCTTTAGTTTGTGGGGTGTGAAATCGACGCAGACGCGGGGAGAATGTGAAAACACGGTGCAAACCACTGTGGCACCGCGCTGCCCCATTAATAAAAATTCATAAACGGACATTCATTTTTAGAAGAAAATGAATGTACCAATAACATTCTGCGTTTAAATAAATAAGTATTTTCTTCAAATATTTAAAATTCCTGCCAGTGTTAGCTTAATATTAAACGATCATACCTTAATCTGTCCATTCGTCTCTTCCCAGCGAACTCCTGGCGAACGTCCAAGCGATTGAGAACAAGTTGGAGATTGATCAATGCCAGCCTCCCACGCGGTCTCGATCCACTGCAGTTTGCCTATCACTGCAACTGGTCCACAGCAGATGTCATCTCCCTGGCTCCACAATCAACACTTGAACACCTCGACAACAAGGACATCTATGTAAGACTGTTGTTCCAAGACTACAGATCCGCCTTCAACACCATTATCCCGACAAGACTAAAACTCAAACTCTGCAATCTTGGACTTGACCCCTCCCTCTGCAGCTCGATACTTAACTTCCTCACCCACAGCCTGCAATCTGTCAGGATAGGCAACTGCACCTCCGCCACAACAGTCCTCAACACCGGGTCCCCCCCCAAGGATGTGTGGTTTGTCCTCTGTTGTACTCCCGATACTCACCTGGCTGTGTGGCATGATTTAACTCCAATTCAATTTTAAGTTTCCAGATACCACGACTGTGGTGGGGAGTACCTCAAACAACGATGAATCAGACTACAGAAGGGAGATAAATCACTTGGTTGAAAGGTTTATCGAAAACAACCTCTCTCTAAATGTCGGAGAAACCACGGAACTGATCTTCGACGTCAAGAATCACAGCGCGACTCACAGTCTCGTCTGGATCAATGCCTCCAAAGTGGATTTGGTCGATAGCTTTATTTTCCTGTGGGTTACACACACTAACAATCTCTCTTGGTCCACTCACGTTGAAGCAACAGTCAAAGAAACCCAACAACGTCTCTACTTCCCACATCAGCTAAAGAAATTTGGCATGTCTGCATCGACTCTCGCAAACTTCTCCAGGTGGGCCATAGATAGCATTCTATCCGGCTGCATCACAGCTTGGTATGGCAATTGCTCGGTCTAGAATTGCACGAAACTGCAGAGTATGGTGAACTCAGTCCAACGGATCACACAATTTTGCTCCCTCACATTTATTCTGTATATACCTCCCGCTGCCTCAGAATGGCAGACAGCATTATCAGAAATCCCTCCCACTCAGGCATTGCCTTCATCCAGAACCTTCCATCAGGCAGAAGGTACAGATGTCTGAAGACCGCACATCCTGCCAGAGGAATAGCTTCTTCTCCACGGCTACACGACTGCTCAACGACTCCCCCATCCGACTGACATGTTAACTGTAAGAACACTATTCACGATGCCATATGCCACGCTTGCTCGTGTATTTGCTTTGTTTGTCTCCTCGTTCCACAGAGTAACCAATCACTGAATGTCGATGTACCATTTGTCAATGCACGCTGTTGATTATTCTTTTTTTGTCTTCTATGTACGTACTGTGTACGTTCCCTTGGCAAAGAAAATACTTGTCACTATACTGCGGTACATGTGACAATAGATCAAATTCAAAATTAAATCGAATGAGACAGTACAATAGCGCTAACATTGAGATTTGTTTGTGCAAAATTTGATTTACTGAATTAAACTGATCACACGAAGAAATTCTCCACATGCCTGTGGAGCCCATGATGCTGTTCCCACAGCAGCTTCATTCAGAATTAAAATTACGGCCTCTGCATTATCGGCAGCGCCCCTCCACACACACACCCGCGCCAAATCCCATTCATTAGCTTAAGAAGAGCTACCGTGCAATGTAAATTATTTGTCTCCATATTACGACTGCTGTATAGCAGGACTGGCGAAGGCGGAAACAATGATTTCCAGACTGATATGAAAACTGAGAGATGTTAACTCGAATGAAATATTTAGGACGGAGTGTCTCTTTACGGTCAGTCTGAGAATCACCTGCGAATTGTGATGAAAATGCCGGATGGCTTCTACAGAAGAGACATACCAATGGATTCTCCGTTTCTAAGACAAAGGGCTGGATTCTCCAATTTTGAGGCTAGGTCCGCAGCATGTGTCTAGTATTACGACCAAAAAGTCATCGCCGCCTCACCAACGATGCTCTGCCCGGTGGAGTCCGGCAGCCATACCACGCAAAACCCCCGTATTTACCTGCAGATATGGATAGAGAATTGCCGGGTCCGTCGCCGCACATGTGCAAAGTAGCAACCTGCAGTGGTCGTGCCATGCAACATGTAACTGGTCGCATGCGGACCTGACCTGCCAGGTAATGCCCCCCTGTACCCCACATCGCCACCCCCCCCCCCCGACCATCCTGCACGAGATCCCCCAGCCCCCGCCACGCACCCCCGCTAATGGTACGGCGCACCCCCTCGACTGTGAAGACGCTGGACACAGTCCATAGCCACGCCACGAGGTTTACGAATTATCAGACCACAAGTGATCCACGCGGTCGGGAAGTGAGGCCATCGCAAGAGGAGCGTTGGGAAAGAGCCTTCAGGAGACGTCATGAGGCCGTCCCAGTGACGTGCGGTGTACTCACCGATGACGCCGTTTTGTAGGGGGTGTAGCATCTGAAACCAGGTGCCACCCTCTATTTTGGCGTCAAAACGGATTCTCTTGCCTATCGCCGAAAGCGATTTTGGCATCACCAATTGGACAATTCTGCCCCAAGTGTTGGTGCCAATGCAAACTCTGTGGATATTTATGATATCAAAACCTGTGCCACACCTGGACCGATTTTGCTACTGGTAAGGGACACGCACCGGGGTTACGTGGAACACAATGGATTCCAGTGAGAAATTGTGCCAGATTCGCCGGTTTGATGATTCACATCAGGAGGTGCTGACAAGCTGCATCTGCATATACACACTTCACGCCCCACACACACAATGCCAACCAACAGAATGGCAGCAAGACACGCGGCCCCATGTTTCACAGACGCCCAGCTGTATATCCACCTGGACGTCGTGGATTAGAGGGGAAGAGCCTGCAACACAGCCCGTGAAGAAGGCTGCCAGACATCGCCATTCGTCGCAGGTGGTGGAGGCCGTCAGCGCCGGGGGCAACAACGTAGTAAGTACTAGACTGCAGTGCAGAATTAAACTTACATGACCCGCTCTGGGTGTCCATGATATGTAGACAGCTCTGCCCCACTGGAACCAACCCACGATATATACAATTCACTCCCCCCACTACCCGCGAAGTCTGTTGGTGGCCAAACGTTCACCCTGCCTCACATGCCAGTACCATACCTACCACCATAGCCAGAAACGCTGGCTAATATAGCCACCAGCTACCCAACCACTGGCTGCATGACACGGCATGTCTAAAACTGTCGTCTTCTGATTCCCCCGGCTCCTCAGGAGAAGACTGCCCATAACCGCTGGTAGTGGGAAGAGAGAGGCGGGTGACCTTCAGATCTGCGGCCCTTCGCCATGCAGAGCTGAATGCCTTGGACGTGGTCAACACCGCAGAGGAACTGAAAATCGCTGAGGTGGACTTTGGCCGCAGTTGAGAGTCAGACCACACTGAGTTGCAGTTCCCCATGACACGTGTGTCGACCCCCTCCCCAAAGCACACACACCCCTACACTATCCTGACCCCACACCACCCTTACACCACACGAACGGCAGACCACACCCACCCCACACCACCAGACACCAGCCTCAGCACTACTCCAACCGACCCCCCCCCCCCATTACCCTCGCACCATCCTCACCACCACACCAGAACCACCACTCTTGCTGTACCATCTGGGGAAACACCTCGGGGTAGCATTAGGTCTCATGAGGTCAGGACGGTATACCCCAGTTTACTTGGCAGAGGTGCAGGGCGCAATTTGGTTATAGTGGCTAGGGTACAAATCTGTACATATTTGTTCACATTAAGCACATGTTACCACGGTTACAACCTGTCTCGGTGCTCTCTCAGATGGGTGTGAGTGGTGGGCAGGTTTGGACTGCCTAAAGGGAAGGGACGGATGTTGGGGGAGGAAGAATAAGTGGACACTGTGGGTGACCTGCGCTCCATACGACAGCCGCCCGATCGTCCCCACCACCATCAACCCAGGGATGCAATTGCATCCTGTGATGGATGCAGCACCAGGTACGAGGAGCCTCAGGAGATAGCGTTACTCGCACTGACGTTCTATGGAGTTGCACGGGGGCTATCGCTCACTTCATGGAGGACGAGATGCTGGCGCCTGTGCCGCGGACACACGGTGGTCACCAGGTGGTCGATGGAACGTGCTATCCTGGGCAGGAGTCATCGCAGAGTGCATTCCATGGACCAGACGTGCTGTAACTACGAACGCAGGGTCGCCACCCCTTAATGCAACAGGAATGTGTCAGGGAGAGGGATGTAGGCGGGTGGAGGGGTTGGGGGGGGGTGGCAGGAGGTTTGGCGTTGGGGCAGTCAGTGGTTCAGGGTGTGTGGGATGCGGTCTCACTGTCGCTGGCCATTTCCCCCTCGAAAAAACCCTCCAGTTGGTGAACCTGGAGGCGAGCCGAACGTTCCGTGGGACCTGACCCTAGCGTCGTGAGGCATCCCCTGCCTGCCTGAGCCCCCATGTGTTGCCCATCCTCGCCCTCATCTCCATCGTCCTAGTTGGATGAGGCCGGGTGTTCCTCATCCTCCTTCAACACGTCAGCCCTCTGCTGGGCAGTGTTGTGGAGGATGCATCCACGGTGCGGGCGGCTCTCTCGGCATCTCAGCTTCATGTAGGCGGGTCCGTCCAGATCGCTTAACGCAACTGAACCGCATGTTCAGGAGGCCGAAGCACCATTCGATCACGCTACCGGACGCTGCATGAGTGTCGCCGTAGCGGGGCTCGTCGTCGATCTGTCGCCTCCGTGAAGGAATCATGAACACTGCCCTTGTATTGGATGTAGAGATGAATGATGTGCAGCTGTTGGTCAGAGATCAGCTGCAAGTTCATCGAGTGAAATCCCTTTTGTTTTGTGTAGAACAACACGTCATCAGCTGAGGCTCGCAGGGGGCATGCATCACGATTATCACAGCCTTGCAATGATCATTGCATCCTGGCAATAGTACGAAGCCCGCCGTCCCGTAAACCTTGTGGCTTGGTTCACATTGACATGGATATGTTCAGCAAGCTGGGAATACAGGGCCATACATGACGGCACGTATGCACCTGTGCACCACGGACTGAGAGACCTCGGACAGGTAGCCACCTGGGTCCTGGATGGACCCCATTGCACAGAGGTTCAGGGCGACCATCACCATGGCAGGTAATAGGAGTGCCTGGAGTTCCGATACCCCAAAGTGCCAGGTGTGTTATGATTAGGGCGATAGGGCATACAGGCTCTGTGCTCAGCCAGAGTTGTCGACGGCATTCTCGGTCCGGTAGGCCGTGAATGCCAGGTGGTGCTCGTATATAGGAGGAGGTATGTGGCACTTCCTTGGCACCTCCTCCTCTTCAGCTTGTTGGGCGGCCGGCTGCCAACCCTGGCCGGCTGCACCTGTCCCTCTGTGGCACGCTACGATGCTGCACACTCCGTTGTTGAATCATTCCCCTCCTCTTCGAGCACCACTAACTCAAACTGCCACCGTGCATACCCCAGGGCTGCAGCAATCAACAGAAAGGCCACCATTGCTGGCCGATTTCCAATAACCGTTGTCTACAAGGGGTGAAGGCCGACATATTGGCATGATGCGTACCACCGTGCCCAACGAGGTGAAATGAGCCACATGATGTCCACATCATGTTCGCAGCGCGGGCTTTGCTCCCACATATGTCCCAGCCCTCATCGCCACACCCTGGACGCCTTTATCGAGGGGGCGTCTGGCCGTGGCGCCCGGTCCTAATGCCACTGGTTCCGGCTGCTGCGACTACACCCTCCAAATGCATGCACCACAGCCCCTTAAGGGGCTAATGAGTGCTTTGCACTGGTTGGGTCACCAGTGGATGGCGGTCGGATGGGTGGAGGAAGGTGTGGTGGAGGGTTGGGTGCGTGGGTGGAGGGGTGCGAGCACCCATATAGTTTGTCTCACTATGCAGGACCAGTGGTTAAGTCGGATGTGCATGCAGCAAGATGGTTGCTGTAATGGCCGTCAACGGTTGTGAACCAACCCAAAATGTGTGATGATTCAATCCAGCCACTCGACCACTTGGCAGGCACACGCCATCCCAGTTATCCTGGCTAGTGACCAGCCCAGCATCCCATTGTCGCTGCTCTCAGTGCCCTACTCCCACTCTCACTTTCTCTCTCCCTCGGCAGCCAGTTTCACAATTTGTAAATGCACAAGTGTACCACGGTGACGGGAACACTGGTCGGGATTCTCCTTTGAGAGATCCCATCCCGACGTCCACATCTGGGGCGAAGCCGGTTTGATGCCGGTTTTCGAGTCCCTGTCCCCTCTGAAATGCATAATCGCGTTCCGTCCCACACGCGGTTGAAACGCCATTGGCGCGTTATCGGAAGTTCCGGCCGGGACGTTCCTTCCCGTTGGGCCTTGTTCCCAACCGCACGGTTGATGAGTTGTCTGAGCAGTTGGAATCCCGCAGTTCGACTGTCGACTGCGTGCAGTGCCACAAAAGTCGGTCACAATCCATGCCGCTGACCGTGGGGGGGGGGGGGGGGGGGGGGTTGTTCTGCGAGGGCCGACCACGGTTTGGCCTGTGGGGCCACATTTCTCGGCTCGGTTCCGCGCAGAGCCGACGCTATGTATTCGACGCAACCACTGCAGATCGTCGTCACGTGCGTCAGTTGCCACAGACTCGGCCGTTTTAGGAGCGGGGGGGGGGGGGTGGGGGGCGGACTTCACCCGGCGCTGCTGCTAGCCCCTCAAAGCTCCAAGAATGAGTGAGGATTCGGCGCCAATTTTGCTGTCGTAAAATACCCGGGATTTCTCCATTTCAGCCAGCACTTAGGCACTGAAACGGAGAATCGATCCTTCCATTTATCGGAGGGAGAGAATTGTGGAAGCTCTAGGCTATAACGGTAGGTGCGTTCCGGATCCCATTGACGCCACTTTCGAGGTGACGTAGAATTGCGATTTGGAGTAGAATTAGAGACTGCGCGATTTTTCTGATTCTCCATGGTGGAGAATGCAATAAATCGAAGAATAAAAATGGCAGGTTTAGGAAGAATGTGGAAAGCTAATTAGTTGATCACTAATCCTGGGAAGAACAAGAAGCCATTGAGAAACAGCTCAAAATTCCGAACGCCATTTCATGTCATGTTGTCCGATTGGCATCCACTTAGTTTTTAAAGAGTTACTGTAATCAATTCATTTTTTCCAATTAAGCGGCAATTTCGCGTGGCCAATCCACTTCCATTGCACACCTTCGAGTTGTTGGGGCGAAACCCACGCAAACATGGGGAGAATGTCCAAACTCCACATGGACAGTGATCCGGAGCCTGCATGGAACAAGGGAACTCGGCGCCGTGAGGCAGCAGTGTTAACCACTGCGCACCCTTCTGCCGTTAGATTCGTATCTTCTGACAGGTGGTTTCATGTGGTACAACAAAATTGGGTGATCAGGAGGAACCAATGGTTACACGTTAGGAGATTACGTTCGGGGTAAAAAGGGTTGGTTGTTGACGCCTTTCCAATTTTCTGGCGATGAGAAAATAATAAATTGTCAATGCACATTCAAGACATACACTGGACGTAAAAGTATTGAAAATTATAATTGGACGGCAACGGAAATGTAGAAGCGCAGGTGCAAGCATAATTTCTTTCTCCAAATTTGCAGAAATCATGCGATCGGTAGAGATTCAGGGTGACATTCAGAGAACATTTGCAAATTCATAACATTGGATGTAACTGTCACAGAAATTTAGAAACAGGCTCCAAATATTGCACAGTATATAAAAGAGAGAGGGAGCGGGGGGGGGGGGGGGGGGTGGGGGGCGGGGGGGGGGGTTGGTTGGAGGCTGTTTCACGAACGAGATCATAGATTTAAGTAACATGTATAGATTTCAGGGCAGAAGGCAAAGAAAAGCATTCGTTGAGCTGAAAAACCAGCAATGATAATATAGTTTTAAAAATATATGACGATGTATCAATAAATGCGAAGTCAAACAAATAGCTGTCCAGAAACGAAACATGGCGGCTGCAACGGAATCTATTTCAACGACCCATTCAGTTATTTATATTCAGTTCGAAGGTATCTACCAGAGGATGTAGGTGACTCGAAATACTTCTGCAATAATGCATTCGGTTAAATTAATACGGCAAGAAATTAAATTCTAATTCTTTTAACCTCAAATATTTCCAGGAGGTTACTCTTTTGAAAAATGTGGAAAATCGATTACATGTGTTCGAGTCTCCCCGGATATGGCGCGTGGCGTGGGGGAAATAGGGATGATGCATTATTGCAGTTTCGTACATCAAGTGTTCAAAATAGGTGGGGTTGCTTTCAATGTCAGAATTCCTTTTATAAAAATGATCGTTTTTGAGGGGTTGGGTGTGCGTTATGTTTTTCAACTGTTGCAGTCTATGTCTTGGATGATCCCACCGACACAGACTGTTATGATTGGTGTCTCAAGAGAGGTCCGAAGTTTTTACCCCGAACGTAATCTCCTAACTTGTTACCATTCGTTCCTTATCTGAGTACATTCTCGGTAGGACTCCTAAATTGCAACATTCCAAATACTATAATACCAACATTGTTATACCTCCTGGTGAGAAGGAATAAACTCCCCCTCCATCCGAATCCACATCCTTATTCAGGCCTCGCAGTTGGGCGCAACAATATCAAATGAAAACGTTGCCTTCTACTGCCAAAATATTTTCCTCAGGCCAAGGATATTTGTGTTTTCAGTGTAACTGATTGAGCCAGGTTTTTTGGAGTGAACATGTCAGTGTGTGAGTTGATATGACACGAAAAATATAATACAACCTATCATACGTTCACAAAGTTTAGAAATTGGAATGGAGTCAACAAATAATGTATTTGTTGCTGAAACGGCACCTCAGATAAATTGTACTGCTTTGTTTTCAGATGCGGTCCTTGGGTCGTCTCTTTCGTCCATCAATCAAAGAGAGCGTTACTTACATTAGTACATGAAAGAGGGGAGCATGTTTGTGCTGTCTTAACGTGTGTGGACGCGTGTATTTCCTTTTTTAAAAACAAATTTAGAGTACCCAATTATTTTTTTTCAATAAGCGGCCAATTTAGCGTGGTCAATTCACCTACCATGCATATTTTGGCGCAGTAGGGGTGACACCACTGCAAACACTGGGGCATTATGCAAACTCAACAAGGACAGTGACCCCGTGGCCGTATAGAACCTGGGTCATCGGCGCCGTGAGGCACCAATGCTAAACACTGCACCACCATGTCGCTCCGTGTGTGCGTGTGCATCTGTGTATGTTCGGTGGTGGTGTTTTTTTTTTTTTGGGGGGGGGGGCGCATGCGGTTTGTCGGGAATTGTTCGGCTGTGCAGCTAACGCTGCTGGAGACAAACGTAATTGTGTCTCACACTAAGCAGTCGCCCACACCGACTACATTTGCAGCTGTCATCTTGTCACCGTCTCCTGCGTATTACTGGAAAGTGAGGAACCGCAGCTCGTGTTGTAACGTAAATGGCAGGGTGTTTCGATCAGGCATGAGATGGTAGACAACTTGTATTACGTCCGCAGGAGAGTAAGGACAATATCCGCCGATTTTGACCTATCCTTGAATAGAAAGGGGTGCGACATTTCAAGCATTCCATAATTTAAGTAATCCACAGAACAATTTCGCAATGACTGAAAATACGTTCTCATAATTTCGAACCTGACCCATTTTTGCTTCTTGGTGGATAAAACAAATCTATTTTAAAGCGGAGAATATCCGTACGTCGATTAATCGTTTGATCCATAATCGTGAAACTTCTCATCTTAACAGAAATAAAACCAGATGTGTTCTGCTTTCATTCGAAATAATAACTATTGAAAAAACACAAATGCAGTTAGCCTGCTTCAAAGTTACGGAACTGTGGTCTGTGTAATCCCGGGAGTATCCACGGGCCAATGAAATTGCAGACAGACTTGGAGCATGCTGCAGAACTATTCCTGAAATCAGTGGACGACATTTAAGGAGATACCATTTTATTCGACGAACGTAACAGCAGAGTGCTCGGTCAGTGTGCTTCGGAATGAAACGCGCACACGGATACCTGAACATTGTAGGAGCAGAGCTGATCACCTTGGGACAAGGAGCAGACCTTAAAGGGGGGGCAGAAGGCACCGTCCAGGTGTGAGGGGAGCCAGACTGAATCTCGGTGGAGGGTTACAGCAGGCCTTCGGGCGGCTGCGGTAGCAGAGCGATCCGTATGGAGTATGGAATGCGTAGGCCACAAAGTGAGCTCCGCGGCGGGTGCTCAGAGCAGGACTCGGAATGTGAGAGAGAGCTGTGTCTAAGCGAAGAAATGAGTATTTGTGATAGAAGTGGTGAGAGGATGTGTGACGGTGTCAGAGAGTGGGAGAGGATGGAGAGTGTGTATGCGATAGAACGGTGAGTGTGTGGTTGATACTCTGTTGAAGAGGGGTTAGCGTGTGTGTCGGTTCCGAAATATTAACATATGCATACATATGTCTATAAAATTATTGTTTATTTGATTGATCTGTTCGCACCTCTTTCTCGGAAGATTAATTGGGCGTCGACAATATGAAAATGCTTGAGGTGCCTGAAAGACATTGGGAAGCCATTTGGGGTACTGTGGCTCGAAACATTTTGGGAACCCTTGACGAGGTCAAATCGCATATTTTTTCATTTTTTTCATAAGGCCCTGGAAACATCGTTGAAGTGTTTGTTCGGTTCTGTTTGTAAGCGATTGGTTCCATTCATTTACCGTTTGAAAATCATTTATGTATCAGGGTCTCAAAGTTATTGTTCTTAGAATCACCTTCGGTCGGGGCGCCAGCCAGCCCCTTAACCTTTCCGTGGTCTAACGATTATCAATTGAGTTTGCCTGTTTTACTTGTCTGCTCCCTCCATGATTGTTGGCACTAGGTTTCTTTTTGAGACAGTTACTATGCAAATTAGTTTGGTTATGGCACTGTGCTGGAATGCTCAGCATTTATACATTTTAGTTCTAATTGCTAGGAAGTCAATGGAATGTGCTCTGATTTCCACCTACTCTCTGAATTCGGAATCCATCACTTCGCTTTTCGTGATTATTTCAACAACTCAGAATTGATTGTGCATTAAAGCGTGATTCTTTCCATCGGTATTGGCAGTGTTACGGCGGCTTAAGCTTTCTAGCTATTCACCCCATGATTTCTGCGCACTCTGCCTTCTTTGTGGTAGTCTTCATTTCATTCTTCTTACCTTTCAGAGGTGATCTTACGCTGCTTGTACTCCAGATAGCTTTCCCACTGGCAGGGGCATCTCCCTCCCTCCTTTACAGCCTATTTGGAAAATGTCGGGTCCACATTTAATTATGGCTTAGTTGGATTTACCTTTGACATTCCAAACGTGTTTCTTGTCCTCTCGAATATCACTGCACTCAAGTAGATATGAAGCAACAGGTCCGCTCCCTGTAGGCTTTCAAACTTGGCGTGTTATTTTCCTCTTCGGCTCTGTATACTTTAGTATCTCTTTCAGCATTCGCTAAATTACGAAAGGTGGTTTCGGTAGGAAGAACTGTTATCAAGCCATCAACACTGTCGGGTTTATTTTTAAATTGTTTAGGAATTGTGACACCAATGTTGTTTTTGTTATGGAAATTTCTGATAGTTCTGGAATTGGAGGACTGTGAAAAGAAGCTTTCAGACAGACAGATCTCCTGCTCACCCAGCAGAGGTCCGTTCTCTTTGCTGGTTAAAATGTTATTTTCGATGTGTGATATTCCTATGCTCCAGTTTTGCGCGTAGTATTCATGCTAGCTTGAATCACAGGAATTTGATTAGTATTGGCTGTGTGCCTGGTGAATCTTATAATAAGCAAGGCATCATGTGCAGTTTTACTTGGTCTATGTGGCATTTTTGTTGTTCCCTTTTCAAGTCGTAAATACGCCATTCATAGAGCAGTGCACTGGATCATTAGCAGCAAATATGTTCTTGGACATTTTCATTCCCCCAATCTGTTCCACGGATCCTGGAAAATAACCACCACCAAGCGGATGTATGCCTATTTCCTTACTCCCACGACGCTCTTAATCCTCGTGAGTTTTCACCCTCGCGAACTGCTTCTCGACTTGGAGATTCCACTCGTCCCCATTTAAACCTGGCTTCAAATTGTCTGCTAAATATACCATTGGCGTACTTCTACCCTCATTCGGAACAAATATAGCTGGCCTTCCATTTGCCTTTTTATCATTCTGAAGTTGTACATTGCTTGTTCACACCACTGCAGTCTTTCTGTGCCCCCTTTCTACTCCCAGGAGCACTGCAGCTGGGCGAGGTACTTATCAGACTATCTGCTCCTAGTCTCAAAACTAGCCAGTTCCCTGTTAAAATTCGCAACAATAAATATACCTATTACATCACTGTCCAGTTCATCTTCTTTTTCCTGGTGGACATTCTTCTGGTCTCGGCTATACCAACGATGATTTCGCAAAACTAATGGCGGTCCTTATAAATTCAAGGGTAAGTTTCTTATCCACGAACTACGCAGCTTCTATTCACTTTCCTTGGCTACTGAACATGCAGAAGCTCCATGGCATCCCGCACGCTTTCGTTCAATGCTCCCTGCCTCTTTGATGCACACAGATCTCTCACCGGTTCCACCAATTCCTTTATGGTCTCTGAAATATTCCGTATTACTTGTGCTGTAACAAATCGGGGCAGGATTGTTCCAGACCTTTCATAGACGTATGCATCAAATAACGTTGCTGACGTCTCAGGAGCATGAATTGAGTGGATGCCTTCCATGCCCATAACTATCCTCTTACTTCATGTTTTATTTCTCAGAAAACGTCGTCCTCCAATTCCCGATCTATGACAACACAAGAAAAGAACAGGAGAAGGCCACTCGGGGCTTCAACATGTCTCGCCATTCAATCGGATCATGGCTGACCCAAAAATCATTAGATCATCTTTCCTGCCCTTTCCACGTAACCATTGATTCCCTTGCACTTACATATCTCGCCTTGTCGTCTCTTTGATTTTTAACTCTATTTCTAAATATTTCGGTTCTACATCTCTCCTCTCTGCTCTTGCTGTGTTCTCACAAAAATGAGTTATGTTCTTAGATTCGAGTTATGTTTGTAATGCAGGTTTCTGGCGACGAAATGCGATGGGATACATTCCACACTCGAGAGGATCTTTACTCTGGTGTGCATTGATAACTCTTCTATCTCTTCCAACGACATGATTTTAAGCCTTCATGTGTAACTTCATCCGATCTCCCAGAAATGCTTACATATCAAAATTTGACATGTTTGCACTTCATTGGTACAGATTCAGGAAAACCTTTTTGCAGATTCAAAACGACAATGATATACCGCTACTCTTATTTGTCTCTCTTGTCTGTGTGAGCATTATGACCAGAAGTTCCCAGTTGATAAAAACATTTCCCTGTGGGAGGTGTCAAACGTGCTACCCAGGATGACTGTCCTTCCAGTGACCTTTCCCCACTCCCAATATACTGACTTTTCAAAAGAAACTAATTTCAACTGGATGGTTGGAGTTCAAGAATGAGACAGCGTATTCGCTACCATAACGCATTAGTAACTAACTATAACACGACATACATTCACACCAAGTATCAAAACGATGTCCAAATTTCAAGTTAAAAAACGCGAATAAATCGGCCACTTGTCGGTGAGTGGAGTATGGTGAAGCTCCGTCGCAATATTTTCATTATTATTCAAATAACGCGGAGCTTAGCCCGTTATCGAATGGTGTTCTAATTCAAGTGCACTGAACTTTAAATTGGCTGCTTCCCTATTTGGTTTTGCTTTGCTGAGCTGGATTGCTTCAAGTAATCAGGCAGTGAATTATACTTTTCTGGGGGAACAAAGGGCAGTATGGTAGCATATTGCTTAGCACAGTTGCTCCACAGTTCCAGCGTCCCAAGTACGAGTCGCGGCTTGGGTAACTGTCTGTGCGGAGTCTGCATGTTCGCCCTATGTCTGCGTGGTTTACCTCCGGGTACTCTGGTTTCCTCCCACAGTCAAAAGATGTACATGTTAGCTGCATTGGCCATGCTAAATTGCCCTTAGTGTCCAAAAAGATTGGCTGGGGCTACTGTGCTTCAAGGACATAAGCACCAAAATATGGTTGATGTTATTAACAACTCTGTCGTTTGATACGATCTTGTCTGGTATACGAGTGTCACATCAGAAAATTGCAGCAAATTGACTGTGTTGCATTTTATGGGAGACACACGTTGAGGAAAACATCTTGCAAGTTCTCCCGCGCTGAGCAAACATCTAAAAACAATACATTGGAATTGCAGAACGGACCAAAATTTTGAAAGAACTCAAACATGCAGGTGAGATAATGAACTGGTTCTTAACCTTCAAATATGTTTGAAATGCGGACATATACAATTCAGTAGCCATTGTGCTCAAAACAAGTTTCCTTCTCCAATCATTTGAACTGGAAGCTCTTCGTTTTTACTTAGGATGTAGTAGATCCATTTGATATCAGCTGCATCATGAAGAAGCCAAGATTCGAATGTCGGACAACTTAACAACAATAATACATTAAGCACTTTTTCATCCGAAGTTATCAATTAATTATGAGGACAGCATTTTAGCTAAATGGTTGATAACGTTTCTGCATTAAGCGTAAATATTTATGCTTGTTAAATTAATATAATCTCTGCTATGATCCACTAAAATGTCTTCTATTTGGTATACAGATGTTCAATATAATTAATATAACGCTCACACTTCAGCGGAATGGAATGCCATCATAAAGTTAGTGTATCAGATAATGAAAAGAAACGCTTCTATTACAACATTGAGCGAGATATCCACAGAGAACGATCTTGCTTTTGCCGAAGAAATTATACTGAAGTGCAACACATTCTCTGTTGAAGGGCCCAACTTAACCTTTCAAGAAAGGAGACGCGGTGTACTCAATATCATGACTATCCATCAGTAAAATAAACTGCCGTTGAAATATTAACACGTGGAATCTTCTGCCAGTTAATTATTGTTGAACTTGTGATGTCAAGCCATAAAACAACCTCGGATGCATTTTACAAAATATATATAAAGAAGATACATATGACACATTTCTTCTCTTTCCAATTGATTTCACTGCGAATACATTAAAAGAATTGTGTATAATTGTTTATTTCAGACCAATCTGTTAAATCTGTCATGTTTCTTTTTAATGACAATTACAGAAGATGAGTTGAACGTCTGTCAGGCAGGTAAGCCCGGTGTCCGTCCAAAAGATTCATACTTTCAAAAACTGTTGCTATTTGTGTGACAAGTTTCAAGTGACAAATTTGTTGTCCTGATCTCAGAGTTGAAAAACTGGAAAACCAACGACCGTGAGTATCTAAATATAGGTTATGTGATTATTGTAAAATAAAGCCGTTTCGCCGATAACGATAATTTTCTGCCAAAGTCCCACACACTTACTAATACTGTCAAAATATTGATGAAGAACACGAATAAGAATGTGTGAAAAGGATTGGGGAAGTTGAAAATGAAAATCTACAGAAAAACTGGAATTTCTAATTTGCTCAACGATCATTCGTAAGTCATAATACAGTCCATCTTCTTTGACGTGCCACTGTCTTATACCCTGCCACTGCACCTCAATGAAATAAGCCAAAGTAGAAATTATCCCTTCACTTTTCCAGATGTTCGAAATCTGAAGAAACTTCTGAGTGATACAGGTGAGGAATAATATTGCCTCCTAATCAACGAACGTGCGATTAAATGAGACGTGCAATTTATGTTTAAAGTCACTGAATGCCACTCTTGAATCCATGGAAATGCCGTAACTTTAGCTTTAAGAGTCCGTTTGTTCCTCAGCAAAACAGCACACATACAATTCAATAATTATGCAGAGTTTAACTTGACATTAAACAAAAGTTACTTCGTAAACATCAGAAGGCGAATGTCAAAAAGTAAATCGGCATGAGCAAAAATTGCGGGTCATCACCCATTTTAATTTTATGTTAAATCAGGTCAATTAGATTTTAAATGGTGTTAAATTGAAATGGAGATATTATAATTACGAAGATTTTACCTGCACAAGTAACAATATGCAGACATCAATTCGAATTAAGTTAACATCACAAAGTTTGGAAAATTCCTAAAACACAGGAGAAGGCTTAGACCCTTTCAGTCTCATGGCGGATTAGTTTGAATGAATACGAATTAACTACAGATGGAGGTTTGTGCTGAGTTTCACTTCCCACCAGTTGAAATCAGATTTAATTAAGTGCAAGTTGCACTTCAGGAATAAACGCAGCTAACGCGGCACGGTGGCGCCTTGATTAGCACTGCTGCCTCACGGCGCTATGGACCTGGGTTCGATCTCTGCCCCAGTCACTGTCCGTGTGGAGAAGGCATATTACCCCATTTCTGCGTATTTTTCACCATCACAACCAAAATATGTGCAGGGTGTTTGGATTGGCCACACTAAATTACCCCTTAACTGGAAAAAGAGAATAGGGTACCTTAAATTTAGCTGAAAAAAATGGATCAATGCAGCTAATCTTTGCTGTCAGAATTTTCAGTACTGAAGAAGGGAAACACTCTCCTTCATCATGTTCCTGAACTGGTACAACAGTTTTGGATTTTTCTGCTTTGCTAAATGGTTGAAGAACAGCGCAATAATCTCTTTTTAACAAGGGGAGATTGGTTCTACACTTTGACCTGAGCAATGTGCAACTTTCAAGCAACAAGACTGAAATCGATCAGGTACTGACCTTTAAGCATTTCGGATTGTTGGACGGTGCTGTATAATGTCCTTGCTACCTGTCCTAAATTACATCAGTAATAACGGTTCACATTCGGCCGATTGATTTTGAAGTTATGTGGAATACACTAGGCTGGGAAAGGTGAATTGGATATTTCATGAAACTCTGGATTGGACGTAACTGATCATGAGGATGCTTCTTAAAATCCAAAATGTTTTTGAAATTGAGTTTGCAGTCACTTCTTTACATGATAAACATCATCTTTATTCTGAAATGGGTCGTAGTTGTGACATCATTCGCAGTTGTGCGCCAAATGAACAAATAAAGTTGAAAACAAAAAGATGGAGTGCCCATTTTTTATTAATCGATTGTGTGAAGCCATATTACATACATCACTATCAAAGAAGCAATCGGACCATTAATGATAGTGATGTGAACATTGTTATTGCACCTGTGTTGTCGGTTGAGAGCTAAATATTCATGCAAACCGCAGAAAACTTCCGAGATTCTCCGCAAAGTTATGACTTTTTTTGCTTTCTGATGGAAACCACCTGGGATAAGCACAAATCCTCTCGTTAAGGTAATGGCCAACATAATCCTGGAAACTTACCACCAAATTTATGTTGAACCAAATGGTGAGCTGGGGAATTCTTCCAGGAAATTCCCATTCAACGGTTTACCCGTCAATTGCCCATAAGTGCTATCTTCCTCTGGTCGATTGTTCAGGATAGGAAAGATCCATCAGAAACGTTTTACATCGCAAACTTGAAATTATCTTGCCTGTTTTACGTTGATAATTACTCTGAGAGAATTTGCGCGAAGAAAACACAATTAGCTCTAACAGCGGAGCAAGAATTGATACACTCGGAGCCAGCGTCACACGGAAAATATCCCATACACGGCATGCGTCAGGGGATCACTCACACCAAATACCCAAGACCACATCCCGGCCGTTATGACCTTTTCAGATAGCCTGAACCCACTAACATATCTGATAACCTTCTCTCGATGCGACACGTCACAGTTCTCCTCCATGTCAGACCCCAACTCGCGGACTGGTTCACTTCCTTCCGGACTGATGTCCTCACCTGGCGGTGCGCCGCGCTCTTCCGGTCGGATTTTGCCGTAGGTATAACTGAGTCACTTCACGGCCAGCCTGCGGCCTGCTGTGACGCCGACTCAAGAAGCGAACTGACACAACTCCATTCCTGAGCAAATTCACTTCTACGTGTCCGACATGCGTCCCCTGTGGGATACGCCACCCCATTCAGTGCGAGCTGCTGAGCGCCCCGATCTATTCTTTGCCAAACGCCTTCTTCGTTTGACCATACCCCGCACCCGCAATTTGTCCAAATCCCCTTCAACCTGCCCTTCCCGGTCCTTCCCCCTCCACTTCGCCGTCTTGTGATTTCCATCCTGCTGGTATCCCGGTAGTCTTTCTCTTTTTCTTCGATCTGAGCTACTTCCCTCAATAAGTACCTGCTCTCAACAATTTTCCCGTTATACGCCCTCCTTACAGAAGAAAGTACCATTAAAAGGGGCTGTGTCTTTCCTCTCTGCGCCGTAGTTACTCAACGACGATTAAGTCAGGTGGCGCTTCAGGGCTCCTTTCTCACCCAGCCTGCGTGATGAAGGTCAGACAAGGAAGGGACTTTTCAATGTAAACGTTCTAAATCCTGTCGAGAGTGACAGTCCGTCAGAAATTGCAGTCTGAGTAAGCTGGGGAACGATGCTGCAAAGATTAGCACTCTGCCTCTTCATTACACGAGGCATCTCAGCAAATTTATTGCACCAAGTCTGTCTAGTTAGGCATAGACACACAGACATCCGATTTAAAGATGAAAGGCGAGAAAACAGTACCACGATAATTGACGGAAAGTGGAAAAAGGAACGGAGGAAATTCGCCTGTTAGTAAATGTTATACTGACATCCTTGCAGGGCATTAACAACGGAGGTTGACTTGTCTGCTTCAATTGATATCCTCTGCATTAACTGTTCGCAATGGATGAAATGCATTTTCCACCTTCAACACGTATATTAAAAGCGGTAGAAGACTTTCAACTGCGATTAAAATTGGCCTGTGTCTCGATGTGCCATGGGTTTTTGTCGCAAGTCCATGAAGTAATGGCACCAGGAGGTGTGTATCTCAATTTTCCAAGGAGTGATTAGTAGTAAATGAACTGTCAATCAGTAAGATCAACAGCAGTTGCGATGGAGCAGGGTCTCCTTATTTTTTCATCGAGTATAAACATCGGGTTCGTTTGTAACACGTCTGGATCTGAGTCAAAAGCTAACAGTGACAATTTGCATTCCAGAAGGGAATGATTGAATGAAAGATGCGGAAATCAGGGGTTAACAAAACCTAATGTGTTTCCTCACTGCCAATGTGAGATTCTGTTTATTTCGCAAAAGAATAATTAAATCCGTAGTTACCCGCCGTTTTCTGTAACGGCAATCGTGTGTTAATCATTTGCGATTTCGCCTAGTCAGACACATACAATTAAACAATAAAAATAAGAAAAAAGTGGGCTTTGTTGTCACGACATAGCTGATGTGGAAAGCTTTTGTATGCTTATTAGATTTTGTCAATCTACAGAGAGTCCCGAACACAGTCCAGTCCATCACGCGAAACGTCCATGCATTGACACCCCTGCTGCATTGGGAAAGCGGGCAACATAATCAAAAATCCCTCCCAGCCGGGCGATTCCCTCTTCCATGTCTCCCATGGGGCAGAAGTTACAAAATTATAAAAACATGCACAAACAGATTCACAAAGAGTGTTACTAGACTCCCGAGTGACCTTCTTATGGATTGAACAGATCCCTCTCCGCATCTTTTTTACTGTTGTCATAGAATTTACAATGCAGAAGGAGGCCATTCGGCCCATCGAGTCTGCACCGGCTCTTGGAAAGAACACCCTACCCAAGGTCCACACCTCCACCCTAACCCCGTAACCCAATAACCCCACCCAACACTAAGGGCAATTTTAGACATGGCCGATCCACCTAACCTGCACATGTTTGGACTGTGGGAGGAAACCAGAGCACCCGGAGGAAACCCACGCACACACAGCGAGAATGTGCAGACTCCGCACAGACAGTGACCCAAGCCGGGAATCGAACCTGGGACCCTGGAGCTGTGAAGCAATTGTGCTATCCACAATGCTACCGTGCTGCCCAAAATATGACACACCTCTTAATTTCTTTCCCATCTTCCCCATTGCGCTCTCTGAGCTCGCTTTGCCCATAAAATTCCCCTCCTATTCCCTTGAAAACTCTGTTTCCCCCTCCGCAGAAACTGCACTCTGCCCTAGTTTATTGAAATCAGAATGTCCAATTCACCTAACAGGCACGTCTTTCAGGACTTGTGGAAGGAAACTGGAGCATTCGGTGGAAACCCACGCAGACACAGGGAGGACGTGCACACTCCACACAGACAGTGACCCAAGCTGGGAATTGATCCCACGTCCCTGGTGCTGTGAAGCAATAGTGCTAACTACGGTGCTACCATGCTGCCCTTGTCGTATTATCGTCCAGAAGATTCACCCGATCTCTGCGGCTATGTAATTACCTTATGTATTTCTCGTATGCCCTGTGTTTTTCATGTATGAAACAATATGCCTGGATTGATAGCAGTACAATTGTTTTCGTTATACCTCGGTATAATGTGACAATAAATCCAAATCGACATGATTTTTGACATGCGACAATATCTCGACAATAGAGTTTGTGATTTTGTGATTTAATTGCGATATATACATAACTGACATAGATTGGCTCAATTGCATAGAAATGTAATTACCACACATGGTTTATATTTTGTTTTCATGTGCCTTTCACGTCGCATGCCAATCATATTGCAATTGAACCATTCGCAATCACAAATGTGAAGATTCCAGATCATTCTTAGTCACCAATGCTGTTCGATTAAAAAAGTGGAATTGCACAAACTCTACGGCATTTGTCTGCAGATTCCCCATAACAAATGTCCTTTGATGCAAAGCCAATTTATCTCAGTATCGACAACATTAAAGTATAGAAAAATGCGAATCTCAAATGCAAACAGACAATTCACTTTGTTTTCATCTGCACCAGATTACGTAGGATATTTCAAGTTAATAGTGTTCTTGCTCACTTTAAAGTATCATATGCGCTTCGTTTCGTTTATCTTTTACAGAAAATACGTTGGTTAAATGTCAATTAGGTAACTCTGCTTTCTGAGTCAATTTCCTTCTCAAGTTATATTTACCTGCATCAGCAATTATGTACATCATTTCGTATGTCTTATTCTTGCACGATGCATTATGAAATTTTCTCTCGAATAAGTAAAATAAGTTCATACAGTGTTGGGTGTGAAAACTTGTATTTGCTGCTGTGGTCTGGAATACCTTGATCGCTATTTTTTAAAATGCAATCTATTCTTCTTTTTTCCCCATTTTGGTTTGAACTGTTATTGGCACGGATCATTTCCAGATATTGTACAGATATGCTTGAAATTCGGTCTTGATCGCTTCACATTCATTACATTTAATTTAGCTTATTTCAGTCGCTATCAGAAGATGAGTAAAACAAGACTAATTTTCTCGCTTAATCGTATCTTTTTGCTGCACAATTGGCTCATCTGCAAACTTACCAACGCAGAATAATTCACGGAAACTCTATTCATCTTGCGCATGTAGCCGAAGTAAAAATATAGTTGAAAATTATGACCTCTAGTTTGAAACTATAGATGAAAGGAATATAATGTTTAACCACTGTTGTGAACTTACGCGAATGTCCAATTCTGGTCTCAATTATAGTGATAATCAAACTTTTCATCGTGTGAGTTAGATACTCTAATTGGTAATATAAGTAACACCTGCTGGCACTGCACAGTTTAAAGGCTGCAGCTGATGACAACATTCAGGCAATGGTGTTGACGCCTATTGCTCCAGGACTCGCCGCACGACTAGTCAAGCGGTTCTCTTGCAAGGAAGGCATGGACAGGTAGGTGACAGTCTAGAAATTGCCAATGTTTGTCCTGACGATATTTAAACAATCCCGACAGCGGCATTTAACGCCTAATTATTCCACTGTCGGTGGTCATCGACTTCAGAGATAGTTTAATTGACGGTGCCATCAAACATCATTCAGCTCAACAATAACATACGCATTGATGTGCACTTTGGGTATACCTCGGGCGAATCTGTTGCTGATCTCATTGGAGCCTTGGCAGAAAATTGGAGGGAAAAGCTGAAGGCATGTGGCGTGGTGACAGCTACTAAACTGAAGCCCAAAACAGCTTGTGAATGAGTGACAAATCGAGAAGCAGGAGCAAAACCTAAGTCAGTCTATTCTACGTGTCAATTCGGCATTGCTTGGACGAATGTATCCCGTAAAGGAAAATAGTTAAGGTGCCTGCAGATGCTGGTAGTCAATCTGAGATGGCAAAACGGCGCTGTTCTGAAAACCTCTGATTACTGTCCTGGGTCCAAACAACCACAAATGTATCAGCAATAATTTTCCTTCAATCGAAAAAAGAGAATTTTGAGCATTGCAAAACGTTCCGCCCAATTTACGAAAACTAGTGCATTTATACAATTCAACAGCATATGCAGCAAGACCAGAACCATATTTAGACTTAGCATGCTAACTGGCAATTAATACTCATGCCATTTGCACATGTCTTGCAATGTCCAACTCGAACAAGAGAGGACCTGAGAGAAACATAGAAAAATAGGAGCAGGATGAGGGCATTCCGCCCGTCAAGTGCGCTCCTCCACTCAGTCTGATCATGGTTGATCATGCTACTCAATATCCTAATCCCGCTTTCCACGAGATCCTTCGATCCCTTTCATACAAAATAAAATATCCAGCTGCTCTTGAAACCATACAATATTTTGGGCTCAACTCGTTCTATGTTCTAACTACTTCCTGTGGTAACGAATTCCACAGGTTGAACACACTCAAGGTGAAGACATGTCTTCTAATTTCGGTCCTTAATTATCTCACTTTAATCCTCAGGCCTGGACACACTATGATCGGAAAAATCCTTACTCCATCAAACCCCTCTGATCCTGTAACAACCGTATAGGCTTCGAAAAGATTTTTCCCCATTCTTCAAACCCCAGTGAGTAAAATCCCAAACTATTCAATTTCTCCTTGTCTGTCAGTGCTGGCGTTCCAGGCGTGAGTCTGTTAAACTTTCGTTGCACTTCATCTATAGCTCGAACATCCTTCCTCAGTTCAGGAGACCAAAACTGCACACAGTATTCCAGGTGTGGCCTTAACAAGGTCCTGTAAAATAGCAACAAATCATTACTGCTCCTGGGTCGAATCCTCTCGCAATAAAGGCGAATATACCATTTGCCTTGTTTACCGCTTGCTACACCTGCAAGCTTGCCATCAGTGATTGGTGCACGACGACACCCAAGTCTCGTTGGACGTTCCCCTCTCTTAATCTATGGCTATTCATATAATAGACTGTCTTCTTGTTTATGCTACCAAAGTGAATAACCTCACAAATATGCAAATTAGACTACATCTGCCATTAATTTCCCCACTCACTCAACTTGTCCAAATAACACTGAAAGATATCTGCATCCTCCTCACACCTGACCCTCGCATCCAACGTGGTGTCATCTGAAAGGCTGGTGATATGACATTTTGTTCCCTCATCCAAATCCCTAACATAAATTGTGAATAGATGGGGCTCTAGCACTGATCCCCACGGTGGCCCACTAGTCAGCGCCTGGCAATTTGGAGAACACACGTTCATTCGTATTCTTTGTTTATATCTGCCAACCAGTTTTCTATCCATCTGAATACACTACCCACAATTATGGTGAGCCCGGTAGTACAGTGGTTAGCACAGTTGCTTCACAGCTCCATGATCCCAGGTACGATTCCAGGCTGGGATCTCTGTCTGTGTCGAGTCTAAACGAACTCGCGTGTCTGCGTGGGTATCCTCCGGGCGCTCCGGTTTCCTCCCACAGTCCAAAGCTGTGCAGGTTAGGTCGGTTGACCATGCTACATTTTCTTAGTGTGCAAATAGGTTGTGTGGGATAATTTGGTTACGGGGATCGGGTGGAAGTCTGTGCTCAGGTACAGTGCTCTACCCAAGGGCCGGTGCAGACTCGATGGGCCGAATGACCTCCTTCTCGACTGGAAATTCTATGATCCCAGGTGCTTTAATTTTTCTCGCGAACCTTTTATGCGAGGCTTTGTCAGACACCTAATGAAAGTCCAAATAGCCCACGCCTACTGGCTCTGCTTCATCAATTCTACTAGTTACATCCTCGCAGAAGTACAGTAGTTTTGTCATGCATGATTTTCCCATCATAAATCCATGCTGACTCTGTCCGAACCTGCCACTGTTTTCGAAGTGCGCTGCTATGAAACCTTTGGTGATGAATTCTATAATTTTCTCCACTACTGACCTCTTACTGGCCTATAACTTCCTGCTTTCTCTCTACATCCCGATTTAAATAGTGGTGTACATTAGCCACATTTCAATCTGCAGGAACTGTGCAACAGTCTGTTGAATCCTGGAAGCTGACCATCAATGCATCCACTATCCTAGTGCTAATTCGTTAAGTATCTATGATGTAGGTAATAAGGTCCTCGGAATGTATCAGCCTTCAATCCTATCAATTTCCCCAACAGCCTTTCTCTTATGATATTGACAATCTTCAGTTCTTTCTTTTCCATAAACTCTGCATTCCCCAACATTTCGTGTATCTAATTTGTGTCCTCATTTGTGAAGACGGAATGAACGTATATATTTAGTTGCTCGGCCATCTCATTGTCCATTGTAATATATTCCCTTGGTGTTGGCTTCGAAGCACCAACATTTGTCTTAATCAGCCATTTTCTCTTCAGGTATATATAGAAACATTTACTGTCAGTTTTTATGTTTCCTGCAAGCTTATGTTTGTACTCTATTTTCCCCTTCTTAATCAATCCGGTGGTCCTTCTTTTCTGAATAGTAAATAACTCCCAATCCTCAGAACTGTTATTTTTATTGGCCAATTTGTATGCTGATTCCTTGGATTGAATACGATCCCTATTTCCTTTGCAAGCTATGAAGTGGGCACGTTTTTCAATTTACCTTTGTATCAGATAGGAATAACAATTGTTGCAGTTCCCCCATGCGCTCTATGAAGGTTTTTCATTGCCAACCACTGTAATCCTTTCAAATAGTATTCGCCAATCGATCATTGCCAACTCACGTCTCATGTCATCGCAGATTTCTTTCTTACAATTTAGGACTGTAGCCTCAGAATAAACTGCTTTGCTCTGCATCTTATTGAAACATCCAAGCATATTATGATCGGTCTTCCCCAAGGGGTCTCGCAGAACTAGATTGCCAATCATTCCGTTGTCATTACACAGTACCCAATCTCGGATGGCCTGTTCTCTCGATGGTTGCTCAGCATATTGATCCAGAAAACCATGGCGCATACAATCCACGAATTCCTCCTCTATGGTATTGTAGCTAATTTGATTTTTCCAATCTAAATGCCGATTCAAATCACCCACAATTACTGTTGTTCCGTTATCACGTACATTTCTAATTTCCTGTTCAAGCTATTCCCAACAATATCACTACTGTTTTTTCTTTGGGCAGGGGGTGGGGGGGGGGGTGCTATATATTGCACCCACTTACGTGTTTTACCCCATTCTGCTTCTCAGCTCAAACAATGCAATTCAATACAATACAATTCCGCATTGTATGAGCTGATATGCTCACTCACTATTGTGTTAATTTACTCCTCCACCGGCAATGCAGCCGCTCACCTTTTCCCTTTTGCCTGTCTTTCCAGAATACTGACTACCCCTGGATATTCAGTTCCCATCCCTGGTCCCCTTGGAGCCATGTCTCCGTAATCTCGACTATATCATACCTGTTCCTGTCCAGTTGAGTAATTAATTCATCCACATTATTGCGAATGTTCCACGCAAAAAGGCACAAACTCATTAAGCTTGTCTTTTTTAACATTATTTGTCCCACTCCCAATATTGATCACTGTTGCCCTATTTGAGTTTGGCACGTGATTTATCTACCTACCGCTTTTCTTAGTCCCCTTTCTATCTTTTGTTTTTTGACCTTATTTCCTCCTCCTCTGATTCCTGACATAGTTTCCCAATCCCTGCCATATTAGTTTCTACCTTCCCCAACTACTCTTGCAACAGCCTGACATCCATTGACATTAAAATTGGAGTCCACGACTGTAAGGCTCGCTGGTGTTTCTATTAGTAACACATTTTATTGGACAAGCCATATGAAAGCTATCGTTACAACAGCATGCTAGCAAATTCTACGGAGAGCGTCTCACATTCATGTTTCCCGAAGCCTCAACACCAGCTAAGAGACACAAGTCAGGCGTGTCATTCAATATCTGTACCTCCTTTGCGGACTGCAGGTACAACCACACTCATAAATGTCGCTAAATTATTGATGAAAATGTATTCCACTTGGTTCGAATTACATCCAGCACACGACAGATGCAATGCTTCCATCGACGACAGTGAACGCAGTGGACACAATAAAGCGGCGCTGCTGAAAATAGCCACTGGTTATTGACAGTACATTGTCCACTGAGAATATGAACCATCCAGACGGCCAAGGGCAGCAGCTGCGCAGGCATACAATAACCTGTATATCCCTTTACTATGTGCAATGCATTCTGACTTGGAACGATGTGGCCGTTCCTCCACTGTCGGTCGGCCACCATTTGGAAGCCCCCTGTCGAACTGCAGTCGTTCGAGAAAGCACAACACCTACACGTGAAGGCAAAAGCTTCATTTACGCAATAAACGCGCGTTCTGGACGAAATATAATGCAGTCCTTATTCATACGTTATCTCAACTGGCACAGCGCACTCAAATGCATTTTATTCTCTTGCACTCACTTCAATGAAGATACACGGATCTTTCCGTATTTTGTTCACATTAGAAGCTATTTTACGTCGTAAAACGTTTCACCGAAGAACAGTGAATGGACTTATATCGCTTTTTAATTTAAACCAAAGTTAGACCTTATAAATGTGCAGCACTCACTAATAATCCCCGGCGGTACACAGAGGAGCTGATGGAAATTTCATTTTGCTGGCATCCACCGAAAGTGGTCTGGCGATTGAAACTCGATCAGGCGGGGGAAACTCGATCAGGTTAGTGAGACACGACCTCTCGTTCATGAGCCCATGCAGCTTCTCGCTAATACGTCCAATTGCTTCAAAATGGAAAGAAAGTCAGTCCCGAAGAACCATTCCCTATAATTTCCGTACTATTGATGTACTTTCGTTCATAATCCTTACTACCCTTCTCAAACAAAGGGACAACATTAATTGGGACCTCATCTATAGCTCGGAAAGATACAAAGATTCCGTTTAAGCTCCCAGCAATTTCCTCCATTGCTTCCCTCAGTATTCTGGTGTAGATCACATCAGGCATTGGGGTTTATCTATCATAAATGTTTGCAAGACGCCCACCACTTCCTACTTCTTCATATCAATGTGGCCGGTCTATCTCCACATCCTTCCCCAGACTCATCTTCCAGCAAGTTCTTCTCTTGGGTTAATACTGATCAAAGTACTGTTATGGGCGAGGCGTTTTCAGAACCCCAGAATGTATCATGGAGTTCAACCAACCTCTCCCTTTAATGTATTTGTTGCTTTTCCCAGCACACGGCTTGTTCCCCAGGAGTGGGATTACAGTTATGCACACGTGGGTTTTTAAACACAAAACAATGTTTATTTCATGAACTCAACTTAACATCTTAAATAAACATTGGATCTCTGAACACCCCTTACTTCAAAGATAACTCAGAAAATATTGCAACAGTGAATAATTCCTCAAAATGTTCCTTCAAACTTCCAAGAGACTTAACACCTTTAAACAGAATCACATCAGGTTTATAATTATGAGTTTAAATCACCCAAATGATCCAGAGATAGTCTTTTATGGCAGAGATCCAGCTCACTGCAAACACAAACATTCCCCAAGCTCTTTTTCTCCAAACTGCAGCTCTCTGGAAACACACAGACACACACAAGCTGCTTTTTAAAACTGCAGCTCTCTGGAAACACCCAGACACACACAAGGTATTTTTCAATCTGCAAAACAAAACTGTACAATGGCTGATCTAAAGCCCAGCTCCACCCACTCTCTGACAGCACTGTTTTCTTAAACGTGCATTGCTTAAAAATACATGTCTTAAAGGTACTCTCACAAGACAGTACTCATTTAGATACTCGCCCATCTCCTCTGTTCCAAGCATAGACTCCCTCCCCCTTTCCTTGAGTGGACCAGCCCTCTTCCTGGCTACCCTTTTGCTCTTTATATCTGTATCAAAATCTTTGGGATTTACGTTAATCTGGTTTGCTAACGAGTTTTTGTGACCCCTTTTAGCCCTCTTGACTCCTTGTTTAAGTTCCTTCCTGCTTCCATTATATTCCACACGGATTTCATCTGTTCCTAGTCTTCTACCCTTTACAAATGCTTTTTTTTCTTCTTTTGAACGGCTTAATGGCTCACATTATCCGTCGTTTGCCAAGGTTCCTGATACTTGCCATATTTATCCTTCTTTCTGAGAGGAACATGTCCTTCCTGAATTCCTATAAACTGACACTTGAAAACCTCACACATGCCAGATATTGATTCACCCTCAGACATCCGACCCGATCTATCTTTCCAGCTCCTGCCTAATATTGTTATAATGCGCCTCCCCGCAACGCATCACGTTCAACTGAAGACTGCTCTTATCTATATCCAACAATAAATTAAAACTAATTGAATTATGGTCACCAGTCTCGAAATGGTCCCCGACTGAAACTTCGACCACCTGGGCGAGCTTACCCCCCCCCGCCCCCCAATATCAGATATTGTACGAATCTTCCCTATTTTGACTCTCTATATATTGTTTCAAGAAGCCCTCCTGGGTGCTCCTTGCAAACTCCGCCCCATACCTGTCCCTCGCACTCAGTGGGCGCCAATCAACATAAGGTAAGTTTAAATTACCCACTACAATAACTCGATTACGTTTAAACATTTGCAAACTCTGCCTACTTCCCTGCTGCTCTAGCTCCTGACTGGTGGGAAGGCTGTAGTAAATCATCAACATTGTGACTACATCCTTCCTATTCCTGAACTCTACAAATATTGCCACCCTGCATGAGCCCTCCGGGGTGTTCCTGCAGCATAACTGTACTGTTCTCGTTAACCAGTTGTGCAACTTTCCCAGATATTTACACCCCCCTCTATCCCGTCTGGAAATTCGAAATTCTGGAACACGCGTACTATAGGCGACGGTCTCATAGAAAAAAAACAGGCATTCCATACTCACAGCACCAGGATGTCTTCTGGAGAGGCACATTAGGTTTCGTCAAACTGGGCACTCAGCTCCAGCTTTGCTTTGAGGCCTTTCTGTTCCTGCAGATACATTTGAGTTCGTAATAGCCCGTTCTTCAAGCTTGTGGACTTACTTTACATTCTGCAGTTTGAGGAAAACCATGACTTGATCGAGCAATAAAAGAGCACTGAAACTGAAGTTTCAGAGAAAATGTATCAGAAAAGAGAGACAGAATCATAAAGTTTCTTCCAGGCACAGAACTAAAAGTGAAACTGAAAACAACCCCGCGTCAATGTGATAATCGAAACCTTCCAGAGAAGCATCAACCATTGCCCACCCACCGTCGGCAAATCCAAGCATTTTCAGCAATCTCATTGGCAGCCAACCAATTCCATCGCTCTCCCTGATCACTGATGTCGATCACTGATGTCAGTCAAATTACAGTGGAAGCTGTTGGGTGGGTTTACAGACAGCGTCATGCAACGTCTTTGTCGCACGCTCACAGATCACTCTTCAGTGAAAACCAAGATATGTTTCTGTGCGAATTAATATATAACATAGAACATACAGTGCAGAAGGAGGCCATTCGGTCCATAGAGTCTGCACTGACCCACTTAAGCCCTCACTTTCACCCTATCCCCGTAACCTAAAAACCCAATAACCCATCCGAACGTTTCTGGTCACTAAGGGCAATTTATCAAGGTCAATCTACCTAACCTGGGCGTCTTTGGACTGTGGGAGGAAACTGGTGCGCCTGGATCAAACCCACGCAGACATGGAGAGGACGTGCAAACTCCGCACAGACAATAACCTAGCGGGAATTCCAACCTGGGGCCCTAGCACTGCGAAGCCACAGTACTATCCACTTGTGCTACCGTGCTGCCCAATTAAGGGGAAATTTCGCTTTAAAGTCACAGCGTACTAATCGTGCATGGATAGCAGTTATAACATTAAATATAAAATATGTGAAAGAAAGGAGAAGATCAGGTGGAGACAGGGTTCAGACAGGAGGATCCTTACACCCTGTACAAAACATCTACCTTTGCCTTTTAATCAGGAAAAGGCTTATTCCATCGTTTGACTTGCACATAAGAGACTTCAAAGCTATAAACACCGTCAGAGAAAACGGATACTAATTCGATTGTTTAAATTTACCATTCCATTTTATTTAAAAAGTGAACCGAGGTTCGTAATTCTACTTCACAACGAATCAGTCTCACTCATCGACCACTGCATGCTGCTCGGAATTCGAAGTGCTTTAATAAAGTCTCATTTCATATATTTCTAAACGACAATGGACTCAAACAGAGGCTATACAAGAAAAGCTGTCCGTTCCTGGGATTAACACATTGTAACATTTTGACACAATTCCACCAACCAGTAGGCCGCTAATATGTAAAGCACTGCAGATGTGGTTTCATAATTGTCCTGTAAACTCTGGTTTAGCACAGGGCTAAATCGCTGGCTTTTGAAGCAGACCAAGGCAGGCCAGCAGCACCGTTCAATTCACGTACCAGCCTCCACGAACAGGCGCCGGAATGTGGCGACTAGGTGCTTTTCACAGTAACTTCATTTGAAGCCTACTTGTGACAATAAGCGATTTTCATTTCATTTCTACTGATACTCTTACTGTCAATAATGGTATTTTGTGCCCTTTTCCTATCATACGCGAATTGTATCCTCCTTACCAAAATTTCATCATTTTTCATTGTTCTTGTTTGCTGTTATGACCACTGTATTTAAGTTGGTTACTGTCTGAAACTGTTTTTATTAACCATATGTGTCAGTTTCATCCAATCAAAAGTTTATTTTCGTTGGATTAATTCCCTTTTGCTTGTTCTCAAATAACCATTTGAATGAAGCTATCGACCAGTCCCTTAACCTCTTTTGCCTTCAGTTTCACGCAGTCTGCTTTCATTGAGTCAAAAGACACTTACATTTGGGTTTCAATTTTAATCTTCAACTCACTGTACTGTTCCTCAAACTGCATGTAAAATGCGATCAAAATGTAATTTCTGTTGAAGGGGGTAGCTTTGCTATGAGGGAAACTATGAATCATATCTTGCTACGCAGCAACAGGTCTGATATAGCCAGCTGTTCTTTCGGCTAATGTCCTTCGCCGGAATTCTCCGCTAGCGGCCTACTCAATGAGGCTGGCGGGCACCGACGCACGGGAATTTCCCGACTACGTAGGGCAGCCCACAATGCGAAACACAATTGGCTGGCTGGCGAGACGGAGTATCCTGCTGATGGCGGGGGTGTCACGCAGCAAGGAACTGCTGCCAGTCCTACCCTTTTTCTCTGAAACTCTGCGGAGAACTATATATGGGGCGTGATTCTTCATTTCTGTCACTCACTGTTGACACAGGTGCAGAATTCGTCGAGTTCCATGCCAGCAAAACTGGCGCCACTCCTGGTCCGATTCTGAAACTGTTAAGGGGTTCCGCCGACGCCAGATGGAACACAATCGATTCCAATATGAAATCGTCCGGGATTTACGAGGTCCGAGATGAGAGGCAGGAATTTGTCAAGTTGCAGCCGCATATGCACACTCCACTCACAACACACACTATGCTAAGTAACAAGTTGGGAGCTAGACCTGCAACCCCATGCTTAAGGGATGCCAGGTGGAGACCCTGCTGACTATGGTGGATGATCTTTACCCCAGCCCTTTAAGGACTTTGCCAGCTACGCCCATTCGTCAATCCAGGACGCAGGTTCCAAAGCCGATCAGCACTGTGGATAATATCATCTGGACTGGAAAGCAGTGCCGAAATAAACTTCACAATCTCCTTAGGGTAGAAAATGTGAGGACGCAACACTGTGCTACGGCCCCAACTCCTGCCCCACATCCTTGTAACACTACACCCCCTACAAAACGGCGGCGGAAACGCCAACCCTTCACCACGTGCCGGCATCAAGACAAGCGGGCATGCCCGGGTGCCCTGGCCACTGAGGACACCAGCTACTCACCGCCTGGGCAGCATGCGTTGGACAGTCTTAGTCTGTGACCTTCTATGTGCCAACTCCTCCCAAGAGAAGGCCGCCATCAATTGCCGCATGCGGGAGAAGACTGGGCTGGACTATCGGAACTGTGTCCCCTGACCATGGCAGAGCAGAGCGCCCTGGATGTGGTCATCCGTCGGGAGCAAAGGGAGGTCGCCAGAGTGGAGTTCGACCGCGGACGACGAAGTGAGACACTGCTGCATCGCGGTTCCCTTGGAGGCGAGAGTCAAACCATCTCCAACACCACATACACACGACCAAAAGCCCCAAACCACCTCATCCCCACACCACGCACAACCTATCAACCATGGCAGAGCAGAGCGCCCTGGATGTGAGCGTCCATCGGGAGCAAAGGGAGGTCGCCAGAGTGGAGACCGACCACGAGCGACGAAGTGAGACACTGCTGTATTGCGGTTCCCTGTGAGACGTGGGTCAAACCACCTCCAACACCACACACACGACCAAAAGCCCCAAAGCACCTGATCCCCACAACTCGCACAACCTATCAACCACCGTCACCCTTTTATACCCTCACCCAGACTCTACCACAACACCAACACCACCGAAACCGCCATGAAATGACCACACATTACTCTCACCGGCACCCCACCACAAACCACCCTCACCCTAAAACCACAGTCAGACTACGCCCAGCGTCATATTTATAATAGTCGCACACTACGCTCATCCCCGCTCACCCACATGTGGGGCTCTGTACCACAGTGGTTAGCACCTTTGCTTCACAGCTACAGTGTCCCAGGTTCAATTCCCGGTCTAGGTCACAGTCTGTGAGGTGTCTGCAGGTTCTCCCCAAGTCTGCTTGGGTATCCTCTGGGTGCTCCGGTGTACACCCACAGTCCAAATATATGCAGGTTAGGTGGCTTAGCCATGTTAAATTGCCCGTCCTGTACAAAAATAAAAAGTGTTGGTGGGGTTACTGTGTTACGGGGATAGGGTAGACTTGTGGGCTAAGGTGGGGTGCTCATTCCAAGGGCCGGTACAGACTCAATGGCCCGAATGGCTTCCTTCTGCACTGCAAATTCTATGATTCTATGATATGCACCCCAATACTACCCACATCACTCTCACCCCATCCTCATGCTGAACCACACCACTCGCTCACCATCCGCTATCCCGCAAATCCCCCCCCCCCCCCCCCCCCGCCGGCCTGCGGTCTAATCATGCATCTCGCCTGGTGGCTAACGGGACATTCTGGTGATGGGAGGGTCCATCCAGCTCCACCGCCCAAGATAGTACCACTGTCGGAGCCTCCCTTCCCCCGTCCCAGGAGCCCCCCCCCCCCCCCCCACCCCACCGTGAGCCGAGCAGTGGAGCTGCGAGATGCTCGGGCGCACTCCATACAAGCAGGCGCAGGAGGACACTCTTATGCTCGGGTCACTGAATGACATTGGCGTCCGTTACAGCAGTCTATCGTACTCTCCATTATTCCTGAGACACTCAGCACGGTTGGGCACTTCAGGAGAATAATCCTGGAATACCATCTGGTGTGCAACACAAATCTGGTCTTGGACAGCAGTTGGATGTAGCAACACTCAAGGGGGCTGAATGTCGGAGGGCGGGCAGACCCTAGGAAATAGTTACCATCCAAATAGTTTTCGGGCTTCTTGAACGGACAGAGTTATCAATTGTGGACATGCTTTCGTGAAAACACAGTCTAAATGACCGGATTTCGGCGAGCATCCAGTATCTTCAAGGGCAGTTGCAGCAGGCCTGCCACATGAAGCAGCAGTGTATCGTCCGACCATTCGTGCCAGCAAGGCCAAAACGGCATGGGCGGTATCCAAGTTGGTGGCATTGGGGGGCGACGGCGTTGGCTATGGATCGGCATGACCAAGGCTCGGACCATTCTACGCGGAATCTGGCGGAGCCCAGAACAGGTTTGCCTTCTCACAGGCAACCGTGTTGCAGAACACTTCGAAATTGCAGTGGCGCCCCTGAGCATGACACAGTCACAGCAGGCCATGGCACGGAAAATCGGCGGCATTACCCGGGCGCTAAGCGGCATGGCGCAGAAAGAGCGCTAGGTGGCCCTGTCCCAGAGAGAGATGTCGTAATAATATACACAAGGTCAGAACGTCAATGGGTGATGTTGCGCAGTTTCACATAGCGATTATCGAGTCCCCTTGCTTAATGGTCGCGAGCATGCAGACCAGACCAGAACGTGCCTCCAAGATTGACAACGGAGGTGCCGTTCGAACGACCTGGGATTGCTCCTTTCACACCCTCGTCCTATGCAGTACCACGGGATACCTCGGGAAACCCTGTGGATGAGGAGGTTATGGGGCCCACACCAGTGGCTCCCGCGGTGTACGTGCATGCCACATCAGCATCTCGGACACCCCTCTCCTGTACCTGGTGCACCTGATGGGCAGCGGACAGGCGAGCTCGGCAGCGCGCCACCTGCTACGCCCAAGCAGCAGCCTGGCCCATCCAGACACGGTCGCCCCTGAAGACACCCGCCAACGGGTACCTAGGTTGCAGGGCGCCAGTTAGAGCAGGTCGCCTCCATTCCTGCTTTACCGCTTGGGGAACAACAAAGACGAAGCGTTAGGAACTCTAACTCCAGAAGGTTAGACACTAGTTAGGTTGGTCGGGGTGTAGGACCCAGTTTTGTTATTGGTGCTGAGGCACAAATATGTCTGTATATGGTCACGTTAAACAGCTGTCTCGGTACTCTGTGACACAAGTATTGTGGGTGGGCTGGGCATGTCTGGCCAGGGGGGAGGTGGGTGATATTGCGAACGATTTACGTGGCCAGGGCTCACACCCTCGCCCACCCCGACCTTCCCCACTACTGTCACACCAGGGATTCGATGAGACTCTGTGATGGAATGACGGGCTCGCATTCTGGGAACTCCCAGGTTATCGGTGGAATGTTCAACCGTGAGCAGGAGTCAGGCGTTGATCAACGATGCCGAGCACCAAAGCTCATCACAGAGCTCCCTGTCATCCCCTTCCATTCCAGTGCAGACTTTGTTTGCACTGAGTGCTGAATTTGGGTGCCTCTGAGCGCGAAAGGGAGAGGTTGGTGACTGAGGGATATTAAGGGTTTAATTTTTATTTTTATCTAAGGTCTGTTCTTACTTTTATTTAGTTAATTAGCTTAAAAGTTGCTGTTTGTTTGAGAAGAAGGTGAATTTCAAATCAGCTTTAAACAAAGATTCCACTTGTAGCTACTTGCAGCTGGAGCTTATTAATTCTTTAATTGGATTAGGCCAATTTTCAGAGGGGGGAGTCAAAGTATAAATCTGAGCTAGCTACAGTGCAGAATTTGTTTGCTCTGAGTGCTAAATTTGGGTGCATTTGAGTGCTATGGTGAGAGTTTGGTGACTGAGGGAGTTAGGTGAGGTGGGAGTCAGAGATCCTTTCATTTCATTTCCTACATTTCCTCAGAGCGAGAAGCGAGCCGGGAGTTTACAGAGACTGCAGCTGGCTGGGAGCAGAGTCGGAGGGCGGTGTTGCAGATGCTCCACAGTGCAGCTATATTATGTAAAGTAAGAGGGGATGGAGACTAGGACACTTGCATGCTCCTCCTGTAGGATGTCGGTGGTGAGGGATACCACCAATATCCCCGCTGACTATACCTGTCGTAAGTGCACCCAACTCCAGCTCCACAGAGACCGTGTTAGGTAACTGGAGCTGGAACTGGATGGACTTCGGATCATCCGGGAGGCTTAGGGGGTAATAGAGAAGCGTTACAGGGAGGTAGCCACACCCAAAGAACAGGACACGAGTAGCTGGATTACAGTCAGGGGAAAGAAAACAAACGGGCACCAAGTGCAGGGATTCCTCGTGGTCGTTCCTCTTCAAAACAACTATACCGTTTTGGATGCTGTTGGGGGGATGACCTATCGGGAGAAGGCTCTAGCGGCCATGTCTCTGGCACTGAGTCTGGCTCTGGGGCTCAAAAGTGAAGTGGAAGAATAGAAACGCAATAGTGATAGGAGGCTCGATGGTTTGGGGAACAGATAGGAAATTATGTGGTCGCGAGCAAGACTCCCGGAGGTATGTTGCCACCCGGGTGCCAGGACTGGGGATCTCTGGGATCATGTCTTCACGATCCTTAAGGGGGACAGTGAGCAGCCAGAAGTCGTGGTGCACATTGGTGCCAACGAGTTAGGTAGGAAAAGGGGTGTGGATGTAATAAGCGAGTTTAGGGAGTTAGGTTGGAAGATAAAAGCCAGGACAGAGAGAGTTGTCATCTCCGAATTGTTGCCGGTGCCACGTGATAGCGAGGCTAGGAATGGGGAGAGAGTGCAATTCAAAACGTGGCTGCAGGAATGGTGCAGGAGGGAGGGCTACAGGTATTTGAATAATTAGGGCGCATTCTGCGGAAGATGAGACATGTACAAGCAGGACGGGTTGCGTCCGAACGAGAGGGGCACCAATACCCTGGGAGGGAGGCTTTCTGGTACTCTTCGGGAGGGTCTAAACTAATTTGGCGGTGAATGGGAATCGGACTTGTAGTCCAGCAACTAAGGTAGCCGATGTACAGGACGTCAAAGCCTGTTGTGAGGCAGTAGGGAAGGTAACATTGGCAAAGGAGAGTACTTGCAGGCACGGAGATGGGTTGAAGTGTGGAGACTTCAAGGCAAGAAGCATCAGGAATAAGGTGGATGATCCTAAGGCATGAATCGGTACTTGGGACTACGATGTGGTGGCCATCACGGAAACTTGGATAGAAGAGGGCAGAAATGGTTGTTGGAGGTTCCTGGTTATTTATGTTTCAATCAGATTGGAGAGGGTGGCAAAAGAGGTGGGGTGGGGGAGGGTGCATTGTTTATTAGAGATTGCATAACAGCTGCAGAAAGGCAGTTCGAGGAGGATCTGCCGACTGAGGTCGTATGTGTTGAAGTCAGAAATAGGAAAGGAGCAGTCCGCTGGAGCTGGTCCAGCGGAGATTCACACGGATGATCCCAGGAATAGTAGGCCTAACATACGATGAACGTCTGAGGATCCTGGGATTACATTCTTTGGAGTTTAGGAGGTTGACGGGAGATCTAATAGAAACTTCCAAGATAATGAATGGCTTAGGTAGGGTGGATGTAGGAAAGTTGTTTCCATTAGCAGGGGAGACTAGGACCCGGGGGCACAGCCTTAGAATCAAAGGGAGTCACTTTAGAACAGAGATGAGGAGGAATTTTTTCAGCCAGAGAGTGGTGGGTCTGTGAAATTCATTGCCACGGAGGGCGGTGGAAGCCGGGACGTTGAGTGTCTTTCAGACAGAAGTTGATAAATTCTTGATTTCTCGAGGAATTAAGAGCTATGGAGAGAGAGCGGGTAAATGGAGTTGAAATCAGCCATGATTGAATGGTGGAGTGGACTCGATGGGCCGAATGGCCTTACTTCCGCTCCTATGTCTTATGGTCTTATGTCACCTTGTTGGGACTTTTCTACAGGCCCCCAATAGCAGCAGAGATGTGGAGGAACAGATTGGGAAACAGATTTAGGAAAGGTGCAGAAGTCACAGGGTAGTAGTCATGGGTGTTTGTGCAGTGTGTCCAGGTAGCTTTTTTAACCCAGTTTGTCGATTGTCCGAAAAGAGTGGACGCCATATTGGATTTGGTACTTTGTAATGAACCAGGGCAAGTGATAGATTTGTTCGTGGGGGAGCATTTTGGAGAGAGTGACCACAATTCTGTGACTTTCACTTTACTAATGGAGAGGGATAGGTGCGTGCAACAGGGTACATTTTACAATTGGGGGAAGGGTAAATAGAGTGAAGTGCATAAGTTGGGTATATAGGCTGTCAGGGAGGGAACAGATACTACGTGTCCTTGATTATGTATGTCTCTGTCAGGCAGGTAAGAGATGGTCGATTTTGGGGAACTATGGTTGAGAAGTGAGGTTGAATGTCTTGTTAAGAGGAAGAAGGATACTTATGTAAGGCTGAGGAAACAAGTTTCAGACAGGGCGCTGAGGGATACAATATAGCCAGGAGGGAAATGAAGAAAGCGAATAGGAGAGCAAAAGAGGGCATGGAAAATATTTGGTGGGTATAATCAAGGAGATCTCCAAGGCCTTTGACACATATGTGAGAAATATGAGAATGACGAGAGCAAGGGTGGGTCCGATCAAGGACAGTAGCGGGAGATTGTGTATTGACTCCGAAGAGAAAGGAGAGGTCTTGCACGAGTACCTTTCTTCAGTATTTACGAATGAGAGGGGCCATATTGTTGGAGGGGCCAGTGTGAAACAGACTGGTAAGCTCGAGGAGATACTTATTAAGAAGGAAGATGCGTTGGGCATTTTCAAAAATTGAGGATGGGCAAGTCCCCAGGGCCTGACGGGATATATCCAAGGATTCTGCTGGAAGTAAGTGATGAAATTGCAGAGCCGTTGGCAATGATCTTTTCTTCCTCATTGTCAACAGGGGTGGTACCAGGGGATTGGAGAGTGGCGAATGTCGTGCCCCTGTTGAAAACAGGGAATAGGGATAACCCTGGGAATTACAGGCCAGTTGGTCTTACTTCTGTGGTAGGCAAAGCACTGGAAAGGGTACTGAGGGATAGGATTTCTGAGCATCTGGAAGGACACTGCTTGATTAGGGATAGTCAGCACGTGTTTGTGAGGGGTAGGTCTTGCCTCAACAGTCTTATTGAATTATTTGAGGAAGTGACCAAGCACGTGGATGAAGATAAAACAGTGGATGTAGTGGACATGGAATTTAGTCAGGCATTTGATAAGGTTCCCCATGGTAGGTTTATGCAGAAAGTAAGGTGGCATGGGATAGTGGGAAATTTGGCCATTTGGATAACGAACTGGCTAACCGATAGAAGCCAGAGAGTGGTGGTGGATGGCAAATATTCCGCCTGGAGCCCAGTTACCAGTGGCGTACCGCAGTGATCAAGTCTGTGTCCTCTGCTGCTTGTGATTTTCATCAATGACTTGGATGAGGGAGTTAAGGGTGGGTCAGTAAATTTGCAGACGATACGAAGATTGGTGGAGTTGTGGACAGTGAGGAGGCCTGTTGTCGGGGGTGCACAGAACAAAGAACAATCACAATTACAGCACAGGAACAGGCGCTTCGTCCCTCCCAGCCTGTGCCGATGCAGATCCTTTATCTAAACCTGTCGCCTATTTTCCAAGGATCTACTTCCCTCTGTTCCCCGCCCATTCATATATCTGTTAGCTGCATCTTGAATGATGCTATCGTGCCCGCCCCTACCACCTGCGCTGGCAAAGCGTTCCAGGCACCCTTCACCCTCTGCGTAAAATACCTTCCACGCATATTCCCTTTATGAAATGAAATGAAATAAAAATCGCTTATTGTCACGAGTAGGCTTCAATGAAGTTACTGCGAAAAGCCCTTAGTCGCCTCATTCCGGTGTCTGTTCGGTGAGGCTGGTACGGGAATTTAACCTTGCTGCTGGCCTGACTTGGTCTGCTTTAAAAGCCACCGATTTAGCCCAGTGAGCTAAACCAGCCACTAAACTTAAACTCCCCCCCCTCACCTTGAAATCGTGACCCCTTGTAATTGATACCCACACTCTTGGAAAAAGCTTGTTGCTATCCACCCTGTGCATACCTCTCATAATTCTGTGGACCTTAATCAGTTCCCCTCTTCCCCCCCCCCCACCCCCCCCCCACCCCCACCTCAACCTCCGTCTTTCCAACGAAAACAGTTCTAATCTACTCAACCTTTCTTCATAGCTACCACTCTCCATACCAGGTAACATCCTCCACACCAGGCAACGTCATAGTGAAACTTCTCTGTACCCTCTCTAAAGCATCCACATCCTTCTGGTACTGTGGCGGCCAGAACTGCACGCAGTAATCCAAATGTGGCCTAACCAAAGTCCCATACAACTAAACATGACCTGCCGACTCTTGTACTCTAGAATTTACGGAATTGTGATCGCTATCCCCAAAGTAATCACCGACTGCAACCGAAATCACCTGGCCGGGATCATTATCCAATACCAGGTCCAGTATGGCCCCTTCCCCAGTTGGACCATTTACATACTGCTCTAAATAAAAACTCTCCTGGATGCTCCTTACAAATTCTGCTCCATCTACGCCTCCAACATGAGTCCCATTCAATGTTGGGGAAGTTAAAATCTCCCATAACGACCACCCTATTTTTGTATAATCTATCTACATATTTGTATCTCTACTTCACGCTCGCTTTTGGGAGGCCTGTATTAAAGTCTCAACAATGTTACTGCACCCTTCCTATTTCTTAGCTCTACACATATTGCCTTAGTGCTCGAATACTCCATCGTGCCCTCCTTAATCACAGCTGTGATATCATCTGTGACCAGTAATGCAACTCCTCCATCCCTTTTACCTCCCTCTCTATCCCTCCTGGAGAATCGGCAGCGTCACTGAAATCCCTCATCTGGACTCTGGCTCTGCAAGTGCATCTCCTCAATCGATGGCACTGTCCGTTTGAGAAGCGCGAATCACATTTGGGTGGCAGCTAGGTTCTGGCATCGGCCGACCGTCCCACCTTCCACCCCCTCGGATGTTCCTACCTCAACCTGCTGTACAGGATCGTCCTTGTGGTGTGCACAACTTTGTGCCACAAGATCCTATTCACTCATGTGAACAACACAGGTCTGTGTCTCTTGGATGGTGGAGACAGCTGCGACGGGATACCCCTGTCCTTCTCAGATTCGAGCTGCGGGGTGTCCTGCATCTCGGGAGAAGGGCTGATGTTCGAGCTGCGACCTCGGCTCTGTTCGGAACACGTGTCGAGAGCTCAATATGTGGCAGTGGCTGAGGGAGGAGGACACCAGATGGTCCGGCCCCATATCCAGTAGTCCTGCGAGACACAAGACATGATGCATTATTAGAATACGGGTAAAGCGGAAGGGGAATAGGAGTGGTGAGCTTTTGGGTGATGGCAATGGATGACGAGGGTCGGTCGGGGTAGGATCTGGTTGGGGTTGAGGGTGGAGTGGCGTGAGAGTGCGTGTGAGGGAGACGGTGGTGTGGAGCTGGGGGTAGACTCGAGTTAGGGTGTTGATAAGCTTGGTGTTTGGTCAGGTGACTGTGGGGATAAGCGTGATGTACATGTAGTTTTGTTGGGTGTCACGAACGATTCACACCAAAGCACAAATAAATAGGGTCTATAATCACGACCCTTGTCTGAATTCCAACCCAGCGATCTCCATTTCCTCCGGGACTCAGACCACGTCCATGGTTGTCTGCTCTGCCATGATGAGAGGCCACACGTCTAGGGGTCAGCCTCCAATTCTCTCCTGCTTCCGCTGGTTATGGGCGGCCTTCTCCTGGGGTGTGGGCGGAATGGGACAAACGGAAAACGACAGCGTTACACTGTTTGATGCATGAAACCTAGGGAGTAGATAGCCGGTGGCGTCAGAGGACAGGGCAACCGGACATAGCGGCCGGTATGGGAGCGGCCATGTGGTGCAGGGTGGGGTTGACCCCCCCCCCCCCCTCTGGGTATGGGGGGGGGGTTGTTTTGGTTTTCTGGGACGTATGTCGGTGCGAGCGGCATTGTGTTGCCTATTACCCTGGCCGCCCTGAGCAGTTTGTGCAATTTTGTGCGCACTGCTTGCGAGTGTCCGGACTGTTTTCGGCAAGGCGCTGACCGGCACTGCCACCTGCATCCAGACATGTTGAATGGTGCTGGCTGGTAACCTACTTTCTGGGCCGGGGTACAGGTTCCTCAGCCTCTCAACCACCGCATCCAGGAGGGTCTCTAGCTTGGTGTCGGTTCACCTTGAGGACACTCTCCTGGCTGCCGTCTTGTTGGCTGGGATGGTGTATGTGGGGACAAGTATGTATATGCGGCTGCAGCGTGTCAGCCCCCTGAGTGTAAATCGTGGACCCACCGAATCTCTCACCATTTCTCACTGTAATCAATTGTTTTCCACATAGGGCCGGGCCTTGCCCCTTAATGGCAGTTGAATTGATCCAGGTGCGGCGTTGGCTTTGCTGTTAGGGAACTTACAAATTATGGGCCGGCGTCAAACCTTAGTCTCAGAAACGAGACACCAGCCTCTTATGTCTATGTGGTTTTTATGCAGTCCATTTTTCTATTTATGCACCTCGCATTACGGTTTTAGAGGCTGGCATTGTTTGTCGAATTTACCTGTCCGAGCTCAGATTTACAATTAATGGGCCTCTGCATCGCATCAGCAAGTCACGGCTTGCTTTTATTATGTCTCACTCGACCGAAACCACACCCATAATATTTGAATGCAATCATTGATTAACTGCATACGCATGCAGGCTTTTGTTCTGCCTGAATCACACATACCAGTTTGGTTCAAATCTTGTCTATCATGCACTCCTTTATCGATAACTGCTACCAAATCAGTTTTCTTTCTGCTCGCATCATTAACTTCACCAATTTTGTTTTATATGGTATGATATAGTTATGGTACAATATTTATATGGTACGATATGTATATGGTACGATATAGCTATGGTACGATATAAGAACATAAGAACATAAGAACTAGGAGCAGGAGTAGGCCATCTGGCCCCTCGAGCCTGCTCCGCCATTCAATGAGATCATGGCTGATCTTTTGTGGACTCAGTTCCACTTTCCGGCCCGAACACCATAACCCTTAATCCCTTTATTCTTCAAAAACTATCTATCTTTATCTTAAAAACATTTAATGAAGGAGCTTCTACTGCTTCACTGGGCAAGGAATTCCATAGATCCACAACCCTTTGGGTGAAGAAGTTCCTCCTACACTCAGTCCTAAATCTACTTCCCCTTATTTTGAGGCTATGCCACCTAGTTCTGCTTTCACCCGCCAGTGGAAACAACCTGCCCGCATCTATCCTATCTATTCCCTTCATAATCTTATATGTTTCTATAAGATCCCCCCCCCCCCTCATCCTTCTAAATTCCAACGAGTACAGTCCCAGTCTACTCAACCTCTCCTCGTAATCCAACCCCTTCAGCTCTGGGATTCACCTAGTGAATCTCCTTTGCACACCCTCCAGTGCCAGTACTTCTTTTCTCAAGTAAGGAGACCAAAACTGAACACAATACTCCAGGTGTGGCCTCACTAACACCTTATACAATTGCATCAGAACCTCCCTAGTCTTAAACTCCATCCCTCTAGCAATGAAGGACAAAATTCCATTTGCCTTCTTAATCACCTGTTGCACCTGAAAACCAACTTATTGCGACTCATGCACTAGCACACCCACGTCTCTCTGCACAGCAGCATGTTTTAATATTTTATCATTGTAATAATAATCCCTTTTGCTGTTAGTCCTACCAAAATGGATAACCTCGCAGTTGCCACCATTGTATTCCATCTGCCAGACCCTAGCCTATCCAAATCCCTCTGCAGACTTCCAGTATCCTCTGCACTTTTTGCTTTACCACTTATCTTAGTGTCGTCTGCAAACTTGGACACATTGCCCTTGGTCCCCAACTCCAAATCATCTATGTAAATTGTGAACAGTTGTGGGCCCAACACTGATCCCTGAGGGACCCCACTAGCTACTGATTGCCAACCAGAGAAACACCCATTAATCCCCACTCTTTGCTTTCTATTAATTAACCAATCCTCTATCCATGCTACTATTTTCCCCTTAATGTCATGCATCTTTATCTTATGCAACACCCTTTTGAGTGGCACCTTGTCAAAGCCTTTCTGGAAATCCAGATATACCACATCCATTGGTTCCCTGTTATCTACCGCACTATTAATGGCCTCAAAGAAATCTATTAAATTAATTAGGAACGACCTGCCCTTTATGAACCCATGCTGCGTCTGCCCAATGGGACAGTTTCCATCCAGATGCCTCGCTATGTCTTCCTTGATGATAGATTCCAGCATCTTCCCTACTACCGAAGTTAAGCTCACTGGCCTATAATTACCACTGTTCCTCAACTGTTTCACTATAAAGTCTTTGCTCCCAGTCTACCTTAGCTAGTTCTTCTCTCATCCCATTGTAATCTCCTTTGTTTAAGCACCAAACACTAGGGCTTGATTTTACCTTCTCTCCCTCCATCTGTATTTTAAATTCCACCATATTGTGATCGCTCCTTCCGAGAGGATGCCTAACTATGAGATCCTGAATCAATCCTGTCTCATTACACATGAACAGATCTAGGACGGCTTGTTCCCTCGTAGGTTCCATTAAATACTGCTCTCGGAAACTATCGTGGATACATTCTATAAACTCCTCCTCAACGCTGCCTTGACCAACCTGGTTAAACTAATCAACATGTAGTTTAAAATCCCCCATGATAACTGCTGTACCATTCCTACATGCATCTGTTATTTCTTTGTTTATTGCCTGCCCCACCATAATGTTACTATTTGGTGGTCTAGAGATTACTCCTATCAGTGACTTTTTCGCCTTACTATTCCTGATTTCCACCCAAATGGATTCAAGCTTATCCTCCATAGCACCAATGTCATCCCTTACTGTTGCCCGGATGTCATCCTTAAATAACAGAGCTACACCACCTCCCTTACTACCATTCTGTCCTTTCGAAAAGTTTGATACCCTCGGATATTTAACTCCCAGTCGTGACAATCCTTTAACCATGTTTCAGTAATGGACTCTAACTCATGGTCATTCACGATGATTTGCGCCATCAAATCATTTACCTTATTCCGAATACTACGAGCATTCAGGTAAAGAACACTTATGTTAACTTTTTTAAAAATCTCTGTTCTGAATCTTAACACCTCGATCGGTAACCTCTCCTAAGTTATATTTCCTCTTAGCCTTTCTCCTAATTTTCCTTGTTGTCGAAGCCATAGCTTCATGTAACAACCTGCCGCATCGCTTACCATTAATGTTTTCACTTCCCGTTTTATTTCTTTTAGTATTCCTGGTCCTATTCACTGAGCTCCCCTCAGTCACTGTACCTTGTACTGTCGCCCTTTTTGATTTTTGACTCGACTTCTCTGCCTTTCACTTTCCCCCTTACTGCTTTTTATTTCTGTCCCTGTTTTACTACCTTCCAACTTCCTGCATCGGTTCCCACCCCCCTGCCACATTAGTTTAAACTCTCCCCAACAGCTCTAGCAACCCCCCCCCCCCCCTAGGACATCGGTTCCAGTCCTGCCCCGGTGCAGACCGTCCGGTTTGTACTGGTCCCAATTCACCCAGAACCGGTTCCAATGTCCGAGGAATCCCTCCCTATTGCACCATCTCTCGAGCCACGTATTCACCCTCTCTATCCTGACATTCCTACTCTGACTAGCTCGTGGCACTTGTAGCAATCCTGAGATTACTACCTTTGAGGTCCTACTATTTAATTTAACTCCTAGCTCCCTAAATTCAGCTTGTAGGACCTCGTCCCGTTTTTTACCTATATCGTTGGTGCCTATCTGCACCACGACAGCTGGCTGTTCACCCCCCCCCCACCCCCCCCACCCCAGAATGTCCTGCAGCCGCTCCGAGACATCCTTGACCCTTGCACCAGGGAGGCTACATACCATCCTGGAGTCTTGATTGCGTCCGCAGAACCGCCTGTCTATTCCCCTTACAATTGAGTCCCCTATCACTATATCCCTGCCATTCTTCTTCCTGCCCAGCTGCGCAGCAGAGCCAGCCACGGTGCCATGAACCTGCCTGCTGCTGCCTTCCCCTGGTGAGCCATCTCCCTCAACAATATCCAAAGCGGTATATCTGTTTTGCAGGGAGATGACCGCAGAGGACACCTGCACTGCCTTCCTACTCTTGCTCTGTCTTTTGGTCACCCATTTTCTATCTCCCTCAGTACCTTTCACCTGCGGTGTGACGAACTCGCTAAACGTGCTATCCACGACGTCCTCAGCATCGCGGATGCTCCAAAGTGAGTCCAGCCGCAGCTCCAGAGCCGTCAAGCGGTCTAACAGGAGCTGCAACTGGACACACTTCTTGCACGTGAAGGAGCCAGGGACAGTGGGCGTGTCCCTGAGCTCCCACATCGCACACGAGGAGCATGATACGGGTCTGAGATCTCCTGCCATGTCTTAAACCTTCGGTTAACTTGAACAACTACAGTTTCAACAAAAAAACCAAAGAAAAAATAAATAAATATACCAATGAAAAGAAACAGAAAAACAGAAACACTACTTACCAGTCACTTACCAGGGATAAAATGCACTTCCTCCCCACCCAGCTTCGAATTCCCACCTAGATTCAAATTCCCCAACTCACCCTTTGCTGCCTCACTCTTGCTGTCTTCTCTCTGGCTCACTGGGAGAACTCACTTGGAGTGAGTTTACAAGTTGCCCTTTTTAAACTGTTCTGAATTGACTCCTCTCCCCCACCTGCTTTTAGATCAAGGTCGATTTAAGTGACTGACGCTTACCTGCCACTTAACTATGGTCGTGGACCTCAACGGCGTTCACGACGGCGCGGGCACTTCGGCGTTGGAGTGGAGACTTTGTGCTGGATTTTCCACCCAACCCCCCCCCCCGCGCCAGAATTCAGGTTTAGCACTTTAACTGACACTTAACTATGGTCAGATATAGGCTCCTTCCATTTGAACCTTTAAATATTTTTGCATTCTTTACATTGGCATTTCATTTCCTCTTCAATAATTACACTGTCTCCCTTCCAGCCACGTTGTTTCACATTTTCTATTTGGAATCTTGATTTTGTTTTGCCTTGGCTCCACTTCTTCTCTTTCTATATTCCCTCCGATTTCATCTTTGGTCTGTTTTGTTTAATACTATTAATAATAATAATCTTTATTGTCATAAGTAGGCATACATTAACAAAATATTTGCTTGCCTCGTTATGAGTTTTGATGTAACACAGGTCCTCAAAGAAACTGAAGGTGTTTACCCTCCTATCCGATGGAAAGCACTTTCTACAATATTGCTGCCACTGTCCCACGCGCCAGAACCGACGTCTCTCTCTCCAATATTTCAACGACCAATTTATTTATCTGGCACAATAGGCCAATGCCTCGTTGCATCTTCTTCCGGCATCACTTCAGTCATGACTACATTTGAGATTCTGATATTATTGATTCATTATTCATCATTATGGGCGACCCCCCCCCCCCCCCCCCCCCCCCCACCGCCGGGTTGGAGAATCGCCGCGGGCTGCCGTGAATCCCGCCCCCGCCGGTTGCCAAAGTCTCCGGTACCGGATATTCGGCGGGGGCGGGAATCGGGCCGCGCCGGTTGGCGGCCTCGTCCCCGGTCGATTCTCCGGCCCGGATGGGCCGAAGTCACGCCGATAAATTGGCTGTCCCCCCCCCCCCCCCCCGGCGTAAATTAAAGTACCTATTTACCGGCGGGACAAGGCGGCGTGGGCGGGCTCCGGTGTCCTGGGGGGGTGCGGGGCGATTTGGCCCCGGGGGTGCCGCCGCGGTGGCCTGGCCCGCGATCGGGGCCCACTGATCCGCGGGTGGGCCTGTGCCGTGGGGGCACTCTTTCCCTTCCGCCTCCGCCACGGTCTCCACCATGGAGGAGGCGGAAGAGATTCCTTCCACTGCGCATGCACGGGAAACTGTCAGCGGCCACTGACGCTCCCGCGCATGCACCACCCCAAAATGTAATTTCCACGCCAGATGGTGGGGCAACAAAGGCCGTTTCCGCCAGCAGGATTCCTCCGGGATCGGCCTAGCCCCTCAGTGTTGGGGCTCGGCCCCCAAAGATGCAGAGCATTCCGCTACTTTGGGGCGGCTGCCCGTCTGATTGGCGCCGTTTTGGGAGAATTGCGCCCACAATGTCTCTGTGGCGAACTTTGCCCAACCTCAATATTAGTCTTTAAATTCTTGATGCTTTAAAAAATCCTAGGCTGGATTCTCCACTGGCGAGAATCTATGCTCCGCTGGCAGCGCACCCGTGCACGGGGATTTACAGACGATGTTGTGCTGCCCCCCATTGGAAACCCCGATGTGGATTCTCCGATCCCCGAAGCCGAAATTGCGTTCGTCGAGGTTCACGACGATGCGAAACGGCCCCGATCCCGACCGATTCAGGCCCCGACAATGGGCTAGGATCGGGGACGCGTCATCTACATGTGCCAGGCCTTGTCGTTGCGTAAAGGCAGCACCGCATAAATGACACGGCCGGCGCCGCAGAACTGGCGTCACCCACGCATGCGTGGTTGCCGTCCTCACTGAGTCCGCCCCGGAAAAAGATGGCGGACGGATCTAGCAGGGCCGCGGAAGGAAGGAGGTCCTCCTTCAGAGAGGACGGCCCGACGATCGGTGGGCACCGATCGCGGGCCATGCCACATTTGAGGTACACCCCGGAGCAGGATCCTCGCTCCCACCCTTGCAGGCCACCCCCCCCCCCCCAGCATTCACGCGTTGTTCCCGACGGCGACGGAACCCGCCCTTTTGGCATGGCCGCTCGGCCCATCCGGGCCTTGGAATAACGGGGTGCCGGGAAATCGCCATTTTGTGTGTCTCCGGCGATTCTCCGGCCTGCGGCCCGCGGAACTCGAATGGACCGTTCCCGCCACTTGGGAGAATCGCGGAAGGGCGTCGGACCGGCGTCCCGGGAGATTTTGGCGGCCCAGGCGATTCTCCCAACCGGCGCCGGAGTGGAGAATCTCGCCCATTGTCTCCCAAACCAGCCACCCATTCGCCCGCTGAAAACTGTTGAGGCGGAGAATTCCGCCCATTGAATTCAAGCTATCCCCTTCTGAATTACTATCCAAGTGATAGGGCATATCTTGGTCTCTGGGACAGGAAGTTGACACACTTTTCTGGATTCTTTACGATGCTGCAGTGAGCGTTTTCAAAATTCATCAATATACTGTAACACACTAACAGGAACTTTGATTTTTCTAACCAAGGGTTAACTGCCTTTATTTGCAGAAAACACTCGCATCAGCTTACTTCCGGAATAACACCTTCAAGACAATAAGCGATTATAATTATTATTATTAATCGCCTTTGCTGTGGGCTGTTAACAACTGATTACGGCGGGGAAATTTGGGAATTCCCCTGTATGATTCACTTATATGCCAAACAACAGAAACCTATAGGCTGGAATTTGCCGGCGGTTCATTTTTCTGGCCAGCAACGGATTCCCAATGTGGGGTGTTTACATTGACAAACCGGGGGTGGGAGTGAAGGTGATCGCGGAAAATTTTAAATCTGGTCGCTGCGAATGGCGCACGGTGGAGAAGCACGCTGCTGCCGGACCGGCTTACCCCGCCGGGAGACATAAAGCCATTGTACTCCATCAGGAAATAAGCGTGTAGAGACCCTCTGCGAAAGGGAACAGACAATATCAAACGCCGGAGCCGTTAGGTCTAAAACAGTTGGTATTTACTCTTCCCACCGCCGATCAACACGGGACTGGGGGACTAGAGAATCCAGCGCGTTGCATTTTTCTCTGAGTAAGAGTGGGATTGTTTCAATCAGTGACATGATATTCCTGAGGTCCACAATATCTGTCGCATCTTGTTAATTAGATAATTGCGCACAGTTCACGACTGCATTATTCTTTTAAGTAATTTGAAGGTGGTGAGCGTCTCTGCTAAGGTCAGCATGTATTACCCATCCATGGTTGTCCTTCGCAATTTGGTGGTGAGTTACCTTCTTAAGCTACTCCTGTCCCTGAGCTGCAGGTACAGCCAATGTACAGGGAGAAAATAGGGAAATCCAGTATTTTCCGCAGCCACAGTGGGACAGATGCAATTTTGGAACGATTATTTCTACATTCTGCTCGCAAGAGACGCAGTGAATTTTGAAGCTGAATAAGCTATTCATAAGACCGCAAAATGAATGGGGATTTGAAATAAAATAGCACCAAATATAACTTCCGTGAAACATACAGAGGGAAATATCGAGGAGAATGTATTATAAAGGACATCTGACTAAGGAAGACATGAAACATAAAGGAAATTGCTGATCACGAATGTTCTGAACATATTAGACATACTGTCGCGAGTAATACCGAGTTTAAGAAGTTGGCAGATCTGCATTTTTTTAGGTTTGAGTGCCAGAGACATTGGTTGTCTGCTTAACTGACTTTTTAAATGTGAGTTAAAGGTAATTTATTCACATAAATATTCTAAACGTTGATTTTCAATCGTCAGTTATGTGCAGAGATAAAGAGCAAGGTTACACAATTCAATAAATTAGAATAGTGCAGCTGACCGCACCGTGGTACTTGTTTAGGTCAGGGTGAACGAGGGTGAGGAGCGTCTGGATATTTCGAATGAGTTATTTTAATTCTTTTCGCTTGAGTTCATCGTACTTAATGCATTATTAAAAATCGCCAAAACTCTTGCCAGCACTTCGTAGAAGAAAACTATCATCCAGCAAATAAACAATCAGCAAAGATGAACGTTTTCACGATATATGTTCCACGTTAGTATATTCTGCCCTACATAATCTGTTACTTATTGTAAATTATCTGTTTTATTCCGAAACTTGCTTTCGATTACGCGGCATTGATCAGACTCTGCTTTCATTTATTTCACAGAAAATGAAAATCTGAAGCAAGAACTAATAAAGAGAGGTGAAGAAAGAACGTAATGATGACGACGAATATCAGTACCTTTCACGTGTTATATTTCCAACTTCTCCAAGGTGGCATCCCATAATTATGAAGGGAAATTGATTTGAATGAAACATTGGTTCTCCTTATGAAAAATAAATGTTAGCTAATTAATCACAACGAACGGCCTAAACCAAATAAATGCATTTGTTGGGACGATCAAAAACGGGTGTGTGACTCTGTCCTGGAAGTTCCTAGGTAATGGTTTGCCTAGAAATTGTCCAGAGGGATCAGGTCGTCTGCACAACTGTGCTGAGGCGGGACAGAGGCAACTATATAAATCCTCAGAGATTGCAGACAATTTCACAACCATGATTACTCAGAAACAGGAACAGCGAGATCTTAACATTCACATCTAAGTTCAGCAAAACGACTTCAAAGGCGCAGACTTTACCTAGCAAGGGACACATTCTGAATCCCGTACCTCCCCTGGCGAGCACTCCACTCGCACTCCAACCCGCACCACCCACAAATAAACAACACACCCCATTCTCACTATATTCTTTACAGGTCCGTCACAATGCTACACCCACACTAGATACTCCTCAGTCACCGGTATGACGCTCCCGAAATGGTAGTATCCCCCCCCCCCCCCCCAAAGGGACGTGCAGCAATGGCTTGAGTGGTACCTCACATAGACCCATTGTCTCCTGACATAGGCCAACGGATCTATCCATAAACCAGGGGAATAGGGGACAGCGAATAGCACAGATTAATCACCCTTTGCGAGAAGCAGTTTCTCTTCATCTCAGTCCAGTACCATGCGCCTGCCAGCCTGCCTGCCATCTCCCGTTTTGGACTGCCTCATAAAGGAGGACATTCGGTCCACGGTTACTGCATCAATCGTTTTAGTATTTTATGTATCTCGATCAAATTTCCTCTCATCCAGAGAATGCAGTCCGTATTAAAGGCTAGGGCTTGGAGAACACCAAAGTATACATTGGAGTTCACCTGACCCACAACATTAAATACAATTCGGTTACGGGGAGCATCAAGGCCCACTTTACAGATGTATTGCAACAGATATCTAAATTTGTTTAAACAAAACAGTGTTTATTCTGTGAATCCCGTTAACATGTATTACACACACAGTAAACATCGTCTCAACTACCAACACTGATACCTCCGAAAGATACAGCACTCTATAAGTTACCCTTAGAAACTTTCCAACAACATCCATAAGTCAAAGAGCCCTTTTAACAAAGACAGTAGGTTTGCATTCCTTGCAGAAACTTGTATTACTTCGAAATCATCAAGTGATGTGGAGACATTCTTTCGCATGCAGGGTGAGAGCCCAAAATACACCTCCTTGGTTTGAATGCAGCTCTCCGACTAAAAACAAAACTAAAAATCAGAGCCAAAAACTGTTTCCAAACCGAAGTTAAATAGCACAGTCAGAGCCCAGCACCGCCACACAATGATACCACTGCAACCACTTGAGAAGACAAACATTTCTGAAAGTGACAATCCCATGATCCCCCCCCCCCAAAAAAAAAAACACAGCAATTTTAAGATGCTTTAATTTTTTACCTTTTCACTTTCTTTTAATTTCATTGACAGTAAACATATATTTTTGTTCAACTAAACAAAAGGTGCAAACATTTATAATAACATAGTCCATTTTAGTTCTTCTTCCTGCAACTGGAATCCCTCTTGATTCACTGTCTCTTTGGAAATGAAAGTCCATCCATTTCTGTCCGCTTCGGCATTTCTGTTTAAGGTTAGATACTTTAGTTCAATCCGATCACTGAGCCCCTTGTAATTATCCAACACAGGAGCGTTGGTTAACAGAGCGTCGAGGCCGTCAAATGCCTGTTAACACTCCGCTGTCCATTGAATGTTGCTACGCTGCTTCAGCAAGCCCGTTAGTTGCACACTGCTAAACTTCGGCACAAATTTCTGGTAAAATCCACTCATGTCAAGAAATCGCAGTATTTTCCTTCGTGTCGAGAGTATTGGAAACTCGCCAATAACTTCTAGTTTCACATCCCGTGGGACCATTTGACTCTTCCCGATTCTATGGCCAAGGACAGAGACTTGAGCTTGTCCATGTTCACTTTTGGCGAGGTTTACCACCAAACCCGCCTTCTAACATCGATCGAATAACTCCATCAGATACTTCAAATCTTTCCGTGTCTGACTAAAAATTACCAGATTGTCGATGTGTACCACACAATTGGGTAATCCTGAAATGACTTTGTTAATTAACCGTTGATATGTGGCTGGAGCGTTTGTCATGACAAATGGCACAACCTTGAATTGGCATGTGCCATCTGGAGTCACAAAATCGCCTACGCCCATTCGGAAAAAGGTATCTGTCAGGAACCCTTTAGTAAATCCAGCTTGGAAATAAAAGCCGATTGGCCCACCTTCTCAGTGCAATCCTCCAAACGTGGAATAGGGTACGAGTCCATTCTCGTACGGGGTAGGATAAGAGTCCGCTCTTGTAAGTGCATTAACCTTTCTATAGTCCACACACAACCGTTGGGTCAGGTCCGGTTTCTGTACCATCACTATGGGTGAGCTCCATTGCCTGCAATCCACTTCAATTGTGCCATTTTAAAGCATACTATCAAGTTCCTTGTTAACCTGTGCCAATTTTAAATATTCAAGTCTATATGGATTTTGTTTAATTGGAACAGCATTTCCCACATCTACATCATGTATAGCCATTTTAGCAGTTCCCAACGTATCTCCACAAACGTGACCATGTGATATAAGTAAGTATTTCCCGTGTCAGTTCGTTTTTCCTCTGGAAGCAAACACATAAATATATCTAAATTTTTAAGAAAATCCTCGTTTTCCAATTTAATTTGAGCGATGTCAAATTCAAAGTCATCTGGATTCGGTTCTTCACTTTGAGTTAGAATCATTAAAACCTCCTCCGTTTGCTCTCCTTCCCTTTCAAAGAACATTTAAAGCATATCGACACGACCAACTCGGCGAGTTTTCCTTCTATCTGGCGTTCTTAGCACATAATTCACCTCACTTAATTTCCAATCAATCTAATAAGGGCCAGAAAATCTTGCTTTTAAAGGTTCAGCGACCACTGGTAACAAAACTGAAATTTTATCTCCATCTTTATGTAGTCCAGGCCAAGAAAAAAATTGTGTTTTTGCTTGAGCTTACCTTACACCATTATGACCTCCCACTGGTACCTCATGTGCTGCTCGCAACATCTCCTTCATATGCAAGGTGATGAGAGGCATGGATAGAGTGGATTGCCAGAGACATTTCCCCAGGGTGGAAATGGCTGTCACGAGGGAACATAATTTTAAGGTGATTGGAGGAAAGGGAGAAGTCATGGGTAGGTTCTTTACGCAGAGAGTGGTGGGTGCGTGGAATTCATTGCCAGCGGAGATGGTGGAGTCTGAGTCATTACGGACATTTAAGCCACTCTTAGACAGGCACTTGTACAGCAGTAAGTTGAAGGGTGTAGGTTAAGTTGAGCTTAGATTAGGATAAATAGTCGGCACAACATCGTGGGCTGAAGGGCCTGTACTGTGCTGTACTGTTCTACGTGCTATGTTCTATGTTCATATACACTACCGTCAAAACACTCGATGAACGTCTGCCCACTTTTCGTCCGCCTGCATATATAAAGGTCACCATTGTATCATCCCAGGGCATTCGTCCTTCAACAATTCAGTTGTCTGTTTTTCCACTGGCTAATCAACTACAGGAGGCATCACTACCACCTGCGATCCAGCTATATCATTACCCAAGATAAATTGTATTCCTAGACAAGCTAGTTTCTATATTATGCCTCCTACCACTTCGCCACTCTTCAGTAGACGTTTCAAACCTACCTTATATAATGGAACACTACTCTTCTCAACCTGAAGTCCACATATTAGCACCTTTTCTGGAAATATTCCTCGCGAACGACATAACTCCTCACCTCTTACCATCAAAGATTGACTAGCTCTTGTCTCTGTTAAAAGTGTGACTTATTTACTGACTCAGCCTGGTACACCTGAGCAAACTTTAACCACACAAGTAAACACTTTAAAGAGATCTGGCACCTCTTGATCAGGCTGGACGATCTTTTGCAGCTCCTTCGCTTCACTTGGGCTTTCCATTACCACTTTAACAAACCCCATTGACGTATCATGTTTTATCACATCAGCCTTCCCAGTGCTTTTCTTCAACCACCAACACTGTGACTTTGCATGGACAAGTTTATTACAGTGATTATATTTGAAACATTTCAGTTCTCTTCCACCATCCTGGATTTCTTTGTGTTACATAATGTACACTCTCCTTATTATCTCGCATCAGATCTCCTTTACCTGTACCACATGATTATTTCCCTTTTCCCCAGTTTCTATCCCTCAGAGGCTGAAACTGATGTTGGAAACCAAACTTTGATTCATGAACTTCTTCATAATAATCTGCCCTTTGTGCTGCTAACTTCGCAGTTTTAACCCTCCGCTCTTCCACATGAATTCTCACTACATCACGAATTTAATTTTAAATTTTCTCCAAAAGTATAATTTCTCCGAGATCTTGATTCATTGCCCTTATCCACCTACAAAAAATACTATGTTTCATCATTTCAAACTCCATGTATGTTTGATCAGGTCCTTTACTTAAATTTCTAAACCTTGGTCAGTCGGCTTCAGGCACTAGTTAATATGCACCTAAGATGGATTTTCTCATCTACTCATACGGCCCAGATACATCCTCTGTTCCTGATGCAAACACTTCACCATCCCTGCCTGCCACCTTTATTTGAATCAGTAATACCGACATGTCTGGTGGCCATTTCATTTGTTTAGCTAACTTCTCACTTCTCAGATGAAACGAAAAATGCTTCTACATCCGTCTCATCAAACCTTGGCAATGCTTGGACATATTTAAATGCATCCCTAACAAGGCATCGACTCTGACGTCTTTCCCTTTATCCTGATCACTAGCCTCCAACTGTAAGTTTCCTTTACATCCGGCAATTATAACTGACTGTCAGGTTTCATGGCCATTTTTGAAGTTCAAACTCTCTCTTTTTCCCTTTCCTCGCTCTCTTTTCCCCCTCTATCTCTTTCTCTCTCATTTTATTTTCCCCTCATTTGGTATTCAACTGCTTTAATTATTTTTCATGTTTAACCTGTAGCTGAATTTTTGCCATCACCATTAATCAGACTCGATCTCTGGCAATGTTAAATGCTCATCTGCCGCCGTAAGAACCTCTTCTTTTCGTATGCTGTCAGGTAACATTAACTGCAATGTATTTGCAATATTAAGATACTTTTTTTAGTCTTTGTTCGGAAGGTAATGCGTGTGGCCGTCTACACCCCACTAAACGTCCGAGCCTCTGAAAGAGCCATTGTCCACAACATCGGCCCACAACCCAAACATGTGCAGGGTAGGTGGATTGGCCACGCTAAATTGTCCCTTAATTGGAAAAAATGAATTAGCCACTCGAAGTTTATTTAAAAAAAGATCGAAGGTTTAAAGACACCCCACAGCTTCAAATCCCGTGTCACGTGCATGCAAATTGGCATGTCTTCAAGCAACAATTTGTAGTCTATGTTTCAGCCCTCAGCCTGCAAACACAGCCTGATTAGGTGCACATTGCATTGCTACTCCCGATATGACGTCCTCAAGCAAATAAATCATACAGCACTTTCGCTTTGACAGTGAAGAGCATAGCAAGAATTATGATGTCGTGATACAGTACTGCAATCGCATTGCTCTCCAAAGAAATGAGAAAAATTTGAACCTTACATATTCAGTACATGCACCTAAAAAGCATGCACATTTTTTGATAGCTTTGGAACAGATTTGTAGCAATTCCAGTAGCCAAAAGTTATCGATGATCCGCGAGCAAATACTGTTTGGGATGTCGAATGATAAACTTCGTGACAGATTGTTACGGGAAGAAGATCTGACATTATAAAATGATCTAAGGATCTGCCATGCAATTGATGGTTGTAAATTTGAATCCTAGTTCTTTATAATCTCTAAACAGGTCCTCTTTCCTAGACTTGCCTATGTTGTTGGTACCGACATGGACCACAACAACTGGATCCTCCCCCCCCCCCCCCCTCTCCAGTATCCTTTCAAGCCGGCCAGAGATGTCCCGCACTCTACCACCGGGCAGGCAACATACCATGCGGGACTCTTTATCCTGCTCACAAAGGATACTATCTATCCCCCTGTTAATAGAATCCCTTACAACTACAACTTGCCTATTTACTCCAATCCCTTGAATGTCCTGCTGAACCATGGTGCCTTGGTCAGCTGACACATCCTTCCTGCAGCCCTCTTCACCATCCCCGCAGGGAGCAAGTGCCTCGTACCTGTTGGACTGGGTCAAGGGCTGAGGCTCCTGAGTTCCTTACTGCTGGTTCCCTTTACCTGCCTGACTTGCAGTCACGTCCTGCTGTCGCTGGCCACTGGCAGGATTTCATAGAATTTTTAATAGAATTTACAGTGCAGAAGGAGGCCATTCAGCCCATCGAGTCTGCACCGGCTCTTGGAAAGAGCACCCTACCCAAGATCAACACCTCCACCCTATTCCCATAACCCAGTAACCCCACCCAACACTAAGGGCAATTTTGGAGACTAAGGGCAATTTACTATGGCCAATCCACCTAACCTGCACATCTTTGGACTGTGGGAGGAAACCGGAGCACCCGGAGGAAACCCACGCACACACGGGGAGGATGTGCAGACTCCGCACAGACAGTGACCCAAGCCGGAATCGAACCTGGGACCCTGGAGCTGTGAAGCAATTGTTCTATCCACAATGGTACCGTGCTGCCCTGCCAATGCAATTTAAACTACTTACTCTGACAGGTGTGACTGCCTCCTGAAACACAGTGTCCAGGTCAGTCTCCCCCTCCCAGATGTGCCTCAGTGTTTGAAGCTCAGACTCCAGCTCATCAACTCTGAGCCGGAGGTCTTCGAGCAGCCAACACTTACTGCAAATGTGGTCGCTGCAGCTCGCAATGGGATCTGCCAGCTCCCACATCAAGCAGCTCAAGCACATCACCGGACCAGCCATCTCTAATTAATTAATTAGTTTCATTGAAGTTTACGAGTTTACCTGTGTTTTTTTAAAATTTGGAGCAGTTTGCTATCAACCAATCAGATCACAGCTTCTCTCTGACGTCACTTTTGAGGGGAAAAAAGTGGAAGACAGGAAGTTACCGTTCGGTTTTTATATAAAACTTGAAACATTGTGGCGCCAATATTAAAAAAGACACCAGTGCCATCAGCAATGTGACACAGTTCAAGAAAATAAATGCGGCCGAAGAGCGCAAGGCCATTTTAAGCGGCCACCCGGCTCTGCCATGTTATGCAAACGATGCATCAATCGTCAGTAGCTCCGGCAATGTCCAACATGTGGAAACGTATTCTCCAAGTTGGCCATGACAATCATTTTACGAAGCAATGCTTTTTGAGTCTAACCGTGTACCGAACAAGCTGTGTCAATGCAATTGAGAAATACATAGTCTTTATTGTCACAGGTAGGCTTACATTAGCACTGCAATCAAGTTACTGTTAAAAGCCCCGAGATGCCTGTTCTGGTGCATAGTTTGAGAATTCAGAATTCTCAGCTGGTACGGGAATTAAACCCGCGCGGCTGGCCTTGCTTTGCGTTACAAACCACCTGCCTAGCCCACTCAGCTAAACTAGTCCTCTGTGGGGTGCCCTTTGAAGAATTACTTTTTGTTGATCTGATTTCAGCCAAAGACATGATGAGATCGAATACGAAAAGTGAAGAAGTCTTACTGTGCAGTTGTGAAAATAATAATGATGAAGCTGATGCCATCGAAAACAGATGGACAATTACAATGATGGTGAACAACACATTGATAAAATGCATGCCCGAGATGGGTGTGTGGGCAAGCCTTCTCAATTCATCCAATTTGCACGGGCTGCAGGTTAAACCGATAGTCACCAATCAACCAAGACTGCTGATCGACTTCAGTGGGAATGAGGTTTATACGCTGGGTATATTCAAACACGAAGCAAGGAAGCACAACATAAGACACATCGTACCAATTTCAATTGTGGACAAAAAACGCGGGACCATGATCGGAGTGGATGCGCGTGAGGCTCTGAACATGGTTGAGCGAAAGCATGTTCCAGACAGCACAGCATCAGAAGACCACTGCGGTTCACAGCGAGATTCAATAGCGCAGTCTAAAAACAGCAGTCTAAAAAAAAACAATGTATTACATTGGATAAAAAATGTTAAATTATAATGACCTGACGCTTGGAAAATATTCTCATGTATACAGGTGTCGATTTGAGAGTCGTTTTCTCAGGTAATGGATGAAACAGTATTGAAATGAAATGAAATGAAAATCGCTTATTGTCACAAGTAGGTTTCAAATGAAGTTACTGTGAAAAGCCCCTAGTCGCCACATTCCGGCGCCTGTTCGGGGAGGCTGACACGGGATATTGCGTATTATTTAAACGAAATATCTCTGCAATCATCTAGAGATCAATCATAGTATGACAGAAACGTTAGGTGCGAGAACTGCATGAATGGTCAACGTTCAACTTCGTTGCTTCATTTGAGCAAATAATGTATTTTACCTTTCAGATAATTTCACTAGCTTCATGAATACTGGAGTTGAATGTATCTCTGCCACGTATTTACTTGTGACAATTTGCAACACATTTACAACAAATATGTGAAATGTATCTAGAAAGTCTTTTATTGCTGCCTTGAACAACTCATAATTTTGTGTCGTCAGTCAAAAGCTACGGGCGGCTCTGACATGTCCACCGTTTATCGCCCACATTTAAATGCCCTTGAGAATGGATTGGCGAGCTGCTTTCTTGAAGTGCTCTGGTCGATATTATGTATGCAGGCCTAGATTTCTGGTCGAGTCAGCACTGTTCAATTTCCTTTCATCCTCCTTACACTCAGGTTAACAGTAACAGTTTTTGCAGTCTCTTAATCGAACGCAAGAAAAAAATCATTGACCAGTATCTATGTTTCCCAGTAAGGTCTGCTACGAAAAGCTTGTTGCCTGTAAATATTGAACTTGCACCTTGGCATCAGAAGATATTTTTCTAAATACGTAGACAAGGCCAATGAAGCATAATTTTAAAAATAGTTGAGTTAGAAATGTCAACAGAAAGAATGAAGAAACAGCACACCTACGATAATCAGAGGTTTTATGCCATTATTCCAAATCGTATCCGATGATTGTTAAATTATTTGCCTCAGTTGGCTGGACGGCTGTTGCTTGACACAAAGCGCCACAGACAACCTGGTGAATGCTATCATGAATAGTCCTATATTCTCAATGTCTGTTACGTCACGACTAACTAAGCCTCTGTAACTGTGCCGAAAATTGAAGATGTAAAATATTTATATCTCCAGGTGGTCAATAAATCTACAAATAGATCAGCCCATGTAAATGCTGCTAATGGATACTTATACTATCCACTACCCACTTGCGAACACTTCATTTTGTTCGAGAGATGATTTAAAATGCACCTTCTCAATGTGAAGTGATATCTAGTGTTCTAAGTAGGCATTAACTTTACAGCAAAATGAAATCCAATTTCTAAACCTGTTCTCCACACCTATTTACTTGTTGCTGAGTAGCTTCATAATAATTGATTTCCCGGATTTAAAATAATACGTAATGTGTTGACCACAACTGGACAGTAATCATCCTGTGGTCGATAAAAATGTTTTTGTGAATAGTTTGTGTTCCATAGCCTCGTTCCGCTTGCTTATATGATTCATAAAATCATGGAATCACTATAGTGCAGTAGGAGGCCAATTGGGCAATAAAATATGCATCGCCACTTCGACAGAGCACTTTATTCCGATTTGACCGCGCAATCCTCACAACCTAATCGGTTCAGACCTGGACTATGAAGGGCAATTTGCCATGGCCAATCCACCTAACCTGCTTATCTTTGGGATGTGGGACGAAACCGAAGCACAAGGAATAAAACCACCCACGCAGAAAGATGGAGAACGACAGCATTGAACATGGGTCCCTGTGGCTGTAGACAGCAGTGCCACCAATATGTACAGGGATTTGTAGTATTTATTGTTCCACTAAGAAACAACTTTCAAATCTATGCAGGTTTCTTGGCGGCCAATCGCGAGACGTTTGTGAAGAACATAACATAAATTAATTTTCTGTTAAGATCATATACACTGCATTAATAAAACGAAGCATCCACGAGTCACGGGGGGCAATATTAAGCCGGTAAACTGTATTCCACCATATATTGCAAGAATATAGTCCAGCGCATCCTCTAGTCCGCTCTCTGTGGATTAACTGGCACCGTGGCATTCCCATGGGATTAGAAATCCAGAAATGTATGATAAAGCTCTGGACAGTAGGGTTGGCATTGGGAATTGGGAATTCAACAAAAATAAGGAGATAACACTCTTTTTGAAAATCAAACTTGCAGCGGTTTCAATGTTGCCCTTTCCGGAATAAAGTCTGTCATCCTGATATTCTCTGACCACGGATCCACATGTACCTTCTGGACTCTTAAATTTCGCTTTCAAATGGCTTGGCAAACCCTGCAGTTCAAGATCAATTATGATGGACAAGATATGCACATCAAAACCCTCAAATTATTTTAAAAATTATGTTACAGCAGAGCATTTCTGAAATATCCCCAAAGCATTCCTTAAAGTCAAAAGCGATCCGGTGAACTTGCAATCTCCTTCCATGCGTTCAAAAATTATCAGTCAAGTTACAGCTACATAAACATAATTACATTACCATTACCTTGCAGTTTAATTGTTCTGCAATGTTATTGCAAAATACGAGATTATTCATGCATGTTAGACAAACAGTTAGACGTGCAGGTAGACGAACAAAGTAATACTTCAGTTTTTCATTGCTTATCTCAATAGCAGTGCAACTATTTATGTTCCTATCGCACTTTGAATGCTTAATTTCCCAACCCATTGTGTAATCATGCCAATCTCGTGATACCTCTGAAAATAATCACGATCTTTATGTTACGATCACAAAATGTTCTTTGTTAACAAAAACAATCCTATCGTGCTGTTTTGGATACTCTGTTTCTGTAGGGACCAGTCTCGTTTCACGTATCACACCACAGCCCCCCCCCCCCCCCCCCCCCCCCGCCCGCTAGAGAAATAAAGTCCTCGCACGTGTCCGTTTTTATCTCGATTCTGTATAGTTCTACAGCGGTGTGTCATAATTCTGCTAAATTCCGAATATATGTCAAACAAACTTCCTGGCCACAAGCATTGAATTCGTGTTCTGATAGCAGATAGGATTTGTCGACACGTGATAGTCGGAGAAGTGGACAGGATAAAATATGTCCTAATATTCTTCATGACAGAAATTGAGGAAGACAGTTGCACACTAATCTCGTAAAAATTAGCACTCAACTGCTCGACGACAAATGCTGCTTGATCAGTAAAATAAATATCTTGATCGGCTTACATTCCAATAAAATGTCGGAAAGGATATGCTCGAATCCATGTATTTAGAATTCGATCAGTCTTGAACTAATTTGAGTTTCTCCGAGGATCGGACGACCGGCCGGATGTTGGCAGCGAAGACATTTTATTGGGCCCATACGTCCTTTAAGGATAGATAACGGTTCAACATAAAGAAATCCCAGGTATAAGAATTTTCAAAAGGACTCAGTGTCGTTTCGATAAATCGCAAGTTCTCTTCCCCATAAATGCATTGCTTATAGACGTCGACTGGTGAGCGTCTCAGCATCCAACAAAGAGTAACGCCATGCTGTGGCTGGATGAGTGAAACGTTTTCAGAGGCCAGGTATTGCTGATCATGCGTCTGGCTTTTGCCAGTGCTGAAAATAATGTCGTTGGAACGACAATCTGATTTTGGGAAGTCGACGCAGGCGGGGTTGCTTGCCTCCATGACCGCCGCTTTGAAAGCGGCCCGGACTCGTAATCAAATCATGGCTGTGCACCAAATTCAAAGACAGCCTGGGCCCGACCTGAACATCGGACAGGGACCTCCTGCCCTAAATCTACCTCGGAACGAGGTCGCGCGCGGATCACGGCCAACCCCATTCAATTGCAGTTGCGGGTATGCGATACAGGGATGCGACGACAGGAATTTGATGGAATATATTGCAAGAGGCAAGTTGCAAGTTGTGTGTAGTTCGTGTGTTTGAGGTTGAGAGAGGGTACGTGTGTGATTGTGCGAGTGGTAAACAATGTGCTTTTGTATGTGTGCGTGTGCCAGGTAATGTTTGTACGTTTATTCTTCTTAATTTTGTGTCCCCAATTATTATTTGTGGGGATAAAGCCGCCGCAGGCATGATGAGAATGAACAAACCCCATCGGGCAGTGACCCAGGGCCAGGATTCGAAATCGAGTGGTCAGCTCCGTAGTCAGCATTGCTGACCACTGTGCCACGTGCCGCTCTCGGGAAAAGGATAATGTGATTGTGTGTCATAGCGACAGAACTTTTGTGAGAGAGAAAGAGAGGCTCTGTGTCTTGGAGAAAGAGTAAACTAGTCTGGCCACCAAGTTTACCCAGTGGGGGGGGGGGGAGGAATGACTAGGGGCAACGACACTGCTTCCTTCCCACACCCGCCTCAAGCACGCCCCCTGAACAACTCCCCCCCCCTCCCTCGTCTGCAACCCCCTCCATGATACATACCTTCGGGGTGTGGGCCTGGTTTGGTTGGATTAGCGGTTTCTCTCCATGGGATAGAGGGTGGCGACGAACCATTCTGGGATGAGCTTTCGTGCTCAGTATTGTTTGGCAATCTCTGATTTGTCTCTACCGTAGCAGTTTCCACCGGTCCCTGGGTGCCCATGCACGCTTGCTTGCCATTCCATGACGCAATGCCATCGGATCGCTGGTCTGGCGAAGGTGGGGAGGGTTGGGGGTGGAGGTTGAGGAGCCCAGCCCAGCCAGAATATCCGCCCATTTCGCCCCGCCCTGCGAGACATGAACACCCTTTCTGGCTACAGGAGACTAAACCTCATACCCATCAGTCACAGCACGGAAGCATGTTGTATCAGTGTGGACAGGTGTTTAATCTGAACAAATATATACTTATTCGTCCCCTAGCCCTATAAATAGGTTGTGCACTGCACACGTGCTGACGTAAGTTGTGTCTATCTTTCTCGACTCATGAGCCCGAACGCTACGTCTAGGCAGATTCCGTACATCAGAAGGAGTGCAGGTATTTTGTGAATACCACCCGCTGGTGATTATCTTCTGGGGAAAACGGACCTCGTTGGACCGGCTGCTGCTCTGGTATCTCAGTGGCGTGGTTCCGCCCTGGTCTGTCTGCAGGCTCAATCACCATTTCCTCCTTGGGGCGGGGGGGGTGGGGGGGGGGCGATGACCCTGGGGTCTACAGTGCGAGTGCACTGTCGCCTGACGCGCACCCACCAGCTCATGTTTCCAGGACAATGAATCCGCTCTGGCCGCGACCAGGATCTTCATCATCAAGGTGATGGAGCAAAGGGACCTCCTTCTGTGACTGTACTACATCAGGTGGTGGCCTCCTTCCGGCACAGTGACGCATGAGATACTAACTGCACAATCTCCCTCTGGGACTGGGCCATCTCCCTCTGTGTCTGCGCCACGTCGACCGGCACTTGTGCAATGCCGCCACTGTTCTCAGCCATGGCCGGCTGTGATTGGGCCAAGCACAGGTGTGCGAGGCTGCGCTGCCCTGAGACTCGGCAAGCGCATGCACAGAGTGATCCAGGCCTTGTACATGCTTTTCCATATCCAAAACACATGCCACAAATGCGTCCACCGCAGACGCCACCCTGGAGGTGTTGGCCGGGTGACACACGTGGTCGGCACCATCTCCGACTCCTGTACGCATTTGAACTCCGACAACTTCTCCTCCATGTGCTGTGTGATCTCTGATAGCCCGTAATTTAGTCCCTGGCTTTGCGACTGAATCTCCACAATCAATGTGGCAGTCCGTTCCAGAACCATGAAACCCCTATGAATTGCATGGAGTCGTTGTTTTCGGCCCGCAATCCAAATGCCCACCCCTCCCCTCCCCGCTCGTGAATTCGTACCTCCATTTGATGCAATAGAGCAGCTGTATGATGCGCAACTGTGGATGTTCGCGGATACTTACCAAGGTAAGTATGTCTGGCTTGTTGGATGGTATTGGAGACAGTACAACGGGAAATTAGTGACATCCCACTCGAATTCCACGTTATATTGAGTCGCAGGCATAATCTGGCATCTACATTGTCAGTGTCCTCGTCGCATGTCGGCACACGGGGGGGGGGGGGGGGGGGGGAGGGGGGAGAGGGGGGGGGGGGGGGGCCGGGGGGGGGTGAATGTTACTTCCATGCAAAACGGTGCTGGATACCCCGGTCCGTTATTGGCGCAAATGAAGATCACACGTGTAGCCGCACTTAAATGATCCAACCCCGCCACACACATTGTCATGGGGAGAGAAGGATCCGGAGGAAGGCCGCCAGGCTCTGCAATTCGCCGTGCATGGGCGCAGGTGGTAGAGACGGTCAGTACAAGGGGAAACGTCGTCTGTACTGGTATGCCGTGCTACAAGGAAATTAACATCCACCTCAGGGCGGAAATGGTGAGTTGGCTATTCGGTGCCCCTGCCACTAACCACGATCCCCAGATATTCGTAACAGCCCCCCCTCCCCCCGGGGGATGGCCGAACACCACACCCTGCCCCACATCTTAGCACCCATGCCAGCCGCCGCGGTCTGATGCCATGGTCACTGAGGCCACTATCGATACAACCACTGGGCTCCATGCGTCGTGCATCTAAGGATTCCGTGCGTGTGCACCCCCTCCCCCAGGATAAGGCCGTATACAATGGACGGGAGCTGGAGAAGGTGGAGGGAGACTGTCATGAGAATTTCACTTTAAGAAATGGTTGTCTGCTGACGCTACTGCAGTGATGTCAGGGTGTGAGTGGAGCTGAGCTCTGGTTCTGAACGTTAGTTTCACTTTGAGAAAAGCTTGGGTTCGTCAGTGTTTTTGTTTTAGTTTCGTTTTCAGAGAGAAGAGCTGCAGTGAAAGCCAGCAGATGTGCATGGATCTCTCTCCAAGCTAAAGCGTGTTCAGTTGGATGTTTTGAAAGGGGTAACTGCTCTCATTAGAGAATTTAAACCTGATCTCTGTGTGAAAATGGTATTTTGCCTTCTGTATGTTGGTTGGGGATTTATTAAGGACCTAAAGAGAGAGCTAAGAAGAGCCAGGAGGGGACATGAGAAGTATTTGGCAGGTAGGATCAAGGCTAACCCTAAAGCTTTCTATTGATATGTTAGGAATAAAAGAATGGCTAGAGTAAGAGTAGGGCCAGTCAAGGACAGTGGTGGGAAGTTGTGCTTGGAGTCCGAGGAGATGGGAGAGGTGCTAAATTAAAATTTTTCGTCAGTATTCACACAGGAAAAAGACAATGTTGTCGAGGAGAATACTGACATTCAGGCTACTAGACTAGAAGGGCTTGAGGTTCATAACGAGGAGGTGTTAGCAATTCTGGAAAGGGTGAAAATAGATAAGTCACCTGGGCCCGATGGGATTTATCCTAGGATTCTCTGGGTAGCTAGGAAGGAGATTGCTGAGTCTTTGGCCTTGATCTTTAAGTCACCTTTGTCGACAGGAATAGTGCCCGAAGACTGGAGGATAGCATATGTTGTCCCCTTGTTCAAGAAGGGGAGTGGAGATAACCCCGGTTACTATAGACCAGTGAGCCTTACTTCTGTTGTGGGAAACATCTTGGAAAGGTTTACAAGAGATAGGATGTATAATCATCTGGAAAGGAGTAATTTGATTAGAGATAGTCAACACGGTTTTGTGAAGGGTAGGTCGTGCCTCATGAACCTTACAGAGTTCGTTGAGAAGGTGAACAAACAGGTGGATGAGGGTAAAGCAGTTGCTGTAGTGTATATGGATTTCAGTAATCGTTTGATAACGTTCCCCATGGTAGGCTACTGCAGAAAATACGTTGGCATGGAATTCAGGGGGATTTAGCAGTTTGGATTAGAAATTGTCTAGCTGGAAGAAGACTAAAGGTGGTGGTTGATGGGAAATGTTCAGACTGGAGTCCAGTTGCTATTGGCCTACCACAAGGATCTGTTTTGGGGCCACTGCTGTTTGTCATTTTTATAAATGACCTGGAGGAGGGCGTAGAAGGATGTGTGAGTAAATTTGCAGATGACACTAAAGTCGGTGAAGTTGTGGACAGAGCGTAACGATGTTACAACTTACAAGGGAACATAGATAAGCTGCAGCTCTGGGCTGAGAGGTGGCAAATGGAGTTTAATGCAGAAAATTGTGAGGTGATTCATTTTGGAAGGAATAACAGGAAGACTGAGTACTGGGTTAATGGTAAGATTCTTGCCAGTGTGGATGAGCAGAGAGATCTCGGTGTCCATGTGCATAGATCCCTGAAAGTTGCCACCCAGGTTGAGAGGGTTGTTAAGAAGGCATAAGGTGTGTTAGCTTTTATTGGTAGAGGGACTGAGTTTAGGAGCCATGAGGTCATGTTGCAGCTATCCAACACTCTGGTCCGGCCGCATTTGGAGTATTGCGTGCACTTCTGGTCACCACATTATAGGAAGGATGTGGCAGCATTGGAAAGGGTGCAGAGGAGATTTACCAGAATGTTGCCTGGTATGGAGGGAAGATCTTATGAGGAAAGGCTGAGGGACTTGAGGCTGTTTTCGTTAGAGAGAAGAAGGTTAAGAGGTGACATAATTCAGGCATACAAGATGATCAGAGGATTGGATAGGGTGGACAGTGAGAGCCTTTTTCCAAGGATGGTGATGTCTAGCACGAGAGGACATATCTTTAAATTGAGGGGAGATAGATATAAGACAGATGTCAGAGGTAGGTTCTTTACTCACAGAGTAGTAAGGGCTTGGAATGCCCTGCCTGCAACAGTAGTGGACTCGCCAACACGAAGGACATTCAAATGGTCATTGGGTAGACATATGGACAATAAGCGAATAGTGTAGATGGGCTTTAGAGTGGTTTCACAGGCCGGCGCAACATCGAGTGCCGAAGGGCCTGTACTGTGCTTTAATGTTCTATGTTCTATTCTTTCGCTTTAAAAACATACTTTTCTATTTCTGCTTTACCACACCAGTAAAGCCCTGTGCTTACCATACCACAATCTATTAAAAGTTGTAGGTCAGGTGAACTCCATGATTCACTGTGGGGTTCACTAAACCCTCGCCCAGAACACATCGGGGGCTCGAGGGGGATACAAGTCTATCTAGATTGTTTTTTGAAGAATACACGGATTAAGGGTTATGGTGTTCGTGCCGGAAAGTGGAGCTGAGTCCACAAAAGATTAGCCATGGTCTCATTGAATGGTGGAGCAGGCTCGAGGGGCCAGATGGCTTACTCCTTCTCCTAGTTCTTATGTTCTTAATTGAATAGCTGAGAGAACTTAAAGGCAGTAAGGGGTGAACATATTGTGGTTGCTTTTCAGGTGTGGTATTCCAGTTTCAGAGGGGAGTTTGTTGTGGACAATGGCTCTTTCAGAGGCTCTGACGTTTCTGAGGGTGGATATGGTCACAGGCAGTACCTTACGGTCAAAGACTGAAAGCAGACTGTTAGATTTGGCAAAAACATTGCAGAAAGGAAAACCTGACAAAATGGGAAAAGGTGAGGAAATTGTGACGCTGCCTAAGCATTTAAAATTGCCTGAGATACAGTTTGACTCATTGGAAATGGCAAAAATTCATTACAAATTAAACAGATGGCACATGAGAAAGAATTAAAGCAGCTTGAATACGAAAGATATAGAGAGGAAAAAGAAAGAGAGCGAGATGAAAAAGAAAAGAAGAGAAAAGAAAGAAGAAAATAAAGAATTGCCCGAGCGGAACCAAAGGAAAGAGAAAGGGAGGTACAGATCAGGGAACATGATAAGGAGAGAGAGTTTGCACTTCAGGAAATGGGAATGAAATATGACAGTCAGTTAAAATTGGCAGACGAGAAGGGAAACGTACAGTTGGATGATACTGATGAGGATAGTGAGAAAGAACGCCAAAGTCGAAGGCTTGGTGGGGATCTATTTAAATATGTCCAAGATTGCCAAGGTTTGACGAGAAGGAGGTAGACGCATTTTTCAGTACATTTGAGAATGTGGGTCAACAAAAAAAATGGCCACACGGCATGTGGGTATAACTGTTTGAAACAAAGTTGGTAGCTAGGGCCACTTAAGTGTTTGCATCACTACCGGAGGGGGTATCTGGGACGTATGAGGAGGTGAAAAAAATCCATCTTCGGTGCATATGAACTAGTGCCTGAAGCATACAGACAATGGTTTGGAACTATAAGTAACGGATTTGGTCAAACATACATGGAGATTGAAAGGCTCAAACAGATTAATTTTGACAGGTGGATAAGGGCTTTGAAAATTGACCAAACCAATGAAAACCTCGGAAAAATTATGCTTTCGGCGTGGTTGAAAAATTCAATTCCTGACGTATTTAGACACATTTGGAAGAGCAGAGGGTTAAAACTGCGAGGTTAGCCGCAGAACTGGCAGATCGTCATGAATCAGTTCATAAATCAATGCTTGATTTCCGACATCAGTTTCCGCTAGTGAGGGATATTAACTGGGAACATGCGAAATACTCAAGTGGCAAAGGTAAAGGTGATCTGATGGTAGATAATAATGGGAGTGTACCTCAGACTAAAAAAGAAATCCAGGAGGGTGGAAAAGAAATGAAACGTTTCAAACATTATCACTGTAATAAATTAGACCATGCTAAGTCACAGTGTTGGTGGTTGAAGAAAAGCAATGGGAAGGCTGATGATGTAAAACAGGATAAGACAGTGGGGTTTGTTAAAGTGGTAAAGGAAATCCAGGTGAAGTGAAGGAGGTGCAAAAGATTGGTGAGCCTGACCAAGAGGTGATTGATAAGAAGGTGCCAGGTCCCATGAAAGAATTTACTTGCGTGGGTAAAGTTTACTCATGTGCATCACGAGGAGCAGGTAAAGAAGACACAATTTAAAGACATACGGGAGCGAGTTAAACTTTCATGGTAAGAGATGAAGAGTTATGTAGTTTGGCAAGAAAATTGCCAAAAGAATGTGGTAATATGTGGAATTCAGTGTGAGAGGAGTAGTTTTTCATTATATAAGGTACGGTTGGAAAGTCCAATGAAGAGTGGTGAAGGGGTAGTAGGGGTAACAGAGAAACCATCTTGTCCAGCAATACAGTTTATCTTGGGTAATTATAGTTGGATCGCAGGTGGGAGTGATGCCTACTGTGGTTGATAAGCCGGTGGAAAATCAGACAACGGAAGTGATAAAGGACGAATATCCTGGGAATTTTCCGGATTCTGCAGTAACAAGGTCGCAAAGTCACAGGTTAAGACAAAAGGAGAAATCAAAGAGTGAAGATGAAGTTGAAGAGCAATTATCAGAAACGATTTTTGATCAGATGGTTGACACAGAACAAGAACAGATGGAGACTGAGGCTGATATTTTTACGTCAGGACAATTGGGGGAGTTACTACAAAAAGATATAGAAATAAAACAATGTTACAGGAAGCATATACGGAAGAGGAATCTGTGTGTATACAAGAGTGTTATTACCGTAAAAATGATGACTTGATGATAAAATGGAGACCTTTGCATATGCAGGCAGATGAAAAGTGGGCAGACGTACATCAAGTAGTATTGCCGGTAGGGGATAGAAAGAAGATGTTGCGAGTTGCACATGAGGTACCAGTGGGATGTCATTTGTGAATATGGAAAACTGAAGCTAAAATTCAAAAACGTTTTTATTGGTCTGGACAACATAATGATGTAGTTACATTTTGTCAAGCATGTCTCACATGTCAAATGATAGGGGAAACTCAAGCAGTGTTAAAACCAGGGCATTTAATACCCATTCCAGTATATGAAGCACCTTTTGCAAGGTCCTAATGGATTGCGTAGTACTTCTTCCTAAAACGAATAGTGGGAATCAATATCTTTTTGACAATCATTGATGTGCCTATGAGGTTTTCAGAGGCCATTCCAGTGCGCAATATTACAGCTAAAAAGATTTTGGAGGAGTTACTTAAATTCTTTACTCGATATGGACTACACACAGAAATACAATCGGATCAAAGATAAAAATTTTACCTCAAGGTTATTCAAAGAAGTTATGGATAGCTTAGGAATAAAATAATTTAAGCAACTGCGTACCACAAGAATCGCAGGGAGCTTTAGAAAGATGGCATGAGACATTGAAGACAATGCTGAGGGCTTATTATTACGATTATTTAGAGGATTGCGATTAAGGAATTTTATTCGCACTGTTTGCAATTTGGCGATGCATCTAATGGGTCAACCAAATTAAGTCCTTTTTAACTGATTTTTGGTCATGAGGTGAGAGGATCACTTAAATACATTAAGAAAAATTGGTGAGTGAGAAATCGGAAATTTATTCTTGGATTACATGTCAAATTTTAGGGAACGATTAAATAGAGCAGGCGAATTGGCTATATAACATTTAAAAGTTGCACAAAATATGATGAAACGGTTTGCAGACAAGAAATCCAAAGTTCGTAGTTTTGCCAGTGACGTTTTGGTGTTGTTACGGTATGGGCAGCACGGTAGCATTGTGGAAAGCACAATTGCTTCACAGCTCCAGGGTCCCGGGTTCGATTCCGGCTTGGGTCACTGTCTGTGCGGAGTCTGCGCATCCTCCCCGTGTGTGTGTGGGTTTCCTCCGGGTGCTCCGGTTTCCTCCCACAGCCCAAAGATGTGCAGGTTAGGTGGAGTGGCCATGCTAAATTGCCCTTAGTGTCCAAAATTGCCTTTAGTGTTGGGTGGGGTTACTGGGTTATGTGGATAAGGTGGTGGTGTGGGCTTGGGTAGGGTGCTCTTTCCAAGAGCCGATGCAGACTCGATGGGCGGAATGGCCTCCTTCTGCACTGTAAATTCTATGATAATCTACCAGTGGTAGGTGGTCCGTCAAAAGCAAGGTTTTGTGGACCTTAACAGATTGAAAAGAAATTAAGCGAGGTGAATTATGTGGTAAAAACAGCAGATAGAAAGAAGACTCATCGAGTGTGTCATGTGAATGTGCTTAAACGGTGCTTTGGAAGGGAACGAGAGAGAAAAGGAGGAGGTTTTAATGATTCTAACTCAAAGTGACGAACCAAATCCAGATGATTGTGAATTTGACGTACTTCAAATTAAATTGCAAAATGAGGATGTTCTTAAAATGTGGGATAAATTGTTGCGTGACCTTCGAGAAAAAAAACCGACTGACCCGAAAGAGTTATTGATATCACGTGGGCATGTTTGTAGAGATAAATTGGGAAGTACTAAAATGGCTATACATGGTGTAGATGTGGGAAATGCTTTTCCAATCACCAACATCCGTGCAGACTTAACCCTTTGAAAGTTGCACAGGTGAACAGAGAGATTGAGATTATGCTTAAATATTGCCTAATTTAAGTGGGTTGCAGCCAATGGACCTCATCCATAGTGATGGTACCTAAACCAGACGGTATCCAACGATTGTGTGTAGACTACAGAAAGGTTAATGCAGTTACAAGAACGGACTTCTTATCCAATCCCACGTTTGGAGGATTGCATTGAGAAAGTGGGACCATCAGCTTTTATTTCCAAACTGGATTTACTTAACGGTTACTGGCAAGTACCTTTGTCCGAAAGGGAGAAGGACATTTTATCTTTTGTGACTCCAGACGGTATATACCAATTCAATGTTATGCCATTGGGCATGAAAAACGCCCGAGCCACATTTCAACGTTTAACTGACAAAGTAGTTTCAGGATTACCGAATTGTATGGTGTACATCGATGATCTGTTAATTTTCAGCCAGACATGGAAATAACATTTAAAACATCTGAAGCAGTTATTCGATCGTCTTCAAGAGGCAGGTATCGTGATAAACCTAGCCAAAAATGAATTTTTTGGTATGAGTGGTTTTTCCGGAAATTTGTCCCGAATTTTAGCAATGTGGTTGCTCCACTGATCGACCTGCCGAAGAAACGTCGAAAATGTCAGTGGACAGCGGAGTTTCAATGGGCATTCGGCTGCCTGAAAACTTTGATAACCAAAGCTCCTGTGTTGGAGAATTACAAGGGACTGTGATCAGATTGACCTAAAGTATCTGGCGTTAAAGAAAAATGCTGAGGTGTAGAGAAATGGTTGGATCGTGCAGAAACCTTCTTGTTCAAAGAAACTGTCAATCAAGAGAGATTCCAGTTGGTGGAAGAAGAACAAAACAAATGGACTGCATTATTATGCCTCTTTGCGTGTGTTGTTTTTTGAAACGAAAATGTATATTTACTGTGCGCATTTTTAAAAGGATAGGGAAAAGGTGAGACACGAAACCATCTTGAACTTGATGGTTTATTTATTTTTCTTGGGTGGAGGTGTCATGGGGATGACACATTCAGAAATATTTGTCTGCTCATGTTACTGCAGTGATGTCGGGGTGTGGGTGGATATACGTTCTGGCTCTGCTTTTTAGTTTCGCTTTGAGAAAAGCTTGGGTGTGTCTGTTTTTTTTTAAGTTTCGTTTTCAGAGAGAAGAGTTGCAGTGAAAGCCAGCAGGTGCGCATGGATCTCTCTACAAGCTAAAGAGTGTTCATTCGGATGATTGCAAAGGGATAACTGTTCTCATTAGAGAGTTTAAACCTGATCCACGTGTTAAAAGGGTATTTTGTCTTCTGGATGTGGTTTGGGAAGTTAATATGGATTACTTAGTGTTGTATTATTTGGGGCTCTAATAGAATTAATGGTTGCTAAGATCTTCACTGTGTGTTTTAAAAAGTTTAACTTGAGTTCATTGCATAAACATTGTTTTCCTTAAGAAAATACTTTTCGATTTCTGCTGCACCACACCTGTAGAGTGGGCGGTGTGCTCCCCATACCACAAATATTAAAAGTTGTGGGTAAGACGAACTCCATGATGCACACTGAGGGTCTCTAAACCCTGGCCCATAACAGGGCCACCAGTACCATGGCCCCTAACCATATCCGAATAGACAACACTGGACGTGGTCGGAGTCCCGGAGGAAATGTAAGTCACCGAAGTGGAGTTCGGCAGTGGGTAAGGAGGTGAGACCCTGCTGAACTGCGAATCCCCATGACACGTGTGTGGACACCCCCCCCCCCCCCCCCGCACCCCCCCCCCCCCCCCCCCCACACACACACACTCGCCTCACCCTCCTCACCGCACACTACCTTCACCCGTCGAATTCCCTCACCAACTGCATCCCACACCCTCTGACCACCAACCCCTTCACACTCTCACGGATCACCAACCTCACCCAGTTAATCCTCACCCCTTCTTCACCCCCTGAACTCTAGCATCCCACGCCTACGCGGCCCACTGTCTGATCATACACGGCGCCTTGTGTCTTACAGGAACTGCCGGAGATGGTGCCGATCCATATGGAGCGCCCCCCTCCCCCCCCGCGACGCCAGGCTGTGCCAGATCCGTTGCCACCCAGAAAGCCGAGTAGATAGTGAGAGCAGGCCGATCACCAGTAATCCGGCCGAGACTCAGGACACCTCGGTAGGAAATGGCGTAGAGTGACTGCTGGCTGCCGGCCCTGGCGCCGGCCGTGCTGGCTGGGGTGGACGCCGCCCTGCCAGTGTCGGGGATTGGAGGGGGAGGGGCAGGCCGAACAGGAGGGGTGCCCCACACACGATTTTAGCGGTGCCCAGACACCGATTGCCATTACAACGGTCACCATGCTGCGCACTCACTCAACACTCAGTCGGCACTGGCTTAACATAGTGAGACCGGCCGCACATGTGCACCACCCCGGCAAACCTCCCCTCACCACAGCGTGCCCTATCAGCCCGAAACATACCGCCCAACCGCCACATATCGGCAGACCACACAGGGCTGCTGCGACAGCAGCGCCCAGTTAGGCCAGTGTAGCCAACGTTGGGCCTGCCGCCAGCAGTCACTCCACGTCATTTCCTACAGCCTCTCTCTCGCTCAGCAGCCACGACGCAAGGGTCACGTTTGAAACCACAATTGCAGCACGCCGTCGGGAACGCTGCCCATCGCAGGCGATGATTCTGGGAGGCCCCCGAGAGTAGGCCCTCGAGAGAGGGCGTCAGGTCCTCTAAAGATATGCCTGCTGTGCTTTAATACCGCATGGGGAGCGGCGCGTTTACGCCATTTTTGAGCTGCCCGAACATCCGGATTTGGGGTCAAACCGCCGCATACCCAGATTTTGCGGCCGGAAGCTATTCTCCGCATCGGCAAAGGGAGAGTCCCGATCATGCATGGCCTCACGAACGGAGAATCCAGCCGCCTATTTATCGCAAGATGGTGTTGGGGTGCAAATCTCCCTAAGTACATTCAGTGTATCATTGCAGAGGGAGATCATGCTGATCACTGCTTCTAGCTGATAGAACAATATCACAGCATGCTTGCACATGCCCCTGCGAGGTCCCTTACTGGAGCCGTGACGCTTATGTCGAGCAGATGCTAATACGAATGAATGTCATTCAAAACAATTTACTGCAATATGAAAGTCATGCACAGCAACGATTGGACCATCTAATTATGACATGCAGTCGGGAAAATGACTGTCGTTACCGTTGCATCACCGGGATTAACAGATTGACATCAATCCTTCAAATCATCCGAGATAATTTGAGGAATGTCTTTAGTTTAACGAGCGATGTGAATTGATGTGGAAAGTTCTGTCGACCAGGATACTAGAATCCACTAATAATGTTTGAAAATGCATTTTATTAACGTTGAACGCGTGAGATTTGAACGGGTATGAGCAGTGTGGTAGGTTGCAAATTATTAGTTATTGATTTCAACGTAATGACGCAGCAACATGGCTGAATGGTCTAATTATGGCCCCGGTTTGTATTTAATTCTGTGATAGACCCTCCTTCTTGAATTTTTTTATTGTGTGAACCAATTTACCGGATAAATGATAAATTTCACTGAGTATGGAAGAAGTAAATAACACATCGACCAATTTCGTCTTCCACTCTTCAGGCTACTCGTAAGAACAATAAACATCGATGTAACAACAATTTACAGTTCATGTTCAGACAATGTTTAGGGGAAAAGGCGGCAATTTCTTGCCTTGAAAAATTGCTCAGTCAAATTCGAATTACCCGTGAGAGGTAAGTGATCTAAAGTAAAAGCATTTGAGGCAAATACTAAGGTACCAATTTCACGATGATACAGTGATTAGGAACCCAAGTTATTTTCGGTCCTCAATAGCATGCTGCTTCTTTGAGTCAGATAAAGAAGGCGTTCTGCCTGTCACATAAATGTTCAAATGTGACGTATGAATCTACGTGCCGGTGTGATAATAGGTATGGGGGTTTGCGTCCCAAACAACCAACTGCTCGCACAAAACAGACAATAAACTGACCATAACCAGCAAGTGCCCAAAGTGAGAACCGATTCCACGACTGTAAAAGATGTATCAAGACAAAAGCTGAGCGTCGGACGGTTACCCTGACAAGCTATTTATGGTTATCATTATAGATCATACTGTGACGCATATATAAATGCATGAATTTAATTTTCTGCCCACTGTTTCGTGCAGGCAAGAACGAAACAGTAAAGACATAGGGCCAGCTTGACCTGAACAAAGTCCGACTCTGCCATTATTTGATGCAGTGCCAGGGAATTGGCTGAACTATCGATGTCAATGTGTCGGAGTTGAATTTGAACAACGCCTTACAACGAACTGTAATTCATCAGCGAGGTTCACCGTTATTCGCGGCAATGACTCTGCTAATTAGACTGCAGTTGCGGCAGAACCGGCAGTCTCTTGGAACGAGCATTTGGTCCTGTATTCTCCACTGACGCGATTCTCCGTTTCACACACGCCTGACTGCGTGGGGCTGCCCACATTGGGAAACCACGGGTGACAATCTCCGACTCCCCCGCCGGGCCAGCGAATCGTCGGGGTCTGGCGTGAATCCCGCCCCCGCCGGTTGCCGAAGCCTCCGGCACCGGAGAGTCGGCAGGGGCGGGAAACGCGCCGCGCCGGTTGGCGGGACGCACCCCGCTCGATTCTCCGGCCCGGATGGGCCGAAGTCCCGCCGATAAATTGCCTGTCCCGCCGGCATATATTAAATCACCTACTTTACCGGCGGGACAAGGCGGCGCAGGCGGGCTCAATGGTCTGGGGGGGGCGCCTGGGGCGATCTGACCCCGGGGGTGCCCCCACGGTGGCCTGGCTCGCGATCGGTGCCCACCGATCCGCGGGCGTGCCTGTGCCATGGGGGCACTCTTTCCCTTCCGCCTCCGCCACAGTCTCCACCATGGCGGAGGCGGAAGAGAATCAGAAAACTGGGGCGAAATTCTCCGTAAACGGCGCGATGTCCGCCGACTGGCGCCCAAACCGGCGCAAATCAGACGGTCATCGCGCCGCCCCAAAGGTGCGGAATGCTCCGCATCTTTGGGGGACGAGCCACAGCCTTAAGTGGCTAGGTCGGAGCCGGACGAATTTTTGCCTTGCCAGCTGGCGGAAAAGGCCTTTGGTGCCCTGCCAGCTGGCGCGGGAATGACATCTCGGGGCGGCGCATGCGCGGGAGCGTAAGCGGCCGCTGACGGCATTCCCGCGCATGCGCAGTTGAGGGAGTCTCTTCCGAATCCGCCATGGTGGAGACCGTGATGGAGGCGGAAGGGAAAGAGTGCCCCCACGGCACAGGCTAGACCGCGGATCGGTGGGCCCTGATCGCGGGACCGGCCACCGTGGGGGCACCCCCGGGGCCAGGTCACTCCGCCACCCCCCCTAGGACCCTGGAGCCCGCCCACGCCGCCTTGACCCGCAGATAAGGTAGGTGGTTTAATCTACGCCGGTCGGGACAGGCATTTTAGCGGCGGGACTTCGGCCCATCCAGGCTAGAGAATCGCGTCGGGGGGGGGGGGGCGCCAATCGGCGAGGCGCGATTCCCGCCCCCCCGCCGAAACTCCGATGCCGGAGACTTCGGCAACCGGCGGAGGCGGGATTCCCGCCACCCCCCCGGCGATTCTCCGACCCGATGGGGTGTCGGAGAATCTCGCCCCTGGTGTCCACAGCTGCCCTGGTCTCAGGAGGGCCGATCGGAGGCCAGGGGGTTCCTTATAAGCGGCCGGTGAATGTTTGTGCGGGGACTGAGGGTCGGACTCGCTGCCGATCGGAGTCTCTTTTGTGAGTATAGCTCGGCGGTCCGCAATGGAGCACTGTGCGGCCGCTGGATTCCGTCGCCATATGCATGCGCGGCATCTGACCATGGAGTGTAAGGACAGTATATGCAGCTAAAGCTATGACATCTACTCCGGGGGTGAAATTTATCGCCGGAACGCTGGCGTGAATCCCGCCTCCGCCGTTTGCCGAATTCTCCGGAACCGGATATTCGACGGGTGCGAGAATCTCGCCGCGCCGGTTGGCGCTCCCCCCCCCCCCCCCCGATTCTCTGGCATGGATGGGCCGACGTCACGCTGCTAGAATGCCTGTCCCGTCGCCGTGGATTAAACCACCTCACTTACCGGCGGGACAAGCCAGCGCAGGCCGGCTCTGGGGTCCTGGTGGCCGGTGGCCTGGCCCGCGATCGGGGCCCACCGATCCGCGGGCGGGCCTGTGCCGTGGGGGGTACTCTTTTCCTTCCGCCTTTGCCACGGTCTCCACCATGGCCGAGGCGGAAGAGACTCCCTCCACAGCGCATGCGCGGCTGTGAGCAGCCGCTAACGCTCCCGCGCATGTTCCGCCCGGCAATGTCATTTCCACGCCAGCTGGCGGGCAACCAAAGGACTTTTCCGCCAACTGGAAATTCGTGGGCCTTTCATCCAGGACTTTCAGGCACAAAACTGTACGGTTTTTACGTTGGCGGGGTGGGGTGGGGGGGGACATAGTCCCAATAATGGAGAATCCAGCCCAACATTGGCCAGCTGGCAAGACGGAGAATCCCGCTGAAGGGGCGACATTCTCCGAACCCCCGCTGGGTCGGAGAATCGCCGGAGGCTGGCGTGAATCTCGACCCCGCCGGTGGCCTGGCCCGCGATCGGGTCCACCGATCCGAGTGCGGGCCTGTGCTGTGGGGCCACTCTTTCCCTTCCGCCTCCGCCATGTTCTCCACCATGGCGGAGGCGGAAGAGACTCACTCCACTGCGCATGCGTGGGAAACGGTCAGCGGCCGCTGAAGCTCCCGCGCATGCGCCTCCCCGAGATGTTATTTCTGCGCCAGCTGGCGGGGCAACAAAGGCCGTTTCCTCCATCTGGCGGGCCGGAAATTCCTCCGGCGTGGGCCTAGCCCCTCAATGTAGGGGCTCGGCACCCAAAGATGCGGAGCATTCCGCACCTTTGGGGCAGCGCGATGCCCGTCTGCTTGGCGCCATTTTGGGAGCCAGTCTGCGGACATCGCGCCGTTTCGGGAGAATTTCGCCCATGATCTTATTGTGAATGCCTCGATGAGTGGAAGCGGACACGTTCCTTTGGGTCTCATTCCTGAGATATATTGATGCCCTGTACTCTCAAACGACAACTGAAATATTCATTTTCAACTGATTTTTAACAGTTTGAATTTCCTCTGCAATAATATACACCGATAATTCGGTTAATGAAAGCAATGGAGGAGCGCAATGATTTTAAACAGTTTGAATTTCCTATGCCATAATAGACATCGATAATTCGCTTAATGAAAGCAATGGAGGAGTACAATGAAATTATGCCAGAGTTCCACTGCAAAAGTATTTACCTCTTTGATTGTTGCGTCTACTTTATTTAGGTCCTGACAAATTCTTGGAAGAATTGGGTAAATAAACAAAACAACTTTTGAAGTAATTTATGTTCGATTATTTTTCCAGATGAGCTTAAAAGTAAGGAATTTGGCGAGGAATTTGGGCTCGCCTTGATTACCGTTTTTCTCCGCTGACGTTTTTTTAACCAATAACACCAGAGGGATTACCCCGTCCCCGAGACAGTGTTCCTCGAACGCGCTGCTCGTAGCCGGAATGACTGTGTACTCTCGTCGCACGTCAACGGGGTTTTCCATTGTAACCTCAACACCCCACCGGGTCACCCGTGGACGGAGTTGCGCTGCCGGCGGGAAAAGTGAATCACAACCACCAGAGAATCCATGCCCGCCATTGCAAATAATTCCGCCTCGTTTAAGTTGACCCAAATATAACACTCTTTTGACACAGGTGCTGCATTTCTGTTTTTGAAATGTCTCGTCGACTCATTGCCGGTGGGGCTCTATATTCTCGTCGCACGACAAAATGATTTTACATTATAACCACAAGACCCCAACACGACACCGATGGAGTCAGTTGCGCTGCCGGTGGGTGAAGTGGATCACAACCAATAGACACACGCGGCCCATCATCGAATATACGCGCTACTCATTTTAATTGACCCAAATATAACACAGGTTTGACACAGCTGCTGCAATTCTGGAAATGCAATTGCTTCGCGTAAAAAAAGTGAAACATGCGCGACATTCCTCCCAAACTTCATCACTTTGCAAACTAAGCCCCGTGCACTTGAAAAGTTATTTACTTGCAAGCGTGTTACTGTATTTGGGCAGCATTCCCTGATGTTGGCCTGGCATCAGTCATAAAAGCGTCGGGAGCACAGACTCCCGCCTCAAGCAAACCGCACACCAACATTATCCGCCATCACTGGAAGCGTTAGCTGGCCGATTTGACAACGGTAAATCCTGGCCAATGTCGTACTGCCCTTTGCGAAATTCAAGGCCGTGCTTGCGAACTTCTGACACCGTTGTCTCTCTCTAAATTCCCTGTTAAGTGTTGGCAGTTGCATAATTCTGAAACTAATCTCAGACGAACGGCTCAACAACTCAACAATGGGACATTTTTGTACCCACTTATATAGGTCTTTGGAATTCTCGCAATGCCGATGGCATTTCAATATGCGGAACTAGACTCCAGAAATATTTTGCTATTATTAACATTGATGGACACAATGGAAAATGGCGTGTCGGTTCGGTTAACAGCCATGATCACTTTGAATGGGCGGGAAGCACTCGGGGCGGAATTACACACTCCTGCTCTGATTTCTGATCGTTATATGGTTCTGTGTAAATGTTTCAGCCTCAATTACACTTGCAATTTTGACTGATAGTACACTTTGAACAATACTGTCTGAGGTCGAGATACACATGTTAGTAGAGGAATTGGCACGGGAATCACGCGATAATATGCAACGAACTTTCTTCAGGGCATCATTTTCGCAGGGTCAGTTGGGGGCCAACATTCGTTTCATATGTTCTGCAACACAAATTCCTGACTGCGTGAACGGATCTGCCTTTCCGAAGCAGAAATCACAACATCGAATGTGCTAAGTGGACCTTGATGCAGACGCCGTGCATTTCGCATCCTTCAGGAAGCTGCCAGGAGAGAGTATGAAGACGTCAAAGTTTGATATTAACAGACCGATTATGAAGGCAACGATGTCAGCATGTTGTTCACTTTCCCTATTCCAAATCAAAAGCTGAAAAATGAGGCAGAAGGGTCAAGCAACTGTTGTTTTTTCCATTTCTTGGTGGCAAAAGAATATGTTTCCCAATTGCTGATGCTCTTGGTGCACCTTATATGCATTCCAAAACTTGGCAGAAATAAAATTGATTTGACTGTCTCAGTCTGCAGTTGTCATAATGCCACAGATAACCTAAACACCCGGTCAGCACCGGTAGTCAAGATTCTCTCCTCCAAAGAGAAATATACCACGAACATCACGGTGCAGAAATCAAGCCCGTCTGCAACAGGCTCAATAACAATACCATTCAGCCATGCTGGTACCGCAGATCACATATCAGAACCCTCCTCATGCAATTTGGTTGGTCCTACTGCCAATACATTTGTGTGAACGACCCATATTAACTGTATTTTCCTTTCCGGTAGCAAGATTACATGTGCAGCATTTCAATGCTCTGGGACTGGAGAGTGCTCCCGCTATTTTCAGTAAGCTGACGAAGAGGAGTAAAACCAGGAGACGGGATAGGAAGAATCTGACGATAGGTGCAGTGGGTAGCTTCCTTTTTGTGGTGCAAAAAATGATTATTTCCGGAAGCTCTAACGCAATCCCAATTTTTTAATTGACAAATTAATTCCTGCACAACTTATCTTTCCTCCCTTCGGAACGATCATAATTGTTTTGTCACCACGACATTAACCGGAAAGCCGAGGCAGTCATTCCAATTTGCATTGATTAAATGAACCATGAGCCAGAGCAAATAAAAGGATGAATTATGTTTATTAATCGTAATCCATTTTTCCGTTATCTTCTGATTTTTTTTTTCATTTTAGCACTTGGGAAAGAATAAACGTATTATTTGTGTTGTGAAGTCTACATGCTGTTGCTGTTTCATGAACAGATAATTATCGTGGAGAGAGACTTACCATTTCTATCTGATACGACTAAGTTTACATCTGCACCATCAAATTTCATTATATCTGGAATGGATGGCTGGAAGGAGTGGTTGTTCTGGGAAAAACAGGGGCTGTTTAGCACAGGGCTAAATGGCTGGCTTTGAAAGCAGACCAAGGCAGGCCATCAGCACGGTTCAATTCTCGCATCAGCCTCCCCGAAAAGGCGCCGGAATGTGGCGACTAGGGGCTTTTCACAGTAACTTCATTGAAGCCTACTTGTGACAATAAGCGATTTTCATTTCATTTTCATTTTCATTTCATTTTTCAAAAACGATTCTGATATCCTGATAATGGACAGCACTTTCGCCCACAGTACACCCACTCCTAAACTGGATCACATTTCTCACATGATGGAGAACAGAGTGCAGATGTATTGCCTTGCCACAAAATGACTTTCGGTCGCTGGTATCGACATCCATGAGAGCAACAAGCTGAGTTTCAATGGTAGTGAGATGATATTATATCATTTCATTCTGAACTTCCTTCCCTCGAGTTAAGTATTTAGATTATTTTGATACTGGTTGATTAGAATCAGGCAAATTAATTGATGCACTGTCAATTAATTCTTCTTCTTCTTATAATCATTCAAATTTCCTTCCTCCTGGTGCTCTGATAAGTTGACTTATAATCGCAACTACTACAATTCGCAATCTGCAATCTTATTCACTGTCACAGCAGCCTTTGAAGTCAACTAATTGTGATGAGTTGGCATCTGTATTGCCAAACCCTCCATGGTTCATATTGGCAATAACTGCTCATCTCTTTTCAGCAAAAGCCGTCCTGGATAGGGATAAGGGTAATGTTCCATATTACTATCTATTGCATGCAAATGAATAAACACCATATGGATAAATACATTTGGGCGCCGTGTATATTGCTGACAAGGCACATTTCACGAAATGTACGGTCCAGGAGTGCAATTGTCAGTCAGGTTGATGCTGAGGAATCTGGATAGGGAAATGAGATATTATGTTGAATTTATATTATTGCATAACATTTTGAAGGAGGGTGGGCGTCAGTATGGATACAGCATTTATATGTCCCAACAAGTACCTCTAATTTAATGATGTATTTAGCCATAAAAACGTGGAGTACATTTAATATGACTGCAGTTCATTGATGGATGAGACAGAACACTTTTCTGGCATACTCATGGAGACACACGAACATGCACCATATCGGAAGTTCTTTTTAACGAATGCAGTAATAAGAAAACAAGAAAACGTTTTTAAAAGATGAGAAGGCATGGAGACATATGTAAACACTGCAAGAAAAGGAAAAGTTATTTTTTTTCATAATCTAACATGTTTTACGCAAACATTCTATGATTGCTAAACTTTAAGAATCCATTGCGACAATGGAAAACTTGGATCTTTCCGAATTCAAAGCTTTCGAGGGAAGCCATTTGAAATGGAAGTTAATCAGAAGAAGAACATGAGACATTTGCACGCGAAGTACCAGTTAAACAATTTCGACGGTTTTGGGAAGAATTACTGAAATTAGCAGTTCATAGATGATTGAATTTACAGTGCAGAAGGAAGCCATTCGGCCCATCGTGTCTGCACCAGGCCTTGGAAGCCCACACCTCCAACCAACCCCGTAACCCAGGAACCCCACCTACACGTTCTGCACTCTAAGGGCAATTTAGCATAGCCAATCCACTTAACCTGCACATCTTTGGACTGTGGAAGGAAATCGGGGCACCCGGAGGAAACCCACGGAAACATTGTGCGAACATGCAAACTCCGCACAGCCAGTGATGCAAGCCCGGAATCGACCCTGGGATCCTGGGGTTGTGGAACAATTCCGCTAACCACTGTGCTACTTTGCTTCCCAAATTGCAGTGATGATAAGTGAATCCAGTTCGGACCACCAAAGCTTGCACTTGGCCAACTAATAACATTAAAGGGACAAGGCAGTCATGGTCATCCGGGTGGGGGCGAGGGATCCTTTGAAATAGTGCCTGCCACGTCTGGGCAACAGTTCCCTGAAAAGATTCTCGAGATCAAGCCAATGATACATTTGAAAGGCACATGTTCAAAAAGGCATTATTAGAGTTGTGATTTTAAAGCATGAAAGAGTGAAGATTGATATAACAGTTTCAAGTAGATATGGAAAAGGTGGCCGCAAGATGTATGCCGCCTTGCCGCACATTCACTGATCATCTGTTTGGCGAGCAGATGAATTGCATTTAGCGTTGTACTTGTTAGTGCAAATTCGATTTGGGAATCAGGGCATCACAAATGATATAGATTGGTGGTCGCTCTTGTTTCTAATAGCCCGGGAACACATATTAATAGGATGTGCTGTGGGAGGAATCCAAATGTTGTGCGGGTGGGCGGAAGTGCTTGGCTCCAGCATTGCTCAAGCAATGCAAATTCAAGCCATTCTAATGCGAATGTAAGTTAAAATAACGTGTGTTATATTGAGATGCAGATTGTAGTGTCACTCATTTTAAACAGCGGACAATGGAAATAATTGCTTGCTCGTGAAAATAAAATTGGATAAGTTAACAATATACGATGGTTCCCTTTGTAACTTCCGATTTCAGAAATACGCAATTTGACGGAGGCACTGAGAACTGCTGGTGAGAGAAAATATCGAGTCAGATTATTTCGTCCTCAGACTGAAATTAACTTCAAAATACTTAAAGGTGCATCGGAACTAACTTTCGTTTGTGATTATTGTTTATGGAAGAGAATATGTGTGGACGAATTTGCCAGCAGTTGTTTACATTGATGATTTTCCTGTCCATTTATACAAAGAGAAATGTCAGTCACTGGACTTAAATTTAATTTATGTGCTATACCGCATTTCATGTTGTCGTTCAAAACTAAAATTCCCGTCTATATTTAACTAATTTGAAGAAGGAAATCTACCTAGTTGACATAATGAAATGAAAAAAGTAAACTGACTGGAAGGGCTTAAGGTTCATAAGGAGGAGGTGTTAGCAATTCTGGAAATGGTGAATACAGATAAGTCACCTGGGCAGGATGGGATTTATCCTAGGATTCTCTGGGAAACTAGGGAGGAGATTGCTGAGCCTTTGGCCTTGATCTTTAAGTCATCTTTGTCTACAGGAATAGTACCAAAAGTCTGGAGGATAGCAAATGTTGTCCCGTTGTTCAAGAAGGGGAGTGGAGATAACCCTGGTAACTATAGACCAGTGAGCCTTACTTCTGTTGTGGGAAAAATCTTGGAAAGGTTTATAAGAGATACGATGTATAATCATCTGGAAAGGAATAATTTGATTTGAGATAGTCAACACGGTTTTGTGAAGGGTAGGTCGCGCCTCACAAACCTTATAGAGTTCTTTGAGAAGGTGACCAAGCAGGTGGATGAGGGCAAAGCAGTTGATGTGGTGTATATGGATTTCAGTAAAGCGTTTGATAAGGGTCCCCATGGTAGGCTACTGCAGAATATACGGAGGCATGGGATTCAGGGTGATTTAGCAGTTTTGATTAGAAATTGGCTAGCTGGAAGAAGACAAAGGGTGGTGGTTGATGGGAAATGTTCAGACTGGAGTCCAGTTACTAGTGGTGTACCACAAGGATCTGTTTTGGGACCACTGCTGTCTGTCATTTTTATAAATGACCTGGAGGAGGGCGTCGAAGGATGTGTGAGTAAATTTGCAGATGACACTAAAGTCGGTGCAGTTGTGGACAGTGCGGAAGGATGTTACAAGTTATAGAGGGACATAGATAAGCTGCAGCGCTGGGCTGAGAGGTCGCAAATGGAGTTTAATTCAGAAAAGTGTGAGGTGATTCATTTTGGAAGGAATAACAGGAAGACTGAGTACTGGGCTAATGGTAAGATTATTGGCAGTGTGGATCAGCAGAGAGATTTCGGAGCCCATGTACAAATATCCCGGAAAGTTGCCACCCAGGTTGAGAGGGTTGTTAAGAAGGCGTACGGTGTGTTAGCTTTTATTGGTAGAGGGATTGAGTTTCGGAGCCATGAGGTCATGTTGCAGCTATACAACACTCTGGTGCGGCCGCATTTGGAGAACTGCGTGAATTCTGGTCGCCACATTATAAGAAGAATGTGGCAGCATTGGAAAGGGTGCAGAGGCGATTCACCAGAACGTTGCCTGGTGTGGAGGGAAGATCTTATGAGGAAAGGCTGAGGGACATGAGGCTGTTTTCGTGAGAGAGAAGAAGGTTAAGAGGTGACTTAATTGAGGCATACAAGATGATCAGAGGATTGGATGGGGTGGGCAGTGAGAGCCTTTTTCCTCGGGTGGCGATGTCTAGCACGAGAGGACATACCTTTAAATTGAGGGAAGATAGATATAAGTCTGATGTCAGAGGTAGGTTCTTTACTCAGAGAGTAGTAAGGGCGTGGAATTCCCTCCCTGCAACAGTAGTGGACTCGCCAACATTAAGGACTTTCAAATGGTCATTGGATCGACATATGGACAATAAGGGAATAGTGTAGATGGGCTTTAGAGTGGTTTCACAGGTCGACGCAACATAGAGGGCCGAAGGGCCTGTACTGCGCTGTAATGTTCTATGTTCTATTGTTTTGCTTAACAAAAATACTTTTCGATTTCTGCTTTACCACACCATTAGAGTGGGCCTTGTGCTTACCATACCACAATCTATTAAAAGTTGTAGGTCTGGTGAACTCCATGATACACTGTGGGGTTCACTAAACCCTCGCCCAGAACAAATCGGGGACTCGAGGGGGATACACGTCTATCTATCGGATTGGCTGAGAGAGCTTAAAAGCAGTAAGGGGTGAACATATTGTGGTTGCTTTTCAGGTGCGGTATTCCAGTTTAAGAGGGGAGTGTATTGTGGACAATGGCTCTTTCAGAGGCTCTGACATTTCTGAGGGAGGAGACGGCCACAGGCAGTACCTTAAGGGCAGAGACTGAAAGCAGACTGTTAGATTTGGCAAAAACATTGTAGAAAAGAAAACCTGACAAAATGGGAAAAGATGTGGTAATTGTGGCGCTGCCTGAGCATTTAAAATTGCCTGAGATACAGTTTGACTCATTGGAATGGCAAAAATTCATTACAAATGAAACAAATGGACCATGAGAAAGAATTAAAGCAGCTTCAATACGAAAGATATAGAGAGGAATAAGAAAGAGAGCGAGATGAAAAAGAAAATGAGAGAAAAGAAGGAAGAAAAGAAAGAATTGCCCCAGCAGAACCAAAGGAAAGAGAAAGGGAGGTACAGATTAGGGAACATGATAAGGAGAGAGAGTTTGCACTTCAGGAAATGGGAATGAAATATGACAGTCAGTTAAAATTGGCAGACGAGAAGGGAAACGTACAGTTGGATGATACTGATGAGGATAGTGGGAAAGAGCGTCAAAGTCGAAGACTTGGTGGGGATCTATTTAAATATGTCCAAGATTGCCAAGGTTTGACGAGAAGGAGGTAGACGCCTTTTTCAGTACATTTGAGAAGGTGGGTAAACAAATAAAATGGCCACACGGCATGTGGGTCTAACTGGTTGAAACAAAGTTGGTAGCTAGGGCTAATTAAGTGTTTGCATCACTACCGGAGGGGGAATCTGGGCCGTATGAGGAGGTGGAAAAAATCCATCTTCGGTGCATATGAACTAGTGCCTGAAGCATACAGACAAAGGTTTAGAACTTTAAGTAACCAATTTGGTCAAACATACATGGAGATTGAAAGGCTGAAACAGATTAATTTTGACAGGTGGATAAGGGCTTTGAAAATTGACCAAATCAATGAAAATCTCGGAAAAAGTATGCTTTCGGCGGGGTTGAAAAATTCAATTCCTGATGTATTTAGACACATTTGGAAGAGCAGAGGGTTAAAACTATGAGGTTAGCCGCAGAACTGGCAGATCGTTATGAATTAGTTCACAAATCAAAGTTTGATTTCCGACATCAGTTTCCGCCAGTGAGGGATAGAAACTGGGAACATGCGAAATACTGAAGTGGCAAAGATAAAGGTGATCTGATGGGAGATAATAATGGGAGTGTACCTCAGACTAAAAAAGAAATCCAGGAGGGTGGAAAAGAAATGAAATGTTTCAAACATTATCACTGTAATAAATTAGACCATGTTAAGTCACAGTGTTGGTGGTTGAACAAAAGCAATGGAAAGTCTGATGAGGTAGAACACGATAAGACAGTGGGGTTTGTTCAAGTAGTAACGGAAATCCACGTGAAGCGAAGGAGGTGCAAAAGATTGGTCAGCCTGACCAAGAGGCGATTGATAAGAAGGTGCCAGATCTCATGAAAGAATTTACTTGCGTGGGTAAAGTTTACTCATGTGCATCACGAGGAGCAGGTAAAGAAGACACAGTTTTAAGACGTAGGGGAGCACGTCAGGCTTTCATAGTAAGAGATGAAGAGTTATGTAGTTTGGCAAGAAAATTGCCAAAAAAGGTGGTAATATGTGGAATTCAGGGTGAGAGGAGTAGTTTTTCATTATATAAGGTACGGTTGGAAAGTCCAATGAAGAGTGGTGAAGTGGTAGTAGGAGTAATAGAGAAACCATCTTGTCCAGAAATACAGTTTATCTTGGGTAATTATACAGTTGGATCGCAGGTGGGAGTGATGCCAACTGTGGTTGATAAGCCGATGGAAAATCAGACACCGGAAGTGACAAAGGACGAATATCCTGGGATTTTTCCGGATTCTGCAGTAACAAGGTCGCAAAGTCACAGGTTAAGACAAGAGGAGAAATCAACGAGTGAAGCTGAAGTTGATGTGCAATTATCAGAAACGATTTTTGATCAGATGGTTGAAACAGAACAAGAACAGATGGCGAATGAGGCTGATATTTTTACTTCAGGAAAATTGGGGGAGTTACTACAAAAAGATATAGAAATAAAACGGATGTTTCAGGAAGCATATACGGTAGAGGAATCTGAGTGTATACCAGAGTGTTATTACCGTAAAAGTGATGACTTGATGATAAAATGGAGACCTTTGCATATGCAGGCAGATGAAAAGTGGGCAGACGTACATCAAGTAGTATTGCCGGTAGGGAAGAGAAAGAAGATGTTGTGAGTTGCACATGAGGTACCAGTGGGAGGTTATTTGGGAATATGGAAATCTGAAGCTAAAATTCAAAAACGTTTTATTGGTCTGGACAACATAATGATGTAGTTATATTTTGTCAAGCATGTCTCACATGTCAAGTGACAGGGAAACGTTAAGCAATGATAAAATCAGGGCATTTAATGCCCATTCCAGGATATGAAGAACCTTTTACACGTGTCCTAATGGATTGCGTAGGACTTCTTCCTAAAACGAAAAGTGGGAATCAATATCTTTTTGACAATCATTGATGTGCCTATGAGGTTTTCAGAGGCTATTCCAGTGCGCAATATTATAGCTAAAAAGATTGTGGAGGAGTTACTTAAATTCTTTACAAGATATGGACTACCCACAGAAATACATTCGGATCAACGATAAACATTTTACCTCAAAGTTATTCAAATAAGTTATGGATAGTTTAGGAATAAAACAATTTAAGCAATTGCGGACCACCAAAATCGCAATGAGCATTAGAAAGATCGCATCAGACATTGAAGACAATGCTGAGAGCGTATTATTACGACTATCCAGAGGATTGGGATTAAGGAGTTTTATTCGCACTGTTTGCAATTTAGCAATGCATCTAATGGGTCAACCAAATTTAGTCCTTTTTAACTAATTTTTGTCATGGGGTGAGAGGACCACTTAAATTCATGAAGCAAACTTGGTGAGTGAGATATCGGAAATTTATTATTGGATTACATGTCAAATTTTAGGGAACGATTAAATAGAGCAGGTGAATTGGCTATACAACATTTAAAAGTTGCACAAAATATGATGAAACGGGTTGCAGACAGAAAATTCAAATTTCGTAGTTTTGCCAGTGAAGTTTTGGTGTTGTTACCAGTGGTATGTGGTCCGTTAAAACAAGGTTCTTGGACCTTATTAGATTGAAAAGAAATTAAGTGAGGTGAATTATGTGGTTTACAAACAGCAGATGGAAGGAAGACTCATCGACTGTGTCATGTGAATGTGCTTAAACGGTGCTTTGGAAGGGAAGGAGAGAAAAAAGGAGGTTTTAATGATTCTGACTCAAAGTGATGAACCAAATCCAGATGATTGTGAATTTGACGTACTTCAAATTAAATTGCTAAATGAGGATGTTCTTAAAATTTGGGATAAATTGTTGCGTTACCTTCCAGAGGAAAAACGGACTGACCCGAAAGAGTTATTTATATCACGTGGGCAAGTTTGTAGAGATAAATTGGGAAGTACTACAATGGCTATACATGGTGTAGATGTGGGAAATGCTTTTCCAATCACCAACATCCATGCAGACTTAACCCTTTAAAATTTGCACAGTTGAACAGAGAGATTGAGATTGTGCTTAAATATTGCCTAATTTAAGTGGGTTGCAGCCAATGGACCTCACCCATAGTGATGGTACCTAAACCAGACGGTATCCAACGGTTGTGTGTGGACTGTAGAAAGGTTAATGCAGTTACAAGAACGGACTCTTATCCAATCCCACGTTTTCAGGATTGCATTGAGAAAGTGGGACCATCAACTTTTATTTCCAAACTGGATTTACTTAAAGGTTACTGGCAAGCACCTTTTTCCGAAACGGCGAAGGACATTTTATCTTTTGTGACTCCAGACGGTATCTACCAATTCAATGTTATGCCATTGGGCATGAAAAACGCCCGAGCCACATTTCAACGTTTAACTGACAAAGCCATTTCAGGATTACCCAATTGTGCGGTGTACATCGATGATCTGTTAATTGTCAGCCAGACATGGAAATAACAATTAATACATCTGAAGGAGTTATTCGATCGTCTTCATGAGGCAGGTATGGTGATAAATCTAGCCAAAAATGAATTTGGAAATTTCCAAGTCACTTTTCTTGGCCATACAATCGGACAGGGTCGCATGGTTCCACGGAATGTGAAAATAAATGTTATTGGGACGTTTTCGATACCCTCAACACGACTGGAAATAATGCGATTTCTTGTATGAGTGGATTTTACCGGAAATTTGGCCGTAATTTTAGCAGTGTGGTTGCTCCACTGATGGACTTGCCGAAGAAACGTCGAAAATTTCAGTGGACAGCGTAGTTTCAATGGGCATTCGGCTGCCTGAAAGCTTTGATAACCAAAGCTCCTGTTTTGGAGAATTACAAGGGACTGTGATCAGATTGAACTGAAGTATCTGGCGTTGAAGAAAAATGCCGAGGCGTAGAGAAATGGTTGGATCGTGCAGAAACCTTCTTGTTCAAAGAGACTGTCAATCAAGAGAGATTCCAGTTGGAGGAAGAAGAACAAAACAAATGCACTGCAATGTTATGCCTCTTTGCGTGTGTTGTTTTTTTGAAATGAAAAAGTATATTTACTGTGCGCATTTTTCAAAGGATAGGGTAAAGGTGAGACACGAACCCATCTTGAACTTGATGGGTTTTTTTTTCTTGGATGGAGGTATCATGATAATGGCACTTTAAGAAATATTTGTCTGCTCATGTCACTGCAGTGATGTCGGGGTGTGGGTGGAGATACGTTCTGGCTCTGCTTTTGAGTTTCACTTTGAGAAAAGCTTGGATGTGTCTGGTTTTTGTTAAAGTTTCGTTTTCAGAGAGAAGAGTTGGAGTGAAAGCAAGCAGGTGCGCATGGATCTCTCTACAAGCTAAAGAGTGTTCATTCGGAAGATTGCAAAGGGATAACTGCTCTCATTCGAGAATTTAAACCTGATCTATGGGCCCATGGTATTCGAGGCAAGGTACTAACATGGATTGACGATTGGCTGTCAGGCAGAAGGCAGAGAGTTGGGATAAAATGTTCTTTTTCGGAATGGCAACCGGTGACGAGTGGTGTCCCGCAGGGTTCAGTGTTGGGGCCACAGCTGTCCTCTTTATATATTAACGATCCAGGTGACGGGACTGGGGCATTCTGGCTAAGTTTGCCGATGATACAAAGATAGGTGGAGGGGCAGGTAGTATGGAGGAGGTGGGGAGGCTGCAGAATGATTTAGACAGTTTTGGAGAGTGGTCCAAGAAATGGCTGATGAAATTCAAGTGGGCAAGTGCGAGGCCTTGCACTTTGGAAAAAAGAATAGAGGCATGGACTATTTTCTAAACGGTGACAAAATTCATAATGCTGAAGTGCAAAGGGACTTGGGAGTCCTAGTCCAGGATTCTCTAAAGGTAAACTTGCAGGTTGAGTCCGTAATTAAGAAAGCAAATGCAATGTTGTCATTCATCTCAAGAGGCTTGGAATATAAAAGCAGGGATGTACTTCTGAAGCTTTGTAAATCATTAGTTAGGCCCCATTTAGAATACTGTGAGCAATTTTGGGCCCCACACCTCAGGAAGGACATACTGGCACTGGAGTTGGTCCAGCGGAGATTCACACGGATGATGCCAGGAATGGTAGGCCTAACATACGATGAACGTCTGAGGATCTTGGGATTATATTCATTGGAGTTTAGGAGGTTGAGGGGAGATCTAATAGAAACTTACACGATAATGAATGGCTTACATAGGGTGGATGTAGGGAAGTTGTTTCCATTAGCAGGGGAGCCTAGGATCCGGGGGCACAGCCTTAGAATAAAAGGGAGTCACTTTAGAACAGAGATGAGGAGAAATTTCTTCAGCCAGAGAGTGGTGGGTCTGTGGAATTCATTGCCATAGAGGGCGGTGGAGGCAGGGACGTTGAGTGCCTTTAAGACAGAAGTTGATGAATTCTTGATTTTTCGAGGAATTAAGAGCTATGGAGAGAGAGCGGGTAAATGGAGTTGAAATCAGCCATGATTGAATGGCGGAGTGGACTCGATGGGCCGAATGGCTTTACTTCCGCTCCTATGTCTTATGGTCTTATGTGTTGAAAGGGTATTTTGTCTTCTGGATGTTATTTGGGAATTTAATATGGGTTACTTCGTGTTGTATTCTTTGGCGGCTCTATTTGAATTGATGGTTGCTAAGATGTTCACTGTGTGTTTTAAAAAGATTAACTTAAGTTCATTGCATAAACATTGTTTTCCTTAAAAAAGTACTTTTCGATTTCTGCTGCACCACACCTGTAGAGTGGGCGGTGTGCTCCCCATACCACAAATATTAAAAGTTGTGGGTAAAATGAACTCCATGATACACTGTGAGGGTCTCTAAACCCTGGCCCATAACAGGGCCACCAGTACCATGGCCCCTAACCATATCCGAATAGACAACACTGGACGTGGTCGGCGGCCCGGAGGAAATGGAAGTCACCGAAGTGGAGTTCGGCAGTGGGTAAGGAAGTGAGACACTGCTTAACTGCGAATCCCCATGACACATCTGTGGCTGCTGTGGACGTCGCCCTGCCAGTGTCGGGGATGGGAGGGGGAGGGGTAAGCCGAGCAGGAGGGGTGCCGCACACAGGATTTGGCGGTGCCCAGACACCGATTGCCATTACGACGGTCACCATGCTGCGCACTCACTCAACACCCAGTCGCGACCTGGTTTAACGTAGTGAAACCGGCCGCATATATGCACCATCCCCGCAAACCTCCCCTCACCACAGCATGCCCCATCAGCCCGAAACATACCGCCCAACCGCCACATATCGGCAGACCTCACAGGGCATCAGCGACAGCAGCGCCCAGTTAGGCCAGTGTAGCCAACGTTGGACCGTCAGCCAGCAGTCACTCCACGCCATTTCCTACAGCATCTCTCTCGCTCAGCAGCCACGACGCAAGGATCACGTTTGAAACCACAATTGCAGCACGCTGTCGGGAACGCTGCCCATCGCAGGCGATGATTCTCGGAGGCATCGAGAGAGGGTGTCAGGTCATCTAAAGATATGCCTGCTGGGCTTTAATCCTGCATGGGGAGCGACGCGTTTACGCCATTTTTGAACTGCCCGAACATCCGGATTTGGGGTCAAACCGCCGCATACCGCGATTTTGCGGCCGCAAGCTATTCTCCGCATCGGCAATGGGAGAGTCCCGATCATTGGCTCACGAACGGAGAATCCAGCCCCTTATTTATCGTAAGATGGTGTTGGGGGTGCAAATCTCCCTTAGTATATTCAGTGTTTCATTGCAGAGGAAGATCATGCTGATCACTGCTTCTAGTTGATGGAACAATATCACAGGATGATTGCAATTGCCCCTGTGAGGTCCCTTTCTGGAGCCGTGACGATTATGTCGAGCGGATGATAATAAGAATGAATGTCATTCAAAACAATTTACAGCAATATGAATGTCATGCACTCCAGCGATTGTACCATCTAGTTATGACATGCAGTCGGGAAAATGACTGTCGTTACCGTTGCATCACCGGGATTAACAGATTGATATCAATCCTTCACATCATCCGAGATCATTTGAGGAATGTCTTTAGTTTAACGAGCGATTTGAATTGATGTGGAACGTTCTGTCGACCAGGATACTAGAATCCACTAATAATGTTTGAAAATGCATTGTATTAACGTTGAACGCGGGTGATTTGGACGGGTATGAGCAGTGTGGTAGGTTGTAAATCGTTAGTTATTGATTTCAACGGAATAACGCAGTAACATGGCTGAATGATCTAATTATGTCCCCGGTTTGTATTTGATTCTGTGATAGACCCTCCTTCTTGAAGGTTTTTATTGTGTGAACCAATTTACCGGATAAATGATAATTTTCACTGAGTATGGAAGAAGTAAACAACACATCGACCAATTTCGTCTTCCACTCTTCAGGCTACTCGTAAGAACAATACACATCGATGTAACAACAACTTACAGTTCATGTTCAGACAATGTTTAGGGGAAAAGGCGGCAATTTATTGCTTTGAAAAATTGCTCAGTCAGTGATAAGGTACCAATTTCACGATGATACAGTGAATTAGCAACCCTAGTTATTTTCGGTCCTCAATAGCATGCTGCTTCGGTGAGTCAGGTAAAGAAGGCGTCCTGCCTGTCACAGAAATGTTCAAATGTGACGTATGAATCTACGTGCCGGTGTGATAATAGGTATGGGGGTTTGCGTCCCAAACAACCAACTGCTCGCACAAAACAGACAATAAACTGACCGTAACCAGATAGTGCCCAAAGTGAGAACCGATTCCACGACTGTAAAAGATGTATCAAGACAAAAGCTGAGCGTCGGACGGATACCCTGACAATCTATTTATGGTTATCATTCTAGATCATACTGTGACGCAGATATAAATGCAGGAATTTAATTTTCTGCCCACTGTTTCGTGCAGGCAAAAACGAAACAGTAAAGACATAGGGTCTGCTTGACCTGAACAAAGTCCGCTTCTGTCATTATTTGATGCAGTGCCAGGGAATTGGCTGAGCTATCAATGGCAATGTGTCGAGTTGAATTTGAACAACGCCTTACACGAACTGTAATTCATCAGCTAAGTTTACCGTTTTTCGTGGCAATTACTCTACTTATTAGAGACCAGTTGCGGCAGAACCGGATGTCTCTTGGAACGAGCATTTGGTCCTGTACTCTCCACTGACGTGATTCTCCGTTTCGCCTTCTGCCAACACACGCCTGACTGTGTGGGATTGCCCACAGTGGGAAACAACGAGCTGGATTTTCTGCACCGTCCTGACAAAATCGCCGGCACGGGGGAGGAGAATTCATGTTCCCGCATAAAATGGTGACCGGCGTTTGTTCACTGATTCTGCAGCCCCAAAAAGCTGCGTCCTCCTTTGCCAAAGGCCCACTCGGACAACCTCAGCCCCCAACCAACCGAAATTTCGACCGCATGGAACTATTGTCCTCCAGCCAGTCGGGATACAGTCGAAATTCTCCGGTATTAGCGCGATATCCGATGACTGGCGTCCAGAACGGCGCAAATCAGTCGGGCATCGCGCCGCCCCAAAGGTGCGGAATGCTCCGCATCTTTGGGGGCCGAGCTCGAACCTTAAGGGTCTTGGCCCGCGCCGGATGAATTTCCGTACCGCCAGCAGGCGGAATAGGCCTTTGGTGCCCCGCCAGCTGGCACGGAAATGACATCTCCGGCCGGCGCATGCGCGGGAGCGTTAGCGGCCGCTGACGGCATTCGCAGTGGAGGGAGTCTCTTCCGTCTATGCCATGGTGGAGACCGTGGCGAAGGCGGAAGGAAAAGGGTGCCCCCACGGCACATGCCCGCCCGCGTATCGGTGGGCCCCGATCGCGGGCCAGGCCGCTGAAGGGGTACCACCCGGGGCCAGATCGCACCGCTTCCCCCCCCCCCCCGTCCCCGGAGCCCGCGCCCCCACCCCCCCCCCCCCCCCGCGCCGTCTTGTCCGGCCGGTAAGGTAGGTGGTTTAATCTACGCCCGTGGGACAGGCATTTTAGCTGCGGGACTTCGGCCCATCCGGGCCTGTGAATCGCCGGGGGTGGGGGGGGGGGGGGGGGGGGGGTGGGGAGGCGTGGCGCCAACCGGCGCGGCGCGATACCCGCCCCGCCGAATCTCCGCTGCCGGAGAATTCGGCAACCGGCGGGGCGGGATTCATGCAAGCCGCTCTGGTCTCAGGTGGGCCGATCAGAGGCCAGGGGGTTCCTTGTAAGCGGCCGGGGACTGAGGGTCGGTCTCACGGCCGATGGGAGTCTCTTTTGTGAGTCTAGCTCTGCGGTCCGCAATGGAGCTTGGCATGGCCGCTGGATTCTGTCGCCGTATGCATGCACCATGGCGGAGGCGGAAGAGATTCCCTCCACAGCGCATGCGTGGGGGTGCTGTGAGCAGCCGCTAACACTCCCACGCATGCGCCGCATGGCAATGTCATTTCCGTGCCAGCTGGCGGGGCACCAAAGGCCTTTTCCGCCAACTTGCGGGGCGGAAATCAGTCCGGCTCGGGCCTAGTCCCTCAAGGTGAGGGTTCGGCCGGTCACAGGGCGGAGGATTCCACACCTTTGGGGTGGCACAATGCCGGACAGATTTGCGCTCTTTTTGGTGCCGGTCGGCGGACATCGCTCCGATACCGGAGAATTTCGCCCACGGTCTCTGCAAGCCCCCTGCCAGGCTAGGTATTCGTGGGCCTTTCATCCAGGAATTTCAGGCGCAAACCTGTACGGTTTTCACGTTGGCACTGCGAAATAGTCCCAATAGTGGATAATCCAGCCCTACATTGGCCAGCTGACGAGACGGAGAATCCCGCTCATGATATTATTGTGAATACCTCGCTGAGTGGAAGAGGAAAGGTTCCTTTGTGTCTCATTCCTGAGATATATTGATGCCCTGTACTCGCAAACGACAACTGAAATATCCATTTTTAACAAATTTTTAACAGGTTGGATTTCCTCTGCAGTAATATACTCCGATAATTCGGTTAATGAAAACAATTGAGGAGCACAATGATTTTAAACAGTTTGAATTTCCTATGCAATAATAGACATCGATAATTCGGTTAATGAAAGCCATGGAGGAGTACAATGAAATTATGCCAGAGTTCCACTGCAAAAGTATTTACCTCTTTGATTGTTGTGTCTACTTTATTTAGGTCCTGACAAATTCTTGGAAGAATTGGGTAAATAAACAAAACAACTTTTGAAGTAATTTATGTTCGATTATTTTTCCAGATGAGCTTAAAAGTAAGGAATTTGGCGAGGAATTTGGGCCCACCTTGATTACCGTTTTTCTCCGCTGACGTTTTTTTAACCAATAACACCAGAGGGATTACCCCGTCCCCGAGACAGTGTTCCTCGAACGCGCTGCTCGTAGCCGGCATGACTGTGTACTCTCGTCGCACGTCAACGGGGTTTTCCATTGTAACCTCAACACCCCACCGGGTCACCCGTGGACCGAGTTGCGCTGCCGGCGGGAAAAGTGAATCACAACCACCAGACAATCCATGCCCGCCATTGCAAATACGCGCTACTCATTTAAGTTGACCCAAATATAACACTCTTTTGACACAAGTGCTGCAATTCTGTATTTGAAATGTCTCGTCGACTCATTGCCGGTGGGGTTCTATATTCTCGTCGCACGACAAAATTATTTCACATTTAACTACAAGACCACATCATGACACCGATGGAGTGAGTTGCGCTGCCAGTGCGTGGCCCATCATCGAATATACGCGCTACTCATTTTAATTGACCCAAATATAACACAGGTTTGACACAGCTGCTACAATTCTGGAAATGCAATGTTTAGCCGACACAACTACTTCGCAGAAAAAAGTGAAACATGCGCGACATTCCTCCCAAACGTCATCACTTTGCAAAATAAGCCCGTGTACTTGAAAAGTTATTTATTTGCAAGCGTGTTACTGTATTTGGGCAGCATTCCCTGAAGTTGGCCTGGCATCAGTCATAAAAGCGTCGGAAGCACAGACCCGCCTCAAGCAAACGGCACACCCACATTATCCGCCACCACTAGAAGCGTCAGCTGAGCGATTTGACAACGGGAAATCCTGGTCAATCTCTTCCTGCCCTTGCAGAAATTCAAGTCCGTGCTTGAGAAATTCTGACACCGTTCTCTCTATCAAAATTCCCTGATTATGTGTTGGCAGTTGCATAATTCTGAAACTAATCTCAGACGAACTGCTCAACAACTCAACAATGGGACATTTTTGTACTCACTTTTATAGGTCTTTGGAATTCTCGCAATGCCGATGGCATTTCAATATGCGGAACTAGACTCCAGAAATATTTTCCAATTAATGACATTGATGGACACAATGGAAAATGGCGTATCGGTTCGGTTAGCAGCCATGGTCACTTTGAATGGGCGTGAAGCACTCAGGGCGGAATTACCTACTCCTGCTCTGATTTCTGATCGTTATATGGTTCTGTGTAAATGTTTCAGCCTCAATTACACTTGCAATTTTGACTGATAGTGCACTTTGACCAATACTGTCTGAGTTCGAGATACACATGTTAGTGAAGGAATTGGCACGGGAATCACGCGAAAATATGCAACGAACTTTCTTCAGGGCACCATTTTCGCAGGGTCAGTTGGGGGCCAACATTCGTTTCATATGTTCAGCAACACAACTTCCTGACTGAGTGAACCGATCTGCCTTTCCGAAGCCAAAATAACAACATCGAATGTGCTAAGTGGATCTTGATGCAGACGCCGTGCATTTCGCATCCTTCAGGAAGCGGCCAGGACAGATTATGAAGACGTCAAATTTTGATATTGACAGATTGATTATGAAGGCAACGATGTCAGCAGGTCGTTCACTTTTCCTATTCCAAATCAAAAGCTGCAAAAATGAGGCAGAGGGTTCAAGCAACTGTTGTTCTTTCCATTTCTTGGTGACAAAAGAATATGTTTCCAAGTTGCTGATGCTCTTGGTGCACCTTATATGCATTCCAAAATCTGGCAGAAATAATATTGATTTGACTGTCTCAGTCTGCATTTGTCATAATGCCACAGATAACCCAAACACCCGGCCAGCACCGGTAGCAAAGCTTCTCTCTTCCAAAGAGAAATATACCAGGAGCATCACGGTGCAGAAATCAAGCCCGTCTGCAACAGGCTCAATAACAATACCATTCAACCATGCTGGTCCCGCAGATCACATATCAGAACCCTCCTCATGCAATTCGGTTGGTCCTACTGCCAATACATTTGTGTGAACGACCCATATGAACTGTATTTTCCATTCCGGTAGCAAGATTACATGTTGTGCAGCATTTCAATGCTCTGGGACTGGAGAGTGCTCACGCTATTTTCAGTAAGGTGACGAAGAGGAGTAAAACCAGGAGACGGGATAGGAAGAAGCTGACTATAGGTGCTGTGGGTAGCTTCCTTTTTCTGGTGCAAAATAATGATTATTTCCGAAAGCTCAAACGCAATCCCAATTTTTAAATTGACAAATTAATTCCTGCACAACTTATCTTTCCTCCATTCGGAACAATCATAATTGTTTTGTCACCACGACATGAACCGGAAAGCCGAGGCAGACATTCCAATCTTCATTGATTAAATGAACCATGAGCCAGTGCAAATAAAAGGATTAATTATGTTTATTAATCGTAATTCATTTTTACGTTAACTTCTGCGGGTTTTTTTTTCATTTTAGCTCCAGGAAAAGGATAAACGTATTTCGTGTGTTGTAAAGTCTACATGCTGTTGCTGTTTCATGAACAGATAATTATCGTGGAGAGAGACTTACCATTTATATCCGATACGACTAAGTTTACGTCTGCACCATCAAATTTCATTATATCTGGAATGGATGGCTGGAAGGAGTGGTTGTTCTGGGAAAAACGATTCTGATATCCTGATAATGGACAACACTTTCGCCCACAGTACACACACTCCTAAACTGGATCACATTTCACACATGGTGGAGAACAGAGTGCAGATGTATTGCCTTGCCATAAAATGACTTTCGGTCGCTGATATCGACATCCAGGAGAGCAACAAGCTGAGTTTCAATGGTAGTGGGATGATATTATATCATTTCATTCTGAACGTCCTTCCCCCGAGTTAGGTATTTAGATTATTTTGATACTGGTTGACTAGAATCAGGCAAATTAATTGGTGCACTGTCAAACACTTCTTGTTCTTCTTCTTCTGCGTCTTCTTCTTATAATTATTCATATTTCCTTCCTCCTCGTTCTCTGATAAGTTGACTTTTAATCGCAACTACTACAATTCGCAATCTGCAGTCTTATTCACTGTCACAGCAGCCTTTGAAGTCGACTAATTGTAACGAGTTGGCACATGTATTGCCAAACTCTCCATGGTTCTTACAGGCAATAACTTCTCATCTCTTTTCAGCAAAAGCCGTCTTGGATAGGGATAAGGGTAATGTCACATATTACTATCTATTGCATGCAAATGTGTAAACACCATATGGATAAATAAATTTGAGCGCCGTGTATATTGCTGACAAGGCACATTTCACGAAATCTACGGTCCAGGAATGCCATTGTCAGTCAGATTAATGCTTATGGAATCTGGTTAGGGAAATGAGATATTATGTTGAATCAATATTATTACATAACATTTTGAAGGAGGGTGGGCGTCAGGATGGATACAGCATTTATATATCCCAACAAATACCTCTAATTTAATGATGTATTTAGCCATAAAAACGTGGAGTGCATTTAATATGACTGCAGTTCCCTGATGGATGAGACAGAACATTTTTCTGGCATACGCATGGAGACACACTAACATGCACCATATTGGAAGTTCTTTTTAATGAATGCAGTAATTAGAAAACAAGAAAACGTTTTTAAATGATGAGAAGACATGGAGACACGTGTAAACACTGAAAGAAAAGGAAAACAGTTATATATTTTTATCGTCTAACATGTTTACGCAAACATTCTATAATTGCTAAACTTTAAGAATCCATTGAGACAATGGAAAAATTGGATCTTTCTGAATTCCGAACAATGGTTTCGAGGGAAGCCATTTGAAATGGAAGTTAATCAGAAGAAGAACATGAGACATTTGCACGCAAACTACCAGTTAAACAATTTCAACGGTTAGGGGAAGAATTACTTAAATTAGCAGTTCATAGATTATTGAACTTACAGTGCAGAAGGAAGCCATTCGGCCCATCGAGTCTGCACCAGGCCTTGGAAAGAGCACCTCACTTAAGCCCACACTTCCAAACTAACCCCGTAACCCAGGAACCCCACCTAAACTTTCTGCACTCTAAGGGCAATTTAGCACAGCCAAATCACTTAACCCGCACATCATTGGACTGTGGAAGGAAACCGGAGCACCCAGAGGAAACCCACGGAAACATTGTGCGAACATGCAAACTCCGCACGGCCAGTGATCCAAGCCCGGAATCGACCCGGGGACCCTGGAGTTGCGAAACAATTGCGCTAACCACTGTGCTACCTTGCTGCCCAAAGTGCAGTGATGATAAGTGAATTCAGTTCGGACCACCAAACTTGCACTTCGTCAACTAAGAACATTAAAGGGACAAGGCAGTCATGGTCATCCGGGTGGGGGCGAGTGATTCTTTGAAATAGTGCCTGCCATGCCTGGGCAACCGTTACCTGAAAAGATTCTCGAGATCAAGCCAATAATACATTTGAAAGGCACATGTTCAAAAAGGCATTTGTAGAGTTGTGATTTTAAAGCATGGAAGAGTGAAGATTGATGTAACAGTTTCAAGTAGATATGGAAAAGGTGGCCGCAAAATGTGTGCCGCCTTGCCGAACATTCACTGATTATCTGTTTGGCGAGCAGATTAATTGCATTTAGCTTTGTACTTGTTAGTGCACATTAGATTTGGGAATCAGCACATCAAAAATGATATAGATCGGTGGTCGCTCTTGTTTCTAATAGCCCGGGAACACATATTAATGGGACGTGCTGTGGGAGGAATCCAAAGGTTGTGCGGGAGGGCGGAAGTGCTTGGCTCCAGCATTGCTCAAGCAATGCAAAGTCAAACCATTCTAATGCGAATGTAAATTAAAATAACGTGTGTTATATGGAGATGCAGATTGTAGTGTCACTCGTTTTAAACAGCAGACAATGGAAATAATTGCTTGCTCGTGAAAATAAAATTGAATAAGTTAACAATTTTCGATGGTTCCTTTTGTAACTTCCGATTTCAGAAATACGCAATTTGACGGAGGCACTGAGAACTGCTGGTGAGAGAAAATATCGAGTCAGATTATTTCGTCCTCAGACTGAAATTAACTTCAAAATACTTAAAGGTGCATCAGAACTAACTTTGGATTGTGATTATTGTTTATGGAAGAGAATATGTGTGGACGAAGTTGTCAGCAGTTGTTTATATTGATGGTTTTCCTGTCCATTTAAAGAAAGAGAAATGTCAGTCTTAAGTTTAATTTATGTGGTATACTGCATTTAATGTTGTCGTTCAAAGTAAAAATTCCCGTCTATATTGAACTAATTTGAAGAAGGAAATCTCCCTAGTTGACATAATGAAAGGAAAAACAACAACCGACTGGCTCCAGCACAACGCATGACTTGTGGCGAAAATTATTGATGCGGGGATAAAACTTCAGAAAATACTTTCTCCCAATGTTGCATGCGAGGGGATCAATATTTGTTTCCCTCATTTCCTTTGTTTTTATTTGACATTCCATTAAGCATCTGATTCAGCCACGAAAATCTCTCGATACGAATAAATTGCACAATCTCACCTGCCTTTCGATAATACAATGACTTAAAGGCAACAAAACCGTCCTGAAGCAGCTTTCTATCTCTTAAAGCATCGTCATAACATGAATTTAACAACAACAGCTACTGATTTGCCACATCGTGATAGTGGATGAGAGTCCTTCCCACAAGAACCACTGCATAAACATGTTGAGAAATATATTGCTGAATACGTGACCCAGGAGGAATTGAATGGATTATTCTATCAATGTTATCATTTCAGAATAGATGGAGCGTGCATACCACAAGCGTTCCACCTCGATAAGGCCACACGTTTACTTGTGGGTTATAATGCGAGTATTCCTGTGGTGTTCTTAGCGAAATTTGGCGGACAATGAGCAAAGGTTTTGCAACACGAAACTAAGGAAATTGTCTGTGAGTCATAATGAAAGATATAGATTGTACCAGAGTATGAAATAGTAACGGACAGAGGGTTCAGGATTAAAAGGAAATAATTATGTCTCAATGAGTTTTAGCTTGCATTATGCTGAGTCTGCTAAATATGATTTATGTGTCGATGCAGTTTTCCGCGTACATATTTGACGGTAAGGTGGTAACAGAGATCTGGAACCAAAAAATGATGGAACTGTGGTTAATATTCCTGGAAACATGTTGAAGAGGCATCAATTAACTCAAAATAATGTGGGATGGGTGGTTGTGCAGTTCAAAGGAAGCAGTGCTGTGCTCGAGAGAAATGATTTCCCATCGAGATAAATGTTAGAGTCCATTTGTCTGGTGATTGTTTTAAACGTCATTTGTGTCGCAACCTTGCTTATGTAAAGAAATATGTGTGGACCAATTTGCCAGCGGTTGTTTGTATTGATGATTTTCCTGTCCATTTATATAAAGAGAGATGTCAGTCACAGGACTTACATTTAATTTATGTGGACTTCAACTAAACCACCTTGCATAAATCCAATTCAAAGGGAAGTTTATAGATCCGAAAACTATAGACTCGTTGGAACGGAAGGATTCATTTGCATGTTTTCTGGATTTGCATTGGAACTGGAATACGTTTTACACAATTACAGCACTGACATTCTATTCGAACGGCAGCGGCGATGACTCCATGAATGCTGCTTGGGAATGACATAGGCCAAGTAAATCAACTGCCTGTTGACAAAATATGGGGAAAGTGAGCTTCGTATTTGCCAGTTTGCGTTATCAATAGACAAGGGCAAGTGGAAATCTAGAATAAACACTTGGGTAAAATTAAGTTTAACACAGTGAGAATGATTTGCACTATAAGTGGATGTAGATTGTGTTTGCAGCCCGTGAACGAGCGAATATTAATGCCGTCCACCTCCTTTGCAACCGAAAATACATTGGTTAAGTATTGTCTCATTCCACCTATAGATTCTCAGTTGATGTGCAATACAATTGATTATCATCAATGATGAAGAACTGATGAACTGATTTTATCTCGCGAATTTTCGTGTTCTTACTGTCCACACGAGAACAGATTATCTTGGAAAGTCAGCAACCAAATCATTTTCATAACATCTTCCGAAGTTTGCAGACACCGCAGGATAGTATTGTCTGTCCACGGCCGTGTTCATTATTTCTCTTTGCAAGGATGCTCCTGTGATTGTAATAGCTAGACAGCAAATGGGCATCTCAGCAATGACTCTTCCCTACCTATTTGAAAAAACAATCTATGCCACCCACACCATTCTCCAAAACATGCCACGGCCAATTTTTGTTAATGTCTCCATTGTGTGCTGATTCATATCAGATTCTTCCAACACAAATAAATACTTATTTCCGCATTAGATGAATTCCGGCGATTTAAACAGCGATTTACGTGATCTTTTCCCGGTTACATTTTTCCATGTCACCACGTTTGACGTCATAGCACTCATCTTTGTTGAGATTACTGTGTGACTGAAACAGTAAAGATCTTTTGGTAATGGTAATGACGGTATTTTGGGAGGAACCAGCGAGAATCGAGTGCACCAGTGTCATGTACATGATATTTTTATTCGAAGGAAAATCTCGAAAGCCTTGTCATCTTTTTTTATATTACTGTGCGACTGAAACAGTAACCGTATGTTGGTAACGGTAATGGCTGATAATTTGGTATTAGATTCAGCGAGAATCTAATAGCCCAGTGTAAGTTTAATGATATTTTAATTCGAAGGGGAATCTTGAACGGCCGGGCTATTCCCCTTGATAAAGATTAACTGAAGTGGAGATGCAATACATATGTTTAATGTTACAAATGCTTTTGGAAATAGTTGTTCGACAGATCGTTTTATTCTTGTGAGAATTCAATCGGCAAGAATCACAACAAAAAAGGAAGTTGCGCGCAAAAAAAACAAAACCAAACAGATGTTGATGACGATTGCTCATTTTAATTGGCATTGATTTTATGAACTCGCATTCACTAGCGAAATGTTCAGTGAAGCAGCGTGAATGTTCCGACAAAATAGTCAGTTAAGTATTAACTGACAATCAATTAATTACAAGGTCATTGAAAATTAAAAGGGATAATGAAGAATGTTTCATATTTTTTTCACGGAGCACAATTTTAACAGTGCACTCTGACTGTGCTCAGCAATTCTAAAATTCAGTGGTGTCAACGACGTCATTAATTGATTGTAGAACAAGATTTGAGTGCATGCCAAGAAGGTAAGAACAGGCAATATGCTAAATGTTGAAGATTTTTATTGAAAACTAACTGCTATCACAAATATAAAAATAAGATATTAGCAACGGAATTCGCTTTTAAATACACATCCAGCTTTCGCAATATTCTCAATAACATTACCGACGATAGAAGCTGGAGACAACGGCACGGTAAATAACTTTCCTCCCAGACATTAACTTTGCCTCAATTCGTTCAGTTGTGATCCTCAGCCTTTAAAATCTTTACATTTTCAACCTCCAGGGCTTTTTGGTTAGGTAGACAATTCGACGTTTTCACGTAGTTGTCGAGAATACATTGTTCAAACACACGGTCTTAGATGGGTGATCATTTGTTCCGGAAATATTTCCAGGAATTCAGTTTAGACGAGACAGGAAACATCCTCTCAGCCTGGAAGCTGGTATGCCCCACATAACATTACGTCTATAAGAGCATTTTTCGGGGAATTCCGGTGGCGGCCACGGTGTGACTGGTCGCAATTTGGTATCTGTTGCTTATGGCGGTGTTTTGGGAACTTTTACCCGGTTTACTGGCAGACTTGTTGATGGGCAAAGGTTCAGGAGTGGTGAAAGAAGAGCATCTTCCACCGGTGGATGGATTCGTGCACCGGAAGTGGTTTTGAATGAAAGGAATTGTTTGAGCTGTAAACTGTGCCTGGGACACAGGTGAGACGGCAGAGGGTAACGGACAGGTCCGCACATCTCAATCGTCTATGGAACAGTTGGTGGATATCTTGAAGGAACGAGAAGTTCACCCAGGAGGGAATGGAGACTCTGGGCGAACTGCCGAATATGGTGGGTCTAATTGAAGTCGAGGTCGGCCGCGTGGAGAATACGCAGGCGTCACAGCGTCAGGAGATTCTGAAGCTGCAGGAGATGGTGGCGGAGCATGAGGAGCTGCTTTCATCTTTGGTGGCCGAGATGGGATTGTAGCTTGATAATCGGAAGCGGCTACAGGAGATGTAGGATTTGGGAAACCGGTCCCAGAGACAGAGCCTGAGGACCGTGGGGCTGCCAGTGTGCAGTGAGGGAGCGGATGTGGGCTACTACATGGCCTGTTTGTTTGAGACGGTGCTGGGAGAAGGGATATTCTTATGGTCCTTGGAGGTGGACCAGGGCACAGGCGCGGATGTGAAAGCCACAGGGTAACGACCCGCCGAGGGCCATGGTGGAGCCGATGCACCTGTTTCTCCACAAGGAGTGGATCTTGAAGTGGGCCACTCAGTATAGCTGGTGTACATGAGAAGGCACTGAACTCCGGGTGCACAATGGCCTGGATATATATATGGCCAACAAGGGAGCGGGATGAATAAAGTGACGGCTGCTCTCATTACGAAAAGGATACCATTTGGGCTGTTGTACCGGCTAGCCTCTGGGTGATCAACAATGGCCGTAAATTTTACTTTCGGAAGACGGAAGAAGCAAGGAACGTTCTGAGGGACAATGGACTGGCAGGGGAAGAAGTACATTGAACTTTGGAGGAGGTGTTCGTAATTTTCTCTTTGGGGCCACTGCCCTTTATGCTTCTGTGGGGCGTGGGTGGTTGCTCGTCTCTTTGTTTTTGGCCTTTGATTGTTGGTGTTATTGTTTGCACTGTGAAAGTATTTGAGCGGAGGGGGAATCAGTGGGGAGTGGAGATAGGATGTTAGGCATCCTAGGGCTAGTTCACGGTACCGCAGTGGGGGGGGGGGGGGGGGTGAGGAGGTCATTAGAGTGTTGATGTGTTTGGGGTTGTTGTTTTGTGACAGTGGAAAGTGAGGACTGCTGACGGGGAGGGTCTTCTGAAATATGGTATGGGGATGGTCGTTGACGGTGGACATACGAGGGCGTGCCTGAGGGAGTGGGAGACGTAGTTTGGAAGCTGGCCTTCGAGGGGATACGGCGGATCGGTGTGTGTCTGTGTGGAGGCGGTGCCCGCAGTGAACGTTGGATGTGGGGCTCTTGACAGTTACGGAGGTTTGTGAGCAGGTGAGTGGTGCCATTCAAAGATATGTGTAGTTGAATGACGCGGCAATGTTTTATGCCCTACCTTCTGCAAGGCACTGAAGGCAGTAGTACGGGGTAGCTTAGTTCGATATGGGCACGCAGGGATAAGACGCAGCGCGGAGATGGTGAGGTTAGTGGATGAGATTTTGCAGGTGGATAGGAGGTATTTGGAGGCCCAGAAGGCGGGGTTGCTGAGAGAGCAGCAGGACTTGCAGATGGCGTCTGGGCAGATATCCATGGGGAAGGCAGTGGGGCAGATGAGGAGAGCTAAAGTGGCAGTATATGAATATGAGGAAAAGAAGAGTGGGATGTTGGCAAATAAATTGAGGAAGCACGATGCAGCGAGGGAGATAGGGCAGGTAAAGGATAGGCGAGGAAAGGTGGCCTTGGATCGGTGGGGTGAATGAGGTGTTTCGGGATTGTTATTCAAGAATGTATGTGTCAGAAACTTCAGCGGGATGGAGGGAATGATGCATCTTTGGAGGGTTTGGAACTTCCGAGGTTAGGGAAAGACGGGGTGGACGGAATTGCAGTCCCTATGGGCTGGTGACGTGGTGAAGGGCATGGAACTGATGCAGGCGACGAAGCCACAGGGAGCCGACGGTTTTTCAGTCGAATTTTACAAAAGGTTTTCCGGGGACCAGGGGCTCCTGATGGTGAGAGCGTTCAACGAGTCAAGGGAGCAGCGGGTCTCCTCGCAACGCTATAGTCGGCCACGATCTACTTCATATTAAAGAGCGACAATGGTCCGGTGCAGCGTGGGTCCGAAAGTCCAATTTTGTTGTTAAATATCGACGCCGATACTGGCGTTACTGGCCGAGATCCCGGCCTTAAGTATTGAGAACTTTTTGCCGGTGGTGATAGGGGAGGACCCGAAGGGATTTCTTAAGGGAGGCATTTGTCGGCCAACATCAGGCGACTGTTGAATGTTTTGATTACGCATCGAAAGGGACGATGCCTGGAGGAGCCATGCGTGCGGAGAAGGCCTTCGAGCGTGTGAACTCTTATTATTTGTGGGAGGTGCTGGGGTGGTTTGGGTTTGGGCAAGGATATGTGTATTGGGTCCATCTGTTGTACCGGGCCGGGGCGGGGCATAGTGTTTCGCTGTACATTTCACGACATGCTGCTTTACATTTCTTACCCGTGGACAGTATTGTGTGTGTGTGTTGGGCGGGGGGTGGGGTGGGGGGGAGGGTGGGGGTGGGGGTGGGGGGGGGGGGGGGGGAGGTAAGAGTACTTTGGAGTTTTTCGGCCACTTTCCGGGGTAGAAATGGAATTTGGGAAAACGCAAGATTTTTTCTGATTGAAGTGATGGGGCAGGGGAAGAGGCTGTGATGTTACCGTTTCGCGTGGCGGGGCTACTTTCGATAGTTGGGTATTCAGGTGGCGCGAGGGTGGCTGCAGCTGCACATGCTGAACTTTGCTTGGCTGCTGGAACAGACGAAGCATGATTTTAGGAGGTGGGATATGCACTCGCTGTCGCTGGCGGGACGGGCTCAGTCTGTGAAGATGCCGATTCTGTTGAGGTTCTTGTTTGAGTTTCAGGATCTCTCGATTTTCATTCAGAAGGCATTTTCCAGGAGACTGATGCGCTGAATTCGGGCTTTTTTTCGGAGGGAAACCCCCATCGGGTGATGAATGTGCTGCTGGAGCGTGGTTGAGGGCGGGGTTGCGGGTTTGCTCCTCCGAAATTAATGAATTACTACTGCACTGCGAATATGTCCATTGTGAGGAAATAGTTACTGGGGGTGGGGTCTGCACGGGAGCGGCTGATAACAGCATATTGGAAAGACATGAGTTTGGGTGCATTTTTGACCGCGCTATTAACGATCCCGCAGGCAAGGTACTCCACAAGCCCCGTGCTGATGGCGGCCCTGAGGGTGTCGGGAAGGTGGCGGCAGCACCTGAGGGTGCATGAGCCTCGGATTGGGCACCGATCTCTGGGAATCACTGGTTTGTTCTGGGAAGGCAGCATGAGGGGTTTCGGGTATGGCACCAGGCGGGAATTGAGAGGTTTGGGAATCTGTTTGTTGATGGAATCTTTCCGAGCTTGGAGGGGTTGGTGCAGGAGTTTGTGTTACACACCGGGCATTAGTTCCGGTATTTGCAGGTGTGGGTTTTTTTCCGAAAGCAGGTACCGTCCATTCCTCACCTGCATCCCCAGGGACTGCAGGACGAGGTGATGTCTAGAACAGCGATAGGGAAGGCTAAAGTGTCAGAAATGTACAAGGAGCTGATCTCTTGGGAGGTAACCCCGATAGGGGTAGTGAAGTGCAAGAGGGAGGAAGAGTTGGTTAGGAGGTTGGAGACTGGGTTGTGGGAGAAGGCACTGAGGAGGCCGAAAGTCTCCTCATCGTGCGCTAGGCTAAGCCTTATTCAGTTTAATATGGTCCAAATGGCGCACTTGACGGTGTTTGAAGGGGTGGTATGGGTGGAAGGTGTAGGCACCGTGCGGTGGGTGGGGAGTGTCCAAATGTTTTGGGCTTGTCACAAGCTTGGGGATTCTGGAAGGGGTTTGCGGACGCTATGTTGGTGGCCCTGAGGGTGAAGGTGGTCCCGAGTCCAGAAGTGGCGATGTCCGGTGTGTCAGAAGATTAGGGAGTCCAGGGGCGAGAGAGGCCGACGGATATGATTAGAATGGAGGGAATCGAAGCCTCCGAAACCAGCGGTGTGGGTTGGGGACCTGGCAGAGCATCCGATCCTGGAAAATATAAAGTTCGCCTTGAGGGGTCCTGAGGGATGACAGCCGTTCATGGACTTCTTTGAGAATAGTTAAGATGAAATGCTGGGGAGTTGGGGTGGGGGATGGTGGGGTCTTTGGAGTTCAGTTGATTTGGTTATTTTCAGCCCTGTGGACCTGTTTTGTTTTGGATGTGTAAATATATAAATGCCTCAATAAAACATTTTTCAGAAAATAAAATAAGAGCAATTTTTCTTTTCCTTGTTACATTGCAATTGTAAAGTGATGAGCTCTGAAAACGTATATGCATCCAACAAACGTTATGAGAAAGTAGCCTTTAATATCCACACCGTTGTTCATTTGTTCGTTCATTTGGACATAGGTGACGATGAAGACTTTGATGGTGGGTAGAATGACAACCTGCAATATGACATAGTCGTGAATTTGTGGTGCATAACTTGACAAGGCGCCAACTCGTTTTTCAGCCAGGTGCTTCTTGTATCGTTCATAGCTGCTGTCCTGAACAACTGAACAAGTGCAAAAATTGAATTCGAATAAACTGCGTCATGCACTGATGTATTTGGGTATGTTATGGTTGAAATGGCACGTAACATTTGCGACACAGAGGAGCGAAGCATGACAATCTCTCGCTAAGTAGACTCTAGCAAACTCATTTACTTTCAATGGTACTCCGTTCACAGAATCCCCGATAATCAATATTTTAACATTGACGATGAACCAGAAAATGAGCACGGCAGGTTATATAAATAATATAGATGCAAGATCTGGCAGGGTGCTGAGAATTTGAATCCAAGTGATACACAAAGGACACTAGTAAAACTGAGATGAGATATTGTACGATTCGCAAGAACACAATTGTGCAAACATTGCCTAAGAAGCGCAAAAGCGTACAGATAAAACGGCATAAATGACCAACAATACTCTACTTTGAACACCATCACTCGAGCACCGTCAACAATGGCAACACTGCCTGTCCCCTGAAATAAGCACTACAGATCCGCATTCAGTCTGCTTGCAAATATATCTCACCGAGCCAGAGATAAACAAGAGCGGCAGTTGTATGGGGACACAAGCGATTACGATTTCTACTATAAGCCATACACTATCCTGTTTGGAAGTTCATTTCTACTTCTCGCTGTCCCAGAAATCTAGTACCTGGAACTTATTTACTAATACGTTGGCAACTGTAGCGGCACCACATAGTATTCCTGGCTTCAAACAAGAGAACGCCCCCGACCTCCCGCACACCCTCTCACAACTTCTTGGTGGGCAGATAGTTATAGGCAAAGTCACGCTCAAGATGGAGCACTCTTTGTCAGCAAACCCATAAGTTCCCATGAGTCTTTACTTTTTCTGTCGCATGTTATAAGAAGTCCTGGTATGAACTTTGACTAGTTTCTGCATTGTATCTGCTGCGTGTACATTCTCTTACCAATTTCCACCTGTGCTGGCGAAATTAAATATTGCTGTTTCCAGAAGGATTCGGGAAGAAGTCGTACAACACCAGTTTGAAGCCCAACAAGTTTGTTTCGAATCAATGGCTTTCGGAGCACTGTTTGTTCCTCAGGTGAACGAAGAGGTCGTTTCCATAAACATACTTATCGACAAAGTCAAAGATACAAGACGATACTTTGAATGTGAGTCTTTGAAGCGAATTAATCTTTCAGGTCCTTATAGCCAAGCTCCGCACAGAGGAGTACGGCCTCAACCGGGACCTTGGATTTATGTCTCATTACATTCAGCCCCCCCCCCGCCCCCCACCATCTGTCCTATGTTTGCGAAATCCTCCAAATGTCCTGACTTGAGACAATTCACACCTCTTTAACCTGTGGTTATCCCTGTCTCCAATTGCTCCGTTTGGACCTGTAAAAACTTAATTACCTACAAAGTCTCGCATTCAAAGAACAAATAAAGAACAAAGAAACATTTCAGCACAGGAACAGGCCCTTCGGCTCTCCAAGACTGCGCCGATCCAGATCCTCTATCTAAAACTGTCGCCCATTTTCTAAGGATCTGTATCCCTCTGCTCTCTGCCCATTCATGTATGTGTCTAGATACATCTTAAATGACGCTATCGTGCCTGCCTCTACCACCTCCGCCGGCAATGCGTTCCCGGCACCCACTACCTTCTGCGCAAAGAACTTTCCACGCATGTCACCCATAAACCTTTCCCCTCTCACTTTGAACTCGTGACTCCTAGTAATTGAGTCCCCCACTCTGGGAAAAGCTTCTTGCTATCCACCCTGTTTATACCTCTCATGATTTTGTAGACCGCAATGAGGTCCCCCCTCAACCTCCGTCTTTCTAATGAAAATAATCCTAATCTACTCAACCTCTCTTCATAGCTAGCGCCCTCCCTACCAGGCAACATTCTGGTGAACCTCCTCTGCACCTTCTCCAAAGCATCCATATCCTTTTGGTAATATGGCGATCAGACCTGTACGCAGCGTACCAAATGTGGACGAACCAAAGTCTTATACAACTGTAACATGACCTGCCAACTCTTGTACTCAATACCCCTTCCGATGAAGGAAAGCATGCCGTCTGTCTTCTTGACCATTCTATCGACCTGCGCAGCCACCTTCAAGGTACAAAGGACCTGAACATCCAGGTCTCTCTGCGCATCAATTTTCCCCAGGGCATTTTCATTTACCGTATGGTCCGCTCTTGAATTGGATCATCCAAAATGCATCACCTCGTATTTGCCCGGATTGAACTCCATCTGCCATTTCTCCGCCCAACTCTCCAATCTAACTATATGCTGCTGTATTGTCTGACAGTCCTCTTCACTATCTGCTACTCCACGAATCTTAGTGTCATCTGCAAATTTCCTAATCAGACCACCTACACCTTCCTTCAGATCATTTATGTATATCACAACATCAATGATCCTAGCACGGATCCCTGTTGAACACCACTGGTCACAGTTCTCCATTTTGAGAAACTCCCTTCCACTACTACTCTCTGTCTCCTGTTGCCCAGCCTGTTATTCATCCATCTAGCTAGTACACACTTGACCCCCCCCCCCCCCAATGAGACTTCATTTTCTTCATCAGCCTACCATGGGATCCTTATCAAATGCCTTACTGAAGTCCATGTATATGATATCTACAGCCCTTCCCTCATCAATCAACTTTGTAACTTCCTCAAATAATTCTATTAAGTTGGTAAGACATTACCTTCCCTGCACAAAACCATGTTGCCTATCACTGATACGTCCATTTCCTTCCAAATGGGAACAGGTCCTATCGGTTAGTATCTTCTCCAGCAGCTTCACTGCCACTGACATCAGACTCACTGGCCTATAATTACCGGCATTATGCCTGCTACCCTTCTTAAACAAAGGGACAACATTAGAATTCTCCAGTCCTCCGGTACCTCAGCCGTGTTCAAGGACACTGCACAGATATCTGTTAAGGCCCCAGCTATTTCCTTTCTCACTTCCCTCAGTAACCTGGGATAGATCCCATGCGGACCTGGGGACTTGTCCACCTTAATGCCTTTTCGAATACTCAACACATCCTCCCTCCTTATGCCGACTTGACCTAGAGTAATCAAACATCTATCCCTAACCTCCGCATCCGTCATGCCCCTCTCCTCGGTGAATTCCGATGCAAAATACTGGTTAAGAATCTCACCCATGTTCTCTGACTCCACGCAGAACTTCCTCCGTTGTCCTTGTGTGGGCCAACCCTTTCTCTTTTAAAAAAAATATTTTTACAGTCCCCAATTCATTTTTTAGAATTAAGGGGAAATTTAGTGTGGCCAATCCACCTAGCTTGCACATTTTTTGTTGTGGGGGCGAAACACACGCAAACACGCGGAGAATGTGCAAACTCCACACAGACAGTGACCCAGCATCGGGATCGAACCTGGGATCTTGGCGCCGTGAGGCCGCAGTGCTAACCCACTGCGCCACCGTGCTGCCCGGCCAACCCTTTTTCTAGTTACCCTCTTGCTCATATATATGAATAAAAGGCTTTGGGATATTCCTTAACCCTGTTTGCGAAAGATATTTCATGACCCCTTTTAGCCCTCTTGATTCCTCGTTTCAGATTTGTCCAAATTCCCGATATTCATCCAAAGTTTCGTCTGTCTTCAGTCGCCTAGACCTTTTGTATGCTTCCTTTTTGCTTTTAGCTCGTCTCACAATTTCACCTGCCATCCATGGTTCCCTAATCTCGCAATTTCTATCCCTCATTTTCACAGGGACATGTCTGTCCTGCACTCTAATCAACCTCTCTTCAAAAGCCTCCCACATATCAAACGTGGATTTACCTTCAAACAGCTGCTCCCATTCCACACACCCCAGCTCCTGCCGAATTTTGGTACAGTTGGCCTTCCCCGAATTCAGCAGTCTTCCTTTATGACCACTTTCGTCTTTGTCCATGAGTATTCTAAAACTTACGGAATTAGTTGCCATCATGCCCTTCCCTCAACCAAGTCTCAGTAATAGCAATACCATCATACTCCCTGGTATTATTCCAAGCCCTAAGCTCATCTGCCTTACCTACTGCATCTCTTGCATTAAAATAAATGCATCTCAGACCACCAGTCCCTTTGCGTTTATCATCTGCTCTCTGCCTACTCTTCCCCTTAGTCACGCTGACTTCATGATCTAGTTCCTTACAAGCTTTAGTGACTACATCCTTACTGTCCACTAACCTCCTCATTTGGTTCCCACCCCTGTGCCACATTAGCTTAAATCCTCCCCAACAGCGTTAGCAAAAGCACCCCCAAAGACATTCGTTCCAGTCTGCCCAGGTGTAGACCGTCCAATTTGCAGAAGTCTGACCTCCCCCGAACCGGTCCCAATGTCACAAATATCTGAACACCTCCCTCCTTCACCATCTCACAAGCCACGCATTCGTCCTGCCAATTCTTTCATTTCTACTCTGACTACCACGTGGCACTACTGGGATTACTACCTCTGAGGACTGACTTTTTAACTTGGCTCCTAACTCCCTAAATTCTGCTTGTAGGACATGATCCCGTTTTTTACCCATACTATTGGTGCCTATATGCACCACGACACCTGGCTGCGCACCCTCCCCCTTCAGAATGTTCTGCAGCCGATCTGAGACATCCCTGAACCGTGCACCTGGGAGGCAACATACCATTCAGGAGTCGCGTTTTCGACCACAGAACCGCCTATCTACTCACCTTACAATTGAATCCCTATGACTATCGCCCTTCCACTCTTTTCCCCGCCCTACTGTACAGCAGAGCCAGCCACGGTGCCATGAACCTGGCAACTGCTGCCTTCCCCTGGTGAGCCATCTCCACCAGACGTATTCAAAACGGTACATCTGTTTTGGAGGGAGATGGTCGCAAGGGACACCTGCACTGCCTTCCTGCGTTTTCTCTGCCTTCTGGTCACCCATTCCCTTTCTCCCTCAGCAATCCTAATCTGTGGCGTGTCCAATTCGCTGTCCGTGCTATCCACGCCCCCCGCAGCATCGGGGATGCTCTAAAATGAGTCCATCCGAAGCTCCAGAGTCGTCGTTCGGCCTAACAAGTGCTGCAGCTGGACACACTTCTCGCACGTGAAGGAGCCAGGGACATCAGCCACACCCCTGATCACCCACATTGAGCAAGAGGAGCATACCACGGGTCTAAGACCTCCGGCCATTTTTATTCTTAAGCTTAACTTAGTCCAACTATAATATCAAATAATAGATAAATGAAAAAGGGAAAAAAAGAAGAATTGTTACCAATCACACGATTAAAAAAATAGAAATAGAAAAACCTTGCCTTATCAACTCATCTCAGGGAAAAGGAAAACTACTTACCAGTTACCAGCCAACCACTTATCTGCTGGCTGTGACATCACGGTTCAACTTCTTTCTACTTCTACCAGCCCTCGAGTCTCCCCCTTCAGCTTTACTCGGCTGGGATCCTGACAGTGATTGTATGTGTGTTTTAATTTTGGTTAGAGGAGGAGGTAGGGAGGGAAACACTGAAGAACTGTTTGGGGCTTAAATACCACTTGACAACAGCTCCTCCAGAAACCACCTTTTGAATACAGTGACCGCAATGCACTGATGCAAATCTTCCACGCAACAGCCAATCAGCGGCTCAGCTCTGCTGCCCTCTGCTGGACGCTTGCCTTCACCTGAATACGGAGGTTGTCTTGCTCAGGTACACCTTCTGGATACAGTAACCGCAATGCACTGATGCAAGTTCTCCCCGCAATAGCCAATCAGCGGCTTCGCTACGCTGCCGTCTGCTGGATGCTTGCCTTCACTTGAACACGGAGGTGCCTTGCTCAGGCACACCTTCTGGATACAGTGACCGCAATGCACTGATGCAAATCTTCCCCGCAACAGCCAATCAGCGGCTCAGGTCTACTGCCCTCTGCTGGATGCTTGCCTTCACTTGAACAAGGATGCTGCCTTGCTCAGGTACACCTTCTGGATACAGTAACCGCAATGGAGTGATGCAAATTTCCCCCGCAACAGCCAATCAGCGGCTCCACTCTTCTGCCCTCTGCTGGAAGCTTGCCTTAACTTGAACACGGAGGGTGTCTCGCTCGGATACACCTTCTGGATACACTGGCCGCAATGCGCTGATGCAAATTATCCCCGCAACAGCCGATCAGCGGCTCCGCGCTGCTGCCCTCTGTTGGATGCTTGCCTTCACTTGAACACGGAGGTGTCTTGCTCAAGTACACCTTCTGGATAAAGTGACCGCAATGCATTGACACAAATTTCCGCCGCAGCAACCACTCAACGGCTCCTCTCTACTGCCCTTTGTTGGATGCTTGCCTTCACTTGAACGCAGAGAGTGCCTTGCTCAAGTACACCTTCTGGATACAGTGACCGCAATGCACTGATGCAAATTTGCCCCGCAACAGTCAATCACCATCTCCGCTCTGCTTCCCTCTGCTGGATGCTTACGTTCACTTGAACACGGACGGTGTGTTACTCAGATACCACTTCTGGATACAGTGACCGCAAAGCACTAATGCAAATGTTCCCCGCAACAGCCAATCAGCGGCTCTGCTGCCCTCTGCTGGAAGGTCTTGAATTATGGTCTTGTATCTTTGACTTTGTCCATATATATATAGAAGTATATACATTTCTGGAACCTACCTCTTCATTCACCTGAGGAAGGAGCAGTGCTTCGGAAGCTGGTGTTCGAGAAAAAAAACTCTTGAACTCTAACCTGGTATTGTAAGACGTCTTGCTTCAGTCCAACGCTGACATCTCCACATCCAGTGGCAATGTTCGACACTGAGGCGGTTGAATGAATAAACTTTCGAGCTTGTTTACTTTTTTGGATATTCCCGAGTATCGTGCTTCATTGTCCACCTCCAGTATGTGCTTTTGATCTGGGCAGGTTTTGTAACGAGCGTTGAGATGCTCTCTGTAACATTTCAAGGCTTCCAGTTGTTTCTTTTTAGGCGAAATGTCTGACTGCCTCCTCCATGCCTCTTCTAATGAATAGCTGCCCACAGGCTGACGTTTAATTCAGTTTCATTTTAATTCGTGGGAGGTAGTTCCTACAAACGTCAACGAAAATGTTTCCCTTGATGACGATTCGATACGGCGCTGTGCGTCACGCAGCACATTGCTGCCACCTGCGACTGCCTGTAAACTTGGAACAGAGGTCCATGGAGTTGTGTAGTTCATTTTGGAATGGTGTTGAGTAACTTGAACACCAATGCTAATACTCAGGCCAACTGGTGCATCAATTTTAAAAGACGATTTATCATATGATAGAAAAGACAGAAAAACACGATCAGTACCATTCGACTCGACCACAAGTAAATTTCATGAACGACTTGTCACAGTTCCTACGGAACGCAGCCAGTGTTCCAAAGAATATCTCCGATACCTGAATACGTGAAGGCTTCGTCTGCTCCTAAAACAACATTTACTTTAACCAAATTTGTAAGTTAACCAATGTGCAGGTTCCATACAATACAGCAAGGAAAATCAATCCAGGGAAAAGCTTTACATGGTCCAGCGACGATATGCAAACACCCGTTACGAAGGTGTCTGCACTGCCGAGGCGAAAAGTCGTTAAGTCTGTTCGATGATTCCAGGCTTCTCTCTGTAAACTAGCCTGTCTGCTTCTGAGGCTTCTCGGTGACAATTGGCCCTCCATTATTCTGGGGTTTCTAGCAATTTTACCTTCATTCCCCTTTTATTGCGACCATTGCTGTGTGCCTGGCTGACATCATCAAATGACTTGGCCCTAAATATTTGCATGTGGAGATCCCAATCACGTCCCAACCTCCGGTAAGCTGTCCTTGTTTATTAAAAAGTAACATTACCTTCTATCGAAACTGCTTATCGTCACTGAGAGTGAAAATCACATCCTGACCTCCCTCAACAAAAGCTAGCACAAACCAAAAATCTCACCCGCTAGAAAGCACGCTGAAGTTGAGAATATACAAATGTAATGGTGGTCTAAGGGACCCTTGTTCAAAACACTTTCAGGAAACTGGAAGGAGTCCATCGAATGTGTTCAGCAATTTAAGTGTTCGTGAAAGGATTGTTAGATCCCCTGCATCTGCATACATACGATTAAACGTTATGAGGACTTCAAATGAAATTATTAAATATGTTGACACAATAGAAACAATCAAATGTGTTCTTCTATCTTTATTTTTTAAAGTTTCATCGTAAAAAATACTGTGTCCTTGAAATGAATGTGGCTTCAATATTCTGCTCACAAAGTTAGGACATGGCCAGCACCTTCATGGCAGCACGGTAGAATTGTGGACATCACAATTGCTTCACAGCTCCAGGCTCCCAGGTTCGATTCCGGCTTGGGACACTGTCTGTGCGGAGTCTGTACATCCTCCCCGTGTGTGCGTGGGTTTTCTCCGGGTGCTCCGGTTTCCTCCCACAGTCCAAAGATGTGCAGGTTAGGTGGATTGGCCATGATAAATTGCCCTTAGTGTCCAAAATTGCCCTTAGTGTTGGGTGGGGTTGGGTGAGGTTGCTGGGTTATGGGGATAGGGTGGAGGTGTTGACCTTGGGTAGGGTGCTCTTTCCAAGAACCGGTGCAGACGCGATGGGCCGAATGGCCTCCTTCTGCACTGTAAACTCTATGTAAAATATGTAATGACTTCATGAAATGGGTGGTATCAGAAGAACTATGCGGCTCTTTATTATCCCTCCTCACACTCCTCCTGAATGGTTTGATCTTGTAAGTGGGACAGGGAGTCTCTAAATTTCAAAGGCAAGAAGGTAAGGCCGCAAATTGTTCAAGGCCGGTATTCGAGGTTCTGCCGTCAGGAGACTGGAAGAAGACGATGCTCATATTGTTGTTAAGCAGAGCATGAACTACTGGTGAAGACTGCGTGAATTGTTATTGACTGAACTTGTTATATAATTTGTTTGATAAACGTGTTGTAAGATGGCATCCGAAGGCAACTGTGACTTCTTGTCATTGTTGGATTGCAATTTGCATCTTGCCTTAAATTGCATTGGAGGAAGAAAAACTCACAAGCAAAACGGCAGTTTCTTCAGGAGTATAACGCCGCATCACGTTTTAGTTAGTTGGTGGTACTAACATGAAACAAACATTTATTTTGCAAAATTTCCGATAATCGTTTTCAACAATGCATTTTTTTTAGATTAAATTAATCACAACATGATTCGCCGTTAATGTTGTTGTTGATGATGGCATTACGCTTTCCTGTTCATGGCCACCCAAATACCACATTTGTGAATTAGGATGCTCATAAAGTATAGCCGCAACCAAAATCCTGTTGCTTAATTCCAACAGGAAAGCAATATATGTATAATTCATCCGAGGAACTAAATTAAACATTCATTTAATGAGTTATAATTTGATTGTTCAGTGGAACGCATGAAAGACATGAAAGCAGGTAAAACACTTTCCATTTTCCCCGCAGGTTAGGTGGAATTACACTAAGTATATGGCACAGACAAATAGACAATTAGGCGGAACGGGAAGATGCTGATTTGTATGCTCTACGTTTGCCTTTTCGCACAATTCTTAACCCTTTTAATTAATTACAGCGTTCCACTAATATCTCACCAATGCTTTTACCGTATGTATTCTGAAGTAACTCATTATTCTGTACTTCATCTATTTAAGGGCTTAGCAACTTATGATCAATAATTGAGGCATACAAAATGATCAGGGGGTTAGATAGGGTGGACAGTGAGAGCCTTCTCCCGCGGATGGAAATGGCTAGCACGAGGGGACATAGCCTGAAACTGAGGGGTAATAGATATAGGACAGAGGTCAGACGTAGGTTCTTTACGCAAAGAGTGGTGAGGCCGTGGAATGCCCTACCTGCAACAGTAGTGAACTCGCCAACATTGAGGGCATTTAAAAGTTTATTGGATAAGCATATGGATGATAATGGCATAGTGTAGGTTAGATGGCTTTTATTTTATTGACTTCCCATGTCGGTGCAACATCGTGGGCCGAAGGGCCTGTACTGCACTGTATCGTTCTATGTTCTATGTTCTAATAATATAGTCAATAACTATCTCTTATTTGTATTATTTCGTGACCGTGTGTGAGTCCGTGTGTATGCGTCTGCATGTGTGTGCGGCCAAATGAGTGTGTGTTTGATTGTGTGCCTCTGTCTGTGAAATGCAAATGCAAGATCCATTTCCCATGCAATCAGAGCACTAATTGGGATCGCAACATATGTTTGTGTCTTATGAGAATATGGAATATGGTCACTAATATATAATGATTGCTGACGGTACAGCAGCACAATTGTGTGCACCTTTGACCTTCACAGGTTATACGATACGCTTGCATTTCAGTGAAGCGTTTTCAAAGTGGGAAGCGTTCCTTCCTTTTGGGCCAAAAATGGTGGCTTCAAATATCGCTCAAGGATCGAATGGCGAATCATAATGTGATCAAACAGTTTTAGTATCGACATGGTAATCCTCCCTCCGTCCCTCAATAGCTAGTTTTACAGTAGAACAATAGAACAAAAGAACATTACAGCGCAGTACAGGCTCTTCGACACTGATGTTGCGCCGACCTGTGAAACCAATCGAAAGCCCATCTACACAATTCCATTATCATCCATATTTTTATCCAATGACCATTTAAATGCCCTTAATGTTGGCGAGTCCACTACTGTTGCAGGCGGGGCGTTCCACGGCCCTACTACTCTCTAAGTAGAGAACCTACCTCTGACATCTGTCTTATATCTATCTCCCCTCAATTTAAAGCTATGTCCCCCCGTGCTAGCCATCACCATCCGAGTTAAAATGCTCTCACTGTCCACCCTATCGAATCCTCTGATCAACTTCCATGCCTCTATTAAGTCACTTCTTAACCTTCTTCTCTCTAATGAAAACAGCCTCAAATCCCCCAGCCTTTCCTCATAAAATCTTCCCTCCATACCAGGCAACAGTCTGGTAAATCTCCTCTGCACCCTTTCCAATGCTTCCACATCCTTCCTATAATGTGGCGACCAGAACTGCATGCAATACTCCAAATGCGGCCGCACCAGAGTTTTGTACAGCTGCAACATGACCTCATGGCTCCGAAACTCAATCCCTCGACCAATAAAAACGAACACACCGTACGTCTTCCTAACAACCCTGTCAACCTGGGTGGCAACTTTCAGGAATCTATGTACATAGACACCGATATCTCTCTGCTCATCCACACTACCAATAATCTTGCCATCAGTGCAATACTCTGTATTCTTGTTACTCCTTCCGAAATGAATCACCTCACATTTTTCTGCATTAAACTCCATTTTCCACTTCGCAGCCCAGCTCTGCAGCTTATCTATGTCACTCTGTAACCTGCAACATCCTTCCACACTGTCGACAACTCCACCGACTTTAGCGTCATCCGCAAATGTTATCCACAATCCTTCTACGCTCTCCCCTCGGTCATCCATACAAATAACAAATAGCAGTGACTTCAAAGCAGATCATTGTGGTACACCACTAGTAACTGAACACCAGGCTGAACTTTTCTCATCAATCATCACCCTCTGTCTTCTTACAGCTCACCAATTTCTGATCCAAACCGCGAAGTCACCCTGAATCCCATGGCTCCGCATTTTTTGCAATAGCCTGCCGTGGGGAACCTTACCAAACGCTTTACTGAAATCCATATACATCACATCAACTGCTTTACCCTCGTCCACCTGTGTGGTCACCTTCTCAAAGAACTCAATAAGGTTTGTGAGGCACGGCCTACCCTTCACAAAACCGTGTTATCTATCCCTAATAAAATTATTCCTTTCCAGATGATTAGAAATCCTATCCCCTATAATCCTTCCCAAGTCTTTGCCCACAAATGAAGTAAGGCTCACTGGTCTACAGTTACCGGTGTTGTCTCGAAACCATTTCTTGGACAAGGGGACAACATTTGCTACCCTCCAGTATTCTGGCACCATCCCTGTAGGCAATGACAACATAAAGGTCAAAGCCAAAGGCTCTGCAATCTCCTCATTAGCTTCCCAGAGAATCCTGGGATAAATCCCATCCGGCCCAGGGGATTTATCTATTTTCACACTTTCCAGAATTGATAACACCTCCTCCTTATGAAACTGAAACCCGTCTAGTCCAGTAGCCTGTATCTCAGTATTCTCCTCAACAACGTTGTCTTTTTCCTCTGTGAGTAGTGACGAAAAATGTCATTTAGCGCCTCTCCTATCGCCTCGGACTCCCCGCACAACTTCCCAGTACAGTCCTTGTCTGGCCCTACTCTTACCCTAGTCATTCTTTGATTTCTGCTATATCTATAGAAAACTTCAGGGTTTTCCTTGACCCTATTTGCCAAGGAATTTTCATGTCTGCTCCTGGCTCTTCATAGCTCTCTCTTTCGGTCCTTCTTGACAAACTTGTAACTCTCAGGCCCCCTTACTGAACCTTCACGTCTCATCTTTACATAAGCCTCCTTCTTCCTCTAGACAAGTGATTCAACTACTTTAGTAAACCACGGTTCCCTCTTTCGACTACTTCTTCCCTGCCTGACAGGTACGTACTTTTCAAGGACACGCAGTAGCTGTTCCTTGAATAAGATCCACATTTCAATTGAGCTCATCCCCTTCAGTTTCCTTCCCCATCCTATGCATCCTTAGTCTTGCCTCATCGCATCATAATTCTCTTTCCCCCAGCTATAACTCTTGCCCTGCGGTATACACCTATCCCTTTCTATCGCGAAAGGAAACGTAACCGAATTGTGGTCACTATCACCAAAGTGCTCACCTACGTCCAAATCTAACACCTGGCATGCTTCATTGCCCAGTACCAAATCCAATGTGGCCTCCCCTCTTGTTGGTCTATCTAAATACTATGTAGGAAACCCTCCTGCATACATTGCACAAACACTGAACCATCTTAAGTACTCGAACTGTAGCGTTTTCAGTCAATATTTGGAAAGTTAAATTACCCCATAACAACTACCATGTTACTTTCGCTCCTATCCAGAACCACCTTGGCAATCCTTTGCTCTACATCTCAGGAACGTTTTGGAGGCATATAGAAAACTCCCAACAGGGTGACCTCTCCTTTCCTGTCTCTAACCTCAACCCATATGAAATGAAAACCGCTTATTGTCACAAGTAGGCGTCAAATGAAGTTACTTTGAAAAGCCCCTAGTCGCCACATTCCGGCGCCTGTTCGGGGAGGCTGGTACTTCCTTAGTAGGCGAGTCCTCGGCAGACGTCCTTTCTGCCACCGTAATACTGTCCTTGACAAACAATGCCACATCTCCCCCTCTTTTACCACCTTCCCTGAGCTTACTGAAACATCTAAACCCCGGAATCTGCAACAACCATTCCTGTCCCTGCTCTATCTTTGACTCCGAAATGGCCACGACAACGAAATCTCAGGTACCAATCCATGCTGCAAGTTCATCCACCGTATTCCGGATGCACCTGGTGTTGGTGTAGACACAGTTCAAACCACCTTCCTGCCTGCTGGTACACTCCTGGGAATTTGAAAATTTACTGATGACCTCCGTACTCTCAACCAAGAGCTTTAAGAGTGTGAGAACTTTGTATTCAGCCATGCATTGAGAGAATCAAAGATGTCTCTGACATCATTGTGGCTAGCTACGTACAATAATGTCCAATTCATTGAGTAGGGGGCCATAAAAACTCCGCATCGTTTGAAGGCGTCTGGCTGAATCGCAGGTTTGTCCGACATTGGTTCCAGCTTTGTTCGATCACAGTTCCGGCAGTGTTAAATTCAAAACCTGACATATCCCCCTGCAAATGTGGGAACTCATCATGCTTTTCGCAGGACTTTCCTGCTGTCCAATAATTTAAGCAACAGAAGGAAGTCGGAAATACGAACAGAAGTAGGCAAAGCAGCACTCGAGCATGTTTTGCCATTCAATCAGGTCATGGCTGACCTACTCCTGGTGTGAAATCCATCTCTTTGTCTCATCTCGATGCCCCATTAACCCGTAAAGAGGAAAACGAACTTATCTTGGAGGACGCTTCGCAAATGCTCACTCGATTGAAACGTGGGGTCAAATTGTTACCTCTGTTTAGAGCATGCCCAGATTCAGCTTATGACGTCGGACACTTAGAAGGCTGAGAGGTGATGAAATTAAAGCACAGTAAATTATTGACAGATTGGACATGGACCAAATAAGCTAACTGGAATGAAGATATATTATATGGCCAGACAATGTTGAAATGCAGAACTTATTTCAACGATGGGACGTCGCCGAAGAGAAGCGTTTGTTCTCTAAGATTTATTTAAATTGTGGATTTATCTGTGCAAAATGCAGTGGATGCTAATTGTTTCCATAAGTTTATTCCGGTAATGTCCCTGAATCAATAGGCACACAGAACTGGTGGAAGAGCTCAGATCAGGCAGCTGATTCTACTGAACTGAAGAACAAGATTAGGGGGGCCCTCAACTTTCAACTTTCGAATTATCCACATTCTGATATTGTCATTTTGCAGAAATAAGCAAGTCAATTAAAGCATATACTTTAAATAGAAAATGGTTTTATTTGTTTGCTTTTAGAATTGGCAACGCTCAGAGAAGACCGAATAAAAAAAGGTTAAAAGTGCTTAAAAAGTGACATGTTTAAGATCTGTTAGTAATTGCGTTCGAGATCCACTTTATTTTTCTTATATAAAAATCATAGAATGGTTTGTGTATAAGGAGACCAATTGACCCACCGGGTCTGAACCGCCCCTTGGAAACAGCGCACTGTTTAATCCCACACCGCCACCCTGTCCCCGGCACCCAACCTCACGTTTTGGTCACGAAGGGGCTGTTTAGCATAGCGAATCCACCGAAATTGCACATCTTTCGACTGTGGGAGGAAACCGGATGACCCCGAGAAAACCAGGGAGATATCCGGAGAAAGTGCAAACTCCTCACAGTCACCGAGGCCGGAATTGAACCTGGGACCCTGGAGCTGTGAGGCAGTGGTCCATCCACACCACTGTGCCGCTTTCCGGGGAAGGACGATCTATTTTGGGATGGAGTAACTTGTCCAGACACTTATCGCCTACTTGAAAAAATATTCCTTTCTGGATTTATTTAACCCACTACCACGCCTTTCCCAGGAACGATTGATCCGTGATGATAGGGTGGAATAAGCACATCTTCATTTCTTTTCAGTAAAATTTGAGTGCTGTTTCAAGACTGCTATTGTGATTCAGTTGAGAAATATTCTTTTGTGCCTTTTTTAGTATCCGAATTGAAACATCCGTCCAGAATGAAGGCACTGTGATCAGGCAATTTTGGGCCGAGGCGATCAAATGGGTTCATCACGCAGTGCGGTTGTAATTTCGTGGTGTCCGCGCTATCACCCATGCTAATCCCACTCGGAGGAATATATAGGAATATAGATTTCTTGGATTCATGTCAAAGGAAGTCACCTCGGAAACGGGGAGCACTGGGACACTGATGAGGCGTTTTGCTAAACATCAGCACGGTGATCGCCATGTCAGGTGCCTATCACCTAAACATCGCGGGTAGATGTTCATTGCACAGAATCCCTGGATGAATTCCCGTTCTTCATTTTATGAAATTACATTTTCAGAAATCACAAGAGAAGGCACATAATGCTCAAACCAAATTCCTACGTAAATTATAGCATTTCAATTGGGCATCACGACGTCTTGCGTGGCAATTAGTTTATCCTGTATTCTTGTGCATTCTGGCTCCTAGTTTAGTACTTGTGCTTCCATAGAAAAAAATCCTCACGCCAAATTCGCTAATGTCTGTAATTCAAACGTTCATCATGCTTAAATTTGAAACGTTTTAGTTAATACATGTGGACATCCAAACGTGGACATTATTACTTGAACAGAACAGTTTTCCAATTGAATGGAAGAAACGATTTACTGCGAACATACGTTTACATCGGATTCGATGTCGTGAAGCCCACGTGCGCATCTTGGTTAATTTGAACCAAACAGAAAACGCTGGAAAATCTCAGAATGTCTGGCAGCATCTGTAGGGAGACAAAAGAGCTAACGGTTTGACAAAGGGCCATCTGGATTCGAAACGTTAGCTCTTTTCTCTCCCGACAGATGCTATCAGACCTGCTGAGATTTTCCAGCATTTTGTCTTCGGTTTCAGGTTCCAGCATCCACTGTAATTTGCATTTATCCAATGATTAATTGAAATACTAATTTGCTTGTAATATTATAATTCATTCCAGAAAATGAACTAAGTCTTTGTGAAGCAGGTCAGCGGCTATAAAATTATTATTTTGACTGATATTTTTCCTTTTGAAATGCATTTATATTTCATTTTCGGTGGCTATATTATGTCATCGATTCGCTGACATTTCATTAATGACCACTGTTCACAAATGCAGAGCTGGAGAACAAATGCAGAGGTAAGGAAACGACCTACTCTCGGCAGTAAATAATAGCAGCCTTTTTACATATGCCTAGATGTGATTGAATCGTTGAGACTTTATACCCTCTGGATGAGAGGAGACGTGTTAATCATCCTACACGCTTGCAATCAGATGCCATTATATTGCCGGCATCCGTGAAAACGCTACAGGGATTAACCCAATGATTTAGGAAAAGTAGACCTAGTGGGTTGCTAGAGACGCAGAGTAGAAAACAATATTGAATCCTAAAAAATATCAGAACTGTTGATTGGCTGAATTCTCTAGTTCACCAGCTGCGTCTTGCTCGCTTGCGCTCCATTTTCCGGAGGCGGGATTTTATTTTTCGGCTGTTTGTCAATCAGATTTCCCTTTGCAACAGATACACGTCTGTCGCTAACCCACGGGAAGCCATGCGCGGATAGCGGGAAAAAGAAATCCCTGCCGACGTCTCACAAATGGGCTAATGCATCTGTCGTATTGAAGGTAATATTACATATGCAGGTATTGTCGCTTGGAGCCTGTATACTTCTGAAAACTAGACATGGTATTGGAAGTTTCGTCTTGATATGATCAGGGCACATTCTCCAGGCGATAACAGATGAAAAATATAGGCTTAAAATGCAAGTTGTTTGTTCGCTGGCATATGTATCGTTTTGCACAGGCTTTACTTTGGAGAAATAAGAAGAGAACAATAAACTGTCATTTGTTTGTTTGAGTGCTATCCAGATTGTCTAATCGGTTGCATTAGAGAAGCAGCCAGCGGAGAGCTATTTCCCAAATATTCTTGAAGCCCAGAAAATGGCAAAGTGTGGACATGGGTCTGAACTCTCCAGCCTTTGAGATTCTCCTTGATCGCTGGCAGCTCACCCTGCCTGCTGCTTTACCGGCAGTTTGAGGGGACTTCAATCGGAAATTCAAGCCATTCTGCGGGTCCGAGATGCAGAGAAGCAGGTCATCGGTATAGAGTAACTCTCTGTGCACCATGTGTCCACTTCAGGCACCCTTCAATCCTCCCTCGTCCCACAGAGTGATCTCAAGGACGACTTTTGCCATGGCGAACAGCAGCGGGGACAGCGGAAATCAGTGCCCGGTGGATCTGTGCAACTGAAAGTGTCCTGAGCTGGTGGTGTTAGTACAAACGATCGCCTTGCAGGCATTATACAGTCGTTCACACACAAGGAGCTGGGAACTAAGTGAACCCGTTCCCAGGCGAAACCGCTCAAGCACCTCAATATGGTACTTCCATTGTACTCTGTTGATTACCTTTCCTGCGTCCAGGGAGACCATCACGTCTGATGTTCTCTATCCGGAGGGGGCCGGTATCACATTCAGAGTCACCTGATGTTGTCATTTAGCAGTGGAACCTTGGCAACGCCCATCTGGTCTTCTACGAGCACTTATTGTATGCAGTTTTCCAGTCTCTTGGTCAGGACGTTCGCATATATCTTCTCATGTTCGTTCAGTAGCGAAATTAGAGTATATAATCCATGTTGCGCTGGGTCTTTGTCTTTGAGAGGTATCAGCGATGTGGTGGCCTCAGTTAGCGTCGGAGACAGAGTGCTCCTTGCCACCGACTCTTCGAACATCTCTCCCAGGAGCTGTTCTGACTTTTCTGCAGAATTCTGCCGGGAACCCGTCCGGTCTCGGTGCCTTCCCCGCCTGCATCGAGCTGATACACTCCATACCTCAACCAGTACGATTGCTGCTTTCAGCACCCTACATGGATCGTCTCAATACTGGCATGTCCAGTCTATTGAGGAACAGTTTCATCCCAGAATCCACGTCCGGGAGGCTTGGAGGTAGAAGGCATCAATTGTATGGTTGGCATTTGTCGTTCTTCTACCAGCCTGGTCTTGGTGCCTTTTATCTGGTATATTTACCTCGTGCCTGCCTGCCTTCTCTGCTGTTCAGCCAACAGGCGGCTAGCCTTCCGTCCATGTTCATAAAAGTGCCCCATGTTTGGTGGAGTTGGTGCAGTGCCTTCCTGGTGGATAATACCTGAAAGTTCTTTGTGGCTTCTTCCTCTCTGCCAGAAGCTCAATAGCCGGAGCCTCGGAACACCTTCTGTCGACCTCCAGGATGGAGTCTATCAGTTTCTGACCATTCTCCCTCTATTGCCTGTATCCAGGGCCCTTGTATGCTATACTCACTCTCGTATGACAGCCTTCAGTGCCCCCCAAAATATGGAAGGAGAAACTTCCCGTTTATGATTATTAGGAATGTACTTGCCTCTGGCCTGTGATGTTTTCATGCAGAAGACCTTTTCCGCCAATAGGTCCATGGCCAAACTCCAATCCATGAAGTGGGCAGAATGGTTGGAGATGACTATCATAGAGTACTTTTCTCTGCATATTTCTGGAAACTCCAATTTCCGCACTGCAAACAAGTGTATACGGGTGTTTACCTGATGTACAGTTCAGACGCACGGGAATTCCTTCTCACCTGGGTGCAGGAATCGCCATGGATCCATTGCCCCCATCTGTCCCATCAACGTTCCCAGCTTCCTGTCCATGCCTGCTTTTTTACCCCTGCTCTGGGTTTTAATCGTTCCGTCAATGGCTCATGCACGCAGTTGACGCCTCACCGCACCCCCCCCCCCATCCCCCACCTACCCCATGGCCACTCTGTGCGTGTCGATGTCGGCGATTTCCGCCATGATCTTCTATAGAAAATCTGTGTCATCCCAATTGGGCGTCTACACATTGATCAGGACCATCGGCTCCTCGTCCAGGATCCTGCTGACCACGGCATATCGTTCCCGCGGTCCATAAACATCTTTACCGCCATCAGCACCGTCGTCTTGTTGACCAAAATGGCTCCCCCAATACCACTCGTCGCGTGGTCGGAATGGTAGGTCTGTCAAACCGAGTGCATCATTCCCTACAGTGGGCTCTTCTCCCTCAAATGTGTCTCATTGAGGAACACTATCTCGACTTTCAAATTTCTCAGGTCGAGAAGACTCTGGATGTTATCACTGGGCCATTAAGTCCCCTAATGTTCCAGGTGGTAATCCTGGTGCGAGGCGTTTGACCCACTTCCTACGAGATCAACCAAATGTGTCTGTTGGACGTGCCCCTCCACTCCGGTGTTGTCCTTTATTAAGCGGCATTCAACATGGACACAATCGCCGTTCTCACCAGGAGGCCAGGTACATGCGCTAAGGGTTTTCCTTTGTCCAGGGGCACCAAACGTGGCCGCCAACTGTGTGTACGACAATTGGGTGTGCACCAGCAGCTTGGGTTTCACTTTGTTTACTGGTCTTCCAAAGTGACTGCCTGTGACACCATCTTGTTGCATCACACCTTACCTGTACAAGCCAGTGTGAAACCCATTCCTTTCTAGGCCTCGTATTCCAACTGTGTCTCCCCTTCGCCAATCTCTCCCAATTTTTACCGTCACTCTCTCTGTCTCCCCCATTCGTACCCCCCCCCCCTTACATTCCCCATCCATGCCACTGTGGTTCCCTCCCCTGCCAGTCGCTTCCTCCCCGAACGGAGGTGCTCTGCGGCCAACCCTGTTATCATGTTTTCTAGCACTAGCTTTCGCCGCTAGTATGGTGACACGCACATCCCGGGACTTACACTTCCCTTCCCAATGCCCGATGGATAGCTGTCCCTTATGTCTCCTCTTCACCATCCATTGGGCTACTTTGTCCTCGCCCTTTCCTTCTCAAAGCTAGGCAATACTGTTACGCACAAATATGTTCAAGTCAATCACTGTTTTTCTCCCTTCTTTCACTGCTTCTTCCTCAACAGTGCATTGTCTGTCCCTTGACTAGGCCATTCTTCCCGACGAATCCGCGTCTGCCAGGGTGTGAAATAAAGTTCCTTTTTTTGGAATATAACCCAGAGCTTGGCTGGGAATAGCATTCGAAATGGTATTCCACTTTTCCTTTGTACACAGTCAATTTCGCCTCGTTGAAATCGGCCCTGCGCTGTTTCATAGAATTTACAGTGCAGAAGGAGGCTATTCAGCCCATCGAGTCTGCACCGGCTCTTGGAAAGACCACCCCACCCAAGGTCAACACCTCCACTCCACCCCCACAACCCGGTAACCCCACCCAACACTAAGGGCAATTTTGGACACTAAGGGCAATTTATCATGGCCAATCCACCTAACCTGCACATCTTTGGACTGTGCGAGGAAACCGGAGCACACGGAGGAAACCCACGCACACACGGGGAGGATATGCAGACTCCGCACAGACAGTGACCCAAGCCGGAATCCAACCTGGAACCCTGGAGCTGTGAAGCAGTTGTGCTATCCACAATGCAACCGTGCTTCCCTACAGACCTGTTACAGGTCTGCCGCAATGTACTGGTGCAATCGTCTTCTAACACCGTCCCAGCTATTCGCCTGCATCTCCTTTGCCCACCACAGGATCTTCTCTCAATCCTGATATCTGTGTAATTTGGCATTTATTGCCCCAGTCTGCTCTCCCGTCTTAGGCTTCAGCTGTAGCGATCTGTGTGCCCTGTAGATCTCCGTCGTCCGGAATGTTGTCCGGAACCTCGGCCGCGGAGTCAATCGGGTCCCTGCCCTCGATCTCGTCTGGCAGGCCCACGTTCTGGATATTGTGGCGCCGAGACAAATTCTCCTGATCCACAACCTTCACGATCAGTCTCCCCTTGGTCGCCACTTAGCTTTTCATGTCGGCCTCCAGAGCAGCAATTCTGTATCTTTTATCCGTCGACGCCTTCCCCTTGGCTTCCAGTTTCTGCCCTACTCCACCTGTCACCGTCCGCATTACAACCTCCATTATCACGTATTTGATTGCCACATGGATCTCCACTTATATATCTTCTCTCATTACCGTCAATTCCTTCATTTGGAATGTCTTTCATCCATCTCCAAGCGCAGGGATGGTCGGGGTGGGGTGATGGGCAGGCAGTTGTTCGAAGCGTCGGTGTCCCTTTCTCCGTGGTGGCCGGGGATCATTCACCTCGCTGGTCCGCCGTCTCGTTCACACGCAGCTCTTGACATTTTCCTCCTCTACTAACCTTTCTGTGGTATCTTGATCTCCCATTGGCTGGCACACCGAACCTTTACCTTCCCTTTCTGGCTTGTGTTTGAAATAAGTCCGAACTGTCGGGCTAATCTTGACTAAAAGTGCCTATTTCCTTACATTCTGTAGGAGAGCCACCTGAACTGCGACTGGTCAGCACTTCGCCATCACCAGAGTCTCATCAAGGATTCCTAAGATCGCGAGAGTCAATGGTAACAGGTCGAAACTCCTCACTTCTGGTTTATTTGGTATAGCAAATTAAATTGATTGTGAATGCTGCTGGCCAGTAGTTTCAGCTCAGGATATCGTTGCAAGAGTCCATCAGAATAGCATATTTTGTTTCTCTTTCCAATGTTGCATCATTAATGATCTTCGTTCTCTGCTAATCTGAGAAGTCGGGATGTTTGCGCATGAATCTGCAATATTACATACCATTTCGGAGCCCTCAGATATTAAAGCACCCTCTCTATTATGCAGTTTGGACTGAACAATATCTTGGCCTGTACTGAAAAGTGGAACATAACATTTATCTCACGCAAATGCCAGGCAATGGCAATCTCCAGAAATAGATGTTCTACCCATCACCCTTTGACATTCTATTGCGTGACCAGTGACGAATCCCCAACGATCGACACACTTGGACTTACAATCGAAGCCGGACACAATTCGACTAACCATATTATTGCTATGGCTTCAAAGACAGGCCGGAGGCTAAAGAAACTGTGTGAAGTAACTCAGCCACTGCTTCCCAATATCTGTTGCATTATACAATTCATAAGTGAGGAATGTTGAATAATGTCAAAATATTTGGTGAGTACAGCTTCAAAATATTCAACAGTCTTGACACCCTTCAGGACGAAGTAACTTTTTGACTTGTTGCAATCCACACACATTCACCCCATCCACCAACGACGCAGACTAACTGAACTTTGCACTGTCACATCCCAGCGACAAACTAATCGCCCGTTATACCACATTGTAAAGCCACGGCTGCTGACAACTCGCAGGATAAGAAAAGCAGATGCATGAATGCACGACTACATGCAATTCTGCATGCGAACCATTCATTGTGCTGGCTTAGAAATTTGCTCCGTCCTACATTATCACTGGACCAATATTCTCCACCATCTATCATAGCAGCACCGTTGAAGTGCAGTGGTCGAAGAAGGTCTATCGCTCGAGAAAGAGTGGAATTATCCGGGCGTTGTGATTCTTTGTTCTTGCTGCCGGAGTAGCCACATCTACTGGTTTTCTTTCGATGTGGGGTGGCTCTAATAGGAAATCCCATTGACAAAATTAGAGAGAGAGCATTCGGCCACAACCAAATGGCATGCCACTGAGAAATACGCGGCTGGTGAGAAGAGAACACAACCTATAATTACGTGCCTGAAATTAAAAGATGATCCGCATAATTTATATGCGATGCAAACCATGCTGAACTAATGGGCCCATGAACCACATGGCATGGTGAAATGAGAGAGAAGGGTACATAATTGGTTATTATCAATATTGGCTCTATTTTTCCACCTTGAGGTTAACTGCTCCCAAAGCAGCACACACCGAGGCGCAGGATTCCTTGCCACCTGGGGTGACTCTGATGGAAATTCCCATTGAAACGTCAGGACTGGATAAACCGACTGCCTGTCAACAGCACGCATGCGAGAACAATGCGACTGGGAGATAGGAACATCCTGCCTAACATTCAATATTTTTAGATACAGATAAATTTCAACTCACATTTGGATCCTTTCAGAACTTCAAGATCTTCTGGAGAGATTGGGTAAGCAATAGATATTCAAATATTTGAAGCACTAACTCATACTTTAATGTCTTGAACATAAAAGCTGGATTGATCCAGTCGTTACGATTCACTTTTATTGCCGAAGCGCACCCCCGCCCGTGTATCCTAGAGGCAGTGGATGGTTGAAATGTGAAATCCCATTGACATGCAGCAGGAAGAGAGAATCTCGCTGCGGCGACACAGCGAAAATGCTAACTCTGCTTAGTACGTCATCCTCTAATTCATTATTGCTTCGAACTCAGTATCAAGATCACATCAGAAGTACATGTCGTCCATTGTGAATGATTTCAAATCTTTTACGTCAAAGTAATTATTCAGATTGTGTCAGATGAAAATAAGAGGACTATGCGTATACATGTATATATATACGTAAGATTTAAATAAATGATCCAATACAAGGAACATTAATGACTAAGTGGTTAGAGTGGCAATAATTCGACGGAATGTAGTGCAACCAACTGTATGAACAATGTATTTAATGGAAGCAAAACACATTTCAGAAATGTTAAGCCAGTTCCCCAAACCACGCCCATGCGTTGTTTAATCTCAGCATTTAAACGTGAGATGTCTTCATCGAACTTCAGCTCCACATTAACATACAACTTTAAATTTAAATACATGTAAAATGCAGTTCAGTGCAATGCGGCATTACATATTTTATATACACTATATATATATATATGCATATTGCGTAATAGGAGATGATGTTACTGAAATTTACATGTGATTTATATGCATCATTTAGCGTGCTTAGAAAACTTGGCGCTATGCATGATCAAATGGTTTGAAAGATGGAGGCGGAAACTTAAATTGAGTACCTGAGCGGAGTGGCACTGTGATGACAGTCCCCTTGCTTCAATGCAGCAACAGTTCATGGACAGTGCTGGTTACGTTTCTTAAACGGAACATGTGGGCAGACGCTGGGCTATTGACCAGAGCATAATGTGAGCAGATTGTGTGCAGTTATTGATTAAAATTGCAAGAATTTTGAGATGCATCATGCATCCATCAGTGCACAAGAAGTTGAATGGCCATGTAAAAAGTTGGAAACTGATGTTACGAAGAAACATAATTTGTGAAAGTGTAATAGACGAGCAGCTGTACGCCACAAAGTCTCTTGAGCAGGTCTTTCCTGCACAATATCAAATCAACAGATTTTGCTCTGATCGTTGCTGTTCTTCCTTGATTCCGAATTTTTTAAGAAGCTTGTCTAACTTTAATATATTTATTATATCCGCGCATTGCGTACTTATCTACATAATTTATGTTTACTTAACTCAACTTCAAGGCATATAATCTAATAGCATGGTATCAAATAATGTAGGACGCGACTTGAAAACTCCATAAGAACAAGGAAGAATTATTACCCGCTACACAGATGAAGTATTGTGTTATACTTGACATGTACACAACAACATTTTTAAAGTGTAGACGTCAGGGAGTGTGCAAAATAGGTAAGCAAGTTAGAATCAGATTTATGGAGAGATACCGGCCATATTGGTGGGAAATATTTCAATGGATACTCCAGAATTTTCAAAAATATATTGCAATGTTACAAAAAAATTACGGAAACAATCGTGGTGCAATCGGGGTATAAAGGGTAGTATATTGTCAAAATGAGACATTGATAAATGTGCAAGGAATAGCAAGTTCGACTATTAGCAATCGCTTAGAAAGTATCAAAGGAACAGAAAACTTTAAAAAACAAACAAAGAGCATCGATTATTAGAGTAATGGGCACAAATTCAAATTTTAAGGTGCCTGTGTGGATTTTGCTATTGGATTATATGGTCCACCAAGTGTATTACTCCGTGGCGCACCATTAGCAGGCCGCGGGATTATTTCTTCCCGAGGCTTGTCAAACAGCTTTCCCATTGAAGCAACCCCACGCCTCCAGGAGACTCCCGGTCGACAATGACGCTGCTTAAGGGTACAGATAATCCGAAAGCCCGAGTGTTCTTGCATTTAATTCTTACTGCCCAAATGAGCGATGTCTCCTTTGTTCACATCATGCACCATTTGCGAGTATTTTGCCCGTAAATTGTCTGAGCTATCTGCTGCAACCAACGAACTATCAAAAAGTAACGTTGCACACAGAAATCATTGCGGCCATCGTTCATGTGTCGGTAAAAAAGCAACACAAATCGCCGGTCATTTAAACTCATTTTCCTATCCTGACACGTAACCCATCATGTTCCAGCACTTCAGGTGCAGACCAAGTAGCCCTTTCGATAAGTTGAGCGTGTTGGCCTCAACCAGCAACTTCAGCAGTAAATTGCACACGGCCACCACCCTTTGCACGATGACAACTTGTGTTCCCGTCAGTCTAATTCTTCAAACAATTACCGCAAATCCATGAAACTGGTAATTGGTAGCTCAGCCCGAGGAAACATGCATTTCCTAAAAATCATATCCATGCTTCCCTTCATTCTGTACAACTTTATCAGGTCAACGTTCACTCTCTTCTATTCTATGGAAACATTCTTAGCCACTCAAATTCGTCATTCCTTCCTGTCTGGTCTTCACTTCTCTGGTCTGGTCAAGTCACATCCCACGCCAGTGTTTTGCTGCTTTTGGGTCCAGTGTGCATGTTTTTATCCCCCTTTGAATTCGTGTCCTTTTCCCACTTCTTGTGGTATTTTACTGATGGAGTATCGAAACGGGCTTTTCGCATCCATTTGATGCCCCATTAACAGATCACCCAGGGTCTTTCCAGGTGTCCTGCTCCAGTAGCCGTGTTTGCACTTCACATTGTTAAACAAGGGGTCGGCGGGATATTAGGCGCCTAAGAGTCAGACGCGGACAGGGTACCCAAAATGTGGCTGGTGCATATAAATCGGATCGATTATAACTTAATGGCCGATTGACAGGGCAGGTCCCGACATGTCTTGGCAGCCTGTCTGGCCTCTAGTGTATTCGAACTAGGCCTGTCCAAATTCCGATCAGGTTGTGCTCGAGCAACTAGATTTGTTTTAAATTTTCAATTCTTTAATTTTAAATGGGCAATTTGTATCGGGCCGAAGCGCTGGGTCCTGGTAGGTCGCCAGAGCCAGCACAACCTTCCGAGCTTTCATGGTTCAGTTAAAGGTGCATTATCATAGGCTGTTTGCCGTCAAATTAGATGTCAGTCCATCATCCATCGATGAAAAGTGCATCAGCAGAAATAAAGATGTTGCAATAAGGGAATAAACAGAGAAGAAATAGGAAGGACCCTTACACCAGGAATGTATACAGGCAAACATTAGCAAAAATAAATGAGTTCTGATTCTCGGAACTGATATGGAAATGTTCAATTGGAAGTGAGGAAACTGATTTAAACTAAACTGAAGGGAAAGTCAGTGAAGCAAGAGGTGAAGTAATCAGTGGGGAGCGTAGCTGCTTAGGAATACAAAAAAACACGAAAAGACAAAACTCAAGAGTGGTTACGATTGTCCCCATCCCACAAATTATGACACAGTGTATGGAAAGACTCAGTAAACCAAGGTCCACCACACTAAGAAAACAAAAAGGGATGGTCAATAGAGAATAAAAGGTGCTATATTTAAATGCGCGCAGTGTACGGAACAAGGTAGATGAGCTTGTGGCCCAGATTGTGACTGGCAGGTATGATGTGGTAGGCATCACAGAGACATGGTTGCAGGGGGTTCAGGACTGGCATAACAACATCCAAGGATTCACAACCTATCGAAAAGGCAGGAAGGTGGGCAGATGGGGCGGGGTTGCCTTGTTAATTAGGAATCAAATTAAATCAATAGCACTAAACGACATAGGGTCAGATGATGTGGAGTCTGTGTGGGTAGAGTTGACGAACCACAACGGCAAAAAAACCATAATGAAAGTTATGTACAGGTCTGCTAACAGTGGTCAGGACCAAGGGCACAAAATGCACCACGAAATAGAAAGTGCATGTCAGAAAGGCAAGGCCACAGTGATCATGGCGTCTTCAATATGCAGGTGGACTGGGTAAATAATGCTGCCAGTGGACCCAAGGAAAGGGAATTCATTGAATGTTTACAGGAGGGCTTTTTGGAACAGCTTGTGATGGAGCCCACGAGGGAACAGGCCATTCTGGACTTAGTGTTATGTATGAGCCAGACTTGATTAAAGATCTTAAAGTAAGAGAGCACTTAGGAGGCAGTGATCATAATTTGGTCGAATTCAATCTCCAATTTGAAAGAAAGAAGGTAGAATCAGATGTAACGGTGTTACAGTTAAATAAAGGTAACTACAGGGGCATGAGGGAGGAACTGACACAAATCGACTGGGAGCAGAGCCTAGTGGGAAAGACAGTAGAACAGCAATGGCAGGAGTTTCTGGGAGTAATTGAGGACACAGTACAGATATTCATCCCAAAGAAATGAAAGGTTATCAGAGGGGGGGATTAGGCAGCCATGGCTGACAAAGGAAGTTAGGGAATGCATCAAAACAAAAGAGAAAGCCTATAATGTGGCAAAGAGTAGTGGGAAGTCAGAAGATTGGGAAGGCTACAAAAACAAACAGAGGATAACAAAGAGAGAAATAAGGAAAGAGAGGATCAAATATGAAGGTAGGCTAGCCAGTAACATTAGGAATGATAGTAAAAATTTATTTGAAAACATTAAAAACAAACGGGAGGCAAAAGTTGACATTGGGCCGCTCCAAAATGACGCTGGTAATTTTGTAATGGGAGGCAAGGAAATAGCTGAGGAACAAAATAAGTACTTTGCGTCAGTCTTCACAGTAGAAGACATGAGTAATGTCCCCACAATTCCGGAGAGTCAGGGGGCAGAGTTAAATACGGTAGCCATCACAAAGGAGAAAGTGCTAGAGAAACTAAAAGGTCTAAAAATTGATAAATCTCCGGACCCAGATGGGCTACATCCTAGAGTTCTCAAGGAGATAGCTGAAGAAATAGTGGAGGCGTTAGGTGTGAACTTTCAAAAGTCACTGGAGTCAGGGAAAGTACAAGAGGATTGGAAAATCGCTTGTTGTAACCCCCCCTGTTCAAGAAGGGAACAAGGAAAAAGATGGAATTGTATAGGCCAATTAGCCTAACCTCGGTTGTTGGCAAGATTCTAGAGTCCATTGATAAGGATGAGATTTCTAAATTCGTGGAAGTGCAGGGTCGGATTAGGACAAGTCAGCATGGATTTAGTAAGGGGAGGTCGTGCCTGACAAACCTGTTAGAGTTCTTTTAAGAGATAACAAATAGGTTAGACCAAGGAGAGCCAATGGATGTTATCTATCTTGACTTCCAAAAGGCCATTGATAAGGTGCCTCACGGGAGACTGCTGAGTATAATAAGGGTCCATTGTATTCGAAGCAAGGTACTAACATGGATTGACGATTGGCTGTCAGGCAGAAGGCAGAGAGTTGGGATAAAAGGTTATTTTTCGGAATGGCAACCGGTGACGAGTGGTGTCCCGCAGAGTTCAGTGTTGGGGCCACAGCTGTTCTCCTTATATATTAACGATCTAGATGACGGGACTGGGGGTATTCTGGCTAAGTTTGCCGATGATACAAAGATAGGTGGAGGGGTAGGTAGTATGGAGGAGGAGGGGCGGCTGCAGAAAGATTTAGACAGTGTAGGAGAGTGGCCCAAGAAGTAGCTGATGAAATTCAACTTGGGCAAGTGCGAGGTCTTGCACTTTGTAAAAAAGAAAAGAGGCATGGACTATTTTCTAAACGGTGACAAAATTCATAATGCTGAAGTGCAAAGGGACTTGGGAGTCCTAGTCCATGATTCTCTAAAGGTAAACTTGCAGGTTGAGTCCGTAATTAAGAAAGCAAATGCAATGTTGTCATTTATCTCAAGAGGCTTGGAATATAAAAGCATGGATGTACTTCTGAAGCTTTATAAAGCATTAGTTAGGCCCCATTTAGAATACTGTGAGCAAATTTGGGCCCCACACCTCAGGAAAGACATACTGGCACTGGAGCGGATCCAGCGGAGATTCACACAGATGATCCCAGGAATGGTAGGCCTAACATACGATGAACGTCTGAGGATCTTTGGATTATATTCAATGGAGTTTAGGAGGTTGAGGGGAGATCTAATAGAAACTTACAAGATAATGAATGGCTTCGATAGGGTGGATGTCGGGAAGTTGTTTCCATTAGCAGGGGAAACTAGGACCCGGGGGCATAGCCTTAGAATAAAAGGGAGTCACTTTCGAACAGAGATGAGGAGAAATGTCTTCAGCCAGAGAGTGGTGGGTCTGTGGAATTCATTGCCACAGAGGGCGGTGGAGGCCCGGACGTTGAGTGTCTTTAAGACAGAAGTTGATAAATTCTTGATTTCTCGAGGAATTAAGGGCTATGGAGAGAGAGCGTGTAAATGGAGTTGAAATCAGCCATGATTGAACGGTGGAGTGGACTCGATGGGCCGAATGGCCTTACATCCGCTCCTATGTCTTGTGCTCTTATGGTCTTATGGTAAACAATTACTTTGTAACTGTCTTCACGAAAAAAATAGTCACAGACACTTTCAAGAATATTAACCACCAGAAGTGTAGGTAGAATAAGGAGCAAAAACCTATGAGTTAAAAGTTCAAATATTTCCTCGAAATAGTGGTCAATATGCTGGAATGTTGGTAAACCTGGCTGTCGGGTTAATGATACTTTTGTACCATTTCTTCCATTGGGAAGAAAGTTAAATGTACCAGCCATAAAAATACTATGGTCATAAAAGAAGTTCAATAACACCGAATGCTGCGACCAGTTGCACAACATTTGACTCGACAAAACATTTCTTCAAATCAATAATTCCGATTGAACACTTTGGATTTTTTCGATTGAAGCAGTTCCACCAGGATGAAACGGCGGTGCATCATCCAACACATAGTATCTCTTTGAATAGCAATACAGACAGCACCTTCAATACTTGCCTCTCGTGCAATTACGTCAGTGTGCAACATCTACAAGATGCGCTTCAGCGAGACACCAGAGATCCTGAATTCGCACAATAACTGCAACGCTCCCACCGAGCATAACTGTTGCCAGTTAATTGGCTCACTTCATTAACCTCCAATTCACACAACATCCCGCACTAAAGCTGTAATTTCATTTTTTCATTGTCGCTGTTTTCAACTCATGAAAAAGTACTGCGAAAAGCACTGTGCATCGTTTCATAATCTATAGTGTGGTCAGTTGCAAAAAGATGTTTCACCACAACCTTCGCAAACACAATTACCGATGGCCCATAAATGTTGGTCGAGCCACCGAATTACACATCCAAATAGAATTAAAATAAAATGTTCCAGTATTGTATTTCATAATGTTTCCGATATTTGTTTTGGAAGATTGTTTCAGAAACGAATCGAACGGCGGATATGGAAACACCGTTAACGTTGAAAGCATTGTAGAGTTCCAGTAGAAAAATAAACGATCCAGATGTGTGGCTCGGCAACATCGCCCTTCCAAGCATCCAGCCGAGACATAATCGGTTGCAGTGTTTAGTTTGCAGTCTTCTTCAGTATTTATGCGATTTAAAAATAAATTTAGAATACTCAGTTCATTTATTTCCAATAAAGGGGAAATTTAGCGTGGTCAATCTACCCACCCTGCACATCTTTGGATTGTGGGGGGCGAGACCCACGCAAACACGAGGAGAATGTGCAAACTCCACACACACTGTGACCCAGAGCCGGGATCGAGCCTTGGGCCTTGACGCCGTCAGGCAGCAGCACGAACCGCTGCACGACCGTGCTGATATTTATGTTGTAAAACGATCAAGCCATAAGGGTCCTCCCGTTTTGCTATATTTCTCGCTCACCGACCTTTCACAGCATGAGGCCATTGCAGATAACTTTGTATATCAATACACGTGTTTAGTTTAATGGTGTATTAATGGTGCATTAATCGTGTAATAATCGTGTATTAAATATGATCATATATGCTACCATATATGCTCCCATATATGACCATATAACCTACCATATATACATGTATTACAGATTCCTATGTCAGCGATGCGAAAATGTTCTTACCAGTGAACACCTTTTCGTAATTATCGTTAATTATATGTTTCACCCACACAGTATGTCCAATGATTATTCTACTAAAATAATTCATAATATTTAATATTATTGTTCTTATATTTCTCCACAGCTGCATCATTGTTCGTAAAGGAAAAAGGTAAATACTAACGACATTAATCGTACGCCGACGGCTTTAGGTGCAAGCTTTTTGTGATATTGTACGTTTTCAAATGCGTGTTATCTGCACCGACCAATACTCGTGAGCATGGAGTGGATTATGGGGGCCAATTATCGCAGCGCAAGATGTTGCTCAACATATGTATACTGGCCTTGTGTTTGCACAAAAACGATTACTGCATAGATCCTTGTTGAGATGGGAGCAATGTGGAACATAAGACATAGAACATAGAACATACAGTGCAGAAGGAGGCCATTCGGCCCATCGTGTCTGTACCGACCCATTTAAGGCCTCAGTCCCACCCTCACCCTGTAAACCCATAACCCTTCCTGACCTTTTTCAGTCACTAAGGGCAGTTTCCCATAGCCAATTCGCCTAACCTGCACGTCTTTCGACCGTGGGAGCAAACCGAAGCACCCGGAGTATTTCCATGCAGACACGGGGAGTGCGTGCAGACAGTGACCCAGCGGGAAATCTAAACTGAAATCCTTGAGCTGTGAAGCTACAGTGTTATCCGAACTGTAAATACATTTCGTGAAATTTGAACAATAAAATGCGCTCCTATACATATAACATGTTAGTGTTCTTCTCAATATTGATTTGAGAAACTTAATTGCAGGCTATCCAAATCCGGAACAAGGGAAAATCGTTTAAAGATAACTGGACCGCCATTTACGAGTCCGAAATCGAAACACGCCTTTGCAAATGGGGTCGTGAGTCTCAGCCATTACAAACGCAGAACAGATGACTGTTTACTTAATCCTAGAGTGTACTCAGAATTTGCTGGAAGTAGTTTTGGGCAAGGTGGATAAACAAAGAACAAATAAATGTTCGGCACAGGATCAGGCCCTTCGGCCCTCCAAGCCTGTGCCGACCATGATGCCCGTCTAAGTAGTCCATAATAGATGTAAATGACCGATTAGAGGACTTAAATTATTCAATACTAGTGGTTAGATCAGCTGCAAGGCCCCCGCCTTCTCATATATTTTATTCGTTTTAACCACAATACCCCGTGCTTTATACATCTGTCATCACAAGATCAAATTGAACAACTTCACTGATTGTCTCTCTGTTCAGTTGTATTCACGGATATCCGATAACAGAGAAAATTGTTTCCACCAGAAACAAAATGTTATTCATTTTCTTAGCCGACAAGCAAATATAGGCGTCATGGAGATGGCGATCATTAATATTCCATTCCTAATTGCACCCAACGATATGGTCCAGGTCTGTTTACTTGGTAATTTCAAACGTATGTGGTTTACGAATCAACTCAGCATTGTTAGGTAATGAATTTCGTGCCTTTGATTAAGCAATGCCGGCAATATATTCCAGAGCGCATAGCCAGAGGCTTCAAGGGAAATGGTCAGCTGATGGCGACCGCACGTGCCTTCTGAACTTGACATTCCACTTGGCAGCAGTCGTTGGTCGCGAACATGCAGCAGAGCAGGGTTTGTTGAGCTCCTGCAGTGCATCTTGCTGCCGCAATTCGTCGGCGCTGGATGGATGCAATATGTGTTGATTCATCTCCATAGAGTTTAGTTGATTTCGCCGGCATAATAATGATTAATGCCAAGAGACCACGGCCTCATGCAGCTCGCTGGACATGAACCAACAACATATATCAATTCCTCCACCAATACGTGTATAACGATAACTCCTCAAAGCATTTAAACGTATTACATCAGACTCAGTTTACTTGGGTTCATTATCAGCCAGATACGTGAGCCAGAAAAGCATTATGTGAGGAAAATGTTCAGAATATGCAGCGGGAAATTATCATTTCGATTTAACGGACCAGAATGCCCAATCGTCGAGCTTATTTAAAGCGAATATAAGTTGATTTTGGGCAATCAGCTCAGGACATGATAGTTCCTGCGAGAATGCAGCAGGATTATCGGATTGATTCCAGGAGATATCTGGACCAGCTGTAAGGTCAGCTTGTTTTCCTTTAAAGTTCGAGTAGCCAATTATTGTTTTCCAATTAAGGGGCAATTTAGCGTGGCCAATTCACCTAACCTTTAGGTTAGGGCGGTGAAACCCACTCAGAAACAGGGAGAACATGCAAACTCCACACGGACTGTAACGCAGGGCCGGGATTCGAACACAGGTCCTCGTCGCCGCAGGCAGCAATGCTAACCACTGTGCCAACGTGCTGCCCCTGTAAGGTTAGGTTTAAGACGACGAGAGATTGATCATTAAGGAAAAATGTGTTGAGCAGAAACATCGATGCATAAGACACATATGGATGCAGCAGATGAAGACAAAGTATGTATCACCCCATTGGATGAATGTAGATGAGCAAGGGTAGCTATATATATATTTTCAGCCAGAGGTCTAATGCTGGTGATAATGGGGATTAACGTTTGCCTGTTAGGGCGTACACAGGATATATCAAAGCCGGGAACATGAATGAGATCTAAAAACACAACGGATATCGAAGAAAAATATATTAACTTGCAGAGCCAGGGATTTGAATCGGGGCATATTTTTGTTTCTACTGCCCTGCGGGGGGGGAAGCGCAGATTTATGGCATCGCTTTGCTTCCGTTTCCACAATGAAACTGCGGATCTCTTAATAATTGTAATTCGGCAAAGTGACATCAAATAACAGAAAAAAAGTAGGAGAGTAAATGTTGTCTAAAGTATAATAGAAGTAACTTTCAGACCGAAAATTAAGAGGCAACATAATAGACATTAGTCAGAATAAATGTTCAGTCGCAAAACTAATCTGGAAATTTGCTGGGACACTTTGATGGAAAAATAGAAAATGTTGAAGTTTCAAAGAAAGATTAATGCCAGAAAGAAAGAGAACGCAGTAGAAAAATGCAAGAGATAGTAAATGCTTATTACGCCCTTGGAAGAGAATCATGTAATGTAAGAAACAACAGGAATAAGGACCAGGAATGCCCTTTTGTTTCATCCAGCCTGCTCCGCCATTCAATATATTCAATATTGCAATTCGTGACCTGACAAGTTCATGGCCGATCTGATAGAGGATGTTTTTTCTTCCAGAAATTCGGAAGTTGAAGAGCGCTTTGGAAGGAAAATGTGAGTAGATGTGTGTGTTTGGACCTTATCTGCATCCGCTGCATGAGAGCATTGCCAGCCCAACTTGCACGAGAACTGGCATTACACTTTGACACTTTCAGCATATCTAACGTAGTCTGGCCGGTAGGCTTTCGCACCTCTGCACAAGGCATATTTCACGATCCAATACGTTCCTTGCCCTCCGCAAAGATTGATGCAAGCAAATGTGGGAGAAATAGATGTTATGTCTCACTAATGAATCGACAGAGAAACTTTGGGCAAAATCGGCCTGGCAGTTAAGGATTATCCTTTGAAGAAGAATTAGGATATCGTGAACTGAAAAGTGGCATTATTAATTTGACAGTTGTTGACAAACACAATCAAGTTTAAAACAATAATAATTGTCACAAGAAGACTTGCATTAACACTGCAATTAAGTTACTGTGAAAGTACCTAAGTCGCAACATTTCGGCGCCTGTTCGGGTAAACGGAAGTAGAATTCAGATTGTCCAAATGAACGAACAACACGTCTTTAGGGAATTATGGGAGGAAACCGGAGAATCCGAAGGAAGCAAACGCAGACACGGGAAGAACGTGTAGACTCCGCATAGGCTGTGACCCAAGCTGGGAATCGAAGGTGAGACCCTGATGCAGTGAAGCTGTAGTGCGAAACATTCTGTTACCGTGCATTCCGTTGAACATGCAATTTAATACATTTGATCACAGACATTTCACAGACTGTTGTATTATTTGTACTGATCATGATTCCAGCTGCATTGATTCGGAAGAGATCATTCACATCATCATGAGTGTATTTTCTTCTCATTAGCTCCTGGCAAATTATTCGATATTTGCGGTGAGTACTACACAATAGCCTGAACATAATGGAAATACAGGTAGCCTCCAATCCAACCTAAAAATGACAACAGAAAACTATAAAATGTCACAAAACCAATGTGGTACAATTTTCCTCAATGAACATTTACGTAGATATATTGGTTATATATTCTTTTCCTCTTCATAAATACTGTAGTATGTTACATAGTGGCCAAAGTTTAAGTGTTGTGGAACTTAATTCCTACAGCCACTTACCGAACAAATCGGTGACCTAGGAGGGGTGAAGGAAGCATAAGTTTGTCAAAGCCCCAAGGTAATCCCGTTCTTCTTGCGTTGGAGGGGTAATTGGAATGGTCAACACTCGTGTACGGTGCGCAATATTCATTATATTTGGTAATATTAGTACTTAGTGAACACAAGGCGACAGACTATCTCGACAAAATGTTGTAATTGTCTTTGCTCCCTTCGTAATTTACAACTGTTGCAGAACAGATGAGACATGTAATGCATATAAAAAAGGTAGAATTACAACTACAATTTGTGTTCATTTATTCTTAGGAATTCAACATAGATAATGGCGAGTTGGTATCTGTTAATCTGACGAGCAATACAGTTTATGAAAACCTCTTGGAATTTGGGCGCATCTAGCGGTTATCCACAGATAACCCCGAGGTAAACTCCACTTTCCGCAGAATCGAACCTCAAGTGAAAATCCACTAAAATGGACTTGGCGAACTTGGTTAAAGCCAATCAACTGCAGCCCCCAGTTTTGTAAAAGCAACACAACTAAGCATACTTATTGTGTGCTCTATTTTAATTCAAAAGACGAAAAGTAAACTATCTAATACTCCTGCCTAATTCCACTTCTCCCGCTTTCTCATGGTCCCCACTCTGTACACATGCAGACACTTAAACAAAGAATAGAGATGGAAAAGGGTGGCTTTGAGGCAAATAATATTTCATCCACAATAAAAGGAAAAGGACAGCATGGTGGTACAGTCTTTACCACTTTTGCGTCACAGCGCCAGGGCCAGTTGTTCAATTCCAGCCTTGTGTGACTGTCTGGGTGCCGTATCCCGTTCCTGCGTGAGTTGCCTCCCATAGTTCAAATATGTGCAGGTTGCGTTGATCGGCCATGCGACAATAGCATTTAGTTTTCAAAAGTTATGTGGAGTTATGGGATTGCAAGGGGATGAGCCGGTGTAGAGTGTTTTTTTCTGAACACCGGTGCAGACACGATGGGACGAATGACCCTCTTCTGCACTGTAAGGATTTCATGATTCTATTATTGGAGAGGATTCTCCGGGACAGAATTGATTCCATTTGGGAATAAATTGACTCATAAGCGATAGACTGCGTGGTTGTGTGAAGGGTGTACGTGCCTCACTAACTTGATCGAAATTTTTGAGGACGAGAGAAAGACGATTGCTGAGGGGAAGGCGGTGGATGTTGTTTGAATGGATTTAACTAAAACCTTTTACAAGGTGCCTCCTGGCAGAATGGTACAAAATGTGAAGGCACAGAGATCAGAAGTGAGGTTGCAAGATGGATACGGAACTGGCTCTGTCACAGAAGGCAGAGGGCAGCAGTCGAAGTTTGTTTTCTGAATGGAAGGATGTAACTACTGGTGTCCCACAATGATCTGTCCTGGGGCCTTTATTTTTAATAGTGTACATAAACGATTTGGAGGAAAGTGTATCGAGGTTGATTAGTAAGTTCGAGGATGACACCAAATTTGATGGAGTGGCAGATAGTGCTGAAGATTGTCAGAGGATACAGCAGGAGGTCGATGTAATTTAGTCCAGACAAATGTGAGATAATGTATTTTGGTCGGTCAAATATAGAGGAGAAATATATCACAAATGCCAAAAACCTTCGGAAGATACAAAGTCAGACAGATCTGGGCTTGCAGATCCACATATCTTTGAACGTGGCACCACAAGTTGTCAAGGTCGTCAATAAAGCATACGGAATGCTTTATTGGAAGCGGAACCGAATATAAAAATTGGCAAGTCATCCTGCAATTGTATAGAACCTTGGTAAGGCCGTACTTGGACGATTGGGCAATATTCTGGGCGGCACACTAGCAGAGCGATGTGGAGGCTTTGGAAAGGGTGCAGCTGAGGTTTCTCAGGAAGTTGCCTGGTGGTGTGCAGCCTGATCCGAGGCTGAATAGTCTCGAACTATTTTCATCACAACGACGGAGATTGAGGGGTGACCTGATAGAGGCTTGCAAAGTAATGAGGGACATGGATAGAGTAGATGGGCATGGCACTCTTTTCCAGGGTGGAGTGGTCAGTCACTAGGGGACATTTGTTTTAGTTCCATGGGGCAACGTTTAGAGGGGATGTGCGCGGCAGTTTCTTTTCACAGGGGGTGATTAGTGCCCGGAACGTGTTGAGAGGTAAGGTTAACGTCATAGATGTTTAGAGAATGGAAACAGGCCCTCGGTCCAGCTTATCCATGCCGCCCAGTTTATATCACTCAGCCAGTCCCAATTTCCCGCATTTGGCCGATATCCCTCCAAGCCAACCTTGCCCGTGTAACTGTCTTAAACGAAACCATTGCACCGCCTCTAACAGTGCCTCAGGCAGCTCGTTCCAAATACTCTGAAAGAATTTCCTCTCGGGTCACATTTTTATCTCTCCCCTCTCACCTTAACCCTATGCCCGCTAGTTCTCGACACGACTACCATTGGAAAATATGTTGAATATCTGCCGTATCTATGCTCCTCATTATTGTATAGACCTCTTTAAGTTCACCCCGAAGCCTTCTACGCCCCAGTGAAAAAGTCCCAGTCTGTCCAGCCTCTCCTTTTAACTCAGACCATCAACTCCTAGCAGCATCCTCGTAAATCTCTCCTGCACTCTTTCCAGGTTAATAATATAGTTCCTATAATAGGATGACCAGAACTAAACACAGTATTCCCTGTGTGGTCTTACCAATGTCTTGTACAACTTCAACAAGTCGTCCCAACACCTGTATTCAATATTCTGACCAATAAAACAGAGCATGCTGAATGCCTTCTTCACCACCCAGTCCACCCCCGACTCGCCTTTCAAGGAGCTATGAACCTGTAACCCTAGATCTCTTTGTTCTCCCCAACTCCCTACCGTTATCGAAGTAGGTTCTGCTGTTATTTTATCAGAAGGTTATGGAAGCAGATATATTACCGGCGTTCAAAACGCACCTTGACAAATACATGGATAGGATGTGTATAGAGGGATACGGCACAAGGACGTGTTGAGGGGTTTGGCCAAGCTGGGTATCATGATCGGTACAGGTTTGGAGAACCGAAAGTAATGTTCATGTGCTGTATTATTGTTTATTCTTTGATATTAGGTGAACTGGGATGAGTTCGGATGATTTTCTGTAAGTGTCTGTCTGAGGTTCAGGTTTTCTTTCTGTTTTTATTCCTCCTGGGATTGAGATGGCTTTCTCTGCAATGTTGTATATTTTATCTCAATTTTTAGGTTCATTTCAGGTTTACAGCAAAGATTTGCTAATCACGCACTGATTTTTGAACAAAAGAATGTGTGACTCAAACGCGAGAGAAAGGCTGTTCCTTTCTCTTCCAAGGTCCAATCACTTCTTTCCAGTTATCAGAAAAAGCATCACGCATGAACTAATCACTTACTGTTACAACGCACAGCACAATCACTGGCCAAGCCACTGGTTGGCACTCAACCAATTGAACCGACTTCCTCCAAATCTGGTTTTTAACATCCACTCGGCTCCGAATCATGTGATTACAGCACTCAGAAATACAATATTAGGAGTACGATGTCCTGAGCAAGATTGTTTCAGTTCTGGTTTTCTGCTGAAAGGAATGCTCCGATTAGGCATTCATGGGGAAGAAAATAATACGAAAATAAGTTCAAAGGCGACAGCCTGGCACAGTGTTTACTTTGCACTGCAGTCTCACAGCTCCAGGCTGTTCAATTCTAGCCTTCGGTGACTGCCTGTGCGGAGTTTGTACTTTCTCCCGTGCCGACTCGGGTTTCCACCGGGTGCTCCGGATTCCTCCCGCAGTCTAAGGATGTGCAGGTTAGATGGAAGGGCTATGCTAAATTGCTCCTCAGTGTTCAAAAGATTATGTGTGGTTACTGGTTTACGGGGATAAGGTATGGTCTGTGCTTTATTCGGGTGCTCTTCCAAGGGCCCGGGTGAAAAGATTGGGCCGAATGGTCTCCCTGTGCACTGTAGGGATTTTGCGATTTAATTCTTGGATTCTAATAACTATGTTCTATCCCTCCATCCACCCCCCCCCCCCCCCGTACCATGCAACGAACAACGGCTGCTGCCACCATTGGAGGGATGAACAATCATTGCTACGACGTTTCATACGAAGATGCGGAAAACGAAACTGGAACACTCACAACCATTCATTCTTAGTTTGCCACGATCTTACTTCACCCATTTTTTATATCCGCCACTTATCAATTTATAGTCGCAACAATGCATCACAGTACTATTGTCCTTTCTGGGAATATGTGCAATATTCTCATTTAATGGTTGCACCAATAAACTCCAAATGATCAATCTTGCGTTCCGAATTGTATTTGTTTTCTACAAACGCAAGCGTATTATGGTAGGATTAGACGAGGTGTTGCTTCTTATCATGCCGGACATATGCTACAACATAACAAAAGGCTAGCAGCATATCGAAGGCTTTCTTTTCACTGGTAGAAAAGTTTATCTGGTTCAAGTTTAGTATTTTAAGAAGCATCTCACCGGCCTCCATATTCCTCATCCTCATTATATAGTAATACTGCTCCTTCCCAAGTTAGTGGCTACGTGGCCATTTAAAATTATTTCGAAAAATCAGAAGTGTCCATCGATGGAGGGACTGCCTACCCTCCAGAATCAGTTCTATACCCTTGGAATCGATTACAAGTATGGCCGTCAATTCCTCAAATGCTGTTTCGAATTCTGCGGGCCATTGTAATTCTTGTTTGTTTCCGCAATTAATTGGTCATAGCTACCTCAATGGACTGACGAAAGATACATTTTTTCCAGAGTCCGCAGTTTCCGAGGAACCTCGTAGTCTCCCGTTTCACTATGTGAATGGGGGGGGAGGGGGGGGGGATCTAGTGACTCCCGTACCTTGGTCGTTCTGGGTGCCACTAAAACCTGTGCCGCCACATGTCCCACTTTTTTTGCCACGCTGGCTTTTGCTCAAAGTGATAAGGAATTTGGTTAACTCCAAGTGTTAACATAATTCTTCAAATTGTTCCACATTTTTTCCATGTGTTATTAAATATTACAACGCCGTTCAAAATAGAGAACGGAGATCATCACCTTTGCGACGATCAGTACACGAGGCTCTTAATGGAACTGCTCACGTTTTAAATTTAACCGTCATGACTTTACACGGATAAATTCCCCATGGAGCCAAAGAGGCCGATATATCTGGTTTAACTGAATCTGTCAATATCACTTTAATAAACTGATGTTCGAAAGGATTGAGGGACTGCCTACCCTCCAGAATCAGTTCCATACCCTTGGAATCGATTCCTTTTTCAGGTAATGCCACTACCTTTGCACTTAGGGGCTGGTTGAGCACAGGGCTAAATCGCTGGATTTGAAAGCAGTCCAAGGCAGGTCAGCAGCACGGTTGAATTCCCGTACCAGCCTCCCCGAACAGGCGCCGGAATGTGGCGACTGGGAGCGTTTCACAGTAACTTCATTTGAAGCCTACTTGTGACAATAAGCGATTTTCACTAGTCTGTACTGAACCTGGGTTGTCCAATCTGGACTAGCTACTGACACGACCAGTGTACTGAAACTGTATTTACTCGGCTCAGGTCAATGTTTCTCCAACGTGTATTGAATTTACATTTATATTTAAGCTAATTTCACTGGACTTAGTCAATCTGGTTTATTCTTTAAATGATATACAATGTTCAATTCATGCAGTGCACCCGGTGTACCGAACCGAATCTTTAATGATCGTTTTGCATCATCATGAGATCTATTTGTTGCTCTTCTTTAAATATGCAACATCAATAACGATCGTGGTATCAACGCATTTGTTCATTGTGCAACAGGGGAATCGCTCTGCGAAATGTCGACCTCTTTCCCTGCCTCAGTTTTACCACAACTGTCCTGTCCCACTCCTTCTTCCAGCTGACATACCTTCCAACCTTCTTCCCTACGATTATATTTTGGAACATAATTATGTGGCACACGCTCTTTATATTCGCCTGCATCTACATCATTTCCCTGCATCTACATGAATTTTAATTCTCTCTCATTCTCGAACTCCAATCAAATTCTACCCAGGTCGGCTTCTCCACCATAAAGTGCTGCTGATGCTGCCCGATCTGTCTTCTGGTTCGTGGCCTCTCCTGTTTCCAACAAACCCACGCATTCAACTAATATGCCAATAGTCTCTAATTTACTAGTTTTAAAGAGCACATCTGATTTTAGTTAAATTACCAAATCAATTAACATGTCGTTTCGAAGGCCGTTCTCCTCCACATGAACAAATGCTCCCATACCCATCCCGTTATGCGATTACAAAACCTGGTGGTTGTTGATTATATACCCTGTCGCCCATTTCGTCCTTCTCTACCATCCCAATGACCCGAGGGCCGTGGCCACAAATAATGCCGTGACACCCTGGACTGCTGCGCGGTCCATCCAAGCCTCACGTGTCCCGGAATCGCAACACAAGTGAAATTAGAAGATGTTTTCGCGTACTGAGACCGATAAACTGCGTATGACTTTCAGATAAGTGGCCTTTTATTAAGTAAAGTATCATAAATAAATGATCAAAATAAATACAACCGAGTGTCTAATATGCATCCGTGCATCTCCCACCGTGCGAATTGCCCGCACTCTCTATCCACGCAGGGAGGCAGACAACACAAAGGGGGAAGTGTGGTTGAGAGTTAAGTGCAACATTATGAAAATAAAATAATACAGGAAATTTGATTAACAGGGATGTCATGTCGATAGTCTATTTTTGAGGTTCAGCTTTCGTTTCAGTACGCCTTCCATCTGTGTGTGAGATAGATTTCGTTGGCAAAGTCCTCTATTTTCTTTGTAGATGAAGGATAATTTCAGCTTTACCACAGAGATGTGCCAAAACTTCACTGGTTTTAGAACAATAAATCATGTATTGATCTCAAAGGTAATAGGGAACATGCCACTTTCACTTTCAACGTCGAAACACTTCTCAGTTCTCTCAAATAGCCTATCGTTGGAACTAATCATTGGCTGTTGTCAAACAGCAGAATATCCCTGGCCACACGCTGGTTGCCAGCCAATCAATCGACCGGTCTTCCTCCACAGCTGGCTCCTCAGATCTACTCAGCACGGAAGCTTCTGATTTATCCCAGCGAAAGTGCAAAAGCTGGAATACAATGCTCTCATAGGCAGGCTCCTTCACGTTCCATCCACTGCTTAAGTGCACGATCAGACTGTGACTCCACGGATAAAAATTATTTAAAAATAAGTGGCAATCAAATAAATAAAGAGGAATGCCTCGTATACCTGGATGTCGGTTCTAATGATGCATGGTTTCAAACAACAAACTATTTAAGAATATTTCTTATTGAAATATTGGATCAGAAAATAATCATTGGGTTGGATTCTCTGCTGTCGAGATTCTCCGTAATCCGGCAGCGCATTCACGTCTAGGAATTTCCAGACAGGGGTGGGCTGCTCGCAATGGAATATCCCATTGGCCTGCTGGAGGGACGGAGAATGCCGCTACTTTTAATACTACATTCCAAAGAAGTGAAGGTTTGGTGAATTAATCATTCGAAACAAAATAGCCCATCACATTCCAAAGATATGTAGGTTCGATGGCGTGATGAAGTTAGTGGATAGGGCGGTTGATTCGGGCAACATAGAGTGCTTTTTCGGAGAGCCAGTGCACACACGATTGGCCAAAATTCTTCCCTCTGCATTGGAGTGATTAAATGGATCTAAAATAGTAAATCGAATAACTTGCTCGTTATTTACAAAAATAATTTGTGAAAAACCTCAAAGAGGTGAATTCTGTTTGCTCTCTTGAATTGAAATAATGGATCAACAGAGGAATTGAGACAAACATCATCACGTCCATTTATCCGGACAAAGTGGTGAGCGCATACTTGAATGAACCACTTAAAATACGATGACCCTGTTGTGCAACATGACCTATATGTTTTTAATGTGGATCCAGGAAGGCACGGAAGGCCATTGCAGACGCTTACAGACGGATGCTGGTGGTGGTGGGTGGGGGGTATTTGAAGTTATCTTTGAATATAGCTTGTGCTTCTTATTAACCTCAGCGCACTACAGCTGTCTTCTTGCCGATGAAATACTTTTGAAATGGAAACGCGAACGGAGTGCATTAAACGAGGCAAACAAATTGCTTCCTGAATCTTTTTAATAACAGCGAGAGGCACATAAAGTGATTGATTGACGGTTCGGCAAAGCCCAGCAGAATGCGATCTTGCATGTTCACCCTTAATACACAATACTAAAATGCATATATTTATCTATGTATTTTTTTATACCCTGAGCAACTTATCTTGAGGCGTCTTGTATTCTACTGTGCAGAACCAAACAAAGAGAAGGTGGCTCTCAGAGAAACAGGTGAATGAAGGAAATATTGTCCGCTATATATTTTGACTGATGCAGGTGAATTGTTGTATCTTCTGGCAGTTGATCAAAAAGTAAACCAAGTGACGTTTGAATCCTTACAGTACAGAAGGAGGGCATTCGGATCCAGTCTGCACAGACCCTTCGAAAGAACAGTCCAATAGCTGAGCTTTTCTATCAACTCCACTCGAAGGGGAATTTTAGTATGGCCAATCTACCTAACATGCACATTTTATACTGTGCAAGGAAACCGGAGGTAACCACGCAACCTCCACACAGGCAGTCAGTCGAGGTCTGAATCGAACCCAGGTCCCCGGCGCTGTGAAACAGGACGGTGCAAACACGTTGCAGAATAGTGAAGACGTCATAGTCCCACAGGACCATCGGGAGCTTTTCCATTTGACAGCGAAAACTGATTCAGCTTCAGGATCACCGCACCTGAGGCGAGGAACAAGGTGGGGCCGTCATCAATTAACTCAGCCGTGAGTTGGAATTCAGTACCGGACACTGCACTGAAGTGAGCTTTATTCAAGTTGTTCAAGAAAAAATCCGATTGTTATGTGAAAAGAAAAAGTATACAAACGTTTGGGGAGAAGTCGTGCGGCTTTATGTTGTGGACTTGCTCGTTTATGCATTAGATTACCTATTCCTGTGCTGTGAGAAGATTTTTGTGACAAGGAGTTCCACCTGTCAGACACGCCAATAGCTGAAATATTCGATGATACATTAGAAGGAAATAACACTTTCCCTGGACCAGGGAGAGGAAGACAATTGTAACCCCGTACAGTGCCTCTTGCTGAGTAGTTCATTAATTCTTTTGCCATGCCGCCCTCTACTCGTTTCATTCTAAACTTCCTGTTCCAACGGAACAAGCAGTCGCAACGCTGCCCATCTGTGCATACCTCAGTTCCTTTTGATGAAATAACCGCATTCATAGCCTCTCGAAAAGCCCGTAAGCGGACTCGGGACATCAGGCAAACAAGGAAGATGCAGGGAACTGATGGTGGGAGATACCGTTGAAGAGCGGAAATAATACAAAATACATGAAGATAGCGAAGGGAACTATGAAGCTCGCACAAAGACAAACGAAGCTTGAGGAAAAAATTGGGAAAATGGAACAGTTAACACATGTTGATCACTTGGGAGCCGGATAAAGCAGGGAGCGACGCGTGGCAGGGAGTGGTGGAGAGGGTATAAAAAGGAAGCAGTCTCCTATGTTATGATGTCAGCCATTTCTGATGACGAAAGCAACCTCGAATATCCCTTTTGGACAGCAATCCAGTAAGGGACACGCTGAGAAATTTGCAAAGGCTCGCTGGAAATAACTGGCAATCTCTGTGCATTCGGATCCCAGCCTGTTCATTCAGTAATGACAATTATTGAAGCTGGATGACTTTGCTGATTTAAGTTAAATTTAGCTCCACATGAGTCAAGAAAGCCTTGCATATTGTGTAATGTTTAGACCCACAGCCCGGTCATTCATATTTCGCTTCCACTATTCAACACACCTTTCATTTAATTACATTCATCATCCCAGATGGGTACTTCGGTGTATTTGTCACCATCGGAGTCAAATTATTCAGAACAAAACTAACGAATAGTTCAATCCGCAGAACATTGCTATAGTGAGCACTTCGTAGTTTTGCCCAACATTATATGTTGGCTTTCTCAATGATTAGCAAACCTCAGATTGGAGCAATCGTTCTGGAGCGAGAAGACTAAAGAACCACAAACCGGGAATAAGATACGGCTGTCAGATATACTTCTATTTAATTTTAAACGTTAGACCAGTTTCCAGACTAAAACCTCATGTACACTCATGATGTGCCACATTCAGATGATCTCATAGAAATTTAAATATACATATTTACGTCTACATGCATGTATTTATTTCAATATTCCTTTATTTATTTATTTGTTATTTATTTATTTACTTCTTATTTATTTATTTATTCATGTGTTTGTTTGTTGATTTATTTATTTGTTTTTATTTCTGCAGTGGATAGGCTGAACCAGTGCACGAAAGGTGAATTACTTAGAAATATTTGTTCAGCTCTTGTTGAAAATATACTTTCATAAATTCGTTGAAGACACAGTTCTGACAATTTAACATTGGTGGTCAAAATCAGTCCATATCTGGGAGGAAATGTCCATCCACTTGAATGACAATAATAATAATAATAATAATAATAAAGGAATGTCAGCATTCCTATTGATATAGCGAAAGTTTGAGATTTTTCGGAGGAACTCTCTGCAAGTTTACATGAAGGATGTTGTGTTTGATGTGGTGTACTTCTTCAGTTCTCTGGCCGAGTGGAGGACTGATGCACGTTACTATGACCCATCGCGCATGTAGGTGGGACGTAATCCAACCAAGTCAGTTCCGGGATAGACCCCTGGTCTATGGAAATGAAACTGATACAACTGGAAGCAACTGACCATGTGCTAAATTAACTGTGAACATGAAACTACAAATTAAATATTTATTGAATGTTTAAGATCTGGAATGCCTTGGCAGTGCTTCTGTTGCAGTCAGGTTCAGCAATGGGTTGAACAAGGCATTCGGGATAATTTTGCGAATGTATGATGCCGAGGGAAGAAAACAAGTGAATGGAAATAGCTGCATTCATGCCGCAGAAAGTAATTAGTGGAATTCGAGGCGTACTCCTGTTTTGCATCAGCATTGTATGATTTTAATTACTGCAAATTAAGTCTTCATGAGGACCGACTTTTTTCTGTGCTTCTCATATCCTCAGCAATGGACGATAAATGCAAAACCGATGGTACGTTGCGTAAAGTTTGGAAGAGTTTTGAATTTTTTCGTTTAAAATTTGGCTTCCTCTGGAGAGGAATGACGGTCGTAGCCGTTCAATAGATATTGTGATTAATCTGGTCCTAAACGTATACATTGGTTGATATGCATAATATTACTTTTTATTTTCATTTTTTTATTTAAAAAAATATTTTTTGGAGTCCCCAATCATTATTATTTCCCACTTATGGGGGAATTAGCGTGTCCAATCCACCTACATTGCACACCTTTGGCTTGTGGGTGTGAAATCCACGCAGACACGGGCAAATTTTGCAAACTCCACACGGACAGTGACCCAGGGCCGGGATTCGAACCTGTGTCTTCAGTGCCTCAGTCCAGGTGCTAACCACTGCGCCACGTGCCGCCCTGAGATGTATAATGTGATCAATGTTATCAACTACTTGTTACTCTAGGGCCCTTACATCTCCGAAAACAGACGATAAGTCCAACAGTTCAACGTCGTTGTTGAAGCACCATATAAATCTCCTTGCAGCATTCTTCAGCTAATCCAATCGATATGACTTGAAATTGCTTTCTCCATCCATCTGCCCGTAACACTGAGAAACGTTCTGTGTTTGTTTATCCTCAATGTATATAACCTTTAAAACAAGAGTCCCGTCACGGCCTTATTCCATCCTTTGCAATGGAAAACATAAAGGATGAATAATTGATCGTAGCAACCAATATCTCTCATCTATCACGCTATTCATAAAAACCGCTTTTGCTCATTTTCAACTGTATCGCGATCATTTAATGAAATGGCAAAAAGAACAGCTCAAGCAGCGGTAAAGCTGTGTTAAAATATGCGTACAGCTTCGCCTGAATTTTACTGATTTTCAAATAAACAAACAGGAACGCACGAGTTGTGAAGATTACAAATGTAAAATCTCTTGGTCATCTTAGACTCTGCAGTGCATTTGTTTCACATCCTCCAACTATCTCCAGATTCTACGTAGCCTGACTTTCCACTGAGTTCCTCAGTTTTCGATTTCGGCGGGAGCGGTGCGCAAGGCATTTCTGGGAGGTAGGTTTCTCCTTTAAAAACACTTACCTTCACAGGAGCAGGCCTTGGATTTCGGCGGGAGCAGTGCGCAAGGCATTTCTGGGAGGTAAGTCTTTTCTTTAAAAAACACTTACCTTCACAGGAGCAGGCCTTTGGATTTCGGCGGGAGCGGTGCGCAAGTGATTTCTGGGAGGTAAGTTTTTCCTTCAAAAACACTTACCTTCGCAGGAGCAGGCCTTGGATTTCGGCGGGAGCGGTGCGCACGTGATTTCTGGGAGGTAGGTTTCTCCTTTAAAAACACTTACCTTCACAGGAGCAGGCCTTGGATTTCGGCGGGAGCAGTGCGCAAGGCATTTCTGGGAGGTAAGTCTTTTCTTTAAAAAACACTTACCTTCACAGGAGCAGGCCTTTGGATTTCGGCGGGAGCGGTGCGCAAGTGATTTCTGGGAGGTAAGTTTTTCCTTCAAAAACACTTACCTTCGCAGGAGCAGGCCTTGGATTTCGGCGGAAGCGGTGCGCAAGGCATTTCTGGGAGGTAAGTTTTTCCTTTAAAAAACACTTCCTTTCTGTTTTTTTTTTCGACCCGCGGACTTCTGGGAAGGCCACCCCCTCCCCCCCCCCCCCCCCCAACCAATAAATTCTGGTGGAGAGGAAACCCGAGACACTACACGTGCAGTGTCTCCCACCCACCCTTCTCCTCTAACCTAATAATAAGACCCATTGGTGTGAGGTAAGTGCCATATTATATGATTTTTATTAGCATTATTATATTATATTATTAGCATTGCCCAGGTCAAGGAGACACAGCCGGAGTGAGAGAGATACAGATAGTGAGAATTTGGTAGTTTGGTGCAGTAAGGTAACCAGGAAAAGTAAGTGGTTAATCTAATTGTGCTGTTTTTCAGTTAAAAGTGCAGGGTAGTGTCTGATTTGGCTGAAGCTGCCCCCACCATGAACTTAAATTAAACGAATTAATTAATTAGTGATGGCAGGTCAGGTGATGAGCTTGAGCTACTTGATGTGGGAGCTGGCAGATCCCATTGCGAGCTGCAGCGACCACATCTGCAGTAAGTGTTGGCTGCTCGAAGAGCTCCGGCTCAGAGATGATGAGCTGGAGTCTGAGCTTCAAAGACTGAGGCACATCCGGGAGGGGGAGACTTACCTGGACACTGTGTTTCAGGAGGCAGTCAACTTCTCAGAGTACGTAGTTTAAAACCTGCCAGTGGCCAGGGACAGCAGGGCGTGACTGCAAGACAGGCAGGTAAAGGGAACCAGCAGTCAGGAATTCAGGAGCCTCAGCCCTTGACTCTGTCCAACAGGTATGAGGCACTTGCTCCCTGTGTGGATGGCGAACAGGGTTGCAGGAAGGATGAGTCAGCTGACCAAGGCACCATGGTTCAGCAGGCCATTCAAGTGGAGGGAGTAAATAGGCAAGTTGGAGGTGTAGGGGATCTATTATCGGGGGATAGATAGTATCCTTTGTGAGCAGGATAAAGAGTCCCGCATGGTGTGTTTCCTGCCTGATGCTAGGGTGCGGGACATCTCCGACCGGCTTGAAAGGATACTGGAGAGGGAGGGGGAGGATCTAGTTGTTGTGGTCCATGTCGGTACCAACAACATAGGCAAGTCTAGGAAAGAGGACCTGTTTAGAGATTATAAAGAGCTAGGATTCAAATTAAAAAACAGGTCCTCAAGGGTCATAATCTCCGGATTATTGCCCGAGCCACGTGCAAATTGGCATAGGGAGGCAAGATTAAGGGAAGTTAACACGTGGCTGAAAGAGTGGTGTGGGAATGAGGGGTTCCTTTTCATGGGACACTGGCGTCGGTTTTGGGACAGCGGGGACCTATACCGTTGGGATGTTCTCCACCTGAACCGAGCTGGGACCAGTGTTCTGGCGAAAAGAGTAAATAGGGTGGTCGATAGGACTTTAAACTAAAGATTGGGGGGGGGGGGGGGGAGGGAAAGTCAGGGAACCAAGAGGTGAAGTAATCAGCGGGGAGCGTAGCTGCTTAGGAATACAAAAAAACACGAACAGACAAAACTCAAGAGTGGTTACGATAGTCCCCATCCTACAAAATATGACACAGTGGATGGAAAGGCTCAGTAAACCAAGGTCCACCACACTTATAAAACAAAAAGGGACGGCCAATAGAGAATTCAAGGTGCTATATTTAATTGCGCGCAGTGTAGGGAACAAGGTAGATGAGCTTGTGGTCCAGATTGTGACTGGCAGGTATGATCTGGTAGGCATCACAGAGACATGGTTGCAGGGGGTTCAGGACTGGCATTTAAACATCCAGTGATTCACAATCTATCGAAAAGACAGAGAGGTGGGCAGAGGGGGCGGTGTTGCCTTATTAATTAGGAATGAAATTAAATCAATAGCACTAAACGACATCGGGTCAGATGATGTGGAGTCTGTGTGGGTAGAGTTGAGGAACCACAAAGGCAAAAAAAACATAATTGGAGTTATGTACAGGCCTCCTAACAGTGGTCAGGACCAGGGGCACAAAATGCACCACGAAATAGAAAGTGCATGTCAGAAAGGCAAGGTCACAGTGATCATGGTGTCTTCAATATGCAGGAGGACTGGGTAAATAATACTGCCAGTGGACCCAAGGAAAGGGAATTAATTGAATGATTACAGGAGGGCTTTTTGGAACAGCTTGTGATGGAGCCCACGAGGGAACAGGCCATTCTGGACTTAGTGTTATGTAATGAGCCAGACTTGATTAAAGATCTTAAAGTAAGGCAGCACTGAGGAGGCAGTGATCATAATATAGTCGAATTTAATCTCCAACTTGAAAGAAAGAAGGTAGAATCAGATGCAAAGGTGTTACAGTTAAATAAAGGTAACTACAGGGGCATGAGGGAGGAACTGACGAAAATCGACTGGGAGAAGAGCCTAGTGGGAAAGACAGTAGAACAGCAATGGCAGGAGTTTCTGTGAGTAATTGAGGACACAGTACAGAGGTTCATCCCAAAGAAAAGAAAGGTTATCAGAGGGGGGGGGGGGGATTAGGCAGCCACAGCACACAAAGGAAGTTAGGGAATGCATCAAAGCTAAAGAGAAAGCCTATAATGTGGCAAAGAGTAGTGGGAAGTCAGAAGATTGGGAAGGCTACAAAAACAAACAGAGGATAACAAAGAGAGAGATAAGGAAAGAGAGGATCAAATTTGAAGGTAGGCTAGCCAGTAACATTAGGAATGATAGTGAAAGTATCTTTAAATACATTAAAAACAAACGGGAGGCAAAAGTTGACATTGGGCCGCTCCAAAATGACGCTGGTAATGTTGTGATGGGAGACAAGGAAATAGCTGAAGAACTGATTAAGTACTTTGCGTCAGTCTTCACAGTAGAAGACATGAGTAATATCTCAACAATTCCGGAGAGTCAGGGGACAGAGATGAATATGGTAGCCATCACAAAGGAGAACGTGCTAGAGAAACTAAGAGGTCTAAAAATTGATAAATCTCCGGGCCCAGATGGGCTACATCCTAGAGTTCTAAAGGAGATAGCTGAAGAAATAGTGGAGGCGTTATTTATGACCTTTCAAAAGTCACTGGGTTCAGGGAAAGTACCAGAGGATTGGAAAATCGTCATTGTATCCCCCTGTTCAAGAAGGGAACAAGGAAAAAGATGGAAAATTATAAGCCTATTAGCCTAACCTCGGTTGTTGGCAAGATTCTAGAATCCATTGTTAAGGATGAGATTTATAAATTCTTGGAAGTGCAGGGTCGGATTTAAACAAGTCAGCATGGATTTAGTAAGGGGAGGTCGTGCCTGAAAAACCTGTTAGAGTTCTTTGAAGAGATAACAAATAGGTTAGACCAAGGAGAGCCAATGGATGTTATCTATCTTGACTTCCAAAAAAGCCTTTGATAAGGTGCCTCACGGGAGACTGCTGAGTAAAATAAGGGACCATGGTATTCGAGGCAAGGTACTCACAAGGATTGACGATTGGCTGTCAGGCAAAAGGCAGCGAGTTGGGATATAAGGTTCTTTTTCGGAATGGCAACCGGTGACGAGTGGTGTCCCGCAGTGTTCAGTGTTGGGGCCACATATATTAACGGTCTAGATGACGGGACTGAGGGCATTCTGGCTAAGTTTGCCGATGCTACAAAGATAGCTGGAGGGGCAGGTAGTATGGAGGAGGTGGGGAGGCTGCAGAAATATTTAGACAGTTTAGGAGAGTGGTCCAAGAAATGGCTGATGAAATTCAACGAGGGCAAGTGCGAGGTCTTGTACTTTGGAAAAAAGAATAGAGGCGTGGACTATTTTCTAAACGGTGACAAAATTCATAATGCTGAAGTGCAAAGGGACTTGGGAGTCCTAGTCCAGGATTCTCTAAAGGTTAACTTGCAGGTTGAGTCCGTAATTAATAAAGCAAATGCAATGTTGTCATTCATCTCAGGAGGCCTGGAATATAAAAGCAGGGATGTACTTCTGAAGCTTTATAAAGCATTAGTTAGGCCCCATTTAGAATACTGCGAGCAATTTTGGGCCCCACACCTCAGGTAGGGCACACTGGCACTGGAGCGGGTCCAGCGGAGATTCACACGGATGATCTCAGGAATGGTAGGCCTAACATACGATGAACGTCTGAAGATCCTGGGATTATATTCATTAGAGTTTAGGAGGTTGAGGGGGGATCTAATAGAAACTTACAAGATAATGAATGGCTTAGATACGGTGGATGTAGGGAAGTTGTTTTATTAGCAGGGGAGACTAGGACCCGGGGGCACAGCCTTAGAATAAAAGGGAGTCACTTTAGAACAGAGATTAGGAGAAATGTCTTCAGCCAGATAGTGGTGGGTCTGTGGAATTCTTTGCCACAGAGGGCGGCGGAGGCCGGGACGTTGAGTGTGTTTAAGATAGAAGTTGATAAATTCTTGATTTCTCGAGGAATTAAGGGCGATGGAGAGAAAGCGGGTAAATGGAGTTGAAATCAGCCATGATTGAATGGCGTAGTGGACTCGATGGGCCGAAAGGCCTTACTTCCGCTCCTATGTATTTTGGTCTTATGGTTGCATTGACTACCCACCATACATAAAACCTGATTGGCAGTTTAATTGGTTGTGTGATTGCATAGATGAGAAACGGGGACCGTCTATATTGCGGCAGAGGCGTACAAAATGTCAGATTCGTCCTGCAGCGCTTAACTCCATAGAATTACATATGTTGACTAAAATCTCACATTTTAACTGTTTGCATCTTTAGCCAGGAGCGAGTTTGTAACATATCAACATCTCTACTTTGCTTGCACTCCTTAATTCTCATCATCCTCTATACGTCGATTACATTCCACAAAACTGTAAACGCAAATAATAGAGCTCCTTTCTCTGCCACGTAGCATCGTGGAATGCACTTTCTTGCAACCACAAATGAGAACACGTGGTATTATTTCAAGTCAGAGAGCGAATGAAATTGCCATTTTGGATAGCGCTGTGTTTATTCCTGATGACCCTGAGGATTCATGAACGTTATCTGTAACTTTTTAATGCAATTGCTCTCCATATATATGTACAGTTAAATTTCCTACACCAGGATTGATTTCCACGAACTGACATTACTCGATGACCTGTAAAGCATATGCAATATTCAGGACTGCTGTCCGCTAACAAATAACTAACAATTCATTATTTGTATGATATGTACTGAGTCAGATCAGATACTTTAACGTCTACTTCAACTGCAATTTGCTGTCTCACAGGTAATTGCTATTATGCCTAATGTAACTAGACTGTGACATGTCTCAGTTACACTTTTTTCATTATTCTAGATGAACGACTACGTGACGTAAAATACGGTGAGGAAATTGCTAAATACCTGTCGAAAGCTTATATATTTTAAACATGACCTTGAAAGATCTTTTAAAGTAATGACTGCTGCCCTTCAACGAATCACAATCTATATCTATTGATGCGTCCTTCATATGCTTATTTTGCAATATTTGTTAAAAGATGCTGGAATTCAAACTCCGAACAAATCACTTACACTGTATGGGCAGCTCTTAAAGATGGTTCCTGTCTGCATTCAGTCATGGAATCTGAAAGACAAACAGTATTGAAGAGGCTCTATCTACACCGATCAAATTGCACTAAATCATCAGTAATACAACTTTCCAGCACTTCATCGATCAACTTGAATGTTGTGACGTGCAAAAAGCTATTCTGCCTGTTTTCAAAACATGAATTTTCCATCTTCTACTGCTCTCCTCGGCAGTGCGTTGCAGGCTCCCACATGCACCTGGGTGGAAACATTTTTCATCAAAGACCGAATAAATCGTCTGCGCCGCACCATAACGGTAATTACACCTCGCCATACGCCCTTCAACTACTATTGTCCTATCCACCCCTCATAATTTTATGCACCGCAATCCGGTTTTATGTCAGCGTTCACTTATCTGAAGAAAGTTACCTGTGCCTATGCAACTTCTTCACAGCTAAAATATTCGATCCAAAATAATATCCTCCTTAAGCCTCTCGACACCCTCTCCAGGGTGATCACGTGAATTCTGTAGTGTCGTGACCAGAAATCCACAGGGTGTTCCAGCGGGGAACAAAGCCAGGCTTTATACAGCTCCAGCATAACTCATCTGCGCTTCTAGCCATTTCCACGTCTCTAGTATGCGTTTTTCCCCATCCGGTCACCTAGCCTGCCGCCTCAGTGACCTGTGGACCAGCCCCCAAAACATCCGTTTGTTCCTCTGAGTTTCCGACTGTCCTGCCATTTAAGGAGTACTCCTTTTTCGTGTTCTCGTCCATGGTACATCACCACTCAATTCTCAGATTTAAACACCAAATGCTATTTAAGTACCTATCTGACCAACCTGCATGTGTCTTCTCTCGATGTAAGGCATTCTACCTCACGACTCGACAACCTGCCAATTTACCGGTTATATTCAATATTTGTCAGCCCCACTCCTCCGCTCCGTACTCTCACTATAAGTTGGGGTATGCTACTAGTCACGGCCCTCCAGTTCCTCCAGCAGCCGTCTGCCTCTACAGTCTCTCTCCTGCCACTGATCCAGTTTTGTGCCTAATTTGGAATGTTACGCTGGAATTGTATCGAAACAACGAATTGCGTCAGTATTAATCAAACACAATAAATTACAAGAATTATACATTACAGCAGGATACGATTCACTTCGCTACATCACCTGTTTGCACTTTCAGAACATCTAATGAATTAGCCCTTGTCCGTGTTGTGGTGCTGAATCGTACTTGGTCATTCCTTGTCCAATGTAGACTAAATTACGTTCGGAGCTTGCTACTGGATCGGATTCAATGAGAACCTTAGCTGACACGTGACTTCCAACTAATTTCAGATGGCGCGATAGAATGCAAAGACATAATGCAGACTTAGGTTTTCTTGAAAACAGGGCAGCACGGTGACACAGTGGTTAGTATTGCTGCCTCTCGGCGCCTAGGTATTAGGTTCGATCCCGGCTCAGGGTCACTGTGATTGAGGAGTTTGCACATCCTCCCCGTGTTTGCGTGGGTTTCGCCCCCACAACCCAAATTAGCGTGGCCAATTTACCTACCCTGCACAGGTATGTGAATTGGCCACACTAAATTGCCCCTTAATTGGAGGAAATGAATTGAGTACTCTAAATTTATTTTAAATTTATTTCCTGAAAACGCACTGACCATATCGAATCTGGAGCTGTTCTGGAAGTGCAACAGCAGGCTGCTCGTTGGGATACGCATCAGCTCACCAGGTCCGATTTAAAAGTCTGACCCTCCCTGTGTTTGCCGAGAAGGTATATGAACAGGATCACGGCGGTTAGGCTGTTTGTGCAGGAGTTGGGTGATGGCCGCAGCCAATGGATTGCCGGCATTTGGGGATTGTGGGCGGGTAACCGATGATTGGGAATGGATCTTTGAGTCGGGATTCAATTGTCCAGCAGGGATGGTTGACCGGATAGATCGAAGGTCGTGGGCTGTTGTGTTTGGGGGATGGAGGACGGACCTTTGGGAACGTTGTTCTCTCAGCTTTGTCGGAGGTCGAAAGACAATTGTCGCAGATGGGCTGTTGCTACAGGCCGCCTTCATGCTGATAGGGGTGTTCGGACGTCCGGATGTTGCGCCAGAAGGGGGCTGGGGTGGCAAGCGGTATACACCCGGTTACTTGTGGTGTGATTTTATCTGTCGGAAGACAGGGGTGTTGGGAAGTGTAGGCATCGTGGCACCTGCTTGTCGGAGGTCGCAGTGAGTGTCGGCATCGGAGGTCGGTTGGGGGACGGGTTGCGCGTGAGGTTGGAATTCCAGGGATGTGGGGCGGGTCCCAACCCGGGATCAGTTCAAAATATGGTAGTGTGATTATTCGACTTGCTGGGAGCCACTTGTAGGATTGGGGTTTGCGGCTGCTCCATGCGGGGATCGCCCTCGGTGTTTAAAATGACTTCATATAATCGTGAAGTATTTTTTTTTAAATTCTATCTTTTTGTGTAACTATTTGCGTAAATCTGACAGACCATTCATAGTTTGTAATTTACATAGCTTAGTTTGAATGCTGCCAGGTTAATCGAACCGACAAGGGCAAGTTTGATATTCTGCATTCTGGCAAGTGCTGTGATATAATTTACTGGGGTGACTCCGAAAGGGATTCGCCAGGGCATCTTTCGGTACTTCACTTCCTATGCCCTAAGACGCTTTTGAGCCACTTAAGTTGAAGGATCAAAAAAGCACAGCTTCACTCCGAATTTCAATATGGTAACCGTCATTTCAGAGGGATTGTATTTACTTTGACATTGCCAGCGAATGCAACTTGCTTACACTGTCACAGCCTGTCTTGGATTGAAGGCTTTTATTTCTCTTTGTGCTATTCGGAACTCACAATTTTAAATGTTCGAAAAATATGAACAATAACAATAATATATTTACAACCATTGTTACTACTTGCAGAACTTTCAAAACTGAAAAAAGATCTGATCGATAATGGCAAGGAAATCATAAATTCGCTAATATTCTATTTGGAATTTTTCTACCAACTACCTGCCAGTTTGTACTGAAAATCTTTTCATTGCACTCAGTTAGGCATCTTTGCCCAATGGAAGAGTTACATTCTGTTAGAAACAAACACAGTCGTAAAACAATGGTAGTAAAGTCCTTTCGGCAGAATGTGGAGATGTCGGCGTTGCATTGGAGTAGGCACAGTATGACATCTTAAAACAAGAGGTTAAAGTCCAGCAGGTTTGCTAGCATTCCGAACGCAGTTCCTTCAACAGATGAGTCCTGAAACTCAAAGGAACAGGTCCTCCACGTCTGTACTCTCCACAGTACATTCGAGGGGACTGAGTTGACGTCTCAGAATCCTCTTCTGCAGCCTCCATTGGATGATCTTCTTCCTGCTGTTTGATATTGGAATATTCTTCGGCTACCCACAGTACAGGCGAGGTGACTGTGTTGAATCCTCCAAGAATCTACTTCTGCTGCCTCTTTTGGACGATGATATTCCTCGTTGTCACCGGAGGGGTTCTTCGGCTCCTCACAAAACAGTCGAGGTGAATTGAGTTGACGTCTCCCAGAATCCTCGTCTGCCACCTGAACTCGACGATCATCTTCTTCCTTTTTGTCACTGCAGGGGTTCTTTGGCTAGCCACAGTACAGTCGACGTGACTGCGTTGACCTCTCCAGAATCCCCTCTTGCCGCCTCTATTCATCGATCATCTTCCTCTTGTTTGTCACTGTAGACGCTCTTCGGCTACCCACAGTACAGTCGAGGTGAGTGAATTTACATCTCTCAGAATCCTCGTCTGCCGCTGCATTGGACGATCATCGTCCTCCTGATTGCCTCTGAAGAGGCTATTCGCTTTACCACAGTACAGTCTAGCTGATTGACTTACCCTTTCAAAGAATCACCGGTGAGGGGGGGGGGGGGGGGCTCGGCTCATCGGATCCTCAAATTCACTCGACGTGACTGAGTTGCCATCGCCCAGAAGCCTATTTCGCCACTTTGATTGGACGATCATCTTCCTTCTGATTGTCAGCGGAGTTGTTCTCTGGCTACCCACAATATAGGAAAGGTAATTGACGTACCTTGTCCGAGAATCCTCCACTGCCGCCTCAATTGGACGATCGTATTTCTCCTACTTGTCACTGGAGGAATTCTTCGGCTACCCACAGTACAGTCGAAGTGACTGCGTGGGCTACTCCCAGAATCCTCTTTTGCCGCCACCCTTCGGTGATCGTCTTCCGCCTGTTTGTCTCTTTAGACGTTCTTCGGTTACCCACAGTGCAGTCGAGTTGACTGCGTTGATTTCTCGCAGAATCCACTGCTGTTATATGCATTGGACGGTGAACATCCTCCTGTATGTCACTGAAGGTGTTCTTCGGAGACCCACAGTACTGTCGAGGTGACTAAGTTGGCATCTCTCAGATTCCTCTTCTGCAGTTTCAATTTACGATCATCTTCCTCCTGTTTGTCACTGGAGGCGTTCGTCAGCTTCCCACAATAAAGTCGAGGTGACTGAGTAGATTTCTCACAGAATCCCCTTTTGCCGCCTCTATTCGACGATGATTTTTCCTCCTGCTTTTTCAGTCGAGGTGACTAAGATGACATCTGCGTGTTTCAGACTGAACCTCTGCCTGACACCAGTTCTTCGGCTCCCCACAGTACAGTCGAGGTGACTGAGCTTACTTCTCCCAGAATCATCTTCTGCCGCTTCTTTTCGAATATGATCTTCATCACGTTGAACACTGGCCGGCTTCTTCGGCTAGCCACAGTACAGTCGATGTGGCTCAATATATTTCTTCCAAAATCCGGTTTTGGCACCTTTATTGGATGGTGATCTTTCATCCTGTTTGTCACTGGAGGGGTTATTAGGCTCCCCATTGTAGAGGCGAGGTGCCTTAGTTGGCGTCTGACAGAAACCTCATCCGCCGTCTCTATTGGACGATCATCTTCCTCTCGTTTGTCACTGGAGAAGTGCTTTGGCTACCCAAATTACAGTCGATCTGACTGAGTTGACTTCTCTCAGAATCCTCTTCTACAGCCTCTATTGGATAATGAGGATCCTCCTGTTTATCGCTGGCTGGGGTTATTCGGCGACGCATAGTGCAGTCGAGGTGACTCAACTTATTTCTTCCAGAATCCGCTTCTGACATATTTATTGGACGATGATCTTCCTCTGATTCGTCACTGGCGGGTTCTTCTGCCACCCACAAAGCACAGACGTAGTGACTGAGTTGACTTCTCCCAGAATCCTCTTCTATTCAACGATGACCATCCATTGTTAATCATTAGAGGAGTTCTTCGGCCAACCACAGTGCAGTCGAGGTGACTGAATTTACTTCTCCGTGTATCTGGCTTAACCGTTATTTGACACCAGTGATTCGACTCCCCACTTTGCAGTTGAGATGACTGAGTCTACTTCTCCCAGAAGCCTCTTCTGCCATCTTTACTGGACGGCGATCTTCCTTCTCATTTTCACTGGAGTGCTTCTCCGGCTCCCCAGAGTGCAGACGAGGTGACTGAGCTGACTTTTCCCACAGTCCTTTTCTGCAGCCTCTATTGGACGATGACCTTTTTACTGTCTGTTATTGGTGGAGTTCTGAGGCTACCCACAATACAGTCGAGGTGACATCTCGATTAATCAGCATCTGCCGCCTCTATTGGACGATAATCTCCCTCCTGTTTGCCACTGGAGACTATCTATCGCCACAACAGTACAGTCGAGGTCACTGAGTTTACTTCTCCGCGTTTCGTGCTCAGCGCTCTTAGACACCACTTATTCGGCTCCCCGCAGTACCGTCGAGATGATTGAGTTTAGGCTTCCCAGTCACCTCTTCCGCAACCTCAATTGGACGATGACCGTCCTCCTTTTTGTTACTGCAGTGATTCTCCGCCTATCCACAGTGCAGGTGGCTCGTTTTACTTCTCCCAGAATCCTCTTATGCTGCCTCTATTTGACGATCATCATCCTCCTGTATGTCAGTGGTCGGTGTATTCGGCTACCCACAGTACAGGCGAGGTAACTCAGTATATTTCTTTCAGCATCCGCTTCTGATGCCTCTAGTGGATGATGATCTTTCCTCCCGTTGTCACTGGAGGAGTTATTCGGCGCCCCATAGTAAAGGTCACTGAGTGACGTCACTCAGAATCCTCTCCTGCCGCCTCTATTGGACGATCATCTTCCTCCTGTTTGTCACTGGAGAAGCTCTTCGTCTACCCACAATACAGTCGATGTTAATGAGTTGACGTCTCCCAGAACCCTCTTCTACAGCCATTTTGGACGATGCCATCCTCCTGTTGATAACGGGCGTGGCTATTCTGATCCACACAGTACAGACGACGTGCGTGAATTGATTTCTCACATAATCCAGTTATGTCACCTCTACTGGATGATCATCGTCCTCTTGTTTGTCACTGGAGGGGTTCTTCGGCCAATCACAGTAAGTCGAGGTGACCTAATTTACTTCTCCTGGTATCGGGCTTAACCGTTCTTTGTCACCAGTAATTCGGTACCCCACAATACAGGTGAGTTGACTCAGGTTACTTCTCCTAGAATCCTCTTCTACCACCTCTATTGGATGATGATCTTCTTTCGCGTTCACACTGGAGTGCTTCTCCGGCTCCCCAGAGGATAGTCGAGGTGATTGAACTGACGTTTCCCACAATACACTTCTGTCGCCTCTCTTGGACCATAATCTTCCTCCTGATTGTCACTGGATGGCATCATCGGTACAGAAAATACAGTCGGAATGATTGAGGAGGCTTTTCCCAGACTCCTCTTCTCCCGCCGCTATTGGACTATGATCTGTCTCCTGTTTGTCACTGCCAGTGTTTTTCGACCATCCACAGTACAGTACAGTACATCCACTGTACACAGTACAGAATTATCTTCTACGCCTTTATTACACGATGAACAGTACATCCACTGCACACAGTACAGAATTATCTTCGACGCCTTTATTACACGACGATATTCTTTCTAATTGTCACTGGAGTGCTTCTCTGGCTGCCCACAGTACAGCTGAGGTGACTGAGTTGGCTTCTGCCAGAATGTTATTCTGCCGCCTCTATTTGACGATGATTTTCCTTCTGGTTGTCAGTGGAGTGTTTCTTCGGCTACCCACCGTGCAATCGAGGGGCTTGAGTTAGATTTTCTCAGAAGCCTTTTCTGCTGCCTCTATGAGACTATGCTCTTCATCCTGTTTGTCATTGGATTGATTCTTCGACCATCCACAGTACAGTCAACGTGACTGAATTGACTTCACACAGAATCCTCTTCTGTCGCCCCTATTGGATGATTATCTTCCACCTGATTGTCAATGGAGATGTTCTTTGGCTACCCACAGTTCAGTAAACGGCAGTGCCAGAATCCTCTTCTGCTACCTCTCTTGGACGATGATCTACCTCCTGTGTATCACTGGACGGCTTCTTCGGCAACCCACTGCACAGTCGAGATGACTGAATTAACTGTTTTCGACGTAACCACTCTTTGACACCGGTTCTTTGGCTCTCCACAGTACAGTCGAGGTGACTGAGTTGACTTCTCCCAGAGTCCGCTTCCACGATTGGACGTTGAACTACCTCCTGTTTGTCACTGGAGGGATTCTTCGGCTCCCGACAGTACAGTTGAGGTGACTGAGCTGACTTTCACCAGATTCCTCGTCTGCCGCCTCTGTTCAACGATGACCTTCCTCCTGTTTGTTACTGGAGGGTTCCTAAAGCTACCAACAGTACAGTCGAGGTGACTGAGTTGACTGCTCGCAGAATCCACTTCCGCCTCCGCGATTGGATGATGATCTACCTTCTGTTTGTAACTCGATGGTTTCTTCCGCAATCCACAGTACAGTCTAGGTGACTGCGTTTACGTAACCGTGTTTCGGGCTTAACCGCTCTTTAACATCAATTCTACGGCTCCCCACAATACAGTCGAGGTGACCGAGTTTACATCTTCCGAGAATCCACTCCTGCCTCCTCGATTCGACGATGATCTTCCTCCTTTCTGTCATTGGAGGGATTCTTCGCCTACCCACGGTACAGTCTGGAAAATATCTAGAAATATCTGCGCCAAGAAGAATTGAACATGGGAATTTCAATCATTTCTGAATTCCAATACATATTTCGATTGTCAGGGATGTAACAGTTCTTCGAAAAAAATGCATGCGTGTGATGATAAGGTGCTGATCAGCCGGATCGTCTTCGTGGACAGCATCGATGTCTCTTTTGGAAAACACTGCAGGTGCAGTATTAGAATGTAGATATAGAGGGGAAACTGTTCCATTTGTACCTGGTATTAAACTCACCAATGTTAATTTGTATGACTAAAAACCGTTCCTATATATAACAGATATTTAATCATGATTAAGTTAAATCAGGTCAAAACATTTTCAAAACCGGGGGTTTGGAAACAAAGCTTTTAGTGTAAAATATACCATAACCTTTTCAGATTGTTTTTATCTGAAAAAAAATTGCATTCACAGATCTGAAAGATCAACGTGCACGCGCGGGTGAGTAAACAAAAATAACACAGTATGTCACCGCACTTAATTTGTTTGCCATGGAATCTGACAACCACAAATCAGGGAAAGAATAACTATTGTCATGGAGGTCACATTGCCACTGATGGCATCTGCGCCGTTAAAGCACACTACACAACCATCAGTCAACAGCATCCTATATGCTCCAGCTGACGATCAATTGCATGAAACAAAATGGAATTGCATTTCAACCGGTGTCATTCAGCGAGACTGTAACGCATTGGAATCAATAACTTGATTTCCCGAAAATAAAATACCAGAGACGGCATGTTAAGTTGAATGCACGAAGCGTAATGATCTTTCTGTTTATTCTGAAGAGGTCGAAGAACTTCTTGAACATACATGTAAGAAATTTGATATTTGGGACCATATACTTACGTTAACATTTGGTTTATTGTTTCAATTGAAAAATACCTTACTATTAACCACAATGAATGCCCATCCTCTGACTTCGTGGACACGGCCGTGAAGATTGGAAAAAAGGCTATATTGGCTGGAATGTGAGTTCTAATGATACACGGAGAAATACTAGAGAGCGTGAAGTTGGGTTAAGTTAACTGATATGCTTAATTCGCCTATTTTTCTTTGATTGCTGCCGACACCCGACGACATAGAAGTAATACGCACAGTTGGTATGGATTAAAATATGTCATACGCCGACTGCATTTATGTTGCTAAAATATGGCCCAATGTCAAATTTTTGTATTATTCCCGAAATAATTAGAGAGAGCTAACAAAGTATCTTCTGCATCTCCATCAATAGTGATGGTAAATCTGGTTGCTGTGCTGAATCACTCAAGATGAACGTCTAAACAAACCCCACTTTGAGGACGTATAGAGAAATTAAGCAAAGCAAAAACAAATGCCCCCTAGCTGACAATGTTAATGTGATTATGGGCCAAATAGTTGAATACAGTGCATATGCTATTGCGGCAATGTCAGAGGGCAGTCAATAATTAACCAGAATGTAGGGTATTGGAGTGATATAAACGTCACGCCATGTATCGGAGAGAATTAGATATATTTTTTTTCCGACGAAGAGTTATTTTTGTGGTCACCATTGCCGCCATATCTTAATTATTCAGGCTTCTATAGTTAATTGAATTGAAAGTACATCCCTATATATGGTTGTATGCGAATTAATGTATCTGAATCTTTAAACCGAATTTCCTGGTTCCTGAGCGTTTCATATCGGGGAAAACTCGACGAAACGGTGTGGAAACCAGCTCGGAATCCCACGTCAGTTTACATGCAATTGCCAAGAAGTGCGATGTTCTTCTGAATAATCGCTATTATGTTGGGAACCATCAAGCTGAGGCAATGTAAATTGTTAACTTCGGAATATTCTGGCAGTTCTTCCCGAAACTGACTCTAAGTAAGTTATTGAAGATACACCGCTTCTAATTCCAGCCTCGCACGGTTCAGCCCGACACAGATAACAACCCAAGGGGCCGAGCTCAACGCCCTAATCACGACCAGCACAACCACCTCTAATCGGAAGCTATCAACCCCCTCCAGACGAAAACCCCCACCCGAAAAGCCACCCACGACCGTTCCGATTGACATGAGCGGAATAGCCGCGCCGACACCACGTCAGAACTACTCCCAAAAGCGACAGAAACACCCCCATCCCTTGTGCGTTCCGTTCATGGCACACTGCACTGCAACGCTTGGAGGGAACCAGCTCTCCCGGAATGACCAATTCCGAAGCCTCACACTCGACTTCCCAACCGGTAACTGATTTTGATCCTACCCCAACCGCAGGTCCAAATGCGTGACCTCTGGATCGCTGGCTCCTCGAATCCGTCTCCATGCCCTGCAGCCGACAACCATTCTTCCCCGGTCCAATCACTCTCACTGATCTGTCACACCGCCCGTCCCAATCCCGCAACCCGGGCCTCCCGGTAGCAGTGACACTTTCACTCTCGGGATACACGCCCCTGGTCTGATCAAACTCTCCTGTACACTGTCGTCTTAATCTGATACCCTCCGAAACCCCCTCCTGGTATAATTCTCTCAAAAGTTGCACTGCCACCCTCAAGACAGATCGCCTCTCCAGTCAGACCTTCTGGGATCCAACGTACCTCAAGCACAACCGATCCCCCTCTCTCCGCATTGATTCTCTCGAACGGCGGGGTTCTCCCTACCACCGCATCTGATTTGTTGCGCGTCGAGCCCGCCGGCAGCAGGATCCTCTGCACCGCCAGCCGGCCAATCGGGTTTCCCAATTTGGGCAGCCATATGACTTCGGGAATTCTCCGGGTGTGGGTGCGCTGCCGGCATAACTGAGAATACGAAAGCGGAGAATGCAGCCCTCGATATTGCCCGTGGGTTCCTCTCTGCCGCCCTCTCCCTTTCCTCAGCGTCTTTCCCTCTCCCGGTCCATACTCCTCCCGTCCGACGACAATACGTTTCGCCTGTTTCACCATTATATACGGTTGTGACTGACCTTCACTTTGCATCATACCCCCGTACTCGCATGTATTCCCTCGAGCTCAAGCAAAGAAAACATGGTACATATAAATATTCTCAATGATATGGTTCTGAAAAGCTTTTTGGAATTGAATACTTCGAGAAGAAGTGAATCAAGCAATTTATGGTCAACGAGTCTTTCTCCACCCACGTGGTTAGTCCCGTCATCGGACAAAATATGTGATAACTATTTACCAATTGTCTCCATGTCAGTAATCCAGCAAAACGAGCAGAATATAACCGCACCATGACTTTACGCTTGTACTTATCACTTGAAATTACACACCTAAAGTACAAGTGGGGTCAGTTCGCGTTCTACCAGCAGGCATTTGCACGTACCCGCAGTGAGTTTAAGACTTTGGAGGTGCACAATCAAGTGTGAGAACTAAATGGGGAAGGCATTTTTGTAATGACTGATAATTGATTCAGGGTTGATAATGAAGTTGAGGAAATACAGAATAATCTTGCTTTACCACGCTTCCGAGGTCTGACACAATCTATTGCGGTGCCTATCTCTATTTAAAAGTAATTTGAAAAAAAGCTTGTTCAATTGGTGACAAAAGTTCTGAAACACTGCAAAAAGGCAGAGGCAACATATTCCACCCAACGTATGCGTCTCTAGCTGTACAACGAAAAATTCAGTTACAGTCTTGCTTTTGAACTATTTAGCTATTCTAGATGGGCACAGTGAGCACAATATTGAACCCGGAGTCACGTAGGTTTCGTGACACAACATTTCATTCGTAAAATGAACCTACATCGTCAGCCATTACGAACTACAGCAGCAAAACTACGTCAAGCAAAGGTCGGTGAATTCTAACTTCGACCTGCAGGCAAATGCAAATATCTTCATCAGAAGATTGTCAGCATTGAATTTATCAAATAGAGTAAAACATACCTTTGTGTCTTGCTTGAACGATTCAGATAGTAATAACTCTATATGGAGGCGACGAGATATCGGTCAGAAGAGATTTATTCATCAAACCGACAGGCATCAATCGAACAGAGCTTCAATTCATTATGATGGTCAGTTGAGCCTCCACTCCAGGAAATAATAATCTTTACTACTGTCACAAGTAGGCTTGCATTAACACAAAATGACGTTGCTGTGAAAATCCCCCAGTCGCCACACTCCGGCGCCTGTTCGGGTATACTGAGCGAGTATTCAGAATGTCCAAATAACCTAATAGAACGTCTTCGGACTTCTGGCAGTTAATCTACGAAATGCAATGCGTTTTTTTGACACAGGCGTTAGAAAAAGCAAGGGGTAATGGTTAAGAAAATGAGGGGTGCGGTGGAAAGGAGGTGTATAGCTGTATGGAAAGATCAGCAGCGTGGTGATATTTAGATATGCTTCTTGAGCCTCGGCAGATGAGCATTTCTCGTCCCGATGGAAGCGCAGCGCCGCCTACGGTTTTTACTGTTTGTGGGGGGTTGGGAGGCTCTTCACTGGCCAATGCCATTGAAAAAGGGCGGGAGCAGGTAATACCGCCGGCAGCGAACAGTGCGCTGCCGAGAAACACCCGCTGTGGTTCGGATAATTCCGCCCATTGTTGCTGGAAGGCGTAGCTTTAATAAGAAATGAACACAATATGTTGAGTGGGAGAACTGCTTAATAGATTCAAGTTGAGGGCAAGTGTGTTGAAGTGAAATTTGGAAGTCCTTAACGATGTATGTCAGCAGAGTCACCTGTTCAATTCCGTCTAAAGAGAAGACATTGGAAGGAAAGCTCACATGCAGGCTTCGCTTGGACATATTGTAGTATTAGAAAAATCATCATTCCGTTCTCTGAGCTAATCAATGTTGTTGATTGTTTGGAAACATTGATCCAACGAAACGTTTCTCTGGATTTAGCAGGATGATTGAGAATCCGGTTTCAGGCTGTGATGTCACCCGACTTCTTCAGATACACGGCCCTGAGAATATGGTTATCAATATCAGGTTTAATGAAACGAAACTAGGTTGTTCGGAAGGAATTCCTTTCTAGGCACTCATTGGTACAGTCCATCACCAAAACAAGATGTAGAGATTAAATTATGATCTACTTCAGATACAATGACATGTAATTCCCGAACATGGCCAAGGGACGTCTATACCTCCACCAAGCTCTCCTGATTCACGGTCGCTTTGGAAATAACGAAGACATGCAGCTTGTTTATGACAACCCGATGAGTTAAATATGAATGCAATTTGATATGACTGCACATTGCTTCGTTTTTTGTTTTAATAGCGAATTTAGAGTGAACATTTTAATTTCCAAAATATTTAAATCATTTACCTTTCAAATTTTGACACATGAATTATGAAAATTATTGATAATGTGAACTCAAATGTGTGAAGCTATTCGTGTGGACATAATGTGTTTATTATTTTGTAGCAAGCAAATTGCTCGACAAAGAGAAAGGTAACCACTTAACAAGCTTGATGCACCTCTCCTTCAATTGGTAGATGCAAATCGCACTCTGGTGCGTTAAACATGTCGTCCTATGGTCACATCTGAAATCCGATAAGTAGAAATTGCTTTGAGACACTCGTACACAGGAGGGGATGTTACTACAGCAGTCCAAGAGTCTCAATGTGTATTGATATATATATGTATTTGTCAATTGAGGCACAATTTAGCGTTCTATTCACTCACCTTCGGTTTGTGGTGGGAGGCAAGCAGCCACCGGGGTGTCAACATATTATAACTTTTCCTTAAATCTTTTTTATTTTTCTTCCATGTTGGAAGCGTCTCCAGCTCGGCTAGCATTTCTTTTCAAATCTTTATTTTCCAGCCCTCCGCCCAGTCAAAGACAAACCCAACCATGTCGCCCCTGCAAATTCCTGCTTAATAACGGTTCACGCAACGTCATGTCAAGAAACGACTGCATGCCCTGGATACTGCACAGGGTATTGTCATTGACAATGTTCCGAATAATGTACTGAAGACTTGTGCTCCAGAACTTGCTCAAAAGCAGCCAACTGTTCCAGTCCTGTGCACAACAAACCAGACAAGTTCATCCCAGTCAATTACCGCCCATCAGTCGATTCTCCATCAGCAGCAAAGTAATGGAAGGAGGCATCATCACTGAAATCGAACAAGACTTACTCAGCAATAATCTGCTCACGGCCGAACAATGTGTCTGCCGCCAGGGCCACTCAGCTCCTGACCTCATTGCAGTCTTGGTTCAAAGATGGACAAATATCTGATTGGTTGTGCTGAGGTGAGGGAGACTGCCTTTGTCATCAAGATAGCATTTCACCGGGTATGGCATGAAGAGGCGCTAGCTATACTGAAGTCAATTGGTATCAGGAGGAATATTCTCCACTGATTGGAGGCATGGATTCCACCGAGGAAGACGGTTGTGATAGATGGACGCCAATCATCACAGCTCCAGGACATGACTGCAGGAGTTCCGCAGGGTAGAGACTGAATCTTAACCATCTTCAGCTGCTTCATCAATGATCTCCCTTGAATCAGAGGGTCAGAACTGTGGATGGTCGCAGATGCCTGCACATTGTTCAGCACCATTCGTGACGACTCGGATACTGAAGCAGCCCTTTTTAATGGAGAAAACCCTGGATAGTATCCAGGCTTGGGCTGACAAGTAGGAAGTTACATTCACACGCCACACAGTACCAATCAATGACGATTTTCTACAAGGAGAGAATCTAAACATCGTCTCTTGACATTCAATGGCATCACCATTGCTGAAGCCCGCATTATCAACAGCCTCACGGTTAACAGTGTTCAGAACTTAAACTGCACTATCCCGAATAAGACTTTGACTCCAAGGGCAGATCAAAGACTAGGAAGCCTACGGCGAGTAATTCACCTGCTGACCGCACCCCCCCCCCCCCCCGCCACCCCCAATAGCATATCCACCATCCAGAAGGCACAAGTCAGGAGTGCACTGAATACTCTCCACTTGCCTGGATGAGTGCAGCTTCAACAACAGCGGAGATGCTCGACACCATCCAAAACAAAGCAGCCCGCTTGATTGCTCCCTATTCCAAATTTGCACCCTCCACCCTCGGCGAACATTTGCAGCCGTGTGTGCTGTCAATAGGATGCACTGCCCAAAGTCGCCAGGGCTCCGTTGACAACAGCTTCTGAACCAGGCCGCTACCATCTTGAGGGACAATAGCAACAGGTAGCACGGAGACCAACCAACTGAAGGTTCCTGTCCAATCCCCCCAGTACGCCCTCTTGGAAATATATCGTTGTTTCTTCACCGTTTCTGAGGTAAAATCCTGGAACTCCATCCTTCACAGCATTGTGTGTGTACCTGCTCCTTAGAGACTGCAACGATTCAAGAAGATTGCTCATCACCACATTCTGAAGGGAAACAAAGGATGGGCAATATATGCTGGCACCCACATCCAGGAAATTAAGTAAAAAGTACATTTCCGTGGGTATCACCGTCGCGCAGTGGTTAGCTTTGCTGCCTCACTGCGCCGGGGTCCCACGTTTGCTCACCGCTCTGGTTCACTCTCCGGATGGAGTTTGCACATTCTCCCCGCGTTTGCGTGGGTTTCGCCCCCACAAGCCAAAGATCTGCAGTGTTAGTGGATTGGCGACGCGAAATTGCCCCTTAATTGGAAACAAAACGAATTGAGTACTCTAAATTCATGTAAAACAATGTGTATTTCCGGAATTTTGACCTGATTATTGCCAGTACAGCTGGCAATCTGGCGAAACCTGTAGATTCCGTCCATTTGGGTCAAAGAGCAAGGACAAATTCGAGCTCAAGTAAATTTCAAAGCAGTGCAACAATAACGAAAACGAATTGTAAGTATGCGTGTATAGTATTCCTCTCTCTGATTCTGCCCGTTCTACAAACGTGCCTGAAAATATACAATGCCAATTGATGATACAACGTCCAAGCTTATATAACTAAGCACCAATACGATATCACATGACATCTGAATGCATGAAACCAATTGCCGCTTACGTTCAACTGAAATTTTCTTCTGAGCCTATTCCAAGCTTCAATAAGTGCATCCGTGAAGGACCTGGATAATTGTTGTATCTTGTGCGAGATCTGGCACACATTAGCTGCATAGCTGTTGCACACTTAAAATTGTGATTCGTCTGCCATGGGCCACAGTTGTCCCTGGCAAGACCAGCATGTTGGCCGCCCCTTATTTCCCTTCTACATCTGGTTCTGAGGCGCGTCCCCGAACAACCACGGGCGGATTCGGACATGCGAAAGGCTTTTTATGGAATTGAGATGCGTTTAAACATTGCTCTAGGTCGATATATACCTGTGGGCCGTTCCCGGATATCGAATAGTCTTTCTGCGACTAATATCTTTGGTGAAGCATTTGTTTAGTTTATTTCCCAACAGCCAATGATTGTTTCATGGAAAGGTTGCTGACGCTCATTTTGAAATCCTGATGGTTATTACTGGTGTCATGCATTCAAATTAATACAACCCGGGATAATAGTTCGATTGCATCTTCTGCCTGGAAATTGTAGCTATTGGTTTTTGAACTTTGACTGTTTTTATTATCTTTCATTTTTTTTCACGAAAACGATCAACACAATCACAGTAGTATAATGACCCATGGACCACTGGATGGAGCACAATCGTTTTTCAAATAGCATATTGATCTATATATTTAATTGTGGTAATTGGCCACACTTTTACTAATCCAGTATTAAGAAAGATATTTCAGAAAATATGACTATTTTGCACGTGGCATACTCAACCCAAAATCAAACTAACTTGAATATATTGGGAAGGCGTCAACTCATTGATAGACGTAATATACATTTATACGAGAAACAAAACAGACTAAGCACACAGAAAATTAGGCAGCAGTTGCCCATTAGCAGCTGCTCTAATTTCAGAAAAACAGTCAAATTCGAAATGTTGTTACTTTACGTTTGCTTGAACTGTCGTGCCTTCATAATCTGGAAGCACTTCGCTGCAAAAGGGGAATATTTTGCAGGAGTGTTACTTTTCGAATTGCAATAAGTTAGTGAGCGTATACATAGTATTGGCTTCCCCCTGCGCCTTGAGATGGACAATTGATGTTACTTTGGAGACAATGTAAATGTTGTCCTCCCGTTGAACAAACCGATGTGTTAGTTAGACGTTTGGCATTATGTTTCTGGGCCTAATTTGGAGAAAGGCCAAAATGTTCGGCAACACGTTCCATTCCTCTACAATACATAGACACATGACATGGTCACAGGAGCAGGAAGACGCCATTCCATCTTTCTAGCCTGCTCCGCCATTTATTGCGTTACCTTGATCATCAAGTTCAATGCCCTGATATCAACTCCCATTTCCACCCCTATTTCTTCATTCATTTATCGCCAATACCTATGTCTAATTCCTTCTGGAAATTACACAATATTTTGGCCTCAACTACTTTCTGTACTTTCACCTTAGAATTTTGTATGATTTTATGAGATGTTTACGCACTCTTCTACACTCCAGTGAATATAATCCGAACCGATTTAACCTCCCCTCATTTCGTTGCCCCAGAATACCAGGAATTAGACTGGTAAACCATTGATGTCGACCCTCCAAAGCCATAACATCCTTCCTCAGATAGGACCAAGAAAACTGCACAGAGAACTCCAGGCGTGTTCTCAGAAGTGTACAATACAATTGTGGGACAACATCCCTATTAGTAGACTCAAATCATCTCGCTATGAATTGCAACACACCATATGCTTTCTCTACTGCGAACTGCAGATGCGTGCTGACGTTCAACGACTGTTGAACACCAAAGTCTAGCTGAGTACACACATCCCACAATGTACAGCCATTCAAACAATAATTTGCTTCTTTATTTTGCAAGAAAAGTAGAGATCTTCACAATTATCTATATAATAGCGCATGTGACATATATATGCCCAATCACCCAGCCTGTCCAAATCCCGCTGAAACAATTCCGTATTCTCCTCAAAGCTCATCGTCCCACCCAACTTCGCATCGACTGAAACTTTGAAAACAATTTAGTAGTTGCCTCGCACAAATCATTAAAGTGGCATGGGAACATTTGGCATCATAGCACTGATCCCTGCGATATCAAACTTGTCACTGCCTGCTAATCCAGAATTTAATCTAATTGGGAAGCACGGTGACACAGTAGTTAGCCCTGCTGCCTCATGGCGCTGTGGTCCCAGGTTCGATCCCTGCTCTGGTTCACTGTCTGTGTGGAAATTGCACTCCCCATGTTTGCATGGGTTTCGCCCCACAGCCGCCCAAAAATGTCCATGTCAGGTGGATTGGCCGCGCAAAATTGCCACTTAATTGGAAAAAAAATTAATTGGGTTGTCGAACTTATTTTTTTAAATTCCGGAAAATAAGTATTTGTTCCAACTTTTTGTTTATGTCTGATAACCAGTGTGCTATCCATCTCAACACATTACTAGGAACACCATGTGCTGTAAATTCACACAGTCACCTGCTGCGTGAGATCGTGTCGGACGTTTTCAGAAAACCACATCAACTGGTTTTCCCTGGTCAACACCAGTAGTTCCATTTAATTCTGTTAGATGTGTCAGATGATTTCCCTAGCACGTTGATTTCCCTTGCATATATCAGACGTTGTACCACTAGTTTCGAATTGATGAGCTATGACATTCTTGGTAATGGACTGTGGCAACTTATTACTGCCGACGTCAGGCTCACTGGTCTATAGTTCCCTGTTTTCTCTATGTCACCCTTTTTGAATATCTGGATATACGCATTCGATCCCTTTATTTTGTCAAGCAATTTATTTACCAATTCTGATTTCCTTCAGCTACTCAATGAACAGGCTCCGGGTAAAAGTTTCAATACTTTATGTGGCCTGCGCTGCGTGAACCTTGTCAATCTAACATTAAAAATGATATCACCTTAGCTTGCACAGGCACTCCACAATTAATTACGACCTTCTTGTATGTCTTCTTAATTTGACCTCGACCAAAAATCGGCTTAATAACTTTTAGATCATTGCGATCTTACATTTGACGCTCTTTTATGGATGTTACCTCCTCGTTATCATGCTGTCAGCTCAGACACTTTGCATGTGCAGCACCACACGGTCCAGTAGGAAAGCTGGCCGAGCACTGGACAAGTGCAGCCTCGCCAGCCTATGAAGAACCTTTTCTTCATGAATTGAAACAATTGCCCGAGAATTTGTGGTCCTAAGTTCTGAAACATCGAGCTAGCCAAATCATCATCTTTATATTCTGGCGGATACAGAGCTGCGTGCAAGGCAGCAAGAGAATCCAGAAATCAATACATCACTGGTCCACAACTATTTATCTGAATTTATTTGTTTATTTGAGTTGTCCTTTCTGTGTGCATCTTTGATTCTCCATTTACCAGTTGGTCTATTTAACTGTTGATCGATAGGTCATGGCTTAGTGTTAAGTTTTTTTGCCAAAGTCTGCACATAGGGTGGCGTATGTCCTTATATGTGCTGCTTCAAGTTATGTCAGCATAATTCTAACTCGTGGAATAAAATATAAACATAGTACGTGGAAAATAAATTGGGTGAGAGACAGGAATATCAGAAGAATAATTACTGCTTGTTAGTCAGTTCGGAGCAAATATTGCCGTGATGTTAGCCAAGAATTAGTTATTAGACACTTGCTCTGCTTCATATGTATACTTAATGTACTTCTGCGACAGTAATGTTCAGGGTATAAATTCACAATTTGCAGCGGATACGAACAATGGAAACTTTGCCAACTGTGATGTTGATAGTCCATAAGACGTATCCAATGATGTTGAATGCAGTCTCGTGTGAAGGCACTTCTTTTGGCAGTACAAATGTGGATCGATAGTATGAACTAACGTGAACCTTGCAGTTTCTGCGTGGGTCTCACCCCATAACCTAAAAATATGTGCAGCGTCAGTTAATTGGCCATGCTAAATTGTCCCTCATTGAAAAATTAAAATAATTGCATACTCAAAATGTAAAAACAATATTTAAATACAAATAAGCGTGGAGATTCGAAGAATTGAGAAAGAAGTGAAGATGCATATGCCTGCGTGTCGTTGACGATGCCAGGCCATGTTGTGATAGCCATTGGCAATGTATGTAGAATCTTATGCTGTATCGATATGGGCACTGTGGACACGATTAAGGTGGCAATGCTGAACTTGCAGGCCGCTTCTGGATTACTCTGTCTATTTATGTGAACCATATTTTAGCGAGGATATAAATGCATTGGATAGAGCGCAGATGTCATTCAGATGAATACGACCATAAATAAAGAGCAGTGACTATTGGGACAATTGGACAGGTTGGGATCGCCTGAGAGTTCAACTTTTTATTGGTATCCATGATCGTGATGTGTTTGGATAGTGTCAATATTGAAAAATGGCTCCAACTCAAGAGAATATAATAAGCCATAGATTCGAACACAATTTGTAAAAAGAGTATATGTTATGTGAAAGAACGATTTTGGAATCTGGAATGAACTACCTCAAAATGTGCCGGCGGACGGGACTCAAAGCGAATTGAAATGTTATCTGAGAGGGAAAAGTCGTTTGCATGGTTGGAGCGATAAGTCAGTAGAGCAGAAGAATAAACAGTGCTCTTTCAGAGACCCACTCCAGACTTCATGGATCGAATGCCCTATTAATTGTAAATATTCTATTATAACTTAAATCTATGATTTTGTCTTTGCTACCAATTTTGGACTTTTTCCCATCCGTCCCTTGTTTCGCATCCGACTAAACATTGCCTTGTAGCCTTTCAGTAAATAATATTTGACTCGCTTTCAAGGGTCAAGTTTGGTGCTAGATAAGTATTCATCTCTGCAGAATGAAATACACAAAATAGGGTCACCGTCCTTATCTTTGTTCAACAGTACTCGGAAGCGGTCATGGTAACGTTGGTTTGTCTCTGGCTACATTGTGTAAATGATTGAAACCCGTGTAGGCCGCAAAGGACAAACGGTGAATCCTGCATTCTATGAGGCTCTTCCTATGGTGCACAACGATCGCCAACAACGTGTCTGTCTGAACACTTCAACGTTTCGAATTGACAAGCTCCGGAAAGGTGCGATCACAGAGACACCGAAACTCGTTGATGCCCTTCAATGACACCGGCTCTGAACTTCTGGCGCAGTAACCACTGGAGAACATTTCGGCTGCTGCAGTTACGGCTGCGACTTCGTTTTCCACCCACAGTTACCAGGTTTGCAGGTCAGGTGGATTGGCCACGCTAAATTGCCCGTTGCTGTCATCAAGGTCGGGTTACTGGGTCACGAGGATAGTGTGGAGGCGTGGGCAGAAGTACGGTGTTCTTTCCAAGGGACGGTCCAGACAAGATCGGCTGAATGCCCTCCTTCTGCACTTTACCTTCGATAATTCAGTTATCTATCTCAACATAATCACCCTCACTACATGGAACAAGAAATGCATGGTCTGTCTTGTGCCTTTTTACTCGAGTACCTATTGACACATCAGCCATCTATTTTGCTTGTGACCACTTCAAGTTCAGATTCACTTTTGACAGAGGTAACGGAAACGATTTTCGCCGCATTCAACTGCAACACATGTGGATTCACTGAAATATCTCGGTGCCTTTTTCTGTTCGAACTCCATGTTATCATTTTTGGTGTGCGGTGTGCTGAATGGCTGCTCTCCTGTAGAAACTTTAAATTTGGTCGTTCAAACCTGGAAATCAACCACTAAGCCAACAGCACCACTACCCCTTGCCCCCACACACACATACCCCTCCCCATCCTCACCCAACAACGAAGAAATGCGCGAGGAAATGCCCTCAAATCCACCAAGAAGAAGAAAAGACAGCAAGTGCAGCAAGAGTCATGAGAGAGAAACAGATCAGTGCGGACACAATGAGTGAAGCAGAGCATGGCATGGCGCATCGAGAGAAATCGCCAACGCAAACATTGGCCCAGTGCATGGGAATCACAGTATATCAGCATCTTAAACATCGGGACTCCATTGAGGATGACGTTGTGGTGACCGTAAGGAAGACCATGGTAATCGGTTTGGCGCCTGAGAGGACGGAATGACGGTTCGACACCCAGTGCGGATAATGGAAAGAGCCGCCAGCACTCGAACGATTGGATCGCCTCGCACTGAACAATGCCACAGAGATGGTGGGGACCGAAGTAGCAGGTCGGGGAAGGCAAAGGGCCACGAACGATTGGATCGCCTCGCACTGAACAATGCCACAAAGATGGTGGGGACCGTGGGAGCAGGTCGGGGAAGGCGAATGGCCTAGCAAATAGCTCGCAGCGACAGCGCATCATAATCGATGGCCCGTCTGAAGGTATGGAGGACAGAAGCCTAACAGACAACTGAGCACATGTGCGAGGGGAGCTGCTCCAGGGAGCAAGCTTTCCCAAGTCCCTAGATGTGAACACGGACTTCTGGTCGCTCCAGGAAAAGGCCATAACACGAGAAGCCCCAATTATTGCAAAACTGCGCAGAATCCAGAACACAGAACAAAGTTTGAATTGTGCGCGGGGCATGCAGTCCTGCAAATGGGCAGGGCATACGATCCGCATATATCAGGACTCTTGGGAAGGACTTGGCTGAGCGCAGGTTGGAGTTCAACAGAGTTACTTCAGAACAATTAGTGCTGTTTAGAAAGCTGTATCCAGCAAGTCTCTGGGTGATAATATTAGCACAAGGAGCCCTGGTTCAACATACCAGGAATAGCAGATGAATTCTTCAAGAGAAACTGTCTCGGAAGATAGAAGTAATGGACATACATGGACCTCGAACGATGTTCTTTTTTAATTTATTATTTTATTATCTGGTTTATCTTTGGTGCTCTCTTGAATTTGAAATTTGATTGAGTTTTTTGAGGGAGTGACCAAGAAGGTAGATGAGGGTAGTGCAGTAGACGTTGTCTACATGGACTTTAGCAAAGCCTTTGACAAGGTACCGCATGGTAGGTTGTTGCAGAAGGTTAAAGCTCACGGGATCCAGGGTGAGGTTGCCAATTGGATTCAAAATTGGCTGGACGACAGAAGGCAGAGGGTGGTTGTAGAGGGTTGTTTTTCAAACTGGAGGCCTGTGACCAGTGGTGTGCCCCAGGGATCGGTGCTGGGTCCACTGTTATTTGTGATTTATATTAATGATTTGGATGAGAATTTAGGAGGCATGGTTAGTAAGTTTGCAGATGACACCAAGATTGGTGGCATAGTGGATAGTGAAGAAGGTTATCTAGGATTGCAACGGGATCTTGATCAATTAGGCCAGTGGGCCGACGAATGGCAGATGGAGTTTAATTTAGATAAATGTGAGGTGATGCATTTTGGCAGATCGAATCAGGCCAGGACCTACTCAGTTAATGGTATGGCGTTGGGGAGAGTTATAGAACAAAGAGATCTAGGAGTACAGGTTCATAGCTCCTTGAAGGTGGAGTCGCAGGTGGACAGGGTGGTGAAGAAGGCATTCGGCATGCTTGGTTTCATTGGTCAGAACATTGAATATAGGAGTTGGGACGTCTTGTTGAAGTTGTACAGGACATTGGTACGGCCACACTTGGAATACTGTGTGCAGTTCTGGTCACCCTATTATAGAAAGGATATTATTAAACTAGAAAGAGTGCAGAAAAGATTTACTAGGATGTTGCCGGGACTTGATGGTTTGAGTTATAAGGAGAGGCTGGATAGACTGGGACTTTTTTCCCTGGAGCGTAGGAGGCTTAGGGGTGATCTTATAGAGGTCTATAAAATAATGAGGGGCATAGATAAGGTAGATAGTCAACATCTTTTCCCAAAGGTAGGGGAGTCTAAAACTAGAGGGCATAGGTTTAAGGTGAGAGGGGAGAGATTCAGAAGGGCCCAGAGGGGCAATTTCTTCACTCAGAGGGTAGTGAGTGTCTGGAATGGGCTGCCAGAGGTAGTAGTAGAAGCGGGTACAATTGTGTCTTTCAAAAAGCATTTAGATGGTTACATGGGTAAGATGGGTATAGAGGGTTATGGGCCAAGTGCGGGCAACTGGGACTAGCTTAATGGTAAAAAACTGGGCGGCATGGACTGGTTGGGCCGAAGGGCCTGTTTCCATGCTGTAAACGTCTATGATTCTATGATTCTATGAAGGATCACCTGCACGCACTGGGAGAGCAGCGTTTTAATAAGACAGAGGGATGCCGATGTGAGAGAGGTCCAGGAACAACACGGTTGAATGATAGAAATAAACTCTCCTGCGAAGGGGCGGGCGAGGGATGCCACATGAATAGCGAGCATGCAGGCACGTGGAAGTAAGATCTTTAGATGGAGGTAGTGCTTGGCAGAAAGGGGAGTCGAACAAGGGGCAGGGTATGGTGTGGGTAATGGTACTCTGGGTGGGGGGGGGTGCTTTCCGAAGGGTTGAGGGAGAGGGGGAGGATGGAATTCTTTATACAACCGGTCGCACGTGGGAATGGCGAGAACAAAGAATCGAGCGGCGGCCATCGTAGTTGGGCAACGGAAAAGAGCTATCCCTCATTTCAGAGGCACGTTTATTTGGTCAATATAGCTCACCCCACAGGAGGGAAGAGGGTCAGCTAGCCTCTATCGGCATTTTCGCCTGAAACATCAGGATACTTAACATCTCAGTTACAGATTCACAGTCTTCACACATCTGAGCGAGAAGGACAGACCGAGGTAAGAAATATTTGTGTAGAACAGACTACAATCTTTATCATGGGACGAGAGCAGTGCGGGGGCGGAGATGCCACACTGTTCAGTTAGAGGACGACTATTACAGTTACAAATACTGTGACGGACCTGGCCGGGGAGGGAGGCATTATGTAATTGCCAGCTATATCCAGGAAAGGACACACGTGGTACTTGTGAATATATATGCCTCTAACTAGCACGACACAGATTTTATCAAAAAGATAATGTCAGTAATGCTGAAGCTAGCCATCACACGAGTCAGCATGGTGGAGTCTTGAAGTCCATACAGGAACCACAGATGGACAAAACCAGCCACAATTCGGAGAAGCATTCGGTCATGACAAGGGATCTGATAGGTATTATGGTAAATATTGGGCGGGGCCTGGATACCTGGAGGGTCTCGCAGACAAGGGAGAAGTGGTTTCCCTTCTACTCCCAGTTCTACCAAGTGTTATCCCGTAACGGCTACAACGTAGTAGGGAAATTATTGCTTGCAGAGGTTGTGGACGACCGATACCTCACAATAGCAATCTCCGATCGAGCACAACACCACGTCGGCGCGAGGTTAGAGACGGGCCGGACCAGTGCCATCATCTGAGAGTGGACAGTACCCTCTTCGCCGACAAGGCGTTCTGTGACAGGCCATCGATGGATATGCAACATGCAACCAGAATGGGGAGGTCTGATTATCCACAATGTGGGAGGCACCGATGGCTGCGATAATGGCGCCCAGAAGAGCATTCAATGCACTCAGGGTCAGGAAGGACAGGGTGACTTGGAAACGATTGTTCGCCCCCATATTGCAGGTGGATAATTGATACTCCTCTGACCCGACTATTGAATGACTGGCAGATAGGAAAAATGCAAATATCAAATTTCACCAGCTTTCCACCGGGAAAGCGGTTCAGCAGCTCCTCTAGACAATGCGGACCTTCTGTCAAGATGTAGACATGGACAGCTCCTGTTGGCTAACCACCTGAGAAAGCAGCAACTGCGAGAAAGTAGCACAGGTGAAATAAAAGAATGACAGGCGAGTCACAACGGCAGGCAAGATCAATTGCTGGGGGCAGGGGTGGCTCGGAGACGTTGTGAGTGCTCGACCCGCTGCACACAGCAGTTCGGGGGGAAGGATATAAACAGGGTGTGGACGTACGTCATAACTTGTGGGGGACGTTATGGGGAATAACAACTCCATGCAGTCATGGACGGCACAAGATGCGGGTTGCTTCGGAGGGGTCTCCCGGTGGATATCTGCATAAGGTATCAGACAGCTTAGGACATGTGAGAGACGTCCTATGCCCCGCTATCGAGAGAGGCCCCGCCACCCACGCGATAGTCCTCGATGTGACTGACAATTTCAAAAACCCAAAGGCCCTACGGAGTGAGGTTCAGAGAGACCCATTTCACTCCCAAACGACGACGCTAAGTGTCTGGATAAGGCCCTGGTGCAGAGGATGGAGAGTTGCCACATAGAGTTTCTGAAAAATTTGGGTTCAGGTCAGGGTTCACCTCGTGAAACTACTGTACAGCGCTTCCATGACGACTGTGCGGACGAACACCACCAACTCTGAATATATCGGGTTGCACAGAGGCACGAGACAGAGATGTTCGCTGTCACTGATGTTATTTGCCCAGGCAATTGACCCACTGGCTATCTCACTGTATTCGGCGAAGTGGTGCAGAGGCCTCCAGAGGGGAGGCAGGAAGGAAAACGACTCATTGTATGCGGATGACGTGCTCCTCTAGATCTCAAATCCCCTACCAGCATGGCCGGGGGCGGGGGGGGGGCGGAGGATAAAGGAATTTCGGAGAGTGTTTGGAGCGTTCTCAGTTTAAAAGTCAACATGAGCAAGTCGAAAGACTTCCTCATGAGACCACAAGGTGGGGGACTAGAACTGTGGCGTGTGCCGTTGAAGCCCGTCGAAAATGAATTCCGATACCTGGTGATCCAAATATCTCACGGCTAGCCACCGACCCACAATTGAAGTTATCAGGTCTTATAGAGTAGGTAAAGAGGGAGCTACGTAGCAGGAAATCTCACTTGGCGGGCAGAGTGTAAACCAACAATATTGCTCAAGTTACCTTTCCGCTATGATCCCTCTCAATCTGCATCACCAAGGTCTTCGTCACAACAGTGGACAAATTAATCATGGCGTGTGTGGCGAGCAGGTGTGGGGATGCACCCAATAGCCGAAAAGCATGCAACAGAGAAGAAGGAATTTTGGAGCGCGGCCTACCGTACCACCAATTGTACTCTGGCGCCGCTACGGCAGAAATAGTACAGGGATGGGCCAAAGAACGTGTGTGTGTGTGTGTGTGTGTGTGTGTGTGTGCGCGCGTGGGGGGTGGGGGGGGGGTGGAAAAGGGAGGTGGGTGCGGAGAGGGTAAAAATGCAGGTGACCTCTGTACTTAGAAGTCGATTCGAGCACTGGTCAGTGCCCACTTACATTTCCCCCAGCCAGGTTACTCAAGAAGGTGAGTGGTAGTGGTCATGCTGCGAACGCAAATGTGATTTAGACAGCACATGGTTTTGGTTGCAATATCCACCATGGGCCCTATTGACAAGATCCATAAATGGACGCCTCCTTTAAAAGATTGAGACAGAATAAAGGACACTTTCAGTTGGGAACCTGCACAGAAAGCGCCTAGAAGCGACTTTAGGGAACTCAGGGACAATCTCCAGCTCCAGAAAGCGAACGAGCCCCCATACGGACAGAACACAAAATTCCTCCATAAGGAGCCCACGACGTTCTCGCATCTACCAGGACAGTTCCTACTGGACTGACGTCTGACGGTGGGTGAGCTAGGGGCAGCAACTGTGCGTACATGCACAGACAACTCCTGGGGCTGGTACCGTCACCATTGGATGAGGCATGGGAGGAGTGAGAGAAATATCTCGGCATGGATACAGGATATAAGTTGTGATCGAATCACTCCACAGTACGAACTCCACCCTGCATGTGCACGAATGAGCCTAACGCAACTGAACGTAGTGTACAGGGCGCATTTAAAACGAACACACGAGTGGATTCGTCCCGGTGGTGAAGAACAATTATGAACTGTGCCAGCCAATTCGGCCCCCCACCCCACATGCCCTGGCTCTTCGGGCAACGCACAACGTTTTTACAGGCTATTTCCAAGACTGTGCTGGTGTGTAGTGCAATGCCCATTAGTGGCATTCTCCGGGTTGCCATAACAGCCATAATTCTTTACGGCGACAGCGGCGGCCACCTTAGCTTTTTCGTACCTGACCGCCTGGCGATCAAGAGAGACACATAAGGACAGCCTGGCTGCCGTCTTCGCAGAATTCATTTAATTGGAAAATTACGCCATTCGAGGATTGGAAGAAGGCTTCTCCAACACGTGGAGACTGTTCATGCTCTTGTTCAAATAGCTCTTTGTGACCAATTAGGGGAGCGCAGGGGTTGGGGTGAATGGGACGGAGGGAGGACCGAAAACGGCAGCGGAAGTTGTGAATAATGGTTGGTGGGGCACAGAGAGTGGGGTTGGAAGTATAGGAGAGTAGGGGGGGAGCACGACACGAATAAAAACACAGGGCATGCAGCGAACAAAGAGAGCCATGTAGTTGCGATATATAAGTGCTCGACCACAACAGCAATGAAAAGGCATGCAAGGTTAGCGCGAAAAACGCGCTAACCCCCCTGTTATGTGCTAATGCCAGGACACACAATGAAGCCAATATGGTTCCGGCAACTGATCAGCGTTGACACAAAAATAGGGGACCCAGTCCTCTTCATATATGTATGTATACCTGTGTGTGTATGTATTGCATACGTATTTTAGTAGATTTATCTATACTTTTGCTTGATTGCCCTGGCGAATTTTATGATAAATAAATGCAAAATCAGTTTAAAAAATACTTCAAAAGTACTCATTGTTATTTTGGTGAAATGTTGCACGCTCTGTTTGAGGACGCAAATGAAGAATACTTTCACTGACATGAATCTGTAACAATTGTGCTTTAGTGTTCGTAATAATTGCGTGATCTAGAAATCGATAATTTTTCAATGGTCTGCTTCTCCAACCGCAACATTATTTCCGAGTTTACTTTCTATGGTGTCTGTTGTATTTCCCTCCTCTTCGAATAGAGCTCGGAGACTGTGCGTTTTTATTCCCTCCTCGCATTTTGACAGAGTGTGCAATTTATTCGATGATTTTCTCCATGATGTATTTTATGTAATTTTTATCGTAGATAAAATTATTTAATTCCAAGTTTAAACCTCAAGAACACATGAACTGTTGAAGAAACACAAGCCAGTCACCTGTCCTTCTGTTGCAAAGTCAGCCTTTGTTTAAATGGAATCCAATATGGGATGCAGTACGCTGCTGCTACTACCTACAGTACTCGGCCTTTGCTCTGACCGAACGGCTAGCTTTACTGATAGGGAGATCTGTTCGCATTTCATTGTATTACACCTCATGTACCAATGTGATATTTGAATGGCAAGATTCGTGTTTATTCCATCAGCAATGTTTCTGACTTATTTTCATTAGCAGCTCGGTTTCTATTTATTTCCCGAGATAAAAATTACAATTAATCTTGCAGGGAACAAAATAATTCCGCTACGTTTTCAGAAATTAACTGGAACGGAAATTGTTCCCTGGCATTAACATAGAATGACGTTCTCACATCAGTCGCTTTGTATAGTTGCACAGTCATATTGGCACCAATTGAAATCAACAATTTTGAACACCTGGCTTGGCGTACGTGGCAGAGTTGATCGCACAACCAATTCACATTTCGCTCTGACAGAAATGCAAGTAGTGGCATAGCTACGTTTCTTAAACATTTACTTTTAATTTCCAGAAATTCGTAAATTAAAAGATGCTCTGGATGGCAAAAGTAAGGACAATTGTCACATACTTGGCATGCACATGTTTTGTTAATTGGAGTACAAGCGCATCAAATATTCATTTTTTCATTAATCTGCCACATAAGATGATGTAAGTTATATGAACAAAATAAATGCCTGTAAAATGTGATTAATGATGAATATTTAACAGATAGTTCAGATCCGCAGAGCGAATGTCGTCAGCTTGTCTTGAATATGTGACTACTCTGCAGAAAGATCCGAGTGAATTCTTATTGTTGCCACAGGCAGTAAGGAATGTCAAATGTTCTCAATGCTGAAATAAATTTGGAAACTCCAATGGACATAATGCTAACATGCTGCTCCTATATTTCAGTTGATCAAGTAAATCAGAAGGAAGTAATATAATTTCTGACAGATTGCAGAGAGAGTAGTTTGCAGGCTTGTTTGGCGCTAATGCTTGCGAGTAACAGCTCGGGGATCAAAACTAATTCACAGTACAATATCGACATAACCGCCACATGTTTGTCCATGACTGAGGTAGGACTGAGGAAAATATATATATTTGAGCTAAACAAAAACAAAATACAAACCTCAAGTAGTGCAAAAAGTAGAGCAAAAAAAAATCAGAAAGGTACACCGTGTAGTTCATCGAGCGCGACACCGAACTCGGATTTCATTGCGGCCTTGGCTGACTGTCTGCCCGAAATTTGCACTTTATGCCCGTATCTATGGGCGTTTCCACCTCCGGGTGTTTCCTCCCATTGTCCAAGGGTGTGCAGGTTAGACGGGAAAGCTACAATAAAATTGATCCAACGTGTCCAGGATTGCGCAGAGTACGTGGGATTATGGGGTCCGGGTGGGAAGTGGGTCTAGAAAGGGTGCTCTTTCAGAGGGTCGGTGCATAATAGATTGGCCGAATGGCCGACGACTGCATGGCAGGGATATGACCCATCTATGGTTCTACGGGGTTACATACAATATTGAAAATTTGGCTGCAATATCATTCACCTTAGCTTCAGTTACATGCGGGATGTCCATGTCTCTGGGTATTCTGAGAGCTCAAATATATTTTTGTCAATGCATTCAGTATTTTAATGATTGAGCAACAAATAAACTAACGGATAGATAATTTAAAATCCTCGCAGCTGTTTTATTGAACGCCTTTCTGCTTATCACGTCATATATCATGAGCTCAATATGCTGCGACTGTCTCCTCCCTGGCAGGCAGCTCTACCCGCGGAAACCAGCACCCAGTGTGTAAACTATCAAAACATTTCAGAGTTTTTTTCTTTCGAACATAGCATGCAACAGGCACAGATGTTGTAGCGCGTCTGGGACAAATTTACATGAGCATGCAACAGGCACAGATGTTGTGGCGCATCTGGGACAAATTTACATGTCATAGCATTAGAGGTTTGCCATTTAACCCCAGTCAGAAAACAAGTTGAAGTTCGCTGTACTGCCGCCAATGCATCCCAAAAATGATGACCAACTTGGCACAACACAGTGAAAATGCGAACGCCCAAGATAATGTAACACAGTAGAAAGATTTATGTATTCCTGTACCGCAATGCTCTTGCAGATAAGTTCAAAATGGCACCAACTTTTTGGTTTGCGTGTCATACTTTCAGGCGAAATGTATTTTGTTTTCCTTCTTCGGCTGCACCAAAGTCCATCTGAACATCAACATCGGCAAGTTTCAAGGCTCCTATTATTCTACTGATTAAATTCCATAATCTCCTAAATACGTACACTATACTTCAGCACCACAACGTGGCAACTCGCCCATTTCACATTGCTGTATGTTTCTGTCTTCCACAAAGCTAATGTGACCAAGTAGCTGTATGACGTCCGAAAATTGTTCCATCTATTACATCTGCATCACCAATATGGATTATAAAAAGGTAAGGCCTTTACAGAAATCATTTAAGCACTCCATTAGCCGCCCTCTGCCAACTTTAATTTTTCAGTGCAGTACTTTCCTTTCCGATAACGCATCCTGCTTCTTTTTGTTAAAATTAATCAAGATTAACGTTCAGGTCGTTATCTATTCATCTCGGTCGTGCTGCTGATCGAATGTCATTTGGAGATTCGAATCCAATACATCTGCGGCTTGCCTTTGTAATAGCGTTCTTCACACACACTCGAAAATACACACCGTTAACTTGTAAATACGATTTATCTTTCTTGCGAGCATGTTCAATTGTTGCACGCATATTATTATTATTTCATACATTGTTAAGCATTTCATTGCATTTTCTTTAGTACAATATTCCAGAATGCTTCCCATCATTGCTGTCTGCTTGGCTCAGCGATTCAATAAGTGTTCATCACATAATGTTGTTAAAATGTTTCAGGAGAATTTCATTGATCAAATCTTTGCCACTTAGCAAGATGAAAATATTATTCTACGGGACCTTGGGGAGCATATGTAGCTTGCACTGCATACAATTACCCTGCTTATGTCATTACATAGCAGGGTATGTTTGCCAAAGTACAAGGACCAGAGATAGTGTTAAAACAGGCAGACTTTAACAATACAACATAAATAATAGCAAGCAAATAATTATGGCCAAAATGATCCTAATGGCAGGGCGTGCACGCCCGTCGCGTTCCCAACAGCGTGACAGTGGTTAGAATTGGGAATGAAAGTGGAAATGAAATGTGCACCGTCGATAAACACACGGCTGGAGGACCAGAGATTCTGGTTCAATCATTTCTGAATTTCCGAAAGACAATTGCTCTTGTCTCTGCTACTGCGGGATATATTGTCTAACTCAGTATCTATTATGTTTATTCTGAGAAATATTGACGTTCCTATTATGGTGTCAAAATATGTGTTACCATCACTCTGACTCTAAATAACTGATTGTTTTAATTATTCCAATTATTTATAAATCATCACACATTTTATTTTATTTGCCCAGCAACTGTCGACAACGTCTCCCCAAGGCAATGGCTGCATGTGAATTCGTGCTTCATCATAGCATGGGAGACATTCTGTTTTCAAAGCTTATGTTGCACTCAAATATATTAATCTCACTGTTTTACAGCAACATGTCTTACAATATCAGGTTAAAGGCCAACAGGTTTATTTGGAATCACGCGCTTTCCATAAGACCAGAAGATCATTAGGCCATACGATATCGGAGCAGAATTTGGTCACTCGGCCCATCGAGTCTGCTCCGCCATTCAATCATGGCTGATATATTTCTGTTGCCCCTTCTCTTGCCTTCTCCCCATAACCCTCGTTCCCCTTATTAATCGAGAACGTATCTATCTCTGTCTTAAAGACACTCAGTGATTTGGTCTCCACAGAATTCTGCATCAAAGAGTTACACAGATTCACAACCATCTGTCTGATCACTTACCACATCCTTCCTTAGATGCGGGTCCAAATCTACTCACAATACCCTCTGTCATGAATGCTAACATTGCATTTGCCTTCTTAACTGCCGACTGAACCTTCACGTTAACCTTAAGAGAATCGTGCACAGGAACTCTCAAGTCCCTTTGTATTTCTCATATCCTAAGCATTTCCCCATTTCGGAGCGTATCTCCTTTATCAGGTGAGTTAACGTGCTACGCTGTTAAAGATCGTTATTCCAAATAAACGTATTGGACATTAACCAGTTGTTATCGGGCTACTTACTGTGCCCACCTCAATCCAACGCTGGCATCTCCATATGATCGCTGTCTCTCTCTGGATCCATTACAAATAGGATTCACCTTGTCTCATTTTATGTATTAGTCGAGAAAAGGGGCTTCATTTCCATATCTAGAACTCCAGAAAGCTTTCGCAAATGACTGCTGCAACATAATTTGTCAGAAAGCCACTGGCATTTTACTCTTTCTTCCTTCAAAGTGATGACAACATCCATTGGATGTACTGTGGTATTGTGGAAATCCTCAGCAGAAAAAATAATAACACCAGACCCTGAACATGAGATAATCTGGCATTTTGCTCTATCTAAAATGTACATCCAGATGAATAACAAACAGTTATCAAATAAGCATCTTGCAAAAAATACGGCAGTGAAATTCTGTGATAAACCTTCAAATCAACAGTGCATGTAAAGTAATAACCATACTTGAGCAGTCTCGGTGCCTGACTTTCTGATTATATGAACTGAGGAGATTGTTCATTTTCACCACGTCAGGAGTACTGGGTAAGTCGGCGGCGGTAAGTGGCATGCAATAACAGTATAATTTCCTATTCTAAATTTGTTGATAATTGTTTCCTATCAGGCCGTTTAAATTTCAAACGTTAGTTAATTGTTGACACACTACCCTTGTGTCAAAACTACTGTACACTGTCTATGGTCAACATTATTCAAATTCTGAATTGGTCGTCAGTTACTGTTACATCGCTCACGTTCAATAACTGTATGGACATAAAAATAAATTAAAATAGTTTCTTTAAAAAAGGTTTTGGAAACAAAGATCAGCGTTCGCTTCAAAATAAAACTATAAGGTTTGAATTAGCATCTTTATACAAGTCAAAAAGATGCCCCTTTTCATTTGTTGTATAAAACGTGGAGAAGAATCGAGCTGCAATAACACAATTGCTCCTGGGCACGTGGACTCAAGCCGCGACAATTCTATGTGTGTGTATGAGAGTCTTTTTGCGTGTGTGTGTGTGTGTGTGTGCGCGCGCGCGCGTGTGTTTGTGTGTTTTGGGGGCGGGGGAGTGGTATGAATGTAATGAATCAGGAACATTTTGGAAGATGTAATTTTACCTGTAAAAAACAGAGCAGTCCAGATACATAGGACAAAGTACGAAATATAGCATTGTGACAATTAACGGAAAATTAGGCAGAAATGCAGCTTGAAAGGCAGCGCACAATGGGCAAGTGCGAACTGGCTGCCCTTAACACTCCTTCGCCTGTTCCGAACATAATTGCCATAAATGGAGACAATATATAAGGTATCTTCAAATAAAGAAATACAGAGCCATAAAACGACCTGCACCCCCCCCCCTCCCCCAAATCCATGTGTGATTATATCAGCATTCGGTAATACAGTTATGTTTCATATTGTTATATGATTGTTTACTCCAATATTCACTTCCATTACTGTACGATGTCCTTGTGGCCTGCAGTTAAAATTACACTTCCTATCGGGGACTATGGAGTCTTTTTCCTCTGATAGCGGGATACATATCGTGTTAAAATATAACATGCAGTCAGGAATTATATATATTGAAGGATAAATGTCTTCCAGTGCACCGAATGGGTGTAAAATTATCTTATTTGATGCAGATTCCTCAGTGAATGTAAGCTACTTGGAAATGACGGTGGAAACTTGGTTGAATTGTCAGTCGTTTCCAAGGGAAACTGATACGCCATCAATGCAATTCAAAAATTACTTTATCGTGGAATGTGAAATCACTGATCAATCACCCAAAACTCGTGATATTTTAGATTTCTCCTGCAGTTATATGTGTTTTCAGCGTAGCTGCATTAAACATCGGACAACATAGCCCAAACCATTTGATCATGAGTCAGTGGGCGTGTATCCTACTGGATTTTGCAAGGAGAGGTTTTGCTGAGAAAATAGTGCAAAATATGAATACGAGTAGGTTTCTCGGCATATCGAACATGCTCCGTGTTGTTCGGGGGCTGGTCTAGCACAGGGCTAAATAGCTGGCTTGTAAAGCAGAACAAGGGAGGCCAGCAGCACGGGTTCAATTCCTGCACCAGCCTCCCCGAATAGGCGCCGGAATGTGGTGACGTGTGACTTTTCGTAATAACTTCAGTTGAAGGCTATCTGTGACAATAAACGATTTGCATTTCATTTCATTTCATTTTATTCATTTCAATTCAGTTCATTTCAATCAGACAATCGTTGTTCTGCGTTAACTGATGTGCTTCCGAACACTCCATTGGACTTGGGATTTTCTTTCCTACCAGCAGAGCACCCATGCCCATGGTTTCTCTGCGTCGTTGGGTGGCAATTAGAAAACCCATTGACAGTCAGCCGGAAGAGCAAATCCCGCCGCCTGCGGACGGCGTGCCGCCAGCTCGCAGAATGAAACATCCTGCACATGATTCGCCACGAACTAGGAAATATGTATGAATTTTCACCGTAATGAATACAACACTATTACAGGCTCTACACGAGCAGAATAACATATTTCTCTTTCATCTCGCCTACCGTGACATGTGCCTCAGAACTAAAATGCTGTCACCTAACAGAATGACTGGTATCGCGTCAATTTCCAATCATATACTGCTATAATTTCCCTTCTTCAAGGCGGAGTTAAAAGTGTATGGTACATTTGTGCTCTCATCAAATATTGCATTCAAAACCAATACTAGTTGCTGGTTAACATTGATGCGAATGTTTTTCCGGGAAGTGATGAGGAAATGTCAATCTATTGGATTTCAGGTGTACCTCCACTGCACTACCATCAGTCTAATTGCCTAAACGAATCCATAGTTTAATTTCAGAAAACCAGCCTTAATCTTGATGAATAACTGTGTAAGGAAAATTATATTATTTAGTCGAACGTGAAATAATAGTGCACAAGTTTCAATAGAAATCGAGTTAGGATGAAAGTGGAATGGAAGAGCGGTGTGGGTTAAATTGGGCATCGATAACTTGTATGTTGCTGTGGCACGAACATGAATTTAATGCTTATGCAATTCTACCTCTGTGGCATTCCCCGATTCGACTTCGGTCCGCAAACCAGAACGGAGCAATTGGTATTATCAAGTCCGTCGTCGGGATTCATACTTCCCGCTGGCAGCGCATCCATGCAGACAGACTTTGAGGCGGTGTGTGGAGGTTTCAATGGGAAAGCCAATGCCAAGCGACGGCACGATGAAATCCCGATACTTACCAAATCCGCGCCGTCGTGAAACAGGCGGCTGGGGCAGTGTTTGTGTGGTGGTGGTAGTGGGGGTGGGGGGGGGGGGGGGGCAGGAGAAGCTCATCGGTGTAAACGAATGGGAAATGGAGAATCCCGCCCATCATCGAGTTATCCTGTTCCTCGAATCTTTTATGATTTATAAAATCTGTTTTTGCTTCGATTTGTTGCTTGTCCAGAGGGAATGACCTTCTCACAAATAATGATTATGTGTTACTTTGGGGTAAACACGAACACTTATATTCTAAAGTGTTGGGAAATTAACAATGTATTGAGATAAAAAAGACGACAATAGGAAAATAACATCATATGTTTAACTTCATTTTATTTTCGATGATACAACAGTTAACGGTACAGTGATTAAGATAATGATGACTTGTGCATCTGCGCAAAAATACAGGAGCACTTTGGTACCATGACGTGGCCCTGTTAACATAAAGCTGTATTGCGCACAACACTTTCCTTCGGCATATTGTGTCGCTTGTCCAACATTAATTTCCTGCCTACGGTTAATGCGATCTATCAGATGTGTGCTGCACTGAGGCATTTTGTTCAGCATTTTAATCTCTGTAATAGCTGTAGCGATGCGTTTGCTCCTACCGATGTATAATGACTGTTGTAGTTGGCTGGGGTGTCGTGCCATATTATCATTTTCTCTGCACCCAGTTCGGCACATTCATAGTGGACAATAGTGTAGGAATAGAGCGTCAAGCGACATCGAACATTCAATACAAGCAAATTTACCGTTAAATATATATGCTGTGTAATTATATTCGTTGTAAATAGTAATTAGTATCAAATATTCACTTTTTTTCTGAAATGAAAACTTCACATCTCGTGAGACAGACAGGAGTGAACATGCAGCTGTAGTATCACTACGTTCTGGAGGATTTGCAATACAGCATCAGCAAATGAAAACGTTACACACCCCCGTGAGCGTGAACATCTTTCAAAGGGCTTTTGACAGTAACTTCACACTTGTGACAATAAAGGATTATTATTATAATTTGTTCATGATCGCTGGTAACTGCTAATCCTTCTTCAACATCCGATCAGAAACATTTCCATCTCAACCACGTTTGCTAATTCTGACTGCAAACGATAATTATCCTTATTCATAGAGTTTCGTGGAATCAGAAAAGTGGTACACTTTTTAGATATCTGTTATAACCTGCCAGAATACTGCTGCCTGGGAACAATTGGTTATCCCATAACTCTTCGGGAGAATGAGCTCCCCGACTGAGGGGGGAGGGGGAAATCATTGGCAGTTTCCCCTTTATAAATAGAGCTGACCGGTGTGGTACCAGCAAGAGTAGGAAGCCGTGGTGAATTATTGCTGCTTTTTATATATTATTGAAATGAAATTATTTTATTTTTGATTCTACAAGCTCGTGCTGGATTCTTCGTGGCCCTCCCAAAACAGGCGACTGGGATTAAAGTTGGATTCGTGTCTAGGCTTCTGAAGCCTCCTTTTGTTGGATATTGGTGCACGTGGTTGTTCTGTTGTAAAATGCCTCTTGACTTCTGGGTGTCTTAAATGATCGGCTGGAAAATTGAAACCAGTACGCACAATGCATGTGTGTACTTGTACGTGAATAACATCAACGGAAATGAACGCCACGTGGTCATTTTGCTAATCACCAGTTGCACATTTGCGTTTGGATGTGAAGAAGCCTTATGTACCCGGCCACTCCTGACAGTAAAAGGTTTGATGAACGTGTGACCTTGGTGGAGCACCATTTTCCCCCTAATCCCGCAGAGAACCGTAGTTCGATCCCGCCCCCGGGTCACTGTCCGTGTGCAGATTGCACATTTTCACCGTCTTTGCGTGGGTCTCACCCACACAATCAAAGTTGTGCAGGGTAGGTTATTTGGCGGCGCCAAATTGCCCCTTAATTTTTAACACATAAATGGGAAACTCAAAATTCATTAAAAACATAAGAATAACCAAACTTCGTCCTCGATAGTCCAGCGTTGTCGTTTTAACAGCGCAGATAGGATCACTCGAGTATCCCTTGCTGTGTTCTTATTGCGGATGCACATGATTGCTTAGTGCTATGACGATAGTGACACCTTGTCAGAGATGTAACGAGACTTATTAGTTTGCGGTATCAAAAACGCGGCCACCCAGAAGAAAGTGTTTGCAAGGCCTACTTTGACTTTTCAACAGGCCATCCAGATAGTGTTGTTCCGAGAGAGTGCAGTACGGGGAGTGCAAAATCGACTTGGAACGGAAGTGCACGACTTGGGTCGCAACCCGTACCAAACTGTCTCGCCTCAACGCTGCTGTACCTCGCGCCTTAAGGACCAGAGGGTTTTTCTCGCCGAAGGGAACGTTCTCAAGAACCAATGGACGAGGAACGGTGTGAATGTCCGACGTGTGGGCTCCGACCCCGTGCGGACGCGGCGTCAGCATCGCTGTAATTCTGGCAGGTGCTGGGGCCAACCCACGGGCCGTACATTCCAATTGGTCGAGACGGAGGGTACTGCTCCCGAGGATGTGGAGATAGAGGGCGACTGCATGCAGCTGCATTGTGTGGCAGCTCCCCGAGTAGCGCCCTTTTTGGTGATGGTACATGACAATGGTCATTCGCTTGAGATGGAATTTCACACTGGTGCAGCAGACTCCGTGGTTGGCAGAAGACACTTGACCGCATCAAGCAGAGAATAAAGACTCCTACATTGACCAATATGAAGGCCGGGTTGACCACCTATACGGGGGAACTAATCGAAATTGCTGGGGCAAGGATGACCCATGTTGTTTACGGACGCCAAATCAGTGTCTCCCTCGCATCCATGGGTCCAGCCTTTTGACTCGGGCCAGTTGCGCCATTTGCGACTGCAATGGCAGCACATTCTTCAAACTGACTCAAGATGTTTGTGGGGGTACCAGAATGATGCCAATAAGTATGCCAGCCAGGTTTGAGAAAGATCAAAGGGGCCATAGTCCTTATTCAGGTTGGCCCAGAAGACACGTCACGCGATTTGCGGGAGCGCCCGGTGCCTTAGGTTTTACTCGAAAATTTAGGAGCAGAGCTGACTCATTTGGAGTCGTTGGGTATTATCAGGCCTGCCCATTTCGCTCATTGTGCAGCCCAGTCATACTGGTAAACATGTCAGAAAATACAGTTTGCAAGTGCAGAGATTATAAACTTACGGTGAACACAACTACCCCGCCCCGGATTGACGATCTCTATACAAAGCTAGTAGATGGACTCTCGGTCACGAAACTGGATATGAGTCATGGCCTACCTTCAGCTCGAGTTCGACCTGCCTCCTGGACATATGATAGTATCAATATGCATAGGGGCCTACAACCGGGCGACGCGGTAGCACATGGGTGGCACGGTTGCACAGTGGTCATTAATGTTACTTCACAGCAGCAGGGACACGGGTTCGATTCCCGGAGTGGGTCAGTGTCTGTGTGAAGTCTGCACCTTCTCCCAGTATCTGAGTGGATTCCCTCTGGGTGCTCAGGTTTCCTTCCACAAGTTCCGAAAGACGTGCTTTTTCGGTGAATTGTATTAATGGTCCATCCGTGTTCCCCAACAGGCGATGTAGTGTGGCGGCAAAGGGATTTTAACAATAACTCCTTTTGTAGTGTTAATGTAAACCTACCTTTGACTCTGCTAAAGATTGTTATGTGAAACACCAAAGCCCTTTGGAGGCTCCTCTGCCTGGGCTATTTTTCAGTATGTCTTTTCAAGCATCTTGCGAGGTTTGCCATTTATCGTTGTTCACTTGTACATCGCCTTGTTTACGGGAGCTTCGGTGCACGAACATTTGGATAATTTGAAGGCTGTGCCGAAACGCTTCTCAGAGGGTGCAAAGTGTGTTTTGTAGGCGGAGGAACCGATCTACTTTGGTTATCGGCTGGACGGCAAAGGTTTCCACCCAGTGGCGAATTCAACAATTCAACAGGCCCGCACCTCGACTGATACTTCCGGTCTTCGTTCCTTTGCAGGCTTCGTAAATTAATACGAGAAGTTTCTCCTCAACCTAGCAACTCCGCCGGCCCCGTTGCACCTTCTGTTGATGAAGACACGCGCCTGGCTTTGGGGTCAGCTGCAACAATTGCCATCATTAGGATGACTAATCCATTGTGATCCCGCAAACGATTTGCTCATCACGTGTGATAAAACGCTATCGGGAAATGGGGTCGTCCTGTCTCACAAGGTGGAGGACGGAACTGAGCGGCCGATAACTTTCACCGCTCGCACGTTGACTGCTAGTAGAAAACAAGAATGCGGCGAAGGAAAAGGAGGGTCTGCGGGCAGCGTGTGGCGCAGTGGTTAGCACTGGGACTGCAGCGCTGAGGGCCCGGTTTCGAATCCCGGACCTGGGCCACTGTTGGTGTGGTACTTGCACATTTTCCCCATGTGTGTGTAGGTTTCACCCCCAAAGCCCAAAAATATGCAGGTTAGGTGGATTGGCCGATCCAAATTGCCCCTTCATTGAAGAAAAAAGAATTCGGTACTCCAAATTTATACTTTAAAAAAGAAAAGGAGGGCTTGGCCGTGATCCTTGCGGCGAACCATTTCCACAAATATGTTCATGGTCGCCGTTTCACTATCGTGAGTAATCAGAAATCTCTGCTTGAACTTTTCAGTGACGATCAGCGAAATCCTGCCCCATTGTTTCTCCGCGGATCCTGCACTGGGCTTTGCCGTCCGCTGCCCACAGGCATTGTTTGGAGCATAAACGGGGGACCTAGATATCGAATACCATGCATTGCGCCGATGGCCTCTGTAGACCGTCCCCTTGTCGACACCAACGACAGGTGAGGTGGTCACAAACCAATATTTTATGGACTCACGGCCTGTCACGGCACCGTGGATCCAGACAGGTCCGGTCCTATTCAAGGCTCAGCACATAGTCGTTTATGGGTGGCTCCCAACTCCCAAGCGAGTTGCACGCATTTTCCTCCAACCTGTCGTAATTCTGCACGCAAGATGGTATTCTGTAGTGGGGGACATGAGTGATCATCCCGGATAAATAGTAGGTGCTGATATTAAACGTCCTCCACAATGGTCATCTGTGCGTGCCCAAAATGAGTATGTTCATTCCATTGGCACGGCGTTACGTCTGGTGGCCAGGCCTCGGCGCCTAAATGGAGAAGATGGCCCAAACACTGCTCCGTTTATCAAGGGCATCTGAAGCTACCGCCGTACCCGATTGTCAATCAGTCGGACTGGCCAGGGCGGTCTTGAGCACGGTTAAATGCACATTTCGCCGGGCCATTTGAAGGCTCCATCTTCCTTTTATTGATCGATTCAAACTCGTTGTGACTCCAGGTGCATAGGATAGTGGGCACAACGTTCCTCCCCAACCATCGAGAATATTTGTTTATCTTTCAGCATGCCGCAAGGTTCTCATCACGGACAATGGCATTCCTTTCACAAGTCAGGAGTTCAAGAGGTTCATGAAGATGAACCGCATATGACATATCCCCACCACTCGGTGCCACTGGCTTTTAATGGTTTGGCGCAACGTATAGATGTTCAACCACGCGCTCAAGATGCAGACATGGACACGAGACTGCCTCCCGTAAAACTCTTCATGGGAGCATGCGTTTCGCAGACATTGGCGCAAAAGTACACCAAACCCAGGAATGGCATGGGCATGTTGCGCCTGGCGACCTGATGTTTGTTCCCAAATTTTGGTGGTGGTGCCCTGTGGGTCCCTAGCATTATATTTTGACGAAGAGCCAAAACTCTTGCCAGAACGTGCCATTCAGTTGACTGAGAGCAGTCTGTTCAGCTGCAAAACAAGGGACCGTAAAATAAACATTAAAAATAAGCTGATCCTTCATGGGTCTGTGTCTATGAGTGTGTCTGCATATTTTTCGATGGATAACGTGATTGTGACCTTTTTTTTAAAATGTGTCAGCCGCCGCTGTGCCAGTCACAACTGTATAGTTTGCGGTCCCTGGCAGCTGGCTGCCGGGATCAAGATCCGTATTCCCAGCAAGTGATAAGTGACGATATATTTCCACTTCTGATTGCAATGTGACTTGTAGCGGCACTTGCATCTGCTGAACCTTTCAGCATAATATAGGTTGGATTCTCCTGTACCCAGCCGCCATTGATGCTGGCATGTTGCTGGCGGCAAACGTTTCACTTGACGCCGTTTGTCAATGATATTATTCGTTTAAGCCACCCACAGATCGAGAAATCTCACCGGTGTGGGTGGGCTGCCGGCAGGAATGTAAAATCGATAATCTATATGGAATTTGGAAGAAATTTTCGCAGCAACTTTGATTTTGTTTTGCAAATGTGTGAAAGTTACACATTGCTCCATTGTTGCAAAGGGTGAATTCCAGCTCAATCGCTTTAACGTGCTCAGATATTCGAGCTCGCTCTTCGTATGCCAGCATGGTAAATTGTTTCGGGTAAATTGCAGCCCCAGGGACGACTCGGCGCTATAGATAATACCGTCGGTGCTGTACTCCGTAACGAATGTGGCTTGCCCCTTACCAACTCAAGCCTCATTATTGAGCAATCTCTGTGGAATGCAGCAATGAATTACAATCTTTAATGAGGATTTAGTGCTTGCGCTCAATCATCCGAAAACATTCTTGGACATTGCAACACCCCACCGTCTCCTACTCCCTGCGCCGCCGGTACTATCGTTGAGCAAGAACTGACGATATCTTCCTACCCAGGATTATCCTGAAGAACACTTGGTGCGATAAACTGCGCCCGACAGAATCATCTGCCATCATCCGAGTACTTGGCCCAGCCAATTGATTTCCTTTACCGTATAGACCACCTTCAACAGCACCATGCAGCCGCAACGCTATATCGTATTGGCATCAAATGTATTGGTGAACAGGTCCAGCGGAGATTCACACGGATGATCCCAGGAATGGTAGGCCTACCATACGATGCACGTCTGAGGATCTTGGGGTTATATTCATTGGAGTTTAGGAGGTTAGGAGGTTGAGGGGAGATCTAATAGAAACGTACAAGATAATGAATGGTTAGATAGGGTGGACGTAGGTAAGTTGTTTCCATTAGAATGGGAGACTAGGACCCGGGGCACAGCCTTAGAATAAAAGGGAGTCACTTAAGAACAGAGATGAGGAGACATTTATTCAGCCAGAGAGTGGTGGGTCTGTGGAATTCATTGCGACAGAGGCTGGCGGAGTGTCTTTCAGACAGAAGTTGATAAATTCTTGATTTCTCGAGGAATTAAGGGCTATGGAGAGAGAGCGGGCAAATGGAGTTGAAATCAGCCATGATTGAATGGTGGCGTTGTCTCGATGGACCGAATGGCCTTACTTCCGCTCCTATGACTTATGGTCTTATGGTCTTATAATGCGACGTTTGGTCGGTATTTTTTCAAAGGCAATCACTGTCGGTAAACTTGAAATTTCAGCTCTTCTGCACAGGATTGAGCCAAGCCTATGAGATGTCATGGGAAGCGCTATCTTTGTGGAAAGCAAAGAAGATCCTTATTTGGATTACTGTGTGCAGTCCTGCACATTATCTGCCTTCGTTGGACAACACGTGGAAAATAGGTATATGTAAAATGAAAATTGCTGAAAGCATTGGAACTTCATACTATCAATCCCTGGATAAAATCAACCAGGTGGGAATTTATACCCGACGTAATTTACGTTTCAGAACTTCGAAAAGGTCTTGAATGGAAAGGTTCGAATTACCAATTTGAAACATGAATGAACATCGTTTTCTAATGTGTATTTTGGTAGTATCGAATAATTGAACGTTTTTTATTTTTATAAATTTAGAGTACCCAATTCATGTTGTCCAATTAAGGGGCAATTAAATGTGGCCAACCTACCCTGCACATCTTTGGAATGTGGGAGGAATCCGACGGAAACACGTGCAGAATGAGAAGCTCCACACGGTCAGGGACCCAGAGCCGCGATCTAACCTGAGACCTCGGCGCCTTGAGGCAGCAGTGCTAACTACTGCGCCACCGTGCAGCTCCCAAATAATGTAACTTCATGTGGATGGGATGTGCCGGCATAGCTCAGGACTGAGAACTCTTGCTGTTGAAGTGAAAGCTTTTCTGTGTAACTTCTGTCTTACAAATTGCGAGGAATATTGTACACCCACACGACTGGGCATGACTAAAGGAGTGTCTGCTGGTGAGATGGCGAAACGATAGCCTATGTATACATTAGTTGATGTCGTAATTAAAATGAAAATAACAAATTTGTAGTTTTTTGAGTAAATTATGTGTACCCGATTAGTTCTGTCCAATTCAGGGGAAATTTAGTGTGGTCAATCCACCTAACCTGCACATCTTTGGATTGCCGGGGTGAAACCCAAGCAGTCACGGGTATGATGTGCAAACTCCACGCAGCCAGTTACCCGAGGCCGGGATCGAAACCGGGTCCTCGGCAACGTAGGCAACAGTGCGAACGACTGCGCCATCGAAGTGGATTAAACCATACCTTCTGCTCAACTTCTACTCCAAAACCCTTAATTAATCCCCCAAAATGTCGTACTATCATTTAAGTTCTTATTTTTTGTGATGTCTTGCAGTGAAGACAATTACATCTGTCGATGCCCTGAATGAGCATAAACAGTGTAATGCGTGGATCCACCAAAAGAAATTGGGCGACTGAAGATATGCGACGAAAAAACAGGAGAAGGCTCAATAAAGTCAACGTGTTTAGTTCTATAAGTATATTTCTGGCAAGTATGTAACCAGGGAATGAGTGGGGCATATTATGGAACAATATGACCATCGTGTGTGGAGCAGAAGGCACTAGGTGAGGTAGATATGGAATATTTTACATCTTGTTACCTTGACAGAAATACAATGTGTGAACGATGTTGATATAGAATGCAAGGAGAAAGATCATGATACAATTGCACTGATGAGCATTACGAGGGGTGGGGGTTTGTAAGCGGTTTTCGGGGGCTCAATAGAGCATAAGCCCTAAAGCCTATGAAACACGTGTCCTCGGATGCTGTGTGAGGCAACGGAGGAGATTGCAGTTGCACTCAACCAATTTTCCAATCTTGTCTGGCCAGCGAAGTGGTGCAGAGGCACAGGAGGGATCAAGTGAGGTTTAATGTATCAAGTCTACTTTAGCTAGTTCTTCTCTGATCCCATTGCAATCTCAGTGTTTAAGCACAAAACACTGCTGTTTGATTTTACCTTCTCACCCTCCATCTGTATTTTAAATTCCAGCATATTGTGATCGCTCCTTCCGAGAGGATCCCTAACTATGAGATCATTAATCAATCCTGTCTCATTACACAGGACATTACACAGGACCAGATCTAGGGCCGCTTGTTCCCTGGTAGGTTCTATTACATACTGTTCCAGGAAACCATCGCGGATACATTCCATGAAGTCCTCCTCAAGGCTGCCTTGACAGACCTGGTTAAACCAAGCGACATGTTGATTAATATCCCCCATGATAACTGCTGTACCATTTCTACATGCATCAGTTATTTCTTTGTTTATTGCCTGCTCGACCATAATGTTACTATTTGGTGGCCTATAGACTACTTCTATCAGTGAAATTTTTCGCCTTTCTATTCCTGATTTCCACACAAATGGATTTAACCTTATCTCCCATAGCACCGATATCATCCCTTACTATTGCCCGGATGTCAATCTTAAATAACTGAGCTATACCACCTCCCTTACCGTCCACTCTGTCCTTCAGACTAGTTTGATACCCTCGGATATTTAACTCCCAGTCGCGACCATCCTTTAACCATGTTGCAGTAATGGCAGCTAAATCATAGTCAGTCAAGATGATTTGCGGCATTAACTCATTTACCTTATTCCGAATACTAACAGCATTCAGGTAAACTACACTTATGCTGGCTTTTATACCTCTGTTTTTATTCTTAACACCAAGGTCCGTAACCTCTAATAAGTTATATTTCCTCCTAACGTTTCTCCTAATTGTCCTTGTCGTTGAACCAATATCTTCATGGAACAACCAGCCGCGTCACTTACCATTTACGTTTTTACTTCCCGTTGTATTCCCTTTAGTATTACTGGGTCTATTCACTGAGCTCCCCTCAATCACTGTACCTTGTTCTGTCGCCCTTTTTGATTTTTGGCAATGGCTTCTCTGCCTTGCACTTTCCACCTGACTGCCTTTTGTTTCTGTCCCTGTTTTCCTCCCTTCCAACTTCCTGCATCGGTTCCCACCCCCCTTTTTTGTGGCACCATGTCAAAACTTTCTGGACATCCGGATATACAACATCCATTGGCTGCCCGTTATCTACCACAGTGGCAATATCCTCAAAATATTCCAGCATATCAGTTAGGCACGACCTGTCCTTTATGGACCGATGCTGCGTCTGTCAATCCAGATGTCTCCCAATTTCTTCCTTGATGATAGATTCCAGCATCTTCCCTACAACCGCAGTTAAGCTCACTGGCCTATAATTACTCGCTTTCTGCCTAGTTTCATTGTTAAACAGCGGTGTCACGTTTTCTATTTGCAAATCCGCCGAGACCACCCCAGAGTCTAGTGAATTTTCAGACATTATCACGAGTGCATTTGCAATTTCCCTAGCCATTTTGTTAGTACCCTGAGATGCATTCTATCAGGGCCTGAAGACTTTTCTACCTTTAGCCCCTTTAGCTTGCCCATCACGACCTCCCTAGTAATAACAATCATCTCAAGGTCCTCACCTGTCACAGCCTCATTTCCATCAGTCACTGGCATGTTATTTGTGTCCTCCACTGTGAAGACCCCCCAAAAAGCCGGCGCAGTTCCTCAGCCATTTCCTCATCTCCCATTGTTAAATCTCTCTTGACATCCTCTAAAGGACCAAGCTATCTTACTCTTCTTCGTAGCTTTTTCAGCAGCTTTCTGCTGCACCTTAATGATTTCCCAATCCTCTAGCCTCCGGCTAATCTTTGCCACTTAGATGCTTTTTCCTACAATTTGATACTCTCCCTTATTTCCTTAGATATCCACGTTCAATTTTCCATCTTTTTACACTCCTTCCTTTTTTAAGGTATAAACGTTTGCTGAGCATTGCGAAAAATCGCTTGGAAGGTTCTCCAATGTTCCCCAACTGTTTCACCATAAAGTCTTTGCTCCCAGTCTACCTTGGCCGGCTGTCCTCACATCCCATTGTAATCTCCATTGTCTAAACACAAAACACGAATGTTTGATTTCACCTTCTCACCCTCCATCTCTACTTTAATTCCCAACATATTGAGAGAAGATCCCTAACTATGAGATCATTCATCTATCCTGTCTCATTACACAGGCGCAGATCTAGGAGCGCTTGTTGCCTCGTTAGTACCATTACATACTTTCCTTTGAGACTATCGCGGTTCATAAACAAGGTCGGAAAACGACCTTATTTTAATGGGCCGGCATATTAGGGCAGCCTATTTTATATATTTTCGTTTCCTTTGTCCAGGAAGCAATTCGATTTAAACTGGACTGCTCAATCTGGGGGGGGGGGGGGGGGCGGGGGGGGGGCAGTTTCATATATATTTTGTTGGTAGCAATCACGGTTGTCCGGAAGTGGTAATAGCAGAGGGAATCGGTCAACGGTAACCGAAGCAGAATAGAATAAAAATAAAGAAAAAAAAACGAGTGGCGTTTCTGGGGTATCCCTGATATGCGGCTAAACTGTAAGAAGTTTGGCAAATTTCCGTTTGGAGCATTGGCCGTACTTATGGATACTGCCATGGACAGTGACATGGGACGGAATATAGATCGGTAACGGACTTTATGGTGAGAAAGGAAGCCGCACTTTCCAGATACCCAAAAGTACGAGAGTACATTTTCCACGACGTGCAACCATTTCATTCGATTCACAAAGAAAGAAAAGGAAGAATAAAAGATTCGCGAAGAACATTTCCTTGGTGGAAAAACTTCATTCTGTTCTCAAAGAAATAAAAGACAGAATCAGGTAGACGGACAGATCATGTAGAAGTGGCGTGGTGAAGAAACCAAATTTGTGCCGCATTCCTGTATGGAAGTTAAAATATAGCGAACCGCCTTTGAGACATTAGCATTGAGCAAACCGCGTTTAAGAACTTAAAAGTAGCATGCACCAACAGATTGGATTGCTTCTAAGAGGTGGATTCCGTTATATATTCTTATACTTTGCATTTTTTTGTATGTAGTCTGGATCTGATCACCTGGACTACTTAAATTCCGGATTTCACATAACATTTTGTAAATCCCCCAAGGGACTTCTGCTCAGAACAACTTTCCTCATAGAGCCCATCTTTATTTTGTCACCGGGTTTCCAGACACGCGTCTGTTTATTCTGTCATGCAATGGGGTTTGTAGCGATAGCTGCCAGATCTCTGTTCTCATCCCCTTTCATAATGCGTCGGCGGTACAATCATTTATCCAGGATGCGCTGTCCGGGTGACTGTTAAAGTGGTCTGCTGGATTTTGGTCCGGCCTTGGCTGTCATATCCGGGGGTAGTGGGGCTTCTGCTGACAAGCGAGTCAAGGATGCCATGGGGATCGTGCCAGGCTTTCAGAGTGCATAAGTCGCTTGGCATCTGCTGGTTGGTTCGTGCATCAAGGGGCACTTTAGGCGTGGAAGGGTCTTTTAACTGTGGCGGGGAAGTGATATCGGAGTCAGGACGTTGCAGAGAGGTGATGGGGCTCTCCAAGTTCTCCATCACTACCGTAAGGTGATGGAAGTGGTTGTTTTTGGCTCAATCTGCTTTCAGCTGTTTCATATGAAACCAACCAGTCTTCCCGCTAGCATGCAGAACCTTGGAAAGAGAGGGACTTACTGTATCGGCAATGGTTTATGTGACTGTTTTCTTTGGAGACAAGAAAGCATTGTGGTTATACAGGGAAATAATGGCCTGCTGTCCAACTGTATGTTCTACGGGGTAGACCTGCCTATCAATACATGGTTTGCTTTGTTTCTTTTTAGCGGCCAGTCAGACAGCTGCAGCTAACTGCCCGCTTTAATAGTCTCAGTGATTTTCTGGACGTCTTCCCGTTGTGAGGGCTAAGAGAGCAAGGACCGCGAGATCCACCCGCAACAAATATTCTACACTCTTCATGGGTCGGTCTGTCGTGAAGGTGTCGGGGGTTAATCTAGTAGAGCTGGAAACGATATTGCTTATTATCATGAGGGCAACATGAAGCACTGTATCCCAGGTTGTGTTGTCCTGTTGTAATGTCTTTCTAAGAATGCCTTTTTGTGTCTGATTCATTTCCTCACGATTTCACTGGAATGTGGATGGTGGACGATGTGGAAATGTTGCTGTGTTCCAAATCTCGCAATAACGTTTTGCATCACACGCCCGGTAAAGTGTGTCGCTTGCTCGGAGACTATGTTCCTGGGAGGACTCCACCGTACAAAGATCTGTTCGGCTCGTATTTTGCCGGTGACTTTGCTGTATTTGATCTGGTTGGAAATTCCTCACTGCATTTGCTGACGGTGTCTTTTATCACTGGACATACGTAAATTCATTCCTACAGAATGGGGGTGCGAAAATATAATTCATCTGGAGGTTTGTCCAGGAGCCTCCTACTGGTCGTTCCTGTCTTAGCTGTCAGTTCCTGGCATATTTGTCAGGAATATCTTTTGTGAAGATGAGCTAGTTCTCTGTGTAATGTGTGACATCGTCGCGCAGTTCTGGCCACCAACATAATTATTTTATACGTTCCGTCGTGGTGTATATTCAATGTCCGTCATGGAACTGGTAGATGAACTGATTTCTATCTTGGGTGGGGACTACATAAGTGCCTGATTTTAAAATTAACCCGTCACGTATTTGGAGTTTGTTCTTCCATAAGACGTATGCGGCTGGGTAGAATCCATCAAAATGTGTTTGAGAGAATCACCAGTGGGTGCTGCCTGGACCAAGTCGGCTACATTGTTTGGGTTACGGTCGCAACGTTTACTAGCACCCCAACAGTTGGTTGTCAAATGTGTCTGGTGCAGGCGACAGCTTTGGCGAGGGCATCTGCCTTGCAGTTGCCATGTGGGGAGGTCTTGTGGTGGCTCTTAATATTGATTATGCCATTGGTGCACTCATCGTTGGCCTGTCGCATGTACTTCAATAAGGGGGCTGATGGTAGGGGCATTCCGTCCGCAGAAACAGAATCTTGGGCTTCTCAGAATGAGAAAAACTCAGTCAGCGTGTTGCACACCTACGTGTTGTCGGAATGTATGTTGGTTTGCGTGGGAAACGAATCCGGGTGAGTTACTGCATCATATGCTACTGCTGCCAGTTCGGCGGCTTCGACATCCTAGTCAAGGTAATTTGAGGACGAGTTATTTTTGTGGTCATTCTTGTATGTCCTCCATGTAGACACCACGGCCTGTGATTCTGACTGCGTCCTCTATTGTGGATAAGCAAGCACATAAATTCCTACGGCAATGTCTATCTGCTGGGTGGTAGTGTGTTTTGTCCCTGACTGTGGTTCTTATTGGACCTGTGGAGTCCTTGGTGGCGATCACCTGGCTCTAATGCGGGTCTCCCCGTAATGCAGATTGGCTGCTAATAACGTGGGCACTTTCCTTCTGTTTACGGTAATTTTCCGACCCTGCAGTAGAATTGTCCACCTTGGAGCGCTGGCCGAGCTTTCCGAGCCGTCTTCAAGTTGGCCCAATAGTTGGGTGGGGTATTTTGTCAGGGTGTGGCAGGAGCGCTGTCGTGGCGAAGGACCGGAGGGCCGTTCAATTGCTCGAAGACGTTATCAGCCGAAGGTGGCCAGTGGCCTTATTGTAGATTCGTGAGTGCCAGACTGCCCATAACTTTCCTCCATTGCATTGATGATTTTGGGATCTTGGATTCTTACCCAACCAAACAAACGCTACGAACATTTTATCCAGGTGTGGAAGACGTCCTTGGGGGTAAAGATCGGTCTGGATCTAAACAGGACGAAGGTCCTCGGCAGGAGGTTCATTTTGATCGCCTGCACCCTCCCCGGCAGGGAGAGCGGTCGTGCATCCCATATCTGCAGGTATTTTTTAAATTCCTGCGCCAGCCTAGTTAGATTTAACTTGTGGATCCGCGTCCAGTGATGGGGTGTTTGGATCCCCAGTTAACGAATCTTCTATTGGGCAAGTCCCAAATATGTTCCTTCGTCGTTTCAGTACATCGGGAATACATGGTTCTTGCCCAGGTTGAGTTTGTAGCCGAGGCGGATCCAAACTTTTTGAAAAGCTGCACCATTGCTCTCACACCTTTCTGTGTTTCCAGCCGAAGAGGAGCAGGTCATCCTGATAGATTGAGATATGTGCGCTCTGTTTCCTCTTTGGATGCGGGGTTGAATTGATTGGCAAAGCAGGAGTGGGGAGACTGGCATCGCTGCCGTCTGGCCCTCTGCAGCAGGATGTATTCAGAATTCGTGGTGTTCGTCCGAACACTCGCCTTAGGGGCGTTGTACAGGGGTTTCAACCAGGTCGTGAACTTTGCTCCTTTCCCAAAGCACTGCAGTACGTCAAAGAGGTACTTCCACTCGACTCGGTCGAAGGCCAGTTCTGCAGCCAGGGAGACGATCATCCATAGTGTTCTGTCGCGGGGGGGGGGGGGGGGGGCAGGGGTGAGGGGTTATCATTACATTCATCAGTCGCCTGATATTTGCAGTTAGCTCACTACCCATGGCAAAGCCCGTCTGATCCTTTGTGACCACCTCTGTCATGCAGCCCTCCAGTCGGTTGTCCAGGACTTTTGCTGAGAAAGAAGGCAGCCACAAGGGAGATAGAGCATGTAAAAATATTATCCTTGAGTCTAGGTTAGCACTGAGTGCTGAATTTGGTGCTTTTTGAGTGCGATAGTGAGAGTTTGGTGACCGAGGGAGTTTAAGGCTTCATTTTTATCTAAAGTTTAGTCCTTCTTTTATTTAGTTAATTAACTTAAAAGTTGCTGTTTGGTTTAGAAGAAGGTGAATTTTCAATCAGCTTTAAACAGGCTTCTACTTCTAGGCACTTGCAGCTGGAGCTTGTTAATTAGTTAATTGGATTAGGCCAGTTTTTCAGAGGCTAGATTCACAGTATAAAAGTGATCCCCTGCAGTGCAGACTTTGTTTGCACTGAGTGCTGAATTTGGTGCTTTTTGAGTGCGATAGTGAGAGTTTGGTGACCGAGGGAGTTAGGTGAGGAGGGAGTAAGGTGCTCCTTTCATTTTGTTTCCGACATTTCCGCAAAGAGTGCGAAGAGAGCCAGGAGTTTACAGGAAGTGTAGCTGACTGGGAGCAGAGTCGGAGGGCGGAGATCTAGTTAGTCCACACAGCAGATATATTCTGTAAGGTAAGAGGGGATGGAGGCTAGGCCAGTTACATGCTCCTCCTGTAGGATGTGGGTGGTGAGGGATACCACCGGTGGCCCCACTGACTATACCTGCGGGAAGTGCACCCAACTCCAGCTCCTCAAAGACCGTGTTAGGGAACTGGAGCTGAAGCTGGATGAACTTCGGATCATCCGGGAGGCAGAGGGGGTGATTGAGAAGAGTTACAGGGAGGGAACCACACCCAAGGTACAGGACAAGAATAGCTGGGTTACAGTCAGGGGGAAAAAAACAAACAGGCAGACAGTGCAGGGATCCCTCGTGGCCGTTCCCCTTCAAAACAAGTAGACCGTTTTGGATGCTGTTGGGGGGGATGACCTACCGGGGGAAGGCCCTAGCGGCCAGGTCTCTGGCACTGAGTCTGGCTCTGGGGCTCAGAAGGGAAGGGGGGAGAATAGAAAAGCAATAGTTGTAGGAGATTCAATGGTTAGGGGAATAGATAGGAGATTCTGTGGTCGCGAGCGAGACTCCCGGAAGGTATGTTGCCTCCCGGGTGCCAGGGCCAGGGATGTCTCGGATCGTGTCTTCAGGATCCTTAAGGGGGAGGGGGAGCAGCCAGAAGTCGTGGTGCACATTGGTACCAACGACATAGGTAGGAAAAGGGGTGTGGAGGTAATAAACAAGTTTAGGGAGTTAGGCTGGAAGTTGAAAGCCAGGACAGACAGAGTTGTCATCTCTGGTTTGTTGCCGGTGCCACGTGAGAGCGAGGCTAGGAATAGGGAGAGAGTGCAGTTGAACACGTGGCTGCAGGAATGGTGTAGGAGGGAGGGCTTCAGGTATTTGGATAATTGGAGCGCATTCTGGGGAAGGTGGGACCTGTACAAGCAGGACGGGTTGCATCTGAACCAGAGGGGCATCAATATCCTGGGAGGGAGGTTTGCTAGTACTCTTCGGGAGGGTTTAAACTAATTTGGCAGGGGAATGGGAACCGGATTTGTAGTCCAGCAACTAAGGTAGCCGATATTCAGGACGCCAAAGCATGTAATGAGGCAGTGGGGAAGGGAACACTGACAAAGGAGAGTATTTGCAGGCACGGAGATGGGTTGAAGTGTGTATACTTCAACGCAAGAAGCATCAGGAATAAGGTGGGTGAACTTAAGGCATGGATCGGTACTTGGGACTACAATGTGGTGGCCATCACGGAAACTTGGATAGAAGAGGGGCAGAAATGGTTGTTGGAGGTCCCTGGTTATAGATGTTTCAATAAGATTAGGGAGGGTGGTAAAAGAGGTGGGGGGTGGCATTATTAATTAGAGATAGTATAACAGCTGCAGAAAGGCAGTTCGAGGAGTATCACCCTATTGAGGTAGTATGGGTTGAAGTCAGAAATAGGAAAGGAGCAGTCACCTTGTTAGGAGTTTTCTATAGGCCCCCCAATAGTAGCAGAGATGTGGAGGAACAGATTGGGAAACAGATTTTGGAAAGGTGCAGAAGTCATAGGGTAGTAGTCATGGGCGACTTTAACTTCCCAAATATTGAGTGGAAACCCTTTAGATCAAATAGTTTGGATGGGGTGGTGTTTGTGCAGTGTGTCCAGGAAGCTTTTCTAACACAGTATGTAGATTGTCCAACCAGAGGAGGGGCAATATTTGATTTAGTACTGGGTAATGAACCAGGGCAAGTGATAGATTTGTTAGTGGGGGAGCATTTTGGAGATAGTGACCACAATTCTGTGACTTTCACTTTAGTAATGGAGAGGGATAGGTACGTGCAACAGGGCAAGGTTTACAATTGGGGGAAGGGTAAAGACGATGTTGTCAGACAAGAATTGAAGTGCATAAGTTGGGAACATAGGCTGGCAGGGAAGGACACAAGTGAAATGTGGAACTTGTTCAAGGAACAGGTGCTACGTGTCCTTGATATGTATGTCCCTGTCAGGCAGGGAAGAGATGGTCGAGTGAGGGAACCATGGTTGACAAGAGAGGTTGAATGTCTTGTTAAGAGGAAAAAGGTGACTTATGTAAGGCTGAGGAAACAAGGTTCAGACAGGGCATTGGAGGGATACAAGATAGCCAGGAGGGAACTGAAGAAAGGGATTAGGAGAGCTAAGAGAGGGCATGAACAATCTTTGGCGGGTAGGATCAAGGAAAACCCCAAGGCCTTTTACACATATGTGAGAAATATGAGAATGACTAGAGCGAGGGTAGGTCCGATCAAGGACAGTAGCGGGAGATTGTGTATTGAGTCTGAAGAGATAGGCGAGGTCTTGAATGAGTACTTTTCTTCTGTATTTACAAATGAGAGGGGCGATATTGTTGGAGAGGACAGTGTGAAACAGATTGGTAAGCTCGAGGAAATACTTGTTAGGAAGGAAGATGTGTTGGGCATTTTGAAAAACTTGAGGATAGACAAGTCCCCCGGGCCTGACGGGATATATCCAAGGATTCTATGGGAAGCAAGAGATGAAATTGCAGAGCCGTTGGCAATTATCTTTTCGTCCTCACTGTCAACAGGGGTGGTACCAGGGGATTGGAGAGTGGCGAATGTCGTGCCCCTGTTCAAAAAATGAACTAGGGATAACCCTGGGAATTACATGCCAGTTAGTCTTACTTCGGTGGTAGGCAAAGTAATGGAAAGGGTACTGAAGGATAGGATTTCTGAGCATCTGGAAAGACACTGCTTGATTAGGGATAGTCAGCACGGATTTGTGAGGGGTAGGTCTTGCCTTATAAATCTTATTGAATTCTTTGAGGAGGTGACCAAGCATGTGGATGAAGGTAAAACAGTGGATGTAGTGTACATGGATTTTAGTAAGGCATTTGATAAAGTTCCCCATGGTAGGCTTCTGCACAAAATAAGGAGGCATGGGATAGTGGGAAATTTGGCCAGTTGGATAACGAACTGGCTAACCGATAGAAGTCAGAGAGTGGTGGTGGATGGCAAATATTCAGCCTGGATCCCAGTTACCAGTGGTGTACCGCAGGGATCAGTTCTGGGTCCTCTGCTGTTTGTGATTTTCATTAATGACTTGGATGAGGGAGTTGAAGGGTGGGTCAGTAAATTTGCAGACGATACGAAGATTGGTGGAGTTGTGGATAGTAAGGAGGGCTGTTGTCGGCTGCAAAGAGACATAGATAGGATGCAGAGCTGGGCTGAGAAGTGGCAGATGGAGTTTAACCCTGAAAAGTGTGAGGTTGTCCATTTTGGATGGACAAATATGAATGCGGAATACAGGGTTAACGGTAGAGTTCTTGGCATTGTGGAGGAGCAGAGAGACCTTGGGGTCTATGTTCATACATCTTTGAAAGTTGCCACTCAAGTGGATAGAGCTGTGAAGAAGGCCTATGGTGTGCTCGCATTCATTAACAGAGGGATTGAATTTAAGAGCCGTGAGGTGATGATGCAGCTGTACAAAACTTTGGTAAGGCCACATTTGGAGTACTGTGTACAGTTCTGGTCGCCTCATTTTAGGAAGGATGTGGAAGCTCTGGAAAAGGTGCAAAGAAGATTTACCAGGATGTTGCCTGGAATGGAGAGTAGGTCTTACGAGGAAAGGTTGAGGGTGCTAGGCCTTTTCTCATTAGAGCGGAGAAGGATGAGGGGCGACTTGATAGAGGTTTATAAGATGATCAGGGGAATAGATAGAGTAGACAGTCAGAGACTTTTTCCCCAGGTGGAACACACCATTACAAGGGGACATAAATTTAAGGTGAAAGGTGGAAGATATAGGAGGGATATCAGAGGTAGGTTCTTTACCCAGAGAGTAGTCGGGGCATGGAATGCACTGCCTGTGGAAGTAGTTGAGTCGGAAACATTAGTGACCTTCAAGCAGCTGTTGGATAGGTACATGGATTACGGGAAAATGATATAGTGTAGATTTATTTGTTCTTAAGGGCAGCACGGTAGCATTGTGGATAGCACAATTGCTTCACAGATCCATGGTCCCAGGTTCGATTTCGGCTTGGGTCATTGTCTGTGCGGAGTCTGCACGTCCTCCCCGTGTCTGCGTGGGTTTCCTCCGGGTGCTCCGGTTTCCTCCCACAATCCAAATATGTGCGGGTTAGGTGAATTGGCCAATGATAAATTGCCCTTAATGTCCAAATTGCCCTTGGTGTTGGGTGGAGGTGTTGAGTTTGGGTAGGGTGCTCTTTCCAAGAGCTGGTGCAGACTCAGGGGGCCGAATGGCCTCCTTCTGCACTGTAGATTCAATGATAATCTATGATTAATCTAGGACAAAGGTTCGGCACAACAACGTGGGCCGAAGGGCCTGTTCTGTGCTGTATTTTCTATGTTCTATGTTCTACTTTAAGTTGTAAAATGGGTCTCAACGATCCGCATTCCATCGGCTCTTTGACTTTTCAGCTATATCGTGGCCTAATTTAGCGTAGGGGGCAGGGTATCCTCACGAACGAATCTGCAAACACATCCCAGGTGTAGGGCCAGGGCCGGAGCGAAAATTTTAAAGTCCGCCGGGAGACCATGGGGTCCTGGCGCCTTTCATGCCTTGTCTTTCGTTGCTAGAGGGACGGAGTTCAAGACTAGGGAGGTTATGCTGCAATTGTATAGGGTGTTTGTGAGGCCGCATCTGGAGTATTGTGTTCAGTTTTGGTCTCCTTACCTGAGAAAGGACATATTGGCACTGGAGGAGACACACTAGGTTGATCCCAGAGTTGAGGGGATTAGATTATGACGAGAGGTTGAGTAGACTGGGACTGTACTCATTGGAGTTTAGAAGGATGCGGGGCGGGGGGGGGGGGGGGGGATCTTATTGAAACATATAAAATTATGATGGCAATAGATAGGATAGATGCGGGCGGGTTGTTTCCACTGGTCGGGGAAAGCAGAACTAGGGGGCATAGCCTCAAAATAAGGGGAAGTAGATTTAGGACGGAGTGTAGGAGGAACGTCTTCACCCAAAGGGTTTCATAGAATTTACAGTGCAGAAGGAGGCCATTCGGCCCATCGAGTCTGCACCGGCTTTTGGAAAGAGCACCCTACCCAAGGTCAACACCTCCATCCTATCCCCATAACTCAGTAAACCCACCCAACACTAAGGGCAATTTCTGGACACTAAGGGCAATTTATCATGGCCAATCCACCTAACCTGCACATCTTTGGACTGTGGGAGGAAACCGGAGCACCTGGACGAAACCCACGCACACACGGGGAGGATGTGCAGACTCCACAGAGACAGTGACCCAAGCCGGAATCGAACATGGGACCCTGGGGCTGGAAAGCAATTGTGCTATCCACAATGCTACCGTGCTGCCCCATCTCTGGATCTCTGGAATTCCTTGCCCAGTGAAGTAGTTGAGGCTCCTTCTTTAAACGTTTTTAAGAAAAAGATAGATACCTTTCCAAAGAATAAAGGGATTCGGGGATATGGTGTACGAGAGTGGAGCTGATTCCACAAATATCAGCCATGATCTCATTAAATGGCGGAGCAGGCTTGAGGGGCCAGATGGCCTACTACTGTTCCTAATTCTTATGTTCTTATGGAGCTGATGCTCTGCATGCTTTCCCCCAGAATTGATAGTGCTTCCAGTTCTGCCCGCAGGCCGTCCACCACAACTGGCATGCCCAGTGTATCGAAGAACTGTTTCAACCCCGCGCCCTCTTCTGGAGCTCTCGGTGGAAGATCTTAAATTCCCGTTTGACTTCATTTGGCTGTGTTATCATTGAGCCTTTGCTGTTTTTTATCTGCTCAATCTCTCTTGTGGCTGCCTCCTTTCTCAGTTGGGAAGTGAGTAGGCGGCCAGCATTTTACACATGCTAGTAGAAGGTCCGCCGCGTCCGGCGAAGTTGGTGCACTGCTTTCCTGGTGGAGAGCAGTTAAAAGTATATTGTACATTTTTCCTCTCCACCACAACCCCTAGAGTCGGGGCACGGGAGTATTTTCTGTCGACCTCCAGTTTGCCGTCGATCGGCTTTGCTTCAGACCCTCTTTCCCCAACCTCAACGATTCTTATCAGCGACGTTTTCTCCCCTGATGACGACCTTTGGTGACTCGCAGAACGTGGAAGGTGACACTTCCCCGTTCTGGTTGATCGTAAATTGCGACACACCTATGTTGGGATGTTGTCTTATCGGTCAAATGGTGCGTGTCCAGCCTCCATGTTTGACGCTGGGAACTGACCGTCGCCAAACTCCCATCTCTCTAGTGTGGAGCATCGTCGGCGATCACTATTGCAGAGAATTCCGCTCATACTATTACTGGAAGCAACAATTTCCTCACTGAAAAGAAGTCGATCCTGGTGTTTACGCTGTGAAGCAGTCAGAAGAACGAGGATTGCAAGAACCGCCATTGGTTCACTTCTACCATCTGTTCAATGATTGTTCACAGCACCCTAGACATGCCTGTCTTTTTTCCAGTTCTGGGGTTTGATTGGTCAGTCAGGCAGTTAAAGCCGCCCCCCATAATGAGTTGGTGGGTGTCAATGTAAGAGATTTCCGCCATTGTCTTCTTTACAAAGTCTGTGTCGCCTCAGCTATGCGCATACACCTGTACTACCGGTGCTCAGTCCAGTGCATCGTTGGCCATGACGTACCGTTCCCCTAGGTGCATAATCATCCTTGTCTCTTTAAACTTCGTCCTCTTGCTGATCAGTATGGCTACTCACCCCGCCCTAGTCTCGTGACATGAATGGTATGCATATCCCACCCATCCCTTTCTTACCCAGTCAGTCCTTCTCCCTCAGGTGTGTCTCCTGCAGGAAGATTATGTCGGCCTTCACACTTCTTAAGTTGGAAAGACTTTGGACCTCTTCAGTGGGCCGGTGAGTCCCCTGTTATTCCAGCTGATAATAATGGTGCTGCGTATCTGTCCCGCCGTTCCTGCGGGATCAATCATACTTAACTGGTGTACGTAACCCTGCACTCCGGGATTTCCCATTATTAGAGGGCTGTCCAAAATGGCCGCGGTAGCCATTCTCACCGTGTGGCCATGCCTCTGTGCTCCCAGGTAACACTTTGAAAATGAGGTAACAAACATGGGTGCCAACTGTGTGTACGTCAGCTGGCTGCACTGTATTCCCCGATGTGTTTAGTGACCCACGAAATTGTCTGCTTCTGGCGTCATCTTGTTTCCTCGGCCTGCCGAAACCAATCGAGTGCAAACTTTTTATTTCCGTCATGATTACTACATGTTCAGTGTTCCGCCCGCCCTGCTCCCCTCTCTGCCGCTCTCTACACGTTTAGGCACACTAAAGACATGGAAGCAGATGAGGCAACATTTCGGTCGATCCGAGATGTCCCCCTTTGCCCTCACCTGCAGAAACCACAAAATACCAATAGCCATGCTCAACACCAATTTTTAAAAATGGAGACAGGTCGGGGGACGCTAACAGTTAGGAAATTTTACATCGCCGACAGACTCGTGACGCTGGGCGAACAGACAGAAGGCCTGGCATTATCGACAGGACTGGAACTTAGGCACCTTCTGGTCAAGCACTGTTGCTGCAAGGAGACGATAGGAAACCCTAGAGCCCCGAGAAACTCACTATTTGAGGACTCGATAAATATGGAAAGTAAGGAAGGGGGAAGCGGGGCGACACCTACGAACAGTTACTAGCGAGGCTCAGGCGACCGCTGGAAGAAGCAAGATGAAAATGGGAGGACGAACTGGGGACGGAATTGGCTTGGGACTCTGCAGGACCAACTCTACCTCCCCCTACGAATGGCTCAGCCTCATGCAGTTTAAAGTGGTGCACCGAGCATACCTAACCATAACTGGAATGACCAGGCCCACATATTCTGAGCTTCCATCAGTCTTTTAGCGTTCTGGATAGCCTTCTTCGGCGCAATGTCCAAAGTTGTAGGGTTGAAAGTGGATCGATCCCGAGAGTGGCAGTATTCAGGGTCTCGGTCCAGCCAGAACTACACTTGGGGAAAGGGGCCGAAGCCCTTACTAATGCTTCTTTCACCGCAAGCCATGAATCCTGCACGGCAGTCGACCGTCGGCACTACCCAGAGCTGCAGACTGGCTGGCAGACATGGCGCAATTTGTCCATCTGGTGAAGATCAAGTACAGCATCGGATGGTCGGAGGAGTGCTTAAACAAAGCCTGGGGGCAATTCGTTGGCCTTTTCCAAGATCTGTTAGAGGCAATCAACGACCAAGCAAAGAGGGAGAGAAAGGGGAGAGGAGACAAGAAGACACAAAAGTAGGACGTGTAAAGAGGAAGGGGAGGAAATTAGCAGGAAGCCCAAGGGGATAACAGGGATGGGCTTGGAAGAGGGAGTCAGGAAGGGAACACATCCCTGGTCCCCCATTCCCCAAATAAACCGACAGGGCTTGCAGCAAAAAACACAGAATAAGGGGTGGAAAGGGGGAAGCGTGGACGGGAGCCCAGCATTAGAATAGTGAGAGACAAAGGAGGGTACAGGGAGTCGGGGGGGGGGTGGGGGTGGTTTGCGGGGTAGATATAGCAAGTTAGATATATGTACATAAGAAACTGTATGAATTGTAAATATTGGACACGAAAGTATCACTCTGTATAATGAAAAATTACAATAAAACCATTGGAAAAAAAGGTTTGGGGTGCGGTCGGTGAGAACTGTGATGGGGTTTAATCCTGTAATGTATTGTCATGTGAGAATACCTTTAAGAAATGGGTGTTTATAAATGGGTGTGAATGTACATATCTGCAGTGAGAGTACCTTTAAGAAATGGGTGTTTATTAGTGCAGTGATGTCAGAGATTGTGTGAAGCTGGGCTGCCTGTCAGCTTTTTTACATTCGCTTTAGGGTTTTTGCTGCAGGGTGTGTTTGGTTTGATTTTAGTTTTGGAGAAGCTGAAATCACAGCAGGATGTGTATGAATCTCTGCACGTTTATGGATGTGAATCTGCTGATTCCAACGTGGTAACTGCTCTCAATAGTGAATTTAAGCCTGATCGTTGTGTTCAAAGGGACTTTTGTCTTCTGAATTGTCTTTGGGAAGTTATTAAGGATTACTTAGTGTCGTATTCTTTGGGAGTTGTATTTGAATCGATGGTTCCTAAGACGTTTGCTGCAGTTCTAACGGTTAATTTGAGTTCATAGAATAAACATTCTTTTGCTTTAAAAATACTTTTCAGTTTCTTCTGTAAAACTCTGTAGAGTGTGTCGTGTTCTCCCCATACCAATATCTATTAAAATTGTGGGACAGGTGAAATCCATGATACACTTTGGGGTTCTCTAGACTCAGGCCCACAACAGTACACACAGTACTACACAGCCCAAAATACCACGCAAAGGAGCCGTTCGCAACCGGAGAAGGTCTGTTCGACAGGGTCCAAGACTCGGGATGTATATGTATATGCAATGCTAATCTAACGTGTCGCTCTTGTGGTATTACTGCTGAAGGCGTAAGGTCAATGTCTACAACTTCTGAGGCGTATGGTAGTTCTGAGTCGGGGACCAGTCGGGCAGGTGCTGTGGCGAGTGTATGTTTTAAATCCGTTACTGCAGCTGTGTGGTCCAGTTCCAAGTGGCGTTTTTCATTAACAAATCAGACAATGGGCTGCTTTAGTGGAAATTCCACCCATTTGGTTTCTACAGGACCCTCCCAGAGCTTGGACGGATCGCAGGGCACTCACAGGTCGGGGTAGTGGTCGCTGCAGTACGGAGTCTATTATTTTTTTGTTTGCTCTCCCTCTCCCATAAGTGATTACTGCACCCAGGTACAGGGTCTTTCATTTTGTCACTTGGCCTTTTTCATGTTGGCGTTACACCCTATTGAATGCTATAAATTCATCTAACAGAGCTACATGCTGGTCTATAGCAGGATGTCATTGACATAGTTTACCATGCAATCCGATTGGAAAACAATTGCTGGTCCGCGGCTAGCTGTCTGTGGAAAATTGGAAGTGGAATTATGGAAACCCTGTGGTTGGCAAGTCCAAGTGAATTGCTGGCCTTGCAGGGTGAAAGCGAACTTGTACTGGCAGGACCGATTTAAAGGAATGGGCAATAATCCATCGCCGATGTCCAGCACCGTGAAGCACACTGCCTGCAACTCTTGTTTCATCATCGTGGCGGGTCTTGCAGCGACAATGGGGGCTGTGAGTGGGGTGACCTACGTTAATTCCCTGTAATCAATTGTTAGAGGCCATGAATGGTTTGAACTTTTCACAGGCCAATTTGGGGCATTGCTCGTGGAAGCTACGTGTCTCAACACTCCCTGTTGTAATCGGTTCTGAATCACATTGGCCAGCTCTCTCTCTCCGCCGGCCTGAGAAAGACATATTGTTTATGGAGTATCGGATCCGGTCCCTCAATTGACGCCTCCCCATGCATCTGTCCTGAATCGTGTTTCTGTCTGGCAAACACTGCTTTGTTCTTTTGAAGAACCTCCCTGGTGGTTTGACCACTGCTTATCGCTGAGGAATCAAACCAGTATTCTCCGATATGACCAACCCGATTTACATATGTTCCGACTTAGTGGTGTGGTGAAGCCCTGCTAATTGTTGCCATTTGCCAGATGCAATGATTCACGGGGTCATATGATAGGTTGCATTTATTCATGACGTCTGCTCGCAGAATGTGTTCAGACTCTGATACGACCGGGTGGTCACAGACTACATTCCGGAAGCGAACCTGTATATGCGGCTGTGACATTTCTCTCCTGCATATGCCGTATTTATGGTAGTGTTGGTGATGGTGGGCGGGAGGGAGATCTGCAATCTCAGGCGAAGTGACCTGACTGACCGCAGTTTAAAAATGCCCTCTCCCTCTTCGCAGGAGATGTAGTGTGGCTTCCCTATCGGGACCTGTTGGCGGGTGCTCCTAAACGTAATGCTTCCAGACTCCAGATTACAGTCGGAAGACCCATGCCTCATTGTGTGTGGGTTCTGCTGTGTCGAGATTTATACAAGCTCTCTCGGCTTGCTCTGTGGCGTGAGAGACTCAGGTTCTGGCCCATTTGGAAGAATCAGCTTGATCCAATTTGGAGAGTTCTACCTCTACATATAAACCCCTGAAATGAATCCACATTCATACGGCAAAGCCAGACGGGTCTTCCCCTTTCCACTCTACATTGATTCAAAACGTTTGCTGGAACCCTTTTATTATAACCAACCGCAGTCAATATTGCCCCCCTTCATCTCATTAAGACCTCCGACCCGACGTTTTGAGGAGATAACAGGGCCGATGGGACAGGCTATCTATTTAACTTCCAACCTTTCGTCCAGTCGGTGCATTATGTTTTGCTGCCCGATGTCTTGAAATAAGCTGTGTGGGTCAGCAGAAGTGTCAAAGGTAACGATTTTGTCCTAAACGTCGCTCAGTTGGCCCACTGTGAAGCAGATTGTTTATGTGATATTCCCTACCCGTCGTTCGGTTGCGAGTGGATGCATTGGTACTGACACTGGATCCGGGGGCGCAGTGGACATGGCTTCCTTGGGGAAGCGTGGCAGTGCGGTTGACAAGGCTTCTCGTGGGGAAGATGGTGGCGGACGAAGATGGAAGTTTACCTTATGCGTTTACATTATGTTTTGCTGCCCGATGTCTTCAATTAAGCTGTGTGGGTCAGCAGAAGTCTCAACGCTCGTTTCGCATGACATAGATGTATGTTCCTATAATTCTTCCCAATCTGCTCTTTCTTCAACCTCTAACTCGACTGTCCCCAAAGTGCTCATAGAAGCTTCTTGAACCCATAGTAGGGATCTTAATCGGGTAATTTGTCGCTGGCATTTAGAGTGATGAGCGGCTGCTTGTCGCTGCGCATTACAAGCTCGATTGAGCACTCTTAGTGCTGCCACGAGATTGGTGAACTTCCCTTTTAAGCGTGTCACCTTGTGCTCGGATTCATCTCTCGCCAAGACAATTCATTGGGTATATCTGTAAGCTTCTTCACATTGTGTCTAGAAGCCATTAAAACCTACCACGTTAGTCGGGTTAGTTCGTTTCAGCTAATTTATTTCCCTGTCTTATCAGGTTTTGTTTGCTCGAATTATTCCTGCTGCTGTTCATTTAATCTATTTAGATCCTCCTCTTTTCTTTTCTTTAACTTCATAACATCTTCCTGCTTGCTTTAGATTCTTTATTTCATTCTTCTTTTCCTCCTCCAGCTTTTTCATGTCTTCATCCTTTTTTTCGTTTCATCTTTTTCATCTCTTCCTCCTTTTCTTCCCTAATTTTTTCACCTTCTCCTCCTGCAACTGCTTTAGTTTTTCCAGTTCTTTCCGAATGGTTCCGAAGATCCATTCGGTTCCTATTAGCTGTGACAAGCAGCTCACTCTGGCTAGAGCTTTGTCATACATGGCTGCTCGTTTTCCCTGAGCCTCCCTGAAATTATCGCAGCAGGTTTTCCCGAAAGCTCCACGACCTGTGTATTTATAATAATAATTGCCTATTGTCACAAGTAGGCTTCAATTAAGTTTCTGTGAAGAGCCCCTAGTCACCACATTCCGGTGCCAGTTCTGGGAGAGCGGTACGGGAACTGAACCCGTGCTCCTGCCCTATTCTGCATTACAAGCCACTGTGCTAAACCAGCCCCGATTCATTGACGCAAAATTCTGCCCATAAGGGCAGAATTTCTTCTCTCCGTATTCTTTTATTTCCTGCTCGCTATAGTAGACTGCTCTATTTGCGGACTTTTTCCTGGCATTTGTAATTACAGGGGGCCGGGAGTCGACTGGACGGCGGGTATGACTTGTGGGTGGTGTTACGGTCCTAATCTCTCCGAGTTTGAACGCAACCTTGCAGAGTTTACCCTATCCTCTTCGTTAGCGACACATGCAGTGAGTGTGCGCTCCCGAAAACAGCGATGTGTCCATTACGGAGCCCATACCTGTGGGTTCTGATTTTTGAATAGCCTTTCAATGTAGACCTTCCACTCCATTCGATTTATTTGAAATCCTAACCATCACGTGGGGCATTCCTCTTCTTAATTCAGGTACAGGCTAAATTTCCAGGAATATTAGCTTTGTCGGATTTGATATAGAAGCAACACAGTCACTTCCTGTCCATGTCCCACCAGATTCGCCAATTCCATTGCTACCACAGTGTGTCTTAACCCAAATGGGGAGGACAAATGACTACACGTCTTATTCTTTCAATCAAACAGTATTTATTGGCATTCATGGAACGTTATTCTTACACAATAACACTACCACAATAAGTTCATACGAGAACTTGATTTAACTCACCAGCCAGGTCCGTATGTGTCGGGGGCACGTAAGCCAAAGCAAATTTGGAATCTAACTGCCGTTGTGTCTGATAGATGAGTATGACTGACATCATAACATATTGTCCCTGGAATGACCTGGAGTTGACCTTTTACCTCTGTATTGGGGAGTCTAGGTTGCAGTATATCCATCAGTTTTTATTTGAGCTGCAGCCTGCATACCCTTAAACGTGGCCAATTCTCCCAGCATCCTACGCAGGACGACATCATTTGTGGCCGCTTGGCCACGACAGAATTCCTGCAGCTCCATCAGGCATACGTAAAATGAGACGACAACCGTCTGAAGCTTCATCGTAGGGCTGATTGTGTGCCAAAGCGCAAAATCAGCAAATAATCGAGAATTAAGCAATTCCACAATGTACTCAGCAGATCTAAGCTCTGCAGTCCTGCCACACCCAGTCTTGAATAGTGGTGGACAATTATAGAACTCACTGGAGGAGGTGGCTCCACACATATGCCCATCATTAATGATGCAGGAGTGCAGGGCACAGGTGCAAAAGTCAAAGCTGAGACGTTCGCAACAATTTTCAGCAAGAGGTGCCGAGTGGATGGGGCATATCGGCCTGCTCTGGAGGTCTCCAGCATCACAGATGTATGTATTCAGCCAATACGATTTACTTCACGTCCTTTCTTGAAGCGGCTGAACGCACTGGATACAGCAAAGACTGGGGTCTTTGACAATATTCCGGGAAAAGTGCGGTAGACTTGTGCTCCAGAATTTACCGCACCCCCAGCCAAACTGTTCCAGTACAGGTACACCACTGGCTTTTACCCAGCAATATGTATAGTTGCCCGGGTGTGTTCTGATTTACGACACTGGACAAATCCAACCCAGCATTTACTGTGCTATCAGTTTATTATCCATAATGAGCAAACTAATGGAAGAGCCATCAACAGTACGATCATCTGCCACTAACTCAGCAATAACCTGCTAACGGACGTTCAGGTTGTGTTCCGCCAAGGTCACTCAGCTGCTGACTTCATTGCCAGCTTAATGGGAGTCAATTGGATCAGGCTGGACTCTCTGGTGATTGGCGACACACGAAGTAAAAAGCAAGATTGTTGTGGCGGTTGAGCTCAATCATCTTCGTACCAGGCCATCACCGCAGGAGTTCCTCAGGGTAAAGTCCCAGTACTAACCATCTTCAATTGCTTGATCAGTGACCTACCTTCCATCATATGAACTTGGGATGTTTGCGGATGATTGTAAAATGTTCAGCACGATTCATTGCTCTTGAGATAATTAAGCATTATGTGTCCAAATCAGGAGGCGTGGACGATATCCAGTCGTGGTCTGACAAGTGGCAGCTTACATTTCCGCGCCACACAAATGCCAGGCAATGGCCATCTCCGACAAAAGAGGATCTAGCCACCGCCCTTGAAATTGAATGAGCTCGTCATCGCTGAATCCCCCAAAATCAACATGCTTGGGTTACCGTTGATCAGAAACACGTCGAAGGCTCCAATCCAATGCCTAGTAACTCAGCTCATACCTCCACCCCCACCCAAGACTTCCCATCATCTACAAGGCACAAGTCAGGAGTGTAATGGAATACGCTCAACTTGCCTGGATGAGTGAAGCAAAAGCAACACGCAAGAAGTCCAACACCATCCAAAAAAAGCAGCCTGTTTGATTGTTCCGCCTTAACAAACATTCAAACTCTTCAGCACGGAGGAAAAGTGGCAACCCTGTAAAGGATCCACAAGACGCACTGCAGTAAATCACCAAGGCTCCTTCTCGCGCACCTTCCAACCCACGATCAACATCATCTACATGGACAAATGCAGTAGATAACAGAGAACCCTACCACGCGGACTTTCCACTCTAAGTCACTCACCACCCTGACATGAAAATTTATCGCTGTTCCTTCACTGTCGCTGTGGCATAATCCTGTGCTTCACTCCTTAACAGCACAATTGGTTTAACGACCATAAAGTAATGCGGCGGTTCAAGAAGCCAACTCACTTCCACTTTCTGAACCGAAATTAGTAATGGGTAATTAATGTTGGCCGTACCAGTGATGCCCAGATCCGGTGAATGAGTGAATGAATGAATTAAATAATTAAATAAATACATAAACAGACAAATAAATACAACTCGTTCTTCAACTTGACACTGATATGAGCTTTGAGACACATGTATTTTCCATAGTTCTGACCAATGAGATCCACCTTGGCACCACCGGCCGGAATTACCCATTAGCACATCTGTGGCTGTAATTCCCATGTCTGTGTGGGTTCCGGATGGCCCGGTTTCCTCCCACACGTCCCGAAAGACGTGCTTGTTAGACGAACTGTACTTTCTGTATTCTCCCTCAATTGTACACGATCAGGCGCCAAAGTGTGCCGAGTGGGGAATTTCCTTAGAAATGTAATTGCAGTGTTAACGTAAGCCTGCTTGCGACAGAATAAAGATTATTTTTATTGTTATCCTCGGTCAAAACACTGATTCATGTGAAAGAGGTGCTCCAGGTGCTGCTGAACTATCATACAATGTTCTGATGCTATTTCTGATTGACAGCATCTTCCTTAATTGACGATTGTTACAATATTGTATCCTTCTCAAACTGCTCTTAATAATGCATGCTCTGGCTGAGCCATAAATTCTGCCGTCATGGGTTCATAATCTCCAAAAATGTGTAGATTAGGTGGATAGACCATGACCAATTGCCCCTTAGTTTCCAAAAAGCTTAGGTGGGGTTACTGGGCCACGGGGATAGGATGCATGCGGGGGCTTAGATGCGCTTTCCAAGAGCCGGTACAGACTCGATGGGACGAATGGTCCCCTTCAGCATTGTATTTTCTATGATTCTATGATATGATTTCATTATGTCGGCTCGTTCGTGGAAAATAAATAATCATTTTGTTTTGTTTCATTCACATACTGATGTTTTCGAACCACTCTATTATTGCGCCTGGGGAGACGTCAATGTAACGATATTGGCACTAGACTCGTCATTCAAATACCCACTGTAATGCTGTGGGGCCACCGGGTTCGATTCCCCCCATTATGAAATTTGAATTCAATAAACATCTGGTAATAAGAGGGTAATGAGTGTAAATACGGCGATTGTCGTAAAAACATGTCTTGGTCACTGATGTGCAGTAATGTCCTCCAGGGCAGGCAATCTGCCATCCTTACGCGCCCTGGCCTACTTGTGACCCCAGACCAACATAGCAACACGATGCGGTTTACTCTTAACTGCCCCCTTCTGAGAAGAACGACCAAGGCAGTCGGTTCAAGGGTAATTATAGGTGGACAACACATTTTGACCCAGGCAGTAACGCCCACATCAAAAGAACGAATTAAAGAAATCCATACTTGGCAATATATTCCACGCCAATAATTTCAATAATTCTGAGTCGTTTCGAACAAACTTCATCACAATTACTGCAGCATTGACGTACCCACTTTCAGCTTCCTCTGCCTAAAACCCTGTAACACCTCCCACTCTCCTCCCGATAACATGTTCCTTAAATCCTACTAAGTAACAGTATATTTACCATTCCTTCCGACATACCACAGGTTCCATGGCGAAGAATTGTACTTTTTCAGACACATACGAATTATGGTGGGAGGCTTTTGCTGATGAATGCAATAAAACACGAATTATCGTCACAATCTGTATGTTATTCAATGATATAACGCACTCTGACTACCTCATTCCTTCTTAAGGTCCCATAGTTATCATTAGTGAGACTTGCGGTTTTCATGTCAAGTAGAATACCAACTGAAAAACAGCAATTTAAGTGAAGGAATTCTCAAGAATTGCATCCTGATCTTTTAACTGGATTTCACTCAGTCAATGTGTACAATGCTGACGCAAGGTCATCGTGCGAAGAGTACAATTCATATGCGAACTCTCTATTTCGTTAGATGTAAGCCCGAACAGCAAAAAGACAGGTAATTGAAATGAATAATTGTCAAACTCTGGGCGGAATGTTTCAGAGAAACTTTGATTCTGGGGAGCGCGTCTCAAAGCGTTTTGGCTCGAGTGGAAATGGGATGTATCTGAATTAAGGGTGTAAATAGGAACAATGGATGCATGAAAATGGAGTTTCTCATCACAAGTGCCAAACATGAGCTTCGGTGCTTTCGATAGAAGAGTTTATAACTCTTAATATTAGCAGGCAACGTGGACCGCTCACTAATTTTGTCGGAAACAGTTTCCGCACAAACCTTAGTTGAATGATGCACCTCACTCCCTTCAGAAGGTCGAAGAGAATTTTCACATCGATTGCCAGAATTGATTTGGATTATTAATTTCCAATTACATAATCGACGTGGTATTTGGAACATAGATGAACATTACGCTTTATCGCACTGACTGGTAAAACTGTCTAAAGCGATGAATTGGCCGTTCCACTCTTTCAAAGACGAGTATAGAAACATTCGTAGGGTCAAGTTGTTGTCATAGAATTACATTGTTTAGCATTTCAAACACTAAGTTAACTCTGAAGAAGCGCATTATGCCCATTACATCTGGGCAAGGCCATAAAGATATCGACACGATTAGACCATTACTCTACAGACGCGTAATTGTTCCTTGTTAGATCATATCCCTATTCTTTTCACGTGCCGAATTCCCAATTGTATCAAATCTATTCAGTTCAATCACTCTTACACTCAGCATTATGGCGTCAGTCGAATGGTGTTCTCCTGCGTTAATAAAATGTCATAATAGCATAGGGACCAAGAAAATAGGAGCAGGAGGAAACCATTCGGCTATGTGAACCTGCTCCGCCATGCAATGTCATCGTGGTTGATGATCCAACCCAAGAGTCGAATCTCGTTTCCACATTATATAATTTAATCCCCTTTGTCGCAGGTGTCATGTCTTCATTCTTGTTGAAAATATACAATGTTTTGGTCTCAAAAACTTTCGACGATATCGAATTCCAGTGGTTCACCACTATCTACGTGATGCAAAGTGTCCACAGCTCTGTCATAAATGGTCTTCAACGTCCCCTCAGTCTGGGAAACAACTTTTTCCAGACGTCTCCACCATTGAGCATATCTTTCTTGGCTCCACTATGCAAAGGTAATGTGCACGAGATTGCAGATAGTCTTTTAAAATGGATATAAACCTGTTTTACATACATAAAGCGCACGTTGGAATAAATGAATATTTTTCTGAACGGCAGGAAGTTACCATTGAGGTACGGCAGGGATCTGGGCCAGGACAGCAACGGTTGACATTTAAAAAAAATATGATTTGGACGAGGAAAATAACGATAGATCTCCAAATTTGGAGATTATACAATGTTGGGTGGAAGGGTGAACTGTGAAGAGGTGGCATAAATGATGAAGCTGTTAAGGGACACGCTGAGTGAGGTTTATTATTCGTCCATCGGAAATGGGAGTCGCTGGATGGAACAGCATCTATTGTCTATCCCTCGGGATATTTAAGAGTCAACCACATCGCTGTGCGGCTGGAGTCCAATTTAGACCAGATGAGATTTCCTTCCATAAAGGAAATTAGTGAACCAGATGGGCTTTTACGACAGTTGGACAATGGTTTCACAGTCAATTATAGATATTTAATTCCGAATTTTTAAATTAAGTTAAAATGTTACGCACTGCCATTGAGGTATTTTACCCAAGGTCCACAGAGCATGACTGTGGATCCCTTTATTACTAGTGCACCGACAGCACCAATCTGCCACTACATCCCGTTGGGGAATATGCGTGGTCAATGCAGATTAATGTGCATTAATTGAGAATATCCACTTTGGTCGCAAAAATTAGAAAGCCGATTATTTTTGAAAGGGTGTACATTGAGAGAGGTGTACTATCAGCAAGAGCGTGTTGACCTGATGCATCGTTGGCTAAAAGGAAGCACGCCGATACAGCATGCTGTAAAAAAAGGCAAATGGAGAGGTTAGATTAACTTGGTCTGTACTCACTGGGACCACGGTGGTTGAGAGGCGACCTGACAGAGGTCTACAAGATTATGATTGGCATGGACAGCACGGATATTTAGATGCACATGCCTCGGGTCGGAGAGCCAGGTACTCGGGGTCATAGGTTTAAAGTGCGTGGGGGAAACTTTAGAACAGATGTGCGAGGCAAGGTTTTTACACAGAGGGTGATAAATATATGGAGCACGCTGCCTGCGGAGGCGGTAGGAGCAGGTACGATAGCGGCATTTAAGGGGTGGGACTGGAAGGATACGGACTCCGTAAGTGGATACGGTTTTAGTTTAGGCAGGTACCATCGTTGGCACATGATTGGAGGGCTGTAGGGAATGCTCATCTGCTGTACTGTTCTTTCTTCTTTGTATGTTGCCCTTCATAGTGAGACTATTTGAGCATAAGAATAAGGATGTTTTTCACCAATTTTATAATGTATTGGTGAGCCCATGACGTGAGTGTTGTATGCTGTTTTAGAGTCCTCATCTGAGAACGGATGTTCTTTGCATGGAGGAAATACAGGTAATGTTAACTAGTTAGCGTCCGGGGATGGCCGAGCTGCCAAATGAGGAGACCCTCAGTCTCAGTTACATTCATTGGCGTTTAGAAGGATGAGAGGGTTTTCTCTTGCACACTTACACTATTCGAACAGGATTTGACGGGGTAGATTCCGATAGAATGTTCCAGGTGGCGGGGAGAATCGTAAACTAATGGTCATACTTTGAGGATAAGGAGTAAACCTTTTAGGGTTAGTTGAAGATAAGTTTATTTAGCGAGAGGATTTTGAATCTGTGGAACTTATGACCACAAGAAGTACTTGAGGCCAAAATATTGTGTAATTTCAACAATTAATTAGATATAGCTATTTAGGCTAAAAGTATCAATGGGGCATCGGGGAAGGTGGGCTCAGGAGATTGTAATTCATGATCACCCAATGAATGGCAGAGCAGGCTTGAATGGCAGGATTAAAACATCCTGCTTCTATTTTCTATCTTTTGTTTCTATGCATGAGATGCCGACAAGATATCAATGTGTTTGGCCAAATCATGTAATACCGACCTTGAAGCCAGCCAGTAAATTAACAGAGAGCATTCAAAACAAATTAGGAAACGCAAAACGTCATCGTACTGGGACATGGATCATCACAGTGAAATTAGATTACACGGTGTCGTTCCTCATTTCGTTTGAAATTCGGCCTGATGCATGGTTCCCTTTTTACAGTGAGACAGTTACGAGAAAATACGATGGGTAAGATTGCACAATGCATGTTCGCACATTACTCTAATTTGTAAATAAATGCATTGCACATCGTTGACATGAAAGAGAACATTTTAATATGCTGGGCGATGAACAGATGGCATGGTTCGGGTAAAACCGGCAGCGTTGTGAATTAAAGAAATGAGGTTCAATCACAAGTGCAATTGCAGGGAGCTTAGAGTTCGTTGCTCCATCTACCCAGTAACACATACGTCTGACGCATTTTCATCACGATATGTACGGTGCCCAGCCTCATGTCATGAATTTGGTCAACAGCGATGTTAGGACAAAACAAACGAGAAGAATTTGTGGTCGATTAATTTGCGGAGAGTCTACATTATAAATCACCTTTCACTGTCTACTTAAGTACATGACAGTCCACCATGCCAGAACAGATCTAGAGGAAATCTCATACTCCATAGTACGACAGACTATTACAATGTAAGGTCCATATCGCAGGTTCATGATTGGAAGATATTTGGATTTTGAAACTTGAAAGTGGAAATTAGTAGAGATCGGCACAAAAGAATAATGAATGAAAGATATCTGACTGGAGATGGCTGATGGCAAAATGTTGCCGGGGTTGAGTTTTACGGAGGGTATTCGTTAACTTAAGTCATGTAATATGATAGAAATGCAGAGTATTTCTATTTAACAGTTTAACAGAGCTGCTTTCTAATATTACATTAGGAGAATGAAGTGTGTGCATAAAATTAAAAACGTCATGTACAATTTGTCCAGGGCTCAGTACGGTACGACTTACACGTATCGGCAGCGATTTGCTATCTAACTGCACACATATAAAAGCGCACGTATTGCCCGTGTGCTCCTTATTCGTTTGGTTAACCGATTAGACATTCACTGCAATTTGAAACTTGTAATCTATCATTAGAAGTTGAAGACCTCAATGCAAAGTACAGTAAGTAACAACTACGCAATAACAGATAGGGACCCCTGAGTGGGTACCCCATATGGAGGATCGGAAAGTTTCATGGTAGCGTCGTGGTAATGTGGCTTGACTAAAATTTGACAGGTGCAAGCAAATCGAATTTGGATTAATTTACTAAATCTGCAAGAAAAGTAAGTCTTAGAGACCATCAAGCCAACGACTGTCATACCATGAGAGACATAATCGGGTAGGATTATATTCATTGGTGAGTAGAAGAGAGACGACAGGGATCTCAAAGAAGTTATAACATTTTAACACGATTAGACAGGGAAGATTCTGACACAACCTTCCCTCTGGCGCAGGAGTCCAGAACTAAGTGCCATAGTTTGAGGATAAGGGGTAAAAACGTGTAGGAATGAGGAGAGGGAAACAATTTTCATGCAGAGAGTGTTGAATCTGTGGAATTCACTGCCAAAGAAAATAGTTGAGGTCAATACATTCTTTAATTTCAAAAAAGAATTAGATATAGGTCTTGGCGATAAACGGTTCAAGGGGTATGGAGGATAGGCACGATAAGGATATCGAATATCCTCCTCCAACTCCAGTTTTCTATGCTTCGTTGTTGATTATCCTTCAGCCCCGACTGTTTCAATACTGTTGTTCAAATAAGTAAGCCTGCCATCTTACCTGGCCTCCTGTGTTGATGTTTCTCGAATTGCAATCATCATGCAGACACATCTTCTAATGAAAACGTACCAAATGATAGTTCATATGTTTGTGAACTCGAAACAATCACCTCCATCAAGTATGCCAGAAAATATAAATCAGGTGCCTATTCAATCAGTTCTGCAATGTGAAGAGCCTGCGAAATGTTGGTCTTGTCCGAAACGTAACACTGTTATGTTTATTTTACAACGGGCTGGCACCTCGCCCTCTCACTTTGTGAGACGCATGTCATAATAATTGCATGATGTGGAGATGCCGGCGTTGGACTGGGGTGAGCACAGTACGAAGTCTTACAACACCAGGTTAAAGTCCAACAGGTTTGTTTCGATATCACTAGCTTTCGGAGCGATGCTCCTTCCTCAGGTGAATGAAGAGGTACGTTCCAGAAACACATATATAGACAAATTCAAAGATGCCAAACAATGCTTGGAATGCGACCATTAGCAGGTGATTAAATCTTCACAGATCCAGAGATGGGGTAACCCCAGGTTAAAGAGGAGTGAATTGTATCAAGGCAGGACAGTTGGTAGGATTTCACAGGCCAGATGGTGGGGGGGTGAATGTAATGCGACATGGATCCCAGGTCCCGGTTGAGGCCGCACTCATGTGCGCGGAACTTGACCATAAATTTCTGCTCGGCGATTCTGCATTGTCGTGCGTCCTGAAGGCCGCCTTGGAGAACGCTTACACGGAGATCAGAGGCTGAATGCCCTTGACTGCTGAAGTGATCCCCGACTGGAAGGGAACATTCCTGCCTGGTGATTGTTGTGCAATGTCCGTTCATTCGTTGTCGCAGCGTCTGCATGGTCTCCCCAATGAACCTCTCTTCGGGACATCCTTTCCTGCAGCGTATGAGGTAGACAACGTTGGCCGAGTCGCACGAGTATGTACCACGTACCTGGTGGGTGGTGTTCTCACGTGTAATAGTGGTATCCATGTCGATGATCTGGCACGTCTTGCAGAGATTGACATGGCAGGGTTGTGTGGTGTCGTGGTCACTGTTCTGAAGACTGCGTAGTTTGCTGCAAACAATGGTTTGTTTGAGGTTGCGCGGTTGTTTGAAGGCAAGTAGTGGGGGTGTGGAGATGACCTTGGCAAGATGTTCATCGTCATCAATGACGTGTTGACGGCTGTGAAGAAGATGACGTAGTTGCTCCGCTCCGGGGTACTGGACGACGAAGGGTATTCTGTCGGTTGTGTCCCATGTTTGTCTTCTGAGGAGGTCGGTGCAGTTTTTCGCTGTGGCACGTTGAAACTGTCGATCGATGAGTCGTCTGCCATATCCCGTTCGTACGAGGGCATCTTTCAACGTCTGTCGATGTCTGTTACGCTCCTCCTCGTCTGAGCAGATCCTGTGTATACGGAGCGCTTGTCCATTGGGGATGGCTTCTTTAATGTGTTTAGGGTGGAAGCTGGAGAAGTGGAGCATCGTGAGGTTATCCGTGGGTTTGCGGTAAAGCGAAGTGCTGGGGTGACCGTCCTTAATGGAGCCGAGTGTGTCCAAGAACGCAACTGATTTTGGAGAGTAGTCCATGGTCAGTCTGATGGTTGGATGGAACTTATTAATGTCATCGTGTAGTAGTTTCAGTGATTCTTCGCTGTGGGTCCAAAGGAAAAAAATGTCATCGATGTGTCTGGTGTATAACGTCGTTTGAAGGTCATGTGCGGTGAGTAGGCCCTGTTCAAACGTGTGCATGAAGATGTTGGCATATTGGGGTGCGAATTTGGTCCCCATGGCTGTTCCGTGCGTCTGGATGAAGAATTTGTTGTCGAAGGTGAAGACGTTGTGATCCAGAATGAAGCGGATGAGTTGCAGAATTGCGTCTGGAGATTGGCAGTTGTCGGCGTTGAGTACTGAGGCCGTTGCAGCAATGCCGTCGTCATGGGGGATGCTGGTGTAGAGTGCCGAGTCGTCCATTGTGACGAGAAATGTTCCTGGTTCAACTGGTCCATGGGTGCTGAGTTTCTGTAGGAAGTCCGTCGTGTCGTGACAGAAGCTTGGCGTACCTGGGCGACAGAAGCTGGGCGTATAATAAGTGCAGTAATCCGTGGGCAGTCCAGCAATAACCTGGGCAATAGCTTTGTGCATTGTAGTGAAGTGCAATCCAGTCAAGTTGTACCAAAATCATAACTCTGCACAGCGCTCCAAAGAACATATAAGTTAAGTTTCTGAACGCCACAAGTAGTGCCCATTATACACTACGGCCTGAAGGCCGATGTTAACTATTTCACAGTATTCGTGGGATTGCCCAGAAATGTTAAAATGGAGGCCGAGATTGGACACAGGTGTCACCGAATTCATGGGAATGCGCAATGTGCACTTAACGAATGTAATCAATTTGTGCGAGACTCAGAATTCCGCCGAAACCGCTCATTGTGTTTTAATCAGGCTGTGGGATGATGGCAAATATAAACATAATTCCGACTGCTGTCTAACCAAAGAGGTGTCATCGCTAGTATGTCATTGATCACAGAGTCATACAATTTACGGTGCAGAAGGAGGCCATTCGGTTCAATGAGTCTGCTACGGCCCCTGGAAAAGCACCCCACTTAAGCCCACACATCCACCCATCCCCACAGCCCAGTAACCCCACGTAACGTTTTTTGGAAACTCAGGCCAATTTAGCATGGTCAATCCACCAAAACCGCACATCTTTGGATTGTGGGAAGAAACTGGTGCAAACAACAAATAACAAAGTACAGCACAGCAACAGGCCCTTCGGCCCTCCAAGCCTGCGCCGACAATGCTGCTAAAATCTTCTTCACTTCCGGGGTCCGTATCCCTCTATTCCCATTCTATTCATGTATTTGTCAAGATGCCCCTTATGTGTCACTATCGTCCATGCTTCCATCACCTCCTCCGGCAGAGCGTTCCAGGTATCGACTAGCCTCTGTGTATAAAACGTGCCTCGTACGTCTCCTCTATACCTTTCCCTCGCACCTTAACCTAATCCCCCTAGTAATTGACCCCTCTAGCTGGGGAAAAGTCTCTGATTATCCACTCTCTCTATGCCCCTCATAATGTTGTAGACATATATCAGGTCGCCCCTCAACACCCGTCGTTCCAGCGAGAAGAAACCTCTCGGTTGAGCACCCGGAGGAAATCCACGCACACACGGGGCGAATGTGCAGACTTCTTACTGGAAATGGGATTCGAACCTGGGACCCTGGAGTTGTGAAGCAAGTGTTAACCATTGTGCTACCGTGTGGTCTAACTCTGCAATTTAATCTGCGTGTTCTATCAAAGGCATTGAAATGACACAGACGTTCCTAAACCGTCCAACAATTCTTACTTCAGAGCCGATTAAAAATTCCCCAATGCTATCCTGCATTACTGAACAGGCAACGTCTGACTTTATTGTGATCATGATTTCAGCAAAAATGCATTTATTAAAATGCGCCAAGAATGCACTTTATTTATTTATCTTTTCGAAAACTATTTGGAAGAAAAGGAATGGGGTAATAAAATGAATAGATAATAGCGATGTGAGTCTATTGCTTTCCAAAGATCCATTGTTGTCCATTTAATATTAAAGGATGAATAACGTCGAATAGGTTATGGTAGCTCCTACACACTGGCTACTAACCGATTAGATTTGGGTCTTTCATTAGAACCACAAAAACCGAAGGAAGCAGAAAAAGCTAAAGGTCGGTTTATTATTTGTGAAATGATCCGGAAGGCGCTGAGGTACTTTGAGGGCAGGATCAAGCAAGTTAGTATCTCGAGAATATTGCATAATTAAACTTTCGAACCGCTGATCATTCGTATTCCCAATCAGAATCAAAATCCTCGGCATTACTTTTGACCAAATGTTTAACTGTACTGATCACATACACACCGTGGCTACAATCGTGGAGGACAATGATGACATATAACTCACCTCGCGACACCTGGAAGCCTCTCCACAATGTTCAAAGTATCAGATGCATTGCCCACGTATTATTAGACGACTGTCATTCTAACAGCACTTAAGGATATTGACATGATACCGGAAAGAACAACCAGCTTTAATTGAACGCCATGCGCAAATATTCACTGCGTCCAGCAGCTTCGACCAGCGGCAGCATTGTGTGCCATCTATTAGATTTAGTGCAGCAATATACCTGATTGACAGTTGTGCTTAATAATTATACTCAGTAGATGAGATTCCCAGGTTGTCAGACTTTCGAAAGTCATTCCCAGAGCTCATTCATCACGTTCCGAGAAACAGCAATGTTGATATTAACTGCTGGCTCACTGATATATAATCAACTGGGATTCAGCGAATATGTAAGAAATTCGAAGTTCATAATTACCAATGTTTTCCTTCCACGTTTCTTCCAGAACTTGAAATCCCCCGACAAAAATACAGTAAAGTATTAATTTATGTGGATGTGCTATTCCTTCAGAATTGTGTCAATTTCTCCCCGCAGCGGTGAATACGGAGGCTCCACCGCAATCTCCTCGAGAGTACTTGGGTCAGAGATCTGAACTGGAGGAAGGATTTTGCATGCAACTGTTTATACCTTCATGTGGAGCCATGTTAAAATAAAAAGACATGCGAATTATAAAAGGACTGGCCCGCACCATTTTGCTTTCCCAGTCTTTCAGTGGGCGTGTCAGGGTTTGTTTTCCTCTTGTCGATTCCTTCAATTTTAATATGACACCAAAAATACTGCGATTGACGTAAGTGCCACGTCGAATGGACTACCGATTCCGGAGACCTGAATATCCCGTGGACAGGTAGGTTTTCGGAAAATGTCAGTATGAGATTGCACTCCATTTTAAAGCAACGAACGACTGTAAATAAATAAAGCCGGTAATTGTTTGGATAACGCTTGGCTTGAGCGCCGTCTCCAGTTGAAATTCAACTCCATGTACTCAGCATATCCTTATTCGTGTCTTAATCAATGCACTCTTTCGTTCAATCGAATATACCTGCGGAAGAGAATTCACTGCCTGGTTGATTTAAGCCTCCCACGAATTTGTTCCTAAATAAATCCATCTCAATCAATCTGAAGACCACATATGTCCTGAGTGGTTGCCCAACTTTTTGTGAATCAGATGGGTACCAGTTCTACATTCTCACTAATCTCGTGTCACAAAAATGGTCCTGAGTTTACTGCGGTTGATGATTCAGTTACGTAGAAATTTGGAATCCGTTCTCGCCGCCTTCCCAAGTGAGAATATTGTCTTTCAGTCTCCCCCACGTCTCATCCCAGATACTTCATTCATGACAAATAAAAGTGTGTTGCAAAATTCTTCCCCTTTGTAATTACACAGAAAAGCAATACGATCAAACGTGGCTTTCCAAATGCATATTTCATATTAAGTGCACGGACGGTAGGCAGAAGAACTGAAATTAAAATTTGCAGACTTCCAGTCTGTCGATCGAACTCAGCTTCGCTCTAAGTAGAGCCGAGCAGCCTGCAGCGCCTGATGCTGTTGATATTTGCAATGTTTTCCATGTCAAGCATTCGTCGCCAGGCGTTTTGCACAATTAACAGCCCCTCCGTGTGCTGTGGCTGGAATGCCTTCAAAACGGGCATTTTCCTTTTTCGCCTCTGCAGCTGCCGTTCTTACTACCCCTCAACACAGAGACCCGGACACGGTACCATCCCAGTCTTCGACATTCGATCCATGATAACCCTATGCCCTGGAAAGGCAACCATGTAGTGTCTTAATTATTTTATTCGCATTTTGCCTTCAGAGAATTGTGGGAAATCTAATGACACCTATTGAACACAGCACATATTCTATCATTTAACGCAACTGACTGCATTCTGAGACAAAGGTGTTTGGCTTTTCAAGAGCTGTTTTAATTTCATATATTAATGGTTTCATTGTTTCTACTTATTTCTCTCTCCACAGTTGATGCCAGTGCCAAGCTTTTGGGTAAGTTTGGTTCCAATCAGATTCATGTCACTAATGAAAACTAGGCGAATTTTATGGAGCTAATGGCTGCCATTTAAAAGCTCATTCACTGACAAAAGTTCCAATGAGACATTATTACTCTTCCCCCGAACTCCAACACATTATTATTTTGGAACATTAATTTAACTTTCTAACTTATATCTTAATTTCAATCATGTAACGTACAAATCTAAAGGTCTGACACTACGACCCACGACACATAGCTTCACATTCAACTCTTGTTCATTTTATAGAACAAAGAGCAAAGAAAGGTACAACACAGGAACAGGCACGTGCCGACTATGCTGCCCGAAAAAACTACAACCTTCAACACTTCCTGGGTCCTTATACCTCTATTCCCATCATATTCATGTATTTGTCAAGGTGCCCCTTAAATGTCAATATCGTCCCTTCTTCCACCACCTCTTCCGGCAGCGAATTCCATGCACCCACTACCCTCTATGTAAAACAGTTGCCTCGTACATCTACTCTAAACCTTGCCCCACGCACCTTAAACCTATACCCCCTAGTAATTGACCCCTCTACCCTGGGGAAAAGCCTCTGACAATACACTCTGTCTATGTCCCTCATAATTTTGGAGACCTCTATCAGGTCGCCCCTCAATCTCCGTCGTTCCATTGTGAACAAACCGAGTTTATTCAACCGCTCCTCATAGCTAATGCCCTCCATAACCAGGCAACATCCTGGTAAATCTCTTCTGAACCCTCTCTAACGCCTCCACATTCTTCTGGTAGTGTGGCGACCAGAATTGAACACTATACTCCAAGTGGGGCCTAACTAAGATTCTATATAGCTGCAACATGACTTGCCAATTCTTATACTCAATGCCCCGGCTAATGAAGGCAAGCATGCCGTATGCATTCTTGACTACCTTCTCCACCTGTTGTGCCCCTTTCAGTGACCTGTGAACCTGTCCACCTAGATCTCCATGACGGTCAATACTCTTGAGGATTCTACCATTCACTGTATATTCCCTACCTGCATTAGACCTTCCAAAATGCATTCCCTCACCTTTGTCCGGATTAAACTCTCTCCGCCCAAGTCTCCAAACAATCTAAATCCTGCTGTATCCTCTGACAGTCCTCATCGCTGTCCGCAATTCCACCAACCATTGTGTCGTCTGCAAACTTACTAATCAAACCAGTTACATTTTCCTCCAAATCATTTATATATACTACAAACAACAAAGGGCCCAGCACTGATCCCTGCGGTACACGACTGGTCACAGCCCTCCAATTAGAAAAGCATCCTTCCCTTGCTACTATCTGCCTTCGATCACCTAGCCAGTTCTGTATCCACCTTGCCAGCTCACCCCTGATCCCGTGAGACTTCACGTTTTGTACTGGTCTACCATTAGGGACCTTGTCAACGGCCTTACTGAAGTCCATATAGACAACATCCACTGCCCTACCTCCATCAATCATCTTTGTAACATACTCGAAAAACTCTATCAAGTTAGTGAGACACGTCCTCCCCTTCACAAAACCATGCTGCCTCTCACTAATACGTCCATTTGCTTCCAAATGGGAGTAGATCCTGGCTCGAAGAATTCCCTCCAGTAATTTCCCTGCCACTGAAGTAAGGCTCACCGGCCTGTAGGTCCCTGGACTATCCTTGCTACCCTTTTAAGCAGAGGAACAACATTGGCTATTCTCCAGTCCTCCGGGACATCACCTGAAGACAGTGAGGATCCAAAGATTTCTGTCAAGGCCTCAGCAATTTCCTCTCCAGCCTCCTTCAGTATTCTGGGGCAGATCCTAACAGGCCCTGGGGACTTATCCACCTTAATATTTTTTAAGATGCCCAACACCTCGTCTTTTTGTATCTCAATGTGACCCAGGCTATCTACACACCCTTCTCCAGACTCAACATCTACCAATTCCTTCTCTTTGGTGAATACTGATGCAAAGTATTCATTTAGTACCTCGCCCATTTCCTCTTGCTCCACACATAGATTCCCTTGCCTATCCTTCAGTGGCAAACCTTTCCCTGGCCAACCCCTTGCTTTTTATTTCACCAGCAGTGGCCTTTAGCGGATGGATTGTGTGCTCTGTTCCACTGGTAGCGCCACAATGCACGACTGTCCCAACCCGAACAAGACCATGCTTGCAGAAAGCACCTGGGCGTCGATTCGATGCAATCCGCGTGTTCAAGGCGAAACGTAAACCGAGGCTTTCTGCAATGAATTGTGTCTTTCCAAGGAAACAAGTTATTATCGGATAGATAATGTTTGACAATTTTCACAGAGATGTGTACTTCAGCTCCACTGAAGACACCTGGGTTGATATCAGGCAAGAGGAATATATTCTGAATATTTGAAAGCAACAATTGAAATGATACCTACAAATGATCACCGCATCTGGCAGAATATTCTGGAGGTGGTGGCGTCGTGGAGTTGCAATTGGACACGTAATCTACAGACCCATGGTAATGCTCTGTTGTCCCATGTTCGACTTGTGAAATTTCAATTCAATACAGCTCTGGAATTAAATGACTACTGATGTCCATTAAACCAGTGCTGATTGTCGCAAAACAACATCAGGTTCGCCAATGCCCTTTGGGAAGGAAATCTGCCGCCCTTTCCGCAACTGACCTACATGTAAGTCCAGACACACACGGTGATGCTGATGACTCTTAATTGCCTCAATAAAATAGACTGACAATCCACTCAGTACAAGGGCAATTCGGGATGGGTAACAAACTCCGGGCCAGGCAGCGACGCCCACATTTCAAGAACGAATAAAATAATATGGATGAAATCCAATGTTCATTTGTGATATTTTGTAATTATTCCGCAACATTAACGTAATTTCGACAAAACTGACAGTTTTGTTATCTAATTAAAACATATGTTCTGATAGATACTTAATTTATTCGTCGTGTGTGAAAATGGCGATTGCTGATGCACTTGCACTACTGCGTCGGGCAATGAATCGTTTTCCTGCCGATTCAGTGGTGACATTATGTCAATGAAATATCGGCTGGGAAAAAATAAGCACTGTGTTTAGGATAAAATTCCGTGAAATGCACTGATCAATGTACCTCTCCTCAGAACTTGAGAAAAAGCTTTCCCAGACAGGTGGAAGAGGTAGGACTGAAAACCCTTTTAATTTATTTCAATAGCCAATATCTGTGCAATGGGAAGTGAAGGACACCATACGATTATTAAACTCTTCGAGGCGTTTCCTCTGTCGTGCAATGACGCAACTGAGATATATCATTGCGTCAGATGCATCTACCTTGCAGAACGTTTTTACAATAGGATAGCTAAATATATTTCTATTTCGGAAAGAAACATTTTACTTGCACAGTATTACATCGGAATATGAAAATCAGTAACACGCCACACAACCAACATAATTCATTTTGGTGCCTCGGGACCACTGAAATCTACGTAATTCATTCGTTCAGTTTTAGTCACCTTCTTTCGTCTCATCGAGGAAAATAAATAAAATCCTAAAATGTTTAAGCAGATCATGTACCATTAACGGTTTTAATTTCAATTGCACATGTATTAGAACAGTTATGAATCCCTATCTGAACATAATTACTGTCTCTATCAAAATGTCTGCCTTTAACTCCAAATGGATCTTACATTTTATCCCTTTTTCGCTTCTCGTGAACTGTCAACTTTTTCCATGTATGTACAGCGGCATTACGCTGCGTTTCAGTCCCAGTATTCAGGCTAGCGAGTTGTTTGGCAGGACCGAAGGTGATGGTGGTGGGGATGAGATGGGGCTTCTCAGCTGAGAAAATACTTACAAAACCCTAACGAAAATAACAAGACGTCAAATGATGCTGCCGTGATGATGACCCTCTGTTCTTCAATGCTATCTCATCATCTAACGCTTGCAAAGCTGCTCCTCATAATAACCAACCTCCCCGTCCAGCTGATATCTCGAATCAGAGAATTCTTGAACTACACAGAGATATTTTGGCTGCTTGGTTTATACGGCTTCCGTGTAAGCCTGTTTTCACGTGCCCTTTGTTGCTGAAGATGTTTAAATATTTGTGTAATTCCCAACAAGTTACAAAGAAGTGAGTTTCAGTCCACACATTCCAGATGAAGACTAATTGCTGTGCTGTGAAGAATATTATTCATTTCGTCTTTTGGTTCTTTAGCGCTCACTTATCATTTGCGTGTCCCCTCCTCCAATCTGTCAGTCTTTACTGTTGGAGGGAAGGTTACTCTCTATCTGTTCTTTCTGGGTTCTTAATGATCATGATACCATGCATAGACCATGTGATGCTCGGAACTAAACATTAATATCGACGTTTTAAAGTTTAGACGATTAAGAATCAGTAACAGAGGGGTGATTCAAATTAGATTAAAGATTTGTTAATGAAACATAAATCAGCAGTTTTTACACGCCACTTGCAGCCCTGAATATGAGTCTACGCAATGTCTTGGATAACAATATGGAATAAATGGGTTGTTGGCTCATCATTTGAAATTACAGTTACTCATTACTGGCCACATTATCATGCGGTGCGCAAAGATAACATTGTTCCTTTACACCCTTACAGAATGCAGGAATCCCTCAAAGGGTGAGTCCATTATTCGGGAGAGATGCTCCGCCGTCAGACAATTGACGGAACTCAGTTTTAATCCTGGGGTGTTGAAGTCTATCATAAATACCGAGTTTGCTGGCAAAGCCCATGTCTGTTTCTTGTGAACCGCGCTCTTCTGATTCTTCTATTAGTCTCTGTAAAAATACGTTTTCAATCGCAGTAACTGACATAGAACACATCGTTGTAAACTGTGTTCACATCCACAAATCATTTATACTCCCAACCACAAGCCTCGATTTTCAGTACCAGTACTGAAAACGATCATTTCTCCGATCCTGTCGAACATCAGTGCTGAAGCAAACGCCTCTTACACTGCAAACTGGAATCAACTTAACCAATGCGAAATTCCTTCCTATGCTGCTATAGTCAGCGATGACACGTTCAATGAGGGAATAAATGTTCGTTCAAAACGCAGCGATTATTGAAGCACAGCACATCTCCAGGAGCGATACCGGTATACTTTTTGTTTTTAAAGTTTTGGCATTCTGTCAGTCTCCCAAAACATCTTTTTTCGACTCGAAAAGTCATCTCACGTATTCAGCAGTATGAAAACCGCTCTCGTACATATTCATGCGTAAGTAATTCACATATACAGCAAGATGACTGCATCGAACGTTTTGATCCATGGGGAAAAACAACGTTTTCCTTGTATCAAAATATTTCCCAATTTCCAGTGATATGATGTCAAAATCTATCAGTTTGGAAATGCAGCTCGTTCTTTCACTATGATTTAAAAAATCTTGTATATCCATGAATCCTTAAAAAAACGCAAATATCCATAAATGTCAAATAATATTACATATTCATCATTTTAAAGGAACGCATCTTTCTCACCTACATAAATGAAAAAACAACGTCTGCAAAATCGGTTTTCAGGAAAATAAATCAAATCTCCATAACTTGGACTACATCTCTCGTGCCCATCAATGTGAAAGCTTGAGGGTTGATCAACAGCAAATAAAGAGCATGAGTTAATGGTATTTTTCAAATTGGCATGCAGTGACTAGTGTGGTACCAGAGGAATTGGTGCTAGGACCACAGCTATTGAGAAGAGATATTCATGGTTTTGATGAACGAACACATAAAAATGGGTTTTACCTAATGTGGCAGGGGGATAGGACCAATGTAGGAGGTCGGAAGATAGTAAAACAGGGACATAAAGAAAAGGCAGTAAGCGGGAAAGTGGAAGACAGTGGAACCATAGTCAAAAATCAAAAAGGGCGACTGTACAAGGTACAGTGACTGACGGGAGCTCAGTGAGTAGGACCAGTAATACTAAAAGGAATAAAACGGGAAGTGGAAACATAAATGGTAAGCGACGCGGCAGGTTGTTACATGAAGATATGAGTTCAACGACAAGGAAAATTAGCAGAAATGTTAAATAGAAATATAACTTAGGAGAGGTTACTCATCGAGGTGTTAAGATTCAAAACAGAGGTATAAAAGCCAACATAAGTTTACTTTACCTGAGATGGCGCAAATCATCGTGAATGACTATGATTTAATGGCCATCACTGAGACATGGTTAAAGGATGTTCACGCCTGGGATTTAAATATCCAAGGGTACCAAATTATTCGGAAGGACAGAGTGGATGGTAAGGGAGGTGGTGTAGCTCTGTTATTTAAGGATGACATCCGGGCAATAGTAAGGGATGACATCGGTGCTCTGGAGGATAAGGTTGAATCCATTTGGGTGGAAATCAAGAATAGTAAGGCGAAAAAGTGACCGCTAGGAATAGTCTATAGGCCACTAAATAGTAGCATTATGGCGAGCCAGGCAAGAAACAAAGAAATAACTGATGTATGTATAAATGGTACAGCTGTTATCATAGGGGATTTTAATCTACTTGCCGATTGGGTTAACCACTTCGATCAAGGCAGCCTTGAGGAGCAGCTTACAGAATGTATCCGCGATAGTTTCCTGGAACAGTATGTAATGGAGCCTACGAGGGAAGAAGCGGTCCTAGATCGTGTCCTGTGTAACGAGGCAGCATTGATAAATGATCTCATAGTTACGGATCCTCTCGGAAGGAGCGATCACAATATGGTGGAATTTAGAATACAGATGGAGGATGAGAAGGTAAAATCAAACACTAGTGTTTTCTGCTTAAACAAAGGAGCTTACAATGGGATGAGGGAAGAGCTAGCTGAAGTAGACTGGGAGCAAAGACTTTATGGTGAAACAGTGGGGAACCTTCCCAGCGACTTTTGACAGTGCTCAGTAATGTTTGCTACCAACAAAAAGGAAGGACGGTAGAAAGAGGGAAAATCGCCAGTGGATATCTGAGGAAATAAGGGAGAGTATCAAATTTATCAAAACGTATACAAAGTGGCAAAGTTTAGTGCGAAACTAGAGGACTGGGAAATCTTTAGGGGGCAACAGAAAGCTACTAAAAAGCTATAAAGAAGAGTAAGGCAGATTATGAGAGTAATATTGCTTAGAATATAAAAACAGATAGTAAAAGTTTCTACAAATATATAAAACAAGAAAGAGTGGCTGAGGTAAACATTGGTCCTTTATAGGATGTGAAGGGAGATTTAATAATGGGAGATGAGGAAATGGCTGAGGAACTGAGCAGGTTTTTTGGGTCGGTCTTCACAGTGGAAGACACAAATAATATGCCAGTGACTGATATAAATGAGGCTATGACAGGTGAGGCCTTGAGATGATTGTTATCACTAAGGAGGTAGTGATGGGCAAGCCATTGGGGCGAAAGGTAGACAAGACTCCTGGCCCTGATGGAATGCATCACAGAGTGCTAAAAGAGATGGCTAGGGAAATTGCAAATGCAATAGTGATAATTTACCAAAATTCACTAGGTTCTGGGGTGGTCCCGGCGGATTGGAAATTAGCAAACGTGACACCATTGTTTAAAAAAGGAGGTAGGCAGAAAACGGGTAATTATAGGCCAGTGAGCTTAACTTCGGGAGTAGCGAAGAAGCTGGAATCTATTATCAAGGAAGAAATAGCGAGGGATCTGGATGGAAATTGTCCCATTGGGCAGACGGAGCATGGGTTCATAAAGGGCAGGCCGTGCCTAACTAATTTAGTGGACTGTTTTGAGGACATTACCAGAGCGGTAGATAACGGGGAGCCAGTGGATGTGGTATATCTGGATTTCCAGAAAGCCTTTGACAAGGTACCACACAAAAGGTTGCTGCATAAGGTAAAGATGCATGGCATTAAGTGTAAACTTGTAGCATGGATAGAGGATTGGTTTATTAATAGAAAGCAAAAGAGTGGGGACTAATGGGTGTTTCTATGGTTGGCAAGCGGTAGCTAGTGGCGTCCCTCAGGGGTCAGTGTTGGGCCCACAATTGATCACGATTTACATAGATGATTTGGAGTTGGGGACCAAGGGCAATGTGTCCAAGGTTGCAGACGACACTAAGATGAGTGGTAAAGCAAAAACTGCAGAGGAGACGGGGCGTCTGAAGAGGGATTTGGATAGGTTAAGTGAATGGGATAGGGTCTGGCAGATGGAATACAATGTTGACAAATGTGAGGTTATCCAGTTTGGTAGGAATAACAGCAAAAGGGCTTATTATTTAAATTATAAAGTATTAAAACATGCTGCTGTGCAGAATGACTTGGGTGTGCTCGTGCATGAGCCGCAAAAGGTTGGTTTACAGGTGCAACAGGTAATTAATACGGCGAGTGGAATGTTGTCCTTCATTGCTAGAGGGATTGAGTTTAAGACTGTTAGTGAGGCCACACCTGGAGTATTGTGATCAGTTTTCGTCTCCTGATCTGAGAAAGGACGTACTGCCGCTGGATGGTGTGCAGAGGAGATTCACGAAGTTAATCCCAGAGATGAAGGGATTGGATTACGAGGAGAAGTTGAGTAGACTGGGACTGTAACGTTGGAATTTAGAAGGATGAGGGGGATCTTATAGAAACATATACAATTATGAATAAATAGATAGGATAGATGCGGGCAGGTAGTTTCCACTGGCGGGTGAAAGCAGAACTAGGGGGCATAGCCTCAAAATAAGGGGAAGTAGATTTTGGACTGAGTTTAGGAAGAACTTCGTCACCCAAAAGTTTGTGAATCTATGGAATTCCTTGTCCAGTGAAGCAGTTGAGGCTCCTTCATGAAATGTTTTTTTGATAAAGGTAGATGGTGTTTTGGAGAATAAAGGGATTAAGGGTTACGGTGTTCGGGCCAGAAAGTGGAACTAAGTCCACGATAGATCAGCCATGATCTCACTGAATGGCGGAGCAGGTTTCGAGGGGCCATATGGCCTACTCCTGCTCCTAGTACTTATGTTCTTATAATATCTTCAAATTTTTAGATTGCACCAATTTTCATGAATGCTAAAATGAGAGGAGGATGCAGAGATTATTCAGTGTGATTTGGATTAGTTGTGTGAGTGGGCAAGTGAATGGCAGAGGCACCAGAATTCGGAGAAATGCACGTTTTTTTACCTTGGTAGCTAACCGAGAACGCACGCTATTATCTGGATGATCACACACCACGGGAGGGCAGTGTGCAATGAGACCGTGATATCGCCGTACAACTGTCAGTGAAGGTAAGCAAGCAACCATAGCCTTCAGTAAAAAAACAGAATGGTATGTTGGCCTTAGTATCGAGAGGTTTCGCGTACAAGAACAGGCAAGATTTCCTGCAATTATAGAGTGTCTTGGCGTGGCCACCTCTATAATACTCGACGCAGTTTTGGTCTCCATATCTGAGGAAGGATGTTTTTGTTCTCCATAGAGTACTGCGAATCGTTGTCAGAGTGATTCTTGGGACGGCGGGACTGAAGCATAAGGAGACCTTGATTGAGTTAGGACTGTATTTGCTGGTGTTGAGAAGAATGGGGGGGGGGGGTGTCATGCAAACATAAAAAACACAAAAAATGCCTCGGCAGTAGAGGATTCTCCCAATGATCGGAGTATGCACAACCAGGGGTGCCAGTCGAAGGGTACATGGTGGACCACTTCGGGCAGATAAGAGGAGAAATGTCTTCACCCTGAGAATGATCAGCCTTTTAAATTCGTCACTACAGGAAGTAGCTGAGGCCAATCCATTGAATGTTTTCACGATGCAGTTAGATATAATACTTAAGACGATGGGAATCAAAGGGCATGTGAGCGTGATTAAGCTATTGAGTTGAATAATCCGCCATGATCGCAAGGGGTAGCGGTTCAGGCACGAATTACCGAACGGCCTCCTCAGGCACCTATTTTCTATGTTTCTATTTATGTTTTTATCTTCTATACGCATAAGTATGGAAAATTCACTCATATCCTTCAAAAATAAATTACATCCCATGTAGCTATTAATTGGTAAACATTTCCCAAATGCTTGACTCTGAGAAAGGAAATGTGTCCATCAATACTAAAATCCGCATACCATTAATATGATAAGCCACCGAACACAGTTATCAATATAAAAACCATTTACGATATATAAAAAGAAAAACACATCTCCGCCATCCATCAATATAAAAAGGTTTCATTCAATGAGCGAAAACTCTTCGCTCCCAGACCAACAATAGGACAATAAATCCCAGGTCTATAAAAATAAATAAAAACAGCCAATATCAAGTGATATGACAAAACTACATTTGGACCATACCAATATGATAACATCTACAATAATCCATCAAAATAATATCAGACGTTCACAAAAAAATAAGAAAGCATCACCCATGTCCATCAAATGAACGAATAATATATTTTATCCAAAAGTCAGAAACAAATAATCCTGTAACCAACATGAAAAACTTCTCCCCCGTCCGTTAATGCAGATACATCCCCCATGGCCATAAGTACCACAAGGACAAAAGGAACATATGCATCAACATAATAATCAACCTCTGCCAGATGTTACCAAATACACTCCTTGGCCCATCAAAGTGAAAAGCTCTATCATATACTGCAATACGTAAAAGGCATCTGCCATAGCCAACTGTAAGTGGAATCAAGCTCAATATGGAATCTAACAACATCTATAATACCTTTCAACAAGGAAATATCTCCCATATCCATCAAGTATAACAGCGCTCTACATAATGTCATTATGATACCAGCAATGTAATAAAACATGACCCAACGCCCCTTCGACACATCTGCAAATACAGCTCCAACAGCGCAACTAGGATTGCCTTGATCTATTTTTCCAGCACATGGCAAAAGTTAACATTGTATAGATGCATCAACAGGAATAATCACCTCCCAAGTCAATTAATATGAAAAATATCTCCCTTATTCAGCATGAAAACATACAACAAATCACTCAATCTGAAACCATCTCTCATGTTCCTCCAGATCAAAATATTTTCCATATCCACAGCTATGTAAATCATTCCCAATTCCCACTCATCTGAACACATTTCTCATAATCATCAGCATAAAAAACATATCCATCAATATGAACAGCCACATTTTACATCGATTTCCATGAACGAGAAAACATGTCTCCTGTCCCTCAATTTTGAAACAGCTCAAAACATAATGTATTTGCGAATACCTCCCATTTCCCTGTCTCTGAAAAACATCTCCAATTTCCATACAAAAGAAAATATATCAAATAATCACAAAAAATCCAATGCTTTCCCGAGTCATTCTTAAATTACTACCTCCAATATCTCACAAGATTAAAACACAGCGTATTGCCATCAATTCGGAAAAAGCCCCTCCATACCTCTCATATCCATCTGTTAGGAAACATATTGCATGTCAATCGAAATGAACACACGTTGACATAATTAGAGAAAAATCATCGACTGACGACGAAGTATATACCAATTAACGTTAAAAACCCAATACTGTGCTGAATGGCGGAATGCCAACTGTATAGTATTATAGTACTTGGGACAGTAGGGATGTGCGTCTTATCTGCAATCATGATTTAAAACACATTCTAGTTTGAAGACAACAGAGATTCCTGGTGACAATGGTGCAATTAGCATCTCAAAAAGCTATGGCTAATGGAAAGTTGTTTGGATTAAATTCGATTTAAACTTGTTAAAACGGTGGTGCTGCGTGTTGAAGTTACGACAACTGGCAACTTGTCGGAATGCAGTTCAGGCCTCGATGAAGCTGTGACCACATGCCAAATAGTTTGCTTTGTGCATTTGAAAAAAATGAAAATCGCTTATTGTCACAAGTCCGCTTCAAATGAAGTTACTGTGAAAAGCCCCTAGTCGCCACATTCCAGCGCATGTTCGGGGAGGCTGGTATCTTTCATTGGAAAGATATGTCTGCAGACAAAAGAGAAGTGTGACTGGACAAGTCAATAGACTGGATTAAACTGCACCTGAAGGATTTTGGACGGGCCTGACGGAAGCCGAATCTTGCCTTTAACGACGTTTTAAAATGTCTCTGTTTTTGAAAGAACATCTCTAAAAAAGAAGTTTTCATGGTCACTGTCTGTGCGCAGCCTGTACGTTCTCCCCATGTGTGCGTGGGTTCCTCCGGGTTCTCCGGTTTCCACCCACAATCCAAAAATGTGCAGGTTTGGTTGATCGGCCATGCTAAATTGCCCTTCGGTTAGTTGGGGTTGCTGGGTTACGGGGATAGGTTGAAGGTGTGGGCTTAAGTAGGGTGCTCTTTCCAAGAGCCTGTGCCGATTCGATGGGCCGAATAGCCTCCTCTGCACTGTAAATTCTATGATCAACTATGATATGTGTGATTGCTAATTACAGTGGACTGAAATCTGTGCAATGTGTGTTATAGTTTGTCTGGGAGTAAAGATAGCAAATAAGGGTTTTGAATTCACTGTATCAAGTCGTATTGTTCGACAGGTAATTTCAAGTTATTTTCTGTCTTGATTTCAAAGTTTCTAAGTATGCGTATGTAAAAGGTCCTTTAAGATGCCATATCCATATTTCTTCGTGCAATATCCCTTCCAGTGGGGTATACACAGTCTGACACAATTAATATGAAGTATTGGTGTTTCTGTCCAGTCTCCTGTCTGGTCTGCGATTGTAATATAATCCATGAATATGACATAATATACTCCATATCAATCAATATGAAACTCTAGCTTTCCATTGATCAACTTTTAGAAATCCACAGTTCTCGTCAACATGAAAATCCATTCCTATGTCTAGCAATATGAAAACATCTCACATATCGGCCAATTTGAGAAACTGTCGCATAAACAACACCATTAAACAAAGACATCCCAGATCGATTAAATCGAAGAACAACAACTTCCATTTCGATCAGTATCTAAACTTGGCCCATTTTCATCAAGATGAATACATTTCCCAGAACATCAACGATAAAACGTCTCCCATATCCAACAACATAAAACAATTCTCATACTCATTTGCATGAAAAATCTGCTTTAGTCGCCAATAAGAGATCATGTACCACATCAATCAATCAGAAAAATAAATATCCCCCTCATCCATCAACATTAAAACAATTCTACCCAATCAATCTATTTCGAAAACACCTACATTGTTAAAAAGTCATCTCCAGGATCGTGAAATTAAAAATCAACTTCCAGCACCATAAAAATTACGCCATTTCCCAAACTATTATTACGAATTAACTGCTCAACCATTAATTAACATGAAAATGTAGCTGTTGGTACCATCAACCGGGGGAAAACATCTTTTTCATCCAGATTAAAAACCAGCTCCCTGCTCTGTCAAGACAAAACCATCTAGGGCAGCACGGTGGCGCAATGGTTAGCATTGCTGCCTCATGGCGCCGAGGTCCCAGGTTCGACCTCGGCTCAGTGTCACTGCCCGTGTGGAGTTTGCATATTATCCCCGTGCTTGCGTGGGGTTCGCCCCCACAACGCAAAGATTTGAAGGGTAGGGGAATTGGCCAAGCTAAATTGCATCTCAGTTGGAAATAGTCAAGTCGGTACTCATAATTATTTCATAAATATATTATGAAAAAAGATAAACACCTCTGACATCGCAATCAAATTGAAAAACAAACTCCGATGCCCATCAACTTGAAAACACCTCCCATGTCAAACACCATGAACTGATTGTCCGTACCCATTAAAATGAATCCGTTAATATATCCAGAGAAATAGATCAATATTCCAGAGCCAGAAATACGAATAAATCACCCCAATCCCTCAGCCAGAAGAAATCTCTCACATCCAACGCTAAATAAATTAGCCAATATCAGTTCAAATCAAAGGAAATCGTCAATACCATTAATCTGAATCTAAATCTAAATGCACCAATATGATTAAACGTCTCCCCAAAACATTACAATTAATGTATTTCTTCCATTTCAATCAGAATGAATTGATATGAAAATATCTCCGAAAGCTATCAACAAGAGTTTCACCAACACATTATATCCCACATTCGTCACAGGAAAATATATTTTTGTCAACCATCAAAATGGCATGACACCTCTCCAATGCAGCAATATAAAATCATCTCCCAAATCCACGTAAAACAATAAACATCTCCTACATCCCTCAATATGAAAACATATCTCCCAAACAGAAATATTTCACAGAATACTCGACATAACAGAAAATCGGCTACAGCTATCAAGATGATAAAACTGCAATGTCCGTAAGTACAAAAACATTTCTTGTACCAATGGAAATGGAAAATAATTCCTCAAAATTAATTAACAATACAACCTGCTCTGTCATCGACATGAAAACAACCTTAAAATTCATGAAAATGCAAAAGATTTTGCCACATCTACCATGATACGGAAAATCTACAGAAGCGATCAATAAAAAATCGCATATCCATCAATATTAAAACATCTCCCATATTCATCAATATGAAATAATAGCTCAATTATCACTCAATATTAAATCCAGCTTTTGGAGCCATCGACTTGAATAACCGGCCGTTCCCATCGATGTCAGAAATATCCGACACCATCACCCATATATACACCAAAAAGAAAAACAATCTCCAATATCCATCAAGGATAATGAACAGCCAATATCAATTAATATGCAACATCGCACATCATGATTCATAATATAAAAGCAACATGGCTATCTGTATAAATAGATAGGGACATCAAGTGCGTCGTTTGAAGATTCATGTGCAGCTTCCAGGAAAATTGGAATCAGTGGGTTATTGACCGCTGGTTGGAGGCTTACCTGGCAAAAATAACTGCTGGCTGTTGTGGTGTGTGGTCATTCATCTCAATTCCTCAACATAAATACTGGTGTTCCACTGGATAGTACCATCAGCTGCGTCAACAATATTGAGACAGGGGTGATTGCACACTATTCAACGTTCAGCATGATACTGGAGAAGTCCACATCGAAATGAAGCAAGAACCAGACATGTTCAAGCACTATGATGAGCAGAGACAAGTTATATCTAACCAGCAATGCGACGTGGGGCTGAACGATGCCAAACTGTTAAATAAAAGTGTTTGATTCCAGCTTTGGCTGACTGCGTGGAGGTTACACATTCTCCCGTGCTTGGTTGGGCCCCCTCCTGGGCTGTGGTACGTCCCACAATGCAAAGGTTTTCAGGTTAGGTGGATTGCCAACGCTAAACTGTCCCTTCGTATCCAGGTTATGTGGCGTTACGGCGAAAGTGACAGGGAGTAGGCCTATCTGTGATGCTATTTCAGAGGATGGGTGCGGACGCAATGTTTTGAATGGCTTCCTTCAGAATCTGAGGGAGGCTGTGGGTCTGTGCTTCATCGGTTCCAGACAATGGAGATCTCGAGCATGTGAAAAGCTAGCTTTCGACACGTGACATTAAATATTTCATCATCCTCGAGGTTACAATTTGAAATAAACTGATTGTATTAGCCACACACGCACTGTCGGCAGAAATCAGAATAAACGATCGAAATCCTTGTCGAGCACTGCGCCCTCTGACAGCCTTCAGCTGATCCAGCATCTACAATGGGTAAGTCTGAAATGTGTTGGCAATCTCAACACTTACATGCGAGTAGTACAAAGACCCTGAAGAAGTCCCATGGAATCTAAGACAATTCCCCCAGCTTTATATGCACCGCTTGCACAATCATTCGCTCCATCCAGAACCGACTCACAGTGGCAGCAATGTATCTCTTCTATAAGATGCACTGCAGGGAATCACTAAGGCTCCTAGTGCAGCGCATTCCAGAGCCGCCACTGCTACCATCTAAAAGGATATGATCAGCCGTTACATTGTAATGACAAGGTCTGGAAATTCCCCTCCAAGTTATTGAACTTGCAATGTCCTTCATTATCCCTGATACAGAATACTGAAACAGGACCCGAGCTGTTCCTACGACACAAGGACAGCAGCGGTTCCAGAAGATGCCACCAGCGCATTCTCAGGGGCAATTCGACGTGGTAACTTATTGTTGGCCCCGACAGTGATGTCCACGTCCCGTAAATGTTTTAAGAAATGAACAAAATATCTCCCCCTCAGATCAATATGAAAATAACTTCTCTCATAAACATTAAAATACAAAAAATTCACATCTACATCTGTATGAATCATATTTATAATATCACGTACAAAGCAAACCCTCCCATATGCATGAAAGAGAAAACTATATCACTCTCATAGCCATCAAGAAATAGAAAGAACCAAAATGGTCACATCCAGCAAATGACAAACTATGCGCATTCCCAACAGGAAATAAGAAACAAATCTCCCATATTTATTCATATAAAAACACCACAATCGCCATCAATATGAATGAAAACCCCGACTATCAAAAATATCTCTCATATTAACCAATTTCGGGAAAAAACAACCATTTCATTGAATGAAAAAACATCACCCACAAATATCAATATGAAAACAATCACCTTCCATTACCAGCAAAATGGAAATACAACATCCATATATTTCACGTTGAAAACATTGAACATGACAATCAACATGAAAACATTTCCTATATCCAGCAATATGAAATTGACTCACGTATCCAATATGATGAAACGTCTTTCAGATCTATATAAAACATAACACACATCGATTAATAAGAATGTATAAACTGTATCTATTCACACGAAATACATATCGGACAGTGGTGCCATTAATAATGTCTTCCTGAGCAGTCAACAGCAAATAGCAACATGAATATGAATACAAATCTGTAATATTCATCAATAAGATAGCCGAAATCATATCCACAAATAAGAAAGCATCGCCCGTATCCAACACCTTTAAAGACACATCTTAAATGCGTCAGCATGAACACATCTTCCGTATCCACCAAAAATAAACGCATCAGCGCATAGAAACGTATGGCACAGGAATAGGAAAAAGCCATTCGGTACTTTCAACTGTTCTGACAATCAATTTAATCACGGCTGTTTATTTATCCCAATATGATCTTCCCTTGTATTACACACCAGGCTAATAATGTTTTAATGAAGATAATATGTCACTGCATTCGATGACGTTTATATGAATCAAAGCAAGGCTTTTCTTATGTTCTCCATGGCAGACTGGTCAAGTAAAAAATGTCATATTGTGTTCACGGCAACACATTGGATCCAAAATTCGTTCAGAGGAATGAGGCAGGTGGTGGTGGTAGAGAAACAATTTTGCGCTTGGAATTCAGCCACCAGTGGGTTTCCAAATGCGTTGTTGGAATCCCATTGCTATTTCTGGTACACATCAATGATGTTCACATAAATCAACCGTGTATATTCAAGAATGCCTGGGACAATACAAAAATCGGCAGAGCGGCAAATAGTGAGAAGGGAAACCGGAGACTGTTTTCGTATTTACATTTGTGGGTGATGTTTTCTCATTAAATAACATGGATGTTGTTTTCACAAATTTGTTAATATGGGAGATATTTTTATATTTTCCGATTTTCGGGATTTTCTGTCATATTGATGGATATGGTGATTTTTTTCATATGAATTAGTATGGGGCAGTTTTGAAATTCACCAATGGTCTGTTCAGGTTGAGGAATAGTGGCAAAACGGAAATGAAAGTACCGTGTGAGGTGATTCACATGTGACGGTTTATGAAGGCAAATGGTGAAGTTGCAAATTAATGAGGATGAGAGAAATCTTGGAGTCGGGATATAAGATCCCTGAAGGTGGCAGGGCTGGTAGATAGGTGGCTGAGAAGGCATATGGGAGACTCGCTATTAGTATCCGATAATGAGAACGTACCGGCGAATGTACTGGAACTGCGTACAACTTTGTTTGGGACACAGCTGGCGTGAGACATGCAGATCCGTCACCACATACTAGCAAATTAGTAATTGCTCTAGTCCGAGAGCCGAAACAAAATCACCAACGTTATGCCATGGATGAAGGTCTCACCCATGAAGACAACCTGGTTAGGCTGGGGGCGTTTTCTCCTGGAGCAGCGAAAGTTCAGAAGGTACCTGATAGAGCTACATAGTTTTATGATAGGCATAGATAGAGTGAGTAGAAAGGCTCTGATTCCATTAGAGAACTGGCCAATAAGCACGCGCAGCATAGACTGAACAAAAGAGGCAGAAGGTTAAAAGCGCAGTTGAGGACACACTCTTTTACCCAGAGGGCGTTTGGTGTGCATTGTCGAAAAGATGTGTTGGGACCGAAAATATAATAAATCGAAGTGTATACATATTCACTTGTCCTGCCATAGTTTCCAGAGCTATGGCCAAACGTTGGTGAAAAATGAAGCTGCTGAAGACTCTGTTACCGAGGGCACTGCGGTCGTGAGCTCTTCAGTGAAGACAGTGGTATAGTGGTATTGTCGCTATACAAGTAATCAAGAGTCGCAGAATAATGCTGTGGGGGGACAATAATCGAATCCCACCAGGCAGATGGTGAAATTTGAATTCAAGAAATGTGTGGAATAATGTCGATGAAACGATTGTGGATTTCCAGGAAAACAAATCATGTTGACTCATGTCATTTAGGTAAGAGAATCGTCCTTCACTGGTCGGGCATACATGCGACCCCATTTCAACAGAAATTACATGGGATCTTTAATGTCCTCAGAAATGGGCAAGGTACACACATCCGATGAATGACTACAAAATATGGAATTGCTGCATGTCAGATCTGTGCTCACTGCTGTTGACGCAATGTGCTTAATACCCTCCTGTGCGGCAAATGTCTATGAATCAGTGAAACCTTTGCTGCACCCTCCATTCCACGCGTATCGCTCAAGCAAGGAAGACGAAAACTGCAAACAATACCGCAGCTATTGTCTCACCAAGGAATGGACAGGAATCCACCACTGCCTTTGTGCAGACGTCCTCTTGCAATGGAGTTCAATGCAGTGTTTCCCAATACACCGCTTTCTGTACGAACATGATTAGTTTTGTGATTGGTACCCTCGGAAAACGAAGTGACATGGCGCCCCATGTTTCCCTCATGAATCCCCAATTAATCAAGCAACTGCCATTATATTTGTCCATCCGAAGTGCATAACTTCAATTTTATCACGTTCTATTTCATCTGTCATAACATTCGGCCGTTCAATTAAATTGTCTACATCAGCTTGTAATCTTATTGCATCCTACTCAACATCAAGAAGTCCACCACGTTCCGTGTTGTTCGCAAATTTGAAAACAGAAGATTTGGTGATAACGACTGCCCTTGATTTCCTGACTGTTCATAGAGGAGAATTACAGAGAGCTGCCCTAAGTATATTATATTCAGTGGACATCAGTGTAAAAAACGATGTTGGGTGGAGAGATATCTGGCATAAAGTAAGATATTTGCGATGGTTCGATGGCAGTAATCTTCGTTCCGGGAGAACATTGCAGGACTCGTGAAGAAAGTGTCCTGAGCGAAGTTATCTGCAGCTTCTTCCTTCACATTGCTAGAGATCGGGATTTTGTCTGATGACTTCATACTGCTTTTTAAAAAATGTTTATTATTGTCACAAGTAGTATCACATTAACAATTAAATTATTGTTACTGTTAAAATCCCCCATGTTGCCACACTCCAGCGCGTGTTCAAGTACACTGAGGGATAATTCATAATGGCTAATTCACCTAACAGCACGGCTTTCAGGACTTGTGGGAGGAAACTGGAGCACCCGGAGGAAACCTACGCAGTCACGGGGAGAATGTGCAGATTTCACGCAGACAATGATCCAAGCTGCAGTGCTAACAACTATACTACCGTGCCGCCCATATTTCGAGCCGCATCCAGTACTTCCCAAACACCGCAGCTGTCTCTAACCCTAAGAAAATTATGTAGACAACATCAAGGCTTGGGCTGGCACGTGATAGGTGAAATTCATTCTGCACAAGTGGCAATACTAAACTCCAACGACAGAGGATCAAACTTTCCCAAAATAGCATTTGAAAACATTATCATGGCTGAATCCACCACTATCAATTTCCTAGAGTTGAACATTATACAGAAACAAGCAATGCAAATGATATGGTTACAAAAGCAGGTCAAAGCTCATAATCTTGCCATGAGTAACTCATCTGATACGGCAAAGAATTTGTGCCATTTCCAAGGGAAGTTTATGAAATACTCCCCACTAGCCCATACAAGGGCAGCTCTAAAAACATAGAAGTAACTCTTCACCATCCAAAGAAAAATAGCTGATTTTATTGAAAACCGTTCCGCAAGTATTCCATCCCTCCAGAACGAAGATTAGTGACTGCATTATGAAAAATCTACAAAACGCACTGCCGTAAAACTCCAAGGTTTCCTAGTTTCCTCCTTCCAAACCCACGACAGATAGCGTGGAAAAGGAGAAGGAATTCCTGGGAAAAGCGCCACTTTGAGGTTCCCTTCAACGTCACTCACCATTTTCATTTGGAAATATGTCTCCAGCCCTTCGCTGACGCGAAGTCAAATTCCAGAATACTCCTCCCAAACAGCACTGTTGATGCACAGATACTCCAGGGTCTGCAGATCATCAAATCAGAGCTGAGAGGTCAATAAAAACAGCTCCTCGAGGTCAATAAAATTGACATTCAACAAACTGTTCTATTTTACCTTAAGGTCGGTTCTCTCATCGAAATCTGTTTTTTTTTTTTAGATTTCGAGTACCCAATTGTTTTTTCCCGCTTTTTTCCAATTAAGGGACATTTTTGCTTGGCCAGTCCACCTAACCTACACATCTTTTGAGTTGTGAGACTGAGACCGACACAAACAGGGGGAAAATGTGCAAACTCCACATAGAAAGTGGCCCGGGACCAGCGTCGAATCTGGGTCCCCAGCGCCGTGAGGCAGCAGTGCTAACCATTCCGCCACCGTGCTACCCTTCTCATCGACATCTTTGATGGAGATTATTCATAACGGAGGCCCAGGAACATAGCAATGGTGACCTACTCGTTCCCTACGGCCATTTCGCAAATGACCCATTACTTGTTACACATTTTTATCTGCCTGACACATAACTCTCTCTCCATGCCAATATATTACCCCCAATTCCTTATTCTCCAATTATCAGCAGTGAACTGGAAACTAAATTTACATTTTTATCCTCATCGGCTGTGTTAGTTACGACCTTAAAACCTCGAGTTATTTTGGCAATCCTTACATTTCTTTCCTATATGCATGGTGATTCTGTTTATTCCCGTTTATGTTTGCTAAGTGTGTTATCAGATATTTTATAGCAGAGTGGAATACACTCCCTTTCCTTGGTGGTTGATTTACGGCTCTTTCAGGCTCTGTTTGTATTATCTCCCTCCCTCCCCTATTTACTTTATTAGTCTGTTTGTATATGTACACTGCAAGATGACGAGATTCTTCCAGAATGTAGTGTATTTTGGAATATTACAAACATCCGTGTTATTTATCGTACCCGCGTTTAGTATGATGAAATGTAAATTATTTGACAGTGGCAATGTTTCGGGTGACAGTCCGAATAATTTCGCCAGCAGTAAATGTTGATCAATAATAATTTTCTGAAATTACTTTTTCGCACAATGCCGTTGCATTTTGGGGACATTATTTTTGTCCCCTTCCGCAAAGACAGAAGAAAAGGAAATGTTTGATTTTTGTGCCACTTCACGGTTCTCTAACATAGATTTTCTTTTTACGGGCTGTAATGGCCACGCACATGACTTCATTATTCACTGTTTTATTATTTACATCGAGCTGTTTACATAGTGCGGTTTTAAATCACTTCCTACTTTCCTCGCAGGATCCACTGTTAATCCATAAGAATGATACATTTCCTAAATCCATAAATATAAGAAGAACATTTCCCACATCCATCACTATAGAACAATCTGCCAAATACATAAATGTGACTATATGTTCCATATTAATCTGTTTGAACAAATTCCCCTAATTCCTGAACATGAAAACGGGTCCCGCAACCATGAGTACCAATAGTATCAAATTCGATCAATATAAGAGCAAACCCAATGCCATCGCTTTGTATAATATTGCCCGATTCCATTAGTAGAAAGATAGCTCTCATATACATCAATATGAAAACATTCGCTGTTTTTGCAACCCGAACATTTAAAATGACCATTAATATGAAACGTCTCCAGAGTGATCACGATTTAAAATCTCCAATACACATTAGCTTAAAAACCAAATACATCAACGGGGAAACAAAACCCGTAACCGTTAATATCAATACTGGTTTAGCTGGTTCAGCACACTGGGCTAAATCGCTGGATTTTAAAGCAGACCAAGCAGGCCAGCAGCACCGTTCAATTCCCGTACCAGCCTCCCCGAACAGGCGCCGGAATGTGGCGACTAGGGGCTTTTCACAGTAACTTCATTGAAGCCTACTTGTGACAATAAGCGATTTCATTTCATTTCATTTTTAATAACCATGCACATCAATATAAAAACACATCCAGTCTCGATCCATATTAAAAGAGTGTCCCACAGCCACATCCTTGTACATATTCCCAGTCCGTCAATAGGCAAATATCGGAAGTATCAATCAAGGTGTACAATATTCCCCATGCATTTGATACATAATTTCTCCTGATCCATCAATATGAAAGCTGCAATATACTTCAATGTAATAAAACTCCCCTATGTATCAATGTGTAAGCATTTCACAGACTCATCAAGAAACATCCATGAAGATGAACATCCAATACCAACCAATATGAAAACATGTACCTTATCAACCAATCAAGTAATACAATATCGACGACATTCGACCAGATGAACAAATCTCCATTTGTCAATACGATAACACCAACCATGTTAATTGCTACGCACACATTCCACACATCCATTAATACAAACTCGGTTTCCTTGCCCATCAAGATTAAAATATCCGCCAAATCCATCAGCAGGGAAACATCTCCAAGAAGTCGTTAACAGTAAAACATCTACCATAACCATCAACTGAAAATGTTTCCATTATCATTACTGGGGAAATATTTCACTCCTGTGTCTATACGGACATCTCTCCCATGTGCATCAACATTGAAACATTAGTCATGGGGCAGCACGGTGGCACAGTGGTAGCACAGCTGCTTCACAGCTCCAGGGCTCGCGGTTCGATTACCGGTTTGGGCCACTGTCTGTGTGGAGTCTGCACATTCGCCTAGTGTCTGCCTGGGTTTCCTCCGGTGTTCCGGTTTCCTCCCACACACAAGATGTGCAGGTTACATGGATTGGCTATGCTAAATTGCGCTTAGTGCCCAAAAAGATTCGGTGGGGGTAACGGGGATAGGTTCGAAGAGTGGGCTTAAGTAGGGTGGTCTTTCCAAGGGCCGGTGCAGTGTCGTTGGGTCGAAAGACCTTCTTATGCACTGTTAATTCGATGATCCTATATCCAACAGTATGCAAACATATCCCATGTCCAATAACATTATATAATCCCCTTCATACATAAATAGGTATCATCTACTCTTCACATTAAATATGACTCTAGCGCCTACATCCATTAAACTTGAATCACCTTCCAGACTATTGGATTTGAAAATATCTTCAACATCCATCCACGGGTAAAATACATCACGGGCATCCATCAACATTAAGACATGTCCCATATTCTTTTATATGAATACCTCTCCCAAATCACTCGATATAAATATATACCTCACATCCACAATATGAAATTATCTTGCACAGCCTTCAAGTCAAAGTATATCTTGCATCGCTATTAAGCAATCATCCATACCCATGAATAAGAAAACTTCCGCCGCATTATTCCAAAAGAACAACCCCACTGCTTCATCAATATAAGTACATCACCTCTCCCCATCAATATGAACAATTATCCAGATGCATCGATAGGACCACACTTCCCAGATCTAGCAACAAGAAATCTTCTCCAATACCTACCACTGTAAAAAAGATTCATTTCACGGATCCATACATATGAAAATCTACCACGTGCCAATCATTATGATAATGCATAGCAAATATATCAACATAAATGCTTCGCCCATACAGAGCAATGTGAAAGCACCTCTCCAATCCACCTATCAGAAAACTTCTCCTGCATTCCTCAATTTGAAAAAGTCTCCTATAATCACCAACTTCAAAACATCTCCCACATCCGTCAAGATGGAAACATCTCCAATACCCACCAATAAGTATCTATACCAAAAGAGAAAATGCTGGAAAGTCTCAGCTGGTCTACCAGCATCTGTATGGAGAGAAAAGAGTCAACGTTTCTAGTCCACATGACCCTTTGTCAAAGCAAAACGGCATAGAAAGTGGGAAATGTGTGTATTGCAAGGTGAGGGAATTAAACCTGAGTCACAGGCACAGAAACCAAGCCAAAACAGTGCTAATACAAGGAGCTGATACAAAGTGAAGAGAAGGTGTGAAAGGCCAAACAGCAGAGACACTAAAATCAGAGGGTAAGATGTGATATATGTAGATGCGGGGGAAGGTCGCATGGGTGGGAGCGAGGTAAAATGAGAAAAAGTGGGGAGGGGAAGTAAAGGGGAGAAAAGGTAAGGAAAAGGAGGATAAGATAGGTGGAAAGAGTGGTGGGAAATATATATTAAGAAGGACAAAAGAGAAATAAAAGGTACTAAACAGTTAAAATTAAATGGAATGAAAACAAAGAGGTTGAATTCAGCATCTGACGTTGTTCAATTCGATGTTGAAAGCGGAAGTTTGTAGTGAGCCTACCCGGAAGATGAGATGAAGTTCCTCCAGTTTACGTTAAACTTCACTGGAACATTGCAGCAGGCCAAGGACTGACATGTAGGCATGGTAGCAGGGTCTTATGTAAATATGGCAAGCAACATATATATATATATATATATATATATATATACATCCCTAATCTATCAATGTAATACAGTCTCTCATGTTCTTCAGTGTGAAAGCATCCCGCATATCCATCAATATGATGTAGAACATAGAACATAGAAATTACAGCACACAACAGGCCTTTCGGCCCACGATGTTGTGCCGACCTTTTTTCTTAGATTAACAACAAATTAATCGACACCCCATCATTCTACGGTAATCCGAGTACCTATTCAATAGCCGCTTGAAGGTCCCTAATGTTTCCGACTCAACTACATCCACAGGCAGTGCGTTCCATGCCCCCACCACTCTCTGGGTAAAGAATCGACCTCTGACACCGCCCCCCCCCCTATATCTTCCACCATTCACCTTAAATGTATGTCCCCTTGGAATGGTTTGTTCCACCCGGGGAAAAGTCTCTGACTGTCTACTCTGTCTATTCCCCAGATCATCTTATAAACCTCTAGCAAGTCGCCCATCATCCTTCTCTGTTATTATGAGAAAAGGCCTAGCACCCTCAACCTTTCCTCGTAATACCTACTCTCCATTCCAGGCACCATCCTGGTATATCTCCTTTGCACCTTTTCCAAAGCTTCCACATCCTTCGTAAAATGAGGCGACCAGAACTGCACACAATACTCCAAATGTGGCCTTACCAAGATGCATCATCACCTCACGGCTCTTAAATTCAATCCCTCTGCTAATGAGTGCTAGCACACCATATGCCTTCTTCACAGCTCTATCCACTTGAGTGGCAACTTTCAAAGATCTATGAACATAGACCCCAAGATCTCTCTGCTCCTCCACATTGTCAAACACCCTACCGTTAACCCTGTATTCCGCATTTATATTTGATCTTCCAAAATGGACAACCTCACACTTTTCAGGGTAAAACTCCATTTGCCACTTCTCAGCCCAGCTCTGCATCCTATCAATGTCTCTTTGCAGCCCACAACAGCCCTTCTCACTCTCTACAACTCCACCAATCTTCGCATCGACTGCAAATATACTGACCCTCCCTTCAACACCCTCATCCAAGTCATTAATGAAAATCACAAACAGCAGAGAACCCAGATCTGATCCCTTCCGCACGCCACTGGTAACTGGGCTCCAGGCTGAATATTTGCCATCCACCACCACTCTCTGACTTCTATCAGTTAGCCAGTTCGTTATCCAACTGGCCAAATGTCCCACTATCCCATGGCTCCATACTTTCTGCATAAGCCTACCATGGAGAAACTTTCAAATGCATTACTAAAGTCCATGCACATTACATACACCGCTTTACCTTCATCCACGTGCTTGGTGACCTCCTCAAAGAATGCAATAAGACTTGTGAGGCAAGACCTACCCCTCACAAATCGTGCTGACTCTCCCTAATCAAGCAGTGTCTTTCCATGTTGCTCAGAAATCCTATCCCTCAGTACCCTTTCCATTACTTTGACTACCACCGAAGTAAAACTAATTGGCCTGTAATATCCAGGGATATCCCAATGCCCTTTTTTGAACAGGGGCACGATATTCGCCACTCTCCAATCCCCTGGTACCACTCCTGTTGACAGTGAGAAAGAAAAGATCATTGCCAACGGCTCTGCAATTTCATCTCTTGCTTCCCATAGAATCCTTGGATATATCCCGTCAAGCCCGTGGGACTTGTCTATCGTCAAATTTTTCAAAATGCCCAACATATCTTCCTTCCTAATAAGTATCTCCTCGAGCATACCAGTCTGTTTCACACTGACCTCTCCATCAATATGGCCCCTCTCATTCGTAAATACTGAAGAAAAGTACTCGTTCAAGACCTCCTATCGCTTCAGACTCAATACTCAATCTCCCGCTAATTGGACCTACCCTCGCTCTAGTCATTCTCATATTTCTCACATATTTGTAAACTGCCTTTGGATTTTCCTTTATCCTGCCCGCCAAAAATGTTTCATGCCCTCTCTTAGCTCTCCTAATCCCTTTCTTCAGTTGCCTCCTGGCTATCTTGCATCGCTCCAGCGCCCTCTCTGAACCTTGATCCCCCAATCTCTCATAAGGTTCCTTTTAACAAGACATTCAACTTCTCTTGTCAACCCTGGTTCCCTCACTCGACCATATCTTCCCTGCCTGACAGGGACATACATACCAAGCTCACGTAGTGAATGTTCCTTGAACAAGTTCCACATTTCAATCGTGTCCTTCCCTGACAGCTTATATTCCCAACTTTTGCACTTCAGTTCTTGTCTGACAGCATCGTATTTACCCTTCCCCCAATTGTAAACCAAGCCATGTTGCACGCACCTAACCCTCTCCATTACTAAAGTGAAAGTCACAGAATGTGGTCACTGTCTCCAAAATGATCCCCCAGTACAAAATCTATCACTTGCCCTGGTTCATTACCAAGTACCAAATCCAATATGGCCTCCCCTCTGGTCCGACAATCTACATATTGTGTTAGAAAAGCTTCCTGGACACACTGCACAAACACGACCCCATCCAAACTATTTGATCTAAAGAGTTTCCACTCAATATTTAGGTAGTTGACGCCATCCATGAATACTAGACTACTACCTTGTGAGTTTTGCACCTTTCCAAAATCTGTTTCCCAATCTGTTCCTCCACATCTCTGCTGCTATTGGGGGGCCTGTAGAAAACTCCCAACAAGGTGACTGCTCCTTTCTTATTTCTGACTTCAACTCATACGACCTCAGTAGGCAGATCCTTTTCGAACTGCCTTTCTGCAGCTGTTATACTACCTCTAATTAACAATGCAACCTCCCCCCCCCCCCGCCCCCGCACCGTTTTACCACCCTCCCTAATCTTATTTTAACATCTATAACCAGGAACCTCCATCAACCATTTCTGCCCTCTTCTATCCAAGTTTCCGTGATGGCCACCACATCGTAGTCCCAAGTACCGATCCATTCCTTAAGTTCACCAACCATATTCCTGATGCTTCTTGCGTTGAAATATACTCACTTCAATCCATCTCTGTGCCTGCAAGTATTCTCTTTGTCAGTGTTACCTTCCCCACTGCCTCACAAGGCGCTTTGACGTCCTGACCATCGGCTACCTTAGTTGCTCGAGTACAAATCCGGTTTCCATTCCCCTACCAAATTAGTTTAAACACTCCCGAAGAGTACTAGAAAACCTCGCTCCCAGGATACTGGTGCCCCTCTGGTTCGAATGCAACCCGTCCTGCTTGTACAGGTCCCACCTTCCCCCGAATGCGCTCCAATTTTCCAAATACCCGAATCACTCTCTCCTAAACCATTCCTGCAGCCACGTATTCAACTGCACTCTCTCCCTATTGCTAGCCTCGCTATCTCATGGCACCTGTAACAAACCGGAGATGAGAACTCTCCCTGTCGTGGCTTTTACTTTCCAGCCTAACTCCCTAAACTCGGTGATTACATCCACACCCCTTTTCCTACTTACGTCGTTGGAACAAATGTGCACCACGACTTCTGGCTGCTCACCCTCCCTGTCAAGGATCCTGAAGACTCGATCCGAGACATCCCTGACCCTGGCACCCGGAGGCAACATACCTTCCGGGCGTCTCGCTCGCGACCACAGAATCTCCTATCTGTTCCCCTCACCATTGAGTCTCCTTTCACTATTGCTTTTCTATTCTCCCCCCTTCCCTTTTGAACCCCAGAGCCAGACTCTGTGCGAGACACCTGGCCTTCCCCCAGTAACTCCCCCCCCCCCCCCCGCCCCCCCCCCCCCCACCCCCGCAACAGCATCCAAAACCGTATACTTATTTTGAAGAGGAACGGCCAACATGGATCCCTGCACTGTCTGCCGGTTCGTTTTCTTTCCACTGATTGTAACCCGGCTACTCTTGTCCTGTACCTTGGGTGTGGTTACCACCCAGTAATTCTTGTCTATTACAGCCTCTCCTTCCCGGATGATCCGAAGTTCACCCAGCGCCAGCTCCAGTTCCCTAGCACGGTCTCTGAGGAGCTGGAGTTGGGTGTACTTCCCGCAGTCAGCGGGGACACCGATGGTATCCCTCACCACCTACATCCTACAGGAGGAGCATGCAACTGCCCTAGCCTCCATCCCCTCTTACCTTACAGAATATAGCTGCACTGTGGACCAACTGGAACTCCGCACTCCGATTCGGCTCCCAGTCAGCTTCACTCTCTGTAAACTCCGGCTCACTTCAAGCTCTTTCAGGAAATACAGCTATGTCTCACATGTTAAGCAATATGAAACATCCGCCACATCCACAAATAAGAATTCATCTTCAATATGTATATTATGAAAAAATAGCTTTCATAAGCAACTGGATGAAGAAAACGAAGTATGTTACCCATCCAAACGATATTCATCAATGTACCAACATCTGCAATATCCAGAAATATGGAAATTAAAACCTGTCCAATATCCATCAAGTTGGAAACGTTTCCAAAACCATTCAATATGTAACTACATTCAAATATTAAACATATATATGCATTGATTTCCATTACAGCGAAATTCCCTCTCGCATATATAAAGATGGAAGAACACTTCCATATCCATCAGTTTTGAAATTCGAGCTCAAATGTACATTGATTATGTTCAATATATATTGAAAAAAAACCATGGCTAAGAACCATGCCGACAAATGCGAAAAGTATCGGCAATTTTTGTTGATATGAAATAACCTTCTCCAAGATTGATCAGTATAGACAAAGACGGTCTGAATCTACACCGGAAACATAATGGGACTGACATCCTCGCCGGTTTAATCATGTTTTTGGAAGGAGTTTAAACTAATTAGGCAGATTAGGGACACAGCATAGTACAGAAAATCAATCAAGTCAGAGCGAAAACAGAGGTAATACGTTTCAGGGAGTAAGGCAAGGAGAATTTGAGCTAAAACAGAAAAGTTAAGGGCGACGACAGACACGCCCAATAGTGAGAAAGTAACATAACGAAAACGTGGTTTAGGGAGGGGCATGATTGGGCGCTCACTATCCTGAGATATGGAATCTTCAGGCGACTAAAAAGGGGGTATAAGAGGAGGAAATATCGCATTATTTATTAAGGAGAGTTACTACAGTTTGGAAATATTATATCTTGGACGGACAGGGCATTACATGAAGCTTTGTGCGGAAAGCCGGGTGGGTGGTTGAGATGACGGTGTTTGAGCATTTTTAGTGACAGCGAACACATCACAGTATAATTTAAGCTTGCGATGCACAACGCAACCGAAAAGTTTAAAAAAATAAGCTTTGGGATTGGGGAAAAATTAGATTTTATTATAACAAAGCAGTGAGTTAATTGTGGTTAAATACATAGAAGAACAATGCGGTTGCATTCAAAACGGAAATAGGGAGGTGAGCTCCGCAACATGTTCATTCTTGGGTGAGAAGAAGGAGTAACACACCCAGAGGACCATGCATCACCAAACATATGCAGGATGCAATGCGACGAAAACGAGAGGCCCTGTTCAAATATAGCAAGAAGGTAGCCAGTGGTGTATGGTCGTGTCAGTGGAATTGTAATCCGGAGACCCATAGTACTGCTCTGGGTTTCCAGGTTAAAATTCCGTCACTGCAAGTGATGAAATTCCATTAATAACGGGCATTAAAGGTCTATTGTCAATTTTCGTAAACAAAAAACATCTCGTTCACTAATGTCTTTAGGGAAGGAAATATGTCATCAGTCCCTTGACTGGCCTGTATTTGACTTCAGACCCGCAACAATGTGGTTGAATCTTACCTGTCCCCCAAGGGAAATTCCAAATGGTAATTATTTCTGTAAAACGTCCCATGAACTAAGGAAATACAAAAGGGGCAGCACATTATTATTAGAGTGCATAATATGCAGGAGGGAGCTTAAGAAAGCAACCAGGAGATCAAAGAGGATGACATGAGATAGCTCTGGATGGTGAAAATAGAGCCAACCCCGAAGTATTCGACAAATATATTAATGGGAAGATTATAAGCAGAGAAAGAAAAGGGCCCATTATGGACCAAACTGCAGTTGGATCCAAAGGACATTGGAAGTGTTTGAACAAATACTTCACATCTGTCTCATCCAAGAGAACGTGGAGGTATATATGGAACACAGGGAAAGGGACTGTATTGTTGATGAGAAAACTGACAGAGGAGTGATAAGATATTGAATATTTTGTCAGGCTCAGAAGTGGATCAATCTCATGGCGCGAAAGAATGAGGCCCCAAGTTGTTGTTGGAGCAGAGGGAGGAGATTGCAGTGGCTCTGAACGAGTTTTTTCAAATTTCTCCGTGGCCAGGAGGCAGTCCCAGAGGACAGAGAACAGCTAATGTTTCACTATTTATCTCAATATTGCAGAGATAAGACAGTGAACTACAGATTGATTAGCCTCACTTCAGTTGCAGGGGAACTATTGGAGAACATTCTGAAGGACAAGCTATATCTATCCATGGTTCGATCAGGAATACTCCGCATGGCTTTGCCAGAGGGAGGTCCTTTGTAATAAATGTAGTTCAATTTTTCAGAGGTCACCAGCTGTATAGAAGACGGTTGTGCCGTTGATGTAGTTTATATGACTTCATCAAAGCCTTTGACAATGTCCAACATGGGACCCGTAAGAAGGACGGGTTGCATCTAAACTGGAGAGGCATAGATATCTTGGCCGCGAGGTTCGCTAGTGTCACACGGGAAGGTTTAAACTAGTATGGCAGGGGGGTGGGCACGGGAGCAATAGGTCAGAAGGTGAGAGCATTGAGGGAGAAGTAGGGAATAGGGACAGTGTGGCTCTGAGGCAGAGCAGACAGGGAGAAGTTGCTGAACACAGCGGGTCTGGTTGCCTGAAGTGCATATGTTTTAATCCAAGACGTATTACGGGTAAGGCAGATGAATTTAGAGCTTGGATTAGTACTTGGAACTATGATGTTGTTTCCATTACGGAGACCTGGTTGAGGGAAGGGCAGGATTGGCACCTATACGTTCCCGGATTTAGATGTTTCAGGCGGGATACAGGGGGTTGTAAAAGTGGTGGCGGAGTGACACGACTGGTCAGGGAAGATAGCACAGCTGTACTACGGGAGGACACCTCAGAGGGCAGTGAGGCTGTAAGGGGAGAGATCAGGAATAGGAAGGGTGCAGTCACTATGTTGGGGGTTTACTGCAGGCCTCGAAACAGCCAGCGGCAGATAGAGGAGCAGAGAGGTAGACAGATTTTAGAAAAAATAAAAACAACAGGGTTGTGGTAATGGGAGAGTTCAACTTCCCCAATATTGACTGGGACTCACTTAGCGCCAGAGGCTTAGATGGGGCAGAGTTTGTAAGGAGCATCCAGGAGGGCTTCTTAAAACAATATGTAGACAGTCCAACTAGTGAAGGGGCGGTACTGGACCTGGTATTGGGGAATGAGCCGGCCTGGTAGTAGAGGTTTCAGTAGATGAGCATTCGGGAACAGTGACCACAATTCAGTAAGTTTTAAAGTGCTGGTGGACAAGGATAAGAGTCTTCCTCGGGTGAATGTGCTAAATTGGGGATGGTTAATTATAACAATATTAGGCGGGAACTGAAGAACCTAGATTGGGGGCGGATGTTTGAGCTGCAATTAACATCTGACATATGGGAGGCTTTCAAGTGTCAGTTGGAAGGAATTAAGGACCGGCATGTTCCTGTGAGGAAGAAGTATAAATACGGCAATTTTCGGCAACCTTGGATAACGAGAGATATTGTAGGCCTCGTCAAAAAGAAAAATGATGCATTTGTCAAGGCTAAAAGGCTGGGAACAGACGAAGCCTGTGTGGAATATAAGGAAAGTAGGAAGGAACTTAAGCAAGGAGTCAGGTGGGCTAGAAGGGGGTCACGAAAAATGATTGGCAAATAGGGTTAAGGAAAATCCCAAGGCTTTTTACACGTACAGAAAAAGCAAGAGGGTAGCCAGGGAAAGGTTTGGCCCACTGAAGGATAGGCAAGGGAATGTATGTGTGGAGCCAGAGGAAATCGGCGAGGTACTAAATGAATACTTTGCATCAGTATTCAACAAAGAGAAGGAATTGGTAGATGTTGAGTCTGGAAAAGGGTGTGTAGATAGCCTGGGTCACATTGACATCCAAAAAGACGAGGTGTTGGGCGTCTTATAAAATATTAAGTTAGATAAGTCCCCAGGGCCTGATGGGAGCTACCCCAGAATACTGGAGGAGGCTGGAGAGGAAATTGCTTAGGCCTTGACAGAAATCTTCGGATCCTCACTGTCTTCCAGTGATATTCTGGAAGACTGAAGAATAGCCAATGCTGTTCCTCTGTTTAAGAACAGTAGCAAGGATAATCCAGGGAACTACAGGCCGGTGAGCCTCACCTCAGCGGTAGGGAAATTACTGGAGAGAATTCTTCGAGACAGGATCTACTCCCATTTGGAAGCAAATGGACGCATTAGTGAGACACATCATGGTTTTGTGAACGGGAGGTCGTGTCTCACTAACGTGATAGAGTTTTTCGAGGAGGTCAGAAAGATGATTGATGCAGGTAGGGCAGTGGATGTTGCCAATAGGACTTCAGTCATGCCTTTGAGAAGGTCCCTCATGGTAAAGTAGTACAAAAGGTGAAGTCACACGGGATCCGGGTGAGCTGTCAAGGTGGATACAGAACTCGCTAGGTCATAGAAGGCATAGAGTAGCAATGGAAGGATGCTTTTCTTATTGGAGGGTTGTGACCAGTGATGTTCCGCAGGGATCAGTGCTGACACCTCTGCTGTTTGTAGTATATTTTAATGATCAGGAGGAAAATGTAACTGGTCTGATCAGTAAATTTGCAGACGACACACAGGTTAGTGGAATTGCGGATAGCGATGAGGACTGTCAGAGGATACACCAGGATTTAGATTGTTTGGAGACTTGGGCGGAGAGATGGCAGATGGAGTTTAATCCGGACAAATGTGAGCTAATGCATGTTGGAAGGTCTAATGCAAGTTGAGAATATACAGTGAATGGTAGAACCCTCAAGAGTATTGAAAGTCAGATAGATCTAGGTGTACATGTCCACAGGTCACTGAAAGGGGCAATGCAGGTGGACAAAGTAGGCAAGAAGGCATACGGCATACTTGCCTTCATTGGCCCGGGCATTGAGTATAAGAATTGGCAAGTCATGTTGCAGCTGTATAAAACCTTAGTTAGGCCACACTTGTAGTATAGTGTTCAATTCTGGTCGCCACACTATCAGAAGCATGTGGAGGCTTTAGAGAGGGTACAGAAGAGATTTACCAGAATGTTTCCTGGTATGGAGAGCATTAGCTATGAGGAGCGGTTGAATAAACTCGGTTTGTTCTCACTGGACCGACGGAGGTTGAGGGGCGACCTGACAGAGGTCTACAAAATTATGAGGGGCATAGACAGAGTGGATATTCAGAGGCTTTTCCCCAGGGTAGAGGGGTCAATTACTAGGGGGCATTGGTTTAAGGTGAGAGGAGCAAGGTTTAGAGTAGACGTACGAGGCACGTTTTTTCGCACAGAGGGTAGTGGGTTGCCTGGAACTCGCTGCCGGAGGAGCTCGTGGAATCAGGGACGATAGTGACATTTAAGGGGCTTCTTGACAAATACATGAAGAGGATGGGGATAGAGGGATACGGACCCAGGAAGTGTAGAAGATTGTACTTTCGTCGGGCAGCATGGTCGGCAGGGCCTCGGAGTGCCGAAGGGCCTGTTCCTGTACTGTACATTTCTCTGTTCTTTGTTCTTTGATTTCTAACGAAGGCACATGCGAATGGGACACCGCGCAATTGATAAGGTTGATATCAATTCGATTAGTTGTAGGAGACAGATGGCTACTTTAGTGACAGGAAGCCAATGTTCAGTGTTGTACCACTGGGCTTTACTTTGGGTCCAATATTATTTGACATTGAAATAAGCGACAGAGATGATATTGTGGGGGATAGGATCATTCATTTTCGGTGACACAAAGATTGGCTTGGTGGTTTGCAGTGAAGTTGAGTGTCTCGAGTTACCGGGGGATATAGACGGGATTTTCAAATGGGTAGATAAGGAGCAGATGTAATTTAACCTCATCTCAAGACATCACTCGTAACCATCAATTTCAGTGCATCAGCCATATGTATATATGTGAACATCACATCTGCCACATCAACTAATACAAAACAATACCTAACCATTATTTTGAAAAACATGACCAAACTAAATTATCCATGATCCATCGATATATAATTTAGCCCATATCGATCAATATGATGAAACTGCAAAAGCCTTAATATGAATAAAGGTTCCGTGGAACACAATATTTAGAAAAAGTAAATCATGCGAATACATCATTAAGAAAATAGGTTCCACGTCCATTATTCAAAACCAGTAAGTCAAAACAACAGTATGGAACGTACCTAATTTTCAGGGATGAAGCCAAAATGTTTCGAGAGCAGCCCATGCGGGAGAATTACGGTGATGGTGATCATAAATGAAAAAGACTGATAATTGTGTTATGAAGGTACGTGTATTTTGGTACGTGTAACATCGAGGGGGAATAGACCATAAATGGCAAATCTCTTCGGAATCTAGAAAGTCAGAGAGATCTGGGCGTGCACGTGCACAAATCTTTGAAGGTGGCATCACAAGTCAATAAGGTAGTCAAGAAAGCATACCCAATGTTTGCCTTTATTGCACGGGGCGTCGAGCATAAACATGGCAAATCATGCGACAGTTGTATAGAATATTGGTAAGGTCGCACTTGGAATAATTCCACAATTCTTGTCGACACACTACCAGAAGGATGTGGAGGCTTTGGAGAGGGTGCCAAGAACGTTTACTAGAATGTTGCCTGGTCTAGAGGCAGTTTGCTATGTGGGGAGGCTGAATAGACTCGGACAGTTTTCATTCAAAAGACGGAGGTTGAGGGGTGACCTGATAGTGTTTTTTATGATTGATAGAGTGGATGGGCAGGCACTCTTTCCCAGGATGCAGGGGCAGTCGCCAGGTAGCTCATGTTCCTGTGCTGTAGTTTTCTTTGTTCTTTGTCCTTTGTAAAATGGCAAAAATAAGCCAAGAATAAGGATCCTGAATTGTCCAAGACTGATTTTAATAGGATAATCCAGGATATGACCTAGGAGCATTGGGGACACACACGTAGTCTGGAATTTCACATTAGAGCAGTGCGAGTCATTCAAAAAATGAAGAAGCGAGAGTACAGAATGAATAAATATTTGTATCAGCAATAGAACATCACCTTTTCTCAGGTGGATGATATTTCAAAAATCGGATTGATTGACTTCTTCCAGGAGTTGACCAGGTGTGCAGATGGTGATAGTGGTGTTGCTGTAGTCTCCATGGACTTCAGTAAGGTTTTGAAACGGATCCGACGTCGGAAGCTGGAAGAGGGCGGCAGAGTGCTTGAGATCATGGGCAATTTGTTAAATTCGATCCAAAGGTGGCAGGAGGCAGGCACTGATGGTCGATGTTATTTATTTTTTCAAAGTGGACGTTAGGGGTTTGCCCGGGTCCTTTGATGTTTGTCGTTTACATTAATGATCTAGACATGAATATAGGATGGTATGATCTGCATTTTCGAAGATGACAAGGAAGTTGGAAGTGTGGATAAAAACGAGGAGGAAAATGTTATTTTACAGAACGAAATAAACGGCTGGTCAGATAGAACATTACAGCGCAGTACAGGTCCTTCGGCCCTCGATGAATCGCCGATCTGTCAAACCACTCTAAAGCCCATCTACACTATTCCCTTATTGTCCATATATCTATCCAATGACCATTTGAATGTCCTTAGTGTTGGCGAGTCCACTACTGTTGCAGGCAGGGCATTCCACGCCCTTACCACTCTCTGAGTAAAGAACCTACCTCTGACATCTGTCTTATATCTCTCTCCCCTCAATTTAAAGCTATGTCCTCTCGTGCGAGACATCACCATCCGAGGAAAAAGGCTCTCACTGTCCACCCTATCCAATCCTCTGATCATTTTGTATGCCTCAATTAAGTCACCTCTCAGCCTTCTTCTCTCTAACGAAAACAGCCTCAAATCCCTCAGCCTTTCCTCATAAGATCTTCCCTCCATACCGGGCAACATTCTGGTAAATCTCCTTGGCACCCTTTCCAATGCTTCCACATCCTACCTATAATGCGGCGACGAGAATTGCACGCAATACTCCAAAAGCGGCCGCACTAGAGTGTAGCTGCAACATGACCTCATGGCTCCTCAACTCAATCCCTCGACCAATAAAAGCTGACACACCATACGCTTTACTAACAACCCTCTCAACCTGTGTGGCAACTTTCAGGGATCTATGTACATGGACACCGAGATCTCGCTGCGCATCCACACTGCCACGAATCTTACCATTAGCCCAGTACTCAGTCTTCCTGTTATTCCTACCAAAATGAATCACCTCACACTTTTCTGCATTAAACTCCATTTGCCACCTGTCAGCCCAGCGCTGCAGCTTATCTATGTCCCTCTGTAACTTGTAACATCCTTCCACACTGTCCACAACTCCACCGACTTTAATGTCAACTGCAAATTTACTCACCCATCCTTCTACGCCCTCCTCCAGGTCATTTATAAAAATGACAAAGGGCAGTGGCCCCAAAACAGGTCCTTGTGGTACACCACTAGTAGCTGGACTCCAGTCTGAACATTTCCCATCAACCACCACCCTTTGTCTTCTTCCAGCTAGCCAATTTCTGATCCAAACTGCTAAATCACCCTGAATCCCATGTCTCTGTATTTTCTGCAGTAGTCTACCGTGGGGAACCTTATCAAACGCTTTACTGAAATCCATATACACCACATGAACTGTTGACGCTCATCCAACTGTTTGGTCACCTTCTCAAAGAACTCAATAAGGTTTGTGAGGCACGACCTACCCTTCACAAAACCGTATTGACTATCTCTAATCAAATTATTCCTTTCCAGATGATTATACATCCTATTTCTTATAAAACTTTCCAAGATATTTCCCACAACAGAAGTAAGGCTCACTGGTCTATAAGTACCGGGGTTATCTCTACTCCCCTTCTTGAACAAGGTAACAACCTTTGCTATCCTCCAGTCCTCTGGAACTATTCCTGGAGACAAAGATGACTTAAAGATCAAGGCTAAAGGCTCAGCAATCTCCTCCCTAGCTTCCCAGAGAATCCTAGGATAAATCCCAACCGGCCCAGGAGTCTTATCTGTTTTCACACTTTACAGAATTGCTAACACCTCCTCCTTATGAACCTCAACCCCTTCTAGCCTAGTAGCCTGAATCTCAGTATTCTCCTCGACAACATTGTCATTTCCCTGTGTGAATACTGACGAAAACTATTAATTTAGCACCTCTCCTATCTCCTCGGACTCCACGAACAACTTCCCACTACTGTCCTTGACTGGCCCTACTCGTACCCTCGTCATTAAGACCATAAGACCATACGACATAGGAGCGGAAGTAAGGCCATTCGGCCCATCGAGTCCACTCCGCCATTCAATCATGGCTGATTTCAACTCCATTTACCCGCTCTCTCTCCATAGCCCTTAATTCCTCGAGAAATCAAGAATTTATCAACTTCTGTTTTAAAGACACTCAACGTCCCGGCCTCCACCGCCCTCTGTGGCAATGAATTCAACAGACCCACCACTCTCTGGCTGAAGAAATTTCTCCTCATCTCTGTTCGAAAGTGACTCCCTTTCATTCTCAGGCTGTGCCCCCGGGTCCTGGTCTCACCTGCTAATGGAAACAACTTCCCTACGTCCACCCTATCTAAGCCATTCATCATCTTGTAAGTGTCTATTAGATCTCCCCTCAACCTCCTAAACTCCAATGAATATAATCACAGGATCCTCAGACGTTCATCGTATGTTAGGCCTGCCATTCCTGGGATCATCCGTGTGAATCTCTGCTGGACCCGCTCCAGTTCCAGTATGTCCTTCCTGAGGTGTGGGGCTCAAAATTGCTCACAGTATTCTAAATGGGGCCTGACTAATGCTTTATAAAGCTTCAGAAGTACATCCCTGCTTTTATATTCCAAGCCTCTTGAGATGAATGACAACATTGCATTTGCTTTCTTAATTACGGACTCAACTTGCAAGTTTACCTTTAGAGAATCCTGGACAAGGACTCCCAAGTCCCTTTGCACTTCAGCATTATGAATTTTGTCACCATTTAGAAAATAGTCCATGCCTCTATTCTTTTTTTCAAAGTGCAAGACCTCGCACTTGCCCACGTTGAATTTCATCAGCCATTTCTTGGACCACTCTCCTAAACTGTCTAAATCTTTCTGCAGCCTCCCCACCTCCTCCATACTACCTGCCCCTCCACCTATCTTTGTATCATCGGCAAACTTAGCCAGAATGACCCCAGTCCCGTCATCTAGATCGTTAATATATAAAGAGAACAGCTGTGGCCCCAACACTGAACCCTGCGGGACACCACTCGTCACCGGTTGCCATTCCGAAAAAGAACCTTTTATCCCAACTCTCTGCCTTCTGCCTGACAGCCAATCGTCAATCCATGTTAGTACCTTGCCTCGAATACCATGGGCCCTTATTTTACTCCGCAGTCTCCCGTGAGGCACCTTATCAAAGGCCTTTTGGAAGTCAAGATAGATAACATCCATTGGCTCTCCTTGGTCTAACCTATTTGTTATCTCTTCAAAGAACTCTAACAGGTTTCTCGGGCAAGATCTCCCCTTACTAAATCCATGCTGACTTGTTTAAATCCGACCCTGCTCTTCCAATAATTTATAAATCTCATCCTTAACAATGGATTCTAGAATCTTGCCAACAACCGAGGTTAGGCTAATTGGCCTATAATTTTCCATCTTTTTCCTTGTTCCCTTCTTGAACATGGGGGTTACAACAGCTATTTTCCAATCCTCTGGGACTTTCCCGGACTCCAGTGACTTTTGAAAGATCATAACTAACGCCTCCACTATTTCTTCAGCTATCTCCTTTAGAACTCTAGGATGTAGTCCATCTGGGCCCGGAGATTTATCAATTTTTAGACCTCTTAGTTTCTCTAGCACTTTCTCCTTTGTGATGGCTACCATATTCAACTCTGCCCCCTGACTCTCCGGAATTGGTGGGATATTACTCATGTCTTCTACTGTGAAGACTGACGCAAAGTACTTATTTAGTTCCTCAGCTATTTCCTTGTCTCCCATCACAAAATTACCAGCGTCATTTTGGAGCGGCCCAATGTCAACTTTTGCCTCCCGTTTGTTTTTAATGTATTTAAAGAAACTTTTACTGTCATTCCTAATGTTACTGGCTAGCCTACCTTCATATTTGATCCTCTCTTTCCTTATTTCTCTCTTTGTTAGCCTCTGTTTGTTTTTGTAGCCTTCCCAATCTTCTGACTTCCCACTGCTCTTTGCCACATTATAGGCTTTCTCTTTTGCTTTGATGCATTCCCTGACTTCCTTTGTCAGCCATGGCTGCCGAATCCCCCCTCTGATAACCTTTCATTTCTTTGGGATGAACCTCTGCACTGTGTCCTCAATTACTCCCAGAAACTCCTGCCATTGCTGTTCTACTGTCTTTCCCACTCGGCTCTGCTCCCAGTCGATTTTCGTCAGTTCCTCCCTCATGCCCCTGTAGTTACCTTTATTTAACTGTAACGCCTTTACATCTGATTCTACCTTCTTTCTTTCAAATTGGAGATTGAATTCTACCATATTATGATCACTGCCTCGTAAGTGCTCCCTTACTTTAAGATCTTTAATCAAGCCTGGCTCATTACATAACACTAAGTCCAGAATGGCCTGTTCCCTCGTGGGCTCCATCACAAGCTTTTCCAAAAAGCCCTCCTGTAAACATTCAATGAATTCCCTTTCCTTGGGTCCACTGGCAGCATTATTTACCCAGTCCACCTGCATATTGAAGTCCCCCATGATCACTGTGACCTTGCCTTTCTGACATGCACTTTCTATTTTGTGGTGCATTTTGTGCCCCCGGTCCTGGCCACTGTTAGGAGGCCTGTACATAGCTCCCATTATAGTTTTTTTGCCGTTGTGGTTCCTCAACTCTACCCACACAGACTCCACATCATCTGACCCTATGTCATTTAGTGCTATTGATTTAATTTCATTCCTAATTAACAAGGCAACCCCGCCCCCTCTGCCCACCTCCCTGTCTTTTCGATAGGTTGTGAATCCCTGGATGTTTAAATGCCAGTCATGAACCCCCTGCAACGGTGTCTCTGTGATGCCTGCCACATCATACCTGCCAGTCACAATCTGGGCCACAAGCTCATCTACGTTGTTCCGTACACTGTGCGCATTTAAATATAGCACCTTTAATTCTCTATTGACCGTCCCTTTTTGTTTTCTTAGTGTGGTGGACCTTGGTTTACTGAGCCTTTCCATGCACTGTGTCATATTTTGTGGGATGGGGACTATCGTAACCTCTCCTGAGTTTTGTCTTTTCGTGCTTTTTTGTAATCCTAAGCAGCTACGCTTCCCACTGATTACTCCACCTCTTGGTTCCCAGACTTTCCCTCCCCCGCCCCCCCCAACTCTAGTTTAACGTCCTATTGGCCACCCTATTAACCCTTTTCGCCAGAACACTGATCGCAGCTCGGTTCAGGTGGAGATCACCCCAACGGTATAGATCCCCCTGTCCCAAAACGTATGCCAGTGTCCCATGAAAAGGAACCCCACTTTCCCACACCACTCGTTCAGACACGTGTTAACTTCCCTTATTCTTGCCTCCCTATGCCAATTTGCACGTGGCTCGGGCAGTAATCCGGAGATTATGACCCTTGAGGACCTGTTTTTTAATTAGAATCCTAGCTCTTTATAATCTCTAAACAGGTCCTCTTTCCTAGACTTGCTATGTTGTTGGTACCGATATGGACCTCAACAACTGGATCCTCCCCCTCCCTCTCCAGTATCCTTTCAAGCCGGTCAGAGATGTCCCTCGCCCTAGCACCGGGCAGGCAACATACCATGCGGGACTCTTTAGCCTGCTCACAAAGGATACTATCTATTCCCCTGATAATAGAACCCCTACAACTACAACTTGCCTATTTACTCCCTCCCCTTGAATGGCCTGCTGAACCATGGTGCCTTGGTCAGCTGACTCATCCTTCCTGCAGCCCTGTTCGCCATCCACACAGGGAGCAAGTGCCTCATACCTGTTGGACAGAGTCAAGGGCTGAGGCTCCTGAGTTCCTAACTGCTGGTTCCCTTCACCTGCCTGACTTGCAGTCACACCCTGCTGTCCCTGGCCACTGGCAGGATTTAAACTACTTACTCTGACAGGTGTGACTGCCTCCTGAAACACAGTGTCCAGGTAAGTCTCGACCTCCCGGATGTGCCTCAGTGTTTGAAGCTCAGACTCCAGCTCATCAACTCTGAGCCGGAGCTCTTCGAGCAGCCAACAATTACTGCAGATGTGGTCGCTGCAGCTCGCAATGGGATCTGCCAGCTCCCACATCAAGCAGCTCAAGCACATCACCTGACCAGCCATCACTAATTTATTAATTAGTTTAATTTAAGTTTATGAGTTTAGCTGTGTTTTTTTTTTAAATTTGGGGCAGATTTGCTATCAACCACTCAGATCACAGCTTCCCTCTGACGTCACTTTTGTGTAAAAAAACTGGAAAACAGGAAGTTTCCGTTAGGTTTTTATACACAGAGACTGCTCCTCCTCTTCCGAACGGCTCCCGAAATTAGGCCCGAAGAAAGAGAGAGAACAAAACAGGAGGGAAAAAGCACCTTCTCCCACTCTTCACCGAATTACCTCACTGCACCAAATTACCAAATTCGCACTCGGTCTGCATCTCTCTCACTCAGGCTGTGTCTCCTTGACCTGCGCAATGCTTACTAATGTGCGCTTTCTGTCTGTCTTTTATACAGACTTTAGGATGACTCACACGAAAACTTCAAAGAGAAGAAAACAATGTGTACCTTTGTGCCCCTTAACAGGCCTCAGGTGACTGCCAGATAACTGCCTCTCAGCAATTAGGGTGGGGCAGCTTCAGCCAATCAGACACTAATCTCCACTGCACTTTTAACTGAAAAACAGCAAAATTAGATGAACCACTTACCTTTCCTGGTTACCTCACTGCACCAAATTACCAAATTCTCAGTCGGTCTGTATCTCTCTCACTCAGGCTGTGTCTCCTTGACCTGCGCAATGCTTACTAATGTGCACTTTCTGTCTGTCTTTTATACAGACTTTAGGATGACTCACACGAAAACTTCAAAGAGAAGAAAACAATGTGTACCTTTGTGCCCCTTAACAGGCCTCAGGTGACTGCCAGATAACTGCCTCTCAGCAATTAGGGTGGGGGCAGATTCAGCCAATCAGACACGAATCTACACTGCACTTTTAACTGAAAAACAGCAAAATTAGATGAACAACTTACCTTTCCTGGTTACCTCACTGCATCAAATTACATTCATTTGTTCCTGACATATCTCTAGAAAGCTTTAGGGTTATCCTTGATCCTACCTGCGAAAGACTTCTCATGTCCCCTCCTGGCTCTTCTTAGCTCTCTCTTTAGGTCCTTCATAGGTAACTTGTAACCCGAGCGCCCTAACTGAACCTTCATGTCTCATCTTTACATAAGACTCCTTCTTCCTCTTGACAAGTGTTTCGACTGCTTTAGTAAACCACGGTTTATTCACTCGACCACTTCCTCTCAGCCTGACAGGTACATACTTATCAAGGACACGCAGTAGCGCCTTGTACCTTGAACAAGCTCCACATTTCCATTGTGCCCATCCCCTGCAGTTTTCCTCTCCATCCGATGTATCCTAAGTATTGGCTCATCGCATCATAATTGCCTTTCCCCCAGACATAACTCTTGCCCTGCGGTATATACCTATCCCTTTCCATCACAAAAGTAGAAGTAATCGAATTGTGGTCACTATCACCAAAGTGCTCACCTACCTCCAAATCTAACACCTGTCCTGGTTCATTACCCAGTACCAAATCCAATATGGCCTCGCCTGTCGTTGGCCTATCTACATACTGCGTCAGGAACCCCTCCTGCACACATTGGACAAAAACGGACCCATCTAACGTACTCGAACTATCGCGTTTCCAGTCAATATTTGGTAAGTTAAAGTCCCCCACAACAACTACCCTGTTGCTTTCGCTCCTATCCAGACTCATCTTTGCAATCCTCTCCTCTACATCTCTGCAACTTTGCAGAGGCCTATAGAATACCCGTAACAGGTTGACCTCTCCTTTCCTGTTTCTCACCTCAGCCCATACTACCTCAGTAGACGAGTCCTCATTAAACGTCCTTTCTGCCACCGAAATGCTGTCCTTGACTAACAATGCCACCCCTCCCCCTCTTTTACCACCTTCCCTGAGCTTACGGAAATATCTAAATCCCGGCACCTGCAACAACCATTCCTGTCCCTGCTCTATCCATGTCTCCGAAATGGCCACAACATCGAAGTCCCAGGTACCAACCCATGCCGCAAGTTCACCCACCTTATTCCCGATGCTCCTGGCGTTGAAGAAGACCCATTGAAATCACCTTCCTGCCTGCCGATATACTCCTGCAACTTTGAAACCCTACTCATGACCTCACTACTCTTCAACCTGCTGTACACTGGAGCTACAATTCAGGTTCCCAGGCCCCTGCTGAACTAGTTTAAACCCTCCCGAAGAGCATTAGTAACCCCCCCGCAGAACATTGGTACCCCTCTGGTCCAAGTGCAGACCATCCCGTTTGTAGAGGTCCCACCGACCCCAGAATGAGCCCCAATTATCCATAAATCTGAAACCCTCCCTGCTTCACCATCCCTGTTGCCAGGTGTTCAGCTCCTCTCTCTCCCTATTTCTCGTCTCGCTATCACGTGGCACGGGTAACAACCCAGAGATAATAACTGTTAGTCTTAGATCTAAGTTTCCACCCTAGCTCCCTGAAATAGTACCTTACAGCCCCATCCCTTTTCCTACCTATGTCGTTGGTACCTATGTGGACCACGACTTGGGGCTGCTCCCCGTCCCCCTTAAGGATCCCGAAAACACGACCCGAGACATCACGCACCCTGGCACCTGGGAGGCAACACAACAACCGTGAGTCTCTCTCGTTCTCACAGAATCTCCGATCTATCCCCCTAACTATGAAGTCTCCAATGACTAATGCTCTACTGCCCTCCCCCTTCCTTCTGAGCACCAGGGACAGATTCTGTGCCAGAGACCTGTACCCCATGGCTTAACCCTGGTAAGTCCCCCTCCCCAACAGTATCCAAAGCGGTATACTTGTTACTAAGGGGACCGGCCACAGGGGATCCCTATACTGACTGCTTCCTCCCAGTCCCTCTCATCGTCACCCATCGATCTTTATTCTTCGGAGTAACTACATCCCTGAAGCTTCTATCTATGACCAACTCTGCCTCCCGAATGATCCGATGTTCACCCAACTCCAACTCCCTAACGCAAATTCTGAGGAGCTGGAGATGGGTGCACTTCCCACAGATGAAATCAGCAGGGACACTGACGGCGTCCCTTACCTCAAACATTATGCAGTAGGAACATTGCACTACCTTCCCTGTCATCCCCTCTAGATTAAAAAAATAGAAAGAGTTTACCTGTTACTCACTCCCCTTCTCAGCAAGCACTCACTCAGCAACCGCAGCGCCCCGCACGATAACACCTGAGGGAAAATAAATAAAAACTCCTTACCAGTCACCAGCCAATCCCTTACCTGCAGGCTGTGACGTCACGGTTCAGCTTTCCACCTGTCCCTGTCCTCGAGCTTTCCTCTTGATCCTTACAGCGGTTGTTGTTGTTTTTTTTTGGTTAGAGGAGGGGATAGGGAGGGAAACACAGAAGAAGTGTTTCGGGTTTAAGTGTCACTTGACAAGAGCTCCACCATAAACTACCTCCAAGTTAGGGTGAGCACACGGACGTATGCAAATTTCCCCTGCAACGGACAATCAGCTGTTCCGCTCTACCGCCCTCTGCTGGATATTTGTCTTCACTTGAACAGCTACGGTCACTTGTTCAGGTATGATAGGGTGAGCACACGGACGTATGCAAATTTCCCCTGCAACGGACAATCAGCAACTCAGCTCTACTGCGCTCTGCTGGATGTTTGTCTTCACTTGAACAGCTAGGGTCTCTTGCTCAGGTACGCCTCCAAATTAGGGTGAGCACACGGACGTAGGCACATTTCCCCTGCAACGGACAATCTGCAGCTCCGCTCGACTGCCCTCTGCTAATCTTCACTTGAACAGCTAGGGTCTTTTGTTCAGGTACGCCGCCAGGTTAGGGTGAGCACACGGACGTACGCAAATTTCCCCTGCAATGGCCAATCGCAGCTCCACTCTACTGCCCTCTGCTGGGTACTTGTCTTCACTTGAACAGCTAGGGTCTCTTGTTCAGGTATGCCTACAAGTTAGGATGAGCACACTGACGTATGCAGATTTCCCCTGCACCGGCCAATCAGCAGCTCCACTCTACTGCCCTCTGCTGGATGCGTGTCTTCACTTGAACAGCAAGGGTCTCTGGTTCAGGTACGCCTCCAAGTTAGGGTGAGCACACGGACGTATGCTAATTTCCCCTGCAACGGCCAATCAACATCTCCGCTCTACTGCCCTCTGCTGGATGCTTGTCTTCATTTGAACAGCTAGAGTCTCTTGTTCAGGTACGCCTCCAAGTTAGGATGAGCACACGGACGTATGCAAATTTCCGCTACAACGATCAATCAGCAGCTCCCTGCATAGGCAGGGCAGTGGCCAATGGAATTAACCCTGTACAATGTGATATGATGCATTTTGGGAGATCGACCAAGGCAAGCGAATACGCAATGAACAGTAGGAGGTCAGGCAGTATAAACCACCAGAGGGACCTCAGGGTGCTAGTCCAGACATCCCTGAAGGCAGCAGGCCAAATAGGCAAGTTGGTTAAGGAGGCGTTTTTGTACATTTGTCTTTATTTTCCGTTGCAAAAAAGTTATGTTGGAGCTGTTTACAGCATTCGTTAGGCCACAGCTAGTGCATCTTGTGCAGTCCTGGTCGCCAGATTATAGAAAGAAAATGAATGCACAACAAATGGCACTGATACAGTTCGCCAGAATGCTGCTCAGACTGGATCGATTGAGGTTTTAAGAGAAGGTAATTAAGGTTTGTTTTTCTCCTTTGAGCAGAGTAGGTTGAAGGGGGACTTGATTGAGGTGTACACAATATTGAGGGATAGAGACAAGGTAGGAAGCTGAACAAATTCCTGATCACTTTAGTTAACTCATCAGAAAATATGGGCATGGATATTAAGTAAAGCCAGGAGATTTAGGCGAGATTTGACGAAAAATGTTTCACCCAGACGATTTAGGAAATCTGGGACTCACTGACTGAAAGAATGGTCGAACTGAGACCCCTTTACAGCATTTAAGAAGTATTGATGTGAGGACTTGAAATGTCCTCGTACCTAAGAGTTCAAAACTGGATTAGAATTAATTGGTTCTTTTGGCTGCTGCAGGTTCGATGGGCCAAACAGTATATTCTGTCCTACAAACCGCTATGACATCCTGACTCTATTATCTCAGGTCCTTCAAAAGTACAAACTATTTCCCAGATCTACCAATATGAAAATATCTCCGATTTTTAAATATGACAACATTTTTTCCGGTATCTCTCATTAACGTAAGTGCGATAAAATCGAATCTTATGCAAACAAATTGAATCTGCATCAATGTAACAATGAGAAACATCTGCCAAAAAATACATTTCAATAAAGTATCAATTTAGCAGCAATATGCAAACATCTCCCGGTTCAAGCAATAGGAATCCCATCAAATTACTTTATCAATGAATCAGAAATCTCCAATACCTGTATTCCCAAAATCAGTCAAATTGAAAAACTACGATATCCATCAAACTGAAAGAAATTGTCCCAAATCTATTGGCATGAGAACACCTCGATATCTATTAATATGAAAATATATTAATAATATGATCAGGGATAGTCAGCATGGCTTTGTGAAGGGTAGGTCATGCCTCACAAACCTTATCGAGTTCTTTGAGAAGGTGACTGAACAGGTAGACGAGGGTAGAGCAGTTGATGTGGTGTATATGGATTTCAGCAAAGCGTTTGATAACGTTCCCCACGGTAGGCTATTGCAGAAAATACGGAGGCTGGGGATTGAGGGTGATTTAGAGATGTGCATCAGAAATTGGCTAGCTGAAAGAAGACAGAGGGTGATGGTTGATGGGAAATGTTTAGAATGGAGTTCAGTTGCAAGTGGAGTACCACAAGGATCTGTTCTGGGGCGATTGCTGTTTGTCATTTCTATAAATGACCTAGAGGAAGGCGCAGAAGGGTGGTAAATTTGCAGATAATAAAGTCGGTGGTGTTGTCGATAGTGTGGAAGGATGTAGCAGGTTACAGAGGGATATAGATAAGCGGCAGAGCTGGGCTGAGAGGTGGCAAATGGAGTTCAATGTAGAGAAGTGTGAGGTGATTCACTTTGGAAGGAATAACAGGAATGCGGAATATTTGGCTAATGGTGAAGTTCTTGGAAGTGTGGATGAGCAGAGGGATCTAGGTGCCCATGTACATAGATCCCTGAAAGTTGCCACCCAGGTTGATAGGGTTGTGAAGAAGGCCTATGGAGTGTTGGCCTTTATTGGTAGAGGGATTGAGTTCCGGAGTCAGGAGGTCATGTTGCAGCTGTACAGTACTCTGGTACAGCCGCATTTGGAGTATTGCGTACAGTTATGGTCACCACATTATAGGAAGAACGTGGAGGCTTTGGAGCGGGTGCAGAGGAGATTTACCAGGATGTTGCCTGGTATGGAGGGAAAATCTTATGAGGAAAGGCTGATGGACTTGAGGTTGTTTTCGTTGGAGAGAGGAAGGTTAAGAGGAGACTTAATAGAGGCATACAAAATGATCAGGGTGTTGGATAGGGTGGACAGTGTGAGCCTTCTCCCGCGGATGGAAATGGCTGGCACGAGGGGACATAGCTTTAAACTGAGGGGTAATAGATATAGGACAGAGGTCAGAGGTAGGTTCTTTACGCAAAGAGTAGTGAGGCCGTGGAATGCCCTACCTGCTACAGTAGTGAACTCGACAACATTGAGGGCATTTAAAAGTTTATTGGATAAACATATGGATGATAATGGCATAGTGTAGGTTAGATGGCTTTTGTTACGGTGCAACATCGTGGGCCGAAGGGTCTGTACTGCGCTGTATTGTTCTATGTTCTATGTTCTATGTTCTATATACCGTGCCAATGAACGTGAAAACGTGCATATCATATTCATATTGAAGATCCTCCATATCCAATAATATTATAAGTTTTCCCTCTTCTATCGACATGCAAAAGGAACCTTCCTTATCACTCAATTTAAACATCAAACCTTCTGCAGCAATCAATCAGACTTAAAAAAACATATCCGCTATGCATTAAAATAAAAATTGTAGGACGGCTCAGTGGCGTTGTTATTAGCACTGCTGCCGACAGCGCCGAGGACCCGGGTTCGATTCCAATCTTGGGTCACTGAAGGCATGTCGGTTGCCCATTCAACCCCGTGTCTGCGTGGGTGTCAATCCTACAACCTAATACATGTGCAGCGTATGTAGATTGACAACGCTAAATTACACCTTAATTGGAGAAAAAAAACATTTGGCTGCTCTAAATTTTTTAAAGTTAATCTAAAAATTGTATTTATCAGAACCATCAAAAAGAATACTGATTTTCCGTCAGGATCATTATCACAAACAACTTTACCGATATTGATCAATATCATCAAACACTGTATACACATATATGGTATTTCCAGGAATATAGTGACTTCCCTATGCGTTTATATGGAAAAGATCAATCATATCCATGAATAGAAAATTGAACATGAAAACGTCGCCCAGCTTTTTCCACATGAAATCAATTTCCACTTCCATTATTTCGAAAATATTTCCCATAACCATCAATATTCATCTGAACAGACTATCTGTACTTTTGTCATGTCATCTGATGTTTAAAAGTTCATGGTGGGGCTTGGGGCGGTGGACAGCACTATGGCGCAGAGGCTTGCATTGCTGCCTCACGGCGCCAAGGTCCCAGGTTTGATCCCGGCGCTGGATTACTGTCCGTGTTGATTTTGCCATTCTCCCCGTGTTTGCGTGGGTTTCACCCCCACAAACCAAAGTTGTGCTGGGTAGGTGGGCTGGCCATGTCAATTTGCCCCTTAATTGGAAAAAATGATTGGGAACTTTAAATTTTAAAAAAAAGTTCGTCCGGGGTTGGGGGAGAGGCATTTTTTCCTGCATTACTTCAAGCATTACATTCCTGAACGTTTTTTCAAGGCAAATATTCACTGAAAATAAATTTCTGTTTCATCTGCCTCTCCGAGTGGTGGAAATAATCAGCATTCCCGGCCATGCTCCAATGGCTTGACCAGCATTTTTTTTCTCGGCAGATCCAGAACAGCGATATGAAATCCATTCGAACATGCCGAGAACCTTTTTGTAAAATGGATGCGTGTTTCTTTGTCTCACAAATGAGGACAGCATCGTGAAACTACTGTTGCAGTATTTTTTTCAGGACATTGTTCGCACTTCAGAGGTATTGTAAAAGAGAGTCACTCAAGTGAAAATATAAGCAGCCGTAAAAACGGGAACAATTGAGCTGATAACTTGCATCAGAAGCACCGTTGTTCATAAACCGGCTGATCGAACAAGGGTTCGATATAATTTTCATCTCTCCAATTCCTGTGGCTGCCCTGGAGGTGTTCGATCGGTCAATGTTTCCTGGACATTGGTCTCATAAGAAATGGGCACTTACTTTCTGTTAGGATTGTTTGCGGTGATATCCTGTGATTAACTCCCACTTAGATTAAACATAATGCAACTGAGTTCAGGTGGTCAAGAAATCCGAAATTTGCTCATGGTTGACTGGTCTCTGCTCTGAAACTGAAATACACATATTATTTAGAATGGAAAGCCATATCCAAACGAAAAGGTAAGAAATAATTCATCGGACTTCCGAACCTCTGAATTGATTTCAAACACCTCAGTCACTTGAAGTCTCCCTCCATCATTTTCGTATCGGTATCCCTCATCCCCACTCACCAACATCATTTCCCGTCGTCTGAACTTCATCAGCATGTCCTGCAAACAGCGGAGACCAGATGTGGAAACATTTCAAGTTATAAGAAACAATGGCGACACTTATCCCCAGAGTAATGAAGAATTATTGGTGTGGTTCCCCCTTGACTTTTGGATTTTAGAATGATTTCAGAACGGTTAGACAACGATAATTATGCCTGCTGATAAACGTCCTATCCAGGGAAAAAATGACTATCAGTTCGCAAATACAAATTTAAGTCCCAGAAGTAGCTGGAACAAGTGAAACGTGCCAATGTAAAACTGTGTACCACATGGAGAGGAGAATTGTGTAGATAATTTGAATGCCATTAAGTTTTCGCTTTTGACAATTTTGAAATGCAAGCAATGATACATCTAATCATTTCAAATTCCTCGCAGTGCAAAATGATTGATGATGAAGACGCATACGTTGTCCATGTGCACATTTTCAGATTGTTCTGGAAACAACCCGATTCTTAACGAACTACAGGGAAATGCTGATTTCTTTCGAGTTTCAGGGCTTAATCAGGAGACCTTATTTGCACTATTAGGCTTTCGTGCCAAAGACATATGTTGTGTCTGCTGTGATCTGCTCCGTATAATTCCATGAGTGTCAATACTTATTGTTTGTTTGATTTATTTTCTGCAGCTCCTATTGTGTTTGATAGCGTGACTGCTGATGAACGATTCACCTTTGACAAGTACGGAACGACCAGCACCTGGAAAGATACAGCAACACCGACTCCGGACAAAACGGCAAAGCATGCGCATGGCTGGACCATTTGGTGCAATGAAGGAATTCTTCCTGGAAAGCACTACTGGGAGGTGACGGCCAGCCGTGGAACAGCCTGGAGTGTGGGAGTCTCACAAAGCATTAGGTCGATGGGCAGATGGAGTAATCCCTTCCCCAAGGAGGGTTACTGGACATTGTTGATGTGGAATGTTCAGGGCACAGCCCGGAAATTAAGATCACTGGGCAACTCTATTCTAGTCGTCCCATTGAGCAAGCTGGGAGTGTGCGTCGACAGTGGGGAAGGTCAAGTGTCCTTCTACAATCCGGAGAACGGAGCCAATTTGCACACCTTCAATGCCAAGTTCAAAGGCACAGTTTATCCGGTCTTCAAACTTTGGATCACCACTCGCCCTGATGGCAGGATATCTATTGTTTAAATGTGATTTATTGATTATACAGCACAGGCAAACACAACTCAACCTAACCACTCTATCTTGCTATTAAATGCTTCACTATATGTTCCCCATCGTTTTCAACTCATACCATCATTCATTCCCTCTATTCTGCTCTCTCTCTCATGATAGATTTTCTCTCCTATGAAACCCTGCCATACGCCACGGTCGTCCCCTGTGTTACTAAGCTCCATAGTCAGAGAACCATCATATAAAAACCGTCATCTTAAGAATACCCCACTGAAAAAAGCGATGACAACGCAGTCTGGAGTTTCACGGAATTAGTAATCTAGACACCACCGAACATGACGCTTTACCCAGGCCAGGGTACTGGTTCGGAGATGGTGCGATTTGATATTCGATTAATGATTATGGAAACAGAATGGAATAAATATTTACTTTGAATTAATCAATCAGGATACTAAGATACAGAGCGAGGCGAAATCTTGCAAACTGTGCCCAGCATATCCTTAAATTCTATCCATAACTCTCACTCTATGATTTTGAAACTTCATTCTAACTATTTTACTCTTTCTATCAATGTTCTAATTCAATTACTTAGAGATCCAGCGATCTTGACGACCCTGGAGACACCTCAAACTGACGATCTGAAATCGACCCGGACCAGCCCACCACGTGTAATCAGCTACGGAAGCTGCAGTCCCAGGCCAGGATATTCCCCACCAGCGTCTTCCAGAGACCAGGAAAACGCCCTAGAAGCAAGGGCCTTCACTCTGCAAGCTCCCAGAGACCTGGAAAACAGCACAGAAGCCGGGACCTCCACTCTGCTGCTCTCAACAACTAGACCAGCATCGCAGCAGCTGCAGCCCTGCCGCGCCTCCAGCTTCCAAACCTGTGACCCCGAGAGCTGCGACCCCTTGCAGACCCCAAGCACTCCTACCACTCCAACACCCCCCCCCCCCCGCTCACCCCCATACAGTCGCCCCAAACCCCTGAAAATCAACTCCCGCAGCCTAAAAATCACTAATACAGCTCTTTTAAACTTACTTGCTCTGAAGTAAGACCGCGATCTGGAAAGGATCCTCAAACACGATCCCCAGAGACGTCAGACATTTACCGGCGTTCACCTCATCCACTGCGTGACATGGTTTGGACATCCAGCGACCAATGAAGACAAACGACAAACCGACAACGACCCGGACATTCGACCGCGCAGACCCACCTCCGACGCAGACAGCCTAAGGAAGGCAACAATCGCCATCCACACACCGACCAGAGTGAATAACCACAACTATTCCCTTTACACTGCATACTCTCACCGTCTCCCAGACTCGAAAAGAAGCAGTCACCCAAGGAAGCCTCGAAAACGTGCAGGCCTGCAGGTGAGAGTGAAACAACGAAGCCGGCCCATAGCCCCTGTGCCTCGCTTATTCCTAGCTATGTCCAATCTCTAGGAAACAAGCTAGAAGAACTGAAAGCCGAATTCATTTTTCTAGGAGAACTAAGTGACTGCTTTGTGCTCTTTCACAGAGACGTGACTCACTCCGGCTTCACCCCACTGTGCCCTACAACCAGAGGGCTTCTCAACCCACCGAATGGACCATACGGCGGCCTCACACAAGACAAGGGGAGGTGGGGTCTGCCTCCGAATCAACACTTCCTGGTGCCTAGATGCAGCAACACTGGCGAGTTTCTGCACCCCGGACCTAGAATACCAGACGCTAAAATGCCACACTTACTACCTTCCGCGTGAGTTCAGCTCTGTTATCCTGACGGCAGTTGACATCCCACGACATGCGAACGTGAAAATCGCACTGGACGAAATATTCACCATCACAAACAGTCTTGAAACGAAACATCCCAAGGCCTTGTTCTTTGTAGCTGGGGATTTCAATCAGGCCAAGCTCAAGAGCGTACTACCAAGTTAACACCAACACGTCACCTGTTTCACCAGAGGCCCAAACATCCTAGACCACTGCTACACAAATATCAAACATGCTTACCGCTCTATCGCCCGCCCACACTTTGGAAAATCTGACCACAAGGCTATGCTCCTGCTCCCGGCTTATAAGCAAAAACTGAAGCGGCAGAATCCGTCAAAGAAAGTCATGCTGTGTTGGTCTGAGGGATCGGTTGATCTCCTACGGGCCTGCTTAGATTCAGTGGACTGGTCACTATTTGAAAACACTGCGACCAGCCTGAACGAGTACACCACTACAGTAACTGACTTCATCAGTAAGTGTCTAGAAGACTGTTTGCCAAATAAGCAAATCCGCGTGTTTCCAAACCGGAAACCCGGGATCAACAGGGATATCCACTGCTTGCTGAAGCCTAGGTCTGAGGCATTCAAGTCAGGCGACGCTGACCTCTACAAGAAAGGCAGATATGACCTAAAGAAATCCATCAATGATGCCAAAATACAGGACCAAGCTCAAGTCCCAGGCTAGCCACTCGGATCCCCGCCGTCTATGGCAAGGACTGCAAGACATAACGGGCTACAAGATGAAAGCATGTAAAATCGCACCCCTCCCTGATGCGCGCAACGCATTCTATGCCCGCTTTGAGCAAGAGGTCAGCGAGACCGACCCCTCCAGCCCAGAAACCGCGGATGAACTTGTATCTGCGATCACCACTGCAGAAGTCAGGGCAGCCTTCTCGAAGGTCAACCCACCGAAAACCACTGGCCCAGACGGGGGACCCGGGCGAGCACTTATGTCATGCGCGGATCAGCTGGCGGCGGTATTCACAGACATCTTCATCCTCTCTTTACAAAAATCTGATGTCCCTATCTGCTTCAAGAAGACGACTATCATTCCTGTACCAAAGCAAAATCAAGCAGCGTGCCTAAATAACTATCGTCCAGTGGCTCTGATATCCATCATAATGAAGTTCTTCGAAAGGTTAGTCATAGCGCGAATCAACTCCAGCCTCCCGGAGTGCCTTCATCTACCCCAGATCGCCTAGCGCCGCAACAAGTTCACAGCAGACGCCATCTACATGGCCCTGCACTCTCCCCTGGAACACATTGAAAACAAAGACACCTATGTCAGACTCCCATGTATCGACTACAGCTCAGCCTTTAATACCATCATTCCTACGAAACTCATCTCCAAACTCCGTGGCCTTGGCCTCGGCTCCTCACTCTGCGACTGGAGCCTGAACTTTCTAACCCACAGGCAACAATCAGTAAAGATAGGCAAAAACACCTCATCCACGATCATCTTCAACACCGGTGCCCCACAAGACTGTGTCCTAACCCTCCTACTATACTCCTTGTACACGGATGACTGTGTGGCCAAATTCCCCTCCAACTCGATTTTCAAATTTGCTGATGACACCACCGTAGTGGGTCGGATTTCAAACAATTCAGAGACAGAAAAAAGGAATGAGATAGAGAATCTGTTGAACTGGTGCAACGACAATAAACTCTCCCTCAATGTCAACAAAACGAAAGAGATTGTCATCGACTTCAGGAGGCGGACTGGAGAACATTCCCCTGTGTACATCAATGGGAACGAAGTAGAAAGGGTCGATTGCGTCACGTTTTTAGGTGCACAGATCACCAACCGTCTGTCCTGGTCCCCCCATGCCGAAACTACAGTTAAGAAAGCACACCAACGACTACTTTCTCAGAAGACTAAGGAAATTTGGCATGTCAGCAACGACCCTCACCAACTTCGACAAATGCACAAGAGAAAGCATTATTTCTGGTTGTATCACAGCTTGATGTGGCGCCTGCTGTGCCCAATACCGCAGGAAACTAAAAAAGGTCGTGAATGTAGCCCAGTCCATCACGCAAACCAGCCTCCCATCCATTGGCTCTATCCATAATTCTCGCTGCCTCAGAAAGGCAGCCAGCATAATTAACGACCCTACACCACCCCTGACATACTCTCTTCCGCCGTCTTGCGTCAGGAAAAATAGACCAAAGTTTGAGGTCTCGTACCAAACGATTCAAGAACAACATTTTCCCTCCCGCCTTCAGACTTTTGAATGGGCATATCTCGTATTAAATTGATCATTTCTCTACACTGTTCTGGTACTGTAACATTATATTCTGCAGTCTCTCCTTCCTTTCATATGTACGGTATGCAATGTTCGTACAGCATGCAAGAAACAATACTTTTCACTGTCATCTAATACATGAGACAATAATAAATCAATCAAATCAAATGAATTTCGTCTCAATAATTCTCACTGGTTGTGATAATGGAAGGAAAATCTATTGGCGTGAAAGCGAACGTTTTGCACTAATTTAATTCAGGATGGAAATATGCCGCGTTGCCCACTCTGGCCAACCTGTAACTGAACACTCACACAGCAATGTACTTGTCTCTTTATAGTCCCGAGACACAGTCCATGCGCAAACATATACGGGCAAACGGATTCTGCACTTGACAAGTGCCACCACATCCCATGATAATCATTACCTGATCCACGATGTGAGGATGATCGCTTATTTTGGTCTCCCAACAAGTGGAAAGCACATTCTTCTGTGGATCCGACTGGAAGCTTTCATATTTTTGAGTCATGAAACGAAGCATCTTCTCTGTTTTCCAGAAAACAAAGACCCCCGCCAATTCCGAAATTCGAATCTCACAGATCTGCTCTCATCCTGTTGAATATATTTGTGCCCGTCGAGCTCCACTACATCCTGATTAAAATACGGAGACTACAACTATACAAAATGCAGCAAATGTGCTCCCAACAACTTATATATGTGCATCAAAACTATTCCCAGTGTTCCAAATTCAACCCAACCGTTTGCGAAAACAAAACTGTGTTCATCACCATTGCAGTGCCGTCGTACCAAAGTTGCATACTAAATGAGCTGCAACTTTCTGCTGTTAAATTTTTAACGTGTAGAAATACATCTTGGTCGCTGATTTGCTTTTCCATGGCCATGTTTACTTGTGCGGCACCATGTACTGAAGCACCAGCATGAAACCTCTATCCATTTCGTATCCACCGTGTATAGGCTCCGAGCATCCAAGCATCGCTTGACCTCCAAGAACATTATGCAAATGTGTCTATATGTTTTGGATGTTTGGAGGTTACTTCCAAAACCATGACGAGCTGGCAGGAAAAGGTTGAAGAGCTATCTATTAATCATTAATTGTTTCGAGAATGTTGGTGACGTCGCTTGTGACGTGGCATCATCCTGAGTGAAAGCATCTCCTCAAAACCCAAATAAACAACGAAGGAATTTTGTGGTTCTGCACTGACCAAAGAATATTCATCCACACGTTAATCTCAAAATGAGACTTCATTCTGTTCCCCATTTTCCTGTAAATTCTACCTCATCAAGTATTGGTACCGTGACTTCGGGGTTATTCCTAAATCGTCTCTACATCAGGGTTTGCATTCCAGAACGCATCAAACGACATTGTGAAAACACGTATTTGTTCCCCTAAAGTTCTTCTTGAGTTAATTCAAACGCCTCATTATCCAATTGAGACTGGATATTCTTTCACAGAACGTCCACATTTAATTTCGCTCTTCCAATATGTACGTCAGCTAAAGTAATTTTAAAACTATACTTATCTGTATTCTCGTAGAGCTGAACATTAATAAATGACGGAGAGAAAATTATTAATAATCCAGAACAGTCTTTATGTACAGTCAATTGCCTGATTTTCCTAAATGTTGACTTTTTATGTGGTCATTCTGGATTCGCCTGAAAATCAACGACAATAGAAAAATGAATTCCAATAAAAGTGGCGAACGTGCATTATTGACAATTCAATATATCGACTGCGTTATGCAAGTTAGAAATTGAGCCAATGCAATCCAAAACAGTTGAAGATCAAGGACATGTCAAATGTTATCTGAACTGAGAGATTATTTAGCCCAGTTTTAATTTTTTTTTAAAGTAATCCTATTATATTTTCCAATTAAGGGGCAATTTCGCTTGGCCCATCCAACTACCCTGCACATCTTTGGGTGGCGGGGGGGGGGGGGGGGGGGGGGATGGGGGGGTGGGTTGGCAGACACGCGGGGAATGTCCAAACTCCAATGTGCAGATTATTTTAACACAACAGATTGTAAATTCTTTACTAGCACGCTGTTTAAAAATATGTCCACATCACAGGGAATTATGGATCATGAGAGATGTAATTATGATTGGACATCAGAAAGTACTAACAATAAAAACAGGAGTATCAACACAGTCGCAGGTGCAGTCTGGAAAGAGGTGAAAAGCATTGTCCAAAACCCTATAATGTGCGCAGCGGTCTTATCTCTTCCTTTTCCTCTGCCTTCTCTAAAGAGGTAGTCAATGCAGTCGTTATGCTGAAGGAGGCGTGCAAAATATTACACACAGTGACCGCAATGAGCGACGATATTCTGGAGCAATAGGCGACGTTAAAGGTCGTAAGGTCACCAGAATCATGTTGATGGGAGCAATGGAAGACCTAATAGATGATCTGAGGATAATTTTGCAAAAGGTGATGTATACAGTCGTTGTGTCAGAGGATCTGGAGGTGGCAAACAAATGTAGCATTCAACATCGAGCGCGGGATAGATCAGGTAATTGGAAGGCGTTGGTGAATGGCAAATGTTTTGGAAACAATTTTGAGAGACCGGATAAACTGTCATTGACAAATGCAAGGATTGATCGGGGATGCACACATTTTTTCGGGGGGAAGGGGAGGGGCAGTGTCTTACTCAGGTGTGCAGCACGATGGCTGTCACTGCAACTTCACAACACTAGGAAAACGACATTATTTGACTGTCTGTGTGGAGTTTGCAGTATCTCCCTGCGTTTACGTGGCTTTTCTCTGGATGCTCTAGTTTACACCCGCAGTCCAAATATATGCAGGGTAGATCAAATGGCCATGATAAATGTCTGGGATTACGTTGATAAAGTGGTTATTGGGCATTGGAATTTTGCTGCAGACGCCATGGGACGAATTGCCAGTTTGGTGTCCAGATCACGTGATCACATTAATGGGAAGATCAATAGCCCTGGGCTTTGTGGGGGAAATTTACAACAGTGATGCCAGCTCTTGAAAATAACATATTTCGGAGAAATTGAAGAGGCGATAGTTGTTTTACGCAGCAGAGAGATGGAAAGTAGTCGGCCTAATTGAGGTTTGCAAATTTATGAGGGGCCTAGATAGAGCCGACAGAGTGTAATAATCATGATCTCCCTGGCTGAGGGGTCAATTCCCCACGGGCATAGATTTAATGTAATTAATAGAATAATGCGAGGGGGAACTTAAGAACATATGTGTAACCTCGCATGAGGTTAGTGACTGGAATTGACTACCTAATTTGATGGTAGAGGATAAAACACTGAACTCAATTAAAAGAAAGAAATTTCAAAGCTTTAGATGACGAATCCAAGTACCTAAATGCGTAAAAGAAACATCTAAATGAGTTGGCAAAAAAAGTGAATTCATGGGAATGCTTTTGGACAGGCTGCAAAAAGCCCTTGATAATTTTAAGACACACAAAGTAAATACCAATTGCCTAAAAGAAGTTGTGCCTTCACAAAACCAAAGACTTTGGTTTGATGAATTCCCTAACTTCCTTTGTCAGCCATGGCTGCCTAATCCCCCCCCTCTGATAACCTTTCTTTTATTTGGGATGATCCTCTGTACTGTGTCCTCAATTACTCCCAGAAACTCCTGCCATTGCTGTTCTACTGTCTTTCCCACTAGGCTCTGCTCCCAGTCGATTTTCGTCAGTTCCTCCCTTACCTTTATTACCTTTATTTAACTGTAGCACCATTACATCTGATTCTGCCTTCCTCCTTTCAAATTGGAGATTAAATTCTTCCATATTATGATCACTGCCTCCTAAGTGTTCCCTTACTTTAAGATCTTTAGTCAAGTCTGGCTAATTACATAATACCAAGTCCAGAATGTCCTGTTCCCTCGTGGGCTCCATCACAAGCTGTTCCAAAAGCCCTCCTGTGAACATTCAATGAATTCCCTTTCCTTGGGTCCACTGGCAGCATTATTTACCCAGTCCACCTGCATATCGAAGTCCCCCATGATCACTGTGACCTTGCCTTTCTGACATGCACTTTCTATTTCGTGGTGCATTTTGCGCCCCTGGTCCTGACCACTGTTAGGAGGTCTGTACATAACTCCCATTATGTTTTTTTTTCCCTTTGTGGTTCCTGAACTCTACCCACACAGACTCCCCATCATCTGACCCTATGTAATTTAGTGCTATTGATTTAATTTCATTCCTAATTAACAAGGCAACCCCGCCCCCTCTGCCCACGTCTCTGTCTTTTCGATAGGTTGTGAATCCCTGGATGTTTAAATGCCAGTCCTGAACCCCCTGCAACCACGTCCCTGTGATGCCTTCCACACCATTCCTGCCAGTCACAATCTGGGGCATAAGCTCATCTACCTTGTTCCGTACACTGCGCGCATTTAAATATAGCACCTTTGATTCTCTATTGACCGTCCTTTTTTTTTTCTTAGTGTGGTGGACCTTGGTTTACTAGGTCTTTCCATACACTGTGTCATATTTTGTGGGATGGGGACTATCGTAGCCTCTCCTGAGTTCTGTCTTTTCGTGCTTGTTTGTCCTCCCAAGCAGCTACGCTTCCCACTGATTACTTCTCCTCTGGGTTCCCTGACTTTCCATGCCCCCCGCCCGCCCCCCAATCTCTAGTTTGAAGTCCTATTGACCACCCTATTTACTCTTTTCGCCAGAACACTGGTCCCAGCTCAGGTGGAGACCATCCCAACGGTATAGGTCCCCCTGTCCCAAAACTGATGCTAGTGTCGCATGAAAAGGAACCCCTCTTTCCCACACCACTCTTTCAGCCACGCACGCACGGGGAGAATGTGCACGCAGAGACAGTGATCCAAGCCTGGAAACGAACCTGGGACCCTGGTGCTGTGGAGGAACTATGCTATTACTGTGTTACCGTGGAGCAGGCTTGAAGGGCCAAAAAGCCTCCTTCTGCTCCTGTCCTCTATGTATCTATGTATATATATTCCGCCATATAATTCTACAGGTGTGTTAAAATCACGCACGGACACATGCTCACATACTTGTGCTGAAAAATCTCCCTCAAGTCTTTGCTGTCCTGCATAGTTCAATCAGCAATTCCATTGTGTGATTCGAACCCACCCATTGACCTCATTGGCTGAGGACCACAGAAACCTCTCCAATGGCATGGTGAGGGATATAAGAAGCAGACAGCCTGGGATCCTGTCCAGTGATGACTTGATGCAGAGGCAATGGAGAATAGTCTTTAGCTTTCGAGAGAACAGAAGGAAGAGGACTGGGAGACCCACATTCTCCCTGGGATTACTGAGGCTCAAAGTTTCAATCCAGCAATCGATCGTGTTTAGCTTTAGAAATATGGGCAGGTACTACTTCGGAGACTTTGCGAAATAACTGATTTATTGTGAATACATTTTGTGAATAAATTGGGTTGAAACATGAACCTGCATTTGTCCTTTCTTTCTTCGTCTCGCAATTAACGGGATCGCTGTAAAATCTGTCAATGATATCCTAGTCGAAGTGTCTGATAATCAAATACAACGCTTGGCACCCTTTGGGTGAGCATTGATATGAAGTGCTATCGTTCAGTCGAATTTGAACACACTAGCATTTTATTCTCGAACACCGAGCCTGAGCTTGAACACGTCCGGCAGTCGCCCCTCGTGATGGCCAGGATTCAAGTGGATTTAGGAGAGTATTGGCGTCCAAACAATAAGTTGCACAATAAACCACGTCTGTGAGACGATGTGAACAAACTGCGTGGACAGAATTAAGATGTGACCACTGAGGGAGGAACTTTTGTGAAATGCGACAGGTACCCCAGTAAATTTTCACACACGTGTCATGAACCGTCGGGACACACAGATAATTGTACATGGCATGCTGTACAAAAAGTAAAAAGAAGCCTCTGAGGAAATACCTAATTAAAACATGCTGCAACTAATTCAAATTGTGTAAGGCCCCGATAAGGCCCCGAAGGGCAAAATTGTTGGGAACACGCCCATAAAGAGTTGGGAAGATGTTTTTCCAAGATAAGAGACGCGATTGCGATTGCTTCATTTATGGATTTGCCGTGCCGAAGAGTCGAAGAGATTTGAAATTACAAAAAGGAAATTGGTGATGCAAGGGGGCAGATAGAGAAACTAAAGAACACGTTAGACGCACAAGAGCAGTGACACGAAGCCAGCCTTCTACATATGATCCAGCCCCCGCCTCAATATAAGGTGGTGTACCAGAAAGAGCAGCGGACGATGAGGGATTTAAATGTAGCGCAACAGACAACATATGAATTAAAAGAAAAATGCAGCCGTCTGCAGGCCGCAGGACAGGACCTGCACGAGGCAGCGAAAGCGAATACTCCTCGCGTGACAGAACTTACAAAGCGCCTGCTTTGGATATGAAAACTAAAATCGTACTTGCTTCTAAAAATGAGGATATTGTGTGCCATCACAATAAAATCAGTGGATATTGACTCGTGGCAGAGTGCAGGAAATAGAGGAGGAAGCTTGCAGAGATACCAACTCTGACCATGTGCGGTGATCCCCAAACTCTGTACAGAGGATAGGATTGCAGTGCAGAAGGAGTGCATTCGGCCATACGAATCTATATCGGCCCTTGAAAGCGCACGCTACTTAACTCTACATCTCCACCCTACTCCTGTAAGCAAATAACACCACATAATCTTTGGACACGAGGGTCAATTTAGCATGGCCTATTCACATAACCTGCACACCTTTGGACTGTGGGAGCAAACTGGAGCACCCGGAGGAAGGTCAGGAAGATACGGGGAGAAAGTACAAACTCCACACAGGCAGTCACCCGAGGCCGGAAATGAACCCGTGTCCCTGGAGCCGTAGGGCAGGTGTGCTAACCACTGTACCCCCTGCCACCCACACAATACAGAACTGTTGGCACACCCAGAAAATTTCCCCGGACCCATTAATCCGCTCACCACCTACCGGCTCGATGGCCAGAATGCTACCACGTTCCTACGTAGCACAACTGAACTCATCTTCAAGGCAGTTGAGATGTTTAATCTCACAGCGATCCAAAAACATTGTTCAAGAATGCAACATAGGAGAGGGGTCTGCATGGGATAGATGATGTCGATAACGTAAATTTAATACCATTACGTTTGAGCCCAGCGATATGCTTCCTCCTGCCCAGGCCCAAAATGAAGGCACCGGGCGGGGAGGCTTGTAGGGCGTGTGGGTTATTAGAGGAAATGCGGGCCGCAATTTCTACTGCGATAGGATTCGATAGAGGCGAGCAGGAGACTGCCTGAGTAAGTGCAGACAAAATAAAGGGAAACACCGGAATCAAACATCAGTCGCTTGTGGGCACAATTTACTATAGTTTTAGGCCAGTTAGATCGAGCCCAATTAAGCGAGAAGTACCGGTACAATTGTATCCGCACAATAGTTGTGCATGCTACCACAGGCATACAGAAGGTAATTTAGGATCGTGGCCCAGCTGATGGCACACTCAACGAGGCATGGGCGATGCAGACGATGGTCCTGCCTTGGGAGAAGGGGATAACGACCGAGTGAAGTCTAAACAAACCAGGGCGGGAAGATTTACACCATTCGAACAAACACGAACCACCGACGATGTGGCGGAATAAGCGGGGGACGGCTGGTTAACAGGAATGGGTAGACAGCTACAGAGTGTATCCGCCCCCATATGTTCCTCGTATTCCAACAAGCGAAGAGTAAGCCCAAGGGAACATCAGGTATTCACCTCCGCAGAGATCATGTCATAACTGCGGCAAAACAGACCACAATGTTACAGAATGTAAGGCACACAGACAACAGAAACGCAGACATCTTCGTTTTCCCGAACAAACATTCCCACCCATACGTCTGGCGGGAATGCCCGGCAGGCCACAGTATGCTGAGTGCTGCATAGTGCCACCCATACAGCCCCTACCTATCTGGACATAATCCGGCTCATGACGGTGTCAGGTCTCACGGACTTGGTTGTCCTCCGACAACTGGGATTGTGAAGGAAGACCCTTGCTGATAGTTGAGGTAGGAGACCGCCCTTTCGTGCTGTGGTGGCACTCAGCAGGGTTCCAAACTACCCTCACTACATCACACCACCTGAGTATAACATGGCACACCGATAAGAAGATAATGTGAAGTGACTTCACAGGAAGGGACGGAGACGGAAACATTATAATTCAGAATGGGAGACGTGCTGGGCTTTCCCCCAGCCATTCTGGTCAATATCCATCCCTAAGCAGAACATCTTCTTGGTTCCGAATCCATGCGGAAATGTTATCTCCCCTTTGGCCTGGTGAAATTGATGTCCCAGACAGGTGAGGCACCATCGCAAGTCGCCACGGGAAGTAAAGTAGATTGGACTTCCACCATTGTGGAGACTTGGGTCAAATCCACAGACTTGACTGTTGACCGAGTGTCAAAGAGAACTGTTACGAAGCATATTCAAGAGTTTGTAAACATAAACGTGACTGTGGCTGGATGAAAGCATAAGTCAATATAGAATGCCGGATACAAAGTCCCAAAGCCAGTCAAGCTTCCCCACGTAAGCCGAGGGGCAAGAGGCCAAAGTCATCAAGAGGTTTTTTACAATAGGGAGTCCTGACCCCTGTTGCGTGCACAAAAAATCCCTGATTTGTCTGGTAAGAAATCAAGACGAATCAAGTCGGTTGACGATAGATTACTGGGAACTGAACAGAAATATCCCGATGACGATTTGTCAATGTTGTGTAATGAAGAAGATTAGCAGAGATAATTCAGGAAAGTATAGGCTTTACGTCACTGGAGGGAAATTATTGGAAAGGATTTATAGGGACAGAATTTAGTCAAATTAGGAACAATGTGGACTTATTAGCGATAGGCTGCTTGGATTTTGAGAGGGAATATCATGTCTCACGAAATTAATCGAGTGTTTTGAGGAAGTGCCGAAAATCATTGATGAAGGCAGGGCATTGATGTGTAAATTAACTTCAGTAAAGCATTTGACAAGCTCCCTCATGGCAGACTGATACAAACGGTGAAGTCCCACGGGACCAGAAATGAGCTTGCAAGTTGGATTCCGAACTGCTCGGTCATAGTTTACAGAGGTTAGCGGTGGAACGGTGCTTTTCTGAAAGGAAGGCTGTGAATAGAGGTGTTCCGCAGGGATCATTGCTGGGACCTCTATTGTTTGTAGTGTGTATAAATGATTGGCAGGGAAATGGAAATGGTCTTATTAGCAAGTTTATGGACGGCACAAACATTGGTGAAGTTGCGAATAGAGAAAAGGATTATCAGAGGATACAGCAGGAGATAGACCGTTTGTAGACTTGGATTGAGAAATGGCAGACGGAGTTTAATGGGGACAAATGTGAGGTGATGCATTTTGGAAGAGGTAATACAGTTGGCAATTATAATGTAAATGGTAAAAGCCTTACGAGTATTTATAGGGAGAGAGATTTGGGCTTACAGGTCACAAGATCACTGAACATGTTCACAAAACTCGACAAGGTAGTCAATAAGGCAGATGGCACGCTTGCCTTCATCGGCCAGGGCATTAATTACAGGAACTGGCAAGGCACGTGGCAGAACATTACCTAGATCATATTTTGAATATTGAGTAGCATTCTGGTCATTGAACTACTGGAAGGATGCGGATGGTTTTGAGGGAATACTGACGAGGTTTGCCAGTATATTGCCTGGCCTGGAGATTATTAGTTCTGAAAATATTTGGATGAACTTGGATTGTTTTCAGCGGAAAGAAAGGGATTGAGAGGCGACTGCTAGCGGTTTACAAAATTAGGAGAGGCATGGGCAACGTAGATAGTCAGACACTTTATTTCCCAGCGTGGATAAGCCAATTACTAGGAGGCATAGGTTGAAGATGCGAAGGTGAAAGGTTAGAAGAGATGTGCCAGGCAAGTTTTTTAAGAATACGATGGTGAATTCCTGCAGCACGCTGCCAGGGGAGATGATGAAACAATTTTGATCGCGGTCTTTAAAAGGAATCTTGGCGAATACATGGATGGGTTGGCAGTAGAGGGCTACAGACCCTGGAAGTGGAGGAGGGTTTAGTTTTGAAAGGCATCATGTTGGCTGACCGAAGAGTGTGTTCCTCTCCTGTACTGTTTTTTGCTCTTTACGCACAACTCCCACGGTAGTAACTAATGGCAAAGCCATGATGAGACAGGTTCCATGTGCCAATTATTTCACGTTGCAGGACATCGCCAATGGCTTTTGGTCTATCCCCTTAGTCCAGAATTAACAGTGTAAGTTTGCATTGACATTTCAGTGTACTCGATATTGCCTGCCACAGTACTTCCATAAGTTACCCTCGATATTTCAGCAGAGACTGGCAAATTGTCTGGAAGGTTTTTCAAAACGCGAATTTTTGGTGCATTATGTTGCCGATCTTCTCCGTCAGACTTATACTGAGAGGGTGGGGCTGCGTGTGGGCATCACTAAAGAAATTGCTCAATCTCTTCACTATGTTGGCCCTAAAGTCAACCCCAAGAAAGCCCACGTTATGAGATCACAGGTCCCACACTCTCACAACTTGCCGTCAAACAACCGCACAACCTCAAACAAACCATTGTTTGCAGCAAACTACGCAGCCTTCAAAACAGCGACCACGACAACACACAACTCTGTCATGGCAATCTCTTCATGATGTGTCAGGTCATCGACATGGGTACCACCATTGCATGTTAAGTAATGGGTTAAGAGACATTCCAATTAGTTGTCTCATTTATGTTAAGTATCCAATAATTGACACTGATATGTAAACGGGCTTCAGGTGGCCATTGTATCAGGTGATATGACGATAGATTTTTGCGCAGAGACCTTTAAAGTGAAATAAAGATGTTGATAAAAAGGAGAACAATCTTTGACGCTCAATAAATCAGCAGCTGAACGTCCAGCATTACATGTGAGAACGACACCCACCAGGTACGTGGTACAGACTCATTCGACTCGGGCAACGTTATGAAAAGATGAAAGATGAAAATCGCTTATTGTCACAAGTAGGCTTCAAATAAAGTTACTGTGAAAAGCCCCTAGTCGCCACATTCCGGCGCCTGTTCGGGGAGGTTGTTACGGGAATCGAACCGTCCACCTCATATGCTGCAGGAAAGGACCTCCCGTAACGTGGTACATTGGCGAGACCAAGCAGACGCTGCGACTTCATATGAACGGACATCACGCGAAATCGCCAGGCAGTAATGTTCACTTTAGTTAGCTAGTGCGGGTAGTCCCCCCCCCCACTCCCCCAAATAGCATACTGTCCCCTCATACCCCGTCCCAACAAGAAAAAGAAAAACAATCTAACCCATACAATTCAATCAAATAACATATAACGGTTTCAACAAAAATAAGGAGCGAAAATGCAAATCAAGCCAAACAAAAACTTCAACTCGATAACAATTTGAAGTCAAGCAAGTTATAATACAGGTCAGGGAAAACAATGTTACAACATTTAAACATTTTCCAGCTCCCCAATCAAGTACACAATCAGTCCTGCAGCTCCACCCCTTACTTCTGCCTCAAACCTTCTGTATTCATAAACCCCTCAGCCACCTCCACCGTTTCAAAATAAAAATCGTTGGTACTGTGTGTCACCCTCAGCTTTGTCGGGTATACCATACTTAATCGCAGTCCCTTGTTGTACAGTGCCGTCTTCACTCGGCTGGACGCCTCTCATCTCTTTGCAAACTCCACCGTCAAGCCCTGGTAAATCCGAACTCTAGCACAGTCCCACTGCACATCCCGCTTCTGTTTCGGCCAGTTTAACACCTTCTTCTTCATGTGTTATTCATGGAAGCAGATAATTGCTGCTCTCGGCGGCTCGCTTACTTTGGGTTTCATCCTTAACGGCCGATGAGCTCGGTCCAGTTCACAACGGGAGGGTTCTTCACCCTCCCCCATCAACTCCAAGAGCCTCTTAGCAAAGTACTCAGTTGGCCGTGAGCCTCTGCCCCTTCGCGTAAGCCCACAATTCTCAGATTTTGCCACCTCGAGTGGTTCTCCAAGTCCTCGAGCTTTGCTCGGAGTCCTCTGTTAACCTCCACCACTCTCTGTAGATCGTCTCCCATAAAGTTGAGCTGGTCGCTATGCTGCAACATGGCCTCTTCCACCTCTTTCATCTTTTCACCCTGTTCTCTCACCTCGGCCGATGTCTTCCCCACATCCACTCTCACCGGGGCGATTGCCTCCTCCACCAATGATCTCTGTGCGACTGCCATCTCCTTCCGCAATGCCTCCATGTGCCTTGAAATCTGCTTCTACAGCTCCACAGGCATCACCGCGGTCATTCTTTCCAGTGTAAGTATTGCAGCCCCACCATGTGGTCCCCACGTGGTCCACCATCTTGTCAGCGATTTTACTGGTCCTCTCCACTGGCGCAAGCCCGCATTTCATTCCTTCCTCACAGCTGTTTTTGGCATCCCTTAACGCTTGCTTCTTTCTTCAATCTCGAGATAAATAACGAAATGATTAAATCAATGAAAATTTTCAAAAACTGAAAAATTAAATTAAAAGAAAATGTAATGATGTAAAAAAAAATCCAGAAATCAAAGTTCAAAACATCTCTTCTCCTGTGTCCGGACTTCAAACATTGCAAACATGCATTTTCAGGGGGTGGGGGGGGGGGGGGGGACAGGGACATACGGTGTGCGCTGCTCCCCCTCTATATCTGTGCTGGATTCAGGCGCCGCCTCATGCCACGCTCCTCCACGCTCCTTCACGCGGCTTGCTTGGGGCTCCATGCACCTGCTCTACCGGTCACGGGTGTCCCCACCGGCCCGACCCGGTGCACGTCCCTTGGGTCCCAACGGCCGAGGAAATACTGACCGGCGAAACCACGAGGAATCCCTCGGAAAACGCCAAAATGCCGCGGACCGGCATGAGATTCTCTCCAGCGCGACAGCTCCGCTCGCACGCGCCACCGGAAGTCCATCTCAACCCATTATTATCAAGCTGATCAATGCCTTCATTGTAAGACAGACCACCGTCCAAAAGCTTAAGCTAGTTCACTGAGGCGACCAACACTTGAAAAAAATTATTGAATGTGCATACCGCACCTTCTTTGATAAGTTTTGTAATACAATTATAATAATGGACACGCTGGTGATATAAGCTAATCCATAAGGATGTCCAGTATGTGATGCCGAATAGGGACCAAAACTACATGACTTATCAACACGACGCTGTCGGGGTCATCGCCCACTCACAGAACCCGTTGGCAGTTAAGTGGCAGTCACCTTAAGCTACTTTGATGGAAAAGCACGTGCAGGGGGGGGGGGGGGTTCAACACAGGCCAATATAAAAGTATAACGTTAACTCACTGCCAGTGAGTTGTCCTGGTGAGCCAGAGAAGACACGGCCAGAGTGAGACACAGCGAAGAGTAAGTTTGGGAATTTGAAGTTCTGTAGGAATTGAATCGTTAAGACTGTTCCTTTTTAAATTTCAGGACATTGAAATTGGCCGATACGATGTTGTGGGCATCACAGAGACGTGGCTGCAAGGGGATCAGGGCTGGGATCTAAATATCCAAGCATATATGTCCTATCGAAAGGACGGGTAGATGGGCAAAGGTTGCGGTGTTGCATTGTTAGAAAGAAATGAAGTTAAATCGATAGCAAGGAGCTATACAGGAACGGAAGACATAGAATCTCTGTGGGTAGAGTTCAGCAACCGCAAAGGTAAAAAAGACCCTGATGGGAGTTATGTACAGGCCCCCTAGAATTAGTCAGGATGTGGGGCAGAAAATAAATCAGGAGATAGAAAAGGCATGTAAAAAAAGGGAATATTACAATAATCATAGGGGACTTCAGTACGCAGGTGGACTGGAAAAATCTGGGTGGTAGTGGAGTCCAAGAAATGGAGTTTGTGGAATGTCTAAGAAATGTTTTTTGAAGCAGTCACAGAGCCTACTAGGGAAAACGCAATTCTGGATTGGGCGATGTTTCATGAGGCAGACTTTATTAGGGAACTTAAGGTGAAGGCGCCATTAGGGAGCAGTGGCCACAATATGATAGAATTTATCCTGCGGTTTGAGAGGGAGAAGCTGCAATCAGATGTAACAGTATTACAATTAAATAAGGGTACGACAAAGACATGAGGGAGGAGCTGGCCAGAGTAGATTGGATAGGGAGCATAGCAGGGAAGGCAGAGGAACAGCAATGAAAGGAATTTTGGGGGGTTATTAGGGAGGCACAACAGAAATTCATCCCAAGGAGGAGGAGACATGCTAAGGGGAGGACAAGGCATCCATGGCTGCCGAAGGATATCAAGGACAGCATAAATGATGAATAAAAAAACAGACAAAGTGGCGAGACATAGTGGGAAACCAGAGGATTTGGAAGCCTTTAAAAGCGAGGACAACTAAAAAGCAATAAGGGGGAAGAGGATGAAGCACGAGTGCAACCTAGCTAGTCATATAATGTAAGATAGGAAGAGATGTTTTCAATATATAAAAGGTAAGAGCGATGCTAAAATAGATATTGGACCAGTAGAAAATGTGGCTGGAGAAGTAATAATAGGAAGCAAAGAAATGGCTGACTAACTGAATAGGTACTTTGCATCAGCCTTCACGGTGGAAGAGACCAGTGCGATGCCAGAGCTCCAGGAGTCCCAGGGGCAGAGGTGAGTGCAGTGACCATTACTAAGGAGAAGGTTCTGGGGAAGCTGAACGGTCTGAAGGTGGATAAGACATTTGGGCCGGATTTACTACGCCCCAGAGTCCTATAAGAGATAGCTGAGGAAATTATGGAGGCATCAGTGGTGGTCTTTCAGGAATCACTGGAGGCAGGAAGGTTCCAGAGGACTGGCAGGTGGCTAATGTAACACTACTGTTTAAGAAGGGAGGCAGAAGACGGGAAATTATAGGCCGGTTAGCATGACTGCGGTCATTGGTAAGAGTTCAGAGTCTGTTATTAAAGAGAAGATCGCGAAGCATTTGGAAGTGCATGGTAAAATATGACTGAGCCAGCACGGCTGTATCAAAGGAAGGTCCTATCTTACAAATCTGTTAGAGTTCTTTGAGGAGGTAACAAGCAAGTTAGACAAAGGAGAATCAGTGGACGTGATATATTTAGATTTCTAGAAGGCATTTGACAAGTTGCCCCATAGCAGACTGTTACATAACTTAAAAGCCCATGGTGTTAATGGGACGATCCTGGCATGGATAGAGGATTGGCTGACTGGCAGAAGGCAAAGAGTGGGGTATTTTTCAGGATGGCAGGCGGTGACTCGTGGTGTGCCTCAACCTGTAGAGGGACAGGTAGTATTGTGAAAGCAAGGGGGCAGCAGAAGATCTTGGACAAGCTAGGAGCATGGGCAATGATGTAGGAAATGAAATACAATGTGAAAAGTGTGAGGTTATACACTTCGGAAAGAGGAATCTAGGCATAGACTATTTTCTAAATGGGGAAATGCTTCGGAAAGCAGAAACACAAAGGGACTTGGGCGTCCATGTTCACGATTATCTTATGGTTAATGTGCATGTTCAGTCGGTAGTTAAGAAGGCAAATGCAATGTTAGCATTCATGTCATGAGGGCTAGAATGCAAGACCAGGGATGTACTTCTGAGGCAGTATAAGGCTCTGGGCAGACCCCATTTGGAGTATTGTGAGCGGTTTTGGGACCCATATCTAATGAAGGATGTGCTGGCCTTGGAAATGGTCCAGAGGAGGTTCACAAGAATGATCCCTGGAGTGAAGAACTTGTCGTGTGAGGAACGTTTGAGGACTCTGGGTCTGTACTCGTTTGAGTTTCGAAGGAGAGAGGGGATCTTATTGAAACGTACAAGATACTGCGTGGCCTGGATAGAGTAGACGTGGAGAGGATGTCTCCACTTGTTGGAAAAACTACAACCAGAGGACACCATCTCAGATTAAAGGGACGATCCTTTAAAAAATAGATGAGGAGGATTTTTTTCAGCCAGGGTTGGTGAATCTGTGGAACTCTTTGCGCGCAGAAGGTTGTGGAGACCAATTCACCGAGTATCATTAAGACAGAGATAGATAGGTTCTTGATTAATAAGGGGATCAGGGGTTATGGGGACAAGGCAGGAGAATGGGGGTGAGAAAACATCAGCCATGAGTGAATGGCATCGTAGACTCGATGTGCCAAGTGGCCTAATTGTGCTCCTATGTCTTCTGGTCGTATGGTCTAAGGGGCAGTGGGAACGGGCGAACGGAATAGGGGATTGTGCTGGTTGTCAGATATTGTTACAAAGATGCGGCATGATGCCAATGACAGCATATTCTACTTGCAAAATAATCCAACAGGTGTGCAAACAAGGAAGAACTGACGCAGACAAAATGCGTAGTATGCCCCTGGCCAAATCTGCAGATTCATTATAGCCGTCCCCGACTGCATTGAAAAAAAGGTTTCGAATACATTCTAGTTGTCATCAACACATTTAAGAAGGGATTAAAGCCTTACTTACTCGAACCAATAAATCGGAAGTCACGACAAATAATCTAATGCAGAAAATCTTCGTTCGGTGTGCTCTTCTTCGTGGTATAGATTCGCACCAAGGCACTCTTTGAACCTCCAAGGTGATGCAAAAGCTGATGAGTTTATTTGGAATCAAGGAAAAGTTCCACAATGCATATCATCCTCAACCCAACGGTACAGGGGAAAGGATATGCCGCTGTCCCAAAGAACTGATCAATACATGGCCAAATAAAACAACCACAACTGGAGCAAATTCCTGCCATATATCCAAATGATGGAACGTAGCTCAGTTTCCATTTGAAACTTGTTCACTCCCACATGTGCTCATAACAGGGTGACCTATGGGATGTATCCAACCTCTGATAGGATTGTTTTTATTAGAAACTTAGATCGCATACCTTAGTCATGAGGCCACAGTCTAAATACTGCTCGAAAATGTTCGAGCTGCACAACTGGCAGTATATCTTAAAATACAGCAAATAAAGAAGCACAGTAAAACCTACTTCGATGGCAAGGTAAAATTCATCAAAAATGAGATCGCCAGAATGTCATGCTTCAAGTATTTCAGCCATGCACATCGATATCGCCGGTAGATGATATCCTAATCGGTGATGAATCATGGGTGCTGAAAGATTCCTCGAAATCTGATGATATCACGTAAATCAAATTCAGAAATTTGGCTCCCAAACAACTAGTACCGGATCCAAATTGCGCTGATGGGTACTAAAGCAGCGACCCCACCCCCAACCCTGAGAACGTACCCAGGCCCCTTGCTGCGAGTTCCATCTCCATAGACCTCAGACGCAAAAAGCAACTCATACCCCGAAGAACAAATGAACCAATCGTACTCAAAACACATACACTAAAGGATAGCTGATCGGGTGGCACTGTGGTACAGTGGTTGGCATTGCTGCCTCACGGTGCCGAGGTCCTAACTTCGAACCAGGCCCCGGATCACTGTCTGTTTGGTGTTTGCACAATCTCATCGTGTGTTACGTTTTTTTCATAGGCTATGTATTAAGCAAGCTTTTTTTCATAAGCAGTCTCGCGGGGACAGAAAGTCTGTGAAAATATTTTATTCTCCAAACTTGTTTAACATACGAGGGAGAGTAATTCGGGCAGTTTTCAATCACTTTAACTTTCTACCGTTTGTGTGTTCATTGCTGTACATTTGCAAAAATAGCTACCACTCCAAAGCGTTTGTCATAATCTAAACATGAGCTACAGATTACCTACATTGGCCAATAAAATAAACTCTTGTGCATCTTGGTACTGCGTGATGAACCCCTGATATTCATGGTCAGCTGGTGTTTGTAAAGACCCTCTCTTCCATCATTGTTGACGCTTTACAACCCTCTCATTCATACTGTCTGACTTGTGCCATGTCCAATTAGCCAAAGGTGTTTCGAACTGAGGATAAGGATTATTCCTGCTAAGCTGAAAGGTCTGCATTCTCTTTGTCTCCGTCCTTCTGAGGAATTTGGCGAAATCTGGTTGGTATATGACCCTATATGCTTAGTGCGCAATGCACTATCCTTGTACCAGTTCACAGAAGTGTGCTGTCTGGTACTCAGGTCTATTTTTGGTTGCTACTGATCCTGCTGGCCTTGTTTAGTGAGCTATCCAAGTGCAAAGGTGTCTGCTGGGTTATGTACTACTTGGCATTTACTTACTTTGCTCCCTTTCAAACCATCCACCCGTCTCCCACACCCGTTGGCCCTCGGCGAGTCCAAGGAAAGGCCACTTAATGATTGGGACAGTATTGCTTGTCATGGGGTGTTGTCGATTCGGAGCAGCATTCTGCAGTACTTACATACGTCAGGGCCTCCTTATGGGTCTTTGCGACTGGGATAGGTAAACTCAGTCCGCTTTCTCTGTCCTCCGCTTGGTCGAGTGATCAGCATTCCACGACTGCCTCGGTGGAAGTTAAGAAATGCTCATCTGTGCAGGGCGACCAATAAATGTTGGGGAATAGTCCCGAATCTTAAATTTTTGATGGCTCAACGAACACCCACTGGCAGGTCTCGGGCTATGTTACTCTGTAGGTGTGCCTTCAGAGGGTAAGTTATTAACGTGTCATTTTTTCATTTCTATGTGAATGTCATGTCAACTTCCGAGTGAGTTATAATAAGGTTCCAGTTTTCACAAGGTTAGATCCTACTGAGGGGGGTGTCCAGAGCTGAGACCCCTTAAAACTGAATAGCAACGGTAAGACGAGAATCGTTCTACATAATTCGGTTTATTAAGGATTGAGATTAATAATGGATGTTTCCCCAGGCAACTCGGTGGCGCAGTGGATATCACTGCTGCCTCACAGCGCCGATGTCCCAGTTTCGCGCCCGGCTCTGAGTCACTGAACGTGTGGAGTTTGCACATCCTATACGTTTTGCGTGGGTTTGGCCAGAGGGAGAGTGGGTCAGTGTAGAATAATATCCAGCAGAGTGTTTCGGCAGCTGTGTATCATGGAAATTCTGATGACGTTTCGTTCCCTTTGAAATGTGGTAACCTCTCAGAATTTCCTCCCCAATCGCCTCCCTCCCCCACTCACAGATTCCCCGGGACATTTCCCTTCACTCTCGCTCACTGTCGCAGGATCAATATGCAAACACGGAGAGTCTCAAATAACGCAATGAGCTTTTTCCCACGTCCAACAGGAACTCTCCCCGCCTTCCTCCAGCTCCGACTCCCTCCCTCCCTATCTCTGTAACCTCCTCCAGCCCCTACAATTCTCATCCTCCTCTTCAAATCCCTCCCTCGCTCCCTATCTCTGTAACCTCCTCCAGCCCCTACAATGCTCATCCTCCTGTCCAAATCCCTCCCTCCCTCCCTATCTCTGTAACCTCCTCCAGCCCCTACAAGTCTCATCCTCTTGTTCAAATCCCTCCCTCCCTCCCTATCTCCGTAATGCCCTCCAGCCCCTACAATTCTCATCCTCCTGTTCAAATCCCTCCCTCCCTCCCTATCTCTGTAACCTCCTCCAGCCCCTACAATTCTCATCCTCCTGTACAAATCCCTCCCTCCCTCCCTATCTCTGTAACCTCCTCCAGCCCCTACAATTCCCATCCTCCTGTTCTAATCCCTCCCTCGACCCCCTCCCTCCCTATCTCTGTAACTTCCTCCAGCCCCTACAATTCTCATCCTTCTGTTCAAATCCCTCCCTCCCTATCTCTGTAAACTCCTCCAGCCCCTACAATTGTCATCGTCCTCTTCAAATCCCCCCTCCCTATCTCGGTAACCTCCTCCAGCCCCGACAATACTCATCCTCCTGTTCAAATCCCTCCCTCCCTCCCTATCTCGGTAACCTCCTCCAGCCCCGACAATACTCATCCTCCTGTTCAAATCCCTCCCTCCCACAGCCCAAATATATGTAGGGCAGGTGGATTGGCCATGCGAAATTGCCCCTTAATTGGGAAAAATGAATTGGGTAGTCTTAATTTATTATTGCAATAATCATAGAAGTACACCCAGAAATCATAATTAATCATTAAACATGTATATTTAGGATATAGCAGTAATACGCTTTTACACTCTTGTTACAAGCAGTGGCCACAATGCATGATGGGATTTTAGCTTGTATATTGCCCATTATTTCGCGACAAATAGGACTTTGTGGTGAGCAATAACACGGTCAAATCAGTAAACAGTTTTTATCAGTGCCCCCAATATCCAGTATCAGACAATACATAGTGAAAAGAGGAAAACACATTGGTTTCCTGCCACTGGCTGAACAGTCAGGTGGACAGGAACCGACTGCCACACATAGGATGGGAATGTCCGAAAAACAATACGATAATGGATTATCATAGAATTTACAGTGCAGAAGTAGGCCATTCGGCCCATCGAGTCTGCCCCGGCTCTTGGAAAGAGCACGCTACCCAAGGTCAACACCTCCACCCTATCCCCATAATCCACTAACCCCACCCAACACTAAGGGCAATTTTGGACACTAAGGGCAATTTATCATGGCCAATCCATTTTACTACGGCTAAAAGGTGGGACTCATCCAACAGGGAGATGTGGACATTCCCTCAGGAACGTGTTATTCCAGGAAAAGGAATATAGGGAATGTCCAGCTGGGATGAGCTCTGGGGAGGGAAGGCCAAACGATGGAGGATACACAGGGTCAACCTGCTCAGCAAAGTGAGGAGGGGACAAGGACAGCAATGAGAACCCCTTCCCACATTAATCCCAAAATACTCAAATATTTCCTGGATGTTTGATTGATGCGGGAAGGAGGGGAAAATAGGAACCAGTCCAATTGGAGACGTCAATCTGGCTAATCCTTCTCAAACAGGACGAAGCAGCTATCTTCCCAACGAGCGTTAGTGATATTCCAGAGTCACTGACCGGATGCAGGACCGATATCACAAATGTCCTGACTGTGCGGCAAATCAAGGTGGGAGTGGGTAGTGGAGATTATGGTGGGGGGGGGGGGGGGGGGGGGGGGGGGGGGAGAAACCACCCTCACAAGAGTACGCAGGGCTTTCTGATTTTCACCGGAGTTGGGTTAACCACAGCTCTCACAGCCTCAGCAAACACGTCTTTAATTTATTCCTGGCTGAGTACTTCACGGCCTGGATCTGCTTGGCCAGCCCGTTGCCCTGGTGCTGCGTGAACGGTGCCAGGCTCTGCTCCTTCAGCTTCTTGATGGTTTCCGGGTCGTTGCGCAGGTCCTTCTTGGTTCCCACCAAGAGTATGGGCACGTCTGGGCAGTGGTGGCTCACCTCGGGATGCCATTTGTGGCGGACATTCTCATACAATGGGGGACTGGCTATGGAGAAGCAGATGATGAAGACATTGGTCTGGCGGCAGGACAAAGTCCTGAGTCTATCATACTCCTCCTGACCCGCAGTGTCCCAAAGGTTCAGACTAACTTTCCGACTGTCCACCGTGATCTGCGTACTATAGTTGTCAAAGACGGTTGGGATGTACTCTTTGGGAAAGGCATTGGTGGTGTAACAGATCAACAGGCAGGTCTTTCAAACGGCACCATCCCCCACCACCACATACTTAATGTTCTGCATCCCTGGGCCACGATTATCAGCTCCTCAACGTCAGCAACCTCGCATCTCCTCCACTCGCCTCTCACTCCGCTTACAGATTCGAGGCAAAATCGTAATAAACAACAGGTGGTTGGATAGCACTAAAGCATGTGCTCTTCTCAAGTCATCAGTTTGCTTAAAGTAAATATTACTGGATAATATAAAATTGACTTTTCCAAGTATTGGATCAAGTCGAACTGCGATGCGCTGTTAATTTCTGGGCAATCCTATAATTGGTGCATTTGTAGCAGTGTCAGGGGCGACATGTGGCGCACTGGATAGCACTGGGACTGCGGCGCTGAAGACCTGGGTTCAAATTCCGGTCCTTGGCCACTGTCCGTGTGGAGTTTGCACAGTCTCCTCATGTCCGCGTGGGTTTCACCCCCACAGCACAAAGCTGGTTAGGTGGATTGGCCAGGCTAAATTGCCCCTTAATTGGAAAAACAAAAAATAATTGGTTACTCTAAATTTATCAAAAAAGTTTTATTTAAATTGCAGCAGTGTTAGACAGAGTGATTTTGACATTCATCCAGATCTTTTTCCCATATACATGGACAAAACTGAGAATAATGATGTCATCTTAACCAGGCAATGTGTGCCTGCAGACCTGTGTATTCAGCTGAGCCATAACTAAGTGGGAGGAAACCCACTTAAAAGCGAGCTCAATACTCAGGCCTTAGACTTGCTCTTAAAAATTTTGGCGCACTACAAGCAGGGTCGTCCACAGGATTCCGCCAGAATGGTGCGTCTCATGTGCGGGTGAGTACATTTTAATTTACCACCCGGTAGATAGAGGAGTCGCGTTTCAGAAGTCCGGAACCATAAGATGTGCGACCCGAACAATAGTAAAGGTTTGGGAGTAGGTAGAGATAGACACACGCAACAGTGAGAGCATGCAAATATTGTTGGCCAAAGGCCGACTTTTGCACAACTACAAGATCAACTGCAGGGCCTGAAAAAGACTGAATTGGGTCGGGCACCGCGACGATTCGATGGAGCCCAAAACAGGGAACCCAAGAGAGGACCTGATGACAGTGTAATACAAACGATTGTTATTGAGCATAAGAAGGTATTCAAAAAGATGGCTGAGAGAGGATATGAATCAGAAACGCCTGATTCTGAGCTTAAGGCTTGCTGGCTGGGGAAGGTTAAAGCAATTGCAGTTGTTATACTTGATGCTATGATGACAAACATTCTCTGAACTGAGGCGCAGTACGAACTGGAGGAGGCTCTGACTAAGTAACAAGACAGGCACAGATGGTGTCATTATTATGAGTCTGTATGTACAACGATATTAAAACACACACTGCTTCGGGCAGCTTTGGACAAAAGAGAAATGATAAGATTGCTTTCAAACTTTGCGAAGTAACAGAACTTGATTCAGTTTGAAGAAAAAAAAGGAGAAAGGAAAAACAAATGATGCAAAGATGTTAACTATTTCAGCATGCTATTGATCGGTTAGAACATAGAACAGTTCGGCAAAGTACAGGTCCTTCCGCCCACAATCTTGTGCCGGCCACTTATCCTAATCTAAAATCAATCTCACCTACACTCCTTCAATTTACTGCGATTCATATACCTGCCCAAGAGACGGTTAGATGTCCCAAATTACTCTGAATCTACCACCTCCGCTGGCAATGCATTCCACGCACCCACCACTCTCTGTTTAAATAACCTTTCCCTGAGATCTGACCGACACCGTCCTCCAATCACCTTTAACATAATGACCCATCGTGACAGCCATCTCTGCCCTGGGGTAAAGTCTCTGGCTATCAACTCTATCCATGCCTCTCATAAACTTGCACGCCTCTATCATGTCACCTCTATTCCTTCTCATCTCCAGTGAGAAAATACCTAGCTCTCTGAACCTTTTTTCATAAGACATGCCCTCCATTCCAGGCAGAATCCTGGTAAATCTCCTCTGAGCCCTCTCCAAAGCATTCACATCCTTCCTATAATGAGGCGACCAGAACTGGACACAACATTCCAAGTGTGGTCTAACCAGGGTTTTATAATGCTGCGGCTAAACCTCAGGGGTCTTAAAGTCAATACCCCTGTTAATGGAAGTCAAAATACCGTCCGCCTTATTAAAAACCCTATCCAACTCGATGGCGACTTTGACGTGTCTATGTACGTGGACCCCAAGATCCCTCTGTTCCTACATACTTTCAAGCATCCTGCCTTTTACCCTATATTCAGCATTCAAATTCGACGTTCCAAAATGAATAACGTCACATTTATCGAGGTTCAACTCCATCTGCCACTTTTCAACCCAGCTCTGCATCCTGTAACTGTCCTGTTGTAATCTGGAATAGTCCTTAACACTATCTACTAATCCTAGAACCATCGCATCGTCGGGAAAACGTCCTAACCCACCAATCGACTTCATCATACAAGTCATTTATAAAAACCACAAGGACCGGAGGTCCCAGAACAGATCCCTGTGGGACACTTCTGGACACCGATCTCCAGGCGCAATGTTTCCCATCTACTACGACCCGCAGTCTTCTGTTGGCAAGCCAATTCTGTATCCAGACAACCAAATTTCCCAGGATCCCATGATACCTTGACTTTCTGAATGAGCCTGCTATGGGAACCTTATCATTTGCCTCACTGAAATCCATATAGACCACGTCCACTTCCCGACCTTCATCAATGTGTCTCGTTACATATTCAAAAAAATCATGAGGCGTGTGAGGCATGACCTGCACCTCACAAAGACAAACTGACTATCTTTAATCAAACTCTGGTTTTCTAAGCAACAATGAATCCTATCTCTCAGAATCCTTTACAGTATTTTCCTCATCACAGATGTAAGACTGACTGCTCTACAATTCCCATGTATTTTCCTATTCCCTTTCTTGAACAAGGGAACACCTTTCGCCTCTCTCCGATCATCCAGTACTACTCCAGTGGAGACTGAGAACGGAAAGATTATCGCCAACGGCGCAGCAATCTCCTCCCTCGACTCCCGTAGAAACCTTGGGCAAATCCCGTCTGGCCCAGGGGACTTATCTCTCCTGATGCTTTTCAAAATTTCAAGCACACCCTCCATCTTAATATCAACCTGTTCGAGGTTTTTAACTTGGTTCATGCGTTTCTCATGAGCACAAGGTCCCGCTCCACAGTGAATAATGAAGTAAAATATTCATTTCGGTCCTCCCCTACCTCCTCAGACTCCAGACACAAGTTCCCTCCACCAACACTGATCGGCCCCACTCTCACTCTGATCGACCTGTTATTTGTCAGATAAGTGTAAAACGCTTTGAAGTTTTCCCTACTTCTTTCCGCCTCGGCTTTTTCATGCCCCCTTCAAGCTCTCCTAAGTTAATTTTTGAGTTACTTACTGGCGACCTTATCAATCCCTAGAACCATGTCAGAACCATCCTTTCTCAATCTGAAGTAAGCTTCCTTCTTCCTCTTGACAAGAAGTTGCACTGATCGTGTCATCCAATGCTCTTTCACCTGATCATTCCTTCTTTGTCTCAGTGGAACTAAACTATCCAGCACTCGTAGCAAGTGCTCCTTAAACAACCCCCACATTTCTGTTGTGCATTTCCGTGGAACAACTGTTCCCAATTTATGCTCCACAACTCCTGTCTAATAGCAGTAGAATTTCTCCTCTCCCAATTAAATACATTCCCATACGCTATCTTCCTATACCTCTCCATGACTGTGGCTAAGATCAAGGAGTTGTGGTCACTGTCACCGCAATGGTCTAACACCGAGACGTCTGACACCTGGCCTGTTTCGTTGCCAAGCACCAAATCCAACATGACCTTCATCCTAGTCGGCGTATCTACATATTGAGTCAGGAATCCTTCCTGGAGACAATGACAAAATCTGCTCTATCCAAAACAGTTGCACGAAGGAGGTTCCAGTCAATAGCACGGAAGTTGAAGTCGCCCATGGCAACAACTCTGTTACTTCTACACCTGTCCGTGATCTGCCACCCAATCTGTTCCTCCATCTCTCTGCTGTTCCCGGCGTTTCTATTGCACACTCCCAATAAATTGACATCTCCTTTATTTTTTTCTGACTTCCACCCATACTGTCTCGGTAGACAAACCCTCCTCCTCTACCTCCTTTTCTGCAGTAGTGCTATACTCGCTAATTAACAGTGCTCTTCCCCCTCCACTTTTACCACCCTCCCTTATTCTTCTTAAACAATCTAACCCCCGGAACTTCTAACAACCATTCCTGCCCCTGTGAAGCCCATGTCTCCATAATGGCTACAGCACCGTAGCTCTAAGTCATCATCGATGCTCGAAGTTCATCTCCCTTAATTCTGATACTCCTTGCATTGAGACAGACACATTTTAACCCATCCCACTGAGTGCACCTTTGCCCTAGCAACTGTCTATCCTTCCTTACAGACTCACTACATACTACTTCAATTGCTCAACGGCTGCCCTATCCTCTGATACGCTGTTTTCGTTCCCATCCCCCTGCCAAACTACATTAAACCCTCCCGAAGAGCTTCAGCAAAACTCCCGCCCAGGATATTGGTGCCCCTCCAGTTTAGGTGCAACCCGTCCTTCAGGTACAGGTCCCACCTTTCCTGGATGGTATCCCAATGACTTCCATGCGCCAGCCCGGTAGCAGCGTGTTGAGCTGCACTAGCTCCCTGTTCGCTCCCGCATTTACACGTGGCACAGGTAGAAATCCGGAGATTACTATTCTGCACGTCGTGCTCTTAGCTTCCAACCTAACTCCCTAAAAAGACTTTTTAGGGGCGCAGCGTGTTGGCAGAGTGTCCCAGGTTTGATAACGGCTCCGGGTCACTGTCTGTGTGGAGTTTGCACCTTCTCCCCGTGTTTACGTGGGTTTCGCCCCCACAACCCAAAGATGTTTAGAGTAGGTGGATTGGCCACACTAAATTGTCCCTCAATTGGAAAAATAAATTTGAAACTCTAATTTATTTTTATATCACATTTTAGACCCTCATCCCTTTTCTTAGCTATGTCATTGGTTCCTCTGTGCACGATGACTTGCGATTGCTTCCCCCTACCCCTTAAGAATCCCATGGACTCGATCCGAGACATCCCTGACCCTGTCACTCGGTACGCAACATTCCTTGCTGGAGTCTCGTTCGTGACCACAGATTATCCTTTCCATTCTCCGAACGATTGAGCCTCCAATCACTGTCGCTTTTCTATTCTCCCCCTTCTCTTCCGAGCCACTGCTCCAGTCTAAGTCCAAGAGACCTGGCGGCTATGGTCTTCCCCTGTTAGATCTCCCCCACAACAGCATCTGAAACAGTATTCTCCTTTTGAAGGGGTACGACCACGGGGATCACTGAACTCCCCGTTCCCTTTCCTTCCCCTGACTGTTACCCGGCTACTGTTGTCCAGAACCTTGGGTGTGGCTACCTCCCTGTTACTCTTCTCTATCACCTCCTTTGCTTCCCGGATGTTCCAAAGTTCTTCCCGCTCCAACTCCAATTTGCTAATGCGGCCTGCGAGGAGCTGGCGTTGGGTGTACATCCCGCAGTTGTAGTCAGTGGGACACAAGTGATATCCCTCACCACCCACATTCTATAGGAGGAGCATGCAAGTGAATTAGCTGCCACCCCATCTAATCTGAATAGCGAAGACTTTTAATCTGAGAAAAAAAAGTAAAAATTTTCGATTAAACACCCATTAAGCCCTTAAATATATATATATTTGTTGAAAAAAATATAAGTCAGCACTTCGAGTTTTCGCTCAAGGTCCTTTAATTAAACACGAAGGTCGTGGGTGTTGGGGGGTGGGGCGGGGGAAGGGACCACAGTCAGTCCAAATGTCCCCGCTTTTCAGAGGTTTTAAGTTATACAGTAAGCTATATCTTGGACAGAAAGCATTCTTCAGCTTAGCAAGAGACAGAAAACCAGGCAGGCGTCAATTAGATTTTAACAACAGGCCTTGGGTTCTTTGCCTCAGAAAAATAATAATTATACGTTCTCAGCAAAACATTGTGCAGCTGTACGCATGTTTGCACTGTATGGCCTTCTGACTATTTCATACAGTACCCTTGACTGAAATAAGGCTAAATATCCATCATGCTTTGCCGAGTGCCTATTTCCCTGAAATAGAGTCAAGCAGATGGTTAAAATAAATACACGGTATTAAGGCAACTAATCCGCCAACTAATGTCCCTTCTACATTCCCTCCTTGTTGATCTTATGATCAACACATTGTTAGTGGATTACAGTGTCCTCAGCAGCAAATGGTGGGTTATAAGGTCAGGGGAATGGGCGTATGACATGCACATGATTGTTCAGTTGCTGGGACCACGGAGGCAATGCTGACATCCTCGTCCGCATTCCCTGACAACATCCCGAGCAACATTTAAAGAGTGACCATACGACAATAAGGATTACAACAATGATGATAATCCAATTCACAATCCTCTGTGTTAATGATACCAACCACCCAAATCCAAAGTCCCATCCTCATCTAATCGTGTTACCTCTCTACGAATGTGATCTACCAGGTTATCAATTTTTGCTGAGTTATCAGGATGTCTGTGCAGCAGTCACTGCCAATCAGGGCACATTTCAGAAACACAAAAAATGAAGGGCCATCGTATTCTGCAGGGCAATGCTCTTATCGCAATCATCTCACTTTCTATCTGGTTCTCAGCTTCTGCAGTGGCATCAGCTAACTGCTCAAGGAAGTCTCGTAATTCGCGTAGTTCATATGCATTAGTGGCTATTCCTAATGGTAGTATCATTATTCCCAGCATTTGTGCCCATGTCATAATACTTCGTGTCGTTCTGTGAAGAGGATGGTCCTGCAGTTGCTGGACGTGATGGACATAAGGGACTACATATCCCAAATAGTAGGAGCCTTCCCAATTTTCTGGATAAAATACGTGCCGTTACATATGGTCAGTTTTCCTTTACTATCAGTCATCATTAGTCTAATCGGATCCCCTCCCCAGGGGCCTCCACTTGTTCGATTTTTCAACTGTTGACCAGTCAAAGATGAATAGTCCTTTATCTGTATCGCGGAGCATAGGGGGGTTTCCAATTCATGGTCTGGTTCGCACTGACTCATGCGAACTGGGTAGTCTCCATATGTTTTAAGTTTCCGAAAGCACATGCTACTCTTTGAGACACCAGTATAATTGGGAAGGATCAAACAGGGCGGCTGGCGTTTCACATTAATTCTAGGTCACCACAATGTTTTAAACCTTTCATATCGTATCCAGCTGATCTCCAATCTAACATATCCTGTGTCTCTTCCCAATGTCCTGTATTATTTCGTCTCAGGGGCCACTCTGCTGTCTCGTTACTGGTGAATGGGATGGGCTGCACGGGGATACACTCCCCCGAGCATCTTGGAATTTGTGCACAAACACAGCAACTGGATTTGTTTATCCTCTATACGTATGAGTGGGACATGTACATCAAGGTGTTAGTGTTCAGTTTACCCTCTCCATGATGTTGGACTAATATGATAATATAAAAAACATAATCGCCGTCATTCTCTTCAGGTCAGCGTTTCGCCAGTCCTCTCAAAGTTCCGTAGGATGTAGATTACACGAGTTGTGTGTATCCCATCTGGCTTTTATTTTACTTCAACAGCTGTTCGGGTTGTTAGCAGCACTTCGTAGGGTAAATTCCACCTCGGACAAAAACCATCTTTGTTTAGTGCTTTCACAAATACTTGATCTCCAGGTTTAACTGGTGCGTATTTCCCTCTTTTGGATGCATTTGAGCCTGTCGCATGTTTTCATGTTTTTTCTTTTATCAGGGGTTTCACACGTAGCATGGGCATATTTTGGTGATGCCGCATCTTCCCATATTAAGGAGTCATTGGGGGTTTAGTTCCAATTGTCATGGGACGTTCCATTAATATCTCATACGAGGTTAAACCCGTTTTACGATTTCTCTGATCGCTCAGCGCATACTTCACTGTGGGTATGACATCTGGCCATAGCAGCCCATTTTGTTGACATGCTTTTGTAACTGCAGTTTTAATTATTCCATCCGCCCTTTTCCCCATTCCTGAGGATTGTGGCTAATATGGTGTATGCAATTTCCAATCAAATCCCATGGCTTCTGTTAGGTCTTTGGTCAATTTGCTATTGAAATGAATTCCCCTGTCACTGTTAATACCCATTGGTGTCCCAAACCTAGGTATTATATCCTTTAACAGAATATTTACCACTGTTCTGGCATCATCTCTTTTGGTTGGAAAAGCCTCTACCCACTGGAAACATCTTGTCCATTATCACCGATTGTTCCTTTGACAAATCATACATGCGCGTGCTACTTTTTCAATTGTTGCCGTAATACCTCGAGCATACCATTGTTGACATAGGGCATGTGTCATTCCTCCTTTGCCTATGAACCTGCCCATGGGCAAGGAGACATAGTGGCAAAAACAGAGTTCTGGGGCATACTGCGCTTGTATCTGGGTGGTTCGAGATTTGATGATTGCCTTGATAGCAACCCACTTTTAGTCAAGAGCGCTGCTCCTGTAGCGAGGCTTGCTCCTGTGCCTGTTTTAACTTTGGTTCTGTTATGGTGGACGGAAGTTTAACTGCAGCAGTTTGTAGCTGTGGCTGCTGTTTGAGAGCCACTGCCTTTGCTATTTTATCTGCAAATCTATTGCCGCATGAAACTTCATCGCCTGTGGTAGTATGCGCTTCACACTTTAAAATGGCTATCTTGCTGGCCAGCTGAACAGCATCTCTCGAACCAATTTAGCATGTTTAATAGGTTGGTCGGAGGAATTTATGAATCCCTGTTTTTCGATAATTGGACAAAATCACGTGCTACCCCAAAGTGGATTGGGAATCAGGAAACATATTCACTATTTCCTTTTTAGCTAGAATACATGCTTTGGTACGGGGAAACTATTCGGCCGCTTGAGCAGACGTACCCGAAGGCAGAGCAAAAGATTCCACTACCTTGAATGGGGTTACTATTGCACAGCCAGCCAGGAGGCTCAGATCATTTGGTCGGTTTGCTGACCCATCGGTGAAAAAGATGATGTCTGAATTTTCCAGTGGGTGACTCAATAATTCAGTTTGAGGGGTTGTGGTGTCTGGAACCGATTTTAAACAGTCATGACATATATAGGTTCTGCTTTAGGGCACGGACAAGAATGTAGCAGGGTTGACAACTAGCGCTCGCTTGCAGGCAAAGCTGGGTTTACAGAGGATTACTTCGTACCCAGTGCGTCGAGCCGAGGTAAAATGCTGCGTTGTGGATGAATTAAGCAGCAGCAAAACAGAGTGAGGAACCAATACCGTACAAGGGTGGTCGAGTACAAGGGGTGCTGATGTTTCTACTGTGGCCGCTGTGGCTGCTCCTGATCTTAAGTAACTTGGCATACCCTTTACCACAGCACAGAGGGCCACCGAGTAAACGGCAAAGGATATTTTCCCTCCTCAGTGCTGCTACACCAGGACCCCTATTGCAAATCACCCTGCTTCATTCACAGAAACAGTAAAGGGCTTTCTGAAATTCGGAAGTCCCAAGGCAGGGGAGCTAAACATGGCTTGTTTAAAGTTACGAAATGCTTGCTTCCTCTCTCGGAACCAGGTAACAACCGAAGGGGCGTCCCGTAGGGTAGCTTTGCGCAGTACTGCGTCGATTTGTCTGTAGTCCAGTATCCACTGCCTGCAAGAGCCCACCATTCCGAGGAAGGTTACGTATTCCTTTATCGTGCGTGGAGTGGGAACCCTGGCTTCAGCCTGTACACTTTCAGACCCAAGCCTCTGCTGTTCTTGCTGCAGCTTAAATCCAAATTACTGAACTGTCTCCTGAAATAATTGCCGTTTGTCCAATGAGACCCTATGCCGTCTTCTTGCCAGATTTGATAATAACAACGCGGTATTCTGTTGACAAACAGGCCCTCCCTCTGAGGCTATCAATAAATCGTCATCATATTGAGGGAAGGTTGAGCCTGCAGACAACTGACACTCGTCCAAGTCTATTTTAATACTGTTAATTCTGCTATGTAAAGTCAAATAGATATTGACTTTCCGGGTGCAATGGTATGGAGAAAAAGGCTCAGAAAGTATTCGTTCTTGATGGTATTGAAGACAAAATGACATTTGTGTCCGGCACCATCGGAGCAATAGTGATCACAGTTTGCTTGATAGTTCTGAGATCTTCCACATACCACCACTGGTTGGGTCTTCCGACCTTTGGAATGGGTGTTTAAGGGTGTTACAGGGGATTTGTGTTCTCTTCAGCACCCCTTTGTTGTAATAGTGCATTGATCTCTCCCTCTGTCCATTTTTCTGCTGCCAAGCAGTATAGTTTTAAGCAAGGCAGGGCAACGTTCTTCTGTAACTGCACCCTGTGCGCTGGGGCAGAATGCACTTTTCCAAAATGATTTTTATGTTGGGCCCAAAAATGTGCCAGTACCTGGGCCAGGATTGAAGAGAGTAAATGATGGCTCTCTCGGGGAGGTTGTTGTCTTTCAAATGTAGCGTGTCATTGCTCCTCTTTCCAGGTCACTTTGCCCTCCTGTTTGCCATAAAATTCTATCAGGCAATTTCGGCCGTCCATTTCAATATAAATCCCATGCATTACATTTTTCCTTTGGTCTCTTTGATCACTTCTCATATTTGCTTTGTCTGAGTGGCATGTCTTCCAGCCAGTGTTAAATGGGGTTATGAAGGTATACCCATCTTAAAAAAGGTCAACTGCACTAACATTCCTAATCCCACAATACCGAAAAATAAAAGGGAGTGATATGCAAAGAGGTCTGCTTTCCTAAGTGACTTTGCGTTTGTAAATTGTATGCCTGCAAAATCCTCACGAGCATACCACGCCGTGTAATGGGTCACTATTTTCTCTCGTCTGGACTCGATCAAGTGTTTTAATAGTTGTTCACAAGGGCCATTAACCTTTTGTAAAACTTCCTGCAGTTTAAATTTTTTTTAGCAGTGGTACTGTGATGGTTAACGTTTAGCTGCGAGCATACAACACAGACACAGACCGATCGAGCGCAGTCTCAGAAGTTATTAAATTTTGCAGCTGGTGAGCTCGTATTTGAGATAGTTCTATAAACATTCCATTATCAATGCAATGTATTATCGCTCCTAATTTGCAGACTGTCTGTGTGGCGAATGGGGGGTGGTGTCGCTAGGTGGGGTACATCCTTCGTGGGAATTAAATGCTTCTTGGCCCCTTGCATGATAGCCTATTTCCCTCTATTTACTAACCAGTGTTCGAGGGACACATTTCCTTCAATCAAATGATTATCATGATTGTGTACGCAGCTTCCATTTATGCCGTGTGAGACTGCAATCACATCCTTAAAAGCTGGCCAAGATGCACCATAAGGGTATTTTAGAAGCAGCAAAACATCACCTGGAAGGGGGCTATAAATACCACACATTTAAGTCAATTTCCAATGATTGATTTTATAGGCATTAGCTACTCTTAGAGTCGTATGTTTTGCTTTATCAATTCAGAAAAGGTCAACTGTCTGCTGAAATGTTTAATGTTTCCTGCAGAACCTAAGGGGGCGGAGAACTTGGAATAATGCCATTTACTTCTTTTCATGGAATTTAAAAGTTTATTCATATCAATTACTTTTATTCGAAAAGGCATTTTATTTCATTTAAACTGATTTTAATTTCCAATGTTTCAGTGAATTAGAGAAATCTCAACACAAATCACTTAATTTATAATCTCCGACTCACATTGACAGACGATGGACAATGGAACCCACTTAGCATTTCATTCTTTGACTAAAATTAATTGGTTAAACAAAACACACAGATTCTCACAGCTCACAAATGTCACAGTTAACCGTTAGCCTTGTCTCACGGCGACAGACAAGAATTCCCTTTTCGACTGGAACCCATCTGTTACGTTTTTACCTTAATCTTCTATTTAATTTTACTCCCCTGTTTTTTTTTTGTTTCGAGAGGGCGTCAGCTTCATTACATTCCTATGCGGGACAGATAGAGTTTCCTACCTCATTCCGATGCTTTACGATTGTTTCCTTTCATTGTCTTACTCATCTTGACTCTCTTATCTGTCTTCTTTAAGGAGTTCACCTTCTTGCTTGCTCCGGATGTCTTTACCGGGGCTTTGGGACGGCCGGTGAGGGAGAGTCGAGTTTATTGCTCATTGTTCCTTCTGAAAAAATACTTCAGGACATATTCATATAACAACAAGGACCGCGGGAAATTATTAACACATATTACAAAGAGCGCTCACCAGTGTCAGTCCTCTTGCGAATCTCGATGCCTGTTGATTGTTCAGTTTTGTTTTTCGTCTCTAAGGCGCCTTTGTTCTTCTCATGCAGCTGTCGTTAATTTTTTAATTAAGTTTACTTTCCTATCATGAGTCACTGGACAGTAATTAATGCTGCCAAGCGCCGGACCCCCTTTCAGCTGTGGTCGCGCTATGGCTCTCCTCCTTTCAGCTGAGAGAGTCCTGTTAAGAGACTCTTTTCGGGCTTCACTTCCCGTTTAATAAGGGAAACTGCATGACGACGCCAATTTGCGGATGATTTATAAGTCAGCACCTAGAGTTTTCACCAAAGGTCCTTTAATTAAATACGAAGTACGGGGGGGGGGGAGTTGAAAAGTCAAATTCATTCCAAATGTCCCCGCTTTACAGAGGTAAAGGCAGACAATTTATATGATACAGTAAGCAATATCTAGGACAGAAAGCATTCTTTAGATTAGCAAGAGACAGTAAACAGAGCAGGCCTGAGTCAGATTTTAACAACAGGCCTTGGGTTCCTTTCCATAAAATAAATAATAATTATATGCTCTCAGCAAAACAATGTGCAGCTGTATGTTTGTTTACATTATATGACCTTCTGACTATTTCAGAATATACAAAACTCTTGACTGAAATATGGCTAAATATCCATCATGCTTTGTCAAGTGCCTATTTCCATGAAATATAGTCAAGCAGCTGGTTAAAATAAAAACAGGGTATTAAGGCAACTAATCCGCCAATTAATGTCCCTTCCACACATATGTACTGCTGGTGCTCTCTAAGTTGAAACCTGTAAAAGTGGTGATTCTGCGGAATGATACAAAGAGAGGTTGCTGCCCCCGAAAAAACAGGAACAAGAAAAAAAACATCAACTCTTACCTTGCAGAATGTAACTGAGATTCCGCCCTGTGAACCAGCTGGAACTCCGACCTCCGACTCGGCTCCCAGTCAGCTGCACTCTTTGTAAAATCCCGGTTCCCCTCACGCTCTTTGAGGAGAAAAGGAAATAAATGGCGCACCTTGCTCCTTCCTCACCTAACTTCCTCAGTCACCGAACTCCGAATTTAGCACTCGCATGCAGCCCAGTCAGCAGTCCAATGCAAACAAAGTCAGCACTGTATGATTGTCCACGTTTATACTGTTTCAGTCTCGCTTCTGAAAACTAGCTTGATCCAATTCACGAATTAACAAGCTGCAGCTGCAAGCAGACCCTGAGTTAACTATGTTTAAAGTTGGTTTACAGCTGGTTTGAAACTCACCTTCGTCTAACCAAAACATTAACATTTAAGTGAATTTACGAAATAAACAAAAGACTAGATTTTAGATGAAAATGAACCTGTAATATCCTTTAGTCACCGTACTCCGAATTTAGCACTCGAATCCAGCCCAGTGAGGATTCCAGTTTCAAAAATCCCCGAATCATATGTCTGTAAATTACGTGATACAAGATTGAATTGTGGATTTATGGAAACGCGATAATACCAGTTAAAAGTAGAACTTTTAAGCATCCTCATTAGGAATTTGAACAAATCTGAGAATGCTATTGTGCTCTCACATCACCCCCGTTAGGGAACAAAAGCTTTATAGCTCATAATGTGTTTGTATGAACTGCCTTTGCGATTTGAATTTAATGAAGTATACGTGATGCCTATGAAATCAGGTGTTGAGGATTGGCTTAAACGAAGAGAAAAAGATAAATGAATCAAATAAATAATTTAAGTCATACAATGAAAAAGAGTAGCGGATCTTGTTTATTATTTTAGACAAAAGTGTATCAGCTTGCAGTGCAGCGAGAGAAGGCTGATGGTTATCTGTGAACTTTACCATCAAATGTGTCGTCTTTCGTTTGTGTTGGGGAGATTCGTGGAACCCTTCCCCTTTGCTAAATCTTGCAGGGGTTTCGTAAGGGCTGCTTACCCATCCACTAGATTTTAAATCATGCCGACTATTGCTGCACTATTGAATGTCACTTATAAAATCACAAATTGTCGAAGTTATGCAAATCTTTTTCCACTTGCAGTTACCTGGAAAGTAAAACAGAAAAGATCCGAAACATAAAATATGTTTTGCACTGATACAAACACATCAATTATTCCCAAAAACCAAAGGGCCACCCCAGTTGGACTTGATCCAATCATTGGAGCTACAATTTTATATGATCCAATGAAATTTAGTTTAAGTAAAATAATGACTTGTGATCAGCTCAGGACTTATGCTTATCATTTACTCCTTATCATTAAGGTTTATCTTTCTGGGAAATTAACCTTGAGTTTTTTAAATTACAGATACCGGACGTGTAGAAACTAAAATTCAAGACATGCACGTAATTCACTTTGGTTATTGTCGTTTTAAAACACTTTTGCCGTCTGAAGTTACTATTTTTCAAGTTTTATCATTTAAGTGATTTAAGTCCAAACAGTTGACAAAAAACCTGCTGCCATGTTTTCTGCCCGGAAATATGATTCGAGGATATTTTTGAACAACGTGTGGGAATTTATTCCGGATACATAGTAGCACATCTAAGAATGAGACCATTTTAATTTAATAGACTGATTGGAGTTTGAGATGTCGAAAACTATTATATCTGATCCTGGGTTGGATTGATCTCGTGTTAAAACGTCGGGTCAGGTTGAAAGATAATTATTCCTGACACAGCTGACACAACTAGGAAGAACGGAACAATTTTTTTAGGGGAACAATGGGTGTAACGTATTGATTAATGAAGTTCCCTGATCGTGTTTTTCATTAATTCGAGCAAAGGAGGGTGGGACGTAATGACGTCCAGTTGACAACTTTTACCCAGCCTCTTTTTAAACAGCAGACACTTATCCGTTGCCTGATAACAGCAAATAAATGTTTTCTTTTTACATGGATTGAGGGATGGAGCAGGGGTTACGCAAAGGAACTGCACTCCAATGTATGAAAAATCTGGTAGGCTCCTGCATGTCCTTAACGGTCAGGAAACTGCAGAGTCACAGCAGAGAGGTTGGGCCAAACTGACTGGAGAGCGTAGCCACCTAAAATGGCTGATTCCCTATTAAGTTGGCCAAAACCCGATTTAGAACATAGAACATAGAACAATACAGCGCAGTACAGGCCCTTCGGCCCACGATGTTGCACCGAAACAAAAGCCATCTAACCTACACTATGCCATTATCATCCATATGTTTATCCAATAAACTTTTAAATGCCCTCAATGTTGGCGAGTTCACTACTGTAGTAGGTAGGGCATTCCACGGCCTCACTACTCTTTGCGTAAAGAACATACCTCTGACCTCTGTCCTATATCTATTACCCCTCAGTTTAAAGTTATGTCCCCTCGTGCCAGCCATATCCATCCGCGGGAGAAGGCTCTCACTGTCCACCCTATCCAACCCCCTGATCATTTTGTATGCCTCTATTAATTCTCCTCTTAACCTTCTTCTCTCCAACGAAAACAACCTCAAGTCCATCAGCCTTTCCTCATAAGATTTTCCCTCCATACCAGGCAACATCCTGGTAAATCTCCTCTGCACCCGCTCCAAAGCCTCCACATCCTTCCTATAATGCGGTGACCAGAACTGTACGCAATACTCCAAATGCGGCCGTACCAGAGTTCTGTACAGCTGCAACATGACCGCCCGACTCCGGAACTCAATCCCTCTACCAATAAAGGCCAAAACTCCATCGGCCTTCTTCACAACCCTATCAACCTGGGTGGCAACTTTCAGGGATCTATGTACATGGACACCTAGATCCCTCTGCGCATCCACACTTTCAAGAACTTTACCATTAGCCAAATATTCCGCATTCCTGTTATTCCTTCCAAAGTGAATCACCTCACACTTCTCTACATTAAACTCCATTTGCCACCTCTCAGCCCAGCTCTGCAGCTTATCTATATCCCTCTGTAACCTGCTACATCCTTCCACACTATCGATAACACCATCGACTTTAGTATCATCTGCAAATTTACTCACCCACCCTTCTGCGCCTTCCTCTAGGTCATTGATAAAAATGACAAACAGCAACGACCCCAGAACAGATCCTTGTGGTACTCCACTTGTGACTGTACTCCATTCTGAACATTTCCCATCAACCACCACCCTCTGTCTTCTTTCAGCTAGCCAATTTCTGATCCACATCTCTAAATCACCCTCAATCCCCAGCCTCCGTATTTTTTGCAATAGCCTACCGTGGGGAACCTTATCAAACGCTTTGCTGAAATCCATATACACCACATCAACTGTTCTACCCTCGTCTACCTGTTCAGTCACCTTCTCAAAGAACTCAATAAGGTTTGTGAGGCATGACCTACCCTTCACAAAGCCTTGCTGACTATCCCTGATCATATTATTCCTATCTAGATGATTATAAATCTTGTCTCTTATAATCCCCTCCAAGACTTTACCCACTACAGACGTGAGGCTCACCGGTCTATAGTTGCCGGGGTTGTCTCTGCTCCCCTTTTTGAACAAAGGGACCACATTTGCTGTCCTCCAGTCCTCTGGCACTATTCCTGTAGCCAATGATGACATAAAAATCAAAGCCAAAGGTCCAGCAATCTCTTCCCTGGCCTCCCAGAGAATCCTAGGATAAATCCCATCAGGTCCCGGGGACTTATCTATTTTCAGCCTGTCCAGAATTGCCAACACCTCTTCCCTACGTACCTCAATGCCATCTATTCTATTAGCCTGGGGCTCAGCATTCTCCTCCACAACATTATCTTTTTCGTGAGTGAATACTGACGAAAAATATTCATTTAGTATCTCGCCTATCTCTTCAGACTCCACACACAATTTCCCATCCCTGTCCTTGACTGGTCGTACTCTTTTCCTAGTCATTCGCTTATTCCTGACATACCTATAGAAAGCTTTTGGGTTTTCCTTGATCCTTCCTGCCAAATACTTCTCATGTCCCCTCCTTGCTCGTCTTAGCTCTCTCTTTAGATCCTTCCTCGCTACCTTGTAACTATCCATCGCCCCAACCGAAACTTCACACCTCATCTTCACATAGGCCTCCTTCTTCCTCTGAACAAGAGATTCCACTTCCTTGGTAAACCATGGTTCCCTCGCTCGGCGCCTTCCTCCCTGTCTGACCGGTACATACTTATCAAGAACACGCAGTAGCTGATCCTTGAACAAGCCCCACTTATCCAGTGACCCCAACACTTGCAGCCTACTTCTCCACCTTGTCCCCCCCCCCAAGACACGTCTAATTGCATCATAATTGCCCTTCCCCCAGCTATAACTCTTGCCCTGCGGTGTATACTTATCCCTTTCCGTCATTAACGTAAACGTCACCGAATTGTGGTCACTGTCCCCAAAGTGCTCTCCTACCTCCAAATCCAACACCTCGCCTGGTTCATTACCCAAAACCAAATCCAACGTGGCCTCGCCTCTTGTTGGCCTGTCAACATATTGTTTCAGGAAACCCTCCTGCACACACTGTACAAAAAACGACCCATCTATTGTACTCAAACTATATCTTTTTCAGTCAATATTTGGAAAGTTAAAGTCTCCCATAATAACTACCCTGTTACTTTCGCTCTTACCCAGAATCATCTTCGCCATCCTTTCCTCTACATCCCTAGAACTATTAGGAGGCCTATAAAAAACTCCCAACAGGGTGACCTCTCCTTTCCTGTTTCTAACTTCAGCCCATACTACCTCGGAAGAAGAGTCCCCATCTAGCATCCTCTCCGCCACCGTAATACTGCTCTTGACTAGCAGCGCCACACCTCCCCCTCTTTTGCCTCCTTCTCTGAGCTTACTAAAACACCTAAACACCGGAACCTGCAACATCCATTCCTGTCCCTGCTCTATCCATGTCTCCGAAATGGCCACAACATCGAAGTCCCAGGTACCAACCCATGCTGCCAGTTCCCCTACCTTGTTTCGTATACTCCTGTCATTGAAGTAGACACACTTCAAACCACCTACCTGAACACTGGGCCCCTCCTGCGACGTCAAATCTGTGCTCCTGACCTCTATACTCTCATTCTCCCTTACCCTAAAACTACAATCCAGGTTCCCATGCCCCTGCTGCATTAGTTTAAACCCCCCCCCCAAAGAGCACTAACAAATCTCCCCCCCAGGATATTTGTGCCCCTCAGGTTTAGATGTAGACCATCCTGTCTGCAGAGGTCCCACCTTCCCCAGAAAGAGCCCCAGTTATCCAGAAATCTGAATCCCTCCCGCCTGCACCATCCCTGTAGCCACGTGTTTAAATGCTCTCTCTCCCTATTCCTCATCTCACTATCACGTGGCACGGGCAACAACCCAGAGATAACAACTCTGTTTGTTCTAGTTCTGAGCTTCCATCCTAGCTCCCTGAAAGCCTGCCTGACATCTTTGTTCCCTTTCCTACCTATGTCGTTAGTGCCAATGTGGACCACGACTTGGGGCTGCTCCCCCTCCCCCTCAGGACCCGGAAAACACGATCCGAGACATCATGTACCCTTGCACCTGGGAGGCAACATACCAAACGTGAGTCACTCACGCTCCCACAAAATCTCCTATCTGTGCCCCTGACTATAGACTATTTAAAATGGCTAACCGAAAAGGCTGATGGGAAAAGCAGCCAACAGGACACAAACGGACAGCTGCAGACAGAATAGCGTATTCGGCTCTGGGAAAGTCGGCCCAGATCGATACTCAAGACCATTAGCAGCACATCAATCCAGACATCTGCAGTTTAATCGGCTATCCCCGGCAACAATTGCAACATATTAGCAATTGAATGCCGGGCCAGACGTGTCGGCGCCTGCAGTGGCCGAAACAAAGACAGGTGAACGACCACCCCCCGATCGAGGAATCTCCCCATTATAGGATATATCGAACGCAGTGATTGGGAACAAGTCCAATCACTTGGGACTCAGGGTCAAGGGCCACCCCGAGAGGCGGGAAGCCCCGGGACCCTAGAAAGTGAGGGGCCAAGTTCAGAGCGCTCTCTCTCCCTTCTTTTCCTGCTCGAGACCTTCGCAAGAACATCCACCAGAAACAGTAAGTTTGACTCCAGCGATCGCTACCCGATAAAGACTCCTAGCCATCGACCCGTATGAGCCTTTCTGAATCCCGCGGGCCAGATCCGAGTCGATAAGCCATTTGTTTCCCCTGACCTGGTGGACCCTTCCTAAAGTTAAGTATTGGCCAGTAGTGGTAGGTTTCTATATAGATAGTAGGATTATTGTACAAGCATTACCTGTTGTATATAATAAATGACCGTTGATTTCAATCTTACTGAGCGGTGTGCTGACTTATTAGTCATAACTCGAGCTTGAACCACGTGGCGGCATCAGAAAGATACCTGGCGACTCGTGAGCAAAGGTGACATAATCAGAGCTAATAAACTAAGGCTAAAAAGAGCAACATAATTGGCGACTCCGGCAGAACCCGACATAGAAGTGGAAAACCACTCCGGGAGAACCCAACAATTTGAATAGAATCCAATCGGAAACAAAAAAAACCCCACAAGTGTTCAAGCGGTTCTGGTTAATAATTCACAATTCGGAAATGTGTGTATGCATGCGTAACTAACAGGGTTATAAGGTAAAACTGATAGACTTTTGTTGCGCCAAAACTGTCGGAAGTCTGTATTTTCTGAAATTAGCGCAAGCCGTACCCGCATCTACGACACCACCATAGCCCCCTGTTCCAAATTTGAACGTAACGAGCAGATACGAGAGATGGCCATGCAGGCAATGCAGGCAAGAATTTGCGGTCGCACTGATCAGCAGAATTAAAGTGGGACAGTGTCCCATTTGGAGAGTGGAAATTCGCAAATTTCTGCAGGGCAAAGGATGGCTCGTGTGGAGCTGTTTCTGTAATAATGACGACTCAGGTCCCGGAAGTATTGGGCATACTTGGTGGGAGAACGTGAGTGAAATCCATAAGAAAAGCTTCGCGAAAGCGCGCAGGCCGATGGCAATCGTGTCCTGAATGGCACAATTGCGAGGCACAGAGGAGGTCGTCAGGACGCTCCGAAAAGAAATAGAGGGCATACATCGTATGAGTAAAATCGATGTATGCGAGATGGAAAAGGAAAACCTGGAATTGAAAAGGCAATTAGAAGCCAAGGACGAAGAGGTGGCTGACACCAAACGGGGTCACCAGTCTTGTCTGGCGCATTTAAGCAGTTTTCAATCCCAGTATGAGAAGGCTTATCAGGACACGCAGCGTGCCGTCCTGCTTAAGAAAGAGACGGAGAAGCAGGTGGAGACACTACAGAAGCAATGTAGTGATCTCAAGGCAGCCTTGCGAGCGCTCCACGCTGCAACCACGGAACAAAGGCAGAGTACCTTAGACCATGCAAAGTGCTGAAAGCAAATTGCAGACCTGCAATCAATGCTTTCTGTCCAAAAGGGACTCCAAGACACCTTTGGGGAAAGTTTAGACAAGGAAGACGGCCCTGACTGGGAAGAACTGCAAGAGACAGTGCAGAGATATCTTCAGGGAGCATGTGCGCAGGGAAAACCCCAAAGGAGGAGAGCACCCCCCCCCACCTCCCACACAGCAGGTAATACAGGCTCCCATGAACCCTGTAACAAGCCACCGCACCGCCACAGCAAAGGAGGCGGAAGTCTTATATTCCACCCCCCTCACAGTCACCCAAATACGGGACGCGTGTGCTAAACTCACACCGTTCCTCCCCGCTTCAGACCCACATCATTTCTTCGCCACCGTCAAACACCAGGCGACCATGTACGGCCTGGATGAGAAAGAGCAGGTAAAGCTCACGGTCCTCAGCTTAGACCCATCTGTCGCAGCAGCCTTTCCCGACCCACAGAATGTAGGAGGAGGCACCCTTGCAGAAATGCATACCGCGATCCTGGATGCGATCGGGTACAACTGGGGCGACCCCGTAGACGGTCTGAATAAGTGCAGACAGAAAAGGTATGAACACCCCAATGCATTCGCAGCACGCTTGTGGATTCACTTTGAAGCCGTTTTCGGAAATGTAGACCATGCCCATTTGTCCGTCGACAATATGGCCACATGGACCCGCACCCTTATCTCCCATGCCACGGAAGCAGGACAGAATGCTTGTAGTAATTATGACCCCCTCGGAGGTGGCTCAAAATGAGAAGTGGGTGTCAAAAGATTGTCCTGCGTTTGTGAACAAGCGGCTCACGGAAAACCCGCAGCTAGAACCCCTGAGGAAAACCAAGCCGCCGCAGACGTGCAGGCAGTAAGAACCACTCTTCACAACCCCGACTGGATAAACGAGGGAAAGAGCAGCCCCCCAGCAAAACCGCAAGAATGCTACAATTGCGGACAGTTGGGACATTTTGCCAAAGAATGCAATGGCCCTAAAAAGCCACAGAGAGCCCAACGGACAGGCACTATCAATAAGAAAAAAGCAGAACCCATGCATAGCGTTAGCGCCCAGTCCGATCAGACACACTTGACCGGAACGGACTGATGGTGTACAGGCTCCCCCAGCTGGGTCTGCGATACACTTTGGGATAGGTCAGGACGATCCGTAGTCGCAGCAAAATGTTAGGGGACAGCCGATCGAGCTTCTATGGGACACAGGAGGGTCCTGCACAACCTTAAATTCCTCCACCCTTGGTAAGGACACGTGGCCCACCACAGCCACTATCACCCTCAGCGGCTTCACAGGCAACTCACAACAGGGACATATCACAACCCCTGTACCCATCCAATTCGGCACCATTAATACAAAACACCCCGTAGTGTTAGTCGACCTGCCCCCAACAGCAGAGCACATTTTGGGGATCGACTTCATGAATTCTCATCACCTCTCTTTCGATACAGTCAACCAGTGTGTCTGGAAGATGGCAAAATCCGCTAGAGCCCCCGCAACGCTCAATATAGGGGATTGTATGAACAAAATTAGCGCAGTAGGCGAGTTTTGGTTCAACCCCACCACACTCAGCACGGACCGACAAGTTAGGGCAGTCCTGCAAAAGAACAGGGCAGCATTCGCGACCCACAAGCACGACTGTGGACGGATGACTGGCTTAGTACAAATAACAGGACCGGACCCTAGACCCCAAAAGCAGTACGGATTCCCCCTAGAAGCAGAGGGAGAAATTCTAAAGGTTATAGAAAGTTTATTGGCGCAGGGCGTCCTAAGATCGGTAGCCTCAACTAATAAAGCCCCGATTTGGCCAGTAAGGAAACCCAACGGATCATGGCGCTTGACCATTGATTATCGGGAACTCAATAAATTCACCCCCGCAGCAGCCCCCACCGTTGCAACAAGTCCCGAGACCATGCTCAAACAGGGACTCCACGCCCGATATTTCACGTTTGTGGACGTCAGTAATGGGTTCCGGTCCATTCCATTGGCAAAGGCGTGCCAGTATAAATTTGCCTTCACTTTCAGAGCGCAGCAGTACACGTCGACATGCCTGCCACAAGGCTTCCACAACTCCCCCTCCTTTTTCCACCGACAGCTGGCAAATGGACTAGCAAAATCTTCTCGCCCCGAATGTCTGGTACAGTATGTAGACGATCTACTACCGCAGACAGACACGAAGGAAGAGCACATTGAGCTTCAGTCCGAACACCTGGAATTACTACACTCCATTAGCTGTAAAGTCAACCTCAAAAAGGCCCAGATATTGGAAGAAAAAGTGGTATATTTGGGTACAATTATCACACACGGCAAACGCGAGATCGAGCACAAAAGAATTGACTCGATCGCTAAATTGCCCTTCCCCAACACGTTTCAGCCCTCCGGTCATTTTTAGGACTGGTTGGCTACTGCCAAAACCACATTGACGGTTTCTCCAGCAAGGCAGCGCCCCTCTCAGACTTCCTAAAGAAAGGAGCCCACCTGGGAATGTCTTCCGCAGCAGACGGATGCTGTGGAATCATTAAAACAGGCGCTCAAAGCCGCCCCCGCACTACAAGTTCCCGACCGACTTTCCCCTTACGCCATAGAGGTAGCGACCACAGACCGCACCCTTTCAGCCGTGCTCCTGCAGGAACGGCACGACCAGCTAAGACCCGTGGCTTATGCCTCCCGGATTTTAGATGCTGTAGAGCAGGGATTCTCAGCCTGTGAAAGGCACCTGCTCGCAGTTTTCTGGGCAGTCCAGTACTTCTCATACATTACCGGACTGAACCCCATCACCATTTTGTCCGAGCACACCCGCACCCAACGTTTAAGAGACGGACGACTTAAAGACGGGACCGTCAGCCAAATCCGCGCTGTTAGGTGGACCCTTCTCTTACAAGGACGGGACATCACAGTAAAACGGACAAAGACTCACACATACTTAGCGGACAATCTACAGTATCACGGAACCCCCCATGAGTGTGAGATCATTTCACCCCCACCATAATACAGGCTCCTTTATAGCTAACCCCCCCCCCTCCCCAGAAAACTAGCCACTCCATCTCAGAACCCCCCTCACCCGGACACGTGTGACCCCATTAGGATTTATGTGGATGGATCTTCCACGATCCTGGAAGGGCAACGCATAACAGGTTGTGGGATTTATGTGGAGGACGTGGAGGGACGCGCCCTCGAGGAAATTGCATTAAAATTACCTGGACACTTAGGCATGCAGGCAGCAGAGCTTGCGGCCATCGCTTACATTGTAGACCACCCAGATTCCTTCCCCAGCCAGCAGAAATATATTCAGACAGCCTATACATGAGCAACAGCCTCACTGAATTTCTGCCCCACTGGGAAACGAGAAGATTTGTTTCCGTGGATGGGAAACCCCTCCCCTCAGCCCTATTACTCCGCCATATTCTGAAGAAAGCCAAGAACAGGACTTTTGGCATTATAAATGTCCGCAGCCACCATTGTTCCTCCCCCCTTGGAAATGTAAAAGCCAACGCGCTGGCTAAGGCAGGATCCAGGCACGGGTATTTTTGGAAGCCCCCCCCCCCCCCCCCCCCCGAGAGCGCCCCATTAATTGCGCCAGTGAGTGCAGTTCAGGTCGCGCAGACTAGGATCGAAGATCTAGTCGAGGCCCAGAAACAGGATAGCGCTTTCACTGAAATCGTGAAAGGGAGGTTTCCAGCCTCATACGAGAGGTACAGAAATAAAATAACCACACATGACGGTGTGGTGCTAAATGACACCCTTTACGTAGTTCCTGAGCAGGGTAGGAATCAAATGATCTGTTTATTCCATGATGGTCATGGACACCAGGGAATCGAACCAACAGCAGCCCACCTCAACCAGCTTTGTTGGTGGCCTAATCTCAAAGAGGATGTATCCCATTACATTGAGAATTGCCTCATCTGCGCTCAGAACAACCCAGATAGATATGCCAAAAACGCACATCTCCGCTACACCCGACACGTGAACGGCCCCTGGACTAACCTCCAGATTGATTTTATAGGTCAATTGCCCTCTTGCAGGAATGGCTATAAATATGTTCTGATGGTCATAGACACTTTTACAAAGTGGGTGGAAGCATATCCCGCCCGCACCAACACCGCGAAAACCACAGCCAAAATCCTAACCCTCCACATTTGCACAAGATGGGGACTCCCCCGCAGTATTGAATCGGACCAAGGTTCTCACTTTATGGGACGGGTCATGAAGAACGTCCTTACGATATTTGGCATAACCCAAAAATTTCACATTGCGTACCACCCTCAGTCGAGTGGTATAGTGGAGCGCATGAATCGGACCCTAAAAACCACCCTTAGGAAAATGGTCCAGCAGAATAACACCACTTGGGATTCGGTCCTCCCCTTTGCGCTGATGTTTTTACAGAACACTATTTCCACCTCCACAGGTTACACCCACCACCCTTATGACCCGACGCCCCATGAAAGGGACTGAGTACTTGTTGGGTTTCGACCTGACCAGCCCTGAAGTTACGGCCCTCACCCATGGGAAAGCCGTTGAACAATTACTCGCAAATATAAAAACAGCTCAGGTAGCAGCCGCTGTTAAACTGGGCACTAAAAGAAAACAGAGCAAGGCCTGTTTTGATAAGGCAGTACATGCAACGGAGTATAATATAGGACAACAAGTGATGTTGTCTGTGTATAACCCCAGCACATTTCTGTCTCCGAAATACTCGGGTCCGTACTCCATTACGGATAAAGTAAGCCCATCGGTATACAAAATCAAATACCAAAATGGTAAGACTGCCTGGCTTCACATAAACCAGCTAAAGGTTTATGGAGCACACTCGAACCACGCCCACCACGTCATGCTTGACGCGGCAGACCAAACCCCGCCCACAGCCAACGTAACCACACCAACCCCTTCCACGTCCAGCCCAGACACGGACTCGCCCCCGACTCCACCCACAAACTTGACACTCCGCCCCGGAACGCCCACAGACTGCAGCAGCAGAGACAGCGACCGTGACTCTGTCGACAGCCACAGCACGCCTCCCTATTATCCTGGTCCCACACCCAGCGACTCCGACTTCGACTCCAGTGATCCCTTCCTCATCACTTTCTTAAACAAACCACACCACCGACCACCGAACCACACGGACGACCCCGACTTTGTTCCCACCCAACTCGACCCAACTCATTGGCACCGCGAAACTCCTGCAGACTCATCCGCAACGACGAGAATGACCCCAATTCACACCACGCAGCCCTTTCCGCCCTAATTCACCCCAGAGTTTGGCACCCGGGAGAAGGTGACGACCTCGGGTCTGACTCCCAAGCCGCCAACCCCTTTGCGACCGTGTTCGCAACAAAGAACTGATGTGTCCACATTATGATTTAAAGGAGACACTTGGTGTAAAGTGTTGTCCTTCCTGATGGAACCTGCAGGATGTTTTCCGTTGTTTGTATGTTTGTTTAATGTTGTTCGTCCAACAGGAGACATTTTCCCACACGCCCATACTGCCAAAACCTCTGAGGACCTGTCTCAGAGACCCGTCCTGCCTGGGGACACCCCCCCCCCCGTCCTGCCTGGGGACACCCCCCCCCCCGTTGGTCATGAACGCTCGGGTAGGGGACATACAGTATTGGTAGCCATCCTACCCGGGGACTCCATCCAAATCTTACCCGTCGCGGCCCATACGCACCTCATTCAACCTTTTCCTTTCAAAAACAGTTTATTTATTTAGGCAACCTTTGGATTGCTGCCAAATGCTATTTACATCCTAGAACATTTGGATGATAAACTTAGCACTGGTCCACCATTGGGAAGTGTGCCGTGTCCTAATATTTGTTTTGAAAAAAAATGGGGGAGGAGTCACATATAGTGACCAATTATAAGGGTTTAATTGGCCCCAAGAAGGACAGACACACTAACACACCGGATATTAAACCAAGGTAGTTACAGATACTATGCTTGTTTTACAGAACTCCAGAAGCTCCAGGACCGGAGATAAACAGAGATCACAGAGAAAGAGGACAGCCATGAGGACTTATTTCGTCGTGCTCAACATCTTTTTGGACATTTGGTTGCGCGGGAACGCGGACCCCATTACTCCAAACCCCCCTGTCGTTAATGTTTCGCTGATCCGCAGTACCGAGGGCCCAGTCACCAGCCACGCTGCATTATCCTGGTGTGCCAAGTTCATAACTTGTTACTCCCTGTCGTACGTTATTGAGGCACTGTTAGCATTGGCCATACTCTGCTGTGCAGTACAGACCATGCGCCTCCGCAAGTGGAAAAGGAGAGCGTACCGCGCTCGAACCCCGGTATATCGGATCTGATCCCCTATATTCGGTTATGACCAGACCCCAGACCCCCGCGACCGATGAAACCAGAATAATAAAACATGCACTTTCCTTTTTCCTGTCAATAAAATAAATGTATGATCCTGAGCTTGACTGCCATGCCAGGAAAGAATATATGGAATGTTATGATTGTTGTTGTATGTTAGGGAGATAGGATTATGCAATGCTTGATGAGTGATTTAGGTAAAATTAGAGGCTCCAAGTTTTTTTGATACATGTCCCTGCCTGACATTGCGCCCTCAAGAAGTGTTTAGGTAAATGTTTGTGCATAGCTAGGGTCAAAGGATTGGTCATGTAGGAGGTGCGCCCCCCCCCCCCCCAACTCCCGGTCAGGGAACTGAAAGGACAAAATTTATGTGATCCTTCACGCTTCGCGTTAGAATCACAAGGAGGGTCTGTGGCCACCTAAAATGGCTGATTCCCTATTCATTTGGCCAAAACCCGATTTAAAATGGCTAATCGAAAAGGCTGATGGGAAAATCAGCCAACAGGACACAAACGGACAGCTGCAGACAAAATAGCGCATTCGGCTCTGGGGAAGTCGGCCCAGATCGATACTTAAGACCATTAGCAGTGCATCAACCCAGACATCTGCAGTTTAATCGGCCATCCCCGGGAACAATTGCAACATATTAGCAATTGAATGCCGGGCCAGACCTGTCGGCGCCTGCAGTGGCCGAAACAAAGACAGGTGAACGACCACCCCCCGATCGAGGAATCGCCCCATTATTGGATATATCGAACCCACTGATTGGGAACAAGTCCAATCACTTGGGACTCAGGGTCAAGGGCCGCCCCGAGAGGCGGGAAGCCCCGGGACACTATAAAGTGAGGGACCAAGTTCAGAGCGCTCTCTCTCCCTTCTTCTCCTGCTCGAGACCTTCGCAAGAACATCCACCAGAAACAGTAAGTTTGACTCCAGCGATCGCTACCCGATAAAGACTCCTGCCATCGACCCGTATCAGCCTTTTTGAATCCCGCGGGCCAGATCCGATTCGATAAGCCATTCGTTTCCCCTGACCTGGTGGTCCCTTCCTAAAGTTAAGTATTGGCCAGTGGTGGTAGGTTTCTATATAGATAGTAGGATTATTGGAAAAGCATTACCTGTTGTATATAATAAATGACCGTTCATTTCAATCTTACTAAGCGGTGTGCTGACGTATTAATCATAACTCAAGGTTGAACCACGTGGCGGTATCAGAAAGATACCTGGCGACTCGTGAGCAAAGGTGACATAATCAGAGCTAATAAACTAAGGCTAAAAAGAGCAACAAGAGGATACCCCATAACTACCAATAGCAGGGCATAGAGTAATTGTGAAACCCGTAACAGGTAAACGGGGTATGGGGGTTCAATGGGAGATACCCTATGCAGAAATCATTGCTGGATAAACATGTGCCCTAACAGACGAGAAAACCAGTCCCCGGTGAAGTCAGTGGACACAGTTGAAACCATACGCTCATGAGTATTCCCATAGTCGCAAAGATTGAGTGAACGCTCCGCTGGGTCAGCGAAGCCAAGAAAGAAGGGGTAGCCATGAAATTTGTAGCTGCTGTACTTATAACAGTAATTATCTGGATTGGCAGATGCGCCACCAGGGTGGCTCAGCAGATGGGATAAAGGCATGGACAGGATGTATTTGAGGAAGGAGTGGAGATGATGCGAATGATATAATACTAACTGAGCGTCGGAAGGCATTAGTATGGACCCACCGGATTCTATGGCTAGCACACACACTGGGGTCCATTTCATGGTTGCAACCAGCAATAGCGACGTCCTCGTCATGGACACGGAGGAAGCGGGACATTGCTCAAACAAAAAAACAATGTGAAATAATGTGACGCAGTGCGTCGGGATGCTGTAAATGTTATGAGAGACGCAAAGGGCAGGAGTGGTATAAGTTTATATTATGACGGGACTCAGGATGTATGCACAAACGGGACGACACGTTCCTTCAGCGAAGCCTATACGAATTACTTATCCGAAATTCCGAGACCCTATATCACTTAGGAACGCAGGATCAAGTTAATTGCTGGTGATACGGAAAGCTGGGACGCAGGACCTTTGACCCAGGCAAGATAAAAATGTATTTTAAATGACCGATCAGGAAACGTTAAATGGACTCGATGACCAGAATCGCCCTATTGTGAACAGTAAAGTTATAGGGGGCCGTCTGGAGATTCACTTAATTGATCTCTGCCAGCCATATAACCGGAATAAAGTTCATGAGATGATATGTTATAGATAATTCGTTTTGTATCAGGGAAGTAAGGTAGGCAACCAGTTCGCACAGGAGCCCGTGAATAAGGTGCGATATTGTAGAAACCAAGGACCTCACCAAGCATAAACCTACCACCACCACGGTGACACCAGCAAGGCACGGCTTGGTTAGAACCACAAGCACAAGGATGACCCCAGACACAAAGTTGTTGAGCATATCGCGAGCCACACTGTAGGACACGTTTTAGTCCAGTCACCCATTGACGAATCAGTAACGACAGTACCATGATTTGAACATGCAAAACGTATGATGAATTTCGCCAGCCTACACATATCAGCTTATTGCTACGGTCAGGGTTTATTTGTAACGCGGGACAGGGAGTTGGAGGGGAGCGGATTGAAACACGTAAACGGCAACAGAGAGGCATGGTGGAACGAGCAATTGGAGGTTATAGGGCAGGAGTCTCAACTGTCAACGCCCTTGACGTCCACAGATAAGAGGTAAGCAATTGAGGTTATGAAAGCGCCAATGAGAAATGCAGTTTAAGACATATATCAGGATGCCGGAACGGCTGCAGACCTTAGCCAGCGAGACAATCAGTTCGTGTTGAAGGAACTTAACAGTTGCAGCCATATGGGACAACATTTAATGAGTCAATTGATACACAGAGTGCCATCTCGCAGAAAGTGCACAGAGTACAGGCATGTCATGTGTACGCAACATACTTATTACAGAGCCTCCTGTCCAACCCCCGGCTGGATGCTCACGGAGTACTTAATTCGGTGAGCAATGATCAAGTGAGGACTTGGATAAAAACGACTCACCAAGCTCCTGAACACCAAAGTGAATTCACCTTGGACAGTTGAGTTCCCTTCGCCAATGATAACCACACGCTCCTAGTGGGAATGGTGTTGCATATTCCCAGGGCAGAGGAGAACAGAACTCATGAACTTCTCCGGGTGAACAACTTGGGACACTATGGGAATAGGCTGTTAATTAAACTAAAGAATGCCCCTGAAAATGTAATCCAAAAGGCAAATAGGAAATACTTTATCGACCTCCCGGTATGCAAAGGAGGGGAAATAACTGGATTTGCCCGGAAACAGCAATTAGTACGGAAGATTTCTGCGGGTACACTATGTATGATAACTGCACGTTAGTGGTAGAAGTAAACAACCAAACTGTGTTTAATAGTGCTCAGTACTTGATCAGCTACAACAATGTGACGTCGTATCGCAATTATACCAAGCGAGGCACTGTGTGTGAATTGCGTGGGCATGATGTTGTTCAAACCGATTTATCTGAGTCAATGCCCATTGGCCATCATGAACTGACTCCGTACAGTGAAGTGTCCATCATGCAAGCAGATGAACTCGAGAGTCCTGATGATGACAAATAGATTCACCGATACGTCCAGAAGGGACATCTACGCATCTCTCACTTGCGGACCGACAGGGAAGGACTTAAGAAGGGGACAACACAGATTGACCACCTCTGGAACAAGGGGCGGGTGTTCATTAAGACGCACGCCGAGAAGACTGAGGAACTGTTTAAATCACAGAACATGTTCTCTAAAATATAGAATTTCGGGGCATTGCACAATATCAATCCATGGATACGCATTACATGGCACAGTGTTGGACTCCTGCAGCTGTTTATATTGCTCGTCTTTTTTTTTACTACACTCTGTTGCCTCAAACGATGAATTAGGGAATAGCGGAAATACAATCCCCCCTAGATAAAGAGGAAATGTTACTATTGTTACCTATTAAACATTCCACGCCTAGACAGCAATCCAACCACTTCAGTATCTCTATTTAATGGCCTAAGCTTGGGCTAGCCATGGGCCAAAAGGGGGACTGAAAGGGGTGTCCAGAGATGAGATGTCTTAAATCTGAATACCTAGGGTCGGACTGGAATAGTTCGACATCAGTTCGTGTATTAAGGATTGAGATTAATCATCGCAGTAGACCCAGTAATAATTATTACAGGGCAGCACGGTAGCATTGTGGATAGCACAATTGCTTCACAGCTCCAGGGTCCCAGGTTCGATTCCCGGCTTAGTCACTGTCTGTGCGGCGTCTGCACATTCTCCCCGTGTGCTTGGGTTTCCTCCGGTTGCTCCGGTTTCCTCCCACAGTCCAAAGATGTGCAGGTTAGGTGGATTGGCCATGCTAAATTGCCCATGGTGTCCAAAGATGCCCTTAGTGTTGCGTGGGGTTATTGGGTTATGGGGATAAGGTGGAGGTATGGACCTTCGGTAGGGTGCTCTTTCTAAGAGCCGGTGCAGACTCTATGGGCTGAATGGCCTCCTTCTGCACTGTAAATTCTATGATTCTATAATGAACCGTTAAATATGTATTTTGAGGACATTGCAGCAATACGCATTTAAACTCGTGTTACAAGCAGTGGTCACAATGCACGATGGGATTTAAGCTAGCTAACCTGCCCATGTTTTTGAGATAAACAGGATTGTGTGGTGAACAATAACACGTCAACTCGGTAAACAGTTTTTATCAATGCCCCCCCCCAAATCCTGTTTTAGGCAATCCATGGTGTAAAGAAGAAAACAAATTTGGCATCCGTGACCTGGAGGAACAATGAGGTGGACAGGAACTCACTGCAACACGTAGAATAGGAATGTCAACAGAACAACTTTAAAATGAACGCAAGATCCCAGGAAACAACAGATGGCAGGGTGGGGTTCAATTATCATAGAATTTACAGTGCAGAAGGAGGCCATTCGGCCCATCGAGTCTGCACGGGCTCTTGGAAAGAGCACCAGAGCAAAGCCCAAACCTCCACCCTATCCCCATAACCCAGTAACCCCACCCAACACTAAGGGCAATTTTGGACACCATGGGCAATTTAGCATTATGACCTGATCACACATTATTTTGCTTACAGTAAATGTTTCTAGATTATATAAAATTCACTGCTCCAATGATTGGATCAAGTCCAACTGGGGTGACTGATTTTTGGGAAACCCTATAATTTGTGTGTTTGTGCCAGTGTTAGCAGATTGATTTTTGCATTTATCCAGACCTTTCTCGCATGTACATGGACCAAGTTTGGAATGATAAAGCTTTCTTGTCCAGTTTGATGATTGTCTGCAGATATGTGTATTCAGCTGCGCCATATCAAAGAAGGAGGAGCCGAACATAAAAGCTAGCTCCATACCCAGACCTTGAAAACGCTCCTCCACTTACTCTTTAACCCCTTATCGCATTTTTATTCTTGGACACTTTCATTCTCTAGACCTTGAATGGCGCCATCAGGGCAGGGAGAACATTTACTTACTTCCCTTTGGCAATGCGTTCCCTTTTTCTATTTACACACCTTGTGTTGAATTCCAGTTTATTCCATTATCTATTGTGACTTGAATGTGATCTCTGATAATCGAAGATTTTTTCAGCGACCATCCCCACGTTCAGAACATCTCATTCAATATCATTCAAAAAAACGTCATGCAAGTGCGAAATATTCTCAAGCTCTGTATGGAATCATCTGTATGGATCTTGTGGATACAGCTCCCCAAGTTTACTTGCTACCCGGCCCTTACTTGTTCCTGTCCAAATAATTTGCTCTGTCACTTTACTTTTTTCTCATTTTGGCAGGTATCGGTGTGTGAGATTCTATCCCAATTATTTTCAAATCAGTTTCTCGATGAAGTAGGCGTCAGTGTTTTGATTATTTGAAAAGCGTTGTTTCACTCGGTTGGTACCATTGACCATTTCCTGTCATGCGCTTTGTCAAGTACTGCACTTGCATAGGACCTGCTCTTGCAATAATGCATAATGGCAATACGTTTCAAACACTTGAAAGTTTCTATTTTGAACCGGTTACTGCCTTTTGTTACTTGACATGTAACTCATATGCACAGATACGCAGTGCCGCAAAGGTCATACCACACATTAGTGCACCTTTTGTGATCTAATAAATATATCTATCTCTCCACGTATGGTCCAGATGCCTTAGGTGGCGACCAGAGTATCGGACTTGTGTTCTCTCAAATGAAAGTTTCAACAGGGCAAAATCAGTACCAAGAGAATGTTTATCAATTTACTAGCCTCCTCAAGACTTTCCCTTTCATATTGATGCCGGATTGAGAAATTCCAATGAATTTCACCCAATCCTCCGATTCCCATTTGCTGTTTTTATTGCTGTGTCTCTATTATCCACATCAATTAGTTAATTCCTATCACAACCATCAATCCTTACGAATTCTTGCAGTACAATCAAATATATTCATGCGTAAAACAGAAATGAAACATTTCCAATTGATTCCATGCAGTGACATTTTGATTGGTTGTTGTTTGACAGAAAATACAAATTTTGGCCATTTACCTTACTAAATTACATTGTGTTTCTACATTGGATAAGTGTCCCAAATTCAAATAACAGTGTTGACGGTTTCCAGATTTTTATTAATGCCCAGTTCATCTCTTCTTTGTCTTAAGTTGTAGGATCTCTTCTTCAAAATGGGCGTTGTCCTTATGTCCATTGACACCAACTACTCTGTATGTTTTTTATATATAATCGTTACTCTTGCTACCAATGAAACAGATTCAAATTTTAATTTTATCCGGCCTTTTACTCCTATCGCCACTCCTGTCCGTGGCTGTTCATTCACTCCACCATATCCCATGAGCAAACAGGGACACAATGGCGTCCTCTAACTGACCTTCTCCTGCCCTCCTCAGTTCCTTAATTCCAATCTGCCCATCACATACATATTATTTTTCTCAAATTTCATACATCCCACTTGGTTATTCCCTTCGTCCTTAACTGCTGTCACCCACGTATTTAAGTAATAAACATCTGATACCAGTTTGGATAAATCTGAGATCATCTCCACATAATCAGAAAATGTACTAAGGGGTGTTCTATATGGTTTTGCTATACCGAACAGCAACTGCTGATTGCCTGTTGGAATAACAGACGACAGGTCATTTTTTTTGTGAGGGCGAAACTCACGCAAACTCGGGGAGAATGTACAAATCCACAAGGGCATTAACCAGAGCCTGGATCGAACCTGGGACCTTGGCTCCGTGAGGCAGCAATACTAACCACTGCGCCACCGTGTTGACCGACAGGTCACATATAATCATCATATTGTTCGGTCAGTGCAGCAGTATAGTAAATCCATTATTATGGCATTATATGGCGACCGGGGGGGGGAGGGGGTTGGGGGGGGGTGGAATAATTTCGCAAACCCAATGCCTACTCTGTTGTTCAGTGTTGGCGTAGACTGGCGAATGCGACCACGCGCTTCTCCATCTATTCTGTCTTTTACAACATCTCACTGAATGCCCGACCTCTTTAACTAGATTTGAAATTGAGTCGACTAGTGCTGCACTATTGTAAATCTACAAATAAATTCTCACAATCTTGAAGCTACTGCAAATCGTGTTCCACCTGCAGTTACCTACACAGTTTAACGCAAAACGTCCATTCTACAAGGATAACATGGATTAATTAATCGGACTATTCCTGACAATTCAAACTTAAAATTTGAAATTCCCAATTCCTGTAAAAGTTTAAATGCATCTTCAGCTGTTAACAGGCAAGGGTTAATCCTCTGCTCGTTTGAAAAAGGGGTGGAGTAAATGTTTTCAACTGGAAGCCACTATGTCACCATTTCTCCTTGTTTCGATCTGAGGAGCAAACATGATCAGCAGACCCGTTTTCTTTCATAATCGCTACTTTGCACTCCAATGTCAGAATTGTATCTGTCTTTCTTTCCGTGTCAGTTGTGATAGGAAAAATTCTTAATTGAACCTGATAAGAAGTATTAACACAAGATCATCCAACACAGGATTAGTTGTAATCAATTTAGATATCCCAACTTCCAAGAAATCCTATTCAATTTAAATCTCTCTTTCACATCTGTGAATTTGCATCCAGATTGAAATTACCACATGTTAATCACAGATGTCCTAGACTCATGCTTCTGGCCAGAAACACACATGACTCCAGGTTGTGTGAGCTGTTTGACTTAAATCACTTTTAACTATTATCTCAAATAATGAAATTTGTGACAGAAAGCAACGACATATGCTGAAAACAGACTTATGCGAACATAATAGAAACTTACAAGATAACGAATGGCTTACATAAGGTGGATGTAGGGAAGTTGTTCCATTAGCAGGGGAGACTAGGACCCGGGGGCACAGCCTTAGAATAAAAGGGCGTCACTTTAGAACAGAGATTAGGAGAAATTTGTTCAGCCAGAGAGTGATGGGTCTGTGGAATTCATTGCCACAGAGGGCGGTGGAGGCCGGGACGTTGAGTGTCTTTAAGACAGAAGATGATAAATTCTTGATTTCCCGAGGAAATAAGGGCTATGAAGAGAGAGCGGGTAAATGGAGTTGAAATCAGCCATGATTGAATGGTGGAGTGGACTCGATGGGCCGAATGTCCTTACTTCGGCTCCTATGACTTATGGAATTATGGTCTTATAATTTATACACAAGTAGTGAAATATATCAACTGCTTTCAAACAAAAATAAACAAAATGAATTACATAAATGTCCTTGCGATTCTCGTTTTTAAATTCCAAGTTTCTGTACTTACAAAATCAAGGTTAATTATCCATAAGATAGACCTTAACGATAACGTTTATCATATATAATTTTAGAATACACAATTTTTTTTTCCAATTGAGAGGACATTTGACTTGGTCAATCCACTTACCTTGCACATCGTTGGGTTGTGGGAGCGAAACGCACGCAAACACGTGGAGAATGTGCAAACTCCGCAGGGACACTGACCCTGAGCCGTGAGGCAACAATGCTAACCACAGCGCCACCGGGCTGCCATCATCTTACCGATAATATGACTCGGCCCACATCCACATAAAGAAACGAAACACCTATATTCTCACTGCTCGTAAATTTTCTAACGAATTACCTTCAGCCTTCTCTTGTCACTACAGATTATTGAAGAGACAGGCCACTTAAAGCTCACAATCACTTGGTTAAAATGATAATGAAGGGGATAGCACAGTGGTGCAGTGGTTAGCATTGCTGTCTCACAGCGCCGAGGTCCAAGGTTCGATCCCGACTCTGGGTCACGGTCTGTGAGGGGTTTGCGCATTCGCCCCGTGTTTGCGTGAGTTTCGGCCCCACAATCCAAAGATGTGCAGGGTAGGTGAATTGGCCGCGCTAAATTACCCCTAAATTGAAAATAATGTATTGGGTAATTTTAGTTTAAAAATAATAATAATGAAGACCCTCCATTGTTCTTCGTTACAGTCTTAAATCTTTTATTTCATGAATTACATAATTTGTATTCCAGTTTTGCCAATTTCCGACAACTGATTTCAAAGGATGACCTGTTCTTAGTTAAATTCAAGTCTGAAAGGTATTCTCACCGAAACACATTCGTGTCTACAAAACCTTTGTTCTCGAACGGTGTGATGTGACAGCAAAATTAATTTATCACATTTGTTCCAACGTCCTCTGGAGAAAGCTTAAAATTTTCACCTTAATGGTGTCTCCTTCAGATCCCAAAAATCCACAATTAAATCTTCGATCAAACAATTCAATTATATATCTAATTATACACATTCAAGTTTCTGGGCAATTGAAAATCAAATCACTTACCTGTCTGAGATAGTTACCTTCTCAGATGCAAAGGTTTATAGATATATAAGACCATAAGACCCTAAGACCATAAGATATAGGAGCGGAAGTAAGGCCATTCGACCCATCGAGTCCACTCCACCATTCAATCATGGCCGATTTCAACTCCATTTACCCGCTCTCTCTCCATAGCCCTTAATTCATCGAGAAATCAATAATTTATCAACTTCTGTCTTCAAGACACTCAACGTCCCGGCCTCCGCCGTCCTCTGTGGCAAAGAATTCCACAGACCCACCACTCCCTGGCTGAATAAATTTCTCCTCATCTCTGTTCCAAAGTGACTCCCTTTTATTCTAAGGCTATGCCCCCGGGTCCTAGTCTCCCCTGCTAATGGAAACAACTTGCCTACGTCCACCCTATCTAAGCCATGCATTATCTTGTAAGTTTCTATTAGATCTCCCCTCAATCTCCTAAACTCCAATGAATATAATCCCAGGATCCTCAGACGTTCATCGTATGTTAGGCATACCATTCCTGGGATCAACCGTGTGAATCTCCGCTGGACCTGCTCCAGTGCCAGTGTGTCCTTCCTGAGGTGTGGGGGGGGGGGCAAAATTGCTCACAGTATTCTAAATGAGGACGAACTAATGCTTTATAAAGCTTCAGAAGTACATCCCTGCTTTTATATTCCAAGCCTCTTCAGATAAATGACAACATTGCATTTGCTTTCTTAATTACGGACTCAACCTGCAAGTTTACCTTTAGAGAATTCTAGACTAGGACTCCCAAGTCCCTTTGCACTTCAGCATTATGGATTTTGTCACCGTTTAGAAAATAGTCCATGCCTCTAGTCTTTTTTCCAAAGTGCAAGACCTCGCACTTGCCCGCGTTGAATTTCATCCGCCATTTCTTGGACCACTCTCCTAAACTGTCTAAATCTTTCTGCAGCCTCCCCACATCCTCCAGACTACCTGCCCCTCCACCTATCTTTGTATCATCGACAAACTTATCCAGATTGCCCCCAGTCCCGTCATCGAGATCGTTAATATATAAAGAGAACAGCTGTGGCGCCAACACTGAACCCTGCGGGAAACCACTTGTCACCGATCGCCATTCCGAAAAAGAACCTTTTCTCCCAACTCTCTGCCTGCTGCCTGACAGCCAATCGTCAATCCATGTTAGTACCTTGCCTCGAATAACATGGGCCCTTATTTTATTCAGCAGTCTCCCGTGAGGCACCTTATCAAAGGCCTTTTAGAAGTCAAGATAGATAACATCCATTGGCTCTCCTTGGTCTACCCTATTTGTTATCTCTTCAAATAACTCTAACAGGTTTGTAAGGCACGACCGCCCCTTACTAAATCCATGCTGATTTGTCCTAATCCGACCCTGCACTTCCAAGAATTTAGGAATCTCATCCTTAACAATGGAGTCAGGAGGGCTAGAAGGGGTCACGAAAAGTCATTGGCAAATAGGGTTAAGGAAAATCCCAAGGCTTTTTACACGTGCATAAAAAGCATGAGGGTAGCCAGGGAAAGGGTTTGCCCACTGAACGATAGGCAAGGGAATCTATGTGTGGAGCCAGAGGAAATGGGCGAGGTACGAAATGAATACTTTGCATCAGTATTCGCCAAAGAGAAGAAATTGGTAGATGTTGAGTCTGGAGAAGGGTGTGTAGATAGCCTGGGTCACATTGAGATCCAAAAAGACGAGGTGTTGGGTGTCTTAAAAAATATTAAGGTAGATAAGTCCCCAGGGCCTGATGGGATCTACCCCAGAATACTGGAGGAGGCTGGAGAGGAAATTGCTGACGCCTTGACAGAAATCTTTGGATCCTCACTGTCTTCAGGGGATGTCCCGGAGGACTGGAGAATAGCTAATGTTGTTCCTCTGTTTCCGAAGGGTAGCAAGGATAATCCAGGGAACTACTGGGCGGTGAGCCTTACTTCAGTGGTAGGGAAATTACTGGAGAGAATTCTTCGAGACACGATCTACTCCCATTTGGAAGCAAATGGACGTATTAGTGAGAGGCAGCATGGTTTTGTGAAGGGGAGGTCATGCCTCACTAACTTGATAGAGTTTTTCGAGGAGGTCACTAAGATGATTGATGCAGGTAGGGCAGTGGATGTTGTCTATATCGGCTTCAGTAAGGCCCTTGGCAAGGTCCCTCATGATAGACTAGTACAAAAGGTGAAGTCACACGGGATCAGGGGTGAGCTTGCAAGGTGGATTCAGAGATGGCTAGGTCATATAAGGCAGAGAGTAGCAATGGAAGGATGCTTTTGTAATTGGAAGGCTTTGACCAGTGGTGTTCCGCAGGGATCAGTGCTGGGACCTTTGCTGTTTGTAGTATATATAAATGATTTGGAGGAAAATGTAACTGGTCTGATTAGTAAGTTTGTAGACGAAACAAAGGTTGGTGGAATTGCGGACATCGATGAGGACTGTCAGAGGATACAGCAGGATTTAGATTGTTTGGAGACTTGGGCGGAGAGATGGCAGATGGAGTTTAATCCGGACAAATGTGAGCTAATGCATTTTGGAAGGTCTAATGCAGGTAGGGAATATACAGTGAATGGTAGAACCCTCAAGAATATTGAAAGTCAAAGAGATCTAGGAGTACATATCCACAGGTCACTGAAAGGGCAACACAGGTGGAGAAGGTAGTCAAGAAGACATACGGCATGCTTGCCTTCATTGGCCGGGGCATTGAGTACAAGAATTGGCAAGTCATGTTGCAGCTGTATAGAACCTTAGTTCGGCCACACTTGGAGTATAGTGTTCAATTCTGGACGCCGCACTACCAGAAGGATGTGGAGGCTTTAAAGAGGGTAGAGAAGAGATTTACCAGAATGTTGCCTGGTATGGAGGGCATTAGCTATGAGGAGCGGTTGAATAAACTCGGTTTGTTCTCACTGGAGCGAAGGAGGTTGAGGGGCGACCTGATAGGGGTCTACAAAATTATGAGGGGCATAGACAGAGTGGATAGTCAGAGGCTTTTCCAAGGGGAAGTGGGATCAATTACTAGGGGGCATAGGTTTAAGGTGAGAGGGCCAAGGTTTAGAGTTGATGTACGAGGCAAATTTTTTACGCAGAGGGTAGTGGGTGCCTGGAACTCGCTACCGGAGGAAGTGTTGGAAGCAGGGACGATAGTGACATTTAAGGGGCATTTGACAAATCCATGAATCGGATGGGAATAGAGGGATACGTACCCAGGAAGTGTAGAAGATTGTAGTTTAGTCGGGCAGCATGGTCGGCACGGGCTTGGAGGGCCGAAGGGCCTGTTCCTGTGCTGTACATTTCTTTGTTCTTTGTTGTTGTTGGATTCTAGAATCTTGCCAACAACCGAGGTTAGGCTAGTTGGCCTATAATTTTCCATCTTTGTTCTTGTTCCCTTCTTGAACAGGGGGGTTACAACAGCGAATTTCCAATCCTCTGGGACTGTCCGTGACTCAAGTGACTTTTGAAAGATCATAAATAACACCTCCACTATTTCTTCAGCTATCTCCTTTAGAACTCTAGAATGTAGCCCATCTGGGCCTGGAGATTTATCAATTTTTAGACATCTTAGTTTCTCTAGCACTTTCTGCTTTGTGATGGCTACCACATTCAACTCTGCCCCCTGACTCTCCTAAATTGTTGCAATATTACTCATGTCTTCTACTGTGAAGACTGACGCAAAGTACTTATTTAGTTCCTCAGCTATTTCCTTGTCTCCCATCACTAGATTACCAGCGTCATTTTGCAGCGGTCCATTGTCTACTCTTGCCTCCCGTTTGTTTTTAATGAATTTAAAGAAACTTTTACAATCATTCCTAATGTTACAGGCTAGCCTACCTTCATGATTGAGCCTCTCTTTCCTTATTTCTCTCTTTGTTATCCTCTGTTTGTTTTTGTAGCCTTCCCAATCTTCTGGCTTCCCACTACTTTTTGCCCCATTAAATACTTTCTCTTTTGCTTTGATGCATTCCCTAACTTCCTTTGTCAGCCATGGCTGCCTAATCCCCCCTCTGATAACCTTTCTTTTCTTTGGGATCAACCTCTTTACTGTGTCCTCAATTACTCCCAGAAACTCCTTCCTTTGCTGTTCTACTGTCTTTCCCACTAGGCTCTGCTCCTAGTCGATTTTCGTCAGTTCCTCCCTCATGCCCCTGTAGTTACCTTTATTTAACTGTAACACCTTTACATCTGATTCTACCTTCTTTCTTTCAAATTGGAGATTGAATTCTACCATTCGGATCACTGCCTCCTAAGTGTTCCCTTACTTTAAGATATTTAATCAAGTCTGGCTCATTACATGACACTAAGTCAAGAATGGCCTGGGCTCCATCACAAGCTGTTCCAAAAAGCCCTCCTGTAACCAGTCAATGAATTCCCTTTCCTTGGGTCCACTGGCAGCAGTATTTACCCAGTCCACCTGCATATTGAAGTCCCCCATGATCCCTGTGACCTTGCCTTTCTGACATGCACTTTCTATTTCGTGGTGCATTTTGTGCCCCTTGTCCTGACCACTGTTAGAAGGCCTGTACATAACTCCCATTGAGTTTTTTTTGCCTTTGTGGTTCCTCAACTCTACCCAAACAGACTCCACATCATCTGACCCTGTGTCGTTTAGTGATACTGATTTAATGTCATTGCTAATTAACAAGTGAACCCCGCCCCCACTGCCCACCTCTGTCTTTTCGATAGATTGTGAATCCCTGGATGTTGAAATGCCAGTCCTGAACCCCCTGCAACCACGTCTCTGTGATGCCTACCACATCATACCTGCCAGTCACAATCTGGGCCACAAGCTCATCTACCTTGTTCTGTACACTGCGCGCATTTAAATATAGCACCTTTAGTTCTCTATTGACCGTCCCTTTTTGTTTTCTTAGTGTGGTGGACCTTGGTTTACTGAGCCTTTCCATACACTGTCATATTTTGTGGGATGGGGACTATCGTAACCTCTCCTGAGTTCGGTCTTTTCATGCTTTTTGTATTTCTAAGCAGCTACGCTTCCCACTGATTACTTCACCTCTTCGTTCCCTGACTTTCCCTCCCCCCCCCACCCACCCCCCCCCCCCCACCCCCCAATATCTAGTTTAAATTCCTATTGACCACCCTATTTACTCTTTTCGCCAGAACACTGGTCCCAGCTCGGTTAAGGTGGAGACCATCCCAACGGTATGTGCCAAAAATGATGCCAGTGTCCCATGAAAAGGAACCCCTCTTTCCCACACCACTCTTTCAGCCACTTGTTGACGTCCCTTATTCTTGCCTCCCTATGCCAATTTGCAAGTGGCTCGGGCAGTAATCCGAAGATTATGACCCTTGAGGACTTGTGTTTTCATTTGAATCCTAGCTCTTTATAATCTCTAAACAGGTCCTCTTTTCTAGACTTGCCTGTATTGTTGGTACCGACATGGACCACAATAACTGGATCCTCCCCCTCCCTCTCCAGTATCCTTTCAAGCATGTCAGAGATGTCCCGCACCCTCACGCCGGGCTGGCAACATGCCATGCGGGACTCTTTATCCTGCTCACAAAGGATACTATCTATCCCCCTGATAATAGAATCCCCTACAACTACAACTTGCCTATTTACTTCCTCCCCTTGAATGGCCTGCTGAACCATGGTGCCTTGGTCAGCTGACGCATCCTTCCTGTAGCCCTGTTCGCCATCCACACAGGGAGCAAGTGCCTCATGCCTGTTGGACAGGGTCAAAGGCTGAGGCTCCTAAGTTCCTGACTGCTGGATCCCTTTACCTGCCTGACTTGCAGTCACACCCTGCTGTCCCCTGGCCACTGGCAGGATTTAAACTACTTACTCTGACAGGTGTGACTGCCTCCTGAAACACAGTGTCCAGGTAATTCTCCTCCTCCCGGATGTGCCTCAGTTTTTGAAGCTCATACACCAGCTCATCAACTCTGAGACGGAGATCTTCGAGCAGCCAACACTTACTGCAGATTTGGTCGCTGCAGCTCGCAATGGGATCTGCCAGCTCCCACATCAAGCAGCTCAAGCGCATCAGCTGACCAGCCATCACTAATTAATTAATTAGCTTAATTTAAGTTTACGAGTTTAGCTGCGTTTCTTTTAAAGTTGGGGCAGATTCGCTATCAACCAATCAGATCACAGCTTCCCTATGACGGCACTTTTGGGGGAAGAACTGGAAAACCGGAAGTTACCGTTAGGTTTTTATACTCACAGAGGCTGCTCCTCCTCCTCCGAACGGCTCCCGAAATTAGGCCCAAAGAAAGAGAGAGAATAAAAAAGTCGGCAAAAAGCACCTTCTCCCACTCTTCACCGAATTACCTCACTGCACCAAATTACCAAATTCTCACTCTGTCTGTGTCTCACTCACTCAGGCTGTGTCTCCTTGACCAACGCAATGCTTACTAAGTGCGCGTTCTGTCTGTCTCTTATGCAGACTTTAGGATTACTCACACTAACACTTCAAAGAGAAGAATACAATGTGCACCTTTGCGCCCCTTAACAGGCCTCAGGTGACTGCCAGATAACTGCCTCTCAGCAATTAGGGTGGGGGCAGCTTCAGCCAATCAGACACTAATTTACACTGCACTTTTAACTGAAAAACTGCACAATTAGATTAACCACTGACCTTTCCTGGTTACCTCACTGCACCAAATTCTCACTCTGTCTGTGTCTCACTCACTCAGGCTGTGTCTCCTTGACCAGCTAAATATTTTTTAATATTTCAATTTCATCACTTAACCAAGCATAAAAGAAGTTATAACAGTTTTATTTCAATTATCTGAAAGCTCAAATGACGCAGAACTGAATTTGAGAAGTGATTAACGCAAGCCTGTATGTCATATACAACATAACTAATTCTTTATTTCATCAATTTTGTAACAACATTCGCAGTGCTAGCTTTCCAGGAAGAATCCATATTTCAGGTTCACTACCCGTTATGCTGCACAGCAGAGCGTCTGTTGGAATTCACGCTGCTTTTATTTATTAGAATGCTTTTGGGCAAGGAAAAGGTACAACACCTCCCAATTCAGTCACAAACCTATGTTCTGATGGCGCAGCTTTCACCTCGTCGGCCTCTAACGCCATTGTCCACGCTCCGAGGACGAATTATCAAGAAACTTTGCGCGCCACCCGAATTAGACACATGGCTCTTCATCCGCTTCATTCCGCCTGGGACCGCTTTAAATTCACCCACCAGGGGCCGTCCACTCAGAGGTCACACGACTCTACGGCCGGTTCAATTACACCCCGCATGGGGCCTCTTTAATTTCACCCCACCTGGGGCCGCCCACTCACAGCTACACCATTTGATCTCCACGGCTGCGCACGGACTGGCACTCATGCGGTTTAGGTATTGTTCATGTGTCAACTTTGCTCGTTGATTTCCGGTAGTGGCCATGAAGGAGTAGTTCGCACATCTGGTAGCTCCCGCTCGCGACGGACCTTTGGATCTGTTCCCTGATTTTTTTTCTCTCGGATTTTAATTGAAAAATCGACAGTGGCCGCGACCATGAGGAGGAGTCCCACGCCAATGGATAGATAGGCGGACCAGGAGTTCTCGCAAAGGAAGAAATAGGTGAACAGAGAAGGCCTGGGTTGAAGTTGCAGCGGGAAAAACAATGGCGGACGAGCGGAGTTCGGGCTCAATGACCGTGCGGTCGACGGATGCAGTTGATGAAATTTATTCAAGTGGGCTTCGCGAAACAGAAATGCTTGGACCGGATTACGGAATCGATTGCTTGGCTGGAACAGATTTTGGACGCTCAAGATCGGGTGATCCAGAAAGTGGAGAAGGCACTGACTGAGCACGAGCACAACGGAGAAGATGTGAATGCTGAGGGACGAGCAGAGAATGTTCCTCGAGAAGGTGGAGAATCTAGAGAATAATAGGTTCCGCCCGCAAAACTTGAGGATAGTTGGTCTCCCTGATGGGTCCGACGGAGCGGTTGCAGGGGCAGAGATGGCGTGTATGCTCGGGACGCTAATGGGCGATCGTGCGTTCACCCGACCCCTGGAGATGGACAGGGCGCACAGAACACTAGCGAAGAAGCCAGGTGTAGTTGACTGCCCCCCCCTCCCCCCACCCGTCGGCGATGGTGTTGAGATTGCACAGGTACCACGAAAAGAAGCGTATTCTCCGGTTGGACAAGCAGCCATGGAGCTGTAAGTGGGAGAATACCACCCTGCACATTTACCAAGACCTGTGCGCGGACGTAGCCAGGAGAAGAGCGGGATTCAACAAAGTAAAGTCGACTCTTTTGAAGAAGAAGGTGAGGTTTGGACTGCTGTATCCGGCCCGCCTTTGGGTCACCAATGAGGAGAAACAATTCTCTTTTCATTCGCCCGAGGACGATGAACTTTGCCAGAAGGAAAGGGCTGTCAGGGGACTGAGGTGATTGCACTTTGCTGCAGGGTTCACGTGAAAAATACCTTTCTTTTTGCACTATGTTTGTAATGCCTTTGGTATCGATCCTGGAGCCGCCGCATATTTGTCTCAGTTAAAGTTTGCATTTGTACTGGTGGGGGCTGGAGCTGTAAATTTTCAATGTGGGATTTTTCTTTTCTTTTTGTTTCTTTCGGTTAACTCGGCTGGCAGTGTTTTCTCTTGCATATGTGTGGCCGAGCGGGGGAGGGGGGAAACAATAGGTGTGAAAATGTTTGGCGCCATGGTCGGGGCTATCAAGCTAGCTGGGCGGGCTGGCTCACGGAAGTGCTGTGGAGGGTAAGCAGATGTTGTGCTTGTTGAAGGGGCCTTTTTTTTTACTATGCTGTTACTGTGGGGAGGGGGGGGGGGGCAGGGGAAATTGCTCTGTTGACGGGGTAGGGACAGTTGCTGGGGGGACAAATGGGAGGTCGCAGACGGGGGCTGCCTCGGCCGGGCCTGCGCATGCATGGGGCGCAGGCTGGAGACTGCCCTAAGACAGATGATGGCTGTTCGGCGGAGGGGTTGGGGTGGGGCAGAAAGCTCCTCTCCAGGCTGATGACGTGGAACGTGAGAGGACTAAATGTGCCGGTTAAGAGAGGGCATGCGTTTTCACGCACTTGAGGGGATTGAAGGCGGACGTGGGAATGTTACAGGAGACGCATCTGAGGGTAATCGATCAGACTAGACTAAGGAACGGATGGGTCGGGCAGTTATTTCATTCGGGGCTGGACTCTAAGACGAGGGGGTCGCGAACCTGATTAATAATCAAGTGTCATTCGAGGCGGAAATAATAGATGTGGATGTGGACGGTCGGTACAGCATGGTTAGTGTGCAGCTGGAAGGGCTGCCGTTGGTACTCGTGAATGTCTATGTGCCCAATTAGGATGATGTGGAGTTGAGAAGGAGGATGTTGGGAAGATCCTGGACCTGGACTCGCAGTAGCTGTCATTGGGGTGGGGGGGGGGGATTTCACACAGTCATTGCCCCAAGGCTAGACGGATCGAGCTCGAGGATAGGCAGGGTGCCAGCAATGGCAAAGGACCTAAAAGGGTTTATGGAACAGATGAGGTGAGTGGAATCATGGAGGTATTGTGCGGCCGAGAGTGAAGGATTTCTCTTTCTACTCACACGTACATAAAGTTATCAACATTTTCCCGGATCAACATTTTCATCTTGAACAGGGCTTTACTGACACTGAATTCTCAGTGATAATGGGCTCTGGCCATGTCCCGCACTGGGTGGACTTGCAGGTGAGCAAGCAGTGTTGCCAACGCCCGCTTGGAGATTGGATGTCGGACTGTTAGCAGATGAAGAGGTGTGCGGGCGCCTGAGGAAATGCATCCTGAACTATCTGGAAGTTAATGACATGGGGTAATTCTCAGCAACCGTGGTCTGGGAGGCGCCGAAGGCAGTGGTCAGAGAGAAGCAGATTTCGATATGTGCCCACAGAGAGAAGGTGGATAGGGCAGAGACGGATCGTCTGATAGGGGAAATGCGTCAAGTCGACAGGAGATAATCGGAGACCCAGGAAGCAGGGATTTAAATGGAACGACGGGGGCTACAGTCGGATTTTTATTTGCACACTGCAGGGGAGGCGGTGTAGCAGTTGGGGATGGCGTGAGGGGCGATATATGAGTATGGAGAGAAGACCAACGGAAATGCTTGCACAGCAGTTCAGAAAGAGGGAGGCAGCCAGGGAAAGTGAAGGACAGACGGGAACTTGTTCGGGGATTCAGCAGTGGTTAACAGGGCGTTCAAGGAGCTTTATAGCAGGCGATATAAGTCGGAAACCTCAGCTGGGCAAGAATCGATGAGGCAATTCTTAGGGGGGCTGAGGTCCCCGAAGGTGGAGAAAGGGATGGTAAAACGGCTGGGGGCCCCGATAGGGATCGAGAAAATAGCAGAAGGGCTGAAAGCCATGGAGTAGGGTAAAGCCCCGGGGCCGGTACGCTGTGGAGTTCTATAAAAAGATCTCTGGGATGCCGGGGTCGCTGCTGATCAGGACATTTAAGAGGCAAGGGAGCGAGTGGTGCTTCCTCCGACGATGTCCCGGACCACTATCTCACTGATTTGGAAGCGGAAAAAGGAACCGAATCTATTGTGCTCCTAATGGCTGATCTCCTTATTAAATGTTGACACCAATCTGTTGGCCAAAATATTGTCCTCAACGATACAAGACTGCGTTTCAGATAACATCGGGGAGGACGAGGCGGGATTTGTTAAGTGCAGGCAGTTGGCGGCCAAAGTAGCAAGACTGTTGAATGTGCCCCCAGAGTAGGGACGTGGAGGTAGTGGTCACAATAGACGCACAGAAGGCCTTTGATCGTTTGGAATGTACCTATCTGTGGGAGGTGCTGGGGCGGTCTGGGTTTGGACGGGGCTTCATCGACTGGGTTAGGCTGCTGTATCAGGCGTCTGTCGCGAGTGTACGGCCGAACAGGTTGACATCGGCCTATTTTAGGCTCCACCGGAGACAGGGCAGGTATGCCCCCGATCACAACTGCTGTTTGCGTTGGTCATAGAGCCAATAGCAATTGCGCTGAGAGCCTCAAGGGACTGGAAGGGGCTCGTTCAGGGACTGGTGGAACACAGAGTCTCGCTGGACGCAGGTGACCTGCTCTTCTATGTTTCTGACCCACGAGAGGGGATGGGAGAAATAATGAGGATTCTGGGGGAATCTGGCCGGTTTCCGAGTTATAAATTGATCATGAGGAAAGTGAGATGTTCGCAATCCAAGCAAGGGGACAGGAGGGACGACTGGGGGAGTTGCCGTTTAGGGTTGGCGAGGAAGTTTCCGGTATCTAGGCATCCAGGTGGTATGGGAATTGGGAACTGCAATATAAGCTAATTTTTACCCGACTGGTGGACCAAATGAAGGAAGAATTCCGAAGGTGGCACATGCTCCCCCGACCACTTGCTGGGAGGGTACAGACTATAAAAATGATTGTCCTGCCGAGATTCATGTTTGTTTTTCAGTCCCTCGCCATCTTTATTCCACGGGCCGTTTTTAAACGGGTAAACAAGGTGATCTGCAGCTTTGCATGGGGGTGGGGGGGCACCGCGATTAAAAAAGGGGTTGCTGGAGCACGGCCGCGGGGGAGGGCGGGTTGGTGCTGCCGCACTTTGGCAATTAAAACTGGGCATCAAACATAGCCATAATTAGGAAGTGGGAGCGAGTAGAGGCGACATCATGTAAGAGCACGAGTTTGTGTCTTGGTAACGGCACCTACTCCCATTCCCGCCGGCACGGTATTCCAACAGACCTGTGATGGTGGCGGCTCTGAGAATTTGGGGACAGTGGAGGGAGCATGTGGGACCAGAGGGAGCATCGGCTTGGTCTCCAATCTGCGATAATCATCTGTTTGCCCCGGGGAGGCTCGAAGGAGGGTTGCGGCAATAGTAAAGAGCAGGGATCGAGCGAATGGGAGATCTGTTCGTAGAGGGAAGTTTTCCCAGCCTGAGGGAGTTGGAGGAGAAATTTGGATTGACGGTCGGGAATGAGTTTAGGTACCTACAGGCGCGGGACCTCCGACGCAGGCAGGTCTCCAACTTCCCCTTCCTACCACCAAAGGGGACATAGGACAGGGCAGTTCCCAGAGTATGGGTGGTAGAGGGGAGGGTTCAGGACATCTATAAAGAACTCATGGGGTCAGAGGAAACGAAGACCGAGGAGCTGGAATGCAAATGGGAAGGGGAGTTAGGGGGAGAGACAGAGGGTTGACTCTGGGCGGATGCGTGGAGTAGAGTCAATGCGTCCACATCATGCACCAGCATCAGCCTGATCCAATATAAGGTCGTTCACCGGGCACACATGGGCAGGTTCTTTGGGATAGAAGACAGGTGGGAAAGGTGTGCTGGTATACCAGCATACCATGTTCATATCTTCTGGGCATGCCCGAAGCTTAGGAGAGTCTGTCAGGGGTTTGCGGATGCCAGGTCCAAGGTGTTAAAAACAAGGGTGGCACTGAATCCAGAGTTGTCGATTTTCGGACTTTTGGAAGATCAGGAAATCCAGGAGGATAAAGAGGCAGACTTTCTGGCCTGTCCCTCCCAGGTAGCCTGGAAACAGATATCATCAGGTTGGAGGGACTCAAATCCCCCAAAGTCAGAGATCTGGCTCACGGACATGGCCAGCTTTCTTTGTCTGTAGAAAATCAAATTCGCCCTGAGAGGGTCAATGCCAGGGTTCGTCCGGAGGTGGCAACCGTTCGTCGACTTCTTTAGGGAAAGTCAGCAGGGGGGGGGGGGGGGGGGGGGTGCGGTTTGGGGTTTAGTTTAGTTTAGATTAATGTGGAAGAATGGTGGGACCTGTAAGGCAGGAAGACGGCCTTTTCACTATGTTTATGTTTGTATGTACACGGTTGCTTCTGCTATTATAACAACGTCACAAATTCCTCAATGAAATATTTTATTTAAAAAAAACTTTGCTCGTTGTATGTATAGGCTCCGAATAGTGAAAACGGCTTCGTCTGTCTTGTCTGATCATCCTGCCATTTTGTACTGCTCGCTTTTCCCAGTCCACTGCTCCCTTTTTCTTTGCCCTCGGAAAGTAGGAGATGGAGTAATCCCGTCATCATCCTACCTGTTTGTTTTATTTTTGCTTCTTCCTGCATTACACTAATGACATCTATATGGTTGGAATATGCCTCACTCTGGAGGCTATTTTTCCTCCTTGCAGCCAAAACAGCGGCTGCCATTTCTGATTTTTTTTCTTCTTCTATCCAGACCACCAAGCCTTCTGCTCAGCTTCGGGTGGTTCTGGATCATAACGTTTTGCCATTAGTTTCCGGAACGACTCCTTGTGTTCCATCACTATAGTCTGCATGATATCCACCTCCAGCTCCCCCATTTAGGACCCTGCAATCCTTGCCTTACTTCCTTTTTGGCAACCATCCCCCTTTGTGATGTCCTCCCCCCCCCCCCACCCCCCGCATCGTCCTTCCCTGATGAGCGGCGTCCCGGCAGGCTCTGCTCCTGGCTAGGCGCGAGAAGCAAGTTTATTTTATTCACCGACCAATTAGCACGTCTCGTTACCCAGTGCCGTATATCCGCCAATTAATATTATTTCTGTTTCATTCTGGTCCCTCAACATATGGATCCGATCGGGTAGCACGGTGGCGAAATAGTTAGCAGTGCTGCCTTATGGCGCCGAGGTCCCAGGTTTGATCCTGTCTCTGGGTCACTGCCCGTGTGAAGTTTCCTCATTTTCCCCGTGTTTGTGTGGGTTTCGCCCCGACAGCCCAAAGATGTGCGGGGTAGGTGGATTGGCTTCGATAAGTTGCTCCTTAATTTGAAAAAATGAATTGGGTACGCTAAATACATTTAAAAATAACATATAGATCCGACTACCCAATGCGTGATTCTTCTATCAGTGGGTGGTAAATATAATAATATACTCACATATATGGGAGCCATGTGGTGGAGGTGCCGACGTTGGACTCAAGTGGCCATCAGGCCTTATTTAGTAGATGCGCTCTGAAAGCTAAAGATTCCAAACATACCTCATGGCATTTAACCTGGTGTTGTAATACTTCTCACTGTACCCACATAGGGGTCGCATCAGTCCGCTGAAATTCGGTGAAGGACCCTGCTCGCCAGCGTCAATTGTTGGAGCGTTTTTCAGAGGCTAAGAATTAAACTGATTTAGTTTATGCAAAGAATTGCGGAGAGAGCAACTCGATAAACACGAATGTATTCTCCAAACTTCTTCATTGTACGATAGAGAGTGATTCGGGGCAGGTTCCAAATCACTTTAACCTTATATCGGTTGTGGACTCATTGTTATACATTAGCAACAATGACCACCACTCTCTCAGTTAGACATGGACCAATTCTGAGCCACAGCATACCTCCATTGTCCAGTAAATTGAATGGGCTGCATCTTGGTACTGTGTGATTAAGTCATGTTGTTCATGGCCAGCAGGTGTTTGTTATGTCCGACGTATCTACGGCCCTTGGTGCCTTACACAAACTATCCTTCCTACTATCTCTGACTTGTGCCATTGTGAAATTAGCAAAGGCTGTTTCGAAATGGGGACAATGAATATCCCTGCTCAGCTGGACAATCCACATTCTGTAAGTGTCTGTACTTCCGAGGAACGTGGTAAAGTCTGGTTGGTTTGTGTCCCATCATGCCGAGTGCAAGTGCGATATCTGTTACTTAGTTTAATGTTTGTTTGTTACTGTTCCTGTTGGTCTTGCAGTCGAATAATAAAGGTGTATGCTGGTTTCTGGACTACTTATGTCTTATTGACTTTACCCGCTTTCACCGTGCCTGCGTGTGTAGGTGGATGGGCCACGCCACATTGCCCCTTATTAGAAAAAAAATGAATATTCCAAAGTAAAATAAATACACCTGGGACAGGAACCCCCACAAGCACCTGCAATGACGCTCAGATGGAGAGCCATTGCAAGAGCAGGCTCCACGAGAGCCACATCCCGCCAACTTCAATAAATTTGCAGGTCGGAAAGCATACAGGGTCACGACCATGCCGAACTGAAAATAGAATGTCCGTTTCTCCATATGATAGAACCTTGATTTATTTCCCTTGATGCACAATTTTCTCCCCTTTACTTTCTCTGAGGAATACCTCCGAGAGACGACAGAGAATACAGAATACAGAGAAACTAATACTGCCTACAAGTGTTTCCGGCTGCAAGTTTTCGTGACTTCTGTTGTCTGTTACTTTGGGAAGACATAATAAACGAACAGGAGCTTCCATCATCAGTGCCCCCTACCCCACCACCACTCCTCCTCCCTCCCCCCACTCCGCGCAAATACGGGCAAAATAAACATGTTTGAGACACTGGCTCTGCCCTAGTACTGAGGCCAACAGACCGGCAGATTCCCTTAATCATCTCCGTTTTTCTAAAGTACAGGACCTATGGTATCTTCTATATTATTTGCTGTTCATTTGAATCATGACAAATATCCTTCCTGATCACACAAGTACATAGAACCATTACCATAATACGTTCTCCCTAAGCCTGCGAACCACCGCCAGCATTTTCGTTCTCCTCTTCTGGCACACGCTACTTCCCCGTATGCAACGCTGCATTCTGAAATTCGCCACAAAACTCATCATCCCCAGAATGAACTATATTCAATACGGATGCTTGGCCACCACAGATTCTGGAATAAAGATATTATAAAACAGGAGTTAGTAAAGGGTGTGAGCCAGCACCTCGTGGTAGCGATAAAGGCAAGAGGAAATCATACAAAAACGAATGATTAAGGAAGCTGCACTGCCTTCTCTGTACAGAATGCAATACTCCCTTCTGATATGACACCTCGGATTCTTTGACTCGTGATGGACACAAGTGAACAGAACCATCGAGAATTAGCCCATTACAGGAGACGAAATTGTCATACTCTGCATAATGATCTAATGCTGTACCTGCATGTGGAAAGCATATAACTGCGCCACCACCAAGGGACCGATTATGGTCTCTTGCCCCTTAAAATATTTTATTTTGCACTTGTCTATTTCTGATTTAATTTTTCAGTATTTTCTATCGTCATATTAACAGTCTCATTTTGCACTCATTTTTTTAAATTTAATTTTTCTTGCAAATTCAGGGACAATTTTAGCGTGTCCAATCCACCAACTTTGCACATTTTTGTGTTGTGGGGGCGAAACTTATGCAAGCGCGGGACAATGTTTAAACTCCATACGGACAATGACCCAGAGTCGGGACAAAACCCGGCACAAAAACGGTGCTGCCCACTGCTCCAATACGTTGCGCTTGTAATATATCCATAAGTTTTATATGTTCTGCCTGTGAATAGAATTATTTGCGTGAGATTCCTGTTCCTGCCCGGCTGGGAACTTAGATGAAGTTGTGCGATGCGGTGGACCGACGTTCAGAGGAACAAGAGAATTGAATTGATAAAATTGCCAACGGCCAATTAATCTTATCCCCCATATAGAATTTGACATTTTAATTTAAGCATTTGTCACTTTACATTTAAAATAACACAGTCGGAATTGCTGACATGCCTTAGCGGAACACAAACAACTACATTAAAATATGGTGAACAAAGACAGACAGTCAGGGCAAGATACCTTGTCTGGGATAAGGTACGTGTGCATAATGCATCTGGGGATTGTACCTCGTGGTGGCGGGATGAGGGAAGTCCGTGATGTGCTGCAGATTTTCAATAGGCAACTTCATCGGTTGTTGAGATCCGCGACCACTGACTTCATTGGCTAAAGCCTGCAGTGCATTCTCTGTTCAAAGTATAGGATAAAAACAAAACACACCAGGAACCCACAGAGGGAAGACTGAATGCAAAGGCGATGGAGAAGATTTGAAGGCGGATCAGACAATGCGACGGCAGACACAATCTTAGCTGAAGAGGGAGTAGAGATGACTGAGACTAAGAGGATTGGACCCACATATCTATCTAGCTCATTAGCACGTGGAGAACTAGACTTTTCAGCAGATAATATTTGGGATCATTTGGGAAATTAATTGTTTGGCTCTGTGAATAAATTTGGGGTGAATCGTGTATCTGTGTTTGGTCTTTGCTTTTCTCCCAAATACGAGCACCTGATAAAATGCTTTAATAATAAACTAGTCGAAGTGTCTGATGATTTACGGGAAGCAGTTATAGTTTTGGAGTTTGAGTTAAAGTAAATTCGAATCATTCAGATAAGACTGTTCGGCTGCGTCATCATGGGAGATTTCGAGGTGGGACAAGTGGTCTTGTTTCAATTGCTTGGCTGTTTGCTGGCAGAGGGTATTTGGATGCTGCTTATTATCGTGCACTTTGCAGTTTCCAGAGTCATGGTGCTGGTACCATGTCCAAGGGATCTTCGGCTCAACAAATAGTAGATAAATGGCTTCTGCTAAATTATTGTATTGGAAGATTGATCACTTCCCATGGCCTGATAATATTCATCCCAGAGCACTGAATAAAGTGGTGTGAGAATTAATTATAATTTTCCTAAATTCTTTTTCCTCTGGAATGGACCCTACAAATTGGATGTATGTTAAGATAATCCTGCTCTTCAAAAATGGAGATGGAGGTAAAACAGCGAACGATAGACTAGTGAGTCTGACGTCGGTAGTAGCAAAGCTGCTCGATCCATTATGAAGGATTTTAGGTGCTGCACGGCGGCGCAGTGGATAGCACTGCTGCGTCACGTGCTGAGCTCGCAGGTTCGATCCGGGCTCTGGGTCACTGTCCACGTGGCGTTTGCATATTCTCCCCGTATTTGCGTGGTTTGCTCCCCCACAACCCAATGGTGTGCAAGCTAGGCGGATTGGCAGCGTTAAATTGCCCCTTAATTGGAAAAAATGAATTGGGTACCCTAAAATTTAAAAAATAAATGAAGGATTTTATAGTACAGCATTTGGAAAGCAGTGAAAGCATTTGGAAAGAAAAAGCCAGCATGGATTCATGCAAGTAAATTTGTGATTCCTGTCAAATCGACTGGAAGTATTTTTCGATGTAACGAGCAGGGTTGATGCATTGATCAGGGCGAGACTACCGTGTTTAATATTTATGAGACATGCTATTGCTCCATGCTGTGTGTTTCACTTCAACGCCTCAAACAATCAATCTCCAAATAGCGAACAATCAGCACTGAACGTCTGATGCAGTATAAACGGATGTTCCCCCATTATAGTTTCGATACTTGTTAACGGAACGAGACGCCTTCGTATCCAATCCTCCATGTCGCTTGTTTTGAAAGTCTTGCCAGGTGATTGCCAAGAAGCTTTTATGACATTCCTGTCAGAGCTGGCCCATGTGTCGGACATGCCAGTAAAGGAAATTAAAATAAATTGTTGTCTTCATCTGAATCAGATGGTTATTGAACGAAAAACAATTTACGATATTCAGGAGGACAGGGCGATCAATGGTGAGGCAAAGATGAGCGTTGTTGCCTCCGCATCGAGGAATGCGAGATCCAGTTGCTATTTAATAGCCAAGAAAGGTAAATTCACGAACTGCATTTCAGCCCACATTCGATCACGCAAATGCCAGGGCACGAGTGTCAACTCGACAACCATTGGGATGTGAGCATTGTTCTTCCTCAATATGAAAACATCTGGCGGCGCACTAGAGACCTGTTCCATGAAGACATTTCGTTGTGTAAAGTGAGGAAACTCTGCCTCACACAGCTTAGGTGCAGAGAGGGAAACTGCTGTCATGGGCCAGTGCCATGATGGAGCTGAGTCCTCAATTACAGAGTTTGTTAATTTAGTTAAAATTTAACCAGTACCCCTGTTCGAATTTAGAGTCATAGCCATAGGATTATCCAGCACAGAAAAGCCCATTCAACCCATCGTCTCTGCGCCGTCGAAAAAGGACCTATCACTTCTAACCCAAGTTCAGTCTCGTGGCCATTCCATTGCATGTCTTTGAATCTCAATTGCACATCTAAATAATTCTAAATGTGGGCTTTCTAAATCAATTTATAGAACACAGTTATTTTTTTTCCAATTAAGGGGCAACTTAGTTTGGCTATTCATCTATCCTCCGCGTTCTTTTGGGTTGTTGGCGTGTGACCCACACATCAAGCGGAGAATGTGCAAACTCAATGCGGAGAGTGATATGAGACCAGATAGAAACACGCGTCCAAGGCGCCGTGGGGCACCAGTACTATCGACTGTGCCACCCACTTTTCAAATGATATAAACATAAGACCCTAAGACATAAGAGCAGAATTAGGCCACTCCGCCCAGCAAGCCTGCTCTATCATTCAATCATGGCTGATATTTTTCTCATCCCAATACAACTGCTTTTCCCGTTGACTCCTGATTCCCTTATTGATAAAAAGCCTTTCTTTTTGCATCTTAAATACACTCCACAGACCTCTGCAGCAAACTGTTCCACAGATTCACAACCCTCTGGATGACGAAATTCATCCTCATCTCTGAGGATGTGCACTTTGGTTGTAGTTTTCCCGAGTGCTGGTAACATCCTTTTCACGTCCCCTTTATCTAGGCCTCGCATTATCCTGTAAGTTTTAATAAGATCCCCCTGATCCTTCTAAACAGACATAGAGTCCTTAACAATTCATCATACGACACACTCCATATTCCAGGAATCATTCTTAGAACATAGAACATAGAACAATACAGCGCAGTACAGGCCCTTCGGCCCACGATGTTGCACCGAAACAAAAGCCATCTAACCTACACTATGCCATTATCATCCATATGTTTATCCAATAAACTTTTCAATGCCCTCAATGTTGGCGAGTTCACTACTGTAGCAGGTAGGGCATTCCACGGCTTCACTACTCTTTGCATAAATAACCTACCTCTGACCTCTGTCCTATATCTATTACCCCTCAGTTTAAAGCTATGTCCCCTCGTGCCAGCCATTTCCATCCGCGGGAGAAGGCTCTCACTGTCCACCCTATCCAACCCCCTGATCATTTTGTATGCCTCTATTAAGTCTCCTCTTAACCTTCTTCTCTCCAACGAAAACTACCTCAAGTCCATCAGCCTTTCCTCATAAGATTTTCCCTCCATACCAGGCAACATCCTGGTAAATCTCCTCTGCACCTGCTCCAAAGCCTCCACGTCCTTCCTATAATGCGGTGACCAGAACTATACGCAATACTCCAAATGCGGCCGTACCAGAGTTCTGTACAGCTGCAACATGACCTCCCGACTCCGGAACTCAATCCCTCTACCAATAAAGGCCAACACTCCATAGGCCTTCTTCACAACCCTATCAACCTGGGTGGCAACTTTCAGGGATCTATGTACATGGACACCTAGATCCCTCTGCTCATCCACACTTTCAAGAACTTTACCATTAGCCAAATATTCCGCATTCCTGTTATTCCTTCCAAAGTGAATCACCTCACACTTCTCTACATTAAACTCCATTTGCCACCTCTCAGCCCAGCTCTGCAGCTTATCTATATCCCTCTGTATCCTGCTACATCCTTCCACACTATCGACAACACCACCGACTTCAGTATCGTCTGCAAATTTACTCACCCACCCTTCTGCGCCTTCCTCTAGGTCATTGATAAAAATGACAAACAGCAACGGCCCCAGAACAGATCCTTGTGGTACTCCACTTGTGACTGTACTCCATTCTGAACATTTCCCATCAACCACCACCCTCTGTCTTCTTTCAGCTAGCCAATTTCTGATCCACATCTCTAAATCACCCTCAATCCCCAGCCTCCGTATTTTTTGCAATAGCCTACCGTGGGGAACCTTATCAAACGCTTTGCTGAAATCCATATACACCACATCAACTGCTCTACCCTCGTCTACCTGTTTAGTCACCTTCTCAAAGAACTCAATAAGGTTTGTGAGGCATGACCTACCCTTCACAAAGCCATGCTGACTATCCCTGATCATATTATTCCTATCCAGATGATTATAAATCTTGTCTCTTATAATCCCCTCCAAGACTTTACCCACTACAGACGTGAGGCTCACCGGTCTATAGTTGCCGGGGTTGTCTCTGCTCCCCTTTTTGAACAAAGGGACCACATTTGCTGTCCTCCAGTCCACTGGCACTATTCCTGTAGCCAATGATGACATAAAAATCAAAGCTAAAGGTCCAGCAATCTCTTCCCTGGCCTCCCAGAGAATCCTAGGATAAATCCCATCAGGTCCCGGGGACTTATCTATTTTCAGCCTGTCCAGAATTGCCAACACCTCTTCCCTACGTACCTCAATGCCATCTATTCTATTAGCCTGGGGCTCAGCATTCTCCTCCACAACATTATCTTTTTCCTGAGTGAATACTGACGAAAAATATTCATTTAGTATCTCGCCTATCTCTTCAGACTCCACACACAATTTCCCATCCCTGTCCTTGACTGGTCTTACTCTTTCTCTAGTCATTCGCTTATTCCTGACATACCTATAGAAAGCTTTTGTATTTTCCTTGATCCTTCCTGCCAAATACTTCTCATGTCCCCTCCTTGCTCGTCTTAGCTCTCTCTTTAGATCCTTCCTCGCTACCTTGTAACTATCCATCGCCCCAACCGAAACTTTACACTTCATCTTCACATAGGCCTCCTTCTTCCTCTTAACAAGCGATTCCACTTCCTTGGTAAACCACGGTTCCCTCGCTCGACGCCTTCCTCCCTGTCTGACCGGTACATACTTATCAAGAACACGCAGTAGCTGATCCTTGAACAAGCCCCACTTATCCAGTGTGCCCAACACTTGCAGCCTACTTCTCCACCTTATCCCCCCAAAGTCACGTCTAATGGCATCATAATTGCCCTTCCCCCAGCTATAACTCTTGCCCTGCGGTGTATACTTATCCCTTTCCATCATTAACGTAAACGTCACCGAATTGTGGTCACTGTCCCCAAAGTGCTCTCCTACCTCGAAATCCAACACCTGGCCTGGTTCATTGCCCAAAACCAAATCCAACGTGGCTTCGCCTCTTGTTGGCCTGTCAACATATTGTTTCAGGAAACCCTCCTGCACACACTGTACAAAAAACGACCCATCTATTGTACTCGAACTATATCTGTTCCAGTCAATATTTGGAAAGTTAAAGTCTCCCATAATAACTACCCTGTTACTTTCTTTCATATCCAGAATCATCTTCGCCATCCTTTCCTCTACATCCCTAGAACTATTAGGAGGCCTATCAAAAACTCCCAACAGGGTGGCCTCTCCTTTCCTGTTTCTAACTTCAGCCCATACTACCTCGGAAGAAGAGTCCCCATCTAGCATCCTCTCCGCCACCGTAATACTGCTCTTGACTAGCAGCGCCACACCTCCCCCTCTTTTGCCTCCTTCTCTGAGCTTACTAAAACACCTTAACCCCGGAACCTGCAACATCCATTCCTGTCCCTGCTCTATCCATGTCTCCGAAATGGCCACAACATCGAAGTCCCAGGTACCAACCCATGCTGCCAGTTCCCCTACCCTGTTTCGTATACTCCTGGCATTGAAGTAGACACACTTCAAACCACCTACCTGAACACTGGCCCCCTCCTGCGACGTCAAATCTGTGCTCCTGACCTCTATACTCTCATTCTCCCTTACCCTAAAACTACAATCCAGGTTCCCATGCCCCTGCTGCATTAGTTTAACCCCCCCCCCCCCCCCCCCAAAGAGCACTAACAAATCTCCCCCCCCCCAGGATATTTGTGCTCCTCAGGTTCAGATGTAGACCATCCTGTCTGTAGAGGTCCCACCTTCCCCAGAAAGAGCCACAGTTATCCAAAAATCTGAATCCCTCCCGCCTGCACCATCCCTGTAGCCACGTGTTTAAATGCTCTCTCTCCCTATTCCTCATCTCACTATCACGTGGCACGGGCAACAACCCAGAGATTACAACTCTGTTTGTTCTAGTTCTGAGCTTCCATCCTAGCTCCCTGAAAGCCTGCCTGACATCCTTGTCCCCTTTTCTACCTATGTCGTTAGTGCCAATGTGGACCACGACTTGGGGCTGCTCCCCCTCCCCCCTAAGGACCCGGAAAACACGATCCGAGACATCACGTACCCTTGCACCTGGGAGGCAACATACCAAACGTGAGTCTCTCACGCTCCCACAAAATCTCCTATCTGTGCCCCTGACTGTAGAGTCCCCAATTACTAATGCTCTGCTCCTCTCCCCCCTTCCCTTCTGAGCAACAGGGACAGACTCCGTGCCAGAGGCCCGTACCCCATGGCTTACCCCTGGTAAGTCGTCCCCCTCACAAGTATCCAAAGCGGTATACTTGTTTCTGAGGGGAACGACCGCAGGGGATCCCTGCACTGACTGCTTTTTCCCAGTCCCTCTTACAGTTACCCACCTATCTCCAATCTTTGGTGTAACTAATTCCCTGAAGCTGCTATCTATGACCCCTTCTGCCTCCCGAATGATCCGAAGTTCTTCCAACTCCAGCTCCAGTTCCCTAACTCGGTCTTGGAGGAGCTGGAGATGGCAGCATTTCCTGCAGGTAAAATCAGCGGGACACTAACTGCATCCCTCACCTCAAACATCCTGCAGGAGGAACATTGCTCTCCCTTCCCTGCCATTCCTCTAACTTTCTACCAAGATCTGGCTTTTAATAAAATTAAATTTTTAGAAAAATAATAATAATATAATAAAATATGGTACTTACCTCAGAACAATGGGTTTTATTATTAGGTTAGAGGAGGAGGGTGGGTGGGAGACACTACACGTGTAGTGTCTCGGGTTTCCTCTCCACCAGAATTTATTGGTGAGGGTCTTCCCAGACGTCCGCGGGTCGACTTCCTGTTCCCGCCTAAAAAACTCCCAGCAACCACTTCCGCAATGCTTCCGCTGAAACTGACTCACCAGCTGATTCTCCCGCCGAAATCGACTTGTGAACCTCCTCTCGACCATTTTCAAGGCCAGCACATCATTACGTAGACTAGGGCCCAAACTGCCCACACTACAGAGCTTCTACAGCCTCAAAAGGACATCCCTGCTCTTGTATACTAGCCTTTCCGAATGGCATTACCATTTCTTCATGCAGCGCGTTCAAATCCGATGCCAATCTCTGTATCATAATGTTTTATTCTGACATCCCTTCTCACTGTCTTGCCCATTCCCTTAAACCTATGCCCCCCCCCACTTACTTATCCATGCACCAAGGGAAAACGTGTCAACCTGCCAACTTTATCTATGCGTACCATAATGTTCTACAGCTCACACGTGCCCCCCCCTCATATTCTGTGATCCAAGGAACAATATCCAAGTCTATCCAATCTCTCTTAAAATCTACCACTCTCTCGCCAACGCAACATCCTAGTGCATCTTCTCTACACCCTTTCCAGTGCTATCACATCCTTCAATAATGTGGATTCAAGAACGACACACAATAGTCTAGCTGCAGCTTAACCACCGTTTTCTACAGTTCCAGCACAACTTTCCTTCAGTTAATTTAATAATGGTAAGTGTGCCAAATATCTTCTTAACCAAGCAATCCACCTGCTCTGCTTCTAAAGTGGCCAGTATCAAGGCATACCAAGGTCGCTCTGATCCTTCGTGATTCCCGGCGTTCTGGCGTTTATCACGTGTCCACATGCCTTGTTTTTCATTCCCAAATGTGTCAGCTCATACTTATCATGATTTAATTCCATGTGCCACTGATCATCCCAGCTGGCCATACGGTGTGTATATTCCTGTTATCGAAGGCTATCCTGCTTTCTATTTACCAGCCCGCCCAGCCAGCACGTTAGCCTTGTGGATAGCACAGTTGCTTCACAGCTCCAGTGTCCCAGTTTCGATTCCAGCTTGGGTCACTGTCTGTGCGGAATCTGCACATCCTCACCGTGTGTGCGTGGGTTTCCTCCGGGTGCTCCGGTTTCCTCCCACAGTCCAAAGATGTGCAGGTTAGGTGGATTGGCCATGATAAATTGCCCTTAGTGTCCAAAATTGCCCTTAGTGTTGGTTGGGGTTGCTGGGTTATGGGGATAGGGTGGCGGTGTTGGCCTTGGGTAGGGTGCTCTTTCCAAGAGCCGGTGCAGACTCTATGGGCCGAATAGCCTCCTTCTGCACTGTAAATTCTATGATTCACATTTTCTGATCATCAACAAACTAACCGATCAACCCTCCTCCATTCACATCGTAATCGTTGATATAAACGACAATCAGCAAAGATCCAACACCTATACCTGCGACAATCCACTGGACACACGTTTACAATCAGAAACCCAACCCTCGACCATCAGAATGCGCCTCCTGCCCCACAGACAACAATGGAAACAATTGGCCAAATTGCCTTGGTTCCTGTCGGCAATCAGGCTCCCATATGGAAGCTTGGATTGGATTTATTTATTGTCACCTGTGCCGAGGCATAGTGAAAAGTATTTTTCTGCGAGCAGCTCAACAGGTCATTAAGTACATGGGACGAAAAGGGAGGAAAAGCAATTACATAATTGGGCAACACAAGATTTATAATGTAACTAGATAAGCACCGGCATTGGATGAAGCATACAAGGTTAATGATGTCAGTCCATAAGAGGGTCATATAGGACTCTGGATACAGCGGAGAATAAGCTGTTTTTGAGTCTGTTCGTGCGTGTTCTCAAACTTCTGTATCTCCTGCCCGATGGAAGACGTTGGAAGAGTGAATAAGCGGGTGGGTGGGGTCTTTGATGATGCTGCCCGCTTCCCCCGGGCAGCGGGAGGTGTAAATGGATTAATTGGATTGGAGGCAGGTTCGTGTAATGGACTGGGCTTCAAAAGCGTTGCTGAAGTGCAAGAAGGTTATGTAAAATGTATTTCCCTCATCCAAACATCTGGAGACCTCTGGGGTCTATTTAATCATTTCGGTCAGTCATTAGCCCCCATGAGCAAAACCATGTTGGATGTTCTTCCACAACCTCTTCCTCCGCAAATGCGGATTACTTCTGTCTCAGAGAATTGCTTCCAATAGTTTTCGCATCACTGTGGTTATACTGACTGTCCTGCAGTCTCCTGGTTTATCACTCCCTCGCTTCTTTTCTAATGGTACCACATTGGCTGTCCGCCAGCCCTCCGGGACTTCTACTGTGGTGACAGCGAATTGGATATCATTGCCTACTCCTCTGCGATTCCCCCCTTTCCTCACCAACAGTCTGAGATACATTTCATTATGACATGGATAATTGTCTATTTAAGCCGCTCAGTCAGACGACTGAGAACACACTCTCTATCTATGTTAATGTTTTAATTTTATTAGATTCCTACTCCCTGATATCTTCATCCACACTATCTCTCTGACAAGTGAACATATTCACAAAGTATTCATAAGTAATGCTTCCTGCATCCTCCGCCACCACCAACAAATGACCACTCTGGTATTTAATGGGCACCCCTGTTTTCCTCGTTTTCCTTTTACCTTTAATGTACTTGTAAGACAACTTAGTAATTTCCTTTATTTTAACTGCCAGTTTTCATTCATGTTTCCTTTCTGCTTTCCTAATTTCATTAACTTCCGTGTTGCAGATTTACACACCTCCAGGGCTTGTGTAGTTTTTATCTCCCGATATATACCAGAAACTTGGTTTTTCTCCCGATCCAATGCTGCCTCTCGCTCGGCATCCTGTGTTCACTGGATTTGTTGTTCCAATCGATTTTCTTGATTGCAACATTTTCGCCATGTACTCTCCCCATTTGCTTCTTGAATGCACCCCACTGTTCAGTCACAGATTTAGCTAAAGGTGTCTACTCCCAGTCCCCTCTGGCCAAATCATTTCTGATCTTATTAAAATCGGCCCTCCCAGGGTGGCATGGCGTCGCAATATTTAGACTGCTGCCTGACGGTGGTTCGGACCAGGATTCGATCCAGTCCTCGGGTCACTAACAGACGTACAGGAGAGGCGATTTGACCACGCTATAATGCCACTTAATTGGGGAACGAAGTCGGCCTCCCCTCTGTTTAGAACTTTGATCTGAGGCTCACCTTTATCCTTTTCCAATACAAGCTTGAATCAAACGGAATTATGGTTATTGTCAGCACAATGCCACCCCCACCGCACTGATAGCTTTGCTATGGAATATTACGTCCAGGACAGCGCCCCATCTTGTAGATCCTTCTACGGATTATCTCAAACAGTTCTCCTGGGTGCATTTTAAGAATTCTACTCCCTGTAAACGTTTCACAAAATGGCTACCTCAGTTGGTGAAACAAATAGTGCCGTGTTGACACGTGTACATATTACAGAGAAGGAGGTGCTGGAAGTCTTCAAGCGCATAAAGTTATATAAATCCCCGGGACCTGATTAAATGTATGCCAGGAGACATTGTATGCAGAGGGTGGAAACTGCTGGTCCCCTAGCAGAGATATTTAACTCGTCGAAATCCACAGGTCAGGTACCTCATGATTGGAGTGTACAAATACTGTGCCTTTAGTCGGTTCCTTGAGCTTCCTCCTTTCATACAAACTAGGAGTCGCCCCCTCGTGCCTGCTCGTTGCATACAACCGAGGAGTCTGCCCCACGAGCCTGCTCCTTACACACAAACTAGAACCTGTGGCCTACAGACCAGTGGTGGATAATGTTGTGAGAAGGTATTCTAAGAGACAGGATGTACAGACATTTTGAGAGGCAAGGACTCATTAGGAGGGGGAGATGACGGCAGTGCAGTCGACATTGCCTGCATTGACTTTAGCATAATTTTTCCATGGAACCAAATGGTAGGTTTTTGGTTTAGGATAAATCTCACGGTATCCACGGTGAGTTAGCCTCATCCAAAAAAACACCATATAATTAGCCAGTTGGAGACAAAATTGGCTTGAGTACTGAAGACAAAGGATGGTTGTAGAGGGTTCATTTTGAAACTGGAATCCTGCGACCAGCGGCGCGCCTCGGGGATCAGTTCTGTGTCCACTGTTACTTGTTATTCACATTAATGATCTGGATGAGAATTTAGAAGGCATGGATCATAATCTTTCAGATGAAAACAATATTTCTGGCACAGTGGACTGCGAAGAAAGTTGCTGGTATTGCAACTGAATCTTCATCAGTTGGGCAAGTGGGCCCTTGAATGACAAGTGGAGGTCCATTTAGATAAATGTGAGGTGATGCATTTTCTACATCGAATCGGGCAGGGCTTACTTATGTAATGACCGCATGGTGTGGAGATTTAAAGAACAAAGACATCTAAGAATACAAGTTCATAGCTCCTTGAAAGTGGAGTCACAGTTGGACTGGTTGCTGAAAGAAGGCATTCAGCATAATTGGTTTCATTGGTCGAAATATTAAACACTTGTTTTGAGACGTCTTGTTGCAGCTGTACAAGACATTCGCAAAGCCACACTTGGAATGCTGTGTGCAGTTCTGGTCGCCATATTCCAGAAAGGATATAATTAAACGTGGAAAAGTGCAGACAATATGTACTATATTGCTACCGGAACTTGATGGTTAGAGTCATATGGAGATGCTGGATGTACTGAGACGTTTTACCCTGGCGCGTAGGAGGCTTAGGGATGAACTTATGGAGATCTACAAATTACTGATATGATAGATATTAAACACCTTTTCCCAAAGCTCGGGGTTGTCTAAAACTAGACTGTATAGGTTAAACATCAGAGTGCAGAGATGCAAATGGGTCCAGAGGGTAACCAGTTTTACAGAGAAGGTGGTGAGTGTCTGGAACGAGTTAACAGATGCAGTAGTAGAGGCAGGTACAATTTGTTCTTTTAAAAATCATTTGTACATTTGTGTGGATAAAATGGGTAACAGAGGGAAATGGGTCAATTGGGGACATTTGGGACTAGCTTAGTAATAAAAAGCAGGCGGCATCGATAAATTGGGCCGAAGGCCCTCGATTGATGTTGTAAACCTCTATGACTCGATGAGTCTAATATTGGGGAAGTAGAAATCACCGACTTTCACCAACCTATTACTTTTCTGCTCCAATTAAATTTGCATCCATCTTATGTTTTCTCTTGGAATATTAAGGGGCCTGTAGAACAAAGCCAGCAATGCGATTGCTCCTTTTTGTTTTTTAGGTTCGTCCCACATTGCTTCTAAGAACAACGAACAAAGAAAAGTACAGCACAGGATCAGATCCTTTGGCCCTCTAAGCCTGCGCCGACTATGCTGCCCGTCAAAACTACACTTCCGGGGTCCTTATCCCTCTATTCCCATCCTATTCGTGTATTTGCAAAATGCCCATTAAACATCACTCACGTCCCTGCTTCCACCACCTCCTCTGACAGCGAGTTCCAGGCACCCACTACCCTCTGTATAAAAATCTTGCCTCGTACATCTCCTCTACACCTTGCCCCTTGCAACTTAAACCTATGTCATCTGAGAATTGATTCCTATATCCTGCAAAACGTCTCTGACTTTCGGCCCTGTCTATGCCTCTCATAATTTTGTAGACATCTATCAGGTCGCCCCTCAACCACCGTCGTTCCAGTGAGAAGAAGCCGAGTTCATTCAACCTCTCCTCATTGCTAATGCCCTCCATACCAGGCACCATCCTGGTAAATCCTCTATATCCTTCTGGTAGTGTTATGGCCAGAATTGAAAGCTGTGCTCCAAGTGTGGCCGAACTAAGGTTCTATACAGCTGCAACATGACTTGCCAGGTGTTATACTCAATGCCCCGACTAATGAAGGCAAGCATGCGAAAAGCCTTCTTAACTACCTCCTACACCTGTGTTGCTCCTTTCAGTGACCTGTGGACGTGTACACCTCGATCTCCCTGACTTTCAATACACTTGAGGGTTCTGCCATTCACTGTGTCAGTTGAAGAGCCTTCCGTGATATTGTCTCTCCTTACAGTTGTAATTTATTACCCGATCAAAATTGCTACACTACTCTTCCCTATATCGCCTCAAGATCCGATATTCTGGAATATTTGAACCACTCACCCCAACCCTGGGTTTTTCAATTAATCCCAGTGAGATGACGTCTTAAATCAACCAGACGCTCATCAATTTCCCCAAACTAATTACATATCAGTTGGTGAAAACTGTGTCTCGTGCACGTTATACATTTCACGAAGTGCTGTAGATGCTTGAATACATTCAACATAATTCAGAAAAGAAACCTGCAGGAGATGTGAAGGACGCACAATGCCAATTCTTGAACTTCAAGTTCCTGTCCCTCTCAAATTCGAATCCGGACGAATGTACGCAAGAATCGACTTTCAGTCGCTTATTGCTTCGCCTGTTGGAGGAACAGGAAGGCCTTTTGAGTGCACGGTAAGTATCATCCGTGATGACTGACTCTTCTCGTATTCCTTTTATTTTTCCTCACATCATGAGCTCCTGACTGAATAATCGCGTTGTGGAATCTGGTGGCTCTGTGGTCATAACAGATGCCGAAATGTGGGCTAAAACACAATGCATTTCAACAGGAAAAAAACATTTCTGAAGCGAAATATGTAAAAAAAAACTAACAGACATTTCCAATTTGGGCCACATCAGAACTTAACCTCCAATCGATTCCTGTGTGGAGCTTTTAAACAAATCGGTTTATTTGTTTCGGTTTCCTGTCGGTGATGACGGTGCGAAAAATCATGATGGAAGATTGCACTCAACCTTTTGTTTTAAGAGGAAAAAGCTGTTTTCGTTCATCACATAGCCACTGATATTTTTATTGCCTGGTGTAAACGTCTACGTTTGTTCATCAGATTTTGACGGATTGTTACGTGGTGTGTGTTCTGGTTGATACCTGCAATCACCTGCTTGGCAGTTGGCTACTTCGAAGGACTAATTTGTTGAGGCCTTCGGTCTTGATTCAGTAGTTAACTGGTGCTGACCAACATTCAGAAAAGTCGTATATTACTGATGCACACAATGGATATCTACATCAGATTTATAAACTTGTGGAACATTATGGAAAGGCCGGACCTCTAGAATGAGGAGGGAAATTATTGTTTTCGATGTATTAGCTTTCATCATTACTGAACATATTTATGCCAGGGAAAAATACGCAAGTTAAAATCATGAAATATAACGCACATGAAAGGATGGAAAGGTTGAGTTATCAAAGAGCTAAAAGCTTTCCTGAGTTTTCCAAAGACGTCTGTTAACTGCATTCGTGACTGTGTGAAAATATTTCAGCGCACGCTTTGGGAGTGCTGAGGCTGGAATCTCTGGACCTTTAGCCGCGCGTTTGTCGACGGTGATACTTTCGCTGGCATGGGATTCTATATTCAATCTTCTGGTCGATGGCGTTTCGCACTAAAACCAACGGCGCCGACAGGGAGCGAACTGGCGAGGGTCCGCTGTCAGTGGGAAAGATAGTCCCGACGACTGTATAATTCTGGCCAGTTTAGCGTCTTCATTTGTGCTTTAAGAACGTGTGCCTGAATTTTTCAGTGGTCGGGATTCATCCATTAACAGCCTCTTGTAGAATTCTGGTCCTTTGAACCTGAACATGTATGCTTTAAGCAGAGGTAGGGAAACATTCTACAACTTCATTCCGAAAAAGCGACATATTTTTCTCGCTTCAGGAAGCTGGGTTAAATCTCTCCTGTGGGAGAGGCTTCAGCTCATCGTAACGTCAATTTATTGATTGACTTGTACCATTTTCCAATTAAGTGGCAATGTGGCATGGCCAATCCAACTACACTGCACACCTTTGGGCTGTGCGGCTCAGACCCACGCACACTCTGGGAAATCTGCAAACTCCACATGAACAATGATCCGGACTAGAACCAAACTAAGGGCCTCGACACCGTGAGGTAGCAGTGTTAACCAATGCGTCACCATACCGTCCAATGTCATCATTAAGCTTTGTCGGACATTGCTACCGTGAAGCACTGTTGAAGGTTTTCCTAGTTTGAGGGGCATGTAGCTTCGAACTATCGGAGATATGAAGCACTGTGTATATATGATTAAGTTCACATTTAATATTGGTGAAATGTGGACTTCGGTTACGTTATTTTGTCACTTGTTTCGGCATAAGAAATTGGGTCAGGATAGCTTTCGGTGCTCTGGCACCCATCATTCTCCTCAGCAGCATTCTGACGTTAAGATGTGTAGGATGAGGGCAGCACGGTGACGCAGTGGGTTAGCCCTGTTGCCTCACGGCGCGGAGGTCCCAGGTTCGGTCCCGGCTCTGGGTCACTGTCCGAGTGGAGTTTGCACATTCTCCCCGTATTTGCGTGGGATTCGCCCCCACAACCAAAGATGTGCAGGGTAGGTGAATTGGCCACGTTAAATTGCCCATTAATTGGAAAAAAATAATTGAGTACTCTAAATTTAAAAAAAACAGGTGTGTGGGATGTGAGAATCAGATTTTTTTCAATTTTCTTGGTCTTCAGTTTTAATACATATTTTATATATATTATTATTATTGTTAACCTTCTTCTTATACTTATTACTCGATTCGTTTACAGCACAAATGATTAAATCGAATGAATTTCAAAACTGTTAATGATATACTGTTTCTCACAATACATCTATTTAATTTACTTCTAAACTTAATTAAATATAGCCCAAAACATATAACTGTCCCGCGGTAAAGGAAAGGACACCTTCACACATTGCCTTTTACAACCACAAAAAGTGAACACTGTCGTTCCATGGTGCATTCATGTGGACTATACTTGGACAATCAGATTCAACCTGCCCCTTTTGAACTGAAAAATATTGTACAGTTCATTGCAAGGTGCAACTGGAACATAATAATAATAACAATAATAATAGTCATTATTCGTGTCACAAGTTGGCTTTCTTTCACACAGCAATGAAGTTACTGTGAACATTCCCTAGTCGCCAAACTCCAGCATCTCTTTGTGTACATCGAGGGGAAAATCAGAATGTCCAATTCTCCGAATAAGCACGTATTTTGGGAGCTGTGGGAGGAAAGCAGGACACCGATACGAAGCTGCGCAGGCACGTGGGGAACGTGCTTTCTCCATGACATATCTCTATGAGTTGGATTTAGCTGGCCACAAAATCAACGTTCCACTTTCGTGCTGTGTAAATCATGTTTTGTTTTCCTAAATATGGTATTATGTGTGTAAGCATGACTGATTTGCTGGTAACCTCAAATCTGCAACCCACGTTCTCCAAATATCTAAAATCCACTTGCATCCTGGAATCTACAAATCTCTGCCTGGCTTAACAGTAAAATCGTTGCATAGAGTCCAATAATCAGAGGTTTTAAAAAAGTCTCTTCTTCTCCGTTATAATGACCGACAGCTTATTGACCAATCTGTCATGTGTAGCTTTCTCAACCGACTCCAAAATCTGTGCCTACCCCATCCACTGAAGTACCTTTATCATCCATTCTTGTCACTTCTTGAAGAAATTTGATCACACTCATGAGGCAAGATGTTCCTTTCACAAATCTGTGCTGACTATCCCTCACAGGTCTATGACATTACATGTGGCAGTTCATTCTGTCTCTCAGGATTAATTCTACTAATTTGCCCACGACTGACGTAAAACTAACTGACCAATAATTGTTTGGCATTTCCTGTAATCCCTTATTAAAGAATGGCCCCATATTTGCATTTCTGCAGCCTTCCTTTACCATACATGTGTCTACTCAGCATTATAAAATAAACCTTAGAGCATGCACTATCTCTTCCCTGACAACTTTCAAGGCTTTCAATCCTTCATGTACTTTAATTCCATTTATTATTTCTCTTCCAGTGTAACACGGTGTTCCTCCAGGACTCGGACTTCTCCACGTCCATTTCTTTGTATCTATGGAGACAAAGTATGTATTGAAAACCCTACCCACAGCCTCCACATGTACACAGACGTCCACCTCTTGATCTCTGACAGGTCCGACGCTGCGGGTTTAGTAAGTAACCTTTTAGAAATGAGGAGATGCCGATGTTGGACTGGGGTGGACACACTAAGAAATCTTATCACACCAGGTTAAAGTCAAACAGGTTTGTTTCGAATCAGTAGCTTTCGGAGCTCCTTCCTCGGGTGAATGAAGAGGTGGGTTCAACACCACATGTATCGACAAAGCAAAATGATGTATTGGATACGAGTCTTTGCAGGTAATTAAGTCTTTAGCGATCCAGACGGTGCAACTGGGGAGAAAGATAGTCACTGGTTAAAGAGGTGTGAGTTGCCTCAATCCAGGAACGCTGTTAGGACTTCGCAAGCCCAAGCCAGGTGGTGGTGCGTGAATGTAATGTGACATGAATCCGAGGTCGTGCTTCAGGCCGTACTCATGCGTGTGGAAAGTGGCTGCCAGTTTCTGCTCAGCGTTCCTGCGTTTCGCCCGTCCTGAAGGCCGCCTTGGAGAACGCTTAGCCTAAGATCGAAGGCTTAATTCTATTGACTTCTGAACTGTTCCTCGACTGGAAGGGAACACTCCTGCCTGGTGATTGTCGCTCGATGCACGTTCATCCGTTCTCGCGGCTTCTGCATGGTCTCGCCAATGTTCCACGCCTCAGGACATCGTTTCCTGCAGCTTTAGATGCAGACAATGTTGACCGAGTCGTAAGAGTATTTACCTGGTGGGAGGTGTTCTCACGTGTCATGGTGTATCCATGTCGATGATTTGACAGGTCTTGCCGAAGTTGCAATGGCAGGGTTGTGTGGTGCCGTGGTCGCTGTTCTCCTGAATGTTTTCTGCACTCAATGGTCTGTTTGAGATAGCGCGGTTGATTGGAGGCAAGTAGTTGGGGTGTGGGAATGGCCTTGGCAAGATGTTTGTCTTCATCGTTGACGTGCTGAAGGCTGCGAAGAAGATGTTATAGTTTCTCGATTCCTGGAAAGTACTGGACGCCGAAGCGTACTCGGTCCTGACTTCAGACAATTCGCATCTATTTAACCTGTGATTATCTGTCTCTCTAGTTGCACCGTCTGGACCTGCAAATATTTAATTACCTGTAAAGACTCGCATTCAAAGTATCATATTGCATTATTGAATGTGTCGAGATATGTGTTTCTGGAACCGACCTCTTCATTCACCTGAGACAGGAGCTGTGCTCCGATAGATAATGATTCGAAATAAACATGTTCGACTTTAGCCTGGTGTTGTAAGACTTCTTACTGAACCTTTTACAATTATTATATTGGTAAAATAACTTTGGATTTTCTATATTTGACATTTTTTTCTTGCCCTTCCTTTGATTTCCTTATTTCCTTTTGTACTTTGTCTTTCCGACTTCTATCCTCGTCTAGGCCACCTGCGGTGTTTTAATTCTTTATGCCTATCGTACACGTTCTTCCTTTGTCTCTTCTAATGCATTCACACCTTTCTCTCAATAAGGCAGTAAATACATTTTCTCGACGTATTCAGTGAAATCCTTACTAGCTCATTTCAGGAGTTCGTTTTGTACCAGTTGTCAGGGGCCATATTTACATGATGCGTTACTTACACAACGATCAACTGCAAACCTGTGGGGTAGTTTGAAACTTTCAGGATTATTTTAGTGCGCCTGTTCAATCCTGCTTTACTTTCTTGAATAACGAAAATTTCCAGCTACAATCTAGCGATCATGAATTAGTTTCTCTGAACCAATGGATGACGTCTCTGGAAATACTCGTTTGACATAAAATAACACTTCTGATATCGCCCTATGTCAAAAGTCATGTTCCTGATTTGTGTAGGAATAATTGTTCATCTTTGACTTTAGTGAGGGTGTTACCTTTTTAATTTTGTTTCACAGTGTTTTATTACCAACATGTTTCAAAATAGGATCCAACACATAAACACCCAGGGAAACATACTTCCCAGCAATCAATGATACAGTCTCAATTTGGATGAATAGTCTAACCGGGTTTGGCGCACTGCAAATGGATACAAATCCGAAGGTTGCAGGTTCAATTGGAAATGGTCAAAATGTGGAAATTAACCTAATTTCAAGTTGCATTTGTTTCGCCCTGTTGGATTTCTCCATGCCTGTGTGTAGATATACAGACGCGTACGAAATGATATAAATTGAGGAAGCGTAATGTAAACACTGCATCTCCTTTCCTTATCAACGTTTCTGAAAGTATTGCAAGATATCCAGGTTAGAATCCAACATGCGGCGATCTGAAATTAAATGAAATGAAAATTGTTTATTGTCACAAGTTGGCTTCAAATGAAGTTACTGTGAAAAGCCATGAGTCGCCACATTCCGGCTTCTGTCGGAGGAGGCTGGGACGGGAATTGAACCCGCGCTGCTGGCTCGCCTGCCTTGCACTTCTATAAAAGTCAGCTATTTATCCGAGTGCTAAACCAGCACCGACCAAAGCTCGCCTTCGGTATCCGATTAAAACCCTATTCATGGTAACAAAACCTCGAAGACACCATAATTATCACTTTTTAAATGATGATTGCAGAAATCAAGTGAAGCACCAAGGAACATCAGAACAGCGACTTCCCAAATTTTGGTTCCAGGAATATCACCGTTAATGGGATGAATACGGGGGCAATCTGATGGACGTAGGAATGCGACATTCGAAATTAGGCAAATGTTGCAATGCATCTATGATCTCTGAAAATGGTGACATTGAGGCTGCGATTGGCCTTGCAGATTTCCATTTTCAAATTGTATCAAAGAATATAAGCCACACATGTGCGTTCCCATTGCAATAGCACTGAGAAATGTTTTCGTGTGGAAGTGGCAAGCAATTTTATTTCTGCACACAAATGAACATAGAACATAGAAAATACAGCACAGAACAGGCCCTTCGGCCCACGATGTTGTGCCGAACCTTTGTCCTAGATTAATCATAGATTATCATTGAATTTACAGTGCAGAAGGAGGCCATTCGGCCCCTTGAGTCTGCACCAGCTCTTGGAAAGAGCACCCTACCCAAACTCAACACCTCCACCCACCACCAAGGGCAATTTGGACATTAAGGGCAATTTATCATTGGCCAATTCACCTAACCCGCACATCTTTGGACTGTGGGAGGAAACCGGAGCACCCGGAGGAAACCCACGCAGACACGGGGAGGACGTGCAGACTCCGCACAGACAATGACCCAAGCTGGAATCGAACCTGGGACCATGGATCTGTGAAGCAATTGTGCTATCCACAATGCTACCGTGCTGCCCTTAAGAACAAATAAATCTACACTATATCATTTTCCCGTAATCCATGTACCTATCCAACAGCTGCTTGAAGGTCCCTAATGTTTCCGACTCAACTACTTCCACAGGCAGTGCATTCCATGCCCCCACTACTCTCTGGGTAAAGAACCTACCTCTGATATCCCTCCTATATCTTCCACCTTTCACCTTAAATTTATGTCCCCTTGTAATGGTGTGTTCCACCTGGGGAAAAAGTCTCTGACTGTCTACTCTATCTATTCCCCTGATCATCTTATAAACCTCTATCAAGTCGCCCCTCATCCTTCTCCGCTCTAATGAGAAAAGGCCTAGCACCCTCAACCTTTCCTCGTAAGACCTACTCTCCATTCCAGGCAACATCCTGGTAAATCTTCTTTGCACCTTTTCCAGAGCTTCCACATCCTTCCTAAAATGAGGCGACCAGAACTGTACACAGTACTCCAAATGTGGCCTTACCAAGGTTTTGTACAGCTGCATCATTACCTCATGGCTCTTAAATTCAATCCCTCTGTTAATGAACGCGAGCACACCATAGGCCTTCTTCACAGCTCTATCCACTTGAGTGGCAACTTTCAAAGATGTATGAACATAGACCCCAAGGTCTCTCTGCTCCTCCACAATGCCAAGAACTCTACCGTTAACCCTGTATTCCGCATTCATATTTGTCCTTCCAAAATGGACAACCTCACACTTTTCAGGGTTAAACTCCATCTGCCACTTCTCAGCCCAGCTCTGCATCCTATCTATGTCTCTTTGCAGCCGACAACAGCCCTCCTTACTATCCACAACTCCACCAATCTTCGTATCGTCTGCAAATTTACTGACCCACCCTTCAACTCCCTCATCCAAGTCATTAATGAAAATCACAAACAGCAGAGGACCCAGAAATGATCCCTGCGGTACACCACTGGTAACTGGGATCCAGGCTGAATATTTGCCATCCACCACCACTCTCTGACTTCTATCGGTTAGCCAGTTCGTTATCCAACTGGCCAAATTTCCCACTATCCCATGCCTCCTTACTTTGTGCAGAAGCCTACCATGGGGAACTTTATCAAATGCCTTACTAAAATCCATGTACACTACATCCACTGCTTTACCTTCATCCACATGCTTGGTCACCTCCTCAAAGAATTCAATAAGATTTGTAAGGCAAGAACTACCCCTCACAAATCCGTGCTGACTATCCCTAATCAAGCAGTGTCTTTCCAGATGCTCAGAAATCCTATCCTTCAGTACCCTTTCCATTACTTTGCCTACCACCGAAGTAAGACTAACTGGCCTGTAATTCCCAGGGTTATCCCTAGTTCCTTTTTTGAACAGGGGCACGACATTCGCCACTCTCCAATCCCCTGGTACCACCCCTGTTGACAGTGAGGACGAAAAGATAATTGCCAACGGCTCTGCAATTTCATCTCTTGCTTCCCATAGAATCCTTGGATATATCCCGTCAGGCCCGGGGACTTGTCTATCCTCAAGTTTTTCAAAATGCCCAACACATCTTCCTTCCTAACAAGTATTTCCTCGAGCTTACCAATCTGTTTCACACTGTCCTCTCCAACAATATCGCCCCTCTCATTTGTAAATACAGAAGAAAAGTACTCATTCAAGACCTCTCCTATCTCTTCAGACTCAATACACAATCTCCCGCTACCGTCCTTGATCGGACCTACCCTCGCTCTAGTCATTCTCATATTTCTCACATATGTGTAAAAGGCCTTGGGGTTTTCCTTGATCCTACCCGCCAAAGATTGTTCATGCCCTCTCTTAGCTCTCCTAATCCCTTTCTTCAGTTCCCTCCTGGCTATCTTGTATCCCTCCAATGCCCTGTCTGAACCTTGTTTCCTCAGCCTTACATAAGTCACCTTTTTCCTCTTAACAAGACATTCAACCTCTCTTGTCAACCATGGTTCCCTCACGCGACCATCTCTTCCCTGCCTGACAGGGACATACATATCCAGGACACGTAGCACCTGTTCCTTGAACAAGTTCCACATTTCACTTGTGTCCTTCCCTGCCAGCCTATGTTCCCAACTTATGCACTTCAATTCTTGTCTGACAACATCGTATTTACCCTTCCCCCAATTGTAAACCTTGCCCTGTTGCACGTACCTATCCCTCTCCATTACTAAAGTGAAAGTCACAGAATTGTGGTCACTATCTCCAAAATGCTCCCCCACTAACAAATCTATCACTTGCCCTGGTTCATTACCCAGTACTAAATCCAATATTGCCCCTCCTCTGGTTGGACAATCTACATACTGTGTTAGAAAAGCTTCCTGGACACACTGCACAAACACCACCCCATCCAAACTATTTGATCTAAAGAGTTTCCACTCAATATTTGGGAAGTTAAAGTCGCCCATGACTACTACCCTATGACTTCTGCACCTTTCCAAAATCTGTTTCCCAATCTGTTCCTCCACATCTCTGCTACTATTGGGGGGCCTATAGAAAACTCCTAACAAGGTGACTGCTCCTTTCCTATTTCTGACTTCAACCCATACTACCTCAATAGGGTGATACTCCTCAAACTGCCTTTCTGCAGCTGTTATACTATCTCTAATTAATAATGCCACCCCCCCACCTCTTTTACCACCCTCCCTAATCTTATTGAAACATCTATAACCAGGGACCTCCAACAACCATTTCTGCCCCTCTTCTATCCAAGTTTCCGTGATGGCCACCACATCGTAGTCCCAAGTACCGATCCATGCCTTAAGTTCACCCACCTTATTCCTGATGCTTCTTGCGTTGAAGTATACACACTTCAACCCATCTCCGTGCCTGCAAATACTCTCCTTTGTCAGTGTTCCCTTCCCCACTGCCTCATTACAAGCTTTGGCGTCCTGAATATCGGACGTTGAAATGGTTGGACTATCCTTTCGCAGATCGCAGTGGGCCACAGAAATTATCACATTCCTGTGCCAAAACATACTAATTAATTATTGATAATTCTTGGTAGTAATGAAAGGCATGGTTATGCTTCATATCACCAATTCCTGCCGGTCGTTCCTGCAAGAATTTTCGCTCAGTATACCCGAACAGACGCCGTAGTGCAGCAACTCGGGCATTTCCCCTGTAACTTCATTGTAGTGGTAATGCAATCCTGCTTGTGACACGAATGAAGATTATGATTATCAAGTGGCGCATATATCACACTACGTGTCCTCATTATTCTGGGACTAATGCCCGGAATAAATAAATGTTGCACTTGGTGAGATCCCTAATTTTCAAAAAGCGACGACAAAGATCTATATACTATATAATTAGCGAGAGCCACCCCATATCTAACGCCCTTTCGTCATTCAGCCGACTCCCCAGCAAATGGTACCGCTGGCGCCGATTAGTCCTCCTTTTGAAAAACGTGAAGCTTGCGAAAGGGCTTCATTGGAGAGCCGAGGAGGTGATTATCAATCTTTGCTCATAGGTAAGGAAACCGGGGGTGCTGGTGTTGCCAGTCCAGTGTTCGGTAGGGGGTAAGGGATAGAGGAACTCGGCTTGGAGAGGAGTATCCTCCGCAGGGATAGGCTGCCATGGGCGGAGGATGGGTTGCGTGGCAACTAGGGTGCAATTTCTCGTGGCACCTCCATACCAACAGCTAGATCATATATATCCACTCATGGGGCAACGTTTGTCCCTTCCACCCTGTCCAACGACAACCCATAACCCAAACGGACTGCCGAGGCCTCTGGCCGCGCTGATGAAGGCTATCCCTAACCGAAAATTGGAAACAGTGGCGAAGTGAGCACTGTACACATTCCAAGTGGATTCCGTGGGTGGGCAGGCCTGTATGAGGGTTTCATTGCCTTCCAACCCAATCAAAACGTTCCGCCTCGACATTGTGTTTGAGCACTGCGGGAGGCAACACAGCACACGCAAAAGCCAACATCAGAACATCCAGGAACAGCTCCGGGGACATGTCAACGGCCGGAGAGCAGTGGGTGCCCCGTGGACGGGGAGATATCTGGATTGATGGGTCAAGGGTTCGAAGGTCGGCCCACATTGCGGAGGAAGTTGACAGAGGTGACACACTGAAGACGCACGGTTGCACATTGTTTAACACTGCTTCCGCATCGCTCCATTGTCCCGGGTTCAATACTGGACTCGAGTGACTGTCAGTGTGGAGTTTGCATGCTCTCCTCGTGTCTGCGTTGTTTTGCAGGTAGATTGGCATTCTAAATTGTCCATTGATGTCCAAAAGGTTAGGTAGGTTAATGGATTTCCGGATAAAGTGGAGGCATAGGCTGATTAGGGTGCTCTTTCCAAGAGCAAGTTCAGACACGATGGGCCGAATGGCCTCCTTCAGCACTGTAATTGATATGATTCTGCGACAGATTTCTCCAGGAGTTGAGTCGACAAAAGATCAGGCATCATCGCATTGAATGGCGCAGCAGGCTCGTAGGGCCAAGTGGCCTACTGCTGCTCCTGGTTCTTATGTTCTTATGTGGCAGAGCAATGGCAATTCCATAATCAATCGCATTTTTTTTACTTCGACCCCGACGCTTTTTTCCTCACAACGTTCTTTACTCGATAAAAGTTGAAATTCCCAAACACCTTCAGCAGCATGGTTACAGAAAGGGGATTTTGTGGGTAGCACAGTCGTTTCCAGTATCTGGTCTTTAGGTCTGATAAAGACTCAAGCAAAAATACGATGACATTTTTTATTGGCCTGCAATGCTAAATGATGTCGTTGAATTTGATATAGATGTCACAAATGTCAGGAAATTGACTAAACTCAGGCGGTAATAAAAAGAGTACCATACACAGCCCCACATTCAGGGAACTATGACATTCGAGAAACAATTAACTGCTCGTTTTACCTATTTCCCCAAATCAACAAAAATGACTGTCCCGGCAGGCCCATTGTGTCAGCATGCTGCTGCCCCGCCGAACTTATTTCCTCTTATCTTGAATCCATCCTCCCTCACCTGGTCCACTCCCTCCCCACCTACATCCGGGATGCCTCTGATGCCCTGCGTCATATTGACAGCTTCAGGTTTGTGGGCCCTAACTGAATCCTATTCACCATGGATGTGCAATCTCTTTACACTTACATCCCACACCAGGATTGCCTGAGAGCTCTTCGCTTCTTTCTCGAAAATATGCCTGGTCAATTTCCATCCACCACCACCTCCTCCGCCTGGCAGAACTCGTTCTATCTTTCAACAACTTGTTCTTTATCGCATCCTATTTTCTCCAAATCAAATGCGTTGCAACGGGTACCCACATGGGTTAGAGCTATGCTTGCCTGTTTACGGGGTATGTGGACCATGCCTTTTTCCACGCCTACCCGGGTCCACTCCCACAACTCCTTTACCGATACATTGATGAGTATTTTGGTACCTTTTCATGCTCTCGTCCTGACCTGGAAATATTAACCAACTTCGCTTCCAGTTTCCACTTCTCCATCACTTTCAACTGGTCCATCTGAGACACTTCCCTTCCCTTCCTTGATCTCCTCTGGTTCAATTTCCGGCAATAGACTATACTCTGAAACGAATTGAAATGAAAATCGCTTTTTGTCACAAGTAGGCTTGAATGAAGTCTCTGTGAAAAGTATCTAATCGCGACATTCGTCAGCTGTTCGGGGAGGCTGGTACGGGAATTGATCTGCCTTGCTCTGCTTTCAAAGCCAGCGATTTAGCCCTGTGCTAAACCAGCCCCAAGACCACGGACTCCCACAGCTATCTGGAGTACAGCTCTTCGCACCCTACCCTCTGTACGGACTCCATCCCTTTCTCTCAACTCCTTCGCCTCCATCGCATTTGTTCCGATGATGTCAGTTTCCAAAATGATCTTACTCAACCGTGATTTCCCAACTACAGTTGTTAATGGCGCCCTCAACAATGTGCTGTCCATCTCCCGCGCCTCTACGTTAGCTCCCTCACCTCCCTCCCAGAACAAAGTTTGAGTCCGCTTCGCTCTCATACTTCACCCCAACAGCAAAGCATAATCCACCGCCATTTTCGCCAACTCCGGCGTGATTCTACCACCAAACACACCGTCCCTTCAGTCCCTCTGTCAGCATTCCGCAGAGACCGTTCCCTCCGAGACAATCTTGTCCACTCCTCTGCCATACCCAACACCTATCCCATCACCCATGGCATCTTTCCATGCAATCGCAAAAGGTGTAACACCTTTCATGTTTACATCCCACCAAAAACACTCATTTCAGGTTAAGCAGCGTTTCACTTGCACCTCTTTCAATCTGGTCTATTGCATTCGTTGCTGTCAATGTGGTCTTCTCCAAATCGGAGAAAAGAAACGCAGACTGGGTGATAGCATTCATGAACCCCTCCGGTCTGTGGACATTCTGGATCCTGACCTTCCCGTTGCTTGCCATGTGAACACACGACCTTGCTCCCATGCGCAACTGTCTGTCCTTGGCCGGCTGCAATGGTCCAGTCAAGGTCAACGCAAACTGGAGGAACAACATATCATCGCCCAGTACGGCACGCTGCAATCTTCAGGTCTCAAGATCGAATTCAACAACTTCAGATGATTAGCTCTCCCTGACCTCGACCCATTTGTATTCATTTAATTTAATTTTAACTGCATTTTACCATTTCTTTCTTTCTTGTCCTCCTTTATATGTATATTTAACACTCCATCTTATCCACCTGTCCTTACCCCTTCTGCCCGTTTCTCCCCCCCCTCCCCCCCCCCCCCCCACAGCTGAATCTGTCACAGTTTTCCCTCTGATGTGAGTTATTCTGCTGTTTGGCCTTTCACACGTTTTCTTCTCCCTAAGAACTACCATGAGCATAATTTCCCCGTGATATCTGCGGCTTTTAGTACCCCGTGTCCCTGGGTTTCTGTGGCTATGACTGTTTTTCATTCTCACTCCACAGTATAAATATGTCCCACTTTCTCTGTCTTATAGCTTTGATAAAGGGACATCTGGACTCGAAACCGTTGCTCTTTTCTCTCCCTACAGATGCTGCCAGACCTGCTAAGGTTTTCCAGCATTTTGTCTTTGGAATTAAAATCAAGATTCACGGGGCCTCATTAGATTGAAAGGAAAGTGAACAAGATGAATTATTTAATAAGAAAGCGCCACAGAAGGAGGTATCACAGATTTTGCCAGCCGAATATGCTAAAATTTACTTTTAAAACGGAGGATCGAAAGAGAAAGTGTTTAGCATTGTGACTCCGGGAGAAGAGAAAAATCCAAACATTTTTAAAATTAATTTACGGGTTGTGGGCGTCACTGGTTATGCCAGCCATTATTGCCCATCACTATTTGCACTTCAGAACAGCATCTCCCTACAGATGCTGCCAAACTTGCTGAGATTTTCCAGCATTTTCTCTTTCGTTCTAGATTTTGGGGTTCCCACGTATCTGCAGCTCTTGTTATTTTAGTTGGTACTGGTCGTGGCTTGGAAGGTGTTGTCGAAGAACCCTTAATGAGTTACAGGAGTGCATCTTGTATATTATACACACAACTGCCACTGTTCGTTTGTGGGGAACGTTTTGAATGTTTGCAGAAGGCGGAGCAAATGAATTGCTTGGGGTGTCCTGGATAGTGTCGAGCTTCTTGAGTTTTGTTGGAGGTGCATTCATCCAGGCAAGTGGAGAGTATCTCATCACACTCCGGACCAGTGCTTGGAAAATGGTGGATGGGCTTGAGGGTGGGGGGGGGGGGGGGGGGGTGAGTGTTCCGGAGGTGAGTTACAATCGGAGGTCTCTGAAGTCCAAATTCTACATTCCTCTAATAACATTGAACAATGATGAACCATTCAACGTTTGGTGGAAATTATCGTCTTATTTTCCTGATGAAAATCAAAATGACCTACAAAAATCATTGCAGGCATATAGAGCTGAGTGGGGTGATGTGCGTGTGGGTGGATGGGGGGGGGGGGGGGGGGTCTGGGAGAGATTTGGGGTGTCGTGAAATACAATAATAATTATGGAGGATGTGGCTATCGGAAGCGATGTTCCCATTAAACAATACCCATGCATCCTCAACCCGCGATTAACAGGACAGGTTCTCATCGAGTTGGATGATGTACTTGAACGATAAATGGAACTCCTTGACAGAGTCAATGGAGAAAGGAAAATTAATAAGCAGCTGCCACGGGACCTCATCGAGCAGGAGGCATCAAGTTGGTAACATGGAGGAGGAAGTGATTCTGGAAAGGCCGATTCGGAAGAATGCTGAATTCCATCATCAGATTGCACAGGAGCTCCATCATATCAGCCAGCGTCTGACTAGGTTTAAGAGGAGCAAAAACAAGCAAAGCAAGGAACAGAACTACTCACTAGATAGCAGATATTAATACAATACACTGCAGAAGTAGATGAGCTCCCAGAGCAGTCAATTTCCTTTCATCACTGTGACAGAGGAAGCGATGAGGCGAGGATCTGGTCAGGAGAGGGAGACGAATGACTCACGTATTCTCAACATTTCATCGAGGGCATGCTCCATAGTGGAACACGGAATCTGGAGGTTGAAGGCCTCGTATTAGCGTAGCCAGAATAGTCATCCACTTTAGAGCAGGGAATTGCTGGGGTTTGACACTGTCCAAAGGCACTAGCTGTTAACATCTATCATAGATATCCTGAACAGAAAGAAAACGAGGCAGTGAAGCAAATCAATTATAGTTGTGAAGAACAGATGATGAAGGCTGCAAGACGATCACGAAACTGTCGAGTTCAACTCCGATTGCGACAATGCAACCCACGACATTTGTGGGCGTATTCCTCTGACCCCGTGGTAGCAGTTTTTGCCGCAATTTTTTTTGTTTACATTTAGAGTACCCAATTCATTTTGTTCCAATCAAGAGGCAATTTAGCGTGACCAATCCACCTACCCTGCACATCTTTGGGTTGTGGGGGTGAAAGCCATGCAAACACGGGCGAAATGTACAAACTCCACACGGACAGTGACCCAGGGCCGGGATTCGAACCCGGGTCCTCAGCGACGTAGGCAGCAATGCTAAACACTGCGCCATGTGCCGCACTTTCACTCAATCGTCTTAACCATTTGCCTGCCTGGTGAATATTTGATCTCATTTCTGCACCCAGGTTCCCAATAGTTCCCTCACGTGACACCTCCTTTTTGAGAGAGAAAATGGACCATCAATGACCACAGTGAAAACTCTGTTGGTAATGCCAGACGGGTGCATGTAACTGAGTTATTGACGAAGGTTTGTTGTGTAAAAGTATAGAGCCGATCAAATTGACCAATTTCATGTCTGTTACCATCAGAAGTACTTCGAAAGGACTCATGAACAGTCCAAAAGAAAATGTGATTGCTGATGCCCGACTACGAATGTAATATGGTAATATATTACAGTAGACTTCATTCATGTGATGTCGACTTGTCTAAAAAAATTGATATCGCATTTGTCATGTGAGAGTACCTTTAAGACGTGGATGTTTAAACAATGCACCTTTAAGAAAACAGTGATGTCAGAGAGCGGGTGGAGCTGAGGTCAGGTCAGCCATTTTGCAGTTTAGTTTTGAACTTTAGTTTTGCAGGTTTTGTTTGAAAAGCAGCTTGTGTGTGTCTGTGTTTTGCAGTGAACTGGATCTCTGCCATGAAAGACTTTCTCTGGATCATTTGGGTGATTTAGAGTACAGCCTTTAACCTGATGTGATTTTGTTTTAAGGTGTTAAGTCTCTTGGAAGTTTGAAGAAACATTTTAAGGAATTATTTACTGTTGCAATATTTTCTGAGTTCTCTTTGAAGTAAGGGGTGTTAAGATTTTCAATTTTCATTTAAGATGTTAAGTATACTTCATGGAATAAACAGTGTTTTGTGTTTGAAAACTCACGTGTCCATAATTGTAATCCCACACCAAGGAGAAAAGCCGTGTGCTAGGAAAAGAGAATATCCATTAAAAGGACAGGTTAGTTGAACTCCATGATACATTTTGGGGTTCTGAAAACGCCTCGCCCATAACACATTGATCCGTCGTTTTGTATAAATGGAGTGGCCAAGATAACAATCATGGGTCCAAGTTTGCAAGCCGCAGAGAACCTTTGCTTGTGGAGCTTTTGCAGAACTTTCGGTGAGAGAAATACAATCCTGTTTTGTACAGGTATATGATTTGTTAAGAAACTGTGAAAGGTTATTAAAGTTGCCAGAAAAGGCCGTTTTAGTAAATTAATCTGAAAGATCTTTCCTGACAGTCAGCCAATCCTCTATACATGCCAGGATGTTCCCTTTAACACCATGGGCTTTTCACTTATTTAACAGTCTGCTATATGGCACCCTGTCAAATGCCTTCTAGAAATCTAAATAAATCACAGTAAGATGTCTTACAACACCAGGTTAAAGACCAACAGGTTTGTTTCGATGTCACTAGCTTTCGGAGCGCTGCTCCTTCCTCAGGTGAATGAAGAGGTATGTTCCAGAAACATATATTGAGACAGATTCAAAGATGCCAGACAATGCTGGGAATACGAGCATTAGCAGATGATTAAATCTTTACAGATCCAGAGATGGGGTAACCCCAGGTTAAAGAGGTGTGAATTGTGTCAAGCCAGGACAGTTGGTAGGATTGTGCAGGCCAGATGGTGGGGGATGAATGCAAGGCAGCATGAATCGCAGGTCCCGGTTGAGGCCATACTCATGTGTGCGGAACTTGGCTTTAAGTTTCTATTCGGCGATTCTGCGTCGTCGCGCGTCCTGAAACAAACCATTGTTTGCAGAAAACTACCTAGCCTTCAGAAGAGTGACCACGACACCACACAACCCTGCCATGGCAATCTCTGCAAGACTTGCCAGATCATCGGCATGGATCCCACCATTACACGTGAGAACACCAACCACCAGGTACGCGGTACATACTCGTGCGACTCGGCCAATGTTGTCTCTCTCATGCGCTGCAGGAAAGGATGTCCGAAAGTGTGGTACATTGGCGAGACCATGCAGACAACAAATGAACGGACATCGCACGACGATCACCAGGCAGGAATGTTCCCTTCCAGTCCGGGGACACTTCAGCGGCCAAGGGCATTCAGCCTCTGAGTTACGGATAAGCGTTCTCCAAGGCGGCTTTCAAGACGCGCGACAACGCAGAATCGCCGAGCAGAAACCTATAGGCAAGTTCGCTATCCCCCTCATGTAGTCTGACTCATCGTTGTTCAAGATCCGATCCAGGACGGTCGTGTCGTCAGCAAAGTCGTAGGTGGAGTTAGAGTCACCTTTTGTCACACAGTCGTGCGTGTATAGGGCTTGTATCAGGGGCCTATGCACGCAGCCTTGTTGGCCCCAGTAGTGAGGATTATCCTGGAAGAAGTGTTGTTTTTTATTCTTACTGTAAGAAGTCTTACAGCACCAGGTTAAAGACCGACATGTTTGTTTCGATATCACTTGCTTTCGGAGCGCTCCGAAAGCTAGTGACATCGAAACAAACCTGTTGGCCTTGAACCTGGTGTTGTCAGACTTCTTACTGTGCTCACTCCAGTCCAACGCCGGCATCTCCATATCATAAATAAATCACGTCACCTGGTTCTCTTTTTTCTAACTACCTTGTTATTTCCTCAAAAAACTCTGACAGATTTGTCACACACGACCACCATTTGACAAAGTCGTGCTTACTCAGTCCTATTTTACCATGCACCTCCAAGTACCTCGCTTTCTCATCTTTAATAACAGTCTCTAAAATCTTACTGATGACCGAAGTCAGGCTCACTGGCCTATAATTTCCCGTCTTCTGCCCCCTCTCTTCTTAAACCGGGCTCTACATTAGCCACTTTCCAGTCGTCTTGGACCCTTTATGCCTCCACTGATTTCTGAAAGAATATTCACCAATTCCTCTACAAATTCCTCAGCTATCTCCTTCAAGACCGTAGGGTGTAGTCTAGCGGTCCTGGTGACTTATCCACCTTCAGACATTTCAGCTTCCCCAGAACCTTCTCCTTAGAAATGGTCGCTGCCCTCACCTCTGCCCCCTGGTCCTCCTCGTGCTCTGGTATCCCACTGGTGTCTTCCACCTTGAAGACTGATGCGAAGTAAATATTTAGTTAGTCTGCCATTTCATTGTTTCTAATTGTTACTTCTCCAGCCCCATTTTCCAGTGGTCCAATGTTTAGTTTTGCCTCTTTCTTACCTCTTATATATTAAAAAATACTCTTCCTATCTTCCTTTATATCACTAGCTACCTTGTACTCATACTTCCTCTTCTCCCCTCTAATTGCTTATTTAATTGTCCTCTGCTCGCTTTTAAAGGTTTCCCAATCCTCTAGCTTCCCACTAATCCTAATCATTTAGTATGCTTTTCCTTTAGCTTTAACGCTGTCCCTGACATCCCTCGTCAGCCATGGATGCCTTGTCCTCTGCTTAGTACGTTTCCTCCTCCTTGGGATGAATTTATGTTGTGCCTCCCTCATAAACCCCCAAAACCCCTGCCATTGCTATTCCTCTATCTTCCCTGGTCGGATCCTTTTCCATTCAACTCTGGCCAGTTGCTCCCTCAGGTCTTTGTGGTTACCCTTATTTAATTGTACTACCGTTACATCTGATTGCAGCTTCTCCCCCACAAACTGCAGGATAAATTTTAACTATATTGTCGGCATGGGGAGACAAGGCCAGGTTGTTGGTAATTTGGACACCTAAAAACTTGAAGCTCTATTCCATCTCTACTTCGTTTCCATTGATGTAGACTGTGGCATCCTCTACTCTATGCTTCCGGAAATCAATGACAATCTCCCTCGTTTTGTTGATATTGAGGGAGAGCTTATTGTCGCCGCACCAGTTCACCAGATTTTCTGTCTCATTCCTGCACTCAGCCTCGTCATTGATTGAAATCCGACCCACTACAGTCTTGTCATCAGTAAATTTGAGAATCGAGTTGAAAGGGAATTTAGCCACAGAGTCGTCGCTGCATAAGGAGTACAGTATGTGACTGAGGACACAGCCTTGTGGGGCATCAGTGTTGAGGATGATCGTGGAATAATTGTTGTTGTCAATCCTTACTAATTAGAACAAAGAACAAAGAAAACTACAGCACAGGAAGTGGCCCTTCGCACTCCAAGCCTGTGCCGTTCATGCTGCCCGTCTAAACCAAAATCTTCAACACTTCCTGGGTCCGTATCCCTCTATTCCCATCATATTCATGTATTTGTCAAGATGCCCCTTAAACGTCACTATCGTCCCTGCGTCCACCACCTCCTCCGGCAGCGAGTACCAGGCACCCACTATGCTCTGTGCAAAAAAACTTGCCTCGTACATCTCCTCTAAATCTTGCCCCTCGCGCCTTAAACCTATGCCCCCTAGTAATTGAACCCTCTACCCTGGGAAAAAGTGTCTGACAATCTACTCTGTTTATGCCCTCATAATTTTGTAGACCTCTATCAGGTCGCACCTCAACGTCCGTCGTTCCAGTATGAGCAAACCGAGTTTATTCAACCGCTCCTCATAGCTAATGCCCTCCATACCAGGCAACATCCTGGTAAAGCTCTTGTGCACCCTCTCTAAAGCATCCACGTCCTTCTGGTAGTGTGCCGACCTGAATTGAATACTATATTCAAAGTGTGGCCTAACTAAGGTTCGATAAAGCTGCAACATGACTTGCCAATTCTTATACTTAATGCCCTGGCCAATGAAGGCAAGCATGCCGTATGCCTTCTTGCCTACCTTCTCCACCTGTGTTGCCCCTTTCAGTGACCTGTAGACCTGTATACCTAGATCTCTCTGACTGTCAATACCCTTGAGGTTTCTACCATTCACTGCATATTCCCTACCTGCATTAGACCTTCCAAAATGCATTCCCTCACTTTTGCCCGGATTAAACTCCATCTGCCATCTCTCCTCTCAAGTCTCCAAACGATCTACATCCTGCTGTGTACTCTGACAGACCTCATCGCTATCCGTAATTCTACCAACCTTTGTGTGGTCTGCAAACTTACTAATCAGACCAGTTACATTTTCCTTCAAATCATTTAAATATATTGGGAACAGCAAAGGTCCCAGTACTGATCCCTGTGGAACAGCACTAGTCACAGACCTCCAATCAGAAAAGCACATTTCCATTGCTACGCTCTGCTTTCTATGACCTAGCCAGTTCAGTATCCATCTAGCCAGCTCACCCCTGAGTCCATGTGGCTTCACCTTTTGTCCCACTCTGCCATGAGGGACCTTGTCAAAGGCCTTCATGAAGTCCATATAGACAACATCCACTGCCCTACCTGCATGAATCATCTTGTGGCCCCTTCCAAAAACTCTTCAAGTTCGTGAGACACTACCTCCCCTTCACAAAACCATGCTGCCTCTCACTAATGCGTCCATTTGCTTCTAAACGGGAGTAGATCCTGTCTCGTAGAATTCTCTCCAGTAATTTCCCTACCACTGACGTAAGGCTCACCGCCTGTAGTTCCCTGGGTTATCCTTGCTATGATTCTTAAAGCAAGGAACAATATTGGCTATTCTCCAGTGCTGAAGACAGTGAGGATCCAAAGATTTCTGTTGAGGCAATTTCCTCTCTCGCCTCCTTCAGTATTCTGGGGCAGATCCCATCAGCCCTGGGGACTTATCTACGTTAATATTTTTCAAGTCACCCAACACCTCCTCTTTTTGGATTGCGGTCTGTGGGTTAGGAAGTTCAGCATCCAGTCACAGAGGGAGGATCCGAGGCCGAGGCCACGAAGTTTGGAGATGTGTTTCGCAGGAATAATAGTGTTGAAGGCTGAGCTGTAGTCAATAAATCGGCGGCTGGCATAGTTGTCTTTGTTATCTAGTTGTTCCACTGTTGAGTGCAGGGCCAGGTAGATGGCGTCTGCTGTGGACCTGTTGCAGCGGTAGGCGAATTCTAGTGGAGCAAGGCAATCCGGGAGTCTGGAGTTGATTCGTGCCATTACTACGTTTTCGAAGCACTTCATAATGAAGGATGTCAGAGCCACTAAACTATAGTTATTACGGCACGCCGCTTGGCTTATCCTTGGTACAGGGTTGATGAAGATCTTCTTGAAACAGATATAGACCTAAGATTGCTGTAAACAGAGGTTGCGATGTCTGCGAATACCCCCGCCAGCTGATCCGCGCAAGACCTGAGTGCTCGTTCGGTTTCCCCATCCGAGACAGTGGCTTTTCGTGGTCTGACCTTCAAGAAGGCTGCTCTGACATCTGTAATGGTGACCTTGGATACAAGTTCATCCGAGGCTTCCAGGGTGGAGGTCTTGCTTAAAGCGGGCACAGAATGCGTTGAGATCATCAGGAAGGGCACGACTTTATTTGATGGATTCTCCCAACTCAGGATTTGCTTTACAGCCTGGAGCAGGAGCACAGCCTTGTGGTCAGATTTGCCAAAGTGTGGCGGGCGATAGAGCGGTAGGCATATTTGATATTTGTGCAGCAGTGGTCCAGGATGTTTGGGCCTCTGGTGGAATAGGTAACGTGTTGGTGGTAACTTGGTAGTACGCTCTTGAACTTGGCCTGATTGAACACGATGGACAAGGCCTCGGGATCGTCCGATTCAAGGCTGTTCGTGGTGCTGTATATATTGCATCTGATTCAGACAAGGATATATTTGGCTTAATACGCTTATACTAGCAATAAACTGTTATAGTTATTGGTGGAATATTGTCAGAGAGCAAATCGTACAACGTCAAGCTAATACAATCAGATTTGTTTTTCTTAAGGTAGCCATCTTCTGACACTTGTGCACTGCCGAAGTAATTTGTTACTATGCGGAAACAGGCTGAATACTGTCGGTAATTTCTTCTGAGGTTCTCCGTCCGCGTGAACACAACAAGGCTAAGAAACCCATGTTCATAAATGAAACATCCAGCAATGGGACTAACTGGAAAAAGAAAATCAGAATGTTGCCGATGCATGAATCAGAATGAAAAGGTAACATGCTGGAAATGTTCCGGATGTCTCGACTCACCTGCAAAGTGAGAGAGGGTGATTGAACGATTTTGTTGCGTATGTTTATTCTTCAGTATACAGGTAACAGTGTTGCTTCACATTATTGCGACGCCTTGGCTGTTGGGAAATGGAGCTGCCCACCCATGTTTGTGTACATGCGCAAGTTACGGAAAAGATAGGAGAGACAGAAACAGTGAGATTAGGAGCAGTAGGATGCCATTCAGACCTTGTAACATGAACATCTATGCACCATAAGCACAGTTAATCCTCTGTCTGAGTACTGTTTTCTCTCACCCTCCCGAAACCACTTGACACCTTTGGAGACAGAGCATCTATCAGATTCTCTCTTAAATATATGCAGTGGGTTGGCCTTTACAACCTCTCGTGGTTGCGAATTTTATAGTTTCACCACGGTGTCGGTGATGATGTGTCTCCTCATTCAGGAAGAAATGGTCTACGCCGCACGTGAAACTGTGATTCAGTGTTTCACGCCCCCCCCTTCCGCCACCCACAGCACACCAGAGAATCAGAGGAAAGACCATTCCAGCGCCCAGTCTGTTTTTCCCTGCCATTCCTGTACATTTTTCAATTTGGTCAGCACTCATTATTTTGAACTGTTTTGCGGACAGGCCCATTCGATCCAACCAGTCGTCATAGTCAAACGACCTATCGCCTAAATTTAACTGGTTATCTTTTGTTGCACTCTTTCAATGGTAACTATATCGTTTCTTCGATACGTTTTGAAAGCAGAGCATACCAACTTCAATGAAGTATTCCTGAGGTATATGAGGCTGCAGTAAGACTTTCTTGTTCTTGTTGATTCACGGATTCTTAGAATTTACAGTACAAAAGGAGTCGAGTTGGCCCATTGAGCCTGCATCGGCCCTTGGAAAGAACACCCTTCTTAAGCCCACGCCTCCACCCTATCCCAGTAACCCAGTCACCCGACGAAAACATTTGGACACTAACCGGTAATATATCATTGCCAATGCACCTACCTTCTTTGGACTGTGGGAGAAAACTGGAGAACCCCGATGGAACCCACTGAGACACGGGGGTGGTGGGGGGGGGGAGTGCCAGCTCCACACAGACATTTCTTTGAGACTGGAATTGAACTCGGAATCCTGGTGCTGTGAAGCAGCAGCGCTAACCAATGTGCCACCGTGCCACCCTAGTCAGGTATTCAGCTTCACTTCAAATTCGCCCTTCGCATTTCGTCGAATTTATTACGTTTTCCACATTTCAGACAATAGTGACGTCGTTGATTAATTACTCCAGCATTTCTATGTTAGCTATCAGAAATTATACAGTTATTATCAAGGGCCGACATTTGTCTTCACGGATCATTTATTTCTTTCCCAGACCTCTCTTTTCCTTTTTAATCATTCTCTTGATCCTTATTCTGCTGCATTCATAATTGCTGCCAATCCTCAGTCGTATGCATTTTATGCCGAATGGACATGACTCCTCATAGAATCTGATACATTTTCAGAAACTCGTTGATAATATTAGGTGTCGCCGATACTACAACATTGCTAAGAGATCCTGCAAAACGTGGTATTCTTTGCGTGGCAAAGGCATGACAAAAGGAGATTTAAAAATATGTGGTCCGCTCATTAGAGCCAGTTTAGAAAAATATGCGGTGGCTGCATAGAGAAGTTATTTATTGTGCAATTTTGGATTGACGTTTGAAGATGTTACGCAACAGTGAATATGGATATTCCTCGTTATCACTACTTCTGGGTCCATCGCTATTTCTGAACGCATTGATACGTACCAAATACGCAGCAACATTGTATGTGTTGCACATGTAACTCATTTTTGAACATTGTGTTAAATATAAGCTGTTTTTTCCGTATCTTTGCAACTAATTTGATCATTTTTTGCCACACAAGCAACATTTCAATACTGCTATCCAAAGACAGAGTTCGGCATTTCGGCAGAAATGCTCATCCAAGGTAATATAGCATCGTATTTAAACTATTTTGAGAAACAAACATTCAATTGGGTTATGTCATAATTTAACAATCTGAATACTATTGCTATTTATTGATTGCGAGTTGATACATTTCAGCTGGTTTTGCTTTTTTAAATTTAATCTATCCTGTTAGTAACCCTTGACTATTTACTTGGGAAGCTATTTTAATACAGTCACGCATGCTTACATCCAATCGTGGCTATTCACGATTTCATTCCGGGTTTTCTTTCCAAGTAACACATGTTCTTCTCAGTTACGAACCTGAGCCGTCTCTTTCAAGGCCATTTATATATAGGAGATATTTAGTTCCTAGTTATCAACCGGTATTACTTGTAACTCACTTAACTACATTCATCTCTCTGGCTCTCATGATAATGATCCCCAGAGCCACTAGTTAAATATAATATTCGGAATTCTGCTGCTCCATGGAAGTTTTTTGATGTCTTGTATCTTCTGCGATTGCAACCATAATTTGTTTCAGAGAGAGTCGGTTTAACGACCGGCAAAAGGTGGTATGGTCCATGTTTACCTGTCCATCAACTAAGTAATTTGCATCGATGATAGAACACGTAACTCCTTTATGTCGCTATCAACATTTTGTTATGTTCACGGCACACTGCCCACGGTAAATTGTTTCACTGTTTCTCGTGGAAGTAAAGGAAGATATGCACTTTAGAAGCCAATCATTCGCAAAACACAACCAAAATCAGTGTATCTCGAAGAATGCAAAAAAATGCGTTCACAACGAGCGGGTGTGGGGGCAGGTATGCATGTAAGGCAGTTTCCTTGCCTAGGAAGATATTTAAAGTTGCATTTCGTACTGGAATTTCATGAGAGGTTTTGAAGAAATTTCATATCGACTTGAACTTGCCACCGACTACGGATCCTGTTCCGTCAAAGGACTTAATGCTCCTTATAATGTGAATGGTCTGTTGCCTCTTTCGAAATTTAGTTGTAGCGTAACTGTTCATCCAGCTTGCCTAGTTTTCTCCTAATCATCGGTTAGTCCAGAACAAAAGCCAACAAAAATAAACTGGTCACGTTAGCACTTCATTGATTACGTTGGAATGAGCATGATTGAGGCCACGGGGTTGGTTATGTTGCTTTCTTGTCAATCACTGAGAAGTGCAAAAATGTGCAGCTGAGATTAGTCAACTCAGCGCATACCAGGACAAAATATGTATCAGTCGATGCCAAGGCGTAACATTCTGACAACAGTTGTTCACACTGGAATAATTGCTCTCGGGCCATCGCTGTGGCATTACTGCGTCAAAAGGATAGTGTCGTATTTTCAAATAGAGTGGATTTTATTCGAATCACTGGCACCGAGGTAAGTGATTAATTGCTTTTATTCAACGATTTCTGTAAATTAAGTCAGTTGGAGATTTAAAATAAGATTTAAAAAAAATCTTCAGCATTGAGTACGTGATGACGTTTATATTAAACAAATACTTTTGTTATTTCCCCATTTTACATCTCTGCTCACAAGGTTAATGGAGGTAGCGTTTTGCAGATTATTAAAGCCAGCTGATGAATTCAAATCACTTGTATTAATCAAAATAGACGACTGCTTGTTCAATGCTGGACTTTGTCAACAGGCATATCGATTGGAACATACAGCGAATGTTGGAACATTAAAATCAAAGCCTGATAAGTTCTGGTATTGTAAGAATTGAAGCAGCCCATATAAACGGTGCAGTCAATACGTTATTACTGCGGCAATTAGTGACACACATTGAAGTTCCGGCATCCTGAGAAAGCATATGGCACATTAAAAGTTGTAATGGGGCTATGTTGCACCAACAAACATTCCGAATTCAATGGAAAACTTAATGAATAAAAATGGCGCTTTGGAACTGACGTGGTGCTTCTTGAGTGGATATCATAGCTGCCGAAGATATTATTGGAGATGTGAGTGCGTGTGTTCGGGTAGGGGTGTGGGTGTATGGGGATGGAGAGGGGGGAGGGGGGCTTCGGCTTGAGTATGTATGCATGTGGCGGGTGTTAAAACTTGAGCAATGACGTTAAAAGTTCAACTCAAAATGCAATGGTTTGCAAGGAAACGATCCACTCTTTTCCATACGATTCAATCATCTGTCCTCCTGATTGCAATCCAATTAGATAGCAAGCGTGGCTGACAAATAGAATAATTCGCGTCGGCTTTAAGGCAGCAAAGGTCTGCGCTTTAACATTTAGGTTGTGAACTTGACTTTCCCTCAAATTATAAATAATTATCCACCACAACAAGGAACCACAGCTGCAAAATGCGGCGAAGAGACAAATAGTTAATCGTGCGAAACAGCCATTGCCCGCAATATTGCACAGAGAGCAAGATTTCACCTAAGTAGGGCGCTGGTTAATCTTTTGAAGGAAACCAATGAGTTTTCAAAGGCCGCAGCACATCGCCAGTGGAACTGCTTTTCAGGAAAAATCCAGAACAGCGGTGCTTGGAGAGACCACGCAGAGAACGAGAATTCATCTTGCCGTGAATCAGGAACAGCGCGTCAAGTTGCTGTCGAATCTGCTGTTCGCCAGACATACGCTCTAAATAAAACAAATGAACACATGACAACACAAGGAAGCAGATAGGTGATTTGTTGATGATTATCAAATAATACTGTTTATTCAAATTCAATAGAATTAGATTACCAGCCTTTGAAAGATTTTATGGGATGTTACACTGTAACCACTAACAATAATAATAATTAGGAGGTGTAGGGTGCATTTCGAGAACAAATATGTACATGTAATAAATACGTTCGTATGCAGCTCCGTGTTGAGACTGAAGAATATGGTAATGAGAGGATTTCGGCGTCTTCCAGGTAAAAACCTGCTCCTGGTGGCGTGGAAATATTCGGTTTACATTTAGTTGGCAAGAATGACGGAGGATGCCTCTAACGGGGATGTTGAGAACACTCTATCCTTTCACGTATCCAGAAGGACAGAGGCGCTTGTAGTTTGCATATATCGATGCGCAAGTTCCAAATCAGAAGAGATAACTCATATACCCAACATTTTAAAGCAAGCAGTTCAAGCATTATGATATATTTCCAATTTCACAGAATTTACAGTGCAGAAGGAGGCCATTCGGCCCACAGAGTCTGCACCGCCCCTTGGAAAGAACACTCTACCGAGCTCCACATCCCCAATCTCCCCGTAACACCACCCAACATTTTCAATACTAAGGGCAATTTGGCACGGCCAATCCACCTCACCTGCACATCTTTGGACTGTGGGCGGAAACCGGAGGACCCGGAGGAAACCCATTCAGACACGGGGAGAACGTGCAGACAGTGAACAAGCCATGAATTGAATTCGGTACTCTTTGGGGGCGTCGCCATGTTTATAGACATTGTGCGGCTGGCAGCATGCTTCCAGCAGTCCAAGGTGCCTGGCTGGCATCACGATTTGATACATTGTCTTTTGGACTGGAGGAGAAAAAGAAGTAGGAGGAATGTGAACTAGTTGTCTCGGTTCATTTCTTGACAACAGTATAGAACTGTTAACAGAAAAACAGTTCTCCTGAGCAATTTTCAGCAGCTCCAGGCTCTTTTTTCAAGATAAAATATAACGTAAAATGTAATAAATTCTGACCTGAGAAAAGATAAAATTCTTATCAGGAATTATTTGGAATACGGTAAATAGATTACTGATTAGTTCAAAGTATGCTGTGGGAATAAATGAGTTAAATTCATGACGCAGTGCCAACACTGTGCGGAAATAGTGAGCTTCACGTTATCCAGAGTTTTGGCTAGTCAGAGAACTAGCCAGGGGACAGGGTACATTCAAATGAGCACTGGAATGGTGGAGAAGTACTTTTTCACTAAAGATGAAGGAGCGAAAGCGAAATAACAAAGCTATAGAGCAGTCAAGGTGAAGGGCAGAACATACCGAGAGTAGGCCCAGAATGGTTTGAAATAACTTGTTGAAGAGTGCAGGACAGATACATCAATAAATTGTGAAAAATGACAGCAGAAAATGCTCTTTTTGCCGGTTCGTTTAGCCACTCCCCCAAATTGGACGAATCATTTGCACACGTGGAAGTATGCATATATAAACTGATATGCGCACAGATGTATGATTGCAAGGTGGCGAAGGTCGGACCCTGAATATTTTAGCGTAGTAGCTATTTCTAAAATGCAGGAACCTAGGAAAGGTTGCCAGTGCAGGCATATCATTTATTAATGGCAGGAGTATATTTATGATAGCTTATCATAGCACGCTAGTGAAATGTGCAGAATTAATTTGCGTAGGTTTAAGAAATGTAAAAGAAAAGAGGCATGTGTTCCACCAGGTTTTGGGTCCCAAAAGTTTTTACAACGTAGTATGGCATATGCAGTAAGGTTTAATTGTACAGTTAACGATTATTATTAACCTCATAATTATTTGCGACTGTAATGTACATGCATATTGGGAATCGACCTGGAAAATTATTTTCGTTGAGTGTTAGTGCGGGAAGGAATTTCAGAAACAAAGATACAAATCTGCACCGTTTTTTTGACAGAGAGATCTGGTCGTAGACAACACGACAAAATTAATGCATAGTCGCATCGTAAACTGTCTTGAAATAACAAGAAGCATTTGATCTTAGGATTTTATTTCAGTTAGTGGGGGGGGGAGGAGGGGGAGGGGGAGGGGGGAAGGGGGGGGGGAGGGGGGAGGGGTGAAGGGGAGGGGGAGAGGGGGGGCTGCCTGTCTGAAACCAGGGACCAGCCGGCCGAAAATATAGTTAAAGCAAATGAAGAAAAATTACCATGCAATCATTGAGTTCAAGTGCGCACTTCTCTGAAGGTGGCTCGGCAAGATGAAACAGTTATTAAGATGGCTCAGAGGATGCTTGGTTTATAAATAGAGGCATAGAGTATAACAGCAAGGAAATGATGCTGCCACTCTACCAATCATTGGTCAGACCACATTTGGAGTAGTGTGTTCACTTCTGGACACCTTATTTAAGGAAGGATGTTCAAGCCCCGGAAAGCACGCAGAGGAGAGCTACTAGTATGATGGCAGAATGAGGATTTTCAGATAAAAGACAATATTGTAGAAATTGCTTTTGTTCACATTGGACCAGAGACAATTAAGAGATGACCTTATTGAGATATTCAAAATGATGAGCATAATTGATAGAATAAAGAAATATATTCTGTTTCACCTAACTGGTATGTAAGTGACTTGTGGTCGCAATGTCTAGGTGGTCAGCAAGAGAGCTCGGAATGAGATGAAGAGAAACGTTTTTACACAGAGACTTACTGTGGTTTCGAATGTGCTGCGTATGACGTGGGTGGATGTGGACTACATCGGTAGTTTCAAATGAGTTCTGGATAGATATTTGGAAGCGATGCATTTAGAGGGCTACAGAGAAAGGGTTGGAACATGGGACTCCTTGGGGAGCTCTTTTGCGTACCGATACGAACACGATGGGTCAGATAGCCTCCTTATGTTCTGTAAAGAACAAAGATAGCTGAGGCCGCGAAACTGAACTGGTAAACTGCATAAATCGATAGATGAGGAAAAATCAGTGGTTGACGTTTAAGGAGACATTCAATAACCGTAAGCAAAGGTTTATCCCTGCAAGAAAGATAGACATTTAGAAAAGCATACAGCACCACTGGTTGAGGAAAAACAATAATAATTGTTCAAAAGTGAAAGACGTCTTATAAAGATGCTATGTCATTGGACGTTCTGCCAGAAATGACAACCAGACATTAGTTACTGACATTATAAAGACACTGAAAATATATTTGAATTTAATTCTGTTTTTTGGACTAGAGAGTTCTCCGACTCATCATTAGATCATTTCACCCGTCTTCCTGATTCTCTCTCGATCTGCCCCATTCCTCTGCCCATCCACCTGATCTTCATACTTTCAATGAGAACTGCCGTTGCGATCTCAGACACCTCCGTTTCTGTGTTATGATCCCATGATAATTATCATCTGCTTTCTCAAAAGTCCAGCTCTGACCTGGCTATCAGCCCAGCCGACAAGGTGCTGCTGTCTAAAGGGCTGATATTTACCTCTCATGCTCTGAGCGCCAAATTACATACTTGTCTCCAACCTATCCTGGATCATCAACCCATAAATGTAACACAAATACATCGAACTTTCCTCCATACATTCCAACGTCATACCAACCGAACCCCACACGGCTCTCATCTATCTGCTTCACAATATCGAAAATCAGGATTCCCCACGTCCATCCACCGTCTCAGCCTTTTACCGCCAAACTGAAATAATTTCATCCTGTCGAGAAGCCATTCCCATTACACGGTCCCACCAACATTACTCGATTTCTCTGGTGCTCTGCGCCACATCAACACTATCCGATTTTCTGGCCCGAAGCACAGGATTTTACCATAGACGACCAATCCCTCACCAGGGTGGCCTGAGGGCTCTCGCATGTTATTCGTGCAGAAGCCCGTGCAGTTCCCACGACCAGCCTCCCCACCGATGTAAAATTATTCTGTTACTAACAACTTTAACATTTATCACTTCCTGCAAATGTAATGTGTGTTTATGTGTGCTGCCATTGTCTATGAATTGCCTATTTGTAGGTTATGTCGGATATCCCTGTGCGAATCATACCCAGGTATTGTTCGACTATTCTCTCTCCTTTATATCGATGACTATATTCATGCCGCGTCATGCTCTTGCCTGGACCAGGTAAAATCTATCGATTTGCTTTTAATTTATACTGCTCTCTCGCCGTCACATGGTCTATCTCCGACAAATCCCTTCTCTTCTGGTTATTGTCTGACTACTAACATTCATGAAAAAGCCGCCAGCGCCCACAGCTATATTGGCCACACATTCGCTGCTCACTTTAATGACTGCATCTTGCTCTCCAAGTATCTGCGCCTCAGAGCATCTGTTCCAATGATGTCACCTCAGAAAACAGAGCTTCAGTCTTTTCTGGTTACAATAAAGTTTCTGCTGATGTTGGAATATAAAACCGAAAGTGAAAATCCTGGAAAATCTCAGCAGGTCTGGCAGCATCTGCAAAGACAGGAAAGAGTTAACGTTTCTAGATCCAGATGACGCTTTATCAAAGCAAAAAGGTTTCGAAAGTGGGAGATATTTATACTACAGCGTAAAGGAATGAAAGATGAGTTATAATCACCAAAACCATGGAAGAAAGCATTCTAATGGCAGTCCGCATCAAGAATAAGAGTCGTGAAAGACGAAAGAGTAGAAAAACTATAATCAAAGGGTATACTGTGGCAGATGTACATGTTGGGGGCCGGGGGCATGGGTGGGAGATAGGTAATATGAGAACAAGGGGGGGGGGGGGGTAGGGAGTTGCAAAGAGGAGAAACGGTAAGGAAATGGGGGGGGGGGGGGCGGGGGGGGGGATAAGATAATAAAAGAGTGGGACGGCGAGGGAAATTTACATTCAGAAAGACAAGAAAGAAATGAAAGGTAACAGACAGTTAAAATGAACTGGAATGAAAACAAAGTGATCGAAGTGGAGAAGAGCTAATCATCTGAAGTTGTTGAATTCGATGTTGAGACCGGAAGGCTGTAGCGTGTCGAACCTGAAGATGAGACGCTCTTCCTCCAGTTTGCGTTGAGCTTCACTGGACCATTGCAGCAGGCCAAGAACAGACATGTGGTCATAGGAGCAGGGTCTTGTGTTAAAATGGCAAGCAACGGGAAGGCCAGGGTTCTGAATGTGCACAGGCGAAAGGTGCTTAGTAAAAAGAACATCCAGTCTACGTTTGGTCTCTTCGATACAGAGGAGAGTACATTGGCAACAGCGAGTGCATTGGACCAAATTGAAAGAGGTACAAGTGAAACGCTGCTTAATGAAATGAAAATCGCTTATTGTCACGAGTAGGCTTCAATGAAGTTACTGTGAAAAGCCCCTATTCGCCACATTCCGGCGCCTGTTCGGAGAGGCTGGTACGGGAATTGAACCGTGCTGCTGGCCTGCCTTGGTCTGCTTTAAAAGGCAGCGATTTAGCCTACAATGAGTGCTTTGGGCCTGGAATGTTAGTAATGGAAGAGGTAAAAAGGCAGGTCTCACATCTTCTGCGATTGCATGGGAAGGTGCCATGGGTGAGGGGAAATGTGTTGGGCCCGGTGGAGGAGTGGACTAGATTTTCCCGCTGGGAATTGTTGCTGCGGAATACTGACAAAGTGAGTGAAGGGAAGATGTGTTTTATGCTGACATCACGTTGGAGTTGGCTAAAATGGCGGAGGATTATGCTTTGCATACGGAGGATGGTGCGGTGAAATGTATGAACCAAAAGGACGTTGTCCTTGTTCTGGGTCGGAGGGGAGGGGAGAGGGGAGTTACGCGGGAGATGGACCGCTTGCCGTTGAGGGCCTGTAAACAATTGTAGGTTGGAAATGATAGGTGACGAATAACGGACACACATATGAAGCACCACTTTGGAAAGTGGCATCATCGGAACAAATGCGATTGAGGGTTCGATGAGTTTGATCCAAGAAAGCTGAGGGAGTCAGAGGACTTGTAATGGATAGTGGAAGATAGTCTATTGACGGTAATGGAGACAGAAAGGTCAAGAAAGGCAAGGAAAGTGTTTGCGATAGACCAGTTTAACATGATGGATACGGTGGAAGCTGAAAGCGAATTTGATTAACCCCTCCAGGTCTGAACGGCAGTCGGACGCGGCACCAAAGAAAGGCATCATAAACTGTTTCGATACCGCTTTATGCTCTCGTCCGGACCTGGAAAATTCATCAACTTTGCTTCCAGTTTCCACTCCTCCATCACTTTCACCTGGTCCATCTCAGACACTACCCTTACCTTCCATGACGATTCGGCCTCCATTTCCGGCAGCAGGTTGTCTGCTGATATAAATTTCAAGCAAACCGACTCCCACAGCTATCTGGACAACCGCCATCTCACCGTGCACCCTGTAAGACGGCATCACTTTCTCTCAGCTCCTATGTTTCCATGCTCGCAGTTATTCCGATGATGCCACTTTCCAAAGTGGTGCTTCGAAAATGTGTTCCTCCTTCCTCACCGTCATTACCCATCTAGAGTTGTTGGCTGTGCACTAAACAGCGTGCGGTCCTTAAACCACACCACTACACTTGCCCCCTACCCTCCCTCCCAGGACAAGGAGAGGGACCCCTCGTTCTCACATATCAGCTCACCAACTCCCTTATGTAAAGCATAATCCTCCGACATTTACGCAAAATCCAGCGTGATGCCACCACAAAACACATCTTCCCTTCACTCCCTCTGTCAGTATGCATTCCACAGAGACCGTTCCCTCCATGATTATCTAATCCACTCCTCCACCATACCCAACACCTCTCCCACCAACCGTGGAAGATTCCCATGCAATCGCAAAAGGTCTAACACCTTAACAGCTTCCATGATTAATATTCCAGCCCCAAAACACTTTTTTGCAGGTTAAGCTTCGTTTTACTTGCACCTATAACAAATTGGTCTCTTGCATTCGCTGCTGCAAACATGGTTCCTATGTATTGGAGATACAAACGTAGAGTGGGTGGTCGCTTTGCTGAGCACACTCGGTCTGTGCGCATTCAGAACCGTGACCTTCCCGTTGCTGTCCCATTTTGACACGTGACCATGCTCCCATTCCCACATGTTTGCCCTTGCCCTGCTGCAAAATTCCAGCGATGTTCAACGCAAACTGGAGGTACAGCATCTTCCAGTAAGGCACGCAAAAGCCTTCCGGTTTCATCACCGAAGAAAGCAACTTCAGATGATTAGCCTTCCACACCTTTTATTCTCCACGGAGGCGGCAATTATCATTCTGTTTCCTTGGTTTCTGTGGGTATCACTCATCTCTCATTCCCTCAACCTACTGTATGAATATCTCTCACATTCCGTGCCTTTTAGCTTTGACAAAGGGGCGTCTGGACTCGAAAGGTTAGCTGTTTTGTCTCTTTACAGATGTTGCCAGGCGTGCTGAGTTTTCCAGCATTTTTACATTTGGTCCTTTCTGAACTATTCCTGAACTGAGTACTCCCCCCCCCCCCCCCCCATCACCATGGACATCAATCCCCCGCACACCCCAATCCCGCCTCACTGTCGTTTATAGATCACTCGACAGTGTTCCACCCATCTTCTGGAGCTGTGCCCTATGAGCGCCCCTCCAGCCACATATCTCAGAACCATGACGCTGTCCATCTTGTTCAGATTTGTCACCCTACTGCGAGCTCAATATAAGAATAATCGTCCGCCGTACCAACTATGTCCTAAATGACGCACCCCCCTCTCTGGCCCTCCAACAACCTTTAACAGTCGCAAGATGATATACCATGCTGACCTGGACTCCATCGAATACAACCATATATAGCCATCCCAATGTACTTTCCAGGCTTTCTCTCAGATGCTGCAACAGCAACTCCATTTCCTCCTCCCTCTTCCTGTGCACCAGCCCACGCACTACGTTCCGATGATGTAACATTTCACTTGTACTTCCTTCAAATTAATTTATCATATTCGCCAGCCCGAATTCCCTAAAATCGCAGACAATACAAAAACAGGATGCCTGCGTTGCAAAACGCATTCTGTCTGTCGGGATCCATGGTTCCAAACTGAATTTGAGTTCAGCGCCTTGCAGCTTTGCCCACACGTCCATCCTAGACCAGCTGCATTGCTCCAATGAAATGGTGTGAACAAATTGGTTTAGGTCATGATATTTAATTCGGAAATGCTGAATTGAGCAAATGTCCGAATCTGGCTGATATGTTGGTTCACATTGATGACACGGTTGTTGTGATATCGGTCGTTTCTAAGAATCGACGAAACGTTCAACTAATTCCGGCTATAATGGTAGCTGAAATACAGATTTTTTTTTATGGAAACTTTTTTTCGCCATGCATTTATTTCATACATAATTGAAATAAACACAACGCAAAAGCGCATCACTGTCAAATAATAATCGATATTTATGATTCGCTGAAACAGCAATGTTTTCGCTTCTTTATTCTTCATAGTTCGTAAATATCAATGCAAAGCAATGCCGAATCGGCAGGCACACGGATATAACAATGCAATATTATCGGACCCCTCGCCAGTTAGCAGTTAATACTTTCGCCGCATGATGGAAATTGCTGTTGAATGTTCGAATGATATTTTAGTTGGAAATATAATGACGAAATCACATTAATTATTCCTAGTTATTACAGCTGTCATGTTGGCCATTGACGTTGCAAGCAGTTCCGATCTAAAAAGCCCTGCGAATCCAGGTCCGGACGGAAAGGAAGGCGGAGGAACACGACGTGATGGTTCTTTGGAAGGTAAGAGAACGGTTGCACACTACTTGAACTCAATTTATCAAAGGGGGTTAATTTGGAATTGTAAATTTGATTGCTGATATTCAAATCAGTTCCTCTGTCATATTTCCCTATGTAGCCTGACACTTAATATTTTGCTGCAGCGATATTTCTAAAGTTCCCTGTTTGTTCACACCACTTGCTGCCGAAAGCTGCCTTCTAAAAATGCAGTCCATCTAACCAAATAAATGACTCTTCTCTCAATTGAAACGCGCATGCACTGTATATTTTCCACTTACAACGATTGGCATGCGAAGTTCCGTCCGGAATTTTCCCATTGGCGGGATTTTATTTTTCCATGATCAACGCACCCGTGCTCGCGGGTTTTACGCCGAAGGGAGGTGGCTTCATTGGAAAATCACACAGAACAGCTCACCTCGGATAAAGACGAGGCCGGCCGGAACAGACTGTTGCCGCTGGGGTATGATTTTCCCTGAAATTAATTTCCTTTGGAACTTAGAAGTCAATTAGAAAGGATTTACGATAATCTGAAGAATGCCTTACTGGTAAAATATTTTCGAATCTGGAATATTTTGTTTTTTATTTTACCTGTGAAGTTTGCAAGCCATGTGGAATCAAAATTCGAGTTTAAATTATTTGTTGTAATGATAGTTCTTGAAGTGCAGTGAAAATAGCTATTGGTGCGAAAATTGGGGAGAGAGTCATTCCCATATTGATGCAGTTTTTGATGCACACGTACACAGAAAGATATATGTGGGTGGATGTAGAAGTATTATGGTGCCCAGCTTGGGACAGTGATAATTACGGTCCAGTTCCAAGTCATCACGGTGTGTCATTCGAAGGGGTTCTCTGTGAATGCACGTGTCATTCCAGGCGGCATTGCGTACAAGTGTGGAGCATGCTCAGTGTGAGCCTCTGACATTTTCTGACCGCCATATCTTCCATGAAACAGACTCCAAGAACTGGGCAATTGATAAAGAATATCGAAATGGTCAATGTGGTTATCTCATGGTTTGGCCAGAATTGTTTATAATCCCCGAGACTTGTCGGATGAGCACTCATGCAGTAAATTAAATCTATTCCATAAAACGGCGGCATGCGCGTTGTCGCTTGTGGTCAGTCCGTTTGGACGTATGACGTGTTTTGATTTTGTAAGGTTGCCATATATTACGTCACTTATACACTGCCGTATTTGATCTATATGAATTTACTCCCAAGGGAAATCTTACTATATTTACGGTGGAAAACTGTCTGGTGATAAATCGGACAACGTTTCTCCGGTGATGATATTTTCTTTTCGGGCTGTAGGCGCTGCACCGCCCGCGCTTTTCAGGGCGGCGTTTAGACACCTAAATAGGCAATGCCAAAGACAAAAAGCGGGAAAAGAAAATCCAGCCGTCAGCGAACGGTGCTCAACTCAGAAACATGCAGCTGGGACCATAGAAGCCAGTCAGGATGTTTAGAATGTTGTTCAGTGAACACAGCGTTTTCTTGAACTTTTATGCTGCCAAGGTAACTTGTTATTGATCGTGAAATGGGTGAATGTTATCCAGAAATTTTTTAATTTGGACAAGTACGGCTTCGGTAAATGATACATAGTTGACTGGCCACAGTTAAGCAGGAGTCCATTCGACGTCATCCGCACTCAAAAACTCTCAGTAAGAATACCTCACCTCGTCTCACTCCACTATAGTTTCGTCAATTGTTTCCAGTTTGCTTTCACAATGATCTTGTTATCTTCAGAAAGCTCGTCTGAATTTTCCTCCATCACTTTTTCAGTATCTGCATAACACACAATAATAAAACACTGCTTAATGGTTGACGAAATGAGGACGATGTTTTAATTGGCCCGTCACATTTTGTGATGAGCTCTGGAAGATTACGAGCGCCTTATGGAGCATCTCAACTTCGTTTATTTTATAACGGGGCAGGCATTGATGAAATAAGTGAAGATGAATTGATCCGGTGTGTGCAGTGAGGAATCTCTGGGATTGGTGCAGCTTTTGAAAATATATGGGCCGAGCACATTCGACCCTGGCAGTGACGACTGTACTCCAGCAGGGTAAACCACGTTGTCCCGCGTCGGTATGGCACTAACCAACATATACATTGCACGTTGATTTTCAGTGAATTGAACTCACATGCTGCCTCGATGTAACGGCAACACATGGTTGGAATTCTGCATTTTTATTTGTAGTATGACCAAGGATATTTTAGTAAGAAACACGAGTGCACCTTGATAAAGAGGTTAGTCTTTAGCATGTATGCCTTCACATTAGATCGCACCCTCGATCATCCATTAATTATATCGGTAATGTGTCTAATAATTCCGCTGTGGATACAAAAATGACAAAGTAGTGCATAGCTTTATAGACAATTGTATATTTTACCCTAGGTTTAGAAGTGTAAGACATTTCTACCTTTATTTAGAGATGTATTTGTGTGCTATATTCTGCCACGTCTGCACCCCTGAGCGTACAGATATAGTTTTAGTGATAGGTTACAAACCATTCATGAAAAAGAAACAGCATAAAACATGCAGAGGGAAGACAAATAATTAGAATATATTACCAATAGTCTATTTGGATAATTCTCTCTATTTCTCACGGAGTTGAATCAATGAAGTGTAGGACAGTATATTAAATCAATTATCATAAGGATGTCAGCTAAAATCTGACGTGGAAGCATCTTTAGCAGCAAGAACAAGAATTAAACAACGCATTTCACGTAAACCATTTTCATGCGTCCTTCAGCAGTTTCATTTTTAAGACACACTCTGCAACTGCCAGCATAAACATGAACAGGCATGTCTTTCCAACACCACCTAAGGACACCGCTTTCAGAACTGGAAACAAGTGAGGAGGTTAGCGAGTTTACGGAGGGATCCGTAGATACATGAAATGCAGAGTAAATCACACTCTGGCTAGGTGCGTGTTTCACGGAAAATGTAAATCAGACATGGTCAAATGTAAACAATATTCTTTCTTATGTCACTACACTCTGTGACGTACCACCAAACTCTGTATCAATGCCACCTGATTCTTTACCTGGGTAGACTTAGGTCCGCAGTTTTATCACTGAAGCTGGGCTCTCCCAATCGTTTGGTCAAGAAACCATCGTTTTCTTCCCGACTATTTGTCCAAGAGAGAATAATCCATAAGAAAGTGAAACGGAATATGTTGATGTCCCGCGACAGTGGTCCAGAGACAGGTATAGACACGACCAGGCAGAGAGAAAGAGCGGCACAGAATATTTTTCAAATATGTGTGTGCACCAGGACCCAGGTAGAAGGCATAAACATCTCGAACAATAAATGCTGGCAGGCTGCTGGGCAGCTGCATTTCACGAACACATTTGTTTGCTCCAAATGAGAGATCATATTTAGTTGAACATCTAATCTTTCGATGTCTCAGAGAGATAGAAGAATCGAAGCTGAACACCTGGCGAGTGTTCTGAAACCTGCTGGAAGAATTTGTGAGAAAATTATACAAGAAGCACACCATTATTCCGAGTGATTTCCTCTTGAGTGGAACAATGAGGTAAAGATAGAGTGAATGTGTGTGACAATTTGTTGCAAAGTATGATTTCAGTGCACAGAGTCAAATATGTAAATATAAGAGTTCAAAGCAAGAAAATGCAATTAAATATCGTATTGGCATATGGAAAATAACGAGTTTTACAAAGGTAAGGAGAGAGTTACCAATTTCACATTCGCTTTGTAACTTCTCGTCTTCAGTATGTGATGTTGAACTGCTGAACGAGAAGGGTCTAGTTATTTCGTCATGATCTGGTATGTGTAGATTTTCCTATTCTTCAAATTCAAAATAGGCCCTGCAACTGTTCGATAATTGTTTGTTAATCTTTTGTTACCATCATATATAAATAAAATGTTAAACATGTAATTGAATAATATAAGAACACGATATACTATGAGACACTAATTGTGGTAGGACAGACGATGCGACACGGCTGCAGCATATGTGAACTTGTTTTTGCTAGATTGATCAAGGCGGAAATCGTCTTGATGAAGTCTTTAAAATGCAAACTGCCTCACCTCAGTTTATGAACTGGAGGCTGATCGACAAAGGTTATGTCCGGTTGGGAGGGGGAGTGGAGAGATGGGGTTGGGGGGCCGAAGAGTGGTGCATACATGTATTCGTTCCATCAGGAGACAGCAATATACCTTGTGCCAGATTGTGGTTTCATTGGTCTTCGCATAGTGGTTAGCATCTGGCATCACAGCGCCAGGGTACTAGGTTCGATGCCCGGGTCACTGTCTGTGTGCACTCTGCATATTATCCACGCGTCTGCATTGGTTTCCTCCGGGTGCTCCGGTTTCCTGCCACAACTCCCGAAATATGTGCTATTAGGTCATTTGGAGTTTTGAATTCTCCCTCTGCGCACCCAAACAGGCGCTGGAATGTGACGACTAGGTGCTTTTCACAGTAATTTCTTTGCAATGTTAATGTAAGCCTACTTGTGACAATAAATATATTATTATTATGACATGCGAGTGTAAATGCGAGAGAGTGGACTCAGAGAGGAACAGGACGACAGACTCAATATTGGAGGGTTTTCTACGCATATGATTTCTCAACTTAGTATGATGAGAGTGGTGGCTGCAGGGTGAATGAGTTCATTGATCATTACATCGTTAGTCGGGAGTAAATTTACCTACACGGGTGGTGGCGGCGCCAGTACAATCAGTGAAATTAACGCTATTCTGTGTCCAGTCGAGTATGTTGCCATTCCGGTGCCAGTTCGAAGAAAACTACTCTTGACTGTAGACAGTCATTGCGATGGGAGGACAAGGACGCAGTGGTCCTAGTTCGTGCAGGTGCCGACGAACCTATCTGGGAAATGAAATGAAATGAAAATCTCTTATTGTCACAAGTAGGCTTCAAATGAAGTTAGTGGGAAAAGCCCCTAGTCGCCACATTCCGGCGCCTGTTCGGGGAGGCTGTTACGGGAAGGTTGAAGAAGTTATGAAGAAGGTTTTACATAGCAGAATGGAGACCACATACTAAGTCAACAGGTGCAGTTTTAATATATGGACTATTACTTGAGGTACGTGTAGCATGGAATTCAACAATTAGAGAGATGATTGTAAGGCTTAGAAACTGTTGTTCTTGTGGTAGTTGAAGTTCGTGGGGCACTGTATTGGGACATTGGGGGTTAAGTTGCTGTACTAAATTGCATCAGAAGCGTATTGGGAGCGGTGTACTTTGGAGCCGCATATGTACCGAGAGTTATTATGCACATTAGTGAGGTCAAGCCATCTAATTTGGACATGTTTAGTCTGTCAAAGATAAGTTCCAGGCAAATCTGAATGATGAAACAGAGGGAAATTAGTGTCAAAGACGTCCCACGTCTTTGGACTGTGGTAGAAAACCAGACTAAAGGTTAGAAGAATGTACCCCCTCAAGTAAATGTTATGCATCTCAATGCAGGTAACGTTCGAAATATTAAAGCTGGGCCGGAATATCTCGGTTGTTGGGACTTTTTTCCCGGCTGGTAGCACAACCTCATTCACCAGTTTTCCTGGTGTGACGAATGGCTTTAATGCAAAATCCCGTTGAAAATCTATGAGAAGGTCGAATCCTGCCGGCAGCGAACGATGCGCTGCCGAAAAACTTGTGGCAGATGACTGAAGAATCCCGCCCCTGATCTCAACGTGAACATATATACAGATAAATACGATCTGACAAGAATTTCAGACACATAGTTGCGGATGGACAAGCATTGGAAAGTGATTTGTGATGGCTAAAGGATACCAAAGTTGGGAATCAATCGAACAAATGTGGTGGGATTTCAATGTTCATTAATTATGACATTTTGATATAATATGGAGTACATAGAACATACAGAGAAGAATGAGGTCATTCGGCCCATCGTGTCGGCACCGACCCAATTACGTCCTCACTTCCACACTATCCCCCTAACCCAATATCCTCTCTTAACCTTGTTGGACACGAAGGGCAATTTAGCATGGCCAATCCACCTAACCTGCAGGTCTTTGGACAGTGGCATAAAACCAGAGCTCCCAGACAAACCCCATGTAGACAGGGGCAGGACGTGCAGACTCCGCACAGATAGTGACCCACCAGGGTATCGAAACTGGGGCCCTGGCGCTGTGAATCCGCAGTGCTAACCACTACGCTTCCGCGCTCCTCCCAGGAATGTATAGTGCAGAAGGAGGCCATGCGTTCCACCGAGTGTGCACCGGCCCTTGAAAGAGCACCCTACCGAAGCCCGCACCTCCACCCCTACCCGCAACCCAGTAACCCCACCGAACCCCTTTGGACACGAAGGGCAATGTAACATAGCCAATCCACCTAAACTTGCATATCTTTGGTCTGTGGGAGGAAACTGGAGCACCCACAGGAAATCCACGCATACACGCATCCACACAAACATTGACCCAAGCCGGTAATTGAACCTGGATCCTGGAGCTGTGAAGCAACTGTCCTAACCATTCTGCTACCGTGGGGCGTGGGGCGTACCATCTCCAGTCATCTATTGTTTGCAACAGAAAACAATGACTTAATATTAGCAATCGTGGGTGTGTGTTTGGGAGAGATCAGAAATGATTAGGGTCTGAATCTCTTTGGATTGGTCGTGTACTTGTTTACAATCGGTAATTGTTAACAAATGGTGGGGTGCAGCCCAGTGAAATAAATAATCGACGATTTTCAGAGAGACACAGCGTTGGCCAAGGAGGATTTCAATTAATGTATGGACTTGAAACGGCACATGATCAAACTTAGTCTTTCTGAAGGAGTCCGGGAATGCGTTGGGATTGTTTTGTGGAACAGCATGTTCCGGAGCAAAGCGGAGAACAAACCTGATCGATATGGCTTCCGCAAGAAAACTGAGGGAATTCAAGATTTTGCATCGAAGAAGCCTTCAGAAATCAAACGCCATAATGTAATTGAATAGGACATTTAGTTTGAGGAAGCGGTAACTAACTCGGAAACTCCATGGGCGCTATTCTCCACTCCCACGCCGATTGGGAGAATCCCCTGGGCCGCCAAAAATTCCGGGGACGACGGTCCGACGCCCTCCAGCGATTCTCCCAAGCGGCGGGAACGGCCCGGTCGAGTTTCGCGGGCCGCAGATGGAGAATCGCCGGAGACACCGAAAATGGCGATTCTCTAGCACCCCCGCTATTCTGAGGCCCGGATGGGCCGAGCGGCCAGGCCAAAACGGCGGGTCCCCCCCGGCGCCGTCCACACCTGGTCGCTGCAGTCGTGGGTGGTGCGTGAACGCTGGGGGGGGGGGCGGCCTGTGGGGGGCGGCGGGGGGGGGGTGGTGAAGGGGGGGGCCGAGGGGGGTATCCTGCACCGGGCTTCACATGAAATGTGGGGTCCTCTCTGAAGGAGGACCTCCTTCCTCCCGCGGCCCCACAAGATCCGTCCGCCATTTTCTTGCGGGGCGGACTTAGAGAGGACGGCAACCATGCATGCGCTGGTTGGCGCCGGCCAACCCGCGCATGCGCGCATGCCGTCCGTAATGCAGCGCCGGCCGCGTCACCTATGCGGCGCCGCTTTTACGCGGGCGACAAGGCCCGGCGCGGGTAGATGACGCGGCCCCAATACTGGTCCATTGTCCGGGCCTGAATCGGTAGGGACCGGGGCCGTCCTGCGCCGTCGTGAATTTCGACGGCGTTCACGACGGCGCGGCCACTTCGGCATGGGAGTGGACGATCCCGCCCTGGGTTTTACGTAAATGGAAAGCAATTAAGATGACATCAAATTTGAGCTCCTTCAATTGAAAAATTATGTTATGGAGTTGGTCGGTTGTGATGCAGCGGAAAGCGCTAAAAAGAGGTTACCTAAAAATTGCACCGAATAAGTACAGACCAACAAGTTAGTAACAGCCCGATAGCAGGAGTAACATTCAGGCATAACGAGAAATGTTAAAGAGACATTATACTTAAAGGTGAAACCTATAATTTGCGTAAATCGTGATATATCTGAATATTGTGCAGAGGACAAGAAACAGCAAAGTTTGGCTAAAATATTAACACCGAGTAAAATTAGCGAATGAGAGAAAAAAGACTGAGATCTAAAAACAGAATTTTAAAAAGTATTTAAACATAATAATTAAACCTTGGATCTTTTCCTAATTGGCCATTGAATACAAGCCGCTGGCAGATAAATTCACCAGCCATTTTTCATGAGTTTCTATTACTGATAATAAGAAGAACATTCCAGGATGAGTCTAACGCTAGGAAATAGAAGTGAGTAAGGGGCAAAGGAAAATGACTGCCTTGATGCATGTGGCATGTACACATTGCCAGATGAGTTCACTGACAATGCTTTGAGACCAATTTCCCACTGGCTTAAAAGATGTGTATAGTGATGTTATCTGTGCATCGCTTTTGAATTTCTGAAACACTCTAAATGTGGGGAAGATACCATTGGTTTGAACGAAGCGAATGTAATTTCATTACGCAACAAGAAAGTGGGACAAAAAGTGTGAAACTTGAGACCAATGCGATTAAGATCCGTTCCAGAGAAATGCTAGAATCAACACACCGGTTTTGTGCTCGACCTGCTGAATGTGTTACGCTGTCCCTGCACCACGAAGCCGTCTATCGGTCGTGCCCAAAGTTATCGAAAATTTATATCATTTCCATGATTCTAATGCGAATACAAAATATGTTCTTTTAAGTCAACGTAAGTCAGACATGCACATTTTTACATTTACTATTTTGAAAAACACAGGGCTGGATTCGCCGTAGTCCGACGCCCAAATCACGATCGGCGATCGGGAGGAGGACCGCTACAAGTCTGCCCCCTCCAAACATTAGCGGCACGTCATTTTAATGTCATTAGCAAATCAACGGCTTGCCCACCCACGATGCATGACCTACAATGGGCCAGTTTCCCCCTACCGTGCCACCTGTATTCCCACGCGTGTGGCTTGACGGCTGCCGACAGTGTCCAGCACCCCTAGACTCGTATAGAACCATGGCAGGGGGTCGGCTTCTACAAGGGCTTGGAAGACTAGTGGGGATGGCCAGTGGGTTGCCATGGTGTTGGCTGCGGCGTCGCAGCTGGGGGGTTCAGTTTGCGCACCACTGACGCAATGGTGTAGAGCGCGACACGTGCAGGTCGTCAGCCTGCGCAAGCGGGGCCAGCCAATCTGTGGCTGTTTTCAGTGCAACCCGCGAGCATTTTACTCGGTGCCGCTAGCCGCTCACTGGCATCAGAATTGTTGAGGGATTTGCGTCGATGGCGTCCACACATAGTCTCAAAAACTAAGAATCCGCCCACAGTTTTCGCCTCCGAAAATCGAACTTTTTGTTTCCAATCCTTGTCCCATGGTGCATCGTTTCTGTAGCACGGGCTCAGGTTTTGAGATCACATTGAGAATTTAGCTTCAGCCATCTGGCATGGAGCGGAAGCCTCGCAGTGGATGCTAAAATCGAAATATCCAGTACTTACATCATGAATCTGCTAATGACGAAATTTAGGCAAGCTTAATAACTCAAATTCATTATGCGACGTGCTGTCTCTCACTGCGCAGCAAACATTATGGTGCTGAATCTCGGACAGAATAAGTGTTTCACTTATTTTCTGCAATACACTTTGTGCCCCTGCAGGTTTGATGGAGATGCCTCTCGAGCGTCTAGCTTGAAACAAAAATTTGCAGAAAGGGAAATTACGTACATGATTCAGGCCGGCTCCTCAGGAGATCGAGGGCAATTTAAACACTGGACATATTCACAGCGTGAGACTCGCGGCGCCGAGGTTCCAGGTTCGATCCTGGCTCTGGGTCACTGTCTGTGTGGCGTTTGTACGTACTCCCAATGTTTGAGTGGGTTTCGCTCGCACACCCCGCACCCAAAATATGTCCAGGGAAGGTGGATTGGCCAAGCTAAATTGCCCCTTAACTGGAACAAAATGTATTAAAAAATATATATTGACTGCATAAAAGAATCCATGTTGGAACAAATTCGAAATTCGAACTACTTCTAAATTGAAACAAAGATTTAAATGTGCAGTATAACATACTTGGCGGGGTGCTCCGTCTCCCCAGCCAACCTATGGGGTTTCCCATTTTGTGCAGCCCCACACCGCCAAAACGTCTCCGGCGTGGGTGTTTTCCCGGCGCATCGGGGAATCCCGATAGGGAGAATCCCGACCATCATCGTACTCAATGATCAAACTGATATTTTACGTTTCTAGTCCTGTTCATGTCAAACCAGCAGTTATGTGGGAGGAACTTAAATTAAATCGGGAAGTCGGAACAATACATAATTCCACTTCCTTTATCCACAGACATGGATACATAATTGCGACTGATATCAATTGTTATGGTTCTGCAAATGACGGAGGGAAATTACTTTCTGAAGTGCTCCAAAATGATAAAATATGATTTGCTCCCCTCAGATGCCCAATAATTCATCACAAAATCTCAAATCCTAAATTGCAGGACTTCACTCATCCTACAGGAAGTCATTCGACTCCATCCCGGCGTGCATTTCGGTTTTGTGGGGCTCAATGTTGCCGGAAGAGGTCAGCAACTTTTTAAAAATTGATTATAGTAATGTGAAGATAAACAATTGAGTAAGTCCAGCAATGGCATTATGATCCAAAAACAATATTAAGAGTGATGCTCAAACTCGAAACACGCCGTTGGTATTTCAGCAATTTCGGCAACCAACAGCGACTGTTGATTGGTGCAAGGAAATTGACCGCAATTCTGTTTTCACAACTTTAGTGTTTGCTTACAGAATATTGGAACACCAGAATATATGTACGCAATATCCGTTTTTTTTTTCAATTTGCTAATGCGTGAGTGAAATGTTATATCGAGTCAGGCCTAATACATCGTGGGCGCAATTAGGAATATAAATTATCATGAAAACATGCACGATCAATTGTGAATGATTTTCATGAAAAGAAAATGTAGGCAAGCCTGCTGAGCACGGAGGACGATTTATCCCTTGACAGCACCCACAGAATGCTGATTTATCAACAGATGCAAGCTTTTGGCATCACACGACAATGGATTACCAATTCAACAACAACATGTGAATCAGGAGCACGATAATTTCCTCATACAAATAAGACGAATGAAGCATATCATCAATTGAAATCATCAAAGTATGCGCATAACTAAACTAGATTCACAACCATAGATTACCATAGGGTAAGCGTTCTCCAAGGCGGCCTTCAGGACGCGCGACAACGCAGAATCGCCGAGCAGAAACTTATAGCCAAGTTCCGCACACATGAGTGCGGATTCAACCGGGACCTGGGATTCATGTCGCATTACATTCATCCCGCACCATCTGGCCTGCGAAATCCTACCAACTATCCTGGCTTGATGCAATTCACACCTCTTTAACCTGGGGTCACCCCATCTCTGGATCTGTAAAGATTAATTCACCTGCGAATGGTCGCATTCCAAGCATTGTTTGGCATCTTTGAATTTGTCTATATATGTGTTTCTGGAACATACCTCTTCATTCACCTGAGGAAGGAGCAGCGCTCCGAAAGCTAGTGACATCGAAACAAACCTGTTGGACTTTAACCTGGTGTTGTAAGACTTCTTACTGTACTCACCCCAGTCCAACGCCGGCATCTCCACATCATCACTATAAAGTATTTGCTCCCAGTCTACCTTAGCTAGTTCTTCTATCATCCCATTGTAATCTTCTTTGTTTAAGCGCAAAACACTCGTGCTTGATTTTACCTTCTCACCCTCCATCTGTATTTTAAATTCCACCGTATTGTGATCGCTCCTTCCGAGAGGATCCCTAACTATGAGATCCTGAATCAATCCTGTCTCATTACACAGGACCAGATCTAGGAACGCGTGTTCCCTCGTAGGTTCCATTACATACTGTTCTAGGAAACTATCGCGGATACATTCTGTAAACTCCTCCTCAAGGCTCCCTTGACCGACCCGGTTAATCCAATCACCATGTAGATTAAAATCCCCCATGATAACTGCTGTACCATTTCTACATGTATCTGTTATTTCTTTGTTTATTGCCTGCCCCACCATAATGTTACTATTTGGTGGCCTGTAGATTACTCCTTTCAGTGACGTTTTCACCTTACTATTCCTGATTTCCACCCAAATGGATTCAACCTTATCCTCCATAGCACCGATGTCATCCCTTACTGTTGCCCGGATGTCATCCTTAAATAACAGAGCTATACCACCGCCCTTACCATCCACTCTGTCCTTCCCAAAAGTCTGATACCCTCGGATATTTAACTCCCAGTAGTGACCATCCTTTAACCATGTTTCAGTCATGGCCACTAAATCATAGTCATTCACAATGATTTGCGTCATCAACTATTTTACCTTATTCCGAATACTACGAGCATTCAGGTAAAGTACACTTTTTTTTACCTCTGTTCTGAATCTTAACACCTCGATCAGTAACCTCTCTTAAGTTATATTTCCTCTTAACCTTTCTCCTAATTTTCCTTGTCGTTGAACCATATCTTCATGCAACAACCTGCCGCGTCGCTTACCATTAATGTTTTCACTTCCTGTTTTATTCCTTTTAGTATTCCTGGTCCTATTCACTGAGCTCCCCTCAGTCACTGTACCTTGTACTGTCGCCCTTTTTGATTTTTGACTATGGCTTCTCTGCCTTACACTTTCCCCCTTACTGCCCTTTATTTCTGCCCCTGTTTTACTGCCTTCCAACTTCCTGCATCGGTTCCCATCCCACTGCCACATTAGTTTAAACTCTCCACAACAGCTCTAGCAAACCCCTCCCTCCCCCCCCCCCCCCCCCCCCCGCCTCCAGGACATCGGTTCCAGTCCTGCCCAGGTGCAGACCGACCGGTCTGTACTGGTCCCACCTCCCCCAGAACCGGTTCCAATGTCCCAGGAATTTGAATCCCTCCCTCTTGCACCATCTCTCGAGCCACGCATTCATCCTCTCTATCCTGACATTCCTACTCTGACTAGCTCGGGGCACTGGTAGCAATCCTGAGATTACTACCTTTGAGGTCGTACTTTTTAGTTTAACTCCTAGCTCCCTAAATTGAGCTGTAGGACCTCATCCCGTTTTTTACCTATATCGTTGGTGCCTGTGTGCACCACGACAGCTGGCTGTTCACCCTCCCCCCCCCTACCTCCCCCCCCCCCCCATCCCCCCCAGAATGTCCTGCGGCCTCTCCGAGACATCCTTGACCCTTGCACCAGGGAGGCAACATACCATTCTGGAGTCTCGATTGCGTCCGCAGAACCGCCTGTCCATTCCCCTTACAATTGAGTCCCCTATCACTATAGCCCTGCCATTCTTTATCCTGCCCAGCTGCGCAGCAGAGCCAGCCACGGTGCCATGATACTGGCTGCTGCTGCCTTCCCCTGGTGAGCCATCTCCCTCAACAGTATCCAAAGCGGTATATCTGTTTTGCAGGGAGATGACCGCAGAGGACACCTGCACTGCCTTCCTACTCTTGCTCTGTCTTTTGGTCACCCATTTTCTAACTCCCTCAGTACCTTTCATCTGCGGTATGACCAACTCGCTAAACGTGCTATCCACGACGGCCTCAGCATCGCGGATGCTCCAAAGTGAGCCCATTCGCAGCTCCAGAGCCGTCAAACGGTCTAACAGGAGCTGCAACTGGACACACGTCTTGCACGTGAAGGAGCCAGGGACAGTGGACGTTTCCCTGAGCTCCCACATCGCACACGAGAAGCATGACACGGGTCTGAGATCTCCTGCCATGTCTTAAACCTTCGGTTAACTTCAACAACTACAATTTCAACATAAAAACAAACAAAGAAAAACTAAATAAATATACCAATGAAAAGAACAGAAACACTACTTACCAGTCACTTACCAGGGATAAAATGTACTTCCTCCCCACCCAGCTTCGAATTCCCACCGAGATTCAAATTCCCAAACTCACTCTTAGCTACGTCTCACTCCTGGCTCTGTGTTCTCTGGCTCACTGGGAGAACTCATTGGGACTGAGTTTACAAGTTGCTCTTTTTAAACTGTCCTGAATTGACTACCCTCCCCCACCTGCTTTTAGATCAAGGTAGATTTAAGTGACTAACACTTAACTGCCAACCAGTTATGTGAGTGGGTGGGGAAGCCCTTGTTAACCCACACTGCACAATACTAGCTTAATTTAAATTAATTTAATCTCCTGAAATTTAAATAGAGCTACCTTACTGATTTAATTCAATTCCCACCTAGATTCAAATTCCCAAACTCACTCTTAGCTGTGTCTCACTCCTGGCTCTGTCTTCTCTGGCTCACTTACATGCGGGCCCATTTTAAAAATGATTTACTACTTGTCTGAAAGTGCTCTATGTTTCGCATTTGTTTGTGGCATAATTGGTACTTTGGTGCCAAAATACAGAAAACCGTCAACAGTTTCAGGTAAAGCCAAATCGACGTTTTAAATCCACGTATTTTGAGAGGACTAGAATTCCCCGATCCTGGAGATAGAGCTTCTGGTTCTAAGGCCGTTTACGTTTAAAAAAGGCATTTCTTCTGCGAGTTGGCAAAGTTCACGGTCTGGGAAATGATTCGTCTCTGAACAGCGATTACCAGAAAAACTAGATTTAGTAGATAGATACATTCACACGAATAATATTGTCTCCACATGTGACATTGCCTTCTTATCTGAGGTTTTGCCCGTGTAAGGTGCTTGCGTTCTCTTGCAGCATGTTATTCTCAGTGGGCTCTGCTCCTCAGATAATATGTGCGGATAAACTGACCGTTCGACTCTCCAATTTGAAAGCGGCACTAAATTCAGTTTATTTACCAAATGCTTCTCATGTATACTTTTAATTTAGCACGTCATAGCTTATTGTTTTCCTTTACACCAGGTTTAGGTTTGGCCTCAAGTTGTCACATGATTTTTGGATTATCGACTGAATATCCCTGTCGATCTAGGAATAAACAATGTGTCTCCCTGCTGTTCTGCTTGCTAGTTTGGGAAGTTTATTAATTTCCATTGAACCATTTCAAGATGGTTTCTGTTCATCTGGCATCCACTAATTTCCTTTGAACATCTGCCAATGAGAATTCCTTCAAATTTCTATTGGTAATTGTTGCAAATGTTTAACTTCCATACAACTTGTTTTAACCTCGTTAAATATTACTTGATCTAATGGCTCCTTTGGGATATTTTAAATTCCTCAGTTCTCTCCATATCTGCAGCAATTGCTTTGCCTTCCTGTTTTTATAATTTAATTGACCATCTTGACTCACTGATCACAACGCAATGCTTATGGCCTGATCACTGCTAATCAAACGGCCCAAACCCTGCATCAGTAACCTCTGCAATCGTGGTGTCAGTGAGCATCCAATCAGTTAGTAAAACGCTAATAAGAAACTATTCAGGCTTTTCCCCGGGAGCTCCTTTTGAGCGACTCTGATATGGACTGACCTGATTGATACTACACCCCTTCATGCTTCACTCGATGCCTGTGTCTATGTATTTGCATTGTGTATCTTGTGTTGCCTATTACGTATTGTATTTTGATGTACTAAATAATCTGTTTCAGCTGCACGCAGTAGAATACTTTTCACTGTAGCTCGGTGCACGTGACAATAAACACATTCAAATCCACATCCAAATCCAATATATAGTTTATTTTTCATATTGTTCGTGGTGTCTCAGCTATCATTCCGCATACTTGAAGATCTGCGCTTTCCTACAGGAGGGTCTGTTACTTGTATTGTTATAAGTCATGAAAACGAAAACAATTTGCTTTCGCTAATAAAATTGTTCGGGGCTAAATTTGACTCCTATTTTTACTTCGCAGCACAGGCTTACCTCCTTCGTGGCTGCCGCCATTGATTGCTCGGTTGCGCCTCCGTTGTTTTACCAATAAAATCTCAATATGCCACCATACACTGTGAGGCCTTGTGCTAAGTTAACAAACGTGCCGTGCATTGCTGGTTAAACGTCGTGTTTCGTTTTAAGAAAATTGGCTTCTTGACATCTTTTCATTCCCTGCACTGTATTTGCCCCCACTACATTCCGTCTTCCACTCGTTCTGTCGTTCACGTCTGTGGACTGTAGAACATGTTTAGATCGAGATTTGTGTTGAGTTAGAGACTGGCATGCCATGTCATTGTCTTGTTCAATGATAGTTTCTTCACTTGATTCAATCTTTGCCCCAGCACGTGAGTTATCCGGCCGGTGGGATTCTCGACTCGGGACAGCAGCGTCGAACTGCTCGTGGATTTCCCCGCGACATGGGCTGGCTTCAATTGAAAATGATGTGGAGACGCCGGCGTTGGTCTCGGTTGAGCACACTAAGAAGTCTTACAACATAAGGTTAAAGTCCAACAGACTTTTTTCAAATCACTAGCTTTCGGAACACTGCTCCTTCTTCAGGTGAATGAAGAGATAGTTTCCAGAAACAAACATATAGACAAAGTCAAGGATGCAAGACGATACTTTGAATGCGAACACTTGCAGGTAATTAAGACTTTACAGTTCCAGAGAGAGCGGTAATCCCACGTTAAAGAGGTGTGAATTGCCTCAAGCAAGGATAGTTGGTCGGATTTCGCAAGCCTAGGCCAGATGGGGGGGGGGGGGGGGGGTGGCGGGGGCAGGGGGGGTTGTAAATGTAATGTGACATGAATCCAAGGTCCCGGTTTAGGCCATACTCATGTGTGAGGAACTTGGCAATAAGTTTCTGCCCGGCGATTCTACGTTGTCGCGAGTGCTGAAGGTTGCCTTGGAGTACCATCACCCGATGATCTGAGGCGGAATGCCCTTGACTGCTAAAGTGTTCCCCGACTGGGAGGAAGCATTCCTGCCTCGCGATTTCCTTTGATTGTCGCCGCCTCTGCATGGTGTCGCCAATGTACCACGCTTCGGGACATCCTTTCCAGCAGCGTATGAGGTAGACACCGTTGGCCGAGTCGCACGAGCATGTACCATGTACATGGTGTGTGGTGTTCTCACGTGTAATGGTCTTATCGATGTCAATGATCTGGCACATCTTGCAGAGATTGCCATGGCAGTGTTGTGTGGTGTCGTGGTCGCTGTTCTGAAGGCTGGGTAGTTTGCTGCAAATAATGGTTTGTTTGACGTTGCACGGTTGTATGAAGGCAAGTAGTGCGGGTGTGGGGATGACCTTGGCAAGATCTTCATCTTCATCGATGACGTGTTGAAGGCTGCGAAGAAGATGTCGTAGATTATCTGCTCCCGGGACGTTCTGGACGACGATGGGTCCTCTGTCGGTTGTGTCCCGTGTTTGTCTTCTGAGGAGGTCGCTGCGGTTTTTTCCTGTGGCGCGTTGCAACTGTCTGTCGTTGAGTCGAGTGCCATCTCGCGTTCGTACGAGGGAATATTTCAGCGTCTGTTGATGTCTGGTACACTCGTCCTTGTTTGAGCAGGTCCTGAGTACACGGAGGGCTTGTCCATAGGGGATGGTTTCTTTAATGTGTTTAGTGTGGAAGCTAGAAGAGTGGAGCATCGTGAGGTCATCCGTGGGTTTGCGGTAAAGCAAAGTGCCGAGGAAACCATCCTTGATGGAGATGAGTGTCTCCAAGATTGCAACCGATTTAGGAGAGTAATCCATGGTGTGTCTGATAGTGGGATGGAACTTATTGAAGTCATCGTGTAGTCATTTCAGTGATTCTTTGCCGTGGGTCCAAAGGAAAAATATGTCATCGATGTACATGGTGTATAACTCTGTTGAAGTTCCTGAGCGGTGAGGAGGTCTGGTTCAAACTTGTGTATGACGATATTTGCATATTGAAGTGCGAATTTGGTCCCCATGGCTGTTCCGTGTGTTTGGATGAAGAACTTGTTGTCGAAGGTAAACAAGTTGTGATCCAGAATGAAGCGGATGAGTTGCAGAAATGATTCTGGAGATTGGCAGTTGTCGGTGAGGCTGTTGCAGCAATGTATTCGTCATGGGGCATTGCTGGTGTGGAGTGCGAGACGTCCATTGTGACGAGGAATGTTCCTGGTTCAACTGGACCATGAGTGCTGAGATTTTGTAAGACGCCTTGCATATTGCGACAGAAGCTGGGTGTTCCTTGTGAAACACTGCAAGGTGCCCTCGTCCGAATGGGATATGGCAGTCGACTCATTGATCGACAGTTCCAACGCACCACAGCAAAAATCCATACCAACTTCCTCAGAAGGCAAACATGGGACACAGCAGACCGAGTAGTCTTAGTCGTCCATTACTTCCCCGGAGTGGAGAAACTACGACATCTTCTTCGCAGCCTTCAACACAGCATCGCTGAAGATGAACAAGTTTATTCTCACACCACCACTACTTGCCTTCAAATATTCACGCAACCTCAAACAAACCATGGCAATCTCTGCAAGATGTCGATATCATCGACACGGGTACCACCATTACACGTGAGAACACCACCCACCAAGTACGTACTCGTGTGACTCGGCCAATGTTGTGTACTTCATACACTGCAGAAAAGGATCTCCTGAAGCATGGTACATTGGTGAGACCTTGCAGACGCTGCGACAGCGGATGAACGGCCATCGAGCGACAATCGCCAGGCAGGAATGTTCCCTTCCAATCGGGAACACTTCAGTCGTCAAGGGCATTCTGCCTCTTATCTTCGGGTAAGAGTTCTCTAAAGCAGCCTTCAGAAGTCGCGAAAACGTAGAATCGCAGCGCAGAAACTTATGGCCAAGTTCTGCACACATGAATAAGGCATCAACCGGTCCTTGGATTCATGCCACATTACATTCACCACCCACCATCTGTCCTGGGCTTGCGAAATCCTGCCAACTGTCCTGACTTGAGACAATTCACACCTCTTCGACGTGGGATTACCACTCTCTCTCGATCTGTAAAGACTTAATGACCTGCAAATGCTCGCATTTAAACTATCGCGTTGCACCTTTGACATTGTCAAAATATATGTTCCTAGAACCTATCTCTTTATTCAACTGAGGAAGCAGCAGTCTTCCGAAAGCTAGTGACCTGAAACAGACCTGTTGGACTTTAACCTTCTGTTGTAAGACTTCTTACTGTGCTCAATTGAAAATGGCATTGACAAGCGGCGGGAAGATAGAATGCAGCCAGCGAACGGAACGGGGGCGAATCACGGGGCTCGGGAAAATCAAAGTGCATCCCCATTTCTTTGACTTCATTGGATCGCCTGCCGCATCCTTCGCCACACAGGTCAGAAATGATGTGTAAGTTGAGAAAATGCATGGAACACTGAGCAAAAAGGACCAGGAGTTCGCTAAGCGGGGCAAATGGAACCTATCTTCTTAAACAATATCACTTTAGAACTTGGGTTTATTGAGTTACAGGACACAGGAATCACAAACAAAGGTTGTTTCGTCAGCCATGCGCGTGCTTGCTCGTTCCAGCCAAGATGGTCCCAGCCAATGCATTCTGTTCTTCGTATTCCGTGACGATCCACCTCCACATCAGATCAATAAAACGTTTCCGTTTGACATCGGAGACTGACTTTTCGCCCATTTTAAGATCGGGAAGTACATTGCGATCATGTTACTTGGATGTAATGCAAAGGACATTGATTTCACCAAGTGGCCGCTGCTTCATTCAGCAACCAATTGAATTCAGCATAGAACATAGAACATAGAAAAGACAGCACAGAACAGGCCCTTCGGCCCACGATGTTGTGCCGAACCTTTGTCCTAGATTAATCATAGATTATCATTTAATTTACAGTGCAGAAAGAGGCTATTCGGCCCTTTGAGTCTGCACCGGCTCTTGGAAAGAGCACCATATCCAAACTCAACACCTCCACCCAACATCAAGGGCAATTTGGACATTAAGGGCAATTTATCATTGGCCAATTCACCTAACCCGCACATCTTTGGACTGTGGGAGGAAACCGGAGCACCCGGAGGAAACCCACGCAGACACGGGGAGGACGTGCAGACTCCGCACACACATTGACCCAAGCCGGAATCGAACCTGGGACCATGGAGCTGTGAAGCAATTGTGCTATCCACAATGCTACCGTGCTGCCCTGAAGAACAAATAAATCTACACTATATCATTTTACCGTCATCCATGTACCTATCCAATAGCTGCTTGAAGGTCCCTAATGTTTCCGACTCAACTACTTCCACAGGCAGTGCATTCCATGCCCCCACTACTCTCTGGGTAAATAACCTACCTCTGATATCCCTCCTATATCTTCCACCTTTCACCTTAAATTTATGTCCCCTTGTAATCGTGTGTTCCACCCGGGGAAAAAGTCTCTGACTGTCTGCTCTATCTATTCCCCTGATCATCTTATAATCCTCTATCAAGTCGCCCCTCATGCTTCTCCGCTCTAACGAGAAAAGGCCTAGCACCCTCAACCTTTCCTCGTAAGACCTACTCTCCATTCCAGGCAACATCCTGGTAAATCTTCTTTGCACCTTTTCCAGAGCTTCCACATCCTTCCTAAAATGAGGCGACCAGAACTGTACACAGTACTCCAAATGTGGCCTTACCAAAGTTTTGTACAGCTGCATCATCACCTCACGGCTCTTAAATTCAATCCCTCTGTTAATGAAGGCGAGCACACCATAGGCCTTCTTCACAGCTCTATCCACTTGAGTGGCAACTTTCAAAGATGTATGAACATAGACCCCAAGATCGCTCTGCTCCTCCACATTGCCAAGAACTCTACCGTTAACCCTATATTCCGCATTCATATTTGTCCTTCCAAAATGGACAACCTCACACTTTTCAGGGTTAAACTCCATCTGCCACTTCTCAGCCCAGCTCTGCATCCTATCTATGTCTCTTTGCAGCCGACAACAGCCCTCCTTACTATCCACAACTCCACCAATCTTCGTATCGTCTGCAAATTTACTGACCCACCCTTCAACTCCCTCATCCAAGTCATTAATGAAAATCACAAACAGCAGAGGACCCAGAACTGATCCCTGTGGTACGCCACTGGAAACTGGGATCCAGGCTGAATATTTGCCATCCACCACCACTCTCTGACTTCTATCGGTTAGCCAGTTCGTTATCCAACTGGCCAAATTTCCCACTATCCCATGCCTCCTTACTTTCTGCATAAGCCTACCATGGGGAACTTTATCAAATGCCTTACTAAAATCCATGTACACTACATCCACTGCTTTACCTTCATCCACATGCTTGGTCACCTCCTCAAAGAATTCAATAAGATTTGTAAGGCAAGACCTACCCCTCACAAATACGTGCTGACTATCCCTAATCAAGCAGTGTCTTTCCAGATGCTCAGAAATCCTATCCTTCAGTACCATTTCATTTACTTTGCCTACCACCGAAGTAAGACTAACTGGCCTGTAATTCCCAGGGTTATCCCTAGTTCCTTTTTTGAACAGGGGCACGACATTCGCCACTCTCCAATCCCCTTGTACCACCCCTGTTGACAGTGAGGACGAAAAGATCATTGCCAACGGCTCTGCAATTTCATCTCTTGCTTCCAATAGAATCCTTGGATATATCCCGTCAGGCCCGGGGGACTTGTCTATCCCCAAGTTTTTCAAAATGCCCAACACATCTTCCTTCCTGACAAGTATTTCCTCGAGCTTACCAATCTGTTTCACACTGTCCTCTCCAACAATATCGCCCCTCTCATTTGTAAATACAGAAAAAAATACTCATTCAAGACCTCTCCTATCTCTTCAGACTCAATACACAATCTCCCGCTACTGTCCTTGATCGGACCTATCCTCGCTCTAGTCATTCTGATATTTCTCACATATGTGTAAAAGGCCTTGGGGTTTTCCTTGATCCTACCCGCCAAAGATTGTTCATGCCCTCTCTTAGCTCTCCTAATCCCTTTCTTCAGTTCCCTCCTGGCTATCTTGTATCCCTCCAATGCCCTGTCTGAACCTTGTTTCCTCAGCCTTACATAAGTCACCTTTTTCCTTTTAACAAGACATTCAACCTCTCTTGTCAACCATGGTTCCCTCACTCGACCATCTCTTCCCTGACTGACAGGGACATACATATCAAGGACACGTAGCACCTGTTCCTTGAACAAGTTCCACATTTCACTTGTGTCCTTCCCTGCCAGCCTATGTTCCCAACTTATGCACTTCAATTCTTGTCTGACAACATCATATTTACCCTTCCCCCAATTGTAAACCTTGCCCTGTTGCACGTACCTATCCCTCTCCATTACTAAAGTGAAAGTCACAGAATTGTGGTCACTATCTCCAAAATGCTCCCCCACTAACAAATCTATCACTTGCCCTGGTTCATTACCCAGTACTAAATCCAATATTGCCCCTCCTCTGGTCGGACAATCTACATACTGTGTTAGAAAAGCTTCCTGGACACACTGCACAAACACCACCCCATCCAAACTATTTGATCTAAAGAGTTTCCACTCAATATTTGGGAAGTTAAAGTCGCCCATGACTACTACCCTATGACTTCTGCACCTTTCCAAAATCTGTTTCCCAATCTGTTCCTCCACATCTCTGTTACTATTGGGGGGCCTATAGAAAACTCCTAACAAGGTGACTGCTCCTTTCCTATTTCTGACTTCAACCCATACTACCTCAATATGGTGATTCTCCTCGAACTGCCTTTCTGCAGCTGTTATACAATCTCGAATTAATAATGCCACCCCATCACCTCTTTTACCACCCTCCCTAATCTTATTGAAACATCTATAACCAGGGACATCCAACAACCATTTCTGCCCCTCTTCTATCCAGGTTTCCGTGATGGCCACCACATCGTAGTCCCAAGTACCGATCCATGCCTTAAGTTCACCCACCTTATTCCTGATGCTTCTTGCGTTGAAGTATACACACTTCAACCCATCTCCGTGCCTGCAAATACTCTCCTTTGTTAGTGTTCCCTTCCCCACTGCCTCATTACATGCTTTGGCGTCCTGAATATCGGCTACCTTAGTTGCTGGACTACAAATCTGGTTCCCATTCCCCTGCCAAATTAGTTTAAACCCTCCCGAAGAGTACTAGCAAACCTCCCTCCCAGGATATTGGTGCCCCTCTGGTTCAGATGCAACCCGTCCTGCTTGTACAGGTCCCACCTTCCCCAGAATGCGCTCCAATTATCCAAATACCTGAAGCCCTCCCTCCTACACCATTCCTGCAGCCACGTGTTCAACTGCACTCTCTCCCTATTTTTAGCCTCGCTATCACGTGGCACCTGCAACAAACCAGAGATGACAACTCTGTCTGTCCTGGCTTTCAACTTCCAGCCTAACTCCCTAAACTTGTTTATTACCTCCACACCCCTTTTCCTACCTATGTCGTTGGTACCAATGTGCACCACGACTTCTGGCTGCTCCCCCTCCCCCTTAAGGATCCTGAAGACACGATCCGAGACATCCCTGGCCCTGGCACCCGGGAGGCAACATACCTTCCGGGAGTCTCGCTCGCGACCACATAATCTCCTATCTATTCCCCTAACCATTGAATCTCCTACAACTATTGCTTTTCTATTCTCCCCCCTTCCCTTCTGAGCCCCAGAGCCAGACTCAGTGCCAGAGACCTGGCCGCTAGGGCCTTCCCCCGGTTGGTCATCCCCCCCCCCAACAGCATCCAAAACGATATACTTGTTTTGAAGGGGAACGGCCACGAGGGATCCCTGCACTGTCTGCCTGTTTGTTTTTTTCCCCCTGACTGTAACCCAGCTATTCTTGTCCTGTACCTTGGGTGCGGTTACCTCCCTGTAACTCTTCTCAATCACCCCCTCTGCCTCCCGGATGATCCGAAGTTCATCCAGCTTCAGCTCCAGTTCCCTAACACGGTCTTTGAGGAGCTGAAGTTGGGTGCACTTCCCGCAGGTATAGTCAGTGGGGACACCGGTGGTATCCCTCACCACCCACATCCTACAGGAGGAGCATGTAACTGGCCTAGCCTCCATCCCCTCTTACCTTAAAGAATATAGCTGCTGTGTGGACTAACTAGATCTCCGCCCTCCGACTCTGCTCCCAGTCAGCTACACTTCCACTTCAGCACCTTCAAGGACTCGACAGTACCTTCAATAGGAAATGGGATTTTTTCAAGACCAATCCCCAGCATCGTGTGGTTCTGCAGTCTCCTGTCTAAATTTAATCAACCATGTATTCTAAAATGTAAACGCAGTATTGGTTAGCATTGCTGTCACGCAGTTCCAGGGACCCGGGTTTAATACCGGCCTCGGGTCTGTGTGGAGTTTTTTTCACTTTCTCCTTCGTCTGCGTGCGATTCGCCGGGTGCTCCAGTTTTCTCGCACAGTCCAAAGATGTGCACGGAAGGTGGATTGGTCATGCGAAATTCCCCCTTAGTGTCCAGAGAGTCGAGTGGGGTTACTGTGTTACGAAGAAAGGATATAAGCGTGAGCGTCAGTCGGGTGCGCTTTATAATGGCCGATGCGGACTGTACGTGCCGAATGGCCTTCTTTTACACTGCAAATTCTATGATTCTATGATCAATTATCTCTTAAGCCCTTCAGAGTTTTTCCGCTAAATACTCTATCGTCTCAAAAGTCTTCCAAAATAATTATGTAAGGAAATGGACAGAGCACTTTCTGCCGAACCACTGTTCCATAACGTTGGCTGGGACATTATTGTTTCTTACCGGATTGCAACATCAGAGATCGAGGGCAGTGTAAATCATGGTAAACGAAAAGATAATCCGTCGAAAACATCAGTGCTCTCCGTCACACCGCACCGCAAGAACGGCCCAGGTGGTTCCCCGATAGAGACTGCGCGGATGTTGCCTGGGAATTGCAATCTTCCACTGGGAAATCATCCTGCATTGGAAACCAGATGAAATTGCAACACAAATTCTGTCACAAAAAATACTCTATTAATGCACCATTTTAGGCACCTTGTGGACAGAGCCAGAAATAATTAACATGTCGATTTTGTTTACGTATTTCTCACAGCAACCACAAAGGGTTCCGGCGATCGGTGTGCATGACGAGTTGGACGAATTGTAGCAAATTCGAGCTTCGAGACATTTTGGGTCCACACGGATCCCCACAGGATTAACTTACTTCCTGGATCCGAACGGGATTACCATCAGTCTGGATTACCCCATGGTTACACCCCTAGCGCCCTAATTTGGGCAAAGGAACAGCGACGTCCTTCGCCCCTGAAGCAATGCGACAAACCATGGAAAACCAACATACATCACCACTACCTGCATTCAGAATAACGGGACTTCCCCTGTTCCAATAGCTTCCGGATTGGCTAAAACCCCATACACCATTAACCCAACTAGTGCTGCACCCGACCTCAAACAAGGCCAGCCTCTCGAGTTCTGGTCAATATCTTACCTTCGTTCTCTGAATACTCACAGCTACGAAACTATTTCGTCCCAACTTTCCAATTGTGCAGTGTTCTAGTACGCGGTTTCTTGTTCAACCGCGCCTCTATTACCGACCAACGAAGTCTGACCTCTCCCTATTCCGCAGCGCACCTACTCGAAATCAAAACGCTTGTCTAATAATCCTTCCGGTTAGCGTCGGGAAGTGGTAGGAGCTTTCAAATCACCTGATACACTGAAGAAACTGCTGCAAAATGACGCGGCATTCCTTTGGTCCAGTTCAAATGCATTCTATATCAGGTCGTTGGATTGCGCTGAGCTGAAGAATTCCACAGGGCTTCACTCCGAAAGTTCCGGCGGTACATGAACGTATTTTTTCAAAGTACAATGTTTGGGGTGGAATCGACTCTGAACCGAATAATAACTTCGCGGAAGTAAATACACTTTTTGTCGATCATAATCAATGTGTATGTTCTCATTTCGGTCTCTTCTCTTCCCCACGAGGTTTTTTTTTAATCCAGCATTTTAATACATTTACGTTTCGTTCAGAGTTTTCAATTTGCTCAAAATATTCTACTTATGATACCTTCAATGATTCAAACTAGCTACTATAGTCACTCGGGGAAGCGTTTCGTTGGCTTGACGATTTGGAGACATAGGCGAGATGCTCACTGTAAATTAAACATATACTGGTAGTAAATAACTCTTCGTTAAGGAAGCTAGACTAAGTGAAAGGTAACATCAGTTTCAATGATTTTGAAAAGATACATTCTACCAGTAGAGGAGGAACAAATGGCAGGGCCAGAGGGAAAATGTTTCAAATTAGTATTGATTGAAAGCAAAAGCAAGCGAGATTCGCTGAGAGATGACCAATCTCTTCTTGTGCTGCACGATGATTCTTTTCTCCATGGAAATGCTACAATAGGTAATTGTCTATATTAAATGAAAGAAGAAATGTGGCTCGTCTTTGGTGCCCGTAGGATAATTATGATGCAAACAATCTAAAGGGAAATGTAGCTCCCCAAAATTAACTGTAACAGGAGAACCAATATGTCCATTGCACCCCGTCTGGTACTCCGGTCTCCTCCCACAGTCGAAAAATACGAAGGTGATTTCCATATGACATGCTAAATTGCCCCTCAGTGCTGAGGAGATTATGTAGGGGGACAAGACGGTGGCACAGTGGGCGCCGAGGCCCCAGGTTCGACTCTGGCTCTGGGTCACGGTCTGTGTGGACTTTGCACATTCTCCCCGTGTTAACGTGGGTTTCGCCCCCACAATCCAAATATGTGCAGGGTAGTTGTATTAACCATTCTAAAGTGCCCCTTCATTAGATGAAATGAATTGGGTACTCTAAATTTATGTCCGGTTACGGGAATCGGGTGGAGCCCTGGACCTAAATAGGGTACTCTTTCCATAGGCCCATGAAGACTCGATGTACCCAATAGCTTCCTCCTACACTGCAAGGATTTTATTATTAATAGCTTTGATTTTTTTTCCCCCATTAAATTGTTCGCAAATCTTTTGAAGAAAAATAAAAAATATTAAGTGTAATGAAAATACGCAAGTCTGCTGTCAATTTATCGGTATCATATAAGTAAAGAACACCGACACTGCAGGAGGATGCTTCCCGATCCTTTGAGTCTGAACCAAACATCAAAATTATCACCCTACATAAGCTCAATACCCCAGTCTATCCAAGTAACCCCACCTAATCCTTCCATACGTCTGGGGCAATTTAGCATGTCCGATCCACCTAACCTGCGCATTTATGGACTGTGAAGGGAACCACATCTGTCTGAGGAAACCCTCGCAGACAGGGAGAGAATATTAAAGTTCGACGCAATCATCCTTGTATGGAATTCATGTCTGGTCACAGCCACCATGTCAATAACTTATGAAAGACGAGCGTTTTACAGGTGGAGGAATTGAAAGATAACTTGATAACATAGTATTGTGAAAAATACCATTGCGCTAAATTAAAGTCTACACTGACCAGGAGGGCAAATTCTAGACAACAATATCTGTTCTCAAATTATTGCAATTTGTAATCCGCATAATGATCTTGAAAGAAAATGTTTCAAGCCATCTATGGGTTAAGTATTGTGACCGGAAATGGAGAAACAGAAATGAGACGTTGGCCATCTATCTCAGAATAGTAGCATAATTTGCTGAAGAAAGCATTTCAGTGAATCATAAAATCATAGAACTCTGACATTGTTCAATGAGACCATTCAGCCCTTCGAGTCTGCACCTACCCTCTGAAAGAGCACACGATAGGGGCCCACTTCTGCGCCACCCCCCCACATCCCACCTAATTTGCACATGTTTAAGCCTGTTAGCATGGCCATCCACTTACCTGGCAGAACGTTGAGCAGTGGGATGAAACTGGAGCACGGAGGAAACACACGCAAACATAGTGAGACATTGAAAGACCCACACAGATACATACCCATGGGCGAAATGGAACCTGGGTCAGCTGCGCTGTGAAGCAGGAGTGCCACTGTTCCTCCCACCTTGCTGCCCAATTTTGAGGATTAAGCATGTTACAACAGTCATGCGTGCTTCGCAAACCTTAAGTACGACTTAATGCCTCGCGCCAAATAGAGGCAAGAAGCAGAAATAACATCCTGGCTGCAAATTGGTAAAGATTGCGATATTATGAGTCGCCGAGAATAGTCATCAACACTAAGTTGGCGAGACACGAATGGATTGAATTCGTAAAGTACAGAAGGTTCAGAATTTAGAGAAGGCCCTGTGGACAATGGCCAATAATTTTCAGCATGATTCGTGAATCTGGGTCGCTCGTGCTCCGCAAATGCTTGACATGATAACTGATGTGGGGGCATTTAGGCATGAGCTGAAGACCCGCGGCGTTCAATGTCCAGACCGTTGTTCTCCCCCGCTGCTTCAAGATCTGCTCTGTTGAATGAAAAATGCAGCTGCAGCGCGACCTTGAGCCACTGGGCCTGACATTTGATGAGTTTTAACACGTTTTCGTTTACATGGAAATTTTTCAATCTTGCAGAGGTAGGAGGCATCGGTAGACTTTTTGGGGGAGGATACAGTTTTATATTATCAGTGCTTCGCGTGTATGCATACGCTTAAAATGCAAATTAAATTAAAGGGATAGGTCTTTAAATCATTTCTTAATGTTGGTTTGTCATTAGATTTCTAACTCTATGAAGGGAACTATAATGGATAGAACTGGAATCGATAAGCCACTCGCTAACGGGTATGATTCTCCACCTAAGATACTCTGTGTTACCGCCCATGCGTTCGGTGTGTCATTGAAAGGTTGAAGAGCCTGACAGTTGAGTCACAGGTACTACCCATCACATGTAAGAGTTTCCAAAATGTCTTATTTGTCGCGGGTTACCCTTTTCCAGTCCTCCTCTAAGCGTCAGGTGTTTCCGAAGAGTTGTGTCCCTTCAATCAGGATTTTCCTGCAAGTACGTGTCTTTTAAGCATTTGACATCTATGTCCCATTTCACGAGAGAAGTCTACAAGGTGTCTTTGACGATTTTCTTTTGTACTTCTCTAGTTTGGGATCCTTCCTTGTGCTGGATGCAGAAGATTTTCTTTGCAACCAGCACTGTCAAACAGACTGTCATCCAAGGTCGGAAGTCGACATCCGCAGCATATGGGCGGCCCAACGGAGTTCAAGGCCTCGATGCTGGTGCTATTGACTTCTTCAATGACACTGCTGGCAGAATGACTATCCTCCCAGCTGATTCAAAGCTACAGTGCATTGGGATTTTGCAATGTATTTTCAGATGAGTTGTTTGCAAGTCGCCCTTCATCCGGAGAAGCCTCAGTGATTAATTAAATCCCTCAAGTAAACACTGACGGTCTGAAAAAGTACAATACATGGGTCCACTCCCCCGTACTATAACCGGAAGCTACCCTGCACATCCCTGGACATTAAGTGCCAACTTGTCGTGGTCAATCCCCCTTACCTGCATATCATTGGTCTGTGGGAGGAACCCCAGACAGACATGGGAGGCAACCTACAAGTTCCAAACAGACTGTCATCCAAGGACGGAATTGAACCAGGGTCCCTGGCGGAGTGAGGCAGCAGTGGTAACCGCTATGCAGTCGTGCTATGCCTTTTCATTCGTGTGCTTCGGTTTCCCTCCAGGATGCAAAGATGTGCAGATTAGGTGGTTTACCCTTCGACTTTGTCCGTCGTGTCCAAACGTTTGGTGGTTACTGCGAATAGTGCATGGGCATGGACATAAGTAGTATACTCTTTCGGAGTGTCAGTGTAAATTTTATGGGCCGAATCGATGTCATCTGGACTGAAGTCAGTGTATAAACTGCAACCTCAAAAAAGTCAGGCGTTACAAGGATAGTGACACCAAAATGCTCTCGAACGCTTGTAAAATCGTATGACCATAATCTAAATTAAAATAGACAAACATTTTGAAGCAAGTCACCCGTTACATTGTGCAATGATATAGTCCAAATGTAAATAGTTTCAGAGATTTAAAACGTGTAACCAAACCTTTGTTCACATAAATGATCCACTTTCATCTTTGAAGATTTAAGAAATCAAAAAATCAACAAGAAATGTCATGCATGTTCATGAGAAAGAGAAAAGCACTGTTTTAAAATGTCTTCATATCTTCAAAGCACTTGGCCAACACGAAGGTTGGTGATGGTAAATTTTCGGCTGACACGATGGTTGGTGGAATTCGGATAGCGATGAGGACTGTCAGAGGATACAGAAGGATACAGATTTGTCAGGGACTTGGGCAGAGAAATAGCAGATGCAGTTATCCCGTACACATGTGAACTAATGCATTTTCGAAGGCCTTATATAGGTTGCGAATAGACAGTAAATGACACAATCATTTGTACTACTGGCAGGCAATGGTACCTGGGTGAAAACGTCCCCAAGAAACTAAAACTGGCAACGGAAGTGTGGAACGTAGCCAAAAAGGCAAACAACATGCTTCCCTTCATCGGGCAGGGAACTGACTTTAAAAAATGGCAAGTCATGCTAAAGTAAGAGACGTTACTTAGGCCACACATGGAATATAGTGTTTAATTTTAGTCAACCAAACTACTAGAATGAAGTAGAGGCTTCGGGGGGAGAGGAGTGGGGGGGGGGGGGGGCTGTACAGAAGAGGTTTAGCACGGTTGTGCCATGTATAGAGGGCGTTGTGTTTGAGGAGAGATTAACTAAGCTTGGTTTGTTCTCAGTGGATCGTCAGAGGAATGGATTGGTCTGATAGATGTGTACAAAATTATGAGTGGAGAGGCAGAAGCTTATTCCCTGGGTGGAACAATCAATTAATAGGTGCCAGAGATTTAACGTGCGAAGTGAAATGTGTACAGGAGATGTGAAAGGGACGTTTTATAGACAGAGGTGTGTAGGTGACTTCAACAGGTTGCCGGACGAGATGCTGGAAGCAAGTACGAGAGTAACGTTTAAGGGCATTCTTGACAAATACAGGAAGGCGATGAGAATAGAGGGATATGGACCTTGGAAGCGTCGAAGGTTTCTGGATGATGGGCAGCATGGTCGGCGCGGGCTTGGAGTTCCGAAGGACCTGTTCTGATGCTGTACATTTCCAGGGATATTTATATTTTTGTAATTCTTGCAATTCTGAGGCCCAAAATCGGTCTTCCATATGGCCTTTGCCATAATGTCTGGTCACAAAGTGTTTTTCATCTTCTGACTGTCCCAGGTTTGAAATGTATTGCATCTTGTGACTGTGCCAGTGGTGTGAAAGTATGCACAAACATTTTTTTACAGCGCTTCAGGCTTTGCCACCTTTTACCTTATTATATATTTTTTAGATTAAACAACTTTGGGAAATGCTCAATTGATAATATTCTCTGTTTACAGATTCCCGTCTAATAGTGTGCTAAGTTCGAACATTCGAATTTCTGACATTTACGCATGCAAAATCTCTTCATTGTAACGTTAAATTAGGTACAATTCCAGCTGTTTAGTTTCTTCAGCTTTCATTTTCAATGTATTCCTTTAATGTTCACTTCAGCTCATTTAATTAAAATCGGCTCCACTGCAGACAAAGTTCCACGCACCCCCATTCCCCCCCCCATGCCCATTTATGTGTCTATCCTGATTGAACGGGAATCTGGATAAACAACTGGCCCCTTTTCGTACCCCATGTGATCAGTTAATTCGAAGGTTGCTTGAACCCTGGTTACGAAAAGTTCTAGGTTTTCAGAGAGAGTTAGCACATCAATACAGATTTGAGCAACGCAGGAACATTGTGCGATTTTTGCTGGACCAGGAATCCAGAGGCGCAGGGTAATGTTCTGGAGACGAGGGTTTCAATCTTGCAACGGCGGACGGTAAAATTTGAGTTCACTAATCAACTGGAATTAAAATATTCATGATGACCAAAAAGCTATTGCCGATTATCACACAAAATGCTCTGTTAATTAGGGAAGGAAATCTGTTGCCCTCACGTGGCTGGAATTTATGTTTCTCAAGATGCACAGAAAGGTGTTTAACAACCAGAACGGTGGCGCAGTGCGTTAGCCATGCTGCCTCACCTCGCGGACGTCCCAGTTTTTTTTCCAGCTCTGGAAACTCCATGTGGAGTTTCCACATTCTCCCCATGTTTGCGTGGGTTTCGCCCCCACAACACAAAGATTTGCAGGCTAGGTGGATAGGTCACGCTAAATTGCCCTTCAATTGGAAAAAAAATAATTGGGTGCTCTAAATTGAAAAAAAAGAAAAGGGGTTTAATAATGAATCCACTCAGGGATGTGCAATAAATACTGTCCCAGTAGGGTAGGCACTTGGCGCAATGGGTAGCACTGCTGTCTATGGCGCTGAGTACCCGGATTCGAATCCCGGCCTTGGGTCACTGACGGCCTGGATAACACTCCCACAACACAAATATGTGCAGCGTAGGTGGATTGGCCATGTTAAATTGGCCCTTAATGGGGAAAAAAATAATTGGGTCGTCTAATTTAATAAAAAAAAAAAATACTATACCAGCCTGCGATCCTAACATTCCATCAAGGAATGTTAAATGGTTGACCGTCTTTAATTTCGACTGTAGCATCATTCCGCACTCTAAGTTGAATTGATGCTCGCGTTTGACTCCTTTCCAATTTATCTTGTTATGTTTCTACTTTCCCGTTACCAACATTACGTCCATCCAAATTTAGCTACCCCACAGTTGCCACCCACAGTGAAGGCAACAAATTACTCCCAAAGAGAATTGGCAAATTTCTTCCACAAGGATAATGGTCGGCAGGCCAATGTGTCCGACATTTACTGGTCCGACCGGTTTCGGAATGTTCCCAAATACTCAGAAATCCGATGCACTACCTCTTGAAGCAATTCTCCAAATAACTGTGAAAGCTCATGTTTCCCTTCATGGGCTGATCATCATGTGCCACACGGCACAAACCTCGGGTTACCGCTTTTGACCTCTTGCATTTTGTGTTACCGACCAACATCCCGAAAATCCGCTTTCAGGACCTCATCCAATTTAATAAAACTGCTTTAGCTAAAATGTTGAACACAATCTGTCGCTGCTTATTCACCCACAGCAGAATAATCGCCAGTCTCACTCGTATATGATTCAGAATTGCAACAGAGACAGGACGCCATCTTTCTTTTACTCCCAGTGTCACAAAAATGCCTTCCTGAACAAATGACTGTCAAATTCTGTGCCACTATTTCTCCGCCGGCCCGAAGAAACGTTCACACTCAAATTGGACGGTCATTTCACTGGGTAACCGCCGCCGAGAACCCAATAATATTAACAGTATCGAATTTTAAAAACTGTTTTAGCAAGCAAGATACACTCAGTTAGCACCAATACTGCATGACTGTCTCTCTTATGCAGTATGGCGGTTACCCATTCACCGATTTCCTGTATGCTCACCAACTGCGTTCTGACCACCACCCTGAACGGTCTGTCCAATTGTACCTCTACATCACGATTCACAATTTTGAGTCCACTGCTCCTTCATTTGTATTACCGGTAGCTCAAGTTTCTGCAGTAAGTCTCAACATATGCCGTGTTTTCCCCATTTTCTTTCAATGTGCCCCTCAATGAACGGAAAATTTGTCACGGTCTCTTCATATATTCCGACAGTGATCAAGAAGTTGACCAAGCTCCAGGAATCAGCAGGTATCACGTAATATTTGTTATTATCCTCATTACTTTTACGTAAAATCAATCATCGGACACACTGAGCAAAACAAAATAATATGGCGTCAATGTACATCAAAGATATATGAGAGTAGTTGAGCGTTACTGAAATGTCACAAAATAAACATGTCGAGTTCTCAATAGCGTCGAATAGGAATGTTTTGAAGACATTGGGATCGCGGTAACAGTTAAACAATTGAACAGAAAAAGGTAACAAAACAAATCACACTATGACTTTATATAAATTATAATGCTCGAACATGGGCGGCTACGTAATGTACAAACAAAAACAAAGAACAAAGAAAAGTGCAGCACAGTAAGAGACCCATCGGCCCTCTAAGCCTGCGCCGACCATGCTACCCGTCTGAACTAAAATCTTCTTCACATCCGGCGTCCATATCCCTCTATTTCCATCCGATTCAGGTATTTGTCAAGTTAACCTTCAACGTTACTATGGTCCCTGCTTCCACCACGGCCTCCGGCAGCGAGTTCCAGGCACCCACTTGCATCTGTGGAAAAAAAGTGCCTCGAACCTCTCCTCCAAACCTTGCCCCTCGCACCTTAAACTCATGCCCCCTAGGTATTGACCCCTCTATCCTGGGAAGAAGTCTCTGACGATCCACTCTGTATTTGCTCCTCATAAGATTGTAGACGTCTATCATGTCGCCCCTCAACCTCCTTCGTTCCAGTGAGAACAAACCGAGTTCATTCAATATCTCCTCATAGTAATGCCCTCCATACCAGGCAACATCCAGGTAAATATCTTCTGCACCCGTTCTAAAGCCTCCACATCCTTCTGGTAGTGTGGCGACCAGAATTGAGCACTATAAGACAAGTGTGGCCAAACTAAGGTTATATGCAGCTGCAACATGACTTGCCAATTTTACTGCTCAATGTCCCGGCCAAAGAAGGCAAGCATGCTGTATGCCTTCTTGACAACCTTCTGAACCTGTGTTGCCCCTTTCAGTGACCTGTGGAGCTGTACACCTAGATCTTTCTTACTGTCAATACTCTTGAGATTGCTGCCATTCACTGTATATTCCCTAACTGTATACACCTTCCAAGATGAATTACCTCACATTTGCCCGGATTAAACTCCATCTGCCATCTCTCCGCCCAAGTCTCCAAATAATCTAAACCCTGCTGTATCCTCTGACAGTCCTCATCGCTATCCGCAATTCCACCAAACTGTGTGTGGTCCGAAAACTTACTAATCAGACCAGTTATATTTTCCTCCAAATCATTTACATATACTCCGAACAGCAAACGTCCCAGCAATGATCCATGCAGAACACAACTAGTCACAGCCTACCAATCAGAAAAGCACCATTCCATTGCTACACTTTGCCTTCTATGGCCTAGCCAGTTCTGTATCCATCTTGCCAGCTCATCTCTGATCCCCTGTGACTTCAACTTTTGTACCAGTCTTCCATGAGACACCTTGTCAATGGCCTTACTAAAGTCCATAGAGACAAAATCCACTGCCCTACCTGCATCAATCGTCTTTGTGACCTCCTCGAAAAACTGCATGCAGTTATTGAGACACGACCTCCCCTGGACTAAACCGTGCTGCCTCTTGCTAATACGTCCACTTGCTTCCAAATGGGAGTAGATCCTGCCTCGAAGAATTATCTCCAGTCATGTACCTACCACTGACGTAAGGCTCACCAGCCTGTAGTTCCCGGGATTATCTTTGCTACCCTTCTTAAACAAAGGAACAACATTGGCTATTCTACAGTCCTCCGGAACATCACCTGAAGACAGTGAGGATCCAAAGCTTTCCGTCAAGACCGCAGCACTTTCCTCTCTTGCCTCCTTCGGTATTCTGGGGTAGCTCCGACCAGACCCTGGGGACTTATCCACCTTAATATTTTCTTGGATCTTCATGTGACCCAGGCTATCTAAACACCGTTCATCAGACTCAACATCCTCCGATACCTTCTCTTTGATGAATACTGATGCAAAGTATTCATTTAGTACCTCGGCCATTTCCTCTGGCTTCACATATAGATTCCCTCCCCTGTACTTCAGTGGGCCAATCCTTTCCCTGACTACCCTCTTGCTTTTTATATACGTGTAAAATGCGGATTTTCATTAACCGTGCTTGCCAATGGCCTTTCGTGACTTGCTTTATCCCTCCTAATCCTTTCTTAAGTTCCTTCCTACATTCCTTAGATTAAACACAGGCGTCATCTGTTCGCAGTCTTCTATCCCTGACAAATGCCTCCTTTTTCTATTTGACGAGACCTTCAATATCTCGCGTTATCCAAGGTTCCCGAAATGTGCCATATGTATCCTTCTTCTTTACAGGAAAATGCCGGTCCTGAATTCCTTTCAACTGACATTTGAAAGCCTCCCACATGTCAGATGTTGATTTACCCTCAAATATCCGCCCCCAATCTAGCTTCTTCAGTTCCCGCCTCATATTGTCATAGTTATATTGTCCCGCAAATTAGCACATTCACCCGAGGTCAACTCTTATCCTTGTCCACCAACACTTTAAAACTTACTGAATTGTGGTCACTATCCCCGAATGCTCCCCTGCTGACACTTCTACAACCTGGCCGGGCTCATTCTCCAATTCCAGGCCCAGTATCGCCCCTTCTCTCGTAAGACTATCTACATATTGTTTGCAGACGCCCTCCTGGATGCTCCTTACACACTCTGTCCCGTATAAGCCGGGAGCACTAACTGAATCCCAGTCAATGTTGGGGAAGTTGAAGTCACCCATCATAACAACCCTGTTGCTTTTACTCCTTTCCAAAATCTGTATACGTATCTGCTCCTCTATCTCCCGCTGGCATTTGGGAGGCCTGTAGTAAACGCCGAACATTGTGACTGCACCCTTCTATTTCCTGATTTCTACGCAGATAGACTCGCTGACCTCTGAGTTCTCCTCCCGCAGTACAAAGAGAACAACGAACAAAACAAAATTACAGCACAGAAGCAGGCCCTTCGTCCCTCTAAGCCAGGAGCCGATCCAGACCCTCTATTTAAAACTGTCGTCTATTTTCTAAGTATCTGTATCCCTCTGCTTCCTGCCCATGTACCTGTCCAGGTACATCTTAAATGACACGATCGTGCCCGCCTATACCACCTCCGCCGGCAATGCGTTCCAGGCACCCACCACCCTCTGCGTAAAGAACTTTCCACGCATTTCTTCCTTAAACTTTTCCCTTCTCACCTTGGACTCGTGACCCCTAGTAATTGAGTCCCCCACTCTTGTAAAAAGCTTCTTGCTATCCACCCTGTCTATACCTCTCATAATTTTGTAGACCTCAATGAGGTCCCCCTCAACCTATGTCTTTCGAGTGAAAATAATCCTAATCTATTCAACCTCTCTTCATAGCTAGCGCCCTCAATACCAGGCAACATTCTGGTGAACCTCCTCTGCTCCTTCTCTAAATACTGGAACGTTAAGCTGCCAATCCTGTCCTTCCCTAACCAGGTCTCTGTAATGGCAACAACATCATAGTTCCAAGTACTAATCCAAGCTCTACGTTCATCTGCTTTACCTGTTATGCTTCTTGCATTAAAACCTGTGCACTTCAGGCCACCAGTCGCGATGTTTTCAGCAACATCCCTGTCTGGTCTTCCTCAGAGCCGTACTAGCCCGAATCAGTCGTTCTCTCTCTATTTTTTCACCTTCCGACCTATTGCTCCGGTACCCCCCCCCCCCCCCTGCCATACTAGTTTAAACTCTCCCGTGTGACACTAGCAAACCTCGCGGCCAGGATATTTATGCCTTTCCGGTTTCGATGCAACCCGTCCTTCTTCAGGTAATACCTGCCCCGGAATATCTCCCAGTGGTCCAGTTAACCGCTACTCTCCCTCCTACACTAGCTGTTTAGCCACGTGTTTAGCTGCTCTATCTTCCTATTTCTAGCCTCACTGGCACGTGGCACAGGGAGTAATCCCGAGATTAAAGCCCTAGAGGTCCTGCCTTTTAACTTTCTGCCCAGCTCCCTGAACTCCTGCTGCAGGACATAATGCCGTTTCCTGCCTATGTCGTTAGTACCAACGTATACCACGACCTCTGCATGTTTGCCTTCCTGCCTTCAGGATGCCGCTACCCGTTCTAAGACATCCTGGACCCTGGCACCAGAAAGACAACATACCATCCTGGAACAAAGAACAAAGAACAAAGAACAAAGAAATGTACAGCACAGGAACAGGCCCTTCGGCCCTCCAAGCCCGTGCCGACCATACTGCCCGACTAAACTACAATCTTCTACACTTCCTGGGTCCGTATCCTTCTATTCCCATCCTATTCATATATTTGTCAAGATGCCCCTTAAATGTCCCTATCGTCCCTGCTTCCACTACCTCCTCCGGTAGCGAGTTCCAGGTATCCACTACCCTCTGCGTAATAAACTTGCCTCGTACATCTACTCTAAACCTTGCCCCTCTCACCTTAAACCTATGCCCCCTAGTAATTGACCCCTCTACCCTGGGGAAAAGCCTCTGACTATCCACTCTGTCTATTGCCCTCATAATTTTGTATACCTCTATCAGGTCGCCCCTCAACCGGAGTCTGATTCATGTCCACTGAAACGCCTATCTGTGCCCCTGACCAGAGAGTCCCCTATGACTGTTGCTCTTCTGCGCTTTGACCAACTATGTTTGAGGATGTCAAATTGCACATGCGCAGAAACGTATAGAACGCCTTGTTCAGTATTTTCACATGAAAATATAGAATAACCTGTATCAAAGATAAATTTATTAATGAAAATACATCATTGATTTGACAGGGAGAAACCGTCCTTGACCAGACATTTTCAGTTTTTCAGGGAGGTAAAATATAGAGTGTGCAATGGCTATTCTTCTGGATTTTTAGGGATCTTGGATGAGCTGGAATAGAAAATGTTCATACATATATTCACATAATCTTTTGGCATATGATAAGTGGCAATATTTACAGCGTTCTTTTTTTGAAGTAAGCGGAAGCGAAAACAAGGGAAAATTGTTCAGCATGGAATAGGTTGCGATGTTTTGTTGCTGGAACCAATTTTGCTCAAGATTTGCATTGACCATTTGGACATTGGAATGAAGAGCACAATACACAAATTAAAGAATGCTATAAAACCACAGAGTAGTTTCATAGTGCGCAAGTCAACACATAGTTTTAGAATGAGTTGAATAAACGCTTTAGAATTGATCATTTATTTGTGAAATAATGATCTGCGCAGTTAATTGTAATTTGGTAAGAAGAGAAGGAGTGAACTTTACCCTTCAAGGTGGAAGTCACAGTGAGCGAAAGGCATAAATGTACCACAGCGTCTAAATGCAACGAGCAGTAAATTGTGCTTCAGGGTATAATTTTAAGACTTGTAAGCTATACCTAACAACACCAATGTTGGTCGGAACACAGATTGAGTAATGAATGCGATTATGTACTTCATTCCAATGGACTGGGGCGCTAAAGAGTTAAATTTATTCTGCTCCGTCAGCAGATGTTGACGCTTCCTGCAAGCTCGACATGTCATTATTGTCAAGTTGCTCTTGATCAGCTTATGGTTAGCCGGCTTTTTCAACTGCTGCAATCTATCGGGTGTTGATTTATCCATGCAGATCATGGGAAATGTGTTCAGGGAGTTACATTTGCTGCAGTGAAAAGAATAATCTACTGCGCCTGCTGACGTGTTTTGCTTAGATTGTACGTGTTGACGTTTTAGCCAATGCAGTTTAATGCGTATTACTGTTCTTCTGCAGTACACGCAATATTGTAGCTGGCTTAATTAGGAACGTGGCATCACATTTTGGGAGGCAGAAAAACGATGCTCACTCTGGCTGAGTTATGTAAGAAAACATCGGAGGACACAGCAATCGAAGATAAGCGTCGCTATGCATTAGTTGGCCGATTGGCATGTCTCTGAATCACTTTTCCCATTTCCTGAACTGTGCTTGAGGCAACTGCAAATTCAGATATTGAAGGGTTCAGCACACCCGGATGTACTTGCTCGTGTCTTCCTGAAAATTAAACAAAAGAGCATTTTTAAATCCAGGAATCCAACATTTTGAAAGAGCCAGTTTGAGATTATCGGTTGATGACTTTCGCAGGACCGTTCTTCTGGGGCGATAGTTATTACTACTTAACCGCAACCAGCAGTATAAATGACAAGAACTAGATTGCACTATTATATGGTGGAAAAGTCGTAGTTGAACTGGTCACGCACAGATTACTTACTATGTAATGATTTGACAGCCATTTTTAAATGCAGAATTTAATATTGGGGCGACGAATATGTGTAATGGAATTATACCACCAAAGATGAGAAGTTCATACAGGAAAGGCATGATGAAAAGTTCATCCTTCTTTCTCAAAGTAACGCAAAGCATGAACGTTATCGGTATGTTACCCTGGAATGATAGTGTAATTGGAGGTAATAATAATAATCTTTACTGTCATATTTCGGCTTTCATTAACACTACAATTAGCCTCCTGTGAAATGCCCCGGGTCGCCATATTCCGGCGCCTGTTCGGGTATACAGAGGGATAATTCCGAACTTCCAAATTACCTAACAGCACGTCTATCGGGACCTGTGGGACGAAATCGGAGCACCCGTCGGAAACCCACGCAGACAGGAGGAGAGGGTGCATACTCCACACAGAGTATGACCCAAGACGGCAATCGAACCTGGAACGCTGGAGCTGTGAAGCAACAGTGCTAACCACAGTGTTTTCTGAATATGGAAAATCCCAAAATATTAGGCCACAAGTAAAGCAATTTATTCCACAAAGTAATGCACGGAAACTCCGTGCACTCAAAATGTAGATGGAACGTGCATGTAAAGTGAATACGACCTTCGGCCTCGGATGGAACATTTACTTCAGAGGACGGTCCTTCAATACGGGTTCTGGAGCACAGAAAATGGTGCAACTGCAGATGGTTCCGCTGCCGTCACGGGTGAAATATACTCTCGTCCGACCCATTGCCCGCTTACAGTATTAATTCATGGCAGTGTCTGTTGGAATTGTTACCGGGTGCCTGCAGTGCTTAGCACTGTTGCTTCACAGCGCCAGTGTCCAGGTTCGATTCACGACTGACTCCCTGTCTGTGCGGAGTCTGCACGTTCTCCCTGTGTCTGTGTGGCTTTACGACGGGTGCTCCGGTTTCCTCCCACACGTCCCGAAAATGAGCTGTTAGGTAATTTCGACATTCTGAATTCTCCCTCTGTGTACCCGAACAGGCGCCGGAATGTGGCGACTGGGGGCTTTCCACAGTGACATCATTGCAGTGATGTAAGCCCACTGGTGACAGTAAAGATTGTTTGAATTAAACGTTATCAGATTAGATTAGGCTATTTTGACAGAGAACCGAATCGCAACGAACTGACCTAGATATGAAAAAAATGCTTTGATATTCGCAAAGCATAACACGATATTTTTCCCACACCAGTTGCGCGTCTTGTATTTAAAGGAAGCAAGTACATTTTGAATCGTTTGGAGAACATTGATCTATATAAAATAATTATCGAATCCAGACAGGCACTTTGTGAATCATAATCACGAAAGCAGTTTGAGGGTGGGAAAATATTTCTGTTGCCAATGCCGTCGGTTGAAAAAGGAAGGTTGTGAAATCTCGCCTAATGTATTTCACATTTATTGGGATAGATAACCATGATAAATCTGTCCCAAACATGTGTAGAATTTGACCTTTCAGAATTCTGTAGCATGCGTCCACCCCTGAACTACTCATTGTGCTTATTTCGCCAGGGTCGTTTCGAAAGGCGATAAACATTCTCAGCAAATGCTCGTTGCACATCGTTCTGATAAAACCATCTAATTTTACCTTAATTCTTTCCGAACAGGGATGAGGGTGAATTCAAAGCTCGAATGAATGTAATTTTCCGCCGCATGAAGTGGAAATTCAATTACATTCGGAGTATTAAGTATTAAACATGAGTGACTCAAATCTTCCCATCTTTCAAAGGCAGTTTTGTTTTCAGAAATCAATGGAAAATACATAGTTTCACTATCCATGTGGAGTTGCACGTTCTCCCCGTGTTTGCGTGAGCTTCGTCCCCACAACCCAAAGATGGACAGCGGAGCTGGGTTGGCCAAGCTAAATTGCCCCTTGGGGAAAACAAATGATTTGGGTATTCCAAATTGTGAAGAAAAGTAAACACAGAATTTCATATCTATCGAAAACAAATATACCTCCCTCAGATAAAAAAATACATGGACCAACGTAATCAACAGTTTTGATATTATTGACTCAGCGACTTTGATTCAAATTAAATAGAAAATAATAATATTTCCTTATTTTCCTTTTATACATATAGAAAGAACAATTAAACGTAAAGATGAAGGTGCCGTATATATGCTCTTTTTTTTTTTTTACAGATTTTCATTTCGGAAAGTTGGGAATTGAAGCAAAGCTTTCGGTGAAAACTAACTTGCGAGACAATAGTGTCGAACGAAATTAAGCAGACCCATATGAAAGAAATGTTAGATTAACGAAGGCTATCAGAATGATTAAGTCTGCGCAATGTCATAGAATTGCTCGTACAGAAAGTCTGACCACAGACAATGCTGACTGATAATGCCGACAGGGGTTTTGTTTTTATGTTTCTTTCTGTTTCGCAATATGTGTTCCCAAGGGGCCCTACATATCCAAACATAGAAACTTTGAAAATAGAACCAGGAGGGGGCCATTCGGCATTTCAAGTCTGCTCCGCCATTCATTATCATCATGGATGATTAATAAGTTCAATATCCTTATTCTGTCTTCCCCTCATATCCCCGATTCCTTAACCCCAAGAATTATATCGAATTCCATCTTGAAATTGGGCAACATTTCGGCCTCCGCTACTTTTTGTGGTAGTGAACTTCACAGATTCACCACAATCTGCGTGAAGACATTTCTCCTCTTCTGTTTCTCAAAAGGATTACCCCTTATCATCCAACTATGGCCCCTAGTTCTGGAGACACCTTCCACCAGCAACATTCTTTCTCAATCTACCTTGCCCAACCTTGTCAGTGTTGTGCAAGTTTCTGTGATATACTCTCTCACTTTTTAAAACTCTAATGAACATAATCCTAACCGATTTAGTCTCTCCTCATATGACAGTCCTGCCATCCCTGGAAGCAGCCTGAGAATCCTTCGTGGCACTCCCTCCAGAGCAAAACCATCCTTCCTTAGATAGCCAAACTGCAAACAATACTCCAGGTGTAGCCTCAGCAATGCACATTACAATTGTTGTAAATCATATCTGCCCTTACACTGAAATCCTCTCACTCTGAAAGCCAACAAACCATTTGCCTTCTTTACTGCCTGCTGTACCTGCGCACTTAATTTCAGCGATTGATACACAAGGAAGCAATGTCTCGCTGAGTTTCTACTTCTCTCAGTTTACATTAATCGAAATGGTAATCTGCCTTCCAATGTTTCCTATCGACGTGGATAAACCGCATGTATTCACATCGTAATATATCTGACATGCATTTGCCCGCTATGTCAGCCTGTACAAATCCCGCTGAAGCATCTCTGCATTCTTCTCACAGCTCACCCTCCCACAACACATTGTCTTTCCTGTAATTGGGATTTAGTTCCTTCGTCCAATAAATAATAATGAAGAGTTGGGGTCCTTGCACAGATCACTACGGTGCCTGAATAGGCATTGCCTGCCAGTCAGAAAAAGATCCAGTCATTCAAATGTCTGCTAACCAGCTTTTTTCCCATCTCGAGACACGACCCGTAATCCTATTCGCTTTACATATTAATCTGCTACGTTAGATAAAATCAAATGCTTTCTGAAAGTCTGACAACATGGCATCCACCTCTTCTCCCAGGTTAACTCGACCAGTTATGACTTCACAGATTTATTGCAGATTTGTCAAGCATGATTTTCCTTTCGTAAATCCATGCTGATTTTGTCTGATTACATCATTGCTTTCTGAATGGTGTACTACAACGGACGGTAGGCGCACTGGTCTATAGTTCCCTGATTTGTCTATCCCTCCCTTTTTGGATCTCGGGTTGCATTCAATACCCTTAAATCGGTAGGAGCATTTCCAGAGTCCAAATAATTTTGGAAAATGACCAGCAATGAACGTACTATTTCCACAGCCACGTCTTAAGTACTCTGGAATGAAGATTATCATACCATGCAGTTTTAACAAACTTCAATTCCATTAATTTCCCCCAAGCGATATATTTACTCAGATTAATTTCCTTCAGGCTCCCACCGAAACCTATGCTTTATCAATACTTCCGGTAAATTATCCACGTCTTTCTTGGTGAAGACAGATGCAAAGTATGAATGTAGTTCCTCAGCCATCTTTTTGTTGACTGTTATGAATCGCCCCATTTCTTACTGCTCGGGGCCGACATTCGTTTTCATCCATCTTTGTGTGCAGTCAGTATGTATGTTGACTGTTAGTTTACTTCAAATTGTATTTTCCCGTTGTTAATCAAACCCTGCTCCTCCTTAGCTAAATTTGAAAGTGTTCCCAATCCTCAGGGCTATCGCATTTTCCTGCTAATTTGTATGTTTCTTCTTTGATTCCAATACGATATATAATGTCCATTGTTTGGCCACAGTTCTCTTTCTACTCGTTAGCCAAACAGAATTACATCATTTTTGGAGTTCACCTACTTATTCCTTGGTAACATGTCATTGTCTATCCGCTGTCCTTCCTTTCAGTTATGTTTCTCTGTCATAGCCAGCTCATGCCTCATACCAGCATTGTTACATTTCATGTGGTCCAGTACCCGTATCTCAGAATGAACTACTTAACTATTAATATTGATCAAGAATTTCACCATGTTATGGTCACTCATCCCCAAGGGTTTTATCGCAACTAGATTGCCAAGGAATCCTTTCTCAGTACACAACACCCAGTCCAATATGACCTGCTCCTTTCTTCGTTACTTAACATATTGCTCCAGAAAACCATCCCCTATCAACTATATAAATTCATCCTTCATTATACTGCAACTAATTTGAGTCACCCAATTTATATGAAGGGTGATGTCATTGTAGTTAACTCTAAAAATTGCGTCAAAGAATGTGATTAACTGCGTCTCTACTCAACGCTTATGCAGTTTAAAAGAAATAATTAACGAGAGAGACAGTTCCTAAATTGACTTATCGTTACCCTCTGCCCATAATTGTTTCAGTGCTCATTCCAGTGACATTATTTACCGGATATACATTAAAAATAAGAGATGCGACCGTCCCTTTGCATGCACATTCAAACAATACACGTAGCTTGAATTTCAAATTAAAAACCAGCATTTTAAAGTTACTATTGCTTCAATTTCTGGACTGTCTCCCTCGTTAATTGATTAGTGAAAGTATTCTGGAGAAGGACTCCAGGGATAGTGGATTGCAGTAAGTTACTACTTTTACGAAACTTAGCCTCTTCACATTGTAGGACGCATGGTTGCTTCAAGATTCACAGGAATCTTATGAATGAGAGCTGGCTTGGCAGAGAGTGTGGGAAGATAACTATCTTTTTGTTGGCACCGTCGAAAACTCGAGGACAATTATCTCAGGTGAGTGATGACAGCAGCAACTGTCATTTGGCGAACTCATTTTACTTGTTATGGCCAAGATGTGAAGTGATCTGCCGAGATTATGTTGGCCGAAAATACCGTCAAAATTTGCCCAACTAAAATTTGTTATTTTTCTGAAGACGGGAAAATTATTTATTGAGAAAAAAGGACAGAATGGCACTGGTTGAGATAATTTGGCTGGAAGGAATTTGCAAAGGCACGGCGGGCAGAAAGATTTTTGTCTCTGATACCAACATCCTGTAAGTCATCTAACCTCTTCTAAAAGAATATTGTTAAGAAAAATACTAATTCTATTTGCACTACTTTAAAAAAAATGTTTTTCATTGAGTTTTGGGTGTGCAAAACTGATATACGTATGAACAAACAGTGGGAGTTCAACAACATTATATATAAGATCAATTAGGATTATTTACACAGAGATCGGTTTTGAGTATTTACATAAATACATCAGTTTTCCCCTCATTTTCTTCTATTTCTTCCTTACAGTGTTTGCCGTGGTGATTGTGGTGATTGTGGTCCCCTGTGGTTCGCTCCCCAACTGTTTTCCCTTTGCATTTCTTCCCTCTGTCCCAGGTTGTTGTTGCCACCCCTCCCCTTGTTTCTACTGGATGTTTTGTTGGGCTTGTCTGTGTTTCTTGTTCCCTTGACCTCACCCACCCCCCTCTCGCCCATTTCCTTACCGTGTCATAGCTACACAGTCCTGATATTTGGCGTACTAGATATTGACGTCGGACTTGGATCAACCGAGTGAATGGCTACCACGTTTTCTGAACGCATTCTTCCGACCCTCGGATGGCGAATTTGATTTCCTCCATTTGAAGAAATTCCAACAGGTCGGACAGCCAGTTTACAGCTTTGGTGATGTGGGTGGTGACCCTTACCGCCACCCGAACAGACGTCTGGAGCAGACGATTAGGGAGGCAAAGGCAAGAGCGCCACCGTCCTCTCCATGAATAGATCTGGCTGTTCTGATACCCGAAGACTGCCACTCTAGGGCATGGCACCATCCTCACTTACCCCATCGCTTTGGCTATGACCTCAAACAAGGCTGCCCAGTCTCCATCAAGTCTGGGGCAAGGCCAGGACATGTAGGCGCGGTTGGCCGGGCGTTCTCGGCACCGTTCGCATCTGTGATCCACCTCCACGATCAACCTACTCATTCTGGTTCTGGTTAACTGGGCTCTGAGTGCCACTTTTAGCTGCATTAGGCTTAGCCTTGGACATATGGACGTGGAGTTGACCCTGTACAGTGCTTCCGTCCAGAGGCCCCACACTATTTCAAACCCAAGTCCTCATCCCACTTCTAACTTGTCTCATCCAGTTGGATGTTGGGCCCCCTAGCAGTCGTCTGTACATGTCACCCTGTGTTTTTTTTCCCTAAGATGTCCGCGTCCAACAGGTCTTCTGGCAGTGAGTGTCGTGTTGGCCGTGGGTACATCCTTACGTCTTTTCCTTGGATGATTTGTAGGTATCTAAGTTCGTTAGACACACCACCTCTGCTGGAATAGTTCTGTCAGCTCTTCGAGCGTTGTTACCCTGTTGTTTGTCCCGAACTGTCAACATCCCCCAATCCTGACTCTTCCTTTTCAAGGAGGCGTCCATGGTCGCCGACGTGAACCCGGCGCTGTTGCAGATGGGGCTTTATCGAACACCTTAGTTAACTCGAAATGCTGTAGCAGTTGATTCCACTACTGGACTGTTGCTACCAATAGTGGTCTCGTTGAACAGTTATTAGGTGGGGATGGGAGTGCCACCGTGGTTAGGTCCCGGGGAGATATACATCTGGAGGAGCCCACCTTTGAGCATCCACTCAGCCTCTGGCTCCTTTATCCATCCTTTTGCTCTTTCTGCCACGAGCTAGTCAGAGTAGAACATAGAACATAGAACAATACAGCGCAGTACAGGCCCTTCGGCCCACGATGTTGCACCGAAACAAAAGCCATCTAACCTACACTATGCCATTATCATCCATATGTTTATCCAATAAACTTTTAAATGCCCTCAATGTTGGCGAGTTCACTACTTTAGCAGGTAGGGCATTCCACGGCCTCACTACAATTTGCGTAAAGAACCTACCTCTGACCTCTGTCCTATATCTATTACCCCTCAGTTTAAAGTTATGTCCCCTCGTGCCAGCCATTTCCATCCGCGGGAGAAGGCTCTCACTGTCCACCCTATCCAACCCCCTGATCATTGTGTATGCCTCTATTAAGTCTCCTCTTAACCTTCTTCTCTCCAACGAAAACAACCTCAAGTCCATCAGCATTTCCTCATGAGATTTTCCCTCCATACCAGGCAACATCCTGGTAAATCTCCTCTGCACCCGCTCCAAAGCCTCCACATCCTTCCTGTAATGCGGTGACCAGAACTGTACGCAATACTCAAAATGCGGCCGTACCAGAGTTCTGTACAGCTGCAACATGACCTCCCGACTCCGGAACTCAATCACTCGACCAATAAAGGCCAACACTCCATAGGCCCTCTTCACAACCCTATCAACCTGGGTGGCAACTTTCAGGGATCTATGTACATGGACACCTAGATCCCTCTGCTCATCCACACTTTCAAGAACTTTACCATGAGCCAAATATTTAGCATTCCTGTTATTCCTTCCAAAGTGAATCACCACACACTTCTCTACATTAAACTCCATTTTCCACCTCTCAGCCCAGCTCTGCAGCTTATCGATATCCCTCTGTAACCTGCTACATCCTTCCACACTATCGACAACACCACGACTTTAGTATCGTCTGCAAATTTACTCACCCACCCTTCTGCGCCTTCCTCTTGGTCATTGATAAAAATGACAAACAGCAACGGCCCAAGAACAGATCCTTGTGGTACTCCACTTGTGACTGTACTCCATTCTGAACATTTCCCATCAACCACCACCCTCTGTCTTCTTTCAGCTAGCCAATTTCTGATCCACATCTCTAAATCACCCTCAATCCCCAGCCTCCGTATTTCCTGCAATAGCCTACCGTGGGGAACCTTATCAAACGCTTTGCTGAAATCCATATACACCACATCAACTGCTCTACCCTCATCTACCTGTGTTCAGTCAGCATCGCAAAGAACTCAATAAGGTTTGTGAGGCATGACCTACTCTTCACAAAGCCATGCTGACTATCCCTGATCATATTATTCATATCTAGATGATTATAAATCTTGTCTCTTATAATCCCCTCCAAGACTTTACCCACTACAGACGTGAGGCTCACCGGTCTATAGTTGCCGGGGTTGTCTCTGCTCCGCTTTTTGAACAAAGGGACCACATTTGCTGTCCTCCAGTCCTCTGGCACTATTCCTGTAGCCAATGATGACATAAAAATCAAAGCCAAAGGTCCAGCAATCTCTTCCCTGGCCTCCCAGAGAATCCTAGGATAAATCCCATCAGGTCCCGGGGACTTATCTATTTTCAGCCTGTCCAGAATTGCCAACACCTCCTCCCTACGTACCTCAATGCCATCTATTCTATTAGTCTGGGGCTCAGCATTCTCCTCAACAACATTATCTTTTTCCTGAGTGAATACTGACGAAAAATATTCATTTAGTATCTCGCCTATCTCTTCAGACTCCACACACAATTTCCCATCCCTGTCCTTGACTGGTCCTACTCTTTCCCTAGTCATTCGCTTATTCCTGACATACCTATAGAAAGCTTTTGTATTTTCCTTGATCCTTCCTGCCAAATACTTCTCATGTCCCCTCCTTGCTCGTCTTAGCTCTCTCTTTAGATCCTTCCTCGCTACCTTGTAACTCTCCATTGCCCCAACCGAAACTTCACACCTCATCTTCACATAGGCCTCCTTCTTCCTCTTAACAATAGATTCCACTTCCTTGGTAAACCACGGTTCCCTCGCTGGACGCCTTCCTCCCTGCCTGACCGGTACATACTTATCAAGAACACGCAGTAGCTGATCCTTGAACAAGCCCCACTTGTCCAGTGTGCCCAACACTTGCAGCCTACTTCTCCACCTTATCCCCCCCCCCCCCGCCCCCCCCCCCCCCCCCAGGTCACGTCTAATGGAATGATAATTGCCCTTCCCCCAGCTATAACTCTTGCCCTGCGGTGTCTCCTTATCCCTTTCCATCATTAACGTAAACGTCACCGAATTTTAGTCACTGTCCCCAAAGTGCTCTCCTCCCTCCAAATCCAACACCTGTCCAACAATCATGGGGGATTTTAATCTGCATGTTGATTAGTTTAACCAAGTCGGTCAAGGCAGCCTTGAGGAGGAGTTTATAGAATGTATCAGCGATAGTTTCCTAGAACAGTATGTAATGGAACCGACGAGGGAACAAGCGGTCCTAGATCTGGTCCTGTGTAATGAGACAGGATTGCTTAATGATCTCATAGTTAGGGATCCTCTCGGAAGGAGCGATCACAATATGGTGGAATTTAAAATACAGATGGAGGGTGAGAAGGTAAAATCAAGCACTAGTGTTTTGTGCTTAAACAAAGGAGATTACAATCGGATGAGAGAAGAACTCGCTCAGGTAGACTGGGAGCAAAGACTTTCTAGTGAAACAGTTGAGGAACAGTGGAGAACCTTCCAAGTGATTATTCACAGTGCTCAGCAAAGGTTTAGACCAACAAAAAGGAAGGATGGTAAAAAGATGGAAAATCGACCGTGGATATCTAAGGAAATAAGGGAGAGTATCAAATTGAAGGAAAAATCATACAAAGTAGCAAAGATCAGTGGGAGACTCGAGTACTGGGAAATCTTTAGGGGCAACAGAAAGCTACTAAACAAAGCTATAAAAAAGAGTAAGATAGATTATGAGAGTAAACTTGCTCAGAATATAAAAACAGATAGTAAAAGTTTCTACAAATACATAAAACAAAAAAGAGTGGCTAAGGTAAATATTGTTCCTTTAGAGGGTGAGAAGGGAGATTTAATAATGGGAGATGAGGAACTGGCTGAGGAACTGAACAGCATTTTTGGTCGGTCTTCACAGTGGAAGACACAAATAACATGCCAGGGACTGATGAAAATGGGGCTATGACAGGTGAGGAACTTGAGAGGTTTGTTATCACCAAGGAGGTAGTGATGGGCAAGCTATTGTGGCCAAAGGTAGACAAGTCTCCTGGACCTGATGCAATGCATCCCATAGTGCTAAAAGAGATGGCTAGGGAAATTGCAAATGCACTAGTGATAATTTACCAAAATTTACTGGACTCTGGTGTGGTCCCGGCGCATTTGAAATTAGCAAACGTGATACCACTGTTTAAAAAAGGAGGTAGGCAGAAAGTGGGTAATTATAGGCCAGTGAGCTTAACTTCGGTAGTAGGGAAGATGATGGAATCTATCATCAAGGAAGAAATAGCGAGGCATCTGGATGGAAATTGTCCCATTGGGCAGACGCAGCATGGGTTCATAAAGGGCAGGTCGTGCCAAACTAAATTAGTGGAATTTTTGAGGACATTAACAGTGCGGTAGATAACGGTGAGCCAATGGATGTGGTATATCTGGATATCCAGAAAGCCTTTGACACGGTGCCACACAAAAGGTTGTGCATAAGATAAAGATGCATGGCATTAAGGGGAAAGTAGTAGCATGGATAGAGGATTGGGTAATTAATAGAAAGCAAAGAGTGGTGATTAATGGGTGTTTCTCTGGTTGGCAATCAGTAGCTAGTGGTGTCCCTCAGGGATCAGTGTTGGGCCCACAGCTGTTCACAATTTACATAGATGATTTGGAGTTGGGGACCAAGGGCAATGTGTCCAAGTTTGCAGACGACACTAAGATAAGTGGTAAAGCAAAAAGTGCAGTGGATACTGGAAGTCTGCAGAGGGATTTGGATAGGCTAAGTGAATGGGCTAGTGTCTGGCAGATGGAATACAATGTTGACAAATGCGAGTTTATCCATTTTGGTAGGAATAACAGCAAAAGGGATTATTATTTAAATGATAAAATATTAAAACATGCTGCTGTGCAGAGAGACCTGGGTGTGCGAGTGCATGAGTCGCAAAAGGTTGGTTTACAGGTGCAACAGGTCATTAAGATGGCAAATGGAATTTTGTCCTTCATTGCTAGAGGGATGGAGTTTAAGACTAGGGAGGTTCTGTTGCAATTGTATAAGGTGTTAGTGAGGCCACACCTGGAGTATTTTGTTCAGTTTTGGTCTCCTTACTTGAGAAAGGACGTACTGGCAGTGGAGGGTGTGCAGAGGAGATTCACTAGGTTAATCCCAGATCTGAAGGGGTTGGATTACGAGGAGAGGTTGAGTAGACTGGGACTGTACTCGTTGGAATTTAGAAGGATGAGGGGGGGATCTTATAGAAACATATAAGATTATGAAGGGAATAGATAGGATAGATACGGGCAGGTTGTTTCCACTGGTAGGTGAAAGCAGAACTAGGGGGCATAGCCTCAAAATAAGGGGAAGTAGATTTAGGACTGAGTTTAGGAGGAACGTCTTCACCCAAAGGGTTGTGAATCTATGGAATTCCTTGCCCAGTGAAGCAGTAGAGGCTCCTTCATTAAATGTTTTTAAGATAAAGATAGACAGTTTTTTGAAGAATAAAGGGATTAAGGGTTATGGTGTTCGGGCCGGAAAGTGGAGCTGAGTCCACAAAACATCAGCCATGATCTCATTGAATGGTGGAGCAGGGTCGAGGGGCCAGATGGCCTACTCCTGCTCCTAGTTCTTATGTTCTTATGTTCTGCGGTCGCTGCCCAGTAGTAACATTGTATATTTGGGATGGCTAGGCCACACGTGGATCTCATTCTCAGCACTATTCTCTTTGGAATCCTTGCATTCCCCACTCACCGCACCCCTTCCCCATACAACCGCCATAATCAGTTTGTCCAGGGAATTGAATAAGGCCTTTGGGAGAGAGTTCCGGATCATTCGAAATAGGAAGAGAATGCTGGGTATTCCGTTCATTTTGATCAGGGAGTGTGTTCCATCTCTGCATGTCTCATTTTTATTTTCCTCCGTCACGCTGGCCAGGTTCCGCATACAACTCCCGGTCTACTCGTGAGCGATCTGGAACCCCAGTTGGCGGAATTTGTGCCGGGGATGTTTAAGCGACAGCCCCTCGAGCTCTACTCTTACACTTGCGGGTTCTCGAGAAGATCGCATTTCTGCCCAGGCTATGTTTGTAGTCTGAAACGGTTCCAAACTCTTTCAAGAACACCATGATTCCTTCCATGCTGCTTCGCATGCTCGAGAAAAAGAAGTTTAGACCCTCTGCATTGAGCAACAGTCTGCACTCTCGACCTCCTCTCCAGATCCCTTTGCAATTCTTTGCCGTCCTGAGCGCAATCGCCAGTAGTTCGATTGATAATGCGAACAGCTGCACGGGTGATGGACATCCCTGCCTTGTGCTCCTATGCAGCTGGAATTACTTAGAGCTGGTGGTGTATGCATGTACGCTCGCCCTGGTAGCGTTGCTCATGACTTTCACCCAGGTGGCAAACCCTGTTCCATGGCCGAACTGCTCCAGTACATCAATGAGGTACTTCTGTATGACTCTCAGCAGGCGCCTGATGTTCCCCAAGACAAAGCCGATCTGGTCTTCCGGAACCACCTCTGGAATGTAATTATCCAGCCTTCTGGCCAAGATATTGGCCAGTAATTTGGGTTCGACGTTAAGCAGTGATATGGGTCTGTAGGAACCGCATTCTCTTGGATATTTGTCTTTTGAAGGTGTCCGCGTGATTGAGGCTTCTGCTAGCGTGGGCGGCAGTGTTCCACTCGCCAACTAGTATGTGAACATTTCCTGCAAGTCTGGGTCCAGTGGTTTTGCTAATTCTTAGCAAAGGCCCGCTGAGAAACCATCTGGTCCCTGTGCCTTCCCCACCTGGTTGGAGCTAATGCTCTCTATGTCCATCCCAGTTCTAATGGTGTTTCCAGGCCCAGTTTCCTGTACTCACCCAGATATAACATGGCCAATCCATGAAGGACCTGCTTCATCCTAGAGTCACTAACTGGGGGATTACTGGTGTACAGCCCCTTGGAGAATGTCTCAAAGGCCTTGTCGCCCTTGTCCAGTTCCAGTACTAATTTGCGTCTGCTGTCCCTGAACAGTACTACTTCCCCCGTGACTTCCTGCTGTCTCAGCTGGTGAGCGAGCAAGCGGCTAGACTTGTCTTTGGCACGTACACGGCCCCCAGTGCCTGGCGGAGTTGGTGCACTGCATTCCTCGTCGAGAACAGATCAAAATCCATCAATAGTTTTTTCTTCTCCACAAGGAGCTCTCCGGTCTCGGCCTCAGAATATAATTGGTCCACGTCCAGTATGATGTCCGGTACCTGATGCCTTGTCGCCCTCTCCTTCCTCTACCTTTGTGCTTTAAAAACGATCGTTTATCTTGTGACCAAACCTTCAGTGCCACCCAGACCGGACCGCCGCATTCTGGTTATGAGTAATGTACTCGTCTCTGGCATGTGATATTTTCTCGCAAAAAGCCGTGTCCAACCTCCGGGGGCGGGGGGGGGGGGGGGGGGGGGACTTAGGCTCGGCCCGTCTCCAAACCCACACCCACACAAAAGGTTGCTGCATAAGAAAAAGATGCATGGATAGAGGATTGGTTAATTAATAGAAAGCAAAGAGTGGGGGATTAATGGGTGATTCTCTGGTTGGCAATCAGTAGCTAGTGTGTCCCTCAGGGATCAGGGTTGGGCCCACAGTTGTTCACAATTTACATAGATGATTTGGAGTTGGGGACCAAGGGAAATTTGTCCAAGTTTGCAGACGAGACTAAGATGAGTGGTGAAGCAAAAAGTGCAGAGGATACTGGAAGCCTGCAGAGGGATTTGGATAGGCTAAGTGACCCGCCCGCGGGTCCTATACGTAGTTAAAGTCCCACCCATCCCACAACCCCCATTGTCAGTAGATGCGTATATATGTAGGAAATGTACGTCGTGGTCTTCTGCATAAACCCCGCGTCATTCCAGTTGGGAGCAGACAAGTTACAGATGACAACCGGTGTCCCGGACGGGACACCGTTCACCAAGGTACACCGTTCCTCTGGGTCAGTAACCACATTGGTCGCCGTAAACATCGTTCTGTTATTTCAGGAAATGGCTACCACCTGGTCTTTGTTCCGTAGCAGGAATGGTAAATCTGTCCCGCCCACCACTTCCTTACCCGTAGTCCGTCCTTCTCCCCCAGGTGCGTCTCTTGGAGGAAGACTGTGTCTTCTTTCGTGTTTTTCACGTTAGCCATGTCTCTGGATCTTATAACTGGGCCGTTAAGTCCGCTGACGTGCCAGGAGACTATCCTTGTGGGTTTCCTTTTCCCCCGCCCCCCCCGCCCCCGGTGCCCGTCCACGTCCCCGCCCTGTGAGATCAACCATCCTTGCCTGTTGGACGCTGCTCTGAACTCCGTTTGTTACGTGGCTGTCGAAAATTGCCGCGGTCGCTTTTCTCTCCGTGAAGTCAGGCCACTGCATTCCGTGGTTTTCCTTTTACCAAGGAGTATCCAACATGGCCGCCAACTGTTGTTGACTGCGTGGATGAGCCCCTGAATTGCGTTGTTTGTCTTTGTCCATGGTCATTCCCAACTGGAGGCTTGCAGGGAAATTGTGCTCCAAGTGGCCACGTGTGGCCTGCTGTAGCCAATCAAATGCCCTCCGCCATCACTTATTCTCCCTTATGGTGTCTTTCCCTGCGCCCCTCGTTCCCCCCCACCCCCCGTACCACCACTCATCCAATGGTTACCACCCCTCCCACTCCCTTCCCCTACACCTCCAGGTCCGCTATCTACCCCTTCCCTCTGCCAGCCAACGTCCTCGTTGAGGGGGACGCGCTACTGTCTCTATCTTCCTCATGAATACCAGTGCGAGCAACCTCGCAAGTATAGTTATCCCCCACTCAGGATTTGGTGCACTTCCTCCCATTTGCCGATCTCTGAGCTCTTTTCCCGCAATTCCCCCACCTTACCTTGTGCATAGCTGTATTTCTATCTCCGTTCCCTCTGTTATCACACAATCTCTAAATCCAGACAGTGTTCTCGGGCGTAAAGTAGTCGCTGTGGTAATTGTCTAATGTAGGCTGCACAGATTGTAAAAGGGGGAGAAACTTTTTTAGTTGGTACTTTGCGGGCTCTTCATCGTTGGCCCTGCAACCATATCTCCCGGACGTCCTCTGCGACAAAAGTGTCAGCATCAGCAGGTAACATGAAAATGCGTTCCCTGACTTGCTACGTGACCAGGTGCTTGGCTGGGTTCAGCGTTCCGAATCCTACGCCGTTTCAACACAACGGGACCTTTGCTTTGTTAAATTCGGCCCGGCACTTGGCCAGGTCAGCCCCAATGTCCTGTTAGATCCTGATGTTGTGGCATTCTCAGCTGTAGGTGTGGGACTCCTGGACCATCGCAGGATTCTACCACGGCCCTGGACCGGTTTATTTTGCAATTATCGCCCTTAGTTGTTCACTAGTTTTGGACTTTAGACGGAGCGACTGGAGAGCCCTCTCGGTTTCTGGTGGGTTGTCGGAGCTGTCCCTTCCCTCCAGCTTACCCAGTGATTGGGCCACATTGTCTGTGGGCTTCCTAATTTCCAACCCGCTCGGTAGGCGCATGATATGGAGGTTCTGCCGCCTCGACCGGATTTCCTGATCCTCAACCTTTCTTCTGAAGCTGCCTTGTTATCATAGAATTTACAGAGCAGAAGGAGGCCATTCAGCCCATGGAGTCTGCACCGGCTCTTGGAAAGAGCACCCTACCCAAGGTCAACACCGCCACCCTATCCCCATAACCCAGTAACCCCACCCAACACTAAGGGCAATTTTGGACACTAAGGGCAATTTATCATGGCCAATCCACCTAACCCGCACATCTTTGGACTGTGGGAGGAAACCGGAGCACCCGGTGGAAACCCACGCACACACGGGGAGGATGTGCAGACTCCGCTCAGACAGTGACCCAATCCAGAATCGAACCTGGGACCCTGGAGCTGTGGAGCAATTGTGCTATCCACAAGGCTACCGTGCTGCCCTGTGTCGCGCCCCGCCTTGCTACCATCTATTCCGGGGCGACGCTTCGGTCGCCCAGGTCTTTTCCAGCCCTTTCAGACCTGTATTAGTTGTCTCCTGAGCCTCCAGTCACTTTTCGGCTTTGTCCAGGCCTATCTGCATGCTTGCCAGAGCTTTCGCCAACGCACACTTCACCGCCGCTTTTGTGTTTGACTTTGTCTCATCTCACTTATCCTTCAACTCTCTTGAGAGGACGGTCCTACATTCATCCCCTGGTGTGGTGGGGGGCGGGCTTTCCCTGTCGCTTGGTCTGGCGAACACAACGTAAATGAAGCCAAATAAGTCATTTTTAATCAGTCTCTATATAAACGATTTTATGGTGATCTCAATGCCTTTGGTCCGTACATCTTTGTAGTACCCATCGGACATATCCTGTCATTTAAAACTGTTACAGGGACTGATTTCGTTCCTTTTACAGAAAGCTGATACAAACATTAATGAACTAACTACTGTATTTATGTGCTACAGCAGTCTTACTATTTCATAGTTCGGCGTGCCATCCCCGGGTATCATTCTGCGAGAGATCAGTAAAAAAATAAATCTTCTTGATTTAATTTATATTTGTCATGTGCAAAACGAGTCGTTCTGAACATCTTATTTGTGAGAAAACTCCAGTCATGCCATGGGGCTTAAATACAGACGGTGGATAAAACTGACTTCATCTGCACTGATCAATATATCGTTGTGCCTGTTGCTGCCGGCATATTCCCAATTCTGCGGAACCAAATTGTGCGGCTTCAGGTGTGCTTTCCATTTATGACATGCTGGTTGCACCACGTGTAGATGTAAGGTGTTATCTGATCCGAGATATCCATTTTAGCGTTGTTTGTCGCATTCTATTCAACATGTACCACATGCGTCAATTAATGGACAATTTGACACGGCCTCTTTATCTTTTCTAACAGTGATCGTGAAGTTGACCCAGCTCCTCGAATCAGCAGGTACCACGAAATAATTGTTATATTCCTTATTCTTCCATCTTAAAAGTAACAAACTAAAGTGATATCAATGAACACAGCAGATACATGCGTGCAATTGAACATTGAAAAAAAATATCCTGGACTTAACATGCAGACATCTGAAGAGGGTCGAATAGGAGGTAAATCGGAGACATTGTGCTGGAATCCATAATTATGCAATTGCAGAGGTTATTAATGACAAGCAAATCACACTATGGCTTGTGTCGTGACAGGGAGCTCTTTAAAACTTTGGTCCTGAAATGGGGTCCAATATGTGCTGGAACATTAGGCGTTAAACATGATGAAAGAAAAGACTGCTTTCATTACACTCAGAGGAATACGCTTGCATCCCTCTTGTCCCGCTTACACTTAACCGTGTTATTGCGAATACCCAGGATTTCCCGGTTGAGACAAGATGATTCACTAAAGATACATATCATTCGGGACAATCTTGTTTGACCAGCCATAAGCCCACCACAGGGCTTGATGACCTATTTATTTGTCAGTGGAAGGTTAGTTGCAGGTGCATGGCATAGCGTTGTCCGTTTGTATAAAAGGACGTTGACAATCAGACATAATAACGATAATTGATTTAATGGAGGACAGCTCAGGGCACAACGTTTGCTTGAAGAGCTGATCAGAGTGTGGAACGAGATAAACAATAAATGCTGATTTGGAAAGTTACAGGGTGGAATCGACCTGCGAGGTTGGTAAAATTGCTAGATGTAGAATTTTAAAAGAAATCTGAACAAATATCCCTAACCGAATAAAAGATTGACTTCACAAGTATTACCTTTGCCTGTTTGTGCAAGCGGAACAAGGGTTTTAATTTCATGTGCAACCTGGTTTCATGGAACTCGTGTATTAAGCCGAAGGAACTGTTTGTAATCAGATTGTGTCGGCTGAAGTAAAATTGGAAACGTTGTTTTCTTTTCATTTGCCTTAATGAAATGTTATTCTAAATTAATCAAGCCTTTTGTTAAAGTTATAGTCTGGAGAAGCATTTTAGCTATTGTTGAGGCCTGACCAGGCGGTGAGAATAAATTGAGTGCTCATGCACTAGATTCTTTGGTATAGTTTCTTATTTGGCTTGGGGTATCGAACTCTAAGACCGGGGGTGTTCATGGGTGGACAGCATTTTCTCTGCGTCGAAATATTGCAAAGTTGTAAAATAGTCCATTCAGTTCAAAATAGGTCCTGGAGTGGAGGAAAGCACTCGGCATGATTTGAATGGAAATCGAAAGCAAAGCATTTGAGTTTAGCAGAAAAGCCGCAGTTACTCTTTCCAAAATGGTCAAAGAATGAAGAGATGATGGAACAATAGTTCAACATTTCAAATGACCAGCAACACAGACCAACTCAATAGAATTAGAACAGATTCAATAATAGGAACATTTCCTGATTTTCCAAATTGCAAACAGCATACTGGCAGTTACGCTCGCCAAAATACTATAGATTGTGGCGTGGGCGGTAAAGTGGCAGGTGGTATTTAACACAGAGACGTGTGAGGTCATGCGTTGATGAAGGTCAAATGGTTTGAGTGAATACAAAATAATTAGGAATATCATAAAGTAAGAGATCATGGTGGACAGGTATACAGGTCCGAGAAGGCAGTGGTTCAAGCAGCTCAGGTTTTAAAGAAAGCAGAGCTAATGTTCAACTTCGTTGGCAGGGATACGAAATCTAAAAGTAAGAATACAATATTGCAATTGTAAAAAAAATCACTGACGAGGCCACAACTGTATTATTATGATGTGAAGCTCAGGTCCCCACCTTCCAGGAAGAATATAATTTGTGTGGGGAAGTCGCAACCGGAGCATGAACATCGTTGTGCAGTAGTTGACCCATTGGCAGTTTTCGAGTTCATGACGTGTCCTTGATGAAACAGTAAATTCAGGTATTGCATAGTTCATCGTGTCTTGCTTTAGTAAATAAAACCTAAAATGTTGAACTCTAGGACTCGAAGTTTTTTTTTTAACTGAGCCAGTTGGAAACTATCGGTTGATAACTTTTTCAGAACTCGATATCTGGGATGGTCTTTCATTGACTCGATCATTAATTCGCGGCAGTAATTAGGACCAATGACTCGAACTATATTGCTGTATTACATGTTGGAATCGTCATTTTTTGTCATTGTGACACACAGACTAGTTGCATTGTAATGTTTGGGCAGTCATCTTTAAAGGCATAATTGACACCGCGGTGACTGATAAATGTACAGGCAGCATGTTAGAAAAGAGTGAGAAATCCAAACAGGAAAGACATGATGAATAGTTCTTGTAAAATGCACTGGGGATCATGAATATCGCCTTTATATTGACTTGACATAATAGCGTAAGTGTAATAAACACCTTTCTGAATTGGTGAAGCGCCAAAACATTTGACCACATGTACAACATAATTACATTTTCATCCACAATTTAAGACAGGAAAAATGCATGCACCCAAAATCTGATTGAAACGTGGACATTTCTACATTCTAGATTCCAACAGCAACAATTGTATTTCAGGAACGTTCCATCAATATAGGTTTGGACACATAATTTTGCTCTGTTCGTGTCAAATGGTGCAATGGCAGATGGGTCAACAGCCGTCCCTGCTGAAATATACTCTGGAGCGACCTCGACGTTCGTCTGACGTATTAATTCACGGCAATTTGCAGCGGCTGATGTAATTCCTGCCAAGAGCTTACATTCAGATGGCGAACCTATTGGTAACGAACAGGCCAATATATACAACGTGTATCTTGATATTTTCAGCGCTTCAAACAACATTTTCCCACATCAGTTGTGAGTTTGTATTAAAGTGAAGCAAGTAAGATTCGAATAGTTTGGAGAAGATTGATCTCTCCAAAGTGTTTTCCGAATCCAGATAGACACCGCAATGTGCACCATAATGTCTTTGAACAAAGTCTGAGGTGGAGAAAGATTATCCTTGCCAATGCCGTCGTTTGCAAAAGAAATGTAGTGATATCTCATTGTGTATATCTTCGCAGATGGAGAGGGATAAACAGTTGACTTATTTGGACTTAGACCTTCCGGAATTCTGTGGGAAGCCAAAAATATTTCCTGTGCTTCTTTCAGCAGTGCCGCATCCAAACGCGATGAACATTCCCAGGAGATACTCATTGCATGTAATCCTGACAAAATAGTCGAATTCAACCTCAATTCTGATCTGCAGTGGTTTAGGGGTGCATTTAGAGCTGCGATAAACATAATCTTCCGCCGCATGAATTAACATTTAATTAATGAGGGTGTTTTATGTATTAACCAGGAGTTACCCCAAATTTTACCATCTTTCAAAGGAAATTTAGTTTTCATGAAATAAAGTTAAAAATACACCGTTCCACAGACATCCTAAGCGAATATGTATCTCTCAATTTTTATGAGGTTGATAAGATTGACGAAGAGAAGTTGATTCAAATGACATCGAACATAACAATTACTTCTGATTCCTGCTGTACATAGAAAGAATAATTGAGCAGAAAGATGATGGTATGGTCTATATTAAATATTTTCCTTTCGGAGAACTGGCCATCAAAGCAAAGAATTCTGTCAAAAACACAATTGTCAGACAACAGTGCATAAAGAAATGAAACACACACGAACGAACGAACTGTTACATTACAGAAGACCTCCAGAAGGATTGAGTGTCTGTAACTTTAACCAATTACAGGTACACAAATTCTGACCATAGAATATGCTTCGAGATAATGCCTGCAGTTGTTCGAAAGCTAGATTTTCTATTTCCCAAGCTACCTCAATTTTCACTTTGTCCAATGAATAAATTATCATTTAATATCTAAATTGCATAGAACTCTGACAATTATATCTAAACAGTTCATTGTGCAGAAACAAAGGTTATGCATTTGAAAAAAAGTTTATGCATTTGGTTAAAGGTAATCGGAAGAGCCATTCAGTTCTGATGTTCCGACATGTGTAAAATTATTTCCTCTCTTAATATACGAAGCACCTTCCCTAATGATTCGCTTATTTTCCATTTCATTTACATTGCAGTTATGATATTTTGACCCAGGGATATATTTTCCAATTAAGTGCCAATTCACAAACCCTGCACATATTTTTAAGTTCTATGCTCGATCCCCACGCAGCCACGGGGTGAATGTGCAAGTACCAAACGGACAGTAACCTGTGCTTTGCGTGGAACACCGGTCCTTGGTGCAAGGAAGTGTCAGTACGAAGCACAGCGCCACCGTGCCGCCCCGAGCCATGGCTATTAAATTGACATATAGCTTTAAGGTGAGCAGAGGATGCCAGGAGTCAAAAGTTGGAAAATTCTATATTGTACCATGAAGATGTAGATTTCTTTCCACAGAATAATCGCAGACTAGCTGCCAACTGAGAAATCGGAGGGATTGGTTTTCATTGCTTGGCTGGTGGACAATGGATTGGACAAAACCATTATTCTGCTTGGAAACAGGCAGTGATTCGCTTAAGTCAGGTGAAAGATATTCAGTGCAACCAGAAAAGAAAGTGGAAGGTCCTGAACGCCGATGGGAGACGCTCTGAGTTGCCATCTCTATTGCTTTTTCTACTAAATTGGGTTTGTGTCGACGTTTTCTAAATCTACAGAGAAAACTTGAGATGTAGACGAATTAACAATGAAACCAATCAGAGATTGCAAGCAAAGATCTAACCCAGCTGGAGACCTCGAGGAATATATTGAGTCTGAAAGACATCCACCTGACAGAAAAACTTTTAACCATTATCTCTTCGTTAGATGTTTTTTTCCATCCCTCTTTGCCCTCACTGTATGCCCCTTGTATGAATACAGTGTGGTGCTAACGAAAAGTGTGGGAGGAGGTGGCGTTAAACATTAGATAATCTTCTTCACATTTGCATCTGCTGCCTATTGAATTATAGTTCCACTTCTTGATTAACAGTAAATTTACAAGCATAGTGACTGCAGCTGTTGGTCTTCCGGACTTTTCTAAGAATGAGTTGCTAATTTCAATTGTGTCGCCACTCCGGGTGAATTCGGGCTGGAAGTGATCACGCACTAACCCAGGATGTCGAGGCCACATCCCCTGTCATACTTTTATCACCATAAATTTGATTGCTATTATTATTCTACATACCCCGAGAGTAGCTTGTCTGTCATACATCATCAGCATGATCCTTCGGTGCGAGTTTATCTAGGCCACACGTCGTTCAGGAGCGGCCGGATTCTACCTTCTCGATGATTATCCGTGGGCTTTTCCATCGGCGCCACACCACACTGTCTAGAATCCAGCGGGCAGTGTCCCGCTGCCAGCAGAAAAACAGAATCCAAGCGGCCAGAGCATTCCAGAATGTGTACCGAAAATAAATATCATTACCGAAATTATTCTCATCAAATCATCTGTAAAATGAGTCCAGGTCAATTGTCGTTAAAAAATTGTTGAATGCGTCACATACCAATGTTTCAAATTGCAGTGGACTTCAGTTTTTTCCTCAATCCTTGCCGCCAGAATGATTGAACCTGTACTGTCCAATGGGACAGACGCAGGAATACACGGAATGGCAGGAAGGAAGACAATTTTATTGCACAAACTCACAAATCTACAACCCCTCTACCCGAAGGGCCACCCTTCCTGACCTGAACACAGGTCACTTTTTTTCTACTGTGAAGATTCCCCTTCTTAAGTGCAAACCCCGAACGCCAAATACCGGGTTGAGGGAATAATCGTATAGAGCATAGTCCATGAAATTCAAGGGGTCGGAACACTTCTGCCCCCACCTCGCCAAGTCTACAGAAACGTCCATGCCATCTACCATGTCTTCCTTATCGTTGCTGAGTAAACAATGGTGCGGCGTCGATGAGACAAGTCCTGGAGTAGCGTAGCGCACGGGGGACCATCGTTTTCGAGTGGAGCGTCAAGGCAGAAGTGGTGTCGCCTTTCAAATCGTTGTTGCCGGACGGGGCTGGACGAATACGTCGGACGGTCCTTTGCCAATATCAGACTCGGTATCGGAGGGTTAGAAGGAGGCGGCGGGAGTGTCATCCTCCTGGGTCTCGACAGGCGGAACTGACGACGATCGGGTTTGCGAACTGGGCGGAACTCTGGGGCGATCTAGCCAACGGCGGAGACCGCATGCGGACACAGATTTACGCTCTGAGCCTGTGAGCCTGTAAAGGAGGCCCTGCGCCCGGCGGTGGATGACGTTCAGTGGTGGCTGGCTTCATGTCCCTGTGCCTGGACCGAATAGGAAATCGGACCAGTCGAGCAGAACACCACGCCTTGCTTCCATGTGGCGCCAGCAGCAAAATTACCAACGAACACTGCGTCTCCTGACTTAAGTTCATGAACTGCAGGTGCCGAATAGCGTCTTTCACGGAGCGGTCTTGGCGCTGCCGCATCCGAGCACATATGTTCAGAATGATGAGGCCGAGCGGAGTCCTGAGCCAGCGTCGTATCAGCAGCTTCGCCCATGTCACTCCTGTGGTGGCATGTGTGTTCGTCTGCTGACTGAAAAGGAATTGGGCCAATTGGATATCCCATTATCCGGTGGTCTGTCTCTTCATGACGCTTTTGAAGTTTGGATCTTCCCGGTCGGCTAACACATTTGAGGCCGGGAGATATGGGGCAGTCTGCAAGTGTCGATTTCAATTCGAGGCCACTAACGACTTAATCTTCCTCCTGGTGAACGCTGCACCGTTAGTGGACATCAGGACGCCGGGTATTCCTTGGATATAGAAAATGCACTGGAGTCTGTCCATGGTTGTCTTTTTGGTCACGCTCTGCACCTTCTGGATCTCGAGCCACTTTGAGTGGACGGGCACCATGGTGAGGAAAGCCGCTCCCTGGAATTCGCCAATGACTTCCCGGTGGCCGTGCGACTAACGTTCTCCCAAAATGTCTATCGGAGCAGCAGGTATAGCCTTCTGGTGTTCCTGGCAAGCGCAAAGCGCTGGACCACCTTCTCGATGTTCGAGTCTATCACGTGCCGCCAACTCGAGATGAGGACAAGCATCTGCATCTTGGATACCTCCAGGTGTGGATGTCTTGTACTGTAAGAGCCCGGTCACGTACTGGGATGACAACCCATACCCCCCACAACAAAACACCGTCCCCTACATTGTGCTCCAAAGGTTTGTCGTATCGCCCGCAAATCGCCCTGCAGGGCTCTGTGTTGGCTCCTGTGCTGGACCATCTGTCGGACCTGGGTAACTTCAGGTTTAGCTGTGCCCACTCTTTAATGGGAGCTACCTTAACCAGAAAAGACACCATGAATTGGAGTGCCGCTATTACTTCTGTGGTCTTGTGGAAGTAGAGGGGGATCAACGTGTGAGCAATCGCAATCCGCATGCCGGGGTAGTAATCTAGTGTATAAAGTGTACGGTGATAGGAGGGAAGACCACGGCTGTATTCCGGCGGATGCGACAGGGGGTATCACCTGATCCTCTACCGACAGCCTGAACAGAGGCTTGTGGTCTGGAGATACGCTGAATGCATGACAGCACACACACTGGAGGAACATCTGAGAGTCAGACGCATCCTTTCGCTTTGGGCACAGTTATGTTCGGTCGCGAGACGTGAAAATGATTGGTCACTCCGAACCGTCGGCGGCCGCAGTACGGGACTAGGCCAGAACACCATAAGTGGAAGCTTTGCACATTAAACTATGGCTTATTTCTGAGTCGAAGTGTGTCAAGTAGCGTCGCGGATAACAACCGTGGCTTGGCCTTTTGGATCACCTTCTGCTGTAGTATTGGGGGCGCGGGGGGGGGGGGGGGGGGGCGGGGGATGTTGGGACAAATAGACTGGTGTCCTTTATTCAACAATTTCTGGAGCGGGCTGCGTAGCGTGGTTTAGTTGGGGATGTATTTCCCCAAGTAACGTATGAGCCCAAAGAAAGAGTGGAGCTCGATCGGACCTGTAGGAATATGAGGCTTCTGGTTGCTCCGCACATTGCCGTCCACTGAGTGAAGACCGTGACTGTAGCGCCCGGACGCTAAAAATATGACTTCAGGGGCTTTGAAAACGAAGTTCTCTCTGTTGACTCTGATGCCAGCCTGTTCAAAACGCCAGATGATGGTGGTCAGGTTTTGCGAAACCTGTTGTCGTCCCACAAGCTGTTTTCCATCATCCGTTGGAAAATTACACAAGTTATGGAACTCGGAATTGTTCTGTAAAATCATGTGTGATTGTTCACAAGACGAAGGTCCGACTGCCTGGACCTGGGGCCAGCTGAAGATATTCATGGTCTATATCTAATATTGTCAACGTTCTTTCAACGCTGACTTTGCCATACAGGTCCTCGATATGGGGGACCGGTTAGCCAGGAGCGGACAAGGCAGAAGTCCATATTCACGACGAATGAGGCTCCAGATCTCCGAGCCTTGCAACTCTTAGAAACCGCGGTCCATGGACACCTGGTTCAGGACATTAACTACTGCCCGCTGGATGATTAAGTAGACGTTCATGTGGAGTTCCCTCTGGGTGTCAGCGTCTATGTGTCGGCGGATAAAATGGTCCCGTAGAGATACTGGAAGTGCGGCCCGAAATCAGGTGAGGTGACAAGCGTCCTTCAGCGCGCCAAAATGTCGGTTATGGAGTCCCCTTGTGCCTCCAAAGCTGTGTGAAAACTGAACCAGCAGGCCATTATCAGGGGCTGGGTGTTACGATGTGCCTGGTCCAGGGCCACCAAGTCAGAAATGGAATTAGAGCCTGGCCTGTCCGGTTGGGTGCAACTTATGATGAGCATATAGGTCGTGCCTCACAAACTTTATTGAGTTCTTTGAGAAGGTGACCAAACAGGTGGATGAGGGTAAAGCAGTTGATGTGGTGTATATCGATTTCAGTAAAGCGTTTGATAAGGTTCCCCACGGTAGGCAACTGCAAAAAATACGGAGGCATGGGATTCAGGGTGATTTAGCAGTTTGGATCAGAAATTGGCTGGCTGGAAGAAGACAAAGGGTGGTGGTTGATGGGAAATGTTCAGACCGGAGTCCAGTTACTAGTGGTGTACCACAATGATCTGTTTTGGGGCCACTGCTGTTTGTCATTTTTCTCAATGACCTGGAGGAGGGCGCAGAATGATGGGTGAGTAAATTTGCAGATGACACTAAAGTCGGTGGAGTTGTGGACAGAGCGGAAGGATGTTACAAGTACCAGAGGGACATAGATAAGCTGCAGAGCTGGGCTGAGAGGTGGCAAATTTAGTTTAATGCAGAAAAGTGTGAGGTGATTCATTTTGGAAGGAATAACAGGAAGACAGAGTGCTGGGCTAATGGTAAGATTCTTGGCAGTGCGGATAAGCAGAGATATATCGGTGTTCATGTACATAGATCCCTGAAAGTTGCCACCCAGGTTGAGGGGGTTGTTAAGAAGGCGTCTGGTGTGTTCGCTTTTATTGGTAGAGGGATTGAGTTTCGGAGCCATGAGATCATGTTGCAGCTGTACAAAACTCTGGCGCGGCCGCATTTGGAGTATTGCTTGCAATTCTGGGCGCCGCATTATAGGAAGGATGTGGAAGCATTGGAAAGGGTGCAGAATATATTTACCAGTATGTTGCCTGGTGTGGAGGGAAGATCTTATGAGGAAAGGCTGAGGGGCTTGAGGCTGTTTTCGTTAGAGGGAAGAAGGTTAAGAGGTGACTTAATTGAGACATACAAGATGATCAGAGGATTGGATAGGGTAGACAGTGAGAGCCTTTTTCCTAGGATGATGATGTCTAGCACGAGGGGACATAGGTTTAACTTGAGGGGAGATAGATATAGGACAGATGTCAGAGGTAGGTTATTTACTCAGAGAGTAGTAAAGGCGTGGAATGCCCTGCCTGCAACAGTAGTGGACTCGCCAACACGAAGGGCATTCAAATGGTCATTGGATAAACATATGGATGATAAGGGAAAAGTGTAGATGGGCTTTAGAGTGGTTTCACAGGTCGGCGCAACATCGTGGGCCGAAGGGCCTGTACTGCGCTGTAATGTTCTATGTTCTATGTTCTACAAGTGGGTCCCCCGAATGTGGTCAATCGGATAACGGTTTGCCCCCGATTTACATCAATTGCATCAGACAGAAAATATGTCGTACCCACTCGGCGTTCTGGATTCAGTCATCGGTACAGGCACCACACTGTTCAAATGTCCCAATGTGCGGCATCTCAGCATTCGAAGTGGACGCTTCGGTTGGCATGTATTAATTCGGCTGGCGGCATAGTGCACAATGCCTTTTGGCGGCTCCACTTTACCCTCGTCCGCAGTGCAATTTCCATCGGAAAAGAGGCAGAAACGCCTGGTTTATTGCAAAGGTTTATTACAAAATACACAAAGTCACAACGCTGGTGCGTTTCTCCCTTAAGGGATACCCTTCCTGACTTGAAGCAGTTCAGAATTTTTATACTGACTTGTTGAAGGGAAACCATGCCCTCAATTACCGGTGTACTCAATCTATGGGGCAAAAATGGTTAATCGCAGGGAACATATTCCTTGGTCTCCATGGGCGCCGGAACACGACCTATTTGACCATATTTAACTTTCATAACCTGACGGTGAAGCGCAAGGCAGCCAGCATTAGATCTGGACAATATTACTCTGTCGTGACGTCAAAGGCAATGACGATGCAACACGTCAGAGCGACCGTTGAAAGAGATCCAATGAATAATACTACCAATAATAATATCTTATTATTGTCAGCGGGAGGCTTACATTAACACAGTAATTTAGTTACAGTGAAAAGCTCATAGTCGCCACACTCCGGCGCCTGTTCGGGTACACGGAGGACAAATTAATATGTCGACGTAAATGCAAGTAATAATCTTCACTAAGGTTACATTAACACTGCAATGAACGTCAACGCCTGTTCGTGTACACTGAGGGAGAATTCGCCTAACAAACACGCCTTTCGATATATCTGGGAGGAAATTCGGAGCACGGGAAGGAAACCCAAGCAGACAACGAGAGAACGTGCAGCTCCACACTGACAGTGACCCAAGCCGGAATCGAAACTGAGACCCTGGTACTGTGAAGGAACAGTGCTAATCACTGTGCTACCGTTTCGCCCTCACATTTGGGTATATTCAAGTGCTATTTATTGGAGAAAATCTGGCAAGCGGATTAAACGGGAGAAAGATCTTTCCTCGTGCTTTGATAAATTATGCACAGCAAGTCACTTTTCACAACTAACGGAGTTGGAACATAACATTTTTTCAAAATGATGACGAATGATGTGTATTTTGTTGCCCTTGATAAACCGGTGACTGAAAATACTCCATTTCGAAGGGAATATATTGTATCAGAGCCCCATTATACGCTACATTGCATTGGGCTGTCGAGATTTGAAGTGACCAGGTAAGGGGTGTATGCGTGTGTTTATGTCCCAATCTGCGTATGCATGTAAATGTGCGTCGGTGCTTCCATTCGGCTGCTGACATTCCAAATGCAAAATTTCCAAACACTGATCAAATTGAACTAATATTGCGATTCATTTCTAACAAGTTTCATGCATATACGAACACGCTTATTCATTTTTTCCCTTTTCGTCTGCGAGCAAGCACCAACATTTTCTACGTATTTACATACCCACTCCTCTTAATTTCCTAGGTGCCTTGTCTTAAAATCAATAACCCCGAGGCCTTTCGTAATTTGCTTTCTAAACTTCCTTCTGCAGTGCCAGCAAAGGAAAACAATTTTCATATGCACGTTGACGTCGTCAATTTAACGAAAATGGCCCGAAAGCGAATGCTTCAGTATTTCATCTCTGTCAAATCGATTATTTTTTTAACCAGCCCATGAATACAGAAAAAAACTAAACATTTTTGTGTTGCAGCTCATGGTGCACCTCATAGCGAGCGCTGCTAATAATTTTTAAAAAACCTGCAGCGTATTTGAGTAGCGGCACTTTATATTTCATCGAAACCAATCTAAATTCGGTGTCGACATTCATATCTCATCATTATTCTGATGTCCATTAAGCCTTTTATTATGTTAATGGGAAGAAATTGTTGATGGAGCAACCGACATTTTGGCACGTTTCTGATTAAGAACTTATATTCTGGGATTTATTGTCGTCACCAACATATTTCTCTTGATTCTACCCAAGCAGATGAAATGGAAGTCCATTAAACGTCGTTGGATCCGTTTACAGGCCTAACCGATCAGCATTGAATAATGCTCCATCTATTAAAAAGCACATTGACCGCCGGAAAAACTCAGCATTTCTGGCAATCTCTGTTGCCCAGGAAGAGGAGGCATATATATCTTCGAAAGGATACCTCCATTTCACGATCAAAATTTGAGACCAGACCGTTTGCGTTTTTCGTGCACTTGCAATGTTACTTCTGCCTTCCATATATTGCAAACCCTTGCATTTATTTTAAAAGCGGTTGTCCGATTGTAATGGTTTTGACAACATTTATAGAACTTTCTGTAGAGTTCTAATGTAATCAGATAGAAGACGCTAAACGAAGAATACCTACACAAAAGTATGAGAAAGAGAAGAAATGAAGCATCTGGTTACATCCATCGGAATATTTTAACAGGCAGCTGTTATTCGGCCATTTTTCACGAAATCCCGGGTGAGTGGGAGGTCCAATTCCAATCTCAAATGACCCGGAGATGCAAGACAGGCCACAATGAAGGTTTATAAAATACCTGAGATTCTTGGTCGAGGCAATTAAGCTACAGACACAAGGTTTGTAACTTGCAAACATAAGTTATATTTTCATTTCAAAATATAGGATCTGGGCAGCACGGTGGCGCAAGTGGTTAGCATGGCTGCCTCACGGCTTTGAGGTACAATGTTCGACCCCGGATCCGGGTCACTGTCCGTGTGGAGGTTGCACATTCTCCCCATGTTTGCGTGGATTTCGCCGCCACAACCCAAAAGATGTACAGGGTTGGTGGATTGGCCACGCTAAATTGCACATTAATTGGAAAAAATGAATTGGATACTCTAAATTTAAAAAATAAATAAATACAGGGTCAGAAAATATAATTCACTTATATTATTCATTTTCAACCTCACCACTCCTGCCCCCCTTTCTAACTGGCCCCACTCTCTCAATGCACACATGCTGAAAAGCAGCTGGGAGAAGAGTGGTGTTAAGCAAAAGATAATATGAATAATGCAGAAAGTGTACTGATCTACGATGCAACCCAGAAATTGCACAGACAGTATGTGTATGTATTTTTTTTGTACAGTCAATCTGTTGTCTTAATGAGGACACCAAACCATTCTTAATGTGGCCAACACCTTTATCAATATAGACGGGAAGTTTAAAATGTGAGTTAAAACGTTTGCATTAACACGGCCATTTGCGGGATGTGTATCGTTTTCTGCTTAACTGCTACTGGAGGTCATATTCACCTCATTCTATGCAAAGTATGAATGTAATTGGCTGATAACGGTACTGTTCCCCAGAACATGGGGCATTACTAAAACAGAAATACCAGGACGACATAATGTCTTCCTAAAGTGCCAGCTTTCGTTTTCTTCCGCCTTCCTTCTCGGCTTGAGAGTGCTTTCTTTGGCAAGATTCCCTACCTTCTCTGCAGACTCAGCCTGATTTCAGTTTCTCACCAAGGTGTGTGTCAGGTACTCAGTGATTTCAGATCAATAGACCATGTATTACATTCAGTAAGCAGCAGAAAGTGAAACCGTTCCTTTCATTACAAAGTTTATGCCATAGTTATGCCTTTGGCTCAAATCCCTGATGTGGTTGCTGGAAAACAAATCTCTCTATCACAGCTCTAAAACATGCACCTCATCTCGCTTCAATTACTGTTTGTCAAAAAGCGTTCAACATACATCTACCAACCTCTCAGTGAAAAGGTTCTTCCGAACATCACTCCTGAAAGGTTTGGCCCTATCTTTAGACTACGATCATCGTTTTAGAGTCCCGAACAAGTGGACATAATTTACCTGTATCAAACCTGCCCTTCACTGTTTATATCTTGATAGGTCGATCAGATCACCTCTTAAACTTCTCATTGTTCTGCCTGAACCAGTGTGTCTTTAACCCATATACGACAGACAAATGACCACAAGTTGCTTCAAACAATAGGATTTCGATTTGTTTATTGTCACGTGTACCAACGGACTGTGAAAAGTATTTTTCTGCGAGAAGCTCAAACAGATCATTTCGCACATGATAAACAGAAAAGAAATAAAAGGGCAACACAAGATTCACAATGCAAACACACAGACACCGGCATCGGGTGAAGCATAGAGGGCTGTAGTATTTGTCAGGTCAGTTCATTAGAGGGTCGTTTAGGAGTTTGGTAACAGCGGGGAAGAATCTTTTTTGAATCTGTTTGTGTGTGTTCTCAGACTTCTGTCTGTCACACAATGTTAAGGTTATGTAAATGACACACAGATACGTTGAACTGTAAAGCTATTCCGCACTGGACCTTAACTTAACTTTCACGTGACTGGCAAGTACCGGAAAGATGTGCCCTTCATCTGGAGTCCCCCGTCTGGCAGTGTTTATAGTCTGTTGCTGGCCATCGTTGTCCTTGGCTCTCGTCCTTCCGTCAATGCCGTGGTTTGGCTTCTTCTTGCGCAGCACCTTTTATCGCCGGGAGTTTCACGCCTTTTTGGCCGTTCCCAGAAGAACTTCCAATCGGTCGGTCAGAACTCGATCAGTCACATCGATTATGTCCAATCAAGTCAAACCAACCGTGAGGGCGGGGAGTGTCCATACTAGCCATGTGCGCTGGTGTCCGAAGCACGTTGGCCTTTCCAAATAAGTAAACAGACGTCACCAAGTCTTCTCCACAAAATAGATTTGCATGTTAAGCCCATTGTCCCGGGGTGGCCTCGTTATGGTCTTTTTCCTGGACAGTTTAGAAAACCTGGGCCGGAACTTTTTGTTTCTTTGAGTGCTGCAGCTTTTTTGTCCCTGAACTTGACCATTTTTCCCAGCGTCCTCTGCCGAACGTCATTTTAGGCGGCCACATAATTGCCTTACTCAACTACCGATTTATAAGATCCATATGGTGTCTAAGAGGCTGGCGTTTCCACTCCAAAATACAACACCTGCTGATGAAGGTTCCTGACAAGCAGCCTGTATCAGCTTTGTGCCTTATATGCAGGTCCCGATTATGGGCCCATGAAGAAAATTAAGTGAAAAATGAACATAAAACATGATAACAACGGAACTTCTCAGGAAGAACTCTTATACTTAGTACATCGAAGGTTGAAACATGACTAACCAACATCTTTAATATTTGGCAGAGATAACGACCGATACAAATTGATGCGATTTGTTCCACGACTAGGCCTTTCCCAAAGTAGTTGTAAAGCGCTTATGTAGCACAAAGAAAATAAAATGGAGCCATCAGCCTTAACTTAAAATGTGTTAAAATCTGAAACTCGCTGACACAACTGTTTTTGGTTCCAATTGTTTTGATTCAGTTCCTTGGAATCTATTGAACATGTGGAACGAGAAAAAAGAAACATCTTTTGGAGCAAAATCGCTGATTTTCATCAGTTGCTGCAAAACGCTGACTATTTGGGCTGCATCCTTTGTCACTAAATACAGTTGCGAATTAGTTGAATTGTTTTAATCGTACTCACAGTGATACAACAACTGAATAGACTTGTTGAAAGAATCGGTGAAAAAAATCATCAAATAGCATATCATCATGCCAGTTATGGAGATTGATCAGGAATTAAAATTCTACTCGTAATTAATTGAATCAAGGAAAGGGCTATCTATAATTCCAAAACACACATTCAGAAAGCAAGTTAGAAGAAACCAGACATATAATTAAGATTTGGCGCATCTGATGCCAATCACCAATCGTTCTAATCGATGCACCTCAAATCGTCAGAGGCATCTCACTCCGAGGCTTCGGGGACTTTCGCGAACACGTAGCCTCTGCATGTGGCTGTATCGCGGCTTCTGAGAGGCACTATGTAGAATGTGTATCACAGAAAAAAATCCCGATCTGTAGGTGGTTTCAAGCTCAATTGTTCAGTGCATAAAGCGCTTTGAACAGTCGATAACAGCATGCATTTTTGCGCGGTATCAATTAACCAGACAGTGCACCAATTTGAAATGAACAAACATCTTATTTATTGGTGATCTAGGCAAATTCCGAATAGGAATAACTCGTTTCCACATATTTCAATACAGAATGTCCGATAAGTCGTTTTGCATAACGGGTATGGCAGGCACAATGTTATACTGATAATCCCTATCAATAATGATTGGAACACAGGAATTTACATCGCAATCTGGTAAAGAAAAACACATTTAATATAAACTAGGGCATGGAATTTTGAGGGGATATAATCGCATCACATGTTTAGTCGTATTGATTCGGATAAAAACAATCTATATTGTCCTCAGGCGTTTTGATCAATATCTGACGCCAGATACGCAGATACGTTGCTGGCTAATTTCTGACCTCCCAATTGATAGAGATGGAAACTCAGTGTGTTTTCGGGAAGTCAGAATGAACCGCATTCTCATACAATTAGGAGCATGCAATTTTTATTTGTCGAAGCTAGAATAAATTGATTCACACTGAATAATTAAAAGTCGCATGACGATACAAGTTTAAAATGTTGACTCACAGCACTCAAGAGGGAAGGAAAAAAAACATGAGTAGTATTAAGTTCAATGTGACAGAAGTAAACATGAATTGTAATATGAAACCCGTGGAAGCGATACAATTGGGAAACGGTCAAAGCGTACAGGATGTCAATTCATTGAGGAAAAGTAACAGACACAACGATCACTTCTTAATATTATATTTGTGCTTTTATATGCGTGACCTGACATGGGCTGATGGAACTTTGCTTGAACAATTAAAGCTAAGAAATTGCGCCCGAGACAAAATCAGGACAGATAAAATAATACGTGTAAAATTAACTTCGGTTTGAAAAGTTGTGGGTATTTATTCCAATGAAATGGACACGGGTGGAGGGGGCGTCCACGAGTTAACGTAAATTCAATGTACTTACCAGGTGCAATTTAACTGAATTCTTAGATGGCGAAGACGTGCACTCTAGATGCTTGCAAACGTATGAAATATTAAAGTACTGAAAATGCGCAGAAAGAATCGAAACTTGGCAATCCGGACCTGAGGAGAACGAGGACGTCGAATAAATCACAGTAAGGAGGATGAAGGGGGATATAACTTCAATGAGTATTTCCTTATAAAATGCAAAATAGAAAACTGTTAGTTTGAATCAGCATGGGGAAGACATCATGGTTGGCTTAAATAATAATCGGTGCGTGTAAATGCAGGCACTAGATTCCGAGAACAGTTTCTTTACTTGTTTTGAATTTAACAAATATCATCAGATTTCTTTCAATAATTGTGATATTTCGTGACTTGCCATCAGCTGGTTTAACCAGCGATGGCGTGATTTCATCTCTTGTTACGTAAAATGACGTTCAATTTGCTGATCTGACGTAAGCTAGCACTCATTAGGAACGACTTGTGCTGTTACAAACGTACGCATTTAGTCTTATTTGCTGTTTGCTGTTTGTGTGAAGGGGAACTTTACAAATGAAACATAATGGCATTGAATCTCATCTGAATCTTTTCTAATGACTTTCTCAGAGGCAAACATGGCGACGACTGTTGCAGGTAAAATTGTTAACGTATTGACCCCTTTTATGTTGTTAAATAGAATGAAAAGTTATGGATTGTTCAATATGTTAATAGAGGTTCAGAAACGCCATGCGCACAAGAAACAATTGAACACTGGAAACATGAAGTAAATGAGATCAACGTGGCAAAATGTGACTACTGCGGAGGTTATCAAAATCAAGATAGAGAAAATGATTGTGAATAGAACACCGTTTTGTATCAGCAAAAATGTCTGTCCTTTAGCCTTTTCAAGATAAATCAATTAAACCGTCAGTGTAAGTATAAAAAGGAGGACTATTTTAAGGCGTCATGAATGCAAGTTCTACATTTGGAGGAGTTACAATACCAATGCCGGTTAACAAGCAAAACACCAATATAAGAATAGAGGAGCAGGAAAATCTCTTTCTACCCATCGAACAAGTACAAGCATTGATTAGAAATGTGCCTGTTGCGTCTCTTCGCCATCTTAATTTGGTCGCTCTGAAACGCTTACATCACAGAAATAAATACAAGTTCCGCTTCAACTTCTCGCATTAATCAAGTCTCAAATGAATTCATGCAGCAAGCGATCCGAAGTTCCACTGACCATACCACTGGGGTGCTCTTGGTTTAGAGAGCCCTGAGCGGACCAGTTCCATTTTGAAAGAAATAATCCATTCTGTTGTAGAGTTATGGCTGCGGTGTCGCTTCCTGTAACCAGATAGTTCATATGCAATTTATTATTGTGCGAAGCAAATGAATTTAATGACTGTCCAGAGTGCGAGATTTAAGGGAGTACAAAGTTTGTCGACTGCAATTGAATTAGCACAGCGTCCAGGAGCCTTCACGGTGCAGAAAGACCCTGCACTAGATCTCTTAAAGAACACTTGGTCATTCACGCTGCCTTCTCCAGTATACTTGCATTTTCTTTATTTTCATATGGCAGGCCAGATCCCGTTAGAATGGCACGTTCGAACCATCATGCAGCATAATCTCAGTACTTTCGTTATAGATTGCATTCACCTTCTTCCTGAAAAAATAATTATTCCACATCACGGTTTTACTCTTTTTGCCAGGTTTTCTGCATCTGTCCTCTTTAATTATTTGTGGTCTCTAGAATTCGAAAAGGACGTCATTATTTAGCCTCTCCAGAACAATTCAAGTACTTAATGCCATTATCAAGCCTCGTTCCACCCTTCTTTTATCCAACAAAAACGTAATAGGCTTTCCGATCTTTCTTCACATTTGAACTTTGCTGTGATCCCTGGAGGCGTTATTGCGAAACTACCTTTCACCCTATCCAATGCCTGCACAACCTTGCTCAAATATAGCACAAAAACTGGACGCAGCGCTCCTTATGAAGCCTATAAAGTATTTAATGGCAGTTCAACATGACCTGTTTTTTCTGGCATTGCCCCTGTCATTATGTACAGACATTTATTTTGTTTTATGGACAGCTCTCGCACTAGTACCTGCCTCGTGAACCCCATGCGCTCAGGTACGCCGATATCCTTTTCTTCTTTCAACTTCTGTAGCATTGCTCCCTTCGTAGTGCTGTAACTCAATTTCAATCACGGCAAAATGAATCTCCGCGCATTTGTCTTCACTGGAATTTATATTCCAATTGTCTTCCTTTTGAAGTTTAGCACTGTCCTCATTAATGTTGGCAAGTTTTAGAAACGTTATGTCAACTGCACCTTTTGAATTTAGCATCTGAATACAACACAACCCTTGAAAGTAATATATATGACGAAGAGCAAGTGTACCAATAACAACTGAAATGAAATGAAATGGAAATCGCTTATTGTCACAAGTAGGCTTCAATGAAGCTATTGTGAAAAGCCCCTAGTCGCCAAATTCCGGCGCCTGTTCGCGGAGGCTGGTACGGGAATTGAACCGTGCTGCTGGCCTGCCTTGGTCTGCTTTAAAAGCCAGCTATTTCGCCCAGTGTGCTAAACCAGCCCCAATTACTGTGAACCTGAAATATAATCCGCCCACCAATCATTAGAAAAATAAAAGGTTTATACATATTCTCTGTTTTATGACACTTGTCCAATTACCCAAGTGCACATTTTTCAATTGTTCGTGGAGCTACAATTTGCTCACTGTGTGTTGTGTGACACTGTATAGACATCTTAAGTCCATACTCAGCACATCAACAGTGGTGTTGTCAACAATCTCCTCTGCTACTTCCTGAAAGACTTCATGATAGATAGTTAAAAACCATGTTAATTAAATAACGCATGCTGATTTTCTTAATTATGAAATAATTTATACACAAAATCTGAGATACGAGTTGTCCAGAACATTATATTTCGGGCGTTTCACTGACACTGAAGTCACGAGTGAATCTACAATTTCCACTCTTTGTTGCCTGAATATCTACTAGTATATTCAATCCAATTTAAGCAACGTTTTCTCTTCCGCGCGGGATCGTCCGTCCCACCAGGCCAGTTTTCTGCCAAGGCGCATCCCCGCCGGCAGGCGAATGCTCCATCTCGGCAGCCGGACAATATGAGACGCCGTGGGTGGGATTTCCCGTTGTGGCCAGCCTCACGCCGTCGGGAAATTCCGCAAGCTTCATTACGCTGCGTGCGAAGTGCAGAAGACGTTAAATGGCGCCCGTAATTGCAATTTCCTCTAGTAATTAGTTGCGTCTTCTCTCGCCGTGATAAAGGCGGATGCAAAGAGACCGCCTATTGCCTTTGTTGAACGTCCTGCACCAAAGTCCCCTTAACGTCCCGAATCGGCCATACTATTTATGTGACCAAATTTAGCATTATATATCCGCCATTGGAATACCCAGGTTTTCCCTTTTATGGAAGCTGCTCCTATATTATAATGTTGTTTCCTAGTATTTCATATATTCCTTTTTTATTATTATTTCCCTTCAAGTCGGTCGCCCTTAAGCCAAATTCATGATTGCATTTCGACCTGAATATCCACGCGGCTTCATGCTCTATTTTCTCCAGTTCCCGCTGTTATCCGATTCGTCACTAACTTATTGGGGGGGGGGGTGCTTTGCAGATGCTTTCGTTGAAGCTGGTCCAATGTTCAATCATTTATCTTTTTCAAAAATTCGACCCCACCCTCCTCAATTCTGTTATACTCTCGTTAATTCGACGATATCTTTCCACCAATTCCATTGGTGAACATCTCGTTCCCCAGAAAGTTGCCATAGTGCCTCACTTTCGCTGGACTAGAAACAGACTGATGGAGGAAATGATCTTGATAATATTGTAATACATTTCCTCATGAAATGAAAAATGAAATGTCATGAAAATCGCGTATTGTCACAAGTAGGCTGCAAATGAAGTTACTGTGAAAAGCCGCTAGTCGACACATTCCGGCGCCTGTTCGGGGAGGCTGTTACGGGAATTGAACCGTGCTGCTGGCCTGCCTTGGTCTGCATTCAAAGCCAGCGATTTAGCCCTGTTCTAAGCAGCCCCTAAAAGCAGGAGCAAACCGCTTCCCTGGGTGGATTGGAACCACCAACCTTTCGGCTAATAGGCGAACACGCTAACGAACTGCGCCACAGAGACTTGGACATTGTTACTCGCTCTGAACAATTCAAATCTCAGATTGTGTGTATAAATTTGAAAACATCCAGTTGGATTAGTTCCCAATATTGCCCGTCTCCGTAAGTGATTTGCAGATTTTACCTGTCACCCCTTGGCAGGAAAGAAAAGGCAACTTCTTTACTTAAATAGAGAATCGCTGCAGAATTCCAAGCTGCAGAGTGAACTAGGTTTTCGCACCTGAGCCACCAGAAATAGTATGCAGGCTAATCACGAAATGAAAAAGAGTAGTAAAATAATATTCTTTGCCAGGAGTTAAACTGACTACAACGTTCAGGATGTAATGTTTGAATGCTTCTACGCTTTGGGGTACACAATCCTGAACACTGTGTGCAGCGGTTGCCTTCTTGTTTTATAATGAATGTGCATTCATTGTCGATTGCTCATTGAACGTTTATTGATTGAGGTCATGGACAATGCTTTTGCATTATGGAGGAACGATAAGCAGATCGTGCTTGTTTACGATGGTATTTTTCAGATCAAGGGCTGACCCGATGGGAGTTAAATCTATCCCGATTGTTGTTAAAAATGTGAGACAGGAAAATTATATTTCATAGTGTGGCAGAGTCCAGAAATAAGGCGAACGAATTGAAATTTACGATTCACCATTTTAGATGAAGCCTTAGGATGTTTGTTTTACTTCGAGAATTGTGCGACTTTGGAATTCTCTGCAGCAAAAAACTGCGGAGGCGTGGTCACTGGATGTTTTGAAGGCGAGATGGAGAAATTTTGATCGGCAAAATGATCAATGGTTGTCGGCTTGGTTTGCGATGCATAACTAGAAAGATGTCCAGATGATCTAATTTAATCGCAATGCATGCTCGAGCCGCCACATGGCCTACTTCTGCTCCGATTCCGTCTACTTCGCATGTTACATTAGTTATTGGTCCATACACCACACAAATTAACATTCAGTGCCAGTTCAAATCATATCCTGCATTCAGGAAGATTTTGACTTTGATTTATCGATAGAATTCTCCTCTCTACTTCAGGAAAGTCATATTTGAATTAACACTGCTACTCAAACTCATCACTTTTCTAACTGAAAATTAACTTTTATCCACGAATGGATACCCGCCAGTCCTCCATTTCTTCGTGCAAAGGTCAAGGTTACAACTATACTGTTATGATTCCATCTGGTAACATCCGCCAGAGAATTAACAATGATGTCAACCACAGTCTGTTTGGACAAATAGATGCAACGTAGCCCTGAGTTAGGTTTCCTTTAATGTCTCGATTCCCTGACTCTATTTAACGACTTTCTATTTTCCAAGCAAATTACAAAAACGATCAATTATCATATTACCTTTGACATTATAATCTGACATATCTTCCTGGACTTGTTTAGCCTAGGGTTTGTTTAGCACAGGGCTAAATCGCTGGCCTTGAAAACAGACGAAGGCAGGCCAGCAGCACGGTTCAATTCCCGGACCAATCTCCCCGAACAGGCGCCGGAATGTGGCGACTAGGGGCTTTTCACTGTAACTTCATTTGAAGCCTAGTTGTGACAATAAGTGATTTTCATTTCATTTTCATTTTCTTATCAATGAATAATTCTGTACTTCCCGCAGCCATCATTATCCTCTGAACTGCCAGTATGCCTGAAAGTACCCCTTTCTCTCGGAATTGAATTTAACACTCTCAGAGAGCACCGTTTCACCTTGTGAGGTCTCCACCAACTGGCAATTTCAACACATGTTAAAACCCAGAATTCGAAATTCATCGTAGTTCATTCAGTTTTGCTTGTTGAAAATTCAGGAAATCCCTGTGTGACAGTACTTTCACTGTACCGATGCCACAGAACTTGCAGCAGTTCCATAAAGCATCTCACAACAATCTCGGGAGCCACTAGGGAAGTCAGATACATGCCTGTCGAGGAAGAAATTCCAACATCCTCTCTGTGAATAAAGCTCACCAGCTTGGGCGTGAAATCCAGCACTGCAAATCTATAACAAATGCTTCTTTGTCGAACCAAAAATGCTCGAACTGCCTTTTAAATCGAAATCAAGCCTCCCACTTCATTTCTCAAGATGAGTGTTGGACAAATAGAATTATCACACTGAAAATGGCAGCCATTCGGCCCATCTGGATTGTCCGATCCTCTGAAAGGGAACCCGGACGAGTCTCATTACGCCGCCCTATCCCCACAATCCCAACTGATCTGCTCAGCGTTGGACACCAAGGAGCACTTTACCACGCTCTATATGCAGAACGTGCACATCCTTTGAATGCGAGAGGAATCTTTAGTACCCGGAGAAAACCCACGCAGCAGGACGTCGAAAGTACCACTTCCAGAGAGGCATTCACCCATGGCTGGAATTGAAGCCAGATCACAGGCGCTGTGAGACTACAGTGCTAACCACTGTTGAACTAGTCTGTTATTCTCACGCGCATGTAGCACAGGGAGAAACCGCAAGATTCCTACACCTGAGCTAACGACAGATGTGTACACTAACATTTATAACTGGTGCTAATTTCTGCAACACCGAGTGCGCAATTGATGCAACGTGGAACTGCAGTACACTGGAATCTGTACCTCAGCGCAAATGGGACACGAAAAGTGTTAACTTGAGCTATAGCACAATTGATCCCCTTAAAGTCAACGGCAGAATAAAAACAACAGAAAAATCATACAAAGTAGTGAGGGCTGGTAGAAAGCAAGAAGTATTGGGAAAGCTTTAAAAGCGAGCAGAAGACAACTCAAAAAGCTATAAGGGGGGAGAAGATGAAATATGAGTTCAAGCTAACTCATCATACAGTAGATGATAGGAAGAGTGTTTTAAACATATGAAAGATAAGAGAGAGGAAAAAATAGACATCGGGCCACTGGCAAATGTGGATGGAGAAGTTATAAAGGAAACAACGAAATGGCAGAGGAACTGAATAGTTACTTTGCATCAGTCTTCACGGTAGAAGGCACCCTGGGATGCCAGAGCTCCAAGAGAATCGGGGCACAGGTGAGTGTGATGGCCATTACTAAGGAAGATGTCTTGGGAAAACTGAAACTTCTAAACGTGTGTACATCACCTGGACCGGATTGACCACGCTTCACCGCTGTGAACGACATAGCTGAGGAGATTGTGGGGGCATTCTTGTTAATCTTTAAAAATCACTGGAGGCAGGGAGAGTCTCAGAGAACTGGAAAGTGGCTAATGTAAACACCGCTGTTTACGACAGGAAGGATGCAGAAGACGGCATATTATAGGCTGGTTCGCCTGGTTTCGGTCATTGGCAATATTTTAGAGTCCATTATTAACGATGAGGTCGTGGATTACTTGGAAGTGCATGGAAACATAGGACTGAGTCAGCACGGTTTAGTGACGTCTGACAAATCTGTCAGAGTTCTTTGAGATGCTAACAAGGAATTTAGACAAGGGAGAACCAGTGGACCTGATACATTTAGTTTCCCAGAAGGCCTTTGACAAGGTGCCGCATAGGAGACTATTAAATACGTTACGAGCTCCTGGTGTTAAGGGTAAGATCGTAGCATAGATAGAGGATTGTCTGATTGGCGGAAGGCAGAGAGTGAGGAAAAGGGGTATTTTTCAGGATGGCAGGTGGCAAATAGTGGCTTGCTTCAGGCATCGGTGTTGGGACCACAAACCTTCGCAATACACATCAACGATCTGGAACAAGGAAATGAAGACAATGTTACGAAGTTTGCTGATTCTGAAAAGATCTATACAGGGACGGGTAGTATTGGGGAAGCAGGGAGGCTACTGAAGGACTTGGACAGGCTCGGAGAATGGGTAAAGAAGTGGCAGGTGGAATTCATTGTGGAAAAGTATGTGGTTATGCACTTTGGAAGGAGGAATGGAGTCACAGACTATTTTCTGAATGGGAAATGCTTGGGAAATCAGAAGCACAAGGAACGTTGGGAGTCAATGTTCAAGATTCTCTTAAGGTTAATGTGCAGGTTTAGACGGCAGTGAAGAACGCAAATGCAATGTTAGCATTCATTTCGATAGAGCTAGAATACAAGAGCAGTGATGTACTTATGAGGCTGACGCAAGGAGTATCGTTGTCGGCCAAGATTGCTGACCCCGGAGGGTATGTTTTTAAGGCGGAAATGTGGGGAGTGAGTGGGTACAGACCTTTGACGATTCAGTCATCCTGGGGGAAAAAAGTGTCGTTCTTCTCCACAATACACACTATTTATTCCAAGATTGATTGTTATGGCATAAGCAGATCGCTAATGACATGACTGAGGAACTCTGAGTACACATTTCTGATCATGCCCCTCATAAGATGGGCCTTGAGTTTGGGCTAGGTAAGGGCTGGTGGCTGGATGTGTGCCTAGTTGCGGCCATTGGGTTGTGTGCAATGATCTCAGGCCCTATCCTGGATTACATTTTGGACTATGACAATGAGTAGGTCCCTACCCCGACATTATGGGCAGCACTGAATGTAGAAATTCGAGGAAAAATGTTATCTTTCAAATTCATCGTGGAGCTTGAGGCAGGACCAAGTGAAGAAAACTACCAGTTGATATTGTACAGATAGATCGTAAGTATGCAAATACCCCATCACGCGGGCGGGGAGGAGAAATCTGGAAACGCAGTATGATCTGATCACAAAGCAGTACAAATGCTGTGGCGGGCTAAAGTTGTTATTTACGAATGTGGGAAGAAGGCACACCGCATCTCAGCTGATGACGCAGGAGGCTGAGAGTAGGATTGCCCATTGAGGACACAGAATAGAAGGCTGGACACGGATCAGGAGAGGGTAAATTATATATTTAAGAATTATACTCAAATGTAAACAGGGCTGAAGAAATATGACTACACGGCTGAAGATCCATGAGATGGGAAAGATATATTGGAATTCCTGGGTGCAGGAGGAGTTAAGATTGCACCTTGAATCTCTGCTGTAGTTGGATGAGATTAAGCAGGCGATAAATCGTATGCAGTTGGGGAAGGCACCAGGACCTGTTGGGTTCCGGGAGGAAATTTATAAAATATTCATAGGCATATTAGTCCCTCTATTGTTAGTGATGTTTAGAGCGTCCGTGGAGAAACCCGCTTTGCCACAGATGTTGAGGCAGTCTTCGATTTCTCTGCATTTAAGAACGACAAGGACACCTTATACTGTGGGTCATACCATCCAATCTCCCGACTAAATGTGGATGTGAAACTGTTCACCCAGATGTTGCCATCCAGACTACAACCTTGCCTGTCAGAGGTGGTGGGTAAAGACTAAATGGGTTTTGATAAATACCGGAGTTTTACAGAAAACGTCAAATTACTTTTGAATGTGGTGCTTCTTCCACGGGGTGGTCTGGGCCCAGAGATCATAATCTTCCTTGAAGCGGAGAAGGTATTGAACCCGGTAGAGTGGGACTATGAGATCGTTGATTGAGAATGCATTTTTATTTCTCCTTGGTTGCGGAGCATACGTTACGTTATTATATATGACCCCATTTGCCAGAGTTTGCACTAACAAAATGACCTGCGACCCCATTTGTCCTTATCGGTTTATCAGGTAGAGATGTCCAATGTCACATTTGCTGATCGTCCGAGCAATAGAGTGATGAGCCATGGCCCTGATTTCGTCAAATACCTGCGCAGTAATAGTTAAAGTTGGAGTGAAACATAGGGTTTCTCTGTATGCTTACAAATTACTATTATATGTGAAGGAACCGAAGGCGTCAATAAGAAACATTATAAGAATCTTGCAGCATTTTGGGGCATTTTCTGGTTAAAACATAAATGTAGGAAAGAGCAAATACGCTGTGGTTAGGTGGCTAAGGCGGGGTGGGTGTGGAGGGTGGGGCGGCTATATTGATCTTGGTTAGGAATGTGCTGCTCTGGCTTGATGGAATTCACTTTCGGTTTTTTGGTGCCCAGATAGCACCGGACAGATGAAAAACCCGGAGGTGGACTTATACAAATCAGGTACCAAATGTCAAAGTGGACCTGCAAGGACAGGATGGTCTAGCATTATCCCTGGCCCAAAGAGTGGAATTGGTTGAAATTAACAGCTTTCACAGTTTTATATTCGTATTTAATTGTCCTCCGGTATTCTTCGAAAGGACTGTTTTTAAAGAGATTGACCAATAAGTCACTGGATTTATTTGTGAGGCTAAGAGTCCAAGGATAATGGGATGTTTCTCAAGACGGACAAAGGATTAGGAAGCTTTGTCTTTCCAAAATCCCAATAATAGTATTGGGCAACTAATGCTACAAGGTGCTCGAGTGGTTCCGAGATTTGAGTGAGCTGTTGGTTCGGATAAAAGCAGTGTCTAAAAGGGGAGCAAGTCGTGCGGCGCTGGTAGCAGCTCCGTTACCACTGGTTCCAAAGAATGACTCGTTTAACTCAGTAATAGACGTCCTGCTAAAAACAATTGGAGGCAGCTCTGCCATTATTTTAACTTGAGGGCGACCTCTCGACTGACCGATATCTGTATGAATCACTTATTCGAACCTGCTGTGTCTGATGCGAAATTTCAGGACTGGGATGATAAATGTTTGTAGAAAGTTTGAGACTTATTTTTAGAACGTCGTTTCGCTAGCATAATCGAACTGGAATAAAACTGGAATTAGGGCAGCACGGTAGCATTGTGGATAGCACAATTGCTTCACAGCCGAGGTTCCCAGGTTCTATTCCGGCTTGGGTCACTGTCTGTGCGGGTCTGCACATCCTCCCCGTGTGTGCGTGGGTTTCCACCGGGTGCTCCGGTTTCCTCCCACAGTCCAAAGATGTGCAGGTTAGTTGGATTGGCCATGATAAATTGCCCTTCGTGTCCAAAATTGCCCTTAGTGTTGGGTGGGGTTACTGGTTTATGGGGTTAGGGTGGAGGTGATGACCTTGGGTAGGGTGCTCTTTCCAAGAGCCGGTGCAGACTCCATGGGCCGAATGGCCTCCTTCTGCACTGTAAATTCTATGATAAAAAAATATGGGATCATAGATGCTGATGTGTTCAGGTAACTCCAGGTGCGGAACTGGCTGAAAAAGTGCTTTTCAGATTTTGTGAGGTGGCAACCTACCTGTTTCGGAATTGGCAAGCAGGTCGGGTATATAACAACGGATGATGGGGTAGGGGACAGACTCTGTTGGGGGTGTGAGGGCAAGGTAGACAGATGAACCGCGCCGGCTCTTGATGAAAGAGATTTGGAGTGAGGGGCAGATGAGGATGAGCTCGACCTCGCCCTACGCAAGCTGATCACGTAGCTGCTAGTGGCTTTCCAAGCACAACTTTTGAAGTTAGAACGAGTCAATTTTGACGAGATGGAAACATGCGATTGGTGTCTCGGAGATGGGGTTACTGGCACAACAAGCTAACTTAGCCTGGTCAAGTTCAAAATTGGGCGACTTCTGGACGTCCTCTTTGAGACTTTGTTGGCAACCCTTTCTAGAAGGAAATCTGTCTTCCTTACCTGGTTGGCCTTCATGAGACTCCAGATTCAGAACCATGTTTTTGACTCAAAAATGTCCTCAGGGAAGGGCAAAACACTCTGCTCCCAGCCAGCTATTCCCACATTCCATGAACAACTAAAACAATCCTGGACGTGAGCTTGGAATCTTGGCAATGTTTGGGACTTCGGTGTGCCGAAACTCAGGAGGGGGAGGGGCAGACTTCCTGGCCTTTGTCTCTTTGGTGGTGAGTAGGGAGACCCGCGTGGGCTAGAAGTTGATTCCTCCAGCAAGCACGTTGGCGTGGCTGGGTGACTTGGTGGAGTTCTTCGATCTCTATATGATTAAATTTACCGTGCGAGTGTTCGTGAAAAGTTTTTTTATTTCTTTGCCGATTATAGCGGCCGTTTATATTGTACTTGAAATTGTTGGTCATTGTTCAATGTTGCTGGGGGGGGGGGCGGTGACAGGGTGATTAAGGGATACGTTGTCGCTAACCGCTACTGTTATAGAATTTACAGTGCAGAAGGAGGCCATTCAGCCCATCGAGTCTGCACCGGCTCTTGGAAAGAGCACCCTACCCAAGGTCCACACCTCCACCCTATCCCAATAACCCAGTACCCCACCCAACACTAAGGGCAATTTTGGACACTATGGGCAATTTAGCATGGCCAATCCACCTAACTTGCACATCTTTGGACTGTGGGAGGGAACCGGAGCACCCGGAGGAAACCCACGCACACACGGGGACGATGTGCAGACTCCGCACAGACAGTGACACAAGCCGGAATCGAATCTGGGACCCTGGAGCTGTGAAGCATTTGTGCTATCCACAATGCTACCGTGCTGCCCAAGTAGGGATGGGGAGGGGTCATTTACTGTTTAATTTTTATTCTGTTCATTTATAGGTTGTGTTTTAAAATGTTCTAAACATTTTAATCAAAATATTTCCAAAATGAAGTCTTGTTCAGCATGGAAATATGTGACATGCATCAAAAATCTTCAACAAACAAATGATTTAAAAATGCTTTCCTGGGAATTGAGGAGATGAAAGCTCACTCAATTAAAGGTATGTCCAAATGGCGAGCAAATAAAAATAGATAGTTTTCTTCAACTAAGTTTTGTTGGTTTATATGTCATTGACAGTCGAAACAATGCGAAACACGTCTGCAATGAATGAACAGACGAAATATTAACTAATTTTATGACTTGGATTGAAAACGCAATGAAGGCTGTGCTTGAGTTAGAGCGCATGTATTTCGAATACAGGTATCATGTTACAAAGAATGGTAAAGGGAGTTGTAAACGGAAGTATATTATAGAATATCTCACGTTTACGAACGGTGCAATAAAATATAAATGTAATTTTTTTAGACATGCAGACCAGTATACACAACAGACTTAAAATGGCTAAAATGGGAAAATTGCGCTGGTGAAGGGTGAAGTGGAAGGACATCTTTGCCATTAAAGTCACGTTCTTTTATGGCTTAATGAGAATTTGACCTTGAGTGAAAGGATTACCAGGCTTCAACCTCTGTCTTACTGCAGTATATAATTTCCTGGAAAGTAGTATGTTCTGCCTCTCCGGAAGATACGTGAACAGTGCCAAACGTCCAGGAGACAATCCAAGTATATCACTGAAATAAGAAATGGCAAAGAATGACGCCCTCAGGAAACGCTTCGTCAAAATGTCACAGGTAAAACGATTAGCACGGGAGTACTGATTCAAGAATTGTGATTGGCAGATTCGCTGTCAGGGAACATGCAAAATTAACTAAATGTATGCTTGAATTCAGATCCGAAAGATCTGCTCTGGTCAAGGTATTTCGAGGGATGATTATACAGAGACTGACGTAGACCCCTCCAACACCCCACCCCTCCCCACCACCCCGCAAGCTGATCTTTCATTGGAACTAAACGCGATTTGCTTGGCCATACTCCTCCTAATTGCAAAAGGCAGCGTTCTCTATCCGCAGCTTATGAGTTGGATACGTGAGACGTACTGTCATCCCTCTGGAGGTCATAAATGGGTTAGAAGTAATATTTTACGGACCGTCAAGATTGTCTGACCAGTGCTGGCAGCGGGAACATTCATGTCTATTCCAGCAATCTATGTTTTGAGTGTTGTGTGCATGGAATGGTTAGGTATGAATACGAATTGTTCCGACCCTGAATGAAAGTGCTTTTGGATATCAGACAGCGTGGACTGATAAACAGGCAACAAAGACCAGTTAACCTGTCATCAGTGGTCCATAAAATGTCTTCAACAATGAGAGGCAACGATTGCATGACGGAATATCTATTCGGGTAAGCATCGCATTTAGCGATTGTACTACTATTTATGTCGCATAATGGCAGAAAGATATTTGGATCAAGCGACATTTCTGGCCTTTGCAATCATAAACGCATTCGATAAGGTGCCACACACTATGTGCATACGAAAGGTAAGTAATCTAGAAGGCAATATAACGCGCATGTTGTTTGGACATTTTGGTGAACGGGCATGAAACAATGTGTGTCAATATGCCAGCACCTTCACAGACTGTTATCATTCATGTCACACAGGCTCGCAGTGCCGAAAACAACATATGCAATGCATATAAACTTGTGGAGCAAGAAATGACAAATGCTGCACTAAAGTATTAATGTTACAGTATTAATAGATACCAATGCAGGGATGAACTTATGCATTTGGAAAGGCCGGTAGGCAAAACGTCTTAGTGAATAAAGTGGGTGCTTAGTGAGTGGGTCTCTTTTCCATGACTCAACGCTACGACGTTTTTTTCTCAACTGACAGATAAGAAAATAAACTTGTAGGATGAGGAGAAGCTTTAAAAACCTAATTTAAATTAATACTTAAGCAAGACAGAGAATAACGATAAGAAACCGGAGATCATATGTGTCATCATGCCTGGGAAACGTAAAACACTGCGTTTCTTTGTTAAGATGTCTCTTCCTGGCTAATAAGTGACGATAGGTAGAATACACGTATCTTGGCTTACCAAATATATCACTGTGGTTGTCTTTGTTAGAACTCATATATTCTGGACTGACAGGCAACCATTAGGTATCCCACAATCCACATTTGAAAGCCTTCTTCCTTGAATACCACGCATCTATCAGATTGTCCTAATTAAGCTTCTATATGCCAGTCACTCGCGTGACTTATTTTCGTGCAGGGATATTTTTTTAAAACATTCACTCGTTTTGGAGCAGTCGAACACAAGCACGTTCCACACTTGTTTTGAAATATGTTACGAGTGATGCAAATGTATTTCTGCATGTTGTCATTATTTTGTTTAATGCATAATGCATTTTACTCCAACGCAATCTCACTTCTGCTTTTCATGTTTACAAAAATCAATGCAAAATAATATTCTTCGTTTTGAACAAGGTGCGCGACACACACACATCTTTACAATTCATATCTTTTGTTACAGAGCTCTAAGTCCAAGCTCCGATGTAATAGTAACCATTCAGTCCACAAAAGAGGCCAATAGGCCCATGGAGTGTACATCGACTCTCGGAAAGAACACTCTCCCTCGGCCCACTCCGCCGCCCTAGCTCCGTAAACCCGTGGGTTGACCATGGTCAGTCAACTTGACCTAGACATCTGTCGACATTCAGGAGCAATTTAGCATGGCCAATCCACCTAACCTGCACATATTTGGTCTGTGCAAGGAAATAGGAGAACCCAGAGAAAAAAACACGCTGACTGGCGGGGAACATGCCAGCTCCACATAAACAGTCAACTATGGCTGGAACCGAACCCAGGTTCCTTGGTGCTGAAAGGAAAATTGCTCACCTTTGCGTCACCGTGAATCCCTTTCTTATCAATGCAACTTGTTAATATCCTTCCATAAAACAATTAGCTGGGAAAGTATTGATTACTTCACTGAAATAGATACAATCGTAATACATGCTGATTTTCGTTTGCACGTGAGTGCATACTGTGCTTTTCTCTCTCCAAACTCTTTATTAGTGCCGACACCGGCTCGCAATGCACATTTAAAAGTGATAAACGCAAAGTATGTCATCTTCCACCAATACTCGTGCTGCCACACAATGTCCCGGTCTCTAGTAATTGTCGCCTAATTGTGGCGTTAGCAAGTGAATTATACTTTTTCAGCATAAATTTAGAGTACCCAATTCTTACATTTTCAATTAAGGGGCAATTTAGCGTGGCCAATCCATCTACCCTGCACATCTTTTGCCTTGTCGGGGTGAGGCCGACTCAAAGACGGGGAAAGTACGCAATCTCTATCTGGACAGCGACCAAGGGCCTGGATCAAACCCAAGCCCTTGGCGCTGTGAGGCAGCAGTGCTAACCACTGTGCCGCCTAGAAACTGAATCATTCTTTAACAAGCAATGAAATCGACCCGATATCGATTCTAATCAGTCTAATTTGTCGCTGTCTGTTCCCTTAATCGTCATCCATCCCTTTACGCTCTCCCTGACAACGTTGTATTAACAACCGTTCTTCCATGACGTTCTGTGCACACTGAAGTGATGTAGTGAAGAGATTTTCATCTGTTATATTATATATCTTTATAGTAATTTTCTTAAAACATGGGTTGAAATATCTGTAGACTGTATGACAGACTGAGGTGTGATTAATGTGCCGTACATTGTGGTAAACATTTATTTGCAGGTAGCGTGTTCTGGTAATTGATCTTGAAATCCATTTCCTTGTTTGGAGTTTGCTTGCCAATTGAATATTATCAAAGTTGATGGCTTCCTGTGTGGAGCCATCTGAGGAAGGGCGTTGCGTTTAGCCCTGTCTATAGAAGTCAAGGGAAATCTTGTGAGAAGAGAAAAATAATGCCTTATGGTTTGCGTGCAGATGATGTAATTTAATGGTGGGAACCATCTTCATCAAAAGATTGCGTATATCCTCGCACTGTAGTCTGAACAGAGCTGTTAATTGTTGACCCAGTAAGGCTATGTTTCGAAGCATTCTGCGCAGTGAAAACAATGAAACGCCTGGATATTAACATTATTTGTGAGTGGTATCTAAAATATTAAGGTGTGCTTAATTAAAACATAGTGGAAGGTTTGGCAGGTTCATGATTCTTATATTACTTAAGAGCTTGTGCCACTGTTAACACTCGAGTTATTGTTTGTTGCTATTGACGTTAATTAGGTAGTTCAATTCAAGTTTCTATCAACATAAACGGCACTTATTGGTCAATATTGTTTCTCCTGTGCTGCAGTACCACTTTTAATTTTCAACATAGTTGTGTTTTCGTTCGGCATCCTCAGAGAACAGGCTTTCCGAAAAAATGTCGGGCTCTTTTCGGGATTTAAAGACTGGCATGAATTGTTTGATCTAGGGTTATTGAAATCAAAGACAGCTAGTGTGTGAAGCTGCTGCGTTTAGAACTGGGGATGGTTTAGCAGAGGGCTAAATCGCTGGCTTTGAAAGCATACCAAGGCAGGCCAGCAATCACGGTTCAATTCCGTTACCAGCCTCCCGAACAGGCGCTGGAATGTGGCAACTAGGGGCTTTTCACAGTAACTTCATTTGAAGCCTACTTGTGACAATTAGCGATTTTCATTTCATTCATTTCGAACTGGTACTCTGTGAGTTTCGTGGAGAGTGATTGTCAGATAACTCTTTCCGTCACTGTTTCATGGATGTTGAAGAAACAACGCTGGACATTTTACAAATGGTGCATGAAACAAAACCTTTTGAATGGACGGTAAAGTTGCAGTGAAATGTTCCTGCAGGTGCGCGTAGGCAGTGGTAATTGAAGCAATAGCACATTTTCATTTGGGAGACATGCCAGGGAGACATTCTGAGTTCCGGCAAGAACCATTGCAATTAGTGGATATATAATGCAAATAAAATAATTAGAACATGCTCATGAAACGAGTTCGATGGAATTAAAAGCAAAAGAGGAGGCAAACAGTGGCAATGGCATAAACAAAGGAAAACTAACGGGAAGAGAGAGAATTGAGAATTAAAGGTGTTCGATATAATGCCAAGAGAAGAGAGAAACGAAAGTGAATTTTGACATCTGAAAATTGACCTGGTGAAGAGGGAGCTGAAAAGGCATCCAACATATCAACTTACAGTGTAGCGGTAAAAGGCTGAAGTTGAGGAATGGGCAGATGAAGGAGTAAGATTGCCCGGTCCAAATTCTAATTATGGCATGTTTAAATATCTTTTAACGCGGCTCAGCTTTGAGGAACAAGATCGTCAAGCATTTTTATTTCATTTGAGCAAGTAGCGAAACAATTATTTTGACGGAAATATCATGTTGGTTATGTTGGTTGAATCAATATAACTAGGTGAAGAGAGTGAAATGTTTTCATCATTGTCAGGTGATGTACCTCGTGCTTACGCTGAGGTAGGAAAAATAGTTCCAAGTGAATTTGAACAAATGCCAGAAACATACAGAAAGACGCTCAGAATAATAAGGAACGAATCAGGTCAGACATATGTTGAATTTTTGAAAAATTAAATAAAGAATTTGAGACAGGTGGCGAAGAAGGTGAAAAATAAACCTTCAGAAAATAATAACTTTTGACGAATTCTAAGACTTGAAATTCAAACAACTGCGTTGCTGCAAGATTCAAGAAGTGTTTCCAGATTTGTGGTAAAAATATCCCAAACCCACAGCTTGATGCAGGGGCAGGAAAATTAAGGGGTAAAGGTATGCAGCGGCGGTTGGGTTAGCAGAAACATTCTTTGACCAGGTGATTGATAATTATCAAACGCATGTGGAGGATGAAGCTGATATGTTGAGTTGAATAAAGTCTGTAAAGCTATAACGGAAAAATTCAGAGACAAAGCAGATGCATCAACAGATATGCAAGATATAGAACATAGAACATAGGTCATAGAAAATACAGCACAGAACAGGCCCTTCGGCCCACGCTGTTGTGCCGAACCTTTGTCCTAGATTAATCATAGATTATCATTGAATTTACAGAGCAGAAGGAGGCCATTCGGCCCCCTGAGTCTGCACCGGCTCTTGGAAAGAGCAACCTACCCAAACTCAACACCTCCAACCAACACCAAGGGCAATTTTGGGCACTAAGGGCAATTTATCATGGCCAGTCCACCTACCCTGCACATCTTTGGACTGTGGTGAGGAAACCGGAGCACCCGGAGGAAACCCACGCAGACACGGGGAGGACGTGCAGACTCCACACAGACAGTGACCCAAGCCGGAATCGACCCAGGGACCCTGGAGCTGTGAAGCAATTGTGCTATCCACAATACTACCGTGCTGCCCTTAAGAACAAATAGATCTACACTATATCATTTTACCGTAATCCATGTACCTATCCAATAGCTGCTTGAAGGTCCCTAATGTTTCCGACTCAACTACTTCCACAGGCAGTGCATTCCATGCCCCCACTACTCTCTGGGTAAAGTACCTACCTCTGATATCCCTCCTATATCTTCCACCTTTCACCTTAAATTGATGTGTCCTTGTAATGGTTTGTTCCACCCGGGGAAAAAGTCTCTGACTGTCTACTCTATCTATTCCCCTGATCATCTTATAAACCTCTATCAAGTCGCCCCTCATCCTTCTCCCTTCTAATGAGAAAAGGCCTAGCACCCTCAACCTTTCCTCGTAAGACCTACTCTCCATTCCAGGTAACATCCTGGTAAATCTTCTTTGCACCTTTTCCAAAGCTTCCACATCCTTCCTAAAATGAGGTGACCAGAACTGTACACAGTACTCCAAATGTGGCCTGACCAAAGTTTTGTACAGCTGCATCATCACCTCACGGCTCTTAAATTCAATACCTCTGTTAATGAACGCGAGCACACCATAGGCCTTCTTCACAGCTCTATCCACTTGAGTGGCAACTTTCAAAGATGTATGTGCATAGACCCCAAGATCTCTCTGCTCCTCCACATTGCCAAGAACTCTACCGTTAACCCTGTATTCCGCAGTCATATTTGTCCTTCCAAAATGGACAACCTCACACTTTTCAGGGTTAAACTCCATCTGCCACTTTTCAGCCCAGCGCTGCATCCTATCTATGTCTCTTTGCAGCCGACAACAGCCCTCCTTACTATCCACAACTCCACCAATCTTCGTTTCGTCTGCAAATTTACTGAGCCACCCTTCAACTCCCTCATCCAAGTCATTAATGAAAATCACAAACAGCAGAGGACCCAGAACTGATCCCTGCGGTACGCCACCGGTAACTGGGATCCAGACTGAATATTTGCCATCCACCACCACTCTCTGACTTGTATCGGTTAGCCAGTTCGTTATCCAACTGGCCATATTTCCCACTATCCCATGCCTCCTTACTTTGTGCAGAAGCCGACCATGGGGAACCTTATCAAATGCCTTACTAAAATCCATATACACTACATCCACTACTTTACCTTCATCCACATGCTTGGTCACCTCCTCAACGAATTCAATAAGATTTGTAAGGCAAGACCTACCCCTCACAAATCCGTGCTGACTATCCCTAATCAAGCAGTTGTAGATCTCCAAATTTCTTTCTCTGTCAGTCTGGCCTCAATAAAAGTTGAGACGGATTCGCACGTAAACAGAAGTTATTTATTTAGCTTGCAAGCTTGAATCATCTTACAGAAATGTAAGAGACATCCAGCTTCTTACATTCCAGAAAACGACTGAACTAAAAGACAAAGGGATCTCTGCAAAATCAATTCAAATGGTATCAAGTTTCACATACTCGACGGACATAGGTCAGCCTATGTCCCTCCTGACCTGTTCGATCTATTCTGATTGGCTCACTTCCAATCCCTTTCTCTGGCCCCTATCAATGAAGCATCACTCTCATAGACACACCTCTTCCTGCTTTTTCCATGCGGTCTCAAATTCCTTTGTCCCTAACTGCAAGAATCAAAGTGGCTTATTTCTACATTACATTAACTAGAACTCTAAAGTAACTATTTTATATCACATTCGTCATTCCCTCCTTTTATCATTCCATGATAACCGAACTATCCAATCTATAGCTACGGTCCCTCATCTAAAAAGATCCCTCGCTGCATTTCCAATTCCTGTCTTAGCCCCCCTTCATCTGCCTCACCCTCATGGATTTTAACAGTTAAATTTTTTTTCTCGGTGATTGGGGCGGTGATCTGATCCAGTGCACCCCGCATTCTACCCATCACACATTTAAGGATGGCCAGGCCCACAAAGATGCAGCCGATAGCTCCCACTAGATACATGGCCATATTTATCAACCAGTCCTTCCATCCTCCAGATCCCCAGTTACCCCAAGAGTCAGGATCCTGCATCCCGTCCAAGTGATCCCGTATGCGATCCATAAATTTAGTAATGTTAGCGGTCAAGTCTTGAACTCCCATGATACACTTGCCCTGAACTATGGCGCATACCCCACCCTCACGGGCCAGAAGATAGTCAAGAGCATACCGGTTCTGCATTGCAAACAACCGTAGCTGAGACAACTCCTTAGTTATTGCCCCGAGGGCTCCCAAGGTTTCATTTCCCAAGATGGTAAGGCCGCAAATAAAATAATTCCGATCACTAACAGCCAAGGAACCCCCCACACCTCCCAGTGTCAATACGCTCAGAATGCCCCACCCGGCTGAGTGGCCCCGGTTGGGTGCGAGAACCTGAGGTTTTTTCCAGTTCTCGCAAAATTCAGCAGAGACTGCCCGGCGTGCTAACTGATTATGCAGGTTCCACGCCGAAGGGCAGGGGACTGTGGTAGGGACTAGAGTCCCAATAGCAATTCGGCGGGGAAATGGGGTGACAAAACGTTGGTCGCCGTACCATTAAATAAAAAGTAGTATCCTTGTTCCGTGTGGAGACTAGCATCACAATCAGCATATCGGTTGCGTAAGGACCTCCCAGTAGCCCAGTTTATCCAATTTTGAAATGCCCATTCGGGCCGCCCAGCAATGCAGAAAGCCCTATTCCCAACAGTGATATGAGAGACATTCGCCCAGCCACAAAGGAGCTGGAGGCCAGCGTTCAATGGAACGCAAGTGGTGTTATAACAAACGCATTGGCCAGACGCCTGGGTGATATGGCACCTCCTGTCCGTACAGGTGGGAAACAGACATGTTATATTTGTGTCCACCTCTACCAGCAAACAGCCGTACCCTTCACTGCTGAAGCAATTCTCGTACGACCGGGAATCCCTATTGGGAGTGAAGTGGCTAGGTATGTACGCCCTCCACCGTCGCAGCCTATCGTACTGTGAGTGGGGATTACCCCGAGGAAGGGGAAGGCAAATAGCCGGTGGTGCTGAATCCGGATCGTAAGGAAGAGTGACTTGCTCGGGCAATGGCTCGGAACGCTGACAATGAACCACCGTTTGGGGAGTGCCCCAAAGCGGTGAAACAGAAAATAACCTAGACACCGCTGCGGGGTTTGGGTAGCAGACAACCCGTCCCTGGCCATACAGACGGTGGTAAATCTGGTAGAAGAGATTCATACTACCCGGGTTTTCCTCAGTTTGGCCTTTAATTAACTTAAGTGCATCTCCCGGTAACCTACGTTCTAGCTGTACTTCCCTTCTCACACGCCCCGTCCTCTCTCTAGTCCCTTTCTCTTTCTCATGGTCTCTTCCTACACTCTTCTGACAGCCTGATATTACCTTTATTGTACCACTTTTAACACATCCAAAATCAAATTTACATGTATTCCAAAAACAAGGCAATGTCCATATAATGTTCCCTTCCCATCGCCGGGACCGGTGCAGCTGCTTCATGACTCCCGCATTCTCCTTAACTTTGATGACCTTCCATGAGTCGATACCATGTCCTCGTATATGGGGGCAGCGAAGAACATCACCTTTGCATAGGTGATGTATCCTTGTAGATTGGTTGGGGCTACACAGATACATAATATTCCCCTTTTCCATGTCCATCGCCAATAACACGCCAAGCGAAGTGAGGCCAAATATCAGACAGACGATGCGTAGCCACTCCATCATGCTCCACACCTGTAAAATAGCACTGGAGAAGGGAGGCAGGTTAGTATCCGACCTTTTACAGTAGTGGAGATGGACTCAATTTACAGTGATGTAGGTGGACCCAAGCACTTCGCCCCTCCACTTTAACTGCTGTGGGGGTGGTAAGGAGAACTTGGAAGGGCCCGTCCCATCGCGGCTCCGACCCCTTCCTAGTCCAATTTTTGACCATGACATAACTACCGGGCTGGACTGAAAGTGAGCTAGGTACTGGGGCAATGGCTGGTGAGCCGCACGGACTGGGCCATGGAGTTCCTTGAGCACTTGCGTAAGGGCTAGAACATAGGTGGTCATTTCTTCAGTCATCTGATGAAACTGAACCCGTCTGGGAACCTGCAGGCTCCAAGGAATTCTAAGAGGCCTGCCATAAAGAATCTCGGCGGGAGAGAGCCGGGCTGGTCCCGCAGGTGTAACCCGCAGCTGGAAGAGGGCAACGGGGAGCAACTTAAGCCATGTCAGTCCCGTGTCTGCTCTTAATTTAGCCAATTTAGTTTTGAGGGTCTGATTGTGTCTCTCAACCACCCCGGCTGCCTGCGTTCTGTAAGCACAGTGTAAGTGCTGGCGTATGCCCAACTGGGAGCAAAACTCCTTGTTAATTTGTCCAATAAAATGAGGACCATTATCAGAACTTAACTGAGCTGGTATACCGTACCGGGGAATGATTTCCCTCATCAAGACTTTAACCACAGGAGCAGCTTTACTATAGATAGTCGGATACGCCTCGACCCATCTGCTGAACACATCCACAATGACCAAAACATATTTGTAACATTGACACCTTTCCAACTCAATGTAATCCATTTGGAGCGTCTCAAAGGGACCACTGGGCAACGGGGTTTGCCCCTTCCCACAAGGGATACCTTTTCCGGTGTTATATTGCTGACAAATCAAACACCGATTACTGATACTTTGGGCCAACCCCTGCATTTTAGGGTGCCACCAAGTGTCCAGCAACAAATCACTAGTCCCTCGAGCCCCACAATGAGTTGCAAAGTGTACACATTCGATGACCCATAAAGCCAGTACATCAGACATACAAGTCTGATGTGCAGGCGTGGTCCATAAAGAGGAAACAGAATCATATGTACAACCTAACCGTTTCCACATTTGTTTATCACTCTCAGGAGCGTCCTCCTGTAACCTTATGACGTCTGGCATTGGCTTGTCAGAAGCAGACACATTCATAGTAGATCGTTTAGTCTGACTGAACATTTTAGGCACCATCACTTGCTGAATTTGTGCGGCTGTGCGCGCTGCACGATCTGCTCGTTCATTACCAACGTCAACTGGGGTTGTACCATTCGTGTGGGCAGCGCATTTAATAACGGAAATCTGCGCTGGCAGAAGGGGGCCTGCAGTAGGTCATTAACTAAACCCCGGTGGGATATTTGACCACACATAATCATGTCAGGTTGTTCTGACGAAATGTCACTCAAATCGCCCCTTATTGTGGTAGTTTCCTGAATCAAGGCTAAACAGTCGTGGCCAGGTGCGTCTTCATGGACAGGGGGACCACTAAGAAAACAGGCTGGATTGATAGTGGTACAGTGTTTAAATGTCAGACGTGGATTGTTCAAAAGGTATATCTCATACCTATTCTGACGAGCTGCGGTAAGATGCTGACCATTCGCCCCATATCCCTGGCATGGTACTGGTCATGGACCTGACGTGTAATATGAGGGCTTACCGAAGCTGACTGTGGCCATAAATGTGGTGATATTGTAACAAAATCGGCTGTACCTTCTTTTCCCGTGACTGTGGCTGTAACCTTGACTGGCCATTCGGTCTCAAGTAATGGCCGGTATTTGTCCTCCAACTCCCTGTTTCGTCCAGTTCTGTCATAGGCCAGGGTAACGTGATGCAGTGATAGTGGCTGTTCAATGTCTAACGTCCACCACTGGGGGGTGATAGAAATATAGCACTGTTGTCTCATCCTCCTCTTCGCTGATCCACCCACCCAAAGTCACTATATTGGAGCTCCTGCTGGTAAACTACCATTTCTGCCGCTTGTTGGGATCGCAGATCATCCTTTTTCATTACATACTCAGTCTTAACCTTTGTAACTGAGCCTCCTTCTTGGCCTACACCCTCCTTCCAGTAAAATCTGACTGCCCTTGCCATCTGGGAAGGGTCGTTCTCTGTCCAATTCATGTTATTACATTTCACAGCAGTAACCACAGAAGGTGGTAGGCAATGCATTAACAAAGCACAGTATTGAGGGGAATTCTGACCATTTTGATACAGCAAATCGCCTGACTGCCCCCGGTAGATTTCATTAAAACGCCCCAGACATTCCTATGGCTCGTCAATCTTCCTAGGGTTTAGGTCTAAGATAACAGAAAGATTTATGGGCCTTTGAAATGTGCTATTCAACGCATTCAAGATCTGTGTCCTTCTTTTCTCTATTTGCTCTCTCTTTTTTTTTTAACTTAAAAATGTTTGAAAATTCAAATTGAATTACTGCAACTTGCAAGCTTAGCTCTGATCTCAACTCAGAACTAAATTTACAATTTGCTTAACACAAACTTGTATAACATTTACAACTTAATTATTTCTTTATCTTAACAATTTTTCTTTTAACAAGTTTTTTTTCTGTTACATACACATAAGTATTAGCAAAATCAACGCATCTCCAGATTGACACTTTTTAAAATGGTGTCCATGATCTTCTTTAAGTTTCTATTAATCTCCAGATAAAATGAGATAAACCTTATTTCAAGTAAGTAAAATTTAAGATTCTGGCAATTTCAATCAATTGCTTTCGAAAATAATAACTTTTATCAAAGAGGTGGAGAAACCCACTGGTTTCCTTTAATTAATTCAAAACGTAACTTTGCTGGTGTTCACTGACTCAAAGGAAAGGTATCCGATTACACTGCAGACTGGTGCTGTTATCTCAAGGCCTGAGTGAGAAGCACTGTCTGTTTTCAACTCCGCCTGCTGCTGTTAACCCTTTGAGAGACTTCTGCTTCAACCAATATGCAGCATTCCTCACAATCTCAACTAGACCTCGGAACTTTACAGTCCAAGGAGACAATTTTAGCTCAATCAACTATATATTTAAAACACTCACACATAGAGTTGAACCATCTTCAGATTTAAAAACAGTTATACTGGACTGAACCTCCATTTATTGAAGTCCCATCAGCCCCTGAACCCATATAATAGACTGAACCTTTATTATTTAAAGTCCCATCAGCCTCTGAACCCTGATAATAGACTGAACCTTCATTAATTAAGTCACATCAGCCTCTGAACCCTGATAATAGACTGAACCTTTATTATTTAAAGTCCCATCAGCCTCTGAACCCTGATAATAGACTGAACCTTTATTATTTAAAGTCCCATCAGCCGAAAACCCTAACCCAAGCCGAAACAACAATATGAAATCCCATCAATTAAAGTGCTAATCCCCAGACTGACCTGTGATTTCGTCGAGGCGGTCTTTCTGTGCCAACCGTGAGTGACCAGACTAATCAGACGATAAGAAGAGGGGAACAATCAATGCTGGTCGTTTTCCATTTCTACATTGAGGGCCCTTTGTTCCCGTCCTCCTGTTCATCATCAGTCTAATTCTGATTTCGCAGTTGGATCAGGATCGTCCAGAGAAATCCCGGTTTTCGGCACCAAATGTAGATCTCCAAATTTCTTTCTCTGTCAGTCTGGCCTCAATAAAAGTTGAGACGGATTCGCACGTAAACAGAAGTTATTTATTTAGCTTGCAAGCTTGAATCATCTTACAGAAATGTAAGAGACATCCAGCTTCTTACATTCCAGAAAACGACTGAACTAAAAGACAAAGGGATCTCTGCAAAATCAATTCAAATGGTATCAAGTTTCACATACTCGACGGACATAGGTCAGCCTATGTCCCTCCTGACCTGTTCGATCTATTCTGATTGGCTCACTTCCAATCCCTTTCTCTGGCCCCTATCAATGAAGCATCACTCTCATAGACACACCTCTTCCTGCTTTTTCCATGCGGTCTCAAATTCCTTTGTCCCTAACTGCAAGAATCAAAGTGGCTTATTTCTACATTACATTAACTAGTAACTCTAAAGTAACTATTTTATATCACATTCGTCACAGTGTCTTTCCAGATGCTCAGAAATCCTATCCTTCAGTACCCTTTCCATTACTTTGCCTACCACCGAAGTAAGACTAACTGGCCTGTAATTCCAAGGGTTATCCCTAGTCCCTTTTTTGAACAGGGGCACGACATTCGCCACTCTCCAATCCCCTGGTACCACCCCTGTTGACAGTGAGGACGAAAAGATCATTGCCAACGGCTCTGCAATTTCATCTCTTGCTTCCCATAGACTCCTTGGATATATCCCGTCAGGCCCGGGGGACTTGTCTATCCTCAAGTTTTTCAAAATGCCCAACACATCTTCCTCCCGAACAAGTATTTCCTCGAGCTTCCCAGTCTGTTTCACACTGTCCTCGCCAACAATCTCGCCCCTCTCATTTGTAAATACAGGAGAAAAGTACTCGTTCAAGACCTCTCCTATTTCTTCAGACTCAATACACAATCTCCCGCTACTGTCCTTGATCGGACCTACCCTCGCTCTCGTCATTCTCATATTTCTCACATATGTGTAAAAGGCCTTTGGGTTTTCCTTGATCCTACCCGCCAAAGATTGTTCATGCCCTCTCTTAGCTCTCCTAATCCCTTTCTTCAGTTCCCTCCTGGCTATCTTGTATCCCTCCAATGCCCTGTCTGAACCTTGTTTCCTCAGCCTGACATAAGTCTCCTTTTTCCTCTTAACAAGACATTCAACCACTCTTGTCAACCATGGTTCCCTCACTCGACTATCTCTTCCCTGTCTGACAGGGACATACATATCACGGACACGTAGTACCTGTTCCTTGAACAAGTTCCACATTTCACTTGTGTCCTTCCCTGACAGCCTATGTTCCCAACTTATGCACTTCAATTCTTGTCTGACAACATCGTATTTACCCTTCCCCCAATTGTAAACCTTGCCCTGTTGCACGCACCTATCCCTCTTCATTACGAAAGCGAAAGTCACAGAATTGTGGTCACTATCTCCAAAATGCTCCCCCACTAACAAATCTAGCACTTGCCCTGGTTCATTACCAAGTACTAAATCCAACATTGCCCCTCCTCTGGTCGGACAATCTACATACTGTGTTAGAAAAGCTTCCTGGACACACTGCACAACCACCACCCTATCCAAACTATTTGATCTAAAGAGTTTCCACTCAATATTTGGGAAGTGAAAGTCACCCATGACTACTGCCCTGTGACTTCTGCACCTTCCAAAATCTGTTTCCCAATCTGTTCCTCCACGTCTCTGCTACGATTGGGGGGCCTATAGAAAACTCCTAACAAGGTGACTGCTCCTTTCCTATTTCTGACTTCAACCCATACTATCTCATTAGGGTGATACTCCTCGAACTGCCTTTCTGCAACTGATATACGATCTCTAATTAACAATGCCACACACCCACCTCTTTTACCACCCTCCCTAATCTTATTGAAACATCTTTAACCAGGGACCTCCAACAACCATTTCTGCCCCTCTTCTATCCAAGTTTCCGTGATGGCCACCACATCGTAGTCCCAAGTATCGATCCATGCCTTAAGTTCGCCCACCTTATTCCTGATGCTTCTTGCGTTGAAGTATACACACTTCAACCCATCTCCGTGCCTGCAAGTACTCTCCTTTGTCAGTGTTCCCTTCCCCACTGCCTCATTTCACGCTTTGGCGACCTGAATATCGGCTACCTTAGTTGCTGGACTACAAATCCGGTTCCCATTCTCCTGCCAAATTAGTTTAAACCCTCCCGAAGAGTACTAGAAAACCTCCCTCCCAGGATATTGGTGCCCCCCTGGTTCAGATTCACCCCGTCCTGCTTGTACAGGTCCCACCTTCCCCAGAATGCGCTCCAATTATCCAAATACCTGAAGCTTTCCCTCCTACACCATTCCTGCAGCCACGTGTCCAACTGCACTCTCTCCCTATTCCTAGCCTCGCTATCACGTGGCACCGGCAACAAACCAGAGATGACAACTCTGTCTGTCCTGGCTTTTAACTTCCAGCCTAACTCCCTAAACGTGTTTATTACCTCCACACCCCTTTTCCTACCTATGTCGTTGGTACCAATGTGCACCACGACTTCTGGCTGCTCCCCCTCCCCCTTAAGGATCCTAAAGACACGATCCGGGACATCCCTGACCCTGGCACCCGGGAGGCAACATACCTTCCGGGAGTCTCGCTCGCGTTCACGGAATCTCCTATCTATTTCCCTAACCATTGAATCTCCTATTACTATTGCTTTTCTATTCTCCCCCTTCCCTTCTGAGCCCCAGAGCCAGACTCAATGCGAGAGACCTGGCCGCGAGGGCCTTCCCCCGGTAGGTCACCCCCCCCCCCCCGCCCCCAGCCCAACAGCATCCAAAACGGTATACTTGTTTTGAAGGGGAACGGCCACGAGGGATCCCTGCACTGTTTGCCTGTTTGTTTTTTCCCCCCTGACTGTAACCCAGCTATTCTTGTCCTGTAGCTTGGGTGTGGTTACCTCCCTGTAACTCTTCTCAATCACCCCCTCTGCCTCCCGGATGATCCGAAGTTCATCCATCTTCAGCTCCAGTTCCCTAACACGGTCTTTGAGGAGCTGAAGTTGGGTGCATTTCCCGCAGGTATAGTCAGCTGGGACACCGGTGGTATCCCTCACCACCCACATCCTACAGGAGGAGCATGCAACTGGCCTAGCCTCCATCCCCTCTTACCTGACAGAATATAGCTGCCCTGTGGACTAACTAAATCTCCGCCCTCCGACTCTGCCCCCAGTCAGCTACACTTTCTGGAAACTCCTGGCTCTCTTCTCACTCTTTGCGGAAATGTCGGAAACAAAATGAAAGGAACACCTTACTCCCTCCTCACCTAACTCCCTCGGTTACCAAACTCTTACTATAGCACGCAAAATGCACCAAATGCTTCACTCCCTCGGTATAGCACTCAAAATGCACCAAATTCAGCACTCCCTCGGTCACCAAACTCTTACTATAGCACTAAAAATGCACCAAATTCAGCACTCAGTGCAAACAAAGTCTGCACTGTAGGGGTCACTTTTATACTGTGAATCTAGCCTCTGAAAACAGGCCTAATCCAATTAACTAATTAACAAGCTCCAGCTGCAAGTGCCTACAAGGAGAAGCTTGTTTAAAGCTGATTAAAAATTCACCTTCTTTTAAACCAAACAGCAACTTTTAAGTTAATTAACTAAATAAAAGAAAGACTAAACGTTAGATGAAAATGAAGCCTTATACTCCCTCGGTCACCAAACTCTTACTATAGCACTCAAAATTCACCAAATTCAGCACTCAGTGCAAATATAGTATTTGATGGGAGAGCGAACTGCTATTACGTTAAAAATGGTGTATTAATGAGAAAATTGAGACCATTACATATACAAGCCTCTTCGAAATGGGGAGAAGTTCATACATTTTCTTTCAAAAATTACAGCATATTTCATACTATTATGTTCACAAGACACTTGCATACCGAAGAAAAACAGGAGGTTGTGTTCCGAGTTATAACTCAAGGAGCAGAGATCAATCCAAATGGTTCAGAATTAGTTATTCCTACAGTAGATTGGTAAACCCGGAAGCAATAATAAAGATGAATGAAATGCTGAGATACCTTCTGTAGGAAACTCAGAGTATGCTGAAGAGATATTACTGACACGTAAAATTATATGTGATCATACACTAGGAAGGACAGATGTGATTATATAATGTGTATATACAGTAAACCCTGTTCTAATCAAGCAACATGCGTGTACGCTTAATCCACGAACCTTGGTACAGGCACAAACAATATATTGAAAGCATGCTTGAAAAATATATGTCTGAAGTGAATTGCAGCGATTGGAACTCACCTATTGTGATCTACCAACACCCAATGTAATACAACACGTGTGTGTATACTTTAGGTTTAATGAAGTAACGAAGTCAGATTTATATCCTTTTCCTCATTTGGAAGACTGCATTGAAATAATGTGACAAGCAACTGTCATTGCCAAAAGGACTTACTCATATGTCAGTAGCAAGTACATTTCTCTGAAAGAAAGAAAACGTTTCCGCATGTGTAATACACAGATGCTCGATACCAGTTACAGTAATGGCGTTAGGTATTGTAAATGCGCCAGGAATATTGCAAAGACAAACGAAAAATGTAATTTCAGGAATACAGAATTGTGAAGTATACATAAATGATCTGCTCATGTTCAGTGAAAATTGATGCAAGGATTTGGAACATTTTATGGAATTGTTAGATCGACTAAAAAAGGCTGCAGATGGAATACCCTTGTGAAAAGTGAGTTTGTGAAAGCGCAAGTCACAGTCATATGGCTTACTGTTGTACATCATCAGGCCATCCCATAGTATATAAAAACGTATGCTATTGGGGAGATGCCAATATCGTCAATGAGAAATTAAGTTGTGATTTCGGGGCAGGGGTTGTTTCTCCTTAAAATTGTTGCCATATGTTAACGTTTTGATTCCTCACTGACTGAAGCACTGAAAAAGCACAGGAAATTTGTTGGGATGTCACAACATCAAGAGACATTTCATAATCTGCAAACTGTGCCGACCATATCACCAGTTTTGGTGACATGGATTTGTGTTGAGAAACTCAAGGTGGCCATTGGTGTAAGTGATATCAAAGAATAATGAAAAGTACAGCACCGGAACAGGCTCTTCAGCCCTCCAAGACTGCGCCGACCATGCTGCCCGTCTAAACTAAAATATTCTACACTTTCGGGGTCCGTATCCCTCTATTCCCATCCTGTTCATGTATTTTATATTGCATGTATATCGCTTTGGTGCTGTAATATTACAACAAAATACGAGGGTATCGGAAGGCAAGTTTGTTATTTTTTTTCCAGAAAACGAAATGTTCAGTAAATGAAGTATGCAAATATCGAAAATTATTTGTTAGGTTTCTTATTGGAATTGTAACAGTTTGACATTTAGGTTGGTAGAAATTCAACTGTTGGTAGAAATTCAATTCAATTGTTGATGCAGACGATAATCCATTGAGTTTTCTGAAAATATTTTTAAAATCGTAATGCAAAACTGTTCAGATGGAGCTTATTTCAACAACCATGCAACTTGAAAATTACATATTCAGCAGGAAGAGAAAACATTTAAAAAATGCCTGATCACGAGTTTGAAATGTGAGACGAATGGAACGTTTATAGTTGGGAAAGAAGGGGTGAAATCGACAATACTGCTCTTTCAATTTGCAAGCATGAATATGAAGACATAAACATTGATACAAAGAAGATAGGAGCAGGAGGACCCTTCTGGCGCTTAGAGCCTGCTCCGCCATTCATCATGATCATGGCTGATCTTCCATTTCGATAGCCTAATCCAGCTTTCTCCCCATAGCCTTTGATCACGATCTCCGCAATTCCTACACCCAGCCAGCACTTGCATATATTCAAAGTTTTAGCATCGACTGCTTCCTGTGGTACTGAATTCCACAGGCTCACCACTCTTTGTGTGAAGAAATGTCTCCTTATCTCTGTGCGAAATGGTTTGCCCTGAATCATGAGACTGTGACCCCTGGTTCTGGACACAACCATCATTGGTAACATCTTCCCTGCATCTACCCGGTCTAGTCCTGCTAGAATTCTGTAAGTCGCGAGCAGATCCACCCTCCTTCTTCTGAACTCCAGCCAGAAGTATCCAACCTATTCAATCTCGCCTCATATGACACTGCCGCCATCCCTGGAATCAGTGTGGTAAACGTTCGCTGCGCTCCCTCGAGAGCAAGAACATCCTTCCTCAGAGACGGAGACCAGAATTGCACACCATACTCCTCGTGTGGCCTCACCAAGGCACTGTACAATTGCAGCAACACATCCATGCTTCAATTCTCGAAACCTCTCGCAATGAAGGCCAACATACCATTATCCTTCTTTGCCGCCTGCTGCACCTGCATGCTTACCTTCAGCGACTGGTGCACAAGGACATCCAGGTCCCGCTGCACATTCCACTCTCCCAATTTACAACCATTCAGTTAGTAATCTGCCTTCCCGTTTTTGCTTCCAAAATGAATAACCTCACACTGATCCAAATTATACTGCATCTGCCATTGATTTGCCTACTCGCCCAACCTTATCATATCTTGCTGTAGGATCCCTGCATCCTATGTATAGTATTGCGTCATAGCTGTGTTTAGTAATGAGTTGTATCTAAATTTGAAAAGGATTTGGAAAGATTAAGCAAACTCAAACAAACCATTGTTTGCAGCAAACTCCACAGCGTTCATAACAGTGACCACGACACAACACAACCCTGCCATGGCAATCTCTGCAAATCGTGCCAGAGCATCGACATGGGTACCACAATTACACGTGAGAACACCACCGACCAGGCACGTGGTACATACTCGTGCGACTCGGACAACGTTGTCTGCCCCATCCGCTGCTGGAAAGGATGTACTGAAGCATGGTATATTGGCGAGACCATGCAGACGCTGCAACAACGGATGAACAGGTATCACGCGACAATCGACAGGCAAGAATGGCCCTTTCCAGTCGTGGAATATTTCAGCAGGCAAGGGCATTCAACCTCTGATCTTCGAATAAGCGTTCTCCAAGGCAGCCTTCAGGACGCGCGACAATGCAGAATCGCCGAGCAGAAACTTACAGCCAAGCTCCGCACACATGAGTACGGCTTCAACCGGGATTTTGGATTCATGACGGATTTTCTTCACCATCTGGCCTGGGCTTGCGAAATCTTACCAACTGTCCTGGCTTGAGACATTTTGCACCTCTTTAACCTGTGATTATCCCGCTCTCCAGATGCTCCGTCTGGACCTGTAGGCTTAATTATCTGCTAAGACTCGAATTCAAAGTATCGTCTTACATCTTTGACTTTGACTGCATATATGTTTCTACAAACACCTCATCATTCACATATGGAAGGAGGAGCGCTCCAAAAGCGAGTGATTCTAAACAAACCTGTTGGAGATTAACCTGATGTGAGACTTCTGACTCTGCTCACCCCAGTGCAACGCCGGCATCTCCACTTCAAAAAGGGAGTTGTAGAGGAAACAAGGAACGATAGACGAGTGATCCTAACGCCGGAGGTATGAATGTTGCTTGTGTTCAGTATAAAAGGTTGATAGCAAAACATTTGGAAAGCTGTGGTATAGCCAGAAAATGTCAAGTGGACATCTGAAAGGGAAACCACGTTTGACAGATCGAGCACAATTGTTTGAAGAAATAACTCGTCGAGCTCGTGAGGGAAAATAAGTGGACGTGGTGGATGTCGTTTTTTAACTTTAAAAAAAGCTTTCCATTATTTTTTTCCCATTCAGGGACAATATAACGTTGCCAATCCATCTACTATGCAGATGTTTCAGTTTGCGGGGAGAGACCAACTCAGACACGGGAAGAATGTTGAACCTCCACACAGACAATGACCCGGCATCAAACCAGTGTGCTCGGCGCCTTGAGGAAGACATACACCACCTTGCCACCGTGCCTTCAATAAGGTCTGACATTACTATAGGTTACTATCTGAAGAAAAAGCACATGGGATTGAGGGTAGTGTCTTCAGGTGGAACTAAAGGTTATCAGACTGGAAGCAACACTTTGGAATAAATGGGGGGTTTTACGATTTGCAGGCAATGAATATAGGATGCGACAGGGAAGTGTGCTTGTACCGCTTCTGTTCACTCATGTATTCATGATTTGGACGAGGCAACTCAAATGCATTATCTCAAAATTTGCAGATGATAAAAAGTAGGGTTTGTGGATGAACTGTGAGGAGGATGCAGAGATGCCTTGGCGGGATTTGGACTGTTTCAGTGAGTGGACATATGCATGTCAAATGCACTATAATGTGCATGATTGAGAGCGTATCCGCAGTTGTCGCAAAATTTGGAAAACAGATAATTATTTGAATGGGTGTAAATTGAGAAAGTGAATACTCAGCGAGATGTTGGTTTGGTTGTGCACCAGTCGCTGAAAGAAAGCGTACTGGCACAACAGAGAGTGAAGCAGGCAAACGTTATCTTTGCCTTCATAGCGAGAGGATTTGAGTGCAGTAAAATGAATGTTTTCATGCAATTGTAAAAATCGTTGGTGAGGTCACACAACGAGTATTGCTTGCTGTTTTATGTCCTTATTTGTGGACGTAAGTTGTAGCTATGCAGAGAGCGAAACCATGGTTTACCAAGCTATTTGATGGGTTGGCGGGCCGGTCATATGAGGAGAGACGAAATCGGCGTCTCGTTGCATAGTGGTTACCACTACCGCCTCACGGCTCCAGGATCTTGGGGTCAATTCGAGCCTCTGAAGAATGTCTGTGTGAAGTGTAAACTTTCCTCCGGGAGCTCGGGTTTGCTCCCACAGCCCAAATATGTGCACGTTACGTGGATTGGCTACACTGAATTGCCCCTCAGTGTCCAAAGGTTTAGGAGGGGTCCCATGGCAACAGGGATCGGATGGAGTAGCGGAATTATGTAGGGTGCACTTGCAATGGGACGGTGCACACACGAGGGGCCGATTGGCCTCATTATGCACTTTAGATTCCATGTTAATTGGAGTTTAGTTGAGTTGAAATTATACATTTCTAACACCATTATTTCGGGTAGTTTCATAAATAATGCCCCCCATTGTGTAAGAGTTCGGAACGAGGGGGTCATAGTTTGAAGATAAAGGGTAAACGTTTAGAACATGGAACTGTACAGCACAGTGCAGGCCCTTCGGCCCACGATGTTGTGCCGAACTAGTCTGAAACTAAGATCAAACCAACCTTCTCCCAATCATTCTCGTGCACTCCATATGCATACCCAATAACCGCTTGAAAGTTCCTAATGTGTCCGACTCCACTACCATAGCTGGGAGTGCGTTCCATGCCCCAACCACTGTCTGTGTATAGATTCTACCTCTGACATCCCTTCTACACCTTCCACCGTGAACCTTATAGTTGTGCCCCCTTGTAACAGCTGCATCCACACGAGGAAAAAGTCGCTGAACGTGCACTATATCTATCCCTCTCATCATATTATACACCTGAATAAAGTCACCTCTCATCCTCCTTCGCTCGAATGAGAAAAGCCCTAGCTCCCTCAACCTTTGCTCATAAGACCTACCCTCCAATCCAGGCAGCATCCTGCTAAAATTTGAGGGGCTGTTTAACACAGGGCTAAATCTCTGGCTTTGAAAGCAGACCAAGGCAGGCCAGCAGCACGGTTCAATTCCCGTAACAGCCTCCCCGAACAGGCGCCGGAATGTGGCGACTAGGGGCTTTTCACAGTAACTTCATTTGAAGCCTACTTGTGACAATAAGCGATTTTCATTTCATTTTTTCATTTCATTTCATAAATCTCCTTTGCACCCTTTCCAATGCATCCACATCCTTCATATAATGGGATGACCAGAACTGCACAGAATACTCCAAATGTGGTCTAACCAAGGTCCTGTACAGTTGCAGCATAACCTCACGGCTCTTAAACCCACCCCCCCCCCCCTGTTAATAAATGCTAACACACTATAGGCTTTCTTCACGGCTCTATCCACTTGGGTGGCAACTTTCAGAGATTTATGGACATGACCTCCGATATCTCTCTGCTCCTCCACATTCTTCGTTAACCCTGTAATCCGTTTTAAAATTTGGCCCACCAAAATGAATCACATCACACTTATCAGGGTTAAACTCCATCTGCCACTTTTCAGCCCAGCTCTGCATCCTATCAATGTATCCTTGCAGCCTACAACAGCGCTCGACATTATCCATTACTCCACCAATCTTAGTGCAATGACTAACATTACTAACCCAACCTTCAACTCCATCATCCAAGTCATTGGTAACAATTACAAATAGCTGAGGACCCAGCATTGATTCCTGTGGTACACCGCTGGTGACTGTGCTTCAGGATGAAAATTTACCATCTACCATCACCCTCTGTCTTCTATGTGATAGCCAGTTACTGATCCAATCGGCCAAATTTCCCTCCATACCACGCCTCCTTATTTTCTGCACGAGCCGGCCATGGGGCACCTTATCAAACGCCTTAATAACATCCATGTAAACGACATCAACTGCTGTACCGTCATCTATGTACTTCGTTACCTCCTCAAGGAATACAATCGAACTTGTGAGGCAAGACTTCTCCGTCACAAATCCGTGCTGACTATCCTGGATTAAGCTGTATCTTTCCAAATGATCATAAATCCTACCCCTCAGGACCCTTTCCAATAATTTACCTATGAACGGAGTGAGACGAACCGGCCTATAATTTCCAGGGTTATACCTATTCCCTTTCTTGAATAAGGGAACAACATTCGCCGCTCTCCAGTCTTCTGGCCCTGTTCCTGTAGACAGTGAGGGCATAAAGATCAAAGCAAAAGGCTCTGCAATCTCAGTCGTCGCCTCCCAAAGAATCCGGAGATAGATCCCAACAGACCCAGGGGACTTCTCTTTCCTCAGGCTTCTCAACATTTCTAACACATCTTCCTTCCGAATAACTACCTCCTCCAGCCTATCAGCCAGAATCGCACTGTGCTCATCAACAACATGGCCCCTCTCCTTGGTGAACACTAAAGAAAGGTATTCATTTAGAGCTTCTCCTCTATCTTCAGACTCCATGCAAAAAGTTCCCACTGATGTCCTTGACCAGCCCTAACTTCACCTTGGTCATTAATTTATTCCTCACGTAAGTGTAAAAAGCCGTAGGGTTTTGCTTGATCCTCCCCGCCAAGGACTTCTCATGCGTCCTCCTAGCTCTCTCCAGCCCTTTCTTGAGCTCCTTTCGAGCTATATTGTATCCCCCAAGTGCCCTAACTGCACCTTGGTTTCTCATCCTTACTTACATCCTTTCTTACTCTTGACAAGACACTCGACCATTCCCTCCCTGCCTGACATGGACATTCATATCAAGAACATGGAGTGTATGCTCCTTGAACAAGCTCCACATCTCAATTGTGCATATCCCTGAAAGATCCTGTTTCCATCTTATGCTCCCCAATGCTTGCCTTATCGCATCGTAATTACCCTTCACCTAGTTATAAACCTTGCCCTGCCGAATGTTCCTATCTATCTTCATTGCTCTAGTGAATGTCACCGAATTGTGGTCACTATCTCCAAAGTGCTCTCTCACAACCAAATCTAACACTTCGCCCGGTTCATTACCCAGTACCAATTGCAATGTGGCCCCGCCTCTTGTCGGTCTATCCACATATTGTTGAGGAAACCCTCCTGCACGCACGGGATAAAAACAGCCTCATCCAAACTATTCGAATTAAAGTTTCCAATCAATATTTGGAAAGTTAAGGTCACCAATGACAACTACCCTGTGACTACCGCCCCTATCCAAAATCTGCATTGCAATCTTTTCCTCCACATCGCTGTTACTGTTGGAGGGCCTTTAGAACACTCCAAACAAATGACCGCTCCTTGCCTATTTCTAACTTCAGCCCACACCACCTCAGTGGACAGATCCTGCTGAAACTGCCTTTCTGCAGCCATTATACTTTCCTTCATTAACAATGCTACACCTCAACCTCTTTTACCAGCTTTCCAAATCTTACTGAAACATCTAAACCCCGGGACCTCCAACAACAATTCCTGCCCCTGTTCAATCCACGTCTCCGTAATGGCCACAACATCGTAATCCCAGGTACCAATCCATGCTTCAAACTCAGCAACCTTATTCCTGATGCTCCTCGCATTGAAGTAGACACACTTCAAACCAGCTTCATGTCTGCAGGTCCACTCTTGTGACCTTGGCACCTTCCTCAGTACTGCACAACCCTAAACTACCTCAACTCCAGAAACGCTATCTCCAGAACTACATATCAGTTTCCCTCTGGCAAATTAGAGCCCCCCCCCCCCCCCCCCCCCGAAGAGCTGTCGCAAATTTCACTCCCAGGATATCGGTGCCCCTCTGGTTCCAGTGTAACTCGTCCTGTTTGTACGGGTCCCACCTTGCCCAGAATGTGCTACAAATTTCCAAGTAACTGGACCCTCCCTCAAATTCCACCCCTGTAGCCGCGGGTTTAACTGCACTCTCCCCCAGTTCCTCGCCATGCCAGCATGCGTCACTGGAAGCACAGCAGAGATTACAACACGGTTTGCCGTGGCTCTCAGCTTCCATCCTAGCTCCCTGAATTCCTGTTTTACATCACCGTCCCTTTTCCTACCTATGTCGTTGGTAGCCATGTGCACTACGACTTTCAGGATAATTGGAGCTGGATGAACTGAGGATCATTCAGGAGGCAGAGTCGGTTATAGATAGAAGCTACAGGGATGTAGTTGCTCCTAAGAATGAAGGTAGCTGGGTGACGTTTGAAAGGAGGGGGAAGAAGCAGTCAGTGCAGGGATCCCCTGCTGTTGTTCCCCTCAATAACAGTATCTTGAGGGGAACAACCGCAGGGAATCCCTGCACTGACTGCTTCTTCCGCCCCCTTTTAAACGTCACCCAGCTACCTTCATTCTTAGGAGTAACTACATCGCTGTAACTTCTATCTATAACCGACTCTGCTTCCCGACTGATCCTCAGTTCATCTAGCTCCAGTTCCCTAACACGGACTTTGAGGAGTTGGAGATTTGGGTCTGAGATGAGGATTTATTTCTTCACACGAAGAGTTGTTAACCAAGGATCGGATAATGGCTGCAGAAAGGCAGTTTCAGGAGGATCTGTCCACTGAGGTAATGTGGGCTGAAGTTAGAAATAGGAAAGGAGCGGTCACTTTGTTTGATGCTTCCACCTCCCGCTTAATGATCCTGAAAACACGAGCAGAGACGTCTTGGACCTTGGCTCCCGGGAGGCAATACGCCAACTATAAGCATGTATCGTTGCTACAGAACCTCTTATCATTACCTCTAAATATAGAGTGTCCAAGAAATAATGCTCTATCTGCTCTCCCCTTCAATTCTGCGCCACACGGACAGACTCAGAGCCAGAGACCTGGTCACCGTGGCTTACCTCTGGTAGGTCGTAACCCCCAACAGTATCCAAAACGGTATACCTGTTATTGAGGGGAAAAACCGCAGGGGATTCTTGCACTGACTGCTTCTTCCTCCTCCTTTTAAACGTCACCCAGCTATCTTCATTCTTAGGAGTAACTGCCTCCCTGTAGCTTCTATCTATAACCGACTCTAACTCCCGAATGATCCTCAGTTCATCCAGCTCCAGCTCCTGTTCCCTAACACGGTCTTGGAGGAGCTGGAGATTTGGGTCTGAGGTGAGGATTTATTTCTCACACAAAGAGTTGTGGCTAATGTGGAAGGCACTACTAAATAATTGGTTGAGGCACAATCAGCATATTGACATTGATGATCGTCAGTAATGGGCCTCGTATTGGGGACTCAGCCCGGCCAGATGGTCAACGATTCGTTAGGGGAGCTTTTCGGGAACAGTGACCATAATTCAGATTGTTTTAAAGTGCTGGTGGACAAGGATGACAGTGGTCCTAGGGTGAATGTGCTAAATTGGGGGAAGGCTATTTTAGCAATACATGGCGGGAACTGAAGAACATAGATTGGGGGCGGATGTTTGAGGGTAAAACAACATCTGACATGTGGGAGGCCTTCAAATTTCAGTTGAAAGGAATTCACGATCAGCATGTTCCTGTGAGGAAGAAGGATAAATATGGCAAATTTCGGGAAACTTGGCTGACGAGAGATATTGTACGTCTCGTCAAACAGAAAAAAGAAGGCATTTTTGAAGGCTAGAAGGCTGGGAACAGATGAAGCCTGTGTGGAATATAAGGAAAGTAGGAAGTAAATTAAGCAATAAGTCGGGAGGGTTAAAAAGGGTCACGAAAAGCCATTGGCAAATAGGGTTAAGGAAAATACCAAGGCTTTATACACGTGCATACAAAGCAAGAGGACAGCCAGGGAAAGGGTTGGCCCACTGAAAGACAGGTGAGGGAATCTATATGTGGAGCCCTAGGAAATGGGCGAAGTACTAAATGAATACTTTGCAGCAGTTTTCACCAAAAAGACGGAATGGGTGGATGTTGAGTCTGAAGAAGTGTGTGTCGATAGTCTGGGTCACATCGAGAACCAAACAGCCGAGGTGTTGGGCATATTGAAAAATATTAAGTTGGCTAAGTCCCCAGGGCCTGATGGGATCTACCCCAGAATACTAAAGGAGGCAAGAGAGGAAATTGCTGAGGCCTTGACAGAAATCTTTGCATCCTCACTCTCTTCAGGTGATGGCCCGGAGGACTGGAGAATAGCCAATGTCATCCCTTTGATTAAGAATGGGAGCAACGATAATCCAGGGAACTACAGGCCAATAAGCCTTACATCAGCGGTAGGGAAATTACTGGAGCGAATTCTTCGAGATAGGATCGACTCCCATTTGGAATCAAGTGAAAGTATTAGCGAGAGGCAGCGCGGTTTTGTGATGGGGACGTCGTGCCTCACTAAATTGAACGATTTTTTCGAGGAGGTCATAAAAATGATTGATGCAGGGAGGGCAGTGGATGTTGTCTCTATGGACTTCAATAAGGACTTTGTCAAGGTCCCTCATGGCAGACTGATACAAAAGGTGAAGTAACATGGCATCACAGGGAGCGGGCAAGATGGAAGATGGATACAGAACTGGCTAGGTCATAGAAGGCAGAGAATAGGAATGGAGGATGCTTTCCTGATTGGAGGACTGTGACTGGTGGTGTTCCGCAGGATTCAGTGCACAACCTTTGGTGGCGCAAAATGAGTTGCAGAACAACGTAACTGGTCTGATTGGTAAGTTTGCGGACGACGCAAAGGTTGGTGAAATTGCGGATAGCGGTGAGGACTGTAAGAGAACACAGCAGGATTTAGATCGTTTGAAAACTTGGGCGGAGAGATGGCAGATGGTGTTTAATCCGGCCAAATGTGAGGTAATGCATTTTGGAAGGTCAAATACAGGTAAGGAATCGACAGTGAATGGTTGTAACCCTCAAGAGTATTGACAGTCAGAGAAACCTAGGTGTACAGGTCCACAGGTCACTAAAAGCGGCAACACAGCTGGATAAGGTAGTCAAGAAGGCATACGGCATGCTTGCCTTCATTGGCCGGGGCATCGAGCATAGAAATTGGCTAGTCCTGTTGCAGCTCTATAGAACCTTCGTCAGGCTACACATGGAGTAGAGTTTTCAATTCTGGTCGCCACATTACCAGAAGGATGTGGAGGCTTTATAGAGGGCGCAGAAGAGATTTACCAGCATGTTGCCTGGTAAGGAGGGCATTAGCTAAGAGGAGAGGTTGATTAAAATTGTTTGTTCTCACTGGAACGAAGCAGGTTGAGGGGCGACCTGATAGAAGTCTACAAAATTATGAGGGGCATAGACAGGGTGGGTACTCAGAGACTTTGTCCCAGGGTCGACGGGTTAATTACTATGGGCCATAGCTTTAAGGTGCGAGGGGCAAGGTTTAGAGGGTGCCTGGACCTCGCTGCTAAAGGCGGTGGTGGAAGCAGGGACGATAGTGACGTTTAAGGCGTGTCTTGACATATATATGAGTAGGATAGGAATAAAGGGATCCGGCCCCGGAAGTGTAGAATATTTTAGTTTAGATGGGCAGCATGATCGGCGCAGGGTTGATGATCCGAAGGGCCTGTACTTGTACTGTACTTTTCTTTGTTCTTGGAATGATAACAGTTGATATTGTGTTTTTGCATGATCACGTCAAGAGTTTAATTCGTTGAAATTGAGTCTGGTTATGTTCACTGGACATCAGAACAATCTGTGGAGATCTCAAATAGACCAATAAACCTCCAACAGAACGAAACTTTGTAGACGCTTGAAGCATACACTCGACGGAGGGGCCGTGCAAAACCAGGGGTCACAGGATAAGGCTTTGAGGTAGAACGTTATGGACTGTGGTGAAATTAAATGTATTCACCCAGAGAGTGGTAAGCCTTTCGAATTCGCAACCACAGAGATTATTTTAGGCCAAAACATTGACTGACAGTTGTTTCCATCCTGAGACGAAGTGTTGACCCTGGGGCAGGCAACGTGGAATTCTACAACAGCATAATTGGTGCCGCACCCGGACCAATTCGAGGACTGTTAAGGACAAGCGACCGGCGGCAAACAGAACACAATCGATTTCAATGAGAAACGGTTCTGAAATCGCCAGGTTCGAGCTTGACACTCAGGCCGACGGCAAGCTCCAAACGCATATACACACTTCACACCCACACACACCATCCCAACGAACAAAATGGCAGCAAGAAGACTGGCACAGAGATTTGCGGCCGTTGAATTAGATAAACCCCTGGACACCGTGGAGGAGAGTTCTACGACCCTATACCCAGGGGTGAAGAGGAGTCTGCCATCCAACGGCATTAGCCGGGCATGGAAGCAAGTGGCAGTACCTGTCAGCGTCATGGGAAACACTGTCCGGACTGGCCAGCTGTGCTGGAGCAAATTCCCACACCTTCTCAGGGCAGCCTGGGTGACTAGGCACTATTCTCCCATGACACTAACTCCAGTTGTTCACACACGAATCCCCACCCCCACAGGGAGGATGACCGAACCCCCATACTGCATCACATTCTCGCACCCAGATTAGGTTTCATAGCAGGGTGCCATACCGTCAGGCTGCATGCGTCGGACTGTCTATCACTATACATTCTGTATTCTTCCGTCCCCTCGTCAGGAAAAGGCTGCGCAAAAGAGTCGAGAGTGGGAGAAAACCGGAGGGGGACCGTCGGACATCCAGCCCCTGTCCACAGGAGATCAGATACCAATGACCGTAGTCGGAGGTCCCGGGGAAAGGGCAGACGCCGGAAGGAGGTCGGCAACGGGCGAGGAATTGAGACCCCACGGAGTTGTAGGTCTCCATACCACGTGTGGCACCTTCCCACACCCCTCCATCCACCCCCACCCTCCACAACGGCCTGCACATCCAGACATAAGAACAGTTCCTTCCCCATTGCCACTAGACTCCTCACCGACTCCCCCTCCTACTCATCTGTTCCCTGGAAGGACACTATTCATGATGACCTATGCTGTTCTTGCTCATGTATGTGCTTTGTTTGACCCCTTGTTCCTCACTCTAATCAATCATTGTGTGTCGGTTTAACAATGTACCCTGTCGATTATTCTTTTTTGTCTACTATGTATATACAGAGTATGGTCCCTTTGCAGCAGAACAAATAGTTTTCACTGTACTTCGGTGTGTGCGACAATAAATTAAATCATAACTAACAGATCACAACCCTCACACCCACCACCACCCGAACCAGTATTCCCCCAGACCACCTCATATCCCCGCTCAACCACCAGCCCTAACACCACACCCCCTACTCTCTAGACGCCACAACCCCTCTCCAACGCTCCCAGCTCTGCACCCGCACCCCCTCACATATCCACCAACCCCTTTCCTCCCCAGCCCACGATGAAATTATGTGTCTGGCCTTGTGCCTTGCAGGAGCTGCTGGTGATGATCGTGTTACAGCGCCTACGACCCCAGCCACAGCCAGAACCTCGTGTTTCGTGCAGGAACGAGTTTGAGACCGACACAGACGGCATCCCGAGAAACCCCGTAGCTCGAGCCCAGAGATGGCACTGACTTCCCGTCACCGCTGTCTCCAAGACCGGCAAACATCCCAAAGACTAACAACTCGCTTGGGCAATTTAGTGAATAGGCTTCCAGGTCACTATATGATGTGCATCACACACATCCAGCGGAACAACAGGTGGAGCGAGGGGGATGGATGAACAAAAGAACATAAGAAAATAAGGACTTGGAGCAGGAGTAGGCCATCTGGCCCCTCGAGCCTGCTCTGCCATTCAATGAGATCATGGCTGATCTTTTTTGGACACAGCTTCACATTCCGGCCCGAACACCAGAAACCTTAATCCCTTTATTCTTCAAAAAAACTATCTATCTTTATCTTAAAAACATTGAATGAAGAAGCCTCAACTGTTTTACTGGGCAAGAAATTCCATAGATTTACAAACATTTGGGTGGAAAAAGTCCCTCCTAAGATCAGTCCTAAACCCACTTCCCCTTATTTTGAAGCTATGTCCCCTACTTCTGCTTTCACCCGCCAGTGGAAACAACCTGCCCACATCTATCCTATGTATTCCCTTCATTGTTTTGTACGTTTCAATAAGATCCCCCCTGCATCCTTCTAAATTCCAACGAGTACAGTCCCAGTCTACTCAACCTCTCCTCGTAGTCCAACCCCTTCAGCTCTGGGATTAACCTAGCGAATCTCCTCTGCACACCCTCCAGCGCCAGTACGTCCTTTCTCGGGTAAGGAGGCCAAAGCTGTACACAATTCTCCAGTTGTGGCCTCATACAATTATACAATTGCAGCATAACCCCCTAGTCTTAAACTTCATCCCTCTAGCAATAAAGGGTAACATTCAATTTGCCTTCTTAATCACCTGATGCAACTGAAACCAACGTTTTGCGACTCATGCACTAGCACGCCCAGGGCTCTCTGCACAGCGGCATGTTTTCATATTTTAGCAGTTGAATAATAATACCGTTTGCTATTATTCGTACCAAAATGGATAACCTCAGATTTGTCATCATTATTCCATCTGCCAGACCCTAGCCCATTCACTTAACCTATCCAAATCTCTCTGCAGACTTCAGGTATTCTCTGCACATTTTGCTTTACCTCTCATCTTAGTGTCGTCTGCAAACCTGGACACATTGCACTTGGTCCCCAACTACAAACCATCAAACCAGATTGTGAACAATTGTGGGCCCAACATTGAACACTGAGGGACACCACTCGCTACTGATTGCCAACCAGAGAAACACCCATTAATCCCTCCCCTTTGCTTTCTATTAATTAACCAATCCTCTATCTATGCTACTACTTTACCCTGAATGCCATGTATCTTTATATTATGCAGCACACTTTTGTGTGGCACCTTGTCAAAAGCTTTCTGGAAATCCAGATATACCACATCCATTGGCCCCCCGTTATCTACCGCACTGCCAATGCCCTAAAAAAAATCCACTAAATTAGTTAGGCACGACCTGCCCTTTATGAACCCATGTTGTGTCTGCCCAATGGGACAATTTCTATCCAGATGCCTCGCTATTTCTTCCTTGATGATAGATTCTAGCAACTTTCCTGCTACCGACGTTAAGCTAACTGGCCTATAATTACCCGCTTTCTGCTTCCCTCCTTTTATAAACAGCGGTGTCATGTTTTCTAATTTACAAACCGCCGGGACCACCCCAGAGTCTAGTGAATTTTGGGAAATTATCACTAGTGCATTTGCAATTTCCCTACCGGATGGTCGGAGATCGGGCTGTCCAAGTCACGAGAAGTCGTCCAGCTCTTTTACGGGCTGCTGGAACGGATGTTCTAATCCATTGTGGAGATACAGTCATAGAATCAGGGACTGCGTGACTGGTTGTGCAGCTGCCCAAAGGAGCAGAAGGTGGTGTCTGCGGTGTAGGACTTGAGGCCAAAGGTTTCATCCATTGGTCTATATGTCCGAGGTCGGGCGCACGATGTGCTGGTGGTGGCCAAGTCCCAGTACAGGGCTGCGTATCACAGACAGTCATGTCCTGAGCCACCTGAACATTCCAGCTGCGCCCCTGAGAGTGGTCCAGTCACAGGGGACCATGGAAAATAGCGCTGGCGACTATGCCCAAGCGTTGCCTGACGTGGCACTGAAAAGGGGAGAGGTGCCCACCCCAGAGGGAGCTGGCACAGTCACTTCACGACATGAAACAGACTCAGAAGTTTGTGGAAGATTCGCAGTGTGATGTGATGCAGTACCTCTCCAAAGTGGTACACACCCTGTGTTCCATCGCAGCGAGCATGCAGACCTGGTCGAGACAACAGTGGGCCGCATCGACTGGTAGTGTCACGCGGCGGGGCAGGCCCAGGGTTTAGCTACGCTCGCATCTTCGTACCACGGAGAAGCCCGAGTGTCTCTGGGTACCCTGTGGGACGAACATACGATGGGGCTAGTGTCAGTTACTCTGGCAGTGAAGAAGCTGGAACACAACAGCGCCTTCGACTTCAACCTCATGTCGCCGGCGCAAGACATGTGCAGCTGGGGGAACAGAAGGGCATCACGCCGCCTAGTACACTCGATCTACAGCCGGACCCATCCAGCCCCGGAGACCCCAGAAGATGGGCGCCAAATGTGATCATAGGTCGGAAATCATAGCAGACCGTCTCCGCACCTGGTGTATTGTCTCGGTATTTACCAAGGCCTAGTATTGGAGACTGCCAGGCTAGAAAAGTAGACTCCAGTTACGTCGGCACGGGTGTTGGGCACATTAAACCTTTAGTGCTCGTGCACAACTTTACAATCTGCCTCAGTGCTCTGTCAGAAGGGTGTGACGGGTGGGCTGATCTGGGCGAGCCACACAGTGTACAGGGCGTGTGTAATAGACACACGTTTTGGATGGGATTGGCGCGTGGACGGCGGTTCTGCTGGCGCTCACCACTGCAGTGCCAAACTTCGTACCCACCACGAGTAGGGCACCAAGAGCTTCAGTGGCACCATGTGGTGCAATGGCCAGTTCGCATGCAGGTTTCACCCGGATGAACAGTGGGAAGTGTTACCGTGAACAGGAATAAGAAGTTGTCAAACGATGTGGAACAAGAGAGCTCATCCCAGAGAGAGTTGTCAACGTCCTCCATCCCATGGACCAGACACGTTGTTTTTGTTAAACCAAGGCCCGCACCCCTGAGGCTCAGGCAGGTCGGAACCACGGACTGAAATTTAAGGGAGGGGAGGGGGGGACTGATCGGAGTGTGTGTGTGTGGAGGTGCGATGCGGTGTCGGTGTCTTCTGGGCAGTTCCGCCCCCTAGTTTATGAACCTGGAGGTCACTGGAGCGCCCATGCACATTACCCCTTATGGACATATTGTGCGACCTCCAGTGCCTGCTCTGGCAGCACGCCCTGGGCATCCTCACCCTCGAACGCATCCTCATAATCGGACAGGGACTGACATGCATCCTCCTGCTCCAGCAAGTCGCCTCTCAGCTGCAAATGTTGTGCATGGCGCAAAAGGCCATCACGATGTTCGAGACTCTCAGCACTCTTCTGGAGGTCCACTCCAGAGCGACAAGACAGCTGCACTGCTTTTTCAGCATGCACTGCTTTTTCGGCGTGTCAAAGAACCAGGTGATCATCTCCGTGATGGCAGTATGGACATCGTTGTAGCAAATCTCCGCGTCGAACTATGATCTCCTGGTAGGCACTATCAACCACGACAGCAGCACATAATGCCTATCGCCCAGGAGCCAATCACCCATCCGCGGGTGTGCCTCGAAGGGGCCAGGCCCAGTCCAGTGTGCCAGATGCAAGGCATCGTTCAGGCATGCATGATGAGCAGCTGATGGTTACTCACCAGCTGCAATTGCATCGAACGCAACCCCGTTCGGCGTGTGAAGACATACGTGTCATCTACAGGTGCTCGGAGAGCGCCATGCCTCACATCTATCACCCCCTGCACCCGTGGCATCTCGCCCATGGTGCTGAATCAGTCTGCCCTTGAATTCTGGCGGTCTCGATCCAGAAGGAAATTGATACATTGTGCCTACTGAGCATATAGAGCCGTCGACATGGCGCGAATACACGTGATCACTAAGCTATGTGAGATTTCAGTCATGTTCCGCCATGGTGGCTGGAATACGCCGTTGCGTGGAGGTGCTGGGAGACCATCATCGTGTCGGTTACTGGGAGCGGATATCCTTCTCTATTGCCCCGCGGTGCCAAATGCGCCATGTTCCAGCAAATATTTTGAACTGTCCCCATGCTCAGCCGGTGTCTTCAAAGGCATCCCCTGGTCCAGCATGTCCTTGAATGATAGGCACTGCCAGTACACTCCATGCCTCAAAGAGCTGCTCGTCCTCTTCGTCAGCTTGTAGGAATGCTTAATTTCCATCATCACCGCCCCCCCTCCTGTTCCACTGAATCATGTTCGGCTGCTGCAGCGTCCTCCTCTCCGAGTAGTTCGAGCTGATGAAGCCTCGGTGTGACCAGCAGAGCGAGTGCGAATAGGAGGGTGACCACTATGACTAGTTGCATTCCAATATCCATTGTGTGCAGGGGGTGAGGTCAGGTACATTAAAATGGTGCGTGATTCGCTGGTCCCCGCCCACACCTCTTGCACACATCTTCTATCATCTTGAAATACGTACACATTCTCGCAGGAGTCATGTCATATACACGCTGTACACTACATTAAACTGTATCAGGCTCATCCTTAGACAGGAGGAAGTCCCGTATACCCTACGTAGTGCCTCACTCCATACTCCCCAACTGATCGCCCCTCCCAACTCACCTTCACAATTCTCCATGATCTTCACCACTCGCATGCTCCACAGCCACTTGTACATATCCCCATGTCTTCCCTCCACTTCGCTCACCAGGGTGTATCCCACAACCAACGGAACCCCTTCAAGACCATTCGCGCAATGTCGCTAACCTGCAGATACCTGAACTTATTCCCTCTCAGAAGCTCTACTCTCTCCCACAGCTCCTCGTGGCAGGCGAATCCGGCCCCAAAATACAGCTCCTTCATCCTGACAAGCCTCGCATCCCTCCAACTCCACTGTACACTTCCCAGCCACCCCCTCCCCCGGCTGATACCCATGATTCTCACACAGCGGCGTTTGGACCTGCATACCTTCCATCCTAACATACCTCCTCAAGTGATTTCACATCTTCACCGTGTATTGTCCCAACGGGCTCCCTGCATACCTACTCGCATCCCATTGGCAACGCTGCCAGCACTATAGGCTTCACCCTTATAAAATCCCTACTTCATCCTTACCCCCTCTACCGCTTCTTCTTCCCACCGTCGCAGCACATTATCCACATTCGAAGATCAATAAATGAAACAGATACAACAACGTTAACCCATTCTTACGCCTTTGCTTCAGGGTCATGCCAACCCTCGATACCGGTATCACCCATGCAACGTCCTAAATGATCGTGTACAATTTCCGAAACATACCCTTTCAAATAATGATTGGAAAATCCAGAATCACAAAATGCATTTCGGCAGAATATTTTTTCTCACCACTTGGACCCTCCCCGCCAACGTCAACTGCAGCGTGACCGACCTCCTGAGATTCCCCTGGCTTCCTCAGCCTGCTTCGTAATGTTCCACTTATGGAGCCCAGTCCATTCCCTCGCTACCTGAATCCCCAAATATCACAACATATCCCTCTCTATCGTAAATGGCTTTCCCCCCCAAAATTAGCCAGCTGTCCCAGTCTTTCACCGGGAATACCTCACTCTTCCGCACATTATGTTTGTACCCCTCCAAATCTCCCAAGCAGGCCCATAATCCCTCCAATCTCCCCAACAGGTTCGAAAGATACAGCAACAGGTCATCGATGCAGCGCGACACCCAATGTTTCCTCTGTCCCTGCATAATCTTTTAAAAAATATATTTAGAGTACACAATTCATTTTTTTCAATTAAGGGGCAATTTAGCGTGGGCCAATCAATCTAACCTGCACATCTTTGGGTTGTGGGGGCGAAACCCACGCAAGCACGGGGAGAATGTGCAAATCCACACGGACAGTGAGCCAGAGCCTGGATCGTAGCTGAGTCCTCGGCGCCGTGAGGCAGCAGGACTTACTTCTGCGCCACCGTGCTGCCCTCGTCCCCGCATAATCGTATGCTTCTCCTCCGACCCACCCACGAGCCATTGCCAACAGCAGTATGGGAAGCGCAAACAGCAACGGCGACAGATGGCACCCCCGCCTCTTACCCGTGTGGCAGTGAATGCTTCATAAAGTCATATTATTTGTTCTCACAGTCGCCCTTGATACTACATGCAGCAACCGCACCCATGCCACAAATCCCGGCCAAACCCAAACCTCCCAAATCCTCGAATAAGTACCGACACTCCAGGCGATCAACAGCCTTATCCAGTCCATGAACAATACCACCTCCACTACCAGAGCTCCGAAGGATTCATCACTGCATTCAACTGCCGACTTATATTACTCGCGAGCTGCCTGCTATTCACGAAGCATGTTTGATTTCAGCAACCACACCCTGGACACCATTCTCCATACGCCCTGCCAACAAGTGAGCCGTTGACATCCGTGTTCAATGGTGATCTGGGCCGATACACCCATATTCCACCGGACCCTTCCCTTTTCTCTGGACTAGCGTGATTAGTGCATGTGCCATCCTCTCCGGCAGTTCCACTTTCTACAGTGCTTTATTAAATGCCACCAAGAGATGGGGCGCCAGATTAGTCACAAATTCGTTATATAACTTCGCTGGGTACCCGTCCAGCCCTGGGGCCTTTCCCAAGTACATATCCCTGATACAATCCAGCACCTCCTCAGTCCCAATGGCTCCTCCAATCCCTGCCTGTTTGGTTCCTCCACCTGGGGAAATTCCAGCTCGTCCAGATACCGCCCTATGTCCCTCTCCTCTGTCCCCGGGTCCGCCACGTACAGTCCCTGGAAATACTCCCTAATTGCATCATTTATCTTCCCCAGCTCCGACACCACATCCCCATGCCCAGTCTGTATCTTCAATATTTCCCTTGTCGGGGTCTTCCTCCGCAGCTGCTCCTTGACTTTTCCCCATAACTATGCTACATTGCTCCTGCGTAGCTCACTTGCGCTATCATATTCCGCGTTGCCAACCTATCAAGCTGCCCCTGCATTGTTTTCCTCCTCGCCATTCCCTCCGCGGTGGATACCCTCGAATATTCCATATTCACCTTGCATACGTTTCTCACTGGACAATCGTGTTCCTCCTGCTTTTCCCTATCAACACGAGCATTGCATGAAATAATTATTCCCCAGACCACTGTCTTCAGTGCTTCCCAAAATAATGCACGTTGACACCTCCCCATGCCGACTAAACTCCACATACTCATTGATCGCTGTCCACAACTTATCACAAACCTCTCCATCCGCCAACAATCCCAAATCAAACCTCCACATCCGCCTCTCCTCACACCCCAGTAAAATCCGAGACTCCAGCCTGTAGGGCGCATGGGCCGAAATATCTATCCTCGCATACTCCCCCTCCACTCCATCCAAAATCTCCCGCCTCAGTACAAAGAAATCCATCCTCGAATATGCCTGAAAGACGTGTGAAAATAAGGACACCTCCCTTGCCCCTGGTTTCTCAAAGCGCCATAGATCCACCATACCCATCCACTACATAAACCCACCCAACTCCCTTGCCAGCCGTATATTACCCATCGACCTGGGGCTCGGCCTATCCCCCCATGGCTCAAGAACACAGTTAAAATCTCCTTCGATGATCAGCTATTGCGTGGCTGCCGTGGGAATAATAACAGAGACATAGCGTTCCAGCTTCATTTCAGGAAATGTATTTGACACTATATCGTGTAGATGGCTGCAGTAGGTTAAATGGCCATCCGACAGTCGTCTGAAAATACGCAGTTGAAAAATATTACATTTATAATATCAAATAAACATCTCTAAAGAAAACAGCACCTTAGTGGCCATATTTATTTTTCACAAACAATGCAACATACGTAAGAAGGAATCATACGAAATAACTTTCAAAAGGACATAAGAACTAGGAGCAGGAGTGGGCCATCTGGCCCCTCGAGTCTGCTCAGCCATTTCATGAGAACTTGGATGATTTTTTCTGGACTTAGCTCCACTTTCCGTACCGAACACCATGATCGTTAATCCATTTATTCTTCAAAAAACTATCGATCTTTATATTAAATTATATTAAAACATTTAATGAATGAACCTCAACTGCGTCAATGGGCAACAAATTCTCCGAAGATCAGTCCTAAATCTAGTTCCCCTTATTTTGAGGCTATGCCCCCGAGTACTGCTTTCACCCGCCAGTCGAAATAACCTGCCCGCATTTATCCTATCTATTCCCTTCATGATATTATATGTTTCTATTAGATCCCCCCCCCCCCCCCGCCTCCACCGCATCCTTCTAAATTCCAACGAGTACAGTCCCAGTCTACTCAACCACTCCACGTAATCCAACCGCTTCAGCTCTGGGATTAACCTAGTGAATCTCCTCTGCACGCCCACCAGCGCCAGTACACCCTTTCTCAGGTACGCAGGCCAAACCTGAACATAATACACCAGGTGTGGCCTCACTAAGATCTTATACAATTGCAGCTTTACCTCCCTAGTCTTAAACTCCATCCCCCTAGCAATGAAGCACAACATTCTATTTGCCTTCTTAATTACCTGTTGCACCTATCAAAAAATGTTATGCGACTCATGCACGGCAGCATGTTTTCATATTTTATCATTTAAATAATGATACATTTTGCTGTTATGCCTCCCGAAATGGATAACCTCACATTTGTCAACGTTGTATTTCCATTCGCCAGATCCTAGCGCATTCACCTAACCTATCCCAATCGCTCCGCAGACTTCCTTTATCCTCTGCACTTTTCGCTTTACCACTTATCTTAGTGTCGTCTGCAATCTTGGACACATTGCACTTGGTCCCCAACTCCAAATTCTGTACGTGAATTGTGAACAATTCTGGCCCCAACACTGATCCCTGAGGGACACCTTGAGCTACTGATGCCAACCAGAGAAAGACCCATTAATCCACACGCTTTGTTTTCTATTAATTAACCAATCATCTATCCATGCTACTACTTCACCCATCATTCCATGCATCTTTATCTCATGCAGCAACCTTTTGTCTGGCACCTTGTCAAAAGCTTTCTGGAAATCCTGATATACCACATTGGCTCCCCGTAATCTACCGCACTGGTAATATCCTCAAACAATTCCACTAAATTAGTTAGGCACAGCCTGCCCTTTATGAACCCATGCTGCCTCTGCGTAATGGGACAATTTTCATCCAGATGCCTCGCGATTTCTTCCTTGGTAATAGATTCCAGTATCTTCCCTACTACCGAAGTTCAGCAAACTGGCCTATAATTACCCACTTTCTGCCTCCCTCCTCTTTTAAACAGTGGTGTCACATTTGCTAATTCCCCATCCGCGGGGACCACCCTAGAGTCTAGTGAATTTTGGTAAATGTCCCTACCAGATGGTCGGAGGTCGGGCCGCCCCAGTCACGAGCTGCCATGCAGCCCTTTTTCGGGCTGCTGGACCGGATGCTCTAATCCATTGTGGAGATCAAGTCAGAGAATCGCGGACTGCATGACTGCTTGTCAGCGAGCACCGCAGCACCTGCTGGTGCTGTTGGAAGAGTCCAGCTGCCTGCAGGAGCAGGAGGTGGTGTCTGCGGTGCAGAACTTGAGGGTGAAGGTTTCATCAATGGGTCAAGATGTCCGAGGTCGGGGGCACGATTTGCAGGCGGTGGACAAGCCCCAGTACATGGCTGCGTATCACAGCCAGTAATGTCCCGAGCCTCCTGGATATTTCAGCGTCGCCCCAGAGAGTCGCCCAGTCACAGGGGACCATGGATAATAGCGCTGGCGACTATACCCAAGCGTTGCGTGACGTGGCACTGACAAAGGGGGAGGTGCCCACCCCAGAGGGAGCTGGCACAGTCACTTCCCGATATGAAACAGACTCAGAAGTCTGTGGAAGATACGCAGTGTGATGTGGCGCAGTCCCACACCAAAATGGTACACTCCGTGTGCTCCATCGCAGCGAGCATGCAGACCTGGTCGAAAGAACAGTGGGCCTCGTGGACTGGCAGTGCCACGTGGCGGGGGAGGCAAATGGTTTAGCTCCGCTCGCATCTTCGTACCGCGGAGAAGTCCGGGTGTCTCTGGGTACCCTGTGGGACGAACATACGATGGGGCTAGTTCATTACTCTGGCAGGGAAGCAGGTAGAAGACAGCAGCGCCTCCAACTCCAACCTCATATCACTGGCGCAAGACATGTGCAGCTGGGGAACAGAACGGCATCACGCCACCTAGTAAACTCGATCTGCGGCCGAGCCCACCCAGCCCCGGAGGCCCCAGAAGATGGGTGCCAAATGAGATCATAGGTCGGAAATCATAGCAGACCGTCTCCACTCCTGGTGTATTGACTCGGTATTAACCTAGGCCTAGTAGTAGAGACTGTCAGGCCAGTAAAGTAGACTCCAGTTAAGTTGGCACGGGTTCAGAGCACATTAAAGCGTTAGGGCTACTGCACAAGCGTATAGTTATTAGCTCACATTAAATCGCTCTGCATAACTTTACAATCTGCCTCAGTGATCTGTCAGAAGGTTGTGACGGGTGTGCTGGTCTGGGAGAGCCGCACAGACTACAGGGCGTGTGTAATAGACACACGCTGTGGATGGGATTGGCCCAGGGACGGCGGTTCTGCTAGCGCTCACCACTGCAGTGCCCCCCTTCGTCCCCACCACGAGTAGGCCACCCAGAGCTTCAGTGGGACCATGTGGTCAAATGGCCAGTTCGCATGCAGGTTTCACCCGGATGAACTGTGGGAAGTGTTACCGTGGTCAGGAGACAGAAGTTGTCAAACGATGTGGAACAAGCGAGCTCATCCCAGAGAACGTTGCCGACGTCCTCCATCACATGGACCAGGCACGTTGTTATTGTTAAACCAAGGCCCGCACCCCTGAGGCTGAGGCAGGTCGGGCCACGGACTGGAATTTAGGTGGGGGGGGGGGGGGGGGGGGGGGGACTGATCGGGGTGTGTGTGTGTGTGGAGGTGCGATGCGATGTCGGTGCTTTCTGGTCAGTTCCGCCTCTAGTTTATGAACCTGAAAGTCACTGTAGCGCCCATGCACATTCCCCCTTATGCACATATTGTGCGACCTCCAGTGCCTTCCCTGGCCCCACGCCCTTGGCATCCTCACTCTCGAACGCATCCTCATAATCGGAGTAGGACGGACATGCATCTTCCTGCTCCAGCAAGTCGCCTCTCAGCTGCCAATGTTGTGCATGGCGCAACAGGTCATCACGATGTTCGAGACTCTCTCAGCACTATACTGGAGGGCCACTCCAGACCGACAAGCCACGTGCACTGTTTTTTTCAACATGCACTGCTTTTTCGGCATGCCAAAGCACCACTCAATCATCTCCGTGATGGCAGCAGACGCATCGTTGTAGCAAGTCACCGCGTCGAATTATGATCTCCTGGTAGGCACTATCAGCCACGACAGCAGCACATACCACCTATCGCCCAGGAGCCTACCGCCGGTCCCCGTGTGCGCCTCTAAGAGGCCAGGAGCAGTCGAGAGTGCCAGATGCAAGCAATCGTTCAGACATGCATGATGAGCAGCTGATGGTTACTCACCAGCTGCAATTGCATGGAACGCAACCCAGTTCAGCTTGTGAAGACATGCCTGCCATCTGCAGGTGCTCGTAGAGCGCCATGCCTCCCATCGATCACCCCCTGCACTGGAGGCATCACGCCCATGGTGCTGAACCAGTCTGCCCTTGAATTCTGGCGTGCTCGATCGACAATGAAATTGGTACATTGGGCCCATTGAGCACATAGAGCCTTCGACATGGCGCGAATACACGTGATCACTGAGACTTGTGAGCTTCCAGTGAAGTTCCGACATGGTGGCTGGCATACACCGTTGCGTTGCGGTTCTGTGAGACCATCATCCTGTCGGTTACTGGGAACGGGTATCCTTCCCCATTCCCCCGGGTTGCCAAATGCGCCATGTTCCATCAGATATTTTGCATTGATCCCAGACTCATCCGGTGGTGTCTTCAAAGGCATGCCCTGGTCTAGCATGTCCTTGAAAGATAGGCACCGCCAGTACACTCCATGCCACAAAGAGCTGCTCGTCAGCTTGTTTGAATGCTTAATTATAATCCTCACCGGCCTCCTCCTGTTTCACTGCAGCATGTTCGGCTGCTGAAGCGTCCTCCTCTCCGAATAGTTCCAGGTGGTGAAGCCTCAGTGTGTCCGCCACAGCGAGTGCGATTAGGAGGGAGACCACTATGACTGGTTGCATTTCAATATCCATTGTGTGCAGGGGTTGAAGTCAGGCACATTAACATGGTGCGATTCGCCGGCCCCTACCCACACCTCTTATACTCATCTTCTATCATCTTGCAAAACCCACACATTCTCGCCAGTGTCATATGCACGCTGTACATTATATTAAACTGTATAAGGCTCATCCTTAGACAGGAGGAAGTCCATTTACTCTCGCAGTGCCTCACTCCATACTCCGCAATTTATCGCCCCTCCCAAATCTCCTTCCTAATTCTCCTTGGTCTTCACCACTCGCATGCTCCACAGCCTCTTGTACATATCCCCAATTCTTCCCTCCACTTAGCTCAGCGGGTGTCTCCCCCAATCTATGGAACCCCTTCAAGACCGTTCGCGCAATGTCCCTAAACTGCCGATACCGGAACTTATTCCCTCTCAGAGGCTCTACTCTCGCCCTCAGCTCCTCGTGACAGGTGAATCCGGCCCCCAAATACAGATCCCTCACCTTAACTAGCCTCACTACCCTCCAACTCCAGTACACACTTCCCAGCCACCCCTCCCCCGCCTCATTCCCATGATTCTCACACAGCGGTGTTTGGACCGGCATCCCTTCCATCCTAATATACCTCCTCAGGTGATTTCACATCTTCACCGTGGATTGTACTAAGGGCTCCCTACATCCCGACTCGGATCCCATTGGCAACGCTGCCAGCACCATAGCCCTCACCCTTACAAAATTCCTACTTCATCCTTACCCCTCTACGCCTTCTTCATCCCACCATCGCAGTACATTATCCATTTTCGACGATCAATAAATGAAGCAGATACAACAACGTCAACCCTTCCTGGCTCATTTGCTTCTGGGTCATGCCAACCCTCTGCACCGTCACCGCCCATGCAAAGTCCTAAATGATCGTGTACAATTTCCCCAAAAGACCCTTTCTAATAATGACCGCAAAATCCTGACAAACAAACCTCCCACCAACATCAAGTGCACCATATCCGTCCTCCTGAGATCCCCCTGGCTTCCTCAACCAGTTTCGTTATGTTCCAGTTATGGAGCCCCGTCCATTCCCTCGCTGCCTGAATCCCTAAATACCGAAACATATCCCTCTTTATCGTAAATGGCTTTTCCCTCTAAATTTGCCACCTGTCCCAGTCTTTCACCGGGACTACCTCACTCTTCTGCACATTTGGGTTGTAACCCTCAAGACCTCACAAGCAGGCCCATAATCCTTCACATCTCAGCAACATGTTCGAAACATGCAGCAACAGGTCATCGACTCAGTGCGACACCCGAACCTTCCGCTGTCCCCTCTGTCATGTGAGATTACCTATAATAAATGGATGTTTAAGCAATGTACCTTTAAGTAATGTAGATGACCATATTACTGAAGTGATGTCAAAGGTTGGGGGGAGCTGAGCTCACTTCTGCTTTTGGTTTCAGTTTGAAAAAGCAGCTTGGGTTTGTCTGTGTGTTTCCGGAGAGCTGCAGGAAGAAAAGCAATGTGCTGGAGCTGAAGTCAACCAAGCTGATATATCTCTGCCATCAAACAGGAAATATATATATTCGGTGACCTGGTGTGTTACTGTTGTGAATGTTTGAAGCCTTTTGAATGTTTGAAGGAACATGTTGAGGGACTTTTTAGTGTTGTATTATTTTTGGGGCTGTCTTTGAAGGAAGGGGTGTGAAGGGATTCAATGTTTATTTAAAAGGTTAAGTTGAGTACATAGAAAAAACATTGTTTTGTGTTAAAAACCACGTGTCCATAATTGTAATATCACAACTGGGGAACAAGCCGCGTGCTTCAAAAACAAAAATCCATTAAAGGGAGAGGTTGGTTGAACTCCATGATACATTTTGGGGATCTGAAAACACCTCGCCCATATCAATTGGGCTCTCGTCCGGGATAAAAGTCGATCTATTGGATTGGCTTTTGTGAACTTAAAGACAGTGAAGTTGCTTTTCCGGTGTGGTATTTTAGTTTAAGTGGGGAGCGTGTTGTGAACAATGGATCTTTCGGAGACTCGTAGGTTTTTGGGGTTGGACGCGATAACACGTGATACCTTACGGACAGAGACTAAAGACAGGCTGTTCGGTTTGGCAAAAGCATTGCAGTTAACACTGCCTAGCAAAATACGAAAAGATGAGGTGCTTAACGCGGTATCGGCGCATTTAAGATTGCCTGTGTTACATTCTGACTCATTACATATGGCAAAGCTCCAGTTCCAGATTGAGCAATTTGAACATGAAAAAAATTAAAGCGGCTTGAATATGCAGTGATAGAAAAAGAAAGAGATAGGGATATAGAGGAAAAAGAAAAGGAGAGAGAAGAAAGAAACAAAGAAGGAGACCGAGAGGAAAGGGAAAGAGAGAGAGAGTTTGAAATTCGAAAAATGGCTCTGAAACATGAAAATCAGTTAAAATTGCCAGACCCAAAGGGTCACGTACAGTTGGAGGAGATGGATGAGGATAGGAGATAGAGAGGAAAGGGAAAAAGAGAGAGTGTTTGAACTTCGGAAAATGGCTGTGAAACATGAAAATCAGTTAAAATTGGCAGACGCAAAGGGTCACATACTGTTGGTGGAGATGGATGAGGATAATGAGACAGAGCGTCATAGTCGAAGACGTGGTGGGGATCTATTTAAATATAGCCAAGCATTGCCAAGGTTTGACGAGAAGGAGGTAGAAGCCGTTATCATTTCATTTGAGATGGTAGCTCAACAAATGGTACCCACAGCACATGTGGGTATTACTGATTCAAACGAAGCTGGTTGGTGGGGCTAGTGAAGTGTTTGCATTATTACCGGAGGAGGTATCTGGAACGCATGAGGAGGTGAAGAAATCCAACTTGAGTCCATATGAGCTAGTGCCTGAAGCTTACAGACAAAGGTTTAGAAATTTAAGGAAATAATTTGGTCAAACATTCATGGAGCTTGAAAGGCTCAATTAGAGTAATTTTGATCGGTGGAGAAGGGCTTTGAAAATAGACAAAGCGTATGAAGCTCTCAGAGCAATTATACTTTTGGAGGAGTTTAAAAATTCAATTCCTGATGTAGTGAGAACACATGTGGAAGAACAGAGGGTTAATACTGCGAGATTAGCAGCAGAAATGACACAGGATTATGAATTAGTTCATAAATCAAAGATTGGCTTCCCACATCAGTTTCAGCCGGCGAGGGATAGAAACTGGGGACATGAGAAATATTCAAGTGGTAAAGGTAAAGGTGATCTAATGGGTGACAATAAAGAGAGTGTACCTTAGATTAAAAAATAAACCCCGGAGGGTGGAAAAGAAATGAAAAGATTCAAATGTTTTCACTGTAATAAACTAGGGCATGTGAAGGCACAGTGTTGGTGGTTGAAGATAAGCACTGGGAAGGCTGATGTGATAAAACAGGATAAGACAGTGGGATTTGATAGAGTGGTAAAGGAAAGCCCAAGGGAAGCGAAGGAGGTGCAAACGACTGTCCAGCCTGTTCAAGAAGTAATTGTTAAGAAAGTGCCAGATGTCTTTAAATAATTTTCTTGTGTGGGTAAAGTTTACTCATGTGTATCAGGAGGAGCAGGTAAGGATGTCACAATTTAAAGAAATACAAGGGCTAGTCAATCTTTAATGGTAGCGATGAGGAATTATGTACTTTGGGAAGAATGTTGCCAGAAAAGGTGGTGATGTATGGAATTCAGGGTGAGAGGAGTTGCGTTACATTGTATAAGTAAGGTTGGAAAGTCCAGTGAAGAGTGGTGAAATGGTGGTAGGACTAATAGAGAAATTATCTCGTCCAGGAATACAGTTTATCTTGGGTAATGATATAGTTGGATCGCAGGTGGCAGTGATGCCTTATGTGGTTGACAAGCCAGTGGAAAATCAGACAACTGAAGGATTAAAAGACGAATATCCTGGGATTTTTCCGGACTGTGTAGTAACAAGGTCGCAAAGTCACATATTAAGACAAGAGCAGAAATCAAAGAGTGAAGATGAAATTGAAGTGCAATTATCACAAAAGATTTTTGATCAGATGGTTAAAAAAGAATAAGAACAGGTGGAGGGTGAGCCGGATATTTTTAGTTCAGGAAAATTGGCCGAGTTACAACAGAAAGATGTAGAAATAAAATGGATATATCAGAAAGCAGATACGGAAGAGGAATCTGAGAGTATACCAGAGTGTTGTTACCATAAATGTGATGTCTCTATGAGAAAATGGAGACCTGTATATAAGCAAGCGGATGAAAAGTGGGCAGAAGTTCATCAACTAGTATTGTCGGTAGGGTATAGAAAGGAGGTGTTGCGAGTTGCACATGAGGTACCAGTGGGGGGCCATTTGGGAATAAGGAAAACTCAAGCTAAAATCCAGAAACATTTTTATTGGCCTGGTCTCCATAAAGATGCAGTTAAAGTTTGTCAATCATGTCACACATGTCAAGTGATAGGGAAACCTCAAGCAAAGATAAAACCAGCACCCTTCATACCCATTCCAGCATTTGAGGGACCTTTTACGAGAGTCCTAATTGATTGTGTCCGAATGCTTCCGAAAACAAAAAGTGGGACTCAATATCTTTTGACTATAATGGATGTGTCTACTAGGTTTCCAGAGGCCATTCCATTTCGTAATATTACAGCCAAAAGGATTGTGGAGGAGTTTCTTAAATTATTTACTCGATATGAACTACCCACAGAAATTAAATCGGATCAAGGATCAAATTTTACTTCAAAGTTATTCAAAGAAGTTATTGATAGCTTCGGGATAAAACAATCCAAATCAACTGCGTACCATCCAGAATCGCAAGGAGCGTTAGAAAGGTGGCATCAGATATTACAGACAATGTTGAGGGCGTATTGTCAAGATTATCCAGAGGATTGGGAGAAAGGAATTCCATTTGTATTGTTTACAGTTAGGGTTGTACCTAATGAGTCTACCAAATTTAGTCCTTTTGAACTAATTTCTGGTCATGAGATAAGAGGACCACCTAAATTGATTGAGAAAAAATTGGTGGGTGAGAAATCGGAAATTAGACGATTGGATTACGTGTCAAATTTTAGGGAACGATTAAATAGAGCAGGTGAATTGGCTTGACAACATTTGAAAGTTGCACAAAATGCTATGAAACGGGTAGCGGACAAGAAATCCGAAGTTCGTAGTTTTGCCAGTGGAGATAAAGTTTTCGTGTTGTTACCAGTGGTAGGTGAACCTTTAATAGCTAGGTTTTATGGACCGTATCAGATTGAAAGGAAATTAAATGAGTTTAATTAGGTGGTAAAAACACCAGATAGAAGGAAAGTTCACTTTTTCTGCCTCGTGAATATGCTTAAAAGGTACTTTGAAAGGGAAGGAGAGAAAAAGGAGGTTTCAATGATTCTAACTCAGAGTGACGAACCAAATCCAGACGGCTATGAATTTGACATACCTCAAATTAAATTGGAAAATGAGGATGATCTTAAAAATTGGGATGAATTGTTAAGTTACCTTCCAGAGGAAAAACGAACTGACTGAAAGAGTTATTCATATCACATGGGCAAGTTTATAGAGATAAATTGAGAAGTACTAAAATAGCTGTCCATGATGTAGATGTGGGAAATGCTGTTCCTATCAAACAGCAGCCATATAGACTTAATCCTTTAACATTGGTACAGGTTAACATAGAGATTGAAAGTATGCTTAAAACTGGCATAGATGAAGTGGGTTGCAGCCAATGGAGCTCACCCATAGTGTTGGTACCTAAACCAGATGGTACCCACCGGTTGAGTGTGGACGATAGAAAGGTGAATGCTGTTACAAGAACGGACTCTTATTATATCCCGCGTTTCGAGAATTGCATTGAGAAAGTGGGACAATTCGCTTTTATTTCCAAATTGGATTTATTGAAAGGTTACTGGCAAGTACCTTCATCTGAAAGGACGTAGCAAATTTCAGCTTTTGTAACTCCAGATGGTATATTCCAATTCAGTTGTGCCATTTGGCATGGAAAACGCACCAGCAACATTTCAACGGTTAACTAATACAGTCGTTTTGGATTACCCAATTGTGCGGTATGCATCGACGATCTGTTACTTTTCAGCACGACATGTAAAGAACATTTAAAACATCTGAGGGAATTATGCGATCGACTTCAGGAGGCGGGTTTGGTAATAAACCTCGCCAAAAGTGAATTTCGAAATGCCCAAGTCACTTTCCTGGGCCATAGAATCGGACAGGGTCGAATAGCCTCACGGGATGTGAAAACAAAAGTTGTTGGGGAGTTTCCGATACCATCGACCCGACGGGAAATAATGCGATTTCTTGGTTTGAGTGGATTTTACCGGAAATTTGTACCAAATTTAAACAGTGTGGTCGCTCCACTGACGTACTTGCTCAAGAAACGTAACAAATTCCAGTGGACAGCGGCGTGTCAACAGGCATTTGACGGCCTGAAGGCTGTGTTAACCATTGCTCCTGTGTTAGTCATCCCAATTTATACCAAACCATTCAAAGTGGATGTTGATGCGAGTGACGTGGGCGTGGGTGCGGTGCTTCTGCAACATGACGGCGAAGGGCTAGAGCGGCCTGTTGGTAATTTTTCAAATAAGTTGAATTCTCACCAGGAAACGTATTCGACGATTGAGGTGGAGACTTTGAGTTTGGTGCTGGCTTTCCAACATTTTCACATTCACGTGACCAGCAAGCCATCTGACACCATTATATATACTGATCATAATCCTTTGACGTTTTTGGAGCGATTCCGGAATAACAATGCAAGGCTGTTTCGCTGTACTTTATTGTTACAGCCATTTCATTTAAAAATAGTACAGGTGGCAGGACGGGAAAATGTGCTGGCAGATGTTTTGTTAAGAATGTGATGAATGGAAGGATTTTGGTTGGAGGAAGAAGAATGGGACAAATGGGCGATATTATTATACCGGTTTGCATGTGTTGTTTTTTTTGAACCGGTAAAGTGTTTTTACTGTGTGCATTTCTTAATTGATGGTACAAGCGTGAAAAATTAAACCATCTTGAAGTTGATGGTTTATTTATTTTTCTTGGAGGGAGGTGTCATGTGAGGGTACCTTTAAGAAATGGATGTTTAAGCAATGTACCTTTAAGGAATGGAGATGATCATATTACTGAAGTGATGTCAAAGTTAGGGGGGAACTGAGCTCACTTCTGCTTTTGGTTTCAGATTGAAAACGCAGCTTGGGTGTGTCTGTGTGTTTCCAGAGAGCTGCAGGAAGAAAAGCAAGGTGCCTCAGATGAAGTCAACCAAGCTGATAGATCTCTGCCTTCAAACAGAAAATATATACCTTCTGTGACCTTGTGTGTTACTGTTTTGAAGGTTTGAATCCTTTTGGATGTTTGAAAGAACATGTTGAGGGAATATTTAGTGTTGGATTATTTTCGGGGTTGTCTTTGAAGTAAGTGGTGCTAAGGGATCCAATGTTTATTTAAAAGTTAACTTGAGTTCATAGAATAAATATTGTTTTGTGTTAAAAACCATCTGTCCGTAATTGTAATATCCCACCTGGGAAGAAGCCGCGTGCTTCAAAAGCAACAATCCATTAAAGGGAGAGGTTTGTTGAACGCCATGATAAATTTAGGGGTTGTAAAAACACCTCGCCCATGACACCGCGTAATCTTTTTAAAAAATAAATTTCGAGTACCCAAATCATTTTTTTCAATTAATGGCAATTTAGCGTGGCCAATCAACCTAACCTGCACATCTTTGGATTGTGGGGACGAAACCCACGCAAGCACGGGGAGAATGTGCGAACTCCACACGGACAGGGAGCCAGGACCTGGATCGAAACTGGGATCTCGGCGCCGTGAGGCAGCAGGTCAAACGACTGCGCCAACGTGCTGCCCTCGTCCCCGCATAATCTTATGCTGCTCCTCCGGCCTCCCACGAGCCATTGCCAACAGTACTATGGCAAGCGCAAACAGCAATGGCGAAAGCGGGCACCCCCGCCTCGTACCGTGTGGCAGTCAATGCTTCATAAACTCATATTATTTGTTCTCACACTCGCCCTTGATACTACATGCAGCAACCGCAGCAATGCCACAAATCCCGGCCCAAACCCAAACCTCCCAAATCCTCGAATAAGTACCGACATTACACGCGATAAACAGCCTTAGCCGGGTCCATGAACAACACCACCTCCGCTACCAGAGCTCCGAAGGATTCATCACTTCATTCAACTGCCGACTTATATTACTCGCGAGCTGCCTGCTCTTCACGAAGCATGTTTGGTTTCAGCAACCACTCCCTGGGTACAATTCTCCTTCCGCCCTGCCAACAACTGAGCCGGTGACATCCGTGTTCAATGGCGATATGGGCCCATACCACCCATATTTCACCGGACCATTCCCCTTTCTCGGGACGAGCGTGATTACTGCATGTGCCATCCTCTCCGACAGTTCCACTTTCTACAGTGCTTCATTAAACGCCGCCAACAGATGGGGTGCCAGATTCGTCACAAATCCCTTATATAATTTCGCTGGGTACCCGTCCGGCCCTGGAGCGTTTCCCAAGTACATATCCCTGATACAATCCAGCACCTCCTCAGTCCCAAGGGCTCCTCCAATGCCTGCCTATTTGGTTCCTCCACCTACGGTAATTCCAGCTCGTCCAGATACCGCCCTATGTCCTCCTCCTCTGCCCCCGGTTCAGCCTCATACAGTCCCTGTGAATACTCCCTAAATGCGTCATTTATCTTCCCCGGCTCCGACACCACAACCCCAGCCCCAGTCCGTATCTTCAATATTTCCCTGGTCGGGTTCTTCCTCCGCAGCTGCTCCTTGCCTTCTCCCCATAACTCTCCTACATCGCTCTTGCGCAACTCAGTTGCCCTATCATTTTCCGCGTTGTCAACCTATCAAGCCGACCCTGCAATGTTTAACGCCTCGCCAATCCCTCTGCTGTGGGTACCCTCGAATATTCCATGTTCATCATCAGTACCTTTCTCACTGGACGATCGTGCTCCTCCCTCTTTTCCCTATCAACACGAGCCTTACATGAAATAACTATTCCCCAGACCACTTCCTTCAGTGCTTCCCAAATAAATGCCCGTTGACACCTCCCCATGCCGACTGAACTCCACATACTCCTTAATCGCCGTCACAACTTATCACGAAACTCTCCATCTGCCAACAATCCCAAATCAAACCCCCACCCCTGCCTCTCCTCTCGCCTCAGTAAAATCCGAAACTCCAGCCTGTCGGGCGCATGGGCCGAAATAACTATCCTCGCACGCTCTACCCCCTCCAATCCACCCAAAATCTCCCGCCTCAGTACAAAGAAACCAATACTCGAATACGCCTGAAAGACGTGGGAAAAGAAGAAAACCTCCCTTGCCCCTGGGTTCTCAAAGCGCCATAGATCCACCAGACCCATCCACTACATAAACCCACCCAGCTCCCTTGCCAGCCGTATACCATCCATCGACCTGGGGCTCGGCCTATCCCCCCTTGGCTCAAGAACATAGTTAACATCTCTTCCCGTAATCAGCCATTGCGTGGCTGTCGTGGGAATAATAATAGAGACAGAGCGTCCGAGCTTCATTTCAGGAAATTTATTTGACTTAATATCGTGGACATGGCTGCAGTATTTGGGGGGCCAGTTGGCCTACTCCTGCTCCTAGTTCTTATGTTCTTTTGAAAGTTATTACGTATGATTCCATCTTACAATGTTCCCATTGTTTGTTTAAATGTCAATCAATGGGATCATGGATGATCGTTTCTGGACTCAGCTCCACCTTCCGGCCCGAACACCAGAACCGTTAATCCCCTTATTCTTCAAAGAACTATCGATCTTTATAAGAAAAACATTTAATCAATGAAATCTCAACTGCTCCACTGGGCAACGAATTCCATAGATTCAAAACCCTTTGGGTGAAGAAGTTTCTCCTAAGATCAGTCCTAAATCTACTTCCCCTTATTTTGAGGCTATGTGCCCTAATACTGCTTTCACCCGCCATCCTTTTAAATTCCAACGGGTACAGTCCCAGTCTACTCAACCACTCCTCGTAATCCAACCGCTTCAGCTCTGGGATTAACCGAGTGAATCTCCTCTGCACTCCCACCAGCGCCAATACGTCCTTTCTCAGGAAAACACAGCAAACCTGAACATAATACACCAGGTGCCTCACTAACGCCTGATACAATTGCAGCCTTGCCTCCCTAGTCTTAAACTCCTCCCTCTAGCAATGAAGTACAACATTCCATTTGCTTCTTAATCACCTGTTGTACCTATCAACCAACATTTTGCGACTCATGCGCAGCAACATGTTTTCATATTTTATCATTTGAATAACAATCCCTTTTGCAGTTATGACTCTGGAAATTGATAACTTCAAAGTTGTCAACATTGTATTTCCATTTGCCAGATCCTAGCCAATTCACCTAACCTAACCCAATCGCCCTGCACACTTCATGTATCCTCCGCACTTTTCGCTTTATGACTCATCTTAGTGTCGTCTGCAAACCTAGACACATTGCACTTGGTCTCCAACTCCAAATCATCTATGAAATTGTGAACAATTGCGGGTCCAACACTGATCCCTGAGGAACACCTCCAGCAATTGATTGCCAACCGGAGAAAGACCCATTAATCTCCACTCGTTGCTTTCTATTGATTAACCAATCATCTATCCATGCTACTACTTTACCCTTAATTCCATGCATCTGTATCTCATGCAGCAACTTTTTGTCAAGCACCTTGTCAAAACCTTTCTGGAAATCCAAGATATACCACATTGGCTCCACGTAATCTACCGCACTGGTCAAATCCTCAAACAATTGCACTAAATTAGTTAGGCACAGCCTGCCCTTTATGAACCCATGCTGCGCCTGCCCAATGGGACAATTTCCATCCAGATGCCTCGCTGTTTCTTCCTTGATGATAGATTCCAGCATCTTCCATACTACCGAAGATCAGCAAACTGGCCGACAATTCCCCGCTTTCTGCCTGCCTCCTTTTTAAACAGTGGTGTCACGTTTGCTAATTTCCAATCCGCCGGGACCACCCCAGAGTGTAGTGAATTTTGTTAAATTATCACTAGTGCGATTTCCCATGCCATCTCCTTTAGCACTCTGGGATGCATTCCATCAGGGCCAGGAGACTTGTCTACCTTTTGCCCAATTAGATTGTCAATCAATACCTCCTTAGTTATGACAATCATCTCAAGGTCCTCACCTGCCATAGCCGCATTTCCATATGTCACTGGCATGTTATTTGCGTTTTCCAGTGTGAAGTCCGACCCCAAAAAGCTGTTCAGTTCCTCAGCCATTTCCTCATCTCCCATTATTAAATCTCCCTTCTCATCCTCGGAAGGATTAATATTTACCTTCGCCACTTTTTTTTGTTTTATATATTTGGAGAAACTTTTACATCTGTTTTTGTATTCTGAGCAAGTTTGCTCTCATCATCTATCTTACTCTTCTTTATAGCTTTTTAGTAGCTTTCTGTTGCCCCCTCAATATTTCCCAGTCCTCTAGTCTCCCACTAGTCTTTGCCACTTTGCATAATGTTTCCTTTAATTTGATATTCTCCCTTATTTGCGTAGAGATACACGGTCGATGCTCTATCTACCTTCCTTCCTTTTGTTGGTATAGACCTTTGTAGAGGACTGTGAAAAATCGCTTGGAAGGTTCTCTACTCTTGCTCCACTGTTTCACTATCAAGTCTTTCTCCCAGTCTACCTGAGCTAGCTCTTCTCTCGACCCATTGTAATCTTCTTTGTTTAAGCACAAAACACTAGTGTTTGATATTTCCTTCTCACCCTCCATCTGTATTTAATATTCCACCATATGATGATCGCTCCTTCCGAGAGGATCCCTAACTATGAAATCATTAATCAATCCTGTCTCATTACACAGGAACAGACCTGGGACCGCTTGTTCCCTCGTAGGTTCCATTACATACAGTTCTAGGAAACTATCGTGCATACATTCTATAAGTTCCTCCTCAAGTCTGCCTTGACCGACCTGGTCAAATCAATCAACATGTAGATTAAAATCCCCCATGATAACGGCTGTACCGTTTCTACAGGCACCAGTCATGTCTTTGTTTATTGCCTGCCTTACCATAATGTTACTATTTGGTTGCCTATTATTGTTCCTCTCAGTGACTTTTTGCCTTACTATTCCAGATTTGCACCCAAATGGATTCAACCTTATCCTCCATAGAACCAATGTCATCCCTTACTATTGGCCGTTTGTCATCCATAAATATCCGAGCTACACCACCTCCCTTACCATCCACTCTGTCCTTCCGAATAGTTTGATACCCTTGGATATTTAACCGCCAGTCGTGTCCATCCTTTAACAATGTTTCCGTGATGGCCACTAAATCATCGTCATTCACGATGATTTGCGCCATCAACCCATTTACCTTATTCCGAATATTACGAGCATTCAGGTAAAGTATACTTATGTTGGCTCTTATACTTCTGTTTCGAATGTTAACACCTTGATCAGTAACCTCTCCTAAGTTATATTTCCTCTTAACATTTCTCCTAATTTTCCTTGTTGTTGAAACCATATTGTCATGTCACAACCTGCCGCGTCGCTTTACATTTATGTTTTAACTACCCGTTTAATCCCTTTTAGTATTATTGGGCCGATTACCTGATCTCCCCTCGGTCACTGCACCTTGCCTTTTGTTTCTGACCCTGTTTTACTACCTTCCGGCTTCCTGCATCGGTACCCACCCCCCTGCAACATTAGTTTAAACACGCCCCAATCGCTCTAGCAAATTGCCTCACTTGGACATTAGTTCCAGTCCTGCCCAGGTGTAACCCGTCCAGTTTGTACAGGTCCCACCTCCCCCAGAACCGGTCCCAATGCCCCAGGAATATGAAACCCTCCCTCTGGCACCATCCCTTTAGCCACGTATCTATCCTATTTCTCCTGTCATTTTTACTCTGACTATCACATGGCACGGGTAGTAATCCTGAAATCACTACCTTCGAGGTCCGATTTCTTAACTTCCTTCCTAGGTCCCTGTATTCTGCTTTTAGGACCTCATCCATTTTTTTTTCCTACGTCCTTTGTGCCGATGTGAACCAGGACCACTTGCTGTTCAGCGCGCCCCTCCAGAATGTCCTCTAACCGCTCCGAGACATCCTTGACCCTAGCACCAGGGAGGCAACATACAATCCTGGAGTCTCGTTTGCGCCCACAGAAACACCTGTCGGTTCCCCTGACAATTGAATCCCCTATACCCATTGCACTGTCACACTTACCACCCCTCCCCTCTGTAGCAGGACCAACCGTGGTGCCACGAATTTGACTGTTGCTGTTTTCCCCTGAGAAGCCATTCACCTTAAATATATCCAATGTGATATATCTGTTCTGCAGGGGAATGGCCACAGGAGATTCCTACACTGGTCGCTCTCTTGCTCTGTCTTGGTCTCTATACAACCTATCCACGATGCTCTCCGACTAGCGGATGCTCCACAGTGTCTCCAGCCGCTGGTCTAGCTCTGAAACTAGAACTTCGTACGCATTATGTTGACCTTTTGGACAACAACGTGTTATCATAACAAGGCAGAGTACAAAATATTAAGCCATATTTTTGTTTACGTGATCTGACCTTCTAAGTTTTGTTTAGAAACGCTGTTAAAATATAGTCAAGCAATCCCATCGTGCTCTAAAGTGTGTTTTTCTTCAATAGCAACCAGATATTAATGTCTGCTCTAAGCGGGCATGTAATCATAACATTCATTTTCCTTCCACAATTCACACCTTGTTAATCTATTGATCAACTCATTTTAGTACATTATTGAGTCCTCCGGAGAGAAGGGTGATTGATAATGTAAGGGGAACGGATGTATATCAGATCTCTGCGTGTTATGAGGCTGGTACCAAGGAGGCAATGCGGCCAGGGTTGACCCATGTTCGTACAATACCCTGCGCAACATTTAAACAGCAACCATTCGACAATTAGGATTATAATGACGATCATAATGCTGAACACAATCTTCTGTCCGAACGATCCTAACCACCTAAGCACAAGTCCCATCCCTCATCTTCATGGAATCGTGTTACTTCTTGCCGAATGTGATCCGCCAGATTATTAATATTTTCTGAGTTACCTGGGATATATGTGCAACATCCACTTCCAGTAAGTATACAAGTACCTACCTTTTCATCGAACAAGAAAGCAACGGCCATTCTATTCTGCTGTGCAACCGCTCTTATATCAACCATATCAGTTTCGATCTGTTTAACAGCTTCTTCGGTATCATTTGCTACTGCTTTAGTATTTCTCGTTGTTCACGTAGTTCTTATGTATTAGTTACTACTCCTAATTGTGGTATCATTATTCCCAGCAATTCTGCCCATGTCATAATACTTAGTTTCGTTCTGTGATGCGGATGATCCTGTAATTGCTGGACATGATGCACATAAGGAACGACGTATCCCAAAGAATAGGAGCCTTCCCAATTTTCTGGAAACCAAGGATACGCCTGACAGCCACAGATAAAATACGTGCCATCATATGCGGTGAGGTTTGCTTTACTGTCAGTCATCATTATTCTAATTGGATCCCCTTTCAAGCAGCCTCCACTAGTTTGGTATTCAACTCCTGACCAATCAAAAATGAATAGTACCTCAGCTATTAGGTGGAACATGGAGGGTTGCCACTTCAAGGTCTGATCACAGTGAATCGTGCCTGCTGAGTGGGTCCCATCCGTTTTATGTCTCTTAAAGCATAGACTTCCTTTTGGGACAAAGTGTAATTGGGAAGGATCAAACAAGGCGGTTGACGTTTTGCATTAAACCTCGGCCACCAGAACCCTCAACCCTATTCATATCGTATCCAGCTGATCTCAAATGTAACATATTATGTGTGTTTTCACCCTTTCTATTCTATTTGTTATAAGAGCCTATTATGCGATCTCGTTACTGGTGAATGGGATAGGTCGCACAGGGATGCCCTCCCCCAAGCCTCTGGCACCAATACACGTGCCTATTTCCGTTATTTCTTTTCGTGATTTTTATTAATTTAGAGAACCCAATTCATTTTTTCCAATTAATGGTCAATTTAGCATGGGCGATCCACGGAACCTACACATCTTTGGGTTGTGGGGCCGGAACCCACGCAAACACGGGGAGAATGTGCAGACTCCACAAGGATAGTGACCCAGAGCCGGGATCGAACCTGGTACCTCGGCGCCTTGAGGCAGCAGGGGTAACCCACTGTACCACCGTGCTCCCCTATTTCCGTTATTTCCAGTTGGTTGTGTGCAAGAATCCCATGAAATGATTATGTCACATCATATTCCTGCTACGGCTGCAATAGTTCATCATATGCTGTCTGTCTGTTTGTTATTGGCAGCACAGAAGGAAGCCATCGACACATCGAGTCTGCATCAGCTCCCAAAATAGCAACCTAGCTGGTCCCATTCCACAGCCCTATCTCTGTCGCCCTCGAAAGAAATCACTTTTATATCAATACCATTTTGAAACCTATGGATTGGACCTGCGCCACGCTCTCAGGAAGCACGTTGCAAAACCCAACAATTCTATGAGTAAAGGCGTTTCTCCTCATCTGACTGCTAGCTATCTTGCTGATTATTTTGAAATTGAGACCCCTGGTCACTATCATACCAACTGTTGGAAACAGAATATTCTCCTTTACCAGGACAATATTGTTTAGAATTTTGAACACATCAATAAGGTCGCCTTTTAATCTTCTCTGCTCCACGATGCAAAAACCCAATACTTCCAATTTTTCCTTTTATCTAAATTCCTCATTTCTGATATAATTCCAGTAAATTTGCTCTGCGCACTCTCCAGGGCTTCAAGATCTTTCCTTAAAAAAGACGCTGAGAAATTAATTCAATACAGCGAAGGATTGGAGAGATGTAGCATCGCTCTCTTTGCGTATTTAATATATATGTCTCTATTTATAAACCCAATGACGCGGTACGCCAACTTAACAGCTGCTTCAACTTTCCTGGCCACCTCAGGGAATTAGGCACTTGCACCCCGAGGTACTTCTGTTCTTTTCCTGCCCAAAGACTTGTACCATAAAACCAATAATGTCTCTCCATGTTCTTCTTCTAAAATCAATTGCCTCAAATTTCGCTGCGCTGATCTTCATCTGTTCATTTGACCATTTGTCAATGGCCCTCTGAAGTCGATGAGCGGCGTATTCACAATTCAATGTACTACTTAACTGCGTATCATCTGGAAATTTAGAGATATTGCAGTCAACATCCACTTCTAAATCATTTATATCAATCAGAAAAAGCAAGCGTCCAAACACCGAGCCCAGGGGAACATGACTCCAGTCTGAGAAATGCCCACTGTTGCCTGCCGTCTGTTTCCTATCGCTGAACCAAATTCGAATCCATGCTGCCAAGGAACCATACATCTCACAAAGTTTAATTGGATAACCAAGCGGTGATGTTGCACTGTATCAACTGCTTTCTAAAATCCAAATGTACAATATCCATGCCACCACCTCTATCCACTGCCTATGTCATCTCGTCAAATAACGCAATTAAATTTGTCAGATATGACCTCCCCTTCACACATCCACGTTGATTGCCCGGAAGTAACGTAATTTTCTCCAAGTGCATATTAGCCTCGTCCTGCATTGTGGCCTCAATCCAATTTTGCCACTATTGATGTCAAACTGACATGTGTTGGTTATTTCCTGGGTTATTCTTTGCCTCTTTCTCGGGGAACCGCGTCACACTTAAAATCCTCCAGTCACCCGGGACTAATCCTGTGTTCAGAGAGGCCAAGGAAACTTATGTTTACGGCTTCGCATTATGCCCGCTTACTTTTCTCAGCAATGAAGTATGCAGCTCAGCAGGACCTGTCGACTTTTCAACCTATAGTGCTGCCATCATTTTTACCATTTTTACTTTATGTATCACTGTAATGCTCATTCCTCAATCCCCACATTTTGAACTGAGCCATTGTCACCATCTTCTAATTTGATAAAGAGAGAAGCAAAGTACTAATTTAGTATCACTGCCATACCCTCTGCTCCATTGAACAATTTGTGCTGCTTGTTCCATATGGGGCCCACTCTATCCTCCACTAATGCTATGCTTGAAAAAACATGCTTCTATTTGTTTTACAACAATCGGCAATCCTTTCCTCATGCTTCCGATTAGCCTTCCACGTTTCAGACTGAGCCTCTCTCCGGCATTTGAGAAACGCTTCTTGATTCCTGTTGCTGTTAGTGTTCTGGCATCTATTATATGCTTCTTTTTTCTTCCTTAATTTAGCATCAATATCCTTCGTCATCCAGGGTCCTGTAGGTTTGGATACCCCATACTTATTCACCATGAGTACGTACCTAGCTTGCACCATATTCATCTCTCCTTTTTGCCTCACTGATACTTCTTGAACTACGTCCATTAGACAACCCACACCCCAGTTTTACAAGGTTAAATCACCGTCACTGTACTATTTACTCTGTCAGCCAGGAGATTAGTTCCATTTCGGCTCTGATATATCATCCACTGTTTAATACACGGAAATGTGTTTCGAATCATAATGCACCAGTTCAACTTTTAGACCCCTAAAATCTTCCACGTTCCAGTCTTGGATCTTATCCGCGACTGCTTTGCATCGTTTTCCAACTGAATATTGAAATATACTATATTATGATGGATACTTCCCAACGGTTCCCCCACTCTGACGTTCTCCCCAAACCTCGCCTCATTTCCCAGGACGATATGTAGCAGAGTTCTTTCCGTGGTTGGGCTGGAAATGTACATTTCCACAAAATTCTTCTGCACACACTGCAGGAATTTATCTCCCGCACTGGCCCATACTCTACCTGGTTCCAAGTCTGTCTTAAGGTCACTTCAATGCCCAGTTATCACACACTACTTTTCCTGCCGGTTTCCATAATATGCCTACATCTTTTCTCCCCTTCACTTCCTCCCCAGAATTTGGAAGTCTACAGTAAACAACAAACACGGTCACCACTTCCGTTATGTTACCCCCCTCCAACAAGAAAGATTATAATTCAGGAACTGCATCTACTTAAAGAGTTATGATACAATCTTTGAGCAAAACTGCTACACTTCATACCATCCTTGTTCTACTAAAAACCTTACAATACTGGATGTTAGAACCCAGTCCTGTCCTTGCGTGCGTCATATTCCGTCCTTGTTCCTCTGTCGTATGCCTCTACAGCAATTTCTGCTTCAATTTGTCCAACTTTGTTCACCATACCCCTTGCACATACATACGTAGAATTTACCATAACTTGTACCATAAAATTGCTTGACCTTGGGGAGGCGATAATTTCTTCATTCACTGTCAACACTCAACCCTTCTTTTACTTATTTATCCTATTCGTCATCTCCTCTCCTTTGTCCTTACTGGTACTTTTAAAATTTGGTCCATTAGTCAGCCCATCCCATACCTTCCAGGCTTAAATCCACCCTAGTATACAATTTGTTCTGTCAGCCAGGAGACGTGTTCCATTTAGGTTTAGATTAAACTCTTCTCTTGTAAGCAGCTTTCACCTGTCGCAAAACTAATCCCATTGTCACAGAAACCTAAACCCCTCCCTTCAACTGTATCGCTCAAGCCGCGTATTTATGTCTAGGAAGTGCCTTTGCATAAATGGTGAAGTTGAAATGAAAATCGCTTATTCGATGCACAGGTTCGATGCACAGGTATTTTTTATGAGATTACTACCCTAGAGGTCCCATTTTTAAACCTAATCCCTAACTCCAGAAGCTGGAACAGACCCCGAAACTTCCTATTCCTATCCTTATGGATCCCACATGAACGATAATCTCTGGTTGGTCACCCTTCCTTTCCAGGCGCTTGTCCAGTCGATCCGTTATGACCCAAACCCTTGCACTCGGACGGCAGCACACTGCGCGGTACACAAGACCTCGGCTGCAAACTGGAGAGGATATCCCGCCAGCTATTGAGTCACCCACGACTAACAAGCTGCTTATCCGCCTACCAGCCGTCCTCTCTTTTCTAAGCGGACCCTAAAGCACGTGGCATGTGGTCCTCCCTTTTTGTTGTGGTTTGCGAGCCTACCTCTTCCAGAATTCTCCTCAGGCACTTCTCACTACTGCCGGCTGTTGTAAGTCCCTCCTCCTGTGAAGTACCGGGTCTATTCTCCACGATCTCTTTCTTTGTTGTGGTGAGCGACCTGACTTCGCACATAATTCTTCTCTGTCACGTCTCACTGCAGCCTCCGTGGTTCATTTTACTGTTCTTTGTTAGGTTGCTCTGCTTTCATTGTTTACAGCTGTCATTGCTCAACAACGTTTAATAGGAATATCTGTGCTACTTTCCAGATATTCAAAACTGGAATGATAAGTGGCTTCTTACGCTCCAACTAATTATTCTTTGGGCGCCATTCTACTTGCATCCGAATGCTTGTTGACCTGACCTTTAACTTCGAACAAAAATATCCGTCTGTAGTTTAACATTTGCAAATTATATAGCAGACAGAATATTGTGCGCCACTAATAATTGTTTTTTTAAATTAGTGCGAGAGAGTGGGCCTGTGTATGCAAAGTGTGATCCTTAACCACATGAATTATCGTACATTGGAGTCTAAAGGAACCACGCTACCTTTTTGTTTTATTCGTTCAGGGGATATAAGCGTTGCTCGCTTGGACAGAATGTATTAACCATCCAAGCGAGCATTTCAGATCAACATCATTTCTGTGGGTCCGGAGTCAGATTTGGGCGATATCAGGCAACGATGAGAGATTTCATTCCGAAAAGGACACGAGTGAAACAGATTGATTTTTACTACGAACGACAACAGTCTCATGGTTATCATTAGACTTTTCATTCTAGATTTGAATTGAATTCTAAATTCACCATCTGCCATTTTGTAACCAAACCCGGTTCTCTGGTGTCTGGATCACTAGCCCAGCAACAATACCACGACGACATTCCCTCGCAACAACAGCAGTACGCCACTTCCTCTTTCTTTTCCTTTGCATTTACACTATCATTGACTTTCCTTCTCAACCAAATTTGCCTTGTCTTCCCGTTAGCACGGTTCCTCCTCTTTAGCATGAATTTCTGTTCTGCCTGCCGAATACATCCGAAAACCCCCTGCCATTTCTGTGCAAGTGCCTCTCGGCTAACCTCTTCTTCCAATCAACTCTGGCCACCCCCTCCCTCATGTCGTTGTAATTACCATTATGAAATTGTAAGGTCATTATACCTGATTCCAGCTTGTCTCTCTCAAACTGAAAGGTGAATTATATCTTATTGAGGTCAGTGCTCCGAAGGGCTCCTTCACTTTAAGTTCCCTATTCAACTCTGCTCTTTGCACATTGACAAATCCAGATGGGCCTGCTCCGCTGTCCTGTCTACCACATGATGCTTCAAAATACTATCTCGTAGATATTCTACAAATTCCTTTACCTAGTCAACATGCATGTAATAATAATTATAATTATTATACATTTTGGTATTGCCGCAAGTAGGCATACATTAACACTGCAATAAGGTTACTGTGAAAAGTCCCAAGTCGCCACATTTCAGCGCTTGTTCGTGTACAAGGAGCGATGATTCAGAATGTCCAAATTACCTATCAATCAAGTCTTTCGGGACTTGTGACATACTGAATACCCCCATCATTCCTTTAATTCGCTGTTCTGATACACCTTTTCATTTTCCTGATATGTTTTCTGCCGACAGCCTGACACATGGGAGGGACCCAGCGCATTATTCCCAACTGTGTCTTTCCTTACCTTTGCGATTCTGCAACTCTACCCAAAAATATTGAGGGATGCAGAAGCCTTAGCCATTGTCCATGAACCCATTTCGCCTCTTGCTATCGATTTCAGTTAATTTATCATCATCAATGCAATCCCGCTCCTCGGCTCATTCACCTGTCCTTTCTATAGGACACGTATGCTTTGATATTCAGATCGCAGTCCTGATCCTCTTGCAGCAAAGTCCCGGTGATACCCACAATATCGTAGACACCAATTCCAACGAGCACAAGATAATTTACCTAGTTTTGAATGTTGTATGCACATAGGTACAACACCCTGCGTTGAAAGCCCGTTTTCACTGTTGTCAACATTTCTACTGGGCGTGAATCAATCATAGAATTTACAGCGCATAAGGAGGTCATTCGGCCCATCGAGTCTGCACCGGTCTTTGAAAGAGCAGTCGGGCGCATGTCTCAACCTATTCCCGTAACCCAGTAACCCCACCCAACCTTTTTGGACACTAAGGGCAATCTATCATGGCCTATCCAGCTAACCAGAAGTTGGGCAACTGCGACTTTTTATACTTTGTGATCTATGACGAGTTCTGCAAGTTTAGTTAACCTCTGCCGAGCTCTCGACCATTTTACTAGTTAAAAGTCCTCATCACTATCCTGCATTCCCATCTTAATTTTGCTTTTCTACTTATCAACAACTGAAATACCACCCCCCCCCCACACACCCCCGACCCCCCCCCCCCCCTCCTCCACCCCGCCTCCCAAGTATCCTGCACTGTTCAGTTTAAAGTACTTTCCACAGCCCTGGTTATACCCTTCGCCAGGCCACGGAACCAGCTTAATTCAGGTGAAAACCGCCAATCTGAACAACAGCCTCCTTCCCCGTTTTTGACGCCACTGTCCCATAAATTCAAACTTATTTCTCTGAAAGTATCCCATGAACCGCGCCTTGTGCCAATAGCTCTTGCCTCAAGTAATAATGCAGAGACCATTATCTGAGATGTCCTGCCGTTTAATGCAATATCTAACTGCTCATATTCATTGAGAAGAACGTATTGTCTTATTATTCTTATGTCGTTAGTCCTGCCTTAGACCATGATAACTCGCTTTTGCTTTCCGACTCTAAGTTGGCTGCAACCTAAATGAGATATCTCGAATCCAAGAACGAGATATTGCAACACAACTTTCGGATACACGCGGTTCCAGTCACCGAGAGCAGTGTTTATGCTGTAAATGTATTATCCCTGATGATAAAAACATTTCTTTTCTCGCCTCTGAATTAAATGGCTTCATGGACCACGATGCTGTGATCAGTTTGCGCATCCTCCCCACAGTCCCCGCTCGCAACCCGACAGGGAGCATGATTCTCAATCTTGATGGACATGGACACGGGCTAAGATTCCTGCAACCCTCTATCTGACTCACTCGCAGCTGCAGCACCGTATCAAGTACTACTGTTTTAGTTTAAGGTAGTTAATCTCGGGGTGGTGACTGCCTCCTGTTTGACTGCTCCCAAGTATTCACCTTCAGACAGTAGAGAGCTCCAGACTTGCAAGAGGCAATCTACAGGTGTCGGTCGATGGAGGGATCGCGAGGTTCGGGGCCCTCAATCACCTTCAGGCTTCTGATGAAAGTACAAGATTTGCAAGGAACACCCTACTAGGAGTAGAGGGGAAACGGGTCTCGGAGTCCTCACTCACCTTCTGGCGGCAGAGAGCTCCGGACCTGAGAGAGTACTCTCCTGGGAGCGGGTAATAACGTGAAACACAGGCTCGGAGCCGTGACTCTACTTCCGGCAACGGGCCTCTACGGGACAACTTACTGGAGGCTCAGGAGCTGTTCAAGCAGCGCGCTGTGTTTGAAGAAACAACTTCAGTTACGTCACAGCAAAGGAGTAAGCTGATTTGTTGGTGAGTAACTGCAGGGATTGTGACCACAGAGCAGGAACTTAAACAAATGCAAAATATAATAGCGAGGGAATCATGCTTCGTGGATAAAGGAGAGTTAAATCGGAAAGCAGAACCAGGTAATCAATAGCGCTACATAGGTGAGTACATCTATATTTCTCAATATTAACAAGGAGCACGCAAGAAGACCCTTCGTTATTACTCATCAATAATCGTTGATACTGAACGTATAAATTAAACACGTTACCGGAGCTCCAAGTCGTGTTCACCTCTTCCTGCTCATTGTGTGAAACCAGAAACAGTTCCAGTTCCAAGGACCGCCACGTGTACGTGATATCTCTCCAGCTGCAGATCTTTCAGCCCGTCTTTCAGAGCTGTAGCAGCGCAGGGGACACTGTGGTTCATCCATGAGGCAGAGAATATCGCATATCGCGCATGCTCAAATTCCACAGTCAGGAAGATTATGGGTGTACCCTGGACAGAGAAAGAGAGCGAGGAGCGTAGTGTAGGAAAATCCTCTTGTCATTCCCCTGCAAAACAGATTACCGCTCTGCATAGATTTGAGGAAAATGACCTCCCTGGTGAAAGCAGTAACAGGCAAATTCGTTGTGCCATGGTTAGAATCTCTGCAGAGGAAAACAGTAAAAAATATGGGCCGTAAATAGTTATAGAGGATTGAATAGAAGGGGGAATAGGTAGACGCACCTGTGACCGCAGGAGTGTGTGATCCTTCCCTGTTCCGAGGGACGCAGATGTTTTGGAGCGGACACAGGGCATTTTGGAGGGGGGAGGTGAACAACCAGTCGTCGTGATATACACAGGTGAAAACGACGTATGTAAATAAAAGAGAATGGAGCCTTGAAAGCAGAAAATAGGGAGTTGGGAAGAAAGTTGAAAAGGTGTACTGCAGGATTAGACTTATCGCAGAATTACGACCACCGTCATGTGCTGGTCAGAGACTAAATAACATGATATGTCAGATGAATCCGTGGCAGAAGAGATCGTGTGTGTGGGAGGATTTCATATCCTTCGGACATTGTGATCGGTGGTAGGGGAGGTGGTAACTGTGTCGGTTACAACTGGGCAAGGACTGGGTCTGGTGTCCTTGAGGGGATACTTGCTTGAGCGGATGAGGGAAAGGGGGGTGGTTAAATTACTGTAGGGGGGGTGGAGGTGGTTGGAACCCATCTAAGGATTCAGCACAGGGGGAATCAAGAACATGAGAAAAACAGAACGAGGTAAAAGCAAAAGTGGCAGGCAGAGAAACCAGGGTCCAGTATCGGAGAATAACACTTTAGAACAGAGGAGCCAACGATCAAGGGACTTTAAAAGATACAGCCTATAGGTTTATACCCGAATGCTCGGAGAATTCGATATAAAAAGGATTATTTAGTTGCACAGATAGATGTGAAGGGGATGATATAGTTGGGATTACAGCGACATGGCTCCAAATTGATCCAGAAAGGAAGCTAATCATTGAGGTCTGTTCTGTTTACAGCAAGGACAGATAGAAGCAAAAGTGCTGGAACTGTACCTTTGATTGGATAAAATATTGATTAATTAATGAGGAAATGTATTCGCACAATTGATGTGGAATCTGAATGTTAAATTTAGAAACACCATGGTGCAAAAGACCTTTCGTTGGGGTTGTATTCATACCACCAAACAGCAATGGTAATTTTGGGATTGGCATTAGAGAGGAAATTAGAGTTGCATGTGTTAAAGGATTATATGTGACTTAAATGTGCATGTCATTTGTGTGATTCAAACAAGTCACAATACAATAATGGAGGAATTTCTGGAGTGTGAACGGGATGGTTTTCTGATCCAGTACTTTGAAGACCGACTAAGGGAATAGACCATCATGGACGGGTGTTATGCAACGAGAAAGGTTTAGTTGGCAACTTAGTTCTGAGAGAACCCGTCGGGATGAGTGACCAGAACTATTTACTTATGTGGGTAGTTAGGTTGTTCAATCACAGACCAGGGTCCGGAATGTTAATAAGGTCAATTATGATGGTATGAGGAATGAAATAGTTGTGATGGACTGGGACATATTACTGAAATATGCGATTTCCTTTGCGATTCTGCAACTCTACCCAAACATATTGAGGGATGCAGAAGCCTTAGCCATTGTCCATGAACCCATTTCGCCTCTTGCTATCGATTTCAGTTAATTTATCATCATTAATGCAACCCCGCTCCTCGGCTCATTCACCTGTCCCTTCTATAGGACACGTATGCTTTGATATTCAGATCGCAGTCCTGATCCTCTTGCAGCAAAGTCCCGGTGATGCCCACAATATCGTAGACACCAATTCCAATGAGCACAAGATAATTTACCTAGTTTTGAATGTTGCATGCACATAGGTACAACACCCTGCGTTGAAAGCCCGTTTTCACTGTTGTCAACATTTCTGCTGGGCGTGAATCAATCATAGAATTTACAGCGCATAAGGAGGTCATTCGGCCCATCGAGTCTGCACCGATCTTTGAAAGAGCAGCCGGGCGCATGTCTCAACCTATTCCCGTAACCCAGTAACCCCACCCAACCTTTTTGGACACTAAGGGCAATCTATCATGACCTATCCAGCTAACCAGAAGTTGGGAACTGCGACTTTTTATACTTTGTGATCTATGACGAGTTCTGCAAGTTTAGTTAACCTCTGCCGAGCTCTCGACCATTTTACTAGTTAAAAGTCCTCATCACTAACCTGCATTCCCATCTTAATTTTGCTTTTCTACTTATCAGCAACTGAACTCCTCCCCCAACCCCCCACCCCGCCTCCCAAGTATCCTGCACTGTTCAGTTTAAAGTACTTTCCACAGCCCTGGTTATAGCCTTCGCCAGGCCACGGAACCAGCTTAATTCAGGTGAAAACCGCCCATCTGAACAACAGCCTCCTTCCCCGTTTTTGACGCCACTGTCCCATAAATTCAAACTTATTTCTCTGAAAGTATCCCATGAACCGCGCCTTGTGCCAATAGCACTTGCCTCAAGTAATAATGCAGAGACCATTATCTGAGATGTCCTGCCGTTTAATGCAATATCTAACTGCTCATATTCATTGAGAAGAACGTATTGTCTTATTATTCTTATGTCGTTCGTCCCGCCTTAGACCATGATAACTCGCTTTTGCTTTCCGACTCTAAGTTGGCTGCAGCCTAAATGAGATATCTCGAATCCAAAAACGAGATATTGCAACACAACTTTCGGATACACGCGGTTCCAGTCACCGAGAGCAGTGTTTATGCTGTAAATGTATTATCCCTGATGATAAAAACATTTCTTTTCTCGCCTCTGAATTAAGTGGCTTCATGGACCACGATGCTGTGATCAGTTTGCGCACCTCCCCACCGTCCCCGCTCGCAACCCGACAGGGAGCATGATTCTCAATCTTGATGGACATGGTCACGGGCTAAGATTTCTGCAATCCTCTATCTGACTCACTCGCAGCTGCAGCACCGTGTCAATTACTACTGTTTTAGTTTCAGGTAGTTAATCTCGGGGTGGTGACTGCCTCCTGTTTGACTGCTCCCAAGTATTCACCTTCAGACAGGAGAGAGCTCCAGGCCTGCAAGAGGCAATCTACAGGTGTCAGTCGATGGAGGGATCGCGAGGTTCGCGGCCCTCACTCACCTTCAGGCTTCTGAAGAAAGTACAAGCTTTGCACGGGACACTCTACTAGGAGCGGGGGCAAAGGGGAAACGGGTCTCGGAGTCCTCACTCACCTTCTGGCGGCAGAGAGCTCCGGACCTGAGAGAGCACTCTAATGGGAGCGGGTGATAACGTGAAACACAGGCTCGGAGTCGTGACTCTACTTGTGGCAACGGGCCTCTACGGGACAACTTACTGGAGGCTCAGGAGCTGTTCAAGCAGCGCGCTGTGTTTGAAGAAACAACTTCAGTTACGTCACATCAAAGGACTAAGCTGATTTGTTGGTGAGTAACTGATTGCAGGGATTGTGACCACAGAGCAGGAACTTAAACAAATGCAAAATATAATAGCGAGGGAATCATGCTTCGTGGATAAAGGAAAATTAAATCGTAAAACAGAACCAGGTAATCAATAGCGCTACTTGGGTGAGTACATCTATATTTCTCAATATTAACAAGGAGCACGCAATAAGAGCCTTCGTTATTACTCATTAATACTCGTTGATACTGAAGGTATAAATTAAACACGTTACCGGAGCTCCATGTCGTGTTCACCTCTTCCTGCTCAATGTGTGAAACCAGAAACAGTTCCAGTTCCAAGGACCGCCACGTGTACGTGATATCTCTCCAGCTGCAGATCTTTCAGCCCGTCTTTCAGAGCTGTAGCAGCGCAGGGGACACTGTGGTTCATCCATGAGGCAGAGAATATCGCATATCGCGCATGCTCAAATTCCACAGTCAGGAAGATTATGGGTGAACCCTGGACAGAGAAAGAGAGCGAGGAGTGTAGTGTAGGAAAATCCTCTTGTCATTCCCCTGCAAAACAGATTACCGCTCTGCATAGATTTGAGGAAAATGACCTCCCTGGTGAAAGCAGTAAGAGGTAAATTCGTTGCTAATTTTAAATGGGCCCACTCATTCCTCGTCTTTATTTCCTCTCTGCCAGCCAGTTGTCTGTCCCCCTCAATACACTTCCCCAATCCCATGCGTATTAATCGTGCACTTTAATCTCTAGTGCAGGACTCTGTCAAACGCCTTATGAAAATCCAAATATACCACATCGACTGTTTTCCCCTTGTCAACTGTACTAGTTGCATCATCAAAGAATTCCAACAGATTAGTCAAGCATGCTTTCCCCTTCAGAAATCCATGCTGACTCTGACTGATCCTGACACTGCTTTCTAAATTTATTGCTATAAAGTCCTTGATAAAGGATTGAAGAATTTCTCCCCTACCGATATTATGCTTGCAAGTCTATAATTCCCTCTTTTATCCCTATCTCCCTTTCAGAATAATGGAGCGTCATTAGCTACCCTCCGATCTACAGCGACTGATCCAGAGTCCGTAGAATCCAGAAAGATGACGACTAATGCATCAACTACTTCCATAGCCGCATCCTTAAGCACTCTGGAATGCATAGTGTCAGGCCCTGTGGATTTATCCACCTTCAATCCCAACAATTTAACCAGCACCATTTATTTCCTAATATTGATCTCTTATCAGTTCTCTCTCATTCTCCAAAATTTCTGGCATCTAATTCGTGTCCACTTATATGAATGCAGAACCAAAGTCTGCATTCAATTGCTCAGTCATTTATTTGTCCCATATTATACGTTCCCCTGTTACGTGTCAGTTGGGGTCCTACATTTGTCTTTACCATTCGCTCTCTCTTCACATATCTATAGAAACCCTATGTCAGTATTTCTGTTCCCTGCAAGCGTACTTTAGTCTTGTATTTCCCCGTTCTTAATCAAACTCTTCGTCCTTTTTTGATGAATTCTAAACAGCTCCCAATGCTGAGACATATTAGTTTTCGGGGCTAAGCTGTATGCCTATTCTAAGATCGAATGCTATTTATATTTATCTTCGTAAGCCAGGGATTGGCCCTGTAACCCATTTTGCATTTGTTCCGGAGAGGAATGAACAGTTGCTGCAGTTCCCCCATGCGTTTCTTGAATGTTTTCCATTACATATCCACTGTGATCCTTTTAAGTAACTCTCCCCAAGCTTTCAAGGCCAACTCAAGTTTCATGTTTTCATAGTTTCCATAATTAAGATTCAGCACCCTCGTCTCCGAATCAACTACATCACTCTCAATCTCGGTAAACAAAAATCTATCATGTTATGCGTGCTCATCCCCACGGGTCTCGCATAGCTAGATTGGCAATGATTCTCTTGTCATTTCACAGTGCCAAATTGAAGGTGGCATGCTCTCTATTTGGTTCCTTCACATATTGGTGAAGAAAGCCGTCCCGTCCAGTCCAGGGATTCCTCCTCTACGGCAGCATGGCGAATTTATCTTGTCCAATCTGTGTACACATAAAAATTATCCATGATCACCGATATTTCCTGATTTCAATCATCTGAAATTTCTTGTTTAATGCTATTTCCGACATCAGAAAGCAGTGTGGGGTTCTATATGTGTCAGCCACTATTTTCTAAGCCCTTTGGTATTTCCCACCTCGACCCATACATACTTCTCAGTGTCAGAGCTAATATCCTTTCTCATTGTAGTCTTACTTTTCTCTTCAATCAGCAAACACACGCCACAACATTTTCTTTTATACCTGCTCTCCCTAAATAATGAATACACTGGACATTCAGTTCCAATCCCTGGTCACCCTGTAACCAGGTCTCCGTAATCCCCACTATATTGCACCCATTTTTATCTCCCTGCGTGATTAGTTCATATACTTTATTGAAAATTCCCGGTGCATTAATGCACAGCGCCTTTAAGTTTGTCTTTTTCACATTGTTTGTCTTGCTCGCAGTATTTTTCTCTTTTGCCGTTTGAACTTGTCCTTTGGTCTCTCCGCCTATCACTTTTCTTATTCCATTTTCTACCTTTTTTTATTCTTCTTGCTTCCACTTTCTCTGCTTCCTTCCATAGGTTCCCACCCCCCGACATATTAGTTTCAAACCTCCCCGACATGCACTGGCAAACAACCCCCCCCCCCCCCCCCCCCCCCCCCCCCCCCCCCCAGGACATTTGCTCCAGCCCTGCCAAGATGTAGACCGTCCGATTTGTAATGGTCCCACCTCTGCCAGAACCGGTTATAATATCATAAAAATCTGAATCCCTCCCTCCTGCTCCGTCTCTCAAACAAAACAAAGAATAAAGAAAAGTACAGCACAGGAACAGGCCCTTCAGCCCTCCGGGCCAATGCCGACCATGCTGCCCGACTAAACTACAATCTTCTACACTTCCTGGGTCCGTATCCCTCTTTTCCCATCCTATTCATGTATTTGGCAAGACAGAACATAGAACATAGAACGATACAGCGCAGTACAGGCCCTTCGGCCCACGATGTTGCACCGAAACAAAAGCCATCTAACCTACACTATGCCATTATCATCCATATGCTTATCCATTAGACTTTTAAATGCCCTCAATGTTGGCGAGTTCACTACTGTTGCAGGTAGGGCATTCCACGGCCTCACTACTCTTTGCTTAAATACCCTACCTCTGACCGCTGTCCTATATCTCTTGCCCCTCAGTTTAAAGCTATGTCCCCTCGTGCCAGCCATTTCCATCCGCGGATGAAGGCTCTCACTGTCCACCCTATCTAACCCCCTGATCATTTTGTATGCCTCTATTAAGTCTCCTCTTAACCTTCTTCTCTCCAACGAAAACAACCTCAAGTCCATCAGCCTTCCCTCATAAGATTTTCCCTCCAGACCAGGCAACATCCTGGTAAATCTCCTCTGCACCCGCTCCAAAGCTTCCACGACCTTCCGATAATGCGGTGACCAGAACTGTACGCAATACTACAAATGCGGCCGTACCAGAGTTTTGTACAGCTGCAACATGACCTCCTGACTCCGGAACTCAATCCCTCTACCAATAAAGGCCAACACTCCATAGGCCTTCTTCACAACCCTATCAACCTGGGTGGCAACTTTCAGGGATCTATGTACATGGAGGCCTAGATCCCTCTGCTCATCCACACTTCCAAGAACTTTACCATTCGCCAAAAATTCCACATTCCTGTTATTCCTTCCAAAGTGAATCACCTCACACGTCTCTACACTAAACTCCATTTGTCACCTCTCAGCCCAGCTCTGCAGCTTATCTCTGTCCCTCTGTAACCTGCTACATCCTTCTACACTGTCGACAACGGCACCGACTTTAGTGTTGTCTGCAAATTTACTCACCCACCCTTCTGCGCCTTCCTCTAGGTCATTGATAAAAATGACAAACAGCAACGGCCCCAGAACAGATCCTTGTGGTACGCCACTTGTGACAGAACTCCATAGTGAACATTTCCCATCAACCACCACCCTCTGTCTTCTTTCAGCTAGCCAATTTCTGATCCACATCTCTAAATCACCCTCAATCCCCAGCCTCCGTATTTTCTGCAATAGCCTACCGTGGGGAACCTTATCAAACGCTTTACTGAAATCCATTTACACCACATCAAATGCTCTACCCTCGTCTACCTGTTAAGTCATCTTCTCAAAGAACTCGATAAGGTTTGTGAGGCATGACCTACCCTTCACAAAGCCATGCTGACTATCCCTGATCATAGTATTCCTATCTAGATGATTATAAATCGTGTCTCTTATAATCCCCTCCAAGACTTTACCCACTACAGACGTGAGGCTCACCGGTCTATAGTTGCCGGGGTTGTCTCTGCTCCCCTTTTTGAACAAAGGGACCACATTTGCTATCCTCCAGTCCTCTGGCACTATTCCTGTAGCCAATGATGACATAGAAATCACAGCCAAAGGTCCAGCAATCTCTTCCCTGGCCTCCCAGAGAATCCTAGGATAAATCCCATCAGGCCGCGGGGACTTATCTATTTTCAGCCTGTCCAGAATTGCCAACGCCTCTTCCCTACGTACCTCAATGCCTTCTATTCTAATAGCCTGGGTCTCAGCATTCTCGTCCACACCATTATCTTTTTCCTGAGTGAATACTGACGAAAAATATTCATTTAGTATCTCGCCTATCTCTTCAGACTCCACACACAACTTCCCATCCCTGTCCTTGACTGATCCTACTCTTACCCTAGTCATTCGTTTATTCCTGACACACCTAGAGAAAGCTTTTGGGTTTTCCTTGATCCTACCTGCCAAATACTTCTCATGTCCCCTCCTTGCTCGTCTTAGCTCTCTCTTTAGATCCTTCCTCGCTACCTTGTAACTATCCATCGCCCCAACTGAACCTTCACACCTCATCTTCACATAAGCCTCCTTCTTCCTCTTAACAAGAGATTCCACTTCTTTGGTAAACCACGGTTCCGTCGCTCTACGTCTTCCTCCCTGCCTGACCGGTACGTACTTATCAAGAACACGCAGTAGCTGATCCTTGAACAAGCTCCACTTATCTAGTGTGCCCAACACTTGCAGCCTACCTCTGCAACCTATCCCCCCCCCCCCCCAAGTCACGTCTATTGGCATCATAATTGCCCTTCCCCCAGCTATAACTCTTGCCCTGCGGTGTATACGTATCCCTTTCCATCACTAACGTAAACGTCACCGAATTGTGGTCACTATCCCCAAAGTGCTCTCCTACCTCCACATCCAACACCTGGCCAGGTTCATTACCCAAAACCAAATCCAACGTGGCCTCGCCTCTTGTTGGCCTGTCAACATATTGTGTCAGGAAACCCTCCTGCACACACTGTACAAAAAACGACCCATCTAATGTACTCGAACTATATCTTTTCCAGTCAATATTTGGAAAGTTAAAGTCTCCCATAATAACTACCCTGGTACTTTCGCTCTTATCCAGGATCATCCTCGCCATCCTTTCCTCTACATCCCTAGAATTATTTGGAGGCCTATAGAAAACTCCCAACAGGGTGACCTCTCCTTTCCTGTTTCTAACCTCAGCCCATACTACCTCGGAAGATGAGTCCCCATCTAGCATCCTCTCCGCCACCGTAATACTGCTCTTGACTAGCAGCGCCACACCTCCCCCTCTTTTGCCTCCTTCTATGAGCTTACTAAAACACCTAAACCCCGGAACCTGCAACATCCATTCCTGTTCCTGCTCTATCCATGTCTCCGAAATGGCCAAAACATCGAAGTCCCAGGTACCAACCCATGCTGCCAGTTCCCCTACCTTATTTCGTATACTCCTGGCATTGAAGTAGACAAACTTCAAACCACCTACCTGAACACTGGCCCCCTCCTGCGACGTCACATCTGTGCTCCTGACCTCTATACTCTCATTCTCCCGTACCCTAAAACTACAATCCATGTTCCCATGCCCCTGCTGCATTAGTTTAACCCCCTCCACCCAAAGAGCACTAACAAATCTCCCCCCCCCCCGCCCCCAGGATATTTGTGCCCCTCAGTTTCAGATGTAGACCATCCTGTCTGTAGAGGTCCCACCTTCCCCAGAAAGAGCCCCAGTTTTCCAGAAATCTGAATCCCTCCCGCCTGCACCATCCCTGTAGCCACGTGTTTACTTGCTCTCTCTCTCTATTCCTCATCTCATTATCACGTGGCACGGGCAACAACCCAGAGATAACAACTCTGTTGTTCTAGTTCTGAGCTTCCATCCTAGCTCCCTGAAAGCCTGCCTGAAATCCTTGTCCCGTTTCCTACCTATGTCGTTAGTGCCAATGTGGACCACGACTTGGGGCTGCTCCCCCTCCCCCTTAAGGAGCCGGAGAACAAGATCCGAGCCCCTTAAATGTCACTGTCGTCCCTGCTTCCACCACCTCCTCCTGCAACGAGTTCCAGGCACCCACGACCCTCTGTGTAAAAAACTTGCCTCGTACATCTACTCTAAACCTTGCCCCTTGCGCCGTAAATCTATGCCTCCTTGTAATTGACCCATCGACCCTTGGGAACAGCCTCTGACTATCTACTCTGTCTATGCCCCTGATAATTTTGTAGACGTTTATCAAGTCGCCCCTCAACCTCCGTCGTTCCAGTGAGAACAAAGCGGGTTTATTCAACCGCTCCTCATAGCTAATGCCCTACATACCAGGCAACATTCTGGTAAATCTCTTCTGTACCCTCTCTAAAGCCTCCACATCCTTCTCGTACTGCAGCGACCAGAATTGGACACTATACTCCAAGTGTGGCTTCACTAAGGTTCTCCAGTTGCAACATGACTTGCCAATTTTTATTCTCAATGCCCCGGCCAATGACGACAAACATGCCGTATGCCTTCTTGACTACCTGCTCCACATGTGTTGCCCCTTTCAGTGACCTGTGGACCTGTACACATAGATCTCTCTGACTTTCAATACTCTTGAGGGTTCTACCTTTCACTGTATATTCCCTACCTGCATTCGACCTTCCAAAATACATTACCTCACATTTGTCCGGATTAAACTCCATCTGCCATCTCTCCACCCAGCCCTCCAATTAGTAAAGCACCCTTCCATTGCCACTCACTGTCTTCTATGACCTAGCAAGTTCTGTATCCGCCTTGCCAGCTCACCCCTGATCCCGTGTGACTTCACCTTTTGTACCAGTCTACCATGAGGGACCTTGTCAAAGGCCTAACTGAAGTCTATATAGACAACATCCACTGCCCTCCCTGCATCAATCATCTTTGTGACCTCTTCTAAAAACTGTTCGAATGCAAATCAAGCATTCATCATGTCTATCCTGCTATTCCAACTCTGACTTGCGGGTGGCACTGGTAGAAATCCCGAGATTACTACCTTTGAGGTCGGACTTTTTAGTTTAGCTCCTAACTCCCTAAATACAGCATGTAGGACCTCATCATGTTTTGTACCTACATTGTCGGTGCCTACATGCATAATGACAGTTGGGTGTTCACCTACCCCTTTATAATGTCCTACAACCATTCTAAGACATCCAGGACCCTTGCTTCCGGGAGGCAACGTACCTTCCCGGAGTACCGTTGGCGTCCGATGGAACGCCTATGTACTCGCCTTACAATCGAATCCACTGTCAATACAACATTTTTTTCTGCCCTAACCAGCGACGGTGCCATGGACCTGGCTAGTGTTCTTCACCTGGTGACCCGTCTCACTCAACAGTATCCAAAACGGTATACCTGTTTTAGAGGGAGGTGACCGCAGAGGAAGCTTGCACTGCCTTCCTGCACGTCCTCGCCCTGTTAGTCGTCCATTTCCTTTAACCTCAGGACTATTTCACTGCAATGCGACCAACTCATTAAACGTTCTATCCACGACATCCTCAGCATCGGGGATCCTCCAACGTGAGTATATACTCAGCTCCAGAACCGTCAAGTGGTCTAACAGGAGCGGCAGCTGGACAAACGGCTTGCACGTGTAGGAACCAGGAAAAGTGGACGTGTCTCCGAAGTCCCACATAACACAAGAGAAGCATAACATGGGTCTGGTGCTAAGTTTATACAGCTACAATGCACCCCCCCCCATTCCCCCAAAATATCGATCAAAGAATTGAAAAGAAAAACTACTTACCTGTCACCGCTACTTAACATATAGATTCAGATTTAGCTGGTCTCTGGATCTGGCCCAGGACACTAAGCAGCCACTTCTCTCCCGTGTAGTTTCAGCTGCCAGTTTCTCCTGATCCCAGTTCCACCTAACTCCCTGTTTTCACCAAACTCCAAGAAGCAGTCTCTCTCATCTGAGGCAGCCCTTACTGTGCGGACAAGGCAACACTGAGCAGCTGCTGCTTTTATAGGTTTTAAATCACAATGCCCTGGGACTGGTTTGAACCAGTTGAACAATCAATCAACCAAAAGTTACAGTTAAACCGAGACTCAGATGACTCCTGTTTCAGGAATGCAACGGTGAATTGTCCAAACACAATAGCTAAATTATCCAATTAAAGACCTGATTTAGCTACCCTGAAAGCAAGTTTAATTGCTATATAACCCTTTATAACTTACCACTCTAACTCCCAGTTTTCATCCAACTCCAAGAAGCACTCTCACTCAGCTAAGGCAGTGCAATCCGGTGCAATCACCGTGCAATCCGGTTTGGATACAACAAAGCCAGAGCCAGGGTAGTGGCACCACGGCTGACTATGCTGCTACGCAGGGAGCGACAAAGTGCGTGCCAACAAAAGTTGTAAGAGACTCTAGCGTGAGTGGCACAGATAGACACTTTTGTGGACGTCAAAGAGACTAAAGTATAGTATGTTTCCTCCCTGGTGCCATGAGGAGAGCAACTGCCGAATATCCTGAAATGTCTCGGCACGAATTACATGATGAGCAATGAATTTGAAATATTTGCTCGGGCAGGGCAGCACGGTAGCACACGTGGATAGCACTGTGTCTTCACAGCACCAAGGTCCCATGTTCGATTCCCTGCTGGGTCACTGTCTGTGCGAAGTCTGCACGTCCTCCTCATGTCAGCGAGGGTTTCCTCCGGGGTGCTCCGGTTTCCTCCCACAGTCCAAATACGTACAGGATCAGTGGATTGGCCATGATAAATTGTCCTGAGTGACCAAATGGTGAGGAGGGGTTATTGGGTAACGGGGATAAGCTGGAAGTGAGGGCTTAAGCGGGTCGGTACAGACTCGATGAGCTGAATGGCCTCCTACTGCACTGTATGTTCTATGTATTTGCTCCAGGAGCAATAATGTCTGACTGCAGCTGTACATGTCCATCACTGTCCGAAGTTTTGCTCTGCTGATCTGAGACGTATGCGGACCACAGAGGAAGTGCAGCGGAGATCACACGACTGACATTTAGAATCAAAGGGGTATATTTGAAACGCATAAAGCACTGGCAGGCTTGGACAACCCGAACGAAGTGATATAGCCTCCGTCAGAATGGGGAAGGTGGGGGCGGTTCTACAACATTGGCCTGCAGCCTCAAGATATAGGCAATGCAGTTTTAGGCGCGATAAGGAGAACTCACTTCACTTACAGGCTGGTGACACTATGGAATTCACTCCTAATAAGGCCTCAGCGGCCAAGTTAATGAATACATTTCAGAAAGAAATCAATAGGTTGATAAACTCTAAACATGACAACATGTATGGGGCGAGAATGGGAGAGCAATAGATATTCATCCACGAAAATATGAAAATGAGAAGCAGTTTCTAAACGGCGAATGATACAATCCTGTTCTTTGGTGCTCTGTTTCGAAGTTACGAATACTTTGAACGTGTTCTTCATTCTTGGAAGTTGGTTTTAAATGTCGATTCAACGTCAATTCCCTCAGAATGTGTACATTTACAATCGCCCAAATCTTAGTATTTTCATATTTTAGTACCAAACCTAGTTTAAGCATTCAACGGCATGAGTCAAGCCATTTTCTCACTGCATTGCTGAACAATAGACGGAATCTCGAAAGTCTGCTCCCAAACACTGCCCAGTAGTTCAGGTAAATTCGGAGGTCTGCCTAGTGTTTACAAAATGTAAGAAAAATGGGTATCTGATGCACGTTAACAACCTCGAAAATGTTTGAAAGACGACTGAAGAACTGCATATTTGAGGTAAATTGTGCCCATTTACTCCCTCTGGTGTCCTAAGATTCAGTACCTAAAGCCACTACTGATTAGAAACTAGAATCCATTGCTTCGCACATCAACAGACAAAAAAATATTTTATTATTTTCAGCTTGACTCATAATTTGCACATTGCTGTGTTCTTTATTTTAGTTCTTTCAAGGCTGCAGTGCTAACAAAGATCAGCAGGCTGTGTTTAATACACAAAGCCAATTCATTACACTACACTGAGTTTGATTGGAACATATTGCAAAGGAATCCGTTAACCGAAGATTACACGACACATCGACTCTATTATCTGTACTATATGTTCAACCATCTCACAAGTACTCAGTTTTGCTCTCTTCCACTCACTCGATGTCTCTCCCTCTGTCTTCCAGAAGTCAAAGAGGCATGTGATATTTATATGGTTGCTCTCGGACACCATTTAGTGACGAGAGTAGTAATATCACATTACCCCTTTATGCGCTTGCCAATACCAACATACCGTGACACACATGTGTGAACTTAAATCGTAGCAGGCAGAGGTCGTGGTACATATTGGTCCTAACTACATAGTCAGGAAGGGGCAGGAGGTCCTGCAGCAGGAGTTCACGGAGCTAGGAAGGAAGTTATAAAGCAAGATCTCTAGTGTTGTAATCTCGGGATTACTCCCTGCGCCACGTGCGAGTGAGGCTATAAATAGGAAGATAGAGCAGCGATACAGATGGCTAAACAGCTGGTGCTGGAGGGAAGGTTTCAGTTATCTCGACAACTGGGAGCTCTCCCGGGGCAGATGTGACCTGTATAAGAAGGACCGGTTACATCTAAGTTGGAGAGGCATAAATATCCTGGCCGCGAGGTTTGCTAGTGTCACATGGGGGGTTTAAACTAGTATGGCAGGGGAGCGGGTACCGCAGCAATAGGTCAGAAGGTAAAAAACGTGAGGGAGAATTAGGTAATAGGGCCAGCATGGCTCTGAGGAAGAGCAGGCAAGAATATATTGCTGAAAACCGCGGGACTGGTGGACTGAAGTGCAAATGTTTTAATGCAAGAAGTATAACAGGTGAGGCAGATGAACTTAGAGCTTGGTTTAGTACTTGGAACTATGATCTTGTTGCCATTACAGAGACCTGGTTGAGGGAAGGAAAGCATTTGCAGAAAAACGTTCTAGGATTTAGATGTTTGAGGCGGGATAGAGGGGGATGTAAAAGGGATGGAGGAGTTGCGCTACTGGTTAGGGAGAAAATCACAGTTGTACTGGCGGGAGGACATCTCAGAGGGCAGCGAGGTTACATGGGTAGAGATCAGGAATAAGAAGGGTGCAGTCGCAATGATGGTGGTTTAGTACAGGCCACCAAACAGCCAGCGGGAGATAGAGCAGCAGATAGGTAGACAGATTTTGGAAATGAGTAAAAGCAACAGGGTGTTGTGTTGGGAGACTTTAACTTTCCCAATATTGACTGGGACCCTGATGGGGGCTTGGACCGGGCAAAGTTTGTAAGGAGCATCCAGGAGGTATTTTTAAAACAATATGTGGATAGTCCAACTAGGGAAGGGACTGTACTGGACTTGGTATTGGGGAATAACCCCGGCCAGGAGGTAGACGTTAAACTAGGGGAACATTTCGGGAACAGTGACCACAATACAATCAGTTTTGAAGTGCTGGTGGACAAGGATAAGCGTGGTCCAAGATGAATGTGCTAAATTGGAGGAAGGTTATTTTTATTAGCCGGGAACTGAAGAAGCTAGATTGGGGAAGGATGTTTGAGGGTATATCAACATCTGATGTGGGAGGCTTTAAAATATCAGTTTAAAGGAATTGAGGACCGGCATGTTCCTGTGAAGAATAAGGATAGATATGGCAGATTTCGGGAACCTTGGATAACGAGAGATATTGTCGGCCTCGTCAAAAAGAATAAGGATGGAATTTTCAGGGCATGAACGCTGGGAATAGACAAAGCCTGTGTGGAATATAAGGAATGGAAAAGGAACTTAGGCAAGGAGTCAGGAGGGCTAAAAGGTGTCAGGAAACGTCATTGGCAAATAGCGTTTAGGAAAATCCCAAGGCGATTTACACGTACCTTGGGTAGACACGGAAAGGGTTGGCACACTGAAAGACAGGGGAGGGAATCGATGTGTGGAGCCAGTGAAAATGGGCGAGGTACTAAATGAATACTTTGCATCAGTTTTCACCAAAGAAAAGGAATGTGTAGATGATGAGTCTGGAGAAGGCTGTGGAGATAGCCTGGGTCGCGTTGAGTTCCAAGAAGACGAGGTGTTGGGTGACTTGAAAAATATTAAGATAGATATGTCCCCAGGGCCTGATGGGATCTACTCCAGAATACTGAAGGAGGCTAGAGAGAAAATTGCTGAGCCCTTGACGGAAATGTTTGGATCCTCACTGTCTTCAGGTGATGTCCCGGAGGACTGGAGAATAGACAACATTGTCCCTTTGTTTTCGAAGCAAGGATAACCCAGGGAACTACAGACCGGTGAGCCTTACGTCAGTGGTAGGAGAAATACTGGAGATAACTCTTCGAGACAGGACCTACTCCTATTTGGCAGCAAGTTGACGTATTAGCGAGAGGCAACACGGTTCTGTGAAGGGAACGTCCTGTCTCACTAACTTAATAGAGCTTTTCGAGGAGATCACAAAAATGACTGATAAAGGTAGGGCAGTGGATATCGTCTATATTGACTTCAGTAAGGCTTTTGACAAGGTCCCCCATGGCAGATTCGTACAAAAGGTGAAGGCACACGGGATCAGAGGTGAGCTGGCAAGATGGAAACAGAACTGGCTATGCCATAGAAGGCAGAGAGTAGCAATTGAAGGGCGCTTTTCTGATTGTATGGCTGTGACTCGTGGTGTTCCTCAGGGATCAGTGCTGGGACCTTGTCTGTTCGTAGTCTATACCAATGGTTTGGAGGAAAATGTAACTGGTCTGATTGCTAAATTTGCGGACGACACAAAGGTTGGTGGAATTGCGGATAGCGATGAGGACTGTAAGAGGAAATAGCAGGATTAAGATCGTTTGGAGACTTGGGCATGGTGGACAGTCAGAGTCTTTTTTCCAGGGTAGAGGGGTCAATTACTAGGGGGCATAGATTTTGGGTGCGAGGAGAAAGGGTTATAGGGGATGTACGAAGCAAGATTTTTACACAGATTGTAGTGGGTGTCTGCAGCTCGCTGCCGGAGGAGGTGGTGGTAGCAGGGACGATAGTGTCGTTTAAGGGGCATCTTGACACATAACTGAATAGGATGAGAATAGAGGTAAACGGACCCCGGAAGTGTCAAAGATTTTAGTTTTAATGGGCAGCATGGTCGGCGCAGGCTTGGACGGCCGAAGGGCCTGTTCCTGTGCTGTACTTTTGTTTTCTTTGTATGGGTGCCATGTTGTTACTCCACAGTTCGCCGATTAGTTTTAAGAAGGTATCAAATTATATCTGAAAAGAACAGCTTGGAAAGACAAATGCAAGCAAGATATTAATTGAAAATATGTTTGAAAATGTGTTCAGAAACTCGATTTAAATTGCAATGCATATTGACATGTCCAAGTGATGGGCCACTTCCATGTAACTGAATGGCACTATTTCCATATTACCCACAATCTTCTCGTCGCCCTGTATGTTGGCGCAACATTCCATTCTTTCTGCTTAGATCACATCTATTATCTCGCTTTACGTAAGTGTATCTCTGCTATTTACAAAGAACAAACAAAGAACAAAGAAATGTACAGCACAGGAACAGGCCCTTCGGCCCTCCAAGCCCGTGCCGACCATACTGCCCGACTAAACTACAATCTTCTACACTTCCTGGGTCCGTATCCTTCTATTCCCATCCTATTCATATATTTGTCAAGATGCCCCTTAAATGTCCCTATCGTCCCTGCCTCCACTACCTCCTCCGGTAGTGAGTTCCAGGCACCCACTACCCTCTGCGTAAAAAACTTGCCTCGTACATCTACTCTAAACTTTGCCCCTCTCACCTTAAACCTATGCCCCCTAGTAATTGACCCCTCTACCCTGGGGAAAAGCCTCTGACTATCCACTCTGTCTATGCCCCTCATAATTTTGTATACCTCTATCAGGTCGCCCCTCAACCTCCTTCGTTCCAGTGAGAACAAACCGAGTTTATTCAATCGCTCCTCATAGCTTATGCCCTCCATACCAGGCAACATTCTGGTAAATCTCTTCTGCACCCTCTCTAAAGCCTCCACATCCTTCTGGTAGTGTGGCGACCAGAATTGAACACTATACTCCAAGTGTGGCCTAACTAAGGTTCTATACAGCTGCAACATGACTTGCCAATTCTTATACTCAATGCCCCGGCCAATGAAGGCAAGCATGCCGTATGCCTTCTTGACTACCTTCTCCACCTGTGTAGCCCCTTTCAGTGATCTGTGGACCTGTACTCCTAGATCTCTTTGACTTTCAATACTCTTGAGGGTTCTACCATTCACTGTATATTCCCTACCTGCATTAGCCCTTCCAAAATGCATTACCTCACATTTGTCCAGGTTAAACTCCATCTGCCATCTCTCCGCCCAAGTCTCCAGACAATCTAAATCCTGCTGTATCCTCAGACAGTCCTCATCGCTATCCGCAATTCCACCAACCTTTGTGTCGTCTGCAAACTTACTAATCAGACCAGTTACATTTTCCTCCAAATCATTTATATATACTACAAAGAGCAAAGGTCCCAGCACTGATCCCTGTGGAACACCACTGGTCACAGCCCTCCAATTAGAAAAGCATCCCTCCATTGCTACCCTCTGCCTTCTATGGCCTAGCCAGTTCTGTATCCACCTTGCCAGTTCACCCCTGATCCCGTGTGACTTCACCTTTTGTACTAGTCTACCATGAGGGACCTTGTCAAAGGCCTTACTGAAGTCCATATAGACAACATCTACTGCCCTACCTGCATCAATCATCTTAGTGACCTCCTCGAAAAACTCTATCAAGTTAGTGAGACACGACCTCCCCTTCACAAAACCGTGCTGCCTCTCACTAATACGTCCATTTGCTTCCAAATGGGAGTAGATCCTGTCTCGAAGAATTCTCTCCAGTAATTTCCCTACCACTGAAGTAAGGCTCACCGGCCTGTAGTTCCCGGGATTATCCCTGCCACCCTTCTTAAACAGAGGAACAACATTGGCTATTCTCCAGTCCTCCGGGACATCCCCTGAAGACAGCGAGGATCCAAAGATTTCTGTCAAGGCCTCAGCAATTTCCTCTCCAGCCTCCTTCAGTATTCTGGGGTAGATCCCATCCGGCCCTGGGGACTTATCTACCTTAATATTTTTTAAGACACCCAACACCTCGTCTTTTTGGATCACAATGTGACCCAGGCTATCTACACCCCCTTCTCCAGACTCAACATCTACCAATTCCTTCTCTTTGGTGAATACTGATGCAAAGTATTCATTTAGTACCTCGCCCATTTCCACTGGCTCCACACATAGATTCCCTTGCCTATCCTTCAGTGGGCCAACCCTTTCCCTGGCTACCCTCTTGCTTTTTATGTAAGTGTAAAAAGCCTTGGGATTTTCCTTAACCCTATTTGCCAATGACTTTTCATGACCCCTTCTAGCCCTCCTGACTCCCTGCTTAAGTTCCTTCCTACTTTCCTTATATGCCACACAGGCTTCGTCTGTTCCCAGCCTTTTAGCCCTGACAAATGCCTCCTTTTTCTTTTTGACGAGGCCTACAATATCATTCGTCATCCAAGGTTCCCGAAAATTGCCGTATTTGTCTTTCTTCCTCACAGGAACATGCCTGTCCTGTATTCCTATCAACTGACACTTGAAAGCCTCCCACATGTCAGATGTTGATTTGCCCTCAAACATCCGCCCCCAATCTATGCTCTTCAGTTCCCGCCTAATATTGTTATAATTAGCCTTCCCCCAATTTAGCACATTCATCCTCGGACCACTCTTATCCTTGTCCACCAGTACTTTAAAACTTACTGAATTGTGGTCACTGTTACCGAAATGCTCCCCTACTGAAACATCTACCACCTGGCCGGGCTCATTCCCCAATACCAGGTCCAGTACCGCCTCTTCCCTAGTTGGACTGTTTACATATTGTTTTAAGAAGCCCTCCTGGATGCTCCTTACAAACTCTGCCCCGTCTAAGCCCCTGGCACTAAGTGAGTCCCAGTCAATATTGGGGAAGCTGAAGTCTCCCATCACCACAACCCTGTTGTTTTTACTCTTTTCCAAAATCTGTCTACCTATCTGCTCCTCTATCTCCCGCTGGCTGTTGGGAGGCCTGTAGTATACCCCCAACATTGTGACTGCACCCTTCTTATTCCTGATCTCTACCCATATAGCCTCACTGCCCTCTGAGGTGTCCTCTCGCTGTATAGCTGTGATACTCTCCTGAACAAGTAGCGCAACTCCGCCTCCCCTTTTACATCCCCCTCTATCCCGCCTGAAACATCTAAAACCTGGAACGTTTAGCTGCCAATCCTGCCCTTCCCTCAACCAGGTCTCTGTAATGGCAACAACATCGTAGTTCCAAGTAGTAATCCAAGCTCTAAGTTCATCTGCCTTACCCGTAATGCTCCTTGCATTAAAACATATGCACTTCAGGCCACCAGACCCGCTGTGTTCAGCAACTTCTCCCCGTCTGCTCTGCCTCAGAGCCACACTGTCCATATTCCCTAGTTCTCCCTCAACGCTCTCACCTTCTGACCTATTGCTCCCGTGCCCACCCCCCTGCCATACTAGTTTAAACCCTCCCGTGTGACACTAGCAAATCTCGCGGCCAGGATATTTATGCCTCTCCGGTTTAGATGCAACCCGTCCATCTTATACAGGTCACACCTGCCCCGGAAGAGCTCCCAGTGGTCCAGATAACCGAAACCCTCCCTTCTACACCAGCTGTTTAGCCACGTGTTTGTCTGCTCTATCTTCCTATTTCTAGCCTCACTGGCACGTGGCACAGGGAGTAATCCCGAGATTACAACCCTCGAGGGTTGTCTCATGACAGATCATGAGATAAAACGATTCTAAATCTCGCGTTCCCCACGGGAAACGTTTTCTTCTCAATAATTTACATCTTTTTGAAATAATATATCACAATGATTCAGTTATTATAATTACACAGCGAATCAAACAAAATCCCGCTTGATTCGGAAATACACATTAAACTTGACACCTCCGCACAAAGGGACAGTGGCAGTAACGTGCACCGTCTCAATGTGTCGTTCCAGGAATGCACCATAATTCCTTTCACGTCCCGTTTGGAACTCAGAAGAATACAATGTGGATGATGCACATGGAAAGCACAACGTTTCCTTTCAAGCAGAACATGATGCTGATTTGGTAAAGCATCGCACTTCAGTTTCTCTCGCTGGGCATTATCATAACATTCACGGCCGAACTGCACTACGGATGTATCTACAGCAAAGTACTGCAGTACTTCAAGAACGCAACTGATTATCGCCTTCTATATGAAAATTCGTAGTGGCTGATCAATGCTGGTCCATTCAGCGCCTCCCGCAGCCTCCGGAAGGAGCAGAATAAACACCACAATTTAAAATTTAGAACTCTCGGCTCCAGTCACACGAAAGCTATTCTCATATACACCATTCTCATTGGGCTCACGTGGGTCAAGGTAGCACAGTGGTTAGCATTGTTCTTCATAGCGCTTGAGACGCGGGTTTGATTCCCGTCTTTGCTCACTGTCTGTGCGGAGTCAGCACATTCTCACAGTGTCTGCGAGGGCTTCCTCCGGGTGCTCTCGTTTCATCCCACAAGTCCTGGAACACATTCTGTTCAGTGGCTTGGACATTCTTAATTCGCCCTCAGTGGACCTGAACAGGCGCCCATAGTGTGGCGATTACTGGATTTTCACAGTAATTTCAATGCAGTCTTAATGCCAGCCTACCAGTCACGCGAATAAAGATTACAATTGTTATATTTTGTTAGTTAGAATAAAGAAGCAGCTCAGGACATAGCTCACGCATTGACAAACCTTTGACAAACTTTTAATGTTCCAACACACCTCAAAGGACGTCTGGTAACCAATGCTAAAACGTCGCAATGTCATTGTCCACGAATCCATGACATAATAACAATAACCTTAATTGCACTGCAATTAAGAGACTGTGAAAAACCCCTAGTCGCCATATTCTGGCGCCTGTTCGGGTACATTGAGGGGGAATTCAGAATGTCCAAATTACCTAAAAGGACGCCTTTCGGGACTTGTGGTGAAACCGGAGATCCGGAGGAAATCCATGCAGACACGGGGAGAAGGCATAGACTCGTCTCAGGGAGTGACCCAATCCGGGAATCGAACTTTCGACACTAGTACTGTGAAGCAACCGTGCTAACCACTGTGCTATCGCGTGACACCGTGTCTTTTCTCCATTATAAGGCCAATGAGATATTTTCAATTAAAAAGCTTCCACCTCCCGCGACTCCACAAGCTCACCCACACTCAACTCGAACTTTAATGTCAGACGTATTATTTCTGTTTGTATTTCTGCTATCAAAGTGTGTTATTTTAATATTACCTGCAGATTAGATAAATTGCAAGCTTCCGGCATTTTGCAGTTGTCAACACTTCCTTGCGTTCGATGTTGCTCTTTGTCACTGTTGACAAAAACGCACCCTATAAATGACACCCATGGGAAGGGCCAAATGTGGTTTTAAATCGATTTGTCAACTTACAGCCATTCTTCACAAGAGAGTTTCCAAGGGTAAGATCACATTCGAATTCAATAGAAGCCAGACTAAACGCAAATAACCAATTGCAATCCAATGTTTGTAAAATGATTCTGGAATGGCAATATGAAGGACTCCACCAAGAATACATTTTAATAGAATGTCAGTATATTAATTGCAGTGTAAACCCAATTGATCCTGATGAATTTTTCAGCATGCCATTACTTTGTACGCTCTATATAATTTGTCTATTTAATTTGTCTGAAATTCCTCCCCGAAGCCTCACGGTTGCATAGTGGTTAGCACCGTTTCTTGACAGCTCGAGGGTCCCAGGTTTGAATCACGGCTTGGGTGTCAGTGTGTGTGGAGTTTGTACTATCTGCCCACGGCGGTTTCCTCCGGGTTCTCCGGTTTCCTCCCAAAGATGTACAGGTCAGGCCGATTGGCCATGCTAAATTGCCCCTTTGTGTCCAGAAAAGTTAGGTGGGGTTATTGGGTTACAGGGATGGGGTGGAGATGTGGACTTGGGTGGGGTGCTTTTTACGGGAGCCGGTACAGACTCGATGGGCCAGGTGGCCTCCTTTTGCACTTTTAATTCTGTGATGATTCTCTGATGATGATTCGATGATGGTTCCTTTGTGTGCCTCAGGATTCACTGACATCGCGCAAATCAAATTTCCTTACAACTTTTCTTTCAATCAATTAATTTCAGGTCACGGGAACGTGTTGTGGAGAAATTGCCTCTGGTTTGAGATTTCACAGAAAATGAGAGCTTTGCACGTCTGTCTTTGGCAAGTTGTCATCGCTGGATCCGTATGCAATACGGAGATGGCATTGTCTAGATAACTCTTGAGCTGCTCTGCAAAACTCGCATCCCATGCTTTAGAGTGCAAATTCTTTGGGAATGTGTGCAGCTCCATTGCCTTTTTAAAATGTCGATATTATACTATTCTCTCTTATCAAAGCATTATTGCTGCACTTTGCTGGAAAAGTATCTTGAAACGACCACGCAACAAGTTGAACTATCTCAAAAATGTAAAAGCAGCTGTCATAAATTAAGGTCGACTTCCCAACAAAATTTAAGAATGATATAAGACACCATATACATACCGCACCACTTTAACTATTTTGATGGTAGCGTTCTATTGCTGTTCATGGAGTCGCAATTACGGTTCAAAGACAAAGTCGGACATGTATTAGCACAGACCAAACATATTACATCCGCCTCGACGTCCAGATCACACCGATTCAGGAATGTGCCATGTCCATCAGAGAGGGGCCTTTCCTCCCATGGAAAGATCGTTGGACCGAAGCAGCTTCATGACATATTTTCGGAGTACCCGTATTCGACAAACCTGCATACGCTGACACTTTCAGGATAGCATAATATTTAAATCGGTTTCAGTTCTAATAATGAATGAGAATGAATAACGTGTGTATGGAAGCTGGAGCGCTGCCAAAGTGTTGGGTAGCAGAATGTTATTAACAGCCTGCTGGGAGGCAGGGAGAAATGTTTCAAGCTGCTAGATTGGATTATGATAGTAGCTAATGGTTACATATGATGGCTGTGTGGTAGCTTGAATGGCATGATATTTTTCGGTGACATGGAAGAATGGTGGGGCTTCAGGTTGCACGGTGGCAGGCTGAGCTTGTTGGACAGTGGCTACAGGGATGGAGCAGGCGGGAGGGATTCAGATTTCTGGATAACTGGGGCTCTTTCTGGGGAAGGTGGGACCTTTACAGACAGGACGGTCGACATTTGAACCTGAGGGGCACAAATATCCTGGGGGGGGGAAGATTTGTTAGTGCTTTTTTTTTGGGGGGGGGGGCGTTTAAGCTAATGCAGCAGGGGCATGGGAACCTGGATTGTAGTTTTAGGGTACGGGAGATTAAGAGTATAGAGGTCAGGAGCACAGATTTGACTTCGCAGGAGAGGGCCAGTGTTCAGGTAGGTGGTTTGAAGTGATCCTACTTCAATGCCAGGAGTATACGAAATAAGGTAGGGGAACTGGCAGCATGGGTTGGCACCTGGGACTTCGATGTTGTGGCCATTTCGGAGACATGGATAGAGCAGGGACAGGAATGATTGTTGCAGGTTACGGGGTTTAGGTGTTTTACTAAGCTCAGAGAAGGAGGCAAAAGTGGGGGAGGTGTGGCGCTGCTAGTCAAGAACAGTATTACGGTGGCGGAGAGGATGCTAGATGGGGACTCTTCTTCCGAGGTAGTATGGGCTGAGGTTAGAAACAGGAAAGGAGAGGTCACCCTGTGAGGAGTTTTCTATAGGCCTCCTAATAGTTCTAGGGATGTAGAGGAAAGGATGGCGAAGATGATTCTGGATAAGAGCGAAAGTAACTGGGTAGTTATTATGGGAGACTTTATCTTTCCAAATATTGACTGGAAAAGATATAGTTAATATATGGGTCGTTTTTTGTACAATGTGTGCAAGCGTGTTTCCTGACACAATATGTTGACAGGTCAACAAGAGGCGAGGCCACATTGGATTTGGTTTTGGGTAATGAACCAGGCCAGGTGTTAGATTTGGAGGTAGGTGAGCACTCTGGGGACAGTGACCACAATTCGGTGACGTTTACGTTAGTGATGGAAAGGGATAAGTATAACCCCCAGGGCAAGAGTTATAGTTGGGGAAAGGGCAATTATGATGCCATTTGACATGACTTGGGAGGGGTAGGTTGGAGAAGAAGGCTGCAAGTGTTGGGCACACTGGATATGTGGAGCTTGTTCAAGGAACAGCTACTGCATGTTCTTGATAAGTACGTACCGGTCAGGCAGGGAGGAAGGCGTCGAGCGAGGGAACCGTGGTTTACCAAAGAAGTGGAATCTCTTGTTTAGAGGAAGAAGGAGGCCTATGTGAAGATGAGGTGTGAAGTTTCAGTTGGGGCGCTTGATAGTTGCAAGGTAGCGAGGAGGGATCTAAAGACAGAGCTAAGACGAGCAAGGAGGGGACATGAGAAGTATTTGGCAGGTCGGATCAAGGAAAACCCAAAAGCTTTCTGTAGGTATGTCAGGAATAAAAGAATGACGAGGGTAAGAGTAGGGCCAGTCAAGGACAGGGATGGGAAGTTGTGTGTGGAGTCTGAAGAGATAGGCGAGATACTAAATGAATATTTTTCGTCAGTATTCACCCAGGAAAAAGATAATGTTGTGGAGGAGAATGCTGAGACCCAGGCTATTAGAATAGATGGCATTGAGGTACGTAGGGAAGAGGTGTTGGCAATTCTGGACAGGCTGAAAATAGATAAGTCCCCGGGGCCTGATGGGATTTATCCCCGGTTTCTCTGGGAAGCCAGGAAAGGGATTGCTGAGCCTTTGCCTTTGATTTTTATGTCATCATTGGCTACAGGGATAGTGCCAGAGGACTGGAGGATAGCAAATGTGGTCCCTTTGTTCAAGAAGGGGAGTAGAGACAACCCAGGCAACTATAGACCGGTGAGCCTCACGTCTGTTGTGGGTAAGTCTTCGTGGGGTTATAAGAGACAAGATTTAAAATCATCTAGATAGGAATAATATGATTAGGGATAGTTAGCATGGCTTTGTGAAGGGTAGGTCATGCCTCACAAACCTTATGGAGTTCTTTGAGAAGATGACTGAACAGGTAGACGAGGGCAGAGCATTTGATGTGGTGTATATGGATTTCAGTAAAGCGTTTGATAAGGTTCCCCACGGTAGGCTATTGCAGAAAATACGGAGGCTGGTGATTGAGGGTGATTTAGAGATGTGGATCAGTAATTGGCTAGCTGAAAGAAGACAGAGTGTGGTGGTTGATGGGAAATGTTCAGAATGGAGTTCAGTTACAAGTGGCGTACCACAAGGATCTGTTCTGGGGCCGTTGCTGTTTGTCATTTTTATAAATGACCGAGAGGAAGGCGCAGAAGGGTGGGTGAGTAAATTTGCAGTCGACACTAAAGTCGGTGGTGTTGTCGACAGTGCGGAAGGATGTTGCAGGTTACAGAGGGACATAGATAAGCTGCAGAGCTGGGCTGAGAGGTGGCAAATGGAGTTTAATGTAGAGAAGTGTGAGGTGATTCACTTTGGAAGGAATAACAGGAATGCGGAATATTTGGCTCATGGTAAAATTATTGGAAGTGTGGATGAGCAGAGGGTTTTCGGTGTCCATGTACATAGATCCCTGAAAGTTGCCACCCAGGTTGATAGGGTTGTGAAGAAGGCCTATGGAGTGTTGGCCTTTATTGGTAGAGGGATTGAGTTCCGGAGTCAGGAGGTCATGTTGCAGCTGTACAAAACTCTGGTACGGCCGCCTTTGGAGTATTGCGTACAGTTCTGGTCACCACATTATCGGAAGGTCGTGGAAGCTTTGGAGCGGGTGCAGAGGAGATTTACCAGGATGTTGCCTGGTATGGAAGGAAAATCTTATGAGGAAAGGCTGATGGACTTGAGGTTGTTTTCGTTAGGGAGAAGAAGGTTAAGAGGAGACTTAATAGAGGCATACAAAATGATCTGAGGGTTAGATAGGGTGGACAGTGAGAGCCTTCACCCGCGGATGGAAATGGCTAGCACGAGGGGACATAGCCTTAAACTGAGGGGTAATAGATATAGGACAGATGTCAGAGGTAGGTTCTTTACGCAAAGAGTGGTGAGGCCGTGGAATGCCCTATCTGCAACAGTAGTGAACTCGCCAACATTGAGGGCATTTGAAAGTTTATTGGATAAGCATATGGATGATAATGGCATAGTGTAGGTTAGATGGCTTTTGTTTTTTGACTTCCCATGTCGGTGCAACATCGTGGGCCGAAGGGCCGGTACTGCGCTGTATCGTTCTATGTTCTATGTTCAGTGGTTGAAGCTACCTTTCTGGGCTGGATGCGGATTGAGTTGGTGCCAGGTCATTTTGCGGTGGAGTCGGAAAATGCTGGGGAGGCTCACTGTCTGGAGGTATGACATCCCGCCATAGAGCTGCTCTCATGGTGTGTGTTCTTTAGATGGAAATAAGTGGGATGGCCGTGAAATATAATGACGGAAAACGTATATAATCACCGTCTTCCAAGCCTCAGGGCAATCCGACGATTGCGGAGGTCGGCGATTGGAGGTTAATCAGAGAGTCGTGAGAAACAGAGCGGCGGAGCAATGACAGGGTAGGCGAAGCCATTGAAGTTAAGGGGCCCTCAAAAGGTTAGCTGGTTTGGAGGCTGCGGGACCGAAAACGATCTGAGAGAGATATAGATGTCCTGGGTTCATACCATGGGGTGCGAGCGTCTCAGAATTGGGAGTCGCCCAGGTAGAGAGAGTGATATTTTTGCGCATATACAGAGCAGTTGGGAAAGTTTAATTTCCTAACTAACATCATCGCAAGTAACCTTTTCCGCGAAGCAATCCACACGACCATGTCAGTTATTTTTCCAGATAGCTCCAGACGGACAGAAATTGCCAACTGGAAGTTAGAGGATCCCATCTGTTTCTTCGGAGTCCGCCTTTTGGTGCATTCACGGGTTCCCCGAGCACATTTTATCAGATTGCTCCGGAATACGATCGTCCAGGCAGCAATTTACTCTGCTCTATGAGATAACTAGGCATTTCAGTGAAATTCAGTTCCCATGCAAAAATGTTAGAGAACAACTGCCATGCGCATTATTATAGAAATAGCATCAGACTTTATTATTATACTCAGAAAGCGTTTTAATTCACGACAGCAATCGATCGGCAAAGGTTCAAAGTGGAATCGATATCTTTACCGATCCGATATCATCGTCAATTAATTTGCTGGACAATCACTTTCTGACATACCACTTGTGTATTCCATTACAATTCATCCTCACGTTTCTTCAAGATATCCAACATAAATACCAGAGGTGCTTTGAGAAAGCGACCAATACAAATCAACCTGTGTCATTTCCAGGGCAAATGCCATCGATATTTCTTTAAATGGTGATGATTCTTCAGTGTACACCTGGATGGCGGATGTGCACAATTTGTTTCAGAGCTGCATACGTTACAAACGAATCTCGGTGTTTCAAGTGAGTAATGCACGCATTCGCTTCCAATTACCGAATATTCCGTTCAGGTTTCTTTATCTTTTCAGCTATTTATATTTTCATCTTTTGAACACTACGACTTTTTCGTCCTCGTCTATTACTTCCGACAATGTATTCAGGTTCTAAACATATGCAATCTAAAATAAATGATTGCATGAAGTCCAGCACGATTCCTGACCGCGATTAGGAATTGGGGAAAATAAAGCTAAAAGAGACAAAGTAAATCATGGGGTTGATGAAAAGCAGATCCTTATACAAATTAATTCGCCTGTCATTCGAACACCAGTATGTTACCGATGTGACGATGGAAAACAAAACGTTTATAGAGGTGGCAACTTCAAAGTGGAGAAATAGGAAATCTAGCGCATGCCTTCCAGAAGCCAACCCACAGTTTGAATAGCATCAATGGTAATGACGTTATTCTAAGATATAACAACTAAAGGGGTAGATGGACAGCAAATATCAAAACTGTAGGTTCCATATTTTATTTCCCGAAAGAAAGCAACAAGTTCCCGCATTCGTTCAATCTGAAGAGTATTTCCCAGACATAGCCACCGAAGCTGGTTGTAGTGATTATTGGCTGGATTAGCTCTTGGTCACGTAATGCCGGATACATTAAGTAAAAATGGTGACTCAGTGTTTAGTAACTTAATGTTCCTGATCAAGTTATAGTTTAATGTAAAATGTGTTTGCATACTCATCAGTAGACTTCTTTGTTATGCCTACCCATCCCTGTAATGTGTGTTTACTTTTTTAAAAGTTATTAAACAATCTTTATTAATTGTTCGCACAACGACTGGACTCTTCCTAACTAGATTGTGCATTTTTCCTTATATTATAACAATAAACACGTGCACTGCTCTGAACCGGTGTTCCGAACTACCGTTCTTGGGATTGCCACGCATTACGGACAGAATGACATGTGCCAATTCCCGCTGCTCTTGGGCGGGATTGTAAAAGAAAAAACAATTCTTTGCAGAAAGGGAATTTGTGACTTGTTAAACGTAACAAGTGTGTGAAAGCGTTGCATCAAGGGAGGTGGTATGTAATTGACACAAACCAAAAGTACAATTGGCTCTTGCACTGGCTCAGACGTTTTTCTTCCTTTGTTCAAGAATTTAGAGATTTGTTTATTCATTTAAGTGCCAATTAAGTACGAGCAATTCACTTAGCCTAAACAACTATGGGATGTCGAGGTGAAACCCAGACAGACACGGGGAGAATCTGCAAACACCATACGGACACTGACACAGGGCCAGGATTCAGCACGTGCTAACCACTGCACAACGTTTCGCCGGAGGTAGAAATCAATATTCTATAATTATTATGAGTACAGGCACTATATTTCCCGAAGTCATACTCTAAAGGACCATAACGACCAATAGAGTTGTCGACCAAAATCGTTACTCGATATGTCTTCTCAAAAGAATTTCCAATCATATCAAAATACCACTTCCAATGCCTTGAAAAAAAACAACATGAAGCAGTTGTCGTATTATTCACTGCCATAATCAGCGTTCGGCTGCTGTCATCAACCATTGAAAATACAGATGATAGAGTATACTCAATATTAATCTCACGATTGGGTAAATTATTTTACGTTTTGCAATTAGGGGTGGACTAAATGATTCTATCTTTTAGTCCTCATGAGATGGTACAAACATTGGTCGATGGACATAAACTTAGAGGACAACCGGAATTTATCCGAGGAAACCTATTAAGTATTCAGAAAGCATACTCTTTGACTAAATATCGAATTTTAGAGAACAATCTGAATGGGACGGGCTTGTGAGGTTGCGTTAAGTTATTTCAAGATGGAACATCAGGTAATTATATCAGTGGCTGACAGAAGCCTATCATGGTAGTAGGGGAGAAACGGTTAGTGTTCATAGGTCATAGAATTTACAGTGCAGAAGGAGGCCATTCGGCCCATCGAATCTGCACCGGCTCTTGGAAAGAGTACCCTACCCAAGGTCCACACCATCCCCATAACCCAGTAACCTCACCCAACACGAAGGGAAAGTTTGGACACTAAGGGCAATTTAGCATGGCCAATTCACCTAACCTGCACATCTTGGGACTGTGGGAGGAAACCGGAGCACCCGGAGGAAACCCACGCACACACGGGGAGAATGAGCAGACTCCGCACAGACAGTGACCCAAGCCGGGAATCGAACCTGGGACCCAGGAGCTGTGAAGCAATTGTGCTAACCACAATGCTACCGTGATGTTACCAGTGTCGGCCGACCCACATAAATCTAGATGTAATGGACTTCATAAAATTGAAAAAAAATGTGTGTAGTAAACCATCTCATTCAGGTCCCAGATAGACGTAAATCTCACAGTCGGTTCATTTCTAAAATGCTTAGTTAGTACTAAGCTAGAAGAATGGAGGAGATTCTCCATCGCTCCAGCAGCATTTTCCCGGGCGCGGAGCCAGGGCAGACTGCGGGATTATTCCTTCCTGCCAATGGGATCCTCTTCACAATTGTGCCAACTAACGTCGCTGGGCATCCCGCGGGCGTGGGTGCAATGGGCAATCGCGGCGGTGGAGAATCCTTCCAGTAGTAATGAAACAGGTTGACTAATAAGGGTTAACTCTTTGACATAAAATCTTTCTACTTCAGTTGGTTAATGAGTAAGTTACCTAAAATTTACACAACTGACTGATTTATCTGGCGCCACGGTAGCAGTGTTGTTTAGAACATAACAACTAGGAGCAGGAGTAGGCCATCAGGCCCCTCGAGCCTGCTCCGCCATTCAATTAGATCATGGCTGATCTTTTGCGTTGTCTCAGCTGCACATTCAGACCCGACCACCATAACCGTAAATCCCTTTATTCAGCTCTGGGATTAACGTAGTGAATCTCCTCTTCACACCCTCCAGTGTCAGTACGTTCTCAAGTAAGGAGACCAAAGCTGAACACAATACTCCAGGTGTAGCATCACTAACACCTTATACAATTGCAGCACATCCTCCTTAGTCTTAAACTCCATTCGTTTAGCAATAAAGGACACAATTCCATTTGCCTTCTTAATCACCTGTTGCACCTCTATACCAACTTTTAGCTTCACATGCACCAGCACACCCAGGTCTCTCTGCACAGCAGCATGTTTTAATATTTTATCATTTAAATAATAATCCCTTTTGCTGCTATTCCTACCAAAATGGATAACCTCAAATTCGTCAACATCGTATTCCATCTGCCAGACCCTAGCCCATTCAATTAACCCATCCAAATCCCTCTGCAGATTTCCTGTGTCCTCTGCACTTTTTGCTTCACCACTCATCTTAGTGTCGTCTGCAAACTTGGACACATTGCCCTTGGTCCCCAACTCCAAATCATATATGTAAATTGTGAACAATTGTCGGTCCAACACTGATCCCTGAGGGACACCACTAGCTACTGATTGCCAACCAGAGAAACACCCATTAGTCCCCACTCATTGCTTTCTATTAATTAACCAATCCTCGATCCAGGCTACTACATTACCCTTCATGCCATGCATCTTTATATTATGGAGCAACCTTTTATGTGGCACCTTGTCACTGGCTTTCTGGAAATCCAGATATACCACATCCATTGGCTCCCCGTTATCTACCGCACTGGTAATGTCCTCAAAAAATTCCACTAAATTAGTGAGGCACGACCTGCCCTTTATGAACCCATGCTGCGTCTGCCCAATGGGACAATTTCCATCCAGGTGCCTCGCTATTTCTTCCTTGATGATAGATTCCATCATCTTCCCTATTACCGAAGTTAGGCTCACTAGCCTACAATTACCCGCTTTCTGCCCACCTCCTTTTTTAAACAGTGGTGTCACGTTTTTGTAATTTCCAATCCGACGCCCCCCCCCCCCCCCCCCTCCCCAGAGTCTCGTGAATTTTGGTAAATTATCACTAGTGCATTTTCAATTTCATTCGCCATCTCTTTTAGCACTCTCGGATGCATTTCATCAGGGCCAGCAGTCTTGTCTACCTTTAGCCCCATTAGCTTGCCCACCACTACCTCCTCATTGATAACAATCCTCGCAATATCCTCACCTGTCATAGCCTCATTTCTATCAGTCACTGGCATGTTATTTGTGTCTTCCACTGTGAAGACTGACCCAAGACACATGTTCAGTTTCTCAGTCATTTTCTCATCTCCCATTACTAAATCTCCCTTCTAATCCTTTAAAGGACCAGTATTTACCTTAGCCACTTTTTTTTTGTTTTATATATTTGTAGAAAATGTTGCTATCTGTTTTTATATTCTGAGCAAGTTTACTCTCATAATCTATTTTACTCTTCTTTGTGGCTTTTTTAGTAGCTTTCAGTTGCCCGCTAAATATTTCCCACTCCGCTCGTCTCCCACTAATCTTTGCCACTGCGTATGCTTTTTCCTTCAATTTGATACTCTCCCTTATTTCCGTAGATAGGCACGGTCGATTTTCCCGCTTTCTACCGTCCTTCCTCTTTGTTGGTATAAAACTTTGCTGAGCACTGTGAAAAATCGATTGGAAGTTTCTCCACTGTTCCTCAACTGTTTCACCATAAGGTATTTGCTCCCAGTATACCTTACCTAGATCTTCTCACATCCCATTATAATCTCGTTGTTTAAGCACAAAACACTCGTGTTTGATTTTATCTTCTCATCCTCCATCTGTATTTTAAATGTCTCCATATTTTGATCGCTCCTTCCGAGACGATCCCGAACTATGAGATCATGAATCAATCCTGTCTCATTACACAGGACCAGGTCAAGGATCGCTTCTTCCCTCGTAGGTTCCATTACATACTTTTCTATGAAACTATCGCGGGTACATTCTATAAACTCTTCCTCAAGGCTGCCTTGACCGACCTGGTTAAACCAATCGACACGTAGATTAAAATTCCCCATGATAACTGCTGTACCTTTTCTACATGCATCCGTTATTTCTTTGTTTATTGCCTGCCCCACCATAATGTTACTATTTGGTGGCCTTTAGACTACTCCTTTCAGTGACTTTTTCACCTTACTATTCCTGATTTCCACCCAAATGGATTCAACCTTATCCTCCATAGCACCGATGTCATCCCTTAATAATGCACGGATGTCATCCTTAAATCCCTTACCAGCCACTCTGTCTTTCCGAATATTTTGATACCCTCGGATATTTAACGACCAGTCGTGACCAACCTTTAACCATATTTCAGTAATAGCCACTCAATCATAGTCATTCACGATGATTTGCGCCATCAATTCATTTACCTCGTTCCGAATACTAAGAGCATTCAGGTAATATACACTTATGATGGCTTTTTTACCTCTGTTCAGAATATTAACAGCTCGATCAGTTATAATTCCTCTTACCTTTTCTCCTAATTTTCCTTGTCGTTGAACCCATATCTTCATGTAACAACCTGCCGCGTTGCTTACCATTAATGTTTTTACTTCCCGTTCTATTCCTTTTAGTATTACTGGGCCTTTTCACTGAGCTCACCTCAGTCACTGTACACTGTACTGTCGCTCTTTTTGATTTTTTGCTCTGGCTTCTCTGCCTTACACTTTCCCCCTTAATGCCTTTTGTTTCTGTACCTGATTTACTACCTTCCAACGTCCCGCATCGGTTCCCATTCACTTGCCCCATTAGTTTAAACCCACCCCAACAGCTCCAGCAATCACTCCCTCTACGTCATCGGTTCCAGTCCTGCTCAGGTGCATACCGTCCGGCTTGTACTATCCCCACCTCCCCCAGAACCGGTTCCAATGCCCCAGGAATTTGAATCCCTCCATTTTGCACCATCTCTCGAACCACGCATTCATCATATCTATCCTGACATTCCTACTCTCACCTGCTCGGCGTACTGATAGCAATCCTGAGATAACTACCTTTGAGCTCCTAATTTTTAGTTTAACTCCTAACTCCCTGGATACAGCTTGTCGGACCTCGTCCCGTTTTTTTTACCTATCTCATTGGTGCTTTTTATGCACCACGACAGCTGGCTGTTCACCCACCCCACCCCCACCCCAGAATGTCCTGCAGCCACTCCGAGACATCCTTGACCATTGCACCGGGAGGAAACATACCATCCTGGAATCTCGATTGCGTCCGCAGAACCGCCTGCTTATTCCCCTTACGAGTTAGTGCCCTATCACTATAGCTCTGCCATTCTTCTTCCTGCCAGGCTGTGCAGCAGAGCCAGCTTCTGTGCCATGAACCTGGCGGCTGCTGCCTTCCCCTGGTGAGCCATCTCCCTCAACAGTATCCATAGCGGTATATCTGCTTTGCAGGTAGATGACCGCATGGGACACCTACACTGCCTTCGTACTCTTGCTCTGTCTTTTGGTCACCCATTTTCTATCTCTCTCAGTAACTTTCACCCGCGGTGTGACCAACTCGCTAAACGTGCTATCCACGACGTCCTCAGCATCGCGGCTGCTCCAAAGTGAGTCCACCCACAGCTCCAGAGCCGTCAAGCGGTCTATCATGTTCTGCAACTGGACACACGCCTTGCACGTGAAGGAGCCAGGGACAGTGGACGTTTCCCTGAGCTCCCACATCGCACACGAGGAGCATGACCTGGGATCTGGGATCTCCTGCCATGTGTTAAACTTAGGTAAACTTATCCAACTACAATTACAAAAAACGAAAGAAAAAATAAATAAATTAGACAATAAAAGAAAAACTACTGACCAGTCACTTACCAGGGATAAAATTCACCTCCTCCCCCTGAAGCTTCGAATTCCCACCTAGCTTCAAATTCCCAAACTCACTCTTTTTTGTGTCTCACTCTGGCTGTATCTTCTCTGGCTCACTGGGAGATCTCACTTTGAGTGAGTTACAAGTTGCTCTTTTTAAATTGGCCTGAGTTGACTCCCCCCCCCCCCCCCTACCTGCTTTTAGATCAATGCAGATTAAGGTGACTGACACTTCACTGCCAACCAGTTATGTGAGTGGTGGGGCAGCCCTTGTTAACCTACACTGCACAATTCTAGATTAATTTAACTTAATTTAAACTCCTGAGATTTAAAAGGAACAGTCTTACGGTTGGATTGGATTCAATTCCCACCTAGCTTCAAATTCCCAAACTCAGTCTTGGTTGTGCCTCACTCTGGCTGAGTTCTTAACAGCGCTCAGGTAGGATACCCGGCTCAGGTGACTATCTGTGTGGAGTCTGGGCGTTCTCCTTGTACCTGCGTGGGGTTCCACCGGTTGCTACGGTTTCGTTCCACAAGTCCCCACAAAAAGACGTGCTCTTAGATGAATTGCACTTTCTGAATACTCCCTCAGTATACCGAACAGGCGCCGGGGTGTAATGACTAGGGGATGTTGCACAGTAACGTCATTGTGGTGTTTATGTAAGCCTACTTCTGACAATAATAAAGATTATGATTATGATAATGATTGTGATTGCGATTATGATTATGATTGTGCTTACTATTATTATTATTACGATTATTATTATTTCCCAGATAGGATCCGAAACAACCTGGAAGTGTTTCTTCCGTCTGGTGTAATTGGTGGGAATACATTGGATAGAACAACGACAGCCATGCATCGTACAGATGTTGGGATTACTGTCCCAATAAAGCAATATTCATGAAGGCAAATACAGCAAAGTTATCACAAGGACATAAGGAAATGTAATATCGTCGCTAAAATGACAGTGATGAATTGAGTTCATTTACTGGAGGTCCAGTATCATAATACTGCCAAATCCGGCTGAAGCACAGCGTCTTAGTGTTTTGCAGGGGGAAATGAATGCGCTCACCATGATGGAATGGTTTCATATAAACTATTGGAGGATTGCACTAAAACAGTTGGCCAGTCCATATTTCGCACACACACAAGAGCTATTGGCAAATACCTTTGTCTGAGAAAGAAAAGGAAATCTCCACACTCGTGACGTCAAATGGACTTCATCAATGTCAGGTTATGCAGTTCTGGATGAAGATCAGACGCACAACATTACATAGACTAAGAAATAAAGTTATTAAATAACTTCGACGCACATCGAAATTGACGACTTAATCGCGTTCAGTCGAAGTTGAGAAAAACAGTTGCAACACTTCAAACAATTGTGTGAAGGCGAACCACATCATAGATTTGGAGAATTTCCTGAAGATCAAATGTCATATTTAGGTTATTTTTTTAGGTTAGAGTATGGCCAAATAGCCCCACAATAGCGAAAATACAGGGCATTTGGGATTTTCTAGAACAGTCAAAAGTAAAAACAATTGTAACCTGTCTGGACAGGAACGGCTCGTAAGTTCATGCCGATTGTTAGCTGTGTGGTACCTCCAGTAACATGACTCTTGAAGAAGAAGAAAAACATGGCTGGATGAAGGACTGCATTCGACAGTTGAAAAAGATGTTGAAAACAAAAATAATATCAGCCGTACATCATTACAGCACACTGATCAAGCTTATTGTGGGTGGAAGTGACATTGGTATGGATGCTATGTTGTTCCAAGCATGAAATTGGACTTGAGAGGATGTGGGTCATTTCTCATGGAAATTAGTCGTCACAAATACAAGTATTCTACAACAGAAAAGATAATTTAAATTTGGTTTTAGCATTAAAACATTTCGAAGTTTATGATCGCATTAACTCAGCAGAGACAATCATACATACGGAGAATAATCCCCTGAATGTTCTATACCAATTTAGAAATCGGAAGACCAGCTTATTTCGATGGAGTTTGCTTCTACAACCCTACTATTTCAAAATCATCCAAGTGGCTCCAAGTGAAAACGATATTGTGGATGTTTTACCATAAGTGTAACAGAGGCTATTGGGATCATTGAGCGCACAGTGTAATGTATGTCAATGCAAGCGCTGGATTCCATTCATGGTTAATAAGGCAGAACCGATTATTTAATTATTTAGAAATTGAATATCTTTTTCATTAAGACCTCACATTTGAAAACAAGCAGTGGGCAGGTTCGGAATTGGTGACAGGTAGAAAATGTAGAGTAGGGAGTTCGTTGAAGGCATACGGCTGGCGAAATGCTCGGATACGAATTCAGTGGAAAAAGGTATTTTCCCCATGTGACTCGAGAAACAATGAGGTTATCGATGTGGCAACTTCAAAATGGAAAGATGAGGTAACTGCCACGTGCCTACGAAACGGTGACTCAACTGAATGTACGGCATTAAAGGGGAAACATGGGACTCCGTTTTGACACCAACGAAAGGAGAAGAGAGGCAATTAAATTCAAAGCGGCACACTTCCTATTCATTTGAAGGAAACAAAGCAGCCGTTTTCCTGTTTCGCTGAACCTGAAGATTATTTCCGCAGACATTGCCGCCTCAAGACAGATGTGGAATGAGTTGCCTGATTTTGCTCATAGATTTCCTCAGTGATTAATATTTTAGGGGGAAAAGGAATGTCTCAGAAATCAGCTCACTTACTTTTCCCAAGTTAGCCAAGAGAAACTTCCATGTAAGGTTTTGTATGCAGTCATCAGTATAATTAAGCACCATCATCTATTACAGTCTATCGTCTCGCTTGGAATTGGTACTTATTTTAAACTGAGAAATAGGCTACTTTTTAATTCCGCGACTGCACTGTTCCTTGCTGGATTGTACACCGTTCCGTTCATTAGACAGAAGAAACGCATGCCCCACAAAGAAGGGGGGGTCCAACTTACGCTTTGTCGTTTTCGGTTACCCTGGAATTTAGCATCAGTGTGGTTCGTAACGCTCCTCAAATATAATCCATGTCGAAATACAACGAGTCCTGGATAATATCCGGTTGAATGATGACGGGGTTGGTTTAGCACAGGGCCAAACAGTTGGCTTTTGAAATAGACCAAGGCAGGCTAGCAGTGCGTGTTCAATTCCAGTTCCAGCCTCCCCGAATAGGCGACGGGGGTCTTTTCACAGTAACTTCATTTGAAGCCAACTTGTGACAATAAGCGATTTTCACTTTTCACACGTGCTATTGAGAATTCGCGCTACAAACGTTTCTGTCAATGCCTATCTCTGAGAGCAGCGTCTTGAGCCAGCGAGGCTGACAGCCAATGTTATCACTGCACCACGAATACTTCAGAGTTTCATAAATGTGCGGTTATGACACGGAAATAGAGACGTCAAATGGATATTGTCTATTCCTTGCAGCCCCCGCAGCTTATATGAGAATGAGTAAATACAAACATAGCATCTACAGTTAATTTGCACATTGGAGCAATTAAACATTCCAAATCTCTATCAACTGAATTCAATTTACTTGCAAAACGTCATATGGAGTTTATTACCATGGTGTTCAGAAACTACAATACTTCCAAGCTTTGTTCCACCATCTTGTGTGGTAATTATTTTTCCTTCATCTGATGACGCTCCGGAAAGAAAAGCATTTTGTCTATCGACATAAATATTTGTTTTGTTACGTTCCATTATCTCTGCCATAAACACTGTTTTACGCTAAGTAATAATCCAACGTTTCTGGCAGGTTCGCAAAATAATGTAAATCTGATACCAACAGCCCATTGTAGGAATTTTGTCTGAAATCATCTCGAAATCCATTGTATGTGTTTTGATGTCTCGGACAACTCATGCATAATAATCTTGCCGAAAGTAAAGACGTCCAGTTTTAATTTAGTCGACGTGCAAATGTCTATTCTGTATAAATAAATGGCTATATGAGAGAAGGGCGTCTTGAACAGACATGGAGCACGATATTAAGTTGGCGAGTAAGTGAAAAGGTGGTTTGCCCCATTGCATAGAACTTATTAAAATGTTATTTTCAACATCTGGTTTCTGCAATTCTGATGGTTACCATTGTCTTGGGCTGGTTTAGCTCACTGGGCTAAATCGCTGGCTTTTAAAGCAGACCAAGGCAGACCAGAAGCACGGTTCAATTCCCGTACCAGCGTCCCAGAACAGGCGCCGGAATGTGGCGACTAGGGGCTTTTCACAGTAACTTAATTGAAGCCTACTAGTGACAATAAGCGATTTTCATTCTTCTTTTTATTCTTCGTCAAATTCGGCACACTTAAAGTTTTTTCCCACTTTTTACTCGAGCATGAGCTTTATTTAAGTGAGAAAAGAGTTTGGCGCTTTCAAATAAAATCATTTAAAAAACGTTTTTCAACATGCAGAACTGAACAGTTACAGAGAGATTTTTGGTGAGAAGAAAATTAATGTGCTTGATGGTGCATTTGCGTTTAATACGTCTCAGTACCAGTGTTGAGGGGATTGAGCAGAATCAGCACATGCAGACGCGGTTTCATGTTGGGTGTATTGACTAAGCATAGGTACAAGCCATGGTTACAGTAAATTTCAGAAACTGATCTCATGAATCTCACACGAGATAAATATTTGTCTCGCACCCAACTGCGGCATTCATGTTCTTGAATTGAGCGAAACAAAGTATAATGCAAAACATCCAGGACCTCTGTCTATTTATTCCAAACGCGTTTCAACGTACAGACTCAACTAATTGGTGTGCAGGAGGCCCTGTGGAGCTGTGACAGGGTCCCTGCCACTGGTCATGAATTTTGGCATTCTAGTCAAAAAGCAAGGTCAAGTTGGCCATGGAAGTGTCATTCAACAACCGCTCAAAGGGCTGCACAGCAGCTCTGGGTTCTTTATATAACTGCCCAAGCCACCATTCCTCAAAAATATAGCGGAGAAATCTAGCCAGTGGACATCGAGTTCTACTTCTGGTGAGCGGTTCCTCTGTGTTAGAGTTCCAAAGAGCAAATACTACCTCAAACAACCGACCGTCAAGTATCCGAACTGTCCTGACATCTTATATTTAATTTGTCCATAGTAACCATTCCTGTCAGTGGGGTTAGACCGACAACATAGAACATAGAACATAGAACAATACAGCGCAGTACAGGCCCTTCGGCCCACGATGTTGCACCGAAACAAACGCCATCTAACCTAAACTATGCCATTATCATCCATATGTTTATCCAATAAACTTTTAAATGCCCTCAATGTTGGCGAGTTCACTACTGTAGCAGGTAGGGCATTCCACGGCCTCACTACTCTTTGCGTAAAGAACCTACCTCTGACCTCTGTCCTATATCTATTACCCCTCAGTTTAAAGTTATGTCCCCTCCTGCCAGCCATATCCATCCGCGGGAGAAGGCTCTCACTGTCCACCCTATCCAACCCCCTGATCATTTTGTATGCCTCTATTAAGTCTCCTCTTAACCTTCTTCTCTCCAACGAAAACAACCTCAAGTCCATCAGCCTTTCCTCATAAGATTTTCCCTCCATACCAGGCAACATCCTGGTAAATATCCTCTGCACCCGCTCCAAAGCCTCCACGTCCTTCCTATAATGCGGTGACCAGAACTGTACGCAATACTCCAAATGCGGCCGTACCAGAGTTCTGTACAGCTGCAACATGACCTCCCGACTCCGGAACTCAATCCCTCTACCAATAAAGGCCAACACTCCATAGGCCTTCTTCACAACCCTCTCAACCTGGGTGGCAACTTTCAGGAAATATGTACATGGACATCTAGATCCCTCTGCTCATCCACACTTTCAAGAACTTTACCATTAGCCAAATATTCCGCATTCCTGTTATTCCTTCCAAAGTGAATCACCTCACACTTCTCTACATTAAACTCCATTTGCCACCTCTCAGCCCAGCTCTGCAGCTTATCTATATCCCTCTGTAACCTGCTACATCCTTCCACACTATCGACAACACCACCGAATTTAGTATCGTCTGCAAATTTACTCGCCCACCCTTCTGCGCCTTCCTCTAGGTCATTGATAAAAATGACAAACAGCAACGGCCCCAGAACAGATCCTTGTGGTACTCCACGTGTGACTGTACTCCATTCTGAACATTTCCCATCAACCACCACCCTCTGTCTTCTTTCAGCTAGCCAATTTCTGATCCACATCTCTAAATCACCCTCAATCACCAGCCTCCGTATTTTTTGCAATAGCCTACCGTGGGGAACCTTATGAAACGCTTTGCTGAAATCCATATACACAACATCAACTGCTCTACCCTCGTCTACCTGTTCAGTCACCTTCTCAAAGAACTCAATAAGGTTTGTGAGGCATGACCTACCCTTCACAAAGCCATGCTGACTATCCATGATCATATTATTCCTATCTAGATGATTATAAATCTTGTCTCTTATAATCCCCTCCAAGACTTTACCCACTACAGACGTGAGGCTCACCGGTCTATAGTTGCCGGGGTTGTCTCTGCTCCCCTTTTTGAATAAAGGGACCACATTTGCTGTCCTCCAATCCTGTGGCACTATTCCTGTAGCCACTGATGACATAAAAATCAAAGCCAAAGGTGCAGCAATCTCTTCTCTGGCCCCCCAGAGAGTCCTAGGATAAATCCCATCAGGTCCCGGGGACTTATCTATTTTCAGCCTGTCCAGAATTGCCAACACCTCTTCCCTACGTACCTCAATGCCATCTATTCTATTAGCCTGGGGCTCAGCATTCTCCTCCACAACATTATCTTTTTCCTGAGTGAATACTGACGAAAAATATTCATTTAGTATCTCGCCTATCTCTTCAGACTCCACACACAATTTCCCATCCCTGTCCTTGACTGGTCCTACACTTTCCCTAGTCATTCGCTTATTCCTGACATACCTATAGAAAGTTTTTGGGTTTTCCTTGATCCTTCCTGCCAAATACTTCTCATGTCCCCTCCTTGCTCGTCTAACTCTCTCTTTAGATCCTTCCTCGCTACCTTGTAACTATCCATCGCCCCAACCGAAACTTCACACTTCATCTTCACATAGGCCTCCTTCTTCCTCTTAACAAGAGATTCCACTTCCTTGGTAAACCACGGTTCCCTCGCTCGACGCCTTCCTCCCTGTCTGACCGGTACATACTTATCAAGAACACGCAGTAGCTGATCCTTGAACAAGCCCCACTTATCCAGTGTGCCCAACACTTGCAGCCTACTTCTCCACCTTATCCCCCCCCCCCCCAAGTCACGTCTAATGGCATTATAATTGCCCTTCCCCCAGCTATAACTCTTGCCCTGCGGTGTATACTTATCCCTTTCCATCATTAACGTAAACGTCACCGAATTGTGGTCACTGTCCCCAAAGTGCTCTCCTACCTCCAAATCCAACACCTGGCCTGGTTCATTCCCAAAACCAAATCCAACGTGGCCTCGCCTCTTGTTGGCCTGTCAACATATTGTTTCATGAAACCCTCCTACACACACTGTACAAAAAACGACCCATCTATTGTACTCGAACTATATCTTTTCCAGTCAATATTTGGAAAGTTAAAGTCTCCCATAATAACTACCCTGTTACTTTCGCTCATATCCAGAATCATCTTCGCCATCCTTTCCTCTACATCCCTAGAACTATTAGGAGGCCTATAAAAAACTCCCAACAGGGTGACCTCTCCTTTCCTGTTTCTAACTTCAGCCCATACTACCTCGGAAGAAGAGTCCCCATCTAGCATCCTCTCCGCCACCGTAATACTGCTCTTGACTAGCAGCGCCACACCTTCCCCTCTTTTGCCTCCTTCTCTGATCTTACTAAAACACCTAAACCCCGGAACCTGCAACATCCATTCCTGTCCCTGTTCTATCCATGTCTCCGAAATGGCCACAACATCGAAGTCCCAGGTACCAACCCATGCTGCCAGTTCCCCTACCTTGTTTCGTATACTCCTGGCATTGAAGTAGACACACTTCAAACCACCTACCTGAACACTGGCCCCCTCCTGCAACGTCAAATCTGTGCTCCTGACCTCTATACTCTCATTCTCCCTTACCCTAAAACTACAATCCAAGTTCCCAGGCCCCAAAAATGAAATACGTCACGAAATTAATGACATTTTCCGGATCCAGAGATGAACATGAAGTAGCATCGAAATAGTCATCGATGTATCCCCAAACAAGTTGTGGGAGGGAGTCAGAGTAGGGCAGGAACAAGGAATGCTTATTTATTCATATGTATTAATTTCGCTTCCAATTTCAACCCCTTTCTAACCTTCATATGGTCCATTCCCAACACTTCCCTACACTTCCTTGAATTTTTTATTTCAATTTCTGGAGATAGACTGTCCACTAATATCCAATACAAACTCCCACAGCTTCCTCGACTACAGCTCTTCACACCCCAACTCCATTCAGGATTCCATCCCATTCCACAGTTCCTTCACATCCGTCGCATTTGTTCTGCTGATGCCACTTTCAAAAACATTGTTTCTGGCATTTCTTCATTGCTCTTTAACCATGGATTCGCACCCACTGTGGGCGACAAGACAGTCGACCTTGTCCGACACATCTCCCGCACCTCTGCCCTCACCCCCCCCCCCTCCTCCTCCCTCCCGGAGCAGGAGAGAAACCCATCTTCCGCATTTTTCACCCCAACAGTCGCCATATTAAAATAGTCACCCACCATTTGTTCCACCAAATCCAGCATGATTCCACCATTAGATACATCTTCCCCGCATTCGCACTGCCACCATTTCGCAGGGACCGTTCCCTCCGTACGCCCTGGTCCATTCCTCCATCAACCCACAAGCTCACCGACATCCCAGGACAGCTACCCGTGCAGGCTCACAAGGTGGAACCATTCCCTGCTCGCGATATTAGGCAGAAAAACACCCTTTTCCAGTGAGGCTAGAAACCCAGTGCAGTCTACGCCACATTGGAGAGACTAAACGCAGACTGGGTGCTCGCTTTGCCGAACACCTCCAGTCCGTGCGCAAGCATGATCCAGACCTTCCTATCTCTTGCCGTTTCAACTCACCATCATACTCTCACGTCCATATTCCATCACCGGCCTGCTGCAGTGTTCTCGTGATTCCCAGGACAAATTGGGGGAAGTGTACCTCACATTCTGATTAGATACGTTACAGCCTTCCGGACATAACATTGAGTTCAACAACGTCAGACAGTGAACCCTCTCCTCCACCTTTTCCAATTATATTCCTATCAGTTTATTTTTGATTTCTTTTCATTTCTGTTTTTCTCTCACCATTCTCCCCCCTCTCCTCGTGCCATTCCACTGGACCAAATACACCTAGTCGCCCTTAGCACACTGCTCACCTTTGTTGTGCCATTCATATTTTTTAATTTCTTTATGTGTCACTATTAGCACTCTTCTTAGACTTAATCAACCTCGTTTACATTCCTTTTATCTTGTGACGTCGACTTTTTATTCTCTATCCAGCTATCGCTGGCCACCTATCCAGCCCAAACGCCCCACCTCCACTCGCTCCCACTAATGTATAAATCTGAACCCGTTTCCATTTGTCTGTACATTTCACAAATATCATTCAGACTCGAACCGTTAGCTCCCGATCTCTCCACAGATTCCAGAATCTGCAGTAATTTAGTTTAACTGCTCTTGCATCTCCCTTTCCGAACTGAAGGAGCAATGACATCTTGACCGTCTTCTTGCCATGCATCAGTTTCAACTAAGCTATATCAAATGATAGATGTGTAGCTAGGCATCGTATGGACAGCATTGTATCTCAGAAGTTTAGGAGTAGGTACACCGCCTATGATTGTGGCCGCACGGTGACACAGTGCTTGTGTCTGACGCTGAGGATCATGGCTCGATCCCGGCACCAGGTCACACTCCGTGTGGAGTTTGCGCATTCTCGCCGTTTTTGCGACGATTTGCCTTTAATTGGAAAATAATAAGTGGGTAAATTTAGAACATAATACTTATGATGTCATCACCATAACAGTCTTTATTATTTCACGTGGCCGGTAATTTGTTCCTATGGCCAGGTTACAGCTCCGGTCAGAACAGCACAGCTCATCTGTCAAGTCCCACAGATGGTTTTCTTGTGTTCGGACCCAAATCTGCTGGACTGCACGAATAAAATTGTGATACATTTTCCAATACCTTTCGCTCGCCATAACTACTGCTCACCATGCTTGCTTCTTTTCCGGTTGCCTGAGAAGGTTTTGATCATCATTGTCTCCTCCATTGTGCATTTCCCTGGTGTGAAACACACCAGCTGTTCGCTTTTGGACCTTAATGTCCACTTGGGCGCTTAATACTTGTCACGTGGGTGCACCTTTTGACAAAGTTCAGTTTAATTGTCCTGATCCTGTACAAACGTTCACAGAATATACCCACGATTGTTTCCTGGAACAGCATGTAATCGAACCTTCGAGGGGCAAGCTATCCTAGATCTGGTTCTGTGTAATGAGACAGTAATAATTAATGATCTCATGGTTAGGGATCCACTCGGAAGCAGCAATCATAGTATGTTTGAATTAAATAAAACAGAAGGAGTGTAACACGTTACAATCCATTAAAAGTACATTGTGCTTAAATAAATTGAGATGGGGAGGAGTTGTTTAATGTAGATCGGGAGCGAAGACTTTGTGGTGGGACAATTGAGGAACAGTGGAGGACCTTCAAAGAGATATTTCATAGTGCTCAGAAAAAGTTTGTACCAGTGAACATTATGTACCGTTAGGAGAACGGGAAATCAGCCGTGAATATCTAAGGGATTAAAGGACTGTGTTAAAATGAAAGAAAATGCATCCAAAATTGGCAAGATAAGTGGGAAATCAGAGGAGTCAGCAACCTTCAAAGGTCAACAGAAAGCCACAAAACAAGCTATGAACAAAAGTAAAATAAAATATGAGAGTGCATTGCTCAGAATACACAAATAGATTTCAAAATGTTCTACAAACATTTGAAAATTAAAAGAGTAGCTGACGTAAACATTGGTCCTTTGGAGGATAAGAAGGAGATCCAATAATGGGAAATGAGGAATTGCCGATGCATTGAACGAGTATTTTGTGTCGGTCTTCGCAGTGGACGACTCAAATAGCATGCCAACATTTATTGGCAAGCAGCCTATGGCAGCTGAGGATCTAGACACAATCGTTAGCACTCAGGAGGTAGCGTTGGGAAAGCTAATGGGGCTAAAGGTAGACAAGACCTCCTGGACTGATGGCCGACATCCCACGGCATCCCATGGTACTAGGACAAGTTGGATTAGATTTGCTTACTGCCACGTGCACCGAGGTACAGTGAAAAGTATTTTTCTGCGAGCAGCTCAACGGATCATTAAGTACGTGGGAAGAAAAGGGAAGAAAAGAAAATACATAATAGGGCAACACAGGGTATACAATATAACTACATAAGCACGGGCATCGGATGAAGCATAGAGGGCGTAGTTTTAACGATGTCAGTCCATAAGAGGGTCCTCTAGGAGTCTGATAACAGCGGGGAAGAAGCTGTTTTTGAGTCTGTTCGAGCGTGTTCTCAGACTTCTGTATCTCCTGCCCGATGGAAGAAGTTGGAAAAGTGAGTAAGCCGGGTGGGAAGGTCTTTGATTATACTGCCGGCTTTCGCCAGGTAGCGGGAGGTGTAGATGGAGTCAATGGATGGGAGGCAGGTTCGTATGATGGACTGGGCGGTGTTCACGACTCTCTGAAGTTTCTTGCGCTCCTGGGCCGAGCAGTTTCTATACCAGGCTGTGATGCAGCCAGATACGATGTTTTCTACGGTGCATCTGTAAAAGCTGGTAAGGGTTAATATGGACATGCCAAATTTCCTTTGCTCCCTGAGGAAGGAAAGGCGCTGTTGTGCTTTCTTGATGGTAGCCTCGACGTTGGTGGATCAGGACAGATTTGTGGAGATGTGCACTCCTAGGAATTTGAAACTGCTAACAATCTCCACCTCGGCCCGGGGGTTGATGCTGACAAGGGTGTGGTGAGTACTTAGCTTCCTGAAGTCAATGGCCAGCTCGTTAGTTTTGCTGGCATTGAGGCTGAGATTGTTGTCGTTGCACCACTCCACTAGGTTCTCAATCTACCTCCTGTATTCTGACTCGCCGTTATTCACGATCTGGCCCACTATGGTCGTATCGTCAGCAAACATGGAGATGGAGTTGGAACCAGATATTGCCACGCAGTCGTGTGTGTACAGGGAGTAGAGCAGGGGGTTAAGTACGCAGCCCTGTGGGGACCCCGCATTGAGGACAATTGTCGAGGACGTTTTGTTGTTCATTTTTACTGATTGTGGTCTGCTGGTCAGAAAATCGAGGATGTAGTTGGATAGTGGGGAGCCAAATCCCAGATTGTGGAGCTTTGATATGAGCTTGGCTGGGATTACGGTGTTTAAGGCTGTAGTCAATAAATAGGAGTCTGATGTAGGAGTCCTTGTTGTCAAGATGCTCTAGGGATGAGTGTATGGTTTCTGCTGTGGACTGGTTGCGACGGTATGCGAATTGCACTGGATCAAGGCGTTCTGGGAGTATGGAGGTGACGCGCTTCATGATCAACCTCTCGAATCACTTCATTATGACTGAAGTCAGGGCCACCGGACGGTAATCATTGAGGCATGTTGCGTGGTTCTTCATTGGAAAATTATGGCGGTCTTCTTGAAGCAGGTGGAAACCTCGGATTGGAGTAGGGACAGGTTAAAGATGTCTGTGAATACCTCTGCGAGCTGGTCCGTTTAGGCCCTGAGTGCTCTCCCAGGGATCCCGTCCGGGCCCGTCGCCTTCCGAGGGTTCACTTTCAGGGAGGCCTTCGGAATCTGTGATCGTGGGTATGGGTGAACTGTGTGCTGCTGTGGCACTCGACAGCGGATTTTTGGTTACCTGCTCGAAGCGAGCATAGAATGCTTTGAGTTCATCGGGGAGGGATGCGCTGCTGCCGGAGATAATGCTCGGCTTCGCTTTGTAGCCTGTTATGTTGTTTAGCCTTGCCACAATCGCCCAGAGTCTGTCTGTGACTCTAGCTTGGTTTGATATTCTCTCTTGGCATCTCGGATGGCTTTGCAGAGGTCGTACCTAGGTTTCTTGTATCTGTCCTTCAGTAGGGAGTCAATATCGCGATTGAGCCATGGTTTCCAGTTGGGGAATGTACGGACTGCTTTCTTTGGCATGCAGTCATCCACACATTTGCTGATTAAGTCTGTGACGGAGGTGGCATACCCATTTAAGTTGGCCGCTCAGTTCTTAAATATGGACCAGTCCACCGTCTCTAAGCAGTCACGTAAGAATCTTCTGTTTCCCCTGACCAGCACTGCACGACCTTCTTAGCTGCATTCTCCTTAGCTGTATGCCGGGAGAAGGAGCACCATCTTATGGTCTGATTTCCCAAAGTGCGGTCGGGGGAGGGAACGGTAGGCGCCCTCAAATCTGCTAGTTGTGAGTAGCAGTGGTCAAGAGTGTTGTCACCCCTGGTGGGACAGGAGATGTGCTGGTGGAATTTTGGCAGTACCCTCTTGTGGTTGGTCCTGTTCAAGTCTCTCTCCATGATGAACAAGGACTCCGATTGCTCTGTTTCATAGTTGTTTATAACTGTGTACAGTTCGCACTTCTGCCAGGGGTTGGATGTAGACCGCTGTAATAATGGCTGAACTTAACTCTCGTGGAAGATAGTATGGGCGGCCCTCCACGGTCAAGTTTCCAGGTCCGGGGAGCAGTAGGTCGCTTGGATTGCCACATCCTTGCACCAGGAGGAGTTGATGAGAAGCCAAACCCTTCCACCCTTCGCTTTGCCTGATGGCACGGTGTGGTCCGCCTGGTGAATGGAGAAGCCTTCACGTTGTATGGCACAGTCCGGTGATGCAGGGGTGAGCCATATCTCTGTGAAACAGAGCACACAGCAGTCTCTTACTTCCTTCTGAGAGGTAAGTCTGGCGTTAAATTCATCCATATTGTTTTCGATCGCTTGGGCGTTTGCGAGGAGTATGCTGGGGAGAGGGGTCTTGAAACCACGTTGTTTCATTCTCACCTGCAGACCAGCGCGTTTCCCTCGCTTTCTCGGTCGGCAATGCGGCTGGATGATCCGGGGATCCAATGGGAGATGTCTGACCATGTGGAACATAGGTGGTTGAGTCTGGTGAGGTCCAGGGAGCTGGCGGGGACAAGGGCGCTGGTTATGTTCCGGGGTCGCGTCCGGTAGAGTCCGGGCGCTGGTTGATATAGGGGGGTTGCTAGGCGGGCATGTCTGCGATCCGGATGGGTCTCGGCGTTCTGCGGGCACGTGTATAACTTGCAGCATGTTTGTGACCTTGCGCGGGGTCTCCACCATTTACGGGGTCCTGGGTCATGGGCAGGGGCTTCCTGCGGCAGGTGGGGCTGAGTCTCAGGGTCTGCTGCCTATCTGCACGCTCCTGGGGTCTGTTCCTGCCTCTATGTGGATTTTTCTTTCTTCCATCGCCATGTACGTTGAGTTGCTGGGCGGGCCTTCCGGATCGGGTCGCTGGGCGTGTCTCTCGAAGTCGAGTTGGGCTGGGTCTCGTCCTCGAGGGTCGGGTCTGGAGCTCCGGGGATTGGGCCGGGCGGTCCGTTGACTGGCGCCGGTTGATTGGCCGAGTTGGGAGCTCCGAGGTCCAGGCCGGCTCCAAATCGAGGTCGGGGATTCACTTCCGTTTTGGGCCCGATGCTGTTCCAGGTCGTGAAGGTCTGGTCGGATCGTGTCAAAATGTCTCCACGGGCCTCGGAGGAAAGATAAAAGAGAGAGGCTAGTAATAATATTCGTGTTAGCGTTAAATTTTGAAAGATTAGAACGAGTATAAGTTAAGTAAACACTGGATCTGTTGGGGAGAGCTCCGGTACAATCTTCTGGATGGTGGCGGGAAAAAAGCAAATGCTCGTGATAATTTGTCAAAATTCGCTGGATTCTGGGCTGGTTCCAGACTGGAGAACAGTAAATGTGAAGCTACTGTTTAAAACAGGAGGTAGACAAAAGGTGGTTAACTCTTGCCCAGTGAGCTAAACATCTGTCGTGCAGAAATGCTTGAATCTATCACGAAGAAAGAAATAGGAAGACGGCTGGTTAGAAATTGTCCCATTTGGCAGACGCAACATGTCTTCATTAAAGGCAGGTCATTTGCACTAATTTAGTGGAATTCTTTGAGGGCATTATGAGCGTGATAAACAATGGGAAACCGATAACTAAGATCCTTAATTTCCAGAAGGCATTCGACAAGGTGCCGCACAAAATGCTGCTGCATCAAATAAAGGTATATGACGGTAACGGTGATGTGTTAGCAAGGATGGAGAATTGGATATCTGACATAAATCAAAGAGTGGGGAAAAATGGTCTTTTTATGGTTGGCGACCAGCAGCTATTATGTGCCTCAGGGATCAAAGTTGCTTCCGCAACTGTTCACAATTTACTGAGACAATTTGGATATTGGGACCAAATGTAATGTGTCAAAGCTTGCAGATGACACTTAGACGAGTGGAAGATACAAGTGTGCAGAGGATACTAAACGTCTGCAGAGGGATATAGACAGTGAAAGTGAATGGACAAGGGTCTGGCAGATGGAGTTCGATGTTGGTAATTGAGTCTTTATCCAATATAGTAGGAATAACAGCAACACTGACAATTCTTTATATGTTAAAAAAATTGCAACATGCTGCTGTTGGTAAGCACCTGGTATCCTTGTGCATGGATCATAAACTGTTGTTGTTTAAGTGCAGCATGTAAGTACGAACGCAAATTGAATTATGTGCTTCATTGCGAGAGGGTGTTGCTCGTTGTGTCTTTAATTAATTTGCTCTGTTTTATAACCGTTTCTCTGGAGTCGCCAGGTATATTTATGATACCACTACGAGGTTCAAGTTCAAGTGCTGATCAATAACTCAATACACCAGTCAGTAAGTTTCAAATCAAAACACATTTATTATGCACAGTCAATCGCGGCTCGTGTATAAAACTCTACTTTCTAGACTATCTCTAACACTAAGATGCCTATACTTAGCTTTGGAACTGGCCCACCAGGTCAGGGGAACAAATGCCCTTTTGTTCGATTCTGAGTCTGCAGGCTTCAAAGCTGGTGTAGACTGGTAGCTAGGAGCACCTATCTCGTAGCGTGCGCTGACTGGAGACTTACTTGGTTGGTGCAGCAGCTAGGCAGGTCATGGTCAAGGGTTGTTTCGAGCTGCTGAAAAGCCCTGCCAAGAAGGACGAATTGAAATTGGGGACTCGAGGTTATAGTCCCCAGGGGCTTCGCGCCCTTTTGCGCGGACCCCGTACCTGGTTCCAAGTGATTGGACTAAATTCTGATCTCTTGGATCGATTTCTCCAATACTGAAGCTGTTCCTTGATCGCTGGGCAGTTCCTAAGTGTGCGTTGGCCTTCCTTTGTCTTGGCTCCTTCTGGCGCCGAGGAGTCCGGATTGGCCTTGTTTATCTTAATTGTTTCCAATTGTTCCCGGGGAACGCTCATCAATATGTAGACGGTTGTTAGTTTCAGTGCTGTCTGGATTCCTGCAAGTTCTGATGTACAGGAAACTTTTCACCTGCTTGTTTTTCCTGCGTTTGACCGAATTTCCTTGCATTCTTAGCGGATCTCCATTTTAAAGTCGGGAAGTGGCCAACCCAGGTGGCTCCACACCCTCCTTAAGATCCCTAACACGAAGCATGAAGGATCACATAACTGCGTCTTCTTCACTCCCTGACCCAGCGAGCACTCTTCCATGGCATCTACACTGACCATAACTATGCAAGAAAAATTTAACTGACAATCTAAGTGGCGCTATGTCACAACAGGGACATGCAGTACAACATATTAAAAATAACGGTACCTCTAACTATCTTCCATAAACTACACTCACTTAAACATCCAAACATTCTAACTTCCTAACAATACAAAAATAATACCAGCATTCACATTTTCCTCTGACTTGGCGGTCACGCAAAGAGTTGTACAATATTTCAGTTGCAAATGGGACATATTTCTTTATTCACAAATGACGCAAAACAAATGTCCTTTATTGTAGATCAAGGGGTTCGGGGCCTGGTGAAAACCGAAAATAGGGGATCTTAGCCTGTATACCGGAGTGCGAGAGCGGTAGGCTCTCCTTCCCCATTTTCTCATGAGGATAGTCTGCACAATGCTGCAGAATATCGCCAATGATAAAAGTGATTCAATTACATATGAAAGGGAGTACCATGTTATAAACCTATCACACCATGATGGTGTGTTGTTACTTGTCACCGGGCTCTGGGTGCGATGGGGAAGTGAATCATTGATGGCCAGCGGGATTGGGGTCAGGGGGTTCGCGTTCGCGTAACCGAATACAAATTATAATGATAACGAAAACACGTATGATGTCTTCATTGTTCTCGTCTTTCTTCTGTTCTCTTCTTTTTCGTCTCTTCTTTCTTCCTGGAGCTTCTGGAATTCTGTGGATCAAGCATAGTTTATGTTACTACCTTGTTTAATATCGTGTACGTTAGCATGTCTGTCTCTTAGTGCCAATTTCTCTTTATAATTGGTCACCATGCGTGAGCCACCCCCCCCCCCCCCCTATTAAAAAAAACCCGAATATTTGGACTAGACATCTCAGAAAATACTGCCATACTGCGAGCCGTCTCGCAGCCTGTGTGGTTTACCATCCCATTGTTTGAGGATGTAAATAGCATAGGGAAGCAACCTAAGGGTTGCCAAAACCAAACAAAAGACTTTTGAACGTAACAAGCCAAAATGGGGCGCGTATGGGCTGCGGCAGGTAAGATTTGGATGGAATTCCCGGGCAGGACGGTGATTAATGTCGTATGTGCGCTACCCGAGCGTAGCTGACCAGAGGGCGGGCTGGGGGGGGGGGGGGGGGGCTCAGGCAGGGCGGGGGACCAATACCGTTACTCCACTGCCTGAGCAACCGGCAAGAACTGGTAATAATGTGGTAGCCGTGGGTGGCTGCCTCTTGAATTAGGAGAGCAACTATGAGTCGGGTTCTGTCGACAGACTAGTTCCTCTGAACTATTGTCTGGGACAACTTGTACCTTGAACAATTTTCTGGGGACAAACTAGTTCCTCTAACAGCCAGTGGGCGTCATAGTGACGTGGAGCCGTGAAAAACTTTCCGAGTTTTCACACAACACTTAACGAAAACACTAATCGAACAAACATTCAACAAACATGGTGCAGGTTCCATCAGAAAGGACACCGTTTCTCCCAAGCGGTTCCGTTTAAAACATCACCTGGACACCTCAGTTATCAGCTGCGAACAGGGTCGCAAAGGGGTTCTCGTTTTTGGAGTCAGTCTCAATGTCATCATCTTCTCCCGGATGCCATACTCTTGAATGGGTGAGGGATGCGAAAGCTGCATGGTGTGACTTAGAGTCCACCTCGTCGTTTCGGACGAGCCTGTACGAATTGTCATGGTGCCAAATAATCGTGTCTAATTCTGTGGAGATGCAGTCGGGGTCGTCATCGTAGGGCGGTGGTCTTTGGTGAGGTTTGTTAAGGAATGTGATCAGGAAGGGATCGCTCGAACAGTGTTCAGATTCGCTGGGTGTGGGACCTGTAGCATGGGGAAAGTACGGAGGCATGCTGTGACTATCGTCTGTGTCACAGTCGCTGTCGCTGCTGCTGTCTGTGGGCGTTCCGGGGCGGAGTCTAGAGTTCGGGGGTGGAGTCGAGGTCGAGTCCGTGGATGGGGATAGCGTGTTGGGGGAGGGGAGGGATACGTTGGCTGTGGGCGGGGCGTGGTCTGCTGCGTCGAGCATGACGTGGTATTCGTGGTTAGACTGCGAGCCATATGCCTTGAGCTGGTTAATATGAAACCACGCGGACTTCCCGTTGGGGTACTTAGTGCTATTAACGGAGCAAAGAACATATAACATTACAGCACAGTACAGGCCCTTTGGCCCTCGATGTTGAGCCGACCTGTGAAATCACTCTAAAGCCCATTTAGACTATTCCCTTATCCTCCATATGTCTATCCAATGACCATTTGAATACCCTTAGTGTTGGCGAGTCCACTGCTGTTGCAGGCACGGCATTCCACACCCTTACTACTCTCTGCGTAAATAACCTACCTCTGACGTCTGTCTTATATCTATCTCCCCTCAATTTAAAGCTATGCCCCCTCATCACCATCCGAGGAAAAAGGCTCTCACTGTCCACCCCATCCAATCCTCTGATCATCTTGTATGCCTCAATTAAGTCACCTCTTAACCTTCTTCTCTCTAACGAAAACAGGCTCAAGTCCCTCAGCCTTTCCTCATAAGATCTTCCCTCCATACCAAGTAACATTCTGGTAAATCTTTTCTGCACCCTTCCCAATGCTTCCACATCCTTCCTGTAATGCGGTGACCAGAATTGCACGCAATACTCCAAAAGCGGCCGCACCAGAGTTTTGTACAGCTGCAACATGACCTTAGGGCTCCGAAACTCAATCCCTCTACCAATAAAAGCTAACACACCGTACGCCATCTTAACAACCCTCTCAACCTGAGTGGCAACTTTCAGGGGTCTATGTACATGGACACCGAGATCTCTCTGCTTGTCCACACTGCCAAGAATCTTACCAATAGCCCAGTACTCTGTCTTCCCATTATTCCTTCCAAAATGAATCACCTCACACTTTTCTGCATTAATCTCCATTTGCCACCTCTCAGCCCAGCGCTGCAGCTTATCTATGTCCCTCTGTAACTTGTAACATCCTTCCTCACTGTCCATAACTCCACTGACTTTAGTGTCATCTGCAAATTTACTCACCCATCCTTCTACGCCCTCTTCAAGGTCATTTATAAAAATAACAAACAGCAGTGGCCCCAAAACAGATCCTTGTGGTACACCACTAGTAACTGGACTCCAGCCTGAACACTTCCCATCAACCACCACCCTTTGTCTTCTTCCAGCTGGCCAAGTTCTGATCCAAACTGCTAAAACTTCCTGAATTCCTTGCTTCCGTATTTTCTGCAGTAGCATACCGTGGGGAACCTTCTCAAACGCTTTACTGAAATCCATATACACCACATCAACTGCTTTACCCTCATTCACCTGTTTGGTCACCTTCTCAAAGAACTCAATAAGGTTTGTGAGGCACGACCTACCCTTCACGAAACCGTGTTGACTATGTCTAATCACATTATTCCTTTTCAGATGATTATACACCCTATCTCTTTTAAACATTTCCAAGATTTTGCCCACAACAGAAGTAAGGCTCACTGGTCTATAGTTACCGGGGTTGTTTCTACTCTCCTTCTTGAACAAGGGGCCAAGATTTGCTATCCTGCAGTCTTCTGGCACTATTCCTGTTGACAAAGATGACTTAAAGATCAAAGCCAAAGACTCTGCAATCTCCTCCCGAGCTCCCCAAAGAATCCTAGGATAAATCCCATCCGGCCCAGTGGACTTATCTATTTTCACCCTTTCCAGAATTGTTAACACCTCCTCCATATGAAGCTCAAGCCCTTCTAGTCTAGTAGCCTGAATCTCAGTATTCTCCTCGACAAAATTGTCTTTTTCCTTTGTGCATACTGACGAAAAATATTCATTTAGCACCTCTCCTATCTCCTCGGACTCCAAGCACAACTTCCCACTACTGTCCTTGACTGGCCCTACTCTTACCCTAGTCATTCTTTTATTCCTGACATATCGATAGAAAGCTTTAGGGTTATCCTTGATCCTACCTGCCAAAGACTTCTCATGTCCCCTCCTGGCACTTCTTAGCTCTCTCTTTAGGTACTTCCTAGCTAACTTGTAACTCTCGAGCGCCCTTACTGAACCTTCATGTCTCATCTTTACATAAGCCTCCTTCTTCCTCTTGACAAGTGTTTTGACTGCCTTAGTAAACCGCGGTTCCCTTGTTCGACCACACCCTCCCTGCCTGACAGGCAGATACTTATCAAGGACACGCAGTAGCTGTTCCTTGAACAAGCTCCACATTTCCATTGTGCCCATCCCCTGCAGTTTTCCTCGCCATCTGATGCATCCTAAGTCTTGCCTTATCGCATCATAATTGCCTTTTCCCCAGATATAACTATTGCCCTGCGGTATATAGCTATCCCTTTCCATCGCTAAAGTAAACGTAATCGAATTGTGGTCACTATCACCAAAATGATAGGTCACTACCTCCAAATCTAACACCTGTCCTGGTTCATTACCCAGTACCAAATCCAATACGGCCTCGCCTCTCGTTGGCCTATCTACATATTGTGTCAGAAACCCTCCTGCACACATTGGACAAAAACGGACCCATTTAAAGTACTCGAACTATAGTGTTTCCAGTCAATATTTGGAAATTTAAAATCTCCCATAACAACTACCCTGTTGCTTTCGCTCCTATCCAGAATCATTTTTGCAATCCTTTCCTCTACATCTCTGGAACGTTTCGGAGGCCTATACAAAACCCCTAACAGGGTGACCTCTCCTTTCCTGTTTCTAACCTCAGCCCATACTACCTCAATTGACGAGTCCTCATCAAACGTCCTTTCTGGCAGCGTAATACTGTCCTTGACTAACAATGCCACCCCTCCTTCTCTTTTACCACCTTCCCTGAGCTTACTGAAATATCTAAACCCCGGCACCTGCACCAACCATTTCTGTCCCTGCTCTATCCATGTCTCCGAAATGGCCACAATATCGAAGTCCCAGGTACCAACCCATGCCGCAAGTTCACCCTCCTTATTCCGGATGCTCCTGGCATTGAAGAAGAAACACTTTAAACCACCTTCCTTCCTGCCGGTACACTCCTGCAACTTTAAAACCTTACTCATGACCTCGCTACTCTCAACCTCCTGTACACTGGAGCTACAATTCAGGTTCCCAAGCCCCTGCTAAGCTAGTTGAAACCCTTTCGAAGAGCATTAGCAATTCCTCCCACCCCCCTCCCCCAGCATAATGGTACCCCTCTGGTCCAGGTGTAGACCATCCCGTTTGTAGAGGTCCCACCGACCCCAGAATGAGCCCCAGTTATCCAGAAATCTGAAACCCTCCCTCCTGCATCATCCCTGTAGCCACGCATTCAACTCCTCTCTTTCCCTATTCCTCATCTCGCTAGCACGTGGCACGGGTAACGACCCAGAGATAATAACTCTGCTTGTCCTAGATCTAAGTTTTCACCCTAGCTCCCTGAATTCCTGCCTTACATCCCTATCCCTTTTCCTACCTATGTCGTTGGTACCTATGTGGACCACGACTTGGGGCTGCTCTCCCTCCCCCTTAAGGATCTCGAAAACACGATCCGAGACATCACGCACCCTGGCACCTGGGAGGCAACACACCAACCGCGAGTCTCTCTCGTTGCCACAGAATCTCCTACCTATCCCCCTAACTATGGAGTCTCCAATTACGAATGCTTTACTCCTCTCCCCCCTTCCCTTCTGACCAACAGGGACAGACTCTGTAGACATGCACCCCATGGCTCACCCCTGGTAAGTCCCCCCCCCAACAGTATCCAAAGCGGTACAATTGTTACTAAGGGGAACTACCACCGGGAATCCCTGTACTGACTGCTTCCTCCCAGCAGTGAGGGGCTTACTTTGTCCGTAACGGAATACGGACATGAATACTTAGGTGATATGAACGTGCTGGGGTTGTAAATGGATAGCATGACCTGCTGTCCTACATCAAACTCAGTCGCATGCACTGTCTTGTCGAAACAGGCCTTGCTCTGTTTCTTCCTCGTGCCTAATTTTCCTGCGGCTGCTAGCTGAGCCGTTTTTACATTCTCTACTAATTGTTTCACTGCGTTCTCGTGTGTGAGGGCCGTCACTTCGGTGCTGGTCAAGTCCTAACAAAAATGCTGTGCCCTTTATGGGGCGTCCGGTCATGATAGTGTGTGGGGTGTATCCTGTGGATGTCGAAACAGTGTTATGCAAAAACATTAGTGCAAACGGGAGGACTGAGTCCCCAGAGGTGCTGTTTTGTTGGACCATTTTCCTGAGGGTTTCTTATAGGGATCGATTCATTCGCTCCCCGATACCACTTGACTGGGGGTGGTATGCGATGTGGAATTTTTGGATAATGCCAAATATAGTGAGGACGTTCTTCACGGTACGTCCTGTAAAATGGGAACCTTGGTCGGATTCAATGCTGCGGGGGAGTCCCCATCTCGGAACGATGTGGTGGGCTAAAATCTTAGCTGTAGTCTTTGCCGTGTTTGTTCCAGGTGGGAATGCGTCTACCCATTTTGTAAACGTATCTATAACAACTAACACATAATTGTGACCTTTCCGGCTAGGGGGCAATTGTCCTATAAAATTCATCTGGAGGTTATCCTGGGGCCATTAACGGGGCGGGTGTGGCTAAGCTGAGCTTTCTTTGAATATCTGTCCGGATTGTTTTGGGCACAGATAAGGCAATTTTCTACATAGTGCGTGACGTCTTCCTATAAATTCGGCCACCAACAGATCTGCCTGAGGTGGGCTGTAGCGGGGTCAATTCCCTGATGCCCATGACTATCATGGTACAAGCAAATAAGATGATTCCTGTCCTGTTCAGGAACCACATAAAGGGTATCTTTTAGGACCACACGGTCATGTGTGGTCATTGCATTTTTACATCTATCATTTGGGGCTGGAAATTTGCCTTTTAAAATCTCCCTAAGGTTACTATCTTGCTTCTGGGACTGCACTAAATCTTCGCTATTTATCGTTCAGACCTGAACTGCATTCATTGGGGCGCTTTCGGGGGGTTGCAAAAATATCCATGTCTGTAACCTGCTTTAGCCAGTGCGTCGGCTTTTACATTTCCAGGTGGGGAGGAACGGTGGTGACTTCGTACTTTAGTAACACCAAATCTCCTGTCCTGTGCTTTGTGCAAAATGTGCCGGAGCAATGGGGCTGAAGGGAGGAGTTATCCATCCACGGAAACAAATCCTCTTGCTTTCCACAGGGGTAGGAATTCTGTGAGGCTGTTACAGACATAGAGGATGTCCGAGTATATGTCTGCTGGGCTGGGGAAGGAATCTGGGTGATCTACAATGTATGTAATGGCTCCTAGTTCTGCCGTCTGCGCGCCTAACTGTCCTGGCAGTTTTAACAAGATTTATTCTAGGGCGCGTCCCTGTGCGCCCTCAATACAGATGCCGCATCCTGTAATATGCTTCCCGTTTAGTATAGTGGAAGAACCATCCACATATATTCTCAATGGTGCGCACGTGTCTGTGTGCTTGGGGCTCTGGAGTGAACTACCTATCTTTTTGGGTGGTATTAATGGGGCCTGTGTTGTGGTGCGGTGAGATGATTTCACATTCGGGGGGGGGGGGGGGGGGGTGCCTGGGTACTGAAGGTTGTCGCCGATGAAAGTGTGGGTCTTGGTCCTTTTAACAGTGATGTCCCGTCCCTGCAAAAGAAGGGTCCATCTGGCTGCTCTGATCTTGCTTACTGTACCGCCCTTAAGTCGTCCGTCTAGTAAAAGTTGGGTAGGGGTGTGTTCCATAAGGATTGTGATGGGGTTTAGTCCGGTGACGTATGAAAAGTATTGAACTGTCCAGAAAACTGCGAGCAGGTGCCTTTCACAGGCCGAAAATCCCTGCTCCACAGGATCTAAAACTCTGGAGGCGTAAGCCACGGGTCTTAACTGTTCGTGCCGTCCCTGGAGGAGCACGGCCAAAAGGGTACGCTCTGTGCTAGCTATCTCGATAGCAGAGGGGGAAAGCGGGCCTGGAACCTGTAGTGCGGGCGCTGCAATGAGTGCGTCCTTTAAAGCATCTACAACATACGTGTGCCGCGGAAGCCATTCCCAAGGGGCTCCTTTCTTTAGGAGTTCCGACAGGGGTGCTGCTTTGGTGGCAAAACCGTCAATATGATTTCGGCAGTAGGCAACCAGTCCTAAAAACGACCGGAGGGCGGAAACATCCTGGGGAAGGGGCAATGTGACAATCGAGTCAATTATTTTATGCTCGATCTCCCGTTTACCATGCGTGATAATCGTTCCCAAATATACCACTTTGTTTTCCAAAATTTGGAACTTCTTGGGGTTCACATTACATCCAATTCGCTGTAGGAGTTCCAGGAGTTGGAACAGAAGCGCGATGTACTCTGCCTTGGTGTTTGTCTGCACTAATAGGTCGTCTACATAATGGACCAGACATTCGGGTCGAGAAAAGGGTGAGTTGTGGAATCCTTGTAGAAGGCATGTCCACGTGTACTGCTGACCTTTAAAAGTGAAGGCAAATTTGTACTGGCACGCTTTTGCCAATGGAATGGACCAGAATTCGTTACTGATGTCCAAAACCGTGAAATATCGTGAGTTGAGTCGCTGTTTGAGCATGGTCTCGGGACTTGTGCCGACCGTGGGGGCTGCTGCGGGGGTGACTTTGTTGAGTTCCCGGTAATCGATGGTCAGTCGCCATGATCCATCGGGCTTTCTCACTGGCCAAATCGGGGCATTATTGGTGGAGGCTACTGATCTAAGTACACCTTATTCGAATAAACTATCAACATCTTTTGAAATTTCTCCCTCTGCCTCTTGGAGAAATCCATATTGCTTCTGGGATCTAGGGTCAGGTCCTGTTATTTGAACCGAACCAGCCATCCTGCCGCAGTCATGTTTATGACTTGCAAATGCGGTCCTGTTTTTCTGGAGAACTGCCCTAACCTGTTTGACTGCGCTAATCGTGGTCGGGTCAAACCAAAAATCGCGGATTGCCCTAATCTTATTAGCATACTCACTGAATGTGAGCGTTGCGGGGGCTCTTGCTGACTTTGTCATTTTCCAGACACATTGATTTACTGGGTCAAATGACAGGTTGTGGGAGTTCATTAAATCGATGCCAAAAATGTGTTCTGCTGTGTGGCGCAGATCGACCAAAACTATGGGGTGTTTTGTTGTAATGCTATCAATTTGAATGGGTACAGGGGTTGTGATGTGTCCCTGTTATGAGTGGCCTGTGAAGCTCCTGAGGGTGATTTTGGCTGTAGTGGGCCACATGTCTTTTTGGAACATGGTGGAGGAATTAGTTGTGGTGCGGGACCCTCCTCTGTCCCAGAGAAATTCGATGGGCTGTCCCCGTATTTTTGCTGCAACGACTGGTCGGCCGGACCTATCCCAAAGGGTGTCGCAGACACAGGAGGGGGAGCCAGAACATCGCCAGTCATTTCCGTTCATGTCTGTCTGGTCTGAACGGGTGCTTACACTATGTATGGGCTTTGTCCTGTTTCTATTCAGAGTGCCTGCCTGCTGGGCTCTCTGTGGCTTTCTTGGGGCATTGCACTCTCGTGCAAAGTGACCTAATTGTCCCCAGTGGTAACACTCCTGTGGTTTCAGTGGGGGGAGGGCGGCTCATGCCTTCGTTCATCCATGCGGGGTTCTGATGCGCTTTAACTGCTTGAATTTCTGCCTCTGCCTGCGGTTCCTCGGGTCTTCTAGTCGCGGGTTTGTTGTGGACAGATTGCTCCCAGGTGTGGGGCAACCTTTTTAAAACCCACTTTTCGTTGTGCGTTTCTTCCGAGGAGTCATAAATAGTACAAGCTTTTTGTCCTGCCTCTGTGGCATGGGAGATAAGTGTGTGGGCCCATTTGGCCATGTTGTCTGGGGACAAATGGGCCCACACTAAGTTTCCGAAGACGGCTGTAAAATGGATCCACAGTCGTCCAGCAAACGCTGTGGGGTGTTCTGTTTTCTTCCGCCTGCACTTATTCAGGCCTTCTACTGGGTTGCTTTTGTTATAACCAATCGCGTCTAGAATCGCTCTGTGAATCTCTGCAAGGGCGCCTCCTCCTACATTCTGTGGGTCGGGAAGTGCTGCTCCAACAGAAGGGTCTAAGCTTAAAACTGGGTGTTTCACTTGCTTACGCTCATCCAGGCCGTATATGGTCGCCTGCTGCTTCAGTCTAGCAAAGAAGTGGTGGGGGTCTGAGGTGGGGAGGAATGGTGTGATATTTTCGCACGCGTTCCGTAATTGGGTCACGGATAAGGGGGTGGTGTAAAGGAATTCCACGTCTCCGTCCGATGTGACTGTGCGGTGGGTAGTTACTGGATTCATTGGTGCCTGATCTATCTGCTATGTGGCACGTTGGGGTGCATTTCTCCTTTGGGGCTTTCCTTGCACACATGTTTCCTGTACATATCTATGCGCGGTTTCGTTTAGTTCTTGCCAATCAGGGCCCTCTTCTTCATGTAATTGGGATCCAAAGGTGCGTTGAAACCCATTTTGCACTGAAAGCAAAGACTGCAGTTCCGCAATCTGCTTCCGGCATTTGCATGAATCACTGAGCTCTGTCTGTGCTCCGTGGTGGCAGCATGAAGTGCTCTTAACGCTTCTTTTAGATCGCTGCACTGCCTTTGCAATGCCTCTACCTGTTTCTCTGTCACTTCTCGTACCAGGACTACACGTTCCGTGTCCTGATAGGCCTTATCGTATTGGTTTGGAAGCTGCTCAGATGCGCTAGACAAAACTGGAGTGCCCGCTTGGCATCATCCACCCCACTGTCCTTTGCTGCCAACTTCCTTCTCAATTCTACATTCTCTCTCTCGATCTCACTAACATCGACCTTGCTCATTCGATGTCTCTCTTCTACCTCTGTACGGAGAGTCCGAACGACCTCCTCTGTGTCTCGCAATTGTGCCAGACAGGACACGATTGCCATCGGCTTGCTAGCTTTCCTTAAGCTCGTCTTATGGATTTCGCTCAGGTTCTCCCACCAAGTATGTCCTATACTCCCGGGATCTGTTTCCTCATTTGAACAAAAGTCACTCCAAAGGGGCTATCCCTTCTGTTTGAGGTACCTTCTAATCTCAAATTCCCAAACGGGACACTGACTTACTCTGCTGCTGGTCGCTGCGAACATGAATTCTTGAGGGTTCATCAGGCATTCATTTGCCTTCATTGCCATTTTTCCGATCAGAATGCTCTCTTTTAAAATTGGGAACGAGGGGTACTAAGGCGGTATTGTAAACACGGGTACGGCGTTCGCTATTTTCCGGAATACCAATTCCCAAAGAACAAAGAACAAAGAAATGCACAGCACAGGAACAGACCCTTCGGCCCTCCAAGCCCGTGCCGACCATGCTGCACGACTGAACAACAATCTTCTACACTTCATGGGTCCGTATCCCTCTATTCCCATCATATTCATGTATTTGTCAAGATGCCCCTTAAATGTCACTATCGTCCCTGCTTCTACCACCTCATCCGGTAGCGAGCTCCAGGCACCCACTACCCTCTGTGTAAAATACTTGCCTCGTACATCTACTCGAAACCTTGCCCCTCTCAACTTAAACCTATGTCCACTAGTAATTGACCCCTCTACCCTGCGGAAAAGCCTCTGACAATCCACTCTGTCTATGCCCCTCATAATTTTGTAGACCTCTATCAGGTCGCCCCTCAACCTCCGTCGTTCCAGTGAGAACAAAACGAGTTTATTCAACCGCTCCTGATAGCGTCCTGATATCCTGATAGCGCTCCTGATATATCATATGACCCTCCACATCAGGCAACATTCTGGTAAATCTCTTCTGCACGCTGTCTAAAGCCTCCACATCCTTCTGGTAGTGTGGCGACCAGAATTGAACACTATACTCCAAGTGTGGCCTAACTAAGGTTCTATACAGCTGCAACATGACTTGCCAATTCTTATACTCAATGCCCCGGCCAATGAAGGCAAGCATGCCGTATGCCTTCTTGACTACCGTGTCCATCTGTGTTGCTCCTTTCACTGACCCGTGGACCTGTACTCCTAGATCTCTCTGACTTTCAATACTCTTGAGGGTTCTACCATTCACTGTATATTCGCTACCTGCATTAGACCTGCCAAAATGCATTACCTCACATTTGTCCGGATTAAACTCCATCTGGCTCCTCTCCGCCCAAGTCTCCAAACAATCTGAATCCTGCTGTATCCTCTGACAGTCCTCATCGCTATCCGCAATTCCACCAACCTTTGTGTCGTCTGAAAACGTACTAATCAGACCAGTTACATTTTCCTCCAAATCATTTATATATACTACAAACAGCAAATGTCCCAGCACTGATCCCTGCAGAACACCACTGGTCACAGCCCTCAAATTAGAAAACCATCCTTCCATTGCTACTCCCTGCCGTCTATGACCTAGCCAGTTCTGTATCCACCTTGCCAGCTCACCCCTGATCCCGTGTGACTTCACCTTTTGTGCCAGTCTACCATGAGGGACCTTGTCAAAGGCCTTACTGAAGTCCATATAGACAACATCCACTGCCCTACCTGCATCAATCATCTTTGTGACCTCCTCGAAAAACTCTATCAAGTTAGTGAGATACGACCTCCCCTTCACAAAACCATGCTGCCTCTCACTAATACGCCCATTTGCTTCCAAATGGGAGAAGGTCCTGTCTCGAAGAATTCACTCCAGTAATTTCCCTACTGAAGTAAGGCTCACTGGCCTGTAGTTCCCTGGATTATCCTTGCTACCCTTCCTAAACAGAGGAACAACATTGGCTATTCTCCAGTCCTGCGGGACATCACCTGAACACATTGAGGATTCAAAGATTTCTGTCAAGGCCTACGCGATTTCCTCTCCAGCCTCCTTCAGTATTCTGGGGTATATCCCATCAGGCCCTGGAGACTTATCTACCTCAATATTTTTTAAGACGCCCAATACCTCGTCTTTTTGGATCTCAATGTGACCCAGGCTATCTACACACCCTTCTCCAGACTCAACATCTACCAATTCCTTCTCTTTGGTGAATACTGATGCAAAGTATTCATTTAGTACCTCGCCCATTTCCTCTGGCTCCACACATAGATACCCTTGCCTATCCTTCAGTGGGCCAACCCTTTCCCTGGCTACCCTCTTGCTTTTTATGTATCTGTAAAAAGCCTTGGGATTTTCCTTAACTCTATTTGCCAATGACTTTTCGTGACCCCTTCTAGCCCTCCTGCCTCCTTGCTTATGTTCGTTCCTACTTTCCTTATATTCCACACAGGCTTCGTCTGTTCCCAGCCTTTTAGCCCTGACAAATGCCTCCTTTTTCTTTTTGACGAGGCCTACAACATTTCTCGTTCTCCAAGGTTCACGAAAATTGCCGTATTTATCCTTTTTCCTCACAGGAACATGCCGGTCCTGAATTCCTTTCAACTGACTCTTGAAAGCCTCCCACATGTCAGATGTTGATTTGCCCTAAAAACATCCGCACACAATCTAGGGTATTCAGTTCCCGCCTAATATTGTTATAATTAGCATTCCCACAATTTAGCACATTCATCCTAGGACCACTCTTATCCTTGTCCACCAGCACTTTAAAACTTACTGAATTGTGGTCACTGTTCCCGAAATGCTCCCCTACTGAAACTTCTACCACCTGGACGGGCTCATTACCCAATACCAGGTCCAGTACCGCCCCTTCCCTGTTGGACTGTCTACATCTCGTTTAAGATGCCTGCCTGGATGCTCCTTACAAACTCTGCCCCGTCTAAGCCCCTGGCACTAAGTGAGTCCCAGTCAATATAGGGGAAGTTGAAGTCTCCCATCACCACAACCCTGTTGTTTTTACTCTTTTCCAAAATCTGTCTACCTATCTGCTCCTCTATCTCCCGCTGGCTGTTGGGAGGCCTCGACTAATCCCCCAACATTGTGACTGCACCCTTCTTATTCCTGATCTCTACCCATATAGCCTCACTGCCCTCTGAGGTGTCCTCCCGTAGTACAGCTGTGATATCCTCCCTAACCAGTAGCGCAACTCTTCCACCCCTTTTACACCCCCCTCTATCCCGCCTGAAACATCTAAATCCTGGAACATTTAGCTGCCAATCCTGCCCTTCCCTCAACCAGGTCTCTGTAATGGCAACAACATAATTGTTCCAAGTACTAATCCAAGCTCTAAGTTCATCTGCCTTGCCCGTAATACTTCTTGCATTAAAACATATGCACTGAAGGCCACCATACCCGCTGTGTTCAGCAACTTTTCCCTGTCTGCTCTGCCTCAGAGCCACACTGTCCCTATTCCCTAGTTCTCCCTCAATGCTCTCACCTTCTGATCTATTGCTCCCGTGCCCACCCCCCTGCCATACTAGTTTAAACCCTCCCGTGCGACACTAGCAAACCTCGCGGACAGGATATGTATGGCTCTCCAGTTTAGATGCAACCCGTCCTTCTTATGTATTTCACACCTGCTCCGGAAGAGCTCCCAGTGGTCCAGATAATGGAAACCCTCCCTCCTACTCCAGATGTTTAGCCACGTGTTTCGCTGCTCTATCTTCCTATTTCTAGCCTCACTGGCACGTGGCACAGGGAGTAATCCCGAGATTACAACCCTAGAGGTCCTGTCTTTTAACTTTCTGCATAGCTCCCTGAACTCCTGCTGCAGGACCTCATGCCCCTTCATGCCTATGTCGTTAGTACCAATATGTACAACGACCTCTGCCTGTTTGCCCTCCCCCTTCAGGATGCCCTCTATCCGTTCGGAGACATCCTGGACCCTGGCACCAAGGAGGCAACATGCCATCCTGGAGTCTCTTTCACGTCCACAGAATCGCCTATCTGTGCCCCTGACTATATAGTCCCCTATTACTGTTGCTCGTCTGCGCTTTGACCCTCCCTTCTGAACATCAGAGCCAGCCGTGGTGCAACTGCTCTGGCTGCTGCTGCTTTCCTCTGATAGGCTATCCCCCCGACAATATCCAAAGGGGTATACCTGTTCGAGAGGGGGACAACGACAGCGGATTCCTGCACTGACTGCCTGGCCTTTCTGGTGGTCACCCATTTCTCTGCCTGCACCTTGGGTGTGAGCACATTTATATAACTGCGATCTATGACGCTTTCCGCCACCTGCATGCTCCTAAGAGCATCTAATTGCTGCTCCAACCGAACCATGCGGTCTGTGTGGAGCTCCAGTTGGGTGCACTTTCTGTAGATGAAGCCATCCGGGACGCTGGAAGCCTCCCGGACGTGCCACATCTCGCAGTCAGAACACTGCGTCCATCTAACTGACATTGCGTCAATTTATTAGGAAATTAAAATTAAAAGTTAATTTTTTTTTAAAAAGTTACTGTTAACTATCTGTTTCCTAGCACTAGATTTCTACTATAAATGTGAAAGCTAAATATAGTACTAAATTATAATTAAGGAATTATGTTTAATGAGTTACCAATGCTTATTTTTCTCAATTTAGTGTAGATTCCCAACCAGCCACTCAGGTCACAGCTTTTCTGTGATGTCATTTCAGTCTCTCTCTCCCCCCCCCCCCCCACACACACACACACACAATTTGAAAAGGTAACAAAAGCAAAAAATGAGTAAAAAGCACTTACTTACCTTCTTACCTTCTGAGGGTCTCAGATGTTCTCAGGTTCTCTCCCTAACAGAGACTGCTCATCCTACTCCGAACTGCTCCCGATACTAGGCCGTGATCTTTTTAAATCTCCGCTCGGACTCGCAGCTCCGGCGCTTTTTAAATCTCCTCCCGGCAGTTTTTCGCAACAAAATCTATCAGTTTTACCTTATACCCCCGTTAGTTACGCATGCATTAAAACGCTTCCGAATTATGAGGATTGATCAGAACTTGAACACTTGTCCCCAATTGGATTCTCAATTCAATTTTGGGTTGTCTTGGAGTGCTTAGGCCACTTCTAAGTCGGGTCCCATCAGATGTCGCCAGTAAATGCTGCTCGTTGTGACTTTACTTAATTTGCTCCTTTTTATAACCTTTGCTCGAGAGTCGCCAAGTCTATTTATGATACCACCACGACGTTCAAGTTCAAGTGCTGATCAGTAACTCAGTACACCAGTTAGTAAGTTTCAAAGCAAAACACACGTATTATACACAGGCAATCTCTACTCATGTATAAAACTCTACACACTGGACTACCTCGAACACTAAGAGGCCTATACTTAGCTTTGGAATTGGCCCACCAGGTCAGGGGAACAAATGGCTTTTCGTTCGATTCTGAGTCTGCAGGGTTCAAAGCTGGTATAGACTGGTAGCTACGAGCGCCTATCTCGTAGCGTGCGTTGGCTGGAGACTCACTTGGTTGGTGCAGCTGCTAGGCAAGTCACGGTCGAGGGTTGCTGCGAGCTGCTGAGAGGCCCTGCCAAGAAGGACGAATTGAACTTGGGGACTCTATTTTATAGTCCCCAGGGGCTTCGCGCCCTTTTGGGCGGGCCCCGTACCTGGTTCCAAGTGATTAGACTAAGTTCTGATCACTTGGATCGATTTCTTCAATACTGGACCTGTTCCTTGTTCGCTGGGCGGTTCCTACGTGTCCGTTAGCCTTCCTATGTCTTGGCTCCTGCTGGCGCCGAGGAGTCTGGCTTGGCCTTGTTTATATTAACTGTTTCCAATTGTTCCCGGGGATCGCTCATCAATATGTAGACGGTTGTTAGTTTCAGTGCTGTATGGGTTCCTGCAAGTTCTGATATACAGGAAACTTTGCACCAGCTTGTTTTTCCTGCGTGTGACTGAATTTTCCTGCATCCTTAGCGGATCTCCATTTTAAAGTCGGATAATGGCCAACCCAGGTGGCTACAAGGGATAGAATTTAAATTCAGAATGTTACATTGCATCTGCGTAGGTTGCTGGAGAGGCTACTCTCGAAGTATTGTGTACAATCTTGGTCCTCGTACTTGGGAAATGATGTACTGGCACTGCAGGGCGTGCATGGGAGATTCACTCGGTTGATTCTGAAGTTGAGAGAATTAGCTTATGAAGATGAACTGAGTAGACTAGGACTATACTCACTGGAATTTCGAACAGTCAGGAGGAGGGCTATCATATAAACGTGTGAAATGCTTTCACAGGAATAAGCAGGGAGGTTCATTCCACTGGCAGGTGAAACTAGAACAAGGAGGTTCCGACGCAAAATAAGGCGGAGGAGATTTAGGACTGAATTGAGGAGGAACATCTTCACCCAAACGGTCGTGAATCTGTGGAATTCCCTGCCCAGTATAGCAGTTGACACTACCACCTTAAATGATTTCAGGCAAAGCTAGAACGATTTGGGAACAGTAACGGAATAAAAGGGTACCATGAGCTGGTGGGTAAGTGGATCTGAGATCACAAAAGATCAGCCATAATCTTTTTGAATGGCAGAGTAGGCTCTAGGGGACAGATGGCCTCCTCCTGTTACTATACTAGTGCATATCCTCACTACACCTTAATATTCCCAAGGTTGGATTTGTCTTGCCTAAAGCGTTGTGTCTTTCTGACAGTACTTTTGCATCTTCGCTTGCCTGGGCAGTCGGTCTGCCTCCAATTGCTGCAAAAAAGGGGGAGGCGGCTATGTGAAGTGTCTAGCAACTCCCGTCGTAACGCGTTGTGGTCTCACCAAACGTCGAAGTAGAGATGGGCGTATTCTAACAAAATATTAAGGGACGTTCATATTTCTGATCAATTCCTGCTAACTGCTGGAGGGCAAGTGTTTTTTTACATACGCTATTTATCTTTATTCTTATATTTCTTTCGAGGGACGATGTATTTCTTAGGAAACTGTATGTACTTTTCACAGTACGGGTATTCCTTGAGAGATTTCATAAAAATCGTTCAATTTATTTATGTGAATCAAAGTATTTGATGTGTTTGATTCGCGTTTAATTTATATTGTTTCCTATTTTAGAACTGTTGAATTATAAAATCAATGATAGTACGTGACAGACAAAATTAGGTTACGTGGAATCGAGGACGTGGCAGAAACACTACGTCAATTTTATTTTCTTTTTTCTTTTTTAATTTCCGAGATGTGTGTGTCGCTGGTTATACCAGCATTTATTTTCCTTCAAATGGGGAGGTGAATTGCCTTCTTGAACTGTTGCTGCCTTTGAGGTGCCACTGTGATGTTAGGGAGGAAATTCTAGAATGTTACCACAGCAACAGTGAAGGAACCCCGATATATTTACAAGACAGGGTGATGAGTGACTTGGAGGGAAACCTCCAGATGCTGCGGTTCCCATGTGGCTATTGCTCTTGTCATTCTAGACGGGAGTGGTCGTGGGTTTGGAAGATGGTATCTCAGGAACGTTGGTGAGTTTTTGCAGAGCACCTTGTAAGTGGTACACTTGCTGCCACTATTCATCGGTGGTGGTGAGTTTGAAAGTTTGTGGAAGGGGAAGCTATCAATCGGGCTGCTTTGTCCTGGGTGGTGTCCAGTTTCTTGAGCAGTGTTTAGGATGAACACATCCACGCATGTGGAATGTATTCCATTGCACTCCTGACTTGTGCCATGTAGATGGTGGACAGGCTTTACGGGGTCAGGAGATGAGTTACTGGCCGTAAGATTGCAAAAACTTGACCAGCTCTGGCAACCACAACATTAATATTGCCAGAACAGTTCGGTTTCTGATCAATAATAACTACCTGGATGCTGATTGTGGGAAATTCAACGACGGAACTTCCATGGACTGTCAAGGGGCGAAGGTTAGATTTTTTCTTGTCGGAAAAGGTCATTGTCTGGCCCTTTTTCGGTGCAAATGTAACTTGCGCTTTGTCAGCTCACCCATTGATGTTGTCCAGGGCTTGTTGCTTCATTGTCTGAGGAGTCGCACGTAGCGCTGAACATGGTACAGTTATCCCCATGTTTGAGCATATGATAGAACAGAGATCATTGATAAAACGATTGAAGATGGTTGCACCTGGATCACTACTCTGTCGAACTCTTGCAGTGATGTCCAGGAGCTGAGATGATTGATCTCCAGCCACCAAAAACATTTTCCTTTGTGCCAGGTATGAATATAACCAGCGTAATATTTTCCACCTTATTCCCATTGATTACAGTTCAGCTCGGGTCTTTGATTTTATTTTCAAATTGTTTTTTATTTTTATTTTTTATAAATCTAGAGTACCCAATTCAGTTTTTCCAATTAAGGGGCAATTTGGTGTGGCCAATCCGCCTACCCTGCACATCTTTGGATTGATGTCCCACGCAGACACGGGGAGAATGTGCAAGCTCCACACGGACAGTGACCCAGAGCCGGGATCGAACCTGGGACCTCGGCGCCGTGAGGCAGCAGTGCTAACCACTGTGCCACCGCGCTGCCCTAGCTCGGGGTCTTTGATTACACCATTGGTCAAATTCTCCCTTGATGTCAAGGGACGTCACTCTCACCTCACCTGTTTTCCGGCTCTTTCGCCTATGTTTAAACGAAGGCTGTAATAAGGCCAGGAGCTGAGTTTTCCTGGCGGAAACTAAACTGTGTCTAAAAGCAGGTTATTGAGTAAGTGACGCTTGATAGCACTGTTGAAGGCTCTTTCGATCACTTTGATCATGAGGGAGCGGAGACTGATAGGGCAGTAATTCGATGGGTTGGATTTGTCCAGTTTCTTGTGTGCAGGACATTCTGGAATTTGTTTTACATTGCCGGGTAGGTGCCAGTCTGATAGCTTGGAACAGTTTGTCTCGGGCTGCGGCAAGATCTGTTGTCGAAATATTGTCAGGGCCCATATTCCTTGCAATATCCAGTGTTCAGGCATAATTACATATCCCAGATAGACATTCAGAGATTCCATACATTTCAAGGCATTCTGTCAAACAACGAGAGGCCCATGGATATTGAGGTCGGAGGTACTTCTGAACTCAGTAATGTTCCACTGCAATGAATATGTCGCACTCCCTCACACCCTACGGACTACAGCCAATATGTCTTCCGGAAGAAAATGCAGGCATGCAATTATCAACAGTTCACATACTTTTGAATGAAAATTGTGTCAGGAACATAAAATCAGGAGTATGGCATTTGACGAAGCTCGCCAGATCTACGAGTCAACGTGATATTGCTAATCCACTATCTCATCATCCTATTCTCGCTATCGCGCTTTGACTGTTTGAAAACTCTATTAATATCTTCCTTGAATTCTTGGTTAGCTCCGAAATACTTCACGGACTTATGGAGGGTACATTTGTTTTTAAAATCGACCCTCTGACGAAATTCTTCGCTGTCAAAATAGTAAACGACGCCCTGCGGATGATGAACCCGTACTCCTTTATTCTGGAACCTTCAACACGATAAAAAATCACCCTTGACTCAAATCAGTTCAGCCCTGTTACATTGCTCTACGTTCCAATGAAATCCTCTCTTATTCTTCTATAGTTCATTGACTGGGCCTAATATCTCTTTATCCGACATTCAGGCTAGCCCAGCAATCAGTCTGTTGAACCTTAGCTTGACACGTTCTGAGATAAGTTCATCTATTCTTTGGTAATGAGACAATAACTTGCACACAATACTCAAGCTCTGCTCCGCAAGTGGCCCTATACCGCTGAAACAATAATTCGTTGTTCCTGTGCTCGGATAATTTTGCAACGAAGTCTTACTGTTTGACGCACCTTCGTGCTTCTTATCAATGTCAAGCATATCAGGACATGCAGGCCGCTTTTTGCATTGTAGTTTCCAAAATCGTCGCTATTTACAGAATACTCTGTGACCTGTTGTTTCCCCCGAACGAAATAGATAGCTTCACACGTATCTCCGTTATTGTGCAACTTCCATGTCTTTTTATCCAAACATGCAATTTTTATAATTGGTCTGAAACGACGTGACTCCCTCTTCGTTGATGACAATGCCAGGTCGAATTGTGCATTCAGCAAACAATGTTTTTTCAAAAATTGTTATCTCTTGTCTGCGATCTAATAATCCATAAATAACAATATGTGACCGGCAAATCCACGTGCGTTACATTTCCACACTGGCCTCCTATGAGTGTTTAATCAAACGTTTTGTGAACATACAGATAAAACAAATCCACTGGTTGTCGCCTATCTGATCTACTGCTTATGTGTGAAAACAAACGCTGCAAATTTGGCAAACATTACTTAATTTGGACATGAATGTTGCCTTTTTCTTAGCGGCTTGATTGTTTTAATTGACCTGTTATCACATTCAGTATAATCGACTCCAACATGTTTACTGATATTGGCTTGACAAATTTCTAATTCCATATATTCTCTCACATACTTTTGATATCTTGGCTCTATGTTACATTCTATAATCCGCTGGGTCTGTTGGAGAATCTACAGGATTTTGAAATATGAAAAACAGCAAATACGCTATTTCCTGAAAACGCAGCTTAGTACCCCTGATTCTGGATAACGATGACATGGAAATATAGCAGCTTTTAGATGCATTGAAGTCTGTAGCAAGTTTGTTTCACCCATAGTACATTCGTTCCATTCTTCATTTTCACTGGACACTTGATTATCTCACATATTTGGCAATTTATTTTCGTCTTCTTGCTGAAGGGGCAAGCAAAGATGTTGTTTAATTGTTCCGCCATTTCACTGCCATCTGACCTCCGATTTTGTAAAAACTCTGCATTTGTCTTCACTGAACATTATTGTTTAACATTTGCATTCATATATTTGACATTGCAACCCGGTTTTTATGGCCTTCGCAACATTAAACACTGCCTTTTTCCCCTCTGGATACTCATTTGTTGAATCCTAAACTGACCTCAATCCTGAATTTGCTATTTTTTTCCAGAAATTTGGCACCTATTTCGAACTAACACTGTCCTGAGTTTCGTTTCTTAGAAATATTTCGTCGACCATATTGATAATCTTTGCGCCAGAAATGAATGTAAACGTTTATAATGCATAACATTGTTCGTTAAATATTAGCAATTGCCGATCCACCGTCATGCCTTTCCATGAATTTCCCAAATCAACCATAGCCAACAGCTTCCGCACACTATCATAATTTCCTTGGTTTTGATTTGTGACCATGGTTAGGAATTAGACTGCATCAATTTATATCCAAATGAAAAATCAAGTGAATGCACAAGATTATTAAATAATCAGTTCTCATTGCACAATGGCAAATTTAATAGTCTTTTCCTGAGTTGGTTCCTCAAAAAATCAATCTGTGCACATTCCATAAATTCACCCCTCAGACTACGATTCGTCATTTGATTTGTCCATTATTTTTGTTGAATACAGTCACCCTTGATTACTGTGGCGCCATTGTTCTATGCATCTCTTGAGTAATGCCGTCCCCCCGTCCCCCCTTTTGCCTCGACTATTTGGAGACGCAGAAACAATCCTTCAAAATTGAATCCACACCCTTTTTATGTTCTCAGCTACAACAATACTCATTCTACATTTAGATCAATTGCGCCAAGAACCATCCCACTGTGCGGTGATTTCATAATTTCCTTATAACAGCAATCGCTTCTCCATTTATTGTAAGCCAGTTCTTCTCAAATATTGCATGCCGTTGGAGAAATAGATCCCAATCTTTGTTACCGTGCACCCATGTAACCGTAATTCCAGTTATCTCGTACCGGCTTACAGAGATTTACCCTGTTATTTCGCACACCTCATTGTTACTGCCACCCTCTATTCTACGAGGGTGTGATTTAAGTAATATTCAGTCCCAAAGTTGGAAATGTTGCAATAGGGATGTACTGGATAAGCAGAGGACCTCAAAATTATGTTCGTTTTCCTTTGCATTCTTGAATTACAGAAAATGCACTGAATCAAATGAATAAAGGTGAGGTTCACCATTTCCTTCTTTCGTAATTTTATTCAAATATGTGTCTATTTTGCGCATTTTGCCGGCAAGGGCACGCATCGAATGAATCCAATTGAAACAGACTAAATGTGAAAACAGTAAGCAAAGAAACATAGCAATGGCTGTAATTAGGTCAATGTATGTTCCCTGTTACACATTGTGCATGTAGGTTTGTAGCCGACAACTGACGCCACTCATCTGTTACACGTCGATGTGCACTCCGTATCAATGTTTGTAGAACACCAATTTAATCACAGTGATGTGAATGACACGGTCATGGATTTATCTACGACCAGCATTAATTCGAAATGACAAATACATAACATGATGCGAAGTGCCCCGCAACTGGTTGAATCCAGCCTCGTATTGCAGCAGTCAGCCCAGAATAGGCAGGATTCGATGCGTCTTTCCCACGAAGGACTTTTGCAGGTACGATCAGGTCCGATTCCCCAATAATAGAAACAGATCAAATGGAAGATTGGCGTATTGAGTAGGTATACACATGCTACTGTATACGTTCCTGGAATTTGAGAGGGACGGGGAACCAGATAGACTGAAGGCAACATCAAAGGAGAATAAAGGTATAACTAACAAGAAGATCAGAAGCAGGCAGACCAGTTGACGCCATGGATCCTCAAAAGCAGACGATCCAGTTCTAGCTAACAGCCGGAAGCCCACGTTAGACAGTCAACAAGCCCTAAGTATTAGGGCCAAGGTCGTGCATGAATCGTTCATGACGGCAGTTTAATTTTTGGCGTTGATAAGGACAAAGCATTTGCCAGATCTGAGTAACCTCCTTGCACTGCGTGGTAACTATAAACTGATTGTGACTCACATATATATCTGAATAAGATATTGTTTGGCGTAACAGGCGAACTATTAAAGAGATCAGGGATCGGAGACATATTTTGTAACAAGTGGCTCGTTACACAGCAATTGTACGTTTGTTTAGTAATTTATAATCAACATTCTCTCAGTTTATTACAGTCCTGTTGATGTGTATTTGTCTTTTCGTGAATTTTGCAAAATAGTCTTTAACGATTGTTAGACTATGATTGGCATCACTATTGTAATCGGGATTTAACTTGACTCTTCACATCATTCTCAAAATCAAAATTATTCATCCCCATGAATCGCTATTTCCAGGTGGGATGCCCTCGCAGCTTCAGCATGGTCCATGACTACATATAGCACTCCAGCGATGCTACTACAATAACATGCATCGGAATAGGCAGGACGATCATGGATTGCAGATGGAGAAGCAGACCTGAGATTACTGCATGATTCGCCCTTTATTCTCGCTACCCTGAATGAATTTTCATTTGGGAAACAACTCCTTGAATATTCTTCAGCGTGTATATTGGTCTTTCATTGCACTGAAGCCTGATAAGCTCTATCAACGAGCGTAGATTTCCGCTTCGATTCTGTGAAATAAACGTGTATGAACAGAAACTGCTGTAAGATCCCTATGCAATGAATGAATTAATGAATTATGAACGAACGAACTAACTAATGAATGAATGAAAGAACTAACGAAAAAAAAGAATGAATGAACGAACGAACAAATGAATGAATGAATAAATGAATGGATGAATGAAAGTCAGCTATTGCTAAGTGTTGAGGAGCGAAACATGATGTCGTTTTTTAAAGCTTGCTCTGTCTTCTTCAGCTGAACAAATAGCATTGTGCAGAGAACGTTCGCGGCTGACAAAACTAATGTTGACATTATTTTTCAGGAAGGCCACTGTCTCTCACCGGAAAGTGAAATGAGGAAATTAAAGCTGTTTCCTTGCAACTCGTTAACGTTCCCTTGTGAAATTGACCACAAGTAGTCTGTGATAGTATATTTCTTCAAAGTAGATAATTGTTTCATTTTGGAATCATGAACCTGCAGCTTCTACTTTGCGATCAAATATAACAGATAGAGATATCCGCTCTCTCACAATCGCGGCAACATCATGAGGTACACTTATTGGGCAAATTATGTTGTGTGAATCATTATATCACCACCAGCTGGCTATCCTATACATAGATTGACGATGCTGCAGTTGTTCACATAGAGTAGGAAAGGCAAACGGGAGACAAATACGAGTACTTTAAATTGTGAATAGTTGGCTACCATAAATATGTCGTCTGTGTAAAATAATCATCAAATGTTATTTGCAAAAGAAAATATCGACCTAACTCTGTGGTTTGTTAAGACGTCGAATTCACAATAAGAATGCAATAAGAATTGTTTGATCATAGGCTAGTTCTGACACCACTGGAATTAGTCTCATGGACCTGTTTCAGTGGGGGTTGGATCCCTCCTGGGAGCGTCAGGCATCCCTGGCCTGTTCGCAACGACCACTTCCGACCCGCAGCCGCCCTCTTTGTGTTAGGCTTTGGCGGAATCCTCCCGGGCGCGCTGAATCGACGATTTTGGGTCCTGTTGGCGCTCTTACTTCACGGCCGTCGCGTCGTCTGCGACCGGGAGTAGACGGTTGACGATCGTTCTGGCTGCCGAGGCTAAGGACCGCCTGGCCCTAGAGGTATTAGACACCGTGCTCCGCGCTGTCTTGTGATATGGCAATGTCCACTGCACTCTGGTTGTTAAAGTAGGCCACCACAAGGAGTCGGCTTTCGATCTCGGCGTCCCGGAGCGCACAGACAAGTATTCGGAGAGCGCAGCCCGAATTGAAATGCGGCAGCAAGCATTATCGAGCAGGCCAAAAAGTCGCCATTTGATTCTCCTTTTGCCTGGGGGACCGCTGAGGTTAAGATGTACCTCTACCAGATACACACACGTGGTACAGAGCTTCGAGTTCAGCCTGGCTAGATGCGTAAGGTTCTTGATGAACGCTTAGGTGGGTCCCCCAAGAGTGACAACACGATGACAGTCTGCCTTTCTGCCCCAACGATCCTGTTCAAACGATAGAAATGTTCCACTCCTTCTCTATATTGTGTCCATTCATCGAAAGCTGCGTTGAAGTAGTCGAGTTTTCAGATGTGCACCATTTCACCGTCCGTCGGAGAGACCTCCATGGAACTGAACGAAGTGGGTCGCCGGTAGAATGCCCAGTGGCTGCGGCAACTCTCCGCTACCCTCGTCGTCTGTATGGAATCTGAATAGAAATGACGGCCTGTGCACAGGTTAGGGTTAGAATTGACGACTAGGTTATTACGAGGCACTGAAGTCGACGAAATACTGTTTCTTTAGTCCCCGACGGGCCACCTTTCCTGACCTGCACACAGGTCAGGGTTTTTATGCTGAGTGGTTTGCCCTGTTAAAGGGGAAATTCCCCCAATTACCGGAAAAGGTCATTCTCAACTGTCGAAGCGTTAAAATTAATGGAGCACAGTCCTTGGACCACACGGGGGTTACAACATAAGAAAATGTGATCACGCTTTTCTTTCTGTCCGGAGACACTACACTCCAGTTTTTTGTATTTAAGGCATTTAATATTTAATGTCCAATGGAAGTTTGCTAACTGCCTCTTTGAAACTGAGGCAGGATTTATCCACATTGGATGTGCATTAGCCATTGCGGTGACATTCTCGTTCTGCATCCAAATATTGGTACTAATTGACTTGATCCCCATTTTAGCTGACAATGATGTCAGTCCGAGGGAACCTTGCAATTCGGTCTTACATTAAAAGACGACCACGCTCTGGACCACTGGAATGGATGTTAGAACAAAGAACAAATACAATTATAGCACAGGAACAGGCCCTTCGGTTCTCGCTGCATGCGCCGATCCAGGGGCGTCATTCTCGACGCCCCAGCGGGTCGTAGAATGGCCGTTGGCCGCCGTGAATCCCGCCTCCGCCGGTTGCCGAAGTCTCCGGTACCGGAGATTGGGCGGGGGCGGGAATCGGGCCGCGCCGGTTGGCGGGTCCCCCGCTCAATTCTCAGGCCAGGATGGGCCGAAGTCCCGCCGAGAAATTGCCTGCCCCGCCGGCGTAAATTAAAGTAGGTATTTCCCGGCGGGACAAGGCGGCGCGGGCAGGCTCCGGGGTCCAGGGCGATCTGACCCCGGGGGGTGCCCCCACGGTGGCCTGGCCCGCGATAGGGGCCCACCGATCCGCGGGCGGGCCTGTGCCGTGGGGGCACTCTTTCCCTTCTGCCTCCGCAACGGCCTCCACCATGGCGGAGGCGGAAGAGACTCTCCCCACTGCGCATGCGCGGGAAACTGTCAGAGGCCGCTGACACTCCCGTGCATGCGCCGCCCGGGGATGTCATTTCCACGCCAGCTGGCGGGGCAACAAACGCCGTTTCCGCCAGCTGGCGGGGCGGAAATTCCTCCGGCGCCGACCTAGCCCCTCAATGTCGGGGCTCGGCCCCCAAAGATGCGGAACATTCCGCACCTTTGGGGCGGCGCAATGCCCGTCTGATTGGCGCCGTTTTGGGCGCCAGTCGGCGGACATCGCGCCATTGGGGGAGAATTTCGCCCCAGATCCTTTATCTAAACCTGTCGCCTATTTTCCAAGGATCTACTTCCCTCTGTTCCTCGCCCGTTCATATGTCTGTCTAGATGCATCTTGAATGATGCTATCGTGCCCGCCTTTACCACCTCCGCTGCAAAGTGTTCCAGGTGCCCACCACCTTCTGCGTAAAAAAATTTCCACGCACATCTCCCTTAAACTTCCCCCTCTCACCTTGAATTCGTGATCCTTTGTAAATAACACCCTCACTCTTGGAAAAAGCTTGTTGATATCCACCCTGTCCATACCTCTCATAATTTTGTACACCTCAATCAGGTCCTCCCTGAACCTCCGTCTTTCCAACGAAAATAATCCTAATCTACTCAACTGTTCTTCACAGCTAGCACCCTCCATACCAGGTAACATCCTGGTGAACCTCCTCTGCACCCTCTCGAAAGCATCCACATCCTTCTGGTAATGTGGCGACCAGAAATGCACGAAGTATTCCAAATGTGGCCTAACCAAAGTCCTATACAACTGTAACATGACCTGCCGACTCTTTTACTCAATACCCCGTCCGATGAAGGCAAGCATGCTGTATGCCTTCTTAACCACTCTATCGACCTGTGTTGCCACCTTCAGGGTACAAGGGACCGGAACTCCCAGATCTCTCTGTACATCAAGTTTTCCTAGTACTTTTCCATTGACCGTATATATAGTCCACTCTTGAATTAGATCTCCCAAAATGCATCACCTCGCATTTGCCTGGATTGAACTCCATCTGCCATTTTTCTGCCCAACTCTCCAATCTATTTATATTTTGCTGAATTCTCTGACAGTTCTTCTCGCTATCTGCAACTCCACCAATCTTCGTATAATCTGCAAACTTGCTAATCAGACCACCTACACCTTCGTCCAGCTCATTTATGTATATCACAAACAACAGTGGTCCGAGCACAGATCCCTGTGGAACACCACTAGGCACCTTTCTCCATTTTGAGACACTCCCTTCCACCACTACCTTCTGTCTCCTGTTGCCCAGACAGTTCTTTATCCATCTAGCTAGTACACCCTGGACCCCATACGACTTCACTATTTCCATCAACCTGCCATGGGAAACATTAGCAAACGCCTTACTGAAGTCCATGTATATGACATCTACAGCCCTTCCCTCATCAATTAACGTTGTCACTTCCTCAAATAATTCTATTAGGTGTGTAAGACATGACCATCCCTGCACAAAATCTTGCTGCCTATCACTGATAAGTCTATATTCTTTCAAATGTGAATAGATCATATCCCTCAGTATCTTCTCCAACAGTTTGCCTACGACTGACTTCAAGCTCACAGGTCTATAATTCTCTGGATTATCCCTGCTACCCTTCTTCAACAAGTGGACAACATTAGCAATTCTGCAGTCCTCCGGGACCTCACCCGTGCTCAAAAATGCTGCAAAGATATCTGTTAAGGCCCCCAACTATTTCGTCCCTCGCTTCCCTCAGTAACCTGGGATAGATGCCATCCGGACCTGGGGGCTTGTCCACCTTAATGCCTTTGAGAATACCGAAATCTTCCCCTTCCTTATGCCGACTTGACCTAGAGTATTTAAACATCCACCCCTAGCCTAAACATCCGTCATGTCCCTCTCCTTGGTGAATACCGATGCAAAGTACTCATTAACAATCTCACCCATATCCTCTGACTCCACGCATAAATTCCCTCTTTTGGCTTTGAGTGGGCCAATCCTTTCTCTAGTTACCCTCTTGCTCCTTATATACGAATACAAGGCTTTCAGATTTTTCTTAACCCTGTTAGCCAAATATATTTCATGACCCCTTTTACCCCTCTTTATTGCTCGTTTGAGATTTGTCCTACCTTCCCGATATTCCCCCAAAGCTTCATCAGCTTTAAGTCACCTAGATCTTATGTAAGCTTCCTTTGTCATCTGAGCTAGTCTCACAATTCCATCCGTGATCCATGGTTCCCTAATCTTGCCGTTTCTATCCCTCATTTTCACAGGCACCTATCTGTCCTGAACTCTAATCAAACTTTCCTTAAAAGACTCCCACATTTCAAATGTGGATTTAAACTTAAACAGCTGCTCCCAATCCACATTCCCTAGCTCCTGCCTAATTTTGTTACACTTGGCCTTTCCCCAATTTAGCACTCTTCCTTTAGAACCACTCTCGTCTTTGTCCATGTGTATTCTAAAACTTACGGAATTGTGATCGGTATTCCCAAAGTAATCACCGACTGAAACTTCATTCAGCTGGCCGGGATCATTCCCCAGTACCAGGTCCAGTACTGTCCTTCCCGAGTTAGACTCTTTACATACTGCTCTAAAAGAAACTCTCCTGCATGTTACTTACAAATTCTCCTCCATCTACGCCTCCAACACTACATGAGTGCCATTCAATGTTGGGGAAGTTAAAATCTCCCATCACGACCACCCTACTGTGACTACATTTTTCTATAATCTGTCTACATATTTGTACCTCTACTTGACGCTCGCTTTTGGGAGGCCAGTAGTAAACCCAACAATGTTACTGCACCCTTTCTATTTCATAGCTCTACCCATATTGCCTCAGTGCTCGAATCCTCCATCGTGCCCTCCTTAATCACAGCTGTGATATCATCTCTGATCAGCAATGCAACTCCTCCACCCCTTTTACCTACCTCGCTATCCCTCCTGAAGCACCTATACCCTGGGATATTTAGATGTCAGTCTTGCCCGTCCCTCAACCAAGTCTCAGTAATACCAATAATATCATATTCCCAGGTACTAATCCAAGCCCTAACTTCACCTGCCTTACCTGCTACACTTCTCGCATTAAAACAAATGCACCTCACACCACCTGTCAATTTGCGTTCATCATCTCTTCCCCTTAGTCATATTGAATTTATTATCTTGTACCTGACTGGCTTTAGTTGCTGCCTCTCTACTGACCTCTAACTTCCTAATCTGGTCCCCCCCCCCCTGCCACATTAGTTTAAAACCTCCCCATCAGTATTAGCAAAAGCACCCCGAGGACATTGGTTCCAGTCCTGCCCAGGTGTAAACTATCCGATTTGTAATGTGCCACCGCCCCAGAACCGGTTCCAATATCCTAAAAATCTGAAGCCCTCCTTCCATCTCTCAAGCAACGTATTTATTCTGACTGTTCTTGAATTTCTACTCTGACTGTCCCGTGGCACTGGTAGCAATCCTGAGATTCCTACGTTTGAGGTCCTACTTTTTAATTTACCTCCAAACTCCCTAAATTCTGATTGTAGGACTTCATCCCGTTTTTTTTTTTTTACCTATATCGTCGGTGCCTCTATGCACCACGACAACTGGCTGTTCACCCTCCCCCTTCAGTACAACCTGCAGCCGATCTGAGACATCCCTGATCCGTGCACCCGGGAGGCAACATACCATTCGGGAGTCTTGTTTTCGACCACAGAAACGCCTGTCTACTCCCCTTACGATTGAATCCCCTGTGATTATAGCCCTGCCAGTCTTTTCGGGTTATTTGTGAAAACGTACACAGGGACACGTAGCCTAAGATGCGCAAGTATGTAAACTTCCGCACAGTGCCTCTAAACTGTTTGCATCTGATTCGTTTGATTCTTCCAAGTGAGCTCACCGCAGCGAGACAAAAAAATTCTCTGCATAATTTGATTTGTTTGATGTCTTCTTATGTCGTGAAATGTTATGGTTTCGTGTCGCACTTCGTGTAAGTTTTTTCAAGTCGGAGAACTAATTTAACTATTCTTATTCCAAAGATTGATCCATTGGCGTGGTGATGGCATGACAATAAATAGACCACAACAAATGTCCTGTCTGGCAGTCGAAACCTTTGCATCGATTACTTCATTTTGTTCCAAAGGAATTTTGGCGTAAAAAGAAACGAGTGGCCTTCTGAGGCAGATCAGGTATATTGAAGGAACAAATCCCTGCAGATAATATAGACATTGTTTCAGCCTTGAAAAACAATTTTGATGCAGGAAGTTAGGATATATTGCAGATTTAATTGATCTGCAAGGGAAAGTGTCGTGACAACCGATGTTTTAGTTGGTGGAGGTGCCTTTGCATTCTTGGCAGTATCCCTGGACTAGCAATTTCGACACCCAGACAGTCCCAAGGGACAAATGCTAATACATTCCATCAATAAACACTGGCAATTTAAAATCTAATAATGCCGATTAAACTGGTCAACCGTTGTGGATGAAAGGAACACATTCCAACACCTCCTATCCTTACCTGTGACAGCACTTCAGCAGAAATGCGTCCTCTCGACCCTCTGAAATGAACATGCAAGCCATTTAGTTACACACAATTAGAGATAGGCAATATATGCTGGGCATGTCGTTGAAGCCCACATCCCGTGACTGACTGGATGACAATAAAGGTTATTCACGAAAGAAAAACTACCGGCACTTTTAAAGAATCGCTGAAGCCGACTGCAATGAGGTTGCATGCTCTGACATACACAATTTAGTAAAAATCTATACTCGGATCCTTGTAATGAATTATTCCCAAGCAGAATCAATGGCCTGGTTGAAGCTTTCAAGTACACAGGTAGAAATCGCTCTTTAAATGAAAAATTCGAAGAATCAACGGCTAACCAAGGATGTTATGGAGAGGTTAAGTGGAATTAAGAACCATATAAGGCGTCCAAAATCAGCCATAGACCCTAATATTTTGATTATTTAATAATTCAACAAAGGAGGACTAAAAAGGTTATAATTGGGCAGAAAATAAACTAAGAGGGCAAACTGCCGAGGGATAGACATGAACAATATCAGCTTATTTAAATATTTTTTAAAAGGAAGCGAGAGGCGGGAATGAACTTGGGCCCTTATGGAAATTAAGCTGTGGCGATAGCTATGGGCAAAAATGAAATGGCAGAGGAGTTAAAAAGATGTTTTGCATCAATATTTACAGTGGAATGTACTTCCAACATCCCATTATTGGTTAACGAAAGCGAGGGCGTTATTCAATTCTGTAACGAGAGAAGTGTCTCTCGGGGGATTAGCGGCAGATATGTTTTCTAGCCCTGATTTCTTGCATCGTAGGGTTGGAGAAGATGTGGATAAAGAGGTCGTAGAATCATTGGGTATAATTTTGCAAAAAAAATCCTTGGATTCTTGAGTGCGACTGGGTTGTTGGGAAATGCCAATATAATCCCGTTATACAAAAACGGGACGGGGAAGGAAGAAAGGGTAACAAAAGGCCCCTTGGCTTCACATCTATTGTTGAAAAACGGTTGGAATCGATTGTTAAAGAAGCAATATCAACACCTTTGGAAAATCATTATCTAATCAAGCAGGGCCATCATTGCTTCTAGAAAGGGAAATCATTTCTGACTAACGTATTGTAGTTTTAGAAGAGGTTGTAATCAGATTGGATTGCGGGAACCAGTAGATGTGTTACATTTGGACTTCTGCAAGGCTTTTGGCCAAGTACCTCACGAACGGTTAAGTCATAAGACAAGGGATCGTGTTGGAAGTGGAACGTTGAGCGTTATTTCAAGAGGGTACGGGTGAGACGGCATCTGGATTATCGTGAGCAGTTTTGGTTACGCTCATTTAAGGAAATGCATTATATTACAGGGGGCAGTTGAAACACTCCACAGAATGATTCCTGATATGCAGCGATTGTCTTATGATCAATGGTTAAACATGTTGGTTCTCTGCTCATTGACATTGAGAATAATAAAACATGATTTCATTGAAATAACTCCGCTGGTAAGATTTTCTATTCCGCTGGCAACGCAACAGCCCGCGGGATTCACGGTCGCGTGGAAAGCTGCGGGCATAGGGTGGCCACAATGGGAAACCCCATTTGCCATTAACAGAAACGGGGAATTCCGAATTGCTAAAGGGCTTAACAGGGGAATGTCTGAGATAATTTTCCCCGTTATGGTAGTGGAGAGGACCAGAGGGCGTCGGCTGAATACTAAGGGAACACAATATAAGCCCGGGATGTGGACAAAGTCATCTCCGAGAGGATTGTGAGTTTTTAAAACCTTTTTCCACAGAGAGCTCTGAGGACAGAGTCCTTGTGGATATTTAAGTCTGAGATATGCAGAATTTGTGTCATGCAAGGATCAAGGGTTATGGAGAATTGTGAAGAAAGCGAACGTAAAAAGTGCTGGATCAGCGATGATCCTCTTGAGTGACCGAACAGGTTCTCGGGCCTGGATGGCCATTTAGTCTGGTATTTTATTATTAGTTAGTTTAGTAGTTTAGTCGGGCAGCATGGTCGGCACGGGCTTGGAGGGCCGAAGGGCCTGTTCCTGTGCTGTACATTTCTTTGTTCTTTGTTCTTATTATCGCATGTTGCGTAACAATGATGTCAACACAGCCTTCTGGTGAGAAACACAAGGAAAATCAAAAGCACTTTTCTCCACTTCACAAACATTTACAAAACTTGGATAGTTTCCAAATGCTTTTATGTTACAAGAAATGTTCCTTATTTTTACTGATGCACTTTTCACATTCACAACAAATCAGCATTAAAATGTGCTTGCATTAGACTGTCCAGCAATGTCTATGTTCTTATAAACAAAACAGCTCATAATACTCTCGTATTTTTCTGAGTTCTAAAAATGCATTTATGCAATGTAGTCATACTGGAACGCGTTTTAAAAATAAATTTAGAGTACCCAATTATTTTTACCAATTAAGGGGCAATTTAGCGTGGCCATCTGTTTGGGTTGTGGGGCTGAGACCCATGCAGACACAGGGAGAATGTGCAAACTCCACATGGACAGTGACAGGGATTCGAACCCGGGCCCTCACATACTGGAACATGTTGGGAAATAACTACACACTATTGATTTCCGTTCACAGACTTAGCGAAACAAGACCTTGATCAATGCCACAACAAATTATTTCAAACTGAATAGCTTATCTAATTGGGCTGGTTTTGCGCAGAGCTCAATCACTGGCTTTCAAAGCAGACCAAGGCAGGCCTGCAGCACGCTTCAATTCCCGTTCCAGCCTTCCAGAACAGGCGCCGAAATATGGCGACTAGGGGCTGTTCACAGTAAGTTCATTTGAAGCATACTTGTGACAATAAGTGATTTTCATTTCATTTCATTTCAGTTAAGTCAGAATGATGTGCAGAATATATTTAACGTCCTCAATTTTAATTGTATTCCATGTGTCATTCCGCTTAGGTACAAGTATCTGGAAACAAGAGAATGGTCAGCAAGACACCCGTTATTATTCACCAAAACAAAATGAGGGAACTTGGATGCTTAAGACGAAGAAAGATAGTCAATTTTCAATAAACCGTACAAGATCGCAACTCCGCATTTCATTTATTTGTAGATGTCAGTGAATGTCATGAGTTTCAATGATAATTCAATTGACGCACATCACAGAAACACACGGCATTATTATCCATAACCTATAGTTGTCCTCACTTTAGGATTCAATAGCGTTGGACGATCAGTGGGCAACGCCATTAGACAGTGCATTTTGAAAAATGAGTATATTTAAGCGTTTAGCACAAATCATTGCCAGTCAGCAACTTTATATTGATTTGTTTTGATTTATTATCTCGTGAACAGAGGTACAGTGAAAAGCATCGTTCTGCCCACCATTCATACACATCGCTCCATACATAAAAAACTTAGGACATACTAAAATAGACAATATAAATGCATAGCCATAGGCATCAGGTGAAACACGTAGAGTGCAGTACTACTGTGGAGAGAAGTTGGGTGATGAGACCAGTTCAGTCCAAGAGTGGGTAGTTCGGGAGTGTGGTAACAGTGGGGAAGAAGCTGTTTTCGAACCTGTTAGTGCGTGTTCTCAGACTTTGGTACCTCCTGCCCGTTGGAAGAAGTTAAAAGAGAGAGTAACCTGGGTGGGATGGGTATTTGATTATGTTGCCCGCTTTCCCAAGGCAGCGAGAAGTGTAGACATAATCAAAGGATTGAACTGTGCCTTGGCTTTCCAAATGCTTTAGTACAGTTCATCAGCATCATTTTTGGAAATGGGTTCCAGAGAACGGCATTAAGGTGCTTTCTTCAATGAAATATATTTCCGAAACATGACGTTAAAGCATAAGTGGATGCGCCTATATGTATTTGACCATGTTCAATTGTGTAACACACTACTGCAATGTTTGGCAGGTAATAACAAAGGATATACCTTCACAGCTGAGAAAATGGTCATGAGATTTGCCTGCAATGGAAGAGGTCTTATTTTCAAGCAGCTTCATTCACCTTACCAAACAAGATATCATGCTGTCCAAACTACCACAATATCTGAACTAATTGCTCAGTATATCCCACACTCGAGCATTACCTGCAAGCCAGAGGATCAACAGTGTTTTAATGATGAGCACTGCAGGCCATGCCCGGAGCAGTGCCAGGCTCGTCCACGATGAGGTCTCAACCTTTTTAGGCGACAACACAGTTTCATGGCGAACATTACAATCAGCAAGTGATAACCGAAAGTAATCATTTTCACAATCAACGATCTCAGATCTCAAGTACAGTCATATGCAGCGTGACTGATGGTGCAAATTAATGAACTCACTGGAGTACGACGATCCTCACAGATTCTCGTCGTGAAGGATGGAGAACTAGAGGAATTAGTGCAAAAGGTAATGCCTATGTGTTCACAACGATCTTCATCCAGAAGTGCCGGCTGGATGAAATCATCCACTTGTGGGGCTCACTCGACGGCCCAATAGTAGACTCCTGAGCATTACGCCAATTGAAATGCATTTCAAACTGCTATTGCTAATTTCCACCAAGTAATGATTCATAGGAGACGCCGGATAGGTTGACGATCGTTTATTCTGACATATTGGTGGTGGAGGATGTTGGATAGCTCAACAAGCATTATCGCCGAACAAACTCTGTTGTTGACGCTGAGCGGTACATATGTATATCGTTTTGTAGTCTAAGCACTGCGATTGTTTACAATTCGAGCCGACATTACACAGACTCTTTTAGAAAAGTTACCTCGCGTACTAGTCATGCATTCACGCCTGCACACGTAGCTCAGGCTTTTAGCTTATCTTTGCATGATAATTGCCTCTTCCTCCGTTAGCACCCAGGCAACACTCGTTGCTATCAGAAACCACGGTTCCGTCATTGCTAACGAGGTCGGCTGATGCAGGCCTTGCAGCTGGAGAGCATACTGACGTACTTTAAGTGTTACGAGGGCCAACAGCTGTTGTAATGTTTTGGATGATGGGTCCTTATGCAAAGAGACATATTGGGCGGGGTTCTCCGCTCCGCTCCAACAGTTTTCTGGTGTGGCGCGCCTCCGCCGGCAGCGGGATTCTCCATCCAGCCAGCCGGCCAAACGGGACTTTTATTTTGCGCAGGCCCACGTTGTCGTAAAATACCTGGGGGTTGGTGCACTGTTGGCGCAGTGGAGAATCGCGTCAGTGGAGAATCAAACCCAATGACGTTTTAGCAATGATGCAGCCTGAATTTTAAAATCACAGTCACTTGTAAATACTTTTTAAAATCTACTTTACTCCTCACCAGACAATCATATTAATAAACATTTTATTTTTATTACTTCCCTTGAAGAGCACTGATTCATCAACAAATCGCTCACATAAGCTCGGTGCACGTTCTGCCAGAGACACTCATCACAGAGTTAATTGACCGATAGAGACAATATCTGAACATCAGAGGCGAGGTGTGAGTGAGGTGACTTGCCATCCAGATAACAATTGGCCGAATATGGCATCAGGGAACCTTCGCATTCCTGCACTCAACGCCAATCAAGGGGAAAGAATTTCGCTACCAGGGTTACACCTGGCTCAAATGAAGGTTGTTGTCCTGTTTTGAGGTCAATTCATAAGTGCAAGAGTGCCTTTTTGTGGTGTATTAAACCCAACCATCTTTAACTGGTTCATCAGTGTTCTTCGTTCTATAATAACATCAAAAGTAGACATGTCCTCAGATGAATGTATAATGATCAGCATCATTCGCGACCCCTCGGGTACTGAAGGACATCGATTGCACCAAGTCGTGGACGATATTAAGGCTTGAACTAACATTTGGTGAGGAACAGTGGCACAAGAAACGCGCCAGATAATGATTACCTACAGCAAGAGAATATCTCTAAGGGCGTCACTCTCGCACAGGTGTCAGCACTGTTGCTTAACAGTTCCAGTGTCCCGGCTCGATTCTTTACTTGGGCCATGTATGTTCGGAGTCTGCAGGCTCTCCCCTTGTCTGCGTGGGCTTCCTCCGGGTGCTCTGGTTTCCTACCACAGTCCAAAGATGGGCAACTTCGGTGGAATGGCTATGCTAAATTGCCCTTAGTGTCAAAAACAAGCTTAGGTGGGGGCCCTACGTTACGGGGATAGGGTGGAGATGTGCACTTAAGTAGTGTGCACTTTCCAAGGGCCAAATGGCCTCCTTTTGCACTGTAAAATTATATCTTTCAATGATCTCACCATCGCCCATTGACGTCTTATGATTTTACCATCGCTGTATCCACGACTATCAATATCTATGCGTTACTGTTGTTCAAGAACTGAGCTGGAGAACAACAACAGGTCAAAAGGCCGAGATCCTGCAGCGATAAACTCACCTCCTGACTCCACAAATTATATCAAGCATCTACAAGGCGCAAGTCAGGAGTGTGATATTATGCTCTCTCTTTGCTTGGGCGAGTGAGTTCCAACAACAGTCAATAGGCTCGAAACTGTAAAAGACAAAGCTGCATCTTGATTGTACAGGTTCTGCAAACATTCAGAGCCTTCAACACTTCCAAGGAACCACTGCGGGAAATCATGGAGGTTCCTCAGCGAGCACCTTACATATACACGATAGATGTGATCAATCAGGACAGAAGCAGCTAATAATTCGGAACACCACCAACTGGAATCTCTCCTCCACGTAACTCGGCGTGCAATCATGGCAATATATCGCTATTTTTGCATTGTAGTACTGAAGGACATCGATTGCACCAGGTCGTGGACGATATTAAGGCTTGAGCTAACATTTGGTGAGGAACAGTGGCACAAAAAACGCTCCAGATAATGATTACCTACAGCAAGAGCATATCTCTTAGGGCGTCACTATAGCACAGGTGTCAGCACTGTTGCTTTACAGTTCCAGGGTCCCGGCTCGATTCCCTACTTGGGCCATGTCTGTTCGGAGTCTGCAGGCTCTCCCCTTGTCTGCCTGGGCTTCCTCCGGGTGCTCAGGTTTCCTCCCACAGTCCAAAGATGTGTAACCTCGGTGGAATGGCTATGCTAAATTGCCCTTAGTGTCAAAAACAAGCTTAGGTGGGGGTCCTACGTTACGAGGATAGGGTGGAGATGTGCGCTTAAGTAGTGTGCTCTTTCCAAGGGCCAAATGGCCTCCTTTTGCACTGTAAAATTCTATGTTTCAATGATCTCACCATCGCCCATTGATGTCTTACGATTTTACCATCGCTGTATCCACGACTATCAACATCTATGCGTTACCGTTGTTCAAGAACTGAGCTGGAGAACAACAACAGGTCAAAAGCCCGAGGTCCTGCAGCGATATGCTCACCTCCTGACTCCACAAATTATATCAAGCATCTCCAAGGCGCAAGTCAGGAGTGTAATATTATGCTCTCTCTTTGCTTGGGCGAGTGAGTTCCAACAACAGGCAATAAGCTCGAAACTGTAAAAGACAAAGCTGCATCTTGATTGTACAGGTTCTGCAAACATTCAGAGCCTTCACCACAAGGAACCACTGCAGGAAATCATGGAGGTTCCTCAGCGAGCCCATTACATATCCACGACAGATGTGATCAATCAGGACAGAAGCAGCCAATAATTCGGAACACCACCAACTGGAATCTCTCCTCCAAGTAACTCGGCGTGCAATCATGGTGATATATTGCTGTTTTTGCATTGTGGCTGAGTCAATGTACTAGAATTTCTTCCTTAACAGCACTGTGAGTGCATCTACCCTTCAGAGCTGCAGCAAGTTAGTCAGGAAGCTCGTCGTAAACGACTGAAGGGCAATATGCTTTGTGCAATCCATCGACGTGTCCAAGATGCTCCACATCTTTCGACCTGAATTGATTCAGAGTGCATATTTTATTCTTTAAAATGAAGCCGCGATGGTGAATACCCTCCTTTTATCTCCAGTAGGTATTCGAAACTATGTTTGTTTAACATTCTTAATTGCTTCCTGTATCTGCAAATTTCAAGTCCAATAAATGGAATAGTCTCGTACGTGTGTCAAAAACAATAGCAGCCTAATCACGGGGAAGACCATTAGCTTTCTATTCCACCTGTTTTTAAAAGAACGTTTCACGAAACCTGTTGGTTTTCCACGCTCTCGCCAATTTTGCATCCGTGTGGTTACTGTTACCTTTTTACGCCGTGGACTTCAAGGTTGTAAATCGTCAAATATGCATTGTGTATCAAATTACTTTTCAAAATCCATTTGCACACGTTTAATTAAAGGGCGGCAGAGGGTAAACGTCAATTGAGTTAATCGCTGCAATTTTGGATTGTCAGGGGATTTTCCGTCTGTGATTTAAAAACAACATTTTCTGGTGATTGCTCATATTTAGAATTTAAACAAATTACTTACACTGTTTTCCAAAGCATGTCAGATATGTAGAGCTATGAATAGATTCAGCGTAAGCATGCCAACATTTCACTCCATTGAATTTGACGTTTACAGAAAATCAGATCACCGCAAGGCCGTTTATGCTAATTTCAAAGAGCTGTCTATTCAGTCTAATGGTGGTTTTTAGTTTGGGTATTGGACCGATCTTTTCGATAATGCACTTTATTAAAATAAATGGTAATTTACAAGAAAATTAATCAGAATTGTTTGATGAGGTGAGGATATGGGCCTGGAACAGGCCACATGACAGAAGCTATTTCAATGCTGAACGTTTGACGAAATGGCATAATCGTGAGCAATGCTATCATATCACCTCGCAAAGAACATTTATTTCGATGCTGTCATCTAAATTCAGTTTCCTGGTCCATGATTTATTTTTATGTCTGAAATGCACCAACGAAATCAGATCCATTCGTTGTTGTATTTTATTGCTGCAAGCAAAACGTTCCTCCCTAAATCAGACAGCTAACAAGGCGGCCTTCACTCCAACCGCCCGGCGGGAAACAGAAAAGAGAGGTGTAATATAGGGTGGTGTTTTATAACATTTATATTTAGTGATTCAAGTAACTATTGAACACATATTGAATAACAAAGAACAAAATAAAATTCAGCACATGAACAGGCCATTCGGATATCCAAGCCTGTACCAGTTATGGCACCAATCTTGACTAAAACCCTCAGCACTTCCTTCGAATTGAGAACATACACCGTCATGGTCTTCCCTTCCCACGTGCTCTGTGTCGTTTGCCGGGCCCACGTTAGGAATTTATGCCCTTCTTGGAACCAGCGAAGCCTTGCGATAATCGCTCTGGGCTGCACCCCGACTTTGGCCTTTGGCCGGAGCGACCTGTGCACCCTGTCTATTTCTGGTGGGTTTGGGAATATCTCCTTTCCCATTCGCTTGCCCAATATTTGTGACATGTAGCCTGTTGTGTCTCTGCCCGCCCAGCTCTCTGGCAGACCCACTATTCTAATGTTCTGCCGTGTGGATCTATTTTCATGGTCCTCCACTTTCCCCTTTAGGCTCCCTTGAGCCTTTACTAATCTTTCCACCTCGGATTCTAGGGTTATCACCCTGACGCTCCGGCCATTTCCAACTCCAGAATCATATTTTCCTGTGCCTCCACTTCCCTTTCAAGGCCTTCGATGATCCGCAACATTTTGCGCGACGACTCTGCCAGCGCCTCCATCACCATTACTTAGAGGTCCGGCCAGAGAGCCTCCTTTATGCTGATCGCTCTGTCCTGCTCGCGCTAAGCTGTTTGTTCCGCCATTCTTTTCCCTTTCAGACTCTCTTTAACCTCCATCTCCGTTTTGTGGCGCCGCCTGCCTGCGCGTCCGCCACTTCTGCGCTTTCCCTCGCTGCTGCTGCTTGCGTCTTGCTGTCCCTTTGCTTTGGTGTTTTTATTTCCTCCAGCCATCTGTCTCTCTCTCTCTCTTTCAACGCTGCTCTTCCTTACTCACGGATTGCTCTCACTTTCCCCGCTCCTCTGCTCTCGCTAGGTCTGTCTCAGGATTTGGATTTTTTTGTTTCGGCGACGAGTTGTAGTTGGTTCCCTTCCCTCCCCTCTCTTTGTTTTCTCTACTCTTCCCTTCTCTTCGTTTTTCTTCCTCCTTCTCCGTCTCCTCCTATTTCCCTTCTCTCTCACTGGATGGGGGTGGGCGGGTTCGCGAGAGAAGTTTTGTGTTCTGTATGGGTGTCCCCTTTTGTGTATATGGACATTGGGGCGGACCTGGCAAAAATAAGAGCTGAGTCCAACAAGGCGCAATCTACACTGCACAAAACCAAGGTGAAATGTGTGATGTTATTGCCGGCCAAACTCTGGGGAACATTTCAGGGGAAAGAGCTGTATTTTATCACCCCAGCGGCGGATGAGGAGTTCATCAGAGCGAACAAGTTGGGGGAGTAGCAGATGCAACCACGATGAGAGACACGGGGTCGGGAAAGGAAGGGAAAACGGGAGCAAAGAGCAGAGGACAGACCGCAAATAAGAATGATGGGATTATGAACTGTGCACGTGTGTTTATTGTCTTGCGCGGGGCTCTGCTGCCTCGTTTCACGTCCTGTCTCCTCGCTCAGTGCATTGGGGAGCGGGGAGTGGAGCGAGGGAAATGAGGGTGAGAAAAGCAGACAGGAGCGCGAGACAAGGGCCAGTAGGGGAAATGTTAACCAGGGCCAGAACCAGGCGAAAACTGGGACGAGGACTACCGCACTACCGAAGAGGGCCAGCACGGGAGGGCAGGAAAGAAGGAGGGTCGCGGTACGCCTCTCAGAGGAGAGCGCATGGCACAAGGAGAGGGAGGGGGCAGAATGGTGCGAACACGAGGGGAGGGGGGCAGAGACTCGTAGGCTATGGGGGGAGAGGAGTGGAGGGGAGACCGCAGAACAAAAGGGAAGCGAAGAGAAAGGTAAGATAGCGATGCAGTACAGACATAGGCCTCGGCAAGCATGGACCAGGGCGAGGAACCAAGCGGGCGCCATAAACAGCAGCTCGGGAGGGTATCAGGGCGAAGGGAGACCCCAGAGTTCAGGAACATACCCATGTGGTGTACACACAAAGATGGCGGCCACATTGGGTGCCCTCTGGACAAATGGAAACCTGGGAGCACTGGGGCCTTACCTCATGGTGAGAGCGTCGACCCTGGCCATTTTGGACGGCCCCCTGGCAAAGGAAAGTGCAGGAGCGCGTTCACCAGGTAAGTATGGATGATCCCACAGGACCGGGGGGGGGGGGGGGGGATGGGGGCGGGGTGAAACCCTCCTACGAGGATTGCTACCTAGAATGTAAGGGACTCAACGGCGCAATGAAAAGTTCCAGAGTCTTCGCCCACCCAAGAAGCCTAAAAGCACATATAATCTACCTACAACAGACGCACCTGAGGGAGAAGGACCGACTGCTGGTAAGGAAGGGCAGGGTGGACAGATGTACCACTCATGCTACGGGACGAGGGCTAGGAGGTAGCAATCTTAATCAGCAAAAGGACGAGGTTTACAGAAACCAAAACAGTTACGTACCCAGGGAGAAGGTACGTAAGTGATGATCAGCGGTATCCTGGAAGGGGCACCAGGCGTACTGGGAAGTGTGTACACTCCCAGCTGAGACGACACAGAATTTATGAAGAAGACCATGGCAGAAATCCCCGACCTTTGCACATACCGACTGATAATGGGCGACGACTTTATCTGTGTGCCAGACCCACTGACCGACCGATCAAACCGCAGAATGGGGAAGAAGTCTGGCATGACTAGGGAGCTCGGAGCCTTCATGGAACAGATGGGGGCAGTTGGCCCATGGAAGTTCCTGCACCCTGGAGAAAAGGAGTACTCGTTCTTCTCGCAGGTGCACAAGGTATACATCCGTACCGACCTCTTTGCAGTGGAGCAATCGGTGCTTCCGGGGATAACGGGAACTGACTGTTCCACGATCCTTATCTCCGACCTCGCTCCATACCATATGAATGTGAGGTTGGAGACAGGCCGGCACCAGAGCCCCACGTGGAGGCTGAACACGGACCTCTTGGCCGACATGGCCTACTGACAAAATGTATCGCGGGCCATAGGCGATTACGTTAGTGCCAACCACAATGTGCAGGCCTCACCCTTTACGTTTTGGGAGGCATTGAAGGCCGTGATCAGAGTGGAGATCATAGCCTAAAATGCAAGTAGAGACAGGGAACAGAGGATGGCCAGGCAACAGCTAGTGGACTCCGTTCTGGGACTCGATAGAAAATACTCCGGGGCTGCCGCCGGAGAGGAAACAGGTGAAAGTGGACATTAACCTGCAATCCATGAGGAAACCAGTATACCAACGAAAGCAGTATATCAATTCCACCAGAGGCGGGGGACCTTCTACGAACACGGAGAAAAGGCTGGCCACCTATTAGCTCACCAGCGGAGAAAGCAGGCAGCCATGAAGGATAGGAGAGGCAGATAGGTAACAGAGCCAAAGGTGGTCAATTGGCGATTTGATACCTTCTGCCGTGGACTGTGCACTTCTGAGCCCCCCAACGGGGACACGGGAATGAAACAGTTCCTCGTCGGACTGGAACTACCAGTGATGGGGGAGGACAGACAGTGGGAGGTGGAAGCACCAATACACCTGGGAGAAATCATAGAGCGCATGAGCTCCATGCAGGCGGGGAAGGCACCTCGGCCCAATGGTTTCCCGGTGGACTTCTACAAAAAAATTGCGCCAGTCCTGGTCCCACACCTAACGGATATGTTCGCGGACTGACTGGTAGAGGGCACCTTACCCCCATGCTAGCGCAGGCCACAATCTCACTTGGACCAGAAAAAGATAAATACCTGACGGAATGTGGACCATGCAGACCCATTTCACTGCTGAATGTGGATGCGAAAATACTCGCAAATGTCCTGGCCAAAAGGTTGGAAGGCTGCGTTAGGAATTTGTTGCAGAGGACCAAACGGGCTTTTTCAAGGGCAGTCACCTTACAGCGAACATCAGGCGGCGGATGAATGTGATATTGCACCCCCTCACCCCCGCCCCGGGAGAGAACACAAGAGGTGATTCTCTCCCTGGAGGCAGAAAAGGCCTTTGGCAGAGTCGAAACTACTTTCTTGAGGTACTGGAACGCATTGGTTCAGGAGTCAGATTCACCGCCTGAGGCCAGCACGGTGACGCAGTGGGTGAGCCCTGCAGCCTCACGGCGCCAGAAAGGCATGTCAGAAAGGCAAGGTCACAATGATCATGGGGGACTTCAATATGCAGGTGGACTGGGTAAATAATGCTGCCAGTGGACCCAAGGAAAGGGAATTCATTGAATGTTTACAGGAGGGCTTTTTGGAACAGCCTGTGATAGAGCCCACGAGGGAACAGGCCATTCTGGACTTCGTGTTAAGTAATGAGTCAGACTTCGATCCTAGCTCTGGGTCACTGTCTGTGTGGAGTTTCCACATTTTCCCCGTGTTTGCGTGGGTTTCGCCCCCACAACGCAAATATGTGCAGGCTAGGTGGATTGGCAACATAAAATTGCCCCTTAATTGGATTCACTGCCTGGGTGAGCCTCCTGTATGACGCTTCCGAAGAAAATGTCCGAACTAACACCACCAACTCTGAATACTTACAGCTCCAGAGAGGAACAAGTCAAGGCTTTCCCTTGTCTCTACTCTTGTTCACGCGACCGATCGAACCCCTGGCGATAGCCCTGCGGGACGCAAAAGGCTGGAAGGGAATCCGGAGAGGAGACAGAGAGCACAGAGGTTCACTCTATGTCGTGACCTACTCCTCTGTGCCTCGAAGCCACAGGAGGGACCGAAGTCAAGATTGTAAATTCTAGAAGAGTTTGGAACCTTCTCTGGCTACAAGCGTAACCTGGGCAAAAGCGATGAATTCCCAGTGAACCCAGAGTGGGGAGGGAAAGAGGTGATGTGGCTCCCGTTTAAAACGGCCCAGAATAGGTTACAGTTATTCTGGGGATACAAATATCCAGAGACTGGACACAGATCTACAAGTGGAACATGACCAGCCTGGTGGAGGAAGTAAGAAAAGACCTTCAACGGTGGGGCTCACTTCCACTCTCCATGGCGGGGAGAGTGCAGGCGATGAAAATGAACGTACTGCCAAGGTTCCTCATTCTGTTTCGATCCATTCCGCTCTTCATCCTCAAGGCATTTTTCCAAAACGTAGACAGTCTAATCATGGCGTTTTTTCTGTGTGGGGGAGGGGGGCGGTAAGAGACCGAGAATTCGCAAACCGACATTTCAATGAGGAAAACTTAACGTGGCTTTACCGAACCTACAATACCACTACTAGCCCTGAATATATATTTATATATATATACTGCTGCGACTCTCTCAAGAGGCAGAGGGGGCAGGGTTTCCTTGTTAATTAGGAATGAAATTAAATCAATAGCACGAAACGACATTGGGTCAGATGATGTGGAGTCTGTGTGGGTAGAGTTGAGGAACCACAAAGGCAAAAAAACATAATGGGAGTTATGTACAGGCCTCCGAACAGTCGTCAGGACCAGGGGCAAAAAATGCACCACGAAATAGAAAGTGCATGTCAGAAAGGCAAGGTCACAGTGATCATGGGGGACTTCAATATGCAGGTGGACTGGGTAAATAATGCTGCCAGTGGACCCAAGGAAAGGGAATTCATTGAATGTTTACAGGAGGGCTTTTTGGAACAGCCTGTGATAGAGCCCACGAGGGAACAGGCCATTCTGGACTTAGTGTTAAGTAATGAGTCAGACTTGATTAAAGATCTTAAAGTAAGTGAACACTTAGGAGGCAGTGATCATAATATGGTAGAATTCAATCTGCAATTTGAAAGAAAGAAGTTAGGATCAGCTGTAAAGGTGTTACAGTTAAAAAAAGGTGCATAAAACTACAGGGGCATGAGGGAGGAACTGACGAAAATCGACTGGGAGCAGAGCCTAGTGGGAAAGACAGTAGAACAGCAATGGCAGGAGTTTCTGGGAGTAATTGAGGACACAGTACAGAGGTTCATCCCAAAGAAAATTAAGGTTATCAGAGGGGGGATTAGGCAGCCATGGCTGACAAAGGAAGTTAGGGAATGCATCAAAGCAAAAGAGAAAGCCTATAATGTGGCAAAGAGTAGTGGGAAGTCAGAAGATTGGGAAGGCTACAAAAACAAACGGAGGAAAACAAAGAGAGAAATAAGGAAAGAGAGGATCAAATATGAAGGTAGGCTAGCCAGTAACATTAGGAGTGATAGTAAAAGTTTCTTTAAATACATTAAAAACAAACGGGAGGCAAAAGTAGACATTGGGCCGCTCCAAATGACGCTGGTAATCTAATGATGGCAGACGAGGAAATAGCTGAGCAACGAAACAAGTACTTTGCGTCAGTCTTCACAGTAGAAGACATGAGTAATATACCAACAACTCAGGAGAGTCAGGGGGCTGTGTTGAATATGGTAGCCATTCACAAAGGAGAAAGTGCTAGAGAAACTAAGAGGTCTAAACATTGATAAATCTCCGGGCCCAGATGGGCTACATCCTAGAGATATAAAGGAGATAGCTGAAGAAATAGTGGAGGCGTTAGTTATGATCTTTCAAAAGTCACTGGAGTCAGGGAAAGTACCAGAGGATTGGAAAATCGCTGTTGTAACCCCCCCCCCTTTTTCAATAAGGGAAAAAGGAAAAAGATGGAAAATTATAGGCCAATTAGCCTAACCTCGGTTATTGGCAAGATTCTAGAATCCATTGTTAAGGATGAGACTTCTAAATTCTTGGAATTGCAGGGTCGGATTAGGATCAGTCAGCATGGATTTAGTAAGGGGAGGTCGTGCCTGACAAACCTGTGAGAGTTCTTTGAAGAGATAACAAATAGGTTAGACTAAGGAGAGCCAATGGATGTTATCTATCTTGACTTCCAAAAGGCCTTTGATAAGGTGCCTCACGGGAGACTGCTGAGTAAAATAAGGGCCCATGGTTTTCGAGGCAAGGTACTAGCATGGATTGACGATTGGCTGTCAGGCAGAAGGCAGAGAGTTGGATAAAAGGTTCTTTTTCGGAATGACAACCGGTGACGAGAGGTGCCCCGCAGGGTTCAGTGTTGGGACCACAGCTGTTCTCTTCATAAATTAACGATCTAGATGACGGGATTGGGGGCATTCTAGCTAAGTTTTCCGATGATACAAAGATAGGTGGAGGGGCAGGTAGTATGGAGGAGGTGGGGAGGCTGCAGAAAGATTTAGACAGTTCAGGAGAGTGGTCCAAGAAATGGCTGATGAAATTCAACGTGGGCAAGTGCGTGGTCTTGCACTTTAGAAAAAAGAATAGAGGCATGGACTATTTTCTAAACGGTGACAAAATTCATAATGCTGAAGTGCAAAGGGACTTGGGAGTCCGAGTGCAGGATCCTCTAAAGGTAAACATGCAGGTTGAGTCCGTAATTAAGAAAGCAAATGCAATGTTGTCATTTATCTCAAGAGGCTTGGAACATCAAAGCAGAGATGTATTTCTGAAGCTTTATAAAGCATTATTTAGGCCCCATTTAGAATACTGTGAGCAATTTTGGGCTCCACACCTCAGGAAGGACATACTGGCACTGCAGCGGGTCCAGCGGAGATTCACACGGATGATCGCAGGAATGGTCGGCCTAACATACGATGAACGTCTGAGGATCCTGGCATTAGATTCCTTGGTGTTTAGGAGGTTGAGGGGAGATCTAATAGAAACTTACAAGATAATGAATGGCTTAGATAGGGTGGACGTAGTGAAGTTGTTTCCATTAGCAGGGGAGTCTATGACCCGGGGGCACAGCCTTAGAATAAAAAGGAGTCACTTCAGAACAGAGATGAGGAGAAATGTATTCAGCCAGAGAGTGGTGGGTCTGTGGAATTCATTGCCACAGAGGGCGGTGGAGGCCGGGACGTTGAGTGTCTTTAAGACAGAAGTTGATAAATTCTTGATTTCTCGGGGAATTAAGGGCTATGGAGAGAGAGCGGGTAAATGGAGTTGAAATCAGCCATGATTGAATGGTGGAGTGGACTCGATGGGCCGAATGGCCTTACTTCCGCTCCTATGTCTTCTGGTCTTAAGTGAACCCTCTAAAATTGGTGACTGTGCTAAATGATACAATGAGAGATTGCTGCCCCCGAAAAATAAAACAAACACAAGCATTAAAAATTAAATAACCTTAAAACAGACATCTCTTTCCTGAGAGAATGTAACTGCCCTGTGAACCAAGTGGAAATGAGCCCTTGGACTCAGCTCCCAGTCAACTTCACTCTCTGTAAACTCGCGGCTCCATTCACGCTCTTTGAGCAACTGTAGGAAATGAAATGAAAGGAGCTTTAATAACCTTGCTCCTCCGCACCTATTGCTTCAGTCACCAAACTTTCACGTTAATACTCTAATGCAACCCATTTAGTACTCCAGTGCAAATAAAGTCAGCATTGTAAGCTGGCTCACCTGTGTACTGTGTGATTCTAGTCTCTGAAAAGCGGTTTCATCAAATTAGCAAATAAACAAACTGAAGCTGCCTTGTGACGTTTCCCTCTGTGTCCATCCTATCCGTGCATTTATCAAGATGTCTTTTGAACGCCATTAATGTATTTGCTTCCAGTCCCTCCTCTGGCAACGCGTTCCAGGCACACACCACCCTCAGTGTAAACAATCCTGCTTCGCACATCTCCTCTAAACTTTGCGCCACGGACCTTAAACCTATGCTTTCTGCTGACTGACCCTTGCACCCTGGAAATGACTGCCTGCCATGCACTCTACCCATGCCTCTCATAATATTGTAGAACTCTTCCAGGTCACCCCTCAACCTCCGTCCTTCCAACGGACAAAGTCCGAATCTACTCAGCCCCTCCACATAGCTAACGCCGTCCAGACCAGGGAACAATATTCCAAAAGCGGTTTACCAAAGCTCTATACAACTGTACCATGTTTTGCCAGATTCTATACTCGATGTCTCGTCCAATGAAGGCAAGACGTCCGTGTGTTTTCTTGACTACATTTCGCACTTACGTTGCCACTTTCAAAGATCCGTGGGCCTGCACGCCCATATCCCTCTGACGTTCTACATTCCTAAGAGTTTTGCGATGTACGGTATATTTCCCCTATGTTAGATCTACCAAAATGCATGAACTCCCATTTGTCTCGAATAATCTCCTGGTGTAATTTCTCTGCTCAAATCCCCAACCTATCTATGCCTGCTCTATCCTCTTACAATCCTCAGAACTATCTGTCACTCCACCAACTTGGTGTCATCCTCAAATAGATTTTTTTAAAATTTAGAGTAGGTACCCAATTATTTTATTCCAATTAAGGGGCAATTTAGCGTAGTCAATCCACCTACCCTGCGCATCTTTGTGTTGTGAGGGCGAAACCCACGCAACCACAGGAAGAATGTGCAAACTCCACAGGGACTGTGACCAGGGCCTGGAGCGAAACTGCGCCCTCGTCACCGTGGGGCAGCAGGGCTAACTGTGCCACCATGCTGCCCATTCCACAAATAGCTTGCGTAATTAATTAATAGCAGTCTCACCAAAGATATTGCTTATTCGCCCAGGAAATATATGTTTATTCAAAGCTTACACTTCTGAAAAGTACCTTTGGGTTTTCACGCCACACATCCTCACCACACACTCCGTGCGTATCTGCTTTTCCGATGATAACATTGTTTTCCCCCTTTCCGGTCAAAGACTAATGTGAATAAGAGGAACATGACTATCCACTGCTTCGTCACCCCGTTGCTAATTGCAAAAAAATAATCATCCATTCCTATAATACTCCTCTAATAATTTGGATAACATCAATATAATGTGCCAATGTCATTACAGATCCCAAGGTCAACGATCACAGTGTAACAAAACCAAAGCGGTGGAATTATCTGTCGAGGCTGAAATTTCTATTTCACTCGGATATGAAGAAATCGTATCAAACTCGAAACGTTAACACCGCTTCTCCATTGAGAGATGCAGCCAGACCTGCTGATATTTCCACAACTTACTGTTCCTATTTCATACATATAGAAGTAAAGCATTTCGTTCCATTACAAGCATAACATACTGCGTACCAAGTACGAGAAGCGGATTCAGGGACATCGCTGGTAGAGTTAGGGATTTTTCTGCAGAGGTGTTAAAATTACCTTGGCCCTGTAATGATCAGGAAACATGTGTACGTCTTACTTTCCTCGCCAATTAATTCACAGATTAGTGCAAATCAGTGTCCATAATAAGAAACAGAAGTTTCAGTGACATGCGAAAATAAAATAGTTGTTTTTTTCTCTGTCATTCCAAAGATAAAGCAAATTCACAAAAGACAAGGAATAAAACTGGTGAGGAAATCTGTGTTTCATTTGCAATTACTTTTGAGCGATGTTCAAATTAGTGAAACATCATCAGTACTGACAACGTCGCTGGAGAGAAACCAATCTCCAAAAACGCAGCGTGTATTTGCAAAGCAAGGCAAACTATCGTGGTGTAAAATAGGAAATCATCATATTTTGACCCCATTATGAAAGAAAACATTTCCACTCATTTGTGCTGTTCACTTTAGTTCCGACCACATCTCTGAAGATCGAATTTTTAGAACTTTGCGAAACCTGTGACATTGTTCATTCGCATTTAACAATCTTTCACTCTTGTTGTTTCTGTTCATAGTCGCAGGGTTTGCCATTCAGTCAACTTTAGTCATCAATTACATTCAAGTAACTGCACTCACTCAATATATTTGTCAATTGATTTAACTGATGTCTAACCGGTCTTCAAAAGATTGCGATGTTTTTGGCTGAATCATTCACGACCCTCCTTAATTCTATCAATTTTTTTCGGCAGAAAACACTTTATATCTGCTTTTATCGCTGTCAGGCGTCGATAAGTCCCTGCAGCCGGCATAAGAATCGTGTACCATAGATGAAATCACAGAACAATCGGAAAATCACACTGTCCATATAGACAATCCTACACAAATGATTTCCTTTGCTTTTGCTACAAAATTCAGCTGAATTAACTTACGACATGTCGTTTGGGAAATTATGCGAATGCCGTTCCGACCAAGCCACCGTGCCTTCAATTTTTCCTGAAGACGCATCATGCAAAATGTGATTGTCGTCGCAATGTGGGTGTCACATAACTATCAATTATTTAATTTCTTATTGTTGTGACTTCCTTTGAGTACTAGGGGCATATAATCATCATCTGGTTTTCAGGCAGGCAATATCAATGTAAATATATTAAACAGTACAGTCTTCTAACCGTCTGAGCGAACATCCGTTTAAATCAGCATCTGGTGACATAATTTATGTAATTCTAATCAATACGGTCCAAATTGAGCGAATATCATGGCAAGCACCCAACGACTGCTACATTTTACGTATAGAATATAGGTACAATACCAGGTAATAAGTTTGGTGAACTAGAGAGTTCATGTAAATAATACAAGTATTTTTAACCGTTCATTTGGTGTTGCCGAAAATATACAATAGTCATCCTGATTTCTGAAATGATCATAACACGATTAAGTTTGAGCATATGTCGGGAAATAAGCCCACGAGATCTTTCGAATTGCACAGACAGAGAGAACAACAGATCATAAGTTATGACTAGCATGCCCTGCCATTAAATATATTATGGATTAATATAAACCTCAAGCGCTATATGCATTTGTTATCTCCGTATACTTCTCTACTCTTAATATATGGAATTGCACCGCTCCTTTTCTTCCAATGTTCAAGAACCGTGCCGTTATGGCTTTCTATATCCCTGCCAGGCAAAGCTGTCATAGAATCATACAATTTACAGGGCAGAAGGAGGCTATTCTGACCATCGAGTCGACACTGGTCCTTGGAACGAGCACCCCAATTAATCGCACACCTCCACTCTATCCCAGTAACTCCACCTACCTTTTCGGACACTAATGGCAATTTAGCATGGCCAATCCACCTAACCTGCTTATCTTTGGACTGTAAGAGGAAACCGGAAAACCAGGAAGAAGCCCGCGCAGACATGGGTAGAACGTGCAACCCTCGCATAGACACTGACCGAAGCTGGAAATCGTACCTGGGACTCCAGCGCTGTGAAGTAACCGTGCTAACATCTGTGCTACCGTGCTGCCAGTTTTTGCTACACTTGGGGAATTAACTGATCACCATCTAGTACTCTAAACCCGCTATTGTCCCAGATCAGTATCGGCTGCTTTCCCCATTTGAGGGGGAGGCGGTTTACCTTGAGGGTCTGCAAACCTCAGCCGAGGGTAAGGGCCTCCATGAAAAACCTTAACCGGTACACCATTTTAACCTGCTCTGCTGGCCTAGGTTTGCATCACCAACCTGCAGTCCAGCCATTGAGCTAACTGAGCCCAGAGGTATATCGCGGGTCCTTTACTGTCGTTGCATCGCAGTCCTCCATTTATCACAACACCGTGGGTGCATCTGCACTTTTTTCAGTTTTTTTCTTAACAATGTGCTCATGTTGTGCTTGATTGACAGTTAAAACGTGGTTTGGCAAATTCCTGTGTGTGTGGACATCAAGGGTGAACAGAGTTAATGACATGGTTGTCTTTTTGTTCCTGTATGAAGTGTTGAATGATGAAATCATGTTTCAAGGCAGATTTATCATGGCCCAGTTCCATATTTATCATTGGTTATGCAAGGTTATTGTATTCACAATTCTTTTAGCTTTTCAAAAACATGTATTGTGCCTCGAAATATGTCAACCTCCCAGTGAATAAATAAAGATTGATGGGTTCCCAGATGACAATCGCCTTTCAATAAATACCGTACAGTGCTCTCAGCTGAAATGAGTTACACGTCCACCATACTTAGAGCTTCGAATCAGTCTAATCGAAACATAAGACGGGAAGTCCGAACTGAAAAACGGGAAAGGCCCATTTCGCTGTGGTGATCTGCTAAAGCATTAAATTCAATCATTAACCATATACCGTCCCTTAACTGAGCCCCATGACGTTACCAATTATGGAAGATTTCTTTATACCTTGAAACTGTCAAGTTTCTTCACACCTTTTGGTGGGCTAACCAGTTGGCTTGTAATGCAGAACAAGGCAGAACGCGGGTTAAATGACAGAACCGGCCTCCCCGATCAGGCGCCGGAATGTGCCGACGAGGGGCTTTTCGCAGTAACTTCATTGAAGGCTACTTGTGACAATATGTGGTTATTTTTATGAAGACCGAGTGTGCAACACTTTGTGACGATGCACTTTCTGACTACCGCTGTTCCTGAGCAGCATTTCAGAAATTGTAAGTTTCAGGAGCACAAGCTGCACGAACATTTCAAGAATCACAAAAAGCAAATAGTTGTTCATGTGGCCCAGTACAGGAAGAGTAAATATTCAATATTGAGGGAAATAACTCGATAGTTTAATGTACTGTCCAGATTAATCAGGTTTAGCCACGATTCTGAATGATTAATGTGAATTAAAAAGTGCATTGCAGCATCAACGGTTTGACAACTTACGTATGCCTCGCCGTACACTATCTTTTTATTTTATAGATAGGTAAATGAGTCATAGTTTTCCAGATTCTCACAGGTATTTGAATGGCCTTGCAATGTCGATCTGTGCAGTAAATGCGCCTGAATTCAAACACACTCTTATATCGCCGGTGCAGGGGTCTGCCAAGCCCACACAGTACGATAAAAGAGAGGAATTGATTCAGTGCGATATTGAAAAACAACACCAGCAGAACCTTGCCTCTGTATGGCTATTTCAATCGAATACGTAACAAAAATTGACGTCATAATTATGTTAGTGCTTATTGTCGACTAGCCTAGGGTGGACAATTTATGAAAATATTTCAAACTTTTATCGAAATATAAAACATTTGATAAAACATTCCAAAAAATATATATGTGCGCGATTTCTTAATGTTACAGTGTGTAGCTTTCAATCAAAATTAAAAGTACTCCAGTGAGTTGTTTCCACTCATTTGGGCCATTGGTCATCATACGCAATGGACAACTCCAACAAAATGTTCACAACGCACATGACTCTCACGCCTCCCTTTCGTGTATCAGTTTTCTATAAAAACAAACAAGGTATGATGAAGTAAGCTTTCACATTGATACAATTATCTGGGTTTACTATTTTCCATTCGTTGTTAAATCATTTTACTGTTGATATAACGTGTGCGTGACAAATATCCTTGAATTCGACAAAAGAAGGAAACAAATAATACCAATTATAATACCATATTAAAGTCCTTCACATGTTTACACTATGTTCTAAAATGGCATCATTTTCTTTTCTCTGCCACACAACTTTAAGATGTTCTGATTTAATCGAGTGTGTAATCAATCCATGATGAACTATAATTTTGCATCTTCTGCTGACAAGTTTCAAACGTCAGACAAAAAGGCACTGCCATCAATAAGAGTATACGTCCGTGATAATATGTAATCTATCCTTCAATATTTCTTTAAAGGAATAAAAACTCCGAAGTATTTGTTTTAGAAAACTTCACTCACAGTTTATACAGAAATATTCAGTGTAATATTAATTTAATTTAATTAGTTTCGGAACTTCAATGATACGTGTCTTTCTGTTTCCAAGAAAGTGACTCGAAATCTTCACAGCACAGTAAGCGGGCTGCATGGCAGCACCATGGTTAGCTCTGTTGCTTCACAGCGCCACGGACCCAGGTTCGATTCCCGACTTGGTCCACTGCCTTTGCGGAGTCTGCACGTTTTCCCCACCTCCTCTCCGTGTATACATAGGTTTCATCCGGGTTCTCTGGATTCTTCCCACACGTCCCGAAAGACGTGCTTGCTCGGTGAATTGGACGTTCTCCCTCTGTTTACCAGAACAGGCGCGGTAATGTGGCGAACAGGGGAGTGCCAGAGTACCTTAATTGCAGCGTAAGCCTACGTGCGGCATTAATAAATATTATTGTTATGACATTGTGACTATTGGATCAACATTAACAAATCGCAGTCAGAGAAATTTAGATAAAATCAACGTTTCAAACCGATGAGGCATTTCATTTGTCAAAAATATGCAACAAATCAGGCACCTGACATATGAAACGACAATATGTCATGGAGCTGGTGATTGTGTTCTCCAGTGTTCCATGCACCACAAGTTCCACCGGCAGTGTAAAGTCATTGCCCGCTGGAATTGCTAGCAGACAACGTTATACAACTTCCTGTGGAAAATTGAACTGAAACGTCCAATAACTGTCCAATAATTTGTCGGAGGAAGGGAGTGAGCGCTTGTGAGGGGTGTCTCCGAAGACGGGCAGCTACACTGTTTAGTATAGTTCCGCTGCATTCACAAATGTCGTTGATGTATTTTAACTCTTTACGTGTAAATATTGACATGAAATTTGAACAACCACGCGAAGTTAGCAATTTAAATTACTTTGCCAAATGCTGATCTGCACAATGCAATATTGCAGGGAATTTTTAACTTGTGTGCAAATGTAGCAAAAATCCTGACCCGTGAACGTCCGAAAGGGATTTCCATGTATTATTTAGGCAGGGGAATATCAACCAGGGGAACCAGAATATTGCGATCCAGATTTTTATCCGCAATACAAATAGGTTAATGTTTCCGAACATTTGAAACACTTAACATTTGCTCCAACATGCATCATATTTTACCCGTTAGTCTTCCTGGATTAAAACAGCAAATGAAGAAACAAGTTACTCCATTGTGTTTCTACAATTAATTTGACTTCAACACGTCTCACTTAATGGGAATCAGTCCCATTTTCGCAAACAACTTATGCATGCATTTAAGTAGGGCAATTCTCAGGCGGAGTACCAAAGGAAATTGGACAATAGCTTCGATAAATATTGATTACGGCAGAAATGGAACCGCTCCGGCAAAGGGCTCGGTTGGACACAACATATTAAATGAGCAAATGGAGTACAAGGGATGGCAATATTTAATCAGCAAACTGGAAATATTCTTGTATAGAACTGTGAAGCACAGTCGCTATGCCTAGGGCCATGCAAGACAGTGTTGTCCAGCATCTAACATTGGAGCCGTCAACCCATGCTTAAAGAACCAATGTACATGCACTGCATCGAAAAGTCGTTATTCTGCTGAAAGTCTGATAAACGTGCTTTGGCTGAAGGTGCCATATTCGGCAAAGCAGAAAAATGATGCTGTCCATCTGCGTTGCCCCTTCCATCTACTCATTCCCCTTTATCTACGCTGCGTATTACCACCGCTAAAAAGGAAACATTAATCAATTTGGCAGTATCGTGGAAATCAAATTAAGACAAATTCCTCGAGGCTCGATTTAAGAAAATTTATTGACACAAATATATTTGTGGAGAGAGAGTGTTCCAGCTGCAAAAGCTAGTGCACTGCATTCTGAGTTATGCAGCCGAAAACCATTATATTTATAGTGTGAAATAAACAACTTTGAAGAGATACAGCTTGGGAACATACGCAAGAGGAAATATGAATGTTTTGCCCTTTGTTTAAAAACAATTCGAGTACGCATTATGTTGTCCTTCGGAAAGGACAACTTATCATAGTAAGGTCAGTACAACATACTGAGCAGTATTTAGTTTACATTACTTGGCCTACTTAGTTTCGCGCAAAAGCAGTGTTAAAATATAGTCAATATTCCCAGCATGCTTCTAAATTGGTAACTCATTAACTTCCCGTCCACAATTTCCTCCTTGTTGATCTTTTGATCAACACCTTTTAGTAAATTATCGTATCCTCCGTATGGACGGGTGGTTTATAATGTAATGGGAACGGACGTATGTCAGTTCCCTGCGTGTTATGAGCCTGGTAGCAAGGAGGCAAGTTGGCTAGGGCTGTTCTCCCTATACCTTGCGCAATATTAAAACTATACGACAATCAAGATTACAATGGCGATTATAATCCAGAACACAATCCTCTGTTCTGACGATCCTATGGTCCAAAGCCAAAGTCCCATCCCTCATTTTCGGGTAATCTTCTTACCTCTCTACGAATGTGATCCACCAGGTTGTCAATTCTTCTGAGTTATCAGGGACGTATGTGCAACAGTCACTTCCAATCAGGGCATAAGTGCCTCCCTTTTCAACGAATAAGAAATCAAGATCCATTCTATTCTGCAGGGCAACCGCTCTTATAGCGACCATCTCAGTTTCTATCTGGTTTACAGTTTATGCAGTGTCATTAGCTACCTGCTCAAGGGTGTCTCGTAGTTTGCGTACTTCGCATGCATTAGTGGCTATTCCTAACGGTGGTATCATTATTCCCAGCATTTGTGCCCATGCCATAATACTTCGTATCGTCCTGTGATGGGGAAGGTCCTGCAGGTGCTGAATGTGATTCCCATAAGGGACTACCTATTCCAAATAGAAGAAGCTTTCCCAATTTTCCTAATTATGGCCAGAGGTAAAATACGTGCCTTACATGCGGTCAGCTTTCCTTTACAATCAGTCATCGTTAGTCTAATCGATCCCCTTCCCGGGAGCCTCCACTAGTTTGATTTTCAACTCCTTACCAATCAAGATGAATAGTCCTTTAGCTGTAAGGTGGAACATAATTGGTTGCCAATTCAAGGTCCCATCACACTGACTTGTGCCGACTGGGTAGGTCCCATATGTTTTATGTTTCCTAAAGCATATGCTACCCTTTGGGACTCCAGTGTAATTGGGAAGGATCAAACATGGCGTTTGACGTGTTACATTAAACCTAGGCCCCCCACCATTCCTCAAACCCATTCATATCGTATCCAGCTCAACTCCAATCGAACATATTCTGTGTATCTTCACCACATTTTGTCTCAGACCCCATTCTGGTGAATGGGATAGGTCGCACAGTGAAGCCCTCCCCCAAGCACCTGGGGATTTGTGTACAAACCTAACAACTGAATTTATTTACCCTCTCTGCGTATGAGTGAGACATGTATATTAGGGTGTTAGTGTGCAGTTTACCCTTTACATGATGTTGGATTAAGATGATAATATAAAAACATCAACACCAGCATTCTCTTCAAGTTAGCGTTTCGCTAGTACTCTCAATGTCCCGTATGATGTAGTTTGCACGAGTTGCGTGGATCCCATCTGGCTTTTCTTTTACTTTAACGGCTGTTCGGATTGTTAGCAGCACTTAGTTGGGTCCATTCCACCTAGGAGAAAAATAATCTTTGTCTAGGACTTTCACATATAAAGGAGGCATTTGTCAGGGCTAAAAGGCTGGGAACAGACGAAGCCTGCGTGGAATATAAGGAAAGTAGGAAGGAACTTAAGCAAGGAGTCAGGAGGGCTAGAAGGTGTCACGAAAAGTCATTGGCAAATAGGGTTAAGGAAAATCCCAAGGCTTTTTACACGTACATAAAAAGCAAGAGGGTAGCCAGGGAAAGGGTTGGCCCACTGAAGGATAGGCAAGGGAATCTATGTGTGGAGCCAGAGGAAATGGGCGAGGTACTAAATGAATACTTTGCATCAGTATTCACCAAAGAGAAGGAATTGGTAGGTGTTGAGTCTGGAGATGGGGGTGTAGATAGCCTGGGTCACATTGTGATCCAAAAAGACGAGGTGTTGGGTGTCTTAAAAAATATTAAGGTAGATAATTCCCCAGGGCCTGATGGGATCTACCCCAGAATACTGAAGGAGGCTGGAGAGGAAATTCCTGAGGCCTTGACAGAAATCTTTGGATCCTCGCTGTCTTCAGGGGATGTCCAGGAGGACTGGAGAATAGCCAATGTTGTTCCTCTGTTTAAGAAGGGTAGCAAGGATAATCCCGGGAACTACAGGCCGGTGAGCCTTACTTCAGTGGTAGGGAAATTACTGGAGAGAATTCTTCGAGACAGGATCTACTCCCATTTGGAAGCAAATGGACGTATTAGTGAGAGGCAGCACGGTGTTGTGAAGGGGAGGTCGTGTCTCACTAACTTAATAGAGTTTTTCGAGTAGGTCACTAAGATGATTGATGCAGGGAGGGCAGTAGATGTTGTCTATATGGACTTCAGTAAGGCCTTTGACAAGGTCCCTCATGGTAGACTAGTACAAAAGATGAAGTCACACGGGATCAGGGGTGAGCTGGCAAGCTGGATACAGAACTGGCTAGGCCAAAGAAGGCAGACAGTAGCAATGGAGGGATGCTTTTCTAATTGGAGGGCTGTGACCAGTGGTGTTCCACAGGGATCAGTGCTGGGACCTTTGCTCTTTGTAGTATATATAAATGATTTGGAGGAAAATGTAACTGGTCTGATCAGTAAGTTTGCAGACGACACAAAGGTTGGTGGAATTGCGGATAGCGATGAGGACTGTCGGAGGATACAGCAGGATTTAGATTGTCTGGAGACTTGGGCGGAGAGATGGCAGATGGAGTTTAATCCGGACAAATGTGAGCTAATGCATTTTGGAAGGTCTAATGCAGGTAGGGAATATACAGTGAATGGTAGAACCCTCAAGAGTATTGAAAGTCAAAGAGATCTAGGAGTACAGGTCCACAGGTCATTGAAAAGGGCAACACAGGTGGAGAAGGTAGTCAAGAAGGAATACGGCATGCTTGCCTTCATTGGCCGGGGCATTGAGTATAAGAATTGGCAAGTCATGTTGCAGCTGTGTAGAACCTTAGTTAGGCCACACTTGGAGTATAGTGTTCAATTCTGGTCGCCATACTACCAGAAGGATGTGGAGGCTTTAGAGAGGGTGCAGAAGAGATTTACCAGAATGTTGCCTGGTATGGAGGGCATTAGCTATGAGGAGCGGTTGAATAAACTCTGTTTGTTCTCACTGGAACGAAGGAGGTTGAGGGGAGACCTGATAGACGTATACAAAATTATGAGGGGCATAGACAGAGTGGATAGTCAGAGGCTTTTCCCCAGGGTAGAGGGGTCAATTACTAGGGGGCATAGGTTTAAGGTGAGAGGGGCAAGGTTTAGAGTAGATGTACGAGGCAAGTTTTTTACGCAGAGGGTAGTGGGTGCCTGGAACTCCCTACCGCAGGAGGTAGTGGAAGCAGGGACGATAGGGACATTTCAGGGGCATCTTGACAAATATATGAATAGGATGGGAATAGAAGGATACGGACTCAGGAAGTGTAAAAGATTGTAGTTTAGTCGGGCAGCATGGTCGGCACGGGCTTGGAGGGCCGAAGGGCCTGTTCCTATGCTGTACATTTCTTTGTTCTTTGTTCTTTGTATATACTTGATCTCCAGGTTTAAATCGTGTTTATTTCCCTCTTTTGGATGCATCTAAGCCTGTCGCACCTTTTCATGGCTTTTTTTCAGCGGTTCCACACATGTCCTGGACATATTTTATTGATGCTTCATCTGCCCATATTATGGCTACTGCCGCTGCAGTCACTGGGGGTTTAGTTCCAGTTGTCATGGTACGTCCCATTAATATCTCATACGGGGTTAAACCCGTATTTCGATTTATCTGGTTTCTCAGGGCATACATTACTATGGGTATGGTATCTGGCCATAGCAGCCCATTTTGTTGACACATTTTTGTAACTGCAGTTTTAATTATTCCATCCGCCCTTTCCACAATTCCTGACGGTTGCGGTTGATATGGTATATTCAATTTTCAATCAAATCCCATGGCTTCTGTTAGGGCTTTGGTCAATTTGCTAGTGAAATGAGTTCCCCTGTCACTGTTAGTACCCACTGGTATCCCAATGCCATGATATTCGTCCTTCAACACTTCGGTTGACTGATTTTCCACTGGCTTTTCAACCACAGTAGACATCACTCCCACCTGCGATCCAGCTACATCATTACCCAAGATAAACTGTATTCCTGGACAAGATAGTTTCTCTATTACTCCTACTACCACTTCACCACTCTTCACTGGACTTTCCAGCCTTATCTTACATAATGGAACACTACTCCTCTCACCCTGAATTCCACATAATACGTAACTTCTCATCTCTTACCACCAAAGATTGACTAGCTCACGTATCTCTTAAAATTGTGACTTCTTTACCTGCTCCTCCTGATACACATGAGTAAACTTTACCCACACAAGTTAATTCTTTAAAAATATCTGGCATCTTCTTATCAATTACCTCTTGAAAAGGCTGTACAATGTTTTGCACCTCCTTCACTTCACTTGCGTTTTCCTTTACCACTTTAACAAATCCCACTGTCTTATTCTGTTTTACCACATCAGCCTTCCCAGTGCTTTTCTTCAACACTGTAACTTTACATGGACTAGTTTATTACAGCGAAAACATCTGAAACTTTTCATTTCTTTTCCACCCTCCTGGATTTATTTTATAATCCGAGGTACACTGACCTTATTATCTCCCATCAGATCACCTTTACCTTCACCACTTGAGTATTTCTCATGTCCCCAGTTTCTATTCCTCACAGGCTGAAACTGATGTCGGAAACCTAATTTTCATTTATGAACTAATTCATAATCATCTGCCATTTCTGCTGCTAGTCTCGCAGATTTAACCCTCTGTTCTTCACTACATCGGGAATTGAATTTTTAAACTCCTCCAGAAGTATAAATTATCTGAGAGCTTCATACGTTTGGTTTATTTTCAAAGCCCTTATCCACCTATCAAAATTGTCTTGACAGCAATCTGCTTTTAGCCAACAACGATGCGCCTGTAGAGGGGCTTGTTCCTGTGCCTGTTTTAACTTTGGTTCTGTTATGGTGGATGGAAGTTCAACTGCAGCCGCTTGCAGTTGTGGCTGCTATTTGAGAGCCCCTTCCTTTTCTATTTTATAAGCAAATCTATTGTCGCATGAGACTTTATCGCCTACGGTAGTATGCGCTTCACACTTTAAACCGGCTATCTTGCTGGGAAGCTGAACAGCATCTAGTAAATTTGAAACCAATTTAGCATTTTTAATAGGCTGGCCAATAGGTTGGAGGAATTTATGAATCCCCTGTTTTTCCATAATTGGCCAAAATCATGTACTACCCCAAAAGCGGATCTGGAATCATGTAAATATTGACTGTTTCTTTTTAGCGAGAATACATTCTTTAGTAAGGGCCAACTATTGGGTCGCTTGAGCAGACGTTCCCGACGGCAGAGCAAAAGCTTCCACTATCTTGAATGGAGTTACTATTGCATCACCGGCCAGGAGAGTCATATCAGTTGGTCGGTTTGCCGACTCATTGGTGAGAAAGATGATGTCTGGATTTTCTCGTGGGTGAAACAGGTCGAGGGGTTGAGGTGGCTTCAACCAATTGTAAACAGTCATGATCATACATATGTTCTGCTTCCGAGGGCGAGTGTAGCAAGGTTGACAGCTGGCGCTTGCTTGTAGGTAAGGTTGGTTTTAGAGAGGATTACTTCGTACCCAGTTTGCCGAGCCGCAGTAAAATGCTGCATTGCGGATTAATTAAGCAGCAGCAAAACTGATGATTTTTTTTCTACTATGGCCGCTGTGGCTGCTACTGCTCTTACGCAATTTGACATACCGTTTACCACACCGGGGTAAGGGGTCTTTTCCGTCCTCAATGTTCTTGCACTAGGACCACTGTTGCAAATCTCCCTGCTTCATTCACATAAAGTTCTGAAATTAGGAAGTACCAATGCAGGGGCTCTAAGCATGGCTTGTTTCAAATTACGAAATGCTTGCTCCCTTTCTTGTAATAACTGAAGGGTCGTCCTGTAGGGTAGCCTTGTACAGTACTGCGTCCATCTCTCGATAGTCCGGTATCCATTGCCTGCAACAGCCCACTACTCCGCGGAAGGTAAAGGTTTCCTTTTTCGAGCGTGAAGTTGCAACCCTTGCTACAGCCTGTCCGCTTTCAGACCTAAGCCTCCGTTGTCCTTGGTGCAGCTGAAATCCCAAATAGTGAACTGTCTCCTGACAGAATTGCAGCTTGTCCGTTGAGACCTGTGCCCTCTTTCTGCCAGATATGATAATAACAATAGGGTATTCTGTTGACAAACTCGCCCTCCCTCTGGGGCTGTCAATACATTGTCATCGTATTGAGGGAATGTTGAGCCTGCAGACAATTGACACTCGTCCAAGTCTCTTTAAATACTGTTCATTCCGATATGTAAACTAAATAGTAGTTGACATTCCGGGTGCAATGCTATGGAGAAAAAGGCTGAGAAACTATCGGTTTTTGGTGGTATAGAAGACGAAATGACATTTGTGTCCGGCACCAATGGAGCAATAGCGACAATAATTTTACTAATGGCTCTAAGATCTTGCACAAACCACTACTCGTTGGGTATTCCTACCTTTGGAATGGGGAGTAGAGGGGTGCTGCAGGGGCTTTGTGTTCTCTTCAGCACCCCTTGCTGCAATAGTGCATTGATAACTCCCTCTATCCCTTTGTGTGCATCTGGAGCCAACCAGTATAGTTTTCAGTAGGGCAGGGCAACGTTCTTCTCTAACTGCACCCTATGCACTGGGGCAGAATGTACTTTTCCGTCATGATTCTTATGTTGGGCCCATAGATGTGCCAGTACCTGGGCCAGGATTGAAGGGAGTAAATTATGGCTCTCTCGGGGAGCAGGGGCATGGGAACCTGGATTGTAGTTTTAGGGTATGGGGGAATGAGAGTGTAGAGGTCAGGAGCACAGATTTGACGTCGCAGGAGGGGGCCAGTGTACAGGTAGGTGGTTTGAAGTGTGTCTACCTACAATGCAAGGAGTATACGAAATAAGGTAGGGGAACTGGCAGCATGGGTTGGTACCTGGGACTTCGATGTTATGGCCATTTCGGAGACATGGATAGAGCAGGGACAGGAATGGATGTTGCAGGTTCCGGGGTTTAGGTGTTTTAGTAAGCTCAGAGAAGGAGGCAAAAGGGGGGAGGTGTGGCGCTGCTAGTCAAGAGCAGCATTACAGTGGCGGAGAGGATGCTAGATGGGGACTCATCTTCCGAGGTAGTATGGGCTGAGGTTAGAAACAGGAAAGGAGAGGTCACCCTGTTGGGAGTTTTCTATAGGCCTCCAAATAGTTCTAGGGATGTAGAGGAAAGGATGGCGAAGATGATCCTCGATAAGAGCGAAAGTAACAGGGTAGTTATTATGGGAGACTTTGACTTTCCAAACATTGACTGGAAAAGATATAGCTCGAGTGCATTAGATGGGTCGTTTATTGTACAATGTGTGCAGGAGGGTTTCCTGACACAATATGTTGACAGGCCAACAAGAGGCGAGGCCACGGTGGATTTGGTTTTGCGTAATGAACCAGGCCAGGTGTTGGATTTGGAGGTAGGAGAGCACTTTGGGGACAGTGACCACAATTCGGTGACGTTTACGTTAGTGATGGAAAGGGATAAGTATACACCGCAGGGCAAGAGTTATAGCTGGGGGAAGGGCAATTATGATGCCATTAGACGTGACTTGGGGGGGGGGGGATAGGTTGGAGAAGTAGGCTGCAAGTGTTGGGCACACTGGATAAGTGGAGCTTGTTCAAGGAACAGCTACTGCGTGTTCTTGATAAGTACGTACCGGTCAGGCAGGGAGGAAGGAGTCGAGCGAGGGAACCGTGGTTTACCAAGAAGTGGAATTTCTTGTTAAGAGGAAGAAGGAGGCCTATGTGAAGATGAGGTGTGAATTTCAGTTGGGGCGATGGATAGTTACAAGGTAGCGAGGATGGATCTAAAGAGAGAGCTAAGACGAGAAAGGAGGGGACATGAGAAGTATTTGGCAGGTCGGATCAAGGAAAACCCAAAAGCTTTATATAGGTATGTCAGGAATAAGCGAATGACTAGGGTAAGAGTAGGGCCAGTCAAGGACAGGGATGGGAAGTTGTGTGTGGAGTCTGAAGAGATAGGCGAGATACTAAATGAATATTTTTCGTCAGTATTCACTCAGGAAAAGGATAATGTTGTGGAGGAGAATGCTGAGACCTAGGCTATTAGAATAGGTGGCATTGAGGTACGTAGGGAAGAGGTGTTGGCAATTCTGGACAGGCTGAAAATAGATAAGTCCCCGGGGTCTGATGGGATTTAGCCTAGATTCTCTGGGATGCCAGGGAAGAGATTGCTGAGCCTTTGGCTTTGATTTTTATGGCCTCATTGGCTACAGGAATAGTGCCAGAGGACTGAAGGATAGCAAATGTGGTCCCTTTGTTCAAAAAGGGGAGTAGAGACAACCCCGGCAACTATAGACCGGTGTGCCTCACGTCTGTAGTGGTTAAGGTCTTGGAGGGGATTATAAGAGACAAAATTTATAATCATCTAGATAGGAATAATATGATCAGGGATAGCCAGCATGGCTTTGTGAAGGATAGGTCATGCCTCACAAACCTTCTCGAGTTCTTTGAGAATGTGACTGAACAGGTTGACGAGGCGAGAGCAGTTGATGTGGTGTCTATGGATTTCAGTAAAGCGTTTGATAAGGTTCCCCACGGTAGGCTATTGCAGAAAATACGGAGGCTGGGGATTGAGGGTTATTTAGAGATGTGGGTCAGAAATTGGCTAGCTGAAAGAAGGCAGAGGGTGGTGGTTGATGGGAAATGTTCAGAATGGAGTTCAGTTACAAGTGGCGTACCACAAGGATATGTTCTGGGGCCGTTGCTGTTTGTCATTGTTATCAATGACCTAGAGGAGGGCGCAGAAGGGTGGGTGAGTACATTTGCAGACGACACTAAAGTCGGTGGTGTTGTCGACAGTGTGGAAGGATGTAGCAGGTTACAGAGGGGAATAGCTAAGCTGCAGAGGTTGGCTGAGAGGTGGCAAATGGAGTTTAATGTAGAGAAGTGTGAGGTGATTCACTTTGGAAGGAATAACAGGAATGCGGAATATTTGGCTAATGGTAAAGTTCTTGGAAGTGTGGAAGAGCAGAGGTATCTAGGTGTCCATGTACATAGATCCCTGAAAGTTGCCACCCAGGTTGATAGGGTTGCGAAGAAGGCCTATGGAGTGTTGGCCTTTATTGGTAGAGGGATTGAGTTCCCGAGTCATGAGGTCATGTTGCAGCTGTACAAAACTCTAGGACGGCGGCATTTGGAGTATTGCGTACAGTTCTGGTCACCGCATTATAGGAAGGACGTGGAGGCTTTGGAGCGGGTGCAGAGGAGATTTACCAGGATGTTGCCTGGTATGGAGGGAAAATCTTATGAGGAAAGGCTGATGGACTTCAGGTTGTTTTCGTTAGAGAGAAGAAGGTTAAGAGGAGACTTAATAGAGGCATACAAAATGATCAGGGGATCAGATAGGGTGGACAGTGAGAGCCTTATGCCACGGATGGAAATGGCTAGCACGAGGGACATAGCCTTAAACTGAGGGGTAATAGATATAGGACAGAGGTCAGAAGTAGGGTCTTTATGCAAAGAGTGGTGAGGCCGTGGAATACCCTACCTGCAACAGTAGTGAACTCACCTACATTGAGGGCATTTAAAAGTTTATTGGATAAGCATATGGATGATAATGGCATAGTGTAGGTTAGATGGCTTTTGTTTCGGTGCAACATCGTGGGCCGAAGGGCCTGTACTGCGCTGTATCGTTCTATGTTCTATGTCTTTCAAATGTAGGGGGCATTGCCACTCTTTCCAGGTCACTTTGCCCTCCTGTTTGTCATAAAATTCGATCAGGCAATTTCGTCCGTCCATTTCAATATAAATCCCATGTATTACTTTATTTCTTTGGCCTCTTTGATCACTTCTCCTATTTGCTTTGCATTCGCCTGATGTCTTACGACCAATGTTAAATGGGGTTCTGAACTTAAACCCATCCTAAAAAGGACCCTCTGTCTATGGGTCAATGCTACTAACATTCCTAATCCCACTACACCGAAAAATACAAAGGAGTGACATGCAAATATATCTGCTTTCCTTTGTGACATTGCGCTTGTAAATTGTATGCGTGCCCATCCTCACGAGCATACCAAGCCGTGCATTGGGTCACTATATTCTCTCATCTGGACTCTATCAGGTGTTTTAGTAGCTGTGCCCAAGGGTCATTAATCTTTTATAAGACATCCTGCAGTTTAAACATTTTTTTTTTCACAGCGGTCCTGTAAGGGTTAACGTTCTGCTGCCAGCATTGAACACAGACACAGAGCGATCGGGTGTAGGCTCAGAAGTTATTAAATGTTGCAGCTCATGAGCTCGTATTTGAGACAGTTCTATAAACATTCCATTATCAATGCGAAGTATTACAGCTCCTAATTTGCAGAGTGTCTTCCTGCCTACTAGGGTCAGGTGTCGCTACTTGTGGTACTTCTTTCCTGGCGGTTAAATGCTTCTTGGCCCCTTGCATGATAACCTCTTTCCCTCTATCTGCTAAGCAGTGTTCGAAGGGCCCATTTCCCTCATTCAAATGATTATCATTATTGGGAACCCAGCCCCCATTTATGCCGGATGGGACTCCATCCTTCACAGCCAAGATGCACCATCAGAGTATTTTAGAAGCAGCAAAACATCCCCTGTGAGGGGGCTATACATAGCACACATTTAAGTCATTTTCCAGTGATTGGTATTATAGACATTAGCTATTCTTAGAGACGTATATTCTTTCTTTGTCAATTCAGAAAAGATCAACTGTCTGCTGAAATGGTTAATGTTTCATGCAGAATCTAAGGGGCGGGGGGGGGGGGGAGAACTTGGCATGATGCCATTAACGTATATTCAGGTAATCTAAAAACGTATTTATATTCAATTACTTTTATTCGGAAAGGCACTTTCTTTCTTTTTAACTGCTCGTAATTTCCAATGTTTCCGTTCATTTGAGAAATCTCAACAAAAATCACTTAAGTTATAATTTCTGACTCACAAAGACAGACGATAAAAAATACAACCCACTTCATGCTTTGACTAAATTTAATTGTTTAAACAAATCTCAGATTCTCACAGCTCACAAATATCACAGTTAACCGTTAGCCTTATCTCACGGCGACAGAAAATGTGAAATCCCTTTCTCTCCAGGAACTCATCTGTTACACTTTTACCTTAATGTTCAATTTACTTTTACTCCCCTGTTTTTCTTTCCGAAAGGGGGGTCAGCTTCATTAGATTCCTATGCGGGACATATAGGTTTTCCTACCCCTTTCCGTTGCTTTACGATTGTTTCTTTTCATTTACTTACTCATCTTGACTCCCTTTTCTGTCTTCTTTAAAGAGTTCACCTTCTTTCTCGCTCCGGATAACTTTACCGAGGCTTTGGACGACCTGTGAGGGGGCGTCGAGTTAATTGCTCATCGTTCCTTCTTAAAAATACTTCAGAACATATATAGAACAATAACAACAACCGCGGAAATCATTTACAAATACTACAGGGAGCGCACACTGGTGTTTATCCTTTCACGAACCTCGAAGCCTTTTTGTTAAATTTTAGTCTCGAAGGCACCTTTTTCTTCCCATGCATCTATCATTAATTTATTAGTTAAGATAAGTCTCCCAGCATGAGTCACTGGCCGGTAGTTAAGGCTGCCGAGCCGCAGACCCCCCCCCCCCTTTAACTGGGGTCGCGCTGCGGCTCTCTCCCTTTCAGCTGAGAGAGTCATGTTTAGAGATTCGTTTCGGGGCTCACTTCCCGTTAAATTGGGAAAACTGCAACGACTATGCCAATTTGTCGTGCAAATCATAATAACGACAAATTCCTCGAGGTTCGATTTAAGGAAATTTATTAACACAAATATATTTGTGGAGTTCGAGTGTTCCAGCTGCAAAAGCTAGTGCACTGCAATCCGAGTTATGCAGCCGAACTTATAGTGTGGAATAAACAACTTTGAAGAGATAAAGCTTGGGAACATACGCAAGAGGAAATATGAATGTTTTGCCCTTTGTTTAAAAACAATTCGAGTACGCATTATGTTGTCCTTCGGAAGAACAACTTATCATAATAAGGCCAGTACAACATACTAAGCAGTATTTAGTTTACATTACTTGACGTACTTATGTTCGCTCAAAAGCAGTGTTAAAATATAGTCAATATTCCCAGCATGCTTCTAAATTGGTAACTCATTAACGTTCCTTCCATAGGCAGGGATGATTGCACGAAACCATGCTGACTCTGATTTGATTAATTGCCGAACATATCGAACTATAGTGAAAAGTATTTTTCTACGGACGAGGGAACTTACAAAATACTTAGATAGGAGACAAAAGAATAATCAACAGAGAACATTCACAAATAGTACATCGACATACCAGTGATTTGTGGCAGCGCGGAAGGAGGGGCCAAACAAAGCAAATACATGAGCAAAAGCAGCATAGGGCGTCTTACAGGGAGCAGATCAGTCGATCGGGAGTCATTGAGGAGTCTAGTAGTTGTTCGAAGAAGCTGCTCGTATGTCTGGATGTGCGTGTCTTCAGACATCTACACCTTCTCCCTGATGTAAGGAACTGGAAGAAGGCAATGTCTCGGTGGGAGGGGTCTCTGATAATGCTGTTTGCCTTCCTGAGGCAGCGGGAAGTGTATACAGAATCAATGTGCGGATGGCAAGCTTGTATGATACGTTGGGCTGAGTTCGCCACACTCTGCATTTTCTTGCGATCTTGGAACGAGCAGTTGCCATACCAGACTGTGATGCAGCCGGATAGGTTGCTCTCTACCGCACATCCGTAGAAGTTTGTGAGAGTCGATGCAGACATGCCAAATTTATTTCGCGTCACGAGGAAGTACAGACCTTGTTGGACTTGCTTGACTGTTGCATCAACTTGAGGAGACCGGGACAGACTGTTGGTGATGGTGACCCCCAGGAACTTAAAGATTTCCACCATCTCCACTTCAGAGCCATTGACACAGATGGGCGTGTGTGTCGTTCCACTCTTCCTGAAGTCGGTGATCAGTTACGTTGTCTTTCCAACATTTAGAGAGAGGTTGTTTTCGATACCGCATGCAACCAAGTGGTTTATCTCCCTCCTGTAGTCTGATACGTCGTTCTTTGAGGTACGGCCCACCACAGTTGTATCATCCGAAAACTTATAGATAGAGTTGGTGTTAAATGTTGCCACACAGTCTTGTGCGTATAGGGAGTACAGTAGCGGAATGAGCACACATCCTTGCGGGGCTCCGGCATTGAGCACTGTTGTGGAGGAGGTGTTGATCCCTAACCTGACAGATTGCGATCTGTTGGTGAGGAAGTCGAGGTTCCAGCTGCAGCGGAAGGGGCCAAGTCCAAGTTTGTGGAGTTTGGTTATTAGTTTTGTCGGGAAAATGATGTTTAAGGCGGAGCTGTAATCGATGAACATCAGATTTGCATTGTTGGCGAGGTGTTCGAGTGTTGATTGTAGAGCCAGGGAGATAGCATCTGCTGTGGACCGGTTGCAGTAACTGGCTAACTGCCGTGGATCGAGCCTTTTGGGAGGCTGGCAGTGTTTAATCTCATGACTAGCCGCTGGAAGCATTTCATTATAACAGGCATTATAACTTCAGCAGGCAGTGAACACTTGGTCGAGCCAGGGTTTCCGCATGGGAATACCGTATTGTCTTCTTTGGTACACAGTCCTCGACACACTTATGGATGAAGTCTGTGACGGTGGTTGCGTACTTGTCCAGGTTAGCTACCGCGGCCTTGAAAACGGACCAGTCGACAGTCTCCAGGAAATCGCGGAGGATGTCCTCATATTCCTCTGACCAGCACTGAACGGTTTTCTTCACAGGCTCAGCACGCTGGAGTTGCTGTTTGTAAACCTGAAGTAGAAATACCGACATGTGATCGGATTTGCCAAAGTGTGGCCGGGGTACGGTTCGGTAGGTACCTTTGATGCTCGTGCAGCAGTGGTCCAGGGTGTATGCAACTCTGCTGGAGCAAGAGATATGTTGATGACTTTGGGTAGGACCTTCCTGAGGTTGGCCTGGTTGCAGTCTCCGGCCACGATTGACAGGGGTTGGGGGGGGGCGAGGGGGGAGGGGGGATTTGTTTCTTTGTTGTTGACGGTGGAATGTCGTTCGTCAAGTGCTTTCTTCACTTCCGCCTTGGGTGGGATGTAGACTGCTGTGATGAGTACAGAGGTGAATTCACGTGGGAGATAGACGGGGCGACACTTTACGGTTATGTATTCTAGGTCTGGGGACCAATGGCACCAGGAGGTGTTAATCTTGAGGCAAACACCCCCGCCCTTCGACTTGCCTGAGGCATTAGTGCGGTCCATTCGGTGGATTGAAAAACATTCGGGTTGGATGGCACAGTATGGTCTGGCCGTAGTGAGCCATGCCTCGGTGAAGCTGAGCACACAGCAGTTTCACACTTCACTCTGAGAGGCAAGGCTAGCGTTGATGTCATTCAGTTTGTTCTCTGGATTATATTATAATTTGACTGATTATATTATAGATTTTTAAATCGCCTTTTATTACATCCTTAAGAATGAACACTAACATCGATCAAAATACAGATGTTAAGCGAAATTCCCCTAGATACAATTGTTTATTAGTGTCTCCCTCCCTTTTGAATAAAGTGTTGCATTGCCATTGCTTCCAATCCTCGGGGATTTCTCCAGCAGTTCAAGAATCTAAAGATTAGTTACAGCGCATCACTATCTCTGTCACTTATTTTAGTATCTTAGGATCTAATTCATCATACCCAGAAGACTTGGCATCCACTGGGCCGGGCCATTAATTTCGCTGACATATGATTTAGGCTGAGTGATATTATTATATTTAGCGTCTTCCATATTCCCAATTTTTTCCGTAACTTTGAACGCGATTAGTCTTTCTTCTTTGAGGACAGACTCGGATTATTTATTTCATTCCTCTTGAATTTAATATTTCCCTATTTTTACTCTCCGGGTCACATTTTCTGAGGGGTCTATGTTCAAATTGGCAGCACTCGTTTGTTCTGAAGCGCTAAAATTAAGATTAAAAACCAAAAGAAAAAAAAAGTAAAACAACAAGTTGATGAAAACCATGCGCCACGAGGGAATGAAAATATGTCAATTCTCCATTGGTTGATTGGTATATTGTCACAAATACCGAATTACAGTCAGAGGATCTTTTCTGCGGCCAAGGGAATGTATACTGGTCCTGCATTGTAGACGGAAAGAATAATGCACAATGTATATTGACAGATAGTCAACAATAGTGATTCGTTACAGTGCGGAACAAGGGTGAAACAACGGAAATATATGAGCAAGAGCAGCATAGGGCGTCCTGAATAGTATGCTTACATGGAACAGATCAGTCCGAGGGAGAGTCCTTGTGGAGACTAGTAGCTGTGGGGAACGTGCTGTTCCAATGTCTGGGCGTGCGGGTCTTCAGGCTTCTGTATCTTCTGCCTGAGGTCTATTAGTTAAAAACACATTTCTTACATATGTCACTGGGGAAGTTAATGGGGCCACTGATGTGGCAACTCCCAAGTGGGGTGGCAAGGTGATTGACAACGACCTGCCAAAAGAAAAATCCAAAGGTTGGATAACATCAACAGGAAATGCGCAGCATAATTTTAGAATAACAACTAAAGAACAGTGTCAGCACGCTGGTACAGTGTTTAGCACTGCTGCATTACATCATAAGAGTTAAATTTCGGGCTTGCGAAACTGTCCCCCTGTCTGCGTGGTGTCTCCAGGTGTTCCGGATTCTTCCCACTCTGCAAAGATGCTCATATCATGTGGGGCTGTGATGCCTTCGGATTTAGCATCAGCGTGGTTCACAACATTTATATACGTAATGTAAGTTTAGATCATAGCAGTGTAGAAGTTATTTATTGAAGCCCTATGACGGAAACAATCAAACGTGGAGCAGACAGACTTCCCCGTGGAAATGTTTTTCTTCGTCGTCCCTGAGAAAGTGAAGAATTAATAATAATTTAAATTTGGATAACACGAACAGCACAAATATTTACAAGCATTGTATGTATTGCACCTATGAGGTTTCTTGCTTAGTTTCAGAATTAGAAGCTTTTGTTAGCAAGTAGAAAGCACAGATAAGGGATTAAACACTTTTTTACATTTACGGATGTGGTCCCCTACGCATTCGTGGAAGAGAACCACGAAGCATTGCAAATGAGCAGATTAAAAATTTCAGTATTTGCTGTGTGGTGCATTAAGGAGGCGAGGATCGTTACGATGAAGGGGGCATGACTTGCTCTTATAAACTGATACAGTTAGCTTCGCTATAGAATAATCATTCCAGCTAACTACGCTGGACATCAGCAGATAACAACTAGGAGCAGGAGTTGACCATATGGCCCCTCGAGCCCGCTCCACCATTCAATGAGCCCATGGCTTATCTTTGTGGACTCAGCTCTACTATCCGGCCCGAACAGCAGAACCCTTAATCCCGTTATTCTTCAAAAAACTATCTATCTTTATCTTAAAAACATTTAATGAAGGAGCCTCAACTGCTTCACTAGGCAAGGAATTCCATAGATCCACAGCCCTTTGGGTAAAGAGGTTCCTCCTAAGGTTAGTCCTAAATCTACTTCCCCTTATTTTGAGGCTCTGCCCCCTAGTTCTGCGTTCACCCGCCATTGGAAACCACCTGCCCGCATCTATCCTATCTATTCCCTTCATAATTTTATATGTTTCTCTAAGATGCCCCAGCATTCTTTTAAATTCCAACGAGTACAGTCCCAGTCTACTCAACCTCTTCTCGTAATCCAGCCCCCTCAACTCTGGGATGAACCTAGTGAATCTCCTCTGCACATCCTCCAGCTCCAGTACGTCGTTTCTCAGGTAAGTAGAGCAAAACTGAACACAATACTCCAGGTGTGGCCTCACTAACACCTTATACAATTGCAGCATAACCTCCCTCGTCTAAAACTCCGTCCCTCTAGCAATGAAGAACAAAACTCCATTTGCCTTCTTAATCACCTGCTGCACCTGTAAACCAACTTTTTGCAACTCATGCACTCGCACACCCAGGTCTCTCTGCATCGCAGCATGTTTTAATATTTTATCATTTAAATAATAATCCCTTTTCCTGTTATTCCTACCAAAATGGATAACCTCACATTTGTCAACATCGTATTCCATCAGCCAGATCCTAGCCCATTCGTTTAACGTATCCAAATCCCTCTGCCGACATCCGGTATCCTCTGCACTTTTTTCTTTACCACTCATATTAGTGTGACGTCTGAAAACTTGGACACATTGCACTTGGTCTCCAACTCCAAATCATCCAGTCAATGGAACGTTTTCAGTAAAGCCGATTTGAACCTTGGCAGATTTTCAAATCCTTCAGCCGTGTGTTTCTCAGGAGCACGCAGTTCGCTGGTGGTGGGAGCCTGGCAATACGTTGTTAATGGCGGTTCGAATTCTCCGGCCATTGGCATTAATATTTTCCGGCTGGCAGCGCACCCCTGCCCATGTGTTTCCCGGTGGTATGGCTTGGTTTCAATGTTAAATCCCTTTGACAAGCGCGGGCCGAATGATTTTGGGCAGCAAAAAGCACGCAAATGAGAAAACGCGTCTGGGATACCGGGAATCCAGCTACCTATGGAGTTTCCATTGAAGCCACCCCACGCCACGGGAAACCGGCTGGCGGGCTGCGCTGCCAGCGGGGACAGAGAGTCGTGGGACGACTGGAAAATACCAGCTAATATATACAATTTCTGGATGGGTAGGCAAGGAAAACCAGTGGGGAGCATTTCTTCCTCTCTCACGGCACTGCTGCTGTAGTTGCACCATATGAACGGAAAAGGTTGAAGAAAGCAGCTCAGAGCCACCATGTCAAGACACGTTCGAAAAGGTCAATTTATGTTCGACGATCCAGTGACGTCAACATCGCAAGAGGGAATGGAGAGTGAGAAAGAAAGAGCATTGGCCGGAACTTCCTCTGCGTTCCCGGACTGGACGCGTTGAAACTCCCGTCCTTTTCTTTTTGACTGCTTAAAGCCCAATGCTGCGCTCTAGAAGCTTAACGAACCATCCAACCATTGCGACAACTGAGCCACTTACCCGGATTTGAGGTGCAGTTTGGCACCTTGTTACTTGCACTAAAATGTTTCGGGCGAAGAGAAGCAGGAGACATCTCGAAACATTTTCTTGGAAGGTTAATACTTTACATTATGTGTGTTTAAAAGTTTATACGTATGTTTAAAATGTGAATATAATTAAATAAATATTTTTAAAATTTACTTTGTCACGAAGTTGCCATTCGATATTTAAAAGTACTTTATTTTATAAAGTGAGTTTGAAGTCACAAAAGGTGATTTTCTTTTAGCTTTGTTTTGTCATGAGGTTGTTAATTCCATTAAGGGAGCCAGAACGGACACAGTGCTTTGACCACTCGCTAACGCACATGATTGCACATCTAAGATACCACGTATTACTGGTCACAGTTTCTGCGTGACCTTGCGTGGTGGGTGAGCACGATCCTCGACCCACATCTTCAATTATTCAGTTGGCAGAGCTTCCAAAAGATGGGGGTCAGTAATTGGATTCTGCCTCGCAGATATTCATTTCACAGGCTCCTTTTGATGGCCTGGCCTGCGGACGTGTATTCTTGAAGAATTGTGAACCTGCAATCAGGAGATTTCTCTAAATCGGTCTCTTCTGAGGAATAGTCTCCCATGCATTAACATATGTCTTCACATTCACGAGGTAAGAACATAAGAACATAAGAACAGAAGAACTAGGAGCAGGAGTAGGCCATCTGGCCCCTCGAGCCTGCTCCGCCATTCAATGAGATCATGGCTAAACTTTTGTGGACACAGCTCCACTTTCCGGCCCGAACACCATAACCCTTAATCCCTTTATTCTTCAAAAAACTATCTATCTTTATCTTAAAAACATTTAATGAAGGAGCCTATACTGCTTCACTGGGCAAGGAATTCCATAGATTCACAACCCTTTGGGTGAAGAAGTTCCTCCTAAACTCAGTCCTAAATCTACTTCCCCTTATTTTGAGGCTATGCCCCCTAGTTCTGCTTTCACCCGCCAGTGGAAACAACCTGCCCGCATCTATCCTATCTATTCCTTTCATAATCTTATATGTTTCTATAAGATCCCCCCTCATCCTTCTAAGTTCCAACGAGTACAGTCCCAGTCTACTCAACCTCTCCTCGTAATCCAACCCCTTCAGCTCTGGGATTAACCTAGTGAATCTGCTCTGCACACCCTCCAGTGCCAGTACGTCCTTTCTCAAGTAAGGAGACCAAAACTGAACACAATACTCCAGGTGTGGCCTCACTAACATCTTATACAATTGCAGCATAACCTCCCTAGTCTTAAACTCCATCCCTCTAGCAATGAAGGACACAATTCCATTTGCCTTCTTAATCACCTGTTGCACCTCAGAACCAACTTTCTGCGACTCATGCACTAGCACACCCAGATATCTCTGCACAGCAGCATGTTTTAATTTTTTATCATTTAAATAATAATCCCTTTTGCCGTTGTTCTTACCAAAATGGATAACCTCACATTTGTCAACATTGTATTCCATCTGCCAGACCCTAGCCCATTCACTTAGCCTGTCCATATCCCTCTGCAGACTTCCAGTATCCTCTGCACTTTTTGCTTTACCACTTATCTTAGTGTCGTCTGCAAACTTGGACACATTGCCCTTGGTCCCCAACTCCAAATCACCTATGTAAATTGTGAACAGTTGTGGGCCCAACACTGATCCCTGAGGGACACCACTAGCTACTGATTGCCAACCAGAGAAACACCCATTCATCCCCACTCTTTGCTTTATATTAATTAACCAATCCTCTATCCATGCTCCTACTTTCCCCTTAATGCCATGCATCTTTATCTTATGCAACAACCTTTTGTGTGGCACCTTGTCAAAGGCTTTCTGTAAATCCAGATATACCACATTCATTGGCTCCCCGTTATCTACCGCACTGTTAATGTCCTCAAAAAATTCCACTAAATTAGTTACGCACGACCTGCCCTTTATAAACCCATGCTGCGTCTGTCCAATGGGACAATTTCCATCCAGATGCCTCGCTATTTCTTCCTTGATGATAGATTCCAGCATCTTCCCTACTACCGAAGTTAAGCTCACTGGCCTATAATTACCCACTTTCTGCCTACCTCCTTTTTTAAACAGTGGTGTCACGTTTGCTAATTTCCAATCCGCCGGGACCACCCCAGAGTCTAGTGAATTTTGGTAAATTATCACTAGTGCATTTGCAAGTTCCCTAGCCATCTCTTTTAGCACTCTGGGATGCATTCCATCAGGGCCAGGAGACTTGTCTACCTTTATCCCCATTAGCTTGCCCATCACTACCTCCTTGGTGATAGCAATCCTCTCAAGGTCCTCACCTGTCATAGCCTCATTTCCATCAGTCACTGGCATGTTATTTGTGTCTTCCACTATGAAGACCGACCCAAAAAACCTGTTCAGTTCCTCAGCCATTTCCTCATCTCCCATTATTAAATCTCCCTTCTCATCCTCTAAAGGACCAATATTTACCTTAGTCACTCTTTTTTGTTTTATGTATTTGTAGAATCATTTGTAGAATGTAAGACTTTGGTATCTTTGAAAACCTTCCTTTGTCAATGTCTTGTTCCTTCCTTCACGGAACCTTCCATGAGATTAGTGAAGAAGATTTGGTTTCGCAATCGGAACTCAGCATCCGAAGCATATGGACAAACCGGTGGAGATTGTTGTGGATGCATATGGTCTCAATATTGGTGTCATTGACTCCTTCAAGAACCATAATATAAGCACGCCTGTCCTGCCAATTGATTCAGACCTAAAGTACATTGGGATATTTCAGTGTATTCCAAGCTGTGTTGTTTCAGACTCTACCTGATGTAATGCGTATCCTTTCAAGCCTCATTGGTTACTTCAAATACTTTAACTTTAATATGCCTCACTTGAGTATACAAGTCTCTGGTAAGCTGAGTACTACCTTCATAATAGGTAATGCAGATTCAATATCTGCAGTCCTGGTTCACCTCTGCTGCAACATGACACTTATAACTTTGTTTCTCGAGGTCTATGAACTTCTTGGAGGCGTCGATATGTACGCAGGGATCATGATAGAAGAATAAGCATAAACATCGCCTGTTGAGAAGCAGACAATTAACCAATACTAAGTGTGCGCAGGCGAGAGACATCATACGAAATAATGTCAGAGGAAAAACGTGCCAGGAGACTGAACTACAGCAAGGAAGCATTGATATACCTTTGTAAAATGATGAAGGAAGACCGTAAGTCGATGTATAAGTGTCGCACTGTCTTAACAGTGGTATCGGAAGTCACGACAGTACAGGTATTTGATGAATCTGGGTTCTTTCAAAGTGGCATCAGCGACATTTGTAACATTCCAATGAATGATGGTAGGACTTGCGTTCACCAAGTAATGCGTGCAATATTTTAGAAATATTTGGTGCTTATTATATATCACACACTGCGTGTGAAGATTAAAGATAGGTCTATCGCATTCTACAGGATAGCTGGTTTTCCAAAAGCAAACTAAGTTGTCGATGGGACACATAACAGACCAATACGTGACACTGTATCGTCCATCAACAGGAAGGGTTTCCATTCTTTAAATGTGATGATAGTGTTTGAACGACAAATGAGGCTCCTTACTGTAACTGCAACCAACCGTGGACGTGCCCGTAACTCATTTGTCCTCGAATGCTCAATGTTAGACCGGTTTCTGACAACGCCGTCAGGACCCACCTAGTGGTGCGTTGTGCTTTAAAACGCACGAGATGTGACCACAATTCGGTGACGTTTACGTTAATGATGGAAAGGGATAAGTATACACTGCAGGGCAAGAGTTATAGCTGGGGGAAGGGCAATTATGATGCCATTAGACGTGACTTGGGGGGGATAAGGAGGAGAAGTAGGCTGCAAGTATTGGGCACACTGGATAAGTGGGGCTTGTTCAAGGATCAGCTACTGCGTGTTCTTGATAAGTATGTACCGGTCAGACAGGGAGGAAGGCGTCGAGCGAGGGAACCGTGGTTTACCAAGGAAGTGGAATCTCTTGTTAAGAGGAAGAAGAAGGCCTATCTGAAGATGAAGTGTGAAGTTTCGGTTGGGCCGATGGATAGTTACAAGGTAGCGAGGAAGGATCTAAAGAGAGAGCTAAGACGAGCAAGGAGGGGACATGAGAAGTATTTGGCAGGAAGGATCAAGGAAAACCCAAAAGCTTTCTATAGGTATGTCAGGAATAAGCGAATGACTAGGGAAAGAGTAGGACCAGTCAAGGACAGGGATGGGAAATTGTGTGTGGAGTCTGAAGAGATAGGCGAGATACTAAATGAATATTTTTCGTCAGTATTCACTCAGGAAAAAGATAATGTTGTGGAGGAGAATGCTGAGCCCCAGGCTAATAGAATAGATGGCATTGAGGTACGTAGGGAAGAGGTGTTGGCAATTCTGGACAGGCTGAAAATAGATAAGTCCCCGGGGCCTGATGGGATTTATCCTAGGATTCTATGGGAGGCCAGGGAAGAGATTGCTGGACCTTTGGCTTTGATTTTTATGTCATCATTGGCTACAGGAATAGTGCCAGAGGACTGGAGGACAGCAAATGTGGTCCCTTTGTTCAAAAAGGGGAGCAGAGACAACCCCGGCAACTATAGACCGGTGAGCCTCACGTCTGTAGTGGGTAAAGTCTTGGAGGGGATTATAAGGGACAAGATTTATAATCATCTAGATAGGAATAATATGATCAGGGATAGTCAGCATGGCTTTGTGAAGGGTAGGTCATGCCTCACAAACCTTATTGAGTTCTTTGAGAAGGTGACTGAACAGGTAGACGAGGGTAGAGCAGTTGATGTGGTGTATATGGATTCCAGCAAAGCGTTTGATAAGGTTCCCCACGGTAGGCTATTGCAAAAAATACGGAGGCTGGGGATTGAGGGTGATTTAGAGATGTGGATCAGAAATTGGCTAGCTGAAAGAAGACAGAGGGTGGTGGTTGATGGGAAATGTTCAGAATGGAGTACAGTCACAAGTGGAGTACCACAAGGATCTGTTCTGGGGCCGTTGCTGTTTGTCATTTTTATCAATGACCTAGAGGAAGGCGCAGAAGGGTGGGTGAGTAAATTTGCAGACGATACTAAAGTCGGTGGTGTTGTCGATAGTGTGGAAGGATGTAGCAGGTTACAGAGGGATATAGATAAGCTGCAGAGCTGGGCTGAGAGGTGGCAAATGGAGTTTAATGTAGAGAAGTGTGAGGTGATTCACTTTGGAAGGAATAACAGGAATGCGGAATATTTGGCTAATGGTAAAGTTCTTGAAAGTGTGGATGAGCAGAGGGATCTAGGTGTCCATGTACATAGGTCCCTGAAAGTTGCCACCCAGGTTGATAGGGTTGTGAAGAAGGCCTATGGAGTGTTGGCCTTTATTGGTAGAGGGATTGAGTTCCGGAGTCGGGAGGTCATGTTGCAGCTGTACAGAACTCTGGTACGGCCGCATTTGGAGTATTGCGTACAGTTCTGGTCACCGCATTATAGGAAGGACGTGGAGGCTTTGGAGCGGGTGCAGAGGAGATTTACCAGGATGTTGCCTGGTATGGAGGGAAAATCTTATGAGGAAAGGCTGACGGACTTGAGGTTGTTTTCGTTGGAGAGAAGAAGGTTAAGAGGAGACTTAATAGAGGCATACAAAATGATCAGGGGGTTGGATAGGGTGGACAGTGAGAGCCTTCTCCCGCGGATGGATATGGCTGGCACGAGGGGACATAACTTTAAACTGAGGGGTAATAGATATAGGACAGAGGTCAGAGGTAGGTTCTTTACTCAAATAGTAGTGAGGCCGTGGAATGCCCTACCTGCTACAGTAGTGAACTCGCCAACATTGAGGGCATTTAAAAGTTTATTGGATAAACATATGGATGATAATGGCATAGTGTAGGTTACATGGCTTTTGTTTCGGTGCAACATCGTGGGCCGAAGGGCCTGTACTGCGCTGTATTGTTCTATGTTCTATGTTCTAGATGCATCACAGGAAAGTGGTAAGCTGAGTGGTTGGTGAGTAACTGATATTACGGCCCTTCTTTAAATAGCTGACACTTAAACGACGAACGATAACAGTTAGGGAACAATGCTACGAAGATACAGCAGTCAATGGAAAGTCACTCTTGGTGCAGAATCAAATGGGAAAAAGGGCAGAGTGCAAGTTTACATCTCCCAAGAAAATCTAAACAGATACTTTGATGAGTAAAGTTGAGTAGGTACGTAACAATAGTATTGGTTACAATTATCACGATATAAATCCGTGACACAACCTTTGGAAGAAAAATATTCCATAAAAACAAGGTGCAGAGCTGAAAGGTCCTATTTGAGATTAATGTTCATTCAGCTTGTTTTTTAAATAATTTAGCTTTCAGGAATAAGCCACGGGAGGAGAGTTCCAAGCCATGGTCGTCTCCTTTTTCTTCATGTGGGAGATCACAAACGTTTCCAGTTCCGATGATCAGATTGTGCGATAAGTATAAGGCATATAATAAGGTTCTTCATGGTAGGCTCATTCAGAAGGTTATGGGGCATGGGATACAGGGAAATTTGGCTGTCTGGATACAGAATTGGCTGGCCGAAAAGGACAGCGTGTGGTAGTGGATGGAAAGTATTCCGCCTGGAGGTCGGTGACCAGTGGTGTCCCGCAAGGATCTGTTCTGGAATCTCTGCTCTTTTTGTTTTTTATAAATGCCTTGCATGAGGAAGAGGAAGGGTGCGTTAGTAAGTTTGCCGATAACACGCATGTTGGGAGAGTTGTAGATAGAGTTGAGGGTTGTTGCAGATTAGAACAGGAAGTTTACAGGTTTCAGTGCTGGGCTGAGAAGTTGCCGATGGAGTTCAACCTTGGAAAATGTGAAGTGATTCATTTTGGAAGATCGAATTTTAATTCTGAATACAGGGTTAAAGGCAGGAGCCTCGGCAGTGTAGAGCAACAGTGGGATCTTCGGGTCCACGTACAGATACCTCAAAGTTGCCACCCAGGTTAATAGGGTTGTTAAGAATGCGTATGGTGTGTTACCTTTCATTAACTGGGGGATAGTGTTTAAGAGCCACGATATTTTGCCGCAGCTTTATAAACCCCTAGTTAGATCACACTTGGAATGTTGTGTCCAGTTCTTGTCGCCTCATTATCGGAAGGATTTGGATGGTTTGGAGAGAGTACAGAGGAGATTTACCAGGTTGCTGCCTGGACTGGAGGGCATGTCTTATGAAGAACGGTTGTGAGAGCTAGGGTTTTTCTCACTGGACCGAAGAAGGCGGAGAGGTGACTTGATAGAGGTGTACAAAGTGTTGAGAGGCATGAATAGAGTGGATAGCAGAGACTTTCCACAGGAGGGGATATAATTTTAAGGTAATTGGAGGAAGGTTTAGGGGTGATGTCAGAGGTAGGTTCTTGACGCAGAGTGCTGGTTGTGTGGAATGCACTGCCAGCAGAGGTCGTGGAGTCAGAGTCATTAGTGACCATTTCACTTGACTCTTAGACAGGCACATGGACAGCAGTAAATTGAAGCGGTGTAAGTTAGGTTGGTCTTCGATTAGGATAAATGGTCGGCACAACATCATGGGCTGAAGGGCCTGTACTGTGCTGTCCTGTTCTATGTCCTATGTTCTATAATTGACACTAGGTGCAGCTTCTCGAAGCGAGAATTTCGGAGTTGGAGCGGCAACACTGGAATGTGGAGACGTGGTCAGACCGTAGTTGCATTCTCCACAGGCAGGAAATGAATGGTTGACTACCAGGCAGATCGAGACAACTAGGCAGGCAGTGCATACGCAATTTCCTTTGGCTATTCTACTGTAAAGGAGATACACCGTAGCGAAAACTGTGGAGAGAAATTATCTGATCGGGATAAAAGCAGAGACACAACTTGCAGACCCACAGTTGGCTCTGCTGCACCGATGACGAGCAAATGGCGGGGAAATGCAAAAGTCATCAGCGAAGCAATGGTAGGAGAGAATCGATAGACATTTTTTGTTTACAAATGAGACTACAGGATGCTCTGCTGTCTCCCTGGTTCTCGCATAAAGAATCTCTCAGAGTTACTATTGTAGAATCATGGCGACGATAGCCCCGAGTAGATGCCGGACCGTGGTCACTGTCCGTGTGGAGTTCGTACAGTCTCCTCTTGTCTGCGCGTGTCTCACCCCACAACCCATAAATGTGCAGAGCAGGTGGATTGGGCACGCTAAGTTGCCCCTTAATTTTAAAATTAAAAAACTAATAATGTCTGCGAGGAATAGTAAAACATTCTGAAGGGCGACTGTGAACAGTCAGTCGTTGTGGTGCGAATTGATCCAAACATAATAGTCAAGCAATCGATGTGGTCCTAAAAGCTACGGATTTAGTGAACTAGGGCTAAAGTTGAAAAATAGGAACTCAAAGCAGTTATATATTGATTACCACCAGTGACACGTGCTAGTCACAGTAGAAGCAGCAGGCTATATGGCATGGATACTTGGCAGAAACGTTTGTATGAGAGGGGAAGGTTTCAGATTCCCGGGGCATTGAAAGCGGCTCCGGGGAAGGTGGGGCCAGTAGAAACCGGACGGGTTACATGTGGGCAATACAGGGAGTGGTGTCCTTGGGGGATAGTTTATTGAGTGGTTGGGGAGGTTTAAAAACAACCTGGCTGGAGTTGGCAACCTATGTAATAATTCGGAGCAGAGCACATGGAAACCAAGAACATGACAAAAAAGGCAGCACGGAGAATAAGGAGAGTGATATGCAGATCAATTAAACTATAATCGATAAGTACACAGAAAGAAACATGTATTATGAATGGCACAAAGGGTGTGTAAAAGGCCAGCCTTGAAGTTCTGTACTTGACAATTCAGAGCATTCAAAAGACAATGAATGAATTAGTTGAGCAGATAGATGTAAAGGGGAATGCTGTACTTGATGTTACAGAGTCATGGCTTCAAGGTGACTCATGATGGGAAATAGCATTGGTGGGCGATACAGTGTTGAGGACGAAAGGAACAAATGGGAGAGTTGCATTGGTCACTAAACAATATATTGATACTATATTCAGGGAACATATCAGCAAAACAATGTGGAATCTCTATGGACCTAATAACGAAAAACCAAGGGGCAACAAAATAATTTTGTGGAGTGGTGTCCAGGCCAACACACTGCAGTGGTGATGTTGGAAATAACATTGGGCAGGAAATCAGAGATCTATGTGATAATGAAACAAGTGTGATCACCGGTGACATTAATCTGCAGGTAGATTGGGTAAGTCAAATTATTCAGAGTAGAATAGAAGAGGGATGTCTGGAGTGTATACGGGATGGTTTTTGAACCAACACATTCAGGAACCAACGATGGGCCAGGCCGTCGTGGACTGGATTTTGGGCAGTGACAAATGATTCGTTGGGAATCGGAGTTGTCAGAGAACACTTCGACTGAGGGACCATCATATGATAGAATTATTTTCATGGTGGGCCAATGTCCTGAATCTCAATTAAGCCAAATACGATGCTGTGAGGCATGACATATCTATGGGGGATGGGGATGTATTGCTAAAAAGAGGGGCAGTAGACAGTCAATGGCAGGCATTCAAGGAACGAAACGATGAACTCCACAAGTTGTTATTCCTATTCGATACTAGAGTGGAAAGAGAACTATGGCCAACTCATGGGATACAAGGAGAATTAGATATTGCATTACATTCAAAAGGGAAACATACATATTGGCAAGAAAAAGCTGTGGTCTTGAATATTGGGTGCAGGTTAAACTTCTGCACCGGAGGGCCAAAGGATTGGTAAAGAAAGGGAAAACAGAGAATGAATGTTGGATACATTAGAAAACGGACATAGTTTCTGTCGGTACGAAATGAGAAAAATATATTGGCAGAATTAATGTAGGGGACGAGCAATGAGAAACGAGGGTACTCAGAACAGCGACCAACAAAATGATTGAGGGATGAATTTCGTACTTTAATCCTTTCTTCACAATGGAATACATGTATAATGTACCGGAAATTCTGAAAAAATATTTTTTTTTTGTGAGGAGATTAAGTAAATCAGCTTTGGTAGAGAAATGGTTTTGGGGCAATTAATGGGATTTCTGGTGGATAAATCTCCAGGGCCTGATAATCTCCATCCCAGTGTACTTAAGGACGTTGCCGTAAAAATACGGTATCCATTGCTGGTCATTTTCCACAGTTCCTTGGTCTCTGCAATGGTTCCTGCAGAATAGAGAGTAGCTGATGAAAGCTCTCTGTTCAAAAAAAGGCGGCAGGGATAAAAAGGGAAGCATTTTCCATTTGACTTTCGAGCATGCTCCACCATTGATTAAGATTATGGCTGATCATCGAATTCAATACACTAATCTTTCAGTTCGCCCCCCTTCTCTAACCCCTATCCCCCCATATTAATATATCAAAATATCATTATTATTTTGAATAATAAATTCAGTGTACCGAATTCATTGTTTCCAATTAGGGGGCAATATAGCATGGCCAACCCACCTATCCTGCACATCTTGGGTTATGGGGGCGAAACCCACGCAAACACGGGGAGAATGTGAAAACTCCAGATGGACAGTGACCCGGAGCCGGGATCCAACCTAGGACCTCGGCAACGGGAGGTAGCAATGCCAACCACTGCACCACCCAGCACGGGCTATCCTGTTCGGATTTTATACGTTTCTATGAGAGCCCGGCTTACTCTTCCAAATTCTAATGAACAGAACCCTGACCGACTGAATCTTTCATCAAATGACAGTCCCACGATCCCAGACATAAACCTGGTAACCCTGCGTTGCATTCCCGTAACATCAAGAACATCCTTACGCCCAGGAAAGGACACCAGAAATGCAGACAGTACTTCCGCTGTGGCCTCACGAACACATTGTATATTTTGAGTAAAATATCCCGATTCCTCCACTCAAATGATCTCGCAATGAAGGCCAACATAGATTGCAACATGGATCGAAAATAGAAAAAGAGGAGAAGCACGTTTGGCCTCAAAGACTATCCGCCATTCACTATGATCACGGCATATCAGTCAATTAAAGACCCTGATTCTGCCTTTCCCCCCGTACCAATGAATCCTTTAGCATGAAGAGCTATATTGAAGTCATTCTTGAAGTTACACAATGCTTTTACCTCAACTACTTTCAGTTGTAGTAAACAGCAAAGACTCACAACCCTTTTGTCAATATGTTTTTTCTCACCTCAGTCCTAGAAGGTAGGACTCAAGCCATTACCCGTTGTTCAGGATTGCCCCACGAGCGCGAACATTCGTTCTGAATCTAAACACTCTAATACTGATAGACTTGTCTAAATTTCCATGAGACCCCCTCGTTCTTCTGAACGTCAATGAATATAAGCCTACCCGATTCAGCCTCTTTTCATACGGTAGTTCCTAAATCGTAGGAATTTGCCTGGTAAACCTTTGCTGCACTCCATCCGGAACAAGATTATCCTTCCTCAGATCAGGACACCAGAGCTTCGAAGAATACTCCAGGTGTGTCCTCATGAATGCCCGAGACAATTGTAGTAAAACATTACTACTCAAACCTTTTGCTATCATGGCCAACATACCTTTTGCCTTGTTTACTGCCTGCTGAAGCTGCACGCATATATTCAGCGACCAATGCATGAGTACACAAAGATTTCGCTGAGTATTTATCTCTCTCAATGTACACACTTTTAAATAAGACCCTGCCGTCATATTGTTTTTATCGAAGTGGAAAACCTCATATTTATTCAAACTTTACTATATCTGCCGTTTATGTACCCACTCTCTTAGCCTTTCCAAGTAATGGGGAAACAGCTCAGCACCCTCTTCATAGTTCACCCTCCCGCCCAACGTTACATCATCTTCTGCAATTTCGAGATAACACATTTCGTTATCTCATCCAAGTCATTGATACATAATGAGAGCTCTTCAGCACCTCGCACATGTCTCTGTGGGACCCGATTAGTCACTGCCTGCAAATGGGAAAACGACCAATTCCATCTCTTTTTTTCCTGTCTGCTACAAATCTTTCAATCCATCCCAAGACATCACACGCAATTCCGTGCGTTTCAACTTTACATGTAATCTACTGTGTGTGCTTTATCGAAATATCCGATAATCAAAATAATCGACATCCAGCGGTTCTCTCGGGCTAACTCCACAAGTTACATCTTCAAAGAATTCCAGTAGATTTCTGGAACAAGATATCCCTTTCGTAAATCGATCTTTACTTTGTCTGCATCTACCACTGATCTCCAGTTCCTGTGCTAAAAAATATTTGATGATGAACTCTCGGAACTTCACTGCTACCGATGAGAGGCGTAGTGGTACATGTGGCTCCAATTATAAGAATGCTGAAAACCACGAATCAGAAATATCCAAGATTTCTCGAGGCTAATCGCATTTGTAGTTACTGACTGATGTTTGAATTTTCAAGGAGAGGTTGCTATGGTTCATGAAGGGTATGTCAATGTGAAAAGAAATATCAAGCATAATTCAATACAAACATTTAGGGTACTGCATAGTGGCATCATAGTGGTGGGGGTAGTATGGTGGCGGTGGTGGAGTGGGGAGTGTTGCTTGAATAAATTCACTTGCAATGTAGAATTTGGGCGTGTTGGGAGTTTAGAAATCATTCCTCTTTGAAACTCTTTTTATACTCGTCAAATTTCTCAAATAATTCGTCAACAAGCAGACCAATAATGTTCACTGCTTGATGTTCTAAACCAGTGACCACTCAAACGGTCGCACATTGTTGTAACTTTTATCATTTGTCTGAAAAACTGCTATCCAACTGATACTTCTTTCGTTTTATCTTACACCGGAAACTACCCTTCAATAAGTATCGATTGTTAAACAGCCCCTTCTGATTCATTTAAATGAATTTGGCTGAAACCGCATTTTCAAAGCAAGGGTTCAGGAACTAAAAGTGCAACACAATATTTTGTTTCTCCGATTCGGATATTGCTCAGCTGGATGGTATGTCGTGGTTCAAATTTTGGTTCAATAAATGACCCACATTTATCCATACCAATCCCAGCCTTTGATTGGTGCCCCTCTCTCTCTCGGGAGAAAATAAGATACACCCAGTATTGCCATAAGATCGTCCAAACAACTTTAACAACCCCCAGAACCTTCACACTTTCCCACGCTTGAGTTCAAGTCCCCTGAACTCGTGCATCCCTTCGCTGCTGGGGAAATCTATGATCACGGCGTCAAATAAGACCTGACGACGTAGGAGCGGAAGTAAGGCCATTCGGCCCATCAAGTCCACTCCACCATTCAATCATGACTGATTTCAACTCCATTTACCCGCTCTCTCTCCATAGCCCTTAATTCCTCCAGAAATCAAGAATTTATCAACTTCTGTCTTAAAGACACTCAACGTCCCGGCCTCCACCGCCCTCTGTGGCAATGAATTCCACAGACCCACTACACTCTGGCTGAATAAATTCCTCCTCATCTCTGCTCTAAAGTGACTCCCTTTTATTCGAATGCTGTGCCCCCGGGTCCCATTCTCCCCTGCTAATGGAAACATCTTCACTACGTCCAACCTATCTAAGCCATTCATTATCTTTGTAAGTTTCTATTAGATCTCCCCTCAACCTCCTAAACTCCAATGAATACAATCCCAGGATCCTCGGATGTTCATCTTATGTTCGGCCGACCATTCCTGGGATCATCAGTGTGAATCTCCGCTGGACCCGCTCCAGTGCCAATATGTCCTTCCTGAGGTGTGGGGCCCAAAATTGCTCACAGTATTCTAAATGGGGCCTAGCTAATGCTTTATAAAGCTTCAGAAGTACATCCCTGCTTTTATTTTCCAAGCCTCTTGAGATAAATGACAACATTGCATTTGCTTTCTTAATTACGGACTCAACCTACAAGTTTACCTTCAGAGAATCCTGTACTAGGACTCCCAAGTCCCTTTGCACTTCAGCATTATGAATTTTGTCACCGTTTAGAAAATAGTCCATGCCTCTATTCTTTTTTCCAAAGTGCAAGACCTCGCACATTCCCACGTTGAATTTCATCAGCCATTTCTTGGACCACTCTCCTAAACTGTCTAAATCTTTCTGCCGCCTCCCCACCTCCTCCATACTACCTGCCCCTTCACCTATCTTTGTATCATCGGCAAACTTAGCCAGAATGCCCCCAGTCCCGTCATCTAGATCGTTAATATATAAAGAGAACAGCTGTGGTCCCAACACTGAACCCTGCGGGACACCACTCGTCACCGGTTGCCATTCCGAAAAATAACCTTTTATCCCAACTCTCTACCTTCTGCCTGACAGCCAATCGTCAATCCATGTTAGTACCTTGCCTCGAATACCATGGGCCCTTATTTTACTCAGCAGTCTCCCGTGAGGCACCTTAGCAAAGGCCTTTTGGAAGTCAAGATAGATAACATCCATTGGCTCTCCTTGGTCTAACCTATTTGTTATCTCTTCAAAGAACTCGAACAGGTTTGTCAGGCACGACCTCCCCTTACTAAATCCATGCTGACTTGTTCTAATCAGACCATGAACTTCCAAGAATTTAGAAATCTCATCCTTAACAATGGATTCTAGAATCTTGCCAACAACCGAGGTCAGACGAATTGGCCTATAATTTTCCATCTTTTTCCTTGTTCTCTTCTTGAACAGGGGGGTTATAACAGCGATTTTCCAATCCACTGGGACTTTGCCTGACTCCAATGACTTTTGAAAGATCATAACTAACGCCTCCACTATTTCCTCAGCTATCTCCTTTAGAACTCTGGGCCCGGAGATTTATACATTTTTAGACCTCTTAGTTTCTCTAGCACTTTCTCCTTTCTGATGGCTACCATATTCAACTCTGCCCCCTGACTCTCCTGAATTGTTGGGATATTACTCATGTCTTCTACTGTGACGACTGGCGCAAAGTACTTATTTAGTTCCTCAGCTATTTCCTTGTCTTCCATCACTAGTTACCAGCGTCATTTTGGAGCGGCCCAATGTCTACTTTTGCCCCCCGTTTGTTTTTAATGTATTTAAAGAAACTTTTACGATCATTCCTACTGTTACTGGCTAGCTTATCTTCATATTTGATCCTCTCTTTCCTTATTTCTCTCTTTGTTATCCTCTGTTTGTTTTTGTAGCCTTCCCAATCTTCTGACTTTCCACTACTCTTTGCCACATTGTAGGCTTTCTCTTTTGCTTTGATGCATTCCCTAACTTCCTTTGTCAGCCATGGCTGCCTAATCTCCCCTCTGATAACCTTTCTTTTCTTTGGGATGAACCTCTGTACTGTGTCCTCAATTACTCCCAGAAACTCCTGCCATTGCTGTTCTACTGTCTTTCCCACTAGGCTCTGCTCCCAGTCGATTTTCGTCAGTTCCTCCCTCATGCCCCTGTAATTACCCTTATTTAACTGTAACACCTTTACATCTGATTCTACCTTCTTTCTTTCAAATTGGAGATTGAATTCTACCATATTATGATCACTGCCCCCTAAGTGTTCCCGTACTTTAATATCTTTAATCAAGTCTGGCTCATTACACCACACTATGTCCAGAATGGCCTGTTCCCTCGTGGGCTCCATCACAAGATGTTCCAAAAAGCCCTTCTGTAAACATTCAATGAATTCCCGTTCCTTGGGTCCACTGGCAGCATTATTTACCCAGTCCACCTGCATATTGAAGTCCCCCATGATCACTGTGACCTTGCCTTTCTGACATGCACTTTCTATTTCGTGGTGCATTTTGTGCCCCTGGTCCAGACCACTGTTAGGAGGCCTGTACATAACTCCCATTATGGATTTTTTGCCTTTTTGGTTCCTCAACTCGACCCACACAGACTCCACATCATCGGACCCTATGTCGTTTAGTGCTATTGATTTAATTTCATTCCTAATTAACAAGGCAACCCCGCCCCCTCTGCCCACCTCTCTGTCTTTTCGATAGGTTGTGAATCCCTGGATGTTTAAATGCCAGTCCTGAACCCCCTGAAACTACGTCTCTGTGATGCCTACCACATCATACCTGCCAGTCACAATCTGGGCCACAAGCTCATCTACCTTGTTCTGTACACTGCGCGCATTTAAATATAGCACCTTTAATTCTATATTGGCCGTCCCTTTTTGTTTTCTGAGTGTGGTGGACCTTGGTTTATTGAGCCTTTCCATACACTCTGTCATATTTTGTGCGATGGGGACTATCGTAACCTCTCCTGAGTTCTGTCGTTTCGTGCTTTTTTGTATTCCTAAGCAGCTGCGCTTCCCACTGATTACTTCACCTCTTTGTTCCCTAACTTTCGCCCCCCCCCCAATCTCTAGTTTAAAGTCCTATTGACCACCCTATTTACTATTTTCGCCAGAACACTGGTCGCAGCTCGGTTCAGGTGGAGACCATCCCAACGGTATAGGTCCCCCCTGTCCCAAAACTGATGCCAATGTCCCATGAAAAGAAACCCCTCTTTCCCACACCACTCTTTCAGCCACGTGTTAACTTCCCTTATTCTTGCCTCCCTATGCCAATTTTCACGTGGCTCGGGCAGTAATCCGGAGATTAAGACCCTTGAGGACCTGTTTTTTAATTTGAATCCTAGCTCTTCGTAATCTCTAAACAGGTCTCTTTCCTAGACTTGCCTATGTTGTTGGTACCGACATGGACCACAACAACTGGATCCTCCCCCCTCCCTCTCCAGTATCCTTTCAAGACGGTCAGTGATGTCCCGCACCGGGCAGGCAACACACCATGCGGGACTCTTTATCCTCCTCACAAAGGATACTATCTGTCCCCCTGATAATAGAATCCCCTACATCTACAACTTGCCTATTTACTCCCTCCCCTTGAATGGCCTGCTGAACCATGGTGCCTTGGTCAGCTGACTCATGCTTCCTTCAGCCCTGTTCGCCATCCACACAGGGAGTAAGTGCCTCATACCTGTTGGACAGGGTCAAGGGCTGAGGCTCCTGAGTTCCTGACTGCTGGTTCCCTTTACCTGCCTGACTTGCAGTCACACCCTCCTGTCCCTGGCCACTGGCAGGATTTAAACTACTTACTCTGACAGGTGTGACTGCCTCCTGAAACACAGTGTCCAGGTAAGTCTCCCCCTCCCGGGTGTGCGCCAGTGTTTGAAGCTCAGACTCCAGCTCATCAACTCTGAGCCGGAGCTCTTCGAGCAGCCAGCACTTCCTGCAGATATGGTCGCTGCAGCTCGCAATGGGATCTGCCAGCTCCCACATCAAGCAGCTCAAGCACATCACCTGACCATCCATCACTAATTAATTAATTATTTTAATTTAAGTTTACGAGTTTAGCTGTGTTTTTTTTTCAAATTTGGGGCAGATTTGCTATCAACCAATCAGATCACAGTTTCCCTCTGACGTCACTTTCGGAAAAACAAGAACAGGAAGTTACCGTTAGGTTTTTATACTCACAGAGACTGCTCCTCCCCCTGCGAACGGCTCCCAAAATTAGGCCCGAAGAAAGAGAGAGAAGAAAACAGTCGAGAAAAAGCACCTTCTCCCAATCTTCACCGAATTACCTCACTGCACCAATTTACCAAATTCTCACTCAGTCTGTGTCTCACTCACTCAGGCTGTGTCTCCTTGACCAGCGCAATGCTTACTAAGTGCGCTTTCTGTCTGTCTTTTATACAGACTTCAGGATGACTCACACTAAAACTTCAAAGAGAAGAATACAATGTGTACCTTTGTGCCCCTTAACAGGCCTCAGGTGACAGCCAGATAACTGCCTCTCAGCAATTAGGGTGGGGGCAGCTTCAGCCAATCAGACACTAATCTACACTGCACTTTTAACTGAAAAACAGCACAATTAGATGAACCACTTACCTTTCCTGGTTACCTCACTGCACCAAATTACCACATTCTCACTCTGTCCGTGTCTCAGTCACTCATGCTGTGTCTCCTTGACCAGCGCAATGCGCCAATGTGACGCGCATTTGTGAGAGTAAACATCCTGGATGGAGGCAAATGTCGTTATTTGAGTCAGGGCCTATACATGAATAAACTATGCTTAAGCAAAGTGTCCAGCTCGCCTTCTTAGAGAGTATGCACACTTTGTTTGTGAAACACATTCGATGTTGAAGAGATATAATTTGAATGCTACTCTGGGAAGTGAAAGTGCATCTTTGTATTTTACGATTCATGATTAATCAAGCCTCTTTGCTTGCAGCCAAGCGATGGCACATGGTGCTTTGTAAATTATTTGTTAATCTGAGCGTCTGTCGTTGATGATCAATTTACCGTTGGGCGAGCCAAACGCGACGTCCCTTCGTCCCTGTTTACCAGCACCATAGCTAAATATTTCTGTGTACATTTTGAATGTGTCTTTCCTCTTGCGCGGGGGTGCAAAGTGCATTTCCAATCATGAATATCTGAGCTCCAAGCGCTAATGCAAGAATGCATGTTATGGCGGGATACGTGAAGAATCTAAGCTGCAGGCGCGCTGGCTAGCTATGCATATAGAGCTTTCGGACCATCGAAAACAACTTTCTTACTCGTGATATACGTCAAGTGTGCTCTTGTACTTGCAAAGGTTTATTTGTGCTCGGTGCCCAAATAAAACAATGTTTGAATGCGGTATTAGGTCAAATCCAAGGAAAAAATAAAGATTGAAGCGTCAGAACTGTCCACTATAGATTTGTCATATGATGTTACCTACATCAGTCGGTGACGGTTCTACTGCCGGAGTCGTCACAAAGTTTCCCTTAATGAAAAGCTCAGAAACAACGCACAAAACTACTAAACAAGTAAGAATTGGTGTATCAGATATGGTAGGGCGGCACGTTAGATTAGTGCTTCGCACGGTTGCGTCACAGCATCAGGTCCAGGTGCGATAACGAGCTTAGGACACTGACTGTGCTGAGTCTGCACATTCTCCGCTTACCTGCGTGGGTGTTCTACGGGTGCACAGGTTTCCTGCCACAAGTCCCGAAAGATGTGCTTGTTAGATGAGTTGTGTATTCTGAATTTCCCCTCAGTGTACACGTACAGGCGCTGGAGTGTGGCGACTAGATGACTTTTGCAGTAACTCCATTGCAGTGTTCATGTGAACCTTTGTGACACTAATAAAGATTATTATCATTTCAGGAATATTTCTTTCGACAAATTTGTGACGTCTGCTCTTTGAATGAATGGGCTTAATCGAAGTGATTTAAAAAAAAATAACCAAGCTACAAACTGAGACAGATTGTTCAGGATGACCGAGTTGCTGAGCATTTCATTAGGTGGGTCAAGTGTTTCATGACAGTCAGCATAAATAGTTTGGAGACATTGGTGTAATTCTGGGACATCGATTCGAACTTCTTGTCTGCAATTGTATTTAAGGACACGTTTGTGAACATACATAACACAGTTCCTGGGGAATTACGTTGGAAGCTAATATCCCTTGCGAATATTTGATTAGCAGTGTTGCACCTTGAATGACACAGACTTGTATAAAAATAAGACCACAATACTATGCAAACTTTAAAATTTGATGACAATTTATGTCAGTGTTTTAATTGTTCCTTACCAGAAAAATGCGAAATCAATATTGCAATGACTCACCAGTCTGTCTTATTTTGTCATTATTAAACCGAAGGTGCAGCGAAAGCTTAGAGGTTACGCCATAATGTAGGAGCGGAGTCAGAATATTGCAGTAAAATTATACTAATCTGGAAATGACATGTGAATAAGTGCTTACATTCACATGGTCATTGATGATGGTGCATACGATTGTATCAGAATCTGATATCATGCCGTCAATTTCTTTTTACTTCATATTCCACAATTAAATGATAGTTGTTTAAAATATGTTCACATCATGGATTATATTAATACTGTACTTGATTTGCTAGGAATCAGCTCATTGTCATGGTCCTGCATTTAGGAAGCGACAGATATTAAGGACAAATGTTTTAAACGGACAGTCAAATTTCTATTCATTAACTACGGAATCATGTTTTTTTAAACTGAAGCAAGGAGAGATACCTTCGTACTTTTCTGTGCTTCGTCAGTACATTTACAATTGATATGTCGAGCTGCCAAAAAAGATGAGCAGAAATGCATAGGTTCTTTCGTGGATGTCCATAGTTTCATTTAAATGTAAGAATTCTCGCAGGTTGCTGAGGAAACAAGAATGAGAGGAACGAAACGGCGGTGGCTAAACATGATTGACCTCAAAAGATAGAGAACTAAAGGAAATGTCAAGGGACGAGAAAAACATCGAAAGTGACCTGGACAGTAAACGAGATTAAGCTGAAGATGAAATGAAGATGTACCGTGTGAAGTCTATCAGGAATAAAACACAAATAACATTCAAGCAGAATATCTGAGCACCAGAGAAGAGGTGAAACAAATATGCAGTAAACCATGGACGGAATATGAGAATTGACTGTTTGCTAATATATAACGTAAAATAATATATTCAACCAGGATGAAATTAGAAACACCTGCTGAAGCAGATGAAGGAATTTATTGGTGTTCAAAGAGGAGACTGGTTCTGCGAGGAAGGAAAATTGAAGAGTTATGATTGGCCTTTTTGGCTTCATTTGTACAAAGGATGTTGATTCTACGCACCTGGATATTATAGAGGCGGTAATTGTTAAACTCGAGGAATTTAACATTGAACAGGCAATGGTTTTGGAAAGGCAATGTTAACCTAAACTTGATTACGTATCTGGAGGGCATGCAACACCTCCAAAGATAGGAGGAGAGATAAGGGTAGAAAGTGGCTGAGGCATTGCTGATACATTTCCAGACATTCTGAGATATGAGATGTTCCGGAAGTTCAAAAACGGATGGAGAAATATGCCGCCATAAACAGAGCAGATCTCTGACTTCATTCGAAGAAAAACGCCAGAGATATATCGTACAGTCGAACATCATTTGCCTGACGGAAGTTCATATTATAAAGAAAATCAAAATGAGTCCATTAAGGAAAATACATCTTGTCCTAACCTGATGCAACTTTTAGAGATTATAATATAAAACATTTTGATATGTACAATGTTCTTGATTTGGTGAATAACAACGTTCAAAGGGCATAAAATAGGCCAACACGTGCACAATATCGAATATCTAATGGAACGTACATGAGTCAGAACATGAGGAAGACATTTGCTGAGTAGCAGGGCACATAGATGAGTGACAATTAGTTATTGTTTGACCGGACAAAGTATCTTAGTCAGTTCATCAGGGATTGCTCTTGTGGCCCCTGCCCTCCCACATATACTTACGGCATACAATGCGGTGTGTTTGAACTATCATAATGTTGGAGACTATAGGAGGTTTGGAGGCGTTCACTATTTGAAGGCGCGGAAATCTGTATTGGATTAGAACAAATAGGGAATGGTAGATTGCAAAATAAAGTTGCAACTAAATTTAAATGCAGACAATATTGGGATGATTCGATTTGTCGGGAAGAATATGGAGAAGCATTCCAACATAATCGACTGGTAACAGAGGGGCAGGGACTCAGATGCTTTGTGTGTACAGAGAGAGAAACATAGAATCTTAAAGGTTATAGCCCAGAAGGTGACCATTTGGCCCATCGAGTCTGCACCAGCCCTTGGAAGGAACACCTCAGCTAAAATCACGTATCCACCCCGACTCCGTAACCCAGTAACGCAACCTAACATTTTGGCCATCAAGGGGCAACTTAGCATGGCCAATCCACCTAACCTGCACATCTTGGATTGTGGGAGGAGGCCGAAGCACCACACAGGCAAGGGGAAGAAGCACGGTAGCACAGTGGTGAGCACTGTTGATCCACAGCGCCAGGGACCCAAGTTCGATTACCATCTTGGGCCACTGTCTGACCGGAGTCTGCACGTTCTCCCCCTTTGTGCGTGGATCTCCTCTGGCTGCTCCGGTTTCCTCCCACAAGTCCCAAAAGACGTTCTTGTCAAGTGAATTGGACATTCTGAATCCTCAGTGGACCCGAACAGGCGCTGGATTCTGGCAAACAGGGGATTTTCACGGTACCTTCATTGCAGTGTTAATGTAAGCGTACTTGTGTGATAATAAAGATTATTATTGAGTGCAAAGTCCACACAAACAGTTTGATTAAATACGCTCCCCAAGCTGTCCTGCCACGTACAATTACACAATGGGCGACGCGGTGGCACAGTGGTTAGTACTGCTGCCTCACAGCTCCAGCGGTGTATGTTCAATTCTGGTCTTGACATGTGTGACACGATCGACAAAATGTAACTACATCTTCATGTAGCCCAGGCGAAAATTGAATGTTTTAGCGTTTTAGCTTGAGTTTTTCTTACTCCCAAATTACCTCCTACTGATACCTCATGTGCTACTCGCAACACCTCCTTCTGTACCCTACCGGCAATACCACCTGATGAACTTCTGTCCACTTTTCATCCGCCTGCATATGTAAATATCTCCATTTTCTCGTTAAGACATTAGTTTTAAGGTAATAACATTCTGGTATACACTCAGATTCCTCTTCCGCGCATCCTCTGTGAGACATCCGTTTTATTTCTCTAAACTTCTGTTGCAACTCCACCAATTTTACTGAACTAAAAATATCCGCATCATGCTCCACCTTTTCTTGTTCTTTTCCAATCATCTGATCAAAAGTAGTTTTTGATACTTGGGCTTCAACTTTATCTTTTCTCTGTGATTGCTATTCTTGGCTTAACCTGTGACTTTGCGACCTTGTTGCTACACAACCCAGTAAGATCCCAGGATAATCATTCTTGAACAATTCAGTTGTTTAATTTTCCACTGGCTGATCAACCACAGTCGGCGTCATTCGCACCGGCGATCCAGGTGTATCATTGTCCAGATTAACTGTATTCCTGGACAAAATAGTTTCCCTATTACTCTTACCACCACTTCACACCGCGTCACTGGACTCCCCATGCTCACTTTATCTAACTATTCTTCTCACCCAGAATTCCACATATTACCACATTTTCTGGCAACATCCTCCCAAACTACATAACTCTTCATCTCTTACTATCAAAGACTGAGTTGCCCCCGTATCTCTTAAAACTTTGACTTCTTTACCTAGCCCTCCTGGTACACATGAGTATACCTTACCACACAAGAACATTTTTGAAGGAGATCTAACACGTTCTAATCAATCAGCTCTTGATCAGGCTGTACATTATTTTGCACTTCCTTCACTTCATTTGGACTTTCTTTTACCACTTCAACAAACTCCACTGGTTAATCCCGTTTTACTACATCAGCCTTGCCACTGTTTTTATTCAACTCCCCAAACTGTGAATTTACATGGACTCGTATACGGCAGTAAACACACCTGAAACTTTTTATTTCTCAACCACCCTTCTGGATTTCCTTTTTCGTCTGAGGTACACTATCCATATTATTCCCCACCAGATCTCCTTTACGTTTACCACTTGAGTATTATTCTTTTCCCCAGATTCTATCCCTCACAGGCTGAAACTGATGTCGGAAACCAAACTTTGAACCAAACTAATCTCGCATGTTTAACCCTTTGCTCTTCCACATGCATTCTCACTACTTGATTAATAGAATTTTTAAACTCCTCCAAAATTATCATCTCTCTCAGAGCTTCATACGTTTGGTCTATTTTCAAAACCTTTATGCACCTATCAACATTTTCTGTTTGACCGATTCAAACTCTCTGGGTATTTAACCAGGTTCGTCCTTAAATTTCTAAACTTTTGTCTGTAAGCTTAAGAGAGTGGGTCATACGCATCTAAGGTGAATTTTTGCACCTCGTCGTACGTCCCAGATACTTTATCGGATAGTGATGCAAATACTTCACTAGCTCTACCAACAAATGTTGTTTGAATGAGTAATATTCAGATGTCCTATGGCCATTTCATTTGTTCAGTCACTTCTCAAATTAAATGAAAAAGGCTTCTACATCCTTCTCCTCAAAGCTTGGTAATGCTTGCACACATTTAAATAAATCCCCACCAAGCCTTCGACTATGATGCTCTTGCTCTTTCTCGCTATCCTCATCACTATCCTCCAATCGTACGTTTCTCTTTCCGTCCAACAATTTTAACTGACGCTCACGATTCATGGCCAGTTTCTGAAGTTCAAAGTCACTCACTGTTTCTTTTTCCTGTCTCTCTTTTTCTTTTTCCCTGACCTGTACGTCGTATTTTGGTCCGTTGCGGTGTTTTGTTCTTTTACACTCATTTCGACTTCAACCTGCTTTAATTTTGTTTGATGTACAAGATGCTTTAATTCGTTTTCATGTTCAAGCTGCTTGATCTATAATTCAATTATTTCTGTTTCCAATGATTCTAACTGTGATCCAGCAAATTTTAAATGCTCAGTAACCGCCGCAATTACCTCTTCTTTTCGTATTTTGTCATGCAAAGTTAACTGCAATGTTTCTGCCAAATGCAAAAGAATTTATTTAGTCTCCGTCTGTAAAGTACTGCGTGTGCCCTTCTCCACCCCAAATGGGGATCACGGTAGCACAATGGGCAACACAATAGTACACTGGTTATCAGAGTTTATTCACAGCTCCAGGGTCCCAGATTCGATTCCTGACTTCCGTCACTGTCTGCTCGGAGTCTGCATATTCTGTCCGTGTTTGTATGAGTTTCATCCGAGTGCTCCGGTTTCCTCCCACAGTCCAACAGTTTAGGATGATTGGTCGTGGTAAATTGCCGTTAGTGTGCAAAAAATGTTAAGTGAAGTTACTGGGTTACGGAAATAGGGTGGCGGCGTGGGCTTAAGCAGGGTGCTCTTTTCAAGGGCCCCTGCAGACTCGTTGGGCCGAATGACCTCGTTCTGTACTGTAAATTCTTTAACTCTGTAACTGTCAACACATCTCAGCCTCTGAAAGAACCATTATCCACAACACACTCTCTATTTAAACCTGAATACAACTGAAAAGCAAACACAGATATGCCCACCCCTCAATCTTGGTAAGTTCACTCAGCCAACCAATTCACGAATGGTCGACGTTTATCCCAGATGAGCCCCCAATTTTGACATGGACCAGGATTTCGAAATTCCAAAGAATATTACGGAGGTCGCCTGACCAATACATTTTTGTGTTTACTTGGATTAGGGTGAGCACAAGAGTCCACCCTTTTGATGTTTTTCAACAGTCTTCCCAGACATTTTAATATAAATAGGCATTATTCTGAGAACTTAGTTAACATTGATAATTACATACAACAAGATTTATTTCTTGCAAGGAATACAAACATAAATACACCTCACAGCTACAGTAATCGATGTATCACATTTCATGAATCCCCCGTTAACTGTTCCAATTCAAAAATACTACAAACAACGAATCCCTCTTCAAGGGTGTGGCCCAGCAGTCTGCATTCTCACTTGAATAAAACTGGCTTTCGCTGAGATTCTGACCCCGTCTCACCTGCAGGTTTAAAACTTCCGGAAAGCAAACTACATCTTAAAAGCAACCACCAAGATGAGTTTTACTGCAACAGATATTAAAATTGAAACCAGAGAGAGACAGGCCAAAACACGTCTGTTCTCTGTCCTTGTCCACAGCAATAAAATCTAAAAGGCAAACCATAAACAGCTCACAGAACCTCAGCCCAGCTCCAACCACATAATGACATCACTGAAGTCAAGTGATAAGACAATAACCATTCTTACATGGACCCTCATATGAAATGTTCAAATCCCTTTTTGATGTAATCGTACAATAAATTTCCCTTAAGAAACCATACTGCCTATCAACCTGTTCCGTTCGTTATAATGAAACATGTCCATAATTTCCCCTAAAAACGTCCCTCTTTTCGACATTCGCCGAGAAAAAGACATACAAATGGCAGATACATACAGCTGCCCTTTACTGTCCATCACAATTTATACTGACCGGTATTTTCGAGGTGAGGTTTGATAAGGGCGTGTTGTCAGACTATAATCATTACCCAATCCTTTACTGAATCATTTTCCACTTATGATGTCTCGTTTTACTACCACTCAAGAGGCAAGGAGTTAGATAATCAACATCACTTGGATAATGACCAAGACATGTGTAAATGTGATTCCAGGGGTGTGTTTGGATGTTGAGGCACACTTGCACAGATTATTACCAAAATGTGTAAATGTCGATCGCATCATTGATGTCCGTTAAAGCTGCGCCTCGTTCTTTTTCTTTGATATTTTTATTCTCCTCCTTTTCCACATTTTCGCCCAAAATTACACCCACCAACAATGAACAATAATCAGGAGCAAATATGTAATTCCCCATATCAATAACAACGATCCCATCCTCCCACCAAACCCAAACATTTGCCCGAATGTTCACATAAACAAATGACATTAAGGAAGCAGGAATTACCCATAGTCACCTTTAACACACACACACCCAACCCTCCCAAACACCCCCCCCCCCAACTAATGTTCGATGTTATCCAGTTCTTGAAAGTGCATAATTAATAATGCCCATAAATTGTAGAACCCCTTCCTCCTTCCTCTCATGTCAAACTTAAACTTCTCAAGAGTCGAGAATTCCAACAGGTCCTCCCGCCACGCCAGAGAACAGAGTGGAGAGGTTGCTCTCCAAACCATCAGGATTTGCCTCCGGGTGACAAAACGAGGCGAAGGCTACAACATCTGCCTCCGCACCCGTTTCCAACCCTGGCTGGTCTTAAACCCCGAATATGTCCTCCCGAGTCCAGTTTGGACGTGCACTACTTTAGAGATTACTCTAAAAACCTCCTTCCAGTAATCCTCCAGCTTTGGACAGGACCAAAACGCATCACCCCCCCCCCCCCCCCCCCTCATACACATCTTCTGCTCTTTAAAAGAAACGGCTCATCCTCGCCCTCGTGAGTGGTTCTCTGTATACCACCTTCAGCTGTATCAGCCCCAATCTCGCGCACTAGGTGGAGGCTTTCACACTCCAGAGCAGCTCACACCAAAATCCCTCATCCATACCCCGGGAAATGCCTTTAGATATATGCAGGTGAGGGTTTTTGTGAGGCGACAGGTGAGGGAATTCCCGTTGCGCCCGGCACAAGAAGTTCACGATAGGGTGATCTCGGGTGTATGGGTCGTGGAGGGAAAGGTGTCGGAAATACACTAGGAGTTGAAAGAAGAGGGGGAAGCGCTGGTAGAAGAGTCGAAGGGTAAATGGGAGGAGGAGCTGGGGGAGGAGATCGAGGAAGGTCTGTGGGCTGATGCCCTAGGTAGGGTTAATTCCTCCTCCTCATGTGCCAGGCTCAGCCTGATACAACTTAAGGTGGTCCACAGAGCGCACTTGACAGGGGCGAGGTTGAGTAGGTTCTTTGGGGTAGAGGGCAGATGTGGAAGGTACTCAAGGAGCCCGGCTAACCATGTCCATATGTTTTGGTCATGCCCGGCACTGGAGGGGTTCTGGAGAGGAGTGTCGAGAGCAATATCTCAGGTGGTGAAAGTCTGGGTCAAGCCAAGCTGGGGGCTAGCAATATTTGGAGTAGCGGACGAACCGGGAGTGCAGGGTGCGAAAGAGGCCGGCATTCGGCCCTTTGCGTCCCTAGTAGCCCGGCGAAGGATCTTGCTAATGTGGAAGGAGGCGAAGCCCCCCAGCCTGGAGGCCTGGATAAATGATATGGCTGGGTTCATAAAGTTCGAGAGGATTAAGTTCGCCTTGAGAGGGTCTGCGCAGGTGTTCTACAGGCGGTGGCAACCGTTCCTAGACTATCTCGCGGAGCGTTAGAGGAAGGTCGGTCAGCAGCAGCAGCAACCTTGGTTGGGGGGGGGGCGTGGAGGGGACGTCCTGGGAGGGTGGATGAGCAAGAGATAACATGAAGGGTTGGGGAAACTGGCACGTGAGGGCCAGTGTACAAAGCTGTGTAAATGTATCATTTTGCCATGTATATATCTTGCTCTGCGCGATTTCTCGTTTTTCTTTTGTTACGGGGGGGGGGGGGGGGGGGGGGTTATTGTTTGTAAGGGAGAAAAATTGTGTTAAAAAACTTTAATAAATATATATATATTTTTTAAAATCCCTCGCCCATATCCCACAACTCTTCCTCCCACTTTGCTTTGATCCCTTCCAGTGGTGTCTTCTCCTCTTCCAAAATAGCACCGTAAACCGCCGACACTAGCCCCTTCTCCAGTTCCCCTGTCGTTATCACCTCCTCCGGCAATGTGGAGGACGGCTCCACCGGGAAGTTCTGTATCTCCTTTCTGGCAAAATCTCGAACCTGCGTATATCTGAACTTTTCCCTCTGCTCCAGCCCATACTTTGCTTCCAGCTCCTTCAATCCTGCAAACCGACCCCGATTAAACAAATCTTTTAGTGCATAATCACTTTTTCCTCCCATTTCCGAAAAATTCCATTCCACTTCCCGGGCTCAAATCTGTGGTTCCTCCGAATCGGCATTTCCCTTGACCCTGTCCGAAACTCGAAGTGTTGCCGGACCTGCCTCCAAATTTTCAATTAATTCATTATTGCCGGACTCCCTGAGTATTTCTCCGGGGCCATCAGGAGCGGCGCTGTTGCTAGTGCCTTCAATCCCGATGTCCTGCACAAACTCTTCTCCATCTGACCCACTGGGAATCAATCCCTCTAACCCAGCTCCTTACCTTCTCCACATTCTCCGCCCAGTAATAATACATCAGGTTTCGGAAGACCCAAACCCCCTGCCTGCCTTCCCCTCTGTAACAGCTCCTTTCTAACTCTGGACAGCCTCCCTCCCCATATGAACGAAGTTATCATTCCTTCAATCTCTCGGATCAATACCTTTGGCAGGAAAATCGGCAGGCAGTGGAAAATAAACAGAAACCGCGTCTATACTTCATTTTAACCCCCTGTACCAGACCCACCAGTGACAGAGGGAGACCATCCCACCTTACCAGATCAGATTTCATTCTCCTCACCAAACTAGAAATGCTCGAACTGCGGAGCCACCACCCCCCCCCCCTCCCCACTTCTGGGCAACCTAAACCTCCAGATGTCTAAAGTGAGTCCCTGCCCTCCTGAATGTCAGCCCCCTCCCCCAACCCTGTCCCCACCCCCGGCAGAGACACCACAAAATACTCACTCTTGTCCAGATTTAGTTTGTACCCCGAGAAAGACCCAGCACCCGGAGCAGCTCCAATATTCTCCCCATTGACACACTCGGTTCCGACACGTCGAAAAGCATGTCATCGGCATATGAGGCCACACTATGCTCTCCCCCACCCTCCCCCCCTTCTTAGCGACCAATGCCACAACCACCTCTATTCCCTTCCCCTCCGCCGGTGCCATAACCACGTTCAATCCTCTTCTCACGTTTGAAAAGAGCTGCCTCCCTCTCAGGTACCCCGTCTGATCTTCACCTATGACCTTTGGGAGGCACTCCTCGAACCTACCCGCACGTACCTTCGCCAATACTTTGTTTCCACGTTTAAAAGTGATATGGGCTTTTATGACCCAGACTCCGTTGGGTCCTTATATTTTTAAGCAACAAGAAAATGGATGCCTACCCCAAGGTTTGTGGCAACAACCCTTTCCCGATCCCCTCTTCAAACATCCCCACCGTCAGGGGTGCCAGCTTGTCCTTGAATTTTGTATAATTTCCCACCGGAAAGCCATTCGTCCTTGCCACCTTCCCCTATTGCATCCTCCCAATCGCATCGTTTATCTCCTGCTCCACTATTGCTCCTTCTAATGTAGCCCTGTCCACCTCCCTAACCCGGGTACTCCAACCCATCTACAAATTCCTGCATCTCCCGGTCTCACCCAGGTGGCTCTGACCTATACAAACTGTCATAGAATTCCACAAAGACCTTGTTAATCAGATCCGGTGCCACCACCAACTTTCCTGCCCTGCCCCTCACCTGAACAATTTCCCTTACCGCTGCCTCACCCCGAAGCTGATTTGCCAACAAATGCATTATCTCCATGCTCGTAAATTGCACCCCTTGATCACCTCAGTTGGCGCACCGCCTTTCTGATAAATAGTCTGTCAATGCCAGCCTGTAGTTCATTCCTGGTTTCCAACTTCGCTGGGTCCCCATCACCTGCATGACTCCTATCTACCTCCAACAGCTCATATATTCCCCGCGGCCACTCCAACGTCTCCTCCTTGTCCACCCTTGTCTTAAACGAGATCACCTCACCCCTCGCCACCGCCTTTAAAGCCTCCGAGAGAACTGCCTTCGACACCTCACCCGTACAATTGAAAGATACATATTTTCAATTACCGTTGCAATTTTGTCACAGAACACTTGGTCCCGGAAAAGTCACACATCTAATATCCATCCCGGCCTCTGTGATGCCCCCTTCTCCAGTACCATATTCACCAATGAGAAGCATGATCTGATACTGCAATTACCGAGTATTCTGACACCTTAACCCCAGCCGGCAAAGCCTCCCCCACCACGAAATAGTCGATCCGTGAGTATACCTAATGGACTGCCGAGAAAAACGAGTACTCCCGCTCCGTCGGGTGCAGAACCCTCCAAGAGTCCACCCCTCCCATTTCCACCATTAGCCCAGCCAACGTCTTGCCGCCCCTCCCTGATTGGACCAGGGAGCGCAGCCGTGACCTCTACAACCTTCGCTTTTGCACCAAGTTCCAGACACCCCACACTATCAGTTTGAGCGTGTCCATGTCGGGGATGGCTCCAAACACTTTCTTCACGAATCCCACATTGGATTGGATTGAAATTGTCTATTGTCACGTGTACAGAGGTACAGTAAATAGTATTTTACTGCCAGCAGCTCAGCAGATCATTAAGTACATGGGAAGAAAAGGTAATAAAAGCAAATACATAATAGGGCAACACAAGGTAAACAATATAACTACATAAGCACCAGCATTGGATGAGGCATACAGGGGTGTATTGTTAGTGAGGTCAGTCCATAAGAGTGTCATTTAGAAGCCTGTCTAGAGCGGAGAAGAAGCTGTTTTTGAGTCTGTTCGTGCGTGTTCTCGGACTTCTGTATCTCCTGCCCGATGGAAGAAGCCGGAAGAGTCAGTAAGAAGGGTGGGAGGGGTCTTTGATTATGCTTCCCGCTTTCCCGAGGCAGCAGGACATGTAGACGGAGTCAATGGATGAGAGGCAGTTTCGTGTGATGGACTTGGTGGTGTTCACGACTCTGAAGTTTCTTGCGGTCCTCGGCCGAGCACTTGCCAGACCAGGCTGTGGTGCAGCCAGATAAAATGCTTCCTGTGGCGCATCTGTAAAAGTTGGCTAGAGTTAATATGGACATGCCGAATTTCCTTAGTTTCCTGAGGAAGTATAGAGGCTATTGTGCTTTCTTGGTGGTCGCGTCGACGTGGGCGGACCCGAACAGATTTATGGAGATTTGCATCCATAGGAATTTGAACCTGCTAACCATCTCAACCTCGGCCCCTTTCATACTGACAGGGATGAGTACAATACTTTGATTCCTGAAGTCAATGACCAGCTCTTTAGTTTTGTTGGCATTGAGGGGAAGATTGTTGTCGCTGCACCACTCCACTAGGTTCTATATCTCCCTCCTGTATTCTGATTCGTCGTTATTGGAGATCCGGTCAGCAAAATTGTAGATAGAGTTGGAACCAAATGTTGCCATGCAATCGTGTGTGTACAGGGAATAGAGTAGGTGGCTAAGTACGCAGCCTTGCGGGGCCCTGGTATTGAGGAATATTGTGGAGGAGGCGTTTTTGTTCATTCTTACTGATTGAGGTCTGATTGTCAGAAATTCGATGATCCAGTTGCAGAGTGGGGAGCCAAGCCCTATGTTGTGGAGCTTTGAGATGAGCTTTACTGGGATTATGCTGTTGAAGGCGGAGCTGTAGTCAATGAATAGGTGTCTGATGTAGGAGTCCTTGCTGCTGAGATGCTCTCGGGATGAGTGTAGGCCCAGGGAAATGGCGTCTGCTGTTGACCGGTTTCGACGGTATACGAACTGCAATGGATCAATGTGTTCTGGGAGCATGGCGCTTCATGATCAACCTCTAGAAGTACTTCATTACGACTGAAGTCAGGGCCACCAGACGGTAGTCATTGAACATAGAACATAGAACATAGAAAATACAGCACAGAACAGGCCCTTCGGCCCACGATGGTGTGCCGAACCTTTGTCCTAGATTAATCATAGATTATCATTGAATTTACAGTGCAGAAGGAGGCCATTCGGCCCTTTGAGTCTGCACCGGCTCTTGGAAAGAGCACCCTACCCAAACTCAACACCTCCACCCAACACCAAGGGCAATTTGGACATTAAGGGCAATTTATCATTGGCCAATTCACCTAACCCGCACATCTTTGGACTGTGGGAGGAAACCGGAGCACCCGTGAGGCACGTTGCCTGGTTCTTCTTTGGCACCGGTATGATTGTGGTCTTCTTGAAGAAGATTGGGACTTCGGAGTGGAGTAGGGACAGATTAAAGATATCCGCGAACACCTCTGCCAGCTGGTCCGAGCAGCCTCTAAGTGCACGACCAGTGATCCGGTCCGGGCACGTTGGCTTCCGAAGGTTCACAGTGAGGAAGGCCGATCTGACATCGGAAGCTGTGATGGTGGATCTGGGTGTGTTATGGGAAGCTGGGGCAGTCGACAGCGGATTCTTGGTTGCCTGCTCGAACCGAGCATAGAATGCATTGAGTTGATCAGGAAGGGGTGAGCTCCTGCCGGAGATACGGCTCGGCTACGTTTTGTAGCCAGTTATGTTGTTTACTCCTTGGCACAACCGCCGAGGGTTTGTCTGTGATTCTGGCTTGATTTGATCTTTTCTCTTGGCATCCCGGGTCGCTTTGCAAAGGTTGTACCTGGATTTCTTGGATAGCTCAGAGTCGTCTGACTTGAACGCCTCAGATCTGTCCTTCAGTAGGGAGTCAATCTCGTGATTGCGCCATGGTTTCTGGTTGGGGAATGTACGTACTGCTTTCTTTGGCACGCAGTTGTCCACACACATGCTGATTAAGTCTGTGATGGTGGTGGCATACTCCTTTATGTTGGTCGCTGAGTTCTTAAATATGGACCAGTCCACTGTCTTTAAACAGTCACGTAAGAGTTCTTCTGTTTCCTCAGACCAGCACTGTTCAACCTTCTTAGCTAGATTCTCCCGCTTGAGTTTCTGCTTATATGCTGGGAGAATAGTACTGTCTCACGGTGTGATTTCCCAAAGTGCGGTCCGAGGATGGAACGGTAGGCGCCATTGAGTTTTCAATCACAGTGGTCAAGAGCTTTGTCCCTTGGGGGACAGGAGATGTGCTGGTGTAGTTTTGGCAGTACACTCGTAAGTTTGGCCTTGTTGAAGTCTCGAGCCACGATGAACAAGGCCTCCGGGTGTTCTGTATCGTATTTGTTGATAACTGTGCACAGTTCGTGCAGCGCCTTCCTCACTTCTGCCTGGGGTGGGATTCAGACCGCTGTGATAATGGCTGAAGTGAACTCACGTGGAAGATGAACTCACGTGGCGGCACTTCACGGTTAGGTATTCCAGGTCAGGGGAGCAGTAGTTCGCCGGGGTCGCCATATCCAAGCACCAGGAGGAGTTGATAAGGAGGCACAGCCCTCCACCTTTTGCTTTGCCTGATGATGTGGTGCTGTCCGCCTGGTGAATTTAGAAGCCTTCAGGTTGCATGGCACAGTCCGGTGACGCGGGGGTAAGCTGTGTCTCTGTGAAGCAGAGCACACAACAATCTCTTACGTCCCTCTGTGATTTAAGTCTGGCGTTTAATTAATCCAGCTTGGTTTCAATCGCTTGGACGTTTGCCAGGAGTATGCTGGGCTGAGGGGTCTTGAAACCGCATTGCTTCATTCTAAGCTGAAGACCGCCCCGTTTCCCTCGCCTCCTCGGACGGCTGCTGTGGCTGGATGGTTCTGGGATCCGATGGGAGACGTCAGCCCTTGTGAAATGTAAGTGGTTGTGCTGGCGGGGACCACGACGCTGGTTACGTTTCCGGTGTCACGTCTGGCAGCGTCCCGGGCGCTAGTTGAGGTAGAGGGGTAGCTGGGGGGGCGGGGGGGGGGGAGGTGTTTGCCATCCGGATGGGAACCGCCGTTCTGCGTGCTCGTTTGGGTCCTCGCGCGGGGTCTCCGCCATTTCGAAATTCCTGGACCGCGGGCAGGGGATTCTTGTGGCAGGTCGGGGTGGGTTCCGTGGTTTCTTCCCTCCATGGGTGCCCCTATGGTCGGGTCTTGAATTTCGGCCCCACGTAGATTTTTCTTTCTTCCATCTCCAGGGAGATCGGTTGCTGGGCGGGGCTCTCCGGGTCGGGTTGCTGGCCGGGTCTCTCGGGGTCAATTTGCTCCGGGTTCCATCGTCGGGGGTCGGATCGGGAGCTCCGGCGACTGGGCTTGTCGAACCGCGGGTTGGCGTAGGTTGTTTGGCCGGGTTGGGTGCTCCGAATTCCGGGTCCACTCCAAATCGTGCTCGGGGCTTCACCCGGTTTTGGCCCGATCCACTTCCAGGTCGTGGAGGTCAGGTTGGGTCAGGTCAAAAGGATTTCTTGGGCCTAGGCGGATGTCCAAGCCTGCAAGAAATGATAAAAGAGAGAGGTTAGTAATAATGTTAGTCATAAAATTAAATATCAAAATATTAGAACGAGTATAACTTAAGTAGAAAGTGGATCTGTTGGGGAGAACTTGCATCGAGTCGCCTCGATCCGGCGCCACCTTGGTCATAATAAAAATTGGGACCTCGTCCTAATTTGGACCGCACACACTTACATTGAAACGCCACTAATCTCCCCTCTAGCACCCCTGTCACAATCACATATCTACCCCCCTGAACTGCAATCACATTCTCCATCTGGAAGTGTACCCTTTGGCTGACCATTACCGCTACCACTCAAGCTCTTCCGTCAAATCCAGAGTGAAACACCTGGCCAACCCAGACCTTTTTAAGTGTCCCCTGGTTCTTCACCCTCAAGTGAGTCTCTTGCAGCATTGCTCGATCGGCTTTCAAACTTTTAAGATGCACATGCACCCTTGACATCTTGCCCGTACCTCCTAACCCCTCCCGTTCCATGTGACTATCGTAACTGGGTATCTCAACCGCCCCCCCCCCCCCCCCGCCACACACACACTTTTATTAGCCACCATAACCATACTACCGGGGTCTGCCCTATGAGTCTGACCAGCCCCTATCCATTATTAACATCGAAAACTTTCCTCCCTCACAGAACCCCCCCCCCCTACATTTCCTCTCGAAAAAATGTCTCCCAGCACCGACGACGTCTCCCCCCACCTTTCCTCGGCTCGTAGGTCCATCGATACCTGGTAACCAGGCTCCAATGCCTGTACCTCGTTCTTGAAATGTGTAATACTCTCTACATTCCCTGAGGCTCTTTCCATATGATTGTCAGACATGTCTGAAAGGGGAAAATTGCGCAGCAGTACTGATTCAAGTATGGTGTCTTCATACTTCCTGTGATTTGCATGTCAACTGTTTCATATCGATGTTTCAGTTGCCACGATGATATACAATTTGTACCATCGCCCAGGTACGCAATGTTGACTGCTCTTTTGAAGCCAACATAGCCTGCATTTTATAATTTAGGGAGCAGTAAACACGCACCATTCCATTTCTGTTTCAGACATCAGGTGTGCACACTCTACAGAGCTATCTGCCATTCTACACCCATCTAAGATTGTACTGACAATGTTTCCCTCTACTTCTGAAGCATAAAAACGTTATTGCATTTAACATGACGATTTTATCTGACGGCCCCAATGTGCTCTACTCTATATAATACCCTGACATGGGGAGATTTAGTTATGCCGGGCACTACGAATACAATACAGATTAATACATTGCGGTCCATAATGCATTCAACGTTAGATCTCGATACAAGTGTTCGAATCAAGTGCTGAAAAATGGTTAGTCCATCGTTATTGTAACGGTAAAGTATTAATTTATGGTCCCATAAGGGAAACACCACTTCAGTTATTAGCCACAGGTTCTTTTGGGTGTGTTCAAGCACCCGTGATCCATCGGTACTGCGGACATATTTCCTGCTGCGCATCGTCCAAAATGTTCAGCCGTATTTTAATCATGTTGTTAACGACCTCTCCATGGCTTGCTAAAACGGTAGCCAAAATATGAACGAACTGTGCCATCTCGTGGCCCCTGTTGAATTGCGCATTTTGAATTATATAACCCTTTCCTCGAATTTCCTAAAGCTATGAACTCAGGTTTGGGACCCAATGTTTCACAGCTCCAAGATCAATGGAGATAACTGGAAACGTTGCTGAAATGAAGACAGTTGTGGCATAATTTGTCAAATTGTGTTTCGATCGGATCTTCTGTGGTCGGGTGGGATGCAGCTATTGGTAACGACGCTCCGTTACACCAGTTGCTTCAGTCATCAGTTGTCCAATCAGGGTCGTATCTACTCCAAATTATGAAATAAACACCACTGGTGTATGGTTATACCTGAAATATTTAGGACTACGTCTCGCAGATCATGCTATACATTAGCCTGAGCGACTCATGCACATTGCATCCATTGGATTATTTTCATTTTGTTGAAGGGGTGGAGCTGTCGCAAATTAAGCAGACCACCGCCCATTCATCACTATGACAAAGATGAGAGTTCTGTGAAACAGATTCAAGCAGTGAAAGCTTTCAGATTTGACCGTTGCTTCCAGTGCCCCCGAATATTTACATTCTCACAGGTGAAAGCATCACTGACAACAATAAACTCGTACGACCTAATCCATGTGGGGGGAAATTCGGTTTGTCATCCACGATCTAAACACTATTCCTCTGATTCCGGGCGGTTAGTTTGTTCCCTCATGGAATCCCCGTCCACATCGTGTATATACTTCAGATACCTGGCGCCTATCTTTATCCGTGCAACTGTGTTCAGAGGTCCCTTGAAAGCTACCTCACTCTCTCTCCAATTGCCACACCTGTCCTCTGCATATTACTACATACCTTGGCAGTCTCTTACCTCTCTCGGTGATGAACTTATTCGGAGAGTGTCCGTTATCCTGATAGATGCTTCTTTCAAGTCAATTAAGACACAGGGCAGTGAATCTTCCCACCTCCGCCCTGTATTCTGAAAGGCATTGCGAGCGTTTTAGTTCATGTTCAATTCATGCTTTTGACCACATTTAAACTTCGTAAATGGTTCAGGATGTCAAACTTTCGTTCAATCCCGAACGAGTTAAATGTGTGCCCGGGTTGGTATTTATTGCACCTAGAAGCCCAACCGGAGAAGTACTTCCTCCAACATGGGCTAAACACGATGTTGGCAAAATACCCTCCTGTGAGGAAATCTTCTATCCATGTGGTTCCACTTTTGCTTTATCAAACCGTCTTGCAGTTATCTTTGCTGTGCTTCATTGTTAAGTTGCTTCTACAACAAAAACAATCCTGGTTTTAACTCTCCCTCTGTTTCTGGCTACGATCACCTAAACCTTCTATTCTGGTTAGTTTCTCTACTGTCTTGCCTTTTAATTTTCCCCTTTATATTTCGATCACAATAACCATTTCATGTCCAAGGGACCTCTGACTTTACATTCCAGTTTACCTTAACTGTTCACTTCAACGCGCCAGGTAATTGCCTGATTATTAATCATAATTCTTCTGAAGGTGATCATGTTGTGTCTTTTTTTCCGAACACTATTTCTTGTTTCATGATACCATTGTTTGATCTACAATAGTCACCACCTTGTTCGATTTCGCTTGATAGACATTGCAGTCTGATGACGTATTCGTATCTTCACTTTCAAGTGGAATTGAAACTTACCCATTAGATTCCAGGTATTGACAAAGGTAATGTTTCGCCTTTGCTCCATTGAACACATTTTTGTTTTTTCAAAGGCAAATCAATAATTATATGTCTGACTTATTTTCAATTCTACAACACTCGCAGCTTTTATTTTCAGCTGTGTTCATTAACCAACATTGGAAAAAGGACAGGAATCAATTTTCCGTAATCAGTACAAAAGCGCAGCCTCATTGTTTTGTGTTGTCGGCCAGTCTGGTGAAAACGTCATTGTCCCTTTTAGCATGCTGACGGTCAGACTGCTGATTACCATTACTGACGCATGGCAAAGTAATACGAACACGCAATCAATATTTATATCTCCTCTTTTACTGCCATTTGTTTATCCCACTGTTCCGCGTGCTTATTTGGAGTTCGGAATGTGTATCTCACCTTGCTTCCATGTTTTACTTCTTAACTTTCGCAAAACAATAATAAACAGCACAATATCCGCATAAAACTAAACGAACAGGGCGAAATAGCTGGCTTTTAAAGCAGACCATGCATGCCAGCAGCACGGTTCAATTCCCGTACCAGCCTCCCCGAACAGGCGCCGTAATGTGGCGACTAGGGACTTTTCACAGTAACTTCATTTGAAGCCTATTTGTCGCAATAAGCGATATTCATTTCATTTCATTTTTTTTCAAATAAGAAATAACAAAGGGAAAAAGTCAGTCGTCGGAGTAATGTATATGTCTCCAAGCAGTAGTTCTACAGTGGGGCACATTATAAACCAGGAAATAATGGAAGTTGTAAGAAGGGTATGGCAATAATAATGGATGATTTTAATATGCATATAGACTGGAGGAATCTAATTGGCAGAGGTAGTGTGGAGGCAGAGTTCATTGAATGCATCAAAGATTGTTTTGTGGAATAGTATGATGGGGAACCAACCATATAGGAGGCTACTCTTGAATTGGTATTCTGGAAAGCGGAGGGTTTAATTAATAACCTCATAATGAAGTATCCACCAGGCATCAGTGGCCAAAGTATGTTAGTATTCAGGATTCAGTTAGTGGCGAGAAAGTGGAGTGCAGCACTCGTGTTTTGGAATGAAACAAATGACATGACATAGGCTTGAGGACAGTTTTGCCACGTATAGACTAGAAAGAAAGGATAAAATGTAGGACAGCTAATGAATAGTTGCAGTTGTTTAAGGAGATACTCAATGCCTCACAACTAAAATATGTAAAACATATTAGCACAGTATTTAACACTATTGCTCCACGGCGCAGGTCCCAGGTTCGATTGCCTGCTTGGGTCACTGTGTGGGCTGTGACTACACGTTCTCCTGCTGTCTGCGTGGGTTTCCTCCGGGTGCTCCGGTTTCCTCCCACAAGTCCTAAAGACGCGCTGTTAAGTAACTTGGTCATTCAGAATTCTCCCTCGTGTACCCGGACAGGCGACGAAATGTGGTGACTCGGTAATTTTCACAGAAAATTTATTGCAGTGTTAATATAGCCTACTTGTGACAATAAAAAATATTATTGTATCCCATCATGGATGAATGATTCGAAGACGTTTAAAAAATACGATGGCTAAACAAGGAGTTCCAGGACATGATAAGAGAAAAACTAAGTTATATCATATTACAAAGGCCAGATGCAGGCCGGATAATTGAGAAACATTCAAACATGAACAACTGGATGCTAAAAACGTAATAAAAAAGAGCAAAGATAAATTAGACAAACAATACTAGCACAGAAGATCAAGAATGATAGAAAGTGCTTCTGAAGGTACAGAAAAGGGAAGAGAGAAGCTTCGGTGAATAATGTCCCCTTGGAAGATGAAACAATTCAGTTCATAGTGGGGAACACAGATAGGGAAGGGATGCGAAATAAAAACTTTGCCTCAATTATCACAGTGAAGAACACTAGCACCATTCCTATCGGGAGGGACAAAGAAGTAATAGAATGTGTGGAACGTGGAACAAACCGCATCATTAGGGAAACGGGACTTTTTTATTGTCACTTGTTTTGAGGAATGGGTTAAGATACATTCCAATGAGCTGCTTCATCGATCCAATAATTGTCGCTGATATATAATGAGGCAATAATTGGCTTTCGGAGCACGTGATATGATGATAGATTTTGGTGCTGAGTGTGGTCGAACAAAATAAATGCGTTTGCGAAAAGAAGCGGATCTCTTGAGCCTTTGCTCAGCAGCATCCAAAGGCTAACATTGGTAGCAGAGGATGATACCTGTATAAATATAAAGGGCTTTTCCAGGGAAAAAAAAGAACATTTTTCATCATCCAAGGAGTCAGTGAGAAGAAAAAAGACAATATGGCTGAACCTAGTACAAAGATGGCCGAATATGACTATCCACCATTATTTTGTGAAAGAGGATCGTACGACCAATGGAAAAGTGCAGTTGTTATGTGGACTAAAGTAACTGCCTTGGGAAAGAGGAAACAGGGTATGACATTGGTTCTTCCTCTACCTTATGAAAGTAAAATCCGAAGCAAAGTGTTTTCTGAACTGGCATTAGAAGAGTTAGACTCAGAAGAAGGTCTGGAGACTCTATTACAGTTTATGGATGCGATGTAACAAAAGGATGACTTGTTAAGTGAGTATGAAGTCTGGTCAGAATTCGATAGATCCCGGAACACAGAGCATATCTCTATTGAGGACTGGATAATGGAATTCAGCAGAATATACAGAAGGCTGCACAAACACAGCCTCGAACTGTCACAACCTGTGTTGGCATTTAAGTTACTAGACTGTGCTAGAGTGTCCAATACAGGAATGAAGTTCGAGGATAATTTTTTATCATTCGAGCAGATGATAGAGGCCGTAAAGAAGTTCCTGGGGAAACATTCAATTCCTATGGCTCTCATGTCACAAATGGGTCAGTCAGCGACAAGGGAGACTATGGAAGATACGCGACTGACAGGATGGCAAGATGGTACGGGGTTACGAGAATATGAAAGATGATCGGGACTCTGAAATTATGAGGACAGAAAAGCATTGAAGACTTACAATAGAAGGAGGGACATGGAGAATGGAAAAAAGGAACATTATCCCCAGAAATGCCCGGGGCATTATAAGTCTATATTTTCGGTGTGACTCTCAATACCATTATGCTTCCCACTGTCCAACACGTTAGAATAGAGTGTGTGAAGCTACACATGACATGGAAAAGTCGGAGGAGGAAAAAGATAGTGACCAGAAAGAAAACATTGTCCTCTTAACAAGCGGTCTTACACCTGGAATGAGGGTGTTTATTGCAGGATCTTTCAATTGTGTTGTATTGAATAGTGGCTGCACATCGACTGTGTGTGGAATTGACTGGTTAAAATATTACCTGGACTCTTTAAATGCTGAAAATCCTAACAATGTTGAGGAATTTGGAAGTGCCACAAGTTTCAGGATTGTGGATGGCAATAATCTAAAGTCGCTGAAAAGAGTGGTGATCCCTTGCAATATTGCCGGAGTGAATCATTTCATTAGCACGGATGTTGTATCCATTGAGATACCTTTGCTTCTGAACAGGCCGTCGATAAAGGAAACACAGATGCAACTGGATATGGAACAGGATAAGGCAACAGTTTTTGGAAAGACGATGGTCTTACAGTTTACACAGACTGGACACGATTGTATTCCATTACTGACAAATAATATTTGAGGTGCAGTTGTTAATGATGTGCTATTGGGAGCTGGAAATGGGCTTTAGCTGATAAAAAGGGTGTTGTATTAACACTGCATCGGCAATTTGCGCATCCGTCTCCTCGGAGGCTGACAAACCTGTTAAAGGATGCAGGGGTTAGGTACGAAGACTATAGAAAGCTGAAAGAACAGATTAGTGAACGTTGTGAGATTTGTAGGAAGTACAGAAGGACACCATCATGACCGATAGTAACGCTACCTTTGGCCAGGGATTTTAATGACATTGTGGCCATGGACCTGAAGATCTGAGATAAAGCTAACCATATGTATATTTTGCATTTTGTAGAGTTAGCAACTAGATTTAATCAATCAACCATTGTACGTAATACAAAAAGAGAGTAATCCTGGATCAGATCGTGGAAAAATGGATCGAGAGAGAAATGGGAGAGCCGGCAAAATTCCTTATAGACAACAGCGGAGAATTTGTTAATGATGAATTGAGGGATATGTGTGAAAACCTAAATATCACAGTAATGAATACGTCTGCGGAAAGCCCATTTAGTAATGGAGTAATGCAGCGTGGGTTGGTACCTGGGACTTCGATGTTGTGGCCATTTCGGAGACATGGATAGAGCAGGGACAGGAATGGTTGTTGCAGGTTGCGGGGTTTAGGTGTATTAGTAAGCGCAGAGAAGGAGGCAAAAGAGGAGGAGGTGTGGCGCTGCCAGTCAAAAACAGGCTGAGAGGATGCTAGATGGGAACTCTTCTTCCGAGGTAGTATGGGCTGAGGTTATAAACAGGAAAGGAGAGGTAACCCTGTTGGGAGTTTTCTATAGGCCTCCAAATAGTTCTAGGGATGTAGAGGAAAGGATGGCGAAGATGATTCTGGATAAGAGCGAAAGTAACAGGGTAGTTATTATGGGAGACTTTAACTTTCCAAATATTGACTGGAAAAGATATAGTTCGAGTACATTAGATGGGTCGTTTTTTGTACAATGTGTGCAGGAGGGTTTCCTGACACAATTTGTTGACAGGCCAACAAGAGGAGAGGCCACATTGGATTTGGTTTTGGGTAATGAACCAGGCCAGGTGTTAGATTTGGAGGTAGGTGAGGACTTTGGGGACAGTGACCTTAATTCGGTGACGTTTACGTTCGTGATGGAAAGGGATAAGTATACCCCGCAGGGCAAGAAGTATAGCTGGGGGAAGGGCAATTATGATGCCATTAGACATGACTTGGGGGGGGGGGGGATAGGTTGGAGAAGTAGGCTTCAAGTGTTGGGCACACTGGATATGTGGAGCTTGTGCAAGGAACAGCGACTGCGTGTTCTTGATAAGTACGTACCGGTCAGGCAGGGAGGAAGGCGTCGAGCGAGGGAAACGTGGTTTACCAAAGAAGTGGAATCGCTTGTTAAGAGGAAGAAGGAGGCCTATGTGAAGATGCGGTGTGAAGTTTCAGTTCGGGCGCTTGATAGTTACAAGGTAGCGAGGAAGGATCTAAAGAGAGAGCTAAGACGAGCAAGGAGGGGACATGAGAAGTATTTGGCAGGTAGGATCAAGGAAAACCTAAAAGCTTTCCATAGGTATGTCAGGAATAAAAGAATGACTAGGGTAAGAGTAGGGCCAGTCAAGGACAGGGATGGGAAGATGTGTGTGGAGTCTGAAGAGGTAGGCGAGATACTAAATGAATATTTTTCGTCAGTATTAACTCAGGATAAAGATAATGTTGTGGAGGAGAATGCTGAGACCCAGGCTATTAGAACAGATGGCATTGAGGTACGAAGGGAAGAGGTGTTGGCAATTCTGGACAGGCTGAAAATAGATAAGTCCCCGGGGCCTGATGGGATTTATCCTCGGATTCTCTGGGAAGCCTGTGAAGAGATTGCTGAGCCTTTGGCCTTGATTCTGATGTCATCATTGGCTACATGAATAGTGCCAGAGGACTGGAGGATAGCAAATGTGGTCCCTTTGTTCAAGAAGGGAAGTAGAGACAACCCCGGCAACTATAGATCGGTGAGCCTCAAGTCTGTTGGGGGGTAAAGTCTTGGAGGGGATTATAAGAGACAAGATTTATAATCATCTAGATAGTAATAATATGATTAGTGATAGTCAGCATGGCTTTGTGAAGGGTAGGTCATGCCTCACAAACATTATCGAGTTCTTTGAGAAGGTGACTGAACCGGTAGATGAGGGTAGAGCAGTTGATGTGGTGTATATGGATTTCAGTAAAGCGTTTGATAAGGTTCCCCAGGGTAGGCTATTGCAGAAAATACGGAGGCTGGGGATTGAGGGTGATTTAGAGATGTGGATCAGAAATTGGCTAGCTGAAAGAAGACAGAGGGTGGTGCTTGATGGGAAATGTTAAGAATGGAGTTCAGTTACAAGTGGCGTACCATAAGGATCTGTCCTTGGGCCGTTGCTGTTTGTCATTTTCATAAATGACCTAGAAGAGGGCGCAGAAGGGTGGGTGAGTAAATTTGGAGACGACACTAAAGTCGGTGGTATTGTCGACAGTGCGGAAGGATGTTGCAGGTTATAGAGGGACATAGATAAGCTGCAGAGCTGGGCTGAGAGGTGGCAAATGGAGTTTAATGTAGAGAAGTGTGAGGTGATTCACTTTGGAAGGAATAACAGGAATGCGGAATATTTGGCTAATGGTAAAGTTCTTGGAAGTGTGGATGAACAGAGGAATCTCGGTGTCCATGTACATAGATCCCTGAAAGTTGCCACCCAGGTTGATAGGGTTGTGAAGAAGGCCTATGGAATGTTGGCCTTTATTGGTAGAGGGATTGAGTTCCGGAGTCATGAGGTCATGTAGCATCTGTACAAAACTCTGGTACGGCGGCATTTGGAGTATTGCGTACAGTTCTGGTCACCTCATTATAGGAAGGACGTGGAAGCTTTGGAGCGGGTGCAGAGGAGATTTACCAGGATGTTGCCTGGTATGGAGGGAAAATCTTATGACGAAAGGCTGATGGACTTGAGGGTGTTTTCGTTAGAGAGAAGAAGGTTAAGAGGAGACTTAATAGAGGCATACAAAATGATCAGGGGGTTAGATAGGGTGGACAGTGAGAGCCTTCTCCCGCGGATGGAAATGGCTAGCACGAGGGACATAGCCTTAAACTGAGGGGTAATAGATATAGGACAGAGGTCAGAGGTAGGTTCTTTACGCAAAGAGTGGTGAGGCCGTGGAATGCCCTACCTGCAACAGTAGTGAACTCGACATCATTGAGGGCATTTAAAAGTTTATTGGATAAGCATATGGATGCTAATGGCATAGTGTATGTTAGATGGCTTTTGTTTTTTGACTTCCCATGTCGGTGCAACACCGTGGGCCGACGAACCTGTACTGCGCTGTATCGTTCTGTGTTCTATGTTCAATGAGTGTGTGAAAGAAACCATTCAATAAGAGGTTACATGCTCCGGAATATGTTGGCAGATAGACCAGATTGCAAGTTAAATATAGTGCTAGCATGGGTGGTACATTCGAAGAATCCGTTGTATATGGTTGGGGGCTATAGTCCCCAGCAATTAGTGGTTGGTATAAATCCGAAAATTCAATCCATTTTGGATGACCAGCCTCCAACTTCGAAAGGGACTACAATTAGCTCTGCCTTTGTTGAGCAGTTAAATGCATTACCTAGCAGTAGAAAAGCTTTTGTGGAGGCAGAAGTCTCTGAAAGAATTCGCAGAGCTTTAATGCATAGTGTACCGCCATCACATACTGTTTTTCAGCAATGAGACAAGGATAACTATACGAGAGACAATTTTAACAAATGGAAAGGCCCAGGGAATATGATAGGCATAGATGGCACAACAATTACTTCGCAACATGGCAATCAGACCGTTACGGTACAGTGATCCAGAATAATGGGTACAGATTACAAATTTTGAAGTTTAAACAGAGTAGACAGACATGATGAGGAAGCAGGCTCATCTGGTAGGCACGTATTACAGAATTATGAGGACCGGTTAACTGATATAGACAGAGTTTCTGTCGACAAATACAATACTTCTGATGAATTAGAACAGTCCATTTTTCCGAAAGGACAACTGCCAAAAGTTGGTACAAAAGTGATATAATTGCCTGAAAGGTCTAGTCAATAGAAGGATGCAACTGTTGTTAGGAGAGCAGGGAAAACCATTGGAATGTATACACACTGGTGGAATGTATAGCATTCAGGGGAGGGTGTCAAGACCATGGGTTGCGAACACGCAGTTCAAAAATAGAGGGCACAGAAACGCATTGCCAGTTCAGATAGTAGATCGGATAGTGAACAGCTTCGCAGGAAAAGGTCGAGAACCGTGTAAGGACATCCCACAGCAGAAGGGAAAGACCAAGCAGTAGCAATACAGAACGAGATACCAGGCGGGATAGAAGATGCAGTTTGTCAAGTATCGGAACATGGGTGAGACTGTGAATGCTACTTGGAGTAGATGTCCACGTACACCTGAGGTTTTGGTGGCCTCCAACAAATTGGATGAAAAAGTTATCAAAGGTGCCAATCAGCAAGAACTTTATAGTTGGAGTGAATTTGGGGTACACACGGAAGTACCGGATAGAGGACAAAGAGCTCTACCCCATAGCTGGATTTGCACGGAAAAGGTTCTTCCAGATTGAACTTATAAAGAAAAGGCGAGGCGTGTGGCAAGGGAATTTGAAGAAAACTTAGACGATCAGGATTTAAGGGTTGATTCAACTAGGCAAGAAAAATTGTGTTCAATATCTTCTTTGCTATATGAGTCATACAGCCGTGGGAATGCAAATGTATAGATATACAAGCTGCCTTTTTGCATGTGCAGTAGCTTCAGAGAGACTTTTTTCTCCGTCCTCCGAAAGAGTCATCTAACACTCTGGACGTTGAACAAATGTGTACATGGATTTAAATGGTGCGTCGAGGGTCTCGTATTTTTCGGTAAGGTCAGTTTTGTTAAAGTTATTGCCAGTTGAAAGCAGATCCAGCAATGTTTTACTGGCACCAAATGGGAAATCTTTCTGGCATCTTTAAGATGCATGCCGATGTTTTTTGTGGGGTGGGACGAGTGATTTCGAAGCTATTGTAATCCCTGGGTTGAGGAAATAATTCAGCGTTGGGAGTCAGGCTCCCGGTGCATTTAAATATATTGAACTGGAAATCGGTTGACTAGGTTGCAACGTTACGTCAACAATCTTATTTGGAGAACATCAGCCCAGTAGCAGGCAGTCGTACTCGGGTTAAACAAAAAGACGCAGTGGTTTTAAAGATGGAAAAAGAGCATCTGCGAATTTTAATTGGGCAGCTGAATTGGTTAGATAGACAGACTAGACCGGACGATAGTTCTGATGTCTTAGAGTTGAGTACAAAAATAAATGATCTCAAACTGGAAGACATAATAAGGGCAAATAAAGCGTTGGGCACTGTAAAAATGCAGGAGTGTGTTTTGACGTTCCCTGTTTTACGTGATCTTAGGCACTTGAAACTCATAGTTTATAGTGATGCAAATTTATGTGATGGTGTTTGAACCGTAGGAGGTTTTAGAATTTTTCTTATGGGAACCAATGGTAAATGTTGCCCGCTTGTGTGGGAAACAAAAAAATAAGGAGAATGGTCAAAAGCACTTTGGCTGCTGAGACTTAACGCCTTGTAGAGGCGGTGGATATTACCTTTTATATATCTCAGATATTGGCAGACATTTTGGGATGAGGGGATTTGGATAACATATCAATTGAGTATCACTCTGACAATCAATCCCTGTGGGGAAATGTGCACTCTACAAAAACTGTCAATGAGAAAAGGCTAAGGATAGACATCGCACGTTTGAAGCAGATTTCGGACAGGTGGGAGATAGCAAAAATTGAATAGGTCGACAGGAGCTATCAATTATCTTACCGCATTACGAAAAGAGAAACTTTCACAGAAACCTTTGGATATCGTTAATGAACGGCGCCTGTTTCTGTGACTGTTTGTTTTGTTTTTGTTTTCCTGCCAACAATGGAAAAAGATGGGGGAAATTGAGTGTGTTTTTGAGTTTCTTGTAATTTTGTTTTCAACAAATTATTCGTTTCTCCAAGGAAGAGGAGACTGTAAAGAAACATAAAAATGTGAAGAAACATTTCAATTAGCTGTTTCATTGATCCAATAATTGGCACTGATATGTAAAGAGTCTAGAGCTGGCTTTGGGCGCATGTGATGTGATGATAGAGTTTGGTGCTGAGTGTGTTCAAACGAAAAATAAATGTGTTTGGGAAAAGAAAAGAACTCTTGACTCTTTACTCAACAGCAGCCAGAGGTTAACATCAAGCAGGATTACATTAACGCTGCAATGAAGTTATTGTGATATGTCCCTCGTCGCCACATTCTGGCGCCTGTTAGGGTACACCGAGGGAGAATTTAGAATGCACAATTCACCTAACAGCACGGGCTTTGGGGAGGAAACCGGAGCACCCGGAGGAAATCCACGCAGACAACGAGAGAACGTGCAAACTCTTTACAAACAGTGAAGCAGGCTGGCAATCGAACCTGGGACCATGGATCCGTGAAGCAACAGTACTATCCAATGTGCGACCGTGATGCCCCTACTCAACAGACTCTTGGGATTGAGGGCAGACAGGTCACCAGGTCTGCTGGTCTACATCCTACGGTGTTAAAGGAAGTTGCAGCAGAGTTCGAAGATCCGTTGTTAAAATACACCAACATTTCATGAACAAGGGAGATTTGACTTCGATTTGATTTAATTTAGTGTCACATGTACCGAAGTACGGGGGAAAGTATTTTTCTGCAGCTGATGTTCCAGTGGATAAGAAAAAGTCTAACGTAAGATCCTTATTCAAAAAGGGAGGGGCAGTTTGTGGGAAATGACAGACCAGTTACGTTAATATCTGTTGTTGGAACATTATTTGAAGCAATTTTCAAGGGCGTAAGATCAGAACATTTGGAAAACCAAAGCTCTATCAATCAAAGTCAGCATGGTTTTATGAAGGGAAAATCATGTCTGACTAATGTGCTTCAGTTCTTCGAAGATTTAACAATCAAAGTGGATGATGGGGAACCTGCAGCACATCTGTACTTACGGAAGGTGATTGATAAAATGAAATTAATGCTAACTGATTAGCTTGACTGGAAGGCTAGGTGACGGACAGGAGGCAGAGAGTCGGGATAAATGAATATTTTTCTGGATGGCAAGACGCAACTAGTTGGCTGCCACAGGGTTCGGCCCTTGAGCCCCAGTTATTTAAAATGTTTCTTGACGACTTGGATACAATGATAGAAGGTTCTATAGCCAAAATTGCAGATGAGACACACACATATGGAACAATGAGTTGCAATGAGGAAACAAGAACCTTACAAATGAATATAGGTAGGTCAGGAGAGTGGGCCAAAATGTGCAGATGGAGTTTGACGTGGATAACGGTGAGGTCATGAATTGTGGTCGAAAAAATGGAAAGGCAATATGTTATGTAAATCGGGAGACGCTTCCGGTGCTCTGATGCAGCAGAGGTTTGGTGCATTCGTGGATGAGTCACAGAACATGATCGTGCAGATGCAACAGATAATAAGGAATGCAAATTGAATGTTGGCATTTAAAGCAAAAGTATACAGATGAGGAACTGTTGTTGCGACTACACGAAGACATTGGTAAAACTGCACCTGGAGTTTTGTGCACAGTCTTGGTCCCCTTATTTGAGGAAAGATGTAATGGCATTGAAGGCATTACAGAGGAGGTTCACTCGATTGATTCCAGGCATGAGGGATTTTTAGTACGGGGAGAGGCTGAACAGATGAGGTCTATACTCTCTAGGGTTTACATGAATAAGGGGGGATCAAATGATGTGAACAAGATGTGAACATTTATGGATCAAGTAGGCATGGCGCAGATGTCTCCTTTTGTGAGGTACTTTTAAAACGAGAGATCATAATCTAAGAATAAGAGCGAGCAAATTTGAAACACATGTGAGGACAAACTATTTCTCCAAAAGGGTTGCGAATCTGTGGAATTCACTACCTCAGAGGGGGTTGGATGGAGGAACAGTGAGGAACTTTAAGGAAGGGTTAGACAGGTTTTTAATTGGTAATGGGTTGTGGAGAACGGGCAGAAGAATGGAGATGAGGCCAGGGTGGCATCAGCGATGATCACATAGAAGGTGTTTAGCCTCGGGAGGCTAAATTCCCAACTCCTGCTCTGAGGTCATATGTTCTCGGGAGGAGACGAGTCAGCAGATTTTGCTATCCAGCTCTTGGTCTGTAGCATTGTAGGTAATGAATGAGGAACATACCAGTCATGATAGACTAGCGGAGCAGATTAGATTGGCCTAATGGCCTAATTCTGCTTCTATATCTGATGAAGTTATGAATTTATAATTTAATGTCTCATTTTATCCTAATTAGCTGAACATTACTTGTGGCTCCATGGTATATAGAGAGGCATTGTTTGCTTTGTTCAGGCACACATGCAGCTTCTGCGTGATCTCGCTGAAAATTGAGCTTACCTCCTGCAACAGTCCACTTAACAGTTTTAAAATGAAACATTTTGAGAAGCTCAAATTGAATCGCTGCCAAAACGAAGCCTAATCTTTCCTTCAGGAACAAATTCGCCCCGGGCATTTTTCTAGCTGTTTTGCAGACTCAGACATGATTTTTTGAATTAGAGTACCATTAAATTCATTTTAAATAGAATTTACAGCAGTTGGAATTACAGGAAGATTTAGGTTCCTATCCAGAGAAATTCCATGTCCTCCTCACCCCTCCCCCCCCCACCCCGCCACCAGCCCCCACACCGGCAACCGAGATTTCCCGCCGCCTGCAAAACACAATGGCACAATTAAATAAGATTTAGAAAAACGCTTTCCTTCCATTTGAGCATGAAAAGAGGAATATGATTTTCTGTGGCTTATCTTTAAATGCAATTCCCACATACAAAGGAAGGCGAAGCACACGACTAGAGGGCTAAGGGCATACATTCTTGAAATGCCGACTGAAAATGGGGACTTCTTTCTAGTTTGGGGGGGAGATTAAGGCCAGCTTTTCCACTGGGATTCGTACATGGAGCCACACTTTGCCTAATCGACTGGCGTCCAACTCTGATACACCTTCGAGTACAATTTGCAAGCTGATTTTTTTTTTGTTGCGCAACGACAATGGTTGACGCATGCCTGTGCTTCATTTAATATTTGACCAATCTATTTTTTTTATTAAGTCAATTAGTTTCTCTGCTTTCCGACGGGACAAAGTGGAATTTCGCTCACCTCCCCACAACTCTAAAAATTCAAATTATTTCAGATTTTGTCTTACTCCGTTCCCAATATATACTAATTCCACTCTTTATGAATACAGCGTTATTATCATTTGTCGTGCCGGACGAAGTGCGTGCCTAAACGGGTAAATGTGGTGCTGCAGGTTTCAGACACCGGGCATTAGCAACAGTGGCTGGGAAGAATTTAAGAATAAAGGTAAGGGGAGAGGAACCTATGTGAGAAGTCAGAGCACGAGGAAACAAGGACAAAACAAAAGACAGAAAAGGGGAATAAGTAAACTGGTAGGCAAAGAAATCGAGGGCCAGATTCACAAACGACTACGGAGAAAAATATTAGAAGCGGGACTGGTAATGTTAAAACGACAAACTCGAAGTGTTTGTGTTTTAACATGCAGAACATTCCAAATAAAGTGGATTTGCTAATTGTGCAAATAGACATAAACGGGTATGATATCATCGGGGTTGCGGAGACATGACATCATGGCGACCTTGGATGGGAACTCAATGTCCACAGTATTCAGTATTTCGGAAGGACGAATAAAAAATAACAGTCAGTTCAGTTTCAGCGCTGGATAAAGAATGACCTAACACAATTATGAGGACGGAGAGCTCCGACTATGTGGAATCAAGATGGGTAGAGCTCAGAAACACTAAGAGACAAAAAACGTCAACGGGTGTCGTATATATACCACCGATCCGCAGTGGAGATGGTGGGAATGGGATCAAGCCTTTTTTAAATTCAAGTAGCCAATTGTATTCTTCCCAATTAATTTCATCAATTTTGCGTGGCGATCGCAATATAAAGTATATCTCTGGGATGTGCGGTTGAGGTCGACGCAGACAGGGTCAGAATGTGCAAACTGCACACAGGCAGTGACCTGGAAAGGGATCGAAGTCGGGTCCTCGGCATCGTACGGCAGCAGTGCTAACCACTGTACCACCGTGCCTCCTCATTAAATAAAAAAATAGACGTCTGTGATAACGGATGATCTGTATATATGGTGGACTTAATCGGCATATAGATTGGTCAAATCAAAATTAACCACAGTATCGCCAAGGAGGAATTCCTGGAGTGTATACTGGATGGTTTTCCTGACCATTCCGTGAGGACACAACTGTGTAATGTGCCTAAATGCATTGGAAATCTAATTGCACGAGGCCCTTGGGGATGAGCAAACAGAGTATTGTCGAATTTTTCAGCAAGATGGATAATGTAATAGTTCATTCCAAGAATAGGATTCTGAAAACTAACAAAGGGAACTATGATGATTAAAAGGCCTGAGTTGGATATGATCGCTTGCAGAATATTACTTGAACGGATGACAGTGACTAGGCAATGACAAACATTCAAGGAGCGCATGGGGAACTTTCAACAACTGTTTATTATTGTGTGGTGCAAAAGTAAATCGGGTATGATGACCAATACATGGCGTACAAGGGAATTTAGAGATGTGATTCGATGTAAGGAAGAAATAAACAAATTGGCCAAGAAAAATAACAGGTCGGAGGATAGGGGGAAGCTTAGAATTGAGCAAAGAAGGACCAAGTATTGGTAAGAAGGGGAAATAGGTTGAGGGAGTAAGCTTCCAGGGAACCTCAAAAATGATGTAAATGTGCCCATTAGTAATTTAGGATAAAATGATTGGTGAAGAAAAATGTAGGTCCCTTACACTCAGAAAGAGGCAATGTATAACAGCGGGAAAAGAAATGGCTTGGCAACTAAACTAACACTTTGGTTCTGACTGCAAAAATGAGGACACACATACGAAATTAGAATTGTTGGGGAACACAGAGTTTAGTGAGACGGTGGAATTGAAGGAGATCATTGTTAGTAGCCATATGCTGTTGAGTAAATTGATGGGATTGAAGGCTTAAAAATACACAGGGCATGATCATCTACATCCAAGAGTACTTAAGGAAGTGGTTCTGGAAATAGCAGATACAGTGGTGACCATTTTCCAGGATTCTCTTGACTCTGGGAAAGTTAATGCAGATTAGAAGGGAGATAATTTAACGTCATTGTTTAAAAATGTAGGTGGAGAGAAAACAGGAAATTATCGAGCAGCAAGCCTGGCATCGGTAGTGGGGACATTTCTGGAATTCATCATTAAACATTTGTTTGCAGAGCATTTCCAGGCGCTGGAATAGACAGAGTCAGCATGGATTTCAAGCTTGAAATCATGCTTGAAAAATCTACTGGAATTTATCGAGGACGTTTGACAGAGAGCTATAAGTGACTTATAATAAATGAAAACGCAGGACATTAGGTGTCGTGTATTGAGGTGGATAGACAATTGGTTCATAGACAGAAAAAAGAAGAGTTGGAATTAACGGATCAATTTTAAATTGGTAGGCTAGTGGGTGCCACAGCGATCGCTACAAGGATCCCATCTATGCATGCCGTGGATTGATGATAAAGATGAGGGAACAAATATTATACGTCCAGATTTTGTGGTGTACACCAAGTTGGCAGAGAGGGTCAATGTCAGGCGGTTGTACAGAACGTTCTGTGTGATTTGGACAATTTGAATGAGTGTACAAATTAATGGCAGATTTAGTATAATTTGGAGAAATGCGAGGTAATGCGCTTTGATATATATAAAAGAAAACAAGAAGACAGACTATTATAATAAGGGCCATAGGTTAGGAGCGGGGAAATGTGCAATGATACCTGAATGCCCTAATGCACCTTTCAGCCAAGTTAAGTATGCAGGTGCAGCAGGCGGTAAAGTAGGCAGATAATTTGTTGGCCTTCATTGCGAGAGGATTCGAGTGCAGAATCAGGGATGGATTGCTGCAGTTATATAGGGCTTTGTTGAGGCCACATCTGGCATATTGTATGCACATTTTCGTCCCAGTTTCAGAGAAAGGATGTTCTTGCTATCGAGGTCGTGCAGCGAACATTTAACCAGATAGATTCCAAGGACGGTGAGACAGGCGTATGAGGAGAGATTCTGTCGCTAAGTATTTTATTCGTTGGAGTTGAGACAAATGAAGGGATATCATAGAAAGCTGTACAATTCTAACATGACTACGCAGAGTAGATGCAAGAAGCACCCAATTGTGGGGGTGAGTAAAATCAGGGTATTGCGTGAGGACACGGAGTGGACGATTTAGTACAGAGATTAGGATCAATTTGTTCACGCAGATTGTCAATAGAATGACGCTTTAAGAAATATTTGTCTTCTCAAATGGCTGCAGTAATGTCATCGGGAGGGTGGAGCTGGGCCCTGGCTCTGCGTTTCACTTTCGTTTTGAGCTGGAAGCTGTTCTTCACTCTCTGTTTTACTTTTGCTTTTTAGTTCGGGAGCTGCTTTCAAGCCAATCTGGTGTATTTTGGTCTCTCTCTCTGCATGCCAAAGAATATCTCCAGATCACTTTAGAATTTCAAAGTAATACCTGTTTCTGTAAGGAATGCAAACCTAATATTATTTGCAGGAATAAAGGGTTTCCGTCTTATGGATGTTTCTCGAAAGGTTACTAAGCGTTACCTATGGAGTACTGTATCTTTGAGGGGGGTATCAGTGTGAGTAGTTGATAAGATATTAACTGTGTGTTTATAAAATGTTAACTGGGTTCATAGAACAAACATTGTTTTGTTTAATAATAATTATGATCTCTGTTGCATCAAACGTGGAAAATGGGCCCGTGTGGTCATCATAACCAAAATATATTAAAAGTTGTGGGTCGGGCGAACTCCATGATATACTTTGGTGTTCTTTAAATCTTGGCCTATAACAAATTGGGAACTTTTGGATAAAAGTCTATCTTTCGTGATTGCATTGACTTAGTGAACTTAAAGGCAGTGAGGGGTGAGCATATTTGTGTTTGCTTTTCTGGTGAGGTGTTTCAGTTTCAGGAGGGAATGTGTTATAGACATTGGCTCTTTCAGTGGCTCGGTAGTTTTTGGGGATGGAGAAGGTCTCATGTAGTACCTTATGAACAGAGACAAAAAAAACAGGCTTTTAGATTTGGCAAAGAACATTGCAGTTAACGTTACCTGACAGCATACGAACAGAAGAGGTATTTCCGGCGGTAGCTGAGCATGTAAACGTGCCTGATTATACAGCCTGACTCATTAGAAATGACAAAAAATCAGTTACAGATTAAGCAACTTGAACATCAAAAAGAATTAAAGCAGCTTGAGTACGAAACGAGGGAAAAAGAAATAATAGCTCTCGCAGAACAACAAGAAAGAGAAAGGGAGATACAGATCAGAGAAAAAGAAAAAGAAAGAGAGGAAAGTGAAAAATAGGGAGCGTTTGAACTTCAGAAAATGGCCATGAACCATGACAGTCAGTTAAAATTGGCGGATCTAAAGGGAAACCTACAGTTTGAGAATAGTGATGAGGATAAAGAGAAAGAGTGGCACAGTCTAAGGCTTGGTGGGATCCATTTAAATATGTCCAAGCATTGCCAAGGTTTGAAGAGAACGTGGTAGAAGCCTTTTTCATTTCATTAGAGAAGGTAGCTAAATAAATGCCGCAGCACATTTGGCTTTTACTGAAACAAGCAATTAGGTAGGGCTGGTGAAGTGTTTGCATCACAATCAGAGGAGGTATTTGGGATGTATGTGGAGGTGATGAAATCCATCTTAGGTGCATATTAACTCGTGTCTGAAGCCTACAGACAAAGGTTTAGAAATGTAAGGAAAGAAACTGGTCAAACATACATGGAATTTGAAAAGGTCGAACAGAGTAATTTTGATAGGTAAATAAGGGCTTTGAACATAGAACAAACGTATGAAACTCTCAGAGAAATTATATTTCTTGAGGTGTTAAAAAAATTCAATTCCTGATGTCGTGAAAACTCATGTGGAAGAGCAGAGGGTTAAAACTACGAGCTGAGCAGCAGAAATGGCAGATGATTATGAATTAGTTCATGGATCAAAGTTTGGTCTCCGACATCAGTTTCGGCCTTTGCGGGATCGAAACTGGGGAAAAGATAAATAATCAAGTGGTAGAGGTAAAGGAGATCTGATGGGAGATAATAAGGATAGTGTACTTCAGGTTAAAAAAGTAAACCAGGAGCGTGGAAGAGAAATGAAAAGTTTCAAATGATTTCATCGTAATAAACTTGGCCATGTACAGTCAGTGTTGGTGGTTGAAGAAAAGCACTGGGAAGGCTGATATAGTCTGTGGGATGTCTTAAAGTGGCAAAGGAAATCCCAAGTGAAGTGAAGGAGGTGCAAAAGATTGTACAGCATGATCAAGAGATGATTGATCAGAAGGTGACAGATTTCCTTAAATAATTTACTTATACTGGTAAAGTTTACTACTGTGTACCAGGAGGAGTAGGTAAAGAAGTCACAATCTTAAGAGTAGCGGGAGCTAGTCAATCTGTGATGGTAAGAGATGAGGAGTTATGTAGTTTGGGTGAAATATTGCCAGAAAAGCTGTTACCATGTGGAATTCAGGGTGAGAAGAGTAATGTTCCATTATCAAAGGTAATTTTGGAAGTCCGAATGAAAAGTGGTGAAGTAGTATTGGAGTAATAGAGAAGCCTCCTTCTGCACTGTAAATTCTATGAAAACTATCTTGTCCAGGAGGACAGTTTATCTTGGGTAATGATATATCTGGATCGCAGGTGGGAGTGATGTCTACTGTGGTTGGTAAACCAGTGGAAAATCAGACAACTGAAGTGTTGAAGGAAGATTATTCTGGGATTTTCCGGATTGTGACGCAACAAGGTCCCAAAACACAGGTTAACACAAGAGGATTAATCAAAGAGTAAAGATAAAGTTGAAGTTCAAGTATCAGGAACGATTTTTGATCAGACGGTTTGAAAATAACAACAACAGGTGGAGGATGAGGCCGATATTCTTAGTTCAGGAAAATTGCCGGAGTTGCAACAGAAATAAATATAAATAAAACTAATGTATCAGCAAGCATACATGGAAGAGGAATAGACTATATGCCTGAATGTTATTACCATAAAAACGGTGTCTATATGAAATAATGGAGACCTTTACATATGCAGGCGAATGAAACGTGGGGAGAAGTTCATCAAGGGGTATTTCCGGGAGGGTATAGAATGGAGGTGTTGCGAGTAGCACATGAGGTACCAATGTGAAGTTATTTGGGAATAAGAGAAACTCAAGTAAAATACAAAAATATATTTATTGTAAATTTAAGATGTACTTAAATTTTGTCACTCATGTTACACATGTCAAGTGAGAGGGAACCCTCTGGGCATCACGGTGGCGTAATAGGTTAGCCCTGCTTTCTCACAGCTGCGAGGTCACAGGTTCGATGCCGGCTCTGGGTCTCTGTCCGTGTGGAATTTGCAAATTCTCCCCGTGTTTGCGTGGGTTTCGCAAGGTGCAAGGTAGGTGGATTGAACACGCTAAACGGTCCTTTATTTACAAAAAAAATGAATTGGATGCACTGAATTAAAAAAATAGCAGTAATAGGGAAACCGCAACCAGTGATTAAACCTTAATACCCATTGCAGCATCTGAATAAACTTTTACAAGAGTCTTAATTAATTGCGTAGCACGACTTCCTAAAACGAAATGTGGGAATCAATATCTTTTGACAATAATGGACAATAACTGGGTTTCCAGAGGCCATTTAAGTACCAAATATTGCAGCTAGAAAGATTATGGGGGAGTTACTTCAATTCTTTACTAGATATGGACTACCCACAGAAAAGCAATCGGATCATGGATTAAAATTTACCTCAAGGTTATTCAAAGAAGTTATGGATAGTTTAGGAATAAAATAATTTAAATAAACTGCGTACCATCCAGAATCGCAGGGAGCGTTAGAAAGTTGGCATTGAGGACAATGTTGGGGCTTATTGTAAAGATAATCCAGAGGATTGGGATAAAGGAATTCCATTTGTACTGTTTGCAATTGGGGATATACCTAATGAGTCAACCAAATTCAGTCCTTTTGAACTATTTTTTGGTCATGAGGTAAGAGAACCACTTAAATTGTTTCCGTGAAAATTGGTGAGTGAACAGTCGGAACTTACATCATTAGATCATCTGTCAAATTTTCGGGAACGAGTAAATTGAGAGGGAAATTGGTTAGACAATATTTAAAAGTTGCACAACATGTGATGAACCGGGTAGAGGTCAAGGAAGTAAAAGTTTGTAGTTTTGCCAGTGGAGGTCAAACTTAACTATTGTTACAATTTGCCTGTAAACCTTCAACATCAAGGTTTGTACACCTTATCAGATTGAAAGGAAATCAAGTGAGAGGAATTATGTGTTAAGAACACCAGATACAAGGAAAACTCTCCGAGTATGTCACGTGAATATGTTTAAAAGATACTTTGAAGGAGAAAGAGAGCAAAAGGAGGAGGTTTTAATGATTCTAACTCAAAGTGAAGAACCGAAGCAAGATGGCGTTGAATCTAACATCCCTCAATATAAATTGGAGGACGGGCATGTTCTTAAAAATTGCGATAACTTGATGAGTTACCTGCCAGAGAAAAAAACGAACTGACCTGAAAGAGTTATTGATATCACACAGGCAAGTTCGTGGAAATAAATTGGGCAGTACTAAAATGGCTATACATGATGTAGATGTGGGAAGTGCTGTTCCAAATAAACAACATCCATATCGATTTAACCCTTTAAAATTAGCAGAGGTTATCAAAGGAATTGAGAGTATGCTTAAAAATTGTATAATTGGAATGTGTTGCAGCCAATGGAGCTCACCCATAGTGATGACACCGAAACCGGACGGTACCCAAGGGTTGTGTGTGGACTATAGAAATGTCAGTGCAGTTACAAGAGCGGACTCTTATCCTACCCCGCGCTTGGAGGACTGCATTGAGAAGGTGGGACAATCAGCTTTTATTTTCAAACTGGATTTACTTAAAGATTACTGGCATATACCTTCATCGGAAAGGACGAAAGAGTAATCTTTTGTGACTCCAGATGGTATATACGAATTTTCATTTATGCCATTTGCCTGAATAATTCCCCAGCCACATTTAAACAGTTAACTAACAAAGTTCTTTCAGGATTACCCAATTATATGGTATACATCGACGATCTGGTAATCTTTAGTCAGACATGGAATGTACATTTGGAGCATCTGATGGAGATATTCGATCGACTTCAGGCGGGCGGGTTTGGTGGTCAACCTACCAAAAATGAATTTGGAAAAGCCCAAATCACTTTCCTTGGCCATACAATTGAACAGGGTCGAATGGTCCCACGGGATGTGAAAACGAAAGTTATTGGGGAGTTTCCAATACCCTCGACACGAAGGGAAACAATGTGATTTAGTCGCATGAGTGGATTTCACCGGAAATGTGGACCGAATTTTAGCAGTGTGGTCGCTCCAGTGACGGACTTGCTAAAGAAGCGTAGAAAATTTCAGTGGACATTTGAGTTTCAACAGGCATTTGACGGCCTGAAGGCTGTGTTAACCAATGCTCCTGTGCTAGAGAATTACACGGGGCCCCGTGATTAAATTGGACTGAAGTGTCTGACCTTAAAAACAAATGATGTGGAGATGCCGGCGTTGGACTGGGGTGAGAACAGTACGAAGTCTTACAACACCAGGTTAAAGTCCAACAGGTTTGTTTCGATGTCACTAGCTTTCGGAGCGCTGCTCCTTCCTCAGGTGAATGAAGAGGTCTGTTCCAGAAACACATATATAGACAAATTCAAAGATGCCAAACAATGCTTGGAATGCGAGCATTAGCAGGTGATTAAATCTTTACAGATCCAGAGATGGGGTAACCTCAGGTTAAAGAGGTGTGAATTGTACCAAGCCAGGACAGTTGGTAGGATTTCGCAGGCCAGATGGTGGGGGATGAATGTAATGCGACATGAATCCCAGGTCCCGGTTGAGGCCGCACTCATGTGTGCAGAACTTGGCTATAAGTTTCTGCTCGGCGATTCTGCGTTGTCGCGGGTCCTGAAGGCTGCCTTGGAGAACGCTTACCCGGAGATCAGAGGCTGAATGCCCTTGACTGCTGAAGTGTTCCCCGACTGGAAGGGAACATTCCTGCCTGGTGATTGTTGCGTGATGTCCGTTCATTCGTTGTCGCAGCGTCTGCATGGTCTCGCCAATGTACCACGCTTCGGGACATCCTTTCCTGCAGCGTATGAGGTAGACAACGTTGGCCGAGTCACACGAGTATGTACCGCGTACCTGGTGGGTGGTGTTCACATGTGTAATAGTGGCATCCATGTCGATGATCTGGCACGTCTTGCAGAGATTGCCATGACAGGGCTGTGTGGTGTCGTGGTCACTGTTCTGAAGACTGGGTAGTTTGCTGCAAACAATGGTTCGTTTGAGGTTGCGCGGTTGTTTGAAGGCAAGTAGTGGGGGTGTGGGGATGACCTTGGCAAGATGTTCATCGTCATCAATGACGTGTTGAAGGCTGTGAAGAAGATGACGTAGTTTCTCCCGCGACAACGCAGAATCGCCGAGCAGAAACTTATAGCCAAGTTCCACACACATGAGTGCGGCCTCAACCGGGACCTGGGATTCATGTCGCATTACATTCATCCCCCACCATCTGGCCTGCAAAATCCGACCAACTGTCCTGGCTTGGTACAATTCACACCTCTTTAACCTGAGGTTACCCCATCTCTGGATCTGTAAAGATTTAATCACCTGCTAATGCTCGCATTCCAAGCATTGTTTGGCATCTTTGAATTTGTCTATATATGTGTTTCTGGAACAGACCTCTTCATTCACCTGAGGAAGGAGCAGCGCTCCGAAAGCTAGTGACATCGAAACAAACCTGTTGGACTTTAACCTGGTGTTGTAAGACTTCGTACTTAAAAAGAAATGCCGAGACGTAGAGAACTGGATAGATCGTGCAGAGACCTTCCTGTCCAACGAGAATGTCAATCGAGTGAAATTCCAGTTGCTGGAAGGAGAACTAAAATGGATTATGTCATTATAAATGTTTCCGTGTTTTGTTTCGTTAAACCAAAAAACATATTTGCTGTTAATTTTGCTTAAAAAACGTGAAAAGGTGAAAAATGAATCCATATTAAAGTTCATGTTTTGTTTTTTTCTTTGGGTGGGGTGGCGGTGTATTGGGAATGTCACTTTAAGAAATGTTTGTCTTCTCAAATGGTTGCAGTGACCTCATTCTGTCGGTGGAGCTGGGCTCTGGCTATGCTTTTTACTTTCATTTTGAGCTGGAAGCTGTTTTTGGCTCTGAGTGTTACTTTCGGTTTTCAGTTGGAGAGCTGATGTCAAGCCAATAAGTTGCATTTTCTATTTTTCCCTCCATGCTAAAGCATTTCTCCAGATCACTTGATAATTTCAAAGTAACACCTGTTTCTATAAGGAATGCAAAACTACTGTTTTTTGTAGAAAAAAGGGGTAATGGTCTTAAAGATGTTGTTAGGGAAGTTTCTCAGGATTACTTATAGACGACTGTATGTTTGGGCGGTATCTGTGTTGGTAGTTGATGAGATATTTCCTGTGCGTTTATAAAATGTTAACTGGGTTCATAGACTAAACATTGTTTTGTTTAAAAATACTTATGATCTCTGTTGCATCACGCATGGAAAGTGCGCTCCTCATAACGAAAACATATTAAAAGTTGTGCGTCAGGTGAACTCCATGATATACTTTGGTGTTCTCTAACACCCGGCCCATAACAAGAATGTGTTGAGCCTATGGAACCCGCCAGGACAGGAAGTAATTGAGGCCAAAACATTGAACGTTTTCAAGAAGCAGTCATATACAGCACGAGTGGCGAAGAAGAACAGTGGATAAGGGCGTAAACTGGATTAGGCTACTGAGTTGCATGATCAACCACGATCATAATGAATGGCAGTCTGTTCTCATAGGGCCGAATAACTTGTCCTGCCCTTATTCTTTTGGTTTCTGTCAATTGTCGTTCATTTGTCCCACCATTGTACATACATGGTAACAAACGTTATCATCTTATAGTCTTTATCGTTCTTTTGACACGCAAACCAGCTCCTTGCAATTCCGACGCATTGTGAACTTTCTCACAGGCCTTCTGAATTTTCTTAGCTAATATCTGGAATGTCGTTCCTGCATAAATATTGTGATTGAGCCCTCGGCTCCTCAGTCAAAATACTTGGTACATGTTCCTATTTTCCTGAAGTCACTTATCACTGCATGGGTCTGCGCAATTTGCTTCCTAGTTGGCACTGTTCCTGTCAAGTTAATTACCCGCAGTACATATTTATGTACTCAGGACTGAAATCTCCCCACGCAGCTCTAAAAACGGTGAGCTTCCAACACGACTTCACCTGAACATTTGCTGTCCATCACGACATTGCCGGCGGTCTTATCGAGCGAAAGCCTGCCAGCGCGTTTCCAACTACATTGGTCCGCCTGCGCTCTCAATGCATTGGTCGTGGCGTGGCTTATCTCGATCGTTTTTGTCGCTCTCAGCCAGCTTTCAGAACATTGCCTCCTGGCCTGGCGCCTCCCCATCTCCTGAATTTTCCGAGCCTAAATTCTTTGTTACTCGAACAGATCATTTTAATAAAGACCTACTGCCCATATTACGAGTGGTCAACCAAATACTCCCCCCATTTTGTAGCGCCGTTCCGACAATAGAATACGAGTATCTTGTTCTTGACGCGAATTGTTGTGGAATAAATTATGGGAGGAAATAATATCAGGAGTCCTCATGTACTTAACGATTATTTAATAGCCAAAGCTTTTTGGAGAGCATTACCTCAGATAATGACATCGGAAACAGATTCTACACAACTAAAAACAAACATGAGATTTGCGTATATTGAAAGCCACGGGTGCAATATATTGTTAAAATTCAACATTTTGGCTGTTTTAAGTTCAGGCGAAGCAATCTACATATTTTCACAAGCACGGTGTGGGCAATTCCAAGAATTCTCTGTCTTCCTTATTTCATTCACGCCCGTCCCAATGTTTTGTTGTTTCTGGGCTTCATCTTGCAGTGCCAACTTTGAGACAGTGTCGAGGTTACCGCTTATTCTAGCCACTGATACCAACTGACTGCGGAATTTTATTTAACATTACTCATAGATTCAAATCGCAGAGAAGTCCTTTTAGTAAGCTATACAAATACGCTAGCCCGTTTTAATGTATAGAGATCCCTTAACAAGCTTCTTGCTATCTGCCCTAATCAATTGTGGTAATGAACCATATTCATTTTTTGCCTCTCACACAGTTAGAATTCTAGCATTAGTCCAGCATTGGCTTCATGGGAAGTCAGAAGCTTTTTCCGGCCCGGAATTACTAGGCCGACGAGGAGATCGCTTCGTATTATCAGGGACGTCGTGTCACAATCACAACTAATACAAATATATGCACAGGAAGTTACATTATTGTGTTTATTTTCGCAGGTTTGGAACGTGTGGCTCAATACTTAAGTAAGCGTAATAGATGTATCCGCCTGCATTACCGAATAGAGTCAAATATTAAAGATGGTTTGTTCTCAACAAATATTATCGAGCCGGTTTACGTTTCCCAGAACTATCTAATATTAATCGGACTTCTAGAACGCGGATAATTCACTTTTATTTCAAGGCACCCAATATTTTTCCAGCTGGAATTGATTGTTCCATTGATGTCAAATGTACGCTGTAAAATACAGAACCATGAAAACCTTTGGGAATCTTTGAAATCAATACAAGCCAGCTGATGCAGCGCTGACATAGATCGATATAATTCAATAACTAGCTGCTAGAGTAATCCCGCCAGGGAGTCTTTTTCTGGAGAGATTTCGATGCAATATTTCATCCGTATTATCTTCATTATAATTGATAATGTCACAGTGCTTTCAATACTGTATCTCGTGAGACGCAGATAGCAGAATAAATACAATTAGCAGACAGAAAGGTATTTGCTCTGAAGGGAAGGAGGAACGAAACTATAAATCCCGGAAAGGAAACAAAAAGTGACATAAATCGACTTATTTAACGGTTCTACCCAAGAAACGGGTGCCTTAATTTTCAAGGCCATTGTGCAAAGTCATATATCGATGTGCACAGACTGGTGCGGACGAAAGATAATAACTTTTTCGAATAGATACATTGAAAATGATGTTGTAATTTTTGCGCAGTAGAAACATGGAGCTTTCGAAATTAATTTTTGAGTCTGCGAAATTGGCAAATAACGGAATTTCCCTCAATGAAACGAAGCGTGAAATAATCGAGATATGCAATGTATTTTATTAATTGTTACGTAAATATTTAAGATGGCCGCAGGGGAGGAGGGAATATTTTCAAATGAAGATAGAGGATGGAATGGATTACTTGCCATTGTAGTATGTTAATATCATCGATACCGGATGACGCTCTGGCACATTATATACTGCTGTTAAGTTTGTGATTGGCTTTCATAGATGTAAGTGACACCTGGCCAAGCGGATTGACGAAATGCACAAGTCGCTTGAAACTAACCTTCTGCTATGTTCTACATCGTGCGCCACACTGATTCAATGCAATCACAAATTAATGTGGCCGTCAGATCGACGTCAAATGTAATGGCGCCGAATGTATACACTGAAGTAAAAGTGAAAACAAGTAACATTCTAATTCTGAATGATCCCTGCCCCGTGGCAGATTTAGTGCAATTTGGTCACACACGATGACCCGAAAAGGAACTCGGACACCTCAAATTGAATGAAGCTATCGATGTGCGGGGAGGCAAATCAGTCCATGTCACAAATATCTTCTTCTCATTTTTCACGAGCGATATACGAGCTAATGTATTTTGGAAGTTCTAATCCAAGTGGGAAATATAGACTAAATGGCAGAACTATATGAGAATTGTCAGGCAGAGGGATCTGGATGTACAGGTCCACACAACACTGAAAGTGACAATACAGTAGGCCAAAGTAATCAAGAAGGCATATATCATGCTTGTCTTCATTGGGAGGAACTATGAGTACGTAAATTGTAAAGTCATGCTGCAGCAGTATAGAACCATTCTTCGCCACACTAGCAGCAACATGTGGAAGCTTTGGAGTGGGTACAGAAGAGGTTTATCAGGAATTTGCCTGGTATGGAGTTCATTATCTATGATGAGAGTTTGGAAAACGTGGTTTGTTTTCACTGGGACAACAGAGGCTAAGGGGCGACTGAAAGACGTCTACAAAATTATGAGAGGCTTGGGTATACTCTATAGTCGGAAGCTTGTTCCAAGGGTGGAATAGTCAATTCCTATGTAGACATGTTTAAGGCGTGAGGGGCAAAGTTTAGAGGAGATGTGCGAGTAAAGTCGTTTGCACAGACAGTAGTGGGTATGTGGAACTCGCTGCCGGAAGAGATGGTGAAAGCGGTAAGAAAGTGAAGTTTAACTGGCGTATTGACAAATAGATGAATCGGATGGAAAGAGAGGGAAATTGAACCTAAAAGTGGAGAACGTATCAGGTTAGACGAGCAGAATGGTCGGTGGAAACTTGCAGGACCGAAGGGCAGTTCACATGTATAATTTTCTTTGTCGTTTCTTCATTACTTAGATCAACTGTAATGGGATTTCGTAGTTTACAATATTAGACTCTGTAGCCGAAATTCATTGAAGAGAGGTTAAGTACGGGAATCGGATTTTGGAGTAAGCTCCGTCAGCAGTCAGTTTGAAAGGACGGTGGCGGTGGTCTGGTTGATTCTGGGTTTTCACGTGCCACTGAAAAATACTGATTAAATCATTAGTAGGGTGGCTTAAAATCAAAGGAAGGATATTGGTAAACTAGAAAGAGTTCAGAAGAGATTTACGAGGATCCTACAGAGACTTGATGGTCTGATTTATAAGGAGAGGCGGGATCGGCTTGTACTTTGTACCCTGGAGCGTAGGAAGCTTAGGGGTGAACTTGTAGAGGTCAAAAAGAAATAAAGTGCATCAGGAAGGTAGATAGTCGACATATTTTCGCAAAAGTATAAGAGTCTGGTTCTAGAGGACATAGGTTTAAGGTGAGAGTAGAGAAACACAAAATAGACCAAGGGGAGGTTTCTTCACAAAGCGGGTGGTGAGCATCTGGAACGGCCTGGCAGAGGCAGTGGTTGAGGCGGGTACAATTATGTCCTTTCAAAAGCAGTTAGACAGTTACATGAGCAGAGTGGCTAAATGCAAGCAAGTGGCACTTGCTTAGTGATCGAAACTCAGCGACATGGACCATCTGGGCCTGTGTCCATGCTGTAAACATCTGTGACTCCATGACTCTATGACCAACATCAAGCGTCTCACTCTTGCAACATGTTTGATGGCCAACATCACCATCGTGTCGAGCTTTTCCAAACGGAAGTGGAAGTTAAAACAAAAGTACCCTGTGGTCACGTGCGAACCATTCACGTACGTTCACACAATAGAAGACATGAATGTTATTTATTTGAAAACGAGTGACATTTAATTTATTCTTTCACAGCTCAGTAATATGCTTGCCATTGTTTTTTTCTTTTCGGAAATGTAAATCTTTGAAATGAATGCTTCATAAAAGGCATACTTGTTCAAAGATGAATTGTTACTAGGCGTCAGCTGATTTGGAAGAAAAGGTGGAAGTGACTTTAAATAGATTGTCCACCGTCCCAGGTCCATCCAAGAGTTGTTAAAGACAAAATCGAACATTGGCGTGCAGTCCAGATGAATTACAGTACTTTTATTTCGAGATGGTGTCAAGGTACCAGTCACATATATCAGCATCACAGACGCCACACTTATTTGGATTAAAAATATATAAAAGCCTCGAGTTATGATGTGTGTGAACTTCTTGTCCACATACGTCAAAATTGATTCTCGCAAAACCGTATTATTTAGGTGACAAAACTTACGCCAATGTTGCAACATCCTGTTGCTTATGAAACCCATTTTCCTGATAAAGTGCAGGAATGTTTCCGAAGCCTGACCAAAATGCACACTTTGCATGTTTTAAGGCCGAGCAGTACATTAATATAGGACTGATTCGCAAAATATAGGAAAGTTTAGATAGCGGAGTACAGATTCACTCGTTAATATAGTTGCTGAGAAATAACCACACTGGCTTCTGTCGCAACGTAATGACGGGGTATGTTTGAAAATGCAAGATCCTGTTGCAAACTCATAACGCATTCACAAATGAGAATTGCATATTTCAGGCTCTTAAACCATCATGTTTTCAATCATTTTCTCTTAATTTGACTGTATTTCTGCTTGAAATATGTATTGAGTTTGTAAGACCATTTGGCGAAGGAAAAAAAAAACGCATTTAATTATGATGAGAATGGACACGAGTCATTCATTTCGACTGATGACAATCACACCCATTGACTAGTTCACCTATTCTCACCATTAAGATTGCAAGGAACATTTGAAACTGGAACGTGAGCAAAACAGTCAGTTATATTGCATGAAATGTGTTCATAACTCTTGGAAAGAAGAAGTATTTTCTTTGAGAAAAGTCCACAGTCTTGGAGTTTATGGTGTCTTGAACTACAGTGTAAAATTAACAGTTCCATAACTCTTCCTAGTGTATAATATTCATGTTATTCAATCGAATTAAAAAACCTACAATCCAGAACAACAAGTTGATTTTAGTCGAGGGGGGCAGCAAGTCTAAAATGCGTAAACGTTTAATGTTGCAAGCAATGGGGCAGAGCGTTGACTGTTTTTTTTCACAGCCAAACATTAACTGGCGAATTATCCATGTCAAATCCCCAGTTGTCCGTCAATCAAATGGTTACCAATCAGAACCGGCTTTCCCTTCCTCCTGTATGAAACGTGTCTTCCTGTGAAGATGACAGATAGGCACGGTAAGTTCCCGGAACCTTGGATAACGAGGGATTTTGCGAGCCTAGTCAAAAATATAACTGAGGCATTCAGAAGTGCTGGAAGAATATAAATAGAGTAGGAAGGAACTTACGAACGGAGTTAGGATGGTTAGAAGGGATCATGAATGGTCTTAAACAAACAGGATTCATATGAATCCCAAGGCATTTTATGTAACAATTAAGAGAGGAGCCAAGGTAAGGGCTGGTGCACACAAGGACAGAGGAGGAAATCTGTGCGTGGAGCCAGATGAAATGGGCGAGTTCCTAACTGTGTACTTGGCATCTGCATTCACCAAACATATGGACTTGGGGGATTGGGGGATGATGTGTCAAGGGAATGGTGTAGAGATAATGTGGTCATGTGTTCATTTACAGTGACGAGGTGTTCGCAGTCTTAAAAATAATCGAGGTAGATATGTGTATGGAGCCTGATGGGATCTATCTTTATTCGTACAGGAGATGTCGTTATTACTGGCTGGGTCAGCACTTATTGCACATCCCTGAGGGAATTTAAGAGTCAACGACATTACTGTGGGCGTGGGGTAAGAATGACAGATCTCTTTACCTAAAGCGAACCAAATGGACCTCTTTAGCGAACCAAATGGATTTTTTGGACAATCGGCAATGATTTGATGGTCATTATTCGACCTCCAATTCTAGATTTTTCTTCAATTCAAATTCCACCATCTTCCCTAGGGATTATCGAACCCGGGACCGCAGCACGTTGCCCTCGGTCTGATTATAAGTACAGCGACAATAATACTAAGCCACTGCCTCTGAAGCATACTAATGGAGACAACGGAACAAATTTGCTGCAGCCTTGTCAGAAATCTTTGTATCTCATTGGCTACATGCGAGGTCTACGATGGCTTGAGAACAGCCATTTTTTCCCTTTCTGGAAGCAGGCTAGCAGGCATAATCCAGGAAATTATATGCTGGTGAACATCATTCCAGTGGTAGGAAAATTATTGTAAAACATTTTTCGAGACAGTATTCACTCAAATTTCGAAAGAGATTGACATATTAGCGATGGGTATCATTGTTTTCTGAAGCCACCTCTTGTTATCACCGATTTCATCGAGTTTTTGGGAGGATGTGACGACGGTGATTTGTGAAGGAGTGGCAGTGTATGTTGTCGACACGGATTCTGTAAAACCTTTCAGTCCACCCATTTAGTCCACCCCGTTTAGCCTGTGGCGCAAATCGCTGCTTTTATCTCACCCTGCCTCATTAAAAATAATGCTTTGGAGTTTAAAAAAGAGGCTTTGTAATCCCAGTTTGGGTTAATCCATCGAAAGTGACAATCCTCTGGAGATTGTCACTGTGAGGAAGGTACGGGCTATAAACTTGCAGGTTTCCAGTGTAAGATTCGGAAATATTGATGCAAATTATCTTAATATGGATTTCAACTGTAAGGGTCATAATTTTACTGACAAAAATAGGTATGACTTAGGAAATCGCTGCAGGAAATATTCACTCGTCTATTTTCATCGAATAATTGCATTTTTGCCTGAACTAAAATGTTGTTTTTCTTTCTTGGCATCAACAGGGGAAATGGCGAAGAACAAAGAACCCGGTAGGAGCTAACAAATTAAACAAATGGTTGTGTTTCCGATGGCTTCCTGAATCGACAATTGGCGCTTAGTTGACATGCGAAGCAGTCAGAGCTCAACCCTACATTATGATTGTGATTTGTTTGGAAAAACATGCGTTTTGCACCTGAATGCCAAACGAAGTTCCAGAAAATATGCCCCTTGGCGGAAGTCAAGGTTCCTCCTTTCTTCAAGTGTTGCTTCAAGACAGAATACTGATTCGAGATGTTTAGCAACAGTGAAATCTGGTACACAGCGATTCGTTCACGACCGAAACAATTGAAAATGTTCAAAAACAGCGAGATAGCTGGGTTTCCCAAATGAGTACATATTCCGTGATTATTGACCTGCCCTTTGTTGTCGTGAATGAAAAGCTCGCTGGTGAAAGCCACAGTGTGAAACACCGCCACATTGTGTGAACTTTATTAAATGGGTTCAAAAGAAAATTATAATTTCTGTAATAGGAAACGTGGTTATGAATAAAGGTTAATGGATTGAACTTACCAACGTTTGGACAGCGTCAATGTGGAGAGGAATTATTAACATTAAATACAATTATTAACGTATGTTCCAGTGATTGAAACTTTCAATTTAAAATTTCTCGATATCTGTGGGCGAAATTTTCATCCAAGTCAGCGGAGGAACTGAACATTTTATTGACCGTTCGTGGGATACAGCCAGAGGATATTGCTCATCCTCAATTGCACTTGAGGATGGGTAGTTTTGCTGCCAATTTTAAATGTATGTCTTTCCCATGTATCTTCAACACCCACGTGCTTTTGTAAAGGGAGTGCCAGGATTGAGTGTCTGCGACAGATATATGATTGTGTGAGACTTCGATGAGAATTTGTCCGTGCTGCAGTTCACATTCGTTTCCTGACCTTTTTAAATCCGGGCCACATTCGTTGCTGGTTTAGAAGGTGCTGTCGAAGGGGAGTTTCTGACATCCTGCACTGCACATTGGTTCACACTGTGCGACTGTGGTGTTAATTGCAAAGGTAATGAAGGCTGTGGAGGCCATATCACTGAGTGTCTTTAGGACAGAGATAGGTAGGTTCTTGATTAATAAGTGGATCAGGGATTATGGGGAGAAGGCAGGGGAATGGGGATGAGAAAATATCAGCCACGATTCAATGGTGGTGCAGACTCGATGGGCCAAGTGGCCTAATTCTGCTCCTATGTCTTATGGTCTGATGATCTTATGGTCTTACGGTCTTATTGTCTAATGGAAGACGTGCAAATCTCGCAGCCTTCGTTGTCCGAGGTATCCTCCTACACATCTGTCTTGTGACTTGCAGAGGAAAGGAAGGCTCTTCGCAGAGAGGAACATTTGTCAGAGGCCTCAATCCATGACCTCTCTTTCTGGCCGTATTGTTTATGTTTCCAGTACCTTTGAGCATGTGGATTGCTGATGTATTAACGGCGGCGATGCGTTCGCAGAATCGAGGATCCAGAATTGTTTAAATTCTGTCTGGTTGGAGATGGTCAACAACTGCCACACATGCGTCGTGAAAGTTTCTTAGCTTATGAACACAAGGCTGAATGTAACTCCAGCCTTGCTGAATTTGTCGATGAAGTGATTTAACATCTGCGTAGTCGTAAGTTGCGTTCGCATCCGTGATCCCCCTGCTTTTGACCTGATGATCAACCGACGGTCTTCATGAAACAGTAGAATGTGAAGCGGCATCAGAGAATAGAATGACATAAACTATGTACATTGAATCTAGAAAATGAAAAGAAAAACATTAGTTAACGCTGCAGTAATCGAAAATCCAATTTACTATGATTTATCAATCCAACCACGTATGCAAACAACAATATTGAAATGATACGGGCAAATGTAGTTTGCTTGAATAATAATGGTGGGGCAGCACATATCGTCCAGAAATGTCAAGATATGCTCAACACAATTTAATATAAGTCTCTGAATTTAATTGAAATTGCCTTCCATAGAGTTTTGTGTCCCCATCATAGTCCTAAATGGTATGGATGTCGTACTGAAAGTCATGTTCAGGAGAATTCAAACGAAAGGCAGCGAAAGTGTTCTGAGTTCTGAATTCGCGAGAAAACTGACGTCTCCAGATTTTAAGTGGGTAACCAGATAATGGAGGTAATCGAAAGTTTGGTAACAACTTAGTACAGCTTAGTAAGCGGCAGGATAATACTGACGTGGCTGAGAAGCAATACCATTGTTAGTGAAATGGAATGCACGTGGCAACTTATGACCGAAAATATTGAAGCTGCTGAAGGAAATCAATTTTGGAAGAACATTCTATGCCGTGATCTGTCTTGTGAAGTATGGAAACACACGGATAATAGCCAACGTTCAGTTAGGTCAGTTGGCTCACAGAGTATCAAACATCTGGGAAGATGCATTGTTTTGATTTGAACTGATTTTGATTTGATTTATGTATTGTCACATGTACCAAAGTAGTGGGAAGTATTTTTCTGTGACCACGAAAACGCATACAGAACGTACGCACATAGTAATGTGCCGGCGCTTTTGGGTGGTATGGACCTCCTGCTTTTTGTGTGGAGAATGCCTGAAAAACGTTGATTTATTTGTTTACAGAGGTTGTGTTTTCTGGAGAATATTAGAGCTTCAGGGTTATTTCATACCCTACACCACCTTTAAAATCGATTTATTTTTTCTGAAGTTATATGGAAGGTGAAGGATTATAATATGGGGAGAACATTTTCATGCTGAGCAAAACTTTCTTTTTATTTTGTTAGAAAGCATTCCTAAAGTCATGTAACTATGTTTACAACACACATTCACAAATGTTACGATTTTGAACCGTGGCTCCGTTCTGGGACCGCTCCATAAAGCAGGAACATGATTGGAAATCTCAAATGAGACAACATTACCAAATATTGTGGATTTAATGGTTGTTAAATGCTATGATTCTAATCGTGATACTGTGAAACATGTGGTCGTATTTTCATTATTCAAGCCACGAGGGCACACAGCACAGGGAAATAAAGCCCGGCAGGATTGCTTCACGATACATTGAAATCATGGGTTAGATGATCTGAGAATTCCCGAGTATAAGATCCCACCGTGGCATGGTGGCACAATGCCTATCACTTGCTGTCTCACAGCTTCAAGGTCCCTGGTTCAATGCCGGCCTCGAATGTCTCTCTGGGTGGAGTTTTCAGTTTCTTCCCATGCTACCGGTGTTTCCTCCGGGTGCTCCGATTTCCTCTCACCGTCCAAAGATGTGCAGGTTAGGTGGATTGGCCACGCGAAATTGCCCCTTAGTGTCCAGAAGGTAACATGGGGTTACGGGTCTCTGGGAATAGGGTGGAGACGTGGGCGGAAGTAGGGCGTTTTTTCCAAGGACAGGTGCAGATCGATAGGCCAAATGGCGTCCTTCTGCACTGCAAATTCTATGATTCTCTGATGCCCGCTTGATTCCAATCACCTCTTAGTTATACATCTGTCAATATCCGCGTTGAATATAATTCGCAATCCAACCTCCACGCCATTCTGCTTAATGATAGTCCACTCATTCACTACCATCTTAGAGAACAAACTCCTCCAGATCCCTCTCTTAAAAAACGATCAGTTAATCTGAAATCACGCACCCTGATCCTAGACTGGACAGCAAAAGGAAACAAGCAAACAGCCTCGAACCTATCACGTTGCATGAGAATAATCTATGTGCGAATAATGTCACCTCTCATTCGTCCGAACTCCAATAAGTAGGGGCAAAATTATAGATATCCCCCTCATACAAAAACCCTCAAAACCAGCCAACAACATAGAGAGTCTTTGTTCGACTGCTCCCAATGCCTGTATATCTTCCGCAGCTACGCGGAATCACATTTTCCTGTCGTCTATTTGGAGGCAATATATCATTTAGCAAGACATTCCATTAAACTATTCCATTCATTTAGTACCATTTTCAAAGTATTAAGTGGCCTTTCATCTGCGGTATTTGCTTCTTAATTAAGCCTCAGCAATAAAGTCTCTCGGATTCAATAAACACTCTGGTTACAGAAAGTCTAGATTTTCCACACTCAGCCAGCATACGTGGGAGAGCAATCAGCGGCAGTTCCAGATCGACTCTGAATTTCCATCTTTCGTCGTTCAGTTATGATACAATTTAGAACGGCTGGTCTATCACGTTGGCTTGACCTAATTCAATCATTGCGGTTACAGATTAAATTAATTTACTCTTAGTTCCACTGAATGTTGCTACTAGCAGCATGGGACTGTATGATCAACACATGGACAGTTGGGGTCTTACGCGTGATTTTCTGGTGTTTTGCAGTCCTCTTTTCTACTATCCTTGGTTCTTTGTACAGATGAAGTACTCATCGTAACCAGGTTGCTGATGGGAACCATTATCCGTATTTATAACGGCTGCCCGGAGACTGGTGGTAAGGAATGGTTCAGCTGAACAGGCTGTTTCTTTGTGAATCTGCCTTCTGAAAGAATCTGTCCAGTTTAGCTGGCTATGTCGCATTATGCCATGCGAACGTTCCATCTTCAACAAGGATTTACATGTTGTATTACTAAGAATACATATTCAATTGTTCATAATTGCTACAGGTGCCTCTGCCCAGGGAATACATTTTCTACTGTTTGTTTTATACTCATTGTCTAGTAAATTAGCCGAAGTATTGGCCAAGGTACTTAATGCTGTCAGGTTCATCTGTAAGTTTATGTTTTACTCTTTGTCCCAGCTGCATTGATCAAACGGTCTTTCAACCTGATGCCCCTTTCAGCGCTACATTTTATCTACTGGCTAGCTCGAGAACAGAACATTAAATAGATGCAATGTTATTGGGTTTGGGTTCAGGTCTGTACTTAATTATCTGGACGAGTTCATGAGTAGTATTCTCACCAGGAGAGCGTGGTTATTATTCTAAAGGGGGACACAACTGGTGAACATGAATTCATTTAGAGCGCCACGTTGGCACGGTGGTTAGCACGGCTGCCTCGCTGCGCCGAGGAGCCGGATTCGATGACGCCCCCGTATCCCAGTCCGTTTGGAGTTTGCACAGTCTCCCTGTGCCTGCGTGGGTCTCATAACCCAAACGTGTAGGTGAATCGGCCACTCTAAATTGCCGCTTAGTAGGAAGAAAGACTTGGAACTCTATAGTTAAAAAAAGCACAGGCATTCATTTCGTAGTTCAGGATCTGTGTGTTCCGTTTTTACCCAAGCCATTAATTGATCGTTGCTCACCCAAATAGTTACCCATCGCGCATGAATCTGAAGGAAATTAATCTGGAGGTTTTGTAACGGGTGTGTTACATAAAAAGGTTTTTTTTTGCAACCTGACTATTTCTATGTAAATATTAGCTTGTCTATCGATTACTTCATTGGTGGTCCCATGATATGGTTGTAACTGATTGAGTTCCTCCCATATCAACCGAATGGCTGATCGGCAATAGTTGCAGCAGATAATCTCTAGGGGGTGAAGTCCATGTCTTAATTAGTTGTTTGAGGCAGCATATTGCAACAATGAAACGATCAGCACACATGATTGCAAGATTACAACTAGGTGGGATATGATTCATATTCATAGGTGAATAGAAGTATTTAGACCCCAGTTCCAGGTTTAATTAAAGATACCCTGGGGTTCAAACTGTTCCTTAGCCGTTTCAGTGTGCATCTTAATCTGCTACCGCTCCTTGCTCCAGAGGTGGTTGATCTGCTTGGCCTCCTACTTGACACCATCCCAATCTGCTCTCAGGTGACGTGTGCGTGGAAGTTCCTTCTCGACACCTCGGTGAATCTGCTGGTCATTATCAGTACCCTAAAAGGTCACCAATTTTAGTCACAGGTTCATTGTCTAACTGGGTGAATTTGTGGTCGTCATTGTTAATTGATTCAGATCAATTCGTCACAATAAAATCATGACCGGGCAATTCACATACAATTCCACGCTCGGCATATTCTCCATATGTGGTTACACAATAGTAACCTTTAAGTATATTGTGTTGTGAAGCGCCAACTGGATGGTCACATCTACTGCTATCGCGCAGTTGTCGTGCGTAGGTACCCGCAGTTTATTCTGTACGAATGGCGTTCTATGTAAACAAGCAGTTCGCTCCTCCTCCTTTTCATTGGCTGAGGTTGATAGATTATATCTCCTCCCTTCTTTCGATTGTATTTCCAGGGGCGTCTTCAGCTAACTAACACGCTATTTCCACAGTCTCCCCTTTGTTTATCTTGGGGAGATCATGAGTGCAACGCACACCCTCTCGGGGAGCATACAACATCATTCCCACTTGGGAACTTGGTTATTATTCTTAAAGGGAGCACGACAAGTCAACGTGGATTAATTTAGAGGTTCGGGATCTTGGGCGGCTGTTTTCACTCAAGCCTCCAATTGATCGATTCTCAGACAAATAGGGACCCGGGGCGCATCAATCTGGAGGAACTTAGTCTGGAGGTTTTGTTGCAAGGGAGTTGCATATATGCTGCATTTTTGAAAACTGTTTCTTTATTCAGAAATATTAGCTTCTCTATCGATTATTTAATCAATGGTCTTTTGATATGGCTGTAAGTCATTGAGTTCTTCTCAAACTATTCAATTGGCTTGTTGGTTGATATCTGGTGCTGTGTAACCGTCTTTGTTCAAGACCTCTATCAAAGTTCCCATCTGTCCTTTCATAGCCTCTATGGCATCACTTAACACTTCAGTATCAGCGGAGTTTGTCTTTGACACTCCTGCTCCATATCATCCAAACGCGAACGCCACCAAACCTCTCGTCTGTCAATTACGCAGTTTTAGCCGATCTCCTTCCTGAGTTTCCAGCTCCATGGCCGTCAATAGCTTCTGGCCACAGAAAGAGGCTGGGATATGTAGGCTGGTGAGGGTGATCATCACCTTTACATGTTCATATCAAGGTAATACTGTCTCTAATCTGTCAGGTTGGGGTCAGGACTACCCGCTTTCCAATAGTCTGGCGAGTGATTTGCTCATCACATTCGGGCATTGGGGTCGCCCTTGAGCTCGTAGTTGTATCCAAGCCGTACTAGATCGTGTTATAGTGTGGTGGTTGGTTTGTGCCTGATGCCTCCCCTTTCTGGTGGTACCCTTGCTTTTTACAATATCTCACTCGATCTTTGGGCTCGTGCTACTACTGGCTTCTTCCTTCCCTTCCCTAGTACCGAGCCGTCAATCTACTACATATTAGCTCTTAAGCTTTTGTATGGTTAGGCCCAAGGCAGGAGTCTACACAATAAATTTCCACATGGTCCCCTATAACTTTATATTTTCCAATATGAAGGGTAGGGTCTTCGAAGGTGTCTCGCGTTTTCTTTTCCGTAATTTTAAAATGCAAAGCCATTTTGCCTGCGGGCAACGGTCCAGTATCCCAGCATTCTCTGTCACGTGCAATTCCCTTCACCCTGGATTCCCAATTTATGTAGGGGCGAGGCATTTCAGAGATGCATGTAATGTTTATAGGCTGCCTCCAGGAACGTTTGGAGTCCCATTGGTACATATATCCTGGGCACCGTCATATTGAAAAGCTGCCATAGTGAGAATGGTCACATATTTGGTGGTTCTCGCTCGTGGCGTTTTTTTGGACCTTCATCCGGTTAACAGATGGATGTGTGGAGGAATAAAAATGCAGGTGTGCTTGTAGGAGACAGTGTCCCATCGGTGCATGCAAACGAGTTTCAGAAGCGGTCTCACAAGAGGCCGCAGTGTGTCACACATGGAGATGGCGGAAGAGCAGGCAGAGGCTCCGCCGGCTAAGTGGTCAACGGAATAGCTGGTGGACTTCCTGAACGGGAAGTTCACCCAGCAGCGAAAGGAGAATCGGGAGGTCCTTGCCAGGGCGACAGACTCGATTAAGATGGTGATCGAGCGCGTGCCGAAGCTGGATGCCCCGGGTTAGGCGATACAGAAGATGGATGAGGTGGCGTGGGGAACAGAAGGAGCAGATCGCCTCGGTGGCAGCAGAGGTGGGGCTGATGCGGTATCGAGAGAGGCATCTTCAGGAGAAAGTTCAGGACCTGGAGAACATGGCACCGCAGGAATAATCTCCGAATCGTGGACCTGCTGGATGGAGGTGAGGGAGCAGACGCCAGGGTCTATGTTGGGAAGATGTTAGCGAGGCTCCTGGGAGGTGGAGCAGTCGCAAAACTTCTGGAAATGGAAATCTCTGGAAGTGGATCCAGCGTACAGAGCACTAATGAGGATGACGCAGCAGAACGAACCGCAAAGGGAGAAGGCGGTGCGTTTGCTCGATTCTTGGACAAGGAGTGGATCTTGACGTGGGCGCGGCAGACTCCTGGAAGGGCAGTGACATCTGCGTGTATCAGGATCTGGTTGCCGAGCTGGCCAAGAGGAGTGTGAGCTTTAATAAGTTCAAGGCAGCTCTCTTCAAGAAGAAGGTGAAGTTCGGGATGCTGTACCCGGCGCGCTTGTTGGTTCCCAATGAAGGCTGTAACTATATTTGACGGCAGAGGAGGCAATGCAGTTTAGCAGAGGCAGTGGACTGGCAGGGGAAGGAGGACATTGAACTTTGGTGGAGATGCTTTGCGCTGTGTCTCTGTGGTTGGTTGTGTCACTGTTATACTTTATTTGGGACCATTGTTTTGATTTCGGTTTGTTTTTGTTCCTTGGTCGTGATGTGGAGGGGGATTCTCTTCAATTGGGTCTGGGATTGGGTTGTCTTGTTTGCACTGGTGGGATGGCTGAGCGGGTGGAAGGGCAATCACGTGGGGGGGGGGGTTGGTTGGCGCGGTAAGATACGGGGCGCCGTGGCGGGACTCCCGGCCTTGCTGGGCTGGCTAGTTCCCGGAAGCGCAGTGGGAGCTGAGCAGGAGGTTAGTGGGAGGATGGGGGTTGGGGTTGTTGTTTTGTGGGCTTGGAGTGGGGGGTGAGGCGGGTCGAACTGCTGACAGGGGATGCGCTTTTGATAAGTGTTAGGGTGTGGATCGATGACAGTGGGAGCCTGAGGGTGGGATGAGACGTGCGGGACGCGGGCTGGTGGCTGGCCCAGGAGGGGCTATGGTTGATTGCCAGTGCGGCTGGGGTCAGGGTGTCCCCCGACCAGGATGATTACGTGGCACGGACGAAGTGTGAATGGGCCGGTAAAGAGACTGGGTCGTTCGCGTTCGAGGTCGCAGAGGGTGTCGGCGGAAGGGAAGGAGCTGAGGGCATTCATGGACCGCATGCTGGGTTGTGAATCCGTGGAGATTCAGGAGACAGAGGGTGATGGAAATTTCATTCTTCGACCCAAGGTGTAGTGAAGGATAGACTTCTTTGTTTTGGCAGGACGTTGCGGTCCGGGGTGGTAGATGTTGAGTGCTGGGCAATAGTGGTGACGGATCATGCCCCACACTGGTAGACCTGCGGGTGAGAAATTGGGCGGGGGGAGCAGCGCTCACATTCGCGATTGGACGTGGTGTACTTGATAGAGGAACTGGTGTGTGAGCGGGTGAATAAGGACACCCTGGGACATGTGGAGATTAATGACACGCGGATGGTCAAGGCAGGTATGTTATGGGAGGTACTTAAGACAGTAGTCAGTGGGCAGTTGCATCTATTCTGGCACATAGGGAGAAGGTGGAGAGGCCAGACGTAGAAAGGCTAGTGGAGGAAATCCTGCTGGTAGATAAAAGGTATGCAAATGTCCCGAAGCGAACAACAGAGGCTGCAGATGGAGTTTGGACTACTATCTACGGGAAAGGCGGCGGGACATTTGCGAAGCTTGAGAGTGGTGGCGTGTGACTATTGGGAGAAGACAAGCAAGGTACTCGCGCCCCAGTTGCAGAAGCAGGAGGCTGCGAGGGTGATCGGGAAAGTTAAGGACGCAGGTGGAAATAACGTCTTGGACCCGGCGGGAGTGAATGGGGTGTTCAGGTACTTTAATAGCAAGTTGCATGAGTCGGAAGCCCCAGCCCGCACGGAGGCGATGAGGCAATTGTTAGAGGGGTTGGTGTTCCAGCAGGTGGATGCGGAGCTGATGTACGGCCTGGGGACACCAAATCGGCTAGTAGAAATGGTGGAGGTGCTGGAGGCGATGCAATTGGGCAAGGCCCCGGGCCGCACAGGTACCCGGTGGAATTTTGGAAGACTTTTCGAGGACATTATGGCCGCTGCTGGTCAGGGCTTTTAAACAGACAAGGGAGCTTGCCGTGCTCCCCCCTCCAACGTTGTCGCCAGCTTCGATCTCCCTCATTCTGAAGAGTGGAAAGGACCCGAAACGATGTGAATCATACAGATCGATCTCCCTGCTAAATGTAGATGCCGAACCTTTGGCTAATGTCTTGGGCTCGGGTCGGGTGGATTGTGTGCAAGCGGTGATAGGGAAGGACCATAAGGGGTTCGTAACGGGATGCACATGGTGTCCAACATCAGCAGGCTTCTCACTGTGATCATGACGTCTCCAGAGGGACGAGAGGTACAGATGGTGGTCGCTATGGACGCAGGCAAGGCCTTTTATAGGTGGTGTGGGACTATTTGTGGAAGACGCTCGAACGGTCTGAGTTTGGCCAGTACTTTGTGGACTGGATTCGGTTGTTATACCAGGCATCGGTGGCGAGTCTGTGGACGAACTGGGTGAGTTCGATTCTTTCAGGATGCACTGAGGGGAGGGGCAGTGGTGCCCACTTTCCCCAGGGCTGTTTGGCCTGGCTATAGAGCCATTCGTGATGGCACTGTGAGCGTCAGGGGTTTGATTGGGGATTGTGCGTGGGACGGGGTATGGCGTCACCAAATGTCGACGATCAGCTCTTGTGCATATTTGTCGCGTCGGGGGCGGAGGGGAGGGGGATTATGGAGATCATAGAGGCATTCCTTATTTTTTGAGGTACAAATTGAAAATTGCCAAGAGCGAGGTCAAGGCGAGGGGGCAGGAGATGACATTAGGGGAGATGCCCTTCAAGGTGGTAGGGGGAGCTTTCAGTATTTCGACAGCCAGAAGTGGGACAACTGCACAAGTTTACACTGGTTGAACAGATATGCTCCCGCTGTTATTGGAGGGATGGGTGCAGACAGTAAAGATCATGGTGCGTCCAAGGTTCCTGCACGTCTTTCAGACCCCACACATTTGTACCCCAATGAGTCCTTTTAAAAACTGAATGCGGTGATATCGGGGTTTCTCTGGTCGGGAACATCCCGCGGGTGAAAAGCGTGCTCCTAGAGCGTGGTGGTGATGGTGGTGGTGGTGGGGGGAGGGGGCGCTGATCCTTTTGATATTTATGAATTATAATTGGGCGGCGAAAATAGCGATGGTCAGGAAGTTAGTATTGGGGGAGTGGTCGGTTTGGCAGCGGGTGCAGGCGACCTCATGAAAAGGCACAAGCCTGGCGGCACTGAGAAGTCAACTTTGTCGTTCTCCCAGGCCAGACACAGCATGAGTCGCGTAGTAGTGGCAGGCCAAACGGTGTGGGGACAGTGGCGGCATCCCACGGGGCAGTCGGGGGCGTTGGTATGGCCACTGATATGTGGTAACCACCAGTTCACCCCAGGCACTGGATTGGGCGTTCCGGAGATGGGAGCGGGCGGGGATCGAGAGATTTGGAGAGCTATTTATCGATGGGGGCTTTCTGAGCATGGAGGAATTGGAGGTGGAGTCTGAGCTGTCAGGTGGGAATGGGTATCGGTAACTGCAGGTGAGGGTCTTTATGCGAAGGCTGTTTTCGACCTTCTGGCCCCTGTCGCCCCAGGGACAACAGGCTTATGTGGTATGCAGAGCAGGAGTGGTGGGTGGGAACATTCCAGAGCTATAATGAACTGAAGAAGTGGGTGGAACCCCGATAGGGGAGGTGAAGTGAAATTGGGAAGAACAGCAGGCTCGGAGTAGCAGGCCGGATTATGGGAGGAGTCTTTGCGCCGAGTCAAGGCATCATCGTTTTGTGCCAGGGTCAGTCTAATACAATTCAAGGTGGTCCACAGGGCGCACATGACGGCGGCCTGGATGAGCAGGTCCTTTGAGGGGTTGGTGGATAGTTGGTGGGAGCTGAGCATGGGTGGTGGTGGTGGCGGTGGGGGGGGGGGGGCGGCATACATCGTCCATATATTTTGGGCATGTCCGAGACTGAGGGGTTTCTGGCAGGGATTTGATAGCGTCATGTCTGAAATTTTAAAGGTGAGGGGTGCCGAGTCCAGAGGTGGCGGTTTTTGGAGTGTCGATGTTCTTGCCATTGCCGCCCTGGTGGCCCGGAGACGGATCCTACTAGGGTGGAGTTACTCGCAACCCCCGAAGTTGGGGGTATTGGTGAGTGACATGGCGAGATTTCCATGACTCGAGAAAGTCAAGTTCGCCTTGAGGGAACGCTGCGGCGGTTTTCCTGGAGATTGCAGTCATTTATCAACTTCTTCAAGAAAAATTAAGCTGACAGCAGTGAGGGGGAGAGGCATTGGGTATTCAGTAATGTAAGGAAGACAGTAGTAAAGGTGCGCAGGCTAGTAAAGGAGATATCCCAACCACGAAACATCTTGCTTGGGCTCTGGCGACTCCGAGTTACATATTCTGTCCACCATTTTTCTTATTAATTTTCGGTGTTCAGTCACTACAGTATTATGGTGCCTTCGGAACCCCACATGGATCCCGCATTTTGACCATCATTAATTAGTTCCTAGGTTCTAACCTCGCTATGTCTTTCTCAACATGCGGTGTTAATTGCTCTGCTAATAGACGTAGTTCAAATGTCTGCTATTTTTCACCTGTAACTTTGCGTATACTCAACGTTGCGTGCGTCCGCAGCATCCTACTGCTCAAATTCTTTCGGTCGCTCAATCTACCTGGTCGTTCTGCCTGGTACGTAGTCCACCTATATACTGGATTGTACATAATAACGCACTCAGCTGCTTAGGAGTCCCAACATGCCTTTGAATTCCGGCGATGGACCCTGCTAGCAGTGCCAATTTCTGTAGGAGCGTTTACAGAGACTAAGTATGAAGCTGTCTCTTACCTTAAGGTGTTCTCTTCTTAATCACGGTTCAGCTAACACAAAAAATCGCGGAGCTCGCAACTCTGGTTCAAGACGGTCTTTATTTTTCAAGCTCGGGTAACGTACATGTGAGAGCGACGCGGGATATTTCCGGACCGCCAGTTAATGTATATAGTCTTTAATTCAGGAATTATACAATTTTCAAAAGGCTAGTAACCCACCTAGCCTTGACATCATTGAATCATTACGGCTCTACACTGCACGCAATGACTATCAGATCCAATCAAAGTTGTTACTCTGTAGAATGGTCCTGCGTGATCAGTTTATGGACCGTTCGAGCCTTAGGCATGATTTACTGATGTTTACCTTAGTTACTGCCCTTGTTTCGTTTTTTATTACCCCCCTTCCCATCTTCCTGACTAGAACCATTGTCCTTATTCATAACGGCTATCTGGGGACTGCTGGTAAGGAATATTTCTTCTGACAGTCTGCTTCTGTGTGTTTCTCCATTAATCTGCCTTTCGTTTTTTAGAGTAAACAATTCTTTTTTTTCCAATTAAGGGGAAATTTAGCGTGGTCAATCCACAAAGCTTGCACATTTTTGGGTTGTGGGGGCGAAACCCACGCAAACACATGGAGACTGTACAAACTCCACACGGACAGTGACCCAGAGCCGGGAAACCAACGTGAGACCGCGGCGCTGTGAGGTTGCAGTGCTAACCCATTGCGCCACCGTGCTTCCCTCCGAATCTACCACCCTGAATAACGTGGCCAATTTTTCTGTCTACGTTCCATTATGTCTTGCACATCATGTGCATTTCCAAGTGTTTGTTTTATCGTCATTGTCTGGTAGGTTAGGCACGTTACCTAATGCTGTCATATTCATCCAAACGTTTATGCCTTTTACTTTTCCTAGCTACCTTGAGCTCGTGGTCTTGTTCACCTTGTCCCGCATTATACTCCATCTGCCATTTTTTATCTATTCACTTAATAAGTCAATATCCAGCTGAAGACCTGATTTTTGATCCTTCTCATTTGCCTTTCCACACATTTTTCTGTCAACCATGAACGTGGCATTCTAATTCTCTCCCAAGTCGTATATATATATATACCGTGGGTCATTCTGGACCGAGCACTTCTCCCTGTGGCACTTCTCAAGTTTAAAAGAAATGAAAGAAAATAAAAATCGGTATTGTCACAAGTAGCCTTCAAATGAAGTTACTGTGAAAAGCACCTAGTCGCCACATCCCGGCGCCTGTTCGAGGAGGCTGGTACGGGAATTGAACCGTGCTGCTGGTTTGTCAGGGTCTGCTTTAAAAGCCAGCGATTTAGCACAGTGTGCTAAACGAGCCCCTGCATGTGCCATCCTCCACTAATCCTAACCCTCTGTCTCGTCTCGGTTATTCGTTGTTGTATTCCCGCTAATATGCTGCCTCAAACGAATGTATCTCATCTAATTTTGCAGCCTATTCTGCAGTGCCTTTTGGAATGTCTTTCAGGAAATCCAAGTAAATTACATCTATTGCTTCCACATCATTTGTCCACCACATTACGAAGTCAATAAATCCTAATACGATTATCAACCATGATTTCCCTTCTTGAAACCGTGCTGTCTTTACTCGATGATAGTATGTATCGATAAATATCCTACTTTACATTTGTTATAATGGTTCCAATGTCTTTTTTCCGATGAGTGACTGGCGATTAACCGCCCTACAGTTAGCTGTTAGTTGTCTCCATATGCGTTGAACACGGGTGACATATTGCCAGGTTATCAATCCTCTGTGACTTTTGAAGCCTTTAAGGGTTCTTAGAAGATTAATACCAGTTCATTAAATATCTCAGCAGGTATTTGCTCTAATATTCTTCCTTTTTCATAAATTTGGAGCAGCCAATTATTTTTCTTTTTACAATTAAGGGGCAACTTAGCGTGGCCAATCGACCTAATCAGCACATCTTTGGGTTATGGGGGTGAAATCCACGCAGACATGGGAATAATGTACAAACTCCACACGGACAGTAACCCAGGGCTGGCATTTAAACCTGGGTCCTCTGTGCCGCTGTATCAGTGCTAACCAGTGCGCCACATGCCGCTCTTTCCTCTAATATTCTAGGATGCAAATTATCAGTGGAAGTGAACCTATTGTCTATTAGCCCCGAATAATTTCTACAGTATGATTTTCTCGTGATAGGTATTGCATTTTGTTTTGTCATTCCCACTCTTTCTTGTTAAATATTTCACTATTGTGGACGGCATCGGTGTCTTTTACAGTGAAGACTGACACTATCTATGTATTTTTCACTCTTCTCCAATTTCCTGGTCCTGATTTACCGTGGTTGATTTATCCTCTTGCCAGAATACTTATTCATAGCAGGGATGCAACGTTGTTCTGAGCATTTAACCGATTTCATAAACATCTGCTATTGCGCGTCACCATTGTTGTTCTGCGAAAGCTCTCTCCCATCCTACTCCATCCAATTATTCTGCACCTATTCCTTTGGATTTAACATGAGTGAAATGTGCCGTCTTTGTTTTTGGTCACCTTTGTAAACTGGATCATTTACTCTTATGTTGTTTCTCAAAACTGCGCCAGTTAATATTTCTACATCAAAATAGCCTAATCTCTGTTAGAACCGCTTGTTTATTTGGAGAGAAGACACTTGGCAGCACTGCGTCAAAAACAAAAGGAATCTTTGGAATTCACCTCCGATTCATTTTTTTTCACAGTTATCGCGGGGAATCAGGGGGATTGCAATTGGAAATCATATTGACAAGCATCTGGAATACAGATGCAGCTGACGAAACCCCGAGAGAGTGTGGTCAATTTGAGCCACAAGACCACGGACGCAACATAAGGGAATTAACCAATAATTCGCATTTTCCGAAAATCCTTAGCCCTTGACTGCTCAACTGAGTTACCCATATCAGTTTTATCAGTAAAACGTTAACGAAATATTTATTAGTTCAAAGGACAAAAGATGAACATAAAATGCAATAAAAGGATAGCAGTTTACCAGAATGCCCAATCCCAAGATCCCGTCTCACCCTCTGGTCATACACCCACAAGACAATACCAGGTAAGGATCGGCGAGTAATAAAAGGAAGAAAGGGTAAAATGGACAGTTCTGAGAAGTGTCTTCACTCGGTGGTTGTGGTTTCTGTGAAATAGGTTAAATCGAGAGGTTCGGGTTGGCGCTATTCCATTCTTTTACCACCAGATGGTGTCTCACCTCGGAATTCCAGGTCGGTGCAAATCTGCCCTTCCGCCACCAATGGAGCCAGGAAAGGGGTGCTCAGGTCAGTGCAGTTTTCGTCGCCGGCAACCAGACCTTGTGTAGATGGGATGCTCAGTTCGGTGCACTTCCACCTTTCTACCACAGTATGGACATTTCACCTCCGTGCCAAAAGGATGCAGCTCTCGTCCTGCAGTTTATCTATTTTTAGTTGCCTGATGCATCCTTGACCCTTGCACCAGGAAGGCAACAAACCATCCTGGAGTCTCGATTGCGTCCGCAGAACCGCCTGTCTGTTCCCCGTACGATTGAGTCCTCTATCACTATAGCCCTGCCATTCTTCTTCCTGCCCTGCTGCGCAACGGAGCCAGCCACGGTGCCATGAACTTGGCTTCTGCTGCCTTCCTCTGGTGAGCCATCTCCCTCAACAGTATCCAAAGCGGTATATCTGTTTTGCAGGGAGAAGACCGCAGGGGACACCTGCACTGCCTTCCAACGATTGCTCTGTCTTTTGGTCACCCATTTTCTATCTCCGTCAGTAACATTCACGTCCGGGCCGGCCAGCACCGATTTGTACTCGGATATAAATGTGGACTTCCCGGACTCTCCTCGGCGTTCTGTTTACCACAACAAGGTTGCGTGCCCCTTCAAGATGCCCAGTATGCATCGCTTCTCATTTTCTAATTGAGCCAATTTATGTGGTTGTAGACGAGACAGACGTGGCTTTAGTCGCTCAAAAGTGTTGAGGTCCATACTGTGATGACAAGTATATTACGAACTGTACTATCAACTGTATGGAAATAATACTACATGTATAACTGATGTCGTTCTAGCATCCGACAACCAGATGTTGTGTGTATGCAGCCATACGGCCTCGCCACACCATGTGTTCCAGGAAAAGGTGTTAGTTTTGAGTTGTAGCAGTCGCATATTACGTTAGCTCTGTCGTGTGTTCGTGTAAGGTAGTTTAGACCATTCTTTCTAACTGTATTAATCTTGGACATTTTAGTCATTCGTTAGTGTTGTGTTGGTAAAAAATAACTTTTTTTATCAAACAAACTCTCCTGTTCTTTTTTAACACTACAATATTAAGATTCAGCATTTGCCCAATGAAAAAGCATTGCACGGTACCTAGGAGCGGAGGTTGAAATAAAACCGTTAGGGAAGATTAGGTACGTCGAGAACCATCGCAGACACAGAGAAAATCGGCTGTAAATGAAAAAAATACCAGGATCATCGAAGCGAGATGGAAGCATTGACGATTTCCCAACAACTGCTCACGACTGGTAATGTAGATGTGAACTGGCGTGTTTTCAATATTATTGCAACAACTGTTTGCAATAATCGTAACCGAAGTCAAAGTCAGTACGCTGGTCTAATTCCTCAGCCACACAGTCACCGTAGGTCCGACTATGCACGGGACCTGGTTCGCGACCATGGTCGCTCAATGAGTGTTCCGAGCTCTCGCACATGCCCTCCAGTAAGCATTTCAGCGGCTAACTGCAATACTTACTTCGGACTCTCTGTCACCATGGGTGAAGCTACAATATTCACTCCGCTAAATGATTACCCAGGCTAAGTCTATTCCTTTCACTGGGAATTCCTTAATCCGTCCAATAACTATTAAATCTTGCAGTAAATCGCACTGCACTTTATACAACGGAACTGGGATACAAATTCCTCCCATCCCAATCAGAATTCCTCAGGTTTCACTGTGCTCTCGGGAGCAAAAAACAAATCCTTCTCCAGCACAAGGGTTTGAGTAGTCCCCGTGTCTCTTAAAATCGTTACACGTTTGGCTACATCTGTCGAAAAAATGGGGTGACTTCGCCCTTCGATTGAAAACCGGTATATATTCCATCCAGCTCATTCTCTACACCTGCTCCAAAAGCAGTGTTCACCTTGGGTCTCCTAAGCGCATTTAATGCTACCGTCTGCACTGGGTGCGTTCTCCACCTTTGCTCCCTTCTCAGAATCCTCCTTCTCAACCAACAGTTTCAGACAAATAGACTTACTCGAGAGGTTCAAGTTGGCACAATGCCGTGCTTTGACCAACAAGTGGTGTTTCATGTTATAATTCCAGGTACATGCGTTTCCACACATCGGCCATCAGAATGAGTTCGGTCCAGCGTGTTCAGGTTAGTGCAGTTCTGGTTGCCGACCACCAGGTAGTATGTCCAGATCATGCTCAAATAGGTGCATTTCCGCCGTTCTACCACGAGATGGAACTTTCAGCTCCTATTCGAAAAATGCAGCTCTGGTCCTGGGCTTTCGCTTCATTTAGTGGCCTGATCCCTATTCAAAACACTGCCGGCTTTGTCCCTAAATGAATCCTCCATAAGTTTTAAATCGTGAACTCTTCGGAGACCTGATACACAGAGGTCATGACCTTTGGGAAAACTTGTACTTTCACTTTCCAGATTTATTTCCCAAATTTGTTGGTGTCTATGCTCCATTAACAAAGGGACATATTCACAGATTTGGCTTCAATGTTTCTTAAATTCGTCCAGCACAGAGCGAGAGAAAACGGAGAAGGACGGGGGGAGTCTTCGGGTCCTTGCTCCGCTGGTTGCTTAACAGAACTCAACAAAAGTTGGCACTCTCCAGAAGTCCTGCCTCCTTCCCTGCAAGTTACTAAAAGGCTTCACCACCATGGACCGTAATAAGAGAAATTTGAAAATCGTGTATGCATTGATTGGCTGCTTGGTACGTCTATCAAACAACATTAGGAATTTTGCACTCCCTAAATGGAATGTCTCGGACAGGCCCATCGATACGGGAAGGCTTACCCGTATCGAAAGACTCCAGTTTAACCGGAAATGTATATCAAAGCAGGCAGCAGGACAGTGATCAAACAGGCAACACACGACAGACAGACAGTATCCTAACAACGTTTCGGGGAACCGGTGACGCCACCATTTATTTCTGATATGTGATCTCTTCCTTTGCAACTACGTCTCTCTCAGTTTTCCGCTCTAAACCTTCGGTTTCGAAAATTACGTCAGCAGGGCTCTACATCGAGCCAATAACAACAAATGCAAATACATGGTATGTTGAACAAAATGTCATTCTTCGGAGACGCCACAGCACAATTTATCAGTTCTTACTGATGGCGTCATCTAATCATTTGTTTATTTGTTTTCTAATTAAGGGGCAATTTAGCATGACCAATCCTCCTAACCTGCACATTTTTTGCGTTGTGGGGGTGAAACCCACGCAGACACGGGGAGAATGTGCAAACTCCACACGGACAGTGATCCGGGCATGGATTCGAACCCGGGTCCCCAGCACCACATTAACCCAGTGTATGCAACGCGCCACCATGCTGCTTTGCGGCATTTAATAATTGATTTCGAGATTCAGATGGCAAGAAATGACACCCATCTTTAAATTTGCCCTCATTAGACCCTTAGTTCTCTTTACAGATACGATGTACTGGAAATGAGCCGAAAATAGATTGGTCCCAAGATCCTTGCTTTTCTCTTGATATTCGTTACTTCTGAACATACTCGTTCCCCAGCCGCCTTTTCCTTGGCTGTGCGCAGTTGGATGATGCAGATATTATGTATTCCTGGCGCTTGTTAATGAGATTTCCCATTGAGGCCACCAAATTCACGCTGGAAACCAGCGGCGGGGGAGCGAAGCGGAGGGGAAAGTGTATACTGGACCGACCTAAAAATTCCGGCCCTGGGGTTTTACGTCTTCTGATCCAAAATAATGCATTCCCTTCGCAGTTACTCAATTTGGTACGAAAAGAAGTACCCTGGCATCCTTCTTGTTCCTCCCTTTCCCGAGGACCAGTTGCATAATCCTGCATATTTCGCTCCATTTTTCGGATGGGATTCTCGAAATATATTGTCATGTACGGGTACCTTTAAGGCATGGATGTTTCAGCAATGTAGCTTTAAGAAAACAGTGATGTCAGAAAATGGGTGGAGCTGAGGTCAGATCAGCAATTTTGCAGTTTAGTTTTGCAGTTTTAAAAACAGCTTGTGTGTGTCTGTGTTTGCAGTGAACTGTGATGTCTGCCTTAAAAGACCATCTCTAGATCATTTGGGTGATTTAAACTCATAATAGTAAAACCTTTAACCTGATGTGATTTTGTTTAATGTTGTTAAATCTCTTGGAAGTTTGAAGGAACATTTTAAGGAGTTATTTACTGTTGCAATATTTTCTGAGTTATCTTTGAAGTAAGAGGTATTAAGAGATCCAATGTTTTTTGAGATGTTAAGTTGAGTTCATGGAATAAAGAGTGTTTTGTGTTTAAAAACCCACGTTTCCATTATTGTAATCCCACACCGAGGGAAAAAGCCGTGTGCTAGGAAAAGCAACAAATCCAATAAAGGGTGAGGTTGGTTGAACTCCATGATACATTTTGGGGTTCTGAAAACGCATCGCCCATAACAATTGGGGGCTCGAGGGGGATAAAAGTCTATCTATTGGATTGGCTTTTGTCAACTTAAAGACAGTGAAGGATTGTTGCTTTTCCGGTGTGGTATTTACATTGCTTAAACATCCATGTCTTAAAGGTACCCTTACAGGACAATATGAAAGAGTATTTTTGCTTCTCTCTTCCAGCGATAGCAAGAATGGAAACTGAATTGAAGAACTTGCGTAAGAACACAAACACATCACTGACTTTTCCAAACATTGTTGAATTAGTAGTGTCATTAAAAGTAAGAAGAATAACGATGCAGTGCTTCACCCATGACAAGAGCACCTTTCAATATTTAGCTGGTTCACGTAAATACCTTCAGTGACGTGAAATGTTCATGATGTACGTGGAAAAGTATTGGAGAAAGTGGAACGCCAACGTAGGGAGCTTAGATATTCACCAAGTTTGGCCAGATCGCTAAGGAGTGAGATCAGATTTAACGTTTGATGTCCTTTACTTCAGTACATGAGTTCAGTTGCATGCATTCAGAAACAAATCATTACAAATTGATTGTTTGAAATAATTGAATTTGAAATTTAATTCGGCATGGATTGAGACCGTTTGTTCCTTTGTCACATCCCAGTGAACTTCAATGGAATTTTATGTGAGAGGCTGTGTGAAATTCAGGCAACGTCCACACCATTCGCTTGAGTAAATCAATCACCCATGACGAATTACAGGTTCGATCCAAAATAGAATCATGGCACTGGGTAAAACGATATTATAAATTCAGTAGGTCACAAGTTATAATACCTGTTAACAAACACATTATGGCCTGAGAATAAAAATTGATATGACAGGAAATTATGTGAAAAATTTGTCTGAGAAATGCAGATTTGATAAGATAAAAATGGATGAAAGGATGCACCCGTGCAGAATCGATGTGGTCATCGCCTGTCAGCTCTCTGCCATCAATGGGACGAAGGCGACTTCCATTGTTTGCCAAATAACTGAGCTACAGGTTTGCAAAGCTGTAACTATATTTTACTTTTAAAGTAGGTACCCGAAATATCTGTATTCGGTGCAGAATAAAGCAAACCTTCAGTCCTTTTTTTACAGGTCGTTCTCAGCTTTTCCTGTGTACACGGCTGAGTCGAATGTAAAACCTATAAGTAGTATATTATGTTAAATTAACTTGTGTCTTTTCAATTCGAAGCAGTGGAACTACTGAAAAAGATTAAAAAAGGTTCGCTAATGTTTCGTTTCTCAAATTAACAGACGCACTTCATAATTTCTATTTTAAGAAACTAATCTCGTAAAAGTAAAATAAAATAATCAATGCACTCAAAGTTTGTGCATCCTCACAGTCTTGTCCAGAAACGTCCTCATCTAAGTGAACTGTGTGATTGCCATGCATAACGCGTTATTGATCTCCTGAAGTTGGAAAATCGAAAGCAAAGAACGAGCCTCTCCAGCCAATCATTCAAATTGATTTGGACAAAACGACGCTGTCTGTTAAAGATCTGTTGCAACTGTAGATCCCCAAATTTCTTTCTCTGTCAGTCTGGCCTCAATAAATGTTGAGACGGATTCGCACGTAAAAAGAAGTTATTTATTTAGCTTGCAAGCTTGAATCATCTTACAGAAACGTAAAAGACATCCAGCCTCTTACATCCCAGAAAACGACTGACTAAAAGACAAATGGATCTCTGCAAAATCAATTCAAATGGTATCAAGTTTCACATACTCGACGGACATAGGTCAGCCTATGTCCCTCCTGACCTGTTCGATCTATTCTGATTGGCTCACTTCCAATCCCTTTCTCTGGCCCCTATCAATGCAGCATCACTCTCATAGACACACCTCTTCCTGCTTTTTCCATGCGGTCTCAAACCCCTTTGTCTGTAACTGCCAGAATCAAAGTGGCTTATTTCTACATTACATTAACTAGTAACTCTAAAGTAACTATTTTATATCACATTCGTCATTCCCTCCTTTTATCATTCCATGATAACCGAACTATCCAATCCATAGCTACGGTTCCTCATCTAAAAAGATCCGTCGCTGCATTTCCAATTCCTGTCTTAGCCCCCCTTCATCTGCCTCACCCTCATGGATTTTAACAGTTAAATTTTTTTTCCGGTGATTGGGGCGGTGATTTGATCTAGTGCACCCCGCATTCTACCCATCACACATTTAAGGATGGCCAGGCCCACAAAGATGCAGCCGATAGCTACCACTAGATACATGGCCATATTTATCAACCAGTCCTTCCATCCTCCAAATCCCCAGTTACCCCAAGAGTCAGGATCCTGCATCCCGTCCAAGTGATCCCGTATGCGATCCATAAATTTAGTAATGTTAGCGGTCAAGTCCTGAACACCCATGATACACTTGCCCTGTACTATGGCGCATACCCCACCCTCACGGGCCAGAAGATAGTCAAGAGCATACCGGTTCTGCATTGCAAACAACCGTAGCTGAGACAACTCCTTAGTTATTGCCCCGAGGGCTCCCAAGGTTTCATTTCCCAAGATGGTAAGGCCGCAAATAAAATAATTCCGATCACTAACAGCCAAGGAACCCCCCACACCTCCCAGTGTCAAAACGCTCAGAATGCCCCACCCGGCTGAGTGGCCCCGGTTGGGTGCAAGAACCTGAGGTTTTTTTCCAGTTCTCGCAAAATTCAGCAGAGACTGCCCGGCGTGGTAACTGATTATGCAGGTTCCACGCCGAAGGGCAGGGGACTGTGGTAGGGACTAGAGTCCCTATAGCAATTCGGCGGGGAAATGGGGGTGACAAAACGTTGGTCGTCGTACCATTAAATAAAAAGTAGTATCCTTGTTCCGTGTGGAGACTAACATCACAATCAGCATATCGGTTGCGTAAGGACCTCCCAGTAGCCCAGTTTATCCAATTTTGAAATGCCCATTCGGGCCGCCCAGCAATGCGGAAAGCCCTATTCCCAACAGTGATATGAGAGACATTCGCCCAGCCACAAAGGAGCTGGAAGCCAGCGTTCAATGGAACGCAAGTGGTGTTATAACAAACGCATTGGCCAGACGCCTGGGTGATATGGCACCTCCTGTCCGTACAGGTGGGAAACAGACATGTTTTATTTGTGTCCACCTCTACCAGCAAACAGCCATATCCTTCACTGCTGAAGCAATTCTCGTACGACCGGGAATCCCTATTGGGAGTGAAGTGGCTAGGTATGTACGCCCTCCACCTTCGCAGCCTATCGTACTGTGAATGGGAATTATCCCGAGGGAGGGGAAGGCAAATAGCCGGTGGTGCTGAATCCGGATCGTAAGGAAGAGTGACGTGCTCGGGCAATGGCTCGGAACGCTGACAATGAACCACCGTTTGGGGAGTGCCCCAAAGCGGTGAAACAGAAAATAACCTAGACACCGCTGCGGGGTTTGGGTAGCAGACAACCCGTCCCTGGCCATACAGACGGTGGTAAATCTGGTAGAAGAGATTCATACTACCCGGGTTTTCCTCAGTTTGGCCTTTAATTAACTTAAGTGCATCTCCCGGTAACCTACGTTCTAGCTGTACTTCCCTTCTCACACGCCCCGTCCTCTCTCTAGTCCCTTTCTCTTTCTCATGGTCTCTTCCTACACTCTTCTGACAGCCTGATGTTACCTTTATTGTACCACTTTTAACACATCCAAAATCAAATTTACATGTATTCCAAAAACAAGGCAATGTCCATATAATGTTCCCTTCCCATCGCCGGGACCGGTGCAGCTGCTTCATGACTCCCGCATTCTCCTTAACTTTGATGACCTTCCATGAGTCGATACCATGTCCTCGTATATGGGGGCAGTGAAGAACATCACCTTTGCATAGGTGATGTATCCTTGTAGATTGGTTGGGGCTACACAGATACATAATATTCCCCTTTTCCATGTCCATCGCCAATAACACGCCAAGCGAAGTGAGGCCAAATATCAGACAGACGATGCGTAGCCACTCCATCATGCTCCACACCTGAAAAATAGCACTGGAGAAGGGAGGCAGGTTAGTATCCGACCTTTTACAGTAGTGGAGATGGACTCAATTTACAGTGATGTAGGTGGACCCAAGCACTTCGCCCCTCCACTTTAACTGCTGTGGGGGTGGTAAGGAGAACTTGGAAGGGCCCGTCCCATCGCGGCTCCGACCCCTTCCTAGTCCAATTTTTTGACCATGACATAACTACCGGGCTGGACTGAAAGTGAGCTAGGTACTGGGGCAATGGCTGGTGAGCCGCACGGACTGGGCCATGGAGTTCCTTGAGCACTTGCGTAAGGGCTAGAACATAGGTGGTCATTTCTTCAGTCATCTGATGAAACTGAACTCGTCTGGGAACCTGCAGGCTCCAAGGAGTTCTAAGAGGCCTGCCATAAAGAATCTCGGCGGGAGAGAGCCGGGCTGGTCCCGCAGGTGTAACCCGCAGCTGGAAGAGGGCAACGGGGAGCAACTTAAGCCATGTCAGTCCCGTGTCTGCTCTTAATTTAGCCAATTTAGTTTTGAGGGTCTGATTGTGTCTCTCAACCACCCCGGCTGCTTGCGGTCTGTAAGCACAGTGTAACTGCTGGCGTATGCCCAACTGGGAGCAAAACTCCTTGTTAATTTGTCCAATAAAATGAGGCCCATTATCAGAACTTAACTGAGCTGGTATACCGTACCGGGGAATGATTTCCCTCATCAAGACTTTAACCACAGGAGCAGCTTTACTATAGATAGTCGGATACGCCTCGACCCATCTGCTGAACACATCCACAATGACCAAAACATATTTTTAACATTGACACCTTTCCAACTCAATGTAATCCATTTGGAGCGTCCCAAAGGGACCACTGGGCAACGGGGTTTGCCCCTTCCCACAAGGGATACCTTTTCCGGTGTTATATTGCTGACAAATCAAACACCGATTACTGATACTTTGGGCCAACCCCTGCATTTTAGGGTGCCACCAAGTGTCCAGCAACAAATCACTAGTCCCTCGAGCCCCACAATGATTTGCAAAGTGTACACATTCGATGACCCATAAAGCCAGTACATCAGACATACAAGTCTGATGTGCAGGCGTGGTCCATAAAGAGGAAACAGAATCATATGTACAACCTAACCGTTTCCACATTTGTTTATCACTCTCAGGAGCGTCCTACTGTAAACTTATGACGTCTTGGATGGTTGGCATTGGCTTGTCAGAAGCACACACATTCATAGTAGATCGTTTAGTCTGACTTAACATTTTAGGCACCATCACTTGCTGAATTTGTGCGGCTGTGCGCGCTGCACAATCTGCTCGTTCATTACCAACGTCAACTGGGGTTGTACCATTCGTGTGGGCAGCGCATTTAATAACGGAAATCTGCGCTGGCAGAAGGAGGGCCTGCAGTAGGTCATTAACTAAACCCCGGTGGGATATTTGACCACACATAATCATGTCAGGTTGTTCTGACGAAATGTCACTCAAATCGCCCCTTATTGTGGTAGTTTCCTGAATCAAGGCTAAACAGTCGTGGCCAGGTGCGTCTTCATGGACAGGGGGACCACTAAGAAAACAGGCTGGATTGATAGTGGTACAGAGTTTAAATGTCAGACGTGGATTGTTCAAAAGGTATATCTCATACCTATTCTGACGAGCTGCGGTAAGATGCTGACCATTCGCCCCATATCCCTGGCATGGTACTGGTCATGGACCTGACGTGTAACATGAGGGCTTACCGAAGCTGACTGTGGCCATAAATGTGGTGATATTGTAACAAAATCGGCTGTACCTTCTTTTCCCGTGACTGTGGCTGTAACCTTGACTGGCCATTCGGTCTCAAGTAATGGCCGGTATTTGTCCTCCAACTCCCTGTTTCGTCCAGTTCTGTCATAGGCCAGGGTAACGTGATGCAGTGACTGTTCAATGTCTAACGTCCACCACTGGGGGGTGATAGAAATATAGCACTGTTGTCTCATCCTCCTCTTCGCTGATCCACCCACCCAAAGTCACTATATTGGAGCTCCTGCTGGTAAACTACCATTTCTGCCGCTTGTTGGGGTCGCAGATCATCCTTTTTCATTACATACTCAGTCTTAACCTTTGTAACTGAGCCTCCTTCTTGGCCTACACCCTCCTTCCAGTAAAATCTGACTGCCCTTGCCATCTGGGAAGGGTCGTTCTCTGAAAATTCATGTTATTACGTTTCGCAGCAGTAACCACAGAAGGTGGTAGGCATTAACATAGCACAGTATTGAGGGGAATTCTGACCATTTTGATACAGCAAATCGCCTGACTGCCCCCGGTAGATTTCATTAAAACGCCCCAGAAATTCCTCTGGCTCGTCAATCTTCCTAGGGTTTAGGTCTAAGATAACAGAAAGATTTATGGGCCTTTGAAATGTGCTATTCAACGCATTCAAGATCTGTGTCCTTCTTTTCTCTATTTGCTCTCTTTTTTTTTTTAACTTAAAAATGTTTGAAAATTCAAATTGAATTACTGCAACTTGCAAGCTTAGCTCTGATCTCAACTCAGAACTAAATTTACAATTTGCTTAACACAAACTTGTATAACATTTACAACTTAATTATTTCTTTATCTTAACAATTTTTCTTTTAACAAGTTTTTTTTCTTTTACATGCACATAAGTATTAGCAAAATCAACTATCATCTCCAGATTGACACTTTTTAAAATGGTGTCCATGATCTTCTTTAAGTTTCTATTAATCTCCAGATAAAATGAGATAAACCTTATTTCAAGTAAGTAAAATTTAAGATTCTGGCAATTTCAATCAATTGCTTTCGAAAATAATAACTTTTATCAAAGAGGTGGAGAAACCCACTGGTTTCCTTTAATTAATTCAAAACGTAACTTTGCTGGTGTTCACTGACTCAAAGGAAAGGTATCCGATTACACTACGGCTGCTGCTGTTATCTCAAAGCCTGAGTGAGAAGCACTGTCTGTTTTCAACTCCGCCTGCTGCTGTTAACCCTTTGAGAGACTTCTGCTTCAACCAATATGCAGCATTCCTCACAATCTCAACTAGACCTCGGAACTTTACAGTCCAAGGAGACAATTTTAGCTTAATCAACTATATATCTAAAACACTCACACATAGAGTTGAACCATCTTCAGATTTAAAAACAGTTATACTGGACTGAACCTTCATTAATTAAGTCACATCAGCCTCTGAACCCTTATAATAGACTGAACCTTCATTAATTAAGTCACATCAGCCTCTGAACCCTTATAATAGACTGAACCTTCATTAATGAAGTCACATCAGCCCCTGAACCCTTATAATAGACTGAACCTTCATTAATGAAGTCACATCAGCCTCTGAACCCATATAATAGACTGAACCTTCATTATTAAAGTCCCATCAGCCCAAAACCCTAACCCAAGCCGAAGCAACAATATGAAATCCCATCAATTAAAGTGCTAATCCCCAGACTGACCTGTGATTTCGTCGAGGCGGTCTTTCTGTGCCAACAGCGAGTGACCAGACTAATCAGACGATAAGAAGAGGGGAACAATCAATGCGCGGTCGTTTTCCAGTTCTGCATTGAGGGCCCTTTGTTCCCCATCCTCCTGTTCATAATCAGTCTAATTCTGATTTCGCAGTTGGATCAGGATCGCCCAGAGAAATCCCGGTTTTCGGCACCAAATGTAGATCCCCAAATTTCTTTCTCTGTCAGTCTGGCCTCAATAAAAGTTGAGACGGATTCGCACGTAAAAAGAAGTTATTTATTTAGCTTGCAAGCTTGAATCATCTTACAGAAACGTAAAAGCCATCCAGCCTCTTACATCCCAGAAAACGACTGACTAAAAGACAAAGGGATCTCTGCAAAATCAATTCAAATGGTATCAAGTTTCACATACTCGACGGACATAGGTCAGCCTATGTCCCTCCTGACCTGTTCGATCTATTCTGATTGGCTCACTTCCAATCCCTTTCTCTGGCCCCTATCAATGCAGCATCACTCTCATAGACACACCTCTTCCTCCTTTTTCCATGCGGTCTCAAACCCCTTTGTCTCTAACTGCCAGGATCAAAGTGGCTTATTTCTACATTACATTAACTAGTAACTCTAAAGTAACTATTTTATATCACATTCGTCACAACCGGTGAGGCATAAAAGGAAATTATTATCAAACATTCAACTTTTTCAAGCCTCGGATTCTGGTAGATTTACGTGAATGGAAAAAATAATTGTTAGCTGCACGAGTGTTAAATGCCACGTCTGATTGTAATTTCCCGCAGTCTTCTCGAAGCAGGGATTATCTTGGAGCTTTGCTTAACTTTGGTTCTGGAATCCCTTTGCCTTTACACGACAATGATGCACTTCACCGATGACACTGTTTTTCCACTAAGAACGACTGCACGAATATTTACCATATGTGCCCACGATGTACCAAGCTTGTATGATCAAAAGATTGAGTTATATTTTCCGAGTCATGAAGTTGCGATCATACCTACTGCTGGGCACTCAAACATATGCTTCCGCAACAAATGATACAGATTGAATGGGCGACATTTGCAAATGCTGCCTTTTGGACATCTTATTTAAGAAGAGGCCAGGTTTTTCCAACGCTGGACATAATAGATCATGTCAGCCGGGGTGTAGTTCTACAAGAGAAACAATGCTTTGTACGTTATTTCTTGATGATTGGCACATTACTATTTCCTTCGGACGAGACTGCTATTTTTGAGTGATTGCATTTGAAACATGCTGTAGAGCATCCTGCCTTGCATTCGTAGATATTATTTAAAAAAACATTCAATGTTAATAATGGGCTTTGGAAGTACATCTGTTATAATATAGAGTGCTCTCTATCTTTCTGTTGGCACGATACGGAGAAGAGTTTTTAATCTTGGCAGATTGGAATCAGCAGTATTGCTAGAATCCATGCATGTGCCATCAACAGAATGTTTGGAACCACAAAGGCGATGTGCATTGAAATCATAGAATCATGCAATTTCTGTAGAAGCGAAGGAGGATATTTGGCGGAATGAGTCTGCTCCGATCCTCTGAAAGATTACGCTGCCCAGGTCCACTCACCCAGCCTATCCTCGTAACCCCACCTAGCCCACAAATCTTTGGACACGAAGGGGCAATTTAGCATGGCCAATCCAACTGACCTCCGCATCTTTAGACTGTGGGAGAAACCCGAAGCATGTGAAGGATCGCAGTCAGTTGGAGAAAGTGCAGAATCCAAGCAAACAAACACCCAAGGCTGGAATTGAATGTCGAAAGATGTTCGTATCCGTTGAGGAGGAATTTATTCTCTCCGACGGCAGGTAATTCATAGATTCATAAACGTTTTCAGCACGAAAGGACTCCATTCCGCCTGTCACGTGCACGCCGGTCAACAAAGGTTCTGAGTACATTAATCCGAATTACCATCGCTTGACCCATAACTCTGGAGTTTACATGATGTGCAGATGCCGGCGTCGGACTGGGATGAGCACAGTATGAAGTCTTGCAATACCAGGTTTAAGTCCAACAGGCTTATTTCGAATCACTAGCTTTTGGAGCACTGTTCCTTCCTCAGGTGAATGAAGAGGTCTGTTCCTGACGCACAGAACAGCCACCGGGACCAAATTCGCAACTAAGTATGCCATCTTCTTCATGCACAAGTTTGAACAAGACCTCCACACTGCACAAGACATACGACCGACGTTATACAGCAGATACATCGATGCCATTTTTGTCCATGGCGAAGAATCACTAAAACGACTACACGATGACATCAATAAGCTCCATCCCACCATCAGGCTCACCATGGACTGCTCGCCAAAGTCGGTTGCATTCTTGGACACACTCATCTCCGTCAAGCACGGTCACCTCAGCACTTTGCTTTAGCACAAGACCACGGATGATCTCGCGATGCTCCACTTCTCCAGCTTCCACCCTAAACACATTAAAGAAGCCATCCCCTATGGACAAGCCGTCCGTATTCCCCGGACCTGCTCCGAAGAAGAGGAGCGTAACATACATCTACAGACGCTGAAAGATGCCCTCCTGTGAACGGGATATGGCGCTCGACTCATCGATCGACCGTTCCAACGCGCCATCACAAAAATCCGCACGAACCTCCTCAGAAGAGAAAAACGGAGCACAGCCGGCCGAGTACCCTTCGTCGTCCAGTGCGTCCCCGGACTGGAGAAACTACGACATCTTCTTTGCACCCTTCAACACGTCATCGATGAAGATTAACTTCTTGCCAATGTCATCCCTACACCCCCACTCCTAACCTTCAAACTCAAACAACGGCACAACCTCAAACAAACCATTGTTTGCAGCAAACTAACTAGCATTCAGAACAGCGACCACGACACCACTGAATCCCGCCATGGCAATCTCTGGAAGACGTGCCATATCATCGGCATGGGTACCCCATTACATGTGAGAACACCACCCACCATGTACGCGGCACATACTCGTGCGACTCGGCCAACGTTATCGACCTCATACGCTGCAAGAAAGGATGTCCCAAAGCGTGGTACATTGGCGAGACCATGCAGACGCTGAGACAACGGCAACGGATGAACGGACGTCGCGCAGCAACCGCCAGGCAGCAATGTTTCGTTCCAGTCGGGGAACACTTCAGTAATCAATGGCATTCAGTCTCTGATCTCCGGGTAAGCATTCTCCAAGGCGGTCTTCGGGACGCGCGACAATGCAAATTCGACGAGCAGAAACGTTTCGCCAATTTCCGCACACATGAGATTCATGTCGCATTCCATTCGTTCCCCATCATCTGGCCAGGGCTTGCGAAATGCTACCAACTGTCCTGGCTTGAGACAATTCACACCTCTTTAACCTGGGGTTACCCCAATCTCTACATCTGTAAAGAGTTAATTACCTGTAAATGCACGTATTCAAAGCATTGTCTTGCATCTTTGACTTTGTCAATATATATGTTTTTGGAACATAGCTGTACATTCACCTGAGGGAGGAGCAGTGCTCCGAAAGCTAGTGTCTTGAAACGAACCTGTTGGACTTTAACCTGGTGTTGTAAGACTTCTTAATCGGGATCTTATGGCAAAACATCGAATAACGAAGTACTCCTTACATATTATGACAGGGTCTGACCGGACGTTCGAGACTGCCACCACGTTGTGGGAGGAAACGGTCATTATTTACACCCCTCTGAACCTTCCAACTATTTCCATTAATCTATCCAACTGCTTGTTGGTCCCTATGTCAGTGTAAAAAAGATGCCTTTTTATCAATCATACAAAGACCCATTATCATTTCATACACAATTATTATGTCCACTATCGAATTTCCCTCCTCAGCGGAAGACAGTCCCAACCTACTTAATAGTCTATTTGAAGGGTAGCACGGCGGCGCAGTGGTTAGCACCGCTGCTTCACGGCGCCGAAGTCGCAGGTTCTATTCTGACTCTGGGTCACTGTCCGCCTGGAGCTGACACATTCACCGCTGGTTTGCGTGGGTTTCCCCCCCCCCCCCCCCAGAACCCAAAATTATGTAGGTTAGGTGGATTGGCCACGCTAAATTGGCCCTTAACTGGAAAAAATTATTGGGACTCTAAATTTATTTTAAAAATATATTCCATTTTACCTCGGACTCTCCAACCACGACATCATCAGTGCAAATCTCCAGTGCAAATTCTGCTGTCCAATTGCATCAAGCCTATAGTGCGGTATCCACAACAACACCTGGAACTCGATGTTTAGCCAAAACCGTGTTTCATAAAGTTCCAGCAGAATCTTACTTATTTGTATTCTATGCCTTGCCTAATAAGGTCTGGCATCCAATATGTCTTATTAAGCAATGATGCCTTCTGTCCTGCCACCTTCAGGGATCTCTGTATATGTACTGGAACGTTCCACTGATCTTAAGAACATTCCACGTTCCTACCATTCATAATGTGCCCTTTGCCTTGTTCGCACTTCCCAGTTGCAGTGCTCCACTGATCACAGAGTTGAAATTAATTTGGCACTGTCGAACCTGCCTGATCGGTCCATTGATGCCGTGTCGGGCTGTTTCCAAATAATATTTCCAAAACTGCCAATTTCCCAGTCCCACCGAACTTCTTGATAACACCCCATAAATTTCCGTTCAGATTATTAATATACAGTACAAATTGCAAGGGCCCAATCGCATAATTTGTGAGATTTCGAAAAGCACAGGAGGGTAATCTGCTAGTTCAGTCAGCATGTTTAATGATGCAATTCACAAATTTGTTATCCTTGGGCTAGACACGTGGCCTCTAATGCAGAACAGGCCAGCAGCGCGGGTTCAATTCCCGTCTCAGGTTACCCGAAAAGGCACCGGAATGTGGCGACGAGGGGCTTTTCACAGTACCTTCATACTTGTGACAATAAGAGATTATTATATTAGTATTATTACAAGGTGATCGGAAGATGTGTAGATAAGACTGGATGGTGAAGTTTGAGGATTATCTTATAAAATAAGCCTTAATATCATCGGCTGGTGGAGCTGACTCAATCGACCGAATGGCCTATTCGTGCTGCTTAATTTTATCATGTCATGCAACGACGCATATCTACATGCTTTGTTTTGAATTGTGTTAAGATTTTTGTATGATGTTTGATCACATGGATCCAAGTAAATGAATGGATTTGAAGATGGAGAGATTGCTTTCCAGAGAATGGAGGTTCATCTTTGAAACATGATTTTGAGACTCCGCCATTGTTTTGTAGCAATGCAATTTAAATGTTCCTTTCCGAAAGGACTCACCAGAGAGTTGGTTAGAGGACAGACTGAGATTCCACAGGCAGAGTGTTAATCGGTGTCTGCTTGGCAGGGTAAAAAGTTTAACAAACAGTGGATAAACGCCGTTTCGCAATTTCCCTGAAAAGAAAATATCCCACTTTAGATATTCTCAGGACCAAAGGCCTTTCAGGCGAATGCAGTAACATCGAAATTCGTAGCACCAGGCTTGTCATTGCTGTACTGGAGACGAGGAGAAAATATGGGATGCAATAGTTCCAAAATTGTAAGGGGAATATATTTGCGGTTTCTGTGGGCGCAGGCGAGAAGCAGTGGCACAAGTTTGAGTGTGTAATCTACTACTCTTAGGGTAAAAAACGACATCTATGTACGGAAAGAGAAATTGAAGGAAACAACCCACCCATGACTCACCATTGAAGTAAGTTGAATATTAAGTTGAAAGAAAAGAAAATAAGGAGGCAACTGTCAATGTTGACCACAGAGACTGAGGAAAACTGTAATCTGGCAGTGGGGGACTAAGACGACAATGTGGATGAGAAAATAAACTACGACGGCAAACCAGCGAGTTTATGAAAGCTGAATGCGACATTTATTTATATATATATATATATATATAACAGGGAGTTCAAACTGAACGAAATCCCCTTGGAAAATGAAACTGGGGAAGTAGATACGGGGAGCAAGGAGATGGCAGAGCAGTTAAACACGTATTTTTCACCAGTCTTTAAGGTGTAAGATAGTTCATACGTCCCATTAATTTTAAAGGATATTGCGGATGAAATACCACTATGATTAACACTAAAATAGTACTAGTAAACAAACTAATGGGGCTTCAGACAGATAATTCCCCTGGTTTCGATTAATCCTAAGATACTAAATTAAATAGCTGCGGAGATGGTGGATGCATTGGTTGAAATTGGTCAAAACACGTTGGATTCTGGTGAAGTACCAGCGGGTAGGAAAAAGTCCAATGTGACGCTCATATTCAAAAACGGTTTTAGGTAAATAACGGATAACAAAGGCCGATTATCCTAACATCTACTATTGGAAAATCGTTGTGATCAACTATTAAGTAAGTAAAACAGCATATTTGGAAAATTATGATCTGATCTAGCAGAGACAGCATAACATTTGAAAGGGAGCTCGTGCGTGGTAATGTATCCAGATCTTGAGAATATGTTATTCATGAACTTAGCATCACTATCCTCAATGATTCGAGGGAACTTTATCTCCAAATGTTCTTCGCTGTGCACTTTCATGTATCTGCATTTGTGGCAGGCGGATTGATGCGGATGAGTTCAATTGTGATTTTCTACTTTCTTCGCACATCCCCATCGGCCACAGTCCAAGCGTAGGTGGTATATATTTCAGGACAAGGCCAGCTATTACTCTGGTGGTACTACTGATCGACTCTTTGTGATGAGGACAGATGCCTACACATAAATTGAAATCCGTGTACTCCACTCCATCAATGCTTCAGCAGATTGGGACTAAACATGGACGAGTACTAATTCATAATTTTTAGACGACATTGATGAGTCCTACAGCAAGTCCCACAAACCTGCATACGCGAACTCAGTTGAGTCTGCATGCCGGTGCGAGAGGAAATGCCTAGCAATGGTGGTGTTTGGCAGATTACCTGCGAGGTATGTTTATGTGTGTATGCCTATGCTGCGCTGGAACCCAACTGGATTGAAAGAGGACCTTGGTTCTCCAGTCTAATGCAGGCCAGACCAGGGACACAGTGAACCTCTGAGGTTTTCCTTTGCAACAATCGACATTGGTTATATTTCAGTTTACATTTCAGCTGATTTAACGCTTCTAAATTCCACCATATACCGTAGTCGGATCGGATACAACTCTCCACAATATTACATAGAAACATACATATAAAGAAACAAGTGGCGGCCATTCGATACTCCAGTGCCTTTTCCACCATTCGTTACAATCATAGCGTATTACGAAGCACAACACCTTAAGCCATCTTACCCGCCATATCCCTCGATCACTTTCGTTCTAAGCGTGATAGCTAACTACTTATTCTTATTACACAATGTAGTCAACTACTTTTTCCGGCAGTGACATCCACAAGGTCATTACGTTCTGGGTGAAGAAAGTGCTCCTTAGCTCAGGTTTCATCTCTTGTTCTCAAAACAATTATCCCTAGTTCTGGACTCTACTACCATCGGGATTATTCTTTCTGAATCTACCCTGTCTAATTTATTCAGAATGGGGCGGCACAGTAGCGCAGCAGGTAGCATTGCCTTATGTTTCCGAGGAACCGGGTTCGATCCCGGCCCCGACCACTGTCCAGGTGGGTTGACACATTCTCCTAGTGTCTGCTTGGGTGCCATCCCCTCAGAAGGAAAATGAGCAGGGGAGGTGCATTGCACGTGTTACACTACTCACTAAATGGAAAAATAAAAAATAAGAAAGCATTTCTCAAGATTATCTGAGATCGGCTCTCACTACTCTAGACACCAATGAAGATAATCCTACCCATCTTAGTCTCTCCTTGTCTGACAGTCCCGCCATCCCTGGAGTAAGCCGGGCAAGGCTTCGGTGCACTCCCTCGAGAGCAAGAATATTCTTTCTCAGATATGGACACCAAAACTGCAAAAGATGCTCCAGGTGGCCTCAGCAATGCCCTATCAACTACAGTAAAGCATTCCTAGAGTATACGCAAATCCTCTTGCTATGATAACCTAAATACCATTTGGCTTTTTTGCTCCCTGCTGTACCTGCGCTATTTAGTTTCAGCAACTGATGTACGAGGACACCAGTGTCTCCCTGAGTATGCTCTCTCAATTTACACTCATTCAAAAAATAATCTTCCTGCCTCTTTCTGCTACCGAGGAGAATAACCTCATATTCTCCCGATTATACGTGTTACCAATAATTCAGCCTGTCCAAAACGCGCGGGAGCATCTCTGCACCGTCCTCACGGCTCACCCTCCCACCCAACTTTGTATGATCTGCACATTTTGTGTTAATACATTTAATTTCCTCCTCTAAATCATTAATATATAGTGTTAACTGTTGTTGTCCAAACACAGATCCGTGCAGGACGCCACCAGTCACTGCCTCTGACAAGGAAATACCCATTTATACCATTTTACCCATTATTCCAAATTATATTTCCATAAAGCGAACCCGTATGCTATCCATCTTCAGACACCATCCACAATCTCATGCTCTTTAACTTTACATCGCAATCTGACATGAGCGACCTTGTTGAATGCCTAATGAAGCTCTAAATAAAACACATCCAACGGGTCACCGTTGTCAACTCGACTTGTTGCATTTTCAAAGTATTCTGGGAAGATTGTCAAGTATGAGTTCCGTTTGATAAATCCATGCTGAGTTTATCTGATTATACCATTGCTTTTCAAATTCGGTTCTGGGAAATCTGTTACATGTGGACACGAGCAACCTCCCCACTACCGACGTTAGTCTCCCTAGTCTATAGTTCCCTGTTTGCGCTCTATATCTATTGTTGAATAGTTGGGTTATATACACTACGGCCCACAGGTAAGAACATTTCCCGAGACCAAACTATTTTTGAAAATTGACCTCAAATTACTCCGATTTCTATGGTCCACTCCTTAAATACTCTGCAAAATATGATTATCAGGTCCTGCAGATTTGTCCGCCCTCAATTCCATTAATTTCACCAAAACCGTTTCACTACTCATAGTAATTTCGTTCATTCGCTGCATCTCGGGATCCTGAATAATGCGGCAATAGGGAGCGCCTCGTCCTGTTGTGGGATGGCTGCACAATTATTAATAAGCTCATATGAAGTGATGATGTACGGAACCGTAACCGTAATATGCTTCACTGTCTCATGCAGGCTGGGTGTGAGTAGAGTGGATTCAAGGCCACTGTTGAAAATTTGCAAAAGTATTACAAAGGTACGAAGACAGAGCTATCTGATGTGAATTCTTCGTCATGATAAACGGGAGGAGAGGTTAGATGAAATGGCTCATACTTAAAGGTCAAATTATGTTCTTTCGGAGAAGGTAGTATTATACTGTTGTCAGAGGAATGGAAATACTGAGATCCACTGCACTGTTGACCAGTGTTTGAAATTCACCACGGCCTGTGGCGAACTCCGCATTGAATAAAAATGAGGAAATGAAATGCTCGTGATGAAGATTGCAGGATGGAAGAATCTAATTTACTCATATACTTCCGTCGAGGAAGTCTGCCATGACGAAAATAATCTTGTTTCCAGACAAATGCAATCAAGCTGTTCAAGAGGCCTTTAGACGATTCTTTGAGAAACAACGCTAAGGCACGGTGAAAAAATACAACGTGAATGGCACAAATTCATAATAGTCACGGAAATGCAGACAGGATACGTCGAATGACCTCATTCTGCTCTAGAATCATTTTGTTGTTCGGCCAAGTATGTACCCGTACAGGACAACTGAGGAAACGTATGTTTCTGTCAAATCTTCCTTCTGCAGATCGTCCGATTGCACACATAGTGCAAAGGTTACACTGGGAAAAACGACAGGTGACATGGTGCGCACAATGATACGGGAAATAAATCCCATACAGCCCACGAACATCAGTGATAGTCTTCGACTTTGAGCTAGAGTTTTAGGGTTGCGACGTTTCTTAGCTGAGTAGCTGATGAGTATATTTTAAATCGTCTAAAATCTGAGCTTTCGCCTAAACAACAGCCAACTGATTCCCTCATTCCGCCGTCGCCGAACTGCTGATGGCAACTCTCTTCGATCCGATTTTCCCAATCAGCCCACGTTTAGAAGCTTACAAGTACAATTAAACTACCGCGTACTGCAGCCGTAACAAAGCTAATTTCTATAAAACCACAACATTATTAATCTCTGTACCACACTTTGTATCCTCTTAATGTTACTCATCAAATAGATGTGGCAAAACTAAGAACACGATCCCAGAATTTATGATTGTTAAGTAAGGTGATACACCCGTGTACATGTGAGCCTGCCCAGCCATCCTCACACCATTGGGTGGGTTCTGGCTGGTGGTGATGCGAATATGACATTCTGGTAGTGTCACGGGAACAGTAATTCTGAGGTGAAGTTCCTGGTGACATAGGTTGAAATCAGGATGACAACTGTTAATATTGACTTTTAAAAGATAGAGGACTGGAATAAAGTAAATAATCTCACTAATCGTGACGAATAATCATTCATTGAATGAACTAAAACCAATGAAGTTCAGGACAATTTATGTTGCGAAATAAGCACGTCTCGGATAGTCTTCCACCTCTGACTCCTGATCGAGTGACACATGTTCGAATCGTAAACACACTTTGAAACGGCTTCAAACGCTGGCCTCCTCCGCCATGCCTTAATCCACAAAATACTAAATATAAATGACAAAATGCATTCGGAAATAATACCGATCACAACTGTATAGCTTGTGAGCTCTCTCGGGAGCCGACTATCCTGCGAAACGAGCCAAATACACTTCACAACTCAAGCTGCTGCAATGACTGCATGGAGAGTTCTGTTTGGATAGTAAGAGTCGTTTGGGACTTGTGTGAAAATTTGGGAGATAGGGAGTAAACAGGCAGTTCAAGTGGTAAGTTGAAAGTAGTGCTTAACGATATTTTTAGGGCTCATTTAAAGATATATTGTGGAATTAACCTGCTAACTAAAGCTGCTCCTTAGATTGTTCTGATTTAGTTGCATTCAAGAACCAGCAGTCAGCTAAGTCGTTCGCAGTCGCAGCCAGGTCTCTGGTTTAGTTCAGTTTCCAGAGCATTTTTGTTCAAAAATATGGAAGTGAACGCAATTCAGTGCCTATTGTCTGCACTGAGAGTGCCGCTTGGTTAATCAAGAGTTATTTTAGATTATGGTCACAAATAGGGAGTGAGGTGTGTCCTGTGAGAGTGCCTTGAATAAATTGATGTTTAAGCAATGTACCTTTAAGAAATGCAGAGGTGTCTGAGAGTGGGTGGAGCTGAGATCAGGTCGGCCATTTTCAGGTTAGTTCTGAGTTTTAGTTTCAGTTTGAAGAGAGCTTTGCGTGTGTCTGTGACTGCAGTGAGCTGGATCTGCTGTGATGTCTGTCATGAAAGACTATCTCTGGATCATTTGGGTGATTTAAACTCGTAATAGTAATGCCTTTAACCTGATGTGTTTCTGTTTCAAGGTGTTAAGTCTCTCTTGGATGTTGAAAGGAATAACTGAATGAGTATTTAGTGTTGTAATATTTTCGGGATTATCTTCGAAGTAAGGGGGTGTTAAGAGATCCAATGGTTATTCAAAAGGGTTAAGTTGAGTTCATGGAATAAACATTGTTTTGTGTTTAAAAACCATTTGTCCATAATTGCTGTCTCACTCCTGGAGAACAAGCCGTCTGCTCGGAAAAGCAACAAATACATTAAAGGTTGAACTCCATGATACATTTTGGTGTTCTGAAAACGTCTCGCCCGTCACAATTGGGGGCTCGAGGGGGATAAAAGACTATCTATTGGATTGGCTTTTGTGAACAGAAAGACAGTGAAGGATTGTTGCTTTTCCGGTGTGGTATTTTAGTTTAAGTGTGGTGCGGACAATGGCACTTTCAGAGGCTCAGAAGTGTTTGGGGTTGGACAAGATGGTACGTGATATCTTACTTTCAGAGAGTAAAAACAGACTGGTAGGGTTGGCAAAACCATTGCAGTTAACATTGCCTAGTAAAATACGAAAAGATGAGGTATTTAACGCGGTATCTGAGCATTTACGTTTGCCTCCGATACATTCTGACTCATTAGATATGGCAAAAATTCAGTTGCAAATTAAACAAATGGAACATGAGAAAGAATTAAAGCGGCTTGAATACGAGAGAGAGAGAGAGGAAAAATAAAGAGAGAGAGAGGAAAAAGAAAAGGAGAGAGAAGAAAAGAGAAAAGAAAGAATAGCCCTAGCAGAACAAAAAGAAAAAGAAAGGGAGATACAGATCAGGGAAAAAGATAAAGAGAGGGAGTTTGAACTTCAGAAAATGGCCATGAAACATGACAATCAGTTAAAATTGTCAGACGTAAAGGGAAACGTACAGTTGGATGAAAGTGATGAGGATAGTGAGAAAGAGCGTCATAGTCGAAGGCATGGTGGGAATCTATTTAAATATGTCCAAGCATTGCCAAGGTTTGACGAGAAGGAAGTGGAAGCCTTTTTCATTTCATTTGACAAGGTAGCGAAAAAAAAAGAAATGGCCACAGTACATGTGGGTATTACTGACTCAAACAAAGCTGGTCTGTAGAGCTCGTGAAGTGTTTGCATCACTACCGGAGGAGGTATCTGGAACGTATGAGCAGGTGAAGAAAGTCATCTGAAGTGCATATGAGCTAATGCCTAAAGCTTACAGACAAAGGTTTAGAAACTCAAGGAAAGAATTTGGTCAAACATACATGGAGTTTGAAAGGCTCATACAGAGTAATTTTGATAGGTGGATAAGGGCTTTGAAAATAGGCCAAACGTATGAAGCTCTCAGAGAAATTATACCTTTGGAGGAATTCCAAAATTCAATTCCTGATGTCGTGAGAACTCATGTGGGTTAAAACTGCGAGATTACCAGCAGAAATGGCAGATGATTATGAATTAGTTCAAAGATTGGTCTGACATCAGTTTCAGCCGGTGAGGGATAGAAACTGGGGACATGAGCAATACTCAAGTGGTTAAGGTGAAGGTGATATGATGTAAGACAATAAAGAGCGTGTACCTCAGATTAAAAAATAAACCCAGGAGGGTGGAAAAGAGCTGCAAAGTTTCAAATGTTTTCACTGTAATAAACTAGGCCATGTAAAGTCACAGTGTTGGTGGTTGAAGAAAAGCACTGGGAAGGCTGATGTGGTAAAACAGGATAAGACAGTGGGGCTTGTTAGAGTGGCAAAGGAAAGCCCAAGGGAAACGAAATACGTGCAAACGATTGTACAGTCTGTTCAAGAAGTAATTGTTAAGAAGGTGCCAGATGTCTTTGAATAATTTACTTGTGTGGGTTAAGTTTACCCATGTGTATCAGGAGGAGCAGCTACAGCAGTCATAATTTTAAGAGGTACAGGGGCTGGTCAATCTTACATGGTAAGAGATGAGGAATTATGTAGATTGGGCAGAATGTTGCCAGAAAATGTGGCGATATGTGGAATTCAGGGTGAGCGGAGTAGCGTTGCATTATATAAAGTAAGGTTGGGAAGTTCAGTGAAGACTGGTGAAGTGGTAGTAGGAGTAATAGAGAAACAAATCTTGTCCAGGAATACAATATATTTTGAGTATTGATATAACTGGATCGCACGTGGGAGTGATGCCTTCTGTGGTTGATAAGCCAGTGGAAAATCAGACAACTGAAGGTTTTTGCGGACGAATATCCAGGGATTTTTCCGGATTGTGTAGTAACAAGGTCGCAAAGTCACAGGTTAAGACAAGAGGAGAAATCAAAGAGTGAAGATGAAGTTGAAGTGCAATTATCAGAAACGATTTTTGATGAGATGGTTGAAAAAGAACAAGAACAGGTGGACGATGGGTGGGCAGCACGGTAGCATTGTGGATAGCACAATTGCTTCACAGCTCCAGGGTCCCAGGTTCGATTCCGGCTTGGGTCACTGTCTGTGCGGAGTCTGCACATCCTCCCCGTGTGTGCGTGGGTTTCCTCCGGGTGCTCCGGTTTCCTCCCACAGTCCAAAGATGTGCAGGTTAGGTGGATTGGCCATTATAAATTGCCCTTCGTGTCCAAAATTGCCCTTAGTGTTGGGTGGGGTTACTGGGTTATGGCCATCGGGTGGAGGTGTTGACCTTGGGTGGGGTGCTCTTTCCAAGAGCCGGTACAGACTCGATGGGCCGAATGGCCTCATTCTGCACTGGAAATTCTATGGTCTATGATGAGGCGGATAGTTATTGTTCAGGAAAATTGGCGGAGTTACAACAGACAGGTGTCGAAATAAAACGGATATATGAAAAAGCATATACGGAAGAGGAACCTGAGAGTATACCAGAGTGTTATTGCTGCAAAAGTGATGTGTTGATGAGAAAATGGAGACCTGTTCATATGCAGGCGGATGAAAAGTGGGCAGAGGTTCATCAAGTAGTATTGCCGGTAGGGTATAGAAAGGAGGTGTTGCGAGTTGCACATGAGGTACCAGTGGGAGGTCATTTGGGAATAAGGAAAACTCATGCTAAAATCCAGAACCATTTTTATTGGCCTGGACTACATAAAGATGTAATTACATTTTGTCAATCATGTCACACATGTCAAGTGATAGGGAAACCTGAAGCAGTGATGAAACAAAGCGTCCATAATACACATTCTAGCATTTGAGAAACCTTTTTCAAGGGTCCTAATCGATTGTGCAGGACAGCATCCTAAAACAAAACGTGGGAATCTATATCTTTTGTCTATAATGGATGTGTCTACTAGGTTTCCAGAGGTCATTCCAGTACGTAATATTATAGCTAAAAGGATGGTGGAGGAGTTACTTAAATTCGTTACCAGATATGGATTACCCACAGAAATGCAGTCGAATCAACGATCGAATTTTACTTCAAAGTTATTCAAAGACGTCATGCATAGCTTAGGAATAATACAATTTAAATCTACTGCGTACCATCCAGAATCGCAGGGAGCATTAGAAAGGTGGCATCAGACATTAAAGACAATGTTTAGGGCGTATTGTCAAGAGCATCCAGAGTATTGGGATAAAGGACTTCCGTTCGTATTGTTTGAAATTAGGGATGCACCTAATGAGTCTACCAAATTTAGTCCTTCTGAACTAATTTTTGGTCATGAGGTAAGAGGAACACGTAAATTGATTAAAGAAAAATTGGTGGGTGAGAAATCAGAAATTACACTATTGGATTACGTGTGAAATTTTGGGTAACGATTAAACAGAGCAGATGAATGGGCCAGACAACATTTGAAAGTTGCACAAAATGTGATGTAACGGGTAGCGGAGAAGAAATCCAAAGTTCGCAGTTTTGTCAGTGGGGATAAAGTTTTAGTGTTGTTACCAGTGGTAGGTGAGCTTTTAAAAGCTAGGTTTTGTGGACCGTACCAGACTGAAAGGAAATTAAGTGAGGTGACGTATGTGGTACAGACACCAGATAGAAGGAAGACGCACCGAGTGCGTCATGTGAATATGCTTAGAAGGTACTTTGAGAGGGAAGGAGAGAAAAAGTAGGTTTTAATGATTCTGACTGACAGTGACGAAGAGTGACATACCTCAAATTAAATTGGAAAATGAGGATTTTCTTAAAAATTGGGATGAATTGTTAACTGACCCTGCCAGAGGAAAAACAAATTTACCTCAAAGAGTTATTGATATCACATGGGCAAGTTTGTAGAGATAAATTGGGAAGTACTAAAATGGCTATACATGATGTAGATGTGGGCATTGCTGTTCCTATCACCAACGTCCATATAGGCGTAATCCTTTAAAATTTGCACAGGTTAACAGAGAGATTGAGAGTATGCTGAAGAATGGCATAATTGAAGTGGGTTGCAGCCGATGGAGCTCACCCATAGTGATGGTAACGAGACCAGACGGTACCCAACGGTTGCGTGTTGACTATAGAAAGGTGAATGCAGTTACAAAAATGGTCTCTTATCATATCCCGCGTTTGGAGGATTGCATTGAGAAATTGGGACAATCTGCCTTTAGTTACAACTTACAGGCATGGAAAGAACATTTAAAACATCGTGTGGAGGTCTTCGATCGACTTCAGGCGGCGGGTTTGGCGATGAACCTAGCTGAAAGTGAATTTGGAGAAGCCCGAATCACTTTCCTTGCGGAGTTTCCGATACCTCAAGACGAAAGGGAATAATGCGATTTCTTAGCATGAGTGGATTTGATCGAACATTTCTGCAAAAGTTTTGTGGCGTGATTACTCCACTGATGGAATTGCTGAAGTAACGTAAAACATTCCAATCGACAGGGGCCTTTCAACAGGCATTTGACTGCCTGAAAGTCGTGATCACCAATGCTCCTGTGCTGGAGAATTGCAAAGTACTCTGTGGTCAGATTGAACTAAAGTATCTGATTCTTAAGAGAAATGGTGAGGAGTAAAGGAATGGATGGATCGTGCAGAGACTTTGTTCAAAGAGACTGTCAATTGAGACGGATTTCGATTGGAGGAAGAAGGACAAAGAAAAATGGACTATACTTTTATACCTGTTTGCGTGTGTTGCTCTTTTTTTAAATACGAAAAGATATATTTACTCTGTGCATTTCTTAGTGGATGGTGCAAAAGTGAAAACTGAAACCATCTTGAAGTTGATTGTTTATTTTTTTTCTTGCGGGGGGGGGGGGAGAATGCGTCATGTGAGAGTGCCTTTAAGAAATGGATGTTTAAGCAATGTACCTTTAAGAAATGCAGTGATGTCAGCGACTGGGTGGAGTTGAGCTCAGTTCGGCCATTTTGAGGTGAGTTCTGAGTTTTTAATTTCAGTTTGTAAAGAGCTTGGGGCGTGCCTGTGTTTGCAGTGAGCTGTATCTGCTGTGATCTCTGCCATGAATGACTCTCGCTGGATGATTTGGGTGATTTAACCTCATAATAGTAATGCCTTTAACACGATGTGTTTCTGTTTAAAGGTGTTAGGATTGGTTAATTAATTAGAAAGCAAAGAGTGAGGATTAATGGGTGTTTCTCTGGTTGGCAATCAGTAGCTAGTGGTGTCCCTCAGGGATCAGTGTTGGGCCCACAACTGTTCACAATTTACATAGATGATTTGGAGTTGTGGACCAAGGGCAATGTGTCCAAGTTTGCAGACGACACTAAGATAAGTGGTAAAGCAAAACGTGCAGAGGATACTGGAAGTCTGCAGAGGGAATTGGACAGGCTAAGTGAATGGGCTAGGGTCTGGCAGATGGAATACAATGTTGACAAATGTGAGGTTCTCCATTTTGGTAAGAATAACGGCAAAAGGGATTATTATTTAAATGATAAAATATTAAAACATGCTGCTGTGCAGAGAGACCTGGGTGTGCTCGTGCATGAGTCGCAGAAAGTTGGTTTTCAGGTGCAAAGGTGATTAAGAAGGCAAATGGAATTTTGTCCTTCATTGCTAGAGGGATGGAGTTTAAGACTAGGGAGGTTCTGCTGCAATTGTATAAGGTGTTAGTGAGGCCACACCTGGAGTATTGTGTTCAGTTTTAGTCTCCTTACTTGAGAAAGGACGTACTGGCACTGGAGGGTGTGCAGAGGAGATTCACTAGGTTAATCGCAGAGCTGAAGGGGTTGGATTACGAGGAGAGGTTGAGTAGACTGGGACTGTACTCGTTGGAATTTAGAAGGATGAGGGGGGGATCTTATCGAAACATATAAAATTATGAAGGGAATCGATAGGATAGATGCTGGCAGGTTGTTTCCACTGGCGGGTGAAAGCAGAGCTAGGGGGCATAGCCTCAAAATAAGGGGAAGTAGATTTAGGACTGAGTTTAGGAGGAACTTCTTCACCCAAAGGGTTGTGAATCTATGGAATTCCTTGCCCAGTGAAGCAGTAGAGGCTCCTTCATTAAATGTTTTTAAGATAAAGATAGATAGTTTTTTGAAGAATAAAGGGATTAAGGGTGATGGTGTTCGGGCCGGAAAGTGGAGCTGAGTCCACAAAAGATCAGCCATGATCTCATTGAATGGCGGAGCAGGCTCGAGGTGCCAGATGGCCTACTCCTGCTCCTAGTTCTTATGTTCTTATGTCTCTCCTGGATGTTGAAAGGAATAACTGAAGGAGTATTTAGTGTTGTAATACTTTCGGTGTTATCTTTGAAGTAAGGGGGTGTTAAGAGATCCAATGTTTATTTAAAAGGGTTAAGTTGAGTTCGTGGAATAAACAATTCTTTGTGTTTAAAACCATTTGTCCATAATTGCTGGATCAATTGGACCGTCATGAGTTTATTTTTTAAGGAAAGGATAAACTTACAAACAAAGTAAATAAATCGAAGTCAGGGTTATTATAAGGTAATATAAGTAAGCAAAGTAGCGTGAAGGAAGTAAAGTTAGCGTAAATGAGGTAACATACATCATATTCATATATACCGTAAGTTTTGGTGCAATCTTTTTAATTTCCCTTTTTTACATTCCTTCCATCTTTCGGGCTGCAGCTGTTTAGAGCCCTCAGCATCTGTCACAAGCTTGCCTTTTTCCATTTTTTAAATCTAATACTGTATATTCTTCCATATCAAGGACTCCCTAGATTTGCTGTCCGAGAACTATTCTTTACTGGAAAATGTTGGCCCTCGTACTCGCCCTAATTCCTTCCTGCCTGTGGACCGCTTTTTAATCCCAGTCTTACATTAAAGTGCCTGCTTTCGCTTCTCTGTCGCCAAATCATATCTTCTGATATGAAAGTCGAACGTCCTCCAGTTTAGAACTATGATCTCAGGTCCATCTTCTCCATAAGAGGTTTCCATAACAGCTAACGCTAGTCCTCGCATCAAACGGGTTATTTCGCGGGTGGGGAGATGGTGTCTATTAAGGCACGGTAGCGCAGTTGTTGGCATAGTTGTTTCACAGTTCCAGGGTCCCAGGTTCGATTCTCAGCTTGGGTCACTGTCTGTGCGGAGTCTGAACGGTCTCCCCGTGTTTGCGTCGATTTCCTCCGGGTGCTCCGATTTCCTCCCACAGTGCAAAGGTGTGCAGGTTAGGTGGCTTGGTCTTGCTAAATTGCCCTTAGGTCAGTTTGGGTTTCTGGTTTACATGGACAGGGTGGTGGTGTAGGCTTAGGTGGGATGCTCTTTCCAAGTGTTGTTGCAGACTTGATGGGCCGCATGGCCACCTTTGGCACTGTAAATTCTACAAAGAACCAGATCGTCTCTCCACCGAACAAAGGAAAACATCTAATCTTATACATTTTTCTTAGCAGCTACACAGCCCATTGCAGCTGGACTTTGTCCAATAAAATTGATTATAGATGAATACATCAGGTTAATGTCCAAGTAAATTTTACGTTACATCAAGTGGGTTGGTACCTTACCAGCCGCTGACTTAATGAAGAAGTCACTCATGCTAACTGTTAAAGTCATCATCTTTGTCAGCATCTGGAGACCTTTGGCTGACTAGGATTAACAATGCTCATCGCCCTCTGGACCCTGCTCACATCGCTGTGTATTCCTCCCTGACCACCTGACTATCTCTGTTGTCTGTAATTATCAATGCTATTATACTAGTTTCCCAACTAATGTTTGTTCAGGCATGTAGCGAGTTAAGCTAAAAAACATTTTGTTTCTTTAGCATTGCTAACTCAGCTAACAGCAAGTATGGGGACTTCTGTTTAATTATATGTCTGTCCTTTCTGATATTAGAAATTCTTAGGTTATCAGAATCACACACTTTCTATGCACTGTCTATTCCCCAAAATTGCCTCTTGTACAGGTATCTAAGTCGGTCAATCCCTATTGTCCAAAAACATTCTTTCTAAATCTGACATCAATAATAGCGTTCGATTGCAAGCAGGTAAAGACGGGCTGGTCAGATGGGTGGATCAGTCGCAGAAGGAAATCAATCTGGATCAACGTGACGCAATGCTCTTTGGCAGAACCAAAAAGGCAAGGGAATATATGATACATGACACGATCCTTAGGAGCACCGAAGACCAGAAGGACCTTATTGTGCATGGACCTATCAGTGCAGGTGGAAACAATGGTTAATAATGCGTATGACTGGCGTGCCTTTCTTAGCCGAAGCATAGATATTACGACCAGGGAGGTTATCCTGGAAATGAGTACAGGTTGGTTAGGCTACAGCTAGATTATTCTGTGCAGTTCTGGAATGTACATTATAGAGGGATAATATCGCACTGGAAAGGGTGTAGAGGAAATTTGCCAGATGTTGCCTGGGCTGAAGGGTTTTAGTTGTGAATAGATGGTATTTTACTTGGAGCAGAGGAGGTTAAGGGTACATGATGAATATGTTTCAAATTATCTGAGGCATAGATAGAATAGACATAAAAATACATTTCCCTTTGGTGGCATGGATTTGAGATAAGTTGGAGGTGGTTTAGAGGGGATTTCAAGAAAAATATTTTCACCCAGCTGGTAGTGGAAACAGAATTTCACTGTCTGAAATGGTGGTGGAGGCAGAGAGCCTCGTAGCATTTAAGAAGTATTTAGTTGTGCATTTGTGCCCATACAGGACTGTGTGCACAATGCTGGAAAATTGGATTTGAACACTTCGGTGGATACTTTTTGTAGGCGCATGCATGATGGGCTTAAGAGCCTTTTCTGAACTGTCCACCTCTCCTGTCTGTTGAAACGACGATAGACACAAATGTACACACTCGTCCGATTAAGCTAGATTTCCCCACGTAGCCCACATAAATAGTTACGGATCCCCGTTATAATGGCCACACCTACATCCACAATAATACAAGAAAATACCCATTTGACAACTAAATTATGAAGCACGTGTCAATATTTGCACGTGCACACTTACAAAATACAAAAAATGACGGAGACCTGCATACGAACCCCCACAATAGACTTCCACTGCAGAAATGTGTATACCCCTTTCCAAGTTACAAAACTATTTAACAATTCGAAATATCCTTACTCATTCAATTACCAGGATACGCAATCCATCCACGAAACGAAGATAGCTGCACAATTGCATGCTCGTATTCATGTGCCTTCTCTGCAAGCTCCAACTTAATCGCTTCAGCTACGTATCGATCCTACCATTGACTCAACTGAACTGCTTCCGCACTTCGACACATACCCATTTATTCACCCTGCCATTCACCTGCTGTCCTGTTCACACATCTACTCCGTTACTCGTCCTTTTGCTCACAATCCAGGCTGGACGTTTTGCTGTTGGATAAGGCAGGTCAGGCCAAGGACCAACATGTCTATCTTCCCGTATCTGCACGAAGCTGGGACGGATTTCCCCAAAAGTATGCTGTGTTGCGAATTTTTACAATTGTGTGAATCAGAACAACAAATAAAAGCTTGTCAAAGGAGGAAAATACCGATCACGCTCACAGTTTGCGGTGTTATTTTTATAACATATTTTTTATTAATCTAGAGTACGCAGTCCCTTTTTTTCCCAATTGAGGGGCTATTTATCGTGGCCAATTCACCTGCCCTGAACATCTTTTTGGGCTATGTGGGTGAGACGGACGCGTAATAGGGGAGAATGTGCAAACAACTCCACAAGGCCAGGATGAACCTCATGTCTGCTGCGCGGTGAGGACAATGCTGCCTTGAATTGCCAGTGTTCTGACAAGTCGTGCCAGAGTTCCAAATTGAAAAGTAAATGAAATGTGTCTGAATATTGATCAAATGCTTAGCGCGAATTACTCAACTATTGCAAATAAAGATTGCAAAGCCACTAAGAATTGGAATTTGAGACTTCGAGATGACATTGCTGTAAATATTAAAGCACAGATAGTAAGATTTCCTATAATTACGTAAATAATGAGAAACGTCCTTAAAATGTGTCTTCCTCTTCAAGAAATCCGGAATTCTCCGTCGATGGAATTCACTTTTATGGCAGGCAGCCCACGCCCGCAGATTTCCGGGCGGTTTGAGGTGGCTACAATAGGAAATTCCACTGTCAAGCAGCAGGAAGAGAAAATCCCGCCACCAGCTCCAGGGGTGAAGATTGAATGGATATTGTCATTTTGAACGTCAAATCAAGTGTCAAATGGCCTTTGAAAGTAGGATTATTCGAAGAAAAGGAACGGTGAAAAGTGAGGGGCGTTTACCGAAACAGAATTAATTGGATAAAATACGAATTATGTGGTTTTCTCTTCAGGTGAGACTATTTGTATTGGATCTGCAGGTGAATCAAGCACTACTTGTGTGTTTCAGTACTAAAGCAGTGCGTGTACCAATCTCGAATGTGCTTATTGTCAGATTGGCAGAAGAAGATTCAAAGCTGCGATTCCATGCAGAGTCTATGTATGCGAAGGGGCAGGGGTAGCACAGTGTTTCGCACAATTGCTCAGTTGCACAGTAACACATCTGTTAAAGAAGGTAGGTAGGCAGGAGACGGGAAAGTATAGGCTGGTTAGCCTGACTTCGGTCATTGGTAAAATGTTACCGCACATTATTAAATATGAAATAGCGGAGTACTTGGAAGTGGATGATAAAATCGGACGGTATCAGCACGGCTTCGTCAAGGGGAGATCATGTCGTTTTTTTATTTATTTAGTGTACCGAATTCATTTTTTCCAAAAAAGGGACAAACTGAGTGACCATTCCACCTACCCTGCACTTCTTTGGGTTGTGGGGGCTATACCCAAGCAAAGACGGGGAGATTGTGCAAACTCCACACGGAGAGAGACCCAGAGCCGGGATCTAACCTGGGACCTCGGCGCCGTGAAACAGCAGTGCTAACCAATGCGCCAACATGCTGCCGCAAGGGGAGATCATGCCTGACAAATCTGTTGGAGTTCTTCGAGGATGTAACAAGGAACTTAGCTAAAGCAGAAACAGTGCAAGTGATTCATTTCGATTTCCAGAGGTCATTTGACAAGTAGCAGCAGAGGAGACTGTTAAATGAATTTAGAATCCATGGTGTTAAGGGTAAGATCCAGGCATGGATCGAGGATTGGCTGACTGGCAAAAAGCAGAAAGTGGGGTTTAGGAGTTTTTTTTAGGATAGCAGCCGGCGGTTAGTCGTGTTTGTCAGGGTAAATGCTGAGACCACAACTTTTCACAATACACATTACTGATCTGTAAAGCGAAAGGACTGCATCGTTGCTACGTTTACAGATGGCACAAGGATCTCTAGAGGGACAGGTAGTGCTGAGGCAGAAGACGGGCTGCAGAAGGACTTGGACAGTCTAGGAACGTAAGCAAAGTAGTGGCAGATGTAATACAATGTGTGAACGTGTGAGGTTATGCACTTTGGAAGAGAAATGGTGGCATAGTCTATTTTCTAATTGGTGAAATGCTCAGGAAATCAGAAGTACAAAGGGACTTGTGAGTGCTTGTTCGCGATTCTCTTAAGTTTAATGTACAGGTTCTGTCGGCAGTGAAGAAGGCAAATGCAATGTCAGCATTCATATCGAGACGGCTGGAATGCAAGACAAGTAATGTACTTCTGAGGCTATAGAAGGATCTGGTCAGACCCCATTTCGAGTGGTGCGAGCCGCTTTGAGCTCAGTATCTGAGGAACGATGTGCTCGACATGGAAATAGTCCTGATGATGTTCTCAAGAATGATCCCTGGAATGAAGTGCTCATTGTATGAAGAACTGTTGAGGAATTTAGGACTGTACCCATTGGAGTTTAGAAACATGAGATAGGATCTTATTGAAACTTACAGTATACTGCGAGGCCTGGATAGAGTGGACGAAGAGAGTATGTTTCCCATTGAAGGAGAAACTAGAAGCAGAGAACACAATCACAGACGAAAGGGACGGCCCTTTAAAACAGAGATAAGGAGGAATTTATGCAGCAAGGTGGGGGTGAATCTGTGGAACTCTATGCCACAAAAAGCTGTGGAGGCCAAATCACTGAGAGACTTTAAGACAGAGATAGATAGGTTCTTGATTAATCAGGGGATCAGGGGATATTGGAGAAAACAGGATAATGGGGGTGAGAAATATATCAGCCATGATTGAAAGGCGGAGCAGACCCGATGGGCCGAGTGGCCTAATACTGGTCCTATGCCTTCTGGTCTTATGGTCTTCACAGCTCCAGGGTCCCTGTAGCGATATTCCTGATTTGGATCACTGTCAGTGTCCGCAAGTCCGCACCATGTCTGTGTGGTTATCTTGGGTGCTGCGGTTTCCGACACAGTCCACAAATGTGCAGGTTAGTTGGTTTGGCCATGCTAAAATGCCCTCAGATCAGGTTACACTACTAGTTTACCGGGATAGAGTAAGAGTCTGGGCTTAAGTGTGGTGCTCTTTCGAAGAACTGGTGCAGATTCTGTGAGCCAAAGGGCCTCTTTCTGCACTGTAAATTCTCTGTCATGAGACGACATTGTGAAATCAATATTGCTGGTTTTTAGTTCTTAATTGAGACCTATTGCGAAAATCTGATTGAACAATCTTTCCGAGGCCCACAATTCGCTCCCTGTGTTCTCTCCTACATATTCTCAATGATACATTGGCTTGATTTCCCAATGTTCATTATCGCACTGTTATTGTTCGTTGGAACTGCCAAGAACAAAACACACCAGTCTATACAGCCGCGCAGCAATATTAATTCCCTGATGCTGGGCTGTTTCGCGTCCACGGGTATGGAGCAATCAAGGTCATACAGTTGCTGTAGATTGCTTTGGCAGGTTATAGGAAAGATATTCGTGCTATTTACATTCCTGAATAATTTAAATTCTCTGCGAAGATCTGCCAGGTGATCGAATAACCAGAATGTTCAATGATGTTTATTATTTTCGTAAATTAATAACATCATTCAAAAAACAGTATCAATGTGAAGTTACACATCCTTCTATTTTTCTTCCCATTTCACGATTTCACCATGTGAACAGTTACAATTGACATTTTGTTCTGTGTTCAGTTAGTGTCGGATGGATACTATATTTGAATTGAAGCTGTCTCTTTCATTGATCTGTGCACGATGTGGCGGCCTCGGAAAAATCTGGATTTGCTTTCATGGGATTTGTTCCTCTCTCCAATCATGAACGAATATGACGTGGGATTTTCATGTCATTGAATGTTTCTACCCAGATCCAGAATACCCAGCAGGTAAGAAAAAATATTTATTTGGACAATATCCAACGTAACTCTATAGTATCGGTGATTTCTGGATTTCTTTGCACAGGTATTGTCAATCAAAGTTATCCGTTACCCCTCATGCCATGTAGAGCGCACACCGGTGATTCAATTCTGATTCGAAACTAGCAGTCAATAGTGATGATTGTTCATTTCTAATAGGATCATTCATTTCTAAAATGAATTAAAATGTCCAATTATTTTTTTTCCAATTAAGGGGCAACTTACCGTGGCCAATGCACCCACAGATTGTATGTTGTTGTGGTGAGACCCACGCAGACACGGGGAGAATGTGCAAACTCCACATGGACAGTGACTCGGGGTTGCAATCGAAATGGGTCCTCGGCGCCGTGACACAGCAATGCTGACCACTGCGCGACAGTGCCCCCCTTGCGATAATTCATGACGCTGAATCCGGACGTTGACTAGAAACCCTGCTGATAGATTGAATTTTCATCCGACATAACGACATTAGTGCACTAATTTTGAGACCGCAAAACAGGAAAAAATACATGAGTGGAGAGAAAATGGCAAATACCTCGACTGTGTATAGTTCGCTAAAAGTCGGAGACGGGGCAGGGAAAATGCATGTACAGAGACAACGAAACAGCTGATGAGACTAACATGCTGCTCAGCAAGAGGATTGAACATAAACAGAATTTGGGAACAAAATACAGACTGAAAAATTGACATGCTATAAGCTGTCACAGAGAAATAGAGCTGCGTAACATGGGAGGCTGTGGCGTTCTGGTCTTGTCGCCGGACGAGAATTACAGAGACATCGAGTAATACTCCTCTCGCGACTCGTTTTCGAATCTTACCATGGCAGATGGTAACATTTGAAATCAATAAAAATCTGGAATTAGACGTTCAACGATTCTCATTAAAGAAAAGTTCACTAATATCATTCAGAGGAACGATACCTGTCATTCTACCTGGACATGCCTCGATGTGGATTAGGGTTCCAGTAATGTGGTTCTCTCTGGGGCAGTATGGATGGGCAATAAATGCTGGCCCATCCAGCGACGCCCATATCCCACGAACAAATTGAAAAATAAAGTCTATCTTCAATACATATTCTAAAAAGGATGTGCGGAACCATATAACGTTTTCTTGTTTCAAAACTATACAGATCGGGTAAAATATGGAGACATGAAGTGGGAGAACGTTTACCTTAAAGTAGAAAGTATAGTCACAGACACGAGCACCGACAGTAGCAAGGCATTTTATGCAAAAAAGAATGATACAGACTATTTGCAGCTCATGGCCAGTCTGCAAAAATAAGTCCTTTCTATCACTTCCGACGCGAAGTTAGAGTTATGTGTACCATCTAAAAGATGCACTAAAGTAATTCACGACATTTCTATATACCTAACCTTCCAAAATCACGATATCTAACATTTGTGATAAAACGCGCATCATGCACGTCAACTCTGGAGGCGTCTGTCGAGCCACTCACCATATTTAGTTGAAAATGGGACGCCGTTCTTCACAGCATTTTGGGTTCCTACGATTTACGCACTGCAATTTAGAGGAGACCACTCAGCAACACGTTCAGAAGGACATTTTGTGGGACGCACTTAATGCTGGTCAAGGCAGCGACGCCAGTTTCTGCAAAGTTTAATAAAAATTATTAAACACGGAATATCAAAACGTTCGGAAACAAAGCGGAATCTATTTTTGGAAAAACATGTTCCAAACGTGGCATGATATGAAAAACCAAAACAATATTCCTCACCATTCTGGTTAAGTTTGATGAATTGCATTGGAGGCTGCACAATACTCTTTGTTTCCCAGTTCAATGATAATGCGGGATTATGTGATCCTGACTCTGAGTGTTGACCACGTCGTCAACGCCGTCGTCAACATGCCCCCAGGAGCAGCAATTCTGACCCATACAGTGTGCGAGCACGGAACTGGAACAACCCACGGCGCTCCAGCTGCAAATACCGGCGTCAAATGGGCGTCGCGGGTCTCGCATGCAACCGGCGCCAATGCGCGCATGCGGAGTGCGACTCGCGCGATTGCACGCATGCACATGACTCCCTTCTCTGCGCCAGCCGGGACGCAACATGGCTCACAGCTACAGGGGCTGGCGCGGAGCAAACTAGGCCCCCAGCCCGAGAGGCTAGCCCGCCGTTCGGTAAGCCCCGATCGCGGACAAGGTCACAGTGGAGGCCCTCAGGGGGTCGGTCAGCCCTCCCCACCCCCCCACCAGGCAGCCCCCGGATCGATGCACGTTGACGTCCCGTGAACGGCACCGCGGGACTCGGATTTTTCTTTTTGCCGCTCGGCCCGCTCCGGGCAGAGAATAGCTTAGAGCGGCCCCGACCAGCGGCCGTCCGCGTCTGTGCCAATGGTGTTGATTCTCCGCTCTCCTGCGAATCGGTTGACTGGCGTGGCGAAATTCGCGTCCGGTCCGGCGAGTCTCCTGCCCGGCGTGGGCTGAGGGAAACCCGCCCCATGTCTAGAATCTTATAAATCATAATGGGAGAAAAATAGCCAGTAACAACGTTGTTTCAAATTGCAGGCTGCCGCCGATATCCTAGAGGTTTAGATGACGGTAAGTCCAGCTGTGCTGAAGTCAACTAATAGCGCTTAATGGCACATCGCGAACGATAAACAGTAATTAACCATGGCTCTGCAGTTCGAGTCAGCAGTGATCAAGTTACAGAAACTTTAAGGCAAAATGGTTTGGACAAGTTCTTCTCACCGTTGGCCACATGCCACCTTAAAGTTGGGAAATGTGCCAAATTTAGTTCGATGATGGTGCCTTGGGTGGCGACGATGTGATGAAGTCGGAAACAAAGATTAATTGTTTGTGTATGTCTGAGGGGAAGTAGATGACATTCCCGAATATTGGATCTAAAGAGTCCCAGCATTATTGATGCGATGGGATGGTAACCTAACGGAAAAAAATAACATTTGGAGATCTAAAATAGAAAACGATCTCAATGTGGAAAGTAGCACTGTATTTCCATGTGACGAAATAACAAAAGCAACATATAATTCATCGCAATCGAAATTTACAAAATCGATACGCCCTCAGTGACATACCTAGAGCGTATCAACCATAAAGTATTTGATGCCCTGAGGGTGTTTGATTTTTTAAAAAATATTTTAACTTCTCACAAGATAGAGTTGTGGCTCACGGGGATTAGATTCCTGTTTAAGTATGGCCATTTTAGGATAGTTGTGCGGCAGTCGTTTTATCATGGGATAAACATTCTGAGTTCGCTGGTGGATAAAATGATAGAATCAATTCTGAGGGTCAGGTTACTGCCACTTATAATGTGCAAGATGGCGAGATTCCAAGTAGCATTACTTGTGAAAGAAAAATATTAACTAATTTTTGACGAAGTAACAAGATAGAGTATTTACTGCAGTTCAACTGTTCCATCTCGGTTTTGGTAAGACATAAGGCAACGTAGCAAGTGACACCGATAAGTATTCGCCAATATGCCACGGGGAAATGCGGATGATTGGACAGAGAATGTGGGAGGTCTCACTGAGAATATCTCGATGAAATAACAGACGGACGATACAGTTGGTGTTGAAAGGATTAGCTTTGGAAGCCAGAATTATATTAATTGCTCTTGCAGTAGGAGGGAAAGTGGCAAGTCGACTACATTTTGTAGAGTTATATAGTTCTGCACTTTGGGAAATCAAACAAAGTAAGGCAATGCTCTTTTGCTGAGATCCCAAATAACGATGCGACTGAGTACAGGTGGGAAATAGAAAACTTAGTGGCATGGTATAACGACAACAATCTCCCCCTCAATGTCAGCAAAACTGAGGAGCCTACCAGTGACTTCATTAAGAGAAATGTTGTACACATCGCTGGCTGCATCGATGGTGCCGAGGTGCTGATTCTTGACAGTTGCAACTTCATCGGCGTGCAAATCACCAACAATCTTTCAACGTCCACCCACGTCAATGCTCCGACCAGGAAACCACAACAGCGGATATAATTTCTCAGGAAATTAAGGAATTGCTGCATGTCCACATTGGCTCTAAACAATTTCTAACGATGCACCAAAGAAAGCATTCTATCTGGCTCCACCTTTGTATGGCAACTGCTCTGTCAAGACGTTAAGAAACTACAGAGAGCCATTAACACAGCCCAGATTATCAAGCAAACCAGCCTCCCATCCATTAACTCTGCCTGCACCTCCCTCTGTCTTGAAAATGGAGGTAGCAAAATCAAAGACCTCTCCCATCTGGATTATTCCCTCTTCCAACTTCTTCCATCGGACAGATGTTACTAACGTCTGATAACACGCACGAACGGACTCAAAAACGGCGTATGACATACTTTTAACAGGCTCCTGACGGACCCCGTGATGGACTAAATAGAATCTCCAGAATCGTCTCTACTGTGTCGCACCACAGTCCGTATAGCTCACCCGATGCCTATGTCCGTGTATATATATTTACTGCATGTCCTATCCATTTCATCCATGGGATGAACAGTCTGGATTGAACGCAGAAAAATACTTTTACTGTACCTCGGGCACGTGACAATAAATGTGAATCTAAATAATCAAAAATCAAAAATGGAGCATGTTGATAGAGCAAGGAGAATTGAAATACATTTGAAATCATACCCTCAGTTTCCTCCGATTCAAATAACAGCATAGGTTAGTACCGCGCACACGGAATGTTTTCCATTTGCTTTCGATGTTAGACACCACCACTACGATATAATGCTTGGACCTTATTAAATGCCGTACCGGCCACAGCTGGAACATTGCGTACATTTCTTTTTATCACATTATGTTAGAGAGAATACAGAGGGTATTTAAATGTAAGGTTCCTTGGGCTGATAAATGGCGGACTTAAGCGACGGTTATTTCGAGAAGGCACATTTCATTCCAGCATAGAAACCTGAGGGATAATTTAGCGGGCCTGCATTAATTTGCCCACCCTGAATTTATGATGACGTTTATGAATGTGGGCATACGATTACTGGTTAGTTTGAAATGCTGCCGTTGGCTACCCCTGGTTAGTACATTTCAAATATGCGAAATAGCTAGATCTGAGTTGTCGGTTTATGCTGGTGTGTGGGGAGTTAGCAATCCCCTTCTTTCAGTATCTATTAGCTGACATTACTTGATTCTCTATTTCAGCAAACGCAGAGTATGTTCTAATCCTTACAGTCGGGGAACTGCCTTAGTTTACCGTCTCATGCATTCACCTGCCTTCCAGGTGCCTAGACCTCTGGTAACGCTAATCACACGCTCCTATTTGCATCTTCAATTTTAATTTATTTCAATCCTAAAAGTCAGGTTTTAAATCGCCAAAGCTCGATGAGTTCGCTCTCCCTCTGAATATGTTCCACATATCGATTTTCTCCCTTCAAAAACTAAACCTAATTACATTGAACAAACTTATGAAAGCATTATCCATATTCACTTACCTTGGTTGGTGGCAAGCTTTGATTAATGCACTCCATTCAGAGCCTGAGTAGTCTGAACGCGTCAGCTATACCATGCCAAACACGTCCATGTTCTCGTTCCTCTTGTTTGGTGAGACTTTCCAGCAGCTGAGCCCAAAATTAGCATTGGATGCACAATGTCCAATGTATCCATCGTGGCATGAACAGATTTAGAATCAGAAATAAATAACGAATGTTTCTAAAAAGTCAAATCAAGTACGTAGCTCCTTCTTTTTACTCTTGTTACTTTGTTAAGATGTTTTATTCTGTTATTGCCACTCACGTAAACTTTCCTGACTGAAATAACACATTGTCTTGGGTATTTATTATTCATAGTGGGCGGAACAATGGCTCAGTGGTTAGAACCTCAAAGAGCCGGGAAGCCGCTTTCAATCCCAGCCTTGGCTGACTGTTTATGTTTAGTGTGAACAGTCCTCTGATGTTCCGGTGTCCGCCAACAGTAGAAATATTTGTAGGGCAAGTTGATTCAATATATTGATTGTTCCTTATTTCCAAAGATGCGTAAGCTATGTTAAGGAATTATTGGGATAGGATAGGGAGGGGTGCTGTCGCACAGCTCGGTGAAGCCATGATTGGCCATAAGGACTGCATTTTCACAGTAGGGATTGTATGATACATTGCCGAACGGACATTGAAGTGTGCCTTTGGATGGTCAGACTGCCAATAGATGTCCCTGACACTCTTGACTTCTTATTTTAACGAATGTTTATTGTTACGTATTTCTACAGATTTTGAAAATGGTTTAAGTGATTAAATTCGCTTCACATGTTTTCTGATTTGACTCACAGACCTGAAAAAGTGCCAAGACGGTCAGTTTCTCCGTAAAAAATTGATTTATTTAGATAAAATATCATGCTGCCTTTTGGATTAAATATTTTGCTCCTGGCAAATACTGCAAACTCCACAAGAGTTCAATACCCATTTTCAGGTGAGATGACAGTGATTTAGGTCAGGACTGTGTGTCTATATGTGTGTTTGTTTGTGTGAGAGAGGGACATTTCCCTGTTGGCGATATTCTGTCTCATGTTTTGCTCGCGTAGTGCTTCATAATAATTGGAAAAGATATAGCCCGATTGTCGTTACAGAACGCTCGGGATTGGTTTTCAGTCAGTGTTGTAGGAACATAGAAAATAGGAGCTAGAGGAGGCCATTCCGCTATTCGAGCCTGTTCCGCCATTCATTATGATCATGATTGAGCCCCCATTGCCCCATATCCTTTGATTTACTTCTCCCGTTGTGATATATCTAACTGCTTCTTGAAAATATACAATTTCGTCGTCTCAACTACTCACTGTGGTTCGAAATTCCACAGGCAAACGACTATCTGGTGAAGTAATTTCTCCTCAACTCTGCCCTGAATACTCTACTCCATATCCCCAGACTCTGACACCTGGGGCGAGATTCTCCGACCCGAATCGCCAGGGGCTGGCGTGAATCCCGCCCCCGCCGGTTGCCGAAGTCTCCGGCACCGGATATTCGGCGGGGGTGGGAATCGCGCCGCGCCGGTTGGCGGGTACCCCCGCTCGATTTTCCGGCCCGTATGGGCCGAAGTACCGCCGCTAAAATGCCTGTCCCGCCGGCTTAAATTAAACCACCTACCTTACCGGCGGGTCAAGGCGGCGCGGGCGGGCTCCGGGGTCCTGGGAGGGGCGCGGGGCGATCTGGCTCCGGGGGGGTGCCCCCACGGTGGCCCGGCCCGCGATCGGGGCCCACTGATCCTCGGGCGGGCCTGTGCCGTGGGGGCACTCTTTCCCTTCCGCCTCCCCCACGGTCTCCACCATGGCGGAGGCAGAAGAGACTCCCTCCACTGCGCATGCGCGGGAATGCCGTCAGCGGCCGGTGACGCTCCCGCGCATGCGCCGCCCGAGATGTCATTTCCGCGCCAGCTGGCGGGACCCCAAATGCCTTTTCCGCCAGCTGGCGGGGCGGAAATTCGTCCGGCGCCGACCTAGCCCTCAAGGTTGGGGCTCGGCTGCCAAAGATGCGGAGCATTCCGCACCTTTGGGGCGGCGCGATGCCCGTCTGTTTTGCGCTGTTTTGGGCGTCAGTCGGCGGACATCGCGCCATTTCCGGAGAACTTCGCCCCTTCCTCCATCTGCTCTGTCTACTACCGTTAGAATTGCATTTGTATTTGTTCTTTTTCCATTTGCGAATAATAACGACGAAAATTGTTCATTCGAAAATGCAGAGAGAACGAAATAAGAGCTGGCGAGGGCAATGTTTGAGAGAAGACATGTCCAATAATTTCAGATTTTTGTGACATTTTCGAACATTTCTCTTAAAATTCATCAAGCGACCATTTCACGATGATTTTTTAAGCTGTGACAGTAGTCTGTGTCTGAGGCTAAATGCAAGTTCTTTCACCAGTCAAATAATAGGTTTCTTGAAGGAAGTGGATCGGGCTGACGTAAAGAAGTTATCCATGCGATCGGACAAATGAAACAGAAATATCACGGCATGTGCCACACAGCTTCAGCGAGATCTGTGTGCAGGCCACACCGAGACTTCTAAAGTCCAAGCACGTCAACTGTTTGGAAGTGAAGGATAAAGTGACATGCAGTAAGACTATACGCTGAATGTTGTTCAAGTGATCTTTGCAAAGAATGTGTAATGAGTTGGAAATTAGGAAAACAATCGTTTTCACCAATCTTTGTCGTCACATCAAGCGAAAATGTCAGACCAATGTTATGCCGGGTTATTATAAGCAGCCACGTAGAGATAATTTTAAATAAAATTACCGGTGAAAGGCTTGTGACATACATGAGCAATCAAAAGGAAAATGCTCTGGACGTGGTTATGGTCATGATTGCTCGGAATAGGTAGAATATGCATACGGTCATGTGCAGCAACATCCAGGCAAATGATTTCAATAACCATAAAACGTAACATACGACAGTTAAACTACCAGATAGTGAACAACACTCGGAACGCAATACGTAATTAATTTTCGCACCGAGAGATTGAAATATTCATGACATGGAAGCAATTGGGGAAATTGGTTCAAAGGACAGGGACATATATTGAAGGATATTTGACATTGCACAAACAAACGAAGTTAGAATTTTCAATCAATAGATCAGTTCGTGCAGCAGTGTGTTATCACCTTAGAATGAGATGTCTCCAATGGGTAATAAGATAGAGAACAGTCCGTCGAGTTGAGTGGCGCAATGCAGTGAAACACATGGCTGAGGAACATGGACCCGGTTCTCCGACTCCCAGCCACATGTTGCTCTGCGAGGCGCGGTTCTCTTGGATTCTACCACACAAAATATTTCGCATTGTAAGCACGAAACACGCTGACGGGGACATGTTGACGGCTGGAAAAGTGAATCGCAATGGCCGGAGAATTCCGGCCCACGTCTGGCCTTGATGTATTGTAATATCAGGTTTTCCTGAGCGCGATAAAACCTACTGTGTAGGAAGAATATCACTCGCATATATAAATGATCTGCCTGCGAAAAACATAATGGTCAGCGATAAAGGGGACTGGTCTCACTGACAAGCCTTAAATATGATGTGGGGATGTCGGCGTTGGACTGGGGTGTGCACAGTAAGACGTCTTACAACAGCCTTAACTAGAGCAGTGCTGCAGACCAAAGTATTTGCCACCTATTTCTTAAAAACTCGATCAATTAATTGGATGAAAAGACTTAATATATTGCATGAAGAAATGCTGATGACACCCAACTCAGTAGGAAAGCAAGTCATTCGGAAAGGTAAATGTACTACATGGCTGCCGGAGTGATGAAAGCATTTGCTAATGGAGAGTGAGGTTGAGAGCTCAAACATATCAGTAATGACCTTATCGAAGTGTGCATCAGTGTAAAAAGGACGAATGTTCTCAAGAGATTTCATCGTCAAATTTCACTGTGCACGTTCTGTTCTTCAAAAAACATTTTTCTGAAAATTGAAACTTACCAAAATGAAAATGGAGAGGAGTTCAATATGCGGAATTTATTGTCACCAACATAAATGTGCTGCCAAGAATTTCTGAATGCAAATAACACACACGCTTATGAATGTAACTAATAACGTTGACGGGAAAAACGTAAATGGCGTATGGCAGTGGCCTCTTTTGGATCTCTGGAGGAAACATAGTTCATAGATCACGACAATCGAGTTAAACCATTGATTGTGTCTTTATTTAGCAGGACCGAATTTGGCAAACAGCACCGAAAAACTGTTACCCTTTGAATCTCGAGCAGCATGTAAAACGTATTCATTTTTTTGCGGTGTGAATTAACATATAAATTGCGACTTTGTGAGGAGGCCTTCCAATATGGTTTCATCTTTGGCAGACATCTCTTATAGCTCTTGGCCTGGGGATACTGGGTGCTTAGAAATATTTTGGGAGATGAAAACAGATCAAAGTCCAAAGTGTGAAAATGGAGATGAAATATGATGTGGTACGGAGAGTAAATGAGTAAATTTCATCCTTTTCATTGTTGATTCTTGCTGACTCCACGATAATAGAACATAACAAAAAAAGGGTGTTTGGTAATTGGGAGGGAATTTGGAGGTACCATCATCTTTGGACCAGGGAGAGAGCGAAAGTGTTCAATATTACCAAAGAACCATCGAATTCATACGATACAGTTCTTACGTTTCGGTTCATTGAGTTTGCAGCAACGCACTGAAAGAACAGCCAACGTCGGCCCCTTCCACTGTCTCATCCCAGTAAGTGCACCAAACCGACACATTGTTTTGGACAATACAGGGAAATTAAAGATGAGCAATCCAGTTCAACTGCATACAGTTAGACCGTTGGGTCCTACTGGAGCATAAGGGGGAATCCCATGCATTGATAAAGTGCAAGCTTCACACAGTCACCCAAGGCCGGAATTATGGACGGGGCCCAGCTGCATTGAGGCAGTCGTGCAACACTGTTATGGAGCATAGTGGCCTGCAATAAAACTCGCTAAAACAGTCATATGTTCAAAAGTGAAGCCTGCATGATTCGCTGTGTGATTTAAAAATAAATATAATGCTGAAAATGCGAAATGAGACCAGAGTGCACGAAAAATTCAGCAGGTCAGGCTGCTGCTGGGGAGAGGTAAATATATTTAATGCCAAGAATGCAACATGACCGTGTATAAGTTGAGTGAATGATTGTGGAAAGGAGGACGTTTACGGACCTGCCGCTGAATGTCGAAAGATATGCTGTCACTATTCGACGTCATAAGGCATTTTCATGCAGGAATCACCTGAGCCAACTGCGGCACCGTTGAGCAGCACAACTTCATATTCTGCTTCTGATATGGGTTTCCTAATATATTCTATCAAATCAATCAATTACGCAAAGGAACGAGTATAAATATGCATCACCAGCAAGAATGGAAATTAGACACAACAATTAAACACATGAGATGTTCCGTATAACAGTGGTTCTTTATCACAATTGAACTTCCTTCCGCTTTAAAGGTAACCAGTATTATGGAAATGCTGTCCTCTGTAGGTTTTTGTGTTGCCTCCCATCAATAAAATTAATGATATCGATCGAATAAGCATGACGGATATGGTGTTGAATATGTTTTCAACTGTTTTTATTTGCATTTAAGGTCTCAAATATTTGGTGAACTTCAATATCAATTTTGCAGAATTCATTTTACAGGTGATGCAAAATCACGAAATGGTGATAGACCTTTAAGTCTATCCTGATTGGATTCCGTTGCAAAAATATTCTGCACGCTGTTAAGGGAGCAGAAAACAGCAAAGTGATTGTTGTTTTTAATTCACAATTTATTTGCCCATAGCCTCCGTAAACTCATGCTCAAATTTAATATTCCATGTCCTCTCGTATGCGACCTCCAAAATATATGTTCTGATGTCAAATTCCGGTCTTCCAAATATCCATGTCATAAACTCAATCTTTCTTGAAAAAGATGTTACATCAACGTCACTTCCAGAATTAAGAAGTTAATGAGTGCCGTGGGACAGCACGCTAGTGGAGTTGTTCGCACTGCTGCCTCACGGTGCCGGGTATATGGATTGGATTCTTGCCCCGCATCACTGGAGATTGCACATTCACAACATGGTTGCGTGGACCTCACCCCAGCAACCCAAAGGTGTGCGGGATTAGTGGATTGACTACGCCAAATTGCCAGTCAATTGGGAAAAAATAAGTTAACAAGGGCCGCTAATGATTGTATGTCGTAACACAGTTTCGGTGCGTGGATGAAAGATCGCGGCTCCTACGTTCTATAGAACATAAATCTTCCAGAGAATCAATTAATGTAAAAGCATCGAACACTTTCTGAAGCTTTGGCCACATAGAATCTACATGAGAAGAAATATATTCAACTTCAAATAATAAATGGGATCAACATACTAAACATCACGGTGTTCCTTCCCACCATCGGTATTGCATTTGCAATTCCCTGCCTTTCATTCCTCATTTGAATTAAATTATGGAGTTTTCTTAGATTTTTTTGCGAGCAATGTTTGTATTTGTACATGGAAATGAATTGATTGGTATCCATATTTGGCTTAATATTTCACAACGTTGGGAAAATTATAGGTATGTTTTCATGTTAATCTAGCTACTCATCGTTTCTCTATTGATTCCGACAGAACTATCACAGTTGCAAAATGGTGAGAGTATGGATATGAAGGGGTGTATTATCGGATGGCGGGATTCTCTGTTCCACAGACCGAGCAATCACGCCTCCGGGTTTCCCGGCAGCGTGAGGTGGACACACCATTGTTGGCTGGCAGGAATGGAGAATCCCGCTGCCGGCGAGGATGCGCCTACGAGGAACACGTGACGCAATCAATTTGGTCACTGCATGCAAAAGACAGGGATAAAGAGAATCACAGAGGGAGATAGAAAACCAGAGAGAGAGAGAGAAAGAGCGAGAGAGAGAGGCTCGTGCGGTGATGTGTACATTAATAAAGTTGAAATTATTGTTAGTAATTCCTTGATTTTTTTTTTTACTTCAAAATTCTGCATGATTGTTTGAGCCGTGAGATTACATTCCGTCAAAGAAAAGTCTTGAGTGACCTTTCATATTGTTATTACAATGCGTCCTTCGCCGTCAGAACACTTTTAATGCTTCTTCACTCTATTTAATTTCGACAGAGTGCACGCAAAAAGAGCTCGGTAAAAAAATTTAAGGGTTAACAAATCACTAAACATCTGTCTCAACAATCATAAGCCGTCCGTTGTTCAGGAAGAAAGGGAGAGGAAAGAGAAGGAGAGTGCGAGAGAGCGAGAAAGAGATCAGTGCAGCATAGGCAGTAAGGGCGATAGAGGATGATTTGTTTTCACTCTTTGTCAACGTTTGCCGATAAAATATCGAATTGGAATGCCAATCTGCCGTGATTAAATTCGGTTCGGTAAGAAAATGTTTTCATGTTCTCTTATAAGTTTAGCGTACCCAATTAATTTTTTTTCAATTATGGGGCAATTTAGCGTGGCCAATACACCTCGCCTGCACATGTTTAGGTTGTGGGGGCGAAACCCACGCAGGCACGGGAAGAATGTATAAAATGCACATTTTATACATTGTGGTGACCCAAAGCCGGGATGGAACCTGAGACTGTGGCGCCGTGAGGCACCAGTGCTAACCACTGCGCCACCATTCTGCCCTAAAAATGTCTTAAATATTGCAGCTGCTTAATGTTCTTGGAGGGTTATGGTCTTTTCATGACTCGATGCTCACTGACTTACCATGTACACTTTATTCATCCATCGTTTTGAAAAACTATTATACACGTATCTTAATATAAATCGCCGATGTGTAAGTTCCTTAAGCTGGTTAAACCTCAGGGAATAAAGAGAACCTAACTCTGATCTCCAATGTAGAATTTCAATTGTAAGTGTTCAAATAATGTGTAAAGGCGTGCACAGTGCTATTTCTTTCGGAATTCCTCTGAAAGTATCTAATTCGCATTGGCCTTTTTCGAAGCAAAAGTGCACGGTTTTCGAAAGACATGTGATCATTTGCCCTTTTATCGTGCTGAATGTTAAATTCCATTTGATATGTGTCTGCAAAACGCAATATATATCTTGAAAACGTTCAAATTATAAAACTTTACTGCTACTATTAAACCTGTCTGATAACAGAAAATTATGCCATCCACAAATTTGTCCCAAGTGTTCTATCGCTCTATCACCTCAACGCCCAATCTGTACAGCAACCGAAATTACTAACCTGATTAAAAGGAGAAGAAAAAAACACTGAACTATTTTCTTATATTGTTGTTTGTTTATCGATTTTCCCCTAAATGAATTGATTGTTTTCCTTCCAGCCACATTCACAGTACACGACGTTTGGCTCCATCGAAGCTTCGACTGAACCATACTCTCCGTGGACATTTCATATACGAGCAATCATTTTCATTCCGCATATACCTATCAAAAGCTTCACAGAGTCGTAGATGTTTACAGCATGGAAAACGGGCGTGTGGCCCAGCTTGCCCATGAAGTCCAGTTTCTATCATTCAGCTAGTTCCACTTGCCCGCATTCGGACCCTATCCCTCTATACCCACCCTGCCCATGTAACTGTGTAACAGTATTTAAGGAAATAAATTGCACCCGCGTCTACCACTGCCTCTGGCTGCTCGTTCTAGATGCACCCTCTGTGTGAAAAGTATTCTCCTCTGGTCTCTTTTGTATCTCTCCCCTCTCACCTTAAACCTATGCCCTCTAGTTCTGGACTCCAATACCTTTGAGAAAAGCTGTTGACTATCGCCCTTATCTGTCCTGTTGATTGTGTTATAGACCTCTATGAGATCACCCCGAAGCCTCCAGCTCTCCAGAGCAGAAAGTCCCAGCCTATCCAGCCTCTCCTTATAACTCAGAGTATCAAGTCCTGGCAGCATCCTCTTGAATCACTTCTGCACCGTTTCTAGTTTAACAATATCCTTCCTATAATAGGGTGACCAGAACTGAACACAGTTTTCCACGTGTGGTCTTACAAATATCTTCTACAACTTCAACAAGATGTCCCAACTCCTCCATTCAATATTCTGACCAATAAAAACTAGCATGCTGAATATCTTCTTCACCGGCCTGTCAAACTGCGACTCCACCTTCAACGAGCAATTATCCTGTACACCGAGATCTCTTTGTTCTGAAGCTCTCCCCAACTCCCTGCCATTAACTGAGTAGGACCTGCCCTGATTTGGTCTACAAAAATGCATCACCACACATTGATCCAAAATCAAACTCACACTCCAGGCACTACCGACATACCTAAGAAAAGGGATGATGAACAAAAACGTGATTTTAAGGAGCTGGATTGGAAGCTGAACAGCAGGACAGGAAGATTAGTTATCTCAAGATGGCTGCTGGCGCCACGTGCAAGTGAGGCAACAAACAGAGCGTGTGTGCAGCTGAAAACGTAGGTGCAGGACTCGTGGAGGAGGGAAGGCTTCAGGTATGTGGATTATTGGGAAATCTTCTCATGATGGTGGGGCCTGTACACGGAGGGCGAATTGCAACTAAACTGGAAGGGTAGCAATATCCTAGCTGGGAGGTTGGCTAGAACTCTTCGTGGGGTGGGGTTCAACTAGTTTGGCAGGGGGATGGGAACCAGAACTATGGATCAGAGGATAGGGTAGCTGTTGAACAGGTAGAAATAGAAATAGTCTGTGAGGAAGGATAGGCAGTTGATAGGGCAAAGTCGCACTCGATTACATGGGTTAAAGTATGTTCATTTCAATGCAAGGAGTGTGAGAATTAAGGCAGTTGAACTTAGAGCATGGTTCAGTACTTGGAATTACGATGATGTGGCCATTACGGAGACATGGATTTAACCGGGGCAGGAATGCTCGTTAGATGTTACGAGGTTTGGATGTTTTAAGAAGAATAGGGAGGGAGGTAAAAGTGGAGGGGAAGTGGCACTGTTGGTTATGGAGTGCGTCGCAGCTGCAGAAAAGGAGGGAGTCGAGAAAGGTTTGTCTACTTAGTCAGTACGGTGGGCGTCAGAAACAAGTAAGGAGCAGTCAATTTATTGGGAGTTTTCTATAGGCCCCCCAATAGCAATAGCAGCAGAGAGCTGGAAGAACAGATTGGGCGGCAAATCATGGGAAGGTGCAGAAGTAACAGAGTTGTTGCCATAGCTGACTTCAACTTCCCTAATGTTCACTGGAAACTCCTTACTGCAAATGGTTTGGATGGAGCAGATTTTGTCAGGTGTGTACAGGAAGGATTCCTGACTCAATATGTCGACAGCCGACGAGGGGGGAGGCATATTGGATACGTTGCCTGGCAACGGACAAGGCCTGGTGTCAGATGTCTCGGTGGGAGAGCATTTCGGTGACAGTGACCACAGCTCGACATTTAACGTAGTAATGAAGAGGCATAGGAACAGATAGTATGGGAAAGTATTTAATTGGGGGGGGGGGGGGAGAGGAAATAGTACTGCTATTAGACAGGAGTTGATGAGCATAAAGTGGGAACAGTTGTTCCTGGGGAAATACAGAACAGTAACGTGGGGGTTGTTAAGGAGCACTTGCTGTGAGTGCTGGATAGGTTTGTCCTACTGAGACGCGGAAGGAATGGTAAGGTGAAGGAGCCTTGAATGACAAGAGAACAGGAGCTTGAAGTCAAGAGGAAGAGGACGCTTATGTAAGGTTGAGGAAGCAAGCATCTGGCACGGCTCCAGAGTGTTACAAGATAGCCAGGAAGGAACTCAAAAATGGACTTTGGCGAGATAGAACGGGGCATGAAAAAATCCAGGCGGGAAGGAGTATTGTAAACCCCAAGGCGTTCTACACTAATGTGAGAAATAAGAGGATGATCAGAATGAGTAAAGGGCCGATCACGGACTGTGGAGGGAACTTGTGCCTAGCCTCTGAGGAGATAGGGGAGGCCCTAATTGTATATTTTGCTTCAACATTTACTCCAGAGTGAGGCATTGTTGCTCATGAGAACGGCATGAACCAAATTAATAGACACGAACAGGTTGATATTAAGAAGGAAAATGTGCTGCAAATTTTGAAAAGAATCAGGTTAGATAAGCCCCCTAGGCCTGACGGTATAGACCCAAGGTTACTACGGAAAGCGAGGGCAGAGATTGCTGCGCTGTTGGTGATGATCTTTGCGTCCTCAGACTCCAGTGGAATATCATATAATTTACAGTGCAGAAGTAGGCCATTCAGCCCATCGAGTCTGCACTGGTTCTTGGAAAGACCACCCTACCCAAGGTCAACACCTCCGCCCTATACCCATAACCCAGTAACCTCAGCCAACACTAAGGGCAATTTTGGACACTAAGGGCAATTTATGATGGCCAATCCAACTAACCTGCACATCTTTGGACTGTGGGAGGAAACCGGAGCACCCGGAGGAAACCCACGCACACACGGGGCGGATGTGCAGACTCCGCACAGACAGGACCCAAGCAGGAATCGAACCTGGGAACCAGGTCCTGTGAAGCCTTTGTGCTAACCACTATGCTACCGTGCTGCCCTGGTATAGTACTGGATGATTGCAGGGAGGCGAATGTCGTTCCCCTGTTCAAGAAAGGGAATAGGCAAATCCCTGGGAATTACAAACCAGTCAGTCTTACCTCTGTGGTGAGCAAAATATTGGAAAGGATTCTGAGAGAATGGATTCATGATTATTAAGAAAAACATAATTTGATTAAAGATAGTCAACATAGCTTTGCGAGAGGTTGGTCATACCTCACAAACCTCATTGAATTATTTGAGGATATGACGCGATACATTGATGAAGGTCGGGCAGTGGATAAGGTGTATATGGGTGTCAGTCAGGCATTTGATAAGGTTCCCCGTGGTAGGCTCATTGAGAAAGTTCGGGGGCACGGGATACAGGGAAATTTGGCTGTCCGGACACACAGTTGGCTTGCCGAAAGAACACAGCGAATGGCAGAGGATCGAAAGTATTTCGCCTGGAAATAGGTCACCAGTAGTGTCCCCCAGAAATCTGTTCTGGCACCTTTGCTCTTTGTGGTTTACATAAATGACTTGGATTAGGAAGTGGAGGGTGGGTTAGTAAATTTGCCGAAGACACGAAGGTTGGTGGAGTTGTAGGTCGTGCTGAGGGCTGTTGCAGGTTACAACAGGACATTGACAGGATGCAGAGCTGGGTGGAGAAGTGGCAGATGGAGTTCAACCTAGATAAATATGAAGCGATTCATTTTGGAAGGTCCAATTTGAATGCTGATTGCAGGGTTAAAGGTAGGATTCTTGGAAGTGTGGCGGAACATAAGCACCTTGGGGTTCACGTACATGTATCCCTCAAAGTTGCCACCCAAGTTAATAGGGTTGTTAAGGTGGCTTTCATTAACAGGGGGATTAAGTTTAAGAGCCCCGAGGTTTTGATGGAGCTTTATAAAACTCAGGTTAGAATCATAGCATTTCCAGTGCAGAAGAAAGCTGCAACTGCGCTTGGAAAGAGCACCTTACTTAAGTCCATGTCTCGACTTATCCCTGTAACCCAGTATTCCTACCTTACCTTTTTTGGACACGAAGGACAATTTATCATGGCGAATCCACCTAACCTTCAAGTCTTTGGACTGTGGGAGGAATCCGGAGCACCCGAACGAAACCCACGCAGACACGGGGAGATCGCGCAGACTCCGCACAGACAGTGACGCAAGCGGGGAATCGAACCTGGGACACTGGACCTATGAAGGAGCTGTGCTAACAGATAGGCTACCATGCGGTCCTTGGAATATTGTGTCCAGTTCTGGTCGCCTCATTATAGGAAGGATGTGGATGATTTGGAGACGGTGCAGAGGAGATTTACCAGGATGCTGCCTCGACTGGAGGGCATGTCTTATGACGAACGTTTCAGGGAGCTAGGCATTTCCTCAATGGAGCGAATGAGGAAGAGAAGGGACTTGATAGAGGTGTACAATGTGATGAGAGGCATGGATATAGTGGGTAGCCATTGACTTTTCCCCATGCCGGATATGGCAATCACGAGGGGACATAATTGTAAGGTGACTGGAGGAAGGTATGGGGGAGATGTCAGAGGTAAGTTATTTACACAGAGAGTGGTGGGTGCCTGGAATGCGCTGCCAGCAGAGGTGGAATGAGAGTCATTAGGGAAATTTAAGCGGCTCTTGGACACGCACATGGACAGCAGTAATTTGAAGGATTGTAGGTAAGGTTGATCTAAGATTATGATAAATGGTTGGCACAACATATTGGGTCGAAGGGCCTGTATTGTTATGTTCTGTTCCATGTGCTATGTTTTCTGATCTGCCATTCATTGGTGCACTGGACCAAGTGGTCACGGTCCTTTTGTAATCTTATATAACTTCATATATAACAACATCCACTGTGGAACCACTCTTGGTGTCATCTGCAAACTTACTTATCAAACCTCCTACATTCTCATCCAAATCATTAATATCTATAACAAATAACAGTGGACCCAGAATCGATCCCTGAGGCACACCGCTGGTCAAAGGACAACAGTTTCAAAAACACCCCTCAACAACCCTCCCTTTGGCTTCGGTAGCGATGTGAATTTTGTATCTATTGGCTACTTGACCCTGGATTCCATGAGACTTAACATTTTGCAACAACCTACCATGTAGTACCTTGTCAAAGGCCTTGTTAAAGCCCAGGCAGGCAACGTCGACTGCAATGCTCTCATCTACATTTTTGGTTACAACTTCAAAAAACTCAATCAAATTCGTCAGACATGATTTTCCCCTCACAAAGCCATGTTGACTTTTCACCATTAGCACTTGCTTGTCTAAATTCCTGTAAATCCTGTCCTTCAGAATACCCTCTAACAATTTAGCCACTGGAGAAGTAAGGCTAAACAGTCTGCAGTTCTCAGGATTATCTGTAGAGCCCTTCGTAAGCAAGGGCACAGCACTTTCTAACCTCCAATCTTCAGGCACCTCTCCTGTGGCGGTCGATGATTTAAAGATGTCAGCTAGGGTCCGGGAATCCCTCCCTTGCCTCCCACAATGTCCCGGGATGTATCTATCTTCATGCGCTTAAATACATCCAGCACCTCTTTCTCTGTAATTTGTAAACTCCTTAAGGCAACACTTTTTATTCCCCCAATTCCCCTAACATTCGTGCCTTTCTCAACAGTAAATACCTCTCCCAGCCCTTGTGGATCTGCGCATAGATGCCCTTGTTTATCCTTAAGAGGCCCTACCCTGTCCCAAGTCACCCTTTTACCCTTTATGTATTTGTAAACGTTCTTTGGATTTTCCTTTGTTTTATCTGCCAAGAAAATCTCATATGCCCTGTGTGCGTCCTGATTTCCCTCTTAAATCTACTCCGACATGCCAAATACTCTTCACGGGATCCACTTGACCCCTGCTCCCTCTGCATGCCATATGCGACTTGTTCCTTTTGACCACGGCATCAATATCCCGAGTCATCCAGGGTTCCCTCCTTCTCTCTGCCTTACCCTTCACTCCAAGTGGAATCTGCTCACGCTGAACCCTGGTTACCACCTTTTTGAAATACTCCCAATTACCTGGTCTCTCCTTTCCTGAAAATAGGCACCCCCAAATCAACTTTTGAATGTTACCGCCTAGCCCTCTAAATTGGCTTTGCCATAATTTAGAATTTTAACTTCTGGGCCAGACTATCATTCTCCACAGCTATCTTAACACTAATGTAATTATGGTCACTGATCCCAAAGTAATCCCTGTCTAACAATTTTGTCACCTGCCCTTCCGTATTCACCAAGAGAATTTCCAGTTTTGCCACCTCTCTAGTCGGGCAATCCACACATTGAATGAGGAATACTTCCTGAATACTATGGACGCATTTCTCTCCATCCAAACCCCCAGTGCAATGGCTGTCCTAGTTAATGTTCGGAATGTTGCCACCGAACATTTGCCACCCTATTTGTTCCCGCAGCTATCAGTAGTCTCTTTACATGTTTGCTCCTCGATATCCCACTGAGTATCTGGGGGCCGATAAAACAGTCCTATCAAAGTGATCTCACCGTTCTCATTTTTCAGTTCTCCCCATTTGGACTCAGTTGGCGAATGCTCGGATATATCCTCTCTCTGTACTGCCGTGATACTGACCCCAATCAAATACGCACCACCCCCTCCTCTCTTAACTCCTGTACTATCTTTCCAATAGCATCTGTACCTCAGAACGTTGAACTGCCAGCCCTGCCCCTCCTTTTGCCATGTTTCAGTAATAGCTATAATATTCCAGTGCCATGTGCCTATCAATTCCCAGAGTTCATCTGTCTTGCCCGTTAGGATCTCTTGCATTGAAATAAATGCAGTTCAATCTGTTTCTCTGCTTTCCACTTTTCACTGCTGATTTTTTCTTCTGTCCTCTCCTTACTACCCTCTCCTTCCTGCATTACTTCCCGTCCCTCTGCCACATTAGTTTAAACCCTCCCAACAGGGCTAGCAAACAACAACCCTAGGACATTGGTTCCACTACTGCCCAGGTGTAGACCGTCCGATTTTAATGGTCGCACCTCTCCCAGAACCGGTTTCAATGTCCAATGCACCGTCTCGCGAGCCACGCATTCATCCTGTCATTCCTATTCTAACTATCTTAGACATCTTAAATCTCTGACAAGCTCAGGCATCATAAATCGCGTTTCCATAAAAAATTACCTCGTAAAACTAATCAAAGTGATCAAATCCGTGCTCCCCTGTACATAAATTCTGTAAATTTATCATCTAATTCTCCCTTGAATGCCCGATTAAATCTTCGTCTCCAACATTTGCATGTGGTGCATTCGGGACTCAAAACAACCGCTGTCTGAACGAATTTGTTTTGTCACAACACAGTTGAGTATTTTTCGAATCATATCATTGATGTGTCCTCTCGCTCTTGATCCTATGCGAATTCTGTAAAATTTGCCCCGATTCAATATGTGCAGCCCCAGCAGGGTTTGAAAATCTCAAACAAATCTCACCTCAATGTTCTTCTCTGCTGAGAGAGATATCGTAACTTCTCCAATCTATCCTCATTTATGAAGGTTGTCAACCTTGAACAAATTTTGCAAACATCGTCAGTGTTTACATGCTCCCGATGTTATCTCGCCTAAAACTGAAAACGTGATTCCAGCTGCGGGAAAATTAGTGAAATGCGTAATTTCCGCACAAGCTCTTTGTACCTGCACTCCATTCTTCACTTTATTTTTGTAATGTGTGTGCATGGTTTAAAATTATATCCTTCTATGCATCTATCTTGGGATATGACCATGTATGATACCGACCTGAAACCGTGCTTGAAGTCAAGTAGTACGCTCACTTCTGAAGTCGGTTTAGAGCTTGTGGTTTACGTCTAACCAAACTGTGAATTCACATAAGAACTGTACTTGACCAGAATACACATGTTTTTTGTTTATCACAAACAGAACTGATAGTATGTCGAGGAGGTAAGGAAAGGTTCTCGCAATGCTCCATGAATTGAATTGATTGAGGCTCCCGATCGTATGCAAACTGGTGTGGAGATTTTGGCATATGCAATAGGTTTTAAGTGGAGAAACAGAGCGACAGATCGAGTGACAGAAAGAGAGAGAGAGAGAGCGAGGGAGAGAGAGAGAGAGACGGAGATAGAGACAGAGACAGAAAGAGAGAGAGAGAGATGCTTAAAACGTGAAGTAAACCATGGATCTGTGCCGTTCTATTTCCGTTTGTGGTGCAGGGAGATCGAACCATGAAGGCGCATCATGTAAAACACAGGGAGAGGCCGCGGAAATACTTGAAAATACAACAATACATATCGACGGAATTCATACTGAGGCACAGAATGCAGTGCTTTATTGAAACAGGGCAGACAGCAGATAACTTTGCATTTTTTGGGGAGGTAAAATGATGCCGTGCCTTGATTAGAGAAGTGACAGTTTGATCGAAAAAACTGGCGGAATTTAAGATAATAATCCATATAAACAGTTGAGTCAAAAGATAATACAATCACATGGATTATTCCCCTTTTCACGCTGTATAGTGAATCAGTTACTCAAATATACGATGCAGACAAGAAATCAGCTATGTGTTGATTACATTTCTCCTGTTAAGGAACTAGTTTTTAATTTTTTTTAGACATTTCGGATATAATTTGAATGTGGGATTTAATTTCATTGGGCTGTCTTTATATTATGAGCTGGCAAAACATGATTTGGCACATTCCTGTGATACCTTGACACAATAATGGCATCCAACTAAGAGCAAACATTCTTCAAAGGCATAACATATGCGTGTTGGTAGTAAATGTTTAAATGTTGGGCAGCACAGTGGGTACCACAGCTGCTTCACAGCTCCAGGGTCCCAGCTCAGATTCCGGTTTGGGTCACTGTCTGTGTGGAGTTTGCACGTTCTCCTCAAGTGTGCTTGCATTTCCTCCTGATGCTCCGGTTTCCACACCCAAGTCCCGAAAGGCGTGCTTTAAGGTAATTTTGGCATTCTGAATTCTCCCTCTGCGTACCCGAACAGGCGCTTGAATGTGGCGACGCGGGGCGCTTCATTGCAGTTTTAAAAAATATATATATATTTATTAAAGTTTTTTAACACAATTTTTCTCCCTTACAAACAATAACCGGCCCCCACCCCCCTCCGGAACAAAAAAAAAAGAAATCACGCAGAGCAAGCTATAGACATGGCAAAATGATAAATTTACACAGCTTTGTACACTGGCCCTCACCCGTACGTGCCAGTTTCCCCAACCCTTCATGTTATCTCTTGCTCATCCACCCTCCCAGGCAGTCCCACCTCTCTCTCCCCCCCCCCCCCCCCCCCGGCCAGGACGTTTCCACCCCCCCCTCCCTCCCCCCCCCCCCCAAGGTTGCTGCTGCTGCTGACCGACCTTCCTCTAACGCTCCGCAAGATAGTCTAGGAACGGTTGCCACCACCTGTAAAACCCCTGCGCAGACCCTCTCCAGGCGAAGTTAATCCTATCCAACTTTATGAACCCAGACATATCATTTATCCAGGCCTCCAGGCTGGGGCGCTTCGCCTCCTTCCACATTAGCAAGATCCTTTGCCGGGCTACTATGGATGCAAAGCCCACAATGCCGGCCTCTTTCGCCTCCTGTACTGCCGGTTCGTCCACTACTCCAAATATTGCTAGCCCCCAGCTTGGCTTGATCGGGACTTTCAGCACCTGAGATATTGCTCCCGCCACTCCTCTCCAGAACCCCTCCAGTGCCGGGCATGACCAAAACATATGGGCATGGTTCGCCGGGCTCCAGAGGACCATCCACATCTGTCCTCTACCCCACAGAACCTACTCAACCTCGCCCCCGTCAAGTGCGCTCTGTGGACCACCTTAAATTGTATCCGGCTGAGCCTGGCAGACGAGGAGGAGGAATTAACCCTAACTTGGGCATCAGCCCACAGACCTTCCTCGATCTCCTCCCCCAGCTCCTCCTGCCATTTACCCTTCAACTCTTCTACCAGCGCTTCCCCCTCTTCTTTCAACTCCTGGTGCATTTCCGACACTTTGCCCTCCCCGACCCATACACCCAAGATCACCCTATCTTGAACTTCTTGTGCCGGGAGCAACGGGAATTCTCTCTCCTGACGCCTCACAAAAGCCCTCACCTGCATATATCTAAAGGCATTTCCCGGGGGTAACTGGAACCTCTCCTCCAGTGCCCCTAGGCTCGCAAACGTCCCGTCGATGAACAGGTCCCCCATTCTTCCAATCCCCGCACGATGCCAGCTCTGGAACCCCCCATCCATCTTCCCCGGGACAAACCGGTGGTTACCCCTGATCGGGGACTACACCGATGCTCCCATTGCACCCCGGTGCCGTCTCCACTGGCCCCAGATCCTTAGCGTTGCGGCCAACACCGCGCTCGTGGTATACTTTGTCGGGGAGAGCGGCAGCGGTGCCGTCACCAACGCTCCCAGGCTCGATCCTTTACAGGACGCCATCTCCATCCTCTTCCATGCCGCCCCCTCTCCCTCCATAACCCACTTGCGGATCATCGCCACATTTGCTGCCCAGTAGTAGCTCCCCAGGTTTGGCAGCGCCAACCCTCCTCGGTCCCTACTGCGTTCCAGGAACCCTCTCCTTACTCTCGGGGTCTTATTCGCCCACACAAACCCCATAAAACCACTGCCTACTCTCTTAAAAAAGGCCTTAGTGATCACGATGGAAAGGCACTGAAACACAAACAGAAACCTCGGTGGACCACCATTTTGACCGACTGCACTCTACCCACCGTCGAGAGCGGTAACATGTCCCATCTTTTGAAATCCTCCTCCATTTGCTCCACAAACCTCGTCAGATTCAGTTTATGTAGGGTCCCCCAACTCCTGGCTATCTGTATCCCCAGATACCGAAAGCTCCCCTCTGCCCTCCTCAGCGGTAGGTCCCCTATCCCTCTTTCTTGGTCCCCCGCCTGTAATACAAATAGCTCACTCTTCCCTACATTGAGCTTATAACCCGAAAACTCCCCAAACTCCCTTAGAGTCTGCATGACCTCCACCATCCCCTCCCTTGGATCCGCCACGTCCAGCAACAGGCCATCTGCATATAGCGACACCCGATGCTCTTCTCCCCCTCGGACAACCCCCTTCCATTTATTAGAGTCCCTCAATGACATGGCCAATGGTTCGATCGCCAATGCAAACAACAGGGGGGACAGGGGGCACCCCTGCCTCGCCCCTCGGTACAGTCGAAAGTACTCCGACCTCCGCCGGTTCGTCACTACACTTGCCATCGGGGCTCTGTATAGGAGCTTAACCCAATTGATAAACCTTACCCCGAACCCAAACCTGCGCAGCACCTGCCAGACGTACTCCCACTCTACTCAGTCAAACGCCTTTTCCACGTCCATAGCGGCCTCTATCTCCGCCTCTCCCTCCTCCGATGGCATCATTATCACATTTAAGAGCCGCCGCACATTGGTGTTTAGTTGCCTGCCCTTTGCAAATCCCGTCTGGTCCTCGTGGATTACCCCCGGGACACAGTCCTCGATCCTCGTGGCCAGCACTTTTGCCAGCAACTTTGCATCCACATTGAGGAGCGAGATCGGCCTGTACGATCCACATTGCAGTGGGTCCTTGTCCTGCTTTAGGATCAAAGACATTGCCGCTTTCGACATTGTCGGGTGCACTGTCCCCTCCTCTCTTGCCTCATTAAAGGACCTCACCAGTAGCTGGGCCAACTGGTCTGCGTACTTCCTGTAGAACTCCACCGGGATCCCTCAGGTCCCGGGGCATTCCCCGCCTGCATGCTCCCCAAACCCTTGCTCAGCTCCTCCAACCCAATTGGTTCTTCTCCCTATGAGCCCTAATGGAAATTAGCTCTCCCCTGATCACCACCTTCAACGCCTCGCATACCACCCCCACCCGCACCACCCCGCTGTCGTTGGCCTCCAAGTACCTTTCGATACACCCCCTCACCTTCCCACAAATCACCTCGTCCGCGAGCAGTCCCACATCCTGCCGCCACAACGGGGGTTGTCCCTTCTCCTCTCCCATCTCCAGTTCCACCCAGTGTGGGGCATGGTCCGAAACGGCTGTAGCCCAATACTCCATCCCCTCCACCGTCGGGATGAGCACCCTACCCAGAACAAAGAAATCTATCCGGGAGTAGGCTTTGTGCACATGGGAGAAGAGAGAAAATTCCCTGGCCTGCGGCCTTGCAAACCACAATGGGTCCACTCCCCCCATCTGATCCATAAATGCCCTAAGTACCTTGTCCGCCGCCGGCCTCTTTCCAGTCCTTGATTTGGAGCGGTCTAGTGCTGGATCCAACACTGTATTGAAGTCCCCTCCCATTATCAGGCCTCCTATCTCCAGGTCCGGAATGCGCCCCAACATGCGCTTCATGAATCCTGCATCATCCCAGTTTGGGGCGTATACGTTTACCAACACCACCCACATCCCTTGCAGCCTACCGCTCACCATTACATTTCGCCCTCCATTGTCCGCTACAATAGTCTTGGCCTCAAATGACACCCGCTTTCCCACCAATATTGCCACCCCTCTATTATTCGCGTCCAGTACCGAGTGGAATACTTGTCCTACCCATCCCTTTCTTAGCCTGACCTGGTCCGCCACCTTCAGGTATGTCTCTTGGAGCATGGCCACGACCGCCTTCAGTCCCTTTAAGTGCGCGAACACTCGAGCCCCCTTCACCGGCCCATTCGGGCCCCTCACATTCCACGTTATCAGCCGGATTGGAGGGGTTCTCACCCCCCCCCCCCACACGCCCCGCCGACTAGCCATCTCCATTTCTGGGCCAGTCCCGTGTCCACGCCTCCCTCACCCTCCAGTCCCCCAGAGGGGGGATCCCCGTCCCGACCACCTCTTCTGTGTCCCATTCCCTTTCGGCCAGTGCAGCAGCAACCCTTCCCCCCCTTCCCCCCCCTCCCCTCCCCCCTCCCCCCCCCCCCCCGCTAGACCCCTGTCTAGCTATTTTGCTCCCCCCATGTCACTCCCGTATGTCAGCTGACACCTGCTGACCCCAGCTTCCCCCGATGTCCCATTGACCTCCCCGCGTGGGAGACTCCCAATCCATATGCATTCCTTCGTTCCACTTCCCGCCTTTATTCCCGCGCGCGGGAAAACACCCCGCGCTTTCCAAAGCCCGCTCCGCCCCCTCTGGCACAGCTCCTGTCGCGGCCTTGTCTCTCTCTCCCCCAGCCCATGTAACATTAGCTGCGCGTGATTGACCGCCTATATGCAACAACCATCACACATCAAACCTCGAACATCCCCCCCCTACCCTCACAAACCCTCAGTTAGAGTCCAACATTTCGGCTTGTACAAAGGTCCACGTCTCTTCAGGCGTTTTGAAGTAATAGTGTTGGCTCTTGTATGTGAACCACAGTCGCGCTGGCTGCAGTATTCTGAATTTCACTTCTTTCCGGTACATCGCCGCTTTGGCCCGGTTGAAACCCGCTCTCCGCTTTGCAACATCCGTGCTCCAGTCCGGGTATATTTGGATCTCTGCATTGTCGCACTTACTGCTCCGCTCCTTCTTGGCCCATCTCAGGACCCACTCTCTGTCCGTGAACCGGTGGAACCTCACCACCATCGCCCTTGGCGGCTCATTTGCCTGCGGCTTCTTTGCCAGCACCCGATGTGCCCCATCCAACTCAAGCGGCCTCGAAGGGGTCTTCGTGCCCATCATCGCCTCGAGCATCGTGCCCCGGCATCAGCCCCCTCCAATCCCTCAGGGAGACCCAGGATTCGCAGATTCTTTCTCCTCGACCTGTTCTCCAGGTCTTCGAGTCTTCCCGCCCACCTCTTGTGTAGCGCCTCATTCTGCTCCACTCTCACCGCCAGGCCCACGAGCTCGTCCTCGTTCTGACTGACTCTTTTCTGTACCTCCTGGATCTTAGCTTCGTGGACCTGCTGGGTGACCCCGAGTCCTTCAATTGCCAAAAGCATAGGCGCCAAGTTCTCCTTGCGCATCTCCTCGCGCTGCTCCTCGAAGCAGCGCTTGATGAACTCCTGCAGCTCCCCTTTGTCCCTGGCCGCCGCCATTTTGTTTTCTTTCCCTCGCTTCTCCCGTTGCTCCAGTGCCGCTCCTTTGGCCGTTACACTTCTGGTCCGTTTAAAAAGTCTATGGAAACTCCTGAAAAAGGTCTGAGAGCCAGTTCCAGACGGGAGCTGCCGAATGCATGGCCGCCACCGGAAGCCTCGTCCCTGCTTCTTCAATGGCCCTGGTAGATCATTTCACAGTTGTTCCCTCTGCTGCTAGAATTCACCTTTGATAGAGTCAAGTCAGAGTGCAACTTTAAGCTTGCCCTTCCCCCGCCTGCATGCTGGAGGAGGCCCTTGTCGAAACCTGCGGCCAAAGCCAAATCCTTTCCAGTTTCTGCCGGGTCTGGCAGCCAAAAGACATAACATTCATGGGGGACACTGTCAGGGGAATGCTGCAGTCTTCTTGCCACACCGAGAAATGTCAACCAAATGCCGTGGGGGCCCTGTAAAGAGCCCAAAAGTCCGTTCCAAGCGGGAGCTACCGAATATGCGACCTCGCTCTGCATAGGCGCACCCGGAAGTCTTCATTGCAGTTTTAAGGCCAGCCTTCTTTGGACAAGTTGACTGAGCAGCTGTTTCAATTCTGAACGCCACATTTTAAGATTATCGTACTTGTTTTCAAATCTCAATTAGCCCTACCTTTCCTTACAGCACAAAATATTTCTCTCCATCTGATGGAACTTTTTGTTTGCAAGTTCCAAAGTAATTATTCCGATCCTGCAGGGCAGGATGTCAGTTGTAAATTGCAATATTTCGGGACGGTACTGTAAAAGCCATTTTCAAACATTCATTCATCGTTGCTCAATTATGTAGCGAACGTTTACCGATGTGAAGAAAAAGTAACAGTTAGTCGGAATAAGTAGTGAGGAGTGTTGATGTTAAACGTTGTGTACAGACGGTGCAGTGAAGCATCTGCTCCCGTCTCTGGACGTTAAGAATAACATTTAGAACACTGACACTTTCCTAATTATAATGTGAGATTGATAAGCAACGTGATTACACGGCGGAAGGCTCTCGAATTACTTGTCATTACCACTATACTCATCATTCTTCTCTGATGTCAATTTCCAACTGAAACAGTACAATTATGTCCAACGGTATTATTGCCACTTGTTTATGGCATGGTATATGATTGTGAGGCATTTGCTTCTTGTGAGATTCTCTAAAATCTCGAAAATGTTAGTTTGCAACAGTCCTCCCCTCTACCCACTCTGGATATTCAATGTTTTTCATTTTCTCCCATAGATGTAAAACAGGCTGCACAAGGTGAGCTAAAAGTAACATTTTTCAGTTGTGGTTGAGCGTGGGTGGGATCGCCTTACTGCGTCATGGAGAGGGTGTAGAAAGACGGGAAGAGTGCAGAGAGAGAGAGTTGTTTTTTCTAAATTAATTTCTTGTGACACAACAACTGTCACCATAAAATATCTACCACGGTTCTCAAGGATTTACGTTCCCAACCCCTGGGTCCAGGTTTACATTGATGATCCCCAGCTCGACATTTTAGAACGTTCCATCAAAACCACACTGCCCTTTAACGTTGCTGACGGGTTTTCATGGTTTTAAGGCAAACATACAGTCAAATAATTTACTGGAAATATCAAAGATATTGGAAGTTACCTGGAACACAAGCAGTGTCGCACGTTTTACAACGATCTACAACCAGCTTGCCACTGCCTTCCTGCATCCTTTGGTTCGCCTATCCTGTGTTCTCCATGGTTCCAGAAGAAAAATAAATGTCTTCCTTGCTGTTAGATTTGAAAGCACAACATACAGCAGTGATAGAAAACAAGCAGAAGAACATTTCAGAGCTTCAAGAAATGTTACATTTTACTTGTGTAGTCCTCTTCTGAATCGATTAGTATTGGCGTGGCGATTTCACTGTGGCCAAATTGAGCTCGCGCTCAATGAACGAGTTTGTGGAGCGGGTTAACATGATTTTAGGACGAAAACGCAAATATTGGGATCTCCTTTTTCCCCTTTATGTAAAAGCATGTTTTCGCTGAGGCAGGATTGGCAACGTAACTGTTTTACAGCGTTATCAGTTGTAGTTGGATACGCTGCAGCACGGTAAATGCAGGACATATTAGCGCTGCTGCCTCACGGGGACAAGAACATAGTTTCTTACACGGACCCAGGTCCCTGTCCGTGTGGAGTGTTGGTTTTACAAAGGGAATTCAAGGTGAAAAACTCGTGAATTACTTTTCACCATCGGTAATTTCGGCATTTTTCGCGTACTGATGTCGCAGACTTTTCTTCAGCTCGGGAAGGCATGTGCGGGTGTCCATGGGTCGCCTTACTGATATGATCGAATCTGATATCAAAACGATTTGAGATTGCAACACGCTTGTTTTCAACCACCTCTGGATATCCAATAATTGTTTATCGTCTCCTAAAGATCTACAGCAATCTCGAGGCGGTAAGGAGAAACAAAGTGTTGCCCTTTTTTCTGAATCTGAATTCAGCGCGTGATGGTATCATGAGGAGGGTCGAATCGTTTTGCCCTACACTCTCTCGAGTTTAGAAGAATAAGAGGACACCTACTTGAAGTAGATTACTTGATAATAGGTATTGACACAATAGGGATAGAGAGAATGCTTCCTCTTATGGGGCAATCTTGAACGAGAGGTCATTATTTAAGGGCAAGGCAGCCGATATAAAACTGAAATAGGAGAAATTACTCCTCTAAACGTGTCCTGAATAAATGGAATTCACGACATCACGACCAGGACATTATGTGAATGTAAGTAGAAGATACACTGATTTTAGATTAGAAACGTTTTTAAGGGATATGAGGAATGGGCTGGAAAATGAAATAGAGGTGGAAATTAGATCAGCCATTATCGCATTGAATGGTGGAACAACCCCGTGGGTTCCATTGGCCTAATCGTGCTCCCGATTCTTATGTTATTCGAAAGAGCAAGGGAGGGATGAAGGGTATAATATATTTTCAGACAGGAATTAAACGATTGTGGTGGCCGCAGCAAATCACAAACAACTGAGTTGGTGCTGAAACTAATAAGGACATTTTGGGTAATGACAATGCAGTATCGGATGTGTGTTTGCTTTTGTCACCCAGATGCTGTGCTTTCCCAATCGAAATCAATTTCATATATATATATATGTATATTGTTTCTCCTTTCACCATACCATAGAACATAAGAAGACTTTGGAGGGTAATTGCAAAATGGTTGTGACACTTTTTCGATTTGCTCTGTAAAATTGGGCATGGATGCTTTCATCTGAGGTAAAAGCAATGACGATTATCTTCCTACTTATTAATTGCAAGGAATGTATGGACATAAATATCGGAAACTTGGGCTGAAAGTTAAATGCTGGTGCATATTTGACAGTCATGGTCCAAATGTAGCTCTGTGCTCAACCAGAGTAAATATGGAACTTGTTGAGAATATTCGGCAAGGGCTGATTGATATTTGCAGATAGCAGAGTTTGAAAATGTTTCCCCAATGTATAAAGTATAAGGAAACACGTATAAGTCTGCGCAGATTTGTAGTTGCACCACTACTTTAGCTGCAAGAAAAAAGCTTTGAAACGAACGAGTCCAATGCTGAACAAATCGCCAGTTTTGCTGTTGCTATGATGACATGCCACATGGTTGGGCTCTTTTCAGCGCAGTAAACGTTTCATAATATCAAGTGGACTAAGTACAATTCGCCGAATATCCCAGTTATTTTGGATCAAAGCAAAATAAGACGAATCCTAGGCTTGGCACTTCATGATAAAATAAGATCATATGTTACAATTAAACAAATTCATTGACAAATAGTCCATGCTTTTCACAGTTCGTATCTACATAATATTAATCTGTCTCGGAGTGTCACAGAAGGTGACTTAAAGCACGAATAAATGATCGGGAGGTACAAATCTTGATGAATGACCATTTTGCCCCATTTAAAATACATAAAAAAATAGCGAAAGGGCACTCATCAAATGTGCATTAGGATATTGGGATAATATTCCAGTCGAGAAAATACTGTATTTTCCAGAAACGTTGACAAAAATATTTGCCTGGGAAATATTAGTCGGCATTTTGGATCTTCGATACTGTTTTTCCATTCGATAATATCATGACCGATATGATTGCACTTTCCATTGGTCTTTTCTGTTTGCCTCGATAATTCTTTGCTCCCATCTTTATGATAAAAAATATCTTCTATGGTTGTTACTTCATTGCAGTGTAAATGTAAGCCTACTTGTAACAATAAAGATTATTATTATCTCAGTGACGTTAATCCATCGCTTTCTGCGGAAAAGCGTTCCATCCGAATGCCTGCCATTTACAACAAAATGAATTACTTCATTATCGTTCTGATAATAATTTATTTGTGTCCAATAGTTGCAATCTCATGCAGAAGGAGAAATATCTTCCAAAATTAATCCTATGCCCTCTTCAAAATTCACATGTTTCCAAAAATGCGTATATAATTGTTTCATGTTGCCATCGTCACAGTACAACACATTTGAACGTGTGTTTGCAAGCAGATGATAAAGCCCATACAGATCGCTTTGCAATGATGATGCCTCAAATGCCTGAGAATATTTAGAAAAAATAAACCAAATCTCTAAAAAGCACAACAATCCTTGCCTCGTTAGGCAGCAACTACCTGCAGTGAAAGTTCTTTTTTATGTTTGCTTACAATCAAGGCACAACCTTCTCAAACATGCCTCAGGCTTAATCTGTGGGGATTGGCAGGTTAAATCAACACCAGTCATCTCTCCCCCACAAAAGGGAAAGCAGCGTATATTCATCTGGGACAATGGCGGTTTTACTTTACTTTCATCCTTTGAAACAACAGTAACATCTGTGCCATGCCTTCATCAATTCCGCTGGCGCCATGACAATAACATGTAATTCAACTGAGAGATAAGAAAATGCGTTTGAATCACCAGTTCGCCGTTTTATCTTTCTTTAATTCGTCGATGTTTGCTACTGATTTTGCAAAAGTGAAGACCTTGCTCTTTATCACTTCATTGTGCAGATGTCGAATATTTGCCAATACACGTCATGTTTTGTAACCCGTTACAGCTCTCCAACCCATCATGGGAAATCATTAAGTTATAAACAAATATAGATGCATGTCTTCAAGCAGAAAAATGACAATGCAATTCAGCGTATTTTATTTAATCAACAGGCACTGAAATTTGGAGTCGTTAGATTTATTGAATGTGGAATGTAAAGATGATGGCTTAGAATAGAAAGGACCCATGGAAAACTGTCAATTTTCAAAACAGATACACACAGCAGGATCGAAGAACGTTGATTGGTCCTTTGGAGGTTGAGAAGTGAGATTTAATAATGGGAGATGAGGAAATGGCTGAGGAACTGAACAGGTTTTTTGGGTCGGTCTTCACAATGGAAAACAAAATGAACATGCCCGTGGCTGAGGTAAATGATGCTATGACAGGTGAGAGCCAGGCGATTATTGTTATGACTAACGAGGTAGTGATGGGGAAGGTAAAGGTAGACACATGTCCTGGCCCCGATTGAATACATCCCAACGTACTAAAAGAGATGGCTAGGGAAATTACAAATACACGCGTAATAATTTACCAAAATTCACGAGACTCTGGGGTGGTCCCGGCGGATTGGAAATTAGCAAACGTGACACTAGTGTTTTAAAAAGGACGTCGCAAAAAGCGGTTCATGAAAGGCGAGTTAGCTTAACTTCAGTAGTAGGGAAGATGCTGGAATCTATTATCAAGGAAACAATAGAGAGGCATCTGGATGTAAATTGTCCCATAAGATCGACACGGTATGGATTCATAAAGAGCAGATCGTGCCTTACTATTTTAAGGGATTTTTAAAAATAAATAGATAATACCCAATTCACATTTTCCAATTAAGGGGCAATTAAGCGTGGCCAATCCACCTAACCTGCACATCTTTGGGTTGTGGAGGCGAAACACGCGCAAACACGGGGATATTGCGCAAACACCACACGCCAGAGCCAGTGACCCAGAGGCGGGATCGTATCTGGGAACTCGGCGCCGTCAGGCAGCAATGCTAACCACTGCGCCACCGTGCTGCCCTCTTGGGGAATTTTTTGTGCACATTACAGATGCGGTAGACAGCGGGGAGCCAATGCATGTCGTATATATGGATTTCCAGAAAGCTTTTGACATGGTGCCACACAAAAGCTTGCTGCATAAGACAACGGTGCATGGCGTTACGGGTAAAGTAGTAGCATGGATAGAGTTTGGGGATTAATTGGTGTTTCTCTAGTTGGTAGCTAGTGGTGTCCTTCGGGGATCCGTCTTGGACCCATAGTTGTTCACAATTTACATCGATTGTCATGGAGAGTACCTTTAAGAAATGGTTGTTTTTGAATGGGTGTGGACATAAGTATCTGTAGTGAGAGTACCTTTAAGAAATAGGTGTTTATTACTGCAGTGATGTCAGAGAGTGGGTGGAGCTGGGCTGCCTGTCAGCTTTTTTCTTTCGTTTTAGGCAGTTTGCTGCAGGGTGAGCTATAGTTTCGTTTTCAGTGTTGGAGCTGAAGCCAAACAGAGCAGGTGTACTGTTGAACTCTCTGCCCTGAAAAGACCATCTCCTGACCCTTTGGTGAATTCAGAATTATAAATGTTCTCAGCAGTGAATGTAAACCTAACGTGCTCTTGTTAAAAGGTGTTTTTTAAAGTCTTCTGAATTTTAAAAGGACAGCTTACGAATTAATTTGTGTTGTATTCTTTGGGGGTTGTGTTTGAATTGATGGTTGCTAAATTGGTTCATTGTACGTTTTAAAATGGTTAAATTGAGTTCAGAGAATAAACATTGTTTTGCTTTGAAAAATCCGTTTTTCCATTTCTGCTGTACCACACCTGTAAAGTGGGCTGTGTGCCCCCCGATGCCACAATCTATTAAAAGGTGTGGGTCAGGTGAACTCCATGATACACTTTGAGGTCTCTAAACCCTGACCCATAACATATTGGGGGATCGAGGGGGTTAAAATTCTATCTATTGGATTGGATTAGTGAACTTAAACACAGTGAGGGGTGGGCATATTGTGGTTTCCTTTCAGGTGTGGTATTCTTGTAAAACTGGGGAGTGTGTTGTGGACATTGTCTCTTTCAGAGGCTCAGCGGTTTTTGGGGGTGGAGACGGTCACATGCAGTACAGTACGGACAAAGACTAAAAGCAGATTGTTATATTTGGCAAAAACATTGCAGTTAACATTACCTGACACAATGCGAAAAGATGTGGTATTTATGGCGGTGTCTAAGCATTTAAAGTTGCCTGACATACAGTCTGAGTCATGAGAAAGGGCAAAGATCCAATTGCAGATTAAGCAACTTGAACATGAAAAAGAATTAAAGCAGCTTGAATATGCAATGAGAGAAAAAGAAAGAGAAAGGGAGATACAGATCGGGGAAAATAAATGGAGAGAGTAGAGAGAAACAGAGAAAGAATAGTCCCAGCAGAACTAAAAGAAAGAGATAGAGAGGAAAGGAAAAAAGAGAGAGAGTTTGAACTTCAGAAAATGGCTCTGAAACGTAACAGTCAGTTAAAATTGGCAGATGTAAAGGGAAACGTACAGTTGGAGGATAGTGAGAAAGAGCGTCATTGTTGAAGGCTATTTAAATATGTCCAAGCATTGCCAAGGTTTGACGAGAAGGGAGTGGATGCCCTTTTCATTTCATTTGAGAAGGTACGTAAACAAATGAAATGGCCGCAGGACACGTGGATATTACTGATTCAAACAACGCTGGTAGGTAGGGCAAGTGAAGTGTTTGCATCACTACCGGAGGAGGTATCTGGGACGTATGAGGAGGTGAAAACATTCATCTTCGGTGCATATGGACTAGTGCCTGAAGCCTACAGCCAAAGGTTTAGAAATTTAAGGAAATAATTTGGTCAAACATACATGGTGTTTGAAAGGAGCAAACAGTAATTTTGACAGATGGATAAGGGCTTTGAAAATATACAAAACGTATGGAGCTCTCAGAGAAATTTTACTTTTGGAGGAGTTTAAAAATCCAATTCCTGATGCAGTGAGAATTCATGTGGAAGAGCAGAGGGTTAAAACTGTGAGAATAGCAGCACAGATGGCAAATGATTATGAATTAGTTCATAAATCCGATATCAATTTCAGCTGTGAGGGATATAAACTGGAGAGATGAGAAATACTCAAGTCGTAAGGTAAAGGTGATCGCCTGGAAGATAAAAAGGAGAGTGTACCTCTGATTAAAAAAGGAATCCAGGAGGGTGGAAGATACATGAAAAATGACAAATGTTTTCATTGTAATAATCTAGGCCATGTAAAGTCACAGTGTTGGAGGTTGAAGAAAAGCACTGGGAAGACTGATGTAGTAAAACAGGATAAGATAGTGGGGATGGTTAAAGTGGTAAAGGAAAGCCCAAGTGAAGTGAAGGAGGTGCAAAAGATTGTACAGCCTGATCATGATGTGATTGATCAGCAGGTGCCAGGTCTCTTTAAATAATTTACTTGTGTGGGTAAAGTTTACTCATGTGTATCAGGAGGAGCAAGTAAAGACGTCACAATTTTAAGAGATACGAGAGCTAGTCAATCTTTAATGGTAAGAGATGAGGAGTTATGTCGTTTGGGAAGAATATTGAAAGAAAGGGTGATAATGTGTGGAATTCGGCGTGAGAGGAGTAGTGTTCCATTATATAAGGTAAGGTTGGAAAGTCCAGTGAAGAGTCGTGTAGTGGTAGTAGGAGTAATAGAGAAACTATCTTGTCCAGGAATACAGTTAATCTTGGTTAATGATATAGCTGGATCGCAAGTGGGAGTGCTGTCTACTGTGGTTGATAAGCCAGTGGAAAATCAGACAACTGAAGTGTTAAATAACAAATATCCTGGGAATTCTCCGGATTGTGTAGTAACAAGATCGCAAAATCACAGGTTAAGACAAGAGGAGAAATTAAAGAATGAAGATGAAGTTGAAGTGCAATTACCTGAAACGATTTATGATCAGATGGTTGAAAAAGAACAAGAACAGGTGGAGGATGAGGCGGGTATTTTTAGTTGAAGAAAATTGGCGGAGTTACAACAGAAAGATATGGAAATAAAACCGAGGTATCAGAAAGCATACATGGAAGAGGAATCAGAGTGTATACCAGAGTGTTATTACCGTAAAAGTGATATATTTCTTTGTTTTTAAATCCACCTACTTTGCACATCGTTGGTTGTGGGGGGGTGAAACCCACGTAACACGGGAAGAATGTGCAAACTCCACACGGACAGTGGCCCAGAGCCGGGATTGAACCTGACACCTCGGCACCATGAGACTGCAGTGCTATCACTGCGCCACGGTGCTGCTCTAAACGTGATGTCTTGATGAGAAACGGGAGACTTTTACATATGCAATTGGATGAAAAGTGGGCAGACGTTCATCAAGTACTATTGCCTGTCGGGTATAGAAAGGCAGTTATTGCGAGTTACATATGAAGTACCTGTGAGTGGTCATTTGGGAAAAAGGAAAACTGAAGCTAAATTCCAAAAACATTTTTATTGGCCTGGACTACATAAAGATGTCTTTAAATTTTGTCAATCATGTCACGCATATCAAGTGACAGGAAAAAATCAGGCCAGCGCCCTTAATACCCATTCCAGCATTTGAGGAACCTTTACAAGGGTCCTAATTAATTATGTCAGACCGCTACCTAAAACGAAAAATGAGAATCAACATCTTTTGGAGATAATGGATGTGTCTACTAGGTTTCCACAGGTCATTCCAGTACGTAATATTACAGCTAAAAATATTGTGGAGCAGTTACTTCAATTCTTTACTCGACATGGACTCCCGACAGGAATACAATCGGATCAAGGATGACATTTTACCTCAAGGTTATTCAAAGAAGTTACGGATAGCTTAGGAATAAAACAATTTAAATCAACTGCGTACCATCCAGAATCGCAGGGAGTTTACAAAGATGGCATCAGACATTAAATACAATTTTGAGGGCTTATTGTCAAGATTATCGAGATGATTGGGATAAAGGACTTCCATTCGTACTGTTTGCAATTAGCGATGCAACTAATGAATCAACCAAATGTAGTCCTTCTGAACTAATTTTTGGTCAAGAGGTAAGAGGACCACTTAAATTGATTGAGGAAAGATTTGTGAGTGAGAATACAGAAATTGCATTATTGGATTACGTGTCAATTTTTAGGGAATGATTAAATAGAGCAGGTGAATTAGCTGGACAACAGTTAAAACTTGCACAAAATGTGATGAAATGGCTGGCGGACAAAAAATCCAAAATTCGCAGTGTTGCCAGTGGAGATAAAGTATTAGTATTGTTACCTGTGGTAGGTTAACCTTTATAAGCAAGGTTTTGTGGGCCTTATCAGATTGAAAGGAAATTAAGTGCGGTGAATTATGTGGTAAAAAGACCAGATAGAAGGAAGACTCACCGAGTGTGTCATGTGAATGTGCTTAAACGCTACGTTGAAAGGGAAGGGATAATTACAGCAAAAGGGCTTACTATTTAAATGAGAAACGATTAAAACATCCTGCTGTGCAGAAGGACCTGGGTGTCCACGTGCCTGGGTCGCAAAAAGATGATCTACCGATGCAGCAGGTGATTCACAAGGCGAATGGAATTGTATCCTTAATTGCTCGAAGGATGGAGTTTACGACCAGGGAGGTTATGCTGCTACTGTATAAGATGTTTGTGTGGCCACACCTGGAGTATTAAGTTCAGTTTTGGTCTCCTTACCTGAGAAAGGACGTACTAGCGCTGGAGGGCGTGCAGAGGCGATTCATCAGGTTAATCCAAGAGTTGAGAGGTTGAATTGCGAGGAGAGAGTTTGAAGAGACTGGGACAGGACTCATTGGGATTTAGAAGGATGCGGGGAGAGTTTATAGAAAGATATAAATTATGAATGCAATAGATACGAGAGATGCACGGAGGTTGACCCCATTGGCGGGTGAAAGCAGAACTAGGGGGCATTGCCTCGAAAAACGGGGAAGTAGATTTAAAACTGAGCATAGGAGGAACCTCTTCACCCAAAGGCCTGTGAATCTATGGAATGCCCTGATCAGTGGAGCAGTTGAGGCTACTTCGTTAAATGTTTTCAAGATAAAGATAGATCGTTTTTTAAAGAATAAATGAATAAAGGGTTATGGTATTCGGGCTGGAAAGCGGAACTGAGTCCACAATAGATCAGCCATGATCTCATTGTATGGCTAAACAGGCTCGAAGGGCCAAATGGCCTACTCTTGCTCCTAGTTCTTATGTTCTAATGAACACAGAATAGTTTATTTACCTTGCAATGGCCGATCTTATACAACACAGTTTGAGTTAGGTCATTTATTGTCAAAATAAATATGCAGGATCCATTTTTTATGTGATTGAATGCAATTAAGTTCCACGTGCAGATGAGAAGAACAGAGAGCAAAGTATAGTTCATTGCACGAAATAGAGCAGAGGGAGAATAACTTGGAAGAAAATATGTTGTCCTTCGGAAATTAACGATTTATGCAATAATTGTACAAAGCAACAAGTTCAATTTCGGCCCATTTCTTGAAAGGGACTTTGGAAGAATAGCATGTGGTCTGGTAGGACGTGGCAAGACAGTCATTCTTTGGCACTCCTCCTTCAGATTCTATCTGGGATTTGAGTTACTTTCAAAAAACTTGGCAGTGATGCAGAACTTAGGCAATTAATGCAATTTGGAATCTCCATGGGAGGTTGGCTTCGATTTTGGCTTAAGAAAGATAGTGTATTTTGGTATGACATGCAACCATATAAGGCGCATGGGTTGTACTGGTCACGAGCGATTTTTATTGTTGATTTTGTTGGAACTGTGGATCGTTGATAAAAATTCAGAAGAAACCCATTAAAAAACAGGTTCCAGTGAGGAATGTTCTCATCAGAGTATTTACATACTTTTGAGCCCGTGCTCTACGAAACAATATGGTTGATACCAATCTATGCAATGCATTAATGCGCCCAAGTTTGGTGCAAATTGCATACACAGCATGAGATAATCAATTGAAACAGCATGCAATGTCTACTAATGTCACATATATTACAATAATACTGTGCGCCATTAACATAATATATAGAAAATGCATTAGCCTGGAGCAACCTCAGAATCATTAAGAATCCAGGTAGATATTCTTGTCATGCATCCATCGCAGTTTTTTGGGTGTGACTTCGGCGCAATTAATTGGATGCAAGAGGAGGTTGGCCAAAGTGGTTCCCATCAGTTTAGACTGCCGGTAATGACTAAATGTTTTGTCAACTAATGACACAGACTTTCGCATGGTAAAAATGTCTTCACTGAGTTAACGATTGTCAACTTGGAACTACGATGTTGTGACTATCACAGAAACATGGTTAAAGGAATGCAGGATTGGCAGCAGAACGCTGGAGGATCTTGATGTTTCAGGATAGATAGAGGGGTATGTAAAAAGGATTACGGGTAGCATTACTCGTTCAGGAGAATAATATAGCCGTACTGCGGGAGGACACCTTGGAGGGCTCATACAGTGAGTCAATCTGAGTAGAGCCCTAGAACAGGAAGGGAAAATCGCAATGTTGGGCGTTTATTACAACCCCCGAATTGCCAGCCAGAGATAGAGGAGAAGATATGTAGAGAGATTTTGGATAGATGCAAAAGTAATAGGGTTGTTGTGGTGGGGGACTTTGATTACCCTATGTTGATTGGGACTCAAATAGTGATAGGGGCTTGGACGTGGATGCTCTGGAGAGCGAGCACAGGAGGTATACGAGGGTGTTGCCTGCTCTTGAGGGTGTTAGCTATCTGGACAGGCTAGATGAACTCGGACTATTTTCATTAGTAAGGCGGAGGTTGAATGGTGACCTAATAGAGGTCTATCAGATAATTTGTGGTATGGATAGAGTGGAAGGGCAGGCAGTCTTTTCCAGAGGGGAGGGGTTAGTCACGAGGCAGCATTGGTTTAAGGTCCGTCGGGCAATGATTATAGGTGATGTTCAAGGCAGTTGTTATATGCAGAGGGGGGGGGGGGGGGCGGGTGTCTGGAACGCATTGCCAGGGGAGCTTGTGGAAGCAGATACAGAAGCGGCGTTCAAAAGGCATCTTGACAAACACATGCAGAGGATGGGTATAGAGGGATACGGCATAAGAAAGAGCTGAGGGTTTTGTCCAGGGTTGGTATCATGACCGATAGAGGCTTGGATGGCTGATCCTGTTCCTGTGCTGTATTGTTCTTTGTTCTTCGTTCTTTGTTCTTTGCTCCTTGTTATTTGAAATGCCATAACAATGCATGATATCTAACACGCCCTGAATTTCAAAATGAACTGTTAATACTTCTGCACATACATCGTGGTACATAGATATTATTACATTAATTGTACATATTTTCAAAATTCGTTTACGGGACGTGAGCGTCGCTGGTTTCGCCAGTACTTTTTGCCCATCCCGAGTTGCTCTTCAGAAGGTATTGCTGAGTTGATTTCTTGAACCCCTGTAGGCCTTGAGCTGTAGGTGCACTCACTGGTTTCTTAGAGAGGGAATTCCAGTCATTTTGCCTCAGCAAAAATGAAGGAAAGGCAATAGATTTGCAAGTCACTGTTGAGTTACTTGGAGGGGAACCTCCAGTTGGTGGTGTTCCCAGGTATATGCTGCTGTTTTCCATCTAATCTAGGTGATCGTGTTCGTGTGTTTGGAAGGTGCTGCTGAGAAAACATGGTGACTCACTGCACTGTATGTTGTAGATGGGACGCACAGCTGGCACTGTTCTGAATTGGCGGCGGGTTTGAATGTTTGTGAAAGTGGGTGCCAGCAACTGGGCTGCTTGTCCTATGTGCCTTCGAGCTACTTGAGTGTGATGGAGCCGCACCCATCCGGGCAATTGGTGAATATTCCTTTACATTAATGCCTTGTGCTTTTTACATGGTAGAAAGGCTTTTGGGGGTCAGCATATAAGTTACTCGCCTTTGGATTCCTTGTATTTGACCTGCCCTATTGGCACAGTATTAAGGTGACGACGCCAGTTCAGTTTCTGGTAAATGGTAACACCCAGTATGTTAATTGTGGAGGATTCAGCGATGACATTGCCATTGAATGTCAAGGGGCGGTGGTTAAATCCTCCTTGCAGGATATGGTCATTGATAGGCAATTGTATGGGGAAAGGCTACTTATGTCATGGCATCAAATATTGGATTGTGCTTGACGAGAGCAAAGTCTTAAGACTAGTGAGTGCTTCCTTAATGGTGTTTTCGATTGTGCAGGCCGATATTTCAAAAGTTCTTACACTTGATTTCAAATAGCCAATTCCTTTCAATTAATCATTCGGTTGCTCTTACTTTCCACGGAAACAAGGAAAAGCAAATTCGGCCAGGCATTCATGAAAAATTGGATTTCTTCATGGATCTTTGGTCGAACCGGGGACGCTCGCAAATGTTCTTGCTGAAACGTTCAAAGTAGTTCTGCGGACCAGGAAGGTCGCAAAAAACGGCGGCCACTACTTGTTCAGGTGATTGAACATTTTCAGCCATTTGTGATAACGCCAATATTCTAGCCACTAAATTTAAAAACTGGCGTCGCCCTTATTCGGGGACAGATCGAATAAAGCATTGGTATATAAATTATTATTTTTCCAAAATAAAAAACGTCCATGTATTTTTCAAATGAAGGGATAATTCGGCATAGACCATTCACCTATCCTGTATCTTTGGTACGTGGGGCTGAGACCCACGGAGACCCAGGGGGGACGGGGGTGGGGTGGCATGTGTAAACTTCACACAGGCAGTGACGTAGGGCCGGGATCTTAGTTTGGTCCGCAGCACTATAAGGCAGCAATGCTATCCACTGCGTCTCCCGAGCACGTGCATTATTCTACATATAGTCAGTGAATCCTAGATGTTGAGAGAATGAAAAAGGAGTATATTGATATATTGCTATTCACAGACTACCACAACGTTAATATTATTTTGTTCTGAGAAGAACTGGGGGCACAGATAAACGTAAATGAACAGAAACAATATTATTTTAGGGAGTCGAGAATAGAAAGCATGAAGAGAATAATCTCTACAAATCAACAGACAGAGACGCAGGTAAATAACTATTTATTGCAGGTCGAAAGATCGCAATCAACATGCAGAAGTTATTCGAAAAAAAATGAAATGAAAGCATAGATAAGCAAAGCTAAGACTACTAAAGATATGCTTGTGGTTATTTTTATTTTAGGGCAGGTAAACATGCAATTATAAACAGAGTTAGGTACTGACAGAGGTGGGGGCGGGGTGAAACATTTTTATGAGTCAAATGAAATCAAATTACGCATGCCTGTGTGCAGCATAACATCTATGTTAATGAATACTTGGAACATAGAGGACATTAAGTCAGCATTTACTGGCAACAACTTTAAAAAAACACGTTGGTGAATACTATCAGTTGGATTGAAAATATCAGGAAGTGTATCGAACCTTGAGAAACGGCTACTTTAAACGTATGGCCGATGAATCAATCTACGACTACTCCTCGCATGCAAAACATTCGAGGAAAGAAATGTTTTGCATGCGAGGAGTAGTCGTAGATTGATAGAGTTGGACAGTTGTTTTGATAGACAGTAGAGTTGATGACTGGTAGAGTTGGACAGTTGTTTTGATAGACAGGACACAGCTGTGAATCTGTCATAAGCCGATACAGGGACAGCATTCGTTCTGGCGAACGGTGGAGAGGAACATTACCGACGAAGTGATCTGTCACCTACTTACTCGACGAAAGCCGAATTACTAAAACAACGGAGTGCCAGGAAAAGAAATAACATATTTCGAGAGAGAAATAATGAAACATGGCATCAAGCATGATTTCGCTCATACGGACACATTTCTAATTTTTTACGTGGAATCGATGCAAAGATTCTGACAGCGAGTGTAAAGGGCTCATCTCACAGTCTGAAACTGAGAGATCGAAGTATGCAGAACTCTATCTGCAGAGAGAGAAAGCCGTGCCGTAGCACTCTTATCAATCATTGACATGCGTAGAGCGAACGTATCGTTGATCAATTAAAGTATCATCAGAGATCGATGGACAGACTGTGTTGTGAAGTATAGAAATGCTTCGGCTTTGGGAGACAGAGCAAAAAAACCGGAAGAATAGCTTGCTTTATGTACACGCTATGTACATGCTTATAATGTTTTTCTTGTCAGAAACATGATGATCGATGACTCAATTCCTGACAGACTAGAAGAAAAAACAAAGGACTCCTCAGTGGGATTAATGATAAACAAAAGGATTTCAATGGCGTGACCGGGGGACTTCTAGGTTTTGGGGCTGCAATAGTCATCACCTTTTAAACAAAAAATACTTTTGCATTTTCAAACCAGAACAATAACAACAATATGAACAGTGACGTATTGACGTTGTTTAGGTATAAAATTTAAAAAGTGGAATACATGTATGGTCGTCTCCACAACTATGACAATCACACTATCCCATTACAACATAAACCCTTTAAATCCAAAATGTGGCCAAGTCTTTGACGAATGAGATGACTGGCCCCCACGTCTGATAGAACATTCTACCAAACCCGTAATGATCTATGCAATCTTCTCCAGATGTAGAAATAACATCACGACTTCGATTCATGTGAATGCATTCAGCAGCACGAGATCTCCAATTGAGCAATATCCGCCTCATGGCAATCAAAGAGGCATCGGCGAGAAAGTCCACGCCTTTCTCTGAGTGGAATTCAAATGAGTCCTAGACGGTAAATATTGCTACCCTTGGATAATTTTCCAGTGCCACCTATAAACTATTACATATTGTATCAATAAAACACCAAAACAATTGTGTTTGCTTAGTTCGGTTAAGCGAACGGCGATCACACTCGCTCTTCAGATTTCGAAAGAATCCGGTAATCTTTGTCTTATTCCAAGCTGTTCTACGTAATACATCGAACAGAACGAAATTCAGTCTGTCGCAAGATGAAGTGGCATTTACCCTGCAGAGGGCTTCCATCCAAGCGACATCAAAACGTACACATTAGCTCCATCCAGATGGGCAGAATAAGAAGACAGAATAAGGCTATCTCCGTTGAGATAGATCGTCTTCTCTGTTCTGCCATGGACAGGAGCTTTTCTAGCAAGGAAGAGGGTGGTGTCAGGGGGAAGGATCAAATACAAACGCATGTTTGGCTCGTGCCTACAAGAGCAACTTCTGCAAACCCCTTTTGTCATGACGAAGGAGGTTTGTGTAGTTTAGTTTGTGAAGCAATGCCCATTTATAATCTGTGAAAATCCCAAGGTATTGGAAGGTAGAGCCAGTGATGAAGAGACAGTAAACTAAGCTGAACCTCTGTGGCAGATGGATTCGCTGGAAAAAAATGTTCACATTTAATTTGTAAGCTGTGAAGGAACCAACCATTGTGAGTATCCTCAATATATTGTCTGTTGAGAAGGCCGGGCTTGAAATTTATAGCAGTCGATCATCTGCATTCAGTGAGATCAAGTGGTCTAGTGCATTCTGGCAAATATCCTTCCACTCATCAGAGAAGTGTAACGCTATCGGGGGCGTTTCAATAGCTTTTGCAAATAATAGTGCGGAAGGTGACAGTCCCGTTTTCTACCACTATCTAACGGAAAATGTTCTACAAAATACCGTTTTGCCAGATTTTGCCTTTTATAGGTTTTAGTTGGGCGGCAAGGTAGCACAGTGGTTACCACAGCTGCTTCACAGCTCCAGAGCCCCGGGTTCCATTCCGGCCTTATGTAACTGCCTGTATGGAGTTCACCGGTGTCTGCATCAGTTTCTTTTTGGTGGCCCAGTTTCCTCCCACAGTTCAAAGATGTGCAGGTTAAGTGGATTGTCCATGCTAAAAAAAAACTTATTATCTAAAAGGTTAGGTCGGGTGTCTGCGTTACGAGTTGTGGTAGACGCGTAAGCTATGTAGTGTACTCTTTCAAAATGTTATTTCATAATAAATGGTCCAAATGACCTCGTTCTGCACTGTAAATTCTGTGGTCTCTGTCCCTATGATTATACTTCAAACGAGTCGAGCAAGAACACCTCCGGCCAAAACTGAAACGCCCCAAAAACCAAACAAGTAGTTCCACTCCCCTTATCAATGGCCTTTTGAGCATGCAAAGCTATTATGATCTCAGGTTCCCGAGAAGGGGATAGTGAAAATACAGTGTTTAAGAGCCTTTGGCCATTGACCGACACTGTCGCTCTTCACTAGAATCTGTCTGGTGTTCAGACACGATGGCTGTGAGGCTGGGCTCCATTCGTGACCCCAGGACATTCGCCAGCAGTTTGACATCAGTGCTAAGTAATTAAATGGATCGATATGCGCCAAATTCTACTGGGGCCTTGCCCATATAAGGAGAAGAGTAATTGAGGCCACGGTGAGCGTCAGAGGTTGTGACCCTCTGACAGCGAATCATTGAACGGGTCCAGAAATAGAGGTGTGAGCTGTTCAGAGAACGTTTTTGAAATGTATGTAATGCGTTCAAAAGGTATCTTGATAAACACATTGATAGGATGGGTAGAGCGGAATGCGGCACAAGGAAGATCTGAAGGCTTGGGGAAAAGTTGGTATCATGACCGACACAGACTTGAAGGGCCGAACGGCCTCCTCTTGTGCTGTATTGTTCTTTGTTATTTTTTCGGCTGTAAAGCCGCCACGGCCTGGATATTTGCCAAAATACAGCCACGCAGTACATTTCAGTTGTTTCTCTGGGATTAAGGTGGATTTCAGTTCCTGTTACCCGTCTTCCTCGATGGTTGTTATGCGAAAAACTTCAGAAAACTATTCATGTCTGCAGTGTTTGGAGAAGGCTGTGGCTCATATCGCCCAACGGACTACTAACTGGCAACCGCAATGCCCTGTAGAGGAGCTGAAAATCAGTTACACTCGTTTTTCCCAACCAAATAGATTTCTCAAGTGGCAGTCTGTTTCTCCGGTTGTTGCACAACAAGACGACATGTCTTCCCCTCATGCTCATACAGGTACCCTTAGAACGTCATACCTCTTTCACGACTTTATCCCTAGATATCAATTCAAATTAGACCTGCATTTTCTGTGTGCGCAGCAGTAGATATAGCGTTGAGCCAATTGAGCTTTGGTGGTCTCCTTCATAAATGGAGGCCACCAGCCTATGTCATTGCACTCTCTCCATTTCCATGGTGTGAGCGTTATATTAGATAATCTGGACCCTTATCATGGCCTCGAGGTTTACCAAGAGTATTGAAGCAGCTGCAGCTTCTGTTTTGTGCAGCTTTCTAGAGACTTGTATGGCAGCAGACAAATGCATACAAAATTTGTCATCAGAGATCAAAGTGGTGTCTAATCTTCAAGGTCGGCGTGCGAGAGGGCCAAAATGAAACATTTACATATTGAGCACATGGCCAGAGATAGATGTTGCCACGTGTTTGGCTGTGTTCAGTGAAGGGAGGAGTGACCCGTCAACAACAAAAATACATCTGATCGGGAATAGACACGGTGAACATGTGATTTTTTTTTAACAGTTTAAATGCAGAAAACGCCATGGATCCGACACTCTATCTGCAGCCTACCCCGCCCCCCAATACGGTCCACAAATGAGATCAATGCCCTGGAGATCCCCAGTTGTCTGAGATGTTGGCTGGGAATGGTCCAATCTGGTGCAAGACAGTTTAGCTCGCCTCCTAGAACGATGTGAGGCTAAATCGGGGATGAGGTTTAACAGAGAATTGATAAAATTCGGATCGTCTTGGCTGAGAGCATAAATATTTAATAAAATAACCGCAATATTTTCAAATGAACCACAGGAAACCCTGTAGCGATCATTGGGTCAGCAATAATCCGAGGTGGACTAACTGATGTGTTTTTATGGATCAGAATCGCCATGTCTCTAGGCCGCTGGCAAGGCCTAAATGAAAGACTACTGCCACCCAGTTTTTGCGATGCCTGAGCATGTTCTTCACACGTCCGTGTGATTCTGGAATAAATATGACACCCAAGCGTAATTACTGAAGACGAGCAAAACCCCTTGCGTGCTACACTACACCATATCGGGCCCTAGCATTCATGTTACATGTCGATGTTGAGATATCCGATTATGCTCATGTCGGGAAAAGCCATTCATTCTGAATGAAAGAACCGTCACAAGCCAAAGAGAGGATTTCCATCCAGGCCGGCAGACAAGTCCCGGGGAGTGAAAAGAGACAAACAACGAACGGTACAGCCACCACTCTCCCAAATATGTCCTAAAGCAACACTACACAGTTTGAATATCACTTCCAAAATCCCTTCTTTCTAATTCTCTCCATAACATATTCCGACCAAAGTTATATTATGACATCCTATTCACAGTGTATTTGTCTCTCGGAACTCGGAGCACATGCACTCTTGTACATCCCATCGACTCATCTCATCTTTAGCTGGAAGGTTATTGTCATAGGAGTGTCTCTTTAAGAAATGTTTTGTCTTATCACATGGCTTCAGTGATGTTTTTGTATGGGTGGAGCTGGGCTGTGGATCTGTGAGATTTTACTTTCGCTTTGAGTTTTGGAACTGGTTTGTGGCACTGTGGGTTTTTCCTTCCGTTTTCACATTTGACTGCTGTAGACTCCGACAGGTAAATATTTTGTCCTGTCTCTATTTTAAATTTTACAGTGTTATTCCAAGGAAGAAACCCAATGATTAAATCTTCCTGTTCCTTTGATAAAAAATGACTTATGGTTTATGAGATCTAATTATTAATTGGAAGAGTTAAAGGGGGAATTCATTCAGGGTTATCGATAGATTACTGTACCTGTGCGGGGGCTTGATGATTGTAGTTGATTATAATACTTACTCTGGGTGTATAGACAGATGTTAACTAAATTCGCGGAATAACGCTTGTTTTTTGATTAAAAGTGATTCCAACTCTGCTGAATAACACCTCAAAGGCAGGCTATTGTGCTCATCCTAACCAAAATCAACAAACAGTTATCTTCAGGTGAACTCCATAGTATACTTTGGTGCTTTTTAAACCTTGGCTCAAAACACTATCCATTCAGACCTTTATTTTAAAAAAATGCGAGGTCTTGCACTTTGGAAAAAAGAATAGAGGCATGGACTATTTTCTAAACGGTAACAAAATTCATAATGCTGAAGTGCAAAGGGACTTGGGAGTCCTAGTCCAGTATTCTCTAATGGTAAACTTGCAGGTTGAGTCCGTAATTAAGAAAGCAAATGCAATGTTGTCATTCATCTCAAGAGGCTTGGAATATAAAAGCATGGATGTACTTCTGAAGCTTTATAAAGCATTAGTTAGGCCCCATTTAGAATACTGTGAGCAATTTTGGGCGCCACACCTCAGGAAGGACATACTGACACTGGAGCGGGTCCAGCGGAGATTCACACGGATGATCCCAGGGATGGTAGGCCTAACATACGATGAACGTCTGAGGATCCTGGGATTATATTCATTCGAGTTTAGGAGGTTGAGGGGAGATCTAATAGAAACTTACAAGGGAACGAATGGCTTAGATAGGGTGGATGGAGGGAAGTTGTTTCCATTAGCAGGGGAGACTAGGACCCGGGGGCACAGCCTTAGAATAAAAGGGAGTCACTTTAGAACAGAGATGAGGAGAAATTTATTCAGCCAGAGAGTGGTGGGTCTGTGGAATTCATTGCCACAGAGGGCGGTGGAGGCCGGGACGTTGAGTGTCTTTAAGACAGAAGTTGATAAATTCTTGATTTCTCGAGGAATTAAGGGCTATGGAGAGAGAGTGGGTAAATGGAGTTGAAATCAGCCATGATTGAATGGCGGAGTGGACTCGATGGGCCGAATGGCCTTACTTCCGCTCCTATGTCTTATGGTCTTATGGTCACCAAACAGCATTAATGCAGCGAAGCACCATAAGGGCAGCATTTCTAGCATTTGATTTAATATGTTTCGAGCCAGTCAGTGACTTTCAGTTTTGTTGCCACCATAGTTTGTATTAATGAACCAATGGCAATGCGAGGGACGATACAGTGAAGTGACAACTATTTCCCACAATCTCAAAATGGGGGTACAGTGGTGCAATGTTCTTTCAGCGCAATTTGCGTACACGCACTGAAAGAGAAATGCAGCATACAAACAGAGGTAGGGAAATGTCCACAATAAAAATTAAAATTTGCAAACTATAAGCGATGTTAGGGAATCGAGATTTTGATATCACTTCCGTGTCGAGATGGATCTGCCGAGGAACAGTAGGCTTTCAGGCGACGGTGGAAAATATCAGAAGTTCTAATGCAATCCGAAAGGCATTCACATCTGGAGTGAAATGTATTCTTGTGAAAGCTGCAGCTTAGTTTCACTCGAGAGAGAAGCCAGTGTTTTAAGAATAGCGAACGGAAATGCAATCGTGTCGCAGGTACTGAATTCCCTTCATAATTTTATATGTCTCAATAAGACACCCCCGCATCCTTTTAAACTCCAATGAGTACAGTCCCAGTCTACTCAACCTCTCGTCATAATCTAATCCCCTCAACTCTGGGATCAACCTAGTGAAACTCCTCTGCACTCCCTACAGTGCCAATATGTCCTTTCTCAGGTAAGGAGACCAAAACTGAACACAATACACCAGATGCGGCCTCACCAACACCCTATACAATTGCAGCATAACCTCACTAGTCTTGAACTCCATCCCTCTAGCAATGAAAGACAAAACTCGATTAGCCTTCTTAATTACCTGTTGCACCTGCACACCAACTTTTTGCGACTCGTGCACCAGCACACCCAGGTCCCTCTGCACAGCAGCATGTTTAAACATCTTACCGTTCAAATAATAATCCATTCTGCTGTTATTCCTCCCAAAATGGATAGCCTCACACTTGGCAAGATTGAATTCCATCTGCCAGGCCCTAGCCCATTCACCTAACCTATCCAAATCCTTCTGCAGACTTCCGGTATCCGCTGTCCTTTTTGCTTTACCACTCATCTTAGTGTCGTCTGCAAACTTTGACACATTGCACTTGGTCCCCAACTCCAAATCGTCTATGTAAATTGTGAACAACTGCGGGCCCAACACTGATCCTTGAGGGACCCCACTAGTTACAGGTTGCCAACCAGAGAAACAACCATTTATCCCCACTTCCTGCTTTCTGTTAGTTAACCAATCCTCTACCCATGCTACCACTTTACCCTCAATGCCATGCATCTTTAGTTTATGCAGCAACCTTTTGTGTGGCACCTTGTCAAAAGCTTTCTGGAAATCCAGCTATACCACATCCATTGGCTCCCCGTTATCTACTGCACTGGTAACGTCCTCAAAAAATTCTGCCAAATTAGTCAGACACGACCTACCCTTTGTGAACCCATGCTGCGTCTGCCCAATGGGACAATTTCCCTCCAGGTGTCCCGCTATTTCCTCCTTAATGATAGATTCGACTGAGCAGACTGCATGTCATCGTTAAACATGCCATGGCAATGTAATGTAAATGTACCTAGTTGAATTGCCTTTGAAGTCGGTCGTCTAAGCTCAGCACGTAGCTATTGTCTCTTCAAAAATAAAAATGTTGCAGATTCATCGCATGAAGGAAACTTATTTCTGTTTTCGTCACAGACATCGACAGCTTCGGTTTTTTTGAAGCCCTTGCCCAGTTGTGAATATTTATGCATGAGTCTTTGTTTCGTGTGTGTGGTTTTAAGCAATAATAGAACGAACTGGAATAAGATACATGTATTGCCTGGATCAACTTTGCACTTTCGTCAAACTTGCGTCTGAAACAATAGAAATCCCTGGCCACGTTTAGTTGATGAACTTTAAAAAGAGCTGTTCGTGTCCAGGAAGGGCATTGCATTTTCATTCCATCAGCAAGATTTATTTGACTTTACCGATTTTGAATTCCAATGTTTGGGATGTCTCATCGTAATTAGATTTTCCAGTATTCTCTGATGGACGTGGACTAAAGCAAAACGTTTGCTTTCCGTATTCTGCCGGATACACTGCGGATTACGCATGTTTGTAATGGAGCTGATGATTTAATAGCGGTGTTTCCCATCGTGGGGCCAACGCTGGTGAGCTACAGTTCGCTATTTGAAATGCAGCCTCGTCATTTCACTCGGTAGGTTTGCTGGTCCTGAATAAAAAGCCTGCGCTGGTCTTTTCCAGTTAAGGCTGGGGCAGTCAACTTTGCGAGCCTGTGGATTCAGCTGTTCACAACCACGACTGCGGTGTCCCTGATCATGAGAATAGTTTTTTTTTTTCAAATGTACTTTCTTCACTTTCGGGAATGTTGTTTCATGATCTGCTTCAGGCGTTTGAGCAACTAGACGTTTATGGATGCTTATACTACCATTTTCTTTGTTCAACAAGAGGCAGATATTAATCTACTGAACTTCAGCGCGCCTTTCGGGACCCTCTGCCACATACATCCCCATTGGACGAACAGCGCTGCAGCGTGTTGGGTTCTTTTCGAACATTGCGTGGCCAACCATTCCGGTCACTTGCGAGCCTGAATTATGGTAGAGCAACGTGATGTCTAGTCACATTGTGGATGATTCTGCTGACTTGTGTTGTAAATGTTGTGTATTTTTTTTGCACCCAATTTTTCTAGTCAATGGACTGTTCTTGCTGTATCCGCCGTTGGCCAATCAACGAAGCAATGTCTTGCCACCCTTCTGTAGGGGACTTCTTTAGCCGTAATTTCACTTCGCAATCAAACTGTGGAACGGGAAGGGCAGCATGGTGGCACGGTAGTTAGCACTGCTGCCTCATGGCGCCGAGGACCCACGTTCTATCCAGGCTCTGAATCATTATCCGTGTGCAATTTGCTCATGTTTCCGTGGGTTTCGCCCCCACAACCCAATCGGTGCGCTGGATAGAGGCATGGGCACTCTTTTGAGGTGCACCAACAAAGCAGAACGAAGGAAACAAACTGAGGGACGCAGCAAAAAAGGGCCGCTCGTTCTAGGGGCGCTGCTTGGACGTAACACAGATCAACAGAAACATAAAAACATCAAATAAGTGTTCAGTTAAAGGGGTCAATAAAGAACCCCAATCCCTGCGGTGTACAGCGGGCAAAGGAGGCCTCGATGGTCCCCGTGGACACCGCATGCTCCCATTCCAGGGACACCCGAACGTGAATGTTGCCGCGGAAGAGGGGCAGACAGTCAGGCTGTTCGACCTTTTCCGTCGCCCGCTCCCTGGACCAGAAATGACGCGCTTCGCCAGGGCCAGGAGCTGGCTCACAAGGAGATCCTCCGCCTTCCCCGCCGTCCGCGCACTCGGTGCCCGTAGATCAGGAGCGTGGGGCTGAAGTGTAAACAAAACTCGAGCAAAAGATTGGTTAGAAAACTTAAAAGGTCATGCAGCCTAATACATGTAACATAGACGTGGACTCTACAAAGCCGCCAAAATGGCAGGCTTCTTGAGAATCAGTGAAACGGTGCAGTCGATAATTGTACGGCACTGTTGCATGCAACACCCTCCACCCCAGGTCCCCAGAATTGAGGGGAAGGACTCCTCTTAAGTGGGACGTCCAGTGGGGACCTCCACCGCCAGACGGCATTGTGTGTCCGGTCGGCTGGCGAGGGTAAAGAGGTGAACGGTGTGCAGCAGCATGTACTGTAAAACCCTCCGTGCAGTGCGAAAAGGCAGGGTGAGCATTTGCGCGAGGCGACTATGATTGTGGGGCAGCAGCCCCCGAGGGAGGTTTTAGCGCCTGGGGCCATTATGGAATTCCGTCCGGACAGTGGTTCGCCCAGATTGGCTACCACCGCAAAACCGCATGTCATCCAAACCGATAGTGCCATCAGGTGCCAGCACGATCGTTTTGAGGTCTCGGATGGCATTGGCCGCGAGCCGGAGGACCCGCATGTTTTGCGAATTCATGGGGTGGCCATCCAGCCCAGTCCTTCGCCATCGAGCACGCCCCGAATCTGATCACCCCACAAGCCACAGCTGGCTCTTCCGCCAGACACACGAAATGGTATTCGTGGAGGTGTGGGTTCCTGACCAGCGACTCCCTGACGACAGCCACTACTCCTGGTGTGGGAGCGGGGGGGGGGGGGGGGCAGCTGCGGCGCGAGGCGGCCATGTTCCAGATATTGATCAGCTCCTGGTAAAAGACGGGCAGCGCCTGTACAGGGTAATGAAGGCTCTACAGTTCTATGAACAAGAACTGCAGCTTATAATTCAGGCCGGGCAACTGGCATTAGAAGTGCGTCGCAAGGGTACACCATCGTGAAGGGGGCTCAATGGAAAGGTATCGCTGCAGGGTCTGAAGGTGGATGGTCGCCACCTGGGTGCCAAGGCACACCAGCGCCTGGCCGCCCTCCCTAAGCGGGAGACTCAGAACCTCAGCAGCGACCCAGCGCAGTCTATTGCTCCAGAGAAACTCCACAAGCATTCTCTGGAACTTCGTGAAAAAGTCAGCGGAGGGGGTCAAAGGGAACAGCCGGTACCACAACATGACAGGACTCGGATAGTCCTGTCCAGCGTCTCAAGCGAGTGGTGACCTTGGTCTCCAGCTCCTGACTGGAAGCCGCCTGGATTGCTCAGCCGGGAAAAGAAGGACTCCCAAGTAGTCGAGGCTGATCCTGCTCCAGGTGAATGGCCTGATCTCCTTTGGGAGGGGGTCAATCTGCCACGGACTAACCATTAGTCCAGAACATTTGGCCCAGTTGATCTTGGCAGAGGATCCGTCGGAGAACACAGCCTGGCACTCCTGTATCCTCCGCAGGTCAGCAGGCTCGGTGACCACGTCATCAGCATAACCCGGAATGACCACACCAATGCCCGCCCTGCGCAGAAACTGTCCTGACAAACTCCTCCACAGGAGGCGCAGGAAAGGCTCCACCCAATTAGAATAAAGTTGGCCTGCCTCAGGGCAGCCCTGACGTACGCCCCTCCCAAAGCGAAGGGGCGCCGCCAGGGAGCCGTTAACTGTAATGAGACATTTTGCGTCAGTGCACAGAAGTAGGATTTGGCAAGAAATTGCGGTCGAACCCGAATGCTTATATCGTATGGAATAAACATTTGTGATCCACCCTGTCGAACACCTTCTCCTGATCAAGTGACAGGAGGCCCCAGGACACCTTGAATAACTCCACCGTCAGCACGTCCAGCCTTGGGATTTTGCCAATGGACATGCTGCCAAGGGCCCGAACAGCTCGCCCAGGTGGTATAGGGTATCGAGCCTCCCAGCGCCCCCCCTACCCAATCTGCTGCAGGTCCTCCCACAAAAGCCTTCAGGCATACTCGCTGGATGAATCCAGAGAGAAGAGGGCTCTGTAGAAGCTTTGATTTTGGGCCCGTACCTCCTCCGGATCCGAAAGGAGGGACACGTCGATGGCCAGCAGCGGAAAGAGCTGCTGACGGACCCGCACATTTTTTCCAGCGAGTAGAAGAAGGGCGAGCCACGGTCCATGTCCGTGAGGATCTGTAACCGTGACCTCACATACGTACCCCGGGAATCAATAAGTTATAGGTACTGCAGCGCGCCCTTTTTCTCTCTGCACAGAATCCTCAGGGCCGGGCTCTCATCTGGCAGACCAAAACGTGACTCCATGTGGATCACCTCCTTTTCCAACTCCTCGACCCAGGATTTAAGACTTTCTGTCGAACCCCTCGCTTACCCCTGAAATGTGGTACGCACGTGAATGTTGCCCACTTCCCAGCATAGCCTGGAGGAGTGGGAGCCTCGACGGTTCCTTCTCCTGATGGCGCAGAACTGATGAAACGAACCAAGGAACCGCTCGCTCTCCAGAAGCAGGTTCTTAAAATGCCAGTACGTGGACCGCGACTGAGTGCAAGACAGGGCGAACCGCGTCCACAACTGACGGTGGTCCGAGCACGTCACCTGCTGCACAGGGGCCGTCAGGACGTGGGGCAGGTACGCCCTTGTAATGTAGAGGTGGTCGATCCTCGACGCTCCAACCCCAGGCCTCACAATAGTGAAGACATTGGAGTCAGAATGGAAAGTCCGCCAGACGTCGTCCAAGTCAAAGAACGTGACCAGGTTCATTAACTTCACCATCACAAGCGAGCTTCATTTGGTACGAAGGCGGTCCTTTGTCCCGGTGCAACTAAAATCCCTCCCCCTACCCAAGAACAATATATTCGCCCACGGCGATTGTGCCAAGATGAGTGGATACCTGTTTGAAGAATGTCGTCTGCTCTGGCAAGCCTGGAGAGCGTAGCCATTCACAAAGTGAAGTCCCTCGCTCCAATCGCGGACCATCAAGTGCAGCAACCGGCCTGGCACTATCTTCTTGACTCCCACGATCTCCGGTTGAAAATGTGGGACCAACGAGATAGCCACCCGCCTAACTGTCAGGTTATGTGCGTCGGGCTGGTTTAGCTAACTGGGCTAAATCGCTGGCTTTTAAAGCAGACCAAGGCAGGCCAGCAGCACGGTTCGATTCCAGTACCAACCTCCCCGAACAGGCGCCGGAATGTGGCGACTAAGGGGTTTGCACAGTAACTTAATTGAAGCCTACTCGTGACAATAAGGGATTTCCATTTTCATGTAGTCCACATTCGCCACACCAGGAGCCATATTCCTTCGCTCGCGGAGCAGTGTGGGTTTCTTGCAGGAAGCACCCGGAGGTCTCGCTCGCTTCGCCCCGGGGCCTCCTGCTCGGGGGTCTACGATAGCTCAGGGGCCAACAAATGATGCACTTTGTCTAATTTATTTCGGGCAATGCAGTGCAATGTTGAGGGCCATGGGACGGGGCGCTATCCTCTCCTTACCAGGGGTGTGTGTGTGTGTGTGTGGGGGGGGGGGGGTGATGTTTCTCTCGTCCCTCCATGAAGTGGCGCCGCTTGCGTTGGATGGTCTGCGCTAAATAAACCTTTAAACATTTATCCTCGCATTGCCCCTCCTTCCGTCAACACACTGCCCTCGGGTTTGAGATATTGGCGTCCTCAACGCCGGCCTGGGAGCAAACGCATCACCGCCCAGCACCGGGAGCCAGTACCCGACGCAGAGGCGTCAATGGGCCGAGGATGACATTGACTGTCCGCGGTGGCTCCGGGTCGGAGTTCTGGGGCGCAGAGGTCTCTAGGCTGATGGGGAAGGGGGTATTGGAACCGAACCCTGCCTTGCCTTCTCTCGGGCCTAGTGGCCTGGTGGTTGCCCTGCCTTCTCCACGCCGGCAGCCATCTTGCCAGAAGGCGCCGGCACGGTGTCCGCCTGTAGGATTGGCGTGGTAATGCCAATGGAGGGAAAGGGGGCGGTGGTGCCACCCGCCGCCGCCTTTCTGTCAGTGGTGGCTTTGGAAGCGGGGCAGTTCTTCCACCCGTGACCCACCTTCTTGCAGGCGTGGCACCTCTTGCTATCCGCAGCCCAGAGGATGTGGAAAGTCTGTCCGAGATGGGAGAACTCGAATCCCCTCTCTAATCCATCCTACCGCGCCAGGCGGATGAATGCCTGGCGCCGGAAGGAGTAGATGTGCCTGAGGACGGCGTCCCTCGGGCCGAGAGTGAGCGGCGCTCCCTCGGAACGATCCTCCCCCAGCAGCTGGGCGGGACATTGGACATTCTGACCCCCTCAGCGCTGGCCTCAAGAGGGTCCACCTCCACGTAGATCCACCTCACCGGAGCCCCTTTTCAATGGCGAGGTGAAACGCCCTGTCGGCCGTCAGGAAGACACGACTTTCCCGTACATTCGAGAGACGGTGACAGTGGCAGACGGTCCATTGACCCCGGCCATCGAGCGAACACACGCCTCTATGGTGACGGTGGGATCAGTGTGGCACTTTATGGCCAGCTTTCGTGTCAGCAACCGGACAGGTGGCGGGCCTGCTGGAGCAGTGGAGGCCGAAAAGACCACATCCCCCTCAAAGGTAGCACTGGTCTGGCCGCTTAGGTCGGGCGTAGGTGGAGTGTCTATCAGGGTAAGTGACACGCCCACCTCAATGTGGGCTTTGCCGCGTTGGAATTTAATTGACGAAATAGATCGTGAGAAGCGGGTCGCGTTCGTGGAAGAGCGATTGGAATGACCTACTCTCCCCCGAGGAAGGTCTACGGGGAGGGACGCAACAAAGGGAAGTGAGGAAAAGGGATACACTGGTGGGAGGTCAGCAACACAGGAGGATGGGGCAGACATGATGGAATGGTTCCCAAGGTGAAAGGCTCCTGAGACTCCGGGTGAAGTTGGAGGGTGGGAGGATTGGGGATTGTTCAGCCGAGAAGGGGGTCCAGCAAAAAACACAGTCCGAGCCCCCACCTTAGGGCACCACACCAAGGTAAGTGACGCAGGTTTGATGATGAAATCTTCGGCCTAATTACGGCTCTGCGAATGCAATCTGTGATCCCTCCCTGGAACGACAGCCTAACCAAACTGATCTACTCCCTGCTGGTGCCTGGGGTCTTCAGCCCAGGAGCGGGCCCAGCAACTGCTCGATATCCCCGTCCCGGAGCAAGCTCGCCAGATGGAAAGAGAATGGCCTGACAGTTGGAAGACACTGGGCAGGGCCGGGCGCTCAGCCCGGAACGAGCCCAGGAATCAGCCCAAAGGGGCTTTACTCACACCCCGTTCTTGCAGCCATCTTCCTGTTGTTGTGTTTCCTTCACTCCTTCTTTCCTTCTCTCCTTTCTCTCCCTCTTTTCTTCCTCTCTCCTTCCTGCAGGCAATTCTGCAACAACCAGCATTGCAATCAGCACTCCACAACAGAGCCAGAGACAGGCCAGCCTAAATTGGTCATTAATTGTAAAAAAAAATTGGGTACTCTAATTTTTTTTTAAACTGTAAAACAGGTCAAACAATATCTTCCTAGCCACGGTCTTTGACGTTGCACGAGACCCACAACTAACCTGTTCCCTGTCCATGGGAAAAGTGCTTCACTAAATTGGAAAGACAGATCCTGCTACGCACTCATGTGGATTATCACTTGGAAGATGCAAATGATCTGCTTATCTGTTGGGGAACTGCGCTGCTTCCAACTTAATGTCGGAAAATCGTCTTTTCTGTGAATCACGCAAGGGCCAATTCTACAATATTGAAATTTCGAAGCGTCAAATAATGTTCGCCATCGTTGTTAACGTTTGCTGTTTCATCAAAGTCGTCCAAAATCTTCTGGACTTGGGAATTCTGCAGCATAATTTCGGAAACACTATCCATTCTGGATGTAAATGCTATTTCTAGTTCCTATTGTAACTTTATTGGCCTTTGTCATTTGTTTTTATGTTGCCCTGTTGTGCCACTTCTCTGTCAACTGCTAAACTGTTGCTGCCTGCCCAGTCATGTAAAAGGAGAATGTAAATTCCTGATATGAATTGCTGATGAACAATGCCCACAGTAACAAACCCAGAAAGAATATTATACATTTGGGTAGATTCTCGAGCTTTCCAAGAACCACAACGGATTACCCCATTTGCTTTCAGGGAGTACTCGAAGGATACGTCTTGGTTTTCGGCTAATATTAAACATTGAGTTGTCACCGTGTCCTTGAGTTTTAGAAAGCATTCTGGGCCCTGTTCCTGACAGGAGAAATCTGAGAGTTTGACCAGTCAAGACGAATGTTGTCCAGTTACATCTCAGGGCTATGTTTTAGCACAAATAATCGCAGCATTCTCTGGTTATTTTATTCTGAACGCCACTGATGTCATTACGAAGGCATCCCAAATCACAGAAGAATCACGTTGAACAAGTTTCTTATGATTCATTTTTTGCATCAAAAGAGATAATGCAACCGGTTGAGGAAAGGGGTCAATGTTCTTCAAAACTCTCCGAATAATAAATTGTTTCTTAAGCATCAAAACTCATAGTAAAAAGGCAACATGAAATATAAACATTTACAATTAACTATCATAATAGTTGCCCAGACAGTACACTTGAATTACCTACGAATCAAATATATCTACTACCCAAAGCTCTGAGCAGACACCTCGCCAAAATAAACATCCCAGAGTTTATAACACAATACACCAAATACAGAAAATAGGAACAGCATAACATAAGGGATTATAGTTTGCTTTTGCAAAACTTTTCATTTAGTTTACAACAAAATGTCTCAGGTCGAACACAAATCTTTCCATTTGATTTCCGCAGAACAGATTGACTTTCTGAGATTTATATTTTCGCAAAAGTGGTCTGCTCTCCGATATAGGCGACGAGACTGCTGTACTCGAGTTCTCTGAACAAATGCCTTAGTTTCAACAAATTACTAGTCTAATGTACATCTCCCACGAGCCCAGTGCACCTATATGCCAATCATAATGCTTCTTTACTTTTGTTTTGATTGAAACTTCCATACACAATCCCATTTATGGAACAGAGGAGTCTTAATTAAAATACGATCCAATTTCACCACTACTTCTTATGACTTCGATTTTATCGACAATTACATACATGAAAATCATGAAGCAAAATTAAAGAATCCCAAATCATTTAGAAATATGTTTTCCCACATTTCTTTACCATGGTGGATGATATTCCCTCCCTCAGCGGTGCAACGGTGATTGTATTATTGTTATTTCAGGGTAAGTTTGATTTAGTCACATTTTCCGGATTTACTATTCCAAAGTCATTAATCGATACTAACGTGTAGAAATCAGATGAAGCATGCAGGAATTTCAGATTTGATTCATTTAAATAGAATGTCTGCTGCCATTCTACTGTGAGTTAAACAGAAAGTCTGCCGTGATTCTACTGTATTCAAGTCGCATAATTTATGTAGTCAACAGAAGAACAACCTCTGCCTTTTGGCCTCGCCTCCGTGATTCGAATCTCTGTTCTCAGATTGTCCTTGACGAATTGTAAATGAAGGTCAGGTACCCTTCAGTTCATGATTTCACCAATTAGATCTCCAGCAGAGAAATATAATTTAACCCAAGGGACCCTGCAGCCGGCAGTTGATCAGTCAAGACATGTATTCAGGCGCCACATCTTGGTACTTTTATCTACAGAAACAGAAACAAATAAGACCATAAGACCATAAATCAGAGGAGCACAATTAGGTCACTCTGCCCATTAAGTCTGCTCCGCCATTCAACCATGGCTGATATTTTTCGCATCCCCATTCTCCTGCATTTTCCCCACAACTTTCCTTTATTGATCAAAAACATATATATCTCTGTCTTAAAGACACTCAGTGTGGTTGCCCCCACAGCCTTCTGCAGCAAAGAGTTCCACAGATTCACCACCCTCTGGCTGAAGAAATTACTCATCTCTGTTTTAAAGGATCGACCCTTCAGTTTGAGATTGTGTGCTCTGCTTCTAGTTGGGCCGACAAGTGGAAACATCCTCTCCACGTCCACTCAATCCAGGCCACGCAGTATCCTGTAAGTTTCTGTAAGAAGCCCCCTCATCCTTCTGAACTGCAACGAGTACAGACCCAGAGTCCTGAACCGTTCCTCAAACGACAAGCTGTTCATTCCAGGGATCATTCTTGTGAACCTCTTCTGGACCATCTCCAAGTCAATATATACTTCCTTAGATACGGTCCCAGAATTGCTCACAATACACTAAATGGGGCCTGACCGGAGTCTTTTCTCACCTCAGAGGTACATCGCTGGTCTTGTATTCTAGCCCTATCGAAATGAATGCTAACATTGCATTTGCCTTCCTAACTGACGGCTGAAACTCCACGTTAACCTGAAGAGAATCGTGAACAATGACTCACAAGTCCCTATGTGCTTCTGATTTCCTAAGCATCTTTCCACTTAGAAAATAGTCAATGCCTTCATTTCTCCATCCAAAGTGCATAACCTCACACCTGTCTACATTGTATTCCATCTCCCACTTCTTTGCCCACGCTCCGAGCCTGTCCAAGTCGTTCTGCAGCCCGCTTGCTTCCTCAATACTACCTGTCCCTCGACAGATATGTGTATCATCTGCAGAATTAGCAACAGTGACTTCAGTTCCTTCCTCCAGATCATTAGTATATTGTAAAAATGTGTGGTCGCGGCCCCGGCCCCGGAGGTACACCACTAGTCACTGACTGCCATCTTGAAAAAGACCCCTTTAGCCCCACTAGTCACCGGCCCCCATCCTTAAAAAGACCCCTTTGTCCCCACTATCTTCTTTCTTCCAGTCAGCCAATTAGCTAACCATGCGAGAGCCTTACACTTAAAACCATGGCCTCTTAATTTACTTAACAGTCTCCTGTGCGACACTTTGTCAAAGGCCTTCTGGAAATCTAAATCAATCACGTCCACTTGTTATCCTTTGTCCAACTTCATTGTTACTTCTTCAAAGAACTCGAACAGATTTGTCAGACATGACCTCTCCTTGACGAAGCCGTGCTGACTCAGTCCTATTTCATCATGCACTTCCAAGCACTACACGATCTCAACTTTAATAATGGACTCTAAAATCTTACCAATGACCGAAGTCAGGCTCACCGACCGATAATTTCGCGTCTTCTGCCTCCTCACTACTTAAACTGAGGAGTTACATTAGCCTCATTCCAAGTACTCTGGGACCCTTCCTGCCTCCAGTAACTCCTGAAAGACCATCACCAATGCCACACAATCTACTGAGCTATCTCGTTTAGTACCCTGGGGTGTAGTCCATCGAGTCCAGGTGATTTATCCACATTCAGACCTTTCACTTTCCCCAGAACCTACTCCTCACTAAGGCTCAATGCGCTCATCTCTGCCCCCGGCACTCTTGGAGCGCTGGCATGCCGCTGGTGTCTTCCACCATGAAGACTGATACAAAGTAACTATTCAGTTCGTCTGCCATTGATTTGTTTCCTGTTATTACTTTTCCGGCCACATTTTCCAGTGGTCCAATGTCTATTTTTGTCCATCACTTACCTTTTCTATATTGAAAAAAACTCTTCCCATCTTCCATGATTTTACGAGCTAGCCTGCACACATGCTTCATCTTCTCCCCCTGATTGCTTTTTATGTTGTCCACTGCTCCCTTTCAAAGGCATCCCAATACTCTGGCTTCCCACTAATCGTCGTTTCGTTGTATGCTTTTCCTTTAGTTTTTATGCTGTCCTTGACTTCCCTCGTCTGCCATGGTGCCTCCCCTCAGCATGTTACCTCCTCCTTCGGGTAATTTTAGTTGTGCCTGCGAATAACCCCCCGAAACTCCTGCCATTGCTGTTCCACTGTTTTCCCGGCTAGGCTCATTTTCCAAGCAACTCTGCTCATTCCTCCATCATGTCTTTGTAGTTACTCCTATTTAATTGTCATACCGTTATATCTGATTGCAACTTCACCCTCTCAAACTGCAGGATAAATTCTATCATATTGTGGTCACTGCTCCCTAAGGTTTCCATCACCTTAATTTCCCGAATCAAGACTGCCTCATAACGCATCACCAAATCCAGAATTGCCTGGGTTCGCTAGTATGTTCTGTCACAATCTGCTCCCCAAAACCGTCTCTTGCACATTCCTGTCATGTGAGTGTCCCTTTAAGACATGGATGTTTAAGCAATGTACCTTTAAGAAAACAGTGATGTCAGAGAGTGGGTGGAGCTGAGGTCAGGTCAGGCCTTTTGCAGTATTTAGTTATGCAGTTTGGAGGAAAAGAGCTGGGTGTGTGTCTGTGTTTTGCAGTGAGCTGGATCTCTGCCATGAAAGACAATCTCTGGATTATTTGGGTGATTTAATCTTACAGTAGTGAACCTTTAACCTGATGTGATTTTGTTTGAAGGCGTTCAGTCTCTTGAAATTATGAAGGAAAAGTTTAAGGAATAATTTACTGTTGCAATATTTTCTGAGTTATCTTTGAAGGAAGGGGTGTTACGAGATCAAATGTTTATTCAAGATGTTAAGCTGAGTTCATGGAATATACAGTGTTTTGTGTTTAAAAACCCACGTGTCCATAATTGTAATCCCACACCGAGGGAAAAAGCCGTATGCGAGGAAAAGCAACAAATCCATTAAAGGGAGATGTTGGTTGAACTCCATGATACATTTTGGGGTTCTGAAAAGGCCTCGCCCATAACAATTGGGGGCTAGAGGGAGATAAATGTCTATCTATTGAATTGGCTTTTGTGAACTTACAGTCAGTGAAGGATTGTTGCTTTTCCGGTGTGGTATTTTAGTTTAACTGGGGAGAATGTTGTGAACAATGGCTCTTTCAGGGGCTCAGAAGACTTTGGGCCATGGAGAATGTCACACGTAGTACCTTACGGACAGAAACGAAAAGTAAACAGTTAGATTTGGCAAGAACATTGCAGTTAACATTACCTGACAAAATGCGAAAAGAAATTTCCAGTTGCTTGAGATAGAGTTTGACTCATTGGAAATGGAAATAATTCAGTTGCAAATTAAACAAATGGAACATGAGAAAGAAGTAAAGCGGCTTGCACACGAGAGCGAGAGAGAGGAAATAGAAAGAGAGTGAGAGAGAAAGGAAAAAGATAGAGAAACAGAGAGAGAGAGGAAAAATAAAGAGAAAGAGAGAGAGGGGAAAGAGAGAGAGAGAGAGAGAGAGAGAGGAAAACGAAAAGGAGAGAGAAGAAAGGAGAAAAGAAAGAATAGCCCTAGCAGAACAAAAAGAAAAAGAAAGGGAGATACAGATCAGGGAAAAAGATAAAGAGAGGGAGTTTGAACTTCAGAAAATGGCCATGAAACATGACAATCAATTCACATTGGCAGACGTAAAGGGACACGTATAGTTGGATGATAGTGATGAGGATAGTGAGAAAGAGCGTCATCGTCGAAGGCTTCTTGGGAATCAATTTAAATATGTCCAATCATTGCCAAGGTTTGACGAGAAGGAAGTGGAAGCCTTTTTAATTTCATTTGAAATGATAGCTAAACAAATGAAATGGCCACAGGACATGTGGGTGTTACTGATTCAAACAAAGCTGGTAGGTAGAGCGAGTGAAATGTTTGCATCACTACAGGAGGAGGTATTAGGAACTGAGGAGGAGTTGAAGAAATCCATCTGAAGTGCATGTGAGCTAGTGCCTGAAGCTTACAGACAAAGGTTTAGAAAGCTAAGGATAGAATTTGGTCAAACATACATGGAGTTTGAAAGGCTCAAACAGAGTAATTTTGATAGGTGGATAAGGGCTTTGAAATTAGACCAAACGTATGAAGCTCTCAGAGAAATTATACTTTTGGAGCAGTTTAAAAATTTAATTCCTGATGCAGTGAGAACTCATGATGAAGAACAGAAGGTTAAAACAGCGCGATTAGCAGCGGAAATGGCAGATGATTATGAATTACATCATAAATTAAAGATTGGTTTATGACATCAGTTTTTGCCGGTGAATGATAGAAATTGGGGACATGAGAAATTCTCAAGTAAAGGTAAAGGTAAAGGTGATCTGATGGGAGACAATAAAAAGTGTGTACCTCAGATTTTAAAAAAAGTCCAGGAGGGTGGAAAAGAAATGAAAAGTTTCAGATGTTTTCACTGCAATGAACTAGGCCATGTAATGTCACAGTGTTGGTGGTTGAAGAAAAGCACTGGGAAGGCGGATGTGGTAAAACAGGATAAGACAGTGGGGCGTGTTAGAGTGATAAAGGAAAGCCCAAGGGAAGCGAAGGCGGTGCAAACGATTGTACAGCCTGTTCAAGAAGTAATTGTTAAGAGGTTGCCAGATATCTTGAAAGAATTTACTTGTTTGGGTTAAGTTTACACATGGGTATCAAGAGGAGCAGCTGAAGAAGTCATAATTTTAAGAGATACAGTGGCTAGTAAATCTTTAATGGTAAGAGATGAGGAATTATGTAGTTTGGGAAGAATGTTGCCAGAAAAGGTGGCGATATGTGGAATTTAGGGTGAGCGGAGTAGTGCTGCATTATATAAGGTAAGGTTGGAAAGACCAGTGAAGAGTGGTGAAGTGGTAGTACGGGTAATAGAGAAACTATCTTGTCCAGGAATACAGTTCATCTTGAGTAATGATATAGCTGGATCGCACGTGGTAGTGATGCCTACTGTGGTTGATAAGCCAGTGGAAAATCAGACAACTGATGGTTTGACGGACGAATATCCAGGGATTTTTCCGGATTGTGTAGTAACAAGGTCGCAAAGTCACAGGTAAAGACAAGAGGAGAAATCAAAGAGTGAAGATGAAGTTGAAGTGCAATTATCAGGAACGATTTTTGACCAAATGGTTGAAAAGGAACAAGAACAGGTGGAAGATGAGGCGTATATGTATTGTTCAGGAAAATTGGCGGAGCTACAACAGAATGATGTAGAAATAAAACGGATAAATCAGAAAGCATATACGGACGAGGAATCTGAGTGTATACCAGAGTGTTATTACCGTAAAAATTATGTCTTGATGAGAAAATGGAGACCTGTACATTTGCAAGCGGATGAAAAGTGGGCAGATGTTCATCAAGTGGTATTACCGGTAGGGTATGGAAAGGAGTTGTTCCGAGTTGCACATGAGGTACCAGTGGGAGGTCATTTGGGAATAAGGAAAACTCAAGCTAAATTCCAGAAACATTTTTATTGGCCTGGACGACATAAAGACGTAGGTAAATTTTGGCAATCATGTCACACATGTCAAGTGATAGGGAAGCCTCAAGCAGTGATAAAACCAGCGCCCTTAATACCCCTTCCAGTATTTGAGGAACCTTTTACAAGTTTCCTAATCGATTGCATAGGACCGCTTCCTAAAACAAAAAGTGGGAATCAATATCTTTTGACTATAATGAATGTGTCTACTTGGTTTCCAGAGGCCATTCCAATACTTAATATTACAGCTAAAAGGATTGTGGAGGAGTTACTTCAATTCTTTAATAGATATGGACTACCCACAGAAATTCAATCGGATCAAGGAACACATTTTACTTCAAAGTTATTGAAAGAAGTTATGGATAGCTTAGGAATAAAACAATGTACCATCCAGAATAGGAGGTAGCGTTAGAAAGGTGGCATCAGACATTAAAGACAATGTTGAGGGAGTATTGTCAAGATTATCCAGAGGATTGGGATAAAGGAATCCCAATCGTATTGTTTGCAATTAGGGATGCACCTAATGAGTCTACCAAATTTTGTCCTTTTGATCTAATTTGTGGTCATGAGGTAAGAGGACCACTTAAATTGATTAAGGAAAAATTGGTGGGTGAGATACCGGAAATTCCACTATTGTATTACGTGCCAAATTTTAGGGAACGATTAAATAGAGCAGGTGAATTGGCAAGACAACATTTGAAAGTTGCACAAAATGTGAGGAAACAGGTAGCTGACAAAAATCCAAAGTTCGTAGTTTTGCCAATGGGGATACAATTTTAGTTTTGTTACCAGTGGTTGGGGAACCTTTAAAAGCTAGGTTTTGTGGACTGTATGAGATTGAAAGGAAATTAAATGAGGTGAATTATGTGGTGAAAACACCAGATAGAAGGAAGACTCACCGAGTGTGTCACCTGAATATCCTTAAAAAGTACTCTGAAAGGGAAGGAGGGAAAAAGGAGGGTTTAAAGATTCGAACTCAAAGTGACGAACCAAATCCAGATGTCTGTGAATTTGACATACCTCAAACTAAGTTGGAAAATGAGGATCTTCTTAAAAATTGGAATGAATTGTTCAGTTACATTCCAGAGGAAAAACGAACTGACCTGAAAGAGTTATTGATATCACATGGGCAAGTTTGTAGAGATACATTGGGAAGTACTAAAATGGCTATACATGATGTAGATGTTGGAAATGCTGTCCCTATCAAACAGCATCCATATAGACCTAAAGCTTTAAAATTGGCACAGGTTAACAAAGAGATTGAAAGTATCCTTAAAAATGGCATAAGTGAAGTGAGTTGCAGCCAATAGGAGCTCACCATTAGTGATGGTACACTGACCTGATGGTATCCAACAGTTGTGTGTGGACTACAGAAAGTTGAATGCAGTTACAAGAACGGACTCTTATCCTGTCCCACCATTGAAGGATTGCATGGAGAAATTGGGGCAGTCTGCTCTTATTTCCAATTCCAGACATGGAAAGAACATTTAAAACATCGTAAGGAGTTATTCGATCGACTTCAGGTGACGGGTTTGGTGATTAACCGAGACGAAAGTGAATTTGGAGAAGCCCGAATCACGTTCCTTGAGGAGTTTCCGATACCCTCAAGACGAAGGGCGGTAATGCGAACTCTTAACATTAAGGAATTTGATTGAACCTTGGTGCAGACGTTTTGTGGCGTGATTACTCCACTGATGGACTTGCTAAAGAAACATAAAAAATTTGAATGGACAGCGGACTTTCAACAGGCATTTGACTGCCTGAAAGCTGTGATCACCAATGATCCTATATTGGAGAATTGCAAGGGATTCTGTGGTCAGATTCAACTAAAGTATCTGATTCTACAGACAAATGCCGCGGAGTAGAGGAATGGATGGATCGTGCAGAGAATTTGTTCAAAGAGACTGTCAATCGAGAAGGATTTCAGTTGGAGCAATGACAACAAAGAAACATGGACCATATTATTATACCTGTTTTTGCATGTGTTGGGTTTTTTTTAAAAACGAAAAGGTATATTTAGTGCGTACATTTCTTAGTGGATGGTGCAAAAGTGAAATATGAAACCATCTTGCAGTTGATGGTTTATTATTTTTTCTTGGGGGAGGTGTCATGTGAGAGTACCTTTCAGACATGGATGTTTAAGCAATATACCTTTAAGAAACCAGTGATATCAGAGAGTGGGTGGAGCTGAAGTCAGGTCAGCCATTTTGCAGTGTTTAATTTTGCAGGAGGAAAAGAGCTGGGTGTGTGTCTGTGTTTTGCAGTGAGCTGGATCTCTGCCATGAAAGACTATCTCTGGATCATTTGGGTGATTTAAACTTATAATAGTGAAGCCTTTAATCTGCTGTGATTTTGTTTAAATGTGTCAAGTCTCTTGGAAATTTGAAGGACCATTTTAAGGAATTATTTACTGTTGCAATATTTTCTTAAGTAATCTGACATAACATACTAACCTTGATTCCATTTTTATTATTTTCCTCAACTTATTAGGTGGCAATTTGGCGAAATCTTGCCAACTTGATAAGAATTGTCACAGACTTTGGTCCAGTACGAAGCCTCTTTGACACAAAGTAGAGTACAAAATAGCTGCAGCCTCATTGATAAGTTAGGAACGAATTTGCCATAATAATTGAACAGTCCGTAGTACAACCTTGCGACACATTATGTGGACATGGCTCTTCTAGGATCTCTGTCACCTTCATTGGTTCGATATATAATCCATCTCTATCAATGATCTGACACAGGTAGGTGACGAAACAATTAGAAACACATGCATCCCCTTTTAATTTTGAGATTCTCGAAACATACAAAGAGTAGGTTAAAACTTCCTTCGATGTTCTCCATCATTTGCATATGGAATGAGGATGGCATCTGCACAATATTTCCCAACAGAGAAAGTCCCTCAAGAATTGTTCCATTTTACTCAAAAAGAGCAGACGCAGATTTTATTCCAAAATGGAAGCCTCCGATCTCACATAGACCTGCTTTTGACACCACAGTACGTAGAGTTAGAGATGTATACAGCATGGAACCATGCCCTTCGTCCCAGCTTGTCCATGCCGCCCAATTTCTATCACCAAGCAATCCCATTTGCCCGGATTTGGCCCGTTTCACGCTATACCCAGCCTACCCATGTAATTATTCAACTGCCTTTAAAAGACAACATCGTACCCGCCTCTACCACTGCCTCTGGCAACCGTTTCCAGAGGCTCACAACACTGTGTGAAGAACAATTCACTGTGGTCTGTTTTTTATTTCTCCTCGCTCACATTAAACCTCTGCCCTCTCGTTCCGGACGCCTCTACCTTTGGGAAAATAATCCTCATTATTTTATGCACCTCTATACGTTCTTCCCTTCGGCTTCTACCCGACAGGGAAACAGTCCCAGCCTATCTCGGCTCTCCTTATAACAATGGCCATCATGTCCGGCTGACAACTATGTAACACTGAATATCTCATCAGAAAATAGTATTACTTGAATACATGGCAGACCCAATTAGGCATAGCTCTCGCTATAAAGACCAGCATGAGAATAGCTTTCCTCACGGCGTGATGTAACTGCATGCCAATCTTCAGCGACTGCTCCACTATGACACACAGGTTTTCGATGCACTTCCCCTTTTCCTAAGCTGCCAGCATTCAGATAATAATCTGCCTTCCTGTTCTTGCAACCAATGTGGATAACCTCCCAATAACCCATATTATAATGCATTTTCCACGAATTTGCCCAGTCAGCCAGCCTGTCAAGTCATCCTGTAGCCACTTTGCATCCAGCTCACAGCACACAGTGCAACCTAGCTCAGTGTCGTCTGCAAAGCTGTACAACTGAGTCCAATTCCTTCGTCCAAATCATTAATGTACATTGTGAACAGCTGAGTACTGAACCCTGCTGTACCCAACGGATCACTGCCTGAAAAGGACCCGTTACCCCACTCGCTGGTTCCTGTCTGCCGACGAGTTCTCCATCCACGTCAATACATTATCCCAATAACATTAGATTTAATTTTGCTCACGAATGTCTTCTGTGGGACCTTATCAAAAGGCATTTGAAACTCCAGCAAGGCAAAACGGTACACCAACATACACAGGAGCGGCCTGTGAATCAATACTTCACCTTGACAGTGGAACCTCGACGGGTCAGTATGTTCCATTCAAAAAGCAATAGGTAGTTCAAACATGGACTAGCCCATGTGTCTAATTGGACAATTTACATGGAGCAAGTACGTTTTTCCGTTTCGGGAAAAGGTGGAGGGGATTGGTGGGGCGCCGCTTCGCGTGTTTGGGGCACGGAACTGGCGTGCGTGGGAAATGGGGTGGTAAGTTACTTTGTGTGTTTTTGGGGTGGGATTATCGGGATCAGTGTGGTGACCACCCGGTGTTTGGGCGGAAGTCATTGTTTACGTGGGCGTGGGTTGCGTTACGTTGGTGTATTGTTCAGGGTGTGGGGCTGGACGGGCGGGCCCAGCATCGGCGCGAGGGTATTTCAAAATGTGTTGGTGGGCTTCGTACCCAGTTGGGCGGGGGGGGGGGGGGGTGCTGCTGGGGGTCCGCTCCGAGAGGGACCGATGGACGGCGTGCTTCCTGAAGGGATGGGGTATCTATCCGGGAGGATTCTCAGCCCGAGATGGCCCCTATTCATGGAGGGAGAGACGGTCTACAGTACGGCAGGACTCTAGTCCCTGAGGGAGGAAGGCTGGAGACTGAGTTGGTAGGCGACTGCCGGATACGGTACTACCCGGAGGAGATATCGCGGCAGGGCGTGTCCTTTGGAGCGGGATGGCGAGTGCAAATACTTGGCCGTGGGGAGGGTTCCGTCGTGTGGGGAGTCATTGTTGCGTCTGGTGTGTGAAATGTCAGATCGGATCTTGGGTTGGTGTGGTTCTGCTCGGTATCCTGTGCAAGGCAGAATCTGAGTGTTTGTGTAGATATTTTAGAATTGTGATTTTTTTTGTCTAGCTCCTTCAAATAATAATGCCGGCAGGCCCATCCGAATTTGCCGATTTAAGTTGCGTCTGTTGGCAGCTTCCACGTCCAATGCAACAATCCAGGGGGCGATCCCTCTTCTCCGTAATTTAGTGGTAAATCCTAATGTGGCAACTTCCCAGAAGCATACCCAATTCATCATCGGGTTACCCCCCAAGTCAGACATTCTGGAACCCATATATTTCAACAACATCGCTTTTTAAATGTGTTAACAAAAGGTGGCATGAGTTTTTGTTAAATTTCAATGTTGGTGTTTGTAATAAGCAGTTGAAATCAAATGTGCCTGATTATTTTTGTTGCACCAGCTATGCATCACTGAGAATTTGAAGAATTTCCACACGTGACTTGTGGCGAACTGCTTGCAACTCGGTATGAAATTGTAACAATTATCACTGCACCTGTGAAGCGCAGTACGATTCAAAATTGCGCGATAGACATTTATCTGAGCAGATTGAAGGAATGAGTATAATTGATGCAAAGACCACAAATGTATATTTTTCTAAACCTGCTTTCATCTGCGTCTGCACTCCAAAATTAATTTGACACCCCCCGGTAAGCATAGCTGTATTATATAACCGTTACCATGGTTTCAGCATACAAATGGCCTCGCCCCTATGTCCGTACATTCGTCCTGTTGCAGAACGATCGGGACATCTGGAAACACATTTATTGGAGAGCGGGCTTCACCCAGAATTCTAGGTCTCCAGATATTCAAGCAATTCCTTTAGTTGCCGCGAACTCACGCTCCAAGCTTGGCTTCAAAGTTGGCAAAACGTCTCCAACACTTCCGTGGCTTCGAGTGCGAATACTCTTCTTTTTTTGTGAATCACGTGATCAGGTATCTTATTATTTTCTTAGCTGATTTAACGTGATGGGTCACATGGGCGATCAGATTTTTTTTACAATATTAATTACCGCTAATGCAACACTGCATTTGTAACGCTGTTTCTGGTGAGACGATCTACACATTGCATAGCACCAGAGCTTCGTGTATGTCCGGCGTCTTATTTAGTCGTTACTCCAAATAAGCTTTTGAAATCCGCATTTGACGTTCCCACATAAGTGCTGACCTGACAATTACCTAGTTGTTCTATATTCCATTCAATGGTGGCGCTGGGCTGAAAAACAACAAGCAAACGATTATAGCGGCGAGTTTTTAATGGATCTGGCACTGTAGCTGTACTGATAGGAGAACAGAAAACGTAAACTTCAAACTACTGAATAACAATTTTAATCACCCACACCAAGTATATCACCGTAACCGCCTTCGACTCCCACCCCAAAGGGAGCAGGCACAACGAGTCAACCCATCCTCGCTAACTTAGCACGCAAATCGTATTCTATGCTAAAAACCCGCAACTCACCATCACGACATTCACACAACACACTTCACCAGACTCGACTACCTTCGTTTCAGCGAATGGGCCCCAAAACCCCCGTTATTACCTTGTCTGTTGTGAGTTTCATTCTAATATGAATTCATATCTGTCCAAAGAGGATTTTCGATTTTATTATACATTTGTTATTGTCTCTCTCGAAACAATGCACGTCAGATGTTAATTTCATTCCACGTACTTAAATTTGCATTGTTCCATCTTTGCGTATACCCTGAAGTGTGTTCAGAATTGAAGAAAATATCTTGAAAGAATGGAATTTAAATTACAGAGTGTTAAAAAAGCTGTGCAAGTTGTAATTATTAAATTATATTGTTCTTCAAAATCACACATTCTATTCATTGAACAATAAAGGACTGAAATGCCAAGACGCAATGTTATAATACTTGTGCTCCATGTCCCATGAAAATATCTCACGTGCTTGCAAGATATGTCGTCTAAGTTCGGTCGTGGTTCAAGGTTGTTTTCACTGAGCTCTGCATGATATTCAAAATGACATTGAAAGTGTTCGCTACATTAATTATTCTATTCTTACTTCAACACAGAGAAAAGCAAGTTGGAACATGGTAAGTAAGGAACAAAATTGTTCTTCTATCTCTGTGTGATATTGAAATGTCATTATCAATGCCTGTCGCTTCCAAAGATTAAAAACATCTATTTGGACAACAAGAGCTTAACATAACTAAGTTTCCGGTTCGTTGGACCTAGAACATAGAACATAGTACGATACAGCGCAGTACAGGCCCTTCGGCCTACGATGTTGCACCGAAACAAATGCCATCTAACCTACACTATGCCATTATTATCCATATGCTTATCCAATAAACTTTTAAATGCCCTCAATGGTGGCGAGTTCACTACTGTTGCAGGTAGGGCATTGCACGGCCTCACCACTCTTTGCGTTAAGAACCTACTTCTGACCTCTGTCCTACATCAATTACCCCTCAGTTTAAAGCTATGTCCCCTCATGCTAGCCATTTCCATCCGCGGGAGAAGGCTCTCACTGTCCAGCCTATCTAACCCCCTGAGCATTTGTATGCCTCTATTAAGTCTCCTCTTAACCTTCTTCTCTGTAACGAAAACAACCTCAAGTCCATAAGCCTTTCCTCATAAGATTTTCCCTCCATACCCGGCAGCATCCTGGTAAATCTCCTCTGCACCCGCTCCATAGCTTCCACGTCCTTCCTATAATGCGGTGACCAGAACTGTACGCAATACTCCAAATGCGGCCGTACCAGAGTTTTGTACAGCTGCAACATGACCTCCTGACTCCGGAACTCAATCCCTCTACCAATAAAGGCCAACACTCCATAGGCCTTCTTCACAACCCTATCAACCTGGGTGGCAACTTTCAGGGATCTATGTACATGGACACCTCGATCCCTCTGCTCATCCACACTTCCAAGAACTTTACCATTAGCCAAATATTCCGCATTCCTGTTATTCCTTCCAAAGTGAATCACCTCACACTTCTCTACATTAAACTCCATTTGCCACCTCTCAGCCCAGCTCTGCAACTTATCTATGTCCCTCTGTAACCTACTACATCCTTCCGCACTGTCGACAACACCACCGACTTTAGTGTTGTCTGCAAATTTACTCACCCACCCTTCTGCGCCCTCCTCTAGGTCATTGATAAAAATGACAAACAGCAACGGCCCCAGAACAGATCCTTGTGATACGCCACTTGTAACTGAACTCCATTCTGAACATTTCCCATCATCCACCACCCTCTTGTCTTCTTTCAGCTAGCCAATTTCTGATCCATATCTCTAAATCACCCTCCATCCCCAGCCTCCGTATTTTCTGCAATAGCCTACCGTGGGGAACCTTATCAACCTAGATGCTAACTTATACCCAGGTAGACGTAGGATTCATTTGGAGGGAAATCCAATTTTGCACGCAATAATTACACGGTAAGAGGGTTGTCAATTCCAAGCAACCCATCATGAATTCACTGCAAAACACCCATAACGTGGTGAATGAGCAGCACGAAAGACTACACAGAAAACAAGAATGATTGCTCCAATTGAAGGACGACCTCACATATGCCCGCAGACTGAGAGTTACACTCGTCACTACACTACTTCATTGCAGAGAACTGCCAGGATCAGATCGTCGTGCAGAGGAGAATTAGCCTTGCAGGCAATGGTGTAGTTCGAAAATTTCGAGCTGCTGCATGGCAGTTGCATTGAACAAATTTCTCGGAACCATGGTGTGTTGAGGATATGTGTTTTCGAGGGGGTGAGATTGCCGACATTTGTGCAACGAGGTTACGGGGTCAATGATTCTTCTGACTTACATGGTTCCACTTTGACTTTAACAAAGTACGCTAATTTATTATTTTCAGATTGCTAACCTTCCCACTATTACTAACTTCCAGAGAGATTGACTTTGCGTTTGACCTAAGCGACTGGGAATCTCAGCGGGAGAGTTGTGACTTACAAAAATCCTATGGACTTCTATAATTCCCTCCGAAATGTATCTTCTGTAGCTCACAGGGGGTGCGACAGACAGGGAAAGCAAGAAACGTAAAGAGAGAGTGCTAACCAAACTGACGCATAGGGACCCCAGACGTTAATTGTCAAACACCTGGTTGGAATTCGTGTTGCCTTTTTATAATATTTGCATCAGATTGAATAAATCGTCGTAAAATGCATGGAATTATATTGGCTGCAAGTTGTTCAAATCATTTGCGACTGCTGATATGTAATGCACAAATGTGTCTGCACTAATCTTCTGGAGAATAATGACTCAGGCATTGCATTTATACGTTTGGAATTCAGTTTCCCAATGTTGTATGGCGCTGTAAAACGTTCGGATATGCCTCGGTAGTACGGTCCAAATTCACTAGACTCTGGGGAGGTCCCGGCGGAGTGGAAATTAGCAAACGTGACACCACTATTTTAAAAAGGAGGTCGGCAGTGAGCGGGTAATTAGCTTAACTTCGGTAGTCGGGAAGATGCTAGAATCTATAATTAAGGACGAAATAGCGAGGCATCTGGATGGAAATTGTCCCATTGGGCAGACGCAGCATGGGTTCCTAAAGGACAGGCTGTGCCTTAGTAATTCACTGGAATTTTTTGAGGACATTACCAGTGCGGTAGATAACGGGAAGCCAATGGATGTGGTATATCTGGATTTCCAGAAAGCCTTTGACAAAATGCCACACAAAAGTTTGCTGCATAGGATAAATATGCATGGCATTAAGGGTAAAGTAGTAGCATGGATAGAGGATTGGTTAATTAATAGAAATCGAAAAGTGTGGATTAATGGGTGTTTCGCTGGTTGGCAATCAGTAGCTAGTGGTGTCCCTGAGGGATCAGTGTTGGGCCCACACTTGTTTACAATTTACATAGATAATTTGGAGTTCGGCACCAAGGCCAATGTGTCCAAGTTTGCAGACGACACTAAGATGAGTGGTAAAGCAAAAAGTGCAGAGGATACCGGAAGTCTGCAGATGGATTTCGATAGGTTAAGTGAATGGGCCCAGGTCTGGCAGATGGAATACAATGTTGACAAATGTGAGGTTATCCATTTTTGTAGGAATAACAGCAAAAGGGATTGTTATTTAAATGATAAAATATTAAAACATGCTGCTCTGCAGAGAGACCTGGGTGTGCTCGTGCATGAGTCGCAAAAAGTTGGTTTGCAGGTGCAACCGGTGATTTAGAAGGCGAATGGCATTTTGTCCTTCATTGATGGAGGGATTGTGTTTAAGACGAGGGACGTTGTGCTGCAATTGTATAAGGTATTAGTGAGGCCATACCTGGAGTATTGTGTTCAGTTTTGGTCACCTTACCTGAGAAAGAACGTACTGGCGCTGGAGGGTGTGCAGAGGAGATTCACTAGGTTAATCCCAGAGCTGAAGGGGTTGGATTAAGAGGAGAGGTTGCGTAGACTGAGACTGTACTCGTTGGGATTTCGAAGGATGAGGGGGAATCTTATAGAAAAATATAAAATTATGAAGGGAATATATAGGATAGATGCGGGCTGGTTGTTTCCACAGGCGGGTTAAAGCAGAACTAGGGGTATAACCTCAAAATAAGGGGAAGTTGATTTACGACGGAGCTTCGGAGGAACTTTTTCATCGACAAACTTTGAATCTATGGAATTCCTTGCCCAGTGAAGCAGTTGGGGCTCCTTCATTAAATGTTTTTATGATAGAGATAGATAGTTTTTTGAAGAATAAAGGGATTAAGGGTTATGGTGCTCGGGCCGGAATGTGGAGCTGAGTCCACAATAGATCAACCATGATCTCCTTGAGTTGCGGAGCAGGCTCGACGAGCCAGATGGCCTCCTCCTGCTCCAACTTCCTAGTTCTTATGATATCACTGAACACGTAGGACGGATCTTTATTTATTTTACTATGTTATCTCGGCATGGATAATTCTGTTCGTGATTACAAGTTTTGCAAATTGCATTTATATTTTCTCCGAAGGACGTATTCGTGGAGGAGCAGAGCAGAAACACCACAAAATGCATTGGGAAATCCCTCTTTGAATTTCGCACGTTGCGGTTATAGAACATAGAACATAGAACAATACAGCGCAGTACAGGCCCTTCGGCCCACGATGTTGCACCGAAACAAAAGCCATCTAACCTACACTATGCCATTATCATCCATATGTTTATCCAATAAACTTTTAAATGCCCTCAATGATGACGAGTTCACTACTGTAGCAGGTAGGGCATTCCACGGCCTCACTACTCTTTGCGTAAAGAACCTACCTCTGACCTCTGTCCTATATCTATTACCCCTCAGTTTAAAGTTATGTCCCCTCGTGCCAGCCATATCCATCCGCGGGAGAAGGCTCTCACTGTCCACCCTATCCAACCCCCTGATCATTTTGTATGCCTCTATTAAGTCTCCTCTTAACCTTCTTCTCTCCAACGAAAACAACCTCAAGTCCGTCAGCCTTTCCTCATAAGATTTTCCCTCCATAACCAGGCAACATCCTGGTAAATCTCCTCTGCACCCGCTCCAAAGCCTCCACGTCCTTCCTATAATGCGGTGACCAGAACTGTACGCAATACTCCAAATGCGGCCGTACCAGAGTTCTGTACAGCTGCAACATGACCTCCCGACTCCGGAACTCAATCCCTCTACCAATAAAGGCCAACACTCCATAGGCCTTCTTCACAACCCTATCAACCTGGGTGGCAACTTTCAGGGATCTATGTACATGGACACCTAGATCCCTCTGCTCATCCACACTTTCAAGAACTTTACCATTAGCCAAATATTCCGCATTCCTGTTATTCCTTCCAAAGTGAATCACCTCACACTTCTCTACATTAAACTCCATTTGCCACCTCTCAGCCCAGCTCTGCAGCTTATCTATATCCCTCTGTAACCTGCTACATCCTTCCACACTATCGACAACACCACCGACTTTAGTATCGTCTGCAAATTTACTCACCCACCCTTCTGCGCCTTCCTCTAGGTCATTGATAAAAATGACAAACAGCAACGGCCCCAGAACAGATCCTTGTGGTACTCCACTTGTGACTGTACTCCATTCTGAACATTTCCCATCAACCACCACCCTCTGTCTTCTTTCAGCTAGCCAATTTCTGATCCACATCTCTAAATCACCCTCAATCCCCAGCCTCCGTATTTTTTGCAATAGCCTACCGTGGGGAACCTTATCAAACGCTTTGCTGAAATCCATATACACCACATCAACTGCTCTACCCTCGTCTACCTGTTCAGTCACCTTCTCAAAGAACTCAATAAGGTTTGTGAGGCATGACCTACCCTTCACAAAGCCATGCTGACTATCCCTGATCATATTATTCCTATCTAGATGATTATAAATCTTGTTCCTTATAATCCCCTCCAAGACTTTACCCACTACAGACGTGAGGCTCACCGGTCTATAGTTGCCGGGGTTGTCTCTGCTCCCCTTTTTGAACAAAGGGACCACATTTGCTGTCCTCCAGTCCTCTGGCACTATTCCTGTAGCCAATGATGACATAAAAATCAAAGCCAAAGGTCCAGCAATCTCTTCCCTGGCCTCCCATAGAATCCTAGGATAAATCCCATCAGGTCCCGGGGACTTATCTATTTTCAGCCTGTCCAGAATTGCCAACACCTCTTCCCTACGTACCTCAATGCCATCTATTCTATTAGCCTGGGGCTCAGCATTCTCCTCCACAACATTATCTTTTTCCTGAGTGAATACTGTTATATCCGGAAAATGTTCAGATGGTCCCATTAACATCGACGATTGCGTTCGGCTGGGAACCATCTAACGAATGGTTTTAAAGTGCTCCAATCGGAATGTCCTCTACTCTTTCACTCATAGCTGCACTGATCGACTTGGGGGGTCAGGAAAAAATACTTCTAACTTCAGGGGAATTACTTTCAAGATCTCGGCGAAACCGAATCGTTCCTCACCCAGATACCGATCCATCCATTCCCGAACAAGCCGCCCACCACCACCTGTTCCCGCGCAATTAGGTGACTTCCCACATCCCCTGGGAACAGAACGCACGACACGAACAGTCCAGTTCAGAGCCATCTGCCACACCCGCAAGAGATCTGTTGAGCTGTCTTTTTTAAAGCTCCTTGTGAGTGTATGTCTAATATTTATTGATATTGATCAACATTGTTTTTCTCATATCGATTATCTCTGGGGAACACTGAATGGGAACTGTTGTTTTACAATGCATATATTGTGCATTACATTCTTCCACCACGGCCAATCACTGCGATCGGCTGTCATGTATCAATCCCAAATGATGAATTACATCCTGGAAATAAAGTAACTCTCATGACGATCCTGCCAATCAATCGAAAATGCTTGAATTATATTTTTCTCTCTGATGATATATGACATTCTTCGATAACTTCCAGGTCGGTAGATTGATGGTGCTTGTGCATCATCATATGAACCTGTGTCCGGCGTTTGTATAATTTTACAGCACAGTTCCTGTCGATTTTGTTTTGCTACAGAATAGAATAGTCTGTCGTTATTAATAAAATGTAACCTGCCTACGAAATTCATCAGCTTGTTCTTGTGCTCTGCAGAGCTGGAACTGTGGAACTCTGGTAAGGAAGTGTAACATTGTCCTGCCTCTGTGCCATATTGGGAGAGAAGTAACAAATTTGGAGAGTGTCATGATCTGATTATTATGAATGCATTAGCTAGAGATCACATCAGAAGACTCAGTGATTTTGTCCACTGCTAAATCGAAGTTGTCAGCGTGCTTTGATCGGCAAGTCGATAAGGGCAAATTTAGAGGCAGACCTTATTTTTCACACAATCAGTGCACTGGAAGAGAACTGCCAACTGCCACTCATCCAGCTTGTGTTCAGGGTGAAAGTACGATAACGCAAGGAAGCAGGAAGATAGCAGGACTGTAAGAAAAAACAAAAACAGTTTGACCTGAATACACAAAGCAGAATCATAAAACCAACCTTTAAATGATCTGTGGAGATCATCAGGATGAAAGCAATGCTGAGTATTCTGCTGTTCCATTAGAGCTGACGTCCATGAGGTTAATTAGTCTTGCATACAATATTACAGAAGTTCAGAACGCCCAGTAATTTCACAGCGGTTACATTTTTCATGTAAGAAAAATACTGAGCTTCTCTTCTGCAACGGACAATTTTATGTTTCTCACGATCTTAGTTTATAGGTATGCAGACTGCGTGGCTGGGCGATTTTACAAGTGATTCATCTGAATCGTAAGATCACTATCGCATTCAGACACTTCTGTTTCCTCTGATGCTCTAGGTTTGTTAACTATTCGTCCATTGAGAACATGATAAACGGTTGCAGAGTCCTTTCAATTCACAGTTCGGCATTATCCGTCCTTCGACCTGGCACATATAACGTCCACGTACTTTGTATAATCCCTTTGTCGTTGGCATTCAGCAGCTCACTGGATCGTTAGCATCTCAGCATAAATGACAACGTGAACATTTATCTGCATGTTGGAACTTTACTGACAATTTTGACACGTTCATTTAAGTCTTCAATATTTTTGAAGTCCTGGTCATGTTTGTAACATTGACATGCAAACAATGTTTTGACTCAGCTCTTCCGAAAAATTAATAGAACATGAATGCGAATGCAGACGTTTTGTCATCCATGCAAGCATGTCAGCCACACAGCCAACAAGGACCATGGAAGTTCTCAGCTGCATTCTATTTTTTCATGTTTCAAGCCTGAACCACTGTAGCAGCAGACATCAGCCGGTCATGAGAAATGTCATGATCTTTGACTTTGGAAGATTTAACTTTTTTTAAAAAGTCTTCCAGGTTAGATCTCGCAATCCTCTCACTTCGTTTCGTATGGATGACACGATTGCTTTTCAGATTTCTTCCTGTCCAAATTCGAAGTGCCTGTCGGTTTTAAATGATGATTCCCATACGACGTGACAACTCTGCTGCCTCTTCCTCCTCGATTTAAAACGAATAATTCCCCGATCTCTCTGTGGGTGTTAATCCCTTAAATCATGAGCGGGCTTCTGTGTTGCATCTTAAACCCTAACTGTTTTCGTGAGAGAATTTAGATCAGCTCTACAAAGCAATACATGTGTTCAGTTTGAAAGAAAGGAGATTGGTGGTTTTGTGGGAAATTTAGAAATTTGAGAAACTGTGGTTCGGGGTCACGCCCTCGCGTTACAAAAAGTGGTGAGTTTCACGCACTCTGGTGTGGTGTTTTGCCTTGGCATGGCAACAGGAAGACATTTGTCACATGCCCATTTGTCAACATGTACTACCTCCGAATAATAAGCTGATGGCTTTCTGCAGGGCCTTATCCGCACGCTCCAATGCCGCAACGGGATACAATTTGTAGATCAAATCGTTGCTGAATATGAAATTACAGTGTTTCGAAATCCACCCCGGTCAGCGAGTCGGAATTATGGGGATCAACATGGAGTGTCAGCATCTTGGGCCCCTCTGCTGGTCAGTTGCATTGTACCTTTTGTGGATTTTGTTGGATAGGGATATCCCGCTGTACATACGGCTTTTTTAAAAACCGCAGGAGAATTACACTCACGCTCACTGATATAAATCGGGAGATTTGTTAGGCACCAGTTAATTTAGAGATACGTCGTTCGGAGAGATGAACAACTACAGCTTCCCAGCATTTTACAGTGCAGAAGACGCTCACTTAGCTTGTTCCTTGTTACCGGAACATGCCTGATTTTAGGTTTATTTAATAGATTCGTGTACCCAATTCATTTTGTTCAATTAAGGGGTACTTCCGTGTGACCAATCCATCTAAACCTGCACATATTTTTGGGTTATGGGGGCGAAACCTACGCAAACACGGGGCGAATGTGCAAACTCCACACGGACAGTGACACAGAGTCGGAATCGAACCTGGGACCTCAGCGCCGTGAGGCAGCAATGCTAACCACTGCGCCACAAAGCTGCCCGCCGTATTTTAAGTTAAGACGTACGTCCTGTTACTCCCTCCTGCGTCTTTTGACTTGCAGAGTCATATTTGTTTCTATCTGCTCATTGTCTTGGGATTCACATGGTCATATTTCATATAATTTCACAGATGTATGTTGTCCAGACTTGAGGTAGCCCCTTAATGTCATCGTTCAGAAATTACCAACATGCCTCCCCAAGGATTTTAGGTTACATGGGACAACTCCATTGCTATCTCTGTTCCGGATCCGAGGCTTGCTTGTTCCATAATCGTAGCATAATCTCCACACATTAAAAAAACTAAAATGACCCAATTCGAACTATCTGAACCTTCCAGTACTGATTTGGCCCTGTAATATCGGGTCTCCTTCGTTTAATTCTAGTGGGTGCAATGGCACCATGTTGGACGTTTATTTTCCCTATACGAACACAGTAATCTTAAACGATTTTTTTCGAAGCAAGAAATCCACCCCTGCTGCAGATCGCGAATTTAAATCACCACTTTTATTGGAAATGTCCCCTAAACCAAAAAGGTTCAAAACGATTTTCCAAATGGTGTACACGGATTTTCACTCCATGATTCCTTAATGCAGACTTAAGGAGATGCTATTCATGTCGAATTAATATTTCAATTTATTACCGGTATAACCTATATCTACAAAGAAAATGTTATCTACTTATCACTCTGTAGCTTCGATCCTGAGGCCAGCCTTTCTGAGTTAATACTGCAGTAGACTTTTCGATATTTTGTAATAACCGCGATTTCAGGTAAAAGTGAGTTTTTAAACATACTTTTTTTTACTTCAAAGGATGACATCACTGTCTTTACAACAAGTAAAAAAAATATTGCTTCTGGAATTTCCGTTCCGGTTGTTCGGACCTTCATGGCCCCCTTGACAATCCCTCTTCTTATCTGCGGGTGTTCTCATTAACTTCGATTCCCTGTTCGGCTCCTGCATTCAGCCCTTCCCATCTACCGAAGCAGCTGTGAGAGCTGGAAGTGTTTGGCTGCTAGCGATTCAGGATATTTATTACCCTTCTAACAGCTGCGCTGGTTACATGACATTATCTTAAAGTAATATCTTCTGTTCATTTGTGTAATTTTGTTTGTCCACTGTACTCATCTAGATTACATAATGTCAAACACGAGGATATTTCAATGATAAGCATTGGTAAAAAATGCTTTGATGCTTGTCAAATCTTAGAAGAGTGACACATCCGGATCTCGCCATGTTTAATCTGATTCTTGCTTGCTGATAATTTATGCCTTCGTAGACTCAACCGTTATCTCCAGACTTTCACTTTTAACTGATGACATGAAGTTTCTATTATTCCCAAATGCACATTATTTAACGTAATTCACTTAAGATTCTGGCAAATCTAATCAATTATTTGCTAAACTAATTAACTTCTATAATAGGGTGAAATATTGTTTCCTTTATGTACCTAAAAACTCAATTTGCTAGAAGTTCTCTAACTTGAAAGAAATGTATCAGATTACAGTAAACCCTTTTTTAGAACTGTTCTCTTAACGCCTGTGTGACAAAGGTTGTCGGCACTTCAAATCAGCTTTTCTGAATGCTGTTATCCCTTTGTGGGACTTTCGATTGCTTTTTCTCATATTCCTACGGGTTTTATCAGACCGTCATGTTTCAAATGACATCTTTCCCATTTACGTTACAATCGGCGAGGTTATATTCGACTCTGCTATTTCCTTAAAAAGGTCCCAGGTGGACATTATTGAGAGTTGAACTCATAGACAACACTCGGGGACAGAATCTTTTCTTTGATGGACTAAATGAGTTGGGTTTCAAACAATTCCTCTTGCATTAATTGTTGAGATGCATCTAGCTTCTGCATCGATAAGATGGAGGTAAAAAGCTTTTCCAGACAATAACAAAAAATGGCCAGGTAAACAGAGACCATGTTTGTTTCAGAGAGACGATTTAGAATACGCCAAAAGGCTGACATTGTGCAGCGGTATTTCGCCATGCTATTTTCGGACATCATTCGGACACTTATCTGCATGACGCCCAATAATGTCAACTCGCTTCCGGCAGAATATCCAGCACACATCTCCGGAGAGGCCAATAGACTTGCAATAAAAAGATGCAGAAGCCGAGGTGGCACTTTCAGACTATGGAGAGCATTAGCACCGTTAAATTCTAAAAGTCCGTCGACCTTTGTTACGTTTCCTTTTCGGTGTTCTTGGCACTTTCTTTGGAGATCGCAAAGTTTTCCTTTCCAATAATCATCTCAATTGTTTGAGCCTTCGTCTCCAAATCTCTGGACAGATTATAAAAATCGACTGTAGCTATTGTATTAGTCCATCTGATGTTTCACTGTTTTTGCATGCAGCCAGTGTGGTCAATGTTGAACTCTTCAAGTTCTAACAACCCACGAGGTAGTCATTGATGCGTGCAGTTGTGAGGTGACTCCGGATTGTCATGTTCAGTTGATGTTTCTTGAATTATTGCTGACAGTACAGTGGATTTTAAACGTTATTTTTTGGACGGGCGAATTGCAAAATTCGTGTCGCATTGCAAAAATAGTGAGATGGCTTGCCCCAAATACTGTCAAATGTCATGATTAATTGAAACTGCTTTTGCTGGACAAACGAATGGCTAAGCACAGATAGGTTGGCGAAAATCCAGAATGGAGGTTCCGATAGCTGAGTCTGGTGCAGTGTTTTACAAACTTTTTACCCAGGACCCATTTTTAACAACTGGACAACCTTCGGAACCCACAGTGGCCAACTTTCGTCACGTGCACTCACGGCCATCGTGACCTACCTGTTTCACTTACCTCAAATGTGAATGGCGAGCCTGCTCGGGGCCGCGTCATCTACCCGCATGCCGCACGATCAGAATGACTGGTATTCCACAACCAGGTCGTGGCTGGAATTTTCAATACCAGTCATTCCATTGCACACTATTTTGTTCAATTGTGAAAGCTGCGGCGCATCGTCCCGCGATCAGGAACGCCGCGCACATGGGGTGCGATTCTCCACTCCCACGCCGGTTGGGAGAATCGCCTGGGCCGCCGAAATTTCCGGGGCCGCCGGTCCGACGCCCTCCCGCGATTCTCCCGAGCGGCGGGAACGGGCCAGTCCAGTTTCGCGGGCCGCCGGCCGGAGGATCGCCGGACATACCCAAAATGGCGATTCTCCGGCACCCCCGCGATTCTGAGGCCCGGATGGTCGCTACAGTCGTGGGTGGTGCGTGAACGCTGGGGGTGGGGGCGGCCTTTGCGGGGGGGGGGGGGGGGGGGGGGGCGAGGGGGGATCCTGCACCGGGGGGGGTATCTTAAATGTGGGGTGGCCCGCGATCGGTGCCCACCGATCGTCGGGCCATTATCTCTGAAGGAGGACCTCCTTCCTTCCGCTGCCCCGCAAGATCCGTCCCCCATCTTCTTGCGGGGCGGATATGGACAGGACGGCAACCACGCATGCGCAGGCTGGCGCCGGCCAACCCGCGCATGCGCGGATGACGTCCGTTATGCGGCGCCGGCCGCGTCATCTAATCGGCGCCGCTTTTACACGGGCGACAAGAACTCGCACGTGTAGATGACGCGGCCCCGATACTGGCCCATTGTCAGGGCCTGAATCGGTTTTGACCGGGGCCGTTCCACCTCGACGGCGTTCACGACGGCACGGCCACTTCGGCATGAGGGTGGAGAATCGCGCCCAATAGTCTGCCACGCTTGATACCTGCGTGCGACTCAACGGCGGCTCGCGATTCAGGGCTTGAAATGGTCTGATGCACCGCAATATTGTTGTGCCGAACATATGGGCTGCAAAGTTCAATCTACCGCAGTAATGCGTTTCAAAATTATATGTGATACATATTTCTGGGAGCAGATGAGAGACCAAAACTATTTTGACTTGAAAAAGACTATATCGTTTTTATTTTGCCTAACTGTCTTTGGGAATAAGTGCATAGACTCGCCGAGGTGTTCCATTGAGCAAGGCTGTACATTCAACCTCCTAGCATCCACTTCACGTGCAAACTTGTCTCGTTCCCGATCCTTCCTGCTGTCCAATCAGCACGACGTTTCGAAACTCCTCTACGACCCTGCGGGTTGTGTGTAAAATTTCAATACTCCAGATATTGAAATCAATGGGTAGAAGTGGGCCCTTCCAATCAGCGCAAGTGCTGGACTTCAGCTTTTGTAATTTCAAACAATTAAAAGCCTCATTGTACCTAATATTTGCACATGCCTCTTGTTGTTAAAATATGTGGGGTAGAAGCTTCGTCATTGGACTGGTAATTCCAAAACTCTGGGGCTAGTATTAAAACTCCAACAGGACTTACATTGGAACTTGAATTCTATGAATTTATGTAAGTATGTCAGCGTATGATCATGAATCTGTTCTTAAATGTCGTAAGGCATACATCCATGTTTGATGACAAAGATGGAAAGAAATGGCCCAGCATGGCGCGGTTACAAGGGCAATCGGTGATAGGCAATAAATGGGACACGCACGCTTTATTAAACAAGCAAGGAAAATATTTCAAGCTGTTTTCAAATGATTTTCACAAACGCTTTCCTGTCAAACGAAGCATTTCGAATCATGCTGACCGTGTTGCTTTTGTGTACATGCTCTATTATTTCTCATATATCAATCCCATATATCCAAGGCACTATTTGAATCAACATTACTGGTTTCATGAAAATGCAGAACAATATGGAACGTATTTCTTTAGTTTCTCTTCGTTTGATTTTATTTCCACATTTCGATTAATACGTCACTACAAAAGATGCAGTTCCATGTATTATATTGTCAGCTTCTGTACAGCCTACGGCTTAAACTGGTGGCTTTCCTCAAATGTAAATATTACATTCATATTTTATATCATGGCACATTGTTTGTACTTCGGAACAAAACTGGAAATGTGCAAATATCGTCTCATTTGCTTTTAGGCCCCCTTGATCTAACCAAGTGCCAATCTGGTAAGGAATTAGCCGTACGATTGCCGTCTATCTTTGAGACCTGGAGATACCAATCGATCGTTGCAAATATTATTTGTTTTTTCTTCCTTATTTACAGAAGGAGGCTATTCGGCCCATTGTGTACGTACCAGCTCACGAAAGTGCAACCCAACTAGTTCCACTCCGCGATCCTATCTCTGCAGCTCTCTAAATTCATCACATTCAAATATATATCCAGATCTCTTTTGAAACCTCATCTGGAATCCACCTCCAACACTCTCCTCGGCAGCGCAACCTTCATTCACTGTCTGTGTAATATTGACAAATAACTCCATTAAGTTTGTCGGACATGGCCTGCCCTTGATAAAGCCGCCTTGATAGTCTTGAATTAAATTATGTTTCTCTGCAAGTACATTTATTTCTTCTTGAATGATGGCCTCCATCAGTTTTCCCACTGTTGATGTCAAGCTAACAGGTCTGTAGTTTCCTGGGTTAACTTTTATGCTTTTCCGAAACAGGGGCGTTCCATTTGTATTCCTTCGGCCCCCGGGACAAATCCTGTGTTCAAAGAGGCGTGGAAAATCAATGAGAAGTGCTGCAAAATATGCGCTCTTCACTCTCGCAGAAATCGAGGTATGAGCATGTGCTTGTGATAGTTGTCCACATTCAATTTGAATATTTTTAACAACAGCACCGGGCGATACACCCGACATAGAAGCGGGCACCGGAAGCGACAACGGCAGTTTGGGTTCTGCCAGTGTCATTTAGTTCCTGACCTCATTACAGCCTTGGTCCGAACAGGGACAAAAGCACTGACTGACAGAGGTGAGGTGATAGCGACTGCCTTTGACATCAAGGCAGCACTTGCTCGAGTAAGACATTAAGGAGCCTTGCAAAACTGAAGTCCGTGATAATTGTTCGGAAAACATTCCGCTGGTTGAATTCATACCTGGCATACATTTCGATGGTTGTGGTGTTTCTAAGTCAATCATCTCAGCTCTAGCTCATCACTGCAGGAGTTCCTCATAGTAGTGTCCTCGGCCCAAACGGCTTCAGCTGCTTCATCAATGACCTGCGTTCCATTGTAACGCCAGATGTGGGGATGTTTGCTGAAGACTGCGCAATTTGCAGCACCATTTGCAACTCCTCAGAAAACGAAGCAGTACATGCCTAAATGCAGCACGACCTGGATAATATGTGGCTTGGGCTGGCAAGTGGCAAGTTACATTCGTGCGACACAATTTCAGGCAATGACCATCTCCAATAAGAGAGATCACACCATCGCCCCTTGACATTCAACGGAATTACTGTCGCTGTATCCCCCACAACCAACATCCCGGGGGTTACCATTGATCAGAAATTGAACTAGTCTAGCCAGATTAATATTGTGGCTACTGCCCAGCACGGTGGCTCAATGGTTAGCAATGCTGCCTCACGGTGCCGAGGTCGCAGGTTCGATCCGGGCTCTGAGTCACTGTCCGTGTGGAGTTTGCACATTCTCAACGTGTTTGCGAGGGTTTCGCCCCCCTCAACCCAAAAATGTGCGGGGTAGGTGGACTGCTCACGCTCAAATTACCCATTAATAGGGAAAAAATGAATTGGCTACTCTAAATTAAAAAGATAGACCGTGGTTTTCAGAGCAGGTCAAAGGCTATGAATCCTACGGCAAGTAACTCGCCGCCTGCCAGTCCCCCTCCCCCCCCCCAACCCCCCGCCTCCCGAAAAAAGAAAATAAATACATAAATAAAAGCCTGTCAATCGTCTACAAGTCAGAAGTCGGGAGTGCAATGACATGCTCTCCGCTTGTCTAGATGAATGCATCTCCAAAAATATTCAAGAAACTTGACACCATCCAGGACAAAGTAGCACGCTTGATTTCGCCTCCTTCCCAAAACGTTCAAACCCTTCAGCACCGACGAATAGTGTCACCTTGTGTGCTATCTACATGATGCAGTAACTCACCAAGGTTCCATTGTCAGCACCGTCCAAACCCACAACCACTGCCATCTCGAAGGACAACACCAGCAGATACCTGAGAACCCCATCACCTGGAGTTTCCCCTCCATGTCACTCACGACGCTGACTTGGTAGTATATCGCCATTCCTTCGCTGCCGCTGGGAAAAATACTGGAACCACCTGCCGAACAGCACCGTGGATGTACCTACACCTAAATTACTGCAGCAGCTCAGGAAGGCAACTCACCACCACCTTCTGAACGGCACCTAGGGATGGACACTAAATGCTGGCCTGACCAGCGACGCCCATATCTCGTAGTTCAATTTTTAAAAAACGTGTGATTGTAAAGTCGTTCTCATTTCCTTCAAATATCAATTAACCCGCAACACTCTCTATGAGCACGGCCTATCTTTAAAAGTCAAACAAAACACATTCAGCGTCATATTTTATACATTTTTATTTAATTGTTGCGATTCTGGAGTTCAAGATTAGATATATCCATGCCGGAATCTCAGAAATGTGCTCCAAAATAATTTCCAGATGTACATTCATCTATCCTGAATTAAGAACCGTTTGATTACCGCTGAGAACAAACATGTGGCAATTGACCGTCCCCAGCACAGAGGCGGGTTTCTGTTAACAGTTGATGTTGAAACATCTTATACAGCACAGTCTTACTTCTGATTTCGTGTTGAAAAAATGAATAAAATGCGTCGATATTTCTCCTACTATTGTGAGATGTTGCTGAAATATGATTACAAGACCAACGTTTTTTCGGGGTTAACTCGTAAAAACTTTGTTTTTCATTTGCAATCTCTGTCTGATGTCCTCTTCGGACTGAATTAATGCCCTTACTTCCAGTGTGTATTATTACCACTCATAAACTTGATGATGTGTTTATGAGGGTAGACCTTGTCACAGGGTTGTCTGGTAGCTCTTGGATATTCATTTGGAACATGTTCGTTATTCAATGTACTCTGGACATTGACTCTTTTTTGTTTCCCGAAGAACTCGTACGTGCTAAAAGCGGTAAGGCAGATTGAGAGCATCGCACACCTTCATGAAATTGATGTAGGATTGTTTGATTCTATCATTGTGACAAAGGCAGAGGGAGGGAGAGAGCGAATGCACCACTGGTCAGGATTAACCGATAGGGGCAAGTGAATGCCAATAATGGTCCTATAACAATATACGATTGTATTCAATTGTTCTAAACTGGATAGAATACTTCAACCATGTTTAATTGCCAGTTCAGCTTGAGCAAATTGAATACATTTAGTAAAACGAACAAGGCGTGCATGCGAAATAGGAATTATATGTTTTTTTAAACCTGCCGGTGATTTAAGATATCAGCTTGTGATTTTGCTGAAAATATATGTAATTTTGTGATCTGGAGTTCAACTTGAATTTCGCTTGGTTGCATGCTCCAGTTCCAAAATAGATGTTCATCAAATTGACTGACAAAAGCAGAGTGAGTTACCGAAAACAAAACTTTGAGTTGAGCAATGCAGGAGCATGTAACAAATTATTTTAAAGTCTGTCCGTTTGTTTCTTTTTGATCGGGTATACTGGAAGATTTGCCGAAAATAATACAGAATATGAAAGCAGATTTCCAAAAGTTCAACTAGAAGGGGAGCCTTCAAGGACATTTAAGTTGTGCTAACCGGGGGAGTTGGAAGATGTTCAATCTCATATGTTGGTACATAATATGCCGAACAAATGTCCGCTAAATGCACAATGCTTTTAAAATATGATAATTTAGTGATATGCATTGCAAGATGTGAAATTAGAAACTGGAGGTCAAAACTAAACTGCTGAATCCATTTTGGAAGAATTTTTCCTTGTGTATGACACTGTCAGCGATTTCAAAACTGAAAATAGTTGAGCGCAAAGTGGGAATATTGTTGAAAAAACCTTCCTGCGATGTCGGGAGGCCTCTCATCTTTGGACCCCACATTACGCAAGAATTGAGACCGAAGGCCTTCTCTCTCTGCCCACTATATTCGTCAGCAAAGGCTTAGTCGGTACATTTGAAAATTAGTGCAAGTCATACGGGTCACGGTACACTCATTATCAGTTGATTTGTGCTAAATGTTGAATGTCTTCATTCGGAGGAAGAACTTCACAACGTTTTACATTGATAAAAGGAACATTTCGAACTCGGTGTTTTATTGTTAATCTCGTGCGATGATATTATAAAAATGACTATTTGAAGGCTACTTCTTGACGCCTCCCATCACACTTCATTTGCTCTGCTATCTGCCCGAATTCCTCTTCAAACTGACACTGTGCTCTTCCATCGAGCTATATTATTTCTGGTTGTAGCTTGATTCTTCGATTATATGTTAGCACCTTGACACAAGGTAACGTCATATTTTAACATATTTCGTTAATAATATGTTTGATTTCCAATCTATTCTTGCTATTTACAGGTTTTCATTTTTTTTATTTTCTAGAAGTCGAACTTGTTCGAACGCGTAAGGCACTAATAATCCATTGCCGTTTTACATTAAATTTGATTATGCTGTTTTGTGGCACAGAGAGAGGGAGAGAGAGACAGAGAGAGAGAGCAATCGGAGAGAGAGGCAAGGCCCTAAGAGTAACAGCGAAACCCCTCGAGTGAGCTACAATATAAGCATCGCATTAACTATTCTTTTGAAGTGACAACATTTCAGGATTCATGCAATTTGCCGAAGCCGCAGGTCATGTCAAAGCGGAGTAAAAGATAAATTTGCTGTCACGGTTGTACATTATTTACTGACAATCGAAGCGAAACCCTGGCAGAAAAATATTTATCCTGCTAACCATGCACAGTTTCGACAGAGCGAAGAATTTAATTGCGAAATTGGAGCACCCATTGTTTTATGCTACAATGTGATATAAACACTATATTGGTCGGGTGAAAAGTTAGCTTGTGACGAGTTTAAACTGAGGTTCGCATCACCTCGAAGTGAATGAGAGTTTGAGAATATGGCATTCATTAACAATGTCAGCCGGTATGCAATTTGAATAGCGAGCATGTCTTCTCAGAAAGTGAACAGACAGGTTAACTACAACGTTGTTCAGGATGCTTCTGTCGCACGGAAAAGACAATGGGTTTGATGTTAAGCCACCACCCCCGCCCCCCGCCACATCGCTGCGTGTTTGTTGACTGCACGTGTTTCGCTGGTGGCGAGCTTCTCGCTTCCCGCCGCTTGCCCACGAAATTTCCCATCGAAACCAACCCACGCCACCGGGAGACCAGCGATTGGCGTGTGCTGATGGAAGGAACAGAGAATCAGAACGATAGTTTTACTATTCACATTGTGGGAGGGAAACTCCCATCCAGCGGCAGAGTGTTGACGCTGTCATAACCGTTGGAGCATTTTATGACAGCATAACGGGCCGCTGTGTGAGGCGATTCTGCGCCGCAAAAGGGGTCAGCAGAGCGGCGCGAGAAGAGCGCAGGAGCGGCCCCAGACCGGCGTCGGATATGTGGGCTGTGTCATTTACGTGGTGCTGCGTCGTTTACGTTGTGCGAGTGGCGCCCACTGCCAACAATGGCAAGTTAGGCCGCCGGCTGCCGCGTTGCCCTGAGGTTTCGGGACCAAGACTTGGACACACTCCTGGACGCGATAGAGGAGAGGAGCGCGGTCCTTTGCCCTAGACGGAGCCACCGCCGCCCACGTAACACCGTCCTGCGGATGTGGACGGAGGTGGGCCAGGCTGTCAGCGCCGTGGGCACACCACATGGACGGGCGAACAGTGCCACAAAAATGCTGCACGAGGTCAACCAGGGTGAGAACACAGCACCGTGCAACTGGTACCAACACCACTGGCCCGCACACATGTGAAAACAGCCTCCCGGCTTCCCCCCCCCCCCCCCAGGAGGGCGGCGATACCTCCTCCTTGACCTTCATGACCTGCACCCTCCCATGCCAGCCGCATTGGCCGGGTGCCCCGTGCATCCATGCCATCATGTGCCAACAGCTGCGCTGCATGCGTCGGATGGCCTAACACTCATGTTCGTTCACCCCCCCCCCCCCCCCCCAGGATAAGAGCGCCCACAACCAAAAGTACTGGGAAAGAACTGGATGGGGCCCACGCGTACTGCAACTACTCACCATCCATGAGCAGAGGGCACTGGACCTCGCAGGCGGAGCTGAGGACCGGGAGGTTGCCGGTTGCCAGGTCGGAGGTGCACCACCAAGTGAGACCCCGTGTCCGACGCCACGGCGGCACCCCATCCCCCCACTCCACACCCTCACCCCAGCCCCCATTCCAACACCACACCTCAGCCCCTGACTCCACCTTCTTACCCTTGTCCCCCACACCACCCCCTCAAACCGGTGCACCGAACCCACCCCTAATCCCCGGTCCGCCTGACTAACGATACATGCTGTCTTGAGTCTTACAGGACCAGCCGCCGGTCGCCCTGGGGCGTCGAGCATACCACGCTCACGGCCAGTGCCATGTCCATAGGACCCCAGGGACGCAGCCGACTGCGGGGAGGGCTGATGCAACGGGAGCCCTGCCACCGGCACAGAGACCAGAACACGGACACCCAGGAAACTGACACACAGGACATTGACACTCAGAGGACGGACACCCAGAGGACGGACACAAAGCACACTGACACCCAGGACACTGACACCGTGACGACTACCACATATATGACGGACACACAGAGGAATGCCACCCAGAGTACTGACACACAGAGATCTGCCACCCAGAGGATGGACAGACAGATCACTGCCACCGGTAGGACGTTCACACAGATGACTGTCACCCAGAGGACCGACACACGAAGGACTGTCAGAAGAGGACAGACACACAGAGGATGGACAGACCGGACAGTGACACACAGACGGGGACGACACAGGGGCCATCGGGCCAAGGGTCAACGCAGGAGACCCCAGACATTGGCTCCGATGACGACATTGACTTTTCGTCACTGCTGTCTCCCACACTTTCCACCATCGCAGAGATTCTCACCTCGGCTGGGCACTTTAGTGATGAGGCTACTTGGACACTCACTGGTGCGCACCACACAGGGGTACACGTACAGCAGGTGGAGGTAGGAGCAGCCAAGGGACAAGCTGGTCGGAGGGCAGACCGGCCCCAGCAAACATCTGCCGCCCAGACGGCTCCCGGGTTCCTTGACTTACCAGGCCCACCCAGAGATCCGATGCAGTCAGGCACCAAGGGACTAGAAAACGGGGTGATGACCGGATTCCGGCAGCTGCAGATGCAGTTCGAGGTATCCCAGAGCAGCATGTCATGCCACTCATGGCTGCCACTCAGGCCGACACCGCACGGGTGGCGTGCGCGGTGGAGGCAATGGGGACGATGGTGTCGGCCATGTATCAGGTCATGCAAGGCATGGGGCATCATGTGCATGCGTCATCCGTGGCCCAGGACAGGGCTGCCATCTCACAGGCAGCCATGTGCCAGAGCCAGTTCCGTAGTCTGGCCGAGTCTCAGCAGGCCATTGCTGAAAGCATCGGTGGCATTGCCCAGGTGCGTGATGGCGTCGCACAGGACCAGAGGGAGGTGGTGGAGACCCAGACAAGAATAGCTCAATCTCTGAGCTCCATCGCTGCTGATGTTCGGACCCTGGTCGATACCACAGCGGGCCTCCAAGACTGGCAGTGCCAGGTGTCGGTGGTGCCGCGTGGCTTATCGCCGCTCGCACCCCCGTCCCATAGAATGGCCCGGTTGCGATTGGGCACCCCGAGGGAGAAGGAGCTGCTGGGGCTGTGCCGCTGACTCCTGCATGGGAGGTCCCGGAACACCGTGGCACCTCAGACTTCCCCCGTTCCGTCGCTGGTGCATCTGGTGGGCAGCGGGCAGAACAGGGTTGCACCACGCCATGCAGGACGCCCGAGGAGCAGCCTGGCCCATTCAGACTGCGCCGCCCCAGAAAACCAGCGCCAACGTGGAGCGACGTCGCAGGGCAGGAGTCTCAGCAGTCCGCCTCTATACCTGCTGTACCGTCTGGGAAGCCCAACGACATAGTGGTAGAGCACGTAAGGCCAGAAGGTTAGACACCTAGTACGTCGGCACGGCTACAGGGCACAGTTCCGTTATAGAGGCGAGGGCACGTGCATGTAACGCTTCTAATTAAACTCACTGTTGCACCAATGCAAGCTGACTGTGTGATAAGTCCAATGCCTGAGGGGCCAGGTAGGTTTCTGAGTGCCACTATTGTCGAGGGATGTTGGAAGACTGGGCCCGGTCGGTGCACTATGCGTCCCCGCCCCGCCCTCCGCCCCCGGACGTCCACGCCACCCAGCTCCCAGCGATTCGACATTGCTATGTGATGGAATGTCCAGCCCGGATACAGGGACCACCCAGGTGGAGGGCGTACTGGTGGCCGTGAGTCAGACATTGTGTGACCATTTGGAGAACAGAGCTCATCGCAGAGTAGGTTGTCATCATGGTCCATGGCCTGCATCACGCACACTTCCACAAGCAACCGTGTGAGCCCAGCCCGTTGTGCCGCAGGTGGATGTGTAATGGAGGGGTGTTGTACAAGTGGTCGTGTGGGAACTAAGGGTGGTGGATGGTGGGGGTGGTGAGTCGAATGTGGGGTGACGGAGGTAGGGGTGGTGAGAGGTGAGGTGGTGCAGTTCAGTGGTGTCAGTGCCTCTGCTCAGCGAACCCCGACCCCCCCCCCCCCCCTAGTTGGTGAAACGTGCAGCAATCACCGCCTGCCATGCTCGCTGTCCATGATGGTGGCCCCGTGGAGCTTCCGGACCATATCCAGCCCCCATGTCGCATAGATTGCCCCCCTCCCCACCCTCCTCATTTGGAGAGGCATGCCCTTCCTCACGCTCCTCCTGACCGTCTGGCTCCCACTGCTCCTCCTCCAGCACATCGCCCCTCTGCTGGTCTATATTGTGGAGGACGCAGCAGACCACAACGAAGCGGCCGACCCTCTGCGACGGGTACTGGTGTGCCCCTCAAGGGTGGTCCAGGGACTGGAAGCGCAACTTCAGCAAGCCAAAGCACCTCTCAACCACACCGCTTGTCGCACAATAGGCATCATTGTAGCCGGACTCCGCTTCCGTCTATGGCCTCCTGAGAGGCGTCATTAACCACGACCACAAAGGATAGCCCCTGTCGCCCAGCAGTCGGCCTCGAACATGGCGGGGATAAACGACTGTGCGAGGATAAACGGGCCATGCACACTGCCCGCGTAACGAGGGCAGACGTGCAGGATCTTCATCTTGTGGTCACAGACCACCTGAATGTTCATGGAGTAGGTCCCCTTACTGTTCATGAGCACGGCCCTTTATCCGCTGGTGGCCGCATGGCGACATGCACCCTAGCGATCACCCGCTGGGCTATGAGTATCCTGGCCACGACAGCAAAGCCCGCTGCCCGGGCTTTCTGGTGGGCGCGTTACATAGGGAACTGAATGCAATACCCGCGATGTTGGACAGCGCATCTGTCACTGCACGGATGCACCAGTGCACCGATGCCTGACAGAGGCTGGACAGGTCCCCACTCGGGTACTGGAACGACCCCGTGGCATTATACTTCAGTGCCACCGTCACCTTCATGCCCCACCCCCCACCCAACCCTCCCCAGTTCCACGCAGTGCCAGGTGTGCCATCAGGTCGCACATATGTGCGACGGACTGCCGCCTCATCCGGCGTCCCGGACAGGGAATTTGTCAAGGAGATCCGGTGAGGACAGGCGGCTCCGGTAAACATGGGGCCTCAACGGGCGCCTACGCCGCCGTAGAACCAACATCAACTCCTCCTCGATCCCACTCTCACCTCCGGCTCTTCCTCAGTCCCCTCCTCATCCTCATCGGTATCTTCATCCTGTGCCTCTCCCACGTCGTTGTCCTCCTCCACCTCCTCCTCGTCCTTTGCCTGTCGGGCGGGCGGCCCTCCAGCCTGAGCGGTGCGACCTGGCCCTCTGGAGCCTGTCCATCTGCTTCAGTTTCCGATCCGTCTCTGAGCCGCCTGCGCCGACGCTGCCACAGGGCTGCATGCAGGGCAGCGGCAGCCGCCACGGCGGCCAACATGGCTGACTGGTGCCGAAACATTATGATCTGCAGGGGGTGGGGGGGGGGGGGGGTGGGGGGAAGACAAATGATTTATCCATGGCGCATGACCCTCTCCACAACCAGGTGCCATGGGCTACATGGCCGCCCTGGATGGCAGCTTGCGCCCCAGCCATGCATGGCTCTATCCCGGCCACACTCTCGGTGCCCCGACTCCTGTTTCCCGTCCGTCCTGCAAGCACCACCGTTGTCGTGCGTGCGGCCGTGGACCTACCCGCCGGTGTGTGCCGCCGGCCGGGAGGGCCGGCTCCTGTGTGTGTGTGTGAAGGGGGGCGGATCCGGAATGCATGCGCACAGCCGCGAGGGTTGCGTTCAGCCAGCGCCCGGGGTCGGGACCCATCAGCCTGTCTGGCGTAATGGCTTTGGCACCGCTCTGCTCTGGCGGGTCGTTCCCGGCCGGCGGGGCTTTCCTCCCCATGCCCCTACCAACCTGGAGGGACTCCGACCTCGGCAACCCCCTCTGCCGCCCAGTCACGGCCGTGCCCGTCCCGCCAACCTTAGGTCTCCCCCTCCCCCAACGCCGAGCCCTCGCCTCTGCATCGTCAGCCAAGCACGACTGGTTGATGATTTTGAAAAGCGGTTTAGGACAGCGCCGGCGGGACCTAGGGTCACGCCGTCGGGACCTCGGGCCATAAGTGCCGCAGTATCGACGGGAGCCATGAGAACCACTAAGCGGACCCCCTCAGGCGATTTACTGGGCCGCGCGGCGCCATTCACAACCACGTCGTTTTCGCTTCAATAGAGAATTGCGAAACGCCGTCGGACCGGCGTTGGAGGACTTACTGTCGTGAACAGACATTCTCCAAACCGGCGCAGTTCGGAGAATTACGCCCCTTAGGTTGGAAGATTTGCTTCAGCCAAACTTCTGAAACCTTGCCTCCAGCTGTGAATGATGAGAGACGGAAAAGTCGTGTCACAATGTCTGTCTGTGCCCGGAAAAATAAAAATGGATCAACAAATTTTGATTCTGAATCATGGAGTTGAAGCATTTTGCAGGTGTCCGAGGTCATTGTGCAATTTCTGGTGAAATAGTCAATGGTTTAGAGAATGTACACGAATCTCTTCAAAAACGTCACAATTTTTTACTTCACCTCGACAACTATCAATCCACTTGGAAAGAGGATCACGACAGCCATGTGAAAAAGTAAATGCCGTTGACGATTGTCCCAATGGTTGATGTTAACTGTGTCAAAGTTTTGCAAAGTGTGCTTCCATATTGTATATTCAAGGTTAGATTCATATTCATTTGCGAGTCACAAGCATAGTATTGTATTTAAAATAATAAACCAACCTGACATGTGTTGTGGTATTGGAAAGGGACGGGGCTTCGACTATTTATTTCCTTCGACGATCTCGCAATATTAAGTAGTATACATATAGTGCATCGGAACAAAGGAAGATAGTATCACAGGAAGATGGCTACAGAGTGAGCTATTCATCGTAGCCTGTCCCGTCATTTAATATTCGCGTGGTTGATGTGGCCGAACTGCAAATAGCCGCCTCTGACCCATTCCCTTAATAACTTTATTTAACAAAAATCTGCCTATCTCGGATTTAAATTCAGCAACTGTTCGAGATTCTACTGCTGGCTGTGGGACAGAGTTCCAAAACTCTCCTACCCTTTGAATTAAGAAGAGCAGCCAACACAGTGGTTAACAAAGTTTCTTCACAGCTCCAGGGGCACAGGTTCGATTCCCGGCTTGAGCCACTGTCTGTGCGGAGTCTGCACGTTGTCCCCATTGCTGTGTGTGTTTCCTCCGGGTGCTCCGGTTTCTACCCTCAGTTAACATATGTGCAGGTTAGGTGGATTGGCCATGATAAATTGCCTTTATTGTTCAAAAAGGTTAGTTGGAGTAACTCAGTTACTGGGATATAATGGAGGCATGGGCTTAAGTGGGATGTTCTTTCCAAGGGCTGGTGCAGACTCGATGGGCCGAATGGCCTCCTTATGCACTGTAAATTCTATGATCAATGATCTGTGATCTAAGAAGTGCTTCCTAATATTTCTGCGGAATTGCCTAGATCGAAATGTTAGATTATGCCAATCCCAGTTTCAGAATCTCCTACCACTGGAAATAGTTTATCTCGATATGTCTTGTATTTTGATGATATTGTCGTAATTACTTCAATCAGATCTGTCATTAACCATCTAAATTCATGCGCCGACAGGCCTAACTTTTGTAATCTTTCTCTGTAACTTAAACCACTTCGTTCAGGTAAATTTTAGTAAACCTTTTTGCATTTCCTTCAAGGCCAAAATATCCTTCAATTTCAGCGGGAGCAGTGCGCAAGTGATTTCTGGGAGGTAAGTTTCTCCTTTAAAAACACTTGTCTTTGCAGGAGCAGGCCAGTCGATTTCAGCGGGAGCGGAGCAGGCTAGTCAATTTCAGCGGGAGCAGTGCGCAAGTGATTTCCGGGAGGTAAGTTTCTCCTTTAAAAACACTTGTCTTTGCAGGAGCAGGCCAGTCGATTTCAGCGGGAGCGGAGCAGGCTAGTCAATTTCAGCGGGAGCAGTGCGCAAGTGATTTCTGGGAGGTAAGTTTCTCCTTTAAAAACATTTGTCTTTGCAGGAGCAGGCCAGTCGATTTCAGTGGGAGCGGTGCGTTAGTGATTTCTGGGAGACCTTCACAGGAGCAGGCTAGTCAATTTCAGCGGTAAACACTTACCTGGTCCCGTTTTCGGTCCCTCTTTGCTGTTTTTTTTTAATTTTAGTGTTTAAGGCGGGAACACGAAGTTCGACCCGCGGACTTCTGGAAAGACCCTCACCAATAAATTCTGGTGGAGAGGAAACCCGAGACACTACACGTGTAGTGTCTCCCACCCGCCCTCCTCCTCTAACCTAATAATAAAACCCATTGGTGTGAGGTAAGTAACATATTTCATTATTATTATTATTTTTTTTAATTTAATTTAGTTGTTAGCCAGATCTTGGTAGAAAGTTAGAGGGATGGCAGGGAAGGGAGTGCAATGTTCCTCCTGCAGGATGTTTGAGGTGAGGGATGTCGTTAGTGTCCCTGCTAGTTTTACCTGCAGGAAGTGCTGCCATATCCAGCTCCTCCAAGACCGAGTTAGGGAACTGGAGCTGGAGTTGGAAGAACTTCGGATCATTCGGGAGGCAGAGGGGGTCATAGGTAGCAGCTTCAGGGAATTAGTTACACCAAAGATTAGAGATAGATGGGTAACTGTAAGAGGGACTGGGAAGAAGCAGTCAGTGCAGGGATCCCCTGCGGTCGTTCCCGTGAGAAACAAGTATACCGCTTTGGACTTACCAGGAGTAAGCCATGGGGTACGGGCCTCTGGCACGGGGTCTGTCCCTGTTGCTCAGAAGGGAAGGGGGGAGAGGAGCAGAGCATTAGTAATTGGGGAATCGATAGTCATGGGCACAGATAGGAGATTTTGTGGGAGCGTGAGAGACTTACGTTTGGTATGTTGCCTCCCAGGTGCAAGGGTACGTGATGTCTCGGATGGTGTTTTCCGGGTTCTTAGTGGGGGGGGGGGGGGTGCAGCCCCAAGTCGTGGTCCACATTGGCACTAACGACATAGGTAGGAAAGGGGACAAGGATGTCAGGCAGGCTTTCAGGGAGCTAGGATGGAAGCTCAGAACTAGAACAAACAGAGTTGTTATCTCTGGATTGTTGCCCGTGCCACGTGATAGTGAGATGAGGAATAGGGAGAGAGAGCAATTAAACACGTGGCTACAGGGATGGTGCAGGCGGGAGGGATTCAGATTTCTGGATAACTGGGGCTCTTTCAGGGGAAGGTAGGACCTCTACAGAGAGGATGGTCTACATCTGAACCTGAGGGGCACAAATTTCCTGGGGGGGGGGGGTAGATTTGTTAGTGCTCTTTGGGGGGGGGGTTTAAACTAATGCAGCAGGGGCATGGGAACCTGGATTGTAGTTTTAGGGTAAGGGAGAATGAGAGTATAGAGGTCAGGAGCACAGATTTGACGTCGCAGGAGGGGGGCCAGTGTTCAGGTAGGTGGTTTGAAGTGTGTCTTCTTCAATGCCAGGAGTATACGAAATAAGGTAGGGGAATTTGCAGCATGGGGGGGTACCTGGGACTTCGATGTTGTGGCCATTTCGGAGACATGGAGAGAGCAGGGACAGGAATGAATGTTGCAGGTTCCGGGGTTTAGGTGTTTTAGTAAGCTCAGAGAAGGAGGCAAAAGAGTTGGAAGTGTGGCACTGCTATTCAAGATCAGTATTACTGTGGCGGAGAGGATGCTAGATGGGGACTCATCTTCCGAGGTAGTATGGGCTGAGGTTAGAAACATGAAAGGAGTGGTCACCCTATTGGGAGTCTTCTATAGGCCTCCAAATAGTTCTAGGGATGTAGAGGAAAGGATGGCGAGGATGATCCTGGATACGAGCGAAAGTTACAGGGTAGTTATTATGGGAGACTTTAACTTTTCAAATATTGACTGGAAAAGATATAGTTCGAGTACATTAGATGGGTCGTTTTTTGTACAGTGTGTGCAGGAGGGTTTCCTGACACAATATGTTGACAGGCCAACAAGAGGCGAGGCCACGTTGGATTTGGTTTTGGGTAATGAACCAGGCCAGGTGTTGGATTTGGAGGTAGGAGAGCACTTTGGGGACAGTGACCACAATTCGGTGACGTTTACGTTAATGATGGAAAGGGATTAAGTATACACCGCAGGGCAAGAGTTATAGCTGGGGTAAGGGCAATTATGATGCTATTAGACGTGACTTGGGGGGGGGGGATAAGGTGGAGAAGTAGGCTGCAAGTATTGGGCACACTGGATAAGTGGAGCTTGTTCAAGGATCAGCTACTGCGTGTTCTTGATAAGTATGTACCGGTCAGGCAGGGAGGAAGGCGTCGAGCGAGGGAACCGTGGTTTACCAAAGAAGTGGAATCTCTTGTTAACAGGAAGAAGGAGGCCTATGTGAAGATGAGGTGTGAAGTTTCAGTTGGGGCGATGGATAGTTACAAGGTAGCGAGGAAGGATCTAAAGAGAGAGCTAAGACGAGCAAGGCGGGGACATGAGAAGTATTTGGCAGGCAGGATAAAGGAAAACCCAAAAACTTTCTATAGGTATGTCAGGAATAAACGAATGACTAGGGAAAGAGTAGGACCAGTCAAGGACAGGGATAGGAAGTTGTGTGTGGAGTCTGAAGAGATAGGCGAGATACTAAATGAATATTTTTCGTCAGTATTCACTCAGGAAAAAGATAATGTTGTGGAGGAGAATGCTGAGACCCAGGCTATTAGAATAGAAGGCATTGAGGTACGTAGGGAAGAGGTGTTGGCAATTCTGGACAGGCTGAAAATAGATAAGTCCCCGGGGTCTGATGGGATTTAGCCTAGGATTCTCTGGGATGCCAGGGAAGAGATTGCTGGACCTTTGGCTTTGATTTTTATGTCATCATTGGCTACAGGAATTGTGCCAGAGGACTGGAGGATGGCAAATGTGGTCCCTTTTTTCAAAAAGGGGGGCAGAGACAACCCCGGCAACTATAGACCGGTGAGCCTCACGTCTGTAGTGGGTAAAGTCTTGGAGGGGATTATAAGAGACAAGATTTATAATCATCTAGATAGGAATAATATGATCAGGGATAGTCAGCATGGCTTTGTGAAGGGTAGGTCATGCCTCACAAACCTTATCGAGTTCTTTGAGAAGGTGACTGACCAGGTAGACGAGGGTAGAGCAGTTGATGTGGTGTATATGGATTGCAGCAAAGCGTTTGATAAGGTTCCCCACGGTAGGCTATTGCAGAAAATACGGAGGCTGGGGATTGAGGGTGATTCAGAGATGTGGATCAGAAATTGGCTAGCTGAAAGAAGACAGAGGATGGTGGTTGATGGGAAATGTTCGGAATGGAGTTCAGTTACAAGTGGAGTACCACAACGATCTGTTCTGGGGCCGTTGCTGTTTGTCATTTTTATCAATGACCTAGAGGAAGGCGCAGAAGGGTGGGTGAGTAAATTTGCAGACGATACTAAAGTCGGTGGTGTTGTCGATAGTGTGGAAGGATGTAGCAGGTTACAGAGGGATATAGATAAGCTGCAGAGCTGGGCTGAGAGGTGGCAAATGGAGTTTAATGTAGAGAAGTGTGAGGTGATTCACTTTGGAAGGAATAACAGGAATGCGGAATATTTGGCTAATGGTAAAGTTCTTGGAAGTGTGGATGAGCAGAGGGATTTAGGTGTCCATGTACATAGATCCCTTAAAGTTGCCACCCAGGTTGATAGGGTTGTGAAGAAGGCCTATGGAGTGTTAGCCTTTATTGGTCGAGGGATTGAGTTCCGGAGTCAGGAGTTCATGTTGCAGCTGTACAGAACTCTGGTACGGCCGCATTTGGAGTATTGCGTACAGTTCTGGTCACCGCATTATAGGAAGGACGTGGAGGCTTTGGAGCGGGTGAAGAGGAGATTTACTAGGATGTTGCCTGGTATGGAGGGACAATCTTATGAGGAAAGGCTGATGGACTTGAGGTTGTTTTCGTTGGAGAGAAGGAGTTTAAGAGGAGACTTAATAGAGGCATGCAAGATGATCAGGGGGTTAGCTAGGGTGGACAGTGAGAGCCTTCTCCCGCGGATGGAAATGGCTGGCACGAGGGGACATAGCTTTAAACTGAGGGGTAATAGATATAGGACAGAGGTCAGTGGTAGGTTCTTTACGCAAAGAGTAGTGAGGCCGTGGACTGCCCTACCTGCTACAGTAGTGAACTCGCCAACAATGAGGGCATTTAAAAGTTTATTGGATAAACATATGGATGATAATGGCATAGTGTAGGTTAGATGGCTTTTGTTTCGGTGCAACATCGTGGGCCGAAGGGCCTGTACTGCGCTGTATCGTTCTATGTTCTATGTTCAAACGTGTGCTGCTCAGAACTACTGACAATATTCCAAGTGGGTTATAACAAGGGTTTTGTATAGTTATCGCATAACATCTGTCTTTACACTGCAGTCTTCAAGATATAAGCGTGAACAATCCATTCATATTTTTGATTATGTTTAGCACTTGTTAGTTGGCATTTTTGGAATCAATGTACCAGCAGCCCCAAGACTCTAGCGCCATCCATTGTACCTAATCGCTTTCCATTCAGCATGTATTCTGCTCTATCCATTTTTCGGTCAAAATCAATAACCTCACATTCATCTGCAACGGATTTGCTCATTCACCTAGTCTGTCAATATCTCCTCGCAATTTTAGGCTATCACATAGGCGGTCTACAACGCCGCCTTTTTCATCATCAGTAAATGTATTATATGACTTTCGATGCTATTGTATAAATCATAAAATAATAATATGAATAATTGGCCCATAACACAAATCGTCGTCATACACCACTAGTTTCTTCCGGTCAGTTAGAGTATTTACTCATTAACCCCGCTCTGTCACTTGCCATTCAACTGTTATGTGAGAGTGCCGGGAAGAAATGTATGTTTACGCAATGTACCTTTAAGAAAACGCATTACTGTCAGAGTGTGGGTGGAGCTGGGCTTTAGGTCAGCCATTTTGCAGTTTTTAGTTTTGCAGTTTGAAAAGATGTTGGCAGTGTCTGTGTTTGCAGTGAGTTGGATCTCGGTCATGAAAGACTATCTGTGGATCATGTGGGTGATTTAAACTCATAATAGTAAAGCCTTTCACCTGATGGGATTCTGTTAAAAGGTGTTAAGTCTCTTGGAAGTTTGAAGGAACATTTTGAAGAATTATTTACTGTTGCAATATTTTCTGAGTTTTCTGAAGTAAGGGGGCTAAGACATCCAATGTTTATTTAAGATGTTAAGTTGAGTTCATGGAATAAACATTGTTTTGTGTTTTAAAAACACGTGTACATAATTGTTATCCGACGCCCAGGGAACGAGCCCTGTGCTAGGAAAAGCAACAAATACATTAAAGCTGGTTTAACTCCATGATACATTTTGGGGTTCTGAAAATTCCTCTCCAATAACAATTGGGGACCCGAGGGGGATAAAAGGCTATCTATTGGATTGGCTTTTGTGAACTTAAAGACAGTGAAGGATTGATTCTTTTCGGTGTGGTATTTTAGTTTAAGTAGGGAGTGCGTTGTGGACAATGGCATTTCAGAGGCTCAGAAGTTTTTGGAGGTGCAGACTGTCATACGCAGCACTTTCCGCACAGAGACGAAAAGCAGACTGTTGGGTCTGGCAAAAACATTGCAGTTAACATTACCTGACAAAATGCGAAAAGGTGAGCTGATTATGGCGGTGGTTAAGCATTTAAAGTTGCCTGGGCTAGAGTATGACACATGGGAAATGGCAAAAATTCAATTATAAATTAAACAAAAGGAACATGAGAAAGGTTTAAAGCGGCTTGAATACGAAAGTGATAGAGAGGAAAAAGAAAAGGAGAGAGAAGAAAGAAACAAAGAAAGAGATACAGAGGAAACGAAAAAGATAGACATTTTGAAATTCGGAAACTGGCTTTGAAACATGAAAATCAGTTAAAATTGGCAGACGCAAAGGGACAAGTACAGTTGGAGGAGATGGATGAGGACAGTGAGACAGAGCGTCATAGTCGAAGACGTGGTTGGGATCTATTTAAATATGTCCAAACATTGCCAAGGTTTGACGAAAAGGAGGTAGAAGCCATTTGAGAAGGTACCGAAACAAATGCAATGATTCAAACAAAGCTGGTTGGTAGGGCTAGTGAGGTGTTTGCACCACTACCGGAGGAGGTATCTGGAACGTATGATGAGGTGAAAAAATCCATCTTAAGTGCATATGAGCTAGTGCCTGAAGCTTACAGACAAAGGTTTAGAAATTTAAGGAAAGAATTTGGTCCAGCATACATGGAGTCTGAAAGGCTCAAACGGAGTAATTTTGATAGGTGGATAAGGGCTTTAATAATAGACCAAACGTATGAAGCTGGCAGAACGATTATACCTTTGGAGGAGTTTAAAAATTCAATTCCTGATGTAGTGAGAACTCATGTGGAAGAGCAGAGGGTTAAAACTGCGAGATTAGCAGCGGAAATGGTAGATGATTATGAATTAGTTCATACATCAAAGATTGGTTTCCGACATCAGTTTCAGCCGGTGAGGGATAGAAACTGGGGACATGAGAAATACTCAAGTGGTATAGGTAAAGGTGATCTGATGGGAGACAATATAGAGAGTGCAAGTCAGATTAAAAATAAATCCAGGATGGTGGAAAAGAAATGAAAAGTTTCAGTTGTTTTCACAGCAATAAACTAGGCCATGTAAAGTCACAGTGTTGGTGCGTGAAGAAAAGCACTGGGAAGGCTGAAGTGGTAAAACAGGATAAGACAGTGGGGTTTGTTAGAGTGGTAAATCAAAGCCCAAGGGACGTGAAGGAGGTGCAAACGATTGCACAGCCTGTTCAATAAGGAATTGTTAAGAAGGTGCCAGATGTCTTTAAAGAATATACTTGTGTGGGTAAAGTTTACTCATGTGTATCAGGACGAGCAGGTAAATAAGTCACAATTTTAAGAGAGACAGGGGCTAGTCAATCATTAATGGTACGATATGAGGAATGATGTAGCTTGGGAAGAATGTTGCCAGAAAAGGTGGTGATATGTGGAATTCAGGGTGAGAGGAGTAGCGTTGCATTATATAAGGTAAGGTTGGAAAGTCCAGTGAAGAGTGGTGAAGTGGTGGTAGTAGTAACAGATAAACTATCTTGTCCAGGAATAAAGTTTATCTTGGGTAATGATGTAGCTGGATCGCAGGTGGGAGTGATGCCTACTGTGGTTGCTACGCCAGTGTAAAATCAGACAACTGAAGGCTGGAAGGATGAATATCCTGGGATTCTTCCGGATTGTAAAGTAACAAAGTCGCATGTCACAGGTGAAGACAAGAGGAGAAATCAAAGAGTGAAGATGAAGTTGAAGTGTAATTATCATAAACGATTTTTGATCAGATGGTTGAAAAAGAACAAGAACAGGTGGAGGATGGAGCGGATATTTTTAGTTCACGAACATTGGCGGAGTTACAACAGAAAGCTGTTGAAATAAAACGGATATATCAGAAAGCATATACGGCAGAGGAATCGCAGGGTATGCCAGAGTGTTATTATCGTAAAAATGATGCCTTGATGAGAAAATGGAGTCCTGTACATATGCAGGCGGATGAAAAATGGGCAGAAGTTCATCAAGTAGTATTGCCGGTAGGGTATAGAAAGGAGGTGTTGCGAGTTGCACATGTGGTACAAGTGGGAGGTCATTTGGGAATAAGGAAAACTCAAGTTAAAATCCAGAAACATTTTTATTGGCCTGGACTACATAAAGATGTAGTTCAATTTTGTCAATCATGTCACACATGTCAAGTGATAGGGAATCCTCAAGCAGTGATAAAACCAGCTCCCATAATGCCCATTCCAGCATTTTAGGAACCTTTTGCGACGGTCATAATTGATTGTGGAGGACCGCTTCCTAAAATAAAAAAGTGGGAATCAATATCTTTTGACTATAATGAATGTGTCTACTAGGTTTCCAGAGTACATTCCAGTACGTAATATTACAGCTAAAAGGATTGTGGAGGAGTTAGTTAAATTCTTTACTAGGTATGGACTACCCACAGAAATTTAATTGGATCAAGGATCAAATTTTACTTCAAAGTAATTTATGGAAGTTATGGATAGCTTATGAATAAAACAATTTAAGTCAACTGAGTACCATCCAGAATCGCAGAGAGCATTAGAAAGGTGGCATCAGACATTGAAGACAATATTGAGGGCGTATTGTCAAGATTATCCAGATGATTGGGATAGAGGAATTCCATCCGTATTGTTTGCAATTAGGGATGCACCAAATGAGTCTATCACATTTAGTCAGTTTGAACTAATTTTTGGTCATGAGGTAAGAGGACCACTTAAATTTCTGAAGGAAAAATTGGTGCGTGAGAAATCGGAAATTACACAGTTGGATTACGTGTCAAATTTTAGGGAAAGATTAAATAGAGCTGGTGAATTGGCTAGACAACATTTGAAAGTTGCCCAAAATGTGATGAAACGGGTAGCGGACAAGAAATCCAAAGTTCGTAGTTTTGCCAGTGGGGATAAACGTTTAGTATTTGTACCAGTGGTAGGTGAGCCTTTAAAAGCTAGGTTTTGTGGACCGTATCAGATTGAAAGGAAATTAAGTGAGGTGAATTATGTGGTAAAAACACCAGATAGAAGGACGACTCACCGATTGTGTCATGTGAATCTGCATAAAATGTACTTTGAAAGGGAAGGAGAGAAAAAGGAGGTTTGAATGATTCTAACTCAAAGTGACGAACCGAATCGAGATAACTGTGAATTTGACATGCCTCAAATTAAACTGGAAAATGAGGATGTTCTTAAAAATTGGGATGAATTGTTAAGTTACCTTCCAGAGGAAAAACGAACTGACTTGAAAGAGTTATTGATATCACATAGGCAAGTTTGTAGAGATACATTGGGAAGTAGTAAAATGGCTATACATGATGAAGATATAGGATATACTGTTCCTATCAAATATCATCCATGTGGACTAAATCCTTTAAAATTGGTACAGGTTAACAAAGAGATTGAGAATATGCTTAAAAATGGCATAATTGAAGTCAGTTGCAGCCAATGGAGCTCACCCATAGTGATGGTACCTAGACCATAGGGTACCCAACGGTTGTGTGTGGACTATAGAAAGGTAAATACCGTTACAAGAACGGACTCTTATCCTGTCCCACCATTGAAGGATTGTATGGAGAAAGTGGGACAATCTGCTTTAATTTCCAACTTCCAGACATGGAAAGAACATTTGAAACATCGTATGGAATTCTTCGATCGACTTCAGGTGCGGGTTTGGTGATGATCCTCGCCGAAAGTTAATTTGGAGAAGCCCGAATCACTTTCCTTGAGGAGTTTCCGAAATCCTCAAGACGAACGGAGGCAATGCGATCTCTTGACATGAATTAATGTGATCGAATCTTTGTGCAAAGCTTTTATGGCGTGATTACTCCACTGATGGACTTGCTGAAGAAACCTAAAAAAATCAATGGACAGCGGCCTTTAAACAGGCATTTCACTGCCTGAAAGCTGTGATCACCAATGCTCCTGTATTGGAGAATTGCAAGGGGCTCTGTGGTCAGATTGAACTAAAGTATCTCATCCTAAGGAGAAATGCCGAGGAGTAGAGGAATGGATGGATCGTGCAGAGACTTTGTTCAAAGAGACTGTCAATCGAGAAGGATTTCGGTTGGAGGAAGAAGAACGAAGAAAAATTAATTATATTATTATACCTGTTTCCGTGTGTTGGTATTTCTTTAAAACGAAAAGGTATATTTACTGTGTACATTTCTGAGTGGATGGTGCAAAAATGAAATTGAAACCATCTTGCAGTTGGTGGTTTATTTGTTTTTCTTTCGGGGGGGGGGAGGGGGAGGTGTCATGTGTGAGTGCCTTTAAGAAATGGATGTTTACGCAATGTACCTTTCAGAAAATGCAGTGATGTCAGAGTATGGGCGGAGCTGGACTTTCGATCAGCCATTTTGCAGTTTTTAGTTTTGCAGTTTGAAAAGGGCTTGGCAGTGTCTGTGTTTGCAGCGAGCTGGAGCTCTGCCATGAAAGACTATCTCTGGATCACTTGGTTGATATAAACGCATAATAGTAAAGCCTTTAACCTGATGTGATTCTGGTTACAGGTGTTAAGTCTCTTAGAAGTTTGAAGGAACATTTTGAGGAATTATTTACTGTTGCAATATTTTCGGTGTTATCTTTGAAGCAAGGGGGGTTAAGAGGTCCACCGTTTATTTAAGATGTTAAGTTGAGTTCACGGAATAAACATAGTTTTGTGTTTAAAAACCCAGAATTGTTATCGCACACTTAGGGAACAAGCCGTGTGTGAGGAAAAGCAACACATACAAATACAAATACATTAAAGCGGGAGGTTGTTTGAACTCCATGATACATTTTGGGGTTCCGAAAACTCGCCTCCAGTAACAATTGGGGGCTCGAGGGGGCTAAAAGTCTATCTATTGGATTGGCTTTTGTGAACTTAAAGACCGTGAAGGATTGTTGCTTTTCCGGTGTGGTATTTTAGTTTAAGTAGGGAGCGCGTTGTGGACAATGGCATTTCAGAGGCCCAGACATTTTTGGGGGTGGAGACTGTCACACGCAGTACTTTACGGACAGAGGCGAAAAGCAGACTGTTGGGTCTGGCAAAAACATTGCAGTTAACATTACCTGACAAAATGCGAAAAGATGAGGTAATTATGGCGGTGGTTAAGCATTTAAAGTTGCCTGAGATAGAGTTTGACTCATGAGAAATGGCAAAAATTCACTTTCAAGTTAAACAAATGGAACATGAGAAAGATTTAAAGCGGCTTGAATACGAAAGAGATAGAGAGGAAAAAGAAAAGGAGAGAGAAGAAAGAAACAAAGAAAGAGAGAGAGAGGAAAGGAAAAAGAGAGAGAGTTTGAAATTCGGAAACTGGCTCTGAAACATGAAAATCAGTTAAAATTGGCAGACGCAAAGGGACACGTACAGTTGAAGGAGATGAATGAGGATAATGAGACAGAGCGTCATAGTCGAATACGTGGTGGGGATCTATTTAAATATGTCCAAGCATTGCCAAGGTTTGACGAGAAGGAGGTAGAAGCCTTTTTCATTTCATTTGAGAAGGTAACTAAACTAATCCAATAGCCACAGGACATGTGGGTATTACTGATTCAAACAAAGCTGGTTGGTAGGGCTAGTGAAGTGTTTCCATCACTACCGGAGGAGATATCTGGAGGTGAAGAAATCCATCTTAAGTGCATATGAGCTAGTGCCTGAAGCTTAAAGACAAAGGTTTAGAAATTTAAGGAAAGAATTTGGTCAAAAATACATCGAGTTTGAAAGGCTCAAACAGAGTAATTTTGATAGGTGGTTAAAGGTTTTGAAAATAGATCAAACGTATGCAGTTCTCAGAGAAATTATTCTTTTGGAGGAGTTTAAAAATTCAATTCCTGATGTAGTGGGAACTCATGTGGAAGAACAAAGGTTTAAAACTGCGTGATTAGGAGCGGAAATGGCAGATGATTATGAATTAGTTCATAAATCAAACATTGGTTCCCGACATCATTTTCAGCCGGTGAGGGATAGAAACTGGGGACATGAGAAATACTCCAGTGGTAAAGGTAAATGCGATCTGATGGGAGACAATAAAGAGAGTGCACCTCAGATTACAAAAGAAATCTAGGAGGGTGGAAAAGAAATGAAAAGTTTCAGGTGTTTTCACTGTAATAAACTAGGCCATGTAAAGTCACAGTGTTGGTGGTTGAAGTAAAGCACTGGGAAGACTGAAGTGGTTAAACAGGATAAGACAGTGGGGGTTGTTCGAATGGTAAAGGGAAACCCAACGGAAGCGATGGAGGTGCAAACGATTGTACAGCCTGTTCAAGAAGTAATTATTAAGAAGGTGCCAGATGTGTTTAAAGAATTTACTTGTGTGGGTAAAGTTTACTCATGTGCATCAGGAGGAGCAGGGAAAGAAGACACACTTTTATGAGATACAGAGGCTAGTCAATCTTTAATGGTCAGAGATGAGGAATTATCTAGTTTGGGAAGAATGTTGCCAGAAAAGGTGGTGATATGTGGAATTCAGGTTGAGAGGAGTAGCATTCCATTATATAAGGTAAGGTTGGAAAGTCCAGTGAACAGTGATGAACAGGTAATAGGAGAAATAGATAAACTACCTTGGCCAGACTTACAGTTTATCTTGGGCAATGAAATAGCTGGATCGCAGGTGGGAGTGATGCCTACCATGGCTGATAATGGAATATGAGACAATTGAAGGCTGGAAGGACGAATATCCTGGGATCTTTTAGGATTGTGTAGTAACATGGTCGCATGTCACAGGTGAAGACAAGAGGAGAAATCAAAGAGTGAAGTTGAAGTTGAAGTGCAATTATCAGAAACATTTTTTGATCAGATGGTTGAAAAAGAACAAGAACAGGTGGAGGATGAGGCGGATATTTGTAGTTCAGGAAAAGTGGCGGAGTTACAACGGAAAGATGCAGAAATAAAACGGATATATCAGAAAGCATATACGGAAGAGGAATCTGAGGGTATACCAGAGTGTTATTACCGTAAAAATGATGTCTTGATGAGAAAATGGAGACCTGTACATATGCAGGCGGATGAAAAGTGGGCAAACGTTCGTCAAGTAGTATTGACGGTTGGGAATAGAAATGAGGTGTTGCGAGTTTCACATGAGGTACCAGTGTGAGGTCATTTGGGAATAAGGAAAACTCAAGTTAAAACCGGAAACATTTTTATTGGCGTGGACTACATGAAGATGTAGTTAAATTTTGTCAATCATGTCACACATGTCAAGTGATAGGGAAACGTCAAGCAGTGATAAAACCAGCGCCCTTAATACCCATTCCAGCATTCGTTGAACCTATTGCGAGGGTCATAATTGATTGTGGAGGACCGCTTCCTAAAACAAAAAGTGGGAATCAATATCTTTTGACTATAATGGATGTGTCCACTAGGTTTCCAGAGGCCATTCCAGTACGTAATATTACAGCTAAAAGGATTATGGAGGAGTTACTTAAATTCGTTACTAGATATGGACTACCCACAGAAATTCAATCGGATCAAGGATCAAATTTACTTCAAAGTCATTCAAAGAAGTTATGGATAGCTTAGAAATCAAACAATTTTCATCAACTGCGTACCATCCAGAATCGCAGGGAGCAATTGAAAGGTGACATTAGACATTGCAGGCAATGTTGAGGGTGCATTGTCAAGATTATCCAGATGATTGGGATAGAGGAATTCCATACGTATTGTTTGCAATTAGGGATGCACCTAATGAGTCTACCAAATTTAGTTCTTTTGAACTAATTTTTGGTCATGTGGTAAGCGGACCACTTAAATTGATTAAGGAAATTTGGTGGGTGAGAAATCGGAAATTACACTATTGGATTACGTGTCAAATTTTAGGGACCGATTCAATAGAGCAGGTAAATTGGCTAGACAACATTTGAAAGTTGCACAAAATGTGATGAAACGGGTAGCGTACAAGAAATCCAAAGTTCGTTGCTTTTCCAATGGGGATAAAGTTTTAGTTTTGTACCAGTGGTAGGTGAGCGTTTAAAAGCTAGGTTTTGTGGACCGTATCAGATTGAAAGGAAATTAAGTGAGGTGAATTATGTGGTAAAAACACCAGACAGAAGGAAGACTCATCGAGTGTGTCATGTGAATATGCTTAAAAAGTACTTTGAAAGGGAAGGAGAGAAAAAGGAGGTTTTAATGATTCTTACTCAAAGCGACGAACCAAATCCAGATGACCGTGAATTCGACATACCTCAAATTAAATTGGAAAATGAGGATGTTCTTAAAAATTGGGATGAATTGTTAAGATACCTTCGAGAGGAAAAACAAAGTGACCTGAAAGAGTTGTTGATATCACATGGGCAAGTTTGTGGAGATAAATTGGGAAATACTAAAATGGCTACACATGACGTAGATGTAGGAAATGCTGTTCCTATCAAACATCATCCATGTAGACGTAACCCTTTAAAATTGGCACAGGTTAACAAAGGTATTGAGAGGGTGCTTAAAAATGGCATAATCGATGGGCCGAATGGCCTCCTTCTGCACTGTAAATTCTATGAAATGCTATGTCTCTCGGGGTGTTTACACAAATCATTACGCATTACAAGGAATACAGATGATTCAAAGCGATTTGGAGAATAAATCAACGTGGTGAAATCGATGAAGGACAGGAAAACTGTTGGAGTCTCCCCATCGAGCACACGGCATTGACAGAGACAATCCAACGGGATAAAACACGCTGTTGCATTTGAATATCTACTAATTCATTTTGTGACGACGGGTAGAAAAGGCAGTGTGTAACGACAGCAAAAGTAACACTGCTATGCTCACGAACATACACTATTAACCCAGATTGGTGATATTATGTACAACTCACCATTGGGTGCGTTAAATTTAAATGTCCCCAATGTCTATTTGTAAATAGATCATGGGTAAAACTCAGTGCTGGTACAGTATTTTTCCACTCACTGACGTGTGAAATTTGGAAGATGATCTACTTTCAGAGCACAGTATAAGCACACCCTGCCTGTGTGAGCTTTGAAAGAGCTCTCAGATTAGTCCCACTTTTCAGGTCTTACCCCAAAGCCCTGCAAAGCCTTCCTATTTACCCATATACTACAATTCATGTTGAAGAATTTTATTGAATGCACTTCCATCTCTACTTCAGACAGTTCATTCATGTTATGGAAAAAAAGGCACAATTGCAATTGTCTCTAATTGCTCATTTTGGATTGATTTGGCTGGGTCATAATTTACAACAATTTTAAGTGAAGCAAATTAGTTATCTTTTATTGGCGGGCACCAGTGTAATGCCCAGAACTATACCTGGAGTAAATACTTCTGGCGCGTCCTTTTCCGGCTTCTGTTCAATCAGTTGGAGGCTGAGCTGCAGATATTGTGTGGGTTTGAGGAGCGGGAATGGTACATGGATACCTTGTTCTAGAGGACAGTCAGCTCCTCTTGGGATTGGGCGTGAGATTTGTAAGTTAGGCGGTTGTAGAGTGGTATTGTTGCTGAACGAGTAGATATAAACCTAAGGGACTCGCGTTCAAATATCGCCAATGAAGCTGTTGAAATCTGAACTCAATAAAATGAGGCACAGGTGCCTCACGGCACCAGTGTCCTGGGTCCAATTACAGCCTTGTTTGTCTGTCACGTTCTCTACGTGCCTGGTACTCCGGTTTGCATCCACAGTCCAAAGATGAGCGGGTTAGGTGGATTGGCCATTCTAAATTGCCCCATAGTGTCCAAAGGGTAATATGATTTAAGGGGAAAGGTGTTGCGTTGAGCCTAGGTTGGGTGCTCTTTCAGAGGGTCGGTGCAAACTCGATGGGCCCAGTGGGATCCTTCTACACTGCATGGATGCTATGCGTCTTTCATTCTATGTTATAGCATTGGATCGGTGATGTAGTGTACAATTATAGTGTACAAACTGCCAGGACTGACTCAGATGTAAATACCCGCATCTGATCTGAGTTACATTGTTCGCATTGAGAATTAAATTCGTTAATAGGAATGGAAACGATATCCCATTTTCAGCCGGGGTGATTCACTCAAGATCCCTTATCCTTGTCCTCTGGAATACTTTTATCTGACCAGCATTAGCTAAGTACGGAGGGTGACGGCTTCTTCGGTCCATAAATTGGAGGTTAATTGCATATTCATGGAAGGGCCGTGTTCTTTAGTGTAAACGTGAATGGGCAATCCAATGTCCAGATAGTGATGATATAATTAGGTCTGGACATGGCTAGAAAGACCCATTCCAGAGGAGCTGGGCGGAAACCAGGGAGAGCAAACAATCACTTTCGAACAGGTGGCTGGAGAAGGGAAATTCACGGAGAGGAAGCATGAAGAAATTGCCACACAGACAGGATTTCGGAATAGATCTGAACGAAATTCGTTACCAGTAGTAATATGTTCTTTCATGCAAGTATCATTTTGCCTGCCTGCGAAATGGAGCTGAGAGCTGCATGTTCAATTTGCGTGTTGGTTAATAAGTAATGGTGCCCGAGAGTGAAAAGGCACATTTAAGTTGTTTGTGTTAGGTTTGGATTTTAATTATTTAAATATTGTTTTGCTTTTGTAATAACAAAATTCATTTTTCAAATAACCAAGCGCTCTTGTTCATGTAATCATCCATGGAGTGAATTAAGCTTTCTGCACAGCAACAAAATGACAAGTTAACGTTGCGATTTTGTCCAGAATCCGAACCACTGTTGGGATCTGTTCTGGCGTTCAGTACAATTTATTGGTACAGCTGTTGATTTCATTTCAAATGATAACAAAGATCTTCTCTCAACCCTGTTCGAATTTTGGTTTCCAGCAGTCTTAACACGTTGGTTGGTAACTTCGCTTGGAAACTTGATCATACATTCTGTATGTTATATATGGCTCAGGTTCCTCACACAACAAGCCCATATGGGCTTGTCCTTAGTGTTGGGTGGGGTTACTGGGTTATTGGGCCAGGGTGGAGGTGTGGACTTGGGTAGGGTGCTCTTTCTAAAGGCCGGTGTAGACCCGATGGGCCGAATAGCCTCCTTCTGCACTGTAAATGCTATGATTCTATATTAAGATGAAGGTTATCAGGTCAGATGAAAGTCTAGCAATGCACCAGCGAGGAACTGATATCCTGTGCCACCCAAACCCTGCGCACCATCTACAAATTAGGAGTGTATCAGGGGAAAATAACAGCCAGAACAGTGACTGCACAACGTTCTCTGTTGCTCAACAGGCGGGGCTGGGGGTGGGGGGGTTGCAGCGGAGAGATAGTTATGGGGGACTCTGTATTAAGGGTCACCGATAGGCACTTCTGAGGACTAGAAAGAGACTCCAACTAGGTGTGTTGCCTCCGTGGTGCCAGGGTCAAGGACGTCTCTGATTGAACTCATGACATCCTGAAGGGGAAGGGTGAACATTTGGAGGTCGTGGTGAGAAAACATAACGTTCTTTACCCATCAGTCTGGCCTCAATAGGAGAGATGGATTTGGAGGCATAGCATTAGTTATTTTTATTCGACTTGCAAGTCTGACTCGCTTCACACACACCGAGAAGACAAGCAGTCTCCTAGTCTACAGAATCGAGTGATTCTCAAGAACAAATAAATCTCTACCAACACATTCAAATGGCATCAAGTTTCACATGCACGATTCCCATAGGTCATCCTATACCCATCCTGACCTGGCCATACATCCTAATTGGCTCACTTCTCGTCCCTTCCCCTGGCCTCTTATTACCCAGCATCGTCTTCTCTTCATACTCTAAACACCCCATCCGCCCCGCCCCCCCCCCCCCACCTCCTTTGCCATGCTCTTTGAAATCCTTTGTCTGTGAACTAACATAAATTAGACCGGCCTATATCGACATTACAGTAACTAATATCTTTCAAGTAACTATTTTATATCACATTCGTCAGTGGTTCACATAGGTACTAACAACATAAGCAGCAAGATGAGGAGGTCTTGCAGAAGAAGTTCTAGGAGTTAGGTGTACGATACAAAGCAGGACCTCTACGGTTGTAATCTCAGGATTACTCCCGGTGCCATGTGCTACTGAGGCCAGAAATAGGATGATAGTGCAGCTAAACACGTGGCTACACTGGTGGTGTAGGAGGGAGGGGTTCAGATATCTGAACCATTGGGAACTCTTCTGGGGCATGTGCGGCCTATAAAAGAAGGAGTGGTTGCATCTAAACAGGAGGCACACCAATATCCTGGTTGGGAGTTTTGCAGGTTCACTCGCGACTACTTCAACAAATCTTGCAGGAGGATAGGAACAGGCAATTCGCCATTTGGTGATGTGCAATGAGGCAGGGCACTTAAGGAGAATGAACTCGTAAGGAGCAGTGAGCACAATATGATCGAATTTACCCTGCAGTTTGAGAGGAAGAAGTTGGAATCAGATGTAACGGTATTACAACTAAAAAGGGGTGACTACAAAAACAAGAGGGAGGAGATGGTAAGAGTTGATTGGAAAAGGAGCCTAGCAGGGAAGACAGCGGAACATCAATGGAAGGGGTTGGGCGGGGAGTAATTCGGCAGGCACAACAAAAAATCATCCAGAGGAGGACGAAACATGCTCAGGGGAGGACAAGGCATCCGGGCTGGCGAAGGGAGTCAAGGAAACCATAAAAGCAAATGAAGGAGGATACAAAGTGGAGAGGGTTAGTGGGAAGCCCGAGAATTGGGAAGCCTTTAAACGCGAGCAGCGGACAACTAAAAAAGCCATAAGGAGTGAGAGATGAAATATGAAACAAGAACGCAAACTAGCCAGTAATAAAACAGAAGATAGAAAGACTTTTTTCAACATAGAAAACGTAAGAGAGAAACAAAAATATACATTGGACCACTGGAAAATGTGGCTGGAGAAGTAATAATAGGAAAAAAAGAAATGGCAGGGGAACTGAATGAATACTTTGCATCAGTCTTCACGGTGTAAGACGCCAGTGGGATTCCAGAACATCAGAAGAATTAGGGGGCAGAGGTGGGAGCAATGGCAAACACTAAGGAGAACCTTCTGTGGGAACTGAAAGGACTGAAGTTGGATCAATCACCTGGACCGGAGACAGCTAAGAAGTTTGTGGAGGTGATAGTGGTGATCTTTCTAGAATCACTGGGGGCAGGAAGAGTTGCAGAGGACTGGAACGTGGATAATGTGACACCGCTGTTCCACAAGGGAGGGTGGAAGGAGACGGGGAATTATAGGCCGGTTAGCCGGAGTTTAGACATTGGTAAGATTTTAGAGTCCATTATTGCAGATGAGATCGAGGAGTACTTGGAAGTGCATGATAAACCAGGGCAGAGTCAACACGGTTTCGTCATGGGGAAGTCATGTCTGACAAATCTGTTCCAGTTCTTTGAGGACGTAACAATGTAGTTGTACAAATGAGAACCAGTGGACGTAATTTATTTAGATTTCTATAAGGCCTTTGATAAATTGTCACATAGGAGACTGTTAAATACGCTAGGATCCCATGCTTTTAAAGATAACATCCTGGCACGGATAGAGGATTGGCTGACAGGCAGAAGGCAGAGGGTCGGGATAAAGGGGCCTTTTTCAGGATGGCAGCCGGTGATTACTGATGTGCCTCAGGTGTCTGTGCTGGCACCAAAACATTTCACAATACATGTTAATAATCTGGAGGAAGGAACTGGAGGCACTATTGCTAAGTTTGCAGATAATACAAACTTCTGTTGCGGGACAGGTAGTATTGAGGAGACAGGCAGGTTGCAGAAGGACTGGGGAGACTAGATTAATGGGGGAAGAAGTGGCAGATGGAATACAATGTGCAAAAGTGTGAAGTTATGTACATTGGAAGAATAAATAGACGAGTAGACTATTTTGAAATGGAGAAATACTTTCGAGTATTGTTAGCAGTTTTGGGTCTCATATCTAAGGAAGCACGTGCTGTCCTTGGAAGGGGTCCAGAGGAGGTTCACAAAAATGATCCTTGAAATGAAAAACTTGACGTATGAGGAACGACTGAGCTCTCTGTGTCTGTACTCGTTAGAGTTTAGAAGGATGGTGTGAGATCTTATTGAAATGTGAAAGGACACCGCAAGGTCTGAATAGAGTGGACGTGGAGTGGATGTTCCCACTTGTAGCAAAAACTAGAAGCAGAGGAACCAGTGTCAGACTGTAGGGATGATCCTTTAAAACAGAGATTAGAAGGGATTTCTTCAGCGAGACGTTGATGAATCTGTGGAACCCTTTGCCGCAGCAAGCTGTGGAGGCCAAATCACTGAATGTATTTAAGACATTGATAGATAGGTTCTTAATTAAGAAGGGAAAGAGGAGCCATGGGGATAATGCAGGAGACTGGGGATGAGAAAAATATCAGCCATTATTGAATGGCGGAGCAGACACGATGGCCTGATTGGCCGGATCCTGGTCCTATGTCTGATGGTTTTATGGTCTTCCGGTAGTGGGACGCAATCCGCTTCAGAATGAGGGAAACGGCAAAAATACCCAAGAAGCTGACACCATCCAGGCCAAAGCAGTCTGTTTGATTGATACCCGTTCCATAAACATTCAATTCCTCCACCAACGACCGTGGCAGCCAAGTGTACCATCTACTTTATGCACTGCAAAAATTCGCCAAAGTTCCTTCAGCATCGCATTCGGAACCCAGGACCCTTAGCATACAGATGGATATGAACAACAGATAGCTGGGAACCCTACCATATGAATATTCCGCACAAGTCACTCACGACCATGACTTGTAAATTTATCGCCGTTCCTTCACTGTCGCTTGGTCAAAATTATGGAACTCACTACTAAACAGCGTTGTGTGTCCACCGACGCCTCAGGGGCTACATCGTACGAAGTATTCAACTGGACTTTGAGCTTTACCACACTGTCGGAGAATGTGGGGGTGAAAACGGCACCGTGCCTAAGGGTGGCGATTTTCATAGACCCAGAGACCCAAAGCGGATAGAAGGGAAGGGACGAAGTAGTAGCGTTCGCCACTCTGATTGCACGGTTGCTCATTCTGTTGAGGTTCAGATACGCTGTGCCGCCGAAGGAGTAGGCGTCGTTTGAGATAATGGCTGTGCGACAGCAGGAAGAAATTAGCGCTGCAAAGGACTTTTTGATGCAGATGCAGGTTCTTTCGCTCACTATTCAAGCAGTCTGTTTTTCGCTAGGGGGTGGAGTGGGCTGGGGGTGGTGGTGGGGGGGGGGGGGGGGTAGCGTGATTGGAGTGTTTGTATTATGTCAGGGAAAGAAATGGGAAAAAACAATTTTTATTGGATGATCATCTGTTTTTTTGAGTGTGTTTGGAACAAAGAATCTAAAAAAAGAAAACAATGCACCACCACTTTCTGTAGGGCAATAATGGACGGGCAATAAATGGTAACCTATCCAGGGACGTCCACATTCGTAATTTCTTTTAAAATATGCTCAATGAAGTACTGTATTCGAGCCAAAAATTCTGGAGCACTTTTCTTCTATTTTTACTCTTGCCTTGTTCTCTATTTGCGGACAACACCATCATAAGTCATAATGTTTCTTAAGGTTAGGTTGATCGCAATGTTCACCACGTGGGTTGAAGGTCTTTCGCGCGCTTCTTGAATCTCCCCTACGTGTGCGATCTTGAATTCAGATCAACTGACTTTGTTTTTCACAGCAGAACGGAATGTCGGCAAAATATTCATGAGCACTATCTCTTACCCCACAGAAATGGAAAGGTACAGACATGGTAAGGAACTATTTGGGGCGACACGGTAGCACAGTCATTAACACTATAGCTTCACAGCTCCATGGTCCCAAGTTCGACTACCGCTTGAATCACTGTCTGTGTGGAGGCAGCACGTTCTCCGCATGTCTGTGTGAGCATCCTCCAGGGTCCTTTAGTCGCACAGTCCAACGATGTGCAGGTTAGGTGGAATGACCATGCTAAATTGCACTTTGTGTCCAAATAAGGTTGGGTGGGATTACTGGGTTATGGGGATAGGGTGGGGAATGGGCTTAGGAAGGGCGCTCTTTCCAAGTGCCGGTGCAGATGAGATGGGCCGAGTGGCCTCCTTCTGCACTGCAAATTATATGATTCTATGATGCATCTATTAAAACGGCGAATTGATCTGTTTCTGCAACTGGGGCATGTTTCTGACGCTCGCCAGTTTATGTCCTGAAAGTGAGAAACTGGGGCAGTGAAGAGATACCTTTCGCAAACACCATGGCAGTAATTATTTCCCGGCTATTTAGTAATTGCAAGGCAATGTTAATGTTCAGTTAGGGGCCAAGTTATTGGGCCAAGTTATGTTGTCCACAACGAAAATTTCAGCCTATGTTTCTTGAACGTCCATCGTGCATTCGCACAAAATGATATATGTATAAACAAAACAGGAACAGGAAATGACCGTGTAGGAAATCTGAATATTTGCTTATCGTGAGCCCTCAGTCCAATGCTGTCGTGATTCAGAGAAGTCAGTCGGTGGAAGGGGATGGTTGATTATCCGCTGCTGCAAGAGAAAATATTTAATTTGAGAATTAGACTGGCAGACGCTGGCAACAACGTTGCATGAGAAGCAAAGCGGCAGATTCATGTGGATTCACTATTTGTCTCAGATGCTGCTGGGGACTTTGGGTGCGATGGGGGGGGGGGGTGGATGTGTGAGGGGGAGGAGTGTAGGAGCGGTGAGATTATTGACATTGTCTGCTCTTCTCACTCATAGCCATCCTATATATTTTTGAAACAAACTATTTTGTTTCGCCAAGTGTCTTTCGTTTCGGTCAATAACTATTTTTAAAAAGATGTTTCGGCGTACTTTGTGCGCGAACACCCGTAGTCGCCGTTCACCAGCCCTGGCTATGGAATGAAAATGGACTGTCAACTTGTTCTTTTGCAACTGCTAGGGCGTTACTGACTTTTCAGAGTGATAGAGGTCTCACATATCCTGAAGGCTAGTACTTTTTGTGTCGTACCAATCCATGGCAACAGTCTTTTGAACGTATTTGCCCGGTTGTTGAAATTTTACAAATGACCCATTATTTTAGTTGTCTAAAACGGACAATGATGAAATGAAACTGTTTATATGCGTTTTGCGATTGATTCTGACGCGTCGGGTGCACATCTATCGAGAAATGGCCGCGTTCTGCTGCATTTTATTGTTGACTTTGAAAGATGGCACATTAGCAGTCATGGGAACTATTACGTTTATTTGATTTGCGACGTTCCGATATGCATTTGCTCGGATGCAGAATCAGGGTTAGACTTCTCATTTGGAGGCAAAGACAGAGTGAAACAATTGCTTTCAGTATCCTGCAGGTTCTATTCCTAATTGCACAGTCTCCGTTTTATCTGTTGTGGATTTGTAGAGTGCGTTACTCTTCGGTGGGTGACAGACGGGTTCTGGAGTTTCAGAGCCGTACGTTTCTGAAGTTGTCCTGCTGGTTCTACAGGACACTGCCGGATTTCTGGCTTTATATCTCTTGGATCTTCATCTGTTCTTCTCCAGCCTCGCATCCAAATGCACTTTGGCAGCCTGGGGGTTAGATTCCTCTGGGTTAGCCAGATTAACAATAACCTGAGGTGTTAAAGTGGATTCAACATCTGTCGGGTATTTAGATCCAATGTGGGTTTGGGGGCTTTCGCAGTTGGTGTCTACCACATACATTTGCTTGTCGAAATTCCATTCGTACAGAAACAGCAGGTACTTCGCTCATGTCCTCTTGCATTCTGCCCTGATTATATGAATATGACACTCTGCCAGTACGGTTGCTCGTTGGGAGGTTATAGATTGTTAGTAGCATGGTATGAAATCATGTGCTCCATGCTTGTCCGGGTTCATTTCCTGCCCAGCTGCTTTGTAACTCACCTGCGTATTGGGGATTAAAGGCACAATGGCGGATGGGAAGCTATGCTTACACGTGGAGGCTTTCTAATTGTAGGGGGTGGCGCATCATCCTAACTCACTCTTGACCAATTTGGACACAGGATTTGTCCCCATTGAGATCACATCGTAAAAATGTAAGTCAGATGAAGCATCTCAGGAGACTTTCTGCTGCATGTCTTCCTTATACAACGAAGCACTTGTGTATTCAAGTTCCAGCTTTGCACTCTGCTGGATCTCCGGATGAGATAATCATGTAATTTACCTGTCTTCTCATCGGTGTGTAACCAATGGCAGCTGATCACAAACCGCGTGGTTCGGCTGGAGCAGCAATTGCATGTACCTATGAGAATGCAGGTGGCTGAAAGCGGCATTGATAGTAGTTATAGAGCCGTGGTCATACCCAAGATGCAGGCAGACAGATGGGTGGCCGCACGAAAGAGCAGATAAGCAGTACAGGAATCCCTTGTGACTGCCCCCTCTCTAATAAATATATCGTTTTGGATACTGTTGGGGAGCAAAGCCTATCAGGGGAAAACAACATCAGCCAGAAGAGTGGCACCACTACTGGCTCTGTTGCTCAGCAGGGGCGGTCAAAGTGCAGGAGAGCGATAGTTAGAAAGGACTCATTCGTAAGAGGCACAGATAGGTGCTTCTGCAGACGCGAAAGAGCCTCCAGGATGGTATGTTGCTTCATGGTGCCAGGGCAAGGATGTCTCTGACCGAACACAGGAGATTCTGAAAGTGGTTGCTGAACAACCAGAGGTCGTAGGACTCATCGGTACAAACGACATAGACAGGAAGAGTGATGCAGACCTGCAGAAGGAGTTCAGGGTGTTCGGCAGCAAGCTAAAAAGGAGGACATCTACGTTACAACCTCAGGATTACTCCCTGTGCCATCAGTCAGTGACGAGAGCAATATCATAAAACCATAGAATCTACAGTGCAGAAAGTGACCATTCGGCTCATCGAGTCTGCACCGGCCCTTGAAAAGAGCACCCCACTTAAGGCCATGCTTTCACCCTAACACCGAAACGCCGGTATCCCACCCAGCCATTTATTTGGAAACCAAGAGCAATTTGTCATGGCAAATCCACCTAACCTTCACATCTTTGGATTGTGGGAGGAAACCAGATCACCGGGATGAAATCCCCGCAGACACGGGGAGAAAGTGCAGACTCCGCACAGACAGTGACCCCAACCGGAAATCGAACCTGGGACCCTGATTCTGTGAAGTAACTGTCCTAACTACTGTGCTTTCGCGTTGCCCATTTCCTTTACAAAAATAGGAGGATAGTGCTGCTAAATACGCAGCTAAACTGGTCGGAGGGAGGATCTCAGATTTCTTAACGATTGGATTCCCTTTCAGGGCGGTTGCAACCTGTGCAAAACAGATCGGCTGCGTCTAAACTAGAGGGTCACCAATATCCTGGATGGGAGATTTGCTAGTCACTCGGGAGAATTTAAATTGGTATGGCAGGGGCTTGGGAGCCAGAGAGTTCGCTGAGAAGGTGTAATAATGGGGAAATAGAGAACAGAAATAAGAGAACAACATCACCCTGTTCAAACGCAGTGGTTTGAAATGTATTTGTTTTAACGCCAGTAGTTTATCAGGTAATGCAGATGGACTTCGAGCACTTATTAGTACTTGGAACTATGATATTGTGGATATCACAGAAACGTGGTTAAATGATGGGCAGGGTTGCCAGCCGAACGTTGGAGGATGTAGATATTTAAAGTGAGGTAGAGAAGGATGTCAATGGTGTGGGGGGTAGCATTTCTGTTTAAGGAGCATATTCTAGCCGCACTACGGGAGCACACCTCGGAGGGCTCAGACAATGAGGCAATCTGGGTACAGCTCAGGAATAGGAAGGGGGAAATTACAACATTGGGCGATTATTACAGGCTCTCCAACTGTCAACGAGATGCAAATCGGTTGAGAGGTTTTGGATAGGTGTACAATTAATAGGGTTGTTACAGTAGGGATTTTTAATTTCCCCTATTTTGACTGGGTCTTACTTACTGTTAAGGCTTGCATGGAGCAGAGTGTCATATATCCTGGAACGCTTCTTGATGCAATATGTTGATATTCTAACTCGGGAAGGGGCGTACTGGACCTGGAATTAGTGAATGAACCTGGAGAGGTTGTTGAGGTATCAGTCGGGATACATTTTTGGAGTAGTGACCGCAAATCCGTACGTTTTAGGATACTGTGGGTTAAGGCTGAGTGGAACCCTAGCGTAAATTTTCCAAACTGGGCAAAGGCAAAGGCAAATTGCGATAACATTAGACAGGAATTGGCGAATTTGGATTGGCTGCATGTGGTAGACACGTGGGACTCTTTCAAGCGACAGTTGATTACGATTCCTGATAGAACCAAGGGTACGTATTGGGGGTTTAGGGAGACTTGGATAACGAGGGATATTGTGAATCTTGTCAAAAATAAAAAGGAGGTTTTGTATGGTCATGAAGGGTTGGGACAGTGGAAACGCTTGTGGAGCATAACCAAAATCGGAAGGTACTTAAGCGGGTAATTAGGAGGTGTAGGAGGGATCATGGAAAGTCATTGGCAATTTGGATTAAGGTTGATCCAAAAGCAATCTCTTCAGATGTAAAAAGCAAAATGGTGGCCAGGGAAAGGATTGGACCACTGAAGGACAGTGGGGACACCGATGAGTTGAGGCAGAGGAAATGGTCGAGGTACTAAACTTTGCATCAGTATTCACTAAACAAAATGACTTTATGGAAGATGATTCTTGAGTGAGCGTGTGGAAAGTCTGAGTCATGTTGACATCGAAAAGGAGGAGGTATTCTGTCTGTAAAAACACATTAAAGTTGATACGTCTCCTTCGGATGGATGGAAATTACCCCAGAATAATCGGGGAATCAAGGGAGGAAAATGCTGGGTCCTTAATACGTCTCCTTCGGATGGATGGAAATTACCCCAGAATAATCGGGGAATCAAGGGAGGAAATTGCTGGGTCCTTAACTGGCATTTCTGTATCCTCATTGCTGCACGTGAGATCCTAGAGAACTGTAGAATAGGTAATGTGATGCCGCTGTTTGAGAAAGGTAGCAGGGATAATCCTGGAAACTGTGGGCTGGTGCGCCTCACCACGGTAGTCGGTACATTATTGGAGAGAATTATCAGGGAAAGGCTTTATACCCAACTGGTAATAAATGGACTTTTAGCGACAGAAGGCATGGTTCTCTGAAGAGGAGCTCGTGTCTTACTAACATGATCGTTTTTTTTTGAGGAGGTAACAAAGATGACTGATGAGTGGTGGCCGGTGGATGTTAATTACATATGCTTCAGTAAAGCCTTTGACAAGGTGCCTCATGGCAGACTTGTACAAACGGTGCCAAGGGAGGTTGTGGAAGCCGATACATTATCGGTGTTCTAAAGGTATTTCGACAAATACATGGATAAGATGGTTAAAGAGGGATACGGCACAACAGGAAGCTGAGCGTTTTGACCAAGGTTAGTATCATGACCCATACAGGCTTGGAGGGCCGATGGGCCTGTTTATGTGCTGCACTGTTCTTTGTTCTATCCTTAAAAATCATTACCAATTCTGTGCACATTACTGGAAAGGGGGTCTTAACAGTTCCCTGTAAAACTGAAGCATCACCTCCCTAGTTCTCTATTCATTTACCCTCGTCATGATGTGATTCTCTTAGCGGCCCAAATCACTTGATGATCCTGCACAGTGGTCATTTCTGATTCGTGCATTTGTTCAAGGCTCCCCCAACAGCTGAGCTCTGTGATCTCTCACCATTTCATTCCCATGGTTCTTTATTACTTTTGCTATCAAAATGGCGCTTACAAATGTCTTCCCTTGTCAGATCTTTGCCTGGTCAGTTAGCATGCCGATATTTTTAACCTCTTTTTATTTTAATAATTTTGATCACCCAGTTATCTTTTTTCAAATTATGGGACAATTTTGTGTGGCCAATCCACATAACCTGTCCGCCTTTGCCTTGTGGGGGTGAAACCCACGCAGACACAGGGATAAGGTGAAGACTGCACACGGCAGTGACACGGGGCCTGGATCGTCCCGTTGTCCTCAGTGCCGTAAAAAGCAGTGCCAACCACTCGGCCACCGTGCCGCCCACTTAATTAACCGCTTAATGGGAAGGTACTTCGGAAAGCTTTTAAATTATAGATTAATATTAATAAAATACAGAAGGGGACTTGTATAATGTCCCGTTCTTGCCGATTGAGCCTTGGGCACAGGTTGGCATTGGGTTTCTTCTGTCTCACCCTGTACAAAGAAGTCACTCACTGCACAGTTTAGTCAGTGCAGCTTGTGGGTGCCAACTCATTTCAAGGCAGATCCCACAGTGTGACCCACCATTTTATTGTGTTCCATTGAACTAACAATCGTGAGACTACTTCTTCATTAGCAAAATGGCTGAGTGAATAATTTGTGTTTGGTTTTATTGGGCATGAACAGTTTCCAACAGCATTGTCTAGGTCGATGGACATCTGCTAACTACATTTCCCTGACTTCCCCCGAAAGGAGGCAATTACTCTCATTATTTTTCTGTTATTTCTGTGTTTTTTTGCTGAGATAAACGCATGTTTGATTTTGTACCTTATTTGCCAATTGTAGGCGTTTGGACATTCATATCGCACATATCCATGGTTGCGGTTTGACTTAGTATCTCAAGGATCCTGATTAAATCAAACATTTTTCAGTTCTGGCTTAAAAAATACAATTTGAATGGTACCTTTCGCTCTCGGTTACTTGCCGTGAGTTGCATTCCTTATTATGTCAAATGATAGTGTCCTTAATTACTTTTAATCTTAAAAGAAATACAGTTCTGAAATAAAATGTTATGAAATAGTAAGTACTTACAAATAATATAGACTGTGTATCAAATGCAGCTGCATAACAGTAATTCGTTTTTTTAAACACACGGTATTGCTGCCTGTATTTCCTTCAAGTGAATAGACAGTTTTCACGGAGCCAACTATGGATAAAATACCTATTAATCTTGTTACACACTATTACCAAAAATGACTCCAATGTAAGGAAAACATTATGCCAAGTACAACTGTGTTTTCCTCCTAAATGACAACTAATTACATTGGATTTTATGAACTGCAATTATACTGTAATTTATGCTTCCCCCTCCGTTGACGCAGTCCTTGTAACATGTCCTTGGTGAGAACACTTATTGCCGATCAGGTATTGCGATGCACCAAGGCCATTTCAAAATTGAAGTTTGAAAATGTTTGTAATATGTTGCGGAGACATGTAAAACTGTACAAGAGGGAATGTTCGGTAGTTGTCTTGCAATTAATTCAATAGTATGTTACCGCTATGCCTGTGTATAGATCCGGCTGTACATTTCTTTCCAAAATGAAGCCAGAGAGAAGTCATCAAAAATGTCAAAGTAACAATTTCTTCGTACAAAGGACAAGATACTGATAGCTTGATTAATTACTGTCCTTCTATTGTGTGTAAAATGAACGTAATCGAGATATTAAACATCAGTTCATCACGTAAATACAATCACATGTTCGCTATAGTATCGCTATTGACGGATCATGTTTGTCCAATGCACTTAAACATGCACAGCTGTAATGCACTTCTAATTGAATTTGTTTAAGTTATAAAACACAGCCTGAGGTCCACTCACGTCTTTCTGCACCAGAATGTGACATTCAATTCCCTTTTGACCGGTGCAACCTAGGGCCAACTTCACTGTAAGATCATGAATTATTCCCATCCTCTTGAACAACACCAGCTCTAGTATAGACTAATCTCTGGTTTTCGCCAGAACAGATTATTCTCTGACACTATCTTTAAAAGAGTTCATCAATTCATCAGGGCGACCTTAGCCTACCAGGCTTTAGCAGTCTGTATTCCGTTTAAAATCCCCCCTTATTATTGGTGCACTTTTCTGACAAGCATGCGACTATTTATGGTATATACGACTCTGCCATGACTCTCGCCAGTTATTTTCCTCCTGCGACAATTTCTCATCTGACTGTAAACTCTTTTCACATCCTGGCATCCTCAAATTTGGTTAGCAATTTCTGATGCAAAAATACCGCTGCCCACTCATATGTCCTGCAGCCAAATCTCCATTATGGCTTTTACATCCTCCTTACTTATTTCTGTATACATTCTCTCAGTTTGGCTGTTTTATTTCGAAACCCAGGTGTACTCACATTCAGGACGTTCATGCGCATTATCCATTTCATCTTGTTTCATCCATTGATATCCTGTTCCATATCACTTTCTGCCATTATCTGATTTATTTTTAATTTGTGATGGAAGGATGGCAGATGTTCCTCCCGACAAGACACACGAGCTTCGGATGGGTTTTGACTGCGAACAATGATTTACTTTGAATTTTGATGCCAGATTTTTCTTTGTTCAATTGAAATCACACCAAATGCCATGATGAAATAGGGAATCTGACCCCTCAGATATGCATTGCTGCTTTAAGGGATTACCAGCTCAACGGAAAGAAAAACTATGCCAACAGTCCCGTCCCATCACTAGCTCGACCCAAATAGCCACATTATTAATTTAAAAACCTTACTAATTGCATAGTTATGTGGCTTGCAAGAACAACGGCCAGAGAAGATTTTTTGAGATAATTTTCCGAAATACATTGATCGCACTTTTCCCTATATTAGTAATGTTGTCTTATGGAAGGCAACGTATTCTCCAGCATCAAATTTTGAGCCAAGTCCTTCTCACTAATCTGATCTGTTCCTTGCCAATTTACACTTAACTCAGTCAATGATTCAGTTCGGTTATTATTCTTCTCCCATTCCCCACGTCCCCACATGATGCAGAACTTCCTTCTACGTTGGCTAGATCACAGCAACCTTCATGGACTCCAAAGACTGACCCCACCGCCTCGCACTGCAATTTCTATCAAGGAAGATGTCACAAAACCTGTAAGCAGGCAGGCATATCCCCCGTCTTCAATCGTGCTCTGTGCTGCAAAGAACTGAGTCATTCCCTTGGAAGAGACGATCCCCTTATGCCACTTGATTCCCTTTCATTTACCCCGCTAGAATGGTTTACGTTATCACGGTTCCAAGGTCAGTTGGCTGTTTATAACTGGGGCCCCTTTTAAATCCAAACAAGGTAAATATTTTATTTTACGATTTGGTACAATTGCAAAACTGAGCACATTTGCTTCTGCCAAGTTTGAGGTTCATCTTTACATCGTGTCTATGTCCTGCTATAAAATTAGAAGGCCTTTCCTCCTAAATGTGGCGTCGTCAAGTGACAAAGAGTCCTCGTGAATTCCCCTACTTCCTATTACACTGCATCGAATGTAGTTCAGCCTCCAGTTCAGAAACTGAGCTGAACTGCTCAAACATGAATTATTGACTGCAGACGCCTTTGCCCTGGGCCGAGTTATCATCCAGTTTTAATTCAGTTTGCATTAATTCATTCAATTATATAATGTTCGTTTAATTTACTCACCTCATTACGACTAGCTAGACTTTTTCTCAACTTTAGTATGAGACTAAGCCTTAGTCAGGTCCTCATCAGCTACACATATTCTTGAAATTAAAATCGCTTAATGTCACAAGTAGGCTTCAAATGAAGTTACTGTGAAAAGCCACATTCCGGCGCCTGTTCGGGGAGGCTGTTACGGGAATCGAACCGTGCTGCTGGTCTGCCTTGGTCTGCTTTAAAATCCAGCGATTTAGCCCTGTGCTAAACAGCCCCTTTAGCAGACAAAGGTCACTTCCTGAAATCTGAGATATTTAGGAAATATCAAAGGAAAAAGGGATCTTATTGAATTGCTTCCCTTACCACCCTAATTAAAAATAGCTAAGACCGTTATTATTCGTTGCAATTCTTACAATCAACCTGACCGAAAACACTTATTTTCTGAATACACATAATGGATGAAATTCCCATGGATCTTCACTCGGGCCCCTATTCACTCAAGCTAAAGTTTTATTTCACTGATTGCACACGTTTACTGATCGTGCACTGCGAAAAAGTATCTCTCTGAGAATTCACGAGTGGGCAATACGAATAGAAGTCTTTTCCTGATCATAATTCAGGGACACATTACAAGGAAACTGGACTAGACATGTCGTATTGTCCCCGACAGCTCGCTTGAACGAAATATCGGCAGGTGTCGAATGGCCATTTTAATTTGAACTGTCACTCAAAAGTGATATACATTATGGCGCATTAACCCTTCCATCTTGGGGGTAAAAATATAATCTAACAATACTGCGTATCACAGGGAGCGGTTCCAATGTATGAACATTTGCGATGCCATCGGAAAGCGATACATTCCTCCTTGCATGTTGCTATTGCCTCGTCTAGTTCCTTATTTTAGAGAGACAGAATGCTCTGAAAAGGAACTCAACAGGGAGTGAGAGAGGGGGAATGATTCTGCTGACAGCCGTCCGTAGGATAAAAACACGAATTAGTTATTCAACTTGTCTATGGAATGATTGCGCATTTTATATACATTGAGGTGACTTTTCGTCAAATATCAGAATTTATGTTTGACACAATTGATTGGAATGCATTACGACTGCCCATATCTGATAGAGAAATTGCACAGCATTTAGATTTGACGGAAGTTCACAATTGGAATGATTTCATTGCAATGTGTGAATTATGATCACAGCCCACACCGTGCAAAGTGTTAGAATATTTCTTAGCCATGCTTTATAATTTGATAAAGATGTGATTGCGCCAGAAAGCGTCCGGGGTAGTTCACCATGATGTAGCCTGGGCTGGAGCGTTTTATCTGTGAAGGAACACAGTCTTGGCCGAGGTTGTTTCTACGGAATAGTGAAGGCTGATGTGGGGAACAGAGTTCAGGTGCAAAAAATATTCAGGACGTATCTACCTCCGGTAGGAATAAACGTTTACACTAATTAGAAGAGCCAATACCCAAAAGCATCGACAATCACAATAGAAGGAGATTTGGACGGGATTCGAGGAAAATATTTATTTAATCGCGACGGTGAGCATCTGAAACGAACTCCCTCAAAGGTCGTGTGAAGTGTGAACGCTTACAACGGAGAAGCCATTTTGAGACGTGCATTTGAAACGTTCCAGCATCGAAGGCTACCGACCCAAGTACTGGAAAATGGATTTCAAGTAGTTCCGTGCTTGAAGTCCAGCTTGGCACGATAGACGGAAGTGTCTATTTTAGCGCTCTGAAACTCAATAACACTACGATATGTGATGCATATTTCGTTGATGAAATTGCAGGCCATAAGCACATGTGATGCAACGAACGGACATATTCTGGTCGTGGCTGAACCTTCTTTTGATTGCGAAAGGTGACTTAATTTTTCCCTGATAAAGCAACACCTGAAATTAAAATTCCTACCTCTGATTTCACTTGTGCATTGCTTCACTCCCACTCTCAGTAACCTTCTCCTATTCTAAAAGCATCATGAACCTGGACACTCGAAAACGGGCCATCGTTAAATGTCGACATTTCATATCTACAGATATTTATGTTCCTGTTTCCGACTGCCTAAATCGGACCTTTTAGGGCAAAGACCAATACATCTCAGAACCTCACTTTAAGATTGTCACACTGTAGGAAGGAACACAGCGTTTTGATTAAATATCGGAAATATGCCATTATTTTGCTTTGTGAGTTGACTACGAATCGTGTTTGGTACTTGTCATGCAAGGAGTTTTCTTCTAATTTGCAATTTTTTTTCTGAACTATGTATTGATGCTACTGCGACTGATTTCACGTTTTATCGATGAAATTACTTGTATCATAATTTAATAATGTTAACGCTTTTCATGCCTGAAGGCAACGGTGGAAAGAATAGATTTGTGTTCGGATTACTTGCAGGGAGAATATGCGAAACGACCTGAGATATTTTGCTTGAAATCTCCTGATTTTCATCATATTCGGGATTTCGATAATTTCTTGATAAAATGATCCAATTTCATGGCGTTAGATTGTTCGCAATTGTGACCCGTGTGGCTTAAGCAGTGTGATGTCCCTACCAGATCGCTCGTCAGTTTTTCGTCTTGAATAAGAAATTGATGCCGTTGTAATTTGCTGTTGTGTATAACAACATGGACAGCTTTAATGTATTTATTTATCTTCTCCTAGCCCCCTTAGCTTACAATGAGTGCAGAACGGGTAAGGAAACAAAGTATTTGTTACTGTAACTATTTTTGAAATGGGGAGACTTAATTGTTGGAACCAATTATCTTTCGCAAATTCACATCAACTTCTGTGGACAGCTTAAGATCGAGGTAAACGTATCCACGTTTTGTTCGTGCCAAATTCGCAATTGACATACATTGTGGATAGGCTTAGGTGGCTTAACAGTGTAGCCAACTTTCAGGCGGAGAGAGAGAGCATAACTGAAAAACTGGTTCATACCGCAGAATCTACAGGAGATTGAGATTCATAGAGCGTGAAATAACAGGGAAAAGTGCATTTGTATATGGAGACAGATACATTTTCATTGGCAACAGAATACAGAATCATACGTCCGAGGCACATATTTATTTATTTTTAGAAGTGAGATCTTCTTAATAGATAGAAAGATAGCAACAAATGCACTGTCAAAGCGGATGTCGACAGAGTTTGTTTACAGGTGGGGGATTCGACATCACAGTGATTGCTGCACGTTATTCATAAAAGAGGATACATATTTACAAATATATTGGGCCTTACATATTCCTGAGAGCGTAGACCGGCGATATTTGAGTCAGATGAACTTAATAACAAATGCAACGATGGCGAGACAAAACATATAATCAATTCACAGACACATAAGTTATGATCGCAACCAAGTTGATAGTTTCAGCCGTTTCTTTCCACGACGAATTGTAAGGCGCACGCTCATGCAGATGCACCCGAAGTGTTTCATCAATGTTTATTTACCATACGTTAATGAATGATCTGGTCTCCGAGATTGCGTATTTTTACCCTACGTCCTCACTTTTAAAACAAAATTACTGATTCGTCTGATGAGCATTCAAACATTAGGACACATGGGGACATATTAAAAGCAGTTGCTTGGAAATGAAACCAATACTGCAGCGGTAGGAATAGTTTACCTGGCAGAAAGCAAATAATAGAAGTTTGCTGCAGTCAGAGTCAATTTAGAGTTCTGTTTTTAATTTGTTCGTGACATAAACTCTTTAAGTTGCTCACAATACATCCTTGTGCTTATCGTTCTGCAGTACAAAGACTTGCAACGATCGCTTTAACGTAACAGACAATCTCCGATCAAATATCCAGCGAGCTAACTGCAAATAATTCCGGTTCGCAGCTATGATAATGACCCTTTAATGAGACATCTTTATCAATTACTACGTGTAGTAGAGCCTAAATTACTGCAACAAATAGTTAACACAGTAATTGCTTACTAGCAACCTTAATTGTTTACATGTTTTTGTTTTTAGAAAACATATCAATACAAACTCCTCCATGGTTAACTAATGGCGCGGCTCTATGGGATGTCCGTGTGAGAAGGCGTAGGTTACCAAGAGGAGTGTCGCAAAATCGGAAATAGCCTGACCTGTACACATAGTTCGGCCATAAATTACTTCATTCCTAATCTGTGCATAAGGAGTATGATTGGGGACTGTATTTACATAATTCCATGCAATGCAAAAACGACTGAACAGAACAGTAAACAACATTTCTTTCAATACTATGAACAACTTTACATAGGAGTCAGGGTCGTAAGATGTTTGCACTAAATGTCAACAAAGACTGGAAGGGCCGGTTTATCTCAGCTTGACAGCCGTTTCGTCATGGAGAGCGAGACCATAAACACGGGATTAATTTTCGTACTGCGTGAGGTTATTTATGACGGCCATGCGTTCTCAAACGTGCTCCGCTCCTGAGATGTGGCGACCCTCAGGTTAAATAATCGCCAGTCACCTCTCCTTGTCAATGAGCGAAGCAGCCGAGAGTCATCTTGGACTCTGGATACATGCCTTTTTTGCAGCGACTGATATCTCCAATGAAGACTTCTCACATGTTCATAGCAACTGTGTTTCGAAACAGTAATGATAATAATCTTTATTGTCACATGTAGGCTTACATTAACAGTGCAATGAAGTTACCGTGCAAAATCCCCTCATCGCCACATTCTGGCGTCTGTTCGTGTACACGGAGGAAGAATTCAAAATGTCCAAATTTCCCAGCAGCACATCTTTCCAGACATGTGGGAGGAAATCGGAGCACCTGGAGGAAACCGACGCAGACACGGGGAGAAGATGCAGACTCTGTACAGAAAGAGATCCAGGCGGGAATCGAACCGGAGACCCTGGCACTGTGAAGCAACAGTGATAACCACTGTTCTGCCGTGATGCGCATGGTCGTTGATGGATTTATCTTCATTCTTAGCCTCAATTTCGTTTTGCCTGTAACGTTATAAATATCTTTCCCGCTCTGCACCGCCTCCTCACTCTCTCATTCTCTGTTCCATCCCGATACCTACCTGTACACGGATACAGCACTCTTTGACAGGACTAAGCGTGAGTAGTGTATGGAATTTTACATGATAACAGATAATATTTTGCAAAATGTACTACTATTTTCTGGCAATGTAGTTGTTCAACTTCATTTTATTTGCATATTTATTATGGGCTTGAGGGCATGAAAAACTCAAAATGTACCATCACCTGGGCAAAAGGAGAAATAAACACAATGAACAACTGTTATCATGTGGCCACTAACTGGGATACAGGTCTTTCAAGGGGTGCACTGATACACAATGGACTGATTATGTGTTTGCTGAATAGTATTCCGATTGACAAAGGGAGGGAAGTATTTTGTTTGCATTTTAGTTTATTCATATTCCTTTCCTAGTCTTGTCGGCCGCCGGAAGTCCGGGAGTTGAAAATCTACAGAAGAACGCTGAGTCTTGAACAGCTCCAAGTGTAAAATTACACGGGAAACATATTTTTATTGGTCCGAATTAAGGGCACGGTGAGTGACCATGGATTTGATCATGAGATAAAACTAAATTTGTTTTACTTTAAAGGATTTTTCAAGAAATGCAAACAACCGGGACACCAGGATAACTCGTTGACAGGCAACCCAAGTTTGGAAACAGGAATTAACATACAATATTTATAATGCAAGGGAAGAAACCTGAACTCACGACTAGCTACTGCAAATTACCTATCATGTAAAACGACAGAAGTCTCAAACGCTACCGGTGTCCCAGTCAACTACCAACCAGGTATACGTGCCATTTCACCAGCTGCAGAACAATGGTTTCCGTGTTGTGGAAAAGCCCACAGACGGGACGATATGACCAGAGGTCGAGGTAGTCAGTAAATACTGACACTTTCCAACCAGTCGTGAACTGGCAGGACAGGCGTGTTAGATAGTGAAGAACATGTGTGGATGGTAACATTTATTGAGCGTGTCATTGAATATAAAAGCAATGATGAGGGCAGCACGGTGGCGCAGTGGGTTAGCCCTGATGCCACACGGCGCCGAGGTCCAAGGTTCGATCCCGGCTCTGGGTCACTGTCCGTGTGGCGTTTGCACATTCTCCCCGTGTTTCGCCACCACAACCCAAAGATGTGCAGAGGAGGTGGATTGGCCACGCCAAATTGTCCCTTAATTCAAAAAAATGAATTGGGTACTCTAAATTAAAAAAAAACGAAAAAAACATAGAAGCAATGATGAAATGACGGAAATGTATCAAATGCAGGTCAGCCCACATCTCTACGCATGCATAGGACAAGATGAAAATATAACGGAAAAGGCATAATTTTGGTGGAGTGATGCAGTGAAACTCTTTAAGATTGTAGTCAGTGCATCAAATTTCAGCAGTGAGAGATTGCAAAGGCTAGTGTCATTTTTATGTGAAATGTAGATGCTAAGGGGTGACTTATATCAGCTATACGTCGCCTTCGGAAGTATAGAACATGCAGTGCGAAAGGAGGACACTCGGCGCTTCGACTCACTTAAGCCCTCACTGCCAGCCTATCCCCGTAACCCAATAAACCCTCCTTGAATTTGTGGTCACTAAAGGCAATTTATCGTGGCCAATCGACATAACCTGCACGTCTTTGGACTGTGGAAGGAAACCGAAGCACCCGAAGGAAATGCATGGACAGACGGGGAGAACATGCAGACTCTGCACAGACAGCGACCCATTACGGAATTGAACCTGGGGACTCTGGCGCTGGGAAGCCACAGTGCTATGAAGTTGTGCTACCGTGCAGCCCTAGATAAGGTATACAATTTAACCGCGGCACGTAGAAATATACTGATGACGATTGGGAGCTATAAGGAGAGAGACCAAATTAGCATAATAAAAAATGAGGTCAGGAAAAACTATATTTGCAACGTTATGCTGGAAACAATGTCTCTGAATGAAGACACCCGCATGATTGCATTTAACTGGTCCTCAATTTTCAAGATTAATGTTTAGCATTAATTGTCTAAATGTATTTGTTTGTTCATATTCGACGCACAAATTACCCAGCAATACGGATTTTACAACTGTGCAAATCTGAATTATTTGCTTAAATATGCATGGCGGTATGGAATACTTGGTCTGCAACTGGTTATATCAGGACTCAAAGAACAAAGAACAAAGAAATGTACAGCACAGGAACAGGCCCTTCGGCCCTCCAAGCCCGTGCCGGCCATGCTGCCCGACTAAACTACAATCTTCTACACTTCCTGGGTCCGTATCTCTCTATTCCTATCCTATTCATGTCTTTGGCAAGATGCCCCTTCAATGTGACTATCGTCCCTGCTTCCACCACCTCCTCCGGTAGCGAGTTCCAGGCACCCACTACCCACTGTGTAAAAAACTTGCCTCGTACATCTACTCTAAACCTTACCGTTCTCACCTTAAACCTATGTCCCCTAGTAATTGACCCCTCTACACTGGGGAAAAGCCTCTGACTATCCACTCTGTCTGCGTCCCTCAAAAATGTTTTAGAACTCTATCAGGCCGCGCCTCAACCTCCGTCGTTCCAATGAGAACAAACCGAGTTTATTCAACCGCTCCTCATAGCTAATGCCCTCCATACCAGGCAACATTCTGGTAAATCTCTTCTGCACCCTCTCTTAAGCCTCCACATCCTTCTGGTAGTGTGGCGGCCAGAATTGAACACCATACCCCAAGTGTGGCCTAACTGAAGTTCTGTACAGCTGCAACATGACTTGCCAATTCTTACACTCAATGCCCCGGCCAATGAAGGCAAGCATGCCGTATGCCTTCGTGACTACCTTCTCCACCTGTGTTGCCCCTTTCAGTGCCCTGTGGACCTGTACTCCTAGATCTCTCTGACTTTCAATACTCTTGAGTGTTCAACCATTCACTGTATATCCCCTACCTGCATTAGACCTTCCAAAACGCATTACCTCACATTTGTCCGGATTAAACTCCATCTGCCATCTCTCCGCCAAAGTCTCCAAACAATCTAAATCCTGCTGTATCCTCTGACAGCCCTCATCGCTATCCGCAATTCCACCAACCTTTGTGTCGTCTGCAAACTTACTAATCAGACCAGTTACATTTTCCTCCAAATCATTTATATATACTACCAACAGCAAAGGTCCCAGCACTGATCCCTGCGGAACACCACTGGTCACAGCCCTCCAATTAGAATAGCATCCTTCCATTGCTACACTCTGCCTTCGATGACCGAGCCAGTTCTGTATCCACCTTGCCAACTCACCCCTGATCCTGTGTGTGGCTTCACCTTTTGTACTAGTCTACCATGAGGGACCTTGTCAAAGGCCTTACTGAAGTCCATATAGACAACATCCACTGCCCTACCTGCATCAATCATCTTTGTGACCTCCTCGAAAAACTCTATCAAGTTAGTGAGACACCACCTCCCCATCACAAAACCGTGTTGCCTCTCGCTAATACGTCCATTTGCTTCCAAATGGGATTAGATGCTGTCTCGAAGCATTCTCTACAGTAATTTCCCTACCACTGCAGTAAGGCTCACCGCCCTGTAGTTCCCTGGATTATTCTTGCTACCCTTCTTAAACAGAGGAACAACATTGGCTATTCTCCAGTCCTGCGGGTAATCACCTGAAGACAGTGAGGATCCAAATATTTCTGTCAAGGCCTCAGCAATTTCCTCTCCAGACTCCTTCAGTATTCTGGGGTAGATCCCATCAGGCCCTTTGGACGTATCTACCTTAATATTTTTTAAGACGCCCAACACCTCGTCTTTTTGGATCTCAATGTGACCCAGGCTATCTACACACCCTTCCCCAGACTCAACATCGACCAATTCCTTCACTTTGGTGAATATTGATGCAAAGTATTAATTTAGTACCTCACCCATTTCCTCTGGCTCCACATATAGATTCCCTTGCCTATCCTTCAGTGGGCCAACCCTTTCCCTGGCTACCCTCTTGCTTTTTATGTACGTGTAAAAAGCCTTGGGATTTTCCTTAACCCTATTTGCCAATGACTTTTCATGACACCTTCTAGCCCTCCTGACTCCATGCTTAAGTTCCTTCCTACTTTCCTTATGTTCCACACAGGTCTGTTCCCAGCCTTTTAGCCCTGACAAATGCCTCCATTTTCTTTTTGACGATGCCTACAATATCTCTCGTTATCCAAGGTTCCCGAAAATTGCCGGATTTATCCGGCTTCCTCACAGGAACATGCCGGTCCTGAATTCCTTTCAACTGACACTTGAAAGCCTCCCACATGTCAGATTTTGATTTTGCCCTGAAACGTCCGCCCCCAATCTAGGTTCTTCAGTTCCCGCCAAATATTGTTATAATTAGCCTTCCCCCAATTTAGCACATTCATCCTAGGACCACTCTTATCCTTGTCCACCAGCACTTTAAAACTTACTGAATAGTGGTCACTGTTCCCGAAATGCTCCCCTACTGAAACGTCTACCACATGGCCGGGCTCATTCCCCAATACCAGGTCCAGTTCCGCCCCTTCCCTAGTTGGACTGTCTACATATTGTTTTAAGAAGCCCCCCTTCTCCTTACAAACTCTGCCCCGTCTAAGCCCCTGTCACTAAGTGAGTCCCAGTCAATATTGGGGAAGTTGAAGTCTCCCATCACCACAACCCTGTTGTTTTTACTCTTATCCAAAATCTGTCTACCTATCTGCTCCTCTATCTCCCGCTGGCTGTTGGGAGGCCTGTAGTAAACCCCCAACATTGTGACTGCACCATTCTTATTTCTGATCTCTACCCATATAGCCTCACTTCCGTCTGAGGTATCCTCCCGTAGTACAGCTGTGATATTCTCCCTAACCAGTAGCGCAACTGCGCCACGCCTTTTACATCCCCCTCTATCCCGCGTGAAACACCAAATCCTGGAACGTTTAGCTGCCAATCCTGCCCTTCCCTCAACCAGGTCTCTGTAATGGCAGCAACATCATAGTTCCAAGTACTAATCCAAGATCTACGTTCATCTGCCTTACCCGCAATACTTCTTGCATTAAAACATAAGCACTTCAGGCCACCAGACCGGCTGTGTTCAGCAACTTCTCCCTGTCTGCTCTGCCTCATAGCCACACTGTCCCTATTCCCTAGTTCTCCCTCAATGCTCTCGCCTTCTGACCTATTGCTCCCGTGCCCACCCCCCTGCCATATTAGTTTAAACACTCGCGTGTGACACTAGCAAACCTCGCGGCCATAATGTTTATGCCTCTCCAGTTTAGATGCAACCCGTCCTTCTTTTATAGGTTACATCTGCCCCGGAAGAGCTCCCAGTGGTCCAGATAACGGAAACCCTCCCTCCTACACCAGCTGTTTAGCCACGTGTTTAGCTGCTCTATCTTCCTATTTGTAGCCTCACTGGCACGTGGCACATGGAGTAATCCCGAGATTGCAACCCGAGAGGTCCTGTCTTTTAACGTTCTGCCTAGCTCCCTGAACTCCTGCTGCAGGATCACATGCCCCTTCCTGCCTATGTCGTTAGTACCAATATGTACAACGACCTCTGCCTGTTTGCCCTCCTCCTTCAGGATGCCCTCTCGCCGTTCGGAGACATCCTGGACCCTGGCACCAGGGAGGCAACATACCATCCTGGAGTATCTTTCACGTCCACAGAAGCGCCTATCTGTGCCCCTGACTCTAGAGTCCCCTATTACGATTGCTCTTCTTCGCATTGACCCTCCCTTCAGAACATCAGAGCCAGCCGTGCTGCCACAGCTCTGGCTGCTGCTGCTTTCCCCTGATAGGCTATCGCCCCCGACAGTATCCAAAGGGGTATACCTGTTCCAGAGGGGGGACAACCAGAGGGGATTCATGCACTGACTGCCTCCCCTTTCTGGTGATCACTCTGCCTGCACCTTGGGTGTGACCACATATATATAACTGCGATCTAAGACGCTCTCCACCACCTGCATGCTCCTAAGTGCATCCAATTGTTGCTCCACCCGAACCATGCGGTCTGTGAGGAGCTCCAGTTGGGTGCACTTTCTGCAGATGAAGCCATCCGGGACGCTGGAAACACCCGGACCTGCCACATCTCACAGTCAGAGCACTGCGTCCCTCTAACTGCAATTGCGTCAATTAATTAGTAAATTAAAATTAGAAGTTAAATGTTTTGGGGGATAGTTACTGTTAACTGTCTGTTTCCTAGCACTACATGTCTACTATAAATGTGAAAACTAAATATAGTACTCTCTGATCTCTGGCTTAGTTACCCCTCTAAATTATCATGAATTGATTATGTTTAATTAGTTACCAATGCTTAATTTTTTAAATTTAGTGTAGATTCCCAACCAGCCACTCAGGTCACAGCTTTTCTGTGATGTCACTTCAGCCCCCCCCCCTCTCCCCCCCCCCCCCCCCCACACACACACACACACAATTTGAAAAGGTAATAATAGTAAAACTGAGTAAAAATAACTTACTTACCTTCTTACCATCTGAGGCTCTTAGATGTTCTCCGGTTCTCTCCCTGACAGACTGCTCCTCCTCCTCCGAAGGGCTCCCGAAACTAGACAGCGATCTTTTTAAATCTCCGCTCCGACTCGCAGCTCCCGCTCTTTTTAAATCTCCGCTCTGACTCTCAGCTTCCGCGCTTTTAAAATCTCCGCTCCGACTCGCAGCACCCGCTCTTTTTAAATGTCCGCTCCGACTCGCAGCTTCCGCGTTTTTTAAATCTCCGCTCCCACTCACAGCTCCCGCTCTTTTTAAATCTCGGCTCGGATTCGCAGCTCCCGCGCTTTTTAGATCTCCGCTCCGACTCGCAGCTCCCACTCTTTTTAAATCTCCGCTCCGACTCGCAGCTCCCGCGCTTTTCTAATCTCCGCCCCGCGCTTTTTAAAACTCGATTATAGAATCACCGAAGGTCATAATGCTAATAGTTCAGAGAGAGTCGAGACGGCTCTTCGATGTTTGCAAATACTGTCTCAAGCAGCATTCGAACGATTCCACTCTCCTGTCATAATTCTGCAATATTTCAGCAAAAACATAACATATGTAAACATGCAATATAATATGCATTGCACGCAGCTATCTCTTCAGTGCAATAACTATGAACTTTGTTTATGCAAACACCTGCGATATGGTTGTGCTCAAAGCATCAGCTTTTGACTCTATGTTCACAGACTAAACCTTGCGCAGAACCAAGCAGGCATTTATTTTTAAATTGTTGATCTTGATTTTCTGTCCACATTGTCTTGCTCCCAATCTTTTGCAGTTCCTCCTATTCCAGAACCTCCATCTCAACAAACTCATTTACTTTACCCTGCGCTGTGATAACAATGTTAATTTCAGAGAAACTGAAATTCAATGTTTCTGTTGTCCAAATGAGCCCCTCCGGCGTTGCCTTCAAAGGACCGTCAATGCGCTACCTCGAGTTTGTCACATTAGGAAATAATATGGCTATATTTGTCCTTCATGTATACGGTGTTTGATATCAAATTCTGGTTGTCATCGGTCCACAAGGAAACTTGCGATTTTAATTTGCAATGATGTCTGTAAGAACACTATGAGCCTCCAATTGCTATTGGCCACACATTCTCCAGTTTACATTGGTTCCACCATCGCTACATATTATTAAAGTTGTTAATGTATCATAAGACCAGATGACCAGAAGGCATAGGAGCAGAATTAGACCACTCGGCCCATCGAGTGTGCTCTGCCATTCAATTATGGTCGATATTTTCCTCAACACCATTCTCCTGCCTTCTCGACATAACCCCATACCACCTGTTTAATCAATAACCAATCTATCTCTGTCTTAAAGGCGCTTCGTGATTTGGCCTCCACAGCCTTCTGCGGCAAAGAGTTCCACAGATTCACCACACTCTGGCTCAAGATATTCCTCCTCATCTCTGTCTTGACGGATCGTTCCTTTAGTCTGAGACTGTGTCATCTGGTTCTAGTTGTTCCTACGAGTGGAAACATCCTCTCCATATCCACTCTATCGAGGCCTCGCAGTCACCTGTTTCATGAAGATCCGCCCGCATCCTTCTGAACTCAAACTCAATGTACAGACACAGAGTCCTCAACCGTTCGTCATACGATAAGCTCTTCATTACAGGGATCATTCTTGTGCACCTCCTCTGGACCCTTTCCAAGGCCAACATATCCTTCCATCGATACGGGTGCAGAACTGCGAACAATATTCCAAATGGGGTCTAGACAGAGGCTTATACAGCCTCAGAGGTACATCCCTGGTCCTGTGATCTCGACATCACGACTGAATGCTCACATTGCATGTGCCTTCCTAACTGCCGACTCTACCTGCCCGTTAACCTTCAGAGAATCTTGAACAAGGACTCCAAAATCCCATTATGCTTCTGATTTCCTGAGCATATCCCAATTTAGAAAATCGTCTATGCCTCCATCCCACACCCCAAAGAGCATAACGTGCCACTTTTCTACATTCCACTCTCCGAGCATCTCCAAGTCCTTCTGCAGTCCCCTGATTTTTCTTTTTTTTTAGTAAACATTTTATTGAGAGGTATTTTTGGTATAGTGACAACAACAAAATAAACAATATACATGAAACCATAAAGATAGTGCAAAAGCCATTAACCCCTCGTACAGGCCCACTCTTATTGACCCCCTACTCTAATCTAAACTACTCCCCGCCCCCGTCTGCTGACGATTAATTTCCCGTTAAGATGTCGACGAACGGTTGCCACCTCCGGGTGAACCCTAACATTGACCCTCTCAAGGCGAAATTAATTTTCTCCAAACAGAGAAAGCCAGCCTTGTCCGATAGCCAAGTCTCCGACTTCGGGGGCTTTGAGTCCCTTCATGCTAATAATACCCGTCTCCGGGTTACCAGGGAAGCAAAGGGCAGAACACCTGCCTCTTTCTCCTCCTGGATTCCCGGCTCTTCTGACTCCCCGAAAATCGCCCCCTCTGGACTCAGTACCATCCTTGTTTTTAACACCGTGGACATAACGTCCGCAAACCCCTGCCAAAATCCCCTAAGCTTTGGACATATCCAAAACATGTGGACATGGTTCGCCGGTCCTCCCGCATATTTTACGCACCTGTCCTCCACCCCAAAGAATCTGGTCATTCGGGTCACTGTCATGTGAGCCCGGTGAACAACATTAAATAATATCAGCCTGAGCCTGGCACATGTTGCCGATGTGTTGATTCTACTCAACGCGTCTGCCCATAGCCCATCCTCTATCTCACCTCCCAGCTCCTCCTCCCACTTGTACTTCAGGCTCGGTCTGCGTCTCCTCCAACATCATAAGCTCCTTCTAAAAGCCCGAGATGCTCCCTTCTCCTCCACACCCTCTGGAAACTACCCAGTTCCTGAATCCGCTTTAGCGGTAAGATCGGGAAGGGTGACACCTGTTTACGAAGGAAGTCCCGCACCTGCAGACACCTGAATTCGTGTCCCCTCGACAACCCAAATTTTCCTCCAACCGTCTCATATACGGAAAGCTCCCTCGATGACCATATCCCCCACCCTCTCAATCCCCGCTCTAAGCCACAACCGGAACCCCTTTCCCTGGGGCAAACTGGTAATTCTCACAGACTGGGGCCCAGACCGATGCTCCCACTGCTCCCACATGCCGCCTCTACTGGCCCCAAACACTCAGACCCGCCACCACCACTGGACTGGTGGAGTACCGTGCCGGCGGGAACGACAGAGGCACAGTTACCAACGTTACCAAACTGGTTCCCTTACACGAAGCGGCCTCCATACGCACCCATGCCGACCCCTCCCCCACCACCCACTTCCTTCTCATGGCTATATTAGCCGCCCAGTAATAGATGCTAAGATTTGGCAGTGCCAGCCCGCCCTCTACCTGACACCGCTCAAACATTGTTAAGTAACGGGTCAAGAGACATTGCAATTAGTGGTCTCATTTATGTTAAGTATCCATTAATTGACACTGATATGTAAAGGGGCTTCAGGTGGCCTCTGAGAGGTGGTGTATAGTTAGAGTTTTGTACAAAGGCTGTTGGAATGAAATAAATATGTGTTTGTGAAAAATAAACAGAACTTTAGACTCTTCATACCACAGTAACTGAAACGTCTAACAATTGGTCGGAGCTGATGGTTGCTGTGTAACTGTGAAGGGTTGAAAGATACAGCTTTTCCAGATCAAACCAAGGAGCGAGTCAGAAAAGAAAAAAAACAGGTATATATGGCTGAACCGAGGTTAAAGATGGCTCGATATGACTATCCGCCCTTATTTTCTGAAAGGGAATCGTACGACCAATGGAGAATGTACGACCATGGTCGGATTTTGATAGGTTCCGGAAAATGGAGGATATCTCCATGGAACACTGTATAATGGAATTTGGCACAGTTTATAAAAGGCTGCAGAAACACAACCTGGAATTTCTACAGTCTGTGTTGGCCTTTAAACTTGACTGTGCTAGAGTGAGCAACATGGATAGGGCAGCACGGTAGCATAGTGGTTAGCGCAATTGCTTCACAGCTCCAGGGTCCCAGGTTCGATTCCGGCTTGGGTCACTGTCTGTGCGGAGTCTGCACATCCTCCCCGTGTGTGCGTGGGTTTCCTCCGGGTGCTGCGGTTTCCTCCCACAGTCCAAAGATGTGCAGGTGAGGTGGATTGGCCATGATAAATTGCCCTTAGTGTCCAAAATTGCCCTTCGTGTTGGGTGGGGTTACTGGGTTATGGGGATAGGGTGGAGGTGTTGACCTTGGGTAGGGTGCTCTTTCCAAGAGCTGGTGCAGACTCGATGGGCCGAATGGCCTCCTTCTGCACTGTAAATTCTGTAAATTCTATGAAAGTGCAGTAGTTATGTGGACTAAGGTAACTGCTTTGGGAAAGAGAAAACAAGGTATGGCATTGGCTCTTTCTCTACCATATGGCAGTAAAACCCGAAACAAAGTGCTTTCTGAGCTGGAATTGGAAGAGCTGGACTCAGAAGATGGTCTGGATTCTTTATTACATTATATGGATAAGATTTATGAGAAATATGACTTGTTAAGTGCGTATGAAGCATGGTCGGATTTTGATAGGTTCCGGAAAATGGAGGATATCTCCATGGAACACTGTATAATGGAATTTGGCACAGTTTATAAAAGGCTGCAGAAACACAACCTGGAATTTCTACAGTCTGTGTTGGCCTTTAAACTTGACTGTGCTAGAGTGAGCAACATGGATAGGCTCCTGGTTATGACAGGAGTTCAGTTTACTGATAAGGATACCTTATTCGAACAGATGACAAAAGCTTTACAAATGTTTCTGGGGAAACATTCGATTCCGATGGCTCTGATGACCCAAATAGGTCATCCTGCAATAAGGCAGAAAATGGAAGATACACGACGAACAGGATGGCGAAATCGTATGACTACGAACAGGGCTCAAGACTATAGAAGGAGACTGAGACAAGGACATTATAAAGACAGAAACCCAGTTAGAACTTACAATAGGAAGATGAACCCCAAAAATGCACGGGGCATGATAAATCGATGTTTTCCATGTGACTCTCAATGCCATTATGCTTTCAACTGTCCAACTCGTTATGATAGAGTGTTTGAAGCGACACATGACACGGAAGAGTCAGAAGAGGGAAAAGATAGTGACCAGAAAGAAGGCATTGTCCTATTGACAAGTAGTGTTACGCCGGTAATGAGGGTGATGGTTGCAGAATCCTTCAACTGTGCTGAACTAGAAAGTGCCTGCACATCTACTGTGTGTGGAATTGACTGGTTAAAATGTTACCTGGACGCTTTGAATGCTGAAAATCGTAACAAGGTTAAGGAATTTGAAAGTTCCACAAGTTTCAGGTTTGGGGATGATAATACTCTGAAGTCGCTAAAAAGAGTGGTGATCCCTTGCAATATTGCCAGAGTGAATAATTTCATTAGCACGGATGTTGTATCAAGTGAGATACCTTTGCTTCTGAGCAGACCGTCGATGAAGAAAGCACACATGAAACTGGATCTGGAACAGGAAAAGGCAACAGTTTTGGGAAAGACGGTGGACTTACAATTTACACAGTCGGGACACTATTGTATTATATTACTGACAAATAATATTTCAAGTAGAGTGGTTAAGGGTGTGTTAATGGCAGTTGAAAATGGGACTTTAGCTGATAAAAAGCTTGTGGTATTAAAACTGCATAGGCAATTTGCACATCCGTCTCCTCGGAGGCTGAAAAATGTATTCAAGGATGCAGGGGTAAGGGGTGACGACAATACTAAACAGATAGAACAGGTTAGTGACCACTGCGAAGTTTGTAGGAAGTACAGAAGGACACCAGCACGACCGATAGTAACCCTACCTTGGGCCAGGAATTTTAACGACATTGTGGCCATGGACCTTAAGATCTGGGATAAAGCAAATAATATATTTATTTTGCATTTTGTAGATTTAGCAACCAGATTGAGTCAATCAACGATTGTACGAAGTAAAGAAAAGAGAGTAATTCTGGATCAAATCGTGGAAAAATGGATAGGGACAGGAATGGGTCCACCGACTAAATTCCTTACAGACAATGGAGGATAATTTGCTAATGATGAGTTCAGGGATATGTGTGAAAATATGAATATCAGGGTTATTAATACGGCTGAAGAAAGCACATTTAGTAATGATGTCTGTGAAAGAAATCATGCTGTCATCGATGACATGCTTCGGAAAATTTTGGCAGTTCGACCAAATTGCAGGCTACATTCAGCTTTAGCATGGGCAGTACATTCAAAGAATTCATTGCAGATGGTGGGGGGGGGGGGGGGGGCTATAGTCCTTATCAATTAGTGTTTGGTACAAATACTAAAATTCCGTCCATTTTGGGAGGGGACTACAATTAGCCCTGGTTTTGCTGAACATTTAAATGCATTACATAGCAGTAGAAAAGCTTTTTTGGAAGCAAATGTCTCTGAAAGAATTCGCAGTGCTTTAAGACATAACGTACGGCCATCAGATGCAGTTTTTCGGCAAGGAGGCATGGTCTACTCAAGGGAGACAATGCTAATGAATGGTAAGGCCCAGGGAAGAACATAGGCACATATGGCAAAACAATTATTTTGCGACATGGTAATCAAACGGTTAGGGTACATTCATCAAGGATAATGGGTACAGATGACAAACTTTCAAATTTAGACAGAGTAGACAGAAATGACGAGGAGCCAGAGTCATCTGGTACGCATGTGATACAGAACTATGAGGGTCAATTAACTGATATGGACAGGGTTTCTGTGGAGGAACACAACACTTCTGATGAATTAGAACAGGCCAATTTTCCGAAGGGGCAACTGCCAACAGTTGGTACAAAAGTGACATATTTGTTTGAAGGCTCTAGTCAATGGAAGGATGCAACTGTTATTAGTAGAGCAGGGAAGGCCACTGGAAAGTATAAGCATTGGTTGAATGTACAGCATTCAGGGGAAGGAGTCAAGACAATGGATTCGGAAAACGAATTTCAAAAATTGAGGGCACAGAAACGCAGTGCCAGTTCAGAAAGTACATCGGATAGTGAACAGGTCCGGAGGAAAAGGTCGAGAACTATTGAACGGACATCCCACAGCTGAAGAGAAAGATCAAGCAGTAGCAGTACAGAACGACATACCAGGCGGGAGAGGGGATGTAGTTGATCAAGATCTCAGAACATGAGTAAGACTACGAATACTAATAGGAGTAGAAGCCCACATGCACGTGAGATTTCGGTGGCTTCAAATAAATTAGATGAAAAAGTTATCAAAGAAGCTAAACAGCAAGAATTGCATAGTTGGACTGAATTTGGGGTATACACGGACGTACCTGATAGGGAACAAAGAGCTCTATCCCACAGACTAAGTTGCACGGAGAAGGTTCTTCCGGATGGAACTTGTCAGGCAAAGGCCAGGCTTGTGGCAAGGGGATTTGAAGAAAACTTAGAAGATCAGGATTTAAGGGTAGATTCACCTACAGCAGGAAAGGTTACTTTAAAGATCGTCTTGGCTCTATTAGCCACAAAGGCATGGGAATGCAAATCTATAGACATAAAAGCTGCCTTCTTGCAGGGGCATCAGCTCCAGAGAGACATTTTTCTCCGTCCTTCTAAAGAAGCAGCTAACTCAGAAGGGGGACTCTGGAGGTTGAACAAATGTGTTATGGATTAAGTGATGCATCTAGCGTCTGTTTTTTTTTTCGGTAAGGTCATATTTGTTAAAGTTAGGCTGTTGCCAGTTGAAAGCAGATCCTGCAATGTTTTACTGGCACTATAAAGGAAATCTTTATGGCATTTTTATGATGCATGTCGATGATTTATTGTGGGGTGGGGCTAGTGACTTTGAACCTATTGTAATCTCTGGTTTGAGGAACGAGTTTGAGGAACTGCGTTTGAGGAACTGCGGGAGGACACCTCAGAGGGCAAAGAGGCTGTATGGGTAGGGATCAGGAATAAGAAGGGTGCAGTCACAATGTTGGGGGTTTACTACAGGCCTCCCAACAGCCAGCGGGAGATAGAGGAGCAGATAGGTAGACAGATTTTGGAAAAGAGTAAAAACAAGAGTGTTGTGGTGATGGGAGACTTCAACTTCCCCAATAATGACTGGGACTCACTTAGTGCCAGGGGCTTAGACGGGGCGAAGTTTGTAAGGAGCATCCAGAAGGGCTTCTTTAAACAATATGTAGACAGTCCACCTAGGGAAGGGGCGGTACTGGACCTGGTATTGGGGAATGAGCACGGCCAGGTGGTAGATGTTTCAGTAGGGGAGCATTTCGGTAACAGTGACCACAATTCAGTAAGTTTTTAAGCACTGGTGGACAAGGATAAGAGTGGTCCTAGGATGAATGTCCTAAATTGGGGGAAGGCTAATTATAACAATATTAGGCGGGAACTGAAGAACATAGATTGGGAGCGGATGTTTGAGGGCAAATCAACATCTGACATGTGGGAGGTTTTCAAGTGTCAGTTGAAAGGAATTCAGGACCGGAATGTTCCTGTGAGGAAGAAGGATAAATACGGCAATTTTCGGGAACCTTGGATAACGAGAGATATTGTAGGCCTCGTCAAAAAGAATAATGAGGCATTTGGCAGGGCTAAAAGGCTGGGAACAGACGAAGCCTGCGTGGAATATAAGGAAAGTAGGAAGGAACTTAAGCATGGAGTCAGGAGGGCTAGAAGGGGGTCACGAAAAGTCATTGCCAAATAGGGTTAAGGAAAATCACAAGGCTTTTTACACGTACATAAAAAGCAAGAGGGTAGCCAGGGAAAGGGTAGGCCCACTGAAGGATAGGCAAGGGAATCTATGTGTGGAGCCAGAGGAAATGGGCGAGGTACTAAATGAATACTTTGCATCAGTATTCACCAAAGAGAAGAAATTGGTAGATGTTGAGTCTGGAGAAGGGTGTGTAGATAGCCTGGGTCACATTGAGATCCAAAAAGACGAGGTGTTGTGTGTCTTAAAAAATATTAATGTAGATAAGTCCCCAGGGCCTGATGGGATCTACCCCAGAATACTGAAGGAGGCTGGAGAGGAACTTGCTGAGGCCTTGACAGAACTCTTTGGATCCTCACTGTCTTCAGGGGATGTCCCGGAGGACTGGAGAATAGCCAATGTTGTTCCACTGTTTCCGAAGGGTAGCAAGGATAATCCAGGGAACTACAGGCCGGTGAGCCTTACTTCAGTGGTAGGGAAATTAGTGGAGAGAATTCTTCGAGACAGGATCTACTCCCATTTGGAAGCAAATGGTCGTATTAGTGAGAGGCAGCATGGTTTTGTGAAGGGGAGGTCGTGTCTCACTAACTTGATAGAGTTTTTCGAGGAGGTCACTAAGATGATTGATGCAGGTAGGGCAGTGGATGTTGTCTATATGGACTTCAGTAAGGCCTTTGACAAGGTCCCTCATGGTAGACTAGTACAAAAGGTGAAGTCACACGGGATCAGGGGTGAGCTGGCAAGGTGGATACAGAACTGGCTAGGTCATCGAAGGCAGAGAGTAGCAATGGAAGGATGCTTTTCTAATTGGAGGGCTGTGACCAGTGGTGTTCCACAGGGATCAGTGGTGGGACCTTTGCTCTTTGTAGTATATAGAAATGATTTGGAGGAAAATGTAACTGGTCTGATTAGCAAGTTTGCAGACGACACAAAGGTTGGTGGAATTGGGGATAGCGATGAGGACTGTCAGAGGATACAGCAGGATTTAGATTGTTTGGAGACTTGGGCTGAGAGATGGCAGATGGAGTTTAATCCGGAAAAATGTGAGGTAATGCATTTTGGGAGGTCTAATGCAGGTAGGGAATATACAGTGAATGGTAGAACCCTCACGAGTATTGAAAGTCAAAGAGATCTAGGAGTACAGGTCCACAGGTCATTGAAAGGGGCAACACATGTGGAGAAGGTAGTCAAGAAGGCATACGGCATGCTTGCCTTCATTGGCCGGGCATTGAGTATAAGAATTGGCAAGCCATGTTGCAGCTGTATAGAACCTTAGTTAGGCCACACTTGGAGTATAGTGTTCAATTCTGGTCGCCACACTACCAGAAGGATGTGGAGGCTTAAGAGAGGGTGCAGAAGAGATTTACCAGAATGTTGCCTGGTATGGAGGGCATTAGCTATGAGGAGCGGTTGAATAAACTCGGTTTGTTCTCACTGGACCGAGGGAGGTTGAGGGGAGACCTGATAGAGGTCAACAAAATTATGAGGGGCATAGACAGAGTGGATAGTCAGAGGCTTTTCCCCAGGGTAGAGGGGTCAATTACTAGGGGGCATAGGTTTAAGGTGAGAGGGGCAAGGTTTAGAGTAGATGTACGAGGCAAGTTTTTTACGCAGAGGGTAGTGGGGGCCTGGAACTCGCTACCGGAGGAGGTGGTGAAAGCAGGGACGATAGTGACATTTAAGGGGCATCTTGACAAATACATGAATAGGATGGGAATAGAGGGATACGGACCCAGGAAGTGTAGAGGATTGTAGTTTAGTCGGGCAGCATGGTGGGCACGGGCTTGGAGGGCCGAAGGGCCTGTTCCTGTGCTGTACATTTCTTTGTTCTTTGTTCTTTGGTCTTTGAGTTCAGGGTTGGAAGTCAGGCTTCCGGTGCATTTAAATATATTGAACTGGAAATTGGACAGACTAAGTTAGGGGCAACTTTACGTCAACAATCTTATTTGGAAAGCATCAGCCCAATACCAATTAGTCGTGGCCGAGTTTCACAAAAAGACGCAATGGTTTCAAAGATAGAAAAAGAGCAACTGCGAAGTTTAATTGGGCAACTGAACTGGTTAGGTAGACAGACTAGTCCGGACTTGAGAGTTTTGATGTCTTAGAGTTGAGTACAAAAATCAATGATCCCACAGTGGAAGACATAATAAGAGCACATAAAGCGTTGGCCAAGCTAAAAATGCAGGAGTGTGTTTTGAAGTTCCCGGTTTTAGGTGGCCTTAGGCACCTGAAACTCATAGTTTATAGTGATGTGTCCTACGCAAATTCATGTGATGGGGTTTCAATCGCAGGAGGTTTTATAATTTCCCTTTTGAGGAACAATGGGAAATGTTGCCCGCTTGTGTGGGAAACAAAGAAAAAAAGGAGAGTGGTAAAACGCACTTTGGCTGCTGAGACGTTAAGCCTTGTAGAGGCGGTGGATATGGCCTTTTATATAAGTATGATATTGATAGAAATTTTGGGATTAGGGGATTTGGATAATATACCTATTGACTGTCACATTGACAATATATCCCTGTGGTAAAATGTGCACTCTACAAAAAGTGTCAACGAAAAGTGGTTACGGATAGACATCGCAAGTTTGAAGCAGATGTTGGACAGAGGGGGAAAAAAATTAAATGAGTCGACATTAACTATCAACCGTCAGACTGTTTTACGAAAAAAAGGGCGAGTTCACAGAAACTTTTGGATATTGTTCATGAAGGGCGCTTGTTTCTGTGACTGTTTTTTTTCTTTCTCGTCCGAACAAAAAAAAAGAAAAGGAGGGGAAATTATGTGTGTGTTTTTTTAGTTTCTTGAAATTTTGTTTTCACCTAATTATTTTTCCCCAAGGAAGGGGAGGCTGTTGAGTAATGGGTTAAGAGACATTGCAATTAGTGGTCTCATTTATGTTAAATATCCATTAATTGACACTGATATGTAAAGGGGCTTCAGGTGGCCTCTGTGAGGTGATGTATAGTTAGAGTTTTGTGCAAAGGCTGTTGGAATGAAATAAATGTGTGTTTGTGAGAAAGGAACATAAATTTATACTTTTCATACCACAACAACTAAAACGTCTAACAAGCATTACCTTCCTTACTTGCGGGGTCTTGCCCGCCCAGACGAAGCGGGTGATCACTCTGTTCACCCTCTTCAAAAAGGAGCACGGAATAAAGATGGGGCGACACTGAAATACAATAGGAATCTCGGGAGGACCGTCATCCTCACCGTTGGCACCCTCCCAACCAGAGACAACGGAAGCGCGTCCCATCTCCGAAAATCATCCTTCATTTGGTCCACCAGCTGGGGCCGAATCAATTTATGCAGCCGATTCCAATCCCGCGCCACTTGGACGCCTATATACCTAAAGTTTCCCTTTAGTAACCTAAACGGCAGCTCTCCCAGTCGCCTCTCCTATCCCCTGCACCACAATCATCTCACTCTTTCCCATATTAAGCTAATACCCTGAAAACCAACCAAAGTCCCCTGGAGTCCTCATGATTACGTCCATCCCCTCTATTGGGTCCGAAACGTACAGAAGCAGCTCATCCGTATAGATCTAAAACCTGTGCCCTCCTCCGCCCCCCCCCCCACCCCCCAACACACACACACAGACCAGTCCTCTACAGCCCTTCGAGGCTCTCAGGGAAATTGCCAACGGTTCTATAGCCAGCACAAACAGCACTGGGGACAGGGGGCATCCCTGTCTCGTCCCCGGATGTAGTATAAAATTACGCAGGTCAAGGACACAACGGTTCTATAGCCAGCACAAACAACACTGGAGACAGGGGGCATCCCTGTCTCGTCCCCCGATGTAATCTAGCATTGCGCAGGTCAAGGACACACAGCCTGAGTGAGAGAGATACAGACCGAGTGAGAATTTGGTAATTTGGTGCAGGGAGGTAACCAGGAAAGGTAAGTGGTTCATCTAATTTTGCTGTTTTTCAGTTAAATGTGCAGTGCAGATTAGTGTCTGATTTGCTGAAGCTGCCCCCACCCTAATTGCTGAGAGGCAGTTATCTGGCAGTCACCTGAGGCCTGTTAAGGGGCACAAAGGTACACGTTGTTTTCTTCTCTTTGAAGTTTTAGTGTGAGTCATCATAAAGTCCGTATAAAAGACAGACAGAAAGCGCACATTAGTAAGCATTGCGCAGGTCAAGGACACACATCCTGGGTGAGAGAGATACAGACTGAGTGAGAATTTGGTAATTTGGTGCAGTGAGGTAACCAGGAAAGGTAAGTGGTTCATCTAATTTTGCTGTTTTTCAGTTAAAAGTGCAGTGTAGACTAGTGTCTGATTGGCTGAAGCTTCCCCCACCCTAATTGCTGACAGACAGTTATCTGGCAGTCACCTGAGGCCTGTTAAGGGGCACAAAGGTACATATTGTTTTCTTCTCTTTGAAGTTTTAGTGTGAGTCATCCTAAAGTCTGTGTAAAAGACAGATAGAAAGCGCACATTAGTAAGCAAAGCGCAGGTCAAGGAGACACAGCCTGAGTGAGAGAGATACGGACTGAGTGAGAATTTGGTAACTTGGTGCAGTGGGGTAATTCGGTGAAGAGTGGGAGAAGGTGCTTTTTCCCTACTGTTTTGTTCTCTCTCTTTCTTCGGGCCTAATTACGGCAGCCGTTCGGAGGAGGAGGAGCAGTCTCTGTGAGTATAAAAACCTAACGGAAACTTCCTGTTTTTCAGTTTTTTCCCCAAAAGTGACGTCAGAGGGAAGCTGTGATCTGAGTGGTTGATAGCAAATCTGCCCCAAATTTAACAAAAAACACAGCTAAACTCATAAACTTAAATTAAACTAATTAATTAATTAGTGATGGCTGGTCAGGTGATGTGCTTGAGCTGCTTGATGTGGGAGCTGGCAGATCCCATTGCGAGCTGCAGCGACCACATCTGCAGTAAGTGTTGGCTGCTCGAAGAGCACCGGCTCAGAGTTGATGAGCTGGAGTCTGAGCTTCAAACACTGAGGCACATCCGGGAGGGGGAGACTTACCTGGACACTGTGTTTCAGGAGGCAGTCACACCTGTCAGAGTAAGTAGTTTAAATCCTGCCAGTGGCCAGGGACAGCAGGGTGTGACTGCAAGTCAGGCAGGTAAAGGGAACCAGCAGTCAGGAACTCAGGAGCCTCAGCCCTTGACTCTGTCCAACAGGTATGAGGCACTTGCTCCCTGTGTGGATGGCGAACAGGGCTGAAGGAAGGATGAGTCAGCTGACCAAGGCACCATGGGTCAGCAGGCCATTCAAGGGGAGGGAGTAAATAGGCAAGTTGTAGTTGTAGGGGATTCTATTATCAGGGGGAGAGATAGTATCCTTTGTGAGCAGGATAAAGAGTCCCGCATGGTATGTTGCCTGCCCGGTGCTAGGGTACGGGACATCTCTGACCGGCTTGAAAGGATACTGGAGAGGGAGGGGGAGGATCCAGTTGTTGTGGTCCATGTCGGTACCAACAACATAGGCAAGTCTAGGAAAGAGGAACTGTTTAGAGATTATAAAGAGCTAGGATTCAAATTAAAAAACAGGTCCTCAAGGGTCATAATCTCCGGATTACTGCCCGAGCCACGTGCAAATTGGCATAGGGAGGCAAGAATAAGGGAAGCTAACACGTGGCTGAAAGAGTGGTGTGGGAAAGAGGGGTTCCTTTTCATGGGACACTGGCATCAGTTTTGGGACAGGGGGGGGGGGGACCTATACCGTTGGGATGGTCTCCACCTGAAGCGAGCTGGGACCAGTGTTCTGGCGAAAAGAATAAATAGGGTGGTAAATAGGACTTTCAACTAAAGATTGGGGGGGGGGGGGGGGGGGAGTCAGGGAACGAAGAGGTGAAGTACTCAGTGGGAAGCGTAGATGCTTAGGACTACAAAAAAGCACGAAAATACAATACTCAGGAGAGGTTACGATAGTCCCCATTCCACAAAATATGTCACAGTGTATGGAAAGGCTCAGTAAACCAAGGTCCACCACACTAAGAAAACAAAAAGGGACGGTCAATAGAGAATTAAAGGTGCTATATTTAAATGTGCGCAGTGTACGGAACAAGGTAGATGAGCTTGTGGCTCAGATTGTGACTGGCAGGTATGATGTGGTAGGCATCACAGAGACATGGTTGCAGGGGGTTCAGGACTGGCATTTAAACATCCAGGGATTCACAACCTATCGAAAAGACAGGGAGGTGGGCAGAGGGGGCGGGGTTGCCTTGTTAATTAGGAATGAAATTAAATCAATAGCACTAAATTACATAGGGTCAGATGATGTGGAGTCTGTGTGGGTAGAGTTGAGGAACCACAAAGGCAAAAAACCCATAATGGGAGTTATGTACAGGCCTCCGAACAGTGGGCAGGACCGGGGGCACAAAATGCACCACGAAATAGAAAGTGCATGTCAGAAAGGCAAGGTCACAGTGATCATGGGGGACTTCAATATGCAGGTGGACAGGGTAAATAATGCTGCCAGTGGACCCAAGGAAAGGGAATTCATTGAATGTTTACAGGAGGGCTTTTTGGAACAGCTTGTGATGGAGCCCACGAGGGAACAGGCCATTCTGGACTTAGTGTTACGTAATGAGCCAGACTTGATTAAAGATCTTAAAGTAAGGGAGCACTTAGGAGGCAGTGATCATAATATGGTAGAATTCAATCTCCAATTTGAAACAAAGAAGGTAGAATCAGATGTAAAGGTGTTACAGTTAAATAAAGGTAACTACAGCGGCATGAGGGAGGAACTGACGAAAATCGACTGGGAGCAGAGCCTAGTGGGAAAGACAGTAGAACAGCAATGGCAGGGGTTTCTGGGAGTAATTGAGGGCACAGTACAGAGGTTCATCCCAAAGAAAAGAAAGGTTATCAGAGGGTGGGGTTAGGCAGCCATGGCTGACAAAGGAAGTCAGGGAATGCATCAAAGCAAAAGAGAAAGCCTATAATGTGGCAAAGAGTAGTGGGGAGTCAGAAGATTGGGAAGGCTACAAAAACAAACAGAGGATAACAAAGAGAGAAATAAGGAAACAGAGGATCAAATTTGAAGGTAGGCTAGCCAGTAACATGAGGAATGATAGTAAAAGTTTCTTTAAATACATTAAAAACAAACGGGAGGCAAAAGTTGACATTGGGCAGCTCCAAAATGACGCTGGTAATTTTCTGATGGGAGACAAGGAAATAGTTGAGGAACTAAATAAGTACTTTGCGTTAGTCTTCACAGTAGAAGACATGAGTAATATCCCACCAATTTCGGAGAGTCAGGGGGCAGAGTTGAATATGGTAGCCATCACTAAGGAGAAAGTGCTAGAAAAACTAATAGGTCTAAAAATTGATAAATCTCCGGGACCAGATGGGCTACATCCTAGAGTTCTAAAGGAGATTGCTGAAGAAATAGTGTAGGCGTTAGTTATGATCTTTCAAAAGTCACTGGAGTCCGGGAAAGTCCCAAAGGATTGGAAAATCGCTGTTGTAACCCCCCTGTTCAAGAAGGGAACAAGGAAAAAGATGGAAAATTATAGGCCAATTAGCCTAACCTCGGTTGTTGGCAAGATTCTAGAATCCATTGTTAAGGATGAGATTTCTAAATTCTTGGAAGTGCAGGGTCAGATTAGGACAAGTCAGCATGGATTTAGTAAGGGGAGTTCGTGCCTGACAAACCTGTTAGAGTTCTTTGAAGAGATAACAAATAGGTTAGACCAAGGAGAGCCAATGGATGTTATCTATCTTGACTTCCAAAAGGCATTTGATAAGGTGCCTCACGGGAGACTGCTGAGTAAAATAAGGGCCCATGGTATTCGAGGCAAGGTACTAACATGGATTGACGATTGGCTGTCAGGCAGAAGGCAGAGAGTTTGGATAAAAGATTATTTTTCGGAAAGGCAACCGGTGACGAGTGGTGTCCCGCAGGGTTCAGTGTTGGGGCCACAGCTGTTCTCTTTATATGTTAACGATCTAGATGATGGGACTGGGGGCATTCTGGCTAAGTTTGCCGATGATACAAAAATAGGTGGAGGGGCAGGTAGTATGGAGGAGGTGGGGGGGGGCTGCAGAAAGATTTAGACAGTTTAGGATAGTGGTCCAAGAAATGGCTGATGAAATTCAACGTGGGCAAGTGCGAGGTCATGCACTTTGGAAAAAAGAATAGAGGCATGGACTATTTTCTAAACGGTGACAAAATTCATAATGCTGAAGTGCAAAGGGACTTGGGAGTCCTAGTCCAGGATTCTCTAAAGGTAAACATGCAGGTTGAGTCCGTAATTAAGAAAGCAAATGCAATGTTGTCATTCATCTCAAGAGGCTTGGAATATAAAAGCAGGGATGTACTTCTGAAGCTTTATAAAGCATTATTTAGACCCCATTTAGAATACTGTGAGCAATTTTGGGCCCCACACCTCAGGAAGGACATTCTGGCACTGGAGCGGGTCCAGCGGAGATTCACACGGATGATCCCAGGAATGGTAGGCCTAACATACGATGAACGTCTGAGGATCCTGGGATTATATTCATTGGAGTTTAGGAGGTTGAGGGGAGATCTAATAGAAACTTACAAGATAATGAATGGCTTAGATAGGGTGGATGTAGGGAAGTTGTTTCCATTAGCAGGGGAGACTAGGACCCGGGGGCACAGCCTTAGAATAAAAGGGAGTCACTTTAAAACAGAGATGAGGAGAAATTTCTTCAGTCAGAGAGTGGTGGGTCTGTGGAATTCATTGCCACAGAGGGCGGTGGAGGCCGGGACGTTGAGTGTCTTTAAGACAGAAGTTGATAAATTCTTGATTTCTCGAGGAATTAAGGGCTATGGAGAGAGAGCGGGTAAATGGAATTGAAATCAGCCATGATTGAATGGCGGAGTGGACTCGATGGGCCGAATGGCCTTACTTCCGCTCCTATGTCTTATGGTCTTATGGTCTAAAATAGTCAGATGTTTTCCTATTTGTCCGTACAAGTGCCACAGGAGCCTCATGCAGTAACCTGATCCAGTCAATAAAGCCCCGCCCGAATTCGAACCATCCCAGTAACTCCCACAGTTGGTCCCATTTTACCCGATCAAAAGCCTCTTCTGCATTTATTGCGATCACTACCTCCACCTCCCTACCTCCCGAGGGCATCTTGATCACATTTAAAAGCGTCTTACATTGGTCATCAACTTTCTGCCTTTACATACCCAGTCTGGCCCTCCCCAATCACGTCTGGAACACAATCCTCAATCCTGGAGGACAAGATTTAGGCCAGCAACCTGGCATCTACATTCAACAGGGAGATCGGCCTGCAGGACCCACACAGCTCCGTGTTCTTGGCCCGCGTAAGAATCACCGGCATTGTTGCCTGTGACATCGTCGGGGGCAACACCCCATTTTCCCTTGCCTCATTGAACATCCTCAACGACAACGACCCCAATATCCCCGAGAACATTTTATAAAACTCCAATGAGGTACCTGTCCGTGACGAATGTGATATAAAATAGTTACTTTAGAGTTACTAGTTAATGTAATGTAGAAATAAGCCACTTTGATTTTTGCAGTTAGGGACAAAGGAATTTGAGACCGCATGGAAAAAGCAGGAAGAGGTGTGTCTATGAGGGTGATGCTTCATTGATAGGGGCCAGAGAAAGGGATTGGAAGTGAGCCAATCAGAATAGATCGAACAGGTCAGGAGGGACATAGGCTGACCTATGTCCGTCGAGTATGTGAAACTTGATACCATTTGAACTGATTTTGCAGAGATCCCTTTGTCTGTTAGTTCAGTCGTTTTCTGGAATGAAAGAGGCTGGATGTCTCTTACATTTCTGTAAGATGATTAAGCTTGCAAGCTAAATAAATAACTTCTGTTTACGTGCGAATCCGTCTCAACCTTTATTGAGGCCAGACTGAAAGAGAAAGAAATTTGGAGATCAACATTTGGTGCCGAAAACCGGGATTTCTCTGGGCGGTCCTGATCCAACTGCGAAATCAGAATTAGACTGATTATGAACAGGAGGACGGGAACAAAGGGCCCTCAATGTAGAAATGGAAAACGACCAGCATTGATTGTTCCCCTCTTCTTATCGTCTGATTAGTCTGGTCACTCGCGGTTGGCACAGAAAGACCGCCTCGACGAAATCACAGGTCAGTCTGGGGATTAGCACTTTAATTGATGGGATTTCATATTGTTGTTTCGGCTTGGGTTAGGGTTTTGGGCTGATGGGACTTTAAATAATAAAGGTTCAGTCTATTATTAGGGTTCAGAGGCTGATGTGACTTAAATAATAAAGGTTCAGTCTATTATCGGGGTTCAGAGGCTGATGTGACTTAAATAATAAAGGTTCAGTCTATTATTAGGGTTCAGAGGCTGATGGGACTTTAAATAATAAAGGTTCAGTCTATTATATGGGTTCAGGGGCTGATGGGACTTCAATAGATGGGGGTTCAGTCCAGTATAACTGTTTTTAAATCTGAAGATGGTTCAACTCTATGTGTGAGTGTTTTAAATATATAGTTGATTAAGCTAAAATTGTCTCCTTGGACTGTAAAGTTCCGAGGTCTAGTTGAGATTGTGAGGTTGAAGCAGAAGTCTCTCAAAGGGTTAACAGCAGCAGGCGGAGTTGAAAACAGACAGTGCTTCTCACTCAGGCTTTGAGAGAACAGCAGCAGCCATAGTGTAATCGGATACCTTTCCTTTGAGTCAGTGAACACCAGCAAAGTTACGTTTTGAATTAATTAAAGGAAACCAGTGGGTTTCTCCACCTCTTTGATAAAAGTTATTATTTTCGAAAGCAATTGATTGAAATTGCCAGAATCTTAAATTTTACTTACTTGAAATAAGGTTTATCTCATTTTATCTGGAGATTAATAGAAACTTAAAGAAGATCATGGACACCATTTTAAAAAGTGTCAATCTGGAGATGATAATTGATTTTGCTAATACTTATGATAGTTGATTTTGCTAATACTTATGTGTATGTAACAGAAAAAAACTTGTTAAAAGAAAAAATTGTTAAGATAAAGAAATAATTAAGTTGTAAATGTTATACAAGTTTGTGTTAAGCAAATTGTAAATTTAGTTCTGAGTTGAGATCAGAGCTAAGCTTGCAAGTTGCAGTAATTCAATTTGAATTTTCAAACATTTTTAAGTTTTAAAAAAAAAAGAGAGCAAATAGAGAAAAGAAGGTCACAGATCTTGAATGCGTTGAATAGCACATTTCAGGGGCCCATGAATCTTTCTGTTATCTTAGACCTAAAACCTGGGAAGATTGGTGAGCCATAGGAATGTCTGGGGCGTTTTAATGAAATCTACCGGGGGCAGTCAGGCGATTTGCTGTATCAAAATGGTCAGAATTCCCCTCAATACTGTGCTATGTTAATGCATTGCATACCACCTTCTGTGGTTACTGCTGTGAAATGTAATAACATGAATTGGACGGAGAACGACCCTTCCCAGATGGCAAGGGCAGTCAGATTTTACTGGAAGGAGGGTGTAGGCCAAGAAGGAGGCTCAGTTACAAAGGTTAAGACTGAGTATGTAATGAAAAAGGATGATCTGCGATCCCAACAAGCGGCAGAAATGGTAGTTTACCAGCAGGAGCTCCAATATAGTGACTTTGGGTGGGTGGATCAGCGAAGAGGAGGATGAGACAACAGTGCTATATTTCTATCACCCCCCAGTGGTGGACGTTAGACATTGAACAGCCACTATCACTGCATCACGTTACCCTGGCCTATGACAGAACTGGACGAAACAGGGAGTTGGAGGACAAATACCGGCCATTACTTGAGACCGAATGGCCAGTCAAGGTTACAGCCACAGTCACGGGAAAAGAAGGTACAGCCGATTTTGTTACAATATCACCACATTTATGGCCACAGTCAGCTTCGGTAAGCCCTCATATTACACGTCAGGTCCATGACCAGTACCATGCCAGGGATATGGGGCGAATGGTCAGCATCTTACCGCAGCTCGTCAGAATAGGTATGAGATATACCTTTTGAACAATCCACGTCTGACATTTAAACACTGTACCACTATCAATCCAGCCTGTTTTCTTAGTGGTCCCCCTGTCCATGAAGACGCACCTGGCCACGACTGGTTAGCCTTGATTCAGGAAACTACCACAATAAGGGGCGATTTGAGTGACATTTCGTCAGAACAACCTGACATGATTATGTGTGGTCAAATATCCCACCGGGGTTTAGTTAATGACCTACTGCAGGCCCTCCTTCTGCCAGCGCAGATTTCCGTTATTAAATGCGCTGCCCACACGAATGGTACAACCCCAGTTGACGTTGGTAATGAACGAGCAGATTGTGCAGCGCGCACAGCCGCACAAATTCAGCAAGTGATGGTGCCTAAAATGTTAAGTCAGACTAAACGATCTACTATGAATGTGTCTGCTTCTGACAAGCCAATACCAACCATCCAAGACGTCATAAGGTTACAGGAGGACGCTCCTGAGAGTGATAAACAAATGTGGAAACGGTTAGGTTGTACATATGATTCTGTTTCCTCTTTATGGACCACGCCTGCACATCAGACTTGTATGTCTGATGTACTGGCTTTATGGGTCATCGAATGTGTACACTTTGCAACTCATTGTGGGGCTCGGGGGACTAGTGATTTGTTGCTGGACACTTGGTGGCACCCTAAAATGCAGGGGTTGGCCCAAAGTATCAGTAATCGGTGTTTGATTTGTCAGCAATATAACACCGGAAAAGGTATCCCTTGTGGGAAGGGGCAAACCCCGTTGCCCAGTGGTCCCTTTGAGACGCTCCAAATGGATTACATTGAGTTGGAAAGGTGTCAATGTTATAAATATGTTTTGGTCATTGTGGATGTGTTCAACAGATGGGTTGAGGCGTATCCGACTATCTATAGTAAAGCTGTTACTGTGGTTAAAGTCTTGATGAGGGAAATCATTCCCCGGTACGGTATACCAGCACAGTTAAGTTCTGATAATGGGCCTCATTTTATTGGACAAATTAACAAGGAGTTTTGCTCCCAGTTGGGCATACGCCAGCAGTTACACTGTGCTTACAGACCGCAGGCAGCCGGGGTGGTTGAGAGACACAATCAGACCCTCAAAACTAAATTGGCTAAATTAAGAGCAGACACGGGACTGACATGGCTTAAGTTGCTCCCCGTTGCCCTCTTCCAGCTGCGGGTTACACCTGCGGGACCGGCCCGGCTCTCTCCCGCCGAGATTCTTTATGGCAGGCCTCTTAGAACTCCCTGGAGCCTGCAGGTTCCCAGACGGGTTCAGTTTCATCAGATGACTGAAGAAATGACCACCTATGTTCTAGCCTTTACGCAAGTGCTCAAGGAACTCCATGGCCCAGTCCGTGCGGCTCACCAGCCATTGCCCAGTACCTAGCTCACTTTCAGTCCAGCCCGGTAGTTATGTAATGGTCAAAAATTGGACTAGGAAGGGGTCGGAGCCGCGATGGGACGGGCCCTTCCAAGTTCTCCTTACCACCCCCACAGCAGTTAAAGTGGAGGGGCGAAGTGCTTGGGTCCACCTACATCACTGTAAATTGAGTCCATCTCCACTACTGTAAAAGGTCGGATACTAACCTGCCTCCCTTCTCCAGTGCTATTTTACAGGTGTGGAACATGATGGAGTGGCTACGCATCGTCTGTCTGATATTTGGCCTCACTTCGCTTGGCGTGTTATTGGCGATGGACATGGAAAAGGGGAATATTATGTATCTGTGTAGCCCCAACCAATCTACAAGGATACATCACCTATGCAAAGGTGATGTTCTTCACTGCCCCCATATACGAGGACATGGTATCGACTCATGGAAGGTCATCAAAGTTAAGGAGAATGCGGGAGTCATGAAGCAGCTGCACCGGCCCCGGCGATGGGAAGGGAACATTATATGGACATTGCCTTGTTTTTGGAATACATGTAAATTTGATTTTGGATGTGTTAAAAGTGGTACAATAAAGGTAACATCAGGCTGTCAGAAGAGTGTAGGAAGAGACCATGAGAAAGAGAAAGGGACTAGAGAGAGGACGGGGCGTGTGAGAAGGGAAGTACAGCTAGAACGTAGGTTACCGGGAGATGCACTTAAGTTAATTAAAGGCCAAACTGAGGAAAACCCGGGTAGTATGAATCTCTTCTACCAGATTTACCACCGTCTGTATGGCCAGGGACGGGTTGTCTGCTACCCAAACCCCGCAGCGGTGTCTAGGTTATTTTCTGTTTCACCGCTTTGGGGCACTCCCCAAACGGTGGTTCATTGTCAGCGTTCCGAGCCATTGCCCGAGCACGTCACTCTTCCTTACGATCCGGATTCAGCACCACCGGCTATTTGCCTTCCCCTTCCTCGGGGTAATCCCCACTCACAGTACGATAGGCTGCGACGGTGGAGGGCGTACATACCTAGCCACTTCACTCCCAATAGGGATTCCCGGTCGTACGAGAATTGCTTCAGCAGTGAAGGATATGGCTGTTTGCTGGTAGAGGTGGACACAAATATAACATGTCTGTTTCCCACCTGTACGGACAGGAGGTGCCATATCACCCAGGCGTCTGGCCAATGCGTTTGTTATAGCACCACTTGCGTTCCATTGAACGCTGGCCTCCAGCTCCTTTGTGGATGGGCGAATGTCTCTCATATCACTGTTGGGAATAGGGCTTTCTGCATTGCTGGGCGGCCCGAATGGGCATTTCAAATTTGGATATAATGGGCTACTGGGAGGTCCTTACGCAACCGATATGCTGATTGTGATGCTAGTCTCCACACGGAACAAGGATACTACTTTTTATTTAATGGTACGGCGACCAACGTTTTGTCACCCCATTTCCCCGCCGAATTGCTATAGGGACTCTAGTCCCTACCACAGTCCCCTGCCCTTCGGCGTGGAACCTGCATAATCAGTTAGCACGCCGGGCAGTCTCTGCTGAATTTTGCAAGAACTGGAAAAAACCTCAGGTTCTTGCACCCAACCGGGGCCACTCAGCCGGGTGGGGCATTCTGAGCGTATTGACACTGGGAGGTGTGGGGGGTTCCTTGGCTGTTAGTGATCGGAATTATTTTATTTGCGGCCTTACCATCTTGGGAAATGAAACCTTGGGAGCCCTCGGGGCAATAACTAAGGAGTTGTCTCAGCTACGGTTGTTTGCAATGCAGAACCGGTATGCTCTTGACTATCTTCTGGCCCGTGAGGGTGGGGTATGCGCCATAGTACAGGGCAAGTGTATTATGGGGATTCAGGACTTGACTGCTAACATTACTAAATTTATGGATCGCATACGGGATCACTTGGACGGGATGCAGGTTCCTGACTCTTGGGGTAACTGGGGATTTGGAGGATGGAAGGACTGGTTGATAAATATGGCCATGTATCTAGTGGTAGCTATCGGCTGCATCTTTGTGGGCCTGGCCATCCTTAAATGTGTGATGGGTAGAATGCTGGGTGCACTGGATCAGATCACCGCCCCAATCACCGAGAAAAAAATTTAACTGTTAAAATCCATGAGGGTGAAGCAGATGAAGGGGGGCTAAGACAGGAATTGGAAATGCAGCGACGGATCTTTTTAGATGAGGAACCGTAGCTATAGATTGGATAGTTCGGTTATCATGGAATGATAAAAGGAGGGAATGACGAATGTGATATAAAATAGTTACTTTAGAGTTACTAGTTAATGTAATGTAGAAATAAGCCACTTTGATTTTTGCAGTTAGGGACAAAGGAATTTGAGACCGCATGGAAAAAGCAGGAAGAGGTGTGTCTATGAGGGTGATGCTTCATTGATAGGGGCCAGAGAAAGGGATTGGAAGTGAGCCAATCAGAATAGATCGAACAGGTCAGGAGGGACATAGGCTGACCTATGTCCGTCGAGTATGTGAAACTTGATACCATTTGAACTGATTTTGCAGAGATCCCTTTGTCTGTTAGTTCAGTCGTTTTCTGGAATGAAAGAGGCTGGATGTCTCTTACATTTCTGTAAGATGATTAAGCTTGCAAGCTAAATAAATAACTTCTGTTTACGTGCGAATCCGTCTCAACCTTTATTGAGGCCAGACTGAAAGAGAAAGAAATTTGGAGATCAACATCCGGACCCAGGGCATTTCCAGCCTGCATGGCCTTCAAGCCCTCCACTATCTCCACCAGCACGATTGGGGCCTCCAGCCCTTCTACCCGCTCCCCGTCCACTTTTGGGAAATTCAGTCCCTCCAAGAAGTGCCTCACCCCGTAGTGGGTTCAGACCTGTACAGCCTGTTGTACAAATCCCTAAACGCCTTATTCACCCCGACTGAGTCACCAACCAGGTTCCCATCTCCGTCTTTTACTTTTCCTATCTCCCTAGCTGCCTCCCTCTTCCTAAGCTGCTGTGCAAGCATTCTGCTGGCCTCCTCTCCATGTTCAGAGATCGCCCCCCTCGCCTTTCTCAGCTGCTCCACAGCCCTTACTGTGGTGAGCAAGCTAAACTCCGCCTCTAACCTCCGCCGTTCCCTTAAAAGCTCTGGCTCCGGGGTCTCCGCATACCTCGCATAAATCTGTAGTAACTCCTTTACCAGTTGGTCCGTCTCCGGACTGTACACCTTCTCCATATGGGCCCGGACCGAGATCAGCTACCCCCTGACCATCGCCTTTTGTGCTTCCCACATCAAAGCTGCTGAAATTTCCCCCGTGTCATTGACCTGAAGGTCGCTCTGAATACATTTCCTCAGCCGCTCGCACACCCCTTCATCCGCCAAAAGTTCCACATCCAACCTCCAGTCCGGGCGCTGGTTACTGTCTTTACTAACCTGCAGTTCAACCTAGTGCTGAGCATGGTCTGAGATTGTAATCGCCGTGTACCCCGTACCCACCACCCCAGCCAGCAAGGCCCTGCTCAAAACAAAGAAATCAATCCGGGAATACACTTTATGCACCTGTGAGGAAAAGGAGAACTCAAAAGGAGAATCCCAGGAATGGTAGGCCTAACATATGATGCACGGCTGAGGATCCTGGGATTATATTCATTGGAGTTTTGGAGGTTGAGGGGAGATCGAATAGAAACTTTCAAGATAATGAATGGCTCAGATAGGGTGGATGTAGGGAGGTTGTTTCCATTAGCAGGGGAGACTAGGACCCGGGGGCACAGCCTTAGAATGAAAGGGAGACACATTAGAACAGATATGAGGAGAAATTTCTTCAGCCAGAGAGTGGTGGGTCTGTGGAATTCATTGCCACAGAGGGCGCTGGAGGCCGGGACGTTGAGTGTCTTTAAGACAGAAGTTGATAAATTCTTGATTTCTCGAGGAATTAAGGGCTATGGAGAGAGAGCGGGTAAATGGAGTTGAAATCAGCCATGATTGAATGGCGGAGTGGACTCGATGGGCCGAATGGCCTTACTTCCGCTCCTATGTCTTATGGTCTTATGGTTCACCCTCGGCTGCCCAATTCTCCATGGATGCACCCCGCCCCCATCAGCTCCATGAATCCTCTTAGTTCCTTTGCCATTGCTGGCACCCTGCCCGTTTTCGAGCTTCACCGGTCGAAGCCAGGGTGCATAAATGTGTTGAAGTCCCCTCCCATGACCATCCTGTGCGAGTCCAGGTCTGGTATTTTCCCCAGCATCCTCTTTATAAACTCCACATCATCCCAATTTGGCGCATACACATTTACTAAGACCACCTGCACGCCCTCTAGCTTCCCACTGACAGAATGTACCGACCTCCCACGTCCGAGACTATTCTAACTGCCTGAAACACCACCAGTTTATTGTTCACGATTGCGACCCCTCTAGTCTTTGAATCTAGTCCCGAGTGAAAGACCTGACTGACCCTTCCTTTCTTCAGTCTAACCTGGTCCATAACTCTAAAGTGCCTCTCCTGCAACATTGCTATGTCCGCCTTCAATCCCGTAAGATGCGTGAACACACGTTCCCTTTGGACGGGCACATTTAACCCTCGAACATTCCAGGTGATCAGCCGAGTTGGGGGGCTCATTGCGCCCCCCACCCCCCCCGCCGATCAGCCATCCCCTTTTTTAAGCCTCCTGTCTTTTCAATACTACCTGTTCCTCTACAGATCTTTGAACCATCTGCAAACATAGCAACAGTACCTTCAGTTACTTCTTCAAGAGTATTAATGTACATTGCGAAAACCTATGGACCCAGCATAGACCCCTCAGACACACAATTATTCAGCGGCTGCCATCGTGAAAATGGCTCCTTTATCCCCATCTTCTGCCTTATGCCAGGCAGCCGATCTTCTATCTATGCCAGGATCGTCCACTTGACACCATGGGATCTTCACTTATTTAACCGTCTCCTATGCCAAAGGCCTTGTGGAATTCTAAATTACTCACCTCCACTAGTTCTCTTTTATCAAACTCCCTTGTCACGTCATCAAATAATCCGAACAGAATTTTCAGACATGAAATCCAGTTGACGAAGCCGTGCTGAGTCAGTCCTGTTTTATCATGCACTTCCAAGTATTCTACGATGTAATATTTAATAATGGACTCTTCAAATCTTACCAATGTACTTCCGGTGGTGGCGATGTGCTGAGCGGACGCACATCAGGTGGCTGTCTTCCCAATCGCACCCAAATAGCAAATTTTCCAGAAATGGCTGCCATCCAGCGTACGATAGACGGCCTATCAAAGAAGGTGGAAGCCCAGGAAATGACGTTCCAGGACCTGATAAGGGCGCCAACCAACCAGAGCGTTTGGTTCGTGGCTCTCGAGATCGAGGTGAAGAGTTTGCTGGCAGCGCAAGGGAACCTGAGGGGAAACGTAGAGGACGAGGAAAATAGGCCCTGGTGACAGAACGTCCCTATTGTGGATCTGCCAGAGGGGATGAAGGGAAGGGTGGCAAAGGCCTATATCGCCCACATGCTGTGCGGCCTGATCTGGAGTAACAGCTTCCCAAACCCCAAGAACTCGACAGGGCACTCAGGTAGCTCCGGCCAAACTCAGGACTGTGGAGCAGCCAAGAGCGATCATTGCGAAGCTACACCAATACCCGGACCGGGAAAAGATTCTGAGGTGGGCCCGACAGACAAAGCCGTGCTCTTAGAAAGGACACAGAATAAGGCTCTATCAGGGCATTGGGGATGACCTCGCGAAAAAAAGGGCCGAATTCAAGAAGGCGAAATCTGTGCTCTACAAGATCGGGGTGATGTTCAGCATGTTGTTTCCCGCCAGAATTATGGTAAAAACGTTTCAAGGAAAATGACAGTACGTTGGCACCCTGGCGAAGTACGAGGAATTCATGAAAAACAACAGTCTCGAGAAGGAACAGACGCAGAAACGTGGAGGGTCGCGGGCCAAAAAACGGAAAGTGGAGGACGAAACGGCACTCAGATCTGTTGCGTGGACTCTGTTGTCGCCGGACCGTGCTGCCTCGTTCTCCGACTAAAATAGGAGGACAGAGAGAGGGTTGCGAGGACAGGATAAACAGGTGAGGGAGCGAGATAGGGAACGGAGACAGGCAGAGATATCAGATACATGGCGAGACCAGCCTCGGGAGGGGTGCCACAGTTGTAGCAGGGAGAGCTAGCACGGGAAAAGACGCATTAAAGGGCCTGGCGCTTCTCTCAGGGGAGAGGAAGCGTCTGGCCAAGTGAGGCTGGGTCTTGGGCAGTACGGGGGGCGACTTCGGAGGGGGGGAGTGGGGGGGGGGGTTAAAGGGAGGCGGCCCAAGGAGGGGTAGATGAGGAAGGGGGCACTCACGGAACAAAAACAAGGTCAGAGGGATAGGAAAGGGTTTACAGCGAGACAGACACACGTCCCAGCAGACATGGAAAAGGCTGATTAATCAAGAGGGCAACATAAACAGCCACTTTGGCAGGTACATAAACAAAGTGGACCCCTGGGTTTCAGGGGCGCACCCACGTGGTCTACACACAGTTTGCGGCTATGTTGGGAGCCCCTGGAGAAAGGGAAGCTTTGCACCGCAGTAGCCCAACCTCATGGGGAGTGCGGCGACCATGGCCAGTTTGGATGGCCCCCTTACAAAGGAAATCGCGGAGTGCAGGGGCGCGTCCACCAGGTCAGTATGGTTGACCCCCAGAAGAGGGGAGGGATGTCAGAACCTCTCCACCAAGATAGCCTCCTGGAATGTAAGGCCCTTAATGGCCCAGTGAAAAGGTACAGAGTCTTCGCCCACCTGAGACGCCTGAAGGTGGACATAGTCTATCTGCAGGAAACACACCTGAGGGAAAAATACAGACAACTGGTAAGAAAGGGCTGGGTGCGACAGACGCACCATTCATGTTACGGGTCAAGGGCTAAGGAAGTGACCATACTCAACAACAAGAAGGCGATATTTACTGAGACTAGAACGGTTACGGATCCAGGGGATGGTATACCATGGTCAGTGGTGTCCTGGAAGGGGCACCGGTTGCACTGGTAAATGTGATCGCACCCAACTGGGCCGACACAGACTTTATAAAAAAAAGACCAAGGCGGAAATTGCCGACATTGATTGATTATAGGGGCAATTATAACTGGGTACAGGACCCGCTGACCGACCGGTCAAATCATAGAACGGGGTAAAAGACAGGCATGGCTAAGGAGCTGGGAACATTTATGGAGCAGATGGGGCGCTGGTTCCGTGGAGGTTCCTGCACCCTGGAGAAATAAAATTCTCGTTCCTTCAAAGTGGCCAATGTGTATTCTGTATCTACTTCTTTGCAGCGGGGAAATGGGTACTACCCGGAATTATAGGAGCACAGTACTCTGCGATAGTCCTATCCGACAATGCTCTGCAATATGGGATGTGAGGTTGGAGACGGGCCGTGCCTGGCGCCCCATATGGAGACTGGACACAGATCTCCTGGCCGACAAGCCCTTCTGTGAAAAAATCGCAGGCCATATGCGATCTCCCTCTTGGAGGTAAACAGAAAATACTCCGAGGCTCTGTCGGTACATCTGCTGGCGTGGAGGAAAATGCTACAAATTGACTTTAACCTGCTATCTAATAGAAAGCGTGTACCAACTCCGCCAGGCACGGAGAACCTTTTTCGAACACGGAAAAACGGCTGGTCGCCCACTGACTCACCATATGAGAAACCAGGCAGCCATGAGGCAAATAGCACAGGTAAAAGATGGCAGAGGCAGACTGGTAGTGGAACCAATTGAGGTCAATCAAGCATTTGAGACCTTCTACCGAGGACTGCACACCTCCGAATCTGATGGGGAAGAGGGGATGAAACAATTCCTCGACGGACTAGAAATGCCGGTTGTGGGAGCGGCCGACGGTGGAGTTGGAAGCACCAATCGCTCTGCGAGAAATCATGGAGTGCTTCAGCTCCACGAAGGCAGGGAAGGCGCCGGGACCAAATGGTTCCCGTTAGACTTCGACAAAGAATTCGCACTGGCCCTGGCCCCCACATCGAAATGACATGTTCGCAGACACGCTGGCAAGTGGCACTTTGCATCCCATGCTAGCGCAGGCCACAATCTCACTAAAACCCCAAAACGACAGACCCGTCAGAACGTGGATCGTATTGACCCATTTCGCTGCTGAATGTGGATGCTGAAGAATGCATTCCGAAATGATCGCTGAAGACCAGATGGGCTTTGTCAAGGGTAGGAAACTCAATGCGAACATCAGACGGCTGATGAACGTCAAAATGACCCCGCCCAGGGAGAGAACACCAGAGGCGATCGCCTCCCTGGATGCAGAAAAGAACTGCGACAGAGTCAAGAGGTACTGGAACGGCTTTGGCTAAAAGCAGGATTCACATCCTTGGTGACACTCCTGTACAATGCTCCCACGGCGAGCGATCGAACGAACACCACCAGCTCGGAATACTTCCTGCTACAAAGAAGCAGAAGGCAAGGATGCCCACTGACCCTGCGAGAGTTTGCATTCTCAGCCGAACCCCTGGCGATAGCCCTACTGGGGCCGTAAAAACTGGCAAAGCATCCAATGAGGAGGCAGAGAGCACAGAATTTAACTGTATGCAGATGACCTGCTCCTGTCCGTCTCAAAGCCACAGGAAGGATTGAAAACTAACATGCGGATCTTTAAACCGTTCGTAACCTTCTCAGGTTCCGGACTCAACCTGGGCAAAAGTGCGGCATTCCCACTGAACCCAAACGGGGGAGGGACAGAGCTGGAGGAGCACCCGATCAAAATGGCCCAAAACAGATTCCGATTCCCGAGGATCCAAGCAGCCAGATACTTGACACATATCCACAAATGGAAGCTGACCAGCCTGGTGGAAGATTTCAAAAATGACCAACAGAGGTGGGACGCACTCCCACTCTTCCTGGCGGGGAGAGTGCAGGCGGCCAAATTGCACGTGTTGGCGAGGTTTCTCTTCCTGTTTAAGTTCATACCGACCATCATCCCTAAGGTCTTTCCTGAGAACGTAGGTAACTTTATTAGGGGGTTCCTGTGTGTGGGGGGGGGGGAGGTGGGGGGGGGGGGGGGGGGGTGGGGTGGGGGGGGGGGGGTGGGGGGGAGCTTCAGAAGCCAAGCGTCCCCAAATCTACACTGCAACTGAGGAAACGTAAGGGAGACCTGGCACTGCCAAACCTGCAGTATATTACCACTGGTACGAACAGCCAAAAGAGTGAGGGGATGGGTGCACGTGTCCAACTCAGAGTGTGTACAGGTGGAGGAGGTCTCCTGCAAGGGAACTGCCATCAGAGCCCTGGCCACGGCAGCACTTCATAGAACATAGAACAGTACAACACAGAATAGGCCTTCGGCCCTCGATATTTTGCCGAGCTTTGTCCAAAGCCAAGATAAAGCTATCCCACTCCCTGTCATTGTGGTGTGCTCCATGTGCCTATCCAATAACCGCTTGAAAGTTCCTAAAGTGTCAGACTCCATTATCACAGCAGGCAGTCCATTCCACACTCTAACCACTCCCTGAGTAAAGAACCTACCTCGGACACCCCTCCTATATCTTCCACCCTGAAACTTATAGTTATGCCCCCTTGTAACAGCTACATACACCCGAGGAAATAGCCTCTGAACGTCCACTCTAACTATCCCCCTCATGACCTTATAATCCTCTATTCAGTCATCTCTCATCCTCCTGCGCTACAAAGAGAAAAGCCCTAGCTCCCTCAATCTTTCCTCATAATACCTACCCTCCAAACCAGGCAGCATCCTGGTAAATCTCCTTTACACTCTTTCAAATACTTCCGCATCTTTCCTATAGTGAGGTGACCAGAACTGCACACAATATTCCAAGTGTGGTCTCATCGGGGGCATGTACAGTTGCAGCATAACTGCACGGCTCTTCAACTCAAGCCCCCTGTTAACACACACTAACACACGAGAGGCCTTCTTCACGGCTCTATCTACTTGACTGGTAACCTTCAGAGATCTGTGGACATGAACCCCAAGATCTCTCTGTTCCTCCACATTCCTCAGAACCCTGCTGTTGAGCCTGTAATCCGCATTCAAATGTTTCCCAGCAAAATGAATCATCTCGGACTTATCAGGGTTAAACTCCATCTGCCATTTTTCGGTCCAGCTCTGCATCCTATCAATATATCTTTGCAGCCTACAACAGCCCTCCACCTCATCCACTATTCCACTAATCGTGGTGTCATCAGCACATTTACTGACCCACCCTTTAGCCCCCTCCTCCAAGTCACTGATAAAAATCACAAATAGCAGAGGACCCAGCCCTGATCCCAGTGGTACACCGCTGGTAACTGGTCACCAGTCTGAAAATTTTCCATTCGCCACCACCTGCTGTCTTCTTTGTGGTAGCCAGTTACATATCCAATTGGCCACATTTCCCATATCCCACATCTCCTTACTTTCTTCATGAGCCGACCATGGGGAACCTTATCAAACGCCTTACTTAAATACACGTCTACGACATCAACTGCTCCACCTTCATCTACATACTTAGTTACATCCTCAAAGAATTCAATCAAATTCGTGAGGCAAGATTTACCATTCACGAATCCGTGTGGACTATCCCGGATTAAGCTGCATCTTTCCAAATGGTCATAAATCCTAACCTTCAGCACATTTCCCATTAGCTTACCGACCATCGAAGTAAGACTAACCGGCCTTAATTATCAGGGTCATTCCTATTCCCTTTCTTGAACATTGGAGCAACATTCGCCAATCTCCAGTCCTCTGCACTATCCCCGTGTATAGTTTGGACCCAAAGATCTAAGCCAAACGCTCTGCAATCTCATCCCTTGCCTCCCGAAGAATCGTAGGTAATACCCCATCCATCCCAGGTCGACCCTGAGGTTTTTCAAAATTGCTAACACATCCTCCCTCAGTGCATCTACCTCCTCCAGGCTACCCGTCTGTATCACACTCTCATCCTCAAAAACATGGCCCCTCTCCTTGGTGAACACTGAATAAAAGTATTCATTCAACGACTCTCCTATCTCTTCTGACTCCATGCACACGTGAAAGACACTATCACCAAAGTGCCCTCTCACTAAGAAATCTAACACTTGGCCCCGTTCATTACCCAGTATCAAATGTAATGTGGCCCCACCTCTTGTCGGCCTATCCACATATTGTGTCAGGAAACCCTCCGGCACACGCTGTACAAAACTGCTCCATCCAAACTGTATGACCTTTAGAGGTTTCAATCAATATTTGGAAAGTTAAAGTAACCCATGACAAGAACCCTGAGACCTCCACAACTTTCCATAATCTATTTTGCAATTTCTTCCTCCACATCTCTGTTACTATTTGGGGGTCCATAGAAAACTCATAACAGCGTTACCGTTCCTTTCCTATTTCTAACTTCCGCCCATATTACCTCAGTAGCCAGATCCCCTTCGAACTGCCTTTCAGCAGCCGTTAAAATATACTTGATTAATAATGCTACTCCTCCACATCTTTTACCACCTTCCCTACTCTTACTGAAACATCTGTACCCCGGAACTTCCAACAACTAATTCTGTCCCTGTTCGAACCATGTCTCCATAATGGACACAGCATCGTCGTCCCAAGTGCCAATCCACGCTCCAAGTTAACCTACCTTATTCCGGACGCTCATTGCATTGGCGTAGTCACACTTCACCCCATCTTCTGGCTGTCGGTAAACTCCTGCAACGTTGATACCCTTCTCAGTAGCTCACTACTCCCAACACTGGTTTCTGGACGACAGCTCGTTTTACCATCCCCCTGACAAATTAGTTTAACCCCCCCGGAAGAGCTGTAGCAAATGTCCCTCCAAGGACATTGGTGCCCCACTGCTTCAGATGCAAACCGTCCTATCTGTACAGGTCTGACCTTGCCCAGAATTTGCTCCAGTTATCCACGTAACTGAAACCCGCCCTCCTACATCATACCTGCAGCCACTTGTTTATCTGCACACTCTCCCTGTTCCTCAACTCGCTAGAACGTGGCACCGGCAACAAACCAGAGATGACAACATGGTTTGTCCTGGCTCGCAGCTTCCACTCTCGTTCCCTAAATTCCTGTTTTAAATCCCCGTCCCTTCTCTTACCTATGTCGTTGGTACCGATGTGTACCACCACTTGTGATTGTTCCCCCTCCCTTTAAGGATGCTGAAAACATGGTCCGAAACGTCACGCACCCTGGCACCCGGGAGGCAACATAACATCTGTGGGTCTCGGTCGTTGCTGCAGAACCATTTATGTGTCCCTCTAACTATCGAGTCCCCCATAACTATTGCTCTCCTGCTCTCCCACTTTCCCTTCTGAGCCTCAGGGATGGACTATGTGCCTGAGAACCGGTCACCGTGGCTTACCACTGGTAGGCCGCCCCCTCAACAGTATCCATAGCGGCAGATATATAATTGAAGGGAACGATCACAGGGGATCCCTGTACTGACTGCTTCCTCCCAGCCCCTCTCGCCGTCACCCATCTATCTACATTCTTCGGAGTAACTGCATCCCTAAAGCTACTATTTATGACCACCTCTGCCTCCTGAATGATGAGACGTTCATCCATCTCAAGCCCCAGTCCCCTAGTGCGGTTTCTGAGGGGCTGGAGAAGGCTGCACTTCCCACAGGTGAAATCAGCAGAGACACTGACGGCGGGCCTCACCTCAAACATTCTGCAGGAGTAACATTGCACTGCCTTCCTTGCCATCCCCTCTAGATAACTTGCGGATAAAAGAAAAGAAAGAAGGAGCTTACCTGATATTCACTCACCCCCTCAGGTTAGAGGACGTGGAAGGGTGCGGGAGACTACAAGTGGAGTGCCTCAGGTTTAGCAACCGCCCAACATAAATAAAGATAAAAATAAAACATTTAAGCATCTACCTGATTCTGAAGCTGCACTCCGGCTCCCTCTCTCCCTCCCGCTCCCGGAAATGAAGGCCGCTGGAACCTGGTGGTAAGTTTAAGAACCTACCTCATTCCCAAGCTGTCCTCCGGCTCCCTCCCTCGCTCCCGCTCCCGGAAATGAAGGCCGCTGGAACCTGGGGCTAAGCTGAAGAACCTACCTGATTCCCAAGCTGCTCTCCGGCTCCCTCTCTCTCTCCCGCTCCAGGAAATTAAGGCCGCTGGAACCTGGGAGTAAGTTTAAGAACCTGCCTGATTCCGAAGCTGCAGTCCGGCTCCCTCTCACTCTCCCGCTCCCGGAAATGGAACCGCTGGAACCTGGGGGTATGTTTAAGAACCTACCTGATTCCCAAGCTGTACTCCGGCTCCCTTTCTCTCTCCCGCTCCCGGAAATGAAGGCATATGGAATCTAGGGGATAAGTTTAAGAAACGACCTGATTCCGAAGCTGCACTCCGGCTCACTCTCTCCCTCCCCCTCCCGGAAATGAAGGCCGCTGGAACAAGGGAGTAAGTTTAAGAACCTACCTCATTCCCTAGCTGTACTCCGGATCCCTCCCTCTCTCCCACTCTCGGAAACGAGGGCAGCTGGAATCTGGGGGTAAGTTTAATAACCTACCTCATTCCCAAGCTGCACTCCGGCTCTCTCTCTCTCTCTCCTGCTCCCCGAAATGAAGGCCCCTGAACCTGGGGGTAAGTTTAAGCAACTACCTGATTCCCCAGCAGACTCCGGCTCCCTCTCTCTCTCCCGGAAATGAAGGCAGCTGGAACCTGGGGGTAAGTTAAATAAACTACCTGATTCACAAGCTGTACTACGGCTCCCTCTCTCTCTCTCACGCTCCCCGAAATGATGGCCGCTGGAACCTGGGGGTAAGTTTAAGAAACTACCTGATTCCCCAGTAGACTCCGGCTCTCTCTCTCTCTCCCGGAAATGAAGGTCGCTGGAAGCTGGGAGTAAGTTTAAGAACCTACCTGATTCCCAAGCTACTCAACGGCTCCTTCTCTCTTTCTGGCTTCCGGAAATAAAGGCCGCTGGAACCTGCGGGTATGTTTAGGAAACTACCTGATTCCCAAGCTGCACACCGGCTCCCTCTCTCTCTCCCGCCCCCGCAAATGAAGCGCCTCTCCATGCGCCTCGGCGAAATGCTAATCGCACCCATCGGTAATGGCCACACTGAAAACGTGGGGCCAGCTATGACAACATTTCGGGATGACCGGGAAGTTTGCAACGGCCCCCATCTGCGGTAACCATAGATCCCCACCCCAGCCCAGTCATGCCAGACGCAACGTTTAAGAAATGGAGACAGGACGACATAACGTTGACAGTTCGGGCCTTCTACGTAGGGCATAGATTAATGATGATGAACGAACTGACGGACGAATGGGAATTGCAGATAGGAGAGGAAATGAGACATGCCAAGGCCCCGGAGACTACACTCATTGAGGACTTGATGACCGCGGATCCTAAGAGCGGGGTACTCTGTGGGAAAATATTCGGACAGCTACAGGGCATAGCCTGAACACCACTGAACGAGACCAGAAAGAAATGGGAGGACGAACTGGGAATAGAAGTGGGGTGGGGAATCTGGAGCGACACACTGAGCAGGGCCACCTCCACCTCCTCACGCAGTTAAAATTGGTTCACAGAGCACACCTGACCTGAACCCAAATGAGCACGTTCTTCGCGGAGGTGGAGGATAGATGGGAATGGTGCCAATGGGGCCATGTCAACCACACCCACATGTTCTGGGCATGTCTCAAACTTGTCGAGTTCTGGACAGCTTTCTCCGAGGCAATGACCAAGGTTGTCGGGGTGAGGGTGAAATCATGCCCAAATGGGGCTATCTTCGGGATATCAAAGCAGCCATAGCTGCAGATGGTAAGAGAGCCGTCGCCCTAGCTTTCGCTACTCTAATCACACGCCGGAGAAACGTGAAATGAAAATCGCTGATCGTCACAAGTAGGCTTCAAATGAAGTTTCTATGAAAAATCACTGGGCGCCACATTCCGGCGCCTGTTCGGGGAGGCTAGTAAAGGAACTGAACCGTGCTGCTGGCCTGCCTTGGTCTGTTTACAAAGCCAGCGATTTAGCCCTGTGCCAAATCAGTCCCTTCCAATAGCTCGCTGGCGAACAGAAGCACCACCAACAGCTGCAGGCTGGTTAGCTGATCTATCGGCATTTCTCCATTTGGAGAAGATAACATACTCCATACAAGGGTCGGAGGAAGGCTTCCTTAATGCATGGGGACAATTTGTTGATCTGTTCCAAAAATTATTTGAGACAGCAACAACCAGGAGAGGGTGAGCTTGAAAGGATTAGAGAGGAATTAAATAAAAAACACAATTAGGAAATCCAGAGACGCACAACCCGGTTGGCGGGGGAGGTGGAATACAGGCTGAGACGGGAAAAAAAGGGGCAACACGGTGGATGGAGTAATCCCCCCCCCCCAACACACACACACACACACACACTCATACACCAAAATAAAAAACGGCTGAAGCCGACAAAGGTTGTAGAGAAAGGAGAACAAGTAAAGCGGGATCAATCCCGGGATAGACCAGGGAGGGTAGCAAGGTGGGGGAGGGAGAAGGGAGGGGTTCGGGAAAGAGGGTCTATGGAGGGAGGAGCGGAATCGCCGAACTTGACGGCAGCAATCTGTAAATAAAATAAAGTAAGATAAAATGTTTGTTGTGTTGCACTGTAAAATAAATAAACACGAACGTCAATGCACATAATGTTAAAAATGCCAATATAAAGAGCGAAAATAAAATTCTTAACAATGTCCGAAGTCACGATAACTGGCCTATAATTTCCTGTCATCAGCCTTCCTCCCTTCTTAAACAGCCGTGTTACATTAGCCATTTTCATTCCTCTCCGACCTTCCCTGCCTCCAGTGATTCCTGAAAGATGCTTACAAATGCCTCCACAATCTACTCAGCTATCTATTTTCGAACCCTGAGGCATAGTCCATCCGGTCCAGGTGATTTATCCACCTTCAGTCCTTATAATTTCCCCAGAACCTTCTCCTTAGAGATGGCCACTACACTTACCTGTGTCCTATTATTCTCCTGGAGTACTGGTATTCCACTGGTGTCTTCCACCGTGACAACCGATACACAGTAAGTATTCAGTTCCTCTGCCATTTTTGTATCCTATTATTACTTCTCCAGCGAAATTATACAGTGCTCCAATGTCCATTTTTGCCTTCCACAAAACTTTTCCTATCTTCTTTTATATTGCCAGCTAGCTTACACTCATATTTCATCTTATCTACCCGCATTGATTTCTTAGTTGTCCGCAGCTCCCTTTTAAAGGTTTCCCAATTCACTGGCATCCTACTAATCCTCGCCACTTTTTGTGATATTTCTTTTGCTTTGATGCTCTCCTTGATGACCCTCGTCTGTCATGGATGCCTTTTCCTCCCCTAAGCACGTTTCCTCCTCCTTCGGATGAATTCTGCTGTCCTTCCAGAATAAGCCCCCGAAATTCCTGCCATTACTGTTCCACTGTATTCCCTGCTTTGCTCGTTTTCCAATCAACTCTGGACAGCTTCTCCTTTCAAGTCTTTGTAGTTAGATTTAATTAATTGTATTACCGATATATTTGATTCCAGCTTCTCCCTCTCAAACTGCAAGGTAAACGTTGTGGTGACTGGTTCCAAAGTATTCCTTCACCTTCAGCTCCCTAATCAAGTTGAATAACGAAATCCAGAATTGGCTGTTCCCTAGTAGGCTGTCACAAGCTGCTGGAAAAAAAAATCTCTTAGACATGCCACAAATTCATTTTGTTGGGATCTACTACTAACCTGACTTTCACAATCCACCTGCAAATTTAAGTCCCACCATGATTATTGTAATGTTGCCTTTGTTAGATTCCTTTTCTACCTCCTGAGATTTTTCTGCCAAACACCCTAACTACAGCTCGGGGGCCTGCACATAACTCCCATCATGGTATTTTTACCTTTGCGATTCCTCAGCTCTTCCCAAAGACGTCCTATGCCTTCCCATCCAATACCGCTCCTTGCTATCGATTTAACTTCATTCCTTATGAACAATGCACCCTTTGCACATCTGTCCATCTGCCTGTCCTTACGATAGGGCACATATCCTTGTATATTTAGATCCCAGCCCTGCTCCCCTTGCAGCCACATCTCTGTGATGCCCACAACATCGTACCGGCCAATGTCAATGTGCGCAACAGGTTCATTTACCTTGTTCCGTATACTGCGTCTATTTAGGTACAACACCCTCAGTCCAGCATTTACCACCTCCCTTCTCACATTTGTCAGATCTTTTGCACTGCCTGAGGCTGATGTTTATCTCCTATTTTTGTTATGGATTTCGCATGAGATATTATACCTTCTAAGCTAACACTCTGGGACCCATCCCCTGCCCTACTAGTTTAAATCCTCTAGAGTGACTCCATCAAACCTCCCAGCAGGATATTCGTACATTGCCAGTTGAGATGCAACCCATACTTCGTTCAGATGTCGCACCTATGACAAATGATGAATTATTTCCCCATCAGTCTGGCCTCAATAAAACTCGAGATGGATTTGTAAGCATAGTATTATTTATTTTTAACCAACTTGCAAGTTTGACTCGCTTCTCAGGGACACAGAACACAGAGCCAGTCTCCTGGACCCCTTGGAAATGAATGAGGAAGGAGACAAAGGGATCTCTGCAAATATATTCAAATGGCATCCAGTTTCACATACACAATTCCCATAGGTCATCCTATACCCCTCCTGACCTGGCCATACATCCTAATTGGTTCACTTCTCATTCATTTGCCCTGGCCTTTTGTTACCCAACATATTTTCTCCTCCTCTACCAGACACCCCTCCCCCTTCCTTGCCATGCTTTCTGAAATCCTTTGCCTGTGAACTCCCTGGAATTAGACCGGCCTACATCTACATTACTGTAACTAATATATTTAAACTAACTATTTTATATCACATTCGTCACCTACCCCGGAAGAGGTCCCAATGGCCCCGAGATATAAAACCCTCACTCCGACTCCACCAGTTTAGCCACATGTGTAAGTGCACTATGCTGCTAGTTCTAGCCTCGCTGGCACGTGGCACAGGGGTTAATTTGACATTACTACCCTCGATGTCCTGCATTTTAGCTTAATACCTAACTCCCTGAACTCCGTCTGCAAGACCTCATCACAGTTCCTGCCTATGTCGTTCGTACCTATGTGTACTATGACCTCTGTATTTTACCCTCTCCTATGGTTGGCCTGTGTTAGTTCCGATCCTGGCACTAGGTTGGCAATATGCCATCCTGGAGTCTCTTTCACATCCGCAGAAGCGGCTATCTGTGCCTCTTTCTTTGAGTCCCCATAACCATCGTCCTCCTGGACTTTGCCCTCCCCTACTGAGCTACATAACCAGTCGTGGTGCCACTGTGATGCCTGCTGTTGATTTCCACTGATAGTCTACCTCCCCCCCCCCCCACCCCCACCAAGGTATCCAAAACAGTACACCAGTTAGAGAGGGGAACGGCCACAGGGCATTCCTGCACTGACTGACTGCCCTTTCTAGCGGTCATCCATCTATCTGCCTGCACCGTGGTCGTGACCACGTCTCTCTAACTCCTATCTATGACGCTTTCCGCCACCGGCATTCTCCGAAATGCGTCCACCTGCTGGGAATTGCAAGGCATGAATATTGCTCATCGGCCAACTAACCATTACACGTAGATATAGATTTCGTTTATATCTGGCATGTGATAGCGTGAGCGACTGAGAAAGAAGTAGAGAGTATTTTGTTGCCCAAATGTTTGGTCATTCATGTCATCAATGAATACATAGTGCTCTAACCGAACCACGCTCGATGTGAGGAGCTGTCATTCATTGCACTTCCTGCAGGCGTCGTAGACCGTAACGCTGGAAGCGCCACTGATTCCCCACGTCGCACAGTTAAAGCACTGCACCCCGCTGAGTAACATTTATGCACTAGTTAATTCATTCAGAAAAAATACTAAAATTGCTATTGTATTAAGTAGCAAAAACTATTGCTGTTATTTCCTTTTTCAAAACCTTCCTTTCCTCAAAACAATGTCCTGCAAAGATCCAATTCCATTGCGTCCGATTTCTTGTACTTATACATAGTGCTGCTTGTCTCTGTGTCTTGTAGTTTTGCCCTGGCATGAGTATGCCAGATCTATTACAAAGTGTTAGCATTCTTGCTCTGCTCTCATTTACCTCTCTTTTCTGTTCCTCGCAAATGGAATGCCATCAAAACAGTCACATGCTTGCCCTTGTGTCCTACAGAATTAGCAGAAGCAAATGAAGGTAACGCAGTCAAAATTCATACTGTATCAATGTGTGAACTTGGCAGAAACAGTGCGATTAAAGGGTGAAATCTTGTTCCAACGCAAAAGAGTTTTCTCAGGACTGGAAGCTTTAAAATATTGTAGCCAACAATTCAAGACTGCTGGGAATTGCAAGGCATGAATATTGCTCATCGGCCAACTAACCATTACACGTAGATATAGATTTCGTTTATATCTGGCATGTGATAGCGTGAGCGACTGAGAAAGAAGTAGAGAGTATTTTGTTGCCCAAATGTTTGGTCATTCATGTCATCAATATTTTAAGCTTGTACTCACCAAGCAATAATAGATGAAACTCCACAACGGATTTTCAAATGCACTACAACAATAATGATGCACTCAAGAACAGTCCACGCATATTGCTGCTTTGATATAACATGCTGTGCGTTGCATTCTGTACGGCATTGAAAAATATTGCCAACAGAATCATGTATCGATTTCCACGTAGTCAACCAAATACCAAACAATCGTAACATTCTTAGTTGCATTGTCCTTCGTGTTATCACTCACCATTTACGAAAACGATGTCATTCGATGGCGGCAGCATCTGCGGACTTCTGCACCATGTCGTTTGAACATGTGTCTGCGTCGCCAAATTGCCATAAACTTGCCCGATCTATCGTCGAGGTTCAGTTTTGAAATTCGATTTCCCCTTTGTAAATTCATGAATAAGTGGAACGTGTGCAGACTGTTCACATGTGTGTCCTTATGCCACACAGCGATAAAGAATCTGAACGTCGGTAAGGCAGTACAAAACCGTTTGCGTGTATCTTCAATTTGTCAGAAACTGCGTTGCAGGAAATGCTGGAACGGTAATGGGAAAATAATAGTTCTGTTGACACTCATAAGGTATAGAAGGTAAGCAATTGTTCCAGTCTGGCTGAAAAAGATCTGTTAGATTATGACTCTTATGCAGGCTAACTATCATGATTGACATATATAGCTCTGTTTTAGTAGGCAGAGAGAGAGTTTTTGGAAATGAATTGTACAGGGAGAACAAGTTATGGGGCTGTGACAGACAGCGAGAGCATTACGTGTATCGGTCCATGATGAGAAAAACAACGGGCAAAGTGCCAAGAACAGATGCCTGTCCATACTTGGAGAATTGTTTTATTTTTCAGAAGACAAAGATCGGGAAAGCATTAGAACATATGAGAGAAGGCCCAGCATTGTGCTGGAAATATGTGCGAAAACATGTCTGGTTGCCTCAATCGCCGAGCGGAATGAATTTGATGCTGCTATATTGTTTTTAATTTCGAAGCAGACATAAAATACCGAACGAAATTTTAGCATGTCGGTATTAAATAGGCATTCTGTTAAATGACATCTAGGAACTAAACTGGTCATCATTATGACAATTTCGTTCCTGCCCTCATGTCCTGCTTCGACAAACTCCTGTAGCCAAATACACACCAAAAATGTATCCATTCAGACGGCTTCATATCTTGACTTTTCCGCCACGGTACCATCGTTTTTGGCCTCAGTTTATTTGGCTGTTAAATCTCAATTAACCAATTAAGTCTCTGTTTTGCCGTTAAATGGCTAAGATGATGGTTTTGTGACAATGCCAATTTGTGTGGAATCTCTGAATGAAGCATTTGCCATGATATATTCGATTTCTCGTCAAACAATTTTTTTTCAGTTTTGAGCTGTTTCGGAGTCCATATTTGTTATTGGGAAACGAATTCGACAGCGTGTTTAAATCATCATATTTTGCTTTACAGAACTAGTGCAAGCGAACAAGAGTACGTGCCTCGCCTCATTCGTTACGTCAACGTGAACAGGGGCTTCTGAATGGGACAAAATTATTGACTCAGCTGAAGATCGGCGGAAGGATACAATGGCATTTGTAAGATGGAAATATTTGCACTGGGAAATGTTTATCAGCAGATTTAACAGAGCATCCACAAATGACGTATGACATGTAATGTTATAAGCACTGCTTTATTTTGATATAGAATGTTCAGAATGCTTGTTGTGGTTGAGATGATGCATCCAGTAAGTTATTTGATTAATTACAGACTGGGTTGAAATACAGAACGATGGTGACAGAGGAATGCTGAAGTAATTGGACTTCTCTGCGATTCAAAGCGCAGCACGGTAGCAGTGATTATCACAGTGGATTCACAGCTCCAGGGTCTCTGGTTCGATTCCCGGCTTGGGTCACTGTTTGTACGGAGTCTTCACGTTCTTCCCGTGCCCACGGGGGTTTCCTCCGGGTACTCCGGTTTACTCCCACAGTCCAAAGATGAGCAGGTTAAGTGGATCGGCCATGCTAAACTGCCCTTTGCGTCCAAAAAGGTTAGGTTGGGTTACTGAGTTACGGGCATAGTGTGGAGGCCTGGGCTTAAGAAAAGTCCTCTTTCCAAGAGCCGGTGCAAACTCGATGGGCCGAATTGCCTCCTCATTCAATGTAATTTATTTGATTCTATGAAAGAAGAAATTGGTCCCTTCTGATCTCTGTCTCCCCTTAATGTTGACCCAACGATTTTTTCTTTCACGGCCTCAGGCATAAAGGCTGACAAATCCGAATTTAAATTGAAGTCTCGGAGTTACACTTATTTGTATATGGCAATTATTTCGTGCAAATTGAGGCTATGTTGGAAATTGTGATACATGACATCTGGGCGAATTCTCTGACGATCGACATTCACCTTTCCAGATGGCAGGGCAACACCACCAGTGAGGTTTTGAAGCAGCGCGGGGTGATTTCCATCAGAAATCCAATTGAGAAACGGCATGAGGAAATGATACCACCGCCAGCAAACTGCCAATGCCGAGAAACACATGGTTGGGAGGGGGGAGAATCAACTTTCATACTTCTCGTCAAACTGACTTTCAACTTGCGAAAATTCAGCCCTTTAATCTGTACAAGGAAATTCGAATTCATGTATCATGTTTAAATGTTCCCTTTTCGCCGACAGCCATTAAATGGACGAAAGCAAGTAAGGACATTGTTCCATCCCTTTTCTTTCTGCGTGAATATGAACAGGATTATGTGCTGGGGATGGATACATGGAAAGCTGCCGGATAAATGCCACATCAGATCTGTGGCAGAGAGAAAAATAAATGCGAATGAACAATCTCTCGTCAGAAGTGAAACTTTATAGACAGTTATATAGCAAAGCTTGTTATCGAGGGATATTTGCCAACTGCAGGCAATTAGGACTAGCTTAGTGGTTAATAACTGTGCAGCATGGACAAGGTTGGCCGAAGGGCCTGTTTTCATGTTGTACACCTCTATAATTCTATGACTCGAATTCCTCGTCTTAATGATTTAGAAGGCACAGGGTTATTCTCAGCATTTCATACAGCTATGTGTCAGAGGGAGCACCCCATTGAGGCAGAGAGGAGACATCCAGAGTGAAACACATCGAAGAGTAAGATTGGGAACTGGGAATGTGAAGCTAGGTGGGAATTGGAGGCGGGGTGAGAGGAGGTATATTTTATCCCTCGATTTGTTACACAGATTTCCAGTGACTGGCCCTGCCCTGGTGCACGTAGCCAAAAGATATTGAGTGGCATGGACAGAGTGGTAGTCAGATGCACTTTCCTAGAGTAGAAGTGTCAACTAATGGACTTAGGTTTAATGTGCACGGGGAAACGTTTCGATCAGATGTGCGAAAGGGCGGTAAATATATGGATTGCACTGTCTGAGGATGTAGTTGTAGCATGTGCGATAGTGGCATTTAAGGGACATCTAGACGAGTATATGAACAGGGTGGAAATAGAACGGTACGGACTCCTTAAATGCAGACTGCTTTTGTTTAGACAGGCGGCATGGTCGGCGCAGGATTGGAGGGCCGAAGGGACTATTCGTGTGCTATATTGTTCTTTGTTTTAGCTGATTGCTGAGAAGCAGGTAAGGCAGGTAAGTCCTTCATATCGGGAGCGGAGCTGAGCGGGAGAAATACGGAAAGCAGCCTCGGAAGATAAGTGGTACTTCGTGTCTGTCCTCTCTGTTTTCAAAGTGTGTGGGGAGTGGGCAACCTGAAAAGTGACGTCACAGTAAAGCTGCAACCTGATTGGGTGGTAGGGAGTATTTCTTAAATTAATAAAAAAATCATGGAAGGGCTGCACGGTTGCGCAGTAGCTAGCACTGCTGCCTCACGACGCCGAGGTCCCAGGTTAGATCCCGGCACTGGGTCACTGCCCGTGTGGAGTTTGCACATTTTCCCGTGTATACGTGTCTTTCACCCCCACAAGCCAAAAGATGTGTAAATTAGGTGGATTGGCCACGCTAAATTGCTCCTTAATTGGAAAAACTGAATTTGGATTCTAAATTTATTTAAAAAAGCATTGAAAAACTAATTAAAACTATTTTATTAAATGGGAAAAGGAGTATCTAAACCTGAGGGCAGCAATTAATATTTAGCATTTATGTCTACAGTTACAAGTTAGCCCAAGAGACCATATAGTTAATTGGAACTTAACGATGGAAGTACTTATATTAAATTCATTAACTTGTGCTCAAATGTCACTCATCGGGGTGCAGTTCTCCAACTGAGAGATTGGGGCTATCCGTGACCCTTCCAGCTTTCCGATTGACTATGTCTGCAGGGCGTGTCGCACCTGGCAGCTCTTCCACATTTCGTGTGGTTCGGTTGGACAGGCAGTTAGATGCACTTAGAAGAATGCAGGTGGCAGAAAGCGCCGTAGATAGGATTTATAGCTCGTGCTGACACACACGGTGCAGATAGACAGATGGGAGACCGCCAGAAAGGGCAGTATATCAGTGCAGGATTACCTTGTGGCTGTCCCCTCTCAACACTATACAGTTTTGGATGCTGTAAACTAGGGGTAAACTATCAGGGGAAGCAACAACAGCCAGAAGAGTGCAGGAGAGCGATAGTTAAAGGGGATTATATTGTAATGCGCACAGATAGGTACTTCTATGCGTAAAAAAAGACTCTAGAATTTTATTTTGTTTTCTGGTGCTAGGGTCAAATATGTCTTTGAACAAACACAGGTCTCGGAAACGGGGCGGCTGAACAGACAGAGGTGGTAGTACACAAATGTGCTAATGACACAGGCAGGACGAGTGATGAGGGCCTGCAGAAGGAGTTGAGAGAGTTAGGCAGTAAGTTAAAAAGCAGGACCTCATGGTTTGTAAACTCAGGATTACACCATGTATAACGCGCCAGTGAGGCGAGAAATAGGAGGGTAGTGCTGCTAAATCCGTGGCTAGACAGGTGTTGTATGAGGGATTTCTGGACGGCTGGAATCTCTTCCGGGGCAGGTGTGATGTGCATGATGGACGGGGTGCATCTAAACTGGAGGGGCACCAACATCCGTGTTGGGATATTTGCTAGTGTCACTCAGGAGGAGTCAAACTAGTATGGCAGAGGGGTGGGAACCAGAACGTTGGCTGGGAAGGTGTAAAAACTGAAGTAGAAATAGACAACAAAAATAAGAGAACAACATCACCCTGTGTGCTCAAACGTAGTGTTTTGAAGTGTATTATTTTCAAAGCCAGAAGTATATTAAGTTAAGGCAGATGACTATTAGTACTTGGAACTATGATGTTGTGGCTAACACAGAAACGTGGTTAAACGTTAAAGGGCAGGGTTGGCAACTGAACGTTGGAGGAGATAAATGCTTCAGGAGAGATAGAGGGGAAAGTACAAGGGTTGATAGTGTAGCATTGCTGGTTAAGAAGTATATTGTAGCCGTACTGCGGGAGCACACTTCGGAGGGCTCATACAACGAAGCAATCGGGGTTGAGCTCAGAAACAGGAAGTAGGCAATCACAATTTTGCTATTTATTATAGGCCCCCCAACTGCTGCTAACGAGGGATAGAAGAGCAGGTAGGTAGAGATTTTGGATCGGTGCAAAGATTACAGGGTTGTTGTGGTCGGAGATTTTAATTTCCCTTATCTTGACTGGGACTGACTTTGTGCGAGGGGCTTGGATGGGGCACAGTTTGTAAGGTATATCCAGTAAGGCGCATTGATGCAATATGTCGATAGTCCAGCTCTGGAACGTACAGTACTGAATCTGGTATTGTGTAATGAGCCTGGACAGGCGGTTCAGCTTCAGTAGGAGGACATTTCGGAAGCACTGGCCACACTTCGGTACGTTATAGGGTACGTTTTGATAAGGATGCGGCTAATCCTTGTGTTAGTTGCTGAACTGGGGAAACGCAAATTATGATAGCATTAGGCAGGAACTGAAGAATTTGGATTGTGTGAGACTTCTGGAGGGTAAATCAACATCGTACATGTGGGAGTGTTTCAACGACATTTCTTCTGGATTCAGGCAAGTCACATTACTGAGAGAAAGAAGGGTCAGTATGGGAAGTTTAGGGAGTCTTGGAAAAGAGGGGTATTATGAACCTCGCTATGAAGAAAACGAAGGCTTTTATATGTCTAGAATAGTGGGGACTATCGAAACCATTGAGGAGTATAAAGAATGTAGGAACGTACTCAAGCCGGAAAGTAGGAGAGCTGAGAGGGATCATGAGAAGTCCGTGGCAAGCATGATTAAGGTGAATCGCAAAACTTTCTATCCATATGTAAAAGCAAGAGGGTTGCTTGGGGAAGGATTGGACCACTTAAGGACAGTGGCGAAATGTATATGTTAAGCCAGAGGAAATGGGGGAGACACTAAATGAGTTCTTTGCATCAGTGTTCACCAAAGAAAAGGACTTTGTGGAAGATGATTCTTGGATATAGTGTGTGGACAGTCTGGGTCATGTTGACATGGAAAAGGAGGATGTATTGGTTCTTGAAAACGACATGGTAGCTACGTCTCTTGGACCGACACGCTGTACCCCAGTCGACTGGCCAAAGCAAGGGAGGAAATTGCTGTGGCCTCAACTGACATATTTGCATCCTCATTGGCTGCAGGTGAGATCTCAGAGGACTGGACAATAGCTAATCTGGCACCACTATTCAGGAAATGTAGCAGGGAGAAGAGTTGAGGGTTTTGTCCAAGGGCAGTATCACGACCCTTACAGACTTGGTAGGCGGAAGGGCCTGTTCGTGTGCTGAATTGTTCCTTGTTCATCTTTTTTCTCTGGTCTATGTCCTTTGTTCTTTGAATTGATGTGCTTATAACAGAAATACAGCGAAAGCTAAATAACGTGTGCATAGGCAGTGAGTTGGGAATCGAACAACAGCAGAGGGACGACAGCAGAGGGAACGAAGAGATCAAAACAACCCAAGCACACAGATGGTCAGTGCCAGAAAGGCAGTCTGTGATGATTGAATGTAAAAACACGATAATCATTTATCCAATGATTATTAATTATTTCCTCATATAGCTAACTCGATAGAAATGCCATATATTTAAAAATCATTTTGATTCTTGCTGCACAGGCAATACTGCCTTGATTTTCAATCCGAAGATACCGTCCAGAAGACGCTGTAGTATTTCTGTCGTGCATTACGATACTTGGCCAAATGCAGCAAGTCCTGGACAAAAGTCAAGCATGGATTGAACGTGCGAAACTAGCATTCATACTACGGAGTGCAGGTAATGACATCTGCAGAAAGGGAGTATCTAACGATCGCTATTTTTACATTCAGTGACATTGCCATCGCCTAATGACCGACTGTACAGATCCTAGAGTTTACCATTGACCAAACAAAGAGAATATATGAACTGGATAAAGACTATGTACTGTGGCGACAAGGGTAGGTCAGGCTCTAGGAATCCTGCGGCGAGTATATAGAAGCAGGGATGTATTGCTGCAATTATTCAGAGCCTTGGTGAGGCCATACCTGCAGTATTGTGTGCAGTTTTGATCTTCTCTCTGAGGAAGGATTTTCTTGCTTTCGGGGGAGTGCAGCGAAGATTTATCAGATTGATTACAAGAATGGCGGGACTGTCATGTCAGGAGCGATTGGCTAGGTTGGGATTGTTTTCGCTGGAGTTCTGAAGAATGACAGAGGATGTCATCGAGACTCAGAACATTTTAACTGGACAAGGCAGTGTAGATGCAGGGAAGATGTTACCAATGATGGTGTGTCCAGAACCAGGGGTCACAGTCTGAAGATTCTGGGTACTCCTTTCGGACTGATATAAGGAGACATTTCTTCACACAAAGTTTGATAAGCCTGTGGAATTCATTACCACAGGAAGTAGTTGATGCTAAAACTTTGAATATATTCAAGAGGCGGCGAGATTTCGCACTTGGGGAGAATGGGATCAAAGGCTGTGGTGAGAAAGCAGGATGAGGCTATTGAGATGGACGATTAGGCATTATCGCGATGGATGACGGAGCAGGCTCGAAGGGCCAAACGTCTTCCTCCTGCTTCTATCTCCTACTTATGTATGTATGCATATCCCTTCAAACTCCCCAGAGCCTACTCAGCATCCAAAGGCACACATCGGTAGAGTGATGGAATATTCTCCAATTGCCTGGATGTGCACAGTTCAAACATCACTTAATACGCTTGACACCATCCAACATCACGCAGCCGATGGTTGTTAGCCCTATCACAGACACTCACCGACTTAAACGCCAATGACCAGTAAGAATAATGTACCCCCATATAAAAGGTGCACTCCGAAGAGTCACTTCGGCTCCTGAGGCAGCAGATTCAAAAACAAAACCGCCATCAACGACAATGAGAAAGGGCAGCAGATATCTCGGTAATCATTACTTTTTGTTTTCTTTCTGCATTATTACAGACGGCTTTAAACACCGTCTTTATGCAACTTGCAAGTACTCAAGCTATTATTTCCCGAAGAAGACTGGAGCAAGTGTGCCGAGCGCATGTGCTAATTATTTGCACCAAAAGAATTGAAGAGCATCAGAAACTGACGATAATCCATCTCACATCATGCGGAACTCAGAGTTTATCACGATGAAAACTTTAATTTATCCAGAGTACATTTGCACGAAAACATAGAGTTCGTAGATTTAGCCCCCGGATCGCCTTGCCCAGTCCCCGGAGCTTCCGACCCGACTCCCGACGGCAAGACCCGGCCCAACGCGATCCTCAGAGACCCGCCCAGGTACTCTACCTGGATAGGACCGCCCAACAACCCGACCTACCTGGTGATGGAAGAATGAAAAATCCACGTGCAGGCCCGACCGGGCCTACTTCAAGATCCGAGCCCAGGAGCGACCAGGGAGGGAACAGACCACGTGACCCAGCCACACCTGCCTCAGGAAGCCCCTGCCCACGACCCAGGACCCCCGAAACGGCTCGAGGACCCAAATGCGCTGCAAGGTATTCCCGCACCCGAAGAACGCCGGGACCCATCCGGATCGCAAAAATGCTCCCCTAGCAACCCCTCTACTTCAACCAGTGCCCGGGACCCTGCCAGACGCGACCCCAGATACGTAAACATCGCCCTAGTCCCCGCCAGCGACCTGGACCCCGCCAGACGCAACCACCTACCTACAACAAGAGCTGACATCTGCCATCGGATCCCAGGATCATCCAGATGCAGCCGCCGACCGAGGAAGCGAGGGAAACGCGGTGGTCTGCAGGTTAGACTGAAGCAACGCGGTTTCAAGACTCCTCTCCCCAGCATACTCCTGGCAAACGCCCAAGCGATCGAAAACAAGCTGGATGAAATTAACGCCAGACTTACCTCTCAGAGGGAAGTAAGAGACTGCTGTGTGCTCGGTTTCATAGAGACATGGCTCACCCCCCCCCCCCGCCTCACTGGACTGTGCCGTACAACCTGAAGGCTTCTCAATTCACTGGGCGGACTGCACGGCAGCATGAGGCAAAGCGAAGGGTGGAGGGATGTGCCTCCTCATGAACCCCTCCTGGTGCGTGGATGTGGCGACCCTGGCGACCTACTGCTCCCCAAACCTGGAATACCTGACCGTGAAGTGCCACCCATACTATCTTCCACATGAGTTCACTTCAGCCATTAACACAGCGGTCTACATCCCACCCCAGGCAGAAGTGAGGATGGCGCTGGGCGAACTATACACAGTTATAAACAACTACGAAACAGAACACCCGGGGGCCTTGTTCAGCGTGACTGGAGACTTCAACAAGGCCAACCTCAAAAGTGTACTGCCAAAATTCTACCAGCGCATCTCCTGTCCCACCAGACGCGACAACACTCTTGACCACTGCTACGCAAAAATCAAGGGCACCTACCATTCCATCCCGCGACCGCACTTTGGGAAATCAGACCATAAGACGGTGCTCCTTCTCCCGGCATACCAGCAGAAGCTCAAGCGGGAGAATCCACCTAAGAAGGTACTGCAGTGCTGGTCCGAGGAGACAGAAGAGCTCTTATGTGACTGCTTAGAGACATTGGACTGGTCCATATTTAAGAACTCAGCGACCAACTTAAATGAGTATGCCACCACCGTCACAGACTTCATCAGCAAATGTGTGGACAACTGCATGCCAAAGAAAGCAGTACCTGCGTTCCCCAACCGGAAACCATGGCTCAATCACGAGATTGACTCCCTACTGAAGGACAGATCTGAGGCATTGAAGACAGACGATCCTGACCTATACAGCAATTCCAGGTACGACCTCCGCAAAGCCATCTGAGATGCCAAGAGAGAATATCAAACCAAGCTAGAGTCACAGACAGACTCTCGGAGGTTGTGGCAATGACTAAACAACATAACGGGCTACAAAGCGAAGCCGAACAGTATCTCTGGCAGCAGCGCACCCGTCCCAGATGAACTCAATGCATTCTATGCTCGGTTCGAGCAGGTAACCAACAATCCGCTGTCGAGTGCCCCAGCAGCTCAAAATTAAACCATACGCACCATCACAGCTTCCGAAGCCAGATTGGCCTTCCTGAAAGTGAACCCTCGGAAGACAACGGGCCCGGACAAGATCCCTGGTCGTGCACTCAGTGCCTGCGCGGACCAACTGGCAGAGGTATTCACGGACATCTTTAACCTGTCCCCACTCCACTCCGAGGTCCCCACCTGCTTCATGAAGACCACCATCATACCGGTACCAAAGAAGAACCAGGCAACGTGCCTCAATGACTACGGTTCAGTGGCCTGTCTTAGTCATAATGAAGTGCTTCGAGAGGTTGATCATGAAGCTCATCACCTCCATACTCCCAGAACGCCTTGGTCCACTGCAATTCGCATACTGCTGCAACTGGTCTGCATCAGCCGCCATTTCCCTGGCCCTACACTCATCCCTAGAGCATCTCGAAAACAAGGACTCCTACATCAGACTCCTATTTATTGACTACAACTCCGCCTTCAACACCATAATCCCAGCCAAGCTCATATCAAACATCCAAAACCTAGGACTTGGCTCGCCACTCTGCAACTGGATCCTTGATTTTCGGAGCAACAGACCACAATCGGTAAGAATGAACAACAACACCTCCTCCACAATAGTCCTCAACACCGGGGCCCCGCAAGGCTGCGTACTTAGCCCCCTACTCTACTCCCTGTACACACACGACTGCGGAGCAAAACTTGGTTCCAACTCCATCTTCAAGTTTGCTTCCGGTACGACCATAGTGGGCCGGATCTCGAACAACGACGAGTCAGAATACAGGCGAGAGATAGAGAATCTAGTGGTGTGGTGTAGCGACAGCAATCTCTCCCTCAATGCCAGCAAAACTAACGAGCTGGTCATTGACTTAAGGAAGCAAAGTACTGTACACACCCCTGTCAGCATCAACGGGGCCGAGGTGGAGATGGGAGCAGTTTCAAATTCCTAGGGGTGCACATCTCCAAAAATCTGTCCTGGTCCACCCACGTCGACGCTACCACCAAGATATCACAACATCGCCATTACTTCTTCAGGAAACTAAGGAAATGTGGCATGTCTACATTAACCCTTACCAACTTTTACAGATGCACCATAGAAAGCATCCTATCGGGCTGCACCACAGCCTGGTATGGCAACTGCTCGGCCCAGGACCGCAGAGAAACTTCAGAGAGTCGGGAACACCGCCCAGTCCATGACACGATCCTGCATCCCATCCATTGACTCCATCTACACCTCCCGCTGCCTGGGGAAAGCGGGCAGCATAATCAAAGATCCCTCCCACCCGTCTTACTCACTCTTCCAACTCCTTCCATCTGGCAGGAAATACTGATGTCTGAGAACACGCACGAACAGACTCAAAAAATAGCTTCTTCCCCACTTTCACCAGACTCCTAAATGACCCTCTAATGGACTGACCTCATTAGCACTACACCCTGTATGCTTCATCCGATGCCAGTGCTTATGTTGTTACATTGTATATGTCGTGTTGCCCTATTATGTATTTTCTTTTATTCCCTTTTCTTCCGAAGTATTTAATGATCTGTTGAGCTGCTCGCAGAAAACTACTTTTCAATGTACCTCGGTACACGTGACAATAAACAAATCCAATCCAATCCAATACCTCGAAGCATTCCTCATCCTCCAATGATACTGCTTTAATAGAACTGGGAAAACCTTCCAGATATGGGCTTCCCGTGTACATTACCCATTCAGCCCATTCCTAACCGAGATTCTAGACGATCGCATTGTGTGTGGGATTGACAAATACAATACCAAAAATAAAATGGCTGGAGGACCCCAACCTAGATTTGAAACGTATATTGATATCGCCATACCCTTGGTGAACGTTCGTAAATGTAATGGTGAATTACAAGGAATGCTGGTCAGTAGCTTCATACGTTTCTGAGGGGACTGGGGGTCGAGGCGGAGTGGATTAAAAGATCTGCGTATGAGAAGAAGGCATTCAGATACATCGCTAATCGTCAAACCAATGTGCAATAAGGACGTGCGGGTGCTCCGTGGGACGGAACGCTAATACTTACAAAAATATATATTTTTATTAAGGAACGAACGGTAATACCTAATTGGTACCTGAGAAGCCACACGCATGAATACAACTGTCCACGCAGGACTGGTGTAAGTGCTTCAGAAGGGAACGTCCGGGACACACATGCCGGAATTGGAAAGGCGCATACCACCCAAGCGAGAAGACAAACCCAACGAAGGCCCATACTTTCCAAGTGCACCAACAACCAGATGAGGAAACCCTGCAGTTGAACTGCATGGCCACAACGAGGTCCCCAGATGAATAAGGCTGTTAGTCAGCAGTCCGAGATTGCGCGCCAAAGGTCAGTACTTAGATATGTAGCAAGTTGCGGGAGCTGCCGTTTCCAAACTTGGGAAACAGACTTTCTACCACCTCCGAGCGTGAATACTGCCGTTCCGAGTCGGTCATTCTGGAACAGACATTCTAGTCCCTTACAGCGAGGATTCTGCCCATAACCCTAAAAGATACCAGGGCCAGAGTCGCCATATATTGGATGGAAATTTGCAAATTACCAGGAGCACCATGACCGAGTCAGCTGTTGCACAGCTTCGACCTGCGTCCCAATGCTAGTCTTGTGGGCAGGCTCATTAACAGGGTTTAGCTCAACGTTCGACTGGAATGTGTGAGCATATTGTTTAGTTTTTAAACCGGGGATCGCTGAATTATATGTGGTTATAAAAATACCCCAAAGCCTTACTCAGGGAGCCAGAGGAAAACATAAGGGGCAAGGGCCAGATCTTTGTTCACCACAATTTCTTGCCAAAGTATTTCAAGGCATAGCCAGTACCTTACTCGTTTCTTGAAAAGCTGTAACATGTGATTGAGCTTTTGGAAAGCATTGGAGTACTACGGTCAGTGCAGTTCGCGGATTTTGAAAAACCTGTGGTAGCGTTCTCAAACTAGACAAGTCAGATGGCCTTCCGAGGATTATAAATTCACAATAAGGTAGGCCGACGTTCGGACCGATACCCAACGCCAGGTACAAATGATTTGCACGATAATGTGGCAGATTAGAAATCGTTTGCAAATTACGGCTACATCAAGCTCGAACAAGATCAAGCACCCAGTAATTGGGTCACAGTTAACACCCATAAGGGCCAAACGGGTCTTTGGGAAACTACGCTGCTCATCTCTTCAGCATGTGTCATCTTTCATCGCATCATGTAAATTGGCCCCCAAGGGCTCGCGCGTGGGTGGCCGCCTAATTCGACGACATATTCATTACCAGGGCGACAGAGTAAGCACATCTGGCGAACTAGTAGGAGAAATTAAGGCGGACTGCTAAGGCAGGCGGCTGTCTGAGAGAACAAAATGTGTATTCCACCAAGGTGAGGCTACCTACTTGACGGAACGCGTAGCTCAGAAACGCCAATACCCCGTGCAGGATGAGATCGAGGTCCTGAAGGATGCTGGAACACGAAATATAACAGTGTTGGAATCAATTTTGGGATCAAAAAATTATTATGGGAAATCAGTCCAAATCTGCCCATGTTGCGGTCACCACTTGATATTTCAATGAAGAAACATCAAACGTTCTCGTGGAAGGCACTGCAGGATGAAGTCTTCACTTCAGCAAAAATGCTACTGCTCTCTTATAACTAAAAATGGCATGTCATGCATGTCCCTGTGCAGTTCGAGCAGCCCTCTCCCATTGGTGTGACGGTGACACGATAGACCAAGAATCGATGTGTGCAGGATCCATTTAGTTGCAGCGTTCCGCTACCCAGAAATTGAGATGTTTGGGGGCAATGCTCTTCATTATGATAGATATTTTTAGAACAAATAAAAGTACATCACATGGCCTCTGTAAATTATCACGCCACGATCGAGAAACTCAAGCAAGCTTTTATAGGCACGGCATGCCACAGTCCGTTGACTCCCACACAGGTTCAGCCTTTAGCAGCAACGTGTTACAGGTGGTGTTGAAATTAAGGAGCATCAAACAAATCCGAACGGTGCTGCATCACTCATTGTCCAATTTCCTGGCAGTGCGGCAATACAAAGGTCAATAAATGGATGAAAAAAACAGGCTGTGGAGTCCATGAACAACTGGATCGTTAAACTCATGATCAATTATGTACCCTCTGGAAAAATGCTCGCGACTCGCGTAATATGTCAGAGAATATAACCTTAGCTTTTGTTTATTTTCATGTAGGGTTTATTCCTTTTTATATTTTTTGTTTGTCATTGGCAAGTGCATGGAAAACGCAAACGGAATCATCCCTCGCCGACCGCAATTTGCTCTCAAGCCCGGAACACATGCCCCAAAAGCGACCAGAGGCAGACAACACCGTCGTCTTGACTCTGGATTTTTGCTGAAGCGCACAGATTCAGTCTTCCTGAAAGTACTGTCACACTTGATTGAATCCCTGCTATCCTCACTACGGTTAGTAAGCTCATCGACTTTGCAGCCCCAGCTCTGAAGCATACATCGTGAGGGCATATCAAACCCGTCGGACAATTGCAGAGGCTGGCAGTCCGACACACTTGCCCTCTAGGTCCCCTCAACTGCCATAGGTGAAATTACACCCCACTGTCCTTGCCCGCTTTCCAAACGAGAAAATCCATTCCTGCGGGGCGTGATTGCCTCGGAAACAATGTGTTCGATGAGTTTCTCCCTCCCTGAGCAGACGCAATGTATGCATTTCACCATTCACCTGAAGGACTCTGAACCGAATTTCCCCAAACCCCAATAACTTAGTGCAGGCATGTTTGCCCTGAATTCTAAAATTTCTCCAGAGCAAAAGAATGCCTTTCAGCCCATCTAGTCTCCAATGACTCTTTGAAAGAGCACTATACCCAGATCCGCTCCCTGTGCTATCCACTTAACTCGTCCTAACCTGCACATCTTTGGACACTGAGAGACAATGTTTTTTTTCACCATTACCAATCCACCTAACCTGCTTCCTGCATCTTTTTGGATTGCGGGACGAAAGCACCAGGAGGAAACCCACACAAACACTAGGAGAACGTACAAACTGCACACAGCCAGGTACCCAAGACCGGAATCCGGCGGGGATCATTGTCTACGTGAGGCAGCAATGCCATGCACTGTGTCACGGTGGCGCCGAAGTTACAATTTTACAATGTTATCTAAGAGCAACAAAATGTTCCGCTTTGTCAAATCACCTATCCTGCCATAGAAAATGTGTTTTACTTAATGTCTCAATTGAAGCCTGTAATAACTTGAGGTTGCATGATTTAAAGGATATAAATGGAATATGCACCAAACGCTTTCGAGGTACTCACCAGCTACGCAATAAATGTATGAGGGACAAATACTTTTCGAAGAGTGAAAAGGTTTATAAGTTTCTCAAAAGCACAGAGTATCTCTTTCTGTCTGTTTCGAATTTCGACGAATGTCCAAATTGCCAAAGATACGAGCTCGGACTGCTTCTTATTCAAAATATGTTCTCCACGATGCACGCGTCCCCTCTAAAACATGTTTAATAGAAGGCATAACGCAAATTTGAGGCTGAACTTAAGGGCGAATTGATGAAGACACAAGTTATATATTTAGGCCACAAGTCTACCGTTTGGGCTCTTCAGGTAGCACAACGAGATGTGACTGTAAGAACAAGCATATTTCAAAAATTGGTATGTTGAGACTTCTGAGAACGAAAGAGTTTAGTTAGAACTTTACGCCTATTTTGAGCAGTTAGCTGGTTTTATGGACTCACTGTTCAAAAAGTGTGTCCGGACTGTCATTATGCGTACATAAGATAGTGATCTGATTTGATTTGATTTGATTTATTATTGTCACGTGTATTAGTATACAGTGAAAACTATTGTTTCTTGCATGCTGTACAATAAATGCATACCGTACATAGGGAAGGAAGGAGTGACTGCTGAATATAACATTACAGTTATGGCAAGGTATAGGGAAAAGATCAACTTAATACGAGGTATGTCCATTCAAAAGTCTGATGGCAGTAGGGAAGAAGCTGTTCCTGAGTCGGTTGGTACTTGGCCTCACACTCTGATATATTTTTCCTGAAGGAAGAAGGTGGAAGAGAATATGTCCGGGGTGCGTGGGGTCCGAAATTATGCTGGCTGCCTTTCTGAGGCAGCGGGAATTATAGATAGGGTCAATGGATGGGAGGCTGGTTTGCGTAATGGACTAGGCTACATTCACGACCTTTTGTAGTTTCCTGTGGTCTTGGACAGAGCAGGCTCCATACCAAACTGTGATACAACCATAAAGAATGCTTTCTATGGTGCATCTGTAGAAGTTGGTGAGGGTCGTAGCTGACATACCAAATTTCCTTTATCTTCTGAGAAAGTAGAGTCTTTCGTGGGCTTTCGTAACTATAGTGTCGGCATGGGGGGACCAGGGCAGGCTGTTGGTGATCTGTACACCTAAACATTTGAAGCTCTCGACCCTTTCTACTTCGTTCCCATTGATGTAGACAGGGTCAAGTATTCCACTGCGCTTCCTGAAGTCGATGACAATCTCCTTCGTTTTTTTGACATTGAGGGAGAGGTTATTGTCATCGCACCAGTTCACCAGATTCCCTATCTCTTCCAGTACTCTCTCTCATCATTGTTTGAAATCCGACCCACTACGGTGGTGCCATCAGCAAATTTGAAAATCGAGTTGGAGGGGAATTTGGCCACACACTCATAGATGTATAAGGAGTTGAGTAGGGGGCTGAGGACACAGCCTTGTGGGGCACCGGTGTTGAGGATGATCATGGAGGAGGTGTTGCCTATCCTTCCTGACTGTGGGTTAGAAAGTTCAGGATCCAGTAAAAGAGGGGGGCGCCGAGGCCAAGGCCACGGAGTTAGGAGATGAGTTTTGTAGGAATGATGGTGTTGAAGGCTGTGCTCTGGTCGATAAATAGGAGTCTGATAAAGGTGTCTTTGTTAGCTAGGTGTTCCAGGGTAGAGGACAGGTCCGTGGATATGGCGTCTGCTGTGGACCTGCTGCAGCGGTAGGTGAACTGCAGTGGATCAAGGCAATCCTGCAGGCTGACTAACCTTTCGAAGCGCTTCATGATGATGGATGTCAGAGCCACTGGACGATAGTCATTATGGCACGCTGCTGGACTTTTGTTTGGTACAGGAATGATGGTGGTCTTCTTGAAGCAGATAGGGACCTCAGATTGTTGTAGAGAGAGGTTGACGATCCCTGCGAATACGCCCGCCAGCTGATCCACGCAAGACATGAATGCTCGTCCGGGTACTCCATCCGGGCCAGTGACTTTTCGTGGGTTGTCCTCAGAGAAGGCTGCTCTGACGTCAGCAGTGGTGATCTCAGATACAAGTGCATCCGCGGCCTCTGGGGTGGAGGGCTCGCGCTCGCTGACTGGCTCAAAGCAGGCATAGCATGCGTTGAGCTCATCAGGGAGGGGTGCGTTGGAGCCGACGATTTTACATGCCTTCATCTTGTAGCCCGTTATGTCTTGCAGACCTTGCCGTAGACGGCGGGGATTCGTGTGGCTAGTCTGCGACTCGAGCTTGGTTCGGTACTGTCTTTTGGCATCGTTGATGGATTTCTTTAGATAATTTCTGGCTTTCATGTCGAGGTCAGCGTCGCCTAACTTGAGCGCCTCAGACCTAGACTTCAGCAACAGTGGGTATCCCTTTTCATCCAGAGTTTCCGGTTGGGAAACACGCGGATTTGCTTCTTTGCCACACAGTCTTCTACACAATTACTAATGAAGGCAGTTACTGTAGTGGCGTTCTCGTTCAGGTTGGTCGCAGAGTTTTTAAATACTGACCAGTCCACTGACTCTAAGCAGTGCCGGAGGGAATCATCCGATTCCTCAGACCAATAATGCACAATTTTCTTTGACGGATTCTCCCGCTTCAGCTTTTGCTTATCAGCCGGGAGCAGGAGCAGAGTCTTGTGGTCAGATTTGCCAAAGTGTGGGCGGGCGATTGAGCGGTAGGCATGTTTGATATTTGTGTAGCAGTGGTCCAGGATGGTTCGGACTCTTGTGGAACAGGTGGCGTGTTGTTGCTAACTTGATAGTACGCTCTTGAGCTTAGCCTGATTGACGTTCCCAGCTAGAATGAACAAGGCCTCGGGATCTTTCGTTTCAAGGCTATTTGTGGTGGTGAATATTTCGTCCAGTGCGATTTTCACATTCACATGGGGTGGGATGTAAACTGCTGTCAGGATAACGGAGCAGAACTCCCGCAGAAGGTAGTACGGGCAGCATTTTAGCGTCAGGTATTCTAGGTCCGGGGAGCAGAAACTCGCCAATGTTGCTACATCTAGGCAACAGGAGGTGTTGATGAGGAGGAAGACCCCACCACCCCTTGCCTTGCATGAGGCCGCCGTGTGGTCCATTCGGTGTATTGAAAAGCCATCTGGTTATCGGACACAGTCTCCGCGAAGCTGAGCACACAGCAGTCCCTTAGTTCTCTTTGAAAGAATGAGTCTGGCTTTAAGTTCGTCTCGCTTTTTCTCGAGAGAGGGGACGTTAGTTATGAGTAAGCTAGGCAGAGGGGCTTTGGGGCCGCATTGTTTCATTCTCACCTGCAAGCCTGCACGTTTTCCACGCTTTCTGGAGTGACTGCTTAGTTATGGGCAAGCTCGGCAGAGGGGCTTTGGGGCCGCATGTTTCATTCTCACCTGCAAGCCTGCACGTTTTTCACGCTTTCTGGAGTGGCTGCTTCTTTTCGAGCCTGGGAGACGGTGAGAGTATGCAGTTTTAAGGCAATAGTTGTGTCCAATGTGTTTATTCACTGTGATCGGTGTGTGGATCGAGGATGTGTTGCCGTGCTTGCTGTTCCTGTGTCGGTCGGTGGGTCTGCGCGGTCAAGCGTTCCTGGTCGCTGTCGGGCTGCGGTACGTCTTCACAGGTTGGTCGATGTCCAGACCACCCTCAGCGCCGATGGGGTGAAGGCCGGTAAGTGGCTGACGTCTCTGGGATCGCGGTTGGGATCCTTTCCAGATCGCGGTCTTCCTTCAGACGACGGAGGATCTCTAGATCTGCACGTTAATTTAACAGAGCAGTATTAGTTATAGTTAGGCTGTGGGAGTTGATTTTTAGGAGTGTGGGGCGAATGTAGAAGGGGGAGTCGAAGGAGAGCTTGCGGCCTGCGGGAGGTCGCACCTCTCCGGGTCAGAGTGGTTGGGAACTGGGGGGGAGGGCAAGGGGGAGGGCTGCAGCTGCTGCGATGCTGGTCTGTCTGGTAGTTGGAGAGCAGCAGAGTGCAGGTCCTGGCATCTGTGGTGTTTTTCAGGTCTCTGGAAGCTTGTAGAGTGAAGGTCCATGCTTCTCGGATGTTTTCCTGGTACCTGGCAGCCGCTGTCGTGGAATTCCCAGGCCGGGGACTGCAGCTCCGGCAGCAACTCACACGTGGCCGGCTGGTCCTAGTTTATTTCAGGTCGTCAGCTTGCGGCCTGCGGGAGGTTGCACCTCTCCGGGTCAGAGTGGTTGGGAACTGGGGTGGAGGGCAGGTGTCTCCAGGGTCCTAAAGATCGCTAAATCTGTAAGTAATTGAATAAGAACATAATCTCCGGATTGCTGCCCGAGCCACGTGCAAATTGGCACAGGGAGGCAAGAATAAGCGAAGACAACACGTGGCTGAAAGAGTGGTGTGGGAAAGAGGGGTTCCTTTTCATGGGACACTGGCATCAGTTTTGAGGCAGGGGGACCTATACCGTTGGAATGGTCACCACCTGAACCGAGCTGGGATTAGTGTTCTGGCGAAAAGAGTAAATAGGGTGGTCAATAGGACTTTAAACTAGAGATTGGGGGGAAGGGAAGATCAGGGAACCAAGAGATGAAGTAATCAGTGGGAAGCGTAGCTGCTTAGGAATACAAAAAAGCACGAAAAGGCAGACTCAGGAGAGGTTACGGTCGTCCCCATCTTACAAAATATGACACCATGTATGGAAAGGCTCAGTAAACCAAGGTCCACCACACTAAGAAAACAAAAAGAGACGGTCAATAGAGAATTAAAGGTGCGATATATAAATGTACGGACAAGGTAGCTGAGCTTGTGGCCCAGATTGTGACTGGCAGGTATGATGTGGTAGGCATCACAGAGACGTAGTTGCAGGGGATTCAGGACTGGCATTTAAACATCCAGGGATTCGCAACCTATCGAAAAGACGGAGAGGTGGGCAGAGGGGGCGGGGATGCCTTGTTAATTAGGTATGAAATTAAATCAATAGTACAAAACGACATAAGGTCAGATGATGTGGAGTCTGCGTGGGTAGAATTGAGACACCACAAAGGCAAAAAACCCATAATGGGAGTTATGTACAGGCCTCCTAACAGTGGTCAGGACCAGGGGCACAAAATGCACCATGAAATAGAAAGTGCATGTCAGAAAGGCAAGGTCACAATGATCATGGGGGACTTCAATATGCAGGTGGACTGGGTAAATAATGCTGCCAGTGGACTCAAGGAAAGGGAATTCATTGAATGTTTACAGGAGGGCTTTTTGGAGTAGCTTGTGATGGAGCCCACGAGGGAACAGGCCATTCTGGACTGAGTGTTATGTAATGAGCCAGACTTGATTAAAGGTCTTAAAGTAAGAGAACACTTAGGAGGCAGTGATCATAATATGGTAGAATTCAATCTGCAATTTGAAACAAAGAAGGTAGAATGAGATGTAAAGGTGTTACAGTTAAAATAGGTAACTACAGGGGCATGAGGGATGAACTGACGAAAATCGACTGGGAGCAGAGCCTAGTGGGAAAGACAGTAGAACAGCAATGGCAGGAGTTTCTGGGAATAATTGAGGACACAGTACAGAGGTTCATCCCAAAGAAAAGAAAGGTTATCAGAGGGGGGATTAGGCAGCCATGGCTGACAAAGGAAGTTAGGGAATGCATCAAAGAAAAAGAGAAAGCCTATAATGTGGCAAAGAGTAGTGGGAAGTCAGAAGATTGGGAAGGCTACAAAAACAAACAGAGGATAACAAAGAGAGAAATAAGGAAAGAGAGGATCAAATATGAAGGTAGGCTAGCCAGTAACATTAGGAATGATAGTAAAAGTTTATTTAAACACATTACAAACAAACGGGTGGCAAAAGTAGACATTGGGCAGCTCCAAAATGACGCTGGTAATCTAGTGATGGGAGGCAAGGAAATAGCTGAGGAACAAAATAAGTACTTTGCGTCAGTCTTCACAGTAGAAGACATGAGTAATATCCCAACAATTCAGGAGAGTCAGTGGGCAGAGTTGAATATGGTAGCCATCACAAAGGAGAAAGTGCAAGAGAAACTAAGAGGTCTAAAAATTGATATATCTCCGGGACCAGATGGGCTACATCCTAGAGATCTAAAGGAGAAAGCTGAAGATATAGTGGAGGCGTTAGTTACGATCTTTCAAAAGTCACTGGAGTCAGGGAAAGTCCCAGAGGATTGGAAAATCACTGTTGTGACCCCCCCCCCCCCCTGTTCAAGAAGGAAACAAGGAAAAAGATGGAAAATTATAGGCCAATTAGCCGAATCTCGGTTGTTGGCAAGATTCTAGAATCCATCGTTCAGGATGAGATTTCTAAACTCTTGGAGGTACAGGGTCGTATTAGGACAAGCCAGCATGGATTTAGTAAGGGGAGGTCGTGCCAGACAAACCTGTTAGAGTTCTTTGAAGAGATAACAAATAGGTTAGACCAAGGAGAGCCAATGGATATTATCTATATTGACTTCCAAAAGGCCTTTGAGAAGGTGCCTCACGGGAGACTGCTGAGTACAATAAGGGCCCATGGTATTCGGGGCAAGGTACTAACATGGAGTGACGATTGGCCGTCAGGCAGAAGGCAGAGTGTAGGGATAAAATGTTCTTTTTCGGAATGGCAAACGGTAACGAGTGGTTTCCCGCAGGGTTCACTGTTGGGGCCACAACTGTTCTCTTTATATATTAACGATCTAGATGACGGGACTGGGGGCATCCTGGTTACGTTTGCCGATGATACAAAGATAGGTGGAGGGGCAGGTAGTATGGAGGAGGTGGGGAGGCTGCAGAAAGATTTAGACAGTTTAGGAGAGTGGTCCAAGAAATGGCTGATGAAATTCAACGTGGGCAAGTGCGAGGTCTTGCACTTTGTAAAAGAGAATAGAGGCATGGACTATTTTCTAAACGGTGACAATATTCATAATGCTGAAGTGAAAAGGGACTTGCGAGTCCTCGTCCAGGATTCTCTAAAGGTAAACTTGCAGGTTGAGTCCGTAATTAAGAAAACAAATGCAATGTTGTCATTTATCTCAAGAGGCTTGGAATGTAAAAGCAGGGCTGTACTTCTGAAGCTATATAAAGCATTAGTTACACCCCATTTAGAATACTGTGAGCAATTTTGGGCCCCACACCTCAGGAAGGACATACTGGCACTGGAGCGGGTCCAGCGGAGATTCACACGGATGATCCCAGGAATGGTAGGCCTAACATACGATGAACGTCTGAGGATCCTGGGATTATATTCATTCGAGTTTAGGAGGTTGAGGGGAGATCTAATAGAAACTTACAAGATAACGAATGGCTTAGATAGGGTTGACGTAGGGAAGTTGTTTCCATTAGCAGGGGAGACTAGGACCCGGGGGCACAGCCTTAGAATAAAAGGGAGCCACTTTAGAACAGAAATGAGGAGAAATTTCTACAGCCAGAGAGTGGTGGTTATGTGGAATTCATTGCCACAGAGGGCGGTGGAGGCCGGGACGTTGAGTGTCTTTAAGACAGAAGTTGATAAATTCTTGATTTCTCGAGAAATTAAGGGCAATGGAGAGTGAGCGGGTAAATGGAGTTGAAATCATCCATGATTGAATGGTGGAGTGGACTCGATGGGCATAATAGCATAATGGCCTTACTTCCGCTCCTATGTCTTATGGTCTAATATTGTTAGAGAGTTTAAATGAGTTAGATGACGTTTTAGAAGCACAGACCGAGAGTAAAAGATAGAATTAGAAGGTATGTTGGGCACAGCTACAAGAAGGTAGTGTTGATCAATAGACTGGTTCTATCAGCAAGTAATTCGCCCAAACTCTTACATTTTCCAAACTTTGAGTGTTGGATCCATAGGACGTCTTGATAAAAGAAGATCAATCAGAATTGCCAACGTTCGAGCAATATGTTCGAATAGTCGCTGAATATTCTTGAAACATGATGGGACTGAGCTTGGGAGAAAATTCTTCACCCAAAGAGATGTGAATTTATGGAATTCCCTGCCCAATGAATCAGTTGATGTTCCTTCATTAAGTGTTTTCAAGATAAATATAGATAGTTTTTTTGAAGAATAAAGGAATAAACTGTTATACAGTTGGACGGGAAAGTGGAGCTGAGTGCGCAAAAGATCAGCCATGATCTCATTAGTAGGCGGAGCAGACTTGAAGGGCAAGATGGCTACTCCTGCTCCTAGTTCTTTTGTCCTTATTTTCTTATGTTCTTACGTTCTTACGTTCTTATGTTCTTATGTCCTCATACTCTTATGTTCTTATGTTCGTATGTTCTTACGTTCAACGTCAAAAAGAAAGTAGAGGGGCTGGCGTTGGCATTGCAACATTTTGAAGCTTTTGGTGCAAAAACTCATCAGAACAGAACAGCACAATCCTGTTACAATGCTGGAAAAGTGAGAATAAAAGCCCAGAAAATGTAGATGAATTTAAATGCAGCAAACGACACATCTCTCGCCAGATTATTTAATTGAACGTCATGTCAGCAGTTTACAGTTCAGAGGAAATTGGCCATTTGAAAAAAGATATGAACTGTAGTGTAGTGTTGTGAAGTGGTTAGCGCAGCTACTTCATGGCGCAGAGGGTCCGTGTAGGATCTGCACCGGGGTCACTGTCCGTGTGGGGTTTGCACATTCTAACTGTAGCTGCGTGGGTTTCACCACCACAACATGAAGTTGTACTGGGTAGGTGGATTGGCCACGCTAAATTGCCCCTTAATTGGCAAAATATATTCAGCCAAACAACTAGTACCATGTCCAATGTAAATGTTGAGATGTATAATCTATTCCTATATACAGACACCATGGTGTTTTTCCAGATGTTTTGGGAAAATGAAACGCCTTTTATGTTGGCCAATATCTTGCTGGCAGTCAAAACGTTCGAAGGAGGAAGTCACTTCCTGCGGAGAGTTCATTTTGGGCAATTCAGGCTGGAAAGAGGCTTGCCGTTCATCTTGTAGCTGGACTATGGAGTCCTGCTGGTAAAGCGCCACAGAGAGCGCCAGGAAACACTGAATCGGCTTTTAGCAATGATTCTAACTGATTTTAGCAATGGGTAAAGATAATATTTCCTCCCCCAATAAGGACCGAGTGGCCGCTATATCCGTCAGCAGTAGAACAGACTTGAGTGCATTAGTCCAGGCAGAACACAAAAATAAAATCACCTGAAAATTTGTTACTTTGGCTTCCACGACCGATACACATTCTCTGGCGTATGTTGATACACCCAGCCGGATTATACCCTGGAGCATCCTTCGGGTAATTATGTTTCCGAAAGCCTATTAGGCCAACTAAGGTTCGGCACAACCGCCTGCACTTATTTCTGGAATGGCCAAAAGTATTGCAATAAGAGTAATAAATAACTGGGTGTCTTCTTCGGGGCTGAAAGTTGACTTCTGAAATTTAATAAATTTCTACTTTGTAAGTTTTCAAATATTCCTTTTTAGATCACATTACGTTTCTTCCCAATGCTCATGGTAATTGTTTGTAATGGGATAGTTTGAGAGATCACCGCGCTAATGAGGTCATGCCTGTCTTCAGTAAATGCTTCAACGGTTCTCTGATGATTATCTGGCTTTAGGTGTAATTATTGCTTATATTGGAGGTAATATTTATTCAGCTACACATTTTGCTTCTTTGGAATATCTCAAAGGTTCGTCCAATAATTCGTAATTTGATCTCATTTTCGAATGTCATTTGTTACCGTCAGTTTAATTAGAGTTATGTTGCATGGACTACGTACGATTGCACTGCAATTGCTCGAGGTCTGCTTCCACATTTCAATCACAAGAACAGCAGTTGAAAGACTTGCGCTGCACTTAATTCAGGACTCATCGGAAATGAATAAAAAAAATCTACTGATGGCTGTTTGCCGTGTTGCATTTTCTGTCTTTTTTCAATTGTTGCAAATAACTGCGGCACGTCATTCGCCTTGCATCTGCGGTGAAATCTCGTTGACCTGATTCCTCAGAGCGTGCCGGCAATGCAGCAAAATATGGTATGTGAGCGGGTAGAAACGAATTCTTATTTACTGCCCATCTTGTGTCATCGATCTCTTCCATTGAGAGTAACAGAGAGCGACATCCCAAACGAACAACTTGCACTGATACTGAAAGTGGCATTGTGCGAAAGAAACAAAGTATTGAAAAACTAAGTGTCACTTTCAGCAACGAGCGTTTGGAATTATTCTCCCTTTTTAAAGGAATTACATGACGTTGCACACAATCCCGCCGTTTTCCTTTATTGAAGCATCAAATAAGCGATTGAAATCATTTATTACATCTCATATTTAATACACAAATGGGATAGACGTATTAACGAATGTCCACAAGTGAGCTTTGGTTATCTTCTTTTAATGCAGTGAGCTAACGTTGCATCCTACACAGGACATGCAAAGTGATGGCCCAGAATTCAGCAATCCGTTTCAAAATGGGATGTGATAGGTAGTCCACTGAAAGGTTCCTTGTCTTAAATACAGTAGATGCCACTATTTCAGAGAAATAGTTGCAGGTCACGAATATAATTGATACGCATATTCAGACAGCGGGCTGCAAGTGTTTAATGCAATTGATGTACATAATCAACGGACCTTGTCACAGACCATACATTTAGTCGATGGAAAGAAGCGAAATCTGCTTCTGTCGCTCACCCCCTTTTCCATCTGCGTTTTCGAGTTTCCTGGGCGCTCGAGGAGCCAAACTTTGATTTAAAAATTAGACAGTCAGTTTCTCTTGCACAATGTATCGCTCAAGTTAATCCTATCAAAGAAAATAGAATCAGTTGAAAACTCCGAAACTGTTCAGGATCTGCCCTCTCAATCCAACTTCCTCTTATATGTAAGACGGCTGTTTTCGGTTGCCCAGAGCCGAACCTCAGATGGTCCCTCCAAAACAACCCAAATTCTGGACCGCATTTTTATTTTCCTTTAGAGGTAAAAACTTGTTTTCACCAACTATTGAGATTACCAACTCACGGATGCTGAGGTGGGCTGGTCGCAAAGAAAAAAAAAACATGTCTCTCCATGAAACGGTTTGCTGCGCTTTAAAATAGTAATAATGGCGTATTTCAGAACAGTGCATGTGATTGCACTTTTAATAATTTGAATTATTTCTAACATAGCAGAACAATACTAAAGTTTATAACTTATCTAACAGCACGTAGAAGAAGAAAAAAAACATCTAAGTTGCTGGCTTGATGAAACTACCAAACAATCAGGACTCGCGTGCTTCAATTATTCTCTTTGTTGTTGTTTCTGGATGTGTTGTCATTTCCGGATTTGCGAAGACTTCATGATGAAAACGTGCCATTCGATATCGTCCGATTGATAATAACTGCGCAATATCGAGCTTGCACATTATCACTAATTGATATCCATGAGTCTGCCTGAGCTGCCGTCAAAGTTGAATCTTAACTTTTGAATTGGTGTCATTGAATTACGTTTGTGTTTCATTAAATAGTGATTTGAAGACAGACTCTTTACAATCTTCGTGTCACATTTCACAGATGCAATCAAGAGCGATAACGGTAAGACAGCAACACACATGTTGTATCTTTGAACGAAATTTGCAGACTTACTGATATCGATTTCTTCCATAGTGCAAAACGAGTTGTGAGAAACCTCATCAGTTGCGAAGAAAAAGATAATGAAAACGTTAGAACTTCGGTGGTATGGACGGAACAAAGCACCGATGCTTTCTTTTTCCCCAGAGAGATAAAAATGCAAATGCACTGATTGAGGAACAGAGAGAAAACATTCGTTAACGGAGGCGCTGTGCGTTTTCGAATTTAATTCACCGGCATGTTGTTTTCAAAGCATTGTTACCCTAGTCTACATGAGACTTTCTCATAATTATCAACTTTAAAAGCTAATTGATGGGCCATTTAAGTTACAATCAGTCAAAATGAAAGTGATAGAGCTTTTCGAGCAGCTTGTTGCAATTGAAAGGAGACTGCATTTGCAGGGTGGCGGGGGAGAGAGGCGGTGGTGGAAGAGGACCATCGACGGAAAGAAAGTTGTTTGCTTGCTAACTACACACCATCACAGCATTGCATCGTTGGGGAATATAAGGTTCTGGAGGAAATGGTGCAGGATCGTTACGTTGAGAAACAAATCATCGATATAATACGCATAAAGCCAAATTGATTGAGAGGCTGACATAGATAATATAACAGGTATAATTGGATCGACCTACCACGGTTGGCAGTTTAAGTTTGAACAGTTGTTAATTATGAATCTGTGATTGATATATTTTATGTTAAGCATAGGTATGAGGGATCTGGACTCGAGGCATGTGGAGTGAAGCTACATACCAAACATAATCTAGTTGAACGGCAGGCCAGCCCCGAGGGACTGAAAGGCCTACACCGCTTCCTTTGTTTCAATGATTCCATGGACACGAACGAAGGGATGCACAGACGAAAAGGGCGCAGAAGTCACCCATTCGATCTTGGAGCCGCTTCCACAATTATAAAGGTCATGGTTGATCTAATAGTAACCTTTATTCTGAATGCCACCCTCCCTGGATAATTTACCACTTCGTTATTCACCAAAATAAATTATATGTCTCTGCCTTTAAAAAAAACTATACTTCCGTGGCTTTATTATTTCGGAAGACAGATACGAATCGATACCATCGTCTGAAGGATCGATTTCATCCTTGTCTTAGTTTTCCTTGGGCAATATATATTTTTTCGCGAGTGACTCCGAACTCTAGAATTTGTCACAAGAGAAATTCTCTCAACGTTCATTATGTCACGGCTCTGCGGATTTGTTTTCTATAATTGGTCAATGTCGCCTCTTTCACTGTGGGAAACAGTTGTTCCCCGACCAACCTCTCATTATTTTGAAATGCACGATTCCAGCTATTCGTCTCATAAGCATTCACTGAACTGCTTCCAATGTGCTGAAATATTATTATTGACGACATTATTATATATTTTGTGCTTGAGGTCTGTTTCTACATGCTAACATTTTTAGAGCAAATTCAGATCAATCAACCAGTCCCTCGGAGCTTTGCAATCCCGCGACATTTCAATAACATGTACCCCTCACATTTTTCTTCCAAAATTGAGTAGTTAGCACTTCCACAAATCGTAATACATTGGGCAGTTGACTGCTGATTCAGTTGACATCTACATTTGCAGCGAAGCACATCGCTCTACGCTGAAACGAGAACATTCATTTCGACACTATGTTAAATAGGGCGCCAGGATTTGCGCTTTGTATTCGGCATGTTGTTCAACAATGGTCACAGCAACTTAAGGAAAAATATCCCAACATTTATATTCCAATCCACTTGCAATGAAAGAAAACATATCGTTTGAATACCAAATGCATTTTTCTAACTGTGTCTTATTATTTTGGATTCATATGGAAGACCACCAAAATTCCCCCTGAAACTCAGAGCTCGGCAGTGCTTCTCACTTTATTAATATTGCTTTATAAGTACTTCTGTAAACGCCAGAAAATTAATATTTCCCCATGATATTTGCTCCATTCAAAGCATTGGTGAGACCACACATGAAATACTGTGTACATTTTTGGTTCCAATTTGAGAAACCATTTAATTGCGTTCGAAGCAGTTCAGAGGACGATCACGAGATTTATTGTGGAGATGAAGAGCTTGTCTCATGATGGTAGATTGACCAGTTTCGGCCGAAATTCTGTCGAGTTGAGAAATCTTTGAGGAGATCCATTTGAGGTGTATGTGACGATAAACCGTATTGACAATATAGTTGTACACCGGTTGCTCCCTATTTTTATGACAATAGAATGAAAGGTCATAGTTTTCAGATTCATGCCAACAGATTTAAAATGGAGATTCGACGAGTTGACTTACTTGCAAATGGTCGTGAAACTATGGAATTCATTATTCCAGAGAACGATGTAGGCCGGCATTTACAGTAAATATAAAGAGGAGAGCGACAGATTTGTAATCTGTAATGCACTGAGTCATTGTGAAGAAACGGAAAGAAAGCGAAGTTCAAGAAGGGACAAAATCAGGCTTGATCTTTTTAAAAGGTGGTGCGGGCTCGAGAGGCCCAATTATAGACTGCTCCTCGTTGATCTTATGTTATTACGTTCTTCGGCCAAATTTTTGCCATCAACTTATTTGTTTTGCTCTCATTTTTGAGGACTCATTATGTCAACGTCACAAGTTGATTTCAACCGAGTTTTGCGTCATCAGCAATAAAGTCAACCATATATTCACGCCTTCTCATGTGATTAATTGGGATTCGTCGTAAATAAATGAGGATTAAAAACTGATTCCGAGGGGACAACCAAAGCCACATATTGCCAAATAGAAAACATAGGTGAATTTTTCACTATTTCCTATGAGCAAACAGATGCTTAATCAAAGTTTGTATAAATCTCTCCACATATCGTGCGTCTCTTTTGAGCAGAGGCATGAGATAGGTCATTTTCTAAAAGCCTTCCAGAAATCTAAGTGAAGCACAGGTGTAACTCGCCATTTTCCATGTTACTTCATAAATAGCTCAAATGAATTAGTCGATCATACCTTCCTTTGCAGATATCCATATGTATTCGCTCGATGGCTGTCAGGTTATATACTTATTCTGGTATGATCTTTATTAAATGCAGATGGCCGCATTTCTGCTCTTCCAGGTGCAAAGCCAACTGACCAATAGTTTTCCGACTTCCATATCCCTACATACACATGCAACTCGAACACCGACCTCAGAACCTGAATGAGTAAGCGGACCGACAAATGCTGAAGGAATAATTATCCAGTCGTATAGGTCACTCCAAATGCCACTGCCATGTCGATTTCCGAGAGCACTTGAAAGATAAAATGATTCTTTTTTGGCATGGCGATGTAATCTGAATGCCACTTGATTAAGAAAATGCCGCAGGTTTCAACGTCTAAAGGAGGAAGGATTAACCCAACCCCCCATTTCCTCGAAGAAGCAACCCTCATCCAATATATACAACATCCTCAATTCAGGACAGCATCATCTGTAACGCATTATCCTGTTCACTGCTGTGTCCGCTAAAGTATGGGTTCGGTAGTCAATGGACCGCTGAGCTCAGACTAACAACTGATGAATGTCACAATAAAATATAAGCCACAAAGTGTATTAGATATCAGCATACTCGTAGCATGAATCCCTTCCGTATATTATTATGGAAATTTCCTGCGTTACTGCAATGGTTCTTGGGTAGATCAAAATGCTTCCGCACGGGTGAGGGCAGCACGGATCCGCAATGGTTAGCAGCGCTGCCTCACGGCCAGAAGGTCCCTGGTTCGATCCCGCATCTGGGTCTCCATGTGGATTTTGCACATTCTCCCCGTGTTTGCGTGGGTTTCGCCCCCACAATCCAAAGATGTGCAGGCTCGCTGGATTGGACCGGAGGACTGGAGAATAGCCAATGTTGTTCCTTTCTTTAAGAATGGTAGCAAGGATAATCCAAGGAACTACAGGCCGGTGAGCCTTACGTCAGTGGTAGGGAAATTACTGGAGAGAATTCTTCGAGACAGGGTCTACTCCCATTTGGAAGCAAATTGGCGTATTAGTGAGAGGTAGCATTGTTTTGTGAAGGAGAGATCGTGTCTCACTAACTTGATAGATTTTTTCTAAGAGGTCACAAAGATTATTGATGCAGGTAGCGCAGTGGATGTTGTCTTTGTGGACTTAGACAAGGTCCCTCTTGGTAGACTGGTACAAAAGATGAAGTCACATGGGATCAAGGGTGAGCTGACTAGGTGGATACAGAACTGGCTAGGTCATAGAAGGCAGAGAAGAGCAATGGAAGGGTGATTTTCAAATTGGAGGGCTGTGAATAGTGGTGTTCCGCAGCGATCAGTGCTGGGACCTTTGCTGTTCGTAGTATATATAAATGATGTGGAGGAAAATATAACTGGTATGATTCGTAAGTTTGCAGACGACACAAAGGTTGGTGGATTTGCGGAAAGCGATGAGGACTGTCAGAGGATACAACAGGCTTAAGCTCGTTTGGAGACTTTGGCGGAGAGATGACAGATGGAGTTTAATCCGGACAAATGTGAGGTAATGCATTTTGGAAGGTCAAATGCAGGTAGGGAATATGCAGTGAATGGTAGAACCCTCAAGAGTATTGAAAGTAAGAAAGGTCAAGGTGTACAGGTCCACCGGTCACTGAAAGGGGCAACACAGGTGGAGAAGTGAGTCAAGAAGGCATACGGAATGCTTGCCTTCATTGGCCGGGGAACTGAGTATAAGAATTGGCAAGTCATGCTGCAGCTGTATAAACCTTAGTTAGGCCACACTTGGAGTACCGTATTCAATTCTGGTCGCCACACTACCAGAAGGATGTGGAGGCATTAGAGAGGGTGCAGAAGAGATTTACCAGGATGTTGCCTGTCATGGAGGGCATTAGCTATGAGGAGCGGTTGAAAAAACTCGGTTTGTTCTCACTGGAACGCGGAGGTTGAGGGGCGACCTGATAGAGATCTATAAATTTATGAGGGGCATTGACAGAGTGGATAGTCAGAGGCTTTTCCACAGAGGAGAGGGGTCAATTACTAGGGGGCATATCTTTATGGTGCGAGGGGCAAGGTTTAGAGTAGGTGTAGGAGGCATGTTTTTTACACAGAGCTTAGTGGGTGCCTGGAACTCTCTGCCGGAGGAAGTGGTGGAAGCAGGGGCGATAGTGATATTTGAGGGGCATCTTGACAAATACATGATTAGGATGGGAATAGAGGGATACAAATCAAAGAAGTGAAGAAGATTGTAGTTTAGTCGGGCAGCATGGTCGCACGGTCTTGGAGGGCCGAAGGGCCTATGCCTGTGCTGTACTTTTCTTTGTTCTTTGTTCTCCTGGACCCAATAAATTGCCCCTTAATTGGAAAAAATGAATTGGATACTCTAAATTTATTTTTAAAATATGTTTACACGGGTGAAGCGTTTAAAAAGATGATTCAACGCTTCAGGCAACTGATGATGGACTTAAAATGAACGTTCGCGTTGTAAAACGTCGGCGTCGTTTTTGATCAGCAATACTAAACTTTTCCGAATTCTACAAGTAGATTCAAATAGTCAACATTATTTATACAAACAATCTGAATAACTCCAGGGGCACGAATTGCAGAATGGGGGTTATGGTGGGGAACGGATCGGCAATTGAACATCCCTATGTCAAAAGATTGTGTGCTGAATGAGGTTTACGTATCTGGACATCCCTGACAGTTGGCTCGGTTAAGCCTCGGCATTGGCATCATATTATTAAAGAACACCTTTTAGAGATGATTGCTGAAAACACGCACTGCATAATACTTGCAAGAAACGTGACATTCTTCAATTTAGTCGGTATCCGCAATTTTAACTTTTAATACAAGTTTCAGTTGTCGAGTCTGTACATTCTGAATTGCAGATTTCAATCGTGGCTATGCACTTAATGGGATGTGTTGATGTTTTTCTCCAAATGGCGATCTGATGGAATCACTCAAACGGCAGGCAACTGACGTCCCGATGCCTCGTCACACTGTTTGGTGTTCCGAATATTAAGCCATTTCATGTGTCTATGCACAAAAGAACTCTGATACAATGTTTAACTTCATTCTTTTTACCCAACAGACAAACAGAAGGTGGAGGCTTGTAAGTGCATTGCTTCATTAATCACATCCACGTGAATATGTACATACGATTGTGATTTGGGAAACCTGTTTGGGATAGCGGACAACTCAATGCCGCAAGAAGCCCGTGGGCTGCAGGAACAAAGTAAAATGTGAGCAACAATCCCAAATCTGAGCTGAAGAAAATGACACATATTAATAACGTGATGAAAGCTTCAATACTATTCAGAAATTTTACTTCTAGTATTGGGTCAGGTAAAATGTAATTGTAACTCGGTGAACAACAGATCAGCAGAAAATGGAATACAGAGATGGGAATGCAAATGTGTTGATGCACGAATATTAGCTATCAATAAAACAATACACGATAGAACGACATGCAGGCATATCCGCCAATGGAAGTAGAGAAAAGAAAATACATCACTCAACGACACAGACTTATTTGTGAGTACAGCTACAAATTAAGATATAATAATGTCACAAATATTACATGATGTACGATTCGCTGCCAATGTTATTATAACATCCAATCAATTAATGTCCCGAGAAGTTTCTGCAGTCTCAGCGTGGATTAAATGCCCTCAATTCATTTATGGACATCAATTTCTGGTATTTGACTTAACATCAAATGCAGAACGGTTAGAGTAAAAGTATTGCAACTTGCAAAATAAGCAAGGGTGTTTTTTAACGCGCCGTTTGGAGAACTTTTTCAATGCTCTGCTTTATAACATGCTTGATGTTGACATAGTGTCAGTCCAGGTCATTAGTAGGAATGCAGATGAATATCTGCAGTGAAATAAATTGCATCTGATATACAATTAAGAAAGTGTTTACGTCAGAAAATAAATATGGTCTGGTGAGGACGAACTGAGCACACTTACGGTAAATAAGAGGGAAATGATAAGGCGATGATTGCGAGAAGAGCCGGGATGATATCACCAGATTATGAATGGAATTCTTAGAGCTTAACAATGTAAATACGGACAAGCAAATCAGTAACACACATGGAACGATAGTGGTATTGATTAGTTAATTTTGGATGGCAATGGTATTCAGGGAGAGATGGCAGATGTTCTAAAGTTTGGAAAGTAGTATCCGTATTGGCCATAAATAAGAAAGAAAGAAATGAATTAGACACTCGTGCAAGTAGTCCATGTTTCCTCTGGAAGTAACGACATTGTAGAATCGAAAACATTGGATCAATGATTGGGGCGTCGAAAGAATGTACGGAAACATTTGGCGCATGATTAATTGACACAGAAATTGGATGAATCCTATTTTCAAGGGAGTATGGGATATGAATTCCAGCATTGTTTTGGGAGGAACAAGACAACGCCTGAATCTGCAACTTCTGACGAAACCAGACAGCTGAAACTTTAGCGCTGGTGATGTGACTAACTCAAGATTAATTAAAATCCAGGTAGCATGGTTGCGCAGTCACGAGCATTGCAGCCCCATAGCGACAAAGTCCCAGATTCTATCACGGCTCTGGGTCACTGTGAGTGTGGCGTATACACATTCTCCCGTGTTTACGTGGGTTTCTCCCCCACAACTCAAAGATGTGCAGGCCAGCTGGATCGGTCACAATAAATTTATGTGCGGGGTAGGTAGATTTGAAACGTTAAATTGTCCTTTAATGTAGAAAAATGAATTGGTGACTCGAAAATGTATTGAAAAAATGAGATTAATTAAAACCCAAACTTGCCGGCAGTGAGCATAACATGAATACATTTCTCAATAATTTGGAATATAGAACAGTACAGCACTGTACTGGCCCTGCGGCCCTCCAAGTTGTGGCGGCCAATTATCCTAATCGAAAATCAGCCTAACCTACACCCCTTCAATTTTTTGCTGTCCATTTGCCTGTCCAAGAGTCACCTAAATGTCCCGAAAAAAATCAGAATCCACCACGTCCAGTGGCAGTGCATTGCACGCACCCACCACTCTCTGTTGAAAGGACCGACATCTGGGGCGGGATTCTCCGATATCGTCGCGATGTCCGCAGACCGGTGCCCAAAACAGCGCAAATCCCATCTGCATCGCGCCGCCCCAAACGTTGCAACGTGTCCGGCCCAGAATGGGCTTGCAGTGACGTGACGCTATCCGCGCTGGCTCAAGTGGTTCACTCCATGCGGCGTTATGCACGCCGCACGGCGTGACGGCTCAAAAGACGCGCTGCTCCCCCCCCTCCACCCGACCGGATGGCCGCCCGCCGCTCAGCCCTGAGGTTCCAGTCCCGCGACATTGAGGCGCTCCTGGACGCAGTGGAGCAGAGGAGGGAGGCCCTGTATCACGCACACTGCGGCAGAGTCGCCCCACGCCACAGCCAGCGTCTGTGGAGGGAGGTGGCAGAGGACGTCAGCGCTGTGGCCCTGACAGCACGGACAGGCACCCAGTGCCACAAGAAGGTGAACGACCTCGTCAGGGCAGCCAGGGTGAGCCCCCCTTCCCGTTATCCATGTCCCCCATATCCCCCCTCTCCCATATCACCCCTCCGCATATCCCCCCTCCCCATATCCCATATATCCCCCCTCCCCCATATCCCCCTCCCCCATATCCCCAAGTGAATCCAGCCCTAACCTTAACCTCTGCAATGCACGCGCAACCGATGGCGTGCATTTGTATACCTGTCTCACACTGTTGCCTTTTACCCCTGCCACCACCCCCCACAGGAGAAGTGCGCACACAACACCAGGGAGCATGTGAGGACTGGAGGAGGCCCAGCTGACGAGAGACCACTGACCGAACATAAGGAAAGGGCCCTGGAATTGGCTGGCGGACCTGAGGACCGGGAGGTTGCTGACGCAGTGGTCGGGGGCCCACCAGCAAGTGAGCCACCGACAGCCCGTCCCCATATTCCCCCTCCCCATATCCCCCCTCCCCCATATCCCCATATCTCCCCTCCCCATATCGCCCATGTCCCCCCTCACCCATATCCCCATATCCCCCTCCCCATATCCCCCATATCCCCCTCCCCATAACCCCCATATCCCGCCTCCCCCATATCCCTGAAATCCCCATATTCCCCACTCCCCATATCCTCCATATCACCCCTCCCCATATCCCCCCCTCCCCCTATTCCCCATATCTCCCCTCCGCCATATCCCCCATATCCCTTCTCCCCCATAGCCCCCATCCCCCATATCCCCCCTTCCCCAGGTCACCCATACCACCCTCCCCCATTACCCCCTCCCCCATATCCCACTCCCCCATTTCCTCCATATCCCCCACCCCCATATCCCCAAGTGAATCCAGCCCTAACCTTAACCTCTTCAATACACGCGCAACCGATGGCTTGCATTCGTATACCTGTCTCTCACTGTTTCATTTTACCTCTGCCACCACCCCCCCACAGGAGAAGCGCGCACACAACTCCAAGGAGCATGTGACGAGAGGCACTGAACGAACATAGACCTGGCTGGCGGACCTGAGGACCGGGAGGTTGCTGATGCAGAGGTCGGGGGCCCACCAGCAAGTGAGCCACCGACAGCCCATCTCCATAGCCCCCCTCCCCCATATCCCCCTTCTCATATCCCACGTCCCCATATCACCTGATCACTGCCTGCGTGTCTAATCATGCATGCTTCATTGTGAATCGCAGGAGCAAATGTCAAGACACCCAACCCCGCAGATGCAGACCGCCCGCATGATGCCCCTCGGACACCACGGGAGACGGAGAGACCCGGACCCTCTGGCATGCGATGCCCGCACGATGCCCCTCGGAGACCACGGGAGACGGAGAGACCAGGACACTCTGGCATGCGACGCCCGCACGATGCCCCTCGGAGACCACGGTAGACGGAGAGACCCGGACACTCTGGAATGGGCACTTTAGTGATGAGGCGTCTGGTACACTCACTGGTGCGCACAACACAGCTGTCCTGGTCCAGAAAGTGGAGGTAGGAGCAGCAGAGGGGCCGGGCGGTCGGAGGGCAGCCCGGTGCATGCGAACATCTGCCGCCCAGATGGATCCCGGGTTCCTGGAGTTACCACACCCACACATATGTCCAATGCAACCACCGAACCTGGGACGAGCGAAGAGGGTGACAGCCAGCTTGCGGCGGCTGAAGTCGCAGGTGGAGGAGTCCACCCACGACCAGGAGCTGGAAGTGGTGCCGGTCATGCGTGCCACCCAGGCCGACACCGCACGGGTGGCGTCCGCGGTGGAGGCAATGGGTGCGACGGTGTCAGACATGGGGAGCGATTTGCGAGGCCTGGGGCTTTCCGTGCAGACGGCGTCTACGGCAAGGTCATGGCTGCCCTCCCACAAGAGGTCATGAGCCAGCGCCAGCGGCAGATAGCAGAGGGGCTCAACTCCGTGGCACAGTCTCTGAAGGCCATTGCCCCGTCTCAGCAGGCCATGGCCAGTCTCTGCAGGCCATGGCCCAGCCTCAGCAGGCCAGGGCCCAGTCTCAGCAGGCCATCGCTGAGGGCATCGGCGCCAGTGCCCATGTGCGAGCCGGCGTCGCACAGTCACAGACAGGATTTGCCAAGCCCCTGATCTCCATGGCTGCACACCTGCAGACCCCTGTCGATACCAGCACGGGCTTCCAGGACTGGCAGCGCCAAATGTCGGGGGGGGGGGGGAGGGGCGTCGGATGGCCAGTCCGTTCGGATCCCCCACACATGTAGAGGCCTGGTATCCATCGGGCACCCCGAGGGAGGAGGAGGTGCTGGGGCCCGTTCCGGGTCCCATTGTAGGGGAGGTCCCGGAACACGTCAACACACTCCCCTTCCTTTCCAGGTACATAGGGTGGGCAACGGGCAGGACAGGCTGGCAGCTCGCCATCCCAGTTGCCCGGGCCTCAGCCTGGCCCATCTAGGCCAGGACACCGCAGGAAATGGCCGCCAAAGGGATACCGTGTCAGATGGCAGGAATCGCAGGAGTCCACCTCCAGTTCTGCAGTACCGTCTGGGTACCTAGGCATAGTCAAAGTGCCCGTAAGGCCAAAGAATTAGATACTGAGTAAGGTGGCACGGGTGCAGGGCACATATGAGTTTTAGGGGCTAGGGCACGTGCATGAACTCCTTTCGTTATTAAAGTCACTGTTACACCTACAGAAGCTGCCTTTGTGCTCTGTCCAAAGCGTGCAGTGGTGTCATGTATGTTGAGCGCAAGTGTGTGTGTGAGGGGTAGTCTTACCTCAGCCCCAGGTGAGTCTGCCCCCTTCCCCCTGGGCTGCCATCAACATCCCCCCGGGCAGAGGACGGGATCGTGCGCTCCAGTGTCACAGGCGCATGCAGAGATGGTCCGGGTGGATGGTGGTACTGTGGCCATGGGTCAGATATCGTCCAACGATGTGGAGCCAGGAGCTCATCGCAGAGTGGTTTGTCATCATCCTCCATGGCCTGCAATAGACTCGCGTCCATCGGCAACTGTGTGAGCCCACCTCCCCCCCCGTTGTGCTGCAGGTGTATCGGCAATGGGGGGGGGGAGGTGGTGGTGTGCATGCGGGTGGGGTGGGGGAGGGGGGTTGGGGAGGGGGGGGGAGGGTGTTGGGTGGGTGGATGAGTGGGGGAGTGGGTGGTCGGGTATTGCCATGGTGTGCGGTCTGTGGACATACTTCCCGATTCCCACGCCCATCTAGTCAGTGAAGCGGGCGTCTATCAGCCTGTCCCGTGCCCGCTGGCCCAGCCGGTAACGGTGGACAGCCACCCGCCCATGTCTAGCCCGTCTGCCCTGACCATTGCCCCCATCACCCTCATCTGGGGAGGACTGCGCCTCTTCCTGCTGCTCCTCCACTCCGCCATCCTCTGCCTGCGGCACATCGCCCCTCTGCTGGGCTATATTGTGCAGGACGCAGCACACTAGAATGATGCGGCCGACCCTATCTGACCGATACGGGAGGGCGCCCGCAGAGAGGTCCAGGCACCTGAAACGCATCTTCAGCACGCCAAAGCACCTCTCTATCACTCCCCTTGTCGCTACATGGGCATCATTGTAGCGGTTCTCCGCCTCATTGCGTGGCCTCTGTATAGGCATCATCAGCCACGATCGCAATGGGTAGCCCCTGTCGCCGAGCAACCAGCCCCTCAGCCAGGGATGGCGTCCCTCGTTCATGCCGGGGACGTATAACCGCGACAACACGTATGCGTCGTGTACACTGCCCGGGTAACGGGCGCAGACGTGCAGGATCATGATGCTGTGGTCGCAGACCTCCTGTATGTTCATCGAATAGGTCCCCTTCCTATTGGTGAACACGGCCCTGTTATCTGCAGGTGGCCGCACGGCGACTTGCATGCCGTCAATCGCGCCTTGGACCATGGGGAACCCGGCCACGGCAGAGAAGCCACGGCCCGGACATCTTGGCTGGCCTGGACCACAGGGAAGTGGATGTAGTGGTGCGCAATGGCGTATAGGGGATCTGTCACTGCCCGGATGCACCGGTGCACCGATGTCTGCGATATGCCGGACAGATCCCACTCGGTGCGTGGAATGACCCCGTTGCATAAAACTTCAGGGCCCTCGTAACCTTGATGGACACAGGGAGAGGGTGTCCCCCGCCAGTGCCACGCGGTGACAGGTGTGCCAGCAGGTGGCAGATGTGTGCCACGGTTCCCCGGCTCATCCGGAGTCTCCTCCTGCATTCCCGGTCCGTGAGGTCCTGGTACGAAAGCCGGGGCCGGTACACACGGAGCGTCCTTGGGTGCCTCCGTTGCCGTGGGGCCGCGACGCCCTCCTCCCACGCCTCGTCCTGTCGGGCGGGTGTCCCTCCAGCTTGGTCGGCTCCCGCCACCATCCCCTCTGCGTGACCCTGCACCGCCTCTCTGGCACGCTCCTCCTCCTCATCCAGGGCAACATGGTCAATAGCGGCTGCCGCCACGGCGGCCAACATCGCTGGCTGACCGGAAAACATGACGGCCTGTGGGTGGGGGGGGGGGGGGGAGGAGGGGGAACGACGACATGTCATCATTGCCCATACCCCCTCCTTCCCCCAGCCAGGTGGCATGGACCGCATGGGTCCGACTGTTGGAGGCCATCACCTGGCCAGGTGGACCAACTCACTTGCACTCGCACCCCCCTCCCCGGTACGAACCGCCCCCCACCCCCTTCTCCCTGTCAGGCACGGACCCCACCCCCCCCTTCCCCTTCCCCGGCACGGACACCATCCCCCGTCCCACTCCCCGGCACGTACCCCTCCCCGGTCCCCTCCCCGGCACGGACCCCATCCCCCGTCCCCCTCCCCGTCACGGACCCGTCCCCGTTCCCATCCCCGGCATGGAACCCGTCCGCCTCCCCGGCACAGACCCCGTCCCCCTCCCCGGCACGGACCTCGTCCACCGTCCCCCTCCCGGGCACGGACCCCCCTCCCGCGTCCCCCTCCCCAACGCGGACCCCGTCCCCCGCCCCACCCTCCCCGGCACGGAACCCCCCATCCCCCTCCCTGGCACGGACCCCGTCCCGTCCCCCTCCCTGGCACGGACCCCACCCTCCGTCCCCTTCCCCAGCACGCACACCGTCCCCCGTCCCACTTCCCGGCACGTACCCCTCCCCGGTCCCCCTCCCCGGCACGGACCCTATCCCCCGTCCTCCTCCCTGTCACGGACCCCGTCCCCCGTCCCCCTCCCCGGCACGGACCCATCCCCCGTTCCCCTCCGCGGCACGGACCCCGTCCCCCTCCCCGGCACGGAGCCCGTCCCCCTCCCCGGCACGGGCCTCGTCCACCGTCCCCCTCCCCGACACGGACCCCGTCCCCGTCCCCCTCCCCGGCACGGAACCCCCATCCCCGTCCCCGGCACGGACCCCATCCCCCGTCCCCCTCCCAGGCACGGACACCGTCCTCCGTCCCCCTCCCTGGCACGGACCCTCCCCCGTCCCCCTCCCAGGCAGGGACCCCGTCCCCCGTTCCCCTCCCCGGCACGACACCCCCTCCGCGCATCCCCCTCCCCGGCAAGGACCCGTCCGCTGTCCCCCTGCCCGGCACGGACACCGTCCTCCATCCACCTCCCCGGCACAGACCCCGTCCCCCGTCCACCACCCCGGCACGGAATCCATCCCCCTCCCCGGCACAGACTCCGTCCCCCGTCCCCCTCCTCGGCACGGACCCCGTCCCCCATTCCCCCCCCCCCCCCACCAGCACGGAACCCGGCCCCTGTCCCCTTCCCGGGCACGGGCCCATCCGCCCTCCCCCTCCCCGGAACGGACCCCGTCCCCGTCCCCCTGCCCGGCATGGACCCCATCCCCCGTCCCCCTCCCCCGCACGGACCCCGTCCCACGTCCCCTTCCCTGGCACGGACACCGTCCCCCGTCCCCCTCCCCGGCAGGGACCCCGTCCCCCTCCCCGGCACGGAGCCCGTCCCCCTCCCCGGCACGGGCCTCGTCCCCGTCCCCCTGCCCGGCATGGACCCCATCCCCCGTCCCCCTCCCCGGCACGGACCCCGTCCCACGTCCCCTTCCCTGGCACGGACACCGTCCCCCGTCCCCCTCCCCGGCACGGACTCCGTCCCCCTCCCCGGCATGGACACCCCCCCCATCCCCCTCCCCAGCACGGACCCCGTCCCCCATCCCCCGTCTCCCTCCCCGGCACGGACCTCCCCAATCCCCTCCCCGGCACGGACACCGTCCCCCGTCCCCATCCCCGGCACAAACCCCGTCCCCCGTCCCTCTCCCCGGTATGGACACCGTCCCCCGTCCTCCTCCCCGGCACGGATCACCCCCCATTCCAACTCCCTGGCACGGACACGGTCCCCCGTCCCCCTCCCCGGCAAGGACCCCCCCGTCCTCCTCCCCGGCACGGACAAAGTCCCCCCTCCCACGTCTCCCTCCCCGGCACGGACCTCCCACAATCCCCCTCCCCGGCACGGACCCCGTCCCCCGTCCCCTTCCCCGGCACGGACACCCCCGTCCTCCTCCCCGGCATGGACCCCCCCGTCCCACTCCGCAGCATGGACCCCGTCCCCCTCCCCGGCACGGACTCAGTCCCCCGTCCCCCTCCCCGGCACGGAACCACCCCCCATTCCCCTCGCTGGCACGGACACCGTCCCCCGTCCCCTTCCCCAGTACGGCCACCCCCCGTCCTCCTCCCCGGAACGGACCCCCCGTCCCCCGTCCCCCTCCCAGGCACGGACCCCGTCCCCCGGCACAGACCCTGTCCCCCGTCCCGCTCCCTGGCACGGACTCCGTCCCCCTCCCAGTCACGGAACACCCCTCCCCCTTCCCGGAACGGACCCCGTACACCGCCCCCCTCCCCGGCACGGACCCCGTCCCCCGTCCACCACCCCGAAACGGAATCCATCCCCCTCCCCGGCACAGACTCCGTCCCCCGTCCCCCTCCTCGGCACGGACACCGTCCCCCATTCCCCCCCCCCACCAGCACGGAACCCGGCCCCTGTCTCCTTCCCGGGCACGGGCCCATCCGCCTTCCCCCTCCCCGGAACGGACCCCGTCCCCGTCCCCCTGCCCGGCACCGACTCCATCCCCCTTCCCCCTCCCCGGCACGGACCCTGTCCCATGTCCCCTTCCCTGGCACGGACACCGTCCCCCGTCCCCCTCCCTGGCACGGACTCCGTCCCCCTCCCCGGCATGGACCCCCCCCCATCCCCCTCCCCAGCACGGACCCCGTCCCCCATCCCCCATCTCCCTCCCCGGCACGGACCTCCCCAATCCCCTCCCCGGCACGGACACCGTCCCCCGTCCCCATCCCCGGCACAAACCCCGTCCCCCGTCCCTCTCCCCGGTATGGACACCGTCCCCCGTCCTCCTCCCCGGCACGGATCACCCCCCATTCCAACTCCCTGGCACGGACACCGTCCCCCGTCCCCCTCCCCGGCAAGGACCCCCCGTCCTCCTCCCTGGCACGGACCAAGTCCCCCCTCCCACGTCTCCCTCCCCGGCACGGACCTCCCCCAATCCCCCTCCCCGGCACGGACCCCGTCCCCCGTCCCCTTCCCCGGCACGGACACCCCCGTCCTCCTCCCCGGCATGGACCCCCCCGTCCCACTCCGCAGCACGGACCCCGTCCCCCGTCCTCCTCCCCGGCACGGACTCAGTCCCCCGTCCCCCTCCCCGGCACGGATCCACCCCCCATTCCCCTCGCTGGCACGGACACCGTCCCCCGTCCCCTTTCCCAGCACGGCCACCCCCCGTCCTCCTCCCCGGAACGGACCCCCCGTCCCCCGTCCCCCTCCCAGGCACGGACCCCGTCCCCCGGCACAGACTATGTCCCCCGTCCCGCTCCCTGGCACGGACTCCGTCCCCCTCCCCGTCACGGAACACCCCTCCCCTTCCCGGAACGGACCCCGTACCCCGTCCCCCTCCCTGGCACGGAACTCCCCACGTCCCCCTCCCGGCACGGACCCCGTCCCCCGTCCCCCTCCCCAGCACGGAACCACCCCATCCCCTCCACGGCACGGACACCCTCGTCCCCCTCCCCGGCACGGATCCCGTCCCCGTCCCCCTCCCGGGCACGGACCCTGTCCCCCGTCCCCCTCCCCGGCACTGGCCTGTCACCCGACCCCTCCCCGGCACGGACCCCGTCCCCCATCCCCCTCCCCGGCACGGACGCCGTCCCCGTCCCCCTCACCGGCATGGACCCCGTCCTCCGTCACCCTCCCCGGCACGGACCCCCCCCCCCCGCATCCTCCTCCCCAGCAAGGACCCCGTCCCCCTTCCCCCACCCCGGCACGGACATCCCGTCCCCTTCCCCGGCACGGGTCCCGTCTCCCGTCCCTCTCCCGGGAAAGGACCCTGTCCCCAGTCCCCCTCCCCGGCACTGGCCGGTCCCCCGACCCCTACGCGGCACGGACCCCATCCTCCCTCTCCATCCCCGGCACGGACGCCGTCCCCTGTCCCCCTCCCCGGCATGGGCCCCGTCCTCCGTCCCGCTCCCCGGCACGGACCCCGCCCCGCATCCCCCTCCCCGGCAAGGACCCCGTTCCCCCTTCCCCCTCCCCGGCACGGACTCCCCCCGTCCCCCTCACCAGCACGGATCCCATCCCCCATCCACCACCCCAGCATGGACTCCGTCCCCCTACCCGGCACGGACTCCATCCCCCGCCCCCCCTCCCGAGCACGGACCCACCTCCGTCTCCCTCACCGGCACGGACCCCTTCCCATATCCCCCTCCCCAGCACGGACCCTGTCCCCTGTCCCCCTCCCCGGCACGGACTCGTCCCCCTTACCCCTCCCCGGCACGGACCCCGTCCCCCGTCCCCCTCCCCGGCACGGACCCCGACCCCATCCCCCTCCCCGGCACGGATTACATCCCACGCCCCCTTCTCCGGCACGGACACTGTCCCCCGTCCCCCTCCCCGGCACGGACTCCGTCCCCCTCCCAGCACGGACCCCCCCCGTCCCCCTGCCCGGCACGGACCCCGTCCCCCATCCCCCGTCCCCCTCCATGGCACGGATCCCCCCCCCATTCCCCTCCCTGGCATGGACACCGTCCCCCGTCCCCTTCCCCGGCACGGGCCCCGCCTCCTCCCCGGCACGGACCCCCCCCGTCCCCCTTCCCGGCACGGACCCCGTCACCCGGCACAGTCCCCGTCCCCCTCCATGGCACGGACTCCGTCCCCCTCCCCGGCACGGAACCCCTCTCCCCCTTCCCGGAACGGACCCCGTACCCCGTCCCCCTCCCTGGCACGGAACTCCCCCCGTCCCCCTCCCGGCAAGGACGCCGTCCCCATCCCCCTCACCAGCACGGAACCCCCCGTCCCCTCCCCGGCACGGACCCGGCCCACGTCCCCTTCCCTGGCACGGACACTGCCCCCCCCGTCCCCGTCCCCCTCCCCAGCACGGACTCCGTCCCACTCCCCGGCACGGACACCCCCCCCCATCCCCGTCGCCAGCACGGACCCCGTCCCCCATGCCCCGTCTCCCTCCCCGGCACGGACCTCCCCAATCCCCCTCCCCGGCACGGACACCGTCCCCCGTCCCCATCCCCGGCACGGAACCCCCGTCCTCCTCCCCGGCATGGACCCACCCCGTCCCCCTCCCCGGCACAAACCCCGTCCCCCGTCCCTCTCCCCGGTATGGACTCCGTCCCCCGTCCTCCACCCCGGCACGGATCACCCCCCCATTCCCGTCCCTGGCACGGACACCGTCCCCCGTCCCCCTCCCTGGCATCGACCCCCTCGTCCTCCTCCCCGGCACGGACCAAGTCCCCCGTCCCCCGTCTCCCTCCCCGGCACGGACTCCCCCCCGTCCCCCTCCCCAGCACGGATCCCATCCCCCGTCCACCACCCCAGCATGGACTCCGTCCCCCTACCCGGCACGGACTCCATCCCCCGCCCCCCTCCCGGGCACGGACCCACCTCCGTCTCCCTCACCGGCACGGACCCCTTCCCATATCCCCCTCCCCAGCACGGACCCTGTCCCCTGTCCCCCTCCCGGGCACGGACTTGTCCCCCTTCCCCCTCCCCGGCACGGACCCCGTCCCCCGTCCCCCTCCCCGGCACGGACCCCGACCCCATCCCCCTCCCCGGCACGGATTACATCCCACGCCCCCTTCCCCGGCACGGACACTGTCCCCCGTCCCCCTCCCCAGCACGGACTCCGTCCCCCTCCCCAGCACGGACCCCCCCGTCCCCCTCCCCGGCACGGACCCCGTCCCCCATCCCCCGTCCCCCTCCATGACACGGATCCCCCCCCCATTCCCCTCCCTGGCACGGACACCGTCCCCCGTCCCCTTCCCCGGCACGGGCCCCCCCTCCTCCCCGGCACGGACCCCCCCCCCCCGTCCCCCTTCCCGGCAGGGACCCCGTCACCCGGCACAGTCCCCGTCCCCCTCCATGGCACGGACTCCGTCCCCCTCCCCGGCACGGAACCCCTCTCCCCCTTCCCGGAACGGACCCCGTACCCCGTCCCCCTCCCTGGCACGGAACTCCCCCCGTCCCCCTCCCGGCAAGGACGCCGTCCCCATCCCCCTCACCAGCACGGAACCCCCCGTCCCCTCCCCGGCACGGACCCCGTCCCACGTCCCCTTCCCTGGCACGGACACTGCCCCCCCCCGTCCCCCTCCCCGGCACGGACTCCGTCCCACTCCCCGGCACGGACACCCCCCCCATCCCCGTCGCCAGCACGGACCCCGTCCCCCATGCCCCGTCTCCCTCCCCGGCACGGACCTCCCCAATCCCCCTCCCCGGCGCGGACACCGTCCCCCGTCCCCATCCCCGGCACGGAACCCCCGTCCTCCTCCCCGGCATGGACCCACCCCGTCCCCCTCCCCGGCACAAACCCCGTCCCCCGTCCCTCTCCCCGGTATGGACTCCGTCCCCCGTCCTCCACCCCGGCACGGATCACCCCCCCATTCCCGTCCCTGGCACGGACACCGTCCCCCGTCCCCCTCCCTGGCATGGACCCCCTCGTCCTCCTCCCCGGCACGGACCAAGTCCCCCGTCCCCCGTCTCCCTCCCCGGCATGGACTCCCCCCCCGTCCCCCTCCCCAGCACGGATCCCATCCCCCGTCCACCACCCCAGCATGGACTCCGTCCCCCTACCCGGCACGGACTCCATCCCCCGCCCCCCTCCCGGGCACGGACCCACCTCCGTCTCCCTCACCGGCACGGACCCCTTCCCATATCCCCCTCCCCAGCACGGACCCTGTCCCCTGTCCCCCTCCCGGGCACGGACTCGTCCCCCTTCCCCCTCCCCGGCACGGACCCCGTCCCCCGTCCGCCTCCCCGGCACGGACCCCGACCCCATCCCCCTCCCCGGCACGGATTACATCCCACGCCCCCTTCCCCGGCACGGACACTGTCCCCCGTCCCCCTCCCCGGCACGGACTCCGTCCCCCTCCCCAGCACGGACCCCCCCGTCCCCCTCCCCGGCACGGACCCCGTCCCCCATCCCCCGTCCCCCTCCATGGCACGGATCCCCCCCCCCATTCCCCTCCCTGGCACGGACACCGTCCCCCGTCCCCTTCCCCGGCACGGGCCCCCCCCTCCTCCCCGGCACGGACCCCCCCGTCCCCCTTCCCGGCACGGACCCCATCACCCGGCACAGTCCCCGTCCCCCTCCATGGCACGGACTCCGTCCCCCTCCCCGGCACGGAACCCCTCTCCCCCTTCCCGGAACGGACCCCGTACCCCGTCCCCCTCCCTGGCACGGAACTCCCCCCGTCCCCCTCCCGGCAAGGACGCCGTCCCCATCCCCCTCACCAGCACGGAACCCCCCGTCCCCTCCCCGGCACGGACCCCGTCCCACGTCCCCTTCCCTGGCACGGACACCGCGCCCCCCGTCCCCGTCCCCCTCCCTGGCACGGACTCTGTCCCACTCACCGGCACGGACACCCCCCCATCCCCGTCGCCAGCACGGACCCCGTCCCCCATGCCCCGTCTCCCTCCCCGGCACGGACCTCCCCAATCCCCCTCCCCGGCACGGACACCGTCCCCCGTCCCCATCCCCGGCACGGAACCCCCGTCCTCCTCCCCGGCATGGACCCACCCCGTCCCCCTCCCCGGCACAAACCCCGTCCCCCGTCCCTCTCCCCGGTATGGACTCCGTCCCCCATCCTCCACCCCGGCACGGATCACCCCCCCATTCCCGTCCCTGGCACGGACACCGTCCCCCGTCCCCCTCCCCGGCATGGACCCCCTCGTCCTCCTCCCCGGCACGGACCAAGTCCCCCGTCCCCCGTCTCCCTCCCCGGCACGGACCTCCCCCAATCCCCCTCCCGGCACGGACCCCGTCCCCCGTCCCCTTCCCCGGCACGGACACCCACGTCCTCCTCCCCGGCATGGACCCCCCCCATCCCACTCCGCAGCACGGACCCCGTCCCCCGTCCCCCTCCCCGGCACGGACTCAGTCCCCCGTCCCCCTCCCCGGCACGGATCCACCCCCCATTCCCCTCCCTGGCACGGACACCTTCACCCGTCCCCTTCCCCAGCACGGGTCACCCCCGTCCTCCTGCACGGAATGAACCAACCCCCGTCCCCCTGCCCGGCACGGACCCCGTCCCCCGGCACAGACCCCGTCCCCCGTCCTCCTCCCTGGCACGGACTCCGTCCCCCTCCCCGTCACGGAACACCCCTCCCCCTTCCCGGAACGGACCCCGTACCCCGTCCCCCTCCCTGGCACGGAACTCCCCACGTCCCCCTCCCGGCACGGACCCTGTCCCCCGTCCCCCTCCCCAGCACGGAACCCACCCCCCCGTCCCCTCCACGGCACGGACACCCTCGTCCCCCTCCCCAGCACGGATCCCGTCCCCCGTCCCCCTCCCGGGCACGGACCCTGGCCCCCGTACCCCTCCCCGGCACTGGCCCATCACCCGACCCCTCCCCGGCACGGACCCCGTCCCCCGTCACCCTCCCCGGCACGGACGCCATCCCCCGTCCCCCTCACCGGCATGGACCCCGTCCTCCGTCACCCTCCACGGCACGGACCCCCCTCCCCCCGCATCCCCCTTCCCAGCAAGGACCCCGTCCCACTTCCCCCTCCCCGGCACGGACACGCCCGTCCCCCTCTCCGGCACGGGTCCCGTCTCCCGTCCCTCTCCCGGGCACGGACCCTGTCCCCAGTCCCCCTCCCCGGCACTGGCCCGTCCCCCGACCCCTACCCGGCACGGACCCCGTCCTCCGTCTCCCTCCCCGGCACGGACGCCGTCCCGTGTCCCCCTCCCCGGCATGGACCCCGTCCTCCGTCCCCCTCCCCGGCACGGACCCCGCCCCGCATCCCCCTCCCCGGCAAGGACCCCATTCCCCCGTCCCCTCCCCAGCACGGAACCCATCCCCCGTCCACTACCCCGGCATGGATTCCGTCCCCCTGCCCGGCACGGACTCCGTCCACCGCCCCCCCTCCCGGGCACGGACCCACCCCCGTCTCCCTCCCCGGCACGGACCCCGTCTCACGTCCCCCTCCCAGCGCTGACCCTGTCCCCTGTCCCACTCCCCGGCACGGACTCGTCCCCCTTCCCCCTCCCCGGCACGGATCCCGCCCCCCATCCCCCTCCCCGGCACGGACCCTGTCCCCCGTCCCCCTCCCCGGCACGGACTACATCCCACGTCCAATTCCCCGGCACGGACACTGTCCCCCTTTCCCCCTCCCCGGCACGGACTCCGTCCCCCTCCCCAGCACGGACACCCCCCGTCCCCCTCCCCGGCATGGACTCCGTCCCCCATCCCCCGTTCGCCTCCCTCGCACGGATCTCCCCCCATTCCCCTCCCTGGCACGGACACTGTCCCCCGTCCCCTTCCCCGGCACGGCCCCCCCCCGTCCTCCTCCCCGGCACGGACCCCCCCCCCGTCCCCCTCCCCGGCATGGACCCCGTCCCCCGGCACAGACCCCGTCCCCCGTCGCCCTCCATGGCACGGACTCCGTCCCCCTCCCCGGCACGGAACCCCCCTCCCCCTTCCCGGAACGGACCCCGTACACCGTCCCCCTCCCTGGCACGGAACTCCCCCCGTCCCCCTCCCGGCAAGGACGCCGTCCCCCATCCCCCTCCCCAGCACGGAACCCCCCGTCCCCTCCACGGCACGGACACCCTCGTCCCCCTCCCCAGCACTGGCCCGTCACCCGACCCCTCCCCGGCACGGACCCCAACCCCTGTCACCCTCCCCAGCACAGACGCCGTCCCCCGTCCCCCTCCCCGGCATGGACCCCGTCCTCCGTCACCCTCCCCGGCACGGACCCCCCCCCTCCCCCGCATCCCCCTCCCCGGCAAGGCCACCGTCCCCCTTCCCCCTCCCCGGCACGGACACCCCCGTCCCCCTCCCCGGCACGGGCCCCATACCCCGTCCCTCTCCCGGGCACGGACCCTGTCCCCAGTCCCCCTCCCCGGCACTGGCCCGTCCCCCGACCCCTGCCCGGCACGGACCACGTCCCCCGTCACCCTCCCCGGCATGGACCCCGTCCTCCGTCCCCCTCCCCGGCATGGACCACCCCCCGCATCCCCCTCCCCGGCAAGAACCCCGTTCCTCCTTCCCCCTCCCTGGCACGGAACTCCCCACGTCCCCCTCCCGGCACGGACCCGGTCCCCCGTCCCCCTCCCCAGCACGGAACCCCCCCCGTCCCCTCCACGGCACGGACACCCTCGTCCCCCTCCCCGGCACGGATCCCGTCCCCGTCCCCCTCCCGGGCACGGACCCTGTCCCACGTCCCCCTCCCCGGCACTGGCCCGTCACCCGACCCCTCCCCGGCACGGACCCCGTCCCCCGTCACCCTCCCGGCACAGACGCCGTCCCCCGTCCCCCTCCCCGGCATGGACCCCGTCCTCCGTCACCCTCCCCGGCACGGACCGTGCACCGCATCCCCCTCCCCGGCAAGGACCCCGTTCCCCCTTCCCCCTCCCCGGCACGGACTCCCCCCCCGTCCCCCTCCCCAGCACGGAACCCATCCCCGTCCACCACCCCCGGCATGGACTCCGTCCCCCGCCCCCCCTCCCGGGCACGGACCCTGTCCCCTGTCCCCCTCCCCGGCATGGACTCGTCCCCGTTCCCCCTCCCCGGCACGGACACCGTCCCCCGTCCCCTTCCCCGGCACGGGCCCCCCCCCGTCCTCCTCCCCGGTACGGACCCCCCCGTCCCCTTCCCCGGCACGCAACCCCCCTCCCCCTTCCCGGAACGGACCCCGTACCCCGTCCCCCTCCCTGGCACGGAACTCCCCCCGTCCCCTCCCGGCAAGGACGCCGTCCCCCATCCCCCTCCCCAGCACGGAAACCCCTGCCCCCTCCACGGCACGGACACCCTCGACCCCCTCCCCAGCACTGGCCCGTCACCCGACCCCTCCCCGGCACGGACCCCAACCCCCGTCACCCTCCCGGGCACGGACGCCATCCCCCGTCCCCCTCCCCGGCATGGACCCCGTCCTCCGTCACCCTCCCCGGCACGGACCCCCCCCCCCCGCATCCCCCTCCCCGGAAAGGACACCGTCCCCCCACCCCCTCCCCGGCACAGACACCCCCGTTCCCCTCCCCGGCACGGGTCCCATCCCCGTCCCTCTCCCGGGCACGGACCCTGTCCCCAGTCACCCTCCCCGGCACTGGCCCGTCCCCCGACCCCTACGTGGCACGGACCACGTCCCCCGTCACCCTCCCCGGCACGGACGCCGTCCCCTGTCACCCTCCCCGGCGTGGACCCCGTCCTCCATCCCCCTCCCCGGCACGGACTCCCCTCCGTCCCCCTCCCCGGCACGGACCCCGTCCACCGTCCACCACCCCGGCACGGACTCCGTCCCCCGTCCCCCTCCCGGGTACGGACCCCCCCCCCCCCGCGTCCCCCTCCCCGGCACGGACCCCGTCACACGTTCCCCTCCCCAGCACAGACCCTGTCCCCTGTCCCACTCCCCGGCACGGACCCGTCCCCCTTCCCCCTCCCCAGCACGGACCCCGTCCCCCTCCCCGGCATGGACCCCATCCCCCGTCCACCTCCCCGGCACGGACCCCATCCCACGTCCTCTTCCCCGCACGGACACTGTCCCCCGTCCCCCTCCCCGGCACGGACTCCGTCCCCCTCCCCAGCACGGACACCCCCGTCCCCCTCCCCGGCACGGACCCCGTCCCCCATCCCCAGTCTCCCTCCCCGGCACGGACCTCCCCCAATCCCCCTCCACGTCGCGGACCCCGTCCCCCTCCCCGGCACGGGCAACGTCCCCCGTCCCGCTCCCCGGTTCGGACCCGCCCCTGTCCCCGTCCCCCTCCCCCGGCACGGACCCTGTCCCCCTCCCCGTCACGGACCCCGTCCCCCGTTCCACCTCCCCGGCACGGACCCCGTCCCCCGTTCCCCTCCCCGGCACGAACCCCGTCCCCCGCCCCCCTCCACGGCACGGTCCCCGTCCCCCTTCCCACTCCCCTGCACGACCTCGTCCTCCATCCCCTCCCCGGCACGGACCCCCACCCCCTCCCCCCCCTCGTACCCCCACCCCGGCACGGACCCCGTCCCCAGTTCCCCTCCCCGGCACGACCCCCCCCCCCCCGCATCACCCTCCCCGTCACGGACCCCGTCCCCCTCCCCGGCACCGACCCCATCTCCCGTCCCCCTCCCCAGCATGGACCCCCTCCGTCCATCTCCCTGGCACGGACCCCTCCCACCCTCCCTGGCACAGAGCCCGTCCCCCTCCACGGCACGGACCCCCTCCCCGGCCCCCGTCCCCCTCCCCGGCACAGACACCGTCCCCCGTCCCCCTCCACGGCACGGACCTCACCCTGTCCCCCTCCCCGGCATGGACCCCTTCCCCGACTCCCTCCTTGGCATGGAACTGGTCCCCCGACCCCCTCCCCGGCACGGACCCCGTCACCCATCCCCTTCCCCAGCACGGAACCCCGTCCCCGGCCCCATCCACGGCACAGACCCCGTCCTCCGTCTCCTGCCCCGGCACGGACCACGTCCCCCGTACCCCTGCCCGGCACGGACCCTGCACCACATCCCCTTCCCCGGCACGGACACCGTCCCCCGTCCCCCTCCCCGTCACGGACCCCGTCCCCCGTTCCCCCTCCCTGGCACGGACCCGGCCCCCGTTCCCCTCCCCGGCACGAACCCCTTCCCCCGTCCCCCTCCACGGCACGGTCCCCGTCCCCCACCAATCCCCTGCACGGACCTCGTCCTCCGTCCCCCTCCCCGGCACGGACCCCCATCCCCTCCCCCTGCATCCCCCTCCCGGCATGGCCCCGTCACCCGTCCACCTCCCCGTCACGGACCCTCCCTCGTCCACCACCCCGGCACGGACCCCGTCCCCTGTTCCCCTCCCCGGCACGACACCCCCCCCCCCGCATCCACTCCCTGTCATGGACCCGTCCCCCTCCCCGGCACCGACCCCATCTCCCCTCCCCCTCCCCAGCACAGACCCCGTCCTCCGTCCATCTCCCCGGCATGGACCCCTCCCCACCCCTCCCCGGCACAGAGCCCCCCCCACGTCCCACTCCCTGTCACGGACCCCGTCCTCCTCCCCGGCACGGATCCCCCCCATTCACCTCCCTGGCATGGACACCGTCCCCCATCCTCCTCCCCGGCACGGACCTCCCCCCCCACGTCCCCCTCCCCGGCACGGAACCCGTACCCGGCACAGACCCCGTCCCCCGTCCCCCTCCCCGGCATGGACTCCGTCCCCCTCCCCGGCATGGACTCCGTCCCCCTCCCCGGCACGGACCCCCCCTCCCCCTTCCAAGCACGGACCCCGTCCCCCGCCCCCCCCCATCCCCGGCACAGAACTCCCCCCATCCCCTTCCCCGGCTCGGACCCCGTCCCCCGTCACCCTCCCCAGCATGGACCCCCCGTCCCCTCCCCGGCACGGACACCCCCGTCCCCCTCCCCGGCACGGACTCCTTCCCCCGTCCCCCACCCCGGGACTGGCCCGTCCCCCGTCCCCCTCCCCGGCACGGACACCATCCCCGTCACCCTCCCCGGCACGGACGACGTCCCCCGTCCCCTCCCCCCATGGACCCCATCCTCCGTCCCCCCTCCCCGGCATGGACCAGCCCCCCCGCAACCCCCTGCCCGGCAAGGACCCCGTCCCCCTTCACCCTCCCCGGCACGGACACCCCCACGTCCCCCTCCACGGCACGGTCCCCCTCCCCCATCCCACTCCCATGCACGGACCTCGTCCTCCGTCCCCCTCCCCGGCACGGACCCCCACCCACTCCCCCCCGCATCCCCCTCCCCGGCACGGCCCCTTCACCCGTCCCCCTCCCCGTCACGGACCCTCCCTCCTCCCCACCCCGGCATGGGCCCCGTCCCCCGTTCCCCTCCTCGACACGACCCCCCTGCATCCCCCTCCCCGTCTCGGAACCCGTCCCCCTCCCCAGCACGGACCCCGTCCTCCGTCCATCTCCCTGGCACGGACCCCTCGCCCCTCTCCCCGGCACAGAGCCCGTCCCCCTCCATGTCACGGACACCCCCCACGGCCCCCGTCCCCCTCCCCGTCACGGACACCATCCCCCGTCCCTCTCCACGGCACGGACCTCCCCCCGTCCCCTTCCCCGGCACGGACCCCTTCCCCGACTCCCTCCCCGGCATGGAACTGGTTCCCCGACCCCTCCCCGGCACGGACCCCGTCACCCGTCCCCTTCCCCGGCACGGAACCCCGCCCCCGGCCCCATCCCCGGCACGGACGCCGTCCCCCATCTCCTGCCCTGGCACGGACCACGTCCCCCGTACCCCTGCCCGGCACGGACCCCGTCCCACGTCACCTTCCCCGGCACGGATACCGTCCCCCGTCCCTGTCCCCGGCAAGTACCCCCCCCGGTCCCCCCTCCCCGGCACAGACCACCCCGGCCCTATCCCCCTCCCCTTCACGGACCCCGTCCCCCGTTCCCCCTCCCCGGCACGGACCCGGCCTCCGTTCCCCTCCCCGGCACGAACCCCTTCCCCCGTCCCCCTCCACGGCACGGTCCCCGTCCCCCACCAATCCCCTGCACGGACCTCGTCCTCCGTCCCCCTCCCCGGCACGGACCCCCATCCCTCCCCCTGCCTCCCCCTCCCGGCATGGCCCCGTCACCCGTCCACCTCCCCGTCACGGACCCTCCCTCGTCCACCACCCCGGCACGGACCCCGTCCCCTGTTCCCCTCCCCGGCACGACCCCCCCCCCCGCATCCCACTCCCTGTCATGGACCCCGTCCCCCTCCCCGGCACCGACCCCATCTCCCCTCCCCCTCCCCAGCACAGACCCCGTCCTCCGTCCATCTCCCCGGCATGGACCCCTCCCCACCCCTCCCCGGCACAGAGCCCCCCCCACGTCCCACTCCCTGTCACGGACCCCGTCCTCCTCCCCGGCACGGATCCCCCCCATTCACCTCCCTGGCATGGACACCGTCCCCCATCCTCCTCCCCGGCACGGACCTCTCCCCCCACGTCCCCCTCCCCGGCACGGAACCCGTCCCCGGCACAGACCCCGTCCCCCATCCCCCTCCCCGGCATGGACTCCGTCCCCCTTCCCGGCACGGACCCCCCCCTCCCCCTTCCCAGCACGGACCCCGTCCCCCGCCCCCCCCCATCCCCGGCACAGAACTCCCCCCATCCCCTTCCCCGGCTCGGACCCCGTCCCCGTCACCCTCCCCAGCATGGACCCCCCGTCCCCTCCCCGGCACGGACACCCCCGTCCCCCTCCCCGGCACGGACTCCTTCCCCCGTTCCCCCACCCCGGGACTGGCCCGTCCCCCGTCCCCCTCCCCGGCACGGACACCATCCCCCGTCACCCTCCCCGGCACGGACGACGTCCCCCGTCCCCTCCCCCCATGGACCCCATCCTCCGTCCCCCTCCCCGCATGGACCAGCCCCCCCGCAACCCCCTGCCCGGCAAGGACCCCGTCCCCCTTCACCCTCCCCGGCACGGACACCCCCACGTCCCCCTCCACGGCACGGTCCCCCTCCCCCATCCCACTCCCATGCACGGACCTCGTCCTCCGTCCCCCTCCCCGGCACGGACCCCCACCCACTCCCCCCCGCATCCCCCTCCCCGGCACGGCCCCTTCACCCGTCCCCCTCCCCGTCACGGACCCTCCCTCCTCCCCACCCCGGCATGGGCCCCGTCCCCCGTTCCCCTCCTCGACACGACCCCCCCTGCATCCCCCTCCCCGTCTCGGAACCCGTCCCCCTCCCCAGCACGGACCCCGTCCTCCGTCCATCTCCCTGGCACGGACTTCTCGCCCCTCTCCCCGGCACAGAGCCCGTCCCCCTCCATGTCACGGACACCCCCCACGGCCCCCGTCCCCCTCCCCGTCACGGACACCATCCCCCGTCCCTCTCCACGGCACGGACCTCCCCCCGTCCCCTTCCCCGGCACGGACCCCTTCCCCGACTCCCTCCCCGGCATGGAACTGGTTCCCCGACCCCTCCCCGGCACGGACCCCGTCACCCGTCCCCTTCCCCGGCACGGAACCCCGCCCCCGGCCCCATCCCCGGCACGGACGCCGTCCCCCATCTCCTGCCCCGGCACGGACCACGTCCCCCGTACCCCTGCCCGGCACGGACCCCGTCCCACGTCACCTTCCCCGGCACGGATACCGTCCCCCGTCCCTTCCCCGGCAAGTACCCCCCCCCCCGGTCCCCCTCCCCGCCACAGACACCGTCCCCCGTCCCCCTACACGGCACGGACCTCCCCCTCCCCCTCCCCGGCACGGATCCCTTTCCCCATCCCCGTCCCCGGCACGGAACTGGTCCCCCGTCCCCCTCTCCGGCACAGACCCCGTCACCCGTCCCCTTTCCCGGCACGGACCACCGCCCCCATCACCCTCCCCGGCACGGACACCGTCCCCCGTCCCCTTCCACGGCACGGACCTCCCCCCGTCCCCCTCCCCGGCACGGTTCACTTCGCCGTCCCCTTCCCCGGCACGGACACCGTCCCCCTCCCCGGCACGGACTCCGTCCCCCTCCCCGTCACGGACGCTCCCCGTCCCCCTCCCCGGCACGGACCCCCCCCCGTCCCCCTCCCCGGCACGGACCCCGTCCGCCTCATAGGCACTGACCCCATCCTCCGTCCCCCTCCCCGTCTAGAAGCTTCCCCCGTCCCCCTCCCCGAACCTTCCCCGTCCCCCATTCCCCTCCACGGCACGATCCCCCCTGCATCCCACTCCCCGTCTCGGAACCCGTCCCCCTCCCCAGCACGGACCCCGTCCTCCGTCCACGTCCCTGGCACGGACTTCTCGCCCCCCTCCCCGGCACAGAGCCCGTCCCCCTCCACGGCACGGACACCCCCCCCGGCCCCCGTCCCCCTCCCCGTCACGGACACCTCCCCCCGTCCCCCTCCCCGGCACGGACCCCTTCCCCGACTCCCTCCCCGGCATGGAACTGGTCCCCCGACCCCCTCCCCGGCACGGACCCCGTCACCCGTCCCCTTCCCCGGCACGGAACCCCGCCCCAGCCCCATCCCCGGCACGGACCCCGTCCCCCGTCTCCTGCCCCGGCACGGACCACGTCCCCCGTACCCCTGCCCGGCACGGACCCCGTCCCACGTCACCTTCCCCGGCACGGATACCGTCCCCCGTCCCCGTCCCCAGCAAGTACCCCCCCGGTCCCCCTCCCCCGGCACGGACCCCCCCTGCACCGTCCCCCTCCCCGGCACAGACACCGTCCCCGTCCCGCTCCACGGCACGGAACTGGTCCCCCGTCCCCCTCCCCGGCACAGACACCGTCCCCGTCCCCCTCCACGGCACGGAACTGGTCCCCCGTCCCCTTCCACGGCACGGACCTCCCCCCGGCACGGTTCACTTCCCCGTCCCCTTCCCCGGCACGGACACCGTCCCCCTCCCCGGCACGGGCTCCGTCCCCCTCCCCGTCACGGACCCTCCCCCGTCCCCCTCCCCGGCACGGACCCCCGTCCCCCCCGTCCCCCTCCCCGGCACGGACCCCGTCCGCCTCATAGGCACTGACCCCATCCTCCGTCCCCCTCCCCGTCACGAACCTTCCCCCGTCCCCCTCCCCGAACCTTTCCCCGTCCCCCGTTCCCCTCCACGGCACGATCCTCATCCCCCATCACCCTCTCCAGCACGGACTTCGTCCTCCGTCCCCCTCCCCGGCACGGACCCCCACCCCACCCCCCGCATCCCCCGCCCCGGCACGGCCCCATCACCCGTCCCCCTCCCCGTCACGAACCCTCACCCGTCCCCATCCCCGGCACGGACCCCGTCCCCCATTCCCCTCACCGGCATGACCTCCCCCGCGTCCCCCTCCCCGTAACGGACACCGTCCCCCTCCCCGGCACGGACCCGTCCCCCACCCCGCATGGACCCCGTCCCCCGTCCTCCTCCCCGGCACGGACCCCGTCCCCCTCCCCGGCATTGACCCCGTCCCACGTCCCCTTCCCCGGCACGGACACCGTCCCCCGGCACGGACTCCGGTCCCCCTCCCCGGCACGGACCCCCCATTTCCCTCCCCGGCATGGACACCCCCGTCCTCCTCCCCGGCATGGACCCACCCCGTCCCCCTCCCTGGCACAGACCCTGTCCCCCGTCCCACTCCCTGGAAAGGACTCCGTCCCCCGTCCCCCTCCCCAGCACGGTTCCCCCCCATTCCCCTCCCTGGCACGGACACCGTCCCCCGTCCCCCTCCCCGGCACGGACCCCTCAATCCCCCTCCCCGGCACGGACCCCGTCCCCCGTCCTCCTCCCCAGCATGGACCCCCCCTCCCTCCCCAGCACGTCCCCGTCCCCCCGTCCCCCTCCCCGGCACGGACACAGTCCCCTGACACCCTCCCCGGCACGGATCCCCCCCCCATTCCCCTCCCTGGCACGGACACCACCCCCCGTCCCCCTCCCCGGCACGGGCCCACCCCCGTCCTACTCCCCGGCATGGAGCCCCCCCCCGCCCCCCGTCTGCCTCCCCAGCACGGATCCCGACCCTGGCACATACCCCGTCCCCCATCCCCCTCCGCGGCACGGACTCCGTCCCCCTCCCCGGCACTGACCCCCCCCTCCCACTTCCCGGCACGGACCCCGTCCCCCGTTCCCCCTCCCCGGCACGGAACACCCCCCGTCCCTCTCCACGGTACGGACCCCGTCCCCCGTCCCCCTCCTCAGCACGGAAACCCTGTCCCCTCCCCGGCACGGACACCCCCGTCCCTCTCCCCGGCACGGATGCCGTCCCCCGTCCCGCTCCCGGGCACGGACCCTGTCCCCCGTCCCCCATCCCCCTCCCCGGCACTGGCCCGTCCCACTCCCCGGCACGGACCACGTCCCCTGTCACCCTCCCCGGCATGGACGCCGTCCCCCGACCCCCTCCCCGGCATGGAGCCCGTCCTCCGTCCCCCTCCCCGGCACGGACACCCCCCCATCCCCCTCCCCGGCAAGGACCCCGTCCCCCTTCCCCCTCCCCGGCACGGACACCCCCCGTCCCCCTCCCCGGCATGGACCCCGCCCCCCGTCCACCACCCCGGCACGGACCCCGTCCCCCTCCCGGCAGGGACTCCGTCCCCCGTCCCCCTACCCGGCACAGACCCGCCCCCGTCCCCCTCCCCGGCACGGACCCCGTCCCCGCCCCCCCCCTCCCCAGCACGGACCCCATCCCCTGTCCCCCTCCCCGGCACGGATCCGTCCCCCATCCCGCTCCCCGGCACGGGACCCCGTCCCCCTCCCCGGCATGGACCACGTCCCCCGTCCCCCTCCGCGTCACGGACCCCATCCCACGTCCCCTACCCCAGCACGGACACTGTCCCCCGTCCCCCTCCCCGGCACGGAGCCCCCCCCATCCCACTCCCTGCACGGACCCTGTCCCCCGTCCCCTTCCCCGGCACGGACCCCCCCGTCCTCCTCCCCGGCATGGACCCACCCCGTCCCCATCCCTGGCACGGACACCGTCTCCCGTCCCCCTCCCCGGCACGGACCCCCACCCTGTCCTCCTCCCCGGCACGGACCCCGTCCCCCGTCCCCCGTTCCCTCCCCGGCACGGACCTCCCCCAATCCCCCTACCCAGCACGGACCCCATCCCCTGTCCCCTTCCCCGGCACGGACCCCTCAGCGCCCTCCTCCCCGCCATGGACCCCCCGTCCCCCTCCCCGGCACGGACCCCGTCCCCCGTCCCCCTCGCCGGCAAGGACTCAGTCCCCCGTCCCCCTCCCCGCCACGTATCCCCCCCATTCCCCTCCCTGGCATGGACACCGTCCCCAGTCCCCCTCCCCAGTACTGGCCCGCCCTCGTCCTCCTCCCCTGCACGGAACCCCCCCCCCGTCCCCCTCCCCAGCACGGACCACGTCCCCGGCACAGACCCCGTCCCCCGTCCCCCTCCCCGGCACGGACTCCGTCCCCCTCCCCGGCACAGACCACCCCCTCCCCGTTCCCGGAAAGGACCTCGTCCCCCGGCATGGACCACGTCCCCGGCACAGACCCCGTCCCCCGTCCCCCTCCCCGGCACGGCTCCATCCCCCTCCCCGGCACGGACCACCCCATCCCCCTCCCCGGCACGGACCCCGTCCCCCGTCCCCCTCCCCAGCACGGAACCCCGTCCCCTCCCCAGCACGGACACCCCCGTCCCCCTCCCCGGCAAGGACTCTGTCCCCCGTTCCCCTCCCCGGCAGGGACCCTGTCCCCCGTCACCCTCCCCGGGACTGGCCCGTCTCCCGTCCCCCTCCCCGGCACGGACCCCATCCCCCGTCACCCTCCCCGGCATGGAGGCCGCCCCCGTCCCCCTTCCTGGCACGGACACCGACCGCCGTCCCCCTCCCCGGCATGGTCCCCGTCCGCTGTCCCCCTCCGCGGCACGTATCCCCCCCGTCCCCCTCCCCGGCAAGGACCCGTTCCCCGTCCCCCTCCCCGGCACGGACCCCGTCCCCCGCCCACCACCACGGCACGGACTCCGTCCCCCTCCACGGCACGTATCCCCCGTCACCCGTCCCCCTCCCCGGCACTGAACCCCCCCTCGTCCCCCTCCCCGGCAAGGACACCATCCCCCATCCCCCTCCCCGACACGGACCCCGTCCTCCGTCCACCTCCCCGGCACGGACCCCGTCCCACTCCCCGGCACGGACTCCGTCCCCCATCCCCCTCCCCAGCTCGGACCCGGCCCCATCCCCGTCCCCCTCCCCAGCACGGACCCCGTCCCCCTCTCCGTCACGGACCCCGTCCCCCATTCCCCCTCCCCGGCACGGACCCGTCCCCCGTTCCCCTCCCCGGCACGGATCCCGTCCCCCGTCCCCCTCCACGGCATGGACCTCGTCCTCCGTCCTCTTCCCTGGCACGGACCCCCACCTCCCACCCCCCCCCCCCCCCCACCGCATCCCCCTCCCCGGCACGGCCCCGTCACCCATCCCCCTCCCCATCACGGAACCTCCCCCCATCCCCCTCCCTGGCACGGACCCCGTCCCCCGTTCCCTTCCCCGGCAAGACCCACCCGCGTCCCCCTCCCCGTCATGGACCCCGTCCCCCTCCCCGGCACAGGCCCCGTCTCCCCTCCCCCTCCCCTGCACGGACCCCGTCCTCCGTCCATCTTCCCGGCACGGACCCCATTCCCCCCCCCCCCCCGGCACAGAGCCCGTCCTCCTCCATGGCACGGACATCCCCCCGTCCCCTCCCCGGCACGGACCCCTTTACCGACTCCCTCCCAGGCATGGAACTGTTCCCCCGTCCCCTTCCCGGCACGGACCCCGTCACCTGTCCCCTTCCCCGGCACGGACCCCCGCCCCCGGTCCCATCCCCGGCACGGACCACGTCCCCCGTTTCCTGCCCCGGCACGGACCACGTCCCCCATTCCCCTCCCCGGCACGGACCCGTCCCACGTCCCCTTCCCCGGCACGGACACCATCCCCCGTCCCCGGCACGTACCCCCCCCGGTCCTCCTCCCCGGCACGGAACCCCCCCGGCCCCCGCCCCCCTCCCCGCCACAGAGACCGTACCCCGTCCCCCTCCACGGCACGGACCTCCCCCCGTCCCCCTCCACGGCACGGATCCCTTCCCCTGTCCCCTTCCCCGGCACGGTTCACTGCCCCGTCCCCTTACCCGTCAAGGACACCGTCCCCCGTCCCCCTCCCCGGCACGGACCTCCCCATCCCTCACCCCGCACGGACCCTGTCCCCCTCATAGGCATGGACCCCGTCCTCCGTCTCCCTCCCCATCACAAACCCTCCCCCGTCCCCCTCCCCGGCACAGACCCCGTCCCCCGTTCCCCTCCCTGGCACGACCCACATCCCCCGTTTCCTGCCCCGGCACGGACCACGTCCCCCGTACCCCTCCCCGGCACGGACCGTCCCACGTCTCCTTCCCCGGCACGGCCACAATCCCCCGTCCCCAGCACGTACCCCCCCCGGTCCTCCTCCCCGGCACGGAACCCCCCCGGCCTTCGTCCCCCTCCCCGCCACAGACACCGTCCCCCGTCCCCCTCCACGGCACGGACCTCCCCCCGTCCCCCTCCACGGCACGGATCCCTTCCCCCGTCCCACTCCCCGGCACGGAACTGGTCCCCCGCCCCCCTCCCCGGCACGGACACCGTCACCCGTCCCCTTCCCGGCACGGACCCCCGCCCCCGACCCCTCCCCGGCACGGACACCGTCGCCCGCCCCCTTCCACGGCACGGACCTTCCTCCATCCCCCTCCCCGTCACGGACCCTCCCCCGACCCCCTCCCCGGCACGGACACCCCCCGTCCAACTCCCCGGCACGGACCCGGTCCCCCTCATAGGCACGGACCCCGTCCTCCGCCCCCTCCCCGTCACGAACCCTCCCCCGTCCCCCTCCCAGGCACGGACCCCGTCCCCCATTCCCCTCCACGGCACAATCACTGTCCCCCATCCCCCTCCCGGCACGGACCTCGTCCTCCATCCCCCTCCCTGGCACGGACACCCACCTCCCCCCCCCCCACCGCATCCCCCTCCACGGCACGGCCCCATCACCCGTCCCCCTCCCCGTCACGGACCCTCGCCCGTACCCCTCCCCGGCACAGACCCCGTCCCCCGTTCCCCTCCCCGGAACGACACCTCCCCCCGCGTCTCCATCCCGTCACGGACCCCGTCCCCCTTCCAGCACGGACCCCGTCATCCGTCCATCTCCCCGGCACGGACCCCTTCCCCCCCCTCCCCGGCACAGAGCTCGTCCCCCTCCACGGCACGGACCGCCCCCCCCCCCCGGCCCCGTCCACCTCCCCGGAACGGACACCGTGCCACGGCATGAACCTCCCCTGTCTACCTTCCCGGCACGGACCCCATCACCCGTCCCCTTCCCCAGCACGGACCCCCGCCCCCGGCCCCATCCCCGGCACGGACCACGTCCCCCATCTCCTGCCCCGGCATGGACCACGTCTCCCGTGCCACTGCCCGGCACGGACGCCGTCCCAAGTCCCCTTCCCCGGCACGGACACCGTCCCCCGTCCCCGTCCCCGTCCCGGCACGTACCCCGCCGGTCCCCCCCCCCGGCACGGACCCCACCCTGGCCCCGCCCCCCTCCCCGGCACGGACACTGTCCCCCATCCCCCTCCACGGCATGGACCTTCCCCCGTCCCCCTCCCCGGCACGGAACTGGTCCCCCGTCCCCCTCCCCTGCACGGACCCCTTCACCCGTCCCCTTCCCCGGCACGGACCTACGCCCCCGTCCCCCTCCCCGGCACGGACACCATCCCCCGTCCCTTCCATGGCACGGACCTCCCCCCGCCCCCTTCCCCGGCACAGTTCACTTCCCCGTCCCCTTACGCGTCAAGGACACCGTCCCCCGTTCCCCACCCCGGCACGGACCACCCCCGTCCCTCTCCCCGGCACGGACCTCCCCATCCCCCTCCCCGGCATGGACCCTGTCCCCCTCATAGGCATGGACCCCGTCCTCCGTCTCTCTCCCCATCACGAACCC